>NC_087449.1:29672500-34672500 GCF_036321535.1 Camelus dromedarius | reverse complement strand
AATGAAAGAAGAACAAAATAAAGAAAAATGAAAATAATTTAAATAGAAAAACAAATATAAACTAACTTCTAAGATGGTTGGAGAAGTTGGCATGGAAAGAGGCAAATTTTCTTAAGGCAAGGTCTTGAAGAAAGGAGATAATTGCTGTAGGTATTCTAGGTAGAAGGAACAGTATGATTAAATGACAGAGTGGAGCACCAAGTATGTCTGAGGAACAGCAAAATGAATATTTAACTAAAACTAAGCTATATATGGCATAATATTCAATCATTTATTCAAGAAATATTTATTGAGCATTTATTCTGGGCCTGTAAAGGAAAATAAAGCCAGAAGGGAAGTTTCAGACTAAAGAGTGAAGGGGTTTTGAATGCCAGCATAAAAATCTGTAAATAAATCAGCATGTAATAGGTTGCCATTGAAGATATATAAGCAAGGCTGAATGTGATTCATTCTGCACTTTAGACATTAACCTTGCAGCAATGGATGGAATGACTATAGTGGAGGTTATGAGTTTACTTAGTAGGTAGGTAACTATAGTATGGTAAAGGATCTGGTAACAGTGAGAGTCTCTGTATTGGGATGGCAGCTCCTGTAAAGTAGAGGGTGGTGATCCAGTATTAAGGGAATATTTATAATTTGACACCTGCTAAACACAAATCATCAGGGAGAAGTTACAAAAGAAAATGGCCCCCATCAGAATGATCAAAATAGATGACATTCCCTCATTCACAAAATCTATTTTATTAAAAAAAAGAAATAAGGTGTGTGTGTGATTTTTGTTTTATTTTTATTTCATAGAAAAGCTACTGTGTAATAATTCTGTTAATAAATCATCTCATTTTCAATGTGAATATATTTAATATTTAATATTTTAAAGTAGCTTTCTGACTCCTACCACATGCCTAAAAACCTCTGGTCCTAAAATTCCAAATTTTTCAAATTCTGAGTTAACATTCCTTAGCCAATGATGGAACCACAGAAGACCATTAGTAATCTCAAAAGAAAAAAGTGTGTGTGTGTGGGGGAACACGACAAAAAAGTATTAAAAACCGAAGGATTCTTCTTCCTTTTTATAAGCATTATTAAGACCTGGAGTTTTAAAAACGACATATATTAAAATTATCTGCATTATAAAAAAGTGCCTCTACAGAATTTACAACGTTAAAACTATTTCTACTCTCTAGAAACCAAGAGTGTCCTTGTTAAAGTGTAAAATGAAATTTTGTCTACTGGCAACTCCTTGTTCTCACAGCTGAACTGTCACAGCATGAAAACATTCCCCTACTGTTGAAGCTTTAGATATCTATTTCCCTGGTGAAAAAGTACAAAAGGAACAGAAAGAGTTATAAGACAATTCATAGTGTATCCCATACTCCATTAGAGTACAACTACAAGAAAAGAAAATATTTTAACTCCGAAGAGAGATGGGGCAACAATGTTTTAAATGATTGCTGACTTCACTGAACAGCCTTGAAAATGTCAAAAGACTGTAGTCTATCAGGTTTGTAAGAGACTCAAGATTATACAAGAATCTAATTATAAGAAGTCTATTTCTTTGTCCTGTTCGCTAAGTCAGAGGTTAATGAGAAGTACGCTAAAGAAAACATCTGTATTATTGCAAAAGTATTTCACATGCAACATAAAAACATTAATGAAAAAGTATTTTAATCTAGCTCTTCACTAACTTCCTTTTAAAAAATAGCTTTATTGAAGTATAATTTACGTGCCATAAAATTTACTTAGTGTTTAATTCAATGATTTTTTTAGTAAATGTACAGTTATGCAACCATCACCACAATCTGATTTTAGAACATTTCCATCATCCCAAGTCTATTAACTTCTTGATCTAAGATATTTCTATAAATTCATGGAAGCCACTGGTATCTAAAGCTACTACAAATTCACTGCCACACAAATTTCTGGAACTGAGCAGGAAAAGTGCAAGCCAACATCACTTTTATTGACCTTTATAACCAATTGTCTACTCTGGCACTGGGAAGAAAATGTTCAGGTGCTTTCTCTGAAAGTTAAACCATTCTAAGTATTAAGTTATGGCACACTGTCTTGGAAAGAAATTAATTATATTTTTGTTGGTAACACGTTTCAGGCTGTTTACACAGCTGACATTTCTCAGCTGTACCTAATTCATGCCCTAAGCTGTGAGGACGATCTTGTTTTGTAGCAGATGCCTCCACTTTAGTGATTTAAATAAGTATAAAAACACCTCCATCTGCAACAATATAGATTACAAGCACTAGCTTTATAAGCTTTTACGGTCCTAATGAAAGAAAGGTTTCGTGACATTTCTTTGGCTCAGATCTCCTTAAAAGACTACAGTTATAAGCAATTTTTGCCAAAACTGAAACACTGGAGATAGTGGATCTGCTATGGTGCTGGTTAAAAGCAGTCTGACTCTAACCATCTTCGTTGTATCAAATCATGCAGTTCAAGGCAACATCCTGCCAATACGACAACATTTGCTCTGGAGATGTGTGGGCAGGCAACACTTCACAGGTTCTGGGACAAGGTGCAAATATGAATAACGAGGCAAAAAGAATCAAGCTTCTTAACGGAGATGGCCTCTTGTGTTTGCTGTCACTTGGGTATAGTACCAGATAGCATCACAGTCTTTGATAAGGTGAATTTTAGTTGCTTTCCATATTTTCCTATTGTATGAAACTACGTTAGAACTCTTTGGTAAAAAATTAAATAACAATCATTAAAATGTGAGCCTCTAAAATTCAGTGTCAAGTCAAAGATTTAACACCTAAAAATGTGTAAGGCACTATGTTACAGAAGAATTAGTCATATTTCACTGATTTTGCCTATCATCCTTGGAACTTGCCTCTGATAAGTCTATTTCAGTCTGGTTTCTACAAGTCTGGGGCTCAAGAGCAGTTGGCTTTTCTAACCCCATGAAGTCTCCACATTTCTGGACTTTATTACCTTATGTTCTTGCTCTTAAACCAGAATTTTTGCTTTAAACTTTTTATTATAGATATTTTCAAATATACACAAAACTTGGGAGAATAGTATAAAAGGAAATATACACATCACCCAACTTCAACAATGATCAATAGACAGCTACCTTGGCTTTATTTATATCCCTACTCACTCCCCCAGAAGTTATTCTGAAGCAAATCTCAGGTATCATTTCATTTACTTAAACCAGCTAATCCTTGCCTGTGATCCCTTTCTGAGT
Organism: Camelus dromedarius; assembly: GCF_036321535.1. Lineage (NCBI taxonomy): Eukaryota > Metazoa > Chordata > Mammalia > Artiodactyla > Camelidae > Camelus > Camelus dromedarius. The sequence continues at coordinate 34,669,298 of NC_087449.1, read as the reverse complement.
GATGTTAATATTAATTAATTATAATATTGACTCTCATTTATTGAGTGTCTACTATGAGCCAGGTACTATATATATATAATCACTAATCCTTATTATAGTGTTTCAAATTAGTGAGGTAATGAAGCTCAGAGAATTTAAGTGACATGCTTGATCTTATTTTCTTCTACTAATGTTATTATTTCTTGTAACAGGTTATTAGACTATGCTAAGAACATTTCTTATTTCTTCATGTCTTCTCAGGTAAACAGAAGGTTATCATTTATGAATATTATGTTCTTTGTTTTATAAAAATAAATGTAGCACATTTTCTATCAAATTTCTCAGTCTAATGGGGTAAAATACAAACTAAAAATAACCACTACATCCTTACCCTTTAGCCATTGACAAACCACCAATCATTCTAATGATATATGATACTGACTATAATGTCAATGTTAAAATCAGTGTTAAAACAAATGTGCCTAACATAAATTTTTTCTGAAGAGTTCACTTAAAAAACTTTTGCTATTTTGTGATTATTTTTAAAGTTTCATAAGCCACAAAGCATTTTCCAAAGGCACAATATTTAGACCGTGTAACAGTTAGACTCAAGTAGCCTCTACATAAACAATTTGTTTAAAAATGTTTCTATCTTCCACAAAGAATTCCTTTATATTAAAATATATGACAGTGGTGCTGAGAAAATAGGAGTAATTATTATCCAGATAGAAAAATAGTATTTACTAGAAAATATGAAAAGGTAATTAAACTCTTAACCATAATCATTATTTGGGTATTTAACACTACAAGATGTTTACAAAGTCTCAATATCTTTTTTCCCTATTTATTTTAAAAACTTCAAAATTCTTGAAATGTTCTAATTCTTTTATTTTTTTTTAATGGGTATCTGGTTTGAACAATGAAGATTATGAATAAAAGTAGCCAAAATTAATTTTAGTTGAATTCCTTAGATGATAAAATTTACTCTCTTGGAAAAGAATAACCACTGGAAATAAGGCAGAGATAGGAAAGGTTTAAAATTTATAATAAAATTATTATAAGTAGATGTAATAATAGGTAAAAATTACAGACTAAACTTTTTCTTCCAGTTTTTTTTAATGGGAATGAGAATTATGGATGTGTTTAAGAATAGAGTACTATTAACTATAAAAATTAACTTTTTAAAGTACTGATCTCCTATGGGAAATGCAGTTTTAAAATTAAATAAGATGGTTAGGTCAATTTCAAAGTATCTGTAATTTAGGAAAAAAAATTTATGTTTGGGATATTTCATTAGTAATATCTGAAATTTACATTTTCCTAATAAAGGAAAATTTAAGTCAAATCAAGCAGCATCAAGTTCCTGATATTGATACTGTAACATTATCAAGAGAATGCTGATATGCTTGGCTTATGACATCTATTCTGCAAGTAAACTCAATTATTACAACTCTTCTTATTTTCACATTATTTGATTTATAAAATTCATTCAATAGATTTAAAGCATTTGATTCTGTGTAGTATCACTGCCAAGTAGACTAAAAGTGGCAAAAGAGAAGGATATAAAAGTGATAAGTCAATTGTCACTTACTGAGTCATCTGTAGCAGAAGCTGGCCAGCCCTCCCATAACTGATGGCGAACGGGGATACTCGTAAGGTCATACACATTTCTCTTTACCTATAAAAAGAGAACAATTAAAATAGGGTTTCCACATGACTTAGGATAGTTACCAGTCAATTTATGTGATATCCTCTGTTTTCTTCTAAATTCAAACAAAAATTTGAACCTAGGAAAACACCAATCATAAAAATTTTATTTAAAAAAATCTGTATCAAATTTAAAAGAGATTCTCAATGAAGGCTACATGAAATAATAGTCCAAGCAACAACCCCACCAATTATTTTTATATTTATGGATGGCCTCAAGTTTCTTTTCAGTCAAGAAACTTCAGGTCCGTATTTCACCTAGGACAGGCTATAATTATAAATCTGCATAATCTATTCAATGTTTTAAATGATTCAAGATGTGTAATGATTCAAACAAGAGATATATTTCAAGTTTCTATGTGGGAGAGAGAATGGTGGTAATTATTTTTTCTAGAAGGAGTGGAAGGAAAAACCTTACATTTTCTTCACTGTTTTATATGTTTCAATGTATAATAACTTATTAATAAAGAAGCACAGGTTATTTCTTTGAAATCACCCCAAATCAGAAACTATTTCAACACAATATTTATTAACTGAGAGCCATCCATTAATATATTACTTAGGTCCTTCCTCAAAAGAAAATATAGTAATGATAACTTTTATTTTAAATACTGTTACAGTTTAAAAACTAGTTTTTTAACTTGCAACATTATACTTTTTACTTTAAAAGAAGAGGTAGTTAATTTTATCAGAATAAAGTGTTGAACGGTTAAACTATTATTCAGTAATTAAGACGTATCATATCTTTCTTTTTTTCTAAGTAGGTTACAAAAATTGTTTCATTCTGTATTTATAAATAAAATAATCAAACTGTAAGAATGGAGATAATCCATTTTAGCTAACTCTTCAGGTTAGTTCTGGGATTACCTCACTGTAAAAAAGAAGCTAATATTGAAATGTTGCACATATGTTCTACAATATGACTTCAATATGGAGAACAAGCAGCATTCATTCAAGTTTTTAAAATGCAGAAGCCTGAAGTACCATGTTGTCCAATTACAGCATTTTGTATCACATTACCGTTTATTATACATAAACACTTCTAAGTTACCCTTCCAGTGAAATGGAGATATATATTCACTGGGGAAAGAAAGAAACAAAACAAAACCTGGAACTCAATCTATTTTTATCTCTAATGTACACCTGTGAAAAAAGATTTAGTACAGGAGAACTGAGGAGTTTGGGGGCATGGCTTGATCCCCACTCAATTCAAACAAACAGCTGTTTTTCAGAGGTTCTTGGCAATGGCCAGTCTACCATGTAGTATTTTTTTTATGGTCAGTCAAATCAAGTTTGAAAATTTTCATTAGTCATTACCAACCCAACAATTTAACCAAATCCAGTTGGGCTAACCTCTGACCACTTCCACTAGCTAGTGCTATTTCGTCATGCTTAAACATTAGTGCTCTTAAGAGGAAAGGCATTCTAAAAACCCAAAGTATTATTATTATTATCATTTATTAATAAAAGAAAGGGAAAGGATGGAAGACGGGAGTATGGGGAAACTTCAGGCCTCAAGGCAAAAAATTCCTTTCTTAAAGTTATTTTTAATTATGTTGTCTAGATACACCAAGTGTCATCAGCTATTTTGAGGGTGAGGGGACGGCAGGACAAATATTTACATCTGTTGGAAAGGTGGCAAGGCTACCCCTGCGTTGGCAAATATACACAAATATTATGAGTTGAGTATATAAACAAATAACTTTGGAGTGGGATTCTTTAAATTCCACCTTAATTCCAAAACACAACAATGTGGTATTATGAAATAAACAGTATTTTTCTTCTTTCATTAACTCATCTGTAACTGCGCTGAACTGAATAACATTCCTTTGCTATTCTAAGCCTGAAAAGCATGTTCTGGCTATAGTGTTATGTTGGTATAAAGCACAACGCCAGACTGATGTGCTGAACAAAAGTGATCAAAGTTAGAGTAATGTTAGCCATTGCACAAGTATTTGGCTTCATTGTTCTCCCCAGAATGACATCTGTTAAGCAACTTGTCATAGAATAAACTGGTTAGTGCAGACAGAACTTGGCTGAGAGGGTACAATGTAAAGCATGTTAGGCTAATGTTTGATTGTTCCAATTGAAAAGCTAAATTCACAGAGTTTCTGAAATTAAGCCAAAAGAGCCTTGTGTTAACCTACAATCACTAAACAACAACTTGAGTGAAAACAAGTAAGTTTTTCAAGAAGAATTCCATGTTTATCAATTTTTTAACCGCAGGCAGGTTTTACCATTATAAGGAAGAAAGACAAGTGATAAGATAGCAAAAGTACAAAATGAGTGATGGTTTTATTAATGGAGATAAAAATTCTATTGTCTTCATTAACGGTTTTATTTAATTAAATTTTTAAGTGACAGTCCTGCAGGGAAGGATAAAAATCGGAAATGTTCACAAAGCAAAAGTAAAATGATTCTCAGGAAAGCTAAATGACAAAATATAGCTGTGTATAAAATGATGCAGGTGAATTTAAGGTCATCATGAATTAAATGAAGAAAACAGTTTTTTCAGGGGGGGGGGTGAAGGAACAGGATGGAGAAGAAGGATGGAAGGAGGGAGAGAGAGAGGGATGGGGGAGAGAGGAAGGACTCAAGGGAAGGAGAGAGCAGGGAGAAGGGTAGAGAGCGTGTAGAGCAGGGTAGTGAGGAGTACTGAGAGACCGACTGATTTAAGAGATTTGAGAGAAGCAGAAAGAATAAATACACAGGGTAGGTTGCTATAGCTGGCATGCCCAGCTGCCATTACTGTGCTACTTCTGATGGAGTTTCATCTTTAGAGATTTGTGTTAAATTCCAGTTAAGGACAAGTGGCACTTCACAGGGTAACATTTCCTAAGGGCCTTTTTGTCTTACACATTTTCTTTGATCAGCATTGGCTCAAAATCATGCTGAACCTTCATAATCTTCTCAGTTCTTGTTATACATTAAGCTCTAAATCTATGAGATTTCAGGCTGCTAAACTATGCAAATGTTTCAATTAGTTCTGAAAAAATTTAATAAATGCTTTGATTACCAGCTGAACATTAAAATTATGTTACAAACTATACTGTATTTGGATCAAGTGTTCCAGATTGACAATAGATTTTCCAGAGCTTGTTTTCTAGATTTTCTAAAAGGACAATTTTACTTCTTCCCCACTGCTTCATATAAGACAGCTGTTTGTAAATAAGAAAAAAAAGTACAAATCAGAGTAACCTGAAATAGCACAGAATTAATGCAGTACTGATTTACATCTATTTACATATAGAAATTAACATAAGCAATGATCTCCACTTCAAACTTCCTGTTTCTTCATTGTGGAAATTTCAGTTATAAACACAGCATTGGGGGAAAGATCATTTTATTATGAACTACTCAATATAAAATTATGTAAGATATTTATCTCCTGCAAAGTTTTGAGTTTAATAAATTTTCTAACAGTTGTACATTTTAGTGAATGTTACCAGAATTTCCTAGAAAAAAATTCTTAGGAAACTACTCTGCTACAGGCTAACTTATGAGACTCAGATTAGCCTTAAATGAGCTATTGTAGCTATTCAAATTGAAAATAAAAATTTAGTAGATAACTTTATCAGCTATAATAAAATCATTCCTTGTGAGCTAAATGTTGGTTACATTACTTGAAACTGTTTCAGGGAAATTTAAATATCATTCAGGCATTATCCAAGTAAAAGCATATTCCAATAACAGAAAAGTCACCAAGTTTGAGGTATTGTGGCATAATGAGAGGCAAGAGAAGTAGATTTCTAGTCCTAATTCTGCTCAGCTGTTAACTGTGGTGCACGTTGGTCAAACCCCTCTGAGACCTATTTACTCAATATTAGAAGAGGATAACATGAGATCACTACTGATTTTCAAAGTTCTGAAATCCTGTATTTTTTTGGAAAATATTGGAGTTAATCTTAGGTACATGGGAAAAGAAGAGCTAAATATATTTAAGACAAGTAAGTAAAGAGGGAAAGTTTAAAATCATTAAGGCTAGACAATGAAAAAAAGTAGTAAAGAGTTAATAAATGTAACATCAAAAATGAAAATTGCAAATAATTTCAGTTAAGAAATACAGATATAATAATATATATATATAATTTTAGGTGATTTTTTTTCTTGGATTAAAAAGTCAGTTTTTGCTTTTAATTACACAAAAGAGCCTAGATTTAAAAAAAAAAAAGACTACATAACATTTTCTCCTCATGAGCTCTCATTTAAAAATAAAGCCTGTCACACTGGTCTCCCAAATAACTATTTCATCAACTAAATGTTATCACTGAGGCTAGAATTTTGGCAGAATACCATGAGCTAAGTGATACAGTTGTAAAGTTCTATAATTTATCTCAACATCTTTAAAATTTTGAAATCTTGCCTACAATTTTTCACATATCAAACATCTTAATATGGCAAAAATAAAAACAAAACATTTAATTGCCATGGGCTTAGAACAATCATCAGTTTGTTAGCACTCCAGTTTCTACATTTTTTTTAAATTAAGAATACTATGGCAAGTTATAGCCCTTACAAAAAGGCACCCTGAAACAGCATACTTGTATCTCATTCCTTATCAATCCTAAAAGAAAAAAGCCTTTGGTCATATTAGAACCTGAGCTTATTCAAATTTTAAATACATTAAACTTTCAACTCCAAGTATTTCACACCATCAAATGATGATCTGGCTAAGAGTTTGCTAAACAAAGCTTCATCAAACAAATAAGTGTGTATGTATGTGTGTGTGTGTGTGTGTATTTTTAAATAAGACATACTGACTAGGCTTAGTTCCAGTTTCTTAGCAATCATTGGTGCTGTGAAAGGCTTACAGTTAAGAAACCAGTCACTTCTGATCCACACTGGGTTTTGAACACAAACTTCATATCTAAGGACTATTCTTTTTCTTCTTCTTCTTCTTTTTTTTTTTTAACATATTGTACACTCGTTGCAATTGTACATGGATTTGTTTTACTAAGATGCAAGTTCAAACCCTCATAAAAATCCTTCCTGAACAAAACACTTGAAACCGGATGGTGCAAGGGGAATGAGAAGGTGGCATCAGTAATCAAATGTTAATTAGCAAGCTTTTTTTCCCTTCCCTCAGGGCTGGCCTGTGTTGGAGAATTCAAATCAGAAATCAATGCTCCAAGTGTTTAACTATTACTTCTTCTCATTAACCATTTAAAAGACTCAGCAATTCTTTCCTCATAAAAACAGTAACTCGAGACATTTCTTTTTCTCAAATACCATCTTTCCAGAAAACAATGAACATGTTGTTTGAAGAAAACTATAAAATTGAAGTTGCTTTCAATCAAGCTTTTAAACTGACTGCATTCTGTTCCATTAAAACATCTTTTGGCTCTAACTGAATTCTCCATTCCAACAACTGTAACTAAGCTTTGCTTTGTACCATACTTTAAAAACTTACTTCACCTCTTACTTGCCTGTAAAGAAATCTGGCAATTGGCATCTTAAGAGATTACTGGGAATGATGATAATAAAGCTAATCAAATATCAAAACTAGTTTGGAAATGGATTTTAGTCATCCTGAAAACTATCAAGGATAAGATTTAACACTTTCATTAGAAACATGGTTATATTCATAATTTCCTATCCTAAAAGTTTGGTGTGGGTAAAAATGATATAAAAATCACAATGTTAGATCATAAAAGTGACTGAACTAACGGTCATAAATTTATTAAAATGAATTCATATCTTTAGTTAAAGGTTAGGTCTGGATTTCAAAAAAGAATTCTTAAAGAGTTAAGAAAATGTTTATAAATGAGCAAGGTAGAATATACTTCACAAATAAAAAAGATGCTAAATTTTAAGAGCTTTCCAGTAAAAAAGGTTTAGAGAAATTGTGACGTTACAGAAGTTAAAATCATAAACAACAACAACAACAAAAAAGGGGGAACAATTACTTTTCTGCACCTGTGGTTCCCAAAGCGTGGTTGGTGCCTGGACAAGAAGTATTAGTATTGCCTGGAAAGTATCAGAAATTAAAATTCGGGGAACCCATCACAGGCCTAGTGCACCGGAAACTCTGACACCCTGCAATCTGTGTTTTAACAAGCCCTATAGGAAATCTTACCAAGCCAAAGCATAAGAAGCACTGTTTTAGTATGTGTGAATTATAGGCTCTCCCAGTTAGCCACGCCTTTCTAATTAACTGATTCTAAAGTTCTTTGAACTCTTGCCTAAGGTGGCCAGTCCTTTTTGAGAATGAATATGATTAATAACAATTTGTTATAGAAATTCTATAAATGCTATGATTTTTTCGATAATAAAGAGATCATTTTTAGTCTAAGATAGTAATGAAAGATGGCACTACTTCTTCACTACAGACTTCAGAAAACTGAAATAACTGATCATAATTGGTAAATAATAATCTTCATCATTGAAAATCTGCATTAATCTTCAGTTTTTCTGCCTAAAATTTAAGTGTGATTGCTTTCTGGTTATAATACATATTTGGGCATTGCAGTAAAACTGCAAATCACAATAAAAGATCTATTGATCACACTAAATAAACTTGGAAGACACCTGTACATATTAGTTCAACTGAAGAAATATCCCTAAACACCTGAGAACTGTTTGAAGCAAATGAAAGACAACAGTTTTTGGTTTGTTTTTTTTGGTCTTTCTCATAGGTTAGCTGAAACAAGACCCAAAGGAAAAACAGTGTGAGGTTAACCTCATATCAGTCAGTCAAGACTTTCTCCTGGGGCCCAATATTTCCCCTCTATACTTTATGGAAACAGTGAAAGAGCAGTTTTTCCAACAATGGCCTAATATCATAGAAGCAAATTTTTTTTATTGTCCACAATGAATAAAACATCAGTCACTCATTAAATGCTCTTAAAATTTCCCCCTTTTAAAGTCAAGTAAATTAATTTATAATTCCTTCCACAAAAGAAAATACCAGTTAAGTCAAGTCAATCCTAGAAATAACTAGAACATTTATAAGAACAGTTTTATGAGTTTTACTTTAACCTTGAACCATTTAATAAACTTCAATTTTATGAACTACTTTAAAAATTGGTCACATAAAACAAGACACCTGTATACCAGAAGTATTTTTTTAAATTTTTGAGTCTAAGTTTTAGTAGACAAACCATTTGATATAACGTCAGAAGCAGTATACAAGTTACTCTTAAGGACATAATTACACGTGAAACCAAATATTTAGCTACAAAGATAGTCACTGCAGCCTTGTTTATTATCACACACACAGACACACAACTGTCACAATTTTCATATCCAATAATAAGATAGTTAAATAAATGAAATACTATGCAGCCATGAAAATGATTATATAAAACCAGAGTCACCAAAGTAGAGTCTAGAGCCCAAATCTAGTCTGCTGCATCTTTCTGTAAATGAAGCTGTATTGGAACAGCACTACCTCCATTTTTTTATATACTTTCTGGGATGCTTTTGCACTACCATGACAGCAGAGTTGAACAGATGCAACAGAGAATGTATGCCCTGCAAAGCCTGAAATATTTCTTTTCTCACCCTTTACAGAAAAAGTTTGCTTACCTCGATAGAGAAGAATATTTAATAACATGAAAAGTTGTTACATATTAAGGAAAAACTAGGTTATAAAATTATGTACATTTCTGCTTATTAAGTATACATATACATATATGTATATGTACACTAGAAAAAGATACAGAAGAAATGTTAAAATTTGTTCCCTCTATCATGGGATTATGACTCATTTTTATTTTCTGTATATCTATCTCATTTAAGCATCTATTACTTATGTAATCAGAAATCAAAATAATTTTTTTATTTAAAGACATGTATTTGGAGTCAGAACAACCTATTTTTTACTTTAGCTGTGCCACTAACTATCTGAGTGAAACTGAGTAAAGGAAAGGGGAAGAGAAAGGCAACTGAACATTTACTGAACATCTTCTATAAACCAGGAACTAGCTTTTATGTTAACATATCCTCACAATAACCCTTTACATGTATTATTATCTTCATTTTACAAATAAGGAAACTGAGGCTTAGAGACAACAGATAACTGGCCTAAGGTTAGTCAATGATGAAATTAGGATTTAATTTAGTTCTACAAGACTCTAAAGTCTAGATTTTTTTCATGAGTGATATATCTTCTCTTAGCCTGAATCTGCTCTTCTGAAAAATAAAGAGTTGCAATAAATTATCTTTAAAATTTTTTTCCACCTGACACTTTCATAATCGTAAGGTGTAAGAATTTTCTATGAGACTATTTACACTTACTCTGAACAGTGGTCATTAAGTGGTAACATGTAAGAGTGACCAACTATGGGTGAAACCTCTGTCATGAGAGAAGTGAACTTTTCACACCTGTTGTGCCGGTACAAGCAATGAAGAGCAGTTACAGGCTGTCAATTTTGTACTTTAAGTGCTGTAGAGGAACGACAACTACAAGATCAAATAGCAACTTGTTATTGTTTCAACGACTGAATGCTGCTGTCACAGTAAGAGGGCAGTTCCTGGTGTCACACACAGCTGGGAAAGAAACAGCAAGATATAAAATTTTCAGGAAAATAAATCAAGGTAAAATGAGAAAAACAATTAAAATAGTAAATAAACTTTATCATGGGAGGGTTAACAAAGGCTCCTCCTTATAAAAACGTTTGTCAGTGACTTCTGAGTCATCTATCTCATTAACATAAGTTTCATCCAGAATAAAAGTGTATGAAGACATTCACACTATAGGCCTGATTCTTCTTTGCCAATATACAGTAAATCAATTATGCCCTATCTTGTTACTCCAGTTTTCTCTCTCTCAATAGTTGGGCATTCTTGTCAACCTGTCTTTTGTGCTTTTGATATGGACACGTGAAATTCTGATCAGATCTGCTTTATGTAATCTCTATAAATCCTAAAATAAAATTACATCTATAAGGAAGATGATGTAGGGCAATGCCATTAATCTATTCTGCCAATTTGTTTTTCACAGAACTGCATTTTCTTTTAAATTTTACACACACACACACACACACACACACAAATCAGACTACTTGTATTGCAAATATCATTCAGTTAGTTAATGCCTAAGCCAGGATGATAATGCAGATTTTAAAAATTCTTAATCACTTCTTTGTTCTTCTTAAGACATGCTCTCCCCTCTCCCCCCCAAAGAAAAGACCATTGTTTCTATAGAAACTTCCAAATTTTTCAGATGCTGGCAATCCTACTGTTTTTGGTGAAGAGCCATCTTTATATTTTGATAAAGACTGTGTGTACTCTTTCCCACTCTGGAAGCACCACAATGATGCTCAGACATGATGTTTATGTTTGCTTTGCTGCTTTCTGTTGCCCATCCAGGCCTTTGCCTTTCTTTGAGATGTGGAAAAAAGTGGTGGGAACCATCAGCAATGGAACCTCAGTCTATAATCAGGTCTCTTATAATTTTATCTTTTCTTGTTAACAAAAAAATGCAAAAAACAAAGACAACAAAGGGACTTAGTGTTGGGGTCTGCCATGAATACTAAAGTGGCCTGGGGGTGTGGCTCATCAAGTGAAAATAAACCATTCAAGTCACCCACATCAAGGAGAAAGTTTGGGAACAACTAGGCCAGTGTTTGCATTTGGGGCCCTGGAGTCAGGAGTTACACTACTCTTCACTCTGCTTAGCCGATGCACCAGAAGCAACCTACTTAACCTCTCCTTTTGGAAATATTAAGTAATCTCCAAAGAACAGCCCTGAGAGATATTTGAAAGTGTGTCTGGTCAGTTTTCTGATTCTAACTTGCTACTTTCCAAGATCAGCTTAATTTTAGCATTACTCTCTCTGATATGTGGAGGGTGGGGGAGGGCAGGAAAGATATCTTAAGAAAAGTAGCTGCCTTGACCAAGTGCAAAGTTACAATAAAAGGATAGGCACTAAAATTATATACCTAGTTAATTTTAGGTAAATGAGATAGAGCTAGAAACTGGTTCCAAATGACAAATCTTTCAAAATGAACTGACACTATGAATGAATGTCTAATACTGTACACCAAACCCTAACTAAGGACTGACAATGCCAGTGCTCCGAAGAGCCATACAACTGGCTTTTAATTAAGGCGGTTAAAATCGTACTCCCAAGGATTTCACTGTTAGGACTGGCTCAAAAATGTAAATATAGCTAACTTATAAGAAAATAACAGGAATACCTTAGCATACTCTTAATGTATTATTAAGATCAGAAAAAATTTTAATCACATGATTCATTAAATAAGCACGCATTCTAAGTAAACAGCCTGAAGTCTCCTGTTAAAAAAATTTACTCCTATTTATTCATTAACAAAGCTATTCCTTAGCTCATCCCTGCCATAACCTACTCTATTCAAAACCATATGGGAAAGGACATTAAAAAACCGCCACAAACCGTGGACTTCTGGTATTAGTGCTACACACTGCATACCCCTATTCATTATTCTACCTCCCTTGTTTAATCTATCATTAAGATTCAGTGACCCTACACTAAATTTAAAGCAGATCCTTCCTTCCTCCCATGCCTAAATTCACATACTTTTCTAGTTGGGGATGCCCTCAAGTATTAACAACTCTACGGGGTTTCTCTAATCTCAGCTCTGAACTATGTCATGCTATAGAACCAAGAAATTGCTGTTTTACATCTCTAACTATGAAGGCTTCCATAAAAAAGGACCATATAATTTACTTAATAAGATAAAGGGGGAAAAATCACCACTTAATAAGTATTTTTTTCATTGTACATGGTAAAAGAGGCACATGGAGACACTGTCATATGCTGTGTTGTCTTAAAAGTGAATAATACCTAAAGGCATTACTTCACCTATATGCATCACAGAACTTAAGAGTTTTAAATAATGATAAAAATGTCAGGTGTAGACTATCGTAATAAACGGAAAAAAGGAACATGTTGGTTTAAATATATAGTTGATAAAACAACAATCTGGGGGAAAAGAGATTTCAAGAAGTTAAGTTAAGATAGTACTTCTAGGACATATTAAACTTCATTTTCAAATTACAAACGAAAAATCTAATGTACAATGTGGCAAAACAAAGGGTAAGGAGTTGTATATACAATGGTTTACCACCTGCTAACAGAACTTTCTGTGGCGACAAAAATGTTCTCTATCTGTGCTGTCCAATAGGGTGACCACAGCCCCATGTGGCTACTGAGCACTTAAAACATAGCTAGTGTGACTACGGAAAATAATTTCAAACTTTATATCATTTTAATTAATTTAAATTGCCACATGTGGCTAGTAGCTACTGGACAATGGGTTAAGATTAAGAAAGCAGAGAATATAGAGCAACACAAAAACATACCATTGATAAAACTGTATATTTAAACATCTCATTCTTATTTCTTTATAACCCTTGAGACATAAAGGTAGAAACACTGTGCTACATTAATTTTTCATATGTATATTTTATTGGCTTTAATAATGTTATTTTAAAGTAGCCTGGTAAGTATTAATAGTAACTATATGCATTAATATCCCCAAACAGAAGGAATAGTAATAGAATATATGTAAATGATAACTGACTTGGAAAAAAATATCAATAATGAACTATATTATAGTCATTAAATATCCAACACAGTAAAATATTCTTTAGTTAAAAATGGAAGTTTATAATTTACATAGCTGCCACATTATATGGATCTAATTATTCACCAATTCATTCATTCATTTACATGGTTACCTGGGAATGACTACAATGATTTAGATGTTACTATAGTAAATCATCTTAAGTGTACCCTTGGCAGTTTTTTTTAACTTTATTTAAGTAAGTGATGATTGAAAACTAATTCCTTCTTTTGGGCCAAGATCCCTAAAGCATTCACAGGAACAGAGCTGGAAAGACAGGTGTAATGGATGCTATAACCACTACCAGTCTCAAACTCTGTTCCTTATTGATATAACAAGTTCTTACTGAGCATTATCACTTAAGTGATTACAATACAGCAAAGAAAGTGGTGGGTAGACAAGATGTTACCTACACTTTTCACTTACTTGGCTTACTCTTCCTTCACAGATTTGGGACACGCTGAGTTCAACTAGACTAAATAATCACAAATCCCAAATTACTGTCAGGTACAAATTAATGAAGTTTATTATACTAATAGCTAACTCAAAGGGATATTTCAGAGTTCTGATCAAAGATATCCTGTCTTCAAACACAGTTGGGTGTTGTTTGTACGTTTTTGCTCAAGTGAATAGATATTGTCATGTATTCCCAAATAAATGGCAAGTGCATTTGATCATATTTTATTTTTTTGTCATGTCATATAATTCACTGCATTATACCAGTACTGAATAAATTTGAGGGTGTCTATTCTTGAAAATGTGGCAGCTTGGTAATCATACCCAATGAAAAGCCAGTTATTTCAGAGCATTGGTTCTCTGACATCCCAATATTTTCATTCCTTCCTCATGCTGTACATTGATAAGGATGGTGGGAACAGCTGTTGTAAAAGCACAGCTAGACCCGTATCACCTTGGACAATTTAAAGTCAGTCGGGTAAATCCCTATACTTATGTTTATGGTTCTTTCTTCATCCTTTCAACAAACATTTGTTGAGTACTTCCTAAGTTCCAGACTCTGTCACTAGCACAGCTTTCTCAAACTTAAGTGTCTAGAGCACCCAGACTGGACGTAAATGAGTGAAATGTGAGGGGCAAATGACATTCTGCCTTAGCTGTGAGGAAGCAATACTGGGGTGCTTGGGACTATGGACAGACGGCATGTCTCTCCCAGGAAGAGCTGCTACTCCAGAATAGCTGATTGCCGCTCTGGAAAATCAAGAGTTCAGCGTTACTAGAATTTTCTGATTCTTTGAGAAAAGCCAGAAGCCAGATATCTAGTTTTGTTTTGTTTTAAATGTAAAGCCTCCCAAGTTTTAAATTTTGGCAACCAGTTCAAATTATTTTTTCACCCACTTCACTTCAAACTAGGAAGAAAGGAAACAATTTAGATATTCTTTCCCATTTAATAATCACCCTGGGAAATACTTATAAAACACATATTCAAGATGTGAGTTTTAGACATTAACACTTAGGCTGTAGTGTATCACTGCATCATGAAATTTTATTGAAAATGCTGAGATCCTAGTGGTTAAAAAATTACATGCATTCAATATGCAGTAAAATTTAAAAGTTTAATTTAGCAAACTTTCAAATAGCACTTACTATTGCCAGGCACTAATCTAAGTAGTTTACAGATATTAACTGTTATCAGAAACTTTCTTTTTTTAAACTACTTTATTGAGGTATGATTAAAATACAAAAAGTTGTACACACTTAATGTGTACAACTTGATGAGTTATATCTGTGATACCATCACCAATATCTATGCCATAAATCCATCCATCACCTCCAAAAGTTTCCTCCTGCCCTCTTTATATCATTATTACTATTATTTTTGATAAGAACACTTAACATAAGATCTACCCTCTTAGCAAATTTTTAAGTATACAATACAGTTTTGTTAACTATAGACATTATGCTTTACAGTAGACCTCTAGGACTTACTCATCTTGTAGAACTAAAACTTTGTACCTTTTCACTAATATCTTCCCATTTCTTCCTTCCCTCAACATCTGGCAATCACCATTCTCCTTTCTTCTTCTATGGATTTGGCTATTTTAGATTTCTCATATAAGTAGTGTCATGGAGTATCTGTCCTTCTGTGTCTGTGAATTTCACTTAGCACAATATTTTCCAGATTTATCCATGTTGCTGCAAATGCAAGATTTTCTTCTTTTTTAAGCTTGAATAATATTCTATTATGTATAAATCACATTTTCTTTATCTGATCATCCAGAGACAAGGCATCTGGGGCATAGAGAGGATATGTAACTTAACCAAGGTCACATTTTATTAAGTATTGGAAGTAGTATTCTGATTCAGGCAGTCCAGTTCAACAGTCCATACTTTAAACCACCATGCTATTTTGCCTCTCTACATTTTATTCCAACTGTGATATACTTAAAAGGGCAAAAAAGTATACACTACAACATACAGTTGGTCTATAGTCAAATTAACAATGTGAATCAAGTGTTTTAGTGTTGTTATAATTCAACCATTACTACATGCATGTTAACTAATCACTTTCTGATTCGATAAATACTAAAGTAACTTGGTTTGGAAACTACTATAATATCATTAAGATGAACCAATACAGAAAGAAAAAATGTTTCATTTCACTAGTAATTAATGAAATGCAAATTAAAACAAAATACAATTCACACCTTTCAATTAGGAAACAACTAAAAATACTGACACAATCTATTGTTGATAAGAACACAATGTAACACTTAATGTTAAATACCACTGGTGAGTGAAGAAGAAGGTAAAGCTTTTTTGAGTGGGAAAAACTGGCAATACGTACCAAAATAAAGTGAACATAACCTTCAACCCAGCTATTCCATTTCTAGGTAGCTATCTTAGAGAAATTCACACAACTCACCAAGTAGGATTGTCACGTTTTATTTTTTAGACGCTTGAGTTCCTGAGTCATTTACAATAAAAATATTATTCATGTACTTTTTGAGTTAATTAAAACAAGAACTAACACTATGATGGAAAATTGTTGTTACACTTTTCAATGTCAACCTGAATGTATGGGATACTTTCTTCATTTTATTTCATTTTATTTATTACTGAATTTTTAAAAGTATGAGTTGTGAAGCAAATCTAGGCCACCTATGTAAACCACAAAAGGGAAATAATTAATTTGTATTTTTTGGATAACTTAAGACTATTTGAGATAGCTACTACCCATTCAAAATTAACACTTGACATCAGGCCCTTCTTCTGCTCTAAGCAGTTTCAACCAACCCCCAACCCCCTGCTTCTAAGATATCCCACAATATAAAATCTAAAAACTGCATCAGGAGTTTCTCTAATCTCTCATAAATCCAAATAGCATTAGCCTCATAGGCAAGTGTTTAGGGACTGAGTAACCAGGCAACTGTACACTATTGAAACCACAATGCCATTTTTATTTAATTCATGGGTCAGGCAATGTCAAGCATATGTCTAAGAGTAAGTTCATTAGTGTTTGACCAAGGTACTATAGGGAATCCTTTTTAACTCTAGCCTACACATTTCAAAAAACTCACCATTTCTATGAGCAAAGCACAAGGAAGAGGGCAAGAACTAGACAACTTGATAAAGTAAAATTAGTTGCTTACACTTCCCTGGGTTACTACATACAAAGGGCTTTACAGCACTGCCTGGAAAAGGGAAAGTGCTCAGTACATGTTAGCTTTTATTGTTAAGAGTATTTTATCAGATCTAAAACACCATCAATTGTTTATCACGTCATTGTTTTAAATATGGTAAGAAAGGAAAACAAGATGGGGGAATCTAACAAGAGGCCTCTGCAAAAAGTTAAGACACCAAAATGCTATTCCCTTAAAGTCAGAATATTCCAGAATTAAAGCTGCCATTCAGAAAGGCACAGCAAGAGAGAGAAAGTAAAAATAATCACTCCTGAGAATTTGAACCACAATCAGGCATTCATGCAGGTTTTGATACAAGTTCACACTACCAGTGTGATTCAAAGAAAAACTCAGTAAACAATTTAATTCAAAGTGCTATCCAGTTGGTAGTATCTCCAGGTGACCATCTGAAACAGCACAAATCCTATCTGGAAGAATTTAACTTTGTTGCAGGCAAATAGCCACTGCAAGGTATTGTGTATAAGACACTCCTTACTCTCAGATATGTGAAAATAATAGAAAAACATTTTAAAATCAATTAAATATGGTGGCATTGTAAAAAAAAAAAAAGAGAGAGAGAGAGAGACAAAAAAATTTTTTTCTTAGGCCAGATTCTTTATCTACCAAATCTGATGAATCAACACTCAGTACATTGTTTTGTAACTGCTAAATGTGACAACAAAATTACAGAGTAAAAATAAGCTAGTTCCAATTTTTAAAAGTGTGCAGTTATTGGATTTTAAGTATCAACTTCATTCATTTCTCCACTTATTTAACTATTAAACGCCACATGCTTTATACAGTACCACATTCCTCAGTATCCCTATTAAATATATGGTATTATTCTACTTAGAGATGAGAAAAATGACACCTAAGGAAGCCCAACTGCTTCTCCACGCAGACATTTAACAGACAATGAAAAGGTAACATAACCAAACTAAATTATCCTCACCCAGTCTTCCCTATTTCAATAAATGGCACTACTAGTTCCTCAGTCACTCAAGTCAAAATTCCAGGAATCACCTTTCATTTTCCCCTTAATCTCACTATCCATTCCTTTTAATCCATAACCGAAACAGGACTGATAGGATCTCTCAGCTGGACTACTACAATAACCACCTCACTAGTCCAGGAGTTTTCACTTTGCCTTCTGCAATCCATTCTACACACAGAGCAAAATTAGCATTTAAAAAAAAAAGCTAGATTATATAATTTCTCTATTTAAAACCCCTAAAAGCTTCCCACAGTTCTTAGAATGATTTGGCACCCACCTACTTCTCCAAACTAATGATTTATTATTACCTTCTCATCCACCAAGTTATTTGTTTAAAGATGAATATGTAACTGAAGCTGAGTCAGTTAAATCAGCAGCAAGAACTCTGCTGTAACCAGAAGAAAGGCAACTTTCACCAAAGTTACTAAACTGGCAGAATAAACTCAGAACTTTATGTAGTAGTCACTGTATCACTACTTGGGAAACTACTAACTGAGAATAAAGATACTTTAGAAGAAAGCAGAAGCAAGAGACAGACACAGAGAACAGTTTGTGCTGGCTGGTGCTAGATTCATACCAATTTGTTTATTATTCAAACATTAAAAACTTGCTATATGTCAAGCATGATGCTGGGTAGACCCTGACAGGATCTGAAGATAAAAGAAACCTTTTTTATGTATATCAGAAAAATGATGTTTCCTTAAAACACAGTTACTTTCATGCCTCCATGCTCTTTCCTCTTGTCCACTCAGAAAATTCTTACTCATTTTTGAAGGTCCGCCTGCCTCAAGAGAAGGCCTTCTTCAAACCCTGCAGGTATAGATAATTCCAGTCCCTACAATCTTTCAACAGACTTTTGTTATAGACTTACTAAATACTCTTTAATATTTATAGGTTTATCTCCTTAAATAGGAAGTTCACATGCAAATTATTCCTGTGCTATATAAGCTGCTAGAATGGTGCTTAGCACATGGTAGGAGCACCAAGAATATGTACTGAACATATTTCTTTCACATAGGCAGATCTTCATACAAATGCACCAAATTTAATATATTATATTATTAAGTAGCAGAAGACAGTCATGAAGAGCCAAGAAGAAAAAGTCATTCTATCTCTGTGAAAGACTAGTGAAAGTGTTATGGAGGTGGCACTTTTGAGCATAGATCTTAAAAACTTTCTAGTTATGGACATGGAATCAGAGCAGAACACAGCATGAACTAGCAAAAGGCACAAAAGTTTGCAGGAATCTGTCTAAAGAATGCGGAGCAGCCCTGAGCAGCTGGAGCTTTTGGTGAACAGGGGGAATAAAGGTGAATTTGTTTTTAGCTCATAATGCTCAGACATGAAGAGAGCAATTATTATTACTCAGTAGATATTTAGGGGATAGAACCAAGCATCAAATGGGTACTGAATTAGACCTTAACTTGCTACAGAACACTGTACTAGATAACAGTAGTATAGACAAATAAGTAAGTCACACACACTATCCTCCTGAAACTCAGAATGAAAAGAGAGCAATGGACATGACAATAAAACAATTTTAACACAATCCAGGCAATAATTAATCTTAAAATAATATTAAAGTATGAATTGAGGCCCTTTGCACTCTCTCTTCCCTTTGGAGATGGCCCGCACTCTGTATATGGAGTATGTACCTACTTTTACTTTAACCTGAGCACCCAATTTCCACACCTCCTTCCTTGCCTTTCTCTTGCCTTACACTCTATGCAGTATGCATCTCTCTAAATAAATATACATTTATTTAAAAAAAAGTATGAATTGAGTGCATATTATGTTTCAAACATTGTTAATAGCTTTAAATACACTAACAAAGTTAATCTTCATAACAAACCCCTGAGATATGTCATCATCTCAGAGATGAGGAAACTGATGCAGGGAGAGGCTAAATAACTCCTAAGGGCAGAAAGTTACTAAGTGGAGAATCTAGTACAAAGTAATTGCTGTATCAGTATAGGAGAGAAAGAGAGTGAGCTTATGGATTAAAGACTTAAACATAAGACAAGATACAATAAACCTCCTAGAGGAAAACATAGGCAAAACATTATCTGACATACATTTCAAAAATTTTCTCCTAGAAGAAATAAAAGCAAGAATAAACAAATGGGACCTAATGAAACTTACAAGCTTCTGCACAGCAAAGGAAACCAGAAATAAAACAAGAAGAAAACCTACGGAATGGGAGAAAATTTTTGCAAGTGAAACCGACAAAGGCTTGATCTCCAGAATATATAAGCAGCTCATACGACTCAATAAGAAAAAAATAAACAACCCAATTCAAAAATGGGCAGAAGACCTAAACAAGCAACTCTCCAAGGAAGACATACAAATGATCAAAAAGCACATGAAAAAATGCTCAATATCACTAATTATCAGAGAAATGCAAATCAAAACTACAATGAGGTATCACCTCACACCAGTCAGAATGGCCGTCATTCAAAAATCCACAAATGACAAATGCTGGAGAGGCTGTGGAGAAAGGGGAACCCTCCTACACTGCTGGTGGGAATGCAGTTTGGTGCAGCCACTATGGAAAACAGTGTGGAGATTCCTCAAAAGACTAGGAATAGACTTACCATATGACCCAGGAATCCCACTCCTGGGCTTGTATCCAGAAGGAACCCTACTTCAGGATGACACCTGCACCCCAATGTTCATAGCAGCACTGTTTACAATAGCCAAAACATGGAAACAGCCTAAATGTCCATCAACAGGTGACTGGATAAAGAAGAGGTGGTATATTTATACAATGGAATACTACTCAGCCATAAAAACCGACAACATAATGCCATTTGCAGCAACATGGATGCTCCTGGAGAATGTCATTCTAAGTGAAGTAAGCCAGAAAGAGAAAGAAAAATACCATATGAGATCGCTCATATGTGGAATCTAAAAAACAAAAACAAAAACAAACAAACAGACAAAAACAAAGCGTAAATAAAGGACAGAAATAGACTCACAGACAGAGAATACAGACTTGTGGTTACCAGGGGGGTGGAGGGTGGGAAGGGATAGACTGGGATTTCAAAATTGTAGAATAGACTACACTGTATAGCACAGGGAAATATACACAAAATGTTATGATAACTCAGAGAAAAAAATGTGACAATGAGTGTGTATATGTCCATGAATAACTGAAAAATTGTGCTGAACACTGGAATTTGACACAACATTGTAAAATGATTATAAATCAATAAAAAATGTTAAAAAAAAAAAAAAAAAGAAAAGAAAGAGAGTGAGCTTGACCAGAAACATTTCTTACAGGCAGTAAAATTTTGTCATAGTTGTTGTACTAGGTCATTGGGTTATGACAGGGAATGAACACACATGGTTTTACTCTCAAGAAGCCTACAGTCTAATGGGAAAGACAAACAAGCAAATACATAAATACATAATTACAACCTGTGATCAATCGTATGAAGGAAATAAAATAGGTAAAACAATAGAAACCAACAAAAGAATAGAGACCTACTTAGACTGAAGGGATGCTGGCAGAAAAAGTCAAATGACATTTAAACTGAGACCTGAAGAATGAGGAGCCAATCATGCAAAGAATGTTCCAGACAGAAGAATTAGAGGCAGGCCAGAGTCTTTTGCATTTAAGTAAAAGAGGCAATGTGCTAATTCTCAGTAAATAATTTCTCAATGAATTCTACCTTATTTCTATCAGTTTTATTTCAATTTAATATTACTGAAAACATTTTTACTGATTAATAAAATCATAACTCTATGCAGTTAAAATGTAAAGCACATAGCCGGAAAATATAAAATAAAAATATTGGTAATTACCCTCTTTTCACATATATTTGTATGTCACAGATATTCTAAAAGCCAATACTAAAAATAGTTTTTGTACATGTATTTAAGTACAGTCTGAACCATACCTCTTGGCAGTTAACACATCTAAGAGTAACATCACATAGCCTGGCAACCTATTCCATTTCTGATAAGTGACCTACACAGGAATAAGTTCTAGAGACTGGAACTTATATCTTTGCTTCAATATAAGTAATATTTGCCTTGAGATAAAACCTAGCTAAAAAAGGAGAATCATTTTCACTGACATATCTAGTACCCATAGTAGGTACTCAAGAAATTAGTTTTGTTTCACACTGAATTAATTTTGATACAGAATTAGAGGATCTTAAAAGATGAAAATAATGTTTTCCAAGCTGAAGAAATGTTAAGCTTTGATAGCATGTAACAGACTGAAAATAGGAATATTTAATTAACGTTTTATAAGACTAGTGTTCAAGTGTTGCTGATAATTAGCTTTATCATTAAATATTAATTATAATTTTTAGCTTGTTCCCTGCTACACATATTTAGATAAGATGCATTTTATAGAAAGGATCCTTTGAAACAGAAGTTATAATTCTCTATCATATTATTAAGAAAACATATTGAAAATCCAATGCAAATTCTAAGAACTTTAGAGCCAGAGTGACCTATGGGATTGTCTAGTCAAAATAACTACTCAATGTAGTAATCTCCATAACAAAATTCTTTCACAACTGATCAGACTTTTGAGAGAATTTCTATCCCTCTCCAAGAAGTTCAGATCAATTTAAAGTACTTCTGATTTGCCCATTCTTATAGTTAGAACATTTAGGCACAGAATTTAAGCAAACCAATTATTTGCAGTCTACAGAAATTACATGCAAGTAACCTGAACAGATACTTCTACAGATACAAATTGACCATACACTATAGATCACAGACACTACATTAAGAATTCTAATTATTTTTATAAAACGCCTGAAAAAAGAAAACTTTCTTAAGTTATATGCTTAATTTGTTGATGACCTTTACTTTGTCAGAAAAAAGCAGTTAATTTTTTGTTTTGATTTACTGTAAATGTCAAATGTTTATTAGTCTCTGGAAATGATTCAATGATATTCTAATACCACATACTTGAAAACAAACAGTAGCACTATAAATTTTTAACCCAAACAAGCATCTCCCATTTTTCTGAATAGCTTCCATCTTTTAACTATTTCATAAATAGGTAAGGTTTTGTTAAAATGTCATCACTCCATTATTATTACTCTTCTTGAATCAAACATTTTTAGTACCTGTGGTACATTAATTCCATACAGCACAGAATTTCAGTGTGCAACTGAGTAGCTGATGCTGAAAGATGTACCTCTAGAGATAGAGTGCACTTGCACCTAATTAGAACTGTTTGAAATTTTTCACACTTTCAATAAAACCAACAAATAAATATGCATGTTGTCTAATGTCATTTTCTGTCTGTCTAGATTTTAACCAACTAAATATTTAACCTGTTGTGTAAAGAGAGAATTTGAAAAATAAAATCATGTTGGTAAGGATTTAGCCTACTTACCTCCTTGATTACAAGAGTGAATCTGCTCCATATTTAATACATACTGGTACTCTCAGTCCTTTTAAAAGCAATTTGAAGTACTATAAATCACACAAAATATGGTGTTTAGAACATACAACTTACTGACATCCTTAGAGAGTCAGTTTCTATATTTTCAGTCTTCACTACGTAGTGTTGAGATCTAAACATAGTGTTTACCATGTTCAAAATTTAAAATAGGGAAAAAATGGTTTCAAGTTTAGATAGTAATAGATGGCACATGGAATGGTAAGAAAGCTAGCATTAAAAAAAAAACTTAGATGCATCATGATTATGGAGGATGTTTTAGAAAAACTTAAAAAGCCAAATGACTGTTAACATTATCTTTAAATTTCATTTTATATAAATGTTACATTTGATAAAAATCTACAGGAAGACTAATAGAAAGAGCAAGATGTTTTAAAACAGTAATTTTTAAAGTAATATATTAAGGTCCTAAGACATTACATTTTCATTAGTCGGTATTTATACCATCCATGACTAGAGAGAATTAATTAGTTAGTTACTTCTTCTAATGTGAAAGAAAATCTTTCAGCTAATTTGAGATGGTTCACATTATTGGCTTCCAACTTGGAAATTAAAAGGTAAGTCAGTCAGTTAAGCAATAGATGCCAAAAACCTAGTAGGCAGCAAAGTCATAGTAGGAGTAGCTTAACAAGGTGATAATGGACAGAAATGCCATCCTTACTGTGCTATTGAAACATGTGTTTTTAATAGCCTTGATTTCCAAAAGACACTTTTTTCTTTGGGTCAAACTATGAAGCAGAAAGAAAACTGCAGTCTATGACAACACGCCATTTCAGAACTTGGTCTCAAAAAATGCACTAGATTCTGATATTTAGTCTCTGCCTGCAGGAGTCAGGCAGTGGAGGAATAAGGCAGTTGATACATTCAAATACTTACTTATCCAGTAGTTCAGCCAAGAGCTTTCCTATCACAGGCCAGGTACTGGGGCAGAGATGAATCTGAAGAAGTTCACAGTCTGCTGGGGTTGGAGATACACACCAGTAGTGTGCAGGTAAATCGGCTATCCAAACAAAAAGCTATGATTTGAAAAGTTTGCCGATTTCCATGGTGTAAATACTCCACTGCAGCCAATTTCAAGCTACCAACAGTTTATCAAGTTCACAAAATCACTGAATATCTAACAATCAGCTTTCTTACACTGACAGGAGTTAGCTCCAGCACCATAAACTAATGACTTCAATGGAATTTTTGCAAGTTAACACCCATAAGTGATATAATAGAGAGAATGGTTTAATGGAAGTTAGTTAATTTCAACAAATCCTTTTTCTTCTTCTACTATTAAAAGTATTCTGTTTGGTTCTATAGAAAATATAAAGATCAGTAAGACACAGTATAGTCCCCCTCACCTCAAAAAGCATACAGGCTGGACAACGGGCCAAGACAAGAACACGTAAAGCATATGAGCCACAATAACATTTTATGGCATGTGAGGGCAAGATCAAGAGGTAAGGAGACGCTACATTTACAATCGGACAGAGGATTATAGGTTTCCTGGAAGATGTTACAGCTGAGTATTGTCTTCCTGAAACACACAGGAATCTTTTAAGTGTGGGGAGAAGGGGTCAAGCAGAAGAAGAGTTAACGGAACCTTCTTTAAAAACTGGTGGGGCATGTTCAGAGACAAGCAGATAATGTAAAATCTGAAGCATATGGAAAGAAGTAAGAATAACTCCTATAAAAAGTATTTAGAGTTAATCAAGTTGTTGTCACCTATATCATCTCACTTTCATTCTCACAATTAAATAATACCTGTCAGGCAAGTAATATTACCACTATGCTATTTTTACAGATGAAGAAATAGTCTATGTAGAGACAAAAGGAGGGTGAAGTAGGTTACTCCTCAATACAGATCTTGTTAATGGATTAAAGATTTAGGAAATGAAATCTACAACTGGAAGCACTACAAATCACACAATGGGGAAAAGCAATGATTTTATTAGAGACTCTTAGAGACCACTTACTTGCAATCTGCATCAGTACCTCTATTTAAATAACAGGAAGAGTGACCTTCCAGTTCTACATTCACATCATTATCAAGACCACAGCTTCAGGAGGTGCCATTTTCAACATGCACAGTCTTATGCAGTGAGCCCGACACTAGTAAAGGTTTTAAGAATCAAATGAAATAAGGCAGGGGGAAGGGAGTTGAAAAGTATAAAATACTAACCCAATGTGAAGTATCCTCCTCTTTCCCCTCATTGAAGTTACCAACAACTTTAAGATTAACAACCAGGTATCACTGACTAGAAGAGTCTCCATAGAAATTCATTCAAATTATTGTGAAATAAAAACCATTCCAGTTTTTAATGGAGCTCTACGAGATTATAAATGACAGATAATTTCCCACAGAGAATGTTTTTCTAACAGACTAATAATTAATATTTTTATTCTCCATACAAATTATTCATTCCATGCTCAAATGTGTTTCTACTATATTCATAGTAAGAGAACAATACTGATGGAAGAAGTATTATGCAAAATTAGTCACAGAAATTCTATATGATGATGTCACCAGTACCCTTTAATAGTACCTCTGTCCATGTTACCATCATGCAGAAAAGCTTGTATTAATCCACTTGGGATATTATCCTAGTTGTGCAGTAGACTTGCCATCAAGTAGAAACAAAGAATCTGTCCCCTTTTAAATATTTAACAAAAATGCTTATAAAATGTGATTCCATAAAACTCTCCAATGCTTAATAATATCAAACTCAAGAAAAATTCTCTCCAACATTATAAAGTCCATTTTCTCTTGGTTTAACTTCAACGGAAAGGGGGTGATATCTAGTTACTATCTCAAAAAGAGTTCTTTAAATTTTTGGCAAATGTTGGTAAAATGAAACTTGGTGTTTTTATATACTTTATTCTGGTGGCATCATCCCTAGTTCTCTAATCTTTCTTTTTGGTACAATTTTTCAATTTGTGGATGTAGCACTCATATAAGCTCTCAGTTCTCCATATCCATATTTTGGGTTGTTATTTAGTTTACTTTTTACTATTTTTAAGCATACAATTCAGTGGTTTTTAATACATTCTCAAACTTGTGCAACTATCACCACTAATGAATTCCAGAATATTTTCATTACTCCAAAAAGAAATACCCCCCAAATGGGCAAAGGATTTAAATGGACATTTCGCCAAAGAGGATGGCCAATAAGCACATGAAATGATGCTTGCTCAGTATCACTAGCCATTAGGAAAATGTAAACCAAAACCACAATGAGATACCTTTTCACATTTACTAGGACAGCTATTATTAAAAAGACAGAAAACAACAAGCATTGGTGAGGATATGGAGAAACTGGAACCCTTGTGCACTGCTGGTGGGAATGTAAAATAATGCAGCCACTGTGGAAAACAGTATGACAGTTCCTCAAGAACTTAACACAGAATCACCATATGATCCCAAACTGTCACTGATGAGTATATATCCACAAGAATTGAAAGCAGGGGCTTTGTCCACCCATATTCACAGCAGCATTATTCATTATAGCCAAAAGGTGGAAGAAACCCAAATGTCTCAACAATAGATGAAGGATAAACAAAACGTGGTATACAAATACAATGGATTATTACTCAGTCTTTAAAAATTCTAACACATGCTATAACATGAATGAACCTTAAAGACATTATGCTAAGTGAAATAAGCCAGTCACAAAAGGACAAATACTATATAATTCCATTTATATGAGGTACCTAGAGTAGACAAATTCATAAAAACAGAAAGTAAAATGGTGGTTGCCAGGGGCTGCCTTGGAGAGAGGAAATGTGGAGTTACTGTCTAATGGGTATGGGATTTCAATTTGAAAAGATGAAAAAACTTCTGCAGATGGATAGTGGTGATGGTTGCACAACAATATGAATGTACTTGACTCCACAAAATTATATGCTCAAGTAAAATGACAAATTTTTATATAAATGTTAATACAATTAAAAAATGGGAAAAAAATATATGGCAAATTCAGGTATTTTGTGGAAAACAAAAAATATTTTTGGAAGTCAAAAAAGCCATTTTTTAATGTTATTTTAAAACTCTGAAAATTCATTTCAGTAGGGAGAGATACGTACACAAAAACAAATTTGTACATATATAAACATGAAGATTTAAACTGACTTTCCTAATTTATTAAACACTCTTCAGGTATCCATATGAAGGTCATTGTACTATATTTAAATTGTATCTCTCATTATGAAAAATTGTTGCATGTGAATAAATACACAATTATTTTAAAACATTTAATATTTTGAAAGCATTGTGTTATATAACAATGGTTTATAATTAATGAAATGTAAAAAACAGAAACAAACAAGACAAAGCAAAACAACAACAAAAAAACCCTGTACTCACTAGCAGCCATGACCTATTCCGGTTTCCTATTCAGCCATATGCCCCTACTTTAAAAAAATTTAATACACTTTATTTTCTCAAAAATTCGAAAGTAGTTTTAGGTTCACAACAAAATTGAGCAGAAGGTACAGAGTTCTCATATACTCCTGCCCTCACACATTTATAGCCTTCCCCCATTACTAACATACCTCATCAGAGTGGTATATTTATTATAACTGATGAACCTACATGGACAAATCACTGTCATCCAAAGTCTGTATTTTACATTAGGGTTCTCTCTTGGTGTTGTACATTCTATGGGTTTGGACAAATTTATAATGACATGTATCCACCATTATACTATATAGAGTAGTTTCAGCCCAACTAATCTTTTTGTCTCTGCACATTGCTTATTCTTGGCATTTCATATGAACTGAATCATACAAATATGAGGGGTTTTTTTTGTGTGTGTGGGTCTGGCTCTTTCATTTAGCATAATTTTTTCAAGATTCATCTATTTATTAGCATGTATCAGTAATTGATTCCTTTTTTATGACTGAACAATATTCCACTTATGGATGTACCATATTTTGTGTATCCATTCATCAGCTGAAGGACAACTGGATTGTTACCATGTTTTGGCTATTAGGAATACTGCTATGAATATTCATGTACATATTTTTTGTGTGGACATATGTTTTCAATTCTCTGGGTATACATCTAGGAGTGGAATTGCTGAATCTCTATGTTAACTTTTTTTTTCCATTGTAATAGTCATCTTTATTTGTAAAAATCTACGCTTAACTTTATGAGGAACTGCCAAACTGTTTTCCAAAGCTAGTGAATCATTTTACATACCAACTAGCAATGTCTAAAGGTTTCAATTTCCCAACATCTTTGTCAACACTAATTACTGTCATCTTTTTTATTCTAGCTATCCTAGTGCTATGAAGTTGTATCTCATTCTGGTTTGGGTTTAAAATTCCCTAATGACTAAAAATGTTGAGCAACTTTTCATGTGTCTATTGACTGCTTATCTTGTCTTAAGAAATGTCTATTAAAATCTTTTGCCCATTTTAGAATTAGGTTATTTTTCTTTTTCTTTTTGAGTTACAAGAGTTCTTTATACATTACAGATACAAGTCTCTTATCAATATATAATTTGGAAAAACTTTTTTTTCCCATTCTGTGAGTTGTCTTTTCACTTTACTGATGTTGCACTTTTGAGGCACAAAAGTTTTTAATTTTGATATAGTCCAATTTACCTATTTTTCCTTTGGTTCCTTATGTTTTCGTATCATATCTAAGCAACCACTGCCTCACCCTGGGTCACAAAATTTATTCCTATGTTTTCTCCTAAGAGTTTTACAGTTTTAGCTTTTACTGAAGTCTTTGATCCAATTAAGTTAATTTATATATATTATGTGAAGGAATAATCCTATTTCATCCACTTGCATGTAGATATACAGTTGTTCTAGCACTGTATGTTACGATTACTCTTTCTATGTTGAGTTGTCTTGGCAACCATGCTGAAAATCAACTGATCTTACGTGTAAGGGGTTTATTTCTAAACTTCCAATTCAATTCCACTGATCTATGTGTCTATCCTTAAGGAAGTACCACAGCCTTGATATTAGTATAGGATACTTCACTTACCACAGGTGAGGCTAATGACATCAAATTAATACCATTTACTTTTATTGCATCTCAATGTTATAAAATCTTATATATTAGAAACACCTGTTATGGTCATGCAATTCATTTTTAGTGTCTTGTTGTATCACATGTATTTAAGGTAAAAGTCTACTTTAAGAGAAAAATAAAACTATTTAAAAAAAACTCATTTATAGAAATTCCAACACAATGGCAACAGAGGCACCTATTTCTACCTTGAACCTCTTAAACAACACCTTAAGGATTAAAGGAATATTGATATTCCACAGTGACAAATGTACATATTTACATACATAGTGACTACCTATTGACCAGTTTTCTCAGTCCCTCCCTCACCCTGCCAAACAAGGTTCCTTTGAAGAACATATGAAATTTCTAAATTCACATGTAATCACTAAATTTTAGAACCAGAAAAATCCTTGGAAATCATTTCTTATTTTTCATAGAGGACCCAGATCCTGAGTAGTTAAATGAATTGTCCAAACTTGTATAGGCAGAAAGCAAAATATTAGATACTAGACTCTAGATTTCTAAATTTCTTTTCATCCACTGAAAGCTGATTCATTTAAATATTTGCTCATTCAACAATTATTTAAAGGGTGGTAGGAACTATGCTTAGTGCTGTAAATACGAAGATTAAAGGAACGAATTCTACCCTCAAGGAGCCTACCATGAAAAGGAAAACAACACAAAGGAAATAAGAGGATACAAGTGCCGCAAAAGAAGTGCATAACAGGTTCAATGGGACACAGGGATTTCATGCATATTTTAAGGGTCTAAGATACTATATTTTCGCTGGCACTGAGTTTCTGCAGTGCTACATTATGAAAAAGCTAAACAAATGAAAAAGAAATATCAGGCCACTCAGGGCCAGATGATCATATATCTTGTTAGTGGCAAAGGGATTAGAATTCAGATTCCCTGTACCATTACGCAATGGTCTTTCCACTGCCATAAGCTAATTAATTACCAATTGAGAAGTACTGCAAGTTTGATTAAAATCTGTAACACTGCATCCCTAGATTCAGAAAAAAAATTTTTAATAGCTACAATCTCATTTAAAAGGAAACCAAATTAAGGATGACATTAATCTATTTTAAAGTAGGAGTTTTATTTTATATTTTTGTGCAAACTACCTATTCTCAGCTTCATTTTTTAACAAATAAGTGAGAATTTATAAAGTCAAATCAGAGAGATCCTCTCATAATAACCCCCTTGAGAAACTGCACATTCATGTCAACATTAACGCTTGAAACGCTTGAAATACTCAGACATACTTGTCTTGAAAAAGACAATCACTTTTGCAAATGCCTTTAGTTACAAATGATCTCGCTGATTTATAGATTCTTCTTTTTAAATTCATTCATGAAGCACATCTACTCTCTGACAAATTCAGTGGTAGGCCTAGAAATAAAGAGATGATTCAGTACTTATCCTGTTCTTAAGGTGCTCTTAGTCTAACTGGAGAAATAAATAAGTAAACAGATAATTGCAAATGAATGTGGTAAATGCTATGACAGATATATGTTCCACAGGGAGAGGAGGAGTTAAGGCAAGAGACACCTAACCTGAATAACCAAAAATTTGAACAGCCAGATTGAATGACCACCTAGCTCACAACATGTGGCTTCAAATTATTTTTGGCAGTTTCAACAAACTAATTTTCCCTCTTCATAGGAGAAAGACAGGCCATAAATAAAGCCACTCCAAAATCACAAACCAAAAAAACAAAGCATCATAGTCTCTATAGCCAATTCCTGGAAATTTAGAATAACTTTCGAGCAACAGAGGATATGCATGTCAACAATAAAAACGACTAATTTGATGGAGTCAACATTCATTTAAATGTATGACATGTATGCACATCAATATACCAATCACATTTACTTTAGAGTCATGCTTCACATAATGTTCCATTCATTATATACAAAACTTGGTTATAATATTTGAATTATAGTTATCAACAGATCAGGACTCTTAAGACATTTTACTATATTTCTGAGACTTCTAATTCCAAGCAAAGTGATCCATGAGTATATCTGTTATTATCAACAAAAAATTTTTACCTGCAAGAAAATGGCAGCCTTTAAAAACACCTTATTAAGATTTTCTTGTTTACAATGTGAAGCATAAGGGGAAACATCTCCTAATTCAACAGAAATGAACTGATGTTTAACTGATATCCTATTATTATTAGATATTACAAATATACTTCTTGGGGGAAAATATTTCACATTTTCATCAGGCAAAGGCAGGCATACAAATGTAAAGTGCTTTTGATAACAGAATACAAGGACTAGAAACAAATGGCAACCTTCATATTTTGAATTTAACATATATAATCTATAACCCTAATAATTTGTTTCTGAAATGGAATTTTTATAAAAGTATTAACAAGAGAATCAGGAATCTCACTAATTATCTCACTTATAATTGATTTCATTTAAATATCATTTTGATGAAATTTTTTCCTTCATAATGATTACAGGATCTGTTCTATACTTACTGCAGTAACTATTACATGACAACGATATGCTCACAAAAAATTATGACAGGTATTAAATTGATAAAATAGAAAAAAGTCAGCAACATAGAGGAAAAGTGGTTGAGAAAGTCGGTGTGCAAAACAAGATTTCAACTCATCTGATATAAAGCAGTAGCTTGACATATAAGACTTTATCTTTTCTAAATACTTTAAGAGTTTCCAGTGATGCCACCTTGGATAGACACTTACTGTACTAACACTTAGAACAGGTTTATCTCTATCAGAGAACAAAAAGAGAATTACATAAATGGACACAGATTAATGCTCTAGAAATGTGACATATTCAAGAGGTCCAGCCGGTACGTAAAAATTTTAGAGCTGCTTATCTTTCAAATATACGAAGTGGAAGGTTCACTCTCTTATAATATGGTTTCTCTCTCTCTTTTTAAAGCTATCTACTTTTTTTTTTTAAACTCCCTGCTCATAAGGCAATGCAAAATTTTAGCGCTATTAAATATTCTCCTCATGGACAACTTGAAAGCAATTCAGACTATTTCAGTCAAATAGGAAGTCATGGTGCATCAATTTCTAACAAATAAAGAGAAATTATATATACAAGAGAGTCTTATTCAGAACATTTTCTTGTCCTCTCACTCCATAATTTAATCTTGGACTTCTGTGGAGTATAATTTATACTGTCTTTCCAAAGTACATAAATAAAGTTTGTACTTTCCCAAATGGAACTTATTTAATCCTAAATATCCCTTTATTATGTAAGCCTTATTTTCCTTTGCATAGCCTTTTCTGTGGAGACAGGAAACAATCTCTTAGATGTCTCCAGCCATTTCAAGTCATTCCTAGTTATAAGCTTACCTAGGAGGTTCCTCTCTCACCTTCTGAAACTGGTCAAATCACATTTATTTCTTCACTGTTTTTTTCCCAAAGCCTCTAAATCAACCCCAACAAACATCACTTTTATTCTCATGCCGTCAATTATTTCTAATTTGTGGGCATTTTACTTTTCTCTCATAAATTTCTAGGAAATTATTCTATAATCAATGTGTGGGACAGCTGTAACTAAAAAGGAAAAGATTTCTTCCTTGTGTTCATCCACATGGATACCATACCTCTAGACACTATAAACTAAAACTCTGCTGGCATTTTAAAAAGTCTGTTTTGTACATGTAAATCTAATTTGTTTTCCATCGTCACTCATGGGACTTTCCCAGCATTATTCTTTCCCAGAGTACCTTCTTCCCTCTTGTTTCCTTCATCCTTTTCCATCAAGTGCCCATGATCAGTATTATTTCTCCCCTTGTTCTCCCTCCACCCCCATGCATTAGCTGTAAAATAGATGTAAAGCTTGGTGTAAGTCCAAAAATTTTATGATCAAAATACATACTTAGCAAATTGTTTGGCTAAATCTTTCATGTATGATGAAAGATTATTACCACAATTCATTAGCAAATTATAGACTTTGAAATGTAGGCAGACAAATATTTGGCCCTGTATCAATCAATTTGGACCAGCTGGGTAGAAATTCACACAATCCCAGGAAACTGGGAAGTGAGGTGCTCTTTCATTTTTCATTCACTTGAAACATTAAAGAAAAATTATCATTCTATAAAAATGACCACTTTTCAAGATTTTAGCAAAGCCATTTTAGATTGAGTTTTATTTTCAGTCAATTACTACTTTAGTGACCAATAAACTGATCATTTTTCTTGCAGTCAACTGCGGATGAACAGTGCCTAATGCATACACAAGGCACCTCAATATTTGAACATTATATTCCAGTTTAAAAGCTAAACAGACTTTTTAAAATGCCAGCAGAGTTTTAGTTTATAGTGTCTAGAGGTATGGTATCCATGTGGATGAACACAAGGAAGAAATCTTTTCCTTTTTAGTTACAGCTGTCCCACACATTGATTATAGAATAATTTCCTAGAAATTTATGAGAGAAAATGGTTAATAATGGTTCTATTGCCCTAAAAAGCATGGGGAGGGGGGCAGAGTAGGGAGTACATCTACATACACTAAATCATCCTGGAAACTAATTTTGCAGTTATTTATGATAAATAATATCATTAACATTCTTTCTCTGAGCCTCTCTAGCCTAGTGAGGTGACCCCGTACAATGATTCTGATTGATCCTATGTCTGTCTGTGTTGGTTAAGCTACAAGGCTGTATATGGGGACAGCTGCACTTTGGGTGCAACTTAAAACAAATTTCATCTTAGTGGCATCTAATCCAGTCGCCTTGGTACAAGACACATGGAAAAGTCAGTGTCAAAATTAAACAATGCCGGCTTTGCAATGAGCAGATGCTTTTGCCTTGCAGCTGTAAAAACCTTAAAACAATCCAGTACTCTACTGTCTGGTCACGCAATGACCACAAAGCAAGGAATACATTTTGTCATTTACAGAAAGTGTTTGCTATGAGTAAGTCTTTTTCCTTTAGAAAAAAAAATGTTCAGGAAAATAATAATAGGAATACATTGAGGGCAATAATAAGGTAATACAGCCCTAAATTAAGCAATAAAAAATTTTAAGTATATCTGGCAAAATAAAGATGCTATGAAAAAGAATAACTCCTTGACTAAATAGTATTAGGTCATACACAAGACATATTAGACAAAAGAAAAATTACAAGACACAGATGCTTTAAGAGGTTATAGCCAAATAATCTTTGGTATATAAGATAAACATGTAAGTAATTTTCTATATGCAAGCCTTATTTTAATATACCTAGTCTTAGTCTAGCTTATTATATGAGTACTTTATAGTCATTTACCCATCCTTTGATTTACTTCTTTTTTTGTTTTTGTGTTTTCCAGGGAAGGGTGAGGTGGGGAGAAAAATGGAGATGTTACAATTCTTATTTTAGGGCTAGAAGAGAGTTAAATGTTAAAATATTTCTCAGCTTAAGTAATGTGGTACTTAAGGAGATCTATAAAGAAACTGCAGCCTTTTCCAAACTTTACCCTATAGAAGAGAACCTTGTCTCTGACATTCAGGAATCTAGGGGTTAATATTTTAATACTGAAATAAACTCTTCTTCATGAATAGTTTCTAACTACTGTGTGTATGAAACCAAAGAACCAGCCCCACCCAAGTAAATGACTGCATGGTCATGATCAATCCATTTCTGCTAACTGAGGTTCTGGCTTTATAAATAGCTTTATATGGTACCTACAAAAGAGAGGATCTAGTAGTCTCACTTTTACTTTAAATAGTCCACTGCAAAAAAATTTTTTCAGTAAGTTTTTCCTATTCATTCAGATTTTGTCTTCAAATCCTTTTCTCCCCAAGGATTTTCTCCCCAATTCATTAACACCTTATTGTTTATACATTTCATCAGATATTTTGTTAGTTGAAGGTTTGGGGACTCACTTTATATTCCTCCCCATATTACAATTTATATTTCAACAAACAAGTCCCAAAGTAATGATCACGCTGAATAGGAAATTAATCAAATTTAATTTAAATATCAAGAAGGCATTTATTCTCTTCATTAAAAGTTTTGAGAAATACAGTTTTAAATATTTTTATAATTGTTTTTGTATTTCTATATTTTACTTTCTAAGACTGTAATTAAAACATATTGACATATAAAGCATATTAGTGCATTAAGTCAAAATATATAAATTCTAGATATTCATTTAAAGAGATGGTCAAACTCAGAAGTAATCTTTTTTGTAAAGTGTTCATAATTATCATTAAGTTATGTACCATTTTGCTAATGTATTTTTTGCTAATGGCTATAATTAAAATTAACTTAGAAAGAAAGAAAGAAAGAAAGAAAGAAAAGAAAAAAAGAAAGAAAGAAAGAAAAAGAAAGAAAGAAAGAAAGAAAGAAAGAAAGAAAGAAAGAAAGAAAGAAAGAAAGAAAGGAAGAAAGAAAGGAAGAAAGGAAGAAAGAAAAAGACAAATGAACATAAATACAAAACAGAAACAGACTCACAGACATAGAATACAAACTTGTGGTTGCCAGGAGGGAGGGGGGTGGGAAGGGACAGACTGGGAATCGAAATTTGTAGAAACTGACAGGCATATGTAGAATAGACAAACAAGATTATACTGTATAGCACAAGGAAATATATACAAGATCTTGTGGTAGTTCACAGTGAAAAAGAATGCGACAATGAATATATGTATGTTCACGTATAACTGAAAAATTGTGCTCTACACTGGAAATTGATACAACATTGTAAACTGACTATAACTCAATAAAAATTTTTTTAAATAATAAAATAAACTAAAATTACAGTGTCAGTAATACATGCCATCAAACAAAAGTAAACCATGCAACAAACATACATCGCAAGAGGATTAAAGCTGAAAGCATAAAAGCATACAAAATAACTGATGTGTATTCCTAGATATGATCCTCCGTATAGTAACCCACATAGCTTAGAATAAGAATTAGAATTTTTAGAATAAGAATTAATCACTTTACAGTGTTAGTATTCCAAATTACAGTTGTACACAACTTTAAGGATAAGAAATAACTATACATTTGCACAAACTGGGTTTGCTTATACTTTCTTGTTATCTTATAACTTTGGTTAAAAATCAGAATTATGCTAACAAGAACTGTGCAAGAACATTTTGTTTAGAAGTGCATTTGAACTTAAGGTTATTAATTACACAATTCCAATTCACATTTAATGGACTTTAACACATTACATATTTTTATGGGACCATGTTGAAATTTGGAAAAATGGCTGATTCTCTTTAAAGAGAACTTTATCCCTTTGGGTTCCCTCAATAGCAGCAATATATTTTTAAAGTATATATTTTACTCAAAAAACACATAAGTAAGTCACAAACCAAAAGCTAACAGATGTGTGACTTCTAATTAGTTATAATAATCTCTGCTTCAATGCCATTAGAATGAGCCTTTCTTTTCTTTTGAAAACTAAAAAAGCTTTCCTTTGAATTTTAAACTGTCAGGGTGCTTCAAAGTCAATGTACAAAATCTGCTTTGATTAAAATTTTAGACATCTACAGTGATAACTTTATGAAAGGAAAATATTAAATTATAATTATCCTAAACAGACACAGTCTTGTGAAACTAACCCTACATTCATGTTAAAAGACAAAGAGTTGAATATAATGAATTTGATTCATCCTCGAACACAAAGCTTCACCACAGTAAACTCAGTCAACTGTTGCTCTTGCGCCTATATTCATGGTGCTTAAATAGCGCACTTTAAAACAAAAAAAACTCCAATTGGCTTTTCATATATCCACCCTCCCCAAAAATAACGCACTTGAAAAACTCAAATGATATGAAAGGCTTCAAGGCCTCTTTTCTCCCTTTCATACCCCCTTTTTTTATTTCTGTTTGCAGTAATCTGCCTTTCTCTTTCTCTTTCTCATTGCTACAGAGCAAGCGAGGAGGCTCAGAGCTTTGAAAAGGGGGCTCAGTGTGTAATGGGTCCACTAGAATTAATTTACTTGCACCAAATCCATTGAGCACAGAGGGGTTTTTTCCCCCTCTCTCCCTCTCTCTCTCTCTCTTCTCAAATCATTTGGAGTCTAACGCAGCCCCCAGCCTTTGTAATTCTAGTAAAGCACTTAAAGTGCACAGTAGGTGTTCATGAGGACCATCTGGTCAAAAGCAAAACAAGCTGCTGATTTTGCCTTTGAATAGAATGAAGCAAGTGTGAATTAGTCTCTTCAATTAGCACTATTACAACCTGTCAAGTGCATATTGTAAAACAGGATTATTACAGTATTGGTCACCAGTGCAATTATTTACTCTCTGCCTTTTCTTGCATATAAAAATGTCTTATGTTTATTAGTTTCTGATAACTGAACATAATATCTCTCAACCCAGGCAAGTAAAAACTACCAACACACAAATCACAGTTTATGAAATACAGTCGGCCAGGATGTTAGAATACACATCTTAAATAACAAAGCTCTAAAGCACTGTCTTTGATTCTTAACAAAATTTCATTGTTTCTATCTTCTTGAAATGTAGGTGAAGAAATACTAACATAGGGTAAAAAAATTTCCAATAGAGATGATTCTAAAATACTTTCAGAGGGAGAGAAAGACTTATCAGTTCCAAATGGCTGCACTGTAAATATCCATTTATCTCTTAAGGGGATAATTTATTAAGAATAATAGAAAATCTCAATATTTATAAAATGATCATTACTGATTTGTTTATCTGATGTGGTGTAACTTCAACAGATCTTCGTTAAAAAATGCAACTTGAAACTTATAATATACATGCATATTTAAGACAAATTCATAATCTCCTTTCCTGAAAGCTGAATAAAGGCTTGAATTCACTGCCCAGTTGCTTAAGAAATTATATCTCATTCTTGTTAAGATGTCATTTGTGATTTCAAATTTAAAAAAATAAAACTATGATACATGCTAATTAAAATAAGTTCATTCTAATTGAGCTTATAGATGCCATTTATCTTGCAGTAAAAATAAACCACTTAAACTTTTAATTAAATAAGCACACAATTTAATTCACTCTATTGCATATGCACATTCTCAGCTACCCTAACTCTTCAGTTCTGTGCCAGCAGCCCCACCCTCTCAATACTGGAAAACAAACAAACCAACCAACCAACAAACAAACAAACAAAAACAATTATACTTAAAACATTACAGAAAGGGCACGTTAGTTAAGAAATTACAGTTAACTCACTACTAGAAAATTGCTCATTAGTATAATCTGTTAAAAAACTACATATTCAATTATTGTTAACAACCTCCAGCATTGAAGAGAATAGTTCAAAATACACACTAGTCAAGCAAGCTGAGAGAGTAACAAGAGAAAAAAAGACACCAAAAATCCTGACAGGAGTTTCAAATTTGCAGAATCAGAAACAGTTTCATCATTTCACAGTTATTTAGCCAAGATTATTTTTAAGGACTGGTATGATTTATTTAGTTCACTTCTTGTTGCTAATTCAAACTACTGGCTTCCCACTTAGCAATCACTAGTATTAGTGGTAAATGTTTTACCATTTCATGCAGGATATATCTTTATAGTTTGTCATTTTCTCCTTTTAATTCCCATTAAGAACTAAATCAACATTAATAAGAACAGTGAGGATTCTAGGGTAAAGTGAAACTCAGAAAAGGAATTAAATAATTCCAATAGCTATTCATCATGCTTCTTGCTATAACAGAATAAAATACTCCACAATTCTGCACCAAAAATATTTAGGTTTATTATTGTTATTCTGAGTCATGTGTGTATTCCTTAAGCTTGTATGATATCTACAAAGAAAAGTGGATATTTTGTCTAATAGGAGCTTTTGGAATAAAAAAAAATGGACAACAAAGAATTATTTCTAAGAAAAGTTGGCTTGATTTCAGAGACTTTATATCCTTTTCCATACCTGGGTTTAGGATTTGCAGTAGGCAAATCAATCTTTTTTCCCCCTTAATTTAACCAATCCCAAGTGCATTTGTAACCACAGATCTTTAATAGTGTTAGAATTACTAAACTCTGTACAATTAACTGTTTAAAAATCTAAATTCTCAGTGTAGAAAATTCATTAAAATAAGGTAAGCTTATTTAAATTTTCAAGTAAATTCACTATTTCAAAGTGTGTCAACAAATTTAGGACCCAAAAAGGTAGAAAGACACATTGTCACACAGTTATTGCTACATTATTTCATGATTTTTACAAACTGTTTTGTCATAATGGAAAAGGGAAAGGATTTTTACTCTTATGACTGCTTGCAACTCACCATTTTGACCTTTTTATACTATCATTGCCTTTTCCTCAAGTAGGAGGATAACGTAAGTGGAAGGATTTGTAAAGAGCTTAAAAAAAAATAACCTCAATATCTAACTAGCTTAAATTAAAATCTAGAGCACCCAAAGGACATAAGTCATGCATTGTGAGGCAAGAGACCACAGAGCCAGAATGAACAAACACTGGTACAACTATCGGTTTATCACCACTAACTTGCATGAACATATGGTCACTGAAGAGGTATTTAAAATTCAAACTGCAACTAAGTTCCATTTTCTAAGTCAGTATTTTAAAAAATGTATTTTGTTTAATTAAAAGTTGAAATTACAGTGCCTTTTCCAACATTTTGTTTAATAGAACTTTCCCTCTGTTGGAAAGATAATACAAAAGCTTTCTTTTAAAAATGCAAGAATTTCAAAAACTAAAAATACAAAAAAAATGGTATTCTTTCCAACTATGACAAAATAGTTTACTACTACTCTAGAAAATAAAATCAGCTTTCTAAAAAAAATTTCTTCCTTTCCCTCATACGTTGGTCAGAATTCATTCTTGGACCTGTTCTTGGAACAACACTGAAAAGAGATTTCTGAAACTGGTGACAAAAATTAATTTACAAGTTAGGATACATGGCATCATTAAGCTTCCAAACTAATAGTAAAAAATTCTAGCATTTATAAAATAACACTGCAAAATCATTTCAAGATTATATTTTTATTGTGTTGCAAACTGATTTTTAATCATGCGACAACCAAAAAAATGCATGTACTTAAGTGTCACTGTGGCTTGCATGGTTGTAGCATAAGAGCATCTTGTCCCCCTGAATCCCCTTCCAGGTATTCCACAAGCTGAAGGAGAAACATCTTAGGACTAGGGCTATAGAGTGTGACCCCAGGCCTGGAGAGTATAATCCACACTCTTTTTCTAAATTGTACAGAATAAAACAGCTTATGTGTACCTGTCTGCTAACAGAAAAGCAACTGATACTAGAAACAACTGCATTTATTTTTTTCCTGGCACTAGCATTTCAAAATATTATTATAAATCAACTTTTTTAAAAGGATAAAAGAAGAATAAATCAAACTCTTGTCAAGAAATACACAAGAATATCTGTCTTTGCAAAAATATTTTCAGGACATTTTTCACATAGAAAATGGTATAAAAAAGATTTACTGTTTTCAAGTCCTTGAAGCTTAAAATATATTTGATAATCTAAATAGCAGGCCACAGAGAACAGTTTCAGCCAACTGTGGCGCACTGTGGCACATTTACTGCATTTTAAATATTTCTTTTAATAATTGATGTAGTCATTTTGAATCATTCTGCATAGGATATCAGGTGTGAGCAGATTGCATTAACGCTGCTTAAACATTTCAACTTGTCAGTATGGCCAACTCGATTTCGGAAATATTTGCAGTATTTTCCCATCGAAACAGTAATAAAGGCAAAATAAATATATGCCACTACTTTATAATCACCGAACATTAATGAATATTTTATGTCTTTTTAAATCTCCCTGTTTAATTTAAAAGGGTGAAATTAAGTCTCCTTCCTGCAATATGCCAATTATCTGTAAATCAAACAATAACTTGGCCATTATGCTCCTTTTTGTTAATATAAGAGAAGCTAATTTGAAAACACTGAATGGCATTCTTAGACTATCAGTTTAATAGTCCTCTCTGCCCTCTTGTGGGTGAAAGTTGAAACACATACAAAGTATAGAAACTGGAAATAAAATGCTAAAACAAAAATAATAAACCAAAAGTAGGTAACATTTT
The DNA here is from genome assembly GCF_036321535.1 of Camelus dromedarius. Classification (NCBI taxonomy): domain Eukaryota; kingdom Metazoa; phylum Chordata; class Mammalia; order Artiodactyla; family Camelidae; genus Camelus; species Camelus dromedarius. The sequence goes on along the minus strand of NC_087449.1, from coordinate 34,627,997 downwards.
GGCTATAAAAATGTCAACCAGCAGGTAAAATAAAGCAGTGTGTATTTATCCTTCATACATTATGCTAGTCTTCAAGTTAAAAAGGTAAATCAACAACGGAATGAAATTTACCTCTTACTATTTTTGCTTTTCTTAGGGTTATTTTGAAACTAAATTTCTTATTTAATTATATTCAATATATAATTTAAATTTCACAGTCATGAGGTTACCAGAATAACTCTGCAACAGAGTCATTATTTTTAATGTAATAGCTAAACATTATTTTTAATGTAAAAACAACGATTCTTTAAGGCATTAAAATTTTAAATTTAAAGAACAGAACACCCATTATAGAGATTAAAAATGAAACAATTAATATATTTAAAATCCTGAATAAAAAATCAAATAACTTAAATAACTTAAATGATTGGGCTCTAAAAAATTTTTAAGATTTTAGTTACTAGTCAACAAACTATTCAAATGATACACAAAGAAAATAAACTTCAAGTAATGAGTTATTTATGCCAAATTGAGAAATTAAAATTTATTGATAAAACATGAAAAAAGGAAACATTAACAATCTACCCACTACTGAAATAATTCATATTACTTCTGAAAAATGACTAGGGTAAAACAACTTATTTTTTCAATAAGACATTAGGAATTATTTTAAATGTAGTCTAAGAAAAAAATGAAATAGTCCCAGATTAAGCATGATTAATTTTCTTTATAAAAACATGAGTAAGTAAATGATTGTTATCTTCATATTTTATAAGGGGTAATGCGACATAATCATAATTTCACTGTTTCTAAACATAAGTCTTGCCATAGCCTTACACATGCCCCCCATGGAGATAAATTAGCTCTTAGGTAGGTGGGACCACAGACATGAAGGTACCTTTTCTCTCTTAGGGGAGGTTCTTTTTGGAAACAGTGGACCTGGTTGGCCACGTTGAAGAAAATAGCGACACTATAAATAGACTCTTCTCAGATATTCTGAACTAAAGGACTGGGTCCCCCAACAGCATCTCACGAATACTGCCCAAGGCTAGCACTGAGCTGCTTAAGAAAAGCCTCCTCAAATTCCTTTCGGAAACAGGCAGAACACACATTATAAATAATATATTTGAGAGTAACTTTTCAAATAAAATGTAAGCATGTTTGAAAATGCATGCTATCAATAATTTCCAAATTAATATTCTCAATAATTACTACAAAACTGTGAAATACATTTCATAACAATGAGTTATATCTAAGCAGGGTTTTAAAGTTGACTATTTTAAGAATTATCAAGAGCTTTCACTTACAACATGTATCTTTCTAGGTCAAGTCATTTAATATGTCTACAGTAATCACTGATGCTCCAGTTAATTAAAATTAAGAACCCAATAATGAAACATAAAGAGAGTTTCCAACCAGAACAGATAAGCCCGCTTTAACAGGGTCAACATTAGCTATAATGAGCTACCTTTATTCCTTAGCTGTGAGACATAACTCACCTCTTGAATGGTACTGCTTCCTGAGAAGTTCAGGTTGTACTCCCGCTGGAGTTCTCGGTGGGTGATGATCAGCATGAAGTTTTGATTTAATGACTCCTGCAGGGCACTGAAAGGGTTGAAAGAAAAACAAGGAACTCTGAGATGAACAAGTTCTAGCTTGCTTTACAGTTAGCTGCAAAAACCCCAGGAGTACCATAACCTCCACACAGGCATGTCCGGGCCCAATGTTATCATCTTGTCAGCTCCTAAAGGCAAGAGAGCGTGCTGAGAACAACCAGGGGAGCTAACCTGTTAACTCCTTCTCTACCAAAGTGTTTTTAAACTTCAATTATAAATACTTTGCATACATAAGAATTTTCTACAAGTCATGTGCTATTGTCTGCATATGTATTTTCTCCAAGAGAACCAAACTTGTCAATTATATTAAATTTCAAATATGCTACTAAAATGTATACTCAAAAGACTCTAGTTAAACTCCAAGTGAAATAGCTGTTTTGGAAGAACAGAAATTTGTAACTACTATTTACACTCATCAACGTCATATAAGAATAGAAATATGGTTTCAGTCAAAATTCAGGTTCTGAAATCTACAAAACTTTTTAATTGCTGTATCAGAATTCCTTCGAAATAACTGTGCTTTCACTTAGGACTCAGAAATATTCAGAATCCAGAAACTGGAGAATTTAGAGCAACATTAAACAATGTGCCAAAGTTCCAAAATGTTAGAAGTGTGTCAGAACTGTGAAGAGTAGATGAACCTAGCCTCATAAACTAAGAAACATAAGCCATGGTACTATTTGTTTATGACAATATTAAAAAAGCACTATCAGTACTGAAAATAAAAATCTGTCACCATTATACATGAACAATCTGTATTGCCTGTCTCAAGTGTAATTATGCCATGCTCATGGAATCAAAAAATATATGGGTCTGGTCTTCATCACTCCCCCTTTGACAATATGTTACTATATGATAAACATATTTGCAACATAAGATTAGAATTCTGCAGTTAATCTGTCTGCTCTAGTGTTTCCATAGATTCACAGGTTAATAACAGACTAAAAATACTTAGGAAACACCAATGTATAGCATAAAATATTACTAGTCAAAATCAAAGGAAATGATACCCCACTAAAATAGTTACTTTAGGAAGGGAACTTTGTCTTTGTATTCTTCCCACTTAAGAATAATGCCTAGCACACTGCAAATGAATATGTATTGATTAATACATATGCAATAATGAATAAACTGTGAATTTTCAGAAGGCAAGTGTCTTATTCATTCTGTATTTTACACAGCAACGTTGCCTTTGGAAAACTATCTTGGGAATTAAGATTTTGATTCAATTATCAACATTAACTGAATGCCTTGCATTATTAGAGGTGCTAAGGAAACCAACCCAAATAACATATACTTTCTGTCCATGGAAAGTTTCACAATCTAATAAGGGTACAGATAAACAGCTACAGTACAATTTATAAGTGGTACAACTGAGAAATTGAAAAAAAGTACAATGAAAATTGAGAAGGAAGTGCTTAACTTCGCCTCAGTGAGATGGGGGGAAGGGTTAGGGACAAGCCTCAAAGGAGAAGAGAAATATAAATTGAAATATGAAGGATAAGCAGGACTTTAGAGTTTATGAATTGGAGGGGATAAAAATTTTGTTTTGTTTGGGGAAGAGAGATGGGTGGCACTTTTTAGACAAGCAAATAATAAGTGGAAAAACATAGCATGTTCATTCAATCAGTTAACATATATTTACCGAGCACCTACCTATGTTTATGACATTGTTCTAGCTGCTAGGGATACAGTTATGAACAAGAAAAAAGCATGGTCCCTGCTTTCATGAAACTTACATTCTAGTAAACAAAAAATACTCAAATAAATAAGTAAGAGACTTTACAGAATGCTAAGTGCTATAAAGAAAATAGGATTATAAAAGGTAGCAGGGGGTGGGCTGAAGGGAATTATTTTCAGTATAATAGTTAGGGAAGGCATCTCTGAGGAAGTGACATTTAAATTGAGGCTGATATAAGTAAGAGATAGTAGGAATCTGATCATGTACATCCTTGTAGACCATGGCAAAGAATTTGGTATTTATAGTAATTGCAAAGGATAGCCACTGGAGGGTTTTACACTGGGAGGTGGTTAAGATTTGACTTACACTAACATTTATACAATATTATTCTGTCTGCTCTGGATGCAGTGGGGAAAGAGTGAAGGCAGGGCTAGTCCAGCAAGAAGTGATGGTGGCTTAAGCTAACTGGGGTGGTAGAGGCAGAGGTGAAGAGTTGTCCGGTTTAGATGTATTTTAGAGGTAGAAGCCAGACAACTTACTGATAGAATGTAAGAGAAAAATGTAACCCCAAGGTTTCTGGCCTAAGAAAACGGAAAGGTGGAAACTGAAGCAGGAACACGTTGGGTGGAAAAACTGAAAGTCAAATTTTGTGTATATCAAGTTTGAGGTGCTGATTAGACATCCAAAAAGAGAAATCATGTACAATTGTGTGTAAGAGTTGAAGGTCAAGTAAGAGAGCTCAGAGCAGCAGAGTTGACAGGATATACAGTAGCGCACCACCCTTATTCTCGGTTTCCTTTTCTGCAGTTTCAGTTACCAGCCATTAACCTAGGTCCAAAAATACTAAATGGAAAATTCCATAAAAAACCATTCATAAGTTTTAAATTGCAGGCTGTTCTGAGTAGAGTGATGAAATCTCACGCCCTCCTGCTCCATCGCACCTGGATCGTGAATTATCCCTATGTCTCGAATATCCTTCCTGGTAGTTACTTCACAGCCATCTTGGTTATCAGATCTACAATTGTGTATCGCAGAGTCTGCATTCAACCAAGCCTTGTTTCACTTAATAATGGCCCCAAAGCACAAGAGTAGTGATGCTGGCAATTTGGATATGCAAAAAAGGAGCCGTAAAGTGCTTCCTTTAAGCGAAAAAGTGAAAGTTAAAAAACAAACAAACAAACAACTGTATGCTGGAGATGCTAAGATCTACAGTAAGAATGAATCTTCTCTCCATGAAATTGTGAAGAAGGAAAAAGAAATCTGTCCTAGTTTTGCTGTCTCACCTCAAACTGCAAAACTTAGGGCCACAGTGCATGGTAAGTACTTAATTAAGATGGAAAAGGCATCAAATTTATACAATAAGATATTTTGAGAGAGACCACATTCACATAACATTTACTATAGTACACTGTTAAAATTATTCTATTATTAATTATTGTTGTTAATCTCTTACTGTGCCTAATTATAAGTTAAACTTTATCCTAGGCATATATGTACAGGCACATCTCGTTATGTTGCACTTCTCTTTATTTCACTTCACAGATAGTGCATTTTTTACAAATTGAAAGTTTGTGGCAACTCTGAATTGAGCAAGACTATTGGCATCATTTTTCCAACAGAATTATTTCTAATTAAGGTATGTATACTTTTTTAGATATAATGCTATTGAACACTTAATAAACTACAGAATACTGTAAACATAAGTTTTACATGCACTAGGATACCAAAAAAATTCATGTGACTTGCTTTATTGTGATATTTATTTATTACACTGATACAGAACTGAATCCATAATATCTCCAAGGTGTGCCTGTATAGGGAAAAACGGTATATTTAGGGTTTGGTACTATCTGTGGTTTCAGGCATCCATTGGGGGTCTTGAAATGTATCCCACATGAAGGGAGGACTAGTACTTAGATTTTGTAGCCAAAAGAAATCACCTAGGAAAACAGGTTAGAGGAAAAGACAAAGGCCAAGATGGAGCTCTGGGACAATAGAAGAATTTGAAATCAAGCAGAGGAATGGTCAGTGAAAAGGAGATTGATTTGTGTCTTTTTTTTTTTTTTTTAAGATTCCACTTCAATTTTTAAAAAGTGGGAAAAAAAGGAGATTGATAAGTGGTCAGTGAGATAAGAGAAAAACCAAGAAAGTCTACTATAAGGTAGCCGCAAGAAGTAACTGCTTCAATTCGGAGTCAACTAGGAGGGCACACACAATTTTGCCAAATGATACCCCACTTTTAAGTGTAGTAAGGCCAGAAAAATGATCATGTTCAGGAAATTGTGCAAAGCTTAGTGGGACCACAATGAAGGGTATGTGAGAGGAGCATAGTGAGGGTGAAACAGTAGGCTGGGTCAATGTTTAACATATGTAAGTTAAATGAATTTGGGGTCGGAAGTGGCAAGTAATAGTAAGCCTACTTGTGATTTCAAGGCCTTGCATAGGTAGACCTATTTCACAATTATTCTCTAAATTTGCTTTTGCTCTAGAGCTTGGCTGACTTCCCCTTATGTCAAAAACATTACACCATACTCACTTCAACCTCTATTCCTGTTGTTTTCATCATTCTTCTCATCCATCTCCTCCCAGATACTGCACAGCTTTCAGACTACTTCATGGTCTACCATTACTATTATTATAGACTGCCTCTTCTCTGAATTCCTGTATCATATACGTTATACCTTAATTACAGTTTGTTTTATAATTGCTTTGTTTCATGTGTGGAAGTCCTGAATTCAAGAGTACAAGCCTTTTGAGGGTAAATATCTTATTATTAATTTGTATTTCCCTTGGCAACGAGCATACTAAAAGGTAATTCAATGGAAGCCAATAAACATTTATGGAATAGTTCTGCATATTTGGAACTACATATAAAGAACAACTAATTCTCATTTTTTGAGCCTACCTGTGAAGTGCCACTTTATTCATAAAATTCTAGTTCAGAAAGGTTAAGTAATTTCCCAAGGTTATGCAGCTGTAAAAAGATGGAACCCAGTTTCTAAACTGTATTTGATTCCATGTTCTTTACACCTCAGCATCCTATCTCCCAAATAGCTGGGCTGCTTTGGGTATACAAAGATGAATAAGATCCCTGCCTAATAGGAGTTCACAACTCATTCATTCTTTCTTTAATTATTCGATTATTATAATAACACATGTATAAAAGACATAATCATTCAGACTATTCAGAGAGTTAAAACAGATGTGAGGATTGTGGAGAAGGGAAACAGTACTTTGAAGTACTATGAAAAAGAATGGATAGTAATTTGACAAGTAGATAATGGAGGATGATTTCAGACATAGACTAGTTTCAGCAGAGATGGAGATTGGAAAACAGAGAGAAGGGTGCAGAAAGTAATGAAGAGGAAGTACAAGGGGATGTGAAGAAGGGTTTCTGAAAGAGAAAACTTGAAAAACATTAAGGACCTACATTATGGGGGCTTCAAATGCTATGCTAAGGAGCTCAGAATTCCATAAGTCTTAATATATAAATCTTCCTTTATCTTTACATATGAATCTACACATATGTTTAATACTTTTAGAGCCTGCCTTTATGCAGTTCCTATGTTTCTTGATCTTGCCTGGCAGACTTGTACAATACTTTGTAGAAAAGTTTGCCAGTACCAGCATTGACTGCCAGACTACATCAGAAGAACACCAATTGAGTCTACTTCTACAATTCTCTAATAGCCCTGGGGGAGGGTAAACTGGCAAGAAAATATATTTATGGCTTTAAACTGCTAGGGAGTCATAGGGCCAGATTTGCATTTCTGCTCTATCCTGATTCATTCACTCAGCCATTAGTAATAATGGCTTGCCTTTAAAGAGTGCCACTACATATTAGGCATTAAGAGCAGTGTGTCAACTTTATAAAATTTAGTATTATCATTTTCTTTTTACAGATGAGGAAACTAATGTTAAGTTACTTGCTTAAGGTCACACACAAAATAAGCAGCAGTGACTCATAAGGTCTAACTCTAATGATTTATCTTCCAGATATTGGGGAAGGGAATTTAGTATGATCATATTTTGGCCTTCACTGGCTTTACTGAGGAATGGGCAGACAAGCAAACCTACAATTCACATATGGTACTACCTGCTAAGAGCTATGATACCACTTTTGTTAAGGTGCTATGGAAATACAGAAGAAGAATACCTAAATTAGAGCAATGAGGCTTTCCAGAGAACCTGGTATGTGAACTGAGGAAGTTTTGTCCCTTTGTTTTGTGAGAGGTTGTTTTTTTTTCTTTGGGGGGGGTAAGGAATTTACTGTGGGGATTTACATAATTTGCAAAAACGTTATTGCTAAAATACTATTTCCACAAATTGATTCTAGCTGCTCCTTAGCAGAATACACTGAGTCCTTAGTTGCTGCATCTAGGAGCAGTTTTCTAAAGGTTGGTTAGGATAGTTAGCCACAGTTAACCTACCTTAATGCAGTCTCTTTTACCTTCAAACTGCAAAGGCATTCATGCTTTCAACTCTGACCTTTAGAGTAGCTCTGAGAGTAAGTGCCAACCAGAACAGGTAGGTGAGAAATAACATGAAACAAGGGTTTTCCCCTATTACTGGCATATTTTCTCTTAAATTAGAGGGAGAAGGAAAGGTGTAGCAAATTCAGAAATTTTTAAAAAGCAGCTGAATTTTAAGTCAATGCAAGAAATGGTTTTAATAGAACATCTATTTTCTCCTCATTGGTTTTTAATTTTTTATTTCCTATTATGATTTTTCTTTCAGCTTGAATATTTACATTTAACAACAAGGAGATGGCTTTGTTTTTACAGACAACAGTCATTAAAACTTACCATTGCTCTACCCTCAAATACAAACTGAAATTAATGTTTAAAATGTACTGAGAATCATATACATCGTTCTCCAGCTTTGAACTAGTGACTATTCGCAAAAATTACAACACAATAAATGTTAACATTTTAAGCAATTAGTAGTAAAGTGCTAGACATTTTCACATATACCATCTCACAATTCCCCTTGTTTCTTAATTTTAAAGTTGGGGGAAGGGGAAGAGGGAAGGAAGTAGAATGTAAGAGAGAGAGAGAGGAAGAAAGGAAGGAAGGAAGGAAGGAAGGAAGGAAGGAAGGAAGGAAGGAAGGAAGGAAGGAAGGAAGGAAGATATCCACAGTAAAATTTTCAGTATTACAACTAAGTATTACTATCTAAGCCACCAACTCAGTTCTGGTAATAGTTTTAGTAGAACAATCCTTCTATACTTTCTTTTTTAACAAGTCTTGGCCTTCCAGTGCTCTTTAATTAGCAGAATATCCATCTCTGCCTGGGGAAATCCCATTCCAATTTAACTATGAACATTTACCAGGAACAGAGAAGCCATCTTTTAAAAAATATCTGCTTTCTAATGAGTAAGTTTCATTTTAATTCACTGACTTGGTTTAACACATTTTATATTCCCCTCCAGTTTGATTTTTTTTCGGGGGGTGGGAAAGATGTACTGGCAGTAAGGAGAAAATGGTGTACAGCAAATCTTAACATAGGCCCCAATAAATAAATTTGAAGCTACAGACATTTTTATACCTGTGAACATAAAAAGCCATAAATTACCAGCCTCCATATGTCAAGTACTGACAAAAGTAACATTAAGAAAACATATATAAAAGTCTTTATTGTCTTGACTGTTTCACATTGAGAGAGCACTTTAGTGATCCACTTACGTAGAAAGCACATGGCTATTTTAATATGTATGATGCGGTGTTTTTTAAGGTTAACTTAAGGTTGAATTATGAGAGTGAAACAATGACTTAATCACCATATAGCTACATATCTGTCATTAATTCCTGATTAAGAAGAAGAATGGCTTCCTCCTGACAAACAGCAGCAGGCCCCTAAGGTAGCACAGTAGAAAGCAGGGTGTTTTGCATCAAGGATTTGAATAATAATTTAAGGATTTCTTCTTCAGCAAGTCTTTGAATATAGAATCCCCTCTTAAGTATTCAATGAGCAGAAGATTTGGCCAGGTTAAACAGTATCTTCCTACCAAAACAGTAACAGTTCTAGGGAAAGCACTCACTGTTATAGAGTATAAACCTACCAGGATCAAGCAACTAAACTAGGAAAAACCACACACTCAGACTTGGGCTCCAGGGCTGTCATGGACTGAATGTTTGTGTACCCCCTCAAATTCACGTGCTGAAAGCCTAACCTCCAACGTGATTTGGAGATAGGGCCTTTGAAGATGATCACATTTGTACCAATGAGGATGGGGCTCCCATGATGGGATTAGTGTTATTACAAGAAAAATAAGAGACAACAGAGCTCTAGCACTCTCTCTGTCAAGTGAAGACACAGTGAGAAGGCAGCCATTCACAAGCCTGGAAGAGAGTGCTTACCAGGAACCAAATCTGTCAACATCTTGATCTTGGACATTCTAGCCTCAAGAACAGTGAGAAATAAATGTCTGTTGTTTAAGCCATGCAATCTATGGTTACAGCAGGCTGAGTTGACTAACACAAGGGCTTTTAGGGGTTCAGTATTCACAGCACTCAGTGAAATAGCTGCCATTAATTTAGCACAGGCTTCTAAATGGCTCTCTGTCTGTTAAATACCTGTATATACACATCCAAATTAAAGTTCCTTGGTAGAAAACAGTGAGCACCTGTCAAAACTCATATAACTGGGGGACACTTAAGAATTGTTCATTTAATTTATGTAAATTATATCTCCTTAAAAATTATAAACCATAAAAAGTACTTTAACAATTGGATAACTACCATTTCTGCAACTAAATGGGCCTCGTATTTTTCACCTCAAAAATACAACACACTTTTAATCAATGTAAATGGAAACCATGTTTTTGTTGTCATTGCTACTTAATAATACTATATGTCCACTGACATATATGGATTGTTGTCAGTGAAATTAAATTTCTCAAATCAATGTTGTATATAAAATTAAGATTAGTAAAACATTAACACCAATAGAGATATCAAAAATTTCCTGTTTCGTTCCTGCTGTGTGCATATGCTATTTCTTTTCTTGCTCTGGATTATTTTAAACAAAGATATCAGCGTAAAATAATAGGTTTAGAAGGTTCATTTCCCATGATTTTATTTTAAAAATATGACCTGATAATGAAGAAAAGAAAGTAATTTTTTTCAAATTATTGTGACTTTTTCTTATAAAAGTATAAATGACAATCTCAGAATATGCCACTGAATTTTTCATCAGTACTTTATAATTTATATCTTTCCAAAAAGCCTTACAAAATTTTCTCTCTTTTGTCTCTTTGGGAATATTTTATGATCTACAACGATCTTTTTATCCTTTCAGACATATCAAGATTTTAAATTAAAAAGCACGACACATGGCAATTTAAATTTCCATTCTAAACTTACAGAGTCATATGAGCTCTTGTCAACAAAAGATCAAATTTACTATAATTATGGATTATTTACACTAAAACAAAGTAAGAAATCAATATGTAAATGTAATGTTTGTTGTAGCTAATGCAGCCAGCAATGACAGATTAGGTTCAAATAGCAATCAGTTTGAAAATCTGGCACATATGTAAATGAGCTAGGGACTTGATGTTTACATTTGATTGTATTTCATTCAGGATTTTTAAATTGTCTCAGGAAAAGCATAAAAATAAAATGTTAATCTTTCCACTATAAATACAACTTGAGCCCTCATCATAACCAAAATTAGGTTTTGCTCATGTCCAGCTAAACTAACATATGATACTAATAATTCTGAGCTGCAGATTACATCATTGTTAATTAACACTCTGCTACAGTTGTTAACATCCTCCAAGACACCATGTTATCATCACCACAAGTTCTGTAACAATCTTAAAGCTACGTTTAACAAAGGTTGGCCTCTTACTCTGCAGTTACTTTTAATTGCTTTCTTTGCTGGCAATTAAATATGTCGAGATAAACAAACATTTGGTTTCACATAATTCTTAACATTTTTCAGGAAGATTTCAAAGTTCAGGTGTCCTTAAGTCTATAATTACTGTTTATCAATACAGTGATATATTGGATTCAGCAAAATGTATTAACCAAAGTATGTAAGATTAATAAAAATGTGGTAATTAGTGGTGATAGTGATACATTGTGATCTATCAAGATGTTCACAGCAAAACTGTCAAAACATAATTCTATCCATCTAGACAAACCATGAAGATACAAAAAATACATTTACAGATACACTGATCTTTGTTTCATAAATTAGTGACCAAGTTTTTGACTGTCCATTAAATCAACCACGGAGAATACCTGCAGTTCTGTATCAAAGTGTGATGTTAACAAGCTAATCTCAGTAGTCACTGACCTATCAATAGGCAGTAAGCTATATAAATGGGTTTGGTACATCAATCCAATTAGATGTATTGTGATCTCCATCAGTGTTTTAATTAGGGACAAGTTTCTTGTTTCACCCAGAATACATAACTTAAGGGGAATGTCCTCTTCTTAAAATGACCCACTTTTCAGTAGCCTCTTATTAAGAAACATTTACTAATCCAATACTTCCTAATTTCACTTTTACAATTCTAATAATAATGCTCCCAAGAATTAAATTTAAGTTGAATAGTAATCACAATAATGTGCTTAAAACATTGAGTAATTTATTCTTGAGAAATGATTAGTTACTTTAAGAATGATATATCAAATTGTTATCAAACACTGCACTGCTTACGACACTGGAAAAACATTTTCACAAATGAACATCCTTTGTGAAACAACAAAAAAAATTGTTTTGAAAAACACAGTGGAAGAAAAAATTAATCAATCCATTTAGAACATTTACTTGTATATATAAAGTTTTCAGAAAACTGTCACATATAGGCAATTTAAGGTCTCTCTTTCTACAACAGTGCTAAAACCTCACAAATATTGATCAATAAAAAGCTAGCATGATGAAGACACACTCATAGAACAACCATTTCCAATGACATTTCAGCAAATTATTCAGAGGTTAAAACTCATTTTTTTTTCCCTAGCTTGAGAATAAAAATACACAGCCAAAGGAGTCCCCCACTGGAAGTTGTTCATCTCTTTCTAAAGGAGATGCATCACTTCATCCATTCATTTAAAGGATTTACTGAAAATCTACTATGGGCCAGCAGGCACTGTTCCTAGTTTACTTTACACATGAACTAGATTGAAATAAGACTTTATGTTGAGGAACATACTGACTCTGACCTTTTGAGCAATGCTCAAAGGAACTTTGATTAGTGGTCTGGAGTTAAGAGCTCTATGAGAGCAAAGTCTTGGCTCATTCATTAACTAACTGTGATGTGGGAAAGAGAAACTGCTCAGCAACTGCAATGCCAGGTCTGATGCTCAGAGGTGCTATCTTATTTCATCATGCTGCCCCTCTTTGAAGCCCTGAGAGGCAAAAATTATCATGCTAATCAGTCTGAATGAAGAAGCTAAGGCCTAAAAGACTATTTACCTTTCTGTACCTCAGTTCCCTAGTCATGAAATGGGAACTAGATTAGATGACTGCTTTAACTCCTTCTAAAGATGATAGCCTAGCGTTTTCTTCTCGTTCTAAGTCAGAGCTCTCATGGATGTGACTCTTCTTGCATTAAGGGAGAATACCAAAAACAGAAATAGCAGGATATAGACAAAAATAAAAAACATTTTAAGGATTAACATTTGTGCAGAGATTGTGACGTGTTGGGAAAACAGAAGTAGGATGAGAGCTATCTGAAAGCATCTTTAGAATGTCCTTGTAATAAGTGAATCCCACAATAGTTCCATAATACTTCTCAGTTATCTTTCTTAGTTGGGGTAATGGAGGTGGACAGGTACCTAGAATGGTCTCAGTACAGGGTGGGAGAGATGGGTAAAAGAAAACAAACAAACAAAGTAAACTCTGTAAGAGTATCAGTACACATACCACCCAGAAGGTGTCACCTCTTAGCGGGGACCAAGGCTAGGAGCACAGATGGACACCTATTACCACAGCTGCTGGACAATTTATAAGAAGCAGAGATAGAAGAGAAATATTTCAGTTTTTACCTTATTATACCATGCTTAATGGATATAATGAAGAGTATATGCAACACAGAAACTTAGAAAAGACCTCAAGGATCAGGAGAAGAATGTTTCATTTGCTTTTCTTCAAGCTTCTGCCTCTGCTCATAGGCGGATTTTCTGCCCAGGCTGCTTCTTCTCACAAAGGAAGAGTTTTAATGACAACACTTGCAGCATTTGTTCCCCATTCTAAACTTGCTTCTTCCAGAGAAGAGACTATTACAATTATTCACAAGGTCACCCTGTACTTGGTTAGGTTTCTCAGAAGACAGGGACAAGACCAGCAGCTTCCTCTTTCATCTCCTATGCCCTAATGCACTAAATTCCCCTCCACTTTTCACCCTTTGTTGTAGATATCCCTAGACAAGGCTTGCCATGAGCTCTCTAAGCTGTGTTTCCTGCTGTGACCAGGTTGGTGAGGCAGGCCTATTGCATCAGTCCTTAAGGCTCTGACAAACCAGTCTTAACTCTTTTTATAGGTCACCTCAGCATGTAGGTCTAAGATTTAGATCTGGAGTGAGAGATAAAAGACCCCACTTAGGACCCAAGTCTAATCCACATGCTCCACTGGGTGCTTGTCTGGCTACCAAAGCAGTTTTATTTTCCAATCATGGAACCTCTTTATTTTCTGGTGGCATCTGAGGCCCAGAGCAGAGAAATGGCCTGCCCAAACTCAAACAGTGATTCTGTGGGAGAGCTGGGGCTAGTACTGAGATATCTTGACTCACTACTCCTCAGTTTCCTTCCATAGTATCCATTGGAAAATATAATACCCTACTCATGCTTAATTCAAGGCTACTGTTGCCTGCTTTCCCACCAATAGTTTTCCAAGGACGTATTTTAATACCAGTGGTTTACTCAATTATCACAGGAGTCTCAGTTAGCACCCTGAATTTACTCCTGCTTGTACAAGTAGAAACTAATTCAAAGCCAGAGTTAAAAGCAGCTTCACAACTCGAGAGGCCACACAAGAAGACCATATGCTGGACTGTCATGAATAGAGCTCAACAACACTCTCTTAGAATTCACTGAAATATTAACTGGAACCATCCGCCCTGTATAAGAAGGTCAAAGTTTAACAGCAACACTCTATTACTACTTGCAAAAGGTATAACTACACACAGGCATACCTTATTTTTGGTCACACTGTTGTAAAAATGAAGACAATCTATATAACTAAAATGGAGCTGGACATTTTTATCAATTACTAGAATAAGACCAAAGCAAGTTGGAAAGACTGTCTTTTATTATGAAGATACCCATTCAGTCCTTTTCTATCAAGGTGATCATTAGTAATGCCAAATCCAAAAATACTAATCCTTCTCCAACTATATTTATGAAATTTTCATATTCATTACAACAAATGTCATTTATTAGGGCCTCTACATAGATGGCACTTTCCTGAGGGAGGTGCTTAAGAAGAATGTTTTTGTTCTTTACAGCTTAGGATCTGGTTGGGGAGAGGATACATGAATTAATACAAGGGAAACTAAGACTCATAGAAGAAAAGTGTTGCCTGAGGCCACAAATCTGGTAGTGGACAGATATAGGATGAAAAGTGTGCCTGACTATAAAGCCAGAGCTCCTTCCATTACTCTATACTTTGATGAGAAAAAGCAAAAGGGACACTGGACAAACAGGTTAAGCTCTGGCCAAGAAGCAGAAATTGCCTAGTTCATTATATTTATGGAACACCTGTAAAATCTTTGGCTCCCCAAATATCTAACCTCTATTCTGCATGGTGCTTGATATCCCACCATTAGAACTTTACACCTTAGCTTTGGTCTCTGTTAGGAGGCAAACATCCTTAGGAATGTATTACTTCACAGTATTCATTCCACAATATTTCTAATAATTTTAATTATTTTATGTAATTATTTAATCTAATTTTCTACTATGTTTCAGATACTCTTTTAGCTCCTAAGGATACAACAGTGAACAAATAAAAGTCCCTGATTTCTTGTAGCTTTACAGTATGATGAAGAAGACAGATAACAAATATGAATATGAATATATTACTAATATTACTAACATAATGCATTGTAGTGATAATGCAAGATAAAGGGAGAGAGTATGGCAAAGGGTTTTTTTAGCCAGGAGTATCAAGAGAAGCCTCTCTGAGGATGTACATTTGAGTAAAGGCCTGAATAAAGGAGTGAGCCAAGTTGATAACTGGTGGAAGATTGTTCCGGGAAGGAGAATAGCAAAGTGCAAATGCCCTGAAGCGTTAGCACACTTAGAAAAAAGAAGAGCAGGGAGGCCAGTGTGGCTGGCAAGATAAGAGCCAGAAGGAGAATGATACAAGTTACAGAGAAAGTCAGGAACAAGATTATATAAGTCCTCTATACGTCATAGTAAGGTACTTGAATTTTATTCTAATGGAGGGGTTTGAGCAGGGGAGAAACATAATCAAGTTACGTTTTTTGGTTCACTTACATCTTAGGCCATCTGAATTCATGAAGAGGTGTCATTTGAAGGTGGTGAAATAAGGACAGGAGAAAGAAGAGGTCATTAAATAGTAAGGCTGAGAGAGGGCAAAGCAAAGTTTACCCACTCATTTTTATTATCATTATTTATTAATTTATTATGGTTGTAAGTGAGATTTACACACAACTTTTTCTTATATTACCTTTTTCTAGTTTTGGTATCAAGATTACATGAACATTATAAAATAAGATAGTCCTTCTGGAAGAGTCTATGTATGACTGGAATAATCTATTCCATGGAGATTTGATAAGATTCCTTTAGGGAAATTCTCTGGAGTGGGGGAGGGGGAAGGAGTGGCATATGAAAATTTTGACAACAAATTCAATTTCTTTAATGGTTATTACTTTTTTCAGGTTATCTATTTCTTGTATTCATTTTAGTACTTGGTATTTCATACAAAATTCTCTATTTCAACTAAGTTTCAGATTTTATTGCCATAAAGATATGTTTATTACTATTCATGTATATTTATTTTTGTTTTAAAATAATTTATTAATTTGTTTAGTATTAATTTACTTAATAATTTTTATTAATTAAAAAATCTCTTCTGAATCTGTAGTTGTCCCCTTTTTCATACCTAATAATTTGTGCTTACTCTCATTTTCTCTTGGTTTGATTTTTCAAGCAGTTATTACTTGTTAATTACATCTATCATTAATTACTTTCTTTCCTTCTATTTTCTTCAAACTTACTCTATTGTTATTTCTCTATTTTTTCTTTTTAAAAAATTTTTAACTTAATTTTTTAAAACATTTTTTATTGAGTTATAGTCATTTTACAATGTTGTGTCAAATTCCAGTGTAGAGCACAATTTTTCAGTTATACATGAACATACATATATTCATTGTCACATTTTTTTTGCTGTGAGCTACCACAAGATCTTGTATATATTTCCAATTTCTCTATTTTCTTAAGTTAAATATACAATGTAATTGTTTTCTCCCCATCTTTCTTGTCTTCTAGTTAATGTTTTAAATATTATAAATTTCCCTCTAAGTAGCACTTTTGCTATATTCAAAATTTTAGTATCTAGCACTCTTTCTTATGTTCACTTCTAAATAGCTAGTGGTTGCTATTATGATTTCATTTTTACCCATAAATTATTTTGAAGTAAATTATTTATAGTATCCAAATATATGGAGTATCTCAGAGATATCTTTTTATATTACTTCACTTCTAATTTTATTGCATAATGGTCAGAAAAATGTGGTTAGTATGACAGTGATTCTTTGATACTGGCTTTGTGTTCTAGTACATGATAAATTTTCGTATGTATTCTATTTGGCTTAATTTGGTTATTCAAATCTTATATAGCCTATAAAGATGAATCACTCAATTCATTAGTTTTTTTTAACTGTTTTATTGATTTATAATCATTTTATAATGCTGTGTCAAATTCCAGTGTTCAGCACAATTTTTCAGTTATACATGAACATATATATATTCATTGTCACACTTTTTTCTCTGTGAGCTACCATACGATCTTGTGTATATTTGCCTGTGCTATACAGTATAATCTTGTTTATCTATTCTACAATTTTGAAATCCTGTCTATCCCTTCCCACCCTCTGCCCCCTTGGCAACCACAAGTTTGAATTCTATGTCTATGAGTCTGTTTCTGTTTTGTATTTATTTTATTTTTTTTTAGATTCCACATATGAGCAATCTCATATGGTATTTTTCTTTCTCTTTCTGGCTTACTTCACTTAGAATGACATTCTCCAGGAGCATCCATGTTGCTGCAAATGGCGTTGTGTTATCGGTTTTTATGGCTGAGTAGTATTCCATTGTATAAATATACCACAAAACTTCTTTATCTAGTCATCCGTTGATGGACATTTAGGCTATCTCCATGTCTTGGCTATTGTAAATAGTGCTGCTATGAACATTGGGGTGCAGGTGTCATCCTGAAGTAGGGTTCCTTCTGGATATAAGCCCAGAAGCAGGATTCCTGGGTCATATGGTAAGTCTATTCCTAGTCTTTTGAGGAATCTCCATACTATTTTCCACAGTGGCTGCACCAAACTGCATTCCCACCAGCAGTGTAGGAGGGTTCCCCTTTCTCCACAGCCTCTCCAGCATTTGTCATTTGTGGTAATTCATTAGTTTCTGAAAAATGTTTGTATATGATTGTAGTTGAACTATTTCTCCCTGTAATTCGATTGGTTTTTGCTGATTTGTGCCCACAAGTTCACAATTGTTATTATCTTCTTGATAAGCTGTTCCTCAATATTATTTGCCTTAAATTCAATTTTACGTAATATTAGTATTGCTAGACCACATTTTAAAAATTAATATTTGGCTGGAGTATCTCAAATACCACTTTCTGTACCCTTTATTTTCTCTATTTTGTGTAATTTCTTTAAGGGATAGTTCTCTGGTAAACAACATATAATTGACTATTCTTATTTCTTCTGGAAGTATGCAGGTTATTCTTCTTTAGCATTTATCCCCTTTAATTATGACATTTATACCTAAGTTTGTGGGGTTTTTTCCTAATAGACTAATTTAATCAGTATCTCTAGCTTTTTTCAAATAAGAACCTAAACAAATTCCCAATAACTACTCTCTCTGTCATCACCTAATCCAACTCAGATTCCCTATCTGCAAAATGTAGGTAATAACACCTATTTATATTTTACTGTGAAGACTTAGTAATATTTTATTTATATATATATATATAAAGCCTGTCTTCATAAATGATCACTTTGTGTCATTGTCATTTACCAAATACTTTAATTTCATACTTAACATCCTTATTCTTGTAACTATTACCTACCTTCTACCTCAGTATTACCTATAATTTGCACTTTGTCATCAACTATTACTAAAACACCTCTGAAACTCAAAACCCAGAAATGTTCTCCATTTGCTCCAATCTTCAATTCTTCTATCTTTTCTACTATTTCTAAACCTACTAGTTAACTTCATTTCAAAATTCCTGGGCTCCACCTACCTCTCTGCTATGAACTGAACTGCATCCCCCATCACAGGAATTCTTATGTTGAAGCCCTAATCCCCAATATGACTGTATTTGGAGACAGTCTTCAAGAAGTTAATTAAGATTAACTGAAGTCATAAGAACGGGGCCCTAATCCAATAGGATTGGTGTCTTTATAAGAAAAGGAAGAGAGACCAGGGCATTCTAGCACTTGATTGTGCTTGCACAGCACCTTCTCTCCCTCCCTCCCTGCTTCCCCCTTTTTTTTCTCTCTCTCTCCCTAACTATCTCCCAGACCTTCTCTTTCTGACACATGAGGACACAATGAGAAGGTAGCTGTCTGCAAGCCAGGAAGAGAGCTCTCACCAGAAAGCAAACTTCACTAGAACTTTGATCTTGGACTGTCCAGCATCAAGAACTATGAGAAATAAATGTCTGTTTTTCAAGCCACCCAGTGTATGACATTTTGTTGTTGCCACTCAATCTAAGATAATGCCACATCCTTTTTGGCAACCAGCTCTTTTTGGTTCCACTTTTTCAAATTTGTCCTATTTGCTGTCTTTTTCTCCTCATACTTCTAATAATTCTCCAGTCTCTTGACCTTACTCCCCACTAAACTCCTCCTTCCCTTCACACTTGAATTTTCTGAATATAAGAGTAACTCCAAGTCCTCATTTTTCACTTATCCTTTAAAATCTACTACAACCTGCTTTTCTCATTTTTCTACCAAAAATGATCTCAATAAATTCATCAGTTATTTATATGTCAAACTCAATGGCCTTTTAAATAATCATCATCCTACTTGGAATACACTATAGTATTTTATACCATTGTACATTTAAGACAAAAACATAGGCAGTAGTACAGATTTCTCAGGACTGTCTCAGTTCTAGACACATCATTGAATTACATACGGGACACATACCAGTGAAAAGCTCCACTGGCAACTAGGACACATGTGTTTATAAACAGAGATCTGTCATCTATACATATTTGGAAATTGAAGGTTTGAGAGTAGATGTCTGAGAGAAGGTACAGTAAGAGGGACTGCTGAAAACAGAACTCTGGGGAACATTAGCCTATATAGAGCAGATGAAGAAAAGAGGAGCTTACTGGGTGGTAGACAGAACATCAAAGAAGAGTGCTGGAAATTTTCTACAAAGAGATGAATTAAGAAAAAGCCCAATACCTTACCTTTAATGAGTCAATTATAAGCTATTAGAGGACAGAGCTTATTTTTATCTAGTAGGTAATCAATAAATCTTCTGTGGATTGAATCTTTCCTATAGTAGTATGAAACAGGAATAATTAACAGTCCTTCCTCCCTTCTAATTTTACTGTGGTTTACAGTATAATCTGAAGTTGTGCTGTATCACCTTTCAATTAATTAGTGAAATTGATTTATTTATAAAGGTTTTTAAATTCTTTCCAACTCTTATAAAGATTATTCTTAAAGAGTTTGCTCTTAAATTTTCAAAAGGCCTGATACTTTGTTTTCTGAAAAACACAATTTATTTTAAAATAATTTTAAATATAATTCTGTTATGGACACTTCTATTGTAATTTTGCTGCTCTTAGGCTTTAAAAAGAATTGTAAATACAAAATAAGACTCAATTGCCAGGCACCCCCTAGTGGCAGTAAAATTAAGTTAAGAAAAAAAAATTTTATAGGACTTGGTATAAGATATAGCTCTCACTAAACCCTGAGAATGAAATGGTTTATCAATAAACAACTTAAGAGAATATTATTGCATATCTACGTTTTACTAAAAGATTAATAGTATACTATAACTAAAAGTTCATTCACACACTGAAATTTCATTAATATTCTTGAGAAGAATTATAGTAAATAAAATAACGTATATAAAAGCTCTTCAAAAAGTATACAGAGACAAACTACAAGATTTTTCTTTTTAAAATCTCTTTCCAGGGAACAGCTTCCAAAAAAGAAGGCATCTTTGGAATAAAACTGTATATTTCTGTCAAGAATGTGAAAGCTGTAGTAGATAGTCAGACGGAGACTTCAGTATCAGAAGTATTTACTCATGACCTTGAACAGTTCACAAAACTCTTCTAAACGCCTCAATTTCCTCATTTACAAAACAGACGTATCAAAGTCAACCTGTATTCTTGCAGAATTGTTAGAAGAATCAAGTGAGAGTTGAATGAAAAAGATTATTACTGGTATTTATTAGCACAAATAAATGATTTTAATTACTATGTTTGGTAATTTGTGCTTTCAAATATAATGTACCACTCCTGCTTACTGAATTTTTACAAATACTGTGGCAACTAAAAACAATCCTTCCTATTTTATAAATGAAAAATTTAAGGCTCTAGCCGAGCTGAGACTGAGATCCAGGATTTTTCTTATTTGACCTTGATATCTTTTTATGGAGAAATAGACTATAATCATATTATTTTCCTGATTTGGTTACAATAAATTTTGTTTAGGAGTGACACTATAACACCAGTGCTGTCCAGTCCACTGAGAGAAGACTGATACTCTGTAAAGAAAGAACCTAATATTTGCCAAAGCATTGGAATTGGAATGGTGGAATCCAGCAGCAGGACCATGTCATAGTGCTGCACTGCAATTAACTACCAGGTAGTTTATTTTCCACCTCCCCTCCATCTTCCAACATCCACTAACTCATGTCAGAGAAATAAAACAATAAAGCCAATTAAATATCAAGCTAACCACCTAAATAAAATATACCTTTAAAAAACCCTAAGTCTGAGATGACGAAACGGATGCGGGTAGGGTAATATGTACACAAACTTTCCTATTTTCCTCTACCAATTTCAGAGCTCTTGTATTCATTTGCCAATTCTCAAATATAACACTAAGAATAAAAATAACCTTTTATTTTCTCCTTTTTAGATTATAAATTAGGTTACAAATTACAAGTAAGATTTCTATGCATCCACCAATTATAACAAAACTTGGCAAAAAAAATCAATTTGATTCATTATGGAGTTCTGTGAAGAGCAATTTTATTGGCCTACCATATTTGACAACATGATGTGTGATAAAACTCAACAGGAAATTACTTTTGGATTCCACTATATAGTTATGATGTCAAAAAATTATTTGTATTTGATAAAACACAAAACGAATACCACAAGTTAAAATAATTATTACCATTAGCTTTTAAGGTTCTGTATGGATTTTGTTTTTACAAATTGTTCCCAATGCAATCAGCATTTAAGATACACATCACACCAAAAAAAAGATATCTTAGATTAATACACATAAATATACCTTGGCTTTTGAGTTAGATTTTAATAAAATGTATATTAATTTAACTTTTTCATTAGCAGGAGCCTCAAATTGCCCCTCCTTCCACCACCCAGATATGCTGTGCTTTATGTCTCTTATTTGGCTTTGAATTTTTCTTTCTTATTGTTACAACACAGGAAAAAGCATCATTATAAGTTGGTAAAAATCCATAAAGCCAACTAGGGAAGACTACTTTAGTGCTACATAAAGTACTTACTCTCCAATAAACACTGCATTTCAGAAGCACTGTAGGTCCCTGCCTGCCTAGGGACTGAGCAATTGGCAATCAAACTAAGGTCAGCCACAAGGCAATGAAGAACACTTCTATTAGCCCAGGGAGATATTTTGATAAATCCATTTAATCATGCTACTGGAAAGTCATAGATTATAACCAATGATATCTCTCATCTACTTATAATTATGTGGATTATATACTGAATGACAGTGATTACACTCTGTTAACCAATCTACAAAATAATGTTCTGCCTGACTAGCCACAGGACCCGTATCTATAATGTCATCTGATATTTTTATCAACATTACTAGAAACATGAAGACTACAAGTACTACTTGGCTGTTTGTAATAGTACACTCATTCAACTTCCCATTAATATATGATCTGAACATAGAAGATAAAGAGCAACTCAAGAAATCTTTAAATTCTTAACCTAAAACAAACCACTAACAGACTATCAGATACATTTATATTAGATTTAACTTTTCTCAGTTCAGTGATTTCTACTTTGGTAAAGCCGAATTTCTTTTTCTTTTTGCTACTATCCACCTATGGTGGTATGACTGCTAAGAAATATACCTTTGGTCTTATTCCTCACATAGAGCTTCTAAAATTCTTGAAATTTTCTAAATGATAAGATTGATAAAGGTAAAAGAAGGGAGGAGTCCCTTTCAAACACAATAGGGTTTGTTAAAGAGATGATATTTAGAAAACTCCTCTGATTAGGGGCTGGCTACCAGGGGATTACAGAGCTGGAATTTTCAGTCTCCCAACCCCCACCACCTCTGGGGAGGAGACAGGAACTGGAGGTTGAGCTAATTACTAACCGCTGATGATTTAATCAATCATGCCTTTGTGGTGGGCCTCTATAAAAAATCCTAGCTGAAGAGCTCTGGACAGCTTCCAGGTTGGTAAACAAGAATGCATCTATGTGCTGGGAGGGTTGCACAGCCCAAACATCACAGGCACTCCTGTGCTCAGGACCCTTTCAGATCTCATCCTATATATCTCTTCATCTGAGGCTGTTCATTCATATCCTTTAAAAGGTACTTTATAATAAATAGGTAATAGTAAGTGGAGTACTTTTCTGAGTTTTGTGAGCCATTTTCACAAATTATCAAACCAAGAAAGGGGTTGTGGGAACCTCCAATTTATAGCCAGTTAGTCAGAAGCACAAGTAACAACGCAGACTTGCAATTAGGTCTGACGTGGGTGGAGTCTTGTGGGATTGAGCCCTGAACCTGTAGAATCTAGTGCTATCTCCAGGTAGGTAGTATCAGAATACATTTAAATTGTAGAACATCCAGCTGGTGTTGAAGAATTGCCTGGTGTGTGTGTTTGGGGATGGGGGTTGGGGTGGGGGAGTGTCCTATATTTGGTGACCAGAAGCATTCTATGGGTAGTGTAGTAAAAAAAAAACAGGACTTTTTTCCTTCCACTACATAATAATAAAAAATGTATTTGGTAGGTGGTGGGGGAATAGTCGGACAATATTCAAAGTTTAGGGACACCAAGTTGTATTACAAAAAAGAAGAAGAAGGGCAAAAAACTGAAAATCTAAGAATAACTTAAACACAGTTCTGGAATGATACTATCCTCATAAAAATTTTTACTCTATCCCTAGCATAATAATTCACTTTAGATCAGGTTGCTTCATCAAGCAATAATAATGTAATATATAATTAAATACTAAAATCATTTGATTGTTCTATAAATGTAATGAGTTTCACTGTGAAAACTGAGAAAAGAATAAGACCCTCTGTTCCAAATAGAGAGAAAATCTTAATAAAAGTTTTCTATCAGCATTTTTCAAGCTGTATTCTGCAGAGCCCAATGAATTTTCCTCAAAGATATGCCTTCTTTAGCCATGGGAGAACTTAGAGCTCCAGTAACTCATTCTCTTCCCTCTAACTCCAGTTCCTCCCCTTCAAACAGAGAAGTGCCATTTTTGACTATTTTTTACATAATAGAGTTTTGCTAAAGCTTTTCTCTGCAAAAGGATTCCATCGCTAAAATTAAACAAACTATCCAAACCAAGTATTTTGAAAGTTTATACAGTCAACAGCTGTTGGTAAGTTAAAGCTTCAGCAAGATTTTGATTTGATTTGATTTGATTTGATTTTGATACTTATATACAGCCTGAAGCAACTTAACAATCAAACTTTTCATTTCAGATTCCTAGGAAAAGTAAACACCTTACCCAGCATGACTAGATGATGAAGGTGGTGGCAAGTCTGGTGTAAGGACATAAAGACTGTTGTTTTTTGGCAAATGTAGTGATTTTAAGACCGTCTGGAAAAGAAAAAAATAGCAAACAAAAAATGACTATTGATTGTGATTATTAACTTTTCCCCTATAGTTCTTGGAAAACTGTCAACATTGTAGTTTGACTTTTCATCTTTTGACAATTTTCTAAATAGGGTGTAGTACCCTACTGTGCGCCTGCCCCTATCCAAATAAACAAAGAAATATTCTTTCCATTTAAATTTTCCAAGTTAAAAGATCTCCTACTATTTTCTTTATTCCATAATTAATACTTAGCATAAATGTATATACTGTGTATGACTTCTTTCAGGCCAATAAGTAATTGTTTAGTAAATTATTATTCCAAGGTACTTACTGACATTATATGGGATTTGAGAAAAAGGTAAAAGTTCTCAAAAAAGAACGCCAAATTAACTCCTATAAAATGGTTAGAAATAGGAAAAACATGTCATATAGTGTTTTCACTGATATACTTAAGTCTTTTAGAACTGTTTCTGGTTTACTATGAAAATGTTTTAGCTTGAAAAACATTGCTGATTCCTTAAATTAAGCTACTATTATCAAATCAACATTTGCCATATGTAACAACATTAATAAAAACCAATTTTACACATCATTTAGTCAGTTGCATAATGTAATTTTCTTTTATTTCTAGGTAGTTATGAAACTCACACTGTCTTCCACATCTCCGGTCTTCCAGCCTTTTAACAGCATTTTAGACACAGGTATCTGAAGTTCGTTTTCTAGAATCTGTTTAATTTCTCCTGTACAAATAAGAAGAGACCAGATATTACTAACAAAATAATGTAATCAATATTTGTTCATATCCAAAGCTAGCATTAATATTAGGCATATGGTCCAAGTCAATGACATTTGTCTGATGAATGAATATGAAAAATTTCAGTAGTCCACACTTCAAATCTTGATCATACAATACCTTGCTCCTTTGAAGAACTCAAGTTTAAACATTATTATAAAAGACTCCACAATTAAGTAAGTAGCTTTTTAAAAAGAAATAGATATCAGTGATTGGGGGTTTGAATAGAAACAGTCTATTTTAAACCAATCAGCTGGCAATATCAATATGAGCTCAGGATGTGGGAGTAGTAGTCAGTAAAGTATAAAACTTGAATTATAGTATAGGAAAACCAGATTGTGGAATGAAGATTTGGGCTGAAGTCTTACCTTGAAGAAACCAAATAACCCATCTATTCTTAGTTTTTACATCTATAAAATGGGGGATAATATTGCCTTTTTATTGACCTCTATCTAGGGTCCAAGGATGAAAGGAGATAGCAACCATGAGAGCAGTTCAAAAAAGTAACGCCAATGTATATAATCCACAAGACAATTTAAACTGTGTTAGAGAGAAAAGTAACAGAATTTCAGAAAAATAAATTATGTTGGGTCAAATAGGCAGAGATAAGCCTTTGTGAGACAGATGAGAGTTAAACCCAGCTTGAAATACAGCTGGATTTAAACCAGGCTTGAAGTTGAAGTATAGCTGAGTCGTGAAGGAGAGCCAAATCAAAGACAAGGCTATCCTATTCAATGACGACAAAAGACAAAAAGGGAAAAATAAAAATTATGCTAATGAGAAACAATGAGGAATCACAATTTTCCCAGTACTCCACAAACTGCCTTTCAAGAATCAAGTCTACTTATAGATTAATCAGCTAATTTCTGGTACTACAGTATGTTACACAGATCATTGAATTAGAATGTATAAATATCTCATATCTGTTTTCATTAGGATGGTGTTGGTCTATAATTTTAGATTAATACATAATTCAATTCCATTTATAATGAGTAAATGATTGAACATTGCAGAAAATGATTATACTATATATCAAAAGAAGAAACATAATTCCATGCTGATAAAGCAAAAGAGAGAGGATGGAGCTTACGCTACACAAGTTCTATGGAAGCACAGCTGCCTAATAGGCAATGCTACAATCAAACCTTTCATGGCCATAGTGACTTTTTTTTTTTAACTTTCCTAAAGAAAATTCCTATCTGGGAACTTTGAATAGTGACTAAACATCCTAAAGAGAATTCTGAGTCAACATTATATTTTAGAAGCACAAACAATTTATCAACTTTGGACTTCAAAAATATCACTGCAGACAAAGGACTGTTCTGTTTATGAAAATGGGAGAACAGTGGGCCACACCTCTTATACCAAATACATATAAACATTCCCTTTTCATTTGTGGCTAAGGTTGCTATTTCCTGACTGCATCTATCTGAAACTGGCCTTATGCTCTTACAAGTCTCCCCAGTGCTTTCCTCTTAGAAATCTATCTTCACCTGACACCTCCTGCTCAGACTCTTGGAGACACTCTTAGCATTCATAACATGAAAGAAGCTTCTTAGAGGAAAATCAAGAAGAGATTTTAAGTTAAAGCCATAATTTTCTTTGCAGCAAGCTTGGGCAGCATATAAAACAAAAAAAATGTTTTGTTCCACAGGTAGAAAATAATAGAAAACAAACCCAGAGCCATGGCAGCAATCTGAGTTCCTCATATGCAAAATAATATTCTCTGTTGGTCTCAATTTCTTCTTCTGTAAAGTGGGAATGGTAACTATAGTACCAACACTTCATTGAGTTGCTGTATTAAATGACATGAAATGGAAAATACTTTGTATTAGTATGTGTCCAATACATATAAGGGACTCAAAAAATACTGGTAATTTTAAGTTGTATTAATTAAGGTAACATACACATCAGTATTCAGCATAGTATCCAGCCAGTATAGGTTCTCAATAAATAGTAGTTGTTGTTTCAAGGATATCCAAAATTATTTAGGACAGTGAAGAACTAGAATGCAGCAAGTTTCAGAGCAAGTTTTCATATCTTGGTCCACCTGATTCCAAAGATCTTAACACAAGATGGCATTGTCACTACAGTACCTCCGAATGTTACTTGGAAAATTGTGAGGATATGCAGATGTCATCAAGAACAGTCCACTGACTTTGCAAACCATGTATCTGACAAGAGTTTAATATCCAAAATACATAAAGAATTCATATAACTCAAGAGCAAAAAGACTCCCCAAATAATCCAACTAAAAATCAACAAACGACTTGATTAGGCATTTTTCCAAAGAAAATACAAAAATGACCAATAGCTACATGAAAAGATGCTCAATATCACTAATCATTAGGGAAATGCAAACCAAAAATCACAGTGAGGTAGCACCTCATGCCTGTTAGGATGGTTATCATCAAAATGACAAGAGATAACAATTGCCAGCGAGGATATGGAGAAAAAGGAACCCTGGTAGGATTGTAAACTGGTACAGCCACTCAAGAAAAAGTATGGAGGTCCCTCAAAAAATTAAAAATAGAACTATCATGTGATCCAGCAAATCTACTTCTGGGAATACAACTGAAGGAAATGAAAACACTGTATCAAAGAGATATCTGTACCCCCATGTTCACAGCAGGATTATTCACAATAGCTAAAATGTGGAAACAACCTGTGTCCACAGACAAAAGAATGGATAAAACAAGGTACAGTAGATATAAATACACATGCACCTGCACACGAACACACACACAATGGAATATTATCCAGCCATTAAAAGAAGGAAATACTGCCATTTGCAACAACATGGATGGGCCCCGAGGGCATTACACTAAGTGAAAGAAGTCAGACAGAGGAGGACAAATATGGTATATCTCTTATATGTGGAAACTCAAAACAAAACAAAACAAAACAAAACAAAACAAAACAAAACAAAAAAACCTAAGAATGGAGTTGGTAGATGGTAAAATGTATGATTAACTTTATAAAAACTGCCAAACTGTTTTTCAAAGTGATTGTATCATTATGCATTCCACTGAAGTTCCAGTTGCTCCATATCACTACTAACGATTAGAATTTTTCTTTTTAATTTTAGCCATTCCAGTGAGTGTGAAGTAGTTTCTCATTGTGGTTTCAATTTGTATTCCCTGGTGATTAATAATAACTAATGACGCTGGCATCTTTTTGTGTGCATATTGGCTATTTATGTATCTACTGAAAAGTGCTGAATTGACATATTATGAATGGATCCTGCACTGCTCTCAAAATTAGGAGGGAAATACTAAATTATATTAGTTTTACGTTCTTCAGCAATGTGTTCTACCAGCTTGACATGGTTTCCTTCTATTCTTACTTTGCTGTGAGCTTAATTTTTTTTTAAATTAGATGTTAAATTTTGTCAAATGCTTTTTCCTTCATCTATTAAAATGATCAATGAATTCTTCTCATTCATTGTACTAATATAGTGAATTAAAATAATGGACTATATATAAACTGTTAAACAAGCCCTGTATTGCTGGTTAAAGCCCACTTGATCATGAGGTATATTATATAATTTATTATATTGAATGAATTCAATTTACAAATATTTTGTAAAGGATTTCTGCTTCTATGGCCGTAAGAAATACCAGTCTGTAGTAGTTTCATTTTTCTGTAATGTCTTTGGTTTAGCATCAGGGTTAAGGCTGGTTATGTAAAGTAAATTAAGAAATATCTCCTCTTTCTCTACTTCTGAATGATTGCTAATATTTCTTCCTTAAATATCAGATAGACTTTACCAGTGAAACCATACGGGCTTGGGTTTTTTTTTTTGTGAGAAAGTTTTGATTGTTAATTAAATTTATATATTAGATTCAGAGCTATTTGGTTTTTTTTTTTAATTTTTTCTTCTCTCAGCTGTGGTAACTTATACCTTTAAAATAATTTTTCTAGCTTTTTAATGTTTCACGTAGCTTTTAAATTTACTGGCATAAATTTGTTGTTAATGTCACTTTATAATCCATTTAACGTCTGTAAGTACCTTTCATTTTCAATATGATTAACTTGTGTTTTCCTTCTTTTGTTCTTATTCACTATAGCAAGAGAAGTCTCAATTTTATTGATCTCAAAAAACAACTTTAGGTTTTGTTCATTTTGTTAATTTTTCAATACTATTTATCCATTTTTTGCTTTATTGATTTGTGTGTTTGTGTGTGTGTAATGTTTTTTTCTTTCATACTTATTTAGCATTTGATTTGCTCTTTTCAAAAATAATTCCTAACAGCTTTATTATGATTGATATAAAACAAACTGCACACATTTACAATCTATAATTTGATAAATTTTAACAAGTATTCCAAACAGTGAAACCACCATCATAACCAAGATTATGAATTCATTCATCACCTCCTAAAAGTCTTCTTATGCCCTCTAGTAATTCCTCCATGCTATACCCACCACATTCCCAGGGAACCACTGATTTGATTTCTGTGACTATGAATTGGTTTCAGTTATACAGAATTTTAGACGAAAGGAATTTCAGAATGTACTTTCAAAATCTGGCTTCTTTCACTCAACAGAAATTGAGATTCTTCCACAGTGTTGTGTGTAACAATAATCCATTTTTTTAACTAAGTAGTATTTCATTATATGGATATACAGCAATTTGTTTCTCCATCCACTGGTTTATGGACAGTTGGAGTTTTCTACATTTTGAGGCTTTTACAAAAAAATTTCTATGAATAATAATGTACATGCCTTTGATAGACATATTTCATTTCTCTTGGGTAAATACCTGAAAGGAATGACCAGTGTATTTTTAACTCTGTATGAAACAGCCAAGCTCTTCCAAAGTGGTTTCTATTGTGATGTCTTCAAGCTCACTAATCTTTTCTCCTTCAATGTCTAATCTTCTGTTAATTCTATCTGGTATGTTTTTCATCTCAGATGTCAAGGACTTTACATCTAGACATTTGATTTCAGTTATTTTTACATTTTCAATTACTTATGATTCTAAATTTTTCTTCTCTCTTTTTGAATATAAGTATTACAGCTATAATAACTGTTTTAATGTCCTAATCTGCTAATTATAACACCTATGTCAATTCTGGGTTGTTCTTGATTGATTTCTCTCATTATGGGTCAGGTTTTTGTGTTTCTTTGTATGTTTGGCAATTTTTATTGGATGTCAAACATTGTGAATTTTACTTTGATTCAGTGCTGAGTATTTTTTTATTCCTGTAAGTATAACTGAGCTTTGTTCCAGGAGGCAGTTATCTAGAAATAGTTCAACACTTTTGTGCCTTGCTTTTAAGGTACTGGTACACCTTAGCAGTATTTAATCTAGAGTTAATCTTGCCATTAGTGAGGCAAGAGCTCTCTGAGTATAGCTGACCCTTGAGCTACACAGATATGAACTATGTGGGTTGACTTATACATTCCCTTCTTTTCACATGTACTAATAACAACAACAAAACACTTAAATAGTGCTTAATATTCATAAAGAGTGGCTGAGGCATAATTAAGGCTGAGTTAAGACATGTGCTAAAAAATAACATAGTTAATCTGAGTTGCAAGAGTCAAGTCCAGAAACCAAGTATATAGATTCAAGACAAAAACTGGTTTGGAATATCCCAAACAACTTTTTCAGGCTCAAAATGCACTTGCTCAATGTTTCAACTCTTTCCATACTCAATCTGATTCTTTTAAACTAAAATGGTATCCACTATAATAAAAGTAGTTTTAAGAAAGTAGATTAAAAACAGTGAAGAAAAAAAAAAAAAAGGCAAATGGTTCAACCAGCAACAGACCTATTTTTCTGCTACATTCCAGAAATGGACCTAAGGCTATGTTGAGTAGGCCTAGCAAAAAACAGCAGGTTTGCTGACAGCACAGGTTCAACAAATTTATTGAACAAATAAATACATTATTGTTAGGTTAAATCTCCCTGCTAGCCCTTACAGACATAATAATACATAGTAATTCTTAACCTCAAGATGACATTCCTTCACACCAGATAGTATTTTATAGAAAAATCAATGCTTTAAAATAATTATTTAAATTTATTCAAAATAAGAAAACTCAGAAGGACTTTGTAATAAAATGAAACTGCAGTAATAAACAGGACACTAAAAACATTAACAGACCAATACAACTACCACTAGGTGTCACTCTGATATAAAGTTCTTGGCTATCTGTAGACTTACTTTTACTGAGTCTTCCTAGTAATAACTTGGAAAGTGGCATATTTTATTTAGCATCTCTTTGCATTTTAATATTTATATGTATACAGAAAAATTAGTATTTATCCAGTCCAGTAAGATGGTCAATATATATAAACTATTTAACAATTATATTTCATGTCACATAAAATTTAATGTGTATTTTTTTTAAGTTTCCTATGGTAGATAAATTAATATATATACAAACATACACATATGCTCATTTACTGAGCCATTAATTTTCTCAACTGGTACTACTCTGTGCCAAACATGTGCCTGGAAAAAGAATTTAAAGAAGAATAAGACCTTGTCTCTGAGTTTGAGAAGTTAACATTCATGAAAGAAAACTGAAACACAAAGAAACAGTAAGATGTTTTAAAATCCATTTTGAAAGTATATACAACATTTTATGGGATCATAGCAGATGAATTAAATTAACTATGTCCATGGAGGTTAGAAAAGGCTTCATAAAACAGATGTTTATGTATGGTATGGAAAGATAGGTATGAGCTTTCTAGAAAACTAAAACAAGAAAGGGCAAATCAAATAGAATACAGCAAATAAGGAACCACTGAAGAATATGAGGAGATTTGCATTCTAGAAAGATCACTATAGGGAAATTGTGTAAAATACAGACTAGAGGAAGAATAAAACTGAAAGAATGGAAAGTGGATGGAGGAATTATTTCAATAACTCATGAAAGAAATTAATTCCTAAACTGTAACAGAGGGGATCAAAATAAAGGAGGGACTCAAGTGACACTGTGATAAAACTAACTGAACTTAATCAATCAGAAGCAGTGAAAAAACTGTGTGGGAGGGGGGAGGGGTGGAATACTTCCAACAATCCCAAATATCTCTGAGTATGCCTTCCATAGTGATGCACATCAACAAACCAACAGTGAACACAGAGAAGGTCCATGACATGATTCTGCAACTATCATACAATTCATAATAACAGAATAAGCATAATCTAGAACAAAGAAAAAACTAGAACAGTTAGGAGAAGCAAGAGAAAGGTACATATTGTACAATAATAATCTGTGGTTTACAATTCAACTTTAACCAAATTTTATTTACAATATGTTTGTTAACTATTTTAACTGTATTTGTTTTCAAACAGAATGATATGACTGCTTCCACTCTACCATACTTTGGCACAAGTCTGCATTTCCAGTAAATTATAAGTTTACAAAACGTGATCCCTAGAAATTGTATCATGTATTTCTATAAGAAAGTTTTAAAATAGTTCTGTAGTCATATTCTCCAAACTAAAACAGAATTAAAGTGCAGCATTTCTGATCACCATCCTTGAAATGAGCAAGGGACTTCACTCCAAGTCAACTAATGAAAAAATGATTCAAGTGGATCAGAATATCCATGAACTTCCACCATATTCCAAATATTCTATCAACAAAAAGAAATACATCAACTTCAAAGATATGCTGTTAACTACACAGCCACATGCTACATAATAGCAGTTAAAATTTAATATAGGGTTGCATTTTAGTTTTCTTAAAACAGATAAAAATCTGAAATAATTTTATGATTTTAAAAAGCGTGATATGGCACTAAGTTCTTTCTCTTATGATAATAAATATAT
This sequence comes from Camelus dromedarius, assembly GCF_036321535.1. Taxonomy (NCBI): domain Eukaryota; kingdom Metazoa; phylum Chordata; class Mammalia; order Artiodactyla; family Camelidae; genus Camelus; species Camelus dromedarius. Next base: position 34,594,884 of record NC_087449.1, on the reverse strand, counting down.
TCATCACTATACCAAGAAGTAAAGGCGTATTAACACCCTACTAATACAACAAGAATGACTTAGCACTATTACTGAAAATCCATATGATCAATAAGCATGGTCAATTCTGACTAATTACTATTGTAAAAATAAATAGAACTATCTTTCCAATGTCAGTAAATAGGTTTTGATGGTTTTAAAAATATACATTCATTTTAAGTATCAACACAGAGAGTTAGAAACTATCAAAAAAAGAACCAAACATAAATTTTGGAGCTGAAGAATATAATAAATGAAAATTTCACTAAAGGGGCTCAACAACAGACTTGATCAACGAGAATAAAGAATCTGTAAACTTAAAGACATATCATTTGAAATTATCCAGAGGAGACAAAAGGATTAAAAAAAAAAAAAAGAGTGAAGAAAATATAAAGGCCTTATGGGACACCATTAAAGGACAAATATATGCATTACAGGAGTCACAAAGGAAAAGAGAAAGAAAGGGGAAGAGAAAGCATATTTGCAGAAATAATGGTTGAACACTTCCCATGTCTGGGAAAGAAAAGACATGTAGATTCACAGAACACAAATGATTCCAAAAAGGATAAATCCTAAGAAGCCCACATCAAAACACATTAAAACAAACAAACAAACAACTTGTCAATTTAAAGGACAAAGAGAAATTTGAAAACAGCAAGAGAAAAGCTTGTCACATACAGGGAGCCCCCACAAAACTGTCAGCTAATATTTCTCAACAGAAATCTTTCACACCAGAATAAAGTAGGATGATATATTCAAAGTGCTGAAAGAACAAAACTGCCAAACAAGAATACTATGTCCAGGAAAACTGTCATTCAAACATTAGAGTGGAATAAAGACTTTCCCAGATAAACAAAAGCTGAAAGAGTTCATCAACAACTGGCCTGCCTTGTAAGAAATGCTAAAGAGAGTACTTCAAGTTGCAACAAGAGGACACTAGAGAGCAACAAAATACTTTAATACTGATGCTTATTAAATCACTTAATCTGGCACAGGCGTTAAAAGACAAAAGTATAAAAAAAAGTAACCTATAAAATATGTTAATGGATACATAATATGAGAAGATGCAACCTGTGACATCAGTAACTTAAAAAGAAGAGAGAGTAGAAGAGTAGAGTTTTTGTATATGATTGAACTATACAATAAAACAGATTGTTATAACTGTAAGATGCCTTCTGTAAATCCCATGGTAACTGTAAAGAAAACACCTATAGAAGATACACAAAAGAAAGTGTGAAAAGATTCAAAGCATAACACAACAAAAATAATAAAAAAAAAACAAAGGGAGACAGCGAGAGGAAAAGAGACAAAAAACAAACAAACAAACAAACAAACTAGCAGACAGAAAGGAAATAACTGACAAATGGCAATAGTAAGCCCTTCCCTATCAGTAATTACTATAAATGTAAATGGATAAAACGTGCCAGTCAAAAGACAGAGACTTGCTAAATGTGTTTAAAAAAAAATGTCTACAAGAAACTTTAGATTCATAGGCTCAAAGTGAAAGGTGGAGAAAAAAATACTCTATGCAAACAGTAACCAAAAGAGACCAGCATGGTCATACTTATATCAGACTAAATAGATTAAGTCCAAAGATGTCACAAGACCATCAACAGATGATTGAATTAAGATGTGAGATATATATATGCTGTGTGTGTGTGTGTGTGTACACACACTGGAATATTACTCAGCCATAAAAAGGTATGAAATATTGCCATTTGCAGCAACATGGATGGACCTAGAGAATATTATGTTTAGTGAAGTCCGATGAAAACGGCAAATACTATGTGATATCACTTATATGTGGAATCTAAGAAACGAATACAAAACACGAACAGACCCACAGACATAGAAGATAAATTTATGGTTACAAAAGGGGCGAGGGAGTCGGGGAGGGACAAATTAGGCGTATGGGATTAGCAGATACAAACTACTATACAATAAAATAGACAAGCAACAAGGTTCTACTGTATAGTACAGGGAATTATACCCAAAATCTTATAATAATCAGTAGTGGAATATAATCTGCAGAAATACTGAATCACTATGCTGTACACCTGAAACTAATATAATATTGTAGATCAACTATACTTGTTTAAAAATAACTCAGAAAAAAATGTCATGAGAGAGAGAAAAATATTATATAATAATAAAAGAGTCAACTCACCAGAAGATGTACCAATTATATACATATATGTACCCAACATCAAAAAACCCAATATATAAAGCAAACGATGGAAAATCTGAGGGGAGAAATGTACAACACAGTAATAGCAGAGGATTTCAATAATGGATAAAACTTCCAGAGAGAAGATAAATAAGGACTTGAACAATACTGTAGACAAAATGGACCTAAGAGATACATATACAAAACAACACCCAACAGCACCAGAATACATGTTCTTCTCAAGCACACATGGATCATGCTCTAGCATAGGTAACACGTTAGGTCACAAACAAGTCTTAAATTTAAGAAGGAAAGTGCTATTGATTTTCATTTCAGTATATTGTGGCTGAAAACATGCTTGGTATGATTTCAATTTTCTTAAATTTGTTAAGACCTGTTTGTGACCTAACATGTCATGTATCCTGGAAAATTCACAAACGTGGAAATTAAACAACTTATGCTTGAACAACCAACGGGTCAAAGAAGAAATCAAAAGAGAAATTAGAAACTATCTTGAGACAAATGAAAACAGAAATACAACATACCAAATTTATGGAATGCAGAAAAAGCAGTACCAAGAGGAAAATTTATAGCAGTAAATGTCTATATTAAAAAAGTAGAAACGGCTGAACTTTATACCTCAAGTAACTAGAAAAAGAGAAACAAACTAAGCCCAAAGTTAGCAAAAGGGAGGGATTAAAAAGATTAAAGCAGAAATAATTTAAATACAATAAGAAAACAACAGGAAAAAAAATCAATGAAACTAAAAGCTAATGTTTGAAAAGATCAACAAAACTGATGAAACTTTAGCCTAAATCAGAGAGAGATCCAAATAAAATCAGAAATGAAAAAGCTGATATTACAACTGATGCCACAGAAATAAAAGAATCACAGAGATTACTATAAACAATTATAAGCCAAAAAACAGAATAACCTAGAAGAAATGGGTTAATTCCTAGAAACATATAATCAACCAAGGCTGAATCATAATGAAAGAGAAAATCTGAACAAACTTATAACTAAATAAGGAGACTGAATCAGTAATCAAAAACCTCCCAACAAAGAAAAGACTAGTACCAGATGCCTTCATCGGAGAATTCTACCAAATATTTAAAGAAAAAGTAACATCAATCTTTCTCAAACTCTTCCCAACTCTGAAGACAAAGGAACACTTCCAACTCATTTTATGAAGTCAACATTACCCTGATGCCAAAGCCAGACACAAAGACACTATAAGAAGAACAAAAATAATGAAAATCATCAGGCAAATAGCCTCATGAATACAGATGCAATAATCCTCAACCAAGTACTAGAAAACCAAATTTGTCAGCACATTAAAAGAATCGTACACCATAACCAACCAGAATTTATCCATGGGAGGCAAGCATGGTTCAATATATGAAAATCAATCAATGGTGACATACCATATTAACAGAAAGAAGGGAAAAGTATCACATGATCATCTCAATAGTTATACAAAAAACATTTGACAAGGTAGCATTTCATAATAAAAACACTCAGCAAACTAGGAACAGAGGGAAATTACTGCAACATAATAAAGGCCATATATGAAAAGTCTACAACTAACATCATACTTAACACATTGATTGCCCACTGTGGATCAAGTGTGTTTCCTGCAGGGCCCAAATTCACACTTCACTGAAGTGTGACTCACTAACACTATATGTGCTTATAATTAATCTGTTTTTCCAATATAATTGAATTTTTTTTTAATTTTCTTATTTTCAATTATCAACCTCTTTACAGTTTTATTTCTTCTTGGAATGTCATTATTCTGCATTCAGGGAATGAAACAGTCTGGGATGAAGTTGCATTACTTTGATATTCGTTAGCTCGAGAGTGATATATGATCCAATTAGTAGACTCAATAGACAAAGCAGTTTTTTAGAGTGGTACTCTTCCTTCACCTGCTCTGTTCAACTCAGCTAGGCAGTTTTATTCTGTGTCTCAAAGTCAATGCATCTTTCAAATATCATTCTGTGATTTTTTGTATCTTTACAATGTGTCAATGTAAAAGTACAGCTGAAAGTGACACTAGTAGTGACAATAAAGTGATCCAAGTTTGAAGAAGATTTATAAATAAAATTCTGTCAAAGTCAAGCTCAGAAAACGAGGAGAAAGATGATGCTGAAGTTGAAAACGCTTATGAGGTCTTAGAACAATTAGGTGTAGAAGGAAATGAAGAAATAGATGATGATGAATGATGGTGTGCTGGACAGTATGCAGTGGAAAGAGTTTACTTGCAAACAGAAGTCATTTATATTCACAGGAAAAAGTGGACTTCTGACAGAATTACCTCATGATATCAGCCCAGGTGAAGTCTTTGCTATTTTTAGATCACAAAATAATAAACTTCAGGTAAAGGAGACAGATATGTGGCACAAAAATTACTTCAACATCTAAATATGGAATATAGTCAAATAAAGAGGTGGAAATCTACTTCTTCTGAAGAAATTAAAAAATTCCTTGCTCTTCTGATTTAGGTAAGTCTAGTGAAACCAATATCTATGACTAAATATTGGTCAAAAGACCCCTTTTACAATTTCACACTGCCGTGTACCATAATGTCTCAAAATCATTTTAAATTATTATTATCAAATTTGCACTTTGCAAATAATGAAATGACAAAGTGGTAATAGTCTTGTAAAATAATACCATTGATTAATGCTTTGACTAAAAATTATCAAAAATGTTTTCACTGGGCCCAGATATTGTAATAGATGAGACAATGGTTCTTTGGAGGGGAAGGCCCATATTTAAATAATATACACTAAATAAAACACACAAATATGGAATAAAATTATTTAAGTTATGTTTAACTGAAAGGTTATATGTGGTCAATAAAAATATATTCTGGACAAGAGTCTAGTGGAGTCAGGCAAACTGAATTAGCTCAAAATGTTTGCAGTAAGCTTGAAGAAAAATTACTGAATGAAGGATGCAGATAAGTTCTACATTAGCTATGAGTTGGTCCTAAAATTTTTGACATATTCAGTACAATCCCTATCAAAATCCTAATGGCATTTTTTTGTGAAAATTGAAAAACAATGCTATTCGATAAAATTCAACACCCATTTATGATAAAAACTCTTACCAAGATGGGTATAAAGGGAACATATCTCAACATAATAAAAGCTATTTATGACAAACCCACAGACAGCATAATACTCAACAGTGAAAAGCTGAAAGCCTTCCCACTAAAATCTGGAACAAGACAAGGATGCCCACTCTCACCACCTCTCTTCAGTATAATATTGGAAGTCCTGGCCTCAGCAATCAGGCAAGAAAAAGAAATTAAAAGGATCCAAATTGGAAGAGAAGAGATAAAACTGTCACTATACGCAGATGACATGAAACTATATTTAGAAAACCATAAAAGCTCCACACAAAAACTACTAGGGCTGATAAAAGAATTTGGCAAGGTAGCAGGATACAAGATTAACATACAGAAATCAGTTGCATTTCTTCACACTAACAATGAAATTACCAGAAAAAGAGAGTAAAGAAAAAATCCCTTTTAAAATTGTATCCAAAACAATAAAATGCTTAGGAGTAAATCTGACCAAGGAGGAATTTCCAGAATATATAAATAGCTCATACAACTTAATAACAAAAAAAGAAACAACCCAATCCAAAACTGGGCAGAACACCTAAATGATCAATTCTCCAGTGAAGACATACAAATGGCCAATAGGCACATGAAAAAATGCTCAACATCATTAACTATCAGAGAAATACAAATCAAAACTACAATGAGGTATCACCTCACACCAGTCAGAATGGCCATCATTCAAAAGTCCACAAACAATAAATACTGCAGATGGTGTGAAGAAAAGGGAGCCCTCCTACACTGTTGGTAGGAATGTAGTTTGGGGCAGCCATTATGAGAAACAGTATGAAGATTCCTCAAAGAACTAAAAATAGACCTACTCTGTGATCCAGCAATCCCACTTCTGGGCATATATCCTAAGGGAACTCTTAATTAAAAAAGATGCATGCACCCCAATGTTCACAGTTGCACTATATACAATAGCCAAGACATGGAAACAACCTAAATGTCCATAGACAGATGACTGGATAAAGAAGTTCTGTTATATTTATATAATGGAATACTACTCAGCCATAAAAAGATTAAAATAGTGCCATTTGCAGCAACATAAATGAACCTAGAGATCATCATTCTAAGTGAAGTAAGCCAGAAAGAGAAAAACACCATATCCTATCACTCACATGTGGAATCTAAAAAACAAAAGAAAGAAAAGAAAAAAGAAAAGAAAAGAAAAGAAAAGAAAAGAAAAGAAAAGAAAAGAAAAGAAAAGAAAAAAGAAAAGAAAAGAAAAGAAAAGAAAAGAAAAGAAAAAAAATAGGACACTAATGAACTCATCTACAAAACAGAAACAGACCTGCAGACATAGTAAACAATCTATGGTTACTAGGGGAAAGGGAGTGGGAAAGGATAAATTTGGGAGTTTGAGAATTGCAAATGTTAGCCACTATACATAAAAAACAGATAAAAATCAAATTTCTTCTGTATAACACAGTGAACTATATTCAATATCTTGTAATAACCTTTAATGAAAAAGAAAATGAAAATGAATATATGTGTATATATGCATGACTGGAACATTAATGCTGTACACCAGAAATTGACACATTAAAATATATGTATTTAAAAAAAAAAAAAGAAAAACAATGCTAAAATTCATACGGAACCACAAAGGACCCCAAAAGCCAAAACATCTTGAGAAAGAAGAATGAAGCTTGAGGACTTACACTAATTTCAAAACATTTTACAAAATAATCAAAACAGTATGGTACTGGCACAAAGACGGAAATAGAGACCAACGGAATAGAATAGAGGGCCCAGAAATAAACCCACATGTGTAGGTCAAGTGATCTTTGACTAGTGTGCTAAGTCTACACAATGGGGAAAGGACAGTCTCTTTAACAAATGGTGCAGGGAAAACTGGGTATCTACACACAAAAGAATGAAATTAGACCCTTATCTTACACATACCCAAAAATTAACTCAAAATGGATTAAAGATCTGAAACTATAACACTCCTAGAAGAAAACATAAAGAAAGTCTATAACATTGGTCTTTGCAATGATTTCTTGAATATGACATGAGAAGTATAGAAAACAAATGTAAAAATAGACAAGTGAGATTACTCTAACCTAAAAAGCCTCTGTGCAGTAAGGGAAACAATCAACAAAGTAAAAAGGCAACCTACAGAATGAGACAATATATTTGCAAACCACATATCTGTTAAGGGGTTAATACTCAAAATAAATAAGGAATCCTACTCCTGGGCTTGTATCCAGAAGGAAATCTACTTCAGGATGACACCTGCACCCCAATGTTCATAGCAGCACTATTTACAATAGCCAAAACATGGAAACAGCCTAAATGTCCATCAACAGGTGACTGGATAAAGAAGATGTGGTATATTTATACAATGGAATACTACTCAGCCATAAAAACCGACAACATAATGCCATTTGCAGCAACATGGATGCTCCTGGAGAATGTCATTCTAAGTGAAGTAAGCCAGAAAGAGAAAGAAAAATACCATATGAGATCGCTCATATGTGGAATCTAAAAAACAAAAACAAAAACAAACAAACAAAAACAAAGCGTAAATACAGGACAGAAATAGACTCACAGACAGAGAATACAGACTTGTGGTTACCGGGGGGTGGACGGTGGGAAGGGATAGCCTGGGATTTCAAAATTGTAGAATAGATAAACAAGATTACACTGTATAGCACAGGGAAATATACACAAAATGTTATGATAACTCACAGAGAAAAAAATGTGACAATGAGTGTGTATATGTCCATGAATGACTGAAAAATTGTGCTGAACACTGGAATTTAACACATTGTAAAATGATTACAAATCAATAAAAAATGTTAAAAAAAAAAATAAGGAATCCTGTAATTCAACAGCAAAAAAAGTAAACAGCCCAATTTAAAAATGGACAAAGGGCTTGAAGAGATATTTCTTCAAAGAAGACATACAAATGACTAACAGGTATAGGAAAAGATGCTCAGTAACACTAATCATGAAATGCAAACCAAAACCACAACGAGATATCACTTCATACATGTTAAGATGGCCATTACACCAGCCACCAAAGCAGCAATGGGACTCTCATGCAGCATCTCCAGAGACACTCTGGGCTTCAAGCATTACCCCAGACCTTATAGTCAAAGCTGATTTTAAAATGTCAAAGGACTTTTCTAGAAATGACAAGATGCTCTTCACGTTGGAGAGTTGGATGTTCCTTGGTTCCTCTGTTAGAAACAGTTTACGTACCTTATTGTGTAAGTGAGTTCTACAGTATTTCAGTAAAAAGTATTTGTGGCATAAATAAATAAACAAATAATAAAAAGATGGTCATTATAAAAATAGAAACAAAATATCAGAAAATAACAAATGTTGGCAAGCATGTGGAAAAACTGGAACCCTTGTACACTATTGGTGGGAATGTAAAATGGTGCAGCTATGATGAAAAAGTGTATGGAGGCTTCAAAACAACTAAAAATAGAGCTAACGTATGATACAGCAATCTCACTTCTGGGTATTTATCCAAAAGAAATGAAAGCAGAGTCTCAAGAGAGATTTGCAATCCCATCTTCACTGTAACATTATTCAAAATAGTCAAGAGGTGGAAACGACATAAATGTCCATCAACAGATGAACAGATAAAGAAAATGTGATACATACATACAATGGGATATTATTCAGCTTTAAAAAAGACAGAATCCTGTAATATGCTACAACATGAATGAACCTTGAGGATATCATACTAAATTAAATAAGCCAAAAGGACAAATGTTGCATGATTCCAATTATACGAGATACTTAAAATAGCCATACTCATAGAAACAGAAAGTAGAATGATTGCTGCCAGGGTGCTGGCAGGAGGGGAAATTAAGGAGTTGCTGTCAGAGTTTCAGTTATGCAAAATGAAAAAGTTCTAGAGATCTGGTACAACAATGTACCTGTAGTTAATAAAACTATACTGTACATATCTCATTTATATATATATTTTACCACATTGGGGGTAAAAATGCATGTACAGGAGACTATTTTGAGGCATGGGGATAGGCAAGGGGAGAAGGGGCAAGGGGTGAAGGGGCGAGACTAGGAGAGGAATCCAGACAAAAAAAGACACAAGTACAAAGTCCCTGAGCTAATAACCTATTCAAGGAACTAAAAGAAGTCAGTTATAACTTAGGCATGGAAAGCAAAAGGAGAGTGGTAATAGACAAAAACAAGAAATGTGGCAGGGCTTAATCAAGCAGGGACTTACAGTCCACGTTAAAATATTTGAATTTTATCATAAAAACAATGGAGAGTTTCTAAATGGTTTTAAAATAAAGGAATGACAATCTGATTAGTGTTTGGGAACAATCACTCTTTTAACAGCCTTGTTTTTTCTCTGTAATGTACTTCAATTAATAAATTACATAAAATTAGGAAAAGATCTCCCCAAAAAGTAATAAAAGCAAAATTTCAGAATTATCTGGAATTAAGATTTAAGGCAAAACTATATTAAAACAGAAAGTAATAAAATTTCTGTTTCTACAACAAACATGGATCAAATAATCTGCATCAAACATAAGTTCAACATAGCTTCTCTACAGAATTCTGGTAAAGTCTGTCCCCAAATGGCAGGCATACACTTTGAATCTCCTTTGAAAGGACAGTATTAAAGGATTTATTCAATTCACAGGAAACATAATGATGGAAACATGCCTTATTTCTGATCTTTCATTAACCATAGTACAAAAAATCAGTGAGCTTCAGCTATAAAAATATCAATATACTTAATACTGGTATCAACATACTTATTAGTTATAGCATTTTTTTAAACTCCCAGATGTTTGATTTGTATCTAAAACAGCATCATATACCCTTCCACACATGTGGAACAAAAGAGTTCTCAAACTTACCTCAATCTCAAGACAGTATTTAAAATTAGAGCAAAAAAATCTAAACAGAAAAATGTCAGTTTCAATTTGCTTTTTTCCCCCTTCTTGTTAGCAGTCCACTCAAAAGAAAACATAAGCTAAATGTTTATCTAAGGAACTATTTATGAAGGCTCTATGGTAGGAAAAACCTTACCAACAGTACAGCTGTCTTCAAGTACCACATCTACATTTCTGTCTCTATATTCAACCCTGAAGTCCAGCATCCGAGGTTGCCTTTCTACAATTTGCCTAGATGGCATTACAGGTCGAAATGCCGAAGAGGAAGAGGGAGCAGGAGCTGGAGCTGGGTGACTTGCTGGATCAAATGCAGGTCCTGGTATGGTCTCACCTCCATAATCACTGAAATATTGACATAAAAGAAGGATTATCATCAACCAAATTACTACAGATTACCACTAAGAACCATATTTGGCTTGTGTTGTTCGTATCAAATTTACCTACCTGTGCATCAAGGAATAACTTAAATTCTAATTCTTCCACAAAATCTCTCTCCCAGTGACTGAAAGCCACATTACTCTTCCTTCCATCCTTGTCATTCTATGGCTGTTAGCAATGTCATACACATCATTAATTAGACTTCTGCCTTATATTGTTATGATGCTGGTAAAACGTCGTATTAAACTCTATGAATTACAGAATGTCTTAACTTTCATTTACTCACAGAATCATTATTTGATTCATTAATTCTACTTTCCACAAAAACTATTTTGAAACTTTATCATCCTTCAACTTCTACTCTCCCTCGCACTCCTAAGTCTTAAAAGATATTTTTTCTACCTTGCAGAGAAAACAGATGCCATCAGCAACAAATTCCCTTATCTTTATGACAAACAAATCCCGAAACTAGCCAACATATGCACTCTCTTTCTCTAAAATAGAGAAGACACCATTCTATCTATGCAGAACCTAAAATCATCTTCTCATTAGCTTTACACTATGGATCATCCCTTTCCTTCTAGTGTCTCAACATCTTCTCTTCTGGATTCTCCTCAAAAACATTTAAGCATGTTTAAATCTCTCCATCCTTAAAGCATAAAATGAAATCCTGGCTGTGTCCACTTAATAGCTGTCTCATTTGTAAAATGGGAAAATTAATTATACGTGTAAGGATCAAATCAGATAATGTATATGAAGAGCTTAGCACAATGCCTGGTACCTAGTAAGATCTTAAATCTCAATCTCAGTAGAGCCAAAGTTGAAACCATTAACATTTCCCAAGCCTGATTCTCCTCCATTATTCTTCCAGTCAGCGGCCTAAGCTAAAAACCTCTGGCATTATCCCTGACATCTTCTCTCTCAGCTCCCACATCTAATTAATCCTTTCCATTTTACCTCCTAAATATCTTTTAGATAAGTCATCCACCTTTCCTCTCTGAAGCTGCCACCCTAGTCCAAGCCACAATCACCTCTCATACGGACTAATGCAACAGCCTCCTAACTAATCTCTCCATATGTACTCTTGCTCCCCTGCATCTCATTCCATGCCTTCAACAGATGTCTTCATTTCATTTTCTTCTATACTCCCCTTTGTTCTTCAAACAAATTGTCAAAGTGGCCTACAAGGCCCTGTTTAACCTGAATCCTATCTACCTTCCCAGTCTTATTCTTTGCCATGCTATCTTCATCTCTCAGTGCTAACAGGCACAACAGCCTTTCATTTCTTCTGTCTTACTTTGATCTTTCCCATTTCATGAGGGGACATAAACTATTCCTTCTAAGAATATTCTTCCTTCCTATCCCACTCCAAAATTCCATCTTTCTTCTAGCTAATTATACTTATCCTTCATATCTCAGACTGTTTCTCAACTCAGAGCATGTTTTACTACCTCAGACTAGTTACTCCTCACCATTATCAGTAATTATGAAGCTCACACTTGTGTTTTAAATGGCAATATCATCTGCCCTGAGCTTGAGATTTTATACACAAAAGTACACAAATATTTGACAAACTAATAAGTAAAGGAATAATTATAAATAATTTAGTTTTTTAATCTGACTTAATTTATTATATATATATAGTCACCAGATTTTTTCCCCCTCAGTGGGAGGGAACATAAGGAATGCTCCTATTGAAATATCATTACTGTATATTTCCACCACCAGAACTACAAGGTCACTTCTAAAATCTCTTTCTTCTCAACCTGAATTTAAGGAAAAACAATGGCTGGAAGGCTGAATAGGAACAATAAGAATGACCAAAAAACATGTCAAAGTTAAACACTGTTTATACAATTAATAAGGAGAAAATATTTACATTTACTTCACAATATTGCTTTGATCAGTGTTTATCACATTATAGATTACATAATTGATTTTGTGGTTGTGATAAGTCTTTAACAGAGTAAGAGTAAGGAGTAAGAATAAAAATAAGCAGAAGCATAAGAATAAGCATAAGAATAAGAATAAAAACAAGAATAAGGGAAGGGAAGGAAAGGGAAATTATCAGTATGTCACTTAATAAGTATTGTTTTATAAACTTTTAATTCTAGGCCATATTTGTAGTATGCATGTTTTGGATTCCAAGCATTTCTCACTGTAGGCGTTCATCAAAAAAGTATGAAAGTGACTAGCTCAGTTCAGACACTCTAGTAATCTCTGAGCCAAAGACAAAAACCTATCCTTTCTCCCAGTTGTTACATTCAAGGAAGGAAGACATGACAACAGAGACAATGTCCAAAGCAGAAAGAAGTTGGAACCTGAAGTGAGCTTATAAGTATCTATGAACAGAATCTGTGCAATGATATTTCACATCTCTAAGTTTTGTCACAACTTCTCAGAACCTAAGAAAAACAGACGTTAGTAGGCTGGTGGTCACTGACTTACTGTTTTCTTAACTCCAAATTCACCGTTCTATAGTCTATTCTGTAATGCAAGGGCTAGGATTCTACAAAATTATATTTTTCCTTTGGCATATGGTTTCCTGATAGACTGTCAAATAGAGGATACTAGATAGAGGTTAGTAGTTAGGAGGAGAGAAGGAAAGACCTCTTTCTTCCTATCTGCATGCATTTCCATTAGCATTAGCCTGTAGCTTTCAGTTTCCTGCTTTTTTCAGCACTCTTATAACCAGTTTCTTGATATTCCCACTAATGCACAAGTAGTGGCTGGACAGTATACATTTCACAGAGGTCTGATCTCCAGCTCCAAAAGTCCCTCTGAGCTTCAAAGTTCTGTTAATCCTTTTGTTCCCTAGACCTTCAAGTGGTAACTTCCTGAAGCAGTTATTATATCTAGATTACTTCAGTTTTACTTTTTTGCTTTTTCAGTCTTCCACATCTGTGTAACCAATCCTAAATTAAATTCCCTCTGTTAAAATATTCTGGTGTGGTTTCATTTCCTTGATAACAGAGGTGTCCCAGGAAACATAGGATAAAGGAATTGGCTTGATTATGTATGGCCTTGACCGTCAATGCACACTGCTGAGTTCCCTGCCAATGGAAAATGGGATACTAGTGATCCAAGTCATGCAATGGCATAATGATTAATTAAATTATCGCTATTGAAACAAGTGCCTAAGGAGACAAAATGACTGTCTGACTTGACCATTATGCTGGTAATAATGACAAGAAGGACTATGGGCAGGCTGCTTCTGACTCTAATGGAAATGACACACTTGGAGTTTTTAACTTTCATTTCAATACATGATAAGAAAGTTATAGAGTTTTTGAAGTTGCACTTTAAAAAGTTTCTTACTTCTTGTAACCACAGGTATGATCCTCCTAACAAACAGACTCAAAATTTAATTTTGCAGCTTGTACGCTTACAGTCAAAGTTGAATATACATACTCTCTAAGTCTCTTTTGTGAAAGTTAAGCCCCAGTTTTAGAAGGAGTGAGACCCTAAGATGTGGAATGGGGATACCTGAGTGAACTCAGATGAAGGCTGGAATCTTGAACCCCAGGAGTCTCTTTTGAGTCTTTTTTGTAAATAGAAATAGCTCCTCCTCCCATGACAGAAGGTTAGCCTATTCTTGCTTGAAAACTATTAATACTCTTACCTGAGACAGTTGCCTTGAAAGGGGATGTCTATTCTCAGACCTACCTCCACCATTCCCTAATGCCTCTGAAAACAGATACAGGCATGCTCCAAGAAAACAAGTACAATGTCTTAAATGAAAGAAGATAGCTTACATTCAAACGTTAAGTATAAGATTTTGATAAATTATATCAGCAAAAACCCAGGGAATAGTTGTAGAATTGAATCTGAAGTGCATCTTACCAAAAGAGATTGGACAGGGCCAAATATAACATATTTGCTTAAGCAGCTTTAAGTACCTCTAATAGTTTGTTTGTGACTGAATTAAACTTAAGTCCCAAAGGAGCCTACATATAATGAAATGCCCAAACTTTCCTGGCAAAATATAAAAGAAATTCAGATGTTTAGAAAAATACAAATGCTGGAGTGAATTTACTATGCACAACCTGATTCTGTATACATCCCCCCATTAAACTGTCCATGAGGTTTCAGAGAACACTGCACTAAAGCATTGAAAAATATATGAGTACGGGAACCTGCATTCTTGAAAAACTCTATAGTGGCTGTCATCTGTGGGTTGGGAATGACATGGGGAGATGACATCACAGAAAAAGACTCCCTAATAGGCATGATGAGATCCCAGAGTACAGAGGTCAAAGAGTAGAGTTTAATAAGAAAAAGGTGGGAACAACCATGTTAACTGACAGCATGGACAAAAAGTGGCAATCAGAAGATTTCAACCTGAAGAGATCTCTAGTACTGCTTAATCGAACATGGTATTTCTAAGACACAAAATTAAAAGTCAGTTGACTAAAATATTGCATGAACTATAAATAGTAGAAACCTAGACCTGGCAGCCTAAATTCCAACTTCCATAACTAC
Organism: Camelus dromedarius; assembly: GCF_036321535.1. Taxonomy (NCBI): domain Eukaryota; kingdom Metazoa; phylum Chordata; class Mammalia; order Artiodactyla; family Camelidae; genus Camelus; species Camelus dromedarius. The sequence continues at coordinate 34,579,817 of NC_087449.1, read as the reverse complement.
AATGGAGACTCACAGACACTCTCAGTTTCCAAACACAAGCTGGTTCACAGACATAAAGTCCCTGATTTTCCAAAGAAAATGTAGCAGAGCCACACATATATACTGTAATTTTTCCTCAGGACTTGCCAGAGAGCTGTAGTCATTTACTAGGGGGTTGTGTACTGACAAAAGGAAAACATCCAGATCTGCAGGGGATTGCCAGATGCTAACTCTAAACAAATACTAATTCCTGGGGATATAAAAGTGGAAGATTATGGCAGTAGACGAAGTTTTGGTCCAAATCACTCACACTGGGTTCATTCATCCAGTCAATCTACCCTGTGTTCCCCCCACCCCCAGATCCTGACAGATATCCCATACTGGCTTCCTGACCCATGGAATTAGGGTTATTATGTAGGAAGAGACAACATTCTCTATATTAATTTGCAAGTACCATGACAAGTATTTTGCTTCCTCCCAGCAAGGTAAACAATATACCTTCACTGTTTCTTCCTGAAGATTATGTCAACTCTCTTGCTCTTTGTCATAATAATCTAGCCTGGACAGATCTTGATCACCTAGGTATTCTACAAAACAACATTACAGTGACATTAATGTAGACTGGTCCTAAAGAGCAAGCAGCAGGTACTTGGATGCTTTGGTAAGATACATGCATGCTAGAGATTAGGAGATACGCACCACAAAAATGTAGGGGCCTGCCACTTTGGTGAAGTTGCTGGGGTCCAGTGGTCAGAATCATATCAGAGTAAAAGGCCGGTGGCTGCACCTTGTACTTCCCATCAATGCATAAGAGATAACTAAGATAACTGAGAAAGAAAAAATTTGGACTGGGAAAGGAAAGAATGGTTATGTATAATATGCTGGTACCAACCAAAAACAGATGCTGAAACATCACAACCCTAATCAAAGATATCCCTGAAGACATACTGAAAGAAAAGCCTCCCAGTGGGGAGAACTTAAGGTTGTACTACAGGTTGACCACTTAATTTAGAAGGAGAAACAGCCTGACATATAAATCTGCACTGAATCATGGGCAATAGTTAAGTGGTTGGCCAACTGATCAGGACTTGGAAAGAATAAAAAGAAAATTGGTTGACATGGAAATCTCGGGAAAAGAAATGGAAATGGATCTTTCAGAGTTGACACAAAATGTGAATATATGTTTCTGAGGTGAATGTTGTCTATAAGCTATTTGCTGGGGGGGGGGGAGGCTCTCAATATGGATAAGATGATATTGTTCTGTTGATGTCAGTCAACTTTTTCCCCTTGCTACCCCAGGTCTGCTCAATGTATTAATGTACGATGTAACCATGCCAACAGGGATGGATGTAAGGCATAGACACAATAATGTAAAGTTACCCTTACCAAGTCTGAAGCTGGCTAGGGAAGCTACAAATAAACTGCAAATAACAAAGACCAATACAGAGCCCCCAATATGGAACCATTCCTCAGGTAATGGGTCATTTCTATCATGAAAGGGGCATGATGCGTTGTCACATAAAAAAGACACTTTTCTGAATACGAAATTGACTCCCCTGAAAGCAATGCTTCTGCCAGCACCACTATTCACGGATTTAGGGAATGCTTTATTGACCTATGGCTTCCCACACAATATTGGCTCTAACCAAGGAACTCATTTCACAGCAAAAGAAGTGCAGTATTGGCATCATTCATTACCCAGAAGCATCTCACTTGACAGAACAGTGGAATAGCCTGGTAAAAATAGTTATGGCACAGGTTAAAAGAAAATACCTTCAAAATTTAGGGTTCTACCTTAAACGAAATGGTATATGCTTTGTATCAGTGACCAAAACACAGTGCTATTACTCATATTGCCAGAAAAAAAAATGGGTATGGGAATTAAGCGATGGTGATTCCCCTTATTACACCTAATAACTTACCAAATTTTTATTTCCTGCAACTTTGGGCTCTAGCAGTTCAGAGATCATAAAATATAATGTTTCCACAGTACTTCCACTGTACTAGAATTTGAAAATGCCACTTGGTCATTTTGTACTCCTCATGCTACTGAATCAATTAGCAAAGGACACAGTAGTAGTAGCTGGCTCTGATTACCATGGAAAAAATCAGGTTGTTGCTACCTAATGAACTGTTTTCTAGGGTATGCCCAAAATTAAGAGTTAATGGGAAACTAGAACCAATTTTTTAAAAAGGCAGGTCCATTAAGGATTCTGACTCTTCAAAAATGAATGTTTGAGACATCCTACCAGATCAAGAACTTTGACTATTTGAGGTACTGGCAAACGGAATATAGGATAAACAGAGGAAGAAGAAACTAGTAAATAACAACCATGGCTTTGTGACCAATAACAGAACAAAGGACAGTGGCAGCACATGTGCGCACACACACACACAAAATTACAGTTTGCACACTGATCACAGTTTGCATGCTATCAACATTACCCTAGCAGTGACAGCACCTTAACAATGGCACCCATTTGTTTTCAGCATCAACCTTTGGAGTTAGCTTCCAGTTTCTTTCAATATTTTAAAAGAAGCCTCTGCATCTTGTCAAAGAAAGACTTCTTTCTTATATGTCTGGTGTCAAGTTCTAGAGCCCTTCCTCTGAGCTGCATAGTTCTGGTAACCTCAACCTCTCCCAAGCTCTTTCCTTTTTTCCTCCAGTACTAGGAGTGACCTTGTACCCCTTAGTGATCAAAAGGGGGCTCTTCTGGGCAGGCCTGTCCTGGAGTAGGCTTCCTAGAGTGGATGCCTCGCACCTGCCCCCATTCAGTCCTGGCTCTGCCTATCCTTCTCAGAGGATGCTGCAGCTTTAAGTAGGCTCCCTTCCTCATTGACCAGCAGGACCCACACCCATCTGGGCCTGGTGATCCTACAGTCATTATATCTGGATTGTTTCAGTATCCCCTTTTTGCTCTTTCAACTTGCTCCATATCTGTGTAACAGATTCCCTATATAAAAACCCCTCTTTTTTGAAATTCCTAGAGAGTTTTATTTTTTTCTTTACCAAACTCCAACTCTAGGAGATAGTTTAATATATCTAATCAAAGCAGGTTATTTGGTATGTTTGTCAGCCACAAAAGAGAATTCTTTTTAAAGTTATCACTTGAAATTTTTTTTATTGGCCATAATTACTCTATTTAAAGATCAACAAAACAATGAATTTACACTGGAAGTTTTTACTGGCAATCCAAAAAAAAAAAAAAAAAAAATAGAGGAAGAGAGATTACCAGTTATCAGTTGTGACTAATGTTCAATGACATCCAAAGAATGCAAAGACATCCAAAACTGTTGACTCAAAAACAAAACAAAACAACAAAGAAACCCCAGTATTTTTAAGACTGTTCATCTATAATTTGAACTTGCTAGTCTTCTCTAGTTGAACAACAATCCAAAAAAAAAAAAAAAAAAAAGACACTGATTGGTAAGGGAAACTCTATGGAGAAATCTATTTATTTTAGATCTAAACTTCAACTAAAGTAGTGTTTTATTCCTTACTCAACTTTTCTCTACAAACCACACAGGTCCTTGGAAGGCAATGAACAAAAGCAAAATAAACAGAAACTCTGTACTTGTCTATTTCAATTTTTAAATCTAGCATCTATTCTCTACTAATACAAGTAATTCATCAGCGCTTCTTTCTAACAATAATCTCCAAAAATAATTCTGAAAGGCTCTGGACAACATTCTGAATAAATAAAATACTATACCAAGATGTAGTAAATATATATGTACACACTTGGTATTTGCTATGACTAAATGAATGGTTTATGTTTATGACTGCGTAAGTTTTACACTTTATAAATATGTTATATTAGTATTGTACTGTCCAGTGAAATAAGCCCTGGAGGATGAGGGAGAAGACTTGCTTATGTTTCCTACTCCATCAACATCATGCTGTATCATCTGGGCCAAGCAACTTCATGCCTTATTCTCTCTACCTGTAAAACGAGGGATAAATAATATCTGCCTATACTTGCTTACAACTAAAATAGTAACTGTAAAAACAAAATTATGGAACAAAAATGTTATATACATGAATTAAATGTCAACTACTTAACTCAATGGAAAAAAATCTTAAAACAAAGGCTGTGACACGCCTGGCTTACTGAACTGAAGACGACAAAGTGGTGTAAAAGAAAGAGCATGACTTTTAAAATGAGACAATCCAGACTCCACCACTTACAACATTTGTGGTCTTGAGTGAGTCCATAAACTCTCTAATCTAGAGTTTCCTCATCTATGAAACATGAGCATTTAACTCTGAAGGGTTTTAATGAGCATTAATAAAGAAAAATACATCAATTACCTAGCACAGTGCCTTAAACATTTTTTTAAAGTTAGTTTCTTTGCCTTGAACTTATGAATACATTAAAAAAAATGTTTCCACTTTTGAACTCATGTAAAAATCTGATTTCAGGAAAAGCTATAAAGCAGAGATTGGGCTCTTCTCCCTCCCCTACATTCAACTTAACTATAAAAATCAAACATACAAAACAAAGATTCTTTTAACGGCCTACATACACCATTCCTAGCATTGTGTCTTCCATTTTCAGTGTTAAATCTATGACAAAGTACAAAGAGCCCTCTTTCATTTCCTCTGGGCAGTAGAAATCCAAAAGGAATTTTCAGTTATGTCAAATCCACAATCATTTCAAAACTAAAGAACAAAGTTAGGAAGGAAAATGTTGAAAATAGTTGAAAGCTATTACTTTTTTCTATAGACATATGATTCATTCTTTAAACAAGAAAAACAAAACAAACAAAAACCCACTCTGATGAAAGTTAAAGCCCAAATATTATAGTAACCCTATTAGGAATCAATTTAGTACTGAATCTCTAGCTATAAAATATATTAAGCAAAAAGTATCTTCTATTACAGGAAAAGTTGGGATATTTCCAGGGATCAGGGAATTTCTACAGTTCACTCATAGCAAATACTAGTAATTGTCAAGATGTATCAAATATGTACTCAGAACCCAGCAGCTGAATCCACAAGGGTTTAGCAAGCAAAAATTCTGGCACAAAGAGTGGAATAACATTTACTCAAGAATAAAACTGGAGCCATATTTAGCAGTCTAAAACTTTCTAAACCAAGGGGAAAAATAATTTTGAAGGAAGTTCCTGTAATCATATGGTTTGCTTTCTAGACAAGGGTTTCAACAGAACTGATGCTTTGAAACCAGAAAAAAAAAAGGGGGGGGGGGGGCGGAGGGAGAAAAAAAGAACAAATAAACAAAAATTTGGTACAGACTTTGGAAATCTGCCACATTTACTCTGGATGAAACTCTTACAGGTTTCAAAAAAGGTGGGAGTGGGGACTAGGTCTGTTTATCATTGCTTTCACCTAAAAACCATTAATCACTAAGGGTGGTAGAGGTACCAAACAGAATTTTTCTTCCTTTCTAAATATACACAGTTTCCTACAAAGTACAGCACATCTTGAAGTTTATGGTGAATTTTTTGATGTTTTTGCAACAGCACTTTCTTCCTCTTCAAAACAACCTCATTCCTAGTCTGCTGTTTCTGTTTGCCTCATCTGCACTTAGAAGATCATGCTTCAGTGACTTAGAAATCCCAGCCACCAAAATTTAAGCCAAAGTTTGAATTGAGAGGAGAGGAGGGAAAAAATCAAGTAATTAAACTACACTTGGAAGAGAGAATGGTTTTACCTCCTATGACTTTATAGTGTGTTTTTTTAATCCAGAACCAGTCTCCAATTTTAAGAAAAGTTATGAATTTATTTTTAATTTCAGGAATTATTTTTTGACTACTATAGTTCTCTTGGCATCATATTATAATTTTGCCTCTGGCAATGACATAAAACCACGAAGACTATTCCACATGTTAACACTGGGTACTTCAGGTAAAAGAGCTTAGTGCTCCAGGAAGTTTCATTATTAAAAACTTACTCAAATTGTTGCAAGTTATCATATACTTAATTTAGAAACCTAAAGGAGAGGGAAAAAAGAACTGGCAAGATTGGGGATAAAGTCTGTATAGTTAGATGATAACCATGCTCTGCGGTTATTGAGCCATGTTTTCTCACTACTAACAGTTTAAAGGATTCAGTTCCTTCCATCTTATGAATGAGATGACCTTGAAAAGTTTTCTCAACAATAAAATCACCTTTAAAAATGTTATCACCCAATCTGAAATAACATTAGACAGAAGTTGGAGACTTTAGGAAATTTGTATAACTAATAAAAATGTCTGAAAGAAGAATAACTGTATTAATGAACTGACACATCAAAGATCAAATGCTCTATCAAAAAGCAAGACCAAGAAAATTAACAACTGTCTCTTTCTTGGTTTGCTAAATTCTCATCCCACCATTAAGCACACTATAACATACCTTTGCAGAATGCCATTTTCCTGGGGTATTACACCATTTATAGCTGCCTGCAAACAGAAAACAGAGAAAATCATTTAAAGAAACAGGAAAATGCTCAGAGTGGAATGTGGTGAGGTAAAAACCCCTGTATACTTTGAAAATTTAAACAAAATATTGTCTCCTTAGGAATGAAAAAAATTCTCTATTAAATGTTTCTCTCCTACTATATAATAAAACTGCATTTTAGAGAATTAAAAAAAAAACATGCATTTAGAACATAATATCCCCAAATCTTGAGTCATTAAAAGCTTAATTTCACAGTCTTCATTCAAGTAAAACATCCATAAGACCAATGTTTAAGGATGTCAGAACAAGTAAAATCAATACCTTAATCTTTTTAATATTACTTCCTTCCTCAGATTGAGAGGAATACATAAAATCACAAATGAAAAATACCAATAAGAATGTTAAAATTAGCTCAGGAATTAAATTCATTCTTTCATGCTACAATCATTATTCTCAGAGAAAAGAACATGTAGAAGGAAAAAATATAGGGGCAAAAGTTCTTTGATAAACACAACACCACAATTACATTAGGTTACAAAAGTAGCAGGAGCATCACTGGGGAAGTTTCCTTATATAAAACACTCCTGAAACTGGTCTCTAAGCTAACGAGTCACCAACTACTTGGAACACAGCACAAATGTGACATGATACAGACATTTTTGAAGGCTACTAAGCAAACAGGCTGTTATATCCTGGATTGTAGGCAGGTCATTGCAGTGTAATAGAAAAGATTACCTGAAGGAAAAAAATGACTTTTCCAACTCTGCATTTGCATCATAACAACTTCTTCCTCCTTCTCCCCAAAAAAGAAAGAAATAAAAAAAGGAAAAAAGAAAAGCTAACACTTCAATGTTTTATCAATTGCCTAGAAATCTACTGCAAAAAGGAGTTTGTGTATTTTGTGAAACAAACTTAAATCTTTGCCAGAGGTAGGTCTTTACAAAGTTACACTACTGAATGGAAACAAAATAGTTTAAGATGCTCACTATGAATTTTGAGACTTCTAACACTCCACTGGCAAAATCCAAAGAAATCCACAGATTAATATAGACAGTGGATGGATATCATAGAACTCTGACTATTCTGGAGGCCCATAAATTCTCTGAGTCAAGCAAATGCTAAAATCAGTTTTCAAAGCCACAAATTCAACAGAAGCATCTCTGTGTGGTGCCAGGTCAATTACCCCTTTTCTGTTGACAGCAATGGTTCCACATACAAATATCTCCTTTGTTAAAAAATAGAAAATGGTAAGAGAATGTTCTATGATGTTGGAAACAAAATAAAATACCAGAGTTTGGAAAGATTTTGTTCAAGTTTTCACTAGAGAATGCCAAGGTATAATGGAAAGAACACTAAGGATTTATAAAGTCCAAAGTTTGAATCTAGACTCTCCCATTTATTACTTTGATGACGTTAGTGTAATATTCTATATGCACTGAACCTCCTTGAGCCTCAGCTTCCTCATCTCTATAATGAGCTAATACTAATACTAGTAAGATGGGCCTGCCTTTTTGTTCTTTAAAGGCATCAAGTTCTTTTATTTCTTAGGGCCTTCTAAAATACTGTATCTGCTTGGAATGCCCTTTCCTCCATTCTTTGTATGGCTGATTCCTAATCATCTTAATTGATGTTTCTGTTAAATATACTTTTCCCCCAAATTCTTCTCTCATCAAATCCCTCTCCCCTCTTCCACCTACTAAGTTTACTCTCACACTGAACCCCTTACTTTACCTTCACAGGAATTGGTAATTACTTATTCGGTGATTATTTGTTTTATGTCTGCCTTTCTCACTAGACTGTAGGCTCTGTGATGTAAGAGATGGTACCAATTTTGTTTACCACTTTATCCCCACTGCCTAACACAATGCCAGCACGTAAAAGGCACTCAACAATTTGTTAAGTGAATGATGCTAGAGGAGTACAAAGAATAAATAGCCACACAGTCAAGACTTGAGGAAGGCTCACAGAAAGCTTCCTGGATGAAACAGTGTCTCAACTAAGGCTAAAGGGTAAGTGAAAAGTAGCAAGATGGAGGAGAAGAAGGTAGTTTGACACACTCACTTTCAATCCTTTTCCTCCTCTAAGCTCTTAGACCATTTTAAATAATGTATTTGTTTTTGGACAGAATGTTAGCCCCTGACCTCAAACCTATATATATGATAAACTTTACATATAAATAAGTAAAATGTAATCCATAATGAAGGTACAATAAAAGTATGATTTGCTAAAGAAATATAAAATACGGAGAGAGCTTTCTGACTGTGAGGAGGAAAGGAAGTTTCAGAAGATGGATAGCATTTGATATGAACGCTGAACAATGGATAGACAGAGAAGCAAAGGAAAAATTCAGATGAATTGACTTTTGAGCAACGTTAACTTTGAGGTAGCAGCAGGATATCACTGTTGACTTAACAAATATGTATTACAGTTGACTCTTGAACTAACACAGGTTTAAACTGAATGGATCCGTTAATGCACGGATTTCTGTTGGTTTTTTTCCCCCAATAACTACATACTACAGTACTACACAATTGGCAGTTAGTTGAATCTGCAGATTTAGAACCACAGATATGCATGGCCCACTATGAGACTTGGGCATCCTGTAGATTTTGGTATTCCCTAGCAGGTCTTGGAACCAATTCCCACAGATACCAAAGAACGACTGTAATTGCCAACTACATACCAATCTCTGTGCTAAGCAATGGAGATATATTAACAGAAATAACATAACATGCCTTCTAACACGGAAAAAAATTATTCAACAAATTTACTATGAGAAGTTCAGGTAATATCCAAATAGAGATTAAAAAGTTATTTTTAAAAATAAAAGCTAGGTTAAGTAAAGTAACACCTGTTTAAAGGCAAATAAACGAAGCCTTAGAAATATTTTAATTCTTTCCCTAAGATTTCTTAAAGAAGAAAGCTTCACCAAAGAGTGAAGACAAATGAGACAAAAATAGACTCTTGAAGAATTCATATATGTAAGAAAAAGAGAAGAGAAAGCTGAAAACAAAAACAAAATAATAAAAATGGAAGGGTTAGAAAAGAGGGAAAAGACCAGTAATGTGTCATAGAGAGGTCAATGAAGGTACTGTAAGGAGACAAAACTTCTAAATGTGAAAACAGTCGAATAGACAGTTTAAGTAAGAACTAGATTATAAAAGGGTAAGAAATACATGAGAAATAAGAAAGTAAGTATAACTGATCTTGAAAGAGTGTGAAAAGGATAAGGACAGGGACTGTAAGAAGAACGGCTGCAAAAAGTTTTTATTTGCTTTTTTTTTCTTAAGAATAGTGAATTCTTGAGTTCAAATAGAATTCACTGGAAAAGGAAACAATAAAGACTCAAGAAATACAGGGTAAAATTAAAAGTTTGGTTCAACAAACTTACCAAATGACTATTCATTGCCAGGTACTATGCTAGACTTTGGGGATGCCTGGTATCTGATGTAGGGCCCAGGAGAGCACAAATAGAGGGGATACATTTATTTATTTATTTATTTATTTATTTATTTATTTATTTATTTATTTAACTGAAGTATAGTTGATTTACAATGTTGTGTTAGTTTCTAGTGTACAGCAAAGTGATTCAGTTATATACACACACACATTCTTTTTCAGATTCTTTTCCATTATAGTTTATTATAAGATATTAAAAGACATTGAATATAGTTCCCTGTGCTATACAGTAGGTCCCTGTTGTTTATGTATTTTATATATAGTATTGTGTATCTGTTAATCCCAAACTCCTATTTTAACCTTCCCCAAGGGAATACCTTTAGAAAAGAGGTTAGATTTAGCAAAACCTAGATTATAGACTAGAAACAATACTGAACAGATAAGAACCATGTATCATTTGCTAAATGCTATCCCATTGGTTTTTTTGTTTGGTTGGGTTTTGTTGTTGTTGTTGTTGTTTTGGCTAGGAAGATATATCTCTCATTCTATAAATAAGAAAATAATGATAGGGACTGATTAAATATTTGGCCAAAGAAACAGAGAATAAAGACAACATTTCTATTTCTGGGACTGACTCAAGCACACTATGGTGGCTTTTCATTAGACTGCAATATATTTTAAGAATAGCATCTTGCCTTGACCTAGTTTACAGAAGTTTGAAAATCCATTTTAGCATAATTTTATTGCTTTCACCCTAATTCTGTCTATGATATTTTTAATCAGTTAATTTACCACGGTAAGAATCCAGCCTCTAAGTTTTCTTTAGCAAAATCTGACAATACCCTCTGAAATGTCATTTCCCAGCGTCCACTGGAAGACACGAGAAATATGTTTAGCAGAGTGAAAGCCAAGTTCAGAGGTAGGCCATAAGAAAATGAAGATATTATCTTCGGCCTCAACAGAAGGAGAAAATGATGACACTCATGGTGGGCTTTGGGGAAGGGAAATAGCAAAAACTCCTGAAGACATCCTTACAATGTCAGATATGAAAGGAAAATGAGCCACTGGTAAATTGGTGGATTGTAAAACTGCAGCATCTAATACACATATAGCAAATCTTGGCTTTGGTCTTTTTATATTTTTTCAACAAATGACCCCTAAAGAAAATGCCAATGAGATTTCTTGAGAAGGGAGGGAGATGAGCCAGGGATGTACAGACAGCATGCCAAAACCTCAATGATAACTTCTGAGTAAAGGAGTTGTAGTAACAATAAAGGTAGCTAATATTAATATAGTTCTTACTAGGTGCTATGCATTCTCTAGGTGCTGTACTCATATTAACTCATTTAACTCTTATATTACACTCATTTTACAGATGAGGACACCAAGAAAACAAGTAGAAACCTGTGACAACACTGAGATGAAAGAAAGCAAAAGCAAAAGATGAAAGAAAAAAATGATAGATTTCAAATTTTTAAATGTTTGCACTTCAAAAGACACAAGTAAGAAAATAAAATGGTAAGTCACAAACTCGGAAAATGTATTTGTTATATATGTGTGTGTGTGTATGTGAGAAGGAATCTATATTCAGAATATATAAAGAATTCTTATAACTCAATAAGATGACAAGTCAATAAGAAAATGGGCAAAAGATATGAACATAAACTTTTCCAAAAAATATATAGGAATAGACAGTAAACATATAAAAAACTGTTCAAATTAAATAGTCTGAGAAATACAAATTAAACATCAGAGGAATACAAATTAAAACCATGATAAGATACCACCACATACCTATTGAAATGGCTAAAATTAAATCAGACAAGAAACAGATACAAGCTTTGGCAATAATGCTGAACAACAGGAAGCCTCATATACTGTACAATCATTTTCAAAACTATCATGGTTTTATATATAAAGGTAAACATATAATCCAGCAATTTTACTCTTGAGTATTTATCTAAAAGAAATGAAAACATAATCCCCTAAGACATGCATAAGAATATCATATCAGCTTTAATCACAACACCCAATAACTAGAAGCAGCCCAAATGCCCAACAACAGGCAAAAGTTGTTTTGTGTATAACACATTGTTTAAGTACAATAGAATACTATTCAGCAATAAAAAGGGACAGACTATAGATACATTCAACCACATGGGTGCATCTCTAAAACATTTTGCTAAATGAATGAAGTCAGACACGAGAAAATTCTACATGATGTTGCGTATATGAAACTCTAGGAAAGACTAATTTAATCTCTAAGAAGGCAAATCAAGGATTGTTTGGCGTGTGTAAGAAGGACAGGGAAGGGATAATAGGGAAATTTAGGAACAATGACTGTGGTGGTGGTAGTTAAGTAGGTATATACATCTGTCAAAATTCATCAAACTGTACACTTTAAAAGGGTTCATTTTATCATCAATAAAGTTAATTTTTTAAAAAAAGAGAACCACAAAGAAATCCACTTCAAACACACTAAAATGGGTGAAATTAAAAAGACTAACACCACCAAATGACGGTGAGGATTTGGATCTCTCATACATTGCTGATGGGAATGTAAAATGCCACAATTACTTTGCAAACAGTTTGATAGTTTTATATAAAGTTAAATAAACATTTAGCATACAATTTCACAATTCCACTCTTAGGAATTTACCCAAGTGAAATAAAAACATGTGTCCACCAAAGACTAGTATACAAATATTCATAATACCTAAACACTAGATACAACCAAAATGTCCATCAACCAATGAATAAACAGATATGGCATATTCACACAAAGGAATCTTATCCAATAATAAAAATGAACTTCTGATATATGCAACAATATGGATGAATCTCAGACATTATGTTGAGTAAACAATGCCAGATGTAAAAAGAGTACATACTGTATGATTCCATTTATATGAAGTTTTAGAACAAAGTTACCAAAATGTAGTAATGAAAATTACATAAGTGATTGCCTGGAGCAGGGTTGGGGGTTGACTAGAAAAGAGAACAAATTTCTAACATGATAGACATCTTGATGGGAAGTGGATTGGATACACAACGCATACATTTGTTAAAACTCATTGAGCTGCATACACTTAAAATCTGTATATGTATATAAATTAGTCATTGACAAAGTTGATTTAACAAAGAACATTAAAACTCCACTTTAATTCAGTTTCATGGAATGCTAGAAAAATGCAATCTCAGATGCATATACAGCCCCATTAGTTATTACTGTGACCCATCTGCCCATTATCCCTTCCCTCTTTTCTTTTGATACAGATCCTGTGCTTCCTTTGAAGAATTACTTCTGCCTCATTCCATGTGGTACTGGAAATGTTTTAATGATAACGACTCAATTTAGACCAATCAGTCTCTCCTGGGAATGGGGATCTTGAATGAGTATCTAACTGGTTGAAGCTGTGTCTCAGAGACACTTTTCAAAAGTTTCTGACAGAGCAACTCTGTTTACTGGTTTTCCTAAGACTTTGTTGTTCAAGTTTTCTTTCAAATATGAGAGCTTCTCAGCAACCTTCCAATAAATCCTGCTTCCTATCCTCCCAGCCAAAATTCTACATTGTATTCAAAGATTGATAAACTGAGATTAGATGAAGTTATATGACAAATACAATATAATACACATCAAATTACTAGCAGACCATCATTTTTCCAGTCTTCAGTGATTACATCTTAGCATTATCATTAGCTTAATTCTTATTAGCAGCCACCTCAGCTGGTCAGTCTCCAAATTACTGATTGCAAATCAGTGAAATTAAATACTTAGTATATTTAAAATATAAGAATTTATAAACAAGCAGAAAAAGAAAACTTACTAAATTTTAAAATATATGAAAACAGAAATGACAGATATACTTTCATTACATATAATAATATTATATGTTAGCAGCAGATAGAATTGATAGTATAGGCAACTCTGCATATTTCACGTTTGGAAAGTCTGTGAACTAGGATAATAATTATTGTTACAGTATTAGCTTTGTTTTGGTCATTAGCCACTTTTTCCATCTCCTGAAAATACTTACAGAAAAATGTTTTCTAAACTAGTGCACTTTTGTTCAATTTGAAATTATTACTCTATGGTACATCAGATTTCAAGTATTTTCAAAATACTTAAATAATAGGTGTCAGACCCACAAAGTACTAGTATTTTTAAACTGACAACTCTGATCTTGCCATCAAGTGAATTCTTCCAACAAAACCCAGGCTTTCTCTTCTGTGTTCTTACTGATCCTTTCTCTTCCCATCAATTCAAATTCATTCATCCTTTTATTCACTGAGCACCTGATATGATCAAGGCAGAGTTTTAGGCACTGGAGGGAACAGAAAGATGACAAGACATACTCCTCTTAGGCTGAGGAGTTATAGAAAATTAAATGCCGTCCAACGTGAGCAACCATATAGGATCACAAAGGAAGGAATACCTATTTATTGCCTAATGAAGCTCAAGATCCAGGTTTAAATCATTTTCTCCAAGAAAATGTAACTGACTCACATCACCTTTTCCCAATGAATTTTCCATTGTATTGTAATTACATAGCATTCATTCATCTTATTCATGCATTCAAATATTTCATTCATTCATTCCAGCATTAAGTCATTCAACAAATAATTACTAACTGGATCTATTCAGAGTACTGAGGAAAACAACAATTTTGAACAAGACAGAATCATCCTCCTTCATGTTTTTGCCATAACTTGGGCCAATGAGAAATTCTGAAAGAGTCCATCATCCTACAGCTATGAATTGTGAATTTTCACCTTTGACTTTATATGGGGGAAAAAAATGCTCCTTCTCCTGTGTCTCCTCTACTCTCAATACTCTAACACTACTTCACTTCTAATATTATATGTGTGGGTTTTCCACATATCTAGCAAGTTTCTAACACCAGATAGGTGTCCTTATAATTTAACTCAATTCTGACACTATCTTCCTGAGATAGCATCAGATTCTACAGGTTCAGGGCTCAGTCCCACAAGACAACTCCTACTTGAGATACTAACTGCAAGTCCAAGCTGTCACCTGTGCTTCTGACCAACAAGCTATAAATTAGAGGTTTCCATGATCCTCTTCTCAATTCAATTAATTTGCTAGAGTGGTTCACAGAACTCAAGAAAACATTTTACTTAACTAGATTAACAACTTATTATAAAAGGATGTAACTCAAGAACAGCCAGATGGAAGAGATACATAGGGCAAGGTGTGTGGGGAGGGGCATGGAGCTTCCATGGTCTCTCCAGGCATGTCAGTCTCCTATGTATTCACCAATCCAGAAGCTCCTTCCAACCAGTACTATTGGGATTTTTATGAATGTTTCAATATGTAGGCATAATCAATCATTAACTCAATCTCCAGCCCTTTTCCCCTTCCTGGAGGATAGGGAGTGGGTCTGAATGCTCTAAGCTTCTAACCATGGCTTGGTCTTTCTGGTGACCAGCCCCCCTCTGGAAGCTATCCAAGAGCCCAAGAGTCTCCTCCTAAGAACAAAAGACACTCCTATCAGCCAAGAAATTCCAAATTTTGCATCAAGAGCCAGGGTCCAAGACAAAATATTAGAATAAAAGATGCTACTCTTATCACTTAGGAAATTACACGGGTTTTAGAAGCCCTGTGCCAGGAACTGGGGGCAGAGACAAATATATATTTCCATTATTTCACAAACCTCATTAGTATAATGTTAATCAAGTGAGCTATGAGAAATGTTTTGGAATGAAAATTCCCCAAGCTACAGATGTGACAGGCCCAAGAAACAAAAAAGACTTAAGTGTCCATACTAAAGAAAGACCGTAAGATTGTGCCTGGAAGCTAACAAGTCCTCAAAAAAGGATGTTTAATACCATTTTCTCCTCTTTCTGGGCAGAAAGGAAAATCATTTTTCATAAATAATTATTTAATTTTTCATATATATAACAGACTATTTCCAACACTCTACTATATTTAAATTCTTCTAAGTTTTCCTTCAAATTCCTACTTTCCAAATATATTAATCACTATGATGCTCTTCTCTAAATTTTTCTCAAGCACCCTACTGTGTGACTCCAAAGCTGATGACTCTCTTCTCCATTCATTATGGACTTCAATAGAGAAATATGTAAGATACTATGAAGGCAAAACAGTGGAAGTAATTTGAATGTCAGGAGAAAAACTGGGAAGAAGGCATGATATTTGAACCAAGTATTAAAAGAAGGCTCTTCTAGGAAGAAGAAAGTTGAGTAAGGGCATTTAGGGAGGGATTTTTTTTTTTTAAGGCAAAAGTATGAATCTACTTTGTTTATCCAGGAAGCTAAAAGTAGTTTTGTGTGGCTTCAGCAATGGTTTGGGTCAGGATGCAGTGAGAGGCCAGCTGGAAAAGTAAGCAAGAGTTAGATTATGAGATGGAGTATGAAGGCATTAAAAGCTTTACTTAACCTTAGGATAATGGGCAGACAAATGCTGCAACTCAAATTTGCCCTTTAAGAACATCATTTGGGCAGCACTGCAAGATATGAATTGAAAAGAAGAAAATTCCTGAAGATGATGTCCAGGCTTCTGGCCTGGGACTGAGTAGACTGCTCTTACTCCAGTCCTCCCAATCATTAAAACAGAAAGCAATTCTAGATTCCATTGTTCAAGTCAAAAACTCATGTAGTCATCCTCAATTCCCTTCTTTCTCTCACACTCCACATCCAATCTACGAGGAATTCTTCATTCTACATTCAATATGTAGAATCTGACCAACCTTCTCTGTTACCACACTGGTCTAAATCATCATCTTTCCTCTGGAATATTATTACAATAGTCTCCACACTGGTCTCCCTACTTCCATCCTTGCCCCACACACTTACTGCCTATTCACACAGCAGCCAGAATGATGTTTATAAACGTCATATCAAGTAAAACCCTTTTCCTACTCAAAATACTCTAATGTCTTCCCATATCATCAGAGTCAAAGTCAAAGTCCTTTTTCTGACCATACGAGACTTCTCTTGACATCTTCTACTAACCTCGCTGACTTTACTTACTCTAGTTGTCCTGGTTTCCTTACAATTTCTTGAACAAGTCAAGCATGCTCCCACATTAAATACCTTATACTTATTTTTACCTCTGGAGTGCTATTCCTTTAGATATCCACGTATCTCACTCCCTCACTTCAGTCAGGTTTCTACTCAACGGTTACCTCAGAGAGGCCTTCCTTAACCAACCTAGTGTTTGTTTGTTATCTGTCTTCCCTCACCAGAACATAAGCTCCAAATGACTTTATTTTGTTCACTGATGTGCCCTCAACACAGTGCCTGGTAACTAGGTAGAATGAGCTAACATATACTCAATATAGGAGTGAATGAATGAATGACTGCCATGAATCCAAGAGCATGAGCAAAGGAACAAACTGGTGGGCATAGGGAATTTTGAGGCTTTCAGTTTTAGGCACATTGATTTTGAAGTACCACTTGGGACATTCATACAGAGATGTCCAAAAGACTATTAAGAATATAAAATGTGCTAATTCGAGATACTGAGTTTGGAGTCATGAGTCACCTACTTTAAAAGTATTTGGGAAAATAGAACTACCAAATGATTCAGCAATCTCACTTCTAAGCATATATCCAAAATAACTAAAAGCAGGGTCTCAAAAAGATATCTGTGTACTCGTATTCATAGTAGCATTATTTCAATAACCAAGTGGTAAAAGCAAACCAAAAGTCCAATGGAAACGGATTTTTTAAATGGTATATACAAACAGTGGAATATTTTGCAGCCTTTAAAAGGAAGAAAACACTGATGCAGGCTACAACATGAATAAATCTCAAGAACACTACACTAAGTGAAACAAGCCAGTTAAAAAAATGACAAATAGGGTATAATTCCACTTATATGACATAACTAGAGTAGTCAAATTCATGGAAACTGAAATACATAGAATGGTGGTTACCAGGAGCTAAGGGGAGCTGGAAGAGGGGAGTGTTATATTCTAATGGGTATAGAGTTTCACTTTTACAAAATGAAAACATTCTGGAGATCCATTTCTCAACAATGTGAATATATTTAATGCTATTGAATTATATGCTTAAAAGTGGTTAAGATGGTACATTTTATGGTATGTGTTTCATACCTCAATTTTAAAATATTTGCAAAAGTCTTAGGAGTGTGTTAATTTTACCCAAAATGAGAGTGTGAAGAAAGAAATGGTGTCATGATGGAACCTTTGTAATGCCAACATTTAAGTAATATGTAGAAAAAAATCAGAGAAAAATATTAAACAGAAGTATCAAAAAAGTAGGAGAAGAAATATATGGGCATCTGAGCCTCAATACAAACCTCAGTTTCAGTTACATGTATCCATCAATCAAACTGTAAATACTGAAATGCTGGCCCTAGAGAATCCACCAGATATGGTATTTACTGCTATAATAGAAGACAGATAAAAGGTAGATAGCATGCAAATGCTGATTTTTATATATTTGTTTTATATCTTGGTGTTTAAGCAAGGGAAAAAACTACAGTAACAATTCATATTCAGTATTTAGCTCTCTATGACCTATTATCTATTATAATTTAACTAGGCCAATTATGGGATGTTCTATGTTGTATAGTCTGACAGGTCTGTTTTCAAATCCTGGTTTTATCATTTATTTATTACTTATGTGACTTTGGTCATGTTAATGTAAGTACTGATATTTAGTTTCCCAACTAAAAAGTGGAGGTAATAATGCCAACTTAACTTCATAAGGCTGCTATAATGATTAAATGAGATAATACAGAAAAAATACACTGCAAATGTTAGCCATCATAATTATCCATCCCTATTACATAGTGTTTTTGTTATGTGCTGTACACCAATGGTACATAAATGTCTGCCTCACATTGGACTAGAAATCCAGATAGATTGAAGTCCTACTCCCAGTGATTCAAATTCAGATGGTCTGAAATGAGGTCCTGAAATCTTTCCTCCCACAGAATCAAGTGATTCTGATGTACAGCCAGATTTGGGAACAATTATAGAAAGTTCATAGCATACATTTTAGAGAACTATATAAAATCTTTCATTCTGTCATCATATACAGAATCTATTATTTTCCCCTAAACCCTTTATTATTTCAGAAGTTACTTAATGTCTAAAGGCAAGGATTCTTCATAAACTCATATATTATCAAATATGCTCAAAGTGAGGGCTCTTGAGACAAAAAGCTTTGTATCCCACCCAACCATTTACTAGCTGTATAATCTTGAGAAAGTTACTTAATTTTCTCTGCCTCAGTTCTCTCAGTAAAATGGGGGTGGGGAGTTGTGATAACAGTACTTACTCTTTAGGTTTTTATGAAAAATAACGTGTGTGTGTATATAACTGAATCACTTTGCTGTGTGCCAGAAACTAACACAACATTGTAAGTCAACTATACTTCAGTTAAATAAATAAACAAAATGCTTAAATGGTGTCTGATACATAGTAAAATACCCAAAGAAAGTGAGCTGCTTTTATTGTAACCATTGTCATACTGAGATCTACCCTTGTTTGAAATCACAAATAGTTTTGAATCACAAAGTTTTGAAGGCAAGGCAAAAACACTATTAAAAATAGAAAAATTTCTAATCTTAACACTTACCATTTGCAGACAACTTGTTTCTGAAGATGATTTCTCTCTCTCTTCACTATTTAAATAACAGTCTACTATCACCAAAATACTCTAGCAGTTACAGATAAGATGACCAGACCAAAGTAGAAGTGAGTAGTTTAACACCCCAACAACTAATTCTAAACTCAAATTTCTTTCTACTAACTTTGCTGTTTATTTTTGCAGTAGAAAAGAATTCCAACTGGCAATCCTAAAACAGCTCCTAGCAGCCAAGTATTTGGTTTTAATAAGTTCTAATTTGAATTTTTTTTTCAGGGAAAGAAAACAGAAAGCAAAACAATTTAAGAAGTGTAATCATTCCACAATCTGTTTTTAGCCTAATGCAAAATACATTTTTTTTCACTGAATCCTTCCAAGCAGATATCACTGTCAAAATGGCCCAACATGCAGAGTCAAGACTGATGCAAATCAAATTAAAGATAAAAGAATACAAATGAGGCAGATCCTAAGACTAATAATGGTACCTGAGAGAGACTCATCCTTGTCAAATAAATATCTACAGATGAAAAGCCAAATAGCAAACTAGGAGAATCACATAGCTAAGACCAAAATGAACTGACAATCAAGATCTCATGTACTAAAACCAAAATGCAAGAAAGGTGGCTTCTGGTCCAGTCACTTACTTCCCTTCCCTGAATTCTTTGCTCCTCCTTAGGCAACATGGTGGCACTAAGACTATGGTCAGCATCACATAAAGGCCTATTCAACTCTGTTTCTTCCACCTGTTATAAAATAATTGCCTTCTGCTCTATCCAATGAATGTGGGAAGAGGAGGGAGAAAGACAATGAATCTGCCTTTTCTAGTTTCAATTTGCAAGATAACATCTGAAAGAGACAGAAATGTCTAAAGGTGAGCAGTTTGATGGCTTTATGGAGGCAGACATCCTGTAGACTTTCAGTCTTTTACTCGGTTAAGCAAAGTCAACAAGCCAAATCTGCTTTTTACTATAAGCAGCAACACAGGAAAACAACTACTTGTTACTAGCAGTGTTGCAGGAAAATGGGGTGCAAAAGGATGGCCACGTCTCGTGTCTTGAACAAGTGTCCCTGGGATGTGTTGTATCAAATGAGGGTCCTTGGCTTTAAGCAAGAAAGAATTCAAGAGTGAGCCACAGTAAAGTGAAAGTAAGTTTATTTAGAGAGGTACACACTTCACAGACAGAATGTAGTCTGGTCCATCTTGGAAGGGAGAGCAGCTCTGGGGTGCAGGGGTGGTTAGCTTTTACGGACTGAGTAATTTCATATGCTTACAAGTGGGAGGATTATTCCAAATATTTGGGGGAAGGAGTGGGGATTTCCAGGAACTGGGCCACTGATCACTTTTTGGACATTTATGGTCAGCCTTGGAACTGTCATGGAACCTGTGGGTGTGTCATTTAGCATGTTAATGTATTACAATGAGCATATAATGGGGCTCAAGGTCTACTGGTAGTCAAATCTTCTGTCATCTTGGGCCTAGTCAGTTCTAACCAGTATTTGTCCTATCCTCAATGGCTGTGTCATTCTACTGATGGTTGTGCCCTGTCCCCTTCCCTCCTGTCTCAGCAGTCCTGAATATAGCTACCTCCATTTTGCAGTTAATGAACATCTAAAATCAACTTAATTCAGGAAAACAGGTTGCAATTACTCTGTGTAAAGAATTAAGCTAGGTATGGTAGATAACATACAGACAAGACAGCCTCAAACCTGGGGAAACCAAGAGAAGAATATAATACTAAGCAAAACATAGAAAGTATCTCTATCACAATAAATGGCAACTCCATTCTTCCAGTTGGTCCAGCCAAATCCTCAGAGTTATCCTTGACTCCCTCTTCCCCTCACTATTCCTTCCTTACCACTCATTAGCAAATTCTGATTGTTGAAATGTTAAAACATATACAGATTTTGGTCACATTTCATTGCTACCACCCTGGTCCAAGCCTCCATCTTCTCTCTCCTTCATTAATGCAATAGCCTCCTAAATGATTTCCTTCTTTGTCCTTGCTCACCTTCAGTGTATTCTTACTGAATAGTGAAGCTATTAGATCATACCAATGTTCTACTCAAAATCTTACAATGACATTTACTCTTATATAAAAAGACAACATCCTTAAGATGCCCTTATTCCTCTCTTACTCCCCCAACCTCTCCAACTTCACCTCCTCTTCCTTCCCTGAGCCATGCTTGTCTCCTTGATGTTCCTGGAAAATGGTAGGCCTAATTTCCCATTTAAGGGTTTTTATGGTTACTATTTCCCCTGTCTGAAGTATTCCTGCCCCCAGATATATGGCTCATTTGCTAACTCCCTTCCCTCCAGGTTTTTATTCAATTGTCACCTGCCTACTTTTTCCAAAAAAACTGCAGACCACCACCCAACATACTTTTTTATCCTTCCCTGTTTTAATTTTTCCCTTAGGAATTATCACTTTCTGACTCACTATATAATGTTACTTAGTAGTTAGTATATCATTCACTGGCTATCTCCCACTATGAAAATGTAAGCTCCATCATGACATGGATTCTGGCTCACTGTTTTATTTCTGGTACTGACAAGAAAGCTTTGTATATAGTAAATGCTCAATAAATAATTTCCAGTATATTTTGGAATTAAAGTGTTAAGTGATTAAATCTGCATTATTAGATGTCTTTTGGGACTTTAAGAGGAATGAAGAGGAAAGGGGACAACCATCATGCACAAAGCATTATGTAAAGTAAGTACACATCATTACCTATCTCATTTAATCCTTACTGTATGAAGCAAGCATGTTACAGATGAGGAAAATGACATTCTGAAAGATTAAGTGATTCATCCAAGATCACACAAAGTAGCATTCAAACTCATGCCTCTCTGACTCCAAAAAGTCCTGCTCTTTTCATTAAAAAGCAAGCTAGGGGTCTATTTTTTTGACAACAACATAGAAGAGAGGGTGCACTTTCAGTTTTAGATCAACACAGTATAAATCTCTGTAATACATTAGCAATACTAATATTTACTATAGGTCCTTAGGTCACTAAGTCTATTTTAGAAACTGAGAAATCAGTCCATCTCTGATCTCTGTCTGTGTGGGGGAAGGGAAGGTGTTGGCTGGATTGGGGGAAC
This sequence comes from Camelus dromedarius, assembly GCF_036321535.1. Classification (NCBI taxonomy): domain Eukaryota; kingdom Metazoa; phylum Chordata; class Mammalia; order Artiodactyla; family Camelidae; genus Camelus; species Camelus dromedarius. The sequence goes on along the minus strand of NC_087449.1, from coordinate 34,557,333 downwards.
AGGGGATGGCTGATTACTACCACCAATATGATCATTCCTAAAAATTCCTGAACTACACTGAATTCCTGAGGCTATAGAACACCTTCCAGATTAGTAATACCCAACAGAACTTACTGCAGTAATGGAACTATTCTGTATCTGCACTGTATGATACTATAGCCACTAGCCTCATATGCCTATTGAATATAGTCAATGTGACCAAGGAACTGAATTATAATTTAATAATTAACATAACTGCTTAATTAATCATTAATTTAAATTCAACTATCTACATGGATTAGTAGCTTCTGTATTGAACAGTGCTGTTCTAGACTCTCCATTCCACTGCAGCCATCTCCTTCACCTCACTTACTAGCTCACTTTTAATACTTGATCTATTTTAGATGATGACACTGAACACAGGGCAAAATATTTTCCCAAAACTCTCCCAAAGAAAAGAGAAAATTACCCTATAGTCGAGTCTTTACAATTATTTCTGAAGAACAAAAAACCGTTTAGAAAACACATAAAGCCTGAAACAACTTCAGACAATACCAGTTTTGAACATTAGCTAAGAAATTCAACAGATTTCATATTTAATTACTGGGGATGGGGTGGGGGGATAAGCTCACAATTAAAATTTTAGGTGTCATTATAAATAAACCTGTTGAAGATTACCTGAAAGGGTTTCATTGTAAAACTCAGGAATAGCAAATGAGTTCTTACAGCTTGAGATTAAATTCCAAGAAAAAGTACCATATCCTGATTTTTAAAGTGCTCTATCACAAATCACTTAAGCAAAAATTAAGATCATGTGCTCTGGAAAACTAAGGGACTAACTCTGGTAATGAAGAAGACAATAATGTTTAAAATGCATGTGAAGGGTTTGAATAATGTTGTTTCAAGAAATGAGCATAAATGAGTATAAAAAAGCAACATTTCTAAAGTAATATTTTATATTATATAATTTAACATATGTATGTATAACTTAATAAGCTAAGCTTATTCAGACACATACAATTTATTTTAAAAGAAGCTAAGCTCAGCTACTCCAGCCAAGTTATGCCCAATTCAAGTCTCTACTCCATATCCTGAGAATTCTCAATCATTCTCATTCTCTCAATTTTTATTGCCAAAACCTATTTGAAGTCACTTTTTTATGGGCCATTCCCTTAGCACATATTATATTTTGACTTGTAATATTAATCTTTTTTTCTCCCAGCTATGTGTTTTTTGTCCTCAATTAGAGTCTAAGCACCCATAGGCAAGAACCATGTATTATTTCTTTGCATTCATCAAAGCACTTAGAGATGATTGATTTTCTAGGAGATAGAAGAAAAGGTGTGACTCTGGTGCTCCAAATATACTAAAGGGTGACAAAACAAAATTGCCTTCAACTATTATACAATAGATCTGTAGGACAATTACCTCAAGCTCAGAAAATCTAAGCAATTTGCACAAGGCAAGTGCTAATAAAATTCAAGGTCCTTCCAATCCCAGTTCCCACTGTTGATCCTTCACTGAGCGATTATCATCTTATCGGCACGCTCTTTAAATATTAGCACTCAGAAGTCAAAATGGTAAAGAGTACAAACCACTAAGTTGGTTATATATTTTTCCTTTTTCAGTCCTATAAACTAGCAAGTAAGCTCCCCTCCTAACTTTACATAACTGAAATATGCAACTTATTCTTTACTTACTTTCACCTAGACAAAAAAAACTTTCTCTGCACCACCACCTCTCCCTCCAGCCCCTTTCCACTGCCACTATAAGAAGGGACAGAGGGTAAGAGAAAAAGGAAGATGGAGGAGAGATAGTATTAGTTAGTGGCCGTAGAGAATGTATGTATGTTCAGGGCACATTATTTCACAGTAAATTAATCAGCATCTGTTTTGGAAATGTCTTGGGCAGCAACAGTCAGACCAAAACCCAGACATTTTCACTCAGGAAAGAATCTGTATTAACAGTAGATAAGGGATCATAAATAATTAAGGCCTAAAGGTAAGCTGTAGGAATCATTTATTATCCTGCCAAAATCCAATGAAGGGAGAAGGCTTCCAGGCTGATGAGAATCAAAACTTCAGTAAACCCAAATGTCTTCTTCACTGCTTAATATCAATAGGGGATGAAAATAAAAGAAATACATAGAGAATGATGCATAGTAATTAATAATCCCAGTTGCAGAGTTAGAGACCTAAAGTCAGATAACAGGTCTATCATTGACTGAAATGTGTCATCTTAAGCAAGTCACTTGCTGTCCGAATATGCAAAATGGAAGCAATGATAATGCTTATCTCCTAGGGCTGTTATGAGAATTAATAAGAAAGAAGGATACAAACTATTTAAACAGGACCTGATGTATGGAAAGTATTCAATATGCTTATTTTTCATTATAAGTAGGAGAGGGTGAGCTTTTCCATTTGATTTCAAAGCTTTGGGCAAGGTAATTTCAGATAATAAGTGTTGAACTGAAAGTCAAGGGACTTGGCTTCATGCCGTGGCTTTCTCAGTAACTTGTTCTTTAACCACAGCCAATTTCTTTCTCTCTCAGAGCCTTTGTTACCAAATTTGTAAAAACAAATGAGTTTGGCTAAATGATCTTATATTAGAGTTCTCCAGAGAAACAGTATTAAGAGAATGGGGGGGGGGGGGATGGGGGAGAGAGAGAGGAGAGAGAGATAAGTAGGTAGGTAAGTAGATAGATAGGGATTTAGTTTAAGGAACTAGCTCATGCTGTTATGGCGGCTGGCAAGTCCAAAGTGTATAGGGTTGGCCAGCAAGCTGGAGACCCGGGAAGAGCCAATGCTGCAGTTCAAGTATGAAGGTCATTTACTACAGAATTCCCCATTGCTCAGGAGAGGTCAGTCTTTTGTTCTATTCAGGCCTTCAACTGATTGGATAAGGCCAACCAACATTATGGAGGGCAATCTGCTTTGCTCAAAGTTCACCAACCTAAATATAAATCTCATCCAAAAGCACCCTCACAGAAACATACAGAATAATGTTTGACCAAATATCTAAGCACTGTGGCCCAACCAAGTTGACACATAAGATTAACCATGACAAACCTCTAGGGTCCTTTTCAGACCTAAGACCCTATAATCTCTGACCTTTGCACCTGTGAAGGTACTTACATCATAAAGCCTACTGATGTATCTCTATGGGATTCTTCAGGGAACCAAACTACACACACACACACACACACACACACACACACACACACACACCCCATAAAGTAAAAACCACTTTAACAAGTTAGCAGGATAACAGGACAGGAATTGAAGCTGTACTAGATGTAAAATCTCTGAGGGCTCTGTGTAGGTTTTAAAAACTAGCCACAAATTCTTCGATAATACTCCCATCCCAAGAAGTGGGCTCTTAAATCTAGATAGGCTTGTGACTGCTTTGACCAATAAAGTATAGAAGCAGTACACTATGTGATTGTGAAGTTAGGTGATAAAAGGCTACAGAGCTTCCACTTGGTTTTCTTCAAAGTTCACCCTTGGGAAACTCTCTTTCAGAACTTAGCCCCAAAAGCTGTGAGAAGGGCACAAACCACATGGGAAGGCCATGTACAGATGATTCAGTTTACTATCCTAGCTGAGCTCAGCCTTGAAGTCATCCCAATACAGGTTCCAGACATGTGAGTGATGAAATCTTCTTGGAAGTAGATCCTCTTGTCCCAGATATTCCAGCTCCCAACCATATGAATCACTCGAAGCCATTTGAATCACCCCAGCTGGGGCTCTGAACATCATGATGCAGACACACCACTCCTACCATAACCTTTGTGAATTTCTGATCCATGGAATCTGTGAACATAATAAGGTGCTTGTTTTATGCCACTACGTTTTGGAGTAGTTTATTACACAGCAACAGTAACTGGAACACTTCTTCATATCTAGGACTCAATATCAGATCAGACTGAATTCAACAAGCACATTGCTAGGTACTTTCCACATGTAATTTTGTTTAATCCTCATAACCTTATGAAATAACTGTGGTTTCCTGAGAATTAAAGCAGGTTTTTAGCTAATTAGCCATACTCTTAAAGTAAATATTAGAAATAGAATTGTAAATCAGGTCTTTAGGCACCATGTCTAATATTATAGTGCCACCATAATTTCATACCTATCTCTAAAAGCCATTATTTTATCAAGCCTATCCTTAAAGCCATTTTTCATAGGATCTTGTATTAAGTATCAAGAGGGGTCCATTTTAATAAGTATGAAACTGGGAGAGGAAGTACAGGTGGGGTACTGAGACAGATATGTGAACAAGAGAAACAGAACCTCAAAAAGTAGAAATATGTACTTAGGGCAACTGCAGACTGAGTGACACAATGAACCAATACCTTTCATCTCCAGAGTGTTCTCTTTAGCATTCTAACCAGATATTGAGAGAAGGTCATAAAAATTACAAACGTAGTTGGAGGTGAGGAAGGGCTCTGCATTAAGCTCCACAGGTGATTTTTACCTCACTAAAGTTTAACAACCACTTATTCCCAAACAAAGTTGACCAATGCCAAGGATCAGTGATACTCTCTTAGTTTCAAGTTTCAATAGGGAAATCTATATTTTCCCTGACATGATTTAAGGGCTTATCTAAGAAGTACACAATCCTCAAAACAAAATAATACCAAGTATCAGAGCTTAAGGGGTAAAAGTGATGCTTATTTGACTTTCACAAATTAATAATACAGCATAATTTTTACAAGGTTAGAACAATTAAACTGGGTTTGGATGGCGTCAGAGTGGTTTAAAAATACTTTTTAAAATAAACCCTAAAAATTAAAACTCTGAAAATCAATAGATCTAGCCGAATAGACTGAGCTAAGGCAAATTCTGTCTTCTCCCAATTAAATAAACAATTTAAAGTAACCATTTTATATACATAAGATATACCAAAATGATGCTACTCAACATCTGAAAACATACTGGCCATACAGAATAAATAGTTGCAATTAACAGTGCTGAATTCACTTAATTCAACTAAAATAACACAGTATTTTTTAAAAAATCAATATGAATGTACAGTAAAATTCTTTATAGGAATGTGAAATTGCTATAAATGGTTCCATGAAACGTTCAAATACACTTGGTCCAGTCTTAAAATTTTACCTGATGTTTGTTGGACTACAATCCATACAAAACATCAAGACAAATAATTTTGCTTCAAACACTATCCTTTTAACAATACAAAAAGATGACAAAATATCTAAATACACCATCTCTGCCAACTGTTACACAGTGGCAATACCAACATACCACAGCTGAAAATCTAACTATAGTCTGAAAATACAATTAGCATAAACTGTAAAATGACCAATTATTCTCCCTGAGAATGCTGAAAAAACAGCTGCCATGCCACTATCTTTGGCGTGTATCAAAAGATTAAAAATTCAATTAGCTTTTCCTCTAGTTTCCTGTTCCTATCAGGACAACTCTTCCTGAAACAAAACATACAGTTACTTATACCAAAGACTTACTTCTATGAATGAGCACATCACCCTACTGCCCCAATCATTTCTGGGATTGTAAAGTTATTAGTTTCTTGCAATAGCAAAAGAAAAAAAGCATATTAGCAAATATGAAAACTAGCAGACTGTCACACCCCTCTAATGAAACACATTTCCTCCAGCCATTGGCAATAAAAATAGAGTCTATAAAGGTGAGGTGGGTTACTCGAAGCCAGTTAGTGAGTAACCACATGTCACAATTACCATAGTAAACAGTTGTCAGATATCCAAATAAAAAGACAGAAAAAAGAAGCAGACAATAGAGGGTACTATTGGACTGTTTTTGTATAGATATTTAAGAACTGTATATCACTTTTACATGAAGTTTTTTTCTAATTTTTTTTTTGGGGGGGGAACTTTAGATAATAACAAGGCATTTTACCAGTAATATTTAAAGAATACATTTTAGTAAACACTTGTCCGAATTATAGCATGTAAAAGAACAGATATAAGAGGAAATTAGAGACAAAGAATTGAAAGTGGGTCCCCAAAATGGTATTTGCACACCCATGTTTATAGCTGCATTATTCACAATAGTCAACAACTGGAAGCAACCCAAATGACTACTGATGAATAAGAAAATGTGTTATATACATACAATGAATGGAATATTATTCAGCCCTAAAAAATAAGTCCTGTCACAGTCTACAACATGGATAAACCTGGAGTATGTTATGCTAAGTGAAATAAGCTAGTCACAAGAAGACAAATACTGTATGATTTCACTATAGGAGGTATCTAAAGTAGTCAAATTCATAGAAACAGAAAGTAGAGTGGTGGTTAAAAGGAGTTGGGTGCAGGAGGAATAGAAAAGTTGCTGCTTAATCAATATAAATTTCAGTTTTGCAAGATGAAAAAGTTCTAGAGATATGTTTCACAACAATGTGAATATATTTAACTGTATTGAACTTTATACTTTTAAAATGGTTAGGATGATAAATTTTATGCTGTGTGTACGGTTTTTTCCCACCACAATTTAAAAATTCACTTTAAAAAAAAGGTTCCTGTAAAGAAAGAAAGGAAAAAAAGGAATAGAAGGGATGGAGGATTAAAATACACATTCTATAAGTAGTTTCCTCTCTGAAATGCTAATAATACATACACACAAAAAAAATACTTATGGTTGGCAGAGTCTTATGTTAGTTAACTGATAGTCTACTGTTTTTAGTAGAGGGTTCTTGTAAAAAGCAGGTGAAAACATTAGTAGTATATTCATTACAGACCAATTTATTGTAAAGGTTAAATGCTCTTCATTTTGAATAAGATCTCAAATAATCTTTCTGTGGTCTATGATGTTCCTCAGCACTTAGTCAAAATTTCTCTCATACCAACACAACAGTAATGGTCTCTGTCCCTATGAAGCTTAGAATATATGAAAAGTTACAAGTAATAAATAAGAAAATAAACATACAAATAAACATTTCATCAGTGTTCAATAATGAAAAGGAATCAATAGAGGGACTTCAATAAGGAAAACTACTTTCAAGAGTGTTTTAAGAAGTAAAAAGGTTGAAAACATTATGTTAAGTGAAAGAAGCCAGACACAAAAGATTACATATAATATAACTCTTTTTATATAATATGTCCACAATAGGCAAATACACAAAGATAGAAAGCAGATTAAAGGATACTGGGCATAAGGGAAGGGAGACTAGGGAAGGGGGAGTAGTTACTTAATAGATTTGTGGTGTTTTATGGTGTGATGAAAAAGTTTTGAAATTAGAGAGAGCTTGTGGTTGCACAACACTGGGAATATAATAAATACCACTGAATTGCATATTTTAAAATGGTTAAGCATATGTTATGTGAATTTCACTTCAATTTTTTTTAAGGTTTATGTGAGGCGATCTAGCAGTAAGCAACAACAGGAGGAGCAAGAGTCAGTTACTTGAAAAACTGGGGAAAGAATATTCAGGTAGAGGAAACTATATGTACAAATGCTGTAAGATAGTAAAGAAGTTAGTGCATTTGAGAAACTAAAGAGAGAAAAATAACGGGAGAGGAGAAATACTTCCTGCCATCCAAAGTTAAAAATGAAATGGCCAACATCTAAAGACATTAGCTAGATTTATGATCAGTGTTTGAATTACTGCAAATCCAAGACCCTTTGAGAATTAACCTGGGTCAAGTGCCTAGACTTCCTATTTGGAAAAAGCCATCAATAAACATGGTACCCATGCATCAGTTAGTTGAACTGAATTCTTAAGGCATACATATCACCGTATGTAAATTATGCCTCAATGAAAAAAAATTTTAAGTTGGAAAAGAAGTCAGAGAAAAGGAGCAGATTACAAACACAGGAATGACAATGAGACTGGCCCATCAGAAACAAAAAAAGGCAAGAAGATAATGGAATATCTTTAATCAATGTATTAAAAGAAAATAACAACCAACCTAGAATTCTACACCCAGGGAGAGTATTTTTTCAAGAATAAAGGAAGAGGGGGAAAAGATGTTTCAGACAAACTAAAACCTGGAACCTAATCACAGAAATGACATCTTATCCCTTTGTTGTTTTATATTGGTTAGAAGCAAGTCACAGGTCCCATTCACACTTGAAGGAAAGGTATTAAACAAGTATATGAACATACAGAGGCAGAAATCACTGGGAGCCATCTTAGAGTTAGCCTGCCACAGAAAGTATCAATGCACTGCAAAGAACTGAAATTACACAAAGTGCATGGTCCCATAATGCTGTAATTACAGCAGAAAACATTAAACACTACTTTTTAAAAATCATGTATTTGGAATATATATATATATTCCAAATATATCCATGTGAATTTTAAATAAATCCACCTGAATTTGTTTTTATGTTTTCAGTCCTCTGCTTAAACTTGACTATGTCATATAATAACTTATTTTTTAAAAATTCTTGCTTGATAATTGAAATATGTTGATCTCCTATGGATCTGTTTCTATTGTCTGTTTCTCTAGGTTTTCAGTAACATTTTTACTTCTTATAGACCTTCTTATTTTCCACTGAGTATCAAACATTGTAAATAAAAAATTAAGAAATCTATTTCAGGTTGAATGGGCTTTTGCTTCTGGAAGAGATACAGGAAAGAAGACAGATCATCTTACTTTAGTCAAGGACTGAGATGATTCAAAATTGGACCTCAATTCTTCTGAGGGTTGGTCTACTTCTAGTTTACCATTATTTCCTACATGTGTCCCCTCAAGGTCACAACTAAAGCTGTCCAGGGTGTTCACCAGAGCTCTTTAATAGAACCTGAACAATATTCTCCCTCATCCCTCCCAGCCCTTATCCTGTGAAATTATGGGAAAAAAATATAATTAACTGAAATTAAGAACTTTGGAGATGGGTTTAACACCAGAATAGACACAACTAAAGAGATAATTAGTGAATAGAAGATAAATCAGAAGAAAATATCCAAATGAAGCATGGAGAAACAAAAGAATGGAATAACAGAATGAATAAAGAGACATATGAGACACATGTGTATGAAAGATATTACACGTATGTAACTGAATTCCAGACCTAGAAGAGGGAGAATGGGACAGAACCTTTATTTAAAGGGATAGTACTGGTATTTCCTAAAATTGATGAACATCAAGACACATATTAAAGAAACCCTATGAAATCTGGGCAAGATAAATAAAAAGAAAGTCACACCTAGATATATGTTGATTTAACTGCTGAAAACCAAAGACAGAAAAATCTTAAAAGTAGCCAAAGAGAAAATGATTTATTTACTTTCCAGAAGCAAAAATAAATCTAACAGTTGTTTTCTTCCCAAAAGCAAAGGAAACTAGAAGAAAATAAAATGTCTTCAAAGTAATGAAAAACCTAGATAAACTTTCCAGCCTAGAATTCTATATTCAGTTAAAAAAAAATACTCTTCAAAAATAAAGTTAGAAAAAAAAAAAAAAGATGAGATAAATATGTTTTGAAAACATGTTTTCTAAAAGAGAATTTTTTGTTACTAGACCCACAATAAAGCAAAAACTAAAAGAATTCTTCAAGCAAAAGGAAATGGTACCACATAGAAGGAAGGAAATGCAGAAAGGAGTAAAAGCAACACACAGAATAATTAGAAGATAAATCTAAATGCAGGGTAACAATATAAAACAATAAAAAAAGTCTTATAGGACTTAAAGTGAATGTAGAATTAGAATATATAACAAAATACATAAAACATAAGAGGCAATAAATGGATGTTTTATTGTTCTAATGTCCTTGCTTTGTCTGGAAAGTGGTAAAACTCTTCATTTATATTAGATTTTTAAAAGTCTGGGGTACAGTGTTTAAGGTCTATCATATTCATGTTAAAAATAGAATATATAATAAAATAAGAATTGCATATTCTTGCAGGATACAAGGTCAATTTATAAAAATTAATGTTTCCTAAATAGCAGCAAGGAACAACTCAAATTTGACATTTAAAACATAATATCACTTACATTATTAGCACCCCAAAAATGAAATATTCAGGTCTAAATCTAACGAAAGTCTAGGCATAGATAGCTCTCCCATTGAATTCTACCAAATATCTAAGGAAGAAAACACCAAACTCTTCCAGAAAAAGAGAGGCAACATTTCTGAACTTACTTGTGAGTAGTGTTGCCAGATAAAATACAGGACACCTAATTAAACTGAATTTCAGACTGAAAAAATAAGTATTTTTTTCATGTAGGTATTCATGGGATTTTTATTTGCTAAATTTGGCAATCCTTTATGAAGCTAGATAACCTTTTTACCAAAACAGGTTAACAAAATTATAAGAAAAGAAAATCACATACCAGTTTCTCTTATAAGCACAGATGTAAAATTCCTGAAACATCCAGAAGTAAATGAAAAATATGTAACATTCAAATATTAATCAACATAATTCACATTAACAGAAAGAAAACTTCCATGGTCATTTCAACCTATGCAGGAACAGTATTTAATAAACCTCAACATCAATTATAATGGCGAAAAGATAATTTTTTAAACGAGTAGGGAGAACTTTCCTTAGCCTGAGAAAGGGTAGTTACAGAAAACCTACAACTAATAGCACTTTTAGTTTAAACACTGAAATCTCTATCTGTAAGAATTATTCAAGGATGCCCACTAGCACCACTCCTTTCAACACAGTACAAAAGAAACATATGTAACAAAAGAACAATATGCAAGAAAAAGAAATTCAAAGTATTGAAAAACAATGAATAAAAATTTTAAAACATACCGTTTGCAACAGCATCACAAAAATTTAAGTACCTAGAGAATATCTAATATAAAATGTAAAAGGTGACAAGAAAAACCAAAAAAAGTACTAACACATTAAAGATAAATTCAATAAATGAAATGATAGTCTATGTTCTTGGGTTTGAAAACTTTATGCTGTAAAGATGTTAATTCTCTCCAGATTAATCTTCAAATTCAACGTAATCTCAATAATAATCCCAACACAATTCTTTATGGAAATTGATAGTGATTGTAAATACATACAAATATTCAAAAATCCAAGAATAGCAAAGACAACCTTGGAAACAACAAAGTTTGAGGCCTATACCACCAGATTATCAAGATTTTTAAAATTTATAATAGAGTAGTTTTGAAGCAAATATAGACAGAGTAATGGAATAGAACAGAGTTCAGATACAGAATCACACTTGATTTATGACAGAAATGGCACTGCTGAGAAGTAGGATATTTTCAGTATATGACAGTAAGTCAAACGGACATGCATGAGGGGGGAAAACAGCTTGAGCCTATCTCATACCACACACAAAAATCAACTCCAGATGAATTACAGCTCAAAATATAAAAGGCAAAAACAGTAAGTCTTCTAAAAGAAAACACTGAGAAGAATATCTTCAAGAACTAAGGACAGACAGAGATTTCTTTTAAAAAAACAACAAAAAACAGGACCTAAAAAGCAAATGCAATAAAGGAAAAGATTAATAAATGGTGCTATATTAAAATTAGTCATTCCTGCTCATTAAGGACCCCATTATAAGAGCAAAAAGGCAAGTCACAGAATGGAGGAAGACCTTTACAACACATACAACAAACAAAGCTTTTAACCAGAAAATACACACAACTCTTGAAAATCAAGAGGAAAAAGAAACACAATTCAATAAAAAAATAAATGAACAAGAGACTTGAATGGGTACTCAGAAGAGAACACACCCAAAAGGTCATCATTCATCAGAGAAGTATATATTAAAATCACAGTGAAATGCCTCTATACACCTAGGAGAATGGATAAAAATTAAAAGGTTGACAATATCAAGTACTGGAAAATATGTAGAAAACTGGAACTCTCACATTCTGTCAACTGTAACAAAACTGGTGCAACAACTTAGAGATAGCGTGGTACAATCATAATGTGGAGGGGAGTGGGATCGGGAGGTGCGTTCCTGCAAGGAGCTACATTCTAACATGAAGATGAAAAATGAAACCAGGTCAGTCAGAAGTGTGGGGCAGAAATTTTTAAAAAACGTGTTATCCTTAACAACTTATTCAATAAAGCCTTACAATCTGGCTTTCACAGTGTTACCTACTATGAAATACTAACATCATGTGCTGTAAACCATAAACTGATTGACCCTCAAGCTAAGCAGCCTTTCATTAGAGCCTAACCTCAACAGTGCTGACAGCCATCTGCTGCCTTCCTCAACACATTCCAAAAGTGGAAAACAAGCATGTATGCCAAGGTAGGTAGGAAACTGAGGCTGCTGCTCAGGATTAAAAACAGTCAAAATCCATTCCCCAAAGTCCATTCCTCTTTCGGAGCATTTTGTACTACTGCGTGGAAACATCAAGAAACCAAGAAACTACCCAAACACCCTTCTCTGTTTTCCTATTCCACTTGTTTCTTCTAAATCTGGGCAGCTATACTGCATCCTGTTAACTGAGCTGCCAATTATTGACAAACCAAGGGCCAATATTTCAGTTGTTTAAACATTGTGAGCCAGACTGCTTTTTCAAGTGAGTAAAATAAGAAAAACCATTATTAGTAGCTTGAAAGGAATTGTGAGGTTATAAAAGTATAATAGTTTGATCATAAGTATTTGGCATTCACACACCACCCAAACCTTTATACCCTGCTATGTCCCTTTTAGGGTCAAGTAGGCTGGTGGAAGATATCGAAGATATCTCCATCTGTATCGTAGAGATTTAGATTAAACACAGTCTGTTTACCCCTCTCCTCATCATTTACTTTTTTAAAAAGTTGTTCTTATAAATTTGGACATTAGATCAATTCAGAATTGCCACTTTGGCAATTATTTTTCATATAACATTTCCAAATTTTACCAACCTACATTTTGGAATCTGAATAAAATTTGTCACTTGTTTATCACACAGGTTCTAGATTGTGGCTTCCTCCAGGGCTCAAAGTTTTGCTTATCAACTCCAATGGCTCCTCATCTCACTTTAAAATAAAGAATAAATATACCTAAAACCATACTGAAGAAAATTAAAAGAAAATTTGAATGGGAAGCTATCCCTGAATGGAAAGACTACTGCAATGATGCCAATTCCCCCCAAGTTACCTTAGAGGTATACGGAAATTTCAATAGTAAACCCAATATTTTCTTTTTATAACCTAAACAAATAATTCTAAAACCCATCCAGAAGAAAATCTATAAAACAAGCAAAATATTTTTGTAAAAGAAGTGTAATGAAAATACATTTGTCCATCACATGTAAGTATATATTATAAGGAGACACTGCTTATTTATTACTCATTCTCCGGTGTCAGCTAAAATGCTATCCCATAAAATAAACTTACCTAAATCCATAACATAAAATAAACCTCCCTATATCTTCAGTCCTATTTGGTTTTCTTCACAGTACTTATCATTTTCTAAAATTATATTGTATATATGTATTTTTTAATTGAAATATAGTCAGTTATAAGGTATCAATTTCTGGTGTACAGCATAATGTCCCAGTCATGCATATATATACATATATTCATTTTCACATTCTTTTTCATTAATAAAATTATATTATATATTTATAAATTTAATTGCAGATAACCTGGCTCCCACCCTCTCAAGACTGTAAATTCCATTAAGAGAATGGACTCTGTTCTTCTTGTGACTGCTGTATGCTTGTTGACTTCTCAGTGCCTAGAGGTATGCTGGCATATAGTAAAGACTCCATATATTTGATTGAATCAATTAATAAGTGACGGGGATAATTTCATTTTGGAATTACATATGTTAGCTTTACAGAACATCATGGCAGATGGTGAGAGTAAAGATGTTACCAATGCCAACTATCTTTGTCTAAAACCAAAACCTAAATTTGCTACTTGAACTTCAATACTACTAAACACAACTAATTTTTAAGACACTTTGAAACAAATGTGGTTACAATGAGAAATATATGTCTATGGTAGGTATTCAGAAGTAATTAAGTCACTTTTTCATACTAAATCTGTACATGACCCCATAAACCTTAATATATATCTTCAAGAAGACACTATCAGTTGTTCACACATAGTAGGGGGTGGGGAGAAATATCAACAGAACTGGCTTACATATTAAAACTATTTGTCATCTCTGGTATAGTGGAACCTGAATCTAGAGTCAGAAAACTTGGACTTTGAGTTTTGGCCCTCCTGCAACATCAATATAATGACAGAAGCAAAAAAAAAAAAAAAAAAAAAAGTCAGAAAAAGTAGATACACAGGATCTGAAAGGTAGTGTAAAGTTTGTGACACAATCAATGAATTATACATCCTAGAGTGCTTGAAAGATTTTCTAAGACTGATTATCAGAGGGCACAAGATTGAGTGGGAAAGAGATGTTTGAAATTAAAATTACAGAGGACAGGACAGTGACTGGTAATGAAAAGGTTAAGGTCAAGATTATAACAAGAAGGTGTGCAAGGAAGGAAAATTTTTGATAGGCTGGGAGGAAGGAAAGCTTTGAAATGTCAAGGGATAGCATTCTAAATGAAGAATTTAATAAGAAAAAAAGGTACAGACATATAAAATTTGGTGGGACTTCCAGGTAACTTAAGTCAATAGTGACTATTTATCATCCAGTATTAACTTCAGTGTTATTTATCAACATGACTCTCAAGTCTGAATTCATACTTCAATTATGTTCCATGACTGAAAAAAAGAAAAGAATTCCTTTAAATATTTCTCTTTCAAAGTGAGCACAATCTTAAATTTTCTCAGTAGAGGGCACTAGAAGGATACTGCAGAGGGAACAGGCTCTCCTGCAGTTTCCGGGCTGCAGCACAGGAGCTGACAGTGTGAGAGCGAAGGCATCCAATCAAGTTCTGCCCTAGTCAGGGGCCCAGGACTCGGTCTTCCCGCAACCTTGCAGTCTTGGCCTAATGATAATCTTTTCATGGTTTTCTCAACATAGAAACCAGTGTCCAAAGGTTTCCTGCCCACACACCAGTACCTTTATTCCCTCCGTAAGCCCCTAGGCACCCACGCTATTGATTGCTGAGTTGCTCCAAGACCTGCACACCAGAGGATGCCAATTAGTTGCCCAGTGACTACAAACCAGTTCTGGCTTGGCCAAAGAGTGAACTTTTCTTCTGTTAGGTAAGGTGAACTACTTCTCCAACAAGGTCTAAATCCTTTCTAACTACGTCCGTCCTTGGGTCCTCTCCCTCAGCCCTATGGTACAATATAGAGCTTCCTCATATCTTATCCTTACTCAATTATCATAGTTAATAATTCATTATATTAAACTTAATCTGTTTAATCTACTTTGTGGTATTCTACATCGTGATTGGAGTCAGACTCTTACACCATCCAAAACAATACCATAAAACAAGGGAAAACAAAGCTAAACAAAGAAACATAGAAACTTCAAAATAACTGTGAACAACAAGAGAGAAGTTATCAAATCCTAGTGCATGATCTCTCATGTTTTTCTTTCCACTCCTAACCCCCAAAGACAGATCTAAAAAAAAATAAAAAATAAAAAAATAAGAGGGGAAGACAGAAGAGGGAAGCTATAGAAGATTAAAACTGTTCTAAAACTACTACCTGAGAGCCTAAGTCCAATCTGTCTGAAAACACTAAAAGTGTATAAACAGGTCAGAAGATTACAAGAAAGGGACAATTTAAAGGGGTAGACATGATCTAAAGAACAGTCTAAAAAACAGCTTCCGCAAAGAGGGAAAAAAAAAGCAAAAAGAAAGTGAGAAGCTCCCTATGGCAATTGAGTGGTAAAAGGAAAGAGGCAAAAAAGAAGCACGAAATCAAAGCACTTGTTACTCCTCACCACCCCTCCCCACCAGCCCCACACACACCAAAACAAACCAACCAAAAAACTGGCTAACGTATTTAACTTTGCTAAACTGACAGAAGAGGGCGCCATTAAATAAAAATTTTGTAAATCACACCACTACCAGAAAAATACACCCACACACACACACCCCTCTCCCAACAAATATATGAGGCATTGCAAAAAATCAGGAAGTGAAATTTCACACATATCTACTAAGGAAAATTCCCTCCCAAAAAACCAACCATGAAGCAGGAAAAACCTGAAAATCAATACTCCAAACATTATATTTAAATATACTTAAATAAGCATTTAAGGATATGAAAAATGACCTTAAATTGGAAAATTCAAAAACTACAAAAAACAACTCAAAAAAGCAGGGGAAAATGAAAGAAAATTGATGTTACCCAGGAAAAAAAAAGAAAGAAAGAAAATTCTCTCAGAAACGAAATATAAATCACAAGATGCCCAAGGGCAAATATATGTCAACAGAATTTAACACGGGGCATTGAAGAAAGGCAGGAAACCAACCAAGAGAATGAAAATAACATAATCAAAAAAATAAAAAGGATCAGAGAGAAAGTAGTAGTGAAAGTGGAAGACAGATAAAAGTAATATTCATATTGTCAAGTCCTTGCAAAACAAAAAACAAAAAAAAAAACAATGGAACAGACCTAAAATTTTTAACCATAATCTAAGAAAGGTTTCCAAAAATACAGAAAGAAAAGACTCTGTATACTTAATAGCTTACTGGATATCTGGGGAAAATTAACCCAGAATGACCAGCTCTTAGATATATGCTACTAAAACTACTAAATTTTAAATATAAAATCCTCAAGGCCTCCGGGCAAAGAGCAATAACTTACAAACGCAGAAGAATAAGAGTAGCGTCATAGTTTCCAAACCAATATTTAAAGCAAAGCAATAATGAAGTAATATTTTTCCTAAAACACAATTAAGGAAAGTGTGATCCAAAGATTTTACTTGCAGCCAAGCTATCCTTCAAATATCAGGGTGACAGGAAAACAGTTTTCAATATACAAGAACTTAATGAATTCTGCACCAATCTGCCCTTCTTAACAAATCTACTGGAAAAAAGAGCTTCATTCAATCAACTGATGGCTAAGAAAACTTAAGTAAAAGGATCAATGATGAGTATTTTAATAATATATAAATATATACCACTAAAACAAAGATGGGATGCAGGGTGAAAGACTAATACATTTTAATGTTCCAAAAATGTACAAATAATACAATTTTTAAGTAAAAGAAGATAGAAGGAAAGGAAAATAGAATAAGCACATTGATTGCTATATAGAAAAAACCAAGCTTAGAAAAAATTGATAAATCATGTAGCAAAAGGCTAAAAAGAAAACATGAGACTAAGAACATTAAAAAAAACTTAAGTATAAAAGTTACCACAAGAACAAAAATATAGGCCTTCTTAAATACCAAGAAAAATAATAACTGTAAATAAAAGCAAAGAAAGCACAGCAGGAACAACAAAGCATGTGTAATTACAAAATATCATGACAGCACTGACGAAACATGTCAATAATATTAGTGAAAATAAATGGACTTAACTATTAAAAGAAAAATATTTTCAATTCAGCTCATGAAACAAGACTCAATTATATGCTATATACAAGAGATACACCTAAAACAAAGTAACTGAAAATCACTAAAACTAAAATTAAAATATCAGGGTAATGGAAACAAAGTGAGTAGAGGTAGCTATCTGACATTAGACAATAGAATTCAAGCCCACAGCATTAACTATGACAAAGGTTACTTTTTAATGCTAAAAGCCACACTTCACAATGAACGTATTACTCTTATAAATACGCAGGAATGAAATAACACAGGAATCAACTTCATGAAGGAAAAACTATATTTAAAAGACCCGGATATACACTAATAATGAGACTAAATACACACTCTCAACACAGATCAAATGGACAAAACATAAGAAGGCAGAAGATTTTATGGATATATATTGAATTGTACATTTGATAACAGAGAACAAACCTCTCAAAAGTTAATGATACATACACAAAAATTAATCATATAAGAACTCACAAAGAAACATAACTGCCACAAAATAGAAATGTTATGAACAACTCTGAATGCAACACAATGGAAATAGAAGTTACCAACAGAACAAGAAAACAGAAACAACCCTGCATCTGGAAATTTTTAAACTATATATTAAACCTTTATTGGGGAAGTAAGAAATACAAACTGAAATTACAGTGGTTTTTCAAAATAATGACAGTGAATCATTAGAGAACTTGAAAGCTTCCAACCTTATAATGGAGAGAGCAAGAGCTCAAGTACATGACTCTTCTGGAACCCACTGGAATGCTAAGGTCACAGGGCAAATAACTGATCCAAAATCTAAGACAGGTGCATGCAGAGAAAGAAAAAACCTGAGCACTGGCTTATCAAAGTAAAAGTTACTCTAAGGTGACTGACAAATCAGTAGAGGCTAACAATGCACTGGTGAGAAAGTTAAGGCAAATATAGGGAAGGGGTCTGCAAGTTCTTGCAGGCTTTTTCTCCATGAACATCACAAACTGCTCACAGAAAAAAAACTGGCAAAATCCTAAGAAAGTCTCTACTAAGGTGGAGAAAAGGGGAGAGGAGCAGCAGACACTATAGGAGGGGCACAACACTCTGCCAGGACAAACACAAACCTTAATCTGAGAGGAGAAGGGCAACAAACACCGTCACCTTAAGGCACTGGTGATATTCATGGCAACCAAAAGAAAAGAAAAGGGGGGAAAATCTTCTGCCCCAGGAAGAGGAGCAGGAAAACATTCTGGGCTCAGAATTAGAGCTGGAGAGAGATAGGAGTGATGTGGAGGCCACAAACCCAAGGCCCAAGGACTCAATCCCTGCTGAAGACTGAAGTATTACCAGAAACAGAGAATACCCTCTAGTCCCCATAGCCAGGATAACCAGCAGAGTAACAAGCAACCTGCAAGAGATTCACTCTCTCTAAATCACAGGTGAAAGAGAAAACCAAGAGCTGAGGATGGAGTGAGCATTTAAATAATAATAATAAAATAAAATAAAAACAACTCTATCAAACCAGTCAACACTCTAAACACAATGTGTCATGAGAGGAATTTGAAGGCTGGTATACTGAGCAAAGCCAAATGATAAATAAATCTTACACCCAACCCAACTCAAAATTAGATAAACTCAAACACCTGCACTAAAGTCTTAGCATAAAGAAAGGCATGCCAGGTTGGAGGTGACAAGACAGTGGAGTAGAGAGATTCACAGCTCATCCTCTCCCACAAATACACCAAGAATCACATCTACAAACTCACTGAATCGCACAGAACACCTACTGAACTCTGACAGTGTCTCTTGCTTCAAAACATAGGATTCTCACAAAATCCAGTGAGACAAAAAAAAAAAAAAAAAAGAAAGAAAAAGAAAATTGGTGTGCTAACAGTCCTATGGGGAGGGAGTGGCAAAGGAAGAAAGGCACCCTCAAGCTGAAATGCCCCCTTTCCAGCCAGGAGGTTAGCAGGGACAGAAGTGGAGCTTCCATGCTCAGAGGACAAAGCAGCAGCCTCTTGGCAGACAGAGCTAAGAAAAACTGGCACAGAGGGTCCCTGCGATCCCCAGTCCTAGATGAGAGCTTACAGGGGCAAGCCAGGACAGGCTGCTGGAGATAGGTGACAAGCCCAGGGAGAAGCAGCCTCAGAGGAATGGAGGGTGGTGTGAATTCTGCCTAGGGGTGTATGCGGAACAGAATAGCCTGGGACCCCCATAAAGAAGCACCACTGCTGGTGCATGGAGGGGAAGGGGAACAACGCAGCCTCAGCACAGCTGCTATCCTCACTTGACTCCACTGTTGGTGTGTTCTCACAAGAAGAGAGGTGGGGCTTGGTCACAGCCATTGCTGCTGCTTGGAGGTGGGGCTGAAAGCTGAATCCAAATCCAGGGGCCCTACCACTTCATAGGAGGGACTAAGATTTGTTTACAGCCCCAGGCAAAAAGGGTGGATTTGCTCCACTGGTGCCATTGTGAACACATGCCTCTGGAACAAAGAGACAGTGAGCAGAGTTCCAGTACACAGCAGGGCAAGTACAGGTATTTACAACAGGTTGTTGTACCATACTACATGCGGAGGTGAGGCTGGGGTCTGTGTTGATCCCATGGCACACCACGGATTCTGGTGTGTGACTGCACTCTTGCTACAGCGGATCTAGTGCTTGACATTGGCAGATCTGTGCTGGCGGTTCCTGGAGCCTAGAACCCGAGGGACACAAGAGCGGGTAGCTGACATTCCCACAGCTAAGGTGAGGACAAAGTCAGCATCAACAAAGAATACTTTGAAAGCCCGCATAACAAGTGACAGACAACACCACAAAAGGGCAGTTCCCAGTGGACATCTCCTGTGGAGGTAAATTCAGTGACTTTCTTCCCAGTTGAAGCACTCCAACCCTGCCTACCACACACCACAGCTCAGAAATGGGTCTAGAACCCTCTATCCCAGCAGCAGGGGAGCAGACCTGGCCCCTGTCAAGGCTGTGACAACCACATAAAAAAAAAAAACAGGCCCCACCTGACAACAATAATCAGGGAAGGCTCTGATCACAACACCAACCACACTCCCAATCAAAGGAATAACAGCCAACACACACCGAAGACAGACAT
The DNA here is from genome assembly GCF_036321535.1 of Camelus dromedarius. Taxonomy (NCBI): domain Eukaryota; kingdom Metazoa; phylum Chordata; class Mammalia; order Artiodactyla; family Camelidae; genus Camelus; species Camelus dromedarius. Next base: position 34,536,941 of record NC_087449.1, on the reverse strand, counting down.
GGCAACCATCCATACTAAAGACAGTCCTCACAACAAAACTATTAGACACACACAGTCTACACAAGAATGTACCATTTAAATAAAAACAAACAAAAAACAGCCCTTCAAGAACATAGTAGATATCTGACTATACCCATAGAGACAGAGAAATATAAGTAAAATGAAGAAGCAGAGGAGCCACTCCCAATGAAAAGAACAAGAGAAACCCCCTGAAAGAAGGAACAATGAGATAGACTGACAGTCTGCTAGATTATGAATTCAAAAAAAGGGTGATAAAAACACTAAAGGAAGTAAGAGAGGTTATGAATAGACAGAGAATACTATATAAAGGAAACAGAAACTATGAAGAGGAGCTAATTAAAAACAGAAAACTCAATGGCTGAGACAAGAGCCAAGCTTAAGGCAGTCAAAAATAGACTAGATAATGCAGAGGAACGAATAAGCGACTTAGAAGACAGGATAACAGAAGTCACCCAATCAGAACAGTAAACAGAAAAGCAAGTAAAAACCAATGAAAGCAATATAAGGGACCTATGGGATAATCAAAGTGTGCCAACCTATGCACAATAGGGGTCCCAGAAGAAGAATAAAGAGAAAAGGGGATTGAAAAGATATTTGAAGAAGTCATGACTGAAAACTTTCTAAACCTAAAGAAGGAATCAGACATCCAAGTACAGGAAGCACAGAGGGTCCTAAACAAGAACCCAAACAGACGTACACCAAGACATATTATACTTAAGATGGCTAAAGCTAAAGAAATGATTCTAAAAGCAGCAAGATGAAAACAAAGTTAGTTACAAGGGAAACCCCATAAGGCTTTCAGCTGATTTATCTACACAAACACTGCTGGCAGAAGGGAGTGGCAAGATAAATTCAAAGTCCTGAATGAGAAAAAGCTGCAACCTGAGATACTCTATCTGGCAAAACTATCCTGTAGAGCAGAAGGAGAGATAAAGAATTTCACAGAAAAGCAAAAACTGAAAGAATTCAGCAATATGAAACCTATCCTAAAAGGAATATTGAAAGGTCTACTCTAAATAGAAAAGAAGCAGGAAGCTATAGAAATGAGAAAACTATAATGGGAAATGTGATAACTACAGTGAGTTGTGAAGAATAAACATAAAGATGTTTTTAAAAAAAAAAAAAGGACATCAAAATCATAAAAGGTGGAAGGGGAAGAAAGAAAATAAAGATTTTTCTCTCTCTCTTCTTTTTTCACTTTTTTTCTAATTGTTCTTTTTAGGATGTGTTTGAGCCTACATGACTACCAGTCTAAAGCAATTAGATATAGTAATGGGGTAACAAACTTGAAAAACAGGGTAACCACAAATCAAAAGCATAGAGTCACAAAAACTGAAAAGAAACCAAGCTAATTCAAAAGAAAATTATCAAACCACAAAAAGAAAAACAAAAAGAAAAGAAAGGAACAAAGAAGAAATATCAAGTCAACTGGAAACCAAAATTCAAAATGGCAATAAAGACACATCTATCAATAACTACTATAAATGTCAACGGACGAAATGCTCCAATCAAAAGACAAAGAGTGGCAGATTGCATAATAAAACAAAAGAATACAATATGCTGCCTATGAGAGACCCGCTTTAGAGTAAAGGACACATATAGACTGAAAGCATGAGTATAGAAAAAAGATATTTCATGTAAATGGAAATGACAAGTCGGAGTAGGAATAATCATATCAGACAAAATAGACTTTAAAACAAGGGCCATAAAAAAAGATAAGGAAGAACACTATGTAATGATCAAAGGAGAAATACAAGATGAGGACATTACGCTTGTTAACATATATGCACCCAATACAGGAGCACATAATATATAAAACAAATACTAACAAACATAAAGGGAGAAATTGATGGGAATACAGTAATAGTAGAAGACTTTAAGACCCAACTAATATCACTGGACAGGTCTTCCAGACAGAAAATCAATAAGGCAACGGATATACTAAATGACACAATACAACAGTTGAACTTGGTTGATATTTTTAGGACATTATATCTTCAAAAAAAGAATATGCAATTCTTTTCAAGTGCTCATGGAACATTCTCTAGGATAGATCACATACTGGGATACAAAAGAAGCCTCAACAAATTTAAGAGGATAGAAATTTCAAGCATCTTCTCTGACCACAATGGCATAAAAGAAATCAACCACAGAAAAACAAATGAGAAAAAAATGACAATATAGAGACTAAACAATATGCTACTAAAAAACCAATGGGTTAACAATGAAATCAATGAAGAGTTTAAAAATATCTTGAGACAAACAACAATGAAAATACAACCACACAAAATCTATGGGATGCAGCAAAAGCAGTCCTAAGAGGGAAGTTTATAGTGATACAGGACTTGTTCAAAAAACCAAAAAAACTCAAGTAAACAACCTAACCTACCATGAAAAAGAGCTAGAAAAAGAAAAACAAAATCTAGTCAGTAGAAGAAAAGAAATAATAAAGACCAGGAAAGAAATAAATAAAATAGAAATTTTTAAAAATAGAAAAAAAATCAATCAAACCAAGACCTAGTTTTGTGGAAGAGTAAATGAAATTGACAAAACTCTGGTGAGGCTCACCATGAAGAAAAGAGAGCACATAAATATACAAAATAAGAAATGAAAATGGAGAGATTACAACCAACACCACAGAAATACAAAAAAATCATATGAAATATGATGAACAACTATATGGCAATAAATTGGACAACTTAGAAGAAATGGACAAGTATCTAGAAACATACAGTCCACCAAAACTGAATGAAGAAGAAACAGATCATTTGAACAGACCAATCACTAGAAGTGAAATAGAATCAGCAATATAAAAAAAAAAAAAAAAAAAAAAAAAAAAACCTCCCTGCAAACAAAAGTCCAGGAACAGATGGCTTCATGGAGTAATTCTATCAAACATACAAAGAAGAGCTCATATCGATCCTTCTCAAACTCTTTTAAAAGACTGAAGAGAAGGGAATACTCCCAAACTCATTCTAAAAGCCACCATCACCCTGATACAAAAGCAAGACAGAGACACCACCAAAAAAGAAAACTATAGCCAATATCACTGATGAACACAGACGCAAAACTCAACAAAATATTAGCAAACAGAATCCAAAAACACATAAAAAAGATCATACACCATGACCAAGTAGGGTTCATTCCAGGGGTACAATAATGGTTCAACATATGCAAATCAATCGTGATAACACTACATCAACAAGAGAAAGGACAATAATCAGATGGTCATCTCAATAGATTCAGAAAAGGCATTTGATAAAATTCAACACCAATTTATGATAAAAACTCTAAACAAAGTAGGTATAGAGGGAACATATCTCAATATAATAAAAGCTATTAATGACAAACCTGCAGCCAACATAATACTCAACAGTGAAAAGTTGAAAGTCTTCCCACTAAAATCTGGAATAAGACAAGGATGCCCACTCTCACCACCTCTATTCAATACAGTTTTGGCAACACTAGCCATAGCAATTAGACACGAAAAAGAAATAAAAGGGATCCAAACTGGAAGAGAAGAGGTAATACTGTCATTATATGCAGACTACATGATACTATACATAGAAAACCCTAAAGGCTCCACACAAAAACTACTAGAGCTGAAAAAAGAATTCGGCAAGGTAGCAGGATACAAGATTAACATACAGAAATCAGTGGCATTTCTTTACACTGACAGTGAAATATCAGAAGAGGAAAGTAAAGAAACAATCCCTTTTAAAATCGCATCCAAAACAATAAAATACTTGGGAATAAATCTGACCAAGGAAGTGAAAGATCTATACATGGAGAACTACATAACACTGACTAAGGAAATTAAAGATGACTTAAAGAAATGGGAAGTATCCCGTGTTCTTGGATAGGAAGAATTAATATTATTAAAATGGCCATACTACCCCCAAACAATCTACAGATTTAATGTGATCCCTATCAAATTATCCAGGGCATTTTTCATGGAGCTAGAACAAATAATCCTTAAATTTATGTAGAATCATAGAAGAATCAGAACTGCCAAAGCAATACTGCAGAAAAAGAACGAAGCTGGAGGAATAACCCTCCCAGACTTCAGACAACACTACAGAGCTACAGGAATCAAAACAGCATGGTATTGGTACAAAAACAGATACATGGATCATGGAACAAAACAGAGAGCACAGAAATAAACCCACAAATTCTTGATCAATTAATCTTTGACAAAGGAGGCAAGAACATACAGTCTCTTCAGCAAATGGTGTTGAGAAAACTGGAGAGCTGCATGTAAGTCAATGAAGTTAGAATACAGCCTCATACCATACACAAAAATAAACTTAAAATGGCTTAAAAACTTAAATATAAGACAAGACACTATAAACCTCTTATAAGAAAACATAGGCAAAACCTTCTCTGACATAAATATTAGCAATGTTCTCCTAGGGCAATCTACCCAGGCAATAAAAATAAAAGCAAAAATAAACAAATGGGACCTAATTAAACTTACAAGCTTTTGCACAGCAAAGGAAACCATAAGCAAAACAAAAAGACAACCTATGGATCGGGAGAAAATATTTGCAAAAGATGAGACAGACAAGGGCTTAATTTCCAAAATATACAAACAATTCATACAACTTAATAACAACAACAACAACAAAAATCCAAAAATTGGTAGAACACCTAAATGATCAATTCTCCAATGAAGACATACAAATGGCCAATAGGCACATGAAAAAATGCTCAGCATCGTTAACTACCACAGAAATGCAAATCAAAACTACAATGAGGTAGCACCTCATACCAGTCAGAATGGCCATCATTCAAAAGTCCACCAACAATAAATGCTGGAGAGGGTGTGGAGAAAAGGGAACCCTTCTACATTGTTGGTGGGAATGTCGCTTGGTGCAGCCATTATGGAAAACGGTATGGAGATTCCTCAAAAGACTGAAAATAGACTTACCACAGGATCCTGCAATCCCACTCCTGGGTATATATCCAGAGGGAACCTTAATTCAAAAAGACACATGTACCCCATTGTTCACAGCAGCACTATTTACAATAGCCAAGACATGGAAACAACCTAAATGCCCATCAACAGATGACTGCATAAAGAAGTTGTGGTATATTTATACAATGGAATACTACTCAGCCATAAGAAAGAATAAAATAATGCCATTTGCAGCAACATGGATGTCCCTGGAGACTGTCATTCTATGTGAAGTAAGCCAGAAAGAGAAATAAAAATATCATACGATATCACTTATATTTGGAATTAAAAAAAAAAAGGCAAGTGAATTTTTTTACGAAACATAAACGGACTCACAAACATAGATAACAAACGTGGTTACCATGGGTGTAGTGGGTAGGAAGGGATGAATAGGGAGTTCAAGATTTGCAGACAGCAACTAATATATATAAAATAGATAAACAACAAGTTCATACTGTATAGCACAGGGAACTATACTGAACATCTTGTAGTAATTTATAGTGAAAAAGAATATGAAGGTGAATATGTGTATGTTCATGTATGACTGAAGCATTGCGCTGTGCACCAGAGATTGACATGGCATTGTGAACTGATTATACTTCAATAAAAAAAAATATATATATATATATATATATACACACACATATACACACACACACACACACACACACACACATATATACACACACACACAAGTACATATTTTTTAAAAAGGCATGGCAATTTCCAGACATAAAAAATATTTACCTTACTCTCTACTATCCTACAGAAAATCCAGCTTTCAACAAAAATTGCAAAGCATACCAAAAAGCCATGAAAAGCACATCTGCAAGTGACAAGCAATCATCAAAAGGAGACTTAGGTAGGATACAAATGTTAAAACGAACAGATTCTTAAATGACTATGATTAAAATATTAAAGGCTCTAAGGAAAAAAAAAAACAGACAACATATAAGACCAGATAGGTAATTTTAGCACAGAGAGGGAAACTATGCTAGAAAATTTTTAATGCAGTAACAGAGACGAAGAATGTCTTCAGCAAGCTTATCAGTAGAACTACTGATACAAGGAAAAAATCAGTGAACTTGAAACAGGTCTATCAAATTTACTCAAACTGAAATACACAGGAAAAAAAAAAAGATGGGGAAAAAACAGAACAGAGTATCTAAGAGCTGTAGAACAAAATCAAACTATTTAATATATGAAATGCAGAAGGGAAAGAATGAGAAGAGCAAGAAAAAATAAAAACCAAAAATTTTCAAAACCAACTAAAGAGAGCTAGAGGTCTGCACAACATTCTCAATATGCTAAATACCACTGCACTGCATACTTTAAAATGGTTAACTGTATGTTACATTAACTTAGTTAAAATTAAAAAGAAAACAGAATCTTCAGGGAGAGCTACAAAAGCTACACACACACACACCCTTAGGTATTCAAACTGCTAAATAACAAACAAAACCTTGAAGGCAGCCAGAGGGGAGGAAAAAGACATTACATACAGAGGAACAAATATAAAAACAGCAACAGACTTCTCTCCACAGACTATGCAAGCTAGAATACAAAAACATGACATCTTTAAAGTGCAAAAGGAAAAAAAATTGTCAACCCAGAAATCCATACCCATTGAAAGCATCTTTCAAAAATGAAGAAAAAATAAAAACTTTCTGAAACAAACTGTGAAAATGTATTGCCAGCAAACCTACTCTACAAGAAATACTAAAGAAGTACTTCAGGCAGAAGGAATATGATACTAGACAAAAACTTAAACCTACAGAAAGAAGTAAAATAAATAAAGTAGAATAAAATTATTTTCTCCTTATATTTCATTGCTTTGAAAGATAACTGACTATCTGAATAAAAAATAGGAGCAACATACTATGTTTTACAGCATATGCAAAACTAAAATACATGACAATAGAAGCGTGAGAACTGTAAATACAATGCTACTGGGACACCACACTACATATGAAGCAGTATATAGTTATTTAAATGTAAATTCTTATGATTTAAAGATTATATTGTAAAACCTAGGACAACTACTAAAAAAAATTTCAAAAGAGGTATAATGAAAAATCAAGAGAGGAAATAAAATAGTGGGCAAAATTTTAATGAGAAAAAAGGTATCTGTATAGTCTCAGTAGCTCCCCATAAGATATTTACTAATCACAAAGGTGGAAAAACCTAAAAGACATCGCCTTTACCAAGTGTCGAAGTTAACATTAGTAATAAAAATACAAACTGACATTATGTACCTCCTGTTACACAGAGAAAGGCACAAAATTACATCTGTAGTATCCTTGCCAAGAACGCATAAGCTCAGTCTATCATGAGAAAATACCGTGTTTATCACTGTTTACCGTGGAGAGAGATTTTAAACTTGCCTATGTTTTTTAAGACATACAGCAAATCTGTGTTTGAGAATAATCCGTCAACAACAGAGAAAGAAGTATTAGATGAATATCCCCCAAAAATATAATTAAAAACCACTTGTAAATTGACTATACTTTAATAAAAGTAAAAAAAAAAAAATCACTAATACATCAAACAAAATCTAACTCAAACAACAAAACCCAAAAGTAGATTATTAAAAGAGAATGAAGTTGTTAAGAACAAATCTTAAGCATTCTCATCTCAAAAAGAATTTTTTTAATCAGGAAAAATAAACAAAAAGAATGAAAAAAAGTGAGAAGCGGGTGTGTATAGAAAAGTAATATAAATTTTTGTATGTGAACATTTTAAGTATCATTTTTCAAGACAGAAATACAACTAAACCTTTTAAGAAATTATATTACCATTAAGTAGCAAATTCTTTAATAACTGACAGTCTATAAATATAAAGTTATAAAAACAGGAATTTAAACTGCTACATTATTTTTTCTTTTCCAAGCACACACTGATTTATCTCAGCTGATCCTTCAAATCTTCAGGAAGAACTGCAAATCATCACATTTACACTAATCCTCTGATTTTGCTACAATGATATTTTGTTTAAACCCCTTCCAATAACAGAAATAAATTAGTTAAGTATCATACCAAGGCAACTTGTTGCAAATCAACCCATTTTTTTTATATCAAGCTAACTTGTAGGTCAGCAAGCTTTACAAAATATCAAGATCAAACTGCATCTGACTGAACAATTTAAAGAAACAAAACCATTAAAATGTTTATTTTCTTTTAAATTTTCAAGTCATAAGTAGCATATACTACTTCTTTCAGAATTAGCATAAAGCCTCTGGCTTAGTTTCACAGCAGTGAGGGAACCCCTCACTACATGCTTCATTTAAATAGTTTAACTGTGCTCTGAAACATGAATTAGATAAGTAGTACTAGAACTAAAAAAAACTAAATATTAGCCACATCTCCAAATTTCATTTTACAATGGGCACATCGTTTCCTGCTAGGTGATCAATACCATGTTTTTACTAGATCTTAAAGCTTTTGAACTTTTATCTACCATAGGTTTTGTTTGTTTGTTTTGTTATATATATTTTTTTTATTGAGGTATACTCAGTTATAATGTTGTGTCAGTTTACCACAGGTTTTATAAAAGAGGAGATGTTTGGTTCATGCAATAAAGTAATTCTAGACTAGATTATATTTAAAGGAAAAGTTACAGCATATGAAGCAAAAGCCAATGAAAAAATAAGCAGAAAGTCAAGTTGCAGTCTGGGAAAAAATTGTGGGCTTCAAACAGCTGATTTAGTAATGTGAACCACTGACTGTAAGTTTTGTAAACTGAGAATTTCATGATTGTAAAAACTTAAGCTTTCCTTCAAAAGGAAGAAAACAACTCTCTCATGCCCATTTAATTGTACATTAAGTACTAGTAGTCTTTTATCACATTAGATTTTTTCCTGAGAGGCAGAACTGATGAAAAACTTTAAATAGGTTGGGTTATATGATGAGCTTTCTTTATGGCAGAATGGTAAAATCAGAAATAAATAGGAGAGAAAAAAATTGTTTTTGAGATGCTAAGAAAAAAATTGCCAAAAAGCATTTATCAGTGAATAATATTTCTCAAAAAGCTACTACAGGTAGAGACCATCTAAATTTTATTAGTGAGATAATGAAATCAGCCCAACCGTATGCCTTGAGTACCCAGACCTCTCTCTTTTCTCAAACCTTTCTCAAACATTTGCCAGATAAGGAAAAGACTAGAAGAAGAGTCAGTAGTTTTAACAGCAAAGACCTTTCAAATATCCCAATAATGGAAACAGAAAATAAACTTAAAAATTAGTATGTTAATAATAAAATCAGTCAGTCAAATAAGCATTTATTAAGCAACTACCATGTGCAAGACAAAATAAGAAACATAATTCCTTTCCTCTAAAATCTTAAAACCTATTTGAAGACAAAGCATAAACAAAGTACCATTATGTGACTGCAGTAAAAGCTCTTTCACTTGACAATGTGAAATTACTTGTGAGTGATAAAAAGAAAAGTATAGGAGTTCAGAAAAGAATAACACACTAGGAAGGGAAAATTTAATAACCTTAAGCTATAATTTTAAAGCTATTAAAAATTTTATGGAGTGAGAAACCTGGGTTCAAAATCAGTTTTACCCCTTATCAGCTGCGTGAGCATGGACAATTTACTTAAGTTTATTGGGCTCCAGTTTCTCATCTATAAAATAAAGATAATACCTACCAAGCCACATTTTGGGACTAGTGTGAAGATTAAATGAAATAATATAGGTATATCACTTGACATGATACCTAGTACAAAGTAGACCTTCAATAAAAGGGGAAACGACAGAGGTAGATGGTGGTCAAATTACAAATGGAGAAACTGAAAACTTCCATAGAAATTTAAAGGGCTTACAGTCCCTTAAAAACAAGGGAAACAAAGAAGGCTACAGCAGAGAAAGAAAAACTGATATGGTGAGATATTCCTTCCCAGTAATATCTCTTTTGTCATAGCAAAGATCTGTATAAATATAAGCCAGTGTGCAATGGCTTTGATGAAGAGCAGCACTCAATGTCTGGCTGCTTTCTGATGACAACAGAGACTCATTATGTCACTGGTTAGACTAGTTCATTCATGAAACTGCAGGTGTTCATAACACTGTATAAAATAGAAAAGCAGTGTACATTCGAGGAACTCTAAGGCCACATCCTGAGTAGGGTAGCAGAAGAAATTGTTCTAAGACATTTTAGGATAATTATTAAAATACCTTTCTTCAAAAGTGAAAACTGGTGAAACGGAAACGTCTCAAAGCATCTCAATGAATCACAAAATGAGACAGATTATGTGCATAAATTTCCTCGGGTTTGGCTCTTCAGAGTTAGTAACTTTATTATAAGCTTCTATTAATACAAGATTATCTTTAAAGACTAGAACTTCGGTAATGATCCAAAAATAGACAGGCTGATTTGTTTAATTTTTGCCTTAAGTTGGGACATGTAGTAAAAGATAAATACAAGCTCTCTGAATAGAGTCTTTCTTCAACAAAGCAGCTATGTCAGCACAGGCAGCAAATTAGAGGAGAAATTCAGTGCAAAGTTCAAAAATAATTTCCTAAGAGCATAGAGTACCTAAAATGTAGTACAGCTAGGTTAATGTTTACTAGTACTTTATTTCACTTAGCATTGGGTTATCTATCAAGTATATGTCAAATAGCTTCCCCCGGATCTCCTACAGCTTATTGGAAATTTTAATTTATTGAAAGTTTCATAGACACAGACCTTCCATGAAACTACTAGCACAGCAGCTTGTCCTGCCATTACCTATGTCATAAAGTTGTTAAAAGAATTAAACAAAATAGTATACACACAAGTATCTCAAACTTAGTTTTATTAAAATGTTTACTTGTACTACTATTCATAATTGCTTTTTGTAGAATCTTAACAGAAATTAGGACACAAATAGATTCTTCATAAATATTCCATGTATCAAGGGATCCTGAGTAGACACTAATCCAAACCCCTTATTTTATACAAAGCTCAGAAGTTCAGAGAGAAGAATCTTGGCCTAAGCCATATTCAATAAAACAGTAACAAGAAGTATGAAAAGACAGGGCTCCTGATTCAAGATTAATGCAATGGGTTTACTACATTAGTTAGCTGCCTCATATTTTGATTACTCAAAATTAACACAAGCTGTGTGGATTTCTATTCTCCACTGGCCCAAATTCTTCCACAGTGAAAACAGAAAATGAGTAGTAGCTCAATTGTGGAGCCCAGATTACAATTTACAGTGATCACACAGCATGCTTCCATGTAGGAAGGCAACCCTTTGGTAAAAGTTTCTAATTCACTGCCAATAATTCTTCCTTACATATTCGCCTTTCTGGAACTATGCTGAAAATACTCATCTGCAATGAAGTAGTCAATTTAACAACATTAATCTTCCCTTAACTAAAAGTGTCAGACAGTGTGAATAATGAAAGTCTGAGGCAGATGGAGGTAGGGAAGTGGTACTATCGATTCACGTCAAGTAAAAGACTAGCCCCAGATGCTTACCAATAGTATTAAAATTCATGTTATTTTTGTTTTCAGAATTTTAGCATATATAACCCAATCTGCCAGTGCAACAAAATAAGGAAAGTCAATTGTAGGGTACTTAAAACACAGGGTTTGGAAGCACTACTTTATAAAGAGCTATATAATGAAAATAATGTACAAGATCAGAGAAAGTGGCTAATGACTAAAGTTCCCTGGACTGGGCTATATTTTCATACAGAATATTTTTTATTTGTGTGTCTAAATCTATAAAATAGCTAAAATATTTGCAATCATTATGTTTTCAGGAAGTTATTCCCATTTCTGAGTATAATATAGATGTATAAAAGATCACTCGTCTTAATTTTTCAGTATGCGTCTCAAAATCAGACACCATATAGTGTTAACACTTTTTTAAGCTTCCACTGTATCTAGCATAAATCTGTATATGCTGCAAGTATTCACTAGCAACAGAAAGCCTTTTTTGTTCCTGGACTTTTTCAAATTCATCACAATTCCAGGCTGCAATGCCTAACTCACATTCCTCTACACTTCTCTAGTAAAATGTGCACAAAAACACCAAAGGAGAAATCTAACTGATATGTTCAGGGAATTTAAAATATAGACATATCCTAGGTTAAACAGTCAAATTATGTAAACTGTTCCATAAGGCCCATAAGATGCAAAGCAGTGCTAATCATAATCTAGAAACACAAAATAAAATGCACAGACAAAATACACAAAACATCATATAAAAAGTTCTATGATCCTAATGAAAATCTGAACTAGTAATGGGTTATTCAAAATAATTGTTTCATTGTTTAAAAACCACAATGTGCTGAGTGCTATATAAAAACAAGGGAAATGAGAAAATGTATAGAGTAAGAAAATTACATAGCACGGCAAACCTTTACTGTGGATAAAACTGGATTATTAGCGAAGTCAAGTCAGCTAGGAAATACATTTCAAAAAAAAAAAAGCCGAAGTGTAAGACTGTGAAAGATAGCTTGATGCTTTTGCTTGGGCCCAACACAGGGTAAGATTACATTTTACCAAAAATATAGCACCAGAGTTTTTAGCCCAAGTGCTATTTATTATATTATTTCCAAAATCAAATAACTGAGAAATAGTTGAAGAATACCTGTACCATTCAATTATTTAACACTATGTGGGAAAATTCTCCTCTTACAATACTCTAGATCGATTATTAGATTGAGAAAATATTCAGAACCAATAAATGTTTAACCTTCATAACTAGTGAACATGGACCAAGAGAAAGCAGGTAAGAAAAGAACTTAAATCCATCCCCTACAAATGGTAATTCTCACTTCAACAACTTGTAGTCCATTACTCCCAGCCTATAACCTCCCTTTACTCCATATCTCTCATCAGTACCATGGAAGAGTGGCTTGGTGGGATTTTTAACCTCCACCAATAATACCCTACAAATATACAAACTAAATAAAGCAATGCTTTTGCTATTCCAAAAGCTTTGAGTCAAGAAACCCGGGGGTATCATTCCAAATAAGTTGCTGCCCCTTCCCCCTTTCTCCACATAGAAATCAGGAATATGTCACCTATACCATGCTTTGCCAAGAGGATAAATCGTGGTTAAAGCATGGATCTAAAGACAGTCCATACAAATTTTGTAAATTTTAACAAGTGCCAGAAGACGAAAAGGTAAGACAGCACTGATTTAATGAAATAGGCAATCTTAAAAATTTATATACTTGGTGGAAATTTAAATTAGTACAATCATCCTGGAAGGCAATATAAATATCAAAAAACCTAAAATATGTATATAATTTGATTCAGAAATTCAATTATGAATTGAATTTATTTGATACCTTCTAGGATAACAATATGTTAAGTATGCAAGGATGAATGCACAAGAATGTCCTCTAGGGTAATATATATAATTCCAAAATATCACAAAAATTCTAAATGTCTAACAGCATAGGACTGGCAGGTAGAATTATGCTATTACTACACCATGAAATACCATCCAAACATTAAACATTAAAATGAATAATAAACAGTCAAAATTACTTGGAAGAAATACACTTGCAAGATAGGTTAAGTGCAAAATGCAGCTTACAAAATAGTAGGAATAAAACAATCTCATTTGCATTAAAAAATTTTTTAATCATGTAACTAAAGGAAAACATTCTGGTCTATCTCTAAGTGATAGAATGAAAGGTGATTTTTAAATTTCTGTATCTTCTCATTTCATTACAATGAGTTATTTTATAAGCTTTTTATATTTTGAGTAAGCAAATTAATAGTGGTAAATCTACACAAAACACATAGATAATTAATAGTTAGTTATGTAAGTCCATGTATGGACTTGAATATACCTACATATCTACTCTTAGCTCTAAAGTTAAACATCTCAAGTTTTGACTTTTGAAAATTAAATTATAATTTTGAAGAAGTGCTAGACGTTTTTAGGATTTCAAAGGCATTGAGAGACATCTGTGTTATCTTAACACAACCAGTACTGCCCCTATGCTGTTGCACAAGTCATTTTTAGCTTGCCTGGCAATTGTAAGTAAATTACAGTTCTGTCAATGTGTACTGCTGTGATGTGTCTTGCCTTTTGAGTTACTGGCCCCTATCCACAAAAAAAAACCTAAACCACTTCTATAATAAACTGCCTGAAGTTCATAAGGAAAGCCACAGCAGAATGCCACTTCTTTAACAGCTTTTGAAAGGAGTAATTATCAGTGAGGGCCCCCTCCCCTCCAAAAGAATTGAAGGAGAAACATCAAATAGAGTTATGTAGACATTTAGACAAATCTGACTTTTCTCCTTCCAGTCATCTCCACCATAATACTAGAGAGGAAGATGAACCTTTCAATACACAGTAAGAGAAGGCAAGTTTAAAATTATTTAATTACCTAAGAATTCATAATAATTTAGTAATTTAATACTGAACTAAATATGAACTTCCTAATAAAGATATGACATTTAGATTTTTCATTCAGATTAGAATTATAGATGGACTATGGTATGCTGAACCACCTATAAGGAATGTTAAAGACATTGAAGAATTCATAAAATTTGATTGTCAGATAAAAAAAGTACTTGACATAAGTCAGACAGTGATATACAAAATACTGTATGATCTCACTTATATGTGGAATCTAAAAAGAAAACCGAATTTGTAAGAACAGAGTAGACTGGTAGTTGCCAGGATTTGGGGGAGAATGAATAAAGGTGGTCAAAAGGTACAAACATCCAGTAATAAGATGAATAAATCCTGGGGATCTAATGTACAGCATGGTAACTATAGTTAACAACACTGTATTGTAAACTTCAAAGTTGCTAAAGGAGTAAATCTTAAAAGATATCATTACAGGAGAAAAAAAGGAACTAAGTGAGCTGATGAATGTGTTAACTAACCCTACTGTGGTAATCATTTTGCAATATATACATATATTTAAACAATGCTCAACATTTTATGTCAAGTATATGTCAATAAAGCTAGAAAAAAGAAAACAAAAATACTTACCACTAAGTCCCAATTATTTTGTTCAAGCAATGTAATAGCTTCATCAATATTTTCAATGCCAGTACATGCCTGAAAATAAAGTAAATAAGAATCTTAGACATAATTTTGGATTTGGGGAGGTTAATTAGCCTTAAAGTAAATAGCATAATGTGTAATTTAAGTTTAAATAGGTATATGAATAAAGCCAAGACACTAAATGCCTAACACTCCTACGCATTTTAACAGATGGTTTGAAAATTGTTAATTATAAAGTAAATTTACATTACAGTGAAATAAAAGACAATATTATAAAGTAATAAAAGAAAATACGTTTAAATATTGAGTTTTGGAGCCTAAAATGATCTCTACAACTCTAGCTGCCCAGAAAAACTTTTATTAAAAAGCTTCTGATGGATATCCATATGTTAAAAAATGAACTTCAATCCAGAGTTTATACAAAAATTAACTCAAAATAAATAAGACGAAAATCCCACTGCAGCCATTGCTACAACCACAATGCTGAAACAAAAGAAGCAACAACAGCAACAGCAGTGGCCCCCACTGTCAAGCGGGAAAAGACTGGAGATGAAAAGGATGAGAGTCCCATCGGACCACCCAGCCTTCTGGGCCTTTCCCATATGGCTAATGGAAAGCCTGGTGACCCCAAGTCAGCTCTTCACAGAGAAGTCCTCCAGGATGAAGGGGGACTAATGATTCCACCACTGCTGAGTCTCTCATCTCCCTGTAGCATAGGCCCAATTCATGGAGGTCTAGGCCTAAGATCTGGCCCATACAGTGGTGGTTGGTGGAGGGGTCAATGCTGAACCTCCTTCTCCTCGAGCAGGCCATGGGGAGTCCCCCTAAGGGAAAGTTTTACAAAGAGCAGAGAAATCCTCAAAGGTTAAAAAGCTTATCTCTTATCAAAAAATATCTCCCCAGCCAAGGATGGGCCCCAGGTTATGGAAGGCAAATCCAACCGCGCTATCTGCCAACACTTTGCCAACAAGGAGCCACTCTATGAGGATCTCTGTGCCTCCTACCACCCAGGTGTCAGTGGACCTCCTCTGTGAGACTGTGCCAATAATTCTTCCTTATATATTCACCTTTCTGGAAGTATACTGAAAATACTCATCTGCAATGAAGTAATCAATACAACAACATTAATCTTCCCTTAACTAAAAGTGCCAGACAATGTGAGTCTTTCTTCAACAAAGCAGCTATGTCAGCACAGGCAGCAAATTAGAGGAGAAATTCAGTGCAAAGTTCAAAAATAATTTCCAAAGAGCATAGAGTACCTAAAATGTAGTATAGCTAGGTTAATGTTTACTAGTACTTTATTTCACTTAGCATTGGGTTATCTATCAAGTATATGTCAAATAGCTTCCCCCGGATCTCCTACAGCTTATTGGAAATTTTAATTTATTGAAAGTTTCATAGACACAGACCTTCCATGAAACTACTAGCACAGCAGCTTGTCCTGCCATTACCTATGTCATAAAGTTGTTAAAAGAATTAAACAAAATAGTATACACACAAGTATCTCAAACTTAGTTTTATTAAAATGTTTACTTGTACTACTATTCATAATTGCTTTTTGTAGAATCTTAACAGAAATTAGGACACAAATAGATTCTTCATAAATATTCCATGTATCAAGGGATCCTGAGTAGACACTAATCCAAACCCCTTATTTTATACAAAGCTCAGAAGTTCAGAGAGAAGAATCTTGGCCTAAGCCATATTCAATAAAACAGTAACAAGAAGTTTGAAAAGACAGGGCTCCTGATTCAGATTAATGCAATGGGTTTACTACATTAGTTAGCTGCCTCATATTTTGATTACTCAAAATTAACACAAGCTGTGTGGATTTCTATTCTCCACTGGCCCAAATTCTTCCACAGTGAAAACAGAAAATGAGTAGTAGCTCAATTGTGGAGCCCAGATTACAATTTACAGTGATCACACAGCATGCTTCCATGTAGGAAGGCAATCCTTTGGTAAAAGTTTCTAATTCACTACCAATAATTGTCTCTTTGTAAGGTAATTAGGTTAGATGAGGTCATAATGGTAAGGCCCGCACGATGAATCCGGATTAGTGCCACTTATAAGAAGGGAACAGCAGAGAGCCTGCTTTTGCTCTCTCACTTTCTCAATGCCATGTGAGAACAAAGCAAGAAGGCAGCCATCTGCAAGTCAGAAAGAGAGTTCTCACCAGAATCAAACCATGCTGGCATCCTGATCTCAGACTTCAGTCTTCAGAACTATGATAAATAAATTTCTGTACTTTGGTATTTTGCCATGGTAGCCTAAGGAGATTAAGACAGAAACCACTCATGGCCAAAAAAATTTACAAAAATAGTTTTTAAAAGTCATTAAACAAACAGAAAACTACAACTCACAGAGAGCAACAAACACAGACCATGATAAATGGGGAAGAATTTTATTTCCAGAGTTATCCACATTATAATATTAAAATGTTCACTATTCAAAAAAATCTGTGAAGCATGCAGAGGGAAAAAAGAGTATGGCCCATTCAAAGGGGAAATTAACAATGGAGGGAGGGTAACAGATCAGTAGTAGAAAGCCTGTTTAGCATGTACAAGGTCCTGGGTTCAAACCCCAGTATCTCCACTAAAAAAATTTTTTAAAGAAGCTATATATTAAAAAAAAAAAAAGGAAAAAAAGGAGAAATTAACAGAAGCTGTGAGGAAGAACAGACATCAGACTTAACTAGACAAAGACTTTCAATCACTGTCTTAAATATGCTCAAAGAGCTCAAAGAACCATGGACTCAGACCTAATAGAAATCAGGAGGGTGGAGTATCAACAAATAGATTACCAATAAAAAGATGAAGATTATCTTACAAAGGCCCCCCAAAAATTCTATAATAACTGAGAACTACAATAACTGAAATGAAAAATTAACTACAAGATTTCAAGAGCAACTTTAAGCAGAAGAAAGATCAGAGAACTTGAGAACAGTCAACTAAAATTATTCAAGCTATCAAAAGCCAAAGACAATATTGAAAATAGCAAAAGAAAAGTATTTCATATACAAAGGATCCTCAATAAGATTAAAAGCTAATTTCTCATCAGAAACAATAAAGGCCAGAAGGCAGTGGGATGACATATTAAAGTGCAAAGAACTATGAACCAAAAAAAACCCATCACCTTTCAAAACTGAAGGAGAAATTAAGACATTCCTAAACAAAAGCTGAAGGAGGCTGTCACTATTAGACCTATGCTATAAGAAATGCTAAAGGGAGTCCATCATGGGAAATGAAAAGACACTAGACAGTCACTGGAAGCCATTACAGAGAAATAAAGAACACTGGTAAAGATGAGAACGTAGATAAATACAAAAGCCAGTATTACTGTGCTTTTGGTTTGTGACTCCTCTTTTCTTCATGTGATTTAACAGACAAATGCATTAAAAATTTGTAATTATAAATTGTAATTATAAATTGATGTTAATGGCCACATAATGTATAAAGATGCAAGCTGTGATAACAACATAAAGGAGGAGAAATGGAATGGTACAAGAGCATAACAGGAGTATACTGTTAAGTCGGTATTAATTCAAAATAGACTGTTACAAATTGAAGGGGTTATTTGTAGTCCCTAGAGTAACCACTAAAAAAGAAAAAAATATATATATATACAAAAAAATGAGAAAGGAATCAAAACAGTACAGTCAAAACGTCAAACACAAAAGAAGGCTGTGATGAAAGAATGGAGTGGGGAAAAGATATGACACATAGAAAACAAAGAACAAAATGGCAGAACTAAATGTTTCATCATCAGTAATTATTTTAAGTATAAATGGATTAAACTCTCCAATTAAAAGGCAGAGATTAGCAGAAAGGATAAAAAGATGATCCAACTAAATGCTGTCTACAAGAAACTCCCTTCAGATCCAAAGACACATACAGGTAGAAAGTGAAAGGATGGGGAAATATGCATGCAATTACTAAGCAAAAAAGAGGATGGGTGGCTGAACCAATATCAGATAAAATGGGCTTTAAGTTTAAAATATGTATATAAGAGAATTTAAGTGGTATCATATATTGATAAAGGTACAATCTATCAAGAAGATACAAAAATGATAAATATATATACACCTAATAACAGAGCCTCCAAAATGTATGGGAAAACCCCCAAACTTTAGTTTACAAGGAAATGCCATTAAAATGTAGTAGAGATTATTTACAGAAATAAAAAATGTGAAGCCTAGACTCTTTCCTTGATCCATCAGTGTCACAAATACTAAGAGGTAAAAAAAATCAAATCAATATTTAATAAGGACTATTTGACAAATATGCAAGTACCAGGAATATAAACAACTCTGTACATTTATTAGAAGTAACTAAAAAGCAAAAGTGTAACAAGATCTCAAAGTGAACACTGCATATGGCTTTCCCTAAAAATAAACAGAATTTTCATCAAAAACACATAAACACACACTGACACACACATGTATTTCTATACGTCTAGCACATATCTCCCACTCAGCCAAATGCTTTAACAATAGCACCCATTCCCAGTTAGCATTAAACATAGCTTTAAGCAAAATGATAAAAATAGGATACCTTTAGAGAAAGACAGTGACATGTCATATATGTGAAAAATCCCCCAGATTCACAGTTAATGCCAGATAAGGACCAAAAAATAAAGTAAAATAATCCTTCCCTGCAGTGAAAGATAAAACCTCAAACAGACAGAAGACATAAAGTTCACCATGGCCTCTAAGTGCGCTCTTACAAATCACTGCCTTCAGAACTGCAAATAATTGAGATCACAGGCAGCAGTTTCAAGCCATCCCTATAATCACTTATTTCCGGAAAGCAAAGACCTCTCTTCTCTAACCCAGCCAAAGGTTTCATTAGCATCTAATTCCCTTCCTGCTTAAAGTGCCTAGTGGTCTACTTACTATTTTTGTTTTTCACCAAACTATGATTGATACAAAATGGTCTTTCTTTTCATATGGCCTCCATTGAGCAACACTTGTATTGAAAACAAAACAGGTTAAGCATGGTAGTAATATGCAGTCTTTCAGATTCTAATTTTTATAAAACCATTCATCCAATTTCCCACTTTAAGCATCACCACCACTATTTCTTTTCCTCTCAGACAAGGGTTTTTGTTTTGTTTTCTTAAAACAAAAAAGAATGCCCCCAAACCACTGCCTGAAGGAGCTCAGTGTCTAGGAGGGTAAACACGTAAACAAACAATGCTATATGAGGATACATGCTATAACAGTATATAAAATGTGCAAAAAGATTAAAAAGAAAAAGTAAATGACTCAGAATTAAGGAATGCATTCCAGCAAGAGTAGTACTTGGGCAGGCTTCTGAAAGATGAAATGGGAGTTCACCAGGCAGAAAAAAGGTAGAGAACATTCCATACAGAGAAAACATCGTGGCCAAAGAGATGGATGAGTGAAATTATGGTTATCTTTTAGAAGAAAAAGTAGGTCAAAATCAAGAACACCTAACACCTTGATCTTGGTTTCTAATACCATTCTCCAACAAAATGAATGAAGGTTCCTTGGAGAAATGGCTGATTCTAGGATTGGGCAGGCTATATATAAGATGAGCCTGGAACACCATGAAGTGCCAGAAAGGAAGTAGGTGCTCGAATACATACACACACACATACACGCGCACGCGTGCGCGCGCGCACACACACGCACGCACACACACACAGGGTTATGTCAAAGGGATACAGCAGCTAACTGAAAGAGCCCCCCACAGTCAAAGCAGGAAGAGTTAAGAAACAAAATACATAGAGTAGTACTGGATTATAACCAAAAACATATGTGTGTATATGTATCAAGTAAAGTATAATGTGTGTATACATATAATAAACATATATAAATAAACAAATAAGATGACAAATCTTCCATGTAGAATTCTGAATAATTTATGTAGATAATCTTCACGAAAGTGGAGTATGATTCCTCACTCCCAGTGTGTGGGATGCATATAGTCCTTCCAAAGAGAAAAATATATGGAGTGGGAGAGTAACTTAACAGTGGAGAAACTTACTAAACACTATCTCAGCCAGGTGATGAAGGTCAATATTAATAATGCTAAGTGATATCATGATATGATGTGATGAAAACGGTAATTCACCCCTGTGTTCTCTCCAAAAAACCATATCCTAGTCTAATCACAGGAAGAACATCAGCCATCTCAATTGAAGGACATTCTACAAAATATCTGACAAGCACTCTTGAGAAGTGTCAAAGTCATGAAAAACAAGGAATGTCTGAGAAACTATCACAGCAAGTGGAACCTAAGGAGACACAACAACTAAATGTGATATTCTGGATGGAACACTGGAATAGAAAGAACACTGGGTAAAAACATTATATATTACATATTATGTAAAATATTCACATACTTTATGTTCCACTCATTTTTTCTTTTTAACTGAAGTACTGTCAGTTACAATGTGTCAATTTCTAGTGTACAGGACAATGTCCCAGTCATGCATATACATACATATTTTTTTCATATTTTTTTCATTAAAGGTTATTACAAAATACACAATATAGTTCCCTGTGTTATACAGAAGAAATTTTTAAAATGTATTTTTATATACAATGACTAACATTTGCAAATCTCAAACTCCCAAATTTATCCCTTCCCACCCTCTTTCCCCCCGTAACCATAAGATTGTTTACTATGTGAGTCTGTTTCTGTTTTGTAGATGAGTTCCTTACTGTCCTCTTTTTTTCTTTTTTTTTAGATTCCACATAAGTGATAAATGGTATTTTTCTTTCTCTTTTTGATTTACTTCACTTAGAATGACAATCTCTAGGTCCATCCATACTGCTGCAAATGGCATTATTTTATCATTTTTTATGGCTGAGTAGTATTCCCTTGTATAAATATACCACAACTTCTTTATCCAGTCATCTGTCGATGGGCATTTATGTCTGCTATGAACACTGGAGTGCATGTATCTTTTTGAATTAAGATCCCTCTGGATATATGCCCAGGAGTGAGACTGCTGGATCATATAGTAAGTCTATTTTCAGTCTTTTGAGGAATCTCCATACTGTTTTCCATAATGGCTGCACCAAACGACATTCTCACCAACAGTGTAGAAGGGTTCCCTTTTCTCCACACCCTCTCCAGCATTTATCATTTGTGGACTTTTGAATGATGGCCATTCTGACTGGTATGAGGTGATACCTCATTGTAGTTTTGATTTGCGTTTCTCTAATAATCAGTGATATTGAGCACTTTTTGCCTATTGGCCATTTGTATGTCTTCATTGGAGAATTGCTTGTTTAGGCGTTCTGCCCATTTTGGGATTGGGTTGTTTGCTTTTTTCTTATTAAGCTGTATGAGCTGTTTGTATATTCTGGAAATTAAGCCCTTGTCTGTCTCATCTTTTGCAAGTATTTTCTCCCATTCTGTAGGTTCTTTTTGTTTTGCTTATGGTTTTCTTTGCTGTGCAAAAGCTTGTAAGTTTAATTAGGTCCCATTTGTTTATTTTTGCTTTTATTTCTATTGCTTGGGTAGACTGCCCTAGAAGAACACTGCTGAGATTTATGTTGGATACTGTTTTGCCTTTGTTTTCTTCTAAGAGGTTTATAGTGTCTTGTGTTATGTTTAAGTCTATAATCCATTTTGAGTTAATTTTTGTTTATGGTGTGAAGGAGTATTCTAACTTAATTGACTTACATGCAGCTGTCCAGTCTTCCCAACACCATATGCTGAAGAGATTGTCTTTACTGTATTTTCTTGCCTCCTTTGTCAAAGATTAATTGACCAAAAGTTTGTGGGTTTACATCTGGGCTCTCCATTCTGTTCCATTGATCCATATCTGTTTTTATGCCAATATCATGCTGTTTTGATTTCTGTAGCTCTGCAGTATGGTCTGAAGTCTGGGAGGGTTATTCCTCCAGTTTCATTCTTTTTCTTCAGTATTGCTTTGGCAATTCTGGGTCTTTTATGATTACATATAAATTTTACGATTATTTGTTCTAGTTCTGTAAAAAATGTCCTGGGTAATTTGATAGGGATTGCATTAAGTCTGTAGATTGCCTAGGGCCATTTTAACAATACTGATTCTTCCAATCCAAGAGCATGGGATATCTTCCCAATCCTTTAAGTCATCTTTAATTTTCTTAATCAATGTTTTGTAATTCCCCATGTATAAGTTTTTTACCTCCTTGGTCAGATTTATTCCTAAGTATTCTACTGTTTTGGATGTGATTTTAAGAGACTCTTTCTTTACTTTCTTTTCCTGCTATTTCATCATTAGTGTAAAGAAATGCAACTGATTTATGTATGTTAATCTTTCCACTAGTTATATTGTTCTCTATATATATCCACATATAACAAAAAAAG
Source organism: Camelus dromedarius (assembly GCF_036321535.1). Classification (NCBI taxonomy): domain Eukaryota; kingdom Metazoa; phylum Chordata; class Mammalia; order Artiodactyla; family Camelidae; genus Camelus; species Camelus dromedarius. Next base: position 34,513,661 of record NC_087449.1, on the reverse strand, counting down.
TACCCTCCTGGCCTGGAAGAAATGCTTCATCATTCCGATTAGCTGTTTTCTCCTTTCAGTTTATTGATGGCTAAAAAAATGGCTGGGCTCTTTAAGACAAAATGAATTTAATCAAGTATGAAAGTTGTTTCGATGAGTTACAAATGTTTATTAATAGTCATAGCTATCTGCTTCCCTAAGAAATACTCAGGGAACTAAATTAAGATATTACCCAAAAGACCATGAAACCAAAAAAAGTCTATGATTCTAGTGAGATAACTCATAGCCTTGGAGGAGGGTGGGTATTTATTTATTTATTTATTTATTTATTTATTTTTTAGAGGAGGTACTGGGGACTGAACCCAGGACCTCGTGCAAGCCAAGCATGCACTCCACCACTGTGAGCTATACCCTCCCCCTAACTCATAGCCTTTCGAAGCAGGCATAGGTGTGTCTGCTCTAGGTGGTTTCTTCTCATTTCATCCTAAGACCTATAGACAAGCTATAAAATTCAACTATCAGAATTTAGCAATGTACACTCAAGTAACATTAATTCTCAAACCAGGGAAATGAGGCCAGTAGAGTACACTCAAAATCTGGTACTCCCAACATAAAACTCTCACCCATTTTGGAGCAAACTAACAATAAGTTATTTATTATGAGCCAAGCAATTTACATTATCTTATTTAATCCTCTCAACAACCCCACAAGGTGAATACTACTATTATGCCCATTTTAACAATGAGAAACAAGTTTCAAGGAGGTTAAGCAACTTGTCCAAGATCACACCTAGTAAATGAGATTAGAATTCAAAAGCAGTAACTCCTTCCACCCCAGAGCATTGCCTCCCTCAATAAGTGTTAAATGAAAGTATAAATGAATTTAAAAGATTAATGTAATTCATATGTGACTAAGGTTGACCCTTGAAGAACAGAGGTTTGAATTGCACAGGTCTACTGACACATGGATTTTTTTCAATAGTGAAATACTACAGTAATACACAATCCACCAGTCGATTGAATCCGTAAAGGGGGAACCATGGATAGGGAGGAATCTTGGATAAGGAGAAACCATGTATATGGGGGAGTCAACTATAAATTACAAACAAATTTTCGACTGCTCAAAGGGTGTGCACCCCTAACCTCTTGTTGTTCAAGGGTCAATTACAGCAACCTCGATTCAGTAGAAGCTTACTGGAATTTGGTGAGTGCTCTGTGATAGGGAGGGGGCAGATAAAAAGGTGACTATGATATATTCCCTATACTGAGAAATTCACAATTGATTACACATGTGAACAATTAGTTTTACAAACTAGAATGAAATGAATGCTATAATACAGGTTAAAACTATATCTGACAGAATAGGAAAGAATAATTCATCCCAAGTGGATTGGTATGGAGGCACCACAGGGCAGAAAACATTTAAGCTGGATCAGGATGGATGACTGGGATTTCAACTACTGAAAAAGGGGAAACAGTCAAAGTGCTACAAGTGTATTTACAATGAGATAACAAACTTAAATGTCCTTGAGGCTAATAAGTACCTTCAATTTGTTTTTCTCTAAATGCTAATCTCAGACTAGGAGCATCACCTGAGACCTTGTTTGAACTGTACTTTCTCAAGCCAGACCCCATACTCCTGAATCACAAATTCTGGTGCTAGGGCCCAGCAATCTGTTTTAACAAATCCGCAGATGATTCTGGTTCATGCTAAAGTTTGAGAGCCTCTCCCTTTAATGGCTGAGGCAGCCAGGTATAGTAAGTTAATAAGAAGTGGAAAGGATTATGGATGAACCTGCTTAGGAAATTCAAATTTCTAAAAACACTATAACAACACACAGACACAGACACAGACACAGACACACACACACACACACACACACACACACACACACACACACACACACACACACACACAAGTGGACCCTGACACAGTAGAGAAAAACACACATGATTTTGTCTTCTCTATTATTCATGTTAAAGTAAACACAAGATAGTCTGGGTTAAAACTTCAGTTCTGCCAAGAGACAACTTCTGGTACACACACTCCTTTGTAAGCTGCTAACAATAAGGGATGTTTCCGATTTCCATCCAGCAGCCTCTAAGAAAAATGAAGAAGAATGAAATGGATGTCAAGCAACAGACAGACCAACCAAGGAGCAAGCTGATATTCATGTCGTGGTAATAAAGCAGATTTCTTTTCTATCAAAAAAAAAAAAAAAAAAAAGGAAAGGACTGTGTAAGAAAGTCATGCTCCAAAGTATGACGTGTTATAGACTGAATGTTTGTAGGGCCCCAAAATGTGTGTTAAAGCTCTAATTCCCATTATGCCTGTACCTATAGTAAAGAAGTAATCTACGTTAAATGAGGTCGTAAGGGAGGAGGCCCTGGTCCCATAGATCAGTGTCATTAAGAAAGTTCACTGGCTCACTCTCTCTCTCTGCATATATTTGTGAAGGAAAGGCCATGTGAGCAAACAGCAAGATGGCAGCCATCTGTAAGCCAAGAAGAGAATCCTCATCAGAAGAAACCCAACCAACTAAACCTCAATCTTGAACTTCCAGCCTCCAGAATGGCAAGAAAATAAATTGTTGGTTAAGTCACCCAGTTTTTGGTATTTTGTTATGGCAGCCCAAGCTGGCTAGTACAGTTTAGGTACCAGGAGATGGGGTTCTGCTGTAACCTAAAAATGTTAAAAGGCCATTCTGGTGAAGTCTCAGGCAGAACTTAGAAATAGGTTATTAAAACTGGAGGAAAGGTGATCCTTATTAAAAGTGGCAAAGAACTTGGCTGAATTGTGTCCAGTATTTTGTGGAAGATAGAACTTATAAACAATGAAAACAGATATTTAGCAGAGGAGACTTCTAAGCAGAGTAGAGAAGTTACAGCTTGGGTCTTCCTCAATGCTTATAACAAAATGTGAGGAGAGAGAGATAAATTGAAGGAACAGTTAACCAAAAAGGAACCACAAATGAAGATTTGGAAAATTCTCCACCTATATACATTGCAAAAAATGAGAAAGTTTGCTCTATGGAGAACAGTGAGGGTGTGACTAAACAAGTATTTGATAAGGATATTCGTATGGGTGTGAACCACAAATTTAATCAGCCACTTCAGCAGAAGCCCGAATAGAAACAGGATTACACCAGCAGAAACACTGCCAGCTGGAACTAAAGAGGACAGAAAAAACAGGACAGAATGAAAGGAAGCTGTCAGACTACTGGGATTCTATAGGACAAGAACACAGAGCTATCTATCTATAAAGTTTTGATACCCTTCAAGAAAAAGGAAGAATGACACCCCACCACCACCACCACAGGCAATTTAGAACTCTTCAGGGATGCAACTCCTATCACAGGTGCAGGAAGCAAGGCTGCCTCTACTTTCATCCACAAGCCAAAAAAAGAACTCTCACCAGAAACCATATTAGCCAAACCTTGATCTTGGATGTCTAGCCTCCAGAACTGTGAGAAAATTAATTTCTGTTGTCTAAGACACCTAGTCGAGGGTATTTTGTTATGGCAGCCCAAACTGACTAATATTTGAGACAAGCTAAAATGTGACATAACTTAAGAACAGCTAATTTAGTAGGGAACGAAAAGAGAATAAATTTGATTTGTAAAATATGATAAATTTCATAAGCAGTCCAGTTAGGAAATTACAATCTTAGAGGGGAACAGAAAGGAAACTAGCATACTACTTAGCTTTGCAATCTCAATAAGGGAAATTAACAGGTATTAAAGTATGAAAATATACCTCTGCCAGGGGAGGATGGAAATGGGCCTGTCTGTCTGCTCCCTCTACACTGAGCTCTGGGATGATAGCCAATCAAGAACAGTTTCTTTGTTTACTACTATCCTGTTGAACCCATAAACACAAACCCCACTGGCCACCAGAGCCAGGCTATCAGCATATGTATCCTGTGGGCAGCAGCCACAAATGCCAGGGTGCCAGATATGTGCAAAAGCTCCTTTCTGAGAGACAGGTGACCTGGAATAACGCAGAGAGAGAGGAAGAAAATGGTGCCTACTAGCCTCCTCCATCTCTGAAGACTATTGCAGTTGACCCCTAGATGGGTTTTAAATTAGAAACCTGTCCCTCAGGCTTTTAAGATAAGCAAATAGACCTCTTTCAAGGAGATACCGGGCACACTTCAGTCTGCTGCCTGTGCGTTAGTCCTTAGGACATTAGCCATGATAAGTGTATGAGACATTTAAGAATTATCTCTGAGTCCTCTATAACCCTAAGGGTCTTGTGGACATTAGCCCCATTGGCTTTCAAAGCTAAATGCTCTGAGGTCCCATCTCTCAGGTGGAAGTCTTGAAAGTTGGGGCACCAAATATGGGATCCAAACCCTTCACATGCCAAGAAGAAGCAGGGAATTGTTCATTCCTTCCTGGTTGTGTGTTGCTGTGAATGGGTGGGTTTTACAGCAAGATTGTGTCTCAGCCTCTCTTAACATTTTTGATGTGGGTTTTATCTCAATTGCCCAATGTGTAGGAGTTACTCAGCAAGTTTCTGGATGTCTTTCAGAGAGAATTGTTTCGTATGCAGATATAGATGCAGTGTGTCCATGGGCAGAGGTGAGCTCAGAAGCCTTCTACATCACCAAATGGTAACAGCAGTCTACATACCAAATTTAATAGTAGTAGGTAAATTAAGTAGGTAAATACCACACAAAGGAAAAACTCCATGTATAGTTCTGTCTTAGGTATTGAGGCCTCCATCCTAGGTATTCCTCCTAGTTTGGAGCTTGGTTCTCAGAGAGCAAGACTGTTGTAATATTTAAAACATTTTTGTAGAATAGATAAACAAGATTGTACTGTGTAGCACAGGGTAATCTATAGAGGATCTTGTGGTGGCTCAGAGCGAAAGAGAATGTGACAATGAATGTATGTATGTTCATGTATAACTGAAAAATTGTGCTCTACACTGGAATTTGACAAAACATTGTAAAATTACTATAACTCAATAAAAAATGTTTAAAAAATATTTAAAACATTTTTCCAACCTTGAACTAATTCCAGCATCCTTATTCTTTCTCCCTACTACATTGCCTCTTAGTAAGAACTCTTATAAACTAACTTTCAAAACAAAACAAAAACCCCTTAGCTGGTAAGTTTCATACATTGCTGGCAGAATTCTAAAATGGTAAACCACTTTGAATAAATGCTGGGCACTTTCTTAAACAGTTAATATATTACCCAGCAATATATACAATCCAGCAATCCCATTACTATATACTTTTCAAGAGAAATAAAAATCTTCCAAAAATGAACTGTCCACAAAAACGCTTGTATAAGAATGTTAGTATCAGCTTCACCCATGATAGTCATAAAGTAACCAACAACCCCAATACCATTAACAAATAAATAGTGAGATATTTGCACAATAGAATACTACACAGTAGTAAAAAAGGACTGAATTTCTGACAGATGCATCAACATAGATAAATCTCAAAAACATTATGTTGCGTGCAAGTAGTAAATATAAAAAAGTACATGCTATGTGATTTCATATATATGACATTCAAAACTTGGAAACACTAGTCCACAGTGACAGAAATAAGAATAAATGCTTTTGGAGGTGGAGAACTGACAGGAAAGAGAGATGAGGGAACTTCTTAGTGTGATAGGTGTATTACATATCTTAATTACGGTTTCATGAGTATACTTCTGTTGAAATTGATCAAACTGTACTCTTAAGATCTATGTCTTATTTTCTAAAAGTATACCTCAACAACACAACAAAAAAAGATACAAAAAACTAACGAATGATAGGTCTCCCCAACTCAATTTCACTCCATGCCTTTATTTATTCATTCAACAAATATTTACTGAGCATCAGCTATGTTCTAGGCACTGTTTAAGGTGCTGGGGATACAGTGAATAAAAATATAGAAAACCACACTTTCAATTCAATGCATTTCTAAAGGGAGGATACAGATAATAAATAAGATAAATAGTTTAAGTACATACATATATTTAAAATAGTAATAAACTGAGAATTAAAGCAGGGAAGGGGGATATGAAACACTGAGAAAGGACTGAAATTTTTGATAGGTTGGCCAGGGAAGACTAATATCAGGAAGATAACATTGGGGCTTGTATCTATGACTTGATCCTGTAAATGTAATATAATTGGACATGGCATTATGACAATTTTGAGCTTAAACCTTTAGAGCTATCATGAGTTTCTGCTTGCCCTCTTACATCTGAGTCATCATCACAGATGCTAACCCACACAATCATTGGGTATCTGTTTGCAGTCCCTTAAGAAAATCTTAGAATGGCTATGTATGTAACATATCTGAGCCCAGCCTACCCAGAAGCCAAGTCCAACTAGACCTATAACTTGAAGCCACACTGACAAAAAGCCTAGATCAGTCAACTCATAACAAGTGCCTGAATTAGAGTAAATAACTGTTGTTTTAAGTTACTGAGTTTCAGGGTGGTTTGCTGTTCAGCAGTAGCATCAGTTTGGAGTAAAATACTATGTCTAGGGTTTACATTTTAAAGAATAGTCTAGTAGTGCTATACAATTATAAAAAAGAAAAAGCAATTGTTCTATATATTATAAAGAAGAGACCACTAGAATACATCCTTGAGTGTAAAAAGTATAGAAAAGTGTACTATACTATCATTTATTTAAGATTGATAGGAATATGAAAATATAAAACTCCTTTCTATATTTTTACAATGGCAAAGAATATTTTTAATGCTTAAAAAAGGGAGGGAATGGACAAAAGAAAAAATTTTAAAAGCTAGACTGCTTTGAATACACTTTAATTTCTAGATTTTACTTTGTTACCATGTAAATATTTTACCTTATTATACAACAACAAAAATAGGTTTTTCAAAGATAGAGTAATGGTGACATGATTCATTCCCCTGTCTGAAACAAATTTAAAAATCAGACAAAATATGTTACAAAAGAATTCCAGCCAACTCACTGATCCACTAAACTAAACTCTGGCAGTTATTTCTGGGATTCTAGGTCCTTCTCACTATTCTCCAATAAAACTTGGACATGTATCAGAATATGTTATAACTATTTGTTTAAAAATCTCTCTTCTGTCTTCCTTACTAAATTCTGATATCCTGAAATGTAGGAACCATATCTCAGTCATCTTTTTATCCTAAATGCATAGCAAAATAACATTTGCTCAATCTAATGCATTTTCAAACCACCCCCACCATTTGCTCGTTATTTCCTATGTCTAAAGTGCCTTTAATATCTTTTCTACTACTCAACACACCTCATTCCGTAAAGCCTTCCCTTCCCTAACCACCCCTAGCCTCTAAACCCTGAAAGAATTACTCACCTGTGCTTTCTGAGGACTTTGTGAATCTCAGTCCCTGAGATATAAATACACCCATATATATTATAATAAATAGCACACTATATGCTAATCATTTACTTAGCTATTGTCTCCTCAAAGATATAAATGGTACCTTGCACATTCTTGTAGCTCCAACAGCTGTAACTATGTCTAGCATAAATGCCTTTCAAAGGAATTAAATAATGCATCATTAATATATGCATGAATTAAATCACTGCAGGCACTAATAAAAAATCTGGTTTCTAAACAAAAAAGTTGGAACATTTAGATATCTAAAAGAAACTGCAATAAATAGAGGGCTCTAGGTATAACAGGGGATTTAAAGGGAGGAGAGGAACAGAACAGGAAGAATTTCATTTGCTAATCAACCACATTAGGTATATGGTAATATACCCCTGATGACAAACCCAATAGCAGCAACCTACCAAGTTTAATTCTCCCTGGCTTCCTAGAAAAGGGACTAAGGAATAGTCTCCACTCCATCCTTTATGGTCTCTTACTGGCTTTGTTTCCAGGTTGCTCTCTAGAAAGATTGCAGATATAGGCTACTTCCTATAAGTTCCTCCTCTGGAATGTCATAAAACTAGCTGTGTAAATAAAAGCTGTATAAAAATTCTGTTTAAGAATGGCAGGCCTCAAAAAATTAAACACAGAATTACCATCTGATCCAACAATTCTAATTCTGGGTATATCCCAAAGAATTGAAAGCAGAGACCCAAACAGATCTCTGCACACTCATGTCCAAACCAGCATTTTTCATAATAGCCAAAACATGAAAGCAACCTAAGTGTTCACTGATGGATGAATGGATAAACAAAATGGGGTATATACATATGACAGAATATTATTCAGCCTTAAAAAGGAAGGAAATTCTAACACATGCTACAATATGGGTGAATTCTGAAGACATTATGCTAAGGAAAATAAACCAGACACAAAAGAACAAATATCCTATGATTCCACTTAAAAGAAATACCTAGAGTAGTCAAATTCATAAAAACCGAAAGTAAAATGGTTGTTGCCAGGTGCTGAGGAGATGAGAGAATAAGCTGTTATTTAATGGGTACAGAGTTTCAGTTTGGGAAGATGTAAAAGTTCTGGATATGAATGGTGGTGATGGTTACACAGCAATGTGAATAAATTTAATGCCACAGAACTGTAAACTTAAAAAGATTAAAATGACATATTATGTTATGTATATTTTATTACAATTTTTAAAATCCTGTTTAATTAAGATAAGCCCTTAGTAAAGCTTGGTTATGCTGACAGTTTCCTACCAATCTCATCGAAGCCAAGTTTTCAAACATCTCCTAGTAGATTTCATTTTGGGGCTTACCATCCCAAGCACAGAAACCTTCCCACTTATATTACAAATGGTCCTAATAACAGTGTGTTTATATTTCAGTTTTCCCTATTTTGAGCGAAGATTAAACAGTCAGTTTCCAAAAACCTACTGATACTAATATACTTGCCACCCAACTAAAAAATTATATCATTTTCAACATCTTTGAAGCCTTCCTTTCTCCACTAATTGAACTATGTTGACTTTTACCTTTATTTTGTCTTGCTTTTCTTAAGAAAAATCTCTTACCATGAATGGGTAAAACAACCATGAAACTTAAACTTGACTAATAATACTTAGCAAATTCAAAATACAGTATTCATTTATTCATTATATGTATTAGGCACCTATTCTGTTTCAGGCTTAAGAAGCTCGTAGTCTGGTAAGAGAAACATAAACAGGAGTGATGGGAGGAAGGAAGAGGTAGAGAAGAAGACAGGAAGTTGAAAGAGGAGATAAAGACAGGGAAAGAACATTCTTGTTAGGAATCTATAAACAATTTATATCAGAGTGAAGTTTTTTAATTAAGAATTTTGGGGGGAAATGAAAGAAAAGAGTGATAGAAGAGTCCCTGTCACATTTTGAGAAAATTCAGATATATCCAAGGATATTCAAAAGCAGAGCACTTAGAGGACCGAAGCACAACACAGAATAGACTACTATTGTCAGTGATGCAATGATGAGAACGATATGATTTCAAGAGGGCCACCAAGTTCAGAAAGATGGAGACAGAAGAGCTTGACGATCAACACTCACAAACAGCACAAGAAGCAGCATGGTGGGCTCAATACAGTCCTTTTCCCTCCTACATTAGATTTACCTGAAATGCTTATTATTAATAGAGTTTTAAACTCTGCCTCAGACTACTGAATCAGATTTCCCCAAGTACCATTCTAGAATACACATTTTACTAAGCCACCCAGGTCATTGTTACACAGATTATCTAGCCTTGCTTAACTCCTAACCCCCAGGCTAGATATTTTCAGGTAAACCACTTTGTTTAACTCAGTGCAAAAGCTTTGTTGGTTGTTAAAAAGGCTACTGAATTATACTATTTTAATTTTTACCAACCATGGTTGGGCTATTAGTGTTCTTTTTAAAATATCATTAGTCTAGTTATAACAACCTACATAGTTGATTCCATTGGTGCTGTGTACTAGGAAAAACACATCATGTCTCTACCATTTCCTGAAATAAGCTGCCAAATGATTCTACACTGCTGCAATCTACTCACAAATTAGTGAATGCTTACAAATGTCAAACAGCGTCACAGTGCAGCTGCATGTACATTGTGTCAAACAGCAGTCTGATATCAGAAAAACTATGTCACTGACCCAAGTTTTGGTTTCTTAAGTAACTTTTTTTTAAGTTTTTCCTTAAAATTTTAAGTTTTTCTTAAAAAGAAAAAACTTGAAATGTAGAAGCCAAACCAAAATTTAATTCCAGTTTGCTATCTTTCATACAAACATTTCCTTCACATGAGTTGTGCATGCATTCAATTCACAAAAATGAACGAGGCACTGTTAGTAAGTTGGGAGACACAAGCCTTGAAAAGCATTAAAGATTTTGATACTGCATTTTTAAGGCACCTCTAAAAACACTTATAAATATGCTTCTAACACCTATTACAGCACTTATCATAGTATTATAACTACCTGTTTATGTGCCTCTATCCCCCACTGGACTGTAAATGATGTGGGTGCAGAGATCAGTGTACTGTTCAAGTGTTTAGACACATTAATTCATAATTCTCTCATCATCCTTATAAGATAAAATATCACTGATGAGGGAACTTAAGCTTAAAGAGATCAAGCAGCATGTCCACACCGCTCTGTTACTTGGTGGCGGAACTAGAACCTGAACCTAGAGCCAGAATACCAAAATGCTCAATCTCTCCACTATAACCCTGCAAATTTCATCAACATGTTAACATCAAAAAAGGAAGAGTATCTGTAGCATAGTCCAAGGAAGGCTTGAGTTGTTCCCCAATTTCATCAAGAAGAGTAAACTGTCAGCAACAGGAGGTAAGTGTCAATCAAAGTAATCATGTAAATATATGCTTAAGTAAGTTTCTAACAGAAGGGTACCAGCAATACAGGAAAAGAAGAACCAAGAAGTAACAATTTGTCCACTACTGACCAAAAAAGTTACTACAAAGATAACTTAAAGATAGTAAAAATAGTACTCATGGAACTGATGGCATGAATATTCAAACACTGGAAATGGAACAGGAATAATTACCTAGACTTACGATGGCCTGGGCAAAACATCCCCCAAAACAATCCAAGTATTTTGTTCTGCTTCCATGCTTAAAAATCCATGTTCTGGTGACCAAACTGGTTTCTTGGGTATCCTAATACCAGGAACAGGATGTTTTGAATAATGATTACAAGTACTCTGGTCAAGGTAGGTGTCTAGCCTACTGTAAATTAGCATTCTAGTTAACAAATCAGTCTCCTGTTAATCAATTTCCCAGGACATTTTCACTGATTGATAATAAATAAAAATCAAAAATTTAAGTCTGCAAAGCAAAGGACCAGACCGTGAATTCCTGGTAAGTCAACCAACTTCTCTCATTATTTGAGCCACATTTTACAGAAACAGCAGAACACAGCAGTAATAACTATAATTCAATCTTAACAGAATTTTAAACTTAGATCTTTTTCTCCATTCACTTTTAACTACACCAAACAGGAAATTTTGTTTATGCTTCTGCAGACATATAAATATGTATACAAAATTATACAGGCCAATAAAAAAACATTTTAAATATAAGCTAAATTTCCCCTAAATAAGTATATAACAGTGAATCAATGCTACTCTCTAGCTGTCCAGCATTAATTCTTCAGACTTAGCCCATTGGCAAACTGCTCTTCCAAACTACTATAATTAAGGCATCAAAACAAAAAATCTGAGTGATTTACGTAGCATTAAATTACATTCCATTTTGAAATGTGAGAGACAAAAAGCCAAAAGAGGACTCGGATTTTAAGTCTTTAAGGCTTAAAGTCCTCATACATGAAGCCTTTGAAAAACACAGTTCTTCTTTTTCTGTTCTCTTATAATTCTCCATAACAATCACTTTGCATTTAATTCTACTCTGCCTTATATACTATTGTCTGCCTCATAATATTATTTATGAAATTTTGGGGGCCTTAAGCATAATGCCAATTGTCTCCTAAGTAACATTTACTAAATTCTAGGCATCTATAGGTTAGAAAGCTAAAAACCTTAGTAAAAAGCCTCTAAAGAAAAAAGCATAGCTTTTGGCAGTCTTATATGACCAAAATTACACTTCATAATCAGGCAGAGGGCGAGACCTCAGACAATAAACAAGCTCTAACATACAGTAAAAAGGCAAGATAAACTGGGATAAAATATTCATAATACATATATCTGATGACCCTCAAAAGCATTAGGTTGAAGGAAAAATAGACTTAAAAAGATTGCATGCTCTATGATTTTGTTTATATGAAGTCCAGTAACAGGCAAAACTAATCTACAGTGAAAGAAGTCAGACCTGTGGTTTCCTATGAGGCACAGGGATTAACTGGAAGAGACCTTGGGGAAAACTTTCTGGAGCAATGAAAATATTCTATATCCTTATTAGGATAATGGAATACTACTCAGCAATAAAAACTACTTATATACTCATACCTGAATGAAACGCAAAACCATCATGTTGAGGGAAAGAAGCAAGATGCAAAAGACTGCATGCTGTATGACTTCATTTATATGAAGATCAATAAAGGGCAAAATTAATTTACCATGATAGAAATCAGAACAGTGGTTTCCTATGAGCCTGGGGAATGACTGGAATAGAATATGAGGAAATCTTTCTTGAACAACGGAAATATTCTGTATCTTTATCTTTCTATGTTTTTACATACCCAACACAATTAAGTTTACCACTGCATCTAACTCCTTAATTAAAAAATTAATATCTAAATAATGAAAAGACAAAATAAAGAATTTTTCAGATAAAAGCTGAATTTATCACCAACAGCTCTTTCTTGGATATAAGAAATAGTTAAGTTTTTCATGCTGGAAGGAAATCATACCAGATGGAACTTTTATACAAAGAGTGTCAAAAATAGAAACCATGTAGGAACCATATAAAACTTTTTTTCTCATTTCTTGTATTCTTTAAAAGACAATTAACTATTTAAAGCAAAAAATAATAGCAATGAATTGTGACTTTATAACATGTGTAGAAGTAAAATGCATGACAAGAATAAAACAAAGGCTGGGAGGGGATAAACTGAAGTATATCCATATTACAAAGTTCTTTCATTATACATGAAGTGGTATAATTTAATTCAAGTCAGATTATGCTAAGCAAATTATGTATACTGTAATCCCCAGAACAAGGGGAAAAGCAAAGGGGTGTAGGAGGTATGGCCAAGATGGTATCAGCTGATCACTCATTTACCTAAGGTGAAACATGTCTCCCCTGAGTGGTTTCAGGAATGGCCATAAAAAAATCTCTGCAAGATTTAAAAGGCCAAAGAGAAGCAGCAGACAAACTATCCTCAAAAAGTCTAGGCATGGTACAAGGTGCTACTGTAACTCACACACCGTCACTGATGCACTGGCTCATCTCATGGACGGGGAGCAGAGAAAAGGTCCACAATTTCTCCAGATCTGCACTGATCTTACCCATGAACACAGATGAAAAAATCCTTAACAAAACCAAATCCAGGAATATATAAAAAGGATAAAACATCATGACCAAATGGGGTTTCTTCCAGCAATGCAAAGGGTCTAATATGAGGAAATCTGTGTAATTCACCACATTAACAGAACAATGGAGATAACCTATATGATCATCTCACTAAAAGGAAAAAACATCTGACAAAATTTAACACCTACTCATGATTCAAATTTTTAAGCAAACTAGGAAGAAGGGCAATTTCCACAACTTGATGAAAGAAATACATTAAAAATCTATACTAACACCATACTTGATGGTAAAAGACTGAACAGTTTCTCCCTAAAACTGGGTGCAAGGCAGGAAATGTTTGCTGTCACTACTTCTATTCAACATTATATAGAAGGTCCTAGTCAACACAATAAAGCAAGAAAAAGAAAATAAAATCATAAAAACTGGAAAGAAACAAAGATAGCTTTTATCATAGACAAGTGACTATATATAGAAAATCTACACTCTTGAAAAAGCTCCAGAGTGAAAAGTAAATTTATAAGGACACAGGATACAAAATATATGACAAAAGTCTACTATATCCTCAAAAAATTAAACACAGAACTACTATTTGATCCAGGAATTTCAATTCTGGGTATATACCCAAAAGAACTGAAAGCAGGGACTTGAACAGATATTTGTAGACTCATGTTTATAGAAGCATTGTGCACAATAGTCAAAAGGTAGAAACAACCCAAATGTCCACTAACAAATAAATGGATAAACAAAATGTGGTGTACATAAAAACAAAAGAATATTGTTCAGTCTTTATAAAAAAGAAATGATGAGACAAGCTATAATAGAGATGAACCATGAGGAAATTATGCTGAAGTAAGTCAGACACAAAAGGACAAATATTATATGATTCCACTTAAAAGAGGTACCTAAAACAGTCAAATCAACAGAGACAGACAGAATGGTTGTTGCCAGAGGCCAGAGGGAAAGGGGAATGGAGAGGTAATATTTAATCAGTTTGGCATTTCAGTCTGGGAAGATGAAAAAATTCTGGAGATAGATGGTGCACAACAATGAGAGTGTACTTAATGCCACTGAATTGTACACTTAAAAATGGTTTAAAAGGTAAATTTTATGTTATGCATATTTTACCGTGCACAAAAAAAGCCTATACATGGTTTTATGCATATAGTGTTTTTCCAGGCAAAACTAACATACAAAATGTTAGACTCAAAGTACCAGTTTTCCTAGAGCATGGGGAGATATGACTAGAAGGAGGCTTCAATAGTTCTTGTTTTCATAACCTGAATGTCATTTTCCCAGATGTGTTCATTTTGACAAGTTCACGAAACTATACTTTTATGATGTATTTTTTTTGTTATATGAATATTATAACATCACAAAGTTTTTGTTTGTTTTCTTTTTAAAGACAGAAAAATTGTGATTTTGCTGAGGCAAGGATCTAGATCATGTTTCACAGCTAGACTGGTTTCAGGAGCCCATACCTGTTTAGTAAATGAGCCCTATTAAGAGTCCAACATCTACACTACAGGGTACATTTACTGCATGCTATTTATTTTTGGCACATAAAGTACAATTCTTCAGAAGTGGTGAAGATACTGCTTCTATTCCAAAAATAGTCTAAAAAGAGAGTCAAGTTCTATTAATGACAGAAGTAAACAGAAAATGAAGAAGTCCAACAAAGTAGTATGAACATCTCTAAGTACATAGAGAAAAGAATGCCAAGGACATATACATGTGTTAAAAAGATTTTTCTACATGTCAAAGTGTTCCCAAGGCCTAGATGCTTACAGACTCAGTTGGATTAAGTCTTTAGAATAAAAATATTATGCATTAAAAACAACCGGGCAGGTTTTCTGACATTAAAAACTGTGATGGCAAGCTAATTGATTAAGCTCCTATTTTTACTTCGATCAAAACAAGTAGTGCTTAACACAACAGGAAATAATACTCTCAATAATACTCTCACGTATATACAAAAAATCTAATACAATTTCAGAATTAAAACAGAAAAGAATTATTTTACAATTTATGTAATTTATATGCAGAAAATTAGAAAGGATGTGCTCAAAAGTGCTATTAAGTTCTGGCTTGAATAATAATGTACAAACTTTATCTAGGGCATTACACAATAATACTTGACCATGAATTCTGTGTGTTTTATGGTGTATGTGAACTAAAAAATTTACTGAGTTGATAAAATTGTATGGATTAATATACTTCCAAAAGATTTTGGTAAATTTTATATACTATTTATGGTGTATCTTTTAATAACAAAAACTAGAGAACAGACTTATTATAAGAGCTTACATTCTCCTTTATATCCACAAGAGGGAGCAAATATTTAATACATTTTTATGAGAATCACATTTCATACTACTTTTTACATTAGACTTTTAGGAACAATAATTGGAAAAATAATAACAAAACTATCAAAAAGTATTTAATTGACCGTCTACCATGTGCCAGCAGTGTCTGGGTGGGGAAATAGCACCACCCATCAGTAGATAGGCTGCCTAAAGACCTCCTAAACCCACTCTAGACACACCTATAGACACACTCTGCCCACCAGAGGGCCAAGACCGAGCTCCACCCATATGTGGACAGGTACCAGCCCATCCTGACAAAAAGCCTGCACAAGCCTCTAGACCAGCCTCACCCACCAGGGGTCAGACAACAGAAGAAAGAAAACTACGATCCCACAACACAGCCTAGACTCTACCCTGGGACCAGCTGGGCCCTGGCTCTGCCCACTAGTAGGCCAACACAACCTTCAGGACACCCTGGACCCCATACCCAACTGTGTCAGGAACCAGCCGCCCCACCAACAATCTGAAATGAGCTCTGGGATCCCTGGGCCCTGAAATCAGACTCCAGGAACCAGATATGCCTGCCAGTAGTCCAGCAATAACCCCAGAATCCAGTTTCACCTGCCCCTGGGCAGGCAACAGTCTGTGTCTTTGAGATCCTGACTCCTCCCACCAGTGTGCCAGCATGAGCCTGGGAGCCCCCAGGGTTCCACAACCAGCCACCTCGTGACATAGCCCCCCTAAACAGGAGCATCACACAAAGCAGGGCATGGCAGCCAATCAAGCATACCAGACCACCCACATAGTTAGGCCAACACAACAGAAGGACTCACACAGGCCTCTTAGGGGGAACCCTGAGAGCGTATAGCTTGGGTGACAAGAGGGGAGTGCACTACTGGGAAGCACAGGACACCTCCTACGGAAGACCACTTCTCCAAGGTCGAGGAATGTAATTAACCTACCACGTATAAAAATACAAACAGCAACTTAGACAAAATGAAGTGGTGGAGCAATATGTTCCAGATGAAGGAACATGATAAAACTCCAGAATAACTAAATGAAATGTAAATAGGAAAGTCCCCTCAAGAAAGAGTAATGATAATAAAGATGATCAAAGAACTCAGGAGAGAATGGACGCACAGAGCGAGAAGTTAGAAGTTTTTAACAAAGAGAAAATATAAAGAACAACCAACAGAGATGAAGAATTCAGTAACTAAAATGTAAAATACATTAGAAGGAATCAATAGTAGATTAAATGATACAGAAGAACAGATGAGTGAGCTAGAAGAGAGAGTTGTGGAAATCACTGCCACTGAAAAGAAAAAAGAAAAAAAATTAAAAGAAATGAGGACAGTTTGAGACTTCTGGGACAACAAAAAGAGCACTAATATTCACATTATTGGGGTCCCAGAAGGAAGAGAAAGAGAGAAAGGGCATGAGAAAATATCTGAAGAAATAGCAGCTGAAAACTTCACTAACCTGGAAAAGGAAACAGTCACCAAAGTTCAGGAAGCTCAGAGGGCCCCACAGAGGATTAATCAAAGGGGAAAACACCAAAACAAATTGTAATCAAAATTAAAGAAAAAGAGAGAATACTGAAAGTAGCAAGGGAAAAGCAACAAATAATATACTAGGGAACTCCCATAGGCTATTAGCTGGTTTTTCAGTAGAAATTCTGATGGCCAGAAGAGAGAACTGAAAGGGGAAAACCTACAACCAAGAAAATTACTAAATAAAAAAGCTCAATAGTGAAGTCAAACATACAGTAAAGGTAGGAAATCACCCACAAAACTAGTAGGGAAGTTAAAAGACAAAAGCAATAAAATTGACTGTATCCATAATAAGCATTTAAGGGATACACAAAACAATTAGATATAAAATCAGATATCAAAAACAGTAATTGTGAGGGGAGGAGAATACAAGTGCAGGATTTTTAAAATACATTTAAAATTAAGATACCACCAATTTAAAACAATCACATGTATATATAGACTGCTATACAAAAACCTCAAGATAACCACAAACTAAAATCTATACTAGACAGACACACAGCAAAGAAAAAGGAATCCAAACATAACACTAAAGAAAGTTATTAAGTCACAAGAAGAGAGAACAAAAAAGAAGGGAAAAAGAAGACCCACAAAAACAAATCCAAAACAATTAACAAAATGGCAATAAGAACATACATAGCGATAATTACCTTAAATGTAAACAGACAAAATGCTCCAACCAAAACACACACACGGTCTGAATGGGTACAAAAAGAAGACCCCTATAATATGCTGTCTATAAGAGACTCACTTCAGATCTAGAGTTATATACAGAAGACTGAAAGTGATGGAAAAAGGTATTCCAAACAAATGGAAATCAAAAAGTCAGAGTAGCAATACTTATATCAGACAAAACAGACTTTAAAATAAAGATTGTTACAAGAGACAAAGAAAGACACTACATAATGATCAAGGTATCAATCCAAGAAGAAAATATAACAATTGTAAATACGTATGTACCCAACATAGAAGCACCTCAATATGTATGGCAAATATTAACACAAAGAAAAGGAAACACTGACAAAAACAAATAGTAGAGGAACTTAACACCCCACTTAAACCAATGGACAGATCATCTAGACAGAAAATCAATAAGGAAACACAGGCCATAAATAATACATTACACCAAATGGACTTAATTGATATTTACAGAGTACTCCACCCAAAAGCAGCAGAATACACATTCTTTTCAAATGTACATGGAACATTCTCTAGGACAGACCACATGCCAGGTCACAAAATAGCCTTGTTAATTTAAGAAAATTGAAATGATATCAAGCATCTTTTCCAGCCACAAAGCTATGAGACTTGAAGTTGACTAGAAGAAAAAAAACTGCAAAAAACACAAACACATGGAAGCTGAACAATATGCTACTGAACAACCAATGGATCACTGAAGAAATCAAAGAGGAAATTAAAAAATATCTAGAGACAAATGAAAACAAAAACATGACAATCCAAAAACCTATGGGCAGTAGAAAAAGCCGTTCTAAGAGGGAAGTTTATAGAGGTACAAGCTTACCTCAGGAAACAAGAAAAATCTCAAACAACCTAACCTTACACAAAAAGCACCTAGAGAAAGAACAAACAAAACCTAAAGTTAGTAGAAGGAAAGAAATCATAAAGATCAGAGCACAAATAAATAAAATAGAGACTAAAACAACAGAAAAGATCAATAAAACTCAAAGCTGCTTCCTTGAAAAGATAAAAAGTGATAAGTCTTTAGCAAGACTCATCAAGAAAAAAAGAGAGAGGGCTCAAATAAGCAAAATCAAAAACGGAGAAGTTACAACTAATACCACAGAAATACAAAGGATCATAAGAGACTACTACAAGTAACTATATGGCAATAAAATGGACAACCTAGAAGAAACGGACAAATTCTTAGAAAAGTATAACTCTCAAGACTGAACCAGAAAGAAATAGAAAATATGAAGAGACCAATAATCAGTACTGAATCAGTAATTTTAAAAGGCCCAACAAACAAAAGTCCAGGACCAGATGGCTTCACAGATGAATTCTACCAAGCAGTTAGAGAAGAGTTAATGCCTATCCTTCTCAAACTATTCCCAAAATTGCTGAGGAAGGAACACTTTCAAACTCATTCTATGAGGCCACTCAACACCCTGATACCGAAACCCGACAAAGACATCACCAAAAAAAAAAGAAAAAAAAAAAAAAAAAGAAAGAAAAAGAAAGAAAAAAAGAAAAGAAAAGAAAAGAAAAGAAAAGAAAAGAAAAGAAAAGAAAAGAAAAGAAAATTACATGCCAATATCACTGATGAACACAGATGCAAAACCCTCAACAAAATAGTAACAGAAAGAATCCAACAATACATTAAAAAGATCATACACCATGATCAAGTGAGATTTACCCTTGGGATTTAAGAATTTTTCAATATCCACAAGTCAATCAGTGTGATAACACCACAGCATCAAAGTGAAGAATAAAAACAATATGATCATCTCAACAGATGCAGAAAAAGCTTTTGATAAAATTCAACATCAATTTATGGTAAAAACTCTCCAGAAAGTGGGATTAGAGAGAACATACCTCAACATAATAAAGGTCATTTATGACAAACCCACAGATAACATATTCAATGATGAAAAGCTGAAAGCAGTCCCTCTAAGATGAGGAACAAGACAAAGATGCCTACTCTTGCCACTTTTATTCAACATAGTTTCGGTGGTCCTACCCACAGCAAACAGAGAAATAAAAGGAGTCCAAAGTGGAAGTGATGAAGTAAAACTGTCACTGTTTGCAGCAGATGACATTACATTATATATAGAAAATCCTGAAGATGCTACCAGAAAATTTCTAGAGCTCAGCAATGAATTTGGTAAAGTTGCAGGATATAAAATTAATATACAGAAATCTTTTGCATTTCTATAACCAACAATGAAATATCAGAAAGAGAAATTAAGGAAAAAAATCCCATTTACTACTGCATCAAAAAGAATAAAATACCTAGGGATAAACATACCTGAGGAGGCAAAAAACCTATACTCCAAAAACTATAAGATGCTGATGAGAGAAACTGAAGATGACACAAACAGATAGAAAGATATACTGTGTTCTTGGATTGGAAAAATCAATATTGTTAAAATGACCATACTATCCAAGGCAATCTACAGATTCAGTGCAATCCCTATCAAATTACCAATAGCATTTATCACAGAATTAGAACAAAAATTTTTTTTAACTTGTATGGAAACACAAAAGACCCCAAATAGCCAAAACAATCTTGAGGAAGAACAGAGGTAGAGGAATCAGGCTTACTGACTTCAGACTATACTACAAAGCTACAGTCATTAAAACAGTATGGTACTGGCACAAAAACAGACACACAAATCAATGCAGTAGGACAGAAAGACCAGAAACAAACCCAAACACTTATGGCAATTAATCTACAACTAAGGCGGCAAGAATACACAATGGAGAAAAGACAGTCTCTTCAATAAGTGCTGCTGGGAAAACTGGATAGCTACCCATAAAATAATGAAATTAGAACATTCTCTAACACCATATACAAAAATAAGCTCAAAATGGATTAAATACTTAAATGCAAAGCCAGAAACCATAGAACTCCTAGAGGAAAACATAAGCAGAACACTCTTTGACATAAATCACAACAATATTTTTTTGGATCCATCTCCTAGAGTAATGGAAATAAAAACAAAAACAAATGGGACCTAACAAAACTTAAAAGCTTTTAGCAAAGGACACCATAAACAAAACAAAAAGACAATCTATAGAATGGGAAAAAATATTTGCAAACAATGCTACTGACAAGGAATTAATTTCCAAAATATACAAACAGCTTATACAGCTTAATATCAAAAAACAAACCAACCAACCAATCAAAAAATGGGCAGAAGACCAAAATACACATTTCCCCAAAGAAGACATACAGATTGCCAACAGGCACATGAAAAGATGCTCAATATTGCTAATTATTAGACAAATGTAAAACAAAACTACAATAAGGTAGCACCTCACACCAGTCAGAACAGCCATCAACTTAAAAGTCTACAAATAACAAATGCTGGAGAGGGTATGGAGAAAAAGGAACCTCCTACACTGTTGGTGGGAATGTAAATTGGTGCAGTCACTATGGAGAAGAATATGGAGGTTCCTCAAAACTAAAAATAGAGTTACCATATGATCCAGCAATCCCACTCCTGGGCATATACCCAGAGAAAACTCTAATCTGAAAAGATATAGGCACTCCAGTGTTCATAGCAGCACTTTTTGCAACAGTCAAGACTGGAAACAACCTAAATGTCCATTGACAGGTGAATGAATGAAGAAGACACAGTATTTACATACAATGGAATATTACTCACCCATAAGAAAGAATGAAATACTGCCATTTGCAGCAACATGAATGGACCTAGAGATTATCATATTAAGAGAAGTAAGTCAGAGAAAGACGAATATCATATGATATTACTTATATGTGGAATCTACAAAGTGATACAAATAAACTACTTACAAAACAGAGCCAGACTCACAGACATAGAAAACAAATTTATGATTACTAAAGGTGAAAGAGGGGAAGAGATAAACAAGGAGTTTGGAATTAACAGATACACACCACCATATATAAAACAGATAAACAACAAGGAACTACTGTACAGCACAGGGAACTATATTCAATATCTTGTAATAACCTATAATGGGAAACACACACATATATACATAACTGAATCACTTAGCTGTACACCTGAAACTAACACAACAGTGTAAATCAATCATATTTCAACTAAAAAAAGAGAGGAGAAAAGAAATTTGTTAAAATTTTAAAAAAGCAGATAGAGGGATGGAAGTTAACAAACATAAAGTTCTCCACTTAGCCTGAGAAATTCAAATAATTAAATTTAGAATGAAGGAGATATACCTTACCTACTCATGCAGCATTTTAAGTTACTACCTATTAAATATGTGTCAAGAGTTTAAGGTGACTGCATAAATAGTAATTAATGTGCAAAATTAGGGGAGAGGCATTCTACTCTACTTCAAACCTCTTGTGGAATCGTGTGTTAACTCCCAACCTCCTCCTTTGAAGTGTGCTATTAATAAGTAAACACATCCAGAGCAAAGCAACCAAGTGGTAAGTGGTGGAAAGAAGTGGAAAATAAGAGTTCAAAAAATAAAACAGTAACATGGTTGCCTTCATGAAGTGGGCAAATAAATTCTGTATAGGTCTAGAGTAAATAAATTACAAACAGGTAAACTTTTATTAGCTTTTATAGTTGCCTTATGAAGTAATGACCTCCCAATTGCCTAGTATAATGCCTGGCACAGAGCAAGTATTCAATTTTGTCAAGTGAGTGAATGTATGAAGACAATTATGGGTAATATATATTTTTCAGTATGCCTCACATCCTCACATCACAATATGTGTGAAGTTATTCAAATATCTGTTGAACATATGACAAGAACAGATTTAAAGCAGTAAGAACAAAACTCTTCATTAATTCAAAACTATGACTAATACCACTAAAACTCTATGATATTCCCTTCTCTATTATCTCACTTATTTGACCACAATAACAACCAGAAGAGAGGTATTACTGAGGAAATGCCTTGTTGGGAAAGCTCTGAGCATCCTATCTGGATAAGAAAGAAAAGCAACCTAGACAGGTAGAAAAGCAACCTAGATTCATCACTCTACAGTTTCATACTTCTTCCATGGTAACAAACACCTGCAACTGTGAGATGTGCCCTGGCCAGTAGGGAAATCCTTCCAGTTATCTTCATGAAGGTCTCCTAAAAACTCAGAAGGACTGCAAATGGAACTGAGTCTGAAGGCCAGGTATGTATGTCACCACTGCCCTTTCATCAAAGGATGGACTCTATATCCATGTTAGGTCAGTATACCTTCAGAATCTATACTCTGGAAATGCCAAGGTTCCGCTATAATCAATCTCTCTCTCACTCTCATTCACACTCACACTAAGAGACAGACAGACAGACAGACACACACACACACACACACACACAATGCACAGATTTTTTTTTAAAGTAAAGAAATAAAAATCCTCCAGTAGACATGCCAGGAAAGAATGTGGTTGTTTCTTGGCATGTTAATATTTTTATCTTGGCAAATTAAATTACTCCTGAATTATAGGTAGGATTTATGCTCTAACAAAGTCTTTAACCTTAACAATTAAACATACTTCATTTTGGCATAATCTACACTTCAAATTTACATACACTTCATGCATGTGTAAGTGGGAAGACTAATAGCTTATATAGTAATTCTCTGTTTTTAAAACAAAGCCATAATAAACATATTTCATGAAGCCTGCATTACCCTGATAGTAAAATCAGACAAGGACACCACACACAAAATAAAAATTACAGGCCAATATCACTGATGAACTTAGATGCAAAAATCCTTCACAAAATATGAGAGAGCCAAATTCAACAATACATTAAAGGATCATACACCATGATCAAGTGGGATTTATTCCAGGGATGCAAGGATGGTTCAATACCTGCAAATTAATCAAAATATACATCACATTAATGCAACATAGGGGAGAAAATCGTATGATCACCTCAACAGACTCAGATAAAATTCATATAAAAACAGATCTGATAAAATTCAACATCCATTTATAATAAAAATTATCAACAAAGTGGGTATAGAGGGAACGTACCTCAACATCACAAAGGTCATATATGACAAATCCATAGCTAATATCTTATCAACAGTGAAAAGCTGTCAGGAACAGGACAGAGATGCCCACTATTGCCACTTTTATTTAAACATACTAGCAGAAGTCCTAGCACCAGCAATTAGGCAAGAAAAAGAAATGAAAGGAATCCAAATCAAAAAGGAAGAAGTAAAACTGTCATTATTTTCAGATGACATGATACTATCTATAGAAAACTCTAAAGATTCCACCAAAAAAAATTGCAAGAATAAATGAATTCAGCAGTCATCGGATACAAAATTAATATGTATAATATATTTCATTTCTCTACACTAACAACAAACTATTATAAAGAGAAATTAGGAAAACGATCCCATCTACAATTGCCTAAGAGTAAGTGTAACCAAGGAAAGTGAAAGAAAAATACGAGTAAGATCATAGACTTGATTTGGGGAGTAAAGCAGACCTGAGTTCCAAACCCAGCCTTGTTAAGATCATCTGTCATAGATAATTACTCTTTATGTCTCCACTTCTTCATCTTTAAAATGGGAATGATAACAATGGCTATCACAGATTAGATGTTATATATGTCAATTAGTTTGGATAATGCCAATAAAACACATGACAGAGGCCAGTAGAAAGTAATGTTCAGTAAACATTAGTGGTAGTTATTTATAATTACCGTCTCCAAAATCAAACTGTAAAACAAAGGCTTACTGATCTCACATGGTGGTTAGGAACTGTGAAGGAGCTAACATTTCACTCTACTTACTTGCAAGCTAACAACTTAAATTTGTTATAATTTCATGAATGCTGGGAGAAGACTCAAGACATCTAGGTCAAGGACAAAGTACTTTATTACTCATAGCAAGAGCAGCAACCAGACTGTCAACATTTTCTTGCACTGGATCCCAACTCCCTTTTCCCACAGGGTGATACAGAGTGGAACAGGTGACACCTGCACATGCAGGGGACTGCTTTACAGGAATGGAACCCTGAGCTTAGGGAATATGAATCTTTTATAATGGACAGTAAGTATATCTACCCTTTGCTTTGGAGGATCAAAGCATCTTTATCTTCCAGGCTGTAAGCAAACTTGCCCTTTGGCCTGGAAGGAGACATTATCTAGGCTGGTCTCAATTCAATATCCTTGAAAAGACAGTCTGGAATAATCAGTGTCTCTGTTCATAAGATGTGCAGAAATAGAAAAGACATAGAGAAGTGTCTCCCAACAATATCACCCTTACTTTGATCATCTTTGCCCCTGAACGAAGTTTCTCATAAGTATGCCACTCCAACAACCACTCTGAATAACAGAGGCTAGGACTAACTCCATTTCATTTGTCTCATAGAATATTTAATTAAAGCAACAATCAACAGCCAGCAGGATGAGGCCAACCTTCAGAGTTTATTTCATCCATGTCCTCAGGATTCCACATTCAAATAAGATGAAGAAATCCTATAAGCCATCAGTGTCTACCTCAGAAAAGAAAGTCTGATAGCTTTCTCCCTAAATTTCTATATTAGCCTTAATACTTAGCCCAACGCACTAATCCAGGAACAACAGAATGAATTAACAACTATACAGACTCTCTGTTGGCCCACAAGAAAGAGGTTTAGGGCAATTTTATCATCCATAAAAACTCTAGTCAATGAGTTGAGGCTGACTTGAAGGCTTTCCAGGGCCATGGTGAGTCACTGATCATTTTAGCTAAAAAGTCAGGAATGAATTTTGAACTATCTATTATAGTTGAATGACTCCCCTCATAGAGATAACTGTCCAAAGGGTATACATAAATAATAAACCAGTAATCACTCTGGGAAACCTCCCCAAGAAACCAAAGATAGCTTCATTTTGGAGAGATCTCCACAGTCATCTGAAGGCTATCAGATCTACTCGTGGTATTTACTTAAACACTCAAAAGGCACAAGAGTCCGTATTTTTAAGAGGAAGGCAAATTAGTGCCTGGTTTCCACATAAGAAATACAGTCCTGAAGACAGATACAGAGCACCTAGAAAGAGCGGGTTGTTTACAATTGTTGGGTCCTTCCAAGTGGGACCTACATCAGTCTGGGAGGTGCTGTCAACTTCTGTCCTAACATGGCCTCCCAGGCAAGTAGCAGCCTTAGGGTTCCCAGTTCAGTTTTAGTAATTGTACCTAGTCCTTGTTTTTGAAAGGAATGAATGAGGGCAGTCAATCCAAACTGTCCCATTTGTCCAGGCCATCAATAATCTGCCCCACAGAATGCGAGTGAAGCCTATGGAACTGGGGTGGGATAGGCATCAGGAGGTGCTGACAGGTGTTTTGTATGGAAGGCAAAGGAGCTGGTGGCCAACTCCTGGTATTTCCAACAGATCTTTCAGTAAGGTTAAGAGAAATGACAATCAAATGGCTATCACAACCCTCTAACGGGGTTTAGCAGACCCAACAGTCAACTGAATTTATTGTGCCTAAAACACTTTGGAAAAACTGTACCAGGGTGTTTTCCTTCATAAGGAAGGCTTCAAGTTTGAAGACAAAGAACACTAATGTCTTTCCCTTCCCCAAATTTTCTAGGGCCTAAGGTGTTCCCTCCCCAGGTGTCAAGATTGTTGCTTTCCCTCCACTGCCACAAAACCCTATGCCCCGTTCCAATAGCTATAATTTCACCTTTTCCCAATCATCTCATACTTACCTTCAGGCCTTTCATCTGGAAATGTTAGGTGCATGAGGGTCAAGGGAATTTTTACACAATGTACAGAAACCCATTTATGGGCCTTACCAATCCACATGAGCTACCATAGGGAGACTCAGCAAGCAGTGTTGTCAACCAAGTGGTCATTATCCTTATGATTTGGGACCATGTTGACCCAACAAGAGGATCCAGGTGACTGAACCAGAATTCAGTTTAAATTCCCTGGGTCACCTTTTGGCAAGCTGCCACATAGCAGGTATTACCAATAGGCTGGCTTTGAGTTGCTGCTAGGAGAAATAAAGAAGCATCACACCCAGAAATGGTCAGAGTGGAATCCTGAATTTTCAAAACAGAGCTATATAACCTCCCACCCCTTCCATCCTGCTCATTACCCAGGAAGTAACTAAGATAAGATGATCCCTTTCAGGACATAGTTGCATTCAGTGACCAAACAGACTTACTAAGCAGGGAACTATTCCAACATTCAACATTCATCCACATACCAGATGCCTGTGAATGGCAGGGGACATGGAAGGTCCTTCAAATAGCTTGACTATCAGCTCACTATTGAGTGGCTTTTGCAATAAAAAGTGCACCACTGTCAGTACAAATAACCAATAGGCACATGAAAAAAATGCTCAATATCACTAATTATCAGAGAAATGCAAATCAAAACTACAATGAGGTACACACCAGTCAGAATGGCCATCATTAAAAAGTCCACAAATGACAAATGCTGGAGAGAATGTGGAGAAAAGGGAAACCTCCTACACTGCTGGTGGGAATGCAGTTTGGTCCAGGCATTGTGGAAAACAGTATGGAGATTCCTCAAGACAAGGAATAGACTTACTATATGACCCAGTAATCCCACTCCTGGGCAAATATCCAGGAGGAACCCTACTTCAAAAAAGACACCAGCACCCCAATGTTCATAGCAACACTATTTACAGTAGCCAAGTCATGGAAACAGCCTAAATGTCCATTGACAGATGACTGGATAAAGAAGCTATGGTATATTTATACAATGGAATACTACTCAGCCATAAAAAATGATTTAAAATAATGCCAACTGCAGCAACATGGATGTCCCTGAAGAATGCCATTCTAAGTGAAGTAAGTCAGAAAGAGAAAGAAAAATACCATATGATATCACTCATATGTGGAATCTAAAAAAAAAGACAAATGAACTTATATATAAAACAGAAACAGACTCACAGACAGAATACAGACTTGTGGTTGCTAGCAGGGAGGTGGGTAGGAAGGGATAAACTGGGAGTTCAAGATTTGCAGATACTGACTGGTATATATAAAATAGACAAGCAAGTTTATACTGCATAGCACAGGGAAATATATTCAATATCTTATAGTAGCTTATGGTGAAAAAGAATATGAAAATGAATATATGTATATTCATGTATGACTGAAGCATTGTGCTATACACCAAAAATTGATACAACATTATAAATGGACTATACCTCAATAAAAAAATAAATAAATAAATAAAATAAAAACTCAGTTAAAAAAAAAAGAAAGAAAGTGCACCACTGTCAGACAGCAAATGGCCCAGAAAGCTGGAAAGCATTAACACAATTAGTGTCAAGGGCCAAAATGGTGTAGCCAGTCAGCTGATCGGACTAAGAACAATACCACCGCAACCAGAAAAAGTGTCAAGAGCGGTGAGATGCCACTGATACCTCAGAGAGGGAGGTCAAAGGTCCCATGTATTCAATCTGTCAAAAGCAGGCAGGGACCACATCTCATGCAATGTGGCTTCTCTCATTATGTGACAAACAGGTCAAGTTTTGGCAGGAGTCACAAATCTGGCATGCAGTGGTATCCTCTGCATCAGAAACATAGACTCCTTTACTTTACACCCACTTTATGATAGTCGATATGCTGTCACATCTGATACAATGATGGATCCTGGCAACAATGATGGCTCTAGACACTGCAAGCTCAATCAGTAGCTTGATTCCAGTGGGCTTCATCAGAGAAAAAGTCCTTACTGTGGGCATTTACATGAGTGATCCAGACAGTTTGATCAGCAGCTATAATTTGTTTCCATAGCACACAGCTTCAAAGAGAGTTGTCTTTAATCTGCCAGTCCATAGTTTCCAAGTGGCAGACCAAATAGTTAGGCCACTGGCAACATGCCACGGGTCAGCAGAAACACAACAAGTTTCATGAAGGAGAGTACAGGCCAGACCTATAAGAATGGCCTTGAGTTCTGTCCACTGAACACAGCAATTATAACCATTATCAGTCTGCATAGCTGGTGCAGAGGCTGAACAGCCACAAAAGACAATCAGACACAATCAGTTTCAGCTTGGCTGAACCACTGGTGAACCAGGCCCAGGTTTAGGGAAACCTCAATAAATTAAGAACCCCATTGAGTCAGTGGCTTTACTTCAGAAAAGTGGAGTAGGAAATACAGCCTCCTCCAAAACAGGGGCTGAGTCATACTATATTCTGCACCTCCATCCTCCCATCTCTCAGACAAACCAGTTAAAGTTCTAACAACTTTGCTTTCTGCCCACAGGGCTTACAAATTTGCCTCCTTTCACACTCAAGTGTAGGTGTACACACATCTATAAATGTTACCTGTAAGGAGGCAGAACCTTCTGTCCAGTCAAGACAAATCTTAGTGCTGGTTGTTACACTGTGAGGAGTATGAACCTGAGTTTGACTGACACACTGGTGAAAAAATTCCCTCTATCAGAGAGGATATTTGAGGGTTGTTGAGAGTTAGCAACAACCAGAGGAATGTTCAAGCAGAACTATCTCTGAACCTACTTACTGGTACCCAATTCTGCAACCACCTCGCTAATTCCTCCTCATTAACAGGCAAGAAAGTAGAGAACCACTTAACAATTTTGTCAACATGTTCGCTACCAATTCCCATGGATTTCCCTCAAATGTTAACCAGCCCATAAGGCCCTTCCCTTCCTCTTCCAGAAAGCCATGAGTCTGTCAATATTCCATCCTTGTCAAAATTGTTAAGAGCAGTGAAAGAGCTTAGATTTTACCCTATTTGCAAACTAACAAGTTAGCCTGCCAGTTTCATGGATGCTGGCTGAAGATCTAGACTTCACGGTTGGAGACAATGAACTTTACAACTCACGGCAATATCTGTAGTCAAAACATTGGAATTTTTCTGTGCAATTCCCCAGTCCCATTTCCCACACGGTGACACAAAGTATTCCAAGTAACACCAGCACACGCAGTGGATTGTGTTACAGAAAAGGAATCTAGTCCTCCAGAACCCAAATCTTTTAAAGTGGATACTAAGCACACCTGCCCTTTGCTTCAGAGGAAGACATTATCTCTAACTTCCAAAGCTGCTCACTATACAGATATTCTTGAAAAGACAGTCAGAAACAAAAGCAGTCAGTGTCTCTGTTCACAAGATATGAACTGTGTGTATCTCTGGATCCCAGGTCAGGGGGTCAAGAATTAGAATTTAGATGTTAAGAACATAGCACAGTATCTGGCACATAAAAAGCAATCAAAAGCTAGATCTAATGTTATTGTTCCTTATCCATTAAACCTAAAATAAGACTGCTCAATTGTGTCTCCATCTCACTTTAACTACATGCCAAAGAACATGACTAAAATTGACTTTAAAAAAACAAGTTCAACCATTACTTTTCCCTTGGGAGAATGAGGGCAGGGAGTTAGAAGCGCACAAGAGACAAAACTTTCCTCTAACACTCTTCTATTATAGCTTAGTCATTAAAGAGTCCAGGGAACCAGGGTGAATTGCAGAGGATAAAAAACAGGTGACTAGAACCTAACTCTAAGGCCATTAAGGTGCACATAACCTGCAAACTTCTCTATTTTTCCTTACCACAACTTGACATCTCATTCTTTCTATCTCAATTATTCCTCTATAACAACAAATAAGTATAAACACGGGTGCAGTTATTCTGTTGAATTTGCCAAACTGCTTCTTGCAATTATCACAACCTTACCTTAAAGTCAATGACTAATGATTTTAAATGGTAAGCAATTTTGATTTGAAATTAGAATTTCTGCCTTAAAAAAAGTTTGAGAGTAAAAACATAATCAAAAAGAGTGGCTGACACATAGCAATTCAGTAACAGCACTCAAATTTTACAAAGTTCATGGCCTCAAGTCCTATATTTTGCCACATTACCTTACTGAGCCCTCTACAAAAGCTAAACCAGAGGGGAAATGTTTTGTACTTCTCTATAAATGAGTCACCTTGAAGTTATAATTCTCAATTCAATAACCTAAATTTTATTCTCTCAATGACAAATTTCCTTATTCAAAATCATATGTCAGCAAATAGTAGATACTTAAAAATACATTAAAATTTACAATTCTACACCATTTATTGTACCATAAGAGCCAATATTCATAGTATTCCTTCAAAGAATATTTACTGAGCACCTCTTAATAGATACTGTAGGAACAGATGGTTAAGACACAGGCAGTTGTTCATTCAAAGAGCTGACAGTAGAGGAAAGAAACATGTTAAGTGATTATTGACAATCTGACGTACGATTCAAAAGAGAAACATGTACAAGACATACAAGAAGAAAAGATTAACCCTAACTGGGCACAGAGTACTGATGTTATAAACAAAAGGTAGGCAATGATGGATTTTGAAAGATAAACAGAAGTTTTCCAAAGGGACCCAAAAAATAAGGGGTCATGAAACAGCACATTTTATTGTGAGCATCAAGTATATACTGAAATACTCAAATTTTCCTAAGTCACAAAAAATGGGACAGTAATTAAGATCACAGAATCAAAGAATCACAGGAATGAATGTAACCTCAAAGGTCACCTAGATCAGTCATTCTCAAGCGTAGTCCTTGGATCCAGCAACATTTAGATAACCTGGGAACCTTGTAGAAACGTGAATTTGCAGGCCCTACCCAAGATCCACTGAATCAGAAACTCTGGGGTGGGCACCTGCAACCTGTGATTTAACAAGCCCTACAAAATTATTCTTTTGTAAGCTAAAGTTTGAGAACCACTGATTTGGGCCAGGAGTTTTCAGCACCACTGAAATTCTGGGGCAGCTACTTCATTGTCATGGGATGTCTAGCACATTAGACTGTTCAGCAGTATTCCTGACCTCTACCCACTAAATGCCAGGAGCACCCCCTACTTGTGATAGCCAAAAATGTCTCTAGACATTGCCTCGTGTTCCCTGGGGAACAGAACTCATCCAAAGTTGAGAACCACTTATCTAGATCAGGGATCAGTAAACTTTCCTGTGAGGGACAGGGTAAATAAATTAGGCTTTGCAGGCCATGCAATCAACTACTCAATTCTGTTATTGAGGGCAAAAGTGGCTGGAGACAATATGTAAATACATATGCTTGACTGTCCTCCAATAATACTTTTATTGACGAAGACAGGTGGTGATTTAGCCCTTAGGATGTAGTCTGCTGACCCCTAAACTAGATAAATTACCTAAATTATAACTGAATTATCCTTAGCCCCAATGCTGTCAAGTGATTGTCCAGATTCTATTTGAACACCTGACCTAGTCCAATCTTCTGTGTTCAAGTAGACATGGCTTTAAGCAGGTCTCTGTCTTATAGAAAACTGAAACTCAGAAAGAATAAATGACTTGCTCAGAGAATCATAGCCAAAACAAAAAACCAAAAAATTAGAGCTCTAGTCTGTCTAAGTGCAATATTCAAAAAACCAAGTAATGCTACCTGTTAAGACATTCAAAGGTTGTAGCACTTTGCAGTTAATAAAACCTAGAAAGAACAGTACTGATTTCATGGTAGGGTGAGGGGGATGGTGGGGGAAGGTAGATAACTTTCTCTCAAAAGCCCAGATAGTAAATATATTAGGCTTGTGGGCCATAAAGTCTTCATCTCAACTACCCACCTCTGTCACTGCAACAGGAGAGCAATCATAGACAGTAAGTAAATGAATGGCTGTAACTGTGTGCCAATAAATCTTTATGTACAAAAACAGGCAACCAGCTTACAGGCTAAAGTTTCCTGACCTCTGATCTACAGAATCCATAACACTTGTCTGGCAAACAGGCATCAGCCCAATCATGCTCAACAAATATGAAGTCTCTCAATGGCTTCTGACCACCTGTGAGCTTAGGAGCATGGCACCGGACTGGAATGAATGGCAGTCGAGGAACAATCAGGCCTTCCCTTCTCCTCCTCCTACTCCCTCCCTCCCTCCCTTCCTTCCTTCCATCATGTCTGCTATATACCAAGCACTGTTAATTTATTTTATATGTAAGTTTTATCATTTGGAGAAATTTCTGAATGGTGAGTCTTGTTTACCTCTAGACCTCTAGGCTGATAAATTAAGCTAAAAAATGAACACTCTTAAGTAAACCTTGATAAAATCTTTGTTTCAAACCAATCCATGACCTTAGACAAGTCATTTCCTTTTTCTGGGTCTCAATTTTCACAAAAGTAAAATTGAGAAGCTAGAAACATATGATCTCTGTAGTCCTCTACAGAGAACATGTACGTTAAAGTTGTCAAAAATGGAAATAACAGCTAAAATTTAATAAATACTTTCTATGTCAGACACCTAATTACCTTCCATGCATTAACTAATTTTTCATATGGGGAAACTGAGACAAAGGTGTGAAATGATTAGTTAAAAATCACAAGATGAGTGAGTGCCAGAGCTGTGATTTAAATCTAAGTGATCTGACATTAAAGTCCATGCTCTCTTAACCACTAACTACTAAACTATAATCTATATGCCAAAATCTTATTTTCCCAATGACCAACAATCCAAACACAAAACAGTATGACTTATCTCTCTAAAAAATAAAGGGGATAGTAAAGAAAGGAAAAGACAGTAACAAGAGTATTTGCCTCCATAGTACTCAATCTCCTACCCTAAACTGCTAGGAAATAAAGATGATGTTCCATGAATGCTTAGTTTGGTTCCTGATCCACAGCATCACAAAGGATACCTATTTGTTTCGATCGATACCATTTCTACTCCCACAGTCTGGTATCCTCTACCATAGAAGATATCTCCTTGTGTCAAAATAAAAAACAAAGAAGAGGGGATTCACAGCTTCATTTAGAAGAAAAAAATGTAATATAATGAAGGGACAGAAACTACCTATAAGTGACTTATCAGTAGTGTCATGGAAGAGTCCATGCTTCAAAGAGGAGTTGACAGGCAAATGAAAACTTAAGTTCCATAACGATAGTCTAATATATGAAAATGCATAAAGCAATTTAGGCAGCAAAGGTATTACTAGATGTAAAGACCAGGAGTGGAAAACAAAGGCACAACTATGTCACCCAGGAAATGTAACTGATTGTAATATCAAAATCAACACCAAATTAGAAAAGAAATAAAGGTATTCAATCTGTGACCACTGAAACTGGGTTCAGAAAGAATACTTTCCAAGAAAGGTATGTAAGTTTTATTTCCGAAAAAGCCTGAAAAGAAAATATTCCTACTAGTGTACTAGTGAGAGGTGTTTTTTCTTCACTGGAGTAGAGCTATGATCAGTAAAAAAATAAATAAATAAGTAAAAAATGTGACACATGTGACACTAGTCTAAATGGCTATATTACCCATTTTGTTCTCAAAGAAAAATTGTAAGTTAAAAAAACATATCTTAGAGGAAAAGGAATTTAGCATAATATTAATTGAAAGGTTAATGGGGTGTGAGGAAAGGTGAAGACTCATT
The DNA here is from genome assembly GCF_036321535.1 of Camelus dromedarius. Lineage (NCBI taxonomy): Eukaryota > Metazoa > Chordata > Mammalia > Artiodactyla > Camelidae > Camelus > Camelus dromedarius. The sequence continues at coordinate 34,479,440 of NC_087449.1, read as the reverse complement.
TTTTTGGTTCATCTAGACACAAAGTAAGAGGTAACTCATTACTGAAATTATTTGATAGCAACTGCAATTCCGTTAGGTAACCATTTTCACATCTGTAAGCAAAGTAAATATAGCCTTAAAAGTTTGTTTGATCAAATAATTTTTTTCTATACCTCAACCTTAAAAAAAAAAAAGTTAAAGAATTATACAATTACAAAAAGAGCAAGATTAAGAATTTTCACCTGAATGCATTTTTGTTATAAAAAGACATTAAGGAAGGAAAAAAACCTCTCACAATTCATCAATGTCTGCCTGTTTCTTTTTTCTTTTTCTTTTTCTTTTTCTTTTTTTTTTTGTCTGTTTCTTAAATTCAGGAACTTCCTTTACACCCTCTCCTGGCTTTAGCCAGCCAGAACTGTAGGTGTACTAGTCTATTCATTTTTTTACCAGTAACATTCTATGCTAACACTATTTATATTTAAAGATGATTTTTTGTTAGACTATTCCAAGTTGTAAACTCACTTGTTCAGAGTAGAATTTACAAATAAATTGATTGAACAGTATGCTATCATTCCCTCCGTTCAAAATTTTGGTGGTGTAGCCACTATGGAACATAGTACAGCAGTTCCTCAAAAAATTAAAAATAGAAATATCATACAATCCAGCTACTCTACTTCTATATATCCAAAATAACTGAAAACAGGGACTGAAACAGATATTGGTACAACCATGTTCACAGCAGCATTAATGATTCACAATAGCCAAAACAAGGGGGAAAACTGTCCATCAACAGATGAAAAGGTAAACAAAATGTAGTATATACATGCAATGGAATATTATTCAGTCTTTAAAAAGGAAGCAAATTCTAACACATGCTACAACATGTATAAATGTTAAGGCCATTATGTAATAAATCAGTCACAAAAGAGCACATACTGTATGATTCCACTTATTTGAGGTACCTAGCACATACATATTCACAGAGCCAGGGCTGAGAAGAAGGAAGAATGGGAAATTATTGTTTAATGGGTACAGAGTTACAGTTTTGCAAGATAAAAAGTGTTCTGGAGATGGGTGGTGAAAATGATTGCACAACAATATGAATGCATTTAATGCCACTGAATTGGACACTTAATAATAGTTAAGATGGCAAATTTTATGTTATATGTATTTCACCACAATTACAAATTCTTTTTTAATTGGGAGCTATTTTTATTTACAGGGAAAAATACTTTAGAGAACAATTTGTAATATATTTGCTTTGCAATTAATACACTCACCTACAAAGTCCAAAATTATCCCATTAAGTCTGAGCTGTAATCTTCCATCCACTACTTGTCCCATTATAAGAAACCAGGCAGGGTGAGGGGTGGGAAGAGATAGACTGGGATTTCAAAATTGTAGAATAGATAAACAAGATTATACTGTATAGCACAGGGAAATATATACAAGATCTTATGGTAGCTCACAGAGAAAGGAATGTGGCAATGAATATATATACGCTCATGTATAATTGAAAAATTGTGCTCTACACTGGAATTTGACACAACATTGTAAAATGATTATAAATCAATAAAAAATGTTAAAAAAAAAAAAAGCCAGGCAATTTATTTTTAAAATTACAGCTCAAGATTTGGACTGTAGATACTTGGATGATACTGGTTTCTTCTATAACTGGTCAAATCAATTTCCCCACCCAAAAGTGAACACAATAAAATTATGTCCTATTTACATCCTACGATTGTTATCCATGCCTCCGCTGATTTAAAGATAAGTCCCTTCTTTATTGAGTTGAAATAAAGAGAATATAAATGTTTATCAAAAACTTTTCCATGTTTAGACATTTATGAGAACCTATTATCCAGCAATAATCAAACTCTGAAACTTAATTATTTTCAAAATCTAGTTACATTTAAAAATCATGTCTCTTTCTACAAAGGCAACACTGAGCTCTCAAAACTATTATTAATTTTCACAATCATGTGAAACAAATTGATCATAATTTTACTATGTTCACTTTTGGCTGGGGAAATTGATTTTCTGAGTTACAGAAGAAACCAGTGTCACCCAAGAGTCTACATTCCAATTCTTGAGCTTCAGTCTTTAACATAAATTACCTGTTTCTGATAACTGGATAAATGCTAATTTTTCAAAGTTAATCCTATAAAAATTTTATGTAATATTTTAAAAAAAAAGGATACTCCATTTTAAAACCAAGTCTACAAGAGCAAACTGATCTGGAATCATCATTTGTAAGAAGAATAAAAGGTTCCTAAAAACACAAAAGGCTAATGTGCTTGTGCATAGGTTTCTAAATAACTTTTTATTCTACCAGTAATGCTCTCCTGCCAATCTGACAATATGAAATTAACTCTCACCATTTGGTAAACAATTGTTCACTGCAGATGCCATAAGCTTTTTTTCCATTTTGTAAACAATTGTTCACAGCATTGCCACTGGTTTGAAAAAACCTTATTAGAATGTACTCGTGCAATCAAAATAAAATCCCAAATGTTTGTCAGAATATCTTACTTTGCCTCTGAGTATAAGAATCCTACCTTTCCTGTCCTTGGCCAATACAACTAAGCGTAATAATTGTCACAAATAATAAGAGAGCGAGCAGCTACAAGTTATTAAATAGAGGAAGCTAAAAGTTTGGTAAATCAAAACAAAGTTAAAGATACCTTAAATGAAGTAAACTATACTTTTTGTTGTTGTCTAAAGCCATTCCTACCAGAACATAACAATTTTATAAAAGGATAAAATTACTTATAGAAGTATGGGGTCCTTTTCACACAATCACATTCCACATTAGATAAAAGATCGAATTGGAGAATGAAAAAAAAAGTGAAAGAATTAAACAGGGAGAAAACTTTCAGGCCAATTCTAACCCTGCAAAGCACCAAAATCTTGTGGTCAACTTTCATTTTCAGAACCCTTCTTTCTGTCCGAGTTTGGAAGTTACAGTATAATCAAGTGCAGATATATGCATTTCCTAATGTATCAGATATCACTTGAATAATCAAAAAAGCAAACTCTGGAAATAGCCATCAGAATATTAACTTGTAAAAGTAAGTAATTTTAAAACTCAGAGAAAGAGAAAGAAGAAAAGCTCAACAAAATGTCAGTAAGGAAAAATACTGCCTACTACGCTAGTATTAGACCACATGCAATGATAACAGGAGGGAAATGTCCGCCTATACATAACTGTAATTTCTAAGTTAATGTCAAAATGAATGGTTAAAAATATCTCACTACAATATTTTTTTAACCAAACATCAAAAGGCAAAGGTGGTGTTTACATGGTAACAGTTCTAACTTCAATTCTTTCATGAAGCATACAGCTCTACTTCCAAAGGGCCTCCCTAAAATACTTATATGCCAGTGTCACTACAGTTGGGTTCAGTAAGGTAATAACCTTTGCTCATCCTTTAAATTATTGTTGGAGAAACGACACCAACCAAACAATTCAAGACTGTAGAGGAAGGGAATCCACAAATATGAATTTATAATGTATTAAGCTTGTGAATTTACTGCAAAGGTATTTCGGTAGGTACAAACTATTTGCCTCCTCTTCATCTCCCTACCCAACCTCCCAAAAATTCCAATAAAGGCATCAAAGTCTCAAATGTTTATCCCCCTCCCCCGAAAACCACTACAATGCCCCGCTACCCTCACCACCTCCTCATCATTCTTTTTCACTCTCCCCTGAATTCACCACACCCACACTCCCTACAGCACACTCTCCTATAAACAACCTAAAACCCCTCATCCAAAGCACCTCATTCTTAAAAGCCCCACACTTAAACCCCCAAATTCTATACATTCCCCATAAAATATAGGAAACACTACAGAGTCCACACACAAAATAACCCAATGTAACACCCCCTCACCCTACAAATCCCATTCAAGCCGTACATAACACATTCTACACACACCGCCTAACATAGCATATGAATTACACATTCCCTTAAGTTCACAACACACACACGCCAAGCCACGTACCGGATAAAAACCCAAACTACACACCACTGCAGTGCTCAAACAAACGCTAGGAAGAGGCCACCCTTTTGGCATCAGGAACCCACGAGGCTGTAGGTGGGAGGGTAACAAGGCCCGATACTTCACCTGAAAATCCGCCAGGATCATCTCCCGGTCCATGTTGGACGCCATGGCGGCCGCCGAGTTCCGCGACTCCGGGAGCGAAGCGCGCACCTGGGAGGAAGACTGCGCCTCCTGCGGCCGTCGCCGCCGCCGCCGCCGCCGCCGGGCGCCGAGGGGCTGGCGGGCAAGCCGGCGGGCGGGCCGGCGGGCCGGCAGGCGGGGCAGCGCGGGAGGCTAGGCGTTCATGCACTCGGTAACCTTCAGGCGCCTGGGCCGCCCGCCTGCGCCCCGCGGAGCTCACGCCGCAGCCGCCCCGACACGGAGGTTGGTAGGGATATGGGTCCGGTCTTACTGTCGCCGGCCAGGATGAGGGCAGGTTGCGACACCCACGCACCTGGCTCCTTTCAGCGGCGGCGAGACCGGCGGAGGGCGGGGAAACCGAACGAAAGAGCAGGCGGGCAAACGCCACGGCCGCCTCCGCCTCCGCCTCCTCCGCTTCCTCCCTGGCCGCCGCCTCCGCCCCTGGTTGGCCAGCGCCGCGGCTGTCGCACATTTTGCCTGTCATCGAGGTCGCAAAGCGCCGCTTTGCGGCTGCCACGTGACTGCCCTCCTGTCAAGCGCTGAGCGCTCGACTACCGGACTGAGATTCGCGCGCCGCCGGCGGGGACGCCAACCTGTAACTGCGGGAGCTTGAAGTCCCGCAACAGGTTATTCTGGTTTGAATTAAGCAAAGACTACGGAGTACTGCCTACCCCTGACTGGGGCGGAGATCAGATTCTGCGCCTTACGTGGTTACATAGTCGCACACATACACATCAAGCCTCACAAGCCAACTCAGCACCGTGTCGCAACCTAACAAACAGCATTTAATAAATGCACATTTTCTCTAACAAAGTGTCACCAAAATACTTGAGGGCTTTGACGCTCAACCTGTCAAAACCCACTTACACACTAACACTCGATCCCAAGCCCCATGACGCTTGCATCCTCAGACTCTGAGTAACAAGGAACAACCCCACTCCCACGGTAGACATGGGCAGACATGGAAGCTGAAAACGGGGAGACTATCGATCCCGAGAAAAAGATGAGCTTTTTAAAATTAGTTATGAGAAATAAAAAAACCTTTCTATTTGTGTGGCATATTTATTTTTTAGATCTGAGACAAAAACCTTCCAAATGGGAGAAAACTTGAGTCCAGCTTTGATTATAGTTAATCTATTTAAATACTTAGTCCTAAATGAAGAGATTACATTAAAATACTCAACAAATACTAAAAGTTTTCACTTTTAGTCAGAAATTCAAAGCCAAGAATAGCCAAAAACTATGTACAATGAAGTGTGACAGTTTGCAATTGTCATCCCCACTGGAGGAAGAGTGACACTGGAATAAATTCAACGCTGACTTGGGAAAATTAATCTTCTGGACTGTAATGGAGCATGTACTTGCCTTGGAAAGTATGTAAAATCCTGAAATTGTGAAGTAAGATTGTTGATTTTGTGCTGTAGAGTTAAAATAGATACTGGTGAAATCACCATATAGAATCAAGGCCTAGGCCATTGTATTCCCTGAACACAAAGAGGACTACAGTGTTCTAAAGATCTAGGCTTATTCTGTGTTTTTTTCTTTGAATGAAAACAGTCTGGCCTACAACTCTCATGTGATAATGTGGATTTAGACCAGAATTCGCTAGATAAGGAGTAGAACCCTCCATAGTCACATGAATTGAAGTGTCTTGGTTAATTGCCTCCCCTAAGGAAGTAATTCCAAAATATAACACAAATGTGAATCATGAGGTGAAACACAGTTTACAGAATTTAAGAATGGCAATTCGGTTGCCCCATTAGTATAGGTCAATCTCAGCACAAGGCAGGTGAATAACTGTCTCTAGTTATACGGCCAGAATTAATGCAGCCCTGCAAACTTAAGGTTTTTCTCCGTGATGATACGTGTATATGTCAAAGCCCATTCAAATCCAGTGCTGCTCTCCTCCCTTCCTTCTCTCCATCTGGAAATTAAAAGAAATTGATAATATAGAAAGAGGGGAAGAATACCCTAGACATTCAGACATATGGGTTCTAGTATTGCTTTCCCAACCAATTAGCTGGGGGAACTTAAACTCTCTGACTTCAGCTTCTGACATGACTATTTCAGGTGATGAGAAAATTATTTTGAAAATGCATCAAAACATAAAACATTTTTACAAAAAAAGCATAGATTTCATAGTCAGTATTACTAAGCTTGATTTCTAATTCTGCCCCTTGACCAAAAAAAAAAAAAAACTCTTAGTCTCAATTTCTTTATCTCTAAAACGGCGCTTATAAAACTCAGAGTTATTCTGAAAATTGAGTGATATAATTTAACCCTCCATGCTATACAGTTCCTGAAGAGACTGATTCTTCCCTATGATCTAACTATTTATGGTTGGATACCCAGAATCCAGAGTAATTTCCCACTACAGAGACAGGAATGAAAGAAAAATAAATACTGAATTAAGAGAAAAAATATTCCCCAGAATATATTCCTTAAGAGAACAATTTCATTCATAAACTGAGAGAATAAGAATGTATAGAGTCTCTGTACATAAGCATGAGTAAAGAAAAATCAATCCATTCTCTTAGTTGGTCTACTGCATTAACTCATGGAGCTCAGTCTAATGCAAATATAGATCTTTTTCCAGAATCTCCATGTTCTTTGATCTTACCATTTCTCTTTTAAAAGGAAATTTTATTTCATATTTTTCAAATATATATAACAAAGCTTATTTGTAGTTATTTTGCTGAATTTTTATTTGGAATAATTTTAGATTTACACATTACCTGCAAACATAGTACAGAATGCTCCTACTTACTTATATCCAGCTTCCTCTAACCATGGTACTACTATCAGAACTAAGAAATTAACATTGGCATAATACTGTTAATTACAGTCTAGAGACCCTATTTGGATTTTTACCTTAAGGTGCTTTTTCTGTTCCAGGGTCCAAACCAGAATACCACATTACTTTTAGTGGTCATGTTTCCTTAGCCTCTTTCAATCTGTGACAATTTCTCGGTCTTGACTTTTGAAGAGTAGTGGTCAGGAACTTTATAGAATGTCCCTTCGTTTGGGTTTGTCTTATGTTTTCTCAGAATTATGCTGAATTTATGGACTTAGGGGAAGAATACCACAAAAGTGATGTGTCCTCATCACATTGTATCAGGAAAACATATAACCAACATGATTTATTACTGGAGGCGCTAACCTTGATTGATTAAGTTAATCAAGATTTTTAACAATACTACTCAATTATGTAATTTGTGAGAACATTAATGCTACTATAGAGTTAGATCCACACTTAAGTAATTAAAAATAGATTCCATATAATGATTTAATGTTCTTTAGGAGACTAGTGCCTGATCCTGGACTCTAAAGTAATGGAAAAGGAATAATATTTGGGGACCCAAGACCTGAGTTCAAATCCTATATCCACTACTTACCGGCTTTAAGTCACAATCTCTATAAGCCTCAATTCCTTCACCTGAAAAATGGGGATAGTTATATTTCCCTCACAGAGTTGTTGTACAGATTAAATAATGTGTGCATCATATCTTATAACCATGAAACACTATACAAATATTAACTGTTGCCATTATGTTTAAGCTTTTTAGTTGCTTACTGGGCATTTTTTCTTACTTTCAAGAAGACTTTCATAAGTGGTGTGAGTACCGATATAAAAAAATCTGCTGAGTCTCAGAAATAAAGTGCCAAAGCTACAATAATAAAGTGATAAAAAGGTCCCCTGATGGTACCAGTCTGTTTTCTACCTCTGATGGATCTATAAATACAACAAAACGAAGGCTCTGAGACTATACAAAGAAATTGTAAATACCATATACGCATTTCCGTAAGTTAATCATTCAGAAACTATGCATACTTGAGTCAATGAGGGAAAAGAGCAAAATAATTTCATTATAGTATTTCTATAAACTCTTTAAAATTAGTATGGACTGCTGGGAAATAAAAAGATTTCCATGACTGTTAGTATTTTATATCCAACTAAAAGTCTCTATTTCAGAGACATGTCATTAATGTGTTAAAAGACAAACCACTACTTTCAATATAATAGATGTTGAACTGTGAATTTTTCTTGTAGATCATGTTAGAATGTAAGCTTATTGAGGGCAGGGATACTAATCTTTGAATCTACTACAGTGAACTAGCATGAGATTTTCATTGGATGTCCTTCGTATTGCTTACTTATGCTCTCTGAACTAAGATTGTAACCTCTGTGTTGCCAGATCTGGGGTACACAATAAGCAAACTAACATATGCTTTAGGATACCAGCAAAGCCAGGTTAAAAAAAAAAAACTTCCTTAAAGAATTTAATATTTCAGCAAGAGCACTGAAGTAGTCATCATGGGAAAAATCAGAACTTCGTTGGACTTCCTTACATTTATTTTTTGGTTTTGTATTATTTTTGTTTTTATTTACATATGAGATGAGTTGGTAGGACATCAAAATCTTTTCAGTGCTTAGGATCTCCAAAAATCTTAATCCAATTCTGCATGCATCTTAAGTTACCATAGGTTTTATTTACTCAGTTATTCAGCAAAAAGTATTTTATTTCATGAAAATTGTAACACATGTATACCTATACTTTACATAATGAGTAAACTCTAAGATTCTTCCTTATTTTATCTTCCCTTAGCAAGAAACCATAATAAATGCCAGAAAGCAACTCTCATAAGTTGGACTGATACCAGTTATTAGCCAGCAGTGCCACTATATCATCACACCCTCCAGCTGTATTCAAAGATTACATAGTAATTTCCCAAGATAATCATAAGTAAATTACATTATTTATGGTATTTACTGGTATATATGAAATCCTAAATGTTCTACTTGAAACGTCTAAATATATGTAAGAAATGAGCGGAGTTCATTTCTTGGGTTGTAGTTTAGGTTTGATTCACATTTCAAGTTTAGTTACCTAAGAAAAGACCACTGGTTATTTTTTTTCTCAACAATTCAGTTAAAGGAAACACTGTCAGATTCTTCCCAGTTTCAGTTCTCCCTCTACCTACCAGCCAATCTGTTGCTAGATGATTAGCCAGATGTTTTTGGTGTGTTTTGTTGCTAATATTCCCAGTACACTTCAAGGAGCTGGGTACAGATGTTGCTTGAGGATATGCTTGCTAGCGGCTGGTAGTAATTAGACCACCTATCATTTTTTTCTTGGTTTCATTTTGACCACTGGGTGCATCATACAACCGTGTTGCATATTTTTAAGAGCAAGAAATACAGAAAGCAATAGCAGTTAATTAGCCTTACATACCTAAAAGAGGAAGTTAAAAGTACAGAGAACTGGTGTCTCAGATGACTGAAATAAACGATTAGGGAAGGGACTATTCCTTTACATTTAGACATCCTCCTCCCCCTCCCCCAATTCAAGTCCCATCTAAGTAGTCAAAGAGAGAACTTTGACAATAAAGAAATTGCCTTGTTAGAAAACCCTCCCCAAGACTTATTTTTACTTTTGTTTTAAAGTTAATTGCTTTTCTCCCTTTCCCCAAAGAAATGGAATATTTGTTTCAAGTCCCTGGAACATTAAGGCTTCAGGGTTCGTCATGATTTCTTACCTATACTAAGTCTTTAGTTTTCGTAAAAATCAGTCTGTAAAAGACTTTAGCTTTTTCTGGCACTGTTTTGGCTGTCAGTCGGATCTCTCCCTCCACCCCCGCGGCCCCGGGCGTTGATCTGGCAGGTGCGAGGCCGAGGCTCTGGGCTTAGAAAAGGAGGCCGAAATTACACAGCGCGCGCCCCAGAGGAGGAGACGGCTGCCGCAGGCCTGGCCGCCCAAACTTCGACAGCCTAGCAGGGGAGCGCGGAGGCGGGCTGGTCTGCCCCGCCAAGGCCGGGAAACAGTCGCTTCGCTCCAGCCTTCAGCAGCCAACGCCGCCGAGCCTCTAAGGCCCTGCGGCTCTCCGCAGCCTTAATTAACAAGCCTCTTTCCCCCACCTTCGCCCCGCCGGGCTCCGAGCAGCTTGGGGTTTCGCGTCTCAGAGTCCATCCCGCTCGCCAGCCGGAGGAGGCCAAGCCCGGCTCCAAGGAGCGAATGCCGCTCCGGCGGGGTCCTGGCAGCGGGTGGGAACCAGCGCAGGAGACTGAGGGACCGAGGAAGGGAGCAAGGAGGCGGGAGAAAGGGCGCGGGGCGAGGGGCGGGGCGAGCCCGGAGGAGAGCTACAGCGCCACCAGGGCGGAGGGCGGGGCGTGGGCGGTGCCCGGCCTTCCCGCTCCCGCCGCGCTGCAACTCCGCGGAGCCTCCTTAAAACTCTGCCGTTAAAATGGGGGCGGGTTTTTCAACTCAAAAAGCGCTCAATTTTTTTCTTTTCAAAAAAAGCTGATGAGGTCGGAAAAAAGGGAGAAGAAACCGGCACCGTCTCTGCAGCAACAACAGAAGCAGCAATTGTTTGAGCGAAAAAAGAAGCAAGAGAGGGAGGCGAGGAAAAGACCAGAAAGGGGCACGACGCACAAGTGTCTGTAGGGGTGAAGGGAGCAGGGACCGGTGATTTGGGGGGGATCAGCTACAAAAGAAACTGTCACTGGGAGCGCTGCGGCTCGGGAGGAAGCCGTGCTGCCCGGCTCCGTTCCAAGGCAATCTGGCTGGCGGCCGCTGCCCTATCGGTGGCACAGGCTGGGGGCACAGGCTAGGGGACTGCGAGAGGTTGGCGAAGTGACACCGGGCGCCGAAGCCGCTGGGTTGTCGCCAAGAGGGCGGCGGGACAGGCTGCGCCCTGAAATTGTGGCAACTACTCACACTGAGAGCTGACCTGAGACTTCCCAGGACCCTCCGATCTCCGGAGGCCCTCAGAAAACCGGGAAAGGAAGGAAAAGAGGCGGCGGCAGTTCAATGAGGATCTACAGTAGGAAGTCTGAACTGGCTCGGTCGTAGGCGGGAAGTTACCGGTGGGCTGCCCTGTGCAGCCGCGATGCTGCAGCGCGCTGCCTCATCAGCCCCGGCCCCCTAGACGCTCGCCGCATCGCTCTCCCCTTTCTTCACGCTGCTGGGAGTCCCGGGACCCGGTGGGGCCGGCATGACCGGCTTGCCGGTGACCCGCCGCGCGCCCGGCCGTCTCCGGAGACGCGCGCCGAGCCTGGCTCCCACGGCCTCTGAGGCTCGGCGGGGCTGCGGTTGCGCGGCGGACGGGCTCCGGAGCCCTCCCGCGCAGCGTTAGCCCGCTGCTCGTCCCGGACGCGAATAAAGACTCCTCGGGAGAAGCCGAGGCCACTGGGGAGTCGTTACGACCTGTAACTTGAGGGCCACGGAACTGCTACTCTCGTTTGCTTTTGGCGATCATCTTTAACCCCCGGAGCACGTCAGCATCCAGCCACCGCGGCGCTCTCCCTGCAGCGGAGGACTCAGGACTACCCCTTCGGCGAGACGGATGGAGACCGAGCCCCTCCGAGGACCTGCTCCTGCGGTTCTGGCTCGCGCGGCTCAAGTCACCACCGTGAACAAGGGTGGGTTAATGCTTTTTCTTCCCCCCAGATGTCTCTTCTTCCGCGGTATTTTCTGCCCTGATCTAGTCCCTTAAATCTCCGTACACATTTCTCACAGAGATCTGTAGTGTAGCTACGTGACAACTCTGCCTACATTTTACGTCCAGAGTAATTTACCAGAAATATATGTGTGTCTGTATATCTCTCTGTTTAATCACCAGAATTCTTCATAGGGGTTAAGCTAAAAAGCGAGGAGCGGAGCCCCTCTCCAATGGCTCAGTTTTGCTGAATAATCACGTGTGAATCGAGGGGCGGGCTTTTGGCAGGCAGATCTTACTAGTATTTACTACCAAGCTCTACTCCAGATTAACCATCCCAGTCCTTCTGTCAGTCTCCGATGCCATCATGCAGCCTGGTTAGGAGCAAAGGAAAGGGGAAAAAGGAAAACAACTAATTCATCTTTTCCTGATCGTCAGGACCCTAAAGAATGGCCGAGCCTTGGGGGAACGAGTTGGCGTCCGCAGCTGCCAGGGGGGACCTAGAGCAACTTACTAGTTTGTTGCAAAATAATGTAAACGTCAATGCACAAAATGGATTTGGAAGGACTGCGCTGCAGGTTGGTATCCAGAGAGGTGGGGAAAACAGGTCAACAATGTTGCCTACGTGATCCGGGTTTCTAGAATAACAGCTTTTAAGCTTTCAGGGGTACAAAATTTCACTGTTTTTAAAACTAGTTGGTTGCCATATTTTATATCTTTAAGTGGATTCAACTCCCCAAAATGACGTACTTTGAACAAACTCGTCAAATTCAGTAACATCCTCGATATCAAGTGGGTTCCAGGTTTGGTCTTAATTTTGGGAATGCTTTTGTGACGGTGGGGATTTTAAAGCAGTCGTAGCAGCGCCGAGTTTTGGGGGGTTTTTTTTTTTTAGACAGCTCTGTAAACACATTATTATGATTATTATTTGAAGTAAATACACTGCTATTAGTGGTTTCCGTACTTTGCTCCAATAATTGACTTTAACGTTAATTTTCTTGACTACTGGCGAGAGTGTTTTTCCTTCAAATGCTTCAGGTTTTGACAAACGACCTTTCCTCATTTGGAATGGGTGGCCTGGGCACGGGCACAGGATGTACATTTCACAGTTAATGTAATACCATCCACCCATTCAGGATTGAGGAGGAATAAAAAGTTGAATTTTCTAATCAGAGGTTAGTTTATAGTGTTTTTGTCTCTGTGGTCATGCCGTGTAATGTTATAATTTTTAGTAATTAGATTTACAAGCAACAAATGAAACACGTCCAGCTGCCAAGTATTGTACCTGATAATTTTTTCCCTTCTCTGAACGTTATCATGTAACTTAGTTGAAAGGTTTAGAAACAGAAAAATGACAAAGTAGTCTCAAATAGTTGCTTTATCTGAGTTCTAATGGTTTTTTTATGAGCTATTTGTATTCGAAATGCAACACATAAAGCTGTTTTTGAAAATCCATTGGGCAGACGGTTTTGAGAGTGCTTTGTTTTAAGTGCAAGAATTAGAAATTTAAGTGGCAGAAGATGTACTATTAACAGACGAAGTTCATACAGCCTGTACATTTTAAATCAGAATACACTGACTTTACAAAAATTTCATTATTAAGGAAGCTTATGCAGAGATACTAAATTATTTATCTTGTTATTTCAGGTAGATTAAGTGGGGAAAGGATTTTTTTCTTTTCCCACCGAGTAGTTTTTTTAAACAAGTTTGGAGATGATAGCAATGCCACAAAGTTAATATATTGAAAAGTTTCCTATTGGAAATTCAAAATATTATATAAATATGAAGAATGAGCAACTTAACCCTGTAAGAATAAGATCTTACGGGACTTTTGACGAGCAGGAAGACTGGGAGATTAATACTGCAAAAAAAAAAAAAAGTTTTGACAAACATTTTAAATTCAACTCTGCAATCTTGTTTATATTAAACATACTTGTCAAGATACTAACACCCACTTATTGTGGCTTAGTCCTAGTACATATAATGAAACACACACAAACAGGAGTCTCAAGGCTTATTTTCAGTATGTATAAGCCTGGCTCTGAAATTGTGTCATAACTCAAGAACTTTCTTTCAAAACAATTTCCAATATTACTATTATTTTCTGTGAAATATGGCAAAATTTCTCCTACAATTATGTTTATTTAACTCAACTGCAAAAGCTTCCCCCCCCCACCCCGTCTTAGTGTAAGCTTTTCAATCAGGATGGTGTCAAAGGCCTTAATCGTACATTTGGTTTACAAAGATCCAGGGTGTCTGTCTCTTATTTTTCCCAGTCCAGTTCCTTAAATGTGACTAAATTTTTAGGGGCAGTTATGATCAAAATTAGATTGTATTAATTTTTAATAACAAAAGTATATTTCATTGAAGTTCTTGAAAAATAAATTATGTATCATTTTTAACCTATGCCCTAAAGGAAGGGCTAAAACCCACCAGGGTTTTATCAACAGGGAAGCTTAGCATCTTAGCCATCTATCTAGTTTGCATTTATAAAATATTATTCATTCCAAATATATTTATCATATTACTTAATTTGTGATTTTTAGACAAACATTTTAAAGAGATACATCAGCTTTGTAAGTATTTCCCAATGTATATTTAATTTCACAAACATTTGAGTATCTACTATGTAATTCACTTATTATAAATTTAGGTTATTATGACTATATCTAAAAATAAATTAAAACAATTAAAATGTTGAAATTTTCTTGTATGTAAATGAGACTGTATTTTTCACAACTAAATTTTATGTATTACATAATTGCATGCTGCTCTACAAGATCTTTTATAATTATGAGAGCCTAATAGAGATCTCTTATTAGAGTGAAATATATTCAAACAGCAGTAGATAAGTCTTTGTCATATGAATTATTTGTATGTTGATGGCAAATTTTAATACCAAATTCTGGTTTTAAAAATACTGGCAGTTTACAAATAGCTATTCCTAAATGCCTGATAATAACTGCAAAAGGAAATAAGATGGGATCACCAGATGATTAATAAGTGGCCTGAAATCACAAGACCAAGCTCTCTGTGTCCCAAAATACACATTAAATATATTATTTTATCTTCTTTTGCTCACTTGAAAATTAGGAGGCTAGTTAGAACTTTAGGGAACAATAAGTAATATAGTAGGATGACTGTTTCTTTTCAAGAACAGTTGCCATACAATCATCTCCTATCTAATACAAGACATACCATGAACTCAGTTTTAGATAAATCAGTATCATAGGCAATGTAGAACATTTTTTAACACTTTAATAATCAGTAACATTTTAAATTTTCAAGTGAAGGATTCTAAGCACTAATTACACCTAGTAACCCATATGAAGTAACTGCAAAGAAAAAAAACTATTAAAAAATTTGGAAACTTGGGATTACATCTATTTGGAGAGAACTTGTGAAAATTAATCATTTAAGAAAATACCACGTCTGGATATTTAAGAGATCATTTTTACACTAGTAAAATCAGACTAGATGGAGTATGATGTGTGTAAACACTTCTTTGAGGATTTGAAGAAAGTCACTTTCCTTATTTCTTTTTAGCCATTTAGGCAATAAATTTTACCCACATTTTAGTTTCTAGAATTAATATCCCCAGGCACATTTTATGACCATGAACAAGCAAACAGAAGGAGACTTATTTAAATCTCAAACTCATTTCATTTATTTTAATAAATTCATGAAATTACACAACACTTCATGGGAGATAGAGAACTGAGTTGTCAGCTGAATTTTATACAAGTTGGACTCATTCTATTTTATTGATCAATTTATCCTACTTTGGGGCCCATTTAAGATGGTCCATCATAGAAGGTCAATTTTTAGAACTTTTCTTCTACTTTTACCTATTAGTATTCATTTCCTGCAACTGAGTCCTTCAAACCTGGTCATCTAGGTCTTCCCCAAGTACACCTTCACCAAAAATAGTACATAAATAGGAGAGATGGATATTTTAAAAATATTCTTGTAGTAGGAACTCTTGAAAGAGTCTACCGTTTTTTCTTCTTTTCTAGGTTATGAAACTTGGAAATCCCGAGATTGCCAGGAGACTACTACTTAGAGGTGCTAATCCCGATTTGAAAGACCGAACTGGTTTCGCTGTCATTCACGATGCAGCCAGAGCAGGTTTCCTGGACACTTTACAGACTTTGCTGGAGTTTCAAGCTGATGTTAACATCGAGGATAATGAAGGGAACCTGCCCTTGCACTTGGCTGCCAAAGAAGGCCACCTCCCGGTGGTGGAGTTCCTTGTGAAGCACACGGCCAGCAAAGTGGGGCACCGGAACCATCAGGGGGACACCGCCTGCGACTTGGCCAGGCTCTACCGGCGAAACGAGGTCGTTAGCCTGTTGGAGGGAAACCGGGCGGAGGGAGCTTCGAATCTGCAATGAATGTGGGGAGGGCTCTCCCACACTGCCTTCTATTTTGTCAGTTAATTGGTTGGCTCTCCTATTTTAATATCATTTGTTAAAATTCACCTTTTTGTCATATTTTAAGCAGCAAGTTAAGTCTTCTGAAAAAGCTAATTGGAAGTCTTATTACAGATTTATGAATATATTTAAGCAACATCTTTTTCACCTGCAAAATCATGAGTTCTAACATGTAATTGCAAATAGCTTTGGCTTTTTTCCTGAATATTTTATCTTTCCTTGACTTTTCTCCTTGCTTCTCCCTTTGCCAGTCTCAATACACAAGTTGGAGACTTTGTTTTAAAAATGATTTGTCCTGATGCTTCTTTTGCCTGATTAAAACACTTTTTCAAAATAGGACAATGTTTTCCTGTGACTTCCACTCCTCTTGTAACTCCCACATAATTTGCCTCTTGATAAAGAGAACTGTACTAAAAGATAATAACGTTTTAAATCTTGACATTAGAAAGAGTAGACCAATTGAAAATTAGCCTCACTGACGATTCAGTTAGTCTTTTCTTCCTCTCCTCATGCCTCCCCCCAAAGATTCTACTTGGTGCCTAATATTTCTGCTTTAGAACAGAATAAGAACAACATTTTTGGATAGCAAATCTGAAATTATTTCAGTGTGAATTTACCGTAAATCGATCTTCTCTTTTCCTCAAAATTAAGTTGAATGGTTGAAAAACAGGTTTCAGAAGTAATGATCTGAAAACAAATATATGTCAGCTCGAAAAGCCACTTTAAAAAGAAAATGCCATCTTAAAAGTGCTTCCTATTTGTTGATTTTTTAAAATCACAAATGAAACAATTAGTTAAGTAATACATTTCCCAAAATTATACCTTATGTATACTAAGTGGAACACTGAGTTTTTTCTCCCTGAATGTCAGAAGTATAAAATTACAAAATGTTTAAGTATTAAAATATCTACAAATACCAATTTTTAGGGGATAAAAAGCTCAGCAGGAACATATATATAACATATAAGGGTCATAACTAATTTAAGGGCTGCAGTACAATAAATATAGAAACTTTTATACTAAATAAATAGGCCACTCCTTCACATAGTACTTGATTCCAACAAAAAGTTTTGGTAAAGGCATATAAAATCTTCCGAATGTGTTTAGCTAAAAATTAAAAAATTTGAATGAAATTGAAATATCAAATTTCCAAGAGAATTTTCCAGCATCTACTACTTACTTTGTCATCTTACTTAAAGATTTCACCAAAGGATTTCAATGCAAATACCGTTTATAAATTTATAAATACTTTATTCAGCATCTCCCACGTGAACAACAATGTTTTATGTAAAAGTTCCCTTCTTCTGCTTCATAAGCTCCCTGCCCTCACTCCAAAAAGAACAAAATGCTTCAAGGTTTATTGAAGGACATGTTTCTGATGCCTGCCCTAACAAGGATTGAAATGGTTGCAGGCAAGTGGTTTTCAAATTTATTTTCCATGATAGTATGAAAGAATATAGAAGAAAAAATGTAATCCTTTTCTTTTGGTATTTAAAGTTCACCTTCCCTATGTCAAGTGCAACAAGAATTCAACTTCTGTCACCTCAAGCCACAAGATACTGAATAAATTTATTTTTGACAGCAACATGAAATTAAACTTAACACATTTATTTTAAAAGTTTAGGAAAATGTAGAAATTGAGATGGTTTCAAAGAAAAAATGTGTATTTTTGGATTTAAAAACTAGACTCAATATACAAAATACACTGCTTGAGTAAGCTGAATATTTTCTAAACACAAGACTATTACTAAAAAGTAAAAATAGCCCTTATTAAAAGTTGCCACTGTAAAGATGGGCGTTTCTTAAAGTCGATTTTAATGGACTTTTCAGTATTCACCAAGTCTAATATCAAAATTGCTCTTTAGATATTTCAAATACAGGACGTTCATTAAAGCTAAAGAGAAATACTTCTGCAATTGCTTTGTTCTCAGGTGGTCGGAGCAAGATGAGAGGAGAAGGAACTCTCTCTCTCTTCATCAGCCTAAAATTTGCCTAGGCATTAAAACATCGCCACATCTCTCTGGCTCTTCGCAGGAAATAGCTTTGCTAATCTAAGTATTTTAGAAATGAGTTGTGTGGTCCCCTCTAGGAAATATTAAAAGCCATTATTCAATCTCTCAAAAACCTCAACAATATTCAGTAAGACAAATAGACCGAAATGTATAGGATGGAAGAAACGGTGCTGCAGTTTAACAGGGTCTAGTTTGCAGCGAGCTGAGGTGGGGTAGGATCTCATCTTCTTCAGATGCAGAGTAAAGAGGCAAATGCTAATTAATAAGAGTGATCTGAGCCCTAGAGGATGACGCCATAGAAAGGATGGAGGATAGTAAGCGGAGATGCGCTCTCAAATTCAGTTATTCACTGCGTCCGCATCCACGTCGGGAAACTCAGGCTTAGTCTTTGCCCGGTAAACTGAATGCTGGTCTTACACCTGGGGGAAAGCAGGGCCAGGATGGGAGACCACAGTCCAAGTTCTGGTCCCCAAGCCACTAAGCAAACTGAATTTTACCACATTTCGGTAATGAATTAATATTTTTCTGATAAATAACATGCATCTCGTAATGGTGTGTTGAGCTCCTACATACATACCACGTTGGGTAACTAATAAATAGATAAAATAATTTTGTCTCAATTTGATTGGTAACATTATAAATGTCCCTGATTGTGTTGATTAAACAAAAGTTGTGGAATCCGTGGCCCCGGACTGGTTTCGAAATCTCAGTTCCCCAAAAGGTGCTTTCGGCTTTTGCCGGGGGTAGAGGTAATAGTCCAGAAGTGCTGGAAGATCACAGTGCTGGAGCGAGAAAGGGTCGTACTCTGACTTTCTGACTGCCCTAAGCGACCTTCATCAAAAGGCTACGGGGGAGAGGGGAGGGGAGAAAGTCCGTGTCCTGGTCTCTCGAGACTGTTTTGATTTTACACCACAGTTCCAAAAAACCAGATTCACACAGGGACCTAGTGAGAGGCAGGAGACAATCTTCCAGCCTAAGACCTGGGGTAAATTTCTGCCCATAGCCAATTCAAGTCCTCTATGGAGGGGCTGCAAAGACATCCTTTCTGTCCCTTCGAAATTCTCCAGACTCCAACCGCAGCTCCCGGTTCCCTGGTGAGGAAGCTAGAGTCCAGAGCTCCCTCCGGGCGCGCAGAAAAGCCCGGGGTGGGGGTGGGGAGTTTCAAAACCGTTAGCTCGCGTTGTTTTTTTTTTTTTTTCCCCTCCCTCGCTAAGGTTTCTTTTCTTTTCTCTTCCTGTCCAAATATTTCAAATTTCCGCGCCTTAAATAACAGTCTCCTTTTATTTAGTTAGTTTCCTCGGCAGGTTTGGCCGCCCGCTAGTCTCTGCCCCCCAGCGGGCTCGGGGCGCCTCGGGTGCCTGGGTGCTGCCTGCAGCCCCTGCGCGCTGCCCCCGGCCCAGCCTGCGCGGCCCAGAGCGCGTCCGCCCGAACCACAGCCCCCTCTCGCCGCGACCTCGCCTGACCCGACTCTCCCGGCACCCAGAGCCAACTAAGGCCGCCCCCCGCCCGGACGCCAGTCGGCCTCTCAACTCGACTTCCCTCCCTGGACTTTGGAGCCTCTTCTGCTTTGGGGTTTGGATCCCGGTCGCCCTGGAGCGGCGGAAGGGCCGCGGCGATAGCAAAGCAGCGGAGAAGGCCAGTGGCCGGAGCCTGCCCCAGCCCCCACCCCGCGGGTAACCTTGGAGGCGCCCTCGGAGTGAGTGTGTGCGCTGCCGCGCCAGCCCGCTGGGGCGAGCGGGCGCACGGTGCAGCAGACAGGAGGCGGGCGCTGGGGGCGGGGAGGGGGAGCGGGCCCCGGTGCCTCACGGCTGCAGCCGCAGCGCCCCGGGAACTGCGGGCTGCCGGGGCGGCCAGGGTCCCCCGGTCTGGCCCTCAGGCAGCGGTCCTTGAGGAGGTGGCGGCCATCCCACTGGATGGTTCCGGCGACCTGTGCCTGAGGACTGGGGCCCGAGGGCGACGTGGGAGCAGGGGCAAGCGGGCCGGTGAGTGCCTAGCTCTCTGCGGAGGTGTGCTGGCGGCGGGACCGGGCGCGGCGGCTGGAGCAACTCGGTGCCCAATGCCAATGCCAGCACTCCCTCCCCCTCCCCCCGTGACAGCTGAGGACAGCCGGGCTCCGAGCCTCGCGTCCCACTGAAAGGAGGCAAATGCCTCTCAGGCTTCCTATCCCCTTCGACTGCTCGGGAAGTTGTCCTGTGGTGTTGCCTTTCCCCCTATTAATTGCCAGACGTCCAGGATTGAAAATGCACGTTCATTCGGAAAGACCCTCAGCGTGAAACACTGAGAATTGCAGGCCCGTCGGGACTTTGGGTGGGGCTGGGGCGCGCAAAACACCTAGAAGTGGTCTTGTTTTTTTCAACCCGGCATAGATCCGAAAAGCGAGTATGGGTCTTCAGCGATGTCTGAAAAGAATAAAAACTCCTCAGATCTGGATAATGGTAAATTAAGGTTCCAGTGAAGTATTTTGCCATCTGCTATAGAAACATCGTGCGAGCTTCAGGTGTTAGGATGTGGGTTTGGAATTTTCTGTACTGTCTGTAATCCTCAAAGACATTAAGTAACAGCATGGCAACACACCCGGCAAGCGAGCAAAGGTTATCCTTACCACCACAGCACCTGCAAAAGCACAAGTGGAGCTCACATATTTTGCTTCCTGAGCTCTAAAATGGCTTCTGAGCCGTCCAGAGGTACCAGCACATACAAGGAGGGGGACGGGGTACTGGAGGAGAGCTTGTACATTAAAAAAAAAAAAAAAAAAAACTACACAGATTATTATTATACTTCAACAGTTCCACCTCATCTCTCCTCTTTCCCAGTCCCCGCTGGTCGAGGAAGAATTTAGTGTAGGCCTATTCAATAACTCTATATACAGCCTTTTTTTTCCTTCCCTCATCTCCCTCATCACCACCCCCCTCCCCGCCAAAACACACACACACTCACACACACACACACACACAGAGAGACACAGACACACACACAGTTAGCCAAAAACATTAGCTCTTTGGGGGAGGAAGTTAAAAAAAAAACAACAACAACAACAAAAAAAAACCAATCCTTATCCAAACTACCCGTCATTTCTTTTGAGCACTAAGAAGAAATCCCACATATATATAATCTATTCTATGAAAGAAGAAAAAATTTACCAGAACCTCAAATGCATTCAATTGGTATAAAGTGATATGAATTATCTTTTAACATTAAAATAATGGGATAGTTTCTGGATTTGATAGGTGAAAAGCTCAAAAATCTCCATTGAAATACTTAGAGACAGAAGCTTTTGCTCTTTTTTATATTTTATCAGTACAGTAGTTACCGAGAAAAAATGATACTTTATCTTGACCATATAAAGCAGTATCATGCTGACTAATTTTTTTTAGTTATATGCCTTTGTTTTTCAGATTAGTTATAATAATAGTGAAAGTTCACATATAAAGCAAAACTGACAACATCTTTTCATGTTAAAATTTTAATTTAGAAATGCAACTGAATTATCACAACTATATTAAAATACAGTCCACTCCCTTGCTTCTTCTAAATGTACAGTTTGCACAACTTGCTGATAAAAAGAAGTCTGCCCTGAGTTTAAAATTTATGCCTTGGAAACCTGATTTCCTAAAATAAAAAATAACTCTCTGTTCTTTATGAATAATTGTTCTATAATTTGGCTATTCTGTGTGGAGCTAATGTAACAGTATCTCCTCCTACATTTTGGAACTATTGTAAAAGCCATTTGGGCCCAAATAGTCCCTGTTCCAAAGTTTTCTCCTTCAGATATTTTTACTAAGAAGTGACTGTCCTCATTGATGCAGCAGCATTCTGATGCCTATTCTGCTAATTCAAGAACTTCAGACCAGACTTATACAGGCCATTGAAAAAGAAACATGCATTTCTTCTCTTGTCCAGGTTCAGAACAGATGTGAATGAACGTTAACATTTGAAAGGCCTGGAGTAATTAATTTGCAAATCAGTTATTGTAGTGTGATAATGATTCAAGATGAGATTTTTAAAACCTCATTTATCAGAAGAATAAATGGGATCAAATTATTAAAATAAGCAGCATTTGCTGATGATTAATAGTATAATATTCAATCAATATTGAATATCTCAATATTCAAATAAACAATAGTGTATATTGTGGTATGGTTTTTAACTGTAAAAGACAATATTACATAATCATCATCATGATATATAAAAGTAATTGATCATTCCAGAGTATCTTTTTCAATGTTAAGTAAAATATAATTAAAACACAGTAGTTGTGTTTTTTTAAAATATTTAACTACACTATCACCTATATTGTTGGCTGTCCTCATTTTTCTTTCTTTTTTCTTTTTTCTTTAACTTTTTTTTACCTTTTTTGTCTCCACATTTTAAGCGATGAACAAAAATAGCATGTCGAAAAAGACTTCCAGTTCTCTTTTATTCTTGCTGCCTCAGCCATCTATTTCTCTATTCACAAACATTACTTTAACTTTAAAAACTATATTTTGTGATGCTAAAAAGTAATTATTATTCCCATTAATTAAAATTTATCATAGGCCTTATGAGTGAAAAAGCATTGTCTATTTTATTTAAAATAACTTAAGTGAAAAAAGTATGGACATTTGGTTGTAGCAAGTGTGTTATTTATGTTTTGAATATAAATTAGTTGAAACCTTAAAACACATTTACTATTTTAACATATGCTAAGATTATCAACTTAGAATCAAAAGCTCAAAAATGTTAAATTTAATTCCTAGTATTTGGGAAATAATTTAACATATTTTTATTTGCTATGTAAGATAAGGCTAATTGTTTTAAGTAATAAAAAGTTAAAATGTTGATACCTATAGGAAAATATGAAGAGAGGACTATGATATCAAATCTAAAGCAATGTTTTTTTTAAATAAATCACTCCTACTGGTAAAGTGTGTATTTTCATTGTAGTGATTATTATTTTATAATTATATTTTGCACTTGGCACATAGACCAAAGCTTTCTATGTTTATCTATAAGCATAAGTTGGATATGCAGTTAATCCAAATAATACTTTGTGGTCCTGTTCTATATGAGTATTTTTACATATGCATATGTATGTTTAGATATTTCTTACTAACGTTTAGTACTAAGTATATAGATATTTTGAACAAATACTACCAATTCACTTCATATTGCTATTTTAATATGTTAATTTTGATCTGCTACAGAAATGTAAGCTGATTTTTTAGATATAGGTGAGATCATTTTCATTAATGATCCAGGGAGGGATGTAAATTAAAATCTTAGAACTGAAAACATTAATGTGGGTCTTAGTTCTGCCTAGGTTTTTGTTTCAAATTCTTGTCTTGAGGCAAATATATATGAAAGTCACTTAACATCCACAATTAATATAATCAGATTTGAAATATTAGGAATAAATTGTGATGGTGATCAAAGAAGAATGGATATTTTAAGTATTTTAGATAGCTATGCCTGTGGGTTAATTTAATATCAATTACATGATGAGATATTTGCTAAATAATCCAAAAGCAAGTATAAAATAAGACCAGTAAAAGATATTTGCCCAATAATTCAAAAGCAGGGCTAACAAGACCAAACAAAAAATTTTTTTTCATTACACCACCTGGGTAAATATAAACAAATTAATGTTCTTGGTTTTTACAGTGGATAATTTTACAGTTTCCAGTGAAGTTTTCTGCCATATCACTTGGATAATGCTTTTAAAACAGAGTTAGAAAATAACCATTTATTATTTATGGTCATATTTAAAAATTACCTTTAAAATACGTTTTACTTAATTACAGCTTACACATATTGTGTCCAAAAATAGCAAGTTCAGCACCATTCTGAAAGGGTGAGTGGATATAGTTGGACATCTGGACTAGACTGAGGGGCTGTTTAATGTGCAGCCGGAATAGGGCCACATGGGAGAGAGCACCGAACTAACTGAATGCTGGCTAATTTGCTTAAAAGTAATCAGAATGGCTCTGAGTTGGTATAAATTGCCTTCAGTTGTTTAAATACACTATGTACCTAATGGAAGAGCAAATCACTTCATACAAAGACAGTTAAAAGAAGAAATATATATACACTTTTGCATCCAGAGGGACATCACAAATATCGTGGGGAAAATAGTAATGCAGCAAAAGAGACCTGTACATAATAACATCAGCTGAAGATAAATGATTTGCTTTCATTTCTTTAAAAAGGACTAATTATTATGTTTTAAAGATTTAAAATGCACAGTTCTTCAAACATATGACTTGCATCTATAAAATACACAACACATACTAACTTATTAATATTCTAATTTTAAAATTTTTCACAAAAAAGTAAACCTAAGTATCTATTGGTTCATCACATCCTATTGAAAGACCATGCAACATACCCTAAAATCAGCAAATAAAGTTTGTGGCTTACCAACATAAAAGAACTGTAAAGATCAGTGCTTTCTAAGGAAAATGTTCTGTCTCAAATTACCAGGATAAAGATCTGGGAACTTTTAATAGCACGTTTTGTCTTCTATGAACAAATAGGTTATATTTAGGATCAATGTAAAATTTCTTTAACATTTCTACAATAAAGTACTATTTTATATGATTGTTTTGAGTTTAAACATGTAGAATTTAAACAACAGAACTCTGTATAGACATTGTGAGGTTTCTCTTTATTTAGCAACAGAATAAACTAAAGAGAAATCAGATCAAAACATAAAATTCAGATATATTCACATTAAAGAACAACAATGATATTACATCAACCAACAGAAAAGTTATCTCACACGAAAATCTTCCATTAATTTGGGGAAAAGGAGTGATAGGAAAAATATTTAAATCCTTTTCC
Source organism: Camelus dromedarius (assembly GCF_036321535.1). Lineage (NCBI taxonomy): Eukaryota > Metazoa > Chordata > Mammalia > Artiodactyla > Camelidae > Camelus > Camelus dromedarius. The sequence goes on along the minus strand of NC_087449.1, from coordinate 34,454,575 downwards.
ATTAGATTAAAAGATTACTGGTTTCTTATCTAATATTGTTGAAAATAAAATCCTAAATATTTAGAAAAGGGATATGAACGTCGTAAGAAACAAGTGAGTCTCTGTTTGGGAAGTGTGACAGTACTTGATCTAAGAGGATTCTCTGAAGATGTTTTAATACAGTTATGAATAGATTAGCATATAAAAAGCATTGAATTATATTGAATTTTCTCATCATCTTGTAGGCTGTTAAATTGTGTGTATATACAAAGAAAATAGGGGATATATTAATAATTGTCTTTTCTTTTTGATAATTCTTAATTTATACATATATTAATTCAACTTACACTTCAGTAAAAGAGATAAAAACACAAAATCAAGTAAGTTAATAAATCAATACGTATTATTTAGTATCTGTATTACCTAATTTAATATTCATAATCTTCTCATGGATTGGGCTTTACTCTCCCATTTTTACAACTAGGGAAACTCAGTTTTAATGATGTTGAGTAACTTGCCCATGTCACAGGCTGGTAATTTATAGCATAAGGATACAATCCCATGCCTTTTTTTACTTCATTATAGCCAGATGGAAGGATCTTTCAGGGAAATTACCACAAATCAGTACTCAACAATCACATATTATGGACCTGTCATTATAGTCACTTAATAGGTTTACATCCTTGGATCTAATTATATTGGAAGTTTCCACATCTGCAAAATGGGGGTAATAATACCTAATTTGCCATGTTACTGTAAATAATAAATGAAATGTGATGTGTGTAAATTTCCTGGTACTCAGCAAGTCTTTTATAAATGGGAACTATTATTATGGGGAATATAAAGTAAGAGAAAATCCATTCTTGATCTCAGGGAATTTAAAAACTATTTGGGTAGAGTGGGGAGGGTATAGCTCAGTGGTAGAGAATGTGCTTAGCATGCATGAGGTCCTGGGTTCAATCCCCAGTGCTTCCATTAAATAAATAAATGAATAAATAAATAAATAAATAAATAAATAAAGCTGATTACTTAAAAACTATTTGGGTAAATGAAGTTTACATATGGCATACATATAACAACTGGAAAACAAGCAAGGTATAAGCAAGTACATGGTAGTAGGTGTTATGGGTTATAAAAAAAAAGCAAACTTAATACAGAAAATCTTATTAGAAGGCTTATGATATTGATTTAAATATCCTATAGTGGAAAAGAAAACTTACTTTAAGAGGAGAAGAAGGGAAAGCCACCTCAAAATAATTGAGTTTTTCTATCATGTACTCTCTGAAGGTGTCTATATCTAACAAATACATCATGTGAACAATGGAGAGTGACAGAGTGGACATAAAATAAATTATAAAAAACATACATAAGCAGGTATTCTGAAAGATACCTTTCATTATTTTGGAATAAATGACAATGATATTCTGATTTAAATGGGAATAGAAAAATACTTGGAGTTTCATAATCAATACATAAGGGATCCATACTAAGTAGTCAGTATGGAATAATGAGTGAATGATTTTAGGGCCAAATAAACTTTATTTCTAACTCTGGTACTTACCATGTATCTCATCTTGGAATAGACACTTAACCTTTCTGATCCTCATTTCCTCATGTGTAAAATGGGTATAATAATATTTACTTTACAGGGTTGTAATTATTGGGAATAATATTTATTAATAAGTCATTTCATACTTTAATATAGGAAACTTGGAAGGCTATAAACCAAAGGTTTCCTGAGATTTAGATTTAGTTATATTAATCAGAAAGAAAAGAAAATCCCTTAGGTGAACATAACCTTGAGTAACACAGACAATTGTGGATTAAGAATTAAAACTTTGAATTAAGACTTAAAGTCATCATTCCAAGAAACTTTATACACCTATGCATGTGACCAATATACAAGTACATTCAGTTTTATAACTACACTTATTAAAAACCTACTGTATGTGAAGTATTTTTCTATGTGCTGAGTATATGAAGGTAAGACATCATATCAACATTTAAGGAACCAGCAATTTAGTGAGAGAAACAAAATACCTTATACAGAGTTTAGTTGGATATTAGGCATAACGAAGGCACAAAATAAATAGTAAATTAGACTTGAAAAGTAATAAGTACCTAAGAGAAACCAAACTCCATTTTCAGAAAGTTACTCTAGAAGAGTCAAGTAGACTTTCATTTCCAGCAAAATGAAGACTAGATTTCCTTAAAAAATCTTCCCAAATCAAAATAAATTAATTATGGATAAAATACTTTTTAAAATATAATTTGGAATTCAGAGTTGTACTGTTAGAAAGTAAGGGAAATCTACAGATACCAAAACTGAGGGAAAGTGCGTCCTGATGCCAGCTGCTCTGGGGGGCATCCACTGATTCCCTAGTATGTTAATTTCCTGGGGCTGCTATAACAAAGTGTCACAAGCTGAGTGGCTTAAACAACAGAAATTTATTGTCTTACACTTTAAAGGCTACAAGTCTGAAATCAGGTTAGTTCCTTCTGAGGGCTGAGGGAGAATCTATTTCATTCCTTTCTCCTAGTTTCTGGTAACGTCAGGCGTAACTTGGCTTATAGATGGTGTTCTCCTTGTTTTCACATCGTCTTCTCTTTATGTCTTCCTCTGTGTCCAAATTTCCCCCTTTTATAAGAATAACAGTCATAGTGAATTAGGGCCCACCTTAATAATCTCATTTTATCTTGATCATCTGCTAAGCTTCTATTTGCAAACAAGATCACGTTCATAGGTACTGGGGGTTAGAATTTCAACATAATTTAGGGAAACGCAATTCAACCAATAACACCTGGTAATCTAAATTTTTAGTTTTCAAGATTCAAAGAGAGAGGACAGAAGACAATGCTTAGGGCAGTTGTGAGGTAGGAAGACTGACAGAAGACCCCTTTATAAAGCTAGAACCCTCAAAGTGTAATACACTAAAGGAAAAGTTAAACTAAATATCAAAATATTTTGCCCATTTTTATCATTTATTTTCTTATTACTGAGTTTTGAAAGTCCTTTGTATATCTGGGTACAAGTCTTTTATCAGATATGTGTTTTGTAAATATTGTCTCCTACCCTGTCTTTTCACTTAACTGTGTCTTTTGAAGAGAAGTTTTTAATTTAATGAAGTACAATTTATCCATTTTTTTCTTTTCTGGTTCATGCTTTATGTGATCCAAGAAATCTTTGCCTAAACCAGGAAAATAAAGTTTTTCTTCTAGAAATTTCATGGTTTTAGAATTTACATTTAGATCTGTGATATATTTCAAGTAAATTTTTATATATGGTGTGAGGTAAGGGTTAATGTTTTTTTTCTTGCATATGTACATCCAGCTATTCCAGGATCAGTTGTTGAAAATACTGTCCATAAACATTGAATTATCTCAACATCTTGATGGCAAAAATCAATTGACCACTTATATGTAGGTCTAATTCTGAGTTTCTATTCTGTGCCATTAATCTATATGTCTATCATTATACAAATGTTATAGTCTTAATTACTATAGCTTTATAGTAAGTCTTGAAACCAAGTAGTGTGGATCCTGCAACTATTCTTTTTCAAATTTAATTTTGATATTCCAAGTCCTTTTTTTGTATATAGATTTTTAAATTTTAAATTTAGCATGTCAAATTCTCAAAAAGCGACTGGTATTATGTTGAATTTATAAATCAGTTTGGGGGAAATTGACATCTCAACAGTTTTGAGTCCTTTGACTATAAATACTTCTCTACTTATTTAGGTTTAAACATTTCTTTCATTAATATTTGCCACTTTTAGTATACAGATCTTACATACATTTTACTAGACTTGCTCCTAAGTATTTCACATTTTTATGCTGTTTACATTTGAATTTGCAATTGTTCATTGCTAGTATATAGAAATACAATGACTTTTGTATAGTGACCTTATATCCTGCAATCTTGCTAAACTCACTAATTATTCTAGTTTCTTTGTTTTGTAGAAACTTTTTGATTTTCAACATAGATAACTATGTTATCTATAAATAGACAGGGTTTTTTTTCCTTCCTTTTCAATCTGTACGCCTTTTCTTTCTTTTTCTTACCTATACTACACTTGCTATAATCTCAAAAACAATGTTGACTAGGAGTGGTGAGAGTGCACATTCTTGCCTCATTCCTGATCTTAGGGGGAAAGCACTCAATTTTTCACCATGATGCTAGATCTAGATTTTTCAGAGATGCCTTTTTATCAGGTTAAGGAAGTTTCCTTTTATTCCTAGTTGCTTACAGTTTTTTTTTTTAAATCATAAATGAATGTGGAATATGTCAAACATTTTCCTATTTTTATTGAGGTGATTATTATTATCTTTAGCCTGTTAAAAAGGTGAATTACACTGATTTTCAAATACTGAATGAACCTTGCATCCCTTGGAGAAATCTCACTTGGTTATGATGTATCATACTTCTTACATATTGCTAGATTTAATATGCTAATATTTTGTTAAATATTTTTATGTGTATGTTCATGAGTATCATTGGTTTATAGTTTTGTTTCCTCTTAATATAGTGCTATAGATGGAATATTTGTCTTCCCCCAAAATTCGTATGTTGAAACCTAATGCTCAGTGTGATGGTTTTATGAGATTGGGCCTGTGGGAGGTGCTTAGATCATGAGAGTAGACCCCTCATGAATGGGATTAATGCTCTTATAAAAGAGACACTCCCCTCTCCCAAAGCTCCCTAGTCCCTTCCACCTATGAACCAGAAGGCAGGCCTTCAGCAGACACTGAATCTGCCAGAGCCTTGATCTTGGACTTCCCAGCCTCCAGAATTCTGAGAAATAAATTTCTATGACTTATAAATCACCCAGTCTATGGTATTTTGTTATAGCAGCCTTAATAGACTAAGACACATCTTTCTCTGCATTGGGTACTAGAGTAGTGTTGACCTCATAAAATGAGTTGGGAAATGCTCCCTCTTATTTTTGTGAAAGAATTTATATAGAATTGTTAATATAACTTTCTAAAATGTTAGGTAGAATTCAACAGTGAAGCCTTTTGAGCCTGGAATCTTCTTCATGGCAAAGTTTTTAACTACAAATTCAAATTTTAGAATAAATATAGGGCTACTCAGGTAATTTATTTATTATTTAGTAAGCTTTGGTAGTTTGTGTTTGTCAAGGAATTTGCCCATTTTGCCCATTTTATTTTTGTTGTTAAATTTGTTGAAATAAGTTGGTCATAAAATTGCCTTTTTAAATATCTGTAGTATAGTTAGTTACATCCCCTCTTACATTCCTAATATTGGCAATTAATATCTTCTCTTTCATTCATTCATTTTGATCAGTTGAAGATATCATTGTATTAAACTTTTTAAAGTAAGAGCTTTTAGCTTCATTGATTTTCTTTATTGTTTTTCTCCTTTCAGTTTCACTGATTTCTGTTCTTACCTTTAGTATTTCCTTCTTTCTGCTTGCTTTCAGTTTAATTTGCTTTTATTTCTTTTTAAATTGAAATATAGTTGATTTACAATAATATGTTACTTTTTGGTATACAACACAGTGATTCAGTGTTTTTGCAGATTATACTCCACTATAGGTTATTATAGAAAAATGTATATAATTCCCTGTGCTATACAGTATATCCTTGTTACTTATCTATTTTATATATAGTAGTTTGTATCTGTTAGTTCCATACTACTAATTTGTCCCTCCTTCCTTCCCTCTCCCTTTGGTAACTGCAAGTTTGTTTTCTATTTCTGTGAGTCTGCTTATGTTTTGTGTATACATTCATTTATTCATTTGTATTATTTTTTAGATTCCATATATAAGTGATATAATACAGTATTTGTCATACCCTGCCTTATTTCAATAAACTTAGTATTCTCTAGGTCCATCCACATTGCTGCAAATGACAGCACTTCATTCCTTTGTATGGCTGAGTAATATTCCATTACATATATACATACCCCATCTTCTTAATCTTGTTATCTCTTGGTGGGCACCCAGGATGCTTCCATGTCTTAGCTATTTAAGTAGTGCTGCTATGAACATTGGGGTCTATGTATCTTTTCAAATTAGTGCTTTTGTTGTTTTTTTTTTCTGAATACATACCCAGCAGTGGAACTGATGGATCACATGGTATTCTATTTTTAGTTTTTAAGGAACATCCATACTGTTTTCCATAGTGGTTGCACAAATTTACATTCCCACTAACAATATACAAGGGCTCCCTTTTCTCCACATTGTTGCCAACATTTGTTCTTTGTAGACTTTTTGATGATAGCCATTTTGACCAGTGTGAGGTGATACCTCATTGTAGTTTTGATTTGCATTTCTCTAATAATTAGCGATGTTGAGCTTCTTTCCATGTGCCTATTGGCCATTTGTATGTCTTCTTTGGAAAAAATGTCTGTTCAGGTCTTCTGCCCATTTTTTGCTTGGGTTTTTTGGGTTTTTTTGATATTGAGTTGTATGAGTTCCTTGTATATTTTGGATATTAACTCCTGTTGGTCATATCACTTGCATAATTTGCTTTTATTTCCTTAAAGTGGAATATTAGATTATTGATTTGACTTATTTTTTGTTTTCTCAAAGTTTCTATTTGTTTTTCAAATTTTCCTGCATCCCACAAATTCTGACACATTGTGTTTTCATTTTCAGACAATTAAAAATATTTCTAATTTCTCTTGTGACTTTCTCTTTGATGCATGGGCTATATCCACTGTGGTCAGAAAATATATTTTGTGTTATTTCAGTTGAGATCAAATACATAGGTCATACCAACAAATGTAAATGAGCTTGATTCACCTATTAAAAGAAAAAGATTTTCAGATTTCAGGACAAAAGTCAATCTATGCTTTATTTAAGATACATACCTAAAGTTGGGGGAGGGTGTAGCTCAAGTGGTAGAACACATGCTTAGCATGCACAATGTCCTGGGTTCAATCCCCAGTACCACCTCTAAAAATAAATACCTCCCCTCACCACCCCTCAAAAAAGCCCTAAAAAAATAATTAATCAATTAAATGCCTAGAAAATGTGAAGAAAAAATAAATATAAAAAATAAATTTAAAAAAATAATAAAAAAGATACATACCTAAAATTAAGTGAGCCATAAAGCCAATACATAAAAGGATGGAGCAATGATATACCAGGTAAATACAAACAATAAGAAAGCAAGTTTAAAGATTCTAATATCAGACAAGGTGGAATTCATGCCAAAAAACATCTAAATGAGACAGAGAAAGAAATTTTATATTACTAAAAATTATAATGCACAGTGAAGATATAAAAGTTATGAACTACATGAACCAGTAACACAGGAACCTTATAAATAATTTACCTTCGTAAGTTAGTACCTATACAAGGTGCAAGGAGAAATAGACAGAAACACATTAAGTGTTTGAATCTATAACATGATTCTTAACCTAACACATGTCAATTTTAATAAAACATGTAAATATTAAAAAGTCCTAAACAACATAATCATTATGGTAGCCCTAATGTATATATTAAATCTTACACTCTGATAACGGAAAATATACCTGTTTCTCAAATGCACATGAAAATTTTATGAAAATGTCACATACTGAGCTAATAAAAAACTCGACAGATACCATAAAGTAGATGTATTAAAAACAAGATTCTCTTATTCAAATTTAAGAAAACTAGAAATCAAGAGTAAAATTTTAAAAACTAAAATAAAAACTTCTTCAATCTACATATTTTGAAACTTTCTACCAAACAACTCTTGGCTGAAAAGAAAAATACAAATGAAAATCCCAGAATTTCTCAAAAAATAACAATAATGTCTAGATGTCAGAATCTCAGTGACATAATTAATCAGAGGAAAATTTATTCTTAAACACATATCAATTAAATTTAAGAATGAAAGTATATGAATTAATTTTTCAACTCAAGTAGCTAGAAGAAGAAAAATCAAAGGAAATCAGAGGGAAGACATAATAAACAAAAGCAAATATTATTGAGGTAGAACTCAGAGATAAATAAATTAAAATTTGTTTCTTTAGAGAAAGTCAATAAAATAGAAAAACCGTTAGCCCAAGTGGGAGAAAGCACACATATACAAAGTAAGAAATGACAAATGGGAAATAAACATTGATATCAAAGAGAATATCAAAACAAATAATGAAAAACTACTTTGCACAACTCTATGAAAACACATTTGAGTATAGTTTAAAATACATAATTGCTAGTAAAATAAATTTACTCACATTGACTCCAGAGTATATAGAAAGTCTAAACAGGCCAATTTCCATAGAAAAAAATAGAGAAAATTATCAAAGAAGCATATCACCAAAAGCATCAGTTCATATATTGTACAGGCAAATTCTACCAACCTCTCAAACACAAATTATCCCAAGGTTACTTAAATTATTCCAGGATATCATAAAAGAAGGAAAACTTTAAAATGCTAAATTTAATAAAGATAGGAAAAAAGAAAAATACTGTGGTAAATTGAGTTTTAGGACCAATTAGTTACTGCTCCCTGTATCTATATCCTTTGCCAGGTGAATTTACTATTCTTCTCACAAGAGGCAGATCATACTTTCCAGCCCCTTGTATTTAGGCTCAGTCATATGATTAATGTTGGGTAATGGGATTATGAGTTAGCTTTTGCTATGTCATCATCAACCACCCAAGAACTCAGGGATTTAAAGTAACAAGACTTCATATTTGTTACGGATCTGTGTGTCGGCTAGAGGGTTCTTCTCATCTAGGCCAGGTCACATGAGGCTGGATTGTCTAGGATGGTCTTTAAACATTTGCAAAAATGTTCAGCTTCATTCAAAATTAGATAAATGCAAAGTAAAAATATAATTCTCACTGATAACCTTGGTAGAAAAATTTTAATTTGGTAATTAATGTACAGTGCACTCTGTTAGTAAGGCCATGGGGAAACAGGCATTTTATTCATTGCTCGTGGGAATAAAATAATGGTACCACCTCTGTGAAGTGAATCTGGCAACACACAACCAAACTACATATGCATTCATGTTTTAACCCTACAATCTTCATTCTAGGAATTTAATCTGAAACTACACATTCAAAATAGGAAGAATATATACAAAGGAGTTCATTATGTGTAAGTATTTGTAATAGCATTTCAAATAAACATTATCTGTAAGAGGAAAATATTGTAACTATCCTAAGGGTCCAACAACAGGAGATTGGTTAGAAAAAACTGTGGCATATTTATACAACGGAGAACTATGCAGACATTTTAAAAGATAGGAAGAGCTATATAAACTTATATGAAGTGATAATGGATAAACAAAATATGATATATTCATAAAATGGAGTATTTTCATACATAAAAAGAATGAAGTACTGCTAGATGGTACAATATGGATGATCTCTGAAAACATTATGCTAAGTGAAAGAAACCAGACAAAAGATTTCATATTGTATGATTCCATTAGTATAACACATCCAGAAAAGGCTATATACACAGAAAGTAGACTAATTGTTCTCAGAGGCTATTGGAGGGAAAAAATAGGGAATGACCGTTAATGAGTACAAAGTTTCTTTTAGGGGTGATAAAAAATATTCTTGAACTAGATAGTGCTGATTGCTGCACAGCTTTGTAAATATACCAAAATCACTGAATTGTACTCTTTACTAAAAGGTTGAATTTTATGGTATATGAATTATATGTAAATTCTTTTATAAGAGAAAGAGAGTCAAAACAAAAAACAAATAACAAAAACCACCAAAACCCAGATGTGTGTCTATTGTCTTTATTTGATACAAAGATGATGATGATTCCAAGTAGGACATGTTCTCTAGGTAGCTCCTTCTTTGAGTGCTGAGAAGAGGCTGTTTAAGTATTTATTTCCTTCCGTGGGAATGAGAAAACGTGTTTCTTTTAGTCACTTTACTATCCCCAATTCATACCATGGTGCCTAGCATATGGTTGACACCCAGTGTTGAATGAAAAAGGAAAAAAAACAGTGAATAACAGAATTAAGAAATCCTATTTTGTAGCCACCAATGTAATAGTATTTAGTTAAAAATCATTATATGAAAGTTGGCTAGGTAACAAGATATTTATATGATCTCAAAGTATCACCCCTAAGGTTACTTATTAATCACAAAGGGGAAAAGGTATTATTACAGTGAAGAGAGATTTTTGGATATCACTTTAATTAACTGATCAAACTTAGTGTGACTAAAATGGAATGAATTGACATTACGTACCTCCTGATATGATACGGTGTGAAATATGCAGTATTAATTATGAAATTTCTTGCCAGGAATGTTTAACCTGAGTCTAATTTTGAAAACAAAATCATACAAAAATATATTATGAGATAGTAGATGAGACAATTGTCAAGGTCCCTTAAAAATATCAATATTATTAAAGGGAAAAAGCAGATGGGACTGTTACAGATTAAAAGTGACTACAGATATGATACATGCAGCAACAATGCATGGTCTTAGCTTGGATCCTTTATTGAATAAAAGACAGCTTTAAAGGACATTTTTAGACAACTAGGGAAATATTAATGTGGACTGTATATTGGATAAGATTAACATATCAATGCTAAATTTCCTGTGTGAGATAATGGCATTGTAATTATTTAGGAGAATATCCTTGTTAGAATATAACAAAAGCTAATTCTTTGTAAAGATTAAAAGTATTTATAAACCCTTTAGCTTGATTGATCAAAAATTAATCACTACAGATTTTTAAAGGGTAAAAGAAAATATTATGAACAAATTTATGTTAATAAATTCAACAACTTAAATGAAAAGGACACATTTTCTTCTTGAAGACAATAAGTAAATTATTACAATTGAATCAAGAAGAAATAAAAATCTGATCAGCTGCATAGCCCTATAACTATTAAAGAAATTGAATTCTTAGTTTAAAACATTTATGCAAAGGAAACTCCTGACATAAATGACCTCATTGGTTTGACTTCATCAAACTTTTAAGGAAGTACCAATGTTAATCCTACAGAAACTCTTTCAGAAGATAAAGGAAGTAGAAATACTTTCCAATCCATTTTATGACATCAGCAATACCCTGATACCACAACTGGTATCACAAGAAAATAAAACTATAGAATATCTCTCATAAACAAGGATGAAACACTTCTTAACAAAATATTAGCAAGTAGAATTCAGTAATATGTAATATAGCTTAAGGCAGTAACATTTAGCCCAGAATTGCAAGGTTGGTTTAATATTCACAGGTCAAACAATTTAATTCACTACATTAGCAGAATTCAGGAGAAAACTCATATAATCATTTTAATAGATGCAGAAAAAGCATTTGCAGAACTCAATATACATGCATGATGAAAAGTAAAAAATAGTAATAAAATGGAATGTCTCTAACTTCAACAGGGCATCTTTGCAAAAGTTACAGCTAACCCCATGCCTACTTATCAGATTGAATGTTTTCCCTCTCAGATCAGGAACAAGGCAAGGAGTCACACTCTAATACTTCAAGTTAATATTGTATTGGTTATGCTAGCCAGTGAAATAGGCAAGAAAAAGAAATAAAAGGCATTGACATTAGAAAGGAAGTTACTTATTAATACCATAAATAACTTAATGATAAACTTAACAAAATATGTATGTGCACAACTTACACATTTATTACTATTTTTTTAAATAGAGGTACTGGGGAGTGAACCTAGGACCTCGTGCATGCTAACCATGTGCTCTACCACTGAGCTATACCATTCCCACCCCACAATATATACATTTAAAACCACAAGTACTGCCAATAAAATTTAAAAATAAATGAAGCGATACATTAGGCTCAAGGATTGGCAAACTCAATACCACTAAGTTGTTAACCTTCTTAAATTAATAAATGGATTCAACAGAATTACATTCAAATGCCTAGAGGATATTTTTTGTTAGAAATTGACAAGCTGATTCTATAATTTGTGTGAAAATGCAAAGTTCCTAGAAGAATCAAAATAATTTTGAAGAGAACAATAAAATTGGAGAACTAACTCTACCTGATTTCAAGATGTACTATAAAACTTCACAAATAAAAGATACACAAATTGGAAAGGGAGAAGTAAAACTATCTCTGTCTGCAGGTGATGTGATCCTATATGTAGAAAACCCTAAAAATTCTACATATACACATGCTCATAAACTTTAGAGCTAATAAATCAATTTGAAAAAGTACCAAAGTTGTAGGATAGAAAATCAACACACAAAAAGCAGTTGCATTTTTATACATTATCAATGAGCAATTCAAAAAAATTGAAATAGTTTCATTAACAATAGCACCAAAAAGAATAAAATACTTAGGAATAGTTATCCAGTCTTGTCCATTGAAAATCACAAACACTAATGAAAGGAATTTAAAAAGGAAAGGAATTAAAGAAGACATAAATAAATGGAAAGACATCCCATGTTCATGGGTTGGAAGACTTAATATTGTTAAGATGAAAATACCCAGAGTAATCTGCCAATTTGATGCAATCCCTAACAAAATCCCAACTATATTTTTGCTTTTGTGTTGTTTGTGTGTTTTTCAGAAAAAGAAAAACTTATTCTAAAACCCACATGGAATCTCAGGGGACTCCAAATAGCCTAAATAACTTTGAAAAATAAGAACAAAGTTATATAAAACTCAAATGTCCATTACCTGATGAATGAATAAACAAAAATGTGATATACCTATTCAATAAGCAGAAGTTTTAAATTGTGATGAAGCCTTATTATCAATCTTTTCTCCCATGATTTTCAGAGTCCTCTCTGCAAAAACTTTGCCTAATTCACGATCACGAACACATTCTCTTTTTTTTTCTTCTAATAGCTTTAGCTTTTGTATTTAAATATGTTATCTCTTATCCAATCTATCAATTGTTGTTAGATGGGTATCAAAGTCTTGCTACAATTGTGGATTTGTCTATTTGCCTTTTTAGTTCTTTCAGTTTTTACTTCACATGTTTTGCAGATCTGTTGTTTGATGCATATATATTTAGTCTCTGGTAATTTTTTGAGCAGGGAGGTAATTAGATTTCTTTATTTAATATTATTATTTTTCATAGAGGTACTTGGAGATTGAACCCAGGACCTCCTGCATGCTAAGCATACATTCTACCACTGAGTTATACCCTCCCCTCTGTCTCTGGTAATTTTCTTTGCTCTGAACTATTCTTTATCTGATATTAATATAGCCATTACTACTGTCTTTTAGTGAATGTCTCTTTTGCCATTCTTTTACTGTCAATCTGCCTAAATCATTATATTTGAAGTTCCTTTTAGACAGCATATAGTTGGATCGTATTTTTAAACTCACACTGCCAATTTCTGTCTATTAATTGGTATTTAGATCATTTTCATTTTAGGTAATTGTTGATCTGTTAAGTTGCCATTTGATTTTTTATTTTCTGTTTGTTCTGTTTTTCATTTTTCTATTTTCCTTTCCTGCCTTCCTTTGGGTTACTTGAATATTTTTAGAATTCTGTCTTGATTTATTTATAATATTTTTAAGTGCATCTCTTTGTATAGTCTTTCTAGAGATTGTTCTAGGTAGACATCATATATGTAACTTATCACAGTCTACTGATGTTATCAGTTGAGAGGAGTACCTTCCTTTGTGTTCCTCTACACTCCACCCTTCATAATTGCTTTAAATATTTCCTCTGCAGATATTTACAATGGCATCACTGTAACAATTTTTGCTTTAGCTGTCAAACATATTTTAGAAACCTTGAAAAAGAAGGAAAATCTATCATATTTAACCATATTTTGCTTACTATACTGTTTCATGCTTACTGATGCTCCAAGTTTGCTTCTTTTAGTTCCTTCTTTTCTGTTTAGAGAACTTCCTTTAACCATTTTTTTTAGCATAGGTCTGCTAGTAACAACTTTTTAGTTTCCCTTCATTTAAGAATATCTTGATTTTCCCTTTGTTCCTGTAGGTTATTTTGCTGGATAGAGGATTCTGGATTCAGAGTTCTTTTCTGAATTTGAAAAGTGTTGTACCACTTCTTTTTGGCCTCCATGGCTTTCCATGAGAAAACCACTGTCATTTAAATTATTTTTCTGTGAAGGCAAGGTGTTTCTCCTCTCTCTTCTTGCTTTCAAGATTTTTAATTTGTCAAAAGTTTTACTATGATGTGTTTTGGTTTGGATTTCTTAAAGTTTACTCAGATTTTTTAATACGTACGTTTATGTCTTTTGCCACATTTGGTAAGTTTTCAGCCATTATTTCTTCAAGTACTTTTTCAGCCATACTTTTACTCTCTTTTCTTTCTGGGACTCTTACGACATAAATATTAGATCTTCTGTTTTAGTCTCACAGATTCCTGAGGCTCTGTTCACTTTTAAAGTCTGTTTTCTCTTTGTTGTTCAGATTGAGTAATTTCTATTATTCTATCTTGCAGTTCACTGATTCTTTCCTCTGATCCCTCTATTCTGCTTTTGAACCCATCCATTGAGTTTTCATTTTGGTTATCACATATTTCAATTCCAAAATTTCCATTTGGTTCATCATTACATTTTCTATTTATTTTCCAAGACATTCTATTTTTTTTATTTGTTTCAAGTATGTTTGTCAGTGTCCAGTAAAGATTTTTACAATGACTTTAAAAATCTTTGTCAGATAAGTCAAACATCTCTGTCATTAAGTTGGCAGCTACTGATTGTCTTCCTTCTTTCCTTCCTTTCTTTCTTTTCTTCCTTCCTTCCTTCTTCTTTTTTTTTTTTTTCCTGTAATTCAGTTTGAGACATTCTTGGTTCTGGGTAGGATGTGTGATTTTTTAATTGAAACTTGGACATTTTGAATTTTGTGTTATGGATCTTATTTAAATCTTCTGTTTTAGCCAGATTTCTCTGACATTGCTATGGCAGGAGAGGAGAGGGGCATATTATCTCCCCACTGCCAGGCTGGAGTAGAAATTCAGGTTTCTGATTTGGACTCTGTTGACAGAGTAAGGGCTATTCATTACTGCTGGGCAAGGATGGGAGTTTTGGCTCCCTACTAGTATTCAAACTGATACCTCCCTGCCTGGGAAAGGTAAGAGTGCCTCATTACTGTTCCCCATGTGAGCTCCACTGACTCTATTGGAGAGGAGGAAAAAAGTAGCCCCATCACTGCTAGGTAGTGGTAAATGTCCTGACTCTCTACGAGGCTTTGTCTGACACTGCTCCCATTGTCATTTTTAAAATGTTACATATTTAATTTAAGTTTACATACTTTAATTTTTAAATGCTTATTTCTGACAACTGGCTCACAAAGTTTTTTTTTTTAATATTGAAAGTCATTTTTTATTGAACAAAATATTCTTTAAATTCTATAGTGCTCTACAATTTTCAAAAGTTTCACACAAATGATTTCATACACTCTCATGATAACTCCTTCCTCCCCACTCCTATATCGCCCCTCGGAAATTCCCACTTCCCCCAGTAACCACTAGTTTCTTCTCTGTATCTGAAAGTTTACTTTTTTAATTTTATTCACTAGTTTTTTTGTATTTTTTTAGATTCCACATATAAGTGATATCATACAGTATTTGTCTTTCTCTGTCTGACTTAACTTCACTTAGCATAATGCCCTCCAAGACTATCCAAGTTGTTGAAAATGGCAAAATTTCATTCTTCTTTATGGCTGAATAGTATCTCATTGTACAAATATACTATGTCTTCTTTATCCATATACCTTTTATGGACACTTAGATTACTTCCATACTTTGGCAACTGTAGAACTACTTTATTGTAGTTTTGATATGCATTTCTTTAATAATTAGTGTTATTGAGCATTTCTCTCACATACCTGTTGGCTATCTGTCTTCTTTGGCAAAATGTCTATTTAAGTTTTATGCTCATTTTTGGATTGGGTTTTTTGGTTTTTTGATATTAAGCTGTATGAGCTGTTTGTATCTTCCGGAAATTAATCCCTTGTTAGTCATATAATTTGCAAATATTTTCTCCCATTCAGTAGGTTGTCTTTTAAGTTTGTTTATGGCTTCCTTTGGTGTACAAAAGCTTTTAAGTTTAATTAGGTCCTATTTGTGTGTTTTTGCTTATATTTCCATTACTCTAGGAGATAGATCAAAAAATATTGTTGCAATTTATGTTAAGGAATTGTTCTGCCTATGTTTTCCTCCAGAAATTTTAGAGTATCTGGTCTTACATTTAGGTCTTTAACGCATTTTGAGTTTATTTTTTCATATTGTGTTAGAGAAAGTTTTAATTTTATCCTTTTACATGTAGCTGTCCAGTTTTCAAGCACCACTTATTGAAGAGACTGTCTTTTCTCCATTGTATATTATTTCCCTGCTTTGTCATAGATTAATTAACCATAAGTGTGTGGGTTTATTTCTGGGCATTCTGCCCTGTTCCACTGATCTATATGTCAGTACAGTAGTTTGATGCCAGTACAGTAGTGTTTTGATTTCTGTAGCTTTATAGTATAGTCTGAAGTCAGGGAGCCTGATTCTTCCAGCTCATTCTTCTTTCTCACGATTATTTTGTCTATTTGGGGTCTTTTGTGTTTCCATACAAATTTTAAAATTTTTGTTCCAGTATTGTGAAAAATGCCATTTGGTCGACATTGCATTGAAACTGTAGACTGCTTTGGATAGTACGGTCATTTTAACAATAACAATTCTCTCAATCCAAGAACACAGAATATCTTTCCATCTCTTTGTGTTCTTCTCAATTTCTTTCATTAATGCCTTATAGTTTTCAGAGCATAGATCTTATGCCTCCTTAGGTAAGTTTATTTCTAGCTATTTTGTTCTTTTCATGTGATGGTAAATGGGATTCTTTCCTTCATTTTGATTAGTTTGTTGTTAGTGTATAGAAATGCAATAGATTTCTGTATATTCACTTTGTATCCTGCAACTTTCCTGAGCTCAAATAGATTCCTGGCAGTGTCTTTAGGATTTTCCATGTACAATATCATGTCATTTGCAAACAGTGACAGTTTTACTTCTTCCTCTCCAATCTGTATTCCTTTCATTTTTCTCATCTGATTGCTGTGGCTAGGACTTCCAAAACTACGTTGAATAAAAGTGGTGAGAGTTGGCATCCTTGACTTGTTCCTGATATTAGAGGAAATTCTTTCAACTTTTCACTGTTGAGTATGATGTTAGCTGTGGCCTTGTCATATATGGTCTTTATTATTTTGAGATGTAGTCCCTCTATGCCAACTTTCTGAACAATTTTTATCATACATAAATGTTGAATTTTATCAAAAGCTTTTTCTGCATCTATTGAGATGATCATATGGTTTTTAAAAACATTTTTACTGATTTATAGTCATTTTACAATGTTGTGTCATATTCCAGTGTAGAGCACAATTTTTCAGTTATACATGAACATACATATACTCATTGTCACATTTTTTTCACTGGGAGCTATCACAAGATCTTATATATATTTCCCTGTGCTATACAGTATAATCTTGTTTATCTATTCTGCATATGCCTGTCAGTATCTACAAATTTTGAACTCCCAGTCTGTCCCTTCCCTCACCCCTCCTCCTTGGCAACCACAAGTTTGTATTCTATGTCTATGAGTCTGTTTCTGTTTTGTATTTATTTTATTTTTTTTTAGATTCCACATATGTGCAATCTCATATGGTATTTTTCTTTCTCTTTCTGGCTTACTTCGCTTAGAATGACATTCTCCAGGGACATCCCTGTTGCTGCAAATGGCGTTATGTTGTCGGTTTTTATGGCTGAATAGTATTCCATTGTATAAATACACCACATCTTCTTTATCCAGTCATCTGTTGATGGACATTTAAGCTGTTTCCATGTCTTGGCTATTGTAAGTAGTGCTGCTATGAACACTGGGGTGCAGGTGTCTTTTTCAAGTAGGGTTCCTTCTGGATAGATGCCCAGGAGCGGTATTACTGGGTCATGTGATAAGTCTATTCCTAGTCTTTTGAGGAATCTCCACACTGTTTTCTACAGTGGCTGCACCAAACTGCATTCCCACCAGCAGTGTAGGAGGGTTCCCTTTTCTCCACAGCCTCTCCAGCATTTGTCATTTGTGGATTTTTGAATGATGGCCATTCTGACTAGTGTGAGGTGATACCTCATTGTAGTTTTGATTTGCATTTCTCTGATAACTAGTGATATTGAGCTTTTTTTCATGTGCCTATTGATCATTTGTATGTGTTCCTCAGAGAATTGCTTGTTTAGGTCTTCTGCTCATTTTTGGATTCAGTTTTTTTTTTTCTTATTAAGTCATATGAGCTTCTTATATATTCTGGAGATCAAGCCTTTGTCAGTTTCATCATTTGCAAAAATTTTCTCCCATTCTGTAGGTTGTCGTTTTGTTTTACTTATGGTTTCCTTTGCTATGCAGAAGCTTGTAAGTTTAATTAGGTCCCATCTGTTTATTCTTGCTTTTATTTCTATTGCTTGGGTAGACTGTTCTAGCAGAACATTTTTTGAGATGTATGTCAGATAATGTTTTGCCTATATTTTCTTCTAGGAGGTTTATTGTATCTTGTCTTATGTTTAAGTCTTATTTTTGTGTATGGTGTAAGAGAATGTTCCAGGTTCATTGCTTTACATGCTTCTGTCCAGTTTTCCCAACACCATTTGCTGAAGAGACTGTCTTTATTCCATTGTATATTCTTGCCTCCTTTGTCGAAGATTAGTTGACTGAAAGTTTGTGGGTTCATTTCTGGGCTCTCTATTCTGTTCCATTGGTCCATATTTCTGTTTTTATATCAAATACCATGCTGTCTTGATGACTGTAGCTCTATAGTATTGTCTGAAGTCTGGGAGAGTTATTCCTCCAGCCTCTTTTTCTTCAGTAATGCTTTGTCAATTCTAGGTCTTTTGTGGTTCCATATAAATTTTATTTATGATTTGTTCTTGTTCTGTGAAACATGTCCTGGGTAATTTGATAGGGATTGCATTAAATCTGTAGATTGCCTTGGGCAGTATGACCATTTTAACAATATTGATTCTTCCATTCCAGGAGCATGGGATATATTTCCATTTTTTAAGTCTTCTTTAATTTCCTTCATCAATGGTTTATAGTTTTCTGTGTATAAGTCTTTCTCCTCCTTGGTTAGATTTATTCCTGGGTATTTTATTACTTTGGGTGCTATTTTAAAGGGGATTGTTTCTTTACTTTCTTTTTCTGTTGGTTCATCGTTAGTGTAAGGAAATGCAACTGATTTTTGTACATTAATCTTGTAACCTAATATCTTGCTGAATTCTTCAATTAGTTCTAGTATTTTTTGTGTGGACCTTTTAGGGTTTTCTATATATAGTATCATGTCATCTGCATATAGTGACACTTTTACCTCTTCTTTTCCAATTTGGATCCCTTTTATGTCTGTCTCTTCCCTTTTTAAAAATTGAATAATCAGCTCTCATAAGCCAGCAGGAGCTAGCACAAGCACAACTCTGTAAAAATGCACATAACCTTTGATCCAGCAACTCTACTACTAGCAATCTACCCTAAGGAATTCAAAATCTCTTTTAAATTCATCTGTACAACTGTTTATTTGATATCTCTTGTTGTGTGTCTAATAGACATCTCAAGTTTATTTTTCTCAAAACTAAACTCTTAATTTTTATTCTACAAAACTTCTTTCTTCTCCTGTGTTTCCTAAGTAAGTGGTCTATCATTACCCAAATGCTCAGGTTAATCAGTCTTGACCCTTCTCTTTCTTTTACACCATCTAAACTATTAGAAAACCTTGTTGATTGCATCACCAATATATATTATGTATCTGAACCTGATGATTTCTTACCTTCCTCATCATTGTCTCATTGGTTCTAATCAGTTGGTGTATCAGTCTCTGAAGTAATCACTGTGGCTTTGTCTGGCCAAAACTGAGTTATACCCATCTCTGGGGGCATTGAATCAACTCCACCCAAAGCACCTGTATGAACTGATTCTGGCAAAAAGATGATTTTGTCTATAATGTTGCAGCGTAATCATTGAATTGCTTATGTTTTGCATTATAAACATTAAATAATTCTATGCATATATAGTAGACTAAGTAGGAAAAAAGGAAAGAAAAAAAAGCTCAGTATTTAGTGTTTATAATGCTCTACAAAATATTTTCATGTGTAGCAAGTTTTCAAATGTGAATTAATTTCTGTGGCCTAAACAAATCCTATTTTTTAAAAACTAGATACTTTAATTATCTAGTCGATTTGTTCTTTTAAAGAGCCCATTAGTGCTTAACTTATTTTTTTCACATAGGCTGTAACAATGTAATGGTATATGCAGATTTATTAAATAAATAAATAAATAAATAAATAAATAAATAAATAAATAAATAAATTCTGCTATATAGCAAAATACTTTTTTTCTAAGATGCTCTGTAATTCACTGCTAACACACTAAAGAGTAAATATAAAAGAGATCTGTTTTACACCTTTATGCCAGTATCCTTTTAAACTGCTGTTCAGTGTATTGCTTCTTTCTCTGATTTCTTCACTAGACTCATGAGAGAATAGTTTTCTTCATTTGAAATATATAATTGCCAAATAGGACATAGTTCTAAACTTGAAATGTTCAACGTCTTATAAAAGTTACTCTGACTTTTTAATTGCAGTAACTACTTTTCATGCAAAATTTAAGAAGAATTATAACTCTTTAAAGGAGATAAGTTATTTCCATTTAAACACTTGTGACTAATGCTATTCAAGAAATTTATGTCTGTTGGATGCAATTTATACTCACTACATGTGAGTACTGTGATAGGTGCTGAGACAATCAAGGCAAACTTGGTTTTTTGGCTATATGGAAGCACAGTTTTGGACGATTTATATAGATATTATTTGTACTGCCTGCATATGACCTGGATGCTTAACTATTCTTTTCAGTTAAATCCCCAAAGCCTTACTTCCACTGACTCCCCTGTCCTTCAGGTCTAAGAGTGATAATGACTTCTGACTGTTTTTGCTTCTTAATATCCTCTTCTTCCCTTGTTTCTTCCCTTAACCTTGTCCACATATCTGTAAATATGAAGCTCTCTTAATTTAAGTCATTTTGAACATGCCATCCATTTAATGCAAGGACTTTGATTAATATAAATTATTTCAACATGCATAATGAATGAAGGTTGATGTTAGAAATATTCAGATTCTGGTTAACTTTTGACTTGTTTGAGCAAATGCTTTGAAAGGCTAGCTGCTAATCTTCTAAAGTTTCATTCCTGTATGCTATTTTATTCTCCATTTCAACATTGCTATTGTGTCCATAATAACTTATATCTAAAGTATAATTTTTTGCTTGCTTATTTACAATCTTCTCCAGACTAAGTTACATAGGGCAGGAACCATGTTTATTTTCCTACAGTGTGTTGCTAGTGATTGACATATAGTAGATGCTCATAAATATTTGCTTATCCATTTATTTAACAAACATTAGTTGAATTCCTACTATGTGCCAGGCCCTGTTTCAAATTCTGAAAAAAGAAAAATAAACCAAGTTCCTTCTCATATGAAATAAATAAATAATTGCATTCCAAATATAGATCCATGGGATATTAATAACACTTACATGAAAAAGGCATTCTATGTAAAAATAAATTTGGGAAACAGTTACTCAACGGTTGAATTGATTTTTTGTTGCAGGTTTTTTCAGTTACTTTAATTAGCAAATATGAATTTGCAGGAGGGTATTGATATGAATGCAGTGTTTTTTAAGCTCTTTTATCACAGAGTTCCCTTTTCAATAAACAGTCAAAGATAAAGAGTTTAAAGTAGGCCATAATGGAGGTGGGGAAGGCATGGTTGTTGTTTTAGATTTTTAAGTGGATCAGGAAAAATCTGACTAGAGGTGCAATTTCCCTATCTAATCCACTCCTGTTTCTTATCCTTTAATCAATTGATTTTAAAATGTGTAACACAAAATGAGCATTATGATTTAAGAGCAAAGCATGCCTCTTTTAGAAGATATAAAGTTTAAGCAGTTTTGCAGGTGACTTGTGGAATGGTGTGTAAATAATAACAAATTTTCAGTATAACTATTTGCTCCTCAAAGAGATGTACACAACACTGAAACAATTGGCATAATTTCAAATTCATCCATGTTTAATTCAGGACCATACCAACAAAACCTTAATCCATTTTACTAGTTGACAGGATATCCTACTGAAAAAACCATATATCTTCTAATTTCCATGCCTTAAATGTTCTTTTTCTTTCAGAAGAAGTCCTGGGTTGCACCTCTTAATCACTGTCTGAAAAAAAAGTGTCTCTGAGCCTCAGTTTCCTCATTTGCAAAATGAGATAATAATGGCTATCTCATTGGATTAAACAAGATTAAATACATATATTCCTTTCATGACTTGTGGGTAACAGAAAAGAAAAGTCACAGGAACAGACTAGAATGATGAATGTGGTAATAGATTCAAGTTGGAGACATTAGTGAGAATGCATGTTTGGTTAGTATAAATACAGATGGATAAATACAGCCTGGATCATCTTGTGGTGTCAGAAAGTAAGGATTGTTACACACACACACACACACACACACACACGATATGTCAATGGGGCACAGAAGCCAAATGAAAGAATTCCCAATGGCCAGAGCCAGAACAATTTGAGCATTGTTCAAATAAAAGTAGCACTGGATCATAACCCAAAGTATAAAATAAATATCAATGAGTCCATACTGATATAAATGAATAAATTAATAAATGGGGAGAACAGACAAACCTCACCTGCAGAAGAATTCTGAAAAAATTATGCAGATATTACAACTTAAAGGAAGTGAGCATAAGTTCCCAGTCGAGTGTGGGCTGCACATATTGACTTTCTTCCAAAGAGTACAATATGGAAAGGAGGGAGGAAGAGTAGCTTTACAGTGGAAAAGCCTGACAAACACTCCTTCAGTCAAGTGATCAAAGTCAATATCAACAGTCATAGGTCATAGCTCTAACTTTGTGTGTGTGTAATCTTTAGTGTTTTCTAGATATAAGATCATGTCACCTGTGAATAGAGACAATTTTATTTCTTCCTTTCTAACTTGGATGCCTTTTATATCTTTTTTCCCCCTACTGCTCTGGTCAGAACTTCTGATATAATAATGACTAGGAGTGGCAAAAGTGGACATTGTTCTTGACTGTAAGGGAAAAGTTTTCAGTCTTTCACCATTGAGCATGTTGTTAACTGTGGGTTTTTCATATATGGCTTTTATCATGGTGAAGAAGTTTCCTTCTATTTCTAGCTTATTAAGAGTTTTTATCATGAAAGATGTTGAATTTTGTCAAATTCATTTATTGCATCAATTGAGATGATTTTGGTTTTTTCCCTTCATTCTATTAATATGACATATTACATTGATTTATTTTTGTCTGTTGACTCATTCTCAAATTCCAGAAGTAAATCCCACTTAGTCATAGTGTATAACCCTTTAAATGCACTGCTTTGTTTTGCTAGTATGTTGTTCAGGATTTTTATGTCAATATTCATACATGATATTTGTAATTTAAAAAGACAGTCATAGGTTATGTTGGTGGTATGTAACCTTGATATGATATAATAAAAATGGCACTTTACATTTGCACTTCCTCCAAAAAACCCATAACTCATACCATTACACATCTATTAGAATGGCCAAAATCCAGAACTCTGACAACACCAAATTCAGGCGAAGTCTCTAATTCATTGCTGGTGGGAATGCAAAATGGTATAATCACGTTGGAAGTTTGGCAGTTTCTTACATAACTAAATATATTCTTACTATTTGATCCAGCAACTGTATTCCTTGGTATTTACCCCTAAAAGCTGAAAGATGACATTCATGCAAAAACCTGCCCACGAATGTTTATAGTACCTTTACTCATGATTGCCGAAACTTGAAAGCAACCACGATATCCTTCAGTAGGTGAATGGGTAAATAAAGCGTGACACACCCACCAAGGGAATATTATTCACAGATAAAAAGAAATGAGCTATTAAGCCATGAAAAGACAAGGAGGAGCCTTAAATGCATGTTACTAAGTGCAAGAAGCTGATCTGAAAAGGCTATATATTGTATGATTCCAACTGTGTGACATTCTGGGAAAGGCAAAATTATGGAAACAGTAAAAAGATCAGTGGTTTCTGGGGGTTGGGTGCTTGGAAAGATAAACAGACAGAGCACAGAGGATTTTTAGGGCAGTGAAAATACTCCGTATGACACTAAAATGATGGATACGTGTCATTATATATTTGTCCAAACCCATAGACTGTACAACACCAAGAGTTAACCACAAAGTAAACTATGGGTTTAGGGTGGTTAAGATGTGTCAATGTAGATTCATCAATTGTTAACAAATGTACCACTCAAAGGAGGGATGTTGATAATGGAGAGACTATGCATGTATATGGGGCAAGGTGTATATGAGAAATCACTGTACCTTCCTCTAAATTTTGCTATGAATCTAAAACTGCTCTAAAGAAATAAAGAAAAACTGTGTTCTACACTAGAATTTGACACAACATTGTAAAATGGCTATAACTCAATAAAAATGTTAAAAAAAAGAAGTAAAGTGTTTTTA
Source organism: Camelus dromedarius (assembly GCF_036321535.1). Lineage (NCBI taxonomy): Eukaryota > Metazoa > Chordata > Mammalia > Artiodactyla > Camelidae > Camelus > Camelus dromedarius. The sequence goes on along the minus strand of NC_087449.1, from coordinate 34,430,155 downwards.
AAAATTAACAAAATAAACCATAACAAGTCTAAGCATGAGAAAAAACATGAGACAAATTCTAATAAAGGGACAACCTTACAGTCTACCTGACCAGTACTCCTCAAAATTGTCAAGGCTTTCAAAAGCAAAGTCTGAGAAAATGTCATAGCCAAGAGGAGCCTAAGGAGATAAGACAAGTAACATGGGATCCTGGATGGGATCCTGGAACAGAATAAGGACATTAGGTAAAAACTAAGAAAATATGAATAAACTATGGACTTGAGTTAGTAATAATGCAACTATTGGTTCATTAATTATAACAATGTATCATACTAATTACAGAAGATATTAATAAGAAGGGAAACTTTGTGGGTAAGGGGGTAAACGAGAACTCTCTGTACTATCTGTTCAACTTTTCTGTAAATCTGAAACTGTTCTAAATGATAAAGTCTACTAATAAGAAAGAAAAGGCCTCACATGATGCCTGATATGTGAAAGCTGTTCAATAAGTGGTCTGTATAATCATTGTTATCATCATTGTTATTAATAACAATGTAACTAGTACATCCAGCTTGCACTAGTTTATGGTCACAAATATAATCTTATTTATGATGATCACCCTTCTTTTGATAGAAGCTCTTTATAGCATAGAGGGGAAACATTTGAGCTTTAGAGAAAAGGAGACTGATTAAAAGCCCAGCTCTGAAATTTTACATTCTTTGTTATTTACTGTGCCTCTCTAATTTCCTCATTTTTATGATGGGGCTAAAAATAGCACCTACAGTAATTGTCAGAATGAAATGAGGCAATGTAAATATTCATTCATTCATTAGTTCTACTGATTTTATTGAGTGCCTAGTTTGAGGAAAACCAAGGAAAAAATAGGTTTTTGGAGGGAGGAGGAGCAGGGAATAGAAGTTCAGTTTTGGATATGTTCAATTTGAGACGCTTATTTGAGATATACATATGGAAAAGTCAAATTAATGGTTATACATGAGTGTCTTGAATAAAGGGAAGAGGTGAAGACTGGAGGTGAAATGTAGCCTTACAGTTTGAAGACTGAATAAATTGATCTGTACCTGAGATAGTTAGCACTCAGGTACAAGAAGAATCTGGGGGGGGGGGGGAGCCTAAGCAGGAGGAACCAGAGAGGTAGGGGAAAAAAATCAAGATACTGTGATGTCAGAGATAGAAAAAAAAGGGTTTAAGAAGAAAAGTGTTGAATACTGCAGAGAGGTCAAGAAAAATGAAGAAAGAATGCAACTACTCATTGCAGTTGGTAATGCTAAAGTTGTTGATAACACTGATAAGAGTAGTTTAAGTGAAGTGATAAAAGCAGAAGCTGGAATGAAGTGGGATGAAGGGTAGTAAATGGGAGATGAGAGAGAATGGACAATAGGTGTGACAAGTTAGAAAATTTTGCTATGAAAGGATCAAAGAAATGAGATGGTGACTGAAGGTGAATTTAGTGTCAAGGTAGGGTTTTTAAAGATGGAATACTAGAGCATGTTTGTAGAATTGGAATGATTCTATGGGGGGAAAAAGAAATTTTACATATACATAGGTCCTAAAATTTTTTTAAATTTTATTTATTATTATTATTATTATTATTATTATTATTATTATTATTATTATTATTACTACGATCTTTCACCTCTAAAATCTCACTGAGTTATGCCTAGAAGTCTGAGAGTATCTCATATAAGATCATGAAGAGTCCTTCTGCTACCATCTGTCATGTCATACTCTCCTGCCCAACTCCCTTCAGTGAAATCTCTTAACTTCCAACTGCCTATGAAATTATTTAATGATGCCTCTGCACTGCCTCTAGTCCTGAGCCTCATCTTGAATATTCTGATGTCCATTTTACAGGCACTATTTCCTGATGCTCCCAAAGCTGCTAGTGCCAGTACACTAAAATCCCTTAGGTGCCAAAATACTGGGTAATAATGGGCAATATTTAGGGCAGAAGAGAAGAGAATGCCCCTCTTCCTCACTTTATATACCTGGGAACCAAGCAATGATGATTGTGACCCAAGATCTCCTGGAGTATTTTCTAAAAATAGCCTGTTCCGTATCTGGTTAGAATACCTAAGGGCTTCAAACTTAAGTCCATTAATTGGACCAATTCTCTTGGTCAGACTCCATGTTGTATTCCCAATTTTTCTTTTTAACCTACTGCTTTTATAACTTCTTTCTCTCTCCAAACTTCCTGCAAAGAAATTCATGCAAATTCCTAGTTGGCCTAACACACTAGTTTTTAAAGTCTAAATCCCAGAAGTAGGGATATATTTTAGGTTAAAATTTAAAACCTATCTAAAGTTAGTGGAGTACCAAGGATAGGGCAGTAGGAGTAGTCTGCTCTGAATGAAGACAATAAGGAAGCAAACTAAGTGTAAAGAATTAAAACCAATAATAAAACTGACTAAAGGTAGATATGCTTTTTATTATCACCATGCAACAGCACTTCTAAACCATATCAGTGATAAAATACTCCCTTCCCCAAATCTTTTGTTAGTCTAAGTTCTAAACAATTGTGAATTTTAATAATATATACATAAGCTTCCAATTAGCATGTTTAAAAGTCATTTAAACATTGTATTCTACATGGAAGTTAATTTGGAATCAGCTTCCAACACACTCAGACTCAGCTACACATTTGTTTTTAGAGTAAGTTAATAATGGTTTAGAATTTGAGTTCACAACAGATGCTATTCTTGTCTCCAACCTCTGTGCTTCTACATATATCTGCACTTAAACAGTAACTTTGATATAAATAATGGTAACACAGAGATTGTAAAGATGAAGAAAGGAATGTGAATTTCTTCAATTCTGTCATTTTACACAATTATATGCAGTTCTTATTTGTGTTTAAAATTTCAAATTCAAATGCAGAAATATTTGAAAGCTGCTAAAGATCAATCATGAAATTTATTTTTGTAAATCTCTGCCAAGCTTTTCCTTTTGTTCAAGACTTTTCTTAACTATTTGTAGATATATTGCTTCACTTGAAGAAAAAATTTCAAAATTAAAGTCAATAAAAAATTCTAAATCAATGAGTAAAGATAGATTGACAAATCTTGATATATTCTCTATTGAACATGAGTATGTGAAGATAACCAGTTTTGATGAAGTAATGGACAAATATGCAGACATTAAGGCTCAAAAACAAAATGTTATTCATCATTGCAAAAGACCATTATGTAAGTATAAGTTTCTTTCCCCTTTAAAAAATAAATTAATTAAAAAATTAATCCTTTATTTTTCTTTTCCTGTACTATAATATTTATTTATTATTTTTATTTTTTGTTTTCAATAAAAGATTTTCAACCCATGCATATATGATCAATTAATTTACAACAAAGGATCCAAGAATATACAATGGGAAAAGGACTCTCTTCAATAACTGGTGTTGAGAAAACTGGACAGCTACATGCAAAAAAATGAAACTGGACCACTATCTTATACCATCCACAAAAATCAACTAAAAGTTGATTTTTTTCAAGTATTTAAATCAATTAAAGACTTGAACATAAGACTTGAAACCGTGAAACTCCTAAAAGAAAATATGTGGTAAACTCCTTGACATCAGTCCTGACAAAGATTTTTTGGATCTGACACCAAAAGCAAGTCAACAAAAGCAAAAATAAACAAATTAGACTACATCAAACCAGAAAGTTTCTGCACAGCAAAGGAAATCATAAATAAAATGAAAAGGCAACCTATGGAATAGGAGAAAATATTTGCAAATCATATATCTAACAAGGGGTTAATACTCAAAACACATAAAGAACTCATACAACTCAAGAACAAAAAACCAACAACCTGATTAAAACACGGACAGAGGATTTGAGTAGACATTCTTCCAAAGAAGACATACAGATGGCCAACAGGCATACAAAAATGTGTCCAATGTTACTAATCATCAGGAAAATGCAAATAAAACCACAGTGAGATACTATCTCACTCCTGTTAGAATGGCTGTTATCAAAAAGACAAGAAGTAGCAAGTGTTGGCGAGGATGTAGAGAAAAGGGAACCCTGTGCATTGTCGGTGGGAATGTAAATTGGTGCAGCCACTACGGAAAACAGTATGAAGATTCCTCAGAAAATTAAAAATAGAACTACAATGTGATCCAGCAATTCCACTTCTGGGTATTTATCTGAAGGGAATAAAAATACTAACTCAAAGACATATATGCCCCCTACATTTATTGCAGCATTATTTACAATAGCCACAATGTGGAAACAATCCTAGATTCCACTGATAGATGAATGGATAAATAAAATATAATATATATATGCAATGGAATATTATTCAGTCATAAAAAGAAGGAAATCTTGCCATTTTCAACAACATGGATAGACCCCGACAGCATTATGCTGATTGAAATAGGTCAGACAGAGAAAGACAAATACGATCTGATCTCACTTATATGTGGAATCTAAACAAATGAACAAACATACAAAAAAATGAACTCTTAGATACAGAGAACAGATTGGTGGCTGCCAGAAGCAGGGGGTAGGGGATATGTAAAATAAGTGAAGGTGCTCAAAAGTAACTTTAAACTTCCAGTTATAAAATAAGTAAGTCATGGGGACGCAATATACAGCATGGTAACTATAGTTAATGCTGTATTTTTATATTTGAAAGTTGCTAAGAGAGTAGATCTTAAAAGTTCTCATTATAAAAAAAATTTTAACTCTGTGTGGTGATGGATGTTAACTAGACTTATTGTGGTAATCACTCCACAAAATATACAAATATTGAATCATTATGTTGTACACCTGAAACTAATATGATGCTAGATGTCCATTATATCTTAATAAAAAAAGGAGATTTTCACTGTCTGCAGTTATTTGCTGGCCAATATGATTATTAATTTCATTTTCTGATTTTCACTAAAAATAATTTTGTCATCCAGAGGAGGAACATATTAGCAAAATGATCCAATTCTGGTATCAAATACACAAAATACCCCACTTACTATAGTAATAACAATTTAATATTTTAAGAATGAGGTTAAGAACGTTCTCCCGTTCTGAACACTCCATGTCTCTAAATTTGAGGCACTTTATTTTGTATATTTTATTGTTGAATCACTCACCAATTGGTACATCTTACAAAATTGTCTTATCTTCCCAAATAAACTGTAAATTCCACGAGGGCAGTTCATGTAATAGGCAATCAACAAATATGAATGTAATAAAAATTCTCATTGAATCCTAACTAGACCAAAAACTGAATTTAATTTTCAGAAGGAAAAAAGTTAAGTACTGAAATGTAATGATTCAAATTTAGCTGTTCATGTTCCAAGGCAATTCCATTCTTAATTTAAAATAGTAATTATTATAGCAATGGCACTCTCCCCTCTTGTAGCAGATACCTCTGGTATCACCCATATCACATATTCGCAGTTCATCTTTGATTTTATCTATATCTGTGTTAGTTCATTCCAATTCACTTCACACTGCCTATGTCCTATTCATGTAAGTCTGTGTTCTATTCTTAGGCCTTCTCTAGACACCATGGGAGCTTGCTCAGCCCATTTGGCAAGCATAGTCCCAGTGAGTGGGGGATTTAACCTCTATCTGGGGCAACTCTCAATTGATAGAATGTGCGGTTTGTGGATAAATGCTGAAGTCTCTTTAGAGTGGATTACAAAAAAACTCAATAACACATCCTTATATTTGATTTCCTCTTTCTATTTTACTCTACTCCCCTTTTCCCTCTAGTTCCTGGGATTACCTCCTAAATAAACTACTTGCCTCCTAAATAAACTACCTGCATCCAAGACTGTGTCTACAACTGCTTTCAGAGAAACACAAATTGAAAATACTCTCAACCACTATATTCCAACAGCATTAGGGATTTTGTAGTTCTGTGAAAAGGGCAAGCTTTTTCTTCCCTCCGGGCTTTTGTATATGCTATTCCTTCTACTTGTTATACTTTGTTATCTCATCAGCCAGGTATCAACTTAAATATCATTTCATAAGGGAAACCTTTCCTGACTCCCTAGAACAGGTTAGATGGCCCCTTGTTTAATGCCCTTATACCAACCAGTACTTTTATTTAATAGTGCTTACTATAACTGTAGTTGAATATGTATTTGGATAATTTTGTGTTTAAAGTTAGTTTCCTGAACTAGGCTGTATGCTCCATGAGGACAGGAATGATGTCTGTCACAGTAATAACCTCAACATCTAGTAAAAAGTCTAGCATTCCACGGGTAGTCAACAAATATGTTCTTGGTGCCTATCATTTGTTCAGCACTTTTCTAGACTCTAGAGATACAGTAAAGAACAAATCAGACAAAAATTCTACCCTCATAGATCTTATATTCTAGTAGAGAGAATCAAGATAACACTCAAAGTGTATGAATAAAATATATGGTATGCTAGAAGATAGTAAGTGCTTTGAGGAAAATAAAACAGCAAAGGGAAAAAGAGTGTTAATAGAGTTTTAATTTTAACTAGGGCGATCATGGAAGACCTCAATGAGGTAAAGTTTAAGGAAACTCTAAAATATATGAACCAATATTGATACACGGGTTAAGTAAAGGCAAAGGCCTTTAGGCAAAAGAATGCCTTTCATGGGCATATTCAAAGAGCACTGAAGCTAGTATAGTAGGATTAATAGACTGAGTGAGAGAAAATAGGAAGAGATGAAATCGCAGGTGGGATAGTGAGACAGAGAATGTATGACCTTGGAGAGTATTGCCAGGACTCTTTTTACCCTGAATGAGATTAAAAGAAACCATTGAGTTTTCAGCAGAAAGGTTGTATGATCTGACTTCTATTTTAACACTATGACTGTGGCTGCCATGCTTAAGCAGGAAAACAAAGACAAGGACAGAAACAGAGAGATCAATTAGGATGTCATTACAATAATCTGGATAGGTGATTAAAATAACTTGAACTAGGATGGTAGCAGTGGAAGTAGTAATTAATAATCAAATTCTAAATATATTTTAAAGAAAGATCCAGTAGGATTTGCCTCCAAGGTTTTAGATTTGAACAAACAGAACTGAGATTAGAAACACTGTAGAAGAAGTAGGTGTTGGGGGTAAGATATAAAATATGAAATGTCTATTATATATCCAGATGGAGATGATGGGTAGGCAGCTGGATATACATAAGACTGGAGTTCAGAGGAGAAGGCTTGGCCAGAGATATAAATTTGGAGTTTGTCAGTACATACATGATATTTAAAGCTATTAGATTGGCTAAGATGCCTGAGAGCATCAGGTTAGATAGAAAATTGAGGAAGTAACAGGTTTAATTCCTGGGACATTTCAATATTTGAGGACAGGGAAATGAAGAGGAACAAGCAAAGGAGAATGAGAAGGAGTAGTCAGAGAGAAACCGGGAGAGTGTGATGGGAGTTGTGGAAGTTCTCTTCTGATTATTTCAACTTATGCAGTAAAATAGGAAGTAAAGTTACTAGCTGAAAGTGTGAAAGGGGGAGGAGGAGTTTGAGATCTCAAGAACAGAAGGTATGAACAGTTTTCTAGGAGAGTAAAAGAGTAAAAACGCTAGGGTAATATAGTATGATTTTTGAATAGCTTCAAGGGCCCACTTAAGATTAGTGATTATGAACTGAAAGTAAGAACCGTCAGTACAGTTATGTGTTTTTTCTCCAATCACATTTAGCAGTGTGAGTGTAGTCAAAGGGTAAAAACAGAGTTGAATTTAACCAGTTTTGCCACAGAAATATGACAAATGAGACAAGCAAATGGGTTGAAGATATGTGGAAGGAAATAATTACAATCATTGGCCATGGAGTTTAAATTAGGTAAGAATGTTTTGAGGTCATAAGTGGGATAAAGGACAATTAAAAGGTCATAGGAGCAATAGATTAAAATTCTCAGGAGGCTTTGAGAATTGTTGGAGTTAGGATTCCAGAAGGAGTGAGTGGAAAGGCAGATGATGGTTGGAGAGCAGAATGCTTGAAATCAGGATAATAGGAAGGTTATAGCTATAGGTAAGACAAAGTCTAGGGTGTTATTATGGTAGTGAGCGGCAGAGGTAGGTTGGAAAAAAGTCAGGAAACGAAATGTACATAGTCTAATGGAGATTATACTCAGGGGTAAGAGGGATGATCTAAGAGATCTGGGATTTTTGTAGTGATTGATATAAACTGGAACAATGGCATCACAAGATTACTCCTGATGGTCCCAAGGAAGATTTTTGTGGTAAAATAGTGAGTTTTGCAAGAGAGAGGAAATAATCCCAAAAGCTGAGAGCTTTGTGCCACACCCTGAATTCTGGTATAGGTATTGAGGAATTCAGAGGGTCCCTGAATAATGAAATTTAACATTTAATGACCTCAACAGGTAGGTGGAATGTCAAAAACTAAGGTTAAGGGAAGTTGTAATCAGTAAGCTGCAAGAGACATTATTATAAAGAGAATTGGAAAGAAGGGTCTTTGAAAAAAGCCCACCAAAATGCTCTATGAAAGACAGAGCCAATGGTTGTGTAACAGCCATAAGGAAGACCCTGAAGGCAGAATATAACTATATCAGTTAAGTGAGCTTTTTCTGCTTCTTATCTCTCCTCCCTCTCCCTTTTTCCAGTCTAGATATAGTCTAGTGAATGGGGAAGGGGGAGTGAAAGTGCAAGTGGTAAAGTAGAAAAAATTCAGTTACGTTAGTTACTCTCTTCATCACAAAGTTTTACATCTGACAGAGGTCAAGCTGGGTAAAAGAGAAGTTTTAAATTGTATGAGAGTTTGAAGTAGGAGAATTTGACCTGGACTTTTTTTTAGTTTCAAAAAAGAGGCTTTATTTATTTGACTTAGGGATTTGTTTTTTAATTACTAAAAGTGACCTGCAATGCTACAAAACCTCCTGAGGTATCATCCAGGGATAGGGAAGAAAAAGTTGAGAGAGCAGTCTTGAAGGAATCAATGGGAAAGGATAAAGTTACTTTCTTTTAGCACTGTACCAGGTTCGGTTTGTTTAGTTAAAAGGCTACCATTAGATTGTAAGGTAGAAAATGATAAGTATCATAAAAAAGGAAGGGGAAAAGTTCTTTGAGAGTTGAGTGAGAGAAAGAATCCAGGAAGTAAAATAGATGAGGCAGCATTTTAACATGACCTGAAAATGACATTGGATACTTTAGAGTGCATAAAGGTGAGAAGAAAAGGCTACTAACAGGCTGTGCCTGAGTTCTCTGGAAAACAAATCCTGAGGCAAAGCTGAAGTGCTAATGAAAGAGTGAGGAGAAAGGGCAGTGAGGTAGGGAAAAGTTAGTAGCAAATATAATATGGGACATTACTAAACTGACCATAACTTCTCAAAATTATATAGCCAGAAACTTACCCAAACAGGGTGGAACACCGTGCCTCAGAAAAGTCTATTGGAGAAGGATAAAGGGAGAATTTACTGGCTGGCCACTCCTGTGTCCTGTCTCCCATTGTCAAGGTTTGTCCCTCACAGAGTTAATTACCCTACTTTCCAGAATTTGGCCTCTCCTATACATTCTGGATAAGCAAGATATCATACCCTGTGGCATGCTCCTTCATCTGAGTCTGGAATTTGTGGGAGGAGCCAGAGACTTCAAGATTCAGTTGTGAAACCACTTGGATAATTGGAGTCTGTACAGTTGCTCATGGAGGCAGTAGCTGGGGCTGAGAAAGTAGCCAAGGGCCAGGAAGACTAGTGGAAAATCAGAGAAAATGCATGCCAAGTGTCAAATATACTCCGAAATCTATACCTGTGGCCTAGACAGTCCCACTTGGATGGTCCACAGTCATCTTTTTTTTTTTTTTAACATTTTTTATTGATTAATAATCATTTTATAATGTTGTGTCAAATTCCAGTGTTCAGCACAATTTTTCAGTTATACATGAACATATATATATTCATTGTCACATTTTTTTCTCTATGAGTTACCATAAGATTTTGTATATATTTCTCTGTGCTATACAGTATTATCTTGTTTATCTATTCTACAATTTTGAAATCCCATCTATCCCTTCCTACCCTCTGCCCCCTTGGCAACCACAAGTTTGTATTCTATGTCTATGAGTCTATTTCTGTTTTGTATTTACGCTTTGTTTTTTGTTTGTTTGTGTTTGTTTTTGTTGTTTTTGTTTTTTAGATTCCATATATGAGTGATCTCATATGGTATTTTTCTTTCTCTTTCTGGCTTATTTCACTTAGAATGACATTCTCCAGGAGCATCCATGTTGCTGCAAATGGCGTTATGTTGTCAGTTTTTATGGCTGAGTAGTATTCCATTGTATAAATATACCACATCTTCTTTATCCAGTCACCTGTTGATGGACATTTAGGCTGTTTCCATGTTTTGGCTATTGTAAATAGTGCTGCTATGAACATTGGGGTGCAGGTGTCATCCTGAAGTAGGGTTCCTTCTGGATATAAGCCCAGGAGCAGGATTCCTGGGTCATATGGTAAGTCTATTCCTGTCTTTTGAGGAATCTCCACACTGTTTTCCATAGTGGCTGCACCAAACTGCATTCCCACCAGCAGTGTAGGAGAGTTCCCCTTTCTGCACAGCCTCTCCAGCATTTGTCATTTGCTCCACAGTCATCTTAATCTCAGTATTTCTAAAATAATTCAAACCTTTTTTATTATGATATATCACAAATTCACAGAAAAGTAAAAAAAGAAAAAAAATCTACGGAGGAAGGGAATATACCTGTAATACATAAAACTCACAATCATACAAGAGACTACACAGCAATTAGTAGTACATGCATTAACATGCATGAATCTTGAGTGAAAGAAACATCTAGTACTACATTAATTAACAAGGATGAATCTCAGAAATATTATATTGAATGAAAGAAGAGGGTCTAAATAGAGTACAAGAATAGGCAAAACTAATCCATGATAATATATATTAGAATATCGGTTACCCTGGTGAGAGGTGGTTATAGAAAGAGAAGAAGCATGAGAGAAGCTGAGGTGCTATAAATGTTCTACATCCTAATCTGGATGATTGAAAAATAAAAGTTGTAGAGTTGTACATAATGTATATTGCTATATGTATGTTATAGTTCAATGAAAAAAGGTAGTATAGCTACCATTTAACAGCTTGACCATGTGTCATATTCAGAATAAAACCTTAAACGATAGGATCTTATTGAAGACACTTCTTAACCTGGATCTTGCCTTTCCAGAAATGTTTATTCATCCTACCAATAGACTCCTGTTTACTTGTCATATCTAAATATTTAGTGTTTTTTTATAATATACCACACACTCTTGAAACTCTGCCCTTGCAAATGCTATTCTCTGACTGAAATAAACCTTTTATCCTCTTATCCTACCCCAGTTTCTCCTACTAATTTACACAAAATTTTAAGTCTGAATTCAATCAGTGTCTCATCTAAAAAAACTTTTCCATCTCAAGCACAAATAGGTACCTCTCAGCTATTTTCTTTTAGTACCCTACCACAGTATTTTAAACAAACTATATTTCAAATCTCACTAAATTGTAAAATCCTTGAGAGCAACGATTTTTGTTTTTTTAATTATTAATACATAGCATAGAGTCTGACATAAATTAGGCACAATAAAAATTTCTGTAAGTAATTGAATAAGAGAACAATTAGGGAAAACACTAGTAGGCTACAGTATTGAGTTTCTTCTACATGTTTAGTGGTAGACTCTGGGGCTTTTTTATGGTCCAGGCTTAAATTACACAACTCCATAATTTCTGACTTGAACACTACAAGGATGGCACTAAATTTACTTCCTTCAGGGAGACATTCAAACATAAAAAGTTGTTAATATTTCCAGAAACAATTTTAGTAGCTAAGTGATTTAAATAGGGGACAAATGATTTTGCCCAAGGCAGACCCAACAATCAGTAGATCTACAATCCTTCCTTAAGAGAAACCAAGAGAGCAATAAAAATGGGCAAATCAGGCTAGCATAGCTCATTCATATGGTCATTCATCAGGAATACAATGGCATTAAACATCAGAAAGTATAGAACTGACTGTCTTTATAGCACTTTTAAAGTTCATTTCTCATAATGAAAATTTTGAAAACAACCATCTTCATTTATTCATTAACAAAAGAGTGTTTTCCTAAAATATCAGAGTTATACAGGATTAATGATCTTGTATCAAAATGATGGGCATTTAATTGACAGTCTGTGCAGGTGTACCTAAAAATTCAGCCTCAGTATTATTGCAGTACAAAACATACTTTGTCTTTAAATCCACAAAAGATATTTTCAGTATCACACGAAAGCTCACTGGAAACCATGTTTTTGGTCCTTATATTCATTTTTAAAATAACTTTTAAATTGTAAAAAATTAATTTACAAAGGTATAATCAAATGCATTTTCAGGACATGGTATTGCACGTATTTCATTGCAAACCTTTTTCTTTTTAAATTAGAAACTGAAGCTAAAATACGCAAAAGATACAATTTGGCCACCAACCTGTCAAAAATCAATGTACCAGATTACATATTAAAATCTGTAACAGTTCCTTTTCATGAAGATGGCTCCAAAAGTGAAGAAGGAAGCTCCTGCCTCTCCCAAAGCCCAAGCCAAAGCAAAGGCTTTGAAGGCCAAGAAAGCAGTGCCGAACAGTGTCCACAGTTACAAAAAAAAAAAAAGAAAATCCGGATGTCACCCGCCTTCCGAGGCCCAAAACACTGGGGCTCAGAAGGCAGCCCAAATATCCTTGGAAGAGTGCCCCTAGGAGAAACAAGCTTGACCACTACGCCATCATCAAGTTCCCCCTGACCACTGAGTCAGCCATGAAGAAGACAGAAGACAACAACATAACTTGTGTTCATTGTGGATGTTGAGGCCAACAAGCACCAGATCAAACAAGCTGTGAAGAAGCTCTATGACAGTGACATGGCTAAGGTCAACACCCTGATCAGGCCTGATGGAGAGAAGAAGGCATAGGTACAACTGGCACCTGACTATGATGCTTTGGATGTTGCCAATAAAATTGGAATCATCTAAACTGAGGCCAGCTGGCTATTTCTAAATATAAATTTTTTCACTAAAAAAAATAAAATAAAATCTGTAACAGTTGATTATTTTGGTGTAATTTATATTTGAGATTGCCTCATCCATTACATTCTAACTGGTTTTGATAGTGATCTGATATAAAATTCTTAGCAGAAAATTTAGAGAACAGGTTATAAAATCCGGTATAGTTTAGTCTAAATAACTTATGATGTTTTAATAGCCAGAAATCCTGCTGCTGAATTTGCTAATATTCATCTACTTCTACTAGGATTTTAATGGTAATTTGCTCTTGTAAACACAAGGTCAAAAGTATTATTTGGGAATGTGTATGCAAAACTAAATTTGGAAGAAAATGCACTACAGTTAAGCTTTTAACAGAAATGCAATTTGAGGATTTAGAAATTTATCATTTTAATGACACAAGAAATAAGCATTTTTCCTGAGAAGCCACCTGTAACACATTAAATATAAATCATAGTTTCTCATGTGCTGTTTTGGGACCTTTATGTTGCAATTCCAGATGCATAAGTTAAGTTGATTAAGCAAGGGTATCATCGTATTTGGGGTGAGCAAAAAGAAAGTGATGAAAGGCAGGCTTTAAAATAAGTTAGAAAAGAAACACTGTGGAATTTAAACTTAATGTAGAGTAAATGTGGGGGGAAAATAATATAAAGTAATTAAGATTTTAATTTATAAACACTACATAGCAGAGGATCATTAGTTTACTGATCTTGTTAGATTTATTATTTTAAAACTGTGGCTTAAAAAGATTCCTTCTTATTTAAAATATAACAAAATGACACCAAAAGTTCTAAATTAAAAGAAAAACTGTATTTTAACATGAAAATGCACCACATAAAATACAGAGTTCAGTCTTAACCCTAGAGCCTCTTAAAACTTGCACTAAAAATCCTCCTTATTTTTTAACAACACTTTTATAATGCTTACAAAGTAGCAGTTACTATTATAAGCACTTTACAAATATGAAGTTATTAAATCCTTATAATAATCTCATGAGGTAGGTACTATTATCCTTATTTTACAGATAAGAAAAAACATGTCGCTTTAGACTGGGTAAAACCTCCAGCACACTGAAGTTAAGCAGCTTGCCCCAGGTCATAAAGCTAGTAAGTGGGAGAACCAGACCTGAACCCAGATAATTACTCTAAAAGCAATGTATGATCTTATCCATTGTATGCTATGCTGCTTCCCTAATGCCTAATGTGAAGTCTTTAGAAGATTAACTGGTATCAGAAAATAATAATTATTTTGAAAGTTTTTAATGGAATGAAATGTCAAAAAAAAAAAAATAAAGGCAAAGAGCATTAACTACATTTTTCTAAAAATCCCTATAAATACTTGAATTCCTGATGAAATCTTCAACAAATTATCAGAGATTATACTTGAATACCTCCAGTGACAGGGAACTCACATTGAGACAATTTTATTTTCAGAAATTAAGTTTTTTTTCTGTTATCTGTCTCCTTCAAGCTTCTATTCTATTTCTAGCCTATCTTTTGAAGTCACACAAAATTAATCTCATTTTTCTTTTACATTGCTACTCTTCAAATATGTGAAGAAACCAATTATATTCTAATTTCCCCTCACTCAAGTTAAACATTCCATTTCCTTCAAAATTTCTTCATGTACACAGTGGAGTTTCCTCACATTTCTACTTTTTCTCCTCTAGACATGCTCCAATCTGTCTTGTATATTTTAAAGAGCATCACTCCCAAACCAAACTCTATATTCAATGACTATTTTGGCTATAATAGAGTAGAAACATTACTTTTCATTGTAGACACTGTTAATGTAGATGAATATTGACTTTTTCTACAGCAAAAATTTACAGATTCACATCAGGTTTATCATAAAATAAAGTCTCTAAGTTTTTTTTTTCTTTCACATATGCTGCAGGTAACAAACATAATGTACTTATGCAATTGATTTTTGGACATAAATTCAAAATAACTTAACCTAGTGAAATGCATTTTATTGAAGGTGAGTCTACCATTCCAGTCTGTTGGATCTTTTAAAATCCTGATTATCTTTTTAAACAAGTTAGCTATGTCTTCTCATTTTTCTTAGTCAAACTTGACTGGAACACTATCAATGATTGTCCAAGAAAGTCATTTATATACTAAATGTAAAAGAAACAAAGTCCTACTATTAGCTTTTTAGAAATTTATTAAATAACTATTCATTATATAACAGTTTTAGATATACAGAATTATTACAAAGATAGTAGAGAGAGATATATATCTCACTCCCAGTTTCCCCTATTACTAACATCTTAAATTATTAGTATGGTACATTTGTCATAATTAATGAGACAATATTGATACATTATTATTAAGTAAAGTCCATAGTTTACTCAGGTTTCCTCCATTTTCCCCTAATGTCTTCTTTCTGTTCCAGGATCTTATCCAGGATACCACATTATATTTAGTTGTCATGTCTCCTTGGACTCCTCTTGGTTGTGATGGTTTCTCAGAATTTGCTGTTTTTTAAGGCCTGACTTAATTATCAAGTCAACATGCCCATGTTATCCACTATATATTGTCAAAAGAGATTATGTGCAGAGAGTGTTAGCTAAAATCCATACACAATATATAATGGTTTCCTTCTTCTATAAAGGTCTAGTAATACTTTATACAAAGAAAAGAAGAGGTCCTTCTTATTGAACACAACTTATATGCAATTATGACTGAAAAGGTTTAAAGAACAAAGTATCACAACCTGAAAATAAATCAAATGAATTAAGGCTGCTAAAATGCAAATAAAATACTAGCATCCAAAAGTATAAGGCAATATGTGGCAAACAATTTGTAATTATCCCTCTTTACAGTGGGCAGATACTTATTAGACCAATTGTGAGCTAACAATAACCTCCATAACCTCAGAAAAACAGGGCTTTTAGAGAAAGCTTACAGGATAGTAATGAAAATGATGAAAGGGTTGGGAAATAGGAATTAATTATAAAGGTTAAAGAACACCACATTACTCTAGAGAAAAGAAATATACAGAGTTACTTAACAGTGCTCTTGAAAATGAAGACACCCCTTTCAGTGCATAAAAGAGACTTAGACATTACTGAAAACATTAAAATCATTTGACATGGTGCATTTTTTTTGATATTGTGCATTTTTGAGTAAAGAATAGGATACTTTTTTGAGATTCCAACTCATGAGACTCTCTAGATATCAAATTCAGGATGCAACTAATTTACTCACTTGGAATATGGGTCCAAAAATAAAACAAATCTAAAAACAACTTGTAGGCATAGCATGCCCTTCTAATAGCATCTAAAGTACTAAAACACATACTCACAGATAATTTTAGTCAGTTGTTTTATTCCCAATATTAATATATGCTACATAGATATATCTTGGAAAGTTTTGGTGCAAGAACATGAAGGTTTGTGATAGTCATAGCTAATGAGTGAATTCTGACAAAAGAAAAGTACAACATAAAAGGTACTAATGTGGAAAGGAAGAGGCAAAAGTATTATTATTTGCAGATAATATGATTGACTATCTAAGAGAAGCACCTGAAGATTTTTAGAAACAAGCAACTTTACTAAGGTAGTTGGTTTCAAAATAAATATGCACAATTACAAAGTTTTACTGTATGTAATAATAAAACCATTATGATGACAATCACCATAAAAAATGGATTAAAGAAAATCAATCTGATAAAGAAGTTGTGGTATATATACACAATGGAATACCACTCAGCCATAAAAAAGAATTAAACAATGCCATTTGCAGCAACATGGATGGACCTGAAGATTGTCATACTAAATGAAGTAAGCCAGAAAGAGAAAGAAAATATCATATGATATCACTTATATGTGGAATCTAAAAAGTGACACAAATGAACTTATTTACAAAACAGAGACAGACCACAGACATAGAAAATGAACTTATGGTTACTGGGGGTGGGAATTAGTGGAGGGATAAATTGGGAGTTCAGGATTTGCAGATACCAACTACTATATAAAAAACATAAACAACCAGGTCCTACTGTACAGCACAAGGAACTATATTCAGGATCTTGTAATAGCCTATAATGAAAAAGAATATGAAAAGGAACATATATGTATATATGTATAACTGAATCAGTATGCTGTAAACCAGGAATTAACACATTGTAAACCAACTATACTTCAATTAAAAAAAGAAGCTTCATGAGGAAAAAAAAATCCAAAAAACGTCTAGTTATGAACTTGATAAGAAATGTAAGAATTATGTTGAAAAGCATAAACCAGATGGATATAAAAGAAACTGATTCAAAGGAAAAAATATCTTATATAAGCATAGAAAAATGCTATTTCTCCTTTTATTAACTTGTACATTTAATATATTCACAATCAAAATAAAAATTTTTGGAATGAAATACATCATTCAATTCTTCTGAAAAAATGAATACATGAAAGATCTGCTTCCAGCAAAATTTTGGATTATACACTCTAAAGGGCTTTCCTACTACATTATAATGGCAACCTAGATAAAACACAACCAGCATTCTTTTTGAAGCTTTGCTGGACATTCAGTAAAGTGAAAGAAATTTCCAAGAGCCAAAATACAGACACAGTAATGTGAAACCTGAATTGTGAGGGGTTAGTAAATTCTGAAGTGGAGGTTCCACTGGAGTTAAATGCCAATACCAACACTACTATTGGAAGGCAAAATGTGGATCCTGTCCCAAAGTAAAACAGCTGAATTTGAGACTGTGATAATTAAACAGAGTTGATGAATGGGGCTAAAAAATGGTCTCACACTTATACCATCCCTGGCTATTATTAGAAGTAAGTAGAAATCCTTTTCGGAGGAAAGCAAAACTAATTTAGACCTTCGTGATTCTATATATTGCATTCAATAAATTATATGAACTCACAATACCAAACACACAAGGAAAAAAGGTACTATGAGTAAGAGTCAGCAAAATGGCAACAAATTTAGACCTCCAGGAACTTCATATACTAGAAGATCAGATAAAGAATAAAAAAAAAGTAAATTAGTGACATGATATTTAAAAATTATCAATAAACAAAAGACAGTCAAATGATCAGGCAAATTCAAAAGTAAATAAAACTTCTAGAAATGAAAGAAAAGAAGTTTTAAAATATTAGTTGATGAATTAAACAACAGATTTTGCTACAGAAAAATGTAGACAATAGTCATGAAATAGAAAGATGGATATAGGGCAATTTCTAACGATGAGGCACAAAGAGAATAAGAAAGAAAATAGGAAGAAGAGTTTAAGAGCTGGTATATGTCTAAGAAGATTTCAGGAAAGAATGGAGGATGTGTAATATTCAAAGAGACTATAGCTTGGAATATTCCAGAATTAATAAACTACATGAATAGCTAGATATAAGAACCATAACATGTACCACACAGGATAAGCAAAATCTAAACAAAAACAAAAAATCCACTCCTAGGTATATTGCTGAGACACTTGAAAAACAACATAAATAAAAAAAACAAATCTTAAAATTAACCAGAAAAAAAGATAAGTCACTTATAAAGGAGTAATACATAGATCCAGAGAGAAGACCTCTCAGTAGCAATCATGGAAGAGAAGAAATGGAATAACACCTTCAAAGTGCTTAGAAAAAATAATCTTCTAAAATTGTATAGCAAAATTACATTTCAACAATAGTGGTCTTTTTTTTAAAAAAAACATGTTTTTAGATTAGCAAAATTTATAAGAGTTTATTACCAAGAAACTTAAACTAAAAATCTCCTCGAGGAGTAATTTTAGGAATAGAGAAAATGTCCCAGGAGGGTAATCTACAAAACATAAAGAAATAGCGAATATATATAAACATGTGGAGAAATCTAAACAAAAATTGCCTGATAGCAGTAATAACAACATATACTTAGTGTTGAAAATATAGAATTAAGAAGGAAGGATTTCTAGCTGTAGCAAAATGAAAATTTTGACAAATCCTTTCACCACAAAACAACGATAAAACTGCACAAAACTGCAAAGAATAATATTCACAGCTGTGGAAACAGACCAGAGGGAATCAACAAAGTGAGAAGTGTTTGTGAAAACCTGCTAAATAGTAAGGAGTATATGGAATTCTTGCCTGTGGCTGCTTGCATTCTCATACAAACAGGAAAGTCTGACCCATACTCAGGAAAAATGCAGCCTACAAAAACTAATTTTAGGTGTGTTAGTTGCATTTAGCATAAAATGATTTCAAAGCAGGTATTTTATAAGTTCAAAGAATTAAAGGGACCCATGTTTAAAGATAAAAGGAAAATGTGATGATGATGAGTGAACAAATAGGGAATATCAATATAAGGACAAATTATTTATAAGAAGCAAATGATAAATGGTAATTTTAGAAATAACCAAAATGAAAAATTCATTTTGCTGAACTGCATATTTAAGTGCCTCCAAAAATCAGTAAACTTGAGCTAGATCCATTTTAAAAAATACAAAATTAAGAACACAGAGTAAAATATTTAGTAAAGATGAACAGGGCCCCAGTGACCTGTGGAAAAACATCAAGTGTAGTAATATACATGGAGTCAAAGTCTTGGAAGGAGAGGAGAGGGAGAAAGGGATAGAACAATTATTTAAAAAATAATGGCTGAAACCTTTCCAAATTTGATTAAAAGGAGAAAACACTGATTTAGATTTTCAAGAAGCTGGAAAAACTACAGGTGTAAGAGAAAATCTTGAAAGGAGTAAGAGAAAAAAAGATTCATCAAGGACAGGCATACTTAAGTGATGTTGTGGGTTTGGTTCCAGACCACCACAATAAAGCAAATATCACAATAAAGCCAGTCACACAGATTTTTGTTTTGTTTCCCAGTGCACACAAGTTATGTTTACACTATACTGTAGTTTATTAAGTGTGCAACAGCACTATGTGTAAACCTCCCCCCAATGTTCCTACCTTGATTTAACAATATTGCTAAAAAATGCCAACCATCATCTGAGTCTTCAGAGAGTTGTGATCTTGTCTTGCTTGATGTTGATGCTGCTGACTGATCAAGGTAGTGGTTCCTGAAGGTTGGAGCACCTGTGATAATTTCTTAAAATAAGACAACAATAAAGTTTGCTGCATAGATTGACTCGTTTCATAAACAGTTTCTCTCACATAGCATTTTACTCACAGTAGAACTTCTTTCAAATTTGCAGTCAATCCTCTCAAACCCCACTGATGCCTTATCAACTAAATTTATGTAATATTCTAAACCCTTTCTGGTCATTTAAGCAGCCTTCACCGGGAATAGATATGAGATATGCATTCAAGTTTTATCATGAGATTGCAGAAATTTGGTCAAATCTTCAGGCTCTACTTCTGCTTCTAGTTCTCTTGCTATTTATACAACATCTGCAGTTACTTCTGCCACTAAGGTTTTGAAACCCTCAAAGTCATCCATGAGGGTTGGAATCGATTTCTTCCAAATTCCTATTAATGCTGATATTTTGACCTCATCCCATAAATCATGGCTGTTCTTAATGGCATCTAGAATGGTGAATCCTTTCCAGAACCTTTTCAATTTACTTCTCCCAGATCCATCAGAATAATCACCATCTATGGCAGCTATAGACTTATGAAATGTATTTCTTAAATAATAAGACTTGGAAGTTGAAATGACTCCTTGATCCATGGGCTGCACAAAGGATGTTGGGTTAGCTGGCATAAAAACAACGTGAATCTCACTGTACATCTCTATCAGAGCTCTCGAGTGATCAGGTGTATCATCATCAAGCAGTAATATTTTGGAAGGAATCTTTTTTTTCCTGAGCAATAGGTCTCAAGAGCTGGCTTAATATATTCAGTAAACTATGTTGTTAACAGATGTGCTATCATCCAGGCTTTGTTGTTCCATTTTTAGAGCACAGGCAGAGTAGATTTAAGCATAATTCTTAAGGACTTGAGGATTTTCAGGATGGTAAATGAGCACTGGCTTCAACTTAAAGTCATCAACAGCATTAACCCCTAAGATGTGAGTCAGCCTGACCTTTGAAACTTTGACATCAGGCATTGACTTCTCCTCTCTAGCTATGAAATCCTAGATGGAATTTTATCCCAATATAGGGCTGTTTCATCTACATTGAAAATCACTTGTTTAGGGTAGCCACCTTCATTAATTTTTCCTAGCTAGATCTTCTGGCTGACTTGCAGCTTCTACAACAGGACTTGCTGCTTCACCTTGCACTTTTATGTTATGGAGATGGCTTCTTTCCTTCACCTCAAGAACCAACCTCTGTTAGCTTCAAACTTTTCTTCCACAGCTTCTTCACCCCTCTCTTGAAGAGAGTTAGGGACTTGCTTTGGACTGGTTTAAGGAAATGTTGTAGTCAGCTTCATCTATGTAGACCCCTAAACTTTCTCCATATCAGCAACGTCTGTTTTGCTTTCTTACCAGTAGTGTGCTCATTGGAGTAGCACCTTTAGTTTTCTTCAAGAACTTTTCCTTCACATTCACAATTTGAATGTT
Source organism: Camelus dromedarius (assembly GCF_036321535.1). Lineage (NCBI taxonomy): Eukaryota > Metazoa > Chordata > Mammalia > Artiodactyla > Camelidae > Camelus > Camelus dromedarius. Next base: position 34,408,733 of record NC_087449.1, on the reverse strand, counting down.
TGGTGCAAGGGCCTAGCTTTTGGCCTATCTTAGTTTTCAATGTGCTGTTCCCCTTCACTTGAACACTTAACAGCCACTTTATAGTCATTAACTGACCTAATTTCAATATTGTTGTGTCTCAGGGAATAGAGAGGCCTGAGAAGAGGGAGAGAGAAGGGTCAACAGCTGGTTGGTGGTGTATTCAGAATATACACAACATATATCAATTAATTTTGCCATCTTATATGAGCATGGTACCCCCAAAACAACCACAACAGTAACATCAAAGATCACTAATTATAGATCACCATAAAAAATACAATAATAGTGGAAAGGCTTGAAATATTATAAGAATTACCAAAATGTGACACAGAGACACAAAGTACATGAATGCTTTTGGGAAAATGTTGCCAATAGACTTGCTCAATGCAGGGTTGTCAAAAATGTTCAATTTGTAAAAAATGCAATATTTGCAAAGTGCAATAAAGCAAAGCACAATAAAACAAGGCATGCCTGTAAATCTAACCACATCATGGCTAATTAAATGTGAATGGACAAATGCCTTAATTAAAAGGCAAAGAATTTAAGACTGTACAAAAGGCAAGATTAAACTATATGCCATACACTATTGTGCTATACACAAGGGACACGTTTTAGATTTTTTTTTTACATTTTAGATTTAAACACACAAATAGTTTAAAGCACAATGATGGGAAAAGATGTATCATCAAAAGAGTAACCATAAGAGAGTTAGAGTGACTATGTTAAAAATCAGATAAAGTATATTTTACGACAGAGGCACATTTCATAATGTTAAAAAGTTCATCATTTTAAGATAATATAATAATTTAAAATGTATATACAGCTAACAACGGAGGCATAAAATTTATGAAGCAAAAACTGACAGAATTAAAGAGAGAAATTGACAATTTAGCAGTTTGGGGTTGAGATTTCAATATGCCATTCTCAATAAGCTGGCAGAAAATCAACAAGGAAAGGGAAAACTTGAACAACACCATCTATGAACTTGTCCTAAGAAATTTTTAGAACAGTCGACCAAACAACAGTAGAATATATCTTTTTTCAAGATTGTATACCAGCATTTCCCAGAACTGGCCATCTACAAGGTCGTACAGTCATATGAAACAAGTCTCAGTAAATTCAAAAGGACTGACATCATCAAAAGTATGCTTGTCAATCTAGGGATTTAAATTATAGCTCAACAACAGAAAGAAATTTGGGAAATCCTCAAATATTCACAAATTAAACAACATAGTTTTAAATAATCCATGGGCTATTAAACCTATGGGTTTCTTCACTAACAAATCATAAGAGAAATTAGAAAACATTTTGAAAGGAGTGAAAATAAAAACACAACATAGCAAAATTTATGAGAAAAAATTGGGACCTAGATGAAAATATATAGCTTTAAATGAATATATTAGAACAAAATAACGATTTCTAGCTCATATCTGAGCTATAACCTTAATAAGCAAACAAAAAAGACTTTAAACATGAAGCAAGCAAAAGGAAGAAAGTAATGAAAATCAGAGAGGAAATGAATAAAATAGAAAACAGAAACCAATTTTAAAAATCAATGACACCAAAAGTTAATTCTTTAAGAAAATCAACAAAATTGCTAAACCTTTAGATAGACTGACAAAGAAAAAACAGAGAAAACAGAAATTATCAAAATCAGGACTGAAGGGATATGCCAATCCTACAGAAAAACAGAGGATTAAAGGGATTATTTTGAACAACTTCATGCCAAATTAGACACTTTAGATGACAAGGAAAAAGTCCTAGAAAAACAAAAATTACCAAAATTGAATTGAAATAATAAAAAATTGGAATATACATATAAAAATAAATTGAATTAGTAACAAGATAGTTACACACACAAACACACGCATACATATGAATGCTTCCAGGCTCAGGTAGCTTCACAGATAAATTCTATCAAATATTTAAAGAAGCAATAATGCCAATTCTAAATAAACTATTTCAGAAAGTAGAGGAATACTTTCCAACTCAATTTATAAGGCCAGTATTACCCTGATACCAAAGCCAGATAAGGACATCATGATGAAACATAACTACAAGCTAATACCTCTCATGAACTCAGATACAAAATCTGTTTTTAAAAATTCCTGAATTTAGCAGGAAAGTTTTCAGCTTTTTACCATTGAGTATTATGTTGGCTGTGGGTTTGCTGTAAATGACTTTTATTATGCTGAGATATGTTCCCTCTATACTCACTTTGGTGAGATTTCTTTTTTTTTTTTTATCATGTGTAGATGTTGAATTTTGTCAGATGCTTTTCCTTCATCTATTGAGATGATCATGTGGTTTTTTTTCCTTTCCTTTTGTTAATATGATATATCACATTCATTGACTGATTTGCATATGGTGAACTATCCTTGCAATTCTGGAATGAATCTAACCTGATGCTCCTTTTTACATATTGTTGGATTTGGTTTGCTAATATTTGGTTGAAGATTTTTGCATCTATATTCATCAATGATATAAGCCTGTAATTTTCTTTCTTTCATTTTTGTTTTTTTCTGGGGGGGGGTTGGTGGGAGGAGGTAAGTAGGTTTATTTATTTATTTATTCTTAGAGGAGGTACTGGGGAATTGAACCCAGAACCTCATGCATGCTAGGCATGTGCTCTATCACTTGAGCTATACCTTCCCCTCCTCTTTCTTTTTTTGTAGTGTCTTTGTCTTCTTCTGGTATCAGGGTGATGGTGGCTTCACAGAATGAATCTGAGAGTGTTCTCTCCTCTTCAGTCTTTTGGAATAGTTTGAGAAAGATACGTGTAAGTTATTCTTTGTATGTTTGGTAGTATTCCCGAGTGAAGCCGTCTGGTCCTAGACTTTTGTTTGCAGGGATTTTTAAAGAAAATAACATCTTAATATTTAACTTTTAGTGAATGGTGTGTTCAAATTATCTTTTTCTTGTTGACTTAATTTTAGCAGGCTATAGGTTTCTAGAGGTCCATTTTTTCTAGGTTGTCCAATTTGTTGGCACAGAGCTGTTCATAGTATCCTCATGATTTTTTTTTGTATTTCTGTGATATCAGTTGTTATTTCTCCTCTTTCATTTCTTATTTTGTTTATTTGGGTTCTCTTTTTTACTTGGTGAGGCTGACTAGAGGTTTGTTGATCTTTTTAATTTTTTCAAAAAGTCAGCTCTTGGTTTTATTGATACTTTCTATTGTTTTTATCTCTATTTATTTTCTATTTGATCTTTATTATTTCCTTCCTTCTACTGACTTTGATTTTGTTCATTCTTTTTCTAACTCTTTTAGGTGGTAGGTTGGGTTGATATTTTTCTTATTTCATGAGGAAGGCCAATATTGCTCTGAACTTCCATCTTAGAACTGCTTTTGCTACATCCCATATATCTTGTAAGATTGTGTTTTCATTTTTTTCTTAAGATATTTTCTGATTTCTCCTTCAAATTCACTGTTGACTCATTGGTTTTTAATAGTATGTTGTTTAATTTCCATGTGCTCACTCTTTCCCCATTTTTCTTTCTGTGGTTGATCTCTAGATATGTGGTTTCATACCACTGTGGTCAGAAAACATGCTTGAAGTAATTTCTATCCTTTAAATTTGTTGAGGTTTGTTTTGTGACCTAGTATGTGGTCTATCCTAGAGAATGTCCCATGTGTGCTTGAAAAGAATGTGTATTTTTTTGCGGGGAAGATGTAGTGTCCTGTAGATATCAGTTAAGTCCAACTGGTTCATTGTATCTTTTAGGACCTCTGTTGCAATATTGATTTTCTGTCTGGAAGATCTCACCATTGATGTCACTGGCATGTTAAAGTTTCCTCTTATTATTGTATTCCTGTCAATTTTTCCCTTTATATCTGTTAGTGTTTGTTTTATATATTTAGGTGCTCCTATATTGGGTGTATGTATGTTAAAGAGTGTATAATCCTATTTTTTTACTGATCCCTTTACCATTATATAATGTCCTTTATCTTTCTCTATGGCCTTTGTTTTAAAGTCTATTTTGTCTGATATGAATATTGCTATCCCAGCTCTCCTGTCATTTCCATTTGCATGGAACATCTTTTCCGAGCCCCTCCCTTTTAATCTTATGTATATCTTTCACTCTGAATTGAGTTTCTTTTAGGCAGAATATCATAGGTTCCTGGGTTTTTTTAATCTAATATTCCATTACATATCTTTTGATCAGAGCATTTAGTCCATTGACATTTAAAGTAATCATTGATAGGTATGTACTATTGCCATCTTAAACCTTCTTTTCCAATTGATTTTGTAGTTCTTCTCTGTCATTCTTCTTTTTTTCTTTTCCTTTTCTGCGTTGATAATTTTCTTTCGTATTATGCTTGAGTTCCTTTCTTTCTGGTTTTTGTGAATCTATCGTATGTTTTTGATTAATGGTTACCCTGGTTTTCAAGTATGTTGACCCATAACTGTATCTAGTTGGATCAAGCTGATGTCATACAAGTGCAAACACATTCTAGAAGATCTAAATTTTTATACTCCCCTCCCCTACATTTTGTGATTTTGATGTCCTATTTTACATCTTCATGTTTATCCTTTTGCTGTAAATTGTAGTTATATTTGCTTTCACAAATTTTTTAAAAAAATTTTTAATCTATATACTGGCTTATTGAGTGATCTTCAATCTTTTTACATATTTGCCTTTCCCACTGTGACTTTCCCTTTTCTATAGATTCTTGCTTCTTTTCTATTTAGAGAAGACTTCTCAATATTTCTTTTAGGGTGAGTTTAGTATGGCTGAGTTCTTTTGGTTTTTGCTTGTCTGAGAAATTCTTTAACATACATAAAATCTTTAACAAAATAGTATCAAATAGAAACCAGCAGCATATAGGAAGGAATATACACCACAAGTAAGTGAGATTTATCCCAGGAATTTATGTAACATATGAAAATTCATTAGTGTGTCATATCATACTAATAGAATAATGACAAAAACATTTGACAGAATGCAACACTTTCTCATGCTATAATCTTTCAACAAACTAAGAATAAAAGAGAACTTCCTCAAAGTGATAAAGGTCAGCTAACAAAACCTTACACATTTAACATCATATTTTAATGGTGCAAGACCAAATTCTTCCTCCTAATATCATGTCAAAGAAGTCATCTTTCACTACGTTATATTTATCATTTTACATAAAGTTCTAGCCAGTGTAATAAAGCAAGAAAAAGAAATAAAAGGCATACTGATTTAAAATTTACTTTGTTTCTATTTAGTGTTTGTACTGATTATATTTATTGAGATATAATTTTATATCTGTTGATCTAATAATAAGAAATTTGACTTGATTTTTGTATATCCTTTAAATAAACTATTTCATTTTTTAAAGCAATATTTTTTTTAAAAAAAGTATTGGTATGTGATACATGGTGACTGATTAAAACTTTGATCTTTCTCCATAAGAAATCTGAGAAGTACTCTGCTCTAGACTAGTTTTCATCCTTTCCAAAACAAAGATTCTGGAACTATTTGTGCAGACTCTTAAGTTTCTTTTCAGGAGGCGGAACTAGTGCTATAAAAACAAAAGCTGTTAGACCATTTAGACATTACTTATTAAATTTATTAATGAATCTAAAAGAATAAAATTTGAAAAGCAGTTTTTCATCCAAGAGCATTGAAAAAGAGTAGTAAAACCATAAATTAGCAATGCTCATTAAACAATATCCAAGAGAAATGGTAGGTAGCCACATTCTTTGTTTATTCCAATTATATCTGCACAGCCGTACATACAAGACAGATTGATACAACGAACTGAAATATTTTCATTATTTTACAATTATCCTTCTTTGTATGAAATCTTAACAGTGGAAATAACCATTACATTCAGACTCTGAATTTGTGATTTCACACAGGATGGTGAAATAGCAGTAGTTGGCTGGCTATCTTAGTTATTACGTTGCTGTCCCTGAGCTCCAAACCCACCCTTCTATACTCTGCCTTGTGAGGGTATAGCTGGAACTTTGCAAACTCTAGCTGGGTAGCTGGTAAATTTCAGACAATTCACAGCAACTAACACTGAAACTGAGAAAATTTCCAGGAGATTGAAAGTGGCTCTGCCAATAGGTGGTTATTGAGAGAGACTGCAAGGCTCGAGGAGAAAGAAACTTGCTCTTTTATATTTGTACCATGTGGACTTCTGCAAGCTTCCTGTCTACTTGCAGTTCCTATAAGTGGAATCCTAACAATTCTTCACCTGTGGCAAGAGCTCCTTCTTACCACATCAACTAAATCCAGGCTATAGTTATTCCAACACTTGTAGAGTCAGCTTTATTGTTTCCCTACTCCCCTCATAGGCACCAGCTTCAGCCTGTGGTGACCCCTCCTAAAAAGTTTTTGTTCCAGGCCCATGAAGCCCCGATTCAAACTTATTGCCATCAGCAGTAGTCAGGTAGGACTGCCTCCTGAGATGCCCGAGTTTCATCTCTGACACCCTTTCTTTGACTTTCCAAATTTTAATAATTCAAATCTCTTCCCTGTGTTCTGTCAGCCCTAGGGATGTTAGCTGCTTTCTGCAATGGATACTTCTGAAATACCTTACTTTTTTGTTTACCTTTTCAGATACCTAATTTAAAATATTTACATAAAACTATCTATATATTTTATAGTTATTTTAAACAACTAATATGTTTGTTGTCTCTTGACAGACTCTGATTCATCCATGGACCTCCACCAATGAATGCTTTACTGGAGAGGCTACAGGGAAGAGGGATTTATAGATTTCAGATTCATTCTCATCAGCTAACTCAAGAACTGCAAGAAAACTTCATGAAGATTGAAGGTTTCAGGGACAAAGTGTAGGAGAAAGAGTGTCCTGGAGTTCAAGAGTGCTGGAAATCACAGACAAATATTTCTAATTTCACTCTTTTCTCTTTTCTATGTTGCTTTTTACAAGTCTGACAACAACAACAATGATGATGATAACAACAACATAAGTGCAATCTAAGTTGAGAATATTGAGCTTTTGCTGGTTGGTGACTCCCTATTGCTTTAGTATATTGAGAACACAAATGAAATAGCACAGTCAGGCAGAACTAATCAAGAGTAAAGAAAAAGACCAATAAAATGATGAAGAGAGAAAAGGAGAGAGAAAATACAGAAATAAAATCAGAAAACAGTAATAGGTATAATCAAGATTTTAAATTCATGTAAGAAATAGAAACTATACACCAAAATATTTTAAATCTTAGATAAATTCCTGAATGGGAAAAATAGCACAGCATGCAGTAGAAAATGTTCAGAAATAACATATAAAGAAGAAACACATAAAGAAAGATGAAATTAGAATCAATTTCCCATTCCCTTCTCTACTTACCCTCTCCAAATGCCAATGTCAAACAGTAGTTTTATTAAATTTTTAGAGAATAGAACATAGAAAAATAGGAAGCACTAATTATTTTATGAGGCAAGAATAATCTTGACAGAGCATATAAATACTGATAGTACAAGAAACTTAAAAGCAAGTTCCACTTATAAAAGTACATGTAAAAATCTTAAGTACTAGCTAACCGAATCCAACAGTGTATTTAAAAAATGCAACATGATCTAATGGAACTTAGTTCAGTAACATAAAAAAATCACTGAAATTAGCCACATTAATGAACTATGATAGAAATTTTGGATAGTTCTAACAACCTCCATTCTCTTTATATACTTGAAGAAGTTGGAAAGCTTTGAAAAATACATTTCTCAGACTCCTTTGCAGCTAAGTTTCTGGATATGAATCAGGTTCTACCAATAGAATACATCCAAATGAAATTTAGAAGATGAAAGTGAGATAGGTGCCATTTAGCTGTAGCTCTGGTCTGTTGCTGGTAGAAAGCAAGTTTTGTAAATGTGCAGCTTTCTGAAAATGCATTCCATTGTCCATTATCCTGTGAATAAAGAAGCAATAGCTATGGCAATGATTCTACATCTGAACTTATACGTTGTAATCCTTAGTTCACTGTGTTAGACACTCTTGGGTGCCTTCTTGTGTATAAGAGACCATTGTGGTAGGAGCTTCTTAAAGCTATAGATGCAGTGGCCTCAGTGGTAGTTGTCCCTTAGTATATTACTTAAGACTCATTCTGGTAATAATTCCAGGATGCTTATTTAAGAAGCCACTCCTTTAACTATCCAAAGACTTTGTAAGCACCTAATTCCCTGTATTAAATTTCTTCCTGCTTAAAATATCTAGTGCTCTTTCTGTTATCTGGACAAAACCCAGATTGATAGAGTTATGGTAACAGAAATGGGTGATCCTATAAACAAAAGTACTAAAATGTATAGCATTTGCATTTGCTTACTAGATGGGTAGTAAGCAATTGTATGCTGGAAAGTTAATTATCTTCATATACTGTGGAAAGATATTTGGAAAAAATTGTCTCTGATTTCTTGGAAGTAAAATTATGTATTGATAGTGCTAGATGAATAAGTTAGAAAATACTAGCACATAGTGTGTATTGGCTATTCCTTGATGCTTGCAGCAAGATTACAAGAAAGAAATCTCTTCAGACAAGAAGTAGACAATTTTCAAGCATAGATGAAAAAGAATTCAGTTCTTTTATTAAAGGAGATTCTCTCTGCCTGTGGACTGCAACCTAAGTTGACTCATACCCATGAGGGCTGGAAAAATTCAACTGCCTATATTCCTCCAAACAAGAGAGTATTCAGCTCCAGATTTTTCTCAAGCTTCTTCCATTAAGACTTCTCTTCCAGAAAAATGGCAGCTAGAGCAACTGCAAAGATTAGATTAAGGGTAATGTTTTCTCACCTGTCTGTTATTAATTTAACTGGACTCAAGACAGCTGCCATTAAATAAGGAAGGGATAGACCTTGCACAGACAAAAAATGTAGAAAAGTTAGTCTCAAGAAAACAACTTGGACTGTAATTTTTAGTACATAGAACAGTCTGGAAGTACATCAGAAACCTACTAAATATTTTAGGAAATTTATTGTCAAAGAAACCTAAAGCTTAGCTTATAAAAACCTGTGATTATGTCTAAGTGTGAATATCACTGTCTTTATCCTAATTGGAGTTTGTTGAGCTTTTCTGATGTGTAGATTAATGTTTTTCATATTTAGGAAATCATTGGCCATAATTTCTTCAAGTATTTTTCCTGCTCCTTTCCTCCTCTCCTTCTTGGGCTACCTTTCTGCATTATGCATTATACATATATGCCATTATGCATATGAGAATGCATAGAGATAATCCAGTCTGTGGAACAGAAAGGAAAAAAATGAACAAGAATGAGCAGTCTCAGAGACTTGTGGGATACCATTAAGCATATCAACATATGCATAACTGAAGTCCCAAAAGAAAAGGAAAGAGATAAATGGCAAAAGGAGTATTAGAAAAATAAGGCCCAAAATCTTCCCAAATTTGATGAGAAACACTAATCTACACATCTAAGCAGAAGAATAGATTTCAAGTAGAATAAACTAAAAGAGATCTACACCCATACACTTTATAATCAAACTGTTGAAAGACACAGAGAGAATCTTGAAAGCAGCAAGGGAGATGCATCAGGTAAAAAACGTCCTAAGATTAACAGTTCATTTCTAATCAGAAATCATGGAGGCCACAAGTCATGGGATGACATATTCAAAGCACAGGAAAAAAAAAGATTGGCAAACAAAAATTCTATATCCAGTAAAATCATCCTTCAAAACTGAAGAAGAATTTAAGACACTACCAGAGAAACAAAATAGATAATTCATCACTAGCAGACTTGTGCTATACGAAATACTAAAATGAGTCCTTCAGGCTAAAAACTACACTGTGATATCATTTCTCATCTGTCAGATTAGCCGACCTCTTAAGCTTTTCAACATACTGTATTGATGAGGCTTTGAGAAAAGAAGCACTTTCATATACTGCTGATGGGAATGAAAAATAGTACATTTCCTATAAAAGTGAATATGGCAATAGCTAACAAGTTACATATATATTTATTTTTTGATCAGCAAACCTATGTCTAAAAATTTATCCTCAAGATACATCTCCAACAATATGAGAATACATATGCACAAGGCTATTCCTTGTTCTATTATTTGTAATTACAGAACACTAAAAAATACCTAAATGCTCATGCATAGGAGATTGGTTGAATAAACTAGTATAGTCATACAATAGAGTATGCAGCTGTAAAAGAGAATGAAGATCTGTATAAACTGAAATGGAGGGATTTTCAGGATGTGCTGAAAGTCAAAAAAAAGCAAACGGTGAGAAGGATAAGTAAATGCTATCTTTTATGCAAGAAATAAGGGGAAATAAGAGAATATACATATAGCTTCTGATTTTCACCACAAAAAAATAAAGTAGCATAGGAAAAACAAACCAATAACCAATGTAATTGACAATGTAACAAATGTAATGTTATGGGACAAACTGACATCATCTTTATATAGTATTTGGTTAAAATACATAACCTGAATTTAACTGTGAGGCAACATCAGACAGACACAAATTGAAGGACATTCTACAAAACAACTGGCCAATACTCTTCAAAAATATCAATATCATAAAAGGCAAAGAAAATTCTAAAAAGCATTCTAAATTAAAGGAGATTGAATGGACATAACAAAAAATACCATGTGTAACTCTGGATTGGATACTGAATCATAGGGAGAATGCCATAACGACATTAGAGAGAGAAATGTCAAAAACTAAATATAGACCTTACATTAGATAATTAATGTATCAATATAAAATTTCCAAAATTTTGTTATTGGACTGTGGATATATAAACATATATTTTCTTGTTCTTAGGAAATACACACAGAAGTATTTAAGGGCATTACGTCTAAAAGTCCCACTGTCAAGTGACTCAAGAAATTATATATATATACATATATATATATATACATATATATATATATTACACATATTATATTTAAGATATATACTTAATGTATAAATATATAATACATATCTTGAATATATATGTACTTATGATCTAGCAATTCCACTCTGGGTATATAACCAAAAGAACTGAAAGCAGGGTCTTGAAGAATTATTTGTACACCCATGTTCATAGGAGTGTTATTCACAAAAGCTAAAATGTGGAAGCAACTCAAGTGTCCATTGATGGATCAATGGATAAACAAAATGTGGTACTTACATACAGTGGAATATTATTCAGCCTAAAAAAGGAAAAAAATTCTGAAATATGCTACAACATGGAAGAACCTTGAAGTTCAACATGGATGAACATCATGCTAATTGAAATAAGTTAGTCACAAAGAGATAAATATTGTATGATTATACTTATATGAGATATTTAGAGTAGTCAAAATTATAGAGACAGAAAGAATAGTGGTTTTCAGGTGCTGGGATGAGGGTAGAATGACAAGTTATTGTTTAACGGATACAGTGTTTCAGTCTTCCAAGATGAAAAGAGCTATGGAGATGGACAGCCCCTCATCTCCATATCACATGATGGTGGCACAACATTATGAGTTACTTAATACCACTGAACTATATACTTAAAATGGTTAAGATAAGTAAATTTTATGTCAAGTGTATTTACCACAATAAGAAATTGAAAAATGCATATGTATATGTATGTATGTATGTAGAGAGAATGAAAGAAAAGAGTTATAATGAAAAGGCAGCAAAACATTAAAAATTAGTGAATTTGAGTGAAGGATATACAAAACCTTGTACTATTCTTGACACTCTTTTTTAAGTCTGAAATTATTTCAAAATAAGTTTTTTAAAGAGGTATCATTTACCCATAATTATCAAAAAAAATTTTTACCAGTGTCTCTACATTAGATGAACTTACAATTTGATGATGAATAATAAGAAATGACTATTGGAAGACAGGAGGAAAGAGGCAATAACTGAAGGGTTGCAAAATTCAGAGTAAGTACATAAGAAAATAAGATTTCTGAATAGTTACATCACCAAAACAGAATTTATAAAAGGTAATTCTTAAGCAATAGATTATGTTAGAAGCAGGTTAGTAGACTAAAATCTGGGAGAGTACATAAATTTTCAAAATAAGTAATTAAGGTTCTTTAATGAGGTTTTTTGATAAGTAATTGAGAAACGATATAGAAAACAGAACTATAACACAGAGGAAGATATGACAAATCTTGTGATGGATAAGTCATGTAAAATAAAGAACTGGGGAAATCAAAGAACACTTCAAGATTTCAAGCAATCCTAACTAATATTAATTGCACACTATAATCGAAAGATGCAAAGAGATACGAGTTTAGTGATAAATTTTTAAAATAATGACGTTTAGGAATGTTGGAAATCCAATCAGAGTATTTTCACACTTCATCTTTTCCACAGTCTAGTTTTTCACTTCACTTTTACCCATTTCCTAGCTCCCCTCTTTAGCTGCCTTCTTAAATTTCAGTGTATTCCTGCTGTATACTTTTGGCTCTTTTTGGAAATTCTCCCTACGCACTCATCAAATTCTTCTTTAGATTTTTCCTTCAAAATTCTTCCTTAAAATGATTATACAAGATATTTATTTCATCAGCATAACCATTATCACTACAGCTATGGTGAACTCAAATTCCAACAGTCTTAAATATTATAAACAAATATATATAGTTAACTATAAATAATAGTTAATTGTTATTAACTATACCAATTTCCTTCTACTGTGCAAACACATTTTATTTTTTAATAATTGTTTTCTGCAATTTTGCTAATTTTCATTGTTAAAGACTGTCTTAGTCTGCTCAAGCTGCCATAACAAAGTACCATAGACTGAGTCTCTTAAAAAGCAGACATTTATTTTATCACAGTTCTAGAGGCTGGAAGTCCAAAATCAGGATGCTAGTATAATCAGTTTCTAGTCAGAACTCTTCCTAGCTTGCAGAAGGACACCTTTTGGCTGTGTCTTCACCTGGTGGAGAGACAGCAATCTCTCTCATGCCTCTTCTTATAAGGGCATTTATCCCTTCATTAGGGCCCCCTTTTGATCTCATCTAAGCTTAATTATTCCCCTAAAGCCCCATCTCCAAATATCATTTCACTGGGGCTTAAGCCTTCAACATATGAATCCTGAGGAGACACAATTCAGTCCACAGCAAAGGCTTGGCCTATATATAAGTTTAACTTATGCTAATTAATAGGGTGCCATTTAGATATTATTCTTAATTTTGGCAGTAAAGATGGAGCAAGAGATCATTAAAAACATACCCATTAACTTGTAAAGTATAAAAGGTCCAAGTTATGTCTCTTTTAGCAACTTTGAATATCATTTCATTGTTTAACATTCCCTTTGAAGAATATGTTTACAAAGAATAAAACATTTTAATACTTAAATGTAATAATTTGAACATGTGTAATGCATAAGTGAGTATTATTATAGAAAACAAATGAAAATTTAGTGGTAATTTTGTCATATACAGTGGTGTGCTGAACACTTCTCCCTTCTAATTTTCAAATCCCCATGTTAACATGTTAACCATGGCACCATCTTGTGGATATTTATCAAATAGCTGAGCTGTGCAAACATTTATATGAAGGTACCGGAAATGAAGGTTATTCATGACAAAAAATTAAACTTTTAAAATGAAGTTTAGGTTAATGAAATAAACTTTGGCAAATAATGCTGGCAAGTAATCTTCCTCAATCTCTTTCAAAGGGCTTCAGCTATAAAAGTAAACTCTTGAACCAGCTCCAGCATTGTTACTTTTCCTTTTTAAAGCATTTTCTGCACTGTTTATATAAAATTTCAAACTGGCCACTGGTTCTAAATACACCAAATAGATTGTATTTTAGTGTGTATAGTATGTATACGTATGTTTACATATATAAATATAAATGTGTGTATTTTACTATAAATTTATATTGATTTCAGGTCAGAATCTGTTAAAATATGGGAATTGATACAGAGTGAGTTTTTTAAAAGGAAAAATGTTTAGTAAATCTAAGTTTAATCAGTCACTCAGTGGCTATGAACCACTTATTTTAAATTTAATTTTTCTGAGAAAGAATGAAAAATACTGCTAACTGTCAACTATTAGAGGACACATAACAAAACACATCAAAGTCTGACAATACCAAATCAAAAAGTATATATTATTTTCATATGAGGGGTTTAAATATTTATTGACTATGATAGAAAAGTATACTAAATATGGTGGTATTTTAGTCAGAAAAATATTAATCATACAATGTTTTAATCACCTCTTCAGAGAATATACGTAAAAATCATTGGTGTAACTAATGTGATTTTTCAGAAAGATTACCGAAAGTGTTTTTCTGTAATACTTTCATTTTAAATGTTCAGGATTTGGAGTTCACAATTACATTTAATTGTAGTATTTATTATAGATTCCACTATAGGCTAGGCATTTAGGTACTATTAGCTAATATGATCATTCTAACAATCTTTTCAGTTGGTACTATTATTTCTACTTTGCAGATGAGGAAAATTGAGACTCTGAGTAATTATATAACTCATCAAGGTCAAACAGCAAGTAAGAAGCCATAATTATAACCCAAGTCTTCAAAGCCCAAATTCTTATCATAACACAAATCTGCTTTTTAGAAATTCAGATAAATATCAGAGATTTTAATCCAGAGATTAAAATAGAATTTAAAATTTGTTTACTGAAAGTCCAAAGATATGCCAATTAAAACTGTTCATATTTGCTGTGGGAACTTGGTCAAACTCTAGGAGAGAAATCTCATAACATTGTGGACACTCTCCTATGACTGTGTCTCCTGGAGTTCTTACCCTCTCAGACTTGCCCACATTGAGCCTTCAGCAATTCATCAATTATAGCACAGGTTTTCCTACCCAGTGCTGGTTTCTGATTCACTTTCTGCTCAGGAGTTACTGTCCAGGAGCTCTGATAAGACGTGATTCCTTTGTACTTAATTGTCTGTCTCTCCAATCTTGGGGGCAGTGGTTTGCCCTGTGTCCTCCCTTCTTTTACAGATCCAAAATGAGCTTTTTTGTTTTTCAGTTTGTTCAGCTTTTTACTTAATTGCTAGGGTGGAGTGGTGACTTCCAAGCTCCCTGCATGTGGAACTGGAAAGCAGAATTCTTCATATATTGTTGATGGGAAGTATATAATGGTATTTTCATGGAAGACAAGTTTGGCAAAATCTATCAAAATTACAAATGGATATATCCTTTAACCCAACAATTTTACTTTTGAATTTATTCTATACATTTATTCACATATATATGAAATGACATATGTAAAATGTTTTTCATTGCAGTGGTTTATATTAGTAAAAGATTGGCAGCAACTAGCTCTCAATTGAGAGCTATTTATGTTCCTATATTCACAGGATGGAAAACTAAGGAGCCATACATATGAAACTTCTAACACCAATTGCTTCAGGGGAAGGGAACTACAACGGAAGGTAGATTCTTCATTATTCACTCACTTGTATCTTTTGAATATTGAACCACCTGAATTTATATGCTCTTAAAAAATAAATAACTGAGTTAACCCCCTGCTCCCCAAGCCCTCTTCACCTGCCCACTCTGGTTCCCCAAGGACCTTAGACCCAAGACGGGCCTGTCTAGGGTGACATATACTCACCCCAGAGATCCAACTACATGGTGTAGATGATCTCTGTGGCATAGTGACACCCTGGTCCCCTGGCTTCCCTATGCCCCAACTGGGTAAAATCAGTCTTTCCAAGCTCTGTGTCCTTTGCTGTACTATATGGGGTCAGATTTGCAGTCTGCAATTTGAAAATGCTAATTTAAGTCTAACATGGACCCAGAGTGGAGCAGTGACTTGTCCATAGTCACACAACCAGTACAGTTCCAGAACTATATCACCTGTTCCCCAGACTGTGGTCTTTTCTTCTGCCCTTCATTAAACAATTCTGCCCTTTGGGAATAAATGAATGAATAAATCTCTAAACATTGGAGTACTCCAAGACCCAGTTCTTAGACCATATTTTTTTCATAACTCCAGCCTAGACCTCACCCTTGAACTCCAGATCTGTTTATCTGATTGCCTCTTTGGCACCTTCGTCTGGATACTTATTAGCATCTCAAAGTTAATGTATTAAAACTAGGCTTGATACTCAATCTGTGAAATAAAATTCATATTTTATAACAAGACAAGAAAAATTTAAACATAAAAAATTTTCTCTCCCCTTTGGCCTCCTCTTTCTTCTCTACTGTGCATTATGTATCTGCATTATGCATCGACCAAACCTCACCCATTAGCAGAAACACCTGCTCAAATATGAAAAGCAACATTCTCCTAGCTTCAGTAAGACAACTCCTTAAAAGATAATATTTCTTCTTAATCTTGTAAGGGGCCACCCATAACTCACTACTCACTAGATTTTGTAAACTGCCAATAGTATGTCATTTAACGTACAGCCAGCCCTCTGTCTCAAAACACATAACTGCTTTGACCTCTAACTAGCAGAATGGTTCTTGGAGCTTTCTGAGAGGCTGTTCCTGGGTTATAATCCTCAGTTTGGTTCATATAAGATTTTCCATTTCTTTTTTAGATTGACTGATTAATTTTTTTGTCAACAACTCTCAAACCAACTCCTCCTGGCAACTCCACACTTTCAGTTACATGGACAAAAAACTTGCTGTCATCTTCTGACTCCTCTTATATCTCATATTCATTTAGATAGCAAATTCTATTGGCTCCATTTTAAAAATATACCCAGCCTTTTATTGTTCCTACAACCCGCACTGTTGCCACCCTGGTCCAAAGTGCCATCATCTCTCATCTCAACTATTTTAATATTCTCCCTTAAGTGATTTCTTTGCTTCTGCTCTTGTCCCCCAACTCCTTTTCCTCTCCCAGAATCTACTTTCAGAGTAATTACCAGCAGAGTAATTCTGTTAATTTGCATATAGCAAAAATATCACTTTTCTCTTTCAAAACACTACAATGAATTTCCATCTCACTTAGAGTAGAATCCAAGTCCCTTCTATGACCTAGATGGTGTTCACGATCTAAACCTCCCCTCTTTACTCCTCTAACCTTATACTCAACAATTCTACCTTTTTCTAACTCTGCTCCAGCCACACTGCCCTCCTTGTTGTTCCTTGACATGTCAAGGATGCTCCAATTTTCAGGGCCATTTGCATCTGCTTTTCCTTCTTTCTAAAATACAGTTCCCTAAGAAATTTACATAGTTACTTCCCTCACTTTCTCTAGGCCTTGACTCGAAAACTACCTTCTCAGTGTGGTTTTTTTCAGGCCAACCTATCAAAAATTTAAACCCCTTCCCAATGCCTTCATACCCCTGTTCCCTGCTTTAATTCTTAACTTATCATTATCTTAAATATATGTGTGTATCTAAAGTAAATATAACCATAGATTAGTTTTGTATAGTTTTGAACATCATACAAATGGAATCAGACTGCTTTGTATTTCCTACTTGCAATATTGAAATGTCTAGGAGATTTATTCATGTTGATGTGTTTATCAGTAATTCATTTCTTTTTACTATCAAGTAGTATTCCATAGTATAAATGTACCACAATTAATTAATTTGTTGATACATATTTGGATTGATGGCTACTGTTTGGCTATCACGAATGAAGCTGATATTAACATTCTTGTACAAATCTTTTTGTGGACATTTGATCTTATGGAAATTTTCATTTCTCTTAGTAAACACTTAGGAGTAGAATTGCTGGGTCATAAGGTAACATACTAATTATTTAAGACAGTGACAAATAGTTTTTTAAAGTGGTTTACCATTTTAGAATTTATCAAGCAATGCATTAAACTTGACAGTAAAGCTTTGTTTTGTTTTCACATTTTATCATGTTCTTACTAAGAAGCAATGTGGCAAGAAGAATGAAGACTGGAATTAGCCCAAGGTCAGAATTTTTTTTTTTTACTATTAAAGCAATCTTGCTGTCTGAAAAGCAGGGTCCAATATATATTTATATGTGTATAAATATATAATTATAACAATATATTATGCATTAATTATTTGTATTATCTAATATAAAATATATATATTTACATATTATACTTAATATATAAATATATGCTTTATATTTATTTTATAATAAATGTTAATTACACGTAATGCAACTTACATTTTATTATATATAATACGTATTATTATATATTAATATAATACATTATATTAAACTTAAAATAACATACATTTGTTTACATAGAGATTATATAGGTCTATGTATAAAGCTTATATATATATGAACTTTATAATAGATACAGATATAGAGATAGATAAAAGCCTCAGTACCTAGGACAGACTGTAGATGGAGTTTGTTCTTGTGTAAAATATCTACCCATTTTATAAATATTAGAATTGGTATGTATAGTTTCTAGAAATGTTCCTGATGATAGATGTTCATCAATAAAGGTATTAAATGAATGAATAAAAAATTACTTTAATTTAGTTCAAGTTTATACTGCATAACCTGATGTGTAACATTATTAGCCAGAAAACTCACAAAGGACAAAGAGCTATCTCAGAAAGGTCATTTATTTTCTAGTAAGTTGAAGGAAAATGGATTGTTAATTTTTTTCCTTTCAATCACTGAAACCAACAATTTAACTCAATAATTAATACTCAGAGTTATGACTCTTTCGAACTACTAATTGGAAACACATTAACTAACACTAAGTGGAAACACAGTAACTAATATTAAAAGTGTAGACTCAAACAAAAATATAGAATTCTATTATGTTCATTATTTTCCTATTAGTAATCATCTAAAGAATTTTATTTTGATATTTGAAAGAGTTATGCTTATCCTGCCAATGAATAAAATGAGATTAAATAAGATGAAGTTTCATATCAAAGGTCAGATACCTTAGTTGCTAATAGCAGGACATTTAGTATAGCCTATCATAAATACTCCGTAAATACGTCTTTAACTGGGAGTAACATAAGATCTTTTGACTTGTCGTTTGGCACTCTTTCTACTATAACAACCCCCCACCAACCAATTCCCAAATCTGCAAAGAAAGTGTTATATTTTCAGGAAAAAAACCCATTTTAGAACTAACAATTCAACAATAATTAGTTTTTACATAATTTCAGTTCTCTTCTTAGAAATTGGGTTTCAAATACAGTAAAATTCAATGATAACGAGCCCCACAATAAGATAAATTTGAATATAACACAATTGGGAATTAGTTCCAGTCTTCTCCCAGTCCTTGTTCTCAAACATGAATAAGCTAAAATTTTTCTCTTTGTATGTGTATGGGAGGGGTAGTGGTGGAGGGGAATAAGGAGGAAATATGAACAGAAGGCAGAAGCCATACAAGGAAATAGCAGTCAATATCATCCAAGAGATCAGCAGGGTAGAGTATGGGTCCCCACAGCCCCATATTCTCCTGGTTCTGTCCCCCAGATCAGTGAACAAATTGGGTGCCAACTATGAGAGATTCCAGGAATTACTGCAGCCATCCAGAAGTTCCAAATAAACAGAGAATCATTTATGTCAATACTTCAGCCAGAATAAACAACTGTCAGTGCCACAGTCAGTATCTGGATGGATTTAAATGGTGTAAGCAGACCTGTATCTATGGGCTATTAGCTGCACAAGCTTACCTCTATTTCATCTCATAAGTCTCATAATATAATGACCTTGTATTTTATGCAATTAAAAATTTTGGACTCCTAGTTTCACATCAAGATAGGGTTTTGCCATACTCAAAATAGTTCTAATATAGGACTGTCCAGAAAGTTTATTATTTGTCCCTTGATTACACATGTGTAGTTAATTTTTTTCCTTCTGACACACTTATCCAGGTAACAGGAGAAAACCAAAAAGAGCTCCATTGACAAGTGGCACCACTGTCTCCTAATTTCAAATAACAAGGTAAATAAAGACTAACTTTCTTTAAAAAATGGAAAGATATCCCATGCTCCCAGATTGGAAGAATCAATATTGTTAAAATGGTCATACTGCCCAAGGCAATCTACAGATTTAATGCAATCCCTATCAAATTACCCAGGACATATTTCACAGAACTAGAACAAATCATAACAAAATTTATATGGAACCACAAAAGACCTAGAACCGACAAAGCATTACTGAAGAAAAAGAAAGAGGCTGGAGGAATAACTTTCCCAGATTTCAGACAATACTATAGAGCTACAGTCATCAAGACAGCATGGTATTGGTACAAAAACAGACATATGGACCAATGGAACAGAATAGAGAGCTCAGAAATGAACCCACAAACTTTTGGTCAACTAATCTTCGACAAAGGAGGCAAGAATATACAATGGAATAAAGACAGCCTCTTCAGCAAATGATGTTGGGAAAACTGGACAGCAGCATGTAAAGCAATGAAGCTAGAACATTCCCTTACACCATACACAAAAATCAACTCAAAATGGATCAAAGACTTAAACATAAGAAAGATACAATAAACCTCCTAGAGAAAATATAGGCAAAACATTGTCTGACATACATCTCAAAAATGTTCTCCTAGAACAGTCTACCCAAGCAATACAAATAAAAGCAAGAATAAACAGATGGGACCTAATTAAACTTACAAGCTTCTGCATAGCAAAGGAAACCATAAGTAAAACAAAACGACAACCTACAGAATGGGAGAAAATTTTTGCAAATGATGAAACTGACAAAGGCTTGATCTCCAGAATATAAGCAGTTCATATGACTTAATAAGAAAAAAAAAACCCAATCCAAAAATGGGCAGAAGACCTAAACAAGCAATTCTCTGAGCAAGAAATACAAATGATCAATAGGCACATGAAAAATGCTCAATATCACTAGTTATCAGAGAAATGCAAATCAAAACTACAATGAGGTATCACCTCACACTAGTCAGAATGGCCATCATTCAAAAGTCCACAAATGACAAATGCTGGAGAGGCTGTGGAGAAAAGGGAACCCTCCTACACTGCTGGTGGGAATGCAGTTTGGTGCAGCCACTGTGGAAATCAGTATGGAGATTCCTCAAAAGACTAGGAATAGACTTACCATATGACCCAGGAATCCTGCTCCTGGGCATATATCCAGAAGGAACCCTACTTGAAAAAGGCACCTGCACCCCAATGTTCATAGCAGCACTATTTACAATAGCCAAGACATGGAAACAGCCTAAATGTCCATCAACAGATGACTGGATAAAGAAGTTTTGTGGTGTATTTATACAATGGAATACTACTCAGTCATAAAAACCGACAACATAACACCATTTGCAGCAACATGGATGTTCCTGGAGAATGTCATTCTAAGTGAAGTAAGCCAGAAAGAGAAAGAAAAATACCATAGGAGATTGCTCATATGTGGAACTAAAAAAAAAAAAGAACATAAATACAAAACAGAAACAGACTCATAGACATAGAATACAAACTTGTGGTTGCCAAGGGATAGACTGGGAGTTCAAAATTTGTAGATACTGACAGGCATATGTAGAATAGATAAATAAGATTATACAGTATATATAGCACAGAGAAATATATACAAGATCTTGTGGTAGCTCACAGCAGAAAAAAAATGTGATAATGAATATATGTATTTTCATGTATAACTGAAAAATTGTGCTCTACACTGGAATTTGACACAACATTGTAAAATGACTGTAACTCAATAAAAAATATTTTAAAAAAATAAATAATTTAAATTTAAATTTAAAAAAAGACTAACTTTATAGGCTCCTCACCTTGTCAGATACTTCCCATGACATATCATGTGGCAAATATGATAACCTCATTTCTATGAGTGACAAATACTAAAACTCTGTTGACAGCCATTGGCTTAGTATAATTACCAAAACCTCTAACAACAAAAACAACAGCAGCAACAATAGAAAAATAGTGTATGAAGAAGAAAAAGAAGAGCCAAAATGTGATTACATTTATATAGGTATTTTAGTTTAGAATTTCTTTGTCAAAATCAAATTAACACCCCAGTGCTTCCTGTTATTGGTGTCACAGCCTCTAAAGATGCACAACTTTCTTCTCTTCTGAGTAGTAGCTATGGCCACCATCTCATCTCTTAGCATCTTCCTCAGAAGTAGCACAGTGTCCTCAGTTCACATATATAATGTCTATTTCTTTTTACACCCCAAGGTCCCATTACAAGCAATAGTACTCCTGTTCAATGGGCAGTTTGTAGGAAGTTAGTTCAAGCAAGGTGGTTGAAGGTCCAGCTATCTACAGAGATGGTCATTCAACATACATGAAAATTGCATGTCATGCCAAATAGTATGGTTACAGGCTATCCCTGATGTTCCTTTTAAGATCTGCCATCTTTTTCCTATTCCTTCCTCCACTCCTTAGCTACACCACTCCAGGAGCCAATCAAGATCTCAACTGCTTGAGTGGCTCAGCAATTTTCCAACAAGATAATCTCCAGTTCCCCATTTAAGGGGGAAAGAGAGAAGTTTGGCCAAACTTAATTCAGAAACTGGATGTAGGGTTAAGCCTCCATTAAAATATATTTGGAAAAGTAATGCTTATGATACAAGAATGAAAAATTTTTAAATTAAATTATCTCATAGTTTCTTTTAACTCTGTGAAGGTTAATGTGTTTGTAAGCTGTATTATTTTTCATATATTTTTATTGATGTACAGTCAGTTTACAATGTTGTGTCAATTTCTGATGTACAGCACAATACTTCTGTCACAGAGGAACATACATATATTCTTTCTTATATTCTTCTTCACCATAGGTTACTACAAGATATTGAATATGGTTCCTTGTGCTATACAGGATAAACTTGTTGTTTATCTATTATACATATATTAGCTAGTATCTGCAAATCTTGAACTCCCAGTTTATCCCTTCCCACCCCCTTCTCCACCCCCGGTAACCAGAAGTTTGTTTTCTGTGTCTTTGAGTCAGTTTCTGTTTTGTAAGTAAGTTCTTCTTCTTTATTTTTTTTTTTTTTTAGATTCCACATGTAAGTGATATCATGTGGTATTTTTCTTTCTCTTTTTGGTTTACTTCACTTAGAATAACATTCTAAGTGACAGGCATGGTAGGAGTCTGTATGCCCATCAACAGATGACTGGATAAAGAAGTTGTGGTATATTTATACAATGGAGTACTACTTAGCCATAAAAATAATAAAATAATACCATTTGCAGCAACATGGATGGACTTCAAGAATGTCATTCTAAGCAAAGTAAGCCAGAAAGAAAAAGAAAAATACCACATGACATCACTTATATGTGGAATCTAGGGGGAGGATATAGTTAAATGGTAAAGTGCATGCTTAGCATTCACAAGGTCCTGGGTTCAATTCCCAGTATCTCTAAAAATAAATAAACCTAATTATCCCCATAAATAAATAATTAAAAAATTAAAATTTTATATGTGGAATCTAAAAAAAAAGGACACAAATGAACTTACTTACAAAACAGAGACAGACTTACAGACATAGAAAACAAACTTATGGTTACCAGGGGGGAAAGGGAGTAGGGAGGGATAAACTGGGAGTTTGGGATTTGCATATACTAACTACTATATATATAAAATGAATAAACAACAAGGACCTACTGTATAGCACAGGGAACTATATTCAATATTTTGTTATAGCCTGTAATTAAAAAGAATATGAAAAGGGATATATATATACATATATATCTCACCAAAAACTAATACAACATTGTAAATCGATTATACTTCAATTTTTAAAAAAGGAATAAGGTAATAGACAACACAAAATAAGATAAATCCAAGTATATCAATAATTGCAATATATAAAGGTGTATAAAATTTCAACTGAAAGATACAGATTGACAGACTAGATGGAAAACAAAATGTAGCAATATTTGGTTTACTAGAGGCACGTTCAGAACCAAATAATATAGTAAGGTTAAAAACTAAATGGATAGACAAAGACATGCCAGGAAAATATTAACCACAAGAAAGCTGGTGTCATTATACTAATATAAAATTATCCTTCAAGTAGAAAAAATATTAACAATATAGAGAATCACAACACAATTTACCAGATTTAATAATTTCAAACTTGTAAGTTCCTAATAAATTGCCCTCTCCTCCTTCTCAATTTTTCCCTCTCTATGTGTATATATGTGTGTGTGTAAACATATATACACATATGTATATTTATATATAACTGTATTTATGTACTTTTATATATATTATAAAAATTGAGAGAACTACAAGGAAAAACAAGCAATTCTATGAATCATAGAGGGAGATTTTGTTTATTCTTTTTTATTGTAAAATAAAACACAGATCAAGAATAATACATGAATATATAGCTTACTGAATTATTATAAGGTGAACACACTTGAAACTGGGTCAGAAGAACACGCAATTCAGTGTGTTCCTCTGATTCCTGTATTTCCTGCAAGTTGGCAGCTGGATCCTGAGGCTTGAACTGACTCAGGTTTATTCATGTTGGTAAGACCACAGGTAGTGTTGTGGTCTTTCATTAAGAAGCACATCATGTCTAACTGTGATTTAACAACTATTGCTGCTGAATGCTTTCAGCCCATTAATTCATTAGACTTTGAAAATGCTGATATTCTAAGATTCCTTTTTTATTAGTTGAAATATTTCATTACAGGGATGCTTCTTTTCATCTATTATTTGGTTACCAAATGATATAGTTCACATAGGAAAGACAGGCTAAATTCTCAACTTTCCCTTTGCCACTTTCCAAGTAACAAAGATTTTCCTATCATTTTCTGAATATGACCAATTTTTTTTATCACTATGAATCCATGGATTCTACAAGTTTCAATCTATTATGATCATGATCTTACTGAAGATGAATTTTTCTCATATCTGGCTAGTGGGAGCTACTTCAAGTTTAGGCCTGTGTCTTTTTCATTTACTCTTAGTAGTCCTAGTCCTTGCTACCTAGTATGACAAATTGTTTCATCTCGCACACTTCTGGACTAAACCATCTCTCTAAAAATGCTCCAGTTTCTTTGAGTTTCAAATATTAATCCTAGACTATAATCTGAGAATGTAGGTGCTAGGGTTGCTCATTATTACTGGGTTGGTCATTTTCTACTCCTTTTTAATGATAGAGCAAAGATATACATATGTATATGTATATAGGTATACATATATGCACACACCTATATGATACTTCACAAGTTCATACTAATACTTCCAATTCAAATTTAACACTACAGTGTTTTTATATAAGCTATTCTATTTTCTATTTTACTCTCTACTTCCTCTCTTCCATACTAAGAATCCTGGTTCTTAAAGACACAGGGTATGATAGTAATGGGAGATTTTAACATACTTCAGTCAATAACTGATAGATCATACAGATTTTTAATAGGGTTTTTTTTACTTTTTTGGGGGGGGGATGAGGTAACTAGGTTTGTTTGTTTGTTTGTTTGTTTATTCATTAATGGAGGTCCTGGGGACTGAAACCAGGACCTTGTGCATGCAAAGCATGTGCTCTGCCACTGAGCTGTACCCTCTCCCCCATTACAGATTTTTAAATGTAGTAATGTAAAATATTTGAATATAAGCTATGATCATCCCAAAGAGAAAAGGGAAAGGAAAAAATTGTGTAGAATTACCTATCTTGCAAAGGACAATGGCCATTAGTTAAAAGACACAGCCAGATGACCTTGCAGGAAGTAATCCCCTTGTAGGGGAATAATTATCCTGACCTTAGTCTTATCCCTCTCTTCAGTCTCCTGTTGGTTATCTCTCACCTGGATTACTTACTGAAATAACTTCGTAATTGGTGTCCATGCTTCCTCTTTGCTTCCTCTTTGTTCTCCTTCAGTGTATTCTCAGCACAGCTGCCAAAATGATCCTGTTAAAACATAATGGAAACTATAATCAGACACACACACACAAAACATAATGGAAGGAGGATTCTGGGAAGATGGAAGAGTAGGAAGCACAAGGAATCTGTATCCCCATCTAAACAACAGCTGCACTGTTAGAATCGGTCTGATGTAACTATTTTGAAACTCTGGGAGTCTTACAGGCTTGCAACTTCCAGGGTAAGGCTTGGACAGTAAATTGTGATTAATTTCAGTCACTATCAGCTCTTAGTACAGTAGCAGCTACCTTTCCCTCGCCCCAAGACACGTGGCAGGCAGCTGTGCATGTGTTCCTGGAGCAGCTTGCACACAGCTTGTGGGAACTAGACTGGGTAAAAAGAACCCTGTCCTCCAAATATTAGGGATCTGTGTTCTGATTGCCGATTGCTGTCCTTCATTTTTTGCTTTTCTCTTTTCAGGAGCCAGACATTAAAGACTAAAACATTCAAAAACAACTGCATGTATGGGGAAAATTACAAAATAACTGCCGATGCCCAGGGAAAGGCTCAGAAAAGACCTAAGAATACATTAAGTTTACATGTCAGGCTGATCCTTGGCACTGAAACAGCCTACAACAATAAGAAAAACAAATAAACATAAAACAATAACAAAAAAACAGCAATCCTTGTGAAAGGAGAGAATTTATAGTTTCCAGAGTTGCCATATTATTAGATTCAAATGTTCAATGTTCAGCAGAAAAAAAAGTCACAAGACATACAAAGAAACAGGAACCTATGGACCATTAAAAACAAAAATATAAGCCAACAGAATCTGTCCCTGAAAAAGACTTAATGGCAGATATATTAGACAAATATTTTTAAACACCTATCTTAAGGATACTCAAAGAACTAAATGATGTAGAGTCAAAAAGTGATGTATGATAAAAATGGAAATATCAATAAAGAGATAGAAAACCTAAAAAGAAGCTAAAAAGAAATTCTTGAGCTGAAAAGCACAATTACTGAAATTTAAAATTCACTAGACAGATTCAGAGGCAGACGTGATTGAGCAAGCAGATGGAAAAATCAGTAAACTTGAAGACAGGACAATAGAAATGATTGAGGTTGAGAAACAAAAATAAAAAGACTGAAGAACAGTGAACAGAGCCTAAGGGACCTGTGGGACACCAACAAGCAAACCAACATATCCATCATGGAAGTCTCAGAAGGAGAAGACAGAGAGAAAAGGTCAGAGAGACTATCTGAAGAAATAATGGCTGAGAATTCTCAAATCTGAAGACAGAAACATGAATACAAACAAGAAGCTCAGAGAATCCCAAGTAAAATGAACTCAAAGAGACTTACACCAAGACCTGTTACAATCAAACTTTCAAAAGACAGAGTGAATCTTGAAAGCAGCAAATGATAAGCAAATCATCACATACAACAGATCCTCAATAAGATAATAAGCAGATTTCTCATCAGAAACTTTGAAGGCCAGAAGACAGTAAGCCAATACATTCAAAGTACTAAAAGAAAAAAAAAGTCAACCAAGAATCCTATATCTGACAAAACTGTCCTCTAAAAGTGAGGCAGAAATCAAGACATTCCCAGATAAACAAAAGCTGAGAGAGTTCATGACCACTAGTCTTGCTCAGCAAGAAATTCTCAGGGAATCTTGCAAGGTGAAATGAAAGGACAGCAGACAATAACTTGAAGCTGTAAGGAGAAATAAAGATCTCAATAAAGATAAATACATAGGCAATTATAAAAGCTAGTATTACTGTAACAATGGTTTGTAACTGTACTTTTTGTTTTCTACATAATTTAAGAGATGAATACATTTAAAGATAAAAATTCCAATTATTAGTGTAAAAGCTAGTATTACTATAACTTTGGTTTGTATCTCTATATCTTGCTTTCTACATAATTTAGGAGACTAATGCATTTAAAATAATTATTAGTTTATGTTTTGGGGCACACAATATATAAAGATGGAATTTTGTGACATTAACAACCAAAAGAAATGGAGATGAGATGTAAAGGAGCAGAGTTTTTGTATGTTACTAAAGTTAAGCTGCTACAAATTCAAATTAGAATGTTATAATATTAAGATGTTAAGTGTGATCTCCATGGTATCAACAAATAAAATAGTTACAGAATATACACAAAAGGAAATTAAGAAGGAATTTTAATTTTTCATTACAAAAAACAACTAAACACTAAAGAAGGTAGGAATGCAGAAAACAATGGACATAAAAACCATAGGGCATATAGAAAGCAAATAACACAGTGACAGAAGTAAATCCCTCCTTACTAGCAATTACTTTAAATGTAATGGATTAAATTCTCCAGTCAAAAGATAGGGATCGGTAGAATGGACTAAAAATACAAGACCCAACTAAAAGAAATATAAAGGACCAAGAATGATAAAGACAATCTTAAGGAAAAATTAAAAAAATACAAGATCCAACTATACACTGTTTACAAGAGACTCACTTGAGATTCAAAGACACAATCAGGTTGAAAGTGAAAGTATGGAAAAAGATATGCCATGCAAATATTAACTAAAAGAGAGCAGGAGTGGCTATACTAATAACAGACAAAATAGACTTTAAATCAAAAAAAGGTTTATGAGACAAAGAAGGACATTACATATGAATAAAAAGTCAATACAGCAAGAAAATATAACAAGTACAAACATTTATACAACTAATGACAGACCATCAAAATATACAAGGCAAAAACTGACAGAATTCAAGGGAGAAATACACATGTGTATAATGATAGTTGGAGACTTTAATACCTCTCTCACAATAATGGGTATAACAACTAGACAGAAGTTAAATAAGGAAATAGAGGACATAACCAACACAATAAATCAACTAGATCTAACATATACAGAACATTCTATACATCAATTAGCATACCAATTCTTCTCAAGTGCACATAAAACATCTTCCAGCATTGACTATATGTTAAGTCCACAAAATCTCAACAGATTTTAAAAGATAGCCATCATACAAAGTATTTTCTCTGCCCAATAGCATGAAGTTAAAATCAGGAACATAAAAAAACTGAAAAATTCACAAAATTGTGTAAATCAAACAACACACTTTTCTACAATCAATGGATCAAAGAGATCACAAAGTAATTAGAAAATACTTAGAGACAAATGAAAACAAAATCACAACATACTGAAACTTATCGGATGCAGAGAAAGCAGTACTCAGCAGGAAATTTATAGCTGTAAATACTTACATTGTAAAGCAAGATAGATCTGAAATCAACAACCTAACTTTAAAACTTAAGAAATTAGAAAAAGAACAAACCAAACCCAAAGCTAGCTGAATGAAGGAAATAATAAAGATGAGAGTAGAGATAAACAAAATAGAGACTATAAAAACAATAGAGAAATCAATAAAACCAAGACTGATTCTTCAAAAAGATCAACAAAACTGACAAATCTTTAGGTAGATGGACTAAGAAAAAAAAAAGAAGACTCAAATTACTAAAAATCCGAAATGAAAGTGGGGGCATTATTACTGATTCTATAGAAATAAAAAGATTATAAAAGAGTACTATAAAAAATTGTATGCCCCAAACTTGGATAACCTAGATGAAATGGACAAATTCCTAGAAACACAAAACCTACAAAGACTAAATCATAAAGTAATAGAAAATCTGAATAGACTTGTAACTAGGAAGGATATTGTATCTGTAATAAAAAAAAAAATCTCCCAATGAAGAAAAGCCCGGGACCTGCTGGCTCTACTGATGAATTCCACCAAACATTTAAAGAAGAATTAATACCAGTCCTTTTGGACGTCAAACCCTTTTTTGTACATCAAAGGACACTATCCACAGAGTAAAAAAGCAACCCACAAAATGGGAGAAAATATTTGCAAATCATATATCTGATAAAGGATTTATACCCAGAATAGAGAACTCCTTAAATTCAACAACAAAAAACCAAGAGATCCAGTTCAAAAATGGGCAAAAATCATCAAAAGACATTTCTCCAAAGAAGATAAACAAATGACAAATAAATATATAAGATCTCAACATCACTGATCATTAGGGAAATGCAAATCAAAATTATAAGAGACACTTTCTCAGACCAATAGGATGGCTAATTAAAAAAAAAAAAAACTCAACCAGAAAACAGGTGTTGGTATGGATGTGGAGAAATTGGTACCCTTGTGCACTGTTGGTGGGAATAGAAAATGGCACAGCCACTGTGGGAAACAGTATGGTCACCAAAAAATTAAAAATAGAATTACCATATGATTTAGCAATTCCACTTCTGTGTACACCCAAAAGAACAGAAAGAAGGGTCTCAAAGAGATATTTGTATATCAATGTTCATGCATCATTATTCTCAATAGCCAAGATACAGGAACAACCTACATGTTTATGAAGATATGAATAGATAAAGAGAATGTGGTATATACATACAATGGAATGAATGGAATATTAGACAGTCTTAAAAAGGAAGGAAATTCTGTAATATGCTGCAACATGGATAAACCTTGGAGGCATTATGTCAGGTGAAATAAGCCAGTCACAAAAAGGGAACTACTATATGATTCTATTTATATGAGGTACTTATCAAAATCATAAAGAAATAAAGTGTAATAACTGTTGGCAGGACATAAGGGGAGAGGAGAATGGGAAGTTATTGTTTAATAGGTATAGAGTTTCCATTTCACAAGATAAAAAGAGCCATGGGGATGCATGATGGTGATAGCTACAGAACAATGTGAATGTATTTAATAGTACTGAACTGTACATTTGAAAATGGGTAAGATGGTAAATTTTACAGTATGTGTATTTTACAACTACAGCAAAACATGAGGCAAATCAGGCTACTCATCAGTTCCATATCCTTCAACAGTTTCCATCTCATTCAGAATAAAAGTCAAAGTCCTTATTATGACCCACAGGGCCGTTCATGATCTGAATCCCTCTATCACTCCAACCTCATCTTACTACCTACCTCTCTCATATTCTATTCCTGCAACACTGGCCTTAGGCTCTCTGCACTTGATACTCCATCTCTTGGAATGCACTTCCCACAGATACTGGCTTGGCTCTTTCTCCTGTAACCTTCAGTGAGGTTCTCCTTGGTCACCCTACCTAAAAATATAGCAGTCCCTACTACATACATCCTATCCCCATTCACTCCTTCACTATTCCATTTAACACTTAACATCTAACATGCAACATATTTTACTGATTTATCTTTATCTTGATTATTGTCTGCATCTCCAACCAGAATGTAACTCCATGAATAGACAGGGACTTTGGTCTGACTGATTCTATGTCTCATACAAAGTAAGAGATCAATAAAATTTATTGGATTAATGAATGAAAGAATATGAATAAAAGTAGTATCAAACAGTGTTAGGATGCATGCCGAGCATGCACAAAGTCTTGGGTTTAATTCCTAGTACCTTTGTTTAATAAATAAATAAATAAACCAAAATTACCTCCCCCCATTAAAAAAAAAAGAAGTAACAAAGAAATTTATCTGCATTTTACATATATTCAAAATGATTCACGTATTTTCACCAGTCTGTGTAATGTTTTTCTAACTGTTTACAGTTACTAAGTGCCAGCCTGGGCTTTCTAATTATAACTTAGAACACTGCCTATTTCACTATGTATCTATTTTTCCTCCATGTCATAAATGGGGCTAAATAAACTTGGAAACAAAAGCCCAAAATGTATAGAAGTACACAGGCATAGACTTTAAAACCAGACAGACCTGGATTTACATTGCAGTTACTCCACTTGATAGGGTAGGGTTTTTAACTTCTACGTGCCTCTATTGCTCTAAAGACAATGTGAAATAGTGAGGAAAGTAAGTTGGCTTAGGAATCTGGGAGTCTTGGATTCCAAAGCAGCTGTGACTTTGGGCAAGTTATGTAATATATTGCTCACTCTCAATTTCCTCATCTATCAAAGTAAGGAAAATATCTCCTTCAGAGGGTCTTATAAAAATGTAGAGTAAAGCACATGACACTGAAGGTAACTAGTAAATGTTCATTTCTGTTACTAGTATAGGACAATCATTAATTTTCTGCCCAAGATAACTTTGTTCATTGGAAAGAAGGCACTAACCTTAGAGGTAGTTTTTTAGTGTTTTTTTTTTCTCATAACTGCTACCCTCATAATGAGCTAGTGTGATTGTTTTTCAATATTACTAGTAACCCATATCGCTAGAGACTAAAGCCAGAAGCATATTCCAATTGGCAAGATTTTACCCACAAATATAAGTTCCTAAGGGAATGGAAGGCAATAGCAAGCACTGCCAGCTTACATTTCTTCTGCATCCACTTTCTGTTTTCTATTACAGGTGGAATCTCATTTTAATGAATACCATTTTAAACATCTGTTTCTACATAGTAAGGCTATTTTTGTGTTCTAGGAGATGGGCCACAGGAACTGTGCTTTGTTGACTTGGCTAAAACAAATTCTTAAAAGAAGAAAAATCTTTCTTTTCAAGTGCTATCTATGCAGAAATAATTATTTTAATGAGGTAATTTAGCATTTGTAAATTACATAACCTGGCCCGGCTACTTCCAAGAAAACAGAACAAGAGCTGGGTGGGTGAGTAGAAGGCAAAATGGACTGGAAAGCAAGAGAAATTGGAGCAAAGCCATCGAGTGAGATCTATTAGAAAGTACAAACCTTAAGCCAGATCTCCACTTGTAAACATAACCCCTCCTCTTCCAGGGCATACTTCACAAGTTACCTCCTCTACAAAGCTTTACCAGTTCCCTCTAGACATGTAACTCAGTTCTCAGTCTCCTGTACTCCCATTTGTTCTGAATCTGTGTTAACAGCACTTAGCAGTATTCATCTTATATCTCTAAAGATAATTGTTTTGTGCTCTGTCCTTATCCTCCACCGAAACTGTAAGCTTAGATCTCTTAAGACAAAGATTGATTCAATCTCCTAGGACCAATACCTAGCACAGAGCTTACTACATAATAGATGTTTAATAAATTCTCATTGAACTTAAAATATCTTAAGTATCAATATGCTGAATCCAATATTTTTACCTATCTTGGATGCTCCTGGGCAGCAAAAAATATGCTTCATTTCCACAGGATTTGATACACAGATGCTCAGCGCCACATGTTGGTTGAAAAAAATTACTAAAATTAATAAGCCAAAGTTGGTAAAACCCAAATCAAACTTACGACCTTCAATTTCTTTCAGAAACAGAATGCCAAATAAATCTACTACATGCTGTTGAATTAAACACTAACACTAAAGTTACTAAAATATACTGCGTTCTCTGGGGAGACCCAGTTTAGGGCTCTTCATTCTCGCCGCCACGCGGGGGTTGGGGGTGGCGGGGATAGAGGGTTGGGAGATGAATGAGGGGAGATAATAGGAGTGGAGTGGCGTGGGATGGAGTGGAGGAGGTGGGGGGACGAAGCTCCCAGGACAGGGACTCCGAAGGGCTTGATGCACCATTGGGGTTCGGAAGGTTGCAGCAATGAGTTACCTCAAAAGAATCAAAGGCCAGAACGGGGACTGCGGAAGGGAAATGAACTCGAAGGAGCCATCTGGAAGCACACTTCCCTCACATAACATCAGACCAGGGGCTGGTGCCACCTTAAGCCAACCATTCTGAAGGAGGTTCCAGCTTCCAACCTCCCAGTCCGAGGTTTCCCGCCCTCAGGGCCCGGCTTGGCGCCGCCCGCTGGACCCCGCTTTCCGCCCACGAGGCTCTAACTTCCGGCTTCCGCTTCCGGTCAGGGGCGGAGGCGCCTCCGGGTGGCGGCTGCGCGGAGTCTACTGCGTTGGCCGTGGGCGTCGTAGATATTCCTGCTTCTCGCTTGCCCAAGCAGATCTCTCTTTCTCTTTTCCTGCCACTCCAGCAAGCCTCAAACCCTCCGAAAAAAATGCCTCCGCATCTCGCTCCTGTGGAAGTTGGCGGCTTCAGTGGAGTCTCCTGCTGCAGGTGTGAGTTGGCGACCTCGCACCCATTTTTGCCTTCATTTTCCTTTGCTCCTTTTCTTTGGCACCTATTGGGCTTTAGGATTTTGGAGTCGACTTCCTTCTCTGACCTAGAGTTCCTGAAAGAGCCTGTGCTTTAACTGACTCCTCTGGTTTGCAGTGAGGATTCCCGCCCATGCCCTGTTTGTAAGGGAAAGAAATGAATCTTAAAAGAAGGAAATGCTAACTCGGAACCAAAAAGGTTGCTCTATTCCGAAATTAAGATTTGCTGAACCTTACAGAGCAACATAGGTATATACCTAGGAGACACTGAGGTTCAGTTCCAGACCAGCCCAGTAAAAGCAAATATGGCAATAAAGTGGGTCACACAAATTTTTTGGTTTCCCAGTGCTCTTTAAGTTGTGTTTATACTATACTGCTGTAGTCTGTAAAGTGCATTATGCGTAAGAAAACAGTGCATGCCTCAGTTAAAAAGTCGTTTTTTGCTAAAAATGCTATCCATCATCTCACAATACAGGGTTGCCACAAACCTTCAATTTGTTAAAAAAAAAATTCGGTATCTGTGAAGCACAATAAAACAGGATATGCCTATATAGCACAGAAAATGAAAAAAGGAACTGATTCTCCTCGACTATATATTTCGTTATAGTAATCATCAAATACGTTTTCCAAAATGTAGTTCATTTTGTTCAGTCAAGAATATATATTCAAAACTAGTATTATACTCTTGAACCTCTGTGTCCCCACTCTTTTCTGAGTTTATGCCACATATAAATTTAATTGTGACCGTATCTAATGTGCCTGATGAATAGGAAAAAGAAAGTTCAAAACAAGTTAGGAGATGATATAAATACAATAGTATAGGTTATATAGAATTGGATGGACCTAAGCTTACTGTTTATTTGTTGTATATGACTTTAAGCAGCTTCTTTATCTTAAATTGGGTTCCCCCACAGCTAAGACCCTGAGACAAGGATTGGGGTAGAAAACTTTATTTAAGAAGCATGGTGAGGGAATGGAGGAAAGCGGGGGGAAAAAAGAAAAGTATTTTAATGACAACTAAGGGCAACTGGAGCTGAATTCTACTGGCAGTCTTCTGTGAGACTATAGAGAGTAGAACTCAGAATGGACCCAATGAGGGACAGGAAATTGGGACATTTATCTACTAATTCCCTTGCCTGGGTGGTTTAGGGTTACTTTTGGGATCATTAACTTTCTGGTACTTCCCTTGACAGCCTTCTCTTGAGTAGCATATGCCTGCTTCTAGACAAAGCCGTCAGGCAGACAGACAAATGCTTGAGATAGGAAGCCACTGGCATGGCCTTAATGGGAATTGGCACTGAAGCTGCAGGTATCCTCCATGGTGGGCCAGAGGTATATGAGGAGGGCACTGATGATATCTGATACATTCATTAAGCCTTCATTTCTTTCTCTGTAATCTAGAAATAATAATTAGAGATTATAGCTAGCGTAATGTTAAGCCTCTAGCTTATAAAAATACTAAAAGATTTATTTGTTAATGTAATAATGTGTAGTAAGACTTAAGCACCTCTTTTTAAACTTTTAAGTGTACATTAATTTTTGATTGCAGTGTCACTCTACTTGTGAAACACATTCCCACATCTTCTAGTCTACTTCTGTTCACACTTACAGGAATCACACATTACCTAGAAGATATTGCTAACCTGATTACTTAACAACCTACTCTTTCCCGTAGAATTATTTATGTCTCCCCACTAGTCCATAATGAGAACAAAGACAGTGTAATTTATCCTTCAACAAAAATGTATAAAGCTCTATGACAAACTGGGGAACATAAAGATTAAAAAGAAAGCCCTACTCTCAGGATTTTACAATTCAGTCTGGGTATAAACAGAAATTTAAATAACTAAAATACATTATGATACTCAGATCAAGGAAAATGCAAAGTTTTATAGAAGCAAATAGGAGGAGTTAATTCACCC
This sequence comes from Camelus dromedarius, assembly GCF_036321535.1. NCBI lineage: Eukaryota > Metazoa > Chordata > Mammalia > Artiodactyla > Camelidae > Camelus > Camelus dromedarius. The sequence goes on along the minus strand of NC_087449.1, from coordinate 34,373,136 downwards.
TGTCTATGAGAGAGAGAGCTTCATAAGGAAATGTACTTAACCTTAACAGTTGATGAATAAGTAGAATTTAGTCTGGAAGGATACAAACCAGACTGTTAATAATAGTTATCTATGAAGAGGGAAGGTGTGTGTGTGTGTGTGTGTAATTTGGAAGAAAGAGGGCAAGATAAAGGAATACTTAACCTTTTACTTTGTATACTTTTGTGTTGTGTGAATCCTTTATAAAGAATGTGTACTCATCATTTCCTTGTGTAATATAGAGAAAAAAACTAACTTGATGAAGAGGGTCAGAGAGGAAGCAGCAAAGGTAGAGAATTCAGCTCAGGAGAATACATCATATTCAGGTAGGTACACGTAGCATAGTATATGTCTGTCGCATAATGAGCCTAAGGGAAAGTGTCAGGAAATCAAATTAGAGAATTAGATTTAGGCCAAAGTAGATTTCTAGGCTATTGTAGTAGTCCAGTGGAAAAGCATGAGAGCATAAACTAAGAAAAGTGTGAGGAGGAGTGGAGGATACCAGAGATAACATGTAAAACCTACATAATTTGGTACATAGATATACAAGGTAAATGATCACCTATTTCAGTGGAGTTCTATGAGAGAATTAAGCCCTTGTGCCTTAAGGCATCTAGTATATGCAATGAATTAATTTCCTGTGCATCTGGAATAGTACTAATTTTGTATTGGTTTTTGGAAAATTTGAGAAAAAAGTCACTTAAATAATTTTCTGTGCTCAGATAAAGAACCTGGATTGTCAAAAGCCTTGGTAATCATGTGGGAGATGGTTGCTTATTACTGCACAAAATGTGTCTTGTAAAATTTGAGTTGTTTTCGGTATATTGAATTTGAGGTGTTTATGGGACACTTAGGAGGAAAGTTGTAATAGTTGAGTAAAATGTTTTGGAGCTTGTACTAGATATCTAGACTGGAAAGAAAGTTTAATAAGTCTTCAACATATAAGTATAGTTTAAGCCATAGCTTCAGATGGATCACCCAACTAATCTGAGAAAAAAACACAAAGATTTAAAATAGAATCTTAGGGAACTATGACATTTGGGAAAGAGCATTAGAAGATGAAACTAATAAGAAGGCTAAAGCAAAAACTGGAGACCTGAAGAAACTTACGGCACAGAAGCCAAAGAAGAGAAGGATTACTAGAGTGATGGAAGGGTCAGCAGTGTCATTCATTACTGCAGAAATGCATCCATTGGCCATGGTAATATAGAGATCAGTGTTGACCTTAGTGAGACAAGCTTTGAAAGTATCATATGGTCAGAAGTAATATTAAAGTGAGTTGGGAAGTGAGTAAGCAGAAGTGGTGAGAGTGAATGACTCTTCCAAGATTATTGGCTATGAAGAATAATAAAGGGTTTTTTTGTCTTGAAGATGGAAGAGCCTTTTGAATAGTATGGTCACATGTTAAGGGAAAAGATCAATAGGGGAGTGGAGAAGGAGTAGTACAGAAGGAAAAGTGATGATTAATGGTTTCTGAGCCCAGTTGGAACCTTAAACTACAGATAGAAGAGGGATTCTTGCACTGAGCATGGAAAGAATGAGATAAAGATGAATACTAATACAGATTAATTTATAAGTGGTATGGAGGAAATTATAGGAGTTTTGGCCTAATGGTTCCAATTTTCTCTGTGAAATAGGAAATTATATCATCTGCTGGGCTAGTGGGAGGAAGGAATTAAATGAGAGTTTGAATAAAGAGCTGGAATTTTGGAATAATTCCTGAAAAGAATAAGAAAAGGAGCTAAGATTTATTGAAGGTCTAATATGCCAGCCCCTATCGTAAATGCTTTATAAAAGTTACTGAATTTAATTCTAACAGGGATCATTATACATATCATATCAAAAGAGGCTCATTTCTCACAACTAGTAGGTAACAGAGTCAGAATTGGAACCCAGAATTTTTCTGACTTAAGATCCTAGGTCTGATACAAAACCTAAGGGAGTGCAATTAACCTTGTGGACTATAGGGTCTTATGCTGGACAGGGAAAGGAGTAGGGCTGGGAGTAAAGCCTAGGAGTGGTAATAAATTGGGGGGAAATTGGGAGGTCAAGGATTTGGAAATAATCAATGAAGTAAAATTAAAATTATAGTGACATTAAGCTAGTAAAAATTGAAATAATGATCAGAGAAAAGCATATTATGGTCAAAGAATAGAATATAGGAGTTAAAATTTCAGAAGTGAAGCAATTTGGGACTGAGCTGGGATGGAGATAGGGGAGGGCGTGGAGAGTGATCACACCTAGCATTTATTTAGCTTTTAGAGTGCTAGATACTGTACTAAGCACTTTATATGCATTGTCTTATTTAATTCTCGTAATCCTTAGTGAGGTAGATACTATCATTATTTCCATTTGATAGATGAAGTGATTTTGATTGTTACTTTTCTAAATTAAGCTAATGGAATCAGATTTTATAAGGCAGCTTCATTTATGATTAGTTTTCTTACTACTTTCTTTAGCACATTTTTCTAATCGTATCTTTTTACTAATTATTAGAATTTTTCAAAATAATTTTAATGATAAAATTAGTGGTTTAATATTGAATAACAAAGTGATTTAAAACATCTGCTTAATTATGGTGGTATTTTATACTTTCAGGTCAAATAAAGGAGAAATCAGTGCTGAACTAAATTATATCAGGCATCTTCAGATTCAGAGCAGGCCACACTTCAGAATTTTTAACTTATTAAAGAGTTAGGAATAAAAAGTATTTGATGGATGTTAGAAAAGCAGTTTCAAAAGAAAATATAAAACAGGAAAGGCTTGACAACAAAATCTTTTATTTGGAAATATTTTAAGAATCATTTAATATAGTAAACAAAAATATCAGTGAAATCAGAAAAATATCTATTTGAAAAAGAAACAGGAAAAAAGAAATTCAATTCTACTTTAACAGCAAAAATGATATTGTTGGAAAGTAGAAGTTTGAAGAAATACATATAGTATGTATGAGATTACATGTTATTAAGGAAGTTTAAATACTTTACCTAAGAAAGAAGGCAGTTGAAAAAAATACCAATTCAACTTACTTTAATAAATATTAACAAAGTGATCTGACACCTGGTTAGTAAATGCATTAAGGAAATCTTGTGGGAATAAAAAAGACTAAGCATCTCAATACTAAATTTAACCGGTTCTCTTAAGGACAATGAAAACAATCATTTCAAACTAAAAATGAAAAGTTATTATGTTCTTAGTGCATTGCTAAACGTATATAACATAACTCAAAGATAATTGATCAGAGTTTGAGAACATAGAAACCATATGATCCGTTTAAACCATTGCATTTAAAAAAAATTTTATGTGTTAAACAAGGAAATAAGGGAAAAAACCCCACAGTGTTTTATTTAAAGCATATCATGGAGGATTATTGTTTTAAAGTATAATAAATGATTTAAATAAGTGATTGTTTAGCAAATTATTGAAACACTTGGCAAGTATTCTCAGAAAATCATTTACCAAAATTTACCCCAAAGGGAAAGTAAGAGTCCTTCATCTTTCCTTTTTGTTAAACAAACATCAACCTAAGTTCAAAAGAGTCACCAAGTTACCAAAAATGTAGGTTTGATTGTAATAGAATAAGCATGTACAAGGTAACTCAAGAAACCTTTGTGATAAAGTGAATAACAAGTTTTCAAACAGTTGTTCAGTTTATTTTAAAGAGCAAAAGTATGTATGTATGTAAACATGGTAGTACAGCCATTTTGTCATATGTGAGTATAAGTAAAATAGTGTTTTTAAAAGTTAAAAAAAAGCAAACGTAGAGCAATGGCTTCAGAATTTTTCAAGAAAAGTTAAAATTCCTGTGTTCATTTAAATGGGCAAAGATTATAAGCTTTAAATATGATCAATCATATGATGGACTATTCAGAACATTTTGAAGAAATTCACCCAGATCTATGAAGTAAGTTTCTAAGGCCAAATGGAAAATGTCACAAAAGAATAAAAAATTTTATGTGTTTAAATTGATAAGTGGCGGGAATGAATCATGAAAGAGTATCTAAAGTAAAAAATATTCTTAAAAAGAAACATGTCAATCTAGAAATATGATCTGTAGTCAGCATCACATTTGTTACTAAATCACATTCAAATAATGCAAATATATCAAAAAGAGTAACCACATTTATTGGGAAATTCATGACAATCTTCTAAAAGTTGAATACATTACTTAAGGCCAGAAAATTGTAGTCTTCTCATAAATGTATATATATTTTAAATTATGGAATTGCAGCTTCTGAGAGAAACACAGAAACATTTTTCACAAATGTAGAGTATAATTTTCTTCTCATAGATTTAACACTTGAAGGCTAAGAAGTTTTATGCCAGAAAAACAAGATGAGAAAACTAATGGTTAATTTTACATACTCTTTAATGAGATGGAATACTCATTGTCAGAACTGAATTTTCATAGGCCTGCTCCTTCCAGAACCTCAAGTGAAAGAAAGAAGTGCTCCACAGATGAAGAAATTGTCACAGTAACTACTGGTAAGCTTTATATCACAATGTTTCTTCCTCTGTGTAAGTACACATTGTTAGTATTTTTAAATGTTATTTGTTAATACTCAAAGATTTGAACAGGCTATATATTTGTCCCATAATTTCATAGACTATACTTTTGCAGTTAAGCAGTTCTCAATTTTCATTATTTAGGCTTATGTTGAAATATATCCCAGGTTGGTAGACAACAGTTTCAGGAGACCTTATTTCTCTAAATGTAATATAAAAGAACTGTCATATAAGGAATATGGACACCTGAGACTTCTTCCATACATACCTTGAGTGAGAAATGAAGGATTAAAGGGCTTTTTCCCTCTCCCCCAAACTTTTAACAGTTGTATGTGTGACAGTACTGCACATAACAGGACTCCTTTAAATAAGAGTTTAAGCAGAGTATAAGGGAATCTCATAGTGAAGTTGTAACAGGTCTTCTTTCTGGCAACAGATTACTTCTCTTTTGAAAAAATATTTAAAATAATTTTGAAATGCTTATGATTATTTATTTTACTATATTATAATAACAAGTGGGCTGACAGTCTGCTCTTTACCCATGTAAACTTGATAAAATAGAATAGTTGCAGGGTAAGTAAGTCTGTTTAGCAGGCCAAACGAACTGTAGGATAGATTCTTTTTTTCCCATCACCTACTCCAGAGATGCCTTACATTGATTGAAAAGGGGAGTGAAAATGCTCGCTTCGCTTCTGATTGAACAAATAAGGAAGCTCAAGGTTCAATTAGTTCTTTTTTTTGAGTCCTCTAACATTCTTATTCTTTTTTTATTGTATAGTTGATATTATGTTGTGTTAATTTCTGGTGTACAGCAGAGTGATTAATACATATATATTATATATATATTATATATATATATATATATATATATATATATATATATATATATATATATATCATATATGTATCTCTCAATTTCTTTTTCATTATAGGCCATTACAAGGTACTGAATATAGTTCCCTGTGCTATATAGTAGGACCTTTTGTTTATCTGTTTTATATATAATAGTATCCTCAAATTCTGAACTCCCAATTTATCCCTCCTCACCCCTTTTCCCCCTGTAACCATAAGTTTGTTTTCTATGTCTGTGAGTCTGTTTTTTGTAAATAAGTTCATTTGTCTTTTGTTTGTTTGTTTTAGGTTTCACATATAAGTGATATCATATGGTGTTCTTCTTTCTCTTTCTGGCTTACTTCACTTAGAATGACAATCTCTAGGTCCATGCATGTTGCTGCAAATGGCATTATTTGATTCTTTTTTATGGCTGAGTAGTATTCCATTGTATAAATATACCACAACTTCTTTATCCAGTCATCTGTTGATGGACATGTAGGTTATTTCCATGTTTTGGCTATTGTAAACAGTGCTGCTATGAACATTGGGGTGCATGTATCTTTTTAAATTAAGGTTCCTTCTGGATACATGCCTAGGAGTGGGATTGTTGGATCATATGGTAAGTCTATTTTTAGTCTTTTGAGGAATCTCCATACTGTTTTCCATAATGGCTGCACCAAACTCATGTACTGGTCTTTTGTCAAGAATGCAGCACAACTTACAACAAGGTCTTGTGTCAAGAACATATTCTATAACATACTAGAAATAAGAAATAAATATTCAGAATTGGCAAAATATTTTTTAAATTAGAAAGTCTTCATATTAACTTTATTTAACCCTAAAATTTAACTCTGAGCTTCCTAGAAGCCAAAATGTAAAAGGAAGCGTGGTCAACTACATTATTCTCCTTGACAAAAAGAAAAAAAAATCTTTTTTAGGTACAGATTTTTTCTTTTTTGCGATGAGAACATTTAAGATTTACTCTCTTAGTAGCTTTTAAGTATATAAGACAGTATAATTAACTGTAGTCATCACACCATGCTATATATTATATCCCCAGGACTTATTTATTTTATAACTGGAAGTTTGTACCTTATGACCACCTTCACTCATTTCACCCACCCTCCTCCCCCCGCCTCTGGCAACCACCAGTCTGTTTTTCATAATGTTTTTCATAGTGGCTGCACCAATTTACAGCCACCAACAGTGCATAAGGGTACCCTTTTCTCCACACCCTCACCAATACTTGTTATTTTGTATCTTTTTGATAATAGCCATTGTGACAGGTGTGAGGTGATATCCCCATTGTGGTTTTGATTTGCATTTCCTTCATGATTAGTGAGGTCGAGCACCTCTTCTGTACCTGTTGGCCATCATTCAGATCCTTTGCCCATTTTTTAATTGAATTGTTTGATTTTTTGCTTTTGATTTGTACGAGTTCTTATATATTTTAGATATTAACTCCTTATTATGTGTATTATTTGCAGATATTTTCTCCCATCAGTAGGATACCTTTTCATTTTGTTCATGGTTTCCTTTGCTGTACAGAAGCTTTTTGGTTTGATGTAGTCCCACTTGTTTATTTTTGCTTTTGTTGCCTTTGAAAAAAATTTTAATTTTTTACATAGAATTTTATTTAGGCACTATTTGGTTATATGGAAAAATACATCCCCTCTGAAAATCTTGTAGCAACTACAATAAATGTTTCTTGTCAATTCATGCAACAACTGAACCAAGTTATTTAAAAGTAATTTAAGAAGGAAAGTTAGAATATTATCTTGTTTTATATAAGGCCAGGATTTTTTCAGTTCCTGTAATTATAAGGTTTATAACATTTTAAAATGTTTATAAGTAGAAGGAAATCCATGCTTTAAAGCATGAAATGGAGAGGTCATCTGAAATTAAGGATAGTAGATGGGATTGAAAACTTGAGCATTAAAGGAAAAAAATTAGAGTATCTACAGTGGAGAATAAGTGACAAAAAATCTACATAATTCATTGGATTTGATTTACTTACTTGAAAAGTAGGCAAAGGAGAAGTCATCAGAGAAATAATTATTTCTAAAGCCTTTGACTACCCATGTAAGCTATTAGATTATAGGACCTAGATCTATAGTTCATTGAGAATAAAATTCTCAGTATTCATGGTAGTTATATTCTGTAAAGTTGCTGTGAACACTGAATTAACAAATGCTTAAACATTTCTCCTAGGGGAAGATACAGGGTTAGATTCCTGCAAGCCTCTGAGTACAACATTGCCATCAAATGATGAATGTATTATACTGTTTTGCATGTACTTTTGTTTAAAGACACTTCATAAGGTATAGTGCTGATTCATTAACATTGAACTCACAGCCAACAGCAGCACTGTAACTCACGGCAGAATGAAATTTATCTAGCACACATTTTCTCTGTAAGGCACATCACAGCCTTCTTGCACTTAGGAACACTAGATGGTGTTCTGCGTTATGTTTGGGGACCATTTTAAACAGTGAGATTACCAACAAGAAGTACGAAAGTGCACAAACTGTGGCACTAACTAGATCACCAAAAAGACTAGAGTATGAAAGCTACAGCAAAAAGGCAGAATATTGCCTTGTTTGACCTCAGTTAAAAACATGTACTTCAACTAAAAATTTTCACCACTTTGTCCATGTGCATTTCTGTAAATGATTATAACAGCACTGTGAGTATTGATTTTGGGATAACATAAATTTCAGTGTGTAGATGAATTCACAAACACAGAATCTGCAAATAATGCATATCAACTATAATTACTTTAGCAAAGTTTCAGATTCTTTCATTGTAGAATTTAAATGGGTCTAAAATCAAAAAAGTTCCTGAGACTCTTCTATTTACTTAGTTTTTAACATGTAGCATTTAATATCACTTTTATTTTGTTCAAATTTTGTTTCATCTCCTTTTAAAATATTATAATTTAATTTTTACTTCTTAAAACTGCTTCTTGAGGAACAACTGAATCATTTTTATCATTTTTGACAGTTTTGAGATACATTTATATACATCATCACAGTTAAGGCAATGAGCCTACTTATCACCCCTTTAAGATTTTTTGTACCCTCTTATAATCCTGCCTTCCCACCCTTCCCTGTCCCCATCTCCAAGCAACCACTCATCTGCTTTCTGTCACTTTAGATTGGTTTGCGCTTTCTAGAGTTCTATGAAAGTGGGATCATATAGTATAAAGTCTTCCTTTTTTCTTGGCTTCTTTCACTCAGCAGAATTATTTTTAATTTATTCGTGTTGTTGCATGTATCAGTAGTTTCATTTCTCTTTATTGCTGAGAGTATTCCATTGTATAAATATACTACAGTTTGTTTATCCATTTATTTGTTGATGGTCACTTGAGTTGTTTCCAGTTTGCATTAGTTTTCTATTGCTGCATAACAAATAACTACAATCTTAACTGCTTAAAACAACACCCATTTGTTAGTTTTTAGTTATGTAGGGGAGTAATCCAGGCACAGTGGGCCAGATTTCTCTGCTTACAGTATTATAAGGCTGAAATCAAGGTGTCAGCCAGGCTGCATTCCTTTTTGGTGGCTCTGGGGAAAAATCCACTTCTCAGTTTATTCAGGTTTGTTGACTGAATTTAGTTCCTTCTAGTTGTAGAACTGAGGTCCCCATTTTCTTGCTGGCTGTCAGTTAGGGGCTGCTTTCAGCTACTAGAGGCTGCCCTCATTCTTTGCTACATGGCTCCCTCCATCTTTAAGCCAGTAGCAGAGAACTTCTTATACATGGATTCCCCTCTGCTTCAAATCCCTAACTATCAGTCTGACCTCTAGATCCAAATTTAAAGGGCTCAGGTGATTAGGTCAGGCCCACTGAGATCATCTCCCTATCTTAAACTCAACTGATTTGGGATCTTAATAATATCTGCAAAATATTTTCATAGTAGTACCTGGATAAATAATTTTTAGGCTAAAAATAGACTTACCATATGATCCAACAATCCCACTCCTGGACATATATCCAGAGGGAACCTTAATTCAAAAAGGCACCTGCACCTCAATGTTCACAGCAGCACTGTTTACAATAGCCAAGACATGGAAACAACCTAAATGTCCATCAACACATGACTGGATAAATAAGCTGTGGTATATTTATACAATGGAATACTACTCAGCTATAAAAATAATAAAATAATGCCATTTGCAGCAACATGAATGGCCCTGGAGAATGACATTCTGAGTGAAATAAGCCAGAAAGAGAAAGAAAAATACCATATGATATTACTCATTTGCGGAATCTAAAAAAAAAATGAACTTATATATAAAACAGAAACAGACTCACAGACAGAATACAGAATTGTGGTTGTCAGTGGGGAGGGAGGTGGGATGGGATAAACTGGAAGTTCGAGATTTGCAGATACAGACTGGTATATATAAAATAGATAAACAAGTTTATGCTGTATGGCACAGGGAGCTATAGTCAATATCTTATAGTAGCTTTTGGTGAAAAAGAATATGACAATGAATATATGTATATTCACGTATGACTGAAGGATTGTGCTGTACAACAGAAATTGATACAACATTGTAAATGGACTGTACCTCAATAAAAAATGTGATAAAAATAATAATTTTTAATAACTTGGGAAAGGTGGGTGCATGTATACCAGGGGCCAGGAATCTTGGAGCCATCTTAGAATTCTGCCTACCACACTGTTTTTCGCTATTACAAATAAAGCTGCTATGAAAATTGTATGGGCATATATTTCTTTTTCTCTTGTATAAATATGTAGAAATAGAATAGCTGAATCACATAGTAGGTATATGTTTAACTTTCATGAAACTGTCAAACTGTTTTCCAAAGTGATTGTACCATTGTACATTAACACCAGCAAAGTATGAGGAGTTTCAATTCCTCCCCATCCTTGCCAATCTTTGGTATAGTCAGTCTTTTTAATTTTAGCTGTCCTAATGATGTGGAGAATCTTCTTATATACTAATTTATAACATCCATCTATCTGTCTGTCTATCTATCTATCTATCTATCTATCTATCTATCTATCTATCTATCTTGTTCTTGTTTGGTGAAGAGTCTGTTGATACAATTTGCTCATTTTTAGTTTTTTGTTCATTTTCTTACTGTTCAGTTTTGAGAGTTCTTTATATATTCTGGATGCAAGTTCTTAATCAGATATATGTTTTGCTAAGATTTTCTCCCATTCTGTGGCTTGTCTTTTCATTCTCTTAGTAGTGTCTTTTGAAGAGCTGAAGTTTTAATATTTGATTTGTCCGTCTGTTCTTTTTTGATTACACTTTTGGTATTAGCTATGAAATCTTTGCCTAGCTCAATGTCACAAAGATTTTTCCTATGTTTTCCTGTTGAAATGTACAGTTTTAAGTACATTTAGGTTTTTAGCAATTTGAGTTAAAATTTATATGAGGCATTTTGTGAATTATAGATCCAGGTTATTTTTTTGTATATATACTTATCCAGTTGTTCCAGCACTACTACATTGCCTTTGCCACTTTGTCAAAACTCAGTTGTCTTCTTATGTGTGGGTTTATTCTGAACTCTATATTCTGTTCAGCTATCTATTTGTCTATATTTATGCCAATATGATACTCTTTTGATTACTATTTTAATTATAGTAATTCTTGAAATCAGGTAGTTATCCTTCCAACTTTTTCTTCTTTTTTCAGAGATGTTTCGGCTATTCTTGGTCCTTTGCATTTCCATATGAATTTTAAAGTCATTTTGCCTATTTTTACAAGAGACCCTACAGGAATTTTGATTTGGATTTCCTTGAAACTATAGGTCAGTTTAAGGAGAATTGATATCAAAATCGTAGTATGTCTTTCAACCCATGAGCAAGGTATATCTCTATTTATCTAGGTCTTCCTTAGTTTCTCTTAGCAATATTTTCTAGTTGCATGTGTACAGGCTTTTCACATCTTTTATCAGATTTATTTATTTTATACTGTTGCAAGTGGTAGTTTTTGAACATTTCAATTTTCAATTGTTTTTTATAGTATATAGAAAGGCTCTTTTTGCTTTCTTTTTAAAAATTTTTATTTTGTTGTGGACACTTAATATGAGATCTACCCTCATAAAATTTTAAGTGTGTAACACAGTGCTGTTAACTATAGGCACAATATTGTATAGAAGATCTCTAGAACTTATTTATCTTGCCTAGTTAAGATTTTATGCCTATTGATTAGCAACTCTTCATTTCCTTCCTTCCTCTGGCCTCTGGCAACCACCATTCTACTCTTTGATTCTATGAGTTTGACTATTTTAGATACCTCATATAAGTAGAAGCACTCAGTATTTGTCCCAATGTGACTGGCTTATTTCATTTACAATAATGTTCTCCAGGTTCATTTATGTTGTCGTATATGGCAAGATTTCCTTCCTTTTTAAGGCTGAATAATATTCCACTGGGTATACATATATACACATACATATATATTCACACACTACAGGAATAGATATTGGATCTTGTCCAATTTTTCCATATCTATTGACATAGATCCACAATGATCACATGGATTTTCTTTTTTAATTTGTTAATATGGTGAATTGCATTGATTGGTTTTTTTAATGCTAAACCACCCTGTTTTCTTGAGATGAATCCCATTTGGTCATGACGTAGTATCCTTTTAATATAATGTTGGATTTAATTTGTTAAAATATTGTTTAGAATTTTCCATCTATGTTCATGATGCATGTTTGTTGATTATAATCTACCCTCCACCCTTGCCTTCTCTCTTTTTTTTTTTTTTTACTTCTGATTTTGGTATTGGGATAATGCAAACTTCATAGGATAAATTGAAATTTATGTCCTTGTCTTCAAATATTTGAAGTATTTATGTAGAATTAGTACTTTTTTTTCTCTTTAAGTGTTAGGTAGAATTTACCAGTGAAGCACTTGGATGTGGAGTTTTCTTTGTAAGAATTTTAATTACAATTTCAGTTTCTTTAATACATATGCAATAGGTATGTGTCTGTTTTTGTTATCTATTTCTTCCTGAGTGAACTTTGAAAATTTATGTTTTAAGAAATTTTTCCCTTTCATCCAAGTTGTTAAATTTATTAGCATAAAATTATTCATAATATTGCCTTACTATTCTAATATCTATAAAATATGTGATAATGTCACCCCTCTCATTTCTGATATTGATAATCTATTTCATTGGTTTTCATTTTGGTTTTTAAATTTTTTCCCTCTCTTTACTTTGGGATTAATAAGCTCTATTTATTTTAGTTTTTAAGGTTATTTACACATTTTCCCCTGTTGTTGCGGGTTTTTTGGTATTGATTTTCTGCTAAGTACTGCTTTAGTGGCATCCCACAAATCCTGACATGTTTTGTTTCATTTTATTTGGGTTGAGTGTTCTGTAAATGTCAGTTAGATCCATGATGACACATGGCTTCCAAAGTTCCCTGGGGATCATTTCCATCCCAGTCAAGCCTAAAGGGAGAAAGAACTTAGAGAAAGATGCTTGGGAACTTTTTATGACATCATTTCCATTTAAATTCCATTGGTTAGAACTCAGTCGCATGGCTTCACCTAATGGTATGGGAAGCTGGGACATGTAGTCATTCTAACTTTTTGCCTAGGAAGAAGAGGAAAAATATATTTGGACCAAAGCCAGCAATCTCTTTCTATTCTCTGAAAGAGCTTGTTTAAGATAAGGAATACTTGAATCATGGGTATACAGTAGAAATTATAAAGTTATTGGGGCTGCTGTTTTCTTTGGGGAAAATTTTATAACTACTGATTTAGTTTAATGGATACATGTTCGTTTAGGTGTTCTATTACTTCTTTAGTCATTTTTTGTAAGTCACTTTTTAGGTATATATAACTTAGATTAATTTTTAGAATATATTAGCATAAATTTATTTGAAGAATTTTCTTATTTTAATCTCTGCAGTAACTGTAATTATGTTCTTTTGTCACTTTTATGATTGTCTACTTGTCGTTCTTTTTTTAAATTTGGTTAATCTTACTAAAGATTTGTCAATCTCTTTAGTCTTTACCTAAAATCTTAGTTTTTTCACTAATTTCTGTTCTTTATTTCCTCCGTATACATTATTTGGACTTACTTTGCTCATCTTTTTCAACTTTAATTTGAATGCTAAGCTCATTATTTTTCAGCTTTTTCCCCCTAATATATGCATCTAGGGCCATATATTTCCCTTGAATTTGTCTTCAGCTTTGTTGATGCAATAGTGCTCTCAGTATTGGTTAGTTCTGTGTATTTCCAAATCTCCATTGATTTCATCTTTAATTCATGAGTTATTTACAGTGTGATTTAAAATTTTCACAAGTATGGAAGCTTTTCTTAGGGTATATTTTGGGTTATTAATTTATGATTGATTGCATTATTATCAGAGAATGTGATATGTGTAATAATGATTCTATAAAACTTCAGTCTTGTTTTATGACCTGGTATATGCATGCAGTTTGAGATGTCTTCCTCTTTATTATGTCAGTAATTCCTTGTAACATTATCTTGTTTATTCCTTATTCTAAATCTGTGAGATAGGTAGTATGACTCCCATTTTCCAAATAAGAACATTAAAATACAACTAACATAGTAAGTAACTTTTCCAAGTTCACAGATCTAGTTAGTTTTGTATTCAGAGCAGCCACCAAATAGAAAAATCAGTCTGGTCAACTTTTTATACAGTTGCATATAAACTGTGCTTATATTTCATTATAGGTTTTTAAACCTCAAGGCAAGATTCATTCATATTTAAATAGATTTTTATCCCTCATTTGGTGCCTTAAATAGTATCTCACACATATTTGGTGTTCAGTAGGTGTTTGTTGAATTGGAGTAAACCTGAGACTGAAATCTAGCAAAACCCTAAAAGAATATTATAAACAGGTAATTTGTGAATACTCAAAAAAATAAAACAATTTTTAGTTCTGGAATCACTGAAAAAATAATCTGAAAATACTCCTGACACAAATACATAGTATAACATAGTGTTTTCTAGTTAAAAGATATAGACATAGATATACCTAGTTAATATCTATCTCTATATTTTATCTCTATGTCTGTATCTATCCATATCCTTTATATATCTATATCTATATCTATATCTCTTTATATATCCTGGATATAGATAGATAGATTAAAGGATAGATGTGCTGAGGAAAAGGGTCCTACAAAGGCAATAAAGTTAAAGAGAGAAATGGGAAGAAAACCTAATGAATTTAAGTTACTGATGCCAAGGTAAGAGAGAAAGAGTGGTCAGTAGTGACCTTTCAATTCTGTGTTAATAAATTTATTAATGACCTTGGGAATAGAAGTTGTGAAGAAGTGGAAATTCTCATTTTAAGAGTTTTGGCTACGAATGGTAAGAAAAGGATCAGTTGTAAGCTGGAGGGTGCTCTGGGTAGAGAGAGTTTTGTTTATATCTTAAGATGGAAGTCTCATAACCTGGTTTAAGACTTAATATCTTTGGCTAGCTATCTCTTACTCATTTTGTAAGATTCACCTCAGATGTTCTCTAAAAAACTGTTTCTGAACTGTTCTCTAAAAAACTGTTCAAACTGCCTCTGAAGTTTAGTGCTGTCAACAGGGCATTATCATAGCAGTTAGAATATTTTAATGAATATTCCATTTGAATGTTTTGTCTCCTCCAGATTGTAAACTCTGTGACCGTATGTTACTTATCTTTGAATCACCAATTCTTGGCAACGGTTTGGCAATAGAAAATTCTCAAACAATGTTTAGCTAAACTATGGAGCTTAAAAAAAATTATCATTTCATAAATCTTCTTGTGTCTGTATTTTATATTCATTTTTTCCATTATAATGCCTATGACACTTTTTAAATGCATTTACTCTTTCTCACATGTGTGACCTTCCTACAAGTATCTATAGTATACATTTTTTGTGATACCAGCATCTAGCACAGTGCCTATCATTTATTCATCAAATAGACAATCATTTCTTCAGTAACCAGCCATTATTCTAAACTCTGAGAATACCACAGTGGGGTAAAAAAAAGCTTATCTTCTGGTAGAGGAAAACAGATAATAGATAATAAACCAGTAAGTAAAGAAGTTTATTTATGATAGTATTTATTAAAGGCAAAGAAGCAGGGTGATATAATATCAACACTCTAGTATGTATTTTTTGTGAACATATGTGTGTACTTCGGTTTGGTATATGTCTAAGAATTACTGGGTCATATGGTATATATATTTTCAGCTTTAATAATAGTGCCAAACAGTTTTCCAAAGTATTGTACAAAATTACATTCCCACAGTGAGTGAGAGTTTAGGTTACTTTGCCTCCTTGATAACACTTGATATTTTCTGTCTTTTTCATTTTAGGCATCATATAGATTGTCATATTAATTCATTGTGGTTTAATTTACACTTATATGATTATTAGGATTTGTATATTTATTGGACAATTAGATATTCTCTTTTATGACATCCTTAAATATTTAGCAGTCATCCTGTTTTTCTGATAAAATCTAAAGATATTCAGTGTCTCTACTAGATAAGGATAGACTTTAGCGATTTTTTAATTACTGTTGTCTCCTCACTTATTGATTGTATGCCTCTTAGCAAGTTACTTAATCTCATTTTTGCCTCATCTGTTTCCTCATCTGTAAAGTGGGGAAATAATAGTACTTATAAAGTTGTTATGAGAATTAAATGAGTTAACATATATAAAGCACTTTGAACAGTGCCTGGCATATGGTATTTGCTGTATAAATATTAGATTATTGTTATTGTTGTCATGGTGAAAGGATAGACAGTGTATATCAAGGGGACAGAATAGAGAGTCCAGAAATAGACTGACACAAATATAGCTAATTGATTTTTGACAAGGGTACAACAGCAACTCTATGAAGAAAAGGTAGTCTTTTCAATAGCATTGGAACCACTGGCTATATATACACATGCAAAAAGAAAGAACTAGACCCATGCCTCATACCTTATGCAAAAAACAATTCAAAATGAATCACAGATTAAATGTAAAACATGAATATAAACGTTTTATAGGAAAATGTAGAAGAAAATCTTTTGTGACCTGGGTTAGACAAAGAGTTCTTAGATAGGACCCATGGCACAGTACATAAAAGAAAAAAGTTGATAAACTGGACATTACTAAAAATTAAAATGTTTTACTCTGTGAATGACACTGTAAGGAGGATTGAAAAGGCTAGTCAGAGCTGGGGGAAAATATTTCCAAATCACATGTCTGACCAAGATCTTGTATCCAGAATATATAAAGAATTCCAAAAAAGCAGCAAAGATGTAAACAAATACTTCACTAAAGAAGATATATGGATGGCAAATAAGCACATAGAAAGATGCTCAACATAATTATTTACTAAGGAAATGCCAATTAAAACCATAGTAAGATACCACAGCACATCTGTTAGAATGGCTGAAACAAAACTGACAATACCAATTAGTGGTGATGATATAGAGCAACTAAAACTGTTCCTGCTCGTGGGAAAACTACACAAAACAGCCACTTTGGAAAGCAGTTTGATAGTTTCTTACAAATTTCAATATATTCTTGCTACATGACCCTACTGAAATAAAAACTTTAAACATCTGAATGCAAGTGTATGGTATAGTTATACCTAACAACCCCAAACTGGAAACAACTGAATGTTTCTCAGCCAGGGAATAGATGGTGGTAGATCTATAAAATGGAATATTAGCAATAAAAAGGAACAAACTACTGGTACATG
Source organism: Camelus dromedarius (assembly GCF_036321535.1). Lineage (NCBI taxonomy): Eukaryota > Metazoa > Chordata > Mammalia > Artiodactyla > Camelidae > Camelus > Camelus dromedarius. The sequence continues at coordinate 34,356,070 of NC_087449.1, read as the reverse complement.
CAAAAACATGGATGAATCTCAAATGCATCATGCTAAGTTAAAAAAGCCAGACTCAAAAGACAACATGCTGTATTATTCCATTTATATGAAATTCTGGAAAAGGCAAAAGGATAGAGAATAGGGATGGAAAATAATCAGTGGTTACCAGCGGTTAGTGCTTGACCACTAAGAGGCTCTACAAGAAAATGTTTTGGGGTGATGAAAGTGTTCTGTAACTTGGTTGTGGTGGTGATTAAACATGCTGTATATTTGTCAGAATTTATAGAACTGCACATGCACACACACACATGAATTTTACTATGTGTAAATTTAAAATTTTGTTAAAGAAAAAGCCTTAGCCTGCATCTCTGAATTTAACTTCTCTGTTACTTCTCTGTTCTCTCTTTTGGAACCCCTGCTAGTTTTTTATGCTATATACTCAATCTTTTCCAAGTCTCAATTTCTTTATCAGATTTTTCATTTCTTTATGTTAAGTGGGTGAATCTCAGTATTATCTTTTATTTCATTAATTCTTTGTGTTTAAAAAGTTTACTCCATCTTAAATTTTTTTAATTTATAATTCCAAGATTCTTTCTTGGTCCTTTTTTGAATTGGCCATTTCACTATGCCAGAGGATGGCTTGGTTTGGATATTGTCTCATTGATTTTCTCTGCTTTTTGTAGTTAATTCCTGCCTCCAGATCTCAGTGCCTAGCAAGGCTGTGATTTTTAACTACTACTTAGTTCTCTGTTGCTTTTCTTCTTTTGTCCATAGAGATATTTATCTTATATTTGAATACAACTGTGTCTTTTAATTTTTTAGGTATGAGTTTTATCTATCTTGCTTTTATCATTTAATGCTGTCTGGTATTTCCTTATACCACAATGTCTGTGATTTTCAGCCACAGGCAATTTTGTTCCCCAGAATACATTTGGTAATGCCTGGAGATATCTCTGGCACAATGCACAAGACAGTCCCTCACAACAAATTATCTGGTCCAAAATAACAGTAGTACTGAAGTTAAGAAACCCTGCACTAAATAATCAAAGAATACTATATTTTTTCAAATATAACACCATCAAAATTATTTAATAGACTCCTTTATGTGGGACATTTAGAGGGTTTTTTGTATTACAACTATCACTTTGATAAATAGCCTTGTGTAACTTTTTTATATCGTTAATTAATCCCAAAATGTAGATTTTCTGAACCCAAAGAAAATTAAGATTTGAGAGGCATCATCTAGAAACCTGGAAATTATTTAGAAAATAACAAAAGTGTGGGAACAACAAGTCTTTATCATGTTATACCCTTAGTGGAACTTATATGCACCCATAGAGATCTTCTGTTAGTTTTATACTTTTAAACCCTTTTTTTTTCCCAAATAATATATCCCTAAATTGTCTTAAGGCCATTCAGATTCTGTACAGCCTTCTGTGAAAGCTTTCTACAGCTTGCTTTATCCTTAGGTAGCAGATTTTAGAATCTTTAAGGATACTTCACCACTCTGACCATAAATACCTCATGTCTTTTTTATTCTTAATTCTTTTTAATACATACCAGAATTAAGATATTTGGTATCAGGGATAAAATAATAGAAAAAATAGAGGACTGCCTTTGATTTGCTGCCTAACGTTACTTTAGTTACTTCTTTTACCTAGGCCTCAATTTTATCATCTGCAAAGTGAAGAGTTATGTAATTACTATAGGCTTTTCCAGTTATAAACCTGTGATGTAGTTTACTTACATTGCTTTTATTTAGTTTTTGGCTATCATCTTTTATTGTTCCTGAGATTAGAAATAAAATGTTTTCTAAAATCTTTAAAAATTCCTCATATTTGTTCTTTATTACCTTTATCCATGTCCTTATGGGGACTGATAATACAAATCTTGAAATAGAAAGTGTCTTATGTTTGAGGACTGCAAAGAATGATATTGGGAAAATAGCATAAAAATTCACAACTGGGCTGGAAAGGGGGAAAACTAGATGAGAAAAAAGGAGGTGACAGCTGTGTAAAAACAAAACCTAAGTCTCAAATTTTGTCAGGGGCCAAATGTGCCCTGGGCTCTAATCAGCATGAGGCCCTGTGTAATTCTCAAACTCATGGTCTTGAAAATTACTAGAATTGCACAGGCCAGAATTCAGGTCTCACAACCTCCTACTTAATGTCCTAATACTACACTATATAATATTATGTCATTTAATTTTACATAGAAAATGAAGATACATGCATGAAATAATCTTTTATAATTTATTTGTATAGGTTTTTTTAACCACTTAACCTATTTTCTGGCTGCTGGTGCTGTTACTTTGGGAATTGGTTTCTTTGCTTTGGCATCAGCTTTGTGGTTCCTGATTTGCAGACGAAGGTAAGATTTATTAGAGTATTTAACTTTTTTTCCTTTAAAAAATTCAGTGAAAGATGTTCTCAAATGGCATTCAACTTAAATAACTGTAAGGTTTTCTCAAATGATATTAAACTTAAATAATTACAGTAATTTTATTGAGGAGACAAAACTTTACATGTTTAAAATAGTCTGAAAAGAGAAGTTATTGTGGTATAATAGTCCAAGTAGTATAATAGTAATCCTCATGCATTAAAATTTTAAGGAATAATCAGATCACTTTTATTCTGTAGAAGATAGGAGTTTGAATTATAATAAAAAGCTAGTAAATTTTTAAGTTTTTTACTACTACTTTAGAGATTAAAAACATTACTGAGAGAGAAAGACTCTTTAGGAAATATTTAAGAAAAGAGCTGACTCAACAAGCGCCTACTATACAGTACAGGGAACTATTTTCAGTATCTTTTAATAACCTACAATGGAAAAGAATTTGAAAAGTATATATATATATATAACTGAATCACTTTGCTATACACCTGAAACTAACAGAATATTGTAAATCAACAATACTTATTTTTTAATTTTATTTTATTGAGTTATAGTCGGTTTACAATGTTGTATCAATTTCCAGTGTATAGCACAATTTTTCAGTTATACATTAACATACATATATTTGTTGTTGCATTCTTTTTCACCGTGAACTTCAATAAAAATAAATAAATAAATAAATAAATAAATAAATAAATAAATAAATAAATAAATAAATAAATAGTGAGCTGACAGAATGCTCTGGTATGGTCTAAATGTAATCTTTTGCCAGAGATGGAAAAAAAGATACTTGACACCTTAGTTTCTTTCAGCCCTAAAATGTGGTGTTTTCAATTATTTAATTGGTTCAGTATTTGCTTTGTCTGATATTTAAAAATGTGAACTGTAACATAATCTTCCCATACACTCTTTGAGGAGTCTCTATTTCAGCAAAAGAGTACATACTATCTATCCACTTGTACAAGTCAGAAAAATAGAAATTTTTCACTTATTCATTCTTTCAACAAATATTTATTGGGTACCTGCCATTGTTCTAGGTACAGAAGATACAACTGTGAACAAGTCAGACAAGGTTCTTGTTTCATAGACTTGCAGTGCCACTGGAAGGAGACAGATAATAAACAAAGTGAACGTCAGGGAATGTCTCTTCAAGTGGGTAGTATTTAATCTGAGACAGGAGTTAAAAGGAGCCAGACACGTGACAACCTTGTAGAAATTTTTTCTATGCTGAAGGGTTTAGGAAGTCCAGAGACTCCAAGTGGGAATGATCTTGGTATTGTTTAGTAAACAGAGGAAGGCCAGTGTGAAAAAGTTGAAGTGACAGAAGGAAATGATGAGGCTGAAGAGGTAGATAGGGGTCGGATCACATAGGAATTTGTAGGCTAGAACATGGAGTTTTGATTTTATTATTTCTGCCATTGGTTTTAAACAAGGGAATGACATCATCGTAACAGCTAACATCAAGTGTTTATTACATACTAGGCACTAAGTGCTTTATATATGTCATTATCTCAGTTAGACTTCATAACAGCCCCATGAAGTAGCAATAGTATTCCCATTTTAAAGGCTACAATGCCACTATAGATGATTTACATTTTAATAACACTTTTAAAAATTTGAGATACATATTTTAAATGTATGATGATGAATTTCAACAAATATATTCCCATGTAACTAACCACAACCCCACTCAAGATACAGAACTTTTCCATCACTCTGTGATGTTCCCTCATCCTCCTTTTCAGGTATCACTCCCCACCTCCCAGCTAGAGGCAATCATTATTGTGATTTTTATCACCATAGATTAATTTTGCCTACTCTTGAACTTCATATAAGTGAAATCATTTGGACTTTTTTATGTCTGCTTTTTTCACTTAACGTAGTATTTTTGAGATTCATTTATGCTGTGGCATGTTCATACTTTTTATTAGTGAGTAGTATCCCATTGTATGAATATGCCTCAGTTTATTTATCCATTCTTCTGTTAATGGACATTTGGTTCATTTCCAATTTTTTTAGCCCTTAGGAATAAGGCTGCTATGAACATTCTTGTATAAATCTTTTTGTACATTTGCTTTCACTTCTCTTAGATAAATACCTAAGAGTAGAATTGCTAGATTATGTGACTAACTTTATAAGAACTGGCTAAACAGTTTTCCAAGATGAATATACATACCCATCAGCAATGTATGAGAGTTCTGATCCATAACTTACAAAGATTTTTATTTCTCAGTGAATTCTGCATTTTAATGGAGCAAGAGTGAAAGCAGAGAGACAAGTTAGGAGTCTATTGCACAGTCCAAGTTAGAGATGATAGTGTCTTGAACTAATGTAGAAGTAGAATATTTGAGATGAAAAAAAAAGGGGTTGGATTTAGAGTATGTTTTGCAGGTAGAATTAGCAGTTCTTGTTGATGGATTGGATGAGGTAAGGAAAGATAATTGAAATGGCAGAGTTAATGCTAACACCTACATTTTTACCATGAGCAACTGAGTACTTGATCATGCTATTTACCGAGATGAGGAGGTGATAAGGGATAGACTGGGATTTCAAAATTGTAGAATAGATAAACAAGATTATACTGTATAGCACAGGGAAATTTACACAAAACGTTATGGTAACTAACAGAGAAAAAAATGTGACAATGAGTGTATATATGTCCATGTATGACTGAAAAATTGTGCTGAACACTGGAATTGGACACAACATTGTAAAATGATTATAAATCAATAAAAAATGTTAAAAAAAAAAAAAACACACCACCAAAAGAAAAAAAAAACCAGTAGGGAGCAAGTTGAGGGAGTGATGATAAACTAGGAGTTGTATTTTGGATAAAAGTTTGAAAGCGTATGAGGCATCCAAGTAGAAATGTCAAATAGACAGTCAGGTATACATGTGTGAACTTCAGGGGAGAATTCAGAGCTGAAGATTTAGGTTATTATTAGGTTATTGATGTCCATAAGGCATCTAAAGTCATAGAACTGGATGAGTGGATTTTTGGTGAATGAGAGTTCATAAAAGACAGAAACTCGAGGAAAATGAGAGGTCAGGGAAGGATTATTTTGTTTTGTTTTCCTCGAAAGATGGAAGGAATCTCCCTTCTTTCCCACCTCTACTAAATCAGAACCATCACCAAGTTCTATTTATTTTACCTCATAAATTGCTTGAATCTATCCATTTCTCTCTATTACCACTGGCACCACCTTATCCAACTTATCATTATCCCCCACATAGACTCCTACAGTAGGAGTTATAAGTGACCTTCTGCCTTCACCATTGTCCTCATTTAATCTCTTCTCCACATTTCAGCCAGATATTTTCCAAATACAGGTCTGATTAAGTTACCCCACCCTTCCACCCCGTTCCCACTGTATTATAAAGGACTTCCCATTGCTTTTAGGATAAAGACAAACCAACATGACTTTTAAGGCCCTATGTGGTCTGCCCATGCATACTCCCCAGTTTCATCTTCCACTTTCCCTCTTGCTTTCTGTGCTTCTGCTACGCTATAGTAATCTGGTCACTCGGTCTTTGTACTTAATGTTCCCTCTGATTAGAATAGTCTTACTCCTACATCCTGCATCTCCCCTCCTCCACCACACTCTATCTAATAGCTGCTCCCATTTCTTCAGATGCCCAGTTCAGTCATCACTTCTGCAGAAAAGCCTTCACTGACCTCTCTAACCAGGTTAATTCTCTTTCTTATGTACTCACACAGTAGCAGGTAGCTTTCCTTGGTAACACTTTCCACAGTTGTAATTTTTCATTTTCTTGTGATTATTTTATTAATGTCTGTCTTCTTTACTAGTGTTTAAGCTCCATGAGAGCAGTGACAGTTCCTTGAGTGTAGTGGCTGTGCTTTTTTTCGCCAACCACTATATATACAACACCTAGCATAATGCCTGGCACGTAGGATTTGTTAAGTGAATTGAATTCAATAAATGAATGAATTCTAGTTGTTAATACCACATTAAGTAACATAATATGATTTCTTGAATTAATTTGAAAAATTTCAGTATCTCTGAAAGAAGAAATGTCATTCAGCATTAATTTTTAAATTACTAAGTTTAGAATTATTATTAGAAGCGACATCCTTTTATACCTAACTATCTATCTGTCTTTGATCAGCTGGGTTTCACTAGCTGCTTTGTTGTTTCTAACCTCTCAAAATTGTTTGTGGTTGCATGCAAAAAGATCACAGGTACTCTTCCTTTGTGAGTCATTAATTTCAGTTCAGTTGCCTCCCACTTTCTTTTGCCAAAGATATTATTAAATATAAAATTGGCCAATAAGTTTCACTTCATTTAATTTTCTTTACATTAATTAATTAATTAAAGACAAATCTATGAAAAGACTAATTGACATTAAAGGCGATTGATTATCTCACAACCAGAGAGAAGGTTATGAAAAACTCGTGATTAATCTTCAAAATGGAAATATTAACTCCACGAAGTAGCTTAACTTACATTCTGTGAATAAAAGGTATAATGAAATCAGTAACATATGAAAAGTTGATTTGCACTTTTGAAAATAAATGTGTAGTAATATATTTGTTCTGATTTTTAAACTTTTATGTAGAACTATTGGAAACAAAATAATTTTAATTGTTTTATAATTGTTTTTATAATGTGATTCATGTTTAATATTATTCTTTACGAAATATTTTTCAGAGAAATATTTCAGAATTCCAATTATAAAGTAAATAATGGGAGATGCAGGCCAGGACCATCAAAGGCAAAGATTAAATCTCATTCTCCGTGTGTTTTTATTTCTCGAAATTTTCATACTGGAAGATTCCAGTTACAGGTAGAGTATAATATTTTATAGTAGTCTTTTCAAATAATTTCTTTTGACATCATGTCATTAGCATTGTTGTCTTTAAACTGATAAGAGTATCCACTGTTATTTTTAAATTTGAGGGATAACAACATGGAGCTAAATTTAAATTACTCAAACTAGTTAGAGTTTCTATAGTAGGAAACTGAAAAATTAAATGAAAATATCTCCTTCTACAGTTGATTCTGTCTCTAGCTTAAGAATCTATATTCCCCATACTGGAATTGTTATAGGGATGAAAATAAATGGCATTCAAAAAAAAAAAAGCAAAATTGCTAGGTCTATCAGAAGAAAGGGATTTAGAGATAAGAAGATCCTCAGATAACCAAATAATCTAACCAAACCAATTAATTGAAATTAAATACAATTTTACAAGGATTAATTAAGAGTTCATTACATTCTAAGTTCTGGGCCCTCCCTATTGAGGATGGTAAGTCCTAGTGTAGTACAAGTGTTAAGAGGCAGATACATAATTAACTTTCTGTTATATGGTGTTTTATGGACAAAATAAAACAAGGGAGAGACCATAGAAATTTAAAACTATGATATAGCAAAGCAATGTATTAGTAATTTTACTTGTGTTTGGACTCCATGTATACTATATTCTGCCCTTTTTGTGCTGTTATGTTTCTGAGATTCATCTTGGTTGGTGCATATACCCATCATTCGTTATTTTTTATTGTTTTATGGTACTCCATTGTATGAATATATCAGATTTTATGTTATGGACAGGTTGATTTCAGTTGTTTTTTAACAAGATTTCCATAGGGAATGTACCTGACAGTAGAATCGCTGACTCATGGCTTTTGTGCATGAGTCACAAAACCAATGTTCAATATTATTAGATAATTTCAAATTATTTTCCAAAGTTGCTCTATTAATATACATTTCCTTAAGGCATTTATATTAGCATTTATTATAGGAAATTTTTTATACTTATGCTTTTATGGTATGATTTTTAAGTAAATAATTTTGGAATGATTTTCAATTTATAGGAAAGTTGCAAAGGTGATATAGTATAGAGTTCTCTTGTACTTTTTACCCATTTTCCCTCAGTATTAAAAATCTTGTTACCATGATACATCTGTCAAAACTGAGAAACCAACATCAGTCCATCACTATTAACCAAACTCCAGACTTTATTTGGGTTTCACCAGTTTTTACATGAATTTACTTTTGCTCCTTCAAGACCTAATGCAGGATACGACATTGCATTCATCTCTAATTTCTTCTGCTCTGTGACTGTATCTCTGTCTTTCCTTGTTTGACCTGAGCTTTACGGTTTTAAGGAATACTTTTGTTAAAATATTCCTCAATTTGGATTTATCTGATGTTTTTCTCATTATTATACTGAAGTTATGGATTTGGGGGAATACCACTGAAGTGAAACTGATATGATTTTTAAAATATATTATTTTTTTGAACAGCAATATAACATTTTTTATTGATTTATAATCATTTTACAATGTTGTAACAAATTCCAGTGTAGAGCACAATTTTTCAGTTATACATGAACATATATATATTCATTGTCACATCTTTTTCTCTGTGTGCTACCATAAAATATATTATTGATGTATAATTAACTGCAATAGAATACAGAATCTTAGATGTTCCACTCAATAAATACTGACAATTGTATATACATTTAAACAACACCCAAAACAAGATATAGAATATTTTTATCTCCTGAAAAACTTCCCTCATGGCCCCTTTCAGTCAATTGCTCTCACCATCCCAGGTAAGTACTTTCTGATTTCTGTCAAAAAAGGCTAGTTTTTATCTGTTCCAGACTTCATACAAATGGAATCATGTAATACGTTATCTTTTATATATGACTTCTTTCGTTTAATACAAGTTTTGGGAGTTCACCCATGTCACTGCATGTATTGCAACTTTGTTTTTTCTAACTAGTATTCTACTGTATGAATATATAATATATTTTTGTATTCTCTTGTTGATGGATGTTTGAATTCTCTTCAGTTTTTGACTAGTATGACGAAGGCTGCTCTAAATATTTATGTACTTTTAGAAAACATATATTTTCATTTTTCTCAGAAAAATACCCTACCATGGAATTGGTGGGGCTTGGATAGACAGATGTGTATCTTTATAAGAAACTACCAAACAAGTTTCTGAAATGGTTGTAACTTATTTCACTCCCATCAGCGGTTGAGTGTTCCAGTTTCTCTACATCCTTGCCCACATTTGGTGTGATTAGTGTTTTTTATTTTAGCCATTTTAATGGGTGTGAAATTACATTTCAATATGTTTTAATTTACATTTTTCTGATAACTAAAGATGTTGATCATCTTTTCATATGTTCATTGGTTAGTTGCATATTTTTTTGTGTGACCTGCCTGTTAAAGTTTTGCTCTTTTTTTAAGTTGAGTTATTGGTTTTGTTTTGTTTGTTTTTTAAATTAATGACTTGTAGGAGTTCTTAATACAATTTGGATACCAGTTTATTGTAAGATACATATGTTGTGAATACTTTTTCAGATTTTGGCTTGTTTGTTCATTGTTATAATGTTATCAGTTGATAGTAGAAAGTTTTAATGTTGATAAAGACCAATCTGTGATTTTTTTCTTTTAAGAGAAATTTGTATTCTAGCAAATATTTATCTTTCTAAGTTTACAAAGATATTCTATATTTTCTTTTGTATTTGCTTTGTAGTTTTGGGTTTTATGTTTAGGTTTATGAGGAAAAGATCAAGTTTATCTTTTTCCATGATGATATCCAGTTGTTCCAGACAATTTTGTTAAAAAGATTTTCTTTCCCCATTGAACTAGTTGCTTTGAATGAAAATCAATCTACTGTATATGTGTTGGTTTATTTGTTGAACTCTATATTCTTTTTAGTGAGCTATTTATCCTTAAATAATACTATACTGTCTTGGTTACAATAGCTCTAGTAGTCATGGAATCAAGTTTTGTAAGTTTTTCTCCAACTTTTTCTTCTTTGTTAAAGAATATTTTGGCTTCTAGTTGCTTTGTTTTTCCGTATAATTTAAAAAGCAGCTTGTTCAGTTCTTCAAAAAGGTTTGCTTGAATTTTTTATTGTACTGGCATTGAATCTATAAAACAATTTAGGGAGAATGGGTATCTTAACATTGATTCTTCCAATCTATGAGAATAATATTACTCTACTTTCATTGAGTCTCTTTAAATTTATAAATTTTATTTATTCAGGTCTTGTTTTACATTAGTTCACGGTTTTCAGTATAGAAGTCCTTCATATTTTTTTAGATTTATTTATAGGTAGTTTATGCTATGGTGAATAGTATTAATGAAGATTTTTTATTTCCCAATTGTTTGCTCTTAATAAATACAAATACAGTTGATTTATCTTATTCTGAATTGTAGATCAACAAGTTACCAAAATATCATAAAGATGTCCTATATACCCATCACCTACTTCCCCCAATAATGACATCTTACATAAGTATACTCTATGAAAAGTATGCTTTATATTTTAAGTATGCATTATCAAAACCAGGAAATTTAGACTACAGACCTTACTCAAAATTTATCAGTTTTTGCATGTACTTACTTTTTGTTGTCTTTGTATATAATTCTGTGACATTTTATCATATGTATAGATTTGTATAACCACCACCACAATCAACATATAGAATTGTTCCATCCCTGTAAAGGAACTCCCTCATGCCACCTTAATAGTCACTCTCCCTTTCCCTAACCTTTGGCAACCACTGATCTCTTCTCCATCTCTATAATTTCATCGTTTCCAGAATGTTATATAAATGGAATCATATAGTATGTAGCCCTTTGAGATTGGCTTTTCTTCACTTAAAATAATACCCTTAAGATCCCTCTAAATCATTGCATGTATCAATAATTATTTTTCCTTTTTTATTGCTGAACACTATAACATTGTACCATAGTTTCTTTAACCATTTACCCATTGAGGAATATTTAGGTTGTTTCCAGTTAGGAGCTAATACAAAATAAGGATGCTATGAACATTTGTGTACAACTTTCCTATAAACATTAGTTTTAATTTCTCTAGAATACTTGCCCAAGAATGCAGTTGCTGGATCATGTGGTAAGTATGTTTAATATTCAAAGAAACTACCAAGTTGATTTCCAGATTATGCCATATTTCCAGACTGTACCCACCAGTAATGTATAAGAGAATCTGATTGGTACTTACCAGTATTTTAAATTTTAGCCGTTTAAAACATGTGCAGTGATTTTAATTTGCATTTCTTTAATGCAACAGCTCAACAGTCCAACAGATGTTGAACAGCTTTTCATATTTTTATTTGTCATCCTTATATCTTCTCTGGTGAAGTGTCTGTTCCAGCCTTTTGTACATATTCTAATCGGATTATCTTTCTGTTGAATTTAGAGATTTCTTTGTATATTCTGGATACAAGTTTTTTGTCAGATATGTAATTTACGAATATTTTCTCCCATTTGTGACTTGTATTTTCATCCTCTTAATAGGGAATTTTGCAAAGCATAAGTTTTTAATTTCAGTTAAGTCCAATTTATCTATTTTTCCTTTTTGGATCATGCTTTTAGTGTCATGTTCAAGAACTCTTAGTCTAACCCTAGGTCACAAGGATTTGCTTCTATGTTCTCTTCTAAAAGTTTCATAGTTTTAGGTTGCTTTGTTTTATATATAACAGCTTTATTGAGATACAATTCACACCTCATACAATTTGCCCTTTTAAAGTCTGTAATTCAGTGGTTTTTAGATATTCACAGAGTTGTAGAAGCATCTTTGCAATCAATTTAGAATACTTTTATCACCTCAAAAAGAAATCCCACATCCTTAGCAATCACTGCCCCTCCATTTTGTCCCAACCCTCCTAGGCCTAGACAACTACCAATCTACCTTCTATATCTATAGATTTGCCTCTTCTAGACATTTCTTATAAAAAGAAGTATACAATATATCATCTCTTGTATCTGCCTTCTTTCATTTAGCATAGTGTTTTCAAGCCCCATACGTGTTATTACATATATCAATATTTTATTCTTTTTCACGGCTGAAGAATATTCCATTGTATGAATATGTCACATTTTGCTTTTCCATTTATCAGTTGAAGGACATTTGAGTTGTTCCCACTTCTTGACTATTATGAATAATGCTGATGTGAACATTCGTAAGTTTTTGTCAAGATGTATGTTTTCATTTCTCTTGGATATATACCTAAGAGTGGAAATGCTATGTCACATGGTAACTCTATGTTTACTATTTGAAGAACTGCTACACTGTTTTCCAAAGTGCCTGCATGGTTTTATATCCCCACAGACAGTGTATGAAGTTTGTAATTTGTCATACCCTTGTTAACACTTGTTACTATCTGTCTTTTTTTATTCTGGTTATCCTAATGGGCATCATGTGATATCTCATCATGGTTTTGATTTGTATTTCCTTAAAGGCTAATGTTACAGAAAAAACATTTTGTGTGCTTATTGGATATGTCTGTCTTCTTTAGAGAAATATATATTCAGGGACTGTACTTTTTTTTTTTTTACTTGGGTTATTTGTCTTTTAATTGTTGAGTTGTAAGTGTTCTTCATATATTGTAGATACAAGTCCTATATCAGATATATGATCTGTAAAAAGTTTCTCTCATTATATAGGTTGTATTTTCACTTTCTTATGGTGTTGTTTGAAGGACAAAAATTTTTTATTTTCATAAGTCCAGTTTATCCATTTTTTTTCTTTTGTTTCTTGTACCAGTGTTGTCATATCTAAAATCATTCCCTAATCTAAGATCGTAAAGATTTATACATGTTTTCTTCAAAGAGTTTAATAGTTTAACTCTTATATCCAAGTGTTTGATCCATTTTGAGTTTTTTATATATATAGTGTGAGGTATGGGTCCAGCCTCACTTATTTGCATGTATATGTCTAATTGTACCAGTTCCATTTGTTGAAAAGACTATTCTTTTCCCATCAAGTTGTCTTAGCAGTCTTGTCAAAAATTGACTGACTATAAATATGAGCATTTATTTCTGAAATCTTAGTTCTGTTCCAATAATCTGTGTATCTGTCCTTATACCAGTACCACACTGTCTTAATTACTGTAGCTCTGTAGTAAGTTTTGATAGCAGTAAGTTCTCCAAATTTGTTCTTCTTTTTCAAGATTATTTTGGTTATTATAGTTTTAAATTTTATGTTTCTATCTTTGATCCATTTTAGTTAATTTTTATATAAGGTGTGAGGTTTAAATCAAAGTTTATTTTGGGAGGTTTTTGATATTTAATTGTTCTAGCACTATCTATTGAAAAGACTATCCTCTTCCATTGAGTTACTTTTGCAACTTTTGTCAAAAATCTGTTGGGCGTATATGTGTGAGTCTGTTTCTGGATTCTCTATCTGTATCATTGACCTATGTGTCCATCTCTACCAATACCACACTCTAGCTGTATAGTAAATTATAAAGTTGAGCAGTATGATTTCTCTAATTTCATTCTTCCTTGTCAACATTGTCTTAGGTGTTCTTGATTTGTTTTTTGTTTTTTTTTTTTGCCCGTTCATATAAATTTTAAGGTAAACTTATCTCTAACTAGAGAAAATCTTGTTGAGATAATGATGGGAATTACGCTTAGTTTATAGATTAATTTGGAGTCAATTAACATCTTTTCTACAATTGACCTGTGTTCTGTGACCTGTATAAATAAATTTGTTTATTACTTCTAGTAGGGTTTTTTTTGAGACCCCAAAGGGTTTTCTTCATATGCAATCATGCCATCTGTAAACATACATCAGTTTTAGATGACTGGATAAAGAAGATGTGGTGTATATATATATACATATATATATACATAATATATATATGTATATATATATATATTACTCAATTGTAGGGAAAAAATGAAATAGTGCCATTTGCAGCAACATAGATGGACCTAGAGATTATCATATTCAGTGAAGTAAGTCAGACAGAGAACAACAAATAACATATAATATCACTTATATGTGGAATCTAAAAAAAGATACAAATTTTATTTATAAACCAAAAATAGACTCACAGACATAGAGAACAAATTATGGTTACCAAAGGGGAAAGGGTGAGTGAGGAATAAATTAGGAGTCTGGAATTAACAGATACACATTACTTTATATAAAATAGATAAACAACAAAGACCTACTGTGTAGCACAGGGAACTACATTCAATTTCTTGTAATAATATATAGTGGAAAGAAACTGAAAAAAAAGTATGTATGTATGTATATGTATGTGTATGTATAACTGAATTGCTTTGGTGTACACCTGAAACTAACATTGTAAATCAACCGTACTTCAATAAAAAACAAAATTTAAAAAAATCAGTTTTACTTCTTTTCCAAATCTTTACACTTTTATTTTATTTTCTCATCTTTTGCATTGGGTAGGATCTCCACTATAATGATGAATAGAAGTGTTGAGAGCAGATATCTTTTATATATTCTGATCTTAGAGATCATACATTCAGCTCTTCACCATCAAGTAGACTAGCGATAAGAGTTTTGTAGAAACATATTGTCAGGTCAAGGAAATTTCCTTCTATTCCTGATTTACTGAGAAGTTTGTTTTGTCATGAAGGGTTGCTGAATTTTGCCGAAGGCTTTTTATGCATCTTTTGAAGTTGGTCACATGGATTTTCTGTTTTATTTTGTTGATATTTTCATTTAATTTTAATTGTTAAGCCAACCTTATATTCCTGGAATAAATCTCACTAGATTTGATTTACTAACACATTTTAAATAATTGCAGCTGTGTTCATGAGGGGTATTATTTTGTAATTTTCTTACCTTGTAATATTTTGTGAGATTTTAATATCACATTTATTCTGGTCACAAAGCAATTGGGGAATGTTTCCTGCTCCTCTACTTTCTGAAAGTTTTTAATGTAGAATTGGCAATATTGCTTCCCTCAAACTTTTTTTCTAGAATTCACCAATGAAGTCATCTAGATCTGGAGTTATCTTCAAGAGAAAACGTTTTACTATGAATTTAACCCCTTTAATAGATACAGGACTATTTAAATATTCTATTTTGTATGTTTTAGAATTTTTTCAGTGTATTTGTCCATTTTATCTAAGTTGTTAAGTTTATTGGCATAAAGTTTTTTTGAGGGGGAGGTAATTGGTTGATCGGTTGGTTGGTTTCTGATGAAGGTGCTGAGGATTGAACCTAGGACCTCATGCACGCTAGGCATGCACTTTACTGTGAAGCTATTATACCCTCCCCACTAGCATAAGGTTTTTAAAGGTTTCTTCTTCTTATCCTTCTGAAATCTGTAGAATCTTTAGTGATGGCATTCTTTTTATTCCTGAATCTATTTCTCTTCCTTGAATCAGTCTTACCTGAAGTTTTCCATTTTATTATTCTAAAATGTTCATTCTTTTATAATATAAGCGCTTAATATTGAAATTTCCCTCTAAGCACTTCTTTTGCAGCATCCTACAATTTTTAATATGGTTTGTTTTCATAATTACTTAGTTCAAAAAATTTTAATATCTCCTTTCTTTGTCTTTCAGTGATACTGACATTTTTGAAGAATATAAGCAAGTTATTTTATAAATCATAGACTGTTCCACAGTTTGACTTTTCCTTGCGATCAGGTTCAGTTTATCGCATCTGAAGGCATACAGGGCACATCTGCTCTTCACTAGTGGTTTTACTTGATCACACAGTCAAGATGATGTCTGTTCTTCACCCACCGTATCATTCCTGTTTTTACACTTGCAATTAATCAACAATCTGTGTGGTGACACTTTGAAAACATGTAAATATCCTTCTCTTCATCAAACTCTACATCCTAGCTATATAAATTATTATTGCTTTAGCTAATCTTTACAAAACTGTAACAATATGATGATTTTCCAGTTCTGCCACTCCCATCCATATTTGTCATTTGGCTTTCTACTGTGAGAAAGCTCTCCTTCTTCCTTATTTAATTAATTTAGTATCAGTATAGACTCATGGACTTCTATTTTATTCAGCAGATTATAATCAATTACTATCATTATTTTGAAGCTCAAATTTTCCTAAATTTAACCAGTAAGCTACCCCTTCAAGATTGTCTCTCTGTCTTTTTAAGCATGTTTCCATCATTTTTTGAGTCCTTACTTACTTCTGATACTAAAGCAACATTTCTGAAAGAATATTCATTGAATTAATATCTATGTATCATAACATATTTAACTATTTCCTTTCTCTTAGAATGTTAAATTGTAGGTTTTAAAAATGCCAAACAATGTTGTGATGAACATTCTGGTAACTGAGTATTTACACAAATCCAAAATTACTTAATTTGGCATAATAGATTTCAGAAAAAATTCTACCTGTTTATATGTAGCAATATATAAGAATGCCCATTTTTGTCATCACCTTTGTTTGAGTAGAATTTTAATCAGTCTAGGGCATTATTCTGTGGTTCCCAGACCAACAATATCAACATTGCCTGGAAGCCTATTAGAAATGCAGTCTCAGACCGTCACCCTGGACCTACTGAGTGAGGATCTGCATTTTAACAAGTTCCCCCAGGTAGTACATAGGCACATGAACGTCTGAGAAGCAATGTTCTAATATAATTTATACAGACTGAACTGGTCCTAAATCCATGCAAGGTAATTCAGGAGCCTATAATGGCATTTATATTAATAAAAGGTGAAAATAACAAAAAGAGCAAAGTAGGTTATGAAAAAAGTGTTTATGTGTTATCCTGTGTTCACACACACACACACACACACACACACACACACACACACACACGTATATCCCAAGCAAGCTTTTTTGGGGAACAAGACAATGCAGATCAACATAGAGTACTAAGGTTATTCCCCCAGAACACAGGAGACAGTGTTATTATCTCTCCAGCCTCATCTTCACCCACTGCATCCCAAATACCCTACGCACTAGCCCATTGTTTACCTAGTGGTCTAAGGAAAAACTGAATCAGAACCACTTGTGGAGTGTGTTACTATGCATATTCCCAAACCCCACTGCCAGAAAATCTATTTTAGTAGGGTCCGAGATCAGCGTTTTAATAAGCACAACAGGTGATTTTGCTGCCCTAAGTTTGAGAACTCCTACTCCACCACACTTCCCAGAACACATCTGGAATGTTTGATTGTTTGATCAAATGTTTTGATTGTTTGATCAAATGTTTTGTTTGTTTCAAAAGAATAGTCACATTTTTATTAAAGCCTTTAATTAGAATTCACTTTTTTGTTGTTGTTAGTTAATAGAATGAATAAGTCTATGAATTCTACTTGCTTTTTTAGCCATCTCTAGTTATAACTAAGTGACTAAGTGAGGATGGAGAGAAATACTCCTGTTGAACTCTATTTCACCTTTTCATTCCCTATCCTGGAGACTGCCTTCTTGAACCAATTCACATTCTTTTCAGATGATACCTCAATGCTTTGCTTTCCTGTCAATATATCCTGGTAAAAAAAATTCATATCATGGAAAAGAACATGATTCTATCACAAATTGATTATGATGTTAACATGTGTTATTCTTATATAAATATATGTCAAATATATTAAAGAAATTATTTTAAAATATTCATTTAAAATTAAGTTACATTTTTTATGTAGGAGGAGCAAAGAAAAAAGGAAACAGCACATATGAAAGGTACTTTTTCTCAACTGTTTTTTAGAGAAAATTGTAATCAACTTCTAGCAGTTCAAATCTGAAAGAGTCAAGAGGTTATCCTAAGTATTACCTAAATATTTTTAAAAACCATGAAAATTTAAGGGGAACATTTATTAATTAGTATGTGAATGGGTGTATATTTTTAGAAAACAAAACTTGCAATGTCATATCTTAAATCAAAACGTGAAATTTTAATTTTTGTCCCTTATTTATGCCCAAAGTTATCATCGTATCACACAGTAATGACAGAGAGTCAAAAGACATGAGTGTTTTGTTATCCTTTAGATATTGACTTAGTACCTCAAAACGTGACCCTCTTACATAATTTTAGAAATGCTGGATATAACATGTAATGAAATATTTAAAACAGCTTTTACAATTAATATTATATGTTAATATCAAAATTAATATGTAAAATGTTATAAAAGATATTTTAGTATATTGTATAAATGTGATATTTTCTAAAACTCAACATTTTAAATTTACCAACTGTGCAGCATAAATAATATAATGGGAAAAAACATGAGACTTAGGGTAACACAAATCTAGATTGAAGTCCATCTTGTATCTGATTTCGGTGAGTCATTTCTCTAAATCTCAATCTTATCTTTTGTGAAGTGGAACTAATAACTACCTTGAAGAATAACTGAGTATAAAAGAAATGTGGAAGTATATGAACTGCTTTGTAAATTGTAGAGCACTGTAAGAATGTTAGTTGTTACTTTAATTGCTGTAAAGCTAACTCATAGACCCGGCCCACTGTAGATCAAACGTTTTGTAATCTACCTGCTTAAGGAGGCGTTTTTAAAATTTTACTTTTAATAAGATAATATTTAGCTATAAATAGTTAAGAAATTATATGCCATTTCTGATTTTAAGGGATATTCCAGAATTGAGATTTTTTAGCCTGTTTAGTGTCTTCGGTTAAAACAGATTGCTTTTATTTAGTATAGACTTTACTACTCTTCATTATCATGAAAATATTGCTGACTCCCAATTGCATATTTAATATTGTAAGGATGATGATAGCAACTCAGAATTCTCACTGTAGCATCATCCTGTTCATTGAAACCTTAAAAAGAGTTTGAATTTTAAAAAGAAACACTGTCCTTATAATTAAGATTTGGCTCATGAATATATAATACTCATAGTAAATTGAATTTTTTTTTTACAGCAATTAAAGATCACTCTAAAGATGAATTCTGCCTTGCAACAAAAAAGGTCATTTGTGACCCCTCAGAGACTAGCTTGGCAACAAATCCCAGCAGTGTTACCTTAAGCTTATCAACGTTACCATCTGATTCTTATTACAGCCAAAGTGTAGAAGTAGCTGATGACTGGTTTTCTGATGATTCTCTAGCGAAAAAGAACTCTCCAATGCCTTTTCTCGGGGAGCCTCTAATGGAAAAAATATTTTCGTACCTGTCAACCATTCCATTAGAAGAATGTACTGAAAATGTACTAAATATGACCCTGTATGATGATCAGAAAGATGACAACATTAAGGAGATATTTACACGAAGAAATACAGAGGTTGAAATACAAAACCTTCAACATAATATTGAATGACTTTTTTCTTTTGAAACTTTGTATACACTGAAATCATGTACAGTTAAAACTGAAATACCAGCTTCTGAGTCTCTTAACATGTCCATGCCAATATTGCTTTCCTTGTTCTTTATGATAGAGTGGTCCTACTTCCCTTGCCAATTATTTATAGAAACAAAATCACAGGAAGAACTAAAGCAATATCATAAGCATTAAGTTTAACTCCTTGTATCTCTCAAAGGACATAATAAATAATAAAAATGTATTTCAACACACAAGAGAAATACTTTTAAGAAATATTCAGCACAAATATACTTTTAATAAAGTACTCACAGCATTTCTTTATACTTTTGACATTTTCGATTTTATTTCAATGTGGGTAGGGTTGGGCAGAATAATTCCATCACATTTTCTGAATTTTCAATACGTAAATCATCTACCATTCAAGTATTTTTCTGTCATGATTTTTGTAAGCAATATTTTACTGCTCTAGCAGGGAACCTGGAACACTGTGAAGAATCCAGAAAATAGAAAATGGTTTTCTTTGTCCTCTTATGTCTGTTTCTAAGAATGGCTCCCTAGCCCTTACCCCACTATGATGAAAATGTGAGCAGTTATGTTTATAGGCCCCTGACTCAAGCTAGATGAATCAGAATTCCTCCGTAATCTGAGAGACCCTTAGTCAGATTTCTATTTATGACTGAGGGATTTCTGACACCCACTCTGTAATTTATCTTTTTTTTTATTTCTCATAAATACTCTCTATGTAATTAGTCTCTTTTTCTTTCTTTCTTTTGAGAAAAACAATTAACTAAGTATAATATTACTGTTTGTGGTTAAATTTACTCATACCAAGACCTGTGCATATCTTCCCAAGAGAAAAATCATACCTATTACAATACATGAAATGTGACTTGTCTCAGGTAAGGTAGTAACATTATTCAGGCCTAACATTTCTGTCCTGGGGGACTATTAAAAAAGATTAGAACAGCTTGCTTTTGAAGCCTGGTCATTTCTACCTATTATACGCTGTGAGAACATCTCATGGATTGTGAGAATACCTCTTTATATCCACTCCTAAATCTAAATAAGTTGTTTCAGCTCAAGATCTGTTAAGGAGCTATAAAAAAGTGTTTTGAATTGGTTTCTGTCTCTTGGTGTTCTACCAACTTTGATCTTACTGCTTATCCCAGAGAAGAAAGTCCTCTCTAATTTTGTAAGATCCTAAAACCTTCCTAGGAATTTGAGGTTGCAGATAAGAGATTTTAGCCTCAGTCTGACTAGTCTCTGAAATAGAGGAAACAAACTGGGGAGTCATGGGCTGCCATGTCCCACCTTGTGGTTTACAAAGGGAAAAAACAGCAAATGTGTAGTGAGAGAGTAGCGAAATATTTACAAAGTGAAGAGCAGAGATGAGAGATCAGGAGAATGTGATTCCTGGTTTTCTAACAGTGCTTTATTCCCATTCCAGCCCTTCTTGAATCCCGCCTTTGGTTTGGTAAGGCACTCTTGTATCCTAATTATAAATTTCCCTTTTTGCTTAATCTAACAAGATTTGATCTCTGTTGTTGACCATCATCCATGAGGCCTGTTTTTAACTGTAGTTCTTAGCTTTGGTAAGGTGCCCTTGTAATCTTTAAATAAATTAGCCTTTTTTCATAAACTAAAGTTTCATTTCTGTTACTACAACCAAAGCACCCTAACCAAATTCTTGTCATTACAAATGACAAAATAAACATATCTTTGCATTTAAAGTAATTATTACACTATAATGATATGATTAATTGAATGTATTTCTTCAAACCTCATACATTTCCTTATTAAAATGTTCCTTTGTATTATAGTTACATACATTGTTCTCTTTGAAAAGCCTAATGAGCATATGTACATATGAAATTATACCAGTCTAAAATAATCTTCAAGATCTGTGAAGGATCTGAGATTTCACCATCCACACCAGCTGACAAGTTAACTTGCAATAGTTTCACGTCTCTTGGGTCAGTGAAAAAGGACACTTTGTTATTCATAGCAATAGCAGTAGCCAAAGTATTATCATTTCTGCATCATTTCCTGAGCCCCAGTTCCCACATGGCAGTGAGAATAGGCCCAAGTAATGCCTGCACTGTGGGTTGCACAACAGGAGTGCTGAGTTTAGGGAACGAAATAATTTATAATGGGTAGTAAGTATGCCTGCTCTTTGCATGATAGGAAGCCACAGTATATTTCAAGGCTGTTTGCTACATAAACATCGTCGAAAAGAGTTGGGCAGTCTATGTCTCTGCTCACAAGCATGAAGACATATAAGAGATCCATAATTAACATTGCCATAAGGTATTGGTTACTGTTTTTTTTTAATCACAAATACCTGGGAACCAATTCAAATTAGCTTAGGAGAAATTATTCAATTTTGTAAATAGAATTCAAATAATGGTTGAGCAACTAAATACAGGAAGCACAAGGTCATAACTGGACCTCAGGAACAGATAGCACAGGCTCATACTTCATCAGGACTTTCTCTATTCAAACCAGTCAAGTTTCAATGAGGGAAAATGAACCACTACCAGGCATGTGAAAAGGGGGTTATCATAAGAATTATATCTTACATAGTTGTAGGAGAAGCTGGGGAAGTTCACCTTCAGGTGTAGAAGAGAAGTTGGGAAATTAGAGAAGTCACCAGTCAGATAATCCGAGAAGCCACTTTGTTCAACTGCCACAATGAGACTGGGTAGGAAAGACTTGTGGGAATGTTTACAGAAAGCTCTGCCTCTGAGTAGCAATTGCCTTTACAGCATTCTGTCAAGCATCTACTGGTGACTCTAGGGCCATTATTTGTCAACAAGGTTAGCAGTAGGAAGAAGAGCTGGACATTGGGTAGAACTGGACGCATAGCAGAGAGAAGTGAAGACAACTTGGAACCCATTGCCCTCTCTACTGTTACCACATCTAAGTGTGATGACCCTCACGGGATAATGGCTGTTATCTCCACTGATACTCTGTAATCTAAATAATGAAATAGAAGTTTAGCCACTGTTTTTTAAAATTTATTTTTATTGAAGTATGGTTGATTTACAATGTTGTGTTAATTTCAGGTGTACAGCAAAGTGATTTAGTTATACATATGCACATATATATATATATTTCTTTTTCAGATTCTTTTTCATTATAGGTTATTACAAGATACTGAATGTAGTTCCCTGTGCTATACAGTAGGTTCTTATTGTTTATCTATTTTATATGTAGTATTGTGAATATGTTAATCCCAAACTCCTAATTTATCCCTCCCCACTGTCCTTTTTCCCTTTGGTAACCATAGTTTGTTTTCTGTGTCTGTGAGTCTATATCCAGTTTGTAAATAAGTTCATTTGTATCATATTTTTAGATTCCACATATAAGTGATATCATATATTTGTCTTTGTCCTACTGACTTTACTTAATATTATAATCTTTAAGTCCATCCATGTTGCTGTAAATATAGGTTAGCCAATATTAACATGTGCTAGATAGTAGGGGAATGAGATAGGATATGAAAAGAAGAAGAATTGATATATATATTCATTTAAAATTAGGAGTGAATGCCCATAATTACTACCATCATTTTTGTAACTTGTCACATGATCATAGCTGAGACAAAGTAAAATATTCAATACTGGATTACCAGGAGTAATAGAAGAGTAACTTTCATTTTCACTCCTTTCCTGGACCAGGGAATCCTGGCCAAGTGACAACCAGCACCATAGCTTTGTAGCTGAACATACATCCTAGGGGATATTATCTGTCTGGGCTATGAAAATTGTCAGCCAATTGGCACTAAAACTGGGTCTTCAGACCACCTCCCCCAACCACCATTCTGTCAGTTTCTTGCTTTGGGTAATGGGGAAAATGGTAAGAAAAGTTAATTTCATGAGCATGAGCCTACTAACACACCTTATTTGATATTAAGTAAAATTATTTTCTGATCAGAAGCAATCCTTCAGAATAGGGTACCCTAAGACCATGGATAGTGGTAATGGGAGAAACATTGAGGTCTGGAAAGGCAAATCTATATCCAAAGTGAATGTATATTCCAGTAAGAACAGGTGATGTCTTTCTCATGGTAGAAGTGGTCCAATGTAATCAACCTGGTGGCTGATTTATACCCTCCTTCCCCCCAAGGTAATGGAAACTACTATTGGTCTCTCTCTTGGCCAATTGGGCTCTCAGAAGTGGCTATAGTTGTATCAGCCTTAGTGAGTGGAAGTTCTTGTTGTTAAATCCATGAGTAGCTTTCATCTCTTCTAACATGGCCATGTTATTCATGAGTCCATTGAGCAATGACAGGGGTAGCTGTTGAAAGAGGTTTACTGACATCCATGCAACAGATCATCTTGTCACTTGATTATTAACATATTATTCTGACATTGCCTTTTGGGGAGCATTTGTAAAGGACTCAAATTTATCTTCATACTCTGTGCCCAGTCAGAGAAATTTACCTACATACATCTTCCTTAAACACCTTGTCACCAGTTTTCCAATTGTACTTCTTATAAATCCCCAACCATCCAGCCAAACCATTAGCCACTGCCAATGAATCAGTGAAAATCTGTACATCTGAACATTTATTCTTCCAGATTATTCAAATAAGTCACTGCTCAAAGTTATGCATACTGAGACTTTCTTTCACTACTACCCTTCAGAACTGTAGATGAGCAGGGCTGTGGAACCCCAGCTGTGAATTTTCAGCTGATGCTGGTGTGTCATGCAGAACTCTCTGTGAACCATGTTGAAGTATTTTCTTCCTCAGTCATTTGGTGATGAGTAACTCCACTTGATGTCATAGGTATGTGCTGAGAGAGAGGAGTATATTAACTGTTTCCTCGTATAATTTCTTTGTGCCTTCACAATTTGCCCAATTTTATATTTCTTAATGCTATTTTTGTATATAGTGCAGATCTGTATTTCTAACTTTATGTCTTAGTGAATCAGACAACATCCAGTTCATGATGAGCAGCTCAACTCAAAGATAACTTGGTGGTCATGGTCACATGTTAAGTCTTTACTAGTTTAATGGCAAGCCAGGTCGTGTTTCCAAAAGGAGAATAATTATTGGCAGATGATAACATAGATTTGTTTGGAATCCTCTAGACTCTAATTAACTTATATTTGCCTGTTAAAGTCTCCATACAGCACCTCTATCTGCTAGACACTTCGAATAGCATGGATGTTCCGGGCCATATGGCCCAAGGGGCAGAACAACTGTCTTAGTAACCTGGACCTGCTGTAGAGCCTTCTATTCTTCCAGACAACACTCAAAACTGGAACTCTTTCAGGTTACTCAGTGAATCAGAAAAGCACACCCAAATGAGGTATGTGTTGCCTCCAATATCCATTGTGCCTCTTTTTAGTGGTTGGAGGAATTGAATGAGCAACTAGTCTTTCATCTTGGAGAGTCTGGACATGCTCAAGACCACTGCATGCTTAGAATTTTACTGAGGCAACAGACTCTTGAATTTTGTGGAATTTATTTCCACACTCTGACATGCATATATCTTATCACAGTATCTAGGATAGTTACTAATTCTTACTCAGCCATATCCAGTCAGCATGATACCGCAAATACCCTGTGGTGTCTATTCATGTGCAGTGAAGAAGATCAAGACCCATTTGAACTAGATTATGACAGAGGGTTAGAAAAACAATATAGCCCTGGTGTGGAACAGTGATAGTGAAACTGACCCATCGAGATAAAATAAAACTGTATCTTGTGGTCCATACTAATGAGAATATTTTAAAAAAATATTTGCCAGAGGAATACCAGATAGCAGATACAAACGAAAGTGTTGATTTTTATTTGAAAAAAAATTTTTAAGAATTTTTATTAACCATTCCCTTCCTTACCTCCCTCCCTTCCTTCCTACCATTTCTCTTCCTTCTTCTCCTTTTCCCTTTCTCTCCTCCCTTCTCCTCCTCTCCTCCCCGTCTACTTCTTCCTCCTCTTTCTTCCCCTTCTCCTCTTTCTCTTCCCCTTTTTTATTCTTTTCCGAATAGGCAAATTGACATATGAGACGTATGCTGTACAAACACAGACAGTACAATAGTGTATACTTCGAGAGGTGTTCACCTGTCCCCCAGCCACTCAGTTCCCCTTCCAGGAAGCAGCAACTGTTTTCAGTTTCTTTCCTGTGTTTCCACTCAGAAGAGATTTATGCATTTATGAGCATATGCATGTACATTCTCTCCTCCCCTTTTTTCTTTACCAAATCGTCCCGTGGTTTGTGGTGTTCTGCACTTGACTTGCTGTAACATGCCTTGAGCACCATTCTTTAACAGAATTTGGAGAGCTGCCTCTTTCACAGCTGCATGGATTCCATGGTTTAGATGTGCCATCACTTTTTAAAATATTTTTATTGAAGTATAGTCAGTTTACAATGTTGTGTCAATCTGGTGTGCAGCATAATGCTTCCATCATACATGAACATACATATATTCATTTTCATATTCTTTTTCACCATAAGTTACTACAAGATATTGAATATAGTTTTCTGTGCTATACAGTATAAACTTGTTGTTTATCTATTTTATATACATATATATATACATATACATATATATTATATATATATTATATATATAATATATACACATATTTTATATATATATGTGTGTGTGTGTGTATGTATGTATGTTAGTATCTGTAAATCTCAGACTCCCAATTTATCCCTTCCCACCCCCTCCCTCCTCTGGTAACCGTAAGTTTGTTTTCTATGTCTGGGAGTCTGTTTCTGTTTTGTAAATGAATTTGTCTTTTTTTTTAGATTCCACATATAAATGATGTCATATGGTATTTTTCTTCTTTTTATGGCTTACTTCACTTAGAATGACAATCTCAAAGTCCATCCATGTTGCTGCAAATGGTATTATTTGATTCTTTTTTATGGCCAAGTAATATTCCATTGTATAAATATACCACAACTTCTTTATCCAGTCATCTGTCAATGGACATTTAGGTTGTTTCCATGTCTTGGCTGTTGTAAATAGTGCTTCTATGAACATTGGAGTGCATGCATCTTTTTGAAATAAGATTCCCTCTGGATATATGCCCAGGAATGAGATTGTGGGATCGTATGATAAGTCTGTTTTTAGTCTTTTGAGGAATCTCCATACTGTTTTCCATAATGGCTGCCCCAAACTACATTCCCACCACCAACAGTGTAGGAGGGTTCCCTTTTCTACATACTCTCTCCAGCATTTGTCATTTGATGGCCATTCTAACTGGTGTGAGATGATACCTCACTGTAATTTTGATTTGCATTTCTCTGATAATTAGTGATATTGAGCATTTTTTCATGTACCTGTTGGCCATTTGTTTATCTTCATTGGAGAATTGCTTGTTTAGGTCTTCTGCCCATTTTTGGATTAAGTTGTTTGTGTTTTGTTTTTAAGTTTTATGAGCTGTTTGTATATTCTGGAAATTAAGTCCTTGTCTGCCTCATCTTTTGCAGGTATTTTCTCCCATTCCATAGGTTGTCTTTTTGTTTTGCTTATGGTTTCCTTTGCTGTGCAAAAGCTTATAAGTTTAAATTAGGTTCCATTTGTTTATTTTTGCTTCTATTTCTATTGCCTGGGTAGACTTCCCTAGGAGAACACTGCTGAGATTTATGTTGGATAATGTTTTGCCTATGTTTTCTTCTAAGAGGTTCATAGTGTCTTGTCTTATGTTTAAGTCTTTAAGCCATTTTGAGTTTATTTCTTGTATGGTGTGAGGAAGTATTCTAACTTCGTTGATTGACTTGCAGTTGTCCAGTTTTCCCAACACCATTTGCTGAAGAGACTGTCTTTACTCAACTGTATGTTCTTGCCTCCTTTGCCAAAGATTAATTGACCACCATCACTTATTTAATTGGTGCCCTGTTGATGGATGTTTAGTTTGTTTCCACCTGGTATTACCACAAGTCTGCAATGCCTGTCCTTATGCAGACGTCATTTTACAAATATGGGTATGTGCAGAATAAATTCCTAGAAATAGAATCAGAGTGGCAAAAGGGATATGTGTTTGTAACCTGGTAAATGTAGGCCAATGGCCTGACAAGCCAACCAGTGCAGCAGAATACCTGTTACCCACTGGCCAGTTACCCAACCTTTTTCATATGATCTGTAGTCTGTATTCTAATTTCATCAGCTGTCCCAATAATGTCCTTTATAGAATTGTTTTTGGCCAGTGCAGGATGCAGTCCAAGATCTCATATTGTATTGTTTTTGTGTCTCTTTAGTCTCTTTTAATCTGGAACAGTTTCTGACCTTTCTCTGTCTTTTATGACTTTGATATTTTTAAACAATATATATATTGTTTTATAATGTCATCCCTTAATGTGGGTTTGTGTGCTATTCCTCATGATTAGACGCTGGGTGTGCCCTTTTTGCAGGATACCTGAGAAGTGATGCTGTGTCTTCCCAGTGCATTGCATCAGGAGGCACACAATGTCAAGTTTTTCCTTTATTTGTGTTAACATTGATCACTTGGTTAAGGTGGTATCCAGTTTCTCCACTATACAGGTATTCCTTTTCCTTTTGTAATTACTTTTTAGGGATATACTTTAATATGCTTAATAAGCATCCATCCTTGTCAAACCCATTGTACATTGAAAATGTGAATTTCTTCTTTGCGAGTGATAGGAAGCAATTGCTCCTGTGTTTAAGGGACATTGGGTTTCCTTTTCATTAAATTTTGATAATAATTTTATTTTCTTAAACAAATTTGAATATTTATGGGAAAGTGTTGATTTGTTCCAGCAATGAAATAACACCTGGAACAGTAGCTGTAATTGGAGGCACTACCAGAGTAAGTCATTGGGAACAATCTATTTTCATTTTCTAGGATCTATCTGTCTTATGCACAGCCCAAACAGTCAATTTGAAAAAAGCTGTGGCAAGAATCACCATCCCTGTATCCTTCAAGGAACATTAATCTCTCCAATCTCTCTATATGGTATTGTTTTCTGGTTTTCTATTTTGGTATGGAGAAGCAGTTCTAGTGCCTTCCCCTAGGCTTTTGCTACCATAATAGCTTTTGTTCCATGGGTTAGGGAACCCATGTGGAGATTTTGCCATTTCACTTCAAACTGCCTTCCTGTAGCTCAGTACATTCCAGCCACCCTGATCATTCTGTTTCTCAAATATTCCACCCTCATTTCTGCCTTAGGCCTTTGTACTTGTTGTTCTCTCTGCTTTTAATGATCTGCTGTTCAGAGTTTTGCATGGCTGGCTCCTAAATATTATTCTGCTATCATCTCAAATATCATCTCCTTAGTGGGACCTTAGCTGATCTTCCTGGAGAGTAGGACCACAGTAGAAAAAAATCCTGTGGTGTGATAATGAATTGGAACTAGAGGTCTTCATGTGTATATATATATGTATATATATGTATTGTGTGTTTATGTGTGTGTGTATGTATGTATTTATTTATTTATACTGATGCCTCTAATCCTATTATTAGTATCAGCATATTCATACTATATGTGTTAATACTGATAACTCTTCCCAGTGGCAATGAGCATGGTTAATGCCCAGATCTTGGTTTCTAAAAACTATACACTACTTAAAGGAAACAACATTCCTTGAAGAAATGGCTAATTCTAGGACTGGGGTAAACTGGACCTGAAACATTTTCTTGGGCCTAAATAAGGAAGTGCTCATAAAGTGATGGGACCATACCAAAAGGACACTTGAGCCAACTTGAAGGGGCTTCCCTGGTCAAATTTGGGAAAATTTGAGATCAAAGTAAATAATAATAGTTTATAATGTATTGAATAAAAATGAATCCATGAGTCCATACTGATAACTTTTTTAAAAATTTAAAGGCAATGAGGACAGGAAGCCAAATAATAAATGTAGAAAGAATGATAAAATTAGGAAATCACCATTTTGCAACCTCTTTAGCAAGAATTGATTTATGCAACAAGTCAGTTGTACACTACAACATTAGACTTAGGATTGTTGAGAACATGATATTCACAGTCTCAAAGAATCACCCACATATTATGGATATAAGGGAGGGAAGTATAAAAATCTAAAAGTGGTCAAACCCTAGGAATAGACTTACCATATGACCGAGGAATCCCACTCCTGGGCATATATCCAGAAGGAACCCTTCTTCAAAATGACACCTGCACCCCAATATTCATAGCAGCACTATTTACAATAGCCAAGACATGGAAACAGCCTAAATGTCCATCAACAGATGACTGAATAAAGAAGATGTGATATATTTATACAATGGAATACTATTCAGCCATAAAAACTGAAAACAGTGCCATCTGCAGCAACATGGATGTCCCTGGAGAATGTCATTCTAAGTGAAGTAAGCCAGAAAGAGAAAGAAAAATACCATATGAGATCGCTCATATGCAGAATCTAAAAAATAAATAAATAAATAAATACAAAATAGAAACAGACTTGTAGACATAGAATACAAACTTGTGGTTGCCAAGGGAGTAGGGGGTGGGAAGGGACAGACTGTGATTTCAAAATGTAGACTAGATAAACAAGATTATACTGTATAGCACAGGGAAATACATACAAGATCTTATGGTAGCTCACAGCAAAAAAAAAAAGTGACAATATATATATGTTCATGTATAACTGAAAAATTTTGCTCTACTCTGGAATTAGAAACAACATTGTAAAATGACTATAACTCAATAAAAAATGTTAAAAATAAAAAAAATTAAAAATAATAAATAAAAGTGGTCAAACCAAGTGATCAAAACTATATCACCCAAAATGGGACCAACTGATATTATTTGTTTCCTTATATGACATACTGAGGACATAACAATTCCTATGTAGTATTCCTGAATCCACCCCACACACACACACACACAATTAATCTGAATTTAATCATGAGAAAACAATAAATCCAAATTGAGGGATATTCTACAATACAACTGGCCAGGATTCTTCAAGAATGCCAATGTTATGAAAGACTAATGAAAGGCTATGGGATTGTTATTTATTAAATGAGACTAAAGAAACATGTCATCTAACATGTGATGCAACGTGTAATACTTGATTGGATCCTGGGTATCTCTCTTGTGCGCTCTCTCTTGCTCTTGGTCTTTCTCTCTCTCTCACACACACATACACAGACAGAGAGAGAGCTGTAAGGAATATTACCAGGACAATTGAGAAAATTTGAATATGAATTACATATTAGATAATAAATTGTATAAATGTTAAATTTCATGTGTGATAATTTTATTGTTATAAAATAGGAGAATGTCCTCATTCTTAAGAGTCACATGCTGATGTATTTAGGAATGCAGTATTTCCCACATCTATAACATAGTTATTTAGTTTGCCGTCTTGAACTAGAAGCCCCAGTCATTAGCTGAAATAAAAGGATGAAACAATACTTTTAATAAGATTGGCTTAGAAGTGATATGCAAGATGGAATGCAGGGAGCTCATTTAAGAGCTTGCTGTAGTATAATAGAAGCAATCGGAGCTGAATCTCAATCTATGACCAGTATTTTACTTGGCAGAGAAGTAGGAGAAGAGCAACATAGGCAGAGGAGTCAGCGTTACACAGGCAAAGGGAGCAGGGAGCTTGTTTGGGGATTAAGTCGTAGTCTAATGTAGCAGGAGCCAAAGTCTGGTAAGGGGCAGAATGATGGGAGGTAAAACTAGAAAAATAGATTGCAGCCAGATTGTGGAGAGCTTTGAATGCCAGGCTAAGATTTGGGCTTGATTCTGTAGGCAATATGTGCCATAGAGTATTTTTTTTATATATATAAACATTTTTTATTGAGTTATAGTCATTTTACAATGTTGTCAAATTCCAGTGTAGAGCACAATTTTTCAGTTATACATGAACATACATGCATTCATTGTCACATTCTCTTTTGCTGTGAGCCACTACAAGATCCTGTATATATTTCCCTGTGCTACAAAGTACAATCTTGTTTATCTGTTCTACATTTTGAAATCCCAGTCCCTTCCCCCCCTCCATCCCCCTGGCAACCACAAGTTTGTATTCTATGTCTATGAGTCTGTTTCTGTTTTGTATTTTTGTTTTTTGTTTGTTTGTTTTTTTAGATTCCGCATAGGAGTGATCTCATATGGTATTTATACAATGGAATACTATTCAGCCATAAAAGCCGACAACATAACGCCATTTGCAGCAACATGGATGTTACTGGAGAATGTCATTCTAAGTGAAGTAAGCCAGAAAGAGAAAGAAAAATGCCATAGAGTATTTTTAAGAGGAAAAAAAATGTTTTGGAAAGAAAATAATAGAAGGGTATTCAAATTTTTTTCTAGTCCTAAGGTCAAAATTGAAATTTTTAAAATTCAAGATATAGGAAGTTTTCATTTTGAAGGATAAACACTATGTTCCTGTCACTTTTCCTAAATTTAGGTTAAGTCACAAATGACACTGTGTGCTTTAACATAACAAAGTTACAAAGAAGATTCCGGGAAATTAATATTCTTGAGGAGATACGAACTTGCCAGCTGGTTTATGTCTCCTCAGATAGGTATATCAAATATTAAAATATTTTGTACCTTCCTTGAATCTGCTAAAGATGTATTTTTGAGTGTTATGTTATGATTATTTTTGTAGCTCCTGAATTTTTAGCATGATATTCCATTTGCAGGGTGTCTAAGTTCAGAGGGATAATAATTGTTTTAGGTTCTTATTTTTTAGCTCTTCTATTCAAAAACACACAAGTCTTTGTTCCAGTCTTGGCAGCACTATTTTTCATTAGGATTTTGCCAACATGTTTCTTTCTGCTGCTGTTATTCTTACACACACATACAAAAGCTAGACCAACAAAAATAAAATGAAAGTGGCATTTTAACTTACTAAATAAAACAAATAGGACATTTTGAAACATCATAAAGCAAAATTTTTCATATAAATCCAATAAAATACTAGTTGCATAAATATTTGCAGTTGCATTGAAAATAAGTTTTATTTCTTCCTAGATGATGAAGAAAGGAACTGATAAAATCGGTTATAGGAAGAACAGGTTGGAATCTTCATTAATTTTTAGTGTTCCAGTGAGATACTTAAATTATTTAATCTCCAAGTCCTCTTGGAATAATATTCTTCATATTTGATGGATATCTTATATATTGATACTCTGCAGGATTGTATTTTTAAAAAGTGGTGTATGCAGTACTTAGCATTTTAAAGGATAATTTGAATGCATTCAATTTTTGGCTTAGACCCAACTTTAAATACGTTTATTCCCTCTCCCCATCTACCATTAAGATAGGATTCAATTATATATTTACCTCTTCCTTCCTAAAAGAGTTTCATTTCATTTGTTAATTTTTTCCCTGTGAAACATTTATTTCCTGATGTATTTATTTTCTAAAGAGAAATGCAGTGTTTATTAAAGTAATAGTAATACTGTTAAAGTGTTCACTTATTGGAACTGGGAATGTATATTACTTTTCACATTTCATTGGGTTGACCAATGGCATTAACTTTGGCGAGATGTAGATGTTATCTTCACTCAGGTAAATATGAATAATGAATAAAAGAATGGTGGTTAAAATACACATCAAATTCTTCCAGATGAAAGCATATGAGACATAATAGCAATGCCCAAAAGACTTAGAAGTGATATTTATAATGATTGTGCACAAACTTCTGCAAAAGAAAGCACCTTTATTGTTGTTGTCAACAAAGAGAAAAAGTACCATCCTAGAATTAGCATTATGCAAAAACATATAAAAATGAAAGAATGGGAAGAAAAGGAAAATACTTGCTGAGTTAGGGTTTAGAGATTGTTTTTATTTTAATAAAATTTTAGAGTTTAATTAGAAATAAACATTATTAAAATTCTATTATAAGGCAAGTTAAAAATCAGTCTTTATTTTGCCACTTTGCCATGTTAAAGAGAGAAAATATTCTAAAACTTTTAAGAATATTGAAAATAACAGAAAGTAAAATCCTAAGAATATTCTTTTAAAAAACACTTCATCAAACTGTTCTTTTAATCAAAGAAACTGTCAATCTTCTTCAGGAATGGGAAGAAAACAAAGGATTGAGATAAAAGCACTCTTTGATTTGTCTGAAAAAGATATAGGTATTTAAAAATTCCATATGCTTTTATAACCTTTTGATTTAATTAGTCTTGTGTTTCTTGGCATAGTTTAAACTTCCATAGCTGGTCTTCATAAGAGGTGTGTGTCTGCAATAATAGAAGAAAGGAACATGTGTTAAAGAATTGCCATATTAATTTTCTATTTTGAATACTTTTTAAGAAGGCTAATAATGCCTTTTTTCTTTATTCAACAATTTTGAGAGAATCTTGCAATTTTTCATTTTTCAAAAGGTTAAAATGGTATCTTGGATGCTAAGTTTGAATTATGTAGTAAACAGTATCAAATTTTCAGAACTGTAGGCCAACACCTGCTGCTGGGACCCAGGAATGAAGGGGACAACAGTGACAATCCCAAACATGGAGAGGAATCAATTACTATTGAATCTCCTAAGGTCTTTAATGACCCAGAAAGTCAGTCGCTGTCCTCAGTTACAGAGACTGAAGGAGATGTCCTTTATGTTTCGACATTCTCCTTTGCCTCAGATGAGATCTTCCAGGACTATCCCTGCTGTGTACTTGGAGAGATGAGGGGGACAGAAATTTGGCAGGGGGTTGTGAAATGGAGGAGATGTGGATTACACTGTTCTAGTTTTTCCTGATAGGATGCTGCAGTGAGGACTTTTCTGGAGAGGGAGACAGAAAATCCCCCTTCCCAAATGAGGAGAAATGCAGGTATAGTAAATA
This sequence comes from Camelus dromedarius, assembly GCF_036321535.1. Lineage (NCBI taxonomy): Eukaryota > Metazoa > Chordata > Mammalia > Artiodactyla > Camelidae > Camelus > Camelus dromedarius. The sequence continues at coordinate 34,321,911 of NC_087449.1, read as the reverse complement.
TGCTTCTATGTGACTGCTGAGCCCTTTGCTCTTTCTTTGAAATCTCCCCCAATTCAGGCCTTGCTGTAGGGCTTAGATGGCCATGGCTGTGCTAGGTGACCCAACCTCAGCATCCTTTTGACAACAGCAGAAGAGATCAGAGTTCACACCCGGTCCAAGTTGAGTCAAATTCTTTTTCTCTTAGAAATTTCAAATTGGTATTCAAATGTGATAGGATTCAACTGGGAAAACCAGAAATTTTCTGAATGTACTCCAAAATTAGAGGATTGCTGGGTTTTTTCAGGATGTCTATGTGCGTGTTAGGGCAGGTCAGGGCCATTTAAGGCCAGGCATTCTGAGTTTGAATTCCAGCTCTGCCACTTCCTCAACATGTAACATTGGGCACATTAATCTTCCTGAAGTTAAGTTTCCAAATAAAAAAGGTACAGTTAAGAGTGCTTACCTTACAACACTGATAAGAGGATCAAATGAGATAAATGATGTGAAATCCATTTGGTTGGTTGTGGGCAATGTTTTTGTAACAAAATTGAATAAAATAGAAAATATCAGGCTGTAATAACACATAGTAAGTCTTAGTATTGCTTTGTTAAATTTTGTTTCAGATGTATATGTATATAAATGTGTGTGTGAACTAGATCTTGTTATAAAATGTATTTCTTACTACAGATTGTGGTATTTTTTTTTCTTATGTTTAAAACCAGTGCTTATGTTTAAAAGCAGTGATGGTCCAGAGACATCTACATTAGAGTCATCTGGATACCTGTTAAAAATACAGATTCTTGAACTCCACTGCCCAGAATCAGAATTTCTGAGGGTACAGTTCAGGAATCTACATTTCAGCTACTTCTCCAGATAATTATCACACACACTGAAACTTGAATACCAGTGCTTTAAACCTACAGGAAGTATTCAAATGTTAGCTGTTATTATATAATTAAGCTCATTTCTTCATTCAAACACAACTGTACTAGGAGCTCTGTGAGGGGCATAGAGGAAGGGGCAGTTACCTATTTTGAGTAACGTACCATCTGTCAACATAATGCTCTGGTAGTTTGTGTTTTGTTGCATTTGACTCCTTGTCTACAAAAAACAACTGACTCTGAAGCAGGAACTCTCAGCCACTATACCTCAAAGAGTTCACAGAGGTTCCCAAGGTATTGATCCCCTCAGTTCTCTGTGAATTCTGTGAAGTTGACTGTGAGAAGCCTCCTATATTTACCCCAGTGTGTCATTTTGGGAAGCACTACCAAAGGCATAGAATGGTAAAAATTTTGTAATAGATAGTCAAATGTGTATTAGAATTCATATACATGAAAGTCTGTTACTCAAAATGTGGTCCATGGACCAGAAGCACTGGCATTATCTGGAAGTTTGTTAGAAATGCAGAATCACAGGCCCATCCCAGACCTACATTAAGGTTTGAGAAACACTGTACTACAAGAAACATGTAATCAGTCACCTAACTTTTGCCAACAACTTCACAGAAAGGTAGCGATTTTCTGAAAAATAATTATTTAAAGTACACCCACTGCCTCATAAAAAACACGGGTGTTTTGTAGGTATTATCTGCCGACTGTAAAATACATGATCATTGAAGAGATGTTTGAGAATTCAAAAAGTAGGGAAAATCCACAATAAAAATAAGTTCATAATTATGTTCCCTTTTCTTTTCTAAAACAGAAAAATAGACATATTTTATAGAATTGGAATCTTACCATATATAAAAGCTTTATATGTTACTCTTTTTACTTAATTTATGAGTATTTTCACCAGTGTTTTAAAAAATTAGATAGAGGGTACCTAGTTAAGATTTCCTTGTACTGTAAATAAGGTAAAATGATTCACGTAGGCAGGCCATAAATGTGACATCAAATTCTAAAATGTCTGAGTTTAAAAGGGCCTTAAGGGGTTGGTATAGCTCAGTGGTAGAATGTGTGCTTAGCATGCAAGAAATCCTGGGTTCAATCCCCAGTCCCTCCAGTTAAAAAAAAAAAGTAAATAAAAATAAACCTAATCCGCCCCACCCCCAAAAAAGACAATGTAAAATAAATAACTAAATATTTTTTAAAAAATAAAAGGGCCTTAAATATTACTTTGTTTAAACTTTTTAGTTATAGTTGGAGAAATTAAGCCCAGGAAGGAAAAATGACTCACCAAAGATAATCTGCTTAGGTAAACAAATTTATTGATTGAACTAGTATTATGTTTCAGACCAGTGGCAAGATGACTGTCCAGTTTGCCTGGAACTGTGGGATTCTGGAGACATGAAACTTTCAGTGCTAAAACTGAAACAGTCCCAGGGAAAACTAGAGGTGCCTAGACACCTCTTTGCTAGGCATTTGAAACAGAACAATTGATGAGATTTGGCCTCTGCTTTCAAGTCAGAGGGACATGCTTGTGAACAGATCACTATACTATGATCTGACAAGTACCAGAAGACCACTCAGACTATGAATGAGGCAAGACTTCTGGGATCCTGAAACCTATAGGACAAGAAGGGAGTTAACAAGATAAAACCCAGAGTAGTAATAGGGAAGCATTCTAGTCTGAAGGATCACTACAATAAAAGACACAGTAGTGAAAAATAATACTAAGAATTTACAACCTCTCCAAAAAAATAAACAAACAAAAAATCTAGACTATAAGACAGAATAATTTGCAATTAAGAAAGCAAAATTATTAGGAAATTTGACTATATTCTCCAAGGTCACGAATCTGTACATTGATGTATCTAGGACTTCATCTTGGCCCTTCTGTTTCCAAAACCTTTCTTTTGCTAAAATGGACAATTTTGAAGCAACTGCAAAATGGACCTAATTTGTTGGGGAGAGAGAACTAGAATAGGACTAAAAAATAATAATACATTCGGTAGCTATAGATTCAATTTTGGAGACTTTGTGAATTGCTAAAGCATCTCACAGGAAATGATGTAAAAATGAAGACTCTCATGTTTATCTAAAAAAAATACTAAGAATTTACTGAAAATGTACTGTGCCAGACACTTTGCTATTTATCATCTCCTTTAATCTTCACAACCCCATAAGGCTGGATTTGTCATAGAAGTGTTAAAGATGCCATTGAAGAGTTTCAAGCAACAGAGTAAAATAATTGTGCACTTTAAAGGTAAAGGATCATTCTTGCAGTATATAAAGTGCTTTTTTACAAAAAATCCACTACATATATGCTATTTTGAAATACCTGTAATTAACATCATTCCCCAAACCCAATTTCATAAGAGAGATTCCAGATTCCCATTACAGTTTAAAGCCAAATTTGTCCAATACCTTAACTCTTCTGTTTCTTCTTTTTCTTTCTATTTCTTCTATTGGCTTTCTGCCTATGTACAAAATTGTGTAAGGAAATTATGTTATTAGGTTTTGTAACGTGGGCTCCCTCTGTTGACTGTGTAGCAATAAAACAGCAACCATTTGATATCCAGCAGAAACAATTGCTTTGGATCTGTACAGTAATTCTTTTTTGTTTTTGTTTTTAGGAAAATCAGAGGTCTTTGCCCCTAAATTATAATAATGTATAAAGTACTCAAATGCATATATGATCCAGTTATTAGGTCATTTAAGTTTTAACCGAAAAATATTTTCATACGTGCAGTCACCATTTTCACTTGCATTGTTCCATTTCTTCATCAAAGAGCTATTTACATTCATTAAGCCGGATAGCTATTTGAATTTCACAATAGAATTATCTAGACTTTCCTATTATGCCCATGATCATACAATGAACTTTATTATTATCACTTATCAGTAATAATTACTCATTAGGAATGTCATTTCTATACAACTCCCAGATCGCCTAAGTCCATGACAGGTTGTCTCCCAACTGCTCCAAATGAATGCTGGGCAGAGGCTGCAATGAGAGCTGCATCATGTGGTCCTGCCCCTGAAGGCCTGTAGACAGAGTCATTCGCTCATTTAACAAATACCTAGTGGCACTTGTTCCGAACCAGCTCTGTTACTTGGGAGACAGATTATAACATAGACCCTGACCCCAAGATTCCCATGGTCTAATGAGGGAGATATTTTACATCTGAAGCAATACCTCTACCTTGAGGTAGACCATAAGTGTAATTATAATGGTACAGTATATACACCATAAAAGCAGAAGGAAATATTCATTATGATTAGAAGAATTCAGGCAGATATCTTGGAGAGGGTATCATTTAGCCTGAAAAGGGCATAAGCTCTACCTTGGCAAGATTATTTTCCCATTTTCTTCACTGTTATGTCCTAAGTTCCTACAACTGTGACTGGCACATGGTAAATGCTTAATAAATAACTATTAAATGAATTGGTAAATCTTGAAATCAATAAGAATTTTAATGACAGAAAAAGACAAGGAAAAAGAATTTCCCTTTTGAAAAGGCTTATCCTCAAAACCACGATTATAACCTTTTGTCTGTTTAAAGTGCCTAAAACCTTCCCTTGGCTCTCCATTATCTTTAGGATAAAATACTGTCCCCTGCTGTCTTCTCCAGAGTTATATCCATGTATCCCATCCCAAACCATTAGGGTCTACTGATGCCTGGTGTGGAACTGGACATTTCTGTATTTCACCTATCTGTCCAAGAAATAAAAAATACAAAATATTATGTTATGGTATGGTATGAATTGCTCATGTACTAGTTAATATAAAGTATAATGTAAGTTATTAATGGACATACTGATCCTGTTTCAAATTGGAATCTGTTCAGTTTCAAGTAATAGAAAATCGAATTCAAATTGATACACCGATGAAAGGATTTACTGCAAATGTAACTGAAAGTCAAGCAGTAGGGCAGACTTCGGGGCAGTTCAGTTAGGGCTTTTCTTCAATTACTCTTCAGTTGTTTCATCTCTCACCCCCTATGTATGTAGCCTGTAATCCTTGGACTGGCTTCCCCCGTGGACACAAATTAACAGCTAGCAGAAAGGAGATTATATACTTTCTTCACATGCAGAGGGAGAGACCACTGATTCTCAAACCAGTGAATAAAAATCCCAAACTTGATTAAACTACCCTTGAACAACTTTCTGTAGCCAAAAACTGCCAGATTTGACTGATTTATCCTGATTTACCAGAACAAATCATTGTGTCAAGGGGCTTAAGATTACTTGGCTTCTGTCAGTCAGAGTCACCTCTGGAGCTGGGGGTGGAATCAACTACACAAGGAGGAGTAGCTCCCAAAGGAAAATACAAGGATGATTAGGAAGGGGAAGGGAAGATAGATGCTGGATAGTCAACTAATGGACCTCTAACATGTTACTCATTTTGGGAGCATATATATCAACTATTACTAGTATTTTCATTGCAGTCACCTGGAATTCCTGCTGGCTGTAAAACTACAAACAAGTCTGAGCTTTCTTTTACCATTGCCCCATCACATATTCAGCTCCTTCTCCCCAGGAACCCCCTTTTACCTAGAAAACTCTTATTGGCCTTTAAGAACCACTCTTCCCTGGGAAAGCTTCTCTAACTCTCAGTCCCCTGGTTTTCCTCCAGGGCAGCACTTGACATACTGAGATGTGTTTGTTTGTTTCCATGTCTGGCTCTCTCACAGTCCAGGGGCTCCACAAGGATAGTGTCGTCAGATGCTTTGGCTGCAAATAATAGAAACCTAATGCAAACTGACTTAATAAGAGAATTTATTATTTCTCTAAATAGGAAGTCCTTGGATAGGTTGGGCTCCAGGATTGGCTGATACAGTGGTTCAGTGGTATCATCAAGAACCCATGTTCTTTCCCTGTCATCTTCAGTGTTAACTTCATCCTCAGGCTGCCAACAGGATAGCTACAACGTTTCTGCCATCACATAATACAGAGGAAGAAAAGGAGCTTTCTCTTTCTTCGGAATAAAGAAGCTTACCCCAGAAACTCCCCAGCAGAATTTCCTTCATCTTCTTGGGTACTCCTAAATCAGTCAGTGGCAAAGAGAATAATATTACCACAAAGAGTTTAGACTAATCATCCAAGGTAGGGTGGAAATTGCTAACTGTTTATGTTAAGTACTACATTAAGGTCTTGCTGTCACTCCTCATCCCGCAGACTCTGATAACTCTATGGCTCTGTGTATCTGCCTTGTGACTCTGTTTCCCATTCCACCTTGAAACTCACCAACATGGCCATAACCCTAGACTTTGTCTTTACCAAGCATCTCACTCTCTGACTGCCTATATTTCCAGCTCACTTTAATACTCCAACTCCACCAATCTTTCAGTCCCACAGGACCTCCACTGATGATCCTACCACCTTTTCACTGTCCCTCATCCCCTTCATGTCCTCATTTCCCTCCCTACCCAACTAAAATTTCATGGTCCATGATTATAATCACTCCCTTGCATATACTATCAACCCCTTTGCCCCACTTCATTTCACATACTTTTTTGTTGAGATTACAATCCTGCCCATATTCAACTCAGCTTATTCTGTGCACCAAGACCCCTAAGTGTGACTGGAGGAGTAACACACAACAATATCAATTAGTCTTACTCTACCCTTAATAGGTCTTCACTGCTGAGCAGTAAAGTTGCTCAGCAATCACAACACATTTTGCTAGTCTATTTTGTCTTTCACTCTCCTAGATGATCTCCCATCTCTTAAAGCCTCCAACACTCCTCTTATGTGCTCGATTATAGCTGCTTACTCTGCTTTTTTAACTGAGAAAACAAAAGTGACTGGAAGAGAACTTCCTTAGGTTCCTACCACCACATCTAGCCACTTAGCTGCATGTGTGTCCATACCATCTGCTTTCTCTGTTAATGTGGATTCACAGTCTGTGAACCAGCAGACCTATCCCACCTCTTGTGCAGTAGATCCTATCCCTTCTCACTAACTCAAGGGTGTTGCCCCAGCAATTCTCCCATTCTCCATCCGACATCACCAATATTTTTCTTTTCTGCTAAATCAGTGGGTCTCCGCCACTGGTGAGTTTGCCCATCCCCCTCTCCCCATCTCTCGGGGAACATTTGGCAATATCTAGAGACCCTTATTGTTATCATAACTGGAGAGGTGAGGGGATGCTACTGTCATCAAGTGGGTAGAATGCCAGGGATGTTTCGTTTAGAGTTTTATAATGCATCATTAGTGTAAAGAAATGCAACTGATTTTTGAACGTTAACCTTGTAACCTGCTACTTTGCTGAATTCTTCAATTAGTTCTAGTAGTTTTTGTGTGGACCTTTTAGGGTTTTCTATATATATTATCATGTCATCAGCATATAGTGACACTTTTACCTCTTCTTTTCCAATTTGGATCCCTTTATTTCTCTCTCTTGCCTAATTGCTGTGGCTAGGACTTCCAAGACTATGTTAAATAGGAGTGGTGATAGTGGGCTGCCTTGTCTTATCCCAGATTTTAGTGAGAAGCTTTTGAGTTTTTTACTGTTGAGTACTATGCTGGCTGTAGGTTTGTCACATGTAGCTTTTATTATGTTGAGGTGTGTTCTCTCTATATCCACTTTGGTGAGAGTTTTTATCATGAATGCGTGTTGAATTTTCAAATGCTTTTTCTGCATCTATTGAGATGATCATGTGGTTTTTGTCCTTTCTCTTGTTGATGTGATGTGTTACACTGATTGATTTGCGTATATTGAACAACCCTTGTGTCCCTGGGATGAACCCCACTTGATCATGATGTATAATCTTTTTTATATGCTGTTGGATTCTATTTGCTAATATTTTGGTAAGGATTTTTACATCTATCATAATGCAAAGGACAGCCCTCCACAATAAAAAAAAATTATTCTGCCTAAAATTTCAGCAGTGCCAAACTAGATCATTCCTATAAGCACACACACACAAATGATGGTATTTCTCCCATATTAAACTCCCATCCCTCTCCTGACTTCACATCCCCTTCCAACCTCAACCCTATTTGCTGCTTTACTGCAAAAGCCCTCAGAAGTCTTATCTAATCACATGGTGCCACCTCCTTTCCTCTAAATCTCACTGAAACTCTTCCAGTCTGGCTATGCCCCCAACATTCCATCAGAATTTCTCTTCTCAAGGTCACCAATGATCTCCATATTGTTAAGTCCAACAATCAATTCTGAGCAGCATGTAATTGAGTTGATCACCCCCTTTTCCTACAAACATTTCCTTCATTTGATTCCTAAAGTCTACCCTGTCCTGGTTTTCTTTCTAGTTTTAATAATTCTTCCGCAGTCTTCCTTTCTGTTTTCTTATGTCCCGAGCTCTAAATCTTGGAGTTCCCAGAGCTCAGTCCTTGGACCTTTTTCTTCTTTCTTACTTCCTCGGTGACCTCATATGGCTTCAGATAATCATCTACATGCTGATGAATCCCAAATTTTTATCTCTACCCTGGACTGCTCCCTAAACTCCAGACCCATGTATCCAGTTGCTTACTCATCATCTCCATCTGAATATTTAATATGCATATAAAACTTGTCATGTCCAAACCGAGCTCCAGATCTTTTCCTTAAAGCCTGCTTTTTCCTCAGTCTTATTCACCAATGTAAATTACAGTTCCATCTTTCCATTTTCTTAAGGTAAAATCTTGATGTCATCCTTGACTTCAGTCTTTCACACCTCAATTTGATCCATCAACAAACTTACCAACCACTACCTTTAAAATATAGTATATCCAGAATTGGACCACTCACTACCTCTACTGCTGTCATCCTGATCCTAGCCACCATTATCTCTCCCTTGCAGTACCACCCAAACCGTTCTCCCTACTTCCACCTCTATCCTCCTTCAGTCTATTATCAATACAACAACCAGAATGAAAATGTGACATTATAAAGTAGGTCATATCACTTGGTTCAAAAACCATCCAATGGCTGTCCATCTCTCTCAGAATAAAAGTCAAAATTCTTACAATACCTACTCTGCCCTAGTTACACTGGCCTCTTTGTTGTTCCTGGATCATGCCAAGCACATTCCAGCCTCAAGGCCTTTGCACTTGCTCTTTCCTCTACCTAGAATCCTCTCCTTTTTGTGAAAATGCAAGGTCTTTGCTCAAATATCACCTTCCTAGAGGGGCCAGGTCTCTCTATCTCATTGATACTTCCTTTCCCCCTTCCCTGCTTTATGTTTCTTCTTCGCTTTTATCATAATCTAAAGTACTATATATTTTACATATTTATTTGTCTGTCTTTCCCCAATAGAACGTAAGCTCCATGAAGTCTTGTCTGTTTAATTTACTGTTGTATCCCCAGTGCCTAGAACAATGCCTCAAACATAGTAGCTTCTCCATACTTATTTGTGGAAAGACTAAGCTAACCCCAGTGACTACTACTGGGAGGGACTGTATCTGACTCTTAACCAAATCCCTAGTGCCCACTAGAAACACAGAATAAGAACTAGTAAAATAAATGGATCTTCATTGTTGTTTTGAATAGTTGTGCCTGTCATGTGTTTTAGTACTTTCTTGGTTCCAATGGATAACAGTTTCTCATCTTTCTGCATACCTCAAGTATTCCTAAGAAGAGAGAGATTTCTCTGGGTACTCTTCCAAAGTTTCTTGGTATCTGGGAATCTCTCTATTCCCTTTCTCCTCCTCAAACCACTTTTTTTTGGGGGGGGTGAGTAATTAAGTTTATTTATTTATTTTTAATGGAGGTACTGGAGATTGAATTCCTGAGTGCACAATCTGCCACTGAGCTATACCCTTCCCCCATTCTGCTGCTTTTACTGTATGACTCTGAGCCCCAGCTGGGCCCTGAGCATATATGACAACATGATTCCTTTAGGCTCCATTTCTGGAACACGTGCAATTTCCTTTTATTTTTGGATACTTGACACTCTTACTAGACTGACTTCTCCTTCAGGGCAAAGATGATATTTGACTTCTTTGTGTCCCTAGTACTTGGGATGGGACTCAGAACATACTAGGCACTCTATATGTGATGCTTTGACTAAACCTTTGCCTATTTCTACTTTATTTCTTGCCATCTTATAGACCTCATTCTCTCCATACTACCAGATAGCCACTGTGATACCCTCGTAAATTTATGTGTAGACATGCCTCTGTGGTGTTGTGATTAAGAACATAGGCTTCAGAATCCAGTAGACTAACCCTGACTCTGTAACTCACTGGTTATATAACTTGGGCAAGATACCTAACCTCTGGAGCTTCTCTTTCCCCACTGATAAAATGGAAATAGTGCCACAGAAAGTTATGGTGAAAATTCATTTCAGTAGCGTATACTAAGCCATAGCACTGTGGCATATAATAACTCAATGAATGATAACACTAATATTCTTTAGCCAGTGATAATAATAATAATAATACAACTATGAGTATCTTAAGGGTCAAAGACTGTATTTCTAGCATCTAAAGAGTAGGCCTTGTGAGGGAAGGAAATAATGAGAGATAGGGCTGGTGATGCCAGTTGGGCACACATTATGAAGAGTTAAGCAGTTTAGACTTTATTCTTTTAAGTAATGAAGAATAATCAAAGAGTTATGTAACACCTTAAAGCAAAGAGCTAGTTAAAGATGATATTTCTGAGTACCAAATGAAGAAGGCCAGGAGGGCTGCATGGATCCATGTTAACAACTCATTGAAGTTTATGGTGACTGACATCAGTAATGCACTCAGGCTATAGTTACACGATGTCAGCCTTTCAGATGAAAACAGAAAACTTCAGTCAAACATGTGGTTGTTTAGTCTACCCAACATGAAAGACCTGGCTGTTCTGAAACTTTCAGATGTTTGGCTGAACAGTTTAGTTTTCATCTTCATCTAAGGGGCCTGGTAGACACAATCACTATGTTTTTTGTCAGCTTTAGGCTTAAGGGTTGTTTCTTTTTAATTATAAAAACATTTTTATGACAACATAAAAGGGATTTTTTAAAAGAAAAGCAAAACCTTCCTAATTCTACCTCTGAAACAACTGGTTTTATTTTTGCATATTCTCTTTATAGCATATAAAGTTTACATTGCTTACCCATAGTGAACATATATCTGTATCCTTTTCTTTGCACTTAGTGTTATACTGTAATATCCAAATGTTAACATAATTTGTATTTGAAAATAATTACTATATAGTATTATCAACTGGATGCACCAGACATCTGCTGAATTTTAACATATTGAGATTGTTGGAAATTTTCATTGCTTCTCATTTTTAATTAAAATGAATAACTTTTTGTTTATTGATTTTTTTTCTTCTAAAAATTTCATAAGATAACCAGTTAAAGGTCAAAGTTTTTTATGACTCAATATAGATTTCTATATTCCAGAAGAATTATATTGATTTATATGGATAACAGCAATAAATGAACTCCATTTTACCCAATCTTATTAACATAGGTGTTATAATTTCAATGCTTTAAATTTTGGCTAATTGAACCAATTCTAACATAATAACATATAAATAATGTTATAATGTGTTATATATATAATATATTATATATAACGTGTGTTTTATATATAATACATATGTATTATAATCTATTTATACACTTATCTCCTCTCTCCAAAAGCATCAATAAAATGAGACAAATGATTGTTTTAAAGGTATCAACTCACAATGAAAGAGCATTCAAGAGAAGGTGTCAGTGGACACACTTTTAGAAGTGGGAAAAGTTATCAGGGTTGAGAAAGTTGAAGTGTGTACTGGGGGGATATTCCAGTGGGAAACAATATAAATGGATAAAAATAATGTATTATCATGTATCTTAGTAGATATCGGGCATTGTTATAAGCATTTTACATATATAAACTCATTTAATCTTCATCCTTTGAGGTAGATACTATTATTTTCACCATTTTACAAATGAGGAGACTGAAGCATGAGGTCAAATAACATGTCTAAGGTCACATAGCCAAATTTCAAGCCCAGGCTATCTGAGCTCCCTTAACAACTACATTGTACTGCCTCCTGAGAAAGGCTCAGTAATTTGAGGCACAGCGAATTGAGGAAGGCAGGGATAAGGTATGGAAATTGGTTGAAAGTCTGTTTAGAGAAGTTAGACTTACAGGTCCCTTCCTCCAACTCAATCACCCAAGCTAGTATATCTCCCTACTGTGGCAGGAGACCAGAGATTTGATCTAAGGAAAAATTGAACCTGAGAAGCCAAAGCCCAGATAAATTAGGGCCTATAGTAGGGAGAGAGGAGTGCCAAGTAAAAACGGGATTAAGTGAATGTCTGCTTACTGCATGGTGAGACCTTTGGCCCCTTGTCCTACTCGGCTTAGAGCAGTTGGATAGCCAGACAGTCATACCTGCCTAAATTACCCAAGAGAAGAAACTGGAGAAACTGACTAATTTCAGAAAAAAGAACTGCAATACTGATATTTTGGAGTCTCCAGCAAAATGGTCAGGTAGCCTCCCTATTGCTTTACAGCGAAGCCACCAATCAACATATTACGTCTATTCACACAGAGCTTCCAATTGACTTTTTATTACCTTACTGCTAAATCTGAAGGAATGCAAAATTTCATCAAATATTTGAAAAGAGACTTGAGAACGAGAGTCACAAAAGAAACAGATAAAGCAACTCAAAGGAAACAAATTAGGAAACGGAAGAAAAATTTTAAATGATCAATAATATACTAAGGTAAGAATAGGTATTACATTCTGGAGGCAAGACTAGGATGCTTTCTTTTTTTGAAAAAAAAAGGAATAATAAGAGACTAAACTCAAAAAAATTAAAAATGTGATAGCAGAAACTTTTTTTAAAAAATCAATGGAAATTTAAAGAAATCTCAAAAATTAAAAAAACAGAACAAAAAGACAGTGCTTGACAACAGAAGTGATAAGAAAACTGAAAAATCAAATTCAGAAAATCAAACATCCAAACAATGTGAGTTTCAAAAAGAGAAAGCAAAAAAACAAAAGAAAAATTATTAAAGAAAAAATACGAGAGAAAATTTCCAGAACTAAAGAGTACATATTTCCAGTTTGTAAAGTCTTATCAAGGACTGAGCACAATGGATTTAAAAAACAAAAACAAAAATTATGTCAAGGTGCATCATTAAGAATTTTCAGAACATTAGGGGATTAATAACAATATGCTCAAGCTTCCAGGGGAAAACAATGGTATCATATAAGGGACCCAGAGAATTGAAATGACATTAAATTTCTCAATAACGAATACTAGAAGCTAGAATACAAAGTAGCAATGCCTTAAAGTAATGTGCAAAAAATATTTTCAAAATAGAATTCTATATCCAGAGAACCACCAGTCAAGTGTGAAGGTAAAAATTATTGCATATTGAGACTTGCAAAATCTTTTTTTAAAAAATTACTTCTCATACCTCTTTTCCAGGAATATGCTACAGGATATGTGCCACTAAAATGAGAGAGTAAAAAGAGAGAGAGTGAGTGAGAGGTGGGATTAGTGAAACAGGAGATATAACACAGGAGAGAGGCAAAAAGAATCCCTATAATGATTATAAAAGAAACTCCTAGGACGACCACTGTTTAGCATGTGTAAAGATTGGAACAGGAGAATGGAGGGCTTTAGGACTTGTATCTTCAGGAAAATAAGTGGAACAGATAAATTACCTGATATGTTTGATAATATAGAAAATATTGACATAGAGAACTAAGCAAATGAAAAATAAAATTATTAATATCACCCATAAGAATAGTATGTATAAGAAAGGAAATAGAATTATAGTACAGTGCTTAGCTTAGCAGTAACCAACATTTACAATCATTCAAAAAGTGAATTTTGATTTAGTCCAAAGTTATATTGTAATTACATTATGGGGAGGAATTAGGGGCCTAAGGTGATGGAAGAGGACCGCTCCTCATCTTCCAGAAGAGAAATTTGGAAGATAATGTCTAAAACTGATAAATCAAAAAGAATCAGTATAAGCATATTATCTTGTAGTGGAAGTAAATACGAGAAGAAATAGCTAAAAGAATTTGGACCGGGGGTTGAGATTAAGGATGGATGGGGCTGGAGGTTAGGATTTTTCATTATAAGCCTTATAGCATTATTTGACTTTATAAACAATGTGAAGGTATTATTTTTATTCCTTTAAAATTTTTTAATTGTTTTTTAAACATCATATCATTTTCATTTGGATTTCCTTAACTAAAGGTTTTTATTATGTATTTATGTGCAGACTGCAAGTTACTTAACATTTATGTATGTGTTTGATGTCTTGCCTGGCACTGGAGATAAATAAATTAGCAAAATTAAAGCTTTGCCCTTCAAGAAATAATTCACAGCATAGGTGAGGGAGACAGATAGGTAATCAAGTAGCTATTAGACAGATGACAAGTGCTTTAATAAAGAAATATGGAGGGCACTGTGGGAGCATAAAGGAGTGCAGATCTAGCTTTGCGTTGGAAGAGGTGGATCTGAGCTGCTTCACAGAGAAGAATAATGGAAGGGAATGTTTTCCAGGCAAATGGAATTGATGTGAAAAGGGTTGGAAGTGCCAGCAAGTTTCCTTTGTCACATTTGTTAAGGTTAGGAGGCAGGATGTGCAGAATGTGGAATTTGCCTTAGGATTCATTCAGTTTTATTTGGGTTGGGTCAAGTTTTGTGGCCTTCTGTGGACATTTTCAGAAATGTACCTGTTCTTAAAATGCAGCTGATGTCCTGTCTTTGAGGGAAAAGGGAAAACAGCTGTCAATGGCACAGTATCACAAATGGGAAGGCCAGGATCACACTGAAGTGTTCAAACTTCTTTGGTATGTGTATTCTCTTATGGCTTCAGTGTGTCTGATTTGCCCTGTGTGAAGGATTACTGAGTTGAAGGCAGAGTTCCTGACTTTCCAAATTATGGAAATATGCTTTTCATCCAAGCCTCTCCAAGCAAAAAACCAGCAGCATTTAATCATCTTTCAAAATATTATGCTCAGTGGGAAATAGACATTAGCTATGAAAATAAGCACTAGTCCACATATTCCTAGGTTCTCTTTCCTCTGTCCCGCTACCATCATCCTAGTTCAGGCCTTGATATCAGACACTGCAGCTAAGTCTTGACTCCCTTCTCTGTGCCTGCAGTCTCTTCCATTCAATCTATTTCTCCTTGCCGCCAGATTGCTCTGTCTAAAATACAGAAATACAGACCTAATCGTGGCATTCCTTTGATCAAAAAAAGAAAAGAAGAAAATCAACTTCAGTGCCTTCCCAAAGCCTATAAGATCAAGTCCAAACTTTTATCTAGCATCCAAGCCTTCCATTACCTGGTCACAAACTACATTTCTAGCACCCTCTTCAATCTTTCTTCTTTCATCTTCTCTCTCCATTTCGTAACACACACACACACACACACACACACACACACACACACACAATGTTCTTTCTCTAAATTTCCCTAAACTTTCCTGAAATGTTATTCTTAGAACACAGTGAACTTTCATGACATCAAACATTTGCATGTGTATTTCTCTCTTAAATGTCCTTTGGCCTAAGAATCTCCTCCCTATTTTAAAGGCTCACTTTTAACCTACTTATGGTTAAAAGCATGATGTCTGGTTCACCAGGATCCAGCCCAGGATTACTAAATGTGTGATTTGAACAAGTTACTCTTTGCTTTAGAAAAAAAGAAGGAAATAATAGTACCTGCTTACACAGGGTTGTTGTGAGACATAAATAAACGTATAAAACAGAACAATGACAGGCATGTAGTTAGAGCTCGATGAATTTTAACTCTGGTTTAAAATCATAAAAAGTGAAAAATGAATTAGCAAGTTAACTGTCCTCTTTTCTCAGCAGCTTTATTCACTTCTCCAAGGAAAATTAATCACTTCTATTCCCCTCCAGGGAAATTTAATCATAAGCAATTCATGTTGCTTATGACATTAACTTTCACATCTCTTCTACTATACTTTATACATAGTCATGTAGACTAAGTTCAAAATGATTTTTAAAATAAAACTATATTAACTTCTGAAGTCTTTTAAAATCTAGTTTCAAAGCTGTTAGACATGGATTCAAATCCTGGATCTGCCACCTACTAATTATGTGATCTTGGACAAGTGACAAAACCTCAATTTCTATATGCATAAAAAGAGGAATAATGTCATCTTTCTGACTGATGGGTCAGTGATCATTTTCCTTCAGAGGTCTCCCAGAGTCTATAGATAAAGCCTAAAACACTTGGCCAGGCACACAAGTCTCTTCGCCTTGTCTACATTTCCAGCTTCATCTCTCTCATGCTCCCTTGTGCTTTCTATTTCAGCAGTTCTGAATGCCTGCAGTTCCTAAGTTGTCTGGATTTTTGCATTTTTGTACATGCTGTTCATTCTGCCTGAGTGTCCTTTCCTTCACCTGTACTTACCCAGTTCTTCATCCTTCAAAACTCACTAAAATATTTATTGAGTACCTAATTATATATGTTCTATGTTACTCTGGTCATTTAACACATGTCTAAATGCCATCTGGTGTAGTCCAGCCACCTTCAGATATATCAGAACTGAAAATCAGAGCAGTTGAGGCCCTTAGAATTCCCCTAACCTAGCCCAATACTGCCCAAGCTGAAGAATTAGTTCTAGAGAAAAGAGACTGACCCCAAGGTCATGAAGATCTGTTATCTATTGTTGTGTAACCAACTATCCCAAAGTTCAGTGGCTTAGATCAACAACCATCTTATTATTTCTCACAATTTTGTGCATCAAGAATCCAGTCAGGGCTGGACTAGTTACTTCTTTTCCACATGGAGTCAAGCGAGCTCATTCAGTGGTATTCATTTAGCTTCACTCAGTGCCTTGAGCCTTGACAGTAACAGCTGGAAAGCTGGCTTTATTTGGCTCCCTCTCCCCATCCAGATAGTCTGAATGTGATCTCTCCATCAGGGTACATGGTGGCTCAGGGTTCAAAGAGAAAATGTTCCCAGGAGACAGGAAGTAGAAGTTACCAGTCCCTTAAGACTTGGGCTTGGAAATTAGCAGTGTCACCTTTGCAGTATTCTACTGGTCAAAACAATCATAGAGCCCATCCAGACTCCAGAGGAGGAGACATAGACCTCCTTTGTCAGTGGGAGGAGGATCAAAGAATTTACAGCCGTCTCTAATCTGTCACCATCTGCCCTTTGGCCACAAATTATTTACATTCTTCCCACATGCAAAATACACTCACCTTCTTGAGGGACCTACCCCTCAAAACTTAACCTATAATAGCATCAGACTCAAGATCAAGGTCCGTGATCTCACCATCTGACTAAGTTCCAGGGGTGGGTGAATTTCCTCAGATGTAGTTCCTAGAGTATAGCTTCTTGAGCATTGTTCCTTTCAACCTGAAGCTCTCTGAACTAAAGAGAAAAGTTATCTTCCCCATACACATCCAACTACAATGGTGAGATAGACATATGATAGCTGCAGTAGACACTGCTGTTCAGAAGAGGGTGGTGGTGGTGGTGGTGGTGGGTAGAAGGAATGGAAGCACAAAGTAGTCACTGGCGCACAGAAATTTTGAAATCTAGCAAAGCACATGATGCCAGTTCTTTAAGGTCTAGATCTGCTCCCTCAGAGTTTTGGTTCTGCCCTTTGAATCGTCCTTCTTTTTCCACAAGAAATAGCCCATTATTAATTGAGTAGTTTTCTCAGCCTGCCGTCTGCCCATAGCTGACTGGGAGTCCAAGGACCTCTTTTCATTTCATATTGTC
The DNA here is from genome assembly GCF_036321535.1 of Camelus dromedarius. NCBI lineage: Eukaryota > Metazoa > Chordata > Mammalia > Artiodactyla > Camelidae > Camelus > Camelus dromedarius. Next base: position 34,304,380 of record NC_087449.1, on the reverse strand, counting down.
TCTGTCAGTTTCAGACCAAGCTAATGTAATCCTTTTAAAATTGGGGGGGGGGGGGGAGGTTCCTGTGTATCAGATTATACTGTACTTCATTATCTAAAAAACACACCCACAAATCTCTTTCAGATAGCCTTTCTTAACCTTGGGCCCTCTGTGAACCTGCTATGGAATCACACCCTTCAGATTCTTAGAAACCCTACTGTTTAACACAGAGGGTCCATGAGGCATAGCATTAAGATCCTCAGAAAGAAATTTTTTCCACTAGGAATAACTTTGAAAGGTTCTATGAGACAGTGCCTTAAATCTTTCTGACCTACACTATTGGTGGGAATGAAAATTGGTTCAGCCACATGGAAAACAGTATTGAGTTTCCTCAAAAAATTAAGATTAGAACCATTCTATGATCTAGCTATTCTGAGGCTGGAAGCCCCATAAAAAGACCGGTAGGACCCCTAGTCAGGGCCTCCGCTCTCCTCCCAGCACCGTCTGGTTCCCTGGCCCAGAGGCTCTATCTCACTTTTTGCCTCTAAAGCAGCTAACTTAAACCTAGAATGCTATTTGTTCCCTGAGCTCACTTCTGATTGGTTATTTCCTTCACTCCTGATTGGTTATTACTCTCAGTCCTGATTGGTTATTATTCTCACTTCTGATTGGTTATTACTCTCACTTCTGATTGGTCCACTTCCCTAACTGATTGGTCCATTTGTAGTAGTTCATTTGCATGGAGCTCACTCCTGATTGGTCTGTTTCTACAAAGCTTGTTCCTGGTTGGTCAACTTCTGTTGTACTTTATTTGCATATGATGTTGCAAAGTGTAAAACTGGCAGCCTATAAAAGGCCTGTGTAAACCTACAGATGGGGTCCAGAGCTTGAAGTGTTAACTCTTCTGGGCGCACTGGCAGAATAAACCTGAGTTCTCCAACTCTCCAACCACTTCTGAGTATTTATCCAAAGAACATGAAAACACTAATTAGAAAAAAATACATGCACCCCTATGTTCATCACAGCATTATTTACAATAGCCAAGATATAGAAACAGCCTAAGTGCCCATCAACAGATGAGTGGATTAAAAATGTGGCATCATATGTGTATCTGTCTGTCTATCTGTCTGTCTATTGGACTATTATTCAGCCATAAAAAAGATGAAATCTTGCCATTTGCCACAACATGGATGGATCTTGAGGGTATAACACTAAGTGAAATAAGTCAGAGAAAGACAAATGCCTTATGATTTCACTCATATGTGGAATATTATAAAATAAAATAAAACCAAAGCAGGCCAGACCAAAAAAAACCCACACAAATAAAGAGAACAAAGTAGTGATTACCAGAAGGGAAGGGGTGTGGAGGGAGGGTGAAATGGGCAAAGGGGATCAACTGATGGATGGAAGTTAAACTTTTGGTGGTAGCATGCTGTAATGTATACAGAAGTCTAAACATAATGTACATATGACTGTCATAAACCAATATTGTCTCAATTTAAAAAAAATCTTTCTGAGGTTTTAATAAAAGGTTTTACAGTTGAATCTTTGACTTGTTTTCACCTTGTGATCTCCTTTTGTTGGCAACACCTTAGATTTGATCTTTACCGTGAGGCCATTTTTTTCTTTGAGATCCTTGTGCTGGCTGGAAATAGTATCCTGGGCCCTTCTTTAGTTTACCTCTCTATTCTCGTATTGTATTATAAATAGCTAGAAAAAACCAGTTGACACTTTGGACTTTCTGCCTGAAAACTCTCCAGCCAGATCCTCAGGTTTATTAGGTAACTTTCTATTTTCCATGTCATCACAAGTAACCATGTTGCCAAAACTTCTTCTAGTTTTCAACAACAATTCCTTGACTGTTCTGAAAGTAATCACCAATAACCCCCTCCAGGCCTTTTTAGCTTTCACTAACAGACTCCTCTAGATCCTTCAAGTCCCCACCCATTGCCCAGTCTCAAAGCCAGTGTCACGTGTTTGGGGTATTAGAAATGTCCCATTTCCAGTTATCAACTTCTGTTCTGGTAATAAGTTGTTGCCTAACAAACCATCCCAAAACGCGGTAGTTTTTTTTTATCATTATATCTCTTGATTTTGTGGAGTAGGGCCAATTCTTCAGCCCTACGTGAAATGAACTGGGGTCAGTTGATGGTATTCATCTGGAAGTTAGGCTGGTCTGGAGGATCCAAGATAGCTTCACTCACATGACTGAGCCATTGGCAAGGAAAACTGGAGGGCTAGATTTGACTAAGCCCTTGTCCTTCTCTTGAAGGCTAGGCTCAGTCAGTCCCCTTTCTGCATGTAGTCTCAAAGCCTCTTCATGAAGTGTGTCCAGAAGGGATGTCAAATATCTTACGTGACACCCAAAGGATCCAAGAGTCAGTGTTCCAAGAGATAGGAAATGGAAGCTTCCAGTTTTTTTTTAAGTCCTGGGTTTGAAAACTGGCAGTATTATTTCTGCCATCTTTTATTTACTAGCTAAAGCAGTCAGAGTCTGCTCAGATTCAAGGGGAAAGGACATAGACACTATCTCTTAATAGGAGGAACATCAGAGGATTTGTGGCCGTATTTAATTTACCATATAAAGAAAGTTAACAGTAAAACAAAGAATTGAACCCAGATCTTCTGCCTCCAGATCCATGCATGTATCATTATAACACTCATTCATTCATTCATTCATTCATGATTCAACAAACATTTCTGAAATTCCCCTGTTGGGTACTGTGTTAGATTCTGAGACAAGATATAAACATTTAAAAAGATATAAACTCTATTCTAGGATAGCCCAATCTAATGAGAGCAGTAGATATGTTCACAGATAAAGCTAGATGCTAATAGAGAGTTTTGCCAAGTGCTGGGGGGACACAGAAGGAGGAGGAAATGTATACAGTGGGGAAGAGGGAATATTAGGAAGGCTTCCTAGAGAAATGAGCTTAGAGATAAGTTTTAAAGCTGAAGCGAATTTGCTGAGAAGAGAAGATAGTGAAAGGCTTTCTAGGCACGGGCCAAGAAGGGGCAGGTTGAGAGAACATGGTACGTTTGGGAAACATTGAGGAGTTCATATGATTGATGTGGAAGATGTGAGGAGTATAAACCTGAAATTATTTGAACTTTTTTTTCCTGAGGCAGTCAGAGAGGTATAGAGAGAAGGTGATTGGAGACTTCATTTCAACTTAATGTTTTTCCTATTGATGATTCTAAGAGTTGTGACTCCAGGGCTTTTGTATGTTTCTATTTGCAACTCTTCCACCCCATTTTTTCATTAAATCATGGCAGTAGAATTAGAGGAAGATAAGGCCAATTAATGCTCTATACTTCCATCCAGCATATAAACTTCTGTCTTCCAACATGTATGCAAGCCTGGGTAATAGACTGTGTGTCATGAATATTAATCATGCCTTCTCATATGGTTATTTGAAAACTACACATTGAGCCTGACCTTAGTCCTTACTAGAGTAGAGGCTGACGTGGTGCAACTAAGAGGTTATTTTACTTGGCGTCAGACTCCAACATGCTAAATCAGTGTCCCATTCCAATACCTGTCCCCTGTGATACCTTTGTGGAAATTAGGAAAAAAGTATGTCCTCTGGGCAGATACCGCCCCACACCAGGTTTCAGTGGCTTGGAGAGTAGAGTAAAATCTGAATTTCAGCTGCCATTTGTTTCCTGCCTTGAGCACCTTTGCAACATACATAAAATGTGTGATTCTCTGTTCTGGCCTTGCCTGGTTATCAATGTCCCATTATTAAATTCAGAATAGAATCTGTGGACACAGACCAGAGAAGCTAGTTTCCATCCTCTTCTCCCCACATAACTTTATGATAACATATTCTGTGACTTACTGTTCAGTCACTAAGCAAATCACCCTCCTTCTCTGTCCTTATTTTTCTCTCTCTGAGAGCTCCAAGGACTGTTCCTTCCCACTCTGGAATACAGAGCCCCATTTGTCAAGAATAAGTATGGCAAGTATATCCTATCCATACTTTCTATTTGCCTCAGGAAAATGATGGTTTTTTAAAGTTTTTTTTTTTCAGTGCACAAACCATTTTGAAACATTAATAGCAAGAATAAAGAGAAAGAGGGAGAGAGATCATTGCCAACAATGCTGTCTTCTATCCTGTAAACTGTTCTTACTTCTCCACATTACCTTGGTGATCATTGTCTCCAAGTTCCTACGTTCCAAACTCTGTCAACATGTATGTCATTTTTTCATTGTTTTAATGAGAGAACACATTTAATTTTTGGTATTTTTACTAAATAATATTTCCCAAGAAAATTTCATGTTCCATTCATACATATATCCAACAGATATTTACATAATTTTTATAATTTGCCACACTCTATTTTAGATGCTGAGGATTCTATAGTGAATATGACAAAACCCTTACCCAGTGGACTTAATTCCAGTAAGAGAGCCATACAGCGAGCAATACATATATAATAAAATGTCAGTTGGTATAAAGCAAAGCAAAGCAAGGCAAGGGAATGGGGAGTAATATTGTAGCAAGTGACCATTTTAGAAAATACCTCTTATAGTAAATACACAATTACTTAATCATTTCCCTATAAGCAAACATTTAGATTGTTGTTTCTGAGATCATCTTTTAGTGAAATATATATATATATATATATATATATATATATATATATATATATATATATATAATTTTTCCTTATTTTATTTTTTATTTAAAATTTTCCTTTATAATAAAACCCCAGAAGAGGACTACAGGCAGTTTTAGTTCTTGGTTTTTACTGTTAAGATTGTAAGCACCACAACTCATTTTTCAGAGGGCAAAATGTTACCAAGAGAGGATTCTGGGAAGATGGCAAAGTATAAAGCATCAGGATTCTGTCTCCCCACCTAAACAGCAATTGCACTAGCAGAATCTGCCTCCTGTAACTATTTGGAACTCTGGAGTCTATTGAAGTCTTGCTTGCAACCACCACAGTGATGTTAGAAGGTAAATTGTGGTTAATTTCAGCTTTTAGCACAGTAGCAGCTATCCATCCACCACCCTTAGTGGTAGCAGCTGTGCACATTCCTGGAGCAGCTTGAACACAGCTTGAGGGAGCCAGGGTGAGCAAAATGGACTCTGTCCTCCAGATATTGGGATCTGTGCTCTGATCACCAATTGCTGATTCTAATCACAGAGGTACAGACAAAGAAGCAGGCAGTTATTGTTGTTGCACCTCCCACCTTGTTGCAAGCACCTACCCATCCAACTAAAGTGATTTCCAGGGAACTTAAAGGGCTGGCCTCTCTATCTGCCCCCCTCATTTTTCTCTTTTCCACCTGACAGAATTGAAGGAAGAAGTAGAATTTTCTACAACAATAGTTGGAGACTTCAGTAACTCACTCACAATAATGTATAGAACAACCAGACAGAAGGTAAGTAAGAAAATAAAGAACATAACAAAATAAACCAACTAGATCTAAGAGACATATACCGAACACTCTACCCAATAAACACAGCATATACATTCTTCTTAAGTGCACATTGGACATTTTTTCTAGGATAGACCATATATTAGGCCACAAATGAAGTCTCAGTAAATTTTAAAAGATAACTATCATGCCAGGTATATTCTCTGATCAAAAAAGGATGAAGTTAGAAACCAATAACAAGGAAAATTGAAAAATTCACAAAACTATGTATATCGAACAACATACTTTTAAACAATCAATAGTTTAAAGAAGAAGTCATAAGGGAAATTAGGAAACGTTTAGACATGAATGACAAAAACACAACATACCAAGACTTATAAGACTCAACAAAATCAGTGTTAAGGAAGAAATCTGTAGCTATAAACACATTTAAAAAACAACGAAGATCTCAAATCAACAATCTAATTTTTCAACTTAAGGAACTAAAAAATGAAAAGCAAACTAAACCCAAAGCTAGCAGAAAAAGAAATGATAAAGATAGAGCAGAAATAATTAAACAGAGAATATACAAACAATGGGGGAAAATCAATGAAACTATAAATTGCTCCTTCAAAAAATCAACAAAATTGACAAACTCTAGCTAGATGGACTGAAAAAAAAGAGAGAAGACTCAGATTACTAAAATCAGAAATGAAAGTGGGGACATAACTACAGATTCTTCAGAAATAACAGGGATTATAAGAGAGTACTGTTAACAAATACATAGCAACAAATTGGATTACCGAGATTAAATGGACAAATTAAGAGAAAAATAAAACCTACCAGGACAAAATTATGAAGAAACAGAAAATCTGAATAGACGTATAACTAGTAAAGAGATTGAATTCACAATTTTAAAAAATCTCCTTACAAAGAAAAGCCCTAGACCTGATCACTTTACTGGTGAATTCTACCAAACATTTAAAGAAGCACTAATACCAATCCTTCCCAAACTTTTGCAAAACTTAAACACTTCCTAACTCATTCTGTGAGGCCAGCATTACCCTGGAGGTATATATATACATATATATATACAAAATAATGAAGCTGGACCTTTACCTAACACCATAGAAAATAAAATTACAAATGAATCAAGGGCCTAAATATAAAACCTAAAACAACAAAACCCTTAGGAGAAAACATAGGACTACAGTAATCAAAACAGTGTAGTACTGGCATGGATACAGACATACAGACCAATGGGATAAAATACAGAGCCCAGAAATAAACCATTACATATATAGTCAAATGTTTTTTGACAAGAATGCCTAGACCATTCAATGATAAAAGAATAGTCTTTTTAACTAATGGTGCTGGAGAAAATCGCTATATCTCAGTTTTACAAGTTTTACAAGAGTTATGGGAATGGATGGTGATGATGGCTCTCTCCACTATGCCTTCATCGAAGCTCTCCTTTATATCTGAGTCCTTCATCTTCCATCCTCCTCAACTGCTCCTGGTGACCCTATAAAACTCAAGGGTGAAGAAGATTGTCTAACACCACTAGACCAGTGTTTCTCAAACTTTAATGTGCATGTAAATCACCAAAGGATCATGGTATAATGTACATTCTTATTTACTCAGTCTCATGTGGAGCCTAAGAGTGCATTTCTAACAAGTTCCCAGGTAATTCAGGTAGTGCTGATCCGTGGAACACACTTTGAATAGGAAGGCTTTAGGCTTTTGAGCAATTCTCAAACTTTTTTTATCTTAGGATCATTATATGCTTTTTAAAATTATTGAAGACCCCAATGAACTTTTGTTTATATAATTTATATTTACCTATATATCATTTTAGAAAGTAAAACTGAGAAATTAAACTATATATTTAATTCACTTAAAAAATAACATTAAGCCCATTACCTGTTAACGTAAATAACATATTTTTATGAAAAAGAACTATGTTTCCAAGAAAAATGTTCTACTTTTTCACATCTCTTTATTATCTGGCACCACTCTGTAAGAAATGAATGGATCTAACAGGTAGAAAATTTGTAAGTACATAGTTGAACTTAACAACACCGTCAATAGAATGAGTATAATGGATATTTGTAGACCACTATATTCCAACAACAGCAGAATACACATTCTTTGCAAGGTCACATAAAACATTCACCAAGATAGACTATATTCTGGGCTATAAAACATATGTTAACAAATTTAAAAGAAAAGAAATCATACAGTGTCTGCTGTCAGACCACAATGAAATTAAACTAGAAACCAGTAAGAGAAAGATAGCTGGAAAATCCCTAAATACTTAGAGATTAAACAACAAACTTCTAAATAACATATGAGTCAAAGAAGAACTCTTAAGAGAAATTAAACAGTATTTTGAACTAAATGAAAATAAAAACAAAATTTATCAAAATTTGTGGGATGTAGCAAAGCACTGCTTAGAGGGAAATTTAGAGCATTGAATGCATGTATTAGAAAAGAAGAAAGATCTAAAATCAATCATCTAAATTTCCACCTTAGGAAACTAGAAAAAAAAAAAGAGCAAATTGAGCCCAAAGGAAACAGAAGAAAAGAAATAATAAAAATAAGACCAGAAATCAGTGAAATTAAAAACATGAACTCAGTAGAGAAAATTAATGAAACTAATAGCTGATTCTTTGAAAAGATCAATAAAATCAATAAAACTTAAAGCTAGGCTAACTATGAAAAAAAGAGGACACAAATTATTAACATCCAAAATGAAAGAAGGGATGTCCTTTCAGATCCCGTACACATTAATAGGATAATAAATGAATACTATGAATAATTCTATGCACGTATATTTGACAACCTGGATGAAATGGACCACTTTCTTGAGAAGTACAATCTGCCAAAACTCACACAGAAAGAAATAGGGAATATGAATAGGTCTATATCTATTAAAGAAGTTGAATCAATAATTAATAACCTTCTAAAACAGAAAGCAGCAGACTAAGATAAGTGCACTTGTGAATTTTACCAAATATTTAAGCAAAAAAATTATGTCAATTCTCTCAATCTCTTTCAGGAGATAGAGCAGTGGGAATACTTGCTAGCTCATCTTATGAGGCCAGCATTACCCTGTTACCAGAACCAGACAAAGAAATTGCAAGAAAAGAAAACTGACCAATATCTCTCATAAACATAGATGCAAAAAGTCCTAAATAAAATATTAGCAAATAGACTCTAAAAATGTATAAAAAGAATTATATACCAAGTGACATTTACCCCAGGTATGCAAGGTTGGTTCAACATTTGAAAATCAATTAATGTAATCCATCACATTACAAGCTAAAGAAGAAAAATTATATAATCATACCAATAGGTTCAGAAAAAGAATTTGACAAAATCCAACACCCATACATGATACATACTTTCAGTAAACTAGGAATAGAGAGGAACTTCATCAACTGGATAAAGAATAGCTACCAAAAAACTACAGATAGCATTATAGTGTATGGTGAGAATCTAATATTGGTGAGAAACTTTTCCACTAAGATAAGGAACAAGGCAAGGATGTCCCCTCTCACCACTGCTTTTCAGCATTGTACCAAAAGTCCTAGTAATGCAATTAAGACAAGAAAAGGAAATCAAAGATACACAAATTGAAAAGGAAGAAATCAAAATGATTTTGTTAATAGAAGACATGATCCTCTCTATAGAAAATCCAAAAGAATCAACAACAAAAGCAACAAACTCCTGGAACTGATAAGTGGCTATAGTAAGATTGGAAGATACAATATTTTTGTATTCTTTTCTTTTGTTCTTTTTTTTAGAGGATACAAAGTTAACATACAAAAGTCAGTTGCTTTCCACAGACACATGAAAAGTTGCTCAACATTGCTGATTATTAGAGAAATGCAAATCAAAACTACAATGAGATATCATCTCATACTAGTAAAAATGGCCATCCATCAGAAACCTACAGATAATAAATGCTGGAAAGGATGTGAAGAAAAGGGAGCCCTTCTACACTGTTGGTGGGAATGTAAATTGGTGCAGCCACTATGGAAAACAGTATGGAGGTTCCTTTAAAAACTAAAAATAGAATTACCATATGATTCAGCAATCCCACTCCTGGGCATATATCCAGAAAAGACAAAAACTCCAATTTGGAAAGATACATGCACACCAATGTTCAAAGCAGCACTACTTATGATAGCCAAGACATGGAAGCAATCTAAATGTCCATCAACAGATGAATGGATAAAAAAGATGTGGTAAATATATAGAATGGAATACTACTCAGCCATAAAAATGAAATATTGCCATTTTCAGCAACATGGCTGGACCTAGAGATCACCATACTAAGTGAAGTAAGTCAGACAAAGAAAAATATATGCTATCACTTATATGTGGAATCTAAAAAAGTGACATAAATGAACTTATTTACAAAACAAATAGACTCAGACATAGAAAACAAATTTATGATTACCAAAGAGGAAGGGGGAGTGATAAATTAGAAGTATGGGATTAACAGACACACACTACCATACATAAAATAGATAAATAACAAGGATTTACTGTATAGCACAGGGAACTATAATCAATGTCTTGTAATAACCTATAATGGAAAGGAATCTGAAAAATAATATATATAACTGAATCACTTTGCTATATGCCTGAAACTGACACAATATTATAAATCTACTATACTTCAATTAAAAAAAACACTCAATCACCTTCCTATATAACCAGCAAGGACCAAGTGGAATTTGAAATTAAAATTAAAATTTAAAATATCATTTACATTAGCACTCCAAAAATAAAGTACTTAGATACTTGTCTAATAAAATATATACAAGGTCTATTTGAGAAAAACTATAAAATTCTGATTAATGAAATCAAAGGAGAACTAAGTAAATGGAGAGATAGTCCACGTTCACAGGTAAGAAGACTCAATATTGTCAAGATGTTAGTTCTTTCCAATTTGATCTATAGAAGATAACATAGGAGAAAATCTAGATGACTTTGGGTTTGGTAATGATTTTTTTATCTATAACCCATGGCACAACACATGAAATAAGGGATTAATAAGCCAGATATCACTAAAATTAAAAATTTCTGCTGTGCAAAAGACACTGTCAAAGAATGAAAAGACAAGCTGCAGACTGGGAAGAAATACCTGAAAAGATATATCTGATAATGGACTACTCTCTAAAATATAACTCAACAACAAGAAAATAAACAACCCTTAGGAAAAATGGGTCCAACACCTCAACAGACACCTCATCAATTAAGATATACAGATAAGCATATGAAAGGAAGATTGCAAGGAAATTAAAATTAAACAACTATATACCTATCACAATGGCCAAAACCCAGAACACTGACAACACCAAAAGCTAGTGAGAATATGGAGCAACAGAAATGCTCATTCATTGCTGGTGGGGAAGCAAAATGGTACAGCCACTTTGCAAGACAGTTTAGTAGTTTTTTTATGTAACTAAACATACTTTTACCGTACAATCTAGCAATTGCGCTCCTTGGTATTACCCAAATTAGTTGAAAACTTACAGCCACATAGAAACCTGTAAACAGTCTGTTCATAAGAATGTAAAATGTATAGCTACTGTGAAAAACAGTATGACAGTTCCTCAAAAAATTAAACACAGGATTACCAGATGATCCAGCAATTCCACTTCTGGATATATAATCAAAAAATTGAAACCAAGGTCTTGTAAAGATTATTTGTAGCTCCGTATTCAAAGCAGCATCACACTAGCTAAAATGTGGAAGCAACTCAAGTGCCCATCAATGAATTAATGGGTAAGAAAAATGTGGCATATACATACAATGAAATATTATTCCGCCTTAAAAAGTAAGGGAAGTTCTGCAATATGCTACAACATGAATAAACCTTGAAGACATTGTGCTAAGAGAAATAAGCCAGTCACAAAAGAACAAATGCTGTATGATTATACTTATATGATTATAGAGTGGTCAAAATCATAGAGACAGAAAGTAGAATGGTAGTTGCCAGCAGCTGAGGGGAGGGGACTATGGAGGGTTATTGTTTAATGGGCAGTTTTGGTTTTACAAGACAAAAAGCATTCTGGAGATGGTAATGTTTGCATATTATGAATGTATTCAATAGCACTGAACTGTACACTTAAAAATGGTTAAGGTGGTAAATTTTATGTTAAGTGTATTTTACTGCAATAAAAAATTGGGAAAAAAAACCCCTGTACACAGGTGTTTATAGCAACCTCATTCATAATTTCCAAAACTTGGAAGCAACTAATATATCCTTCAGTAGGTAAATGAATAAATAAACTGTAGGACATCCAGACAGTGCAGTATTTTTCAGTGCTAAAAAGAAATGAGCTATCAAGCCATGGATAGACATGAAGAAACTTAACTGTATATTACTAAGTGCAGTGTGAAAGGGCTACCTGTTGTATGATTCTAACTATATATTTTGGAAAAGGTGAAACTATGGAGACTGTTAAGAAATCAGTGGTTTCCAGGGGTTAGAGGTGAGGGAGGAATGAATAGGCTGAGCACAGAAGACTTTTATGGCAGCGAAACTATTCTGTATGATTATACATATCATTATAAAGCTGTCCAAACCCATAGAATGTACACCACCAAGAGTGAAACTAACATAAACAAGGATTTTGTGTGATAGCTCATTAATTGTACCACTCTGGTGCAGGATGTTGATAATGGGGGGAAGCTATGCATGTAAGGGGACAGGAGTATATGGTAAATCTCTGTAATTTCTGCTCAATTTTGATGTGAAACTAAAACTTGCCTAAAAAAGTTAAGTCCATTAAAAAATATCTGGCTCAATAAAAGATGCTAGATGCTAGATTCTCATATCTGCTTCTGCATTAGATCTCCTAGGGTCAGATAAAACCAGAACCAGACAAGTTAAAGCAGTTAAGTCAGATTTTATTCAGAAACTGTCACAGTAGGGGAAGAGAGACCTCATTGTAGACCTGGACTCCATTCTGAACACAAAAAGGACAAGTGGGGATTTATGGGCAAGGAATAGGATGGGAGTCAGTGGATAGGAAAATTACTAACAGGAAATATCGAGGATAAAGGGAATCTTGCCTAAACCCACTGATAGGATTTCTGCTGAAGGCAGGCCAAGGTGGTCATATATTGACAGAAACGGATTCTGACTAAACCGACTCAGCTGGATTCTTGCTAAAACTGGAATAAGTGGGCCAAGGACAGAGCCCCAGGTTAGGTGCCTTGAGGGCTCAGAGGAGCCGGACAAGAGTTAGGTCTAATAGAGTCTCTGTCACATCAAGAGTCTTGGTAACTTTTTCGATTTAAAATTGTTATGTGATTGGGTCGCACTCTCTGATCTACAGGCCACTTCCCAAGGGCTCCTTTATAAATATGGATTAGGAAGAAAAATCACTGAATAGCTACTTCCTTACAAAGGTACATGTGGATGCCAAAGGCATTCAAGATAAGTCTTTCCCCATTCCCCTGTTTTTATATACTGAGAGAAGAATATCAACATGAGAAAGATGTAGTCCCACAAACTAATAAAGGCAACTGGTATATGATTCAAATACTGGCTTTCCCCCTGAGTAGGCATGCAAAGCCATGTTTCTATTCCGGTGAAACAGGAATGCCAGTATGTACCTTTCAGTGCTCTTATATTCTGGCTCAGGCTTATAAATGGAAGTTAATCATAAAATTATACACATATGATTTTATATATGTATATAATGTTATATATGATGTAATTTTATATATTATGTTTTTATGAATTTATATAAATTTGTGATTTTATATAGATATAATTATGTTAAAATATTCACGTTATATAGATATACACAATACAATAAAGATCCCATTTATATTGTTACATATACTCCAACTAAGTGAAATCATGCAGAAAGTGGTATTTAAGGAGGGTCCTAAAAGATGGTCAGATTTCAACAGAAGGGAACAGCATGGCAAAAGGTCAGGGATGGTAAAGCATAGTGAAATCTGAGGGCATGGTAAGAAGTGTGATGAGGCTGCAGTATAGGATGTCTGGTTGGAGGTGGAGTCATGGGAGATCAGGATGGGACCAAATGATTCAAGGCCCAAATGCCATCCTAAATTCTTGAACCACAAGTCTATGAATGCTCTCTGATCACATTTTTCATGGCAGTAGTGTGGGGAATGGATTGATGGTGCAGAGGTAAGGACTTCATTAAGAAGCTGTTGCAGTATTTCAGAGACAAGGAAAATGGCAACAGGGGAAAAGAGGCGAATGCCTCAAAATTTCCTCCCAAATGATCCAATCATTTTACTTTTCCAAGCTAGAGAATTAAGCACTGACTCTTAGGGATGTATGAAAGATTCAGATAACAAACGTGGCATTAGAGATACACCTATTTAAGTAGAAATTATTAATAGGAAAGAAGGCAATCTTGGAGAAGAGGGCATACAGCAAAATGGTTATATTTAATATGAGACATGAGTGTATTTAAATAAAATAGTGATTTTATAAAATAGGGACTCCAAAATTAGAGCACTCAGGCCCATGCCAATTTAACACAGTTCTGCTTCCAATAATCCTTTCTGATTGTCACCCAAATGGTCTAATCACTCTCCTCTGTGCTCTCTAAAAACTTTCGGTGGGAGGGGGAGCAAAGTAACTCATTTGTTTACTTGTCTTCCCAGCTGGACCCTGGGCTCCATCAAGAATAAGCCAGATCTGGTGTATCAGTTTCCCTAGTGCCTAGCATAAGATCTAGTCCCCTGCTCCCCCTAAAAAATCAGTAAATGATGAATGAAAAAAAGGGAGCCAATACCTACTTGTTGCTTCTTGTTAAATGAATGACTATTAGGAACATTCTCATCTTCCTTATCTTCTTCCTTTGCATACCTTGCTTCTTGAGCTCAACCTAGAAGAGAGCCTACTCTGCCTTAAGCAATGTGCCAGGCCTCGCACTGAGGAGAAACAGATGATTCAGCTTGATCAAGCTGTGACAGAGAACAGCTCAGGAACTTACAGCACAGAGAAGGCAACCAACCCAGACTGGAGGATGAGGAGAGGCTTCCCAGTGGAAACAAAGCTGAGTCCACAAAGAATAAGTGGGAATAAAGTTTATCTTGATGGGAGGCATAAGATTAGGAGTGGGGAGAAGTGAGTTTCTGTCAAAGAAACAGTATGAGTAAAGACCTCAGCTGGAGGGGCTAGTCTTCTAAATAACTGAAACTACTTTATTTAGACATCTCAAGTTTAGAATATGTGAGGGAACAATACTGCTAATGAGATTGGGGAGGTAGTCAGATTTGCAAACCATTTAAGAATTGATACTTAGTCATAACAGCATTGGGACATCACTGAAGATTTCAAAAAGTTTAAATTCCCCCTAGGGGAATGACATGACCAGATTTACATTTAAAACAAAATCTCAGCCGTACAAATAGTGGATTGAATGGGGGCAATAGTGTATGCAGGGAGAAGAGTTCAAAATATTGCAATAGAGAGATGAAGGTGGCTTGTACTATGGTAGTGTGAATGGAAAGAAATAGAACAATCTGAGATATACAACTGGAAGAAGAATCCTTCTGGCTGTGATGTACAAGAATTAGTAAGTGATGCGGAGGTAGGAAAGGTTCATTAGTTTGGACTTTATTCTTAAGGGGATAAACGGTAAACCATTTAACATTTTAATCATGGGAATGATCCATTCAGATACAGGATTATAAATAGATCACTTGGCAGAAGGTGGTGAGACGACAGTCAGAACAGCGTAAAGGTAAGAGCTGAGATAAACGGGGAGGAAGCGGTGGATGTAGGGAGGCACGGGAGACCCAAGAGGGGTTTCGGGGTAGGGTCCCAAGCTAACTGTCAGAGAAGCAGAAACTGACGCAGTCCCAGGAACAGTGGCGGCGACCTGGACCCGGGGCGGGGCGGGGCGGTGGGGGGAAGGGGCGGACCGCGCAGCCGGAGCCGCCCACTCCTCCTAGCGCCGGGGGCGGGACTAGAGCACGCACGGCGGCGTGACGCAGGGCCGCAGCTGGCCTCGTTCAGGCCGCCGCTGCCGCTGTGAGGCGGAGTAGGATGAGGCCCGCGGCTGCGGCTCCGGCGTCGGCGGGGGCAGCAGCAGCTGAGGCAGCAGCTGGGGGAGTCGCGACGGCCGCGCCCCCTCCTCCTGACCTGGATTAAGCCCAGCAGCTCCGTGGCCGCTGCCGCCCCGCGGGGGGGCGGGGTGGGGAAGTGCTTCGTCTCCCCGCCCCCCCCACAGCCGCCGCCTAGCAGGAGGCAACCGCCGCGACCCCAGCGGAGCCCGCGGCCCAGCCTGAAGCCCCCAAACCCGGGGGCTGGCATGAGCGGCACTTCAGCGGCGCCGGGGGGCGGGGGAGCCGCCGCCGCCTGAGCCCCGGCCTGCTGCCCGACCCCACCTCGCTGACCGAGGCTGACCGCGGAGCGTGCGAACGACCCCGCCACTGCTTTCTTCCTCCCTCAGATCACACACGCCAGCCCCAGAAGATGGGGAACTGCCTCAAATCCCCTACTTCGGATGACATCTCCCTGCTTCACGAGTCTCAGTCCGACCGGGCTAGCTTTGGCGAGGGGACGGAGCCGGATCAGGAACCGCCGCCGCCATATCAGGTAGGGGAGGGTGTGTTGGGGAAGAGGGGTGCGAGGAGTAGAGGCAGTTCTGGTCGAGATTATGGGGGCTTCAGCTGCTGTCACTGCCCCTGGCCTCGGCGAGACCTGGCCTGGGGGGCACTGATCCCCTTAGGGCTGGATCTGAGGGTAATTGCTCCCCACTCTCAGAATAGGGGAGAGCCTTCACCTCCCTTCAAGCGCGGTGTGGAGATGGTACTTCTGTCCTTGAGTTCAGGGATCCGAGTATGTGATTATATACCCTTGGCCAGTGGCCAGTAGTTCGCTTATGGAGTTTGGGAGTGACATTTTCCTGCATTTATGTCTGAATCGTGGAGTCTGAACTGTGAGGTTTGGAGATGATTTCCTCATCGCACCGCCAGCTGGATTATGGGTTCTAGATAGGTGGTTACACCCCCCTCCCCCATTTATACTTTCGTGTGTGATCATCCTCTCCTCCCTCCCAGTCTGTATTAATTGGATCTGGTTGGTGTTCACTTTTCCCTCTGTTAGGGAGACGATTTTCAAGTAGTGATTTTGGTCCCAGCGACATCAAGAGTTACTTGTTTGTATATGTGTTTATATTATTTTTTAATCCCTCCTCCTTTTGCTCCACCCCTATGACACACCTTTTAAACATGCTGACTTAATAAAACTTGATTATCATAAACTTTGGAAACCTTTAAACTTGAGAAATACCTTCTATTACTTGTGGTTCTCCCTTTATATCAAAGAATTGTCTCCTAAATAGGTTCATTGCTTTTTGGACAGCAGTCTGCAGCTCCAGATGTGTTTTCACAATTAACAAAGAGCTAAGTCTTAAGAAAACTCAAAATAGAGATGTAGATGTAATAGTCCATTATATATATATACACACATGAAACCTTACCTCTACTTTTTCAGTTTTAAATGATGTTGATAAAAAAGTTTTCCCAGAACGACCTGGATAGTTGAAGTGGCTTAGTTTTTTTTCCTGAATGAGGTTTAGTTTTCTAACTGGGCAGTCTCCTTTGTTGTTTCGTATGGTGACATCATTATCTAGTGTTATTCTTTTCTCATTCCTATGTAAACCAGTGTCTCATCCCACCAGAAAAACCTGATCACATATGCTGGTTTTCTGAATAAAACCCTTCAGAGGCCTTTCGTATATACCAATGAAGTCCAGTCTTAACTGTGGCATACAGAAGCCTCCATTTTTCTCTCACACTCACATTCCAAGCCTGTCAATACAGCAGCCTGTTCACACCTCTCTGCCTTAGCTCCAGTTGCTCCCTCTGTTTGGAGCACGTCCCTCCAAGGTCGACCAGGTGAACATCTAATCCTCTTTCAGGACTCAGCTGTATCTGAAGTCTCTACATTCTCCTCCCTCGCACCCTGAATCCATCACTCCCTTCTTTGTGTCCCCCTGAACCCTTCACACTTCCATAAGCAGCACATAGAACACTTGAGTGTTATCTTTGTTAAGTTAGATGTCTCATTCTTGAGGCATTTCCCTCCTGCAGTGTAAGCTGCATCCAGGTAGGGACCCTGTGTTTCCTGTTTTGTTGTAGCCCCAGCATCTGGCTCATAGTAGATGCTCAGTAACTGTGGGATAAGTGAAAACTATAAGCCGTTGAGAACAGGAACTGTATCCCCAATGCTTAGTGCAGTTCCTGGGACATAAGCACTTAAATGTTGAATGGATTAATGAATTTGAATTCAGTATTACATTTTGTAAATTTACACACCCATTTCTTCCAAAGAATTGTCACAAGGGAAGTGTCTTAAAAAATCCAAGCTAAATCTATTTTTCTGAATCTTTGAAGTAAATTGTTTGCATTTCACTCTTGGTTTCCCTCATAAATGCTATAGGACAGTGTGCTTATTTTGGTATCAAGAACAGATTTTTTTTTAGAACTATCAATTTTTATTTCAAAACCTTTTCATGTTCTCTAGCCCCCTTCTAGGCAATTGAATATCTTTGACTTACTGCCCTCTTCTTCTTATCATTGTGGTAATACTCTGTTAAGGATAACTTCCTTATGATTTATGGGAATTATATTCAGCAGGAGAATAAGATGATAATGAGAGATTTTTTTAAGTATCATGAAGGAACATTTTTGGAAACATGTTGTGATAATGGGAGTTTTTTTGTGGTTGCCCTTTCCAGAAGTGAATGACCTAGATGCTGATATGCAAACTTGGTATCAGTTGGAAGAAAGTAACTTCTTTAAAAGATGGAGACATAAAAAGAGAAACCTTTGTAGAAAAAATTTTGTTGCACCTCAAGGAATTAAGTTTTTTAGGAATGGTAAATTCAGATGGTCTGAGAAACACCAATCCGAGATAAATATGATCTATATTTTCGGTGGACAGAAGTAATATTTTTTCCTTCAAAAATAGTATAATTAACAGAGCTACAGAAATACTGGCTCATTTCTTTGAAGAATAGTCAGTGTTCTGTAGGTTTTTTTTTTTTAAAAACATTCGTAAAAGGAGTAGCTGATTATATAGGAACACATTTGGTATTTTTCAGTATTGAGTAGTTAAAAGATGTCCTTTGTGTTGCACAATGCCAAGCACTCTATATAGTAAGCTTCCATAAGTTCCCGTTATTTCCTGTTAGAATCTAACTGATTTGTTTTACCTATTTATGCTTAAAAGTAAGCACTGCAGTTCATTCCCTAGTGCCTCCTCTTAAAAAAGTATAATAAATAAACCTAATCCCCCCCCCCCAAAAAAGAAAAGTAAGCACTGCACTCTTACAATCAAAGTTTATAGGAAGTACGTATTATCTCCCTTTGGTTTTCTTTTTTAGCCTCCTAACTCGTCTCCCTGCTTTCACCCTTGCCCTCCCTTAAGTCTGTTCTTAACCCAGCATCAAGAGTGATTTCTGGTAAAACAGATCATGACACTCTACCCAACCTTCTGTGGATTCCCCATTTCATTCATAGTAATTAGTAAGTGATCAACTGTTATCTGTCTCCTCCTACTAGATGGTAAACTCCTAGGAAAAGGGAATTTTTTAAAATGTTGTTTCCCAAGTGCCTAGAATAGTGCCTGGCATATGTTAGGCACTCAGTTATTGGTTGAATGACTTGATTTCCTTTAAATGAATTAATATATTTATTTTGAGGCAAGTTCAGCTGAGTATCTTACAAGAACTGTACATATTTCTAGTGCCTTTTTCCTTTATGGATTATTTTTAAGGAATCAATCCTAGAAATCAGATCTCAATAACATTAAATATAGGAGTTGATTTAAAATTATTGTTGATAAAATAACTTAGGTTTTTTTCACCCTGTTTATATTCTGTAACAGAATGTTTATTTTATGAGAATGTACTTGAATCCTCATCCTTATAGAAATTGGAGGGACGAGGTTAGAGCTTTTCTTGGATTAGAAGGGTAAAAACCAAAAATTTGGTATGCCCTCTACCCTTTCCTTCCTAAATGTTTAAAAAGAATACAAAGGAAATCTGCCCATCAAGGGCAGTCTTTGAAGGGTTGTGAGTGGGAGGATAAGTTATAAAAGGCTGGGGAATGAAGATTGATAAGAGGAAAGGGCCAGGTAGGTAGCCCAGCCCTGAAAGGTTTAAGTGAACAGAGATACCACTGTAACTCTAAGATCCTCATTTCTCATAGGCTAATTCAAGAGTGGCACTTGTTAAAAAGAAGTTAATATTCACTAAACAACAACAAAAGCCACTTTACAATGTTTTTATCTAACTATATCTATATATGAAAATAAAGTGGTATCTCTCAGTTTTGCAGTAGTTATATAATTTGAGATTTATTAATGTCATGCTCGCCCTACACTTTGTGATTAATACATTCTGAGATTTTAAAATCAGATGAAAACAGGTTATTGGTAATATAGCAGTGAGTGCAAGCTCTGGTTTTGGAGTCAGATGGAACTGAGTTCATATTCCAGTTGTCACTTATGTGTAAAATATGAAGAGAGATTATCAAATTATGTTACATTTTAAGGAACTTCTTTCACAAATAACAAAACATAACATTTTGGATATTTCAAACTGACTGAAAGTTACTTTTTTTTTAAAGGCCTGATCTCTCCTATAGAATGCGTTAAAAGTAACCCCTCTCCTTAAAAAAATCTAAAATAGAAACAAATACTTATTTTTAAGCATTCAAAGCAAAAACAATAATACCTTGTTTTTCTGATATCTTTATGAAGTTAAATTCAGATAATTGAAGATTTTTTTTTTTATGTGTTTACCATTTTGGTGGAAGTCACCTCAGAATGAATTTCACATATCTTGCTCTTAACTAACCAAATTATTTTACTTTAAAAAAATTGCTTTTTGTGAAATTTTATCCCTCCCCTCTTGAAGTTCTGTCTTTTCACTGAATTGCAGATCAACTCTTTAATAAAGTTGTCACTGACCATTTCCCCCCCTCTGGTTTAAGTGCAATAATTTTTGTTTGCTATATTTTTCTGGAAATCATATATTATCTTATTAATTAGCTCTTGGTGCCTTAACACTTACTATATTTCTAGATTACAGTTTCCTTAAAAATGAGAATGGTGTCTTAAGATTTTAAAAGTTTCTCAGTGGAGTGTAATGGCATCTTATATGTTGTAGACACTTAGTGTCTAACTTAGAACTCTGTCTTCTCTCTCTTGTACCCTCACCACTGTAATTGAAGTCTTCATTACCCCTCATGATAACCTAATTGATGTCTCCTCTTCTCCCCATTCTTTTCATTCCTTGTGCTTGATAAATTCTATCCAAATTAGATTCCTTTACCTCTTAATCCTTAATGGTTCTTCATGAGTCATCACTGAAGATCCCTCTTAGCACTTACAGTTATGATCTGTCTTACATACTTTTCTAACTTTTTGTAGTCTTGTATAAAACCTATACTAGAGTCATACTGAACAGCTTGCTGTATTCTATATATGTCTTCTGCTTTCCTGCCTCTGCCTTTGTTTATTCTGTTCTCATTGTCCAGAATGTTCTTCCTTTAATGTTCCCAATGTAAATTCTAGCTTGCAAGGTCCAGCACAAATGCCGTGAGTCCTTTTCTAATCTCCCCCTTCTTACTCTGAACTCATTTAGCACTTTGTTTACCATTGTTAGGACACTTTATCCTTCCTATTTGATTTTAATTATTTATCACAATGTCATAGCTCCACTACTAGAATCCAAGTCTGGTGATTGATCTTTGCATTGCTAGAACTATGCTTTTCACATAGCAGGCGCTCAAATACTTGAATAAATGTGAAAATGAGTTACTGCGTTTTTCTTTGAGTGTGAAGTTTTATGGTTGTTAGCTTCTGTAGTTTGTTCCCAGAATCCTGTGCTTTGGTGTTTGGCCTTTGTACTTTAAAAGGTTTGGCTGCTTTTCTCTCCCACATTAACTCTTTTATCTAACCATATTCAGTTTTGTCTTATCACTTCTAATTTATAAGGTACATAAGCTTTGGGAAAGTTAATCTCTTTACATCTTTTTCATTTGAGTTTGGTCCATGTTCTGTGTAGTTAGCTTACCTCAGCCTCATCTTTCTTAATAAATAAAGATTTTTGCTTATTTGTAACCATCGTTGGGGGGTTTTGTTTTGGGGTTTTTTCTTTTTTTCATTTTTCAGGTTTATTAGGTAGAACTGTTATAATTTGACTGCACATATACATACAACGTATTGCATGTAAATACATATACACAATATACTGCACGTATTTTTTAAAATTTACATATATGTACTGTTCATTGTTTCTAAGAACGTTTAGAGCTTTAGCTTTTTAAACTTACATAGTTATCAAAGAAATAAAGCCAGCCACAAAATAAGAGTTAATTCAAAAAGATACGTACACCCCACTATTAACAGCAACATTATATATAATTGCCAAGATATGGAAGCATAATAAGTGCACATCAATAGATGAATGGATAAAGAAGATGCAGCATATATATGTAATGGAATACAACTCACCCATAAGAAAGAAGGATATTTTGCTATTTGCAGCCCTTCATTCACTTTTTTCCCCCCCTTCAAAACCCAGAATTTTATAGCTGGCATAAACATTTCCATTGCATCAAAAAGAATAAAATACCTAGAAATAAACTTAACCAAGGAGGTTACCTATACTCTGAAAACTGTAAAACATTGAAGGAAGTTGAAGATGATACAAAGAAATGGAAAGATGTCTTGTGCTCTTAGATTGGAAGAATCAACATTATCAAAATGGCCACACTACCCAAAGTAATCTACAGAGGAGGGGTTTTGTTTGTTTATGCATGATCTCCCACTCTGGATGTCCTTTAATTAAGGCTGATTCTTTGCCAATAAGAATATATGAGCACCTTTAAGAGTAGGACAGTCTGCGTGTCAGAGTTTATTCTAGAGCTAATTATAGGGTAACTTGAGAAGATGGAGTAATGAATACTTGGTGCATAAGATCTGAGAACTTATGAGACTTTCTTAAAATATTTTTTAGTTAGTACTTTCTAGTGTGTATTTTTATTTTATAAAATTTAGACCTTTAAAAATCTTAATATACTTTTGGTAGAATGGGATTTCTTTTTTTTTTTTTAAGTCAATTTTATTTGGCGGCTTCTAAATAGAGAAGTTATTACAGAATTCCTACTATAGGTTCTCCTTGTCTTTTTTGTTTAATTTGTACCACTTCTTTCTGTTTTCTGGCTTTATTGTGTCTCAACCAAGTTAAATTCTGGAATGAAGAGAGGAGTGAAAAGAGGATAACTTCAATGTATTATCTTCTTTAAAGCAAAGAGTTAGGAATGTATTTATGTGCTGTGTAAATAGCTTATTAAAAAATAGGCTGTAACATATTTTCAGAAGTTGATTCCTTGTCAGTAATTTTTAATACTGAATTTAACAAATATTTATGATATTATTAATATACTCATAATTCAGGATTTTTGCAATTGTGATATAAATGAAATTAAGAATGTGGTAAAGGTACTAAAGACTGAGTGGACATGTGAGTGAAAGGTGTGAGGAAAAGCTGGCTTGTAGATAGCCAAAGGTGTGTGTTTTTAATGGCAAAAGAGATGGCTATATGTAGTTGAAAAGTAAAGTGACAAGGAAGAACTAAATATATTTTCTGCTCTTGGAGAATCTGCCTTACCTTTTGGTTTTGATATTCAACTTGGCTTTATGATATGTTCCTTTTCAAGTCTTAGAAGAGTTCCTTATTGTAGCTGATTAAAAATACTTTGAGTTCATTTTAATATGAATGCACATATACCTGTCTTTTAATTAAATAGCCAACCTGGAGTGTTGCTCCCTGGGGCCAGTTGAGTAATTATCTTGTTACTTAATCCAGAGAGCATATAGTAAAGTAACTAAGGGATCTGAAAGTGTGAGAATGAGGAAAGCAATACTCCAGATATATTTGTTCCTAAATTTATTAAAAACTTCTTTGAATTATGAGACTGAATGACTTTAAGAAGAGTGAGACTGGCCTAATTAGTTAAAATTACATGTCACTTAGTATAACAATTAAGGCTAAAAACTAGGACACTTGATAGTTCATTTCTTCTATCAGTCAGTGTGTGTTGGGCACCGAGGGGAAAGGAGAAATGAGTCCTTTTACCCCTAAGGAGCTACTATTTTAGTTAAAGGGACAAGATTTTTTTTTAATTGAAGTATAGTTAGTTTACAGTGTTATGTTGATTTCTGGTGTACAGCATAGTCATTCAGTTATATATGTGTGTATGTGTGTGTGTGTGTATATTCTTTTTCATATTCTTTTTCATTATAGGCTAGTATAAGGTATTGAATATAGTTCCCTGTGCTATACAGTAGGACCTTGTTGTTTACCTGTTTTGTATATAGTGGTTAGTATCTGCAAATCTTGAACTGCCAATATATCCCTTTCCACCCTCTTTCTCCCCGGTACCATAAGTTTGTTCTCTATGTCTGTGAGTCTGTTTCTGTTTTGTAAAATAAGTTCATTCGTGTCATTTTTTTAGATTCTACATACAAGTAGTATCATACAGTATTCTTCTTTCTCTTTCTGGCTTACTCCACTTAGTATGTCCATCTGTGTTGCTGCAAATGGCATTATTTTAATCTTTTTAATGGCTGAGTGGCATTCCATTGTGTGTGTGTGTGTATATATATAAATATATATATATATTTATATATATACAGACATTTACCACAACTTCTTTATCCAGTCATCTATCAGTGGACATTTAGGTTGTTTCTGTGTCTTGGCTATTGTAAATAGTGCTGCTATGAACATTGGGGTGCATATATCTTTTTGAATTAAGAGTTCCCTCCTGATACATGCCCAGGAGTGAAATTGCTGGATCGTAGGGTAAGTCTATTTTTAGTTTTTTGAGGAATCTCCATACTGTTTTCCATAATTGCTGCACCAGACTACATTCTTACCAACAGTGTAGGAGGGCTACCTTTTCTCCACACCGTCTTCAGCATTTATCATTTGTGGACTTTTTAATGATGGCCATTCTGACTGGTGTGAGGTGATACTTCATTGTAGTTTTGATTTGCATTTCTTTGATAATTAGTGGTATTTGTTCATGTGCAATGACCTCTTTTCTATCCTCAATTGGTGATTCTCCTTTCACCTTTCTTTGTCCCTTAGGTTTTCAGGGCTCCCTGTCTAACTTTTCTCTCCCATATTGAAATAAGATGTGGTACATTTATCATTAATTGATATTAAGGCACCAATTCCTGATTAAGGCTAATTATAATATAGTGTGAATGTGTTTTATTTAGCATTATCTCCACTAGACATTTGTATCCTTGTTTCTTGCCTGTAATATTTTTTAAAACACAGAAGTAGATTTGAAGCTAAGAGGGCCTGAAGCCATAGGTACTGATAAGTAGTCCATTTGGGATAATGGTGGAACAAGGAGGTCCAAAAAAACACAAGACTCATAAAAAGATGGGATATTAGAGTCATACAGGAAAATTGTATGAACTCAATTGTAGAAAGTACAACTGCAGTTAGATTTAAGTGATATTTTCCAGTTTAAACAGAATTTATTCTGGATAGATAGGTTTTAAATAGAAAACATTCTAAAATATGCTATATTTTTAACATTTTTATTCCAATACACTCACTACCTTTGTTAACAGTGCTTTACTAAGATTGATTCTTAGCTGGGTCCTTTTTCAGACTTAACAGTCCTCCCTTTTCATTCTCACTTCTTCCCACATACATCACTGAAGTATTGACTCTTGAGTAGATTTTCATCTCATTTTATTGATTCAAAATTACTAGAAAGACTAATATATTATACTTTGTAAGTAATAGAATGATGACACCAGAGTCTTGAATTTTGTTGCAGTATTTATGTTCTGGGTGAAATCAGTTCTGCTGTTAAATCTTGTATCTGCATTTTATCATTTTTTTCTCACTGTCTTAGAACTGTCAGATGATTCTTTGTCCTCTTTTAATGCATCTTTCTTTGTAGTACCTCTTCTAATATTCTGCATATTGGAAAACCAAATAATCAAACTTGTCATAATACTTCCTAGCAGCTCCTCCTAGAGGAGAGCTGAAAGGTACTACCTACGAGTAGAGCAACATTTCTATTTGTGAGTAAACTATCTTGGGATTTGGATACATAGGCACCTTATACTGTTTTTTTAGGTTCAAAAAATTTATTTTTAAAGTTTTCTTGGTAAAGTAAGTAAGTTGCTTGCTTAAGTAAATAAAGTTGATTTTAGCAGGAAGTCCACATAAACATGAGAGTAGAGAAAGAGAAAGGGAAGGAACCTTCTTTAATATTGAGATAAGCTTATCAGTGTTTCATGTTTTACATACACCTCCCCTTCCCCAGTGTGTTTCATTGTCTGTAATTTTCTCTTGTCCTTAGATTTTGTTTCTCAAAATCCTTCTTATTTCTTAAAACATGCTTTAGTTACCTAGGATTCCTTATGGTGTATGAATTCTTAAGACTCAATATAATCTTTAGATTGGGACCCTTAGGTCCACAGATCTCTACAGAGTCAAGAATAGAACTGCATTTCAGTATAACTAATTTCTTTGGTATTATGTATTTATTCAAAAACACTATCTGAGAAGGGGTCCATAACTTTTCAGTCAGATAGCCAAAGGTTTTCATGCCACAAAGAAGGTTAAGAATCCCTGAGAGGCAGTCTCTGAGTTGCAGGTCATGAGCTCATATCTTTGCTGCCAGAAACCACAAAGCCTTTGGGGTTTGAGCCACAGAGTTCTTCTGATAGGTGTGGTATAGGAATTCAGTTAAGTGTTGCTGTTGCAACACTGTTAGGTAAATTGTCAGGCCTCATTTAAGATTAGATAGCATGAAATGGGCCATTTTTAAATAGCTGAAATTCTGGAATCTATTGAAAATTAACTTGAAATGTAATTTCTTAGTCATAGATAAAAAATTTTGTGTCACAAGGAAAAGAGTAGCATCATAATCTCAAATTTCTTAGACAATGGACTGCAGACATTTTTTGGCAACTCACAATAAAAAAATATTTTATACTGTGGTTCAGTTTATAAAAATGGAAACAATTTTCATAAAACAATATTACCTACTGTATTGCACAGGGAACTATATTCAATTCCTTGTAATGAGCTGTAATGGAAAAGAAACTGAAAAAAGTATACATATATGTATGTGTATGTGTAACTGAATTGCTTTATTGTACACCTGAAAGTAAATCAACCACACTTCAATAAAAAATAAGAATGTTTTTTAAAAAAACAGTATTAATCCTTACTGCATGTTCTGTGTATTTCATTTTCTAAAAAGTCTTAGCTTTGACCCTCTAAAACTGATTTCACAACCCACAGTCGGTTTAGAATAGACTCCAAGATACAGAGCCAAAAAGATAAGATTGTGAAATATATTTAAAATATTTTATATGTACAGCATCTCAAATAAAATCTCTTAGGAATCCAAACTTGCTTCTCTGTAAAAGAGCATTTTAGAGAAGTGGGTACATGTTTGTACCCTGGGAATAGTCATTAAGATGCTTGAGCCAGGTCCTTTACATTTATTATCTTTATTAAGGATTTTGGACTTTATCCTCGAACAGTGGAAAGCTAGCCAGTGAAGGATTTTAAATGGACTGGCAGAGGAGATATTATGTAAATTAAATTAGATTTGCGTTTTTAAAGGAGATCTCTGGGAACAAATTGGAAGAGGATACTATTTAGGAAGCCACTGCATTAGCAGCTATTGTTAGCTAGGGTGTTGGCAATAGAGATTAAGAGTTACAGATGAATTCTGTGTATATTCAAGAGACCAGAATATCAGAATTTAGTAATGAATTGTATGGTGAGATTTTTTTTCCAGGAGATTAAGGTACATCAAGAACAGGGGAGAAGATTGGCTATGAAGGGGGATATAGGAATAGGGCACTAATGAGATGTGGAATTGTGATTGTGGGATTGAAGGTGGATTAGTCTGTTTTAAGTCTTAATGAGAAAGATTTGATTGTGCTTATAAGCTGATGGGAAGGATCCAGTGACAAGAAGAGGTTGAATAGAGAAAGCAGCAAAAATCTATAGTATAAGGTTTCTGAGAAGGTGGAAACAGATGGAATCCAAACAGAGGTAGTAGGGTTGGCCTACATGAAAGAAAACAAAATCTTTAAATTTATTTTGAACAATTAAGTATTAAGTAATACATTCATGTGGTCAAGTAATACATTCTGCAAGAATGCAGATGAGGTATTTTATTCTTGTTCTCTAGCCTCTTAGTTCCACATCCAATAGTCAACTAATGTTAATGTGTTTTATATATTCTCCAAGAGATTTTATACATATGCAAACAAATACAAATAGTCCTTCCTGATCCCTTTACACAAAAAGTAGCCCACTGTACACACAGTTCTGCACCTTTTTTCCCCCCTCCACTTATATCTGGAATCTGTTTCCCTATCAGTATATAGAAGGCTTCATTCCTCTCTAGGGCTGCATGGTAGTTATTGTGTGGACCATTAATTATTTAACCATTTCTCTATTTGATGGACATTTAGGTTATGAGCATTCTTTATGATAGTGCCTCTGTTTTAACAAGATGAGAAAACTAGCTGGAGATAGATACACATGTGGGCAGGACTGTATGTCTGACTCTAGAAGTATCAGGATCCAGATATCTGGGTGCAGAGAGCTAGTCCATTTTGGGGCCAGCAGATTGAAATTTAATACTTAGTTTAAAGAGCTGATGTATGATCAGATGAGCTGGAATTAAAATACTTCATCTAGGAAAATCTGGCCAGGTCACTAAACTAAGTGGAGGTAAGGGAGTCACTGGACCAGAGTTGGAGAGAACAGCCAGGAAAATTCCTTAAACTTACATGTTTTGTTAGTCAGAAGTCATTTTCAGAAGTCACCTTTCAATAGAGAAAAATTTAGACTACTTTTGGTAGCCTCAAATTGGGACCCTCCATTCAAGGTTAAATGGATCTAGCCCATCTTGGGGGCAAGAAGCTCTTTTTAGGACAAAGGGCATTTTGAGTTCAGAAGCTCTGTAAGAAGACATTACTGCCTAATTTCCAAGAATTTGTTTTCTACTGTTGTTTTTCAGTTATTCAACTGAAAATTGATTGAGCCTAAATTATAAATGTGTTTGCAGAATGACTTAAGGCACCTGCAAGTGGTTATAATTTTTTCAATAACTTTACTGGATCTGGGAGGTCACTCAGTGTTAGGCCAAGTATAAGATACAGACATGAAGCAGTACAAAGTCATAGTGGTGACAGGCTCTAGAGGACACCCGAGGTGGGACAGCTAACTTTTGGTTATAGTTGTGTGAGAGGGCTTCTTGAGGGACTTGGTGTTCAAATATCAAAAACAAAACAAAACAAAAACAAAAACAAAAAACCAAGGTTTCCTTTATCTCCTTGTTTGAATTTTTCCTTATATTCCTTCAACTGATTTTTCTGTTTGTATGGCAACGATCCAAGTTTATGTAAGTGTTTTTTAACCCTTTGTTTAATAACTCTTGAGAAGCTGAAAACCGTAAATCTTCCTGAGAAGATGCGCAGTTTGCATGCAATTTCAATGAATTTATGTACCCCCGTACGCTGAGACCTTGAATAACAACCTCTGGTCTATCATCTCAAACTATGTTACTACTTTCTTTCATTTCTTTCTTCAGTATATCTTGTCTGCCACTGCCAGGTCACCTGTTAAAATAAAGCCTTTAAGTTATACCCCTTTAGTGATTTCTCAGTGCCTGCTATTTAATATAAAGAACAAACATTTAAGAACATTTGATGTCCTCTTCTCTTAGAAATTTGACTGAATAGATGTGACAATGTCTCAGAGCTATTTTATAACACCAGACTGAGCCACATTTTCCTGACTTAGGGCAAACAGCATGTTCTATCATTGGATTTCATTACACCGTTCTAAACTAAGAGTAGTTTGTGTATTTTAAAAAGATATTTTGAAATTTGTTAACAATACCCTTTTTCTTTCATAGTTTTACACTTTTAAATATAAAAAAGTTAATTTTTACTGATTTTGTATACCTTTGCATTCCACCTTGCATTGTTGAAACCAAATCTGGTTTACCTAAGTAGTACCCTATTTGGAAGGAACTCTCAAAAGAATTACATATGACTGATCACTGTATCTTAAAAATAGAGTTAATACATGCCACAACACGATGAAGCTTAAATATATAATGATAAGTGAAAGAAAGCCAGACACAAAGAAAGTCATGTATTACATGATTCCATTTATATAAAATATCTAAAATAGGTAAATTCATAGAAACAGGTGGCAGCCAGAGGCTGGGAAAAAGAAGGAATGGGTGGTTAACTACCTTAAGCACAGAGTTTCATTTTACAGTGATGAAAGTGTTTTGGAAGTAGATAGAGATAGTGGTTGTACAATATTTATGAGTGTACTAAAGGCCACTGAATTGTTCTCTTCTAAATTGGTTAACTTTATGTGAATTTCACCTCAGTTTTTAAAAAGTAGAGTTAGACTCAGCTGTAAAATTCATAAAAGTCTTGCCAGAATTAAACACACACTGTGACTTGTCTCTATTTTGTTTTCATTTTCTGTTTAGCTTTTAAAATTAGCTATTTACTTAATGACAACTCTATAAATATAGGTTTTTTTCCTTTTTTATAATAAATTGCAAATTAAATATAATTACATAGAAATAAAGATTATAGCTCATATTTCCAGTACTCTAATGTAACCATAGTTAACATTTTGGTGTATATGTCTTTATACTTTTTTCCAAATGCAAATATTTTTAAATATGTGTAATATTACTAATACTTTTGTATTCTTTTAATTTTAATGTCATTTTGTAAGCATTTTTTTGTGTTGCCGTAGTCTTTAGAGCTCCAGTTTTTAAAAGCCATTAAGTATTTCACTAGGTCTATATTATTCTTCTGTACATTTAGGTTATTTCTTAATATTCCAGGATAAGTTTCTTGATACTTGATGGTGGTAGGGGTAGAGGAGATGGTAAGATGTATTTCTCCTAAGAGATTGTACCGGGGCATTTTATGAAAAAGTAGTTTGCTGACAGTTTCTGTTTGAAAATGACTTGTAAATAAATAGCTGGCTGATGAGGAGATAGCCTTGCATAGGGCAACTTTACATTTGGATTAAGATAGCTCTCTAATAATCTTTTCTTTTCTATTTTTGAGCTTCATTACCAAAAGGACTTAAGCATGCTGTATTCCATGTTCTTTTACTCTTCATTTCTCTTACTAGTTAGAGATGTCCTGATGATCTGACCCCTGTGATTGAGTTTGAGGAAGAGTCTAAAAACTAAACCTGATTTTCCAGTTTAAAGCTTGTAGGTGCCAATACTTGGCATAACCTGAGCAGTCTAGTAGACAAACATCAGCATCTCACTATTTAATACCGTCTCAATGTTGAGATCCAGGGCTTTCTTGGTATCTGTGTCTTAAAGAGGATCATCATAAGACAAGTATAATTTTTCTTGTTTTCTATGTTTGGGTATGTTACATGAAACAACATGAACAATTAGAAGGCAAGTATTAGGGATTGGTATTGAATGAATAGTCCATTGGAAAACAGAAACCAGCTGTGTAGAAACTGGAGCAGATGATTTGACTGGATGATGTAGAAAACCTACTTGGTCAGACTAATTTTTTTTAGGCCTCCTGCAGAGACCCAGGTTGCTTCAGATAAGCAGTCTTATAAAAATCCTTACACCTTTAACCTCCACCCCGAAACATTGTACTAGGCTTCTAGGAAAAAATCTCACATTAAAATTAGACTTTTTCAAAAGAAATTTCAACACATCGTGCTGGGGCCCCTACATACTCACGTGCAAAGAGTGAAGTTGGACCCCTTTCTCTCACCATATTCAAAAATTAATTCAGTGGTTCATATACCTAAATGTAAGAACTAAAAATAAAACTCTTTAAGAATAGAAGTATAAGTCTTCTTGGCCTTGGATTAGGCAAAGCCTTCTTAGATATGATACAAAAAGCACAAGTGACCAAACAATAAGTAAGGTGAACATCATCAGAATTAAAAATTTATGTTTTAGAGGACACCAGGGAAGTGAAAAGACAATCCATAGAATGCAACGAAGTATTTGCAAATCATTTATCTGATAAGGGACTGATGTCCAGGATATATACAGAACTCTTACAACTCAATAAAGAGAATCATTTTAAAACCAGTTTTAAAAGAAGATAAAAGATCTGAATAGACATTTCTCCAGAGAAGATATACAAATGGCCATTCAGCACATGAAAAGATGTTTAACACAATTTACTATCAGGGAAATGCAAATCAAAACCACTAGGGTTGCTATAATTAAAACAAAACAAAACAAAACACAGAAAGTAAGAATTGGCAGTGATGTGGAGAAATTGGAAGTGACCCTCATACCTTTCTTGTGGGAATATAAAATGGTGCAAGTGCTTTGAAAAACAGTTTGGCGTTCCTCAAAAGACTGAACATAGAATTGAAATATGACCCAGCAGTTCTGCTTCTAGATGTATACTGAAGAGAAATGAAAACATGTCCAAACAGAAACTTATATACAAATGGTCATAGCAGTGTTTTCATAATAACCAAAAAGTGGAAACAACCCAAATGTCCATTAACAGATGAACAGCTAAACAAAATGTGATATATACATACAATGCTATATTATTCAGCAATGTAAAGGAATGATGTTCTGTTACATGGTACAACATGGGTGAACTTTGAAGACATGCTATGTTTTAGATCTCCTAAGACCACATATTTTATGATTCCATTTACATGAAATGTCCAGAAAGGGCAAATTCATGGAGACAGAAAGCAGGCAAGTGGTTGCCTAGGACTGGGGAATTTGGAGAAAAATAGGGAATGACTGCTAATTGGTGTGGGATTTCTTTGGGAGATGATGAAATGTTCTTAAAATTATGATGATGGGTGCATAACTCTGAACATACTAAAAAACCATTGAATTGTATACTTTAAATGGGTTAATTATACTGTGCATTATATCTCAGTAGAGGTGTTATATTAAATGTAGGCCTTTAAGCTTATAGTAAATAAGATATAATAATACAAGTAAGATATTATAATGTACTTCCTCAATGCTGAGAATGTACTTTAAAAAATTTTTCAGTGCTTTTTGAAATTACAGTATATATATTTTTAACCATTTATTTTACAATGTATTTTTAAATTGAAGTATAATTGATGTACAGTATTATATGTTACAGATATGCAATATGATTCACAAATTTTTAAAGGTTACACTCCATTTATAGTTATTATAAAATATTGGCTATATTCCCCATGTTGTACAGTACATCCTTGTAGCTTCCTTTATACCTGATAGTTTGTACCTCTTAATCCTCCACCTCTATCTTGTCCCTCCGCCTTCCCTCTCCCCACTGGTAACCACTAGTTTCTTCTCTACATCTGTGAGTCTGTTTCTTTTCTATTATATTCACTAGTTTGCAGTATTTTAGATTCCACATGTAAGTGATATCGTATTTGTCTTTCTGTCTGACTTATTTCACTTAGCATAATGCCCTCCAAGTCCATCCATGCTGTACACCAGAAACTAATACAACATTTTAAATCAATTGTACTTCAATTAAACAGCAACCAACCAACCAACCAACTCATTTAAAATATGAGCAGAAGAACTGAACAGACATTTCCAAAAGAGGAAATGCAGATGGCCAACAGGAACATGAAAAGTTGCTCAACATCACTAATATCAGGGAAGTGCAAATCAAAATCACAATGAGATATCATCTTTCACCTGTCAGAATGGCCATCATCAAGAAAAACACAAGTAACAAATGTTGGCAAGGATGTGGAGAAAAGGGACCCCTTGTACACTGTTGGGAATGTAAATTGGTGCAGCCACAATGGAAAACAATATGGAGGTTTCTCAACACCCTAAAAATAGAACCACCATATGGCCCAGCAGTTCCACTCCTGTGCATATATTTGAGAAAAACAAAAGCATTAATTCAGAAAGATACATACACCCTGCTATTAATAGCAACATTATTTATAATCGCCAAGATACGGAAGCATCATAAGTGCACATCAATAGATGAATGGATAAAGTAGATGTAGCATATGTATGCAATGGAATAAAACTCACCCATAAAAAAAGTTATTTTGCCATTTGCGGCCTTTCATTCACTTTTTTTTTCCCCACTTCAAAAACCAGAATTTTATAACTGGCATAAACATTTCCATTGCATCAAAAACAACAAAATACCTAGAAATAAACTTAACTAAGGAGGTTACCTATACTCTGAAAACTAAAACATTGATGAAGGAAATTGAAGATGATACAAAGAAATGGAAAGACATATTGTGTTCCTGGATTGGAAGAATCTAACATTATCAAAATGGCTGTACTACCCGAAGCAACCCATGGATCCAGTGCAACCCCTGTCAAAATACTCATAACATTTTTCATAGAACTAGAAAAAACAATTCCAAAATTTATATGGAACCATAAAAGGCCCCAAATTGCCAAAGCAATCTTTTTTAGGTCTTTTCTCACTTTCGTCTTTTCTCTTTTCTTATGAGAAGTTCCTTCAACATTTGTTGTACAGCTGTTTTAGTGGTGCTGAATTGTTTTAACTTTTGTTTATCTGTGAAGCTTTTGATTTCTCCATCAAATCTGAATGAGAGCCTTTTTGGATAGAGTATTCTTGGATGTAAGTTTTTCCTTTCATCACTTTAAATATATTGTGCCACTCCTTTCTGGCCTGTAGAGTTTCTGCTGAAAAATCAACTGATAACCTTACGGAAGTTCCCTTGTATGTTATTTATTGCTTTTCTCTTTCTAATTTTAATATTTTCTCCTTATCCTTAATTTTTGTCAATTTGATGATTATGTGCCTTGGTGTGTTCTTCTAGGTTGATCCTGTATGGAACTCTCTGTTTCCTGGACTTGGGTGATTGTTTCCTTTCCTAAGTTGGGGGAGTTTTCGGTTATTATCGCTTCAAAAATTTCTCAGGTCCTCTCTCTATTTTTTTGCGTGTTTTTTTTTTTTTTTAATGAAGGGGAGCTAATTAAGTTTATTCATTTATTTCTGCTTGGAGGAGGTACTGGGGATTGAACCCAGGATCTCTTGCATGCTGAGCATGCACTCCATCATTTGAGCTATACCCTTCCCCCTCAGGTCCTCTCTCTCTTCTCTTTCTGGGACCCCTATAATGTGAATATTAGTGTGCTTCATGTTGTCCCAGAGTTCTTTTAAACTATCCTCATTTCTTTTCATTCTTTTTTCTGTTCTGCAGTAGTGATTTCCACTAATCTGTCTTCTAACTCACTGAATCGTTCTTCTGCCTCATTTGGTCTACTCTTGGTTCCTTCTAGTGTGTTATTCATTTCAGTGATTTTATTTGTCAACTCTGGATGTTCTTTATATTTTCCAACTCTTTGCTAAAAATTTCACTCTGTGCGTCCATACTTCTCTTGAGTTCTCTGAACATCTTCGCCGTCATTACTTTAAAATCTTTCTCTGATAAATTGCCTATCTCCTCATCACTTCCTTCTTTTGGGATTTTATCTTGCGCCCTGGCCTGGAAGATGTTCTTCTGCTGCCTCATGTTGTCTAGATTTCTATTTGTATTTTTAGGTAGATTAGTTAGGTTTCTTGACCTTGGAAAGATGGCCCTTGTGGGAGACATCCTGTGTTCCAGCAGTACACTCCTCTCTTGTCACCCAAGGGCAAGGGTCCAGCTGGTTCCAGTGTAGAGTCTGGCCTGTGTTTGTAGATTCCTTCCACAGGCTTTGGGATGATGTTTTCTTATTTCTGGTATCTGCCCCCTAGTGGATGAGGCTGGACTAGAGGCTTCTGTAAGTTTCCTGGCAGGAGGAGTCATTGCCTGCCCACTGCTGGGTTAAGCTTGGTCCTGGATCTCTGGTGGGTAGGGCCGTGTCTATAGGCCTTTGTGGCCCAGGAAGTCTGCTGATGGGTGGGGCTGTGTTCCCACCAAGTAGGTTGTTTGGTGTGAGGCTTCCCTATAGGCTGTTGGGTGGGGCTAGGTCTTGGTGCTAATGATCCAGTCAAGATGTCAGCCTCCAGGAAAGCTCATGTAGATGAACACTCCCGGAATGTCCGCCACCAGCTTTTATGTCCCCTGAGTGAGCTGTAGCCATCCCGTACCTTCCCAAGAGACTCACCAAAACCAGCAGGCAGGTCTGGCCGAGGTTTCTTGGACCTGGTGCACACAAGATCTGTATACACTTTCCAAGAGAATGAAGTCTCTGTTTCCTCCAGTCCTGTAGGGCTCCTGGAGTTAAGTCCCACTGGCCTTCAAAACCAGATGCCCTGAGGTCTCTTTCTCCTCTCAATGCCGGAACCCCAGGCTGGGGAACCTGATGTGGGGCTTAGAACTTTCACTCCTGTGGGAAGGCCTCTGTGACTTAATTATTCTTCAGCGTGTGGGTCGCCCACCTGGAGGGTATGGGGCCCAATTATATCTTGAGCATACCCCTCCTACCGTCCCGCTGTGGTTCCTTCTTTATGTTTCCATTTGATCTTTTTTGCCAGGTTCCAGTCTTTTTTTGTTTTGTTTTCAATGGTTGTTTAGCACTCAGTTACGGTTTTGTTGTAGTCGCGAGAGAGGCGAGTTTGTTGTCCTACTATTCTGCCATCTTGACCAGGTATAGAATGTGTATTTTAACTGATGTATATATGTTTAATGGACTGGTTTTCCATTTAACTCCCAAAACAGTTAGAATCTGCCATTTGCAACAACGTGGGTGGGCCTAGAGAATATTATGCTTAGGGAAAGACAAGTGCTCTGTTACTGCTTATGTGTAGAACCTAAAAAAGTAAAGCAAGGAATATAACAAAACAAAAACAGACTCACAGATACAGAGAACAAACTGTTGGTTGCCAGTGGAGGTGGGAGTGGAGGAGGAAAATAAGAGGAGGGTTTTAAGAGCACAGGGAAATATAGTATTGTTTTGTAATAATGTTAAATGGAGTATAATCTATAAAAATATTGGATCACTATGTTGTACACCTAAAACTAATGTAATACTGTAAATCAACTATACTTAAACAAGAAAAAAAACGTAGAATCCGAGAAATATACCTCCTAAAGAGTTTGGCAAAATTGTTGCAACTGAAGTTCATCAGTTTTTAGACAAAATTAATTTTTATTGGTGATGTTAGCCCTGGTCCTTCAAAAAATGACTTTAAAAAATGGGGGAGGGTATCTGGTAGAGAACTTAGTGTAGTAAGTGCAATAACAGACTTCCTTAGCTCCAAAGCCAACCCTTGGCTGCTATAGACATACTCTTTTGGGGATTAATATCTTTTTAAGCTCTCATCTATTAACTCCTTAAAGGGCAGTGTATATTCTGACTCTGCTTTTGCAAAGAATTTTTGGTCTTATTACTATTAGCTTTCAAATAGTGTTATATTTGCATACTCCTTTTAAGGATGAAAGACAATTGAGGAAGTCTATATTCTTATTCTTTGAGCTGGTAAAATTCAAAGGTAGGATGCTTAAATGAAAAAAATTCCACTCTCTTCTGATTGTAGCAAAGAAGTGGTTCCAACAATAACTCATGCACTAAGTCAGAGGAAAACCTCTTGGCCTGCAACTACCATTGAGATCTGCCCCACTGGAAAGCATTTTTTTGTCGGTTAGTGGATGCTATTTCCCCTCTGGAAATCAGTTTGCTTGGTGAGAAGGAAACGGTGGTCTAATTTACGTCTCATTTAGTAAAGAAAATAGTGGTGATGTCTTGTATTAGACAGAATTAACTCAGAGGAAGAGTGCTTTATTTTAATGATACACACAGATTAGAATCAGAATGCTGTCAAGGAACCATGACAGCCACTTTCTCCCATTTCTCTTAGCCAGGGGCTTCAGGGATCATTCGTGGCCTTTTCCTAGTGTCTGCTTCACTCAGTATTTCTAATTTGTCTTTAATACCATCAGTTTCCTCAGAACTTCAGTTTACATATGCCTCTTATTTACTGCTCAATGACCTTTCATTTCAGTTGATTCAGTTTTCCAGTTCTCATTCTGAAAGAATACAGTCTGTTAGTTCAACCTCTCTTCATCGGTCAGGAGGTGCAAATCATCAGATGTTGACTAGGCTACGGGTCCACTGGAATGTGTGCCTGTCCCAAAAGTTGCCAGGTCATGGGCAGTTTAGGGATTGTAGGAGCTGTAGATGAGGTAATCATCTTCTCTTTGTTTACTTTCACTATATCCCTCTACTATAGGGGATTTAGACTTTGTAAGGACAGAGACGTCATCTGTCTTGATCACAGCTCTATCTCCTTTGCCTAAAACAACATCTAAAATGTGGTTGGGTATTCAAGAAATAATAATGTGACCATGATTTCAGTTGTCCTGACCTTTAGAAGGATTTGCTAATGCTGAGTGCCTGTGGTGATAATGCCTACCAGCTTTCCACAAATTAGGATACTGTATATAACCCTGTATCATAAGTGCTTAGTGAATATTTTTGTAATGAATGAAAGAAAACAGCTTTTCCATTTCTTTAAAAAATATGCAGACACCATACCACCTCCTTGGAAGCAGTCCTCTTTTTCCATGCAGATCACTTTGGTTTGTACACTTTCTCTAAATATATCATTTGTCACTATCATTGGTGGGATGCTGGCTTTTCCCCCTTCTCTATATGTGTATAGTTGTTACCCTTTATGGTTCAGCAACTGCATTAATGCTAATCTTTGGGGTTTTGTTTGGTTGGTTGGTTTGGGGGATTTTGGTCAAGATTCATTGAATATCAGAGTTAGAACATGCATGGGGCTGTACACCAAAAATTGACACAACATTGTAAATTGACTGTAACTCAATTTTTAAAAAAATACATTGAGACCATTTATTCCAAATCCTCCATTTTATGGCCTTAAGTTTCAGTCTGACAAAATTCAGAAAAAACATTCCCAGTAGGAGACTGCAGCTGGGGAGGGGGTGGTGCCAGCAGCAGCTTGTAAGACTATAAGGAAAAAAATCAGAAGAGCTGACTCTTATTTCCTACTGGAGAAAAGGATACAGCTTTTGGTGACAAGCTGCATTCTTTAGCAGTGACTTTATTTTTCCTTCACCACAAACCAGACTTGTACTATTTCCAGCCTCAGCACATTATTTAGGCACTTCCCCACTGCATTGTTTTGTTTAGTTTCTGAAATTGTATCATATTCCCTAAACTGGCTCCAACTTTTAATGCACTACCTTTCACATAGGCATGTTTACACTTTGATCTGTTTTTGTGTTTCTTGACCTGTAAACTCCCTGAGATTAGGACCCTATTATATTTTTCACAACATTCGTCAATTTATATGTGCTTCATTATTAACAAACAACTGGAATGCTTCAGAGATTTTTTTCATCAGAAGGTCAGATCTTTGGTTTTTTGTGTGACTGCCTGTCTTTTCCCTTTGCTCTGCTTCAGCATATTTTGTAATCCTTTGTTCCTTTTCTATTCTGCCCCCTTCTATGATGCTGCATTTCTTTTCCTAACACATATTTTAATTTTAAATTATTCCTTTTCTTTAAGGCAAATGCTTTTCCTTGGATTCTCTTGGGGTTTTTTTGTTGTGTGGGTTTGGTTTTGTTTTTGCAAGAAGACTTATGTAGAGAATTAAAGAAAGCATTAAGGAGGAAAAAATATTTAAATTTATTTGAAATATATTTGCTTCTCTTACTGTGAATTGTCTCTTTCTCAAAATTTAAACTTGCAAGGCAAGTACATGTATGTCTCCTATTAACATTGAGGAAATGGTTGTTAGAGAAGATTATAAGACATTTTAAGTAGATGATGGGGATAAAGGGAAGGGAAGAGGTCAGAGGAATCAGGAAAGAAGAGATACCTACCTTGGATGACTAGTGATCTGAGTTTGAGAAGGATTGTGGACGTATAAAGAGATAATTAGTTTGCTTTTGGGCATAATATAGTCACTGTGGGGTAGAATGGTAGGTAGAAATTTCAAAGAGTCAACAAGCTGGATTATTACTTGGAGAAGGAATGTTGGTTGTACTTTATATCAGGTCTTCTTTTTTTTGGTTTTATTGTGGCTTAATCCAAATCATTAGCAATTTCTCGTAGCATATTTACAAAATCCTGATATGAACATGTGACATGGATTATGAAAACATGAGTGCTTTGATTTAAATCATTCAGTTATCTAGTCAAGTTTATTGAGTCCCTACTATGTGAAAGATACTGCGCTAGAGAAATAGTATGTATTGGTGAGCAAAACCAACATAATCCCTACCCTTATCAAGCTTTCAGTCTAGTGATGAAGGAATACATTAACCAAATAATCGTACAGATAATCACACCTCTTTAGCCCAAGCACGAAATACTTCATGAATTATATTCATATACACATAGATGAGAGCAGCCAATTGAACCACCCTTAAAGTTGCCAGCGTTTAGCAATTTAGTACTTGGTAATTTAGATTTTCATAAACTGATTCATAGTATCCCTTTTTGTACTAAGTACCCTTGTACATTAGAAATAATTATTTTATAAACATTATTTTCCATAAGTATTCAGAAATCATATTTGGGTTCACTTTTATGAGGGGGAATAGTGTAGGCAGGTACCATTATTATCAGTCATTCTTAATGAATATACTTAGCAAAGCAAAAACAACTCTATAATCCCAGTATTAGAGTGTACACTAACTCTAATAAGTGGCGATTGATTAAGGATTCCAGGAAATGTAAAGAAACACTGAAATGAAAAGAAACAGTGGAGTAAGTTAATGAGTGACTATTTTTAGCTAATAGTAGGTAACCTTTTTAGTAGGCTGTTTATCTATCCATTCAGTGAGAAGCAAAAACAGGCACAGTTCTTATCATGGATCTTACAGTCTGCTGGGAAAGACAAACATTTAAATTATAACTAAATATAAAATTACAACTATAACAAATGCTGTGAAGGAAAGTTACTTGGTGTATAAGAGCCTATAAT
The DNA here is from genome assembly GCF_036321535.1 of Camelus dromedarius. NCBI lineage: Eukaryota > Metazoa > Chordata > Mammalia > Artiodactyla > Camelidae > Camelus > Camelus dromedarius. The sequence continues at coordinate 34,264,037 of NC_087449.1, read as the reverse complement.
AGAGGATAATAGAGAAGATTTCTGAGAAAGTTGAAGTTGAACTGAGCTCTGAAAGAAGAAAAAGGAGGTATTTAAGCAGAGTAGTGATGGAGGAGAGTGTTTCAAGCAAAGAATACAGCAAGTGTTATGACTTCATGTGGGAGAGACCATACTTCTGTAAAGGCCAGTGGGTCTAGAAAGCAGTGAGTTGTTAGATGAGGAACAAGAAGGTGCGTAGAGAGGGAGATAGAGAGGTAACCAGACTATGCAGGGCTTTGGAGGTCTTACTACAGACTTTGACCTCCATTCTAAAAGCAATGGGAAGCTACTGAACTGGTTTTAAGGTGTGTTGAGGAGGACATAAGGTTGTATTTGTTTTGGAAGGATTGCTATCACTTCTGTGTAAAGAACAAACTGAGATTTTGCTAGCTAATATTATACACCAAAAAAAGAAATTGAAACTTAGACTGGAGTATTGGCAATAGACATGTAGAGAAACAAACAGATTCTGTCAACATTTCAGTAGAAAATAAGTTCATTAGAATTTGGTTATGTTGTTAAATATGGAAGGTAGGGGGAGAGGTGCCAAGAGGTCTCTGTCTCACACAACTAGAAAAGTGATCTTGTTATTTACTGAGATAGGGAAGTTGAAGATCAGATTTTGGAGGTGAGTTCATTTTTAGACAAGTTGAATTTGAGGTACTTTGGGGGAACTTTGATTTAGGACTGTCCAAGTAGAGCCTGGAGTTTAAAAGCAAGATCTAGACTGGATCATTGATTTATGAATCATTTATATTAGGTAATAGTTTTAGCTGACAGCATGGACATAGTTATTGGCAGAGAGTAGAGGGCAGGAGAAAAGACCAAGACAGTAACAGTCACATTTGTGACTCTAAAAACAGCCATGTTCTGAGATTCTGGGGGATTAGGACTTCAGCATAAAAATTTGGGGGGGCATAGTTCAGCACTAACAGCAATTAGTTCAGCAGTAACATCTCTTTCTCAAGTGTTTTTCTCTATGCTAAATAATAAATGGTCAAAATATTCCTTTATATTTTGAAAAAGGAGTAAGACCCAAGTACTGTGTGACTGCCATTGTCAGAACACACCTTTTTTTTTTTTTACAAAGAAACATTTTTTTAAAACTGAAGTATAGTTGACTTACAATGTTGTGTTAGTTTCTCATGCACAGCTAAGTGATTCAGATATATATATATATATATATATATATATATATATTCTTTTTCATATTCTTTTTCATTATAGGTTATTACAAGATACTGAATATAGTCCCCTGAGCTATATAGTAGGACCTTGTTTATCTATCTTGTTTATAGTAGTTTGTATCTAATCCTAATTTATCCCTTCTTCCCCTTCCTCCTTTGGTAGCCATAAAATTGTTTTCTGTCTGTGAGTCTCTTTCTTTTTTGTAAATATGTTCATTTGTATCATTTTTTTTTAGATTCCACATATAAGTGGTATCATGTGATACTTGTCTTTCTCTGTCTCATTTACTTCACTTAGTATGATAATCTCTAGGTTCATCCATGTTGCTGCAAGTGGAATCATTTCATCCTTTTTATGGCTGAGTGATATTCCATTGTCTATATACCACATCTATCCATTCATCTGCTGATGGGCAGATGTTTAGGTTGCTTCCGTGTCTTGGCTATTTTAAGTAGTGCTGCTGTGAACATTGAGTGCAGATATCTTTTCAGATTAGTTTTCTCCGGATATATACTCAGGAGTAGGATTATATGGTGACTGGGTCATATGACAACTCTATTTTTAGTTTTTTAAGGAAACTCCATACTGTTTTCCATAGTGGCTACACCAATGTACATTCCCACCAACAATGTAGGAGGATTCCCTTTTCTCCACACCCTCCAGGGGAGCATTTCTAATGAACATCACCAAATAAACTATTTGAAAACAAAGGAGTCAGTGCAGGCACTGTCCATCTTAACATTTTCTAGACTGTAATGTTCTTTGAGTCCATTGGAGGACTTATAGGTCTTAGCATATAATTGTAATCACAGCTATCATTTATTATTGGAAAATAATACTGATCAAAATTGGTAAAGGAAAAAGATACAGAGATCCATAGAAAAAAGGCACAGGCTTCCAACAGTTAGTTCTCTCCTAGTAGAGTCACACAGAATGTGCTTAATTCTCCAGCATTGAATTATGCCAACATGTGTGAAGTGTTGTCTGCTAGGGAAGCCCAGGATACTGAGTAGGCACCACTGCTTAGCATATACATTACAGACTCCCAGAGGGAAAGCATGAATCATATTGTTCACACGAAGAGTTTAGGCACAGGGAGCCATCAGTTAGGGAATGTTGAACTGTCCTGGAATCCAAATCTTTTAAAAATTGCTATTTTTTATACCCTTGTCTAATCTTCTATTCATTGTTTCCTACCTGACATTAGAAACAAGATGCCGTTTTTGCCACCTAGAATTACATTGGATCTCTAGTTACTAAACAATAACTCAAACTTCAGGTCATTTAAAAATTTTTTTGGGGGGGAGTGGTAATTAGGTTTATTTATTTTTTAATGGAGTACTGGGGATTGAACCCAGTACCTCATGCATGCTAGGCATGCACTCTACCACTGAGCTACACACTCCCCACTTTAGGTCATTGTTAACAAGTATGATGGGAATTAAAATTGAGTGTGTGTGGTAAGAAGGGTGAGGCCACATCCATCTTTAAAATATCAGGAGTTCTTAGTCATTTCCTTCCCTATAGAGGTTTTCTGGAAAGTTGCATGTAAACTGAAATTAGAATGATGAATCATTTTAAATATCTAAATGATACTTAGACTGTTCCCTTGATTTAACAACTACCAAAAAAAAAAAAAAAAAAATACATCCCTAATATGAATAAAAGGTCTGAAGCGCATAGAAGTTAAATAACTTGGTCAAAGTCTTATGATTACTAAGTGGCAGAGCAAGGACAGTCTTTTTGACTCTCAACTATGAAATTTTTCTGCATTGAAAGTTTGCCCACTTAGGTATAAAACCTTGAAGAGGTGAGTATCTAAACCAGAGATGCAGTAGCCATGTTTATGATCATTAGTAACTGAAGGGTCATGTAACTTTTATGTGCACTATAAAGCCTGGTTAACAAAGTTAATTTTTTTAGTGCATAAAATAGGGCTTTGATAATATACATGTTACTTATAGAAGATTCTCTGAGTTTGACCTACACACTGAAAATTTTTGTACCTATACAAACTTGTTTAAAAGGAAATATTCATTACAAAAAAACTTAATAAACCAAAAAAAAAAAAAATGCCTATGGGCACAGTGCTGCAGATATACAGGGCTGAAAGAAAGCTTTCAAGCTGTGCTAGAGAAATGAAGTCAGTTTTGTGCTTCCTTTGCTCTGTGAAAGCCAGAAGAATTGAGTCTTGATGACTGCACTTGTTAACTGAAGTTTCACTGTATTCTGTATAATCTTCCTAATTCTCTAATAGGTATACACCTATGTAATTAAGATGAAGAGGGCAGAGTCTCTCAATATTGGGTGGCAGGAAGGAGGATTGGGGAAAGCTTCATTTACACCAGTAACTCGCTAGACAGGGTATAATTTGGAACAGTGGACCTGCGGGGAGAAGTAGAGGAAATATCAAGAATAAAGGCAGTAAGATGGGCAAGCATGAAACTTAGAGGAAACAGCTAAATGGGCTGCAATAATAGATATAGCTCTTTAAATATAACATTAATAGTTATAATAGCTACCATTTATTGAGTTTCTACCATTCCAAGGTTCACCATCTTCCTCATTTAAGTCTTATAGCAGTTTTATAATACAGAGTAATCCATATAAATCACATCACTTCAATATGGTCACTCTGTTAAGTGACAGAAAAGTAACTTAACCCTAAGGTTAGCTGGATGTACGAATCATACTTACTAATAAAATGATGTCTCCTTTGCATGTAATATGAACTAAATAAATAAATTTGGATGAAGAATACAGTTCTGATAAGCATTCACATACTTGGTTATTATTTCCTAAATGATGAACTAGACATATGAAAGTAACCATTAATGATTTAATGTGGAAATTCATAAAACATGAAACTTTGAACAACTGGCATTTTACTTGTACCAGAGAATATAAATCTTAATTATTTGATAAAGGATTTACTGGGTTTTGAGATTTTTAATTATAGATTTGTTTTGAATCTCAGAGAAAAGGAATACTTAAAGTTGTTGAATTGCCTTTGACAAGAAACTCAGTAACTACTGTCAGAAAAGGGGTTTATAAGAATTAAGACTAATTTAAAAAAACATAATGTTATCTTTTAAACATTGTAGTGAAGTGTCTTTCTCCTTGAATTAAATATTTCAGTATTTGAGCCTTATTTATATGTATTTGAGACTTTCCCCTAAAATTTCTCTTTGAAAAGGATATTTATACTTGAGCCCATATAAAGTCTGTCACTCTGGGTGCTATTTTATTTTGAGCCACAGAAGCTATTGGCTCAGAACAGCCTCAGTTGATGCTAGTTCTCAATGTTAATGGAGGTTATTTCACAAAATAATTTTTAAAGCTTAACACAACTTTGGCAATTATTCCTGGAGACATGATCTCATAATTGCAAATGTTGGCTGTCGTTGTAAGCAAGTGCTTTAATTGTAGAGATCATGAGTGATCCTACAGGATGAATGGAAATAGCACTTTCTAATGTAATGTTAATAGGTAGTTGTGGCTTTAAATAAGATTTCCCATGAAAACTTCATACATGGATTGAAGGTGTTAATGTCTCAGTTTATTCAGTAGAGATGTTCTCTGAAACACTATATTAGGTGGCTCAAAAATGGATCTAGCCACAATGAAACCATTAGGTCAGAGATGTGCTATCATACTTCACTGAGGTCTCTTCTCAGATGTCTCATCAAAGAGGTTTTCTCTGAGTATCTTATCTTAAGCAGCATCCTTCATCACTGTAGGAACTTTGTTTTGTTTACTCTTCACTCCCCATCAGCTGGCACATAATAATTCAAGTATCTGTTGAAAGAATGTATAAAGAGTGTGAATAAAATTATTTCATAAATGTGAGTAGGAAAAAAAAGCAATACAATTGACCCTTGAATAACATGGGTTTGAACTGCCTGGGTCCACTCATACAGACTTTTTCAACAAATATGTACTACAGTGCTATATGAACCATGGTTGGTTGAATCTTCAAATGTGGAACTGGGAATACAGAGGGCTAATTGTAGTAATAGGTGGGTTTTCCATTGTGGGGGTCAGCACCCATAACTTCTACATTATTCAGAGGTCAAGAGTCTAAATTGCTTTATTTTATATAGTAATTTATACAAGTAAGTAAATGTTATGAGTAGATATTTGGCTATTTAATTTATATTCCTAAAAGCTTATGTATTCCATTTAGAAGGAAGGTGGCCTCTATTTGGCTCAGTCAGTTATCATGTCCAAATATGTATCCAAAAGCCTAAAAGAAATTGTATGGAAGTTTATTGCAACAATGTCCAGTCTTTCCAAATAAATAATAAATTAAGTTTAAAGTTATCGTCTACATAAAAGAAAAGTTTGCAAATGAGAAGAGTCTGTAATGGCCAGTTCTAATGTAAATAATGATATACTGAGGCCACAGAACTCCATTGAGACCTACAGAACAGTGAATGAAGTCTGTTTGGTTAATTAATTAGTTACATTCATTTATCTATTTGTGTGTCCGCAATGAATATATCTGGGTTATATGGTTTTCCTGTAGAAATACTTCAGGTAATATTCCATGCCAGTTTTCCAGTAAAGTTTATATCCTTTAAAGATAAGTCAGATATGCTAAAATTTAGGCAAGGTAAAACAATCTCATGCTGTTGCACACTTGCCCAGTCTGCCTCTCCCTAAGGCCCCCTCCCCTAGCCAAAAAAAGAAGAAACAGAGGAAAACATAACCCCAGAAAACAGATTTTTTTAAAATAATTCTTTTCTCCATTTTTTAAAATTTAGGAACAAGTTCCAGTTCCGGTCTATCATCCAACACCTAGCCAGACTCGCCTAGCAACTCAGCTGACTGAAGAGGAACAAATTAGGATAGCTCAAAGAATAGGCCTTATACAGCATCTGCCTAAAGGAGTTTATGACCCTGGAAGAGATGGATCAGAAAAAAAGATCCGGGAGTAAGTTTCAGTTAATTTACACACATTTCAAAAGTCTATCTTCAGAGATTTGTTTTTGAAAAATATTTTTCTGCATTTTGGAAGTTAGATATTTAATTTTTCATGCAAGAAAATGTTCAGATGGAGCAATTGAGGAAATTTTTCATATAAAAATAGCTAACAAATAAATGATGGTGTGAATTCTGATCATTTTATATCTTGCCTATGTCCACTTGGATGATAGTTAATGTCAATTAAAAATGATTCACCTGTTTAAGTATGAACTAGTACCTAGTGTCAAGGATGTTTAGATCTAAACCCTTTGAGACAGTTGATTCTTAGGATCAATTGCAAAATATGTACCCCACTCCAACCCTTCGAGCTTTATGCACAAAGATATTCACCATAGTTTTATATAGTGAAAAACAATAATAGAGGAAGAGTTAAGTAAATTAAAATATAAGAATACTTTGGTAGTTATGCAGCTATTAAAATTGTTGCTAAAGGTTTTAGTGATACGAGGAAAATATATATCCGTTTCTTAGTTTTTGTCTTCAGTGTTCATTTATTGCATGAGAATCCCTAATGAGGAGAGAACCATTCTCCTTTTAGGTTGAGAATGGCCTTTACCAACACAGGCATAATCTGATTTACTATATCATTGTTTAGTTGTTTGAGCCATAGCACCATTTAGTGTTAGTACTTAAGATCATAACCTATGTAGAATATTGACTTCTGGAACACTGCAGAATTGGGTTGCTTCTTGAGCCTGTAGGAGAGAGCAGTGAATTTGAAACTGGAGTTAATGAAGAGACCTTTAGCCTACAGCAGCCTAGGAAGTAGGCTGAAATTAGTAGCTCTGTTTAACATGTAGTTATTAAAGTGAAAACTGTCTTACTTCTGGGCTCACACTAAAAATTCAGTTAAGTAAACAAAATTAATCTGATGATTTCCTTTAATTGCCTACTATAACGTAGCTATTTTACAAGCACAGTTCTAGCAATGGACTTTATCACCACGTGGTCCCTTTTTCTTTGCCCTGTTGAATGCTTGCAACGTTTTCAAATTCCCAGGTGATTGAAATGAGAGATTTTGGATGGATTAACACTTACTAGGAAAGAATTCAGTCTGCATCCTTAGGTGGTAGGATGACAGGCAAGCCATTTCCATCCGTTCATATTGACAGTGTCTTTGTAATAGGGATTTTAAGGAGTATTCGAGGTAGCTGACTTCTCTAAAACTGCTTTCTGATTTCTCTCCCTCACTCTCAACAGGTGTGTGATCTGTATGATGGACTTTGTTTATGGGGACCCAATTCGATTTCTGCCGTGCATGCACATCTATCACCTGGACTGTATAGATGACTGGTTGATGAGATCCTTCACGTGCCCCTCCTGCATGGAGCCAGTTGATGCAGCACTGCTTTCATCCTATGAGACTAATTGAGCCAGGGTCTCTTACCTGACTTCAAGTGAACCATCATTTTTGGTGGTTTTGATCTTTTGTCACTGAGCCCAAAGAGCCAGGGATTAGGAATTAAGATCATGCACAAAAGTTTCCTAAAAATTCCTGAATGGCTGCAGATGTTGGGGGAAAGTACGTGATATTTTAGAAACTTAGGGGGAAAGTAGAATGGTATTTTTACGTAAAGCCTTGACCCAGTGTTTAAAATATAATTGTATTTAGATCTTGTTGTTGCTCCAGTACATAGGAATTGTGTAGTGTTACAGCAGCTGTATATGTTTAAATTGTGCGTATTGAAGATTAGGAAAAAGGTAGTGGTTGTTTTTCCTAAATGAAATAACTTTCTTCTTCCCCCAACCCAAATTCTTTTCTGAAGTTGCTGGCATTTGGGTCAAGGTTTTATTAAAAGCTACATTTTATAACACTGGCACAAAAAAGTAGTTTTAAGCTTGTTTGCACAGTTCTTTTTTTCCATTGGAAATGGAATTCATTGCCTTAGGTCTTTTTAAATAGTGTATTATTATCGTTGGGGCTGGCTCTATGCTTGAAAACCAGTTTATTTATAACCTGTTATAAGTGCTATATCTGTTTGCAGTTAGGAAATGCAGAATTCAAAGTGATCTCCTAGCTTGTAAGCAAACTGAGATGCACTATCCCTTTTCTATAAAAATAGAGTTAGTCTCAAGAAACCAACTCTAGTAAAGTGGGGTTTAATATTACCCTTTCCTATGTATTTTATCTAATTATTTTGGTTGTTAATATGGTGATAATTAAAAGTCAAGGTAAATTTTAAATATTAAGATTTCTGATTTTTTGAGCTTGAATTATACCACCATGCTTTATGTAAAATGAAAGTGGCACCATGGTGAAAGTGAGAAAAGTTTCTCAGTTGTAATAGTTTTGATTTATTCTTTCCTGTGACCTCCTTCTCTGTTGTCTTGAACCATAGCAAAAGGATACTGCATCTCTTACTGTAGTGCTGAGGTTATTGAAGTTATATAAAACACATCTCAGTCTATGTTTCTTGGGAGGAAGGTCCTGCTAGCTGACTGACAGTTTTAAGCAGGGAGAATTAAGATAAATGTGTTTCATGTTTTGCACACAAATGCAAAATTTGTATAACCACATGACTTCATAGTTGTGATCTCAGAAAAGAAAGAATTTCTCCTTTGTCTTTTTCTTGCAATTCATGTAAGAACACTCTGAATCTCTAAGCTTCTGAAGTGTTAGAGGTAGAGGTGGTCTAGTAAAGATGTAGTTGTAATGTTTTATCCATTTAGCATGTGTTTATTTTTCCTTATGTATTCCAAGGTGACATATTTGTTTAGCTCAGTGATATTACAGCTTAAGAAATCATTTATTAGCTAAAGGAGATGCAATCTCAACCTAACAAATCAGAAAAGTTTCTTATTATTTTATATTGCGTTGAAAATTTGACTCTAACACTTTTCTACATACAAAACACAAAACTCTTGAAGGGTTCTTCATAATTGCATTATAGAGGAATTTACTATGTCATAAGCACTTCTTAAAGATTTGATGTTCAACTGTAGTAGTATTCACGTTGGTTAATTTTCTTATGAGCCCCATGATGAGTTTGAGAAATTGAAAAAATTAGATTATCAGGTTCTGTTAAATTGTTACATGTATCTTGCTCAAGTTTTTGTTCATTAATTTATATCCACCCAATTACATAAAGCAAATTTGGAGGAAACACCTGAAGTTGTGCAATATTTTCAGCGATACTACTTTTTTTATCTTTGTGTTTTCTACTTAAACATGATGTCTGTCAGCCAGTATTATAGTCAGACTTTCTTTTTTTCTAGATTGTTAAAATTGGTAAATGAAATTTTTTTCCTAAATCATCTTCTATGTTTCTGTTAGTCTTTCTTTATTACAAGCCTTCTTTTATAGAAGTTTGGCAGTAATAATGAAGGAACCAGGATTGAGCTGAATGGCTTTTTTTTTTTTTTTAAGGTACTTTGTATTCTTTCATTTTGATCTCCACATACCATATTAAGAACCATCAATTTTGACTTTTACTGAATTAAATAAAGTTATAATACAGTTGTAAAGGACTAAAGTTAGAGTTGATTACATAAGAATATTCCCCAACTTATCTAATGCTTTCTTTAAAACACATGTGTATAAATTTAATTAATTGCTTTAAAATTTCTAGCTATGTATACTTTTGGGGAAGTATTTTTTGTGGCTTGGCATTTAATACCATCTAATCATAAATTTAGAAGTTTGATAGCTTCAGATTTTCCAAAGCCAAGTAATAGGCACAACATATTTCGATGTGTTTGGTCTTGGCAGTAATATCTGGTTCGAAATATCTGAAAAGCCTGACTAAGAAAAAAATAATAGAATCTTACTCACTTAAATGTAAACCCAACAAGTTGAAATACTTTCAGATACTTGTAGTTTGGTCAACACAAACTTTAAAAATTTAAAAATGAGTATTCTTTATAGGGCATCTCTTAAACCAGGTATTAGAAGACTTCTCCCACTACTTTCAATGTCTGTGTGATATAAAACAAAGTACTGTGAGCATCGAGGTAACAAATTCTCTGTGTACAAAGCTCCTTCTTAAGGAAGCATGCATTGTTAAAAAGGAGTAACAATAAACGAGTCAAAAGTCGAGCTGCCTATGGTCCTGAGACTGAAAACGGCAAATAGGAAAGAAGGTAAGTTTCTTTGGCATAATTCAGAAATGCAGGCAGTTGGTGGCCATGTTTGTTTATTACAAAGACATTGGCTAGCAGTCAGTTTCTGAGAGTCAACTGATGACACTTGCATGTAAGTGCATCATAGCTAATGTAATAACCCCAACTAATTTTTTAAGCCTTTGAAATTGGTGGACATGAGAAAAGTTGGAGTTTTGGTTAATATCTCCTGAAGTAATATTAAATTTACTCACCTGAATTTAAAGATCAACTACTCTTTTCCTGGGTAGGGAGAACGCCAGAGAAGATAGTTTGTAACCCCTCCTTCTGTACCTTATGTAGCCTCCCTGCTCTAGTCTTATACTCAGTGAGACTTCCCTAGGACACAGGCCTGGTTCAGGATGTTCCCATCATGTGAGGCATGGGTATGAGGGCCATCAGAGTCCTATGCAGCCTTCTCCTGACTGCAGTATATTATTCCTTTAGGGGGCACAGCTGAATTCCTTCTGTTTCTTCCCCCTGGTTCCTGTTTCTTAAGTATTTTGCCATCATTAAATTAAAAAGTATAGAGTAAAAATGTTCAACTACAAAATTTCCATGGTTGCATTGAGTATCATTATCTTTTTTTAAAGGACACTTTAAGAGATACTTTCTTTTACATTTTAGTTTCTTGAGAAAAGGCCCTGTCCACTGGAAGATTTATTCATCTTTGGAAGCTTTCCACAGGAAGTTTGTTTTTCTCTGCATATGAATGAAGCAGCAGTATCAATAAGGTACAGATTTTAGGCATCTAAAACTGATTGTGATCAAAAGATGACCAGCACCTATTTGCTTTGAACACCTATAATATCAGTGCTTATGGACTAGATTTTTTTGGTGCTGAGAAAAGGAAATTGAAAAAAGTAACTGAGGGTTTTTACCTCAAGTGTCTGGTTATAATGGTGAACTCTGAATGCTTATGAGACAGTTTGGTTGCCTTAGCAAGTGAGGGGCCCAGCTTTTCTCGGGGGGCCACATTGTAGTTAATCTAGTCATTTAGGATCCAAAAGCAAGTCTTAAGCATTGTGTGAATGGGGAAGCCTGGACTATGCTATCAGAAAGACAATGAGGTTGACTTCCAGCACTGTCCATACCCAAGGTTTGGGAATAACTTCTACCAATTCCAGAATCAGAGCTAGTTCTTCAGCTTTGAAGTAGTGCAAAATAATGATCCTCTCTCCACGAGGGTAGCTGAACTTAGCCCACAGACAGTTAATAGCTACAGGGTATAGGACAGGAAGTTGTTTTTCACAAACCATTTATCCTCATGGCCCTTAATAATCACTGTTGTTTTAATATGAGGAAGAAGAATAACCATTCTTCTTAGTAGTGAGACAGGTGCTAATGGGGCATTTTCATGTTGGTCTTTACTACAAGTATTGTTTATGGGTATGGATTTTGATAAACTGGATTTCTGATTTCTCGTGAGGGTAAAAAATGTGAAATTCCAACTCATATTGACTCTTTGAGCCTGATTATTATTATCACTTAGCTTTTTGAAATATTTTCCTCCCTAAGTCTGGTCAAGGGAAGATGAGGTATTTTTATCAGCTCACAAAGCAGAAGCAATTACTGCTTTTCGCTTTTGGCATGCATGGCACTAGCCTCCCAGCTTCCATGTTTAACCCTATATAAAACAGTCTTCACACAACCTATAAAATTTTGAGTAAATTGGATGGTATCATCCCCCTCCTTAGAACTTTAATTGCTTCCCCTTGTGCAGGGAATAAAATCCAAACTCTTTACTGGAGATAGGCTTTCTGCCTCTTTCCTTTTATAGTACTCAACTTGTTAGCCTCGGAGACATGCTTTTTGTGCTTTCAAAAATGCCTCAAGCCTCTCAGTCCAGGCCTGCGCTCCTACATCTGTTCAGGCTTCGCTTCCCATCTCTGGAGTAGCTGACTGGAGCCCTACCTCTCTAACTGGATACTAGATCATACCTTTTCCTCCAACATCCCAATGATTTTATGAGCAAATACTGTTGCTTAAGGATTGCCTTTTTTCTTTTGGCTTTGTCCAAGTTGGACCCTGTCCTCATGATACCAAGTGCAACAGGGGAACCATGCCACATAGACATGTGCTTCAAGCCAAGGATTTCTAGTGTTGGAGTTATTAGCCAGTACCTTTTCCATCCTTAAAAGTGGTCCAAGAGTCAATACAAGTCGGAGCTGACTTTAAATTGATCGTTTTAAAGCTTGACTGTCAGTCTGCTGCCTGGCTTCAGATCTTCCTGCTGCATAATCGCTGTGTGATCTTAAGCAAGTTATTTATTTAACCTGTCTCAATTTTCTCATCTGTAAAATGGCAGTAATAGCCCTACTTAATAGGGTGGTTATGAGGATTAGATACATGCAAGGCACTGTTAAGTAGTCAGCACTTATTAGCTAGTATTCTACCCAGAGCATTTGGTGTCTGGTGTTGTAAAGTCTTAATGATGTGAAGAAAAAACCATCCAATCCAGTTATTTGTGAGATGTTAGTTATGTATCTGATTAAACTTGAATGTCAACTTTTAGAAGTCCATAGTAATCTTCTGTAATTGTATGTCTTCCCCAAGTAAGGGCTTTATTATACAGTAGAAGTAACTCAGAGTGCTCACTTAGAAATGGATTTTTCAAGCTCCTAAATGAGGCTCCTTGTTTATAGACTTACCCTGTTGGGCAGTAATGAACTTTGCACCAGATTTCCACAGTGCTGTGCTAACCCAAGCAGAAAGGCACTCTCCAGCCTTGGAAAGTAGCATCTAAGGGCGGGGATGAGAAGTTCCCATTTGCTGCTTGGTTTTTGGAATTCAGGCACCTTTCATTTATTACTGAATATGTGTGATGGTGCTAAAGACAAAAGAAAACTGTTGAAAAGGCACACTGCTGGGCATTAAATTTGAAGCGAACAAGATTGTTGTCCACTCCCCATCATCTTAGAAGAAATAAACTTGGGAGCAACTCCAGAGAGTATCTTTGGGTTTTTTTCCCTATTGAATGATTCAAGCAGTCTGCAGGCTGGGGCTTTCTGAAATCCTCCTAGTGCTGTTCTTCAGTAGCTGAGAATCTTTCACCTGGACCTCAGCCAAATGTTTGGTTGGTGTTGGCCTTTTAGGGTCCTGGCTTTGCTGTCAGGTCGTGGCTTTTTGCTGTGAATGACGATAGCTGTCTTGGAAACACTCCCATTCTGACTTGAGAGATAAGGAATAGGGAATCCTGCCAACACATGGGAGAGCTGATAGGGACCGGCATACTGCTGGAAGCCACCCTGCTGAGTCCAAGGCCTGGGACCAGTGAAAAGTGTAGGTAGAATTTCTTGTTGCCAAGGGCCTGTTCAGATCATGTTACATAGTTGCTGCTTCCTATCAACTGAGTTCCTTTGGATGCATAGGATTCACACTTGCCCTAAATGAGGATTATTTGCTCTCTGGGTTCCCTGGGCCCCTGATTGAGGAAACCTATCATTTCTGGTTACGCTGCCTGGGGACACAAGGCTTTGGCAAAAGGTAGGGAGGTATATATCTGTTGCATCCTTTTGGAGATGAAAGCCCAGAAACGGATTTGACCAGGGTTAGAATCAGAACTGCTGACAGCAGGAAAGAGCTTTAATCTAGTCCAAAGTACTAATCTTCAGAGGATCCATGACTTTCGCAGTCACTCTGAAAATCAGTAGCAAAGAAGGGACTAGAATTCAGGCCTCCTTATTTCTAGGCCAAAACTCTCCACCCGATTGGCTGCCTCTGCAGGGCAGATGTGCTGGAAAAGTCTGCACTGTTAAAGAAGCAATGACCAGAAATGGCTCAAGGCACAACAAGAAGCCCATGACAGAATTTTCACTTTCAGAGGCTTCTGCACAAGGATATGGTGGTGTCAGACACCTAACGTTTTCACCTTCCTCTACATACATGTTTTTGATAGGCTATCTCAAACTGCAGGTAGGGTAAAGGAGATAGAACCTACAGATTTCTCTTATCAGCCAGACTGCAGCCAGGGCAGCAGACGGAGGTAAAAGTGATTAAGGCTAATTAGTGAAGCTCAGCAGGAAGTAGTAACAACAATGAAACTATCCTGGCATGAAAATTTAAAAATAAAAGCACCGAAGATGAACACTGAGATGAAAGTTTTTTGTAAATGGCAATTTTGCAAATTATGTTTGGTATGCTGTGACCCATGCTTTTATACAGCAGTAGGTAGCATTCTGATATGTGAGGGAGCCACAGCAGACCACCCTCATTCAGCAGCCTGGCTCTAATCACCCCTTTCACCCTGCCCAACAACCTGGAAATAGGCTGGGCATCCAGGCTTTGGAGAGAGGGCTTACAAAGGACTTGCCCTCCGTGGAACGCATTCTTTTATCTAGTTCTAACAAAATGAGAACTCCTTTTCATAGCATTTCTGCTCTGACAGTACTAAGTGCAAAAGAAGATCCTGGATGAGTGTTTTCTGTTTTGTTTTCCTAATGAGAATATGCTTTACCTAAAACCTATGACTTCATTCAGTATCAGCCACAGGAGGCTGGTTGTATATTAATAGATTAACCCACCCAGGCCCTGGCAGATGCTCAAAAGTGTTTGCTAAATACAGCAGGCTGGAAGATTGGAAAAGCTGTCTGTGGTTCTTCCCTTACAGAAACTACATTCATGTGTTTGAGGAGTCCCATTTTCAAAGATGAATATTTTTCCTGTATACATGATTTTTTCCTCCAGGGAAATGGTTAAGTTGAAGTATGCAGTTGTTAGATTGTGAATGGTAAACCTGGTGTTAGTCACTGACTGAACCTTGAGTCCTCAATTTAACAGTCCCAGAGGTTGCAAATTCAGATGCTTCTAGGGGCCAGAAAGGTAATATAACTTTTGAAAATAGCCTCTATTCAGCTCCAATTGATTGTTGCCCTGTGGGAGTGAGGTCCAATGTTGACAGAAAATTAAAAAAAAAAAAAGACCAGAAACCAGATTTATTTGTGAAATCTCTCCATTTTTAAGTGTTAGTAACTTACTCTAAAATTCTTTAAACATTATCTTGTCTAAATAAAACATGCCTGGGCCATATGTCTTCTGATCCAATCTTTCTGCCCTGCCTAAGAATTCAAGCAACACATATTTTACTGAAATAGATGTTGCATGATCTCTTAAGTGTATGTTTTATTACTTAAATACCTCTTTTCTCTTAACAACTGAAAAATCTGAAACATACACAACAGGCCAAGAGTAACCATTCTGTTTCTAAGAAAAATGCTGTCAGTAAATAAATGTACCTTGAAGTGAAGTACAGAAGATTTTTATGTTTCATAAGTTATTCCCAGTGGTTTCAGTTTGGCATATAGCAAGGAGTCAGACTAGCGTCTGAGAAACTGCCTGCCAAATTTTTTGGCTTTAGCACAGAAAGTGCCACACAGATCCCCTTCAGTCAGGCCTCGGCATCGCCATTTCTTACTGGTGGAAATTGATTTTTTTCTTCCTACAGATGAATTCAAAATTATCTCAACTAAAAAGACATGCTTGGTTTTTTTTAAATTGGAAACTTACAAAGGTAGTAAAAATGAAGTGTTCAGAAGTAGAGTGGTAGGAGTCTGTGTGAAAACCTCTATGTCCAACCCCCAGCAGCCTTGAAGCCTGAGATGCACACCCTCCTGAGGGTCCTTCCAGCCCTAGAAGCTGAGACTTCGCTGAAGTCTGAAAAGCACTTTGGCCTGTGGAATCATACAGATTTACCTCATCAGTATAGGTTAAAACAATGATTTACAGGTGGTTGGTTGGTGGTTTTCTTTTTTTTTTTTTTAAGCCAACTTTGATCCCATCAGTGTATTTCTTAGGAAAAATGTAAACTGTTCATACATTCTCTTAAACATCACAGTGAAAAACAAGTACCCGTATATGTGATAGGGCAGGCAGAGGGTTCTACCTGCTCTGTCCTTGGCAAAGGCCCTTGGCCACACTGGTGAAAATGCCAGCTTCACTTCTGCACAGAGACCTATGTCATGCCATCCCACTGGAGCACCAGTGGACCCCAAAGGCAGGGCAGGGGGAGGGGACCTTTTTGAAATGTTTCCAGGAGCTCTGTCCAGATGACTCTGTCTTCCAGCCTGGGAGTGCTGCACAAAACTACAAGGACACTGATGAGACCATGGATCTGTTGCCATTCTCTAGGGAAGACTTGGCTTGGAGTGTGGCTGCCTGGATTCGAAAGTGTGTCCTTGACTCCATGGAATAATTCTTATAGTTTTGCCTAGAAGAGACCAAAGAATCAGACATACAAGGCTGCTCCAAGAAGTGCTTTTTCCTTCAGTCTGAACTGTGGGAGCCTGCTAGCCAGGAGGGTTTTTAGAGGCTTAAATCCCTTCTCTGTATAAAGAGTTGGGCCCAACCTAATAGGGATCACTTGGTTTCATGGCCTGAGGAACCTCTTTTGGTCCTGTTGGGTCCCCAAGCTTGAGGGAGTGGTTTCAAGAGGTAGATCCATGGGCTAGAAGGCAGGAGCCCTGGGTCTTCACAGCATTCCTGCAGCTGGCTTGTGGTGTGACCCTGGGTAACTCACTCCCCACTTCTGGGATTTCAATTCTTCATTGATAAATTGAGGAAGAAGCC
Organism: Camelus dromedarius; assembly: GCF_036321535.1. NCBI lineage: Eukaryota > Metazoa > Chordata > Mammalia > Artiodactyla > Camelidae > Camelus > Camelus dromedarius. Next base: position 34,247,180 of record NC_087449.1, on the reverse strand, counting down.
TCTCTATGCCATGTGAGAGCTGAGATCCAGGAACATGAGCCTAGCCGCCGGACTGCCACACTGCCCTTGCCAGCACCCTCCCCTCACTGCTGTCTGGCCTCCTCTGCCCCCAGCCAGCGTGAAGCTCCTCAGCTCATGAGGAACAAAAGACATACCAAGGCTAATCAAGACTTACTTGGCAGTTTCCAAGAGTTTGACAGCCTCTTCATTTCTGCCTTGCTCCATAAACAGCAGGGCCAGCTCTAGCAGGGCATTTGGGATCAAGTAGTGGTCATATTTAATCTTCTTTTCACTGCAGGACAGAGAACATGGCTTACAGGCTCTGCTCTTGAGACAGCCTTCAGACATGTCCTTCAGAATCCTCCAGAGCCTCCCCTGAATGAGAGGATCACACCCGTGGCCTCATGTGAGGTTTCCTGATCTGAATTCCAATTTGGGAAGGTTCCCACTACCTAGCCCTAAAAAGGCTTAAGATCCACAGCAGAGCCTTCCAATTTTCTGCCCCTGGGGTCCCAACTCCCAGAGAACCTATAGCTCATGTCATGTCTTTATCCTTCTCCCACCTCAGTCCCCAAGCCCCCTTTTCCAGGTTTATTAAATTGAGAAGTCTCCTGTCTCTGATCTGGCCCCTCTGATCCACCCTCCATGCTACCTAGGAGATAACCTTTTAAAACCCAAATCTGCCCTGCTGGTATCCTTCCCGGCTCTCCTGTCTACAGGATAAAGTTCAGATTTGTAAGCAGAACATCCAGGCTCTTCTCAAGTCTAGCCCCCCCACCCCTTATTTAATCTGCAACCCTTTCCCTCTACAACTTCACCCAGGTAGGGAAGGTTACCTAAGCACTGTCACCCAACCTCAGGTGTCTTTCCTGTGTCTACACATTTGTACATGTTGTATCTCCACTTAAAATTCTTTCTCCCTTGTTTTTTCTGCCTGTTAAACTTGCCAATCTAACTGACATCCCTGGAAAGCCTTTCCTAGTAGCTCGCTTTAGGTTTAGGTCCCTCCTTGGGGCACCTGCTGCCCTCTAGGCTTTGCTCTAGCAGAGCCCTGATCTTACCAGATAGAGTTGCCTGTAGCTGTCTTTTTGTAACATCTGCACTCCCCTAAGGGCAGAGTTGCTGAATTACAAATTCCAGGGCACCATTCACACAAAACTCAGTGTGGATGGGCTCCTGTAGCTGGGCAATGTGGTGGCCCTGGAGGACAAAGTCTGAATAAGATCTGTGCCCAGCAAGGGTCCTGGCACAGAGTAGACACTAGTACATGTGGAGAAAGTTAGGGGTAGGCTAGGGTCAGGCACTAGAGTGTGCGTGAGAAGAGAGAAACCCTGAAAATTCTACCCTGGAGCCCTGGGCCCAGCAGTAGGATATCTGGAGCGGGAGCAGCCACAGAGGCACTTACTTGGCAGAGATGCTCCTGAAATTCTCCTCAGCCTCCTGGACACGGCCCAGGTATTTCAAACAGAGGCCTTTCAGCAACTTCACCAAGCACTCATCATCCACTGAGTACTCATTCTCTGAGAATAGGGGAGTAAGGGAAGAAGACATGCTTGTTCACTTCTTCAGTAGTTACTCATGGAGCCCCTACTCTGTGCTGGGCCCTGGGGACACAGAGTTGACTCACACAAGGTCCCTGTCTTCAGGGAGCTCACATCTGGGGAGGAAAGACAGATACTGAGACGATGACAATACAGTGAAATTAGGACTGACTGAAGGAAGCCCAGGGGTTGTGGGAGCCCCAAAGAGGCCTTGACTCTACCTGGGGTCAAGGGACAGCTTCTTGGAGGAGCTGCCACTGAAGTTCGGTCTAGAAAGGCAAAGGAAAGTTACCAGTGTAGAGAAGCGAGGAAGGATGTTTTTGGTAGAGGGAAACTTCAACTGTAAAAACCTGTGATCTGACCCAGCCCGGCAAGCTCAAGGGCCTAGGGATAGTCACCTGGGCCCTTTTCCAGCATCTCTTCAGCCTTGATGATAATCTCAAGTATTCCGTCTGTGAGTTCCGGCTGCTTCCCAATCACCGCGTAGCCATTCCAAATGTACATCATTTCCTGGGGGCAGGGGAGCAAGTCAGTCCTAGGTTTCCTGTCCAATGGAGCCTCAGTTTCCCCATCTGTAAAATGGGCAGCTCAGATCAGAGGATCACTAAAGGCCCTTCTAGCTTTACTCTTCCATGACAAGTCTTAGCCCAGCCTTTGAAACTGTGGGCTTGAGAGAGTTCTGGGGGAGACTTATTTATTATTGCAGCCTCTCCTTACCCCAGAGAGAATTTAAGATGGGCCCATATTCTTACTCTTCAGCTCATAGCTGTGAATAGTTTTCAGTTACTTTTCTGTTCATGGCTTCCTGGGGCACTATTATGCTCTCTCCCAACCTCTCTGTTTCCAAACTCTTTCCATCCTTTGAGGACCAGGGAGTCTTCCTCCTTGCTCCAGCTAGCAGGGCCTCCTATAATGGAGGAATCATAATTTATTTAAGCACTTCAGGAGCTTAAGACTATGTCACCTCTCCTGTTCCCCCAAGGCACTGGGCTTGAGCTACCTTCTTGAAAACTATCAAACATACCTGATTCCTTTTTTTGCCTTGACTGCCAGGAAGCTCTGAATACTAAATTAAATTTTCATTCCAGTAATTCTGTTAGCTTAGAAAAGCATTTCCTAAACTATCAAGCCAGACACTGGATGTGATTTGTATACATAAAGTTCTAGAAAGACTTTCCTATTATAGTTCTTGTCATTATGATCTAGGGAGGGATTTTAAGTTTAGACAAATATTTATCAAATCATTATATGGTCCCAAGTTAGCAAATATTCCATTAAAAAAGCATTCTGTGGCCAAATGAGTTTGGGAAAAACGGCACCTTCAAGCTGCCTCTTGGAGACTTACCATGCAGATGAGCAATAAAGGTTCCAAAAAGGTCTACAGTATATAAACTTTGTTTAGGCCAGTCTTTCCCAAATGTATGTAATCACAGAAATAATTTTATACACAAATAGCATTTTACAGATTATAGTTATGGAAAGTCTCCCCTAAATTTTTGGTATAATTGTTTCATCTGCCCTTCCTTACAACACTCCCCCCGCCCCATTTGACAATAATGTCTATATTGTATATTTTAAACTGTAAAATATTTTAGGATTTATTTGAAGATATTCAGGATACAGATTCTAAATAAATTTTGTATAGATATTGAATCTTTTCATTTCTAAGATGCTTAACATGTTTTATCAGCTGATTCCCATGACTGGTCCATGAAATGGGCAACATATATATTATTTACATTAAGGGAAGAGTCACACAATTAGTTAAGCAGTAGAGTCAGGACCAGATGAAGGTCTCTGAAGCAGTGCCCTTTCTACCTTTCTGGTTGCCTTACTATTTGAATAACAAGGACTCTTAAACTAGAGCTTTCTCTGATGCCTGCTCAAATCATGCATGGAATTAGCATCATAACTGTGGTTCAGAATACTGGCTCTGGAACTAGACTGCCTGGGTTCAAATTCTGACTCTAACTCACTAGCTATGTGACGTGGACAGGTGGTTACTTTATCTTTCTACTTATATCTTACCTACTTATTAGCTATTTTATTTTTCTACTTATCCATTAGGCCTTATAATCCCCTTCTGTAAAATGGAGATACCACCAACACCTAACTCAGAGGGCTGTGAGGATCAAATGAGGCAATGGGTGTAGGGAGTGTTAAACACAGCAAGCGCCCAACAACAATGGCAGCTATTATTGTTATCTTGGAGTTGACTGTATCATGGTCCCAGCCTCAGAAAAGCTCGGTTCAGTGAGGGGGGACAGTGTAAACAACAATTATCATCACGTGACAAGACAGAAACAGACAGCGTGGGAACACAAACAGCCAAGTGATGCCTCTGCCTGGGAACAGGCTGTCTAGGAGGGCTGCTCTTTCTGTCTTGAGGTGTCTGCAACCTGCTCGCCTGTCTCCCCACCCTTATCAGACCAGTGCTTTCCAGAGGCTGGGGCAGGCTCAGACTCGTCTGTGTCCCCTACCCAGTGCCAGGTGAATTGGGAAATCCTCTCCCGGTCCCTGAGGGAAGAAGGTCTTTCTCCCTATCCACTTCCCCTGGGGTCAGTGGCTGTATCCCTGGCTCTTAACTAACCCCGACAATCCCAAACTAGAGTTCAGGGCCAGTCAAGACCCTCCTACCCACCAGAGCAGGGATTGGCAATGAGACAGGTTTGGGGGAGAGGTAGCGTCTGGACTTCCGGATGGCAAACTTCTCTGTGGGTAGAGATTTCCCAGCAATCTTGAGCTTCAGGCCTGGTACAGCTCTGTGGAAGAGATAGGAGGGTGGGGAGAGGGTGAGAAAAAGCTAGAAAGGACTGAGAGTCCCCAGCCTGCCTAGCCTCTGCTTGGCCCTTCTCTGAGCCTCGGTTTCCCCATCTACATGATGAGAGTGCTGGACTCATAGCCTGTGGCTATGGCTGTATTTCACAGGCCCTGAGCCAAGACCTGACCACTTCCTGTGACTAGGCAAGGGACTCCTCCACACCAGCAGCCAGAGGTGAGAACGTACACAAACGCCCCAGTCCTGCTTTGCCTTCTAGTTGTCTCTCCTCTACTCCCAGGCCCCATTTCAAGAAGGCCCAGCGGAAGTCTGACCCCAGTTTCACAGAAAGAGAAGGACCTGCCCAAGACCGCACAGCACAAACCTTTAATTAACTCTGGCCACGTGAGTTATGGCCTTCTCAGCTGTTTCCAAGGGCAGAGTAAAATGTGGTATGCAGCAGGGCAAGCCTCCACATCTGGGGCCTCACCCTCCCAGCTCCACCCCATCCTCCATCTCTGCCCCAGTCACAGGGTGTGGCTGTGACCTTCAGACCTGAGCTGTCCAGGCCCAGGAAACAGCTGGACCTAGTTGTGAGGTACCCCACCAAACACCTCCCCTGCTTATTCACTGTGGAACCTCTCTGGGCTGGATTTCTCATCCCAAAAATGGAGATGATGATTTGAAGGGGAGCAGAAGTCACCCCCAAATATGCCTCTTCAGCATAAGGATTATTTTAGGCTGGTTATTTTTAAGACACAGCAGACACACAAAAAACTCTGAAAACCTAGTAGAAATTACCTTTTGGTAAGAGACATTTACATTTATAGAGGAAATTTCCATTTGTAAGGGTGTCTCTGTACCAGGAAGAGGAGGATAAATGAATCTCCAGAAACTCTTTATCAATGGAGGAGGCAGAGACTTAAACCTGCATAACAACCATATCCTCTTTTACCTGAAAACCTCCCATAACTGGCTCCCTATCCCCCCAGATCCTCTGTCCTTTAGCTGGAAATGGTAATTAAGGTAATGGTTTGGCCATTTCAGAATTACTCAGCTTTCCTGGGTCTCTCCCATGTATGTATACAGTTATTAAACTTCTGTTTGTTTTTTTTTTTACTGTTCATTTGTCTTCTTATGAGGGTCTCAGCCAAGAACGTAGAAGGCTGGAGGAGAAATTACCCTTCCTCACCAACAGATTCTTACCCTCATAGGTCTTCTGGAAGAGTTACATAAGATGGAGACAGAGTCGCTTGGTAAATGATAAACGCCCTCTGATTGTGACAGTGGTGGCCCAGGAAGCTCGGGTTACCCCTACTTTCATGTCTGCAAGTTAGGGGCAACCTTCACCATGACTGGAAGAAGCCCTAGGCTCTATCCTTGGCCTGCCATAGCTGAGTCCTGCTCTAGGTCCTTCACAGGAGGCAAACAGCAGTGCAGATAAGAACAAAAGCAGCCACCATTTAGTGGCTCCAGGCCCTATGCCAGGCTCTTTAACTCTGTTCTCTATCTGATTTGCAAAACCCTGCAGAGCAGAGGTTGTTATTCCCATTTTGTAGATGCTGAAATTGTCCAAGGTGACACAGCTAACAAATGGCAGAGGCTAGATTTAGTCCTGTTTATTTGGTTTCAACTCTGTGCTTCTCTGAGTGTACCAGGTTAACTCAGCAGGAGGAACCTCTCTAGACCTCAGTATCTACATCTGTCCTACACTCCAGATGACAGAAGTTCAGTGCAAAGGATGCTGACAGAACCACTTTTGTGAAAGAAAACCTCTGAACAGATTCAAAGGCTCTAATGACAGCAGCAGGAGGAGGTGGTGACAGAGGGAATGACAGGTATGGGGTGATCCTGGGGGAGGGTCAGGGGCTCGGGGCAGGGGAGATGACAACCCCCACCTCCCTCTGCTCAGGGTGGCTGTGAGCAGAGCCTGGCTGAGACCTATGACCGGGAGCAATGGTCAGACCCACCTAAACAACTCCACTTCGTCATCCCCGAACGGCTTGTAGTCCTCCTTCCCAAACATGCTAAGGTAGGCAGCCTTCATGTAGATGTAGGTGGCCTGTGCAAGGCAGAGCAACAGTCAGGTGTGAGCAACCCGCCCTCTGATCACAGTCCCAAACTGGCACAAATACCTCACTGGGACATTGCTATGGCCCAGCATAGTAGCTAACATTCTATTATCCCCAAGCCCAGGGAAGAAACTGGGTAAGGAAGCTGAAGCAACTTGGGGACTTGAACTAGGAATTAAATCCATGATGGGCCAAGTCTAAGCAGCTGTTGTCTCCACTCTGAAGCAGCAGAGAGGACTCAAGCAACTAGTGAATGCGTGGGATAGTGCTGAGGATAGAAAGGTGACACAATGACAGGGGAGCAAGGGCTTTTGGGAAGCAGCTATTTCAGACTGGGCCCCTGAAGGCCAATGTGAAGATTCACAGAGACTTGAAAAAGGACCTTCCAGGCAAAGAGAACAGCCTGAGACGAGCAAAGGAGGACAGAGATGTGTCTAAGTAGGATACAAGTCAATAGCATAAAGCATGGGATGTGTAAAAGAAGAGGTATGAGGCCAGAAGAATGAGAAGGGCCCTGGGTCAGGGCTCAGCTCAGGGTCCCTTGGTGAAACTGCCTTACTGTGTGCCAGGTAACTGATATACATCATCTCACTTGATCCCAAAGACAATGTCGGAAAGGAATCCTTAACCCACCTTTGCATCCAGGGAAGCTGAGCTGCCAGAGGCAGAACTGGGAGTGACCCCAGGTTTGTGTGGCTTCAAGGGTCTTGCCACTGGATCCACTGACAGGGAAGGGGAGGCTCTGCAGAGCACTCCCTCCCCTGGTCCCCACCCTATGGATCCATTCCTGAAAGCCTTGCCCCTTTGCTGAAGTCCAGTGCCAGGAATGCCTGGCTCTGTGCTGCCCTCCAGTGGCCAAGCCTTGAACCACAGCTCCTGCCACCGGGGGCGGCTACAGAGGAACTGGCTGCCCAAAGTCCAGAAAGTGTAGGGGGTGGAGGAGCAAAGGGAACAGGACGTCCTGGAGTCTGTTCCAGGAGAAGGCAGAAAGCAGCCTCCACCTGGCAGCCCCACCCATGCTGAAGCCTAGGGCTACTCCCAGTTCCACTCTGCCCTCAGCACCTCAGTCTGTCCTTCACAAGGTGAGGAAAAGTTGGTCTTTATGGGGCATGCTGAGAAGCTTCCCTCAGTAACATCTGTTCCCCATACCATCTTTAACCTGTCCCTCTGCCTGGGATGCCACTGTCCCATCTCTGCCAGGCACATCCGCTGGCTTCCTCTCAGAGCTTTCTCCTGCCCCGCCATGTCAGCCCTAGCACACCTGCCTTGTCCAACACCTAGGTGTTTGCTTGTGCTCTACATTCTGTCTAGAACAGTTTCTCAACCTGTTTCCTACCCTCACTGAGTCAACAAGAGTCAGGACGGATGCAGTGACCTAGAGTTGTGAGACCTATGGACATTCAAGTTATCAAGGGATGGAAAACAGCAGCCACCTCCCCTGATGAGAGTCCTGTCTCCCAGAGTTATCTGTCTGATTGCTGGTCCCACATTTATTTTGCTGGATTATTCTACCAGACTGTGCAGTCAGACAGTCCATGCCCTCAGGAAGCTTACAGCGAGTAGCTTAGAGGGGGAGGTCCCTCAACTCCCACCCACAAACCCTTCACCTGGTGACACAGAACCTGTAGACAGCACCCTAGCTTCCAAGCCTTTGCCCTTGCTGTTCTCTTCGATTGGGGTGTCCTTCCACTTCCTCCACTCTGCCACCCTAATTCTTCCTCCTCCAAGATTCAGTTCAGAAATCTCTTCTAGAAACCTTCCTTGTCCTCTTGGCTGGGATGCCCAGGGCTGCCTCTGAGCTCCCCTCAGCCTCCCCCATCACAGCACTGAGCAGACAGTTGTCACCACCTGGTTTCTGGCCATCCCAAGGTGCAGGCACTGGGGGAAATGTGACGGGCTCACAGGGACGGCTCGGCACAGCACAGGCAGAGATGGATGCTGAGCAGAGGGCCAGCACATATGGCAGTGGCCACAGGACAACTCTCTAGAGCTGGAAGTTGGTGGAGTCTGGTGGCCAAATGCTGGAAACTAGGAATGAATGAGGCCCCAGAACTTGGGGTGCCACAACCCCCACTTTCACAGGAAACCCTTCTGAGGAAATCGTTAGAGAGAGGGGCTGACCACCCCGAAGTTGCACAGAGAGCCAGGGACCGAGCAGACTCACGGCCAGACTCCTGACACCTGGGAGGCCTGGCCTTCCCTCTGCTTGTCACCCGAGGCCTCTTCCTCCCCAGGCAGGCGGACCCAGCTGCCCGCCTCACTCCACAGGAAGGCTTCTAGGTCACTTGAGCTCAAAAAGGTCCCCCAAGGCTGTGTTCCTGTTGGGAGTGGGAGGTGATGAGGAATGAATGCTGGCCCACAGGGAAGTGCCTGCAACAGCAGGGAGGTCTCAGGGCAAGCTGGGCCTCCTGGGAGGACTTGAGGGGCAAGGGAAAAGCAGAGGCCTTTGAGTCACACAGAACTGTCTTCAAATCCAGTGTCTATCACCAGCAGCGTTGTGGCCCAGGAAAGTCACATACCCTCTCTTAGCCTCAGTGTTCCTCGTGTGCCTGATGGGGAGAGCTTCTACCTCGCTGCGTGTGGTGTGGCAGAAATGCTGAGCGCTGGGCACACAGGGCACACAGTGAAGCCCTCTCCTCTTCCCAGCGCCGCCTGCCCTGGCCCAGAGAATTCCCTTTCAGCCTGGGCCCCAGGCAGGCGGACTGGAAAGCGACTTCCTTGCAGAAGTGGGGGAGGGATGAGACAGGGGTTTAAGGTTATTGAGATACATGTGCTGTGGATCTGACAGTACCATTTGCTCTCTGATGGTCTAGATGATTCCAAGACTCTAGGTGCAGAATTCTGCGCTATTGTTACTATGATGATAAGGGCTAATACTTATTTCACCACTTACCATGGTGTTGTAAGCTTTAGTCTATGCTGAGCATCTGTTTTGCTTTGTTCTGCCCACATGGCATCTCTTTAATGCCCACCCCCAACTACACTTATTCTGGGGACAGCACCTCATTTTTCTTCTGGAGAACCGCCCCTCTCCTACTGCCGATCCATGAGGAGTCTTCCCACCCATCTCCAGGCACTGCCTTGTGATCCAAGCCAGACCAATGAGGCTCTACTTTGGGACTTCCGTTGAAACCAAACAGAAGATGTGAGTTGGGGGCAGGCAGCTCAGAGCCACCCTGCTACCACATGGAGAGAACCTGCCTGTACGGCAAAGATGTCACAGAGGAAAGCACAGCTCCAGATGGAAAAAATAAGCTCAGATGACGTAAACTGAATTCCTGAATTTAGCCCTACCTGGTCAGATGTGCCCAGAATTTTCAGTTATTATGAACCAATGAGCCTTCTGTGTTTTAGACCCGCATGGTCCAGTAGTATATCCACTAGTTCCATGTAACTTTTTAAATTTAAATTAATTAAAACAAAATAAAATTGAAAACATCCAGTTTCCCAGTTGCAGTAGACACATTTCAAGTGCTCAGTGTGCACATGTGGCTGGGAGCAACCACACTGGACAGTGCAGAAATAGAATGTTTCCACCATAACACAAAGTTCTGTTGGACAACACTCACTTAGACAGTATGAGCTACACCTCTGTCCTTTGTGACAAAGTCTCAACAGACACATTGTAGTTCTGCCCCTCATGGTCTTTAGTTCCTTCCAATCCTGACACCTAGCTGAATGTATGGTTCTGTTCAAACTCCAGTTGAGACATCTGTGTTCAGTTAGGGGTGTGGCCCTTGGTCTGGGGGCTCATGGCCAGTCTGGGTTGGCCAGGTCCCCGACACCCCCAGCACATGCTGTCAGCCCACCTTGGACCAGGAGTTCTCCTTGCTCAGCAGGTCTGCGTAGAAGTAGGCCATCTTCCACTGGCCCTTGTAGGTGAAGCACCACATCAGCTCCCAGTAGCACATGTGGTGGAACTGCTTCCAGTGCTGCTGGGCCTCACAGCACTCCTCGAACCGCCGGATGGCCTGTGGGCACCTGCCAGTTAGCCTCAGCGGGGTCCCCCAGCCCATCCCGCCCCATTCTCTGTGCCCTCTGCCCCCACCCAGGTCCATGGCAGGCCCAGCGCTGTGCTGGGCTTGGGAGAGGGCCAGGGGCAGCGTGGGGGAGATAGGAGTTGTGGCCTCCAGCCCTGGTTCTGCCCCCTAAGTCGTACATGACCTGGGCCCACCTACTGCCTGGCCCTGGGACTCCAGTCTCAACACAAAATAGAAGGGTGGGACAGAGCTGTAACGGAGGGACAACAGGAAGTGGAAAGTGTTAACGTTCAAGTGACAGAATAATGTCTATGTCTCAGAGAAAACTCCAAAGGTTCCAGCAACTCCCACGAAGCGACCTGGGCCTGGGGTGTCTGTCCTGCTGCCTGAGGAATCACAGCCGGGGCCACGGACAGACCCCGGAACGCCATGTCCTGGAGTCTGGCCTGCGCCACGGCTTAGTGCTGGGACTCTGCTGGAGCCGTGGCCCTCCTCTCTCTCGCCCTTTCAGTGGCTCCTTCCCACCCACAGAGTCCAGACGCCTTGGTCAAGGTGCCCACCTCACCCTTTGGCACCACTTCTCCATTCAGCAGGTGCCAGCCCATCACCACGTCCTGGACAGCAGGCTTCCTGCATCTCTGCCTTAACTCAGGGACCTCCCTCTCTGGGACGCTGTAGTCCTGCGTCTCCCCATCAGATCCTACTGACCACAAATGCCACCTCCTCCCTCGTCTTCCCACACTGTCATGCCCCTGCTCTCTTGTTGGTCCTCTCCGGGCAGGGCCCTCCTTCCAGTCTGCCTATCCCTGAGTCTATCTGTGTGTGTCTAAGACAGGAAGACCCTCCTGGCCTGGGAGACTCGAGGGGCCTCCAGCACTGGCTCAGACCCCCATACTCACCGTGTCAATATTGCCTTTAATGGCTTCAATCCGGCCCGCAAAGAACAGGAATATGGCACCCTGCAATGACATGCATGTGGTCTGTGTGGGTCTTCGGGGCACACGTGTGCTGGGGGTGTCTGCCAGGAGGTAGGGCTTACCTTGGGGTACTGCTTCAGGTAGGGCTTCAAAAGCTTCTCTGCCTCCTCAGTGTTGACATTCCCGGTGCCTGAAGGAGGCGGGGGGACAGCAGCACATGTCACCACCCTCCCTGGCGAGACTCCCAGCAACCTCCCAAGGGCTCCTCAGGGGCTGTTTCCCCTCTGTGAATTGGGGATGATAATTCTCCTATCTCCAGGGTGATGTGAGGACTAAATAAGAACAGCCTACAGCATCTTCACACCCTGTAAAAGGTGGGCAAGACCACCCCCATCTCACAGGTGAGAAAACTGAGGCTGGAACCTGGTCAAACCTTGAGGAAATGTGTGGTCAGCAGGCCAGGCCCCAGGACACTTGATGCAGCTCTGTTGTTTCTGGTTTCAGTGCCACACCCCCAGTCCCAGGGACCGGAGCAGGGCCTGCAGCGCCTCGCCCTCTCATCCCCTGCCCTTAGAGCCAGTCAAACCCCAGAGGCCCTGGCCCTGGCCCTGAGGGCTCTCCTACCGAGCACGAAGGTGAGGAAGGTGTGGTAGCACAGCAGCAGCAGGACACAGAGCACGGCGCGGAAGCTGTGCCCCGACGCCCCCTCCTCCAGCTGCAGCAGCCCATAGTCCTGGGGGAAAGACAGGCAGGCTGAGGCCAGCAGGACCTGGGGCCCAGGGAAGGGGAGGGGCGCCGGCGGACACTGAACAGTAGTGAGGGCAGTGCTGCCACAGCAGGGACCAGAGAGCCTGGACTTCGAGTCTGGAACCCCGGAGGCTGGGTTAGCTGCTCCCAGACTGCGCCACCCAGAACAAGGGGCTGCCCCTCTCGGTGCCTCAGCCACCTTCCTGGGGGCAGGGTACACTGCTGCCATGGCCAGGACAAATGCTTGGGTGCAGGTGTCCCCACATTCTCAACAGCCCCTTCCCCATTCCTCTCTTTATTTATCTGCTCCATCCCTAGGGTGGGCACCGAGGCCCAGAGCAGCCCCAAGTCTGGTGGGGAAGTAGGAATGATAAGGAGGCAGATAATCCTAACCACAGGCTCAGGGCACAGATAGGGCCATGAGGATTGCAGTCTGGGAAGGCTCCCCGGAGGAGAAGGCTCAGTGTCTGGCTAGGGAGGAGCGAGAGGTCAGAGCCCACTTGCATTCCTGCCTACAATCTCTGCCCTCCAGCACATCCTTGCTCTTTCAGGTGTACAAATCTGACCTGCCACACCCCTGCCTCAAGCCCTCCACAGCTCCCTTGCCCTAAGGAAAGACAAAGCCAGAGCCGGTGCTGGAGGTCTCTCTTGCTCTGGCCTCACCAACCCTCTCTTCCTGGCCAGGCAGCCCACACTTTATTTTTCAGACCTCATGTTCTTCCTTCTCATCATCAGCCTGAAATCCTACTCATGACCCAAGGGCCTTCTTATGAAAACAAAACTGAAAGGGACCTTCCGAGCATCTAACCAGTGTTTCCCTGGGCCATGGACCACAGATGGCAACTAAGATTTTAGAGGTCCAAGGCAGGGTATGAGGAAGCACAGAGTCCTAGGTGAGGATCTTCCCGTCCCAGTGCTGTCTGTCCTCCTCATGGCGTCCAGGAGAAAGCCTCAGTCCTGTGCTGGCTTGCATTCAACATCGCTTTGCCTTAAGCTCCCTTTCGCACAGAGAGAAACAGCTTTGGCTGGCCACACAGTGTCCTTGTAGTATTTATTGTTATGATTGTGTTCTTATCATGCCACATAATATGGGTTTTCTGTGTAGCAATGTTTCCTTTAAATAAATTTAAGTAAAAATATGAGCTTCATTTGAGAAAAATAATACACAGATAATAATATAGAGGTCCGTGAACATAGCAAAAATCAGGAAGGGCCAGAGAAGGTCCAAGTTTGAGAAACACTGAGCTCATCTCAAAAAAAAGCCCCTTGTTTTACCAAAAACGAAGCCCAGAGGAGGGCAGGACTTGCTCAGAGTCACAGGGAGCTGTGGAGGAGGCTGGACTGACCCAGGGCTCATGACTTCCAGGTTAATGTTCCTTCTACCATGCTGGGCCTCCTACACCAAGGAGTCCTCCCTGATCTGCTATCTGTTACTCAGGTTCCTGCCCTCAGTAAAACCTTTGGGTGCTTGAGTCCTCTGGTTCTCACCCTCAAGGTCAATGCACAGTAAGGCTTCCCTTTTGCATCTCTCAGACCAGAAAAAGGTCTCAAGGGAAGGGACTTGCTCAAGGTCTTCTGAGGGGAGAAGGACCAGGTTCCTGGCATTGGCCAGGCTCACAGAATATGACACCAGGCCACTGTATGAAGCTGCACTTCACTCCCACCCTAGAGCCTCTCTGCCCTGGGCAGGTGAGGCAGGGACCACTGGCCACACTTGCAGTAGAGAAGACTGAGGCCCAGAGAGCTTTAGCCCTTGTCCAGGGCCACACACTGAGGGAGGCTGAGCCAGGACTGACACTCAGGCCCCACAGCCCTACCCTGCACAGCTGAGCTCCAGCCCTGGGGCTGAGCGGGTCGGGAGTCCCAGAAGAGAGGTGGTTACCTTGTTTCCTGAAAACCCCACAAATTCCAGCAGCCGCAGGATCCTAGTAGGAAGCATGGACAGGGTCTGCAGGAACAGAGGCAGGTGGGCAGGTGAGGGGCAGGGATGGCCCTCCCACTCTCCACACCTCCAGAGTCCTGGGGGTAATCCCAGAGGCATAGGCCCTGTCTCCGGAATGCCCACGAGGCCCCAGGTTTCTGAAAGCCAACTTCCCCAGAGAGAGAGGCACTACAGTGTGACAGTTCAGGGCAGACTGTGTCAAAATCATAGTCTCATCACTCCCAGCCAAGCCACCTTGGGCAATTACAGCCCGAGGCCCACAACGTCTGCTTCACCACTGGGACCTGGCACACTAGCCCCATAGAGACCATGTGCAGGGCAGGGATGTGCAAGGGAGGTTACTCTTGATCCCAGATGCTGTGGACACGGCGAGGGTACACCCACTTACCAGGTTGAAGGCTCCCACACCAAGCTTCACCCCTCCTTCAAAGTGCCTGTGGTTCTCTCCCTTGCAGTACTGTGAGGACTGCATGAGGCTGTCCAGTTCCCTGCAGAGGGATGCAAAGCCTGTTTCAGCCACAGGGGCGGCTGGGTCCCCTTCCAGCTGGCTCTAGGTTGCCCCTACTCCCAGCTGATCTCAGAACTCCCTGATAGTAGATTTGTAACAGTCTGGTAATCCAGAGAGCCGATATTAGAGGAATTTCTAGCCCCATCTCCCACCATAATGACATACTTCCTGCCCTTGCACACCTACCTTGTCCAACATTTAGGTGTCTGCCTGTGCTCTGCATTCTGTCTAGAACTGTTTCTCAGCCTCAGCACTACTGACATTTTAGGCTGGATAATTCTTTGTTCAGGTGGAGGCGGAGGGCTGCCCTGTGCATCCTAGGATGTTCAGCGGCATTCCTTGGCCTCTACCCGCGAGACGGCAGGAGCAGCCTCCCCCTAGTATGACAACCAGAACGTCCCCAGACAATGCCACTGTCTCCTGGGGTGCAAAACTGCCCCCAGTTGAGAACCACTGGGTTAACTCCAACACCTTCTCCTTAAGGAAATCTTCCTAGAGTCTCTTGGTTGGAATCCAACCCTCTTTCTTCTGGTCACCAATGGCACTGAGCCCATATCCCAGCCTGCCAGGGGCAGGACAGGGGCTTTAAAGATGTGCCTACCTCCTTCCCAGGCCATGAGTATCTTGAGGGCGTTCACTCAGCAAACACTGGTGAAGGCCTCTCTGTGCCAAGCACCAGAGGACAGCAGGGAGCAAAGTCACCAAGCTGTTGTCTTTACGACTCTCCCATTCTAGGGGACAGATCCCTACCGAGTCACTGTGAGGATGAGAAGGATTTCAAAGGAGAAGAACCCTGGGGCCTGACCTAGTTTGGGGTTCTGGGAAGGCTTCCTCAAGGAGCTGACATTTGAGCTAAAACTTGAGGGATGAAGAATTAGCCTGACAGTGTTCCTGGCAGAGAAAATAGCATGTCCAAAGGCCCTGAGGTAGGAATGAGCTTGGCATATGTGTAAAACTGAGGGAAGGCCCAAATGTCTGAGGCAGAGTTGGGTAGGAGATATGGCTAGGAGGATAAGGGGAGCTCCCAGGAATGACTCAGCAATAATCCAGGACTTCATTTTAAGAGCAAGAGGGGTCTCAGGAGTTGGCAGGGAGGGATCTGACAAGGTTTGTGCTTTGGAAACACCACTCTGGCAGCTGGTGGGGAGACTGGAGGGGCCAGAACACTTGTCTGGTTTCTCTTGAACAATTCTAGCAGAGACCCACAAAGTAAGGGGGGGTCTATATACTGCATGGTGCGTTATTTCCCAGTAGTATCCTGAAATCAAACTCACAAAATCTCTGCAGGGAAATAGCCATGTTAAGTGGGGAAAATAAAGATGACAGTCTCAAGTCAATTCAGGTCAACTTTTTATGGCTGAGCTGTTTGTGCAGCATATGTGTCTTATTTCCCCCTAGCTCAGGGTCAGGCAGAGTCAGTACTCAGGGCAACCAAATGAACAGATACACCCAGAAAACCAGGGGAATAATATTCTAGAAAACTGGAGTCCTGAAGATACAGAAATCTGTCTGAGGTCACACAGCATTTTAGGTTTCCTGTCTCCAGCCAGTGTCCTCTACCTGAGGGGCACAGGGTGGTAGAAGCTGTGGCCCAGGCCCCGCCCGGCCAGCCCCACTCACTTGTAAGTCTGGTAGCTGTTTCGAACTCTGATGCCACCCTTGATGAAGCTCACCATGTTCTCATCCTGCAGGAGGGAGAGATGTTAAGGCTGAGCCTGGATGGGTAGCCACAGCTGTGAACAGGATCATACAAGGCCCTGAGTCCTGCCTGCCCCTTCCTGGGCACAGCTTTTTGAGGGGTCCTATGTGGGTAGGAGCAGAGGTCAGCCACACCAAGCCTTCCCACCCCGCCCCCCACTGGGACTTGACATGAGGGTCTTGCTTGCCAAACAAGACCTCCAAAATGCCCAGGGATTGATCAACCCCCTTTTCCAGGCTCACATGTACATAGCCTATGTGTTTGGAGAAAGGCCTGGAGCAAATGCTCCCACTAATTAACAGTGCCTCCTCCAGGTGGAGGAGCTGTGGTGAAGGAGGAGGCTCACTCATTTTTGGACTGTTTGTGTTTTTTACAAGCTGGTGTTTATCACATGTGCAATTTAAAGCACCAATACCTACAGCCCACTTGGAAACTCCACGCCTGTGTGTACATCCAAGAGAAATGGATGAACATCTTCAAGAATAGCACCACTGATCTTAGCAGCCAAGAGCCGGAAACAACCTGAATGTCCTTCAGCAGGAGAATGGATAAACAAACTGGTATACTCAGAGAGGGGAGAGCTGTTACACAGCCATGGCTGAGTGAAGAAAGCAAGTCCCACGCAGCTTGAGGCCTTAAGAAGCTCAAAGGCAACTAAAACATAACAATATGCTGTTCAGACATGAATAGGAAGCTGAGAAAACCATTTTTAAAAATAGGGTGAAGGATGATACAAAACTCTAGGTAGCGGTTCCTCTGGTGAAGGGAGGCAGAGGAGACTTGCCAGCAGGGCTGTGTTCCATGGAGGGCTCATGGGCATTTTTTTTAATTATGTGTAATAATAGAGTAAGCAAAGGAAATAAAAGGCCATTCATGGTGCAATTATTACAGTGATCCCAATAAAGAATTGGGATTAATCCAATTCTAATCATCTGAGGTAGAAAAAGATAGAAAAATAGCTAACAAAAAATAAACAGTGCCTCTCCACCCCAATATGCCTCTTTACATGATGATTTTATGTTATAATTATAACCCCGGCTTTTTGGTGAAATCATGAGGTGATGTTTCTCGTAGTTACCCCTGTGGTGAGGAGTATAGGCTCCAAGTTGGCCAGACCTGGGTTCAAATCCCAGCTCTGCCATTTGTTAACCATGTGACCCTGGGAAAGTGGCTCCTCCCCTCTAATCCTCTCCTTCACAGGCCTGTGAGGTGACAATTAAATAATATATGTAAATGTAGATAAAAACCAACATGTAGTGTGTGTAAGGTCTGTAAAAACGACATGCCTGTAATGTATACACAAAGTCTGGTGTGTTGTAGGTGCTGCAAGTCAACATTTTGAATGAGTCAACTTTGATTCATTCAAACCTGTTTGTTGAATGAATCAAATGTAAAGCAGGGCCTGTGACAATGGCTGCCACTACATGTGACATGAAAACAGCAGGGAAATGGCAGCCATGAGGTGGAGCGCATCCCAGTAGTGGATGGGAACACGTGTGCTTGGTGCGGAGGGGGTAAAACCCATCACCTCCGCCAGTGAGCCTGCCCAGGGCTAGGAGTGTTGGGGTGACTGAGCCTCAGACCTCACCTCAACCGCAAGGGGGCTGGTCATGGCTGCTACAGATCCGACTTCTGAAACCCCCAGGCTGCTGGTACAAGGAGAGGGCTCCTACCTGCAGGAAGGTCAGGGCTGCTCTCTGCAGCAGGCACTCTGCGTAGCAGACCTCAGCGTGGATTTCCTCTGTGGGGAGAAAACCAAAGCCCTGCGGCCTCCTGGGACTCTTGGAAGGAGGCTTCGGCCAAATCCTCCCCATCCCACTTACCACAAGGCAAAGGGAGCCTGAGTCATCAGCTAACCCTGCCCCCCCACCCTCAGCCCCAGGCTCCTTCATGGCACTCACAGCATTGCCCCGAATTAGCTCACATTCCCCCCACCCCCACCCAGAATGTCAGCTCAGGGCCCTGGGCCTTGTTCTCCAGTCCTTCCGGCATCACTGCAGGTATGGAGCACACACACCCTACAGTGCTGGGCAAGAAGGTGCCAAGCTGAATGGACAAACCCAGGGAAGACCACTGGCTGTGGGACTAGAGGAGGACTAACACAACCTGAGGAGTCAGAAAAGATTTCCAGAAGGAGGATATCTGAGCTGAAAAAGGGAAGAAACGATGAGGCAGGAAGAGCTTTCTAGGAAGAGGCCCAGGAGAACCAAACAACTCAGATGTCTGGGGACAGCTGAGCCACAGAAAGTTAAAGTGGGGTGAGGTGGGAGAGATTTAGAGGACGGGGAAAGATGAGGGAAAGATCTGCTGTAACGGGCCTTGAACACTGGTTGGGGATTGCAGATTTGGTCCTGTGGGCAGCAGGGAGCCATGGAAGGTATGAAGGAGAGAGTGGTACCATCACAGACACTGTTTCGTGCTGGAAACTTTAAGTGCTCTTGGGGTGAGGAGGGCCATTTGCCCTGGCACTGAGGGCCCCACATTGCTCACAGCTGGCTCCTGCCACCCCCAGGACTGCCACATGTGGTCAAGGCACAAAATGCCACATGACTCTGGCAGCCCAGACCGTCTCTTCCACTGCCCTCAGCTGTCTCATCTCAGAGTGTCTGCCTCTAAAACCACAATCCCCGCTGAGGCACGTGAGATGACTACAATAATTAAACCAGCAAACCTAACTACGCCCACAATTCTAAGCCCACCCTGGCCTGAGGAGCAACGTACATGAACCTCGCGACAGCACTTTCTTTCCTGGATTTCCAGGCCCTCAGCAGGTAATGTCGTCAGATAAGTGAGTCTCACCTGCTCCCCACCTCACCTGAGACCACTCCTCAAAAGGCCCCAGGGCTGACCTACCTGTGTCCCAGCACGTAGGCCAGGGCCCGGGTCCCTCGGAGGATGCCTAGGAGGATAAATGCCCCTTCCCACCCTCCCTGGGCCTGGAACCAGGCTGCTTGGTGTTAGTGGGGTTGAGAAGATATCCCAGAAGCCACACCTTCCGTGAACTGGTCCATTGTGGGGCGGTGCACCAGGCTGCTGAAGGAATCTGTTACAGAGGACTTCCTCCGATGCCTGAAGAGGAAAAGGGGGCCTCAAGTCATTCAGGGGGACGAGCGAGGGGCCCAAGTGTCTCTGACCACATCTCCTGCCCTTCCCATAGGACTCCACACACTGAACTCCTGACCACTCCCCTGAATCCAGGTTTTCTCACACCCTTGCCCTTGCTTTTACCTCTGCTTGGAGCCCCCGCTCCCCTGCTCCCTCTAGCCTGGCCAGCCCTAGTCACCCTCCAGGGTGACTAGCATCACCTCCTCCAGGAAGCCTTTCCTTCTCTTCTGATTGGACCCCACGACCCCATGAGCTTCCCTGCATCATGCTGGGATGTTACTGTCTGTGCCTGTCTCCCATATCAGGCCATTCAGGCATCAGAGGGGCCGGGGTATGATGATTCCCCGGGTAGCCAGTGCCCAGCACAAGGCCTGGCCTAGGGTGGGCAGGAGTGTGTTCCAGTAAATGATGACTCCACCTGTGCATGAACACTAAGGGTCTATTCGTTCATGCGTTCAAGCAGTTAATGTGTACTGAACACCAACAATGCACCAGGTCCTGTAACTGATGTCTTTATTCAGTCCCCACAACAGCTCTGTCATCACACCCATTTTGCAGATGAGTAAAGTTGAGTCTGGAGAGGAACTTGCCAAAAGTCAGAGAGTTATGTGACAGAGCCAGGAATCGTCTCCTCCTGATCTAGCCTGGCCCCTGGAAGCCCTCAGTGACTAGCTCAGACAACATGACTCCTGAGACAGTGCTAACAGGGACAGCTCTTAGCACTTGGGGTCACATCTTTTTAACCAAAAGGAGCAGCACTAATAGTGGCATTTCAGGCAATGGGATAGGCCAAGGCAACAGAAATATGAGCCTCACAACCCCTGCTCCCTGCCCGCCCCATGGCCCCGACCTCTGACACAGTGACTGCGCCTCCTTCATCATGTTGCCAGCACGTAAGATGTCCTGGGGGTCAAACGTCATCATGGCCTGCATTTCCAGGATGGTGGCATACGTCAGCGAGTGGTACATGCTCTCCTTGGTTCTGCCAGAAAGAAGGGACAAGAGAAGGTCAACGCCTAGAACTCCAAAGTAGCCGACGCTGTGTCATCATCACCTACCACCCCCTCTCCATCCTGCATGGGGGAAACGCAGGTCCAGAGAGGGGATGGGACTCGCCCAAGGACTGACCCTTCCATGGCTGCTCAGGCGGCCTCAGATCCCAGCTCCTCTTCTTCTTGCTAAGTGGCTGTAAGTGACTTTTCGAATTTGAGCCTCAGTTTCTCACCCTTTCCAGAGGAATGGCAGCAGCAAGGCTGCTGTGAGGACTCCGAAAGGGCTTAGGAGCGTGCTGGCCTGAGGCCGTAATCCCTGCGCCCAGGGCCTGCCTCTCGCCTTCTGCCCCACCTCCCACAGGCTGAGCCCAGGTCCTGTCTGTGGGGTCTGTTCTATCCTCAAGCCCTACCCCAGGCCTCCCCTTCCTTGTTTCCTGGACCTCACTGGCCTTGCCATCTCCTGCCTCTCCCCACCCTGTGTGATCCTGTCCTTCTCTGTTAAGCCCTCCCATGGTTTCTACATCCCATAGATAATGCCGGTGCCCAGGCGCTGCCCTCCTCTCCAGCCCGATCCTCTTATCATTACTGCTCCTGCCCCACAATCTGATCACACTCAATACTATACCCACACTCAACCACACACCCCTCCTCAAAAAGATTCCACACTTTTCTGCCTCCAGGTCTGTGTCCATGCTGTTCCCTCAACTTGAAATGCCCCCCCCACATCCCCTGACTCATCTGTCAAGGCCCCCAAGTGCCTCAAAGGCCACTGGGAACCCAGGGCTCCCTCCTCAGGGAGCACATGTCTATAACTGAGGCACAGGTCACACTGAACTTCTATCAGCAGAGGCTCAGCTCTCTCTCAGATTGTGGGCACCTCAAGGACAGAGCTTATATGGGATTTATCTCTGTCTCAGCACCACCGTGACACGCCCAGTGAGCCAGCCTCAGGAAGCCTCCCCCTCCTGCCTCCCTGCTCCTCCATAGCCCCAGACTCTCAAATAAAGGGTGTGGTGGGTGGGAGTGGCATTTAGTCTAACGTGCGCAGAGAGCAACAGGCAATGAGGGTTGGGAACAATGCCAGTCCCTCTGTGTACCTGGGGGAGTCATGTGTCTGGGCCTTGATTTATGCTTCTGCAAAATGGGGACAATACTGCTGGCCCACTCAAGTCCCTGTTGGGCTGGCTGGGAATTACCCCGCCTGGCACACAGCAGATGCTGCAGCGGCTTTCACTCCCTTCCCTACACTCCCTCATTAATTATTTTCCAAACTCCTCAGCGCCAGGCTTATGCTGGGAACTTCAGGGGAGAGAGAGATGACTAAGGTTTATAGACTTGTTCTCTTGTAAAATCACATGACTTTACCCAGTTTCCTGCTTTTCTTATTCATAAAATACTTCTGTAAGTCAAGTTGCTTTTCTACTTCTGGGTGATTCTCAGGAGATACTATCCTTGGGAGTCAAAAGTTTATGAAGGAAACTGGACCTTGTAGCTGCCAGGACACCTCCCAGGTCTTTGCTAAGAACCACTTACCTGAGGGCAGTGGCTTGTGGAAAAGCAGACCACAGCCCACAGTGGGGACAGAACTCAAGCTTCAAGGTCCCTCAGACACAGGCCGGATTCCTGGCCTGGCTAGTTACAGCTGCGAACCTCTCTGAGCCTCAAGTTTCTCCTCTATAAAATGGATACAATGATCCTTCTCTCCCAGGACTTTGGGTGGCTTAAATAGGTCCCAGGCCAGGACCACAATGCCAATACTCAGTAAAAGTGAGTCTGAATCCCTCTGTGTCCTGCCAGGGTCAAGGGTTGTTGAAACATTGAGAAGGGGTTTCCCTGGCAGCACACAGACCCAGACCCCCCACCAGGGAATCCCCTCCCCTCAGGCCTCTCCAACTCTCACCTCCCCTCCCCCTCCACAAGGTCCCAGGCCCAGGACTCAGCCCCACCCTCCCAGCCCAGTAGGAGGGACGCCCCACCTGGGCAGCTGGCAGGCAAAGTGGAATTTCTAGTCTGAGGCCCAAGGCCCCCAACATGTACCTGCAGTTGGAAATCCTAGCCCCTCCCCAGCCCACTACCTGGAGGCACGCCAAATACGGTCTGGACTGGAATTCAGGGCACAGAGGTATAACAACCCCAAGACCTAAGGCACCCCAAGTTTAGTTTGCACTCCACAAAGTTTTTGTTTGTACATGTGGCATCCAGACCCCTGGGAGCAACAATCTCCTCACCTCTGAGCTAGACCCAGCTCTGGACACGCTGCCCACTGGGGTCTCACCCATCAGACCAGCTGTCAAGATGGGAAGGGCACTGGAAGAGCCATCAGAAGAGCTGAGTGACACTCCTTAGCCACCTGGAGGTTAGCTGAGCCCAGTGGCCTCCAGCCCTTCCCTCCTCTGCCAGTAGCCAAGGCTCAGGCCCTTGTCAGCTACTGTCAGGCATTCCTGTCCCCACAATCAGGCCTATAGACTCTGCCCAATCCCCACTGCTCTTTCTTGGGAATTCCCTCCAGGCCCAGCCTAAGGCTTTAATTCCCGAAAACCTCTCTGGGTGAGGCTGCTCTAGGCTGGAACGCAGAGGCAGCCCCTCTGTCCCCAAGCCACTTTCCTTCATCTTCAAGAAAGTCCCCCAACCCCAGTTCCCACCTCGCTGCCTTCCTCTCCAGCCCAAGCACCTTCTGGGGGACTTATATCCCCAGTCCACCTGATGTCACCCTATCCTTTCCTTCCTGGGACCTGCCTCAGCTCTCCCTACTCCAGCCAGGCTGAGTGTCTCTGTTCCCCAAATACACTAGATCCTCATTCACTGCCAGGCCTTTGCATAGGCTGTTCCTCTGCCTAGAAATGCGCTCTCCATCTGGCTGACTCCTCCTTATCCAGCCTATCTCAGCGTAAATGTCACTTCCTCCAGGAAGACTTCACAGGTGTGTGATCTGTGTACAGTCACACAGGGCCATGCCCCAGAGGCCGCAGGCTTGGTTTAATGCTCTGTTGTCACCATCTTGAAATCCTATAATCCT
This sequence comes from Camelus dromedarius, assembly GCF_036321535.1. NCBI lineage: Eukaryota > Metazoa > Chordata > Mammalia > Artiodactyla > Camelidae > Camelus > Camelus dromedarius. The sequence continues at coordinate 34,223,903 of NC_087449.1, read as the reverse complement.
TAAAAATCTTTGAACAAAGGATTCCACATTTTCATGTTGCAATGCACAATGGAAATTATGTGGCTGGTCCCAAAGCCTTCCTGGCCAGCCCCTCCACACGAGTTGGGGTCCCTGTATAAGCACCACCCTTACGGCTTGTTTCACTGGTTCCCTGAGTGACTCTGACAGCAGCCCACGCCTCACGCAGTACTGCAGCCCCAGCACCCTGCACACTGCTGCCAGACACACGAGGGCACAGAACCATCCATGGGTGCCCAACCACCCCATCCTAGGGGTCACACCTTGACCTCATCATCAACCCAAGAAGAGCTCTGCTTCCAGAGTCCTAAGTGATACCACCCACTGCCCTACCATAAACTCCCTACCTTCTCTCTCTCTCTCTTCACTCCCACTGCCCCATCTCCTTACCTCCAGCTTGTTCTCCCTTCCTTACCCCCACCTGAGCTTCCTCTACCAGCCACTGTTATCAAAACCCTCACTGCTGAGCCTTCCAACCCACTGCTGCCCTGGTTAGGAACCCCGGCCCAGGAGCCACGCAACTGCCCACTTTCTCCACAGTGCGGCCACTGAGCAATGCAGGAAGCCTCCAGCCACAGGGACGGAAAAACACACTCCAAGCGGGGCCACCAACCTCAGCCAGGCCTGTCATGCCACTCAGAAACTTCTCCCCAATCCCTGTCACCACCCTCCTCAACCACAGCAACCCGGCCCCTTATTCTCAGCAGCAGGAGGCTTTGCCTCCTTCCTGAGAGGAATCCCAGGACAGTGCAGGGACACACCTTGAACTTGCTGTACCCACCGCCCAACCCCACACACACATCTGATCTCATGGTAGAGGAGGCAGGCATGAGGACTTCTGTCCAAGGTAAACTTCTCCACCTGCTTGAGATCCAAGATGGCCCAGAAGGCAGAGCTGTGGAGCTGATGGGGCCTGGATTTGAATTCTAGATCTGCTACCTATCAACCATGACCAATTTTTCATCAAATGAATGGAGTAGCTATCATGTTCCAGAGATAGTGCTCCGGGACAGACAGCATGAAGTAAAATTAACTAACAAGTGACAAAGGGAGAGCAGAAGCTGGGTGGTGGGGGCGGGAGGAGCTTGGTGAGCCCAGTTCCTCCCCAAGGGCAAAGTACTGATAACAATGAAATGAGACTGTGTGTACAATGAGGAAAACTGAATGAAGCTGAGCCCCAGCATCTTTTGAAGCTTCAGGGGCAACGAATGTGGAGGGGAGGTCATTTTTTAGCAAGAATTCTTTTCTCTAGACCAATGGCTCTAAATAGAGATGGGGAGGTATTTTTACTGCACCCCCACCCCCAGCCCTGTCCTTCTGACATTTGGCAATTTCTAGAAACACTGTTTGGTTGTCACAAGAAGGGGTGGGGAGTGTGCTAATGACACCCACTGTTTGAAGGGAAAGCTCTTAAACTCAAAAAGAAAGATCCTTTTCTGGAATGGGGCAGGGGTTCAGATAAAGAAAAGCTACACTGCCTCACGTGTGAGGTAAAAGTTAGCCTCACGGGAAGACTGTTCTCTCTGTGGTGCCTCCTTCAGGACAGGCATTGCCTCTGGTGGTGGTGGGGGGGTGGCCTGGGCCGCAGGACCCCTAGTAGAGTATCCTCCTAAGGTGAGGGAAGGTGAGCCAGCCCCTCAGTGAAGTGGGGGCTGGGGGAGGGAGGAGAGCACAAGGAGGGTGGGGTGGGTAGTTGTAGACAGAAGCCACTTAGGGACAGACAGGTAATGACCAGGAGGGAAATGGGGCCGGGGAGCCTTCTAAGAGCACTGGGAGGGGACCTGGTTGTTCAGCGATAGAGCAGGATGGAAACAGGGTGGGGTTTGGCCTGTCACAGATGGTGGCCACACTCTAGCTGTAGATCCTGCCCTGCCCCACCTCAAGCCCAGATCCCCTCAGAGGGTGGAGTTGAGGTGTGGGGATGCTGCCCAAGCGACTGTAGTAAGACTCATGGCTATGATGCCCCAGAACCCCCACACCCACAGTAGCTAGGCCATTGACCCCAGACAGGAGAACCGTGGGTCAGTCGGGTCTAGAGAAATTGAACAGGCCAAGCTTGCGGACTTGGGAAAAGCTGTCCCCTGCATCAGCACTTGCTTTCCCTAGGGGTCTGGGGGCACCAGTTGTGGCAGAGGACAACCTAGAGTTGAAAAGAGGGGATTAGGCAAGTGGACCGCAGACATGATTGGATCCCTGTCCCTCACCCCTATCCCAATCCCAGAATTCAGGCAGCCAGGGATTCTCTGTCCAGGTTGAGGAGTGAAGAAGCTGACACCTGGGGTCTGCTCTCTGCCAGATCATCCCAAAGCTGATCCCACCAATTACAAAGCTGCTTGGCCTGGACTTTCCAGTCGGTCATTGAGTGAATTTGCTCTTAAGTATGACCAGACAGGCAGCCAGGGACCAGTAGGCACTTCAGGAAAGTCCCTCATGAGGAGAGGACTCCCCCCATTACACAGAAAAAAGAAACCTAAAGAAATCTGAGACTTTTTAGGAAAAGAATAAAATATGTTAAAAACAGAATAATCTGTGATAATATTAATAAAAACAATAAATATTCAGTGGAACGCTTGCTATGTGCCAGGCCCTATCCTAAGGACACTCATGTTTTAAATATAGATATGAAGAACAGAGTGCACTCATAAACCAAGAACTTAGATGTTTTATGGGCAAAAAAAGAACATTCAGAGAACACTGAGGAGTATTAGGGGAATTAATCATATGATTACACACAAAAAAGAAAAATCGATGGAAGGATTTAATGTTAAAGTTGAGAAAGTCTCCTAAAAATCAGAGAAAAAAAAAGATAAATAAATATGAAATTGAGGCAGGGGGTAGATAAGTAGCTTAGAAGAGAGCTGATCCAGGAAGTCCAATATCTGACTTAAAGAAAGCCCAGGAAACAGAACATGAAGGGATCATACAAGAGAATTTCCTAGAACTGTTTCCAAAATACAGAAAAACAAGGGAAAAGACCTACATTCTGGCACATCATTGTGAAATTTTGATTTGCAGGAATGAAAGAGAAGATCCTAAACATTTCTGGAGAAGGAAAAAAGATCAACGTGCCCAGTAAAAAGAATGAGGACTCTCGGGCTACAGGAGAAGCCAGTAAACAGGGCAGAAAGCAATGCCTTCACCTTTATGAGGGGGAGGGATTCTATCTGTGCAACTCTTCCTCAGGAAAGAGTTTCTAGAGGATACGCTCTGGGAAAATAAGGGAGGATACAAGAGAGAAAAAGCCAGGCCAACCAGATAGGAGAGAAGCAAAGGGGGTTGGTTCCAGGAGGCAGCTGGAAGGTGGCCAGTAGATCCAGGGGACAGGTTTCCCGGAAAAGGAGGGACTGAGGGCTTATCTGCTATGTCTGAGCATTTAGGGAAAACCTCATGACCTGATGGAGTGGTTACAAAGAGTTCAGATAAACGTATAGCAAATTAGGCAAATAAAAAAACAAGTCAATTATTAATTCCAGAAAGGAAATGTAATCTTACAATGTAAGACTTGTCCCTAGGATGAGCATAATTATGTAATTACAATCATGAAAACACTGATGACTGATTTAGCCAAATACTGTGATACAATGGCAGGATGAGGATGAGGGGAGGGAGGAGGGGCAGGGATCTAAGAAAGCTAAATTCTTGTCAACCATTAGGTGATATTTAAAAGCAAAAAGTAAACAAGAGTGTATTTTATGGTATGTGAATTATATCTCTACTTAATTTCATTTTTTTAAAAATTAGAAAAAGTTGTAAGTGAAAAAGAGCAGTCTAAGTGTATTATTTAGAAATAGGGCAGTCAACACTAGAAGAAATGACTAAACTACTGTCATCATTGCCCTAAAAGGCTTGAGTAAAGGCAATGCAAGTTTTTGCACTTCAGAGGAAAATAACAAAAAGGGGCTATTTTAGAGCTTGATTCAGTGGGGATAATAAATCAAAGTGGAGAAGACCACAAGAACCTAAGGAGAAGGAAGTCACAGTGACCCTGGGGAAGGCCCAGCTGTTCACGGCTGTGGAGTGGGGAGCCTGAGCCATTTTTATAGGAATCTCAGGGGTCATGGTGACTCAGAAGGCCAAAGGCATTCAGTTACAAGGGGTTCCTCTCACATAAGACCTCTGATTCTCCACCTGATACACCATCCCTACACTCACATGTGTGTGTGCACACACGCGCCCTCCACCCCCAACCTGGGCTGAAGCCTCACCTGGGCTTGAGGTAGTTGAGTGCTTCTGAGAACTGGTTGGTGAGGAAGAGGTCCAGGGCGGTCATGCACTGGTCCAGGGCCTCATGGAGGCTGCTCACAGGAGTCCTGATGGAAGAGACATGGCGTGACCCAGCAGCCCTCAACCCTGGTCCTGGCTGGAACAGAGCCTCCCAAGGCCCACTTGACCTCCCTGGTGGTCCTTGAATGACTGTCACGAGCTCCTCCAGGTTGTTCACTGTGTACTAAGACACAAAGGAAAATTTGGACCTACCTCTAAGTGTTCCTAAATGTGGGAGGGGGAGCAGAAGGGGGTTGACATCAGAGCTGGTGGAAAGGATTTGTGACGGGCTGAGGATGGAGTAGGTGGGGTGGTGGTGCAAGGAAGCCTCAGGAATAAATTTATTGTCTTACCTCCCACAAGGGTAAAAGGAGTCTTTGTGGCCCTTCTGACCCATTGGGCTTTTCTGCCCCCAGTGCAGGGCACAGCCCACCCACTAAATCCCACTTCAGTCTTTCCTTCCTCCTGCTGCTCCAGGCCTTCTCCTGGCCTCCCCAGGCCTGCACTCTAGAACCCCACCGGCGCTGTCACAATGGGCCACAGCAGGCAGCCAGCCTGTAAGAGCTGCCCAGGGCTTTTATGCTCAAGGGTCACCTTCCCAGTGGCACCTCCAGCGTACCCAACCTACTTCCAGTCCTTACACTTCTACAGCTCTTATCATCCTCTGACTTTTTTTAAACTTATTTTTGTGTTTATTATCTGTCTCCTTCCACTAAAGTATAAGCTTCCTGAGGGCAGGAATATTTGTTTTGTTCACTGCTTGTTTCACCAGCATCAAGTATCTGGTACAAAATGGGCTTCTGATAATTATTGGTTAAGTTGGTGAATGAATGAATGAAGAGTCTAAGACCAGGAGAGCAAATCTCTGACCTTTCTGAGCCTTGGCTTCCCTTCTGAAAGATGAGAGATGATCCCAAAAGTCCTATCTGATGGTCTTGTAAATATCTCTTCACAAGGGGTTTCTTGAGGAGAGAAGGTGCCAAAAAGCTTCTCGATAATCTTGCTGAAAGGAGATCCTTTTCCTCAAAGGTTAGTTAAAAGTTCCTTCTCCACCAGGTAAACTCTAAACATATCTTAAGGCCTAGCTCTAATGTCTCCTCCACTGTCATGCATCAGCAGAACTTCCCAAGCAAAATGAAACATGTATTCAAAAGTATTCAAAACTGAATTCTTGCTTGTTCTCCCAAATCTGTTCTTCCCAGTCTTTGCCATCTCAATAAATAACACCCTCTACCAAGTTTCTCAAGCCAGAAATAGTCATCCTTGACACACCCTCCCCCTGGCCTCCGTCATCTACTTCATCAGTAAGCCCCATCAACTCTACCTCCTGAAGATCTCTTAATCCACTCTCTTCTACACCCAGTGCCTTTCAGTCCTGGCCACTCTCATCTTTACCCAGGTTTGATGGAAGACTCCTTCCACTCCTGCCCACTCCTAACTCTTCTCTCTCTCTTATCCCATTTTATTCCATGTCATGTCTCTTAACTCTCTTCTTTGCCATCTCTTTCACACTCTCTGTTAGATTCTGAGTGATTTCTTTAGATCTTTCATTTCAGTACTTCTCTTTAGGTGTGTCTCATCTGCTATGTATCCTGTCTACTGAGTTTTTAAATTTCAATGATTTTATTTTTCATCTCCAGAAATTCCACTTCCTTATTTTTCAAATCTGCTTGGTCATTTTGGGCAGTATTTTGTTCCCTACGTATTGTTACAAGTCCATGTTTGATTTCTTTACACATTTTAAACATAATCAGTTATAATCTATATCTCATCATTCTAGGTTCTTAGGCTCTGATTCTGCTATTTCTTGCTTCTGGTGTCTATTGCTCCCAGTGTCTTGTTTCCTTGTGTGTTTTACAATTTTACCATAAGCTCCTATTTGACTGATCCCAAAGGGATCTTGAAGAACCCATTCCTCCAGAGAAGATTTTCATTTACTTCAGCCAGGTTACCTGGGGTACTACTACCCTAAGACCACTTACATTGCTTTTTTAGTTCAGTATTTCCAGGACCACAAAGGTAGTGTATATTCAAACCCAAAATTTGTGTGATGGCAGACCAACATGCATAATTTTCTAGGGAGCCTCTGTTCCACCAGAACTGTCATCTCCCTTTGCAGGTAGATGGGTACTTTTTTCTGGTCAATGCCCCTATTTTCTGAGGATGCCCTTTGAAGATGCAAGATGCATGTGGGGGTGGCAAGGAGGCAAGTTCAGCTCCTCATACTGTTGCTGGGTAGTTCCAGGACCTTATTTCCCATCCCTACATGCCATTAAAACTCAAGGCTTAGGTTTCTGCAATCTGTAAATACCCTCAAGTTGCTGTGGCTTCATCTCATTTACCAGCCTGATTGCAGCTCCCTCTTAGTTCTTGGCTTGAGAGGATTTGTTACTTCTGTGGGAGCTCAGGAATGTAATTCAAAGGATGTACGTTGTAACCCATCCAGCCTCTAGGTAGTTTTTTTTGAGGGAGAATGTTGGAAGCATTATTCCCTTTACTCCATCCCTCTCATAATAGCCTAAGCTATCTTTTCAAAACCCATGTCTGACCATGACACTCTGGACTTGAAATCCTTCACTGCTTTCCCATTACTCTTAGGATAAACACCATGTTCCTTCCCAGGGCCTAAAAGGCCCCACTGGAAGCAGCCCTTGCTCCCTTCTTCATGAGACGGGAACAGGGTCTTACTTTAGGCCCAGGGCTTAGCTTAGTGAGTGGTGTTCAGCTCATTGTCTCTGTTGGATGAATCAACGAAGAGGCAGTGAGCACCTACCGCCCTGGGCACTTAACGGGTGTTCTCCCTCTGAGCCCCAACAAAGCCTTGTGAAGTGAGGTTATTATCTCCACTGTAGATGAGGAGACAGGCACAGAGGAGAGGTGAGTTGGCCAAGGCCATATGCCCAAGTATGGGTTCTAATCCAAGTTTCTGCCCACCAGCTCCATCCCAGGGCTTCAAGTCCATTGTCCTGGCTTCTGTCCATCTCTAAACAATTCCAGAATCAAGACCCTACCTCCTATTTCTGCACACACCCCACACCCATGTCCACCCCTCATCAAGAAAAAGGTTCTACCTCCTAGGTCCACATTCCCTCCCCTGGCAGCCCCAGCCCCTCTTCCTCTTAACTGTAATGAGGGGGGTCTGCAGTGACCTCTCTCCAGACTAGGAGCTTCTTCAGGGCAGCCCTAGGGCTGAATTCCTTTCTCCTTCCCTCCCCCAAATACCCACTAATCTGGCTCCAAACCTAGGCCTGCCCTTGAGGAGCTCATGGGTTACAGAAGTGACAGATGTAGGCGGAGGCAGAGAAAGTCAGAGACATTGGGGTTGAGATCATGGGAATCACTGGGGGCTGACGAGGCCCAGAAGTGAGGGTGGGGCAATCAAGGAAGCTTTCTGGAAAAGATGGCCCTGAATTGAGGACAAGGTGGAGAAAGAAGTCCCAGAAGGGGAAGAGTGTGAGCAAAGGGCTGGAGGCACGGCACTACAGTGGGAAGGGTGCCCAAGCTGTCATGCAGCAGGTGGGGAAGACAGGGGCTCTGGAAGGCCCGTAAATGGAGGGGTGAGGTGGGGGCGTCCCAGCTAGCTGGCAAGCTCAGGCAGGCTGGGGACATTCACCCCATCTAACTTAATAATAGCACTAATAAATACCCATCACCACAGTAAGAATATCACTTCAGGTTATCTAAGTTGATAACTGCATTATTTCGCTCTATCCTCTCACCAGCCCCAGAGGGACGTGCTCTTATCTGCATTTGACAGATAAGGAAGTAAAGACAGTGAAGACAGGAACCTGGTTTCCTCCTCCCAGGAACCTGGGAGAAGACAGAAATACTTTCTGCAAAAGCAACCTTTCCCCTCCCCTCGCTGTAACTGAGGTTTCCACTTCTCCACAGGCTGTCCCCAAGTCTTTAAGGCCTTTCTGCTCCAATCCACCCTGACAGGGTCCAGGCCAATAAATTCCTGGGCTCCTGAGTGGTGATGGTGACCGCTGGCAAGTGGGGGATGTTGAGGTGTGTGGAGCCAGGAGCATGGCTGGTGACTAATACCAGGAGCTTTAGCATAGTGAAGGAGGGAGCTTGAAGCCAAGGTGAGAAGAGAACTAAAGGGTGGGAGGGAGTGTCAGGTCTGGAGGCTTCCCACTCTCCCCTTTCCTCCCACCTTCTCACTGCCTGGAAGCTGTTACCTTAGTGCCTGGTGGGCAGAGCTGGGTGGATCTGGGGGACCCTCAGTCCCTGCTGGAGATAGAAAACCCTCCTACCTTGATCCCAGGCAGGGTGATAAGGGGTGGGGCAGTGGAGGCATGGGAAGACAGTCACTCAGAGAGCAGGCTGGCGCCTGAGATGGCTTTTACTCCCTGCTCCAGCACTCAGGAGAACACTGGCTCAGGGGTCAGGCAACTTGTCCATGGGGACCTGTTAATTTCACAGTGACCTTTCTAAATTGCAGATATGATTGTGACTCTGCTTCTAGAGTCCTCCTTAGCTGAGGGAGTGATATGGTGCTGCCTAGGCAGCATGGCCTTTGGGAGTTTTGAAAACAGACAACCCTGGACTCAAGTTGCAACTCAGCAATCACTTGCTGGAGAAACTCTGGAAGGTTCTTTAACCTCTATGAGCCTCAGTTTCCACACCAACGAAATGGGAATGACAGTACCTATCTCCCAGAGTTGCTGGGAAGAATGATTGACAGAGTGTAAAGCACAATAAGAAGTATTCAGGTAATGTTAGCAATTTTTTCCCCTAAGATTATGTATTTCCATCATTTCTTTTACCAAGCAGCATTACTTTTCTAACGAAACCAAGTAACTCTACAAGATTGAGTGTGCAAACCCTGTGACCCAGTGATTCCGCTCCAAGGAACCTGGCAATCTGGAAGAGCATTCACACATGTGCAAAGGATAATCATTCAAGAACACTCACTGTTTGAATAGCAAGACACTGGGAACCACCACAATGTCCATCAAGAAGGCTGGATAAATACACAAAGGACGGTCTCTACCTCGGGTGGCATATCATACATCAGGGAGAGTGGGGACCAGGGCTTCAAGGATCAAGAGGGCTAAATCTCAGAAACCTGAAGCTGAGTGAGAAAAAGCAAGCTGCAGACTGATTCATGCTGTATGACCCCATTTACAGAAAAATTTTAAAGAACAACATTTTTTTAGACTTATACACAGTCAGCAAAGGAATACAGAGAATTGATAAAAACAAAATTCCAGATGGCGATTACCTCTGTAGAGGGAATGGAGTTGGGAGAGACAGAAGTCCACAGGGGCTTCAATGGTATCTGCCATGGTTTATTTCTTTAACAGAATATGAAATAAAGGGGGCATAATGTTAATATCTGAAAAAGCTTGGTGACAAAGGGATGGAGTTCATCTTATTATTTGCTATATTTTCTGAAAACTGAAAATATTTCAGAATTTTCTAAGTGATGGAAATTTAAATCTTGGTTTGTTTTCCATGGCAATCTGGAAGAGCATTCACACATGTGCAAAGGATAATCATTCAAGAACAGGAATGATTGCTGGGGAATGATTCAAGAACAGGAATGATTCCCTCATACAGGAAGCTGGGCCCAGAGCAGGCCTCGGGAGTGCTTGCTGAGTGACGGAATGAGCATGGAGCTGCCATGCCCCTGCTCTGCTCGCTACAATAGCACTGACCAGGGTCAGGGGCAGATTGACCTGGAGGGCACACAGGTGACAGGTATGGTTTAGTACAAGGAAGACTCACCAGTGCTAGATGGGCAAGCTCACTGCCCCAGAGTCCGAAAGAGAGGCCAGAGAAGCCCCGGGGTTGTAGAAGGGACTCAGACAGGGATGTGAGTGTATAAAGAAGAGGGATGAATGCAGCTTCTAGCCTACAAGTTCAGGATTCTTTCATAGGTGCCCTGCTCCGTGCCTGTCTTCTCTCCTGAAAACCATTTTTCTCGGCCCAGTGGAGTAGTGCTCAAGGCTGGACAGAAGGGACTTAACCAGCTTCCAGATTTACAAAGACCAATCCAGAGAAGGAAGGGAACAGCCAGCCCAGCCTCTCTGTATTTTCCAAAAGAGGGACCAGAAGTCTAGGGAAGATACAAGACTTGGCCAAAGTCATACAACAAAAATGGTCAAGATAAGACTCACCAAGCAACCCTCCCCCAAGCCAGGGTGTCCCCCAGCCACCCAACTTCTAAGCCCTTAGCCTGGGACACGCACAGGCCCTGTGGAGGCCTCCAGCTGACAGCTGGCACCAGCCTTGTCATTTCCCTGTTCTTGTGTTAGCTCTGTGGCCCTTGGCAAATATTGTCCCTGGTGGTGAGGCTCTGGGCAGAACGGGCGCCCCTCCCAGCTCACCTGGGCAGGATCTCCACCCAGCAACCTCCCAGCAGTCCCTTCTTCCAACAGCGGGGCTCCCAGCCCCTACCCTCTGAGGCCCAGGAATGGCAAGTGTTGCTCCAGATCTCCCAGAAGTTATCAGCTGTCACTGCTACAGGGGCAGTGGAGGAGTCCTGCAGGGTTCCTCAGTGGGGTGGGGATGGGCAGGAGTGCCATGCTGAAAGTGGCAACACGCACCTTTACTACCCTGGCTCCTGCTGTGCCCAGTGGGCCTGGGCGGTTCCTACCTTAGCCTTTAAACTCCTCCAAATAACCCTGAAGATGAAGTAGTGTCTGGCATCAGACAAAGCTGGGTTCAAATCCTAGCCCGACCTCTCACCTCCTGGGAGACATAAGACAAGTCACTTAAGAGCTATGCCTCAGTTTCCTCACCTGTAACGGTGATTGTAAGAACCACCTACAGGTGTAAATGCCACGAAGGACAAAGGCGGCTCTGACGTGGCTGTGGCCACAGCTTCAAGAGAAAGTTGAGACCCAGAGAAGAGAGGCTGACCCAGGGTCCCCAGCGCCTCCACTGCGCCCGCGCAGCCCCTTCCCCGCTCCGCGGCAGCGGCGGCACCCGGAGGCGGGGCGGGGGGCGCGGTGCCGGCCGGCAGGGGCGGCAAGCCGCAGTGCGGGCCGCGAGGGAGGCCTGGCCCGGCCCGGCACCGCCCCCCTCCCCCGGCCCAGCCCGACCCGCACCCCCGGGGGCCGCCCCAGCGCGCACTTACCCTGCGGGTGGGGAGCCCGGGGCGCCGGCCGTGGTCATCGCCGAGGCGGGCGGGCGGTGTGCCCCCGCCGGACGCCAGCCGCGGCCCAGGTGCTGCCGCCGGAATACCGAGCGGGTGCTGTGCGGCCGAGCCGCGGACGCGGCGGCCGGGGAGGGGCGCGCCAGGGGCGGGGAAGGCGGCGGGGCCGGGCCGGGCCGGGCCTCGGTCTGCCCTCCCGCGCAGTGGGGCCAGGCCGACCGCAGACGCTGGCCCAGCAGCGAGCGGTGGGGTCTGCCTGCGGTCGGCCGGCTGGCGGAAGGCGCCCCCGCCCCGACAGGTAAGAGCCCCCGGCGCCCAAGGTCTGTGCCGCCCATGCCGGAGACCCCGCTGCGCGCAGCCCCCGGGAGGGGAGCGGGAGCTCGCTCCTTCCTCACGCAGCCCCACCAATCTGAGCCCAGAAAGTTCTCCGAGACCGGAGGTCCACCTCCCGGCCTCCCCCCCACCGCCCCACGGCAGCGTCCCCCACCCGAAGCCTTCATCGTCCTACTGCATTGGTGGAGGGCATTCAAGCAGAGACAGACATGGCCTCCAGAGTCAGGTTTGGATTTTAATCCCACCCACTTGCCCACAGCTTGACTGTGTTTGCAGGAGACCAGAAGGCAGAAAGTAGTTCTGAGTTCAGCACTCACTGCCAGCCAGCAGTTCACACTTCCCTCCTCAGATAATCCCTATAACTGCCATTTTACAGATGGGAAAACCGGGGCACAGAGTTCATGTGACTTGCTCAAGGCCACTCACCCAGTAAATGGCAGGCAAGTTGTGATTGGAACTCAACCCTCCTAACTCCAAAGTGCGCACTCTTACCCCTCTTGATCCCCTCTGCTCTGAATCCCTAGGGTCTATGTGGGGTTACCCATAACACTCCTCAGAGGCCTACTGTGTGCCCAGCCCCTAAGGCATGTGTCTAGGAACAGGGTTGAAGCCGACCTGGTCTGCTGGCAGAAAGAGCCAGTGGCCCATGAGGAGTTAACCAGCTACCACCTCCAGGCCCCAGATGCTCTTAACCATGACTCATCAGAGCACATGGCTGCCATTAGAGCTGTCCCTTAACAAAGGCAGGGGATAGAAGGAGGAGGGACTCCAGCGCCCCTGGATCAGCGCTGAGCTCCAGCATGTCAGAGGAGGAAACAGGAGGAGCCTGTGGAAGCAGCCATGATGTAAAGAGGGCTTGGACTAGGTCCTGGGAGAACCAGGCAGATTGGGCCTGATGGCAAAAGGGAGAGGTTTAGGGAATTACTGTCTAAATCTAAACAGATGCCTGGAAAGGTGATGAGTTCTTACTCTGTCCATATGTGAGCAGAGGCCAGATGCTCACTTGCAAGGGTCATCCCACCTCTGGGATTCTGACATAGACACAGAGAACATAATTAACTACAAGGAGCAGGCTGTGATAACATCTACCATCATCTACAGGAGTCCAGGTAAGGGAGAGTGCCATATAGGCTGGAGGAGTCTGGGGGCTTCCTGGAGAAGGTGGGCACTGAGTTGAGCCTTGAAGTTTATATTATTTATACACAATGAAGTCATGGGAGAGGTGTAACAGATACACCTCTCCCATGGGTACATGGATGAAAAAGCATGGAGGTGGACAAAGGCACACTGATGACAGCTGGAGTTTGTGAAGCTGCAAAGAAGAGCAGCAATGTGTATAAAGAGGAGCCTGGGTGATGAGGCTGGGGGGAGGGGGGTTGTTATCACATGCCATACACTTGCAGGTCTCTAGGTATTTGCATATGCTGTTCCCTCTGCCTGGTTCACACCTTCTTCCCTTGTCACATATTATTCATTCATTTAACAAGATGGTGATCCAAAACCTTACGATTGAAAGGCTTCTTAATAAAGAATACACATTTACTGATACAAAATTGCCAGGGTCCTCCCAGAGCCTTGGGAGGGGCCAGGTGAGTGAGGGGTTCAGAAGCTTTATTCTACATTAGCTTTAAGGTAGATCTTTACTGTATTCAACCAACATTTATTAAAAACCTGCCATGTGCCAAAGCTCCTACTTGCCCTGAAAGTTTCAGGTCAGATGCTGCCTTTTCCAGGAAGTCCTTTCTCCCTGGCTGGGTCAGGGGCTTCCTGGGCACATCCTGCTCTAACTTCCCCTAATCACCCTGGGCTAACACTCGCAGTGTTTGGTGGGGATGGAGTGAGGTTTGTATGTGACTGTCTCTGCATCAGACTGGGAGCCTCTACAGGGCAGGGCCTGGTCAGACACCTCTGTGTCAGTGCCTGACTAATCACCAAACATTAACACTGGGCCTAGCCCTTTACCATTTTCCTCCGAGGTAGTGATTATAATAATGACTGACATTCATCAAAGGCTTATTATGTGCCATTATACACCCATTACACATGTAAGTGTATAATATGGATTAGCTCACTTAATGCACACTTTGAGCCACCTCTCTGAGCCTCAGTTTCCTCATCAGTAAAAGGGAAATACTGCCTGCTTCAAAGGGTCATTGTGAGGATTAAGAGTTCGTATGTGTAAAACGCCCAGGATAGTGCCTGGCGTGTAGCACAGTACTTTGTAAGTGCTCTGATGATGGTGCTGGTGGTGCTAAGGTAGATGCTATTATTCTCCCCCTTTTATAGATGAAAACTGAGGCTCAGCTCTGCCTTCAGAGCTGGATCTCTGCCCACACCACAACAGTGGCAGGGATGATGGAACCACTCATCTGGTGAATCAGAGCATCAGAGTGGCACGCCCCACAGGAGGGTTCCACCTGGGCAGTTCCCAGCCTCCAGGAGCTCCAGCCCAGCCCCAACCCTGGGGAGCCTGTGAATCACCATTATTTCTGCCTCCCAATCCAGTTGACCCTGCTCAGGTCTCCTGCGCATTCCCACCTCAAGCTGACAGCCAAGCCCTGGGGACCAAGAGAGCATCCCGAGTTCTTCCCTCCCTTGCCCGGGACCTGTTTCCTGGTGCTTTGTACCTGGGAGATTCCAGGCCTGCTTTCCTCTCTCATTTTCTCTTCAACCTTTCAGAACAAGCCACTGGGCTCACTGCACTTCTCAGAGGCGCTGGGGACCTCCATAGACTGGTTTTGCCAATACCATCTCTCAGTTTAAGAAGGACTTCAATAAGTATTTGTTTAGTGAAACCACCTCGGAATGCTCCAGAAAGCTCCATTGTAGCTTTATCTCCCATCCTACAACAAGAAAACCAAGGCTTGGACCAAGTGTGACTTGGACTCAGGTGTAGCCATATCTTAAACCAGGTTTCAACTCTCTATCCTGTACAAAAAATGTATGGAAATGGTGGGGGGGAGGTCACAGAAATAGGCAGTGAGCATGTGAAAAGTGATGCCACTGTAGAAAGAGCTTAAGCTGTGAAGTCAGCTCTGCCCCTGCCCCTCTGAATCTCTGTAGTCCTGGGACAATAGTGCCAACCTCTCAGGGAGGCTGGTAGGCTTACTGAGCATTACATGGGTGACCCTGTGTCCCCTTCCCTATTTATTCTCAGCCCCTTTCTCAATGTCTTCACCCAGGCCTTTCCCTGGCATGAAGCACCCCCACCTCCACTGTCTCCACAGCCCAGAACTGCCCCCCTCGGACTCTAGAGCCCTCTCAGCCCAGCTGAGCTAGGGACTAGAATGCAGGTTTTCTTAAAGGGAGTGAGCCCCACCTAGCAGGTTACAGGCTTGGGTTCGTTAATAATTCACAAGTAAACAGGATCCACAAAGGGCCCTGGAAGAGGGCTGTGGCAGCCACAGTTCTTCAGTTTTCCCTGAAGAGGCCTGGTTCTTGGGCTGGCCCCCTTCCTCCCCATGGACTCTGGCCTCCACTAGCTGTGTAACCTTGGGCAAGTTGCTGCCCCACTCTGGCCCTTAGTTTCTCTCTTCCCACCAAATATAAGGGGGAGAGAAGATTGGATCAGGAGGTCAAGGGCCCTCCCTGCTCTGATGTTCTCAGTTGTGGGATCTGAGCTCTTTTACTAAAGTCTGGTCTCCAGGGGCTGCCAAGGGTGGGTGGGTCTAAAGAAGGAGCCCCAGTCAGGCACAGGGGACCAAGAATAATTTTGAAGATGCAGAATGCAGATGAGGGGTTTCTGGCATTGAATGCTAGCTATCCTGTCAGAGGTTAGAATTTGGGCTGCAGAGCCAGGAAGATCTGGCTGGACTCCTGGCCCCACAGCCCAAGCAAGTCACCCTACTACCTTGAGGCAGGGCAGGGAGTGGTTCAGAGAGCAGGTTTGCAAGCCAGGGCTTATACCCTGGTTCTGACACTCTGGACCAGTGACTTCATCTCTGAAATAGGGATGCTGATGACACCAACCTCACTAGGTTGTTGCAAGGATTAAATGAGATTTTACACACACACACATACATAAAGCACTTGGAATGGGGCCTTACCATTATTCTTTGAGCTTTAGTTTCCTCACTCATAAAGCAGGGATAACAGGATTGTCATGAGCATTAAATAAGCTAATAGACCCAAAAGAGCTTTGGAACCATGCAGGGTTGTCCGGAGAAGGATTTCCCCTATGATGGGCACCCAGACCTGGCCAGGACCACAAGGACAGAGCAGCACCCACTGGACACCTACTACATGTCCTCAGGGCAAACGTGCTACTTCACTCACTGCCAGTGGGAGTAGAAAGTGGCACCATCTTTCTGAAGGGTAACTGGAATTATGGGCTGAAAGCTTTAGAAAGATGATCCAGTAACACCTGGGCAACAAATGCGTCTGAAGAAGTAATCACAGACACAGACACAATCAGTTATGACATAAGGATGTTCATCATAGTGTTTTCTAAAATATACAGCTGGAAATAACCTAAATGCCCATTGATAAGGAATTAGTTCAATGAATTGTAGTGAATTTGTAGAGTGAACTGTTATGCAGATGTTTAAATTGTGTTTATAGAGAATTTATTTGCCTGGATTACTACATTGTCTTCTGACTGGTTTCTCTGCTCCTACCCTTGTCCCCCTATTGTCTCCTCTTCCCTCAGCACCAGACCCACTTGATTAGATCATGTCACTCTTCTGTTCAAAACCCTGCAAGGCTCCCCATGTTGCTTAGCGCACAAGTTGAAGTCTTCACGTAGCCATGAGGCCCTGAATGGCCTGTGCCCCCATCTGTCTGTCTGATATCATCTCCCGTTACTCTCTTATTCAGCTACACTGGCCTCCTTGCTCTCCTCTAAATGTGCCAGGCACGCTTCCACCTTGGGCCCTTTGCACTTGCTGTTCCCAGTGCCTGCAATGCTCTTCCCTCCCTCACCTCCTTCAGGTCTCAGCTCAGATGTCACCTTCTCCCTGAGGCCTTCCCTGACCATTTTACTTAAAATAAAACCCTTGCCATAATACTCCCAGTTCCTTCGCCCTGCATTATTTTTCCATAGCACTTGTTATCTGACATCCTGTATATTTTGTTTATTCATTCAGTCTGTCTCTCCCTATTAAATTCTATGCTTCACAAGGGAAGAGGTTTGTTTGTTTGTTTGTTTGGCTTTGTTCTCTAATGTATTTCTGGTGCCCAGAACAGTGCCTAGCACACAGTAGGTGCTCAATAAATGTTTGTTGCATGAATGAGTTTTTGAAAAGGTAGGAAAATGTGAAGAAAGCAGAATATAGAATTATAGTCTAGTACTAAAAAGAAAACCCCAATGTCTATGCATTTGAGAAAGTATGAGGAGGCCTCAGTTTCTGCATCTATTAGAACTGGAGACAGCAAGACCCTCCCTGGTCAGAGTTGTGGTGCACTGAAGGTGACGACCACTGAGGCAGCAGAGTGGCAGGGGATGGGGTGTTCTAGAGTTAGGGGCCGAGTTCAGAGGGTGTCTGGGAAGAGAAGCGGGAGCTGGAGGGAGCAGTGGTGAGTGAAGGAGGAGAAGGGTGCCAATTTGAGTGCAGTGCTGTGCACTGAGCCTAGGCAGCCACCATCCCTCTTTGCCTGTGCACAGGACAGTGCTTGGGTGTGCCCTTCAGTTGCCTAGGTGTAAGGGAAGTCCCCACACATCCATTTTCTTGGAAAGACAACATAGTCACTTTAATCTGACACTTAGATGCTCTATTTGAGGGAGAGTGTTTCTCAGCTGAAGACGAATTTTTGCAGGGTGTGGGTACTTGCCAGGGCCAACTCTGCCAGGGAGTAAGGGGGACACCTGAGACTATGGGAGGGAACAAGCAGGGACAGACTTCATCCCATGGGGGAAAAGGGAGTTGAAAGGAATAGACCTGGCCCAGGTCTACCTGGACAGGTGCCTGATGTCATAAGTCCTAATGTAATCGTCCTGGTTATACTATTGTTAGGTAATTAGACAAGCGGGGGCACCGGGAAGATAGGTGGAAGAGACGGAGGATGGTCCGGAAGATGGCATTATGCCCGCCTCCAGCATAGAGACTGTATTTCTTCTAAATGAGAGCCAGCAAGAAACTGGTTAAAACCCTGAAAGGACTTGACCAGCACGAACAATGTTCATTGTATTATAATTAACATTGCGGTTTAGGTTCTTGCCCCCACCCCCCACCCCCACGGGTTTTTCTGTATACACCTTGGGTAAGGACATGCCCAAAGGGCCCAAACATGACTAAGTATTCCAGGGACAAAAGCCATCAATCAATCAAAAGACCACCTCTAAGTGAGGGTATAAGAGAAGGGGAGACAAAAGCCACTGCTTTCCTCCCTTTGGATCAGCCTGCCTGCATTCCTTGGGGCTATATTTTTCTTTCCTTTTAAATAAATCTTTTAAAATCTTTCGCCACACAATGCACCATCTCCCAGCTGCAAACTTTTCTTTCGGGTATGACAAGAACCAAGGTCTTTATCTTTTGGAATAACACTATAACCAGCCAGTTAGTAGGCTGGGGGAAGGATTTTACCTAGAGCAGTAGGTTTCTGCACTGCTGTTCAACTGGGAAAGGGCTGATCTTGGAAAAGGAAAGAAGGGCTTGGTTGTCCTGGGATAAGCCAGACATTTCCTCCTCTCTCCTGGGAAAGAAGATGCTGGAAGACATACAGAAGTGGAGGTTTTGCAGGAAGGCTCCTTCCAGGATGGCTAAGGGACTTGGAGAGGAGGCCCAGGGATCATAACGCTGTTGCTCATTCCTTGCTTCCTAAGGTGCTCTTAAAATTTATAGCCTGGTCGTAGTCAAGTGGTGGCGAGTTATGGGAAGGGTCTATCCCACCCCAGGGATGGGGTGGTGATAAAGTGAAGAGCCCATCTCTGTGAAATATACAGGATGACAGATAACGATAGGTGTGCCTCCCACAGCCTCCATGAGAGAATGGGGAAGCCACCATCGCAGGAGGGTGGTGGGTGGCACAGGCCTCGAGAAGGGTTGACAAGGGACTAGTTCCCAACTCCCTAGGTGTCGACAACAGCTGGAAGACTGAGACAGATACAGGGGTGCTCCAAGGAAATCATAATGCATGAAGCTATGGCTTTATTTTAAGGTCTGCTATGTAACCACATATATGCTACACCCCCCACCCCCCAACAAATACACGCTTATTTTTAAAGAACTTTCTTCTGTCCTCCCCAGCCCCATGGACTGAATGGGAGGTGCATCCTCTTCCTGGTCCCACCTCTCAGGACACAGTAATTGGTTAAGGAAGGGCCAATCAGAATATTTCCCAGAGCTTTATCAGACTGGAGCTGATGGAGAAGCCCCTTCCTCTCCTGGCCTGGGGAGACTGATCATGATAATCAGTAACACTGCTGGGTATAGCACTGACTATGGGACAAGGACAGTTCTCTGTGCTTTACATAAACTAATTCATGCCATTCTTACAACAATCCTGTGAGGCAAGTCCTACCATTACCCTCACTTTACAGATAAGGAAACTGAGGCACAGAGAGGTTAAATAACCTGTCCAAGGTCACACTGCTGGAAAGTCCCAGAGTCAGGATTCAAAAGCAACCTATGTGGCTCCAGAGAACTTTTTCACTGCTTTCTCTTACTGTCCCAGGACGTGAGCTTGGGAGCTGCTGGCAGCCGTGCCTTACACTGAGGGGAGCAGTAGGTAAGCTGAGAATGGTGCTCATTAGGAGAGAATGGAGCTGACCGCAGTCAGAAGGTGAGCTGAGAAGCAGAAATTTTCAGAGGAAGGATACAAGCAACTCAAGTAACTAGAGCCAGAGATTTGAAGATATTTCAGGAAATGTGGCAGGCAGCAATCTGAAATTGCAGCCTAAATACTCTATTTCCCATTGACCTCAAGAAAGGGACCAAAAATGTCCCAAATCAGAATCCCTGCAAAACTAATCAATGGGGACAAAGGTTACTTGGAGATTTTCTGTGGTGTCCTCACCAGGGATTGGGGATGTGCTTCCCACACCAGAGCCCTCTCCACCCTGTGCAGCTGCCCTCAGCAACAGGGTGTAAATTGGAATCCTGGGGTCATAGCTTCAGCACTGTAGAAACTTGGAATTTTAAATCGCGAGTCTGGCGATCACAGATGCCTCAACCGACAGGATCTGAGAATCACAGAGGTGAAAACTCAGCACTAGCTTTGAGTCTAGATCCAGGCCCAAGGAAGGGACCCCATAGCAGCCCAAGGATTCCAATTGCCAAATTCAAAACTCCCTACCCGGAGGCATCTGAGAGCTCTTTGAGCTCAGGCTCAAACCAAGAGCAGGAACCCTGTTGACAGCAACCCCAGCAGGTCCCTAGCCTCTTCAGCTGGATCCCTCTGTTCTTGGGGCAGCCCCTCCCTCCCACAGCAGCTCTGCCACTGAATTACTCCCTCAGAAGCATTCTGCCTGCCTGCACTTCCTCCTCTGTTCCTGGTGCTGTCTCCTACAGGAAGTAGCCATGAGTAGGGGTTACTGGTATGTCTGGGAAGGGACCATGTTTGTAGGCTGAGTAGGTGGCCTTCCCCATCTTAAGATGCTCGGGTGTGATTTCCTTCTCATGACAGTTCCTGGCTAGCCACTCCTGTGCCTGGAATCCCACCACTGGCTCCCCAACCTTTCTGAATCCCCTCTATTCAATGCAAATACCTTACTTAGAAGGAAGATTACCTCATACTGCACACTCACGTTTATTGATCACTGGATATGCCCTAGTGGCTGTCTGTTAGGTCCTTTACCAGTGTTGCTTCACTAGGTCTCCCCATGGCTCAGTGAGCAGCTATTATTTCACAGCTGAGTAAACTGAGGCTCCCACAGCTCAGGTGAGCCAGTATGTAAGTGGCAGAGCAGGCGCTGAGCACCCTCCGAAGCCCTTCACCCTCGGGCCAGGCTGTGGGAGACAAGGCAGTGTGGTGGGTGAGGGTGGAGAAGTCACAGGCCCAGAGCTGAGAGAATGGAGGCCGGGTTTGTTGCTCAGGTGTGAGACTCTGTGATGGCAGCTGGAAGTCAGAATTCTCTGGGTATTTGTGTTCAGCAAGTTCTAGCTGAAGTATAAAGACTCGTTCAGGCCCTCACAGACATTCCCTTGCACAGGCCAGTGCCGGACATGGGGGCCAGAGTCCCCTTCCTCTGCCCTCTTCACTGTCTCTCACCTCCTTCCCAACATTAATGACTCTGGGTCTCGCCCCCCAGCCTGTCATTCCCCACTCCTCGGTTCTTACTTCTTAGCTTCCATCCCCCATTCCCTCCATTCTCTGATCCACACCCCAGCATCTCTCCTGGATCATCATCATGCCAGCTCTCTTCCAGTCTCCTCGCCTCCCTCCACAAGTGACATCAGCGAAATGCACGCATTTGAAACTCAGAAGGCTCCTGGGTGCCTACAGGACGGAGCACAACCAGGTTCTTACAGGCAGGGCAGCCCGGCCAGAAATCCATGTGGACACAGCCACTCCTCACCACCCAACCAAGGGATCCCACCCTGCTCAGAAATCAGTCCGTCATGTCTTCATCAAAACTGAAGCATTCTGTCCTGGGCTCTGGGGACATGGGGGCAGATGAATCCTGTCCCCGCTGTATGTAGCAGGGAGACAGAAAGGGGTGACCATGACCCAGTGTTAAAAATGGTCTGTTGTCAGCAAAATCCTGTCTTCATTTGGTAGCAGGGTCATCTTTTAATAGGCAAATACCCTCCCTAATGCCCTCTAGTGGCTTCCCAACATAATGAAATCCAAACTGCACTGTTCTGGGCAGCCTGCCCTCTGGATCCCCGCAGGCAGTGATCCTCATCCACTCACACATCTTTCTGCGCCTCAGACACACCTCAGGCTTTGATAGGAACTACCTTCACTGCTGGGAATGCTCTGGGCATGATGACTTTTACTGTCCATCACATCGTTCTATTTTAAGCATTGCACAGCAACTGTTTCTGGTGTTTACTTGTTTATTTGCCTACTTGTTTAGTCTGTCTTTCCCACTAGAACATAGTCTCCTGAGAGCAAGGACTTGTAAGTCTGAAGTAATGCCACATCCATAGCATGTAGTATGATGCCTGGAACATGGTATGTGCTCAACGATGTTTGTTGAAAGACTGAATGAGAGCCATGAGAGGGAAGCAAACATGCTGGAGCCCTGAAAGCCCCTGAACCTGACTCAAGGGTGGGGTCAGAAAAGCTCTCTCAAAGATGTCACCCAAAATTGAGTCTTACGGGGTGACGATCAGTAGTGGAGGATGGCATTTCAGGCAGAGGCAGTCCTGAGCAGCCTGGCACAATTGTGAGAGCCCTATAAAACCAGCCGTTGTTGTTGGACCAGAGTGAGGGTCAGGGAGTGATGGGAAACAGGCCTACACAGGTCATAGCCTGTCCCCTCAAGAGCCTTCAACTTTAACCTCTAGGTGATAGAGAGCCATGGAAGAGTTTTAAAGCAGAAAAATGACATGGTCTGGTTTGTGCTTGAGAAACAACCAGATGCATGGAAAGGGGGAGACTGGACAAAATGGGGAAGTCGGGGGCTGTTGCAGTAGTCCAAGAGGAATGAACAGCTTTAATCAGCAGAACTTGGAGACCACTGTGGAGGTGAGGGAGGGAGGTGAGAAGAATGACTCCCAGGTTCTGGGTTTGGGCAACTGAGTGGATGACTATGCCATTCATTGAGTTGGGGACACAGGGGGAGGAACAGGTTCCGGGGTGAAGACGTGAAGTTGGGAGCTTGCCGAGTTTGATGTGCTCATAGTTGGAGGCTCTGGGAGGGCAGTTAGATTGCCCTTCTCCAGGGAATAGCAGGGTGGGCTTTAAATATGTAAAGAAAATGAATTGGAGGTGACATACTGGAGGCAATGACACCCCTAGAGGGTTGACACACTGGAGGAGCTGTGGTGCACTTAATTTCACCATGGACAGGCACTGGGACCCAGGATTTCCTTCCACACTGCTGCCGCCAGTCATGGACGGCCTCTCGGGGGAGGAGGAGCTCACTGTCAGCTCTCAGCTCTCACCTATGCAGGCACACAGGCTGCCCACGTCTCCACTCATGCAGCCCTGGGGGGACCAGGAGCGTGAGCGGCACTGCTGAGGAAAGACGTGGCTGCCCAAGCCTGACTCCCATCCCGCCTGAGGTCCAGCTCATCTGAGTCGCCTTCACAGGTGGCCCACCCTCCGTTGGGACCCAGGTAATGGGGCCGTATCTCTTTAACCCCAGGCCCAGCCCTGCTGGGGGCCATGACACGCGAGCAGGGGACACTTGGAAGGGGTGAGAAGCGCTGCACTGCCACTCCCCGGGCCCTCTGGCCGTTATCCCGCACCCAGCAGCCCGCAGACTGCTGTCTCCAGCTGTGCCACCTCAGCTGTCCCTCCCGTCGGCTGTTCCTCAGCTTCCCCTCCGTCCCAGCCCCAGCCTGGTACCTGCGGTCGCTTTTCCCGGAGGCCGCCCCCTTCCAGGCGGTCAGAAAGGCCATGGACGCGGGCCGGACTCGGATGGGGGCGCGGGCGGCCCCTCGTGGCGGCGCTGGCGGTAGCGGCAGCTCCCGCGGCAGTACCTGGATAGGGTGGGCGGGGCGGAACCCGTGGCTCCGCCCCTTCGCGGCGGGGAGCCTCCCTGCCTGGAAGGGCGTCGGTGTCCCAGGGGCGGACCTGGGGTCCCAGGACAAGACTGCTATCGACCAGAGCCATCGAGACCACGCATTAGTCACAAGGAGAAATTGAAGCCCACCCAGGACGACAAGGGATTTTGTCCAAGGCAACACAGGGCCAGTGACACCACCCACCTCAAGGCCCTCCACTCCCACTATAGAGCCTGACCATTATCGATGGACAATGGTGTCACTTAGGCCCGTCCCGCCTGTCTAAGTGCAGAACGTGCCTTGCCAGGGCTGTACCTGAATGGGGTCAGGGGCTTGGGACTGTCCCCAAGTGCAGGGCACAAAGCAGGAGGGGCAGGCAAGGGAGCGGAAAGATAGGAAGGCGCTGCTTAGGCCTGGGAGTGGAGGCTGCTGGCCAGGCAAGGCACTGGGATATGACCCTGTTCACAGACTTGTGATTCTCAGCACCTGGCGGGGAGGTGGGGGACAGAGAATGAAACTGTCTACAGTACAGACTTTCTTTGGAACCCCATGTTTTGCTTCAGATCATGTGCGTTGTTATTTTAAACAATTGCTAACTAGAAGAATCAGCTCTGGAGCAATATGAGCCTCTGACAGTTCAGTCCTGCAGGCTTCCATGGGAGGCTCAACCAAGGGCAAGGATCCAGTAAGCACCTTGCAGAGGTACTTGAGAAGGAGCACCCCAGGCCAGTGTGAAGGATGGATTCAGAGGTCCCTGGAGACTTCTCTTTGGGAGGGAGGATAGGGGTGAATACAGGGCAGGGGCAGGGGGCTTAGGGACTGTTTCTGTCAACTTTGGGGCAGGGTCTGTATCCCAGGCACTTGTGCAACACAAACTGTTGTCTAATAAATGGTGACTAATTCTAATGTGCCAAGCCCTAAGCCAGGTGTTTTGCATAAATTCTCATTTAACTTCATCTAATTACTTACCCCCATTATTGATGAAACTGAGATTCAGAGGGGTTGACTGACTTCCCTGAGACCAAGCCTTATACTCCTACCCAGATCTTAGACCTATCTGGGGCTTCCCTCTTTCCCCCTTTCTGGGGTCTGTAGGTGGGTGGGGCATGGAGTGGGAGGCCTGGGCAAAGCAGAGAGCAGAAGCCTCAAGGATCATCTGGGCAGTTTCTCCCACTTTTCCTTGGTAAGCAGCAGAAAAAATGTGACCTTTCCCCTTTTCTCTGAGCACGCATGTCATGGTCTTGACAGAGCAACAAGGGCCTGAGAATGCTGCCTATCTGACCACAAAGCTAAAGCTTCCAGATCTGGAAATTCTGGTTGAGGGCCCAAACCCCTCAGCCCACAGAGATTTGCAGAGCTTGTCAGCAATGGGCACTGCAGATAGACAACTTCCTCCTGGGCTCACAGGCATGAATACAACAGGGCCTCAGAATCCTGGTCTCCCAGAGGGCCAGAGCCCAGCCTAATCCCAGGCGAGATTAAAGTCCCACCTAGTCTCCAAGACCACAGCCAACACCACTTGCTACTGGCAGTCCTACATCTCCCTAACGGAGGCCATCTCCCTCTTCAGAGGTTACATTTTTGTCTCTCTCACAGCACTTAGCACTACACACTTTCTAAGCCTTGTATTAGCTATCAATGACCATATTAGTTTCAGATCTCTATCTGAAGGTACAGACTGTCTCACATTTGTGTCTTCCACAGAGCCCAGCACCATTGTTACACATAGGAGTTACTCAATGTTGAGAAAAGGAACTAATATTTATCGTTTCTGCTCAGTGGTAGGCACTATGCTGAGGGCCTTAACATACTCTACTTCTAATCCAGACAACTCTGTTTTGAGAATATTTGAGTCAGAAGTTTAGAAATTAGATCAAATCAGGAACTAGGATTCAATCCAAGGATTCTTAAACTTCAAGGCTTGTTTCCTGTTCTCCTTTTTCTTTGACACCTTCATCATCATCTTCTTCTTTATCTTCATCACCATCATTTGTTCAGAACTTTGTTAGGCATTATTCTAAACCCTTCCCATGTATCAACTCATTCCATTCTCAAAACAATCCTATCAGGTATGTCCTTTTACAAGCCCAATTTTTATAGTTGAGAAAGTGAGGCAGCAGATAAGCAACCTGCTCAAGGTTACAACAGCTAGTTAAGTGGCAGAGTTAGGACTCAACCCAGCAGCCTGACTTGAGCTGTATCTTAACCTCAGCCCTGGACTGCCTGCCACACAAAGCAGTTAGAATGCACACAGCATTTACAAACCACTTTCCCAAAGCTTATCATTTAAGCTTATCACATTTTGAATCTCACAACCCCAAAGGTAGAGCAGGTTTTCTTCTTTCCCTTGTTCTGGAGCCAGACTGCCTGGGTTAGAATCTGGGCCTCACCACCTTATAGGCTGCTATGACTTTAGGTGAGTTACTTAATCTCTCTATGCTTTGGTTTTCTCATTTGTAAAATGGGGATAACACCACCTATCACAAGGGTTGTTGTGAGGACTAAGTGAGTTAATGCAAACAAAAGAGAACAGTGCTGGACACATAGTGTGTGTTGTGTGTACCTCCTACTATGTGATAGTTTTATCCAGGATCAGCGGGGAATGTTTGGTATCAATATAATTTCGAGATAGATGAAGTTTTCCCATTAATTTAACCATACATAGACATGTTTCCTAAAATGCATTATTACTTTGTCTTCTCAAACACAGACATGACAGCTTTTACTTAGTGAATATCTGCCACGTAACAGCAATGAAGACTTTATATCCATCATCTTTTATCCTCACAACAACCCTGTGAAGTAACTATTATCCCCACTGAGGACCAGAGAGGTTAAGAGATTTATCCAAAGTCACAAAGCTAGCAAATTACCATTTGCCAGGAATCTTCTCAGGAAGCTATGATACATCAGGGTTTTCTTTGAGAACCTCAGTTCTTGCTTAGGGCCTGTGTTTGACCTCTGTTGACACTTAAGCTCAAAGGGCTGCCTTTAATGCCAAGGGTGCAAAAGGCAGCCTGGTGTGCTGGAAGAGCAGCTCTCAGAGCCGAGACACCTGGGCTGGAAGCTGGCTTGTTCTCTCATAGGTTGGGGGGTCTTGGCCAAGTCACTGCCATCTCTCTATACCTCATGTTTCTGTTACAGTGTTGTGAAGATTAAATGGGGTTATTTATATTCAGAGTCTTGGTGCCAGGCTCAGAGGTCTTCAATAAGTGTCAATAAGTAACTTGTCTCTTTTCCTTTTTATAAAATAACTTAGTCTTTTCAAGTTCTGACTCCAGAGGAAACAGAAAGGAGAGGCTGAAGCTAAGCCTTCAGGTCTTGGGCAGCTGAACACATTCTATACACTTATTGGAACGGGGAAGAAAAATAGGTGGGGTCTTTCTGCAAAGACACACCTTCCCCTCCATTAGATCATCTTTTACATTATTAACCTGGATACACACAACATTTGGGCCCACACTGCTTACTTGAAAAGAGATGTTTTAAAAAATTAGTGGATTTTTGACATTTTATCTTGTGACCTGGTACATATTCAGTAACAAATTCTATTTCATGATTTTTAAAGTGCTGATCCTTAACATACTGAAAAATTTACAAAGGAAATATAAAATTTGCTTCAACATAACAAGAGGGACATGGCTAGGAATATGGATAACATAAGATTAGATATGAATTGGTACCTATTGAAGCTGATTATTGGTATGTGTGGGTTCGTCTACTTTAGAGACATACCTCATTTCATTGTGCTTTGCAGATACTGCATGTTTTACAAATTAAAGGTTTGTGGCAACTCTGTGATAAGCAAGTCTCTCAGCACTATTTTTTGAAACAGCATTTGCTCACTTTGAGTTTTTGTGTCACAGTTTGGCAATTCTTGACATATTTAAAACTTTTTCATTATTACATTTATTATGGTGATCTGTGATCAAGGATCATGGATACTATTATAATTGTTTTGGCATTTTTAGCAATGTTTTAGAAGTAAGGTATGTACACTGTTTTCTTAGACATAAGGTTACTGCACACTTAACAGACTACAGAGCAGTGTAAACGTAACTCTTACATGTACTGGGAAGCCAAAAAAATCCTGTGACTTGCTTTATTGTGATACTTGCTTTATCGTGGTAGTCTGGAACCAAATCTGCACTATCCCCATGGTATGCCTCTGCAACTCTGTTTACATTTTTCCCAAGCTGCTTGATTTACTAAATCAATTTCACAACTCAACTAATGTATTACAACCTGTTGTTTGAAAAACATCAAGTTAGAGAGGATTCCAAAAGGATTCCATATGCTACACTCACATTAAAGTACGTTATTTCCTTCAAGAAGCATTTTCTCAAGATTTTGTTTAAAGGGGGAAAAAACCAAGCTTGCATGTTCAGGCCATTACTGATTTAATACCAATCAGAAATTAAGGTTATGAAGGAAAAGCCTCCTGAAAGGTTAAGATTTTAACCTGAATATGATGGGAACAGAGGCATATTTTATTACAGGAGTGATAGGGGCAGATTTCAATTCTAGAAGAATCTGACTGCAGCATGGAGGATGGTTTGGAAGCAGAGAGAAAAACAGATTGGTGGCAAGGAGATTAGGAGGCTTTGGCAAAAGACTAATGAGAGATGATGAAGACCTGAACTGGGGCAGTGGCACTGGGAATGGAGAGGACAGATCTGAGAGATACTTAAAAGGCAGAATTGTTAGGTCATGTTGATAGTTTGGAGGAGGATGAGTCAGGGAGAAGTCTGGCACATATAGGCTCAATAAATGATAAGATCAGTGAAAGAATGAGTCAGACCCCAGGGACTGAGATGTTTCACTAAGAACTCAGGAACTGGGGAAAGTCAGCCTTAGGAGGAGTTAAATACAGAGTCCATACACATGATGAAAGCAAAGATATGCAAAGTCACCCCAAAGAGACTTCACAGCTACCCAACCAGCCAAACCAGACTGTAAGCTGATTAAACATATTAGTCTAAAAAAACGTGTTCATCAGAGAGGCCAGGCAGCCCTGGCTGCAGAGAGTGAGAAGCCTCAAAGTAGGAGGCATCCAGGCACCAGCAAGGAGTCTTGTTCGACCAAATGTGGGCACTGTAAGCCCTATGGCAACTTTCACTGGAAACTGGCATTTTGGATTCTACCTCAGTCCCTGTGAACTTGCTTAATGGGAGCTCCATTTCTCTTTTACTTATGAAGATCAGGTTTCTAAACATGAAGGTCAGACCTTGGACAAGGTTGAATTCACTAAAGTAACGAATGTCACTTAAATGGGGCTTCCTGGGAGACTGTCTGCCAGCCTTTCCCAGTCAACAGAGCCCTGACATCAAATGATGCGGCCTTGTGAAAGCTGTGTTTTTGTTTTGTTTATTTTTAAATTTCAACAGTTGCCACCTATGCCTTTAACTAGTGATGGGAGAATATAGCACTCCTATCATAATCTTCAGTATGCAGTGCTGTGAAATTAACTGTAGGTAATGTCTATCTCCCGACTACACCACTGATGCCAAAGTCCTCATATGAGTCTTCTCTGTCCCTGACCCAGCACAGTACCCAGAACACAATACAGTTTAGCAAAGGTGAATGGAATAACAATGATTGTCTTGCTGCATTTCCAAAACTCAGACAATAAAGGGCTTTCTGGCAGTAAGAGGTACACTATTGATCCATGCATCAAAAGTATTTTAATGTAAGTTTTCTTCAGCAAAGCAATCCATTGAGCATGGATTCTGGAGCTAGACTGCCTGGGCTTGAATCCTAGCTCTGACATTTTTAGCTCTGTGATCTTGGGCAAGTTGCTAAACCTTTTCTCACCTCAGCTTTCTCATGTGTAAAGGTGAGTAACAGTACCTAACTTAAAGGATTGTTATGGAGACTAAGATGAATCAGTACACAGAACTTACTCAACTTACAACGGAGTTAAATCTCCGTAACTAAATCATAAGTCAAAATACCACAAGTCAAAAAGGCATTTCATTCACCTAAACTACTGAACATCAGAGCTTCGCTTAGCCTATCTTAAACATGCTCAGAACACTTATATTAGCCTACAGTTGGGCAAAATCATCTAACACAAAGTCTATTTCATAGTAGAGTGTTGAATATCTCATGTAATTTACTGAATGCTGCAGTGAGGGTGAAAAGCAGAATGGTGGTATGGGCGCCAATGGTTCTAAGCGTATCGGTTGTTTACCCTTGTGATCGTGCAGCTGACTGGCAGCTGTGGCAACTGCTCCTGCCCAGCACCACGAGAGGATCATACAGCACGTTGCTAGCGTGGGAAAAGATCAAAATTCAAATTTCAAGGTATAGTTTCTACTGAATGTGCATTACTTTTTCACCATCATAGAGTCAAAAAATCCTAAGTCAAACCATCATAAGCTGGGGACCATGTATATATTTAAAGTGCTTCAAATAGTACTGGCACATAGTAAGTGCTGTTTGCTTGCAATTATTATTTTTACAAATTCTATCCACAAGAAAGATTTGAGGTGTTTTACACTACGAAGCAGAATCTACAGATCTAATACAGAATGACAAGGTGCAACAGCACTGCAAATTAAGTGAGCACATCTAATAAAACTCACAGGAGAACAGAGAAACCTGGAGGTTAGCCTCTATTCTAGTGGTTCTCAAAGTGAGGTCCCTGGGCCAGCAATGTTAACATTATCTGGGAACTTACTAGAAATTCAGATTCTTGGGTCCCACTCTAGATCTAATGAAATCAGAAACTTTGTGGATGGGGTCCACAATCTGTACTTTAATAAGCCCTCCAGGCCATCCTGATGCTTGCTGAAGTTTGCAACCCCTCCTTTCCCCTCACCACCCATGTCTCATCAGACTCTAAAGCCTGTTAATTCTCTTAAATTAGTCCCCTTCTCTCAGGCCTCAGCCATGGTCATATTTTAGGTCCTTACCATCTCATCTGAATGACTTCAACAGCCTGTTTTGCCTGCTTTACCTCGTTTCCTCCTAAAGCAATCCTCCAAATCACCACCAATGAGATCTTTCTTTCATACAAACACAAACACTTCACGCTTTTGCCCGCAAACTGACACTCTAGTCATGCTGAAGGACTCAGTACTTGCTGCTTGCTAGCACACTGTATCGTGCCCTAGCCGGCCGTCTTCACAGAGCCACGGCCTCTGCCTGGAATGCCCTGTTTCTTCACCTGTGTGGCAAACTCTCCAAAATCTACTCTTTGTCTGTCTTTTAATGTATTCTTTCCAGAGCTCTACCAGCACTAATAAATTCTTTTTCGTTTTTGCTAGTTTCTTGGTTTAAAATCTTGTATTTCTTTAATAAAAAAAAGGTTGACCATCTCCCCCATATTCTTATTTATCCCTTATGGTAATAGTAGTAACTAATAATGGTTGAGTACTTCCATGTATCAGAAACTGTTCTAAATCCTGGTAAGGATTAAATAGGGAAATGAATTGGGAAATGTTTTATAAGCTACTATGTGCTATGCAGTAGGTTTATTTCATTAATCCTCAAGGGCAGAGATTACACTGATTATTCTATTTGTGATATTTCTCCTCCGGCTTCTCACCTTTAACAGGAATAGAGAGTAGTGGTCAAAACACTAGAGCCAGTCTCCTGGGTTCAAAGTCCAGCTCTGTCACTTACTGGTTACATAACTGTGGCCTAGTTAGGGCACCTCCTCTGTAAAATCGAGACAAAAATAGTACCTATATATTACAGGGTTACTTTTTTGAGGATTAAATGAAATAATATACATAAAGCACTAAGAATTCTGCTTGGAGCTTAATACATGTTACTTGTTATTACTTATCACGTACCAATCCTAGTATTTCCTATAAGCAAAAATTTTCACACAAAATGAAACAAAGCACAGTGAGTTGGAAAGCATTATCATGTTTTAGAATCAAAGACACCAGAGTTCAATTCCTGGCTCATCTACTTATTAGCTGTGATCTGAAGCACATTATTTTAACTTTTTTGAGCCTCAGTTTCCCCATTTCTAAAAAAAGATGGTAATAATAGTACTACTTAGGGCTGTTATGAAGATTAAACAAGAAAACATATATAAAGTGCTCAGTATATTACATTCAATAACCAACAGCTATTTTCACTATTAATAACATGGCTGAATTTGTTTGTTTAAAATAAACAATATTAAAAAGCTGTCAAATGCAAATCCTTCAGAACAATCCTGTGAGTTAGGTATTATGATGTTCATTAGATGAGGAAGATGAGGCTTAGGGAGGCTAAATAACTTTGTTGAAGTCGTCTTTCCTAAAATGGCAGACCAGGGATTCAATCCCAGTACTGTGTCATCTTTTTACACCACGATGCCTTCCTAGAGTCCATGACACAAATCCTCATTCAACAACTACATGCAAAGCCACCGATGTTTCAGGCACTGTCTCTATGCATACGCATTTCCTATCTTTCTTTCACAAAAACAGGACATGATAACTAAAAATAATAATTAACACATACTGAGTATTTATTCTATACCAGGTCCTCTCCCAAGCACTCTACACATATCAATCTGTGCTGATGGTATGCCTACCCCTCCTCGGACACAGCATGGACATCACAGAACCGTGCAGAACTCCATCTCAGACAGGATGTATGGATAGTAGGGTTTATTATTCTTTAAAGTGTATTGTTCTCATAATTACAGGCTACAATTCAGAAGTTTGAAACATAAGAGAAAATTCCATAAAGAGAACTCAAATAAACCTGAACAAGCGTGTAGAAGATGGTTAAAACTTTGTAAGTAGTACTACTGAGCTCTCAGGTACACTTATCTATCCTTTTCAGGCACAGGCTCTAGAGCCAGAGTCAACGATGTAAAATACGATCACAAATTACTCTAAGACATCATCCTACACAAGTGAGCATGGAGGTTTAGATATATATACATTTATATAATATATACATACTTTAATATTATATTGGTCCACTGAGTATACACATTTTAATAAAAGATAAGAATCTATGTAATCCAGTTAAACACACATAAGATTAGGGTACACTTATTACATCAAAAGTTGGTGTCTATAAGTTACAGATATTTAGTATTTTCCAGAGTGTTTTTTCAATTAAAAAAAAAAAACTTTAAAACCATTTCAAACATTTGTTCATTTTCCCAGTGCAAAAGAAGGTTGCTCAAGTCAACTTACCTTTTTCCTAAAGTTTAAGGGGAAGAAAAAAACCCAAAACCCACTACCTATCACAACTCCCAACACTCTCTTCTCAATCAGCTTCTGCAGTATATCCTTATCACTAGATTAGTTTATCAAAATTAAAGCCTTGTGACTATGATTCAGCCCTTGCTTCATATGTATGACTTTTATGCTGAAATGTTTCAATTTATAAAAGTAGAAAAAAGTTAGCAGTGCAAGAAAGTGGTTTAAGTTTGTTTCAAACTACAGCAGTCCAATTGTGTGTGGAGAGGAAAAAAGCACCATTTCAAGATGAAGTGAATTGGTTATTTTGGAATTTATTCATAGGCTAGGCAGTAAGTTACTCTGATTAACACAGATCAAATACCACCTTGACTTCATGACCACAGAAACATTTAATTAGTTTTTAGGTGCATTTTCCTTTATCTTGGTTTTCAATACATTTTCTAAGTCAGTAACTGATGTTAAAAAAGGTAAGATTACAATTTACAGCCTACTTTATAGTCCATTTTAAATTCAGCTTGTCTGCTAGGTTAGTTTTACAGGAGATAGGCTTTTAACACATAAAGAGCTTTGATAATTTGGCAGGTCTTTTCTCTTCCAATTAAAAAAAAAAATTTTTTTTTTGCTAGCCTGCCAAGTATTTATAGGTGAAAACATGAAGAGAATAAACTATTTGACTCCACAAAGATGGACAAAAAGCAATAATATGATTTAACACATGTCACTTTTTCATTTGTATTCAGTGAATGTTTTTACATTTCAAGTAATTGAGCCTTCATTAAAGAAAACAAAAATATATATACACAAAAAGTTAAAGTACCTTCCAGTTCTAGCTTGCTAAAGTTTCTTCTGCAAAAGTACAAAAATAAACCTACCATGAACAAAACAGGACAGTGCCATAGCAATGGCAGAATGGCCACTATGTTAAGACCTTTGCTTACCTTATATTGATGGGTATGTTTTAAGTGATAATTTTTCTCCACTCTCTCGCACTTAAAATTATGGAGAGGTATCTTTTTATCTAAAACTCTTTAAATCCAGAGAAAAAATTTTAAAAATATATTTCACACATGAGGCTTTAATGTTTTTATTTAGGAAAAGACTGGGTCTGAAGCTATAATGGTTCAATCTAAAGCATCCCTTTTTCAATAGTGAAGTCAATTTATGCAATATATTTTTTCTTGTCTATAAAAAACAAGTTGAACAGTGTTTTGATTATAAGGAAATGCAAACATATACTTTAAACTAGCCAATTTGCTCTATCATAAAAAAAAAAACAGATGTTCTTTCCCTTCCCCGCCCTCAACCATTCGAATCAGGGAGAATACTGCCAACTTTAAGAAACCCACTGGCTATCATCAGAGTAGCTACAGAATAAGGGCAGCACAGGGGTGAACAATTTCTCTCTATTCCAGAAGGCAGAAGCTTGGGTGCTCTAGCTTTACAAGTGAAAGTAGCACAGGCAGGCAAAAGCTTACACTAAGTGCACACCAGAAAAGGGCCCAGATGAAGCTGTCTGGGTTACTGCTTTTACAGGGGAAAAAAGAAAGACAAATCTAAAATGGAGTTAAAAAGAAAAAACTTTTGTCACATTTACAGGAATCTCAAACCTTTTGTATTCCCATGCTCATAGGTAGTTTTGATACACACTGTAAATAGCTTCAGAACTCAGGAAGGAGAGCACTGTGTGGCTGACAAAGGACAGCAGAATTCTTCATGCTTCTGATATCTCAGATTTGCTGAGTGCAATAGCCAGTTCTAAGTCTTCCTGCTCTTGCTGGTTCAGTCGGGCAAGCCTCTGCTCTTCCTCTCTCTCACTTTCCCTCTTGGCCCATTCGATCATATCTTCTTCAGAGGGATACTGCCATTTAAAAGACAAAATGAAGGAACAAACGAGCAAATTCATGAATAAGACAAACACAAAGAAAAGAAGAAAAAAAGCTTTTACAAAAGGACATTTAACTACTTGTCTCACCTAATGGACTCTGGAAATAGTCTTATTTGTTACTTGTTAAAATTTTTTTCTCTAAAAACATGTTTAATCTGCTGTTAAAATATGACTTAATTTAAAAAATTAATGCAGTCTACAGACAGAGAATCTATAAAACTAAACATTAAAACATAATTTTTAAGAAGTAGAAATGCTGGGGGGAGGGTATAGCTCTAGTGGTAGAACACATGCTTAGCATAACAGGGTCCTGGGTCCAATCCTCAGTACCTCTTCCAAAAATAAAATAAATAAGTAAACCTAATTACCTCCCCCTTAAAAATAAAAAAATAAATAAATAAAGTAGAAATGCTTATGGTAAAGTAGGAGATTTAAAAACAGGAGAGGGCTAGCCTTTTTATTTAATATAAAACATTTACTACTTCAACTTTAGTGAACATCCTCACATGATAAATTATTTACAATTTAATCCCACTGGTGATTTCCTACTTTATCTTAGCCCATCAGCTACAGAAAAACTATGAGGCAAAGAATATGCTACACATAAATTTTGTTATACATAAAATAAGAGTACTGGGTATACTAAACAAGCTGTGGATCTAATCTTTTTTTTTTAAATGCATTATAAAGATTTTGACAAGCACTGAGAACTTTTTGACCCAGTCTAAACCTAAATAAAACCTTAATGCTGGTAATTATTAGGTCAAGGAAATATTTTTATCCACCCAAAACAGCAACCTTGGCAGATACTAAAAAAAAAAAAAAAAAAAATTCTACCTAGTTTCAAGTACTGTCATACAGAAGAGCACCATAACAGGATGAAATGAAAGAAACTGTCAAGCTTTTTGAAAATGCTAGCTTTTTCCTTCGGTAATCAGAGGGCTTTTGAAACTTGTAACAGTTAAAAAATCTTTCATAATGAATAAAAAGACATTTTTATTATGAGCTGCTTAATATATACTATATTGAGATTTCTGAGTATGAAATAAGCAAAATGCCTCAGCTATTATTCAAGCCTTATTCCAATCAGGTTTTGACTCACTGAAATCATATTTAAGATAGTAAATGCCACAAACTGCCAGAAGGTTATTTTATATTAAGAGGATTATACC
Source organism: Camelus dromedarius (assembly GCF_036321535.1). Classification (NCBI taxonomy): domain Eukaryota; kingdom Metazoa; phylum Chordata; class Mammalia; order Artiodactyla; family Camelidae; genus Camelus; species Camelus dromedarius. The sequence continues at coordinate 34,188,408 of NC_087449.1, read as the reverse complement.
AGGAAGAGCAATTCTGGATTCTCTGCTTGAAACAATTCAAGTTCCACCTAACAAGTTAAGTCAGTATAATTCTGACACTCTGTTTTCCAATTCAAAATATTGATTCCTATTCTGCTCCTTCACATTCAAAAGAAACCACTGAAACTTAAGGGTAAAGATTCAAAAGCTGGGTAGCTCAGTCTAATTCTGTCTGCCTTAGTTGCATGCAGATTCCTGCCTATCTCCTTTCTAACTAGAAATGGCTGCAGGAATAAATTTACTGGTTCAAAGACCCAGTGCTACATTGAGGAAAACATGAGGCAGACAGTGGTCAGAGTCACCTGGCCACTAGATCTTCTATTTCCAAGATTATCTCAAGGGCTTAAAGTATTAAGTAGAGACGACTGCTTTGTTATAAAATAGACAGTGATAATGAAGCCATTTTGCCTGAAAAAAAAAATTCAGGAAAATGAAACATTATTAGTTATTCTAAGAATTTTACTTAAAAAAAAAAAGCCTTGTTTTTACCTAAATAATGTTGGAATACATGTCATTGCTTAATGTCTGTTCAGTGACACTTCCATAATTGGTTGCCCCATTCCTGTGACCTTATAGGTCCTGCCCATGCTCTTATCACAGCATCCTTCTGTTGCTTTTACTGGTCGGCCTATTTTAGTCAGCCCTTGGAGAATGAAGAGTAAATATGGAAGGCTAGAGAATTAAAGCCTTCCAAATAATTTAAGACTGTTTAGTAGGTCTTGACAATCAGATTTATTTAATAAAATTGACATTCACATTTTAAGAACAGTATTATATGAAACCACAGTTTTATTTTCTATTCAAAGAATTCCGGGCTCTACCTTCTCATATAATAGTTGCTGACTGGTCTCCAGAAATCATCAAGACTTTATACACAAACATAACATACACAGTTACAAGTACACAAACTCATTATTGGCATTATTCAACCAGAGGGCAGACAGCAAATGACTCTCTAATGGCCCATCATCCACAACAATTTGCAAAATAGTAACTGTTAGAATTTTATTTATATTGTTTACTGAGACTAAGAGAAGAGTTTTGCAAAAGAACTGGTATATGACCCCAAAACTAAGAGTACTAAAATCATTTGTGTAATGAAATAATTTTAGAACCAGCAAAAGAGAATCAAACAGAGGTTTTTTGGTATGTGGGAGGAAGAATAAAGATCATTTTTAATATGTTGGTAAATTTAGTTGAAATAATACAAATTTGGCAGACTCCAAAATAATTTCTGAAAACTCTTCAAACTATAAATGGAAAGATTTTCCCTCAAAACAGCCCATTCACAGTACTTACAGCACTGAAGTTAGCAAAATTGCTTGGGTCAGCCTCTTTATCGGTAGTGGTAGTGGTAGTAGAAGTGAATGGATCGCAAAACGTATCAGGATCTTTTTCTTTGGGGCTATCATTGCCTGGGAAAGGCTGAAATGGATCCTTCAGTTTAAAGGGATCAGAAGAATCCAATTTGTTGATGGGTCTTTTCCCTGGATCAAAATCATTACAGTTAACTCAATCAGCAAATATGGCAAACACAAACACACAAGAACATGAACACATGGAACATTAAGAACCAGGGGTGGGGACTGGGGGTCAGCACCTAAAACACGTTCTTAACATGGTCTTAAACAGCCACAGCCAACAGTCTGTCCTTAAAATTTTCACACACCACCTCTCAAATACATTCTACCTCTATGTAGCTAAATGGAAAAACAGCAATGGGGGAGGTGATGGGCCAGGAATCGTATTTGTCCAGAGTTAACCTTCTCTTCCCCAAAGCAGCATGTTCTCAAGAAGAGAGAGGGGAAGGGATAAAATAGGAGAATGACAAAGAATGACAGAAATGGCTTTTATTGTTATAACCTCTGCCTGATACAGTTCTCTATTAGTGGCAGTAAGGGCAAATGATCTTTGAAAAATGCCAATGTTCTTCTGCTTTTTCTTTGGGTCTGTATGTAACACTTGGGAGCATGAAATTAAAACTACTTTGGCATAGCCCACCTACTTCTTGCCATCCGCAATGTTTCAAACTGAAGAAGAGAATGTTTTGAAGTCCAGGGCTTAAATCTTTGTGGTTGCTGGTAAAATAATCTTTGACCAAACAAGAGCATACTGTTGCTCATTAATTCATCACCATTTTCAAACAAGTTCTCTAATTTTAAAGACTTAAACTTGTTGAATAAAGATAATAAGAATAGGTGTTAAAATATCTTCAAACATATATTTTTCCTAAAGATGCATTATGCTGGTAATAGCAATCAAAACAACAGATTCTTCCTCTCACTGTAGCAGCTTACAAAAGATGTTCGTGTCTCCTATCTCAGTGGATCCTTCCAACAATCCTATGAAGGGAGGCAACATCAGAACTGCTGCCACCATCTAACAGCTCAGATAGCTAAGGCTCACACACATGAAATCAAACACTCAATAGCATAGAGCTGGTCAGAGGATACCCAGAATTAGAACCCACATCTTTAACCTCCCAGTTAAACAAGCCATCCTTCTTTCCTTGATTTTTCTACAGTGATATCAAATCATCTTTCTTTCCTTGATTTTTCTATAGTGATATATCCTCACTTTGCTGAAGTCTTAGATTTAGTTACAGTACTAGTATGTTAGTGAGGACTTAAAAATAATCTCTCTATTGACATCTTACAGCTGTAAAACTTAAATGATTGGCTCTCATTAAAAATATATATATATATTCTGACAACCTTACCCTCTGGCAATATATGATACAGACTACTTTTCCTTAAGAGACAGAAATCACTTAACTTGTTCATCCAATTTTTCAACAGATAATTGAGTATTAACAATTTTATATGCAATTCTTTAAATTAGGAAAGAAAAAAAATAGTATGCCCCCAAAATACCATACGTAGGTTATTACGAAAAGGCAAGAATAATGATCTTTAACTACTGTGGCTGAAAATTTACCAAGGAATGACACATGATTAAAACAATGATGTACAAGATGTGTCTTCTCATATAACAAACTAGCAGCACTACAACTACTCAAGGGGTTGCCTTTTTATCACGCTCATGAATTTCATTATCTTCATTAAAAAGACAAACAAAACCGCTTTCTTTTATATAGTGCTAAATTTAAAAAGAAAACAAAGAAAATAAGAATAGTAAGAATTTGTTTCTGGACCAAGAATATCACTATTATAAAATAAAGCAGCCTTTTATTAAGTGAGATTAAAGTAATATTTTCCTTCAAGAAAACAACACTTTTTTAAAAAAATTGCTGAATTCTGTATACCAAAAAGGCCATATAGCTCATTAAAGGACTTAAAGAAGACTTCACATTTAGCAAGAAAAGAAGGGGACTTTGACTTAATCTTCTCTTACAGAAATTTACTAAAACACCAAAAGTGTAGGTAACTATTGTTCAAATGGTAACCACTGAGCTTCCAAAAAGCGAGAGATTTCACAGATACTTTCCTTTTTTCATGTTTACTGCTTCTCTAAAGTGACTTAAGAAATTAGCTCTTGCAAGAAAAGTAGTTCCTGACAGTTAAACACGCTGGCCTCTTAGGCACGTGTTTGCAATTCTGCCTTGAGATCGGAACAGATGATAGCAGCAAACCTCTGCTGTATTTTTTGACTCATTTTCTTTAAGGCCCTTCATGTAAATTTATTGTAAGGCCCACACAATACTTTTCAGGAAAAAAAAAATGTAGCTGATTTAGCAAAGGTACCAACTCTCATACCAGGTGGAGGTGGGCAAGGTCTTGTTGGAGTTCCAATCTTTGGTGGCAGTGCTGGGGGTATATCTTCACTTTTGACAGGTGTTTCCTCAAGCATATTTTTTGTAATGACCACGTTGCTTATTGAGCTGGATGTGGCTGAACTGAAAGGATCCTCATTGTTGACCTTTGTTTGAAAAGAAGTATTTATACACAGTTATACATATTATACCAACCAAACTGTATACGGTTATGTAGCATTTGGAAGGATGATCTTCAGTATGCAGATTTATTTCAATTCTGAGAGGACCAACATTTAACCTTTGCACTCAGGACCAAAAGGGAAAAATTTTTTAAATTGTTCTATATGAGTAGTGATTATAACATCACTAATTATTATGAGCAACAGATCATACCAAAACAAGCCAACTCTGGGTTAAAGGTTTGTCAAGCTTCAGGTGATATAAAACAACTGAGGCCCATTTTAAAGAGACTAATACATCTTTCCTCAAATGAATATCTGATCCAAATGATAATCGAAGAAAAAAATACTGATTCCACACCTCCCAATGCACTTAAATATAGGAAAGATTTATTACTGTCAAAGAAAATGGCATCTTGAAAGACATTAAAGACAACTTGAAAGTCAATGTTGTTTTTCTAATCTCCTGATTTTATTTATATATTATTTTTAAATGATTTATTATTTATTTATTGAAATATAGTCAGTTTACAATGTGTCAGCTGCATAATGTACAATATAATGTTTCAGGCATACATATACACATATATATTCATTTTCATATTTTTTTCATTATAGGTTACTACAAGATACTAAATATAGTTCCCTGTGCTATACAGTATAAAACTGTTTATCTATTTTATATATATTAGTTAGTATCTGCAAATCTTGAACTCCCAATTTACCCCTTCTCCCCCCTCCCCACCAGCTGGCAACCAACCGTAAGTGTGTTTACTATGTCTGTGAGTCTGTTTCTGTTTTGTAGAAAAGTTCATTTATGTGTTCTGGCTTACTTCACTTAGAATGATGATCTCCAGGTCCATCCATGGTGCTGCAAATGGCATTATTTTATGCCTCTTATGGCTGAGTAGTATTCCATTGTTTAAATATACCACAACTTCTTTTTTTTAATATATTTTTATTTAAGTATAGACAGTTTACAATGTTGTGTCAATATCTGGTGTACAGCACATTTCATACAGGAACATACATATATTCGGTTTTCATATTCTTTTTAACCATAGGTTACTACAAGATATTGAATATAGTTCCCTGTGCTATGCAGTATAAACTTGTTATCTTTTTATATACAGTAGTTAGTATCTGTAAATCTCGAACTACTAATTTATCCCTTCCCATCCTCTTCCCCCACTGGTAACTGTAAGTTTGTTTTCATCAATTTCTCCCCTTATGTTTGTTAGTATTTGTTTTATATATTTAGGTGCTCCTATATTGGGTGCATATTATGTTAATATGTTAACAAGTATAATATTCTCTTCTTGTATTACAACTTTTATCATTATATAGTGTCCTTCTTTATCTTTATGGCTTTATGGCTTTTTAAAATCTATTTTGCCTGATATGAATATTGCTACTCTTGCTTTCTTGTCATTTCCATTTGCATGAAAAAGCTTTTTCCATCCTCTCACTTTCAATCTATGTGTGTCCTTCACCCTAAAGTGGGTCTCTTGTAGGCAGCATATTGTAGGCTCTTATTTTATTATCCAATCTGCCACTCTATGTCTTTTGATTGGAGCATTTAGTCCACTGACATTTACAGTAATTATTGATAGATGTGTGTTTATTGCTATTTAAACTTTGTCTTCCAGTTGATTTCGTATTTCTTTGTTCCTTTTTCTTTTTGTGGTTTGATAATTTTCTTTTGTATCAGGTTAGTTTCTTTTTGGTTTTTGTGACTTTACTGTACACTTACTGTGGTTATGCTGTTTTTCAAGTATGTTAACCCATTACTGTAACTGTTTGCTGTAGACTGGTAGTCTTATAGGCTCAAACACATCCTAAGAAGAATGAGAAGAAAACCTACATTTTCTTTCTCCTCCCTCCCACATTTTATGATTTTGATGGCCTCTTTTACATCTTCATGTTTATTCTCTTACAGCTCATTGTAGTTATCGCCATTTCCAATTATTGTTTTCTCTTTTCTATAGCTTCCTGCTTCTTCCATATTTAGAGTAGACCTTTCAATACTTCTTTTAGTATAGGTTTAGTATTGCTGTGTTCCTTTAGTTTTGCTTGTGTGTGAAATTCTCTCTCCTTCTATTCTAAAGGACAGTCTTGCTGGATAGAGTATCCTAGGTTGCAGATTCTTCTCATTTAGGACTTTGAATGTATCTTGCCACTCCCCTCGAGCCAGCAGTGTTTGTGGAGAAATCAGCTGAAAGCTTTATGGGGGTGTTCTCTTGCAATTAACCCTTTATTTTTCTCTTGCTGCCTTTAAAATATTTTCTTTAAATTTTGCCATCTTAATTATAATATGTCTTGGTGTAGGTATGTTTGGGTTCTTCCTGTTTTGGACCCTCTGTGCTTCTTGTGCTTGGATATGTTTCCTTTTTCAGGTTTGGGTATTTTTCAGTCACGATTTCTTCAAGTACTTTTTCAATCCCCCTTTCTCTTTCTTCTCCTTCTGGGTTCCTTGTTATGTGCAGATTGCCATGTTTTATATTATTTCATAGATCCCTTATATTGCTTTCATTGGTTTTCATTTGCTTTTCTGTCTGCTGTTCTGATTGGATGACTTCTGTTATCCTGTCTTCTAAATCATTTATTCATTCTTCTGCATTATCTAGTCTGCTTTTGACTGCTTTTAGCCCAGCTTTTATCTCAGCAATTGAGTTTTCTGATTTTAATTAGCTCCTCTCTATAGTTTCTATCTCCTTTTTATAGTATTCTGCATTTCTATTGATAGTCACTCATTTCCTTCAGTGCTTTTTATCATCCCCCTTTTGAAGTCATGATCTAGTAGACTGTCAAGGTCTGCTTCATTGTTTGCTCTTTCAGGAGACTTCTCTTGTTCTTTTAACTGGGAGTGGTTCTGCTGCTTCTTCCTTTTACTTAAGTTTTCTGAATCTGTGGGTTTAGGAGTATCAGTTATCTACTGTGGTCTTGAAGGGCTTTTTTTTTTTTTTTTTAAGTGAGAGCGTCCCTGTGTAGACTGTGTACATGTAATAATTTTGTTGTGAGGGCTGTTTTTAGTATGGATGCTTGTCTTCCTTCCACGTGTGTTGGCTGTTATCCCTTTCATTGGGGGTGTGGTTGGTGGTGTGGTGATCAGAGACTGCCCTGATTGTTGAGTGGGGCCTCCTTTTTGTTCGTTGGTTGTCCCAGCCTTGGCAGGGCTCGGATTTGCTCCCCGGTTGTTGGAATAGAGGCTTCCAGACCCATTCCTGAGCTGCAGTGTGTGGCAAGAGGGACCGGGGCACTTTCACTGAAGAGGAGCCCCTGAGTTTTCCTCCATAGGGTATGTCCACTGGGAAGTGCCCTCTATGGGGTTGTCTGTCACTTGTTATGTGGGCCTAAAAAGTACTTTATTGATGCTGCCTTCGTCCCATCTCAGCCATGGGAATGTCAGTAAGCCGCTCTAATGAACCCCAGATTCTGCGCCCACAGAGCCACCAGTGCAGATCTGCTGATATCAGGCACTAGGACCTGCCATAGTGAGCATGGAGTCACAAACCTGGATCTGCAGTGCGTCACAGGTGAGTGCAGACCCCAGCTGTGTCTGTGTACTGTACACAGGCTCATTGTTAACACCAAACCCACTCTTGCCATGTGCCAGACTCCATTCATTTGTCTTAGAGGCACAGGTCCACAAAGGCACCAGTGGAGAAAATCCGCCATTGCTGCCTGGGGCTAGAATCAAATCTCAGTCCTGTCTGTGGAGTTGTAGGATCCCTGGGTATGCAATCAGGTTTTAACCCTACTTCCACCCAGGAGCAGGTATTGTGTCCCTCCAGAGGAAGCTGAGAAGATGGCTGTGTCTGAATCCCGCCTCTCTTCTCGTGAGAATGTGCGCCAACAGTGCTGCTGAGCCATACCCTTTGGGCTAGCAGAGACAGTGGCTATGGCCGGGCTGCACTGTGCCCCTCCCCACCATGTGCACCAGCAGTGGTGCTTTTTATGAGGACCCCAGGCTGTTCCCCTCTGCACACACTCCAGCCACAGCTCACACCACACACCAGCCCCCGAGGCTGCCTCTGTGCAGTCAGCCTCAGTCCTTTCCCTGGGCTCCTCCACAGAAGCCCAAGCTCCAGCAGCCAGTCCCGGCCTGCCCCTGCCGTCTCGCAGGGCTAGGGATCGCAGGGACCCTCTGTGCTGGTTTCTCTCTGTTCTGTTTGCCAGCTGGCTGCTGCTTTCTCCTCTGAGCCTCAGAAGCTCCCTTTCTGTCCCTGCTGACCTCCCAGCTGGAGAGGGGGCATCTCTGAGCATTCCTTTGCTGTTCCCTCCCCATGAAACAGGCTCCACACTGATTTCCTTTTGCTTTTCTCTTTTCTCCTACTCGTTTTTGTGAGGAGTCTTCTTGTATTTCTGAAGTAAGAGATATTCTGCCCAAGTTCACTAGGTATTCTGTGCGAACTGTTCTGTCTGTGGGTGTAATTTTTGGCGCATTTATTGGAGAGGATGAGCTATGCGTTCTTCTACTCTGCCATCTTGGCAATCCCTTGAAAGTCAATCTTTTAAAGCAAACTGATCCCAAGGAATGGTAAGTCTGTTGTGGGTCTAATGACTTGGACTTCCTTTTTTTTTTTTTTTTTTTCTTAATTTTTTTTTTATTTTTTGGAGGAGGAAGGTAATTAGGTTTATTTATTTATTTTATCATTATTATTTTTTTAAATGGAGGTACTGGGGACTGAACCCAGGACCTTGTGCACTCTAAGCATGCAATCTATCATTGAGCTATACCCTCCCCTAACCAAGACTTGGCCTTTCTAAATACATAGAAAGTAATGAAAGATTCACTTTTCTATAATGAATCAGCCATTACAATTTAGACAGTGTTTCTCTAAAGTAGCACTACAAACATTTTGGGCTGGACATAATTCTATGTTGTGGGGGCTGGACAGGGCATTGTAGGATGTTTAACATTCTGGTCTCTATGCACTAGATATGAATATCCCTCCTCCTCAGATGTGACAAACCAAAAATGTCTCCAGACAGTGCCAAATGTTTCCAGGGAGTAGGGGTAGGGTAAATAACACCCAGTTGAAAATCTATGGTATAGATAATGTGCCATATGCTCTCATTTACTCTTTTGGCATGAATCAATTCTAGGATCACACTGGAGAGTAGGTGATGGACATATAATGCTGAGCTATTTATTATCTTAATACCAACCCTAACAGCCTCAGAATACAAAATCAAGTAACCAATGCAGCAAGGATGGAACGAATGCCCAGATTTTACAGCTACTGACCCAGAGAGTCAACAGAGGGAAAATGTAGTTCAACTGGAAGAAACATGTTTAAAAAAACAGAAGACTCTTACAATAAGGTCGTTGAGCAAACCTATCAGTAGAAAATTATAATGACCTGTAACTGTTTTTGTATGTAGAAATGTCTACTTTGATTACATCTTATCTTTCATTTCTGTCTGAAATCAACATTTGCTGTTACTAAAGTCTAGTCGCAGTGCCTGTGAGGTTATAAAATTGAAAGGAAGGTTTGCTCCTTTGATGGAAACACAGTGTATTTTACCTTCTGACTAATTACCTTTGACAATGTGCTGAAGTCAGCAAATCCATCTTCAAATGATTCACTTCCAAAAACAGAAGTAAAGGGGTCTGTGGCTAAAATGAATAAAGAAGATCAATAAATAGGACAGAAAGACATCAAATTTCATGTCCTCTTTTGCTTGGTAACATTCAGACAAATGAAAAATATCTTAGCCTAAATATTAGTCCCTGAACTTATGACTTAATCCACAAAGACAGCTGAGCACACTGATATCCCCACAAGATGTATTCCTTTATGAATCAACTGACAGATGATTCAAGAATCAAAAACAGGCGAACTAACTCTAGGTAAGGTGTAAGGCTTTGAAATACACGTCAAATAATAGCTCCCATGTGCTTAAACTATTTCTAATAAAGACGTCAAGTTAAAAGAGTAGATACCATTAATTCCACATTTCACACACATCCTTCAAGGCCCATTTTAAATGCTACCTTGTCCACAAAGCCTGGAATAACCTAGGTGTGTCTAATTTCTGCAGCAAGAAGTAATTTCTTCCTTCTTTGTGGCACTGACTGAATTCTAGTTTATATTATGGTTATCTGTGGTTGATATATTATCCTTTCTAGATTGTAAGGTCCTTAAAAACAGGGAATAATGCTTATCCAGTGAAGAACAAATGGTCAAGAAACATTCATTGGTCATACATAAAATTCAAGAAAATAAGAAGAGTTCCTACTTCTGAAAAGCTCACAGTCTAGTGAGAGACATATAAACAAACACTGATAAAACAATCTTAAATGAACCATTAGAAAGATATAAAAAACCTACAACAGAAGTCACTAACTGTGGGAGAATGGGGAAAAGCATCAAAGAAGCCATTACATTTGAGCTAGGTCTGTTCAATAAGGAATGGAGTTTGCTGAATAGATGGAGGTGGGGAAAAAAAAAGCTGTACCAGGCAAAAGGAACAGTAATTGCAAAAGCAATATTTAACCACTGCTCCATAGGCATGGGAAGTTATCTGTTCCATCATAGTGCACTTGCCGAACAGACTAACACTTTCAGCTGGAACAAACTGATTTACTTTGAGATAGGCTTTATAAGGGCTACCAATAAAGCCAAAGAATGTTTACAGGAATTGCTGCTTGATATAGGAAAGTAGAAAGAAACAAAGGAAGAAGGGGTAAGAGAATAGCCAAGGAGAGGGTAAGACAGAGCAAACAAAGAGGCACAGAAAAATCCTCCTTGTTCTTCCTCAACTCTTCATCTTTGCATCAAATCAGTTTTAGAACAATAGTCTGCTCACCCACTCATTTAAATGTGTAAAGTGTGCCCTTACCTCTAAAAACGTGTATACCAAAGAAGATATATATTATTTTTGTCTTGTCATCAAGACAGTCATGAGGTGGGTAGAAGCTTAGGGAGAAATATCAGTTCTTTAGGGATCGACCAACAACTATGAACCTGAAGAGGATGCTGGAAGTCCAGATATGCAGGAAATCCTGGAGCTTCAGGTGTAAAAGATGCTTTTGTATTACTACATATCTGCTGAGTCCCACAGCCTTAGGCCCAGCCTAGTCATGGGTTTCAGGCTTTCCCTTCTTTCTTCTCCTCTTCCTGTAATTCTTGATGTAGTGGCAGCTGACGTACAGCCTGAGCAGGACGTCCTGCAGACGCTCTCCTGACTGGTAGAAGGGGAATGATGAAAAGGAGGTGGGCTCATTTCACTGGAGGAACTGAAAAATCTGCTTCCTGCTTTTGTTCTCCCATTGCCCCACAGCTTTTTACAAGCAGTCATAATATATGTGGCAACAGTGCAGAGTTAGGTCAGGTTTGACTGAAATATTATGAAGTGTTCATTGTGAAAGACATTAATAAGAAACATGATATTTCTATTTGAAGTATGTGCTACATGTAGTTTACTAGAGTTTTCCTACACTTTCTTAATCAGAGTAAATGACCTATTCAGTAAATGACCTGGTTCAAACACTGGGGGATGTATCCATGATGAATGACAAAGCACTTTTGCCCACATTGGGAAAATAAGACTTTGGAAAGAACTTTCTCAGACATTCCTCACAGCTGATATGAAGCAGAGGCCTGTCTAGAAACTGGAAGGACTCACTGAGCATGAACTTGTTCAGATTATGTGCGAGACACCAGCTGAAGAGTCCCAGAAATACTGGGAGAGGAACTCAGCAGATGGCTTTCTTCTAACTGAGGCACCCAGGAGCTATGGGTCAGCAGAATCAGGTTTTGAATGCAAATACAATCTCATTAGCATCCTTTTCTACCTAAGAATAAAGGTAATTATCACTTTGGAAAAATACATAAAAGCATAACTTTAAAAAATCATCTATAATCTCATGAACCCCTGAGGAGAGGGGTTGAGAAATGGCAACATGGGTGAAGGGGATCAAGGGGTACAACCTGCTAAGTCATAAAATAAGTAAGTTATGAGGATGTAACGTACAGCAGGGGGACTAAAGTTAATAGTGTACTGCAAATTTGGAAGTTGCTAAGAAAGTACATCTTAAAAGTTCTCGTCACAAGAAAAAAATGTGTAACTTTGTATGGTGACAGATGGTAGACTTACTGGGGTGATCATTTTGCAATGCATACAAATGCTGAATCACGTTGCAACACCTGAAACTAATGTAATGCTGTATGTCAATTATACTTCAATTTTATAAAGAAAGAAAGAACCCTTACCAATATTTTTAGCATAATTCTTTAACAGCCTTTTTCCTGGTACTTTTTTCCTTACATACTTTTTTCCTTACATATTACATATTTGAGGTCATACTATGCTGACAGGCTTTTTTGTAAGGGGTGAATGATAAAGCTACACTTTAGGTGTATCACTTTTTACCCCCTACCCTGATTTAATTCATAGCATTCATCAGTACCTGACATACTATATATTTGTTTATATAAACGCTATAAAGACAGTTCAGTTTTATATCTTCAAGGCCTAGAACAAGGTCTGGGAAATAGGAGACACATTTGTTGAAAATATTGAAAGAAAAAAAATGACAGACTCCATCTATTTATTAAGGATTTTCCAAACACATACCATAACATTTATTAGCACAACCAGCAGACCAACAAGGGATAAGCGAAACCAGTTGTAAGGCTCACAAATAATCCCCATAGAACGCCATCTACCAGAGACTCCTGGGAGAAGGAAGAGACCTTTTTTCACCCATGACTCATTCACAGCCCATAAGATAATCAAGCTCCAGCTCACAGAAAGCCTTCAAGAAATACTCATGAATAATCTAAGATGCAAATGTTAGTCACTAATAAAGGAGCCACTTTCTCAGTCTGGTTTCCAATTAGTTCACTCACTCCCTGACCCTCTAATCCACTCAAAATTTACTTAAGCACCTATTATGTTCAAACTGAGGTACTAGGGATTCAGAGGGAAATAAGACACAACACCTACCTTCAAAGAACTCACGATTTAACTGAGTGATATACATGTACACAACTGCTGCAAAATAAGTGTTACAGTTCAAAGAGAGCAAAGGAGAAATAACAGCTAGGTTTATGTGGAAGGGGGAAAAAAGGTTTCACTTTCTTTTACTTATGGACAGGAGGAGGTGGGAGAAGAGAGAGATATATACTCACTATACACAAATATATAAATATACACCTGCTCATGCATGCACATTTTTCCATTAAAAAATTAAGTGGCCATGAAGAGACAGTCACGGCCTGTGGTTTGTGGAAATAGAGAAAAATAGAGAAGAAACATGAAAGAGAGAAGAGGCTAAGAATAGTAAAATATATGAACATCTGCATGCTCAGCCTAAGTCTTTGCCTGCAAAAATGAAGACCTACTCGGCATTTTACTAATATTGGTGTCAAAGATGCTCTGGGGACACTATGAGCTCCCTTCTATATCCTCAGAACATTATAAAGCTTTAAGAATTGGAAACATTCTGCATTTTCTGAGTCAGGAATTAGTAAAATATTCCATGCAAAAAATATTCTGGCACCAGAACTAATCTCATTTATAATGAAGTGGAAAAAGAACATTTACAAGTCAAAATAAAGTATATGTAGAAATTGAGTAACCTGAATCTGATATTTTTAGTTTTCTTTCTTAGTCTGCAATGTGTCTCTCCATTAGGAGAAAATGCTAAAACAAACAAACAAACAAACAAAAAACTCCAATGTGAGACAAAAATATTAAAAATATTTAACGTCCTTCTCTTGTTATCTGTAACTACTATATTTTTGAGGTAGGAGTAGAGTGGTTTATCATTTAATTTTTAAGAACAAAAATTTACCCTTATGTTTTAAATTTATTTTGAAAGTTTAAAATTCTCCTGTCCTGTAGGATTATTCTTTCTGCGGATTAAACACTAAATTTCCTGGTGAAAAAGGATAGAGGTATAGGGGTGTGAGTAAGGAGGGCAAATGTCCTGTGTTTGCGACCTTGGGTATATAATGCCACCTCTGAGTCTCAGAGGTTTCCAGATGTTGAGATTTCATGAACAAGTAAACTATATATATTAAGAACCTACATACATTTATAAATTAGGAGAAAACAAAAGATTTGTCAACTTAACCCTAAAAACTGAAAAAAAAAGTCATCTTTCATTTCTCAAACAAATGAACTTTAACAACTAGAAAGAAGAGGAAACAATCATAGAGTACAAGAATCCTTTCCAGGAAAAGAGTTGGCAATACACAGACTCCCTCCCCCGCCCCTCCCTTATCCCTATTTCATTTGGAACTGACAGAGTACATTACAAGGAACATTAGTCTGCACTTGGAAACCATTAAACTAAAAAACAGTAGCAGCAATAATGACAATAACCACAGCAGCAGCAGCAGCTGCCTCTCCTGTGACAGGAACCACAACACATACTTCAACATGCTTTATCTCATTTAGTCTACCCAACAAAGTCAAACGGTATAATTATTAACCTCATTTTATAGTTCAGGAAACTGAGACTTAGAAAACCTAAGGAACAAAGTTCTGAGTGAGTTCAGGCAGCTAGATTCAAGCATCCATGTTCTATTAATGACAAACCTTCTCTAGACTGTTTCTATTCAATTCAAAATCTTACGACAAGGTAGCAGATTTGAGACAAATCATTTATTCATTTCTTCAGCAGTCATCTGGTAAGCCTTTGCTATGTCCTGGAAACTCTGGGGTGAGAGAGCAGGAATGCAGCCTAGGACCACTCCCACGTCTCTGCTTGGACAACTGAGTAGATGGTAATGAAACCAGAAGTGGGATAGTCAGAAGGTGTTCAGTACTGTTTTACATTTCATAGACTGGACAACCTTACTTTCAGACATGTATCTGTGACATATAAGTAAAAGACCATCAAATATATATACATATAATATATATAATAAATAATATATAATACTAAATAATAATATAAATAATACATAATATATAAAAATTATGAAAATTACACACACAGACACACACATATGGAACACGGGGCTAGTAACTTAGACTTGTGGTTAGTAATATGATCAAATGTTAACAAAGAGAACTCTGGCAGTCATGCAGATGACAGATCAGCAGGTAAATAGGCAATTTAATATCATAGCCCATGATGAGGGTCCAAACAAAGCTGAGTATAAGGAGGATCCCAGAAAATCAGGGTCCATTTGAGGGTAAAACAAGGTCTGGCAAATTATTGGAGGTGAGGAATGACAGAGAAGAAGTCTTGGATGACTGGCTATGAGCCAATAATAGTATCATTAGTAGAGAAAGTAGAATGGAAGGGGAGGTGAAGCTTTGCTTCTTGATTTTGTTTGTGTTACACTTTGAAGGAGAGACTAACTGGAAAAGATAACTATCAGTTTTAAGCATTGTTGAGACTGACACTTAAGGAGAAATATCCAGCAGGTAACTTGGAGGCACTGGGGCTCAGGGTAGAGTTCAGGCATAGAGGACTAAAGCTAGGAGTCATGAGGAAACAGGCTATAGTTGAAGGCACAGAACTGGACAACACCACCATAGGGAGTGGGTACTGAGAAAAGAGCAGAAGCCCCAGGCTAAATAAAGAACTAAAAAGACAGCCTCCACTCTTCAGCTTTCCCTTCAGGACACTGAGATGATTCTCTTGATCTTATTTTGAATAAAAGGAGGCATCTGTCCCAGAGATCTCCTGGGAGAAAACTGTCCTGAGGGAAAAGAGACTAGCACAATATAGGGCAACAGGGAAATTACTTAGAATATATTAGATCAGCCATCCTCAAACCGTGGAAGTTCCCCAAGACCCCTTTGGGGGGGTCTGTAAGGTTAAAACTATCTTTAGAATATGAAGATGTTATTATTTATCTTTCTCATTGTATTTATTATTTGCAACAATGTTGCAAAACCAGTGGTGGGTTAAAAAAAAAAAAGTGGTGGGTGCCTTAGTGGGTGGGAATCAAGAAAGTTGCACCAAACTGTACTGACTGGTAGCAACTGAAGTATACTTCATGGTCACAAACTTCCAGGGGGAATAAAAGACAAGTTGCATTTAAGAATGTCTGTCCTTGATGAATCAATAAAAATTATTAATATTAATTTTAAATAAACTGTGACCATTAGATATACATCTTTCTAAAATTCTAAAAGACAAAATGAGAAATACACATAAAGCACTTCAGCTGAGTACCAAAGTGTAACGGTTATCTAGAGGAAAAGCACTTACATGATAGTCTGAGAAACAAGGTGAACTAGCTGCTTTTTTCATGTTTCATGTTTTTCAAAACAACATTTTGACTTGAAAGAAGTTGACAGATTAGACAATGGTTATTCAGATTTGGGTATTTGGTGACATTTCCTCCTAAATAAAGTGAGTCTGTCACCTTAGGAAAACAACTGACAGTATTTGTTACAGATGATAAAAATTCAAGTTTTAAGTAAAAATTAGAATCTGGGAAAGTATTATCTGCCTCATAAACTTAACAATACGCCAATACTTAAAAGACTCACATGAGATGGACAGTGATATCAATAAATGTGATTTTAAGAATATTTGTAATTAAATGCGTCAAAATTTGGAAGATGTGCATAACTCAGTGCACCAATATTTTCCAAATGATCAACGCATGTTACAAAAATCACATATGGGTAAAAGGTTCATTTAATGTGCAAGAAAGACTAATGGATTTTAATGCAATAGAATATGAAAAGTTCATTGATACAGTTCCATATTTCATATTGTAACTAACTTTGAGGAAACTAAAATTTGTTGAATTTTGCTATAGTATCAAAGAAGAGTATCCATATTACCTGAAAAGGTTATTAAAATACTCCTCCCTTTTCCATCTATATATCTGTGTGAGGCCAGATCTTTTTCATTCACATACTTCAAGCAAAACATATTGTGCAGCAGACAATGCAGAAGTAGATATAAGGACCTAGCTGTCTTCTGTTAAGCCAGACAGTTAAAGAGCTTTGTAAAAATGTATAAACAATGCTGCTCTTCTCACAATGTTTTTTTTGGTTTGGAATTATTTTCCTTAAAATTATGTTAGTTATATTAATACGTAATGGGTTTATTATTTTTGTTTTTAAAATGAATTTAAAATTTTTAATTTCTCAGTTTTAATTTCTAACATTGTAAGTACTGATAAATATGACCTATATAAACAAAAGCTCTTTGAGGGGCTTCATTAATTTTTAAAAGGGGTCCTGAGACCAAAAACCGCGATAATTTCCAAAGTCACTGCCTGTAGTTGCTTCAAATAACCCACCTCTATCCTAATTACTTTTCATTGTTCTTGTTGGAATAAAAGCCCAGTAAGTTTGAAGTCTGAAGTTTTCTCCTCCAACACCAAAGAGTCCTTTCACAGAATTTTTACAGGTTCCTTACTAAAATTCTTTCATTTCTTTACCTACCATTTTTCATTTGATTGTTTTCCCTGTGCTCCCAGTACCCTTCATCAAAACCTTCTGATCAAACAGGAAAAGAAGGAAACTACTTCAATATAATAAAGATCATATATGAAAAGCCAACAGTGAACATCATACTCAGTGGTGAGAGACTGAAAGATTTTTCTCTAAAATCAGTAATAAGACAAGGATACCTTCTTTCACCACCATTTCTATTCAACACAGAAATCCTAGCCAGAGCAATTAGGTAAGAGAAAAGAAAAAGGGCATCCATATTGGAAAGGAAGAAGTAAAATGATCTCTATTTGCAGATGACATGATCTTACATATTAAAACCCCTAAGGAGGCCACACACACACACCAAAAAAAAAAAAAGAAGTTTAGAGTAAATGAATTCAGCAAACTTAGTAGGATACAAAAATCAATGCACAAAAATTGGTTGGATTTCCACATACTGACAGTCTGAAAAAACCTAAAAAGGAAATCAAGAAAACAATGTCATTTATAACAGCATCAAAAAGAATAAAATACTTAGGAATTAACTTGGCCAAGTTAGACCTGTATAATGACAACTATAAAATATTCTGAAAGAAAGTAGATACAGATAAATGGGAAAACAGCCCACATTCATGAGTCAGAAGACTTAATATTAAGACGTTAATACCATTCAAAGCAATCCACGACTCAATGCAATCACTATCAAAATCTCAATGACATTTTTTTGCAGAAATAGAAAATTCACCCTAAAATTCATACGGAGTCTCAGGGACCCTAAATAGCCGAAACAATCTTAAAAAATAACAAGATTACAGGTCTCAAACTTCCTGATTTTGTAACTTATTGCAAAGCTATAGTAATTAAAAGAATACTGGCCTTAAGACAGACATTTAGATCAGTGGAACAGAAGAGAGAGCCCAGAAATAAAACCCTGCATATATAGTCAAATGATTTCCTCAAGGATATCAAGACTACTCAATAGAGATGTAAATCTAAACAAAAATGATACAAATGAAGTTACTTAGAAAACAGAAACAGACTCACAGACATAGAAAACAAACTTATGGTTACTAAAGGGGAAAGGGGAGGAAGGATAAATTAGGAGTTTGGGATTAGCAGATACAAACTACAATATACATAACACAGATAAACAATAAGGTCCTACTGTACAGCACAGGGAATTACATTCAATATCTTATAATAACATAATGAAAAAAACATGAAAAAGAATATACATATGTATAACTGAGTCAACATGCTGTACACCAGAAACTAACACAAACAGTGTAAACCAACTATGCTTCAATTTAAAAAAAATGTTTATCTTATTTTCTATGAGGTCCTGGGTTCAATCCCCAGTACAACCACTAAAAAAAAAAATAAATTAATGAAATAAATAAACCTAATTACCTACCCCCAAACAGAAACAACAAAAATGTAATAAAGTAAAAAAATAAATAAAAGAGTTAATTATAAATGTATTAACCTTTCATTTTAGTCTCTTAGATTATCCTTTCTAATCATATAAGATCCATAGCAATATATTAATTCATCAATTGAATAATGGGAATCTAAAAAGCACATGTATTTTAAAAGATATAATTTAACCACTGTTACTACAATAAGCCTTTTAGAAATTTTATTTGCTGTCATTCTAAATTCCAGGTTAAATCAAAATCCTACATTAAATCCTATTTTCTACATACCTGCTTTTTACATTTCTCCTCCTTGCTTGAAAAGTTAATTTTCAAGCTGAAAACAAATAATGCACACTGCTAAATCTCATCTTGTTACAATTTGTACGAGAAGTCTAAATTGTGAAGGCACTTCCACTAATCTTTCTCTATACTTGTGATCTTCAATTTGTCATAACCAGCAAATCTCTGTACTGAGTAACTTACTCTGTTTTCATCTGGAAAAATAAGGCAACCTATTTTTAGCATGATATTGAAGTAGTAACATGTTTGAGTCCACTTTCTTCTAATTCCCTGCTCTCCTACACAATAGCTGGTCTGTTTTATTTTTTAAATGAATAGTGAGAAAGAAGCAGAGTTATTACTTAGTTAAAAAAGCTTTTAGATTCTATTAGACTTGGGTTTCAACCTTGGCTTCATCTGGTTCCAATCTAGTAAGCTGCATACTTCTGATCAAGTTACTTTATGTTCTGGTCCTCAGTTTTCTGATCTTTAAAATGGGAATATTTTACTTAGAAGGTTATTAAAAGGATAAATGGAAACAGACACCATAAATAAAGCATGAAGACTGGATGCTAGAATAACATTTAGCTCTTTTCTGCATTATTAACAGAACCTATTTACTATTTGTGAAGCTATTATCATTCCCTATGGGAAGTCACCAATTTTTAAATTTAGGTCAAGATCCGTAAGAGTCAATACTGACTTTGAAATTGCCAAGCAACACTGCCTTTTATAAAACAAAAAAAAAAAGTTTGTTGGTTTTACTGACATAGACCAGAATTCATATCTCAGTAAGATCTTTAACAGGAATAGTAAATGAGATAGTAATAGGAGAAGTAGAAAGTGATACACAAACACATTATTATTATTATTGGTAGAATGCAACTGGATATAACTATGCAGTAATTTTAAAGCCATAAATAACTAAATAGGATGAATATATTTGGAGACAAAAAAAAGGAGCTTTAAAAAAAGTGTAATGTTTACAATTTAAAGAAACTGATAAATTATTTCCTTACCTGAATCGCTTGCTGCAACAACAACTGTTCCACCAGGAGCAAAAGGATCATTGTGCTTTAATGTTTCTACCTAAACAAATTAAACAAAACTGTGACTTAGAGAGGCAACATTTCATAGCTGAAACCTCACTGCCACACCAAAGAAATATTCTTAACAAACTAATTAAGGAATACAAGGCATAAGGAACAAATGTTTCCCCCTACTGATTTGCAATCTTATTAAATTGAAATGATACATGCTGTTTTCTAATCCTTTATTATGAAACATAACATACATTCAGAAAAGTATATGGACCATATGTACAGTTTAAAAATAAGTATCAAGTAAACACTTATGTAATCACCTCCCAGGAAACTGCCAACACCTCAGAAGTCTTCACATTCCCCTCTCTAATCACAATCCCATCCCTCCCCTCTGTGGAGGTAATCATTGTCCTGGCATTGGTGGTATCCATTTCTTTTCTTCATAATTTTGCTACTTGTATAGATGCATACTATTTTAACTTTCATTTTCAAATAATTATAGATTTCCAGAACAGTTGTAAAGATAATACAGAGACTTCTCATATGCCCTTCACCTAGCTTCCTCTAATGTTAATGTGCACACAAGAGAGAGAGACAGTGAGAGAGAGCTTTCTGCTAAAAGAATTCTGCAACTTTAAATAATAAGCCATGTAAAAACCTGGATCAAGTGGCAAGGGTGAGTGGCTACAAAGAGTAAGGACTTTAGCAGAAGCCAGACATTCTGCCTATTGAATTGTCTTCCTACTCTACTCTGGTTTTTAATCATAGTCAAACAAACAGTATATTTAAGAAACTAACTGAACTTTCTCTTTCTGGCATCAGGCTCTTTTTAAGAGGTCAGCCAAAAATCAAAAGGGGCATGAAAAGAGTTTTGGAATATTTATCTCTTAGTCTGACTCATGGCTATCAATGTCATCTGTATTACAGGCTCTATTTCTAACCATCGAGAAATTGGATATTAACAACTGATGTCAAAGGATATTGCAGAGCTCAAGTAAAACTGATGCATTTGAAAAGAGAAAAGCAATGCAAACTGGGACTTATAGTATATTCTCCTTTCATACAAGAGGACGCATTAAAACAACTAGCAGAAAAAAGTAATTATACTAATGATGTTTTTAGAAGTGAAAATGACAGTACTTATTTTAACTGATGTTTATTTTAACTTTAGTATTATTATAATAAAATGAACACACTTGCTTATACTCTGATTATCTACTGAATGAATACATAGCAATCAAGGGGAAAAGTCAAGCTGGTCTGAGTAAAGTGATGTTTCGTGGTTCCTAATACAATAGTCAAAATACCAGTGTGAGAGACAGTCATGGCAACTTAAGTCACCAACTATTGTTTCTTCTCTCAACTTTGAGGGAAGGAAAAACTAACAGGCCTGTTTTTTAACAACAGCTTGCAGATTTTATTTACCACCACAGAAAGAAACAAAAAAAGTATGCTTACATGTCTGTCAAGTTTAATTATCATATACTGTGCAACCACCCTGAAAGGCCATCAGGATAGCAAGGGGAACAGGGTGGACTGTGTAGCCCAGGAAGGAAAACTGGCCACAAATCTCTGTTATGTTGTTTGATAATTAGGCAATCTAGTACACAAAAGTAATTTTCACAACTAAAATTCAGATGATACGATTTTACGGAATTAATGTTCCAAAATCCTCCTACAAGGTCACCTAATTTATCACTGAAATTCTCTCTCTTCTGCGTCAGCCATCTACTCCCTCCTTTCACAGCATGACTCAGCACCTACATGATGCCACCATACATGAGCTAGGATAGCAGGAAATAGCAGTTACTTGTTTTGGTTTTGTTTTTAAAATTATGTCCCTTCTGAGAGCAGAGACCAGCCTTGAGAGATTTGGAAAGACTTGTAGGGAAAGAGTCATGTCTGGAGGCATAAACAGGCCTGTTTGAAAAGAAGGAAGATCACAAAAAACAGGGGGTTTGTAGCTAGGAAGAAGTAAGCCTAAATCTTATACTATAGTGGTGAAGACCTTAGACTGTGGTCACATAGACCAGAGTTTGAATTTAGTTTCGTCATTAACTCACTATTACTTAACCTCTCTAATCCTCATTAACTTTATCTTTAAAAAGAGGATAAAAACTGATACTCATAGGATTATTGTGATGATTAAATAAGATAACACATGAAGAGTTTAGCACCATACCTGGCACACAGAAGAGATTAGATAAATGTAGCTATTACTATACTGCCAATTTGGTGTTTAGTTTTGTTTTGTTTTGATTTGAATGGAGAAATTAAGAACTGTCAGCAAGGGCAATATTGCTTTCAAAAACTGGGGAGAAAAGGGGAAAAGTAAGTAGACCAAATGGTAGAAACAAAAGAAACTTGTTTATTTTTAAATTAGGAAGAGCTGCTTTGGCTTTCTTGCTCTTTAAATGATAAAACTGGCTAATGAGGGGCTAAAATAAGGTGAGAGGAAAAGAATTCAGGTTGCAGCCAATTTGAGCAGAATTTGGCAAATGGGTCTACACTGCAAACTAAGTGTTATGGGAAAATAGAGTATCCAGTAGCCTGTGGAAACCACAAATATTCAGTTACAGAGGCATTTGTTAGTTTTATATTGGTGGAAAATACCAGTTGTTGGCCAAGTAGCTCTTTACTGAATAGAGTAAGAAAGCAATTCAAGAACACCAAAGTCTAACATCTTTAAAAGAATCAATTACTCTTTCAAGGAAGTATACTTAACCTAAGAGTAACAAAAGATAAAATTTTGGCTTCACATGCCTGTCAATTAACTGTTCCTTTCTATGTCTGGTTTACTTAGAGACATGAAATATCCTGCCTTGAAAAATAAGCCTTCAAAAAAAGGAAAAAACCCCAAGAAAAAACCAAAAATGCCTTCTAAAACCATTCATAATTATTGAAATTGGGTGACAGATACATGGAGGTTAAAATATTTCATTGTATTACTCTATTTTGAGTGTGTTTAAATATCCATAATATAAAGATTTTGTTTTCAGAGCCCCCAGATGATGAAGTGCTTAGGTGTATGACCCTAGTTACGTTAAGTTAATTTTTCTGAGTCTCAGTGTCCTTATTGTTAAAATAGGGACATCAGCACCTACTTTGCAAAGTTGATGTGAAGATTAGAAAATACGAATGTAAAGCACATAAAAGTACCCGGATCATAGTATGTGGTTATTCAATAGTGATTGTTGCACTATGGATATTATCCAGAGAGTCTGATTTAGTCATGACATTTAGGGAACTTATGCTTCTTTACAAGAAAAACATTCTAAATGTGTCTATAACATAACATAAATGATTTTTTTTTAAACGCTGTTCCTTTAAAATTGATCTAATTATTTCAATTGGTAATGCATACCAAACATCTCAAAAAAGTTTTACAGGAAACAGGCTTATAGATTTCTAATCATTTATTTTTAATATCCCCAACAGGATAACACTTGGTCCTTTGAAGGGAGGACTTGATATTTGGATGACATGAATTATTCTAGTCAATTCCATTGGGTTATCAAACTGTGAAATACCAGTCTGAAGCAAAAACTAGATAGGTTTGATAAGACAAATTTTTACATGGTCCAGAAGTAAAACCTGAAAGAGGATTTTCTCATCACTGTGTATTTCAAGACACTCACTTAGAATATTTGTTCCCCATTTAACAGTGTTTAACCCTCCCACTTACCGATGTGTTACTGCTACTGCTGGCTGTACTGAAAGGGTCAGTACTTGAAGTGGCAAAAGGATCAGTTGAAGACTGCTTGAAGAAACAGTCAGATGCAAATGGATCTGAACCTTTGAAAGGATCACCTCCAAATGGATCTAAATAAATACAACACAAATATGAGAGATTAAAACACTATTAATCTAAATTTCCTGTCACGTAAAGGCATGACAATTGCCTTAATTAAAAGACATTTTGAAATCCTGCAGAATCTAAGTTAGGTACTTCATAGTATGACTATTTATTTGGTCATAAAGAAGTATAGACAGTTGCATCCAGTTAAATAGCTTTAATTAACATTCTTCCCTACTCAAAGCAAATCAGTAGTTCTAACACTTAATACACAAATGCTACCTGTATGCTAGGTTTAAATAATTCCTCCAAGCTGGTGATTCTAATTTTGGGGGTGGGGAGATCACAGATTCCTTTGTGGTTTTGATAAAAGACACAGTCTTACACCTAATAAACTTATTTTTTAAATTAGCATATAATTTCAAGCAATCCCATTTTAAGGCCCTTATTCTATGCTATCATAACTAAAGAAACAACAAAAACTTCTAAATATATTTCTCTCTCTGAGCTTAAGGGTAACAGCCAATAGTCTGGAACAGGTTTGGAACTAAATGGTACACAAGATTTGCTTTATTCTAATGCAAAAATTCCAGAGAAAGAGTATCTTTAAAAAGTCTGACATTTAGGAATTCTTTAAGAAGTTTACTTTTCCCACATTTATTCAAATAGGCTGGAATCTTAGGAAAACAAAAGTTCTCAACCCAGCAGTGGAGCAGACCATCATATTCATCTAATCATTTGCTAACAAAGAGAAATCAATATAAATGTTATTAAAGGCATCAAAGTATAAACACTGTCATTTTTTTTAAAATAAAGTCTAGCTAACAGCTTATTAAGCAAATTCACAAGAATCTACAACTTCTTCTCTGAAAATGTCAGGCACATACAACATCTTAGGCCTTAGGTCAAATTCAAAACAGAATAAAAAGTCCATTTCCTATAAATGCTCAACTGTGATCTCTCATTCCTAAATATAACATAAGCTCATAATCAAGTAGAATGAAATTAAAGCTAAGATGGACCTCAATAATATACTAACCAATTTTCCCAAAAGGATCATCCTTGAAAGGATCACCTGTGGTAAAATAAATAAGCAGAAATCAATAATAATATTTACTGTTTTGGCAACATTACTTAAAGGGTAACCTTAAAATAAAAGCAAAGTTTCTTAGAGCAAAGTTTGTTTCATTAACTCCACCTCATAGGAGATAAAATAATGAATGCCATTTACCTTAAGGAAATGTTTAAAATAAGTAAAGAGTAAGGGCAGAACATCAACACATCTCATAAAAGCAAACTTGAACTAGGGCCAACTATACTAACCTCCTAACGACAAGCTGAGGTTACAGATGGAGGGGAAAAGAAAAGCATGACAGCAAGAATTTTACTGACAAAATCTCCACTTTTCACAGGCGTACTGGATGGGTATTACTGTCACTGCTTTAGAAACAAAAACACTGAGCTTCACTGAAGTTAAAAAAATTGCTTATAGAATTGAAGAGTCTAGAAATAAATCCTTACACATTTGTGCTCATTTGATTTTTGACAAGCAGCCAAGACAACTCAATGGGGAAAGAATAGTCTTTTCAACAAATGGTATTGGGACAACTGGATATCCACATGCAAAAGAATAAAACAGGACCCCCCCATCTCACACTATATACAGAATTAATTCAAAACAGATCAAATACCTAAATGTAACATCTAAAGCTAATAAAACTCTTAGAAGAACACATAAGAATAACTCTTCATGACTTTGGACCTTAGATACAACATCAAAAGCTTGAGTGAAAAAAAGTAAATTAGACTTCATCAAAATTAAGACAACACTGAATACAAGAAAATACTTGCAATCATATGTTTGATAAGGAATTTATATTCAGAATATGTAAAGAACTCTCACAAGTCAACAAAAAAAGACAATCAACCCAGTTAAAAAAATGGGCAAATGATTTGAATATACATTTCTCCAAAGAAGATATGCAAATGGCCAATAAGCACATACAAAGATGTTCAACAAATTAATCATTAAGAAAATACAAAATAAAACCCAAATAAGAAGCCACCTGACACTCACTAGGACGGCTATAATCAAAAGGATAGGAAGTAACAAGTGTTGGCAAAGATACAGAGAAATTGCAACCCACATACATTGCTGGTGGGAATGCATAATGGTACAGACACTTCAGAGAACAGTCTGGCAGTTCCTCAAATGATTAAACATTACTGTATGATCTGATACCTGAAATCCAGAGAAATGAAAATATCTACACAAAAGCTTGTACATAAATGTTCACAGCAGCATTATTCGTAACAGCCAAAAAAGTGAAAACAACCCAATGTCCATCAACTAATGAATAAGTAAAATGTGGTATATCCACCCAATGTAATAATATTCATCAAAAAAAGGAATGAAATATTGAAATATACCATAACATGAGTGCCCCTTGAAAAATATTAGGCTAAATGAAAGAAGCCAAACACACACACACAAACCACACATTGTATAATTCCATAAATATGCAAATCTACAGAGACAGAAAGTAGACTAGTGGTTGCCTAGAGTTGAGGGTTGGGAGAATGAGAACTGACTTTCAAAGAGTATGGAGTTGCTTTAAGGAGGTGATAAAAAATGTTCCAAAATTAGATTTTAGTGAGAATTTTACAACTCTGTGAATGTACTCAGACCATTTAATTGTACACTTTAAATACTCAATTTATATATCTTTTAACACTTTATATTTATCAATAAAGATTTTTTAAAAGAAGAGTTTCAGCATCCAGGCTCTCTGCCATGACTCTAAGCAAGTTACTCTATTTATGTGCCTCAGCTTCCCAACTTTAAAACTGGTACAAACTGACCTAACAGTTCCACAAGGTGAGTGTGGAAATAAATAAAAAGCAAAAAGAGCTTTGACACAAGTGGCATTTAATGTAGCTTCCACTGACATCAGACAATTTATTAAACTTAAATGTTTCTTCAGTAAAACTGAAGGCACCTTAAAGGCAGGGATTGGACTACAAACTACTACAACTTGCACTGTTTTAAAAGCATGGTGTTGGCACTTTTGGTAAATAACTGCTGGTTGACTTAAGAGTGCCCAATCTCCTCTTTTCCTTTTGGTCCCTATTCTGAAGAAGAAACATACTCTTAATCAGGGGCTCATCTAAGACATAACTAAAGGCTTTAGCTCTAGAATGTAGTTGCCTGAAGAGGACAACACTAAAATCTGAGCATATAAGACCTCATTCTCACCTCTACTTTGGTTATAAAGAGTAGGCTCTCAAAGCTGAAGCCCTAATTCTGACATAGTTCACATATTAAAATAAAAAATTAAAATTGTATGTATAATATAAAAATAAGAGTACTTACTGCCAACAAAAGGATCAGACTGGAAAAAATCCAAGTTTGAATCTGCAACTGGATTTGTCAGTGAACTTGATTCTACATTAAATGGATCTTCCTAAAAATAATTTCAAATTAAAAAAAATGTTTTAGGAACCAAAGTTTTAAAAGGAAATATTTTAAAATAAAATAACACATTTGAAAAAATCAACTGATGGTAACATAATAAATATTTCTGTGGTCATAAAGTCCACTTAACACATTTTTCTCTTTCCTTAGCCTAAACGAGTGTATAACCCATCCTAGGAAGCCAGTGGTAAGAACATTTACATATAAAGTTATTTTTACCTCTTTTGAATGTCTGGCACTATTAAATTCAGGACAAACTTTTTCATTAACAGCTGCAGTCACCACTTCATTTTCATCAGTCACACCAGAAGGTGGTATTTCAGGACTACTTCTTGCCTATAAAACATTAATTGTACATGGACTAACAATGTATTTTTTAATTGGCAGAGGAAACTGACAAAGAATAGCCAAAAATTCCTAAAAAAATTTAGAAGACAAGCAGAACATATTCACTGAATGACTTCTCCTATAATCTTCCTTAGGAAAATGGTATCACCAAGCATCAAAGTTACTTGAGGCCAGAAAACTTCAGGTCTTCCTTAACTACTTTCCTTTGGTCATCCCCCAGCTAGATTCCAAATCTTGCTGAGACTACTTCCTACCTCTTTCTCAAATCCTTCCCTCTGGTCCAGATTACTCCAATATGTGTCTTTCCAATCTATCCTTCTTATAGTAGCCGAAACAATAGATCTAAAATGTGAATATGATCATGACCCTTCCGGTTAAAAGTCCTTTGCTTCCCACTGCTTTCTGGATTTAGATCAGTAGATAATAAGGCTGAAGAAGTGGCAGGGGCAATCTCCGTTTCATACCACCCAGTATCTTTGAAAGATAATCTAGTAATTTGCATTTTGTGCTTAAAATAATATTGTATAATATATCCAAGACTGCACTATCTAAATAAAATCAAACCCGTTATTTTTACTTCCTTAATATCGCTCACATTTGTATTTTCCTCATCATCCTTCCTGTTACCAGTTAAATCTAGGTTACAACAACTCTCACACAGACCACTCCAACAGTCTCTTAAAATACCTCTATGTGTCCATCCCACTCTTCAAACCCACTATCCACATTTTCTAAAAGGTAAACTCAATCCTCTGGTTTCTTGCTTAAAAATTTTTCAATGGCTACTCACTGGAGTAAGATAAATTCCCCAATGCTTCAAGATGAATCCAAATTTCTTACTCTCTAGCCTTTTCTGACCTAAAAGTGGTCATTTTTACCCAGGTACCCATCATAATTACCCATGCAATTTATTTTTAAAATATATGTACTTGGCTCCAACCCAGAAACTTTAGTTCAACAAATTTGGAGTGGGGCACAGACTGTATCAAAATCCGTATTTTCATAAAGCACCAGAGATAATGCAGGTAACCCCCTAAGAGAGAGCCTCATTTCCTACCAATACATTCCCCACCATCAAAAAAAATATCCTCGGGAAACTTATGACCCTGTGCAGCATGTTTTCTCCCATTTCATACCTATGCTAATGCTGTTTTCTCTGCCAGGAATGTACCACCTTCTCCTTTGCTTAACCCCTTCTCACGTCAAAGGTCACTTGTAAAGTTTTCCCTACAACATCTTCTCTGAGCCTCCTCCAAGCTGTCCTATCTGAATATCCTATGCTTACTTTACCACAGCTTTCTAACACAGTGTTACATGACTAGACTGTGTGCTGCTTGAAGACAGGGTTAATAAAGGTTTTTTGTTTCTGTAGCTCTCACATAACATAGCAGCACTCTTGCATGTAGTTGGTGCTCTCTAAAGTAACTGGTGAATAAATGTTCTCAACTTTATGAAAAAAAGAATTACTTGCAGCTTTGGGTGAAAGTACTTAAAAACTATTTTAAAAAGCTACTATTTATAGAACTACTGTTTTGAAAACATGCTAACAAATAAATCAGTTAAAATTATATTTTTACACTAGTTAAAATTGTTAGAACCCACTCTCTGCCTCTTAAAAAAACCTCTACTGTCTCAGATGAGGCAAGGCCACATATTTATATTAGATGTGATGTCAACAAAACTTTGCTCTGAATCAATTTATTTCTCTGAAGTTGATGATGAAACTGTTAAGGAACTATTCAACTCACTGGAGATTCCTGGTGTATGGGCTCAGACTCCAGGTTGCCCTGGCCTTCAGCATGCTCATTAAGATTGGCTGTTTCACTGCTGCTGGTGCTGAGGCTGCAATAATCTGTAGCGCCATTTACAAGAATGCTATGTGGGCTACTGCACCAATTTAACTGACTATTATGACTTTCCAGCTCTTTCATTTCCATCAGCTTCATTTGCATCTGTCAACACAAAGTAGAAATATACAGCAGAATTTATTACTAGAAAGATATGCTATGTAAAAATAGCTATATGCTTATTAGACTTGGTCAAGGGTAAATTTGCTTCCATTAAGAAGAATCCTCAGGGAATGCAGCATGCCTTAGAGAAAAGATTTCAGCAATCCATCCCAGGAAGTTCTCCTCTTAAAATTCCAGTACATATAAATTTGCTTTTGTACATCTCTGAAAGCTCCAAGAATTTTAATTCAAATATCTGCAAATTGGCAGTCCTTTAGGATATAGTTAGAAAAGGGGTCAGAATATTTGGAAAAAGATAGCAAAGTGACAGAGCAAGAGAAGATTTTGTGATGAAGCTTTAGAAGAGCTGAAGAAGGTTGAGGGAGAGCACACAAGACTGGAACCATCCATACTCCTATTGGGACAGAGAGGAGGGAGCAAAGGTGTCCTAGGCTCTGGCATTACTTATTAATGGCCTAGAGCCCTAACAAGTAGTCTCCATTAAGCTATATGAAACATAAAGGACACTCAAGTTTTTTTTGATCCCAGTATCAAAGTGACTTTATACAACTGGGATAACAGTGGGACAAAAAAAGTGGTATGCAATGAACTGTACTATATATATATATATATATATAAAATGTTGAGGATCAGAAGCAGGAAAAAAGTGCTTATTTATACCAACATCTATAATAAAGAAAAACAAATTTACAAATAACTCAAATTGGGAAGGCAGAATCAAAAAATGTATCCATTGAAAAGGAATAATAAATGGAATTTTACTGAATATTTCCCATTTTTCATAAAAAATATATTTTAATCACAGTACAATCCTCTTTATTTACTAGCATATTGTATTTTTTATTTTTAGCAAATATAAAAACTATCTTCTGACATTTCATAAATCAAGGCTCTGTTCCCTAATCTTATTCACCTAATATTCCCCATAAGGTTCTTAAGTTGCTCAATTTGGAATCTGTCATTTAACAAAGGTCTTTTCAGGGTCATAACCTAGGGAAAGAACACTATATTGGATTGGGAAACAGATGTAAATCTGGCTCGATCACCTTCTAGTTAGGTGATCTTAGTCAAAGTAATCTCTCCAAGCCTCCATTTCTTAATCCATAAAAGTAGTATGAACTATCTTCAAAGATGACTATTAACTGAAGCAAAAGATACATTTGAAAGAACTCTGTAAAAAGTAAAGTCTATGTAAATAATGGACAATGTGTGTAAAAGTGCTTAGCACACTGCATTTCTCACTATTACAGAAATTAAGTTTTCCAGTTCCCTTTCCCCTAATTCACTCTATCTTTAAAAAGTTAGACTTGAGCCCTTTGAGCATACAGACCACAACTTTTGTTATCAACTTTGTATCTCCAATATATAGCACAATGATGCACACTCTAAGTGCTTACTACATGCGCACTGAAAAACACAAGTATTGTGCTTATAAATTTAAACAGTGGGCATCAGCAAGCACATATATCCACAAAATTGCATTGTATTTTGAATTTAAACTAACAATCCAAAAATTCTACACATTTGTAACACACAGCATATGTCTTGTATACTCCTAGTGCTTAGAGCAGTAGCTTATAAACTTTTTTTTTTAAACTTTAATCCATAGAAAGAAATAGATTTTACACCCTGACCCAGTAAATATGTATGTATATATTTGGACATGTCTGTGTGTATATATATATATACACACATAAACACACATATAGATGCATATATCATATATATAATTATACACACATACATATAAGCACATACAGTGGAGAAACAAGTTTCATGAAGTAATAATTATCCTTATTACTTATAATGCATGCTGATATTTCCTATCCTCTTTTACTTCAATTAAAACATTTATCATGACCATTAAAATCAATTTTAATGCCCACTATCTTGTAGTCTAAAATTTACAAACTTAATACTAAAATAATATCCATCATACAGATGAAGCAGTAGAATGAAATATTTGCCTAACAAAGAGTCCTATTTAGGACAGTTTGTTCCTTATAGTTATTTCTGAGACAACCAATAGAATCTTGAACAAAACTAGGCTTTTCTGTGTATCTGGCCCTTCCATGTATCTGTCGCTAAGCCATTCTTCCTTACTCTCTATGTAAACTTAGAGGATATAGGGGGGGAAAAATCATACAACTAACACAAGTTCTTTACAAACTGTGCAAGAAAAGTGCAATAAACATTCAGAATGCCAGAAATACCTAGATAAAAAGTATATATTGTATAAGTCAGTTAATAGAGTTAAGGTCAAAGGGTCTTTGCTTTTTTCTTGCAAATACATGATAAGAAGTAAAAATAAAAATTCAACAAGTCAGAAAAATTTTCTTCAGTTATTCTTTTTTCCAGAAAAGCTCTAGTTAACTTTTAGAGAGCAATAAAAGTCTCACGCTAATTTACAACTGAATTTTCATTTTTATAGACCCATGGGAATATACTGCCCTCTGTGGGAAAGACATACCAGCACTGAGTCAAGTGTAAGAAACTGGTATGCTTAATCTTCAGGTTTGGAGATCAGATACAAGGATCTAATTCCTTCCACAGATACCAAATTTATTCTGGACACTTGGTAGTACAGCTTACTGAGACTAGTTTCCTTTCTCAAAAACACTTTTATTTTCTCTCTGGTAATTTATAATATTCAGAGTCCTTTCTACTTTTCTCATCTATGCTCCTTCCTTTGAAGGCAATCTCCTTTCCAAAAAGTCAAAGAAAAGAAAATGAAAGACAAGCCAGAGACAGGGAGAAATTATTTGCAAAACAAATATCTGGTAACGTGACTACAATTAAAAAAAATCTGATAAAGGACTTATCTCCAGAATACATATATGTTTAAAAATCCTTGTAATTTAATAATAATAATACAAACAACCCAATTTAAAAAATGGGCAAAAGACTTAGACATTTCATCCAAGAGGATATACAAATGAATAAGCACGTAAAAAGATGATCAACATCACTAATCATTAGAGAAGTGCAAATTAAAAACTACGAAATACCACTTGACACCTACTGGAATGACTATAATCAAAAAACAGACAATAAAATTTTTTTTCTTTCTTTCCTGTTTTTAAAAAAAAAAACAACACAGACAATAAAAGTGTTGGTAAGAATGTGGAGAAACTGGAGCCCTCATATATTGCTAGGGGGAGTGTAAAATGGTACAGCCACTTTGGAAAACAGTTTGGCAATTTAAAGTTTAAAAAAAAGTTAAACATAACTTTACAATATAACCAACAAGTTCATACCCAAGAGAAATAAAAACATATGTCCACACACAATTAGATGCAAATACAAATTCATAGCAGCATTATTCACAACAATCAACAATTTAAAAGAATCCAAATGCCCATTAACTGGTGAATGAATCAACAAAATACTTTATAAACATAAAATGGAATATATTGATACATGCTACAACATGGATGAACCTCAAAAATACTATGCTAAGTGAAAGAAATCACACAAGAAAGACTACGGTGTTTGACTTCCTCTGTATGAAATGCGCAGAAAAGGCAAATCTATAGACGCAGAAAGGAGATTAGCAGTTACCTAGGGGTAGAAGTGGGTACAGACTACAAATGGGCACAAGGATCTTTTGGGAGTGATGGAAATGTTCTGAAACTGGACTGTGTTGTTTGAACAACTCTAAATTTACTGCAAATCACTTAACTGTATCCTTAAAACTGGTGAATTTTACGGTCTATAAAGTATACTTTCAAAAAACAGTTTTTTTAAAAACTCAAAAACTGCCCATTCATCTGGTATCATTCCCACTAGGGTATCTTTCTTTTGGGTTTCCTACCTGTTTATTGGTACTGACACTGGGACAAGAACTGTGCTAAATGGTATGTGAAAAAAATGTATGTTTTTAGACCAAAAAGCTCTGTCTACTGAGGCAGACAGACAGATAAACAAATGTGCTAGGGGGAAATGTCACTATTGCTATAACAGAAGTACAATGTCCAATAAAGGCAGGGTTCAGAAAATGCCACAGAGAAATAAAAGGTTAACCTATGTCTTGCAAGATGAGTGAGCAGGTATTCCCTGCCAGACAAGAGTGGAGAAGGAAGCATATCAAGGGGAAGTCATAACTGACTAGGTTTTAGAAGATCTGGATTCTACACTGTGGCTCTTTTGAAGTCTATATAACCCATAGACTTCCTTGGCTTCAGTTTGTTCAAATTCAAAATAAAAGGAATGGGATACATGATCTCTAGGCACATCTAACCATCCTACCATCATTCTATAAAATATTCTCCATTTAGGGAAGTCAAGAAATAGCAAAGCAAAGGATCTATATTCTGGACCCACTACAATACTGCATAATTATCTAGATAAAGAACAACTTCCTAATTATAAAAAATAAATGTTTACAAATGAGCAAAATTGATTTTAAGATTAGAATACCCAAATGGAAGACACTGGGTTATTACTTGTAAAAATAAGTAACACCTACTGAGCACTTATTTACCAAACACTATGCTAAAATGTCTCACTGGTTTTGCCTTATTTTAATCCTTACAGCAGCCCTAGGAGGTAGGGGTACTGTTAATTCTCCAGTTTTAAAGATGAGGAATTAGATACTAAGATGATCCAGGCAGTTAAGTGATAGAGCCAGCACTTTAACCTAAACCATCTCACTACAAATCCCGCACTCTTAACCACGACTCCAGTGATAACCATCAGATGTACAAGATGTATGATAGTTTTATGACAAGTGACAAGAAACCTATTTGTATAAAGTGACTGAAAATGAGTAATAAAGTAGGCAGAGGGGGAAGCAGCAGAAGTTGAGAAAGCATGATTTACTAAAAGGAAATATGAGGGCCCATTTGAGTGTATTTCTTGCTGCCACAAAGACTTACTGAACTGATTTCCTGCTGTGAATCTTGTAGGTGCTGCTGAAGAGGTCCCAGCTGGGCCTTCCCTGACTCCACACTCTCCTCCAACTCTGCTGTTTCTTGCTGTAAGCGACTCAGTTCTTCCCTAGCTTTGGCCAGCTCTTCTTCGTAAGTGGAGATCTGAGACTCTTGACTAGTTAATTCAGCTTTCAGCGATGAGATCTATAATATGGAGGTGAATAAGAAGAAAGGGGAATTAAAAAGAGATGTCATTAAAGTGCTCCATAATGCAGTATGTTTATTTGTTTAGTTTACTATTTTGGTGTTTTCTGATGGATATTTCTGGTAGAAACGGGCAACCAGGGGACTGCCAGAGGAGAGTTGAAGGCCGAGGTACCATACTTCCAACTAAAACTGGAAAAATAATATATGAAGTGTCCTATTTCCCTTGTAATTTCTGGATGCACCATGCCCCATCTTCTCATGTGCCCAAACTGTTGACTAGATTTCCACTTAACAAAAATAACAACAACAAGGAGCAGAGAGTGTTTCCATGTTAAGCAGCAAAAGCAACTAAGGTATAGACACAGGCAGCAGTAAACAGCCAGACTTTACCAGCTGGGCCTCCTCAGCACATTTCTTTCTGACTTCCTTCAGCTGCTCCTCCAGCTGGGCTTTCTGCTCATCTAGCCCATCAAGGAGTTCCTGTACTTGCTGTTTCTGGGCCTGTAGTTTTTGCAGATTAGTATTCTCTCTTTGAACTTCATCTTGAAGATCCTGAAATACAAGAAAGTTAACATATTTATTTTCTTTGGAGGCAGGGGAAGGTTAACCATTTTTAAAAGCTTATTTTAGGTGAAGATGAAGTTTGTCTTATTAAGTATACTCTGTTGGTGGATTGGAGGACTCCTAGCTTTAGATACAATCTTTAGTTGAGGACTTCTTCCCTAGACTCCAGATTTAGAAATCCAATTTGCTAACTCAGTTCCACCCTTAAATGTCTAATGGGCTTCTCTAACATCAAAAACAGAACTCCTGACATTCTACCCCACCTCCCCCAAACCTATTTTATCATCAATCTTCCCCCTCTCAGTTTCTCTGGCCAAAAAATACAGCATCTTCTTTGACTCTTCTCTTTCTCTCACATCTCATCTCCAATCTGTCAGCAAATCTTGTTGCTTCTTCCCTCAAAATACATTTAAAAACTGGCTGCAGTTTCCTTCAACCTTGGTCCAAGTCCCTTTTCTCTCTCTCCTGGATTTCT
This sequence comes from Camelus dromedarius, assembly GCF_036321535.1. Taxonomy (NCBI): domain Eukaryota; kingdom Metazoa; phylum Chordata; class Mammalia; order Artiodactyla; family Camelidae; genus Camelus; species Camelus dromedarius. Next base: position 34,152,679 of record NC_087449.1, on the reverse strand, counting down.
GCCTTTTACCTGGTTTCCCTGCTTCCACCCATGCTACATTTCAGCTTATTTTCAGCATAGCAGCCACTGTTAAAAACCTGTGTCAGATGATTGTCACTACTCAAAGCTCTGCACTGACTCCCCATCTTACTTAACTGTAAAAACTGAAGTCTTTATTATGGCCCTACATGGTCCCATCTCCAGCTTCATTTCCTACTGCTCTTCCCCTTGCTCGCTCTATTTCAGCCACACTGGCCTCACTGCTGTTCCTCAAACATACCAGATATGCTCCCTTCTCAGGATCTTTCACTGATTATCCTTTCCTCCTAGAAAGTTCTTCCTCTAGGTATCCACATGCCTCAATCCCTCATCTCTTTCAAGGCTTTGTTCAACTGTTCACTTCTCAGTGAGGCGTTCCTCACCACCACCCACCGCCACCTCCCTCCCCTAATTCTCCTGCACATACATATAATTTTATTTTTCTATAGAATGGCTTTATTGAGATAATTCATGTACCATATAATTCATCCATTTAAAGTGTACAATTCAATGGTCTCTAGTATATTTATAGAGTTGTACAACTATGACAACAATTTTAGAACATTTTAATCACCCCAAAAAGAAACCCCATACCCATTAGCAAGTCACACTCTATTTCCCTCCCAATCACCCCAGCCCCAGGCAACCACCAATCTACTTTCTATTTCTATAGCTTTGTCTACTCTGGATATTTCATATGAATAGAATCATAAAAAATGCAGTTTTTTATGACTGGCTTCTTTGTGACTTTGCATGTTTTCAAATTTCAAATGAGCTGGCATAAAATAAATAGATTTATGAGGTATAATTTATACATACTATAAAATATGCCCATTGTAAGTATACAATTCAGTAAGTGTTAGTAAATATATACAGTTGTGCAACAACCACCACAATCCGGTTTTATTAACATTCCATCATCTAAAAAGTTTCATGAAGGACTCTTGTGGAGTCAATCTTCATTCCCACTTCAAGCCCCAAGCAACCAATTATCTGCCTTCTGTTGCTATAATTTTATCTTTCATAGTCATTTCACATAAACAGAATCATACAATATATAGTCTATTGTGTCTGGCTTCTTAAACCTAGCATAATATTTTTGAGATTCATCCATATTATTGCATTTATAAGTAGTCTGTTCCTTTTTAATCTTTTTTATCCATTGTATGGATATACATTTGATGGACATTTAGATTGCTCCCATATTTTGGCTACTATAAGTAATAGAGCATATAATTTATCTTACTTTATAGTCTATTTCCTATCACTAGAATGTAAGCCAGAGAGTCTAGGGCTATTTGTGAATTTTGTTCACTGCTGTATTTCCAGTTCCCAGTATATAAGAGGTACTTCATAATTATTTAGTGAATGGCAAATGACACCATAAATATGTCAGTTCTCTCCTAATTAATCTATATACTCCAATGACAATCCTAACAAGATTTTTCAAGGAGCCTGACAAGCTGATTCTAAAACATATTTAGAAGAACAAAGGAAAAAAAAACTGTTATAAAATGTAAAAGGACTTACCCTACAAGATACTATGAATTACTGGAAAGTCAAAATAATTAAGACAGTTTTGTTTGATGAAAGAACAGACAAATAGATCAAAGGAACAGAAAAGAGAATTTAGACACAATCTAGACAAGACAGAAAAAATGATGAGAAGACATAACATTAAAACTGACTGGAGGAAAAAAGAACTTAATGTTTAGTAAATAATGCTGGGCATACCCACATGGCAAGAAGAACAAAAATTACAGTAAGTCTCTAAACTCCACCAAACAGAAAAATTAATTCCAGGTATATAACAGACCTAAATGTGAAAAGTAGAGAAGAAAATATAGATCTCAGTGTAGGAAAGAATTTCTTAAAACAAACAAAAAAATTAACCATTTTGAAAATGCTATATTTATTTATTCATCTATGTACCAGAGACCTTATGCTTAATGATAAAGGATACAGAGATTTTAAAAATACAATGGGAAATCTCTGTACCTTCTGCTTAATTTTTCTGTGAACAGAAAATTGCTCTAAAAAATAAAGCCTATTTTTAAAAAAATACAAGGGAAACTTGGAATGATAGATGAAAGCAACCACTGCCATTGTCATTGTCATGAAACTCAGCAGCCAAGATGGCCTGATTTACATATCCTGTGACAACTGGGGATCCTCAACCCAAGCGTGGGAAAATCATTTGAGTGACTATTTTCCCAATTCTCTGAATAATGTTAAATTACTAGTACCACTGCAGATGTATGGGAGAGAGGTTAATTCACTACATATAAAGGAGTCCATAGGAAATTGGGACTTGATTCTCTCCAGGAACCACAGGTGAGAAAGAAGAATGGATTGACAACTCTAAGGCATGTGTCCCCAGGAGGTGGGCAGAGACCTCAAAGACAGTGAAGTAAAATTGTGAATACAAATTTCTAAAAGTAACAAAATCTTTTAAATAACATACTATTCAAAGATCCCAATGATCATTCATCAAAACAAGAACCTAAAAACAATAGGAAGAAAAACTTATCAGAAGATTCTGAATTATTGCATGATTTATTCAAGATAGAATCATCATCATGATAGCAAACACTTTCAATAGTCCTTACAATGTGCTAAGTACTGTTACAGGATCTTTACATATATTAACTCATTTATAACATATATGACAAATCTACGAGATAGGTACTATTATCATTCACATTTTACACATAAAAAAACTGACGCACAGATGGGCAAGTAATTGTTAAAAGTTACAGTTAGCAAGTGATGTATTCAAACTAGGTTCTGATTCCAGTTTGAGCTCTTAATCACTATGCTATATACTGTCTGTAGACTAAATGTCTCTCATACATGTGTGCCACAGTTTTTCAAATATATGCAGATGCTTCTGTGATTAAATAAAACTGAACAATGCTTTAAATAAGTGCTTTTTATCTTATACTTTATCAAACAATTGATTAAAAATGCAACTTCTATCATGCTTCTTTCTTTAAAAATTCCCATAAAAGGTTCAACACAATGGATGATCATGAAAAATTCTTCTTGAACTAACATTCCACGAGTCTAGGTGATTATAGATTTATAATGGTGAGCTCTGCTAGTACTTTATCATCAATTTACCAGTATGCTTAAACTTCTTCTCATGCCTAAATTTTTAACCACGCCCACACTGTTAACCAACCCATACTCAAAATGGAGATACAGTTTTAGATATGCACCTGGCACTGGCTCTCAATAAATATATGCTAGTTTTCATTGTTTTTCCCTTGATTCATGATTGTTTTTTCTGCCTTTGTTTCCTCCTATTCCAAACGTCCAACTTTCTTAGAGTTTTCTCTCTGAAAAGAAGGTTTTTGAAATCACTCTGCTATTCCAAAAATATATGATCATTCTCTCTTACCTATAGGATAAAGTAAAACAGGCTACAAGATACATTAGAACCTCCAATGCTGGGCCCCATGTTATCCTTCCTCTTCTCCTACCCTCTTTTCCTCATCTTCACCTGGGCCCCACCCTCAATAGATCCTCTTCTTTCCCTAATATACAATATACTTCAATGTCCCTGTGCCTTTCCTAAGCCATTTGCTCTGTTCTGAATGCCCTTCTACACCATTACTATCTGGAAGCTCACTTTTCATTCTTTAAGGCAAATTTAATCTTCTCTGACCCACCTTGAGCTTCCTTCACCTGTCCTCTTTTTTTTTTTTATTCAGTTATAGTCATTTTACAATGTTGTGTCAATTTCCAGTGTGGAGCACAATTTTTCAGTTATACATGAACATACATATATTCATTGTTGCATTCTTTTTCACTGCCTTCACTTGTACTCTTATAGCAGTTTGTACCTAACCTCTATGATCACACTTACTACACTGTACTACAATAATAAACTGCTAAAGGAGGGAACTGATGCCTCACCTTTCTCTGAGGTTCCACAATCTATTACAAAGCCTTGTATATTTCAGAAGATTAATTAGACAATTATTTGTAACTACCACAAGGGTTCTAGTTTCTGGGAAGAACTATTGGGAAATGTGCCTGAGGCTAACAGAAAGGATTTTATGTTCTTTCAACATACTGTGAAAAGCTTCACTCTGCATTTAAACTATAGCTAAATATTAAAACTAGACATAAACTGACCTATAATAAATGCTTTTTGTTAAATTAAAATAATATCTAGATTCCTATACTGATTCAATATTTGTAGTCTACAAACCAAGACTGATTTGACATTTAAATTTTCCATCATATGGAAATAATTTTTACTGTTTTAGCATATCACTGTGGCATATACGCTTCTTTTGTTTTCAAATTTACGTTTTTATTTTTTTAACATTATACTATATACTATTCTTACTCTTCAGGATGGCAGAATAACAGCTTCACTTTAACCCAGTAGCTTGAAAAACTACTGTGATTTGAAACATTCTCATAATTCAATTATAAAGTGTCTTAAAAAAATGCCACTTGCAGTCTAAAGTTATTTTATATTTGGGAAAACAATCCACTGTCAATATCTTGTTCATGAAATTATTATACTGTTTATATATAATGATATGCTGGCCCAGAAACATTTTTTAAGAATCTTGGGAAATTTTTTTTCTCTTTTCCTTTAATTAAAAATGTTCAGAGAGATGGGAATAGGAAAAATATCTATTCCCTACTTATTTGGGAATATGGGTTACTTATTCCCATCTTCAAATATTCTAGTCTAATCTGCTACCCTTTCCCAAGCCCCAAAGAAAAATATTGGACTTCACATCTCTAATAATACCTAGTCTTTATAAACAGATGTAATTTTGATGTCTCTACTTTTATTATAAATCCAATTAAGGAAAATAAAATTTACCTTAAAAGGGTCACGTAATATAAGAAAACATCTAGGACATAATGTTAATTTTCAAAAGCTGAATACAAAGGCATACATGGTATGATCACAAATAAATATAAAGCCATGTACACATATTCATAGAAAATATTGCAAAATGTTAACAGTGGTTATCCCTGGAATGTGAACTTGTGGGTTTCTTCCTTTTTGTATTTTTCTTTATTTTATAAGATTACTATGGACTCATTACTTTTATGATCAGAAAATACAAAGAAAAAGAATATGAAAGGGAATATATATATATATGTATAAATGAATCACTATGCTGTACACCAAAAATTAACATAATATGTGAATTGACTATACTTCAATTAAAAAAAAAAAGTATCAAGTTTGCAGTTTTTTAAAAATCACATACCTCTCATGGCTTAATACTAACATAAAAATATTTTGACTGAATTTTTATGTAAGAACTACTAATAGTAGGATCAATGCTGGTTTCCTTTAATAAAATGAACCAGTTTTCAAAACTAGTATTTTTAGTGAGTCACTTTAAACACTCTTAGGAGATGGTTTATGCAAGAGGAAATGGAATAAACAAGCCAATACAATATTTACTCATTCTTGCCCTTTCTCTTCCAAAGAGCAAACACATTCACTCAAATTTCCCAACCTCACTTCTTAGCTGCTGTAAAAATCCACACAGTAACACAAAAGTACAGGTGTTAAGAGAAAGGTTATTGAGCAAATACCTCACATTAGTGATACATTTTAAGCTAGACAGATGGTCATATTAAAATCAATTATAATTAATGCTTCTCCATGTCTAAATATTAAAAAGATCTCTACAAAAAATTCTGAAGCTAATCCATAGACACAAGTCTTCTTTTTCAGTAAGCAAACATAAAACTAGTAAAACTGCACAAAATCAAAATGAACAGATGCAAACACACATGCCAACAAGGATAAAAATTTCACTATAAAATTATTTGGTAAGGCTACCACCCCTGCAATGCAATTTTCACAGCAACTTCAATATCCAGATATAGTTGGCTCTTTTATTTTTTTGGTAAGGATTTGCTTATCCTGAGACTACATGAAGGTTAACAGATGTACTTCTCCCTCCCTGCCTCCCACCTTTGACTAGGGCAGTGACAGTGCTCTTAACAAACAGTGTCTTTGATTAAACAAGGATAATTTTCTTTTAACCTGAAGGTAGCCCTCTGGGAAAATCCTTTCCTGAATGAGTGCACAACATCGGCACCACCAAATGCTATCCCACCAAGTGAGTGGCTAAAGACATTTGCGATACCTTCCTAGTTACACTCAGTTTTCCATGATCATACTCCACTTGCCCACCTGTGCCATCAACAGAAAAAAGGAGGATAGCAGCAATCAGAAAATGGCAAGCATGACTTGTAAGAAACAGTTCACAGGTGAATACCAGTCCACAAACCACCCTTTGAGTTGCAGGGCATTAGATTGTATCTTTATGGATCAAATCAGGAGCCTGCCAGGTTACTGGGTTGAGCAGTTGAGGCAAATTGGTCAGCCCCATGGTCAGTACCTTATGAAGAAGGGCACTGCTCTTCCTGGGATCCTGGGGGCCAAAAGGGACTCCATTAGGCCCTGGAGAGAGAAGTAGTATGTTTGGGCAAGTGTGTCAAGAGTCAGGAGCTGGGCTGTAGTGTACATTTTTCAGAGGGATGACTGAAACCACCAAGAACACTTCTTGCATAAACCCTATGCCGATTAAGATTGGGAAATTGTGTTTTATTTCAACTGTGCAATTTGTATCTCCCAGATTGTTACACTACAACAAAGATATGCTCTTAAACGAGAAAAAAGGAAGGAAAATGGCAAGAATGAAGTGAATAAGACCACTGAAATACACTGCCAAAGTTTGTTTTAGAAAAATGCCAAAGCAAGTTGCATCCAAGGCTCCTCATCCAGGAATGCAGGGATCCTTGAACTGGGATGTTGGCTTTATTTAAAAATAAATTTCAAGGAAAATGTACTATTTTCTAGAAATTACACAAATTACTAAAAATGAGAAACCTGTCCCCGTCCCTCCACATTCCACAAAGTGCTACGGCGGGTAGTGGAAATAAAATTTAAACAAGTATATAAAAACTCTTAGCTATTCTTAAGAATACAATAATTCATTTTAGCAACCCAAGTTAGTTGTACAACTAAAGAAGTAAGTCTATGAAACATGAATACTTTTGGACTATTTCATATAAAATATAGAGTAAAAGATAAATAAAAAAGGACACTAATTTATGAATAAAACACTTAAAAAAAACTCGAAGCATATATACAGTACATACGTGTATACTAGTATACCCATACTTAAAGAATTATTAAAGAAGACAAGGGGAACTCTAAGCATTTTGCTAATCTTACAGAAAATGCTAATTATTTAACTGAGTAAAAAAACACTCCAAAGACTAATCCAAAAGTGGAAACAATCGGTACATTCATTATGTTGGCCTAATTTTCAAAATGGAAGTTATGCGAATATTCTTTTTTGGGGGGGTGGTAATTAGGTTTACTTGTTCATTTTTTTTAGAGGGGGTACTGGATTAAACCCAGGACCTTGTGCGTGCTAAGCATTCACTCTACCACTTGAGCTATACCTCCCCCAGAATATTCTTAATATAAAGGAGTATCAACTATAGAGCAAGATGTTTAAATCAAAGACCAGAAAAGGAGTCTTTTAAGCTAGGGTGGGTGTTGGAAAACCTCACTAACAGCCTGCCTTTATTTCCCAATCATATGCTTCTCAGCATGTTCTAAGAGCTTTATCGCTAGGAAAAGAATGTTGAGCTCATGTATCTAATTTTATTTCCATCCAAAATAAGTCATCCCTCTTCATCTAGGGAAAATACCAACTAAGTGAATTAAAATTTTTTAAATAGGCGATTACTATAAGTTACTAAATCTTTATTGATAAAGTATAAATAATCAGGAGCTTCTCCTGCATGAAGGTAGTAGGAACAATATGGAAAAGTATGACTCTTCACGGTATCAGCTGTGCTTCCCATCATTTCTGCCCGTGGTTTCTGGCTGTGTCTTGTCCTATTTTTAATTTCATGCATAAAATTGAAGTTTATTCATTTCTATTGTCAACACATTCCTTAAATTTACCTGCATCTAGCAATATACTATCATGTATCATGAAAGATATGATCCAAGGTACAATTTCTAAGCTTAAGGAGCTCACAATATAGGCTGGAAGATATTGGAATCTGTATACATACACACCAAACTAGCATAGCAAGGGAACATACTGGATGTGCAATTTAAGTGGATACACACTCCTCTTGGAGTTCCAACACAGGAAAGACAGATGTGTAGACTGAAGGGACAGAGAAGGGAAAATTTAAGAAAGCGGTGATGGGGGGAGGGTATGGCTCAAGTAGTAGAGTGCATGCCTAGGATGCATGATGTCCTGGGTTTGGTTCCCAGTACCTCTTCTAAAAATAAATAAGTCTAATTACCCCCCCCTCCAAATAAAGTAATTAAAATAATGCAATAATAAAAAAATTAAAAAAAAAAAAAAAGAAAGTGGTGACATTTGAGCTGGACTTTAAGGCATGGGTAGAATTCACATAAGCAGCGGTAGATTTCAACAAAAGGTGTAAGGGTGGGAATAAGAAAGAGGATGTGCATGGCACCTAATTCAAAAGCAGACAATCAAACAATAAGTAGTACAAGAGGAAAGTCTGTATCTCATCTTTTTTCCTACCTCTCATATACTTAGGAGGTATGACATCTGAGAATGGTAATACTGAAACTGGTTTAGGAAGAAAGGCAAGAAGAATATGGAGTAAGCACTTTAATGCCACTTCAAAATTTCAGATGTTAGGTGATAATGGTGGCATCACAGAGAACGAAAAACATTGACATAGAAAAGTTCAAAACCTGAAGCCAATATTTTTTCAACATGATGAGACTCATTTTTTGACAAGCTGACTTTGAAATGATAAACATCAAAGTACCTAACTGGAGATGTGACCCTGGCACTCAGGAGAATTGAGGACTTGATAAATATTTGTGAGTCATCAGTATATGGATGGCAGGGGGAATAAAAAAAAAAACTGAAGAGGGGTGGGTGCAGAGAGTGTGTCCATCAGTCCCTGGCAAAGGCAGCACAAGCAAAGGGTCAGAGAGGTGGGGATATGAATATCTAGGAGAGTGCAACCCAAGAAATCAGTAACCAATGCAGGAAAGACCAAAGGATTTGGCCTTAAGATTATTCCTGGTCCTGGGAAGAAAAATTAAGCACAGTGGATGGGTGAACAGGAAACTAAATAGAGTTACTGAAAGGATAGGAAGGGAGAAAGGGGCCACACAAAGCAACAAAAAATAGAGAAAAACAGGTTGGTAGCTAAAGTGATAGCAACACATTAAGAAAAAAAAAAAGGTATTTTCAAATTGGTAAGTCCAATAAGCAGACAGCCTGATGTGAAGACAGCAGTAAGAGAAGAAAGCTTGATGATGAAAGGAGAGTGATAAGATGACAAGACATAGAATAATACTACTATTCAGAACTTACACTGAACTCTAACCCTGTGCCAATGACTCTGAGGCACCTTACCTGCATTATCTCATTTTATTCTAACAGTAAACTCTGGTGTTTTTATTATCCCATGTCCCAGAAGGAAAATCTAATGTGTAGAATGCTTATATTTCTTACTTAGGACCATAAATCTTTCAAAAGACAGAATAGGAACTGAATTCACGTTTGTCTGATACCAAGTCATTCCTATAAAATATGCAAAACTGAAGAAAGCATACATATCAGGATGAATTCCTAAACCCTTGCTGGTTACTCCAAAAAAATTTAATAAAATTATACATATGCAGCTTAAGGTGGGAAAGAATGTGGGTCTACCCTTTCCCCATAACAACAAAAAGCCCAAACCATAAACATTTGAGATAGAATGTCCTTTCATAGCTTGCTTCTCTTAGATCATGTTGGGCCTAATTTTCCCATAGAAGTCAACAAACTAGCAGTGTACCTCATTTGAATTAACAGTGATCATCTCATGAAGTAAAATTTGAAGTTAATTGTTCATTTGTTCTTAAGAAAAAAAAATCTTGAACTGTAAGTTAATAGAAAAGAGAGAGTGTTTTGCTGCTTTGGTCATATCTGAAAAGGTTTCTTGAAAGTCTGGTTTCTGTGCTCGAGATATAAACTCATATAATCATTACCGGTGATTATAAACATGGAGAAAAGCAAGAACACTCAGAAAAGCTAAGTTTGGATTAGGCAGCCACTTTTTATTTTCCCGCTTAGCGGAGGCACTGGGGACTGAATTCCGGATCATGTACACACCAAGCAGGCACTCTACCACTGAACTATACTCTCTACCTCCATCAGACACTTATTGATAGTTCAAAATTCCATTACTTCTCTGCTGATGTCTTTCTTCATTTTGGCATTTCCTACTAGCACCTACATTAAAAAGTGAGGTCAGAAAGAAGCAGTGAAGTTCTTTGATTCTGATATTTACTAATAGCTCTAGTAAACTGCCTTTTGCTAGAAAAATCAGAAAATAAGCACTAGGAATTTGAGTTAGTTACAGATTTTAATTATCCATATCATTCCTAGTAAGTGCCTCATCACTAGTGGGTAAATCAGAGTTAACTACATAGGTAATGAACTATACTTCCTACCACCTTCTGCTAAGTTGTCTTGTGCTTCAGAAAACTAAAATGAAAAGTTTTAATTACTTGTAGATGTCAATTCTCCATGCCATCCTCAGTCCAGTGTCTCACTGCCATGGATAATACAAAGACACCTATATTGGGGTGGAATGACTAATGAATCTACTAATGCAAAGCTTTAATCCAATGTTTTTTTTTTTTCAATGAGCTTTTATGTTCAACCATTGCAGCTTGGCCTGTATTAACCATGCTCCAAGATACCTTTTATTTATAGCACCTTATGCAAAAAATTCAACAATTTAGACTGCCTCTGCCAAGTACACATTTTGGATTCAGTAAAGCTTAAGGTTTAACAGATACTTTACCATCACCACTAAGTAAAGAAAGACAGGCATATAGCAATGACATTTTGACTGAAAATAAAACTTCCGTAAAAATAAAAAATCAAATATTCAAGGATAGCCCATTTAGCCTGACGAGAACAGTGTAAATTTTAGTGTTCTTCTAAACAGTCTATTTAAAACTCATATCCTCAAAAGATGCAATAGTGAAAAACCATAGATAGATGTACACAAATAACAAAATATTCTCCATTGCAAAAACCTCTGTACTTTGAAACACAACCTGGCTAAATTTAGAAACTGTCCAATATTATATCAGTAACATTATCTCTTCAGCCTGAGAAAACTTTGTAGATTATTTCATCTTCCACTCCTAAGCTATTTTCAGCAATAATAGCTTAAAATCTATGACTCTTTTGCATTTCTTAAGAGGCTCAAAAACTGCACAAAAATAAAACTGAAGTAACCATCCCATATCTCACTACCACAAAGAGAAATATATTAGAGATGATCTCTTGGCTTCACATCACCTTTAGGAAAATCACAGGATATATAATAAGTATAATAAAAAAACAACTTCTAACAAGAAATTTCTCTCTGGCTTCTTCCTCAATTCCTCAGTAAATCTTTCTCCCCACCCTAGCATAGTCCACCTGATAGACAATCTCTGGTGAATGTGCTACATCAAAACAAAATAACGGATCTAACAATTTCAGAGCTTTCACCCATTTAAAACTATCAGGACAAGAGAATTCAACATACAAGTAACATGTTAAGAAATGCCCATCCATAAGCTCTTACTGGCAACTGCTACCAGTGCTTTGACATCCAACCTCCTGTATGTGTTGGTGCCGCACTCAAGAAACAGTGCCCCAGGAACATGGTCACATGCATTGCTTACTGTTCTAAATGCAACACTGCCCAATTTTCTATATTTTTAATGTTTGAAGTATTTCTTTTGTATTATTTCCCAATCAGAAACTGAGGTTTTATTGTCTTTTCTATTTGTAAAATGAAGCTACTTAACAGAGTATTTAATGAAAATGAATTAAATCTCTTTATGCCGAAGTTTAAGATATTCTGGCTACTAAGCAATTTATAAAATGCTATTTTAAATTGTTTCATATCATTTCCCACCTTATCAAGAATTATGGGAGACAACCCTTTAAAATACTAGGTCTCCTGGCTAACAAAATCTCACATACATGAAAAAGCAAATTGCATTTTCATGATGATGATGATGATGATGATGATGATGATGATGATGATGATGATCTCATTCATTTAATTTTATTGGTATAATAGTATTTATATCATAAGTCATTCAAACTTATCTTTAAGGATATAATATGCAGATAAATATTATCTTTAAAATACTTTTAAAACTAGGCATTTATGTTGAAAAATATTGCTTTCTCATGCTGTATAATCTTTGCAGGCCAGAATTAGGAGAAAAATAATCATTTTGCAAAAGATAAATATTTATATCACATAAATAATAGGTATTCCCTTGACCTACTCATCAATACAACCATCACACAGTAAATGACCCTACACATTTAAAATGAATCCTTCTAAATCAGAAATGGAATAATGAGTTTTACAGTTCACTTACCTGAACCTCACTTGTTCTCTGTTTAATAGTATCTTCTTTCTCCTTAAGGTCCTGTTCCACATTATTCTTTTCCCTAGAAGACCAGCAAACAATGCAAGAATATTTGAGAACATCAGCTACAGCCGGTATGGTTATCCATCCTCCTAATCCTGAATCGCTTTTTAAATACATAGTGAAACATTCAATTTTTAAATGAAGGGCAGATTTTTCTACCCTCTTTTAATTATTTACAGAACAGAAATCAATATAAGCTCTGTTTGTAAAAAAAATCGCTTTCTCACTAAAATGTGGTGAAAAGAGAATAGATTAAAAAAGGAAGAGGAGAAAATAATCAATGAAACACTCAGGTTTCACTGATCTCACTGTTGCTATGGAAATACTGTCCAATGAAAACTGCTGGTGAAAAAAAGGAGGGGTTGCATCAGCTCTGTAAGCTTAACCCTTAAGTACCACTGTCAAATCAAATGAAAATTGCTAATAGACACAGTCAACAATATTAAGGAAAAGGACATTTACTCAAGTGTTAATTTCCCCTTAAATCCCTTGTGTACACCTATTTTAGAATGAAACAACAGAGAAAATAGAAAAGATTGTCAATACACAGGCCATTTGCTCTATCATATACCACATCTGCTCAAAAGCTATTTTAGGACCACCTATCAATACCCACTGATCAAATATATAAAGCAACGTATAATTAAGTAAAAAAAGAATCACATTAGCATTTATCTCCTTCTACTCTTCAGATCAAACATGCTAGCATCCACTTTTACTTTGAAATATCATCTAAATTCTTAAACGCTCCTACCAGAGCTAGATTCCTAATAAATGAATTCTAAGCAACCTTAGATTCAGAATACAAAATAAAGCTACTTTCTGATAATAAATGTAAATGCCCCTTTGTACTGAAATATCTCTCCTCTCCGTCCCCCATCACCGCTCCCTTCACTTTCTTTTCTTTCCCACAGAATGAAAGAAAAAGCCATAGAATTCTGGGGTGGGGGAAAAGTAAAAGAAGGTAATATGAAGAAGGAGGATGGCATTCTAGAAGTCCTCTAGACTAGTACTGCAGAGTTTCTTCTTAGAGCTTTATGACTATACTTCAGTTTCCTCCCAGACATAACCCCAACAGAAGCCTGGCTCCATTAAGCTACAGCATAAAGTAAGGTGAGAAAATTATACCAAAGGAGACACTTAACAGACAGCTGTATGCTACATTTATAATTCTCACCTTTTTGAGGTGAGATTTTAAATGCAGACAAAAATCAACTGTTTTGGATATGCAGGCACAATATTCTTAAGATTTGTAGGGGAGGAAAAAAAGCACGATAATAAAGCTATTTGCATAACTGTTATTTTCAAAAAGTTGACATGTACAAGGAGCTCAATAACCATTTGTCAGAGGGGTCGCAATGTGGGTCAAGATGTTGTGGAGATTTTAAACATTCCCTTACAACGCGAATCGTTGTTGCAGCCTTTTCCTCCCAAACCTCTATCTACTTATTATGCAAAGGTCATCCTGCACTTCCAACCCTTATAAAAATAGGTAAAATTAAAAATAGAAAAACATGGGAAGAAAAATCTAAATATACTCCACAAATTCTGCACATTCAATCTTGGAAATTTTTCAATCTTGGAAATTTTTCAATCTTGGAAATGTTTTTTTCCCTCCCTAAGTGAGCAGAAGAGTGTTTTCAATCCCGCTGCAAGATGTCAAAGATCAGTCACTTGTAAAACTAGCCCCCTCCTCCCATCCCAAATCCTCAGAGGCATTCTACACAAGGTCAGTAGATAATAACAAAAACAGAATACACTACACAGAATTATAGATCAAAATTGCACACACTAATGTGCACGTGTGTATTCAATCCTTTCTGCTCTGCTGTTAATTGTTGTTGCTGACAGTGTTTGCTCAGAAGATGAAGTGTGCAAACCAGAATAGAGGGATGCAATGAGGCAATGAGCTGACAACACAGCCAAGACACAAGAATGGGAGAACAAAAGAAGAAGGAAAGCTCACTTAGTGTGAAAAGCAAACAGATTATAGAGGACTCTCGGCTCTAACCAGCAAATACAAGTCTATGTTTGGGTAAAATGGAGAAAGCTTAGAAAGTACAAATTTCTCTTCATAATTTTGGGGATGGGAGGGATGGGGAGCAGTGGTGATGTCTCCAAACATCCTGAAGACCATCAAATGAAATACAATATGGGAATCTTCAGGTATTAATTTTTCTTAGTCTGAGATCAATTAAATTTAATATTCAACCCACTATTATCTAGTAAAATTCTGGTCTCATAATAACTCCTTTTATTATCAAAACCAAGTAGTATAACATATATTACTTAACAGAAAACTTTAAAAATAATAAAATGACCAGTTATATTACTTCCTATTGAAAAAATTATGAAAGAAAATCTATCCCATAAACCAGACTGAAAGTAAAATAATTTTCTCAATTTAGATTATAATTTCAAAGATGCCAAATTACTATTCTGTCTTATTCCACAGAATCTTAACCTCTATAACTATCCTTCCCTTTGGGCGCCTTTAACTCTAAAGATGTCCTCATTATTAGGTAGCTTAACTGCCAATAAATCTAACAAGCAAACACAGAAAAGCATGCTCTTCTTATCATGTAGTCTTCAGTAAGGTATTTGGGTCTTACAGAGAACAAGAAAATAGGACTAAAAACTGGAGACCTGGATTCTAATCTGGCTCTGCCATGAAACAGCTTTTCTGACTCTGATTAGGTCACATAACTATTCAGAGCTTGAGTACTATTTTTCACTATGCAGATGCTAATATCTACCATCTTAAGATATGCAAGGTGATATGTACAAGGTATCATGTAATTAAGAAAAAGGCAGGCTTTGAGTCTATGCTATGGCTTCATTTTGCTCATTATATTAGCAATACTCAGAATTTTAAATATTGATGGAGTAACTTTTAAACTTTTTAAAAGGAATTATGGGGGTACATAAAGTTTAGAAAACACTGATCTTGTCTAAATATTCAAAATAACTACTCTCTACTTTTAGAAACTCATTGTATGGTTTTCAAAGCATTAGACTTAGAGTCAAACAGTCCAGAATTCAAATACTGCTCTATCACAGATCATCTTTGTTAAATCACTATAACAACAGCTATTTGTTCTGGTTGACCTTCCCTTCTCCTAGGACCCAGCAATTCTGCTTTTAGGAGACTGCTGCTCTCTCCCTACTATCTTTCTACCCATATAGTTCAAGTAAAAGATGCCATCTTTTTACAGACTCAGCCTCTCTGAGTAACGACTGGCCAGAGATTAGCTCTTGAGCAAAGCTTAACCAATCATAGTTTCCCACCTCAAAATCACACAGACTGCCTCAAGACTGGGCCCATGATAAAAGTCAAGGCAGTCAAAATCTTTATCTAGGATGCTTTATTTAGAATTAATGGAAAACCACTATTACCCCTACCATATTTTCTACTACTACTACTACTACTACTACTACTACTACTACTACTACTACTACTTACAGAAACTAGCACTTATTAAGCATTCACTGCGTCATAGGTGTTATGTGGTAAGCACTTTACATGGATTAGCTCACTCATTCAAGAAAAATCATCCCTGTGAAATGATGAAGATGGGCAAATGTGAGTCCAAGTGCTGTTGGAATTCATTGTTTCTGCCTAAAAATAATTACATTTTCATAAAGAAGTTGAGGTGAAAGGCAGGGAGACAGAATTTTTGTAGGGCTTAGGCCCTGGATCCTATCAGCTTGTTATGGTTAATTTTATGTATTAAACTTCCCTACGTCATGATACCTAGATAGCTGGTCAATCACCAGTTGGGATGTTGCCGTAGAGGTATTTTTCAGATAAAATTAACAGTGAAATTAGCAGACTCTGAGTAAAGTAGATATCCTCCATGGTGTGGTGGGCCTCAACCAATAGTTGAAGGCCTTAAGAGAAAAAAACTGAGGTTCCCCCAGGGAAGAGGCAATTCTATTTCCAGACTGTATGCAGACGTGAGCTACAACATCAACTCTTCCCTAAGTCTCCAAGTTATTAACCTAATCTACAGATTTTAAACTCGTCAGTTCCACAATCATGTGAGCCAATTCCTTAACGCAAATTGAAGATAATACTTACTTTACACATTATATGTGGAGATGTTGTGAGTGAAAAATATATAATGATACCCAATATATCCTTATGCAATTCTAAGACCTACCTACTTATTTAACAAACAAATACTGAATTCTACTACATACTTGTCACTGTGCTACACTTTAGGGATACAAAAAAACAATGAGACAGCTACTTGCCATTAAATGTTTGTGTGAGGTTGGGCAGAAGAACATAGAAAGATAACCCGCAATGCAGTGTACTGGGTACCACACAGGTACAAGGTGCCGTGGCAACACCGAAGACCCGTGTTACCCGACTCTCCTCAGAGAGGGTCAGAAAAGGCTTCTCCGGTATCAGTGAAGGAAGGATCATGAATTGCAAAAATAAGCTGTGCAGACAGTTAAGTGCTTTGTTTATTATACGGTATTTCAACAGAAATTATTTCAGTCTAGGAATGCTTTGTGAAGGAGGTTAGACTTCAGCTAAGCCATGAAGGAAAGAATGAATGTTGAGCAGAAAAAAGGCATTTCAAATGCAAAGGAGAGCTTATACAAGAAAGCACAGAGGATGTCAGCAAAATGGCAGACTAAGAGGTAAACCAAGAAGAAAATTTCCCATATTTGAAAAAATACTTGAATCTATAAGCCAAGAAGTTCAACGAACTCCAAGCAGGAAAATCCAAAGAAACCCATGCTGAGACAATTACAATCAAATTGTTGAAAGACAAAGAATCTTGAAAGCAGTTAGACAGAAAAGACTTTTCATGTACAAGGGATCCGCAATAAGATCATTAGTGGATTTCTCAGCAGAAATCTTGGCGGCCAGAAGGCAGTGGGATGACATTTAAAATGCTGAAAGAAAAAACCTGCCAAATGAAAATACTCTATCTGGCAAAACTGTCCTTCAGAAATGAGGGAGAAATTAAGCTATTCCCAGATAAACAAAAGCTGAGAACTCCATTACCATTAGACCTGTGCTATAAGAGATGCTAAAGGGAATCCTTCAGGTTGAAATGACAGGCTACTATTGGACAGTAACTTGAAGCCATATGAAGATATAAAGTTCTCCCGTGAAGGTAGATATATGGACAAAACCAAAACCCAGTATTACTGTAATTTTGGTTTACAACTTCCCTTTACATTTTCTATAAGATTTAAAAGACAAATGCATAAAAAAAATTATAAATCTATGTTAGTGGATACACGATGTATAAAGATGTAGTTTATGACAACAGCAACAAAAGTGGAAGGAAAAGAGCTAATAGGAATAGAATTTTGTATACAATTGAAGTTAAGTTGATATCAAGTCCTATGAAAGCATTTGGTTTAGGATAATAAAATTCTGGAGATAAACTGTGGTAAACTGCATAACAATGTAAATGCACCTAACGCCACTGAACTGTATGCTTAAAAATGACTAAAATGGTAAATTTTATGTTATGTATATTTTACCACAATAAAAAAATAATAAAAAAGCACAGAGGTGAGAAAATTCTAGATAGTAGACTAATTTGTCTAAGATGGAGGGTTTATGTGTGGTAAATAAAGCTGGAACGGTAGGTCAGCGTAAGATCATAAAAGAACTTCAGTACTAGGTAAAGACTTACAGACTTTTAATACACAGGCAGTGGGAGTCCCTAAAGATTTCTGAGCTATGCTTTTTTGAATTCTGAATGGCATTATTTTAACAACATAGCTCTTCTTTCTCTGCTGGCTTCTGTTCTGTGGGGAAAGGGAGGAAGCTGAGGCTCTTACTACTCAGAAAGCTGATGACAACTACTAGAAAGGCAATAGAACACTCTGGCTCTGCTTATCTTGGGAACTGTCAAAAGCCTCAAGCTAGATTAGAGTAACAACTACAGACAGTTGAGAAGTCTTGGCTTGTAATTCAAACCAGTCTGAAAGTCAGATGGTCTTTTACTCTAAGAATTCATAATTAGTTGATAAAAACTTAAAGTTTTGAGAGTGAAGACATTATTTTGTACCTTAAGCTTTTAATTCTGCTAACAAATTCCCTAAAATATACAATCTCTATATGACTATGTATTATTTCATTCTTTCAACAAGCAGTTATTGAATATCTACTATATGCCAAATAAGATTAAATTTAGGCCCCTATTTAGAGTTTGCTAGGAAAACAAACACAGCCAATAATTATAAAACTGTAAGATAATTGCTGTAAAAGTTTAAGTGTATTTGGTCCTATGGGAATAACTAAACTTCTTAGTTCCTAAGAGGCTGGCTGTTTTAGTGAATTTTATTTTTGAAAAATAAGTCAGCCTAACTGGAATTAGGAAAAACACAAACTCTGGGGTGTGGCTCATATGACCACTACCCTGTCAGTGGTAGGATCCAAAATTAGATGGTTCATTTTTTTAAAGCAGAAATAAAAGTTTATTTTGCAAACTCCAAATAATTAATTTATTCTACTTATCTAGCAAGACAAAATAAGATGAAAAAAACTAAAAAAAAAAAAAAAAGAAGAAGAAAAAAAACTAAGACTAGGACTTAGTTTTCCTAATTAAAAAAAAGGGATAATAAAATTGATGGGGAGAACTAATTTATGTTACATCTAGAAATACTCTGGCACAACGCCTAACAAGCAGTAAGTGCTTAATAAATGTGAGCTGTTATTATTATTATTCTCATTATTCTATTTACTAGTATAAATGTACAACATTTACTGGCTTTTTGGAAAGCTGTAATCAAGCATCCAGAATTATGGCAGTTAGTACTTAAATGTGTTGCTGGAGACTGACTCCTAAATCCTTTAGCAGCTGAAATTTCTTGGTAGACATTTTTGTTTCCCAAAGACAGACTAAAACACATCTTAAAAATGATTGCTCTCTTAATAGAGGTAAGTGCTCCTTAGTAAGCTACCAGTGCCACAAAATAATGCAAGGAAATAAAATATAATTTTTATATAATACAATTGATTCAGAACAGAGCAGTTCAATAGAAATATAAAGCAAGCCACACGTGTAATTTTAAATGATCTAATGGCTATATATTAAAAAGAAACAAGTGAAATTTACTTTATTATATTTGATTTAATCCAAGATACCCAAAATATTTATATTCTTCTTTTGAAATCCAGTATATTTTATACAAATAGTGCATCTTAATTTGGATCAGCCATATTTCAAGAGCTCAATAGCCACATGTAGCTAGTGGTTGCTGCATTAGCACAGACTCAGACTTGAGCAAGGAAGGTTTCAAATAAGGGAAGTCTCCCTAAGCAAAGGTTTTAAATGATAAGCTATACACTTTATGTGAAAATGAATTAAGGTGCTTCCTTATTACCAAAACAAATGCATGCCACAACCTAGAGTTTCGTTTATTCACTCAGCAATGCCACTGCTGAAGTAGTCACAATTGAGACCTTCTTGTATCAGTACCACAGGGCCAGAAACAGATCAGGTTGGATTTTATAAGCAAAAGAATTTCAGATTAGATACTGTAAGCAATGCCCTCTGCAGAGCTAATGGTTTCTCACAGTATTTGAACTGAACTAAACGAAAAACATAGTAAAAAAAATTCAAACCATATGCTACCATAGCCTTAAGTATTTTTTTTAAAATCAGTTCTTAAATATGACTGAGGTAGAGATCTATACATTTAGGAACACAGATTCTGGCTTCCGGGCTACACAGTTCCAGTCTCCAGCTCCAGAAGAGAGTACTTGGTCTGCTACTCCAACCAATGTCTGCTGAACACCTTTCAATGAATGCTGTGCTCTAAGTGCTGAGCTAGGTTTGGAGGAGGATGATGATTACTAACATGCATTGAGAATTTACCATGTCCCAGGAACTAGGCATTTTACATGATATTATTCATATTTCCATTTTACAGATGAAGAAACTGCAGCACAGATAGTTAAGTAACTTGTCTAAGTCAGGTCAAGAGTCAAACCAGGCAATTTGGCCAGAAGGTCCATGCTCTGAAATACTACTACACTATGTTGCCTAATTGGAAATAAGAGAGTCTGTGCTATCACACAGAGCTCAGAGACTACTGGGGAAAGAAATATAATTAAGTATTGTAAGCATTCTGAGAAAAGGAAACTGAGTGCTCTCTCTCTGAGCTAAGGTGGCTATCAAGGAAAGCTTCTTAGAAAAGGAGATTTGTCCATTCCTCATCTGAAAAATTGAGATAAAACTACTTATCCTTCAGCCATGTTGCAAGAATTGAATAAGAGAATTTGTATAAAGCAGGCATAGCACAATGCCTAATAACTATTATTGTAATCATCTATCCTATTTACTAGTCCAAGATCAGGATAACAAACTGGCCTGACAGGATGTAGGTTTTACTTCTGAATGTTCTTGCTAAAAGGACAGAGATAAGAAGTAGAAGCTGGTAGGAGACAAATAAATATTAACTCCTGCCTCAGCATAATCCATCACCACCACACTAAGTGATGGAGCCAATTTCTTGGTATATTTTGCCTTCTCATTGCCAAGAATTTCTCTATTTGAGAAAGTTTACTTTTAGAGTAAGGGTTCTTAAAAATGGGTCCATGGATAGTTTTTCAGGGTCTGGGAATTCCCGAAATAAATGCAAAATGGTGTACTTGGATACACACGTTCTTTTTTTCTGGAGGCAGAGTCTAATAGCCTTCATCAGATTCTCAAAGGAAATTCTTGACACAAGAACAGTCTGGCAAAATACGAAAAATCAGTCCAATAGCTTTAATGTTTCTGTAAGGATTAAAAATCCTTTTGTCTATAAAATCTTCTATAGTCTTCAAAATAAGCTATTATTTAGAAGATCCTTTGTTTTGTTTCATCATTCAGTGATGGTTTCTAGTCTGGAAATATTCTAAAATGTCTAACATACTTTGATTCATTCACTCAACCAACTAACCTATAATAAAATTCTGTGGTGTCAGGCACTGTGTGCATTAATTTCTAGTCATATCCAAATGAATAAGACATAGTTCCTGCCCTGGAGTTCAAATTAAAAAAAAAAAAGACCACACTAAAATGTGGTGAGTACTGTTACAAAGGAATAAAATCTCTGTAAATAGAAAGGAAAGAGCAACTAGCAATCATAGTTTCAGGGAAGCTCTGACAAAGGAGATGACTTTTAAGCTGGGCCTTAAAGCATGAAGAAAAGTTTATAAGGTAAAAGTGTGCTCAGGAAAAGGGGACTAGTAGGATCTGAGGCACAGAATAATCAAAAATTGATGGCATGCTGAGGTGAGAGGTAATAAGCCCACCCACCACATAGCTGGAGAAGAAGAAAGAAGCTGAAATGGCAGATTAGAGGACTATGCTAACACAGAGAGTGCAGAGCAAACACACAGCGTCTGTTCCAGTGCTTTACAGCATCACAGCAGAGACAGTCTGCTTCACCGTGAGAGGTGGCTAAAACAAAAGAATGGTCAGAGTGTTAAGGGAACATCATGAAGAAAGAGACAGAAGGGACTGTGTGCCATACTCAGAAAAGAGAACTGCATCCAGTTGGTAATGGGGAGTCACTAAGCGGTCTGAGTTGTATTTTATGTATCAGTTGGAGGAAGGTTAACTCAAGGAATGAAAGACTCAAAGCAAACAGTCAATTAGGAGCTTATCGCCATGATCCAGATATGAGATAAAGGCTAAAACTAAGACAGAAAAAGCAGAAAGGACAGGGCAGATTACAACAATACTGAACAAGTTATTTTCTCCATATATCTATTACATAATCAATCTATCTATCTATCTATCTATCTATCATCTATTATATAAGATAAGCAGTAGGGATATAACAGTCAACAAGCAAACAGTCCTTATAATCAAGAAGTACACAGTGTAGTGAGATAACCAAATAAAACAGACAATTATAATAACATATGATAAATGCTGTAACAAGCATAAATATAAAAACTATGTAAGACAGGCTCTTAAATAAGGTTTGATAGGTATGCAGGTTGGGAGGTAAAAGTAGTCAAGAGATGGCTTCCCCTTCCAGAGGTAATGATGTCTGAGGTGAGATCTGAAGGATAAGGAGGAGCTGATCAAGCAAAGGAGAGAAGGTAGGAGTGATTTCAAAAGACATTTCAAAATAGAAGAAGAAAAATCTCAGGATTCTAGTTTGAGTGACTAGATAAATGGTGATGTCACTGAGAGAGAGAAACAAGACAGGACAGTGGTCAAGGGAAGATTAAGAAGTCATGTCCTACTGGACATTTAGATGAAAACACTAGTTAGACAATGAAAAATACAGGTCTGCAGCTCAGATATTTGATAAGATTATTATATCACAACCATCGCTTTTCCTTAAGTTGAAAATATCACACTAATTTAATCTGATTGACATAATTAAATCACTATATAGCAAATGTTGAAGGAACCATATAAAAAATTTAAAGAAACAAATGGCAAAAAAGTCATCCTGCCTCAAGCTCTCAATGTTTTATATTTTCAACTAGAAACAATTTAGTGAACTAGAGGTAAAAACAACACCTCATTTTCTGACTGATAACAAAGAATGTTCTTTACCCAACTAACTCTTGAGGTTATATATTGCTTTTTATATCTCCATTGATTTTCAATGCTCAAAACAAATTATTATTCTAAGAAACACATTCCTTTCTTCATTATTCTTTTCTGTATTTTCTAAAGTTTTATGAGTGTGTATCATAACCATCACTGAGGGGGAAAAAACAAATCTTGTAAAACACCATATTCATTACACACTCATTACAATTCCATATTATATATGCTGTTTATTTACAGGTTTGGTCCCTGGACTAAAATTAAATATTTTCATCCAAAAACCATACAAATAAGAAGGGACTAATCTTTTGTCAGATAACAATTTAGTAAAAGCCACAAACAAAATCTGTTTACATTATTTTTTCCTGTTTTGTAGTTATACACATCATATCCTGATATATTAATAAAAGATTTAAAGGCTAAAGAGTACTCCTGTTACAAAGAAAGAGCTGTTTTTCATAATAACAAAAGCCAAGGTTTATAATGTAATATTCTTTTTAAAGACTTGGTGGTAGTGACCTAATACAACCATTTACAAAAGTGAATTTTAACAACCATAATTTCTGCATGAGTAGATGAGTGTTACTATGACATTACTGGAGTTGACAGATGATAGAAGTTTGCCTACATTGTAGATCTCACCTAAAATAAAAGCCTAGGGAAAATATTTTCACAAGTGTCAAATCAAGTATAAATGTATCACACATTTATAAAATGTGACTACAATTTAAAACTTAATAACGTTTTGAAGCTCTATGATTTTCTAAACAAGACAGCCACAAAATGTTAGATAAGTTCTTTTTATGTAGTTAGCTGTAATTCACTATGTAAAACTGCCACTAGTACAACTTAAATTATGGTTACTAGAAGTAGGTGAAAGCTCAGCTGAACAAAATGTAACTAATATAACAAATGTTTGTACCTATAAGAACATCTTATGTGTGATGCTCTACTTCCTATTAAAACTCACTACAAAAACATTTCATGTAAAATAACTACTGTGGAAATCAAGCAAGCCCTAGAATACTGGGGTATGTATCTATTTTCATAGCTTGAGAGGCACAGATGACAAATATTTTCAAATCTAGCTACTATTCCATGCACATTACTCATAAGATAAGCAAAAATGTTAATGGACCATTTATGGACCATAGGAAAATGAAGTCTACACATCATTACAGACTCAGTAATTAAACGTTTACTTCTAATCTGAATCGAAGTAAAAATGCACTAAATCTTAATGAGAAGCTGACTTACATAATAGAAAGAATGTAGAACTAGAAATTATACAACCAGGTTTGGGTGTCAGCCAGCACTTTTGCTGACTTGATGTATGACTTTGGATTTGATTTTTTTTTTCATGAGAAAGTAAGAAACTGGGTTATATAATCTCCAAGGGTTTGTTTTTATTTGTTAGTTTTTTACTTTCTAGGATTCGAATATTAGAAGCTTTATGTAATGGGCAAAGGAGAATTTTTGAGCTGGAAATGACAATTTGGTAGAATTTAGTAGAAGGCAGAAATGTCAAAACTAAAAAATGACATTTAAAAAAGTGCCCAGACTAAGTTTACAGAATGTCAAGTCATATTTTTCAAGGAGGTAGATGATACTAAGAGTGATCACTAAAATTACTATGGATTTGAAGCTATACTGCCTTCTGTGGATATTTACCTCCCCAGAATTCATTCCATCTTCTGACAGAATTTTTATGTGGGGACACCCCCTCCTCCATGTGGTCTTGACAGAAAACTAACCTTCACTCCCCACCCCTCCCAGGACAGAGTTCATGGCAAATAGGCAAACTATACATCCCTGGTCATTGACTGTTTCAAGAGTAGGTAAGGCTCTAAACCAGTACAATCAGAATGCATCTTAGGGCTTTTTGCAGGAAATGCCAGAAGACAGGCACTCTACTAAATTTGAAATAATAAGTACATGAAACTAAGTGTGCTATAACCTGCTTGACAACATAATAGGAAAGTCTATCTGAGAATGGAACAACCCAATGAAAGTGGAAACAAGAAATGGAGAGAGTAAGGGAACTGATTTTATTATTTGAACCCCAGGATGAAGCTATGCCTTAAGCTATTTCTACTTCTGAGAGAGCTTAGTTTCACAAGTGAATAAATTCACTCTCACTTAAGTTAGCCTGGGTTGAGTTCTTTCTTGGAACTGAAAAAAATCATAAATAAGTTTCTCTACAGCAATCTCAGTGTAGTCTCATAGATGAGGAAAGAGCATTCCCAAGGTCTTGCCATATAGCCCAGATAAATCATTTAATCTCCTTACATCACAATATTATTAATTATTTAATCTCCTTATGTCACAATATTATCAGTAAAATGAAGTATCAGCCATTACCTGCTTTAGTGTTGTGAAGGTTAAAAAAAAAAAAGGTTTTGTGTAACTAAAATGATATTTAAGTCCAATGCCCTATAGATGGAAAAATGGTCTCACTTTTTAAAAGGTAATTTTAGAGGGATATTTTTAAAATGAGTATTACTATAGTTTCCAGGGAATAAGGAAATTAGGAAATACCGATAGTATCTGGTGTATTTAGATTCAAACCTAACTGTATTCAAGTCTAGTCTACACACTACATATGTATAAGAAAGAAGATTCAATTCCAGATCAAGCAGTTCTGAGATTTGGTATTAGTTCTACTAATGACAGGTTTGTATGATTTTGGGTAAAATAACCTAAGCATCTTAACTCCGTACAGTAAAATAGAAACAATAATATCTACCTTAAGTCACAAAGTTTTGGTGAAGATCAAATGAAATAACAGTTGTGAAAATTCTTGGCATGGTATCTGCATTTAACATTCCTTCCATAAAATGTTTTAAATAATAATGTTTTCCTAATATGCTATTCAAATATCTAAAGTTGGAGGAAAATTTAGAATGTATTTCATTCATTCTAAGATATACATATTTCATTGTTCAAAATCAAATAGTACCTTATATTTGATGGAATGTCATCGTTTATTTGGCAGTGAGTTTTCTTTTTTTAGTGCTACATAAGAAAGTACTGCATCCTACAATTAAAGGTTTCTATAGATTTAATGAAATAAGGTACACCGATTCCCATTTTAAGTACCATAGCACTTAACCACATTAAGCAGTATCTACCAAGATATACATTAGAAACAGAAAAGAGTATGTATGTGTATTAAATAGTCAGGTGTAATTTTACTTTACATACCTCTGTAGGTCAACTATTTCATTGTTAAGGGTATCTAGTTCCTTAATAGCAGAGAAATCTGCAACAAGACTTGATCCTATGATGTTCTAAAAACAAAAAGTGCACAGTTATAACATTATTTGCTATAAAATTGCATATGACAAAGCATTAAAACTGTTTAAAAGCACTATATGGTTATATACTTTATGGTATTACTAACACTTAATTCATTTAAGAAAATCATATCTAATGCATCTTTATATACACACACTCTCACACACACACACACACACCTAGTTATATACTAAGACATTTTCCCTTAAACTCTCTAATAGCTGTTGTTCCATAATATATATCACCACTTCAGATCCCAATGTCTTCATCACTTGATCTGAGTCTGTCCAGAATGTTGTAGTAAAGCAGATATTGATATAAACTAATTCCTCCAGTGAAGCATAAATTTTGGGGGAAGACGGATGGCGATTTATTTGTATCATCTGGCACAGAGTAAGTATACAAATTTTTGTTGAATCACAGAATTATGATAGTGGTTGATTTTGTTTAATTCAACAAATATTTACATTTAGTAACATTTTTAGCGTCTATTTAAAGTAAAATCAATTGCTCAGCATGTTCCATAGTAAAAATTATATATGAAACTGTCTTCGTATGACATCCTTTATATATAGTTTTTTTTTCACCAATAAGGATGTCAAAACTGGTCTCTGAATGGTATTTGTATTTAGAAAACGTAGCTGGGTTTATTCTGGGCTCTGCTATTTTATTAGCTGCAAGATCTTCATTACAAAATAGAGAAGTCATCTCTGCTCTTCCCACTTTAAACATGAAATGAAATAAACACTGCATGTGAAGTCACTCTACAAACTTTATGGTATTTTATATGTGTAAGCTGTTTTTATAATTTACTTCCTCAACAGAATATGTTCTTCAAAGATGGAGAGCCTCCCAATGAGTTTCTTTCACCCTGGCTCAATCTCCATTTTTGATGTCTTATATAACTGGCTGAAGTCAGGGCAAAAAAATAATTGCTCCTTCAAACACTTGATCTACACCCAATGCCACAACCAGATCGACAAATAACAGAATAATCACCATCAGGAAATGTTAAAACTGAGACCTGAATATGTAAACTAAGATAAACTGAGGACCTTATTAGCAGAACATAAAACTTAATACTAATACTTATGTTGCTATGAACTTAATGTATGTCACCAACTTGCACACCAGAAGAAGAAACCTAAAAGTTCATAGTATCCCATCTGCTTACATTTATATGATTTACAATTTACTAACTTTTAAATCTCTTAGTCAGTTCTCAAAACTAATCTGAAAACTGAGTTGTAGTAGGACAGATATTGTTATTAACCCCATTTTATAGCTAAGGAAACATAATAAATGACTTGCTTAAATATGAATCCAGCTAATAGAAGCTATTGATCAGGAGACTTCCAATTAAACCCAAGTGCTATTTCATACTATGCCCCTTCGCACCTGCACATCAAGATCATTTAGGTAAATGAAACCATTACCCTAAAAGCCAACTTGATAAACAGATACCCAATAAAATTTGGCAAATAATTCTTTCTATATCTCTTTATGTTACACTGTGTTAACAGTCCTCAGGTGTCTTGTTTTGTTTTGACTATCAATACCAAAATTCATCTACTAGGATTCAATGTTATTCTCTTTTCTATTAATCATAGATTTGTATCAAATATACTCCTTACTGTTTTACTATGTTTCACTGATACGCAGATCCTTATCATTCTAAGTTAGATTAGACATTTTAAAATAGATTTCTAAATGTGACAAATATTCACTAGAATTTTAGCTGTACAAACCTGACTTATGAGCTAAGCCTGGCCAGACAATTTGAAAGGTCAACAAATGAAAAATTAGTGCTTAGTCTCACTTCTATCACCAAGAGTAACTTATATCACCTAATTACTGAGAAATTTGCTAACAGAGATGCAAGCAAACCAAGAAACTCATGACTTCCACACCTCTTCTGTAACTCTAATTCAAAAAAAGTGACTCACATTTGACATTCTTTCACTATTAAAAATATCATCAAATGAGAAGAGACAAATAAGTTTAACTTCAAACATGCTATGAACCACAGATGACTCCAGAAGGAAGATGAGTGCACTTAGTTGGTACAGCCTGTGTCACTCCTCAATTGCTGACACAAAAATTAAACTCCAATTCTAAAGTAATAAAATGACATGCAACCAGGAAGCACAGAAGAAGTTCACCTAACAGTATGTAAAGTATAAAAAGGGCATATGAAGAAAAATGTAGCATGTTCCCTTTTTTGCACACAATATTTTCTCTCACCCTGTTTTGTGTATTATGCAAAAATTCCACTTTGGTGATTTTAAGTGGATCAGAGAGCCTTGAGAAGGCAAGTTAAAATGCACAAAAGGACCAAGTGACAGACACGTGACAAATGCTGTTTAGGTATATTCTCTGCACCAACTTTGCTGCATAAAAAAACCTCTAATTTCAAGATGTATCTTGTAAACCAAAAACTGTAATTCTAAAAAAGGCATAAAGTAAAGCTCTAACCTTGAGAGAGTAGAGTTAAGAAACTGACAGTACAAGAAAGGCGAAAAGCAGAGTGCTGCAGAATGGAAAAAAATAGTCCAAACTAGAAAAAACACAGAAAGGAAAGCAACATTCAAAAAAGGATTAGTCAAATCTGCAAAAAATGCAGTTCTAAAAAAATTAGATTATGAAGAGAAAAGAGATTATTTGAAAGACAAAACAAATTTTAATTTTTAAGGTTAAAATTTTTGGTTAGTAGGTAACAGTGATAAAATCCCATTTTAATGAATAATACTGATATCTGACATAGACAAAGGTTTCTATGCTCTAGTGAGTGGACTTCAGACAAATCTAATAAATTAAAAATTCTGTATAGCAGATGTAACTCGAAGCATCTACTAATGTTATAGAGGCTTCAATGAACAAAGATAATTTGTTCAGAAAGTTCTGCTGTATCTGTATTTTGTGTTGTTGGTGGGAGACTCAGTGGCATAAAACAAAGGCAGCAAGGGAAAAAAACAGTCTACATAGTGAAAGAAAAGATGAAACAACACAGCATTCCATAACTGAGATACAGTTATAGCACGGAGTGTAAATACAAATTTGTAATCTTTATCTTTTTGGGTGGCATCACTTTTAGCCTTCTCTATATCTTAGGGAACCCACATCCTGTATCACAAGAAATCTCAAAAATTCACAAAATGCTCCCTCCAAAACACTCATAAAGTAGATAATCAAAAACCTACTTTATTTAAAAACAGATTAAA
Organism: Camelus dromedarius; assembly: GCF_036321535.1. Taxonomy (NCBI): domain Eukaryota; kingdom Metazoa; phylum Chordata; class Mammalia; order Artiodactyla; family Camelidae; genus Camelus; species Camelus dromedarius. Next base: position 34,123,085 of record NC_087449.1, on the reverse strand, counting down.
ACCTCTTATAAATAACTTCTGTACCTGATGGCTGTAAATTTCCATTTAGTTGACTTGGAAAAAATTCAATTTTAATTTTTATTAGACTTGTTAAAATGGGATTTTTTTTTAAAACCTAGCTGACAAAATTAATGGCAGACCAAAATATTCTATTGACATTTTAAAGACAACACTCTTCATACCAAAGATGTGACAACTCCTAAATATGTAACTGAAGAATCGCCACAGCAATGGTTACCTTACAGGTCACAAGAGATTTAAAGATACAAAGTATGCATTTTTAAAGGCAAAAAGCCACTAGAGCATGTAAGTCCTTTTAAAGCTCTATTATTAATGCCAAGATATTAGAAATGCACTACATTAGGAAGGGTTTCTAAATGAGGAGAGAAAAATCAGGAAACAACATTACTGAAACATGTAGTTTTGAAAATTCCCACTGCTGGCCAGAAACCAAAGTAGCTAAAATCTGCTTCTAGCTGTTCAGATTGAAATTCAGTAGTATGCTCAGGAATAGAGGGTCATCTATACGGCAAAAACCACACAGATTTTTCCTCAACATGTTTTCTTTTCTTATGTAAGACTGAAAAGTAATCATAATGTCCTAGGTTGTTTTCAAATTTGTACTGTTTTCTCCAAGAGTGAATCATCAAATGAAACACAATCATTTAATTCTTATAGACTCCATTTAAAATTTATACCCTATGCATAAAAATTAATTCACAAATCCAGAAGGGGAAAAATAAGACCATATTTTCCCAATTTTAAGACTGGAAAATACGGTTGCCATATGTGTAATGATGGTAGGATAAATGACCTGCAGCCCAAGGACATCACACAAGGCATTTGAACATATTTATAGGCACAAACTAAACCGTAATCAGTATAGTGCTCTGTCTCTGTTCCTAACCAGATACATTTTCTCCACTATTCCATACAAATTGAGTCTGTCATTTGACATAGCATTTATTCCTTTCTGTTAGTACATTCAAGTTTTCTTTTAAGTTGTCTTACCTTTTGTAAAGTGGCCCTTTCCGATGGTGGAATCATCTCAGGAGTAAGAATGTGAGGAGGATCAATGCCCTTTATTAACTTTTGATTGATTAAGTGAAAAGCCAAAGCAAACTGATCTTTTGAAAGCTTCCCACAGTCCTTTGTGTCACATAATGCCCTGTATAAATAAATAAAATGAACAGTATGTAAATGCCACAACTACCATTCTAAAAATCCAGACAAAAGTAGTAAGACTATGTAGCTTTAAAAAAATGATTGGCTGAATTAAAAAAGAAAGTCACACCAACTTGAGGCTAGCCCAAAAGTTGCTAAAATATTAGAAGAGAGGTATCAGCTAAAATGGTAAGAAAAAGAGACCATTCACCTTGGTGCTGAGCAGGGGCCTCTAATCTGGGTTTGCTCTGTGCTTTCTTACCAATTTCCAGAACCAGTGTAAAAATTGGGGTGGGCCAAAGAATTCCAACATTCTCTACTCTCAGCATTTTCAACATTAAAGATAAATTTCAACAAATTTGATTCGTTAGTGGCATTAGAATGATTCTAAAACAAGGAAAACATTCCATGTCAGCTTGTTTCCTGCAGCTCTTGAAGTAGGAGGATGTAAGGATCACCAAGTCAAAGCAAAAACAACAGCTGCAAATGGAGATCACATGTGAAGAGAAGGCAGCAATCTGGAAACCTTTACAGAATCACTTGAAGAGAAACAGCAAATGTTTTATTCTATTTGCTTTTTCTTTTCTTTTCTTTCTTTCTTTTTTTTTTTTTTTTTAAAGGCTCAGCTTTCTAAGTCCTGATCTGTTTGATTCACTGAAAGCCAATGTGGCCTGACCAAAAGACTATGGGCTATAGTGGCAAAGAAACCTTAAATTTCAGCTTTTCTACTTATTTCTTCTTGTGACATTGGGCACATTTTTTAACCTCTCCAAGCCTTAGTTTCTTCATCTATAAAGTGGAGATAACAGCTATCTTGCAAAGTTACTGTGAGAATTAAAGACAAAGTACATAAAAAGTTTGGGCATAATGCCAAGCCCATGACAGCTGCCATTTATTTAGTACAGTTTCTAACCTACGTGTTTGAGAGTGGCAGCTATCACTAGTTGTACATATTTAACCTTTCACAGTCTTGGGTTCTTGTTCCCTTTAAGGCAAATCCGCTGTCCTTTGTTCTTTTCTAAGTTCCTCTTTGCAACTGTGTGGTTCCACTTCTGCTTGCTTCCCCCGAAAACCTCAAGATAACTTCTGGTATAGTCAGGTGGATTGGCAGCAGGCACACTATAAAGCATTCTCATCATACATTGTTGCCTTTAATATGAAATTCACTGGAGACACTAAAGTTTGTCTTATTTTAAGGAGCAAGTGTGTAATTCCCCTGTAAAGGTATAAAAATACACACATACCCTACAGAATTATACAACTATGCCTTGAAGATTCTGGTTTTTTATATTGTTTAAATTTCAGAATTTTGGATTCTCCCTTAAAAACTGAAGTTTAATTAACTGATATAAACCAATGCAAGATTTTAACATTCTAATAACCATTAACTGACACTGTCAATCTAACAAAACTACAAGTTAACCCATTCTCAAGCTTCTGTCCATTATGCAGAAGAAATCGTCAGACTTAAATTTTTCTCTACAAAGAATTCTGAAATAAAAACTGTCCTACTTACAAATGCCTAAAAATAAGAATGTACAAAACTCGAGTTGATAAAAAACCATTTTTTAAATCAATTTAAATAAAGTCTTACCAAATATGGGCTAGTAAGGCAGACGGTAAACCTGTCTTCAGGAAGATCTCACGGACTTCCAATCCAGATACAAATCCATCCATATCTTTATCAGTTTTCAAGAAGATTTCATCATATTTAGCTTTTTCTGCAGGGGATATAACCCACTACAGGAAAAAAAAATATATATATATATACACATATATATAGTATTTCTGCCAAAATGAAACAAACTGAAGCAACCCATGACAACATCTGTCACCAATTCTGAACAATTCTACCCCACTAACTACAGCAACAGTGTGTCATTTCCATCACACCCCAACTGAAATGCTGTGGGAGAAAATTACAGAAGAAAAATACAGGTCAGCTACAGGGACTAATATTTACAGATGCCCATTTTACTTTTTTTTAAAGTAAATTCAAGCACAGTTAACTCTTGACTTATGAATGATCACATTAAGATGTGTAACTGGGAGAGTCTGTATAAACAAAACATTCAGATAATTCTAAATCCCCATTTTTTTATAGGTTCATTCTGCATTCTTAATTGTAATAAACTGGCTGATGTGCATATTCTGTCATTATTTTCTTTTACTCAACCTTACAAGAAGCAGGTTATAGGGGGGAAAAGGCCTCAGACAACCCAAAATTGGATAATCTGATCCCAAAGAATCAAGAGTTAACCAAGGATTAAACAAATAAAATATCTATTAACTGTGCCAGGGCAAGCATGCCAGATTAGCATGGAGTATCTTCTATCTCCAACTTTCATTCCAGGTAGATCAAGGCAAAGCCAAAGAAATATCCATATGACCTAAGTAAGGCCAAATGCAGGAGAAGATTATCTGTCTTCTCCAGAACATCACATTATATAGGTTCAACCAGAGGGAGCTCTAAATCTTTGCTCCCTTTGATTGCTCCTTCTACCTTCATCAAGCCATAAACTGTTAAATGCCATGCACTTTGTTTTTTTTAAAAAAGTCCTTTAACACTGATATATCTATACCTGTCTTAACGGTGCTTTGGTAGGTAAAATGCCTACAGGTGGTAAGGAGCGGTAAGGTTCCTTGGCTGATGCTGAAGAGGGGATCAATCGCATAGAGCCTGATATACTGACCGTTTTTCTCTTAGAAGGTGGCACCAAGGCTGGAGGCAAGGACATTGGCACAGGTTCCTTCTCCAGTGCACAGTATACCAAAAACATGGCCTTCAAAATAGATATACCAGGGTCACATATATTAAAGTCATTTAACAACATCTACCCATGAATTGATTATTTTCCAACAAATAAGCATCTCCAAGCTGTCTCAAATCCTTTTATTAAGAAATTAAGACTGGGACGGAAAGAAGGAGGGAGAGAGGGAGAGATGAAAAGAAGGAAAGAGAAAAGGAAATAAATAAAAGCTAAGCAACTTTTAGGAAGATATGCTGAGCAGTAAAAACTTAGACACACACCCTTCAACTAAAGTTCTCGTAATGTCAAACGCAAACAACCTGAAAAAAAAATCTGCAAAGAAATAACTAATTTCTCTAATATATAAAGAATTCCTAGAAATTAACAGAAAAAAAAAATCCACTAGGAAAATGGGCTAAGAGTAGTAACAGGTGTTTTACAGAAAAGTAAATACTACAAATAGCCTATCCTTTAACATACAAAAATATGCTTTCACTCACAAGAAAACGGCAAGTTAAAATTATATTAAAATACTATTTTTCCATCTAGCGGCAAAAGTCCGAAGTTTCATAATATAATTTGTTAGCTAGACTGGGCAAACAGGCACTCTCATACATTGCTAGCAGGACCTCAGATTGGTACCAAGCCTGTTGAAGGGCATTTTGGCAACATCTACCAAATTATTTACTTCACCTTTTGCCCAACAATCTGACATCTGGGAATCTATCTTTATCTTTAGACTAACCTGTCTACATAGGAAATGCTGTATAAAAAGGGTATTAATTACAGAATTGTTTGTATCAGCACCCAACTGCTCAACAGAAGACTAGTTTAAAAAACTACAGTATATCCATACAATGAAATACTATCAAACTAAAAAAAAAAAAAAAAAGCTCTAAATCTTTGCTCCCTTTGATTGCTCCTTCTACCTTCATCAAGCCATCAACTGTTAAATGCCATGGGAAATATTGTGTATATTAACTGCCGTGGGGCCTTCACAGGTATATACAATTGTCAGAACTCATCAAATTATATACTTAAATTGAATGTAGTTCATTGTAGTCTTCAATAAAGCTGATCAGAAGAAAAGTCATGAAGCTCTCTATGTGAAAAGATATCCAAGATACAACGTTAACATGAAAAAAGTATAGTGTTGAACAAGTGTGTATGCATAATAGTGTGTAATCTTTTGTGGTAAAGGGATAATAATTATTCATATATGTTTATGTTCGCATTAAGAAATTCTAGGAGGATAAACAAGAAAGGATAAATAAGAAAAGTGGTTGGTTGCAGAGTAAGTGTAAATGGAACAGTTGAGGGTAAGGATAGGACTGACTTTTTTTCACTGACTATCTTCTTACATTGTACTGACTCCTGAACCATGAGAATGTATTACCTTTAAAAACTATTTTTAATTATTAAATGCATAAAACACACAAATTTTCTATCTCCAAAAGCTTGAAACTCCAGAAAGAAAACAATCTGGCTAGCACATACTTTCAACTAAATATACGTAGTATTAGTAGATTGGCACTGAGCTAAAAGAAGTGACTAACATACACATTAAAGGTCAGCACTCCTCTTGCTGCAGATGGGAGTCATTTCCTGGAAAAGTGGACATTTGAAGAAAAAAAGCTATGTCAGCCATCTGTTGCCAATAGACAACACATTTTTTAAAAGTTAAAGAAGTGTATTAGTAAGTTCATGTTGCCTGGAAGATAGTTTCCCTGACAAAACTGAAGCCAAAAATGTTTCCATCAAATAAAACAGAAAAAATGAACAGGATACTGTTTGGTTATGATTTTGTTTGTTTTCTTATTATACTGTACTTTATACTAATCAAAGCCTGCCACTGAAACAAATACAGCAACTAAATCAAATGATGTACCACATTCGCCAAAAACAACAACAACAAAAATCTGGCTGTCAACTAGTTTTTATACTGAAATGTACTATGTACTAGCAAATGCATTTGCAAAGCTACAGATAGAAACTTAACTAAAAGCATTTTGAATATCTTTTTGATGATTTCAAAATAAAAGCATCAAAAATAAACCTAAGGTTACTCAGGGATAGAGACAGCACGGAAAGAGGGGATTTAGTTTCACAGTCGTCATCAATGGCCACCAGCTGCTTACTTTCTTTGATTTCTTTTTCATCCTCTATGCTTTTAGGGAGTATGAGTATTTTTCAAATTTTAGTGGCCATCAGAATCACCTGGAGGACTTGTTAAAACACAGGTTTTTCGCCCCAATAAGAGATTCTTATTCAGTTCATCTGAGGTAAGGCCTGAGAATTTGCATTTCTAGTAAGTTAACTGTTGATATTGTTTATGGGAAACCATACTTTGAGAACCAGTATTATAGGAGTTTCCTTAGGAGTTCTGTTTGTTCGTTGGTCTCCTCAACCAGCTGAACTGCCAGTTATACTTTTTATAATAGCAATTTGGGATGAAAATATCAGGTGTCGGTTGTGTTTTCCAAAGTATACAAGTTTCTTTCATCAATTTAGTTTAACAAAACATTTACTGAAAAATTTCTAGCCACCAGGCACTGTGCTAGGCATGAGAAATACAAAAGTGAAACGATCTCTCATTTTCACAACTCAACAGAAGCAGCAGCAAACGTGTAAAAAGTAAGTTTCAATGCAATGTGAACATGTTGAGAGAGAAGAGGGAGATGGGTCCTTAATAAGTCTCCAAGCCCAAACCTCTTCAAATAATGGGGATCCAACCAATGCTACTGATATGTAGACTACTTTCAGTCTAAGAACTTACCTGACAGAAAAATTTAAGGCTCAGTAAGAACATAAAAACAAATAGACAGGAGGACAGAATACAATGTAAAAAGAGCCTGAGTCTATCTCTCCAAAGAACAGAGGATAAGGGGGAGATTATAGTGGAGAAACCTGGCAAACACCACCTTAACCAGTGATGGCACGTGGACATCATGTACCCTCTGATAAATGTGATGAGAAAGGTACTGCACATCTGTGATATTCTTTCCAAAAACCCAACCTCCAGCCTAATCACGAAAAAAACTCAGACAAATCTAGGTTGGAAGACATTCTACAGGATACCTAGCTGGTACTCCTTGACAATGCCAAACTTATAGGACAAAAGGCGAGACTGAGAAATTATCATAGACCAGAGAGACTGAGGACATGTGGCAATTAGCTGTAGTGTGGTAGCCTAGACTGGATCTTGGGACAGAAACACTGATGAAATCCAAATAAAACCTACAGTTAATTAACAGTAATGTACCAATGTTGGCTTTAGTTTTGACATATGTACCATGGCAATGTAATACGTTAATAACAGGGGAAATGGGTAAGGGGTATTGAATTCTCTGTACTATCTCTGCAACTTTTCTGTAATTTAAAACCATTCCAAAATTTGAAGTTTATTAAAAAACACACACACACACACAAATAGACAAAAATCAAAATCAGAGACATCATGATCTAGAAGGCCCAGGTTTAGCCCTGGCTCTGCCGCTAACTGATCTTCTTCGAGGAGCTAATTTATAGGATGTTGTCCAACACTAAAAAAAAAATCTATGAAAAAGGATAAGCATAAGCATAAGCTCATTTATCAAATACTCAATTACTAAATTTAGGGGTCTTCCCTTTAAGTTTAAAAGCCGTGGTTCCAGCCTTAATAGAATGAAGAGCTATTTCATAGAAAAGGACTGTGCACTGGTGGAACTCTTTCCAAAAAGTGAACAATAAACATTGACATGGTTATTAGTCATTTCCTTTGGTTCAATATCAATACCATAATTTTATATACATTTTGAGTTTTCAAACTGATACTAGGGAGGAAAATTTGGCCCTTTTGCAAAATGTCCCCTTTATGCCCTATCAGAGACTTTCTACTAAGCTAAGTAAAACTCAGGAAGATGTATTTCCAGTTTCCTTATATTCTAGTCATACAGTTCATCAATGAGCAAATAAAATACTGATAAGAGTCACAAATGTTTTAAAAATCCATATTCAAGGATGTAGAAACTATTTTTAAAATCCACTTTATTTTTGAGTGTGTACGTACACACATACCCTCTCAAAAGTCATTTTAGTTGTTGCCAGAACACCTAAGGCATGCCAAGGCCTGACCTTTACAAATTCAGTTAAAAAAAAAACAAAAACAAACTCAAAGATATTCTAGATTCTGGATTTTTAATTAAACCACTAAGTTTCAGAGAATATGAAAAAAGCATTTACATTTGAAAAGAATTGAGGACCGTTCATTAAAGGTTCACATGGCAACAGAAGTTATACCAGTTAGAATTTCTCACTAAACTTTGACTTTATTCCATTTAAAAAAATAAACTGACCAAAAATCCCATGTTTGGTTAAGAATTTCTTTTTTATATAAACAAGATTTTATCAGTGAAACAAAAAGGCAGTAAAATAAAGTACACCCCTGAGAATTGGGGGTGGGCTAATCCAAGAGAGGAAAAACGGCCGGTTAAGAATTTTAAAGAAAAGTCTTACAAAGATTTAGGTTCAATCAAGTTTTGATTCATCAGTAAAATAAGAAGTTATTCTTTTTAAAAATATTATAATTCAACAAACAAAATCAGAATCTCTCATTAACTTCATTTTCACTTGTTCCCATTCAAAAAATAGTAGATAAAGGGTCTTTAAAACAATCTTAAACATAAATATTCTCATGTTCAATACAATTTTGATTAATAAGTAAAATAAGATATTATATATAAAAAAAAACTGTTACACTTCAACAAACAAAAAAATTGGCAGAGTATAAACTGTTATAGTCCAAAACAAATGATCATATGAATAAGTATATTATCTTACATTTCATTATTTAGGAAGATAATTTAAAATGTTTAGAGTTTAGCTATTCTACTACTGCAAGGGTATTTTAAAAATTACTTCAATTTTCAAGGACTGAAATCAACTCTTAAAATTCAGTTTTTAAAAATATTGATGCTTGTAAATAAAGATAAACGACTTGTAATTTCAGTTCCATTGACTATATAATAGTGATTGTGATTTTTTAAAACAGTATGAACTATGTTGCCCCATTCAGGAAAGCAAAAAAAAAAAAAAAAAAAAAGGGAAAAAGATTTATCAGACAAATTCTACCAAAAGAATGCTAATACTGACAAAAGGAAATTAAATTAAAATTGACAAAGGAAAAGCCTAAACCCAAAAGAATTACATTAACTGAGTAAAATCTAAAATTTAGTTACAAAAAAGTTCTAAAATCTTCAGGGGTTGGGAAATGAAGGGGAAAGAAGTGAAAATAGTCCACAGGTCTTGTTTTACTGGAATGAGGGCTAGCAATCTTGCTTTCAAATACTGGAGAAATAAGTACGTTAAGTACAGGAAAAAGTGTATTACTCCATTAATGAAATAGACATTATAACAGAATTTCCATATCAATAAGAGGGGGAAAATGAAAAAAAATCACAACTCGATAACCAGCAAGAATAAGGAACAGAAAAAAAGAGAAAATAATAATGTAAAATACATATATGGTAGGGGGAATAAAATCAATATTTGGGCATTATCTTAAATGACAAAAACTGTCAAATTAGGTAAAAAATTAAAGTACGGCAATGTGACATCTTCTAAAGATACATTTTAAACATAAGAAATATCAAGTAAAGAGAGCAGAAGCAGTATTAATATCACACTAGCTGGAATTCAAAATTAAAGGCCCTAAGTAGGATAAAATTAGAAAAAATTTCTGAGGAACACAGATGCAACAATATCAAATGCAGCAAAATGGTTAAAATTAGTACATCTAGGAGACAGTATATGTTCATTCATTTTTAAAGTAGTAATTTCTGGGGGGGGGGGGGGCGAGTAAAGCTGAGTGGCAGAGTTCACACCTAGCATGCATAAGGTCCTGGATTCAATCCCCAGTACCTCCATCAAAATAAATAAATACCTAATTACTTCCCCCAAAACAAAAATCAACAAAATAAAGTAGTAATTTCCTACAAATGCGTTGTTACTCTGAAATTATTCTTTTTTATAAACGTTTACTATCATTAAAAAAAAAGTTGCCTAAGGGAATGTTTCAGGGCATAAGATCAACTGTGTTTACTCACTTATCTTAGCAAATACTATTGTTTTATCAAATGAAGATAACACTATTTTCTATCTTAACTATGCTTATACAAATGCTCCTTTGTAATGTTTAATTTTTGTCTTTTTAAGAAAAAAAAATCCTTCTACACATCTTACTAATGCAAAGATTTTGTACCAATATTCTTAACACAAAAAACATTTATAAAAAGCTAATACTTTACAATATTGATTTAATAGTCTTTCAAAGCACGTCAACAGCCAAATCTCTTCAATCTAAAACATCTTTCCCCCAAATAGTCCATAAACATGGATTCAATCCTTGATATACAGCTGGGATAACTTCTGTCACCATTGTGAGGGGGTATTCCCTGCTATTCTACAACTATCACCCAAATTAAAATCAAAAAGACTAGAGACGTATGACCATCAACTCAAGTCACTTTAAGTTTCTATTTCTGTATATGTTTTTTCAAATGCGATATAATGGATTCTGCCTACTTCATTTGGCTCTTATGATATAAACAGAATAAAATTTATGAAAGGGCGGAAAAGGAGAAAGAGAAACTGAAATGTAGTCAATAAAATATATGTAATGAATTCATAGAAGTCTCATATATTCTGAACAGAAATTCTGACATATCTAGGGAACATACGTAAAAACAGGTTGTGACCTTGGAAACAAAGAAAACCTTAAATTTACCCAAATTTCAGCCCAAATTTTTAAAAAGCACATTCTCTAGTCATAACCTAATTAAACTGAATATACATACAAAAGTAACAAAAAGCAAACAAACTACTTTAAAATTAAAAAGCATATTCCTAAACATATGACAAAAGAAAATTTAAAATTATCTAAAAAGTAGTGAAAAAGAGTATACTTTGTACTGTTATCTATGGAATCCTAAACGTGTATTCAGGGCAAAATACATCCTTTAAATATTTTCAATGTTAAAGACGATAAAAAATAAAGGGACTTAGCACTTATTTTCAGAAATTAAAAAAAAAGTAAATCAAAAAAAACTAGAAAGGATTTAAGATAAAAGCTGAGAAGAATGAAATAGAAAGTCAAAACATAATAGAAAAAAAAATCCAAAAGATTGCTCTTTTATAAGATCAATAAGCTAGATAAAATCCAATTAAACAAAAAATGAGAAGTAAAAATATGTAAGACTTGGCGTGAGAAAGGAACACAGCCACAAACCCAGAAAAGATTAAAAGAATAGTGCAAATCTGTGGCAAGTTTGAAAGTCAAATAAGTGGACAATTCCTTAGCAAAACAAAGAGAGAAAATTTGAACAGACTAATCTCCAAATAAGAGGTTAAAGGGGGGATTAGAGATTTACCTTCATGAGTTCACAGCAGAGTTTTATCAAACCTTTAAGGAAGAGATGAAAACAACTCTATGTGGAATTAACTAACAAATTACTAAAGGTAGTATGTCTTCAGATAAGATGTCAGAATTTTTTCTGCCTTCATAAATGAGGTGAAACTACTGTGTTATTCATGTTTTCCTTTAATGAAATAAATCTGAAAATTGGGGAATATATTTGAAATAAAGTATTCCATAGCAGAAACAGGTAATGAGATGCCTGGTCAAGCTGGGATACAAAAGATTAGCATCTTTACAGTGTATTATCCAAAGGATATATTCTTACGTACCTTAAAGTGAAATAAAATGAAGATGGCAAAAACATTCATTTTCTATTACCCACTTGTTTAAAAATATTCACTGACTACCTATAAATCCTAGGTAAAAATAATCAAACCAATAATCTTAAGAGAAATACAGTTTTCCTCTAAGTTTAAACAAAAAGGGGAACTCTTCATTTGAGAAAGCCATTAAAATGTTTAAAATTTTAAAAGCATTAGGTTACTTACAACTGCAAACTCATCTCTGTCAAGCATTCCATCATGGTCAATATCACTCAACTCCCAAACCTTAAAAAGAAGAGAATTGGGAAAGATTAACATTTTTTAATTTCATGGGCTACTTGTAAACATCAAATACATAAACGGTGGGAAAAGTTTTGCCTAAACATTATAGCATCTATTTTCTGAGAAATTTCAATTATGTTGATCATCTTATATCATTATCACATCCTATATTAACTTTACTGTAAAAAGAAGCAATAATTCTTAATACCAAGTACTTTTTAAACAGAAAATTCCCTTACAAATTAGAAAAAAATATTTTGTTCTTCTCAAGTAAGAAAACAATTGTGCAACACAGTACTTTAAACAACTACAATGCTTTTTCACAAACATCATCTCAGTTAATTCATGTAATGACTCCATGTGGGACTGTAAAACCCATTTTGCGTCATCTAGGATCATGCAACTATTATTAAATGTGAAGACTTCCAACCAAGTCCATTATTGTTTTCCCTATAATACAGAATCTCTAAACAACCGAAAGAAACATCCAATGAATACTGTACTATTAATCATTAACCAACTAATGTTCAAGGCATACAAGCAAAAATAAAATATAAAAGGCCCTGGTATATTTGGTCTAAATCTAGAGTAGATTCCATAGCTTTAGACCAGCTATAAACTATGCTAAATCCTTTTAACAAAGGTATTTAAATTACTCAAGAAAATTTTACTTAGGGTAGGAAGAAAGAGAAAGTGTACTGGTAAGAGACAGGAATGAAACTAAGCAAGTGCCTGGTTAACTGAATGCTCTGAATTCAGTTAATTTGGACTTTATCCTAAATGCAATGGGAACCTACCTAAGTAATTTTTAAGTCAAAAAGTAACAAGATTATATAGTTTAGAAATCTCACACTGACCACACAGTAAAGAAGTGATTAGTGGGAAACAATACTAGAAAATAGCTTTTAAATTAATATTTATTGAGCACCCAAACTATATAGCACTGACCCAGTAGCACTACTGTTGGCGATGCGGTGGTAGGTCATTATCATCACCATGATCACAGCAGCTAGCATTCAAAGAGTATGTGCCAAGCACTGTGCTAGGTACTTTATATACATTATCACATTTAATTTGTAAAACCCTACAAATTGGTAATTAGGCTAATCTTAAAGATTTGAAAACTGAGACATGGTTTTCTAATGATTTGCCCAAGGTCACATAGTTAAAAAATGGTGTAGCCAGAATTTGACCGTATGTGGTCTGACTAAGCAAGGAATTAAAAAAAAAAAAGGTTAGAGGTTTAATGAGAGTAGATAAGGTTTGATATACAGGGTAGAGATAAATCACTATGGAAAGAGCAAAAGAGTGGCTGCAGTTAGGCAAAAGCCCAGCTGAAATTGGTGATCATGAAATTAAAATGATACTAATCTTACTAGACTTTCTCAGTAGTTCACATGCAACCAGAGAGAAGGCAGATAATTAGTTCATGCAAAGCTGGGGTTTTACCAGGCAGGATAGATGTTAGAAAACATAGCAAAGGAAGCTAAGGATACCAACAAGAAATTATGGACCAAAAAAATCCAAATTGGATGAAGAGAAAAGCAAATTCAAAGGACAGGGAAAAGAAAAGTCTGAGATTTAAAGCCTTGATGAGATCAAAGAATTAGTCTTGCAAGTATCTAAGAAAAGAAATCTAGAAATACAGGAAGTTCTCTTTAGAGAGAAGGATTTTTGACTCCAGAGATTGAACTATTCTTTATAACCAGGCCCCACGATATAGCCACGGAGTAGATGGCAGATGTAAAATACTAACGGTCTCTGTAAATTAAGTCAAGGAATTGCAGGCTCAGAGCATACAGCACAAAGAAAAATGACTTACCTAAAAGGATTACATACACAGTTAACTTCAAATACATATTTTAAAGGGAATAACCAAAGAAAAGAAAGAAACTGGCAATAATTTTATATGTTAAGTCAGAATACAAAAAATTCTGTAATACCACAACTTCAAAATAAAATCTGTGTATTTTTTAACAATGAGCTGTGTGTTCCTGGTAGATACAAAATTAAAATACATAAAAATTACATTTAGAATTTAGTATCTTACTCTTCCAAGAATATCCACAGGTAACTTAGAGTTGAGCAAAACTGGTTTCACTTTATCACCAGACAGAAATCCATTCACTGGGCTCAAACTATCAAAAATTGCATCATATTTGGCCTTATCTTCGGACTATAAAATAAAAAAGATCACAAGTTAAATAATGATGAAAGGAATTTAGCTGCAGTTATAAAAATCAAGTCCTCAAAGAATAAACAATATTTTTAGAACTATCTAATGTTATTTTTCAGAACTAATGTTTAAAAACATTTTTTACTCTTATCAAAATATATTATAGTAGATAATAATTTCCCATAATAACACTAAAGAGTCTAGTATCCCTTCCATTCATTTTGCAGCTGGAACACTACCTTTGCCTTTCTACTGTTAGGTTAAAAATCAAAAGATTTCAGTGATAGAAGGGCTTTGAGAAGAACATCTAGTCCAACTCTCTCATTCAAATAGACCTAAAGCAATGAAGTAACTTCTATGACTTTCTAAATATGGTATTAGTCACATTTCAAACTCAAACAAATTTTGAAAAAAAAACAAAAACAAAAACAAAAACACTGCCATAGAAATAAAAATATTAAGTTTCTTCCATTTTTCCCAAAGCAAGATTTCTTTTTCTTAACAATAACAAGATACTTCCTAAAATCCCAGAAAGTTATCTGAATAACATAAAAAACTATCATTCATGACTTGCTAAGTCAAGGCCAGATCCCAACACTTCATAAAGTTAACAGTACATAAGCATAGACAGGCATAGAAACCAAAACAGCTTTCTGACAAAACTACACATTTATTACAGGTCATGTGATCTGCTATATTCTGTTTTAAAATCACAATTTTAAAAATCTGATATAACTATAACCAGTTTGGTGCCTCCAAATAATTATAATGCAAAATATTCATTTCAGAAAAAGATTTCATAAATAATCTTTGTTTTAGAGTCATAAAGTTAAGCTAGATACATCTAGTTAAGCAGAATTTTCAAATAAGAAATAAACTACTGTTCATCAAATATTTTAGTTAATACAGGATTATGACATCACCTTTTTTAGTTTACATTACAACAGAAATGAGATTAAGCCAATACTAATTGTCACAAAATGACTGACAGCTGTAAGATCTCTCAAGCAATTTCTAATACCAGAATTTCTTCTACAACTTAAAATGAAAGTCTAATGCAGACTGCAATATATTGTGGAAGCGAGGGAGAGGATTATGTAGGTAGGAAGCAAAGCAGGGTAAAAGAGAAAATAATTACAAAGTTTACTTACTTTTACAGCCCATGGGAGCTCCGCTACAGAGGTTCCACTGATTAGCAAAGGACTACTGGTATCATGCTAAAAAGGAGAATATAGCACATGAAGGGTTGAAATCCTCACATCAATAAACAATGAGAAAGTAATCTTCAGATTTAAATACATTCAGACAAAAATGCTGGATCTCAATGCACGTAGGACACTATTCTACATTAACTCTATCAGATCTTCATCTAAGTACAAATGAAACAAAAACTGAGTTAGCTGAGTTAGCTGCATAAATGACTGTAGAGCACTAACTGAAACATGTAAGTTTTACAAGAAATCCCATTACAACTGAGATCAAGATAAAGTTATCTGAGTGTAGCAAAAATATTTGTGGCCATGTTAACCGATGACTTTTTTACAACACTTTAAGAAAAACAGACTGGGACAAGAACTCAACTGAAGATGTCTAAGTTACAACAGACTCACAGACATTTAGAAAACAAACTTACAGTTATCAGCGGGGAAAGGGGGTGGGAGGGGATAAACTGGGAGTTCGAGATTTGCAGATACTAACTTTATATATAAAACAGATAAACAGGTTTCTACTGTATAGCACAGGGAACTATATTCAATATCTTATAGTAACCTATAATGAAAAAGAATATGAAAAGAAAAAAAAAAGATTTCTAAGTTACAAGTACATGAACCTATCAATAGCATGCCCAAGATATTATGTTTATTTACTTGTAGAGACAGAAGAATACACTTGAAAATTTTTTATAGTAATATAGTTACACAACAAATCTCTAAATTAACCCTCTAACTCCACAACTAAAAAGTACAAAAATTCTCATAACTGAAGTTAAATTCATAATACTCAGACTAAATACTTTTAAAATATTGAATTTTAAGAAAAGCAAGAAGTGGGTAGGGTATAGCTCAGTGGTAGAGTGCATGCTAGCATGCACGAGGTCCTGAATTCAATCCCCAGTACCTCCACCAAAAATAAATAAATAAATAAATAAATAAACAAATAAACAAATAAATAAATAAATAAATAAATAAACCAAATTATCTCCCCTGCAAGAAGAGTCGTGAAACTTCTAAAAAAAAAAAAAAAGCAGTAGGCGGAGGAGGAATTGCCCTATCAGATATAAATCAGCAAGTACAATAATTGAAACAATGTCAGATCAGCAAGTGAGTAAAGGGATCAATAGTATGAAAAGAAAAATTCAGAAAAAAAATACATATGAGAATTTAACATATGATTATGGTGGCATTTCAAATCAGTAAGGAAAAGATTGATTATTCAATAAACTATACTAAGTCTGAAAGGTAGCCATCTTGAAAAAAACATAAATTTGAATCCATACTTATTCCTTACAACAGGACTAATGTAAATGTTAACAAAGAAACCATAAAAAAATTTAAATCCTAATAATTCATTTACATAAAAAACAATGACTTCTTTATCGGAAAAAAAATCACCACAAAGTCAAAAGACAAATGTTAAACTGGGAAAAAAATCTGCAACTCATATAGACAACAAACTGTTTCCCTAATACATAAAGAGCCTCTAGAATTCAATTAAAAAAAAAGACCAAAACCAAAGAAAATGGGCAATGGCTATACAGACATTTCACATAAAGACAATGTAAATGGCTCATAAGCATGAAAAAAACTACTCAACTTCACTCCATAAAACCAAGATGAAAAATTAAAACCACACTTACATTCCATTTGTCACTTATCAAATTGACAAGGACCAAAAGTTTGACAACAGTACGTTAGCAAAAAAGTACATTCAATCAATTGCTGGTGGGAGTGTGAACTAATATAACCACTATGGAAGAGAAGTTGAAATTACATGTGAAAATTACAAAGCACAAACTTTTGAAACATCAATTCTACTTCTGAGAATTTACACGTATAAATATATTTCTGCACATGCAAAATGACATAGATTCAAGATTACTATTCATGGCAGCATTTTTTTAAATAATAAAAGACTAGAAACAAGCTAAAATCTATCAATAGGAAATTAAATAATGGTAAATAGAAGCAAGGAATTACTATGCAGCTATAAAAAATAATGAGGAAGATTTTATGTAAAGATCTCTAAAACATACTAAGTTATTCAAAAAGGTATAGAACTGTGTGTATAGTATGCTACAATTAATGTAAACTGAGGAAACAGGTATTTATATTTCTTTATATACATATATAAAAACTCTGGAAGACACACAAGAAACTAATAAGAGCAGTAACCATTAAGAAAGAAAATCAGGAAGAGTGACATAAGTTGGGGAAAATTTTTTTAATATAGTAAATTTTAATTTTCAAATCATGTGGTAAAAATTTTTTAAACTAATTACAATTTAAATTCAAGAGCATTTCTTACAAATCTTGGTGGAGGAACAGCCAGGTTCAAACTACTCAGTGAAACCTCCAATCCATTCTGGGCACATGCCACAAGACGCAAAGCAACAAAGAATTCCTGAGAAAGAAAAGTATGAATGTTAAGAGCATTATCTATCTATCCATTCATCCATCCATCCATCTACACACATATGTTGAATCTGAAAATATAAAACAATTCACAATTACTTTTACGTAGCACTGACTATAAAAGCAAATTTGCTTGAAAAACCACTTGCTCTAAAATTGAAAACAGATCTATGTACAAAGATGTTCCTAACATTATAAATAGCAAAAAAATAATATAAATAGGAAAATAAACTGACACACACAATTACTGGAGATTATACAAAATTAATAATCATTCTTCAAAGAATATTTAATGATGTCAAGAAATGATTTTGGGGGGGGAGGGTTTAGCTCAGGGGTACAGCGTGTGCCTAGCAAGCACAAGGTCCTGGGTTCAATCCCCAGTATCTCTATTAAAAAATAAATGAATAAAACCTAATTCCCCCCTACAAAAGCATACAGTGCTGTATGTCAGTTACACCTAAATGATAAATATAATTTCTTCCTTATAGTTTTATTTAAGTGAGAAAGGGAATCCTGGGGGGAAAAAAGCCCAGAAGAAAATAACACCTAGAAGAAAATAAATAAAATGTCACCAAAAGTCATGCCTGGATTTAAGATTATAAATTTTGAACTAGATCAATCAGTCAGGTGACTCAATTATTGCTATTCCAGAAGATCTCAAAGAATAACTATACAACATCTAAAACAATTATATAACTGCTTGGCATCAAAATATTTGTAATCTCTCCCAAAGTTCCTTGGGTTGTTGGCATTTGAAGCCTCAGTCAAAAATTAATGAATGTAAAGATGCTGAAGCAACTAGTTTTCAGTTGTGTTGAGTTATAATCAACTCTGACAACAGGCATAACAAAAGCCTTCGCTCCAGTTATGATTACTTGCAACTTGTTCATACTCTAATACAGATGCTGATGCAATCAACCCTTTACTCCTTTTCTCAAATCTCCTGTTCTCACTTAAAACCTTCTTACCCAATTCTTAACATATTCCTGTAGAAACTTACAGGCTGTCTGTTTATACAATACCTTGCCTTCACTCTAAAATTTCCTGAAAAAATTCTACTTCAAGATCTCCCTTTCTCAGTTAATTCACAGTTAATGCACAGAAACTTGTGCAATCTGACTTCAACTCCCACATTAGCTGGAGAAACTACTTCCTATGTCACAAATAACTTCCTAGCTATCAAATACAGTATTCTTAAAAAAAAAAAAAAAAAAGCCTCATCCTACTTGCTCTTTTGGCAACCTGGACAATATGATCCTCTCTGAAATGCTCCTCTACCAGCATAGCTTCATAAAGTTCTCCTAGTTCTCCTCTGACCTTTCAAGTATCTTTTGTTGCAGTCAATGCCTCCTCCAACCTTTAAATGCTGATATTCTAACTATTCCAACATTAACCCCTTTTCTCTTCTCATTCTACATGAGATTCAACTGCTCTTGGGTAAACAGATCCACTCTCATGGATGGGCTCTGAAGGGAAATAGTCCTGCATTAAATTCTATTTCTGCTACTGGTTGTGAGGCCTTGGGAAAGTTTTAAAAAGAAAAACTCTTTAAAAGGGGGGCTAATATCTACCTTGCAATGTATTATAAGGAACAAAAATAAAAACCACTATAGGAAGAAAACACCTCCTGTCATTTTTTGGCACACAGAAACTCAGTAAGTATTTTTTTAATTTCATATTTTAATTCAAAAATCTATTTCTCCAATGCAAACATCAAAGTTTAACTGCAGACCCATAAATCCAGCTGCCTGGCTATAACAAAGACAATTCAAACTCAACATCCAAAGTCCAGGAATAGCAGTGAAGAATTTATTTTACCGTAAGCTCATGAAGACAGGCACCATATCCCATCACATTCACCTCTGTATTTCTAAACTCTCGCTCAAAACAGGTACCCAACAATTATTTGCTGCCTGAGTACAGAACACGCTGGATGCCCATATGAATTTAGTTTTCCCATGTCTCCAGTGTACCAAACTCACCTTTCTGCCCAGAGGCTTCAATGGAGACTGCAATCTAGCCCTGAAATCTCAGTTAAGAAACTGTGTATTCTGACCCCTCATCTAATTTTTCTCATCCCTTTTCTGAGTCTGCTTCAGCTATCCTCATAGGGGGAAATTAGCTTTAAGTAGCAGTGCTCAGCTAATGTATTAGCATGTAGCATGCTTTGAATTTAATCCTGTAGAATTCTGAAATCCATCCCCAACAAACAGAACTTTAAATTACTCTGATTGTGTCCAACTGCCATAACCACTTTCACATAAAGTTTACTTTAGACCTATAAACCATGTTTTGATTTATACATCAGAGTTAAGACCTAGACCAGAATACACTGGACTCAGGTTTGATTAGCGAAGAGCTTCTCTTCAAACGTATGAGGCAATACCATCTTAACACATATAACGAATAAAATCCACTTTTATTTATAAGCTTGTACAATAAGAAATTTAATTAATAAGATACAAAGGGCGAAGTCTCCCTGCATAACTAAGAAAAGTGAATCCCACAATGCTGTTTGAATGTGTCCCCCCAAAATTCATATACTGAAATCTTAACTCCCCAAAATAATGGTATTAGGAGGTAGGGCCTTTGGGAAGAATTTAAGCCATTAGGATGGGGACCTTGTGAATGGGATTAGTGCTTTACAAGAGGGTTCAGAGAAACAGCTAGTATGTTCTGTCATGTGAGGATAAACAAAAGTCTGCAACCAAGAAGAAAGCCCTCACTAGGATCGTGCTGGCACCCTGATTTCAGACTTCCAGCTTCCAGAACTATAAGTAATAAATTTCTGCTGTTTATAAGCCAACCAGTCCGTGGTATTCTGTTAGCAGCCCAAACAGACTAAAACATTCTAGGAGAACTAATGTCACCAAACTAACACTAACATTTGGGAATTAGGAAGTTTAATGTGTACTGATTGGAAATATTTTCATTGTTATAATACCTGCCATTGCAAAACCCTAATTTTTGTAAAAACCAATTCTTAGTTTAAAAATACAAAAAATTGCTGGCTATTCTTTACTCTGAATCAATCAAAAATGTATCATATCAATCTCTGAATCTTACTTGTTTGTTCAGGATACCTTTGCCATCTGTGTCAGCTAAATCCCAGATCTGAAATTCAGGAAAAAAAAAAGTATCAATCTATATTTTAAACAAAAATCATCTTAAAGATAAATTAAATTCCTGCAATTTATAACCTCATGCTCTTTGGTACTCAGATTTAAGAATCACAGAATTAAAAATGGAAAGAAATCTTAAAGGTCATGTAGTATAACCGTACACAAAGATACTAAGATCCAGGGAGGTTAAGCGATTTACTCAAGAACTTTCAAGGCATCAGGGAAAGAACTGAAACCCAGGTTCCAACTTGTAGTCCAATGCTTTTTTTTTTCATTAACCCTGGTTCTAACTCCAAGTCCAGTACTTTTTCTACTAGAGGCCACTACTTTGATTTTAGATCCTTATTAAGATGATATTCTTCCTTATGAGTTAAATTGAAATGATGTTTATTTATGAATAATTGAATTATTAATAATGATTTTTTTAAGGTTTGAATACATATCAATATCATGTACAAGGATTTGCAAGGAGATCATGCCAAGAGAGGGACTTTCCACCTCTCTATGCTCTTTCCTAAGCCTCTCATCCGCTACTCTGTTTACCACATATTAAACAGTTAGAAACAGTTGCAACAGAGGAAGTAGGGATAGAGCCAATTCTGAGTGGGTGGCAAGGTGCATATTTCTCCCAAAAATACCCAAATGTACTATTACTTCCTAATTTCATCCTGTTAAAAAGTAATTTATTTTTTAAAAATCTGAGAAACACCTTATTTCTCAAGAGGGTAAATCACTACTCAACAAATTCCCTCCATTGCATTACTGTAACTGCTTCTACAACTGAATTCTAACAGCCAAGTTTCTTGATGGTATTTTTCTGAATTTGCATCCAATTTATGTACACTATTAAATATTCATTATAACCTAGTTATAATGAATAAATATTACCTTTCCAAGTATCAAGTCTGGAAGTCCTGATTTTTTTAGGAACGCAGCAGCATCAGAAGCCAATACCCTTCCGGTATTGCCTGTATCAACCTGAAAAGATACAAACCATAAGCTGACAACAAACATAAAGAAAAAAATTATTATTTAACTGCCTTCCTCCTAGTGATTTGGGAACTGACTTTTTCAAAAAAGGAAAAGGAATTCTTTGACTAACAAAGGCCACGGAATATATGTGGAGAGCCATATGAGAAGAGTACCATCTAGACAGGTCTGGCAATTTACAAAGTTTTGTTTTTTTTTAATCATGCCCATTACACAAATGATAAAACTGAAGCTCAGAGGAAGCAGAACAAATTAGTGGAGTCATAACATTAACACCTGTCTTCTGACTCCAAGTCCTCTATAGTTGCCATTTACATTCCAATAAACAAATGGCAATAGGAGGAAAAAGGCAGCAATTCCTGGAGAGGTCTTCTGACAAATGTGAATAGTTGCACAGTTATTTTTTTCCCCCCAAATATCTTTAAGTAATTAACTTCTGCTTTTACACTTACTCTTAAGAAACTGCAACACTTTTTGAAAAAAATCAAAGCAATATCAGCTCTAAAACCAGCAGCGGTCCCATTATAAAGAAACATTTAAAAAACCGTTAAGTTCCTAAAGCACATTAAGGAAAACACATCATTTTAAGTGATGGGGACTTTCCTTCAAGACAGAATGAAGTTACCAAGAACAGAAAAACAGTTCAAAAAAATAATGACTCTCACTTCTGTAGAGATTTCCTAAAGTTCTATTTGTAAAAATGAAAAGTAAAGTTTAAAATGTCATGGGAACAGTAACGCAATACTAGGATATTTGTGAGGTAGCTGTTTTTCCACTTTGGTTAAAAGATTAAGTTTGCTATAAACATATACAAAGCATTCCAGACAGATCAATCCCAGCAAAGAAGCAAAAGAGAACTCCTTTCTTTCGAGTGCTAGAACACTGGATAAATCAGGCATTCAGCAAAAAAGAATCGCCCAATCCAAATTTGGGGTAATAAGGAAGTACAAAAAGGGGTGGGAAATCTGCCTCTAGAATTCTCCAGAACTCCTTTTCTTTGCTCACTCCCTGACCAGGGTGGGAGAAAAAAGGAACACCTGTGCCCACACAGCCAAAGAATAGAGGCATTCAGGGGAAATGGTGATTAAATTCTTACAAAATATTTATGTACTATATTCTAATGAAGAATTTTACTGTTTTCCATTCTTTTGGTTACTATAGTAAAAGAAAGTCTTTGTCATCTACAGGCAGTTTCTGTTGTACTCTGATGCTTGACTAAAGGCTTGACTGGCTTGACTAAGCTACAAGCCAGAACCTGTGCCTTCAACAAAGAAAGAGCTTCAGAGCCTCTTGGAACGTTTTTTAAAAAACTTTTTAATTTTTCTTGTTCTTTTTTTTCTGTATTTTTTTTCTTTTTAAAGCCCAGTATTTTCTTTTGGGGGGGGGGGAGGGGATTGGGTTTATTTGCTTATTTTATTATTATTTTTTAATGGAGGTACTGGGGATTGAACCCAGGACCTCATGCATGAGCACACACTCTACCACTGAGCTATATACCCTCGCCCCTACTCTGAACTATTAACACTTCAAAATACAGATTTTTGGGTAAAGAATTCTAGGCTGACAACACTTAGTCTATCAGTACAATCTAAAAGTTGTCTAAGTCAGAATTCCAGATTCTGCATTCCAGAAGTAGATATATCTCATGAAAGCAGACTCCTGATCCAAGATGCAGGGGAACAAGAATTAATTATGGGCGGAAGGGTATAGCTCAAATGGCAGAGTGCATACTTAGCATGCATGAGGTCCTGGGTTCAATCTCCAGTACCTCCTCTATAAAATAAATAAATAAACCTAATTACTGCTCCCCCAAAACTAAAAATTAAAAAAAAAAGAATTAATTACATAGAACTGAATGAAGTGTTAAGGAAAATTCAATTATGATTATTTACAGAGAATAATGTTGATATTGTTTTTAATATTCTATTTTCTAATGGATATGTGGAAAAGCCCTTTCTTTTCTTCTTATTTTAACCCTCAGTTTAGTAGGTTCTGCTTTTGTAAGCTCAATGAAAGAGTTTTCAATGGTATGATTCTCACTGACCCTTCAGAAATCAAAAACAAATCCTTTAACTGAAGGTTTTTACTTTCTATGGCACTATAGTTAATAAGTAAGTTAAATAACAATTTCTTCTCCTTTTAATCGGGATACAGTTGAGTAAACTAATTGTACAAAAACAAGGCCATATTTGAGAATATAAGGCATATATTGAGAATCCTATTTTATTCAGATAGAACAAGCTGCTATTAAGGATCAAGGATTGACATGTAGAGCCAAGGTCTACAGAGCACCCCCAAGAAGACTGGGTTGCAACCTTGTTTGTAAGTCCCAGTCTCTCAAGTAGTAAAGCAAGGTCACTTAGTAGGCTAGGAAACTTAACAGATATGGGAATCCTCAAGTTGAGATAAATTCACTCAAATTTATATGTACTGCAGGTAAAATATGAAGGGGAGAATTTCTGAAGTTTGGATCCCAGCCTTAAAACAGAGGAATAAATAACAGAGGCTTAAAAAAGTACAACCTGATATTATTTAGAAATTTCCAACAGAAATTAATTATCTGGCCTTAGAAGTTATTAAATAATAAGGTTATGGCTCTAGATTTGCAAGTCACACCCAAGGACCTATAATGGTTCATTAACACTTGCTGCAACTATGTAGATAGCCAGTTCAAATGTAGTAAGACCAGTCTCTTCTGTAATCATGATCACAAGGTGAAGAGATTGTTAAGAAAAATAATCTGGTATTTGGAAATGGGCATATAAAACTGTCTATGCTCTCAGATTATCTGATCTATGGTATGCATTTTTGGCTTTCTATCAATTAGGCTATTTTACACTATGTAGGGATAGAGTTTAAATCATAGAAAACTGATAGCAATGCAAATGATTCCTGTCCATACCAATGAAATGAATTTCCTCTGATGGAGCATATAAATTTCTATAACTCATATTCCCATTTTTACATCCTACTGGTCCTCCCAATAATTAATGACTTGAATAAAATCATTGATACATGTTTATTTTATATTTGTATAAGAGTTATGGTTTTAATTTCATAAAAATTAAATTTTAATAAATCTTAAAAACATAAAAGTCATTTATGTTTAGCTTATAAATTAATTTGGATGTTTATATCTGGAAGAATAGATCTAATGCTACATGGATTTTTAAGATAGATATTTAAGACAATTAAGTGGGCTTAATTATGTTTCCTTCATTTTTCTGAGAGCTTGTCAAAAGCATTAATCAAAGCAGGAGGTTAAAGCACAAGAAAATGAAAACAAGAAATGTCAAATTTATTCAACTGACTGGTAATCTGAATGTATACAATGAAGAGTTGATCATATATTTTATGCTTAAGCTAGGAAGACAAAAAAAAAAATCTTACCTGTCTATAGTATTTTTCATATAGAGGATTCCCACTTGATAACTAAAATAAATAAATAATTAGAAATTAAATGCTATTTAACAACCATTCCATTAATACTTTTGCATTCATTCAACAGACATGAGAAACAAAAATGAATATGATTAAAATATCCTTGATTTCAAAAGGTTTGGTTTTCTTTCTTTTTAGGAGCAAGGAAGGGGAAAGTGAATAGACAGCCATATTGATTACTAAGAATCAGGTAGATAAGAAATAAAACAAGAATTTTAAAATTATTTTTGACATCAGAACTCTTCTTCATGTAAAATTTTACTCAGAAACACAGTATATAATAAATTAGATATGAAATAATTTGGTTAAAGATCAGCTGAAAAGCACAAAGCCTTAAGCACACATCCTCTACCCAAGTGTCCAAGGTACCAATGAATACAATTCAAAACTCACTTTGATAAAACAATCAAATGAATATATAAACTTAATGTTCAAAAAGATGATATCATCAGATCTGAAATGGTTGTAGATAGGGAGCGCCATTCAATTCATACGACAGTTCAAAGGGTTCCTTCGTCAGCTAATAAACAGATATATTATTTCATCTGAAAGGCAGCTTAGCAGTATCAATGTTTGAAGGCTCAGGTTCACCTCATGAAAGAGTAAGAATGTTCTGGAACTAGGAAGAGAGTCCAGGAAGGCTTCATGAGGGTGACATAAGTGCAGAAATTTGAGGTATGGAGAAAGGGAGATGACGATTCTATACAGAGTTAACAGCATGCATTAACGCATACAATGAACAGAAAGCTCAGTTATGTTTGGAAAGAACAGTAAGGAGTTCTGAATGGTGATAAGGATTAGAGATAAGACTGTGAAGTGTTGCAGAAGACAATCTGTGAAGGGCTTCATCTGCCATGGTCAAAGTAAAGAAAATAAGGATGGAAAAGGGGACAGATTCAAGAGCTATTAACTTAGTATTAGCTCTAAGTGGTTATTCATACTTGAAGAGGAAAAGTAGGATGGAATGTAGAGGACCACTTAGGAAGCAATTTTAATGGCCCTACAGAAGACCTGAACACTAGCAATAGCAAAAAAGGAAGGGTATGGTTTGAAGAAAAAAATTTAAGACATATTTGACAGGTCTTATTCAGTAGATGAGGGGCAGGGGAGGCTTAGTTAGAAATACAAAGTTAAACCGGGAAAAAAAATCTTCAAACATCAAGGTTGGGCCTACAGTCTTATGACTGAATGACTCCTTGGAGAACACATTATACTAAGTGCTTTATAAATACTACCACACTAAACCTTGTGAGCCATATATTATCATCCCAGTATTCAAATAAGGAAATCTATTGTGAAGGTTAATTTTATGTGTCAATTTGGCTAGGCTATGGTACTGAGTGGTCAAACACCAGTCTAGATATTACTGTAAAGGTATTTTTTTCAGATCTGATTAACATTTAAATCAATAAACTTTGAGTAAAGCAGATTACTCTCCATAATGTGGGTAGGCCTCATCCAACGAGGTGAAAGCCCAACGAGAGAAAAGACTGAGGTCCCCTGAGGAAGAAGGAATTCTGCCTCCAGAATGCCTTCAGACTCAAATGCAACATCAACTCTTCCCTGGGTCTCCAGCCTGCCATGAGGATTTAGGAGCTGTCAGCCTTTACAATCACATGAGCCAATCCCTTAAAATTAATCAGTCAGTGTGTATATCTATCCTGTTTCGTTCTGTTTCTCTGAAGAACCCTAACACCTAGTCTCAACGAGGTTACTTGTCCAAGCTTTTAACGGCAGAGCCTGGATGTAAATGCACGTCTGTCCCACTCTAAGCTCAATGCTCTTTCACAACACCATGCTGTTTCCCAATGCCTTGGTTTGCTCAGCAGAGTACAATCCATTGTCTCAACATCCCATCCAGTGTACCACTTAACACAGATTTCTTATTTTCTTAAATGAACTACTATTATTAATCACTACATTAACATAGACCAAGATGAATTTAGCACACTTCTACTGTATACATCTTACTTCTGGCCAAGGTATCAGCTAGTAGTGTGTAAGTGCTCTAACTACTTGAACAAGCGACAAAATCGTACAGAGGACAAGTGATAATTCCACCTTTTACCTGATTCTTCACAGGTAAAACATAACTAACATCTTTTCAAGGATATCACATGAATGACTCACCAAAAGGTATCCTCAGACACAAGCAACCATGGACAACTAACTCCTTATAACCTTTCAAGACAATGGAAGAAGTACTTTGACACTGGTGCTCCTGGGGCTATGTGGTGTGCTAGTCAGTGACATGTGCAATGACCTGCAAAATGCACCAGGCCACCAGCTGGCTAAGTAAGTGAGAAATTACAGGTTAGGCGTTAATGAAGTATCTGTGAGGAGTCAACAGTCTAAAAACTCTTGAGGTGGTTTTGTGGTTGTCGTTTATTGCAGGGTATAATCCTACAACTGTTTATTTTGTTGTTTGACAATTTTTTTCTTATTATCCAATAAAGCCTTTCAGGAGCAATGTGCTAAAGAGAAGAAACTGTATGTTTAATACAAAATTAAGTACTAAATTTTCATTTCTCTAGAAAATGGATAGACAATTATTGCATAAAACTTTTGAGGCTATTTCTATTTATCATGAAGCTCTAGTGGCACCACTGTTAATGAGTCAGCTGCAAATATCAAAATTTCATATATCCACAGTTAAAATTTCAAGGATAAAAATAGTACGGAAAACAAAAAAGCACTTCAACATGGCAATATGTGTGCTCTACTTGCAACATGTCATCAGTTTTTAAGGGCTGGAATCTTTGAAAGACTGACTTTATAAATCCAACCTAAGTTTTTCAGTATTGAATCTTTTTTAAAACAAGTCCTCTGAAGATTGGCTGCATATTGTTAAAAATCAGTGGGAAATCTTAAAGTTCAATGAATAAAGATTTAAAAAAAAATCAGCTATTAAAGATTTTAGCAAATACCAATTATTAGAAAGAAAGTCTTCCAAGACATTGAAACATATTCCTAAAAAGCAAGGGAAGGACTGAACAAATTAAATCATGAGACCTCAAATAGTATACAAGATTTAACTTTGAAATTCTGTCATTATACTTGTAATGAATTCTAGAAGTTCTATCAAAAGAGTCTTCCTATTTTTAACAGGATTATATTAATAAATTTATATTCTGTACTGGAATGAAATAAAGGTACAGAAAGCTTATAATTTTGCAGCAGGTAAATTTAGTGGAACATGCAAAATTATAAAAAAAAGGGCAACTTATATATGACAAGATTTGTCTTATTAAAAATTTGTCAAAGAGTACCTTTAAGAGGCAAAAAGACAATGCCTGTGAAAATATTGAGGCTAATTTATAATTTTCAATAAGAAAAAATTAGAACTAATAATATTCTCCATTTAGCACAATTTTTCCTGAGTTAGCCAGGTACATCACAACATCTAAAGAGTATATTAGCAATTAAAAATATTACTGGTTACAGAGAAGAGTTAACTGTAAGCATTACCAATCACAAGTTGTAAAATGTAACTTTGAGAAATTTATAAAATTTATGAAAAAATTAAAACTAGTTAAATTACATTGGAAAATAAAGACGCTCAGTAAAGTATTTGTGACATAATATTAGAGACAGATATGGCTGAGAAGCTGACAAAACTATCATTATTACCAAGAATTATTATTCTGCTTGTGTTTTTAAATATTCTTATAATCCATGTAGACTTTATTTTGTTGTAATACAGAACAAATACTGCAGAAAATTTTAATTTTGAAAACAGAACCATTTTTTACTTATCTAGCAATGTAACAAAACCATTTTGATGATAAAAAATAAATATTTCAAAAAACATATAAAACTCTATTTATAATGTCCCTTTCATTCTCAAATATGTCCCCATTTGAATAAAAAATTATATATTCACCCTATTCACAGACAAGGGTATAAATACTTTGCTACAGAAAGCAAATGAAATACATTCCATCAATAACAAAGAGTTAATTTTTAAAAATAATTCAGTTGAATTTTATTACCCAGAAAAAAATTCATAAGTAGTAAAAAAAATTCTTAACTCCAGACTGTACCTTATTAATCATCACATTACAGACTCATTGACTACTATATAAAAACATCTGAGATGGCATTAGCTCACTAAGTATTCTAAAGTACATCCTGTGCTTATTAACTACACTAATACGACACAGCTAAATGAGAATGGAAAAAGCCATCAAACTTGCCAATTCATTCATCAAGCAAGATGACCAAAGAGTGTGTTTGGTGTATCTTGGTAAAACTGACTTTTTTTTTTACTAAAACAATAAAATTTTAGATAAAAGAAAATCACACATACACAACACATATAGTGAGTGCATAGAGAAAAAAAATTTGAAAGGCATAGCTAAAATAGTAACTGATTTTTCTGGATAGTGGAATTATAAATGATTTTTACAGTCTTCTTTATACTGCTCTGTGCTTTCTGAAAAAATTTTGTATAATAAGCACTTCCTACTCTTAGAACAAATTAGAACAAAACAATAAAACTATTTTCAATTTGGAAAAAAATGTAAAAATCCAAAAATCAGAAATCAAAAATCACATATGAATTTTTAGCAACTAGATTGATTTCTAAAGGAAAACTTTTAAAGTTATCAAAATCAAAATCTGACTTTTAAAAATTCTAAAATTATTATAATTTAAAGGCATTTATTGATTCATTGGCTATTATAAGCTTTTATCAGTTGTCACAAAGTAAAATATTCATAAATGTAAGAAAAATTCCTTCTAAAGAGTCGATAGCTATTTATTACTAGTCTGAAAAAAATGTTAAGTGCCTGTAAATAAGAGAAAGCCAACATAGTTTGGAAAAAACAAAACAACCACCACCAAAAAAAATCACTCACATTTTGGTAATGGATAGACCTGGATTCATAGTCCATTCCACTACTTCTTAAGTGTACGATCTTGAGCAACTTATCTCACCTCTCTGAAAGACTTGCCTTCTCATTTGTAAAGTGCTAATATCTATTCTTCATAGGTTTTGTATGAATTAAATTAAACAGAATTAAACAGAGATGGCTAATTGTTCCCTTCTCTTCTTTCTTTAGTAATAATACCCCTAAGCTTTACCTGGACATGTGGAGACCTAGCTTAAGCTACATTTCTCAGTCTCTCTTGCAATCCCAGTTTTCCTCAATGGAATGTGAAAGGAAATAATGTGTCCAACTTCCAGGTCCTGCACTTACAGGAAGGAGAATGCCCTCTACCTTCCAGCCCTTCTTCGAGCTGGACAGAATGCAGATATGGTGGTGAAACATGGAGCAGTTACCCAAACTGACAGATGGAAAACATGGCTGAGAATAAAAGAGCAATAGGGGAAAAGGGCCTAGGTCTCTGACACTATCATGAAGCTGTCGTATCAGCCCTATACCACTTAACGTTACTTACTTAGACAGTTACTTGAGGGAGATAAATTCTCTCTTGTTTAAGTTACTGTTTTTGGCTTGAACCAATATCCTAACTAATGCAATGAAAACCAACCAACCAAACAAACAAAAAAAACCCTGCTATTTTCAGTAAGAAAAATCAAGTAAAGTATAATAAATTTTACTAAGAAAAAAGTTATTTGAAAAAGTTATACTATCCTAAGGTCTGGTAGGTTGTACGGTAACTCTCAATCATTTATTCTCCTCTTACAAGAGTATTAACATCCCTGCCTGTTGCCATGTGACTTGCAGCATCTCTCTGTGGGCACCCTAATGTTGACTTGGCCATGTGACTTACTTTGGCCAATGAAATATGAGAACGTTCCAGTTCCAAGTAGAAGCTTTAAGAGCTATTGTGTGTTTCCACCAGCTCTTGCTCTTTTCTCTCTGCCAAGAGAACAGTATGTCACAAATAGGGGGTGCTCCTTCAGCCTGGATCCTGAAATGAAAAAGAATCGTGGAGTAGAACCATAGCTGGCTACTAGGGAACCTATAATGTGAGCAATAAATAAACCACTCATATTTTGGGCTGTTTCTTAGTGCAATATAATCTAGCAAAGGTTAACACATAGGTAATCTAACACCAAAGTATACCAGGTAGTAGAGGGCAGGTTGAGAAGAGGTCCTGGTTATTAGGGAAATTCATAGGTTAATACATAAATGTCCAGAGTTGCTTCACATGAAATTTTTAGTTTCATTTTTTGGGGGGTTAAGTAGTGGGAGGAGATGCTGGATTATATAACTTTGAGAGTCTATGATTCTATAGTGCACAAAATGAACTGAAGTTTTAAATACTATCAGGCTTATTGCAAATGGTTATAGTACAATGTGGAAAAAGGTAAAAATAGACAGACATCCTCCAAAACATAATGCCAATCTTTTTTAATCACAATGTCACATGATACAAAGAATAGCCAGTGAATAAGTTAATAAAATGAAGAGGAGAGTGGGTATGAATACTAAGGAGTAGCATGAAGGATCTTTGTGATGGAACAGTTCTTTATCTTAATTATGGTTATAGCTACATGAATCCATGCATGATAAAACTGCGTATGCACAGAACTATGTACATACACACAAATAAGTATCTATAAAACTGATGATATTTGAATAAGGTGTGTGAACTGTGCCAATGTCAACTTCCTGATTTTGCTATTATACTATAGGAATATGTGTTACAAAAATTATGGACAACTGGGCCAAGGGTATATGGGACTTCTCTGTACTATTTTGTTGCAACTTTCCATGAAAAGGCGGTGTGGAAGACCATGGTGAAGCAGAGAGAATGTGACAATCCAGAGAAAAATATGACTGTGTATAAAGGCAAACAGATATAGAACTCAAGGCAGTAAAAAGGAGATAATGCAACAGATTTTACTCTTTCAAATAAACCACTCAGTATCTTTTTAGTTTTGCTCTCTCTAAAAATTTATGAAAATTATTAAAGATACAGTATTAGTGAACATTTTTTAAAAAGTGTTATAATGCACACAGTTTTTTGAGTAATTTGCCATACAAGTACTTTTGACATATTAACACACAAAAATTCAGCTATTTAGAATTCAGCCTCCTAATACTCCTTTTTCAAGAGAGCTGAGGAACCAGAGGGGAAGCCCCCACATTTTTTCACTCCACCATAACCACTACCACCCCTCTAATGGTGGAACAACAACTCTTAAGACCAAAGTACCAAATGAATACAACCAGAAGGGTCTATGCTTTTATATACATATATTTACACAATGTGAATGGTTTCCAGGGAAGGAGACTCAAACCTTCTGACAGGCTTGTGATGTCTAAAAAAGACTTGTGTATTTCACAGTACAAAGGAAAACAGGGTGGAAACTAACAGTACAAGGAAGAGAAGAATAAAAAAATTAAAAGGAGCAATAGTGATAAATAGCAATCCAAACTAAAGAGTCAAGAGAAAGTCAGTAAGAAAGAAACCTTAGAAAGGAGCTGGGTATATAGGATGGAGAAGAGCAAGTCATCTGAGCAGTCCTCACTGTCCGAGCTGGTGAGGAAGAGCTCAAGGAAACACAAGCAGCCATCTGAGCAGCTCCCTCAGCTCCTTTAGAGAATGCACAGTATAAACTCTCAGCTCTGTTATTCACAACTCATTTAATAATTTAATAAACATATACTGGATGTCTTTAGGGGCAGAACAATAGGTTTAGGTATCTGGGGTTACAAAAATCATATAGGGCTCCTGCCCTCAAAACAGCTTATATTCTAGTAAAAGTTGCAAAAAAAAAAAAAAAGTAGCTCCATTCTGCAAACATGCTAACATCTCATGCTTGTTCTATAACAAACCATATAAATTGATAACAAAATTAGCAGGCAAAGACCTAAGAATACTCTAAGAACAGTATTGTAAAGAAAGCTTTCAAAATCTGGATCTAAGAATACATTTGCTTTGGAGATTATCAGAAATAAAAGATTAAAGGAACTTTGAGTAGATAAAGAATTTCAAAAGACAGTACAACTGTATACTACCGAAAAACAATAGGGATAAACAGAACATACCAGCAACTCAAACCAATAGTGGACTAGCTTTTGCTAAATCTTATTCAACCTGATCAAAAATCTAGGTGGCAGAGTGACAAAGAATGAATACAAATACTAGTTTTGGTCTCTCATCAAAAGACAGTGAGTCCTACATATACCATCCTCGCCAGCCCAAAACAAACAGAAATCACTGGAAGAAGCATTATCTCTCAGCATGAGTAACGAACATGTGGATTTAAAAAATTCATATAAGAAACAAATGAAACAAAATAACCATTTTCTGCATTTATACAGCACTTTACCTTTTACAAAGGACGTTCACAACCTCATATTTCATGTTCTTTTTCTACACTAGCCCAGATGATCACATCAATTCCCATGGTTCAAATACCACACTTAGGCTGATGAATACCAAACTGGTATCTTTAGTTCTGACTTCTTCTCTGAACTCTAAACTTATATATTAACCATCTACTTTAAATCTCCACTTGGATGTCTCCCAAACATCTAACAGAACTTGTATTTTTTTCCTCCAATAACCTATTCCTCTTACACCACCAACAACAACCTGATGCACAAGCCAAATACCTAAGAGTCAGCCTGTCTTTCACTCCCAGTTTTCAATCCATCATTTCCAAGTCCTATCAACTCTAATTCCAAAAGATATGCTGAACCCATCCACCTCTCCCCATATCTCAGTTCATATCTCATCCTAACTGTTAGAACCTTTTATCCATCCTCTCTGCTTTTATTCTTGCTTCTCTGTATTTCTCTCCACATAGTTGCAAAGTATATGTAAATATAAGTAAGGATGTAACATTCCCCTGTTTAAACCCCTCAATGGCTTCTCATTTGACAAAAAATTAAATCCAAACTCCTTGATATGGCTTCAAGTGCCTGCATGATCCAGCCTCTGCTGGCCTCTCCAGCCTCACTGGGGGCCGCTAACCTCACTCTGATATTTCAGTTCTTTTAAGAGAACAAACACTGTCCCAATTCATAGCCTTTTCACATGTCATTCTCTCTTGCTGAAAAGCATAGTTGGTGTCTGCATTTCCTTTAGGACTCAGCTTAAATGTTACCCACTCAGAGACTTTTTGGGATCATCATAAAGTAGACCCTTTTAAAATTTTCTACTTCAGAGCCTTGCTTGTTTCCTTCAGAGATCTGTTACAACTTGTTTTTATATTGTATGTTTGCTTTTTTGTTATTACCCTTACTAGGAGTTCCCCTGAGAGCAGAAAATCACATCTATCTTGTTCACCATCAAATCTACAATACCTAGCACAGAACCTACATATGGAAGCCCTCAATAAATATGAGTTGAATGAATGAATGAATGATCATTAGTACACTTCTTGCAGTAAATTCTCAAATATTGCTGGGAGTATATATTAATTTATTCAACATTTATTGACAACCTATTTCTTGCCAAAGATTGAGATAAGCACAGTGATGCAAGCTACAGTCCTTGCTCTCAAGGAGTTTACTAGTCTAGTACAGAAAGAAAAAAGTAAGCAAGTCCTTTTTCCTCAGTCTCTTCAGAAAAATGTTCCCTCCACCTCCCTATATGAAATAATACCTGGTCCTTTCCTGAAAAGAAAGCCAGACAGTCTTTTCTCAGAATATTACCTCCTACTTCTTGCTTTAAATGAAACAATCTCTCACCTCCCTTGAAGCCCTCTCTCAAATGGTTGCTGTCCAGTTTTAACCACCTGTCTATCTCAGGTTCCAAGAATGGGATTAAAACCCTCTTTGCTCCTCCATGCAGCTTGTCCACATTGTTTTAAAACCAAAGACAAAATAAAGCTCTACTCTTTTGAGGCTCTTCTCTGAATTTTCAGAGAAATTACTCTCTCCTCTTCTTATCACTGTTATCTTTTAACCTTCTGGTCTCTCTACCTCATTCATCTAAAGGTTTGGCACATAGCTCATTGTCTTCTTCTCCATCCTAAATCTCCATCAAATTGGATGACTTCATCATAGACCTGAACAACCCATCTAACAATCAGGCCTCTTACTTCCTTGACCTCCTTAACTCCAATGGTCTCTCCAAAACACATGCTCATACAATGTACCATCAATGTGGATACGTTATGACCTAGTCACCCTATTAATCCCATGGTAACATTCTTTGTGGTCCTTCTATCCTTATCCAAAACTGCTCTACCTCCCAAATTACTATTTCAAGCATCTTGTTCTCCTCTGACCTCTATAAGACCTCTAATCCATGGACCCTTTCATTTTGACTGTGATCCATCAGATCAGACCCTCTCTTTGCTGTATTTTCCTCCTCATTCAATGTATATTCTATGGTGTGTCATTTCAATAATCCTCTTGCCAATAACCTAAATTCCCTTGTTCCTCTTGTCTTTTGATCACACCAGTACAGGAAAACTCCAAACCTGGATGAACCAAATATCCTCTTTCTGTGGGGCTACAGCTGAAAAGGTCCTTCAATAAGGCAGTCTGGTATTACAAAAATTCATGATCTCTGTATTAGTGACTACTGTTATTAGTTTGCTAGGGCTGCTATAAAATAAGTACCATAAACTGCGTGGCTTAGAAGAATAGAAACTTGTCTCACAGTCTGGAGACCAGGAGTCCAAAAACAAGGTGCTAGCAGGGCTAAGCTCCCTCTGAAGGCACTAGAGAAGGATCTGCTCCAGGCTTCTCTCCTACTTCCGGTAGTTCCTCGGCTTGTGGCAATTTAGGTCCAATCACCCCATAACATTTTCCCTGTGTGTATGTGTGTTTGTGTCCAAATTTCTTCCTTGATGAGGACACCAGATATTTTGTATTAGCAGC
This sequence comes from Camelus dromedarius, assembly GCF_036321535.1. NCBI lineage: Eukaryota > Metazoa > Chordata > Mammalia > Artiodactyla > Camelidae > Camelus > Camelus dromedarius. Next base: position 34,087,052 of record NC_087449.1, on the reverse strand, counting down.
CCATTCTACTCCAGCAGGACCTCATCATAACTGAATTACATCTCTAACGACTATTTCCAAGTAGCCTCATTCTGAGGTACTGGGCGGGGTGTTAGAACTTCAACATATAAGTTGAGGGAGACACAATTCAACCCATAACAATCAGTAACCTCAAAATTTTCTGCCAAACCTACTCTTCAACCCACTCTCCACAACTATTTCAGGGATAAATGTGACCTTCATTAGCTCAATCAGAGAAAATCACCGTTCTTTTGTGGAAGCTACCAGAAAAGAGGCTCTCTTTTCCACCAGAGTTGGAGTTACAAAATATACAAACCTGAAGCTTTACAATCATCTTAGTGCTACAATGGCAAAGCCTACCTGAGACCGAAGGCAAGAGATGAAGGAAAAACTCAGTAGTGCTATCATTGAGACCCTAACACATCTAAAGCCAGCTCCACTCCTGGACCCATCAATTACATAAACTAACATACTTCCTTTCCATTTAAGACAGTTAAAACTGCCATTTCCTATTACTTGCAAAGAAGAGTTCTGATATAATAATAAATAAAACTGGCTGATAAAAGTGAGTTTTATATTTCTCGACTGGTATTTGGGATCGCACAGACCTAACCAAAGGCTATAAACCAACTGAAATCTTTGCTATTTCAATTCTTTTCATATTATTGACCTAATATTTTCAAAAATATATCCACACAATCTTTTTTATCTCAAGTATAATTTGAAATAAACGCCATTTCCTAAATAAATCAATTTCTTCAAATGAACTGAGAAAACATACATTTTTGCATGTTGTGTCATTTCTCATTTCCAAAACAGCAAAGAATTTGGTAAAAATAATAATAATAATTTTCATCAGTGTAATGACTTGCAAAATGGGAGAGGGCAAACCCTCAGAGATTACTGATGATATCCAATTGGGTGGGATGGTTAACAGACGAGAACGAATTGATTTGATTAATAAAGCTGACTTGTACTAGTAAGGTAAACAAACATGCTTAAAAGTAGTACAGACAAATGAAGAGTAGATTAGATAGGGAACAAAAATATAAGCTTTGCACAAATGAGACAAAAAATTTTCACAGTTAGTATAATTTCAAGAGACCCAAAAGAATCAGCAATGAAATGCTGCTTTTAAAAAAGCAAGTTATTAAAAAAGTAATTATAAAGTATGAACTTAAATACATTAAATTTTAAAATCATACATAGGCAAACATCATTTTATAGTAATTAACATATGAATACTTTTTGAGCATGTCCTATACACCAGGTACTAGTCTTAACCACTTTACACCTTGAGTCCATTTAACCTTATGAGGCACATACTATTATGTCCATTTTACAGATGAGGAAAACGAGACATTAATAAGCTGAGTAACCGACTCAAATTCACATACCTATGTAAGTGTTGGCACCAGTATTCAACTCCAAGAAGTCTGACTGCAGGACTTTTGCTCTTAATCATTAGGTTTGTTGCCTCTATCAGTGTTATTATCTTCACCATCATCTTACTAACATCTTTCATATGAATTGTATCATTTGAACCTCCATAACAGAGAGGTATTACCGTATTTTCCAATTCTAAGACACTTTTAGTTATAAGGGCCATCTTCTATTTAACACAGCTTAGTATCAAAATAAAGATAATTTAAAAGAACAACTTTTTATTATTAACCCACAATTGCATACATTTATCCATCATTTTTCCTCTAGTATCACAATCAAACATTAAGTCAGAGCAATGCTTTGCAGTTTTCATTGTACAAGTCTTTTGTCCCCTTGGTTAAATTTATTCCTAAGTATTTTATTCTTTTTGATGATACTATAAATGGAATTGTTTCCTTAATTTCCTTTTTAAATTGTTCATTGCTAGTGTATAAAAATGTGCTGTGTGTTGATTTTGTATCCTACAACTTTGCTAAATTTGTTTATTAGCTCTAACAGTGCTCATGGAATCTTTAGAATTTTCTACATAAAAAATCGTAACAGTATGGAGGCTCCTCAAAAACTTAAAAATAAAACTAACATACGATCCATCAATCCCACTTTGTGTTTATCCAAAAGAATTGATACCAGGTTCTCAAAGAGATATTTGCACTCCCATGTTCCAGAGATTTGTATACAACATTGTGCTTATAGTTAACAATATTGTACTTAAACATTTGTGAAGGGGGTAGATCTCAAGTTATGTTGTTTACTACGATAAATTTTTAAAAAATCATGTCATCTACAAACAAATAATTTTACTTCTTCCTTTCCAATCTGGATGCCTTTTATTTTTAGGGCAAGGTGGAGGAGGTACTTAGGTTTATTTTATTTATTTATTTTTAATGGCAGTACTGGGGATTGAACCCAGGACCTTGCGCATGCTAGGCATGCACTCTACCGCTGAGCTTTACACCCTCCCTTATTTCTTCTTCGTGCCTAATTGCTCTGGCTAGAACTTCCAGTACTATGATGAAAAGAATGGTGAAAGGCTTCCTCACCTTGCTCCTGATCATAAGGGGAAAGCTTTTAGTCTTTTCATCATTTAGTATGATGCTAGCTGTGGCTTTTTCATATATGACCTTTATCATGTTGAGGAAGCTCCCTTCTATTTCTAGTTTATTGAATATTTTCATCATGAAAGGGTGCTGAATTTTGTCAAATGCATTTTCTGTATCAATTGAGATAATCACACGATCTTTTTCTTCATTCTATTAAACTGATTTTCATATGATGAATGATCCTTGCAAATGTTTAACTGCCTTTACCTGGAAATTAAAAAAAAACTGAAAAGCTAGGAAAAAGAAACTATTCTTTTTCAGCCAAATTGAAACTCTGACTGGAAAAACACTGTCAGCTTACCTATATCTTAGCATGAAAAGATCTGTTGCTTTTCAATCTGTACTTTAGTAAACAAACAAACAAACTAGCCATGTGTTACCTTCAGCTACACACATTCCACCAATTTGTTATTTGGCTTACTTAGCAAACCCCTCTTTTAAAATGTAAATACTGCTCTAGGGGTTGTATACTGATCATTTATGCAGATTCTTGTAGAGGATTACCTAGACTAGAAACTGTAATAGCTTAACCTTTATCTGGAAGGTAGTGGGAACAAGAATTTCTACTATGGAATTAGAAGAGGTAATAATTTTGGCTCATGGGTACAGAAATAAAACTCACTCAGTCCGAATTTCAAGTATTTTGTATAATTATTGGACCACATGTTTTGATTTGCAGTTGAGAAAATATAGTAACTCTGGCTGCAGCACTTACACGTGCATTAGACTCAACATGCTGCTGAGGTAAAGGAGCTAGGAGCATTAAGAATATCTAATATGACCTATTATGCTTAAAGCTCCTATTTCAGGGTCTATTGGAATACTGTGCAAATATGGTTTATACTATGTAGTGTATGTGATTCAACAGAAGGCTCAATGTATTAACATACTAACATATCATTCACTCAAACAATTGCTGATCTATTAATATTATACTAGGCGCTCCTGATACAGAGATGAACAAATAGGACAAATTATTTGCCCTCCTAGAACTTAGTCCTAAGATAGGGCAAAAAAAAGAGGGAGAGAGAGAGAAATTACAACACACCGGCTAAACACAAAAATGTATTTGATGCACTAAGCTGACTGCCAAGCAAAAAAAAAAAAAAAACAAACAAAAAACTGTACTTACTACCAATATCACTAAGCAGAAACAAGTACAGAGAGAAATATACTGAGGAAATACGAAGTGGAAAAACTTGATTGTTCATTCATTACACATTCATCTAGACATCTATTGTACATCTACATGCCTAGGTACTGGGAATAACAAAATAAGTAAGAAACTATAGTTTCTGACATTGAGAACTCAGTCTAGGGAGAAAAACAAAAAAGACAGTAACGATCCATTGTAATAGTAAAAAGTACATTAAGAGGGAGGAAACACAGCTGCTATGGGATCAGAGATACCTCTGGCAGACAGAAGAGAAAAAGTCAATAAAAGTCATATCTAAATTGTTTCATGACAAACTAAGATAGAAAAAGCTGAGGAAGTCACTTACAAGTGACACCTAAGCTAAGCCAAAAAGGAACCAGTCAAGCAACTGCAAAGAGCACTCCTATCTCAAGTCTCCTGTACCTGCTGTTCCCTCTACGTAGAATACTCCACAGATACTCTAGGCTCATTTCTTATTTCATTCAGATCTCTGATCAAATCTAACATCTTCAGAGGGGCCTTTCAATCACTCTATCTGAAGTGCCACCTTATGGCACTGTCTTCCTTCATCCTGTTTCACTGTTTTTTCTAGCTCTTATCACTGTCTGACATATTTATTATCTATTTATTTCTATTGGTCTCCCTGACAAGAAATATTAACCCCTAGGGCCAGTGACTTGTCTTGCTCACTATGTATGTCACAATACGGACACCAGTGTCTGTCAAATGAATGAAACAAAGGAGAGGAATGAATTTTAGGCACAGCAAGAAACATAAAGAAGAAAAGTATGAGAAATGGGCCATGGCTGGGTGCTCCTCAACAATAATAATTGTAACAGCAAATATTTCTATTTATTAAGGACTTACTTATGGGCCAGGCACTATTCTCAGCACTTTACTTGTATTATTTCATTTAACTTTCAAAACTCTATAGACACCCTTACTCACATTTCACATATGAAGAATCTGAACCACAAAGATATTAAATTACTTGCCCAAGGTCACATAGCTAGTAAATGGCAGAACTAGAATTCCAAGCCATGCAGCACAATGCCAGAGTTCACTTTTTTAACCACTGCCCAAAACACAGGAAACTGACCACATTTCCGGGTTGTTTGCACATATGGGAAGGGAAGGAAGGAAGGAAATATCTACTATAAGCATTTTTGTGAATATTACATGTTTCATACATACAGTATATGTATTATTCATTAGTAGCATTATTAGTTTTTTAAGTATGAACTACATTTACTGTGCAAAAGGCTAAGCAAATTCCGCACCCCTATGTTTCTGATTCTGATTCATAATAGAACTGGGGTAAGGGCTAAAAATTTATATTTCTAAGAAGTTCTCAGGTGATGGTGAGAGTGCAGGACCACTCTCAAAAAACCCTGAGCTATATAACCAAAATGTGAATGAAATGCCTTTCAAGTTAATGCTGGCTTTCCTGAACAATCAATGGCTAAACTAGCCACCTTCAAGGTATGGACATCATTCATCACCAGGGAAATGCAATTCAAAACCACAGTGAGATACTACTTCACACCCATTAGGATGACGAGAATTGAAAAATCAGATAGTAACAATTATTAGAGAGGACGCGAAGAAATCTTCATTCTCATACCCTGCTGGTGGGAATATAAAATGGTGTCGCTGCTTTGGAAAACAGTCTGGCAGTTTCCCAAACAATTAAACATAGAGTTACTATATGACCTTATATATATCCAGCCAAAATAAAAACATATATCCTTATAAAAACTTTTACATGAATGTTTATAGCAGGATTATTTACAACAGCCGAAAGGTAGAAAAAACCCAAATGCCCACCAATGGATGAAAGGATAAACAAAATGTGATATAACGATAAATGGAATATTATTCAGACATAAAAAGGAATGAATTATTGATATTTATTACAACTTGGATAAACCTCAAAAATATGTTAAGTGAAAGAAGCCAGTCCCAAGAGTCCATGTATTACATGATTCTATTCACACAAAGTCCAGAATAGGAAAATCTACTGAGACAGAAAGTAGATTAATGGTTCTTTAGGGGTGGGAGAAGCATGGAGGAGAAGAGATGATACTTAAAGGGTACGAGGTTTCTTTTTTAGGTGATACAAATGCTCTAAAACTGACTGTGGTGATGGTTTCACACAACTATGAATAGATTAAAACACACTGAATTGTATATTTTAAATGCATAAATTGGATAATGTGTGGATTATACATCAATATGGCTCTTTAAAAAGCAATTTTTAAAATTTTAATGAAATAGGACAAGAAGCTCAAAGGAAGTCTCTTAACAACTAAACACTTTTAAAAAATATTTTATAAATTCAGTACCCCTAGTACTTTTTTAAAAAGTGCTTGATGGCTCATATTTCTAAATGCAGGTTTAGTTCAAAAAAATTATTAATTTTTTGGTGAAGTTATAGGAAAATAAGTCTTGTCTACCATAATTTATAAATACTGGTACTGATAAAATTCCTGTACTAAAATAAGTAAGAAATTAGTTGTAAAAAGCTGTAAGGGTATAAAAGAAAAACCTGCCAAGCAGAGACAAATCAGGACATTTCAAGCAAGTCTAGCTCAAAGTACAGTCAATAGAGTAAGTTTCTGAACTGTTTTAGAGTGCCAGATAGTCCAGAATCTACGCCCAGATCTTACAAGGCCTTGCATAAAAGTGTGCCGGGGAAAAAAAACAAAAACAAAAACAAAACAGGAAGAAAAACAAAAAACAAAGAACAGAATCTAGAGACGAGATTAAGAATGAAAGCAATCTAGCCTGCAAGAAAAGATGTATGCAAACTGAAATCATCCAATCTTCTTCAAGCCCACAACTTCTAATGCCAATTTCCTGTTAAGTGAACTTTATAATCTATAAATGGTCTTTGCAGCCAAATTAAATATAATCAACTTAATTCCTTCACAATAGTTTGAGATTATTTCTCCTGACTAAATTATTGCTGCCATCTCCCTTGCCATTCAAGATCTTATAAATATAAACTAAATGAAAATCACTCAAGTTTAATTTCAAAACTCAAAGGTATACAGAGAAAAATAACTAAATTGTAATATCATTCATAACTCTACAAAAAAGAATTCAGTAAATGGAATATCAAAGGTTACTTGCAACAGCATTAATTTTAACTGATATATAAATTATCTGTAGTCATAAGGGCTTGATTAACTATAAAATATCCAATCAATGAATATATTCTAAAAACATTTAAAAAGATGCTATGAAGACCACATAGGAAGAAAATATTTATAATGTTAAGTCAAAGAAAATGGAATACAAAGTTACGTGTGTGTGAGAGAGACGAGATAGAGACAGATTGCAAGAGACAGGTTACAATGATGTTTTAAAAAAACAAAGAAAAAATAGAAGAAAACTAAAATTTCAAGAAGGGGTGAATGGTGAGCAATGCTTTTTCTTGCTATATTTCTGCATGTTTCAAGCTTTCTTATTGAGTGAAGAATTTTGGAAGTGAAAAAAATATATATATATGAATTCTGTATAAAAGTATCACTAATAATAACAGGACTTCTATTTACTGGATGTTTTCTATATTCCAACAATGTAAATAAATCAAACATAAGGAAAATGAAGTCAGGCTTTAAGTAACTTGCCATGGTCACCCAGAGAGAGTACAAGAGGCAGAGGGGGAATTCCAATCCAGGTTGTCTTGTTCTAAGTCTAGTGTCTTTCCACTATAAAAAATGTTGATACTCTGATTATTTTACAGACTATTTTACAGCAGGTCAAAGATCTTTTGAGCCTATGCTTGAAACCCTTCTTAACATCTTTTGCTCCAGGTAAAAACTTCTTGCTTTATTATAAAGAGAAGAAAAAGCAGAGAATAAATCATAAGAAAATAGATATTATAACTCCCATTGTGAACCCTATGCACCAAAATACAATTTGACTTGAATCAAATGTTCCTAGAGTCCTGTGTTGTCCTTTTAAGAACAATTTAAAATGTCATCTACAGTACCAATCTTGGATAGTGTAAAACAATGAAAAAATTAAAAACTAAATTACCACAGAAAGTTCCGTCATAATCACAGGATACTCCACAGCACCCAAGTGACTTACTTCTGTCATCCTGTGTCACAGTACTTACCGTCCCACAGAGTCAGTGTTTATCTTCCTAAAAGACTAAAAGGTACTTCAGTGTGTGAGTCTAGGTCTTATTCTCTTTGTACGGCCAAGGCTTAATACAGTGGGGACACAGAAGGCGTTCAGTAAGTGTTTTTGAAATAAAAGAGGATCAACCAGCAATAATGGAGGCACCTTTATTGCATCTGAGTTTCATATTTTTAGTATATGCATAATGATATAACTGTGTTGTACCTACTGAATACAAGATGGAATGAAGTTACCAATAATCCTTGGTATCAGTGATTTACGAAAATTCTAATTAAGTGTAACATTTCATAAAAATTAACAGCCCTATAAATAACTAAAATCTAACAATTATAAATATTTGGCTAGTGATGGTAGTTGTTGTTATTAACAGCTGCTACCATTTAAACCGAACCCAGACATTTATAACCATTATTTCACATATTCTTCACAACAAATCCTGCAGTTTATTCACCATTTTATAGGTTTAAAAAAAAAGAGGTTAAGAAATTTGTTACACAATCAAATAAAAGATTTAAACCTAAAACATTCTGACTGCAAAGCCCAAGATATCCCATTATTTCACCCTAGTTATTAAAAATGTTCATATCTGAAGCATCAGAAATTCTTAGACCTAGCAGTTCTAGGTTTTATTTAATAAGACAGTTTGTTTTTTAGGGAGATTTTTCTCTGATACATGGTATCATCTTTAGTAATAAGATACTGAAGGAACTCCAAGTTCAAGCTACCATGTCCAAGAGAATACTAGCTTAGACGTAAATATTGGCATGACATACACTAACCTAGATAAGGTTAGGTTTTCATGAGTAATCAATTCCTGGAGGCTGCAAAATGTAAAACTATTTTCTATCATGTCTACAAAACCCCCCCACTATAACTTGATACAACAATCACTTTCTAGAGATGTTGTCTAAGCAATGAAAATTTGATTTTCACGTAAGAAGTTATTGCAGCCCAGAACATATGTTCAGTTACAACCAAGGAATGGCACCATAATTAGTTCTGTCAGAGCTATTTTGCCCTTAGGAATACAGACTCACTCAATTTACATGAGTTGTTTACACTATCTAGGTTATAACACTGGCTCTATCACTTAGCAGTAGGTTGACCCTGAAGACCTTGAACAAGTTACTTCACCTTTATGCCTAAATTTTCTCTTTTCACAAAATAAGAATAATAAAAATGATCTGGTTATCAAGTTGTGAGGATTACTGAAAACAGTGCCAGATACATAAATGCTCAATAAGCATTAATTATCATTATTATCCCAATATTGACCTCCTCTCTCTCTCTCTCTCACACACACACACACACACACCGCTCTCTGAATAATTCATTCCTTTTACATAACAAGAGGAAAGTAATATCATGTGAACGTACATTTTTACCCCTAAATTTGTCTAAAATATTGTCAGTGACTGTTTACAAGAAGCAGCATAGCAAATGTGCTTGAAAACAGATGTGCCTGGGTTCAAATCTCTAAACTATCACTTAATACACAACCCTGAGTAAGCAACACAGAAGATTAATTCCTACTTTTAGGAAGTCTGTGAATATTAAGTAAAATAATACATGCAAATCACCTTAAAGTACCTACTATTTATTAGGAATTTAAAAAGCATCAGCCCTCTTCCTTCTCAACAGTGGCATAAAAATGTTTTCCTCCCAGGATCTTCATTACTCTGTGAGATCTGCGTTAATATTTAGCCCACTAGATAGAATTGTTCCACAACTAAAATAAGACCATACTAAAAAAGGCAGAGAAACCACACATAAAATTAAGTCCACAATTTCTAGCTGTCTTACCATTCAAGTTTTTTAAGCTCAATATCCATGCACAAGTAGTCATTCATGGCCCATGGTAGGTTTAGGAATTAAAATATGAAGATAAACTATTCCCTCTGTCTCTATCCCAAGAAAGCACAAACCTCTGTAACTCCCATATGCCTTAGTGGATCATTAATTTAGAAAAGTATATATTTAAATCTGTGATTCTCAACTAGGGGTAATTTTGTCTCCCAGGAAACATTTGGCTATTTCTGGAACTATTTTTTATTGTCCCACCTGGGGAAAGTGCTCCCAGCATCTCGTGGATAGTATGCTGCACATCCCACAGCGCACACGACAGCCCTCTACACCCAAGAATTACCTGACCCAAAATGTCAACAGTGCCAAGGCTGAGAAGCCATGATCTAAAAAAAGACCAAAGTATTGGAATATAGAAAGTCTCCCCACAAAAGTATGTTCTTGGCCAAATTTTTACTGAAGACATAAGAAATAAGCAGTTTGATTCTTTCAGATGGGAAACTCCTGATATTGTTAAATTCACATTACAAACTCCTCAACCTAACGAGGGAAGTGAAGTTTACTTTTCTTTGTATATTTGTACCACATAAAAACAAGTTTTTAAAAGAGCTCTGACCTTTTTTTTTCAATTCAAGTATAGCTGATATACAATATTACATAAGTTACAGGTGTACAACACAGTGATTCACACTTTTTAAAGATAATACTCCACGTTAAATATTGGCTATATTCCCTGTGTTGTACAATATAACCTGGCAGACTATCTTATACATAATAGGGTGCACTTCTTAATACCCTACTTTTATATTGCCCCTCCCCTATCCCCTCTCCCCACTGGTAACCACTAGCTTGTTTTTTGTATCTATGAGTCTGCTTTTTTGTTATATTCACTAGTTTGCTGTATTTTTTAGATTCCACATATGAGATATCATACAGTATTTGTTTTTCTCTGACTTATTTCACTTAGCATAACACTGAGTCTATCCGTGTTGCTAAAATGGCAAAATTTCATTCTTTTTATGGCTGAGTAGTATTCCATTGTACATATCTATCACATCTTCTTTACCTATTCATCTACTGACGGTTACTTAGGTTGCTTCCAGACCTTGGCAATTGTAAATAATGCTGCTATGAACACTAGGGTGCATGTATCTTTTCGAATTCGTGTTTTTGCTTTTTCAGATATACACCCAGTAGTGGGATTGCTGAATTATATGGTAGTTCTTTTTTCAGTTTTTTGAGAAACCTCCGTACTGTTTTCCACAGTGGTTGTACAAATTTACATTCCCACCAATAGAGTACAACGGTTCCCTTTCCTCCACATCTTCACCAACATTTATTATTTGTGTTCTTTTTGATGATAGCCATTCTGACAGGTGTGAGGTGATATCTCATTGTGATTTTGACTTGCATTTTCCTGATGATTAGCATGTGATGATGGCCTGTGGGCCTGATGCATGTCCCCTTTGGGAAACTGTCTATTCAGTTCTTCTGTTCATTTTTTAACTGAGTTGTTTATTTTTTTGATGTTGAGTTGTATGAGCAGTTTATATACATTGGATATTAGCCCCTCATCAGTCATATCATTTGCAAATATTTTCTCCCATTTAGTAGGCTGTCTTTTCTTTTTGTCAATGGTTTCCATTGCTGTGCAAAAGCTTTTAAGTTTAATTAGGTCCCATTTGTTTATCTTTGCTTTTATTTCCTTTGCTTTAGGAGACCAAAAAAATTACTACAATTTATCTCAGAGTGTTCTGCCCATGTTTTCTTATAGGAGTCTTATGGCTTCCAGTCTCACATTTAGATCTTTAATCCATTTTAAATTTATTTTTGAATACAGTGTTAGAGAGAAAGTTCTAATTTCATTCTTTTACATGTAGCTATCCAGTTTTACCGTACCACTTATTGAAGAGACTATCTTTTTTTCCATTGTATATTCTTGCCTCCTTTGTCACAGATTAATAAAGCGTAAGTGCATGGGTTTATTTTTGGGCTCTCTATTCTGTTTCACTGACTATGTGTTTTTGTGCCAATACCATACTGTTTTGATTAGTATAGCTTTCTAGTACCAACCTTTAGTTTTTAATTGCACCTGAGATTCATGAAAGCATTATTTATATCACAAAGTTTCTTATACCTTACTTCTATCTTACTTTTTTACAAAATATTAAAAAGCTCATATTTACATGACAGGAAAGCATAGTGCATGAGACCAGCTTTCAACAGATATCATTATTATATCAGATTAACAATGATCAAAAGTTTGATAATATACTATGTTGATGAGAAAAAGGCACAAACGCTGTTGCTGGTATAACCTTTCTGATTACAAATTAGCAGTATCTCTCCAAATTAAAAATGTCTTTTGGCACCAAAATTATACCCACTAAAAATTAATGCACGTACACATGTGCACAAAGATGTGTAAAAGAATATTCACTGCAGCACTGTTGGTAATAACAAAAGATTGGAAACAACACAAAAGTCTATCATTAGGTGGCTAGTTAAATAAACTACAATATATTCATATAAAGGAATATTCTCAAGTTTTGGAAATGAGGGAGATCTATATGTGCTGGTATAGACAATCTTCTAGATCAATTAAGCAAAATAATAACAGTAACAAGCCACAAAATATGCAGCTTACTCAAAATAGATAGATATACACCCTATGTGTTTATATAGCATATATATATATATATATATATATATATATATATTGCATACACATCACAGATTATTGCTGAAAATACACACAAGATACACACACGGCTGCCTCTCGGAAGGGGACTGAGGGCCAAAGGGAAGGTGGAGACTCACTGGTATGTGTGAATTTTTTTTAACATGGGTTTATGCTCGCTCTTTTATTTACTGACCGTAAAACTTAAGCCACAAATTCTGAGCCTCAGTATTCTCCAATTTGAAATGATGATAATAATAGTTTAGTTTACTGGTTATTGTGAAGATCAAATGAGAGAGCATAAAATGCTTTGTAAATTATAAAGCAGCACACAAAATTATAAATTAGTACTCACTAAATTCTCCAATCCAATTATAATATTATTATCATTCTTTTGACCTTTTTCTCTAACCCAAAGATGGGAATGTTTAAGATGAAATATGAATGTAGATGCCATCTTAGAACACGTTTTTAAAATAGTTATTTATTTTTATTTTTAATTGAAGTACAGTTGATATACAATATTACATATAGTTACTGATTTCAATTTAAAAGAGTGATTTTTCAAAAAAGTTGTCTTAGAGAAACACTAAATGAGCAGATTACAGAAGAAATACATGCTCACTGTTGTAAATAAAGTAAATAAAAACGATAACCACGCTATCACAAAATCTTCGTGTTTTTTCCTTCCAGTCTCTTTTCTCTGCATGCTTAACTGGATTAAATCATTTGTCTAAATAAAATGCTTCCTCTTTACTATAATAAGGCATTCAAATTACAACACTCTTCAGATTATTAAAAACTCCTAATAAAATCATTTTTAATAAAGGCATAATATTTTATCTTGATGAGAGTTCAACTACTTTAAAATGAAATTCCAGTGTATGGGCTTGCCTAATGAACTCTGCCTGGATTAATTTTTCATTAATTTCTACCAATTCTCCAAATTACCAAATCTCGATGGATCGTTCTCCTCCCTCTCCCTCTCTCAAGCCATTTTTCTGCTTTTGGTTTTTGCAGAGTTCCAATTTTACTAAGTCCAAAACTCACAAAACAAATATAAGTGTGTTTATAATTCCTTGAAGAGCAAGTAAAACACTTAGATTTAGCCCTTTAATCAGACTACTAGTGAGAGAGGAGATTAGAACGATTCATTACCAAATAAAGATGCTCAGTCTTTTTCTACTATATGTTAGTCTGCTATTATTGTTCTGTCTGCAAACAGAGTGAAAACAAAAGAATACACTCTTAGGTTATTCCTGGCAGACTCCCTATTGGACAAACCCAACTGTTCCTAATTAATTTTAACTATGACAGCTCCTCCCAAATGCTGAACATTCCAAGCCATTTTTGAAAATGTTAGATATCACTCAAGGAAGCAAAGATATCCTGAGTATACTGAATTGTAATTGCAGGCAAAAAAGAAAAATATCATTATTGTACCTTTTCCATAGTAGGAACTCAAATAATATGTCATGTTGAATAAATACTCCTTTTCTTCCTCTGAGAAACATGTTGTAACTTTCATACTCTGCCCTGTATTTACCATCATAATTGTTAAACCAGACCACTAAAGTGATACACATATTTATACTGTGTACTTTTTTAAAAATGAAAGTAAAAATAAACAACAGAAACTGTGAAATTATGGGAGATTTCCCCCCTCAATTTCCAAACTTCCTGTAATGCAGTTACATCACTCTTGCAATTTAAAAAAGCATTAAAAGGAAAAGTATTCTGATAGCATTTATTATTTTTGACCATACACTAAGATTCTTTTAATTATGTCCCATTCTAAAGATTTTTTTATTATGGAAAAAAATCCTTGCTAAATTAAAACAAGAAAACTTCAGGATAAAGCTGAACTACTGGAGGATTATTTAAAATATTTATATTATGCCATCTTTCAATAAAAGAAAATCTTTATCATCATCAAGAGCACCACTTGTGCACCCACAAGTGTTGTAAAGACACCAGGAAAGGTACTAGAGATTCAGAGGCAAAAGACATTGCTTCCCTCCTCAAGACAACAGGGCATATACTGAGAAAGAATAAAAAATACAAGGGAGCAATGGATTTGCCAAGCATCTAGTACACTGAGAAGTACAGAAGACAGCTTTTGGGGTCCTACAGACCTTGGTTCAAATCTCAGATCTACCACTTACTAACTTATGTAAATTACTTCCCTCATTTATAAAATGGAGTGTTAGGTTAACTGAAGCAAAATGTCTGGCAAATAGTAACACCCAAAAAGAAGCTAATAGTATCATTATTATTAGAGATTCAGGCTTAAGAAAGAAATAGGCAATCAGCAAAGTTTAAAAAAAGGAAGTATTAATATCTCTTTTGTAATCTACCACCATAAGCAAAAATCATAAATCTTTCTCACTCAAGTTCACTTCTTATTGACAAGAAGGAAACAGAACATCTAGTGAAGACAACTGAAATTAGAAAACACTAAGGCTTTACAGCACTAAAGTACTCTAGGAAAGTCACCACTACATCTCCAAATCACAGAATATGATCTAAAAAAAAAGAGTGTTAGTTGGAAAGGCCTTAGGTCAGCTAATTCAAACTTCTACTAGAATGTAAACACCATGTTTTGTTTGCCTCCAAGCTCTAAGAATTATTATCTATTTTGTTCATTAGTATATCCTTAGTACCTAGAATAATACCTAGCACAAAATGAGAATGAATATTAAAACTAATAAAACTGAGGCCTGGAGATTTAACTCAATGCCACACAGTTAGCTGTTGGCAGAACTTGGACTGCAAAGTTTCATTATTCTAGTATTCTATCCTGTCCAGAAGATAGAATATGATAATTTAGACAATTTATTTTGGAGGTTGGGAGCTGGAGGGTTGGTTCGCAAGCAGAGGAAAGAGGATGGAAAGAGTAAATTAAGACATTTTTCATGTTGTTTCTCCCAACTGTCAGTTTTGCTTAATTGATAAAGACAAAATATTATAAACAAGACAATCCCAGAACAGTGCCTAGCACATAATAGGTACTTAACAAATACTGGCTGAATGAATAAATCTACTCCAAAACCATTATTATCTCAGGACCAGAGGCAGAAACTAACTGCAGCATCTGTTTAATCTTTGTAACTGTCATAGAGCCCTTTAGAATTTTCAAGTCATTCATAAGACAAACAGTTATTAATCACTTTCTTCCAGATGGGCACTGAGGGAGAAAGCTGAATTGAAAGATGTCCCTGCCCTAGAGGATCTCTCACTAGAGTATATCTATGTCTAAGTCTGTGAGTTGTGGGGGGTGATGGTGACACAAACACATCAATAATGAATGTGAAACCACACTGCGTTGTTACCTGTTTATTTGCTTCAAGCAGTTAAAAAATTAAACTAAACACAAATCAGCCAAGTTTTTAAATAACAGGGAGGCACAGTAGGGTAAATTTACCTTGGGAAGGTTCTTTTTCCTGTGCCTTTACAATATATCTTATTGCCTCAATGTCTTAAAAATCAAAATATTCTAAATTGACTTATTTCAATTATCAATATAAATGAACCATCAATGTGTGTTCTCTCATATGTGAAACACTGAAGGATAATACTCCTGATTCAGTATTTACTCTGCGTACGTGTTAATATTTAAATATATAGCCACAAGAACATATTTAAATTATTTGTCTACAAAAACTGACAGAGCCTGAAGAAAATATCCAGAGATGAATGATAGTAAATAGAAACCGAAAACAGTCTTACCCAGGGAGAGACTAAAGTATGCACACAACTAAGAAGCAAATCTACAGGAGTCTTCAAGAGAACAAAATTTTTAAGGGAAAACTGATAGAATTGGCCAACAGAGCCTGAGAGCAACAGTGTGCCAACAAGATTTTGGTTAATGCCTATCACTAACCAGACTAATAAAAAGTGAACACCCAAAAGTCAATGTTGCCATTCCTTGAATTTGAGTTTCAGTAGAACCCTTCCAAAGAGATTTGCCATCAAGAATAAATCGACAGATTTCAAGTATTCTCCATTACCTGCTTGCCAAAATAGAGTAAGCAACAACCAAAGAAACTGGGAAATAAAACAGACTTCACTTATGAAGCTGGTAATTCCTGCAAGCTGAAGGTAGTCATTTTACTTAAGGCACATGTTTATATGTGATTCCCGGTTCCTGGGGAGAACATTTTTCACTTAGTCTCTCTATCCTAGAATGCTAGGCAAAACACCTCCCAAAGTCTCTTGGTCCCGACACAGAAAACTCTCCAGCGCAAATGTATAACCTAACCCAGTGTTTTACCCTAGAAGCCCTGACAAATCCAGGCCAAGGAGACTACAAGGTGGCAGAGACATACTACAGGCAGGCAGGAAAGCTGGGGTGGGACCCAACAGGGAGGTACATGACCACCAGCTCTGGAGGGAACAGGTTGAGAAGGTGAGGCTGGGGTGAGTTTTGGTCAAAAAAGCGGGAAGGGACTGACAGGTGCATCACCTCATCATCCTGGACATCACGGAAAGATTGTAATTGTCTTTTTTTTACAGAGACGGAGGAACGAGGCTCCCAGAATCAGTAATGTTGAGCGGTTTTCTGGGAAGCACAAGGATTGGAATCTAAAGGAAGCAGGTGTGGTGATGATTCCCCCAGGACGAGTGATCTCTTAGGTCGTTTCCAGCACCAAGACTGGCGGAACCATCCCACCTGTTAAAGGATGTTTCCTGGTTATCCGCTTGGACAGCGATATAGAGTCCACCGGGTAGGAGTGGTAGCAGAGTTGAGAAGACTGAACTGGAGGGGTGGAATCTTGACCCAGCAGGAAACCTTATCAAGAGGGTAAGAGGCTGAATCCAGGAAGGGGCTAGCAGGGTAAGTACGCGCTCGGGTAGGATGAGACTCATTTGGAAGAGAGGCTGACTGGAAGAAACTGCTGGGAAAGGGAGGGGTTTCGTCGAACTCCAGTGGGAAAAGGCCGGTTTGGAGAGGACAGACTAGCTTGGAGCGGGCCGTGAGCCTCTGGCTCGGTAAGGTGACTCTGCCCGGAGGGCGAGCCTCGTGAGGGTCGAGGGCTGCCCCCGGGGCGAGGCTGATCCGCGCGAGCTCAACAGGAGCTCACCTGGAGTGCGTCCGGCCTGGAAGGAGGAAACTTCCTGGGTGGGTGAACGCGGACTGGAGTGAGAGGGGCGGGCACCCACCGAGCGGGGCAGGGGGTACCGGCCACTGAACGCGGGCACGGAGGGTCGCGGAGGAGGGGGCGCCGCGTGGGGCGGAGCCGAGACACCGACCGGCCGGGGCGGGGTCGCGACTACTGCGGCGGAGCTGCCGGCTCGGGGTGGCGCCCTCCCCCAACCACACTCACTCACTCACACTCACACACACACACACACACTCACACACACACACACACGCGCGCGCGCGCGCTCTCAGTATCCGCCGCCGGCCGGGGCAGAGAGAAACTGCCCGGGTCGGTGAACCACAGGGCGGTGGGGGAGGGGCCGGGGACACCGGCCGACCGAGCCCGGCGGACGGGCGGGCGGCGTTACCTGTGTCAGGGAGAGCTGGGCCGCCGCAGCCATGGTGTTTCCATCATGCACGGGAGGGGAAGGAAGGACGGGCGGACGGGGGCTCGGGGCGGGGAGGAGGCGGAGAGAGCGGCCGGAGGCGAGGCCGGGGCGGGCGGGCGGGCGTCTCCCCTAACTTCGACAACTTCCCTCCTCTCCCCCGCCCCGCCCCGCCGGGCCCCGCCCGCCCGGCACAGGCCGCGGCAGCACCCAAACCCTGGCGCCGGAGTTTTTGCCTCCGGACCGGAGTTTGCCCCCGTGGGCCGCCTGGGAAAACCCGGAGCGGATATAAAATTAAGGCAGAGGGGCTGTGGAGGCAGAGGCAACTACAGCTTTTCCTGAGAACTTTAGGCAGGTCACCTACCCACTCTGAAAAACGAGGGAAATTATACCTAAAGTTCAGGTTGCTTGTGAGGACTAAATGAGAGGATGATAGGAAATAGTAACAGTACTTAGTATATGCAAGAATCTGTGTTAGACGCTTTATTTTTAAACTGTATAAATGAAGGAACTGAGACATAGTTGTACAAATGAGGGAACTGAAACATAACTAAGTGGCATGTGTAAGGTCATACAGCTGATCAGATAAGTGGTGAATTAGAATCCAGGTTGACACCTAAACTTTTCATTTAACCATCTGCTGTAAGGGTATAATATTCAAAAACAAGACTCTAATAAGTCATTCCCTCCAGGAGCCGAAACCTAGATGGGAGGGGGAAAGAATAGTTTCCTGGACCACTTACTTCCTGCCACACTTTGTTCAGTAAAAGAGCACTGGGACCTGCTCAGTTCTCCTAACTCCTCCCATAATCCACCTGGCAAACTCCTCCTACTGTCTCAAGACACAGCTGAAGCATCACATCCTTTGCAAAGCATCTCTTGACTTCCCCAAGACAGAGTTACACACTATCCTCTTTTTAACATTTCTTCTCTACTTAATGAAGTCATCATCACCCTAATGACTGTTGACATCTGTCAACCCTCTTGACTGAGCTCCTCAATGGCAAGGACTGTTTCTGATATATTTCTACATCCTCAGACCCTAGAATGTGTTATGTACTCAGTATAAGGCCTTAGTTCCTGCCAAGTTAAACATAACACAGCCTACATTTTCTCATGCTGCCTTCTTCAGTTGGAATAACCAACCAGTTACTTGAAATTCTCATCTTTTAAGGCTCGGTTTATATGCCACCTACTTCAAAAAGCCTTCTAGGAAGTCCCACCCCACATCTTAGTTGCTCTGATATGATCTTTAAATGCTACCTTGTTTTTAAAAGTGAGTTGAGGGCTTTCCTAAACCCCCACTAGATTGTAAAGTCCTTAGGACAAAGGGCTGACTCACAACTACATCCCTGTCACAGTTTAGCCCAGCACAGGGTAGGCCTCAATAAATGTTTCTGCCCAGAATGGGTCTTCCTGTCTTAGTCATGGTGACTTCCCTCAACAACAAACTGTAACACTATCAGGCCCACACCCCTGTTAGCATTATCATAGCAGTCCCCATTTGATACACCAGGAGGGCCTACTGAACAAAGTCCAGGATGAAGTTAGTCCCATAAGATTTTAGACCTTTGCCGCCAGAGGCAAACCATACCAGAAATGCCCCCAGAAATTCCTGACTCTACTCAGACCCCCTTTTACAAGGTCCAACCACGAAGAGCCAGGCATGCAGGTCTAGTGAGCAGCCACTTATTCAAGAGAGTCTCCTTTGGCATCTTTTTGCTGTTATTCTCTTTAACTTAGAGAAGGGGAGATAATGTTTTAAATTTCTCCCCTTCCACCTGGTACATTTATCAGCTATAACCACGACTGCTATTTCTACTTTAATTTTCTAATTTACATTGTCACTTTTGAACTTCACAACTGAAAAGCAGTAATCATCATACCCACTTTACAGATGATGTAACTGAAGGTCACAGAGGTTAAGTGATTTTCCCAAGGCTATACAGCCAATAACCAAAGCAGTATAGCATAGTGAAATAAACAAGGCTTGGACATCAGAAATATCCAGATTCCAATCCTGTCTGTACTATTTACCACCTGTACAACCTTAGGGTTATTGTGAGGATGAATGAGATAACATATATGGAAAAACCTAAAGATGTAGATATATAAATTTTATTAAGAAAGTCGAGGAATAAATTGCTATTGGGTGTACAAATTCACTTGCTATTCAAGGAGACGCCTCCAAACTATATGAGATACAAGATATTACTCTTAGGTAACAGGGATTCTTGGGAGACCCTGGTGTATAGAGTTTCCTAGAACTCAGTGTGGGGTAGTAAGGAGAATATTGGAGGCACTTAGTGTGGGAGCTCAGACAAATCATTTAACCTGTTTGAGCCTCTTTTTCTCATATATTAAAAAATGAGAAAATTAGTTATCAGACAAATGCAAATCAAAACAAAAATGAGGTATCACCTCACACCAGTCAGAATGGCCATTATTAAAAAGTTTATGGATGATAAATGCTGGAGAAGGTGTAAAGAAAAGGGAACTCTCCTACACTGTTGATGGGAATGTAATGTGGTGCAGCCACTATGGAAAATAGTATGGAGATTCCTTAAAAAGCTAAAAATAGAATTACCATGTGACCCAGCAATCTCACTCCTTGGGATATAATTGGATCCAAAAAGATACATGCACCCCAATGTTCATAGCAGCACTATTTACAATAGCCAAGACATGGAAGCAACCTGAATATCCATTGACAGATGACTAGATAAAAAAGTTGTGATATATATATCTAAACACACACACACACGCGTGCGTACACACAATGGAATCCTACTCAGCCATAAAAAAGAATAAAGTAATGCCATTTGCAGCAACATGGATGGACCCGGAGATTGTCATACTAAGTGAAGTAAGTCAGAGACAGACAAAAATCACATGATATCATTTTTATGTGGAATCAAGAAAAATGAGACAAGTGAACTTTTTTACAAAACAGAAACAGGCTTACAGAGGTAGAAAACAAAGTTATAATTACCAAAGGGGAAGGGGAGGGGAATAAATTTGGAGTTTGGAATTAGCAGATACAAGCTACTATGTATGAAATTGATAACTATAAACAGATAAATAACGAGGTCCTAGTGTATAGCACAGGGAACTATATTCAATACGTTGTAATGACTTATAATGAAAAAGAATATATATATATGATTGAATCACTGTGCTGTACACCAGAAACTAACACATTGTAAATCAACTATACTTCAATTAAAGAAAGAAAGAAAGAAAAGTTAAAAATGAGCAAATCAATGTGGAAAATGTTGAGGAAATATAAGGAATTATTATTGTTATAATTCCTGTGTGATTTATATCAGTCAAAAACAACACCTTGTATTTATGCAGTATTGCTTTTCACAGTTTATAAGTGTGTTTACATAACAGCATCCAGCACAACTCCTGGAGTTGAATAGGTACATGATAAAAGTGTGTGGAGCTGAACTGAATGCAGAATCTCATGTATAGTTAATATTTGGATCCTCATTTTATGCCCATGTCACAGCTAAGAAAACCAAGGAATAAATATTTTATAAATAACTTATTTAAGTAAGGGCCACTTAAAGCAGGTTTGGGCCTTGATTAAAATAATAGTGATGATAATCAGACCTCTCAGTAATAGAAGACTGTTTGTATTGGAATTGCCCCAGGCTCCTTTCCAGACCACCAATAATTTGTATTGGCTTCCTTCTTTGCTCATTGGTTCTGGTTTAAATTAAAAACTTGACATATATTGGGGGATGGGAATGATGGTCCAAACTCCCAAAAAGGCCTAGAACTTCCGGGATTGAATTTTTTTTTAGACTACACACCAATGACAGTTTGCAAATGTGTGTCCTAGATCTCATCAGGACACTGGGTCATATCCCAAATCTATTTTAGGAAAAAAAATGTAGCTAATGGAAGATGTATTATGATCTAATTCATTGTAGCAAGAATGAGCTTCATGGTGCAGACAAAAAGGCCTTATCTGTTTCTTCTAGGGCAACTTAATGTCTCTGGGTCTCTAAGCTTCATATTCCTTATGTGTACATTGGAGATAATAATACCTACATTTAGGTGTGTAAGGACTAGAAATCATGCATAAATGTCTTATCAAAGAGCCTGACCTGGAATGGATGCTTAATAAGTGGCAGCTGTAGGGATACCATTCTTCAAGATCACCATTGAACTCTACTGGTCAAACAACCTTCCAATTACTAAGTCAGTTTTGAAATAAGTTAACTATTAGAAAGGAGTGCCTTGAACAGCTGACACACATATCCCTGTCACTGGAAAGGCAGATGTTTCCCTAGGTAAATAAAGTTGTGTGTGATGACTTAAATCTGGATCCTGATAACCAACAATCACTACTTTGGCGTATATTATTTCATTTAATCCTCACTATAGGGGTTATTATTAATTTTATTTTACAGAAGAGGAATTTGTTCAAATTCATAGTGACAAGGCTAGGAATTATACACAGGTCTTCTGACTCAAATGTGCTTTTTATTAGGGCATGTTGCTAGTGTCCTGCAGACATTTATCACTTCCAAGAAAACTTCATAAAATGGAGCTTTTGGCCATGGAAAGCTGAAGATGAGGCTCTGGATTTATAACAATCCTGAACCCAAGATGATCCTGAAGAGGAGAACTTAGATCACGAACAGCTATGTCATTAGCCTGTCTTTCCATCTTTCCTACTATAACTCCCACTCCTCCCCACCAACCCACCCTTATGAGAAACTACAGCTACTTTTATTTCTTTATTTTCCAACTTTCAGAGATGACTGTCCTATCAGCTCTTCATGAACACTGCACGTCTGTGATGTCAGCTTTTAGAAATGCAGGAAGATTGATTGAAATTATGGGGGAAAAAAAAACTGTGAGGAGCTCTCTGAATACACAAAGAACCAGTTTATCTGCGTGAGACTTTGAGAAAGCCCTTCTATATAAATGGTGCTAAGCTACAAAAAAAAAAATTATACTACAATTGTAATGGTAATCTAGAGCTCATGCTTCCAAGCTGCTGGTTTCATAAATATAGCCCATTATTGTTCATGTTTGCCCAGGGCAGAAAAAATATGTGTGGCTGCACAATAATAACAATTGTGCTGCACAAATAACTGTCCCTGTGCCAGGGACTGAAAAGAACAAGCAGTAAGAGATTTTTAAATGCCACACACACCCAGGGTGTGATAGGACAGTTCAAAATTGTCGTCACTGCTAATTTTTCTAGGCAAGGGGGTGTCCTGGGAAGACACTGAATTTAGAACTGAGAAGACCCAGCCTGGTCCAGTCTTGGCTCTGCAACTTCCTAATTTTGTGACTTTGGACAAGTCAGAGAACTATACCAAGTCATGATTTCCTCTCCTGTAAACTGAAAGTAATAATAACACCTACCTGATGGTGCTATTATAATGATTAAGTGAGGTTTGTTGTGAAAGCAGTTAGCCTAATACCTGGAACACAGCAGACACTAGATAAACATTAGCTCCTATTGCTTCCTACTGGAGACTGTTTAGGGTTTAAGAAGCCAGAAACAGGGGGTGGGTAATACCTCAGTGCATGCTTAGTATGCACCAGGTCCTGAATTCATTCCCCAGGACTTCCATTAACAAACAAAAAGAAACCAGAAACAAAATAGAAATCATTTGTAAACATCTTCAGTGGCTTTCCAAAGCCTAACTTAAAGGCTTTTTGAATAAAGTTAGATCACTCATTAGTAACATTTATAGAGTACTGTAAAGTAAGGGAGATTATTATTACATTTATGTCTCCAAAGTTCCATTGGCTTCTATCAAGCAAGCAAATGCAGTTTTACACTTGTACTATTTCCTTCCTTTTTCTTTCCTTTTTTTTTTTTCTTTCTTTTTTTTTTTTTTTTTGATGAAGGGTCCTAGAAGCTATAAGAAACCAAAAGAATGCCATGGGAAAGAAAATGTTTACATTCAAGGCTGCAGGTCCTTTCATCTGCAGGTTTCAAAGCATTGTCTCTATCACTAATTACAAGTTCTGCTTAACATGTGGGAATGCCGAGACACCATCAAATTAAGAAGCTTGCCCTAAATCACAAGGCAAGTCTGCAGATAGGCTACAGACAGAACAAAGCTGTCCTGTTTGCCAGCCTTAGGCTCTAAAGTAGGGCACATGAGAGGCAATAGAGGCTTCAATTAATGAGGAGAAAAGTTTGGGGAATTCTGATTCTGTCCTTATGAATCATTGCAGTGACAAGAGTGTGGGCTTTAGAGTAAAATTTGACTTCAAATCTCAGCTCAGCCCCTTCCTAAATATGTAACCTCAGTGAAATCATAAATTAAGTCTTAGTTTCTTTGTCTGTAATATGGGGATATTAATTCTTACTTCTAAGGGTTTGGGGAAAGTTAAACGATAAAACTTTTGTGAAAGAGCCTAGCACAAAAGTGACTTTGAAGGTTCATGTACTGGAGAAAACTGACACCACTCATGTACACATAATGACAAATAGACAACTCTTTCAGTAAAAGATTTTTTAAGCCACAATCACAGTTGTGTCTCAGTGTAAAATGATGACTGTATATTGAACATTTCATAACACAAATAGAGGATGCCTTGTTCAGGCCATCATCGCTTTTCTTCCTTGTTTCTATGCTTTCTTTCATAGCCCAAGTTCAGACTATCAGCAAGTTTTGTTGGCTCAACCCTCAGTATATATCTGAAACTCCAAGCCTATTTTCAAAATATATTCCAGATCTGACCTTTTCTCACTATCTTAACTGCAACCATCACCTTTCTCCTGGACAACTGCTAAAGCTCCTTAACTAATATCCCTAATTCCATCTTTGCACCTAGGTCTATTCTTCTTATCATGGACAGAGTGATCTTTTAAAAACATGCAACAGATCTTATCATTTCCCTGTTTAAAACCCTCCAGAGACTTCTCATCAAACTGACCATTGGCCTACAATGGGTCCAGGTCTTTCCAGGTGAAGTATGTGTCAGCAAAGCATAGAAGAACAAGTATGTTCTGGGCATGTTGAGATATTTGCTGGAATGGAGCGTGGTGGGGGTGGGAGAGGGAGGAACTAGCAGAGGAGGATGGAGGAGGTGTTAGGAAATACCCAGAGGGAATCATGGCTGGGCCAGGATAGGCTTAGAGAAATATGTCTTTCTGGAGATTCTCGGACAGGCAAAATCACCACTGGAAGCAAATGGGACAATTATTGTTTTGTGTTGATAGTATTTTCAAATCTAATGGCCTTGATTTTTAAAAAGCACAGTCAGGAACCTACTGTAACCTTCCAAAAGGAAGTCAGGTTTATCTGCCAGGAGCCCTAACATCAGGACAGTGGTTAAGAGGAGAGACTTTGAAATCAGACAAATTTGAGATGAATCAAGGCCCTCCACTTGTAAGCTATAACACCATGAACAGGTTATTAAAAGTCTTTGAGTTTATTTCTAGGTATTTTGCTGGTTTTGTTGCAATGGAAATGTTTATGCCAGTTATAAAATTCTGGGTTTTGAAGTAAAATAATAGTGAATGAAGGGCCACAAATGGCAAAATATCCTTTTTTGTGGGTGAGTTGTATTCCATTACATATATATACTACATCTTATTTACCCATTCATCTATTGATGTGTAATTAGGATGCTTCCATATCTTGGCAATTATAGATAATGTTGCTGTTAAAAAAAATTAGTATTTCTTTTTCGTCCCATACAAGGGGTCACATTGACCAAAGCCTCACTCTGTACCTGTGTAACTGACCAAAGCCTCTCTGATGAACTTTGTGTACTAACCTGTCAATATGATACATAAATTCTTTGTCTCAAGAATGTATAAAACTGCATCTCTAACTCCTGACTAGTGAAACAGTTCTCAGAGCTTCTGAGAGTCTGTTTTCAAGGTTATAATCCTCAGTTTAGCTCAAATAAAATTCACTTTTCTTGCTTCTTAAAAAAAAAAGTCTTTGAGCCTCAGTTTTATGCAAACTATATTATAATCTTTAAGAAAATTAAATAGACAATGCTTATAAAGCATTTAGCACAGTGTCTGGCACATGGGAATGGAAATACGTGCCTAATAAATGGAGACTATCACATTACGGTTAAGGGAATGATGATTAAGGATTTGGTTATCTTTACAACAGTCCCATGTCCATTAGGTTTACGAGTAAACACTGTGTCTCATTCCTAACAGAGATCTGAAGTGAATCTGTCAATTTTTGAGTCTAAGGAGACTGTCCCTATTCACAGCAACATTTGGTTCTAAGAGATACCAAAAAAAGGGTACATACTTGCACTGAAGACACTGTCCGCTCTGTCCTCCAGTCCAGAAAATCAAAGTATATAAATAGAAGAGCAGCATCATGTTTGCATTTAATTGTATATAAATATAATTATACACCATCAGTGCTCGGTGTTTAAAGAAAAAACTTTTGGTTATTTTCAATATTGTGTCTATATTCAAGCCAAGGACTTCAGCTGATGTTCAACTAAAGAAGCAAGGATTTGACCCAAGGCTGAAGAAAAAAATTGGCTGAGACGAGCTTAAGCAGACACAATGTGTCTTTGTATTATACTGAACAACTTCAGGGATTTTTCAGGGATCATTTTGACAAAATAAAATTTTTGCTTTGCTTACTGTCAAGCTTAACCTCAAGCAAGATAAAACTGTTCTTTTCACAAACTCATACATTATAAGTAGGTAAAATCAAGGAAGTAAATAAAGTAAAATCACAGATTTAGTGTCAAAATGTTTTGGGTTCAAATCCTGCCTCTGCCCCTGGGAACTTGGGCAAGTTACTTAACCACTCTGTCCCTCATGTGTGAAATGGGGATGATAAGTCTTATGTCACTGAGCAATTGTAAGGATGAAATGATGATAATTTATATCAAGTTCTTAGTATCATGCTAGGTATACAAACAGCATTCAACGTGCTACTTTTTAAAGTTCTTGTTACATCAAAATACACTGGAGTCTAGAAAATTCTCAACATTGAATAACTGGATTCAAGAAAACCAGTTGTTTTTGAAAGACTATAGATCTGAAATTTCTGTATAAAGCAAAACACCCCTACAGTTAAACATTCACCAAAGGCTACTGTGAAAATAATTTTTTCATTATTTAACATAGAAGATAATGATTAGAACTTCAACAGTAATTATCTCAGGCCCAGACAACATCCTAATACTTCTAGCCTGGTGGGCTTATTTTCAGACCACTGATTAGAACTCCCAAGGACAGATTTATATAAAGAATGGGACTTAAAGAGCAGACAATCGGCGTCTTCCCATTTATTCATTCATTCAACAAGTAAGTTTTTAGCATATATTATTCCCCAAGCATTCTACAAGGTAGAGGAATCACAAAATTGAAAAAGACATAATCCCCACCCTCAAGAAACAAACAGACAAGAGAGGAAGACAGACAAGTAAAATGGCAATTATAAATGCAATGTTATAAAGTTAAAAGAATACAATCCCAGTGATGTGGAAACACACTGGAAGACTACAACATTGTACGGTGGGACAAGGAGAAACTTCCTAGTAGAAGCTGTGGATAGGCTGAGACCTGAAGTGTGGGTAGAAATTACCTTGGTGAAGCAAGGGATGGATAGAGAAGGGAGTGTACCAGACAGAATGAGTAAAGTACACAAAGGCCCAGAAGAAAAAGGAAGCAAGGAGATAGGAAGAATCTTGTAATTCAGTTGGGTTGAATTTTTGTTTGTAAGGCTGCAAGGTTAGGGTGGGATGCAAACTGGCCTCGTAAGATAATAAGTGAAATTTTCATTTTAAGGGCAATGTCACTGAAAGTCTCCCATCGAGGGAAATAAAAATCCAAAATTGTGTTTTAGAAAGGTAATTTTCTTTGACATTGTACAGGAGTTTCTAGACAGGGCAATTAAGCAAGACAAAGAAATAAAATGCATCCAAATTGGAAAGGAAGAAGTAAAAATATCTTTATTCACAGATGAGATAATCTTGTATATATAGAAAGTCCTAGCCAACAGGCACATGAAAAGATGCTCAACACTGCTAGTCATTAGGGAAATGCAAATCAAAACCATAAAGAGATAGCACCTCATATCTGTCAGAATGACTATCATCAAAGAGAACACAAATAACAAATATTGGAAAAGATGTGGAGGAAACGGAACACTTTTACTCTGTTGGTGGGAATGTAAATTTGTACAACCATCATGGAAAACAGTATGGAGGTTTCTCAAAAAAAGAACCACCATATAACCCAGCAATTCCACTCCTTGGTATGTTTGAAAAAAACAAAAACACTAATTCGAAAAGACATACATGCTGAGGCTCATAGCAGCATTATTTATAATTGCCAAGATCTGGAAGCAACCTCCATGTGTCCATCAATAGATGAATGAATAAAGAAGATGCAGAAGATATATTCAATGGAATACTACTCAGCCATAAAAAGAATGAAATTTTGCCATTTGCAACAACATGGGTGGACTTGGAGGGTATTATGTTAAGTGAAATAAGGCAGACGGAGAAAGACAAATACTGATATCCCTTATATGTAGAATCTAAAAAATACAACAAACTAGTGAATACAACAACAACAACAAAAAAAACAGATTCACAGGTATGGAGAACAAACTAGTGGTTACCAGTGGGGAGAAAGAAAGAAGGAGGAGAAATAAAGGAGTAGGGGATTAAGAGGTACACACTATTATGTATAAAATAAGCTACAAGGATGTATTATACAATATGGAAAATATAGCCAATATTTTATAATAACTGTAAGTGGACTATAACCTTTAAAAATTGTGAACCACTATACTGTATATCTTTAACTTATATAATATTGTATACCAACTATACTTAAATAAAAATTACTATTTAAAAATTTTAAAAATCCTAAAGAAACAAAAAAAAATTGGAATAAATAAGTTTAGCAAGGTTGCAAGATGGAAAATCAATATACAAAAATCAGCTATATTTCTATACACCAGCAGTGAATAATCTGAAAGTGAAATTAAGAAAACAATTTTACTTACAATAGCATCAGAAAGAAAAAGTACTCAAGAATAAATTTAACAGAAGTATAAGACTTGTAATTGAAAGTTACAAAACATTGAAAGAAATTAAAGAAGACCAAAATAAGTGGAAAGATTTCTCAAGTTCATGGATTAGAAAACTTAAGTTTGATATGGCAATACTTCCCAAACTGATCTACAGATTAAAATGCAATTTCTATCAGAATCCCACCTAACTTCTTCGTAGAAATTAACAGTTCTAAAGTCCCTATGGAATTGCAAGGGATTCAATCTTGAAAATAAAGAACAGAGTTAGAAGATTCACATTTCCTGATTTCAAACTTACTACAGAAGTATGATAATCAAGATTGTGTGATACTGACATGAGGAGAGACACATAAATCAATAGAACAGAAGTGAGACTTTAAAAATAAGCCCATATATTTATGGTCAATTGATTTTCCAGAAGATTGCCAAGACAATTCAATGTGGGGAAGAATAGCCTTTTTAACAAATGATACTGGAACAGCTGGATTTCCACATGCAAAAGAATGAAGTTGGGCCCCTTCCTCATATCGTATACAAAACCCAACACAAAATAGATCATTGATATAAACTAAGAGTTTCTTACTGTAAAACTCTAAGAAGGAAAAATAGATGTAAATCTTCGTGACCTTGGATTAAGCAATAATTTCTTAAATGGAACACCAAAAGCATAAGCAGCAAAAGAAAATTAGGTAAACGGACGCCATCAAGAAAGTAAAAAGACCACCTAAGGAATAGGAGAAAATATTTCCCAATCTTATATCTGATAAGTGAATTATCCAGAATATATAAAGAACTCTTACAACTCAACCAATTAAAATGGATAAAACATTTGAATCAATATTTCTCCAAAGAATATGTACAAATAGCCAAAGAATACACCAAAAATGCTCATTTAGGAAATATAAATCAAAACAACAATGAAATACAGCTTCAAATCCACTAAAATGGCTATAATTTTAAAAATAGACAGTAACAATTGCATATCCACGTGCGAAATAGTGGAATTGTTGAGATTGTTACAGTAATTTAGTGTTGGCAAGGATGTGGAGAAATTGGACCCCTCATACATTTCTCATGGATGTATGAAATGACACAACCACTTTGGAAAACAATTGGACAGTTCCTCAAAGAGCAAAACATAGAGTTACCATGCCTCAACAATTCGATTCCTAGATATATAGCTAACAGAATTAAAAACATATGTCCACATAAAAACTTGTATATGAATATTCCTAGTGGCATTATTCATAATAGCCAATGGTGGAAACAACCCAAATGTTCATCACTGATGAATGGATAAATACATGTAGCATATTCATACAATGGAGTATTATTCAGCAATAAAAAAGGATGAAAGTACTGATACATGCTACAATGATATTGTATGATTCCATCTATATGAAATGCCCGGAAAAGGCAAATCCACTGAAACAGAAAGCAGATAAGCAGTTGCCCAGAGCTTGGGGAAGGGGAGAAGGAGAATGACTTTTTGGGGTGATGAAGATTTAGTTAATGGTAATGGTTGTGCAACTCTGTGAATATTGTAAAAACCACTTAACTGTATACACACACACAAAATGAAAGGTCTGGCTCTGTGTGAAGGATAGATCAGTGAGATCAAAGAGTCTCTGAAGAGATCCTGGTAAACGTTTTTGGAAAGAGGCAAAAGCAGTGGTGATGTACTTAAGAGAACTGATTATAGATATACAGTATACCACAGTGGTAAAGTTGTGGGCTTTAAAGGAAAACACACCTTGATTTTAACCTCAACTCTGATGCTTACTGGTTGTGTGATTTGAGGTTAGTTCCTTAGCCTATTTGAGCCCTAGTTCCCTCATTTGTAAAGCAGAGGAGATAAAAGTTGTACCATGTTGGGTTGGCACTGTACAGAAATTAACAGCCATATTGGTCTAGAAATCTTAAACATAATTTTTTCCATTTGTACAGGGGTAATGCACTGTATTAAATATGTAAGGTCTTATTTACATGGGTTTGATTATAGAAACTAATAAAGTATTCTTTAAATTAAAAAAATGGAGGAGATAAAAACAGCTCTAGATTGTAGGGTTATTGTGAGGAATTGTTCATTTATTTTAAAAATAATCATTGAGTCTACTATGTGCTAGACACTTTTCTAGGTACTGAGAATACAACAGTAAACAAAATAGACAAAACTCAGCCTTCATGTAGCTTATGCTTCAATGGGGGAAGAGTGGCAATTATATAAAAAATATATAAAAGTATAAGTAAACAATATTTATTTATAAATTATGTTTATATTTTATAACTAACTTATAAATTATTTATTTTCCTCCTTATCAACTCATAAGTATACATATACACATCTACGATTTTATATACATATATATATGTATATAAAATCATAAGTTGATAAGGAGAAAAATATATTAGGGAAAGAAGGATAGATGGGAGCTTATATGAGAAGGGGGAGAGGCTGAGATTTTTAAGAGTGATCATAGAAGTCCTCATGAATAAGGAAACATTTGAGAAAAGCCTTAAAGAGAATGGCCAAGAGTATATCTCGGATGAGGAGCCAATCAAGGGAAAGAGAACAGCAGATGCAAAGCAGGATGTGCCTGATGGGTTTGAGAAACATCAAGGAAGCCAATATGGCTGGAGCAGAGCGAGGGAAAGGGTGAAAGATTAAGAAAGGAAGTCAGAGAGGTCATGGTGTCCCATATCAAGTGGGACATGGTCTTGTAAACCATTTTAAAGACTTTGCCTTTTACTTTAAATGAGACAGAGTTTTGAACAGAGGAAGAACATGATATAGCTTAAGTTTTAAAAAGATTATTTGGGACTACTGAAGGAAAAATAGATCATAGGTAAACAAGGACAGAAATTGGTAAAAAAAAAAAAAAAAAAAAAAAAAGAAAGAAAAGAAAAGTGAGATTGTTGCAATGATCCAGATATGATGATGAATGATGGTTTGGGGCAGGGGGTTAGCACCGCGGAGAGAGGTGTCAAGAAGTGGTCGGATTTGTATATATTTTGAAGGTAGGGCCCACTGGATTTGCTAAAGGATCAACTGTGAGGAATAGAAGAGGAATAGAAGAGTCAAGGATGATGCTAGTTTTTTGCCAGAGCAACTGGAATGATAGAATTGTCTATACTGAGATAGGGAAGACTATGGATGGCGCCAGTTTGGGAGAGAACATAAGGAATTTGGTCTTGGAGTAAGTTTAAGATATCTTTTAGACATCCAAGAAGAAATGTCAAAGATGAAGTTGGAATCAGAGTCTGGAATTCAGGGGAGAGGTCTGAATGGTGATATAATTTGGGTATCATTGGTATATGGATGCATTTAAAGCAAAGACACTGAGTGAGACCATCTGTACAATGAATGTCTATGGATCCAAGAAGTCCAATGGGTCACTGGTTAACTCCCATGTTATAGATGAGGGAAATGAAGAACTAGTAAAGGAGATTGAGAAGAAGCAGCAGTGAATTTAGAGGAAAACCAGGAGTGTATGGTGTTTGTCCTGGAGCCAAATCAAGAAAAGTGTTTTCAGGAAGAAACGAGGGAGAAAGGAGTGAGCAGATGTGACAAACCTGATCATAGGGATAGTTAGACAAGGGCTGAGAACTGACCTCCACATTTATCAACGTGGGGTCTTTGGTGTCCTTGGTAAGAACAATCCCAGTTAAAGGGAAGGGTAAAGCCTGGTTCAAGTGGACTCAAGAGAGAGTGAAAAGAGAGGACTTGGTGTCAAGGAATACAGATAACCCTTTAGAGATGTTTAACTGAGATGCAGAACAGAGAAATAGTGTGGCAGCTAAAAGGGGTTATGGAGACAAGAGAGATTTCTATTTTTAAGGTGAGAAATAAAATAGCACTATTTTAAGCTGATGGGATAATCCTTTGGAAAGTGAAATATTGATGATACAGTAAGAGAGAGAATTGCTGAAACATGGGGGAAAGGATTGGCTTTTAGAGTACCAAAAAGAGGACTGAGTATGCAGGCATAGATGCAGGTGGGTGAGCTATCTGGTGAGTGGGAAAAGAAAGGGGAAGGTGTCAGAAGTTTGAGGAAAGAAAAGGTATGAAATATTTAGGGAAAGTGGATGGACTTTTAAAATAAACTGATTCCCAGGTAGTACTAAAGGCTCACTTAAGGTTAGTTGTGATGAATGGTAAGAGTCCATTGACACAGTTGTGGGTTTTTCTTCACCCACTTTCCCAAAGGTGGAGACTAAGTGCAGAGTTAGATTGTCCAGGGTAGAGATTTTGTGAAGCAAAATAACAAAGCAAGAGGAGGCAAGAGTGAAGAGGACATATCAAGGGGGTGATTATAACATTGGGCCTTGGGATTGAAGTAGGTCAGAAGAGAAGTAGGAGAACATGAAATGGGTGAGGAATGGTGAAGAGGTGTTAGGATCACTAGATTGTAGAGCCGAGGGGAGATCAAAGAACTGTTGGAGTGAGTGAGCTGGAAAGACAGGAGAAGTAGAAAAATTATTGGTAGATTATTAATAAATGGAAACAATCCCTAAAATAATAGTAGTAGTAAGACCTCAAAGCGCTCACTATGTAGGGGGGAAAGACAGGCAGAATGAAATTAATGCTAAAGACAGGTGCATACAATGGCTGTATACAAAAAGAATCTTGGTAAATGTGAAGTTCAGATCAAGACAAGCATGCAGAGAAGGTGGCATTTGAGAGGAGCCTCAAAATACAGCAAGTGCAGAACATAGCCTGATATATCATAGCAGTTACACCGTTGAAGCCAGTGCTCAGAAAACAGTGGTTGGAGCATGGGATGGAAGCTATAGCGAGACTTGAGATTAGAGAGTGGGCTGGGGCCAGGTTAGGAGATCTTTGAAACGCCAGGCTAATGGGTAATAGTGAGGTTAGGGGCCCTTCTATGTAATTGTGCCCATTTATTAGCATGCTATGAAGTCATATTGGTTTCTGTATTTCAATCAGTCTAAACTCTTTCTTCTCCATTATGTACTTAGGTCATATTTAGAGTTTTTACATTTCACAAGGATTTTCTAATTATCCTTTTAAGATCATTTCCCCTCTACTGCACTGACATGCCTGTTTCTTTCCAAACAATGTGCTGCCACACACCCATTCACTTTCTTTCCAATGGCCTTCAACTCCATACTACCTACCCCCCACCTCAGATGTTGGTAGGAAAGCCTAACATGTGATACTTTATGGATCTAAAGCTCCTGCTAGAAAGATGTGGGAAACAGGCTGGATATGATCAGAACTGTGCTATCTACAGCATTAGGACCTGTTTCAGAGGATGAGCAGAAGATAAATAGTCATATTTTCCCAGGGTAAAGGAAGACAGAAGGGGCATAGTCTCACAAATGAGGTGTCACAATTTTTTCAGGAACTCCATAGCAATACCAATGATGGGGTCAATCTCTTTGCAAGCTATATTTATGATATCACTTGAAGATATCACAACCTCTATTTTCACAGACAAACTAGTTAGTGTTGAAACCATTACCTTCTCTATCACATCACTGTGGCTTTGGCCAAGTACCTCCCCTCCACTGGACCCAAGGTGCTGTCTTTAAAAAAGGGTCTGGAACCATCCTTGTCTAGGGTCCATTCCAACTCTGACATGCTCTAGTTTTTCTATTTTCATTTATTCTTTGTTAAACTTATAGCATTGGGCATTTTTCCAAGCACGAAACCCTCTCACCCCTTCACTCCCCCTGCCAGACTCCTGTTAAGAATTATGCTGGGTTTTTCTTGTGTAAAATATTTGAAAAAAAAAAGTAGTGCATTAGAAGGAGGTTTATTTCACGTAGCACATTTGAGAGAAGATCATGTGAAGGGCTTTGTTTTGTTCTAGCAGCTGAAACAATAAAACCACCAGCGTTACATGCAGGATCATTTTGTACTGCCCTCAAGTGGTGGCCCAAATGTCTTTTCCTGGTTGCAGTTTAAGGAATAAAATGTATTTTCAGAGGAGCTCACAGTATCTAAATGTAGGAGAGTCAAAGGGGGCCTGAGGAAAAGGTATCTGATGGAATTTCTCTTCTTAAAAAGACGGGAGCCATTTTACAGCCCTGACTCTCGTTCTATTTCTCTGCTCCCCTTCACGGTCAAATTTCTCAAAAGAATTATCTACATACTGTTTCTACTTACTCATCTCCAATTTATTTTCAAACATTTTACTCTAGGATAATTCCAAATTTTCAGAAGAGTTGTAAAAATATGACAAAGAATTACCATACACCCTTCACCCAGGTACACCATAAGTTAATATTCTGCCACAATCTCTTTATCTGTGTGTGTATGTGTACACATGCACACACACATATATATATAGATGTGTATGTATGTGGAAGGGTGAGTTCTGAACCATTTGAATTGTAGCCTTTACCCCTAATATCCTAAATACTTCAGTGTGTATTTTCTAAGAACAAGGACATTGTCTTATATACCTACATACTCCCCTCCCCACACCTCACCCCTAGTATGATGATCAAATTCAGGAAATTTAGCATTGATGTAATCCTTATATATAGTCCATATTCAAAGTTCACTTATTGGCCTGATAATGTCCTATTTAGCAGTTTTCCCTCCTATGTGGAATCTGATCCAGTGTCTGATCCCTAATCATGCATTGCATTTAATTGTCATGACCCTTTAGTCCCTTTTAATCTAAAATAGATCATTATTCATGATACTGAGTTTTTTATTTTAAAAAAAAAGTACAAGCCAGTGTTTTGTATAATTTCCCTCTTTTGGGGTTTGTGTCCTATTTCCTTATGATGAGATTTATATATTTCTTTCTTTCTTTCTTTTTTTTTTTTTTTGGATGAAGCAGGAACCAATATTGTCTATGGTATGTTGTGTCCTCAGTGTGTCACTTGAGGAGAAACAGTGTTACCTGTTATTGATGATATTCATTTTGATCAGTTGGTTAAAGTGGTATCTGTTAGGTTTCTCCATTGCAAAGTTAGCATTTTTTTCTTATGTAAATAATGAGTAACCTGTGGAGAGGTACTCTGAGACTATGTAAATATCCTGTTCCTCTTCAAAACTTTTGCCCAAAGGTTTTGACATTCACTGATAATTCTTGTCTTAAGCAATTACTTACGATAGTTGCAAAATGGTGACTCTATGATTCCATTATTCCATCTACATTTTTTAGTTACTGCAAGTGAGATCTTTCCCTTCTCTCTTATTTATTTATATATTTATCTATAATCAACAGTATAAAACTCATAGATTATTTTTGTGTGTGTGAAGCACTTTAAGTAAATGGCCATCATTCTAATTGTGTTACTGTAATTGTTGCCATAATTTTGATTACCAAGACTTTCTCTCATCACCACCTAGAATAGAAAAAATGTAAAACCCTAGAAGATTCTTCATAGTTAAACAATTCTTAAAAATGAATAACTAAACAATACATGTTTAAGCTCACTTTGACATCTTCCAAAGAATCACCAAAAATAAGATTTTTTTAAACCTAATTTCTAAATCAATAATAGAGCTGATAGAATGATCAATAGGCACATGAAAAAATGCTCAGTATCACTAATTATCAGAGAAATGCAAATCAAAACTACAATGAGGTATCACCTCACACCATTCAGAATGGCCATCATTCAAAAATCCACAAATGACAAATGCTGGAGAGGCTGTGGAGAAAAGGGAACCTTCCTACACTGCTGGTGGGAATGCAGTTTGGTGCAGTCATTGTGGAAAACAGTATGGAGATTCCTCAAAAGACTAGGAATAGACTTACCATATGACCCAGGAATCCTGCTCCTGGGCATATATATCCAGAAGGAACCCTACTTCAAAATGACACCTGCACCCCAATGTTCATAGCAGCACTATTTACAATAGCCAAGACATGGAAACAACCTAAATGTCCATCAACAGATGACTGGATAAAGAAGATGTGGTATATTTATACAATGGAATACTATTCAGCCATAAAAACTGACAACATAATGCCATTTGCAGCAACATGGATGTTCCTGGGGAATGTCATTCTAAGTGAAGTAAGCCAGAAAGAGAAAGAAAAATACTATATGAGATCACTCATATGTGGTATCTAAAAACAAACAAACAAACAAACAAAGCATAAATACAAAACAGAAATAGACTCATAGACATAGAATACAAACTTGTGGTTGCCAAGGGAGCAGAGGGTGGGAAGGGATAGACTGGGATTTCAAAATTGTAGAATAGATAAACAAGATTATACTGTATAGCACAGGGATATATATACAAGATCTTATGGTAGCTCACAAAGAAAAAAATGTGACAATGAATATATGTATTGTACTGAAAAATTGTGCTCTACACTGGAATTTGACACAACATTGTAAAATGATTATAAATCAATAAAAAATGTTAAAAAAAATAATAGAGCTGATAGAAATAAAAAAGAAAAAGCACTAGGGTAGTACCCCATACTTATCCAGAGTACTGATCAAAACCAAATCCATATTAGCTAACATTTTAAAAATTAAAAAGTATAAAATCCCAGCTATAAAAGAAATAACTCACAGGGATATACACATGGTGACTCTAGTTAATGATACCATATTGTTTATTGGAAAGTTACTAAGAAAGT
Organism: Camelus dromedarius; assembly: GCF_036321535.1. Classification (NCBI taxonomy): domain Eukaryota; kingdom Metazoa; phylum Chordata; class Mammalia; order Artiodactyla; family Camelidae; genus Camelus; species Camelus dromedarius. The sequence continues at coordinate 34,049,577 of NC_087449.1, read as the reverse complement.
TGATCTTAAAAGTTTTCATCACAAGGAAAAAAAGTAACAGATTCTTATTTTATTTAATAGATTATAATCCATTACTGTCATTATTCATCTTATTGTTCAGCTTGTCCTAGATTTGGCCAGTGAGAGGCCCTTTAGGTGAGTTTCTGTGTCCTTTTGACACATACCTTTTTTTTTTTTTTTTAAAGTATTCCCTTCTTTCTGGCATAATACAGTGTTCCAGGTTCATCTTGTACTTTCCCTGTCCAGCCTTGGAAATCATCCCTGTCTCCAAAAGAGCACCCCTTTTAGTGGGGAATGGTATTTAGAAACCAAGATCTGGGCACCAGATATGACCATGGCTCCTGGAGAGTAATTGTTTCTAGGTCCTTTAAGTAAGCAGATCCAAGGAGGAAAAATGGCAACTTAATATAGTTCAACTATTTTTAACCATGAATTCAGCACTGGTACCTCTAATTCCTGTTCAGCACCTCAGGGTTCTTTCTCCCATTTCTGATTTGCATCTCCCTTTTCCCACAGTTGAGAACTCTGGCTCCCAACAGCATTGATGTCCTTTTTATTCATCTGCTCAGTGTTATGACACACACAGAATAGTTTCAGAATAGCTATATCCATTCCATAAAGAAAGCAATCTATTTAGTAGGGCTCAATATTTTTTTGCAGTTTTGTTTTATTTTTAGACCAAGGGTATATATTCAAAATACTGTTTTCAAAGTTTATTTGGATTTGCTTTTAATTTTCCTTCAGAGTGGTTTTATTACTTATTTAAATATAGTTAGGTTTATGTGTGTATATTCAGTTTTAGAGTCCCTTTCATTCTTGTTGATTCAACTGTCTTCTTTGAATATGTAAGAGCTAAAATTGTCCAAAAGTCAAATCCATTTACAAAACATATGAAACACTTCACGAATTTGTGTGTCATCTGTATGTAGGAATCATGCCAGTTTTCTCTGTACTGTTCCAGTTTTACTGTATGTACTATCCAAGCAAGAACACCTTCAATTCATTTCTCAGCCTATTTGATGCTTACTTAGGAACCCCTCAGCACACACACTTCACTGAAACTTCTTTTGTCAAGGTCATCAATGACCAATATTTTTCTATCCTTATTTGAACTTTCCACACTCAGCTGACCACTCCAATGTTCTTGAAATTCTCTCCTCTCCTGGTTTTTGATACCCTACTCTTCTGGTTTTACTCTCTCTTCCCAGGCCTCTCCTCATTCCCCTTGTCTATTCAACCACCCTAAAATGTGCTGCTCCTCAGGCCTCTGGGCTCCCTTCTCTTCCCTCTGTACACTCTTTCCCTAGTGGATCTCAACCATTTCTGTGTCTTCAAATGCTGATTATGCTAATGCCTTCTAAATTCATATCTTCATCCGAGACCTGTCTTCTGGTCTCCAGACTTACAACCGTCTCAATGACATCTACATGGATCGATAGCTCACTGACATGTGCAGTTTAACATGTCTAAAATAGAACTCCTCATTTCCCTGCCAGGCCGGGTTCCCCCCGGCCCTTCCCGCTCAGTAAATATCACCTCCATCTGCCTGGTTGCTCTAGACAGAAACCGAGGAGTTGTTCTTGATTCCTCTATTTTCCTCAACCACAATGTCCAATCCATCTGCAAAATACGAAAGTTTTATCTCCAAAAATGTGTCATATTAGGTCCCTTTTCTCTGTCTCCATTACCGCCGCTTCACGCATCATCTTTCACCCAGACTCCTCATCGGCCTCATTAGTGGCCTCCCTTTTAACCCCTAGACATTCATTCTCCATATAGTAGTTATCATGACCCTTTAAAAACCAAAATACTAATACAAGCTTACATTTATCAGGTATTCATTATGTGCCAGGAATTGCTGTAAGCACTTTATATTTATATTTAATCTTCACTATCCCTCCATGAGGTAAAAATCAACCTACTTCAATTTTATAGAAAAGGAAACTAGGGCGGGCACAGAGAGGTTAAATAATTGCCCAAGGTCACACAGCTGGTAAATGGTAGAACTTAGTCTTGGACCCAGATTGACTCTTTAGCATTTGAGCTTATCTACCACATTATATTTGATCTTGTTACTACTCAACTTCAAATAATTTCATGGTTTTTCACTATATAGGGACTAAATCCCCAACTCCATTCCAAGGTCTGCTGGGTCCCGTGGCATGCTTCCTGCTTACCCCTCCAAACTCATCTCACACTGCTTCCTTTTCCTTCACTTTCCTCCAGCCGCATGGCTTGTTTTGTTTTGTTTTTTTCCCAGCTTCCTTGATCATGACAGGCCCTTTGCTGCTGTCAAGCTTTACACATCCTCTGCCTCAAGGACTCTTCTCCCTGGCTCCTTCTCATTCTTCAGGTCTCACTTTGTTCTGAGAGAACTTCCCTTACCATGCTGTTTCTTAACTGTAGCTCCCTTCCTGGTATGTTCTATCTGAGCCCCATGCTTGTTTTCTTCTTAGCCCTTAAAGCAATCTGTAATTATTTATTTGTTTGTTTACATGTTTTGCCTCTCTTGCCCACTAAAATTAAGTGCTGTGAAGGCAGAGGCTGCTTCTTAGTCACTTTTGTATATTCAGAGACTAACACAGCACCTAGTTCATAGAAGGAACTCTAGAAATATTTGTTGAATAAACATATATTACCTTTTTCTGCTTCATAGCTTCTGTTTATGCATAATTTCTGCTTCTTCATCACTTTGGTTGGCCACAGCCCCAGCTCTGTCTCTTCCCACACATACCCCTACTGAACCTCATGACCTCTCTCTTTAGTTACAGTTTTTACTGCTGTTAACTGCCTCAATCACTTCATGTTTCCCAACTTGAATTCCTGAGAGAGAAATATTGATTTAACAGCCAGGCCACATTTGTAGGTTGTCGGTAAGCTTGTGGGTTTCTTGCCTTTGGGTCAGATTCCCAGTCCTGGTCTAAACAGCTGTGTTGGGCAGGGTACGGGTGGGGATGTTCTGCATAGTGCTACTTCATTTCCTTTCTGGGACTGTCATCTTGAATCGCAGCCCAGAGGATTGTCAGGCCAGCCATTTGAACATCCAATGTAATGTTCTAAAGGAGCTGGATGATGACTGAAGTTTCCCTAAGGCAGCGCTATAGGTGAGCTCTGTGGGCTCGGGCTCCCAGCAGCACCTAAGGATGCCAGACACTGCTTTATATGTACAACATTCGGGTGAGGATATTATTATAACCCCCACTTTAAAGGTGAAGGAACTGAGATTTAAGGGATTTGATCCCTGTGCCAAAGACCAAGATCTAGTAAATGGCAGTGCTGGGATCCTAATTTAGATCTGTCTGACTCCAAAGCCCGTCCTCCTTACGTTACACTAGACTGTTTCTCTTCTCCTTATCAACTGTGTCACCTTGGTCAAGTTACCTGATTTATGTGACCTTCTATTTCCTTATCAGTAAAATGAGGATATAAGCACCTAATTCATGGGGTTATAATAGGTTTATGATTGCTCATAAACCTATTCCAGTAAACATAGTAGATACATTACTATCTTTCAGTTTAGTCAGAATCTAAATTTTCATATGTGAAAGGCAGAATTATCCAACTATTTTATTTTTTAAATTTGTATTTATTTTTTATTTATTATTTGTTCATCTTTTGGGGTGGGAGGTATTTAGGTTATTCATTTTTTTAATGGAGGTATTGGGGATTGAACCCAGGACTGCAGGCATGCTAGGCACGTGCTCTACCACTGAGCTATACCCTCACACTGAAAGGCAGAATTATCAATTTCAGTTGCCCTAAAGAATAGCATCTCCTGTGAGACTCTATCCTGCTGGCAAGTATTCCTGGTCCAAATATGAAGACATAGGGCTTTGAAGGGGACAACAGTTATTCTGTAAGGAAACAAAGCAATTCAGTATACTTCAGAGATGAGAAAGAACCTGCACTCAACCTAGCCATAGGTAGCAGAGTGGAAATTAGTAAGTACTCAGTAATGAGAGATTTGCATCTGTCTGACAAGCGTAAGACTTTCTCCAAGGCCAGAGCATTTTGCATATGATCTTATTTAATCCTACCACAACTTTAAGAGATAGATCTTGTGACTTCCATTTTCCAGGCTCAGAGAGCTAAAGTGACCTGGGTAAGGTCACACATCTAATTTGAGGTAGAGAAGGAACTGGAGCTCAGTTTGGCACCATTGCACCAAGCCTTCAGCTGTGTGCAGTCTGACAGGTCTGCTAGCAAGTCACCCTGCTCTGCAACTTCAGGACCCTTTGATGGAAACTGATTGACAAATACGATCCTGATCTCTTGCACATTTGTTATTCTCAGGAAAGGAAAATCAACTCTACAGGCATCAGCACAATTTAGGGAGATTGCTAGCTAGGATGGTACATCCCCATGTAGCAATACAGATAAGTATCAGCATCTAAACAAATGATACCATGTGATGAATACAAGAGCAAGAATAACTAATCTTTGTACAGCACTTTATGATTCACAAGGGACATTCATATTGATCACCCAGTTTGTTCCTCATATCACCCCTTTGAGGTAGGTATTACCATTGCCATTTCACAGATAAAGAAACTGAGGTTTTAAAAAGTTGATTTAGTATGAAGAAGTGGATGTATGTCATTTTGTGGTCTCCTGGCCTCCATTCCTCCTCCTTTTGGTTAATGGTACCCTGTGTTTCCTTAGGAGATCAAATACCTTCTACCTAAGCAATAGTGATTGGATTAACAGGAGGGCATGATACATCAGATCCTTGAGCATCATCCTTAGAACTTTTGTTTGGCTTTTGCTCAAGCTATCAAGAGGGAGGAACGTTCTTAAACCTATGGGTATGAGTCTGAAGTTAATGATTATTATGACACGAAAAAATATTATGTATAAATTTTAAACCCACAGTAGAAAATTCAGCCTAGCCAATAGGAAAGCAGAAATGGAGGTTAAAAATAAAAAAGAATGTATAGTACATGGATGGTAGGATTAAATTTTAATATATAGCAATTACATTCAATGCAAATAAGTTAATCTCACCAAATAGATTTTTTAAATTACATCCAACAATGTATTGGCTATCAGGGACATACTTGAAACATACAGAGATGGAAAGATTAAAAATAAAAAGATTTAAAAAGATACACCAGGAAAATATGAACTGGACTGTGATCATAATACATGTCAAAAAGGAATTTTAGTCTCAAAAGATAAGTGATAAAAAGTCACTTTATATTCATAAAGGAACAGTAGGCAAACACATAAATGCAACAGGCAAAGCACATAGATACACCTAATTACACAGTCAAAATGTGCAGAACTGCAGGGAGAAATAGATAGATTCATAATTGTAGCTGAAGATTTTTTTTTGTAGCTGAAGATTTTAATATCTCCCTATCAGAAACTGGTATATCAAGGTTTAGAGTATAATTACCATATTTTGTCAATTCTACACCTTATACAAGATTGGCTTCAGGAGGATTAAAGCCATAATAAATGTGAAAAATATAATTGTAAAAGAAAAATATAGTAAACGATTACAATTTGTAGCTGAGGAGAATAGAAAAGCAAAACCTAAGAAGCATAGACTATAACAATAATATTGATGAGTAATAAGGATTTCTATTTAGCAAAAGACATTGTAGACAAAGTAACTAGATGAAAGAATGAGAGAAGATACTTCAAATATTTAATATACAAAATTCTAGCAAATAAATGAAAGGGCAGAGACCCCTAGGGGAAAAAATAAACAAAAAATATGAACAGAGAGGAAATCCAAAAATCAAAAGGCATATGAAGAAATGCTCAAAAATATCAGAGAAATGTTAATTAAAACAGCAATATGCTATTCTTTTACATATATTAAACTATAGAAAACAATGCCAGATTGTCAGGTTGTGATGATGCTGAAACCCTAATGCATGGTGGTAGGAGCATGGACTGGTATAGCCATAGTAGAAAGCAATCAGACATAAATTACGCAAATTAAGAACTCACAGTCTATGAGCCTGCAGTTACACTTCTGGGCTATATCCCAAAGAAATTCTTATGCAGACACGTGAAGGGTTGTACATTAATATATTCATTGCTGTGTTATTTATGATGGTGGAGACTTGAAGACAACCTGGCTGTCTATCACTGGGAGGGTAGACAGCTAAAATGTGGTAAATGTTATATCATGAAATATTATGTTGAAATCATCAGCAGTAGATTAGATATACACACAGCAACATAAATGTATTTTTTATTGATGTATAGTTGATTTACAATATTATATTAGTTTTACGTGTACAACATAGTGATTCAATATTTTCATATATTATACTCCATTTAAAGTTATTACAAAATAATGGCTATATTTCTCTGTGCCATACAATATATCCTTGTTGCTTATTTATTTTATACATAGAAGTTTGTATCTCTTAAACCCCCACCACTATCTTTCTCCTCTCCCATCCTTCTCCACTACTAGTTTGTTCTCTATATCTGAGTGTTTTTATGTTTTGTTACATTCATTCATTTTATTTTTTAGATTCCACATATAAGTGATAACATAGAGTATTTGTCTTTCTCTGACTTGTTTCACTAAGCATAATTCCCTCTAGGTCCAATCACATTATTGCAAATAGCAGAATTTCATTCTTTTTTTTATGGCTGAGTAGTATTACATTGTATAGTATACCACATGTTCTTTATCCATTCATCTATTGATGGACGCTTCAGTTGTTTCCATGTCTTAATTATTGTAAATAATGCTGCTATGAACATTAGGGTTCATATACCTTTTTTAATTAGTGTACTCATTTTCTTCAGGTATACCCCCAGGAGTGAAACTGCTGGATCAAATGAAGTTCTATTTTTAGTTTTTTGAGGAACCTCCATACTGTTTTCCACAGTGGTTGCACAAATTTACATTCCCACTAACAGTGTGTGAGAGTTCCCTTTTCTCCAGATCTTTGCTAGCATTTATTATTTGTAGATTTTTTGATTATCATCATTTCTGACAGGTGTGAGGTGATATCTCATGGTTTTTATTTGCTTTTCTCTGATGATTAGTGATGTTGAGTATCTTTTCATGTGCCTATAAGCCATCCGTATATCTTTGGGAAAATGTCTATTCAGGTCTTCTGCCCATTTTTAAATCAGGTTGTTTGCTTTTTTGATATTGAATTGTATGAGCTGTTTATATATTTTGGATATTAACCCCTTATTGGGCATATCATTTGCATATATTTTCTCCCGTTTGTAGCTTATCTTTTCATTTTATTGATGGTTACCTTTGCTGTGCAAAAGCTTTTAAATTTAAGTCCCATTTGTTTAGTTTTGCTTTTGTTTCTTTTGCCCTAGGAGATAGATCCAAAAAAATATTGCTACGATTTATGTCAAAATGTGTTCTATGTTATCTTCTAGGAGTTTTATGGTTTCAAGTCTTACGTTTAGGTTTTAATCCATCTTGAGTTTATTTTTGTATATGATGTGAAAAGTTGTTCTAATTTCATTCTTTTACATGTAGCTGTCCAGTTTTCCCAGTACCATTTATTAAAGAGACTGTCTTTTTTCCATTGTATATTCTTGCCTCCTTTGTTATAAATTAATTGACCATAAGTGTGTGAGTTTATTTCTAGGCTCTCTGTTCTGTTCCACTGATCTATGTGTCTTTTTTTTTTTTTTTTTTTTTGCTAGTCCCACATTGTTTTGATTACTGTAGCTTTGTAGTAGAGTCTGAAGCCAGGGAGCATGATACATTCAGCTTTGTTCTTTTTTCTCAAGATTACTTTGGCAATCTGGGGTCTTTTGTGGTTCCATAGAAATTTTAGAATTATTTGTTCTAGTCTTGTGAAAAATGTCATGGGCATTTTGATAGGGATTGCATTAAATCTGTAGATTGCTTTGAACAGTATGTACATTTTAACAATATTAACTCTTCCAACACATGAACATGGAATACTTTCTATTTCTTTATGTCATCTTCAATTCCTTCATCAGTCTTTTTTTATTTTCAGGGTATACATTTTTCATCTCCTTGATTAAGCTTATTCCTAGGAATCTTATTCTTCTTAAATGGGATTGTTTTCTTGCTTTCTCTTTTTGACAGTTCTTTATTCATGTAAGGGAAAGCAGCAGATTTCTGTACATTAATCTTGTATCCTGCCACTTTACTTAATTCATTTTTTACCTCTAATAGTTTTTTGGTGGAGTCTTTAGAGTTTTCTGTATAGAGTACCATGTCATCTGCATGTAATGACAATTTTACCTCTTCTTTCCAATTTGGACACCTTTTATTTCTTTTCCTTATCTGATTGCTGTGGCAATTTCCAATACTGTGTCAAACAGAAGTGGCATGAGTGAGCATACTTGTCTTGTTGCTGACCTTAGAGGAAATGTTTTCATATTTTCACCATTGAGTATGACTTTAGCTATGGGTTTGTAATATATGGCCTTTATTATGTTCAGATATATTCCCTCTATACCAACTTTGATGAAAGTTTTTAGCATGAATGGATATTGAATTTTGTCAGGTGATTTTTCTGCATCTATTGAGATGATCATGTGACTTTTATCCTTCCTTTTGCTAATGTGGTGTATCACATTGATTGACATGTGGATATTGAAGCATTCTTGCATCCTTGGCATATATCCCAATTGATCATGATGTTTGATCTTTTTTATGTATTGTTGAACTCGGTTTGCTAATGTTTTGTTGAGGATTTTTGCCTCTATATTCATCAGAGATATTGGCCTGTCAATTTTTTTTGTAGAATCTTTATCCAGTTTTGTTATCAGGGTAATGGTGGCCTCATAGAATGAATTTGGGAGTATTCCATCCTCTTCAAATTTTTGGAATAATTTGAGAAGGATGCTTATTAGCTCTTATTTTTATGTTTGGTAGAACTCCCCTGTGAAGTCATCTAATCCTAGATTTTTGTTTGATGGAAGTTTTTTTTTTATTACAAATTCAGTTTCACTACTAGTGATTCGTCTGTTCAGATTGTGTATATCTAACATGAATAAATTTAAAAAACATAGTGCTTAGTGAAAAATATGAAGAAATGAGATTTCAACACTAAACCATTCACGTAAATTAAAAATAATCCAGACAAACAAAACCCCATATTTTGTAAGAACATATGCAAACAAAAAGATTTACATCAAAAAGAACTTATTTACTTATGTAGAGAAGAAAAAGAGGATAAAAGGGAAAGAAGTAAGTAATAAATAAAATTTAAAAGTGATAATACTGACCAAAGAAGATAAAGTGCCACATACTAAGGAGTCTGATTAACTAAATGCTCTCAATCCAAAATCAAACAAACCAATGAATGAATAAACACAAATCTGGCAGGAAAGACAATAGATATTGCACAGGTTTCTCTGGATTTGGAGATAATGAAGAATTTTTACTTTTTTCTTAATATGTTTGTAAACGCCACATTTTTTCACATTGAACACTTAATTTCAGAAATTAAACATACAAACAGAATTTAAAAAGAAAAACTCAGTCTGGAGGAGCATGGTTCAGTGGCAGAATGGTGCTGTTCAAAAGACAAGTCCTAGAAGGAAACACAAAAATTCCAGTCTGTGTGCAGAATGGATGGAACTATGCATGAATTTTTTTCTTGATGAAATTATCTTAACTTCTGAAATACTGTTGGTACAATCAATCAAAATAAAAGCAAAAGAAAAATTTAACAAAGGTAAAAGCAGCAGCTTTAAAAAATATATTCAAATGGATCTTTATTATTTACTCCTCCCCCCAAATTCTGCATGAAAATCAGTATATTTATCTGGAGATATTTGAAAATACATAACAATTTTCAGAATATATTCCAGACCAATCAGAGCAGACATAGATAGTAATCAATGCTCGTATCAGACTGGCATTCCTAAAATATAGGAATAAAATATATATCCCAACACACTAGCCCTGCAGCCCCAAGACAGTGTTCAGATTCAGCACCTGAAGCCTTGTTCTTTTTCACCATGGGGAGACTCTTGTGTTATAGAAACAGGTATATGTAAAGAAACAGGTGAAGGGTGCCTAAAAAATACTACTCTGAAATATGCCACTTTGGTGTAAGGATTATTTTGAGCTCAAGGCACTTGAAAAACAGCAGATACAAAAGGGACACTCTGATCTCCCCTTTCCTCCTGAATACAGAAGATAAAACTCCCATGTAGGAGCTGCCCTGTGCATACCAGGAGAAAAGGAACAGTCTTACCAAGCTGAAACCAAGAGAAATTCTGCACAAACTGACCCTGTTAAAATAATTCTTATCTTCCTTCAGCCTCTCTGTGTATTTTAGTTACTTTTCCACACTTGCCTCTTTTTGTTCAAACTGGTATTAAAGCATTTAGGTTTTGCCACTTCTTTGGGTCTTCATTTCCTCATGAGGGCTCCCGTGCCACATAAAACTTACATTAAATTTGTATGCTTTTTTGTGTGTCAATCTTTGTTGTCAATTAAATTTTCAGGCTTACCCAAAGACCATAAAAGGGTAGAGGTAAAGTTTTGCCTCCTCTGGAAAGGCAAGTTTCCCAAACCAGGATATTCCAAAGATTGAAAGGCCCAGATACTACAGCAGGCACCAAGCTACAGGAAGAAGGAAAGAGTTCTTGCTGCTCCTCCCTGACCTCACCATCCCATTCCTGTCATCCAGGTGCCCTGCTCTTTGAAATTTGGTTTACCCATACCCTTCTCCAACAGATAGATATTTATGCATTCTTCGGGAGCTGGTTCAAAAGTTACTTCCTTCATGAAATACTCCCTGAAACCATGAGCCAGAGTTTTGTTCATTCTTTCAACTTGTGTTTATTGAGCACCTGCTATGTTCTAGACCCAAATTGGTAGCCCTGTGCTTTCATATGATAATCGTGTCTGGGCCTGACTCTCCAGCTAGACTGGGACTCGTCCTCAGCATAGTCCTACTAAGATAAAGGCAAGAAGGAGTCAGCATTTAATCCTCACAGCCCAGTTTGCAGTAAGTTCTGTTATTAACTCCTTTTCACAAATGAGAAAAATGAGGCACAGGAAAGTTAGATTACTTGCCCAAGGTAATATAGCTAGTAAGTAAGTAGGGCCAGGAATCAACCATGGTGGCCTTGAACGCCTGGCAACCACATTAGAGTATCACTTCTGAATATGAAAAGATTGTCACGCTTCACTCAACTGCTTGTTTGTATGTTTATTTTTTCAAGAAAATTTTTAAAAGAGGAAAATTACTGTGTGATTATTTTCCCTAAAAGGGTATTTTTTCCATGTGGGACTTGGCTACTATCTGTATTCAATAGTAATAGATGGTCACTCATTCATTCAACACATAGCCTAATGCAATGGAAGGATGAACTTTGGAACCAGACAAACTTGAGTTCAGATACTGGCCCCACCCCTTACTAGCTGTTTGACCCTGAGCAAGTGACTTGCCTGCTCTTAGCAGTTTCTGCATCTATAAAAGGAAGATAATAATGGTATCCTCTATAATGGCTGCTCTGAGGATTAAATGAGCACATGGCAGGAGCTCCTCAAATTTATGGGAAAGTGCTTTGTGATCTGTAAGGAGCTACATGAATGCATATGATAATATTGTGAGCTGGTGGTACAGAAAAGATAAACGTAAAACCAGCAAACCTGCAAACAAGTAATGATTAATCAAAAATTAGATAGGGCACAAAACAGCAGAGAAGCAAAAGGAGTTTCACAAAGTATCTGTTTATATTAAGAGGAAGTCTGATTTTGTTTTTAAGTGCTTGATTCACCTGCAAGAAGAAAACATCAAACCTTATCGCCCACAAATACAACCATCAGAACTGCTCAGTAAATATAAATAGCACAGACATATAAACAAAATTAAATTACTGAATATACTAGAATAAACCAAAAGTGAAGCTCAAGTTTATACGGAAGCTTTTTTTCCTGTCAATTAATTTTATAAATACCATGATAATGATAAGTAGTAATAGCTGCTATTTGTTGACTATGTATTTATATCAGGCACTTTACACACATAGCTAACTTAATCCCTACAACAACTTCATGAAATAGGAACTATCACTCCCTTTCCATTCAAGGAAGTAGAAGCCCCAAGAGGTGATGGGACTTACCCAAGGTTGTACAGAGCAAAAGAGGTGGGACAGAAATACAAATCCAAAGTTCATTCTAAGAGAGCAAGTAATTTTGCTCCCTGGATTTTGCCAACCTCTTGAACATTTCTACATTTCTCCTTCTAAGCAACATCATTTGCCTCTGAATGGTAACCACTTTTTACCAGGTTATAGTTCATCCTTCTGGTCAACACGGACTTCTACATTTTTACCCAGAAATGCTCTTTCAGCATCGTCTTCCTTCAGCTGCCTGTCATTTACTGGTTCCTCAGCAGAATCCTCTTCACTTCCCTCTTCTTCAATTCCCCAGATGTCATCTTCCCTTTCCTCCTCCTTTTCCTTTTTCTTCTTGGCCTCTTCTTCCAGTTTTCATTTTTCCATCTCTTCACACAGTTCTCTCCATTGCTTCTCTACATCCTGTTTAGAGTGTGGAATTTCAAAATAATTTACAGATGGTTATAAACAAAGTTAACTCACTTTAGCAATGTCTGGCATCTTCCCACACTCTTGAAGATTTATTTACATAGAAATTTTCAGTATGTGTGGGGTGGAGAGAAGTGCATGTGTGTGTAATTTGTTCATAAATAAAATTGGTTCAGATTCAACAAACATTTACTGAATGCCTAAAGCATTGCTAAGTATGGTGCGAGACAGTCCACACATACTACTTCTATTCCTTATTGCAATGTATGAGGTAAGTGTTACTAGTTCCACTTTCTAGATGAAGGATACGAGGTTCAGACTGATTAAATTTCTTGCCCAAGCTGTATGGTTAGTGAGTGGTAGAACTACAATTAGAAACCAGGTTTTCTGACTCTGAGTCTTGTCCTCTTTCTGCTACATCAGAGAAAACAACATTTCTGGAACTCTTTGAACTTGCTTTCGAACTGTAACCAGAACAAACTTGCATTAAGTCAGAAATGGGACTTCTGTGTTCACCTAGGTCCTAGAAGTTGATCCTTGGAGCTGTCCTCATAACTCAGAGGGGCCTTAAAGAAAGGACACAGTCCAAACTCCTCTAGGACTTTAATCTGCACCTAGAGAATCTGGGCCAAATGGTCTTTTACCCAGTAGTGGGGGACAAAGCTAGATCGAGAATCTGCATGTCCAGTAGGCTGGGGCCTTCGACAATCCTCCTGGGAGCAAATGCTTGACATCTTGCTATGTTTCCTACATTATGAGGGGATGAAATCTCTTTCACTTAGGCCTTCATTTTCCTATGCCTGCAAAGCACTGGCTACAATTAATGCCTCTAGTTTTTCACTTCCCTCTCACTACTCTACTTACTGTCGTTTCCAACTTCCATTCTTTACCAGAACAGTTCTTGCCAAAGGTAACCAAAGACCACCAACTCCACCAACTAAACTCCACCTGGACCTATGACAATCCATTGAACCATCTCCTCTTCATTAGTCCTCAACCAGTACATGTCCTCACTTTCCTCCTTTATTTTTGTGTGATTGCTCTCTTGCAAACACCCTCAACTCCCTTGCCCTTCCCTCCCTTGGTTGGAAAAATCCTCAAATCTGGTTAAATCCAACATGCCATGTCTGCACCTAAACAGAGAAAATGGCTAGAAAAAAATAATAAAAGCAACCTGATTGTTCTCATTTTAAACTCACTATCACTAAACTCATGTGGGCCCTTAGTGCTTTCTGTGGTTGAGTCACTCTCTTTCTTGAATAACTATTCTCGTCTTCTTCCTCTCCTCAAACCTCCAATGGATCTTTCCCAATCTCATGTTCAGTTGTTGACCTTACTTCCTATTTCACAATCAGAAGAAATTTTCCATTTCCTCTGTGGCAGCAGCCTTGGAGGTATGCCACTTGGATTGCCCTCGGAGAAGAACTTGTCAATCAGTTGCGAGGAGAGCAGTGAGTTGGTAGCCTGTAGCTGCAGCACCTGGGGATCCACTGCAACATTTGACCCCAGGACATGCTGTTCCAAAGCAACCCCAGCCAATGGCTGAGCATGGCAGGGGTACAGGGGTCTGGCCATTTCCAACATGGTACTCCTCTATAGTTAATTTTACCTCTGAAGCCCTGCTGGACTAGCATGACTTTCTCAGAGCTGCACGGCACCCGACAGTAATTCCTACCCAATCCTCCTTCTTTCCCTCTTTCCTTTTACAGATGTCAGACTCTCCTGCCCATTGCTGTACCCTTTACTCTTCATCTTTCCTAGGCATTATCCCCAATAAATCACCTACATTTCTAACACCATCTTGATGTCTGCTTCCCAAAGAATCCAACTGACATATACTCCCACCACATTTACCCACCTGCCTGCTTGGGTTTATTCTTATATAGTAATTTTTTATTCCTGTGATTATGGATAAAATATTTATATGCCTATGGAAAGCCAACCCCTTTTCTTGGGCACTAGATCTCATCCTTAAGAACAGTGCTCCAGAAATTCTCCTCTTTCTCTCCTATATTGTTTCTCTCTTTATTGGGTCATTCCCGTTAACATACAAGCAGGCAGGAAGATCTATATATATATTAAAAAAGTCTTGACCAACCTTTCCCTTTACTTTCTATCCTATTCTCTCTACATTTTTTACAGCAAAATTCCTCAAAAGACCAGTTTATATTTGCTGTCTCTAGTTGTCTCCTTTCATTTTTTCTTTTTTTTAATTGAAGTACAGTCAGTTTACCATGTTGCATCAATTTCTGGTGTACAGCAAAATGTTTCCATCATATGTATACATACATATATTCCTTTTCATATTCTTTTTCATTATAGGTTACTACAAGGTATTGAATATAGCTCCCCGTGCTATACAGCAGAGACTTGTTTATCTATTTTATATATACTAGTTAGTATCTGCAAATCTCAGACTCCCAATTTATCCCTTCCCATTCCCTTCCCCACCATTAACAAGTTTGTTTTCTATGTCTGTGAGTCTGTTTCTGTTTTGTAAATAAGTTCATTTGTGTCTTTTTCTTATTCCACATATAGGTAATATCATGTGGTATATTTTCTTTCTCTTTCTGGCTTTCTTCACTTAGAATGACAATCTCAAGAGCCATCCATGTTGCAGCAAATGGCATTATTTTATTCTTTTTATGGCTGAGTAATATTCCACTGTATAAATACACCACAGCTTCTTTATCCAGTCATCCTTCAATGAACATTTAGGTTGTTTCCATGTCTTGGCTATTGTAAATAGTGCTGCTATGAACATTAGAATGCATGTATCTTTGAATTAGTTCCCTCTGGATATATGCCCAGGAGTGGGATTGCTGGATCGTATGGTAATTCTATTCCTAGTCTTTTGAGGAATCTTCATGCTGTTTTCCACAATGATTGCACCAAACTACATTCCCACCAACAGTGTAGGAGGGTTCCCTTTTCTCCACATCCTCTCCAGCATTTATCATTTGTGGACTTTTGAATGATGGCCATTCTGAATGGTGTGAGGTGATACCTCATTGTAGTTTTGATTTGCATTTCTCTGATCATTAGCGATACTGAGCATTTTTTCATGTGCCTATTGGCCATTTGTATGTGTTCATTGGAGAATTGCTTGTTTAGTTCTTCTGTCTATTTTTGGATTGGGTTGCTTGGTTTTTTTCTTATTAAGTTATATGAGCTGTTTATATATTCTGGAAATTAAGCCCTTATCAGTTGCATCATTTGCAAATATTTTCTCCCATTCCATAGGTTGTCTTTCTGTTTTGTTTATGGCTTCCTTTGCTGTGCAAAAGCTTTTAATTAGGTCCCATTTGTTTATTTTTGCCTTTATTTCTATTGCCTGGGTAGACTGCCCTCGGAGAACATTGCCAAGATTTATGTCAGAAAATATTTGGCCTATGTTCTCTTCTAGGAGGTTTATAGTGACTTGTCTTGTTTAAGTCTTTAAGCCATTTTGAGTTTATTTTTGTGCATGGTATAAGGGAGTATTCTGATTTTATTGATTTACATGTGGCTGTCCAGCTTTCCCAACACCACTTGCTCAAGAGACTGTCCTTTCCCCATTGTGTATTTCTGCCTCCTGTGTTGAAGATTAATTGGCTGTAAGTGTGTGGATTTATTTCTGGGCTCTCTATTATGTTCCATTGATACATATGTCTTTGTGCCAATATCACACTGTTTTGATTACTGTACCTTCTGTGTACTGTCTGAAGTCTGGGAGGGTTATGCCTCCAGCTTCATTCTTTTTCTTCAGTATTGCTTTGGCAATTCGGGGTCTTTTGTGATTCCATATAAATCCTAGGATTATTTGTTCTAGTTCTGTGAAAAAATTCCTGAATAATTTGATAGGAATAGAATTAAATCTGTAGATTCCTTTGGGTAGTACAGCCATTTTGACAATATTAATTCTTCCAATCCAACAGCATGGGATATCTTTCCATTTCTTTAAATCATCTTTAATTTCCTTAATCAGTGTTTTGTAGTTCTCAGTGTATAAGTCTTTTACCTCCTTGGTCAAATTTATTCCTAAGTATTTTTTTTTTTTGATGTGATTTTAAAAGAGATTGTTTCTTTCCTTTTCTGATATTTCTTGGTTAGTGTAAAGAAATGCAACTGATTTCTGTATGTTAATCATGTATCTTTCTACCTTGCCAAATTCTTTTATCAGCTCTGGTAGTTTTTGTGTGGAGCCTTTAGGGTTTTCTATATATAGTTTTATGTCATCTGCATATAATGACAATTTTACCTCTTCTCTTCTAATTTGATCATTCTTTCTTTAACCCAAATTTTCCCTATACCTCTCTACTGAAACTGCTCGTGTCAGAGTCACCAATGAGCTCCATGTTACTGAATTTTGTGGTCCATTCTTAGTCCTTATCTTTCCTGACCATTCAACAAAACCGATCACTCTTTTTCCCCTTAACATACTTTCTCCACTTGCCCTACAAGATACTATCTGTCTTGGTTCTCTTCCTATCTTGCTAGCTACTCTTTCTGTCTTCTCTGCTGGTTCCACTTTATTTCCCTGAGCTCTAATATTGGGGTGCCCAAAAGCTCATCCTTCAATCTTCTTTCTATATATACTTACTCATTAGGGGATTTCATCTAGTTTAATGGAGCTTTAAGTATTACCTGTAGGATGGTGGCTTTCAACTTTCTCTCTTATTCGGACTCATATCCAATTACCTCCTTTACATTTGTTTTTCTAATAATCACATTGCACTTAACATTTAATAATTATGTAATTTACTTCTGTTCCCATCCATACCCCAAATATGCTCTTCCCTTGTTCTTTCCTATCTCAGTAACTCCAACCTTCTAGTCACTGAGTTAAAAAAAACTGTGGAGCCATTCCTGTTTACTCTCACTGATATTTCATATCTAATCCATCACTCCTGTGAGTTTTGCCTTCAAAATGGATCTAGAATGTAAGCATTTCTGTACCTCCACCACTACTACCTGCTTCTGCCTCTGTTCCTCTATAATCTTTTTAAAATTTCTATAGTCTTTTTTTTTTTTTTTTTTTGAGGGTTTTTTGTTTGTGTGTTTGTTTTAGTGGAGGTACTGGGGATTGAAACCAGGACCTTGTGCACGCTAAGCATCCCTAACACTGAGTTATATCCACACCTCCTCCACCAGTCCTATAGTCTTTTGCAACACAACAGCCAGAGTAACATCTTAAACTATGAGCCAGTTCGTAGCACTCCTTTGCTAACAATGGCTCCAGTGGCTCCCCATTTTACTCAGGGAGATATCTCCAACTACTCTTTTTCTTTTTCCCTCAGCTCTAGTCACACTGTCCTTCTTACTCTTACTTGAACAAGCAAGTTATGCTTCCACTTCAGGGACTTTGTGTTTGCTGTTTTCTCCAAGAGAAGGCTTTTCTTCCTGGACATCTGTGTGGTTTGCTCCTTACTTCCTCCAAGTCTTATAAATGTTACTTACTCAACAAAGCCGCTCCTGACCAGGAAGCACAACCCCCATGATCACATCCTCTCTTTGGCTTTATTGTTCTCCACAGTTTATCTCACCAACTCACTCAACATATGTTTATTTCTCCATGTGTTTCTTTGGTCTCCCCTGACTGAATGTCAGCACCATGAGTGCAGAAACTTCTCTGTTTTATTTCACTTACATATCCCAAACAACTACACAACAGTGCTTAGAACAGGCACTCAAATATTTGCCAAATGAATGTACAGGTAATAATAGGTACCATGTATTGAGCATTTACTATATGCCAGGAACTTATAAGATAATTGCTATCAATAATCATTCCCAATTTATAGGTGAGGAGACTGGAGATCAGAAAGCTTAAATAACTCACCCAAGGTTATACAGCTAGTCGTGATGGGGCCTGCTTTTGAACCTAAGCAATCTAGCTTTAATAAAACTCATGCTCTTAACCAATACATATCATTGCCTCAACAAAATTATATTAGATAACTGCAAAGTAAAAACAAAACAAATCCAGGCTAAAATGTGTAAAAAAAAAAGTTTAATAAATTTATATTGTTTTCCATGATGTCTATGTCAAAGCATCTTTGGAAAGATTAAGTATCAAAGTTCTCTCAAAAATTCCTTTTTAATTTCTGTGTTTTGCTGGTTCGCTGAGTATGAGCTTAGTCTGCCTTTTGGGTAATCAAGCACTGGTCACAAACCTGCTTGAATGGCCCTTCCTGCAGAACCAGGAAGCCTGGATGAAGGGTGACACCATTAAGAAGCCATTATCCCAAGTATCACTCCACCCATAAAATAGTTCTAGGAGAGCAGGGAAACTGGTAAACAGCACTCACACCTTCCTTCTTTCTCCAAGTCATCCATCAGAAGTGGGTTCAATGGCTCCCTTCTAGATCACTACGCTGTGAGCAGGGGATCATGACACAGAAGGAGCATGAATTCTAACTCAGCGAGTTAAAGGCTGTGTGTGACCTTGCACAGTTTACACATACTCTCTGAATCTCAATTCTTATATCTGAAAAATGGGAATAATAACATCTGTCTTGCTGGGTTGTTTTAAGGGCTAAGTGGGAAGACTTTTGGAAAGTGCTCACAGTCAAGGACAAGCTTGTAGATGTCCAATGAATATGAGGTCTTTACCCTGCCTCTCAGGGCCATGTAACCAGCAAATGAGACAATGACTGTGAGACTGATTTTTAAAATGTAAAGAACAGTGCACAACTGAGGAGTCAGACACCTGGAATTCGGGGTGGGAGAATATCTTACTTTTCTTATTCCCTGGGTCTTGTTTCCAAACTCTTCTGCAGACTCCTCATCAGTTGTAAGAAGGAAATTGTCAAAGATGCTGCCTGACTTCACTTGTTGAAATGAAAACAATGGGATTATTAGAACTAGGTCAAATGGCTTTTAAAAAATCACCTGGAAGCCTTGCTAAATACGCAGATTCCCAGAGATTTTAGTCAATAATTGAGGTGGAGTGAGGGAATACAGTGATGATTAATAATACAGAGTGTCCAGAATGTTGCATGCCTTAGCTGATCTTCTCTAGAAAGAAGTTAATTTACTGTTTCCCAAGGTTCTGTGCTCCCCAAGCCTCTGGCCACTATTTTAGATGGTTGTGAGGAAATTTTCATCACTCTGCTAGGCTCCAAATTGCTGCCAGGTGGTGGCTCTTGCCCCAGCTCAGAATGACAGCGTCTACCTCTGCTGCCACGTATAGATGCCCTTTTTAAGGTTCTCTCCTCAATATAATCAGAAAAACCAAAAGAATATAGGGAAAAGAAAAGATTTGACAAGAAGTATGAACACAATTTAGATTCTCTACCACATTTCTCTATTTTCTTAAAATAACATGTTTAATATTTACAATTAAAGAAAAAGATGAATTAAGCCAATGGTATATAATAATGTCAGTGTTGATTTAATGATGAAGGAGCAGAATAGAAAGAGCAGAAATCATGGAGTCAGACAGGGCAGCTCAACCACACACTAGCTGTGTGAATTTGGGCAAGTTACTCAACTCCTCTGAGCCTACTCCCTCATAAGTAAAGTATTAAAAATTACTCTCCCACAATGTTGTCATGAGAATTAGAAGTAATATAGGTAAAGCACAGTGCCTAGCAGATAACAGTCATTCAATAAATGGTAATAGCTATTATCACAATTTTTTAGTATCTGGATATGTTTCAAAAGAAGCAAAAGGAGGGTCATTATGGATTTTTTAAAATTTAGCACTATATTAAATAAATCAGGAAGTTCATTGTGTGGGACAAATTGTGTGACTAAGAAAGTTTGCAGCATGAGTTATATGTCCCTCCTCCACAAACTGAAAAAAGTTTTGTTTTGTTTTGATTTTTTAAATAAGAAAGACTTTTTTTTTTAAACTTACATCATCCCACCAACTCTGCCTTCAGCAGAAAAATAAATGACAAAATAGCCACTTTGGATAGAGATCATTATTTTTCTCTGAGCCATTTTAAAACTTGGTTTTAATAATTCCTTATGCAACTTAAAGATTTTTTTTTAACCTTTGGGATTCTTTTTCTCTTTTGAGTTGCCAGTAGCCTTGGTTAGAGAACCCCTCATTGTTGGCTCTTCTGTTTTTCCTGCTCCCATAAGAAATGTTTCTAATCTCCCCTGTTCTCTTCAGTGTCCCCTCACCTCCATCCCCCTTACACTAAACTCATGGCTCTGCCTCCCACTGAGAATCTGGACATGAGGCCAGTCCTGCTTCCTAAAACCCACCAGTGGAGTGACCTTGGTTTACTCACATCTTCTCTGTGCTTCCATGTTTTTATGTGGAAAAGGAAGAAAATGTAATTTCCCCCATTTCTTCATACAGTTCTCAGAAGAAAAGAACGTGAGAAAGAGCTTTGTGAGACTGTAAAGCCCTAATTCACTGAATTAATTCACTGAAAGTTACCTGGTTTCCTGTGATATCCCACTTGAATCATAAAATGGCAAGAGATAAGTCTGGGTACTTATCAGCTATTGGATCTTGACAGTGGAGATGTTAAGTCCTGCCCTCCAGCCTCACAGGGTTGTGACACAGACCATATGACCTAAGGAATATCAATGTGCTTTGCCTTATGGCTAGGCTATACTCTTTGCATTTTGTGTCACTATTCCTTCAAAGATTGTATGGGAGTCCCAAAGGTAAGAGAAAGAATTTTCTTTGTTCACTGCCATCTCCTCCCAGCCTCTGTCCTGATAAAAGTATGCAATCATTCTGCCTAAGAAGAAAAACAAACAAAAATCAAAAAAACAAAAGGATGGTGTATGGAAGTGTCAGAACAGACAACAGGAGGGGTCAGGGACTAAGCAGGAAGGTTAACCAGTTTATTAGGCTAGGACCTGATCCCTAGGGCAGTGGGCTCACAGAGCATCTGACTCTGGAGACCCAGGCTGAGGTGGGGCAGGTGAGGGAATTCCTTCCTGTCTCCATGCTGAGTCCCAAGGCTTTTCCACCAAGGAGCAGGATCCTGTGATTGACCCAGGCTGAGGTGGGGCAGGTGAGGGAATTCCTTCCTGTCTCCATGCTGAGTCCCAAGGCTTTTCCACCAAGGAGCAGGATCCTGTAATTGAACCGGATGTGCGGGTTGGCTGAGTGAGTAGGGTGGGATAGGACTTGTGAGTGCCAGACCCAGTTAGAACTTACAAGGAAAGGATGCCTTCAAGGGTGATGCCAGCGCCATACAAAATTGTGTCACAAGAGAGAAAAAAGAGATAAAGAGATAATGCTGGCATTTCAGAAATGTAGTCTCTCAGGCTTCATCCCAGACCTGCTGGATCAGAATCTGCATTTCCTTAAGATCCTGAGTGATTCATGTGCTTGTTAAAGTTTGACAAGCACTCCTTCAACATGGTTTAAATTCTCAAACAGAAAGGTTTGCCTCTTTGGGGAGGTTGATAGTACTCAGAGCAATTAGTGCCAAATAATTTTTAAATTTTGTAGATGAACAAAGATATAATTTAAAATGGGTACTTTAATGTTTTCAGTGGAAAAAAAAAAGCCAATGCATTTTAAAGGAAATAGATTAGGCATATTAATATGATCACATATTTTTACAAGATGTAGAAATTTCCTATCATTTATTAAAAGGGGACAACTGGAAAAAAAAATGAAGTAACAATGGAAACTTGTACAAACTGTATCCACATTCTTCAGAGAAGAAAGGAAGGAAAGAAGGACAAAACATGTCCCTCTCTTCTCTCCTTCCTTCCTTCCTTCCCTCCTGAACCCCTGCTCTGCGTGTGGTAATTTATATACATCATCTTCTTGCACTCTGATGCTGGCCTCACTGAGTCAGGAAACTAAGAAAGTTAAAATAAACATAGAAACCAAGAAAGCTTCAGACAGGGGGCCTCTGCTCCAGAGACCTTTAAAAGCTCTGAACTGTAGAAATCACTGGTCAGAGACTGGTCAGAGATTTCTCTGGCCGTGGAACAGTCCAAGATACACCCAAGGACAAGTGGCTGTGCTTTCTAGAGACTCTATTGTATAGTGGGTATAGTCAATAAAGCAAGGACTTTAGAAGATGGCAGACCTCTGAATCCTGACTCTACCGTGCACCAGCTATGTGCTCGTGGGCAGATCACCTGACATTTCTGATTCTCAATTCTCTCAATTGTAACATGGGGTAAGAACAAGGGATAATAATGCTTAGTTTCCCTTCCTCTCCAAGAGAATTCCAAGACTTTGTAGATTGCAGTTTCTAAGAGGCCTCGTGGGCTAAGGCCTTCATTCTGCAGCGGGCACTTGAGGTGCTCTCTTTCTCCCAAGTTTGAGAAGAATCCTCCCTATCTTCAAAAACCGGTCTCGTTGGAACAAAACTGTGTGAAGGCCTGAGTATCTGAGCCCTGCTCTTTCTCTTCTAATCAGAGCCAGGAGAGATAACTGGTAGAAAAGAGGGAGGCTAGGTCAGGATTTGTCATCATGCCTGGGACAGTCAGCCCCAGTATCTGTCTGGGGATTTTAATATTTCAAAGTTTTACCAGATCTCTGATTCTATTTTATTTCCAGAACCACCCCTAGATTCATATGGGACCAGCCTCGTAGTGTAAACTATTGGAAATCTGAATCTAGCTTCAGAAAGGCCTGTACTCAAATCCCAGCTTTTCTGCTTACCAGATGTGTCTTCAGGCAAATTAGCTAACTTTTCTGAATGTCGATTTTTACACTTAGAAATGAGAGATTTTATAGTGACAATTACACGGCATTTGCAAAGTCTCTGAAATAGGGCTTGGTACATGGTAGAGACTCAATAAATTTTAGCTATTATAATTACTAGGATGACTATAATTATCCCTGTTTTAAATGAGCAGCTTGAGATTTAGAAAGATCAAGACTCATTTAAGTCTTGTAATTTCCAGCCTGGAGCTCTTTCCACTTTGTGGGAACTTTAGAGAGACTGTTGTTCAGTGGCTCTGAACCCAGAGAGCTTTACCTGCCAAGGTCCAGGCCAAGGATGCTGATGTTATAATAGTGACAAATGGTGGGGTCGGGCTTATATTTAGGGTTGTCTACTCCTGGATGAATCTATGCCCCCAGTAATTGGGATTGTTAATGATCCGAGGTTTCCACTGTCCCTAAGCAAAGAAACAAAAAGTGAACATGGCATTAGCATTTTTCCACTCTTTTCATGCAATCAGAAAGACTAATCAATTCATAAAGACAGTTGTGTATTAGGCATAAGGATTCAGAACGAGATTCCTGGAGCTGCCTTCCCTTTCTTTGAGCTAACACCCAAGACTCTTCCAATTTCCCCTTTCTACTCAGAGGGCTCTGAACAAGGTGGCAGAGACCTATTCTGAGCCTGGCCACAGCTCCCTGTATAAGTTTGTTCATGAAGAAACTGAAGCTTCACAGGGAACACCATCTAAAGACTCTAAACTTGGAGCCCTTCTCCTCCTGCTGTGCAGCACAGGAAACTGTGGCCAAATAAAATCATGCTTGCTTCAGTCATTTTTATCTCTGGACCATTAGATAGTTGATTCCTTTAGTTCCCTCTCACTTCAGTCATGCGGTCAAGACTTAGCCCTTAAAAAGAAGTTCCCCCAACCCTCCCCCAACATCTTTGGCTCCTTCCTGTACTTCCCTTCCCCCTTTTGGACCACTTCTGAGACTTCCGGTTCCTGACCCCAGACCCATTTCTGTTTTGACCATGTTCCTTTGGCTGCTTTCCACCACTCTGGACAAAGTTTTTGCCTAGAACTCCCTAGACCTCTGCCTCCCAGCATCAACCTTGACCAGCCCACCTTCTTCCAGGTGGGCACAGCCCTGAAAGCAGGGCTCAGATGGAGCTACAGCCTTACAGAAGGAGGTGGGAAAGGAGGAAGATGACCACAGGCTCTCAGTGTCTGTTCTGTAAATTAAAATTTACATCTTTTCTGTCTTTTTTCTCACACCAATTGGAAGGAGAGACTCCCTCACCTGATACTTCAGGTTTGGTATTAGGAGCCCTTCCCACTCCCCATCCATCGCCTCATTCCAGTCATCTGGCTTCTTGGCATCCGGGTCTGGAATATATTCAGTCTTCCCGGTCCTAAAACAAAATGTTCCTCCATGAGGACAGATGGGTGGGCTGGAACGAAAGGGAGCCAGAGTACAGTCGGGTACCCTACCCCTGCCACCCTCCTGTCTTCACCACTATGAAAGCCCAGCTCAAGACTCTGCAAATTAATCTGATACATACAGCAGAGAACAAGGCTTTAAGCAACTCCAGTCCCTCCACAAATTCTCTATCCTTCTGACCTTGAGTCCTTTAAACTCAAATAACATGAGAATTTCCCTTATCTCTGACTCTCTCCCTTCCCTAGTCATGTGCCTTTATTGTCAGAACAAGTCTTCTAGCCTGTGCCCTCTTCCTGAAGTCCTCTCCTAGTGACCTACCTTGTACCCTGGGGGGCTCCCGCCTTGTAACCCAGGTCCTTTCTATTTCCCAAGACAGATCTCTTATGTCACAGCCTATTGTAATTTTCATATTTCTTCTACTGTGGAGGCTCCAAAGTTTTTCTCTGTCTACCTGGCAGTTCACCTTGGTGCTGACCATTTGCCCAGACTGACTAACCCCACTAGACTCACAGTCATTTATCAACATTGCAGCTGGGAAACTCCCCTGGTTTCTGGGCTGTCTCAGCTGCTCTGTGGTTCTTGAGACATTAATAGCCTATCCTGGGGGCTATAGTCTTGATGGGGACACAAGTCTATCTAAATAGTTTCCACCTTCTCTAGGTTCACTTAACAGGGAGTATAAAGGCCTGCAGCCTTTCCCTTCTCCCCCAGGCCTTGAGCCAACCCTGATTACATCAGGTGCATGGTCCTCACCAGGACGGAGGGTCTATGGTTAGTCTTGTTGCTCTGATATGCTTGCTGGTCCTGGAAGTGACCTAGTCCCTAATTTTCTCATGGTGCTGAAGGTCCAGATACACCTTGAACATTTGCCTTCATTCCCTCCAGCTCAGCTTCCCTTGCTCTAATAAATTCACTGTTTGAAATTCAGTACATGATTAATGTATAAATGCCAGATATTAAGGATTTATGTACCAGGCACTAAATTATATACATATATATATAGCTCATTTAATCTTCAAAACAACCTTCACACATAGATATTCTAATAATATCTGTCTGTGAAATTGACTTTCACAGCAGTTATGTTCCTTGCCCAAGGTCTAACTATTTATAGTTGGGGTCTCACAGTTAGTAAATGGTGGAGCTCGGATATAAACTCCTATCTGCCTGACCCCAGAGTCTATGTTTCTAACCCTTAGGTTAATACACTCACTCAAGCTTTGTCTCTTCCTTCCTGGAACACCACCTGCACCCCAACTCAGGCTGGGTTAGAAGCCTGTACGGATGGGACTCCGACTGGATTTGGCTTCCCTGACTCTCACCACTAATACACAGTGTGACCTTCATCTGTGTACACGTCTGAATCTCTCACTAGATTCTGAATCCCAGGAGGATTCTCAGTCCCTGGATTGTTCTGTTCATAGCTATATCCAGTACAGCTTTCCAGTGAATGGTAATGATTCAATGAGTATACTCCACATACTTCCCATATCAATAACTTTGGAGTCAGAGATCCATGTTCAAATGTTGGTCCTAATGTATGTGTGCTTAGGCAAGTCACTTCATTTTCTAAGTGTCAGTTTCCCTATCTTCATAGACGCTACCAGAAGGATCAATAGATGCTCAACAAATGTGGGGCGTTTTCCTCTTCCTTCTATGCCTCTTTGGATACCAATATTTAGCTGGACACTTCCTTGAAGGATTGATGTCCCCAGTTTCTGCTCTGTTGTTCCCAACCTCCTCCTCCCATCTGCACAGCTGAGATCCCCACTCACTTCCCAGCCAAACACTCTCTGACCTCAGGTTTCTTATCTTCAGGGTCCTCTATTTGCAGACGTTTATCCCATTTCCTTGCTTTACAGGCATAAGGGTCTTTTATCCACCTGGGAGGCAAGAAGTCCCGGTCATCCTCCAGACCCCAAGATGCTACTTACTGGTTGTCAATTTTGACCTCATAAGTAGCATTGAGGCGAATAATCAGAGTATACAGGTGAGTGTCTTTATTGATCTGGAAAGGGAATGGGGAATATTTCAGTTTCCTACTGGACCTCATGCATTAAATGCATCTAAAACAGACCTAAGTTCCTGAATGGCACCTCCCACATATTCACAAGCACATTTTACCACCTCCCTCATCCCATTCTCTGCTTAACCCAAAAGAAACTTTGGGATTCATTCTCCTAAGTACACTTTCCTCTGGCCTCCCTTATCTCCCAACCTTCCCTCCGTCACAGCTCTTGTCATTCTCTGATCTTGTCTGTTTTCTGTCTGTCCCACTAGACTTTGAGCTTCTCAACAGCAGGGATCATGTCTGATTCATCCGTTGTATCTGCAGGCTCCAGCACAAGGCTTACCCTGAGGAGGATCCAGGGAGCCCCCATATAGTCCTGCTAGGGAAAGGCTTTGCCCTGAACATAAGTTCTCCAGTGACCCAGGACCTTGGGGCTTTTCTAGACTCAGTCTCTGCCTCTCTCCAGTGGTCTAGTTGTGCCAAACTTCTTGCAGTGCCAGTCTTTCTCAAGTCTCCCCGACATTTCTCACGTGATTACCTCTTCCAGTAGCTCAGTCCTCCCTAAAATGGTCACATTCCTTTATAAGACCAATTCATGCTCATCATTCAAAACTCAGCACAGGGAAAACCTTCTCTAAGAAGCATTTCTTAAGCCATCAGGCTGGGTACGGGGCCTTTTCTGTGCTCTCACAGACTCCAAGTATACTGGGTAGTCATTCTCCTTTGCTTGACTCTTATCCTCATTGGACTCTGAGTTCTCAGGGGCCATCCCTGGCTCACTCAATGCCCCTGGCCTGAGGCCCAGCACAGAGCTGGCATTCAGAGTTTGCCTGTTGACTGATGATGAAATCCAGCTATTATCCTCCAGGCAACCTAGATCTCTCTTACCCTGATGTTTCTAAGTCCAGCACTTCCCACCTCTCCCATCTTTTCCAATATCTAGCAGTGAGGACCTGGGCCATGTGTAGGTAATACTCAATTCATAGGGATTAAATGAGGTAACACATACAAAATGCTTATCCATCCCCCTAGGCTGAGGACCAGCCCACGCACTCACCCTGCACTTGATGGTCTTTTTGTTCTCATGGTATTTCCCTTGATAACGAAGGATAACTTGTACTTTGTTGTTGCCAAAGCCATAGATGTCTGGGCCTGGAAATTAAATCCCAGTGCATGATTTTACATCATTTTTAGGCCATTTGCCTTGCTGTTCTGTGGCCAAGACAGCCATAACCTGCTAATTATCAGGGTCCCAGCAGGAAATAGATAGCAGACTCAAATTTAGGATTATTTGAGGAGAATTTAATAAAAGGACTATTTTTAAAGGTGAAGGCAGGACATTGAGAAAATACAAGGAATAATGCTATGCTCCGGGCTAGCAAAAGTAGGGCTATTCCCATCCCTAGGCTTGAAGGAATGGTTACCAGAGGCCAGAAGAAAAAGAATCTTGTAGAAAGGACGGCCAGGAGAGAAGCTATGACTTTCAGTCAAGGGACACAACTCTCTCTTCCTCTGATCTCCTGCCAGGGCTTGCATTGACCAAACCCAACTGGAAGTTCCCCATGTGCCAGACACTCTATACCATGTCATTTAATTCTCACAGCAGGTAGGTATTACTTTATCCACTTATAGCTGGAAAAATTGTGGCCCAGAAAATTAAGCAACTTGCCTAAGGTCAAACAGCTAATAAGTAGCATTACTGGGATTTAAACCCAAGCCTATCTAGAAAGAGATCCTGGGGCTCTTCCTACTTTGTGAAAAGTTTAGAGGAAATTGATCAGTGGTTCTGAGCCAAGAGAGCTTAACCTGACAAAAGGTCCAAGAATAGGTTTTAACCTAGTTTTTCAACCTAATTTCCCATGTCATTTCTCTCTGACTATCCTAAACACACACGCGTGCGCGCGCACACACACATACAAACACACACAAACACACACACACAGTGTGCTCTAGCCATACTGGTCACATTGGTTTTTCTACTTGCATTTGAATTTCATGTCTCTGAGCTTTTGGACACACAGTTTCTTCTGCCCTTATAACATTTCCTCTTTCTCCTTTTCTGCCTATTAAAAGCTAACTCATTCTTCAAAGAATAGTTAATACCTTCTCCCCAAAACCCCCTGTTGGACTAAGTGATGCCATTTTTTGTGATCTCATAGCTCCTCACCAATACTTTTTTTAAAGTATGTCTTTCATTCTGCCTTTTAAAAAATGATTCATATAGCTGTGTCCCCACCAAACAGAAGGCAAAAAAGAGTGAAGTAGAAAAAGCCCAGGCTTTACAGCCAGACAGACTGGGTTCAAATTCTGGCTTCCCACTTACTCACCTTGGGCAAATTTCTTGCCTCCGTTTACTCATCTGTAAAATGGAGGTGATAATAGGCTAAATGTGTTGCGTTGTTTGAGGATCAAATAATGTTCATATGAAAAGAAAAAATCACATGAGAAAAATTGGAAACAATTTTACAACCACCATGTACATATACACATATAAGCTCCTCATGAGAGGGTGGATTCTGAAACAAATGGAGATGGACAGATACATATTTAAAATGGCCAGAGTGGTATATTGCACTACATAAGGAAGGGATTGAAAGTTAACAAGAAAAGAGAGTTGAGAGAGGAGGAATGCAGACAGGGAAAGGGCAAAGCAGCTGAGGAGGACTGTGGTGAGAGCTTGCAGAGAGAGCTCTGAAGCTCCCTGGGAGAAGAAAAAATATTGAGGGAGAATTTTAGCAAATGTTGCTGTATGTTGCTTGGTGTAACCCTTTCCTCTGAATTTGTATAAAAACATTCAGTACAATCCACCTTTATCAGTGATTTAGGAGTTGAATTTGTTGCTGTTGTTTCTTTCTTTTTTTTTTTTAATATCAACCACGTTGAAATTGGGTTCAAGGGTGGACCTAAGTAAGAGCTGGACTGCCCCAAGGAGGGCTAGTGACATACTGAGGTTACAGATGCAACAGCCTGGATGCACTACAGATGTGTGGTAAAGTTGATTTCCCTGATTTCCCGTGCCTTTATCTCACTGAGGACAGGACCCTCCTTCACAGCACAAAGCCTTATTGTACTGGGCACATCTGAGGGTATCAACACAGTTTCTGTTCCCTTTCTCCTTTTCTGAGAACTGGGGAATAGCTCTCTGTACTGTAGCCTGTTAATACCCTGTGACGCTCCACCTCTTTGCTCTATTTATATTAACAGTTAGGTTTAGAGTTGCTTTTCTCGGGTCTTTGAAGAGTCTTACTGCAGAGGGAGGTGGAGCTATCTATCACATTAGAAGTTTCCTGTTCTAGGTCCTTCTGAGCCTTTTCTACAACTGCAGTGGCTCTCATTAAAACCTCACGAGGCTGACAGCAACTGTTATCAGAGCTTTCCAAACATGATGTAATACTCAGATTCCGAATGCATATCCTCCTGGTTCAGCGTGCCAGGAAAGAGTTTCACGTACCCACCACCACAATCGATGCCTTGCTCGTGTTTTACAGAAAAGTGAACCACCAAGGTCTCGTTCTCATTGCTGAACGGTTTAAACCTCGTTGAGAGGGCATAAAACTTGGCATCTTCTCTGATTTAGAGACCTGGGATCAGAGTACAGAATCTTTAGGTTTAAATACCCAAAGAGCAGCCAGAGAAACCCAGGATTTCATCTCTGGTACATCCTTAAACACCTACTGTGTGCCAGGTGCTGTGCCAGGTGCTTTACACACATTATTGCATTCAAGCCCAAGAACATCCCTGCACAACTGGTATTATCTTCACTTCTACAGATTGGAGTCTGAGTCACCTGGAGGTGAAGCCACCTGCCTAGGGCCACAAGGCTAGTAAGGAACTAAACTGGGATTTTTAAGCCATGTTTGTCTGTTTCTTTTTTTCCCTTATGCCATACTGCCTCTGATTTTCAAGAGATACTTAAATACTGTTCTGAAGCTTTACAAAACAAGGCTCTGTTTCTTCTGAAACCTCCTGGGTGGCCAGAATCAGGCTCTGCCATGCACAACTGCTGTGGTAGGAAGAGGCCAGGCACAGCCTCTTAGAGTAAATAATAATTGTTGTTAACATCTATTGAACACTTCCCACTCACCCAGCAATGTATTTCATTCATATGTATTACTGCACTTAATCCTCATAAAAACCTCTGTGAGGTGGGCCCTACTCATATTTCCATGTTATCATGAAATCAGTGAGGCTATTTCACTTGTCCAGAATCACACAACCAGCCTATCAAATTCCAGAGCCCCCAGCCTGAGACTTTATCTCTTCCTCCAGAGAACATCAGAGCTGTAAGGGGTCTTGGAGCCTTTCTGGTCTAACTCCATTACTTCATAGATGAGAAAACCAAGCCCCCGAGAGGGAAAATTACTTATCTAAGATCATATAATCACAAATGACAGACATACAAGCTACATGTCCAGACTTCCAGGCTAGTGGTCTTTCCATTATTCCATGTGGCTGCCCAGCTTCCTGGTTATGGCTCTGTCACTTTAACTCTCAGAGTCTCAGTTTCCTCATCAGCAAAATGTGGGTAATTAATCATACCCCAGAGGGTTCCCATCAAAGTCAAATGAGTGAGAGATGTGAGAAGCACTTTGTGAACTGTCAGTATAAAATGCAAGGGACTATCATTATTCATGCTTGGTGAGGGTCCTTCCTTCATGATCCACAGCTCTTTGTACTTTCCTGGGTCACATTATATTGCAATTAAGCTTATTTTAGTCTCTTTGAATAAATTTTAAGCTCCTGAAGGGAAGAGGCATCTTTAATATAAAGATCTAGGATAAGTTCTAACATAGAGGAAACACTCCATAGATTTGTGTTAATTGCACAGAAGGATCACAGGTCCTGATTCAGACGTCTCTTGAGCATTTGTTGCCCAGCAGTCTCTGTGCTAAGCACTTTGATGTCTAATATTGCACGAGGAGCTGCCTATATTTTAAAAAGTATGCTTATTTCCCCAAAGCCCTCAAGTGAGGCTAGCATAGCCACAGAAGACTTCATGGAGGAAAGGAGTGGACACAAGGGAAAGGGCACCGAACCCACAGGCAGAAGACCAAGCCTTGAATCTCCACTCTACCAAGGCTTGTAATGTAGCCCAGTGTGATTCCCCCTCACTCTCTGAGCCTCGTTTGTACCCAGAACCCTTTCAGACAACTGGGGGGACCTAATGAACCCAAGTGGGATGAAACATGGGGAGCAACAACCAAGAAACCAAGCTGAGAGGAGATGGGTGGCGGTGCAGACTGCCCTCAGAAGCGTCACTCAGTCTCCAGTTCTCTCCCTTCTGGAAACAATTTTTCAGAGTGGATTTAAAAGATTTTAAATATTCAAGCCAGTTCATAATCCTCTCCTTTAATAAACATGAAAATGAGATTCATAACAATAGCCAGGAGAGAGAAGATGGGAAATCACTCCAGAGGACAATCAATGGATTCTATTTATAGGACAAAAGCTTTCTCAGACAAAAATCCATTGCTTACAGGCCTTAGCCTCAGAGCTCCCCTTTCCCTCATAACAGTATTTTGCTCTTACAACAGCCCTGTCTAATGAACACGGCAGATGAAGACTATGATCTCCATCTAATATCAAGGCTCAGGGAAATGTAAAGACTTGCCCAAATTATGCAGCCAGCAAGTCATAGCCCTGGGTCTGTCTGCTCAACTCTCCATTGTAACAAGCAGCTCTAGGGGTGAGCAGTATTCAGAAATTATTGCTTTTACCTGTTTCAAGTGCAGAATGTTATATTAAAAAACTCTAGGGTTGGGGAAAGCAGTATAGCCCAGGGGTAATGAACACAGTCCTGGAGTCAGACCTAGAAGTAGGTCTCAGCCCCACCTCTTGCCAGCTGTGAATATAGCCTTGGGCAAATTAGTCAACCTCTCTGAGGCCCTCTGCAAAATTGGAAACAGAATAGCAACATCTCATGAAGTTGTTAAGAAGATTCATGGGGATAATGTGTTCAAGGACTTAGTTTTAAATACCTGTTATTCAATAAATAGACATTATTATTTTTGTGGAGACTTCATTCTTCTCCACTTACTGCTTCTTTTTATTCTAAGAAAGAGAAGTGAATTGGTAATCTTGAATAAAAACAGTTGCATACAAGTCAGAACTTTCCCAGCTAATTAGTATATTCCTAAATTCCAGTATTTACCTTTATCCTTTTCTTTGTAAAATTTTCCTGCAGTGAGCTGAAATTTACCATAATCCGGCCTATGTTTAGATTCCACCCATCTATAAGGTTAAAGAAGAAAAAAGCAACATGTAGAAATGGTTTGTTTGTTTTTTTTTTAAGATAATACAATGCAGCTGAAAGGAAGCAGGATCCTGTGCCCACCACCTGACCCCCAATCCCTGCCTCCATACCCCTGCCTCTTGTTTATAGAAAAGCTGAAGTCTCCCGGGCCTCCCTGAGTCATAGAAGAGCAGGCTCAGGCAGTCCATGCCTCAGGCTAGGAGCCTGCAGGCATTGGGGGATGGCAATGACTCTCACCACTTAACTCAACGATTAACTGAGATTTTTCCTTCATTTCCCTATAAAGCTTCCATGGCTGAACAGTATCTTTGGAGATGGGTTTTTTTGAGGGGGATGCTGGGTCCACTAGATTGCAGGCATTCTGATTAAGAATTTTTGTTACTAAGGCTATTGCTCCCAGGATCATACCCTTGCTCTTCTCTCAAATAGAAACCAATTACTCTAATCTAAGTCTCAGGAGGAAATTGCAGAGAAGAAACAAGAACTGGTTAGAAGCCAGTCCAAGACAGTGGAGGATTTGATTTCCAGTGGACCTTGAGCCTCATTTTACACTCATTGTAATATATTAGCATGCTAAGTGACACACCCCCAGTGTCATGACAGTTGCCATGACAACCACCAGAAAAGCCCATACAAAGACTGAAAAGCTTGGACAAGGTCTGATTGGCTCCATCACACACAGAGGGAGGACATGATGGCAGAAGCCTCTCACAAAAGTCCATGTGGCCCGGCCCAGGCCGGAGCTGCCCCTACTGCCCATCTTGGCTGATGGCTCCACACTCAGAGCACCTCTTCCTCACTCGAGTGCTTATCTTCCTTTCTCCCTGCTCGGGTACCTTCCTTCTATGTCCCCTTCTGAGCAATAAAGCAGTTGTTCACTTAGTTCCTCTGCCTCTGCTGTGCGAATTCTTTCACAGCCATAGGCAAGAACCCACTTTGGTGGGCTTCCTAATTTAAGGGTCCCTCCATCCACTAACACAGCTAAGGCTGATCAAGTCTTATGGGAACAGTAAGGGAATATCAGAAAATACTCCAATATTCCTGAAATCCCCCTCACTATCTGATACCTGAACCCACACGGTTAGTGTTCCATTAATGCTCTACCTCACCCTCCCCTATGAAAGTTAAATCCTGAAAACCACTACAGGAATGTTTGATTGAAAAGCATGAGATGCTCTGATAAAAGTAGCTGGAAAATATGGTTAAGGAACTGAGCCCTTATACATATTTATGTTTAGTAAAATAAAATAATAAAATCAGCTTACCAAGTAAAGATGTTAGCAATATCACTTCCTGCTTCTTGAGTTAGTAACGATGATATTGAACAATCAATTTCCATTGACCCTTTTTTTATTTCTTAAACATTTTCAACTCCTTTGCAATTTCAAGGAGATGCTGATAAATTTGTTTGGCTTTGGCATAGATGGCATCTAGACAAAGTGTCCTTCTTTTTGGGACCTGGAACTCCGTCCAAACATTCAGTGCCTTTCTGATCTTATGTCAGCTCAGAGTTGCTGACTCTCACTTCCTGGGCCCACCGTGGTCCCAGAGTCTTGGGGCAATTTGGCAGCTTGAGATGGAAGAGGTCTCAAGGGTGGATTTTATTTTATCTCCTCCCTGCAGCTGAATCAATCTTTCTTAAATTCTACTCCCTGATATCTAGGGTTATTGCCTTAGCTCTACCCATGAAAACTGCACATCACACACAACCCATAACATGACCCTGAGCTGGCTCTGTTGGCTTCTATTACTCAAGTCTAACAGCCAACTACCTCTCTTCCTGAGGCCCAGGAGCTTGCTTTCTCTTGTCTTCCCCTGTTGTTCCCAAGATCGCAGTATTAGTAAGGCCAGGTCATCTCAGTGACCATTCCACCCGTGACTCCTGCGGGAGGGGCCCCAGGAGGTTCTTTCTGCCGCAAGTGGCTATGGCTTGAGTGAAGTGGATCCGGCTTCTCTGACCACAGTTGATGTAATGTAGGGTAAGAATTGATGTCAAAGTCAAAAGATTTGTTATTATGTATTAGACCTTTGTGTGGCTCCCTAAAAATTTCCCTTCATTTACTCCCGTGGACAGTGAGATATAAGATAAGTATTATTAGTTCCGTTTTGCATCCAGTAAGCAGACCCAAATCTTTGCGATTTCAAACACTGCCTCGCCTCTGGAAGGAGAGGAAGATGTAGGGAAAGTGCTACAAAGAGAAAAAAAGTTATATAATCATGATAGTAGCTACTGTTTTGCAACCGCATGTCAGGCATTGTGCAGACTGCCTCATATGCATTGTCTCATTGCAGTCTCATAATACCTCTGGGACAAATGTCCTATTTTCCCCTTATTCAGAAAATAAGAAAAGTGAAGCTCAGAAACTTGTCTAAGTTTGCAAGTTAAGTGGGTAGGCCAGGCCTGGACCTAGGCCTTTGCAGCACCAAAATCTGTAGTTTTAACCTCTATACTATATGGCTTCCCATGAGATCATGTGTGTGAAAAGCCCTTTATAACCTAAAGAATGTGCCACAAACGTTAAGAGTCAACCATAGCGCTTTACAGTTTGTAATTAATTAGGTTATTTATGTATAATTTGAGTAATGCCTGTCTTCCCCACCAGATTGATAAGTTTCATAACTATTCTACTAACCATTGTATCCTTGTGTCTGGCACGGAGCAAATCGCCAAAAACATTTGTTGAATGTCTAGATGGATGCATGGTCATGACTTTTGCCTGTGTCATAAGATTCTCAACCTTACAAATGGATTGATTCATTTATTATTCAATTTGACAAATGTTAATTGAGCCTGACATGCATGTGGAAACAGTTTACAACTTTGACCCTGAACTTTATGATGGGAGAGATTAGAACAAAACTCAGAATTTCTCATCACTAATTATTTTTCTGGGTGAACAGTATTGACACAAATGAAACCTGCCACAATTCAGGATGTCTTGAAATAAGGAGCCTTTCTTGTTAGGAGAATAATGTCACATGGTTAATAAAGTCCCATTTTAATGTTTTATACTTATCCTCTTAACAGTATAAAAGGTTCAAGCCAGAATGACCCTCAGTGGCCATTTAATCTGACCTCTTCATATTGTATATAGAGAAAATAAAGCCCAGAGAAGGAAGTGACTCTCTCATGGACACAGTTGCCAGTTACAGAGCTGAGACTAGAGCCCAGTCCTTCTGCACTCTGGTCCTGGGCTCATTATTCCTTCATTCAACAACTATTTCTTGAGCATTCATTTTGTGCCTGGTACCAGATGCACAGACATGAGTCTGACAAAGTCCCTCTAGGGATCTCTGAGCTTCAGGGAGCTCAGAGTCTGAAGAGACAGACAAGTGAACAATTACAATACAGTGCGGTAAGGGCACGGATCAAGGGAAGCAATGAAATTCAGAAAAGCACTGATTGCCCTTCAGAGTCAGGGTAGATTTCAGAGAAGGCATGCCTGAAGAAGAATTGAAAAGATAGAAAAGGTGAGGAATCAGTGGTCCAAACAGAATGACTTGCATGTGCAAATGCCCTGAGTCATGAAATAGCACGGTATTTCAAGGGAAATGCAAACAGTACTATACAGTTTTGCAGGGCGGCTGGGCCAGATCAAGGAGAGAACTTATTAACTGAGAGAATAGAGCAGTATATTTACCAAGGTTTGATGCTACCATATTTTTTTCCTCACTAAATCTTTCCTTCAAATTGGACAAATATCTCTATGTCCCCTGAGATCCATCCAACAAAAAATAACAGGTGTTTGGGAGCTGGATTACACAAATGATAAATGCGCATAAACATGACCAAGTCTGCAGAGATACAGAACCAAGGAAGCCTTCTTCTGTCAAATGAACTTACTTCCACATTGTACCTCCCAGGACGCCTGCCTTGTAGTGTAGTTCAAATCCAAAGACTGGGCTAAGGACTCATTTCTGCTGCTAGCTTCAGCAGGGTATTTAACCTCTCTGAAACTCAGTTTATTCATATATAAAAAGGAGTTACCTTACTCATAGTTTCTGGAAGAATTAAGTGAAATAGCATACAACACAGTGTCAGGCACATTGTAAGTCCTCAATAAATACTACTTGAAGCTGAATCTGTATATATGTGTGTATGTATACAAAGATATATCATATTGAAGGTATTTTTAGCCTTGAAGGTAAAAGTTGTGCCTTCCCCAGCATCTAGTCCTGAGCCTGGAACAGAACAGGCCTTTTAAGAATTGCTTGCATAATTAAAATACATATTTGCTGCCTTTATTCAACATCACCAGATTATATTTTGCAAAAGAGAATTTGCTAGATAAACCCAAGCTTATCTCTTCAGGTGCCAACATTTTGTCTACGATTTTCAATGGAAAAGTTTTGTAGACATAATGAAAGACCCTGATCTCTTATGCAGAGAATCCCGAACAAAATTTAAAGTTTCTTGAAAACTCAAGCTCTGTGTTAGGCTGTAATGTGCAGCACAAGTGTGGGTTTGTTTTGAAAGTTTTCTGTCTCTACTGTTCCCATTCAGCTGTGAGCACTCAACTTCTCCCTCAGGTAAATGTGTTTGCCTCTGGCAATCAACCCAGCTCTCATGAAACCAGTGGACCTATGTCCCTGCTTACCTGCCTGCCAGTTTACCTGTTCACTTCCTTTCCTTTCTATCTGCCAGTCTATCTGCATGTCTGCCACATAGACCATAGTCACTTAGTTATTTATCAACTAGTAAAAAGCCTTGTGGGGTGGTAAATAGCACTGGATAAGAATCTTGGGTCAATCACTTTTCTGAATCAGTGTTCTCATCTGTAAATATGGATTATTTAAATTCTTTAGGGAAAGGAACACTGTGCACATAGTAGGTACTCAATAAAAGTATGTTGAATGATAGATCAGCATGAGGACCAAATTAATTAAGATAATAATGATAATTATTACCAAATAATATCATCATTATTATGATTAATAATAATTACTAAAACAGTATTATTTTTGCTGTTATTGAATGGGCACCTGTAGTGGGTCCTCCATTCATTGTGTAGGTTGCCATTTCTAATCAACTATACCCTAGGAAGCAGATAGCCAAGTGTGTTGAGAAAGTGAGCATTAAATAAGAGCCTATATGTTTGAAGTATAAGAGAATACAAGTCCTTCACTTAAATTTTTACAGAGAACCTATACTGTGCCACTATGAGTGCTGGATACCAGGGTACAAACAAGATGTAATCCCTCAGGCCCTCAAAGAGCTCACAGACTAACCAGAGAGACAGGCAGGTAAAGTGCTTTTCTTATTTTATATTTCTTGAATTTTCAAAGTAAATAATTTATTATAGAAAATGTAGAAAGCCCAAAGGAAGCAAATAAGCAGTAAGAACATCCACAGTCTACATCCCAGAGATGACCATTGTCAACATTTTGATGTATTTGCCTCCAGACTTTATTTTTTTCCTGTATGTTAACAATGGCCCCTGCTCTCGCCTCCACATCCCTGCAGCCTCTGAAGAGATCCTTGCCATCAGTTTGTACTTGAGACCTGGAACGTCCAGCTGGATCAGGCCTCTTGGGTTTGGGCATCCGTCCAGGGTGATTCTTCCTCAGGCCCAGTATGTCCAAGTAGCCACGATCCACAGATGGTCCCAATCGCTTATCGGTCAGAGGCCTGAGCAGCAGGCTGTTCCTCAGCAAGTCTGAGCCAACTGGGCACAGAGGTCCTTTGTCTCAGAATGTCTCTTCAGCCAAGTTTCCACAGTCAAGTCTGAGAGCTGACAGAGTTAACATTCACACACACACACCCCTTATGACTTCTGCATCATTCAGCCCCTCATTTGAATTCCAGTTTCTGTCTGATTTTGTACTTTGACAATGGTCATTGCTGTCACCATTAGCCCTCCCCTCACATCTTTGTGTATCACTAACTCATTGATTCTTCAATTCAATCAACCAAAATTCCTGCATATTTTAATATGCATTTTTCATACAAGGTCTGAGAGTCCAAAAGCTCATGTTGTCCCTGAGGCTGCTGATATTATTATTACCTGCTGGCCACCTGCCACTTGGCAGCATGCAGCAGTGGCCAATGCATCCTTTTTTGGAGGTAAGGTGCATAGGGATCTTTGCCACTGACTCACCACGTGTCTTTGGAAAAACCACCTCTCCTCTCTGGGTCTCAGTTCCTCACCTATACAATGAGAGGGTTGAATTCTAAACACCATCTGGTTGCCAAGCTGCTCTGTGGCCTGGAACAGTCTGGGAAAACAGCAGAAAGAAAGGAGGCTGAATACAGCTCTGCCACAAACCCATAAATGGCCCTGCCATGTCACATCCTCTCTCTGGACCTTAGTTCTCTCATCTCAAATGGGGAAAAGGAGGCCATTTGGGGCTAGATGAGCATTCAAAGAATCTTAAGATTTACCCTCTTCCTTTTTTTTTTTTTTTTTTGAAGTCCTGTCAGCTACAATGTGTCAATTTCTGGTGTACAGCATGATGTCCCAGTCATGCATATCATACATATACTCATTTTCAGATTCTTTTTCATTAAAGGTTATTATAAGATATTGAATATAGTTCCCTCTGCTATACAGAAGAAATTTGTTTTTAAGATTTACTTTCCTTGGGATTTCCAGGTACTACTTAAAATCCGAGCTGGAAGGCCTTTAGCTTACTGGACTCATGGGAAACAGTGGGATGGGGAGCAGGAGTAATGCAAGAAAAATCAGTTTTAATATCGCACACTCCTGAGTTCAAATCCTGACTTTGCCATTTAATAGGTGTGACCTCAGACAAATTACATGATTTTTCTGAGCTTCAGTTAGACTGTCTAGACTGGGAAAAATAATAGCTACTCTACAGAGTTAAGAATGGGTGTATGTAAAGCATCATGCCTAGTGAGTAACTGTGTTTAACAAAGGTTACTTAAAGCATCAGATACAGTTTAGCTGTAAAAATGAGAGTTCACAAGGAGGAAATTCAGTTCTAGAAATAAATGGAAAGACATAACAGTTCTCTTAATTTTTAATAGTTTTTTTTTTTACTAAAAGAGTAACACAAGTTTATTATAGAAGGTAAAAGTAAAAAAAAAAAAAGAAAAAATGAAAATCATCTGAAATTCCATTATTTACCATTTACTTTTTGGTGTATTTTCATCTGTTCCTTTCTTCTATGCACACATATATTTTGCATAGTGACAATATATACCTTATGTAATTTTGTACTTTTTACAACTAAGCTTAGATCATTAACATTTCTGTACCACATTAAAAACTTCCCACTTCACTTAATTATGCTCTTATTGTTGGATATTTAGGTTTGTCTCCAAATGTTTCCAATTATTAATAATCACCCCATTTCCACTCACCTTCACATCCACCCAGTTTAGCCATTTGCACCTACATTCGCACCCTGGACCTTATCATGACCAGAAACTGCTCCATCTCTGAAATCTTAAACCCAAACCCCACTCCATGACTGTGGCCTCCTATCCTCCAATTCTCACACTCTGTTACTTGAGGTACACCTGTTCTTTGATCTCCATTTTTTTTTCTAGTCACCTGGCTCCTTCCTATCTAACTCTCACAGTCCTTCCTTCCTCCCTTCTTCCTTCCTTCTTTCCACAAAATTTTGAGAGTGTTTTTCATGTGCCAGGCACTGTACCACGTGCAGAGGTTATAAAGTTGATAGAGATGTAGATCCATCACCTTGCTCACTCCTCTCAACTCCCTTGCCCACTTGCTTTTCTGCAAACCCCCCACCTTCTGTCATCCAAACCTTCCACCTTCCCTTTCACTTGGCATCCCACATTACCCACATGAGCCCTACGTGACTTCCTCTCTCAGCCAGAATTCCCCAAGATATAGCCCATACCTGTTCTAGTCATTTCCTAGATCCTCATCCACCCTTCAACCTATCATACCAGCTTTCCACCCCCACCACTCCACTGAGTCATCAAATGCTCTCCTAACTACAAAATGCAATGCATGCTTTCCAGAGTTTGCCTCACTTGGCCTCCAAACCACTTTTGGCACTAGCTGTATAACCTTGGGAGAGTCACTCAACCTCTTTGAACCTCAATTTTCACATCAGTAAAAGAAAGAGAATAGCACTTTCTGATGGAACTGTTGAGAGATTCAATAAAACAATGTATAAAGAAAAAATATCCACTGGTACACAATAGGCTTTCAACAAAGATTAAGTTTTGACTCATTGCATTTCGTTTTCTGGGTCCTTGGCAACAAGAAAGGGTTTGCCTTGACTAATATGAGCATTCTGATCTCTGGGAAGGGTCATTTCCCAGTGAAATTCATTCATTCATTCCCCCCCAAAATTTAGCACCTGCTATGAGCTTGTTCTAGGGGCTGCAGATACAGCAATGGACACAACAGAAAAGCACTTCTTCTCAGGAAGCTAATCTAATGATGAGGAGAGAGAGACAATGAATAAACATACAAACAAGAAACGGATCATACAGTGAAAACTATTCTAAAAAAATTAAGCATTCAAAGGTTCATGAGGGAACATATAGGGGTAATGAAAATGTTCTATATATTAATTGTGGTGGTGGTCACGCAAGTGTATACATTTTTCAAAATTCAATGAGTGACACACTTTAAATGAGTGCATTTAATGTATATAAATAATATCTCAAAAAGGTTGATTTAAAAAATTAAATCATACAAAGGGAGAATAATTTTTGACAGGGTAAACAAGAAAAGCCCGTCTAACAAGGAGATAATTAAGCAGAAACCTGAATGGGGAGAAGGAGTAAACCATGTGAAGATCCAAGAGAAGATTATTCCAGACAGAAATCACAGCCAGTGCAAAGGCCTTGAGATGAAACTGAGTTTGGAGTGTCTGAGAAACAGCAAGAAAGCCAGTGTGGCTAGAATGTAAGGAAGAACCAGGAGATAAGATTGAAGAGGTAGGCAGGGATCAGATCATGGAGGTTCTTGTAGGTCGTGACAAGGAGGCTGGATGCTATTTTAAATCTAATAAGATGGCACTGGTGGTTTTTAAGTACCAGAATGGTACGATTTGATTTATATTTCAAAAAGAGCATTTTGAAATTTAGATGAGAAGAGACTGTGGGGCAGCAGGAACAGAAACAGAGAATCCACTCAGATTACTGCCATAGTCCACATGACTGACTCTGAATCCTTGGACTAGTGTGGGCAGGAATATGAGAGGTGAAAAAACACCATATGCAGAATATGGTTGGAGGACAGAGTCAATTGGACCTGCTACTGGATTCAGTGAGGGACAAGAAAACAAAGGAATCAAAGATGACTCTTAGTCATTTGACATAAATGACCAGGTGAATGTTTGGGCCACTTACTGACATGGAGGAGACAAGGGGAAGAGCAAGTCTGGAGGAGAACACAAGAGTTTGTTTTAGAAATGTTAAGTCTGTGATGCTCATGAATTTATGGACATCTGGTTTATAGAAGAGCCTCATATGAATTAGGTAGAACAAGCCAGCATCTAAATCTTCCCAAGTCTGAGTACTCTAACAGGTTCTTCTAAAGTGAAACCTGGTGACCTCACTGGCCAACCCTCCGCAGTTGGTGAGCAACATTAGCCCCTCCGCACATCTCTCTGACCTCTCTCCTTTCAGCATAATTACGTTCTGGGTTGATTCCTTTAAAGTAGGCACTTGACATCAATAATTACATGTGGCTAAGTCCTACTGCTGGAAGATTTCTTGGAACATCAATTCTTTTCATGGGATGTGATTTTCTGGGGGGGGGGGGTGAAAGTTCAGTTCAACCATTCAATAATCCTTTACTGGGCACTTGTCTAAGCCATGCACTGACTTTGATGCTGGAAATGTTGAGGAGAATCAGGTAAATAGACAACCATAGTGTGAGTAGGGCTGACACAAGGAAGTACAGAGGTTGAAGAACCTAGACAAGGCTCCCTGGAAGAGGTGACATCATGCAGAGCAGCTTTTTCTCCTCATAAGGTGCTAGATTTTGTTTATGATCAACTGTCTTGGGGTTGGAGACTTGGAGTCCCTCTTTCTTTGATTCCAAGGAGTATTTCAGAAATATTTGTTGAGAACACCTTTGGGCATTTCACTTCTGCCAAGAGGAATTCAGTCCTTGGGGAAGTGACAGCAGATGTGCCTGTCTCTGCCTTCTGACAGGAGGAATTGCAGTGTGGGTAAAGCCACCCACAGCAGGCAGGGAGGTGAGGGGTGAGCAGGAGTTAGCAGTCAGAAGCTTAGCCTCACAGGGTTTGCTGCAAAGGATAGCTGAGGTCAACCTGGAAATGGAGGACCACTAACCAACACTTAGAAGAGACTTCTGCCTTGTGGAAAGTTTCCCCCACAGCCCATCAATGAAGCTGAGGGCTTCCTGCATCCCACTCTTCAGGATACTCCTAAACATCTCTCCTGCCTGCTCCCTCGCCTATCTTCCCACACACCTCCTGCCGACCGCCTCACCCCCCCGCCCCATGCAGGCCGCTCTACTTTTCACCAAGATTACCATAACCTCTCAGATGTTTTGTTTGGTTTTTGGATGTTTTTGTCTCTAATCTCCACTTTAGTCAGCTTCATAGTACATGACCACATTTTTGCTGAATTACCCTTTCCAATACCCAGGCCAGATCTTGTTTCTCCCCGACTTACCGTCTTCACTAGCTCCCACTGCTATCAGCAAAAGACTAGGCTCCTTAGCCCCGTTGATCCAGCCCCTGCCTGCTCTCCAGCCTCATCTTAACCACCTTCCCCTTCACGTTTTCCAGTTTCCTGAAGATGTCACTGCTGGCTGTGTCATAATTGGAACCTTTGTACATGCCTTCTTGCCTGGAACACCTTCTTTCCACCCCTGCCCGTCTGATAAGTTCTTACTCATCCTTTGAAACGCTGTTTGGGTTTACCTCCTCCCTGATGCTTTCCTGTCCAGTCCCCTTGCCTGGGCTTATTCATTCCTTCCTCTGCACCATCTCTGCAGCTTATTCTCAACACCATGTTTCTTGTGTCACGGATTAGGGAATTGAATCTCAGAAAGGGGAAAGGAGTTATCAAGGCTTTTAAGGTGGAATATAGACTCAAATCCAAATAATCCTGAT
Organism: Camelus dromedarius; assembly: GCF_036321535.1. Taxonomy (NCBI): domain Eukaryota; kingdom Metazoa; phylum Chordata; class Mammalia; order Artiodactyla; family Camelidae; genus Camelus; species Camelus dromedarius. Next base: position 34,005,762 of record NC_087449.1, on the reverse strand, counting down.
ACCTACGCTAGTGCCCTAGCCACCGCACTCTAAAAGAATTAAATCCGGTTTTACACACACACACACACACACACACACACACACACACACACACACACACACACAGAGGTATCATATTTTGTGGGCTGAAGCAGTGTCACTGGACATCTGTCCTTAGGTAAATAGGCTCTGCCATTTTCTCTGATGTTCCTGAGGCCTTCAGAGAGCAGACTGGGCAAGGTGATCTCCAACATCCTCTGAGCTCGGATGCTTTATGAAACACAGGAAATTTTACTATGACAATTAGCAATTACATTTTCCCTCCAGAGTTCCCTTGTTTTTAGGATGAGGGGAAGGGAACAGGCATTTATTGCACATCTACTATATACTAGGAGCAATGTTTACACGTCTTATTAATTCTTGCAAGATGCATATTGCTGTCCTCATTTGACAGACAAGGGAATTAAAATGTCGACAGGGTAAACTACTAGCCCAGGGTCAGACAGCCAGAAAGGACCGACCGAGCAGGGATTTGAACTGTAGACACCAGGGCAGGTGATTGAGCTGGAGCAGGTTGAGTCCGGTCTACCTTCGCCCCGGACTCCTCCGCGCTCCACCGCCGAACCGCTTACCTCTGTCTTCGAACTCCTCGGGCAGTAGACCCGGAGTTGCGCCCGCGTCCCAACACGCAGGTGGCCAGCAGCAGTGGCAGCGGCGCCAGCAGCTGCATCTTGCGGAGCTCGGTGTCCCCACGCCCAGCCTCCGAGAGCCGCTATCCTACGTAGCCAGGTGCTCGGCCGGCCGCCGCCTGCGCCTGGGCCCCGGGGTGACCGCTGAGATCATCTGCCCCTCGCACCTGACTGCCTCTCATTAGCGGCCTTGGGGGTAATAACGACCCGTAGCCAATTGTTGGGGACCACGAGCTGAGTTCTGGAGGATGGAAAATGGGGCTGAGGCGGGGGGTGGGGGTGGGGGCTAAGTGTTGAGGGAGCTACAAGGCAGGGCCCGTAGGGAGTAGGGGAGTGGCAGGGCCGGCTGAGGCTGGCCTCTGCGGTCGCGAGAGCCTGCTTATTTTTCGTGTAGCCGGTTTCAGAGGGCGATCACCTGCTTTTTCCATCAGTTCTCTCTGCCCCTCCCTTTCTCCTGCCCTCCTTCCCTCTGTCCCTCTATGCTCTTCTCCACTTCCCCACCTATCCACTGGGCCCGTGCAGAACAATAACAGTGTGATGCCTCTTTAACAGAAACACCCAGGGCCTGAGGGGACCCAGAAGAGGCCTTAAATCAGCGTGAGATCTCAAGGAAGCCTTCTGGAAGGGGGTGATCACGGAGATTAGCCAGGTGTGAGGAAATGGAGGGAAGGTAGAGAGGAGCAAAAGGATTACTATGTGCAATGGCCTGACTTCATATCGCTTCTACAACCACCCAGTACAATACAATCAGTGTCATTTCCCATATTGTGAGGCAAGTGAAGCCCAAAAGGGAAAAAAAGCACCAACATTAGCTGATCATCATATTGTGTGATAAGAATTGTGCCAACCACTTAACATTCATTAAATCGTTTGATCCTCACACCAATCTTGAGAGGTTGGTGTTATCTTATGAGGCTTATGTTTCAGACTCGGAGACACGAAATGACTTGCCAAGGTCACACAGAGATGGAACAGGGACTAGAACTCAAGACTTCTCATTCCAGTGCCTTCACTACACCTTCATTCAACTATTCGTCTATTCAGTATCTATCCATTGATGTTCTACTATGTGCTGGGCACTGGGTGCGGTGCTGAAGGCATCGTGGAGAATAAGGCTGACAAGTCTCCTGCTCTCCTGGGGCTTACTTTCTAGTGGGAGAGACAAAATCATTGAGGAAGCAAATACCAGATAATAATATGTCATAAAAGTAAAACAAGGCTCTGACTTAGAGAGTTGGAGGGAGGGCACGGAAGTCCTCCTCAAGAGGTGGTATTGGTTGAGATCTCAATGAGAAGACATATATTGATCTGGGGACAAGTGTTTCAGGCAAAGGCCACATCAAGTCCAATGGCTCAGAGAAAGGGAATGAGTTTGTCTTATTTGAACATTAGAAAGATAACCAATGTGGCTTGAGCAGAGTGAGCAAGAAGGACAATGTCAGGAGGTGAGAAATCAAGACCTTAAATGGGCCTGGCCTGTAGGCCATGGGAAGAATTTATAACTGGTGCAATGGGAAATCCTTGATTTATATTTTTAAAATATCACTTTGCTTGCTGTGTGCCAAGTTGATAATATCAATTTATAATCAATTAAGGTTATTGAGTAGACAGTTAAAATATATAAATCTGGAGTTTGTAGAAGAAGTCCTGGCTATAAATATAAATTTGGGGGCATATAAGTGGTATTTTAGTCCACATAGCTAGATGAGATCATTTCTAAGAGGGAAGGGAGTTGGCCAAGAATCATACAAGTACCTCAGTTCAGGAGAACCCTAACCCTAAGAGGTAAGCAGAGAAAGTGAAGATAGCAAAGGAAACCATGACTGGCTCCTGAAGAATTCCTGAATTCTAGGGTTTGTTTTTTTTTTACCCATTGGCAGTGTGATCTTCTCTCAAAGGGAAAGCCAAAATTGCAATTCAACTAATATTTCCTAATCACTTACTGTGGGTGAGACAAAGGCAGATAGGACCTACTCCTTTCTCTCCAGGAATTCTTGAGCCAACCAGAGAGAAAGACCTGTAGGCAACTAACATAGGACCATGAAGCCTGAGTTTGGGGCCCTAAAAAAGGCAAGAACAGCAAGAACACAGGGTCAGAAAGATGTGCCAGATGGTGTCCAATGTCTTTACTGGCATCATCTCCTGTGGTCCTTGCAATAACAATAACTATTTTATCCCCACTTTACAGAAGAAGGAACTGAGTCTTAGAGATGGTGGGTAACTTGCCCAAGGATACACAGTTGACAGGTTGTACGTCCTCGACACACAGCCAAGTCTGCCTCGCCTTAGAGCCTAAATGCTTAATCACTTTTTTAAAATTTTGTGACAGTCTGATAGGATTGGGGCATAAAGTTCCTGGGAAAATGGAGGGTCCAGAGAACAAGGCACAAGGAGATAAGTGAAAAGGTGGTAAGGGCCAAATTCAAGGTCCAGGCCTTGAATGCCAGAGGATTTTGGATTTGGTTCTTCCTGCCAGGGTTTTTCAACCTCAACTTTATTGACGTTTTGGGCCAGATGATTCCTTGTTGGCAGGAAGGTAGGAGGGTCTCTGCTTTGCATTGTAGGATATTTAGCAGCATCCTTGGCTTTTACTCATTAGATGCCACTGGCAATCCGCCTCCACCCCCTGTGGTTGTGACAATTAAAAATATCTCCAGACATTGCCAAATCTCCCTCTGGGGGAGTGTGTCTGCAGAGCTGGTCCCCAGCCGAGAATCACCGCTGTACTGCTGGGGGTCAGGGTTTTGAAAGGAATGTGAGATGATAAGGACCAGGAGTGCTCCCTTAACAGTAATGACCTCTACCACTGTTATACTCATAATGTGAGGACTTGTACTGTGTTTCAATTCTAATAAATTGGAATCACCCATACTACTTTGGAAACATTCCCACAGAGTCTGTTCATTTTTTTGTGAAACAAGTAGATTAAGTTAACCATGTGCTCCACAAAAACACTGTGGCTTCTTTGTTTTTGTACTCTCCGTTCCTAGCAGAATGAATGTTAAATGAAAGGACAATTTTAAATTTTTATTATATACATAACTATATTTATTTTTAGGATATCCTACTGACATCAGAGATTTGTCAGAGATCTGATACATAGTATAAGATAAGTATCTTTGTTTGCAAGCAAAGAAAGATGTCTGTTTTAATCTTTTGATCCTAAAATTCTACAAATTCATAAAATGCATAGACTTCATTTACAGGTTTATTTTCCAGATGAGTAGGCCCATATGATTTTTGCAGCATCATAGAGTTTTCTTCAACCTGTATGAATTTACTGTTAATTGTTCACTGTATAAAGCAACTTGGGGTGACAATAAAATTTAATTCAGTATTTACTGAGCTACCCCTATGAACCAGGTACCAGGAGAGGAATGAAGGTACAGTTTCCATCCTCTAGATGCGTCTAACCAAAAGGGATGTCAGGTTTACCCTGGCCTGCCGGACCTTGTTCTGTTCCTTACCACAGTGTGATCTTAGGCCAGTCAGGGCCATACTTGACTTTTGTAGGCCTTAGGCACATTTGCCTTTATGGACTCCTTCTTCTATTGAAAAAAAAGTATTTAAATATACGTTTATTGCCACATGGCATAAAGACGAACATAATACAGGCTGGATTCATTATTATATACTTAGTATTATTATATTCTTTTTTTTTTCTGATTTAAAAAGAAATCAATGTTAAAACATTTTCTTGGGCCCTAAGCACTACGCTTACTGTGCCTAATGGATAAGTTGGCTTTGGGACCAGTTACTGAGTTCACCTAGTTCTCATTTTCTTCTCTTTAAAATTCTAGCTTTGAAAGGTTGTTCTGAGGCTTACTTGAGATACTTAGAAGCTGCATAAGGGCAGAAACCAAGTCTGATTTGTTCTCCACTGTGTATCTAGAGCACTGGAGCAAGTGCTCCGTAATATGAAATTATCCTCACAGGGCCAGAATACAGCAAACACCTGACAGCCATCAGATTTCTTTCACCAGATGTCCTAGAGAACAGCTCAGAGCAGACATAATAACTATCAGAAAACTGGAGTGTATGGTACAAACCCTGACTATGACAGAAATTCAGATCAAGGATTATGTGGGTCCATCAGTTCACATGCTTTTTAATCTTCTGTCAGTGCCTACATGCCCTGGGTCCACATAATTGCATTCATAACACAATCTATCATTAGCTATATAGAAAGGAAAGGAGAGTGTTGAAAGCCATTAATTTTCCACTCCCATATGGTATGTTTATATATGCAAGGAGTTGTACCAGTATTGCCATGTACCTCCAAATCCTCTGTGGATTTAATTACAAAGCTACAAAGTGAAAGCATAAATTATGCACCAAGGCCCATGTTTTGGAAATCACTGTGTAGTCTTGGGAATTAGATAGGAGATTAGATCTTTGTAATTGATATGCTTCCACTTAAGGGTTAGAACCCTGTGGATCTGTGAGAACTTTTTCTGTCTAAAGACACTGTGCCTGTAGTTCTGCAGAGGTAGTTGGACATTTAAACTTTAAACAGTAGGTATCAGAAGGAAAAGAACTTTGCAGACAATATTCAGTCTGGCTCAGGTTCTCCCTCTCTACCCTCCTTTTCTACCATAGTTCACCAGTCTCCCTCACCCTACCCCATCCAGAAGGATATGCCATTCCCCAAATGCATCATACATAGTCTCAAAACATTATGTCTTTACCTGTACTGTTTTCTTTGTGTAGAATATTCTTCCCCTCTTCATTCTGGAAAACTCCAGAAAGAGAGCCTATTCCTGGTAGCTACTCTACAAGTGTAGTTTCTCCTGCCTGAGCAAGAAAGCAAAGTTTTCATGTTGGTAAGCTCAGCTCAGATGCCATTCCTTTGGGAAAACTTTCCTACCTTTCCTAGAAAGAAGGGGGAAAAAGGAATGCGCTTGGTGTTGTGTAGAAGTTCTACACGGGATCCTTTGTGTTTATCATCTTGTCTAATCCTCAGGGTGAATTTGGGAGGTATTCTTATTCTCAGTTCCGAAGTTAAGAACCTGAGGTCTAAAGATTAAGAATCTTGGCCGAAGTTCCATGCTCGTAAAGGGTGGAGTTAGCACTGGAATCCAGTTTTGCTGCCGTCTCTCTCAGGCAAATAGTTCCATTATTGGAGCTTTTAAAACCTTCCATTATTTCCCCTACCCTAACACATGTCTCACTGTATGATCATTTATTTATATACCATTATACTCTGTCTCCTTCACTAAACTCTTGAATCAGAGCCCAAATCTTACTTCTTTCTGTGTCCTGAATGTGTGGCACAATGATGGGCATATAGTAGCTGCTCAAAACATGTTGATGGAATGAAGTAAATAATAACAAAGCACTCTGCAGTCCGCATTTTCAAATATATGACTTCACTTAATTATAAATAAGCGTAAGATAAAGCCTCTGCCCTTGGAAGCAAGCAATATAAATGAGAAAGGCCATATACAGGTGAAAAAAGACAATGAACAAAACAGTATTAGGAGTAACAATGTTGTATAATAAAATAAATCAACTGAGGTGAAGGAGAATGAAGACTAAGAAAAAGATTTTAGCCTTGGAGAGAAAACCATCTTAGAGCTCCATTTGGGGGACTTAGACATTTCTAATACCTTTTCTTATTTTGTCTCCTCAAAAACCCAGAAAGTGAACAAAGTCTCTTTGTTTGAGAGGTTAAGTGTTTTGCCCAAAGTCACACAGCTGATTTATAGCAGAGTCTATTCTGTGTTCCAGTCTCTAAGAGCTCTCTTCTTTTTTCTTTCCTTTTTATTTTTTATGATAATTGAATTATTCTGTGCCAATATTTTATGGGACACTAATAAGTTGTTACTTTTACAGGCAACAAAAACATTTTAGCGGGGTCTTAGGGCTACACATTGTGGTGTAGTAGAATGAGTATGCGTCTTGGTTTGGGATGGTATTCAAGTAACTTATTTAGAATGTGATGTCAGGAAACCTGGGTTGGAGTAACGTAGTGGGACAGGGGAGGGAAGAAAGTCAAAAATGTATACATTATCAAGCTAGTTACCATGGTAGCCAACTGGAGCTCAGTTATGTTGGGGAACTGGGGGAGACAGTACAGGACACATTCAAGGTGTCCCAGTGAAGGGTGGGAAGGCTGGGGTACTATCCACCAACTCTCCATCCATCAATCCATCATTGAGTTAAGAACTGCTTCTCGTGACATTAAATCTCTGAAACTCCTAGCTTGCTCTGCCCCCACACCAAGGGTGTTCTTTGGACAGAAAATAAATAAATAAATAAATAAATAAAATATTCAGGCAAGAGCTGTAAGTATTCCCTATAAGTGGCCTTCAGTGTGTAGAAGTGAATGCCAAGAATAAATGTACAAGAAACCATTAGCATCTGCTATAGAATGTAATGGGATACAAATCCTGACTTTACTGCTTCATTCTACAGTCTAAAGAAATTCATTAAGTATTTATTGTAAGTCCATCATACACTAGGTCAGGGATCAGCAATCTATGGTTCAAAGGCAAATCTATCCTGCTACTTATTTCTGTAAATTAAGTTTTATTGGAACACAGCCATGCCCATTCATTTATGCTTTTGCCCTACAATGGCAGAGTTAAGTAGTTGTGATAGGAAATGTCTGGCCCAGAAGGCCTAAAATATTTATTATTCAGCACTTTACAGAAAATGTTTGCCAAAAAAAAGGTTGCCATCTCCTGGGCCAGGTACTTCGGATACTGAGATGAATAAAATTATTCTTCTGCCCTTAAAGAGTTTATAATCTAATGAAAAAGACAGATGTGTAAACCAATAAATGCAAGAAAGTGTTACCAGTGCTATAGTAGCCATTCAAATGAGGGAATGGTAATCTAAATTAGTTGAAGGAGAAACCAAGAAAATCTTCATAAAAGACATGACAGACACTTTAGCAGAACCCTGAAAGATGAGTGGGTATTTTTTAGACAAACACAGAGGAGAAAAGGCATTCAACACAGAGGGGACAGAAATAGCAAAGATGTAACATAGATCAACAACCTGAGATGAATTTAAGAAGAGTGACACAAAAAGTAGGACTAGAAAGCAAGGAATTAAATTTTGTCTTTTCATTAGCAATATGAATGGCTCTCACACTCAGTGTGGAAGCCAGGCTGAAGTGAGCAATAGTGGAGTTGATAACTCTAAGGCGTACAGTGATGATCCAAGCATGAAATGGTGCAGGCTTGAGCCAAGGTGATAGCAGTGGACATGGAAAGGAAAGGCTATTTGTTTTCTGTGCAGACTGATACACTCTTCCCTGTTGCTAGGCTGGCTTAGATACCTCCCCTGTGCTCCCATAACACCCTTCCTCACCACTGGTTTACAGTGAATCATCTTGTGTGGGAATGCATTTGTTTTTCAGCTCTGAGCTCCTTGAGGACAGGAACCGTACATGACTGATCTTTGTCCTCAGCACCTGATTCAGGGCTTGACACAGAACTGTTGCTAGTAGGGCTACTTTACTGAAAAAATTAATGAATACACTGCGAATTTATGGCTGCTGTGACTTGTCTCTAAGTGTGCAAAATTGACATTTTGCAGTGTCAGCTCACATGGAGACCTAGACAGATACAGAATGAGGAGGGTGTAGGAATTCTGCAGGGCTCCTGATTGGGGCAGAAGGCTGTTCTGGCAGGATCTGACAGGATATCACTGTTTGAACTGTGATGTTTGTTTATTCCAGCCCCTTAAGAAGGCAGGCATGTTATGATTACAGAAGACAAAAACCTGGAAAATGCAGAGCTGACACAATTACTTAGTGGTATTTTAAAAAAATATTCTTCTTTATTCCTTCACAAAATGGCATTTTCTTCTCATTATAAATACAATGTCTGTGACTTGTAGACAATTTGGAAAATTCAAAAGAGGTATAAAGAAAAAAATAAAATCAATCATAATCCCACAAACTGACTATAGATGTTTCTCTGTATCCTTACAGTCTTCTGAAAAGATATGTACATTTTTAATAAAATTAGAATCATTATATATAATTTTTGACCATTTTATACATATGTGTAGTTTTGTATCATAATTATTTCATTTATCATTATATCTCAAACAATTTTTAGTGGCTATACTTCAGCCCATTATACAGATCTATTGTAATTTATTTAACCATTTCCATTTTTTTGGGCATATGGGTTGTTTTCCAGTGTTTCGGTACTCATAAATCTCTGATTATTTCTATACCGATAAATTCCTAGAAGTTCTTGATGCTATTTGGGGGCAGCAACTGGAGGATATATGTACTGGTCACGTGAAGGGATACCATAGACAGTGGATATCCACAAATAATTTGGAAAACTCAAACAATTTACAAAATTCAACTTAGCTTCTTGAGTCTTTTGCTTAGGCACCTGGGAAAACTTGGGAATCCCAAAGGAATCTCCTTTTATTATTCTCGTCATTTAGTAACTTCCTTCATTAAGGTTGTAGCACCTGTCCTGAAGCTTTCCCCTCAGCGTCAAGCCCTGCCATCAAACGGGTAATTTCAGCTTCCATGTGAATGAATTTTCCAGCATAGTGGCCTCACAATTCCTTGACTTCCAGGTCTCCTGTAGTTTATACCTCTCAGCACTCTTCAGTTATACCCTTAACATTCCATCACCTCCAACTGCTCTAGCTCTGAAATCTGAAATTCCTCTCTCTGCTGATGGCCTTCTATCCTCCAGCCTCTCTTAATCCCATTAAATCTCTCAGACCTCAGAGGAGATCCTCTTGACTCCTTTCCCCTAATTTATCCTCCTTCCTGCCACAATCAGCCTAGATCTCATGATCTCTCACCTCAATCAATATTCTCAATTCTTTCTTCCCAGTCCTTTTGCCACAGCTACCCTTTAAATCCCCTTAATCTTGGATAACTCCAGTTATGTGCCTCCTCTGCTCCTATGGTCAAATTGCTAAGAATTGCTGGGGAAAAAAAAATCCCACAAACAGAGAAACCAGTGCTACTAATAGTTTGTATCCTTAAACTCAGCTAGGCTCTCATTGCTACTTGGAAACCCTTTTGCATTTCACGAGGCCCCTCCCTCTCTCCTTTCAAATTTCATCATCTTCTCAAAGTTCACTATCTAGTCTACTCCCTGTCTCCCCACCTCGTATTTCCCCCAAAACTGTCTGCCAAAGACCTTCTAATCCTGCCAATTCCCCTCAAACTATCTGCCAATAACCTTATAAATAGAGTCCACAGGGGAGGAGGCCTCTTCTTTTCTTGTACATGACCTTGAAATATTCGCCCTCAGTCTTGGCTTCCCCCAAACCTCTCATTCTTTCCCTAGTCGAATTGTTCATTCTTAGTCTTTTTTTCTTGGCTTCTTCCTCTCTGTCTTTTGTCTTTTCCCCTTTAAATGTTGTTGTCCTTCAGGGTTCCCTCCTGAACCACACACTCTGCCCACATTCCCTGGGTGATTTCAGTACTTCCCATGCCTTCAGCTACCACCTCTGAATTGAAACTCTCAAACTTATAATTCTAGCTCAGGTTTATTTCCTGAGATCCAAATTAGCATATCTGTTTGCCTCCTGAATATCTGTGTCTACCAGGATGTGTCACATACTTCAAATTCAACATGTCCAACATTACATTTATCAGTGCTCCTCCAAATCCACACCTGTTCCTGTGTTCTCCAGCTGGAAAACTGGAGTCCACCTTGATTTCTCCCTTTCCCTAATCCCTTAACATTTCTCCTCTGCATCGTCTTCCTTTTTGTCCCTTCTGTTCTTGCTTTCATCCAGTCTCCATCCTCTCTCCTCTGACTCTTCTTACAGACCATGGTCTCTTGATTCCAACATGGCATCCATCCTAGTCCCAGCACACAGAGTTGCCCTTCTAAAACTTGTCCTGGCAATGTCCCATACACTGTCACAATACATGGTGGATGAACTCATTAAGGATGTTGTGAGAGAACTGCTGTCTGTATTCGAGGAGTGTGTAATGTGCTGTGGGACATGGTAAAGGGTAAGATACCTCCTATCCAGCTGTTGGCATAAGGTGGATGTCAGAAGAAGGCCTCAAAGAGGAGTTGACATTTGAATTGGGACTTGCATGATCAGTAAAAAGTTCCCCAGGAAGAGAAAGCAGGAAAGGTCACCTCAGGGAAAGGAATATACTTGACCCTTGAACAACATGGGTCCTCTAATACCCAGATTTTTTTCAACAGTAAATACTACAGTACAATTGCAAACTGGTTGTTGGTTGAATCTGTAGGTGGGAAACCTTGAATTCAGAGTGCCAACTATATAAAGTTACATGCAGATTTTCCGCTCTGCGGAGGGTGGACGCCCCTAACCCCTGTGTGGTTCAAGGGTCAACTGTAACAAGAGAAAGTCAAGGAGCTCAGGTCAGATCAGTTTCACAAACATTCAGTGTGGGCTGCTGTGTCCCAGGCAGTGGGGCTCACACTGGTGCTATGCAGTTGAATAAGTCACTGACCTCAAGGAGATTAGAGTCTTGAGAAGCTACTTTTTCCTTGACATGTATTGAAGAAGGCTCCTATCTCTATTAGCTCCTCTAAACCAACACAAATAAATACAAAATATAAGTGAAATCTGTTTCCAGCACACCAGCTTCCCTAGGCTCCCCTCACCTTTTATTCAGATTGCCTGGTGCTGCTAAATTCCTTCCACTGTTTCACTGCTGACCGTATCAGGCGCTGAGCTCAGTCTGCGGATGCACATATTACCGAGTCCTCAAAGAACCCCCTGTTAAGGGGGGCCATTTAGAGTCAATAAGGTGTCCCAGACACTCTGTTAGAAATTTGTTCAGAGTACATGTAGGACACAAGGGGATGCAGAGTCAGCCCCATCCGAGGAAGGGAGGATGTTTGTGAAATGTTGAAAGCCCAGAGTAGTTGGAATGTGGGTCTCCAAGCGGACATTAGAGGGTGGGGGCGATAGATGAGTACATTGTTCTTTTCTCTCCACAGGACTCCTACAGAGACTGGATCTCCTAAAATACTTTCTCTCCCTTCCCCAGCTCCCTTCTCCCTCAAAACCATAGCTGCATTTTCCTAAACTTGAGATCTCCCTTTCTTGCTCTCTAGCTGGAGGAAAGGATGGGAAAGAATTGAGATTTGTTTGCTATGTCTTATTTTGCTTTTCCTATATTTAAGTTCAATCTTCTGTTTCCTCTATACCCAGCAAAGGACAATCAAGTTTTTGTAGGTTTATGTGTTTTCCCATAAGAAGGCAGCATTTTGTAAATATTATTTTATTTGATGCCCAACAACTGCCAATTAAGAAACACGACAACAATGACAATAACAAAAAGCAGTTGGTGGTAAGTTTAGGAAGAGAAGGCAGCAAACCAGCAACAACAGAATGCATTTTAAAGCAATTTGCACCTACAATCTCGGCTGTGGGAAAGTTAGAAATCATTTTAGCTAGAAACTTTTTTAAAAAGCACATTTCGGAGGGGTGGGAAATAGCTCTGTGGTAGAATGCATGCTTAGCACACATGAGGTCCTGGATCCAATCCCCAGTACCTCCACTAAAAAAATAAAATAAGAAAAAACATTTTTCAAAGCACATTTCTAAACATCTGTGTAAAGGAAGGAAACTTCATATTGAGAAACACAAGCTGGTTTTGTTCTTCCTTTAAAAAAAATACTTGATTACTTAAGTACTCAGTTGTACAAGTTAGAAACCTTGGTCTCATCTGTCTCCCTTTATCCCCTCCCATTTAATTCCATTGTTTACTGAGTTTTAAAATCTTATCTCTAAAATCACATCTTTAGTTTAATGTTCATAGATATTCTACATGGCAGGATGAATTGGTCCCAGTTCCTGTCCTTGATGAGTTTATGATGTTTAATGGTTAACATCATCTCTCCCTTCTGATTCTGACTCTAATCCTCATTTTTTTGCTCTGCCTCAGCTGCTACCTCATTCTGCGAGGGGCCAGTCACTGAGGAATGTGAGAATGAGAGCTGATGTGTCTCCGCCATGTTTAATTTTAGCTGATGATCTAAAGCATGTAGTTTGACATTTGGTGTAGAATGTAGACAGAGTGCCGTGCAATTGAACATGGTCTTAAGAGTCAAGAACTGTCCTTGCTCCTGGCTCTTCCTGATGACCTGTGTTTTGACATTTGAAGCTAAGTAGAGCCTGCTGATGCCTGGTGACCCTGAAAAAAGTTAAAACTGATTTAGAAGCTGACGATGCTGCTTGTGTCATGTCTAAGACCTTTATTTATACACGGACTATGCAAATATAGCTTGCAGATGGGGTAGAATGGATCTGGGGTTGAAAAAAAAAAAACCCTACATTCTAATTCTGGTTCTGCTGTTTACGAACAGTGTGATCTTGGGCAAGCCACTCAATAACCATGTGTCCTAATGTCCTCATCTGTAAAATGGGCATAATATTACAAATCTTAAAGAACTATTGAGGGAATTAAAGAAGAAAATGTAGGTGATGGTTCTTAGCACAGTCTTTGGAACTTAGGAGATCAGTTTTAATAGCATACATAAAATCAAATAATAATTTGTAAACACTTCTGTGTGCCAGACACGGGCTAGTTTCTAGAGCTACAGAGATGAGTATGATCTGGTTTCTGATCTTAAAAAGTGAATAGGGGAGTAGTAATTACAGTGTACTGTAAATCTTTTAGCAGTCTGAATCATGATGTTTCAAGATCCAAGCACTTTGTTTATACCAAAGACATCAGCAACATGAGGTTTTCTGCTGAATAACATTTCTGGAATATTCAGTTTTTATGAGAAGTGTGTACTGTATTTTGGGGAGGCCACGTAGCATGACAAAATGACAAACATGTTTACATGACCCAGATACTCACCTATGAATACTACTAGGTACCTGGGCAAAATGGTTAATCTCTGTGAACCTCAGTTTCCTTATTTGTAAAATATGAAGAGTAACAATTCATAGCATTACTGTGATGATTAAATGTGATAAGGTATGTAACACTCCTAGCACAGCGCATGGAAAAAATCCCTGTATATAGTCAATAAATGGTGGAATTAATGAGAAATTTATCCAAAAGGAAAGAGAGTGGTTTTGTATTACATTAGTTGCACGCATGTTTCTTACCCGTGGTTAGCTGCTGGTTAGGAATTGTGTCTCTTCACCTTTAGCTTTCTTGAAGGTGCTAAACATGAGCTTTGTTCTCAACAAACTTTATTAAATTATAATCTATAAGAAAGAGGCAATCCCAAAGTAAAAGAAGGAAGGTGGAAACTGGAAAATAACTTTTATTGGCTGCCGTCCCTTTCAGATATATTCTCATGTACTCCTAAAATTAGGTAGAGATGATTACCTTCATGATCACAGAATAGGAATTTAAGTCCTACAAAGGCATACCCAAGGCCCCACAGCCAAAGAGCAGAACCAGGATACCTCATCCTCATGTCTTTAATTCTAGGGTCAAGTTCTTTTTATTCCATTTTGCCGCTTTTTATGCAAAAGTATAGAAAAGTCAACAAACAGATAAAGAAAATATTCCTCGTGTATACTGAGATCTGTGGAATTCCTTAAAGAAGACAAATATTAGTGTGCAAAGAATAATATGAAGAACTAATATTGCCAGTAGGTCAGGGTAACTCTTGAGTGTAGGAAAAATCTTGTGGAATATGCTTTCAGTAATTATGAGAATGGCCTTTTCTTAAAAAGCACCCCTGTTTCTTGACCATCAGTTTCAATTCCCTGACCAGGTTTCTACTGTCAATGACTTCCAATTGCACTTTCTTTGTACCTCTTTGATGATGTTTATTCTCCTCTGACTTGTGTGTATGTGGCCCATCCTTGCCACTAGACTGGAAACTGCCTGAGAGCAGGGACTGTATCCACATATCCATAAACCATTGTCTTTCACTTGACACAATTTTAATACATTGAATTGCTGAATTGAACTAGATCAGAAGTTCTTTGCAAGTGAACAGAGAGTATTCTTTCAGTTAATATTTATGGTCCATATTTCAGGTCCTGCTTTGGTTGCTGGGGATACAGTTGTAAGCAAGACAGACAAAATCTCTATTCTCATGCAGACTACATTTGAAGTGAGAGAGAAAATGATACATATATATCTCTCCCAGCATCTTCCATAATATCTTATATTTGGAGGGAGGGGTGCTAACTGAATGTTTATGTATTGGAGAGAGCTTTGGATTGGAGAAAAACTTATCACACTTTCTTGTCATTGTCTGTTTATATATTGTTCTTCTGTATCAGATTCCCTCTTGTTTAGGGAGGGATCTTACTCTCTTGATTAATATCAGTGTCTAGCCCAGTGCCTGATACATAGGAAGTGCTCAGTAATTCTGTACTGAATGATAGCATTGTTATTTAGTAATTCTGTGAACTTGGGCAAATCTCTTGGGTTCAGTTTTCTTATCAGCTAAACGGTGTATTACTATCTATCCCACAGGTTGTTGTAAGGACTAAATGCTCCCCTTTGCTGCCCCTAAGCCATTTCCCCTCCCTTGTCATCTACCAACCCTCTGGGCATTAGCCCTCATTCAATGATGATTTTTAGCTCCTAGCTCTCATCTTTAACACTGGTATTCCTGTCATTATTCTCAGTACCTCCTAGGACAATACTTTAGAACATTTTGCTTCTATGTTCCTGGACCTCTTCATCCTCAGATCTGTTCCTCTCTCTGACCTCAGTCATCCACGCCTGTGGTCATATCTCAGTCTTTGTCCTCATCAACAACTGTTTCACTTCCAAAATCTGGACTTCAGGGGTCCCATCTTTTGACCACCACTTCTTACTCTTCCAGGTCACCTACTCCCACTTTTAGCACTTTCTTGACCTTAGTAAGATCTGCAGTTCCTCAGTCTTTCCCCTCCTGTTCTCCCTTCCTTACCCAAACTAGGTTTCCTAGTCCGTAATTACAATCACATCCCTGGATAGCATAATGAACTTAATTGTCCCCTCCCTTCATTTGGCTCACTTGGATAAATCCAGCTTTCTGCATACTCTGAGCTTACTTCTGAACAGTGTGACATTGCTGAAGGAAAGCTGATATCCCTGTTGACTGGTCTCACTTTAAATTCATGACCGTAAATCTTCAATGGGCATGCAACACTGCCCAACAAGCCTATTCCACTTCCATTGCTTTCTCACTCTCTGAATGTCTCTTTCAAACCTTTCACTCTTTTTTCATGCCAAATTTCTTTGGGAAAATTCAAAGATCAAGTATTTATTGAAAACTTAGTATCTACCAGGTACTGTTCTAAGCTCTTTACATGTATGAGCTCATTTAATCCTGAAGACAACCTACTTTTATTATCTGCATTTTAAAGATGGAGAAACTGAGGCACAGAATAGTTAGAAAACTTGCCTAATATTATACAGCTACTGACTAATGGTCTTGAGGAGTCACCCTTAGGTACTGCAGCACCAGATTCCACATTCTTAACCACTAAGCTTTGAGCCTGTTCTCAACTAAAAGCAGACAGAAACTTATTCATCTCTCTGTCACCAAGCTACCATCTCATGGCATTTGAATGCGTACTCTCTGCTCTCCTTCTTGTTACTATGGATGAAGTATCACTGCTCCTGGTTTCACTGGTGAATTTCACCAAACATTCAAAGAAAAATTAATGCAAATCCTTCTCAACTCAAAAAAATTGAAGAGAAGGGAACACTTCAAGACTCATTTTATGAGGTCAGCATTATCTTGATGCCAAAGCAAGACATAGACCCTAAAGGAAAAAAAACAAAACAAAATAAAAAATACTATAGGCCAATATCCCTCATGAATATAGATGCAAAAATTCTCAACAAAATCCTAGGAAATAAAATTTAACAGCATATTAAAATGATTACATACAACAATCAAGTGAGATTCATCCCTAGGATGCAAGGATGGTTCAACATGCAAATTAATAAATGTGACAAATCACATTAATAGAATGAAAAATAAAAATTATATGATCATCTCAATAAATGTAGAAAAAAGCATTTGACAAGGTTTAACATTCATTCATGATTAAAAGCTCTCAACCAGCTATAGAAAGAATATACCTAAACATAATAAAGGTCAACTAAGACAAACCTTCAGTTAACATCATACTCAACAGTGAAAGGTTAAAAGTTTTTACTCTGAGATCAGGAACAATACAAGGGTGCTCACTCTCACCACTCCTAGTCACCATAGTACTGGTAGTCCTAACCAGAGAAGTCAGGCAAGAAAAAGAAGTAGAAGTCATCTGAATTGGAAATAAAGTAAAATTTTCTAACTGCAGATGACATTTTTATATATAGAAAATCCTGAAAACTCCACCAAGAAACTGTTAGATCTAATCAACAAATTCAGTAAAGTTACAGGATACAATCAATATACAAAAATCAGTAGTGTTTCTGTACGCTAACAATGAATTACATGGAAAAAAAATAAAGAAAGAAGATAATTCTGTTTACAATAGCATTACCGAACCAGCTTTGTTTGCCCAATTCACAGCGTGTCAAACTCTGAGACACCGAGGTTTGCAGGCAAGAAAGGGTTTATTCATGAGGCAGCCATGTAAGGAGACAGAACAAATTTCAGATCTGCCTCCCTGAAGGTGAGAGGCTTGAGATATTTATGGGATAAAGAAGTAAGGTAGTCTTAGATGTGGGGAAAGGTGATTGGAGGTAGGGAAAAGGTGAGGTAGTTGATGTTCTGAGCAGTCCCTGTTTTAGGGTTGGTGGTCCCCACAAGTCTTAGACAGTCTGAACTGGGCAGGAGCTGACTCTGCATTTCTGGAAAAACAACTTACGCCTCCGTTTCTATAGTGACTCATATATCAGAAGGGTGGTTAAAAAGTCTGGTGATATATTACCTAGGCTACGTGAAGCTTGAAGAGTATGCAATTAGAGAAAGGGGGAAAAAATAACAAGGAAGGCTTAATCAGTAAGGGCAGGTTACAAGCAGAGCAATTTCTAACAAGTTGTTTTCTTATCTGCTGTTCTGTAAGACCCACTCAAGGATTTCTGTTAAGGTGCCAGCGTCTGTTAACTCTATGTGGCATGGTTTCAATAGCAACAAAAGCAGTAAAATACTTACAAAAAAATCTAACCTAGGAGGTTGTGAACTGAAATAAAATGTACAATCTAAAAGTTGAGAACTATGTTTTATTCAGCAGACACTTCTGAGGACTTGAACCCCTTAGAGCCCACGGCAACAGCCTCTCAGATCCCTCTGAGGGACTGCTCTGAAGAGACAGGGGAGAGGCCAGGATATATAGTTTTTACAACAAAGACCATGTAGTCAGAACATTAAAAGATTACTGTTAATCAGACATCTCAAGTTAAAGAATTTAGTAACTGAAGAAAATCAGACATCTTAAGTTAAAGAATTTAGTGCTTTTCTGTGCGTGGAAAGGTGCAAACATCTGGGCTCATTGAAATCATTCCTTTGATATGCACCTAGCATCTAGGGCCAGTGTCCTGTTCTTTCATGTTCCTCAGGGGGACCTTTGGGGTGGCTGCAGAGGCTGGGCTGCCTGCTTGTCTGCATCCTGAGTTGGCAGTAGTGGCGGATGAATTGATAGCCACAGCATTCTTTGTTTATTGATATGGCTTATAATACTTTTTGTTCACAAAGTGAAAGATCTGCACACTGCAAACTATAAGACATTAATGAAAGAAATTGAAGAAGGCACAAATAAATGGAAAGATATTTTGTGTTCATAGATTGGAAGAATTAACAGTGTTATAATGTCTATACTATCCAAAGCTACTTATAGATTCAATGCAATCCCTGTCAAGATTCCTATGGCATTTTTTACAGAAATAGAAAAAAAAAGTTCTAAAATTCATTTGGCACCACAAAAGTCTCTGAATAGCCAAAGCACTCCTGAGAAAGAATAACATAGCTGGAGGCATGGCATCACATGTCCTGATTTCAAACTATATTACAAAGCTATAGTAATCAAAACAATATGACACCAGCATGAAAACAGATACATAGACCAATTAACAGAATCAAAAGCCCCAAAATAAACCCATGCACATACAGTCAACTGATATTTGACATGGGAGCCAAAACTACTCACTGACTGGAAAAAAGGCAGTCTTTCTAATAAATAGTGCTAGGAAAATTGAATATTCATATGTAAAAGAATGAAACTAGTCACCTATTTTACATTACTCACAACAATTAACTCAAAATGGATTAAAGACTTAATTTTGAGACCTGAAATCATGAAACTCCTAGAAGAAAACATAGGGGAAAACCTTCTTGACACTGGTCTGGGCAATGACTATTTTTTGTATATGACAACCAAAGTACAAAGAAACAAAAGCAAAAATAAACAAGTGGGACTACATTAAACTAAAAGTTGGTCAAAAGATTAAAACTTCTAGTTAGAAGATAAACAAATTCTGGGAATGTAATGTAAAGCATGGTGACAATAATCATACTGTCGTGTATATCTGAAAGTTGTTGAAAGAGTAGGTCTTAAAAGCTCTCATTACAAGAAAAAAAAATAATGGTGGTGGTGATTGATGTTAACTAAACATAGTATGGTAATCATTTCACAATATACACATATTTCAAATCATTATGTTTTATACCTTAAGCTTATAGAATGTTATATGTCAATTATCTCAATAGAACTGAGAAAAAAAAAGACATCGAGCAGATCAAGTATAATCAATTTAATCTTACTCTAGATCTTCACCCAATTTGACTTGCTAGGAAGTCGGTTCTGTTTAGCTCCCTCAGTGATATTCTTTTCCCTAGAGCTTCTGTTATCAGCAAAAGAGGAGGGCTTCACAGCACAGTACCTGAATAAACAAAATACTTTTAAGTCCAAAAAGTTAAAAATTAAAAGACAAAAACTCTCCTTTGGCCTCACAACCACTTGTAGCTAATGCCTCACTTCTTAGTTCCTTTTTTCGCTCTTCCTCTTGATATTTGCATGTCTACCTCTTTCTTATCCTTCACACCTCAATTTAAAAAAGTCATTTCCTGAGGGGCCCCACTCTGACCACCTGATAAAAGTAGATACCCTTTGGTGTCCTGTTACACAGACTTACTTAAATTCTCTGCAAGGCATTTATCACTTTTAGATATTTTTCTTGTTTACTTGTTTAGTATTTGCCTTCTGTCACAGAATTTAAGCTCTTAGAAAGCAAGGAGCCTGTCTCCTTCACTGCTGCATTCCCAGGACCTCAAACAGCGCCTCAGTATAGTGGGACAATACTTCCATTGTCCTTACAGGCCCTAAGTGATCTGCCCTTACTTATCTGACCTTGTCTCCTGCTACTTTCTCCCGGGCTCACTGTATGCTCACAATGAACTCCTTGCTGTTCCTTCAGTATGCCAGACTCATGGTCTTTGCACTTGCTATTCCTTCCCCCAGACTCCTTCCTTCACTTTCTTTAGGTCTTTGCCCAAAAGCTATCTTCTCATTCAGACCTTCCCTATTTGGTACTTAAAAATTGCAGCCCCTACTCTCTGCCTCATTCCCTGCTTTTTCTCCGTAACACTTAGCAACTTTTTATATACTGTATAATTTATTATTTATTTTATGGCCTATTCTCCTGAATAGCAGTTCAGCAGTCTCTGCTGAACATCCAAAGCGTAAAAGAGCATACATCTAGCTCAAAACAGCAAACAGTTATTAAGTGAATGGATTTGTGAAACTAATGTATAAATGAATATCATGTGAGATCTCTTGGACATGTAAGGTATTATCATGGGTAGTAAAATTATTTATGTTAATAAATAATATTAATAGCAGTATTCGTGCTTGAACTCCTCACATCCCAGGCACGGAGTCTTATACACCGCCCGCTGCCAAAGTGTTTTTGAGTTTGAGAGCTGGGGGCGTGGGTAGGAGAGTCCGTCGGGATGGCCCCGCCCCGGGCCCGCCCCTGACCGCGGCGGCCACGCCCCCATGCTGAAAGCCTTATAGGCGAGTGACGTCAGGCCGTTTGTTGTCACTGGCGGCTCCCAAGATGGCGTCCATTATGGAAGGGCCGCTGAGTAAATGGACTAACGTAATGAAAGGCTGGCAGTACCGTTGGTTCGTGCTAGACTACAACGCAGGGCTGCTCTCCTACTACACTGTAAGTCCTCGGGGGCCAAGCTCCGAGCACCTCGGGGGTCGCAATCCCTGGGTGCAGGTGGGGACCGGGCTTTTTGGTAGCTAGGTTGAGGTTGCTAGGCTGGGGGTGCCGCCGTACGAGAGGGTCCCCTTGTGGGGGAGGGTTTTACGCACCGGATAGCCAATAAGGGTGAAGAAGATGCTAGCGCAGCCAATAAGCAGGCATCGGCTTTGTGTTTAATGGGCTGGGGGCGAGCCGTGTTTCTTTCTTAGGGTCCGGTATTTGTTGGTGGAGGGGTTCGGGCGCGGTTGTAGGTGGGTAAGGATGGTTATAATCGTGGCTTAAAGGGTCCGGTCTCGCGGTCCGTGCGATTTCCTCACGTTGTCAGGGACTTGATACTGTCCTTCCAGGCCCTGTAGACGGCCGCGCCCCTTAGCTTCCCTCCAGGGCTTGAAGAGCGCGGCTTTTTTCGAGCAGTGTGGTCAGACGAGCTTGGCCAGGTCCTGAAATGACTGGCCATTGCGCAACACGAAGGATTCTGGAATCCCTCCCGTCTGCCCAAGTTGAGCGTCTCTTTCGCGGGACGCACGCCTCCACTCAGCGGGAGGCGAGCGTAACCCACGCCTTAACTTTTGAGAGCCGAGGATTTCTACGCAGGAGTCTCTTGTTAGCGAAGCAAGACTGGATAGTGCGATGTCTCCTGAAAGTTATATTCTGGGGAGGGCTGAGTTTAGGGCTTCAGTGTCATTAAACATGAATCGGTGGCCGTGGGCAGGTCCATGAATTGCTATGAATCTTAGGTTCAGATTATTCCCTCCACTCCCATCACATTAAAAATGGAAGGTGGGTGGAATTAGAGAAATTGCTTAACAAAGGTACTGTCTCTGAATGGTTAATAATAGCCAGTGAGAGGGAGGAAGCTCTTAAAAGGACAAAATAGAATGTCCTGGAGGCTTTAGAAAATAATAGAGGACCGCAGGAAAAAATTATGATTATGGAAGAAGGGTTAGTGAGAGGAATGGGGACACTAGTACTTTTTCGTTCATTTAAACAAAATTTATTGAGCGCCCACCATATGTTAGTTATTATTGCTTTAGGCTAGGTGTGTGTGGGTGTGTGTGCACGTGCATGTGCATGTGCATGCGAGCAAGAATTAACAGAGATCAAGATAGTCACCATTCCTTTTCTTTGGAGCTTATATTCTAGTCTAGTGGCTCCCTTAATTCATTTTACTTACAATAACTCATACTCTGGTTTCTCTTCAGATATAAATCTTTAACCTTTTACTTACAGTAACTCTGCAAAGTAAGGTATTCATTATCCCCATTTTACAGTTTTGGAATCTGAGGCTCCAGGCTTTTAAGTAATTTGCTCTAGATTGTAGAGCTAGCAGTAAGCAGTTTTATCAGGATTCCAAATATCTGGCTTTCTGACTTTTCCCATTACCCTTCATTTTCACTAGAGGAAGGAGAAGAGTGCAATCTTTGCGTTACTAAAGACAAGCCTGCAGGAGTAAAAAGTATAACTTTCAACATCAACTTCCTTTACATAATTTTTAAAGGGGAAAAAAAGACCAAACCTGAATGAGATTTAAGTACATTGTTCAAAATTATCTTTAGGTAGCCATGAAAGAGAGGCAATGAACATTATATCCTGAAAAGTCTGGAATTATGAAATCCCATAGTTCAGATAAATGAAGAGTAATGTTGTGTTTCAGTAGAAGTGACTTCTGATTATTACTTCTACTGAAACCCAACCCAAATCCTGTGGACCCGGTCCATAATAGTCAAAGTAGAGTAATTGCAGTGAGTGGCACCACAGAATGAAATTACTCCACAAACCCCAAATTTGTGTGGGTCTGAACCTAGGGCCACTCTGGAGAGGCCCAAAACTAGGGTTCTTGGGAACTTCTAGCCCAGACAGAATCATCCTTCTTTGCTGTTTTTCTTCCTTTAGCATATCCTTTTTCCTGCCTTCTTGCCCCTTTAGTTTCTGAATATCTTGACAAATCTCTCCTTGTCTTACTGGCTAAATATAGTTTTTTAAAATATACTTCTCCCCCACTCCCCATTACTTATCCTCCCTTCTGAGATTAGACTATAAAACATGATGCTTGCCAGCAGAAGGAAGTATCATATTTCTCACTAATGGATATGTAGAAGTTTTTTTCCCTTGTTCTTTGGTGTTAAAGTGTTTGCTTGCAGAGAAACAGCAGAGAAATATTGTAAAATAAAATGATACCCAATCCGAAATTAGAGGAGGTCCAGTAAAGATGGGAAAAGAATAGGTACTCACTTAAAGAGAAAGTAGGAGGCACATTGAATGTTGGCAGTGAATTCTGTGCACTTGGATATTGTTTGAGTACATTAGGATTTGGAAGGATTTGAAGGTACATCTTAATGGTTTGCATGTGGCTGATAACTTGGAACTACATCTTCCAGGAAGAATATCTGCCTTAGTTGCACAGCATTTTAAGCAGAGCAGTAAATAACAATCACTCTATTTATTCCTTGTTTCCAAGATGACTTGGGCTCTGGTCTGGCTCTTTGGTTGGAGGTCTATTCTAGGGTGGCTATGAAAATTCTGAACTAAACTAGTTTGGCCTTTTAGAGTCAGCCCGTGCCAGGAATTGATATTGGAATATCTCAGGGTTGGATAGGATCACTGGAATTGCTCTGAACTGAATAGTACCCCACCTCAGCCTGGATTTTCTCCTCTGAGTCTGGGCCCAGACCCAAACCTGTCCTCTGGGAATGGATGATCTTTTTATTTTACATTTCTTTTATTTTCGTAATATGTAAATTTTCAGTTTTTGAAAATGTTTAGTATATTATTCTGGCCAATACAAAACAGAGAAACTGTTTACCTTCTTTAGAGAAGTAGATTCAGGCAGCCTTTTCAGCTCAAGCTCAGCCTCTTAATTATTAGAAACAATATAATGTAGTTTATTTGGGACCAACTTTTTAATAGGCACTTTACTATATATATGCTAGAGATATGAGCATGAAGGAGAGAGAGAGTTTCTTCCATCTAGGAACTCACCATCCAGCACAGCAGACACCTAAACATAATTTCAAAACCGGATGGTAAATTCTACAATAGAAATAAGGGAACATTGCCTCAAAAAGGCTACAGAGACATTTGAGCTGAGACTTAAAGGTAGAAGAGAAGAGGGCAATTCAGGCAATAGCAAATATGCACAAATTGGGAAACTTGAGAACATAAGATGCGTTAAAAAGATATTGAGAATTTCTGAGCAGCTTTAGTGAAAAGGTTTGTAGGGAGATAACAGGAGATTGAGTCCAGAAGGTATTTGGAGCCATAGATCAGGCCTAGAGATGAAGATCTGTTAGATTATGGCACAGAATTTGTTAGCTGAATTTTTATTAGATGAGATGACCAGTGAAGGCTAATGATATAAACTTGGAAATACTGAACAGCCAACCATTTATTGAATCATGATCACAAAGGAAAGAAAATTGAGGGAGATACAGATATGTTAGGAGTTGGAAAATTAGAAAGTTGGTAGAGGTCATGCCTTTTGTAAAGTTATCAAATGTTTATTGAGTACCTACTATGTGCCAGACACTATGGTAGGAAGGTGGTGGTTAAAATGGTAAATAAGATGGAAATAGTCCATGCTCACATGATACCTAGAATCTACTGGGCAGTGGGGAGGGGTGTACATCAAGTAAGAGCTGTGATGGGGGAAGCATAAGATTTGGGGAGGTGGGTTACAAAGGTGGGTTCTGAAGTGGAGGGTCAGAAAAAGTTTCCTAGAAGAAGCAGGCTTGCTGATGATACCTGAATGATGAAGAGAGATTGGCCATGTGAGCAGAGAGAGAAAACTGCTTGAGAGAGAGGGAATAAATATTTTTGGAGGGCATAGGAAGAGCTTGTTAGGCCTGGAGTTTGGGCTGTCAGGTGGACAAATACTGAGATGGGCTGGAGAGAGAAGCAGGGGCCAGATAATGAAAAGCTTTCTTCAACCATGCTAAGGAATTTGAACTTTACCCCTAGAGCAGTGGAAAGTTATTCAAGTGTTGTAAGCAATTTTTGTTGTAGAAAAAACTTTTATTATAGAAAATTTCTTTCAAACATATGCAAAAGAGGATAGTAAAATGAATTCCTGTCATCCACCTTGTATAAATTATCAACCTTGTTTTATTAATACTCCCATGAGCTCCTTTCTAACCCATTGGATGACTTTAAAGCAGATGCCAGACCCCTTATCATTTCACTTGTGAGTATTTCAGTATGTATTACTAAAAGTTAAGGTGTCTCTTTTTAAAAAATGTTATCACAATACTGTTATTACAACTAAATAATAATCATTATTATTATTTATTACTATTGTCAAATATCCAGTCAGTGTTCAGTTTCCTTGATTTTTCTCAAACAGCTCTCCCTCACCAGTTGGTTTATTTGAGTCAGTATTCCAAATACAATCCATATATAAAACTGTGTCTTTTTTATTCTGTAGGTCTTCCTTCCCTCTTTTTTCCTTTGCCATTCATTTGTTAAGGAAAGCAGATCATTTGTTCTGTAGATTTTCCACATTCTGGATTTTGCTGATAATATTCTTGTGTTATGTTTAAGTATGTTCCTCTGCATTTTTTTATAAACTGATAATTAGAGCTAGAAGCTTAACCAGATTCAGCTTTTTTTCCCCCTTTGGGCAAGAACACTATATGTGAAACATGTTATAGATATCTCCCACTTTTGGTAGTTTACTTTGCCCCACTTCACTTTTAGGAAAGGCCTACATTAGTACCTGTTTCTGCTAACCGAAAGATATCCAAAGAGGACTTTTGCTTTTATGGGAAATAGGCAAAAAGTGAGAATAGCATTCAGAGTTTGTTTTGCAGCGAGCTGTTATAAAGGCAGGGTGCACCCCAATAGCAGTGGTGGCACTGATAAGCTCCTTCCCTGGAAACTGCACAGCATCTCAGCATCAAGTTGCCGTAATGATTTCTTTAATGATTCCTTTTACAAAGAATACCTTGAGTGGCCCTGATCATTTACTAGTTCACTATTTCTTTCTCTCCAAAATATTATATTATAAAAATAATACAAATCAAGAAAGCTTTGAACTGTGTCTTTGAGCATCTGTGCTTTATCAGTTCATTTTGTGCAAGATGTGTCCTAAGGTAATTGCTTCTTTCCTTTGTGCCATTTCAGCTTAGGGAAGGTTTCATAGAAACTATTGTTAGAGAGAAATAATGAGGTCATATTGACAGGATTTTAGTGATTGGATGTGAATGAAATCACGTTCAATGAATGAAAAGGAAGAATGTGATAAAATCCAGGTTTTTAGTTTTCCTGGATGAATGATGATAAGTGAGGTAAGAATAGGTTGGAGGAAGAAAGAGGTTGTTTTGGTGCTGGTCGAAATTGATGTGAAGGTATCATATAGTCTGGAACTTAGGAATCTGTGTTACAGATAAATATTAGCTTCACACATGTGGAGAGTTGAGAGAGAGTGATTGGAAATAATAAAGAGCTTTGTATAGAACACTGAGAAACACCATTGGATTAGATATCTATTGCTTTGTAACAAACTACGCACAGATTTAGCCACTTAAAACAACAAATTTTTTTATCAACAAAATTTATTATCACATAGTTTCTGTGACTCAGAACTTTGGGAGTGACTTAACTGGGTGGTTCGGGCTCAAGGTCTCTCATGAAGTTGCAATGAAGACATTGGCTAGGGTAGCAGTCATCCGAAAGGCTTGACTGAAGCTGGAGGATTTGCCTCCAAGATGACTCACTCTCACAGCTGTTGGCGGGAAGCCATAGCTTCTTGCTGGCTGTTGGAAGGTGGCCTCAGTTCCTCACCAGCTAGTCTCTCCACTGAGCTAATGAATGTCATCGTGACAGGGCATCTGGCTTCATCCAGGAGGAGTGATCCAAGTGAGAGCAACCCAAGTGCCTTTTATGATCTAGGCTGAGAGCATAACTTCTGCCTTATTCTGTTCATTAGAAATGAATCATTAAGTTCAGCTCATTCTCATGGAGGTGGGAATTTTAGGACTGGGAAGGAAAATTAGGCTTTACCTTTTGAAAGGCGTGTCAAGGAATTTGTGGAGAGATATTAAGCCATCACGATCATATTAAGGGACTGGTAGAGAAAAAAGCTTGTACAAGAGAGTAAAAAGGGATAGTCAGAGATATCAGAGAAGAACCAGAAGAATGAGGCAATCAAATCAAGGCAGGAATAGTGAATTGACTTGAATACTGGTGAGAGGACTGAATAGATGAAATCATAAAAATATCCATTGGATTGATCAATTTAGACATCATTAGTGCCCTAACAGAAGTTTCTATGGAGTAGTGGGTGTGGGAGTCAGATTAGAATGGTTTGAAGAGTAAATAGGAGGTAAGAAGTAAAGAGAATGAGTGTAGATTACTCAAGATGTTTCATTGTGAATGAGGCAGAGAGGAATATGGATTTGAGAGGAAGGGGCTTCTAAGGTAGGAATATGCTTAAATATTGTAGGGGTGGGAAGCAGGATCCATGTTAAAAATGAGGGTAGAGTCAGGATTTAAGGGATGTAGTAAAGATCTAGGTCAGTAGCCATGGGAACTGGAGAAAGGAATAACTAGGGACGTGTTAAAGATTAATCAGGTTGTATGAGGAACTAGTTGAGATTATAAAATATGATTTGTTTAATCATTACCCATAATTATTTAACACTCTTTCTTGATTTGTATTATTTTTATAATATAATATTTTGGAGAGAAAGAAACAGTGAACTAGTAAATGATCAGGGCCACTCAAGGTATTCTTTGTAAAAGGAATCATTAAAGAAATAACGTGTTCTTTGCTATTATGTGCTGACTGGAGGAGACTCATAGCCTTTCAAATCCACTGGTAGCCTAAACAGGTTTAACTG
The DNA here is from genome assembly GCF_036321535.1 of Camelus dromedarius. Taxonomy (NCBI): domain Eukaryota; kingdom Metazoa; phylum Chordata; class Mammalia; order Artiodactyla; family Camelidae; genus Camelus; species Camelus dromedarius. Next base: position 33,978,193 of record NC_087449.1, on the reverse strand, counting down.
TTATCTGACAGTCCTCAGCAAAGTCTAGAAGGTGACTTTTAAAAATCTGCCACCTAATTCTTAGATTTTAGGTTTTTGAAGTGTTTATGTATTTCTTTTGCCAAGACATAAAAGAGGTAGTCTCAGATACTCCTAGAAAGACATCAACACCAGGCCCATCAAACAATTAAAAGTGAATTTATACTTTTCTAAATAAACTGTTCTTTTTTTCTTTTTTAACTTTTTTTTTAATTGAAGTATAGTCAGTTTACAATGTTGTGTCAATTTCTGGTGTACAGCACAATGCTTCAGTCATACGTGAACATACATATATTCGTTTTCATATTCTTTTTCACTGTAAGCTACTACAAGATACTGAATATAGTTCCCTGTGCTATATGTATAAACTTGTTTATCTATTTTATATATACCAGTCAGTATCTGCAAATCTCAAACTCCCAATTTATCCCTTCCCACCCCCTTCCCCTCTGGTAACCGTAAGTTTGTTTTCTTTGTCTGTGAGTCTAAACAAACAGTTCTTGAGTTTATCAAATGTGTTTTTTAAGTTTACATGATACATATAGTGCAAATCTAATAAAGTAGCTTTAGAATTGTAAAAGGAGCAGAAGAAAATTTGTATCTAATCTAAATGCCCTGAAAAGAAAATAAAGAAACCTCCTAAGAGGGTTAAGTAGTACCAATGGGAAGAAGTATGTGGAAACTTTTTATCTTTTGCTTTCCTTGAATACTCTAGTCAGCCTTGATTTTTCCCTGTTCTAGTGCTCTTGAGCCTTGCTCATATAACTCTTCTGGGCATTGAATCATTTTGCATCTCTTATAATTAACTGATCATAACTCTAGTACATTATTTTTCTGTACAGCAAGCTTGTAAACTCCTTGATGGCAGTACTGAGCATTACAATCTTCAAGTCCTACAATGTGGCACGGTGTCTCATAGTGAATGGAATGTCCAAGGTCCTTCAAACTAGGCTTAGAGATGAGATGCAGAAGGCTGTTTTGGAATTGTTTACATGGCCTTGTAAGTTTTGCAGAATATACTAAAAGCAAATATGTATGTTTCCATGGTTTATGTATAACCTGATTGAGCTTATATTAATAACAGTGGCTTTTGTTTAATCATCCAGAGCCTGAAGAACTGTGTGGGGTTTTTTCTCTACTGTGCTATATCAGACAAGCAGTTAGTTCTTGCTTCTGTTGCAGGCAGTTTTGTTGATGGTAATAATTTGTAGAAGGACAGAAAGTAGAACTGTTCTTAAATATGCCCATATATGTGGCAGTTGTCATAGGACTAGCTATTCAACTGGTTACATATTCCCAATAAAAACCAGGTAGAACAATGCTCGAGTGATTTAGACTGAGGATTTAATTTCTCTTACTTCTTATAGAGAAAAACAAATGTACAGCCCAATTGTTCACCTTCTTGTTTACTTTATTGTAAAGCATAATCTTCTTAGACTAGTTTAAACTTCCTTAAAAAAAATTTTACTTTTTTTCCCCAAAGTTAAGTTTACATGATACGTGGAATCATAAAAGTGGAATCACATTCAAGGAAAGTGTTCTGAGGTGTTCATAACTAATTTTTTCCCATTCACATGATAATATTAAGATTATTGTGAAAGTTGATATTTTGTTTCTGGGAGTTTAGTTCACATTAAGCCTTCATGCTGAGATTGTCCACTTATTTAATTTCTTTTATTTTATTTTAGCATTATTGTTATGGTACAGATGGGTATATAAAATATTGGGTGAATATTTGCTTTGTTACTCTGGCAGCTTTCTCTATAGTCACGCAACCCTCCTCTTTCCTCCATCACTCATAGAAGATGCCATGCTTCCCGAAACAATAGTGTCCATTTGATGGGCATACTCTCAACTCCTTGTACCCCCACCTGTTGGTATACCTACTTTCCTGCCTGTCCTTCCCTGCATCCTTCCCCCTCATAGTGGAAGAGGTAATCTTTGAGTGTTCTGGATTCCATCTGCTCACAAATTTTTCAAGGATCTCAGTCTACAGATTTTCTCCTTTGTCTGCTTTCTTTCCTCTCTCTCTTCCCCTGTGTCTTCAACTGCTTCCTTTCTATGTACAGACTTTTGTTGTTTAAAAATATTTATTTTGCAATATAACAACTAAATGTCTTAGTTGTAATAATTTCATATGGAAAATTTTAGTAAATTTTTGAGTTGCCTGTTGCTTTTTGTTTTTGTATAATGGTTTTATTGAGATATAATTTGCATACCATCTATTTGAAGTATACAACTCAATGGGTTTTTTTTTTTTAGTGTATTCACAGAACTGTGTAACCTTGTCCATAATCAGTTTTAGAAAATTTTCATTACGCCTAAAAGAAACCCTGTTTCCATTAACAATCACTCCCTAGTATTTCACCCCTAGCCCTAGGCAACCGCGAATCTACTTTCAGTCTCTATAGATTTGCCTCTTTTGGACACTTCATATAAATAGAATCATATTATAAAAGTATTCTTTAATTCTAATATAGATTCTTTCATTTAACATAATGTTTTCAAGGGTTCATCGATGTTGTAGCACATATCGATGCTTTTTATTGCTGCATAGTTTGTTGTATGCATATTCCACATTTTATTTATTCATCAGTTGATGGACATTTCAGTTGTTTCCACTTTTTGGCTATTATGACTAATGCTCCTATAAACATTTGTGTACATAAGTTTTGGTGTGGACATATGTTTTCAATTTTCTTGGATATATATCTAGGAGTAGAATTGCTGGATCATATGGTAACTCTTTATTTAACTTTTTGAGGAACTGCGAGACTATTTTCCAAAGCAGCTGCACCATTTTACATTCCCACAGCGGGTATAGGGGCTCCAATTTCTCTATATCCTTGCCAACATTTGTTATTATCTGTCCTTTTGATTATAGCCATCCTGGTGGATGTGAAGTAGTATCTTATTATGGCTTTGATTTGTGTTTCCCTGGTGACTGTTGATGTTGAGCATCTTTTCATGTCCTTAATGGCTATTTGTAAATCTTTGGAGAAATATCTGTTTGGATCCTTTGCCCATTTTTAAATTGAATTATTTGTCTTTTTTGTTGTTGAGTTGTAGGAATTTTTAACATATTCTAGATACAAGTCCCTTATGCAATACATGATTTGTAAAAATTTTTCCCTTTCTGTGGTTTGTCTTTTTACTTTCTTTGACGGTGTCCTTTGAAACACAAAAATGTTAATTTGATTATGTCTAATTTATCTTTTTGTTTTGTTGCTTGTGGTTTTGGTGGTGTACCTGAAAAATCATTTCTTAATCTAAGGTCACAGAGTTTTATACCTGTGTTTCCTTTTAAGGGTTATATAGTTTTAGCTCTTACATTTAGGTCTTTGATCCATTAGGAATTAATTTGTGTACATGATGTGAGCTAAAGGTCACAGTGTTTTTTAAAATTTTATATTCTTTATTTTATTATTCTTTTTCATGTGCATAACCAGTTATTCTAGCACCATATATTGAACACACAATTTTTTCTTTGTTGAATTGTCTTGGCACCCTTGTTGAAAATCAATTGACCATAAACTGAGGGTTTATTTCTGGACTCTCAATTCTGTTCCATTGATCTTTGTGTCTGTCCTTATGCCAGTGTCACACTATTTCAGTTACTGTAGCTTTATAGTAAGTTTTGAAATTGGGAAGTGTAAGGCCCTCAGCTTTGTTCTTTTTCAGGATTTTTTTGGCCATTCTGCGTTCTTGACTTTTTCATTAACAAATTAACATGGTTATATCTCCCCCAGGTGAAAAATATCTCTGCTAATTCTGTGTCTCCCAGGAAATACTATCCTAACCTCTCTTTAAGATAGGTGAACCTATTGAAAGAGTCTTGTACATTGTCTGTCTCTATTCATCCATCTTGTTTTTCCTCTACAGCAATCTTTTTTTACCTCCAGAGTTCACTGAAAATCCTAGAACAGGTCTCTGATGATAGCTTTGATTCAAAACTTAATGGATGCTTTTTACTTTTAATTTTAATAGCACAGTCTCTGCAGAATTTGACTTTGATTACTCTTTAAAGTTTTAAAACAATTCTTGAAGAGATGACAACATACTCTTTAAAAAAAATTTTTTTTTGAAGGGGGAGGTAATTAGGTTTATTTATTTATTTCAATGGAGGCACTGGGGATTGAACCCAGGACCTCATGCATGCTAGGCATGCACTCTACCAATAAGCTATACCCTCCCCCGACAACATGCTCTTAATTTTAAAAAATGGAAACAACAGTGAAAAGTATATAAAGTAGAAGGAAGGAAAGTCCTTACCTGAAATCCTAATATCTGTGTTTTGGAGTAAAGCTTTCCTAACAACTCTTTATACTTAAATACACATTTATGTATATTTTGTACAAGTGGAGTCATTTTATACATGATATTCTACAACCTAATAGCATTTTAATAAAAGTTTTCTATATAATTTAACTTAGTGAGATCTCAGTCATCTGGCTTTGCAAGATTACTATTCTTATGCTGTTTGTGATGCTGGAAGAGATGGTATAGTAATCTGTATTATCTCTCACAGTTCTCCTTAGCGGGGTAGTACTCAGTCTACTTAGTTAAGGCAGTTTACAAAGACCCACCCACAGAGAAAAGACTCCACTTAGTGAAGGAGTGGCATATTCCTAGAAGAGCTTGTGGGATGGGAAATATTGTTAGACCATTTTTGGAAAATACAGTCTGCCACAAGCTACTACTATATTAATCATTGTTCTAGGTATTTTCTAATATTGTCAAATATAATGCATTGTTAAGCCTTACAACCTCTCCCATTTTTCCTTGCTACCACTATAGGTTATAAACCACCATCATGTCTAACTTGGTGTTACAAAAACCTTGTAAGTGTTCTCTTTGCTTCTATTTTTACTCTCTAAAATTTATTTTCTATCAGCAGCCCAAGTGATCTTTGAAAAAAAGGGGAAAAAAATCATGTTTCTCCCCTGCTTAAATTCTCTAGTGACTTTAGGAAAAAATCCAAACTCTTTACTATGAGTTAGGGGTACTTTGTAATCTGCCTTTACTTACCTTTCTACAGTATTCCTTTTGCTCATCACTCTAACCAGTCTAGCTTTTTTTCCTCTTCTTAGAACACCTCAAACTTGTTCCTGCCTCAGGGTCTTCGCATGTATTTTCTGGCTTCTTGGACTAATACTAACCCAGGTCTGTAGCACAGCTGATTCATTCTTGTTATACAGGTTTTCATTAAGGCATCACTGCTCAGAGAAGCCTTTCCTTAACATCCCATCTCAAGTAGACCTCACTGTTAGTCACTGTCACAATGGTCTTGTTTTGTTATTTCATGGATTTTATTGTTAACTCCTATAATTTTTTTTTCTTGGTTAGTGTTTGTTTTCCTTCTCTGGAATGTAAGCTCCATGAGAACAGAGGCTTCATCATTTTATCTTTAGCATCCAGAGTAGTGCCTGGCACTTAATGAATATTCAGTAAATATTTATGGAATGAACAGTAGTGAAGTAGTTGATATTGTTTCCTTTACACATGAAGAAATTGAGACTTAAGAAATCATACAGTAGTTTCTATGTGCGTGATCAAGTCTTCTAACTCCAGATAGAAAATTCTTTCTGTCTGTGGAGACTGAATTACATTAGCAGTGAAATTTTAAAATGACAGTAAACCCAAGTTACCACTGGTCTGCTTACAGGTGATGACTAATTTACAACAGTATCACAATGAAGTAAACCTTTTGCATAGGCTGTTCTAAATGGAAACTGCATTGATTAATCATTAAAAAGTACTGAACCTTTTTATTTCTAAGTTGTAAGATAGGGACTTAGATCATCTCTATTGAAATGCTAAGGATAAACAAAAGATTCTTCTTCCTGTTCTAATTCACTGAAAGCTTACTAGGTAGGGAGAAGGGGAGGGGAAGTAGATACTAAGTCTTAAGAGTGTGTTGAGTGAGGAGTTTTTTATATTCATTAGAGGTGAGCATGGAGAGGTAGTGGCAAATTCTTGAAGATAGTTCTACTTTGAAATTTTAGTCACCCAGAAGAGGATGAAGTTGTACATTTCTGATAGGTGACATCCTGTGTGACCAACCACCATTTTGTGCTTGCATGTTAACTCTTCTGCCTTTTTTCTTTTTTTTGGAAATCCATAAATTCTGAAGTAAAATTAGACCTGATGAAGAATGAGGGTTTTTAAATTGCCTTTTTAGAAAGTATTTTTTCCCCCGATTGTAAAAGTAAAATATGTTTATTGCACATCATTAACTTTTCAAGTCCTTGAAAGTTTCTTAAGCCCTTTGGCATAGATCTTGAATTCTTGAACTACTTCCTTATTCTTGCTCATAATTTTGCTTTCCCTTAAGCACCAACATCTAAGAGAAGTTCTTTAAGAAAATCATTTCTTAGGCAGTGTTTAAATTTACAACAACCTTTCCCCTGTCTTTCCATATTCACATGCTGTTATTTGAAGTGCTTTTCCTAGCTAACCTGGGAACCATTTTTAACAGTTTCTTTGCAAAAATTTGTTCTGGGTTCTAAACTCCAAAAATTTGAACAAGGAGCTTCTGGAGCATAGCTGCATTCTAAATTAGGAGCTGTAGGATGAGTCTTAGAATTAGGACTAAGAGTTCAAACTCTATGGTTCTGGCTATTGTTCTTGCTGACTAGATTATTTTGTGTGTTGTACAAATTTTCCCATCTTTAAATTTTTATAGTGCTCTTTGTGCTATTCATCTTTTCATGATCTTATTATTTTGGGCCCTGACTTAGTCTTTTCCAAATAAAGAAAAACATCTGTGGGCAATTTTTGGTAGAAAAGTGAAGTTGAGTGATAATAATGGGTCATCACTGCACAGTTTGGTGAGAGAAGCACTAATACACAGCACAAACCACCTGGAGTTTAACACATCTCCATGTTTTCCTTCCATTATTTTTTGTGAAATAATGTTTTTGTGCAGTATTTGAGAAACAAAACAAAAATAGAAAACATACATTGAGGTTCAGCGTGTATTAATGCTCTTTAAGTAATTTGCAGAACTTAGGCTATTACATGCCAGTAACAGTTCAGAAGGCAGGGGCAGCCTCTGAGGCACTGCTGCGAGGCTCTATCACATGACTTCTCACTGTTCTTCCTGGACCCTTCAGGACCTGGTCCTCATATCTCCTCTTCAGCCTCACCTCTCTCCACCTTCCTCTGCTATCTGCTCGGGGCTCTCCGTGTACTCTGATGTTGTTCCCATGGCTTGGAATGCCCTCTTCCTACCTTCCCTCTTTTACCAGTCTTTTTTTTTTTTCCCCGAGTCTCAGATTGAAGCTTGCAACCTGGTCACTTCATTATCACCTTTCCTAATCTTTTTCCATGTCAGGGAGCCTTCTGTAGTTCGCAGCACTTTGTGTCTAAATGCACGTAACGTATTTTTGCTCTGTATTACAGTTGTTTACATGCTAGACTTATTTTTTGGACATTTTTAAAGAATCTAGGCCAATTATTTTTGTAAGATATCCCACATTCTGGATTTGTCTGATTTGTTTTAATTACTTTCACTTATCTCTGAGTATTTTCTAATTCATAACCTCAATAGTGGTCCCATCATTATTAGGACCTGTCTTGCCCTTTTTCTGTTTACTATAATCTTATTTTTAAAAGTGGAAGAGGATCAAGGATGAATTTATTGGTTGTTACCTTGTTTGAGTTGTATTCAAACTCTCATTGGGTATTTTCAAACCTAATTATTATTATAGTGTATTGCCTTGACACTTTCGAAGGGAAGATAAGTATAGGGTATGGTAAGAGGGCTATTATAACACTTAGGGAATGTTTTTGTTAACTGTGTTTTTGCCAACTATATTGTTAGTGAAGAACTTTTCAACCCTGCTTGATGTTGAGAATTTTTTTTTTTTAAAAATGTGAGTCCTTCTTATATTTGTAAATAGAATTTAAAAAAGACTCTAAAGTACCTCAATAATCTAACATGACAAAAAAAAAAACTGCTGCCCCCCCAAAAAACAAAACTGCTGCCCCCCCCATCAACATAATTTTTATAGCTCAGTACTTTATTTTTTTGTTTCTTTTTTTTTTGGAAGAAAGTTTACTTTGATTTATCATTGTGACATTGATAAACTTAGAATCAGTAAAAACAATGACATAGGCTATGTTTAACCTTAGTTATTTAAAGTTTTATTTCATTTTATTACACATGACTAATTTAATTTTAGGAATATTTACTGAATGTCCACATGGGGCTTATTGTGCAGAACATAGCCTTTGCTTGGCTCGGTCTAATAGGGGAGACATAAAGGTAAGCAGTGTTTCATCAGTAAATATTTTTTGAGCACCTAATATGTGCCAGACACTGTTCTGAAGAAAAAGTCAGATACAATTTCTTCTCCCTATGGAATGCGCAGTCTTGTGGTGAGTCAGATAAGTAACCAGCTTTATAGCAGAAAGTGGTGCATGACACCACAGGGGAACACCCAGGAGTCCCGGGATGGGAATCCAGATCGCATAGAGGTAGGGCACTTGATGAGTGACAGCAAGGCAGAAAATCAAGGTCAAGGATATTCCAAGCTGAGGAACATTGGATGAGAAATTTCAGAGGCAAAAGATGTGACCCATTTGGAGAATTGCAAAGAGATGAAATTAAAGCAATGTTTCTCAAAATGTAGACCTCTGTCTCCTTGAGTCAGAATCATCTGAGAGTGATTGTTAAACCCCCAGGTAATTTGTAGCCTTCCAAGTGATTCTCCATCTCACTAAATATGAGAAACATTGGGCTGGAGTTAAGGAGTATGAAGGAAGATATAGTATAATATATGCTACATTTAAGGTATGCGTAAAATTCTATGATTAGGTTTATTTGTATAGACTACAAAATATTTTCATTTTAAACCTGCTAATTCCTATCCTTAAGAGATGGGAGGAGATTGGGAGAAGGGAGGAATGTTACTATAAAGTTTGTCTCTTTATCCCTAGATGACTTTAAAAACAGTGTGTCAATCTTTTATTTATTGAATGTTTTTGTTTTTCTTTTAGTCCAAGGACAAAATGATGAGAGGCTCTCGCAGAGGATGTGTTAGACTCAGAGTAAGTATTTGTTCATTCACTTTTATGAAAACCAGTTTTGACAGAAAGAAGAAATACATATTTTGACAGATTCATGGAAATCTAAATTTGGTTTAGCTTTCTTACTTAATTGTTGGGACAGGCAACTAAGACTCAGGGAAAAAAAAAAGATTTCTCCATGGTAACTCCAGAACCAGGACTAGAACTCAGTTCTTTTGGTCCATGATTTGATGTTGTATCCATGACTTGCTACAGCTACTAATTTTTTTTAACCTCTATTTTACATCCAGGGACAGGGACTGGAAATTAAATGAGTTCTAGTGTCAGTGATAGAGCAGACAGTAGAGAAAAACACCGAAAAGTCCACACTTTTGGCTATTTTGTTCTTCCTGTTCAACACTATTTAATAATAACCTATGTGGCAGTGATGTCCAGTAATATAATGTGAACCACATATATAATTTAAAAGTTTTGTAGTACATATAAAAAGTACAAAGAAGGTGGTAAAATTAATTTTAATAATACATTTTGTTTATGCCAGTATATCCAGAATATTATTTCAACATGTAATTAATAAAAAATTGCTAATGAGATCTTTTACATTCTTTTTTTCATATGAAGTCTTTGAAATCTAGTGTATCTTTTGCATTTATGGGACATCTTGGTTCAGACTAGCTGCGCTTCAGGTGCCCAGAAGGCACATGTGGTTATGAGCTGGACAGTGCAGGCCTATAGCTTTAAACTGCTTTAAATTGCTTGTTCAATTTCCACCATTGTCCAAATAGCTAAAGGCAAGAAAGAATGCAGGTTGGGAATATAGTTCTAGTACTCCATTGTATCTAGAGAAGGGCCTATCTCTGTCATAACTAGATCAGTCGCTTCTGGTGGCCTTTTCTTCTTCAGTCTCCTGTTGCTTTCTTTCTACCATCTTTTTTCTGTACCCTTACTTTTGAAGATGTGAATATATTTGATAAACATATCATTGCCTTTATTAGCAGTAATTAATTGTTAAAAGTGGGGAATAACTCTGAGAAAGAAATCAAATTCTAATGGAAAAATGTTGGCACCAAGAAAGGAGTAAGTATGGCGAATTTGCAGGATGGAAGTGAGACAGGCTTGTTTTGAACAGATGGTGTATATGTGATAGCATAAAGATTTTTGAAAATTCAGCTTATTATAGTGTTTACTGTTTTTTTCCCTCCTTTGGTTTCTCTTTGCCTCCTTGGTTTAATTACTTTTCTAAGCACTTGTCACTGACCTCAGTCACCAACTCAGTCTGGTATTAACTGCTTTCTTGGCTTAAGATAGATTCAGTAGTGAGACTTTGACAGAGCTGTAGTGAGATAGCTCTTCAGTTGAATTCAATTTGGATTTGACCCACTGCTTCATTGTTACACTTAATGTGGTATGTTTTTCTCTTAAATATAGCTTAATTAATTATTAACCCTTATGACTACCATCCAGGTTAAGAAATAGAGTTTTGCCAGTTACCCTGAAAAGCCTATGTGCCCCATTCAAATTACACCCTAAACCCTGTCTCCTAAATTAACCACCGTTCTTATAGGAATCACTTTTTGGATTTGCAGTCCTAAATTCTATATTTCATCTTGCTTATTTTAAAAAACTTGACATCTTTTGTTTGCAGTTTATCTATCAAAGAATCCAGACCTTTGACCTCTAGGAGTTTATCCATAGTACAGATTTTACTAATTGCATATGGATACAATTCAGCATGTTCTTCTGTCTCTGCTTTCCCTGCAAATTGGATCCAGAGACTGGATCAGATGTAGGTTTGATCCCTTTGGCAAGACTGTAGGCAGTGTTGTGTTCTTTTATCAGGAGGCACATAATGTCTGGTTTTTGCTCTTTATTGATATTAGCAGCTGTTGATGTTCAGTATCTAGATCCATTTTGGGGTTGCAAAATGATGACATTTTCTCATTTTGTTTTAATTTTTATCAGAAATAATTATATAAGGAGATACTTCCCTTCATTTATTATTTGGTTACCCAGTGGTACAGTTCAAATAGACAGGATAAATAAATACTTGATTATTTCCTTTTACTTACCCAATTTTCAAGGTAATGAATTGACTCAAAACAACGTACACACACACACACACACACACACACACACACACATACATATACAGTTCTATAGATCGGACATCTCAGAAAGTTTCTCTCCTTAAGGTTGAAATCAAGGTATTGACCAGCGTGGGCTTTTATATATATATCTCCAAAAGAATTGAAAGCAGAGACTTGAACAGATATTTGTATACCCATGTTCATAGAAGCATTATTCACAATAGCCTAGAGGTGGAAGTAGCCTAGCGTCCATTTAATGGATGAATGAATAAACAAAATGTGGTATACACATACAATGGAATACTATTTAGTTTTAAAAAGGAAGGAAATTTTGACCCATGCTATGACATGGATGAACTTTAAGGACATTATGCTGAGTAAAATAAACCAGTGACAAAAAGACAGATACTGTTTGATTCTACTTATATGAGGTATATGAGTTACCTAGAATAGTCAAATTCATGGAAATAGAAAGTAGAATGGTGGTTTTCAGGAGCCAAGGAAAGGGGGATTGGGGATTTCTTGTTTTTGAGTACAGAGTTTCAATTTGGAAAGATGAAAAAATTCTGGAGATGTATGGTTATAATGGTTGCAGATCAATGTGAATGTACTTAATGGTACTAAACTGAATGCGTAAAAATGTTTAAACAGTAAATTTTATGTTATGTGTATTTTGCTACAATTTTAAAAGCTCCACTATTTATTATCTTACAGTTCTATAGATCAGACATCTCAGAAAGTTTCTCTCCTTAAGGTTGAAATCAAGATATTGACGAGGGTGGGCTTTTATGTGGAGGCTCTGAGGAAGAATCCAAGAGAGAATCCACTTCTAAGTTCATTCAGGTTGTTGGCAGAATTCATTTCCTTGTGGCTGTAGGACTGCGGTTCTTGTTTTCTTGCTGGCTGTCAGTTTGAGATCTGCTCTCAACTTCTAGAGGCTGCACATACTCCTTGTCGTGTGGTTCTCCACCTTCAAGTCCACATGGTGCATGGAATCCTTCTAGGGCTTCAGATCTCTCTGACTTGCCCTTTCTCGTACCAGATGCAGAAAACACTCTGCTTTTAAAAGGTCTCACATGATTGAATTAGATTATACCCACCAGATAATTTCCCCTTTGCCATATACTCACTTCAGTGATAACTTACCCTGTAACATAATCACTGCAGTAACATCTCGTCATATTCACAGTTTCCACCCACACTCACAGGGGAGGAGATAACATGGTCATGGGTCAGGGGGAGGGGGTGTTTAGGAATCAGTCTACCACATAGCATGACAGAGAAGAACCAGACATACCTGTGGTTGAAGCTATTTTTGCCTTTTGCTTTGTTGACTGGAAGAGGGAAGTTATCTGTAAACTTCCTGAGCTTGAGTTTTCTTTTTTTTTAAAGCGGGAATTATAATACCCTTGCAGAATTTTGTGAGGATTAGGCACTTGACACATAGATGGAAGCTATTAATTAGTAGTGCGTGCGTGTGTGTGTGTGTGTGTGTGTGTGTTTTAAGAGGCTCTATGGTATTTTCAAAAAGCTGGACTGTCATTTGGCTTTCTAAGAAATATCTGCAGAGTTGGTTTGCAATATAAGCTCCCAAGTCCCACTCCCTAGATAACGCTGTTTTAGAATCTGGTCTGGAAGCTTTATTATAAAACAGATTCTCTAGGTGATTGTGTTGTACAGCCAAGTGTGGGATCACTGGTGTAGAATCAGAGAGTCCTGGGGCTGACTTTCACTCAGCTTCACCCCTTACTGACTGTGCCTTTGGGCAAGTTTCTTAACCTCTGTGAAGATGATGTTATCTAACTTGCAGGGTTGTAAGGGTTAGCAATCATGTCTGTACAGAGTTGGGCACCTCCAATAACTAACTGCTATGGATGATGGTGATGACGACGGTGGTGGTGCTGGTAATGCACCATCATCTAGATTGCAAATGAGCTTGACAAGCTCTCATAGACCTGGGCCACCAATCTTCATCCATCCTGTCCTGGATTCCAACCACACTGTACTTCTCATATTTCCTCACTGTGTTTCTTCATTTCTCATTGCTTCTGATATATTTTTTTCATATGTCAGGAATGTTCTGGGCCCTTATATGGTGAGCTCATCTTTTAAGAGGCTTTCAAATGTTGCTTCTTCTGTGAAGCATTCTTGATCCACATCTTTTTAACAGATTTGGTCCTCCTCCATTTTTCACTAATAGCCATGAAGGTACTTATTACATGATGTTACACATTGAGCTGTCTGTTTTCCCCACCTGTTAGTGAGTTCCCATCCACTGTCACAGGTACTTGGTATGTTGTAAGAAGGTACTCAAAAAACACTTATTGTTGGTTTTATGGGTTTATAAAACTAATGAATAAATGTTGGGGAATTTGCCTTTACTATAGTTTACATACAAAAGAAGTATGAAAGTTATGTTAAACACAACATAAGCCAATCATACATGGATTTTTTTCCCCAATTTTTTTTGTTTTTCTTTTTTTAATTTTAATTTTATTTATTTATTTTTTGGCGAGGGGGTGGTAGTTAGGTTTACTTATTTATTTTTAGAGGAGGTACTGGGGATTGAACCCAGGACCTTGTGTATGCTAAGTGGGCACTCTACAACTTCCCCATGTTTTCTTAAAAAAAAAAAAAAAGCAAAATACCCATGTGGTTTTAGGCTACATGAAAGGAGAATAGGGAAAGGAACCAGTAGTTACTGAGGAAGCTCTTTGGATCAGTCACTGTGCTGGGTGACTTTCATAGACATTCCCATGATAATCCTCTCAGGTCAGCAGTGTTATTTCATTTTACAAATGAGACTGAGACTGAAACTACTTTTAGTAACTTAACCAAAGTCATACAGTTAAGTACATGGTGAATCTGGGATTGAATTTGGGCCTGTTTCATTCCAAAACTCTGTTCAGTCCTTAATGTTACTAGGCTTCTGTTCTTCTCCACTAGAAGAGTCAAATGCAGAAGCTCCAATTTGATGCAAGGAAGTATAAAACCAGTGAAGGAAAACAGAAGACTGAAAAATCATACTTTCTTTGTGTTAGTGGCAAAGTGTGGCCACTAGATGGTGCCCTTGCCTTGAGGGAAAAGTAAAATGTTGGTTGAGTCCTGGGAGCTAATCCCCACTCCCATCCCTACTCCCAAACTCAACCGACAGCAAAAAATTGACATCTCCAGATAAAATCTGAAAAAGTAATAGCATTAAAGAGGCGGTGTAGGGTAGAGACAAGAACAGGCCAAGAATGAGATGAAATTGAAATACGAATTCTGCCACTTAGCTTTGTGACTCAAGGGAACTCATCTATTCAGTTCTGAGTCCTATTTCCTTTAGCTCTGGAATGGGCATCATGTCATTTCCTCATATAATTATGAATATCAAATTAGCTGACTCATTAAAAAGTATCCAAACACAGTGTTTGGGACTTAGGTTCTTAATGAACAGTAGTTACTATTGTAATTGATAATTACCATTGATAAGATGAATCTCAGATTCTGAAGAATTCTACAGGGCCTTGGGAATCACCAAAGTTAGCACTAAATGTACTGTGAGTTTTCAAAAACTATTAATCCATATGTGACTTAAAGTAACTTTTTTTACCCACTCCAGTGAAACTGTGTACTCCATTTATCAGTTGTGCTGGTGGTCAGAATTGACTGATTCCCTGAGGGATGTGTCATCTGTATTCTTGTCTTTTAGCCTATTTCAAGAGAGGTCAGCAGTGACAGATTATTAATAGTCTTAGCACTGACATCTAATGCTTAATTTCAGTGATTCTGTATTATTTTTTCATGTTAACATCTCTGGCTTTGGGATGCATTTTATAATCACTGATATCTTAGAATGGATACAATAAAGTGTTTTTAGGTTAATGTATAACCTTAAGAATGTCCTTTTCCCTCATCCCCTTAGATCTGCATCCTATCTGCATCCTTTTGTCAATTATCTTGTCATTTCATTTTGAAAAATTACTGTATTGATTTCTGCCTTCTTTGTTAATTCAGTAGCTATTTTGCAAGCACCATCTCTTCTCTATGAATTTGACACTGAAAATGTCCTCTCTTGGGCAAGTGTAAACATCTATTTAATCTCTGTGATTGGTACATAGATGTCATTAATGCTGTATTTTCTGACCATTTATAATATTTTATGATTATAAATTTAAAAAGAAAGTGATAAAAAAAGATATTCCAGGAAATTGTTAACCAAAGAAAGCAAGGAAGTAGTATTAATATCAAACATAATAGACTTTAAGAAAAAAATTAGAGTTGTATGGGAAAAGAGAATACCAAAAACCAGTATCGCATACATGATATACTTTAACAGTGAAATAAATTAGAAATCCCATAACAAAGCCACTTGCCACCTCACATACATGCTTCTAAATAATTCATTGGTAAAGGTAGAAATCATAATGGAAATTATGAAATATTTAAAGCTGAATGATAATGGGGGACCATATGTTAAAAATGTGTCTAAGGTAGTCTGTGATTTATAATCTTAAATGAATATATTATAAGACAGATTGGAAATTAATGAGCTAATTAAGCATTATGTTAAAAAATTAGAAAAAGAAAAAAGTAATGATAGAGAAAGTGGAAAGAAGAAAATAGCAAAGGAAATTTTTAGGCCAGAGTCTTCTTGAACAAAATATGGCAAACCATACCCATTAATGTCTAAATAAAAAAGTATTATGACCAAACAGAGTTTATTCTGAGAATACTAGGATACTAATTTTATAATTAATTTAAAATAATTTACTATATTAACAGATTAAAAAAGGAAAACTGCATGGCCATCTAATAAATGCAGAAGATGGAGTGAATAAAATTAAAAACGCATTCAAGATTAAGCAAGCTGGGAATAGAAGAGAATATTCTTAACCTGAGAAGAAGTATTTGCGAAAATGCTACAGTGTACTTAATAGTGACATAATAGAAACATTCTATTTAGAATCAGTAGCAAGACAGAGGCGTTGGCTTTTGCTGCTTTTTTTTTTTTTCAATCGAAGTATAGTTGATTTACAATATTATATTAGTTTCAGGTGTATAGCATAGTGATTCAGTATTTTTGCAGGTTATACTCCCTTATAGGTCGTTTCAAAATGATGACTATAATTCCCTGTGCTATACAGTATATCTTTGTTGCTTATCTATTTTATACATAGTAGTTTGTATCTGTTAATCTCATGCCCCTAATTTATCCCTCCTTCTCCCCTTTGGTAACCTCAAGTTTGTTTCCTGTATCTGTGAGTTTGTTTCTGTTTTGCATATACATTTATTTGTATAATTTTTTTAGGTTCCACATATAAGTGATATCATGTAGTATTTGTCTTTCACTGTTTGACTTATTTCACTAAGCATAATATTCTTTAGGTTCATCCACTGAATAATATTCCATTGTATATATACCTCATCTTCTTAATCCAGTTGTTGGTTGACAGGCACTTGGGTTGTGTCCAATTGGGGTGCATATATCTTTTTGATTTTTCTGGACACATACCCAGGAGTGGAATTGCTGGGTCATATGATAGCTCTATTTTTAGTTTTCTGGGAAACGTCCATACTGTATCAATTTACATTCCAGTCAGCAGTGTACAATGGTTCCCTTTCCTCCACATCCTCTCAAACATTTGTTATTTGTAGACTTTTTGGTGATAGCCATTCTAATAGATAGGAGGTGATATCTCATTGTGGTCTATATTTCCATTTCTCTGTGTCAATTTCTCTCTCAAAAATGCAATGTTGAGCATTTTTCATGTGCCTGTTAGCCATCTGTATGTCTTCTTTGGGAAAAATATCTATTCTGGTCCTCTCTGATTGGGTTCTTTTTTTGCTGTTGAGTTGTATGAGCTGTTTGTATATTTTGGATATTAACTCCTTGTTGGTTGCATCACTTGTAAATACTTGTTTTTTTCTTTTTTCGAGATTACGTTGGCAATTCGAGGTCTTTTGTGGTTCCACATGAATTTTAGGACTGTTTGTTCTAGTTCTATGAAAAGTGTCATGGGTATTTTGATATGGATTGCTACTCCTTTAAATATTGTACTCTACAGGTCCTAGTGAATGCTGTAAGATAAGAAAAGATACAAAAGATACAAGGCTTGGAAGGCAGAATCAAAATTAGTATCTAGAAATGATGTTTCTGTAACTGTTCTAGAGGTCCTGGCAAACATATAACAGAAGAATAAAAAGCAAAAGAATTCAAAGAAAAATGATTGGAAGCAAAGAATACGCATTATTGGTATTTACAGAAGATATGATTGTCTATAGAAAAGAAACCCACAAAAATCTACAGAGAGACTATTTAAATGACTAACCTTCAGCAAAAATTTTGGATATGAAATCAGTATGCAGAAGACATATAGTAGTCCTCTATTCAACCCACAAACAATTAGAAAAAAGTTACTAATGTAAGAATTCTGTTTATAATAGTAACAAGAATTCTGCATTACCTAAGAATATATTTTGCAAGATAAATGCATTCCTTTGACGCATAAAAACTATGAATATTATTGAAAGACTAAAGGAAGATCTGAGTATAGATAAAGCTATCTCATCTTCCTGTCTATTAGACTCAATGTCATGTATATGTTCATTTCCTCTAAATTAATTTATAAACACGTGTGATTCTAGTCAAAAATCACAATTAGGCTTAAGAAAGAAGTTGGCAATGTGATTCTACAAGTCATATTAAATGGTAAAGGGGCAAGGAAATTTTGAAGAATAAAGAGTTGGGGAACTTGCCATTCCAGATGTTAAGACTTTAAAAAATGAAACTATGGTAATTAAAATCATGTGGTATTAGTAAAAGAGGAATTAAGTAGATCAGTGGCACAGAAGAGAAAGCTCAGAAATAGAACCACACGTCTATGAGAATTTAGTATATGACAGGTTACAAACCAGACACTTATCACTCAATAAATGAAGCTGGATCAATTGGCTGCCCATGTGGAAAAAATAAAATTATTCCCTACCTCATGCTGTACACAAAAATTAATTCCAGAGGTATTAAAGGTATACAATGACAATTTATACTTGTAAAATTGTATAGAAGAATGTCTTTATGATATCAGGGTAGAGAAGGATGTCTTAAAACACAAACTATGATAGAGAAGATGGTAGATTTGACAACGTTCAAATTTTAAAACCTTTGAATAACAACAATAACAACGACAGAAGACACCACAATCAAAGAGAAAGACAACCCTTGGATAGGAGAGAAGATATTTACAATGCATACAACTGACAAAGGATTAATATCCAGACTATATAAAGAATTCCTACAAATCAAATAGGCAAAAAGGAAACCCAGAAGAACATGTACAAATCAGTAGAAAAGACAAAAGAATGCCCCAAAAGTGAATGTACAAAGGATACACTCAATTCATTTAAGAGGAAATGAGAATGGCAATAAATGTGACTAGATTGTTATCCTCAGTGATATCAGAGAACCTAAATTAAAACTTAAGTAAGATAGTATTTTTATCAGATTGGTAAGGATTCTTAAGCTCTGATTATAACTAGTGTTGCCCAATAATTGGGGATATAGGAACTCTCACACAGTGCTGGTGGAGATGTAAATTGGTACAACCCCTTGGGAGAACTGTTTTGTAGTATTTAGTACAGCTGAAGGTATGCCCAACTCTACATAAAAATGGAACTCTGGTCCATTTCAGAGTGTATACTTGACATTTTCTTGCAGATGTGTTACCAGGAGACATATACAGTTACGGTTGTTGCTACATTACTGAAATCAGAAAAATTAAAAATAAACTAAATGTTCTGCACAAGGGAATTGAGACATTGTGGTATACTTATATAAAGGAATACTATATAGCTGGTAAAATGTACATAATATTCTCAACACAGTATTTATGTGTATGTGTGTGTATATGTATGCACATATATATTCTTGACATGGGAAGTGTGTGCATATATATACATACATACAACATGAACAAACCTCAAAACAATACTGAGTGAAAAAAAGGAAAGCAGATTGTTCACCAGTCTATTACTATCACGAGAAAATTCGGTACTTGTTTAATCAATGAATGATGATAAAGCTGGTCCATACAGCAATGTCTTTGGTGAGCAGGTGGGACCTCAAGCTTTCCTCTTCCTTCTACATTGTTGTCTCTTCTCTCTCACCTCTAAACTATGTGCTCCTGCAGGGCAGAGGTATACCTTATTCCTATTTATATCTCCTAGCTGTTACTGTTCCTAGGCCACAATAGGTATATAATAAGTATGTTGAAGTAATTAGTGAATATTTCTTATTATAACTATGCCCTGTTAAGAATGAGCTTTGGATCAGGAGTTGCAATACCTGAATTCTCCTACCTTTTAGCTGTAGGACCTTGGGCAAATTTTTTACTACCTCTCTGAGTCTCAGTTTTCTAATTTCTAAAGAATGAGTAATACCTGTTCTGCCTAAATCTTGGAGATCATATTTAAATGTATTTTATGAATGTAAGATATACTTCTCATGTCTCAGCAGTGAGGAAAAGTAAGTTTGTGGTGTTACAGTGGGAGTAGCTGTGCTGTATATGTGTAGCACTGCCCACGTTCCTTTCAGGAGCTGAGTGAGCAATTTACATCCCAGAGGAGTCATCATTCCTTTCTTTATTATCATTGGAGGCAGTTTACCAGTTTACTTTTCTCTTCTTGCAAAGGGAGATTGTCCCTGAAGTGACCAGCGTTCTGTTTTTCTCTAATGCACGAGAGCAAAACTGTCTTTCTGTCTTTGGTACCAGAACTATGCTTCATGTCTGAAGTACGTTTGTGTGTATAGAAGAAAGGAAGAGGTAAAGTGAGGAAACTCATCTGATTTCACAAGACTCCAGCTCCCATTACTTTCTAGAACCTGGGTAGTATAACCTAGAGCAGTAGATACCTTGGGAGCCCAAGTACTGGCAGAACCTGAAAGGTTACTCACCATATCTTCAGAAGAAAAATCATGGAAGTCACTTAAGATATATATATTTATTATGTTGGTACAATGGGTCATAAAAGCAGGGCTGAAATAAAAACTTTGATATATTGATGGGTTAGCATAACAGATACTATTCTATATGGATTAGCAAAGGGAGTTTTGCTCTACCAGATGTAAAGATAAATAGTATAAACCCACATAAGGGGAGAGGAAGGATGTTTGGTGGAAGAGAGCTTGGGGCAATTGGTAAATCTCAAGCTGCTCAGCCATAGAATTTGATGAAAGATGATAGGCATGGAGCAAATCACTGAGGGCCCTTGGGATAGGCCATGGCAGAGTGACCATATCTCCTAAACCAAGACACTCTTGAGAATAAAGGGGGTTCTGTTCATTATTGTGCTAGATAACAGGAATAATCTGGAGCTGTTGCAGGTAAACCAGGTCATACAGTCACCTTATTTGAAGGTGAAGAAGAGTCATTGATATGGTTACATATCCTACAAGGAGTGGGAGGTTAAAATACATTTTAGGTCAGAGGCTTGGACAAGTCTGAATAATAATCTTGAAAGAAATGAGAGAGGTGGGCTAATTGCTAGACAAGGATGTCTAGTTGAGAAGGATTGTTGTTGTTGTTGTTAGAGAGTATAAAGACTTGTAAAGTTGGGAAGGAGCCAATAGAGAGGGAGAGAAGTTGAGAATTGGTAGAGTAAGAGACCTGAGGAAAAGTGATAGGCACCTTTTCCATTATGACAACTGGAAAGGAAGCAAGAGTGGATATAGATACCAGTGAGTTTTCAGGTGGGAGGGTGTAGCAGGTTTAGAGTTCCTAGCTGATGACTGCTTATGTTGTTGTTGGGGGTTCAAGGAAAGTAGAGAAGGTTTTAAATAGCTACGGAGGACAATGGAAGAGAGACCAATAAGAGGACAAAGATGCTCCCTGTTACCCCTATATTCAACATTATCTACCACTCTATTGGCAGTCTTAAACCAGGCCGTCCCAAGCCAATCAATAAAGTAAGAAAAATAACCATAAGGTATCAGGATTGGAGTAGAAGAAATGAAGCTGTTATTCGCAGCAACTTTAATTGAGCATACAGAAAATCCAAAAGAATCTACAGATATACTATTAGAATACAAGGTCACTATACAAAAATAAATTGTATTTCAATATATCAGCAACTAGTAGTTAGAAAATGAATTTTTAAAACTAGAGAACATTTACCATAACATCAAAAACATTAATTACTTAGAAATAAATATTACCAAAAGATGGTCAAGACCTCTACTCAGAAAACTATGAACACTGAAGTTAAAAGAGACCTAAATAAGTGGCAATCCCAGTTTGTTCCCAGTCAGTACAGTCAGTATTGTAATAAGTGTGTGTATGTTTACCTTGTTCAGCTGATTCTAAAATTTATAAAGGGCCAAGAAATACCAACTTTTGGTTTTTGTCTTCTCAGTCAACAAAGAGACCCTAGTAGAAATGGCAGCTTATTCTCATCTGCCATTCTAGGGAGAACTGGCTATGACCACGGTGGTGATGTTGATTTATAATTTATAAAGACCAAGAGAAAAACCCTGGAGGATTTATTCCACCTGATAACGAAACATAAAGGCTTCTAGAAGATAGCATAGGAAAATATTTTCATGGCATTGGGATCAGGAAAGATTTCTTAAAGAGGACACAGAAAACACAACCATTAAGTGTAAAACCAATACATTTTACTATGTTAAAGTTAACTCTTCATGGAAAGACACCATTATGAGAGTACAAAGGCCAGCAACAGTGTGGGAGAAGATATTTGCCTAATTTATAATCAGTAAAGGATTCATGTCCAGGATAATTAAAAAGCTCCTACGAATAATTAGAAAATGATAGTCCAGTCTATTCAATGGGCAAGAAACTTCAATTGTTCCACAAGAGGATAGTCAAATGGCCACAAACTTGAAAAGATATTTAACTTTTTTAATTATCAGGGAAATGTAATTAAGACCACTCTAAGATACTAGTACTCACCTGCCAGAATGACTAAAGTAAAAAAATGTTGCTGAAGATGTGGAGCAATTGAAATTTTCGTACACCACTGGTTGGAGTAAGAACTGTTTGACAATGCCTGTTAAAATTGGCATGTGCATACTATATAACCTAGCAAATTCACTCCTAGATTGTATCTAATTAGAAATATATCCATATATATAACAAAAGATAAGAATGTCATAGCAGCATGATTCTAATAACCTAAAACTGGGAACAACATAAATCTCCATCTGCAATGAAATTGATAAACAAATTGTAGATACTCATTCAAAGGAATACTATGTCTGGAAATAAAAATGAACAAACCATTGCTGTATGCAGCATCTTTGACGAATTTGACAAACATTATGTTGAGTGAAAGAAGTTAGACACACAAAAAAATATATGGTATAAGTCCATTTGTGTAAAGTTCAAAGACAGACAAAATTAATTCTAATGTTAGAAGTAGGGATACTGTTTACTTTAGGAAGGAGGGCAAAGCTGATGATTAGGAAAAGATACAAGAGGAGCATCTCTTCATTGAGCGTCCAGTTATTATTTGTGTATATGTTACCTTTCAATATAAAGTTGTTTTAAAATGATACAGTATCTGTAAAATGCTTATCATAGTGCCTAGTTCATTGAAAATTTTCAGTAATGAGTAGTGTTAACTTTTTAAAAAATTTCATACCAGTTAGAATATTTTATATTTTATTTTTAAAATTTTTTTATTGAGTTATAGTCATCTTACAATGTTGTGTCAAATTCCAGTGTAGAGCACAATTTTTCAGTTATACATGAACATACATATATTCATTGTCACATTTTTTTTTTGCTGTGAGCTACCACAAGATCTGGTATATATTTCCCTGTGCTATACAGTATAATCTTGTTTATCTATTCTACATATGCCTGTCAGTAGTGTTAACTTTTTACTGTGTTTTAGTTGTGTGATGACAAACTCTAGGGCCGTGCTGTCTGGTAGAACTTATTGCAATTATTAAAATGTCCTGTGTCTGCACTGTCTGGTTCCATAGCCACTAGCCACTATTGAGCTATTGAGCATTGAGCATTGAAATATGACTGAGGAACTTATTTAAATTTTTACTTAATTTTAATTAATTATAATTAAAATTTAAATATCCACATGTGACTAATGCCTGTCATATTAGATAGTGCAGGTCCAGGGAATTGTCGTGAGAATGAGTGAATGAAGGAGAATGGCAATGAAGTTTGAGTTGAACAAATCAAGAAACTGAGAGGCCAGAGTGTCTGATAAATTGTGAATCTGTACATTGAAGAGTGCTCAGGGTAATTACAAGACTGAGTTGGAGTGGAGATTGTTAGGTAGGTTCTAAAGTCTTCAAAGAAGCATTTGTATAGAGAAAGGGGAAGGTGTAACGGATAAGAAAAGAGTGCTTTTTCCGATATACATTGTCAAAGGTACTTAGGTAGAAATGTTTCTGAAGCACAGCTTAGGTAATTAAGAGCCATTGTAGGAGAGACTTTTAAGAAAGAAGAGGTTGGGAGCAGCAGAAGTGCTTCAGAGCAGAGCTGTGTGACAAAACTAGAGAGGTGCGAAGTGGTCGTTGGAAACTTTTAAGAGCGAAGCTTGGTGCAGAGCTGGGGAAGGAAGCTAGTTTGCCAGAGTGGATGGAAGGTTAAGGTGTGGCCAATTTTTGAAAAGCTCCTCTGTGAAAGCAATGGGAAAGGAGGTGGTAGCTGAGGGGAGATGTAGTGTTTTGCTTTCATTTAACAATTGGTGGGAAATTAAGCTTGAGGGAGGACATGAAAAAGTGAAATTGCTTGGTGTTTTTTTCAGTGTGTGGAAAAAATACTGGGGCTGAGTACATACAGGATCTCTGTGAGGTGAGGAGGAAGTGGCTGGGTGATGATAGTGGAAAGGTTGATTGGGCCCAGATTTTGAACAGTCTTGAATGGCATTAGGAAGAAATGTTGACTTTATCTGAGTTCATGGAGAAAGTCACTCCCCAATTTACCTCACCTCCTTCCCCAACCCTCCAGCCCTAGGCAACCACTAATCTACTCTTGGTCTCTATGAATTTGCCTGTTTGGGGCATTTCATATAAATGGAAGCATACACGTGGTCCTTTTGAATAGCTTTTATTTAGTATATTTTCAGAGTGCATCCATGTAGAGATCAATTTTGCCTTGTATTATATACTCACCTCTTGACACATTTTATTACCTCCACTGGAGGCACTATTATTATATATTCCAAAGCTATATCTAGCATGTATTTTGTATTAGTTATGACTCAACAAATGTTTGATACATCATAAGTTGGTTAGCTCAGTTAACCATCAGAAATTAAGTTAACCAGAATGAGTTGCTCCCACACATGCTTACCCACTAAAGTGTCTTCATTTGCTGTTGTGGAATAAGTAGGTACCATGCTAATGGTTCTAGTTCTGCCATTAACTCTGTATGACTTTGGTTAAGTCATTACACTCTGGAGATGCTTTCCTTATCTGAAAATGGTGATAAAAATCCCTACCCATTATGAAACAAAGGACTAACAAGTTGATGGGATTTGGATAGAGTTGGGGTTCATCCAGACAGCCTCTGCGAAGAAATAAATACAGGGGGAGGGTATAGCTCAGTGGTAGAGTGCATGCTTAGCATGCATGAGGTCTTGGGTTCAATCCGCAGTACTTCCTCTAAAATAAATAAATAAGAAAACTTCATAACCTCCACTCTAAAAAATAAATAAAATAAAAATTAAAATAAATTATTAAAAAAAGAAATAAATACATGTTTCCCGTCCTATCCAAAATAAGAATTTTTTAATCAATTTTTTTGGAGGGAGGTGGTAATTAGGTTTATTTACTTATTTACTTATTTTTAATGGAAGTGCTGGGGATTGAACTGAAGACCTCACGCATGCCAGGCATGCGTGCTACCACTGAGCTATATCCTCCCCTAAGAAGAATGTTCTTATAAAACCTTTTGTAAGATGAAATGGGTAAAGTGAAGAAGCAATTACCTTAGGATGCAGCTTGCTAACAGATGCACAAAATAAATCAAGATAAAGCTTAGATGCCCACAGACAGTGCAAAGCTCTGACAGCTTGATGCTGAGAAGCTGAGTGCAGTTCCCGGAGAAGAAGCTTGGTGGCGCTACTCTCGCTGCTTGGGGTGCTCGCTGCCTCCATAACAGCTCAGGGCAAAACAAACGCCAAATGCTGTTTTCGCTTTTCGCCTATTTTCTGTAAATTTCTAGATTTCTTTCATTTAGTGAAAATAGGTACATGTAGACTTATGGTGGGGTTACGCACCAATAAACCTATTGTAAATGGAGAATATTGTAAGTCGAAAATGTATTTAATGCACCTAAACTGCTGAACATCATAGCTTAGCCTTGCCTACCTTAAATGTGCTCAAAACACTTACATGAGCCTACAGTTGGGCAAAATCATCTTATGCAAGGCCTATTTTATGATAAAGTGTTGAATAGCTCATGTAATGTATTGACTAGTGTACTGAAAGTGAGAAGCAGAATGGTTGTTTGGGTGCAGAAAGGTGGTCAGTGTATCTTTTTCACCCTCATGATTGTGTGGCTGATGGGTAGCTGCTTGCTACCCAGCATTACGAGAGAGGATCAGTGCACATCACTGGTCTGGGAAAAGATCAGAATTCAAAATTCGAAGTACGGTTTCTGCTGAATGTCTATCATTTTCACACCATTGTAAAGTTGAAAAATCATGAGTCAAACCATCATAAGTTGGGAACTATCTGTACTAACGTAGGTCTTTTACAAAAGCAAAATGGCTTAAGCAAACTTTTGAAAAGCAGGGGATACCTGTAAATGTTTGGCTGCTACCCAATCTTCCTCGGATAGAAGTAGCCTTTTGTCATGGGATTAGGTATATGGACCCTTAAGTCTTTTCAACCCCCATTTTCAAGGTCCTGGTTTTGTCTGTGGCATACTGCTTCTTTTGAACCTGAGGCATTTTACCTTTGCCATGTTCTTTAGCTTTTCTCTCTGGAATACTTAAGACACTTTATTTCTTAAGGACACTGACCAGTAGACTCCCTGTTTTGTGTAGCTTCATGTTGTTTCCCTAATTCCTGTTATCTTAATGCATTTCTTGTTGCTGAATACAAAAAAATAAGTTTAACCCCCCCATCCACCTTCTTGAAACAAACAACTTACATGGGCCCACCCTATGCCCTCTTTTGAAGAATTGTTCATGCTTTTGTTTAAAAAACATACACTGAGTGTGTACTTGAGTGCCATTTATCAAAATAGATAAAATAGTCCTTGACTTCCAGGATCTTATAGTGGTTCAGTGGGAGGAGGCAGACATATAAACAGATAATCACAGCATAATGTGGAAAGTACCGTAGCAGAGCCATGGACAAGTGGTTTTGGGAGCACACCTGGAAAAAGCCATTGGGATAGTGTTTTGAAGTGTCACTTGGCATTTCTGCACTAACAGGTATCACACAGAAGCAGCCTGATGAAGAGCAGCTGCGTTCTTTGACCCTCAGAACAAGTTGGTGACTCCCATTTTAAAGAGCAGTCTAAAGCTCAGAAAAGATCAGTGGCTGGTGCTTAAACACAGATTCTAGACTCAGCTTCTGTGTTTGTCCTCTCCCCGTCCCACCATAACCTTGCCTCTTAAGGAAGGATAGAAAGTACCCCTGCAGAGTACTACAATGCCCTGCCATCCTCTTTACTTTCGTTCTTCCTCCTGAAGCAAAATTACAGAGTCTCAGATTCCCCTTTTCTGTGTCTAGCCTGCTTCCACTGTCTTCGGTGCATTGAGCATTCCAGGGCTGTAGCAGGAGTGAATATTGCTGATGTCATTGTTTGCCTTATTGGGATTTTGCTCTTTGTTTCACAGGGAGCTGTGATTGGTATAGACGATGAGGACGACAGCACCTTCACAATAACTGTTGATCAGAAAACCTTCCATTTCCAGGGTGAGCTGAAAAAAGAGATTCTTTCTCTTCACAGTCCCAACTGCTTTTTTTCTTCTCCTCTGGGTTGTGTGTTGGATGACTTGAGTGGTTTTGCAACTGATCCTGCATGAACGAGTGCACTGGAACATTCCGGATGAAGTGGTACTGCAGGTTAGGCAGGGATTTGTATCTGCAGTGGATACAGATCTATTTTAAACGACTGTGGATCTGGCTGCAATTGGAGATTAAAAATTTAAACCGTAAAAATCAGTGAAGGGAGAGAGTAATGGGCTGCTGCTGCTGCTGCTGGCTTGTGTTTACAGAAGGTTGCTGATCTTCTTTATCGAGGAGTATGGTTCTGCTTCTGCATGAAGAGTCTAAAGACTGATTGTGAAGGTTGCCGTGTTTGTCCGTGTAAAACTCAAAATGTAAATTAAATTGAAGCTAGTGGCAACCTTTGGCTTAAAGATTTTGCTTTGCTTCAAGAACTGCAAGTTTGCATTCATTTCATCTGCATTTCTGTGTCTTGTCTGCCAGCCGTCATTTCTCTGCTGTTATCCTTTTTCTAGTTAATAACACCAAATGCCATCTGCCACTGCTATGTTTCGGCATTGCATGCTATGGTTCACCGGTAGAAAGGGTAAGGTCCTGGATGATCATTCTCATTTCGTCTTGCTTTGAAAACTCTAAATCAGCAAATGAAAGTTGATTTTAATGATCCTGTCCTAATGTGCCTCTCATCCTATTAGGAGTGTCTGTTAGCTTTGTTACTGTTTTTGCTATTTTGCCTATCCAGAGTAACCTCTATTTTATGTTTAAAGCAGTCCAAGAAACTTAGAAATAAGAAGATTTGGAGATGATAGCACTTTCTCTGAACTATGAGTGACAGTGCACTGTGATTGATGCTTGATATACCAAGATTAAAAATACTAAATCAGTTGATAGCTTAAAAATGTTTTGGTTATGGAATCTACTAGTGAACAGATATGTGATATGAGATGTTCAGACAGTTATTGTCCTGTCCTAGGATGGTATGTTGCAGTTATTTTTCTTCATTGTCTTGTTTAAGAAAGTGGTGCATAGAAATGAAGGATGCGGCTTATAAAGACAAAACAATGTGCTTGATAATGAGATCTCTAACGCTTTTAAGGAAAAAAACATTCTTAAAGTATTTACTGTGTTTGGTCATTTTCTTTATTCAGAGCTGCTTAACTAAGGATGTTCTCCTGAAATTTTCTACTACATTTAACTTCATAAAACATTTAAAATCTTAGTATGAAAGCCCATAGCCTTTATTTTTAGGTTAAATATATAATGCTACTTATAAATGAAAGCAGACAATGATGCCCACACACTGGAACTACGTGAATGAAATTGAATACTTAATGTGTTTCAAGTAATAGTTGCTGGGTGCAGGTGAAGGCTGCAGTATGGAATTCTCTCCTCTGCAGTTACTAAGGAGACACCTTCCTTGGACTTCCAGAAGCTGTATTGTTTGCCTGTTTAAAGGAGAGGAGACTCAGGCCTCTAGAGCAAAGGCACCTCTACCTTCTGATTTGAATTATTTATGTTAAACTGACTTCCCCTTTAACACTTCCATATTTATTTGGCTTTCTTGTTAAACAGACAATTCCTTTAATGAATCATTTAAATGACAAAAAAAAAAATGACAAGAGTTACATGTATTTTTTAAATGGATACTTGTTCTGAGACTGTCAGACTGATTAGTTTATTTTCTACTATAATAGTTATGGGAGTCTCAGGCAACATGAAATTATCTGGCTCATGTAGAGAACTTGATAATATTCATTCTCTCTCTGTATTCTTGGCAATAATAAGAGTTACTTCACATTCATAGGTCCTTGCTAAAAAAAAAAATCTCTGAAAATTTGATAAAAAGTTTTCCATGTCTGGTAGATCTTATATTCTTGCTTAGAATTGAAAGCAAGTGTAGATGATACATATTAGTATGTGTAAATATGCTGAGTTTTAAAAATTTAATATACCAGAATTTTTGAAAGTAAATGAAGTATCAATTGATGCATCTATAAAACAAATTCTCTTTAAAGGGGAAAGCTAGAATTTGTTAAGATACATTCATTTGCTCAACGTCTATTTTAGACATCATTCTGAATTCTGGGAATACAGTAGTGAACAAAACAGATAAAATTCCTGTCCTCTTGGGGTATCCAGTCTGGTAGAGGAGAAAGCAAATTAACAAGATAAGTTGGTAAAATATCAGTAAATAAGACAATCCAAAGTCTTGGGGAGAAAAAAAAAGCAGGAAAGGAGAAAATGAAATAGAAGTAAGGTCGTGTGTTTGGGGCAGGACAAGGGAGGAGGGAGGCGGTGGTTTGAAGTTTTAGATGGCCCAGGAAAGACTCATCAAGATGTTGTCTTTTGGTGAAAGACCCGAAGGAGGTGAGGGAAGTGAGGGTGGCTGTGGGAGTATATCATCCCAGCAAAGGAAACAGTAAGTGCAAGAGCGTGTGCCTGCCATACTTGAGCAATAGCAAGGAGGCCAGCTCTGGTTGGAGTGCAGATAACCATGGGGAGGGTAATAGGAGATGAGATCTAAGACATAACTGGGAGCCCGGTTGTGTGAAGCCTTATAAGCACAGTAAAGACATTGAACTCCATTGAGTTAGAAGTCATTAGAGGGTTTTTGAGTGACATGATGTGATTTTTTTCTGGGGGGGGGGTGAAATTAAATTTGTGTTTATTTATTTATTTATTTTTAATGAAGGTACTGGGGATTGAACTCAGGACCCTATGCATGCTAGGCATGTGCTCTACCACTGAGCTATACCTTCCTCACCGCCCCCCCATGTGATTTTTTAAACAGTGTCACTTTGGCCACTGTTTTGAGAATAAAATGCAGGAGGCAGAAACAGAAGCAGGAAAACTAGTTAGGAGGCTACAGTAATCCAGAAGAGAGGTGATGGTGACTCCCACATGGTAGCAGTGGGGATAGGGAGGTAGTGAGAAGTGGTCAAATTGTGCAGGTATGTTTAATCAGTTTTATTGAGGTATAATTTAACATACAACAAAATGTACACACTATAAAATTTAATGAATACTAACATATATTTACTCATATAACTGCTCCCCTAATGAAGATCTAGAACATTTCTGTCACCTAGAAGATTCTTTTATTCTTTCAGTCAGTCCCCACTCCAGTCCCTGACTTCAGGCAACTGCTGATCTACTTTCTATCACTGGAGATTAGATTTTTCTTCTGAAGGGTTTCACATAAATAGAGTTATACACTATGCAGTCTCTTTTGTCTGGCTTTATTTTAGCTCAGGATAATATTTTTAATATCTTGTTGCATGTATTGGTAATTCCTTTTATATCTCCAAGTTGTAGTCTGTTGTATGATATCATATATTTTTAAAGGTTGGACTGTAGCATGTGAGAGAAAGACAGGAGTCTAGGATGACATCAGATTTATGGCTTGAGCAATAAAGATGGAATTACCATTAACTGAGGTGGGGAAGATTGGTGAGGTGGGGCGGGGAGGAAGGGGGTGGGCATCAGGAGCTTATCCTTGGACATGGTTATAATCAAGTTCTAGATGCCTATCAAACATCCTAATGGAGATGTCAAGTAGGCAGTTGAAGTGTAGAGTTCAAAAGAAAAGTTCAGGTAGATGGTTTTCAAAGCCATAAGAACTGGGGAGTAAGTGTAGAGAGGAAAGAGAAAGGGTCCAAGTTATGAGCCCTGGAGCACTCCAACATTTATTTGAAGGGCATAGAGTTGAGGCAGAACTAGCAAGAGATTGAAAAGAAGCAACTAAAAAGGAGGAGGGAAACCAAGTGAATGTGGTACCCTGGAAGCCAAGATAAGGTGTTTCTAGGAGGTGTGAGGCATCCAGCAGCTATGTCAAATGCTTCTGATCCAAGTGGGTTGAGGGCCGAGAAATGATCACAGGATATAACAATTAAGAGTCAACTGATAACCTTGAGAAGGTCAATTAAAAGATGAGTGTAGACAGTGCTTTCTAGTTGTTCTGTAAAGGGAGAGTGAGAAATACAGCAGTAGCTGGAAGGGAGGAAATGAGAATAAGGGAGCTTTTTTTTTTTTAAAAAATAAGAGCAACAGTAGCATGTTTTATGCTGTTGGCAGTAATTCAGTAGAGAAGGAAAAAGTTGATGATGCAGGAGGAAAAGGGGAGAGTTGTTGGATCAGTGTCCTTGAGAAGGCAAGATAAGATGGGATCTCATACACAGATGGCGTATTGCCTTGGCTAGGAACATGGACAGTTAATCCATAGTAACAAGAAAGAAAGTCAAGTGTATGGAAATATAGGTAGGTATAGGGTGTTACCCACTACCTTCATTTCCACTATGGCTTAAATCTCTAGCTGTCCTACATGTCCTGTATCCTGAAACATCATTTATTTATAATAAAGAGGATTGGCACTGGGAAGAGAATAAACTTCCCTGAAACAATAGATAATTTTTCATTATAATGATTCCTAGTTCTGGTAACTTGATATTTCAGAATATCTCCAATTTTAAAAAGATGTCATGAAATTCTCAGAACAAAGTCTGTTACCTTTAGTTTTGAAAAAGAAAAACTATTTATTTCCCCTTTAGGTAATTATTGAAATTACAATACTAGCATGTTAGAGCCTTAAAAAGGATTGAAAACTGTAGCTTCATTCTGTCATTTTTCAGAGATTAAAAAGAAAATAGTTGCCAATTTATTTTTATAAATCTGCTCTTTTCTTTTGAACAAGAACAAAAAATGATCTCTTTTTCTATCAGTGAGCCAGAGTTGTTTACCTATGGATTTCTGGGTGGAAAGCATTCCTGGTATTAGACTGGCTGTTGAGTTCACAGGGTATACAGGTTAATAAGACATGAGCCAGGATGTCAAGGAGCTTGTAAAGAAGTATATTTATAATGTAATACGAAGTATGCTGTAGTAGTAGAAATATATATAGGGCACTGAAATAATGGAGAGGCGAAAGAAACAATCACTCAGTGCTTCACAGAAGAGTAGAGTTTTTCTTGTTACTGAGTAATCCTTTTTTTAAAAAAATAATCAATATTTAAAATTATACTAGGTCTAAAAATTTCAAGTTGTTCAAAATTCTAAAGTGTAAAAATTAAAAGTTCCCTGTCACCAGGCTCTGCCTCCCCTCTCTCCCTTCTTACCTCCTCTACCTGATAGAGTTCTGAAGTTTGAACAGAAGTTCACCAGGCTGAGGGATATTTCAGCATATGCAGAGGTATGGGAAATAGGACGCTACCAGGTATATTGAGAGAACTATGAATGGTTGGTACTATTAGAACAGTGGGCAAGAGATGAGGCTGTAAAGATAGGCAGAGGCCTACATCTAATATAAAAAGGTTATGTTTTTATCCTGAGGTACATGAGGAGCCAATGAAGCAGAATTTTAGCCAGCGAGGAGACAGAGAAAGACTTGGACTTTAGATAGTTCATAAGGCCCTGAATGGATTAAAGGAGTGGTAATGGGGAAGGAAAAGAGGAAAATAGACTTGAGATTTTTAGGAAGTAAATCTTTAAGAACTGTTGACTGCTTGGACATGGGAGGTGAGTGAATAATAGTAGTAAAGGCTTACTGTTTTGTTTGGATGTTGTCAACACCTGAAATGGAGAATCAATCTAGGAGAACAGAGGTGGTGAGGGACTTCTTATGTTTGAGGTGTCTGTGGGACACATAGATATGTCAGGTGATGGCAGTTGGACTGTTGATGGAGATTGGTGATCAGCTTATTGCTGGAAGGTAGAATTAGAATTTGGAAAATGGAGTGGCTTAGAGCTAGGCAGATAAGTAAAGGAGTGAAGCATAAAGCTGACTGAAGGCTAGCAATTTGGAGAGCTCATGCCCTGTTTGAAAGGGTAGCTACTACTTAATTCCAAACTGTTGCAGGCTTTTCATAATTCTAGAAATCCAAATTTTTTTGTGGGTGAGAGTTTGAATATGTGTTAAATCTCCAAGTTTACAGAATAATTATGTAAGCCAATGAAATGCATCTATGGGCTAGATAAAACCTCTGGACTTTCAGTCTCTGGTTAAAACCATGGTAATAGTAGGTATGAACTTCTGGGAGATCTGAGTGAGAAGGGATTTGAAAACCAAACCTTAGAGTGCACTAGGGTGGAACCAACAGCAGGCTCAAAGGAGTGATCAGAGAGGTTGGGGTGAAAGCTACTAGCTTCAACCAAATCAAAGTATGTACTGTTTTTATAGGTCAAAAGTAGTTGCATGTCAGCAGTTTATATATTTCAAATTAATAAAAAGACTATAGTTCACACTAATAATTAGAGAAATACCCAGTTATTTGAATTTTGCCTTCAAATAAAATTAAATCTATTCAATAGTTTAATATATAGTGATTTATAATATTACTGATAGTGTATTGGTATAATAATAATAACAGTGATAGCTATGTTTATTTTATGCCAGGCACTATTCAGAGTTTTATGTGGGTCAGCTCATCCAGTTTTCACCTTATGAAGGTGGTAGTATTATTGTTTTTATTTTATAGGTAAGGAAATTATATCCTAACCTACACAGAAGGGTATCTTGTCTTAAGTAAACCTGGTGTGTGGAAAATCTCAGTTTCTTAAAGATGAAAATTAGGGCGATGCATAGACATAGAATACAAACTTGTGGTTGCCAAGGGGGCGGAGGGTGGGAAGGGATAGATGGCATTTCAAAACTGTAGAATAGATAAACACAGGAAAATATACACAAGATCTTATGGTAGCTCACGGAGAAAAAAATGTGACAATGAATATATATATGTTCATGTATAACTGAAAAATTGTGCTCTACACTGGAATTTGACACAACATTGTAAAATGATTATAAATCAATAAAAAATGTTAAAAAAAGAAAAAATAAAATTAGGGAGATGTGTATATGATTAGTTCTTCATAAAACAATCCTTTACTTTCAAAGGACTTTAATGAAGACATCCTTTCATCAATATGTTCTCCAAAATAATTTTAGTATGAAATTTGTTGGCAAATTTATTTGGATATACTTTTAAAGCAATACAAATTGCATAAGACAAAACATAACATTTTTAAACATTAAAAAAATGTTTCAGTTAGAAGAACCTTTAGGAACTGTGTAAATCTTAGTGGAAGTCATCTGTGGTTGGGCTGATAGCTGACCTTTCAACTCAGTCCATTAGAGCTTGCTCATTTATTAAAATGCAGAATTACTACAAATCAGCCCAGTGGTGAAGGAAAGTGTTTAATTCAGAAACGTTATATTGATCAAGTATATTAGGGCAACATTGCCCTTACTGCATTAACATCAATCAACACAGCATGGCACATCCGCATCATTAATCATTTAGAAGAACGGACAGTACATCATTAGACTAACTGGTGGTTGAAGGCTTAAGTGTCTTCTGCTTTAAAAATAACCATCTCAGCATTATCATTAGTAAGCAGATTCCATTATCTTCTGTTGATTACTAACTTTAAAAAAAATTTCCCTCTTCAGTTTTATATTTTTTATTTTTATGTGATAACCCCTCCTCAAAACAAAATAATCATTTACAGACTTCGTGTAAGGGAAGTAGATCAGCTATAAACAATTCTCTAATTAGATGTTATAATTTCTGTAGGGGTTAAGTGGGGAAATGCCACTGAATTAATAGCTGGGAATTTGTTTTAGGAGGACTTGATCTCAGGGGTGTACCTTTCTTCTTAATTTGCTTTCTGTTCAAGATCCTCTCTGAATATTTGAAATTATAACTTACCCAAATTTAACCAATTGTGGATACCTACCTTTTAGACATAATATTTATTCATTCAGAATTATCTCTGGCTTTCTGACAGGGTAGTGGGAGGATGGTGGCTCTCTTGTTTGAGCTATTTCAAGAACTGTGTCTTTTTCACTGCAGTGTCACCAAACCTACCTGCTATGGATACGTACGCCCTCAATAAATATTTTGTTGAATGAAAGTGTAACTTTCAATGTACAAGGGTAAATGCAGTTGTTTAAGAAAAATATGTGGAGTTATCTCACTGAAGGAAGCTTCAGGGCTTCAGATCCCTAAGAAAATGGCCTTCATTTAAAAAGAGTCACAAGACCAGCGACTTAGGCCTGAAAAGAAGTATTCATATGTGGGGAGCAGCGTCTGACTTTTACTTGCATAGGGTATACTCTGATTTTTTAATGGAAAGACTATGAGTAGAATATAACTATTTGAAGTATATAAATTGACTCTTGACCATGTTCTCTGTGTGGACGTTTCTAGCCACCTTACAAGACTTTTGAATATGAACCAAATGAAGTCCTTTCCTTT
Source organism: Camelus dromedarius (assembly GCF_036321535.1). NCBI lineage: Eukaryota > Metazoa > Chordata > Mammalia > Artiodactyla > Camelidae > Camelus > Camelus dromedarius. The sequence goes on along the minus strand of NC_087449.1, from coordinate 33,942,875 downwards.
CAGGAATCTATATTTTTAGGTTAGTGAGATAAATCAAGGTAATCCCCTAAGTGCAATGTACAGTTGAGTTTTAGTAATATAGACAGGTTGGTTCTTGGTGGGCAGAGAGAATCTAAATTATAGGCTATCTGGAAAAAAAATGTCCTTTTCTAGCTTTATATATAGAATTAAGATAACATTGTTGTCTGATACTTTTATTAGCATGATTTATTATCATTAGGAATTTCTTTTAATGTTATTTACACTTGGTACTTAGTGAATTGGTTTAAGCATAGTGATTTGGTATAAATTACAAGTTTTAAATTGTAGGGCTGAGTCAATGACATGTTACTATATCTAGATTGTGTTTTACTGGATAGAGTTAAAACTTGTGAAATGTACTGAGGTTATGTCTGAGTTTATACGGCAGTCTTGATGTCTTGATCTGGAAATACATACTTTCCTAAAGAAAGGTGAAGATATTGTATTAACAGCTTACAGCTAAATATAGAGAAGGAAGGAAGTAGCATATTGCTAACTCTGTGCCCTGGGTAGAATTTCTTGGAGAGCTACTGGGGTCAAAGAGTGAAGCCTTCAGAAAGGTTGTTCACTAGGAGTATTTCAAGATTATAAAGTAAAAGTTCCTCTACTATACTTTATATCCTGAAGATATAATTGCATATATATTACTTTTTTTTTTTAAGTCTGAAGAACTTTCCTGTCCTCAGTGTATAAGGAATAACAGTTGTTTTCAGAAAACTCTGTAAGTACTTATTTAAAGTAACATAAATCAGTCATCATAGATTCTGTCACTTTGGGAGGCCATATCTATTTTGGCCTTGTTTGCCTTGGAATTGGGCAAAAGATTTAAGTAGCAAATTCTCTTATTGGTATATTTTATAAATATATTTTATTTGCCTTGTTTTCATTTTCTTCCTGAATTTCCTTAACACATATTAACATTTTTTCCCTCTCTTTCCTTTCATTGCCTAATTCAAAAGTGGAATGATTCTGTAACAACATTCTTTTTTTTTTTTTTTTTTCTCTGTAGAACCCTTAACCTTCGTAATCAGTGAAGTTCTATCCAGTTGACCCTTGAACAACATGGGGTAGGTGTCCCGGTCCACTGGAGAGTTGAAAATCTGCCTATAATTTATAGCCGGCCCTTTGTATCTGTGGTTCCTCCACATCATTCCGTATTTGGAATCTGGGGATTCAAACAACTGCAATTTGTGTAGTACTGTAGTATTTACTATTAAAAACAAATCCACGTAGAAGTGGACCCATGCAGTTCAAACCCATGTTGTTCAAGAGTCAACTGTATTTCCCCTCATGAACTACTACTTGGATTTAGCCTCTCAGAATTACTTCCTTACATCCCTCTCTCCCTTCCCTTCCCCAGAATGCATTAAAGATAATATTCTACTTTTTGGCTTCTCTTGGAGAAGGGAATATTTTCTAGCCCCATATGCTAACTATTAATTAATGAATTCAGTAAAACTTTTGATAACAAGATTTTTCAGGTGGTTGGGTTTACCAGATTTCAGGATTCATTGAATCTGGATCTCTTCAAACCCAAAATAATATTTTGCAACCGACCATTCCAAACCTGTTTTTCCTCTATAATCTCTATGTTGTGGAATAGCACTTATACTTACCCAATTAACCAAATGGGAAGGCTTCTCTTTCCCTACCTCTGCATCCCCTACATTTTCTCTACATCAATTAAATCACCATGGACATTGGATTCTAACCTTTTTCTATTCCCTAAGTCACTTTCATAGTCCAGGTCTTCATCACTTCTTTCACAGTTTCTATATAGATCCTTTTCAATTTCCATCTTTACTTTTTTCTGGTTTTTGTTCTGCCACATCACCCTCTTTATTGATGTCTTGGTGAGCTCTCTAAAACCATCCTGTTCCTAACATTTTTTTCCTACCCTTCTTAGTGTTATAAGTCTTAAAGATTGAAAACTCAAATCTTAATTTTTCCTAAATTTAGTATTAAGGAATAGTAACCCCTTTAATAAAACTTGAAATTAAAGTAGTTAGGAAACATCTTCTGCAGAAGCTAAAATTATTAGGATATATTTATATATAAATTTGGTGAGGATTTTCATTTACCAGGAATAACTTGAAGCATGCGATTGTAGAATGAATTGAAAATAACCCATTAATCTACATCAGATTTTCATTTTCTGCTTTGACTGAATCAAAGATACCCAGTTACCCAATACAATGCTGACTCTGTCCAGGAAAACCGCAGTATTGCTTCAGATAGTCAAAGCAGAAGTTGTGGGGGAGAAACACGTCTGTAAATATTTGCTTGTGTTTTATTAAACAGTTTGGAGACTTCAGCTAAAACTGTTCATAAAACTTTGAGGCAGCCAGTTATGGCAGTTTTAAAGTATACTAAGCAAAACTAATGATTTCTTAGGAAATCCAACCTATTTTTAGATTCCAAATATAAAAAAATTGGAACTAAACACCCAATAATGAAATCAGTGGATCATTGTTCCTCACTTAACAAATATTTATTGAGCACTTGTTTCCCCGGCATAATTCTAGGTCTTGTGATACATCAATAAATGAAACAAATAAAGATCCCTGCCTTTGTGGCACTTACACTTCAGTGACAGGAGACAGACAGTAAATAATTAACATATATCAATATGTGTGGGTGTGTTTGTGTGTGTGTGTGTGTGTGTGTGTGTGCGCGCGCGTGCGTGATGGGATAAGTACAATGGAGAAAAGAAAAAGTACAGCAGGATATGGGGAATTGGAAATGTTGGGTGGTGAGGGCAGGCTTTAATGTGTACTGGTTAAGAGACCTCATTGAGAAGGTATCATTTGAGAAGATGACATTATCATTTGGTAATTATGAGTATCAGTTAATTGCTTTGAGAATTAAGAAAATATGTATCAGATTGGGGAAATAACTATGTTCCCAAACCAAAAAAAAAATTAGTGATAAGAATGACATTGTTTTACATTTTTGTGAATCTTTTTAACATCTGGCTTAATCGAAGATAGCTGGATTCTCATTTGTGTTTCTGCATTCAATCTTTTGTTTTGTGGTTTTGGTTGAAGTATATGAAGAAAATGTAGTTTCTTACAGATACATAGTTTGAAAAGGGAGGAGTATTTTAATGACCTTTTCAGATAATTGTGAATATTCTTCTTTGATACCTGACCAAAACTCAACAAGTGATAGTGTCTTAAACGTTAGTTACAGTGTAGAATCTGAAACTATAACAATGAAATTTATATATGAAAAGACTCTATTACATTTAAATCTATTGGTCTGCCTGGCATTTTGAATGGATCTTTTACCCTATGTATGATTTTATAACATCATGCATTGGTCATATAGGGATCTTCCAAATATTGACACATTTCATTGTACCACATAAAAATTATATTTGTTGATATTGACCCAAAATCATCAGAAAAGGCTTTGAGTACTGAGAATCTGTCAAGAGTCATGGTGGCTAGTGAATACAGGTTTTCTAAAATGCTAGTGTTTGCTTGGAAACGTGAATTTTATAATTGATAACAAATACTGTCAAATGACAACCAATGACAGCCTGTTTTCAGGGAAATGTCTGCCAAATACCCCAATGTGAATAATGTAATTTGTCTATTGTTTTTTCAAGTAAAATGATGTTCCGTGAGAAAGAGCCACTTTCACGACTCAGACATTTGCACAAGTGCTTTTCCTTGAGATAGGCATTTTGCTTTAATCTGCAGCAGCAGTGCTTTATTTGTATTTCCCATTTGCCCATAGACTATTTAAAAAGCATACACTCAAGGGTCAAGATGTAATAATACTGACTGTTTCTTCTTAACAGGAATTTTTTTTCTTTCAAGTACATGATGATGAAGAATATGATGACTACCAGTTCAGTTGGGTGCTGCGGCCTCCATTTGTGCTGAGGTGCCAGCCATTTCACCACTGTTGCTCTTGCACCATCAGTACAAATGTCCACACAGTGAAACACACCAATAGCATTGCATTATCATGAAAACAGTTTTGTCCTAAGGACCCCTTGACCTCATTGTACCCCTTGTGTTTTTATATATATCTTATTTCACCCAATTTTCACAGTAGACCTTTTAGGTGGTTGGTGATGTTAACCCCTTTTGAAATTTGTGAATACAACTCAGAGTTGTTAAGCGTAGCCTCCTGAAGTCACACAAAAGTAGTGAAACTGGTTTTTGTTTTTTTTTTTAATTAAAGTACAGTGAGTTACAATGTGTCAATTTCTGGTGTACAGCACAATGTCCCAGTCATGCATATACATACATATATTCATTGTGAAACTGAGTCTTGAACCCAAGTTTCCTGATTAGAGTTTTTGGCTTTTATTTTTTTCTGTTTCATATACTATCTCCAAAGTATGGGAAGGTTTATATTATTATCTCTTGAGAAGGACTTTGGTAAGAAGGGCATGGGACGAGCTTTATTTAAACAGAGCGAGGGTTGCTCGAAGCCTGGAGACTCAGTTTTTATTGGCTGCTTTCTAGGTGATACATCATTGCCATATACCAAACTTTCCTGTTTCTCTATTCTGGAAAATAAGGATAATAATAATATCTATCTCAGGTAATTGTTTTGTGGATTTAATTAGTTAATACATGTTGTATGGTTAGTTATGTGTCAGATGGTCCTGACACAAATTAAGTACTCAGTAGAGTTAGCTTTTATTATTTATACAGAGACAAGACTTGGACATTTCAGCAGAAAGAACCGCTTGAGCAAAAGCTGGGAATTGTTGAGTCATGTGAGTAGTAAGTACAATGTAACTGAAATGTAATGGTTTGTGGAGGGGTATGTTGGGAAGCAAGATAGAAAAGGTAGATTTGGATCCTGATTATTGCTGTACTAGAGCAGTAAACTCAAAGTTGTGCTCCTAATGACTAAGACAGTGACTGGTATCTCCCATATATTTATATACTACCTGAGTATTGGAACATTTGAATACATTTAAATAAGAAAGAGAGAGCAGGTCCCTTTGTCATGACCAACATACGTAGAGAAGGTGACATTTTAGTGGCTATTAGAATGGGTGACGATAACACCTCACTAAACAAAGTACTACTTAACCAAGGGATTATACTTTCCAAAAGACTAAATTACTTGAGATCATGGATTGTCTTATCCTTGCCCACATCTCCAACATAAAAGCTGATGCATATTGGGGCTCAGTAGATATCTGAGCAGTGTCTGGGGACTTAATCTTGTAAATATGGTTTTTGTGTAATGTTTTCATGTCATAATAACTTTCAGAGAAAAGAGGGTCTTCCTGATTATAGAGGCTAATTCTTTTTTTTTTTGCTTCAATTACAAAATGAGCAAATCACCACTTCCTTTTGCAAACAGCCAGTAATTTATTCATAGTTGGTTATATGTCTTAAAGGAGAAGAAAATGTGACAAGGAAGACAGATTCCCAAATAATGGCTCAGGAATGGTAAGGTATAGGAGTTTTGGAAACTTGTCTTAAAATCTTTTAAAAATATGCATAATGTAGGAAATGTTAATAGATATGTAATAAGATGATAGACTCCTGAAAATGTAAGTATTTTACTTACTAGATGAATATTGCTTTTCTTTTTGGGTACCTTATGTTATTTCTATATAAGCCAGGTATTGTTGGGAATTAGGAGTTATCAGTAATCCCTTCCCTACTCATTTTCTCTGACTAGTCATTTATTAGATTGTTAATATAACTTGTTTTCTCTTAAGGCTCTGTGTGATAATAACATACTGATATTTTAGTATATGTCAGATACTGTGGTAAATATTATACAGATTAATTATCTCATTTAAACCTCAACAACCTTATGAGGTCTTGGTATTATTATCATCCCTATAGGTAATATTATCATTCTCAGATTATAGATGAGGAGAGTAAACCTCAGAGAGTTTCAGTGACTTGCTTGAGGGTTGGGTGAACAAGGGCAAAGCTGGCTATCAGAGCCAACCTTTTTACCTTTACATTATACAGCTTAAGAAATACTGAAAGAGTCTTAAGAGAGGCTATTGTATATAGTGCTGCTATGAACATTGTGGGGCTTAGAGGAATGTTTTCCAAGCCATGGATAGCAATCTATTAATGGATTGTGAATCTTATTTAGCCGGCCAAGACAAGCATTTCTTAAGAAGTAAAATACAACAGGAAAAATACAAATGTGTATGGCATGTAGTAAGAGATACACTGTTTTGTGAAACTAATTTTCCAATTTTATATGTATACATGTATGTACACACATATGTGTGTATTTATTTGTAAAGTTGGTGTAATGGTATAAAGTGTATTTCATATTATGGGTCACAGCCAAACAAAATTTGGAACCCATTGGCTCAGAGAATGGAAAGCTTAAAAAATGTAATGAAGTGGAGAGGCAGATGCTAAAGAAGAAATTCTAGAGATAAATTGAATGTATAAATAACATTATAAAAAGAGGGAGGAAGAGTTAACCTATATATATTTGGGGAAAATAATGTACTATCTATAAGTTATCTTAATTAAAGTCATTAAATTGGGTCCTTTTAGTGGGGATTCATTCAGAATTAGTATAGTTTTAATTTTACTTCTAGGGAACTGCTTCTACAGGTGGCTTGTGAATTGTATATATCATTATTATATTTTTCTTTCTCAAATGAACAAATAATTTATTATGATTGAATAATAACCAGACATCTCATTGGTGCTTCATATACACAAAGATACTTTTTTTATTAGACGCCATAGGGTCAAGGTTTGTTTACTGCCTCATGGGAGAATAAAGGTGCTCTAGGTTAGTCAGAATAATAGAATATTGAATTTTCAGCTGGAAGGCCCAATTTAGTCCAAGCCTCCATTTTTTAAAAAACTATCATAAAAAACACATAATATTAAATTGACCATCTTGGTCATTTTTATGTGTACAGTTCAGTAGTATATATTCACATTGTAGTGGAACAGATCTCTAGAATGTGACACTGAAAGTCTATACCCATTAAACACTAATTCCCCCTCCCTCTTCTCCCTAGCCCTTGGTAACCACATTTCTACTTTCTGTTTCTATGATTTTGACTACTTTAGATATTTCATATGAGTAGAATCATGCAGTATTTGTCCTTTTGCTACTGGCTTATTTCACTTAGCATAATGTTGTCCAAGTTCATCCATGTCATAGCATATGACATGATTTCCTCCTTCTTAAAGGCTGCATAATATTCCATCGTATGTATATTCTGCATTTTCTTTATCCATTCATCTGTTGATGAACATTTGGGTTGCATCCACCCCTTGACTATTGTGAGTAATGCTGCAATGAATGTGGATGTGCAGATATCTCTTTGAGATTCTGCTTTGAGTTCTTTTGGTATATGCCCAGAAGTAAGATTGCTGGAATATACGGTAATTCTTTGTTTAATTTTGTGAGGAACTTCCACGCTGTTTTCCATATTGGCTGTACCATTTTACATTCCTACGAACAGGGCATAAGGGTTCCAACTTCTCTGTGTCCTCACCAAAGCACAGCTATTTTCTGTTCTTTTGATAGTACCCATCCAGATGGGTGTGAAGTGATTATCTCATTGTAGTTTTGATTTGTGTTTCCATAATGAGTGATGTTGAGCTTCCATTCATGTGCTGCTTGGCCACTTGAATGTCTTTGGAGAAATATGTAGTCAAGTCTTTTGCCCATTTTTTAATCAAATTGTTTTCTGTTGAGTTGTAGAGGTTCCTTTTGTATTCTGGATATTAACCTCTTATCATATACATGATTTGCAGTTATTTTCTCCCCTTCTTTAGGTTGCCTTTTCTCTTTGTTGATTGTTTCCTTTGATGCACAGGCTTTTCTTTTCTTTTCTTTTCTTTTTTTTTGAAGTACAGTCAGTTACGGTGTGTCAATTTCTAGTGTTCAGCACAATGTTCCAGTCATGCATATACATACATATATTTGTTTTCATCTTCTTTTTCATTAAAGGTTATTACAAGATATTGAATATAGTTCCCTGTACTATACAGAAGAAACTTGTTTTTTTATATTTATTTTTATTTATAGTGGCTAACCTTTGCAAATCTCAAACTCTCAGATTTATCCCTTCCCACTCCCTTTACCCCAGTAACCATAAGATTGTTTACTATGTCTCTGAGCCTGTTTCTGTTTTGTAGATGAGTTCATTAGTGTCCTCCTTTTCCTTTTTCTTATTTTTAGGTTCCACATATGAGTGATACCATATGGTATTTTTCTTTTTCTTTCTTTCTGGCTTACTTCACTTAGAATGACGATCTCCAGGTCCATCCACGTTGCAGCAAATGGCATTATTTTATTCCTTTTTATGGCTGAGTAGTATTCCATTGTATAAATATACCACAGCTTCTTTATCCTGTCATCTGTTGATGGTCATTTAGGTTGTTTCCATGTCCTGGCTATTGTATATAGTGCTGCTATGAACATTGGGTGCATGTGTCTTTTCAAATTAGAGTTCCCTCTGGATATATGCCCAGGAGTGGGATTGCTGGATCATAGGGTAAGTCTGTTTTTAGTTTTTTGAGGAATCTCCATACTGGTTTCCATAATTACTGCACCAAGCTACTACATTCCCACCAAAAGTGTAGGAGGGTTCACCTCCCACCATGATTTATCATAATAATGTTTTTAAAATATAATTTTAAAAAATTTAAAGCAATTACACATTTACAGAAAAGTTGCAAGTACAGTACAAAGAACTCCCTATCGCTGTCCCAGCTGTTTGAAAGTAAGTTGTTAACTAGATGTCCCATCACCCCTGAATGCTTTATTATTATATATTTCCTGCATATATCGCTATACAATTATTAAAATCAGGAAATTAACATTGATGCATCAATACTATCTAATCCTTAGACTCTATTCAGAGTTTCACCAGTTGTCCCAATAATGTTCTTTATAGCAAGAATGCCTGGTTCAGAATCACATTTTGTGTTTAGTTGTCTTTAGTCTCCTCAGTCTGAAATAGTTCCTCAGTCTTTCCTTGACTTTTACAACCTTGACACCTTTAAAGATTATAGGCTAATTATTTTGTAGAATGTTCCTCAGTTGGTTCTTTTCTGATATTTCTTCATGATTTGATTCAGATTACATTATCTTTGACCTGAAGATCACAGAAATGATTCTATGTTCTTATCATAGGATTTCAATTTGCCTTGTATTTGATGACATTTACTTTGATCATGTGATTGAGGTGGTGTCTGCCAGGCTTATGTTGTTAAATTTTATCTTTTTCCCTCCTTAATATTTTATGGGGAGATATTTTAAAGCTTTGCTGAATCCCACTCCTCAAAAACTTCCAGTTTATGTGCATCAGTGGTAATTCATGGTTTCCTGTTTTACTCAATGGATTATAATCCTTTACTATCATTATTTATTCTGATGCTTAAATTGTCCTTCACTTGGCCAGTAGGATTCCCTTGAAGCTGACTTCTCTGTTCTTTTGACATGTTTCTATCATGCTCTGAGTACTTTTTTCCTTACTTTCTGGCACAAAAAAAGATGTTCCAAGCTCATTTTCCACCTTCCCTGTCTTAGTTCTGGAATCAACCGTTTTTCCAAGGAGCCCTAGTTCCTCTTAATGGAGAGTAATATTTAGAAGTCAACACTTTGTTGTTGGTGCTAGGTGTACTTATTGCTGGTGGGTGTCATGGCACCCAGGCCCTCTCAGAACTAAGAAACATATGAATGTTTTATTATGTTACATATGTATCTGTGAAAATAAGTGTGTTTATATGTCCGTATTTCCATATGTATTTATTTACATGTATGTTGAAAACCATGAGTTTATACTGATACCTCTATTTCCCATCTAACATTCCAGAAATCATTCTGGTTTTCTCCCTTGCCATTTTTGTAACTATTTTCCAACAGTGAGAAACGCTTTATCCTTATTATATTTACTTATTTGATCAGTCCTTCTGTATGTAACTAGTTCCCCATCATCACTCACTTCCTTGTGTGGCTATTACGCTTATTCCACTCAACCTTGAAAACCTTGTGCCAGGCTGACCCCGTCCCCCCTTCTCACCTTTCTTGGGCTCTCACTCCTCATGCTGGTCTTTCCCATTGTGTAGATTCCCTCTTCATCCTGCTGGCTTTGATACCTCATGCCAGGTTATCCCTTGGCATGATGTATGTCCTCCTTATCTTGCTCAGGTTCTGATGTCCTGAGTCTTCTACTTATTTGGTATAATACTTTAAAATATGAGCTCATTTGATTTCTTTTTTTCCTTTTAATGCCCACTTTCTGTTCCAGGATTCAATCTAAGATCCTACATTGTGTTTAGTTATGACAGTTCCTTATTCTTTTCTTGTCCTTCATGACTTTGACTTTTATTGACATTTTCAAAAATTCTTATATTTTACTGAGGTATAGTCAATTTACAATGTTAATTTCAGGTGTGCAGCAAAGCGATTCAGTTATACATATATGTATATATATAAGTTTTTTTTTCAGATTCTTTTCCATTACAGCTCATTAGAAGAAATTGAATATAGGTCCCTGTGCTATACAGTAGGTTCTCGTTTGTTTATTTTATCTATAGTACTGTGTATTATTAATCCCAAACTCCTAATCTGTCCATCCCTCCCTTTCTTCCCTGATAACCACAGTTTGTTTTCTATGAGACTAAGACATTTTTGATGAGTACTAATAATTTCATAGAATGTCTCTCAATTTGGGTTTATCTGGTATTTTCTCATGATTAGATTGAGATTAATTGAGATTATGTGGGGGGGGTTTTGTTTTTTGTTTTTGCTTTTTTTGGCAAGAATACTACAGAAGTGATGCTGTTTCCTTCTCAATGGACCATATTGGGAGGGTAGTATATGATATCAAGAAATTTATTGCTGGTGATGTTAATGTTGATCACTGAATTAAGGTAATGTCTGCCAAATTTCTCCATCATAAAATTATTTTTCCCTTTGTAGTTGATAAATATATTGGGGGAGATACTTTGAGACTCTACTAATACCCTTTCTCTCCTCAAACTTTTGCCCACTATTTTTAGCTATCAGTATGCCATTGGTGGATCTTGACTGTAGTAATTATTATTGGGGTGTTTGTCTAATGGTGATTTTACATAGCTAATATTCATTTAGTTTTACCCATGTACTTGTCATTTTTGTTGATCTACATTTTTCCTGCTTCTGCCACCTCCCATCAGACATTATTCTCTATGCATGGAGAATACCTTTTCAAATTTTTTGAAATAAGTATCTACTGGTGACAAATTCTCTGTTTTTTGTTTGTCTGAAAATGACTTTATTTTATCTTAATTCCTGAAAGATAATTTTCACCAAATTTTAGGTTGGAAGTTATTTTCTTTTAGCCATTAAATATAATTCTCTATTGTCTTCTGGTTCCCACTGTTTCTTTTGAGACCTAGCAGGATTTAATTATTGCTTCTTTGAAAGCAATCTGTCCTCCCTCCTTCTCTTTCTGTCTCCCCCGTCTCCACCCCCGACCCCCAGCCCCACCCCTGTTTTTAAGATATTTCCTATATCATTGGTGTGTAGTAATTTTTGCTGGGGTGCCTACCTGTGGGTTTTCTTTGATTTATCGTTAGAATTCTTAAGGCTTCTGAATCTGTGGCTTAAGGTCTTTCATGTGTTTTGAAAACTTCTCAACCAGATAGTGCTTCTTATTCCACTGTTTTTTGTTTTTTTTTTTTGGTCTCCTTTTATTATTACAGTCACATGCATTTTATACCGTCTCACTCTCTGTGTTGCTCTCCCTTTCTTCTATATTTTCTATCTCTTTGCCTCGTCTTTTGTTCTGATGAGTTTCTTCTGATCTCTCTTCCAGTTCTCTAATGGTCTCTTTAGTTGACTTAATCTGCTAAATTTGCTTATTATGTTTTTAAATTTTAGGATTTATATTCAATTATTTTAACCTGTATCATTTCTAAAATGGTTTCTAAATTTCTGTCAAAGTTTTCAGTCTTTTATTGAATGTATTAAGCATAGTTACTTTTAAGTGTGGGATTGTTTGTTCAAATATTTGGAGCTCCTGTTGATCTGTTTCTGTTGTCTTTTGATTCTCATTTATGTGTGATTTTGTCTCCTTGTATATCTTTGGTTATCTTTGTTTATGTGCTAGACACTGCATTTGAAAAATGTTTATAGAAACAAGTCAGCAGCTAAAATAATACTATCTTTCTACAGAAAAGATTTTCAGGGGATGGAGGGTGGGAAGGGATAGACTGGGATTTCAAAATTGTAGAATAGATAAACAAGATTATACTGTATAGCACAGGGAAATACACACAAAATGTTATGATAACTCACAGAGAAAAAAAAATGTGACAATGAGTGTGTATATGTCCATGAATGACTGAAAAATTGTGCTGAACATTGTGTCAATGGAATTGACACAACATTGTAAAATGATTATAAATCAATAAAAAATGTTAAAAAAAAAAAAAAAGAAAGAAAAGAAAAGATTTTCATTTGCTTTTGCTAGCTAGGTGTTTAGAGTCACTAACAGCCTGGGGTAGTTTTAATCCATTTCAGGCATCAGGATTTTTCTGGGCCACCCACATAACTGAACAATTGTTTTAATTCTGTTTTATTCTTAATCTCAAGGTGCAGTCCATTGAGGTCCCAATCAAAACGTGAACTATTTACGAGAGCCACCGCTGTTGGTGGGCCCTGGTCTCCAATTTTTGGCCTGACAAGACTTTTTTTTTTAAAGACTTTATTTTTTTAGAATAATTTTAGGTTCACAGAAAAGTCGAGCAGAAAGTACATAGAGTTCCCATATACCTTCTGCCCACACATACTGACAAGCTTTTAAGAAGTTGCTCAGTCTACAACTCCTCCTGAAAGTCACAATGTCTCCAGTAGAAAAGTGGCCCTAAATACCAGGCTTATCTTCTAGATGTTTGTCTTTTCCTAGATTTTGGCCTGTTAATTCTTTACTACTTTGTTGTTTTCTGATGCCTTCAAAACAGTTGTTTTCTAACAATTATTCTAGTTTTTCTAATTGTTCTCAGTGGGAAGGTAGTCTGCTATTATTGAACACAACTATTCCCTTTGTTATAAATTGCTGTAAGTAGATAGCATATTTGGAAAGGTTAGAAAGGTGAACCTATTAAAGAAATAGCACAACCAAAAATCTTTTCTATTAGCATCATGGTTTAAATTTTTACTTTCAAATATGCAGCTATATTGTAGAAATTAAAGTTTTAATTTTTATAAACTTTTATTCTAGCTCGTGATGCTGATGAGCGAGAGAAGTGGATCCATGCCTTAGAAGAAACGATTCTTCGACATACTCTTCAGCTTCAGGTAGGAGTCTTTACATGGCTTCTGGATAGTTTATTAGTTTTTATTTGTTTTCTGGTTTTTTAGATAGCTGATATGATGAAATTAAAACTTTTGATTTCTGAGTTATTTATTCTTGCCTTTACAGTGTTACAGAATAAAGTTATAGTCATTTTCTTCTGCTTAAAATACTGATTTCTGTCTAGAAACAAGACAGTACAAGACAATGTTGAAAGTGAAATGCTATCTTAAAATTAAAATGTGCCAGGTTCATTTTTAAAATTTAGTACCTATACTTGGTTATTGGTATAGCCAAATTATATAATAATGCATGGTAATGGATAAGTGCTGAGAAGTTGACCTACTTTTCTTGCTACAGAATTTGTCAGTTAATCGTATGTTTTGGGTAGTACTATAAGGGATGAAAGTGAAAAAAGAAAGAAAGAAAAAGAAAGAAAGAAAGAAAGAAAGAAAGAAAGAAAGAAAGAAAGAAAGAAAGAAAGAAAGAGAAGGAAGGAGGAAGGAAGGAAGGAAGGAAAGAAGAAAGAAAGAAAGAAAGAAAGAAAGAAAGAAAGAAAGAAAGAAAGAAAGAAAGAAAGAAAGAAAGAAAAGAAAGAAGGAAGGAAGGAAAGAAAGAAAGAAAGAAAGAAAGAAAGAAAGAAAGAAGGAAGGAAGGAAGGAAAGAAAGAAAGAAAGAAAGAAAGAAAGAAAGAAAGAAAGAAAGAAAGAAAGAAAGAAAGAAAGAAAGAAAGAAAAGAAAGAAAGAAAGAAAGAAAAGAAAGAGAAAGAAAGAAAGAAAGAAAGAAAGAAAGAAAGAAAGAAAGAAAGAAAGAAAGAAAAGAAAGAGAAAGAAAGAAAGAAAGAAAGAGAAGGAAGGAAGAAAAGAAAGAGAAAGGAAGGAAGGAAGGAAGGAAGGAGGAAGGAAGGAAAGAAGGAAGGAAGGAAGGAAGGAGGAAGGAAGGAAGGAAGGAAAGAAGGAAAGAAAGAAAGAAAAGAAAGAAAGAAAGGAAGAAAGGAAGAAAGAAAGAAAACCCAAACTGGTTTAAAAAAAAGCAAATCTGGCTTAGGTGTGGTTTGAATTAGGCATTTAGCAATGTCTTGAGGACTCAGATCCCCCATCTCTATTCCTAGGACTTAGTCTTCTGGGTAGGCTTCATTTTTAGATAGGTTCTCCCTTTTTAATAGTCAGATGGTTGCAGCAATTTCAGCCTCCCATTGTAGGGACTTCAGATCCATAGTAGGTTATTGTTCTTTCTGGATGAAAAGGATTAGTGCTGATCACTTTAGCTTAGATCACTTTCTCAGTCCTGCCAATCACAGTTTCACAGTCATGCTCTACCTGGGATGTTATCTGCTTCATCAGAAACACATAGTTGGTAGGGTAGAAGTTAGTCCTCCCCACCCCAAAGCAAAGTCAGATTAGGGAAAAAAGATGCTGGGTGACAAAAACAGCAAATGTCTACTCTGCCACACTGAACATAATTTTCTATTTGTTCTCCACTGAAAGAGCTTATATTGTGGCATGTGTAGAGGGTTTTGTTTTGATTATTTTGATTTACAGTATTGAATCATAGAAAACTGATATTTTATAACCCTTTCTCACTACTTATCTTTGTCCTATACCAGGCATTGGCTTGATTAAACAAGTTAGTATAGTGCATCCCAGGTCCTACAAAATGGTGAGCTCCCCATCACTTTGAAAGTGTTCAGAGGCTCAAAAAACATGTGAGGATGTGGTTATTAGGAGTTGAATATATGAGGTTATTAGGAGTTGAATACGACTTGTAAGAAATGAATATGGAGTAGGACGTCTGTAAGTTACTCTATAAGCTTATGCTTTTTAAAAGCAACTTCATAATTCCTGTAAGCTTCTTTTAAATTTAGGCTGTTTTATAAATGACTGAAGCATCATTTCAGCAAGTTTGTAATCAGTAAGAAGATATGTATTTTAAGAATCACATCAGATTGAATGTGGCAGATGAGAGTCCCTCCACAACTGATTAGACAGATATTCTCCCTGTGATCTATTCTCAGCTGCCCTTCCAGACATTTCTACCACTGCACCCCTACATAAACCTACTGGAGTGCTGCTGCTTACTTGCTCTCCTCTGGACACGTCTTTTCATTTCTGGTCCCTACTTTCTTGCACATGGTGTTCTCTCTCTCTGTAATGCCATCTCCCTCTACTCTGCCTTTGCATTCTGCCTCTTTTCCTTGAAGCCCACTTTAGAACTGACCTCTTCGCATGGAGCCTCCCCAGCTGACCCCTCCTCCCCTACCGCCCCAAATTCAGTGATCTCTTTCCTTTGAATGTAGTACTCATTGCTCAGTTCACTAAGTCCTTATCATATTCTTGTTACCCTTTAAACTCCCATCTCATCAGTTAGGATGCAGAATCCCTAAGGTCAGGTACCTAATTTGATCCATTTTTGGAATTTATGAGCTTTTGCTGGGAAGAGAGGTTATATGTCTTTGGGAACAACAAGAAGATAAAGATAACTTTGGGATGTGATAGCTTTGATATTTTAAAATACATGTAATATAAAATATGTATTTTTTCTCAAGTTAATACATGCAGAAGATAAGACATTTAGAAATACGTAATTAAATGTTAATTTGACTGGCAAAAATGGAAAGATTCTCTTCCCAGAGATGGTGAAGTGTGGTAAAGGACTTGACTTTGGAGCCAGAATGGCTTAGTTGGTATTTCAGTGCCACCACTTACTCTTGGCATTGAACTTACTCTGAGTCCCAGTGTTCTCTTCTATAAAAAGAGGCTAATAAAAGCACCTACTTTACAGGGTTGTTTTGATGATTAAATGAGTTAAATGGAAATTTGTTGAACTAGTGCCTTGCTGCAGTAAGAACTTGATCAATTTTAAGCCATTACTAATACAACTGTTCTTTTCATTCCCACCCCCAGTACTTGACATTCTAAATGGTGCTCTATAAATGCTAGTTAAATGAGGAAATAATTGAAGGAATTAACCAACAAACAGCTGATGTCTAGGTAGCTTTTTATCAGGTACTTTTGAAATGTATACCATACTGTTCGTCCTGTGGAGTAGGCACTCATGGAGCTCTCTTCCAAGTGAGTGTAGGAGAACATATTTTCATGTCTTCCTTTTCCGCTGAATTTCATGTCTGCTTTAGCCATTAAACTGTACTGCTTTGGCCTTGTCGTTACAGAGAGCTGTAGCACCTCCAAAATACTGAATTGAAAAGTGTTTTCTCTTTAACCACACTTTTCTTACCTTCATCCTCTTCTATCGCTTTATTTCTTCTGAACTTTTCTTCTCTCATTTGATCTGAGCTCTACTTCTCCATTTTTCTTGTCATTTGGTAACTTTCTAGTTTTGCTTGTCTCATGCCTCAGTATAGACCTGATAGTCTGCTTCTTCAACATATATTTTACTGTCACCCTTAGAATTTCTTGTCACTGGATATTTTACATTCTGGTTTCCATTCCCCAGGGACCCCATGGTCTAGTTTCCCTGCTTCTAGTTAGAGGTCATAAAATACAGATGGCTGTGTCTATCATAATTTAGATTTTGTCTGACTTTAATCAGATTTATATAAATATTTGACAGTCTTCTTATTGACTTCTTGATTGTTAGTTAAATCCTCACAGTAGAATCTTTTTCATTACCATTCAGTATCTAATACAGCCCACTTCCTTCTTTGTAGAAAAAGGTTTCATTTCTTCAACTTCTTGGGGACTTCACCTATACTTTCTTTCTCTGCTTTGCATATGTCAAAGAAAAAAAAATTCTCACTCTTTCCCAATGTTAATACTACCTCCACACTCTTGAGTGCATTTTTCCTTTCAGACTATGACTTTACTCCCTCACCCTCCAGCAGACTCCACCATTTTCATGAATTCAGCTGAAACTTCTGTGTAGATGACTTTCTCCCCTCCCCCTATTTTTGTATCTCTTTTGATACTTAGTTTTAGTCCTACATTCTTCCCTTTTGGATTTTTGCCAATTATGTGTCTCCCTGGATTTCAGCCTAAACATGGCTAAAACTGAGCTAGTTTATCAACTCTCTTCTCCTCAAATCCTTCTCTTTATCCATTTTTTCTGTTTCTGTTAAATGACAGCATTATTCTCTGAGCCATTGATGTTTGAACGTTTTAAGGTGATAACTTCTAACCTGCCATATCTGGGGACTCTTTTTTTCCCTTTTCTTTTCCTCTTTTTAATAAGATTACTCACATTCCTTTGCTCACTTTGACTGTCATTTTTCTGGTACTCTCCTAATATTCATGAATTTATTTCCTTCTTCATCCTATAAAGTGAGCAACTAAAATTAAGATCTTAAGGCATCCATAACTGTGAAAAACCTTTAATGGTTTACATTTGCCTATAGGATGAAGTAAAACTTACTAGGAGATTTCAGGCTCTCTTTGGTTTGACCCCAACCTACCTTTCCATTTCCATTTCCCACATGTACCTGATGCTTCACATAGAAATCTTTCCTGGTTTCGTGCTTCTGTTCATGCTCCTCTAAGTCCTCCCCACCGCCAACCCTCAAATGTGCCTCTGTAAGTTTCATTCCATCATTTAAGGCCCAGTGCATATTACCTTTTCATTCCATCTTTTTCTTTTCACGGTAATAAAAAATTAGCCTCTTATTCCTTAACCTCTGCTACAGTGTCCATGTCTATGTAACCTATATAACATTCTGCTTTGTAGTAATAATAGTAGCAACTAATATTTGAGCATTTCTTATGTGCCAAGAATTATGTGGATTTTACCTGCATTATCTCTTTTAATAATAAAATACTATATAACTCATCTCCCACTTGAGATTATGAGGCTAGAGAGAAAATCTGTCTTATTGATAGTATGTTTCCCATAGTACTTTTCCAAAGCCCAACAGGCACTGTCCAAGCTTCTGAATAAGGCATAAGATGCAGTATACTATAGTAGAAAATTTTTAGAGCTGGGTTGGCCAGGATTTGGGTCCTGGCTCTGCCCTCTTACTAGCTGTGTAATCTGTCTTTTAAACCTCTTTTAAAATTTACCTGATCTCTAATGGTAGGTATAAAACCTCAATAAAGTGGCTGTGGTGAGGTATTATATAGTATCTCTAACATATTATGCCTTGGACATAGAAGGTACTCATAAATATTAGTTCCAGTCTTCCTTTCATCCTGATTAACTATAAATTCATCTGAAGCATCTCTTCTACCTTTCCCTTTCCTTCTTTCTTTCTTTTGTTATTGTTTTTTCCTACTATCCCTGCTTCTCTGTGAGTATCTGCAAATTGCAGTTAGGGTAGTCTGAGGATGGAAGGACACAACTAAAACCTTTTACCTCCTTTTAACTCCTATGGAACTTAAGTTTCCAATAGTCATTCTAAACTTGTTGTATTTAGCTTGTATTATCTTTTCATGTGTTTACAACCAACTTCACTCCTTGAAAAGAGGCCATAGGAACTGCTAAGCCTCTTCCCTCTTTTTAGCCTATAAGAGGCGTTCAGTAGATATTTGATGTTACTGATTAGTGGAGGGAAACCTTTCAGATTCTATACTTAACCTAGTAAGCTTTAGTGCAAACTGAATGTTGAGAGATTGCCAGCAAGGGATTGATCACTGGAATAAGACTTAGGATGTTATATCCTATAGGTTTTGCAGTATCTACCCTATGTTATATAAGGTATTATGAATTACAGCAGCTTGTCTGGATAGCATACAGGTATAAAATCAGTTTTATAAACTTGAGTAAATGGACCCATTTGGGGGAAAAAAAAAAACTCTTGCAAGAAAAGAACTCTTGAATTCCAGTGTTTTAAAGTAAAATATCATAATGTTATTTAATGTGGACAAACATAAAGCTCCATATAAACTTCTTAGGCTTAAAATCTTACAGAACTAACTGTACATGTGAATGATAGTTGCAAATTAAATACAAACAAAACGCAAAGCAATGAAATCTAAATTAACATTAATGTGATGAGTGATATTACCTTGCTTAAAGTGGGTCACTACTTAGAATGTGAATATGATACTGTCAGGGGGTAGATTCTTCTTAAATTTGGCATGCATACACTACTGTGTGGAATTTGATGACTTTATAATCTCACTTTTCTCTGTTCTGACTACTGGGAAACCTTCATTAGTACAGCACCTGTCATGAGGTCTTTGACCTTCACTTCACACATATGTCATTTTCATGGCAAGTAGTAGTAATTGGTGCTAACTGATTATAAAGAAAAACATGGGCAATGAAATAACTTGATGGTATTTGCATTTGAGGTTGTCACTGGCTGATTCAGTGTGTGGTTATACTAATTTTTATAGGTTATCAGAAACTAAAGCTAAAACACAGAAGATTGTGATAGAGACTTTTTTAGATCCCAGTTTGAAAACCCTCACTTAGGTGTTTAATTGAGTTGTATAAACATTTAAGTTTTTGGCTTTTATGTTATAAATGAGTTGATATTTTAAAAACTTTTATACTAAATGGTTCCTGTGAGTATTCTTTGGGTCAAGAAATTGGGCTGTAATTGTCTTTGCATGAGTTTATGTAGGCTACTGTAGACTATATCTTAGGTAGTTATCAGTTTGGAATTTTGTTATTACTGCATACTTATACATACATACATTCGTTTTCATATTCTTTTTCATTATAGGTTACTACTATAAGATATATAGTTCCCTGTCCTATATAGTGAAAACTTTTTATTTATCTATTTTGTATATACTAGTTAGTATCTGCAAATCACGAACTCCCAATTTATCCTTTCCTACTCCCTTCCTTCTCTGGTAACCAGAAACTTGTTTTCTATGTCTATGAGTCTGTTTCTGTTTTGTAAGTAAGTTCATTTGTGCCTTTTTTTAGATTCCACATATAGATGATATCATATGGTATTTTTCTTTCTCTTTCTGGCTTACTTCACTTAGAATGACAATCTCCAGGTCCATCCACATTGCAGCAAATGGCATTATTTTATTCCTTTTTATGGCTGAGTAGTATTCCATTGTATAAATATATCACAACTTTATCCAGTCATCTGTTGATGGTCGTTTAGGTTGTTTCCATGTCCTGGCTATTGTATATAGTGCTGCTATGAACATTGGGGTGCATGTGTCTTTTCAAATTAGAGTTCCCTCTGGATATATGCCCAGGAGTGGGATTGCTGGATCATAGGGTAAGTCTGTTTTTAGTTTTTTGAGGACTCTCCATACTGTTTTCCATAATCATTGCACCAAACTACATTCCCACCAACAATGCAGAAGGGTTCCCTGTTCACTCTCTCCAGCATTTATCATTTGTGGGCTATTTAATGATGGCTGTTTTGACTGGTGTGAGGTGATTCCTTACTGTAGTTTTGATTTGCATTTCTCTGATAATTAGTGTTACTGAGCATTTTTTTCAAGTGCCCATTGGCCATTTGTATGTCTTTATTGGAGAATTACTTGTTTAAGTCTTCTGCCCATTTTTGGATTGGGTTGTTTGGTTTTTTTCTTATTAAGTTGTATGAGCTGTGTTCATATTCTGGAGGTTAAACCCTTGTCAGTTGCATCATTTGCAAATATTTTTTCCCATTCTCTAGGTTGTCTTTTTGTTTTGTTTATAGTTCCCTTTGCTGTGCAAAAGCTTATAAGTTTAATTAGGTCCCATTTGTTTATTTTTGCTTTTATTTCTTGCCTGGTAGACTGCCCTAGGAGAACATTGCTAAGATTTATGTCACAGAATTACACATTGGCTTTGATCTCAAGCCCCTAGAGAGAAAGGACGTGATACCTATAAGAATATAACTGAGAGAAATGGGGGTACTGGTAGAAACCTCACTAGAAATGCCATTGAATCTGTGAGTAAACCATCATGCATTCTTTATACATAAAGGACATGTGATAGAATTCAGATTACAAATTGTTACTGAGGCTGGAAAAACAATAGAACCATTCTGAAGCCTTTTTTCAAAATCAGATACTTTGGTATAATTATATATCTGTTAAACTTTTATTATCGACAAATGCAAATTTAGTATTTAAGGTGCAATTTAGGATAGGAGCTGAGAAACTAATCATTAGTATTAGGTTACCTTAATTCTATACTCTTTCTGTAATGGCTTATGTATCTAACTGGGTAACTAATACTAATAGAAATCTTTTGAGTATTTTTCTTGAGTGTTAAGCTACTTCACTGAAGATTAGGTTTTTGAATGTATATTTCAATTTCTCAATATGTAATACTAATATAATATATAATAATAACTATCACTGTATTGTTTCCTATGGCCGCATTAGATTTTATTTTTGTATCATATAGAAAAATAGATGTGTTTGTTTTTCTCGCTTGAAGCCCTTTATTTCCCAAAGGAAAAGATTGCAGTATAGATGTGTCACCTCTTCCACAGGTAAAATGGCATAAAGAAGTAGCCGGTTACTTAGGGTTCCCACAACAAAGGAAAATTCCCCTAAGGGCTGTTGCCAACGCAGTTGCTATTCTGAGGGCAGACAAATTTCTGGCTCCTAAATTGGAACTTAGAATTCTAGGATTCATTTTTTTAAGTAAATTCTGTTGTACTAGTTAGTGGTGGCCCGTCTATCTTGAACTCTTGGGAAACAACTAAGAACAGATGGTCCAGTTTCATATGTGCTAAAGGTTATTCCTTTAACTGCCAGAAATTTATTTTAATTGTGTTTTTATGGAAGTCTCTCAGAACTTATATATTTTCCTCTCTTCTCTTTATAAAACTAAAAAGTTTAAAAATTTAAAAAATTAGTGCATGTTCAATTTAGAACATACATAGAATACAGAAAAGTTACTTATTTGGTAAATATTTATCAGACATTTAATGTATTCCATGCACTATACTAGTTGTACAGGATATAATTGTGAATGAACGACATATTGTCTTTGTCTTTTTGGATCTCAGCCTAATATAAAGAAGAAAATAAAAATCATGAAAATTGAGTTAAAAAAATTTTTTAGTGGAGGTACTGAGGATTGAACCCAGGACCTCACACATACTAAGCATGCCCTCTACCACTGAGCTATACCCTCCAAAATTGAATTTTTAAAAAACTACAATAAAGTGATGTCATAAGTAAGTTATGCTTTTAAAAAAATTATAAACTATGTAGTTTATAAAATAAAAGCAGTAGTTTTCCATATTCTTTTTTTAGAGAAAAACATAGAGTTCCCACTTGTTAACATGCTAATCCTAATGTAAAGTTTGTGTAAAAGTGGAGCATTTAAAATGAAGAGTAATTGCACAATACAAAGCCATTTCATCTATCTTGTGGCAAGGAGCTGTGTACTTGTAACCAATTTTGGCAACTCATGTAGTTTTAATGAAATCTTCTAGTTGTTTCAGAAGAAAGTGGCCAATGCAGAATTTAACTCTAAAAAATAGGGCAATAGCACCTATCTCATATAATTTAAAAACCTAAATGGTACTAAAAGGTTCGTATAGAAAATCATCGGCCTCATGCTTCTCTGCTTTCTC
This sequence comes from Camelus dromedarius, assembly GCF_036321535.1. NCBI lineage: Eukaryota > Metazoa > Chordata > Mammalia > Artiodactyla > Camelidae > Camelus > Camelus dromedarius. The sequence continues at coordinate 33,920,138 of NC_087449.1, read as the reverse complement.
TGTTCTGCTTGTCAGACTAGCCATTTTCAACCCTTTTAGCTATGTTTATAGTGCTATTTTTGTAGCATAGGATCTGGTATTCCATTTATTCAGCAGACACTTATTTATTAAACACCTAATACATGCCAGTCCCTGTATGAGGAGATGGTAAAGACAGTGATGAACAAGGAGGTACACTATCATAGCCTTTGTAGAATTGTATAGAGGGTATTCATTCCTAACTTTGAACCAAGTATCTCTTTTTGTTAGATAATGCAACTTTGCCATCTGGCAAATTTACTGTAATTTTCTGAATCACTGTTGATAGTTTAATTGATGTTTATCATAGAATTAATGTTTATTTTCAGAATCTATTACCATAGGAAATCCATTACTCAGTACCTAATATGTGAGGCATTTGGCTAAATACTGAGGATATGATGAACAAAATCAGATAGATCCTTGCCTCTTTAAGCTTACAGTCTAGCGGTGAACATAAATATTAGATAAAGAATAATGCAAATAGATAGGAAATAGAGCAGTGGTTGGTGGGATTGACTGCTGGAGGAGCACAAGGGAAATTTTGGGATAACAAATGTTTTATGTCTTAATTGTGGTAGTGGTTACATTTGTGCATACGTTTATTAATATATATTGAACTGTATATCTAAAATGGATGCATTTAATTGTATATAAAGTATAACTCAATAAATTTGTTTAAAAAGAGGAATAACTCAATACACGTAAAATTATAGCTGTAAAGTTTCACAAAGGAGCTATGAGAACATATAATAGGAAGAATTCACATAGGCAGGAAGGAAATAATGAGCAGAAGTAAATTAAGTGAAAGGTGGGGGTTGGTGTCAAGGGGACAGTGTAATAGAAATAATCACGGGCCATGTGCCAAGGGCCCAAGGTTAGAAGATTTATGGCATATTGAAGAAACTTGAAAAAGTCCATTGTGTGGAGTGCAGAAAATGAGGGACTGGAAAGGTTAAGATGGAGCTAGGGGTAGGTATGGCTAAACTTGCAGACCATATTGATGGCTGAGTTGTATTCTAAGCACAGAGGAAAGCAGTTGAAATTCTTTAATGGTCGGGGTGGGGGGAGCATTGAGGAAGGAGTAATGATGTTGGTTTTGGAAACCAATTACTGTGTACATAGTGTTGAGAATGAATTGGAGGAGCTTTAAGAAGCAGGAAGATTTTACTAAGGAGTTTATTTCAAGAGACTGGGACCTGTAATTGAGTGATGGTGATGGAGAGAAGTGGATAGAATTGAGGTTGTATTTAGGGGGTAAAAATGGCAGAACGTGGTGATGGATTGAGTGCGGAATGAGGGAGGCAGCAAGGACTTGCCAGGTTTATGGTTTGCGTATTAGAGTGGATGGTAATGTTTTTATGTACCGATACCAGGCGCACTAGAAGAGGACCAGGCTTTTGAGGATCGGGTGCTGGAAGAGAATGCGTTTGGTACTGGCCATTTTGAAAAAACTTGCATAAAACAAACCGAAGCTATCTTTAACAATGAGTGCAGCGATGACCCTTTTGTGCAGTGTGCATTGTGTTAATTGTTGTAAGGGCTACCAGAAGTAGTACAAAAATTAGATGCTTAGGCATTTAGTAGAATCATGGGTATGTAAATAACCGTAAGGAAAAAACAGTAACAGCAGGAGATTGTCCTCCAGATCAGTAAGTTAATAACCGTTTATGTCTGTGATTTCCTGCATTTTGGATGGTTCTCTGTTGAGGTCCTCTAAGTCTGAAATTTTGATCAAATTTGGTTATGCTACTTGGATTCCCGAAGCATCTTCACAAGCCACCTACATACCTTATGGAGCTGTGGCACAACAGCAGGCCCACGATGTTTCCCTGGATTAATAAAATAAAACAGGCACTCCTGCTTTTGTTTATTGATATAGTTATCTCCTCCTCCCCTCACGCCCTCCTCCGCTTCGCGACACAACTTCCGGAAGTAAGCAAAAGCAGTTATTAAGATGAAACTTGGCTCCACAGCCACCAAAATATTGGGGATGTCGAGCTAGAAGAGGGTGGGTGGAGGTGGAGCAAGCTTTACGTCTGTGACTGGGTCCTTCTCCACTCAGCACCCTGTGGGAATCCCCGAAGCCTAGCTGCGCTCCCTGGAGCCACGAGCGCCCTTTCCTGGGGGCGGCATTGGCTTGGCGGAGTTTCTGCCGCGTGTTCCGAGGCGCGGGTCCGGGCGCGGGCGCGGGCGCGGGCGCGGGCGCGGGACCCCGGCCCCAAGGTGAGCCCTAGGCTCCAGGAAGAGGTGTCTGGGCAGGGGCTGGGCGGCGGGGACAGAGGGAGGGGCCGGGGAGCCCGGTCCGCCGAGCCTGGTCCGCCGGGTGCCCGCCGGCAGGAGCCGGTCCCTCCCGCCTCTCCACCCCAAAATTGGCCTAACCGCCAATCGTCAGCCGCTCACCTCCTTTACAGCAGGTGACCTATGGCCAATCGCCAGGGGTCTCTTTGCCAGGAGGCGGCAGGACCAGCCAATCGGTGCGGCCCGTAGGCCGGGGCGGGGGTGGAGCAGGGGTAGGTGTGAGGGGGTGTCCCGGGGGACCGGCTGGACCTGGCCAGACCGACTGCGCCGCAGCACGGGATCCGGCGGAGGTGGGGAGAAAAAGGGGTGCTCGGAAGCGGCCCCCGGCTCCCTCCCCTGGAGGCACAGAGGGCGGGGGCCTTGGCGAATGGCTTTCTTGCTGGCCACTTGCGGAGTGAGTAGAGGGTCTGGGAGAGGGGTCGGCCCCCACCCCTGAGTCCCCGGGGACCCTGCTGCCTGCCCGGGGACGGGCCGTGGGCGCGAATGTCGCTCTCTCCTTGCCTCCTTCCCGCTGCCCCCTGGGGTGAGTAGGACGACGTGGCTGCCCAGGCCCTCTCTTCCCGGAGACTCTCCTCACTTCCTCGGCCGAGGTTATTGGAGCCTGAGGCCAGGGGCCTTCAGTACCACCGAGAGGTCATTCGCCACCATACCAGACTGGAGAGAATCCCCCTTTTCGATTCATTTTTGTGGAACTCTTGTTTTCCTTTCGAAAGCTGTCTCAAGATACTAAACACAAGAGTTAAGCTTTCTCTTAATGTGAAAGCTTAATTTTGACCAGTTTCCCATTAATAGAATCTCCATTGCGGGCCAAACGTCTTCTCATGTAGTTTTATTTTTGTCTCTGTATTCTGCCTGGCCCAGTATTTTTGTGTGTAATAATTATGGGTATTTTTTTTTTGTGAGTATGTGTGTAGGTGAAGAGGCAGTTTTTATGCTTTTGGGGTAGCTTGTGAAAAATTACTGAAAACTTGGAATAGTTGTATGGGATTCACGTAAAAACTGGAGGGAAAGGTTTAGGTTTACAGTTCAGCTTAGTTATTTGAAGTTGAGTATAAGGACTAGACTAGGAAGCATGTTTGAATCATGCATTTATTGTAGCATTCCTACTGTATGTCACAAATATTTTTGTTTTTAAAGAGTAAGAGATCAAGAAAACTTGCTAGTTTAAAATAACATTTGGCTTTGTTGATTGAACTGTTTACTTTTAGCTGTGTTTATGAAATAAAAAACAAATCAAGTAATTATTTCTCCTAGTTTTGAACAGAGAAGCTGGGAGAGATCTTAGAATAGTAGTTGCAGTTTTTAAGAGCTTTTGTAGTGACCTTTAAATTCTCATCCACTGTGAATCGTCTTTCAAAAGATTGCTTGTTTTGAACTGAGTAGGTGATAAAGCCTTTTAATGAATAATGTTAACATCTCTCATTTACTTTCACTTTTTTTTAATTTTCACTTTTTGTGCACTCCAACAACTTACATAAAAATGCTGTATTACCTTCCCTAGCCCAAGGAAGATAAAAACCACTAAAAATCAGGTTTTCAGTCTGAGGACTTCAATGAGAAATTAGAACGATAACAGAGAAGCTGGATGTTTTCAAAGTGTCCTGAGTTTGATTTTGACAGAGATGACATTATACTTGAAGTGCCCCTCAATAAATACAAGGCTGCAGTGGCTATCGGTCACATCCATTTTAATATATCCAAAGTTATAGATGATATTTTTCCCTTTGATGTGAAAAGATTGGGTAATAATCTGATCACTCAGCCATCCCCAGTTGATGTGAAGATCAGCAGGGAATTTAGTTGAATGGAAGATTGGTTCAGCCAGCAAAGAGAATTATGATACAACCATATTTCTGCTGATTAGAAAATCAGGCAGTTGCAGTTTGCAGTCTATTGCTTGAGAAAGAAGGTATCAGACTTTTATTCTAAAAAGCAAAATCTAGGATGTCCTCTGGGATATAGCGATTTCTGTCAGTATCTAAACTTTATGGTGTTGAGTGAGAACTGATGTTTATGGGGATTTTATAGAAAAAGTTTTTATGGATACTATAATGTACTTGGCCTAAAATTATATTTAGGAAGATTTTCCAATAAAGGTTTAAGCAAAGATTATGTTTGAAAGAATAGTTCTTAGGCCAAAAATGTATTTAAGCCAAGGACCTCTCCCTAAATATTTTAAGTAATTGAAATTCCAACACATACTGGCAATTAGTCATTTAAAGCCATTTTCCATCTCCCTTATTTTCCATGTCCGGTAACCAGGTCCTGTTAAATTTTCCTTGGTAATATCTCTTGGATTTGGCCTCTTTTTTCCACATGACAGTGCTTTAATTCAGGCCCTCATCATTTCTCACCTAGACTTTTGCAAAACCTTTTAACTAGTCTGCCTGTCACTAAACTCCCTCTACCCATACTCTTTATCCACAGTCAAATCCCACTAAGTCACTCCTGTGCTTAAAAATGTTTTGGTTCCCCCTTGCCAAAGCTCAGCTGCTTGAAATATTTCTCGAGGCCCTTCACAACCTGGTCTTAATTTATTACTCTTGAGTCTGAACTCAGCTGCAGAAGCCCTGCCCAAGACATGCACTTTAGTGCTATGAACTGTTAACCATTTGGAAATGGCATAGCCTCTCATAGCTCTTTGTTCAGCCATAGACCTTCAGTCTTGATTAGACTTCTAATTGCTTAGAATTCAATCCAGTGATGTATCTCCACTTCTTTAACATACAGTTTGTGTGTTACTTTTTCTCTGATGTCCTTCCTTGAGGCAGAGCAAGTCAGAATTACTGTTGTCCTCATGTGCTACTACAGCACTTTATTCATACCTCTATAGTACAGCCTTCTTAGGTTGTATTGTTAATTTTTGTGCACATATCTGATTATTGCATTATATTCTTAACCTCCTAGAGGTCACAGGTTCTTACTCATTTTTATATCCCTAGGGCCTTTGTCCCTAGTCCAGTGCTTGGCACATAGTAGGTGATTAATGAATGCTCATTAAATGACCAAAATGTGTGACTTAATCATGTCCTAAGTGTGCAAACATTTGGCTCAGTTGTACTGGAGTTAGGTTGATAATCCCTGTGAGTTAGAAATGTCTCCTAAGTCACCCGGCTCCCTGGCAGCAGCCACACCTGAGAGATAGGCCTGGAGAAAATGTTTAGAAACAATATTATAAATGGTGGATTCCCAGGCAAACTACCCTTCTCCTCAATCTGTATGAACTCTAATATAATTGAAAGACTACTGATAGCATACTGACCAGCACAAATTGATTCTGTGGTGGTGTCATAAGAAAAAGAGCATGTTGCTGGCTAGAGAAGTCAGGGAGACTGCTTGAGGGAAGACTGTAATTTGAGCTCATTCCAGGAAATTAGGTAATGATTAATTGTATTTGCTATTTGTATTGTCCTTAAAGATGTCCTTTGAAGGCATTGATAGTACCTGGCACATACCAGATATTCAATGAATTTTTGTGTCACAAAGGAATGGTGATGGTTGCTGTGTGTGTGTGTGTAAAAGCGTGAGAGTGTGTGTGTAAGTGTGAGAGAGAAAGAGATACTTGTATTCCTTTCCACATGGGAGTTCATTTATTTTTGGAGACACCTTTAAGAACTTTGCTTCTTTACTGTATTGACTGAACAACTCATTTTGTTTTTTTCTGAAATGTGCTACTTCAACCAAGTTATTCTGCTGACTTTGTTTCTTTGCGTTCTCTGCATTCCAGAGTATGTTTAAAATCTGGTTGTATTAATCTTCCTTATTCAGTTTAAGGGTTACACTAAATTTTTGCTTGTGTTGTAGTATTCTTTGTGATATGCAGGTGCAGGATTTGACTGCAGTTGGAGCCTATAAATTCTTATTGTCCTTATTTAAATGAAATTAATTTTTTTCAAAAGTAAGTGGACCCTAGGTTTTTCCAGTATGGTGAGGTGTTTACTTATCTGGGGAACATGGTTATTTACCTGGAGATACTGGCTTCACAGAATCTTAGAACTGGAAGGGATTTTGAAGTTTTAATTCAACCTCTACCTATTTTTATAATGGAGAAAACATTTCAGAGAAGCCAAGTGACTTGCCCAGGGCACACAGGGACTAGAATAACTAGAACTATAACTTACGGTTCTTGCTCTTTTATTAGCCCTAGAGAGAACTGGGGTGCTGCTCTGATGTTGCTCTTCATCCATTGCTCATCTTGCTCTCCAGGCCCCAGTAATTTTTCAGTTTAGGCACAAATTTTGTTTTCCTTTCAAATTCAGCATCTGGGTTTAAAAAAAAAATCATCTTACATATTTCTCCAAGAGAATATTGTTCCTTATTTGGCCTCCTCGTGCTTTCCAGTCTCTTTGTGCTTGTATTAGCTCCTAAGTCTGGGAAGATGGCTTTCCTGGTTATTCTCCATTTTCATGTAGATTCGTTCTCTGCTCTTCTCTACTCTCTGCTCCAGGAGGCTGAAGTTTACAGCCTGTGCCACCTGAGGTCCTTAATCATCTGGCTTCTGGTTGGGTTTGGCCAATGGAAGGACAGAAGATGGAAGAAGGAAAGAGGGAACCTTTGGGGTACTTATTTCTCTGGCTCCTTCTCTACTTTGATGCATTTCTAGCAGTGACTGTGTCCTACAACTGGGGTGTCCTTTGAGTAACTCCTCCACTGACTGGCTGTGGTAACATCATTTCCCTTCTTCTTCCTTCAGTCTTGTGGGTAGTGAAGGCTTTTTTTGGGTACATCAGCATCCACTGTTAGTTTCCTTAACCCTGTCCTCATTTCTCTAAGTCATTTCATTAAGGAGAAATTCAGACATCCCATCTGATTATGCTGTTTCCCACCCTTGCCCACTGCTGTTGATACTTCCCCCTTCCCATCTCTGTCCAAATCCTGCATTCTAAAATGCTACCTCTGTGAAACTTTTCTCATCTCTTTAACTTTCTCCTTTGAATCTCTTAGTACCTTTCTCACAACACTTAATTTCCCATACTCAGTTATTTGTAGGCAGATGTTTATCTCCTGCTACAGGTTTGAAACTCTTAGGGCAGGATCTGTATCTGCTTTATCCTGGCATGCCCAAAGCATCTGCACAGTGCCATAGTTATAAAAGCACCCAGTGAACAAATCATTATTGTAATGCTGAATTCCAAACGCAGAATAATATATATGAAACTGTGCTCGTGAGATTTGGTTTGAGAATGAGTTTTTAGGACAAGTCACTTGTCATCGCCTGGTCTTGCTTGTACTACCTGGGCTGTATAATGTCTTTCCTCCTGTTCAACTTCTGTTTTCTAAAAAACTTGCAATTAGCCTTAAAAATGTTTCATACTTGTAATTTAATAAATCCCTTAGAACAACTAAATGTTATTTATGATTTTTTTCATGAGTACTCTGATTTATAATCAAGCAAGAACTTCATTGATTGCTTTTTTGGTTATTTAAACCCTAACAGGTAGGCACATTTCAGAATTCCTTAATTCATTCATTTACAAAGTTTTTATTGAGCCCTTGCTATAAACCAAGCACTAGCGTGAGAACACAGTAGAGAACAAAAGGAGTCCTGTGTCCTGTTGGGCATATATTCTAGCCATATTTTAGACCATTTTGGTAGATTTCTGATGACAAACTAAATCAGGGCAGTTTTGTATTACACTTTTAACAGCCTTAGCAAAAAAGCCTGTTTCCTTCTGACTGTTTTGATATCCGCGGGCAGCTAAAATCAGATATACAAAAACTGTTTTGGCATATATAATTTTAAAGGATAAATGCCAAACCAATTATAGAATCTATTCTTTTCAATTCAGGGTTGTTGTTTTTGTTCTATTTTGTTTGTGTGAGAAATAAGCCTTTTAGTTTTTATTGTCTTTTGGTCTGACTGGTTTATGATTTAGCTTCCCTTGAGTGTTGTTTCATTTTCAGTTTGTTAAATTTTACTATACAGAGAGATCCAGTTTTGTTAAAGAAATGTATCAGGTTTTGTTTGTGAAAGCATTTCATAATCAAATTTTCAACAAGTATTATAAATGAGTATGAGAATTCTGCAGTTCTTCAAAACTTAACTACTAAAACACTCAGTTTAAGAATTCACGTGTTCCGTGTTAATTTCTCCACATCATATGCAGAGGAGATTTCTAGAAAACTTCTAGAAACCTTCTGAAACCTCCATTTTTCATGGACCTTGAAAATAGAGTTTTTGCTTTCCAAAATTCTGTTAAGCTGAATGATAGACAGTAATCTGAGATTGGGAAGATGAATGTATTTTTTGCATCCCATTCTAGTAAGCAGCTCAAAACTTATTTAGATTATGGAATGACAACCTGTGACTTTTAAGAAATAGATTGCCAGTAGCCTGACCAACTAGTGCGTGAAAAGAAAAGCTCTGGCTGGTTGCCAACACCACATGATCAAACAGTGCTTTGTTAGGGGGAGTCATGTAGTAGGTGTTTTTGTTTTTTGTGAGTTTACTTTCCTAAATGTTGACTCATAACCATCTTATTGGCAGGAAGGATGTGGAAAAAAATTAGATATTCTACTTTGTTTTACTAGCCATTTTTTTCCTCAGCATTTATTCCAGTATAGTGGTGATTGCTAATTTTTAAGTGTTTTGGGTTTTTTTTTGCTAGTTTGTACTTTATCTGTAAATGATGTTATAAATTTGGTATGCTATATTTTATTTTGCTAGGAAGGGTGTATCTGAACAGCTTCAGTATTGCCAAGTTTTCTCTCAAGACATTTTAAGATTTTATAGATAATTTTAAAAGAGTAATGCTGTTGATTTTGCAAGTTAGAGTAGTTATAACAATTATGAAACATTTATAACTTGCAGTTTCTGAATACTTTTTACATAAAGCTTTTGAATTTAAATAAATAAAATAAATACATATTTATTTTTAAAAATCAGATATCATGAATACATAAAGTAAAAATTAAGAGTCCCTTTCTCAGTCCCACTTCCCAGGAATAATATATATATTTCATGTGTTTTGTTTCATGTGTTCTATTTCAGGGGTGTGTGTGCGTGCGCGCGCGCGCAAGCCCACAGGCATGTGGGTAAATAAAATAACATTATAAAAATGTAACTTCTATATTATGTCTCTACTTATGTTGCATAACGTAAACACTCAGCTAATATTAATCGACTTGGATTCTGATGTCTATTTTATTTCTATAATTTGTTTTCTACATTCAGAGCCTGCAAACTCATATTTCATTTGAGATTTTTTTTTAAAGCAATTTGCTGCATTCTGAAACCTCAAGGCAATTTTATATTCCTTCCAAACAGTTGTATCTCTAAAATGCTCCCTTACAGAGAGGGAGAGCGTATAATTTATTGTCCAAAGTGGGGCTCTTTTGAGAGTTATGGAGACTGCTAATAATTTTGTTGAAACAACAAGCATAAACAGGGACTATCCCAGACAAACTGGGATATATGGTCACCCTGTTTATAACTTCAGGGTTTTATTTACTTTTGGCAAGTAAACTTTTCATGATTTTATTGAATAAATTGGGAGAGTCATTTGGAAAGGCAAGTTGTCCAATGATTAAACAGAGAAAAATGGTACAAATCCCACAACCTTTTGCAGTTGTTTGAGTAACCAAATCACTTGTGGAATCATTGTTAGTGTTTTGTTCTGTAAGTCAAAAGGTCACATAACAGTGTCAGTATTAGATGAAGAGAGATCATAAAGAGTAAACAGGTGTGCTTAGAGTTATGATTAAAGCCAATGAATTTTGGCATGAGTGTCTGTACCTGATTCCTGTTTGGCAAAGCAGCTCTTTTCCATCCCAAGTAGATAAGCAATTCAGATTTGGGGGTGTATGTGTGTGTGGGTGGGTGTGTTTAAGAGAAGCTATTTTCTTTGTAAATTTTAAAATACAAGCAACTTTATTTTTTAAAAACCTAATGTATTTTCAAAAATTAGATTATTTTATGGAAAGAGGGGGCTTTCTTTATATTATTTAACTCTTTGTTACCAAGGTAGTAATTCAGTACAATTTACCTTTTGTAGTTCAGACATAATATCCAGCACTTTTCTGAACATCTCCTGTGGAGTTTTATTTCTGATCTGTTTTTCAAGACGTATTTTATCACTTGTTCTGTCTATTGCTCATACCTTTTTTATTACTATTACCTATTTTCTTCAGAGCTCATCAATTTACTGTTTGTTTTACCTTTTTTAAAGGAATGTTAAATACAGTTTAACTTATGCTTGTGTCCTGTTTTTGATTATACTTCTCTATTAAAATTGCATCTATTTTATGGTATTAACTGGTTATTAATTCATTTTGTTTTCAATCCATCAAACATTCATTGAGTGCCTTTCCTATATGTTAGGCACTAAAATTTAGGGCCTGGGGTACAATGGTGAATCCTGGTTATTTTTAGTTCCACATTGTGAAGAGGAAATAGAACACCTACTGTTGTGTTACTTAATACTTATTTTTTCATACTATCTATCCAACAGCCTTGAGTGGTTTGTTATTGTACCCATTCCTGTATAGGAAAATGGAGGTGGAGAAAGTAACTTGGCCAGATCATACAAGTAAGTGGTTAGGGAGTCGCAGATTTAGGGTTTAAAACTGAATCAGTCTGACCTTAAAGCTTGCGCTCATTTTTAGTATACCGTGTTCCTTCAGGCATTTTTAAAATTACATTTTAGTCTCTTATGCCATGAATTCTTTTCAAATATCATTGTGATTTAATAGAAAAGTATAATGGATTTGAAATCAAAGAACTGGGTTGAAATATTAATTTAAAACAAACAGAAAAAACCTAGCTGGATGATTTGGATAAGCACTTATAAAATAGGCTTAATATCTATTTACCTTACCATGTTATAATAATGAAATAAGAAATGTAAAGTATCTAGCAGAGGACCTAATACTCTGAAGAAAAAAGTAACATACTGTATTATACATTCCTGGTGACTCCATGGTGTTAGAACTGTTCAGTTAGCACAATGAAAAAAGATACTACCTTTTAGGGCATTCTTGGGGTACCTAGCAATTATTGATAAGGTAGCTATAGCTACCATGTTGACAAAAGAGGACCTAATTTGGAGCCTTAGATTATCAGGGCATTGAATTAGATGGAAAATACCTTCCTGAAGATACAGTGGAGGAAAGAGTTTAATAATAGGCTCAATTTTATGGACATTGTTGAATTGATAACCTTTACTCCAAATGAATTGGTAGTTGGGTATTCTTTAGGGTTAAGAACAGGGGAAATTCTTACTCTCAGAAATTCTCTCTACTTCTGAATCCTGTTTTCCTTTAGCTGAAATGGTTAACCACATAGACAACAGATTATAAATGTTTCCAAATTTTCAGTAATCCAAGGAAATAATATATTAGTATACCTCACATAAAATCATGGTCTTACTAATACTTCTGTTTTCTTTAATATACTTTTTTCATTATTAAAGCAGCTTTTAAGTCATATGATAAGAAGACAAAATGATGTCATTTCTCAAAAAAATTTGTTAACAGGTTTCTCTGCAACAGAAATCATTAAATTTGGCATAATATATTCTTTTATTTATTTTTTAACTTGCCATTTGCTGCTCATGTACCTACTTTTCTTCTGTAAAGTTACAGATTTTTCTTTTATTATTCCTTTACTTAATTATTGATGTCAGACGCACAGCATAGTAACTTTCTATTCTCTCTTTTCCTTACCTTTATGGAAGATCAGTACCACACTTGCTTTTTTCCAGTCTTCTGGTATCTCTCCAGTTCTTGAATTTTCAAAAATAATTGTAAGTGATTCAATTGTAAGTATTCCCTATACTTCTTTGGTTGGATGAAAGCGTATCTGTGATGCATGTCATCTCAAATTGCTAACTGTGAACATAAACTTTCCAAATACTCCCATATTTTAATCAAAACATTTCTGCAAAGTTTTTTTTAATTGTAGGGTGTGTGTTTTGCTAATTTTTAAAAGTCATCTACTTTTGTCCAGATTTATGCCATTTATTTTTCATCAAGAGGCTTGTTTTCTTTGGTATTTTTCCCTATGTTAAGTTTTTAAGCTGTTACTCTCTTTTACAGTTCTACTACTGATAACTTATTCTATTTTCTTGTTATTCTGAACTTTTCTATGAGACTTATATGAAATAATTTTTCTATTTCTCTTTTTGCAGTGAAGTTTTGATATATACTATTTAGTCCTCTATAAAAGAAAGCATTGAATATAGGATACTTGATCCTTTAAGTTTTTGCTGTGAAATAAGATTTGATATGAAAATGATTACTCATTTGTGAATTTCTTTTTACAGTACTGTTGCTTAGCCATAGCCTTTCCTGTTCTGTATTATTCTTCTCAGTTCCTTAAATTACCCATAACTTTCTTATTTTCTGATTCTGGCCTCAAGAAGACCTTAAAGCACATTTTACCACCTTTACCTCCACTGTTCATTACTCTTACTCTGTCAGCTGAAATTACTTTGAAAGTTTTTACTCCTTGCCTCAAAAACTGCCTCCTGTACTGTTTTATTCAGTGTCTCTCCAAAGCAGATACACGTGAAGTACAATGAAGTACAATTCATACGCACTTCAGAGAGTTTAAAGACATCCCTTGTAGTGCTCTTCTTTTTTAATGGTGATGAAGCATTCAGTTATGTGTGTACATGAAGTACAAATAGTGTTTAATGTCTCAGTTAAAGTCATTAATAGAAATTCATTTGATTTTGCTGACGTTTGTTAGCTTTCAAGGGCCTTCTGAGAAAAGTGATGCTATTCAACATAAGTATTAGAAAGATAGTAGGAAGTACCTATGCATGGTTTTGAGGCAGTTTAATATTCTTCTGTCATTCTAGATATTATTTTTGAAACTCCCCTTAAATTGTGCCAGATGTCTCTCTTTTCTAAGTCATATATACAGATTTTAACTGGATACATAGAGCTTGGCTGATAAAGAATTGTTACTTTTTGACTTTTTATATATACTTCAGCTTTCTTTAATTAGCAAGTTACTCTTGAAAACTAGGGACTTTTTTATTATTATTTTTATTTTCTTCTAATTTTTGGTAGGGGGAGGTAATTAGGTTTTACTTATTTATTTATTTATTTATTTATTTCAACAGCGGTACTGGGGATTGAACCCAGGACCTCATGCATGCTAAGTTTGTGCTCTACCACCGAGCTCTATATACCCTCCCCACCTCGGTTTTGTTTTTTAGTTGATTTGCCATGTAAGTGAGGATTTTTCTTTACATAGATTTCTAATTTTATGGTTAGATTTAGGTTTAATTTCTATTGAGTTTCTTCTAATTTAACTTCTTTTACATCACAGACCATTTTGTCATTATTTCTCTATGATCATGTTTAATTGGAACTTTTAATGACTTCATACAGAAATCATCAAGTTGGAACGTGGCTCATCAGTATAGTAAATAGGAAGCAGCAACCTCTTTGGTCCTGACTGCCAAAAATGCAACATAACTACTTTAGTTAGTACTGAAGGACAAAAGAGAAGGAAAGAAAGTCATGAAGAAGGGAGAGAAGGAGAAAGAGAACAGAAAGAAATCTGGGGAGAAGTAGTCATGAAGACTGGTATCATGGCATCAGCAGTTGCCAGAAACTGCTATCAGGTAGCATACATTCACTCAGTAATGAGCTAGCCTGGGTTTGGGCTGTAAGGGATAGTGCTGAATGAATGGCACAGTTCCTGCCGTCATGGAGTTTATAATCCTTAAGACAAGTCAATCAGTTAAATATTTAATTATCATAAAATGTGATAGGTGTTAGATAGAGACTAGTGCAGCGTATGTCTGCTTGACTCCCAGTCTGCTTGTTCTTAAAAGCTAAGATGTCACTGTAAGAAGTATGAAGTCACACTGTCTTAAAGGGTCTGCCTGTTCTTAGTTCTTTTCAAAGGAAGACAGACCACTCTCAACATGGTAAAGGACTGTATTTCTATTTTTATGATCTGTTTGAAAACAAAATTTCATTAAAAAGAATATGAATGAGTGTAGTGCCTTATATTTTAAATGCTGAATGGAAAAAGAAATAGTTTTTTACTTTAAAGAGATTTTCATGAGATATTTTATGTTAAGTAATGAGTTCCTTGTCTCCTGAGATACTCAAGCAAAGACTAGATGACTTTCAAGAACATAAAAGTAACTTCTGTGAGTGGGAAGTTGGACTAGGTGGCTTTGATTCTGTGTACTGTTATGTCACAATATGTAGTGAAAATTTGTATTTTCTTTTAGTGAATTATTCTCATAAGATTTGATGAAACAGTTTAATTACTACCAATTGCTTGTCCGTGTTACTAATAAATGCGTATATGTTATTTTATTGATTGAAGATGGAGCAACTTTATATGTAGATTTTCTTTTTAAGTACACCAAAAATTTATGGATTACTGTGCAAAGGAGTTTAGGCCAGTTTTGATGTTTTAATTTAATAACTTGTTATAAGCCTCTCATTATACATATGTATAAAGAAAAATGAATTGGTGAGTAGGTCTTTGACTTGGATGTTATGATGTGTAGAATTTATTCTCAGGGTAAAGGAATGTTGTGGAAGACTGTCTAGGGGGAGGCGTGTCTGAGAAAAGAGCCAAGGTGAGGTTCACATGTTATAGCAATGTCACAGAGTTTTTTAAAACTTAAAATTGAGGTAGGTTTCAGAAGAGGGAATATTCTTTTTCTTTTTAATTTATTTTTTATTTTTTGTGGGGGAGGTAGTTAGGTCCGTTTATTTATTTTTAATGGAGGTACTGGGGATTGAACCCAGGACCTCACACATGCTAAGCATGCACTCTACCACTGAGGTATAACTTCTTCCCCTTTAAGAAAATTCTTAAAGATCACTTTTTTCCCTCATTTAGATGCTTCTCCTTTTACTTATTTATGAATATTCCATTGATCTTTTTAATATTTAACAGGAGAAACAGTGTATGTAACTGAATTTAACTGACTTTTATAGTTAAATGTTTGATAATTATATTGCTCTGTGAAACAAAACAAAACAAAAATTAAGCCAAGCAGTCCTTCCAATTTTCCTGTGGCACAGTAACGTGGAAAGAAATTACCCCCTACTTTCTTAGTAGAGTACTGTAATATCTCTGAAATGTGATGCATTTATCCTTTCTTTTCCACATCTTTTATTATCATACTCTCCATAGTAAATGTTTCTAAAAGAAAGTTTTTTCAGCTATCTTTAAAAATGAAGATGTTTAACTGCGATTTTATAAATATGTCTGGATTTTACATATACTGCTTATTATGATTTTTTTCCTTAAACTTTGTTTTTATATGTGACATCTCATTGGGAAAAGTTTTTCAATACTCATTTCAAACAATTTCTTAACGTTTAGTTACAAAAACAGTAGGCAGTTTTCTTGCCTTTGAATTTGAAAAAGAAAATGCATTACAAGATAAGTTGATTTTCCCTTGGTCTTAATAGGACTTTTTAATGTTTTGATTCAGAATTTGAATTTTAGTTTGGGAGGAACAACAGTAAGTAATAGTAGGAATTGCTAATGTTAGTAATTATAGTCTTTAGTAGAGGTCATAACTGCCACATTAATATTAGGAGGCCACCTGTATTTGGCAGCTAAGAAAACAACAGCTTGAGAGACATAATATCTTGTTAGTGGCTGAGCTGCAATTAGAAACCAGGTTTGCCAAACCATTGTTGTTTCCATAATACTGTACTGTCTCAGTCTGGTGTTTGAGATCATGGCTGTCAAAGTGCTTTAGTTATGATAAAGTGTTCAGCAAAGATGAGGTGTTGGCGTAATATAAAATGAATTCTGGCCTCAATTTACTAAAATGGGAAATGTGAGATGATCAGCATGTTTTGGCCAAATACAGGGAAGATATGACAAGTGAAAGTCAAGTATGTATGTTGAACTATTCTATTTTACCCGTTTAGTACAGAGTTTTGTGGTTGGGTTGGGATTGTGACATTAGTGGTTCCCAACCCTTATTTCCCTTTTTAACTTCATGACTTCTGGACATGCAGATGTAAATATGCAAGCTGGTAGCCTTGTTCCTTCTCAAACTGTTTTGTCTTTTACACCCAGTATTGATGTGTTTTTCAGTTAGAGATGATTAAGAGCTCAGAACTTTCTTTTGAGTAAAGTTAAAACAGAGGAGTCTCATGCTCTTGGAGCTTAAAATGTTCAGTGTACAAAAAATAGGACATGCAAATACTGAGACATGTTAAACTGAGAAATAAGTGGGCCCTCTAAATAAATAAGCATTTACACCATGTTCAGAGTGCAGTGTTCATGCCAGGGGTGAAAATGAGTAGGTAACTTGATTAAGACAGAAGTGTTGTCACTTTACCTCCTAGAGAGGGCTCTCTTAGAAGAGCTGAGAATTTTGAGGTTTGTTTGTTTTTAATAAGGGAGGAGGAAGAAAATGTCAGAGCTGATGGGGAAGTGGTTTAGGGAACAGGAGAACTAAATAGTAAGAATATAAAGTTAAGATTAAGGGGCTGAAGGATTGAACTGAAAAAAAAGTAGGGGGGAAATAGGGCATAATCTAGGTTGTTTTGTGTATGTTCCTTTAGCTAAATTACTGTTGCTCTGGAGGTGACTGGGAGCCCAATGTAGGGCTTTTGGGAGAGAAGAAAATGATTCTGAAAAAGCAGGGTGAATTCTACTTTGAAAAGCAACACATGTAATTGATGAGAAGGGAATAATGCTAGAAGTTCATGAAGGAGATATACCACTATTCTTGGAGAATTTAGGTAATTTAAATAGAGCTATTATTTATGTAAAAGTACTATTTTTACTTTGAAAAAGTGAAATGTCATGTATGAAGGATGAAGTATATTTTGTACTATTAGACATTGCTGGGTACTACTAGATTTATTGCAATTTTTTTTCCCCTTCTAGGGTTTGGATTCAGGATTTGTTCCTAGTGTCCAAGACTTTGATAAGAAACTTACAGAGGCTGATGCTTACCTACAAATCTTGATAGAACAGTTAAAGGTATGGTATTAGATTATGTATTGAGTTGATATAAAGTAGTAAATGTTACTGAACTTGATTTTGAGTAAAATCGTTACTTCATGTTACTTTATAACTCTTACATGGTTCTGGAGCAATTTTTACAGCTGACCTAAACATAATTAGAAGACAATAAGACAAGATTAGATTCATATTCTGTTTAAAAGTTCTGTGAAATGGGTAAATTTTAAGTGGCTTGATTTCTAAGGCCTTTTTTCATTTGGGGGAGTCAGGGGTTTGGGAGAGGTTATTTCTCTACTTCCTTTATCGTTACTAAAATTGTCTCCTTCAATTCCCACTTCAAAATTAATTACAAGCAAAGGTCCTGGGAAGAAAAAGGAATGTGGATAAACTTGGATGACAAAGCAGAAAAAACTTAGATTTGAATTGATATTTTAAGATCGTGAAGTCATCTGTTTCCTTTTGCTTGTAATTCTACCAGAGTAATTGATCTTGACTATTTAAAACAGTTCAACAGAATTTGACTTGATAACAGTGCCTTGAGAAAAATACATGTTATCTTATATTTTAATGTACATTAATTATACATTTAATACATGTATAAATCACCCCTGGAAAAAATGTGTTTGCTTTTTGGTGTTTAGTAAATGTATACAATGTAATAAAGTGGCTTGATACTATAATCTTTTTTTTTTTTTCAATCCTGTAGCTTTTTGATGACAAACTTCAAAACTGCAAAGATGATGAACAGAGAAAGGTAACTTCTGTAATAATGATTTTAACTTTAATTTTGAAACCAGGAGCATTTTAGAGAAATAATAGAAGGTTCTCAGTGTTTTGACTATTGTAATATTACCTTTGATCTATTATGATAGTACTGTCATGTAGACTTCAAGTGGAATTTTCTGGTGAATTTTTGGTATGGGTTTATAATTCAGCAAAAGAGTAACATACAAAATTTTAATATGATACCCCTTGTGTAAGTATCACCTTCTTAGGAGTAAGTTCTTTCTCTTCAGGTATCATGCATTGAAGGTAGAAAGTTATTTTATTAAATTTACATGTGGTCACTTCAGATATTAATAAACTTAGCTGGCAAATTTTTTCAGAATAAACAAGAAGTCACAGATGAGGAAACAAATTGAGTGCTGCTTTGATTATAGTTCTCCCCTTTGGTTTCTGACAACCACTCTGTAGTTTGAATATTTTCTTTTTTTTCAGTTGACATTTTTCTTCTCCTTAACTACATTTCCTGATGCAGCGTCATTTATTTTTTGCATTTCTGTTGACCGTAGCCTTGTGTTTGGCTCTTTTACACTTGGTAATGGTAATAACTCATGTTTAGCTCACCTTCGTTTTGAAATTTAGTCCCATGTCATTTTTAAACAACTTTGCAAAGTTTAAGGTGATTATAAAATAAGCATTTTAAAATCACATAGTGAATCTATAGAAAAGACAAAATTGGTTTTCAGGTAAGGAATAAGAATGTTTTATATTATTCTTAACAAATCTTGAATCACATGAATTTTATTGGAGGATTAATCCATAAAAATGTTTGAATTTTTTTATTTTAATGTTTGATTTAAATTAAAAAGTGTAATTAAAAGCACCCTTCCCACTTAAAATAATGAGTACATTTTGGTAAAATTGTTTAAATGACTAACCAGTAAAAAACAACAATGATATTTCTTTGTGCTTCTGATGATTTCTGTTTAAACTTACTATTTTTCACAGAAAATTGAAACTCTCAAAGAGACAACAAATGTAAGTTCTGTGTTTGATAAATTGCTTTTGCATTAGATAGTGCTTTAAAGTTTTCTGTGTTAAGCGGCTATTAATAAGAGTAATTGAGATTTTAATTTTCATGAATTTTTACAGGGGTGTTTAAGAATTGTATTATTTTCTAAAGGAATTTAAATGAATGGAATAGTCTCTTTAATTGAAATTGACTTTGTATGCCATTTTATCTGTTTCTGGTCTTGTCTGTTTGAGATCCTTGAATAAAAGGTGTCACCCATGCACAACATATATCTCTTTGTTTATAATTAAATATATTGTAATTCAAGTTTTCTGATGTACTGGCCTTCTGACATTATATAATGGGCTGCTAATAAGATTTGTATTTTGATAAAACTTTTTTCAAAAACAGGCAAAATAGTATTCCAGGCTCACCAACATTGTGATAGGATCCTTTACTCCCCATAATTCCGTAAAAGTCTTGAATAGACGTTTTAGGAATTTACACCGGGATTGCTTGCTGTCAAAGAATTTGAAAGTTAATCAGATTCACATCACTTTGAAGTGTGAAAGCCCCTTTAGCTGTTATTCAGTATAAATAACAAGTTTTTGGCATTCTTGAACAATACATAGAATTGCTAATGAGAATTTCACCTGACACTTTCAGTGTAGAACCTACTGGAAATCCAGAGAGGGTATTTCTTGCATAGTATAGACTTAAACCCTGTTTATTTGAATTGATTTTTGTATGGCCGTTTTATTTGGGGCAAGATCCTAAAATTGTTGTTTTGTTTTCCTAGGGCATGGTAGAATCAATTAAGCACTGCATTGTGTTGCTGCAGATTGCTAAAGTAAGTAAATTTTATTTTTGATTTACTTTTATTTAATGGGATTTAAATATAATGGCTTTTTTCTCTAATAGCCAGAATACTCAGTTCTGAACTATATTACCTTTCTCCAGTAAATTTAAATTATATTTTGGGGTTCCTGGCACTGTTGAAAAGCTATTGTGTTTGGATGTTACCTTGCCAGCCTATGCTTGTTTTGATAAGGTCACTTGTGACAGTGGCTGGGAAGGAGGGGAGCACATTTGATTGACTCACTCCTTCCTTCCATTTTATCCATTATCACTCCTTGAAACAGGGACATGTTTTGCAAAACCTTTCACAAAAAAGTTTTTCTTAGAAAAAGTGAATTAAATTTAGGCTTGAGCTGTTTTTTTCATCCATAATGAAAACTATAATAGACATGTATCTTTAAAAATTATTTTTTTACATCCTTTTTCTGATACTGAACTACATTAATACTTTATTTGCTACTTTACTGTTCCTTTATTTATGAAATAAAATGTATTTTGAATTATTGTGGTTAGTTAACAGTTTCATGAATATTGTCTCCTTTTCTGAAAAACTGTGGTGTATTCAACCTAAATACATATTTGATTGCCTGATATTTTGAGAAACAAGAATTTTAGTATTTAAAAATAAGAACAAAAAATTTTTCTTTTCTCATTTCTACATAACTGTACCTCTAGCCAGTGGCTGGAAGTGGGTGGGCGGCAAATTCAGCAGCCAGTTTTGGGAAATGGTATTTGAGTTTTAAATTATTTGGCCTGTTTTACTTATTTAATTGCATATATTTGTTTGCCTAGTAATGGACACTTTTGCCCTAGCATTGTTAGACACAGTAGTATAGAATGAAGCATTTGTGCTTAGATAGTATAGATATGCAGCTTGTAAGTTAAGGGGCAGGGGCAATGTCATTTTCTTTTGAGGCCATATTCAATATTGAAAAGTCAGAACATAACGTCTTGTGTTCATTTTCTAGGTATTTTTGACCACTATACCTGATTTCCTATGTATGTGTCTAAATTTTTCATCTACTTTTGTGGATGTTCTAAAAGCTAAAGAAGGTAGTATAGGGTTGGAGGCATAAAAGGAGTACGGTTTTTATTTTTGGTTTTCTTTACTGTGGAATTATATAGATGAGATTGGGAGTACCTACAGTTACCCAAAAGCTTATATATAGAAAACCAGTAAACTACACCAAGCCCAGTGGGAGTAGGTGGGTATTTTAGGGATTTACCATGCCTTTTCTGTAAGATGGAGGAAGTAGAAGAGCAGATGGTGTTTGGGCCAGTTTGCACGGTCTCTGCAAATCATTCAGGACTTAGATAGTTGTAAAACAGGGCAGCTGTCTCTTTCAGAA
Organism: Camelus dromedarius; assembly: GCF_036321535.1. Lineage (NCBI taxonomy): Eukaryota > Metazoa > Chordata > Mammalia > Artiodactyla > Camelidae > Camelus > Camelus dromedarius. The sequence continues at coordinate 33,898,960 of NC_087449.1, read as the reverse complement.
GCTTACCATTTAGCCACCCACCAAGAACATTTTTGATGTTCTGTCTTTGAAATGAATTGCAATTCAAATTACTGAAAACTCTTTTCTAGAAATTTCTACAATTTAATCTGTACCTGCTACCTGCTATTTTATCCCAGCTTAATAGGCTTACATTTCAAGGTTCTTCAGAATGGGTAACATGGCTTTTTAATTTTTTCCAGAGGAAGTTTAATCGTTAAGGTTTTTTTATGTACAAATACATCCTTTAAATTCTATATATACCCTGTATGAACTCTGTGTATTTTTAATGTCACCTGCCTGCTCAAATCCCCCTAATGGTTTCCCATCTCCCTTGGTATGGAATCTAGACTGTTCACTAAAATTTAACGTCATTTGAACCATCACTGCTCTCTCACCTCATCTCATTTGATCACACCATCTAACAACATTGGCATATTTTCTTTTTCTCAGGCCAAGCTTTTTCTGCTTTAGGGATTTGTATTTGTTTTCCCCCCTGCCTAGAAGACATTTCTTCCAGACTTTGTTAGGGCTTACCCTCCCACTTAACTCAAAATTCTGCCCACATGAAATCTCTTTGGAGAGACCTTCCTGACCACTCTGAATAAAATAGTCTCTACCTCCTATTAGTTGGTTTTTCTTCATGGCCTTGCATCATTAGCCAAATATTCCTGGCATCCTGTTTATTATCTCTCTACACCTGACTGTAATCTCCGTGAGGACTTCTGTCTTATTTACCACATATATTAGTCCGCTTAGGCTGCCATAATGAAAAAACCACAGACTGGGTGGCTTTACCAACAGAAATTTATTTTCTCACAGTCCAAGATCAAGGTTCGTGTCGATTTGGTTTCTGGTAAGAACTCTTCCTGGCTTGTAGATGGCTACCTTCTCACAGTGTCCTTACAGATCCTTTCTTTGGTGTGTGCACACTGAGAGAAAGACTGAATAGAGCTCTCTTGGGTCTCTTCTTAGAAGACACTCACTGGATTGAGGATCTACCCTTAAAACCTTATTTAACCTTAATTTACTTTCTTTACTCCAAATACAGCCACTTGGGTTAGGGCCTCATTGTCTGAACTGGGGAGGGACACAAACACGCCATAACACCACTGTGTATCCCCAGTGCCTAGAACAGTTGCCTGCCACGTAGTAGGAGCCTGATAAATAATTGCGAGTTTTGAATGAATTATTAATATATAGTTTTTAATAAGTGGCACGGTTTAGTATTTCTACTATATGTATGATTTTTTATTTAGCCACCTCTCTGTTGTGCTGTGATGATCATCCTTATAAATTAATCTTTGGGTATATCTAATCAGTCAGTCTGTGATTAAGATGTACAGGTTTTAAATAATAATGAGAGGCAGCATTACGTTATATTTAAGAGCATGGACTCTGGAGCCAGACCATCTAGTTCTGAATCCTTGCTCCACCACTTGAGCAAGTTTGTTTACCCTCTCTATGCTTTGATTTCCTCCTGTATAAAATGAGGATGATGATAGTAGTGTGAGGGGAAGGGTATTGCCCAGTGGTAGAGTGCATGTTTAACATGCGCAAGGTCCTGAATTCAATCCCCAGTACCTCCATTAAAATAAATAAATAAATAAACCTAATTACTCCTCTCCCCACCAAAAAAACAAACAAAATAATAGTAATGTGAAACTGAGGCTGATAGTGTGAAACTTAAATGAATTGGTGTTTGTAATCCTCTTAGTACCAAGCATATAAACGATCCTAAATAACTGCTAAATGTAAAAAACTTTATAGGAGGGTGTAAATTTTAAAGTGACAATATGGCATGTTGGTGAAAATGGGAGAACTTCTGTCTGACACAGATAGGAATATAAATTGTTATAGTTACTTTGGAGGATTGTTCTTCCCTGGCAGGTTAATACAGTTTGGGGATCAGCTCCTTTGAGAAGAGGAATTGTCATCTGAGACTCCAAAGGGATATAAGAGTATAGCTAATTTGATACTTTTCTTGTTTTGGATTGATTTAGTATTAGCTTCTCAGAGGCAGCATGCTGTAGGTAGGATTTTAAGCTCCTTACAGTTTTGATTCTTTCATTTTAATTTTCACTCCCAAAAGCTTCCCACCTGCCTAAGTGATTAGTGCATCAGTTTGCAAATTTTGCTGCACGTTACAATTACCTGGGGACCTTTACCAGTTCTGATGCATGGCTCCCACTCCCACACACTCTGCTAGTTGCTGTGGAGTGTCAGCTGGACATTGGGATTTTTCAGCTCCAAGGTAGATTCTAATGTGTAGCAAAGTTTGGGGACCACTTGGTTAGTGGGATTTTCAGGTGAGCTGTGTTAGCTCAGAAAACTTCATGCTTCCTTTGTACCATAGATAGAGACAGCTAGTCTTCCACTCGTGGGGAACTGCAGAGAAAGTGAGGGGTGGGTGGAGGGAGCAGAGTGAAAATAATCTGGGAGACCTCTATACCTGGGGACTTGACCAGTTTCTTCATCAAGATTAGGGGTATGACCACATGCCACGACTCATATAAGCAGGTGAAATTAATTTTAATAATGTATTTTATTTAATTCAGTATATCCAAAATAGTACCATTTCAAAATGGAATTAATATAAAAATTCATTCATTAATGAGATATTTCATATTCCCTTTCTCTTTTTTGGCACTAAGCCTTCAATATCCTGGGTGTATTTTACACTTTGCACTAGCCCCATTCAAGTGCCCAGCAGCCACATGTGACTAGTGGCTTCAAAACTAGACTTCACAGATCTAGATTATCCTTTTAGAACTGAGTTCTCTGACCATAGATACTTTTAAAGTAGATTGTATATTTAAGTTATCCTTGGATCCCAGGTTCTCTTCCTAGAACATTTTTCTGCATAGACTTTTTGTTTTCATCAGTATTCATTAATTTTTCATCAGACTTCTTTTTAAAAAGCAGGTTTATTGATACATAATTTACATAACATTCATTCAAAGTTTACAGTTTAGTGGTTTTAGTATATTTACAGAGTTGTGCAACCATCACCATAATCTAATTTCAGTACATTTTTATCACCCCCAAAAGAAATACCATACCAATGAAGAAGTCATTACCTATCCCTCTTTCCCTCACTTGCCCTTGCCCCTGCCCATCCTCCAGTCCCTGACAGCTACTGATCTACTTTCTGTCTCTAAATTTCCCTATTCTGGACATTTCATATAATTAGGATCATACAGTATGTGGTATTTTGTGACTGGCTTCTTTCAGTTAGCATAATGTTTTCAAGATTCATCTATGTTGTAGCATGTGTCAGGACTTACCTCCTTTTTATTGCCAAATTATATTTCATTGAATGACATACCACACTTTATTTATCCATTCAGTTGATGAACATTTGGGTTGTTTCTATTTTTTTGGCTGTTGTGAATAATGCTGATATGAACATTTGCATGTAATGTTTTTGTGTAGATACATGATTTCATTTCTCTTAAGTATATACTTAGGAGTGGAGTTACTGGGTCATATGGTAACTCTAACTTTTGAGAAACTGCTAGACTATTTTTCAAAGCAGCTGCACCATTTTATATTTCCACTTGTAATGTGCAAGGGTTCTAAATCTTCACCAGCACTTGTGATTGTCTTTTTGATTATAGCCGTTCTAGTGATAATCTCATTGTGATTTTCATTTGCATTTCTTCTGGAGAAATTCCTTTTCAGATTTTTTTGCTCATTTTTTTAGTTGGATTTTTTTGTTTGTTTGTTTTTAATCTTATACTGTGTTGTGGGTGTGATTTTGTATATTCTGGATACAAGCCTTATCAGATATATGACTTGCAGATTTTTCTTCAGATCTGTGGGTTGTCTTTTCCCTTTCTTGATAGTGTCCTGAGAAGCATGGACATTTTAAATTTTGGTGAAATCCAAATTATCAGTCTTCTATTGCTTGTGCCCTTGGTGGCTTTTCTGAGAAATCGTTACTTAATCCTAGATTTTACAGATTTGTTCCTGTGTTTTCTTTCAAGAGTTTTGTAGTTTTAACTGTTACATTTGAATCTGTGATCCACTTTGAGTTAATCTTTGTGGTTTAAAGTATGGATCCAAGTTCATTTTTTTACATGTGTATATCCAGTTGTTCCGGTCTCACTTGTTGAATCTCAACAAACTTGAATTAGAAATTTTCTTTCATCACCCTAGCGTATTTATTTTTTTCATGTAATAAGTAAGTGCGTAGGTCCATAATCAAGAGAGCTCTTACTCCGTTACATTGACTTATTAGAAAGATGGGGATATAGTTCATGTATTTTGTTGGGAAGCATGGTTTTAAAATACTGGAGCCTGTAATTCAGGTCAAAAATCTTCCCAAATTATGTTGTGCTGATGTTGTTGTTTGCTATCATATTTCCAGATCTTAGTCATGCTGCTTTGTTCAAAGGAGAGAATAGCCATTGTGTTAAGGAATTATAACCAAATAAACATATGTTATAATTTAAGTAGGAAGCAGCATTAGACCCTTTCTTTGTTTCATTAACATAATCTATACTGAATTCAGTTCAATCTCTGGTTCAGTAATACTTGAGATTTAGCTTTAGCTGACCCAGATAAAAGGCAACTTACGCTTTACTTACAAAACAGAAACAATAAAAATTTTTAAAAAGAAAGATGATGAGTCGGGTGGGGAATGACTATAAGCCTTTTTACGTAATAGGACAAAATCCCTAAAATTCATGATGGGAATGAATTGATAGTGAGGTACTTTATAGTCTGTGGATTTGTCTAGATTTGACTCTGCCTTAAAAGATAAATCACAACAGTAATAAAAATAATAGACCTTGGCTTAAAATACCCTGTAGATAGCATGTATTTTAGTTGAGAACATTTAGGGGGGGAAATTGTCAGATATTTAAGTTTATTTTTTTCACTCTTAATGAGATATAATTGATAGCACTGTATCACCTTAAGCTGTATAATAATGTGGCTTACTGCATCGTGAAATGATTATCACAGGTTTAGTAAACATCCATCATCTCATATAGATACAGATTTGAAGAAGTATTTTTTTCCTTAAAAAGTCTGAAGATTTTGCTCTCTTAACCACTTTCATATATAATATACAGCAGTGTAAATTTTATGTGTCATGTTGTGCTTTACATCTCTAATACTTCTTTATCTTAAAACTGGATATTTATTTTAAATTAGAATTAGAGGTGGTGGTTTTCTTGGGTAATGTAATGTACTGTGTCTTAATTTATTGCTGTATAACAAACCAGCCTAAACTGAGTGTCCTAAAATAGCAGCAGTCCTTTATTTTGCTCACAAATCTGCAGTTTGGGTAGGCCTCCTGCCTTGTTTCAGTTTCATGCAGTGCCACCTATGGTGGCTTGATTTAGTGGGAGGAGGGCAAAGGATCCACTTTCAAGATGGCTCACTGTCATGCCTGGGAAGTTGGGCTGGAGGCCCAGGTTCTTCTCCATAGAGTTCTCTTTACAGCTGCTTGGTCTTTCTCACAGTGTGGTGGTTGGGTTCCAAGAAAACAAGGTAGAAATTTGTTACACTTCCATGACCTAATTTCAGGAGTCATTATATGGTTACTTCTATGTTTATTGGTAGAGATAACCACAAAGGTTCAAGGGTAGGACCATGAACTCTACCTCTTGTTGGGGCCATTTTTGGAAAATTTAATCTACCATATGTATTTCTTTCCACTTACTACCACTTACATATATATTTCTTTCTAAATAAATCCTTTGGAAAAATCCATTTAATGTTTAGGAATTAGTAGAGGAAAGCCAAAAGTAAATTAAAATATCATCTGAGCAAGAAACTTTAAAAAATTCCTCTTTCTGTATAGTTCTCAGTAATTTATTTTTAACTCTTTGTTAAGAATTACTGAAACTTTGGATATTGTAAATATATATAGTTAATTCAGTTGTGCAAATAGAGGGGGACATCCCAATGTGAATTATGTAGATATCAAAATGCTTTTATTCTCAAGGATATGCACTGTTGGCATTTCACAAGACCACCCCTAGGTATGGTGATTTGCTTGGAGGACCCACGGGGCACAGCATTTAGCTGTACTCATAGCTGTGATTTATTACAGCACGAGAGCCAAAGCAAAATCAGCAAAGGGGAAAGGAACATGGGGCAAAATCAAGAGGAAAGTAGGCCCAGGCTTCCAAGAATCTTCTTCCAGTGGAGTCATACAGGGTGGCTTATTAATTCAACTCCAGCAACAAATTGTGACAACATGTGTCAGATCTATCAGGGAAGCTTATTAGAGACTCAACACCCAAGGTTTTTACTTGGGGCTTGTCATGGAAGCACTCTCTACCTTGTACTTACCAAGAATCCAGAGCTCCAGAAAGAAAGCAAGTGTTGAGCATAAGTCATTTTGCTTGCTTAAACAGGTTAGGCACAGTGAGCCACACTTAACAGTTAGGTGGTAGGAATCCTCCTAAAATCCAAGTTCCTGGACACCAGCCAAAGACCAACTTTGTAAGTAGCTTTTCTAAGGATAGCTATTTCAGGCCTGCTATGTTAATTCTTTAAAAAAAAAAAAATCCTCAGTCTTCAAGTGCTCTTAGTTAACCCTTCAATATATAGATTTCTGAGTAAGCGCAGTAAAGAAAAAGTTATAAATAAATGAGGTATAACTTGGCCATTAACTTTAAAACCAAGACCAAATATTGGTTTCTGTTGAAACTTGAAAACTTCCTGATTGTGTGGAGTTAAAACTTCAAACCATTTTAAGTTAAATATATAGTATGTGTAATACTAATAGATGGATTGTAGTTACAGGAACAAATGTGTGTGGTAACTTTTCACCACCACCTTCCTTGAGTACATCCTTGGAGAGGAGAGGCAAGGCAAAATAGCATATTAATTAAGAGCATGAATTATGGAACAGGACTATATATATTGGAGTCCTGGCTCCCCACCCTCTTTCTGTCTCAATTTTCTCTATCCAATGGGGATAATTATATTACCTACTTTATAGAGTTGTTGGTGGAATACATGAATTAACATACAGGCATACCTAGCTTTGTTGTGCTTTGCAGATAATTGTTTTTTAAAAATAGAAGGTTTGTGGCAACCCTGTGTCAAGCAGGTCTTTGACGCCATTTTTCCAGCAGCATTTGCTTGCTCACTTTGTGTATCTGTCACCTTTTGGTAATTCTCGCAATATTTCAAACTTTTTCATTGTTACTGTATTTGTTATGGCAATCTGTGATCAGTGATTTTTTTTATATTACTGTTACAAGTCACTGAAAGCTCAGCTGGTGGTTAGCATTTTTAAATTAAGGCATGTATATTGTTTTTAAAGACAAGGCTGTTGTACACTTAACAGACTACAGTGTAGTGTAAATATGACTTTTATATGCATTGCATTTATATGCAAAAAAGATTTGTGACTTGCTTTACTGCAATATTTGCTTAATTATGGTGGTCTAGAATCAAACCCACAATATCTCCGAGGTAGGCCTATACGTAAGTTACCTGCCAGGTAGTAAGCGTTGGCCCCTTTATCATCATTCTGTGGATACAGTGATTATGTTTACTGAAACAGAATTCAGACCATTTATTTAGAAAAGTATCAGTGTAATTCTGGGGCTAGCAGCCAGAATATGGGAAATTGTATCTATCATGAGTTTTTAAGAATATGTGATTGTCATACCTGTGAAGTATACAGTAAGAGTTTGGGGGCTGTAAGGAGTTGGCATAATTAACTATAAAGTTAATCCCAGAAATACTCAGGATCTTTAACCTAAATTAATATATCTGCTTTTAATCATTGGTACCAATGTGACTACACAGTTCAATATGATATTTCTACACAAAATTATAATTAAATGCCTCTATAGAAAAATAATTGCCACGCTGTCAGTGTTAATTGTTGTGTTGCCAGTGATAGGATTACATTTGGCTAGGAATGGACAAATGGGATTTTTACATTAGTGGAAGCAGAGTAGTAGTTTTCTAACATTGTTACTTACCCAGTAAAATAAGCTTTCTTACTAAGGAAGAAAGTGCACAAGGCGTTACTTGAATGAAAGAATGAAGTTAATATTTTTAACATTTCTCCTTAAGGACCAGTATAATGCGGAGAAGCACGCAGATGGAATTATAGTAAGTTTAATCTAATCTTTGTGTCCCTTTACTTCTGCAGAGCATTTTAACCAGTCATGTCAGAAGAAGCCTGAATTTCTACTCATTTTTCAACACAAATTCCTCTTTTCACTTAATCACTGCTTTTTGTTGTTGACTCTTGCAATTTGCCTTAAGCTCTTAAAGTTGGCCATCTTGCAGCAATCATTTGGAGGGGAAAGTGTCGATCTTAAAATTTTTCTAAGTGTTGGTTCAGATTGAATCACCTCCTTGCATGTGTTAACTTGAAGGGTTAATCATGGCATAAAAATGCAGCTTTTATGACTAAATAAGGCATAACTCACAGTGCTACATTTCTTGTCAAACTTTTTTCTGATGAGATCAGAGGAGAGTGGCACAATATTGAAATGTATCTTAATCTAATTATATGTTTATAGGTTTCTGTTATTTTCTTATCTTTTATTTTTAGATCATGTGTATTGTGTTAACTGCCATTGCTACTGTGATATATACTGCTTTTTTGTTAGAACAAGTTGTAACGTGAATTCTTTCACTTAACAGCCATTTTCTGTTCTTTCCTCTCCTTGACTTTTAATATTCAACTTCCACTAAAGTGAAAAGAAAATTTTATTGGAAATAAAAGTTAGAGTTTCAAAATTTGCGATTTAAGCTAGCCTAATTTTATGGTCATTGTGTGACTTCTGTTCAAACTGTATTTCTGAAGCAGGAGGCAGCCTCTTTTTTTTTGTTTTGAAGCTTTATAAATGCCAGCTTAGCTTGTCTGAGATCTGGAAACTAAGTTTGTAAGTCTTCAAAACAATCTCATGATTATACTTGAAAGGATGAGCATGTTATCTTTATCTTTGATTTAAAATGAAAAAGAAGTTAAATAACACTATTGTTTACATGTTTCTTAAGAAAGCAGATATAAGAGGAACATTTTAAAAATTTGAATTAAACACATTGGAATTTTTGTTTCTCTTCACAATGTGAGTTCAAAGCTTGAGCCTTGGTGATTTAATATACTTATAAATATAAGTATGTGTAAATATAAGTGGTATAAATACAATATAATGTAATATAATATCTCTTCCTGAGGAAGCAATTAAGATTATAAGCCTTAAAGACTTACATGGAAGAAGACTGTATATGTTGTCTAGCATTTCATGATCCTTAAAGACGCTAAGAAAAATTAATTATGGCAGTTATTTTTATCTCTTTTCCCTCAAAGTTACTTTTTTATTATGTTAAACAACAGTGTATAAAGCATCCAAAAATGTTTGATCATTTGCAATTAAAAACATCTAGAAAGTTTATACTCATAGAAAATCTGAACTTGTAGAAAACAAACATATTTGAATCATTTGATCAGGGACTATAGCATTTTTCCTTAAGAATTTTTATTTTTAAAAAAGAAAGGAAGTGTTCATGGTTTAGGCCATAGCCCAGATTGCTAGCACCCAGCCTTGCCACCTACTAGCTGTGACCTTAGGCAAGTTACTTAACCTTTGAGTCTTCGTTTCCTCATCTATAAAGTAAAGTGACTCATTCTTCCTCAGAAGATTGTTGTTTAAGGTACAGAGTTAGCACATAGTACTCAGTAAGTGTTAGCTATACATACATATATGTATATATAATATATTACATTTTATATTGTATTGCATGAATTTTATTAATGTTATAATAGATTAGGGCTAAGGATTGTCACTTGTTTGCACTTCTCCAGCTCTGCGCATTCTTTTTCAAAGCAAAGTGTAGAATGTTATTTGACATATTTTAGGCTGAAGTTGATTGACCACAAACTGTTAGATAAGTGTAGAACAGTTATATTTTCTATTAACAGGAGCAACAGAAGATATTTGGTACTTGTAATACATATTCAAAAAAGTCTGAAAGTGTTTTCTGGGAATGACAAACCTAATCTTAGTAGAGTTCATCTGCAAAATAGAAGATTACATTCAAAAGGTAGAATTCTAGCCCCTTTGTCCAGAATTATTTTATTTCTCAGTATCTTCAGTAATTTTTCATATATAATAGGTGGGGATAAGGAGATGGGATGTTCTCATTCCTCTGGCTCAAAGTATTGAAGGTGGGATTTTGCCTTTGTAAAACACTTGAGGCCTTTTCAGAAAATCACTATGTAAAAATAAGGAATTTACTTGAAGAGCAGCTCCAGGAGCTCAAACTTGTTGAGACACTTGTTTAGTTATTATGGCCCAGGCTGGTATCTGAAAATAGAATCATAAAGTAATAACCAGAAAGTCCTTAGAGACCATATAATCAGACATTTCTTCATTTTATACACTGGGGAAGTGAGGTCTACAGTGAGTAAGAGACTTGTTGAGCCCTTGGTAGAGCAAGGATTCTAAGGAATTAAAATTCTAAGTCTCTGCTTCTGTGCTTTTCCTAATGCTTCAGAACCTTCCCTACTTCACTCTACTAGATTTTATTTTCAGAACTTATTCTCTGTGTCCTTTATCTTCCAGACTAGAATATTTATGATAGGTAGACTGTTGTAGTGACAAGAATCAGAGTTCTAAGAAGTTCAAATCACTTGATTTAAGAGATCCGATTTAGTGATTTTTATGTATTAATGCAGAGAGTAGATTTAAGGGAAAAAAAATTTAAGTAATAAGAATGCTGTAAAAACTTTCCCATTATCTCAGTTTCTATTGTTAGGTGCTCTTAAATTTTTACAAATACTTTTTGGGGCTCATCAGTAAATTTTTTTTTCTAATTCCGTTTCATTATTTTCTAAGTTCTATCTAACACATATTTGACGTTTAGTTTTCCAAATCAAGGAAAGCTAAATTAGAATTTTTAAAATTAAAATAAAGTAAAACTAAAATTTTATTTCTTGGGTTTTGTCTAGTGTAGTCTCCTAAATAGCAGATTTAAACTGCTTTTTAAAGACCTTGGTTTAAAAATCTCCCCCTCCGCCAAAAAAAAAAAAAAAAAAAAAATCAGTTAAGCTATGGAGTCTTGTGTTTTAAATGTCATCATGCTGGCAAAATAGTTTCTTGGCTTGGAACCAGAAAAAACTAGACTTTTTTTTCCTCTCTAAAATTGTAACTACATGTTTGATTATTTTTTCCCTTCTAAATCCTCAGAAAAAATAAAAGCTGTTTTCCCCACAACGCCCAACTGGAAGATACATCTCTTTGCCTTTAGTGACTGTAAAACTAGGTGCGGGTATAGTGCAGTACTCAGTGGTGGCAGGTGTCAATAATATGGGATATAAAGACTAGTCATGGGTGTAATGTTTATTAATATCAGAGAAGAGAGAGCATTTCTCTGCCTTTGATAGACAGCAGCATTTATGATGAATAAAAATTTGAGAAGCACTGAGTTGAATTGAGAGGTTATTGTTTTGGCTTCCTGAAACTATTTTACAACTCTTTCCAAGTGTTTTCATTTAGTTTACCTTTCTATATGACAGAGATTCATTCATTTTCCCTCCTTACTATGCCTGTTTGTTTGTTTGTTTTAATAAGGAACTCTTAGTAAAGTTATTTTATTCCGTCTTTGCTTTTTCACCATCATGTCTATATAGCTACCTTCAGGACTTTGCTGTCAGAAATGTGGGTATTTCATACATTTGGGAGGGTCAGCACTCTATAGAGGGACATTTAGTTAAAAAATAACTCTACTGTTTCTTTATCTCAGAGTACTATTAATCCTGTAGATGCAATATATCAACCTAGTCCCTTGGAACCTGTGATCAACACAATGCCTTCGCAGACTGTCTTACCTCCAGGTATGGTATAATAATTGGAAAAATGTTTCACAGAGTCATGGATGACAAAAAACTTAATTTTTTAAGGCTGTTGTAGTAACCTTGAAGGGCTCTTTTTCTTTCTTTTTTTTAATAAGTAAAAGTAATCACACACATACATAAAATATAGTCAGAAATGAACTGCAAAAATAGCGTTTCTGGTATTGAGGCTTTTTAAGTATTATTAAATGGCTTTTGGTTTTCAAAGTGAGGTGGAAGACAAACATGGTTCCTTGAATTAGCTGGTAGGGCAGAATCATATGACTCAGGATTCATGGCTACCAAGGGAAACTTAACATACCTTAACATACCTTAATCTACTTGAGAGTGATCCAGGAATGTTCTATTTTGGTGTATTTTTTAATAGTTCTAACTAATATAAATGGTTTGTTCATGGTGGACTTTAAGATAATGAGAAAGGAAATAATTAAATTTGTGATGCCTACTGATAAGGTAGACTAATGATATTTTGAAGAATAGGATAATAAATAGTATTTTTTTTAACTAGCAAAGGAGGGCTTAGATCTGATACCCATTGATTTCATTTTACCTTTTTGTTGCATCCAACATTTCTGTGTTCTCAATGATAATGTAATTAAGTCAGAAATTGTACTGGAAAAAGGAAAATCTTTTTAAAAATACTTGTGAATACGTGAGATCTTTTTATGAATTTTTACTCCTTAGGAGAATGAGCTTAATCTCTCTCATGGGACTAAAGAGGAAGTACTGTGCCCCATTTTAGATTTTGCATGTAGTTTGATACTTTGAAACAGTTTATCATCAGAAGCTTTTGCTGGTTTTACAGAGCAGTTATACTGAGTTATTAGCCTACTTTGAGTAGCCTCTTGATGTCTGCCTTGTATGTTAGTACCAGGTAGCATATCATCATTGAATTTAAAGGGGCTAGGAGTTCAGAAAGGAGTAGTAGCATGGAACTTGACTTAATGGAATAGTCTCAAAAATTACCGATCTTTAGGATTGTGAACCTACACAACTGCAGTTGAAGAATTGTGTTTGGCTTTTTTTCTAACATATTTCACATGTTCAAATCTAGAACCTGCTCAGTTGTGTAAGTCAGAGCAGCGTCCGTCTTCCCTACCAGTCGGACCGGTATTAGCTACCTTGGGACATCATCAGACTCCAACACCAAATAGTACAGGTACAGATTTGTATAATTCCTTTACTTAAATCTCTTAACTCTTCGTTAACATTTAAGATTTGTGTTTGATTACTGGTGGGAAAAAGGTTGAAGAAAAGTTGTATATTTGTGTTGGCAATAACATAGTTTTACCATTACAGTTCCATATATGAACTGGTTAACTTTGTGATTGAACTAGAAGCTTTAGTAATAATCATAATTTAAATGAAATAAAATATTACAGGATTTTGTATATTTGTTTACCTTAAGATTTATTTTGAAGATCTATATTGACTTTAAAAAAATTGTTCAAGTTAGATTTATGTACTTACTGTAAGGGATCAGACAATTCAGAGGTATGAGAATAGAAGCTGTAAGTCCTCTTTATTGTTCTCTGTCATTTGCATACATGTTACATATATACTTATATTGCATATTTTTGTTGTTTTTATTTTAACGTAAATGACGTCATATGATTCTGTGACTTTCTTTTTCCATTTAACCAAAAATATTTAGACAGCTTTCTATGTCCATACAGTTAGGTCTGTGACATTCTTTTTACAGCTGCCTGCGTAACTATTACCTGTTTTTCTGCTGATGGACATACAGGTTGATTCCAGGATTTTCCTGTTATAAGCAGTACTTCAGTGATATCCTCGTGTGGCAACTTTTGGCACATTTGTACTTTTTAAGGATAGGTTTTTCAGTCACATTTTTGCCAATTTTATAGGCAAAAAAAGGATACTTCTTTTTAATTTGCATTTTTTAGTTTGTTTAGACTTACAATATTTTTTTTCTCTAATTCACAGGGATGCTATCAAATATTAATATTAGATTTATTTCTTGTTTTAAAATTAATTAGGTTGATGTTGAGTTACTAGTTGAACCAAACTCAAGGGAGCACTTTGTGCTTTTGTCCCTGTTGTACCTAGAGGCCAAAACCAAGCCAGCCTTGAGGAGGTGGGAGATAAGCCCCTGCAATTGCTCCACAGATTTCTTCTCTGGGCGGGACTTCTCCTGTGTAATAATGAAAAGTTACTCTGTGGTTTTTAGCCCATTTTGAAATTTGAATAAGTAAAGGTACTGATGTCATCACTTTGGTTTTTAATATTTAACAGCCTAAACATATTTCTTCTTAATTTTGAAAGAAAGCAATAGCAGCTCTCATAATTTGAAACTCTTGGGAAAATGCTGATAATCAGCAATTTGAATAGTGACGTTGAAATGTTCGACTGCTGTTTTTTTTGTTGTTGTTATGTAGCTGTCCTTATTGTTTTATTTTTTTAATTTTTAATTTCTAAATTATTTATTTATTTGCATTTTTCGCTTTTTAAAATTGAATTATAATCCATTTACAATGTTGGGTCAATTTCTCGGCTGTCTTTTTTTTCTGTATTTCGTTACACTGTATCACTTTAAAAGCAGTGTCTTTGTTTTCTTTTGTTTTTTAATAAGGGGGAATTGTGTCAGAATTTTGAAACACAGCCAAAATTTGTCTATTTGGAAATATATAAAACTAGTTATTTACAAACTTCGAAAAAGTGAGCACTAGTCTTTATGTACATGAGCTTTAGGATCTTTGATCAGTTATAAATAATAAATAATTTAGGATAAATTATTTCAGAAGAAGGTGTTTCAACAATACAACATTTTAGAGTAGATGGATTTAAAGGAATTTTTAAAAATTAGTGTGTGGTTTATGTCTTGTTTGATTTTTCCTAACCTAATTTCTTCATCTTCACCTTTACTTACCTTTCTCACTAATACAAGAAATAAAGGCACAACTGAGAAAATAAATAATATTGTTTGCTCTCATAGTGAAAATCCAGTTCTTTCGTTTGCAGTTCCCATTCCAGATCACTTTGTTCTTGGACATAGTTTCAGTTTTGTATGGTCACTTGGAGTATTTGAATGTTACTTAATTATTTGTAATTCCTGGTCTTTTTCTTTCTTTTATCCCCCATTTATTTCAATAAGAGAAAATTTATTTCTCATCTTATTGCTGCTGTGGGGGCAGGGGAAGAGAATTTAAAGTCATTTGCTAAGATGAACTATCTTTGGAATTCCCAAAGCATTGCCTAAGCATTGCCTTTTTAGGCAGCAGAATTTTTGTGTTTCGTTTTAAAAATATTTTGGTTGAACATAGGAACAAAGCGTGGCAGGTGGATGTGCTCTCTCTGTACCTATATTGACCCATAGACACAAGAATGGGCTAAAAATCCATGGATGGCTCTGGATTTGTTTTTATGGAGGCTATTGCCATTTCTATTCTACAGCTGTGTTTGGCTTTTAGATCACCAGTAGTGACTTTCTTAATCTCCAGCAGGCATCTGTTTGGCGTTAATTGCCTGAGAGCCCTTAGATACTCAATGAACATTTGTTAAATTAGTCTCAGTACTTCATTGTTCTGTTTTGATACTTTCATTGTTTTTATACTTTTTTATTATTAGACAGTGACCCAGGTGATTATCACAGAGATTTAGAATCAGGTAGACTTCTGCTCTGAATCTGTTAATTTGTATTTCCTTAATTAGACTACTTAGGAATAGAAAGATGTTCCTCCAATCCTTTCCTTTTCCATGACTTCCCATTAGCAGTCCTGTTTTTCTCTGTCCTTGAACCCTGGACACCTGACTTAGATTTAGGTAGAAAAGAGATTAAAAAAAAAAAGAGAGATGAGGAGTTTGGATGATGAGTGTTCAGGGCTTTTGTGTTTGCATGTGACTGTCAAAACATATTGACTAATATGAATGTGATATCCTGAACAATATTTTTTAACATTCATGTTGTTTTTGATATTCTTTCCATGTTGTATTTGTGAATGAAGAGAAACAAACCATATCAGTAAACAAAGAATACTGAAGCCATCAAGTCATCAGCTGCTGCAGCAACCCACAATGGTGCACTCTGAGGGTACTCAGAATAAGAAAGGACAGGATACTGGCCCTAGATAGCTAGGTGCTTGTCAAAGGAATGATTTCAATGAGCCCAAATGTTTGCTCCTTCCCATATGTAGAAAAGCGCTAAATTCTTTAACTTGAGATGTCTGGTTTTCTTTAATTAACAGTAATCTTTTAATGTTTTGACTACCTGGTCTTTGTTGTAAAACTCCTGTATATCCTGGCTCCTCCCCTACCTCTTTGGAGCAGTCCCACAGAGCAATCTGAGAGGCTGTCATCTGAGCTCCAAGGGGTTTGAGTCTTCAGAAATGTCCGCCAAATAAAACGTAACTCTCAACATTTAGGCTGTGCGTTTATTTCAGTCAACATATTCTTGTTGGCTCACTGCTGCATTTCTCAGGTATCTGGATTTACAGTATAAACTAAGAGCTCTGGCTTCCCATTGGTACTGGGGTCTGTTATGGGACTTCCAATACCATAACTCACACACTGTGGTTATAATCAAAAGAACTCCCTTTGTCCTTATAGGTGGGACGTAGCATTTTTTCATCTATTTATAAGGCTGTGCCCCATTCTGTAATGTGATTTGCTTTTTTTTGTTGTTTAGTTTAAATATTGATTTTCTTTACAAGTAGTTTAGGGACTTCCATCAACTTAACTCTTTCTTGATTTTAGAAAGGTCTGCTTTGACCCCATCTCCCTAATTTCTTCCCCTCTATTACCAGCAGTGTCCTCTAATTTAAAACTTTTTAACTTCGTAGGCAGTGGGCACTCACCACCTAGTAGCAGTCTGACTTCTCCAAGCCATGTCAACTTGTCTCCAAACACAGTCCCAGAGTTCTCTTATTCTAGCAGTGAAGATGAATTCTATGATGCTGATGAATTCCATCAAAGTGGCTCATCCCCAAAGCGCTTAATAGAGTAAGTAGATGAACTATGTATTGAAACGACTCTCCTGATTTTTAAAAATGTAATTTGATTTTGAGATAGAGTCCATTGTAAATTATTATTTGGAAAAAGTAAAAAAGATAGCTTATTTTTAATTGGCTTATTGAGTAAAGCTAGTTCTGTGAGAATGTTGGTTTTACTCATAACTTAATTCAAATGGAATAAATTAGTGTCACCTACAGTAACATACCATATTGATCATTGAACTCTGGGCCTTATTTCTATAGTACCAACATTAGGAGAGTGAGTAAGCTAGGAAGTATTATACATGTAAGAAGGGGTTGTTGTTACTTGTTTTTGTATTAGAGGTACTCAGCGCCTGTAAGCCAGGCACTATACTAGGTGGAGGAATGATAAAGAGATGAAAAAGAGCCATTCTTTGCCCTCAGGGAACATAACATACAGGCTGTGGCGGGGGGTTGGCAGGGGACAGACATTTATAATCCAAGACATTTATAAGAATAAGCACAAAAAGAATGGGAGCATTTTGAAATCCTGAGAAGTGGGGAAGGATTCAGAGAGGAGGGAGGGAATGTAATCCTAAGGTAAGATGTGGATGAGTAGAGAGAAATGACATGGGGGTGAGAAGAGGAGAGGGAAATGGAAATGTTTTTGTCATAGAGATGGAACCCCGTTTAGAAAGGCCTGAAGGCGGGGGAGCTGTAAGTTATTGAGCTTGGCTGAGTCTGGCAGAAGTTGTGGGGAGTGGTTAAGAAAAAGATTCCAAAGATGTTGACAAGGCCCAGGTGAAGAAAGAATCCTTTAGCCTTTTATGAATTTTGAACATTTTCTCACAAGTGATGGCAGCTGCTGGTCAGGTCTGCATTTTAGGAAAATAGATATGCCTAAATTATATAAAATTGAATGCAGTTGGAGCTGCATTGTATGTCGGGAGACCAGCCAAAACTGGGTAGAAAATTGAGAAATGTTACAAAATCCTAGCCTGAGCTAAAGTAATAGCATAGGAATGGAGGGAAGCACATGGGCTCCAGAGGTACTAAGCAGGCAGATTTGGGCAGATATTGGTGATGATTTTTCTCTCAATAGGAAATTTTTTACCTATTTTATCAAAGCTAGCTAAGCTATTGTACAGAAAAGGCCTTTACATGTAAAGTCAGTGATGTGATAGCCAATAAGCAAAACACTTCTTAGCCTCACTGGTATATAGTTTGCTATGGTTAGACTTTGGATTCTGGAATCTTAGAAAGAACAGATTCTAATCTGTTTTGCTTTAAAGGTATGTGATCTTGTTCAAATTATTTAACCTAAGTATTCTCAGTTTCCTTGTTTGTAAAATGAGGATAATAATAGTTTCAACTTCAAGGGGTCATTATGGATGTTTAAATGAGATTAATAAGGCAGTCAAGTGCTTACTGTGGTATCTGGCACATATAAGTGCAATAAACAATAGCTGTTATAGGAAGCAAACTATTTGCTTTAGTGTTCTTGTATTTGTTGTAGATGTAGCTGGCTTAGTATTTGTTGGGTTTTGTTTTGTTTTGCAGCTCTCCTGCCATCTCAGGAGTCGGTGCTATTGTTATAGCTTGGAAAGACAGTACAAATTAGGGAAATGATCATATATGAATTTGCAGGCTCAATACCATCAGTCTTACGTAACACCTTGAACCTTGGTTTCTTTTAGTAAGAAATTTTTTGTAGGACGCCAGTTCTCATGAGGGCACAAGAACTGGGAAATACAGTATCATATATGCACCATAACTATTCAAAATCTCAAAATTTATAAGGACTATATTGGTTCCAAAAGTTTTGATTTGTTAGGATCAAATTCAGCATTTGAATATGGAAAAAGTGAAATATATGTTATCTTGGTGAACACATACTGTCAAGACATGAGACTTAAGTAAGAGAGGTTTAAACCCACAATTCAAGAAGGCTAGTTTAGTAGAAAGGGTTTGGTTTAGCATGTTGGTTCCTTTTTTGTTTGTATGTAGGGAAATAAACTAAGAGACCATTATTAGCAGTTTGCCAACAGAAACTTTAATTTTGAAAAATGTTTTTTATGATAGTGGGGTTAAAAACAAATAGGCATTTGGAAGAAAATTCCAAAGTAAAGGTTATTGATTTTTTTGAAGTGTTCAATCATTGTTTTCTTTAAACAGAATAAAGGACAGTCTCCTACATTGACTGTTAGCTGTTATTCAAAACAAAGTACAATTGAGTATCAAAATGGATCATCTATCCTCTAGAAGCATATAACTTTACTCAGTAAAAGCTTGATAACATGTGGTTAGCCTCCTTTTAACATCACTGATAGTCAGTCTCTGGCCCCAGGTTCAGGGATTCTCCTGAAATTTTTCTGAAATAGATAAATTTTAAATGCTTGCCTATTGTACCAGTAATAGATAGGCTTATCTACAAAGTTACCTGCAGGCTCAGGTTTTTCTCTTTTCTCCATATAAGCTTCCTTCTCTGTGCACTCCCAGTACCCATCCCATAACAAATACACAGTTTATGAACCTCCTATTTGAAAGGATCCAGAGTTAAGTCCAACTAACCCACTCAGCATTCCTTTTCTCCCTCAATTTTATGCTCTCCTTATATGCCCTAATCTAGATGCCCAGACTGGTAGGGACTAGACATTTTATTTGGCCAGCACAGTGTCTGTTGACTTTTTTTTTTTTTTTAAATGAATCTTTAAATTTCTTCAAATTGAGTGTGCTGGCTCCGGGCCCATGTTCGTAACCTGGCCTTGTTTGTGTTCTCTACCAGGCCTCTGTGGGCACTGAGCTTGTGTGCCACCTGCTGGTCATCGGCTGCTACCACTTGTTTTCTAACTCCGGTCAAGTTTCTGTCTACTGCTTCTCTCTCCCTCTGTGTGAAGGAAGAGAGCTTGAAAGCTTAAGTCCATTCACTGTTTTAAAGACCTGTAGTGATGATGGTTTCTGTCACTTCTGAACTAGGTTATCGATCAGTATAGTTTTACACATTTGTAAGCTAGATGAAAGTACATGTTGGAAAGAACTTGTGCTTTGGAGCCAGACATGTATTTGAAATGGCTCCACTACTTTACCAGCTGTGTGACTTCTGGCCAGTCATTGAACCTCTGAGCCTCTGTGTTTGATAAGAATAATCATGTCTACCTTTTAGGGTTTGATTGTCATAGAGACATGCTGGGTACTCAGTAAGATTTTGGATTCTGTTTGTATAATTAAATTCAGAGCCTTATATTTTTTGGTTTAGTTTATTTATGATCTTATGATTATTCTGTACAGGTCAACCCACTGCAGGTAAACCTTCCCTGTATACATATTCTTTTTGTCAGTGCTGCTGTTTTATAACTATAATCTTTAAATCCTTTGTCCTGAATGAAATAAATTATGAAATGGATAAATGAGAATTTATCCCTTTTTCTTCCATTTTGAACTTTATTGAGCATTTCACTTGGCATGGTTTCTAACCTGAGTAAGGAGGAAGAGCACAGCATAAATCAGTCTGACCTTCAGAATCACATCTTAAAAGATACATGTTTTTAACAATTTGAGGTTTTAAGATCAATTGATTTTTTTAAAAATTGATTCTGTCTTGATATATCAAAGAGCCACAAAACTTTTTGAAGATAATTTTTATGCAGCTCTTTTATTTAATTTGACTTCTCACCTAGGTCTTTCACTCATATTTTCCATTGGCTCTCAAAACTGATGAGGTAGACATTAGTTACAGTACCTTGTGATGTATACTATTGAATTATCCAAGAAGCAATATTTAGTTACCTAAGGATTTTTGAAAAATAGATCAGAAGAAGGTAAGTAACCAGGACAAACTGTTTTCAAATTAGAATGCTTATGTTCTAATACTCTAACGTCTACTGGTCTAATATAGGCAGAACACAGGATTTTTAGGGTAGCGATACTATAGTGGTGGATACTTAGCATTAAACATTGTCAAAATCCATGGAATGTACAACACCAAGAGTGAACCCTCCTGTAAACTATGGACTTTGAGTGATAATGACATGTCAGTGTAGTTTCATCAGTTGTTACAAATGTGCCAGCCACTCTGGTGCAGGATGTTGATAGTGGGGAGGTTGTGCATATGGGAATTCTGGACTTTCTGCTCAGTTTTGCTCTGAACCTAAAACTGCTCTTAAAAAACCAAGTTTATTATTAAATAAGAAATCAAAAGAAGGTAAGTAATCAGCACAAACTATGTTTAAACTAGAATACATAATGTGTTTTCCACCTATAAATTTGTAATAAAAGACTTTTATTTGTGTACCATTTTATAAATAATGTCTACAGTGCAAGAAATTCGGTTTCTATTTTTACCCTTAATCAGTAGACTGTATGCCTTTAATTATTCTTTTATTAATGTATAAATACTAATCCCGGGTAAATTATGATCACAGGTATAATAATATAATAGAAGAAGCTTTCTTTAATTGACTTATAAAAAGTAATATACTTTTTTATTTTTTATTTTCAGATACAGTTTTTTAATGACTGGGAAGGGTGTTAATAATACAAATGTGGGCTTTTATCAAAAGATCTCAAAACTATAGACAAGACATCTTTCTGAGACTAAGTAATAGAGTTGCCATTTTTGAGGTTCTGGAAGTTGTTGCCAAAAATTGTGGCATACCTACATTTATGCAAAGTAACAAAGTTGAAAAATGAACTCTAGTTTTAAACCTAGATGCAGAGGCAAAATCTTACTGATTTTGATGGCCTTTAAGTATGACTTGGTTGAGCACACACATGCATGAGACTGACACGGAGAGAGTTGGAAAGTGTCTGTCTGTATGTAACTAGCTAACTAAATAGTCTGTTTCTGTCAGCTGCATGTATTGGTTTTAAGTAGCTTTATAGGTTAACATCTTACCTATGATTTTAAATTGCTTTCTTAAAAGGCTTAAGAAGGTGATTAATGGTTTTTTTTTTCAGTTCCTCTGGATCTGCCTCAGTCTTGACACACAGCAGCTCAGGAAATAGTCTAAAGCGCCCAGATACCACAGAATCACTTAATTCTTCCATGTCCAATGGGACAAGTGATGCTGGTAAGTAGCATTTGAGAATTTAACTTTTCTTTTTCTTAAAAACATTTGTTTAAACAAAAATTATAATACTGGTAGCAGTGTAGATAGGCTCGATTTAACAGGAGCCTAAGATGATCTGTTTTATTTCAGACCTTTTCGATTCACACGACGATAGAGATGATGACGGGGAGGCGGGGTCGGTGGAGGAGCACAAGAGCGTTATCATGCATCTGTTGTCACAGGTTAGGCTTGGAATGGATCTTACTAAGGTGAGAATCAAGTTTGGTGTTTGCTGTTAGTCTTAGTGTATGTATGTGTAGATACGTGTATAGATCTGTAGTGATAGTGTGGTGAGTGTGTCTCCACGTGTAGTATAATGACATAACTTCTGTTTATACTTTCGTTGTAATTTAATATACATATGGATGAGTAAATGAAAATTTTGATAAACGGATGAAATAAGTAAAACTAGAGTATAGAGTAAATAATTTCATAGAGATAGTATATATGGATTGTATGGATTAAGATTTGGATTTTATTGGTGGCAAGCAAAGAATAGTATTGGGCTTGGTTAGTAGTTTGGGCAAAACCTAAAGTAGTGTTGTGTGCACAGAATTAAAATGAGCAGTGTTCTGATCTTGGGGTTTGAAGGACCTGTGTTTACATCCTGCTTCTGCTGTTACCAAACTGTGCGACCTGGGGCAAGTGCCTTTCTCCATGATCTTTGGGATTCTCATGCAAAATGAACATATAGTGACCTACTTTACAGGGCTGTTTTAAGGACTGGAACATGTAGTGAGTGGAAAATTGTTTGACACACATTGAGCCATATAATTATTGTGGTTCTGAATTTGAATTTGAATTTAAACTTAGTGCTGTAAACAAAATGCCTGACTGATATGGCAGACTGGTGTATGGATGCCTGTGTCTATCCCTGCCGCTGTGCTACAAGCCTCATCCTTTCACCTAATTCTCACCACAGCACTGTGGAGGAGGTCCTATTGTTAACTCCATTTTATAGATGAGGAAACTAAAACTCATAGAGGCCAAGTCACTTGACTAAGTCCTGTTGAGTGGCAGAACTGAGATTCTAATCTGGTCTGATTTCGAAATTCATGAAACAATCCATAATACTTTCTACTAAGTGTCTATAATAAAACTTTTTACCCAGAATCTAAATGAGAATAGAAACACAAAGATAGCATTAATTTGTGGAACAAACATACTTCTGTGAGTGTTCTAGGTAAGAGAATATTTGCAGGAGCTTGTCCCAGAATTTTTTCAGTGATCGTTAGGTTGATTGCATAATTGCTGGAGCAGAATTGTCACTTCATATCTGAGAGGTATAGCTTCATTTTAGATGTTAACATTTATAATGTATTACTTTTCTACATCTAACACCTTGGTTGCTTTTGGTCTCCAATAATGGAAGACCCACTTAATGTTTATCTTGAGCAACACTAGGTTTATTATCTCATATAATGAGAGGTCCAGAAGTAGAGTAGTTGCAGGATTGATTAATTTGCTGGGTCAACAATGTGAGAAGGGACCTAGATTCCACCATCTCTCTTCTCTACTATCCCTAGCATGCTGACATTCACACTCAGACTTGTCTCCTCATTGCTGCAAAATGATGACACACTTCCTGTCATCACATCCTTATACAAATGTATCAGGAGGCAAAAAAATAATTTCTTCTCATGAATTTTTGTTGTTGTTGTTGTGGGGAGAACACTTTTTTCCAGAAGTGGCCCATCAGACTTCCAGTTGAATCTCATTGGCCAGAGCTAGGCCTGTGTGCATGCCTAAGCCAGTCACTGGCAAAGGAGGTTAAATGATTGCTTTAGATTAACTCACATTCACCCCTTGAGATCTGGGAGGGCCCTGTGACTCTCATGGCAACCTGTAGCCGGAACATGAACCAAATCAGAGTTCTGTTACTAGAGGTGCGCACAGGCAGCCAAAGTGTGTGCCACAGTCAGGGGTGTGATGTCTTGCATCACGTAATTTCCTCAGCCAGATAGTCCACATTTTGGTTCATAGTTACTAAAAGTTTGTTAATTTTTGCCAGATTAGCTATTTTAGAAATCTTTATTGGCACAAATGGCTGTGATTGCCAGCAGATTCTGAAATCTTGATTTCCTTGTGCATTCCAAAGTATTGTTAAAATAATACCTTAAATTTGTATTTTATTTTCCTATTTATAAAAATATTTTCTCACTTCAAATGTTTTCTAAGAAGAGTTATTTTCCAAATACATGGTAACATTTGGAAATACTCTAAAGTCGTATCCCATTTACCTCACTTGGTCTTTGAAACAACTCAAAGATTTAAACATGGCGTATAATTATCCTCCTTTTACAGAAACTTTGAGAGATTCAATTGATTTTCCAGGGCCTCCTCACACCTAAGAAGTGGCAAAATAAGTATTTGAACATAGGTTGAAGACAACGTAACCCAGCTTACTTTCATAACTGTTCTAGCAGCTTGATGTAATGGCATCTATCAGTATAGTGCTGAAATCTTTGAAGATCTGTTGAATGAGTGTTCTCAAAATTTTTGAGTAGGGAGAAAAAAAATGTTGATTACACATCAAATCAAATTTTTATGATTTTTGGCTATTTTTTGAATTGCCTTTTCAGTTCTTTTCACCATTCTTCTAATGACTGTAGTAAACTTGTTGATTTGCAAGAGCAGTTTATATATTAGAAATATTTATCCCTGTCTTTGTTCTTCAGCAGTCTTACTTAGTGATTTATAATTTCTGTGTTCTCCCAAGAGTGGCAGGAAATTGCACCAAGCTTACCTGCCAGTCTAAGCATATTTATATTGTGAACATACATGTTCAGTGGAAGGAAAACGTTTACTTAAAATTGAAACTCAGGAGTCTAATAACAAACATTCTAAATGTTAGAGCCATAATGTTTCTTTCCAGGCTTGTGTTCTATCATTCCTCTTTATATACAGCAATACTAATCAGTCCCTCTCAATACTCATTTCCTGTCACCATGTGTCTCCCTCTCCCCCATCCCCAATCTCCAAGTCTTGTTCTTCTGTTTTCCCCACTATTATAGCCTTACTCTCTCTAAGGCTTTTCTCTAGTGCCACCTCAATAAGTTGTTTTGCAGAGCTGCCCTCAGTCTGATTCCCCAAACAGAACATGATCTTTCCCTGTCCTGAACTTCCAGGGTACTTTGAGAATCTCTTGTATGGTATTTATCACATTCCACCTGAAATTTAAATGCCGGTATTATTCTCTCATACTTAACCTTTGCTGCCTCTGTAGCATTTACTGCAGGATCTTGAATATAGCACATATGCAGTAATTACTACATTCAAGGCGTTTGTTTATTATGATGCTGTACTTCCATAATGAATAATGTCTAGTCTGATAACATTTCAGGAACTCTTCTTCCATTCACTAAAGAAATTCTTCCCTTTTTTATTGGTTAATCCTACTCTTTCTTATTCTTTTCCCCCATATTCCAGTTTCCTCTTTACTTTCTCGAGAAACTCTGCCACATTCCCAGCCCCTTAGCATTTTTCTTCATAGGCTCAGCCCCATGATAGAGTTGTTGAATCCCAGCTTTATTTTCTTCCTTTTGTTTATTTCTTCAGTTACCTTTAAAATAATGTCCTTACTTTGTAATAATAGCTGAGATGCAAGTGCAAATAAGTGTGGTCCTTGCATTCTAGGAGCTCATTGTTTATTTGAGGATACAGAGCCATAAGCAGATGAATTTCCTCATATACCTGATCATGAAAGGGAATCAGCTGTAGAGAGAAAAGAATGCAGGCCCCCCTCCCCCGAGTCAGACAGATCCAGTTTTGAATTCCACTTGATAACAGAGCAGTGAGAAAATTTCTCACCCTCTTTGAGCTTCGTTTTTCTCCACTGTGAAATAAGGATGATAATTTCTTAACAGGATTGTTGTACAGTTTAATAAGATAATGTGTATGTGCTGCTCAGAGGTCATAGGCATCAAAAGGTTGCTATTGACTAGTTGTTACTGTTACACTGATTCAGGGAGCTGAAGGTAAGTTGCACAGAGGAAGTGATATTTGAACATTTAAAAAATCTCTTTTCTGTTTTCATCTTCTGGGCAGGTGAATGGGCATTTCTGAATCAGAACAGTTTGGGAAGTAGATAATCAGAAGTATGTCTGGGCAGTACTTGGTGGGCATTACTGTGATTGGAATGCATTTTTTGTTTTCATTTTTTTTTTAAAGCAGTTCAGCAATCTGTTTATATGTAGTAGAATTTGATCCTCAAGGGTCAAATATGTGTGTCTTTCAGGTAGTTCTTCCAACATTTATTCTTGAAAGAAGATCCCTTTTAGAAATGTATGCAGACTTTTTTGCACATCCGGACCTGTTTGTAAGGTATTTGACTTAATACAGTAGTTTCTGACTTTTTAAGGTATTACTCAATAGCTTTCTGCCTTTGTAGGATAGATGGATTCCTTTTTGCCTTTCAGACATTTCTGGGGAAGAGCAGCATTGAATATTTTGTTTGTATTAGATTCTTGTTTGCTTAGATTACTTGGTGGTGGTGTTGTTAGGCAACCATGTTAAACATTCTGCAAAATCTTGAGAGTCCATTAATAAGATAGCCAGTATTTACAGAGCCAAGGCTATGAGCTTATTTGGTCCAGGGATTGGTACTCACTGTTAAATCATTTATACTATATCCTGATGAAGTTATCTGAGTTCAGCAAACCTTTCAAAGCACCTGCTGTTTGTCAGGAACTATGTTATGAGCTGGAAAGGGAAAGAGTCATAGTGTCTGTGCTTGATCATACAGTCTAGAGTCTAGATTATAGACTGATACATAAATTTTAAATACAAAGCTTGCAATATTAGATGTATGTACAAAGGGCAGAAGTAATGTAAAATTGAGATTGATTTACAAAGAAGTGAGTGAGTTCACATTGCTTTTCAGTGGTAGCAGGAAAATTTTCTTTGTAACAGGGTGTTCTGATCCATCTTCTCTAATCACACCTTGGCCTTGGACTTTGGTTTACTGAAGCCAGATGCAAATTACTGAGGTTTCACGTGGGTGGGCACATTGGCTGATACTAATACTTATCTTCTTGATTTAAGAGAAAGATTTAAGAGACTCAATTCCCAAAGAACAGAAATTCAAATGAATATAAATAAATAAAGACACTGTTTAAATTAATACAAAATTAAACAAATAAAATGTACACATTAATTGGTCACATGTGTAAATAAAGATGGAAAGTGCCAGTTATTCATTAGATATAGACTTGAGATTTAAGAATAGTTTGTATTTATGAGAGTTTAAACTTTGAGGTCCCTGGAAGAACCACTAAAAAGAAAAATACAAAAATACAGCTAAAAAAATCCATAGATAAGATTAAATGGAATTCTAAAAATACTCAACTAATTCCCAAAAAAGGAGGAATGGAGGTATAATAGAACAAAGAACAAAGGGGACAAATAGAAAACAAATACCAAGATGGTAGAGTTAAACCCAGCTATGCCAATAATTACACTAAATGTAAATAGCATACACACTCCATTTAAGAGAACCGTGATTGTCAGACAGGATAAAAAAGCAAGATTCGTCTAATTAAATAATTAACTATGAAGACATTGATTGGGTAAAAGTAAAAGGGTGGGCAAAGACATACCATGCAGAGCACTAAGCATAACAAAGCTGTGCTAGTGTCAGACAATGGATACATTTTAAGACAAGAATTATTACCAGAGACAAATAGGGATATTTCATGTAAGAGTCAATTTATTAAGAATAAATAATAATCCTAAATACATGAAACAGCTTCAGACTGTATGCAGCATAAAATGACTAAAGAGAGAAAGAGACAAATACACAATCAAGGTTGAAAATTCGTCCTTCAGGAATTGATTGAACAGCACACACACCCCTACCACTACACCCCAAAATCACTGAGGCTATTCAGTTGACCTTTCTAAAACACTACCAAACAATTTGTGTAATACACAGCCTTTTAAGTGCACATGGAACATATACTAGGAGGACTTAATTTAAAATAATTGGAACCATACAGAGTATATTCACTGATGAAAGAATTAAATTAGAAATCAATAACAGATACATCCAGAAAAATCTTCAGCTATTTAGTGATTAAACAGTGTACTTATAAATATGAAGTTCTGGAAGAAGGAAAACTAATGGAACTAGAAACCAGGAACAATGTTTACCGCAGGGTAGGGAGTGAGGATTGTTTAGGAAGGAGGATAGGGAAACTTGCAGGTAATGGAAGTGCTCTGTGTCTTGATTGCACGGTGATTAATTTAATGGATATATACATTTTTCAGAGTCATCAAACCAAACACTTAAGACCACTGTGTTTGATTATGTATATTATACCTCAATTTTTAAAAGAAACATTGAGGTAACTCCTGGTCTTGGGTGCTCTCAGCCTGAATTAGGGTGCACCATGCTGAGGGTTGCTGCATTAGCTTGTATCCTGTCAGAAAGGAGGACATGACATTTTGTCTTTCTCTTCTGCAGTATTAGTGACCAGAAGGATGCCAGAGACCGAATGGTTCAAGTTGTGAAATGGTACCTCTCAGCCTTTCATGCTGGAAGGAAAGGATCAGTTGCCAAAAAGCCATACAATCCCATTTTGGGCGAGATCTTTCAGTGTCACTGGACGTTACCAAACGATACTGAAGAGAATGCAGTGAGTTCCACGTTGATGTTTTTAATTGTCTTAGGTTGTGTCCTGATTCAAGATGTCATTTTATTTGGGGGCAGGTAATAATGATAAAGGCACTGGTCAAAAGATGTTCACCACCCAGAGAACAGTGTTGTTGGATCAGCATATTTTGAATATAGTGAGCAAGGGGAAAGAGTGGCATGAGATGAGGCTAGATATTTAGCAATCAGGTCGTGCAAGTCCTTATGGACCATAATGATAATTTAATGGCTTATTAGGAACTCATTTTTGTTTTGAAAAGATCATCATAATGATTTGGTGAAAAATAAATTGGAAAGGGGCAAAAATAGAAGCAAAGAGACCATTGAGGAAGCTTTGGCATTATTCTAGGAGAGACATGGTTAATTCAAGCTGTATTTTGGAGGTAGAGCTGATAGATGGGTTGGGGGAGGTAAGGGAAAGGGGACAATCAGAGATGAATCCTTGCAAATGGACTTCAGCAGTTGGTTGATGCCGTTTACCTAAAAAGGAAAGATTGGGTTTGGGGAGGGAAAAATCCAGAACTCCAATTTGAAATGTAAAGTATGAGGGGTGTGTTAGGCATGTAAGTGGAACTGTCAAGTAAGGAGTTAAAATTTAAGAGTCTGGAGTTCAAGGGGGAGGTCTAGGATGGAGACGAGGCTTTCAGGGGCTTTAGTATATTTAGATGGCATTTAAAGCCCCGGGATGAGATGAAATCATCGAGGAAGACAGCATAGCTTAGAGAACAGGTAACCAAGACCTGAGCCCAGGGCTTCAACATGTGGGGGTTGATTTGAGGAAGATGGCCAACAAGACTCAAATGCTAAAAGGCCTCTAGGGGTGAAAAAATTAGCCCCTAGGCCCACAGTGGCTGGCACATCATAATCTCTCAGTAAACATGACTCTCTGTGTTTTCCTTTTCTGAATGACACATTACATGTAGTCCTCACTGAAGACAGGCAGTATGTGTCTGTTCTTACTCAAATTGCAGATGTTGACAAGGGCCTGTTCTGTGCCAGGCTTGGCCCTTAGTTAGGCACGTGATTCTTGCCTTCAAGAATGTCTCAGGGAGACTTAGGAAGACTGACACAAACCAGTAATTCCCATAGTGTAGTGAAGTGCCGTAAGAAAAGTATATATAAGATGCTTTGGGTGTGTAGAGGAAGGGGAGCAGTTTTCTACCTTGGGAGGAAGTAGAGACTCCAGTTATTAGATTCTCTGCAGTGTCATTTCTCTTTCCATATCAAAAGAAAATGATATTATATTTGCTTGCAGGAGCTAGTTTCAGAAGGACCAGTTCCCTGGGTTTCCAAAAACAGTGTAACATTCGTGGCTGAGCAGGTTTCCCATCATCCACCCAGTAAGTAAACAGAGCTCCTTGGCAACATCCACTTTCAAACTGTTCTGCCTGAAGAAGGTCATAGAAAGCTCCTTAGCTGAAGTTACTGTACTGTCAGTTTCATGGCTACCTGTATCTTCCCAGTCCTGTCTGTTCCTTGCATAAGTTCCAAAGACTCTGTTAGCTTCACTGATTAAATATGTATTAAAAGAAGGGAATTAGGGAATCAACTTTTAATGCTTCTTAAGTCTTATATCAACTGTAAAGACAGTTGATATAAAAGAGATGTAGTTTCTGCACAGTTCGTTCCCGGCATAGTAGAAAGAATACATGTCCTCATGTGTTATTTACTCAGTGCATTAAGACTAGTAATACTGGATGGGCCCAGGTTGGTGACCGTGCTTTTGCTGACCAGAAAAACGACAGACCCTTTGATTTTAAGCCTCTGGGATTGGCCATCGCCTCACAGTTCAGGGAGGTTCCTGCCCACATGGTGCTGAATGGTTGCTTGCAATGGGGAAAACAGGGTGTAAAAGGCAGATGGGTAATTCCTGGCCACATTGGAGGCTGTGCTTTGATGGGTAAAGGATTTCCCCCATGCAGCCAGTACTTTCTCTAAGTTAAGAGGGTTGGAGAGGTGACCATAGCTATTTAGTGCACTAATTGAAAACAACTTTCTATTCAGTTTCAGCCTTTTATGCTGAGTGTTTTAACAAGAAGATACAATTCAATGCTCATATCTGGACCAAGTCAAAATTCCTTGGGATGTCAATTGGGGTGCACAACATAGGGCAGGGTAAGTCTGTGGGCTTTGGGTGGACTACAGTGTTAGTAGGAGGATTTTATGTCATTCTAATATGTGCTGGACACTAGTCTAGCCTAGAAAGAGTGAGTGGCCCCAGAAAGGCAGGCTGAATGTTAATGTTTGCATGGAGGCATGTGTACTGGGGGTGAGAGCAGGGCTGGGGTGTAAGATTGATTTTCGCTAAATTGCTTAAAGCTTTTTTTTAATCTATTTTTTAATCTTATTTATTTTAAAATTATTTTGGGGGAGGAGGTAATTATGTTTATTTATTTATTTAATTATTATTTTTGAATAGAGGTACTGGGGATTGAACCCAGGAATTCGTGCATGTTAGGCACGCACTCTACCACTGAGCTATACCCTCCCCCCTTAATTGAATGGAGTATCCATCAACGACTCATCAGAGATTAATTACATCCATCTCTCCACAGGTTGTGTCTCGTGTCTAGACCATGATGAACATTACATTCTCACATTCCCCAATGGTTATGGAAGGCAAGTAGAGTGGTGTCCATTCCTGTGATCAGCAAGCAGCAGACCGTGCTATTGCTTAAGCTGTAACCCTCCTTTCTTTCCTCTTAACTGTCAGCCTTACCTGAAACTTTCTGATTTTGCAGGTCTATCCTCACAGTGCCCTGGGTGGAACTCGGAGGAGAATGCAGTATTAATTGTTCCAAAACTGGCTATAGTGCAAATATCGTCTTCCACACTAAACCTTTCTATGGGGGCAAGAAACACAGAATTACCGCTGAGATTTTGTAGGTATTTTGTTTTTCTGCTTCAGTACTCCTGCGTCTCTTCCTTTTGTCTTGAACTATAACTGACCATCATAATGGCTCTGTCCTTGTAAACTTGTTTCACATCTTGTGTGGTATGTCTCTTTCTAAAATCCCGTATCAGAAGGAGACCTAAAACCTGGGCTCAAAACAGTCAGAGGTCATTGGTGAACCTGACTTGCAAATGGGGAACTGAGTCTTCTTGGATCTCCTAGCTAACCCAGATCATGGGTTCCTGAATCATCATTGCTGACTTGGACCATGAGCTAGTCCATATAGTAGACCCTAGGACTCCCACTGAAGTGTCTCAGAGCCCTCGTAGCCCTTTTTTTTTGTTCTGTGCCTTTGCTGGGGAAAAACAGTAACTATCACATCTTTGCTTGGGTCTGTTTGACACTCTAGGGTCAGATGAAGACAGCTGTGCTGTCTGGGTAAACCATCAGTTGAGTGGTTTCAGAGCCTGCTTGAAAGAGGAAAATCTGCAGGACTTTCTCTGCCCTTGGATGCCTTATTGGGGACAGTGTTGCAGTGGAAGACACAGGATTAGTTAACCAGTTTTCTAGGGAGATGATTAGGATGACAGAATCAGCATCCCAGAAAATCTTGAGCAGGATGGTACCAGGAACACAAGATGAAGTTCACTAAGGATCACTGTAAAACCACAATATTATTGCAGTCAGAAAATACAGGCAGAGCTTAGAGAACAGCACAAGTCACCATTGTAATGGAACTGTCCCCCCAAAACAGGCAGGTGGGGAAAGTAGGATGTCCAGAACCAAGTCCTGGGTGGGCCTGCTGCTCAGAGTTCCTCGGAGGCCAGCAGCACCAACAGGAACCGCTAGTACAGTTTTGGGCCAGCCACAGCGGCATAAAATAGAAACATTGCCTCCTGAAAGAGTGTTTGGTGGGCTCTTCAAATTAGGGATTTCAGCATAAGGTGAGGGATTGTACTGGCTGAATGTTTCTCAGACTTTTTGGTCTCTGGATTCCTTTACCCTTAAAAATTATCAAGAACCCCAAAGAGCTTTTGTTTATGTGGATTATGTTCATCAGTTTTCCTCATGAGAAATTAAAAGATATAAAAATATTTATAAATTAATTTACAAGTGACAATAATAGCATTTTTATGAAAAAGAAAAAAAGTTTTACAAAACATTTCTTTAAAAAACTTGAGTGGCATTGTATATCTTCTAAATTTTGTAAATAATTAATAGAAGACAGCTGGATCCTCCTACCTGCATGCATTCTGTTGCCACATATCACATAGCCTCTGGGAAACACTGTAAACTTGTGGGAAAATTAGAGTAAAAAGGGCAAATAATGTCTTAAGATTATGAAAACATTTTTGACCTATGAGGGTCTTGGGAACCACAGACCACATTTTGAGAACCACTGCACAATAACCATGTAAACCTGGAGCCCTACCATTTTTCTTTCCTTGGTCCTGCTTCCCACAGAGCCCCTAAATCATAGAGGAAACAGGTTTCAGTCCAGCACAAGCAGCTTCATCCCTCTACCTGTGTATTTTTCTCTTTCTAACCTCCTAGCCTGCTGTGTTCATACCTTGCCCTTCCTAACCTGTCTTTTGCTGTAATACTTATCAAGTTCCATACCTGCCATATATGTCACTATCATGTCCAACTAGGAGCCTTTCAGGGCTTCTGAGGAAGGGATCCTTGCTCAGGAAAAGAGGTAAAACCTTTTGATCCAGAGGTCCCTTTCAGCCTGAGGATGTAAGCCTGGTCTCCTGCCATGTATCCTTAAGTGAAACCTCCTTGACCCTCATCCTTACAGCATTGCCCTTATCTCCAGTGCTCACCTCAACTCACCGCAGCCCTTGCTACCCAGAATCTCAATGGCAGTGTCTCTCCCCACTAGGCTGTGAACACCTTGAAGGCAGGGACTGTCCCTAGTTTGCTGCGGTCCCAGCACCTAGCTTATCTCATACCCACTGTTCATGGGATCTTGAGTTGATTAGCTCTCGTTTAGGGCCCTTGTGCTCACAGTTGGCTCTGGGAAGTCCAGTTTTTTTTAAGCTGCCTTTAAAGTTGCTCTTATATGTTGTGCTCTGTGTAGGTAGGCCACATTGACCAGATTCTTTGGTAGAAAAATTTACAACTTGAGACTAATAACAAAAGTTTGCGGGTTTTTTTTTTTTTTCTATTTAGTTCTCCAAATGACAAGAAGTCTTTCTGCTCAATTGAAGGGGAATGGAATGGTGTAATGTATGCAAAATATTCAACAGGGGTAAGAATCTGTTTTGCTACCCGTTTTGGGCTTCACTGCATCGCAGCCTGTCCCTTACTTTGGCTTCCTTCATCTGGACATTTAACCACCAAGAGAAGCTCTAATGCCATCTCTTCAGGGCAGGCCTTTTCCGTCCCCCATCTGTTCCCCAGCAGTACAGGTAGTAGAATAATTTTTACTTTCCTCTCTCTTAAAATACTCAGGAATAATATATGCAAAAAATGCTTGTCACTCAGTAAATGTTAGCTTTATCATTAGGCTATGTGGTGAGTATGTTTATAAATAGATGCTAAACTATTACTTTGTGTGTTTGTATATACAGTTTGATTTTTGCATAAGAAATGTATTAACTGCCTGACACCAGGGATACAGAAATGAATAAGTGTCCTCAGGGAACTTGCAAACTACCTAATTAAGGTGGGAGGAAGATGGTATGGGATAAACAGGAGGAGCCAGTGACTTTGATTTTAGACTTGGAGAATTTGAAATGTAAAAAGCACTTCAGACCACCTAGGATTAGCTGTTTATGAGTCTAACTCCAAGATCAGCCCCAAGCATGTAGCACATAGCCACGTTGAAAATGTCTGTTCAGTTGAGTCTCTACCAAGACTTCAGACACACAGTTATAATTTATGCTGAAGATTGCATATGAAATACATTGTCTCTACATTAACATGTGGGATTTCATTATTACATCTGTTAATTAAAGTTTTCTGGGAAGAGCTGACTTTTACTCCTTAGAAGAGTGTGAACAGTAAAACATCTACCTGCCTCTTCTGTTTTCTAGGAAAATGCAGTTTTTATAGATACCAAGAAATTGCCTATAATCAAGAAGAAAGTAAGGAAGTTGGAAGACCAGAATGAGTATGAATCCCGCTGGTAAGGACACGATACAACTAGAGCCGCTGTAGCAATGCTCTTGCCGTTGGCTCGGCATAGGTGCAGGGCTGGGTTGTGGACCACACAAGGTATAACAGCACAGACTGAGTTTGAATGCCTGGGTTCATAGGCAGCTCCTCCACTTACTAGCTTTATAACCGTAACTGTAAGCCAGCCTCTCTTTGCAGCCTCTTTGCCTTTTCTGGAAATGGGAACTACCTCAGCATTGTTGTGAGAACTGAGTAAGATAAACTTAGAGCATATATATGATGCTTGGCCATAAAAGTACCAAGTGTATGTTGACTTACCACCATCTTTGTGGTTTACAAGAGATGGCAGTGAGATCCCAAAAGACCTTCAGGTCTTTTTGTTTGCAAGAAACTTTTAAAAAATTTTCATTCCTGAGTATTTCAGTATGTATATCTAAAATGAATTTTTTAATGAATTTTTTTAAAAACACAAAAAACACTATCATACTTTTTAAAAAAATCGGTTATTCTGTAATATCATCAAGTATCTCCAAATATCTCATTGGTATTCAATTTTCCATTAGTCTCAAATGTCGTATTTTCCCTTTCAGTTTGTGCAGTAAAATCAGGATCTTTTAGTGGTATAAGGAATCATGCACTAAAATTCTTTAGCACATTAGCATATTCTTTCTTTAGCATCTTAAGTGAAGGGGACCTTACAGATTATAACCCGTCTTGTTTTTACTCGTCAACAGTCTGCTTGCCTGAACTGCCTGCTCATAGTTGTCAGTGGAAATGTATAGACATTTATGCTCTGCTATTCACACAAGGGGATCTTAGGATGGCTACTTTCCTAGTTCCTTGGAGCCTTCACTTTGTAAAGTACTGTTTGTACCAGACTTGTCCAGTTACCATCTTCTAGGCCTTGAGAGGAAGCCAAATCTCTTGCCCTCCCTTAAGCCTCTGCAGTGCATCTCTTGACTCTTACTCTTTTAACTCCACGGGAGTTTTTCTGAAATGGAACTTCTCACTTCTGATCTAACCCTTTTGGTTTATAATAAAGGATGCTGAAGCCCTAGAGAGGTGAGCTGACATCTCTAGTTAGAGGTAAACCCACAAGTAAAATCCCAATCTCAGTTTTTTTCTGTTCTATTGTCCTAACCATATATCCAGCTTTCTGCCCCATCCTTTATTTCCTCCTTTGACAACTAGCAGTGGAATCTTCTGAGTCCATTTCTCTATTTTTTTACTCTAGTGCCCTGGTGCCAGCTTAAGGAGATTTAATCTGTGAACTACAGCACTTAAAGCCATTTGACTTTGTACTGTGATTGTTATGTTCAGAGTGGCTTTAGCCTTTCATTCTCAAGCTTGCTAAATCCTCTGTCCATCAAGTACTTAGCACCCTGACTTTTCTTTAGCCTTTGGAAGGATGTCACTTTCAACTTAAAAATCAGAGACATTGATGCAGCAACTGAAGCCAAGCATAGACTGGAAGAAAGACAAAGAGCAGAAGCCCGAGAAAGGAAAGAAAAGGAAATTCAATGGGAGACAAGGGTAAGCTTGCTTTGGGGAGCCCTCCTCGACTTCCTAACTTCTGTTCCCTGTGACTCGGTCTTTCATTTCTGTGAATGCTGAAGTACCAAAAGATTAGTGATGTAGGAGGTGAGCCCTGGTCCCTGCCTGAAACTCACTGCAGTGCTTTGGGCGAGTGGAGAGAGAGGTGGGGCAGGTGGAGTGGCACAGGGACATAAAATAATTCTCCCCCTTTCTCTTACAGTTATTTCATGAAGATGGAGAATGCTGGGTGTATGATGAACCATTACTGAAACGTCTTGGTGCTGCCAAGCATTAGGTTTGGAAACACATAGTTTGCATCTGGTGACCAGGGCAGGAGGCATAATTAAGCAACAATTTTCCTTTGGGAGAACAATTCACTCCCTTCTTATTGCAGTGGTTCCTATCTCAGGGATAACTGGACTTTCTGATGCAGATGAACAATTAAAGCAAGAAAAGCTTCCCTTTTTCCTATTCTGTGGCAGTTACAATTTTGACTTCAGTCCTGAGAAAAACTTCAGGTGTTGAAAACAAGATGTCGGCTCCTTATCCAAACCCCATGCTTTGAAAAGCATTTATGAATCCCAGTCTCAAACTCTGCACTGTAGTACTGCTGTTGATATATACAATATGTTTCCTAGTTCATATAATCTTGGGTTCTATATATATATACATATATACATATATATAATATACCTGATGCCAGATTTTTCATAAATACTCCATCTACTGTAAATACTGGTTCCTCTGAGTTGTTACTAAAATTTAGCGCAATGTATTAAAAATCAAGTGTTAGGAAATTTCGTGGTCTCACCTACAATAACGTTTATTTTGGAATTGAACTATTACTGTATCTAACTCCAGACTACAGTTTAATTATATTCAGTGCTTCTTAAGGCTTCATAAAGTAATTTTTCCAGCCTTTTTTTAATGCGTTTCTTTTATTATGTTTATGACTACACTTGGATAATCATAACCTTGAATACAGGAGCTAACTTACAAGGACTCTCTGAACTCATGAAGGGAGTCCATCCTTTTCCTCCCTTACATTCTGTGTTCTGTCTTTAGCCCCCAAAATGCTATTCTCAAGTCTTAATTGAACTCTCAAATAGCACACGTATGGCTACCAACATTTTATCCAAAAATACTTTATTGCCTTAGTGGGTTTGGGAAGAATGTTTATTTTTAGATCCCCACCCCACACTGAAAATATAATAAAAGGAATGCCACAGCAGCACATGGCTCATTCAGAAGGGCAATACAGAACTATCTTTATTTTTAAATACATTAAAAACAGCAACACAGGTATTAATATTAGCACCTGGCATTTAGGTACTAAGAAGACATCGGTTACCTAGGGCCTCGCAAGGCTGTCGTACAGAACTGGATTCTCAATCAGAGAGGGATAGGACAGGGCTTCTCGAAACTCCTCCTGCAAGCTTTCAGATTACAGCTTGGGCCATCCTGCTAATTTCTCTCTGCAGCTGCTATAGTAACCATTGGTTTGTTAGTCACAAGAGAAGGGGGTAGGTTGTAGGGGCAGGGAGCAAATCAGATTCTATGATGCCAGTGCAAAAATTCAGTGGAAGCCCTAAGGCAGTAGTAGTGTGACTTCATAAAGTACAAATACATTTTTAAATACACAGTGGTTCAGGCCACAAGACTGCAGTTTATTTGACTATTTTATGGTAGGGGAGAAGGTTAAGTTTTGATGTGAAAGCCCTGATATCAGTAATGGGGATGGTAGACTCTGCCAACAGAGGAGAGGTCAGCAGGTAGGTTAGCTGCATCACTTCACAAGAAGAGTTTGAATCCTCACCGGAAGGGGTACCATCCTCTTCCAGCTCGTACTTCCCAAATCCAACAACCTGAAAAAGGCCAAGGACTTGAGGTGAGAATGTTGACCAGATTTGAACAAAGACCTGTCAGGATCTCTGATATTAACCCAAACTCAGTGCATGGTAACTGGGCTAAATGTCTGAAAAGGACAGAGCTACAGCTTAGGTACCCATACTTACATGAACGCTGAGCATTTTACTTCCTCTTCCTCTGTGGGCCTTGAACCAGTTGACTAGGTCTGATTTTGAGAATGACTTCAGTGCTTCAATCTTACAAGGGGAAGGGAAAATAGAAAGCTATAAAAGGCTAACATTGTATCTTCTGACAGACTTCTTAAACATTACACCCTAGGCAGACCTCATTGGTCCTGCTTAGTAGCCTGAGCACATCATTTGATTCAGCTGGCTCCTAACCTTCCAGAGAAGGATAAAAACCAGCCTCTGACACACCTTTGTGTTTATTAGCAATGACTGACCTGGCAAATAAGCAAGGAAGGGTAGCAGATGCTGTAATTACAGCTAAGTACTAGTCACTGAGCCAAACCCATCACACCTTAGTGTCACCTCTCAGATACATGGTGATGGTGTTATACTCTGGTTTGAGAAAACTGCTTTTATTAGGAAAACTGCAGAGCCTAAAGAGCTGGGCTGAACAAAACCTCTTGTTAAGTAACCCCTCCTTCCATGTCCTTTGGTAATTTTGCCGCATAGGGTTGTTATCAGAGCACTGGACTGTAGGACCCAGGGCTCTCTTTTCATGAGATTACTTTGGGCTAGAAGTTGTCAAATCTGGAGTTGTTAAACCTGGAAAAGGAACTCCATAAAGACGAGAAGTTCTCAATTTTCTTTTAAGTAGCAGACCCCTTTTTTCTCCACAAGCCTTGTAATAGAGAACCTGAATATATATACAAAAATGGATTTGCTCTGATTGAGACTGGGGAGTAAGGATTAGCATCCTGCTCAGTTGGCCACCTAAGGTGCTAGAGAGGCTGGTCTGGAAACAAGATTTGATTAATCAGATCAAGAAATGGGCAAGAAAATAACCAACCCTGCACCAGTGCCCCAGGTTTCTCATCAGGATTTGCCCCAGGACTTGCCTAGAATTGTGTCTCCTATTAAATCAGGAGTCCCTGTCAGGGCTTTCTTACTCTGAAAACCGTGTTATACCTCATGGGCAAGGCGGTCAAAGAGATACTGCTGGGTCACCACTTCATTCCAGTTCCTGTCCACCTCCTCCCCAAGGTGGGTGTCCTCGCATTCCTTCAGCTTGATCAGAGCTGTGACCTGTTATCACCAAAAAGACGCCCTCAAGCATGGCATCACACCAGTTCCCCCCAGAACACACTTGGCCCTGTCTAGTCTGGTTTGTAAAGGGCCTGCCGCGTGATGGGGAGGCATGAAGCCAGGAAGACATGGCCGGATTACAGTGAGGCTGCAAAGAACTAGCTAGCACACAGCACTGTTAAGACTGGTGTCTAGTTGTCATGAGGGCTTGGTGGGCCAAAGAACAAAAGACCAGGCTAGCACAGTCACCTGGGTGTTAAATGCATCCTCAGTGAGGTTCTCGATCTTCTCCTCAAAGCTACAAAGAAACTCTTCTATCTTCTTATCAACAACTTCAGAACTGAAACAAAGTATCTTCAATTAAAAGTCATCAGTGACCAGGTCTCAAGCAGAAGGCAAAGGAGAGAATTGGGGCTGAGGCATATTTTCAGGGAAGAGGCTGAAGTGTTAACTCTTCCCTAAGCTGAGGGAAGGAAGAGAATGGTGAACAACCCTACCCCTACCCCACCTCTAGCCCGATTTCCTGGTATCATATGAAGCCAGTGACAACCATGCTTGACCATTACAAAACTGAGAACCAACAAGGCCTTCTACCTTGGCTCAGGCATGAATGCCAGGTCAGGCATCTTTGCCTTTCTTGTCTCAGATCTGCCTGAAGAGAGGAAACACTGGCAAGCCCTGCACGGTCACCACAGGACTTGAGCAGACCCTGTAGGCCCACTGGAACCAGTGATAAGTCCTGGCTCAGGCCATCTATGAACCACTCTCCATCTCCTACCCCTCCAATGACTAAATGAAGCAAAACCTATTTGGTAAGAATTGCCTGAGGTTTAAGGATGCAGCCCCTATTCTCTGTGCCAAGAATAATAGTTGGGCCCGCTTACTCACTTGTATTTGGTTGCCTGAGTCCCCACGGTGACAGAGAATCCTAAAATCCCAGATGTGTTTCTACAGGTTGGGTAGACGTGGTACCTACAGCCAGAGTGAAAAGTTCTATGAACTCCTCGGAGGCACTAGAGATGAGTGGGAAGGGTTTCTCCTCACCCTTCCTGGACCTGGAGGTCCTGGAAGAGCATCCATAAATATGCACATCTATTTTATTCTCAGATTAGGGTACCCACCCCTCTTCTGAACTGAGGGCTACAGGCTAGCTTTTTTTCTTGCTAATCTTGAAACTTGACCAAACAAAACCTGATCATAGTCCAAGATGCAAATCCCAGAAGTTACGACCAGTAAGTATGACTCTAACGCATGGAAGGACCAAAGAGCTCTGAGAGGTTGCTCAGTCAGGACACCTCATAAACTTAAGCCTACCAAGTAAGCCCCAGACCTTACTTGAGCTCAGTGCTCTTTCCAGCAGACTTACCCAAGGGTCTGCTTGGTTCGAAGGAAGTCAAAACAAGGCTCTTCCATGTGCATCTGTAATTCAACATACTACCCATCAGCTCAACTTCTCTCAGCAGAGAAACCTCCATTTCTTCCCCCAAAAGTGTAACACACAACCCCAGAGTCTAGCCTCCCTAACTGCTTTCTTCCTAAGTCGCCCAGGCCCCCCGTCCATGCTCACACTGAATGAGAAATACTAAACAAGCATCTCCCCTACCAATCACAGATCTCTGACCACTCCTAACTCCCTAGCCCCCAGGTTGAAATGCCAATCCTTGTGGCTCAGGGGCTCCTGAACACCTCAACTCTTCTTAAAACAACTTACCACAAGCAGCTCCATAAGAGTGTATTCTTTCAGACTCCTGGCACCTGACTGAAAGGAGAGGCCTGGTCAGATCAACTGAAAATCCAAAGGCTTACAGAGTTTTTTAATAATTCAGCAATTCTTCCCCCAAGAGTGACTATTCCCACTCTTCTATTCCCCCAAGAAAGTTTATCATACCCTCTTTTGCCATACTTTCTGCTTTCCCACAAAGTGGAAAGTCTGTGAGGAATCATGCTTGATCATTCGTATTCCCAGCTCTAGCACAGAACCACAGGCAGACATGGAGATGAGTCCAATAATCCCTGACCTGCCAGCTCCTGCCAAAAGGACCCAGAGGACACTACCTAAAATCAACTACTTGCAGCTCCAAGTCCTAAGGAGAGCAGGGAATGTCTGGGGATCAGTGAAGGGTATCTAGACCTGTTCCTCAGATGGAGAGGATATGAGTAGGGGCTTCCACAGCCACACACAGGGACCCAAAACCAGCTGATAAGAAAAATGCCTAAGAGGCAGATACCACACTTGGAGACCACATCCTGGCTGTCCTGGAG
Source organism: Camelus dromedarius (assembly GCF_036321535.1). Taxonomy (NCBI): domain Eukaryota; kingdom Metazoa; phylum Chordata; class Mammalia; order Artiodactyla; family Camelidae; genus Camelus; species Camelus dromedarius. Next base: position 33,857,491 of record NC_087449.1, on the reverse strand, counting down.
ACAATACAGTTAGAATAGAAGAGGGCAGGCGGCCAACAAGCAAGGATGCTGCTAAGGCATCCCACAGTCAGGCTTTTTTGCAGGCTCCTCTGATAACAGACTCATTTCTATTCCTTATCCTTTTGCCAAAGGAGGCTGAAGCCTATGTGCCCTACAAGCCCTATTTAGTCAGCAGCAAGATTTCCTATTTGCCTCTGAAAGGACTGCAACAAAACCAGTCAAAACCTTGTATCAACTTCCTGTTCAAAACGCTCTCTGTGAGGAGGGAATCGGTTCCCTAAAAGAAGTAGTTGGTATTAGAAGCTAGTGCTAAGAGGTGATAGATGGAAAGTACCTCAACAGACTCAGTCTTACAATATGAAATCCTGCCTGCAACTAGAGAAAATACTCTCTGGGTTAAGCACCAAAACGTGGATGGGACTAAGCAGGGCCAGGCCATACTGTTCATGAAGTTTGGGACCTGGTGGTCAATTCAATAAGTAAGCTGAGAACCTGGAAAATAACCCAGATAGCTACAGGCAGACAAGCTGGGCCTCTAGGAAAAGATTCAGGCCCAGGGCCAGAAACACAATCAAAGGACAAGGTGGGAATGAGGCCATGCAGTCCAGCCCGAAGTCCAGGCCAAGGATCTTCAAAGAGCCTGACAGAGAATTGACTTCCTCTTGCAGAAAATCCAGGACCCCAGCAGCAGCTCTAGGAGCTTCAGAGGGAAGTCTGAGATCAGTCTCGACACGCACAGGTCCCAACAGTCCTAGAAGTGAGTGGGACTAACTACAGACTAGTCTATGGGCCAATCGAGATTGCTGCAAAGCTCTTCCTTGTTTTAAGTACCATCCCATCTCTCCAGAATGATGTGGGAAAAAAAAGCACAGGATTCAGGACAGAATGTATAAATTCACACCCCAGCTGATATGACCTCAGGTAAGTAAAGGACTCAACCTCAGACTCATCATCCATAAAATAGAGGTGATAAATCCTACCCCTCAGGTGCTTTGAAACCTTTAATTATGACTCTAGTAGTCATTCTGTTTACTTTATACTGATTGATTGGCTATGTTTACTTTTGCTTATTTTCAACACTGTCCTTTTAACAAATGTCACCCTGCTCCTTGGAGTTCTGTCAGAGGAACATGTAGGAATTTCCAGCCACACTTCAGTTTCTGTCCATCTAGACTAGTGGTTGGGTGGTTAACGAAGCAATGTGATTGAAAAAGGATCCATTTCACTGACAGGAGCAATTTTTAAATGTAGTTATTTCAAGAGGACAAATGGTCCCAAGCACAAAACCACAGAGGTAACCACAAAACGGACTTGAAGATCATAGGATCACTTCCCCCAGATAGTTTGGACCTTCCACCAGGCTTTGGTGTCCTAAAGATTCTCAGCCATGAGCACAGCTGTGTGCAAAGAGGCCACTGACCTGGTAGTATACAGTGACTTCAGAGTTGGCATCACCTTTGTTCAGAGCTCTCACTTTGCAGAGGTGGTGACCACTGGGAAGCTCTACCACCTGGAACTGCACAGGCATCTCCTGCTCCAGAGGCATGAAGTTCAACTTGCTGCAAAACAATCAGTGCGGGTCACTGAGGCAGTGCCTTTATCCTCTTACCCCCGCCCCAAAACTGAAAAGGTCAGGCCTTTCACAGTCCCTTCTGAACTGCTCTGATTACATAATTAGCCTCAAAAAAACCTACTACATCTCTGTTGTGGATTTAGCAACAACCAAGTTGTGGGCTCAAGGCCTCTTACTATAAACACATAACTCCCAAAGAGAAAACTCAACCAGTACTCACTCAACAACAAATTTCAGGAAATCCATAGATTCCTAGGGGGCAAAGAGAAGAAAATAATGACATCAGGCTCTACAGACATTAATTTCACCGAGAACCAACCAATACCAATATTCTAATTACTTGGGAAGCCCTGGGACGCGTTAGGAAAGGAGATAGAGTCCATCAGGCAAAATGCTGGTCTTTCACTTAACTGGGCTCATCATTCACTGGTTCAATATTGATGATGTCTGTTGAATACTAAGCATCTCTCAACTGAAGTGGCTCCTTTTCAGTTCTCCCTTGGTCCTCTGTTTACCCGTCCACTGTGACAGTTTCCCCACTGGATCAAACTTAGTTGTTCAGTTTACCCCAATAGGCTGTGCCCCCTGTGACAACCATGACCATGTTTTAGAAAACTGGATCTATTATACGTAGCCTGGCATAGAGTGAGCAAGAGAATAAATACTTAATACTAAGTGAAGGATGCGTCTGACCCCCATTTCAAGACTTGTTTTCTAATCTATAAAATGAGGGATAACTAGGGAGGTGAGCTCATCTCTAAAGCGGTTTTTGCTTGGGGCAATTCATGGTACCAAGTCCTCTGAACCAAAAGGACCCCTGCATAGAACTCCCACTGTGCTCAGAGAAGTAGGCAGCTAACCCTGCTCTTCTTCCTGGTTGAGGCTTTCAAACTTCCTTCTGTGGGTAGGACAGAAACTGAAGCTGGTTTGGGGGTCGGGGGATAAAGACAGAGCTAGAGCAGCCAGTCTCAAGAGTGGCTATTTATATATTCCATCAAAGGGCTGGTTCTGAGAAACAGGGAGGCCATGGAGGAAGATGATCAACAGCCCAACAGTTTTAGGGAGAGTCCCAAACAAGCACTCTTGGCTGGAAGGGACCTCAGTTAGTTACAAGATCCCAGAGACACATCCAACTCATTGTGTATCAGAACAAATTCTTCATATGCTCCCAAACCTACTACTTGTCCTGCTCCTCTATCAACCCACTGGTTCAAGGAGCTTCATCCTAGACCCCTCCCTTCTCTCTCACTCCCATATCCAATCAGTCACTGAGTTTTGACCATCCTCTACCTCATTATTTCTTAATCATTTCTTTTTCTTTTGTTTTTCCTAACCTCAGGCTTCATCATTCTTCACCTCAACTTTTTTTTTATTATAGTAAAAACACAGAAGTTAACTATCTTAACCATTTTTAAGTGTGAAGTTCCATAATGTTGTTTCACATTGCTGTGAAATGGAACTTCAGACATTTCACCTTGCAAAACTGAAACTCATTACCCATAAAACAATGACTACCGTCCTTTTTCCCCCTCACAACTCTTGGTAACCATCACTCTACTTTCTGTTTTTATGACTGTGATTACTCTAGATACCTCATATAAATGGAATCATACTTCATGTCAACTTTAATAACAGCTTCATAACTGGCCCCTCTGGATCTTTCTTAACGACAAATCCTATTTTAAATCCTTCAGTGGTTCTCCATTTACTAAAGATAAAGTTCAAGCTCCTCACTTTGATACATAGTTTGACACACAAGCTTGACAAGTTCTGCCTAAGTATGTGTATGTGTATATATATTTCAACAAATGTAACCAATACCATATATTTACCAAACCCATTTAACTCAAAGTGCTGTCCCATACCTGCAATCTCCTTCATAAGAAAGTCTTGCCCTGCATCAGAGAGGCCAGGCTCCCTTCTAAACAGATGATAACAATGCTGGGCCTGCCAAAACTACAGAGCTTCCCCTTCAGGGAAGAACTCATGCAATTCCAGAGCTCACAACAGCATTCAAACCTAGCCAACAGCAACAGAGCACCTCATACTCACTGTGCCTGTGGTATTTCCTTGTACCAGGCCCTCAACAAAGAGCTGGGATTTGAACTCTTTGACAAAGCTCAGCAGAGACTCAAGAGAAAGGCCATCCATCAAAGCCCGATACTTGTCAATCATAGACCAACGGGCATATTCCAGAATTAAAAGCCGCACATCTCTGTACAGAAACAGAAAAAAAACAAGGTTTTGGTGTAAGAAATGAATCTAAAGGGTAAAGAACGATTTGGTTAAGTTTCTATAGATGCTGTGTTTCCAAAAAGAGACTATCAATTTCTATCACAACTCCAGACAATGAAACAATGTCATAATCACCAAAAAGCATTTAAAACTGCATAGTCAAACTGTTACAAAGATTTGCTCATTAGTAAAACTCACTCACTTATCTGTTTCAGTTGCAAAATAAAATATTTCACCTAAGTTGCCAGGTGAGTCACATACCAATTTAATACTACTATTTTGATTTGAAATCTCACTAACATTTATTTATTACATAATGGAGGTGACTATTATGGATATCTATTACCATGATGACAATACAGTATAAGTGGTTCTGGGCCAGAATCAAACTAACCCCTGGGCTCCTCATCCCCCAACCCCCTCCCACACATTAAGCTGTTTGAACTTGGCAAGTTATCTAACATTTGTGACTCAGTTTCTTCATTTGTAAAACAAGGGAAATAATACTGGCTACCATTACAGGCTCTCTGTGAGAATTAAATAAATTCATTTAAAGTTCTTAGGTCTAACACATAACAGATCTTCAATGAATAGGTATTATTATTACTCTACCACATTTTAATAAAGTAGTATTCAGGAGTTACTGGATACACAGGGCTATTTTTCATGATATCAATAGTTCCTGACAATTCTCCTTTCCAACTTGTATTTGGTTTTAGTTTTTGTAACTTTTTGTCATCAGATTATTAATTATTACATGTCTGATTCTTAACTACTCCCTCCCCTGCTTTTGAATTTTGGCCATTTATGGGTTCATTATAACTATGTCAAAAGCAGGGCCTCTATATAAAATTGTTCTGTCTACCATTTATAGATCCAGCAAACAGGTCAAGAAGGGGCTTGCAAGCCATGTACACAAAGGGCTGTGACTGCTCAGAGGGGACTTTTTTCCCCTCCCACAAAGGCTTTTTTTCTGATTCACATGAAGGTACCCTATAGGCTACAGTTAGCCCTGGATGAAAGAACAGGCAGGCTCTGATGAAAGGTCCAAGAGGGTTGCCTACTGGCAAAGGGTTTAAGTATTAGTCTACAGACTATCCAGAAGTCTTCTTGCTCTCTTCTGGAACCTTGGCTGAATTCTGGATAGCTGCAGTTGCCAGATAAATGATGTGTTAAGCAATTTAACTGAGCTACTTATCATAACATCCAATACGCTAAAGTCATCACACTAAAATCAGCAGTAAGCAATTTTGAGTTACAACAAAGCCAGCACTTCTTGAACTATTATTTACTTACAAACTTTGGAAAAAACACCCTTTTTTACCTTTAGCCTCTAATTAAGTATAATAGTAGGCTGCTTGCAGTCCTACTCACAAATAGCTGGGTTTAGAAATCCTGTAACTCCATGGGCTGCTTTCCTAAAACACAGCACAGTTCTATCACGCCTGAAAACAAGCACTGAAACTATACCCTATTCCCCAAACGTAATTCCTAGGAAGGCAAATACTTCCAGGCCTTCAAAATACAAGCTGATCCCATGTAAACTCACTTGGCCAGAGTCTCAGGCTTGATGAGGATATTAAAGTAGGTCTTCTTCAACTGCTCAGTTATCATTGTGAAGACAGCTGGTGTGGAACTGAACTCCGCTAAGTAGTCAATAATAAGCTGAAATAGTAGCTAAGAAGAAAAGAAAGAAGCACTTTAAGTGGAGAAACATGGAAATTTGCTAAGTTTTAGGGGGGAAATATTTCCCATTGGTTTTTACCAGGGGTTCAGTATGGTAGTAGGCATTGTGGGAGACATAAGAGAAGTACTAATGACTCAAAGAGTCTTTAGGGGCTGAAATCCTCAATAATTGTCTGATTTGGAGCAATGAATCATATTTTTAAAATTTTTCATGGGTATTCTTAAATATTTTTTCCTTCCACCTAAACTGATCCCTAGTTGTAACATTAAGTTGTAACACTAAGGCTATTAGGTAAGTGTCATAAAATGAGGAACCTCAAATACTTTTCTGTGATTTGTATTTTTAAAAAGCTCTCCAGGTAATTCCAAAATATACCTCCCAAATGACAACTATCAGGCTTCAATCTGTCTGGATTTTAAGTGACATTATATTTAGGCCTTTGAAGGTTAATAAAAGTAAAGTATTCCATGGTGTCTCCTCCTAAGAGCAATCCTCGTTCCCTGGGGAGACTGACAGGGACAAGGGTACAAAAGAGAAACTATATTCTTCTCTAGGGTTTTTGCAAAGATATGGAGGCCATTACCTCTCAGCACAAGTCTAATTTCTGCCAGACCCTCTCCTCCAGATTTTTCCTTGCAGGAACCCAATTCCCCAAACCTTAATCTACATTCTGCCCAAGAAATCAAGATATAAAATTTGTCACTGGGTATATAATATTATTTTACTTGGTACTTAATGATCTAACCCAGCATCTCATATTTCTTTCTTTACTTATGAAGTTTTTGACAAAGTGACACTGAAACACATTCCTTACCAAAAGATAAATTACTGACTTTAAGATACAGAGTCTGCTTCTAAAGGATCATAAACTTAGAAGGGAAACAAGATACATATTCATAGTGCATACAACACAGATTAATGTAATTAATGAATATATGTTGCTTTTATGTGTGGCCAAAGTTACAGAATAGCTGTTGTCAGCCCAATAATACACATAATAAAGCACAATAATACACATTAGTAAACATTTCTTTCTACGTACAACACCTCACACACAAGTCTCTCTGCTTGGTGCTGTATGTGCAACAAATATAAATTCTCAAATTTCATTTTTAAAGCTCTCTACAAGGAAAACAGAGCGCTTATACTTACAGGTAGTTTGTGGTTGAATCCTTTCACTCGAATAATTAAACCATGTTCTCCAGCTACCAGCTTGTACTCCAGCTGTGCCACGTCTGCTTCATAAGCTGGTTCCGCAAGGTTATGGGTAAGGATATTGACAAAGATATCAAAGAGGACCACACTAAGAGTATAAAATACAAATAGCATCATTAATTGGCAAGAAACAGACAAACAGATTTGCTTCAATTTAGAGTAAGAAACTTCATTTTTAGAAAGATGTTAATTCACTACTCCAGACAGAATGTAAAACTGTCTATTAACTGAGTTCAAAGGTAAGTACAGCTTACCCAGGGCTCCCAGTTTCACAGGAGCATTAGAGAACTCCCATTTCAGCAGTGTCTACCTTTTTCACGTCAAGCACACATAGAAAATTTATACTGCACAATAGATAAGTGTAAAATGCATGGAAAGGCAACTGGCCCAAACGTTCTGGCAATCCCTGCAGCTTAGGTTTTCTGACTGACGAATTAAAAATCTGAGGGAAGGTAGGAGGGTGGTGCCATTTTTTAAGCTGAGTATTAATAAATATTAGTGCTGCATGACATTTTAAGGCTGTATCTTACAGGTTACATGGCAAAGGAAAGAAAGAAGCACACTAACATTTCCTGAGCACCTCTTATGATTCAGGCACATTTTAGTCTCTCTGACCTGCCACAACGCAGCTATCTACATACATATATAATAATCTGCTAAGAACAAAGTATAATCAGATTCCTTTGCCAGTCTCTCAATACAGGATTAACAGATTTGTTAGTCCACATCACAGACTGGAAGCTAACCCAAACTCATCTCTAAGGAACCTTCTCAAACCAGTAATTCAATGACTAGGCCTGCACTGTCAGCATGTTTTACAAATGTGTGCTGGAGATGGAGCAACCACAATTCCATTTCAGTGATTAGGATCAATAATTTGGGGCACAGAAAAAAACACATAAACCAGGAGCACAGCTCAAGCACTGACAGAGAAAATGGCAGAATGACTGAAACAACAAAATAGTTTTTTAATAATGATAAAAATATTTTCCAGAAAAGAGGACAATTTCTTACTTTGCTGCAGACTTCTGTATCAAAGGTGAGATCAGATGGAAACGTATATATGCTGAAAGAAAAAAAGACCTTAAATAAGAAAACATAGGCCAGAGGCCTCAAATATTTAATACATCTGCTATTTTCCCCTAAAACAATGGTTTTTTTTTTAATTCTGAAATAAACTACTACCCCTTAAATTCTCATTACATTTTTATCATTAAGGGTCTTTAGAAAGTAATATTTACCCATTCTAAATAGTATCCAGAAGGCACACTTTAATTCATTGGAAGACCAGATATACAGACAGACTCAAGGGCTTTGGTCAGGGAAAATGTTTCCAGAGGTACACATATCAAGGGACAGGGAGCACTCCCAATGCTCACAGAAAGTTATAGCAGAGCCTTTCCAAGGAAGCTGAATGTTAAGAATATTTTTAGAAACTCACAATCTATTCAAGAAAAATTGAGTAAAAACCTTCCCAACAAACTCAAGAATCCCTCAAAGCTATAGTCCAGTTGTGTTAAGGTTAGGGATTTGGGTTAACTGGCAACCAAGAATACTCAGCCTTTGGTTTCAAGTTGCTTCAGCAAGTTCCCATGCCACGCACAAGAACAGAAAAGAAAAAAGCAACACAGCTTGGGCTACCATGTTGAAGACAAGAACTTCAGTCTACTTAACTGTATACTATGCTTCCTTTGTGCTGAAAAGCAAAATGGTAGAGGGAGAGAGACAGAAGATACATTTGTAATGCTGGGCTAGGTTATCTATTGTGTCTAAGAATAATTTCCTTCAGCTTACTCTTACTCTGTCTCTTTTTAACAACACTGTTCAAAAACACCACCCATTCCCTAGGATGGCCAAACACCCGGTTCTGCTTTCATATAACTGAAAGAAAAATATCCGAAAATAATTTCATTTTAGGCTTGAATCTTTATTTCCTGGAATCTGCAGTGTCTATAAGAATTTCTGTGATACCACAGGAGCACAGAATAGATCTGATAAATTAACCTAGAAAAGGTCTTCAAGTGGAAGGGGAAAGAGAAAGGAAGGGAGGTGTTAGACACAGGGAGAAAATGTTGCTACAAAGTGGAAAAAGACTTGTTATACTTATTTCACTGCTTTTGAGGGAAACATTTTACCTTTGGGGATTTTAAATTTGTTGTCTTTCTTATACCATAGGCAACCTTGTGGAATGTCCACAATTTTAACGGGGTATTCTGTCTCCGGACAATCAAAAGCCTTCAACGTGAAGTCCGTGGCTAACAAAAGGAAAAGGTAATAAATCATTCAGGTATTTCAACAGAATTCCCCGAAATCTGTTCTTGATTTCCAAAGTCTAAGAATCTTCTTTGTGGCATAATAAACCAAATTCAAATGCTGTAGCACAATAAATTAGTAGAACAATACTAAAAAGAAAGTTCCCTTGACCTTAAACTAAATGAACTCTGAAGAGCTGTAATTTCCCAACAGTTGATTCTGATCTCTCCATAATCTGCTTCATTCCCTTTCTCAGAGACAATCTTAACTGTAATTTGTATAAACCAATTTACAAATGAATTCATTCTTTTTTTTAATAGTATGTACTCTTCTGTGTTTGGATTTTTATTTATTTTGTTTTGGTTTGGTTTGGTTTGGTTTTGGGGGGGATGTAATTAGGTTTTTATTTATTTATTTTTAATGGAGGTATCGGAGATTGAACCCAGGACCTCGTGCCTGCTAAGCATACACTCTACCATTCAGCTATATCCGCCCCCGTCAGATGAATTCATTCTTGAATGAGAACGTATTTTACCAAACTTACAGACTTTTGAAAGGTTACAGAACAGTTCTGTTGAAACAACATTAAATGTGTCCTTTAAATTAATGAAAACATAAATTGTTTCAACAACACATAGGTGCAAAATAGCTAATTTAAGAATTTTAAAAAAGGGACTGGCTATATTCATTAAAAAGAAATAAGCTGTTTAGATACTTCAAGTTCAAGATGTAAAACTGAATCATCTAAAATATGCAAGACTTTTTGTATAAAATATAAAAGCACTTTTCCCCTAATTGAGGTTAGATTCATATAACATGAAATTAACCATTTTAAAGTGAACAACTCGGCAGCATTTAGTACACTCACAACAGCGTGCAACTACCATTTCCTTCTAGTTTCAAAACATTTTCATTACCCTAAAAGGAAACACCATACCTATTAAGCAGTCAACTCCCCATTACCCACTCCCTGCAGCCACTGGCAATCATCAGTGTTCTGTCTCTATGGATTTACCTATTCTGGATTATTTCATGTAAATGCAGTCACACAATATGTGACTCCTTGTGTCTGTCTTCTTTCACTTAGCATAATGTTTTCAAGGTTCATCCATGTTGAAGCATGGATCAGTACTTCATGACTGAATAATACTCCATTGTATGTATAAACCATAATTTGTTTACCCATTTATTCACTATGGACACTGGCTATTTTTACTTTTGGCTATTGTAGATAATGCTGCTATGAACATATATGTACCTGTATTTATTTGAGTACTTGGGTATTTTTAGGTATATACCTATTTTGGGGTATATTCCTAGGAGTGGAATTGCTGGGGAAAATGGTATTCTGAGTAAATCAGTTATATGCAGCTTTAACCTTTGACCTAGACCAGTGACTTTCTCATAGGACTGTTTTCCACTGAAAGCTAGTAGACAGACAGATACACACACACATGCCTACCGGGAAAAGAAGTTCTTTAAATAACGCCCTTTTCTTTATGCAATGAAATATTTTGCTATTTTCAATTCTAATTGATTTTTTTAAATGCTTTCACAACCCATTACACTGATTTCACAACCCTCTGATGGGATGCAACCTATAGTTTGAAAAACACTAGAACAACCAGACAGGATAAAGGCAATTCCTACAGAGACTGACATGAAAGGATCAGCGATGATATACCAAAAAAGGCAAAAGCTTTACAGAGTCCCAGTATCCATATTTAAGTCCTCTTTCCTCCATTCACCAACTGAATAGTCTAGGACAAGTTGCTTTGCTTTTCTGAGCCTTAGTTGTCTCATTTGAAAAAGTAAGAAAACTGTAATGCTCATCCCAGAGCATTACTGGGAAACTCAAATATGAATTCAAATGTTATTTTATAAAACATAACGTTCTACACAGGTCCTATTTGTTTTACTAGTACATGGATGGATTATATAAAATGATTGCTATTTTTACTGACCTATGTACTTATTTTCAGCTGGAAGGTGAAGATCTGGATTTAATTCAAAATTACTCTTCCAAAGTTCAGCCCAAGAGTTTTCAATATCTGTAGAAATGAAAGACAAACTGATCCAATAAACAATGCAATGTTCAGAATTCTCTTAATAGCAAACCAGTCAACAACTGGCCTTCACAAATCAATTTTCCTTTTGCCAGAAAACTGTGACTGACATATCCAAGAATTCTAGACTCTTGCTACTCATATGTGTGGTCTCAGCAGCACTGTTATCACCTGGGAGCTTGTCAGAAATGGACAATTGTAGGCCCTACCCCAAAGATACTAAATCGTAATCTTTATTTTAATAAGACCTCCAGGTAATGCATATGCACACTGAATTCTGAGAAGCACATTTCTAAAACACAGTCAAAACTCTGCCCCCAAACTACCAAGATAACAGGATTTTTTTCACTAGCTTATAAATTTAGATATAAACCTAGCGGAAAATAACTTCCTGCAAAGCAGTATAAATAATTTTCACTTCAAAGGAAACATCAGAAAAAATATATGCTTTGTTTCCCACAGGAACCATCAGACAAATTATTATGGAATGAAAATTCATAGGTGAGTCAGATACATCTAAATGTAGGACAATTTTTAAATATCTTACCTTCCATACTATACTGAGTCCCAAACCACTTCTCCTTGAGGTCACACTTTCCCTCATTAGCACCAGAGAGTAGAACAAGATTTGCCTTTTGAGGAACTAACTGATTAAGCGCTTCAGCAATGACCTAATTGGGGGTTGAGGGGAGTGGAACATACACATAACAAGTTCAACTTTAACCTAATACATCTCTGTTAAAAAGCCAAAGCCACATTGTATTAGACAACCCAAGACCCTAGCATCTTGATGTTCATGAAACTATTTTCGGTTCACGGACACCTTAATTTACAAAACTTCATTAGTCTATCAGCTGTTTCAAATGTTTCTTCGTAATGCTATAGATAGTACTCATCTCAAAACCTACATAGTAATAGGACTAACAGTAAAAAGAACTAACATTTACTAAGCTTGTACTGTGTGCCACGCAATGTTTAACATACGTTGTTTCATTTAATCCTAAAAACAGCCCTAAGGTATAAATTTTATAGAAAGCCTCAGAGGTTAAAGGTTAAGTCACTAGCTCAGGTTAAAGATTCTATAATTTGCACAGAACAACACACCCAGAAGTGGCAAAAGCGGAGTTCTAACCAAGTTTGTACATGATTCTAAAAACTATGCTCTTGACTGCTATACATTATATTACTTCATACACAAGAATCAGTAAAATGATCCCAATGTAGGGCCTCTTTCAATAATCCTTCAGCTACGATAAGGACTAAACATAAGACCGTGGGTTAGGTTTAAAACCCTAACTACCATTTAAACACCATTTCTTTGAGAAAAAAACAACAAATAGTGGTTCAGAAAAAAAATACTTGGATCCCTGGGCACAACCACCCTATGGAGAGGACAAAAATGTGTGGCTGCTGCTTCTTCCTTTAAAATTCCCAATCCTCTTTAAAAATAGTAGTTTTAGAATACCCTATATCAAGGGGAGGGTATAGCTCAAGTGGTAGAGCGCATGCTTAGCATGCACGAGGTCCTGGGTCCAATCCCCAGTACCTCCATTAAAACAAACAAACAAACAAACAAAAAATAAATCTAATTACCACTGCCCACACACTAAAAAATATATATATATATCAAAGTTTCTCAACCTCAGCACTATTAACATCATCTCAGGCTGGGTAATTCTTGTATTGTTTGTTCTATGAGGGGGAGGTAATTAGGTTTATTCCTGATTTCCACTTGGAGGAGATACTGGGGATTGAACCCAGGACCTCTTGGGCGCTGAGCATGCGCTTTACTACTTGAGCTATACCCTTCCTTCTGGCTGGCTAACTGCAGAACATTTAGCAGCATCTTTGGATTCCACCTATTAGATGCCAAGAGCACTCCCCAGTTGTGACAAATAAAATGTACCCAGACACTGACAAATATCCCCTGGGGGAAAAATCATCCCTAGTTGAGAACTGTTACCCTATATGGAATAAAATGACTTATTCCCCAGGACTAGCAGAGGAAAGACCCTGATCAACTATTTATTTGTATGTAATACTGTCCATAAGTCACATACTTTGAATTCAGAGAATCTTGTATTTTTCTTGTAAATATGTTCAAATGATTAAAACTTAATTGTCTTTAATAGAATTAAAAGGTTAGTTAAATAAATCTCTAAGTGTCTTTAGCAATTAAAGCACATAATTCTTAGGAATGACTTTAAATAACTATTTTATAGAAGTTTCAGCACTTGAAAAGTAGTGAGAATATTACCTTAGAAGAGGTCTTGATTTTCTTCTCATATTAAAAGAGTCAAACACAAGAATCATGAAAAATTACCCACAAAACTAGTGATATTTCTTCTGTTTAAACAAACAAAAACCTTGGAAACAGATATAACCAAATTTTCTCTATTCCCACAGTTCTTAAGTACATCTCTGCACTATCTCACCCTCCTCTTTCTCTACAAGTAAGTTTTAGAAATGGAAATCTTACTTCTGGCTTGTATTCAAAAAGAAGCTGATCTCCAGTGAGAAAGTCCTGTAGTGGGTACAGCTGCATATTTTCACACAGATTTTCCACATATTCAACTGGATCTGTCTGTAAAGAAATAAAATTACTTCACACCAGAAACTTCCTATTACTATCCTCAATTTGCCACAACATATAAATACTTAGATTTTTTAATAAACAATGAGACCAAAAGCTTCCAAACAGATACAACAAGATATAATTGTAGCTTAAGGATCTGATGCTCAGAATTCTAAAAAAAATTTAGCCAGAGCTACTACCTTAAGGAGCTTAACCTAACACCCTTCCAGTCCCCCACCATGAGCCCTACAACACACTAGGCTCTAATCACAGCACAGCTTCTTCATGAGAGAAATTACAACACTGAACTGTATGTGCTTGTTTACATGTCCAGTGCCCAGCACAACTGAGAAGTTCCCAAAGACAGTCTTCATCATTTTATCACCTAAAAACTATTTGTAAGCATGAGTCAAAATCAATGTAGAAATCAAAATGTGTTATTAGATAAAAGTCTTGATATAAGAAGTTACCTTAATCATTATATTACTTCAATTTAAAACTGAAAGAATGACCACAAGCGCTTTAATCTATGAAATAGAAATACCTTTCCAGAGGAAAGTAACCAATTCAAGTATTTACTAAGCACCCAAATGAACAGAATCTTAAAAACTGACAGGTCTTTTAGATACCAAGTGGCTCCATTCCTACATTTTACAACAAGGAAATTACTCAGATTGATTAGATGTCTTGCCCCAGGTCACACAATAAGTGTCAGGCAGAGCAAACACTACAACTCAGGCCTCTTAACATAGCAGTGAACACTCTTTCCCAAATACCACACTGCCCAGTCCTTTCCTAGACAGTGTAGGTTGTTCCCTTGTCTAATGGAAGACAGAACAGAAGTGAAGGTTACTGCATTCATGGAGAAGAAATGAGACATGCATACATCAAATTAGAAAACATACGTGTATGATACCTACTGCATTATCACATAAAAATAGAATATGGAAAAAGTAAGAAAAGATTGTTAGCTTTTTTTGCCCACTTCAGGAGACATTCCTGAATCAAGCTGATTAGTCAATAAAGTGCTACTGTTGTATGTGGGGTGGGAAAGATGTAAAGGTACCTGAAACATACATTAGTTTTACAACAGTAAGTCTTGTTACCATCAGTCACCATACAAAGCTACTGCAGCATTACTGACTCTGTTCCCTATGCTGTACATTACATTCCCATGACTTATTTATTTTATAGCTGGAAGTCTTTACCTCTTAATCTCCCTTGCCTATTTCACTTACCCCACCCTCTAAAGTGCTATTATTGTTTAAAATGACTCCCCCTACTCTGCCCTAAATTTTTTCATCAGTTATTTTCACCAGGCCCTTATTTATAAGTTAACTGTTCTAGTCAGTATGCTACAAAATTGAGAGATTCAAAATATTTCCTATGAGAGAACAGGACCCTAGCTAAAAGCAGATCCTTGGTGCCAAGGCAATGGAAAACGTACTAGAAAAAAAACCACTTAAATTCTATCCTGTAATTTTTTAAAAAATATAATTCACATACCATAAAATCTACGCTTTTAAAGGATACAATTAAAAATAAAATTTACAGTAAAGTGGTTTTCAATATATTCACAAAGGTGTGCAACCATCACCTCTATCTAGTTCCAGAATATTTTCATCAGTTCCAAAGGAAATTTTCATACCTATTAAGCAGTTGCTCCCTGTTACCCACACCACCCTAGCCACTGACAACCATCAGTCTGTCTTCTGTGTCTACAGATTTGCCTATTCTGGATATTTCATATAAATGTAATCATATAATATGTGATCTGTTGTGTCTGGCTTCTTTCGCTTAGCATAATGTTTTCAAGGTTCATCCATGTTGTAGAATGAATCAGTACTTCATTCCTTTTAATGGCTGAATAATATTCCACAGTATGCATAGTCTACATTTTGTTTAATCATTCATTTGTTGAGGGATATTTGGTTTGTTTCCACTTTTTGGCTATAGTGAATAATGCTGCTGTCAACACTAGTGTACAAGTATTTGTATGGACATATGTTTTCAATTCTCTTGGGTGTATATCTAGAGGTGGAAATGCTGGTTTATATGGTAACTCTATGTTTAACTTTTTAAGGAACTGCCAAACTGTTTTCCAAAGCAGCTGTACCATTTTACACTCCCACCTGCAATTTATGAGAGTTCCGATTTCTCTACATCTTCTCTAACACTTATTATCTATCCTCTAATTTTCTTTGTCTACTACAAACTCTCCCTGCTTTCCATTACTGTTACCTTATTCCTGTTTCTCTGCCTACAGAAAAGCACTTAAACAGCTTTTCTCTAGTTCAGATAGCTGATTTATAAGACATATTGAGTCTAAGTTCCCATGTGAAATAAAAATTGGTTGAATAGATTGGTTTGAATAGTTTGAAAGGGCATTACTAATTGTCTTTATTAAGATCAGAAAAAAAAGTCTGAAAAGAAGATATGTCAACTTTGTTAATAAAAGAGAAATGTATAAAAGCTGAAATAAGCTGAGTGACTTAATTTGGCAGTTCAAACAGAAGTATGGGTGGTTCTGACTTGTTCTGACTTTGTACTGATTAGGTTTTAGTGTAAGATACTTTGGGCTTATGTTTTAAAATCAAGACAAGCATTCATGAATACTGCTAAAGGTGAAAAAAAGTGAGGAGAGACAAAATGGCGGGGGGTGGAGAGCTTACAAAAAAGCTTAAAAATAGTTACCATATAATCCAGCAATCCCACTCTTGGGCATATATCCAGAGAAAATTCTAATTTGAAAAGATACATGCACCACAATATTCATGTCAGCACTATTTAGCCAAGACATGGAAGCAACCTAAATGTCCATCAATAGTTGAATGGATAAAGAAGATGTGGTATCTACGCACAATGGAATATTACTCGGCCATAAAAAAGAATGAAATGCCATTTGCAGCAACATGGATGGATCTAAAGATTATCATACTAAATGAAATTAGTTTATGCAAGAGAATACATTTGTTTATAAGCAAATACATGCTAAAAAACATTGAGGGGTGAAGTATCATGATTATCTATAATTAAGTCTCGTATTTGGAGGGAAATACATATACAAACACATACATACACAAATAAGAGAGAGAGAGAGAAGAAAATATAGCAAAATATTAAGAACTGGTAAGTCTAGGTGAGGGATACACCAGTGATCATTGTACTACTATGGCAACTTTTCTGAAAGTTTACAAAGATGAAGGAAATATTGCTCTGTGGAGGGGTCCACAGGATTCAACAAATTTCCAAAGGGATCCAAGGCACAAAAAGGGTCTTAAAAAAAACCCTGCTCTAAACTCCTTAGCTTTCAACTTTCCTTTCATATATCCTATGCTTAGACTTGTAGGATCATAAGCTTTTTCACAATACCCCAGAGTTCCTTACTATGTCCTTCCCATTACTTAGAATGTATCTAAATCTTACCCTTTTTTAATGCTGAACTCAATTCAGATTTACTACATCCATGAAGCCTTCCCTGTCTTATTCCAATTAAGTCAAATGCTCTCCTTGCCCTGAAATCCCAAAGCACATTATATAGGTAATTACTACAGATTATCCTGTAGAATGCCTTCACAATATTTGAATTCCCAAAATATCCAGCTCTCCAGGAATGTTTATCAGATAGACAGTTGAAATGTCTATATAGGTAGATCAATGATTATCATACAATATGATCTGTGTCAATCTGCCTAATCCTCTCACCATTACTACTCAATATAAACTCAAAAACGCAAGAGTTAATTTTCAGATACACTCAAGCCAATCTTGAGACTCACATGACAGAGAATGGCAGAATTAAAACTCCAGTGACACTTCCAAAAAGAGGAACAATGTCCATACCAGTTTCAACTTGGTCACAGATAACAGTCAAAAAGAATTTGACTTCCAGTACCTGTTCTTGGTAATGAAATTCATTATCTTCAATTTTCCGAATCTCTTCAAAAATTCTGTCAAAGAAGAAAACTATAATTAGAATACATTTAAATTTCTCACTAGAGTTATCAGTAAGAAAAGAGAAGCATAAAGAACTGCCCATGTAAACCTAAATCCTTAGTGTAGAGGAATAAGGATATGGAGCCAATAAAGGAAATTAAGCAAGAAATGCCTGAAAAACCACTACAGCAGGATTAAAGTAGCCTACTGGCAGCCTGAAGGCTAAAACAAACTAGAATTGACCATTGGCCTAATTCTAATAAGTATATATTACCTTTTTTCTGGGCCTAGCTTCTGCAGCATTTTTAAATACTGGAAGACAGTATGAGCAACCTAAAAACAAAACATCTCATTATACTTTTGCATAAACTGATACCATTATAAATTTTTTAAATCTCTATTTTAATTATTTACCTCATAGAAATGTTCATAACCCTCATCAGTCAATGTAATAGAAATGCTGAACACTGAATAAGTAGAATTTTGCTCAAATCCTGTCTCACCATTTCCACCAAACAGTGCAAGAGCCCAGCACCTGTAGAGGGGGAAAAGTTAACCTAATCAATATCCTGGGATTGACGATCTGCAAATATTTCAAATAACAAAATAGGTAGCCTTTCTATATAAAATGTGGGAAGCCCAGTCTGAAGTCGTTCTAACAGTAAGTTTAAAAGTATAAATTAAAAAAAAAAGCACAAAATCTTCCAAGGAATTTTACTGCATGCAGAAATGACCCAAAGGAAAAAACAGCCATATTTATTTGTTTAATGGGAACACCAATACAATATTACAACATAGTAAAACATTAACACTTTCACGAAGCCACAGTCATTTTTTGTTGAAGAGAATAGAACAAAATATTAAAATTATGCTTGCTGGGAGACATTTCTCATATCCCTTTTTGAACCTGTCTCCCAGGAGAAGTCTTAAAAAAACAAATAGATACATCCCTACTTAGGATGTCAAGTGAGCCCTTTGAGACTATAAGCTAACCTACATAGGTTATCTAGGAAAGAAGCAATAAGACTGTATCTTGGGGTGATAGGTATAGCTCAGTGGTAGAGTGCAGCTTAGTTAGCAGGCACAAGGTCCTGGGTTCAATCCCCAGTACCTCCATTTAAAAAACAAAACACACAAACAAAAGACTGTATCTTTTCCTGAATAGAATCCTGAAAATCTAAAATAAGGAGCGAGGAAGCCAGAATGAAGAATCTGAAATTCTAATCAAGTTCAATAAGGTAGAAAGGTGACACAAATCTCAAAGCATATTACATTTATTGTATAAGGCATATATGTACCTAATATCATTCATTTTTTTCTTTTATAGTAACCCTGCCCTCTCAGCTTTCTTAGCACATATCAACGTTTTAAAGTTTTATTTAAATTTCTCATCTACCTTTCCATTCTTGAGTTAGCACATAGAAAAGTCAAACAAAGAATTACTTTAATATATTGGTCCTGATTCTAAAGCTTATTTCTATTATTGGCTAGGCAACTTAAACAAGTGCTTAAATGTGTTAGGAAACATTCTATTAACATGGCTGCATATACTGTTCACAGTTACACATGTTTATATGAGTTATCTGCCCAATGAAGTTTTCATTAAAGCCCACCCTCTGGGTTGGGAAAGCCTGGAGATCCACAGTATTTACATAATTGACTTCATTACTATTCAAATCCAAATTCCTGACTAGAGCTAACCTTTTATATAATTCTGGACTCTATATAATTTAAAATTTTTTGTGTATAATTACTTCCAACATGGGTTAAAAGTAGCTTCCAAGGAAATACACAAATATATGACCATTAAAATAATCTAGGTTAGGAAAGAGACTATAATTAGCATTACATTTGATTCTAGGCTTCCTGGTAGATAGAGCATAAAGTGAAGAGACTGGGTCATGTAACACTTGTTGTCTATCATTTTTCAGAGACTGCTACACTGAAAATACTTATTAATTAAATACTTGCTTTTTTCTAAGGTAAGAAAGAATGCTGCCTTTGCCTTCATGTCCAACCAGCCAAGAGATATAATGAAGTGGCTTTGCCCTTTAAAAAAAAAAAAGTTAAGGTCAGAAATAAAAGAAAAATAAGGTTTGAATGCACTAGAAAATCTTACTTCTGAGATCGATATTTGAGAATGTGATTATAAACTTATTCTCACATAAATTCCACTAAATATGGAATTATAATCAATTTGATAGTACCAAGGATAAAAACAGAAAACATGGTAAAATTTAACTTCATCCAAAAATCACTGAACAAGTACATTCCAAAACCTAAGACTACCACTTTTTCTTTTGGATACTAAACTTACTTCTTTCCATGGTAAGATCTTTTGTTTCACTCAAAATGGAAATAATATTGATTCTTTATCATTTCAAAATCTAATACAGATATGAATCATTCTGTATCTGCAAAAGCTTTCAGCATTGCATCAGGCTCCATGGTAAACTGAAATGTGTTGCTCTACTGGTCAGAAAATCTAGCTTGCAGTTTTAGTTTTTCCTTTAAGTAAATGCATGTTCTTGAGCAAAATACTAACCTCACTCTATTTTCTTTTTCTCTTAACTTACCTAACTACTTACTCATAGGATTTTCATGAAAATGCAATAACAGGTATAAAAATGCTTTATTATGTAATAATACACTTTAGTAGTCTAAGTAGCTGTTTATATATTATTTACTCACTGGCTTCTACTATAATGTTGGGAATATATTCCTACCAAAAATATACAGAAAAATTGAGTTAGGGAATCTAAACATTCTTAAAATTTAAAATTAGTTTACAGAATAATACTTAGTAAACTCTTAAAAGTCATGGTTTAAAGTATGAATCTGACATACTTTAGATTACATCTATCCTGAAACCGATGTAGAGGAACAAATCATTTCAATAATGAAGCCAGTTCACTATATAACATTTGCATCTGAACAAAACTAACCATACTGTATTTGGTAACTCTGGAGGGAGAAATACTTGCTTCTCTGTAAAAAATGGCTCCCCAAAAAGCTACTCTACTGGGAATTCACACATTTGGGATAAATATCAGGTTAAAAATAACCCATAAAAAATTACTGGATCAAAACATACAGAAATGTTAATAGTCTTTGGAAAATAGAATCATGGATGACTTTTTTCTACTTTTGTGGTAGATTACCTTAGTAATCAGTCAGAGGATAAACAATGCTTTGTTAATTAAGAAAATAAAAAATGCAAAAAAGGTGGAAGAATAGTATATATAGTATAATTCCATTTCCATAAAAAGATATGTGTTTTATAGTCATTGTTTTAACATCTGAGGGATATATAAGAAACTACTAATCGCATATCTTTGAAGACAGAGGAGAAACAGGGCTTTACTTTTTACTTAATTTCTGCCCTCAATATTTTAATATTTTACAAGCATAATATTCTTATAATCAAAATTGAAAACAAACGGAATAAACTTTTAAATATGCATATAATCATTTTAACACTTTTGAGGACACTCTAACATGAAACTATATAATCAATGTACATTACTTTTTCCTCTATTACCCTTGCAAGTAGACGATACGTTCTCTGTTTTCTCACTGGAGGCACACTATTCTTGTTAACTTTATGGGACTTGATTGAATATTCTAACATATACTTGAAAAAAGCATTTTTTACAGAGCTTAAGCAATACAATACTTTTCTTTCCTTCTGCTTGTGTGTATGTGTCCTCATGGGTTTATTTTGTTGGTAATGGTTTTGAAAAATTAAGCTAAATTTTTATAAATTCATTAGCATTTGTTTCTAGTTAGAAAAGCATTAGTAGCCATTGACTGATCCTTAAAGAACTTCTTAACCCATGCATATTGCTCTTACAGGATAATTATATAAATAAGTTGAAATTTTTCCTAATTTCTAAAAATCTGCCCTAACTCATTCCCAACTCATTGGAGTAAGTAAGTCCTTGAGATTTACAATGTAGTCCTATACTTTTAACAAAATCAAACTAAATGGTTACCACTGACAAATAAATCATAAGCTAATATATTTCTGTACTCAAAGTACTAAAGAAAATAATTACAAAAGTTAGCATTCACACTAAAAATACTTAATTTCAAAGACTCAGGAAAGGCAACTAATTGTAAGAAAACTAACTTTTATACTCAAGAAGACATTAAAATATATACCAAAGGCTTAACCAATTCAGGAGTAGCAAGTCCCAGTTTACTATATTACTTGTGTTTATAAATCCAGAACCCCTAAATTTAAACCATTTAGTATGCTTTAAAAATATGATTCTCACTTGGAATCTAATTGAGTAAATTTGCACTTGAATTCTTACCTGTAATGTTGCTGTTGAGGGGGAAGTGCCCATGTGATGGTCAGAGCATGAATTTTTCTGATTGGAACAACTAAACAAAAATATTTTTCAAAAGAGCAGATATAAGTGCTTCTCCGTAACTTATATATATTATGTTACATGATTTTTTTTAACTCAATATATTTCATCCTCCAATAAGCAGGGGGAAGTTAAATACAATGCAATTATTTCAAGTTGCCAATTTTCCAATTTGAATAATGCAATTTTTGTAAATTTCCTTTCAATTTGGTTTCACAGGTAGAGAAAGCATGGATAAAAGAATTATGAAAACATGAATGCCCCAACAGATGGATCCCTTCTTGTAAGAAAGGGTACAGAGCTAGGAGTCAGAAGACCTATGGTTGAAATCCAGCCCTACTACTCTCTTGCTATAATGTGTTTATACAACCTTGAGAAAATCACTTGTATTTAAATCTTTCTGAATCTGTTTTCTTATGGTATGGTCAGTGGGGTAGGCTGAAGTAGCTCTAAGATTCTTCCCAGTGCTATTATTCTATTAGTCTACAATGAGAAAATCTAAAGCCAGAAAGAATTCAACAGAAAATAAGCTGTTTCTGGGAAGAGTCAGCTTAGACATAATACAGCAAGCATCAGATAAAGAGTGTGACAAAAGTCATTGATCAGAGGAATGGAAGAGGAAAGAGACTGGCAATGGAGTGAAAGAGAAGGAGAAGGGAATACCTAGGCAATTAGGAGAAAGAAAAAATCTGCCATAATAAAAAAGAACAAAGAAAGAGAAATGGTGAATTAGGAATGTTTCTGCAATATCCACCATGGGCAAGTTGTTAAGCAAATTATAGCACAATAATATGATGGTTCATTGAGCAGTTATTACAAATCTAATATTAAATGAAAAATCAAGAGATAGAAGTGTATGTACTTTATCATCTCAACTACATTAAGAAACTATACCTATACAAACTCAAAAGGAAATTTGCCAAACCACTTCTCTGGATACTAAGATTTAAGGGTGACTTCCCCTTCTATTTTTTTACACTAAATTCATCTTTATTCAACAAAAATTGTCTATATAATGAAGATAAAAGGAAATTATTTCCAAAGTGTCTTCCCATTCTTTTAAAGGGAAAAAGAGCAGAATACAGATAAAATGAAACAGGAAAGAAACAAAAAAACAAGAATAAAAGATAACAAGAGGAAAAACAGGCAGAAAGCAGGAAACAGACTCAAGCAGCATCAGGGTAGTAGACCAATCAATCTGCTACTAGTTAGTGGCCTGCTATCTGTCGCTAGTTGGATTTCCACTGTCTAATCTACTCTCTTTCCAACCCAGCTGTACTTTCTGTTGTATTCTCATTTTCAAAGAAAATTGGCAGCCTCAATTAAGTTTTAGAGAATGTGCTAAAGTTATTTCAAACAGTTTTAAACCTTTGGTTCACGAACCTCTATAAAGTTTGTTAAATGCTGGTGTGTCAAATGGATCCGTTAAATGGCCAAAGTTTGGTTTGGGTAACCCACTGAAAATAAAACAAATACATTAAAATTTAATTGGCAAAAGCCTTTATTAGCATTATCTTTAGGGATGCCCTAACTGATAGGTATTTATAATCTATTTTTCTACATACTCCTGGCTGAAAAGCATTCTAGGCATAAGTGAATAGATGGCAACAAAGCCACAAAATCCTGAACTACACAAACTCTTCTTAATCTCAGCCCCAATAACTTAAATACTTTTAAAACTCACAGGAGACAGAAAAGAATAAATTGAAAGGACCTCCCCTCCCAAAATTTACTGCCTCTATCAGCCCCACTCAACTTCAGTTCTCATCTTAACACAAAGCCATTTTAGAAAGAAAACTTAATCCAACAAATACATAGTGATTACTAAAGTACTATATTAGGCACTGTGGTACTAAAAAACTTGGATTCTCCTTCTAGATGCTTCCCATCTGGTTGAATATATTGTAACTAATATTTCTTCTAAAACATGGTCAATATGAAAGAGTACTAAATACTTAGAAGACTTTTTAACCTGTCTGATTAAGGAACCAAAGTTCTTAGTGAATAATATTTAAGAGAATTTTTAAAAATTTAAAATTTTTATAAGGAATTGACAAGACCTAATGAATCCCTCTATTCAACATACCTCTGATTTTATTAGTAAAGTTTCACAGTGAAACACATTTCAATCTGTCATTTGACATTTTCATAGTTCATACTCATTTCTTACCAAAACAAACACAAACAGATAAAACAACCCCACAACTTTGGCATGGCTATCATTATCTTTCCATATTGTTAATTATCAATGGAAATTTACATAAAGCCAAGATAATAAAAACCAATCAGCTGGTATTATAAATTATTCTAACATTTTTAAAGGTAATTTTTCTTTCATAAATTTAAAACAAACTGTCTTGGAATGAAGAACTGGAAAAAGTCTAGCTTACTCACCTGATGCAAGAAAAATAATCTGATTTCATTTAGTTTACCAAAATGCAAACTGCTAGGTGTGGGAAGACTTAATTGCTTGAGAATTAAATTTTTTTTATTTGTAACAAAAATGTAATAAAGTATCTTTTAAATATCTGTATTACTCTGATGAATTTGAGGTGGAAAAAAAATAGTAGCTTTCTGAACTGGAATCCTATATCCAATTTCTAGTAAAAGGCAATTTGACTCAACTATACGAAATAGGTTTTTCATATAGTTGAATCAGGCAATATGGAAAGTTAATCACCATTTAAACATCATCTACAAGATTGTATCTTTCATAGAGGAAAAGCACTCCAAGTTCTAAGCAACTGACTTAAAAAAACAAATTTTCAGGATACAATTTGTTCTAAGGCATTGTGTGTGTCTGTGTGTGTCTGTGTGTCTGTATATTCTGCCTCTGAATACAATACTTGCTTTTATATCATAGTTTCAAACACTCTACATAGTAACAGAAAAAAGCTCTGAATAAACATAAAGGGAGGTATAAATTCTTCAGAGTTACTGCCTACTATAAATTTACAAGTTTGTAAGTTTTGAACTATAGAAACTATGGAAACTTGGGTTCTCATCCTAGTTTTCCCAATCAAAAATTGTGTGATCTTGCTAAACCAGTTTAGGTCTTAACTTAATCACTTGTTTGAAAAACAAACTGAAAGCAAAACCCTCGGGACTCATATAAGAAGATATGGCCTCTAACTCTATAGGTGTATGATTTATGAAAATAAATGTCTTACTTGTTTGGTATCTGAGAGAAGATTTCAGTCACCCACTTTTCCAAAGTATCCAGTGTTTCTTGGTGGAGATGGCAGGGAGAAGAGAGGAAAAGGCAATATTGTTATTAAAGGTAGAAATGCAGTTAGATTTCTCACAGATCTCTAGCTATAAAACAAAGGAATATCTTAATTTGGGCATCACTTGCCACTCCTTAACCAGTAATCAGTAACAAGGAGGTAACAATAGTTAAGAAAACCCTGAGACACAATTTTCTTAGACTCCTTTATTCTTTCTCCCTGATGAAGTTAGAAAAAGCACGCAAGTGAAAAAAAAGTTTTTATTACTAGGCTAGTGTGAAGGACTGAGAGATAATACACCAATTATCTTTCTAACCTATTCCAAAACTTACTTCCTCTAGGAAGATTTCTCTTAACTAATCTACACTACACTGACTCTTCTTGGCAGTTCATCAGTACTACTATACTCCATTTATTTTACATTAATTTATACTTGCTGAGGTTTTAATACATCTTCTTAGGTTTATATAATTTTTATCTTCTTTTGATTCTTTTCTTACATTCCATAAGAAATTCTTTTGAAATTTCTAGTAAAACAGGAGATCTAAATGAGAGGAAACCTTTTAACTTTTTTCTAGTGACCCATTACCATCACTGTATAGTAATTAAAAGTTCCACCATGAGTTTCACTAATTCTCAAAACAAATGCCCTTGTATATAAAATATAAGATGCAAATTAGACTAATAAAGTTCTAAATTTATTCTATACTACTTGTATGCTCTTATATTTGTCATCACAGAGGAAGAGAATGCAAAAGAATCAATATCTAGTTGAAGAAAAATGCATGTTCATGTCAGATTTAGAAATGATAATTAAAACTGCAAATTAATATTACATAATGAATATGGAATTGCCTATTTTAATAGATGTTGTAAAAGGAATCTAGAAGCACATTTGTAGTTTGAATGCCGTAGCATATCCGTAACCTTACATTCAAGTCAACTTTAGAGGACTAATTTTGATCCTAAATGCAAAAATGTTTTGTATTTAAGTGACAAGTCAGCTCTGATCTTAATTTTGACAATGAGAGAGCAAAAATTTATGAAAAGGGGAATCATATTAGGGTGAGAGGGTTAGTTTTACAAAAACAAATGTGTAAACTATAAGGTTGTGTCAAAAGAAGTAGTTTAGCAAATGACTGTAAAATAGCCTAAGGAGATTAAAATATAAAGAAAATGAAAGAAAGCTATTGTGATTTCTTTAATGAGAAAAAGTTAACACAACATTATCTTCAGTAATGATAAAAGAAGGAAAAAAGTAGAGGTACGGATTAGTAGTTTACATTTAAGATATTTCTTAGATTTCAATTACTGGATCCTATGTAAGGATGAAAAGACCAACACTGCGCCCTGTAAGAGTTTATGATTAATACAGATTAAGTGCAAAACCAGAGACAACAGAGGCAGCAGCTGAACGTGGCTTAAAAGACCAATTCACAATCTATTAGTACATATTAATATATTCAGAGACTAGCCTAGAGATAAGACCTACATCTATAAAAGAAAACACATTTGCCTGAGAATCAGATGACTTTGGGCTTCCCTGAGCTTTGCCACTTTCTCTGTGCCCTCTCCAAATTCTGATTTCCTTCACTTCATCAAGCAATTAACAGTGCACTGCAACAGTAATAAAGCAGACAAATCCTAACAAAGCACTACTTCCAAGTAATTCTAAAGGCCACAGTAGACAATATTACCTTTGGACTGAACCACTAAAGTCATGTAATGAGCAGAATAGTAATGCATCCAGAATTCTCTCAATCTAGCATGTGTATCAATATTACTCCTTTTTGGCTCATGTTTGAGAGTCTCAGCATTTCCTATAAAAAGATGAAGAAGATTTAGAAATAACTAAGTTTACTTGGTTAAAAGTCTCTACCAACAATGCGTCCTCTGCTACTACATACAACTAATGAAATAACCCAAGTGACTCAAGAATATTGAAACAGTGTGTAATAATAATAATACAGGACAAAAATTCACAAGAAACAATTTCAAAGAATATTTTAACACATAAGGAATTAATCTCTAGTTGGCAATACCTTAACAATTTAATTGCCTTAAGGTTGCTTTCTTAATAGTTTACTATTCAAGTCAGGTTCTACCTCTGAATTGTCTTAACAACATTCTGCATAATTCTTAAAAATAAACCACATAAAGCAAGGATGCCATATAAAGTGTATATAACTGTACAAAATATACAGGGAAGCAAAATATCCTTTGAATGAAGTACCACTTATATCAGCTCATTCCAGATTCTACTCTATGGTCAAGAGGAATAATTTAAGGTTTAAAACTGAATTCTAACACCAAGAAAAAGCCATTATGAAAAACAGATACCATTTAAACAGCTTACCAGATAAACAAAATTAGGTCACAGCTCAAAAACTATTAGAGAAATCACTGCTGAATCTCTGTTGATAAATGGAAATGTCAGGCTGGGGTAAAGCACACACTTTATAATCAGATACTAACAGAGGTTCAAATTCTACACCCACGACTATCAGATTTAAGCAAATTAACTTCCCTGATCCTGTTTCCTTATCTTTAAATGGAGATTATAATGGTACCCAGCTTATAACATTGTTATGTATGATTGAATGGGATAGTTCATGTAGTGTTTAGCAGATGATCTGGCACCCAGAAAACATTCACAAAATGTTAGATGCTATTCTTGATATATTCAATGTTAGGCATGCTTAACTACTGTCTATTTGAAAAGCTACCTAGTTACCCTAAAAGAGAAAAGGTATCTAGTTATCCTACCTTTATAACCTCCCATTCTTTATAAACTTTTCATACTCTTAATCTTCTTTAACTAGAAAATATGAAATAAGATGAAGTGTTTAATATCTTACCCCAAAAAAATTTCCCCATAGGATGTCCAGGTCTAGCAAGGCTTCCAAACAACATTTCCTTTCTGTTTGCATCAGAGGGTCTTGCAAGCTGAAATTCTGTCAGTTTTAAGGAAACATTTTTAATAAAATGAAATTCAGTATCTTACTTTATTATCTGGAAATTCAAGCTTAAAGAACTGAAAGTAAAGAAGTAACAAAAATTAATTTTGCAAGTCATGCGTAGTAAGACTGAAGTGGGGAACTCAATGATCTAGGACAGGTTCTATGGGTTTTTTTGTTGTTTTGGGGGGAGTAGGGGTAATCAGGTCATTTATTTTAATGGAGGTACTGGGGATTGAACCCAGGACCTCATGCAAGCTAAGCACATGCTCAAACACTGAGCTACATCATCCCCTAGGACAGGTTCTATGACTTAACATATTCTATAACTTTAAGTAGTCAATTCACTGTTCTAGAGGTTTTCTCTTATTTTCAAATGAAACCAGTAGCTAATGATCAGAAGGTTTCAACTCTAGGATGTCATGTCTAAGATTTTACTGATGAAAGTGCTAATAAAATGTTAACTCAAATTCCTTATTACCTGGGAACTTTGTCATACATATTGTTTAAATTTCTTCCAAAGCCAACTATGTTGGTAATGATGTACTAATGGTTAAGAACAATCACTTTGAAGTTAGAAATATCTTGGCTAGAATCCAAGTTCGGCCATTTACTAAGCAGTACAACCTTGAGAAAGTTATCTAACTTCCCTGACTCTATTTTTGCATCTATAAAATGGAGTTACTAGCACCTAGCTCACAGGATTCTTATAAGGGTTAAATAAGACAGTCATTTCAATAAACATTTACTGATTGACACAACATTGTAAACTGCCTATACTTCAATAAAAAAAGAGAGAGAGAGAGAGAACATCTATTATGTGGTAGGTACTACTGAACTAGCTGCTGGAGGAAGAAAGTTCATAATCAAAGCAGAGGCAAGATATCAGGCTGAAGAGATACGGAAAAAAACAGTTTTTAAAAGAGCACCTCTAATCCTCAAATAAGACAATAGGGGTAATAATCATCATAATAATGCATACAATAAATGCTCAATAACATTAGCTATTATATTTATCACAGGAGAAATAGTAAGGCATTGCAAATGTTTAATAAGGAGAGTGACATTATCAGATTTGGACTTCAGTAAGTTCATTCTGGCTGTAAATGTGAAAGCAAAAACAGAGGCAGGAAAACTGATTAGGGACCATCACTATTGTACTTGGTAAAGAGAGTGGAAACTAAAGTGGTGAGAGTAGAGATGTAAAGAAGCAGAAGTAAGTATATTCAATCAAATACTTCAGGTATAAGCCATGAAATCTAAATCAATGATGAGACAGTAAAAAATATATACATTTGTGATTTCCACAGTGGGAAAAGATATGTAATAAATATACATACGTAGCTTCAACAGAGTAAATTTTTTAAATCTCTGTAAAAAATTTGAAGATATGGCTATGAACAGAAGAAACAATTTCATTAATAAATGGGATAAGCTGAATAATGGCCCCCAAAGATGGCCATATCCTAATTTCCAAAACCTGTAAATGTTAGCCTGTGGTGTAAAAGGAACTTCGCGGGTGTGATTAAATTAAGGATCTAGCGAAGGGGAGATTATCCTGGACTATCTGGGTGGTCCCAATGTAATCCCAGGGTCCTTATAAGAGGGAGGCAATAGGATCAAAGTCATAAGATGTAGAGACAGAAGTAGAGGTCAGATAGGAAAGAAGTTTCTACACTGATAGCTCTTAAGATAGCAAAAAAAAGAAAGCCATAACCTGGGAATGTAGGTGGCATGCAGAAGGTGGAAAAGACAAGGAAACGGATTCTCCATTGAAGCCTCCAAAAGAAAAACTACAGTCCTGAGGAAATACGTTAGATTTCTAACCTCCAAAAGTCTAAGAAAAGTTTTTGTTATTTTAAACCACAGAGTTTCTGGTAATTTGTTACAGCAGCAGCAGGAAACTAATAGACATATAAATGTATCTACAAAAAGTGATTTAGAACCCCCTACAACTGATAAAAATAGAATATAAATACTGAGCACTTAGAGAACACACTCAACCACTTGCTTACAATTAAAAAGGCTTTGGCCATATACTCAGTCTCAATCACTAAGATACATTACGTAGGCAATTACACATATTTATGTAAGAGTATGAACAATCATTAAATAAAGAGCTAATCATTAAGAATAATTTTTTCCTCTACAATCTTTACTTAGCAATAAGTTAATCTCATTTTAAAACCTACTCTGTGGACATTTACATGAGCTATTGTTACTAAACATACTCAAGGAAACTGTAAAACATTGAACAGACCTATCTGTACATACTGTGCAAATAAATGCCTATAAACATATGTGAATAACCATTCCTTTGAAAGATAAAACCAAAAACAGATTATCAATGCAGGGTATAGTGATAAAGTAATGAAAGTAGAATGAGTTAATAAAGTAAAAGCCTAGAAAAGAAAGAATCTCTTCCATAAGCAGGTAGAGAGGAATAAAGGAAAAGGGAAAATGAATCTACCAGGACAGTTTCTTGAACTTCCCTTTCAACTCCTCTTACGTTGAATGGGCCATCCAAGCATAGAGGCAACAAAAAACTTGCAAATAAGATGACAATGATAAAGACAATCACATCTGAACAGAAGAAAATAACATGTGATTATTGAGCTTTCAAAACTGGTTAATGAATACTAGTTTATTACACCAGTTAAAACTTAAGACCTCTTCCATCACCCTAATCTCAAGTAAATCCTCCATACTAAGAAGGTTAAGTAACTAATGATACATACCTAGCTAGCTATCTGTATCAGATCACAAATTGAAATCTGGGTCTCCTATCATGAAAAACAAACAGGTGGGAGGGTATAGCTCAGTGGTAGGGTGCGTGCTTAGCATGCACAAGGTCCTCAGCTCAACCCACAGAACCTCTATTAGACAGACAGATAGATATAGATAGATAAACCTAATTATACCCCCCAAAAATAAATAAAAACCTGAGCCTTTAGCTTAAGTTCATTTCATTTAAGTTCATCTTAAATCAAAACTACCATATGTGTATGTATATGCATACACATATCACATATCACATATGTATTTGGTATATATATATTTCTGCATATTTCAAAATATAATAAAACATTCTGAATTAAACTTGTAAAATCAAATTAGATATTTAATATTTTAAATGCCAATTTCAACCCACCCTAGAAAGTGTATAAAGAAAAACCTATTTGAAAGAATTTAAGACACAGAGTACATAAAGTTCTTGAGTCCCAAAAAGTATGGAAGGCTTTTAGAGTTTTCTCTAGTTATTTTGGTTTTTCATGAAAACAACAAACATTTATCTGGGCCTGTGGTAAAACAGACACTGTGGGTAGGCAAGTAACAAAAATGAAGAAAATAAATCCATGATTATAAGGAGCTACTAGAGGCAGGAGTAATCTAACTCCATCCCACCCTCTTATTGAGGGCCAAAGTTAGTGACATTTCTGTAAGTAAAACACAAGTTGGCTGACTTAAAACAGAAGGTTCTTTCCAGCTGTCTGCAGTTAATTCAGTGTAGTGAATGCTATAAATGAGTATTAGGACTAGACACTCAATCAAGCCAAGGGGAAAATGCTACAAAAGGAGGAACTAGTACAGAGAACTCACCTCTTCAGTTGTTGCAAGCCAAGCCTAACCTATATAAACTGGAAGTCCACCAAAGTCTAGTATGACATGTTTCTAATGCTAAACTAAGGAAAGCACAGTTAATCTGCAGTGGTGCTATTTATTGGTACTCAGTAATTAAAGAATATTTACAGCACAGCTCTATAATGAGCCCTCACTCTATAAAGACACATAGCTTTCCTTATGATTTTCATTCTTCAAATCACAAAGATAAGAAAAACTGTCAAAAAGTAAAATTAAATGCATTTCCTTCTCAGGGGTTTAGTTTCTTCATCCATAAATATATCACAATTGTACTCGGAACCACAGAAATTTAAGCCACAAAGCACCAACACACAGAGGTAACAAAGGATAAGCTATTTAGGTATTAGGATGGCATATTAAAATAAAGCCTCAGAGAAAATGTCTCTTCATGCAAAAGAGTATATGTACTTTTAAAGTTTTAATACCCAGCATTAACTTTAAGAATAAGGCTCTTGCCCTGCAAAAGATCAGTCACTATGGTAAAACCCTCAAAAAACAAAGGCCGAAAAACTGAAAATCTACCATCCTTATGATTTATTTCAAATTTATACTGAATTAGACATTTAATGGCTTCAGGAATATAGATGATACATCTATTTCAATTTAGCCCTTTATGATATAAAGAGTGATAAATAATAAATGTGCTAAATAATGGAACAATGAAGGAAAAAGTGGTAAGACACAATAAAGCACTTACCACTATCAACAGCTTCAACTTCTCGGTCAATTGCATCTCTGATCATTAGTGGATGGATGAAGAACTGGGCCCACCTGAAAAAAAAAAAAAGTTCAGTAAAAGCTTTTCATCAGTCAACATCTACTAAGTTGGAGATTTAGTTCATATCATGTGTATGTAAAACCTAAACAATATTCCTCATTTCTTTAAAGTCTATAAAACATCCATACAGAAGAGTACATAAAACATAAACATGCAGACTATAAGGTAAACACCTGAGTGGCCATCACTCAGCTCAAGAAACAGACCACTGTCAGGACTCTAGAAGCACCTGGCACCCACCCTATCCTCAGTTAGTATCATGAGTGTTATGGTAATCACTTCTCTGCTTCTCTTTGTAGTTTTACCACATATATATATTTCTAGACCAGTGTTTCTTGACATTTTTTTATTATCAACCCTAAGGAGCCTATTCAGAAATTTTCTTCTAATCTCTCCCATACGAAATTTTTAGAGATATACAGTCTGTTTATATACTGTATGTGTAGCTGCATTTTTATAAATAAAACATGTATAAAGCATACTCTTTTTAACTTTTTAAGTAAGATTTTAAAGGCTATTAGTAGTTCACATAACTGTATTTGCTATTTAATGTAATTTATTATATAAATTGTGATGCAAATTACAAATACAAACTATCCATTTATATGATTGTAGCAATGCAATCAAGTTTTAAAAAAATTAAAATTCATTTTTCCAGCAAAATAAAACATTGAAAAAATTAATTTCTTACCATATTTAACAAACTTTGAACTTTTGCTTGATCTGAGAAGAAATTTTAACTTAATTAGCTACTAGATACTCATTAATATATTTTTCTTTTCAGTACTTGGTATAGCTAATGATGGGCTGAATAACTTTTGTTGAATTAAATATAATTCTAAAAACCAAACACAAAAGCACAGAGAGGATTAAACATAAACAATATCCACAAGACAGCGAATGGCAACCAACTGACACATGCACACCACCTCTAGTGATGAAAGTGAGATCAAACAATCATTTGAAAATCCAATCATCTCTCCATCACAATTTTGTAGCACTGACCTTGTATACACTTTGTATATCTTCCATGAACTCAATGTCAGTATAAATGGTGCTCATGTGATATATGAGAAAATTCAAAAAGAAATTAAATACTAAGTGAAGATGTTGCAGGTAGTGTTAAGCTTTGGACAGCCACAAACCATTATAGTATCAAACATTTTTTTCACCTTTAAGAATCAATTTTTTAGTACCAAAAGGAACAATATGAATCCCACTGAGAATGCATGTTCTAGAGAATACAGTTTTGTTTCGAACTTCATATAAATGGAAATACAGTATATATATTCTTGATGTCTCATTTAACTCAACACTATGTTTTTAATATTCACTCATGATGGTACATGTGGGCTGATTTCAGGTTTGAACCATTACAAACAATGCTACCGTAAACATTCTTATAAATATGTACTGGGGCACATACACACAAGTTTATCTAGACACATGTCTAAGAAAGGAACTCTTAGGTAACAGCATATGCATCGAATGTTCTACATCAAATTTTTCCAAGGTGATTATATCAATTTACACTTGCATTTTCCTGATTCCTAATGAGGCTGAACATCATTTTATATATTTATTAATAATTTTAGTTTATTATTTTGTAAAATGCCTGTTTAAGGCTTTGTTTCCTATTAGGTTGTATTTTTTCTTATTGATTCTAATAATACATATAATTATCCATTTATATGTCATACATTATCACATATAAATTGTCACATATAATTACATATATAGGCTATTCTAAATATAAGTCCTTTGTTAGTTGTATGTGTTGCAAATATATTCTTCCACTTTATACATGCTTTTTTCACACTTTTTATGGTAACTTTTGATGACATAAAGTACTATCATTTTCCCTTTATGTTTTGTTCTTGTGTCTTGTTTGATAATACTTACAAGGCTAAAGCCACATTTATCTCTAATACTTTTTAGTTGTACTTTTCACTTTTTGGCTTATAATCCACCTAGAATTGATTTTTTGTGTATGTTGTGAGGTAGGGAGTCAATTTTGCTTTTGCTTTTCTTTATAGAAGCTCAACTGTCTTGGTATCATTTAAGAAGACCTTCTACCACTGTTCCATAGTGTCCCTATTAAAAATCCACATAAGTTTTGGTCTATTTCCAGGAAACATTCTGTTTCATCGTCTGTTTTCCTAGCCCTACTACTAACACCACAACGTCCCAATGACAAAACAAATCTTAGTATCTAGGAGGTCAGGTCCTGCTACCTTATTATTTTTCCAACTCAGAAATATCTTGGCTATACCTAGCCCTCTGCATTTCCTTATAAATCTTAGAATTAGCTTGTCTAGTTAAGACTAGATAAATTTTCTGATTATGGTTGTGATATATCACTGATGTATCACCATACATTAAATGGGAGAACTAATGCCACTAAAAAAAAATTCATGGATAGTATTTCTCTCAATTTATTTAGGACTTTTAAAAATATCTCACAATAAGGTTTTAACATATTCTCCATAAAGAGGTCTGGAATGATTCTTGAGTGCTTGCTTATTTATGTAGCTTTTATAAACTTTTTTTATTTCAAACTGTTACTGATTATTAGCATTTTTAATTTTTATATATCAAGCTACGTTACTAATTTCAGTCATTTTTATTTGTAGATTTTACATTTTGTACATTCACAATCATATATGCTATGACAGTTGTGTATTTTGCTTATTTTTCCTTCTTGCCTTACTAATAGAATGATGAAAAGAAGCAATCATAACCTACATCTGTCTTGTTCCTGATCATAACGTGAAGTCTTTCAAGGTTTCACCATTAAATATAAGGTTTGGTTTAAAATATCAAATATCATATTGAGAAAGCTGCCATGTACTCTATTGGCTAAGAGCATCTTTATGAATAGATACTGAATTTCATCATGTAATTTTTTTCCTGAGGTGTGGTTTTCTTCTTCAATCTGACAGTGTGATGAACAGCACTGATTTTCTGTTAACCCTACCTCGTATTTCTAGGATGAACCCAACTCAGTACTGCCATATCAGCCTTATTATATATGGCTGTTCGTGAGTCTAGTTTGTATTTTTCCTTATATTATACTTTCTCATATCAAGGTTATGTTACCTTCATTAGTGAGGGAGGAATTATTTCTTCCTTCAGTTATTTGTAGAATTCTAAACAAAAGAAGTTTATTTTTGAGAAGATTTTTCATTACTGATTCATTTCTTTAATGTTTATGAGATTATGCAAACTTTTAACTTATTTTTCTTATGTGGGTTTTATAAATTATATTACTAAGAATTCATATACTTCACCTAGTTTTTTCATTTACAGACATAGGTTGATCAAAACATTGTATTTTCAGTATCTGTCAAATTATGTCATATTCTTTCTTTTTCTCATATTCTCTTGACCAGTCTCATGAAAGGTTTATCTATTTTGTCATTTTTTTCAAAGAACCAACATATAGCTTTCTTAAAACTGTTTGTTGTTTCTATTGAGAAATAATTCACATACCATAAAATCTTCCTTTTAAAATGCATAAGTGGATTTTATTACATTCACAGGATTGTAATTACCAACTGTCTAATTTCAGAAAATTTTCATTAACCCAAAAATAAATACTGTACCTATTAACAGTCATTCACCATTCTACCATCCTCCTAGCCCCTGGCAAACACTAACCTACCTTTGGTCTCTAGGAATTTGCCTATTCTGGACATTTCATATAAATGGAATCACATTATGGAGACTTTTGTGTCTGGCCCCTTTCACTTAGCATAATATTTTCAAGAGTCATTCATGTTCATCATGTACCAGAATTTCATTCCTTTCTTATTGCCAAGAAATATTCCTGTGTATGGATATGCCACATTTTATTTAACCACTCATCAGTGGATTAACATATAGGTTGTTTCTACTTTTGACCTATTATGAATAATGCTGCATGAATTCACACAAAAGTTTTTGTGTAGACACGTTTTCAATTCTCTAGGGTATGTATACTAAGAGTGGAATTGCTCGGTCATATGTTAACTCTTGCGGAACTTCTCTGTTTTCTAACATAGCTGCACCACCAGCAATGTATGACAGTCCCAATTTATCCACACATTCACCAACAATTGTTAATGTTCCTCTTTTTGAAGTGGTATCTCATTGTAATTTTGATTTTCACTTCACTAGTGACTAATGATGTTAAACATCTTTTCATGTGCTTATTGGCGACCTGCATATCTTCTCTGGAGAAATGTCTATTCAGGTCCTTTGCCCTTCTTAAAACTGGGTTATTTGTCTTCTTATTGTTGAGCTGTAGGTGTTCTGTATATATTCTGGATACTAGCACCTCACCAGATATATGATTTTTTAAGTATTTTCTTCCATTCTATGAGTAGTCTTTTCACTTCCTTCATCGGGCACTCTAAAGCAAAAAAGTTTTTAATTTTAATGAAGTCCAATGTATCTGGTTTTTCCTTTGTTGTGTCTGCTTTTGTTACCATATCTGAAAAACTATTGCCAAGTCCAATGTCAAAGAATTAATTATGCCTATGTTTTCCTTAGAGTTTTACAGTTTTTGCTCTTACACTTAAGTATATAACTCAATTTGTTAATATTTGTATATGGTATGAATACAGGGTCCAAATTCATTCTTTCACATGTGGATATCCAGTTGTCCCAGTACTATCATTTGCTGAAAAACTACTCTCTCCTATTGAATTGTCTTGGCATCCTTGCGACTGACCATAAATGTAATGGTTTATTTCTGGAGTCTCAATTCTATTCCACTGATCTATATGTTTATGCTTAGGCCAGTACCATGTTGCCTTGATTACCAAAGAATTGAGTAAGTTTTGAACCGAGTGAGTCCTTCAACTTTGTTCTTTCTCAAGTTTGGCTATTCTTGGTCTCTTCCTTTCTATATGAATTTTAGAATCAGTTTTATCAATTTCATCAAAAAAGGCAGCTGAATTTTTGATAAGAATTAAGTTGAATCTGTAGACCAATTTGGGACATACTGGCATCTTAACAATATTAAGTTGGGGGGAGGGTACAGCTCAGTGGCAGAGTGCATGCTTAGTATGCAAGAGGTTCTAGGTTCAACTCCCAGTACCTCTATTAATTACTCCTCCCCCCAAAATACATGTACCTTTTTTGTTCAACTTTTTCCTAAGTATTTCATTCTTTTTAATGTTATTGCAAAAAGAATTTTTTCTTAATTTCATTTTTGGATTTTTTCATTGCTAGTGTATAAAAACACCATTGATTTTTATACATTGATCTTGATCTTGCAACCTTGTTGAACTTGATATTAGCTCTAATAGTTCACTTGTGAAATCTGTAGGATTATCCACATACAGTGAGTTTTTGTTATTTGTAGTAGTTATGTTCTCTAAAGTTGTCATAACTACTGAATTAGGAAATACTGAACCAATGTGCTAGGGATAATACACAGAGGGACACAAACATTATGATCTTAATCCTAAAGATATCTCACTCTAGTAGATTCTCTTTCCTTTATTTCACAAAAGAGAGAACGAGGTTCAGAAGTGTTAAGGAACCTGCCTAAGGCCACTTCACTAATGGATACCAAAGCTGGGATTCAAACTCCACATAAACTCCACTGGCTCCAGAGCTGGAGCTTCTTTTAGTATATTGTACTGTCCCCTAGTGTCAGCATCCTTCTGCATGAAAGATGAAACAAAAAGGCAGAGTGTTGCCTTGATCGACCTCAGATTAGAATGTGTGTGTCGGGCAACTTATTTTCTTCACAATTTTCAAATTTTTTTACATGTCCGTGAATGACTGCAAAAACATCAAGAGTATTGAATTTGGAACTATAAATAAATTTTAGTGAATAGGCAAATTCTCCACAAATAATGAGAATTATCTGCACAAGATTATGCCATCTGCAAAGAGATAGTTTTACTTCTTTTCCAATATGCATGTCTTTTATTTCATTTTCATATCTAATAGTCCTAGCTAAAATCTCAACTACAATGTTGATTATAGGTAGAGAGAGCTGACATCTTGATCCTGATCTTTAGGGAAACACTTCCAATATTTTACCATTAAGTATGATGTTAGTTGTGGGTTATTCATAGATGCCCTTTATCAAGTTGAGGAAGTTCCCTTTTATTCCTAGTTTACAGTATTTTACCATGAAAAGGTGCTGGATTTTGTTAAATGCTGCTTCTGTTTATATTAAGATTATTTTTGGAATTTGTTTTTTGTCCTTTCTTCTATTAATATGGCATATTACATTGTTGGTTGGTATGGTGAATTAATTTTACAATCTTGAGAAATCTCAGCTGGGGGTGTATAATCCTTTTTACAGGTTGCTGGATTCGGTTTTGTTGTATTTTGTTGAGAATTTTTGCATTTATATTCCTAACGGATACTGATTTTTAGTTTTTTCTTGTGCTCTGTCTAGTTTTGATATCAGAGTAATACTGGCTTCATACAATGTGTTAGGAAGTGTCTCTCCTATTTTTTGGAAGAGTTTATGAAGCATTAGTATTAATTCTTTAAATGTTTGGTAGAATTCACCAGTGAGGTCATCTGGGTCCATACTTTTCATTTGGTAAGTTTGTGATTACCAATCCAATCTCTTATCATAGATCTATTTGGTTTCTGTCCTTTTGAGTTAGTCTCAATAGTTTGTGTCTTTCTGGAAAACTGTCCATTTCATATCAGTTATCTATTTGTTGGCATACAATCATTTACAGTATTCTACTATAGTCCTTTTTATTTTGGTAAGATCATACTAATGTTCTCTTTCATCCCTGATTTTAATAATCTTTGAGTCTTTGTTTTTTCCTGGCAGTATAGCTGAAGGTTTGTCAATTTTGTTCAACTTTTCAAATAACCAACTTTTGTTTTTGTTTTTTTTTCTCTATTGTTTTTCTATTCTATGTTTCAATTATTTCTCTTCAAATTTTTATTGGTCCTTCCTTCTGCTTATTTGGGTTTAGATTGTTCATCTTTGCCTTGTTTAATTAAGATGGAAGTTTAGGTTGACATGAGATCTTTTTTAATGGAAGTGTTTACAGCTATAAATTCCACTCTGACCACTGCTTTTGATGCATCCCATAATTTTTTTGTATGTTGTTTTCATTTTCATTAGTCTCTAAGTATTTTTTAATTTCTCTTGTCATTTCCTCTTTGATCTACTGATTATTTAGGGATGTGTTGTTTAATTTCTACAGACTTGTGGAATTTCCCAAATTTCCCTCTGTTACTGATTTCTGATTTCATTCCATTATAATTAGAGAACATACTCTGTATAATTTCATCCCCTTTCAAACTTCTTAGGAATTATCTTATGACCTAATATATATCTATGCTGGAGAAAAATCCATGCTGCACTTGAGAAACGTGTATCTTGCCAATTTGGGGTGAAGTGTTCTATAGATATCTACTGGTTTATACTCTTGTTCATGCCTTCTATTCCTGCTAATCGACCAACTTGTTTTATTCTTTCTCCAAAGTGGGATATTTACATTTGCAACTAATAGTATTGAGTTGTGTATTTCTCCCCTCAATTCTGTCAGCCTTTGCTTTATATATATTTGGGGCTCTTTTGACAGATGAATGTATGTTTATAATTGTTATACCTACTTGATGAATTGATCCTTTTATTCTATCATAAAATTCCCTGGTCTCTAGTGACAAGTTTCATCTTAATGTCTGTTTTGTCTGATATTAGTTCGGCCACTCCAGCTCCCTTTTAACTACTATTTATATGGTATATCTTTTTTTATCCTTCTATTGACAATCTATTGGTCTACTGTAATCTAAAGTGTGTCTCTCACCAACAGCACATATAGCTGAATCATGTTTCTTTACCCAATCTGCCAATATCTATCTGTCTTTTAACTGGAATGGTTAATCTACTTATATTTAACTTAATTATTGATAAGACAGGACTGACATCTGCCTTTGCTATTTATTAAAAGTCTCAGGTTTTCTTAACTATTTCTTAACTAACATCTTGGCTTTTAACAATCAATTTTGAATTAATACCAACTTAAAACTTCAATATACAAAAACTTTGCTCCTGTATATTTTTTCTCTCCTCCTTTATGCTATTATTGCCATATATGTCTTTGTACATTATATGCCTATCTTTTATACATTATATTATGTCTTTATACATTATATGCCTGTCAACACAGATTTATAATTTTTGCTTTATACAGTTAAATTTACAAAGAACACACTTACACTATGTTTTATATTTATCTATATATATTTTTGGTTGGTTTTTTTTTGTTTTGTTTTTTGTTTTTTGAATCTCTGACCTATATTTTCCTTCTGTCTGAAATAAATTATTTAGAATTCCCTTTGGTAACTTGATTAGTGACACAAATTGTGTGTCTAAAGTCTATTTTACAATCATTCTTAAAAGACATTTTATGCTTGATGTAAATTTGTGGTTGGTAGTTATTTTCTTTCAGGTTATTGCAGCTATGCCACTAGCTTTTAACTTTCACTACTGCTGTTGAAAAGTCATCCATCAGACTAACTAATATTCCTTTGAAAGAATTCTGCCCTTTTATCAAAGATTTTCTATATTTGGTTTTCTGCAGTATCACTATGTCTATCTACATGTGGATTTCTTTAAAGATATACTTTTGGAATTTGTTAGACTTCTTTTAACCTCTTATTTGATGTTCTGGAAAATTTCCAGTGATCAACCATTCAAATATTTTATTACTCCATTTTTTTCTCCACTTATTCTAGGACTCCAAGAAAATATATATTGCATATTTTCACTCTGTCCTCTATGCCTCTTCTTCTTTTCTCCTGTATTGCTGATCTTTTTTTTTTTCTGTTTATGCTTTAGTTGCCATTACTTTTGGTCTGTCTTCCAATTCACTAATTCTATCTTCAGCTACATCTACTCATTTCTTAAACTTGCCCACTGGGTTTCAATTTCAATTATCATGTCTCAGTTCAAAACACTTTCTCATTTTTATGTTTCAAATCTCACAGGTCACATTTTGTACTTTCCTATTACTTATAACTGTATTCAAACTTGTCTCTTATTTCTTTAAAAATAAATCATTTCTGTAATTCTATTTAACCATTCCAATGTCTAAATATTACAAATCTTTTTCTGTTTTCTGTTCTCACTCATGTTGTTTTGTTTTCTTGTGTGCCTGCTTATGTATGACTGAATACTGGTCGCTCTACTTGAAAAATTATTCATAGGAGCACTGTACAGCACAGGATAAAGACACTTTCCTTTTGAGAGGATTTGTATTTGCATCTCTTGGGCATCTGAGAACAGTACCAGTTCTGGACCATGTTAAATCACAATCAAGACTTAAGGTTCACTACAAAACTCTGACATTTTGAAAGTAGCCTCTAATTCCTCAGGATGGCAAATCCATTTCCTCAAGCTGAGGGTGAAGCCTTTTGGAGTCCCAGTTTATTAAGAGAAGGGTCTCCTTTTAGATAGCCCACTTTGTGAACATCCTGGGCTCCAATAATTCTTGCTTTTGCCCTGAAATACTGATTAACCAAAGTTCAAATTTACTGAAATGTCACCAAGGCAAAAGCAGCTTCCATTCTCATTTAATTACTAGAGTAAAAATTCAGTCATTTCCTCAACTTTTTACTTAAATGATTCAAGATACTGATAAAAAATGTGAACTCGGAGGGAATTGGATTTCATCATCTTTGAGGTGGTCAGAATTTATTCAACAAATCCTTTGCCTATTCTTTTTTCCAATGAAGTGAGTTTTTCCCATCTTTATATTTGGATATAACCAAATATAAAGTCACAGAAATTCAACTTGTCTATTACTTAAGCTTTCTTCATACATAAAGACCTATCTGTCGTGAAACTTAGGATCTAAGAACTTTGAAGCAAGAACAAACATGCAGTCATCTTCAGAGTATTCCTGGTTTTCTACGTTTACAAGAAAGATAATTTAGGGCATCATTTGTATTGCCTTCATTAATTTCTTTGGTCTCTAATCTTTTGTTTGTTATTTTGGAATTAATTTTTTAATTAGGTAAACACTGAGTATCAAATGTATGTGCTGTGAGCATGTCCTTAAGTATGTGATTAAAAGAGTTATATATAGTGCACACCTAGCATGCACAAGGTCCTGGGTTCAATCCCCAGTACCTGGATTTAAAAAAAAAAAGTTAAGATGGTAAATTCTAAGGGGTGGGTGTAGCTCAGAGATAGAGTGCATGCATAGCATACATGAGGTCCAGGGCATAATCTCCAGGACTTCCAAAAACAAAAACAAAAACAAAAACAAAAACAAAAACAAAAACAAAAACAAAACAAACAAAACAAGAGCTATAAAGTAGTTCATTCAATACAAGTAGACAGCCATATTTTAGATTAATGAAGAAAAACCACTATGTTGTATCCTATTATAAATGCTACTATCAAAGTAATTGTGTCAGTCTTAATGGGATTTTGGCCTTGTTTTAATGCCAAAAAATTAATGGAAAAAATTTGTTAATTTGGGGGTTTAAAAACACAAATATTTATTCCATTGAAAATAATGGCATATGGTTTCAACATATAGGAATTTACCCCGCGTCAAATTAGTATT
Source organism: Camelus dromedarius (assembly GCF_036321535.1). Lineage (NCBI taxonomy): Eukaryota > Metazoa > Chordata > Mammalia > Artiodactyla > Camelidae > Camelus > Camelus dromedarius. Next base: position 33,814,418 of record NC_087449.1, on the reverse strand, counting down.
TTAAAGGATGAGACAATTTCTTTAATAAAATTGGAACTTTGTCATGTTTTGAGAAATGTTTTTGTTATTTGTGTTTTGATTTTATTTTTTTCTATAAAGAAACTGTATTAATTCATTCAAGAAATATCTGAGTGACTGCCAAATTCTTGATACTGGAGATATATCAACAAAAAATAGACCAAAATCTCTGCCTTCAGAGCTTACATTATAGTAACCAAACTCAAGATTTCTTTTTTTAGATTTCAATCTTACATTTATCTAGAACTTGGTATACCACTTTTTTCTAGTGTAGATTTTGGTCTGTAATCTTGGGATATCAAAGCTCTACTAATGCACTAACATAAACTTTCTAGAAGGCAATTTTGCAGTGAGTATACAAAAAAAAGCTTTAAAAATATTCATGCAAAAATACTCAGCAATTTCACTCCTTAGAACTTAACTAAAAGAAATAATTAAGAACGTACACAAAGATTAGGGTATTTATCATAGCATTACAATACTAGAAAACTGGAAACAATTCAGCTATCCAATAATTTGTGACTGGCTGAACAAAAAATCATGTTTATAAATTATAAAATTATATATAAAAATGATATATCTTATTTAAAAATATAAAGATATGAACAAGCTGATCCCATATATACTATAAATATACATGGTTATATTCCAAAATAGTGATCTAAAGATTATAAAACCAGAAGCAATCTTATCTCTTTTTTTTGTCTCTGTTTTTCTGTATTTCCTACTAAATTAGGAAAAATAATTGCAACAGTGAGTCAACAGAGACTACACTGTTTACAAAACTCAAAAAGTATTTAAAGTATTTCAGTTTAATCTTTAATGCAAAGACTAAGTATTACAGAACAAGAATCAAGGTATATTTATAGTTTGCCCTTTTCTCCAAATAAAGTATTGTGACAACTCTACAGAATTAGAGTACTACTTGAAAACAAACACCACATAACAATGCCCAATATTTCTATTTGTAAGGTGGCATTAGATAATCAAAATAAAAATATATTTTTAGTTAGTTACCTATCCAGGGCTTCCTTGAAGTATTTTCTCTGGACATCAAACTGAAAGACTGTACGTTCACAATCAGTTGAAGCATTATCACTACCCCCGTGTTTCTTCAGGAAAGCATCAAACCCATTCTCATCTGGATATTTCAAACTACCCATGAACACCACTAAGTGGAAAGAACACAAAAATAAAGACAATGTTTTTACTAACAAGGATAAAATTTCTCATATGCAAAAAAAAAAAAAAAAAAAAAAAAAAAAAACCTGGAAGAAAATATACCAATACATGAACAATGGCTATTTCTGGATAATACTTACTTTCTTTATTATGTTTTGTTTTTCTAATTTTCTATAAAGCTCACACATTACTTTTATACTCAAAAATGAAACATTTTATTTTTAATGAAAGACACATATAATTTATTTGTAAAAAGGTTAAAATAAACATAGACATATATGCAGATTAATTTCTACTATAAAAACTGATAAGGTGGTAAGTTTATCCTCAATAGCTTAGAAAACCAGAACATAAAAAATAAGTAATTCAGGAAAACAAATACAGATTTAGGTACTCATAACTACAGCATCTACATAGGTTGTACTTAGGTACATTCATAATTAAATTGAATTTTTTCTGCTTTGCTTTGGTATTAATCATGCTTTTTTCTTTTCTGTATTTCTGATGCTTTGACATCTTGGGGCCTTGCCAACTGTGTAAGATACTGACCCTTCCAAGACTACAACCTGAATTCCTAGAGATTAGCAATTTTTCTCCTTACGTGTTGGTCTTACCGTACCTGAATAATAAAGCCTACATTTTAGTATTCTAAGTGGTTTCACTCTAATCCTCAAAGCAAGTAAACTCAAAGAGATCAAAATTAAGTCTTCCCTGGTGATATTCATAATGATTTTTTTCTTAGTCTTTTTTCTTATTAAACATGTCATAATTCTACCAAACCAGTTACTTATCTTTGAAATCAATTCATACAGATTTGGAGGAAAAAACACACCCAGGAATGACAGTTTACAAAGATCTTACTGTGTTCCAAAAAGTGTGCCAGCCCGGGTAGGTCATCCGGATCAGCAAAACTCCCAACTCCAACACAAAGAGCCGCAGCAGACTGGAGTAAGTAGAACACATACAAATAGTGAGTCAATCCAAAAGGAATAATATTGTCATCTCATCTTAATGATTCACTTGGAGATGGACGTTTTCCAATAGAAAGTAACAAAATTCTTTCCCTGAGAATCAGGAGGAGCAGCAAAGTGAAACTCACCAGAACTGTGTCAGTTTCACCCTGCTGCTCCTCCTCTTGCCATCCTGCCAAATGCTGAACAGGTGCAGACCTAAGGAAAAAAGCAGAAACAGACAGAAAAAAAGCGAAGGGGGACTGGCCAGCCCACCCAAATATCATTTTGTGTCAGCATTTCAGAATTCTGAACCAAGTTTGTTTCCTGACTTATCAGATTTTGGATATCTGCAGAAGTAATATATCCAAGTAGATTATCTCTAAAGATCTCTAACCAATTGAAGGCTCTGTGTTCAGTTAACTCAGTTACTAGATGTGAAACTTCTCAATATTTTACTCAGAAAGTTTTGTTTTTATTAAAACAGGGCATAAAATAACAAGTCAGGAAAGCATCTAACAAAGATAATAAACAAATAGTTAAAAAAGAAAATCTTTAGCTATTAAAAAACTACAGAACTAGACTCTAAGGAGGCTTTTTAGTTCTTCATTTCATATTGAAGATATATAGACTACATTACTTATCAGTTGATATTCTGCCAGTACCTTGGGAAAATCAGTTTTCAACAAAATAGATGGTCAAGAGGTACACCAAACTCTGCATTTAAAATTATTAGGGCATACCATTATATCACTGTAAGTTAACAGACACAAAAAAAGGAAAGAAAAATAGTCAATCTGAATCCTTGAGGATAGAAACTTGAATTATTAACTTTCCCAAATGTTACAAATGTCAATTTTAAAAGTAACACATTTGGTGACAGACTGTTTTGATAAATGGTTACACTCTTAGAGAGCTTTTAAAAAAGAGCATGTCCCTGGTATAAAGTCTGGTAATTTGTTAGGGGGGTAAAAAAGAACATGTTTTTAGAAGAACCAAACAGCCTCACTTGATACTATAAGTCCCATTTTGAAGACTTAGGCAAATAAACTCAGTTAAAATGTGAGGGAATAATCACTTCTTCAAACCACAGTTTAACCTGTTCTGTGATGTTTAATAGATGCCTAACCTGCTTTCAGCTCCAACTACCCCAAAAAGATTTCTTGTTTCGACCATCAGGGTTGAAGATATTTTTGTATAAGTTGACTTAAACCACAGTTTATCAGTCAGCTTTGACCACAGCAAAAACAGGCTCTGCGATTGCTAGAAAAGAAATTCATACTTGAGAATTATCTACCCAAGAAATTCATACTTGAGAAATTCATACCTGAAATTGACTTAAGCCCTGAACAAATCATAATTCAATATATACCATACTTAAATTTCAATCTTGTTAATCTATCAAACTTTTCAGATTACGATCAACTTCCTTCTGGGAGGAAGAAAATGGAGGAGGATAAAAATGAAGACTCAGAAGAACAATTCTTAATTAGGTAAATGTTCTCCAAAAACCTCAAACTTTTCTTCCCATTTCCCTCATAAATTCTCATGTTTATGTTAAACACAATTCACATTTTTCAAATAAAAAACCATAAAACCACTGCAAAACCCTATCCTACTCTTAAGTCACCTCTTATCTAGACAACCTACTTTATTTTCCTTTTCAGACACTTATTCACTCAATGAAGCTAAATCATTTTCCATCATTATAATCATGAGGTCTTTCCTTTCACTAGTGTACCTATTGTATCTGAATCAAAACAATTTGATCTTCTCTTCAAACTATATAGGGTTCCTTTGTTCCTTTCTAATACCCAGAACATTAGCTATCAATATCTTATGGGGAAATAAATTAAGTTCTCAGAAAAGAAAGGTAGCATTGAAGCCATTTTTAAAAATGATTACTAGTATCTGACCCTGTTGCTTCTAGGAGAAGTAAACATTTACAGTTTGATGCACTTAAGCAAAATAAAAAGGGGTACCCAGTCTGTGAGTCTGTTTCTGTTTTGTAGATGAGTTCATAGTGTCCTTTTTTTTTTTTTTTTTGGTTACCAGGGAAAGAAAGGAAGAAACAAGGGTGGGAGGGGATAAATTTGGGAGTCTGAGATTTACAAATGTTAGCCACTATATACAAAAATAGATTTTAAAAAAGGTAGGCTACCCAAATACTAGATGTGCATCTCCATTTGTCAAAGGGGTTCACAATTGCTGTATAAATCTAAGATATTTTAACATATCTTGACAATTGGCTGTCAAAACAATTTTTAATTTAATCCTAGAGTTTTGCTTATCAGTCGATAGAAGATATAAAGAAGCCCACAACACAAGAAAAGCTACTAACAGAAAGACTAAAATATAGAAAGAAAATTACAAAGAATATTCAGTTTTAAAGTTATAACCCAATAAGTCTTGGAGCTAAAATGGACTCCAAAATTTATGTAATCCAATTCTGTTTTAGAAATGAGAGAAAAAATGGGAAAACGATAAGGCCTAAAATCCTCCAGAAAGGTAGGGACAGAACCAGAGTTAGAACTCAGGTTTCCTGACTGTTAATATTCTTTCCATTCTTGATTTTTATCATTTCTTCCCATCTATCATTGCTTTATTTGGAATTATGAGGTCTACTTTAAATTAAAAGTGAATTTATTGATTCCTGACTTATTTATAAAGACTCTAGTATAGACTATCAAGTAGTATATACATTTTTTTTTTCAGTGTTTTGGTTTTCATCCCTAAAGCTTTCCAAGCTAAAACCACTTGGCCCATTATGCTCCCCCAAAACAAGCATCAATCATAATCTGATTAGCAAGGGGCAAACAGCTTCTTTAAAACATGACTCAATCCCTCAAAACAACTCTATGAAAGAACTGGCACAATCTTCTTTAAAAAAATAATTTTTTCAAGGCTTTAAAAGATCTGCTACTCAGTTATACATAACTATTTTTTCTTTTAAGAATTGTTAATGCAATATAACATTAAATAAAATACTGAAAATGAAAAAAATTAATTTTTTCCAGGAAGAGCACCTATCAGAGGATTTATTTAAGACATATCACCATAAATTGATAGAATATTATAAACTGACTACACTTCAATTTAAAAAAAATACCAGAAATTGACACATTGTAAACTGACTATACTTCAATGAAAAAAAAAAAGACGTATCTACTACTTATATCTCACATCTTCACACTTTGAAGGTGGACTTTATAGTATAACACATTTGACATTTAGATTTTAGTGTTAATAATCTGATATCTGAACTTTAATGGCTCCAGAATATTATCCTCCAATATAGGTACTTCCTACTGCAAAATAGAAGGAATTCTTCAAAAAAAAAAAAAAAATCCAGAGAGGAAAATTCTATCAAGCTCTATTTATCTATTCACTGTTATTATATATTACACTAAGCTCAACTCCCCATTTCTACTCCAGTTTTTTCAATTTACTTGTTATTTGTCCAGACCTTTGGTGCTTTGCCATAAAAAGAGATACACCACAATCAATTATCTAGATAGAAACTACCCATGAGGGCTCTTAGAACCCCAGTCCCAGGTAAAGACTCTTCACTAGCCTTTTCTTTTGCTTTTTCCAGTCTCTCCAAAGACAATACACTATCTTATACCTCTATCCCAAGCTAAGAATTATGCAGATCCTCACCCCTAGGAATTTGTTTTTTAAACATATAATGTGTACAAATACACATAAATTCAAATACTACCAGCGATCATCTCTAAGAGTTATGGTTATGGGCAGCTTTTATATTTCTGTTTTTCTTTATTTTCCATTAGCTTCTGAAATGAGTATTTGTCATTTTTATAATCAGAGCAAAATGTTCTTAAAAATGTAATCTTTATACAGAATAAAAAGACCTTTACTGAAGGTCAAAAGACAGATATATACTTTAATTATGAGATAAAACATAAGTTTAAAACTTATCCCAAAGAATTCCCCAACTAGAAAAAGATAACAGACATGATTCACACCTGTTTTTCAGTGGTTTTCTTTCTAACTTCTGCTCTCTCTTCTAATTCTTCCAGTTCATTATCCTCGGTATCAAGATCATCATCATCATGTTCATCATCATCATCGTCAAACTCATCTTCATCATCAAAACCCTCTTCATCATCATCTTCTATTTCTGCTCCAGAGTCTTCATCATCGTCGTCATCGTCGTCATCATCATCGTCATCATCTTCTTCTTCTTCTTCCTCTTCTTTCTCTTCATCATCTGTTGCATCACCCATTTTACCTTCCATATTACTTAGGTCTGAAATCAAAAGTGCTTGCAAGCCATTTTGTAATTTGATGTATCTAAAAAAAAAAAAAATTACAACACATTTGAGTCAGCTACTCATTACACTACACCAACATGATCAGCTTAGCAAAATTAAAAAAAAAAATCCGAGTACACACACACACACACACAAAACCCAATACTATTTTTAAACTAATAAAAAACAGTTGCTTCTGGGGAGGAGAACATCAAAAGCTTATCAGTTTCTAAGTACTTAGAAGGAAAAGATGAGAGAGACACTTCATTATTTGTATTTTCTATATACAGGCAAATATATAACATTTGTATTTTTAATTTCGAACTATGAAAATATATTCACCTATGCAAAAACTAAATTTCAGAAGTTAAACACAGTCAACAAACCCACCATCAGCCTCTTTTACTATTTTTTCAGTTTATAAGTACTTAATAAACATTTTGCCACACAAGAAGACTTAACCTACAAGAAACACATCATTCAATATACAGGGCAGTCATATCAGCTTAAATATTAAACAAAATCTCATTATATTTAAACCGTGTTGATTCTCATTGGAACAATGTATTTGATGTTTTACAACAGTCTCCAAAGCTGCTTTTATGGACTAAGAAAACGGTTTTAAGTTAACTCTAAGTTTGTTCTAAGAAAACTAAGTCCCACAGAATGATAATCCTTTAGGAAGATGATTATCCTATTCAGTAAAACTGTTGTGCCAGTTTGATGACTGGGGACCTACTACATTTATACTCATTCTTTGATATGTTAGTCAATAAGCATTTACCAAGCAGCCTTAGTGTATCAGATACCACCTTACATTAAGGTAAAAAGAATAAAACCACACTTCTCACCCTTAGGCACTTATTGTCTAGTACAATACAGAATGATAGAGGTAAACACAAAATGTTAGAAAGAAGGAAGCAATCAGGGAAGAACTCTTTAGACAAGGTACACTTAACTCGAGCACTGAAAATGAAAATGAAACAAAAAAAAAAGTTACTAGCAGAAACTGGGGAAAATAACGTGCAAAGAAAGACAAGAAAAAAGGAGCCTCTGGGTCAAGATGGAAGACTAATGAACACATGGATTTATCTCCTTTCCATGTAAAAAATCACATTTAAAAAGAAAACAGAAGAAAAGATGTAATGGTTGCTTTTTGTTTTAGTTTTGTTTGAGAATACAATCTCAACAGAAAATAGAAAAGGATGCTGTTAGCAGATCAAAGTTCAATTAATCAGATTGATGAAGAAAACAGAAAAGAGGGCCATAGGCCTAAACACACATAAGGGATTAGTTCTTCCCAAGTAAGTCAAAAAAGCCTATGCTCCAGGTCAGTAAATGAACAGTAGGTAGAGCATCAAGAAAAGAAGCTCAATTATTAATTGAACTGGAAACAACCCAAATATCTACTGACAGCAAAATGGAAAAACCATGGTATGTTCACACAATGGAATTTTCACATAATAGAATTACTATAAAACAGGGAAATATATAATCCAAAAACAAACTACAACAATTATAATCTTAAAAACATGAGTGAAAGTAGTAAGTCACAAAGGACTACATACCATATGAACACCATTTATATAAAGTCAAAAAACAAGCAAAAGTAAACAGCATATTGTTTGTATGTACATAAATATGATAAAAACTTTTTTAAATCAAAAGAAGGATAAACACAAAATTCAAAATCGCTGTTGTAGGAGGACAGCATGGGAGGATACTGAGGGAGCATGTGGAGAAGAATACTGAAATAGATGCTAGTTTTTAAGTTGAGTAATAGGTTATTCATTTTGGGATTTATGATCCACCACTTAAATAAAAGTTACACATTTTCTTTACATATATCAAATATTATGGTCTTATAAGTTTCTTAAATGATAATTAAAGAACTTCAGCAGTAATAACTTGGCCAATCAGGCCATGCTTGCCTGTGCCAAATAATCAAACAGCAGTAGGACATGTTAAAATTGAAAAACTGTTTTCTAAGAATGTGAACAATCTGTCTAGAAATGAATTCTAGGATGAATCTTAGAGACACAGAACATCAGAGTAGTAGACATTAAGGCAGCTTTAAAAGGAAGAGGGGGCAGGTGGGAAGGAGACCACTTAGATTTTGTAAAGCGCTTTTTTTTTTTAATAGCTTAAAATTTTCAAAAATAGAGAACACAAGGAGAAAAAAAAAATAACGGCATTCTACTTTCAAAATGATCATATGCATCCTACCTGCAAAATAAATCACAAATATGTAACTTCTTATCGACACCATAGCTATTTCCTTAGTCTATGCTGTCACTATTTCTAGTCTCATAACCAGTCTCCCTGTCCATTCTAACTTCAATACCCCAGCTTACTCCCGACTCCCACCCCACACACACACCTCAAGTCTGTCCTTAGCAGCCTGCAGAAAGCAGATCAGGTGTATTATGGGCTAAATTTCATAACTCCAAAAGTCATGTTAAAATTCTAACTTCAGAATATGACTGTATTTAGAAGTAAGGCCTTTAAAGAGGTGATTATGTTAAAATGAGGTCATTGTGGTGAGCCCTAATCTAATCTAACTGAAGTCCTGAAATTTGAACACAGATTAAAAACCAGGTGCGGACAAAGCAAAGAAGGTGACCGCCCGCAAGTCAGAGAGGCCTCAGGTAAAAAAATCAAACCTACTAACAACTTGATCTTGGACTTCTAACCTCCAGAATTAAAAGAAAATAAATTTCTGTTGCTTAAGCCATTCAGTCTGTGATAGTCTGTTATGGCAGCCCTGACAAACTAATGCAAGGTCATTTCCCTTTTCAAAAACCATCAATGGCTTCCCATAATGCTTGGAATAAAATTCCAAATCCTTATCAGGGCCTAGAAGGCTCCACATAATCTTATCCCCCACTACTTCTCCAATCTTCTTTCCTACCACTCTTCCATCATTCTCTTTGCTGATTTAGTTTCTGACTTTATTGTTCTTTCTTGAAATCTGTTCCATCTCTTCTAAGTCTTTGCTAAAGTGTCCCCTTTTCAAAGATGCCTTCCCTGACCACACTATTTAACATAGCACTCCAGTCAGTTCCTACCCTCCTTTTATCCTGTTAATTTTTTTTTCACACCATTTAACATCACTTGTTTTTGTTTTCTGAATTTTCTGCCTGTACCTTTAGAATGTTAGCTCTGAAGGCATAGCTGTATCCCCAGCACCTAAGACAATGCTTGGCACTTTCAAACACTGAAGAAGTACTTGTTGAATGAACAAAAAAATGTTAATGCCTATAGGGGGCCTGATACATGATAGGTACTTAATATCTGCTAAATGAAACAAGATTCTCAGGCAGTTTTATAAAAATAAGTAGAATTATGTGTACACATATACACATTAAATGTATATAAAGGTACAGCAAAAAAACTATAAGAATACAAACCAAATGTAACACAAACATAACAACTGAGAGAGGAATAAAAGCAGAGCAAGATACAAGAACTTTCTTGCTTTGCTCTATAATTTCTATATCTTTTCTAATCTTTTATATTAAAAATATAATCATTTATTATTTGTATAGTAAAAATCCAAAACCCACTCCTTAACAAACTAAGAACATACACACACACAAAAAGCCCTTAGCTTTACAGAGAGTTAACTTCCATAAATCAACATCAAATCCATCTAAAGACAGTCATGGACAAAATGCTCTTTATCATCACTTCTATTCAAAACTATATTAGAAATCCTAGTCAATGAAAACAGATCCACAATACAAATAAAAAGAATTACAAGGCAAAGATATTGAAAGCTAAAATAATTCACTGCAAAATATATGATTACCTAGAGAATGCAAGAAAATGTAAAAAAAGAAAAAAAAACGATTAGTATAGTTTTAAATAGTTCAGCAAAGCATCCAAAATCAAGAACCATGAACAAAATTATGAATTTCCTATATACCAAAGATAACCAATTAAAAGGTAACCAATTAAAATGAGATTTAAATACAAGGTCCTATTCACAAAAGCAACAGAAACCATAAAATACCTCAATTTATACCTAATAACAACAGTACGTATATTAAAGGTATTAACATATATCTTAATGCATTTAATCTTCATAATAACCCTACTGAGTTATTATTCCCATTTTATGGATAAGGAAACTAATGCACAAAAAAAGGAGTTTTATTTGCCTAAGCTTAGCAAGTAGCATGGCACCAGAAGCCATTCTTTTCACTACTACTCAACACATCTAACACAAGGAAAACTAAAAAACTATACAAGAGAAAATAACAGACTTGACTAGTCATACCATGCTGTTGTCAGGGAACATCCAATATTGCAAAGACATCAATTTTTCCCTAAAATTAATCTATAAATTCAAGGCAACACCAATTTAAAACACCCAATAAGTTTCTGTGTGTGTAACTTGGCATACTGATTCTAAAATTCATGTGGACAAAAAAAAACACAAAAATGCCAAGAACATTTTGAAAAGGGAAAACTCCCTTACCAATTATAAAAATATAGTATTTTAAAGCAGTCAAAATTAAAGAGTATGCTGGCACAGGAACATCTACAGATCAATTAAAGAAAACAGGTTCTAGAAACAGAGCAATGATTATAATATTGTTGCAACACTGTTTATTGTGATTCAATAAATGATGCTGAAATAGGCAATTTATTTAGGGAGACAAAATAGCCACCTCTCTCTTACACTCAACACATATAAATTCCACACAGATTACAGAGCTAAAAGAAAAAAATGTTTTAAAATTATTTGAGAAAATATTGTTATAATATTGGAATGAAGATTTGTGCTAAACAAGACACAAAATCTAGAAGCCATAAAGGAAAAAAAAGAAAGATTTCACTATAGTCTAATTTAAAACTTTTTTGAAACAAACATCATAAACAGAATCAAAGAGCAAACTACATACTGAGCGAAAAGATTAACAATATATAAGAGTTCCTTCAAATCAGTAAGATCAAAAAAAAAAATGAAAAATAACAGGTTTAGAAATATAGACAATATTTCAAGAAGAAATAAGATGGTCAATAAATGAAATGATGCTGAACCTCACTAGAAATCAAAGATAAATTAAAACAAAATATGTTTCATCCAGCAAATTAGCAAAATTAATTAATTAATTAAAATTACTTCTATTGAACACTACAAGGGGACAGAGTATTCTCACACAGTTGCTTATGAATCTCAACTAGTACAGTATTTTTGTAGGAGAATATGGCCATATCTATTTTTTCTTAAAAATGTAAACTCTGCATACGTTCTAACCTGGTAATTTCATTTCTAGGTATCTTATGGAAATATTCACACACACAATGAGGTATCAACAGTGTTCACTGAAGCAAAATTTCTGATAGGAAAAAAGTGGAAATCATGCAAATGTTCACAGAAAAATATAGCCATAACACAGTATACTTTACTATACAGCCTTTAAGACCTCATTTTCACATATAGAGAGAAAATAGTTAGCAAATCAGCTTCTATCCTTAAATTGCTATTTCTAGACCTAGATAGATAGTGCTAAATCATTATAGGTCAAAAAAGGATACTTGGGGGCCTAACTTTATAATTATATAACCTATCATTACCTACCCCCCAACCATGTAGTCTCAATTGTTTATATGTATATGTGTATGTATTTATAAAAGTTTTTGGAGGTGTAGGGCTCTTCTAAGATGAATAAGAAAACCTCTCTCCCTCTAGCTTACTCAACTTGTCTTCCTTTATTTGGTTTCATTCTCCCACTGCTCCTGTACTAACTATAAAGATCAAAGTAGATTTTTCAAACCAAGTCCAAGAATCAAGAATATAGTATTATTCTTTTTATATTAAAGTACCCACCCACTCATCTTTATTTGTTCCTTAATAAAATAAACCAACCTTTTGTGAAACCACTTTCAGTCACTAAAACTACCAGATTAAGAGATCATGTATTTAAATCCAAAAATACTTGAGACCACATGGTGGGGGGGAGGGAAGGAATAGTGACAATGTACATAATTACAAAGTACCCTCTTCTGACCTAGAAAGATGTACTGTCTGTCTAGACCTGGAATTAACAATTTAAGGCTAGAGCTTTAGTCATTAATTACTCTATAGCACATTTGGAACTTTAGACATCTTTGCAGTTTAAAGCTGCAGACCTGGTTAAGAAGTCCATAAAAGAACTAATATTGTTATGCCAAACAAAGCATTAAAAATCAAATTCCCATCTAGCTTTGCCTACAATTCTAGGCCAGCTGCAACTCTGAAGTTGAAAGAGCCCACACAGTAAAGCTGATATGGCCTGCCTAAGTCAGCTAAAGCCTTCTTACCCAAGCTGTATTAATTTAAAGCTGATCATACAACTATTTAAAAAGAGACAAAATACAAAAAGTGAAAAAAAAGACTTACTGCAGTATAGTTCTTCCAAATAAACAAGCTCAAAAAATCCACATGCCTCTCTACTTCTTAAAATATAATACCAAGTCACACCATTTAGGATCCAGCAGGAGACTTTTTTGCTCCCCAAATGGCCCTTCCCCATTTCTCACGTTTCCTCGTCTATGATCAGCTGTTAGGTTATTAGGTGTTACTGATGATTTTAATAATGGCCCCCGCTGTGACCTGGTCAATCTTCCCAGAAAGAGTTGGAGTCCCATCCCTTGAATCTGGGCTAGCTTTGAAAACTTTGCCCTATAATTTGTGGTGAAAATGATGTGTGAAGTCCTAGAGCCTAGGCCTCAACATGTCTTGCAGTTTCTGCCTCCCCTGTTTTGGGACTCAGCTGCCACATCCAAAAGTTTAAGCCAGACTATGAATGAGGTTATATTATGTGCAGAAAGAAGGCCCACCTTCTAGCTGTCCCCATCAAGGCCTGAGACATGTGACTGAAGCCATCTTAGACCCCCTAGCTCCACCAACCCATGAAACGAATGCAGCCACACAAGTGAGCCCAGGTAAAAGCAAGAAAAAAACTGCCTGGCCATCCCACAGAATATAATAAAACCACTGTGCTTTCAGCCACTTAAACTCTGAGGTGAACTATTACACAGCAATGTTAATATACTGGGAGGACTCAAATGATTGCACAAATCCATGTCTGGATATAGACCCAAATGAGTTTAAAGCAGGGACTTAAACAGGTTTTGTAAATCAATGTTCATAGCAACATTATTCACAACAGCTAAAAGGTGGAAACAACCCAAATATCTATCAACAGATGAATGGATAAACAAAATGTGGTATATACATATGGGGAACGTTATTCAGTCTTAAAAAGGAAGAAAATTCTAACACATGCCAAAACATGGATGAATTTTGAAGATACTATGCTAACTGAAATAAACCAGATACAAAAGGACAAATATTGTATTTGTCCTACATACATGAGGTAATGTAAGGCAGTCAAATTCATAGATAGAAAATAAAATGGTAGTTACCAGGGGTTAGGGGGAGGAGGGAATGGCTCAGGGTAAAGACTAAAACTTTTCTGAAGAACAGCCTTCAACCACTATCAAACACCAAACTGCTTTGGAAATAAGCTTTTGCTGTAGTTTTCATAATGTTTCTTAATGAATCCAACCCAAAATTACAAAACAGTGCTTGTATGCCTTGTATACCTTACAGTAAAGTCATCCCAACAACAACTAGTATTACCTGAATTACAAGCAATAGCAAGCTTCTTTATACATTTCCTGTGCTGTCAAAAGTTAAAATAAGAAGCCACATCTCCATTCCCACACAGATTTGCAGCAGATATGTTTTCCAAGCAAACTACAGTTCCAGTGGTGTTTTTCAGACATCGGTGAAAGCACAAAGGAAATTTCCTCATTTCAAAGTCCTTTTAACTGTGCAATTGAGGAGCTTCCAACTAATTTTCAATCATAATTAATCCACAATATAATGATACCCTTAATGGCAAAAAAGATCGGAGAAGAAACTAACAGAATTCTATAAATGCCTTCCAAGCAATGAATATGCTCAAATAAAATCAATGCTTATGAACTAACCAGTATCTGGCAGTACTTTTCGCTGTGAAAACACATTTTGAAAGATGGAATATATAAAATCTCATTGTAAATCAGTATTAACAGATGACACATTTGCAATCAACTTTAATGAAAGGGAGCATCAACTTTGAACCCCTCCCAAAGCAAAACGTTATCTCCCAAAAACAAAAACAAAAAAGAATTCCACTCTTCTTACTAGTAGAACTGTATTACCAAATAAGTACTATTGTTATATTTTGAACTTAATTAAAAATTTGCAGAAATTTGTTTTCTTTCCTGTCACGTAGGTACCTACATAATGTCCTTAATTTTGCCTCTTGACTGACAAAGCCTAAAATATTTATTATCTAGCTCTTTACAGAAAACATTTGGTCACCTCTAGGATATAGACTTTTCAAAAGGTATGCATGGACAACTGGTTGTCCATATTGTTAAAAAAAAATAGTAATAAAATTAGATCCTTACCTAAGCATAAAAAGCAAAGCTACAAAACTTTTAGAAGAAATAAGCAAAAACCATAAATAAATATAAATCTAATTAAATTTTAAGACTATAAACAAAAGGTAATGATAAACTATATAGATTTAGACAATGTAACTCATATAACCAGCAAAAGATTATTACTTAAAATATGTAAAGAATTCTCAGAAGTCAATTTTAAAAAGGAAAAAAAATATCCAATAGAAAAATGGGTGGTTCATAAAAAGAAATCAAAATGGCCAGGAAACATGAAATAATGCTTGATTTTATTAGTAATAGGGAAAATATAAATTGAAAAATTTAAAGAGAGAAATATTTCCCAGAGATCAAATTCTCAATTTTTTTTTAAAAAAAATCTAACAATATCAAGAATTGGGAGGAATGTATAGAAGCAGGAACTCTGGTATAAGTGTAAAATAGTACAACCAATCAGAAGAGTACTTTTGGTATAGTAAGTTTAAAAATTAGTCATTTCACCTATGCTCTGAAAACTATAAGATGCTGAGGAAAGAAATTGAGGACACAGATGGAAAGATACACCATGTCCTTGGATTGGAAGAATCAATATTGTTAAAATGGCTATACTACCCAAGGCAATATACAGATTCAGTGCAATCCCTATCAAATTACCAATGGCATTTTTCACAGAACTGGAACAAAAAAATTTAAATTCGTATGGAAACAGAAGATCCCAACTAGCCAAAACAATCTTAAGAAAGAAGAACAGGCTGGAGGAATCATGCTCCCTGATTTCAAAGCTAAAGTAAAACAGTATGGTACTGACACACAAAAAAACCAGACACATAGATCAGAGGATCAGGATAGAAAGTCCAGAAATAAATCCATGCACTTTTGGTCAATTAATCTATGACAAAGGAGACAAGAATATACAATGGAGAAAAGACAGTCTCTTTAATAAGTGGTGCTGGGAAAACTGGACAGCTACATGTAAAAAAATGAAGTTAGAACATTCTCTAACATCATACACAAAAATAAACTCAAAATTTATTAAAGACCTAAATGGAAGACAGGATACTTTAAAACTCCTAGAGGAAAACACAGGCAGAACACTCTCTAACATAAATCACAGCAATATTTGTTTCAATTTGCCTTCTAGAGAAATGGAAATAAAAGCAAAAATAAACAAATGGGGCCTAATTAAACTTAAAAGCTTTTGCACAGCAAAGGAAACCATAAACAAAATAGAACGACAACCTTCAGAATGGGAGAAAATATTTGTAAATGAGGAGACTGACAAGGGATTAAGTTCCAAAGTTATATATAACAGCTTATACAGCTGAAAAAAAAAAAACAAAAAAAAACCCAAACAACCCAATTAAAAAAATGGGCAGAAGATCTAAATAGCCATTTCTCTGAAGAACACAGAGATGGCCAAAAGGTACATGAAAAGATGCTTAACATCATTAATTATTAGAGAAATGCAAATCAAAATTACAATGTGGAGGGGGAGGATATAGCTCAGTGCTAGAGTGCATGCCTAGGATGTACAAGGTACCTCCATTAAAAATAAATAAATAAATAAATAAATAAATAAATAAATAAATAAATAAATACCTAATTACCTCTCCCCAAAACAAACAAACAAACAAAAAAATTACAATGAGGTATCACCTCACACTGGTCGGAATGGCCATCATCAAAAAAGTCTACAAATAATAAATACTGGAGAGGGTGTGGAGAAAAAGGAACCCTCCTACACTGTTGGTGGGGATGTAAATTGGTGCAGCCACTATGGAGGACAGTACTGAGGTTCCTTAAAAAACTAAAAATAGTTACTACATGATCCAACAATCCCACTCCTGTGCATATATCTGGAGAAAACTTCAACTCAAAAAGATACATGCATCCCAATGTTCATAGCAGCTCTACTTACAATAGCCAAGACATGGAAGAATCTAAATGCTCATCAACAGATGAATTGATAAAGAAGGTGGGGGGGGTGTATGTATATATAGGTAGATATAGATACACACACACAATGGAATATTACTTAGCCATAAAAAGAATGAAATAATGCCATTTGCAGCAACATGGATGGACTTAATAGATTATAACACTAAGTGAAGTCAAACAGAAAGACAAATACCACATGACATTCCTTCTAAGTGAAATCTTAAAAAAAATGATACAAATGAACTTATTTACAAAACAGAAATAGACTCACAGACATAGAAAACAAATTTATGGTTACCGAAGGGGATAAATTAGGAGTTTGGGATTAACATATAAAATAGATAACCAGCAAGGGGCTACTGTATAGCAATGGGAATCATATTCAATATTTTATAATAACCTATAATGGAAAAGAACCTGAAATACATATATATATATATATATATGAGTCACTTTGCTGTATACCTGAAACTAACACAACATTGTAAATCAACTAAACTTCAATTTTTTTAAATTTAGTGATTTCACTTATACGTATATAGAAAAACTCTCAAATGTGTACATAAGGTGTCATGTATAAAAATGTCCACTAAAGCATTGTCTTAAAACATGTGAAAGGAATAATGTATACTGCTTACAGATACATGTATATTTAATAAGAAGTATAAAAATATACATAGGAATGGTATATATACCAAATTCAGATAATGGTTAACACTGAAAAAAGAGGACAGGGAATGCAATAGGAGTGGGCAGTATCCAAAGAGCTTCAAGTATATCTACATGGTTTTATTTCTTGAAAAAAAAAATCGATCTAAAATAAAAGAAATAAAATGATACAAAAAGAAAAGACTGAAAAACATATCCTTATATAACAATCAGGCCAGAGGAGAAAAGGATGAAGAGTCAGAGATGGAAGCAAGACTACAAGAAAGACATTATTTTAGGCACTGGACATACAGTGGTGAACAAAGTCTTTGCTCTAATGAAGAAGTAAATACATAGAATATCAAAAGGTAAATAAGTGCTATGAAGAAAAATAAAATAGAATAAGAAAGAGCATGAAGTGGGGAACCTAAGTAAAATTGTCAGAGTGCTATTTAAAGCCACAAGACTGGATGAGACAATATTTGGAGCAAAGGTAGACAGGGAAGAGAAAAAAAAGTTCAAGGACTGAGCCCATATACTCCCAAATTTAGAGATCAAGGAGATAAGGAGGAATCTTGCAAATGAGGCAGAAAGAGAACTAAGAACAGTACTGACCTGGAAGCCAACTGAATAAAAAGCATTTCAAGAAGTAAAGAATGATCACCTGTGTCACAAGATACTGAAAGGTCAAGTAAGATAAGAACTTGAGAACTGACTAATTTTAAGGGTTATTGGTGATCTTGAAAATAGCTATTTTGGTATGCAATAGTGACAAGAGTCCACTATGAGTTCAAGAAATAATGGGAGTAGATAAACAGCAAAATTTTAGTACAGCAACTGTTTTAACAAGCTTTGCTATCAAGGAATAGAGAAATCTGTGTAGCTGGAAAGGCACAGTTCCAAGGGAATGTGAGTAAAGAAATGTTTTTCCCCTGAAGATAGGAACAATCACAGCATATCTGTATGCTCATGGGAATGATCCAGTAAAAGGGAGAAATTGGTGATGCACGATGGAAGGGGAACAATTGTTGGAGTAATTGGTGGATGGGATCAATAAAGAGGGGATGGTGGCCTGTGCACAAGTGAAGAGATGGATCTTAGGAGCACAGACAGTTGATTTATTAATAACAGAAGAGAAGGCATGCAACGATGCAAAGAAACAAAGTCCTTCTCTACAAAAATTTCAGCACAATAAAGGGGAAAGACAAACAGTACTTACAAAAACATGAAACAGCTTGAAAAAAAATTGCTACAGGGGCACACAAGAGCGTAAATAAAATAACTCACATGTAGGAGGGAAAGATTAAAGGGAAAGAGTCAAAGGGTTCACAGAGAAGGTAATGCTTGAATATGCAAGGCAAACATGACCAAAGAGCATAGCATGTGCCAAGAAAAGTAGAACAAAACAGCACAACAAAAGATGAAGCTAGAAAGTTAAGAACCAAAAAATGGAGCAACTTAGATCTTATCTGCCAATGGTTAAGAACTTTGCTTAGAAGGAACCAAATGAGAGAAAATAATCCATTTGCACTCTAATTAGTGCTCATTACCTGCTCAGTAATGTATTTTCATAGAATAGGATTTAGGCTATCATGTAATAAGAGCACTATCTAAAAAGGTTACTGCAAAGATTAAATGAGATAATCTACGTAGACTCCTTAGAATAGTACTTAGTACCTAGTAAGCACTCAACAAATACCAGCTGTTATTAGGAGATCAAAGACTATTGTTGGTAGTGGTAATAAAAATAAAAAATCTCTATAAACATCTCTCCATAGGACCAAGTGAACTTTCCAAACTACAATCTACTTCTAACCTTTAGAAAACAGTTTAATTCGGGGCCAATATAACCGAGCCCACCATCCCTGCCAAACACACATACATACATACACAGTAGAAAGGAACTATAATCTACTCAGTTTCCTGTGAGTTGGTTAGGCTTAATGACTGACTTCATTCTTAGAACCAGAATGAATATGAGACCTATGTCAGAGTGGAAGTCCTACAACAAACCAACTTCTTGTCTGCCAGTTCCCCCAATTAATGAATATCCTAGAAACAGACTAGATCATCAGAGGTTACCCTCCATATCTACCAAACCCATTAAGATTGGGTCTACACACAAAGGATTCAATTGAGAATAAACAAGCTTCTACGGTTAAGAAAAGCTGATAATCCAAATTATCTTATAAAACGGTAAATGATTAAATTATGGACTTCTGAGTAGAGAAAATATACTGAAAAACACTTAAGAAAATGTTCACGACACTGCTAAACATAGTATTATACAGTTTAAAAATTATAAATTTATAAATGCATAGCAAAAAGAAATAACGGTTATAAAAACATTACCAGTGATTAATGCTGGATAGAATGGTTACGGGGAATTTAAAATTTTTCCTGTTATCTAAATTTCCTCCATGGACCACAGAATACTTTTGTTTAGTGATTTATCTTTTTCAATTACTAAAAAGTAAACAACTCAAGTCAACTCTCTTCTCCTTTTCCCTAGAGAAATAAGCCTGGTGAATATCATTTCTAATCATTTCTGTATATACCTAAACATAGAAAATTATCTTTTAAGTAGACATGTAATAGGAGGTGTTGTTTTGTGAGGTTTTTCTCTTTTTAAAAATGGAATTATACAATATTATTTTGGTTTGCAACTGGGTTTTTTCATTCAATAGTAAATAAAAGGACACCCTTCCACATCAATATATAAAACCATCTATCTATTCTTAAAGCTATATATTATTTTCATTGCAGAATGGTATAATAATTTTTAGCCAACCAATGGACAATAAAGTTGTTGCCAATTTTTTTGCTATTTGTTACACTGCTTCAAGTATCATTTAATAATTGCGAACATATTAAAAGAATAACTTAACATTTGAATTCTTACTATGTGTCAACTACCACAAGTTTCTACATGAATTAAATATACTACAGTATCACCATATATTACTATTTGTATAATTTATATTTTTTTCTCTGTAACCTGCCTATTCAAGTTGTCTTCTCTGAAAATCAAGTAATTATTTTTAAAAACTTGCCAAGGTAAAAATTTGATTTAAAAAATTTCTAGCAGAATATCCCCAAAAGTTCCATGAAAATGCCTGGCATATGGGCACTCATACATTTATACATTCTACAAATACTATTTGAAAACTATGTTCTGGGAGTGAACAAAACAGATATGATCTCTGGATTCACAAGTCTTTACCCAAGCAAACATTTGTTACGCTGAGTTAATAGGAGTAAAGCAAAAAATAAGTAAGTAAAATAAGAAAGAAATAAAGACAGACAGACAGACATCAATTAGAGAAAGATTAGAACCGTAAGTGCACACCATTCAATACACAATTATAATTACTTCCTTCTTTTGTTCTTTTTTGTTGTTGTTGTTGTTGTTTTGGTTTTTTCTTATTTTTTTTCACAATTATAATTACTTATTAAAACAGTCTTGCTACGTCCTGTGGCAAGCTACTACCTTCAGATTAATCTTCTTAAAATACTGCTTTACCTGTGTCATTTTCATGCTCAAAAAGAACTTAACAACTTCTCTATCAGTATTTCCCAAGTTTACTTCACCCATTCTTTGCACTAGCTATTTCAAACCTTCACCACTAAAGGATTCCTTTATGTTTCCCACTACTTCCCCTACAACTTCTTAGAGGACCACTTAAGTAGACCTCAATGCCTGTTTTACGGGGGAAAAAAAAGTCCCTAATCCTTCCAGAACAGAAGGAAATCAACACTTCCCAAACATTTATACAGATCAGAAAAAAAGCAGAATAGATGTCCTAGAGGTATAATAAACACTTCAAAAAAAGCTTAAAACAAATTATATGTACAGAAGTAAAATTCCACACGCTATTACTTAATGAATGGAGACTGGTAAATATTTTGAGGTGTTATTTTCATCAAAATATTCCTTTAATCAGGTCCACCTCTGGTGCTTATTCACATATTCAAAAGACATATAATTATACTAAGGGATATGTACTATAATGGACCATGTACCAAGTATTACTGAAATACAGTGAAAGGACAGATTAGTTCTGCCTAGAAAGGCTTCACAGAGTAACATCTGAGCAAGTCCTGGAAGGGTAATTCAGCTCTCTGGGCTGCAGATGCTTCATGTCTGCTTCTGGTTACAAAATTCAGAGAATTTAACTTTAGATTGGGTTAGTCTTTAAAAAATCATCCAGTAAAGGTTTTCCACCTTTATTTTAAAGTAACAAAATCTTTTCTTTAAAAGTCTAATTGGAACTTTAACATATAAAACAGATAAAAGTGAACCTGCTCTTTTGGAAGGAGAGCAAGTTACCAGAAAACAATGCTATTCTTAATTGACCTCCTTCACTTTAAAGTAAGAAAACTAAGACATTAAGAAGGATGATCATTTGGCAAAAGACCACAAAAAGAAATGCAACAACTTACTCAAAGAATTACCTTTTAAGCATTATCTCCTCATTGAAGTCTTTTCTAACTTTCTCCTCAGGTATATTTGGCACTACTTACTTTATTCCTCAATATACCTACCACATACTTCTCTTACGGTTTCTATAAAACTTTAGTGCTCTAATTATACCTTTTTTATGCATCTGTGTTCCTGTACTACATTGGAAGCTCCCTGAAGGCAGGGACTGTGTTAATCATCTTTGCATGCTCAGTACCCAGAATAAAGTAACATTTTTTTAAGTTTATATTCGCACAACATTGTAAATCAACAATACCTCAATAAAAAAAATTTTAAGTTATATTCAACCAAGTTTCAGAAAAGATTTGAGATAGCTCAGTGCCTAGCACACAGACTTAAAAAGTTTTTTTCAGAAGAATTTGCCCAAAATTAGGTCATTAAATGAAACAATACATCTAAAGCAGCTAGAACAGTATCTGACACATAGTGTACATTCTATAAATATTACCTATTATTATGTAGCTTTATATAGGCAGAAAAAAAACTGAAGCTATTATTCTGGAAGGCAAAAACTAAATACCTTTCATTAAGGTTTCAACTTGTTCATTTACATTATTATTAATATTACCACATCTTTGATGAGAAAAGGAAAAAAATTAGCCCATCCATAAAGATTTCTCAACCCTGCAGCCTGGGAAGAGTAGTACAAAGAGTTGTGTACTGTTAACTCTAGACTTGGAGTGAAAGAAGAAATTACGGTCTTAATCACTTCTTTCTAGACCTTAGTTTCAGTTAGCTGTCTATTAGGAGTGCTGGGGAGTGAAAAAGATTATCTCCAAGGTTCTTTCCTGCTCAATGTAGGGGCTTATAACAAATTGAAACCTAGAATCCTTCAGCTTTCAATTCAAGATTAGTAAGAACTTGATAAAAATCAATAAATGGTGCACTGGATTTGGCATCAGATGGACAGGGTTTTCATAACAGCTCTGCAATTCTCAGCAAGAAGCAAACTCTCTGGAATCTCAATTTCCTTAACCTGTAAAATGAAGTTGGACAATATCACCTCTCTTCAAAATACATTAGAGTCATGACATTCTATGAAATAAGCTACCTGTGAAGAAAATATTCAGGTGGGAACTGAACCACTAGTTACTAGAGATGTTTTGAGGATTCTGCCAAAAACAAAAGTTGAGAATTTCAGTATTAGAAAAAACCTGACAAGTCTTCTATGACTCAGTCAACTGAGATTCAAGTCCTCTCTAATATATTCTTGGAAGAGGTCACCCAATCATTCTAGCAATTGAGAAACAACCCATGGAAATAAGTCACTTCATCCAACTCTGGTGCCTAAGTTCTTTTACTTAAGCCACACGATCCTCTAGTAACTTCTACCGATTAGTTTTACCCCTCTTTGAACAATGGGCACCTCAAATATTTGTGGATTATGATAATATGTCCCTTAAATATGCTCTCCAAAATTAAACCCCCCACCTCCCTCAATCTTTCCTCGTACATATTACCAAGACTCCCTGACCATCCAGCCTACCTTCCTCAGAGAAACCTCCTTTCTTGCTTTAGCGAATGTCAAAACTACTACAACAACTCTTTCCATTCTGACATCCTGATTCCAAGATTTCCCCCTCAACACCACATGGAAGACCCTAATTGCCCTTGCCACCTCCACTCAAGGAAGCTTTCGGCGTGGAAGTGTGCCCCTGTTGCTCCTACGTTAAGATTAGGAGACAAGTGACCACAGCAGCAAGAGAGGCCCGCACCCTGCTCCCGTTCCCAGTCCAAGCCTTCTCCCTCACCGGTACTGCTTGGGGTCGCTGGGAGACTTGACGATCTCAGGGTCTCCGGCATTACTGACAGGTCCCCTCCGTCCCTCCTCCTCAGATTCATCGGCTCCCAGACGGGCAACCCGGCCGCTCTCGCCCAAATCCTGTCCATTGGGCTGCAGGTCAGGGCAGCTGCAGGTAGACTTCGCCTTGTTCCTTCCAGGCATGGTCAAAGTAGGAAAGGGTCTGCCAGCCGCCGAGTCTTCGCACCAACACCGCGCTTCTATTCTCCACAGCGCCGCTAGCTCCCGCCCGCCCTCACACCACAACTTCCTCCCGGTGGCAGAGACTGCAGCAACCGTGACTCTCCTCAGCATTCACCACTAAGCCGGAGCGATGGGCATCCCGCTTCCCCAGGGCCCACCTCCTCCTCCTACTCCTCCAGCCGCTCCTCCTCCTCAGCGTTCCTGAGGCGGCGGAGGCCGGCGCTGGTGCTGCCGCAGCCGCTGGGGAGGACAGGCCTGAACCCCTCCCCCAATCCGGTCTCCCTCACGCCAACTTCCCTTGTCCCCCCGCCCTCCCGGCCATCGATGACGCAACTGATTTTAGCCAATCTTAAGGCAAGAGGGCAGTCACGCGCACGTAATCAACCAATGGAAGCAGGGAGTAAAAGGAACCAAAGAGACCGGGCCGGATTCAGCGAGCTCTTCGAAACCTGGGGTGGGCGGGGCGAGGAGGAGGAGGCGGAGAGCGTGGCGCGGAGGACTACGGGAGAAGGGAACTAGGACGGCTGCGCCGTGTTTATGACGTAAGCGGGAAAGTGGTTTCACCTCGAGGCTGAATAGTGCTCCGCGGCTTAGAGGAAAATATTCCCCTGATGAGAAAATCGAGAAGTCAGTGGAGAAAATTAATTCCCTAGGTTTTTTTCCCTATTCACGTCGTATTTTGCGCATCCTGCCCCTCACGCCGGGGAGCGGGGGGAGCCTTCGGCCGTGACTCAGCACGTATAAAAAAGAACGCCGGAAGTATTTTTCTGCCGCCGGATGGAAGCCACCCCTCAGGGGGGCTGAGCTGAATGCCAGGAATAGCCGTTCGGATTCCACCTTGTAGTCTACCGGACCTTCGTGCTATTCGCCCTCAAGGCCTAAGAAAGTGCTTAAGAAGACCAGTTTAGATGTGCTCACTCTTCTATGGGGAAGCTTTTTAGCTCTCCCACAGGCTGGGGTCCATAGTTGACGTTAGCCAACTTTTATTGAGCAGCCACCGCGTGTCAGGCTGCTACCCTCAAGTCCCTTGTCCCAAAGCTTTTTCTGCTTTCAACTGCCTTTGGTGGGCAAAATATGATTGAAACAGACATACTTGAAAATAAAAAGCAACTGACATATTAATAAGATACAACATAGCTTATTAACCGTGGGGCAAGAATTCATAGCACGTAAATACGAAACAAATGTGAACGAATGGAGAAGCACTTGAATCAGGGAAATGTATTGATGATAGTTGTTAAGTCTTCACATTTTTCTAGGCCTTATAAGCTCCAGACACGGGGGGGGTTCAGCCAAGAACAAAACAAAAATTCTTGCTTTTGTGGAGCTTGCATTCAAATGGGGAGAAACAGACAATAAAAGTTTTTTTGTTTTGTTTTGTTTTTTTAATTCTGTGACAACAAATAACACAAGATAGGAGAATAGAGTTGGGAAGGGAAGTGCAGAGATTCAGGCAGGAGATGATGAAACCTGAACTAGAGCAGCAGATGAGACAAATTGAAAAATGTTCAGATATCCCCATTTGGTTTAAAGAACTTACCATTTTTAAACTAAGCAGCTCCACTAGATTGCCCTCCTTCAGAGCAGTGTTTTTTTTCTTTGTTATTTATTTCCAGGTCCTAGCATAGCTTCCCAGCACATTGTAAAACAGTAATACTTGTTGAATAAATACCTGAAGTGACATGTCTATTTGGGGGTGTTTTTGTTTTTGTTTTTGTTTTTGTTTTAATTCTCCAAAGCAATAATAGACTACAAGTAATGTTACCCAAAAACTAGGTTTGCCTCAGTGAATGTTGAGTCAAAAGACACACCAATCCAAAGATGAGGAGGAGGATTTATTACCTGCAGCAAGTAAGGAGAATACCTGGGGTCTTTCCCAAAGCAGTGTCTCCCAGAACAGCAAAGTTCGGCAATTTTTAAGCTAAGGGTACATGCTTATTCATGAAAGGATTTGGGTGGTATATGCATATTCATGAAAGGGCTTGAGTAGAGGAGATTTCAACATAGAATTGGGGCAAAGGTTGACAGGAGTCCAACCTTCAGTTGATTAAAGTCACCAGGGTGAAGGAAGGAAAGAAGAAAGAAAGAAAAAAAAATTTTTTAAGTGAGACAATTAGGGAAAAAAAAAAGTCACCAGGGTCAGAAAAGGTCAATATCATTATTCCTTAGGTCTTAGCATGTAAGACCATCTAGATTCTTAGCACGTAGGTACCATCCTCTACTTGATAGGGGGCGGGGGTAGCGGGTACTGATTAGTTCCTGTAGAACAACTCAAAGATATGTATCAGATTGTTATGTATATCCCCTAAGGAGGAACTAGAACTATGTTTTATCCCTGAACTATTGTTTCTTGACTGCTTTTCCTCTGTTCCTGCATTCCTTCGTTCCTTTAAGATCATTAACTACTGAGACCTGTTCAAGCATTGTGGCCAGGCCTAGATCACAAAATGGCTTAGGCCAGAATGGCTTCTCTTATGTCAAAAAACTATCGGGTTCTTTTCCTCTGAGCACTCACTACTTTATCTCCTTACAGTAAGAAATATTCTAATTTAGCCAATAATTAGAATTTTCTGACTAGAAACAAAGAGAGGCCACATCCTAAAATGTGACCTGTTAGTTTTTCCCTTTATAAAAGACCTCTGAATCTTACAGGTCACCAGACTATAGAAATATGGTAACACTCTGTAGTGACACTCATTTATTCATTCAACCAACAAATTGAGCTCCTAATTTGTGCCAGACACTGGGAATAGAGTTCTAAACAAGATATTTCCCTGTTCTCTTGGAGCTTACGAGAGAACTAGTGGGACAGACATTATACAGGCACACAAATTTTTTTACATTTATGAATAGTTCTAGAAAGAGAAATAGAGAGGGACCTAGTTTGGGCAGACAGTTTCTCTGAACAAGAGACATTTAAGCATAAATTTGAAAAATATGTAGGAACTGGTGTAGAAATGTACTGGAGTAGACTTGTTCAAAAGCTCTGAGAAAACAGGTCCATTAAGTAAAAGGAAGTCATTGCTTTGTCTATTTTGTGTATCCCTGGCTTCCTAGCTTCTAGAGTATTGTCTGATATATTATAAGTACTCAGTATATAATAGTTGAACAAATGAAACAGGAAGACAATCACAAGTGTTTTCCAAGTAGATCACTTTGGCAGATATGTGAAAAATAGTTTGGATGGTTGGAGGGGTGGTGGTGAGACCAAGACTGAAACAAGAAAGAGAGCAATTAGGAGGGTATTAAAGTAACAGAGGCACTAGAAAACAATAACTTGGAATTGAGGAATAAGTGGAGATAGACGTATACAGATATATCATATATTCAGGAGGTAGGCTCCAATGGTTTGGGATAGTAATTGATTTGATGTCTAAGAATAAAGAAGAGAGAGGTGTCATTCCTGGTGTCTGTTTTTCTGGGTGGATAGATGATGGCACCAGTATCTCAGTAAACAAGAAATTCTGAAAGAGGAGCAGATTTGGGAGGAGAAAAGCTTAGGCTCTGTTTTGGGTATGTTATGTTTGAGGCGTTTGTGAGCCATACAAAAGGATGATCAGATCGATCTGGAGCTCAGAAAAGAGGCCAAAACTGGAGATGCCAGTTTGAAGTTTATTGGCTTCTACGTGGTAACCAAAACCTACTGAATAAAATCTCCTGCATTGAGACTGTGAAGAGAGAAAGGCTCAAGAATCAAGCTTTGGGGAGCTCATAGAACAGGAAGAACTCCCAAAAGAAACTGAGAAGGAACTACCAGAATGGTAAGAGGAAAACCAGAGGAATGTAATATCACAGAAAAATTCCTCTTGGATGCTTGGCAATACAATTCTGACCCCATAGCATATGTCAAAAGATTTATAAAACATGAGAACTAGCAAGGGCTCCCATGAATACTTTAATCTGGCCTCTTCAGCTATAAAGAGAAACACCTACCCAGAGAGGTGAGGCTGATCTGTGGCACAGCCAGGACTTCAAACCAGAAGTATTGTCTCCCCATTTTAAATAATTTAGAAATTTGCCATCCTCCATTTGAATATTCCTAAATACTGTAAAGACTATTCCTCCCAGAAAACAAATAAATTAAGCTATTACCATTTTACAGAAAAATGAGACATTTGAAAGTTAAAAAGTTCTTAAGATTCCCAAGTAAGATGAGAAGCCCAGATTATAATTTTTAGCTTCATTTCCCCAGGCTCTCTTAGCGTATTTAAGTGTTTGTTTGTTTTCCATCTTAAGCCACCTTACACTCCCCATTTTTACCTCAAGGATACCCTCCCATCGTGTTTGGAGACCCCCCTTCTCTCTGTCTCTGTCTCTCTCTTTTTTCTGATGAGAGGTCAGAAATCATGAAAACTAAACATATTTCTGTGTTTGATGCCTGCTTCAGAAAGTTATTTTAGTTAATGCAATGGTTGTCTGTCTTCCAGAGGGACAAATTTGAGCCTTACTCCTAAAAATTCAAAGGTAAATTGTTTTATTAACCCCACTATCCACCTTTATATTTGAGTCAGGACAAATCAGAAGTATGGAATGTTGATTCTATGGAAAGTAGATTGGGAGTGCTGTGAGCCCATTAAAATCTCAAACCCTAATTATCTATCTTACTTTAGTGTCTACAATTCCCCCACTAGTGAGTCATTGTCCTCTTTAGACTCCTCTTAAATACCAATAATACCCTTGAAAGGAATGAAAAACTAGTACCATTTTGTGTATGGATTTGTTTTTTGAAGCATTCTGTGGGCAACTTGAGATCACCTGGGTTGGGTGAGGAGGTTGCTAAATGTGGGAGGAAAGGCACAGGAAGACGAGGTAGGTAACAAGAGAACTACTATTTACAATTTCATCCTGGGCCCACACTCTTAAGCAATTATACCTTTGGAGCTCTAGTTATTAATGTCCTGCCCACTGATTGCTCTCCACATTCGGTAGCTTTGTATCTAGGTCAAGAAGTAGTCCTGTTCTTATAGAGTCTTCTCTTGGAAGAACAAATGTGTGCACAACATACCAAAGAATTTATGTGACCATAAATACAGTTTTCTCCTGTACTTTAAGCATAGTTCTAGGAAGAATCTGGTGTTTAAACTTCAAAATAGAATCAGAGTGACTCCAGTAAAACCTTTATGTCAAGAGAAAGTTATCCTATCACAAATTCAGCAAAGCGCTCCTCATTTCTGATCTAAAGATACAGATTTTGAGACTCTGCCTGAAAAGGAGAATTTGAAGACATAAAATGATATTTAAAATGTATAAATCAGAAATCAGACCATATTAATCCCCTCTTATTTATTCTTTTTAACATTTTTTTATTGAGTTATAGTCAGTTTACAATGTTGTGTCAAATTCCAGTGTAGACCACATTTTTCAGTTATATGTGAACATACATACATTCATTGTCACATTTTTTTTTCACGGTAAGCTACCACAATATCTTGTATATATTTCCCTGTGCTATACAGTGTAATCTTGTTTATCTATTCTACATTTTGAAATCCTGGTCTGTCCCTTCCCATCCCCCACCCCCTTGGCAACCACAAGTTTGTATTCTATGAGTCTGTTTCTGTTTTGTATTTATGTTTTTTTTTTAAATTCCACATATGAGTGATCTCATATGGTATTTTTCTTTCTCTTTCTGGCTTATTTCACTTAGAATGACATTCTCCAGGAACATCCATGTTGCTGCAAATGGCTTTATGTTGTCAGTGTTTATGGCTGAATAGTATTCCATTGTATAAATATACCACCTCTTCTTTATCCACTCATCTGCTGTTGGACATTTAGGCTGTTTCCATGTCTTGGCTATTGTAAATAGTGCTGCTATGAACGTTGGGGTGCAGGTATCTTTTTGAAGTAGGGTTCCTTCTGGATATATGCCCAGGAGCAGGATTCTTGGGTCTTACAGTAAGTCTATTCCTAGTCTTTTGAGGAATCTCCATACTGTTTTCCACAGTGACTGCACCAAACTGCATTCCCACCAGCAGAGTAGGAGGGTTCCCTTTTGTCCACAGCCTCTCCAGCATTGGTCATTTGTGGACCTTTGAATGATGGCCATTCTGACTGGTGTGAGTTGATACCTCATTGTAGTTTTGATTTGCATTTCTCTGATAATTAGTGATATTGAGCATTTTTTCATGTGCCTATTGATCGTTTGTATTTCTTCCATGGAGAATTGCTTGTTTAGGTCTTCTGCCCATTTTTGGATTGGGTTGTTTGTTTTTTTTCTTATTAAGTCATATGAGCTGCTTATATATTCTGGAGATCAAGCCTTTGTTGGTTTCATTTGCAAAAATTTTCTTCCATTCTGTAGGTTGTTGTTTTGTTGTACTTATGGTTTCCTTTGCTGTGCAGAAGCTTGTAAGTTTCATTAGGTCCCATTTGTTTATTCTTGCTTTTATTTCTTTTGCTTTGGTAGACTGCCCTAGGAGAACATTTTTGAGATGTATGTCAGATAATGTTTTGCCTGTATTTTCTTCTAGGAGGTTTATTGTATCTTGTCTTATGTTTAAGTCTTTGATCCATTTTGAACTTATTTTTGTGTATAGTGTAAGGGAGTGTTCTAGCTTCATTATTTACATGCTGCTGTCCAGTTTTCCCAACACCATTTGCTGAAGAGACTGTCTTTATTCCATTGTATATTCTTGCCTCCTATGTCAAAGATGAGTTGACCAAAAGTTTGTGGGTTCATTTCTGGGCTCTCTATTCTGTTCCATTGGTCTATATGTCTGTTTTTGTACCAATACCATGCTGTTTTGATTACTGTAGCTCTGTAGTATTGTCTGAAGTCTGGGAGAGGTACTCCTCCAGCCTCTTTCTTTTTCTTCAGTAATGTTTTGGCAATTCTAGGTCTTTTGTGGTTCCATATAAATTTTATTATGATTTGTTCTAGTTCTGTGAAATATGTCCTGGCTAATTTGATGGGGATTGCATTAAATCTGTAGATTTCCTTGGGCAGTATGACTATTTTAACAATATTGATTCTTCCAATCCAGGAGCATGGGATATCTTTCCATTTTTTAAAATCTTCTTTAATTTCCTTAATCAGTGTTTTATAATTTTCTGTGTATAAGTCTTTCACCTCCTTGGTTAGATTTATTTATTACTCCCCTTTTAAAAACCCAACAGTAGGTTTATCACTTTGAATAAAATCTAGCTGCTTGCCATAACCTATAAGGCTCACATATGATTTCAGTTCTTCCTCCATGTTTACAATCTCATCTACCATTCTGCCCTCTGCTCCATTCACGATGGCTTTCTTTTTTTTTTTTTTTTTTTTCTTTTTCTTTTTTTTCCATTTGGAGTCACACTGGCTTTCTTAATGTCCTTCAACACAAGTGGGTTGTTCTTGCCTTAGGGCCACCATGTCTGCTCCTCTGCCTGGACTGTTCTTCCTGTAGTTTTTGCATCACTGGCTCCTTCGCACCATCTCTCCTTC
Source organism: Camelus dromedarius (assembly GCF_036321535.1). NCBI lineage: Eukaryota > Metazoa > Chordata > Mammalia > Artiodactyla > Camelidae > Camelus > Camelus dromedarius. The sequence continues at coordinate 33,783,067 of NC_087449.1, read as the reverse complement.
TCATCATCATATGTCAGCTCAAATATCATCTCTTAAGAAAGACTGTCTTACCATTTCATCTAAAATAGTACCCATTATCTGAAATTATGTTATTTGTCTATTAGCTTATTGTCTATGTTTCTTCTGTATTTTATAAAGTTCATTTGAGAATTGGTACTTCATCTATCTTCTCCCCACTGTATCCCCAGCAACAACAACAGCATCTGGCACATAGTGGGTATTCAGGAAGCACATCTTGGATTAATAAATGAATGATATAGGAAACAGAAGGAACAACTGAATTTTCAAGGTCCCTAGAAGAGAGGGGTTAGCCTTAAATTAGAAAGGAACACCTCTATCTTTGGGTCTGGAGGGGAAAAGGCACAGATAGGTGCAGGAGCAGCAAAGAGTTTAAATGTTGTTAGGAGGAAGGAAGGGACAGGAATTAAAAAGAGTTCTGGTCTGACAGCCACCAACTTCCATCTTCTTTTTGAAATGTGATACAAAATCAATGCTGTGAATGAGGGGATAGGTGGTGATGGGTCCTGCTTCCAAGGGAATCAGTAAATAAATTATTTGCTTTTTTGTTTGTTTAAATTTCACACATCTTGAAGCCAAGCCCGGTTGATAGTTTTAATTTCCTGACTAACTATAATATTTGAGCCCAGGCATTTTATTTGCATTTACTCATTTAGCCCTTACAACAAGCTAAGTCTGTGACTCACCAGTTTACAGATGAAGAAACTGAGGTTCAGCGAGGTTAAATAACTTCTACAAAATCACACATGAAAGTAGGATTACCAAAATTGCAAACCACGTGAGTCTAATTCCAAAGATTTTACTCTTTTGTTTCTTTAGTTCTGCCTGTCAAATACCTAGAATAAACAGACTTCTAGTTTATTAATTTGGTCATTGATATTCCCTGTTGTGGTTAACCCCTGGCCTAGTTTTTAAATGCAATATGCAAAGTAACAAATGTCATAACTTACATATCCCTAAAGGACAGTTCATAACTATTCAGTTCAGATGCTTTTGTAAGAAACTGTCTGGAGGCAGGCAGCCAAGATGGCAGAGTAGAAGGACCTTGAGGTCACCTTCTCTCACGAGCATGTTAAATTCACAAGTAACTGCTGAATAACCATTGATTAAAAAGAAAAGACTGGAACCTACCAAAAATATCTTCTACAAATAAAGACATAAAGAAGGAACCACAATGGGACAATAGGAAGGGCGCACTTGTGATATAAACAAATCACGATATAATCAAATTGTGGTACCATCAAATGTAAAGATACATGCACCCCAGTGTTCATAGAAGCCCTGTTTACAATAGCCAAGACATGGAAGCAACCTAAATGTCCATCACCTGAAGGATGGATAAAGAAGATGTGGCATATATATACAATGGACTATTACTTGGCCATAAAAAAGAAATAATGCCATTTGCAACAACATTGATGGACTTAGAGATTATCATATTAAGTAAAGTCAGACAAAGGAAGACAACGGTTATATGATATCACTTATATATGGAATCTAAAGAAAATGATACAAATGAACATATTTACAAACCAGAAACAGACTCACAGACATAGAAAACAAACTCATGGTTACCAAAGAGGAAATGGGGGGTAGGTATAAACTAGGAGTTTGGGATTAACATACACACAATACTATATATAAAATGGATAACCAACAAGGACCTACTGTATAGCACAGGGAACTCCCTGCAACGTACTTATTAATTAAGGAGAAAAGGACAATTTTACAATGGAAAATCCCAGCAAGTACCATTTAATAATTGAACACAGTTACCATCAGCAATAGGACAAATTGAAATTGTTACCACCTGATGGTACATAATGAAGAAAACCCCAGCACACTTCCATGCAATCCGTCTAAAAAATGTATAACCTGAATATAATCAAGAGGAAATATTAGACTAACCCAAATTGAGGAATGTTCTATAAAATAACTTACCTATGATTTTTAAAAGAGCAAGTTCATGAAAATCAAAGAAAGACTCTGAAACTATTTTGATTGAAGACTAAAGAGATGTGATAATTAAATACATCACTATAATTAAAGGACATTATTGGGACAACTGGCTAAACTTGAATGGGTTCTGTGGATTAGATGATAATAACGCACAGATGTTAATTTCCTTATTTTAATCATTTGGGGGTGGTGAAGCATCAGATGGACAACCTATTCTAAAGGGTTCAGGGAGGAAAAAAACCTCCTTTGTACTGTTCTTACAGCATTTCCTGTAAGTTTGCAATTTTTAAAATAGGAAAAGGAAAAAAATTACCAAGGGGGTCAAAAAGAATACCATTTAAAACATTGCAACTGACTGCCAATGTCCTAAATGTAAAATATGATTCCTGGAATTTTGTGTAGAGAAACAGTGTTTTGTGGGTGTAATAGTAGCAATTACTCCCTATCTAATTACACCTTCCATGATTCTGTTCAAGACCTTCCTCCTACTAGAATCTTTCTTTTGAGTTTTATAGCCCATACCATCCATTCTGTACCTGAACTCAGGATACATATATTTTGTATCACTTCTTTGGCACTTAGTCATATATAACCTTGTGACTTCTCTTGTGCTACTGTCATATAAATTTTGCATTATTGTTTAAATCTTCTCATGAATATTTTATCTCCATAATTATATTGTAATAAACTTAAAACCAGATATCATATATGATCTCTTGTTCTCCCCAAAGTACCTACCATATTTTTTGCAATCACATTTCCACATCCCAAGGGCTGTCAAAGAACAATTAATCTCACTTCACAAACATTTCTTGCATACCAACTATGTATTGGGCATTGTAAATAATCATTCCTTTCATATATAGAATGCTTCATAGTTTATAAACACCACCCATCCATTACATCATTTGTTGTATTTAACAACTCCATGAGGTAGCTGCCACCACATGATAAACATGCTTAGAGAGGAACTGTGGTTTACTGGAAGTCACACAGCTATTTAATAGCAGAATTGAGATGCCAACCTTGGTCTTCAGATTCCAAGTCCAGTGCTCTTTCCACTACACCATAGGAAACAGGTAAGCAGTCTGGACACACTGATAGTCATAGGTATTATATTGGTTTTCTATTGCTACTATAACAAATTGCCACAAATCTGGTGGCTCACACAACACAAATATATTGTCTTACGACTCTGTAGTATAGAAGTCTGACCCAGGTATCACTGGGCTAAAATTAAGGAGTCAGCAGGGTTGCATTTCTTTCTAAAGACTCTAGGAAAGAATGCGTTTCTTTGCTCTTTTCAGCTTCTGGATACTGCTCACATTCTTTGACTCATGCCCCATGCCTTCTCCATTTTCAAAGCAAACATCAGTGCATCTCTCTATGCCTTTCTTCTATAATCACATGTGACTCTTTCATTTATTAAAAAAAAACCCTTGTGATTAAATTGGACCTACCCAGATAAGCCAAGATAATCTCCCTATTTTAGGGTTAGTTGATTAGAAATTTTAATTCCTTCCATATCCTAAAATATTCACAGATTCCAGGGATTAAGATGTGGACATCTTTGGGGAGCCACTACTCTGCCTACTGTGTATCATGACTTTCTTCAGAATTTCACTTCCCAAAGATCCACTGAGCACTTTAACATCTTAACTCATGATGTGAATAGTTCTTCCATCTACTAAAAAAAAAATCATCAGATTCCAATGGGACACTTTGTATATTGATAGATTTTTAACTTTTAGAAATTAGTTTCTATGAAAAATAAGCCAGTGTTTCATTGATAAAAATTAGCATTATCTGAGTCCATTGGTTCTTAATTCAATAAGTAAGGGAAATAAGACTAGTGACGTTAAGTAACTTGCCCAAAGACACACAGCTAGTAAGTGGCACAGCAGGTATTCAAACTTAGGTCCTATTGAAAAGCTCTTGGCTTTTACAATATACCATTTTTTCACCAACAATAGCTAATCCTAGGGCCTAAAACCCTAATCTAACGCTTGTGATTTAAACATTAATTTGTTCCTTTGGATCATCCATTTCTTATGGACTGCCTTGAAAATGTAAATCCCTGCAGTAGAGGATTAAAAAAAGATATGTGTTTACATCTGTGTTGTAAAGGGAAAAAAACATTATATATGTGTGCGTTAGTTTATAAGCAGAGAGTTATGACAGAAAGGAAAGGCCTAGAAGGGGCTGGTTCAAGTCCTGACTGCCACCTTTATGATCTTTGGCAAGTCCTAAATTCTGGTAAATTCTCTTAACCTTGGTTTTCCATCTGTAAAGTACATCCTCCATAGTGTTGTTTTGAGGATTAAATGCCATAATTCTTGCATAGTGCTTTATACAGAGTCTGGCCCCAAATACGTTATCAGGAATGGTTCACAAGTGTAAAGAGCCTGATGACTAACTCTAGTTGACGGAGAGTGGGTGATTTTTTTTGTTTAACCACAAGGTGGAGGTAGACACGTAAGAATGTATGCCCTGTCCTTGAAGAGGAATTTTGGACTTTAGGATATAAAGAATAGTCTTTCAGTCTAAGTCTTGACAGAATAAATCCTATCTCCCCTTAAACTACTGCTTGTATTTCTCCATGATGAGAGCTTTTGGGTCTTTGGTTGGTTGGTTGATTTCTGTTTTTCAAAGAGTCAGATGGGCAAAGGAGCTTTCAATAGATATTATTTAATAATGTAAATTTTGCTTCTACTTGGAGAAGATGACTGTACAGTTATGAGAGAAAATCTTTAATACACTTTATTTTCTTTACCTTCTTCAGTCCAGAGAACAGAGGCAGTTCTTGTCTACAACTTTGCTGTAAAAGGTGTACTAATCATTTTTCCAAGAAGCTCATTGGGAGGGGGAAGGTGTAGCTCAAGTGGTAGAGCACATGCTTAGCATGCACGAGGTCCTGGTTCAATCCCCAATACCTCCTCTAAACATAAATAAATAGACCTAATTACCTCTCCCTCCCTGCTAAAAAAAAAATTTTTTTTTAAATCAGAAACCAAGAAGCTCATTGGGTCTACATACAAATAGGACTCCTAGAAGTCAACTTAGCATCCCAGGATTTGAAGGATGTAGATTAGGCTTCTATTGTTCTCAGAGGATCACTTTGAAGATATATTTGGGTAAGCTCATTAAATACTTAACTCTCAAGAAGGTGTGGAGAAAAGTGAACCCTCCCACACTGTTGGTGGGAATTTAAATTGGTGCAGCCACTATGGAAAACAGTATGGATCAGGTTCCTTAAAAAACTAAAAATAGAGTTACCATATGATCCAGCAATCCCACTCCTGGACATATATCTGGATACATGCACCCCAATGTTTATAGCAGCCCTATTTACAATAGCCAAGATATGGGAGTAACCTAAATACCCATCAACAGATGAATGGATAAAGATGTGAGATATATATACATCATATAATATATAATATATAGTGGAATATTACTCAGCCATAAAAAAGAATGAAGCAATGCCATTTGCAACAACATGGATGGACCTAGAGATTATCATACTAAGTGAAGTAAGTCAGAGAAAGACAACAGTCATATTATATCACTTATATGTGAAATCTTAAAAAAAAATGATGCAAGTTAACTTATTTACAAACCAGAAACAGATTCACAGGCATAAAAAACAAACTTATGGTTATCAAAGGGGAAATGAAGGGGAGGGATAAATTAGGAATTTGGAATTAAGATATTTACACTACTGTATATAAAACAGACAAACAACAAAGACCTACCATATAGCACAGGGAACTATATTCAATATCTTATAATAACCTGTAATGGAGAAGAATCTTGAAAAGAACATATGTATACATATATATATGTATGTATGTATATGTATATAACTGATTCACTTTGCTGTACACCTAAAACTAACACAACATCGTAAATCCAAATATACTTCAATAACAAAAATTTTTTTAACAAAACAGTAACTTCATAGAAGCCTGAGCCAGACATACCTGCTAACCTTGGACTTTCTCCAGTGTGGGAGCCCATGATTGGGTTAACAAATTGTAACAGATCCCAGCCACTTACCTCCTTAAAGAAGATGTGCTTAGTAACTGCCTTGAGGTTTTAGCAATGACCCAGGCCCCCGGAGTTAGTCTTCTATCCCCAACACAGCCTTGGGCTGGAATGGTAAACAACTTATAGAAAGCTGCAGACTCAGAGGTGAGAAGGCTGGTTAGCCAATGACGGGTAAGACCCCCTGAGGGGGCAACCTAAGACAGGCACAGTCCAAGAAAATCTTGTCAAGCAGCTGATTCTCATATGTTCCACCCTGATAAGCTGAAAGGCTCAACACGATTATGATTCACCAAAAAGGGTCTTCTGACCTTGAGCCAAACACCAACAATAAACAAAGCCTTTGTACTCATTGTGATCCCACCCCGTCCTTCCCTAAATTCCTGCTTCAACTGTACTCAATAAATATGAGAGATCTGAGAGGCTCGTGGAGTTAGCGCCCGACTCCCTCTCGCTCTCTTGACTTTTCCCCAGAGTGTTGAGTGACTCATTCCGTCTCAGTGGGACTTCTGTTGGCCAGAACCCACAACTTGTGACGAATCCACACTCCAGATGAGGCGTGGGGCTGGCTGTGGCTCATCCTGGGGACATAGACACAATGGCAGACAAACCAGGGAGGATTTATCTGCATGAACGCTATTGGAGTCTGACATCTTGCTTGGACATTTAGCACCAAGACCTGGTCTCACCCAACAGCCTGTAGGCTACAGTGCTGGGACACCTCAGGCCAAACAACTAACTGGGAGGGAACACAGGCCCACCTATCAGCAGACAGGCTGCCTAAAGGCTTCCTGAGGCACACCCACCTCTAGGCATGCCCCCTAGATGTGGCTCTGCCAATAAAATATTCACAAATCAATCAATGTGATACACCACATTAACAGATCGAAGAATAAAAACCATATGATAATCTCAATAGATGTAGAAAAAGCTTTTGATAAAATTCAGCATCCTTGGGGGTGGGGGTATAGCTCAGTGGTAAAGTGCCTGGTTAGCATATGTGAGGTCCTGTGTTCAATCCCCAGTACCTCCATTAGAAGAAAAAATATTTTTTATTCAACATCCTTTTATGATAAAGACTCTCCAGAAAGTGGGCATAGAGGGAACATAATAAAAGCCATATGTGACAAACCCACAGCTAACATCATACTCAACAGTGAAAAACTGAAAGCATTTCTTCTAAGATCAGGCACAAGACAAGGATGCCCACTAACGCCACTTCTATTCAACATAGTTTTGGAAGTCCTAACCACAGCAGTCAGAGAAAAAAAGAAATAAAAGGAATTCAAATTGGAAAAGAGGTAGTAAAACTGTCACTGTTTGCAGATGACATGACACTATACATAGAAAATACTAAAGATGCTACCAGAAAACTATTAGAGCTCACCAATGAATTTGATAAAGTTGCAGAACATGAAATTAATACACAGAAATCTGTTGTGTTTTACACACTAACAATGAAATATCAGAAAGAGAAATTAAGAAAATAGTCTCATTTACCATCACATCAAAAATAAAATACCAGAGAATAAACCTCCTTAAGGAGACAAAAGGCCTATATTCCAGAAACCATAAGACACTGATGAAAGAAACTGAAGATGACACAGATGAAAATATATACTATGTTCTTAGATTAGCAGAATCAATACTGTTAAAATGGTCATATTACCATTTTACAGGCAATATACAGATTCAGTGCAATCCCTATCAAAATACTAATGGCTTTTTTCACAGAACTGGAACAAGAAATTTTTTAATTTGTATGGAAACACAAAAGACCTCAAATATCCAAAACAATCTTGAAAAGGAAGAATGGAGCTGGAGGAATCACACTCCCTGACTTCAAAGCTACAGTAATCAAAAGAGTATGGTACTGATATAAAAATAGACACATAGATCAACAGAACAGGATAGAAAGTCTAAAAATAAACCCACGCATTGATGGTTAATTAATCTACAAAGCAATGAGGCAAGAATATACAATGGAGAAAAGATCGTCTCTTCAATAATTGGTGCTGGGAAAACTGGACATGTAAAAGAATGAAATTAGAACATTCTCTAATACCATATCCAAAAATAAACTCAAAATGGATTAAAGGCCTAAATGTAAGACCAGATACTATAAAACTCCTAGAGGAAAACATAGGCAGAACACTGTTTGATATAAATTACAGCAATATTTTTTTCGATCTGTCTCCTAGAGTAATGGAAATAAAAACAAAAATAAACAAATAGAACCTAATTAAACTTAAAAGCTTTTGCCCAGCAAAGAACCATAAACAAAATAGAAGGCAACCTTTGGAATAGGAGAAAATATTTGCAAACAAGGAGACCAACAGGGGATTAATTTCCAAAATACACAAACAGCTCATACAGCTTAATATCAAAAAAAAAAAAAACAACCCAATCAAAAAATGGGCAGAAGATCTAAACAGACATTTCTCTGAAGAAGACATATAGATGGCCAATAGGCATATGAAAATATGCTCAACATCATTAATATTTAGAGAAATGCAAGTCAGCACTACAATGAGCTATCACCTCACACTAGTCAGAATGGCCATTATCAAAAATTCTATAAATAATATATTCTGGAGAGGGTGTGAAGAAAAGATACACTCTTACACCATTGGTGGGAATATAAATTGGTACAGCCACTATGGAGAACACTATGGAGATTTCTTAAAAAACTAAAAACCATATGATCCAGCAATCCCACTCCTGGACATATATCCAGAGAAAACTCCAACTAAAAAAGATACATGCACCTGAATCTTCACAGAAGCACTATTTACAATAGCCAAGACAACCTAAATACTCATCAACAGGTGAATGGATAAAGAAGATGTGATATATATAAATATATAGTGGAATATTACTCAGCAATAAAGAAGAATGAAGTAATATCATTTGCAACAACGTGGATGGACCTAGAGATTATCATACTAAGTGAAGTAAGTCAGAGAAAGACAACAGTCATATTTCACTTATATGTGAAATCTTTAAAGAATGATACAAATGAACTTATTTACAAAACAGAAACAGACTCACAGACATAGAAAACAAACTTATGGTTATCAAAGGCGAAATGAGAGGGAGGGATAAATTAGGAATTTGAGATTAACATATACATACTACTCTGTATAAAATAGGCAAACAATTTTCTGGTCAAGATGGCAGGGTAGTAGGACCACGAGCTCGCCTCTCCCTGCAACTACAACAAAACCACAACTAACTGCTAAACAACCATCAAAAAAAAAAAGACTGGAACCTAGCCAAAAAGATCTTCTTCAACTGGAAACATAAAGAGAGAACCGCAGCAGTGATGCAGGAAAAACGGGTGTGAAGCGTGAGGAGGGCCATGTCCCAGGTCTCGGTGGAGCCCCTGGGATGTGCCCTGCCATGTGTGGGTCCTTGGCTTTGTGCAGGAAAGAATTCAAGAGCGAGCCACAGTTGAGTAAAGGTAGATTTATTTAGAGGGATACATACTGCATAGAGTGTAGGCTGTTTCAAAAGGCAAGAGAAAGACTACGTGGTGTGGGGTTGGGTGCTCAGGTTAAAGTAAAAGAAGGTACACACTCCATAGACAGAGTGCGAGTCGTGTCTGAAGAGGAGGGAGCAAGAGAGGCACCACGAGTAGTGCTGCCAGTTTTTAAGGTCTTGGTAGCTTCATGCTTACAAGTGGGAGGACTATATCAACTACCCTGGGGAAGGGGCTGGGATTCCCAGGAATTGGGCCACCACCAACTCTTTGACCTTTTGTGGTTAGCCTTGGGACTGTCATGGAGCCTGTGGGCATGTTATTTATCATGCTAATATGTTACAATGAACATGCAATGAAGCTCAAAGTCTAATAGAAGTCAAACTTCCTACCATCTCAATCCTCAAGGCCTAGTGGGAGTTGAATCTTCCACCATTTTGGTATTAATTGCTATCGTTCCTTGAATGGCTGTGCCCTGCCCCCTTCCCTCCTGTCTCAGCAGGACGGTAGGAGGGGTGTGCTCGAGATATAATCGGGCCCCATACCTGACCAGGTGGGTGACCCACAAGCTGAAAAATAATTAAGTCACAGAGGCCCTCCCACAGGAGAGTTCTGAGCCCCACATCAAGCCCCCTAGCCCTGTGTTCTGACATTGGGAGGAGGAGATCTCAGAACATCTGGTTTTGAAGGCTAGAGGAGCTGAACTCCAGGAGCCGCATGGGACTGGGGGAAACAGAGACTTTACTTTCTTGGGAAGCATACGCAGAATCTCCAGCACATCGGGTCCAAAGGCAGAGGCAGTGAATTCATAGGAACTTGGGCCAGACCTACCAGCTGGTTTTGGAAGGTCTCCTGGTTAGACAGGGTGTGGTTGTGGCTCACCCTGGGGACATAAAAGCTGGTCACTTGGACATTTGGGGAGTGTTCATTTACATGTGCTTTCCTGGAGGCTGACATCTTGATTGGATCATTAGCACCAAGACCTAGCCCCACCCAACAGCCTGTAGGTTTAAGGGCCAAACAAGATGCTGGGTGAGAATGTAGCCCCACCCATCAGCAGGCTTCCTGAGCTACAACCACCTCTAGACACGCCCCTAGACACGGCCTTACCCACTAGAGGACCAGGACCAAACTCCACCCAAAAGTGGGCAGACACAGTCTCCTCCTGCCAGGAAACCTGCAGAAGCCTCTAGACCAGCCTCATCCACCAGGGGGCAGATATAAGAGTGAAAAAACAACAATCCCAAGGCCTGTGGAAAGAATCCACAAACGCAGGCCAGACTCTACCCAGGGACTAGCTGGACCCTGGTCCTTGGGCAACAAGGGAGTGTACTGCTGGGATGCACAGGACATCCCCCACAGAGGGTCACCTCTCCAAGGTCAAGAAACATAACTAACCTACCTAAAAATACAAATGGAAATCTAGACAATATGATGCAGCAGAGGAATATCTTCCAGGCCAAGGCACAAGATAAAATCTCAGAAGAAGAAATAAGTGATCAGGAGATAAGCAATCTATCTGAGAAAGAGTTTAGAGTAATGGTGGTGAAGATGCTCAGAGAACTCAGAATGAGTGTAGATGCACAGGGAGAAGTTCTTAGAAAGAGTTAGAAAATACAAAGTATGCCCAAACAGAATTGAAGAATACAATTACTGAAATGAATAACACACTAGAAGGAACCAAGAATAGACCAAATGAGGCAGAAGAACAGATTAGTGAGCTAGAAGACAGATTAGTGGAAATCACTACCACAGAACAGAAAAAACTAGCACAACATTGTAAATCAACTATACTTCAACTAAAAAAAAGCCCTCAACTCTCATTACTTTCAGACTTGATCTTGTAGGCTGTATATCTATTATGATTAGAATCTCAAGAAAATCACAATACATCACTTGAAAGATGAAGGTGCTATCAAGTAATAGCCTCAAAGTATCATTACTTTCAGGACTCCAGAAAGCATTGCTATGGAAACAGAGCTTAGATTTCCCAAATTCTAACTGGACAGGAGAAAACCCTTCATTTCTGTATATTAATAAAGGATGAATAAGTATTAGCCAAGTAAAGAAGAATGAAAGAGAAAAGATTATCTAGGCTGACTACCTACATATGCAAAAGGTCAAAGAAGAGAAAGCAAAAAAAAAAAAGAAGTAAATAAATAAAAAGAAGAAGAAGAGAAAGCAATGTTCTTGTAGGTGTGAAAGCAATTACGTTTGGCTCTACTGTAAAATTTGAGAGGGGAATGACAGTAGTTAAAACTGGCAGGCTAAGCTAGAGGTAAATCATTAGGCTCTATATTTTATGTTGAGCATGGACTTCATCTGAGGGCAATGCAGAGCCACTGAAGGACATCAGAGTGGGGCAGGACAGGGTTAGATTCATGTTTTAGAAAGATCATTCTGGCTGCAAGGTAGAGAACAGAGGAAGGCAAGACTAGAAGGAAGGTGTGCTGGATATTTTCTGTTTGCCTCTCCAGATACCACCCTATTCCACTTCTGTGTCCCAGAAGTTTGACCTGTGTGGCCTCCCCAACAGTATTCATTGCCCTCTGGCTTCTTGTTGGGTCCAGCATTGGGAGATAGCAGGAGATCAGAAGTAAGGAGGAAAGAGATCTGAGTATTTATTCCCCAGATCCCTCCCTGCTGAGGTACTTTGTGAGAATACTTCCCTCCACCAAAGGCAAAAGCCAGGCAGCACCCTCCACACAACTGCCCTCTTTAGATTCTACCAAGCACTTCTTCCCTTTAACCTTTCATGCGCTTGGCTAGTAATGATTCCAATTTTTGCTAGCAACTTTTTATCTCATGTTTCTCTCCCAAGCCCTGCACACATTTTGTAAATAGTTCCTACATTAAACATACCTCAAATTATCTAGTTTGAGTGTATAAGTTTCCTGCCAGGACTCTGATTTAGGAAGAAACAAGTAATAATAATGACAGCTAACATTTATTATATTCCATGCATGCTCCTAAACAGTTTACATAAGTTAGCTCATTTAATGCTCACAGAAACTCTATGAAGTATTCTTTGTTTACAGATATGGAAACTGAGGTATAGAGAGATTAAGTAATTTCCCCCAAGTCATACAGCTAGTGAACCAGAATTCAAATCCATGCAGTCTGTTACCAAAGTCTGTGTTCTTAACCACTATGCTCCTTTGGTGAGGTAAGAGTTGATGCTGTAAGTTGAAGCAATAACAGTGGGATGGAAAGAAAAGAAAAACTTTATGGTGTGCTATTGCTAATCTCAGTATAATTTTGAGGATCAGTTGAGATCAAGAGGCAATAAAATGCACTGATTTAGGAATAAAATGGACCTGTGTTCATATTTTGGATCTTACTACCTGGGTGATCTTGAGTAAGTCACTTTACCTTTCCAGGTTTCAGTTTCCTCATCAGTAAATTGGAGCCAATAACACCTATCCCATGGAGTTGCTGTAAGAATTAAACAAAATATTGGAAGTCCTAGCCAGAACAATTCGGCAAGAAAAGGAAATAAAAGGCATCCAAATCAGAAAGGAAGGAGTAAAACTGTCTTAATTTGCAAATGACATGATTTTATGTATAGAAAACCCTAAAGACTTCACCAAAAACCTGTTAGAACTACAAAATGAATTCAGTAAAGCTGTGGGATACAAAATCAATATATAAAAATCAATTTCATTTCTATACATTAATAATTAACTATCAGAAAGAGAAATTAAGAAAACAATCCTATTTACAATTGCATCAAAAAGAATTAAATATCTGGGAATAAATTTAACTAAAGTGAAAGACCTTTGCACTGAAAACTATAAGACATTGATGAAAGAAATTGAAGAAGACATAAACAGAGAGATATTTTGTGCTCATGAATTGGAAGAATTAATATTGTTAAAATGTCCATGCTACCCAAAGCAATGTACAGATTCAAGGCAATCCCTATCAAAATTCCAATGGATTTTTCTCAGAAATAGAACAAACAATCCTAAAATTCATATGGAAAAACAAAAACAAAAACAAAACCCTGAATAGCCAAAGCAATCTTGAGAAAGAAGAACAAAGCTGGAGGCATCACACTTCTTGATTTCAAACTATATTACAAACTACAGTAATCAAAACAGTATAGCACTGGCATTAAAAGAGACCCATAGATCAATGGAACAGAATGGAATTCAGAATTAAAACCATGCGTATATAGTCAATTAACTTACAACAAAGGAACCGGGAATATATAATGGGGAAAGAATAGCCTCTTCAATAAATATTGTTGGGAAAACTGGACAACCACATGGAGAAGAATGAAGCTGGACTCCTATCTTATACCTTATACAAAAATCAGCTCAAAATGGATCAAAGACTTAAACATAGACCCAAAACGCTAAAACTCTTGGAAGAAAACGGAGGGAATAAGCTCCTTAACATTGGTCTGATGACGATTTTTGGGGATGTTGCAAATAGCCCACAGTACTTCCTTTGGATGTCCACAGTACTTTGGTCATCTTTATGGCATGCTTTTAACTCTGTCTGATGTCAGATTTAGTAGTTTATATGGCTCTCTCCCCTGAGAAGCCCCAATAGTCAGGAACAGGGTCTTAGAATCCTGATTCATATCCTTATCCTTAGTTACTACTGTAATATGTAGCACACAGTAACTGCTTGGTAATATTCGTTGAATAAATGGATGACTCGATACTCAGGAAATGATTCCCTGAGTTTTATCTCAGTTTGCCTTTCCTGCTGTCATGAAGATGAGAAAATTACCCTTCTGCTTTAACGATTTACTTTTCTTATTTATTCACAAAGTCTGGCACACACTAGGTGCTTAGCAAATATCTGTTAAGAATGAACTAACAGCAAGCCATTACAGTAAATTGGCAGTTTAGCACAGTAGAGGCTGTGGAGTCAGATTAGCTGGACTCAAATCCTGGCTCTCATGCTGTGACACACTGAGCAAGTTGCGTATTCTCCATGTGCCTCAATTGCCTTCTGTAAAATGAGGGTAACAGAACCTACCTCATAGATGCAAAAGTATCGTGAGGACTAAATAAGATAATGCTGTCCAGCTTGTAGTGAGGGCTTAACAAACTTTATCCATGTAGTGCTGAGGGTAGGGAGTCACTCTGGGTCCACCATCCACTCTTTAAAGTCAGTGTATGAATCCTGGTTCACAGGGTATTATTGGGTCTGGCCTGCTCAACACTAGGCAAATGAAGAATCTCAAACTTTAGAGGACTTAACAACTAGAGAGAGAGTTTAAAACCAGAAGTAATAGGGTCTTTAGTTTGCTAAGGTATATGCTGATTCTCTCCAAAAGGACAATGTAGCATGCAGCATTTCACAGTCTTGCTTGACCACAGGACACCGCCTCCTCCTTTTAAAATTTCTTATTTTTTGAATGAATACTCTTACAAGACTAGTATTCTGTGGGAAACAATTTGGAAGAGACTTGTAGTTTTGTTTTTCTTACGCTAATCTGCCTGTTCTTAGCTTTCTCATTACCTACCATCAGGATCTGGACCAATGTTGATGAAAGAACCTTGGAGAAAGGAGTCTGGCACATGTTAAATAATGTTTCAGATGAATAATTACAAGAATGAGAAATGACTCTCCCTGGAAGTCCTCAGAGAAACAAGTTGCTTACTGTCATTCCACGAAGTTTGTTCCCCCAAGGACCAACCCAGAGTAGCTTGTAATGACCAAACCCACAGGAAGAATAGTTAAAAGGGAATGGCTAAAATCTAACCTGACTTCCTAAAAGGAATTCAAGCCACAGTCAGGGAACCAAGACTTTTGTAAATACTTCTTGTTTTTCAGTCCTTTTCTATTTCCCCAAAATTGTTGGTGATAAAACCCTTTAAACCAAATGACTTTTTAAGCTTGCCGTCTAAGGAAGAAAAAAGATGAAGAGAGAATGTATCTAATTCTGGAGTCAGACTGAGTGAAAGACAGGGTAGAGGTGTGGTAAAATACCACAAAAGCAGAATTATAGTGGTAGCCACCAAGAAAAGAGGGAAAGAGGAAGGGTCTGTGGAACTTGTAACAAGAAAGACATAATAAAGGAAGTTCTTCCTGGTTTGTACAGTGGGATTTAGAATTAAAAAAAAAAAATCTGAGCAAAGATTCCTTGACTCCATATCATGGTTGGGGAGGTCCTAAGCCAAAGTTAGGTATTCATTCAGTCAATGTTCAAACACATGTTTTGTACTTACTAGTGTCAACTCTGTTCTAGCAAAGAAGCAAGACAAAAATCTCTGCCCTCATGAACTTTCATTCTAAGTGGAAGTTTATTATATTTTATTTTAATTTTTACTGCAAGATATATCATACATACAAAAGGTAATCTGCAACATATTAAAGAATAGTCATTCTAAAGAATAACCATAAAGCAAATACACATCTACAAGCACCCTAGTTTAAGAAGTAGACTATTTCCAAGACATAATGAGTTCCCCATGTGGCTTTTTTATAGCATACTTCCCTCTCCAACAGAAGTAATTACTATCCTGAGTTTTATGTTAATAATTCCCTTGCTTTTCTTTATAAGTTTTACCACCGCGTCTGTGTACCCCTAAACAACGTTGTATCAGTTAGGATCCTGGCAGGAAACAGATGGCACACTTAAATTAGGATAATTTGAGGAGAGTTTATTAAAGGAACTATTTACAAAGGTGTAGGCAGGGTATGGTTAGAATACAACAACAGGATATTATCTTGAAGCTAGTAACAGTGCTCTTTATCACCCTAGGATTGAAGGGGGAAGGGTGGGAGTGGTTCCGGAAGTCAAACAGAGTGGGCTGTGTAGAGAGGGCCACCTGAAAGGAGCTGAGACCTTCAGTAGAGGGAATCCAACCAGCCCACAGCAAGCCACAGCAAGAATACCAGAGAACAAACACTCCACCCCACTTGCCTCTAGCTCTCCAATCTTCTGCTGGCGCTTCCCATCAGCCAAATCTAACCAGAAGCCAGAAGTCAAAAATAATTCATTGATTCAGTCCACTCAGCACAGCCTCTTGGCAACAGAAGTGTGGAAAATGAATCTGGAAGGGCAAACTGAAGATATCTGGGCAAAATTCATTGCTTAGATTTCCCTGTTTAAGTTTACAAAAATGGAATCATATAATATGTATTCTTTTGTGACTTGCCTTTTCTGTTTATTCAGTAAAGTAGTTCAAGTGTATAGTTATAGTTCATTCATATTCAGTTCTGTATGAAAACACATCATATGAATCTACCATAATATGTTTATCCATTCTACAATTGATGGATTTTTTGGACTGTTTCCAGCTTTTTGTTTAGTTTTTACAAACAATGCTGCTTTAGACAATCTTATGTATATTTCTTGGTGTACAAATGCAAGAATGCATATACATATGTAGTTGCTAGGTCATAGAATGTGTGCAAGTTAAACTTAAATATATAATACCAAACTGTTTTCTAAAGTCCTACTAATTTACACTCCAACTAGCATTAAATGAGGGTTCCTGTCACTCTACAATTTCGCTAACAGTTGGTATTAGTGAAATATTTCCTATTTTGTCTTCTAAAATTTATGTTGTTTTACTTTATGGTACAAACTTTAAGTCTTTCACATTTGTCTTAAATCTACATGGAATTGATATTTATGTATGGCATAAGGTAGGATCAGGTTTATTTTTTCCCATGTAGATAACCAGCTATTGAAAAGTCTGTCTTCTCCCAGCTGATCTGTAAGTGCTTTCTGCGACCAAAGGAAAAAAATAAGTTTCCATATATGTGTTAGTCTTTTTCTAGATTCTCTGTGTATTCTGCTAGCCTGCCACAGCACCTGAGAGCCTTCCATTAGGGACTTCAGCTCCTGAAGACTCTTATTTGATATTAGTTCCTGTGGAGAAATGCTATGATTAAATCATTATTTTTCAGATGATCTCAAAGGAAGAATAGTTTATTAGCATATATCATGTAGCAGGATCTGACAGTGTGGTTATTTTAATGTTGGGGGAAGGAAGAACAGGCTCTAAGGCAGCATGAAGATAACGGTTACATGAAGGTGATGCCCTTTGCAAAGGGGAACAGATGAAGAAAGATAGAGAGGAATGACCCTGATCCTAGTAACCAAGGGGTATTTATGCAGAGCTAATCCGCTGAGGACGAGCAGGTTTATGGAGAAGTATTTTTAGAATCATATTTTCAGTATAACGTGAAGAAATCTGCAAATGTGATGAGTAAAATATATACATATAACAATTATATATATGAAAAATGGCTACTCTTATTTTTAGCTGTTCTTTTAAAGTCAGTTTATTGAGTCATGCATAGAGAACCCAAGTATTTAATTTAGACAATTATCAGCTGATCCCCAGGCACTCTATATACCCACTGTGAAAAGCAGAAAGGCATCAGTAAGGAAGGATAGAGACCTCCTTTTCCACAGGCACAACTGTGATCCAGGCAGCCCTTCTAAGAGCTGGGAGCTTGGAAAAACATCTCCCCATAGGTGCCTGGTGGTGGACTCTGAATACTGCTGCCAACTTATCCTTGAAGAAAAACAGAGAAAAAAGGTTCTTCAACTTAAGCAGACTGTGGAGGTTTTAGGAAAAGATTTCTAAAAGACCTTTGGCCATGAAGGGCTTTAAATTTGTGACCACCTGAACAAACCATTCCCTTCCCCGCCCCGCTCCTGGCTTTCTCCAGAACTAGCTTGTTTGTGAGTTCTTCATCTTGTCAACATCCTTCCAAAATTCCATCACCATCACCACCTTTCAGCTAAAAATCTAAGATAGCAACTGCCTTCTTCAGACATCACCCCATCTGGTGATAAAGAGCATTCAATTCTCTTCATTCAACAAATAGGCATCGGACACCCTTTAATGTGCTGCAATCTGCTGGGGTTTGAGAGAGAAATAAAACCCTCTTCCCCGACCTCCATTATCTTACTTTCTAGTGGAGGCAAAGGCAAATGGCTGGGTCTCATAACTGTTTCCTAAAGAATGCCCCCAGAGTGTGTCCTGTAAAGCCAAAGCGGGCTGAAACATAGGCAGTTGAGAAAGATCCTCTCCTCTGCTTCTGTTAACTGCTGGAGTGAGTTGCTTTGTTTGTGTGTTCTGCGATGTGATGGGGGCTGGGACTCAGCACCAGTCCCTGCCCAGGCTTCTGAGGCTCTTCAGGCTGGGACTCTGGGGTTTCAATGCCTGCTCTGCATTTACCAGCTGTGTGGGTTCAGGTGAATTAAATAACTTCTCTGTTTCCTCATCTATAAAATGGAGATCTTATAACATTGTTGTGAGGATTAAATCAATGTACAATCCCCCTCAGAATCCATGAGGGATCGGTTCCAGGATCCCCATGGATACCAAAATCCATGGATGCTCAAGTCCCTTATATAAAATAATGTAGTACTTGCATATAACCTACGCATATCCTCCCGTGTACTTCCAATCATCTCTAGATTACTTATAATACCTAATGCAATGTAAATGCAATGCAAACAGTTGTCAGGCATTTGGCAAATTCAAGTTTTGCTTTTTGGAACTTTCTGGAATTTTTTCCCTGAATATTTTGAGTCTGCTGTTGGTTGTTGAATCCATCTTAGAATAGTGCCTAGAACATGGTAAGCACAATATAAATGCTAGCTAGTATCAGCTATCAACCATGTGCTCTTACGTTAATGCATTTAATCCTCACAGTAACCCTTTGAGGTTGGTACATTTTGCAAATGACAGGTTTGTAGTAGAGGTTTTAAGTAAAACAGAGGTAAAGTAACTTGCCCAACTGAGGGTACAGCAATGAGCAAAACAGGCAAGGTCCCTGCTACCATGAAACTTTCGTCAAACAAATAAAATAACTTCATGAAGATGAATGCAATGAAGAAAATAAAATGAGTTGAGGGGGTGTGACAGGGTCAGGGTACACTCCTCTGAGGAGTGACGTTCTGGGGACTCACTGCCCTTTCCTGTCACTGACCTCTGTTCATAGCTACCCTGGTTTACCTTGACACATTTTAATAACTCTGAATCTTGTTACTGAAATTATTGGAGTCTCATTTCTTCTGTTTAAATAGGTCTCCAGACTTCTTATGCAGCTATTTTGACTTTCTGTGTTTAAGCTATTCCTGGGGAAATGGCCGTGAGGCTTAACTTACAAATTAATAAGGAGCAAGATAATTCTTGGCTGAGTGCAGCACTGGGGTGGGGTGTTGTCCTCCTTCACACCCTGAAGAGCCCCAGAAACCTGGGCAGAGATTCTCACTAGCGGCAAAGAGCAGGGACCAGTACTGAGACCCAGCCCCCATCACATCACATAAGACACACCCAGATCCTTCTGCTGGGATCTCTTGAGCACCTCGGTTTACTTTAACTTCTACCAGGACATGAGGAGGTGGGGAACTTTACTCTTGGGGCTGCTGCTAGCCCTTAGAGTAACTGTATTACTTTCCTAAGGATGCTATAACAAAGTTTCACAACCCAGGGGATCTTAACACACATACAAAAATATTCTCTTACAGCTCTGGAGGCTGGAAGTCCAAAATCAAGGTGTTGGCAGTGTTGGTTTCCTCTGAAGCTGAGGAAGAATGTTTCATGCCTGTCTCCTAATTTCTGGTGGTTGCCCACAATCCTTTGCATCCCTTGGCTTGTAGCTGCATCACTCTAATCCCTGCCTCTGTCTTCACATAGTCTTCTTCTTCCCTGTGTCCAAATCTCCCTCTCCTTTCTCTTATAAGACACCAGTCACTGGATTTAGTGCCTACCCGAATCAAATATGGCCTCATCTTAACTTGATTACATCTGGACAGACCCTATTTCCAAATAAGGTCACATTCATAGGTACCAGGAAGTAGGACTGAGTCTATATTTTGGGGGACACAATTCAACCCATGACAGCATATTTGTGCAAATTGGAGACAGGTGCCCCCTCTTGGTAGATACTGCCCCTCTACTCACAGCTTGGTGAGCAGGTCGCACCTTTGTGTGAATTACAGGAAGGAAACCTTCCTCCTGGTGGAGGCAGCTCTGCACTAGGACACAAAGCTCAGCACCTGGAGCCTAGGCTGCATTTCAGCCCCCATTCAGCCCCTGCATCTCCTCTTGGCAGGACACAGCCTATTCAGTCACATCTACTGACCCTGACTGCTCTGCACTCAGCTGGCTGCCTCAGGTCCCAGTGGACCCCCACCCCTTGTCATCCTTGCCACATTGTTCCTTCCATTCCCATGTCCTGGGGGTAGATCTTTTGTTCTCCTAGGTCCAGTCTTTGAATGTCTTTTGTGGAATAATCTGATTCTGTATCTCCTGTGAATAGGTGGTATTTTTGCCTGGCCAGCATCAGTTCTCTTCTCTTCTGGAAACAGCACCCTAATTTTCCTTGGGGACAACTACCCCTCTCCCACTTGCAGTACATCTGGTTTCAGTGGGACTTACACCTCACTCTCCAGATTCAGAGATGGGCACAAGGTCCAGGTTTATCCAATCAGAACAGCTCGCCTCCTAATACGATGATGGGTCCTAGAACAGGTACGTGACCCAGGAATTTGCCAAGAACTATTAAAGTGAAGGCACTATTTTTATCCTGATAGCTACATTGGTAAGATAAGCTTGAAGCAGCCTGAGAATGAAGCCAACCCAGAGAAGAGTGAAACTGAGAGATAAAGAGAATCCTGAAAATATAATTTGATCACTTGGTTCCAGCTGAGCCTGAAGTTAGATACACTCCTGGACTTCACAGTAACATGAGCTAACAGATTCCCCTCTCATCATGATCTCTTTTTTTTTTTCTTATGATAATTAAAAGTGAATATATGTCACTTGTAATCAAAAGAATCTCGACTGAAAGCAGTATCTGACACTTGCATCACTTCTGCTCTGCATTTCCAAAGCTCTGCACCCTCTGTTACCCTCCAGAGTCTTGGTACCTGAGCCTTGACAGGGGAGCAGGAGTTAGCCAGGCTAGAGAAAGGCAAAGGGTTCCCCACCACACCATGGGTGAAAAAACAGACTGAATTTGCTACCCAATTATGCTTGTTATACTTTTGGGGATTGGTGGGTAGGGAGTGGCTTCTGCCCCTTACAGGAGCTGCCATTTCTGTGTGCACTTTGTTTCATTTTCTTGTGGGCTGAGCACTTTTCCTCCAGCTCAGTAGTGTATCGAGCAGCTCTCTTGCTTCCCAATGCTCCAGCAGTATATCCTAACCCACTGTTGGGAGTTAACACTGAGCTATGCTTCTTGGAGGCACACACTGCTCCTTGTGATTCTCTGCATCCTCTGTATCACCCAGCACAAAGCTGGGACCCAGAGGGTCTTCAGAAGTCCAAGCTGAATGGCTGTCCCTGCCCTCTTGCAGGCCCAGTCCTTCCTCCTACATTAAGCCTTCCCTGACTGTTATAGTCCACCCCGATCGCCCCCTTTTCTGAGTCTACTAAACTACTGCCTTGTATTGTGGTTTTTGTAGAATTGGTGCCGGACCTGTCTTCCTTGTTCCTAAGATCTCAGATGGCAGGAGTCCCCTCTCAAAACGCTTAGCACAAACTCAAGAAAGAGTCACTCCATAAATGATGCACACACTTCACTCGAACTTTAACGCACATACCATCATGGCCACCATGATGAGGACAGGAGCTACATTAAGAAGAGCCAGTTTATGTCAATAAGACTTATTAACACAGAACAAGGAGACACAACAGATATTTGCAAATGGGATCTTCCCTTTTGTTTTCTGTGTATACGGCTCTATCTCTTTGTTTGTACAAACTCACAACACCACATGACATCTCATATTTCATATGTCACCAAGAAGAGGTGTCAGTATACAGAGCTTAAGAGGAATAAAATAGCATGAAACATCTGCTCAGCTAGAATCTGATGGGGGGTTTGGTAGACATGGGAGTTACGATTCCTCTCTCTGCTCAGTCCTATGGAATGACAACTCCCAATTTTTGCTAATTGCTCCTCCTGAGGAATTCTGCTCAGCCTGTTGTGGTACATCTCCTAGGCTGGCATGAGACCAGCCTGGTTGAATAAATTAGAAAGAGCCATTGGGGAGATTAAAGATGGTATGCAAATTGAGTAAGGTGACATTTCTCCATGTGACTGGGGAGACCATCTGCCCCTGGCCCTAGCCCTGGCCCTGTGATGGGAGAAAGCCTCTACTGCTCAACCTTGCTCCGAGGTTTAATTTTATTGAGGGTGTGGGGGTGGTGGACAGAGTGTGTGCTCTTCTCTTCCTTTCTACAAGCAGAGATGAAGTCAGATATAGACACAATGGGTACTTAGGGTTTCTCTTCAGCCTGTCCTCCCTCCCGCTGTTGACAATAGACAGGGCTCAGGACCAGGACTGTCCACTCCTGGGGGCAGACCCTACCTTGCTCTGAGACCAACCAAGCCATTTGCTGCCTTCTCTGTGTAGTCTTGGGTGGGTTGCTTCTCTGATGCAGGCCTCAGCTTTCCTCATTTGAGTACTGGAAATAATAAAACCCACTTCACAGGGCTGTGTCAAAGATCATTGGGGCTTCAATAAGAAAGTGCTTCAGGAACTCTAAAATGATCGGTGATTTTTGTTATGTTGTTCTAAACACAGTGCATACAGACTCTGCTGTCTGCCTCTCTTGGGCCCCAATTCCGTTACAGATCACTGCTCTAGTCATCTAATCCTGGCTCACACTGGCTGATCCTCTTTGGCTACTCTTAGCCTCTGGAAGTTTGTCTGAAGTCAACCAAACTTCTGGGTGTAGAGCATGTTAGCTCTGATATTTCCACGTGAGGTTAGGTTCCTGGGACCAAAACATGGAAGGAAGGAGGGAAGAGAGGCTGTGGAGGGAGGAGGAGACCCTTGGAAGTGGCTCCAGGAGAGGGATGCTCAGTTCTGCTCTGTGAGGAACACCCCCAGCTTCTCATGGTGTCTCCATCTTCTATGTCTACAACATTCTGCCATTTCTAAAATGCACTTTCTTTTGAGTCTCACAATTTTATGAAGTAGACAAGATTATTAATCTCATTTTTTAGATGAAAGTGTGTTTGTCCAATGTCACACAGTTGGTATGTTGCAAAGGCAGGACCCAGACCCAGGTCTCCAGGATCCTGGTTTCCTGAGCATTGGAGGGCATCTCTAACAAAGGCTCCAGAACACTCTCAACTTCATTTTTGGCTTATTCCTCACTCCTGGAGGCTGGTTTCTTCATTCTGTCAAGTATCTGATGGATGCTAATCTAACAAGATCATGCAGCAGAGCAGTTCAAGGCCATTTTCCTGGATTCTCCTCCCTTGTTCCTGATGAGATTCTACTTTGATCCACTTTCCAAGTCCAGGCTCCATCTCCTACTTACAGGTCCACTTCACCCTCCAGTTGCTCTTTCCCTCATGGTGTTTATACTGGGTCTTTCCCATCTCTCCTCCTTGTGGCCTTACAAGAATCCTGAATTGGATTTTCTCCCTGCTCTGCCTGATTGTGATGACCGTGTGTAGCACAAGTCAACACCTACTGTGTGTCAGGCCTTATCCTAAAGGCTTTATTTATACCATTCTTGCATTTAATCCTCTCAGCAGCCTCTTGAGGTGAATATTATTTTTCCATTTACATGGAAGTAGTTGAGGCTCCAAGAGTAATTTGCTCAAAGTCACACAACCAGTCACTAGAACCAAACTGAACCTGGGTGAGTTGGACTAAAAGCCCTATGCTCTTCAACCATTCACCATACTGCCTTCTCAGTCCTCATCCCCAGGTCTGATGTTGAGGGGAGTTGGAAGACAGTTCAGCACATGCAGATCTCTCAGCCCTTTAGTTTCCAGGCTTCTAGCTGCATGATAGAGATTGTTCTCAGAAAGATCTTGTGCAGCTGAGCCTGGCACACACTTGGTGCTCTATAAATTAAGTCCTCCTTAAACTGGAATGCATTTATGCCTCTTAAACATGGCTGCCCCAATGTCTTTTCTCAAATGCATGGGTCTGTTCTCCATTCTTAATAAGTCAGCTCAGAGATTTCTGTTTCTCCTCTTTCTTTCTCTTGTTGCCCTTTAGGACCCTCTGGCCTGAGAAAGACCAGAAGATAGTCATGGACCATCCAGATGCACTAATTGCTAAATGTTTTCTGACAGCCTCAGAAACCAGCGCCACAAACCTGGCTGAGTGATAAGGGGGGTGTCACATAGCCTTGGGTGTTTGCATTGTACCTAAGGAGAAAAGAGGCTTTCATAGTGAAAGGATTCCTGCCAAAAGCCTGTTTGCCACTTGCAGCTCTTATAGAAAATGGGCATAAAATCACAGCGCCTTAGTGCCAAGAGGGCCAGCAGAAACCATCTGGTGTAAGTTCCTGAAGCCCAGAGATGGGGAGTGACTTCACTAAGGCTGCAGAGCTTGTTAGCTTTATCCCAATCCATTGGTAAACCCCCAGAAGAGATGCTCTAGGCTCTGAAGGGAGCTGGGAATCCTAATCACACCCCCAGACACTTGCTGACTTACCTTGCATTTCTATTGCATGATTTACATCAAGCAAAGGAAACCCTGTTAATCAGATCTCCCTTCAAGAGACTTCCTACTTGGGTATTGCTGCTTGGCTACTTCAAAATGACAGAACAGAAGAAAGCAAAAGCATATGCCACACAATTCAGTCCATTCAGTGATATTCTTTCAAGATGTGGGTGTCACCAAGTTGGCAGTGAAATAAGAACAGATGTGGAGGACTAGTGGCAGTGGGGTTAGGTGTTTTGTGTAGTTTCTCAGTACCTGGGAAGCCAGATCCTGTGTGGACCAGTCACCTAGTCATAGGAACCTTTGCCTGCACTGTCATCAGGGCTCATGAAGAACTGCTTTTTACCCTGCAAAATTCCTCTTCCTCATCCATTCAGGTATAAGAAGTAAAAATAGTGAAGAGAGTAGGCTTTGTTTCAGATTATACAAAGTCTTGATCAGAAAGTCCATAGAAATGGGATTTTCTGAAGACTCAGAGTTTAAAAATTTGGAGCAGTGAGAAAACTGAGAACCAAAGAGGAAAGAATATATTTTCGTTGCAGGTGATAAGAACCTAACTTCAATGAGCAAAGCTAAATGGAGGTTTTATTAGAAACATATAGTGAGCTGTCTAACAGAATCAAAGAAAAAGGTGACCAGCCAAACCTCAAGAAGCCGGACTCAAGGCTAGGAAAGCCACAGGACCCATTATGTCATCTTATGTCTGTGCTTCTCTCTGCATGATGAGCATGTTCTCTCTTACAACAGACTGGCATTCTATACCTGGGTTGAGGTTAGGCCGTCAGTCTTACAGCAGACATCCTCATGTATTTGCCAGTCAAAAGGAAAGAAAATCGCTTCAGTTACAAAAAAAAAGAAAATTCTAGGGGAGCGTATAGCTCAGGGATAGAGTGCGTGCTTAGCATGCATGAGGTCCTGGGTTCAATCCCAGTACTGCCATTAAAAATAAATAAATATCCCCCCTAAATTAAAAAAAAATCATTAAAAATAAATAAACCTAATAACCACCCCCCCAAATTAAAAAAAAGAAGAAGAAGAAAAAATCAGTCAGAAAAAAAATCAATCAGTGTCCTAGGAAGGATTCTGATTGACACCACTTGATCACATGCACCCTCTACTGACAGTCCTCACTAGAATTACCTGGTTTAGATGAAGAATTAGTAGTACTACAAAAGAAGAGGTTGCTATTTCCAGAAGAAATGAGGGGAGCTGGCCATTAAAAGTAATGATTTACCAGAGGTCCCACAGCAAGTGAGGGACAGATTCATGGCTAGAAACAGAATTGATAAAATAATAATTATGAATAATAATGGAAGTCTCTAGATTCTTTTCATGTGTGGTATTGAAGTAATCTTTAGTGCTACTGAGCTGCTCATTCATTTATATATTTAAAAGATTGTTGTTCTGTGGAAGATAGACTGTAGGTGAGCAAGTGTGGAGCAGGAAAACTAGTTATGAGCCCTGTGGTACCTCGTAGGTAGGGGAGAAACAATGGTGGCCTGGACCAAGGTCATGGCAATAGAAATGGAGAAAAGTTGGCAGACTTGAGATAGATTTTAGAAGTAGAGTCATAGGACTTGTTGTTGGATTAGGTGTGAACATGAAGAGAAAGAAAAGCAGAGAATTAAGAATGATACTGAGATTTCTGTGAAGACTGGAGTTAAAGTTGTAGAAGAATCAAGAGTTCCAATGTGGCCGTGTTAAGTTTGAGACATGGAGATGTCTAGTAGGCACTTGTATATACATGTTATTACCAAAGATATGGCATCTCAAGCATATGGACTAGACGAGGTCTTGAAGGAAGGAAGTATAGCTAGAGCAGAGGGCCCAACTGTCCTTTTAGCCATCTCTTCTGCATATACTGAATCCAGCCAGGAACTTCAAAGGGGAATCCCAACCATTATTACAGTGAATCCTATGCAATAAGAAGCCAAACTCATCCCTCAGAGGGTAGCTAAGAAGTAACCAGATAAGCTATTAAGCAAGCATCAAAACTCCATGAGCTATGTCTTGATTAGACCCTTTGGACAACTAGACAAATGATGAGACTGCCCTGCTGTAAGCCATTGTGACACTTCTCTTTGAGATTATCTTCAGAATCAGGCTTTAGGACCCAGGGAAATCTACTAGACTTGGTTTCAGATACTTAGGGTTGCTTCCTTTGGTGGACTGAAACATGGCCACAATATTTTACAGCTCCTCCTATCAGGAGATGGCATCTATTTCTCTACTCTTTATATTAGGTGTGGCCATTTGACTTGGGTTAGTTATTTAGATATTAGCAAACGTGATACAAACAGAAGCTTGGAAAGTGCTTCTGCATTGGAAAACTTCAACCACCAGGTGAGCAAGTCTGGGCAGCCTTCTGGAGAATAAGAATATGGAGAGAGACCTCACCCACCATAGTCACATCAGCTGGGACCCCAGACGTGTGAATGAAGCCATTCTAGACCATCTAGCTTTAGCCAGAGAAACTACCCAACCAATGTATAGAATCATGAATAATAATGAATGTTTGTGGTTTTAAGTCACTAAATTTTAGAATGGTTTGTTGTGTCCCTCAGAGGACAATTAACTCTGAACCAGGAATCTAAAGATGTTTCACAGGTACAGATACTCTTTCTCTAACCTTTATTCTTTTTGGAGGATTTGTGTTTAATCAGCCATCAACAGTCTGAACTAAAAGAAGAAAGCTTCACTGAGAAATGTAAAGCAATGGTCAATGGGTACTGGAGGTATTTGGGGGCAGTGGAGTCTCCCTCAGGCCCCTGAAACAGCTCCACAAAGGTGATTCTAGTTTCCCAGTTTTGTGTTCTCATAGAATGATGAGATTGTTCCTTCAGAGCACTTTGTAATTGTATTGGGTGATTATTTCACAATGTCTAGACTAAACTGCAAGCTGTTAGACTATAAGCTTCATGAAGGCAAGGATTGTATCTAATTTGCCATCGATTGTATCTGGGCACATATTAGACACTAGTTTGTTGAATGAATAAATTTGAATTTTGCCTACTTCATGTAAGGGATCCAGGCCTTCAAAAACATCACTTAACAGCATTTGTATCCAGTGGGCCTGTTACCGGGAGAAGGGAAATAACAATTACCTCTGTTATACTCCCGAGAATTGGGAGCAGACCAATCCAAGAGAGGAAAAATTGTGCTGTTCCTTTGCTTTTACTGTTTTTATACACTGGTTTTGTGATTGATTGACAACTCAGGTTCCCTGCGCTCTGGCACGCCCATCCCCTTTTGGGCAGGTTCATTGGGGCAAGTTATACCAGGTCCCCCTCCCATGCGCAGCTGCAGCGCTTTGATTTTAACTGGCTTCTTTTACTGGCCGTCATTTGAAGAAAGTAAAAATTTCTGGAGTCCCTTTCCCTGAATGCAGACACACTGCCATTTTCTGGGTTGTTCTTTCCCCTTCCTCTCCCCCTGCCCAGTGCTCATTTCTATCTAAACTACCTAACAGGCCTATCTCATAGGCACTCCCAGTCATAGGCTGTTGCTTGATTCTCTAGCTGTATAGGTAATCAGGTGTAGGTATGGGATGGGGAATCTGAAATCAGTGAGATCCCAGGACACTCATTGCTATAATTCCTTCTACTTACACCAAACAGTTGGTAAACATACTTAAATAAACATTTCTCAAAGGAGGCGGGTATAGCTCAGTGGTAGAGTATTTGCTTAGCAAGCATGAGGTCCTGGGTTCAATCCCCAATACTGCCATTAAAAAAATAAATAAAACCTAATTACCTACCCCACACACACAAAAAGAATGTATACAGTGCTGCACTGTATGTCAGTTATATCTTAATAAAACTGGAAGGAAAAAAATTAAAAATTATTTTAAAAATTAACATTCCTCAAGACACTGTTGGAAACTTGGTACCTAAGCAAGGAGCTTTGGGGCAGGAGCAGGCAGTGTGAAGTGGGAAGGTCAGGTCTGGGGAATGTTCATTTCATTCTGTGGCCCTTACAAGGATGCAGTCACAAAACAATTTTAAAACCAATGTCCCAAATGAAGCTGTTTAATTAATTCTGACAATCCTTGGAAGTCTGTCACTATCAACACCCCAAATACACAATCTGAAGAAGAATATTGAAAGAGCAGGAGTCAGACAGGAGAGTTCAACTGATACAGTGAGCGACTTAGGCATATTAACTTTTTCAAGGCTATGTTTCCTTGCCTGCCAAGTTGGGATAATAATATTTCCGAAACAGCACCTCCATTAGACTGTAGGTACCTGCAGGCAGGGATTATTTGCTCTCACATATATTTACTCAGTGTTCAATAGTGCCAGAACCATATTAGATACAGAATAGGTGAATTGCTTCCTAGAGGTGATCCAGAACCTAGTCCTGGTTCCATCACTAATCTACTCTCAAAATGACCTTAGGAAATTTCTTCCGTCTCCCTGGAATTCAACCTTCCTTTTGGAAAAGATTTTCTCTAAGTTCCCTTCCAGATCTAATATGTAATGAATCTGTGACCATTCAGTACACTCTACCCCATTGCTGCTCCTAGTAGTTAATAATGCTACAGATGGAGGAGATAGTAATAAGTCAGGAATCACTTTGTATTTACAAATACACATGCATTTAAAACAGATTCTGTAAATAGCCACAATACTGTGTTGCACTTCTGGCCTACTTTTGCCTTTTTAGAGGTCAAGAGGTTTTTTTTTTTCTAAATTGCCTTTTATTTGGATTGTTAAGCAAGATGAAAACTGGGATGAGTTGCCACTAACACATTATGCAGCTTGAACCTTGGTGGCTAATTGCACTATTACCATGATTGATGAACATTCACAGCAATCAGCTGGAAGCTGCTGCCTTCCACTCAGCAGAAATGAGGTCGCAGAGCAGGACTGGGGAATTGCCATCTAACAAGCAAGCCTGCTTGCTGCCCAGTAGAAGAGTTCACCACTATTATATTTAACTTTTGATTCCATCTGTTGTGAAGATGCTTATTCCCTTGAAATGGCTCTTAAGTTTTAAAGAATTTTTAAGTAAAAATTTCAATCTTTGCCTGAATACTCAGTAGTAGAGAAAAGATTATTGGATATATGTACTAAAATATCCAGAGGTCATAAGGGGCTTGGTCTGAAATCCTAGTACTGAGATAGATGGGTGTTACTGCCCAGAAAAATAGTCATTATCCCTGACATATATGGGACTTTACAGTGTAAAAACACACCTGGAACCACTGCCTGGGAAGGGACCACATTCTTCCATGGTCAGAAAACTTAATTAAGTTATACCCCCATGATGCCCCATTGCTGACGCAGGGACGTTGCTCCTTCAAGCACCGCTTGTGAGCTTAGGTAAGAATTGCCTGACAGAGGCAGGTACCGGGAAAGCCAGCACTTGGGCCCGAGAAATACTGGGAAATTTTTGCTCAGGCCCGTGGCACCTGGTTGCCTCAGAAACTCCTTCCCAGAAGCATTAGACACCCGTCACCTCAGATTAGTCTGAATAGTTGATCAATTTATTAACAGATTGGAGACTTACAGTCTTTTCTCCAGTGGACGTGGAAGCTGATGGCCTGGGATTGAATGCTATAGTGACTCTAACACTCACTAGTTGTGTGATCTTGGCCAAGTCTCAACCTTTTTGGATCACAGTTTATCCATAAGAGATGTGGTACAGAATGTAGTGAAGAGCACAGACCCTGGAGCCTACTGACTGGGTTTGAACTCCAGCTCTACCATCTACTCATTAGGTGATCTTAGGCAAACTAGAGAACCTCTTTGTTCCTTCCTTTCCATGTCTTTAAATGAGGATGATCATAGTGCCACCCTCACAAAGATGTTGGAAAGATAAATGAGTTAATACATGTTAAGTGCTGGGAACAATGCCTGGTACTGAGTAAGCATGATGTCTGTGTTCGCTACGATGATATTGGGGTGATAATCCTCTTCTTGAGTTTATTTTGCAGATCAACTGAAATGGTGAGGGTGAAAAAATGTCTCAGTTATTAGTGCCAGAAGGGACCTAAAAGATTATCCAAATAGCCTCCCTCCTGCACCTCACCCCCTCTGCTCATTTTATAAGTGGAAAATCAAGACTCAGTCATGGGGAGTAACTGGTCCATAGTCACAACTGACTTAAGGGCAGAGTCTGAGTTTCCTGATTCCAAGCCCGAAGCTCCGTCCTCCGCACTGCACCAAAGAAGGCAACATCTCCATAGAGCTGACTCTGAAGGGTCCCTTTATGTAGTCGTTGGACCTGTTGATTGTTGACGCACTTTCCTAGGACAGTGAGCTGCATTGAAATGGAGAGAAAACCTGGGACTCTCCTTCCTCCCCCACTGACTTTTGAAGTGGCATGTTAGTGCAGGGGGAAGCTGGGGATTCGAGCCAGGGCTGGGAGGAAAGAGTTCCAGGAATCATTGCTAGCTCCATGTCATTATTTCAGTTAAAAACCAAACATGTGCCTGTATCCAAACAAGCTAGAATCATGAGCTAATGCATTCAGCTTGTTTCTGGTATCAGAGGGTCTTTTTGTCTTTTGCTTTCTTTGGGTGTTTAGTTTAGTGCCTTCCACCAGAAGTGGTTTCACATTTGCTTTGGTAGAAACTAAGGTTTCACTCCCAGGAGAATGAAATTAGGCTTGGGACCTCTGAGTTCACATTTCCCAATTTTTTCAGGGTCATGCCCCCTTAGATTTATTCTGCTTTGAATTGTATTTCCCAGTTGGATTACTTAGGAGTGAGTGAAAGATGGGTTCGTGAAAGAAAAGACCCTATGAAGAATGGCAGGTGGGATTAGAACTATTTGACTTAGAGAAAGGGCAGATTCCAGGGGTCATGATCTCTGTTCTCAAACCATCTAAGGTGTCACAGGGCAGAAGGGCAGAGACTGTGAAGTCTCTGACAGCAAAGCTGGCACAGTGGGGTGGGAAAAGGAAGAAGAATTTCCAGGAGGCAGATTTCAGCTTAAAGAAAGGAAAATTTTCTGATTTTGAGAGCTGCCCAAAGATGTATGTGGAAAATGAGCTCCCATCCCTGCCTAGAAAGTAAGCTTTAGAAGAAAGAGATTTGGCTGTGAGGCTTGACAGCCACTTGTCAGAAATATGAAGATTGGAATTGACTAGTGAGACTTGGTAAAATTTGGGACCCCACCAATTGTAAATTTTTCAGATTCCTGGAGTCTAAGAACCGATGACCTATGGCATGGAGTTCCCACAGTTAAGAACCAGCTGGAAAGCAGCAAAATCAGAAATTTGTGACCTGTTTCTTTATCGTGCCTGTGTTTCTCCTTTTTTCTCTTTGTCTTCCTTGAGCTCACTCGCTCTTTTAGACAGCAGGAATCTTTGATATTTTTCAGGGGATAATCTTTTTATTTTAAATGTGTTTCTGACTCAGCCTTTGCTCCTTCAGCATCATTTAGAATCTGAGCTCTCTGGAGATTAGCTCTGGCCTGTCACCACAGCAACTGCCCCAGGCCCTGTGGGCATCCGTGGTAACAGGCGAGGGCTTCGAGAGACAAGGCTTGACTAGTGGTGAGAAGAAGGCCCCTAGGGAGCCTGATAGGAAACAAGCACGTTGGTATCGAGAGGTCTTCTTTAAATGAATTGGCGATATGGGTGGGTCTCATTTTAAACAGTTGGCCAGGCCCTGAAAAGTGTGTGTGCGGGTGTCAAATTTTGGTCAATGGAGGAAATTTTATTTTAAAGGCAGAAAAGAGACTCGCCTTTCTAGGTGCCAGTAGTGAATCCCTTTGGTAGAGTGGAGTCTCCTTTTGTAAAACGAATCTCCACTCACGTTGTGACCTGACTGTTAGTCTAGTGCTGAGTGTCTGTAAGTGGGGCCGTCTGCAGAGAATCCCGGGGCAGTGCTTCCACCTCCGCTGCAGGCAAAGAGCAGCAGCAACTAGGCTGCGGGTGGGCAGAGTAACAGGGAAGCAGGGTGGGTGTGGGGCCGCAGTGAACGGAGGTCAGGGAGGTGGGCCTTGCTTAGCACGAGCAGTTCTGCTGCAGCAGCGGCGGGGTGTCGGAGAGGCGGGTGTTCTTGGAGGTGCCCAGCACAGAGGGGTCCGTGTCCAGCGTATCCGACATCTTGTCGCAAATGGCATCCACCAGGCGCTCGAAGGCCTGCCTAACACTGATGTTCTCCTTGGCGCTGGCTTCAAAGAAGTCAAACCCTGAGGGTAGAAGAGAGATTCCAGTAAAGATTTTTCCCTTCCCTTCAACGCCCCCTGGCCAAAATATTCTGGATTAATACAGCCAGTGCTCAGGAGTGAAGCAAGGAGGCCCAATTCCAAAGGATTCTGCTGCAAGGAGACAGTACAGGGCAGGGATTACCTGCACTGTTTTTTTGCTTTGTTTTGGTTTTCAAGTCAGATAGATCCTGGCTCTATCATTGACTAGTGTTATAAGCCCCGGCAAGCCACCTATTTTCTTTATGAATCAATTCCCTGGTTTATAAATTGGGATAATTTTACCTATCTCATAGAATTATTTCAAGGATTAAACACGATAATGCATTGTAAAGTGTACAGCCCTGTGCCTGACCCAGGGCTGGGCAGTGGGGCGGTAATTAGGTGTTCTGAAAGAGTGAATACTTCACTATGTGTACACAGCACTTCAGTTTCTAGAGCATGGATCACACCCATTATCTCTTCTGATCCTCATGTCACCCCCAGGGGAAGGAGGATCCAGGCAGACCTGCTCCAGCTCCATTTCACTAATCCTGACACTGTGGCTCAGAGAAATAAACTGACTTGCTGTCACCGGTATGAGAAGTTCAAGCTTTGCCCTTTTTGACCAGGGCTTTCCCTCCTTTTTCCCCTACCTCCCACTCTCCCCAGACTGGCCAGCTCTAGTCTGGGCTCTGGAAGGTACCCCAAGATCCATGCTGAATAAACAAAGCTTCATTTGCTCTTTCCACCCACAGACACACTGGCTCATCTCCACTCAGTGGGGTTCCTCCTCCCTGAATTCCCAAGAATTACCCTGGATCTCTCCCTCCCCACACAAAACCAACAACTGGCCTGGGAAAAATGGCGTCTGAAGCGTGAGACATTCTTACTTGTTTTGCACCTTGAGATCCTTAAAGATCCTTTCTGTGACAATGAACAGAAATTGGCTGTCCCAGGAGACAAGAAAGACCCTCCTGATTCAGACAAAGCAGCTGCTTCCCAACTGAGGAGTCCTGGCCAGGTTGGTGGCAGCCCTTAGAAGCATAAGCCGACTTCTCCATCACGTCCCTGCCCCAGCCTACTGCCTCCTCTTTTGTCTGTCCACCTTCCTTCTGAGTCCAACTTTAATTCTCCTCTAAAGTGTGTCTCTTCCCTTTCTTTCACTTTAGTTCCTTCTTTTTCCTGTATGTTCCTCATACTTCTTGGGCTCCCTATTTATTGAGCTCCTACTATAAGCCAGATGCTATGCTAGGAGCTTTACAAATATTGTCTTACTTAACCCTCACAACAGCTTGTGGGGTGAATATAATCCTCTCCAATTTATGAATGAGAAAAATGAAGGTTCCAAGAGATTACACAACTCATACAAGGTCACGTGGCTGTGGAAACTGCATTTAGATCTGGGTTTGGCTGGCTCCCACGTCCATGGGATACAGCCCTGCCTACCATTTCTTCCTCTTTCTCCCTTTCACTTTCCTCAGCCCCCTCCCCGCCGCTGCCATTATATCTTTTTTCTTCCTTTGCAAGTCTCTTTGGCCTCCTTTGCTTTTATCTGACTACCCCAGTGTCTGAATCTGGGCATGTCATTCACCTTTCTGAATCACTTAACCTCTCTGAGTCGCGGACTCCTTGTTTGTCAAATAGGAGTAATAACAGCGTCTTTCTGCTGAGAACGGTTGGAGGATTCAGCGAGGCGATGGGTACATTTCTGTAAGAAAGTTGCCTGTTATAATGATAGTTTCTTCCTGCTCTTTTTGTTTCATCTGCTCCTCTCACCTCCTCTTCATCCCTTTCTCCCTCTTTTATCATCTTCTCCCACAAAGGAAGGGGTCTCTTTCCTCCACTCCCCTTCTCCCTATTACCCCACTGTCCACAGAGAGGGGTAAAGCCCCCAGGTACAAACAAGGCTCCTCTTCCCCCACCCTCCTGGCTTGAAGGCACTCACAATTCCTGCCAGCTGACCTCTGGTTGACAGCCCATCCCATGGCCCATTTCTCCATCTGAGAAAGGCAAAGTGCAGAAGTGTCTGCTATTGAGGACATGTGAAGGAGGCGGCTGCTGGCTCATTATCCTTAGGCCATAGAAGCCCAGTTGGCTTTAGAGACCCTCCAGCATGTAGCTTTTCTTTAATGAATGAAACTGGACTTTGACTGGCTTATTACAAGTGAGAGTGTTTGGGGAAGAGGGCGGACTATGTTGCTTGCCTGGGAAAGGGGCAAACAGGTAAAGAAGTAAATAGGCATAAACCATCAGTTTGGATGAAGATGGGGACACAGGCTAAGGCCAGGGGCACAAATCCCTTCTGAGGAATTGGCACTGAGTGGAGGACATGGACTGTGGCACAAGGGGGCAGTGGGAAGAGGCACAGGAGTCAGACAGCCTGGGTTTGAATGCAGTCTCTGTCAGCTACTAGCTGTGGGACATCAGGCAAATTGACTGATCTCTCCCAGCCTCTGTTACTTTATCTGCAGAATGGGATGACTATTACATAGTATGGTAATAAGAATTAAATGCACAAAAGCATGTGAAGTGATTGACATATGGAATATGTGGCAAACCCTTTCCCTTATGTTCCCAGCCCACCTGAGTCCTAGCTTCCTTGCCCCACCAATGTTCCCCAGGGCCTTAGGGGAAAGCCTCTTTTTCTTCATCATTCAGGGTCAATCAATAAGCCAGGTCTTTAATGAACACTGACTTTGTGCCAGGTCTTGCACTGAGTGCCAGGGACAAGGGAAGATCAAATCAAATTGTGGAGAAAAGACACAGTAATCAGAGTGCCAGTCTCGCACATGTGCATAGTCCTTAACAGTTCACAAATACAATTTTAATACAATTTTAACTTTATGAGGTGGGGGTGGAGGGGAGTGAGGCAAGGGTTATCATTTGTAATTTACAGACAGGGAAACCGAGGCTTAGGGATGGGGCATAAGCCAGGGCTCTATCCCATTATGCCTCCTTTTCTCGCTCTCAGTTGGGACAGTGACAGAACATACTATAACACAGGTAGAGCAAACCAGGGGCTGTGCAAGAATGCAATGGAGGGAGAGAATGGCAAGGGGACAGGGGTAGAGGATTCCAAAAGTTAGTGGATGAGAGAATCTAAGGCCAGAACTGAGCAAAACTCCTCATCTAACTAAATTCTCATTCTTCAGGACTCAGCTTAGATACAGCTTCTTCATTCTCCTCCATGCCTCCCTCTGCCATAGCATGTGTTACCCTGAATGGTGGAAGTCCATCTGACAAGGAGCTCCCCAGGCAGGGACCATGTCATTCTTCTGAGCTCCAGCACCAGCCAGAGGAGTAGGTGCCTGGTGTTAATTGAATGAATAGATGGATAAAGTAGGTGGGAATGAACACGGAGGCTGTGGACATTGAGGGTCATGAGAGATCAGCTCAACAAGCATAATAAACCCCATGTGGGACACACACAGTTCTTACCCTTGAGGAACTCCTAGTCTAGTGTGGGAGATAGACACATTGACAATATTAGAGTGATAAATGCTGGAAGGGTGGGGAGTGAGGGAATCATCATGGCAAATAGAAGGTGCCTGAGCCTGAGGGCCAAGGAATCTGATTCCTAAGCAGATATCAGCTAGAGAAAGACATGTGGCTGTGAGTGTTTGTGTGAGCATGTGCATGTGTAGCACACCAGGCAGAGGAACAGCATGAACACATATAAGAAGGTGAAAAACAGCCTTGGTAAATCCCAGAATGACCATAGCAGTTTGTTATCATTAGAGCAGAAAGCTCAGAGTGGTGAGAGGAGAGACAGGAAGTGGCCAAACATGGAGAACTCAGCTCGTACGTCATGCCAGGGAGATGTCGTCACTGTTATCTCAAAGGCACCCAAGGTATGAGAACTCTGACTCAGGTAACCAGCTTGTGGCCCTAGCCAGCTCAAGGGCCTCTCTTACTAGCGGAACAAGCCAACATGCACCTCCACCCAATTACTGTCAGACTCCTCGAAGACTCTTCATTAGTAGCCCCAGATGGTAACATTTCCCTCAGGTTCATTAGTAAGGAATCTCAGAAACTGAGACTCTAGTGTGGTCTGGAAGATGACAACCAATTAATCAGACTGGCCCCAGACTGGCTTCAGATCAATGGGATTTCTGCTCTCTGTAATAGGGATCAATACTTTAACTGAATCTGAGATGGTTCTCACCTTCCAATGCTCGTGTTTACCTATTCTGTCCAAAGACAGCTGTCACAGCCCCCTTCTGTGTCCACACTGCCTGCTTCTGAATTTGATCTCAGAATTCTATTCAGAAACGCACAGCTAACTAAGTTCACCTCTCCTCATCCTGACACTGCTAACAAAACATTTCTCCTCTACTTTTACATTCAAATCCTTTCTCTGTCCTGCTCTGAAATGTCCTCATCTGCATCTAGTGTCATCTTCAACACCAGCCCTTCTGGTCACTGATGATTTTGGCAAGGGATTTGCTGTCTTCCTTTCCACTGAGGCTTGCACTCATTCTCAGAAACTTTGGGTTTCATGTGAACAATCTATCCAACACCCCTGGCTCTTAGTTTCTTACTCGTCTCATTTCTAGGAACTGTCTCTTCCATTTGCTTCTTCTATGCACCTGTCCTTATAACTCGAGCTATTTTGACTTGGATTTGTGTCATTGGAACTGAAAGAGTTCTGATTAATGCAACACCCAGCCTCATTGGCTTAACATCCAAGATCCTGCATGGCTCAGCCTGTCTACTTCCCCAGCCTCATCTTCCTGGCTCACACTATGCTCCAGAAATATCAACACCTTTTTATTTGGTGCCTTGCTCATGCTGTTGCTCTCTCCTCCTAATCCTACTCATCTTCTTTACTCACCTGTGGAATCACTGATTCCAGAGAGCCTTCCCTTTCTCTTCCCACCCCATCTCCACAACTCAGAATAAACAGTGTAACTCTTCCCGGATGTCCATGGTGACTTACAGAATTGTTTCAGCCAGATTCCAACAGGAAAACAGGAACTATTCTTCACATTTAAACCAGAGGGAATTGGTTATATAGGTGATAGAAGAAAAAAGAGGCCAAATAGAATAGTGAGGAAACCCAGATATTATCAACAGAAAAAAAAACCAAAACCTATTACTGGGGCCAAAGGAAGTTAGAACTATGGGAGCAGGAATCAGAGAAGAGGAGTAGCCTCTACTGGAGCAGCCAGTCAAGGGATGGGGGAGACACAGACACAGGATTTTTCCCTTTCCCCATTTTCAATCACTTGCCAATGTCTCTTCTTGGCTAAACCCAATCAGAAGCCACTGTCACAGGAGCCCAGGAAACACAGTCAGCCAAGGTCAACATCTGGGGGTAGGGATACGTTCAAGGAATTAGTTCTGTTTTTTTTTTTTTTTTAGGTAGGGGGGAGGTAATTAGATTTATTATTCTTAGAGGAGGTACTGGGGATTGAACCCGGGACCTCATGCTTGCTAAGCATGTGCTCTACCACTTGAGTTATTCCTCCCCTCAAGGGATACGTTCAAGAGAGAGACAGAGCAGGAGAAGGGTGAAGAACGATAGCAAACAGACTAAGGACTGACATGGCCCTCTACCCAAAAGATACCGAAATTACCTCTCTACTATTTTGTTTCCTTGTTAAATGAGCATCTTGAGGGCAGGGAATTCATTTACCTCTATTTCCAGGATCCATCACATGTTTAGTGATTGTGGCAGATCATTCAGCGCTCTCCCTGTAGAAGATTTTATAACCCCACCAAACGCCAAGTGGCTTGCAGTGCCTCCTTGTGGGAAGAATATATTTTCCCTCTCCATCAGCAACAGATTTGATCATGCAACTTGCTTTGGCCAATTGACGTGGGCATTCCGAGTCCCAACAGAAGCTTTGAGAGCCCTTTGTGTGGTTTAGGCATCCCAAATTGGATCCCAGAGTAAGAAGACACATGGAACAGGCTTGCAGCTGACTTGTAGCTGGCATGTAATGTGAGTGAAAAATAAACCTTTATTATTTAAGCTCCTGATTTGGGTTATAATCTAAGAAATCTCAGTAACATTGTGACCGAGGATGGAATGTTGAAGAGAAACAGTGGCAAGCTTTTGAGAAAAACTACAGCCTCACCCATGTCCCAGAAACTTTGAGGATATAGAAGGCCTGCTGCTACTCAAAGCTTTAATAAACGCTAGTTGCTGGCCATATCAATAGTCTTGGCTGAGAAAGCTGAGAAATGCTAAAAGAAAGAGAGTCTCGAAGAGCAATCCCATAAAGCAGAGAATGGCCCTACTGCACTGGCAAACAGATGACTGAAACTTAATAGCTGGCATAGCAGAGGGTGAGAAAGGCTGAGCATCCTCTTCCAGATCTGACCACATCCTTGCAAAATTCTTTTTGTTTTTGTTTTTCTTGCAAAATTCTTGACACAGCCTGCAAGATCCTGCACGACCTGGCCCCTGCCTACCTCTCCACACTCATCTCACACTACTCTCCCCTTGGTTATTTAGTCTCTGCGACATGGCCTTCTTCCAATCTCGTGAGTGTTTCAAGCTCTAAGCCACATGAGGGCTATTCTTGATGTAGAACACTCCCTTTCCCAACAACTCCCTCCCCCAGTCTTTGCCTAACTAATACTTTTCTCATCCTTTAGTTCTCAGCTTAAGTGTTACTTTCTCAGAAGATCTTGACTCTCCAGTCTAAAATTAGGTCTCTTTTCTTGACTTTCTTCATAGCCCTTGTGGTGGACTTATGTTACTTTTATCTGTCCACCATTCCTTCCTTTATGGAAGTGCTACTTTAAACAATCGTGTTGGGACTATGGGTTACAATACTTGGCTCCCCCAGCCACTGGGATAGGCAGGAGACTCCCAGGTGGCCAGTCATCGCCTTCCCTGAGATTGATATGTGGTGGTTAGGGGCGAGAATGCTCTTTCTGCAGAAATTGGAAGATATGAATTTGGAGCCACCATCATCTGTCTTACTCCCCATTCAGAGTCTGGCTACAGAAGGTGGCTGAAGGGACAAACAAAGCTGAGAAATAGAGAGTTCAGTTGAGTCCTGGTTCTAGTGAGCTTCCCAGTTGCATGAGGTAATAAATTCTATTTTTTTAATTAAAGCTAGTTCGATTTGGGATTTTATCACTTGCTATAACAAGAGTTCTAATTCCTGGAGTACTTATCACAATTTTTTAACAGCTTTATTGAGATATAATTCAGATACCACAAATTCACTCATTCACAAATTTTTAATTACGTATTTATTTGTATAATTATTTGTTTAATGTCTCTTTATCCATTAGCTCCATGATAGTAATGATCATAACTATTTTGTTCACCCTTATATCCCAAGTGCCA
The DNA here is from genome assembly GCF_036321535.1 of Camelus dromedarius. Lineage (NCBI taxonomy): Eukaryota > Metazoa > Chordata > Mammalia > Artiodactyla > Camelidae > Camelus > Camelus dromedarius. The sequence continues at coordinate 33,742,697 of NC_087449.1, read as the reverse complement.
GACAGAACCTGGCTCAGAGTATGTGCTCAATAAATACTTACCAATGAATAAGTGAATAAATGTATGAATCAATGAATATCTACGCTATGCTGGGAGTTGAGATAATGAAAAGAACCAAATATAACCCCTGCTGCTACCGAGGTCTAGCGAGAAGAGACAGATGCAAATAGACAAGTTCTATTAAGCAATAGAGGAAATCTCCAGAAGTTATGCAGGACTGAGATGGGTTACCCTGACCTACCCAAATCTAATCAGTTCATTAAAGCCTTCTTCAAGTGCCTCCCTGAACCCTGTACTAAGAATTAGCCTCACTTCCATCTGTTTTTCTACATAAATCAGAAATTTATATTAGAAAATTATACTGACTCCACCACTTTCCAACTACGTAAACTTGAGTAAGTTATTTAACCTCTCTGGACCTCATTTTTCAGGGTATAGGACATGACCCACCTTGGAGGGTTATAATCTGAATTAAATGAGATAATTAATACAAAGCATTTCATATAGTGCCTGACTCAATATACAACAGCTATTATTACCACACTTGCTGTATAGTGAGGTTAAGTGGTTAGGAGCAAAGGCTCTGCAGCCAGACTACTGTTTGAGTTCAAATTCTCACTCTACCTGGTATTAGCTGTGTGACCTTAAGCAAGTTAGTCAACTTCTCTGTGCCTCAGTTTTCTTATCTGTTAAAGAACAACTTGGGTATAAGAAAAGTACATATCTTATCAGGTTCTAGAGGGGAATAGATAAACAAGATTATACTGTATAGCACAGGGAAATATATACAAAATCTTATGGTAGCTCACAGAGAAAAAAATGTGACAACGAATTATATATATGTTCAAGTATAACTGAAAAATTGTGCTCTACACTAGAATTTGACACATTGTAAAATGATTATAAATCAATAAAAAATGTTAAAAAGAAAAGAAAAGAAAAAATTAAGTGAGCAATACTTTAAAACACTTAGAATAGTGCCTGGCACATGGTAAACACCCAATAAATGTTTAACTAACTTGCCTTTTAAAAATCTTAGTCATAAGGGCTTGGCATGCTGGCTATATTTTTTCCTAATATAAAATTAACTCACTTTTTAAAAACTTATTTAACTTTAAGGACTTGAAATGCTGATTATATTTTTTTCCAATACACATCAAAATATATACATAAAAGCATCTTGCACACTTCCAGCAACATGAGTCTCTCTCTTTGGAAACACTACTCTAGACTCACACAATCCAATGAATTATGGTTCCCTAAACACAGTTTTGTTCCTTGCCTTTGTTAGTGTTATTCCCCCTGCCTTGAATATTTTTATCTTTCTTCTTCACTTGGCTCTTCCTACTTGTCTTCAAGACCCAAGTGTGAGTATCATGTTCTCTGATCCCAACTGAATAGGTGTCTCCTCTGTGCTCCCACATGCCTGGCATCTCCCTCTATCACAACACTGATCACTTAGCGTATCATTGTGCCTGTCTCAGAGCAGGGAACATAACCCTTGTTCACCACACAGTACTTGGCATAGAATAGGAGGTCAGGAAGCCATAATTGGATTGAAGTAAAATGAAGTAGCCAAATTCTTGACATCATAAAATTTTAATCAAAACACTTTTGCAATGTTTACTCAATGCCAGGCCATCTGCCAGGCACTGTGGGTGTAAAGAGAAACAAGATTCATTTCCTGTCCTCATGGAGCTTTTGGGAGACAAACAAGGAAACAAGTTACAAACAAGTGTGATGGGTACTATGACTTTTGCATGTATGGGGTACATTAAGTTGGGGGGAGCACAAAGTAAAGAACTAGAGGAGTACAGAAAAGGTTTCACAGAAGATGAGCTAAGCATGAGCTGTTTTGAAATGTGAGTAGGGGTTCAATAGCTGCATGAGGGCAGGCGAGTAGAAAAAGCATTCCAAACAGATGGGGCATAGTTGGTCCAGGAAGAGTGCTGGGAGTCCTGGGGACAGCAGCTTGAAGGCATAAAGAGATAGCCTGAGGTCACCCACATGTGGGCTTCACCACATGCTTACTGTTCCGTGAGCAATGGGAATGGGTGGAAGCACGTTCTGGTCCCTGAGAACCTCTGGCAAGAGCCAATTCACCCAACCTCTCTATTTATTAAGCACCTACAGTTTGCTAATTTCTATTCCAGGCCACCCTGGAGAATAGGAGAGGGGAGAAAGATGCATAGGATACCCTCTTATACAGCTACTCCCAATACACAGAACATAAATATGTACAACACACAATTCACACTTGTATGTTACACAGTTTACCCACCTACCAGCCCACATATCTGTACTTCAGATACTGGCAGAGAATGTAACTTTAAACTCCCTACTCCTCAAAACTTACAACAACCTAGGTTGTGGGAAATACTTAGGGGGACTGGCTAAAAGCTAAGGAGTACACTCATTCTTCTAGAGGAAGACTTCCCTAAGGTGATCCTACATTGAACCCCAATATAGAAAAGAAGAGGAAAAACAAAAAAAGAAAGAAAAGCTGATGTTACAAGCAGGTGTAGGTAGGTGTCCTGCTGTGGGGCCACTGAGACACACCTGAGGCTCCTAGGTCTCAATGGAGCACAAGGATCAAGGTGCTTTAACCTTGGAAAAAATCAAAGCATCACTGAGCTAGCTGCATGGTGAAACCACATTGTCTCATCTCTCCGTACAATTACTTTTATTGTGATTATATTTTGGTGACAAAGCATCAGTTTACACAGAGAGAAACTGAAAGACACAGCCTACGATGTTCAGTGTGGTAGTTGCTGTAAGGATGTTTGATACTAAGGACATTGTCAGATTCAGCATATAGTCTGCTCTATAGTTGCTAGTGAACAGCAGTGCTTCTTTGGAATTATGGGTTGGTCTTTATCTTAAGGACCATCCCAGAACCAAGTAACTTGATTATGTTTCCCTCTTTGCAACGGTTGCTAAGAAGCTCAAAGCCAATATGTTGGCCCAACTCTTGCACACACCCCAAAACTTACAAAACATTTTCTTATCTCACCTCTGGCCTCTTTTATTTTCTCCTACCCTTGCTTTCCCTTTGCTCCAATTATCTCACTTATTTATTTCTTTATTGATGTACCATGATGATTTTTATAAGATACTTCAAATCCTTTGTGGAAGGAACTGGTAAAAAATTTTCATAAGTTGAAATTTTATTTATATGTTCAATGTACCAAAATATGCATATATCACAAATAATGAATTATCTAGAATTCAGTAGCATAAAGCAATATGTACATCACACAAATATAAAACCACGCACACAGAGCACATATGCACATAATTCATAATCACAGCACAACCTTAACATCACAAATACAAACACACACTTGCTCTCTCTGATTGTCCCACTCCCGTGCACACGTGTGTGTGCACAAACAAGCACACACACACGTGTCATGCACATACCAAGCTGCTCTGCGAGGAGTCGGCCCTTCTCGGTGGGAACAACCCTCTCTTCCTCCATGTCACACTTGTTCCCCACCAGGATGACCTGCGCATTGTCCCAGGAGTAGGTCTTGATCTGAGTTGCCCTAAAGAGAGACAGAGAGAGGACTGTGTTCATGACGCCCTCCTAGACTGGAAAGGATCCTGCAAAGCTGGGGGAAGCCCCTTCAACAAGACTAGTAACTCCCAAGTTACTGTCAACTAATTCAGCCTGGGACAGACAGTCAGACCTCTGCTCCTGCTCGCTGTCATGGATGCTGACCTCTACGCCCTGGTTGTACGTCACCCAGCTATCTGGAGTCTTCCTCTAATGCGTCTCCCCATCCCTCTCGTCACTGGGCAGAGGGCTCTTTCCAAAATACCTATCTGACCACAACACATCCTTTCCTTAAAGCCTTCTGTGGCCCCTGGACTAACTATGTAATGAAGTCTAGATTCCTCAGTTAGACATTCAAGACCGTTCACATGCTTCTCTCCAGTCTCACTACCTTTCCTCCCACTTCACAAACGTTCTCACCCATCCCTTAAATGCTCTCCCATGGCTCGTGCCTTTGCTTCTACTGGAAATCCCTTCCCCACCCTGACTCGTCTTCCAGGCCCAGGGCTGATCCCACAGTTGCTCGGGGGAGGCTTCTCCGGCTTCGCCAGGCCCAACCAGCCTCTCCCTCCTCCTCTGCGATTCATAAATCTTCACTGGGCCTTAGATTATGATTATTTGTAGAAACCAAGATGTCAGCAGTGGTTTCCTTCAAGCAGGATGATTATGAAATGTTTAAAAAATACTTTTCTCTGCTTTTCAAAGTTTTGAAAGTGAACATTCTATAATGAAGAGCAAACTTTTAAACAGAGGGAATAAAATCAGACCTTCATATCAAAGAGACACTTTTTTGTGGGGTGGGCCTAACTCTGTCCCCAGTCCCCTCATCAAGTAGAAACGATTCCCTCATCTTTTTCCCCTGCCCGTTTGCCGTAGCACCTGTCACATTTGGCTAAATTCATCTGTCTCTCCTTGAGGGCAGGAACAGGCTTATTCATCTTTGAGGTTCCAGCCCCCAGCACAGGGCACAGAAAAAAGAAATTGTCAGTGAACATCTTCGGAAGGAACAAGCCAGCAAGTGGTTAATCCTGAAGCAGATCTAAATAAAACCTGACCCTCTCCTGATGCTGACACTCACTGTAACTTAACCCTAACTGCAACCTGGACTTATTATCAACCCTGCTCCTAAAGCTGATTTCACCACCAACCTTCTCCTTAAGGGTGAAAAGCCATTCCCCCAAAGGATGGAATTCACTCAACCACTATTTGTTGTGGGCCAACAGAGAGTCAGGTTCCGAGCTGGGCACTGGGGCTTACATGGCAGGTAGGGGCTAGACTAGGACTGTGTTTCTCAGAGGCAAAACTCAAAGATCAGGGCTTGGGAAAGATAGACACTCGGTCTTCAGCTTCAAGGAAGGTACCTGGAGCCAACGCCCCATGTCTCCCACACTGCTCTTCTGTCATCTTCCTCCCTCCTCCCACCACCATCCACTCTCAGCTCCCAGATTAGTGACTTAGGTTATTCTTGGAGCAATCATCACCAGGTGTTAAAAATCACTGTGTTCCTGAGGCAGGATGAACAGGGACAGATGGAGAAAGGGAAGGAGATCAAGGCCAACAGGGAATGAGCAGTGGGCAGACACTTAAAGAGCTAATCACTTCATGGTGAGAGGTGAGGGGAAAAGATGGAGAGGGAGGGAGAAGGGAGGAGGAGAGAAAAACCACGACTGGAAGGAAGAAAGGAAATAAGAAAGGAGAAAAGCAGGATGAAAAAGAGGTATAAAGAGAGAGAAAGAGGAAAAAGAAGAAGGAAAGGAGAAAAAGGGAAGGTGGTGAGAAGGGGTTGTTAAAAAGGCAGGGGAAGGACAGAGGAGGAGAATGACCAAGAGGCTGAGGAATGTCTGAGTGACAGATGCTCACTTGGTCAGCACCCTCCACTGCTGTTCAGAACTGGAGGGTGGGGCAGGCAGCCTGCAAGGTCGCTCTGAGCTCAGGGTTCCAAGACACCAACAGCACTTCACATAGTCATGGTAACTGTTCCTTGGGAGAAAGGGAAATCTTCAAAGGGCAGCCATGGGCAAAAAAGAACAGGAGACCAGCTTGGCACTGGCCAGCGCTGCTGCTGTATGCCCGGCCAGCTCAGCCTCTCTGCTTGTGAAGAGAAGCCAGGCACAGATGCTCCCTCTTCCCCCATCCTCATCCTTTCCACTGATTAGGGGCATTGGGTCCTTCCCTTCCTGCTCCCTTCTCTCTGTGAGTGATGCTCCAGGAAGAAAGATTTAAGTTGCTCAGACGTTGTACCTCTGGGGAACTGTGCTGATTTCTACTGTATATTGGACCTTTATGAACTTGGACCCCGCTGCCCAGCCCAGGGACAAACTTTATAGGGAAGCAAAATGTGGCTTCAGTTAGTACAATGTCCAAAATGACCTTTCTAAAACACTAATCTGAACCTGTTTGTTCCCTGTCCAAATGTCATTACTTATGGGATAAAATCCAAATTCCTTACCCCAGCATACGAAATCCTTAATGACCTCTGCTCTTATCCTCTCACCCACCTTCTCGCCTTTGAACATCTGTACTCTTTTTCTGTAACAGTTTTATCCATTTGTCCCTCTGGCTAATCCCCTTCATCTTACAAAATGCAGCATGTGGGTCAGCAATTCCAGGACACTTTCCCTGACTCCCTAAGCTGGGTCGGAGCCTCCGCTGGGTTCCCACAGCCCTGGTGCGCTGTTCATCCCTGCGCCTGTCACATGATATTTTCATTGCCCGCTCACTGATCTGTCCTCTCCTCTCATCTGTGAACTTTCTGAAGACAGGATCCATGTCTGATTCGTGTGGGCTTCCCTAGCACATAGCACGGGGCCTAGCACAGGCTAGGTTTTCATGAACAATTTAATGAATGGATGGATGAATGAATCTCATACCAGTCTTGGACAGCATTGAAAGACTCCTCATTGGTGATGTCATACATCAGAATGAAGCCCATGGCCCCGCGGTAATAGGCTGTGGTGATGGTCCTGTACCGCTCCTGCCCAGCAGTGTCCTGGGTGGGAAAAGGAAGGAGTCAGTCTCCTAGAAAGTCTGCTTTTGTTCCTCAAAAGTCCCCAGGACAATGAACTAATAATTCAAAGTATATTTAGGGAGCATCTATTACGTGTCTTGCATTGTACTTGGTGACCAGAATAAAATGGCTTTTAAGACCTCGTGGAAATTAATAAGAAAATAATTAAAATCCCAATAGAAAAATGAGCAGGAGGAAAGAACAATTCACAGAAGAAATGTAAGTGGATAATTATTATATTAAAAAGGTGGGGTTTTTTTTTTGAGGTATACTCCATTTATAATGTATCAATTTCTGGTGTACAGCACAATGCTTCAGTTATGCATGAATATACATATATTCATTTTCATATTCTTTCTCACAAAAAAGATCTTAAGCTTATTTTTAATTATAATTATCATCATAGATGAGGCTGTAGCAAGATGTGCAACCTCATACTTTGCTTGTGGGAGCGGAACTTGCTTGGTTCAGTCTTTCTGGAAATCAATTTGAAAGTCCCAAGAGCATTAAGAATATTTGTACCTTTGACCCAGAAATTTTTCCTTCTAAAACTTTTTCTACAAAAATGGAAAATCAGACAAATATTTATGCACAAAAGTGTTTCTTACAACTTTACTTAGACAGTGAAAAAGTATCACTGACTTATACATTCAACAATAGGAGAATGGTTGACATACAAAATTTTTAAATGTGTTTATTTATATAAGAATATTTAATATAAAGGATCAACACTTGTATATGTCATATAATGACAGTTTCATAACTATATATGCAGAAAAGAAAACTGGAAAGAAACACATCAAAAGGTTAATAGTGATTATCTCTGTATGAGAGATAGAAATTACCAAGATTTTAATTTTCTTCTGGAATTTTTATTTTCTCTATGATAAGCATGTGTGACTTAGATGAAGAGAAACAAATACATATTTTTACTAATAAATAATGACTAAGGCAATTCTTTGTCTCAAACAGCTAACAGTCTAGTTGAAAAAACAGACATGTAAGCAAGCTAAGACAAGCCCAACAACTGACTGTTACTAGAGTACACAAGGATGCTTCACAAGTGTCCACACGGTCCTCATGTGAGGGACCAACCAGTCTTCTCTATATCATTACAGTTTTAGATGTGTGATAACTTGAGCACATATAAAACATTTCTTCATGTATTATCTCATTTAAATTTTTAAAAATCTCTTTGACAAAGGTATCAGTATTTACATTTTGTACTTGGGAATGGAAAAATGAAGAAAAGGTATGTGACTTTTCCAAGGTCACAAAGCTGATGACAAAAGTTATGCCTTAAATCTAAGACTTCTGATTCCAAGTCCAATGCACATACCATTACACCTCAATCAATGAAAGATTTATCCACAAGCGTTTACTGAACACCATCTATAATGTTAAAAATAAATAATGGGACAATGTAGTCTGCCATGATTTGGACACATATTGCACCTGTTATCTACAAACTTTAGACAAACCCTGTAGGGTACATATTATTACCCCTATTATACACATGAGAAAACTGAGGGTCATAAATACTGCCCATTAAGTGTAACAACTGGGATTCAAAACAAGTCTGTCTGACTCTTGGCCCAACTGCAGTATACTGCCTTAGCCATGAACCACACTTTGAGTGATACAAAAATGGAACAAGCACCATCCCTGCCCTCAGGAAGCCTCAGTAAAAGTATAGAGGTGGCTAAGACATACTATCGAACTGATAATTAGCAATATGTGGTAGTACATCATCAGTACCAGACAAGTGGCATAAGTGTATTTCATAAGTCAAGTAAGGTAGAAACATGGTGGTTTGGGGTAGTTATGAGAGATGTCAAAGCAGAAATAGTGTACCAGTTAGGATATACTGGGTTATTCACCAATAAGCAACCTCCAAATTTCAGCAGCTTAAACAAAAGATTTTATTTTTCACTATTATTATGTATCCATCAAGGGTTGGCTGGGTGCTCTGCTTTTTGTCTTCCTTATTCCAGGATAAAGACTGACAGAGCAGATACCAGAGGGAAAGGAAGTGTGTGAGTCACGTGTTGGCTCTTCCACTTTTCCCATTTCACTAGCCAAAGCACATCACATGCCCACACCCAAGAAAGCCACAATCTTATAATATGCCCAGGAGGAGAACAGGAAATGTGGTACATGGTATAACCAGTACCATGGGTGTAATCTGTACCGAGTCCAGGACCATTATCTAAAGATGTGCTCACTTGGCAATAGAAGGAAGACAACAGAGATTTCCCTAAAGAAGAACTTCTAAATAAAGAAGTGAAGGAAAGGTATTTTGGCAGAAGAAAGAGTTTTTACCAATGATTACTCCAGAAGAACTAATGGAATGGTGGGAAACGGGTAGGCAAGGAAGCTAGAAAGAACTCTGAAGGTCATGGTGTGGAGTATGAACTTGATCTTTTAGGATCAAAGATTTTGAGGCAGGGGATTAATGCAATTCAGTCTGAACTTTAGAAAGATCACTCTAACTGTGATGTGGAGAATGGACTAGAGGGAAAAGGGATGGGAAGCAAGAATGCTGGTTAGAAGATCTTTGCAGTGGTTCAGGTGAGAGCCAGTAAGGATCTGAACTAGTGGTATCAATGGGGTTGGAGTAGAAACAGACTCAAGAGGTATTTAAAAGATGAATTACAGGGCATGGTGACAGATTGAGAGATGAAGAGATGAGAAATCAAAGATAACAGTTATGTTTCTGGCAGAGCTCAGCTTCTTCATGTCTCAGCAATTCAGCTCTGGCCTAGACTTGCACACATTACTCAGCAAAACAAAATCTGCATTTAACATAACCACCATCCTTGGAGAGCATATGAATCACCATCTCCTATTTGTTGAGCATGGTTTTTGGGTGTCTCACTCTTCATTTCAGGCAGCGTATCAGAATATTCCTTCTGACCACATAGAGTACTTCTCCCTGAGAGTTCTGGCAAATAGAATTTTATCCAGCTCGTGAATGGGTGAATGAATGAATGAAGAGACAGATGAGTGAGTGAATGATTAAACATCTAACACTGGAATCTTAGGACTAATGTTAGAGTAATATTCACTCTCTGCCATATGTACGCAAAAGCTTGGTGGGCAGGTGTACCTATGAAACATTGCAGCAGAATTTGGTCTACCTCCCATGCTCTTAACTCTGCTTCCTGAGCATCTCAGAGCCAACACCACAGATGAGACTCTTCCTGCCAATCTCTAAGCTCAGACCCTTAATCTTGACCTGAGGGTTTAGTTAAGCCACCTGTCGAGACTGGTGACCTAGAGGCACAAGCAGGATTTCTGAGCAACTGCGCTGCCAGCAGATCTCAACTCTTCTCACTCTGCCTGCATTATACCATTTCTCTGTGAGAGTTTCTAGTCTCCCATCTCTGCCTGGAGCCTGGCCCTGTGCCCCAGCTCTTTGACGAAGAATCCTGTCACCTAATTGAGGCCCAATTAGTTGGAAATCTATACGAATAATAAATGAGCTGGGACATGGAATCAGGTTCACCTCTGTACTCTCAGTGCCTAGCACAGGGCTATGCACACAGTAGGGATTCAATGGCCCCTTGTTAAACAGAAGGGCCATATAGTTTGAGGTTAGAGCACAGTCTCTGGAGTTAGACTTCTGGATGTAAACCCTTGTTCTACCACTTACTAACTATGTGGAGATGGTAGGCAGCCTCTAAAATGACGCCTAATGATTGCCATCTCCTGGTATTCATGCTCTTGTGTAATCCCCTCCTGAGACTGGGACAATTTACTTTTTGGGGACTCCATTTCTTCATCTATAAAATAGGAATAATAACCATTCATATTCACAAAGTCATTGTGAATACTAAGAAAGTTATATCTAAAATGCTTGGAACAGTTCCCAACACAGAGTTAGTGCCATTTAGGCATTATTTTTGTCCCTCCACAGTCAGCCCAGGAGCAGGGCCAGCTTCCCAGGGCTTGCCCAGCTGGAGTGAATGAGTCTCAGGCCATGTGCCACTTCCCTCTCATTCAAACCTGACCAGGGATGCCTCCACCCAGGGTCTCAATATGACACTTCCCTCAGAGAGCAGAGAATGGCCAGACAGAAAGGGAATGGATGAGTTAAAAGTTGAGCAGCCTTTGGTCTGACTCCCAGCTCTGCCACTCAGCAACAGTGTGATTTTGGACAGCTTGGTTGTATTTTTTTTTTTAATTTCTCTAAGGCTCAGTTTCCTCATGACTGGAATGGAAACAATAATGCCTACTTTGTAGGGTGTAATTAAATAAGATGTTTTTTAAATGTCTGGCTCATAATATGCACTCAGTGTAGGAGTATTTATCATTTTCATTTTTAAAAAATGAAGTATAGTCAGTTTACAATGTTGTGTTTATTTCTGGTATACAGCATAGTGATTCAGTTATACATATATATATATTTTCCTTTTCATATTCTTTTTCATTATGTGCTATTACAGGATGTTGAATATAATTCCCTGTGCTATATAGGAGGACCTTGTTGCTTCTCTATTTTATATATAGCAGTTAGTATCTACAAATCTGAAACTCCCAATGTATCCCTCCACCACACCCCTATTATTTCATTATTATTTAACTTTTCTGAGCCTTAATTTCCTCATCAGTAAAGTGGTGATAATAATACCAGCCCTGAAGTGGTTGTATGAGGATCAGAGATAATGCACTGGTGGAGGGTGGCACAGTGCCAGGTGCATGGTCGGCACTCAGTAAAGCTCAGAGCAGCTGCTGCCGATACTGCTGTTATTGTTATTTCACCTAAAGAAAAGCGAAGTTGGAGGCAACAATCCAGCTCTCACTATCCTGTGCTCAGTGGAAAGTAGCCCAGAGAATTGCTCCTGAACCTCCCTCTCTCTTTTATTTTTAAAAATCACTTTGACGAACATTGATTCCCCTCCCACTGATGAGAGTCAGAAATAGAACCAAAGAGGAGACAGGAAGGAGGAGAGAAAAAGAGGAATGACTCACTGGCTACTTGAGGAAGGAGACCATGTCATCAAGAGCAATCAATTCACTTCCACGAAGCAGACATTCCTTGAGCTCTTCAAATGGGCAGACAGCATCATGCCAGAGTGGACATCTGGGTGTGCAAGCCACCACCCCAGCCTCTGGCAGCCCTGTCAGTGTGGCAGACACTGTGTCTATGGGGGCCAGAGAAGGGACATAACATCAACTGAACACCTACTATGTGCCAGGCACTTAGATAAGTTATGTACATATGGGATCTTACAATCTGTACTAACAAAATAAAACTGGTATGTGCCAGGCACTACGCTAAGCACTTTTCCTATTTTACTTAATTTTCAAAACAGCCTTGAAATGCTGATATTTCTACTTACAGATGAGAAAAAGTCAAATGACTTGTCTAAGATCTTGCAACCAGTTCATGGCAGACTGACATTCAAACCTAGGTCTGTCTGATTCCAAAGCCTGTGCTCTTCCCGGGATGCACTTTGCTCTACATAATTTCTCTTATTTGTAAGTCAGCCTGAAGCAGGACAAATTTAAGACCTCATTTTATATATGCATTAATGAAGAGTCACAGAGGTTAAATAAATTGCTAGAGTTACAAGCTATAAGGAAGCGGAATCAGGATTCAAATTCTGTCCTTTGACCAAAGCCTGTATATTTTCAGCACAGCCTACAGCCTAACCAGACTGTGTATTCTTAATCCCTCGCTGACCTCCAGGACAGGACCCAGCCCACTCCGCAGCCTCCCACATAGGAGGTCCTCCAACCATGTCTAAGGCTTCCTAGTGCCAACAGTCTCCCCTCCACCAGAGAGTAAGGCTGGAAATCACCCACAAAGCTTAAATGGAATCACATGTGTCTGGCACACAGGCGCTCAAACAATGTTAATTATCTTCTCTGTCTTCCACTGAATCATTGATCCAACACAGACCCATCATTTCTTTCTAGAGTTTCCTCATTGTCACCCACACATGCCATACTCATTTCTGCTCCATATGTCTGTTCATGCTACTCTCTCTGCCACATATGCCCTCTCCCAGCAACTCGTCTTGACTATCAGATTGTTGAGCTCTAAAATTAAAAGTAAAACTTAGAAGTTATTCAACCCACCCTCTCGCTTAAAAAAGGAATTCCTTCCACAGCATACTTGCATTGAGTGTCCCCAATGTGGGATGCCTACCGCCTCAAAAGGCAGCTACTCCACTGATAGTTCTGATTATTAGAACACTTCTTCCTTCCCTTGAGCTGAAATCTGTGGCAACTTCTATCCATTGATTTAATTCTGTTCTCTGGAGGCACAAAGAGTAAATCTAATTTTTCACTCATGTGGCAGTCCTCCAAATATTTAAGTCCTATGTTTGTTTAGCTCTTAGAGGTTACAAATGTTTTTTTCTTATTATCTCAGTTAATTCCCAGAGAGATCCTGTAAGAATCAAAATCTCCACTCCACGAAAAAGACACTTGAGATTCAAAGAGGTGAACGATGAAAAGAGACTTAAATAAGACCAGGTCTTCTGGCTCCAAGAGACCAGTGCTCCTGGCACAGGACTACATCTCTGATGTTTTAAATCACCTGTCACAGGGACCTTGACAATTAAGCAAAAAGACCAGAACAGTGAGGGGACTCGAAACTGTATCATGGGATGAGCAACTGTAGGAAGATGTTTAGTGCTCTGGGGAATAGTACTGCTATCTTCAGATATTTAAAATGCCGAAAGAGTTTTCTTCCTTCTCCTTTCTTTTCTTTCAGATCTTCAGTGGGCACTGATTTGGTGGGAAGTGTTGGCTAGGTCCTGAAAAAAAAAGTTGAATACTACACCACACCTGCTTGAAGTCCACAGTTTCTGTTTGATTCTGAAGCAGGAGATGCCCATTCCCATACATCCTTCTAGCACCTTTCCTTGAGGCAACACTCTTCCTTTGGAGCTCAGCTCAGCAGAGAAGCTGCCCTGACCATTCTGGCAAAGTCAGATGTTCCTATTACAGGCTCTCCTGGCACCATGCACCTCTCCTTTGTAGCACCCATCCCCACTGTAATTTTCTATTTATTTGTGTAATTATTTGATTGAAGTCCATCTCCCTTGCCAAAATGCAAGTGCCACAAGAACAGAATGTCTGGTTTTGCTTACCATTGTGTCTTCAGTGCCTGGCACAGCACTGGCACATAGGGTGGGGGAGATTTCCAATAAATACCTGTTGAAAGGGTGAATTTTGGAGGTGACTGCAACATTTTCAATAGAGCACGCTGAATGTCAGACAGGTCTTTCTAAAATCCAAATCTCATCTCTCTCTCTCTCAGTCTAAACCCCTTCACTGGCTTCCCAGAGCCCACACGATGGGGTCCAAGCATCTCAGAACACATGCCCTCCAGGATCTAGTGCAGGCTTCCCTTCCCATTTCTTCCCTCTCATTCCTCCACTGAACCAATGAGCTCCAGCTCTGCCTAACCATTTGTGGTTTACCACACACTACTCCTTCATACCCCTGGGCTGGTCTGATGCTGATATGCTGATATTTGTCTGGTATCCCCTTCTCTTTTATAATTCACCTTATTCACGGTCACATCTTCTGAAGCTTTCCCTGACCTTCTCTCCCCAAAGTAACTTCTTTCTCTGCCCTTCTATGGTTTGGCAGTATATCATTGCACACATCACATTTATTATAGTTACTGGTTCATTCATCTGTCTCCTCTTTCAGATCATGAGTGCCTTGAGACCCAATCTTATATTTAGCTAAATCCCAGACCCGCAATTATAGCACCTGGCACATAGTAGGCATTTAATAAGAATGCTGGTGAATGAAACTCAAGAGCTGACTATGTGCTGAGGAGAGAAGACTCATTTAGAACCTCAGAATTGGTTGGCAAAGCATCTGTGAGAAACGGGTCACCTTTTTCTGATTTCTTTCCAAGTTATAGACAAAAGGGGAGGCCCAGCGCAGAGACAGATTTAAGAGGTTGATATTGAGCAGGACCCTGTGGCAGTCCTCCCTGGTACAAATCTTTCTATGTTCCCCGTTTCTTGTTTGTAGGAAATAGGCTTCATTCAGCCTCCTCGATCTTCCTCGAGTTCCAAAGGGAAGATTCAAACAGTTGCTAATCAGGCAAGTGAAGGAATGCAGAAACAAGGGAGGAACAATCAAGAAACAATAGTGCAGCTGGGTTACTAAGGCTGTTGCCCTCAGGATCATACCCCTGCCCCTCACTCGAATAGAAACCAATTACTCTTACCTAAGTCTCAGGAAAAGAAACAAGAACTGGTTAAAACCAATGGAGCCCAAGTTGGAGGAGGATTTGACTTCCAGTGGACCATGAGCTCATTATATGCTTATTGTAATGTATTAGCATGCCAAATGACATACCCTGCAGCACCATGACAGTTGACGATTACCATGACAACAACTGGAAAAGCCTGTATAGAGACTGAAAAGAAAGGCAATTGGCTCCAGCACACCTGGAAGGAGGACATGGTGGCAGAAGCCTCTCATAAAAGTCCACCTGTCCAGAATGCTTGTCTTCCCTTCTCCCTGCTCAAGCACTTTCTTCCCATTTCCTCTTCAAGAGCAATAAAGCAGCTGTTCACTTTGTCCCTCTGCTTCTACGCAAATTCTTTCACAGTTGGCGTTAAGGACACACTCTTTGGTGGGCTTCCTAATTTAGGGGTCCCTCTACCTGCTAACAAGGTCACACAACTAGTAAAAAGTTATCTCTGGGTCCTGCATCCCTGAATCTTGCCCTGTTATACACTAGCTCCCCCAGCCAAATTCCTCCCTCCTATCTCTTTAATTCATTCCCTCCAGGGCAGGTTTAGGTGGTGGGGATGATGAGCACCAGGAAGATAGGTAAATAGAGCTTCCAGGCTGGCTCTCCCCACACTCCTCCAGCCTCTGACCCAGAGCTGCCAAGCTCCAAGACCTTTGTATGTTGCAGCAGCTGGGAGCTGAGACATTGTTTCCCAAGGGAATGGGAGGAAACCAGAGGGAGAGCTTTTTTTTTTTTTTTTTTTTTTGGTTGGGGGAGGTAATTAGGTTTATTTATTTATTTTTAATGGAGGTACTGGGGATTGAACCCAGGATCTTGTGCATGCTAAGCATATGCTCTACCACTGAGCAATACCACCCCCCCAGCGACCCCCACTCCCTGAGAAAGCTTTTCAGGGAGGTTCAGTGGAGCCAAAGAGAAGCAGAAAACTGAGGAAAGGAAAGAGTGATCCCTTGGAGCTGGTTTTGTCTTACACCCATCTGTCCTCAGTAGAATAGACCACACTTAGCACCCTATAGTTTACAAGCATTTTTGTTGTATCATCTCATTGGATCCTAACAATGACCCTGGGATGCAGACTTTTTATAGCCAATAGAAACCAATATTAGAGCTCATTTAGTCTGATTGTTTTATTTTCTCAGGTAGGGAAACTGAGACCCAGAGAGGTAAAGTGACACTCCCAAGGTCACATAGCTACTTATTTTGCCTAGACTGGGACTCAGACCCAAATATTCTGACTCCACATCCAGTGTTCTTTCTAGCACACCATCTATTATTGTCACTATTGATTTACAGGTGAGAAGACTGGAATCCAAAGGTACACAGGTAGTAACCGGAAGATCCTTAAGGGCAAGAAAGATGTCACTGGAATCCAGGACTGGGTATTCTAAAGCACTTCCCTACCCACTGTAATCCTATGTAACCTTTGAGGTCTAGGTCAAAGGGCATTTATTCTGGGAGGTTCTCTGGGATCCAGCATCAAAATTCATCATCATTTTTTCTGGGCCTCCACAGGCTGTACTTGGCACTTTATTTTATTGATAGCACAGAATATTAGAGCTAGAAAGTCCTTGTGAGAGTAATCAATTCCACAAATATTTACTGAGCCTCCACTATGCCAGTGAATAAGATCCATGTGATCCCTGCCCTCAGAGTTCCCAGTCTAGCAGGGAAGCTACCTCACATGGGACAGATCCTATGATAGGTACATATGGGGTCAACTCCCTCCTTTTTCAGATGGAAAACCCAGGCCCAGAGAGATGAACACCCCAGATTCTTATTTTTGGCATTGGTCTTACACAAAACCTCAAATCTCTCACAGATATGATTGATTTCCATGATTTCCACTAAGACACAAGCACTATATTTTACTTCACGCAGATAACTTCACACAGATAACTGAGTTCCTTTCACTGATACTCAGTATATCTGGCATATCTTAGTTGTTCAGTAAGTATTTTTGAATGAACGGATCATAGCACCTACATCAGGGGTTTGTTTCCACTCCATCTATAGCTCTTCATCCGGACTAGGGGTTAGGGGCTGTGCCTTCATTTCTGTACCCTCAGCAATGCCAAGAGCAATGGCAGGCACCTGGTAGGTATTCCAAAAATAACGAAACAAAGGAATGAGTGAATGAGAGAAGGGTGGAGGATATGATCTCTCTGTTGCCTTGTATAACAAAGATGACATGCCCCAAACCACACACTCTTCTCAAACCCCCTCAGCTTCTATGAAACCTCGCTTTTCCAGTGCTTTCCCTGCATGTCCTTTTGGTCCTGCTCTGTCTCCTACTCTTGGGGCTCTTTATCCCCACCTGAGCTGCTTATTTTCGAGTTTTAGACACAAATTGCCAACTGTCTGCTGGACATCTCTGCTTAGTCTGAAAGTCTTAGACATGTACACAGTTGACTATTAAGTATAACCTATTTCATTTGTGTCTTCTACAGATAATAAGTGCTAATCAGTACCCAACACAGATCTGGGCACAGAGCAGGTATTTTAAAGATGCCTGCTGAATGAACCAACATCCCTAACTCCCCATGCTTTGGCATGGACAAATTTAGCATCAGAGCTGCCAACCCATTTCCTCTTCAGTCTTTTTGCCTCCTAGTTGACATCAGCACCATTCAGAGGATGCTGAGAGGCCTCTCTGGGACTTCGCTTAATTTGCCACCTGCTGTACCCTTCGGTTTGAGTTTAAGGTGACTCATCCAACTCCCCTTCAAGACAGGAAGAGGTGAGGGAAGAAGTGAGGTGGGAGAGGGCAGGAGGAAAAAGAGAAGCTTGAAACAAGATTACACTTAATGTATCCCCAGGTCATAGCAAATAAAAGGAAATGGGAGTCAGGCCTTGTACTAAGAAATTGCTGGTGATAAAAATAGGACCCTTGTCAGACAGTATGCAGAAAACAAATGGTTAATAAATATATAGATGATTATGTAATAAGCAATAAGAGAAATGCAGTTTGAAACAATGAGATACCATTTTTAACCTATTAAATTAGCTAAACTTAAACTAAGATAATATTCGATGCTGGCAAAAGTAGAGCAAAACAGAAATTTCACTAATGAAAATCTACCTAAAGGAAATGATCTTAAACCTAGGAAAAGTTTTAGACACAAGGATGATTACTGATCACTGCAACGTGTTTCATAACAACTCCAAATTGAAAAGTAGTTAAATGTTCAAATAATGAGGACCAACTAAGCTTTGAGAGGCCAGAGATTGTGCCTCATTATTTAACCACTAGAGTGCCCAAAATACAGTAAATACAATAAATACTGCTGAATAAATGAATTAATAAATAGATATGGTACATCTTCCCTATAAAACATAATGAAGTCATTAGAAACATATTCATAAAGATTTTCTAACAATATTAGCTGTACTTACATCAAAATGTTACATTAAAAAAGGCAGGATATAAAATTGAATAGACATTATGACCTCAACTATGTTAAAAGTTCATATAAAAGAAACTGGAAAGAAATAAACCAAAATGTCAATAATATTTTCTTCTTTATGCTTGGATATAATTTCAAAGTATTTTTTAAAAAATTTGGTGGGGGGGTAATTAGGTTTATTTTTAAATTTATTTTTAATGGAGATACTGGGGATTGAACCCAGGACCTTGTGCATGCTAAGCACACGCTCTGCCAATGAGCTATACCTTCCCCCCAACAAAGTATTTTTTAATGAGCATATATTACTTTTATAATTAAGAAAAACTAAACCCATAATGATAACTGGCAGTTGTCATTATTATTAATAGTTCAAGGAGAAGTAAATATGGGAAAAACATGGAGGTCAAACCATGAGTTGATCATTGTTGCAGAAAATGGATAGTGGTGTTCAAGTACTGTTTAGTCTCCCTACTTGAGTGTGTGTTTGAAATTTTCCATTATAAACAGCTAAAAAGGAAAAAAAAAATGGTGAGGCCTAAAACAGCATGGCATCTGGGGAGAGTACAAGCAGTTCCACTTTCACCAGAGTGTAAAATACAGTATTATATGGATTCTAAAATGCCCATTTTTTTTCACATTTTGGCATCTCTGAAATAAGGATGTATCTTACAATTGATAGCATTTTAAATTTCTGAAACAAGGTACTTGGAATAGGAAGTGAAACTGGGGCTAGCTCATGAAGGTCTTGAACGCCAAGCCAGGCATTTGGACAATGCCCAGAAGAGAATAGGGTGCTACTGAGGGATTTAGTGGCACCCACCCTAGGGCCTGTTGCCTAGAGGACATTCAGTAAGTGTGTGCTAAATGGTGAGGCCTTTGAGGATGGGACACTGCTGCTTATGCCAAGGGCCAGGGGACACCAATCTTTACGGAAGACATGTTCAAGGCTTTGCTTGCCCCTCCTTCTCTCCAGCTTGGCAAGGCAGAACCATCAGGTTGTCTGATAGTTTTTCTCTCTCTAATCTCTCACATTACTTCCATTTTCCTGATAGTAAGAAATATTTCCCCAGAATCTGAGCCAGCAGTATAGCTAAATAGATGTGAATATCCACAGGCCTGGGTTGCATGGCACCTTCTGACAGGATATTCTTAGGTCCAAAACCCTGAGTTGAAGCCTGGACCGGGGACCTACTTATGAACTCATTTCCAAAAAGAGACACAAGGAGTTAACATAGACAAGGCAGGTAATAGGTTAGCATGAACTCCCTAGGACTACTGGGACTTAACTAGAAACATGGCCCAGGATTTCCATCATGCCTTGGGCTGTGCTTTCCCTTTGGCCTCATAGCTGCTTTCCTTTGGGACTTGGCTTGAGTCACCATAGCAGACAAGTCCCCTAAGGATCATTTGCATACAGGTGCCAGAGTGTTCTAAAAATAGGATAAACACTCAGCTCCACACAGCAAATGCCTCAAAATTTATTTACAAAGGAGGGGAGACAATCATTTGAAGACAGAGCAGGGAACCTATCAGAGGCAGCCTAACAATAGAAAGGGAGCCACATGGTACAGGCCAGGAATCAGGAGGCCTGGGTATGATTTAATTCTAATGATTTAACTTGCTTCATGGGCTTATGACTATCCCCCACTCTGGGCCTTGGGTTTTCCATCTTTAAAATAAGGATATTAGACTAGGTGATTTTTAGGGCCCCTTCTAGCTCTAAGAAGTCAGGGTAAACAGTACTAATAGTAATTGCTAACATGAGTTGAATATTTATAGAGTGTCGGGCACTGACAAGTATTTTTTTATGCATGAAAGCATCAGTCCTCACAATCAGCTCTTTGATGCAGGTAGGACAAAGAAACTGAGGCACTTGCCCATGTTAGCAAATGTTGGAGCTAGGAGTTTAACCCTTATGCTATACTGCCTTCCGGGATGCTGAAATGCTACATTTATCCCTGTTTTTTCAAACAATTTGTTTTAAGCTCATGCCATGCCTCCCATTCTTTCTCCTTAGGTTCTAACCATCCAGGGCCATTCCCCAGGTCCCAAACATTGCATTCCTCAAAATCTTTGTGCTTTTCTCATGCTGGTCCCTTTGCCTGGAACAGCCTGATCCTCCACCCTGCTGAACCAGTCACTACTTACCACTCAGAATTCAGCTCAAATGCTTCCTCCTCTATGATTCACATTTCCCTCATTAGCCACAGGCACCATTGATGACTGACTGCCCTTTGTTGAGACTTAGAGTGTGCTGGGCACTTTGATAATTCTTACAACTTTCTGAGATAGGTTCCATTATCGTACCCATTTTACAGATGAAGTTACTGAGACTTGGAGGTCAAATACTTGCCTTAGGTCATACAGTTGGATAAAGATCTGAACCAGACAATGTGACCTCACAGCCTTCCTAAGCACTTTTCTATCCTCTCTTTAATGAAATAACGTATGAATTGCTACAGGGTTTGTTTCCTCCGCCAGACTATAAACTCTCCTTATTTTTTTTGTTTTTTGTTTTTTAGGATTGACTGAATTACTGGGAGGTAATTTGGAGCAGCATACCTGGAGAGAAAAATCAGTCTAGAGGGGAGAGGGTATAGCTCAAGTGGTAGAGCGCACGCTTAATATGCATGAGGTCCTGGGTTCAATCCCTACTACCTCCTCTAAAAATAAAAATGTAAATAAACCTAATTACCTCCCTCCTCAAAAAAAAAAAAAAAAAACCCTAATTAAATAAATAAATCGCTGTTCAAAAAAATTTTTTAAAAAGAAAAAATCAGTCTAGACTCAGAACCAAACTGTAAAAAATAAATTTAAAAAAATCTGTCTAATCTTTCTCTGCTACTTTAAATCCCTTTGGGAACAAGACAAAAAAATGCATATATTTTAAAGTTCTATACCTTGGCATCCATTTCTTTTCCACCTCCTCCAAGAAGCCACTTAAAATTCTCATTCTCATTATCCCCTTAATTTTAGAGTCCCTTCCACACTTAGATGTCATTTAATTAAACATAGGAAGCATTTAACAAGTGGGTACTGTGAGGGGCAGTGGTAGGAGTACAGATTTGGGGGTCAAGTACATATGAGTTCGAATTCCAGCTCTGCCACTTTCCGGCCTGTGACCTTAAACCAGTTATCTGGTTTTCTGAGCCAATTCATTAGCTGCAAAATGAATACCTTTTTCTCAGAATGTTGGGAGGATAAAATGAGATAAGTGGTGTGACAGTGCTTGGGCAGCTGTAAAGTTCTGTATAAACATTAGTCATAATCATTTTAATTTACAGTTTGCTCTTGATAATCTGCTGTTTTCCTGGTGCCACATCCAGGACAGACCTTCGATTCCCGGAGAGCTGGAGGTGTAGGAAAGGAAGGAGCCCAAGAAAGCAGGGCTGGTAACTGCCTGAGCAAACTGCCTGAGCAAACTTCCGCTAGAAGGAAATTAAAGGGCTAATTATGCCTCTACTGGTGGTAAGTTTCCAGCCAGCCCTGGGTTCAATCAGTTGACACGGCAACACGCCGGTCGGGGAGAAAGGCATCCAGAGAGAATATTGTCTCTCCCCACAAAATGGCACCTCACGGGGGCCTAGACACCATGTCCAACCTTAGAATCACCTGTGATTTCCTCTATTCACGCTTGCTTCCCTTATCTCTTTCCCCTCAAATCCTATTTGAGGAAGCTGAAAAGTTTAGCTAGCTTATGGCGCTATGGGTTCAGCCTGGAGCCCTGTATTAAACAGCCCCTGCAGAGGAGGCTGGAATGTACTGGGATGGCTCCCCAACAGCACTTAATTGTTGCTTGTGGTTAGGTCTCAATTTTTATATGCAGAGATTGTCTGGTCCAGGCTTAGAGGTGAGTCATGAAAGCTTGGGTTCAAGCCTCATATAATCCAGCTGTGAGACCTCTGGTAAAGTACAAACAGTTTGCCTATTTGGGCCTCAGTGTCCTTGTGTATATAATGAGAATGACAAGACCTCCTCTTGGGATCAAATGAGATCACAGATGTACCAGAAGACTGAACTGGTGTCCACCTGGCTCTGACAGGAAAGCAGGTAAGAAAGCAGCATGTCCATTCCACAGACAGGCTAACCCGAGAGAAACCCCAGGTCTCCTAGCCCTTGAGGGGCAGAACTGGCCAGGTTCCTGGGGGAGGCAAAACTTGACTGGGAGCCAAGAGAAGGGTCATATATAGCAGGTGCGGGGGGAATGCTGGCTTGACTTTGAGAGGCAGAAAGTACAGCCTGAGCACTCACTTTCATTTTGCCAGCCTCTACTGAACGCTTACTCAGTTGAATGCCAGGCCATGTGCTATGTGATGCAACTGTAGACAAGTATCGGACCTGGCCCTTGACCTCAGGGAGCTTGCAATCTGAGAGAAAGAAAGACAAGTTCCAGACATTTGCAATACAGCTGGTAAGTGTGGGAAGTAAAGGAGGGGCCCTTAATCCAGGCTCAGAGAGGGGTGGGTCAGGAAAGGTTTCCCAGAGGAGGCTATACTTGAACTAAGTCTTTAAAATCAAATGGAGAAGTTTGCTGGTGGAAAATAGGGAAGAAGGGTAATCCCTAGGGAGAAGGGGAAGCAAGAAGCAAACAGTTGCATCCTAACTCTTACCGCCAGGAGAACCTAAGGAGACATGACAGTTGAATGCAATACGGTATCCTGGAACAGAAAGAGGATATTAGGTAAAAACTAAGGAAATCTGAATAAGCTATGGATGTCAGCTAATAATGAGGTATCAATATTGGTTAAGTAGCACAAATGTATCATGTTAATACAAGGAATTAATAGGGGAAATTGAGTGTGGGGCAAATGGGAACTCTCTATACTATATCTGCAAATTCTCTATAAAACTAAAGCTATTCTAAAAAAAATAAGGATTGTTTTTTTTTAAGTGCATCCTGTGTTTGGATTGTGGGTTTGGAGAACACATGGGTGGAGTGTGGACTGTCTGAAGGGGGAGTGACTGAAGATGGAACTGGAATACCAGGCAAAGGAATTTACCGAGTATGGATGGACAACCCTCCCTGAGTTTTAAGTAGTGGAGTGACAGTGATCACAGAGCATATGGAGGAAGCAAGACTGAGGGCAGGGAGATCCATTTGGCTGCTGCTACAATTTAAGGGGGAGACAGCAAGAATCTGAGGTAGGAAAGGTGCAGAGGGAGAGCCAGGTTCACAGTTCGCCCCAGACAAATGTTTACAGAACAGAACTGAGGAGGGGATGTATTCAAGAGAAATCTGGGAGCTAGAATTGAGAGTTCTTATAAACAGTTGGATGAGTAGGACAAGAACTGAGAGGAATAAAGGAGAACCCTCAGTTTAAGCTGGGAGCAGTGGTTGGGGTCCTCTAGAGAAGGAGCACAGACATCCCCTTGAACTTGACCACCCATCATCTCCCCTCCCTTCCCCTCCATCCCTGGGCCTGAGCTCAGAGCCTCCGCGTCATTAACACAGAGTCGACAGACTTCACAGCGGAAGGTGAGAAGCACAGGAATACAGAGAGGATAAGAGTTTCCAGCTGTCACCTGGCAACCCAAGGTGTGGGGCAACGGTATTGAGCAGTGGCGTCGGGGAAGGGGGAGTCTGCAGAAGCAAGGAATTATAAATCCTCAGCTGAATGGCCTCCCCGACTCCTGCCCTTGCCCTTAGCAACATGTCAGGCAGGACCCAAGCAAGCTAGGAGAATCTCCTGCCTTCGAAGTTTTTTTTTTGCTTGTTTTGTTTTTTTGTAAATAACAGCTTTATTGAGATGTAATTCACAAACCATATAACTCATTCATATAAAATATATACTCAGTGGTTTTCAGCCTATTCACTGCCTTCGAAGGTTAACTGGACATTTTTAGGGGCAGAGCAATGCTGTTCTCTCCATCCTCCATTGAAAATGAGGGTAAAAGGTCCATGGCTTATATCTAATTTCTCAGTGAGCCCTACCCTGTGATCCCCATGGCTCCAACCTTAAAAATGGCAGTAACCAAGATCAGTCACAACAATATAGGACAATAGAATACTTATGAACTTACCCTGCTCTACCACTCACTGTGCAACTGTGGGCAAGTTTATCGAGAACCCGCTACGTTATAGGCACCATGCTAGGTCCTTTCCTTATATTGCCTCATTTAATCTTTACTGCACTACTAGGAAGTAGCCATTAATATTATTTCTATTTTACAGCTGAGGAAACAGAGGTTCAGATATCATGTTTTCATTCTACTTCTGCCACAGCTGAACTAACGAAGTCCCCAACCCTCCTCTCACCCTGTGTCAGAACCTGCAGCAGCTCCTCACAGAGCACTGTGAGGCCAAGTCACTTAATTACACACCTGCATATCAGTGCTGTCCAACCTTGGATGCCCATTTAAATCACACGTGAAGGTGTAGCGGGTGGAGAGAGAGGAGGGCTGATAGAAAGGGAGGGGAGCTAGAAAGCTAACAGGAGGCAGTTTGAAACAGACAACCCATCCCTTTCTTAGAGTGTTTCCTTGGAGACACAGCTCCAAATTTCAGCTGTGACACTGGCTCTGAACCACCTGTGAGGTCCCTGGGGTGTCACGAGGCAATGGGAAGAACAGGGAAGGCAGTTGGCTGTAAAAAGAACACAGGTTCTGGCGAACAGCCCTGACTTTGAATCCCCATTGTGCCATTTACTAATTTTGGTAATATTTGGTGGTTCCTTGAGTCTTAGTTTTCCCATCTGTTCTGTGCACCATAGTTGTGATGATCTTTTTTAAAGGCATGTAAAGTACTTGTACAATATATAGTTGCTGCCCAGTAAGTTATAACTCTTAACATCATTTTCACCACCCCTCAAGTGCTTTCTAAGCACCCAGGTCCTTACCTATGTGAAGCTATTACAAGGAAAGTAGGGGTACGGAGCAGAGGGCGTATATCAGCTTCAAAATCAGAGAGACCTCGATTAAAATCTGGACTCTACCAGTTACTATTTCTGTGAACTTGAGGAAGCTACCTAACATCTCTGGACTTCAGTTTACTTATCTATAAAATGAAGATAATAATAGTACCAAGCTCACAGGGTTGTTGTGAGGATGACATGAGTTGCTAAAAGCACTGAGCACAGTCCTGGCCATTAGCCATTAGCCATTAGCCAGGGCCACTGTCAGCGCAACCAACCCTGCAGGAGGTTATGGTTAGCCCCATTTTACAGGTGAGGATATTTTACATAAGTGGTAGTTGCTGTTTATTGCCACAATAATTACTGATGTGTGAAACTGGGAAGGAGGCATTCTTAGAGTGGCAGCTCTGCCAGCCACTGGGCCTCTAAAAGCAGTGATCAAGAGGAAGCAAGGCCCTGTCCCTCCCCAGACGGCCCCCACAATACACTGTCTGCCTCGGTGCCATCTGTCTGCGTTATCATTGTTCATGTCAGTCACAGCCAGAAGCCCAAGTCTCCCAGGCCATCCCTGATCCCTGGACTCTGATTCCCACACAGCATCGTACACCATCTTTTCTAAACTTATCTTCTCCACTCCCTCGGCCTTCTGAAACCCACAGTTGGTCCTCAGAAAATTCTCATTTTCCTCAGGCTCTGGTCTGGGTGTTCTCTTCACCTCCTTGCTGTGACTGAATCCTGGCTGTCCTTGAGGACACGGCTCCTCCCAGGGCCCCCGAATTGATGGTTGCTTCCTCTCTCACCATCTTTGAATCTTTGGGCCAGCAGGTGGGATACATGTTGCTGCTTTTCACCTCTGCTTGCAGATCATTCTCTTCCTCCCCAAAACAAAACGCCCTCCAGCCATGGATCTCACATCGTGAGATTATGCCACCTACTCATCCCTCTACAGCTCCTGCTTCCCTGCGAATCTCTCCAGTATTCTTGGATTATGAAACATCTTGGATTCTCATTCCCTCAAATTCTTCTCCTCCAGTGATGCTGATCTCTACCCTGACCCAGCCACTCACTCTCACACTCATGCCCTGTCCCTTTTTGGTACCAATAGTAGTTTCAAGCTTCCCACTTTCAGAACACTACAATCTTTCTAGCTCATTCCTTCCAGATTCCCAGTCTTCAGTCTTCAGCCTCTACCATCTTTTCACTGTCCTTATGTCATCACCTCGTTCTCAGCCCAGCTTGAATACACAGGCAGTTAATGTCAGTGGCTTCCCTGCAAACACCCCTGACTCCCTCGGCCCTCTGTTGCTTTGTCACACTTATTCAGCAAAACAATACTTTCATTAAAGTCAACTCTCTGCCAATTCTATGCCTGCCTCCACAGAGCAAAATGTGGGTGGAGAAAAACACACAACTATGCTTCAAATTCATGAATTCATGGACCTAAATTTATGATCACTAATTGCAAGTGGCGCCTTAATGCTGATCAGCAATCAAATTACATTTCCCTAGTCTATTCACTCTCCCAACTTCTAGATGACATTCTCCTCTATCTTGAATCACCTGGGCCCCCCCCCCACCTCACTCTCAGCTGATGACCTTGCTTCCTCCTTCACCAAAAATTGTATCCAAAAGAACTCCCACCAGCACATGTAGCCCCCCATTGCACTTGTGCCCATTCTTTCTGCACTCTGCCATGTTAATGTTGATTGACACAGTCTGTGCTCCTAGCATCCTAGCAAGGGTTCACGCCTTGCTGGTGATCCCATCCCCTTTTACCAGCTCAAGAATACTGGCCCAGCAATTCTCCTCTCTCTCCCATAGCGTCAGTTTTATGTTTTTGTTTCTTTGTTGGTTGCTTGGTTTTTTGATCTCTATTGGATTGTTCTACCAGCACATAAACACACTGCTGCTTCTCCCACCTTAAAAATCAGAAACCAAAAACCTCTTCTGACTCAGTTCCCCCTTCACCTTCAGCTACCACTCATTTGTTCCCTTTCCCCAAGAGTAAAAATCCTTGAAAATTCTATGTACACTGGTATCTCCAGTTTCACTTCTCCTACTCTTATTAGGTTTTAATCCCCACTACTCCACCAAAGCAACACTTATCAAGGTTCCAGTGAATTTCCTGCTGCTAAATCAAGGGGTTAATTCTCAGTCCCCATATTCACGACAGAGCAGCAGCACTGGACACAGGTGATCTCTTCTCCCTCCAGAAAACTCTGGCTGCAAAAGACACCACAATTTTCCTTTTCAGTTGCTCTTTTTCAGTCTCCTTTGTGATTCTTCCTCATCTTCCCAACATCTTAGTGTTAGAATGTATCTGGTCTCAGTCCTTAGAACTTTTTTTTCTGTCTTCACTCCTTCCCTTGTTGATCTTGTTTGGCTTCATGACTTTAAATACCACCCATATGCTAATGGCTTGCTAATTTATATCTCCAGCCAGGGCCTCTATCCTGAACTGCAGACTCATTTATCCAACAGCCTATTCTATGTCTCCACTTGGTTATCTAATAGGCATCTCAAATTTAACATAACCAGAACTCAGTCCCCAGTTACCTCCCCAAATCCTGCTCTCCCTGGAGTCTTCCGTATCTCAGTCAGAGGCATCTTCAACCTTCTTGTTGCTCAGCCCAAATATTCAGAATCATCCTTGACTCCTCCCTTTCCTTCTCTCCCCACACATAGTTCATCAGCAAATCCTGTCAATAATATTTTCAATTCATGCACAGAATCTGACCGCTTACACTGCCACCATGGCTACCTCCCTACTTCAAGCCACCATTCCTGGCCTGCATTATTACAAATCCTAAGTGATCTTCCCAGCTTCTGACCTTTGTCAGAATTTATTCTTGAAACAGACATAATTCTGCCTCAAAGCAATCCTGTTAAATATTAAAATGTTAAGACACTAAAACATTCTGGAATTGGTAGTGATGGTTGCACAATTTTATGAATACTAAAAATCACTGAACTGTATACTTTTAACAGGTTGAATTTTATGATATATGAATTATATCTCAATTTTTAAAATATTATTAAGTGCCACATGGACTAGATCCTGAAACAGTAAAAGGACATTAGTTGAAAACTTAGTGAAATCCAGATAAAATCTATAGTTTAGTTAATAATACTGTACCAATTTTAATTTCACAGTTTTGACAAATCTACCATGGTTACATAAGATGTTAATATTAGGGAAACTGAGTGAAGGATATATTGGAAATCTCTGTACTATCACTGCAAATTTTCTATAAATCTAAAATTAGCAAAAATAAAGATCAATTTAAAAAATATGTCAGATCAAGTAATTCCATTGCTCAGAACTCATCTCATCCTGAATAAAACCCAAAGCCTTCAAAAACATTTTTGAGGAAATTCCATACTGTTTTTCAGACTGGCTGCACCATTTTACATTCCCACCAGTGGTATACAAGGGTTCCAATTTCTCTATGTCTTCGCCAACACTTAGCTTTTTTTTTTTTTTTTTTTAATATATAATAGCCATCCTACATGTGTGAGGAAGTAGCTCATGGTTTTGATTTGCATTTCCTTGATGATCAGTGACGCAGAGCATTTTTTCATATCTGTTGGCCCTTTGGATGTTTCTTTGGAGAAATGTCTGTTCAAGTCCAGAACTACCATATGATTCAGCAATTCCACTTAGAGGTACCCAAAAGAACTGAAATAAGGACCTCAAAAGAGACATCTGCAATCCTATGTTCACTGAAGCATTATTCACAATTGCCAAGATATGGAAACAACCCAAATGCTCACTGATAGATGAGCCTTAAAAAAGAAGGGAAAGCTGCCATTTGTAACAATATGGATGAACTTGGGAGACATGATCCTAAGTGAAATAAACTAATCACAGAAGGGCAAATACTGCTTGCTTCTATTTTTATGAGCTCTCCAAAATAATCAAATTCATAAAAGCAGACAACAGAACAGTGGTCTCCAGGGGCTGGGCAGAGGGGAAGTGAGGAGTTGTTCAATTGGTATAAAGTTTTGGTTATGCAAGATGAACAAGTTCTAGAGATCCACTATACAACATACTGACGATAGTTAATACTGTATTCTGTACTTAAAATTTTGTTAAGAGGGTAAATTTCATGTGACTTGTTCTTACCACTGGAAAAAAGGGGAGGGAGGTGAGGGGACACAAGGAAACTTCTGGAGTTGATGAATATGTCTATTATCTTGATTGTGGTAATGGTTTCACGAGTATTTGCATATATCCAAACCCATCAAATTATATACATTAAATATGTATAGTTTTGATTTTTGTCTCAGGTTGGCCTGCCTTCAGTTCTCAAAGGTGTAGTCTACTAACTTTTGCTCTCTAATAAAAGTCTCTGTTTACACACACACACACACAAAATGTATAGTTTTTGTGTATCAATTATACTTTTGGGTTTAAAAAAAAAACAAAAAAACCAAAGTCTTTGCAAAGACCTCCAAGGCCCTACACAGTCTCATCCTCCCACTAACTCCAGCCTGTCTCTGACCACTGTCCTGCTCCAGCCCCACTGGCCTCCTCCTGTTTGTGGAGTATGTCAAGCATACCCCTGCCCTAGGGCTTCTGCACTTGCATTTCGTTCTGCCTGGGATTCTCTTCCTCCAAATCTCCCACACCTCTTTCAGGATTTTACTGAAAAGTGCCCTGTTCAGTGAAGTTCACCCTGACCACTCTGATCAAACTTAGAAACAGCCCTCCTACTCTATCCCCCTTGTCCTGCTATATTTTCCCCCAGAGTGCTCATCATCATAGAACATGCTGTGTATTTTATTTATTTATCGCAGTCTTCCCCCTTAAATCTAGGGGAATGTGGGACAGGGGATGCTGTTTGTTACTTTTATTGTTGTGTCTGTAGCACCTAGAATATGCTTGGTCCATAAAATGTAAATATTACTGAATGAATAGGTAAATAAATGAACAAACATAGAATTTTGTTGTGGTTGGAATGGCTACAGCATATGGGGTATGGAGCAGAGGCAGGGGCTGTGGCTGGAAGATATGGACTGAATCCAGTCACCTCAGAGAAAGAACATCACACAAAGTACATGACAGCTCACCTACCACTTAATGTCTGGCCCCCATCTCAGCACATGTCGCCCCCCTTGCTTGGAATATCTCTATTACACCCTTCCCTTTCCTCACCCTGCAATGTCCCCCACCTCCCTCCCAGAGGCCTTTCTTACCCACTCTACCCAATACTGAACTCTTTCTTCCCAGCATTCCATTGCACTCACTCAGCACCACACGTTTTAGCTCTTTACGGCTTTCTGAATTGTTTTCTCTCCCCAGTTGTATTGCATGTGCCATCTGGGGCAGGGCTCTGCCAAAGGGATCAGCCACCAACCACTATAAACCCAGCTCAAGACTCAGAGAAAGAATTCAGGTAAATGTTCATCAATTCCTAAAAAGGATGCAGAGTCTAGCTCAGATCACATTCAGACTCCTGGTTGCCACAAATCAACCCTTGAGAGCAACAGAGTTAATAATAATAAAGTTTACCAATTAAGGATCATTTACTATGTACCAGCTACTAGACTAAGCATTATCTTTTTTCATTCTCTCAACACTATGTGGTGGTTACTAAACTTATTCTTATTTTAGAAAGAAGAAAGTGAAGTACAAGGATGTAATGGGACTTGAAGGAGGTGACAGGGGCAGAAGTGGGTTTGGAGCACAGATCTGGCTTGCTCCAAAGGCTGTGCTCCTGACCACATGCTGCAAAAACTGAGATCAGCCTGGACTGCAGAGCTGGATGAATGAGATAGAGGGCTGTGCCTCTGAGGACATTATTATCTGCAGAGCCAACTTTCACTAACATAAAGCTACATCCTCCATGGAGCCTTCTCTGATGCTCTCAAGCTTAGAGGGAGCACTTCCTCTCTGAACTCCCTCAAAACTTTCTGTACCTCTCAAGGCATCATTCATATCTGTAGCATCAACGCTATTTGTGTACATGTTATATCTCTCTTACTATCCTGAGTGCTCCCTTAGAGGCAGGGATTTTGCCTCACCAGTCTCTGTAGAGCCTACCTCCGCCAGGCACATTAATGGGTCTTTGAAAGCTATCCTGATTTTGCAAATGTCTTTTCTTCTGCTTGTAAAGATCTTCCACAACATTAACTTGAAAAATTCTTCCTCATTTGCTACAACCCAGTTCAGATATCCCCTCCTTTGTGAAGCCTAAAGTAATTCTCCTAGGCAGAGATAGCATCTCCTTTCCCTGTGTTCCTACAGCACTTTCTCCATCCCTTTATATCATTTATATTGTATTGGAGCTGTTTATTTGCCCTATTATGACAGTATCTGGCATGTAATACGTACGAGACACATGTTTATTGAATGAATGAATGTGCAAATTCATTATAGGTCATTTCTTTTTCTTCCACACCAGTTTAGGTGGAGGGAAGGCAGTGGTGGCCCAAAAGCGCAGAAGCCCCTTGAATAACCAATCAGGATTGCTGTTCATTCATTTACAAATTACAAAGGCGGACTATGCCTGCAATTCTGATTTGACTTCCCATAGTCTTTGTTGTGATTTTAAAAATCAGATTAAACCTCCCTAGCAGCTGGTTCCTACCAGCTTTGGGAAGATGAAAGTATCAACATGTCTCTGCAGCCACACCAGGAAACTTGCTGCCTAGAAAAATCAATTCTGATTATCATAAGAGCTAAGTACAGGATGTTGTACTCAGCAAGTGTCTCCATATTTCTGGAGCCACAGGGACCTGTCAGAGCCCTAGTGCCCCTGTTCAGCCTCCAGCCTCTTCTGTGCTGACTTGGTCTCTCTGCAGGTCCCCATGATGCTCTGGTGACCAGATATCACCTTCCTGAAGATGGTGGGAGGAGCACTGGAATTACCCCTTAGTAAAGTCCTGTCTCTCTCTGGACTACAATCTCCCATGTCCAAAATGACACTGAGATGTAATAAGCTCCAAGCTCATAGTCTTGTTGGCACCTAACAAGATGACAGGCATTCTCAGCAGAAAGTCTGAACCTAAAACACAGACAGTACCTGTTTTCAAGGAGTTAGCAGAGGGGGCTGTCATCAGAGAAGAGAGAACTTGAATTAGAGCTTTGAAAAATAGGGGGAATTCATATTAGACCTTTCCCATGTTATTAATAGATGCTGTGGCAGTCAGAATAATGGTCCCCCAAAGATATCCATGTCTTAATCCCCAGACCTGTGAATATGTTATCTTGCATGGCAAAAGGGACTTTGCAAGTGTGATTAAATTAAGGTTGGAGATGGGAATCTTATCCTGGATCATTCAGGTGAGCCCAAGGTAGTCATATGGGTCCTTATAATAGAAAGGCAGGAAGGTCAGAGACAGAATGAGGTGGAAAGATGTTACACTGCTGGCTTTGAAGATGGAGCAAGGGGCACCGAGCAAAGGCATGAAGGTAGCCGCTAGAAGCTGGCAAAGACAACTTAATGGATTCTCTCCAGAAGGAACACAGATCTGCCAACACCTTAATTTTTAACCCAGTGACACCGATTTTGAACTTCTGATCTTCAGATCTCTAGGATGATAAATACGTGCTGTTTTAAGGCAGCAATAGGAAACAAATAGAGATGCCCATTAGACAGCTGTCCAGTCTTGGTATCATAATCCATTATTATATATTCTTAAATTTGAGGGAAAAGTCAACCTCTCTTGGTGTCCTGGTTTGCTTCCCTTAACAGAATAAGAGAACTACGCTACTCATTTTATTTCCCTTTTGGAGCTCAGAGGTAAATTCAGTCTCACTAGTTCCTGGAGAGCAGAGAATATATCATATTCATGTTAATTTCTCTATCCCTGTTGTCTAGAACAGTAAATATTTGTTAAATGACCGCTCAAGAGCCACAATCCTTAGTCTGGGCTTCTGGTATGGCCTTTTGCCACATGCCTAAGCTCCATCACATTTTATTGTATATTATTGGTCCTAAGATAACAGGTCTTTGACATTCTCAGATTTAATATTCACCAGTTTTAATATTTATAAGTGATTCCAAAACCATGTGGTAACCTAAATTTCACTGAGGCAGCTATGTGGGAATAAGGTAGTTGGAAAGTGAGTGAATCTAGCCAAGTGCCCAACAGCCCGTCTCACCCTGGTCTTATTGTTCTCAGCTCCTAGTTATGCAAGGAGTCACTCTCACCACTGTGGAATTTAGGATTTCCAGGAAATCTCTTAAGACTCCTCCTATTTTCCCCAGATTTCATTATTGTGCCTAACCTCTCTTTGGAGATAATGCTCACTTCTATTTCTTCAATTATAAAAAGAACTGTTGGAGAAGGGACCCTCCTTTCCCCCTCCATGAAGAAGATTGTCCATGGAGAGAGAAGCTTCTACTATAGACTTGGATGGGATGTTCTAGGCTTTAAGCATTAGTAAGCCTGGACCACACGGACTTTGACCCTGGGTGCATGTTGTAGGAGCTAATTGTAGCTAGCCACTCATGTCAGCCTGTGCTTGGGTCTCTTCGTCTACCTGATTCCAGAGTGAAGTATTAGCAAGCTCCACCTTCCTGAAGACTTGGGCCATGTGCTTCATCCTAGCTTTTATCAGTAAGAAGGTTGTCACATTACTCCCCATCTCTCTATTGCATCTATCTCTCAAATGGTTACAGAGTTAAGCGGGGAAGAAAATGAGTATCATTTCTTGATCTCCCTAGAACTTTAATAAAAACTATTTTTGTTTAGTGTGTACTCCATGTCAAGGATTATACTGATGCTTTATGCACATTGTCTTTTTAAAATCATCACCAACACAATAAAACAAGTAGAAGAGTGAATACGCATAGCATTATAGTGACTGAGGGTTTCAGAGCAGAAAGCTGCAGAGAAAGAAAGAGGATGGAGAACAGCAATACCAGGACAAGTCCAGGAGGGAGAACTGTGGCCTCTAAATCCTTCACAAAACTCAGGGTTCTTGAACTCTTGATAGATAAATGATAGGACAGCCAGTCCATTCCCCCGTCTTTACACAAGTAACCCCAGACACATGAGACACTCCTATCTATAAAGTCTTCTTGACAAGCAGGTCACAAAAAAAGCCCCACTGGTGGGAGTAAGAAGGAGGACACTCTGTCCTTCCACAATGGAGGCCCCTGCCACCATGTCCCCTGACAAAGACCAGGCCTGGAGTGAGCTGGTGTGCAGAAGGCCATCAGCCTTTTAAATTGTGAATAGAATTGAGCCTGAATCCCAGCTGCAAGCCCAGGGATGAGACCTAAGTCACAGCTCAGTGGTTCCTGAGCTCTGAATTCCAGTGCTTGAGTTCGAAACAAGTCTATTTTTTTTTTCCTGCAGGGCCCTTTCCACAGATGAAATTAAATATTTTCCACTCACGTACTTGGTGTCTATTTATCTCCCCCACTATAGTGCAAACTCCAGGAGACCAGGGAGAGTGTTTCCCCACAGATAGCACAATGCCTGGCATAGTGTGAGCACCAGACAAATGTCTATTGAATGAATGAAAGAATGAAGTCTACTGTTTGGCTCTGCACAGGTAACTTGATGTCTCTGGGCTCAACCACCTATTCTTTAAAAAGATAACTACCTCCCTGGGTCATAAAAGAAGTAAACTCTTCATACAAGGAGAATTCACATGGCTGGCAACATCCATAGTCCCGCTGATTAGGCTTTCCTTTCCATGTTCTCACCGGATCTTCACAATATCACCATGAAGCAAGAAGAGCAAGGATTATTTTCTCCACTTGACAGTTGGAGAAATAGGCCCATGGAGGAGAAAGGTTACTCCAGATCATGACTGCACTACAGGGCGAAGCCAGGACTGGGACCCAGGACTGGAGTCCTGGGTCAGTTTAATCCTCCCACAGACCCCCAGATTCTTCCCTTGGCCAGCACCAGACCCAGCAGCCCCTGCGATGGGCCCCACATGGAGGGAGTGGAAGGCCTTCTCCCGCTCTTCTCTTCCCACAGGTCTCCAGGGGTTGCCTGGCAACCAGCGCCTAAGCAGTAAGTGGCCTCCAGTCAGGTCTGTTGCTGTGGAGTAACTAAGTCTCCCTCCCTCCCCACCAGTGCGTGCTCTTGCTCTCTATTAATGAGACTTCTCCCCTCCCTCCACCTCCCCAGTAAAATTATTTCATAATAATTAACCTCTCAGGAAACAGAGGGGAGCTCTCAGGGATCTAGTGTTGAGGGACCCCAGGGAACAAGACACTACCAATACCCTCATCATCTCCCAGAGATGATAGAAACCCCTTTTATGAATGGTCCTGCTCAGCGATGCTCATAACTTCCTCTTCTTCCCTTTCCACCTTCCACCCTGACAATGGCTTTCTGAAATCCCCTGGGAGAGATGAAATGAGCTTGAGAAATTTAACTGAACACTTCATACGGTGCTAGTGAATCCTTGGATGCCGTTTTAGCACTTTTGGAACCACTGGTGGGAAATCTTGGGAAGGAACACTTTGCATGTGGATCCGGAGCAGAGGAAGGATAGACCTAAGATTTATTGTATTCCTAATATGTGCCAGGCACAATAACATGTTATCCCACATAGCCCCCACCTCCACAAACTTGTGAGATATTTGCAGTTCAGGATATTACCTATATATAGAAGTGAAGTGACTTACCAAAGCTCACACAACTTAAAATCACAAAACTTTTACAGAAGTAAATATGTGTGAAAAGATATATGTATTAGAAGAGATGTGTTCTTTCCTCTCCGTATACAATTAGTTGGTCATCAAATTCTGTAAATTCTAGTCCTAAATCTCTCTCCTCATTTTCATCCCTTATGTCACTTTGTCATTGTCTCAGTGTTATGTACCAAATGTTTGTGTCTTCCCAAAATCCAAATGTTGAAGCCCTAACCCCCAGGGTGGTTATATTTGGAGATGGAGACTGGAAGGAAGTCATTAAGGTTAACTGAGGTCATAGGGTGGGGCCCTGATCTGACAGGATTAGTGTCCTTGTAAGAGGAGACTCCAGAGAGCCAGCTCACTCTCCACTTGTAAGCACTAAGGAAAGGCCATGTGAGCACACGGCAAGAAGGCTGCAACCCAAGGGGAGAGCTCTCACCAGACATCAATCCTGCTGGCACCTTGATCTTCGACTTTCACTTTCCAGAATTGTGAGAAAATAAGTTTCTGTTGTTTTAAGCCATCTAATTTGTGCTTTTTTTTTTTATTATGGTAGCCTGAGCAGACAAATACACTTGTTTTCCCTCACATCCACCTACCCCCTAGACTGAAGCCAGAAATTTTTTCTAAAATGAAAATCTGACTTTGTTAAAACCCACCTACGGCTCCCCAATGTCTATGGTAGTGGCCTCCAAATTTATACGCCTGTAAGAAAAATGTAGGCATAGCACTCACAATATTTGTATATTTACTTAGATTATATAGATACTTCTGTACACAAAAGATATTAAATACATTAAAATGATGTAAATATTTAAATTTTTACATTTTAATGCATTTATGAACAGTACAGATTTTTTAAAAGAAGTTTTGCTACAAAAAAGCATATATGCACACATGCACAAAGAAAACCCTTTGCTAATTTTTTTTTTTTTTTAGCAAAAGTAATGTGATTGACTAGATCAGATCTAATTAGATTGTCATTGATTTTCCCTCGAAACATGACTGACAATGAACTTGTGCTAGGTGTCAGAGAAACAGCAAGTGAGGACAGATTACTTGGGCTCACTATAATTAGTATAGTTTTCAATCAGAGGTTTCTTTGCAAGACTCTTTTAAAGCCACATACCATCATGAGGTTCATTTAGTGAAAATTATGTAATATAATCAATAAATTCACTTAACTAAGCACAGGAAAACAGCAAAAGCTCACAGTGGGCTGAAAGTGAATAAAACAGTGAGGGAGCCACTACTGCCAACCCACTAGAAGGGCAGAATGTTTCCTCCTACCTGAAGATTTTTCAAGTGTAGGATATGTGACCATCTAATGTGGAGATCAAATGAAGGCATCCATGTCAATCCATATAGCAAATATTAGTAAACATTTATTTCATATTCATGGATAGGATTGAACCCTAGTAGTTTCTCCAATTCCCTAAGAAATAATCAGGCATGTACCCTCTGGCCCATGTCAAGAATCTTCTATTTGTTGTACAAGGTCTCCATGACCCCTAAGCGGCCTCTCCAGCAGATTTCTCTCTCAGCAACCCCTCCCTGCTCTTTCACAGCCTTGCTCCAGTTTCACCG
Source organism: Camelus dromedarius (assembly GCF_036321535.1). Lineage (NCBI taxonomy): Eukaryota > Metazoa > Chordata > Mammalia > Artiodactyla > Camelidae > Camelus > Camelus dromedarius. Next base: position 33,705,440 of record NC_087449.1, on the reverse strand, counting down.
TGTTGCTCACTGTGCCCCAAATATCCCTTGCTTTCAACCCCCTCTATGCATTGGCTGCAAGGAAGATGTCAGATTATACAAATGGAAGTACTCAGCACATAACAGGCACTTAATAAATGCTTATTGATTCTCACCAGGAGGTAGTTAAACTAAATCAGTGGTTCTTCAATTTTAGCCTACGTCAAAACCACCTGGCAGGCTTCTTATAACACAGATTGTTGGGCCATACTCCAGAGTTCTTGATTCAGTGGGTCTGAGAAGGAAGCTGAGAACATGTATTTCAAATTCCCCAGGTGATACTGTTGCCGCTGATCTGGAGACCACACTTCTAGAACCAATGAACTAAATGGTCTGCATAGCTTCTTGAATTTTTACAATTTATGATTCCTCAATGCTTATAATAGAGACTAAATTAAAAAAATGAACTTTATCTCTATATAAATTAATGCTTAACATGATCTCAAGTGGAAATATGGGCTCTATAAGACCTAACACGCACAGGTAGAGAAAAGAGCACATATTTGGAAGCAGAAGATCTAAACTGGAATTTCACTTTGTAGCTGTGTGGTCAACCTAAGGGAGGTTAATTACTTCCTGAATATCTGTCTCACGAGGGTAACTGTGAGATAATACTAATACATGGAAATAATTTGTAAGAAAAAAAGTACTGTATATAGACTATACTAATAACATATATGCACAATGTATTAGTGTTGAATGGATTGATAATAAATAATACATGTTTTGAATACTTTAAATCACAAATTTTCAAAATGTTCAATCCCACTGCTAATTCATTACTGAACAGTATATGATCTACATGTTCCTATATTATCTCAAATATGTATGTATTTTATTAGTATCCCTGGTAAACACCAATAATAATAGCTGGGGTGTTCAGTTTCCAAGAAGGTCCCCAAGGATCCTCACCTCCCAGGATTTGTACTCTTGTGTAGCTTCCTCTTACATTGAATCAATGACTAATAGAATACTGTAAGGCTAAGAATAAGAGATACTGCCACTTCCTGTTTGGTTTCTTGGATCTCTGCCCCTGGGGGAAGCTAGCGGTCATGGCATGAAGACACTTAAGAATCTCTGTTGAGAGAGTCACACAGAAGGAAGGAAGACTCCTGCTAACAGCCAGTATCAGACATATATATGAGTACACCATCTTGGGAGGGAATCCTCCAGGCCCACTCAAGCCTTCAGATGACTGCAACCCAAGCCAACATCTGGCAGCAACCTCATAGAAACACGCCAGAAACCTAGCCACTCCCAAATGTTTGATCCATAGAAATGTGTGTTAATGAATTATTATTGTTGTTTAAGCCACCAAGTTGTGAAGTGATTACACAGCAACAGATTATAAATACAGTAGCTAAAATTTATTGTGCATTTATTATGTTCCAGGAACTATGCTAAGCACCCAACAGCCCCAAGATGTAGATGCTATAATAATCCCCAAAGACGAAAGTGTGGACCAGAGAGGTTAAGTAATTTAATCAAGATTCCATGAGTAGTAAGTGGCAGATCTAGAATTTGAATCCAGGTAAGTAACTCCAAAGCCCAGATTCTTGCTCACTCATCTGTATAAGCCAAGATATAGCCTCTTGGACAGTTAAGCAGCAGAAGCAACTAAGCCCCTAAAGGAGAGCAAACTTGTATAAAACCAGCAAGGGGCAGTCCAGGGGCCAGATCTACAAAGCACCAGTGCCTACTGTCATAAGACTCAGAAGTTCTAAACTGGCCCCACCTCCCAGCCCTTGTACTAGCAAACGAGTCACCTCTCGGGACAATCCTGCCCAAGATGCCCAGGACTCACCCAAATCTGCAGCTTCACTCGCTTCTCATGGCGGTAGACTGTCTTCACCTTAAAGTCAATGCCCACGGTGCTGACGAAGGCCGGGGTGAAGGTATCATCAGCATAGCGGAAGAGGAAGGAAGTTTTGCCAACACTGCTGTTGCCGATGATGAGCAGCTTGAACATGTAGTCAAAATTCTGATCAGAAGCATCTTTGACTCCAGCTTTACCATCAGTCACTGAAGCCATCTGCAGGGAAAACCTGTGGTCACTTGGGAAAACACCTCCAGTGCCTATCTTTGAATGGTCACACCACCATTCACACACTCACTCCCCACCTCAGCATCACCGAGGAAACACACACTACTCAGAATCACCCCATCACTGCACCTGCCCCAAATGTTGTCTTAGGATTGGGGTGGAACCCAGCTCCTCCCATTCATTCCTTCAGCAAATATTTACTGAGCATGTTGTTCTAGGTCAAACCCTGTGCTGGGCATGGGGAATACAAATATGAATTAGACATGGTGTCTGACCTCAGAGTAGCCAAAGATTAGAGTTAAAAAGCCCGTAAATACAGAGTAACGAAGCCATCAATAAGAGGGAAGTCTTGGCTGAGGAAGCCCACAAGCAGCATCTAACCCATTCTGGAGGCATGGTGGTCAGGGAAAGTCTTCTGTAGAAGGCAGCTCCTAAGCTGAGTTTTGAGGCGGGGGGGGGGGGGGGGGGAAGGGCCAAAACAGCAGAAACTTGAACATTCCAGGAAAGGCCCAGTACAGGGCTATCATTCCCCTGTTTGGAAAACTTTTATGGCTCCCATAGCTCTAAAGATCAAGCCCAAACTGCTCAACTTGACAAAGAACCAACTAACCAAAGAAAAAATGCTCTAAACTTTATCTTCCCCTAAGACTTCTCCCTACCAACCTGTGCTACTTTTATACCAAATTACACACTTTACTCCAAATATGCCATGTTATTTCTTGCCTGTGTCCCTTTAGATATGTTTCTTTCTTTCTGCCTACAACACTCTTCTCCTCCTAATAAACTCCTATTCAACCTTGTAGATGCAAATGAAGTCTCACCTCCCCTGTGCAGGGCAGAAGCATGTACTCCTGCCCCTGTGTTCCCAGAACACTCTAACAGCACGTGCATCATTTCAGAGCTGTTGACTATTCCAGCTCCCCCTTTAGATCAAGCATCTGAGACAACGTACTTCATTTCTGCATCTCTAGCTTCTAGCACAACTCCTAGTACATAATCAGCACTTAGCAAATGTGTGCTGAATTCATGAAAGTCACATCACCACTCTGTGGCCCAATCACATCATCTGGAAAATGGGGAGAACAATCTCTGGCCTACTTTACTCACAGGGCTGTTACAGGACTTAAATGAGATAACAAGGAGTAAGACCTTAAGAAGCTGGTAAATCCCACACAGGTATGAACATAAGTCATTATTATTCCAAATCCTTCAAAGCCTAAATCCTTTATTTATTTACTCATTTGCTCATTGAGTCATTCAGCAAGTGTTTATGATGTGCCAGACCTTCCCTGAGACCCCAGCCCTCTCAGACCTATCACCATACTCTCCTTTCCTAGAATGCCTTGGATCTGAACGCCATTATTAAGCACTTGGCCCCGATGTCTTATGTGCTTTTTCGTTTTATTTTATTTTGCTGCTTCATCGACATCTTACTAGCTCAAGTGCTCTGCTTCTCCACCTGCAATCACTCCTTCTGCTCAGCAGTGGGGAGTCCGGTGGGCTGGGTGAGCATTCAGAGGAGGGTGGGAGGACAGTCCTAACGTGCGATAACATCCAGAGTGTCACCCTCTTTAGGAACTACTGGTTTTTTTCCTCAAAGGAAAAGAGAGTGAGAGTAATGGATTTGTCTCCCTGGGCCTCTCAGGTGAGCTGTAAAGACAAGAAACTGACAAATGCAGAAGGTTAAAAGCTCTCTTAAAGAAAGTCCAAGACATATGTGAGATTATTAGCAGCCTTTAAGGATACTTCCTTAAATATGCCACCACTAGCCACCAGTGGCCTCTCTTCTTTCTCTTTTCTCTCAGCTCTCAAGCCTTTATCTGAGACCCACGGCCCCAATCCTCTATCAATCTGTCCCATGACAAGGCTCACTAGGCAGGTGTGGAACAGGCCCAGGACACTGAGATACTGAGACAGCATTTACATGGAAGAAGAAGGTAAGATTGGAGGGGAGCAATGGCCTGTTCAAATGGTCTCATAGCCCTGATTTTTCAGTTTCTCATGGTACAAGATTCAGAATCTATGTCAAGAATTGGCAACTCAGAGGAATTATGGTTTTTTCTGTCTAAAACAAGGGAAGCAATCACGACGACCTCGCGCCATCTTCCATTCTGCTGCTAGTCATCTTTGTTGACAAGAGAAAATTTTTTTGCAAATATATATTCATTATAAAAAGTTAAGAAAAAACACAAGTGTAAAAAAGAAAATTTTAAATTACCAGACATCCCGTCCACTCAGAAACTGCCATTAACATTTGAAGTATACTTCCTCCTTTATTTTTTCATGCAACAAAGTGCCATTTATTTTGAAATTATATCTTATTGTTTGTTAATTTAAAAGGCAATACATCATAATTTGCCTGGGCCTTAAGATTACCAGCAAATATTTGTTGAGCATTTGCTATTTCCTATGAGAGATATGATGGTGACAATAACCATATAACAGTTGCCATTTATTGAGGACTGTGATACTGTGATATAATAAAAGATATGTATTTGGTCTGGGTACCTGGTTCCAGGCAGAGCTCCTAAAACCTTTGGAAGTACAGATGATAAGTGTCTTGTACGCTACTGAGACAACTGGTGGCTGGGGCTCCAGGATAGCGTCAGTGTGGGTGCTGGCTGCCAGAGGAACCAACCACCTGATTAGAGGGTTGGAACTTTCAGCACCACCCCTAACCTCTGAGGTTGGAAGAGGGGCTGGAGATTAACTTGATAACTAATAGCCAATGATTTCATCAATCATGCTGACAGTAATGAAGTCTTCATAAAAAACCCTAACCAAAGGGGTGGGGAGATCTTCCAGGTTGGTGAGCACACAGAGGGTGGCACACCTACAAAGGGCATGGAAGCCCCAAGACCCCCTTTCCCCAAACCCTGCCCAAAGCATCTCTTCCATCTGACTGTTCCTGAGTTGTATCCTTTTACACTCTTTACAATAAACCAGTAATCTAGTTTTTTTTAAAAAAAGTAATACACACACTGAAAATTATTCAAATTTTTATTATTTGCAAGTATTACTTTATCACCACCTGTAATTTGCATTATTTTCTTAACTTTTAGCATAAAAAATTTATGTATCCTTCAAAGATAGTCTTTGCATATATAGGCACAGAGGTCTGTTTATACTTTATATGTGTGTATATATATATACATTATATATATATAAATGATAGCATGCCACACATTCTAGTCTATATCCTCCATGTATATTTTAATAGCTGAGACCATATTTTCATTTTATATCCTGCTCCTTTTCACTTAACATTATATCATAAATATTTTACTGATACTTTTAAAATTCTTCATAAATATCATCTCAATTGACTACATTATATTCCATCCTATAGTTGTGTCATATGACCAATTCTTTAATGTTGTATATTTATTTTGCTGTTCTTAGTTATTAAAAATTAAGTTGCAGTGACCATTTCTTTACATAATTTGTTCTCTTTCCTATTTATTTCCTTAGGAGAGATCCCTAGAAATGGAACCCCTGCTCAAAGAATAACTTTGCTGAAACAGAGAATTGATCCTCACCTCAATTTCATTTATCCTATTTTGTCCTCTAAATAAAGAGACCTGGGAGATTAAAATTGGAAGGACAGAGATTATCATTCCCATTTGATCAAGAAGGGAACCGAGGGGCAGAAATTACGAGGATTTGCCCAGGCCTCACAGCTAACAGCTGAGACTAGACCTAGTACCATGAGTATTACAGGAAAGGTCAAAATCCCTGGTCTATTCCTCAGCTGAATTCTTGGGCAAGTCATATTACCTGTCTAAGCCATAGCATTTTTACCTTAAAATAGAGAAAATACCCCACCTACTTCACCAAGCTATGGTACCAATAGAGTGAGCAGATACCATATGTAAATAGTCTGATATGGTTTCTTGACCTATGGGAGGCACTCGATAAATATTAATTCACTGGTTTCTTTAATTCACTTCTGCAGTCAAACCTTGTTCGACTGCCTCTCTCCCTGATCTGGGCTCCGTAATTTGAGCTTGTTTTACAATTAACTGTCTGTCTCCCCTTCTGGATGCAGCTGAGTTTTATCTATCCTTACACCCTGTCAACAGTGAACCTAGAATAAATCCTTACAGGCATGTTAACCTTTCAATAAGCATTTATTAAGCATATGTCATGTGCTAGACTATTCATGTAAATGCTGTATTATTGGTCTTCATTTTTGTGATGCAGCTGTTTACACTCTTAGATTCCTGGAATTAGAAGGGGTTTTGAAGAGGCAGATTTATCATAACAAAAAGCCTGGGGAGGGGAGGGTACAGCTCAGTGGTGGAGGGTATGCCTAGCATGCACAAGATCCTGGGTTCAATCTCCAGTACCTCCATTAAATAAATAAAGAAAGAAACCTAATTACCTCCCCCGCAACAAAATTTTAAAAACAAATAAATAGGAAGAGCGTATAGCACAAGCAGTAGAGCACAAGCTTAGCATGCATGAGGTCCTCGGTTCAGTAACCCCTCTAAAAATAAATAAACTTACTTACCACCTCAAGACAAAAAAATATAAATTAAAAATAAATTAAAAAAAAAAAAAAAAAAGCCTCGCTCCTGATTCCAGCTTCTCAGTAACTCAATGTTTGAACTTGGACAAGTCACCTAAACCTCAGTGTCCTCATCTATGATATGATCATATACCTACCTCAGAAGGCTGCTGTCCATTTTAAATAAGAAAATGTATATAAGTATGCTTCAAACCAATACTGTGTGGAAAAAAATACACCTGTGGCCTTGTGTAGACTTAGTGAGGAAAGTGCCTGCCTTTATTAGCTATGTCTGCCACAGGTGAGAGAGTAGGGAGTGAGGCAAGAGTGAAAATAGTTTTAGTTCCTGGTCTGACCCACTCCCCTTCATCTTACAGGCACAAAAATTGAGGCTCCACAAAGAAAAGTGATTTGTCAGCGGTCACGCCAACAAGTCAGTTGGAGCATCATGGGTAGTACTTCTGTTATCTGATGACTCCCAGATTGGACTGGGCTTGGGGAAAATAAAACTACAATAATTTTAGGGTGAGTAAAGAAGCATCCCAGCACCCTGAGATCTCTTTCCTAGCACTTGCCATTATGATACCGTCAACCTCTGTTCATGTGCACACAGCATAGCTTTCCCAGAAATTAGTGTGAGAACAGGGGGAGTCAGAAAGCCGAGAGGTTCAGTTGGAAGGCAGGTCAGATGGAAGCCCCCAAGGGGATCTTCTCAGAAGAGAAGCAGGGGCCACAAAAACAGGAAGAGAGGTAAAAAGCATCCCAGCAGGCAGCTGCCTGAGGCAGATCTGAGTAGACAGGCATGGTGGTGTGTGCAGAACTGCATTTGTAAGATAAGCATCAATCCAATCTCCCCTTTCTTTTTGACAGTCACATAAATGATAGAGATGGGTAGCTCACTGTCTTCATGACTAACAATGCAGATGAAGGCCCAGGGACCATTAGGGAAGTCATCTCCAGTCCCAGGCTGGGGGAAAGAAGGAAAGGGCTCCTCCAAGGGTTGATGTGAAAAACAAGTAACACTTTCAGTCTGATAAGCACCTAAAGAAGACACCAACTTCAGCCAGCAAAGAGGAAGGGAGAGAAGAGAGCCCTAAAATCCAGCAAGAGATCAACTCAATATATGTAGTGAAGTAAATGGATGGAAAGAGCACAAGATTAAGTCAGAGAGACCTGGGCTGAGCCCCAGATCTCTCAGCAGTTGTGTAATCTTAAATCACGCCTGGGCCTCAATTTCCTTATCTATAAGATAAGTTAATAAAATGACTTCCAGGCAAACTATTGTAAGAGTTAAAACCAGTATATGGGAGAGTGCTTTATAAGCCCCTTTCAAATTTTTTTGGTCTGTGTGTTTCATATTTTCTTCTACCAAGTCATCCTGGATAGTGGAAATAGCTTGGGGTTCTAAATCAAACAGACTAGATTCATTTCCAGGTCTGTCACTTATTAACTGTGAGAACTTGCAAGAAATTTTACATGACTAAGATACAGTTTCCTCATTTGTAAAACAAGCATTGTTGGGAAGATTATAGTCAATGTTGGTAAAGCATCTAGATAGACATATAGCAGGTGCTCAATAAATGTAATTCTATCTTCCTATTGGGAACATTTATCAGTGAGGACAAGGAGGGAGTTGGGCAATGTGAACCTCACCCTACAATATACAACCTCCTCCCTAAAGCCATACTCTACTAACTCTTTTAATTCAACCTTTCCTTAGAACATTCCCCACTACCAATCAATCACCACCAGCCCAGTCTAGCCCGGCCCGCCTCATCACTGTTTCTCCTGGTCTCTTAGAGCCACAGAAACAATATTGTAATAGATACCATTTGGCACCAACTAAATACCAGGCACTCTACCAGGTGTTTTCAGTGCACTCTATCTTGCATACAACAGATGCTTGATAAATGTTCACTTCCTTCTCCAGTTTGGAAAGATACAGCCGTGGGTGTGACCACTGACATACTGTAGGCACACTTGTGTAATGACATCAGTGGCCTCTCTCTTCTATACAGTGCTTTACCGTTTATGAAGCTCTTTTCACCCATATTATCATACTTGATTTTCACAACAATTCTTGCTCATCTTTGGATGAGGACACTGAGGCAAGAGCACAACCACAGCTCAATTATTCATTCAATCAACATTTACTGAGCAGCCTACTGTGTGCCAGGCCATGTACTATACTCTGGGGAGATGAAGAGAAACCACAGGAGTCCCAGCTTAGAGGGGAAACCTTTTTAAACGTCCTCAAAGTTTACTGGTGCCTCTCTTCATATCATAATCCTTAAGAAACTGGAGATTTATTTCTTGGACTGGAGATCATTTTCTATTTTTGCTTTCTTCCATACTGTTTCCTCTGATAGGAACATACTTTCCTCTGCTTCTAGCTAAATCCTTCATGACCAGAAAGTCTTCCCTGATCCACCATCCTCTGGTAAAATGTCTTTGCTCTGGCCAACACAGCTCCAGGGCTTCTCAATACCATAGACAAGGCATTTCATGGACTTCCATTGTTTTCTTCTCTTTACAGACACAGAACAGGTGGGCATCCACCTGTGCACACACACATTCAGCTCCTTTTACCATCCCCCACCTTTTTCCATCTAGATTCCAAGAAGTTAGGATGAATGGCCCTGTCCCTCTCCCACCCCTCTCCACACCTCTATTAGCTTCCAGAGGCTGCCACCTCGCCCTCCCTAAAGTCTCTTCCCTCATTTGGACTCCAGAACAGAGTCGACCTGGGATGAACTAGTCTGTCCACGATTCTCTTCTTGTCTCTGATCCTAGGTGGCAGTGTAATAAGGTCCAGTGCCAGTGCCCCCTCCTCAGCCTCCTGAGGAGCTCAGACGCAGCTAGTGCATGGATGCCGGTGGACTCCACTCTGGGCCCCCATCATCTTTCCACTCACACACCACCACCCACATCTGGCTTCCTCCACACCCTGACCCAGCCCAAACTCTCTAAGTGCCCTGACAGTCACTCCACTCCCAGCTGCCGACCCCCTGCTCTATTCCTCTCCACCCACCATCCCTGGACATAACTGAGCTGTCCACTGCCCGTATCCAAGGCCCCGGCTCTCTCCCTCCACCAGCTCCCCACCCACCTCTCTGCAGTCCGGATAGACCCAGCCCCGCCTCCCACCTTCCCTTTCTCGCCAGCTTTCCACCTCCAAGCCCCGCCCCTCTTCCCCACTCAGGATACTCCCCTTGCCTACACCCAGATGGGCTCCGACTCCCATCCTTTTCCCTCTCAGCTCTCCACGCACACTTTACCTTCTCGCCGACCAGCATCCTGCCCAGCGCCCCTTCCCCTCATCATCTCACCCCTGGGCAGCTCAAAAACGACCCCCGCTGGCCAGTCCACCCCCCTTAGCTCCTCACTTCCACGCCTTCGCAGCCCTCGCTCCCCTCAGTCCTCCCGCTTGCGCACCCCGTTCACCGCCCCTCGGCCGCGGGGTAGCCTCTTCCCGCACTGCCCCTCTCAGCTCCCTCCTTCCATCTTCCCCGCCCCCAGCGCCCCGCGTTCGCCCCTCAGCGAGCCCTCACTGCGCTCCAGCGGCCGCGCACCCTTTCCCCCAACCCTGGCGCCCTCTTTTTAGCTCCCTCACTCCCGCCGCCCTCTGCCCTCGAAGCCCGCCTGGCGGCCCTCACGGTCCGGGCAGACCCCCCTCAGCGCCCCCTCCCCGGGCTACGCGCCCCTTCACTGCCGCGGAGCCTCTCCTTAGTGGCCTCCCCTGGCTTCTTGTCCTCGGCGTCCTCTCCGCTGCCCAGTGCTCCTTTTCAACCCCCGCTCACTGGCCCCAGAGCCCCGCGCCGGGAATCGGTCCCAGGTCCTCTCCGGGCGGGGTGCCGGGACGCGCCCCTTACCTGGGACTCCGGGTAAAGACGCGCGGTCGCTCCCTGGAAGCGCCGCGGAACGGCCGGACCTGGCGGCGGGCGGCGGAAGGCGCAGCGGGTTCGCGGAGCCAGGCGGTGCGGTGCGGGGTGGGTCAGGGCGGGTCTGGTCACCACAGCGGCGACTTAGGGCTGAGGTTCTCGCTGCAGCTGGGCTTGGCCACTGTCGCGTCCAGGCCCCACCCATGCCCCGCCCAGGGGCGGGCTCCGTATTTGCCCCGCCCCCAGCTTGGATCTTCTATAGGGAATACGGAGTATCTTAGGGGCCACAAGCTCCCCAATATCTGGGTGACTATCGTGGTTCATCTTAATTCTCACGTCTCGTTCCATAGACTGAACTTACTAGGGTGGCAGAGAGCTTTGATGACAACGTGGATGTGACGGGTTTCTAGCTTTTCCATTTCCAAAGCACTTTCCTGTCCACTGTATCGTTTCATTCTCACAAAAGCCCAGGGAGAAAGGCAGAATCTGGACGACTGTCTACATGTGGAAACTAAGCCAGAAACCTGGGCATTGTTGCCTACCCTATGCACTTCTTCATGCGCTACATCCTGTCAGTCTGGTAAGAAAGCCTCCTTAACACATCCTATCCCTTCCCTTCCTCTCTGTCTCCCATGCTCTCACCCTGGTTCATCACTTCTTGCCTGGACTGGACTAAGTCCAGTCCTTGCTTCATTCCTCAGTCCTCTACACTAGCAACCTGAGTGATTGTTCTAAACGTCACCATGTTACCATCAATCATGATGAAACAAAACAAAACAAAAATACTTCAATGGCTCCCCATTACCAGCAGTAGCCTGGAGTGAGAAAAATGTTCTTGCCCGTTCATTCGGAAGTCCTGCTCTGCCAGATAAAGCAGAAATAAGAAGTAATAAGCACCCCACCCTCCCATTGCTGACCTGGACTTCAAGTCTTCCTAAAGTCCCAGGAGCCAGCTGTCAGCTTTGGTTTAGAATCATCATCCTTCCCCACGCCCCTCCCCCACCTCACATCTTAGAGGTCTGAGTCAGATACCAAAATAATTTTTACCACATGTTCCACTATGACCTTATCTACAGTGTGTCTCTTTGGACAGGGGAACGACCCAATCAACAGCCCTTCTGGTTGTCTGACTTCTCTCTCAGCTCATCATTCTGAGCTTCTCCACTCCCTCCCTTTCCCTCACCTTCCCACTGTCCACCTCCTGGTAGCCCTTTCCACAGTGCCCTCTAGATTTCTGTTCCTTTGTCAACAAACTCTCCTATACCCTCTGCTCTTCAGGAAGTACTCGAGTTACTTTGCCTTTACTGAAACTTGACCCTCCTCCATGACTCCTCTCGTAGCCCTCTGCAGGAAGGCTTCTCACTTTCCCACTCCCCGCACATCCACAAGACCAGGAGGTGGGGTCAGCAATGCCACTTCCACCCTGGTACAAAAATTCCTTCTCCTTTGGTCTCCAGCCATACCAGCCTCTGCCCTGCCTCATCAAGGACATTACTGACATCCAACTGTTCCTTATGCACTGAAGACTTCAGCTCCCGGCTCATGGTCATCCTCATTAGCCCAGTCCTGCCGTCCTTCTGGTGCTTTCAGTAGCCATGTAGTTTCCTGGTCCCTCAGTTCTTGGTCTCCTCCTCATGTCACCTCCCATGGTCATACCTTGAACTTCTTAATCACTCAGAACTAGTGCCTCTGTGCTCTTGAAATCAAATATCCTCACCCTCTTTCTTCCACAAAACCCTAATTCCCTCATTTCAAAATGGGTGTGATGAAAATGATTATTCATTCTTCACAGGAATAATAAGATAACAAATAATAATATCCTTTTAAAGTTGTGAAACAATATGAGAACAGATGGCATTGCGTTTACATTGCCTCAGTCGGGTCTTCTGATCACTTTCTCCTTCTTTCCTGAAAGGCCATGTAGTTAAGTGGACAGAGCACAGAGCCAGACAGATTTGGTTTTCAATCCTTGTTCTGTACCCCTACTTCCTGTGTGAGCATACATAAATTATTTCATTTTTCTGACACATGCATCTCGTCCTCATTTGTAGAAACAGCAATAACGTTGTGAAGGTCAAATAAAAAAATGAGATAGCTACTAGAAAGCACTTGACAGAGTGTCAGGCACATAGTAAGCCCTCAATAATTAGGAAGCACGGTGGTTATTATAATAGAAAAAGTGCTATTTTTAACCACAGCTGCCCTCCGAGAAGGATAGACCTTAATGTACAGAGGTCCCTTTGTCCCGCTGAGGACCTTGAGGAGTGTGGATACATAGTGTGAGAGGAGAAGGGAGACACTAACTTGCTCTGTGCAAAAAAAAAGAAAAGAAAAAAAAAGGAGAAGAATGTGGAATTCACTTGGCAAAGTGGATGGGATAAGGAGAGCTGGAGGAGGAAAGGAAAAAGATGAGTAAGAAAATCAGGGTAAGGGTAGGTGCTACATGGGTAAAGGGTCAGAAGAAACCCTTCTGTGACAGGTGGACAAAGGGTGTTTCAGCTCTGGAATGCATTAAATGGGAAAAGTTGTTGCACATACAATGTAATCATGTTCTGTGACTCTCAAGCCTTCAATAAAGGCCATTACACTCAGGTATGCTTTCTAAGAGAAGGGAGTTGTGAGGGTGAGTGAGTAGGGAAATTGAGCAATGGGCTTTGTTTTTCTGAGTTGAAAAAGGAGACTAGAGGCAGAGACTAGGAGAGGACAAGTACTCATGGAATTTGCAGAAATCTCTGGGAAGTCTTCCAACTTATAAGGGTTATAAAATGTGAAATTTGAGGTTCAAGCTCATTGCATCTAGATCTTAACGGGGCAAAGAGGCTACATCTGACATTTGGGCTGTATCATTTGTGCCCCCAGTAGCTACCTCCCTATTGACCAGCAGGTGACCACCCAAGAGAATACAAAACAAATCAAATTATATTGGTTTATTTTCACTTCCAGATCCAAATGCCGTCAGCAGGGGTAGAATCTTTCTCTCTCTCTGTCTCTCTCTCTGTCTCTCTCTCTCTCTCTCTCACACACACACACACACAGGGGAAGCATTCAACATGTGAATAGTCAGAACCCAGGTCCCACCCACCCCCCTCCCTCTCCCTCGCCCAACCTACCAACCCTTCACCAAAGCCTGTCCATGCTACCTCCGAGGGCTCTCCATTCCATCCCTTACTCTCCACTGCATGGCCATAGCCTTCTCATGGTCCTACTCCCATGATAGCCTCCACGCTTTTCTTGTAATCCACACTCCACACTGCAGCACAAGACTCTTCCCAACCTAGCTTAAATCTGTTTGGTATGCATAGAAGGCCTCTTGTTTGGCCCCAGCTACCCTCTAGCATCATTACTGGACACTCCCCCATCTTGCCCTAAGATTCAGTGTTAAACTACTTTTGGTTCCCAGAGTGTGACTTGCTTCATAACATCTCCATGCATTTACCTCAGTTTCCTCCTCTACCTTGAATACAATTCACTCACTCATTCATTCACTCACTTACTCACAAAGTAAATATCTCCTGAGCACCTGCTATACACCAGAGTGGATAGCAAATGGTACCCAACCCAAGTCGCTCAGTGTCTGCTGCATGACAGCAGGCTGTAAGATCCACTGGTCTGAGTTCACAAAGGTATAGACCGAACTGCAACCCAATATGGTACCTCCTGGATCATTCTTAGAAGGGGTCAGGGCACACTTGCTGAATAAACAAGCATAAAAATATTCACAAAGGATTTCTCACATTCCCTATCTCATATAACTTTCACAATAAACCTATGAAATGGGAACTGATTCATTTCATCTTGGATATGAGGAAGAAGTAAGTAGCCTATGATTTCTTAGCTACTGAAAGTAGGGAAAGCCAAGACAAAAATCAGCCACATTAGTGAATAGCAAGACAAAGCTGTTTTCTCACTGTGGGATGCATCAATGGGGAAGAGCTTCAGAGTTAGAAAGGCCCCATGCTGAGATGCAGGTCCTGGGATGCAGAGTTGAGACTTAAGCTGAGCCTTCAAGGATAAGTAAGAGTTCAACTCAAGAAGGAAGCGAGGACCAGTAGGAGCAAAGGCCCAAAGGTATGAAATTATATGAAAGCTTCAGGGAACTTCAGGGACTGTAAGTCTCTAGAAGCACAGACCTAATGGGCACAGTGCAGGTGATGAGTGAGCTGGGAGGGTAAGTCAGAGCCAGAGGTCAGCCCAGGCCTGGGGCCATGCTGAGGATGATGAATTCATAGATCAGGACAATGTAGAGCTGTTACACTGCTTTCTCCAGGGGGAAGACTTGGCCAAATTTATGCTTTAGAAAGATCTCGGCCTGTACAAAGGAAGATGGATCAGAGGTCCCAAGATACAGGGGACAGGGAGGCCAGAGAGAAAGCTGGTGCAGTGACTTCAAAAGAGATTATTAGCCTGAGCTGGGAGATGCAGTGGGACATTAAAGGGATGAAAAGGACAAGATTTAGTGACTAATTGGATGTAGATGGGGAAAAAGGAAGTGGAGGCAACTAGGAGAGCTTTCCCACTTGGGTGGTGCTGTTCCCTGTGAGAAAGGGAACAGGAGAAATAGCCACAGGAGTGTGATGTCCCAAAGAAGGAGAACAAGAGCCCAGTGATAAAACTGAGATGGAAATGATTATTCATAATTGTCTTCATTAATTTTATTCAGTTTTAAGCAAGCCCATCAGCATCTCAGTCAGGCCTCTCCCACAGAGCCCAGAAGCCAAATCTAGCACCATTAATCCCCTCCTCTCTACCGCCCGCAACCCCTGGGTCTCTCTTTTCCTAGTTAATAGATGGAGAATACTCAGTCCATAATTTAACACAGACAATGACTAGACAGCATCCTGTTGCCAGCGTTTTAGTTCAAAACATAGTTAAGATTTTACTGAGGAGCCAAATGAACCTCAAATCAGTCCTTCTCCACCAATCCAATATGGGAGCCCCTTCTAAAGTCTTGCCGTGCTCACTTCCAAGGAAGGACAGACTACCTCCTTGAAGGTAGACTGCTCTGTTTTTGGACAACCCTTATTGTTAGGAAAGTCGTCTAATTTACTGAAATCTGCCTGTTTGTATCCTTCACCCTCTGCTCCTAGGTCTTCATCATTATATCATTCATTTATTCATTTCACAAATATTTGCTACTATGTGTCAACACTTAGCAGTGTTCCGGGCTAGAGAGTACACAGATGTGAACTACACAAGGAGAATCCCTGATCATATGGAGGTTATGAATCCTAGGAAGAGATTCAAACAATAAATAAGGAAGCAAAATCTATAGGATAATTTCAGTTGGTGATGAGCACATTTAAGGAAATAGGCCAACAAGTTGATGGGATGGAAAATGACTCGAGGAGAGATGAGCTATTTGAGAATGAAAGCCTCTCTAAGCAAATGGTGTTTGATTTAACACCTGATGGAAGAGGAGGAGTCAGCCCGTTTTGGGGATGAGGCACTTAAGCAGCAAAGAGGACAGGAGATTCTCCTAGGGTGAGACTATGGCTAAACGACCAACTCTAAAGCCTCCCCCTCTTGCAGAGTGTTTACACAGCCATGGCATGGGCTCAACTATGGTCTGTGGCTAGTGGTCTTTGTGTCCACGAGCCCACCCTGGACACAAATTCCCTCCTTGGTCTCATCAGTTATCACTCACGACTGACCAGTTTTCTTTCTGAACCATTTCTGTTAAATAAGGGATTTCAATTAAAATGAACTCCAAGGCTTTCCAAGGTAAGCCAGTGTGAGGTAATCAAAAGGACATAAGCTTTGGAATCAGAGAGGTCTAACTAAGTTCAATCCGACTTTCACCATTTGCTAGTTATGTGATTGAACTTCTCTTGATCACACAGGTTGCTCATCTGTTAATGGGGAGGATAAATATTTCATTGGCTCCTTAAGAGAGTTCAGTTAAAAGCAATAATGTATCACTTTGGAGGGTGCATGATAGGATATTCAGTAACAGCTGCTTTAAGGGATCTGACAACTCTTATAACTAAGTATATCATGTTTGCCAATGAGTTCTCCCTTCAAACACATGTCTAGGGAACTTAAGGACAGTTGCTAATTGCTTAGAATCTATAAAAAAAAGTCAGGTTGCTCTCTAATTTTGGAAAAACAGCTATTTCCTCTTTTTTAGAGGGCTTGCAAAGGGCTGCTGTAAGGCTGCCTTGCGACTCTTTGTAAAGGTTCAGTCCCATACTCCCCCTTGTGCTCTAAATGGGAACTGCATCCTCTCTGAACTGACCAGTCGTCATGGTGCTGAAATCAGCCTGAGTATAGGGGCTGAAAGGAACTGAGATTTTGTAGGCACCTACCATATTCCAGAAATCTTCTGAAGGGCCTTCCATACACTATCTCTTGTCTCTCATCAACTATCAACAAGAGGAAACTGAAGGTCAGCAAAGTTAAATGACTTTTCCAAATATCTATGGATAGTAAGAGAAAAAGCAGACCTAAACAAAGGAAAGAACTGGAAAACTCAGTGATGTTTATTGTGTGGTAGGATAAAATCCAACCTCATTAACAAACTCAACCAGATATTTTTCTCTCAAGATTTATTTCCCACCACCAATCTCCTTGGTCCTTGTTCTCTGGCCATATGGAATGACACATAGTTCTGAGAAACTGTTTTTACCTCAGTGTTTTTGGCAGGCCTTTATTTCTACATTGAGTGCCTTCCTGAATACTCCTCCTTATTGAGAAGGTCCCTTCCTATTCGTCCTACTGTCCATCTCATCCTTACTTAGAGAGAATAATCACTCCCTCCTTTTACTACTTCTGGGCTTTAGGTTTGCAGTTGGTACAAGATAGTGAAAGTAAAATGTTCAGCCCTAGGAAATTAACAGTGCTTTAATTCAACAATTATTCATTTATGGTATACCAGGCATGGCTGAAGGTACTGAGCACTAGAAATACAATGATAAGTAAAACAGATACAGTTGCCATTCTCACAAAACTTACACTCTGATGAGGAAGGCAGACATTACACAAATAACCACATCAATTAATTACCATTGTGATCATTGTCTTGAAAAAAAAGCAGTGAGAGATATAAAAGAATAAGCAGTTTTGGTGCCATGATCAGGGAAGATTTCACAAAGCATCATTTAGGTGAGATTTTTGAAAAACGAGTTAGGCAAAAAAATGGGGAAGGACACTCCAAGCAGAGAGAACAGCATGTGTAAATACCATGAGGAACTTTGGAAAATGGAGAGAAAAACAAATTTGTGATAGAATGAGAAAATAACATGTACTGAAGCTGGAGAGAGACATGGGATCCAAATTATACCGTCTATTTAAACAACATTATTGATTTTGGACTTTATCCTGGGAGTAATGGAGGAGAGGCTGTGAAGAGTTTCAAGCAGGGAAATCATATAACCAGAATTCTATTATAAATAGCGCAGTCCCTGTGGAGAACATTTAGAGAAGGGGCAAGGATGGATGCAAGAAAATCACCTAAACAGCTATTCATTTATTTAGCCACTTCGTTAATATTTATTGAATGCCTACCGCATGCCAGATTCCATATTAGGCTGAGGGTACAGAAGTGAACAAGATAGATAAAAGCCCTGCCCTGATGGAACTTACACTGCAAAAGTCTAGGTGATAAATGCTGGTGGTTTAGACCATGGTGGTGATGATAGGGATGAAGACGAATATATTCCCCCTGAAAACTATGCACTTTGACTCTTTTAGTTGATTTCTGGAAGCTTCATCACTTAAATAACTGCAAAGGACACAGTTTCTGGGGTACTGTAAACAATAACATTTAGAAAAAGGTGTTATGTCACTGTAAAAAGTGTATCCACTAGAACCTAAGTACCACAGAAATCTTATACCCACAGTATCCACTGAAGACTAATACATGGACAGGCTCTTAACAGTTGGAAATTTTACACCATCTTCTTTCTCCTTGAGCTTGAATTTCTTTCACTCTGTGCACAGATTTATAAACTAATGTAATGCATTAATATGCTTAAAAGACTATTGATCTCCATACCATACATCCCTACAGTAAACATGTATTTAACTGAAATTAAAATGCCAAAATTTCCTTTGACTATAAGAATCTAAGTTACATTAGACAATTTGTGTACCCTGCTTTAAAAATCTCTTGATCTTTCCCCTACTTTGGCTGTTGCTGTGGTAACCAGCTGCATTTGGAGGTTGAGGATACTTCCAGATGACTGCATTCCCTTATCTCTTGCTTTCTGCATCCATGGCTCTTTGTCACCTCTGTGTCTATGTTCTTCCAGGAAATTAGCTCCTCTGGGGCAACCCTTGACCAGTAGGGTAGCCAGTCAATAAAAAACCCTATTTTGGCTCTCCCTTCTGTGATCCACTCTCCCCAGTCCCTCATTCCTGTCCCCTAGAGTCTCTTCCTAAAATGTATTACCCCTACAGGCCTTATTTCAGGCCCTGCTTTTAGGGGAACCTCAACTAAAACATGTGTTAATTTTTTTCTTCCAGATTCAGTTATTGTTACAAGAATTATTAGCATGTCAATCAAAACAACAAACATTACAAATACTAATAATTATTAAACATAAAAAGTTAAATTTTCTTGAAAATGCCATCTCTTGGTGACATGACTTTTTAAAAATGTGATTCATGTACCTGTGAGAAGAATATTACTTATGGCTAGAATGAAACAGCAAGGTGACTAAACCAATTCAAAGGAGGCTATAAGAAACATACATGTATATTGTCAGTGACAAATGACCCTGAAATAAGAATACTAAATCCACTACAAAACTGGCTAATGACCTAAAGACATTAAAGCTGTAAATTTTGAGATTATCTTCTCCCTGGGAAAGAAATCATTTGCATCTTATTAGTTTTCTATAAGTTAACATCTAACTCCATAGAGTTGTAGAATGCCTGTAATTTATTAATAGTAAATAATAAATCAAACTAAGTTGCATTCTTAGAAAGTCAGTAATGCTTTGTTACAACAGTACAGGCTTCTTACAACAATGCTGTACAGTAACATTAAAAGTTTTGAACAATTTTTCTTAATACTACTTACTGCTTTTGGAAACATATGTGCTAAGAAATTGTTACATGATTACAAGAGACTAGAAGGAGTTTTGTTATTGCAACAGCATCAAACTCTTTGAACTCTTACTCAGTTATATGCCAGAATATCACAGGTGACCTAACATCAAAACTTCCAAATGTCAGTTAATGATTTAATTAGGTCCTCCTTCAGTCATGTTGAAAGCGAAGATATAGAAAACGCCTATCTTGTGAAAAATTTGTTACCCATTCATTAGAGTAATTTATTTTCTCATTTGCTGGAAAGTATACTACAAAGACTTATCAAACACTTATTAACTACCTCTCAGACATTTTTGCTTGCCTTAGAGGTACATTGCATAACCCAGATTCCTCAGAAAGGGCTAAGAAAATCTTTGCCAATACAATATGCTTTGATAAAATGCATTTATCATGTGCTTCAAGTGTATTTTTCTTCCTTTAAATTTTTTTTAAAAGTTATTTTTATTTTTTAAAATTTTGTTGAGGGGGAGGTAATTGGGTTTATTTATTTTGTAATGGAGGTACTGGGGATTGAACCCAGGACCTCGTGCATGCTAGGCATGTGCTCTACCAGAGTTATATCCTCCCCCTTAGTATATTTTAATCAAATACTTGTCTTTCATTCAATTTATGGGAAAAGTATTCAATATTACCAAATGGCTAAGACAGACTTCATCCTATGAACATAGGTGTGCAAATATCTATATTCAAGTCCCTGCATTCAATTCTTTTGGGTATATATATATATATATACCCAGAAGTAGAGTTGCTGGATCATATAGTAATTGTTTAATTTTTCGAGGAATCCTGGGAAATCATTTTTGGGAGAATGAAGATCTGGATATCAATTCACTGAAGTTTTTGTGTTCATATATTTCTTGTAAAGTCTTCATGTACCCCAGATTGAAAACTCCTTTTTCAAGTCATACTTTAGAACATAGAAGAGGTAATGTTATGTGTGGTGAAAAAAAGCATGAGTTTGGAGTAAGATAGGGGTGGCCAGTACTTAGTACGGAGGGCAAACCACTTCCCTCTAGGAAGTTTCCTTTTCCATAAAATGAGGCTAATAATATCTACCCAATAGGATCATTAATGGGACTTGAAGAGAATGAGTGAAAAGAACCTACCATAGAGCTTCACAATTCACTTGAAAGTACATTGTTTTGTGACCCTGGTACATAGGACAGAGGAACAGCCGCTGCCCTAGCAGAGCACGGCCACCCAATGACCACCACAGATGTGCAAACGGGCAACCACAAGATAATATGGTGCTGAGTCAAGACAGATGTGTTGGGGGAGGGGCATTTTATCCTCATGAGAAAAGTCAGGGAAGTCTCTGGAAGAGGTGGCTCAAAATGTAAAGAATGAGTAAAAAGTTTTAGGCAGAGGAAGAAAGCCAAACACACAAAAGCACAAGGAAGCATGTTGTGAAGGGAACTTGAAACAATTTGGTGTCACCACAACACAAAATGCAAAGACATGAATGGGAATAAATGATATTGAAGAAGCTCCCTGAAAGGCAAAGGTAAAGATCTTGTCTTGATCCTGTGCCTTGTTTCCTCATACATTTCAAATTCTTCTTCTATAAAATGGGGATAATAGCACCTTTCTCACAAGGCTGTTAGGACTAAAGACAAATGAAATGGCATAACACACATAAAGCACTTAGAAGAGTGCCTGGCACATACTGAGGCCCAAATGTTTCTTAATGTTAGTGTTACTTTTTGAAGGTGGCAGGAAAGGATTTAAGCAAGGGAGTGGTCACATCTACATTTTGGGAAGATGACTCTAGGGGAAGGAGCATGGATTGCAGGAGAGAATATGGAGGCAAGTAGGCAAGACTACAAGGCCGTTGCAACAACTAGTCTAGGAAATAGAAAAGGCCTGCCCGTACAAAACAGTGCTAGTGAGGATGGAGGGAATTCGGATATTTAAAAAGTAGAAGAGATGAACTCTGATGTCCGTCAGAACTTGGGAGGTGCAGGGGCAGGAGGAGTCCTAGACAGAGCTCCTAGACTAGGCCCTCAAGGTTACTTTTCTTCCTGAAGTGATCTCCATCCCTCCCCTGATTCTCCAATAACAAAAAGACCAGCACAACACATTTCCTTTTAAAGTTTTATTAAAGTTTAGTGGAACAATTAATATTTTTTTCTTTTCTTTTCTTTTCTTTTTTGTTAATTCCAGTACAAAAATACAGTTGACGACTTGACAAAAATGGCTCCACCTAGGGCTTGAAAGTTTGAGTTTCTCCAACAGTAACAGGGGAAAGCATGCTTCCAGCCATTGCTGCACACGCATGCGTGCCAACAGGGAAGGCAAGCCAGAGAAGAGGAAGGAAGTTGCAGGGATTCACGAAGAAACCCAGGATTATTCCCAGGAGAAAAAGAGAAGAAATAGGCTGGTCTCCTTGGTGGGGCAAAATGACTAATTTACATTTAGCATTTATTGTCTTTTAATGATAAGCTATTTGTGCAATTTTAACATTATAGAAAAGATGCTCCTGGTTTCTTTTCACCACCAAGGTGAGTAAAGCAGGAGGAAATGGAAAGATTCAAATACTGCAGTGTGAGGAGTACACCTCCAAATGGCTCAAGTTTTGTGTCACAAGGTGTCATTCTTTACCTTCAATGACAAAGAGACGTTTAGGTGAGAAGGGACAGGATCCACAGGCATGGAGACCAGCTTCTGGCAGCAGAACTCTTCCACAGTGAGAGGGCCCCTTCCCATGTGGGCAGGAGCAAGGTTTCCTGATCCGTTTAAATTGTTCTGAGTGATTCCTCAATATTCCCTTCAGTACTGCTTTCCCTCGAGAATAATCACTTTGATGAAAGAAGGGATACACTCATGTTACAACTCGTCTTCAAGATGTTTCTCTCTGAAGGCATCACCCGTCAGCCTTTCCTGAGCTTCCTTCATCCCCTGAACAACTGTGAAATAAAGGTTGAGGGGAAAAGCATGAAGCAGGTCTTAAACAGTTGACATCTGACAACCAATACGGATTTTCATATTTTAGGAGAAATATGAGAAGAGCACAGGATCTGGATTTAAGATCTAGTTCTGGATTTTAGCCCTGGAAGGTCTCTTGAATTTGTTTCCTAATCTATAAATAAGGTATAGATTTATTCACACAGATTATAAAAATTGAATGCGAGAATGAATAATACACATGCTTTATAAACTATGAAGTCCTACAAAAGTGTTAGTTACTTTGGCTTACCCTCCAAGATTAGAGCTGAACCCCTGTCACAGATTGTGGATGTTCACCTGACACTAAGGGAATAGAAAACATCTTCCTATCATCCCCAAATGGATGTTGCATTTATTCCACTACCCGTGGAGGTTACAGGTCACACTGATATGTGAGTGTGTGCACGTGCTTGGAGGGAGGATGGTCTTCACTGAAGGAGGTGGTCATGTGCAGTACCAACTATATATGGAAGAAGTAAGTTCTCAGGCAAAAGAGAACCTGGAAGGCAGGCCCTGGGTAGACGGGAGATGAAACTTCCTGTGTGTCTTGGGGCGTCTCTTTTGTGGATTTAGACATCAGGGAGGGCAGCTGTTTTGGTACAGGCTCCCCATCAACAGCAACCCAGGAGTCAGACTGAGCCAGAGCCTAGATCTCAGAAAGCAAGCCTATAAGAGGCAGGTAGTATAGTGTGTTATATTCATTTTATTTTACCTAAACCTTTAGTAAAGCCAAGTTTGAATGTCCCAGTTTCATGTTGCCTGAGCCATGGGGAATTCAGGAAGGGTCCTGTGTCCACATTTAGACTAAAGTGTTAAAGGATGATGCCAGTTCAAAATGGCAGTGGTAACTTTATGAAATTCTAAAACAAAGGTGAATTTCAAGGGTCAAGAGTTGGGGACCTAAAGTTCAGCTGCCTTCTCCATGTGGAAAATTTCCCTTGAATACCAACCTCCAGTGATCTGCATTTGGGTAAGATGATGACATTCTCCTTACCCATGGAAAGAAGAGGACTCTCCTTTCCCTATTCAGAGAAATAAAGACTCAAAACATGAAATGCTCAACAACCTGGTAGCAAGGCGATGGGGGACAGACACATGGCAACTTAGTGAACAACCCTCTTTTATAGATGGCAGGGAGAACATCAGAAGGAAAACTGACAGTATGTGGCATGAATTCAACCTCTGCCTCTAGAATGACTGTGCTCAAGGACTACAGAACAAAAAAGCATGACTGACTTAAGATTTCAACCTTCCTTCACATGTTCGTACTGGCACTGTTCCCTCTGGGTGGAACACATTTTTCGAGTGTTCTGCTGGCTAGGTCTCGTTCTTTAGGACTCAATCCAGCCTTGTGGACTCTCCATGTTGGGCTACCCTCCCCCGACACACACACCCCTTGCTTCCATAGCTTGAAATGTCCTCCACATATCTGTCCATAGAGACAAATTATTCTTCTTCTAGGTCCAGTTAAAGTTTACTATCTATGAAATATTTTAGACTTGATCAGCTAACAGTTAGCATTCCCCTTCCTTTGAAGTCTTATAAGAATAGCTTTAGTGCAGTGGGAAAAAACTAAGTTCTGGGCCAAAATCCTGGCTCTGTGACTTATTAACTGTGAGACAATGGGCAAGTGACTATCTCTGTGAGCCTCAGTTCTTCAGTTTCCTCTGGGTCAGTTAGCTCCCAACTGGATTGTAAGTAGCCAGGAAAGAGGCTCAGTCTCACCTTTTTCCTATATTCTACCCAGGATCTAGGCAAAACCTAGTCATGCAGGAGATGCTCAGCTAACATGCTGAATTAAGTTTCCCATCACAGTCCTTGCATGTGGTTCATCCTAGTTAAATCTAGCAGCAACCCTCCCTCCTCTCTCAGCATAGCCATACCTTGCTCAGCACTGATGTAGAAATACTTGTAGCTGGGGTTTCCATTCTCATTGATGATTTCAGGACGTACTTTGCCACTGGGATCTGTAATAGACAAAACAGCACAGAGGTTGCAATAATTACAACAGGGAGGTGCTTCAAACACTGTGGTACAATAGGCCTTCTGGAAAACGAGACCTGCCCATCTTTGCAGCCCATTATCTCACCACCCTACCCCTTGTGTTTTATGTTGCTGTCATTCCTTGCAGTTCCCTGACCACAACCCAACCCTTACCCCCAACACCCCGCCTTGCCTTGGTATATGCTGTTCCCTCTTCCTGGCATGTTCCTTTTCTGCTTGATGATACTGGGATCCTATCTTTTGATTTATAGCCCCTATAGAATCTAGCAGAATGCTGAGCAAAGATGAGTGGTCACTAAATATCTTTTATAAATTTTTTTCTGTGAAGACATTTGTCTGCTTATAGCATTCCATTGCCTCAGCCTTACCATAGAGTCAAGGGTGGGAACTGTGGCTTATCTCAATCCCTGTAGTGCCTAGCACAGTCTGTGACAGAAAGCTGATGCATAAATGACTGCCGAATGGAGAAAGGATGAATATTGTCCCGTTGCTCACAAAAGCAGTTAATTAATGGGAAAAGTTTTCCTTCAGAATGTTCAGATGTTCAGAAGTTCTGACCTTCACAACTCCCCATCCTTTCTTGAAACTGGTTTTTGCTTGTTTTTGTTTTTAGCCATCCCAGTATCATTTCACTAGGGGGAGTCAGTGCCTGGATTCATTTCTCTCTCCCTGCATATCACAGATCCCTGGATTAAGACCTTTCACCTTACCCAGGAAAAGGATTCGTGGAATATAACCCCCATCAGGGCTGAAATCTTCATCTTTGGGCTCCTCTTCATCCTATTAAGTATAAACCTTAAGTTCAGATCACGTTCCCTCTCTCCTCAAAACCTTTCAGCGGTTCCCCTCTCACTTAGGGTAAAATCTCACTCAAGTCCTTGCAGTGACCTAAGAGGCCCTACATGGTCTGCCCCTGGGCACTTCTCTAACGTCATGTCCCACCCCTTGCTCAGTCTTTTTCAACCACTAACTTGCTTGCTGTTGCTGTCATTAAACCAGCCAGGCATGCTCCCTACTTGGGCTTTTGTTGTTCTTACCCTCTGCCTGGACACACTTCCCCCATTTTCCACATGGCTCACTCCCTTTTCTGCTTCAAATCTTTGTTCAAATGTCACCTTCTTCTCCAACCATCTCTTTAAAATTGCAAACTGTCCCTTCCAGCCTTCATTTTTAGCCATAGCATTTACCACCATCTGACATGTTTTATTTTACTTATTTGTCTGTCTCCCCATATTCAATTCTTCATATGTAATTTAATGAGGGCCGAGAATTTTGTCTGTTTTGTTCATTGCTGATTTCCAATGCCTCCATCACTGATTTGCACGATTCTTCTTGAAGGTATGGATTGATGAGACTGACATTTTAGCTACAATTGTGACGTTACAGTCCTCCTAAGAGATATGACCACACAATTAGTGTTCATTTAAAAAAAAATCTCTCAAGTTGGAGAATGCTCACAGGACACATTTCTGTTTCCTTTGAGTAGTGATTCTAACTTACCATAGAAAGTGGTGAGGAGTTCAGGTACATAAGAATCAATAGTAATTTTGTCACTTATGGTGTGATTCCCATTTCAGAAGTTAAATGAGGTCTTTGCCTTCAGTGAGGTGTGTCAGCATTCAGACTATCCACAAGCTATATGAGCAATCCCTTAGGTACCTCAATGTTAACCGTTAATATATTTAGAAGATTTCCAGCCCTGTGCTTAAGCAAACATCATTTTACACAAACTTAGGGCTAGAAGTATCATCACAGAGCTTCCAAGCATCCCACATTAGAAGAGCACAGCCTAAAAGGCAGCACAGCTAGGTCGCAGTACCTATTCTTATCACTTATTAGGCTCTATGATCCTGACTAAATCACCTAACTCCTTTAAGCCTAAGATGCTCAATCTGTAAAATAGGGATAGTACCAATGGCCTAAAACTCCCCTCTAACTCTAAGACCTGATATTCTGACTTGGGATTCCAAGACCTCTGTATGAAGTACATAAAGGATATCTAATGAAGAAACAAGGAGGCTGTACATATAAGCCTCACACAGAGTACAGTTTCAACTGAATCACATTTTGCATGGAGTTGTGGCCTGCATATACAACTACACCTTTAGTTCACCTATGTGAAAATGTAAAAACGTCATAATCACAAACTAAAAATGAAGGAACCTTAAAGTTTAGTCATCTTATCTAATCTCTTCCTCTACTTCCTCCCTCCCACAAATGGGGGCTGGATGACGTTCTACTGTATCTGATACAAGCCTTAGTATTAGAGTTCAAGAGAAAGACACATACCTACCAGTGGCCAGCTCTGCTGAGTAAGATTTTACACCATCAATGATGCTAATTCTAAAACAGTACAGACTTAAAATTATAGCAGAAAGGAGAAACTCTGGAAGCCTTACCTCAAGATTTACCATAACAAAATTATGGGACAGTTCAGAAATTTCTGTAGATTCTGCAAATTTGGGCTTTAAAGCTGAGGGGAGAAAAAGATTTGGGAACAGAAGAAAACATCATTGTCATATCCAAACCCTAATTTGCTGAGTTGATTCTTATAACTAATCTTTTTTTTTTTTAACATTAAGACCCAGAAATCAGGACACCTGAATTCTGTTCCTGCTTCTGCCACTTTACCTGCATAGCTATGTATCTTTGAGTGACTGACTTCATTTCTCTGAAGTTGGTATCTCATTTATAAAATATGGATAATAGCATATGAATGAAAAAATTATTACTGTTTGCTTTTTTACATATTTCAACATCTATTTAAAAATAAATGTAATAAAGACAACAGAATAACAATATTCTACCACTAATGTATACATATTATTTCACTAATGATTTACACTAATTTTATACTCCTCTTCCAACAGATTTTATTAAGTACTGTATACCAAATAAAAGAAAAACATCTGACTGTTAAGTGGCAGGGTGGTATAGCAGAGAGAATACATGCTACAAAGTAAGATAATTTGGCTCCCACCTCCTCCAGGAAGACTTTCCTACCACGCCTCATGTCTCTCACTGTATATACAACTGACCATACAACTATTGTAGCACTTAATTCCACATTCTACATAACTGTATTTTAATTGCCTCACCCTCCAACCCCCAAATATAATTGCAAATTTGAGGGCAGGGAATTTATATCATATATTTCTTTGGTATTCCTTAAAGCAATAAGCAGTGCTGAGCCAAAGTCAGTGCTAATATTGTTTAAATGTTAATATTTGAGAACACATCTGAGGTTTGATCATCTGCACCTACCTTTGCAAGCTCCACACCAGGACTTATGGATAATCACCATCAGGGGTAATCCACTTAAAGACAAAACAAAGACATTATAATCTAGTAATTCCACTTCTTGAAATGCATTCTAATAAAATGACCAACTCAAGAAGACAAAGACTACTGTACAAAGGCATACATGTAGTATAATTTCAATTGGAAAACTTTTAAGACAACCTAAATATTCAATAATAGTAGACTATAATAACAAAATTATTGCTAAGTCCTGATATTCTAGTAAATACTGCAAATTTGGACTTTAAAGCTAGGGAGAAAAGATTGTAGAAGAAAACAAATTACAGCATTTCCAAATGTTATGGTTATATAATCATTGAAATGTTAATATAGTTTTTCATTACAATGTTAAGTTAAAAGCTAGAGTATAAGATTATTATCTACAGTTTAATTTTAATTATACAAATATGTACAGAGAAAAGAGCTTAAAAAGAAATGTATGAAAACATAATTGAAGTTATCTCTGGAGAATGGGACTGTGGATTTTACTATACCTTTTCCTGTATTTTCCAATTTTGGTACAATTAAGTGTAATTTTTATAATCAGGGAGGAAAACGCTTTTTCTTTTATAAAACAATAAGCAACATAGTCCACCTGAATCAGTCTTGGCCAGCTGAAGCTCTTAAGCTCTCAAGGCTCAAATGCCAACTTGTAGAAGGGTCTGATGTAAGCAGCCATTGGCTTTCTCCATCACCCAACCCCCATATCACCATGCACTGTATAATGCTATCACAGCGTTTATCACACTGAACTGTATCTATTACTTACCCATCTCTCTTCACCAAACTTAGAGGTTCCTAAGGAAGGAACTCTTAGCTGTCTCTATATCTCCTACACCTAGCATATTATTAGTAGCAAAATCTTATATAGCATTTACTATGTACCAGGCACTGTTCTAAATATACGTAAATTAATTAAATAAGTGTTAAATTATTCAGCTATCTCATCATAGGCCTACTACAAATCTGGGATGGATTTGTGCCTCTAATACTTGTAAAAGCTTTTAAACCAGATGAGCAGGGCAAGCTTAGGTTAAGAAGTGGGATCTAGATAACCATAACAATAGCCAAAATGTGTTAAACATTTTTATATTTTTCTACGTGCTTTACACACAAAATCTGATTTAAATCCTCACAACAATCCGAAGGTAGATGCCATTAATGGTTTCATAATAAAAATGAGAAAACTGACTCTCAAGAGATTAAATATTTGGCCACATAAAATATAGGTTCTACCACTTAGTAGCTAACACGTAAGTCTGACTCCAAAATCAGATGATGATAATAATAATAATAATAATAATAATAATAATAATAATAATAATAATAATGATAATACTAATCTGATAACCAACTAACTTGGAATTAGATAATGAAGAATGGAAAAGGCCTCAGAAGTTGCCTATTCCAAATCTCCATTTTATGCAGAAATCCATTCTTGTATGTCAGAAATCAGATAGACTGATGAGCATGAAATACATCACTAACCAAGGCAATCCATCCTTTTAACAGGGTCATGCACTTACAGCACTATTTAGAATGTATTGCTTCCTCCTATCTCCTATTTATCCTTCTGGAGCAGAGGTCAGCAAACTAGTGTGCAGGCCTAATCCAGTGTACTGCCTGCTTCTACAGGGCTGTGATACATAAATGTGGGGGTTTGGGGTTTTTTTTTTTTTTACATTTTTAAATGGTTGAAAACAAATCTAAAGAATAGTACCTTGTGATATGTTAAAATTACATGTAATTCAGTCAGTGTACCTAGTTTTATTAAAACACATTCACTCATTTGTATACTTAGTCTATGGCAGCTTCTGTGCTACCACAGCACAGCTGATCAGCTGCAAGAGAGACTGCATGGCCCACGAAGCCTAAGATTTGCTATTTGGCCTTTACTGACCCCTGTTCTAGAGTGACAATTCAAATGTAAACTCCTCTGTGAAGGCTTCCCCAAACCACCTTCTCTCAACAGCTAGTTAGTCCTACTCCTCAAAGCATTCTAACCACCAGCACTTTTCATCCTCTAATCACCTATTTACTTATCAAAACTACTAATTTCTCAAGGGCAAAGACTGTATCTAATTTATCTTGGGAAAATACAAGCACTGGTAAGGTGGGTACCTACCATTTGTTTAATGAAATTAATGAAAAAAAGAAAAAGATAAGCTTAAAGTGCTATTTGTCTTGAAAAACAGAATGAAGCACAATTAATTATGTAAGCTGTCATAGTATAATATAGTCACTCTAGGTTAAAACTAAAACATCTAGACTCTCACTGAGCATTATCAAAGTACTTTTGATGAATGCATAACAAGGATTTATGTGTATCTAGAATGTTACAGTAAGTAAATTACATAAAGAACATAAAGTTACAATAAGTGAAAGAGATGCCAGCAGACTGTCTTCTTCTAAAAGATTTTATTAGATGAAATAATCTAGTGATTTTTGTCTTTCATTTCCACTAGAACCAAAGATTCCCAAGGATAGAAACCAGTGGATCTGTCTATGACCCCAGGCCCCAGGATAGAGACTAGCAAAAAAAAGTAGGCACAGTACTCAAAAAGCTCTATCCTCTGGAGAAATTTACCAAGATCTTCCAAGCTACTTCTCTGTTCTCTCTAGTTTCATTATGCTGTAAACTCAATGCCTGGCTCAGAGGCATTCAGCAAAGTATGCGTGAAGCAGTCACAACAGCTCTAGTGCCACACATCAAAATATTCTGCAGACCCTCTGATTATTCTTCCCAGAGAAGCAGAGTGTGATGGTTTCACAAAGAGCATGGCTTTCCCCCACCTATCTGGTTAGTGCAGGCTCTGGCTTAGATACTGCAAAAACATGTTGGCCAGTTGAGGCAGGTTCTCATTGTTGGGATGCATTTTGGTGTAGGAAATAAACTGACGACGAAGGCGACTCAGTTCTGCCATGGTCAAGGGCCGAGTAAACCGCAAGTGCTCTGTGGTGCCAGGAAGCTTAAGCAAGTCTCCGGGTACCGCGCTCTTCTGCGCTTCCATCAGTCCTGCCAACACCTGGCTGGTGATCTGGTCCAACTGGTGCAGAAAATTGCCGGAGGCAAGTGGCTGGGACTGTGTAGATTGATGGGGTGGAGGAGCCCGGTTCTCAAACAGGGCAGCCCTGATCTCTGCCAAGGGCAATGGCTCCTCTAAGCCCACCAAGGTGAACAAGGGTCGGTCCCAGCGGTTCCGAGAGTCGGGAGCTTCGAAGCGCAGCGCTAGGGCCTCCAGAAGTTCGGGAGTGTAAAAGTCACCCGACACAGGCTTTGCAGATTTCTCGAATTCCGGAGTCATGAGAGCTGGAAAATCTGGCGCCCTAGTTTCTTCCTGCACCAGTTCTTTAGGTACGTCTGCCTGAGTTCTCCCATTTCCTATGGAGTCCACTAGCCGCGGTTCCCTGAAGGCACCGGTGCCTGCCTCCAGAGGTCTCCCTCCCTCCTCAGCGCGCGGCCTCCAACTCACACTGACGTTCCGGTTCCGATTCTCCTCCGAGCCCGCCACCCGCGGTTCCTCGCTCAGACCCCCTGGCCGTACGCAGTAGACCAGGCAGAGCGGGGTGCGCGCCGCCCGCGCCAGGCAGTATAGTTCGTAGCGGAAGCCCTTGATGTAGTTAAGTGAGTCGAGGATGACCACGTCGTGGCGACTCAGGCGCCGCTCCACGGCAGCTCGCAGGGCCCCACGCAAGGCCTTCTCACGGACCGAATCGCCGTACACTGTCGCGTCCTCCGCGCCCAGCACCGCCGCGTCGTCCACCACGTGCACCACTCGGCCCTCGGCCGCCAGGGCCCCACGGAGCTCCTCCGCGCGCCGACTCTTGCCGCTGTACGGCAGCCCGCAAAACACCACGAGCGGCATCCTCCCAGGGCGCAGCCATGTGCAACCGCGCCGCGTCAACTTCCGGGTTACGGACGTCTCCGACGCAAACCGGAAATGCAAGCTGCACTTCCTGCCTCCCTTGACTCTTACAGGGCCTCTCGTTGCTATGGAAATAGGAGTTCCGAGCCAACTAGAGCCAGGTCCTGCTCTCTTTAAAGGAGATGGAGCTTAGAATGGTATCAGTTATTCATGTCAAATGTTAACAGTTCTCAGAAGAATGTGATATCCTGACGGCCAAACACTATGTCCATCCATTTACAACGGGGCATTAAAGAGTATTAAATACTGCAAAACAATCATCACTATATTTAGCATACAGAAGACAATTCACAAATGCTAGTTCCTCTTCATTCCTTATAGTCAGTGACTCTCAGTAGCTATTCAATAACCATTTCAATCATTCAACATCTTCATGATTGGAGAGATTCAGAGATGAACGTAGAACAATTCCCTCATAGATCAAGGGTCTGAATGGGAAAGGTCAAGCACATACAAGCAAAATACACACTCTTTAAGGACGGAGGTAGGTTGAGTTGTACAAGTACAGAAGAGAAACACAAAGTGCCCATGAAAATTGCTGAAGGCTTTATCTAGGCATAGTTAGTTGATTTAGTTGATTTAGAAAAACTAATAGGAATTTTTCTTCTGGGTAAGGTTGCTAGATAAAATACAGGATGCCTAGTTAAATTTGAATTTCAGATATCAACAAAAATGTTTTTAAAAGAAGTATGTCTCATATTGCTTGTAGCATATTTTAAATTACTTATTGTTTACTTGAAATTCAAATTTAACTGGGCATCCTTTATTTTCATTTGCTAAATCTGGCAACTCTACTCCTGCAGAAGGTGTGAGACTCAGAGCCATGAAGCTGTAGGATCTGTTCCAGCAAAAGCAAGTACTATAGTTTGGTAAGTGCAGAGTGTGAGTGTTTCTGTGCAAGTATGTGTAAGTGCACATATATTGGGTCTTTGTATCTCTCTAGTACAGTATAGTAGAGAATATTCAAGTCTTGGCTCTGCCACTTACTATCTGTGTAAACTATTGTCAAGTTATTTAACCCTTGTGTATGTCAACTTCCTCTCCTGTAAAATAACAATGGTTCTTATTTCATGGGCTGAACCAATATCACAGGTTGTGAGGATTAAATAAATTAATGAATGTAAAGCACTTAGATCAATGTTCAGCCTTTCCTCCCCTGCGCTGCCTTTTCCTCCTCCTTTGTGTCAGTTTTCCATGCATAGACTAAACCCACTTGGAACTTAAGACTATTCGACTTGAGGCTATTACGCAATATGGTGTATTGGTTGAGTGTAGGCTCTGAAGCCAGAGTGCCTGGGTCTAGATCTTGGCTCCACCACTAAACCAGCTATGTAATCTTGGGCAAATTATTTAACTGCTCTGTGCCTTAATTTTCTCACTTGTAAAATGAAGGTGCAACAGTACCCACCTCAAAAGAGTTGTGAGAATTAAATGAATTAATTCACATAATTCAATGTCTGGTGCATAGTAAGCACTTAATAAGTGTTAGCTGGTATTATTGTTGTTGTTGTTATCAGGCAACTACTCAATTCTTGCTCTGCCTTGGCATAACCCTTCACCTGAAATTAATGCTAAGTTGATAGCTGGAAAGTGTTTTACCATCATAAGTAACCCAAAACCGTATCTTGTACCTGGCAGCTGCTTCTTTCTTTCCATCTTCTAGTGTCCTCCAATGAATGTGATCTCCAAAACCTGGAAGGAAAGAGCCTTATAAACATTCACACATGAAGAAAGGGTAAAGACCCAAGAAAGAAGAGTGGCATGTTCACAAGATACCCAGAAAAAAAGGCTTTCCTTTGTCAAGAGCATAGTGTTCAAGTCCCAACTCTACTGCTTTCTAGGTGTATGGGAGCACGGACAGTCCCATACCTCAAGCCTGTTTTCATACCTGTAAAATAGAGATAACATCACCTAATTCACAGTTTTTAAGGAAATTAAACTAAATAATGGCTATGAACTGCTTTGCAAACTAACACGGAGTATGCAAATAATACTGTAAGAATGAATGAGAATTTTCCACAGAGTAATCATAAAAAGCAGGTCATAACAAATCATTACTAGTTGGGAGACAATACAGCAATATAGTTTTAGAGTCAGAAAGACAGGGGTTGTAACTCCACTTCCTATTAAATGTGTGAATTCTGTGAATGAAGTAAATTCTCCAAGTCCCAATTTCTTCATCTATAAAATCAAGATAATACCAATACCTCCAAGTGGTAGTGTAAGGATTTTAAGATAACACATTTTTAGATAATACATTTAAAGCTATTCTTGTTATTGTTCCCCACACTTTAGCCAGAGTGATCTTTTAAAATCACATCTCTGCTGGGTAAAAAACCTTTCAGAGGCTTTTCAACACCCATAAAAGAAAGGTCAAACTCTTAGAGCAGAGTTTCCCAAGACTTTCAGAACACAGCACCTGGCTGTCTCTCCAGGCTCACTTTCCAGACTTTTCCTAAAATCCTGCACACGAAACTTTCATTTCTTAATTGCAGTATGCAATTTCTCCCCTCCAGCTTTCATAATAATCACTGTTTTTTCTTCCACCCTTGCCTCCAATTCATTTTTCAGGAATGAATTGAGAGGGCATTTCTTCTGGTAAATCTTCCCTGACTCCCAGAGCACCCTATTCTTACCCCATCACAGCACTTCCCAGGCTGAATTGTAAATGTTTATGTGTCTCTGTCTCCCTCACTCTAAAGGGACTTCCCTAAGCACTGGGACCCTATCTGTCTTACTCCCTGCTGTTTTCCTAGCATTTAGCACTGCATGTGGCCATAAGTGCTCCATAAAGTATGTATTGAGCAAGTGAATCTTATTTAGGCCATATCACATGCGTGACTTAATTTTATATCTTGAAAATGTTAGTGATCATAATAATGTTGTTATTTACTGACCACTTTATATGTGTCTGGCACACTACATGTATTATCTCATTTAAATTTGGCCTTAACAACAACCCTCTTATTTAACCTCTCTAAACTTCCATTAAAATAGGTATAATACTAGCTATATCTCATGCAATTGTTACTGAATATTAAATAAGATATATATATATATTAAACTGAGCACACTGCTTAGCATATTATAAATGATCAGTAAATAGTAGCTTTTATTATTCTTTATAACTGAGACTTCTGAAGCTCAGAAAAGTTACATAACCTATACCATGTCACATAGCTGGTAAGTGGCTAAGTTGGAATTTAAACTTCAATTTTATGACTTTTCAGTTACTATACTATCTTCTAGGCCTTTCCCAGAAATAAGCTCAAATTTCCATCAGCATTACCACAGGGAAATAAACAGCTCACCCGGATTACACACAGAGGCAGTATCCAAATTAACCATCATCACTTTTCACTCCCAACCACATGGAGTACTGGCCAAGAGAAAATATGTCATTTGCCTAAGGCCCAAAGTCCAAACTGGAAGAGTGTGTGATTAAGTGAGAGTGAAATTGGGAGGATGCCCAGGAGGACTGACAGGTGCCTAATGTGATCACCATCATTCTACCTGTCAAAACCTAAACTCAGGCAACTGAATCCTCCTTTGGAGGGATGCCTGACAAGATAGTCTGCAGGGATATCCACCTACAAAACAATGAAATCCTACATAAAACGGACTTTCAAAATGAACTCACTGGGCTCAAAATAATAGACACAAACACAAAGCAAGCTAAAACCAGGTGAGGAATCGTGAGCAACAGGCAAAAGCAAGGCTGACCTAAAAGCAAATGTTCATTACAATGCAGCAAAATGGAGGAGATGAACCTGAGAATCATTTAACCCAGCTGTCAAAAGAAACTAAAGTGATTCCAGGTCAGTAGTTAGTAACCCTTGGTTTCCAGATGAATCAAATGCCAAACCTGTCTAGAGGAAAACATTCCTGCGTTTAGGTCTCCAGGACAGCTGATATGAAAAACCATTATGAGCTCACAATCACCGATCACCAGACACATAAGAAGTCACCACAAGTAAGAGTCAGCAGAAGCATCAAATAGATTTAGACCCCTAAGGACCTCAGATATTAGAATTATCAGCCACATGATGCAAAAATAACTATGTAAAAACATTTAAAGAAATAACACATGACATCCATCACAAAAATGGGCATGCAACAATGCACAAAATAGAGAACAAATCTGTAAAGGCACCATGTAGAAATTTCTTAAAATATAACTGTTGAAATACAAAATCAATGAATATTCAGTGATACAAAGGGCTATTACACCACAAAAATATGGAGGAACCTCAAATGCATATTGCTAAATGAAAGATGCCAATCTGAAAAGGCTACATAATGCAGGATTCCAACCATATGATGTTCTGGAAAAGGCAAAACTACGGAGATTGTAAAATGATCAATGGTTACCTGGGGTACATCGGGGTGGGAGGGATAAACAGGTGGAACACAGAATTTTTATGCCAGTGAAACTACTCTGTATGATTCTGTACTGGCGGATATATGTTGTCATGGGCTGAATGTGTCTCCCTTACCAAATCCATGGGTTGAAGTCTCAATCCCAGTACCTCAGAATGTGACTCTATTTGGAGACAGGGTCTATAACGAGATAACTGAGTTAAAATGAGGTCAATAGGGTGGGCCCTAATTCAATATGATTGGTGTCATATTGAAAGAGATTAGGACACAGACACATATAGAGGAAAGAACACGCAAAGATACAGAAAGAAGAGAGCCAACTATAAGAAGAAACCAATGCTGCCAACTACTTGCTCTTGGACTTCTAGCCTCCAGAATTGTGAGAGAAAGTATCTTTGTTGTTTAGCTGAGTCTGTGGTATATGTTAAGGCAACCCTAGCAAACTAATGTATATGTCACTATACATTTTGTCAAAATCCATAAAATGAAAAAAAAATCCATAGAATGTACAGCATAGAGTGAACCTTAACAGAAACCATGGACTTTAGTTAATAATAATGTATCAGTACTGGCTTATCAATGGTAACAAATGTAATACATTAATGCAAGATGTTCATAATAGGGGAAACGGGTGGGAGAAGGTGAAGAGGTGAGGACTCTGCATTTTCTGCTCAATTTTTCTACAGACCTTAAACTGCTCAAAAATAAACTCTACTAATTAAAAAAAATTCAATCGATAGGTTAAAACAGCAAATTAGAGACAGGTGAAAATACCGATCAGAAGTAATCCAGAAGGCAGCACAGAGAGACAAGGGGACAGAAATTGTGAAGGAGAGGCCAAGAGATAGCGGGTAGATAAGAAAAACTGGTATATATAAAATTGGAATCTCAGAATGAAAAGTTGAAGGAAAAGGACATATTTGAAGAGATAACATCAGTGGGGTAGGGCACTGGGTGACTGAAAAACAAGAGTGGGAGGAAAAATATACGTTTAAAGTATTAAACCATGTTAATGTATTATACCTACTTAAAATACATTTTCATTTTTTAAGGAAAAAAGAGATAATGACAGCATTTTCAAGAACTGAGATAAAAAATGAATATGCAGCTATTAAGAAACACAATGTACAACAATTGTAGCAAATGACAAAAACACACACACACTTAAATTGTAGTGAAACTGCAGAACAACAAAAATATTAAGATCTTAAAAGCATTTCAAAGAGAAATAACGTATTTCCATCAAAAGATCAATAATTAGACTTATAGGAACAAACTAGAAATCAGAAGACAGCAGAATGTTATCTTCAACATGCGGAAAGAAAACATCTCGAAACCCAGAATTATGTGCCTAGCAAAACTATCTTTCAGGAACAAGAGCAAAATAGACATTTTTAGATAAACTGAGGCATTTTTCCACCATTAGGTATTCACTACTCATTATTCCAATAAATAAATATTTATTGATCTGTATCATGTAGTGGTAAAGAGCATAGACTCTGGACCTAGACACACTGGCTTTGACTTCTAGTTCTGTAGCTTACTAGCTGTGTGACTTTGGGCAAGTTGACTTAACCTCAGTCTCCTCAGTTGTAAGCGGGGATAACAATAGCACCTACCTTGCTGGGCTGCTGTGAAGATTAAGTAAATTAATACATTAAAGACCTTAGAACACACAAAAGACCCCAAATTGCCAAAGCCATCTTGAGAAAAAAAGAACAAAGCTGGAGGTATCACGTCCCCTGGCTTCTGACTACACTACAAAGCATACAGTCATCAAAACAGTATGGTACTGGCACAAAAACAGACACACAGATCAACTGAACAGAATAGAGGGCCCACACACTTATGGTCAGTTAATCTAAGATGCAGGAGGCAAGAATATAGAATGGAGAAAAGGCAGTTTCCTCAATAAGCAATGCTGGGAAAACTGAACAGCTTCATGTAAAAGAATGAAATTAGAACACTTTCTCATACATATACAAAAAATAAACTCAAAATGGATTAAAGACCTAAATAGAAGACCTGAAACCACAAAACTGCTAAAAAAGAACATAGGCAGAACACTCCTTGACATAAATTGTAGCAATTTTTTTTTGGATCTGTCTCTTAAGGCAAAAGAAACAAAAACAAACATAAACAATTGGGACCTAATTAAACTTAAATGGTTTTGTACAGCAAAGGAAACCATCAACAAAATGAAAAGACAACCTACTAATGGGAAAAAATATTTGTAAATGATATGGCCAATAAAGAGTTAACATACAAACTATATAATCAGCTCCTACAGCTCAATATCAAAAAACTAAATAACCCAACAAAAAATGGGCAGACAATCTGAACATACATTTTTCTAAAGACATGGTGATACCTAACAGGCACATGAAAAAATACTCAGTATCACTAATCATCAGGGACATATAAGTCAAAACCACAATGAGATATCACCTCACACCTTTCAGAATGGCTATCACCAAAAAGACAACAAATAATAGATATTGGTGAGGACATGGAGAAAAGGGAACCCTGTACACTGTTGGTGAGAATGTAAATTGGTGCAGCCGCTATGGAAAACTGTATGGAGGTTCCTCAAAAAATTAAAAACTACTAAAGCAATTCCACTCCTGGGTATATATCTGAAGAAAATAAAAACACTAGTTTGAAAAGATATACGCACTCTAATGTTTACAGCAGCATTATTTATAATAGCCAAGATACACAAGCAACCTAAGTGTCCACCAACAGATGAATGAATAAGTAAGCCCTTGTTGGTTATCCCCCTATAAGGAAGATATGGTATGGGGGGGAAGGTATAGCTCAGTGGTAGAGCATGTGCCTAGCATGCATAAGGTCCTAGGTTCAATCCCTAGTACTGCGATTAAAAGAAATAAATAAACCTAAAATTTAAAAAAAAATTTAAAGAAGATATGGCATATGTATACAATGAAATATTACTCAGCCATAAAAAATAAATTTTGCCATTTGCAACAACATTGGAGGGTATTATGCTTAGTGAGGTAAGTCAGGCAAAGAAAGGCAAATACTGTATGTTTTCACTTATATGTGGAATCTAAAGAATAAAACAAATGAATGAATATAACAACAACAACAACAACAATGAAAGAGCTTAGAACAGTGTCTGGGACTGGAGAATTGCTACAAGTATTTGCTGTTAATATAATATGCCAGATACTATACTAAATACTTTACCAATATTGATCCTTGTAACAACCCTAGAGGTAGGTACTTACTAATTCCATTTTACAGGTGAGGAAACTGAGGCACAAAGTTTAAGTAACTTCCCCAAGGTCGCACAGCTAGTGATTATCAGAGCTGGAAGTTGAAACTATGCACTCAAGGTGCAGAATCCTTGCTTTTAAGCACTAAACAATGCTGTCCTTCAATGCAGAAGGAGGAAAAGACAAAGAAGCAAGGGAGGGCACAGACAATGCAGGGCTTGATAGGCCCCCATAAGACTCTGGCTTTTACTAGGCTCTTACAGGGTTTTGAACAAAGTAGAAACATGATGTGATTTGTTTTAACAGGATTGCTCTGGTTTCTGTGCTGAACAGACTATGTTTTATGTTGAACTGTGTCCCTCAAAAAAAGATATGTTGGAGTCCTAACCCCAGTACCTCATCTGTGACCTTATATGGAAATAAGGTCTTTACAGAGGTAGTCAAGTTAAAATGAGTCCATCAGCGTGGGACCTAACCCGTTACGACTGGTGTCCACATAAAAGAAGGAAATGTGGACATATGCACAGTGAGAAAGAACACAGCCATCTATAAGGAGAGAGGTCTGACACAGATCCTTCCCTTAGCCTTCAGAAGGAACCCGTACTGCCAATACCTTGATTTCAGACTTCTAGTCTTCAGAACTGTAAGACACTAAATTTCTAAGCCACTCAGTAAGCTTTGTTACTGCAGCCCTAGCAAACTAATAGAGGCGGGGAAAGCAAAAGAGACTAGGAAAATGGTTATTGCAATAATCCAGGCATGAGATAATAGTGGTCTGGACCAGCTGTGGTGGTAGAGGAAGAAGACGCTATCAGATTCTGGACATATTTTGAAGGTGAAGTCAAACGGATTTTGCTCTGGATGGAGGGCAAGAGAAGTTAAGGATGACACTAAAGTTTCTGGCCTGGAAGAATGGAGTTGTCATTAACAGAGATGGGGAAGAGAGTAAGTGAAGAGAGTTCTGGAAAGGAACATTAAGAGTTTGGATTTGGATATGTTCATTTTGAGATGATCACTAGACATCCATGTAGAGATGCTGAATAAACAACTGAATATCTGAGCCTGGAATTCAGGGGACAGTTATTAACATGCGGATGTTATTTAAAGCCTAAGACAGAGTGAGATCAGCAAGGGAGTGAGTATAGACGGAAGGGGAGTCCAAGAGCCCTGGAGTACCCCCAGGTTAGGGGAGATAAAGAAGAATCAGTCAAGGATGTGAGAAGGAACTGCCAGTGAGATCAGCAGAAAACCAGCAGTGCATGGAATCCTAGAATCCAAGTTGTTTCCAAGGTGTTTCAAGAAGGATGAGTTCCTATTAAATCAGAAATGACCACTGGATTTAGCAAGTGGAGAATAATGCTGACCTTGACAAGACAAGTTTCAATAGAGAAGTGAGAAGGAAAATATGATTAGAACAAGATCAAGACAGCCTGGGGGAAGAATTAGAGAGCAAGTATCAACAACTCTTTCCAAGAATTTTGCTGTACGGGGGCAGTTGCTAGAGGGAGCTGTGAATCAAGGAAGGAAGTTTATCCAATATGGAGGAAAGTACAGGCTATTGAAAGCTGATGGAAATGAGTAACAAGAAAAGAAATAAGGAATAGTGAGCAAGTAAACTGGTAAACATGTAGATAAATCTAAATATTATCTGTATACAAATTTTAGTGCTCAATTTGTAGAGTTAAAAAAAAGAGAAAAACTAAAGCACTGGCCAACAACTGCTTATACGAAAAAAGGAAATGACTGAAGTTAAAATGTTCTAAGGCTCACTAACCATGGTGGGGGTTAAGATTTCATTGGTAGATTTTGATAAATATGCAAGCAAAATTTCAAAAGTAACCACTAAAAGAAAAGAACTAGAGGGTCAACTTCCAAACTAATAAAAGAGATAAAACAAAATGATAACCAGCAAATACTCAATATTTGTCAATAATCACCACAACCATAAGTGAACTAAACTTGCCAGTTAAAGTTAAAAGATAGAAATTATCGTATTTTGGTTAAAAAAAAAAAACCCACCTCTATGATGTTTACAAGAGCACCCAAAAGAGAATGACTTGTAAAAGTCAAAAGTAAAATGACTGAAAAATATATCCCAGGCAAATGTCAGCCAAAAGAAAGTCAGGGAAGCTAGATTAATATCAGGTAAAATAAAAATTGTCCATAAAGCTGGGCTATTCAGAAACTAGTTGTCAGAGCTTACAGTCATACCATGTTATTGCTAAGAGAGACCCTAGGGCAGGGCTGTCAAATTGAACTTTCTCCAATGATGGAAAAGCTCTGTACCTGCACTGTTCAACATGGTAGCCTACCACTAGCTCTTGAGTACTTGAAATGTGGCTAATGCAACAAGAG
Organism: Camelus dromedarius; assembly: GCF_036321535.1. Taxonomy (NCBI): domain Eukaryota; kingdom Metazoa; phylum Chordata; class Mammalia; order Artiodactyla; family Camelidae; genus Camelus; species Camelus dromedarius. The sequence continues at coordinate 33,663,783 of NC_087449.1, read as the reverse complement.
GAGCCAAATTTTTTACTTTATTTAAATTTAATTAACTTAAAATTTAAGAGTGATATGTGCGGTGGTACTTTGTTGGATAGTACCAAGTTGGAGGTTAGTCCAATTCTCTCATATTACAAATGTCTGGAAAAGGGAAGAGGCTACTCAAAACCACAAAGGAAGCCACAACCAGAATTCAGTCTTCTGATTCCTAATTAAAATGCTTTTCCAGTGCCCCAACATTTCCCTAGCTACCCTCCTGCATTATCCCTTAGAGTAAGTCTAGAGGTATAATCTGAAATGATTCACTACATGTACAAAATTTCTTTGGAAATTCATATTAAATAGTGCATTGGAATTTTTCATAATAGTAATAATCACCATTGTCATTTTTTGATTGCTTAATTCATGTGATAATTACAATAATGTTAACAACATTAATAATGACTAACACTCATACAGCATTTATTCTATGCCAGGCACTGTTTCTCATTCTTTTACATGTATTAACTTATTTAATCCTCACAATAAACTTAAGAGGTAGAAACTCAAATTGTCCTCATTTTACAGATATGGAAGCAGACAGTGCCAGTAAACAGCAGAGCTAGGATTAGAACCTAGGAAGTGTCGTAGAGCCTCTAGTTTAAGTATCCACTGCACTTCACTGCCTCTCTAGCAAAGATAAAAATGTATAAATGAATGTGGCTTCACCAAAGCAGAACGAAAACACAGACTTCAGATCTGGAAAACCTTGATCCTTTTGTTTCCCTTCAAAAATAACTTAAATGCGTACAGTGTTTATCTTGTTACTACTTACTCCCCAGTACCACCCACACTCACATCCAAGCCAGTGTGGAACATCTGAAGACAGTCCAATTTCCTAAAGTGTCACATGCACAGCCACTTAATTTACACCAGCTATCTGCAAAGTGAGCTAAAAGCTCCCACGTCAGCAGTTCCTTCCCTAAAACATTAATTAAAAGACGGGGAAAGAAAGGAAAGTGACCATTTCCAAACACAGCATTTACATCAGAATTCCCAAGCCTTTCTTGCTAAAATTGTTTTCACGAGTGTAAGCTAAGGACTTCAGAACAGTATTATCCACTCCCTCTCAGCTGACAAAACAAAAGGTTAAGTGTCAGAACTGGCAGCCAAGTCTGAAACAAGTCGCTGTACCTGAGAGGTAAAATAACACAGTGGCTAAATAAAGTCTATCTGCATCAAACAGACCTAGTTCAGCCACCTGCTGTTTTCACGGATGCAAAACGACTAACAAAAATATCCACCCCATAGGGTTGTTGTAAATGTGAACAAGACATAGGATGGAAGGTAAATATTCCCTATGTGTCAGTGCCAAAAATTCATTCTGGAGACTTGACAGAGTCATCAATTTCTGTTTCAGGCAGGAAAGCACATGACCACCCCCACTGATAATTTCTCACTTCTCCTTTATAGTCTTCAAAGGAGTTTCTTCAAAGGAGTGTATGTTGGTTGAGAGAAGAAGCCCTGGGATTTGTATCTCAGCTTGTCCACTCACGAGCTGTGTGAATCCCATGCCCCATTTTAGGTTCTTCATCTGTGAAATAGGGATGATGATAAAAAACATTATCCATCTTAGAGGGTTCTATGAGGATTTAACCAGTCAATATGTGAAAAAGGCACAGAACAGTTCCTGAAACATAGCAAATGTACAGTAAAGGTTCATCATTACACTTCATCCCACAGGTGATATATTCCAAATTTTTAGCACACAGAGAACAACAAAATTAATTTAGAACTCTAGAATGTTAGAGCTGGAAGGACTCTTAGGAGTCATTTCTAGTCCAATTCTCTCACTTAATAAATGGTACCAAGGGAAGACAAGAGCTGGCTGTATATTCTGACCAGGATTAAAACCCAGGCCTCGTGATTTCTATCCCATGCTCACACCACACCTTCCTCTTCTTAATGAAAACAGTAGAGTTATTCAGTCCCTCTTCTCTGCAAACCACCAGGCCATCTTCTAGAAAGAAGGGCTACTTAAACATCTGGGGAGAAATCTTACTCATCACTGCTTCTGGCAGCACTTTTTTGGGAGGTGAGGTGGGTGGGTTGTAATCTATTTCCCAAGAATCCAAACCCAGGAAATACAAAAAAAAAAAAAAAGTCTGAAAAAGCAATTCCTTTCAGGAACAATTAAGTATTCTTCCTTGGGAGGACATAATAATAAACATTAAATAAATACTTTCTAAATTTGGGACACAATATTAAATACCTTTTGTCTTTTCATTTAAGTCTCCAGTTGCCTTTCTATGTGCTCCTACAGTTACCTGCTATTTCCCTCCTCACAGTACCTAGCACAGTGCCATGTAATTGCCTGCTTACTTGTCTTGACAGTCTTCAGAGTATAAGCTGAAAAAAAGCAGGGATCTCAATGATCATGTGTACCATTCTTTTCTTCTTTCAACAAATATTCCTGCATATGAATAATAAGACAGAAATGGTCCTAGCTTACTGAGGCAGACTATACTTTCCAAAGGTGGTTGCAACAACTTGCCAATTTTACATGCTCTTTTTTACAGTGTGACAACATTCCTCCCATGGGGAAGTTGTGGGAGATGGTTAATGTCCCTTACCTTAAACATGCCACAGAGTACAGTGGAAGTGATGCTAGTGACTTGTACCACTAGATGATTAAAATGCAATGCATTTCCACCTGTTCTCTTGGGGCACTCACTCTTAGAATTCAGCCATCACAGGGTGAGGAAGCCCACAACTAGCCCATGAACAAGGACCACATGGAGAAGTAACCAGCTCAGCTGAGGCCCCAGGCTTTGAATGAAGAGACACACCTTCTCACTGTGCCTTGTTTGATGTCCTGGCCCACAGAACTGTGAGCATAATAAAATGATTTCTTTACACTGCTAAAGTTTGGGGCAGTTTACTTCACAGCAGTGGTAAATGGAACAACCACACAGAGCTTAATGTCTCACAAGGAATAGACACTGAATATGTGACTCCAAGATATTGCCTAAATGTAACACATTAACTGGAACAGGGTATATTATTTGTTGAGTGAGGTAGTTATTATGCCCATTTTGCAGATGAGTAACTGAGCTTTGAGGAGTTTAGCAATTTATGCTTGGTCTCTCAGCTGGTTAGTGGCAGAATAAATTAGAACTCAAATCTAAACCCACACTCCTAACATTCTTATTTCTCTGTCTCCCTCAGTACTTATAATTTTACACGGTTTTAAAATGGGATTGTCAGCATTTAAAACATTCTGGTCCAGAATTCACTGTGCAGTTTCATCACTAAGATGGAAACCCACATATCACCTTCTCAGAGAAGCCTCCCCTGATCGTCCTAGTTCAAGTAATGCCACTCCCTCATCCTTCCTCAGCCTTTCTACTCCATCAGTTTCATTTTCTTCCCCGCACTCATCCCTAGCTGAAATTGGCTTGCTTATTAATTTGTTCATGTCTCCACTCTCTGTCTCTCTGAATTGCATATAATCTCCATGAGAGCAGGAACCTTGTCCGTCCTGCCCACTGCTACATCCCTAGTGCCTAGGACAGTACGTAGAATATGGTAGGTAATCAAAAATTATTTACTGAATGAAAAAATGAATGCATTCAGGCACACTGATTGTCTACCCAATCTCATCACCCATCAGTAAATGTGCAAACGGAGAGGATAAAATACAATTAAAAACAACAGGACTGCAGCAGAGTCGTTCCATACAGTAAAGTCAGTACAAAAAATGGAAGGGGAGGGGAATGCATGCTACCACTCACCCACTTAGAAAAGCATAAAGCCTGAGTTCCAATGAAGATACAGGTAATGGGATGGGGGGGGGGTCACACTTCGTATTCTCCATTCATAACCACTATCCCTTCACTCTTCAAAAAAAAAATCAGTTTCTTCAGACACACTGACTGAACCACACCAAAGATAACTGTTGGTGACCCTCTAAACCCATCAGAACTTTGACCCTTCATCTGGCCTTATCTTATGCACCAGTGATCCCTCCCTGGGGTGCAGGAGCTGTTCTCCCTAGGGTAAGAAGGCAATAAACTAGCTCTTCAAGGAAAAAGTGAGGAGGGGAATCTTCAGACCCAGAGAAAGGTCTAAATACGCAGGTCCCCAAAGGCCCTATTTCTCCCAGGAGGGAAAGTGACTATGCCCGAGGATCTACCAAGTGCCAGCAGTATGCTGCACTTAAACATGTTTTTCCTAATATAAGGGCCATTCCTTACTCCAACCCAAGAATTTAGGGAGGCCTCAAGTACAACTTCCCCATCCCAACATTCCCCATACTCGCTACTTTCTACCCGATGAAATCTTACTCAAACTCCAGGAGCAGTTGGAGAGGATAAAAAGAAATCTAGGGTGGCCAAAGGGACAGAATGGGAAGGGGATCTTGTTAGATAAGAAGAGGGTTATACTGGGATATGGCCCAGGATGAGTAAAGATTGCGATAAGAACGCGGTCTGACCCTTTCCAAGCCCATTAGGTCGATCAGAAGAGGTGACGAGGAGCAGGAAACTGAAGCCCAGCAAACAGGTGGCCCCAAGACGAGGCCGCGGCTCCATGTTGGTAGGTGCGCCGAGCCACTGGGCTGAGCCGAAGCAGGGCCCGAGTCCTAGCAGAAGGTCCGCGCGGTTCTCCAAGGGAAGTTCAGCCCAACCCCTCGCGTTTCCAGATTTTTTTTTTTTCCCTAACCCCGAAGGAAGTGATGTTAGACGGATGTGGGTGGTGCCTCCGGGGTCCGGTTTGGGACCGAGTGAGTTTAAAGGTGCAGGTCACGTAGATTTCAGGAGTTGCTGTCGAGCGCTAGTTGCTTCGGTTCTGGACATTCAGTCCGAGGACCAAGAGGGAAAAGATGAGCCGAGATAATGGGGAGTGGGGAGGAGGCTCGGGAGAACCGTTGCTGGTTGCGTCCGCCTGCAGGATAGCCCCTCCCCCCAAGAACCACGGCATTTAATATTCACTATGCAAATTATTGATCCGTGAAGTCAGCCGATCCCAACATTGGGCAAGTTGCCCATTGGCTTTGGGCCCTCCTTCCCCCTTCGCAAATTAAAAATAGACTAGACAACCGGATCTCATTCTTAGGTTCCTGATCAGGTCTCTGGGAGACCCGGCAACCCTGTTCTGCGGTGCATAGTCTCCTGCTTGCAAGAATGCCCCTTCCCGCTGGAGAAGAAGCGCTGGACCTTATTTTTCCTCGTAACCACAATTATTCCACTCAGGGATGATGCAACCAACTGATGCAAGCTCTGAGAAAACCAAACTTAGGATCTCTTATTGCAAAATTGACCCTGAAGGGCGCCAGGACAAAAGTCACTGCAGGCACTTAAAATGTAAAGCTTCTTCTGGTTGTCTGTTTTTGTTGTTTTTAAACTTTGTGGGTTAAGTGTTTCTCCTCAATTTTCCTCTCCGATGCATAACAAACAGGTCAAATTTTCCCGTCTTTCCTGAGTGGAGACTAATTGAATCTCCACACTAGTGAGTCCGCACTAATTGAGTCTGACAGTGCGTCTTAAATGCGTAGTGAAAGACATCGGACAAAAGTACACACCCAAACAGAAATACACACCGCCCTTTTCTTAGGGTCCCTACGAACAGCAAGCACGGACACAATGGAACGCTCAGAAGACTGCAAACTCCAGAAAGCAGCGCGGCCACCTGCACCTGCCGCTTTTCTATTGGGAGGCGCAGAGCAGCCTGGGCTTCGTAGTTCGTTTATGTGCTCTCCGGATAGGCTGCTTTGGCGAGAGAGGCGGGGCCGGATGTGTCACGTGGGTCCCACTCCCGCCGCCGCGGCCGCCTTCGTCTTTCTCTGTCTCGACTGAGGCAGCCATCTTGCTCTTGCCGCGTGCTGGTGTTGGAGGACCCTCCCTGCTTCAGGTGAGACCCCCGGCGGTCCCGCCACTCCACGGCCATAGGCCGCTGCGCACGGTCTCCCCCCGCCCTCTTCTTCCGACACCCGCCGACCGCTCGGGCTGCCACTTCCGCCGTGGCGCACCGAGTGGGGGCGGAGGCTTGGCCTGTCGGTTACCGGCGGCGCAGCTGGGGGTCGGCACCTGAGGGAAGGTCCCCAGCACCAGCGCTTTCTGTGGGGGCGAGCTGGCCCGCGCTGTTGCCGCCCAGATTCAGTCCCAGGAGGCAGGTGGTCCCCCACCTATGTCCTGTTACTCTTCATTATTCACAACAATAATGCTGTGAGCTTTGAGCTTTATACACCCTCTCTGCTGTCATCTCATTTGATCCTTCCACTCTACAGATAGGGAAACTGAGGTTAGTCCCGCCCCCAAGCGCTGGAGACCGTATTCCCTTGCAGCGCTCTGCACCTTCTAATGACAGTACGTGTTTACAAGTCGGCCACCCTCTCTGAGACGTTGTCTTGCCCATCTGTATAGCTCCATCCCACGGCCTGATGCATAGTAGGCTGTCAGGAACTTGATTGACCGACAGGCAGTGTTACACACCTAGTGAATGGCGGTTTCAACTTCCGTTCCCACGTTCTTTCACTAGCCCGTATCTGTCCCTTGGGGAGTGGTAACAATAGTTACCAGTTTTGGAGTATCTGCTGTGAGCCATACCCTGTGCTTGGTAACTTAATCCTTAACTCTTAAATCAACTCTGTCAAGTACGTAGTGTTACTTTTTCTAATACGGAAGGAATACAAGTTCAGGGAAGTAAAATGCCTTTCTGAAGCCCGAAGAGTTAGAACCTTGATCCTTCTGATTCCAAAGTCTGTGCCTCTCTTAGAGTAACCCCACATAATAAAAAGTCAGGATTAAAGATGGAAATTATTTTATCTCTGTGTAAACATGATATATTTGAAAGCGCCTACCATAATACTTGGATCTTAGGCACTCAATAAATATTGATTATAACCTCATTATTTACACTGTCTTGAATCCTTGAGGAAAGGGCTAAAAGATCCTAGGATCTCCAAGGAAGAACTCTAATCACATGGCCTTAGGAAGTTACTTCTCCCTTTTGGGCCCTTATTTCCTAATCTATTAAATTCGAAGGGAGGTGAGTTGTTCTATTTATTTATGATTTATACCCTGCTGCTTGCAAGTATTTGTGATGGCCTCACATACAAGACAGGAATAATGGGTACAATACAGTAAAGGTTGATTGAGGAACAGGGAGTTAAAGCAGGTGATCTTTGAGGTCTAGTCCAGATTCTGAGCTTGACATCTCTTCTCTCATAGACTGAGTCAGTCCACTTTCCTACTTGAATTCCACACACTCCAACCTGCTAGTAGACAAAGGACTATCCTTCTTCCTCTCCTACCAATCTTGAGCTTCCAGCCTCCCTAAAATTCTTTTTTTCTGAGATACTTCTTGGGAACAAGTTTTCTGTTGTCCTCATTACCTGGGATGGAATCTGTTCTTTCTTGTCTACGCATTGATATAGAGTTAATATTGTTCTTGCTTTGTTTCAAATAAGTCAGGACTCTTTATCTTGTTTTCCATCTCTTCTCTTTCATTTCTTCTCTTGAGAATTGTACTTTGAAATGCAGAGGAGTCCCAAAATTTTCACCGTGTGTCTGGTTCTAATATTTTCACTTATCCCCTTTCTTTGTAAAAAAAAAAAAAAATTCCTTAAGCTCTTTGTTAGTTCACAACACCTTCGTTGGCTCCATTACATTGAGAAAAGTGAATATTGATCCTTTTCCATGGATATTGAGTATAGAGATTGGGATTTACATCAGCAGATTTAAGTCTATGGCAGAACTGAGATTGGCACACACCTAAGCCTCCTGGTTTTGTACTCTTACCACACTTCCTCCTATAAAAGTGTTTTAGCTGCTTGAGCATTGTGATACAGTGCTCAGTAAAGATTGAGGAACCAGAAATTCTAAATGTTATTTGGGAACTAGACTTTGGCCTTAAAGCAGAGAGATATACAGGTTAGTGTGTAAGTACAGTGTCAGAATACACAATGGTTAGTACTTATATAATCTTTGATTCTCTTTCATCTCGGAAATGAAGAACACTTGTTTTTCATCTGAATGATGATGATAAAGAGTTTACAGAATTGGCCAAACAGTTTTGATAACAGCCTATCCTTTATTCCCTCTCCAGTGATCTGTTGATCATTTGTCGATCTGTTGATCTACAGAACAAGTAAAACAAGACTTTTAACATTGGCTTTTGTTTGTTTATATAGTGTGGAATTTTATGACCCATTGTAAACTTAAGAACTTTTTTTTCCTTGGTAGGAATATCACTGACCAGACTAGGATTCATAACTTTCTAATGGTCTTAAGAGTTTTCAGAATCAAGATTTGTCTTTAAAATTTATTTTTAAGAGTCTCCTCCCCTCCTTCCCAAATTTAGTATTAATGTAGCAGAGGTGGGTTTTTGTCAAATTGTGCAGGGAGGTGTTAAACTTGTATGCAAGAATATCTTGACAAGTACGACATACTGTATCAATGCAAGGTACTGAATGAAGTTTATGGAAAGTGCTGCAAAAGCTCTGAATGTCTGAAAATCTGGTTCTCGTTTCCTATTATTAACATACCAGCTGACCTTGAACAGAGGACGTGATTCTTCTTTGTCCAGCTTTTTCTCCTTTCTTTTTCTTTTCTTTCTTTCTTTATTTTTTTAAATTTGTCTTCTATTTATCGTTGATAAGAAATACAGAATGTGATTTGGGAGAAAAAGGTATACTTAAAGGTTGTGCTAATTTGGTAATAACTCTCTGCGGTAAAAATCTTTGGGGGAAAAACACCAGCTTGCCTACAGAAGTTTTATAATTGGTTAGGTTTTATTGAATGTCAAAGTACTGAATCATGCTTTTAAGGAGAGATCTTCAAATAGGTAACTTTGAATCCCTTTCTATTTTCTGTTTGTGTATTCAGCTTCCTCTTGGTATTGTTTAATTTTGGTTCTTTTAATATCTGGTTTATGAAGCTAGAACAAGTTATTAATATTTTTTAAAAATATAGACAATATGATCATGGTCGTGATGTATAATACAGGTTCAATGAGCCAGAAGGTACTGTTGTATAAACAGTTATTTTGTTTTTTTTTTTCAGTTATTTTGTTTTGGTAAATAAAACAGTGACTTTAACAAATTTATTTTTCCCCCCTAGATTTACCAACAGCATGAATCAAGAAAAGTTAGCCAAACTTCAGGCTCAGGTCCGGATAGGGGGCAAGGTGAGTGTGGCATAAGAAAAATTGATAGAGGAGAATGTATTATTACCAGATAGCATTACTATTTTGGATTTGTGGTTGTTGAAAATCTAAAATCTTTTTTAAATAATCAAGATCAAACCACATTCCAATTTGAAAATAACTTGTCTAGATCAAAAATAGGTAACTAGAAGACTTCTCTCTCTGATGGTGCAATTGAAATAGCCACCTTGAAGCCTCTTAACATCTAGTAGTTATATGACATGAACAAGTTAACCAGCCTTGTTACGCTTAGATTTTCCCATTGCAAAATGGAAATGGTCCTACATAAAATGCTTCTAAAGGTAAGAGTAATTTGTATAAAACACCTAACAAGTGTTTGGAACAGACTAGACACTTAATAAATGACAGTTGCTATCATGTTAGGCTCACCTGCAGGGCATCCCAGATAGTGAGGTTGCCTTATCTTGACGGGATACCCCTACTCCTGTGTACAACTGGAGGTGTTCAAGCTGATGGTCCATTTGTTCATTGCTAGATTTTCCTCCCACATTCCTACCTGTTTTTCTGTGTTGGTGAATATGAACGTAAGCATTCTTATTTTGTGTACTTTGAAGCCTAAGAAAGAGCTAGTTCTGAAAATTGGAAAGCTTTGATTCCCTTCAGCTTCTGCCGAAGGTTCAAGGAGAATAGTCTACCCTTACCTCTGCCCAATACAATCTTTGTAAGAGGAAAGCGAGAACAGTACTTACCTCAGACCTGGGGAGGGGCTAGGGAGGACACTGTAGCAGCCCCACTGTTTCATTTACCACAGCTCCTGGAGATGGGGACAGGAGAGAGGAAAGAGAAGAAATAACTAGTACTTTATCCTTCTGTCCTAGTGATATAGTTGTATGACTCTGGAGTCATATTAACACATTCATGTAACCAAAGTACTAGTCACATTGTAGCATCAAGTGTAATGTAATGTACCAGTGCAAAAGCTAGGGTATTTCAACACCATCGAATATACCTGGAAGAGCTTGATACAGCACTTCACTGTTACACATCGTAAACCAGATGGTTGGCGTATTCATTTATTTAACTAGTTTTACTATGGGCCAAGTGCATATTAGGTAAATAAGTCAAGGTTTCCCACTCTTGACACAGTTCAGCTTGGAAGAGAGAAATGCCCACAATTACACTACAGAATAGTAAACAGTGAAATGAAGTACAAGGTGCTCCTGCTTAGGAGAGACACGGAAGTCATCACTGAGCTGAGATTTGAAGAACAAACAAGAACAAGGGTGAGGATAAGTGGGTTGGGTGAAGGGGGAATTATCATTTGCACACATGCAGAGACACATAGGATGCTCAGATAACATGGTGCTTAGTGGAAAGACTTACTTTAATTTGGTACAGCTAGAGTTTAGAGTCATTTTAGTTAACAGTCATTTTAGAAAGGTAGCTGCTGGCATTGTGGAAAATGAAAGAGAAGTTTGGCATAGAGGAAAACAATAAGCTACTGTAGTATGTGAGACACAAATTTAGGGGTTGGATTTGACACAACTTAATGACTATTAGAATATAGAGGGTGAAGGAGAGAGAGAGGAGTCTGGGATGACCCCCAAATTTCTGGTCTTAGAGTCTGGGAAATGGTGGTACCACCAGCTACAAAACTTGGGAAATATAGATACAACAGTTTATTTTGAGGTACCTGAGGATCATTTGAGTTGAAGTATTCAGTAAGCAATTGAGCTATCCCTGAGTCAGGAACACTTCACAAATAAGTGACCGTGTATGTAAGTAGTCACTCTTAGTCCATCCTTCAGCAACTGAATTTCATCACAACCTCTGCTGCTACTACAGAGCTCTCTTCCACTCCCACCAGAGCTGCTGAAGACTGAGGTTCCTGCCTACCCTCTATAAGGCTGATTCCCTGAGTAATACTGCCAGAGCTACCCAGAGATTGAAACCTTTCCTTTCCCCTTACTCCTCCAGGTCTCAGAATGATTTAGCCCTCAAGACATAGGCTGCTTTTGGTAGTGTTTCAGCTCTGCTCTAGTTTAGATTTTTGTAACTTGGCCCAGGAATTTAATCCAGTATTTTAAACAGTTTTTAAATGGAAAAATGTGTTTCAGAGTTTAAAAGTATCCATTTAGAAATGAGCTTTTCATGTCTCAGTAAATAGTCCAGTTTTCAACCTATTTTCTCAGGTCAAAATTGTAAACATCTAGATTCCTTTTTTCCTCACATTTCACATCCAATCCATCAGCAAGTCCTGTTGGTTCTTCTGACAGTCTGAGCTCTCACCATCTCCACTGCCACAACCTCATCTCTCATCAGGACTGCTACAGTAGCTTCCTGATTGACCGCATTATAGTTCATTTTCCACAGCAACCTCAGTCATCTTTTAACATCATAAATCAGATCAAGTCATTCTCATGCTTAACACCGTCCAATGGCTTCCTATTGCAATTGGAATGAAGCCCAGCTCCTGCCCGTGGCATTTTAGGTTATGTGATCTGGACCTTGCTGATCTTTCTGATTTCATTTTCCTCCTCCTTTCGCATTGTTTACTCTGCTCTAGCCATCCTGCCTGTTTTCTCTAGAAACCACAGATTCACTCTTGTTTCTGTTTGGGTCACTCTTACCCTAGATCTTCCCATGGGTCTCAGCTCATATGGGTCACTTCTCCAGAGGCGCCTTCCCTGAACATTCTAATAAAGTGTTGCTTTGCCCCTACCTGATATTCTTACCACTCTGGTTTTGTTTTGTTTTGTTTTTCCTTAATACCCTTATCCTATTTGAAATGATCTAATTTGTTTGTAATTTATTGATTTTTCCTTCCCACTGTCCTGTATACTCCTTGAAGTAAGAACTTGGTATTTTTCATTCCTGGGTTCTAGGACTCTAGAACACTCACATAATAGGCATTTGATTCTTAATTATGTCCTAGTGTTCAAAGTTACAGAGTATCTGTAGACTTTGTCAGAAGGTAGCAGGTACTGTTAAAAAAGCATGCCTTATAATGTTTGAAAGTACACTAAGTTGTCTTGAAGTTGTAAAATATTTTTTATTATAAAAAATTTTTGAAACATAATTTTTTAAAAGATCAAGGCTGAATATTGGAAAGAATAAGGAAAATTGGCTAGAAACTGACCTTAAAAATCTGAGTTAGGCTGACGATCACAACTAGTCTTATTAATCATTAGTATTAAGTCAGCAGTTTCTTATGTGGGTTTTAGTTAGAATATTGTGGAGAGGAAGACATGATTGCAGTTGCTAGATGCATGGCATGCTGACGCTTCTGTTTGGATACCTTTCAGGGTACAGCTCGCAGAAAGAAGAAGGTGGTACATAGAACAGCTACAGCTGATGACAAAAAACTACAGAGTTCTCTAAAAAAGCTGGCTGTGAATAATATAGCTGGTATTGAAGAGGTATGATCACTTTGTAAATTGTTAAGTTATGTGGGCAAATAGCACATTCACAAATAATTATCTACACTTTCAAATGTAAAATATCAGCTTAGAAGAATCTGGTATTGTCTTTGTGTAGGACTGTAGCTATTGAATTTGCTTATTGTATGAAATTGGATGATTGTCAAAAAAATGATTTTAGTATACAATTAAGGAATTCATTATACTTTTCATACTCAAAATATTTGCATATATGATAAAGTTATAGAACTGCTCTTGAATTTTAATGTAAAATAAGTTTTTATCTAATAATACAGAAATAAACCCCAAGATTTCTTAAAATAAAGTGAACTTTTTTCCCATAAGAGCACTTTTCTACTCTACAAAGTCTCAAATTATTACTTCAGCCAAGAAGCTCTAGCAATGGCTTTACATAAATTGGATATCTTATTAGACCTCTTTCAAAAATAATTCATTAAATTTTAAAATTATTTTATTGTATTTTGATAATACTTTTCTCAAATCTGAAGCCAAAGATTGATGTTATTTCAAAAGATACTCAAGAAAAATTATAATAACATCAACTATTTGTGATCTGTTACCATCTAGATCCACTTCTTGATGATTCTGATAGTAACCAATGTTTAAATTTTCACTGCCATCAGTTAGATTTCATTATATCGTTACTATATGTGGTACCACCTCACAGTTTTTAGTAGATTATTAATGCACAAGTGCTGTACAACATAGATCAGAAGCAGTGTGGAGGTGTGGATCACTAATAAAGAAATAGCAGAGTACCAAAGAAAAGACAATGAAATGGCAAAGTGCCACATGTTCCTCCCACCATGCATATATGAATGAATAAACACATCATTTCAATCTGCTTTGCATTTTCAAAATCAGTGTACTGATAAAATAGTAGGAAATGTAAGCTACATGTATCTTTTTTCCTTTCAGCTTAATGTAGCTGTATTTTTACTCTGATAAAGATTAGAACTTTTGCAAGTCTTGAAATTAAACATTTTAAATGCCTTTTTCCCCTAAACTACTGAAAGCTTTTATATATTTTCATTGACCTAAAATAATTTTCAGAAAGTTCGCATCTGGGGTATATTTGAGAAAAAAACAAATCTAAGCCCCTCTTTAAAAATTACACCTTGTTAAAGAAAAATAAGTTGCAATAATGGACATAAACTCTTATATTATTAAACCTAACCTATGTTTAAGTGTTCAGGCAGTCTTATATCTTTGCCTGCCTTTCTAATGTCTGACTCGGTTCACTCCCCACCCCGCCTCAACATTATTGCCATTTTGAACCAGATAATTCTTTGTGGTAGAAACTGTCCTGTGCGTTGTAGGATGTTTGACAGCATCACTGGATTCTACCCACTAGGTCCCCAGTTATGACAACCAAAAATGTCTCCAGACATTGTTGTATGTCCTCTGGGTTGAAATCACCCTTTGTTGAAAACACTTCTTTAGAGAGAGGAAAAGATATTTACACCTCCTTGAAGTATAGATTTAACTGTGTAATATCTACAAGGGCATGTTTTTCTAAATGTTTGTTTTTGTTCAGATTTGGAAAACTCTATGGTTCATATAATTCATAAACTCTATGGTAGGGTAGCTTTTAATGGTAGGGTATAAAACATTTACAAATGTTTATAATGAAATAGGGAACCACTCAGTTAGCAGTCTTTGATCTCTTCAGAATATAATCAAACTTGTTATAATGCTGTGCTGAGATGATATTTTTATAGTTGAAATTGTCATAAGTATTTAATGGTAGTGAACATCTACTATGTGTCAAGCATTTTGCTAGGCATAAGATATTATTCATAGTCTCTGTTCCTTGGAGCTTACAGTCTAGTAGGGAAACTAATTAGACAGCTAGACAGATAAACAAATATGTATTATTACATTTCAGCTTCACAGTATCCCTTTGAGTTGGTTGTTGTTGGTTATCAGTAAGAAAGCTGAGACTTAGAGAGTTAGGTACCTGCCCGAGATCACCACATAGTGAGAGCTGGATTCCAGATTTGAATTAAGGTGTGTTAAAACCAGAGTTCATTTTATTCATTAATTTATCCTGCTTTCATCTTTTTCAGTCATACTTACTTATACCCACTCTTGACCTTTTTCTCTCCTTCTGCCCCCTCCTTCCTCTCCAGTCCCTCAAACTCCCACCAAAGAAAGGAACAATTCCTGCCTTATATCCTGCATTATTGAGCACCTACCAATGATTACTTACACCATTATGGATAAAAAAAATCCCATCAGTATTTCCAAGCACATTGCTGGTTCAGGTTTTAATGCAGAAGCCTTCCTGGTAGCACACATACACATTTGTGCAAAGAAGGGTTAGATGCCTTTCCTATATGCCTCCATTATGCTGCGTATTTAATTTTTATTATTGTCTTTATTAAACTATATTGTTAATTCCTTTTTGTTGTTATTGCCAGTGCATTTCTGTTTGAGGAGTCATAACTCCAAAACATCACACAGAAAATTAGTAGTCCATAATAGACATGTACACACTCTTGTTGCATCCCTACCCGCTTGTCTGTGTGTGTGTATATGTATCTGTGTTTGTTATCTACCAACCCTCATAGGCTAGTTGTACAGAAGAAATATGCATAAAGAGAATTAACAATGTAAAGTAATAGCTGTAAAATTTCTGAATATTTTACTCTTTTTCTTTTTTCCCTTTTTCTAAAATTGGTTTTTTGAGAACCAAGATATTTGTACTTTATATAACACTTTGCAGGGCTAAAATTTGTTTAGGGATATCTACTATACTATGTATAATCTGGCTTGCCTCAAACATGTTTTTTGTTACTGTAATTAAAGCAGAATTTTTTTCAATTTTTTTTTTTAAAGAAAATGATGAGACACACTTGGTTTAAGAACCACTTCTTGGAGGAAAAAAACTACTGCATTAAATGTATACATGAAAGTGTGCAGTTTCAGAAACATTGATATGAAAACACATATCTTAAAATAGAAGAAACACATTCATTACAATTTTGTTATTTTTAATTTGGAATGTTTTAAACATTTTTCAAAGTTCTTAATCTGTGGAACATACTGTTTTTTTGTTTTTTGGCAGTGTGAGGAAAGCAGATAGAAACTTTCGAGAAGAGAAGATACCATTACAACATTGTTGTAAAACAAAAATAATATTACCATGTTTTCTGTACTTTGACCTTCAAAATATCAAACCAGTAGAAAGTATTCGGTTTAGTGGGCTGGAGCAGGGAGATCAATGGTGGGTTTCAAAAACTCATTGAATGCATTTTTGTCAAGTAAAATTCAAATCTTGCTTTCTAGGTTGTCAATATTGGTGATTTTTTTCCCCCTCCTAAAGTTTAATTTACATCCTCTTCAGAAACTTTAAAAACTAAAGGACTGTTTGGATTAAAACAGGCTTCTCTCATCTTTCCTGTATTCATTAGTTTGTTGATTTGGTGTAATAAATTTAATCATACATAGATTTCTTTTACATGTTACCAAAAATGTAGAAGTCCAAAGCTATCAAAAAGCAAGGGGCCAAGGACTGTCAGAGACTGTTTCATACAAAAAAAAAAAAATCCAAGTAAATAACCAAGTTTTAGGAATGAATTTGTAAGTGAACTTTGACAGTGTAATCCAGAACTAAATTTCTGAAAATGTCTTACGTTCTGTGACATTTAAAGATATTTGGATGTGCTTCTTATTTGGTAATCTCATTGAATATGGTGACCATGTTGTCACCTTTCTTCTCCTGATAACATAAATCTATCAGTAATAGGATTTGTTTTATTTCTCAGAGACAATTGATGTATCAGATTTATTTGCTAAGAAATGGCACTAGAAATCTGAATCTGATTCAGTTGGTCTAGTTGCTTTGTTGAGTTTTAGTATTATATTCAGAGGACAGCTTCTGTCTTGACTAAGGTATAATTCTGTCCATGTGAAACCTTCCCTGTCTTTTCAGGGGTCGTTAATCAATGCTTTCTCTGTATTTCCACTGCTCTTAGCTTAAATTGTTCTGCTATAATACATTTATTATTACAACCTCATATTGTGGGATATGATTACGTTTTAACCAAGTAGTCTGTCTGCAGCAGATTATAAGAATCTTGACAGCAGAACTATGTTAATTCATCATTTATAGTCTGCAGCATGCTGACTCCCATGATGAATGTTTGGAACCTGTTACATTTAGGAGATATTGATTATTCTAGGTGTAATTGTTCTGCAAAGAAGTCAGCTATAGGGAGCTGTAGCTCAGGAGAAAGCTAGGGGCTGGGAATTTAAATTTTGTAATTGTACATATAAGTTTTACTGTTTATATTTTCCTCTTCTTGGTTCTTATTTTTCCTGAACCACTTGTGCAGAGGGAGAACCTAAAGTTATTGGTTGACCTTTACCATGATACCTTCTTCCTTCAGCTAAGCTAGAGCCTCAGATGACAGTGGGTGGACAACTCCTGAGTACAAAAGAGTAAAAGGGAAGCACTATGTCCCATTCACCTTATTATTACACAGCAGTCTTACTTTCTTTTAATTTCATGCTTTTTTGGCTTTTTTTTTTTTTTTTTTTTTTTGCTATTTTTTAATTGTAGTAAAATAAACATAAAACTTACCATTTTACACATTTTTAATTATACAGTTCAGTGGTATTAATTACACTCACAGTGTTGTGCAACCACTACCATTATTTCCAAAATTTTTCATCATCCCAAATAGAAACTCTATACCCATTAAGCAATAATTCCCCATCTCCCTCTCCCCCAGCCCTTGATACTCTCTAACCTACTTTCTGTCTCTCTGGATTTGCCTGTTGTAAATATTTCATATAAGTGGAATCATGTAATAGTTGTCTTTTCATGTCTGGCTTACTTTACTTAGCATGGTGTTTTCAAGGTTCATCCATGTTTACTTAGCATGTATCAGAACGGCATTCCTTTTATAGCTAAATAATATTTCATTGTAAAGGTAATTGCGCGTTTTATCCATTTGTCTATTGATAAACATCTTTTGTTTTAAAAATAGCTTTCCCTCCAACATAAAAATACATTGCCATCATAGAAAGTTAGGAGTATACCGAAAACATGAAAAGGGTATTAACATTCAATTCCACTATCCAGAAATAACTACTATTAGTCTTGTATTTCTTTCCCATCTTTATATGTGTATATATTTATGTATCTGAGACTACAGCTAGATGTACAATTTTTAGAATCCTTCTTTTTCCAAGTAGCAATTTTTTATAAAAATTGTTTCATATCATTAAAAAAACCTCTTCTTAATCATCAATCCAAATATAGTATGAATATACTATAATTTAACATTTTATGTATTATACATTATAATGCTTTGATACTAAAAGAGTCACATGTTGGACTTTTATATACATAAATATTTATCTTCATCTCTGATTTCCTTCAGATAGATTCTTGGAAATGGAGTTACTGGCTGGAAGATCATGAACATTTTTAGAACTCTTCATCCATATTGCCAAATTGCTTTTCAGAGAGGGTATGCCATTTTACAGTATCTACAGCATAGCTGTAGAGAATCCATCTCATCAGACCCTTGCCACCATAGCACAAGAGAAAATAATTCCAGCATATCAGATAGTCTAATGACAGCTGTTAGCTTTCACTCACATCAACAATAGTAAGTTATGCTTCATACTAGCCTTTAGAAATAAGCAGGTGCTGAGCTTAGAAGGATTGAATGTGAAAGATACTGACTGTGCAAAGGCCACAAGCCTCAAAATGTGACATCCCTTAGCCTCACAAAACCCAGACACTTATGTGCTTTATTCTTAACATGTCTAGTATTTAGTCCCATTAAAATATAGGCGGAAGGCAATAAAAGATTAATTTCTGATGAACATTTTAAGTGCCACTACATACAGGAAGGAGTGGCAATTAAACTTGATTTTAAGACAACTGTCAATTATGAACTTCAGCTGACTGGCTTAGTGGGGACTTAGATACAAAAAAAATCACATAGCAGAAGAATTTAAACCTCCTCTCTGAACTGAGAGGACAGTTACCAACAAGAGCTATGGAGTCAAGTGTAACATCGTGAGCTTCATGTAGCCATGAAAACTTATTATGTAGGAACAAAGCAAGCATCAGATTTACCAGATAGAAAGCTGCTGTGGTTAATGATATGCACCCTATTCAAAGGCCAGCAAGGGCAGAGGTTGTTAAGGTGTTGATAGCAGCATAATCCGGCCACCCAGCAGTTGCCAGGAATGACGTAAAGTGGCCCTGAATTCTACAGGGCAGTCGGGCTGATTCTGCAAGGTAAGAATGATAGGAAAAGTCAGGCCAAAGAGATAGCCCAGAAGGTTCTGGACATCTTCCTTAGGGGCACAGCTAGTGTTTTTTCTAAACCTTAAGGTGATCCCTCTAGCATTTGGGAAATTGAGGTCAGACAGCATCCATGATTTTAGAATAAACTATACAGGAGGTGTCTTATTATTCAGCAAATTAGAGTGACTATTATGTGCTGATACTTGGGGGAATACTATGTCTAGTAAGGCAATGGTCTCTGATCTCAAGGAGTTCACCTTATGGTAAGGTCAAAGATTGGAAACAATTATACTGCAAGATAATTCTGTTTAATTGTAGTATCCATGAAGTGCAGAAGGTGCATAAACCACCTTAAGTTTTAAAACAGAGAAGCATCTGACCCGTCTTTGATAAATGGGAACTTGCAATGTGGAGAAGCAGAAAAAAGTTCTTTTAAACAGTGAAAACAGCATATGTAAATGCACTATGCATGGGAGAGAGGACAGAGTATTTTCTGGTAACTACAAGACATGCCAGTATTGTTAGAGTAAAAAATAAGAACAGGGGCATCTGCAGGAGGACTGCCTTGTCCTCTGTAGCTCAAGAAGCATCCTTTACCTTCAGCTACCTGTTAAGTGGAAAAAACATTTTGATAAGGGGATATTTGATCAATTGAAAAAGGAACCTGAGTGCTGGTGTAGTAGCTAGTTTAATAGTCTTTATTTGTCTGTTCCTTGTCTCTATACTGTATATAGATTGTATATGACTTAGGTAGACCAAACAGCAGTATAATTACTGGAAGAAATGAAGTCTTCATATGAAATGCATAGTTTTCTATGTGAATTTAATGAATTCCTTATCCCTTCTTTTGCCTCTAAAAGGGTTGGGAAGTGTCTGACTGATCTTGATCAGCCCAACAATTAATCCTTTGATAGTTTCTAATAGCCTGTGTCTAGGAGCTTTATATAACCATGTCATTTGCTCAGTAGAGGGGAAGGAATGTTAGATAGAAATAAAATATTCTGGACTTTTTAACTTCTAGTATTTCATTCTCTCTATTCGAAAATTAACTAAACCCTCCACCCATTTCTAGACCTTTCTATTCTTGAAGCTAAATCTTTTATACAACCCTATTTGAAACAACCATTAATAAATTTATTTCTATTTCACAGTCTGAGATACAATTCATATTGCTTTTCATACTAAACTCAAATAACATATTTCAGACTACAAAGACTTACATCAGGATGTGATATATGACTTAACATTTAGTCTTTGGAAAAGAAGCTTGAACAGAAGGAAAATTCATAAACTTGTTTATTCTTTTTGGCCCTGTGTTAGCCTCTTATTCATTTTGTTGCCAGTAAGATATATATTGTTCATAGTATCTGCTGTTTTTCTTTTGCTTCCTCCATTTAGCCTATGTTTTGAGGTAAATAATTCCCTGACAGCTTTTATGGGGCCACAGAATTGAATTTCTATAAGCAAATAAGTGTTGTAAGAATTAGAATGAGGGGGGTGGGTACAGCTCAGTGGTGGAGCACATGCTTACCATGCACAAGGTCCTGGTTCCCCAGTCCCTCCATTAGGGGAAAAAAAAAACTGAAAAAAAGAATGAGAATGACATCGTAGGAAGGAATCTAAATGAAGTTGGGAAACCCAGGTTCAAGTTCTAGATTCACGTATAACCAGCTATTTTCCTTGGGTATGTTGCTCAAGTAAGAGCTCTTATCTTTAGTATTTATTTCTTTAACGAGATTTGAACTAGAAGACCTCTAAGTTCAACAAATATATGGCCTGCCTTTTTTGGAACAGTATTGATTTCAAATCTCTTGTGACTTTAATGTTTGTAAATAAAAAATATATCAAATTCCAATATCTGAGACTCTCTTCACACCTGGAAGTTTTGTAGAAGTCCTTTATTAAATTAGGTGATTTGGTCTTGATTTAGAAAATATAGTCCCACCATATCTTTATTCTTTTCCCATACAAAATTATGTGATTCTATGATAGATCTGGAGCAACATCCCATTGCATATCCACTATGTCACCCCCACCTCTCAAGCCATTCCTCTCCTGGATTTTCAGCCATTTTACCATTAAACATTTCTACCTAAACAATAATTATCTTCAGAACTACATAGTTTATCTTTTTCTGAAATTATATAAATTATTTTAACTTATGATGATTTTTGTTCAGAACAGCTGGATTATTGAATGCTTACTTTGTGTAGTATACCTAATAGAACCTTAAGTACAATACTGAGAGAGGGAAGGGTATAGAATTGAAGTAGTGGTATTTGTCAGAGAAAATTTGGAAAATTATTTGTGGGGTTTAGTTACAATTTTCTAGGGGATTTGCCTTTATTTTCTCTGTGTTCCAGGTCTTGCCTGAAATTTAGAAGCCCCTTTCTTCCCCTTCCTTTCTGGTGCTGTCTATCAGTGGTGGTGATCACCTCTGAGGAAGAAAAGCCCACTTCCACTGACCATGAAGAACACTCAGCATCTCTACTTGATTGTGACAAGGGCAGTTTTTGGATGGATCATGAAATGCTTCTAAAGTAGCCAAGAGTTAACCCTCCTAACCTTTTTATATAATAAGCATGTTACCACCAAGGTAACTTACCCAGTGGAATCAACTATATAGTGGAATCACATTATTTACATATTTAACTTACATGCAAATTCAACTCTACTAAAACACAGAAAGAATGAGAGAGAAAAATAACATCTTAAATAGTGCTCGCATGTTCAAACTTCCTTTTCAGTGAGTCCCAGGCAGTGGATGAAATTAAATCTGAAATTGTCAATTCATATTGGTAAAAGCTAGAGAAAGAATATGAGGATGCTTTTAAAGGTTTCCTAGTAATTGATAAATGTCCAGGTGGCCAAACAAGTGGGTGGGAGAACTTCTTTGTTGTTTACAAGGGTTATTAAAGATTGTTGAGAAGTTATAATGTAAGAATTAGAGTAAGTGACAAAATCCTTAACATGATGAGAATAAATTAAAATTTTTGTAAATTTACTAAGTATTCAAAGGAGTGAAACAGCTGCTTGATTAAATTTCTGAGTGTTCTTTATGGGTTTTCAGTGGTTATTTTTACCATACATTATTACCCCTTTAACCTGTCCCACAAGTAAGGTGCTAACCCCACCAAATGATACCTACCGATTTAGTTTGATAGTGTAAACTGAAAAAGATAATGGGTAATTTCACTAAGAAGCCAATTCTTGGGTGATAATTCCTTTTTTTTTTTAATGTGGGCATGAACTTCTTTCTCATAGTAGAAGTCTTTGAATTTAAAATCTAGATTCTATAATAAAATGACTATTTCTTGACCATTCTAGTAATTTGTGCCATCTATACCATTTTACTTTGTCGCTGGAATTTTTTCCACCCAAATCCACTGCTTAGATAATTACTACATTGGGGTTGCAAGTTTAAAAAAATAATTGGATAAAATGTTTTTTAAACAGATATTGTTTTAGTTGTACTAAACATGTGAAATAAATTTTTCTTCCATGATCATACAGGTGAACATGATTAAAGATGATGGGACAGTTATTCATTTCAACAATCCCAAAGTCCAAGCTTCCCTTTCTGCTAACACCTTTGCAATTACTGGCCATGCAGAAGCCAAACCAATCACAGAAATGCTTCCTGGAATATTAAGTCAGCTTGGTGCTGACAGCTTAACAAGTCTTAGGAAGTTAGCTGAACAGTTCCCTCGGCAAGGTAGGTATTTCAGTTTATTGCCTCTTTCCCTCCCCACCTTAATTAAAGAACCTAATGATTTAAATGGTGTTTTATTTTATACTGGAAGTATTTGCCTATACGTAAATTTTACTTTTTATCATGTTACTTGTATGCTTCATAAAATTGTGAGTTTGTTTCTTTAATAATTACGCAGTGTAGAATACTGAAATATTTGGATATATTTTGGTAGTAATATAGAGAATTGGGAGGTAATTACCTAAAAGGAAAGTGCCAGGATCTGCAGCCACATTTTATAAACTTAATTTGGTATTCACTTCTCACTAATGGCAATAAGAAGGTAGTGTTATTCACAGAACTCTGTTTTTGTTTAATACTGTTGATTGTACAGTAGATGCAGCAACATTAAGTTCTGAGTGTCCAGGGCAGTCCTGGTTTTAAATATGTCTTGTCATCTCTAAAACTCAGAGCCTATTATTTTCAGTGCTGCTCATACTGCATAATTAAATACCTTTACACCAGAAGAGATGGAAAAAATCTTGAATATTGAGAATATAGAATTTAGAGAATAAATTAGCTATAATTTTTTTAACTTAAGCTCATCTGAATTTTTCCATTTTGATGTAAATTTTACCATCACTGCCCATTGAAATTGCTAGACATGTTTAGTGTATATCTAATGAAGTTAAAGTTTTATTAATTTTAGTATTAAATAAACATATGGCATTAGACTAGACAATATTTAGCTTTTTCTTGAGCAACTATGTAAGATTTGTTTCTACAACTATGTATAAGACAGGAAAAAAAGATAAACGTAAGTTTTGGTAAAGGTCTTCATTCTCAATGACTGATTTTAACATAAACTTTTTGTAGTGTTGGATAGCAAAGCACCAAAACCAGAAGACATTGATGAGGAGGATGATGATGTTCCAGGTAAGTGACATTTCTTTAGTTTTAAGATTTTTAGCATACTGTTTTCTCTAATTTATTGCATGATGATTTTTCAGTTTTTTGTTGATGGTGAGCTTGTAAATTTAAGTTGATTCACAATGATGTGGATATGATCTAATGAAAGAATAAAAGCCTTCCCATTTAGAACTTAGAATCAGAAATTGTCTCACAAAGCTCTGCTGTCTGCATTTATTAAATTGGAATCACTGTGACTATAAATTTGCAGTTACTGTTATAACATTTCTGTGAGAATTATGATTGACATAGGAAAATGCTATTCACCTTAGTAGATTACATAGGCAAAAAAGGACTAATATTTCCTTAGGGTTTCTGTTTTAAATAGATAAATGAAGTTTTGTTTCGGTTTTTAGTTTTTTGTTTGTTTTCTTTTTTGTTGGGAGGAGGTAATTAGGTTTATTTATTTATTTTTAGAGGAGGTTGTCGGGATTGAACCCAGGACCTCATGCATTGCTAAGCATGCACTCTATCACTTGAGTTATACCCTCCCCCAGATAAATGAAGTATTATTAGTGAAATGCCACGAGCTTATTTCCCTCTTGTCCTGTGTATTTTCAGGCTAATTCTAGTAGCAACAATTTTGTTTTTATTGGGGTTAGAAGTTAGGAATTGCATTTACCTCTTATTTTCTTTCATTTATTTACTTTTAATCTTTAATTCATTTACTTTTTTTTTTTTCCAGATCTTGTAGAAAATTTTGATGAGGCATCAAAGAATGAAGCTAACTAAAATCTTTTCTGGTTTTTGGAAGCTGGCATGGACTAGATTTAACAAATCAGCTATGTGGTTCCAAAGTTTTACAGACATGGAGAACATCAACTGTTACTAGTTCAGTAATATAAATATTTTGTATATTAATAATGCTGTTTGTTCAGCATTTTTCGGTCATTTGATTTTGCATTTTGCACTTCCTCCCAGGATCTATTCTTTTGGTCAAAATACGAAGTATTGGTGGTTTGAGGGTGTTTTGGTTTTTGATTCTTGTTTTTTTTGTTTTGTTTTTTGTTTGGGTATTTTTGGTGTGTGTATGTGTATGTATGCGTGTGGGTATGTGTGTATTCAGTGGAGAGCAAATTGGAAAACAGTTCTATTTATCCTCCTCCTTACCCCAGTAGAAATAAAACAAATCTTTACATTTGTTACTTTTTATTTTTTTCTAATGATGCATAGAGTATCAATGATGCAAGTGAGTATCTTGGATTTCAAATCTGAGGAGATTTTACCCTTGGAGGTTTGGTTTTAATTTGCTTGTTTAACACATTTTTCATATATTTTCCTGGGTTCAACATGTCTTGAGATATTTTGCCACCACCTTCATGCTGGCATAATGGGTAGCGTATCTTTGGTGCAGTTGCCTTAGATTCACATACCTAGCCAGACCCAGAAGAATTTCTTCTATTAGCTTTCTTCCTAAATGCTGTTTTCTCTCTCCTTTTAATCTCCAAATGGCCTGATCAGATCCTTGGTAATGCTCTTCCTCATCTTCCATCTAGCCTGAGAAGGATGTTCTCCATATAGAGTTAAGTGAGTGCCTAATCCCTCTTTTTGTAAGACTGTTCCTGCATCTTGAGGAACAACAAGTTCCATCTTCAACTTTTATTCCTTTGATTTTACAGTTCGGTAGATTTCAACTGGAATAGCTAGCATGTGCTTGCTAAATAATTTTATGTCAGCCTTATCCTGTATCCTAGCTGTTATTAATAGCAAGTACAAAAATGCCTCTTTTGCAGCAAGGTTGAAATTGGGAATGTTCTTTTCATTCAGAAAAAAATAGGCCATAGATAGACTCATTCCCCAGCACAAATGGGCATTCTAGGAAATGGTACTGGTGCCAGGAGGATTTCTTCAACCACTCTCCTACTCTTGGCCTTGAACCTACCTCTGGATTGGGTCTTACTATTGTGGCTGGTCACAGCATCCTCCTGCATGCTTAGAGTAATGCTTTGGGGGGACACTGGTAAAACACAGTATTTATTTTTTCACCTCCTTTCAAAGGACTTAGAGGTAAGTTGCATTCATTCATTGAAGCTTCCCTCTTGCTGTCTGATGATAAAAGCTTGCATTTTGTTACATTAGCATTTGTTATAGCCAATATTTCAGGATAAGATTTAGAAAACCTGTCATGGCCCATTGTCAGACTATTGCTTAACCTTGCAGCATATCAACTTTTGTTTAAAGCTAGATATCTTTATTTGATACCTAAAGTGCAAGACCAACAACATATCGAGAGATCTATAGACACGAAGGCAAAGCTCTTGTGTTTTTTTCATCCAGACACCTCAGTTTATTTTATAAATTTGTTCATTTTTCCTGTTACGTTTTATATAATATATGGACTTAACTACAAAATAAAATAACAGTAATAAAATAACAAAAGAGGATAATATTTCCTCTTGTGCTTTTCTTTTTGTCTACAGAAATTTCCTTCTTTTGTATTTCCCCTC
Source organism: Camelus dromedarius (assembly GCF_036321535.1). Classification (NCBI taxonomy): domain Eukaryota; kingdom Metazoa; phylum Chordata; class Mammalia; order Artiodactyla; family Camelidae; genus Camelus; species Camelus dromedarius. Next base: position 33,637,836 of record NC_087449.1, on the reverse strand, counting down.
TACTCCATGCCCCCAAATGAATTTCAGGCCAGTCATTTTTGGAAATAATGTTTCATCCACTGTTAGATTAGTAGCTTTAAATGATATACATAGTCTAGAATTCTATTCTTCTGTTCCCAAAGAACACATTGTGGGGGTGGTTAGGGACCATGTTCAAGTGGTTGTGGACATATTAGAAATAGGTAGTACAGCAAATGGGGGGAAAAGAAAAAAAGCACTCATCTGGAAGTCAGGAGACTTGGGTCCTAGTCCAAATTCTAGCATTAACTATATGACCTTGGGCAGGTCACCTAGTGACTGAAATTTATCATCAGTCAAATAAGATGTTTCTAAATCTTAACATTTCTTTTGCTGCTGCAGTTCTGTGAATTGCATTTCTGAAAATCCTCAAGGAGACAATTTTATCATCTTTTCAGAGATGTCTTTTTATCAATACCCAAAAAAGATTGTATGTCTATATTTCTTCCTCTTTTTTATTTTTGACCCACATTTTACTTACTCGTCAAGAGGAATTTTGGTCAGTATTTCCTTTTATCCTATTGACAACAACTATTAATGGCTAACCTCTCTTGTGTGCAATGAGCCAGTATTCTTTTTTGTTTTATATTTTAATACTTTCCCTTTTCCTGAACAAAGCATATTAAGATCCTGACTCAACCCAAAGAAATCTTCCTGCATTCAGAGTGAGTTGGCATAGGTAAGAGTGGCTGAAACTTGTAAATTGTAGTGTTCTTGGCAAATATGAATTATATAGTTTTTTTTAACATGTGAAGTAGTTACTAAATATTTATTTTTTACTAAGGGTATGTATTTACTACCAAGATAACTATAGAATAATTTTCTGGGAAAATTCACCTTAAAATTTTAGGCTAATTCAAGAAATGTCTGCAGAAAATTAATAGTTTTAATTTTTGTAGTTAGTCCTTTCAGTTTTTATAAAGCTCCTCATTTATCTGTTTGGGGGAAGCCCAGAGTAAATAGTTGGGCCCTTATATTTGTTTTACCCTTATTTTTCCTATTAAATAGTGATTTAAGAATACATCAAACATCTTGATTTGTTGTTAAATAACTAGTGTTTATGGGATTCCATTAAATTAATAAGCCTACCAGGTTCTTGTGAAAACCCATATTAGTTGTGTTTGTTTCTTTGTTTTAATTCACTGTTTGATCCTAAGAGTGCTATATATCCATAAATATCATGATAAGACATAGTATGGAATAGTAGGAAATGCACAGGTTTTTAGATAGAGATCAGTTCCATAACCCACCATGCTGTAAGCTTTCCAGTAGGTCTGCTGTAGTGTACAACTCCAGGGGTCACCATTCATATTTTTTGTGTTCCAGGGGTTGCCATTTTCATAGAATATAATGTGACTAGTGCTCCTATAATAGGGCAATGATGGCCTTGCTCTCTGAGCCTCCTCTGTTTCCTCCTCTGTAAATGGTCCCTGAGTCAAACAGGGTTCCTTAGAACCATCCACTGAATGATTAAGGTAAAGATGAAAAATTATTAAAGTGTGTTATCTTCCAAGCCAAGGCAAAAAGAGCTTATGGTTCTAGGCACAGCAAGGCTCCATTCTACACTGCCATCCTCCTGTTCAAACTGTATTGCTCTGCCACACAGAATTTGCCTAGATTACCATAGCCTCCATGCTGATCTTGTATATGAATCATTTGCTCCAATCCATCCAATATGTAGGAGCCAAACTACCTACATTTCATACCTGAGCGTGTCATAGCCTTACATTTGTGCCCAACATACCATTCTGTTTCAAGCTTTCATTCTTTTGCATGTATTTTTACTATAGTACAATACTGAGATTACTTGATTTTCTTTATACTTTACCCATCTAGATCATGAGCACCTTGTTGGCAGATGGTGTGTCATACATCTTTATTCCTAACATCTAGCATAATGATGACATGCAGTCAACTCATGATCATAAAACTAACACTTACTGAGTACTTAACTACTGAATACAGAGTTATCTCATTTAACTCTCAAATAGTCCAGTGGGGCAGATGTTATAATCTCACTTTCAAAGTGGAACAAAAACAGTTTAGGGAAGTGCCAATACAACTAATTGGTGTGGGAACCAGAATTCTAATCTAGATCTATCAAGTTCCAGAGTTCAAATTCTAAACATCACCCCATACCACTCAACAAGTATTTTTTGAAATGAAAATTATGTGTATGTGTCTTCTAGACAGATATTCTTATCAAATATCACTCAATACTAGCCTGAAAATCAAACTTTAAGGATGGTTTAGAAAGTAAGTTTGAGGGTTTTTTTTTAAGTAGGATTTGTAATTTTTATATATATTCAGGAGCTGACTTTTATAAACTTAATAATTGGATATTTTGCTTACTTGAGAATCCTTGATGGCAGTATTTGGGCAAAAATTCCTAGATTGCATATGTTGATCTCCTTGGCACTGGTGTTTCTCAAAATTTCACTACCTTTTAGCTATACCTTGTCAAAGAAAAATATTCTATAAACTTGAACTAGAGGGTGATGAATACTTTTAAAAAAATGTGTTTAAAAATCAAACTAGCCCACAAAAAAGAACTAATAAATGAATTCAGCAAAGTTGCAGGATACAAAACCAACACACACAAATCAGATGCCTTTCTATATATACAGTACCAAGACCATTCAATGGGGAAAGGATGGTCTTTTCAACAAACGATAGTGAAAAAACTGGATATCCACATGCAAAAGAATGAAGACACACTGAACCATACACCATAGACAAAAATGAACTCAAAATGGATGAAAGACTTAAACATAAGACTAAAACTGTAAAATCCTTAGAAGAAAACATAGTAGGAAACTTCATGACTTTGAGTTTGGCAATGATTGCTTGTATGTGACAACAAAAACACAGGCAATAAAAGAAAAAAATAAATCAGACTACATCAAAATTAAAAATTTGTACATCAAAGGACACTATCAAAAGAATGAGAAGGTAACCCACAGATGGAGACAATATTTGCAAATCATATATCTGATAAGGGATTAATATCTGTAATATGTAGGTAGCCACAATTCAACAATAACAAAAAACACCCTAATTGAAAAATGAGCAAAAGACTTAAATAGACGTTTCTCCAAAGAAGATATACAAATAGCCAATAAGTATATAAAATGATGTTGAATGTCACTAATCATTAGGGAAACGCAAATCAAAACCACAATAAACTACCACTTCACACCTATTAGGATGTTTAAAAAAAATGTTGGCAGTGAAGCAGAGAAATTGGAACCCTTGTGCATTGCTGGAAATGTAAAATGGTATAGCCACTGAGGAAGACAATACAGTGGCTATTCAAAATATTAAATATCATATATTCCAGCAATTCCATTTCTAGGTATATTCTGTAAAGCAGGGGTATACCAAAAGCAGAGACTCAGATATTTGTACACCCATGTTCATAGCAGCATTATTTACAACAACCAAAAAGTAGAAACAACACAAATGTCTATCAAGGGAGGAAGAAGTCAGCAAAATGTTGTCTATACATACAATGGAATATTATTCAGCCTTAAAAAGTGATGAAATCCTGATACATGTTCAAAGATGAATGTTGAAAACGCTTAGTGAAATAAATTAGACACAAAAGTAAAATATTGTGTGATTCCACTTACGTGAGCTATCTTATAATAGTCAAATTCATAGAGATGGACCAGTGGTTACTAGAGGCTGGAAGGAGAGGAAGGAAAATGGGGAGTTACTGTTTAGTGAGTACAGAGTTTCAGTTTGAGATGATGAAAAAGTTCTGGCGATGGATAGTGGTGATAACTGCACAACATAAATGTACTTAATGCCACTGAAATGTATACTCAGTAGTTAAAATGGTAAATTTTTATGTTGTATGTATTTTAACCACAATAAAAAGAAAAAAAAATCAAACTGTCAGCATACCTCTCCGAACTCTGTTTAAGAGATCAGCTAACAGTAGGTAAGTGTACCTAATCACAAATACTGTTTACTTCAGCATCATGTTGTTCCAGGGCATGGGTGTTGAGAATCCTTGGATAGGTGCTCTGAGGGCTCAGAGAAGGATAGGTAGTTAAGAAAATAGCAAACAAAAAATAAAAGATCATACCATGGACCAGATAAGTGCTACAGACTATCACAGAAAAAGAGGATATTCATCCCACCTTTATGTTTTCTGTACAACGTTGTTAACACAGTGTATTCAGCCCAGTTCACACCCCTTCTGAAACTACATCCACAGATTCTGCTTAAGCCCAGAGAGCTATGTTTTCAGGGTGACTCCACCTCAGTCGTAGGTGGTCAGATCAAGGGTAGAATATCTAGATCCAACCCATAGATTAAACTGGGCCAATCCATTTATTTCTAAGGATTCTGTACTAAAAGAGTCCAAGTCTGATGATAATAGACCCTTGAACTGAAAGGTCAAGTCAGATGGGGCTAGAGCAGTAATGTTGGGCCATATGCAAGCAGTGGAAGCTGGTGTGAATGATACAGAACGAACAATGAATGAAGCGGAAATGATAGGCTATGCAACTCAGAAAATGGCTCCAAAATTTGTCCCCGTGATACCTAGCTGTCCTTTTTATGTCCCTGGGTTGCTAACTTGCCAGTGAGATGACTATATTCTTAAAACAGTTCCCCTGCCACCATTACTGTTTGTTTAAGCTAACTTGCGTGTTCCTTGCAACTAAATGATCCTAGAGAGAGGACATTGAATTTCCTCTACAAGAATCTCCTGATCATGAATGAAAAGGGCTGCTTTGAAGAGCTTGCTGTCACTGGAGGGCTTCAAATGGGAATTTAACGTTTAACGAAGGAGTCAGAATAGATCAAGGTATTTTCGGACTACTATGAATCTCTGGAATTAGCATGAAGGTAGAATGAAGTAATGGTAATAGAGGATTTGAGGGGCCAGCAGTGGCCCTACATTCAAATTTTAGCTTCTACCACACCATCTTGGATGACTTAACTTCCTAAGCCTCAGTTTTCCCACATAGAGAGTGACAGAATACCTTGCAGAATTGTTGGGAAAAGTAAATGTATATAAAGTGTGTGGCATATACATAGTAGGCACTCAATAAGTGAGTTTTTCTTGTTTAAAGCATGACTAATATGGCTTGTTCAAATCAAATCATGATGGTTGTGGCCCAATTTGTAGTATATTTTTAGTTAATAGTTCTTAAGTTTTTCACCATTTGGCCCCAGTTTGTTACTACCTGAATCCTAGCAAATGCCAGGGTAGGGGAAATGGATGAGTCAAATGACATGCAAATAGTAAAACTAGACTGAGCTACTTCAGAACAGGGAATAGGTCTTACTACATCTTTTTGTCTTCAGTGTCCAGGACAGGGCCTGGCAAATGGTAAGCACATATTAGGTAAACTTCAAGTAATTTAGAAATGAATAAATGTCCAAATACTTGAGCCACGTGGTGGCCAGAGGTGTCATACAGTATCATTCTCTGTCCCAGGTAGCTCAAGTATCATGGACTCCGTCAAGTGGTAGGGCCCAAGCAGCAGTGTTACTCATATCTCAGCTTTGTTCTTTCCGTCCTTTCTTACTCTGTTCCCCATTCAACCTGTATCTGCTGATAATGGGTCATAATAGTATTTCTAAGTGCAGAATATGCTACCTCCAAAACACAAAGAGACATACCAAATGTGCTTCCTTCTTGGTGGTAAGAGGTGCCTTGTGCAATGGCTTGTTCTTTAGCCATTGGAATGCTCTGGATCATTGAACCCATAAAAACTTCCCTGTGTGGTAGGCCTCTAAATATTTGTATAGTTTCTCTCCCACATTCTGGAGTATTTGTGCTTTACAGTACAAGGCATCCAGAATACTTGCCACTTACTTCCTATCACACCTGATGGTACTGATATACTGGAACAATATGATGTTCTGCAAAATGTTCAAACAGTTCAGATCCCTTTGGACTATATCATGACAGAGAATATGTGAATTAACCATATTCACATATTGGGGCGAGACATGAATGTATACTTTTGCCCATCCTGTGTGATCCTCTTTCCAGATGGGTGTGGAAAAGAATACATTTTCTAGATCAATGGCTGCACACCATGTACCCGAGGCTTGCCTAATCTTCTCTAGGAAGATGTCATATCTGGCATGGCAGGTGTAGTTGGAGCCACTGCTTGATTATGTTTGCATCAGTATATTTGTCATCTGCCATGATCCATCAGTTTTTGCAGAGGCCAGACTGGTGAATTAAATAGGAATATGACAGGGACCATCATTCTCTCATCCTTTAAAGTTTTGAGGGAGGCACTAAACTGCCATTCTCCTAAAATGTGACAGGTTTTTAAAATTTACTATTTTCACCATTGTTGAGGAACAGTTTCAAGGGCTTCCACTTGGCCTTTCTTACTATGGTTTAGTAGCTCTTATTCTAAGGTTGAGAAACTAATGTGAGAGTTCTGCTGTTTCTATCTACGTCCATTCCAATTATACATTTAGGTACAGGGGAAATGACTGGGAAGGCTCACATACCTACTGGAACCACTGTGACACTGACAGACCTGGCGCAAGACTCCATCTATTACCTGAGTCATATTTGCTCCTATTCCAATAAGGGGAGCATGCTAATGCTTTAGGACCCCAAGTATCTGTTAGTTTGGACCCTGTATCCAACCATCTTCCTTACTCCACTATAGAGTTATCTGAATAAATGGCCATAGATTCCTTTGTGGAAGGACTGCAGGAATCACTACTATGTAACTTGCTGTGGTTTTATAGAGTCCTTCCTCATGGGAATCTGGTCTCCTTCAGTTGATGGCTTCTAGGTCTGACAATAGGCAAAGAGTCGTGACTTTCCAGTAGAGCAGCTGATCTCAGCCTTTTCATTTATTTTTTTAATAATTAAAAAAGTTTTAATTGTGGTAAAACGCACACAACATAAAATTTATCATTTTACCATTTTTAAGTGTACGGTTAAGTGTATTCACATTGTTTTGCAACAGATGTCCAGAACTTTTACATCCTGCAAAACTGAAATTCTATACCCATTAAACAAGTCCCTATTTTCCCCTCCCTCCAACCCCAGGCAACCACCATTATACTTTGTTTCTATAAATTTGACTACTTTAGATGCCTCACATAAATGTAATCATACGGCATTTGTCTTTTTGTCTGCTCACCCATTCTTGATCCCCTTTAGTTACTTACAATGTGCAGTCGATCTATCTTGGCCCTAAAAATGTTCTTTGAGCCATCTCCAAAATCACTGTTGGCCAGGCCCTCCTGGTAATCATTCTAACATTAAGCCCCACCCTTCTCCTGATAGTTAAGTACTGCCAACTGGTCTCTGCTAGTCTGAGATCTTATCCCCATTGCTACTAGGGAGCCTATCGCCTACCATCAGTCCTGACTTAGAGAAAACAGCTGCTGCAAGATTCTCAGTGGTGCTGGTCCTTTCCCTATCTAGTGCATTCCTTCCTTCTTGCCTTGGTACATGGAGTGTCTTCCAGGCCTCTTCAAGAAGCATGGATTTTTCAGTCTTAGATAATGGACTCATCACAGGCCCACTTCACTAAGCCTTTTGATACCTTTCATCACAGTTTACCCCAGCAGTTCTGGCATCTCTGTTTATTTAATGTGGATGTAGGCTATTAATTTTTTCAAGTTTCAAAGAACCATCCCAGCAGTGTATAGAACCACCTCTAGGGACGTTTGCTGAGTGTTAAATCCTGTGTCATGGCGGAGTGCCCTGATATTGATGAACTCTCCCTTATCCAGCTTTACATTCCACTCCCATTTATCCAGCCCTCAGGCATACTCTCCTGGTACTTGCCATTACATGTAAGTCAGGTCCTATAGCTATTTTGGAATATAGTCTTGCCTACTTGGGCTATTTGATCCTAGTTATGAATCTGGTGGCTGGGGGATAAACCAGAGCAGATCCTGAGGAGGATTTACATGGTCTTGTAAGTTACCTATGAAGTGGAGAGAGATAGGCTTTTATCTTCCTACCTGGGACAGAGAGTCTCTTCTATAGGCCCAGAAGATTCAGAGGAATCTTGAGATTCAACCTTCTCGAATGCATCTACCTAGATGTCTTCACCCGAAATCTCAAGGTCCTACTTCTTCCCCATCAGGACCCAACTCTTATGAGGAGACATTCCCACACTGAGAATTCAGCCTTTTCTAAAATTCTCCTAATCTTCCAATTCTGCCTGATAATTAACTGTCTCTAATCACTGGCTGCAAGAGATAAGTGTTGGGGGACATGGTGGGCTCGTGTCATGAGTGGTAAAATAATTTACTAAAGACAAAGTTTAAGAGACAAGGGAAAGTTTAATAGGTATGCTGCTATAGGCAACAGTGGGACACACAGATGAGAGGTGCCTGTGTGAGCGCTGGGGTGAACATGTAGGGTCTCTTATTAGGAAGGGGTTGTGCATACAAGAGGTAGGGGGCTGTGTGATCAATTCATGCACAGGTACCTGACTGGTTGTAAGTGAGGTAAGACTTGTCAGGGGCTACTCTGAGTAATGGGCTCTATGACTCCAATAAGGGCAGGTTGTGTAGTGAAGCTTGACTGCCTAGGGTATTGTGAGATTAGCCATTTCCTGGGGGTGGTTAGTTCTGCTAGGGTAAACACACAACAAAGAGAGATGTTTTCATCTTGAGGAAATGCAGGCACACAGAGAGCCCAGGAGTGGGGGTTTTATGAACTTCAGAGCAGCTTCAGAGAGTGCCAGCCAGCTTCACAATGAGGGCCTCTTTAAACGCTGACAGTGAGGTCCTTTGCTTTAAATTGTTGGTTCACAGATCTGAGCCTGTCATTTTCTTTCAGCAGTCTTTCACCAAATGCTTAGCAATAGTCACCCACTTCCATAATCCTGATAGTTGCTATTTCCCATATATTTTTCAAATGCCTGAGACACTGCTCCAGTTAGACTGAGCATCCCCTTCCTTCCACCTGTCTCCTACCCCAATTACTGTAGGAGAAAGGCTTTGCAACTACATTTATAGTGTGCCAGGGAATCTCGTACTCCATCTACTGCATTGCCATCCAGTCTTTGTGGGTCCAATTTCAGAATCCCATCCTGAGGGTCTGTTTTCTAGGACTATTCTTGGCACCAAATGTCTTAGGTTCCCTAGAGGCAGAGCCTGAGATAGGGATTCTGGTTCAAGTGATTTATTGAGGGATTTGCTCTTAGGAAAAGAGGAGCAATAGACATAGCATAGGAGAAGGGAGAAAAACTAAAGGAGAGTGTGGATTCGAAGACCAGAATTGGTCTAATCCCACAGGGAAAGTCTGAAACAAGAACTGTACCCCCAAATTAGTCTTTTGAGACAAGGGATTATGTCAGCCATTGATAGGTCTTCTCCCCACTTGCCTCATCACCAAGAGAGATGGCTCCTGTTTCTTTGAAGACAAGTTTGAGGAAGGGGACAATTGTGAGTCATTACCAGCCACTACTGGCAACAGCTGGAGGATGGGTGCATCAACTGGAAAAAAGGATTTGGGTTGATGCCAACAGCATCCCTCATAAAAATACATATATTCTTAAGCTACGAAGACCTACAGACATATAGCACTCATATTATCTTCAAATAATAATAAATCATGTTTACAATCCCTTATCCAAAAATCTAAAAACCTCAACTAAATTCAAGATGGTATGAGAAAAAAGTATATTTTTAATAAACCTGGTATAAACTCTGAAGAAATATAAAAGTGTTGGATTACAGGGTACTGCCTCAGACTCAGCTGGGATGTTACTTATAAGACATATGTCTCATATTACATTTTTTAGTCCAAAAAAATTCCTAATTCTGAAACCAATCTGGCTCCAGGCATTTTACTTATGGAATTATGGATTTATAGCTACCATTTGTCAAGGTATTAACATTACATATGTCAAAAGTAACCCTTAACAGGGATTTTCTTTTCCCATTTTTCAGAGGAGGGATCAGAAGCACAGAAAGATTAACTAATTTACTCAAGGTCACAAACTAATGAATGGAAAAGTCAGATCTGTGAGACTTCAAAACCTGCTCCTTCCCATTACATCATGGCATCTGCTAGTGAAATCATTTCTAGTTTATGTAATATTAGCTGTCAGTAATCTGTGAAGTTTTGCGAAGAGCACTGTGATTTCCAGGAGCTCTACTACTTTGTTCGAACATATTGAAAATCCCTAGATTTGATTACTTTAATGGTCTTTCCTACCCCCTGAGATTTTGTGAGATTCTGTAAATTCTAAGCACACTGCCACTGATGGACTACTACACTTGTTACTGAACATTTATAAAGAGTCTGTGCTTTAACTTTGCACAAAAATGACAGTTTTCTATTTACTAGCATTTATTCCTATCACAGAATAATTTGCATGGGATTAGAAAAGGACTGATTATAAATCCATCATGGTCAAGAGAAAAAAAAATGGGTTTGGGAATCAGATATAAATTCAGATCTAGTTTTTGCCACTTCATTCATTCATCCATTTGGGCTTCTACTTTGACTGCCAGGCTAATATTACAACTGAATACTATACAGTGAACTTTCATATATGTATTCTTAATTTCTGCAAACTATATACCAAATAATAAAGGAAGCCAAAGTTACTTTATGGAGGTAACAAAAAATGTTTGTGAAAGTGTCACTTTTTCCTTTTACAAAATGAGTACAAGAACACTCATATCTTGTATATCCTTTGTGGAATGACTGACCACGAAGGTCAGGTTATCTTGATCACGAGTCCATTCAGGGAGACAGAATCTAGGTCACTGATAAATTTTCCAATGCTCATTTCATCTAATTAACTCTTACAGTGGTATTGAGATATCTTCCCCACTCACAGTTCCTGGAACAAATGGGACAGCAGGGTACAGAGATGGCTCTGTGTTGCATGGCTTCCTCAATAAAGCTCTCCGCTATCTGCCAGAGGCAATGCTTTCCTGCACCAGAGGCCACCCAGCCCTGACATTCTTAAAGGGTCCGAGAGGATTCCTACCTTGCCACTTGTATTATTTTGCCTTTTATCTGACTTTTCTTCCTTCACTCAGAGGCTTGAGGTATGTTTTGAGCAATAAAGCAGAACAATGAAACCCATCTGGCAATTGGTTGTGAAAGTAATTTTCTTAACCTTATTGCCTGGGCCTATTAAAACAGAACTAAAACCCAAGGCACAAGAATGTGAAGTTTTCCACAGCTTTGATTGTGCTCTATTCCCCAGAATATCATCCAATCACGAACTTTAATTTACTAAATTACATCATCACTTTTTATATCACTGATGAGTTTGTTCAATGGATTAGAAGAATTTAATTCTGGATTATTTCAACTCTCAAGTTTGCATATACTGATCTCCAGGTACTTTTAAAAGTCCTGATTTGGAGGCAAAATGGGAAGTGGCACTGATAGCCCATCTGCACACACACCCTCATCCACCCTGACTCCTGCTTTTCTCCTTGTTTCTGTATAGAACACTTTCTGGGAATCAGGAATTCTCCCTCACTGGATGGCTGCGTCAGCTGGAGTCAAAGAATCCAAGATGGGATTAATCATGCAAGGATTTTATTAGGGGAAATTCCTGTGTAAAAGAAAATAGGCAGGGAACTGGAGCAGGCTGAGAAAGCTGTCAGACTGCAATGTAAGTCTGACCCTAAATGTAGGATTCAGAGAGAAAAGGTTGGGTTCGAGCACCCTAGGCTTCTTTGCAGTCAGAGGAAGGTTTGGCAAAGCCATCATGGAATCCCCAAGCCAAAGTCAATGATCAGAGGAGTCCCATGTCTCCCAGAAATATGTCTGTCTTAGTATTCGTGCCACACTCAGTAACTGATGGGGCAGCCTGTGGGAGGCATGGTCTCAGGACAAATGCAGGGATGGATTTCACAGTTCAGCAGCTAGAGCCTTAGTCAATTACCTTTCCTGTAGTTGGAGGTTTGCAAATCGTATTCTCATGGCTACCTACAGGGAGATAATCACAAAAACATTTTGTAATACATACATACATGGGCAGCCATCTGCTTTACTTTCTTTTTTTAATCATCATCTAAGGTGAGATCAGATAGCTTTACACTAATCATTCTATTTAATTCTAACAACTCCTCTGAGATAGGTATTACTGTTATGCCTATTTTATCAATGAGGAAAATATGGATCAGAAAAGTTGAGCAACTTGTCCAAGATTACTCAGTTTGCAGGTATCCTGGCTGGAAATTGAACACAAGCAAGTTTGTCTAACTCCAAAGTCAATGTGACAGGTACTGTGTTTGGGACTGAGTTAGTGAACAAGATAAACTGTCCAACCCTCAGGAAGTTTACAATACTAATAATCCTCCCCATAACCCTGTTCCTCCTCTGCCCCCTAGCCTTGATAGCTACGATTTATTGATTGCTTCTCTGTGCTAGTCACAATGCTAAGTACCTTACAGATATTTGCTCACTTAGTCCTCAACACCCTCCCTGTTGAGTAGGTATTACTAGCCCTACTTTACATACGAAGAAACTGAGATTTAGAACATTATAGCTATGAAGTATAGCTAGTATTTATTGAGCTCACCATAACCTTATGAAGTAGGTGATCTTATTATTTCCATTTTACAGATGAGGAAACTGAATTGATGCACAAGTGGTTTAATAGCCTTCCCAAGGAAACACAGCTAAGTATGTTGTGGAGTCAAACCCAGGCACTCTGATTTCAGAGCTTGCTTGCTTAACCACTATGCCAAACTGCCAGGAGGGCTGGCTATGCATCCCTAGTCTGACTCCAAATCAGTCTCTGTCTGGGCCATATAATTCCCTTCTGCTCAACTGTTTCCCATTCACTTTTTTTTTTGAACAATCCACTTTCTCAACAAACATTCACTGAATACCTACTGTATATGCTATGTACTGGAGAAATTGGATATCCAACCAAAGAAGTATTATGCAGCCATAAAAAAGAAAGGAAGATCTTACTACACTGGTACAGCATAATCCTGGGATATATTAAATGAAAACACAGTGTGCAAAGAACTACAATTGGCCCTCCCTATCTGTGGATGCGTAAGAAAGAAGGGAACTATGAAACAAATGGTCTGAACTCTCCAAGAGTCAGTGTGATGAGTGACAAAAGAAAGCAAAAAAAAAGTTAAAAAGCAAATTTTAAAAGACACCAAAGAGACTTGACAAACTAAATGCAATGTGTCATTCCCCGATAGGATCCTGGATCTGGGGAGGAAAAAGCTATAAAGTGTTAAGTCCTAAACTGTAAATGGTTTGAGATGTTACCCTACTTGCAGTTTTAAACACACACAGGAACATGAAACTTCTGGATCTGGATTAGAGATAGAACTGTTTTTACTGACATAACAATCTTAGCACCAGTTTTCTATGCCCCATTTTTCCATGGGCTGACAGAAAGAGGGCCAGATGTCACCAGCACATACAGTGGAATCTGTACTACATAAGAGAAACTCCAAAAATATGAATTGAAGACCTTATTGAGAATGGTCTTCACAGCTGCCCATCCTTCCTTCCAGAGATGAAGAGAGATCTTTGCTCTGGAATGCAAACAAATCCTATCCAGGACAGGTTGAAGAGCGCGCTACTTCACCTTTGTGGACAAAAGAGCTATGGGGAGAGGTAAGACTTTTTATCTCTCTAGAACTCTCTATCTTTAGGGTTACTATTCAATTACCCTATAACCCAGGTGGCCAGAATTTTTTTCTTAGAAAGCCCTAACCATGCAGAAATGTGAAAATATTTAGGAGAGTTGTTTTTTGATCTAAGTGACAGTAGTGAGACAATGAGTGAAATTTGCATATGGACTATATATATTAGACCAAAATATGGAATAGATGTTAAATTTCCTGAAATTGATAACTGTATTATGATATATTTTTAAATGCCCTTTTTCTTTTGAGTAAAAGGTCATGATGTCTGTAAATTGCTATCAAATTGTTCAGCAAATAATTAAATAACACCATCAATACTCTGAAGAAAAAGAAAGAAATCAAATGGAGGCATGTTAATAATAGATGAATTAAGGTGTATACATCTATCAAAATTCATCAAATATGTGTAGTATAGGAATTATACCATAATAAAGCTGTTATTAAAATTTTTTAAATAACAAAATAACAAAAAAGGTGAGTTAAGTGAAGGATAATTCATTAAGCTATTCTTGCAACTTTTCTGTAGAATTTAATTTTTTTGAAGTAAAGGATTTTTTGAAAAGAAATAAACATATACACACTGGAAGAACTTTAGAAGCTACTAAAAATTTCTACCTATCAAGAGAGGGAAAAATGGGGTAGAGAAGATGAAATGAAGATTTCTCTAAATATAACTTTAAAAACATTTTTGACTTTTAAGCCATGTAAAATGTTACATATTCAAAATGTTATTTTAAAAGTAAACATTAAAATTGAAAATAAGTTTAAGCAAATGGACCTAACTTTACATCAAATTACTATAATAATTACCAGAGAGAAAAAAATCATTCCAAGTGTCTTCTGAACACAGTACATCCTAAGTAGGATGTGGGATAGTGTTTAAGGACAAGAAGAATTGCAAAGAAATCTTAAATTTAATTCTACTATTATTATTAGTAATATTGGTATTATAAATTTCAAATTATTTCATGTATATTAAAGGATAAAGCAAATAAATGTTAATATTATTAGAAACCATGATTTTCAAGCTAAGAAAAAATAGATGTACATAGAAGGAAAAACTAATCTTTAATTGGAAATAACAATATTATCTCATGATTTTTAAAATATAAATTTTCTAGCTCTGTCCACTGAATAAGCCCAGAAGCAATGACACCCCAGTAGCAATAAGCACACTTAGTACCCAGATCATGGCTTCTAGGTATCATTCCCCAATAAAAGGAACCATAGGACCCCCAGAAAAATGGCTGATCCCAGGTTTAGGGCAGAGAAAGTACAAAGTGAATGTGGGATATCTTTTTGTTCCAGAAAGTAAGGAAATGCTCAAAGAATGATGGAGTCATATCAAAATTACACAGGGGGGTAGCTTGAAGGAGTCTGCACTGGCCACAGTTGGGACAATTTAAGTATTAAAATAAATAATGACAAACTAAATGCAACTGTCATTGTTTGTAGAATATTGAATAAATAAAAATCTACAAACCCACAGTGATATTATTTTTTTAAAAAGTAAAAGGAAAAAATGTATTGCCACAATTGAAAGTGACTATTTCACCAACAATTACTGTAAAAATTGGTGGTTAAAGGAAAAAAAATTAAACATTTTATCATGTTATTTAATAAGGAACTCTAGTTCATCCCATGCTGGCAGCAAAAAGTTCTTTTCAAACAAATGCCAGCTATAGATACAGAAAGACCGATAGAATTAGAAAATCACCACAGTCAGAGCACCAGTGAAATAACTGACTTATGCAAAGTCTTTCAATAGATGCTAAAACTACTAGGTGAAAGGCTGTTACGTGGTACCAAAGTATATTTCCATAGATTACCTGTTCATTGCAAAGGTGTGTGTGGGGAGGGTGGTGACTGGCAGTCTTTAACCAAATGATTATGGTTAGCATCATTACGAGTAGGCCAACTTGACATTATGTGCCTCCCAATGCAATGCAGCAGGAAGTTCACAGTATTATCTACAAAATAGTCTTGCCTAAAATGTTTAACCTACATTTAACCAAGGCTTTAGATTTTACTTCTATTATATTAGAATCCAGACAATTCAGAATGTGGGACATTCCTTAAGAAAATAGGGCTTGTATTTCTAAAAAGTCAGTTGAATTGAAAAAAATTCAGGTGAATTAAAAAATTGAAATTGAAAAAAATGAGGCGACTGTTTTAGATGAAAAGAATGTTAAGGAACACAATAATCCAATGTACTGCCTGAACCTTGACTGAAAATTGATTCAAACAAAACTATCAAAGACATTTAGGAACAACTAGGAAAATGTGAATATGGGCTGCAGTATAGATGATTTTAGGGAACTGTTAATTCATAGTGTGATAATGATATAATGGTTCTGTACGTGAACACCCTAATTCTTAGGAGATTTACATGGAAATATTTAGTGGTAATGTGCTGTGGGGTCTGCAATATACTTTCACATAGGTAAAAAATATATACAAAGCAGTTAAGTCAAAAAGTTGACTATTAAACCAAGGAAGTTGAGTTTATGAATATTTAAACTTTTCTATATGTTTGAATTTTTCCACAATAAGGAGTTTTGGGGGGAAAAAACAATCTCTATTCTCAAGTTGTTCACAGACTGAAGGAAAGTCAGAAAATGAGAGTAAATTTGATGGGTTGAAACATGGTAGGAATTCCTACCTCTTAAGCCCATCCTTTGCTTTCTCTACTAATACTGTTATTTATCTTCTATGTATGTACTTTTTTCCCAGCTCAATTTTTATAAGGTATATGCAAGCAGAGACCACCTCTCTTATACTGGTCTAGTATTTAGTTAGGCCCTGGGCCCATTCAATATACTTTTGTTGAGTAAATCCCCGATTAGTAACAGATCAATGCTTCACCATCACCTAAAGGCAATTAGCCTGTCACTAAAAACTACTCCAGCCTCATCAATGCCCAGGTCTTCTATGCCTCTGTACTTTTATAATTTCTATTTCCTTTTCTTATAACTTCTGTTTCCTCTGCCTGAAATGCCCTTTCCCTTCTCTGATTGTCAGATGCATCCTACCGTTATCCAGGACTCAGTTCAAATGTTACCTGCTCTGTATTTTCATAACACTTTTGTATGTGACTGAGCATATCACCACCATATCATCATCATCATAATTAGCATCCTCCATGTTCCTCTTTACACACAGATATACATACACTCTATCATGAATATTCTGAATCCTTTCCACAAACCTTGAGGAAGGTATCATTATCCTCTTTGTACAGATAAGGAGACTAGCTCTAGGATATAAAGGGGCTTGCTTAATTGCATAGCTAGTAAGTTAGTGTGACTGCTTTTCAAACCCAGGTATGTCTAACTCTGAAGTCATTGTCATTGTTTTTTTCTACATGATTTCCTCAGGGGAAACTACTTGTGATTTCTTTTTATTTCCCCAGGGCCTACACTGGGCCTAGTGAGTAGCAGGCACTCCATATTTCTTTGTGGAAAAATTGCTGGTGCACATCATATTAGATCCTATTTCCACATATTTTTAGTACTTTCCCACCTGAAATGGTGCCTCCTCTTTACCTATTTAAACTCCACCTATTCTTTGAAATGCCTCCTCCGTGATCCCCCCAACTGTTGCAGCCTATGCTGATCTCTTTCCCCTGGTCCAACAATGCCAGCTACACGTTTTAGCCCTTGATTACATTCTACCCTACATCAGACTTGTTTGTCCTGTTCATGGTTAGCTTCTCAGGACAAGGACAAGATCTTCTCTGTGGAATGCCTCAGAGCACATAACATGGGCCTAACCACTTGGCTCATTGATGGGAAGACTCCTTTCACTGAGAACCAAATAGCCTTCAGTAATGTTGGGAGGCATTCAATTCTGCACACTTCTGAAAGTGGAGGTTGAAATTCCATTCTCTGTTTAAGAAGCCTCCCTCATTTAACAGGAAATAGTTATTTTTGCTGAGGCACAATCCTCCCATTAACAGAGGATAAGGATTGAAAACTGAGATAAAAACTAACTACATCAAGAGTCCACCATCATAAGTCTAAGTTCTACTTTAAGTCCCAGAATTCTTCAATTGTCCTTCTACATTGTTCTGCTGAAATTCTCAAGTTCTACTTTGTGAACTCTAGAGTCTAATATTGTATCTCCAGGACGACTCTGAGCATATCTGATTCTATTAAGAGAAGTCCATATTCTACTATCATTCCACAAATTTATTCCATTGAACTACAGATTCTACTCTGGGAACCCAATAATTTATGTTTGGAATTCCAGGTTGTATTCTGTGAGCCCCATATTCTCCTACTGGGCAAACAGATTCCATTATTAAAGCCCAAGATGCTGCTTTTGGAATTATAGCTTCTATTTTGGCAACTCCAGATTCTATTCCTTAAATTCCAGATTCTAATATTCTAATAAGCTTAGATTCTCTTGTCAAGGCCCAAGAGTCTAACATTGGAACCCCAGGTTCTATCCTTAAAATCACGTATCCTACTTTTGAAACATCATATTGTACTCTCTGAACCCAAGATCTTAATATTGGACCTTACATTCTACTACTACAATTTCATTGTTGGAATCCCAATTTCTGATCTTGGACCTCAAGGATCCACTTTAATAATTCTAGTTTCTGTTATTAAAACCCTAGGTCTTTTTCTCCCCAGAAAATCCTACCATTAAAACTCAAGATTCCACTCTTAGAAATTACAATTGGAATTGGAATTGGAATCTTGCACTTTACTCTCAGAACACAGATTCCATTATCAGGATTAGACTTGAAAGAGCAGAGCTGAGTCTGAAGTTCTGGGAGTAGAATCCCAGGCTCCAATTATTGAGATTTAATCATGGTTCTTCATTTGGAGCTCTAATGTCAGAACTGAATAATTTATGTTTGGAACTCCAGACTGTATTGCATGAGTCCCTCATTCTACCATTGGACTTAAAGATTACTCAAGTTGATACTACTGGTATTATAGTTTCTATTAGGGTAACTCAAGGTTCTACTTATTAAACCTTAAATTTTACTACTGGAATTCAAAGTTCTTCTAAACTCTAGAATCCAGAGGTACTTATCATAGGGGTTAAAAGCATGAGCTCTGGAGTCATACTTGTTTATTATGGTCAGATATCATCTCTGTGTTTCCCAGGTGTGACCTTTGGGAAATTATTTTATCTCTTTATGCCTCAGTTTTCTCATTTGTAAAAAAGAGATGATAATAATAGTACTAACCTGACAGGTATTTTTTGAGCACTAAATTTAATAATAATAACAACAACAACAACTGTAAAGCACAATGCTCAGCACAGAGTAAACACTTAGTAAGTGTTAGCCATTAGCATTATTACTATTGAAGCCTGATTCTAATATTAATTAATATGCTAGATTTCAATTTTTGAATTTCATAATTTAATATTGTACCTTAAGATTCTACTATAGCACCTCGAGATTCTCTATGAGAACGCAAGATGTGCTCTCTGAATCCCATTTTCTTTCTTTCTTTTTCCTCTAGTTTTCTTTTTAATATTATTTTTTATTGAACTATAGTTGATTTATAGTGTTAGTTTCAGGTGTATAGCAAAGCAATTCAGTTATACATATACATACATATGTATCTTTTCAGATATATATCCCTCCCCTGCCCCTTTCCCCTTTGGTAACCATAGTTTGTTTTCTATGTCCGTGAGTCTATTTCTGGTTTGTAAATAAAATTTTAATCTTTCTTTTTTTTAAGTGAATCCCCTTTTCTGTACTTGTATTTCAGGCTACACATTCAAACTTCAATATTGTATTACTGGAACTTAAAGTTCCAATCTCAAAACTCAAGGTTCTAATAATATAATTCCACATGCTATTCTTGTAACCCCATATTCTAGTTTGGGAACTCTACGTTCTTTCTCTGAAACTGTAGTTCCACTATTGAACCTTTACATTTTACTCTCATAACCTGAGATCCTACTGTTAGAACTCCAGGCTCCAGATTCAAGGCCTGAGATTTGAATATCTACTGAATTCCAGTATCTCTGCAGGTTCTATTCTCTGGACCTGAGCATTTTCTATCATTAGAACTCAGCTGCTACTTAGAACCCAAATTCTACTACTGGAAGCATAGACTCTACTCTCTGAACTTGAATCCTACAATTAGATTCCACAATCACAACCAGCAATTCTAATTCTAGAATTTCAATACTAGCAACCCAATATTCTATATTTGGAACACAAGTCCTAATCTGTGATTTTCATATTTTATTTTTGACCTCCAAGTTTTATCAAAGTCTGAGAACTCTAGATGCCAAACTTAGAATTTCAGATTTTACTATATTACTATAGATTTTATGCTTACAACCCCAGATTGGACTCTCAGTTTTCTAGCTTCTATCTAGAGGATGCCAATAAAGGTTTCTTTAGAACTTCCCAGGTATTCTTACTTGATCCCTCACTATCCTGAATTGTACTCTCAAATTCCTGGGACAACAAATCCCTTGATGAATGGAGTCCTCCGGAAATGAGCAAAAAAGAGCCAGATTAGCCTATGACAAAATTAAGCTAATGACTCTTCTTATAGTTCCTTTTCCTTCCCCTCCTTGCCATCTCAACTTAGTGGCTCTCCTTCAGGTCGCCAGTGCCCTTATTATGCACACTCACTGTGTCCATCCAACCCACTTAGGTCTAGTGGTTCTCAAGAATATATTTGACACTTTTTACACTAAAGTGCAAATGATTTAAAGTATTTCATACATTCTCCTATCCCTACCCTCCATTTACATTTCAAAGTCTCTGCCAAAGAGTTGAAGCTCCTAAATAACATTTCACACATTTTCAAAACAGAAGGGAGGTAATTTCGAAGGAAAACCATAGGGCCTCTGATGGACCCTTGAAATCACCTTACATAATCGATCTAGATATTGTGTTCTAAAAAGGTTCTGGGATTTGGAAAAGTTCCCTTATTTCCACCCTCATTTGTAAAATGGGGGTTAAATATTCATATAGATGATATACACAAAAGGACTTTGTGAACATTATTCAAATAAGAGCTATTGTTTTTATCTGCCTCCCTTTTCAAAAAAGCACTTCCTTTGCTGCTCTGACTGTGACTACTATGCCACCTGTTGGACATAGCTTGAATTACACTGCTGTTTTTCTCTTCAGTGTCTCTCAACAATCACTTCAGATTTCCTTGGTCATACTTGAAGATCCTTAGAAAAGAAAACTCCCTTGATTGGTTTCACTGAATTTATAATAAGTGACTTAAGATTAATGAGTTCAACAAATATCTACTGAACACTTACCAAGTGGAAAGGACCAAGGAGACAAAGATGGAGAAGTTTTAACACCTACCATTGAATGGATGAGGGCTGTGCCAGTGAATTAGGGAAGACTTCACAAAGTAGGTGATCTCCTACCTGGGTCTCATGAAAGGAATTTTTGAGAGGAAATAAGAGTACTTCAGGCAGAGAGAACAATATGAGCAAAGGCACAAAGCTGTAAATGCGCCTTTGAGAATGGTAACTTGCTCTGTGTAGTCGGAGCATTGGACCCAAAGAAGGAGATGTTCACAGACTTGTTGCATACAAAGTCCTTTGAAATATATACCCTCAAGGAAGGCTTTATAGCACAATGGCTGATACCATGGACTGTGATGGACCCAGCTAGACCTGTGTGTAAGTCTTTGTTATATTTGATAATTATTTAATCTAAGTTTCAGTTTTCTCATCTGAAAATAAAAGTAACTGCTTCACTGGGCTCTTGTCAGGATTAAATTAGTTTGTCAAATTTTTGTACACTAGCCAGCACTTAATAACTGCAATAATTACTAGCTATAACAAGCTACTATTATTTAATCTATAAGGTAGAAATTATCCTAGTACCACAGTGAAGAGAAAATGCTGAGTGGCTAAGGTACAATATCAAAACTTACATTTTTTATTTTTGCTGTACCAGAAACTCTAGACTGCAAAAGCAGGTTGGACCAGAGTGTTAAGAACTCTGACAGTAAAAAGTTTGGGCTTTATACCACGTGGGGCATGGGGAGCCACTGAAGATTTTTAAGCAGGAGAGAGTTTTGAATCAGATTTCTATTTTAGAGAGAATTCAGAACCTTATGAATACAGTCAGTGCTCTTAAAATCAACAATTGTAATTATAATGATAATCAAAATGTATTGAACACTGTATCTTAGGCACTGGAAGGAGGAAAGACTTTTCATTGCAATTTGGCTTTTAAAAAATCATCTGTTAGATGGCATCACTTCATTTTTAAAAACTTGTAGGAAGAAAACAGAGGGACAGCTCTCTTAATATTCTACTTCTAATGTGATTTTTTTTTGTTAAGTGAAAGAGAGATTTCTATATGCTTTTCTTCAACAGGTATTTTACAGGCATTATCTCTAATCTTCACAGCATGCAGGGCTTCGGGATCTGAGGATAAAGGGGTAACCTGCCCCAAATCACAGACCTGGTAAAATGGCAGGGACAGATTCAAACCCAAACCTACTTACTCCAAAGCTCTTGTTCTTTCATCAAAATGTCACTTCCTCCCAGTGGGTGGAAGAGATATTTTAAGGCAGGAAGATGCTTCCCTTGAATTATATTCAGAGAATGAGTATGAGGACCAAGGGTGAAGGCTGGGGCATCTTCCTTCTTTGAATGCAGAGAAGAAAGAGAATCTGAATCCTGGGAGCTTTAGGTTATCAGCAGTGGGGGAGCAGGTGAGGATGGGGATGAGTGAGAAGCAGGGAGGGCCCAGCAGCTGATGACAGTCCACCAGATGAGCATCACCTCACCAGGTAGCCAAGAGTTCTGGTGAACCTACTCTGTGCCAGGAATCTGGCATTGTGGGAATGAATAAGTTCTGCCCATAAGATCAGAACTAGCAGGCCCCTCAAAAATTATGTCCAGTATCTTCATTACATAGATAAGGAAACAGGCCAGAGAGAAGCAGCGATTTGCCCAAGGGTCACATGGCAGTGAGAGGCAGGATTTAGGGGCCCTGACTTATTGCAATTTGCTTCTCTTTAATTCATGCCAAAGCAAGTGTCTGATAGAAGATCCTTTCCCCAAAGCATACTTTTTAAGAGAAAAGAGAGCACCTGGGGAAGAAAGGGGCAACAGAGGGAGGAAGAGGAACCTAGAATCCTGAGGACAATCTGCCCCTCTCTCCAGCTTTCTCAAGAGCCAGCTTTGTTTGGGGATTTAAGAGGTTGTCATGTGGGAAGATAGTGGCTCCTATTTCAGGGAACTCCGAGGAGCAGAAGTGAGATTTGCTCCCCTTCTGTTACTGAAAAGCCACACCTTCTCCACATGGAATTCATTTGCATTTTAGGTGACCCTTGCAAGCCCCTCCCCCTCTCCGAATTTTACT
This sequence comes from Camelus dromedarius, assembly GCF_036321535.1. Taxonomy (NCBI): domain Eukaryota; kingdom Metazoa; phylum Chordata; class Mammalia; order Artiodactyla; family Camelidae; genus Camelus; species Camelus dromedarius. Next base: position 33,614,873 of record NC_087449.1, on the reverse strand, counting down.
TTTTCGTTTTCTCATCTGTGAAGTAGGACATTTGTACCCAACTATCTGTAAAGAGTCTTTCAAATTCCATCAATCTATAATTACATCTTTATAGGGTTTAAATTTTTCATGTTACCCAATAGGGTCCTGATGGCCTGATCTTATGCTAAGTCACATACAACTCTCTAGTTGATATAATCTCCTCTATCCATAGAAATTCCCTCACTAGACCCGTCTCTTTCATCTGGAAAAAGAAAAAGCCTTTCAGACAGGGACTTTATCATGCTAATCACCCTGACACCTACTCTGGGTTCTGAATTTCAGTTTCTTGGCAGACAAGATGATCATTCTTCTGCAGAGGGACGCATGATAAGGAAGATGAAATCTGTCTGAATCTCAGCTTCCTCATCTACAAAATTAAAGAATCTGTAAAATACCTACAATCACTGGGCTGTTGTGAGGCTTAAATAAGAAAATACATTTGACAGTATCTGGCACATATTTCAAATTCATCCACTCAAAGTTATTCATCTCCACTGCTACTATCTGGTGCCTAGTCCAAGCTACCATCTTGCTTGGATTTCTGAAAGAGCCTCCTGTTTTCTGTTTCAAATCTTGTTTCTACAATTCCATTGCCTCTCAGCAGCTAGTGATATTTTAAACATAGATTGGATCACATTCCTACCCTGGTTGAAAACCCTCCAAGGCTTCCCATTGTCCTTGGGATAAAAATCCCAAACACTTACCATTGGCTGCAAGTCCTTTGTGATCTCATTCTTGCCCACTGCTCTCTGGTCTCACCTCCTGCCACTCACTCCTTGCTCAGGCCACTCCGGCCACACTGACTGACTATGTTTCCCAGACCAGTGCACACACTGTCTCCTGGCTAACTTGGCATGTGTGTCCCAACTTACACATGACTTCCTCAGAAAGAGCTTCCTGAACTCTCCTGAATAGCAGCTTCTCAAAGATCTTTCTGCCTCCATTTTTCTCTCTCCTAACAATATGTATTTTATTATTAATAACTATCACTAATAAGAATTCTCTGAATATTTCAAGGCCTGTGCTGTGGTAATTGGTGCCATGGAAGACAACTAAATTTTATGTCAGTATATCTGGGTTCCAGTCCTGAAATCTGTTCCATGAACTTGGGCACCTTGTCTTGTTGAGCCTCATTTCCTCATCTGTAAAATAGGGTTACTAACCCCCTACCCTACTCACCATACAGGGCTCAAACAGGACGGTGCATATACATAAACCTTGTAAATTATAAAGGGCTGTATGTAAAAGTAAAGGTCTATTATTATTAACAATCCTTGCTTGCCTCCCAAGGAGACTCTGGGTAAATACGATAATATTAAAGTGATGTTCCAAGTGATTGAGGTCTAAGAGAGTGCTTTGGTCTGGAGGCCAGGTTTGAACCTGATCCTCTCCCATGGGCCAGGACTCTGTTTAATCCCTTATTAAGAGAGAAGCCTGAATATCTCCCCAATCTCTTCAATGCCTCAGGGTGTAAGGAGAAGAAAGTCCAAAAATAAGACATGGCTTGTTTGCCTGCCCAACTGCTGTCTGCCTGGATAGGGAGAGGCACCTAGCAGGTCTCTTCTTGTGCCCTGATTCTTCTGGGTCCTCCCTCCCCCAGGGGAGGTACACGGCACTGTTAGGACCCTGGAGAGAAGGGCTTTTTATTAGCTAAACTGATGACAACTGTTTCATGCATCTTCACTGCCCATCCTCACTCTGGTATTTCATGGAGAACATATTTTCCAGAGGGGTGGTTTTAAAGTGTAAAAGAACAGTACATGACTCGAAAGTTGACCATCCATCCATTTACTTGTTTGTGACCTTGGGCTGGTCCTGGGCTTCATGCCCCTAACATGTCAAATGATAAGAAATGCTGGATTATAGGATTATTGATGTCCTTTCCAGCCTGTGGTGCACTGGTACATGTTTAACAACTAGCCCTCTGAGTGTAGTTCTGAAATAAATGTGGGTTAACATTTTTGTTTATGTTAACAAGTAATATGAAAGTGAAACAACAAAAATATCTATTGGAACTTCACTCATTTGTTAATAGTATAGGTGATGTATTTGCTGAATCAGGTAATAATTTTGTTGCTGAAACACAGCTTCTTTACCCTGCTTACCAAATTGAGACTCGAGAACAGAGTTTTGGATGAAGTAGAAAAGGCAGGTCACAGTGGGCTAATGTCTCTAAGACTGTGAGCCTACTGGGAGAGAAGGCAGGGGGTTTTATAGTAAAAGTTCAAGTTCAAGGAGCAGAGCTAGTTTCCATAGAGATCATATACAGGGTAACAAATTGTTGCAAAGTTGTTCTTGTTTTTGCAGATGCAGCGGTCCCCTTCTCTCTGCTGGGTGTGAAGTTCACCTCCACTTTGGGACATTCTTAATATTCTTGTATCTAGAACAAAGGATGCATAGGAAAGGGCTCTATGGAAAAGAACTCTAGGGAAAAAATTGTGCAGTTTAAAGTCAGGTTGATAAATTCTTTAGCCTTGTAAGGAGGCTGAGGCCTGGGACCTCCTGCTGCAGTCTGAGGCCTACAGCTGGAACAACAGGATACAAGGAAATCACAAAGGGTTAAGAGGAGGGCACTGGGGTCAGGAGCAGGGAACTGAGAGCAAAAGCAGGGCACTGAGCATGATCCTTGCACACATCACCAGCACCACAAGGGGGTTGGGCAGACCACCCAAGCCTCCCTCCTTTCCAGCCTAACCCTGGTCAGCAAGAGCATGAGAAAAACCCTTTAAACCATTACATAGTTCAGCAGTTTCAAACACCATTACAGATATCAGATGGTCACTGATGACAACAGAGTCCTGCTCGGTTACAGTTTTCAAATGCTGGAAGAATATTTCCTTAACTTTTGTTGTGTTTTTCACAGTGTAACAGCTATAGATGCAACACAGTTTTAAATTCAATCTGCATTATTAACATTTGCCCTATCACTTGCTTTTGCATGTAGATATCCAGTTGTCCCAGCAACATTTGTTGAAAGGCTATTCTTTCCCCACTGAGTGGTAGAGCACACTATAACTTAAAACATTCAAAACACTGAGAATTAAACTGTTTTATTTCTTTGCAAAAAATTATCAAGAGTAATTTAAACAATGCTTGCCTTCTTGTTGTATAACTTACAGTATGAGTAAACAACTTTTCTATGCCTGGAACATGGTTCTACTTCTAAGTTTGGATCAGCTTTCAACATTTTATTTTTTGCACTTTCAACATTGTGAAATATCTCTAAAATTTTTAAAGTGAATTTCCTTACTGGGGTAGCTTTCTCTAAGATATCTTCATTCTTTTGGTCACAACCATTTTCCTCATTTATGTCATTAAGTTTGTTTTCACTAAGTTCCTCTAGCTGCAGATCTAGTGTATTCTAAATGGAAGGACTGTCAACATTCCCATGCTCAACTATTTTTTCTATAATTCCATTTATGTTCAATTAGAGTTTCACTTCCAGCCAGATCTTTTTTTTTTTTTTTGCTAATTCCCTTTTTTGATTACTCATTTCCGTAAAACGTCATGTGAGTTTTATCACTAGCAGTAAAAGAGGCAGCACAATATACACATTATTGTCTGTGCAAGGACTGAGTAACAACAGATGTGCAGTGACCAATTACTGATAGACTTTGAAAGAAGTGATGTGATTGATCACAGATCATAAAGTCCGTCTGTTATTTACATAGTGTGTACTGAAGAGATAGCAGCAAAGTTTATACTTTGTGCAATTACTTGCAGTTAATATACTGTGATAAGCGAAACTTGAATTGTTTTGTTGGACTGATGTTATTGAACTAAACTGTGGGAACTAAAATTTGCTCATTTCAGAACTTTGCAAGCAAGGACTAACTCTATTTATAAACTCTGTTTTTAATATAATTTAATTGTAAGTTTACATAACTTAACTTTTCAAAATGGCCACATTTAACAATTGGCTCACAAAGTTACTTAAAATTTAACAACTGGCTCTCATGAGCTAATACAAGCTGGCTCCAGCCCATCAGTGTTTTCAGCTGATATATTCCTCAAATGTATGAATCCAATCCTTTGTCTTCTCAGCCAAAACATACATTAACACATATATATGAATACATTTAAAACTAAGCAAAAACATTTTTTTCCCAACTCTGTATTCCTATAGTGTCTGGAGCATATTTAGAGATCAGTGTTTGTGGGATTGAGGCCAATTCACATTCACACGAGAACGCACACATAATTGACATTATTCACTCACATGTACAACTTGGATGTAGCATGCCCAAAAAAAATAAACCTTGTGAGTCATCAGGCTATAATGGATGCTGGCTACTTGGCTGGTCTACTCTCCTCCAAAATATTTTTTGTTTATTTGGTTTTCTGAGTATGAGCGAATACATGTACGTTGGAAAGAATAGGAAAGGGTATAAAGATGCTGTTAACTTTCTTCTAGGGCTGTGGAGATAGAGATAGGAAACAGTGTTTGAGGTTCAAAAGATGAGCAAAAGCAAGGCAAGATAATCAACTTTGAGAGCCTACCACGTACCTGACACTTTCTTTGTAATTCTTTCAACTATGTACCGTACAAATAAGAAAAACAAGACTCAGAGAGAATAAGTAACTACGGTCAGTCAAACAGCTTGAAGTTGGTGGAGCTGTGATTTAAACTCAGATCTGCCAACTCCAAAATGCAGGCTCCTCCCACTATGCCATACTATCTCTGTACATGGTTGGTAGTATGGAGTAGGCTAGTGTGCTGAAGGGGCCCTGACTGAACTGGACACTGAGGTGAGGCCCAGAGATTCAGATGCCTAAATAAAAACTTTCTTCCTCAGTCCAGTCCATGTTTACATCATTAGAACCCAAGTGTCCAGTCTGTAACCCAGGGTCTTTCCATTGCACCACACGTGCCATGCTGCCTCATATGTAATTCTTATGAAAACATATCATAAACATTCTCTAACATCAAAGTATCCTAATACTTTCCTTCTAGGACCAGAGAATGGCAGTGTAAGTCACTATGGACAGAATGTTGATAATAATAATCATGCTTATGGAAACACCCTTGTGGTATTATTCAGTCAAATGTAACTTATAGGAAAGTATTTCACTCACATTACAAGTGGTTTTCTCCACCCTGGTAGCTGGTGCACATTCCCTCTCTGAGTGTGAGAAGAGGTGTGGTGGTGCTGAAACAACAAAGAAATTTGTAGTCAGACAGACCTGGGTTGGAATCTTAGCTCTACCCCTTACAGTCACCTTGAATACATAACTTCACCTCTCTGAACCTCAGTTTCCTAATTTGTCAACATGTTGAAACAGCACTCATCATTTTTTCTCTCAAGCCTGCTCTCCCGCCCCTGCTGTCTCCCAGTTGGACAGAATGGAATACCCAAATACCTAAGCCAGAAACCCAAGTGTCACTTTTAACTTCTCCCTCTTTTTCACACACCAATCTGATCATAAGTTTGACGATTTTGCTTCGTGAAATCTCCACTCTCCCTGCTCTACCCTAATTCAGGTTCACCATCACTTTTGTCTGGATTATTGCAACAGACACTTATAAATGGCTTTCCTGTCTCCAAATTTGTGCCCTCTATAATTTATTCTCTACACAGCAGTTAGAGTGATCTTTTCTAAAATCAAAACTGTTAATGCCATTGACCAGCTTAAAAGCTCTAACAGCTTCCCATCACCCATAAAATAAAATCCAAGGTCCTTGAGATGGATTACAAGGCCTTTCCTGATTTGGCCTCCACCTTGGTTGTCATTCCTTCCCATCCTTGTCCTCTCTGCCTCAGCTAAAATTGTCTCTCAGTTCTTCAGACACATCATGTTTTCTCTTGCCTCTGGGTTACTGCATATTCTATACCTGCTACCTGGAACACACTCTTCCCCTGTCTCACCGCTCCTGCCTCTGCACCCAATTTACCTCGCTAAGTCCCAGACATTCTTCAAGTCTCTGTTTAGGTATCACTTCCTCTAAAAAATCTTGCCCAACCCCATATGTTTGGGTAGGATGCCCCTGATTTGTATTCCTATGTAGCACACTGTGCTTACACCCTAATTCTAATTGCCTTTTTTCTCATCTGCCTCCACCAATAGACCAAACCTAAGGGCAGAGACAGTATTTTGCTTACCATGGAACATAGTGTCTCATACATCATAGTGTTCAATAAATATCTGACCAACTGACTGACTGTTCTGTGCTCTCATTGCATAGATCCTAGGCTCTGTAGCCTAGATTTTAGTATCTGTTTCTGGCCTTCTCTTTGATTTAGATTATCTGTTCTCTTGCTGCACCCTAGGTCACTTCCAAGACTTTCAACTCTGAATATTCTCTCTTACTATCAAATCCTCTGCAGTTCCATTTAGGACAATCCATTCTTTACCCCCAAGGAATCCAGGGTAACTGCTGGTCAACCCTGACTGCAACTCATATGTATCCAGAGAGATTCAGATAATAACAAATACTGTTTGCCAATTCCTTGCATATATAACAGACATTAGCCTCATTTCATTGATGAAGAAAAAGGTCCTCTGTTCATATTCAGTAGTTAGACAGGATTTGAATCTAGGTCTGTCTGTTCCAAAGCTTTTTCTACTACACAGTCTCAAAAGTGTTATATCTCTTATATCAGATTTGACAGAAAATATACGTACTGGTAGGGGAGACAAACAATGGTAGCAGTGAGGCACAACCTTCTGAAAGAGTAGTTTGGTAATATCTAATAAAACTACATATGCACATATCTCTTCACCCAGAAATCTCACTTCAAAGAACTTACTCTAAAGATATATCTACAACATTGGAAAAATACACATGCACAAAATTATTTGTTGCAACCTTGTCTGTAACACAAAATACTGGAAACAATCTAAATACTCACACATAGGAGAATGTATGGAATAAATTATGGGAGAATAAACTATTGAAGTGGGTCTCAAACATTTTGGTAACAAGCCCCCTTTATACCCTTATAAATTATTGAGGACCTCAGAGATCTTTTGTCTATGTGGACTATATTGATATTTATCATCTTAGAAATTAAAACTGAGAAAATATTTTAAATAATTATTTATTCATTTATGTAAAATACCAATAGTGAACTCATTGTATGTTAACATACATAACTTATTTTAATAAAAAATAACTATATTTTCCACAACAGAAACATAGTAAGAACAGTGGCATTATTTACATTTTTGCAAATCTCTTTAAAGTCAGTCCCCTAGGAGATAGCTGGATTATCACATCTGCTTCTGCATTTAGTCTGTTGGGATATGTTGTTTCAGGTGATATACATGAAGGAAATATGTCCCTAACAGATATGTGGTTAGAAAAGTAAGGATATTTTAATAGTCATTTCAGATATTTGTAGGTATTTTCTTTGATACTAGATCAAAACTTGACAAGTGGTAATTTCTTAATGGTTAGCTGCAATGTGGAATTTGAAACCATATCAATTAATTTTTTGTACTCTGTTCCATTAAAATATTTTGGCCTATAAAATACTTTAAAGGGATATTTCACCCACATATGTATTTGTAACATTATGTATTGATCATTTGAAAAAATACTAGTTCACAGAATTATGTAGACCTTTCAAATGTTGACATATTTCATTATATTATTTTATTTATTTATTTATTTATTTATTTATTTATTTATTTATTTATTTATTTATTTATTTATTCATTCATTCATTATATACTTTTAAAAAACAAACAAACCACTCCACAACATTTGTTACTATAACCACCCATCTCTTCAGAAAAGTTTGGGAAGCTGTCAAGTTTATGGTGGGGAATACAAGTTTTTCAAAATTCTAGTATTTACTTGAAAGCTTGAATTTTATCACTGGCAACAAATACTGTTAGTTGTTTTCCTTGATGTGACAAGCTCACTTCAGCCATTTTCTAGGAAATGTCTGTCAAATTCCCAAGTCTGAATAACCACAATTCATCTGTTGCTCTTTAAAATAAAAATGATGTTCAAGCAAAAGTCGTGTGTGTGTGTGTGTGTGTGTGTGTGTGTGTGTGTTCTAGCTCTACTCACTGAGAGAGCCTAGAAGCAATGGCACCATAGTGTCAATGAGCACACCTACCACCTAGATCTTAATTTCTAAATATCATTCTCCCTAAATGGAACTAGGGCTTTTAGGGAAAAGGGTGATTCCAGGGCTGGGATGAGGAAAGCACAAGGTAAGCCTGGGATGCAGTGCCAGAAAGTAAGGGAAATGCTTGGAAAATGATGGTGAGGTGATAATAGAACATAAAAGCCAACCAAATCTGAAAAATTTTATGTCAAAATATATAATGATGGTAATGAGTATAAAATTCATAGAATAAAATAAAAATTGATGTGTTCATCTTGATATAAATCAGTAAGTGGATAAATGAATAAATCAGGGAAAAGCAAAAAGCTCTCCCATACAGTAGGAAGGCAAGTAGAAAATGTTTAAGGAATGTTAATGATGAAATTAGAAATTTGATGACTACTATACTTATAACTGTTTCAAGTAAAAATTATCAGTGAATATTAAAACTTGTGATCACTCCATAAGATATTTATCAGTCACAAAGAGCAAAATAGTCACTTTACACTGGATAAACCTGGCAGGTACTACTTTAATTAACCTTGTGAACAAAACTGCTCTCACCTGTCAGTGATGGGCTGTATAGGTATCACATGCCTCCTGATATGATGCATTGAGAAGGACACAGCATCAGTTCTATAGTACTCCTGACAAAAATGCATAACCTGAATCTTATCATGAAAAGACATCAGGCAAACTCAAACTGAGAGATATTTTACAAAATAAATGGCATGTATTCCGTAAAAATGTCAAGGTCATAAAAAACAAAGACTGAGAAGTGGTTCCAGATTAGAGAATACTAGAAAGCTTTGACACTAATTATAACATGTGATCCTGCACTGAATCCTGAGTCAGAAAAATTTTTTTTTCTTTTGTTTTTAAGAATATCAGTGGAACAATTTGCAAAATTTGAATAAGTTCATAGATTAAATCACAGCACTGTATCAATATTAAGTTTCTGCTTTTGATAATTGTACTGTGATAGCTGTACTATTTTGAGGAAATATACTGAAAAACATTTAGGGATAAATGGATAAGAAAATAATAATAGTTTCTTTAAATATCTATATTTATGTCTATCTGTGACAGAAGAAAGAGTGAGAATGAGAGCATGTGTGCACACAGAAAAGAATAAAGCAAATGTGGCTAGATATGGGTAAAAGATATATGGATTCTTCTGTAGAATTTTTGAAAATTTTCTTTAAATATGAAATTATTTCAAAATAAAAAGTTAAAAATCCCACAAACATATAACATTTTGTATTATTTCCTTCTAAATACTATATTTATATATTTTAAAAATATATACAAACATAATTGGGATCATACAATAGTCTTTTTTACTTAACATTCAATTTGATATTGAACCATGAGCAGTTTTCAATGTCATGTAAAATTCTTTAAAAATGCAATGTTATATATGTAAATTTTAAAAATGTGCAGTATATTGTATATATGTATTTACATGCAACATATTGTATATGTACAAATTATATCAATTTTACATAATAAAATTGAAAAATAAAAAAATGCAATGTTAATAGATGCATAGTATTTCTGTACTATTCTGTAATTCATTTAATTCACCTAAGGTCTTCCTAATATTTTTGTTATAAACCTATAGTAAAATATACAGTAAACACATTTTTGCACCTATCTTTTTTCACATATTTGATTACTTCCTTACTCCATTCCTAAAATGGGAATTGCTTTGTTCTTTTTTAAATGACTCAAGTGACCTAACAAGCTCCTAAACATCCCCAATTTCCTTTTTAAGTTTGTACTGCTTTACTGACTTCTGGCCTGCTCCAGGGCTCTCCTGTTTGGTAACAGGTAACTGAATTCTGGGTTTGACTCCTGACTGTGATTGGTGATTACAGGAGTGTGGGAGGCCACAGCTAGCAGCAGCAGGCTCGGGTCAGTTCTGGGCAGCAGGGCAATCACCTGTTGAAGGGGAGTCATACTCTGCGGTGGACCCTTGAAGTTAATGGGAAAGGCCTGAGAAGTCGCTGAGTAGGTGTGATGCACTAGCCTGATACACATCAGGCTAAGCCACAGCTTAGTTCAACTTTACATCCCCTGAGGTGTACTCTGTGCTGAGACTGGTTGTGGGAACCACAGATGAATCATACACTCCCAAACTGATGGTATAAGTAAACAGGTGTTGAGAGTGTAGTAATGAGTGCTTATAAATTGGGAAGCACAAGGATTACTGGGAGCATGAAGAAGGTTTTGTGCCTTCTTTTAAACAGAATTTTATACTGTGTACTCTTGTACACAAATATTCATTCATTCCGCCTTCCCTTCTTTCTTTTCATTCAGTGTACCTATAATTTATTAAGTATATACCCCAGACCCAAAGGGGTGGAAGTGGAGTTGGAGAGGAGGAGGGAAATTCAATAAAATCAAGCAGTAGAATTTATCAGGTTTAGTATCAGTTGTCCAGGACAGGGACACAAGAGTTAAGGATGATTCCTATGCCATTCACCAAGCCAAAAAATGAGTATCTTTTTGATAACTTTTTTCCCCTCAGCTTTATTGAGGTATAATTGACAAATAAAAGGCCTGAATTTTAAACAACAAATTTTAAGGAGCAAAGAAATTTTTGTTTGGGGTACTACACTTTAAATTCACTTAAAGAAACCGTTCTTAGAATACTGCCTTTCTACAGGATGTACATGATATAAAAATGAAAGTGGGGAGGCCTACCAGATATTAATAAAGAGGTATTTTAGAATCACTGGATAGTAGTGGAAATTAATGCAAAACTGAGAGTAGGGTAACCAAATCAATTGACAGAGGTCAAGGCAGATTAAAATGAAGGATTTACCAGAGAGGAGAGAAAAACAGATGAGAGATTATACAAAGAGAGCAACTGGGTAGGAAGAGTCAAAACAATGGAATGAACTTGCAGATGAAAGGATTTAAAATGGATTATTACAATCAGGGAGGTGGTAGTGATGATAAAGGCAAACTCTTGAGCAACATAATTTAAATAGAAGGGGAGAAAGCGTGAAGCAAGAGGAAACTGGTCCTGGGAACAAATGAATCATCTTCACGTAGTAGCTACACCCTGGGTAGCATGATTATTCATAAATAAGTGCAGATTTCCTGCAGCAGTAGTGAACCAGGCTTGGAAAGCACAGTGCTAATGTTAGGCTGCCAAACTAATCTCACTTAAAGGGTGCTTTTCTCTAGATTGAAGATTTTTAGCAACAGTAACTTACTCTTAATGCATTTTCTGAATATTGCAGAAAGGACTGTTAGGGTATCAGACAGAAGACTGAAGGAATCTCAGGGTCTACTTCCAGCTTTTCCTTAGGTTGGAGGTATTTCCCATGTAAAATGGTGGTAGTATAGTACTTAATTCATAGAGCTGTTGTGAGGATAAATCATAGTTGCCTTCAGAGCTCCAGTTTCTTGTTATAAAAAGGGGATAGTGATTTTTTTCCTTTTTTTTTTTTTTTTTTTTGCAATGTGACTCAGAAGTAGGTGGTGAAGGCACACTCCGGATTGTACAGGAACAGCTTTCATTGATTGGAAGAGAGCTGTTAGGTTATGTTTTCTCTAAGGTGGCTGCTCAATTATTATTTGCAAGTTCCCAGAGACCTTATAATTTTCTCATTAAGATTTATTATTATTAGGACATAACCTAAGGTAAGGTGAGATTGCTTTATAATTCTTTTTTATACAGAAAAATATACTGGTTCTATGCAGGTATCTGCTATGCAACAGCATGTCATAGGATCCAGGGAACTAGGCTCTATTATTCTTCAGTGGAGGGATGTTATATAAATTCATTAGTGAAATTTAGGGAAATTTTACCCAGAGCAGGAATGATGAAGAATGATGCACCCAGCTTTTGATAGGAATACATTTACACAATACAGATAGAGAAAGAAAAAAAAACCAGGTGAGAACAATCCTGAATCTAAGAAAGAATGAGAGGGTGTTTTGGAATCAACAATAATAGGAACTAATACTTCCTGAGTACTTTCCATGGGCCAGTTCCTTTACATAAATTATCTCCACACTTCACAACAACCAGCAAGGCATTAGAAAACCGAGGTTGAGAAATATTATATAACTTGCACAGTCATAAAGCTAAACGGGACAGAGCTGGAATTGGTAGTATCAGGATCTGTCTGCCACTGAAGTCCCTGCTCATTCTGAGAAACCACTGTATGATAAAATAATGTATGTAGAAAAATTTGGGACCAGACAATTTGAAGAATTTCTTTCTCTGTTTTCCTTTGACAGTCTTTTTATTTCCTTTGTTTTTAGTGCTGATATTTGCACCCTAGCGTTTGACTGAAATCAAATTTGGAGTATCTGTAAAGAGAATGATTCCACAGTCCTCGCTGTTACAATTTCCTTCCTTCTGAGCCTTACCTGGGATTTGGCAGGGGCTGGGGGTGTACGGGTAGAAGACGGGGTGGGGAAGTCGGTTAGTTATAAGAGATGGATTGTTCTTTTCTTACCTTTAAGTTGTTTATGAATATCTGGACAACCCGTTGACTATTCGTTTCTCTTGCTCGGCCTGTTACTATCTTTTTCTATTTTGTGAGAGTTTGGAGGTTAAGGGTTTGGTATCTGAAGGAAATTCCTGAAATGATCTGCCAGTATATCCAAAAAAAGTTAAGGTCAAAGACAACTCCTTCATCTGTTTTGGGAAAGGATTCTGTGTGCGTCTGTGGAAGAAGGTTGGTTGTGGGTCACTCTTCTTACACCCAGACACACTGAAGGGATTAGGAGGGATCCCTCTGGAACCTTGAGAGATGAGAATGAGGAAATTCCCTCACACTCCTGCTCTCGGGTGAAGGTCCGAGTGACAGGAACGTTCACGTACCTTCTGGAGAGAGGGCAAAGGTGCAAAGGTGCCCAGGGCCTGAGGACTGGGGAGAGAGGAGGAGACCTACCAAGGTCGCTGGAGACCGAGGGGCTTCCGGCTCCGGGAAGCGCGGTCGGGGGCGGGCTGGGGGCCGAGGGCGGCGCAGGGAGCATGAGGCCCCCGCCTTCCCCAGGCCGTGCTCCCTCGCGCTCCCTCGCGCTCCCTCGCGCTCCCTGCCGCTCGTGCCCGGGCGGCCGCCGCAGTCCCGGCGCCGTAGCCGGGCGTGGAGTCCAGGGGGCGCTGTGGCCCAGCGCCGCCGGCGGCAGGAGCGGCCACGGGAACGCTGGAGGCTTCGCGGAGGATCCCCGCCTGCAGCACCTCGGTCGTCCCGCCGCAGCCTTGCGCCCCCGGCCCCGCTCAGCGGCGCTCCTCCGGGATCTGCGTGGCTGCGGCGGCCCGGGAGCCCGATGTGGCTCGGCGGGCTCTGGGCCTCAGCAGCAGCGGCGACCACAGCCCCGTCAGGAGTGGGAGGCTTCGCGGCGGCGCTCGGGGCCGGGCCGGTGCCCTCCGGAGGAGGCTGTCGGCTCAGGGACGACCCCCCTGGCCATGCTGAGGCGGCGGCGGCCGCTGCTCAAGGTGAGTGTGGTGCGGCGCGGCGCGGTCCCGGGCTTGCTGGCCTTCGGCTGCCCGGGAGGGCCCTGGCGGCAAGCCTTCGGGCGGGGCGGACGGGGCGTCCTGCAGCTGCGGCCGCCTCCCCCACCCCGCGGCTTGGGGGCCACAGCCCTTCCTCCCCGCATCCCCCAGGAGGCTGGAGGCGCTTGGGGAGCGACTAGGCCCCGCGTCGTCGGGAAGCCCTCGCCCCGGCCTGGGCTGCGGGGCCACCCGGTGTGTGGAGTTGGGGGCTGGCAGGGTCACTGGCACCCTTCAGGTTGGCCCGGGGCCGGGGCCGAGCGCAGCCTTTTATCCCGGGCCCTGCACGTACATCCCGGAGGGAGGCAGAGGACGCCTGTTCGGAAACCGCCTGGGCGTCTCCGCGCCGGGTGCGGAGTCTCACAGAGTCCCGGGGGGAGGGCGGGAGGGCAGGGTGAGAATCCGTGGGCAGAAAGTGCGGGGCCCTGAAAGCCCTTGGAACTCTTGGAGTGTCATTCACCCATCTGACTGGGCTGAAAAAAACCTTTTGCGTCTTATTTGCGGTGAAATTTCATCACCTACCAGTAGCTCATCTTTGCCTTCTTTTACATTTTGCTTCTGAGCTGAGCGTGGTCTGCCTTGGAGAAAGCCCCATCCCAGCTTTGCGATGTTAAGTTTCCTAGATAAATACTCACAATTAGAAAAATACCTTAAAAAACCCAAAAAAGTCTGTTCCCCCATCCCCCTAATAAGGGAGTGTAAATATTTTAATGCCTCAGTACGTGATACAAAAATATCCCCCTAAATAGGTCCATAGGATGGATGACAAGAGGATTTTAAAGTCGTGCTAACTACTCTAATAAGATACCTGGTGGAAATAGGACATATTCTACATTTTAGTAATTAAGTGATTTGTTCTGTTATTAATGTGAAAAAAAAGGCGATCACAGTTTGATACTGTAAGTCAGATATTTGGGTGTTTATGGTTTATGATAAATGTGGTTCAAATTATTCATGTTTTCCTATTATGTATGTGAAGGTTGCAGGAGTAATAAATAGTTATAAAACTTTTGTAATTATGAAAAAAATACACTTACTGTAGAAAATTTAGAAAGTACAGAGAGATACGGTGCCGACTCTCAATAAATATTTAGTAATAGGGGAAAAGTCACCCATAATCTCACAGTTAGAACATTGCAATGGTCATTTAAAGTTTAAAATGAGCTTTATTGTTGGTGGTTTTTAAATTATTTCTGTATTAGGTTCAATGTTAACTGTTCCATTTTACTGTTTAACATCCAGCCATTTGTGTAAGCTCTGTAAAAATGTTTTACTAAATTACATTGCAATCATAGTTGAATTCATCAATTAAAACAGAATAACATGGGTAACTACCTGAAAGATCCTTGATCTACCTTCTGTGTAGCATGTGAAGCTCCTAAGGTCTAGAGAGGTTTGGCGTAGTAAACGTTTTTTTGAGGACCTGTGCAGTTAGATGTCATAGTCTTGTATTGTTTCTGTAAAATTTTGCTTAAATATTTATAACTGTAAAAAATTGGCTTTATTAAAAAATTTTGCGAGGTAGGTTGATTTAGGTTTTAAAACATCTAATTCAGTTCTTACTGTGTCCATAAAGACTACCAACATCAGAATCAGCTGTGAGTCCTTGCCCTTTGAATTGGAATTTCTAAGAAATGATGGTGGCCCAAGAATCTTTATTTTTATCAAGCTCTCCAATTCTTTAGTCCTACTAAAGTTTGAGAATCACTTATATTAAGTTTAAAGTTAACTAACCTTGACAAGCTGAATGAAAGCATCTCTTTTCTAGCAAAGCTATCAGTCTTAAGTGGCAATGCAGTCATTTCTCAGAACAACAAATAGTGGTGTTATAATCTTAGAAAAATGGTATTTCCAGGGACAGCTGATTCAGTCAACAAACATGAGAGCCTTTTCTGGTAGCTGAGGTGTTACAGAAGGATACCTGGCCACTTACCTTGGCTTTTGATCTTGGACTTTAATGTCATTGTCTGTAAAATGAAGATCATTATTATGCTTATCTTTCAAGGCTTTTAGGGTAGATACATCTGAAAAGATTTTGTAATCTGTAAAAGATCTTTATAAAATTTTAGCTACTAAGTGCTATGTCCTGCCTTTGGTATTCTGAGAAACACAAAAATGACCAAGGGCTGTACTAGCAACTAGCTAATTGTGGAAGCAGGACATGTTTAGTTAACTGTTACAAGGCAGAGTCAGACACGTGTTGTAATTGAGTGGAACATGCTAGATCTCTCTTTAAGGCTTCTATGTTTAATCCAGTAGCTTGCTGTTTAAGAAAATTAATAATTTTTGTATATGGTTATTCCTTTTCTTTCAATTTCTGATTCAGTGTTTTATTCTTCAAGGAGAAAATTGTATGTTTCCTGGTAACCAGTGGTTTTGTATTAACTCCTTTAGAAAGACTGAGTGAGTGGGGATGATCCCATTTCTTCCTCTGTTACTAAGCTAGCTACCTCTGTTCATTCTATTCTGTAAACTTTTATTTGGCCCTTGTTACATGCTGGCCATAGACTAGTTTCAAGGCACAAAGCTTGCTTAAAAGATAACTGCTAGGATTTTAACTTAAATTCTTATGTTCCTAAAGGGATGGTGTGTGTGTGTGGTATGTTTTGTGGTTGTTAATTGCATGATGTGGTGCAGAGTATGGAATTAGATGTGGGTAAATCCTAATTGCAATCTTAACTACAATCTTAGAGCAATGTGACATTTAGATCCTGAATTTCATCTTATGTACTATTAGTGTAATATTACCCCTCAGTACTCAGGGCAGTAGAACAGGTTCCATGAGAGAAAAGTAATCAAAAGCAGTTAACTCAGTGTCTGTCACATAGAAGGTGTTCAATAAATATGCAGTTCCATTCTTCCTTTTGGGGAAAACAAAAACCAGGCATTGGAATTTCTGTGTGACTTAAAACTGGTAGCTTTAATTTTTTTAGAGAATGAGTCTACTTTTGGAAATTTTTGATAGAAAACAATTTTAATCTGAACTGTTACACATATTTTCCATTTCATTTTTAGCTAATAAATTAGATGTTCCCTATTTATAGCTAATAAAT
The DNA here is from genome assembly GCF_036321535.1 of Camelus dromedarius. NCBI lineage: Eukaryota > Metazoa > Chordata > Mammalia > Artiodactyla > Camelidae > Camelus > Camelus dromedarius. The sequence goes on along the minus strand of NC_087449.1, from coordinate 33,598,218 downwards.
TAGCTGTTCTCTGTGAAAATGTATACTTGTTTCACTTTCAGTTTTATTCATTTTCAGCTGTTTTTGGATTTTATATGATTTTTGATTTTACTTTTGTGTACCTGACTTGAATTGTATAGAATAACATTTATCGTATATAATTATCAGTGAAAGATGCACAGTTGCAGTTGCCGAATAGGCATAGTTCATATACTTAGTTTTCAAAAAGCAATATCAATTTCTTAAACTTAACATTATTTAAGAATTGGAAAAGGGGGAGGGTATAGCTCAAGTGATAGAGAGCATGCTTAGCAATGCATGAGGTCCTGGGTTCAATCCCGACAACCTCCTCTAAAAATAAATAAACCTAATTACCTCCTTCTCCCAACAAAAAAGAAAACAAACAAAAACTAAAAACAAACAAACAAAACAAAACAAAAAGAATTGGAAAGTCTTCAAAACATAGACTTTTCCTGACAAACTGCAATAGATTGGAACTAGATTTTTATAACCTGTTAGATATGGGGTCTAGTCTTATAACCTATATGATCCTGGACAAGTTTCTTATCCCTTTAAGCCTCAATTTATTCGCCTATAAGATGAAACTGACAATGCCTACTTTATAGGATTATTGTGAAGATATAAATGATATAATGTGTAAGTCAGAGCTGCAGTTCCCGTCCCATGAGTCCTGGTAAATCAATGTTACCCTGGAAGTGGAAAATATACTTCTTGTTTACTTCTGTTTGAAAGGGCTTGAAAGATCATTATTTATAGAGTTTACTACTGAGAAATAAAATCAGTATGACTATTTTTTAAGTATTAAAGATTACTAATTTGAGACGAAACCAAGGCATCATAGTTAGTATTTTAATTGTATAGTTAATAGAATGCCTTATACTTTATAATACTCAATTTTATTAAATACAATAATTTAGAGTTTTATAAAATATTCCCTATTAAACTTTTTTATTTTGAAGTATTGTAAGTTGCCCATTTACAGAACTGAACTATTGGGAACATCAAAACAGTATATAATGTTTTGTACTTATGAAGTACTTTTTGAGAACCTTAAATAAGGTAAAGATGAGTAAATCTCTTTGGACATGCTGAAATCAAGAAAAAAGGCATTGAATTCACATTGGGCAAGGGGAAAAGGAGAACTTTATCTATGTGGATGAGGCTCTTGAAGCGTTTGGGATTTCATATTACAGAATTATTTGTAAAAATCCTAGAATTTTTTCTGTAAATTATCTTTTAGTTTAAAATCATTACATTCGTTTATTTAAGCTTAAAAATGCTTTTGGAGCCCTAATTTTTGACTACAATAGTTTCTTTAGCTGATAATTCTGTAGTGATTTTTCTTTTTTCTGATTTTTTTAAACTTTTTTTTTAAGTTTTTTGTTGAGGGGGAGGTAATTATGTTTATTTATCTCTTTGTTTTTAGAGGTGGTACTGGGGATTGAACCCAGGACCTCATGCATGCTAAACATGCACTTTACCACTTGTGCTATACCCTCCCTCTTTGATTATTCTTGATAACATATCCTTAAGGATATGTGGCTTAAGATCTATGATGGTAGTTCTGTTGCATTTTAAAAAAATATGGAAGTTTTAAGTCCATAACCCTAGATTTAAAAAATTAAATAGAAATGTGTTACTTTTTGAGGGAAGGAGTCTTAGAAAGTAAGATCTAAGGAAATGGTAAAAGGGCTCTAGACTTTTTGTTAATCAAGGAAAATTTGGATATATCCAGTCCTGAGTTTTAACTGGAAGTTTGAAATAATATTAACCAATTTAGAGAGGTTTTAAGATGTGAAATGAAGAACATATATGCTTCAATTAAATTTAGATTATTAGGTAAAGCTCCATTTAAAAAAATAACAGCTTTATTGAGATTTTCAAATACCATACAATTCATCCATTTAAAGTGTACAATTCACTGTCTGTTGGTATATTCACAGAGTTATGCAAGCATTAACACTGTCTAATTTTAGACATTTTCATCATTCCAAAAAACAAAACAAAACAAAACCAAGCCAACCACCCCATACACATTAGTAATTACTCCCCATATCCCCCTCAATCTTCCCAGCCCTTGGCAGCTACTTTCTGCCTCTGTGGATTTGCCTGTTCTGAACATTTCATATAAATGTGGAGTCATAAGATATGTGACTGGTTTCTTTCATTTAGAACAATGTTTTTAGGGTTCGTCCATTTATAGCATGTATCAGTAGTCCTTTTTTACGGTTGAATAATATTCCAGTGTGTGGATATACCACATTTTATTTATCCATTCAGTTTGGGTTGTTCCTGCTTTTTTTGACTATTATAAATAATGTTGCTGTGAATATTTCACATGTTTTCCTTCCTTTTGGGTATATACTTAGAGGTGGAATTACCAGGGTTAAATGGTAACTCATCATTTAAACTTTTTTGAGGAACTGCATCATTTTACCTTCCCACCAGCAGCGTATGAGGGTTTGTTTCTTCACATCCTCACCAAAACTTATTATTATCTGTCTTTTTAATTATAGCCCTGCTAGTGGGTGTGAAGTGATAAGGTAAAACTCTATTTGAGATTTATAACTTTTATTTATAGTCCTTAGGTCAGTTGTTGAAGCTTTTACTTGCAGATAAATTGCCAGATTCTTTGATGGTAAGTTTTTTGGCTTGAAGATAAAAGCTGTGAACTTCCTAGTTTCTTGTTTAGTAAACAGTGAACTGATTAACCACACTGGGTGGTGATGGGGATTGTGGTATGAGGATTTCAACTAAACGATTGTCTTCTAAGAACATTTCTTAGCAGAAGGCAATTAACTGTAAGCCTTAGATTTAGTTTTCCTTTAACGCTAAAACATTTCTAAAAAGTTAGAGTCCAATTGCATATTTACCTATTAACATTTCTAACCACTCAGGTCTGACAGATTTTAAGGATTGTCATTACCTTTCCATGATATATAATTTTGTATAAATACAAATTGGTTAAAAAAATACAGGTTATTTACAATAAATTTCTTTATTCTTGTAGGTAGTGTAGTCCCCTATTGTATGTTCCCATTTAAGGTATTAAAGCTTTTCTATGAGGTTTTGTAGAACGTAGTTCAAAGTCAGCAACAGTGACTTGCTAATGTTTCTAAAGTTTTTTCAAACTAGTTAGAAAATTCTGTAGTGAACCATTGGCTAAGTAAACAGTGCAAGTTTGAGGCCTTCATTCTACATACAGTGGATCACCCACAGTATTTTCCCACTTGATTATGATCACTTTTACATCTTTTAATGCTGACTTTGAACTGAGTGAGCTGAAAGTTATATAAGATTGTATAACTGGTTTGTTACACACTCTTATAGTTGCTTTGGATGCCATAATTTCTGTGTAAAGGTACAAAAAAACAGCAGTTCTGGAGTCTTTTTGCTGGAATTAATGAAAAGGTATGCACTTCTGTTTACAATATAGTTCTTTTCTAACCTCTCATTATAAGGTTTGGTAGTTTATCTGCCAGAATTTGTTTTATTAAAATTAAGAAAGAGGGGGGAGGGTATAGCTCAAATGGTAGAGTGCGTGCCTAGCATGCACAAGGTCCTGGGTTCAATTCCTAGTACCTCCTCTAAAAATAAAGAAATAAATAAACCTAATTAACTCCCCCCCCCAAAAAATTAAGAAAAAGTAAATGATATATGTTTTAATCATTATTTCAGAACACAATTGAGCCTATGTCAGAATTCTCTTTATTTATTATTATTTTTTGAGCATATTAGCATTTTTATACAAGGATAATTTTATAGAGGCATACATTTAAAAAAAAGGTTTTAACTGAAGTACAGTCAGTTACAGTGTATCCATTTCTGGTGCACAAAGCAATGTTCCAGTCATGCATATACATACATAGAGGCATGCATTTTTATAAATAAGAATTCTCTTTATTAAAAAAGCAAGCAGTATCAAAATTTTGGGAAAATACTCCATCAAGGTTTATGTAAATTTTAGTCTCCATTTTTCATTTTCCATTGAATGAGAGAAACAACCCCTAAAAAGTAATTCAAGTAAAACACTGCTAGTTTGGGAAAAATTTTAAAACTTCAGAATGCATCATTTAGACTTTTTTTGTGCTTCTGGTGATGTCATAGCTGCCTGTAGGTTTTTTTTTTTTTAAAGCCTTTATTAACTGGGTTGTAACTTAGCTGGTGATGAAGAAAATATAAAACATGTTCTAATTGTTTATTTTTGGTAAATATTAATTGCTCTTTAAAAATTAATTTTTTGTGTGAGATAACAAAAGTAATATGAACTCATTGTGCAGTAAAGTATTTTAAAAAGTTGTTTTGTCCTCACTTAATAATCTGTGGTCTGAGATACGTAATTGACCCATAAGGAAAATTCAGCCCATGGTCAAGTTTTCATGCAGTTAGAATTGGGGTTTAAGAGAATTGATCTATCCAGCCATGCCCATAGTTTTTCATTTTTGTTTCTGTTTTAAGGTAGTAGCTAAAGTAAATTATTTTTGAGATTTTTGTGAGGTCACTCTTGGAGATTTCTGCACAGTGGTTAAAAAAACAAGGTTGAGTCTTTAATCTGGCACAGCCCTTCTTGATCCGGTTCCAACCTAATCATTCTTTACACTTGTTCCTACATGCCCGTTACCCAGTCCTCCTAAGATTTCAGATTTATGAAGTTTTCCTTGATTTCTTTTACCTTGTATTACTTGTGTAATATGAAAGTTTTGTTATCAGTGTGCCATCTTTCTGCTAGGTATTTCATGTCTGTTATTTATAATTTTTTAAAATGATCCTGTATTATTCATGGTATCATTCATGAAGAAGCTGAGACTTGGGAGAGTTTCATTGACTTTCCTAAGCCCACGTCCATTATTAAATCCATATATCTCCATATAGTCAAATCATATAACCATATCTTTGACTACAAAGTCCACACTGTTTTTCATCATGCGAACTTCCCCATATGTTCTGTATTAGTTTTATCCTAAAATTTTCCATAGTGCTTTAGGAAGTATTCAAATTAGGAGAACACAACTTTAGTTGCTTGATTTTGTCAGGTGTTTGTCTTTGAAGTATGCTACTGGCATGTAGCATTTTACATAAGAAAAAGATGTGTATATGTGTGTATTGGGGGAATTTTTGCACTTATACACGTATTTTTGAAGTAGATAAATGCCTGCTTTGCATTTATTAGAAAAATATGATAGCTAACCTCTGGACCTCATTTCTCTGATCTGAAAATGAGTGGTGGGCGAGATGTTAAGGCCACTTCCACATTTAACATTCTATTTAATATTTCTAAGGAAGAGCTGAATGAAAAGATAAATGGCACGTGGACAACTCTAGACAATGGTGACTAAATGTCAGTGAAGTAACAGTGGGGGGGCAGTGGGCTGTGTAGTGGCTGAGGAATATAGGAGAATAAAGACTAAGGGATTATAATTCACATAAAAGTTTTCCCTATAATAAACAGAATATATTTCTGAATAAAAACACAGAAACTCTGGAAATTAGCTGGATGAATAGTTTGTGACAGAGGCCTCTTCCCTCTACCTGTTGCTCTTTTTCTTCTGCCTTTTCCTATGATAATGTGTATGTTTGTGAAAAATGCATGTAGAGCTGTGTTATATGAAAATACCCAGGTCACCAGTAGCACACTGAAATAATTAAAGCTTTCATATTGCTCTTAAAGTGGAAATTCAGTAATTAAAATGTGGACCCATTGTAGATCTTCAGAGAATTTGTTGATAAAGCAAAGGAGGGCATGTTTTGTATTAAGAAAAGATGAAATGAATTTTAGTGACAAAACATTTATGTGGCCTTCCTACCCTGGAGATATTAGAGATGTTGATATTGACATATATAGATAAATCAGATGATCTTTTGACTAGTTGGAAAATTGTTACTAAGCTAGAAAATTGTCATATTTTTTCTTGTTAGCTGCTTCTGGAGTCCTGGATCAGTGAATCTTGACTTCTCAAAGAAAGCAACCTAGCCTGGGAGCAAGGAAGTGTTCTCAAATAAATTTGGGTTTTTCAGCATACTGTATCCTTCAGCTGGAGATCTGTAAATACACACTAATATTTTAAAAACTGAGGAGTGTGGTAAAGAAACTTGTTTCACTTTGTTCAACAGTATATTACTCAGACTAATTGGCTGTGGAACTCTTTTTCCACATAACACTTAGTAGTATACCTTTTACTGATCTAGGTCAACTTTTATCTGTTTTATAGAGCCTCACCCTCACAATATCTGTGACTGAACGCTAAGGTGATTGGCCTTGATTACTTTCTGAAGAACCTCATTCTGTTGTTGGTTACTACTGATTATTAGAAAATTTCTTTTATATTTAGCCAAAGATCTGCTTTTCTTTAATATCTTCCTTTTGTTGTTTTGCTCTCTAAAATTATACAGAATAAATATTTACTCTCATCTTAATAGCTAAAGATAACAAGATAATACCTTGTTTTCCCTGGCATAGTAATTAAAAGCTTAGGGTTTGGAGTTAGGTTGCTTGGGTTCAAATTTTAGTTCCACTGCTTTTGCCTTGTGTTCTTGGGCAAATTAATTAACATATCTGTGCCTCAGTTTCCTCATCTGTAAAAAGGAATAACAGTAATACTTTAGTGGGTTAAATGAGATGATCCATATAAAGAGCTAATTACATAGTGTGCTGGTTTGGTCCCCTGAGAAAGAAATTGAGTTGGAGTTAGTAGTGCAAGAGATTTTTATGGGGGGTAGATAATGAAATGTTAAGGGAAAGGGAGAGGAGGCTGAATTGACCAAGGGAAAGTAGAAAGTATAAGATCTTCAGTCTGTGACGCAGATCTAAAAAAAAAAACACAAAAAACAAAAAACTTGGCCAACCCAGTTAAGAAGCTCCAGAGTGAAAACTGTCTATTAGAGGAATCTTGTATTGAGGAGAAATGGCCAGGTTCTAGTACACTAACAGTGTTTAGTCACTGGCTAGGAGCTACTTGAGAAGAGTGTGGCCTCCACTGGAAAGCTGAGACTGTTCTGACATGGCTGTTAGCTAACTGTACTCCTTGCACCTGAATGCAGGTTCCTTTCTCAAGGGAGATCCAGGTGATTGCCATAGTCCCTTTCTTGTTCTGCATAGACCTATGTCCCTAAACATTTTCTGAGAGCAGCTCCTCCATGTTCCATGGATCTCTTTTCCTGATGAGAAACTTAGCAGAAGTAGGATAGTGAGACAGGCTTCAGCCCCCATCTCTGAAGCTGGACTCAGGGCCACAGCGGTCGGTTCTTATTGTCTCCTCTACTATCTAGTCTAAATTCTTGCCATTAGCTAGCATTTCTGAACGTCTTGGGGGTTTACCTAGTGGTATGACCCAACCCTCATTTCTGAAGATTCTGAGAACTATTCTCTTCTCAGGCTAGAGTGGTTGCATTTTTCCATTCACAGTCACAATTGGGCAGGGGAGTATCAGGTGGAACCCAAATGGATCATCTGAATTCCACACATACTCCTTGATCCCTTTATGTTACAGCCGCCCTACTTCTCCTGAGGATGAGGTTAATTAACCCTGCCATGATGTTGATTCCTCTTTTTGCCTCCTGGTCCTGGTACACAAAAACTCCCCAATGCCCAGGCTGCAACTGTGACTTATAGGTCACTATGATCCTTGATGTGCCTCCTGGCAAGAGTGTGCCCAGGACCTGTAACTCTGTAGAGCACAGTCTTTTGGGGATGGAAAGTACAAGGTTGCTCCAGTGGGTCATTGGGGATGTTGTTAAGTGAGGGCCATTTCTTCTTCTACCTCTTGGTTCTCAAACCCATGTGTTCTTCCTACTGGGAACATATCTCTGAATCAGTGCATATACTGCATCCTAGAGGATAGCACGCCATTCTTGTCTTTGAGCTGGTACATTGGCTGTGTCTTTAATAGGTCATTCCAATTGTCTTTAAGGCTGGCTGCTTTTGTGTGGTGTTGTTACAAGACCACTGGATCCTACAGTTATGGGCCCACTGCCACAGTTCCTTCACTGTGAAGTGGTTCCCTGGGTTGGATGCTGTGTTATGTGGGATTCCATGTCTGGATTAGGTACTCTGTAAGCCCTTCTTTAGTGGTGTGGCTGGAGCGCTATCAATAGGAAAGACAGACCCATACCTGGAATAAGTATCTATTGAATACTTGTCAGGATCAATTACTGGCTCTTCTGAGATGGAAGTAATACAATGTGGTCAGCTTGCCATCTACTAGCCAGTCGGTCATCTTGAGGCATAGTGCTATATTCTGGGCTCAGTGTTGATCTCTGTTGCTCATAGGTTGGATGTTCAGAGTGGGCAGTATCCTGATTGGGCCTGGGTAAGTGGGAGTCCAAACCGTGCCTTTTTTCTACTTCCATCTTCATTTCTGTTACAGTGGCTTCTCCGTTTATTGTCCCCATCATGCCAGTTCTGGGGTGGCTAATCTCAGCTGTCTGAGTCATTTTGTCTAGTTGGTGGTTCAGTGTTTCTTCTGCATTGGATGCTTTCTGGTGAGCATTAACACGTGAAAAAGATTTTCACACTTTATGCCCACTCCCATATGGTCCTTCATTTGCCTCCACTCATGTCTTCTTGCATCTATCATATACTCTTTTTTTCTTAAAGACCCCTAACCAAGTAGCCAGTCCATTTGCCATTGCCCATGAGTCTGTATATTTTCTCACCTCAGGCCACTTTTCTTTCTACACAAAGTTTGTGATCAAGTACATCACTTGAAACTTCATCTTAGGAAGATCTTCCCTTTCCATTGTCAAGATTACCTCTAAGTGTGACTGCGATGAAGTTTTTTTTTTCCCCAGCTTGCATTCACATACTGAGCTGACCTGTTTGTAAGCCACACTTTGGCTTTTATCTCCTCTTTAAGGTGTTATATAGGATTCCCTAAACAGCTATAGATGTAAATTGAGGAGGAAAGGGTGTTGGCACAACTGTGGTGTCAGGGACGTCTTAGCTGCCTACTTGTGTAGCTTACTTGTGCTTTGGTTCTGCAGGCCAAGGGGCAGGGAGACATTTTTGGGTTTCATTTGGCCTTCCAGCTGCCAGGTATGCCAATCCCATTTATATATTTAGGGCCTGGGAAAATAACTGCTGGGTAGGTCAGTGGACCTACCATAAGCTAGACTTTGGCCAGAATTGCATTTATTACTTAGTTCCTACATTCCTTCCCCTGTAATAGGGCCATAATGATGTTCCAGGTCTCTAGATATCGATGTCAACTCAAACTCTGTGACCAGTAGTTCTTCAAATGTCTGGGTATTTTCCCTTCCCCACTATACCTATACTTGAGTAAATAGTCATAGGTCCCTTTGGGGAAAATAAATATGTATGTGTGTGTGTATGTTGTGGGATCCTTACTCCTGGGGACCCAGCCATGTCTTTAAGTCAGTGGGTCTGGATCTGATAAATGGCTCAGGTCTGCAAATTAGGCATGGGATAATAGCTTTTTATTGAGGCAACAACTCTCAGATTTATGCTTGCCCATTCTTGCCTTCCTTTGATTGTGTATATATTAATACAGCACACTGTTGTTGATTTCCTGTCTATTTTGCTCTAATGACACCAAGTTCTGTTAACTGTCTTCTTGACATCCTGTTCATTGGCTGCAGGTCACGATGATAGTGTGGCCTACTTAGCTTCTGGTTTTAGGTGTCACCACCTGCCTGCTATTGCTTCAGAGCTGCATCATTCCTGTCATCTATGAACCAGTCTCTGTGACAGCCTCTATTGTAGAGAAGGCCACCACTTAAATTCTTAGTAGTGCTAATGCCTGTCTTATCAGTGTATTCCTACTGGAGTACGCTTGGTGATTGGTGTGTCTTATGGGCCCTCTTACAGAACATATTTGGTGGGTCTTCTGATCTCACATAATACATCCACTCTAGCATTCCCACTTTCCTGAGCCTTTTATCCTATTCTTTGCCATGTTAATTCAGGTATTTCATCTTCACTCAGTGTGGGCTTGTAGGCCATTTTTTCCAGGTTTCTAGGAGTCTCCCTAGCAGCAAGTTACCAAACCCTAGATCCTTGCCACAGTGGTAAACCCCATATTGTGAGACAGTGGCCCTCCACCTCCCAACCAAACTTTACCTTACTCAGTCTAATGTTCTGGCCTCCTTAATTAAGTAATCTCAAAAATCCAGCACTGTAGGTATCCCCCGATCCTGCTGGTATATGCTGGCTAATTCTTGCAGCAGCTTTGGGGTGTTGTCTCTTTTCCCAAGATATCCTTAACAAGGTTAACATTAATTATTATCATGGCAACTAGGAGTAGGGGTAGGGGATGGATCTTGAGAGGAGCTCTTGTTGCTTTGTCGGTAAGGGACATCTGAAGTGTGTTCCTGCACAGTGGGAAGTGCTAACATCACCTCTGCAGACTCTGAGGGTGCAGAGGAGTCTGGAGAATCAAAATCTTTGTGGGCAACTATCTTAGTTACTGCTACCCCATCTGTCAGGCTCCTGTGTTTTCCAAACTAGGACCCTGACCTAATAAACCTACCTTGGCTGAGCATTCACTCATTGTTGAAGCATTGCAGCCTTTAACTATCCTGAGTTTGGTCTTCATCTTTTTCTGTTCTCTCACTGTAAATGATAAGAACTTCTTTGTGAGCTACCAGAGAGCACTCTGGCTTTCACACTCAGTTTCCAATTGTTAGCTGCCCTCTCTAGGGAGTCTGTGCAACGTAACAGCCAGCCAGTTCCATTGTTCCTCATACCCTTTCCAAGCATCAGAATCATTACACCAGTCAGAGTGTTCCTCCTTGGAAACATTCTCCCAAGAAAGTTTTAGCACTTTCCCCAAGAAGGTTTTAGCATCTGAGCCACCAGCTTATGCCAGGAACTGTCTGTACCTCACATACCACCCAGGATGAGATCCTCATTGCCAGTGGGACAGTAAGTGATCTAATTTCCAAACTCATTCTTACCTTCTGCTTTCTCAGTCCATTTCTGGTACCAGCTGTGGCAATTTGAGTTCTGAAAGCAGATACTGAGACAGGAATACAAGAGGTATATGGGGAAGGAGGAGGAAACAGAATTGGCAGGGAGAGCCTCAGAGTGTGATTTAGGTCTGATAGTCTCAGACCCACTGAAGACTCCAGAGCAAAAATTCTTCATTAGTGAGCCCTGTATTTGACAGAATGCTATGATCAGTCATTGACTGGGGCTGCCGAGGAAGAGAGTCAGTCTCAGCTTGAGAGCTGGGCATTCTGAAGGGACTACAGCTGGAGGCTGTCAGCTGACTTCATGCCTAGCAGCTGAATAGCAATTTCTTTCTTGAAGGGATATTGCAAGCGGCATACCTCCATGACTGCCACGTATAAGTGCTAAGTAAATGTTAGGTATTATTGTTATAATTATCTTCTGATAAAATTTTTTTCTGAGTTGCTTTTATCCTTTATAAGTAAAAACTTCTAGACATCTTAACTTTATTAGTTATTTTCTCTTGGATATGTTGTTTATCAAGACGTGACGTGAGTCTTGTGCTTAGGACTGGAACTGAAAACAGTATTTCAAGTGTGGTCTGGCACATAGTAGTTGCTCAGTGAATGTTAGTTGAGGTGAACTATGCTGTTGATCAGTACAGCCTGTAACATGTAATTCTCTTTCACCCCTCCATTTTGGACGTTTCTAATTGTGCAGTCTGGGATTACATTAACTTGTTTCCTGATGGCCTTTTTTTCTGTGACAGATAATTCAATAGTTTGAGTTCTTTTAAACATGAAAGTAGAGCCATATTTCTCTGTAAAGCTTCTTGTTAGATAGATTTAGTTCATTATTCTAATTTGATTAATTCTTTTGAATACTGATTCTTTGATCTAGTAGATCCAGCTGTCATATTTTTCTTCATATCAGATCACAGATTTCATCATTGTGCCACAAATGACGACATCTAAATCATTAATAAAAATATTGAACAGGATAGGACCAATAATCAAACTCTAGGCCATGCTATTAGAGATGTGCCTTCAGATGGATAGGTATTTATGGTCAGTAGTATTCAGCCTGTTAGGAATTCATGAACCATATCGGTATATGACCCAGATTCAACATTTGTCCGTCAGAAGATGAGAGACTTTATGAAATAAATCCATTGCAGAAATACAGCAGACCAAAGCTAGGCCCTGAGGCAGAAAAGGAAATAAAGTAAATCTACCTGGCTACAGAGAATCACCATGTTCCTTTCTAAGTAAGTGTGTACTTTTGACTTTTATCTGCCAGAAATAGCTGAGTGACCTTGGGGAAGGGGCTGTGGCGGGGAATGGGGAGTTAATGTTTTATGGGTACGGATCTTGCTTTAGGAAGATGAAGAAGTTGTGGAGATGGATAGAATGGTGGTTGTAAAACAGTATGACTATAGTTAGTGCCACTGAACTGGACACTTAAAAATAGTTAAAATGGTAAATTTCTATGTTATGGATATTTTACTATAATAATAAAAAAAAGAAATCCAAAAGATAAGAATAGGCCAGTATTGAGCAATAGTAACAACAGTGTTAAGGAGCTGCTGGTCTCTTCTTGTTTTTTACTAGAAGCTACTGGCCACCTCTTGTTTTTAATTATATACATATAATAAAAAACCCATATCAAGCTTAACAGCGAAACACTAAAACGATTCCCATTAAAGTCAGAAATGGGATAAAATGCCCATCTTCACTACTTTTGGAGGAACTGGCAATGTCATTAAACAACAGAAAGAAAGAAAGAAGATCATTGGGGAAAAAAAAGACAAGCAACTTGTTGGAAGGGCCCCATTGATCTACTTAGACTCTGCATTAGAGAAATAAAAGTTCCAGTGGAAAGATTACGGGAACCCTGAATAATCTGCTCAAGAGGGTGTTCTGCTGCTAATAGTACCACAATGGTTTAGAACCCTGTAGGTCCTTCCAACAGAAAAGCTTAATATTTCAGGTTCAGTTCAGAAATCAGCATAGTTCCTAGAACATAGCAGGATGAATGAGATTATAAGAAGAATCACCTATATTAAGAAGAGACAGACATGTAAATAAATAATGTTAAACATTATTAAATAAATAATGTTAAGTGTTGTCTTCTAGGCTGTGCTATCAATTATTGGAGGGTTGGAAGCATATTTTATGTTTAACCTATCTCCTCTTTGAATCTCCTTCTGCTGTTCTTGCTCTCTTTTTAATTTCCTCTTTTCTTTGAAGTTTGTTCCATGGAAAAAGTGGCTAGTTGAGACTGCATGTCAGATGATTGTACAAGTGCTTTCTTGAGACAACCATCACACACTTTGCTATGCAGCAGAAGTGCTTTATTCATACTTGGCATTTTTTTTCACACAGAACATTAAAAAGACGTTTACTCAAAAGTTGAGATTTAACGTAGTTATATTTTTATTGCTTCATCGATGAAGTGAAACTGGCTCTTTTTGTTTTTTTAACTGAGTGCATGGCAGTAAAGAATATGACTACTAGTACAATTTGGTTTTGCTGCCTTGATTTGTGCTAAAGTGTAGGCAGTTCTACCCACCATTGCTTTTGCAGTGTGCAGATGTGTCCATTGATACAAATGTCAACATAGTGAAAACGGCATACTAAGACGTTATGTTATTATGAAAATTATTTCTTTTAATTGAAATATAACTCACATAAAACATTATATTAGTTTCAGGTATACAACATAATGATTCAGTATATGTATGAAAATAGCTTTGACCTCATATGTTTCCTGGAAGAATCTTGGGGATCTCCTGGAGTCTTTGGACCACGCTTTAAGAGCCACTTAGAGTAATCTAAACTCATCCCATTTTGTGCTTGAATGCTTTCAGGCAGCCTGAACTTTATCTTATAAGATTACCTAGCGTGTTTTTAAACTTTTGTAAATTCAAGAATCTGGTTAGATAAACTCCATTGAATGTTTAACTGACTTAATCATTAAAAAATGTTTTAATACTGCTTGATCTGCACCCTTCCTTGTTTTTAGTCTAAATACTTTACTGCTTGCTCATATCTATAAACTCTACCCTGAGGACTTTTTAAAAAAATGGTTTTAAGGTTTGTATTCAATTCTTAACTCTGAACAAATCTCTTAAAAAAGTGTAGCAGTTGATCTTTTGACATTTGAATCCTGTGAGATTCTTGCAACAGAAATCTTTGTTTCTCTAGCTCCTTTGGGAAAAGGGAAATAAATTTAGGATTGGTGAAATATTTTCAGCAGACTCTTGAAGTGAAAGCAATTAGAAGTTTAGTTGCATTGTAGGATTGTGTGTATTTTATCATAGCATACAGTGGTTTCTGTGAAATTTGCGGTTACCTTAGGAGTGAGATGGGACTGCTTTCATTTCCTTGTTTAAGTCCTTGTTTAAGGAAACATTAAAACCTCATGAGTGGAATTTGAAGATAGAAACAAATTAAGTTTGTGCTACAGATTAGATTCCTGAATAGCAAATTCTAAATGGATTATAAGGATTCTTTTAGTATATTGAAATTTCATCGTATTGATTTTTGTTGGAAATAATTGATAATTGGCCAGCCTTAAGTTATCTGATCCCCCCATAAACCTCATCTACTACTGTTCAGCTCACTTCATCTGCTCTTTGTCCTTGCTGTTCCCTCTGCTTGGAACTCTTTTCTCCTAGATATTTGTAGAACTGCTTCCTGACATTTTAGGTCTTGACATAAATGTCACTTTCTCAGTGAGATTTTCTTTGGCTTCCCTATCTAAAATTGTAACCCCCAATCTTTTCTTTCCTTTTCCTTTTTTGATTTTTTTATTAAGCATATATCATCTAAACATGTATGTTACATTTTTATGTTGTTTATTCTCCATTTCCACCCTTAAGAATGTAAGCTCCACGAGGGCCAAGGTTTTGCCTGTTTATTTGCACCTTGATGCCAGACTCATGCCAAGAACATAGCAGGTACTCAGATGTTAGCTAAACGAATATTTATGTCATATAAATATTAATTATTTGTAGATTTTTTTTGTTATTATGTTTGTCATAGTGAGATTTGACCAGAAAGCTTGCTGTTATGAATGAAGTCTTTGCATTCCAACTCCCTCTCCTTTTGTTTTTAATTTGATCTCGACCTATAACAAGCTCAAATACATGTATTTGTTGAATGTATTTGTCAATCATGAAACTTCAGTTTTTCTTTTTGCTGTAGAAATGTATTTTTGTTGTATGTTGTAACTATTGTATACATTTGAAACAACCCTAAAGGATTGGTTTTGATTTTTGTAGATTTTACTTAAGAAGATTAAAAAATTTTTTTCCTCTTTTTTTCTGATTCTCCCAAATCTTACCTCTCTTTTAATATTCATTTTAATGCTTTTCCATGAAATCTTCTTATTCTGAGCTCCAATGATTTTTGTTTCCTCTAAATTTTTATACTATATTAGTATTTGTACATCTTTTATATTTTAATATCATGTAATTTTCCTGAAATTTGATTTGTATTTTGCATTGTTACCTATTTTTTGTAAGTGTATGTCTTCTTAATTATTCACTACATTTTGATAAGCTTTTTGAGAAAGGAAAATTGTATTTCTTAGTAGTGCCCAGTAAAGTACTTTACATTCATTCATTTATTTGTTCATGTAACTACAGTTGTTGATATGTTTGCTCTGGGAAGACTGTGCTTAAGTGCTGGAGATATAAAGAGGAGTGACATTCTTGCCATCAAGGAAATAAGGGGCGATTGGGAAGGCAAGTATATAATAAGTAAATGCACCGGATACAGTGAGGATAATCAGTTCCACCAAGTCTTTACCAAAGAAGTGATGCTTGTGTTCAGTATTGAAAAATTAGTAGGAGTTTGTCAGGAGGTAAAGAAAAGAGAGGGTCATTTTATGCAAAGGAAAGTCTGGGAACAAATATGTGGAAGTATGTGGAGCAACATGTCTTATTTGGGTAATTGCAAATAGTGTGGTATGGCAGTTTTGAGTGAGGACAGGAGGTAAGGTGGGCACCTAGGCGTGGAGCCAGATGATGAAAAGCTTCATATGATATTTAGAGAAGTTAGATTATTATTTTTTTTTAAGTTGGGCATGGGGTAATCCAATGAAGAGTTAAAAATAGTAGACCGGTTGGTCATATGTGAGCTTTTAGAACTATTATTTTGGTGTCTTTGCAGCAGGAGGATTAGAGGAGGGCCATAATGGATACAGGTATACCATTTGGGAAACTATTGAAATTTAAGCCAGAGATCGTGGTATGAATTAGGGTAATAGCATTTTGGATAAAGAAGGAAGGATGGATGCAGGAGCTATTTAAGAGTTAGAATTGTTAGAGTTGATTGGATGTATCTGATGAGAAGAATGGTTCCTAGGTGTCTGACCTTGAATTATTGAATGTATGGTGAAACCTTTACTTTTGGATGGAGTAGGTATAATAGGTTTTAGGCGGAAGTAGTTAAAGCCACAAGAATGGATGAGACCATCCGATGAGAACAAGAAGAGTGAAGAGAGAAGAGGTCTTACAACATAATTGGATAAAAATCATACTTTAAAAAGACACACAAGAGGAAAGCCCACAAAAGGAGACAGAGGAGGAAAGTAAGTAGAAAGTACTATCAAGTTTTGTAAGAGAAAGGGAGGAGACTTTTAAAAAGGAGTAGTCAGCTGTTTTGGTTCCTTAGGATAGACTAAGATGAGGATTTAAAGTGTCTATTGGGCTTGGCAATTAGAAAGTCATTGGATTTAGAGCAGTTTCAGTGGCTTGAAGAGAGAGTGGACCAGTACTTTTTTTTTTCTTAAAGCACCTGACTGTGAAAGGAAGGTAAAAAGGCAATAACTAGAGGGAATGTACAGCTGAAGAAAAGGTCTTAATGCTTGTTATTAAAAGATTAAAAGATATCTGAAAATATTTATAGACCATTAGAGGAAGAAGTTGAAAAGACAGAGGGCATAGGCACTCAGTGCTGGTTGGAATGTAGACTGGTTTAAAAATTAATTGATGTGTGTATTGGGAGATAAATTAATATCCAGTTGCCTAGACTCATTATGAACATTTAGGATCTATTTTTGTTATAATTTATTAGAACAGCAACCACGAACAAGTAGAATACTCGAAGTCAATTTTAGAAGACAGAGAGTACAGAGATTTTACTCAGCTAGTCCCTTCATTGGATAGATGACTGAATTGAGACCTAGAGCGGTGCTTTTTGTCTTTTAAGTTATTTATTTTATTTATCTAAAATTAATTAAATTAAGAAACATATACTTGAGTTTCCTTTTTTTGGGACCACTCTTTTGTTACACTTTGCTTGTTTAGATAAAAAAAAAACTTTCCATTTTTAAGATATTTTAATTACATATGTGACTTTAAAAAATAACAACAAAAGTCCAGCCTAGACAAGTCCATGAGTACCGTAAAAATCATGACTTATGTAGCAGACTCATTCCTCAGATTCCACATTCACCTCAAATGTCTCTTTTGATCTTTCTTTCAGCTGAACTAAAAGCTGCATCTCTGTGCACCCAACTGTCATGGACTATATTGTCTGGTTAGTCCCCACCCACACTGGGCTGGAAGTTTCTTATTTTCAAAGCTCTTAGAACAGCTCTTGAGCAAACATAGGTGATCGGTAAATATATGCCTGGGTAGATATATGCTTGGATGAATTCATAGGCTGGACAAAAAGATAGACTTTTCTTCCATTCATGCATAAATTTACCATGTCTAGGAGAAGGAAATGTCCTATACCTGCAGATGTAATACTTTTGCTCTGGATGAGTTTTAACAATTTTTGAATTGGTGAGGTTTATTATCAGTATTTAGGTGTAGTAGTAGTCTCCCCCTCCCCAGCTTGGAAGCATCATAATTATATATATTTGTTGAGATGTCTGCCCTCAGCCTCTAGATTTGTTGTACTGGATGTTTTGAACATATAATTGATGTAAACCCAATGTTCTCCTTACTAGTTATGAGTTGTCTTTTATTGTGAAGCTTGGCCAGAAAATGTTTGAGTTTTTGAAAATTGTGAACACACTTTTCAGAATTCCTTTATTGTTAGGTCCTTTCCCTCTTTAGTTTGTTATTCTTTCAGCTTTGTCTTCAATACAAACTTGTCAGAGCTTTTCATTTTATAAAAATAATTTTTAAAAGATAGTTAAAGTAGTGGTGGAGTGGGGCTGCAGACAAGACATCATGGAGTTTTAAAAACTCATGCAACTGTCAGGTAATTTAGTACAGTTTTTACCCCTGGGAATATACCTTTCTAGCTGGCAACTTTATGAGGTTTTTTGGGAGGGGAGGGGGCAGGGAGAGCTGGCAACTTTAAATTAGGTTATTTTATGGTTTTAGTTGTCCTTTTGGTGTTTCTTTAATGACAAGTGTGGATGCCTCCCTAGCATGGGAATCTTATTTTAGATTGCTTACGATGGTGTTGGAGAAAGTGTTATTTCTGCTTAAATATTATTTGTAGTATTTTAAAAATAACATTAAACAGGTCAACATGACATTTTTGTGACTTACTACTTTAAAAGCTTTAAGGAAAATAATTTTACAGTCAGCCTTAAAAATGTTTTTTTTGTCTTGCACAGAGTCAAAGTCTTCCTTGACTGTCTAGGAATATTATCACTGATAATGATCCTTTAGATTAAAAAAGTTACCAACATTTAGTATAAAAGAATTGATTAAAAGCTTTGCAAATCCAATGATATACTATTCTGTGTTGTTTGGGAGTGGAACCTTTAGGTCTGTTTCCCCCCAGTACAGCAATACATGCCTGCCCTCGTCCCAGATTTATGCTCTTCTTAAGAAGTGTTTGATATTTTAATCATCTACTTGTTCAGCTTTTTCATTTAGGAGGAAGTAATAATTGTACCTTGCAGAGTGCTTTTTCTTTTGATTTTCATAGCAATCAAATAAAGGGTTAGGGCAGATATTTTTATTATCCCCATTTAGGAGGAAGGGAAAAACAGAAGTTAAGCAACTTTTGTAATGTCACACTGTGCTAAAAGGTTGTAAATTCACGTGAAAAGCCTTATTCTGACAAAATTATCAATGCTTAGTATAAGTACTTTTTATGAAATTACAAGCTGGGAAGTGTTCAGGAATGTCTAAAATTCTGTGTCTTAGCTTTGTTAGGCAATTACAGAGTATTAGTCCCTGATGAACAAATCAAACAAATGTTATTTATTGAGTTGGAAGTTTAATATAGAGCTTTGCTAAACACTTTAAACTTCTTTATTAAGAATAAAATTGCTTTAGCAGTTATCAGAGTTGGCATTTGGTACATGTTTTGAAGAATATGATTTCATTAAAAATAATAGTTCTGTAGTTTTGTACAAAAGAATAGTTTTATAGCCTTTAAAATGAATTCGTTGTGAGAATACTGGTTGCTAATTTTTCCATCTTATAATTGAAGATTCATTACAGTGGTTTTTATATGGTAGATTGATGGACATGGCCAAGCATTCATGTTAAGATCAGGCTGATTTAGAAATAATAGTTATTTCTAGTTTTATTTTAAAAAATAGCTTTACTGAGATATAATGTACATACCATAAAATTCATCTATTTAAAATGTATCTAATTTTAGAACAATTTAATCACCCCCAAAAGAAACCCTTTTACCATTTGCAGCCATTCCCTGTTTCATCACCCTTCCTCAGACCCTGGCAACCACTAATCTATTTTCTGGGCCTATGGATTTCTCTATTCTGGATATTTCATACAAGTGGCATCTGGCTTCTCTCAGTAAAATATTTTTAAGTTTCATCCATATTTGTAACATGTATCAATACTTCATGTCTTTTTATTATTGAATAGCAGTCTATAGTATATACCACATTTTATCCATTCATAAGTTAATGGACATGTGGGTTGTTTCCACTTTCTGGTTACTGTACACAGTGCTGCCATAAGCATTTTTGTATACATTTTTTGTAGGCATATTCTCTTGGATGTTTACCTAGGAGTGAAATTGTTGGGTCCTATGGTTATCTCTGTGTTAACCTTTTTGAGGAACTGCCAAACTGGTTTATAGAGCTGCTGTACCACTTTACCTTCCTGTCAGCAATGTATCAGGATTCCAATTTCTTCATCTCATCAACATTTGCTGCTGTTTGTCTTTGATTCTAGCCATTTTAGGGGTTGTGAAATGATAACTCATTGTTGATTAGTCATTTGCATATCTACTTTGGAGAAATGTCTTTTCAAATTCTTTGTCCATTTTTAATTGGGTTATCTTGTTATCTTTTTCATTGTTGGTTGTAGAATTTTTAAAAATATATTCTGTATGTCTGTGTGTTCTGTAAGTCTCTTATCAGGTATGATTTGCAAATATTTTCTACCATACCCTGGGTTGTCTTTTCACTTTCATGATGCTATCTTTTGAAGCACAAAAGTTTTAAATTTTGATGAAGATTAATCTAGTTTTTTGCTTTTGTTACTTGTTCTTGCATTCTACCACTGAGCTATACGTTCCCCTCATAGTATTCCCTTATAATCCTTTTTATTTCTGTAAATTCAGTAGGAATGTCCCCACATTCATTTCTGATTTTAGAAACTTGAGTCTTTTTTTTCTTAGTCTAGCTAGAGATTTGTCAATTTTGGTCATCTTTTCAAAGAACCAACATTTGGTTTTGTTGACTTTGTCTAATTTTTTTTCTATTTTATGTATTTCATTCTAATCTATTATTTCCTTCCTTTTGCTTGCTTTGGGTTTAGTTTTCTCCTCTTGTTTTAGTTTCTTAAGGTAGAGTTATTATTTGAAATTTTACTTAAAAAATGTAAGTGCTTATAGCTATAAATTTCCCTCTAAGCATTGTTTTCACTGCATCCCATAAGGTTTGGAATGTTGTGTTTACATTCTTACAGTATTTTCATTTAATCTCAAAGTATTGTCTAATTTTCCTTGTGATTTATTATTTGACTTGTTGGTTATTCAGTGTATTGTTTAATTTTGACTCATTTTTGAATTTCCTTCTGTTATTAATTTCTAATTTCATCCCATTGTGGTCAGAAGACATATTTTATGTGGTTTCTATCCTTTTAAATGTATTGGGGCTTGTTTTATGGCTTAACATAAGGGCTCTCCTAATCCATGTGCACTTGGGAAGAATATATGTCCTGTTATTGCATGGAGTGTTCTGTGAATGACTGTTAGGTCTAGATGGCATACAGTGTTCACGTTGTCTATTTCATTGCTAATCTCCCTAGTTTTATCCATTATTGAAAGTAGGGTAGTGAAGCCTACAACTTTTATTGTTGAATTGGCTATTTCTTACTTCAGTTCTGTCAGTTTATTCTTCAGGTATTTTGGGGCTCTGTCATTAGGGACTCTAGCTTTAATTCTGATGTGTAATATAGATTGGATGCTATATATGTGAACACTATTGATAAGTCAATATAACATTGTCCCCATCTTAAATCCTGTGACCAGTAAATGGAATTTGTTTTTATATGGCATTGATGCCTTAATGATTTTGACTAGGAGTAAAGTTGTTCGTCTGGGTTATATAAAGATGTACTTGTCTCTGAGAAGACTTAACTTCACTGGGGTGGTGGTTCATTGTAAGGGTGTACATGCATGTGAGTCACAGTGAACTGTAGCAGTTTAAACATAGCTGAGATAAAGTATTTAATAATGACCTTGCCAGTATTAATTTTTATTGGAATTAAAGGGCAGATGATAGCATAATGTTCCTTGGCTGTCCCTCGAATAATCTGAGTCAGTACTCATTCTTCTTAAACTACTAACAGTATCTACCTTTTATACAACCAAGTCCTAAAGTATATCTGGCTTTGGAGGAAGAAGGAAATAGAGAAGTATCCATTATGTTATATTATTTTTATATTATTTCTTTTTAATCCTCATAGCAATCTTTTGACATGGGTGGTATTGCTCTCACTTTACAAATGAGCAAATTGAAGACTCAGAGGTTTATTAATTTTATCAGGTTCCTTGGTGAGTGCTCTTTTCATTTTAGTCTTTCATTCAACAAATATGCCAGGCTGTGGAGATGCAGCTGAAACCCAGTCAGACATGTTCCTTACCCTCATGAAGTGAATTTCTGGTGGAGTCTTTGAGCCCTATTTCATATAGTAGTGGTATATATTTGTAGAATACTTTGTATATTTCTGCATTTTAATCTTATTTTATGATTCTTTTTTGCAGTCTTGTGACCCAGTGGGTTAGATATTACTGATATTATTCCCATTTGAAAACTTACGGAAACTGAGACTTAGGGAAATTAAAGTCATATAGTTAGTAAATGGCTGCCTTAGTGCACAAAACCAGGTCATCTGACTCCAAGGATCCTGAACTTCTTCCATTATGCTACATTGTCTCACTGTTTCACCTGAAACTATAAGCCGAGATCACCAAGAGTGATATTCTGGAAAGTAACCAACCTAGGCGCACTTAACAAAGCAGAGCTGTACCAGGCAGGACATGTGGGAAGAGAAATCAGGAGCCCCAAACAGCTGTGTCTGGTGTGCTGAAATGGATTCATTCTTAAATTACGGCATTAAAAAAGGAATGCTTTGGAGAGAGACTAAAACGTGAGAAATATTGTGCAGACATGGTCTCAGCAGCACCTAGATGGGCATGGGCTCGATTGCACAGTAACTGCCAGGGGCATTTTTTTTCTAGAACAAAGACTTGAAACAGACAGTGATCCAAACAACACCGGACTCTGTACAGAGCTATCTGCAGTTGCAAATCAGAGTGTAATCTTTATATGAGGAGGGGATTGCTTGTTTTACGTTGATTACCTCAGCTACTTTAATGCAGGTATAGAGATAGCAATCTATTCAGTAAAAACATTTGAGTGCTTGCTCTGTGTAAAAGCTCTGTTAGGCATCGTGGGAGTGATACCAATGTAAGTATGACACCATCCTTGCCCACAAGGAGCTTGTAACCTAGTAAGGACATTTTGCATTCATTCAAACAATACTTGTTCATCCAGAGTCTGTTATGTGTCAGACCCTATACCAGTTGTCTAGGAGACAAGAGTGGATAAGATAGAAACTGTCTCTATGCCTTTAGCTTATACTTTCCATTGCTTGGAGAGTATTTCCTTATCTCCTTCCCCTCAGTCTAAGAAATCAGAAATCTTTTAAAGTAGAGAGCAGGACGTGAAATTCTCTTAGCAAAATAGCAGTCAGGACTGCTGTTCTTGTGACTTGGCTACAAATAGAACCTGATAGCTTATAGGTCAGCTTAGGTGTCATGCTTGAAAATACTTGCATCATATTTAACAGACACATCATTCAGAAAAGTACAAACATCCCAACAGAAAAAATGGACAAAGTATTTGAACAGAAGATCATAGAATAGGAAATAAAAAAGGTAAAAATATATGTCAGGAGGTGGTTATATAGCTCAGTGGTAGTAGTTCAATCCCCAGTACTTCTGTTAAAAAAAAAGTTGTCATTTAAAAAAAATTTTTTAAATGTCAATCTTACTAGTAATCAGAGAAATGATGATTAAATAATGAAATACTGTTTTTTACCTCTCTCATTGGCAAAAGTAAAAGTTAAGAGCAAATTTAAGTGATAATGATAAGAAAACTTTATTGAGTTATTTTCTCTGTGGTGGGCACGATAATCTTTACAACAATCCTAGTGAGGTAAATATTATTATTATTTCTGTTTTATTGATAAGGTACTTGAGGCACAAGGATAGAGTAACTTGCCAAGGTCAAACATCTAGTACTTGTTGAGGCCAAATTTGAACTCAGACAACCTGTCTCTAGAGCGTGCATTTTTTTTTTTGTTTGTTTGTTTTTTGTTTTTTGTTTTAAGAGCGTGCATTTCTGATCACCAATGTAGTGCCCTTGTCTGGGTTGGTTACTGTTATGCTGTATACTCAGTCTCTAGAAGTGTCGACCACAAAAAAAAATTTAAATATTTGTTGAATGAATTCTTAAAATGAAAATCTATTAGGCACATCATTTTGGAGGATAATTTAACAGTATCCAAAAGGATACACACTAATGACTCAGTAATTCCATTTCTTAATGTGTATCTTAAAAAGAGACATGTATAAGGAGACATGTACATGGCAGCATTCTTGGTAATTGTGGAAAAATAGAGGAAAATCTAAATGCTCATCAGTGCTATAAATAACTGATAATATAACTAATATATGTTATATGTCAGTTATACCTCAATTTAAAATTTAATCAAGTGATTTTTCAACTTGAAACTCTTTAATTGTTTTCCATTGCGCTAAAATAATATTAAAACTCCTTTATCAAAATAATCTGCAAAATGTATTAGGAATCTTAAAGCTCTATGTGATTAATAAATATAAATAACTAAACAGACTTTGATATAGGTACATTTTAGAATTCTGTGTGCACAGTTAAAATAAATGAAGTATTTGATCTGGAAAGATATCTAAAATATATTATTGAATGAGAAAAGTGAGGTTTTCCTACCAAAATAGATTCTAGATGATGAAAGAGTAAAACAACCAAAAATAACCATAAAAATAACAAAGAAAATATGGATGAATATTTTTATAATATTACAATGAGAAAGGCTTTTCTAAGCATGATGTGAAATGTAAACCATGAAGGAGAAGATTGATGAATTTGATTACAGAAAAATGGATGACTTCCATGTAGGAGAAAAAGGACAAACATTAAACTGGGACAAAGATTCTAAACATGATATATAAAGGATATTTATAGGCAATTCATAGAATGGCCAATAAAAATATGAATGCTAAGTAGATGTTCAGCCTTTACTCATAATTAAAAATACAAAATAGAATATCAGGTCCCATTTCCTACCTGTGAAATTGGCAAACATTGATAATACTCAGTAATGACAAGAGCTTATAGAAAAAAACTTTTATATACTTTTGTAGGAAATATAAGCTCAGCATGTTTGGTGGAAATTTTGGCACCATTTATTAAATTTAAAATGTATACTGCTTTTGTCTTTAATTCCAAATTTTGGGATTTATTGTATATTAAAGTATACAGATATCTGTACAGAGATATTCATTATATTGTGTATAGGTATAAAAATAAAGAGACATCTAGATGTCCACTGATAGGGATCCTTAAATTGTAAGACATCCTTATAATGGAATGCTGTTCAGCTATTTTAAAAGATAATGGTAAATCAAAGTGTATATATGCATGTCCCATTTCACACTGCTTTGTGTAGTGCTGGTAGATTATAATGCTACATTAAATAACATGTATGAATATACTATAACAGTAGGCATGTATATATTTTAAAAATCCATTATAGTAACCTGTTGGTCTGTGTCTCTTCCCTTGCTCTGTTCTCAGTACTATTATCTATAGTGGGAGCATTAATAAATTCATATATATTGTAGTCTAGTGTTTAGTTGTTATTAAACAAGAGTTTCTTTTTCTCTTTCTTTTATTAGCAAAAGATTAAGGACAACTTCTAGCTGATGGGAGCATTTTTATACTACAAGTACTTCTGAATGCCAAAGAGTAGAAGTGAAGGAGGAATGTTGTTTCTAAATATATACATACCTAGTGGTTAAGAGTTTGAGATATGAAACCAGATTGCCTGGGTTCAGATCTTGGCTCAGCTTACTGTATGTGACTTTGTGCAAGCTACTTAGCTTGTTTTGCCTCCATTTCCCCATTCATCTGACAAATATTTGCGTGCTTACCATATGCCAAACACTATTCTGGATGCCAGTGATTAAAAAAGGGAGGATTAAGACAAAATCTCTGCCTGCTTGTAGTATATGTACATTCTAGAGGGCTTACTTCTAGACCTATTATTTAGGGTTGTTAAGAGGATTAAGGGTTTAATACCTGTATCGCCCTTGGAAAGATGTCTGGTACATAGTAAGTGGTATGTAGTAAGTGGGCAATAAATATTACTATTATTCTTCCTTCCCAGATAAATAGACACACAGTGTGATTTGTTAACTATTTTATGGAAGTTTTTTGGGAAATACAATGACATTCAAGGATATATGAAACAATCTATTTCAGTATATTCTTAACAGTTGTCCACATTCTAGGTGCTCTCATATACTCTGTCATTGAACTCTAGTTTGGCAGATTGTACTGTACACTGTCTGAACCTTACCGTACCATGCTGCAAAAGTTCTCAGCCAGTGAGTGTTCTGCCACCCTACTTTGAATGTGCTAGAAGTTGAAGTGCAAAGTTTACAGTGGTTTTAAGGAGTCTTGATGGAAATGCTAGAGAAATCAAGAGGGTAAAGATCAAAAAGTATTAACATTGGTAAATTGAAGGTCATCATAAACATCAGTGAAGCCTGGGAGGATTGACTGATAAATGTATAGCATTTAATAGGAGAAATTTATTGTTGTAGTTACATTTATTAATTTGTGAATTTACAAAATCTCAGCACATATTTATAGAGCAAATATTTATTTATGGCCTGCCAAGTGCTATGTTAAGTGTGCCGATTCTTTGGTGAGCAAAGTAGTCATGGAACCTATCCTCACAAAGGTGATATTTCACAATGTTACAAAATAATTATATGGTTGTAAGAGAACTATGCAGGAAGTCTAGTCTGAGGGGGTCAAAGGAGGTCTTCCTTGAGGAATTGAGATTTAATCTGAGACCTGAAGATTGAGTGAGTTTGTTACTAGCCAAGAGAAGAAAGTTGGAAGAAAAGAGTAGAAAACAATGTAAGGAGGAGGAACAGCATGGAGAAGAACATGATACTCTTGAGGAATGGGTGTCATTGTGGATGGAGAGAAGTAAATGAAGAGAAAGAAGAAAAGAATAAACTGGAGAGTTAGGTAGGGGTTAAATTATGTAGGACCTTATAAGGTCAGAGTAAGGAGTTTTGTTTTTGTTTTACATCTTTAAACCATTTTATTTTCTCAAATGAAAGTTTCATCTCTACATTCTTTCAGTTTTCTTTGAGATTACTAATACATTTTGCAGATTATTTTGATAAAGGAGTTTTAATGTTATTTTAAGTGCAATGGAAAACAATTGAAGAGTTTCAAGTTGAAAAATCACTTGATTAAATTTTAAATTGAGGTATAATTGACATAACATTAGTTTCGGATATACAGCATCATGATTTGATATTTGTACATACTCTTGTGAATTGATCATCATAATAATTCTAGTTAATATTTATCACCATTCACAGTTAGAAAAGTTTTTTTCTTTTGATTAAGGACTTTTAAGATCTACTCTCAACAATTTTCAAATATGCAGTACAGTATTATTAACTATAGTAATTATGCTGTACACTGGATCCCATGACTTATTTATTCTATAGCTGGAAGTTTGTACCTTTTGAACCCTTCACCCATTTCACTATTCTCCTCCTGCCTATGGCAACCACCATTTTGCTCTCTGTATCTATGAGCTTGTTTTTTTTTTTGTTTTGTTTCGTCTTTTAAATTCTGCATACAAATGAGACCATACAGTATTTGTTTTTGTCTAATTTATTTCACTTAGCATAATGCCCTCAAGCTCCATGCATGTTGTTGCAAATAGCAAGCTTTCATTCTTTTTATGGCTGTATAATATTCCATTGTCAATATATACCACATCTTTGTCTGTTAATCTACTTACGGACACTTAGGTTATTTCTGTATCTTGGCTATTGTAAATAATACTGCAGTGCAGATGAAGGGTGCAGATATCTTTTTGAGTTAATGTTTTTTTCCTTCAGATAAATACCCAGTATTGGAATTGCTGGGTAATATGGTAGTTGAGCTTTTTTTTTTTAAATTGAGATATAATTAACATACATCAGTATATTAGTTTCAGGTATACAGCATAATGATTTGATATTTATATTTATTGTGAAATGATCACCACAGTAAGTCTAGTTAACTGTCATCATGTGTAATTACAGATTTTTTCTTGTAATGAAAACTTTTAAGATTTACACGTAGTTACTTTCAAATATGCAATAAAAGTATTAACTACAGTTACCATGTTGTACTTTATATTCCTGTGACTTACTTATTTTGTTACTGGAAGTTTGTGCCTTTTGACTCCCCTCACATCAGGCTAATAAACTGGTTAAGTTGATTGGTTTGCCCAGAACGCGGTGTTTTATCTTGCAATAAAAATTTATCTGTGTATACGGGGTGAGATGCAAGTGTTTGCAAAGAGTATCCAATAGATGTATGCTACCTAGAAACTAAAGATATGGACTTTGGCTAATATGGTGTTAATGGTTCCAATAATGGACAAACAATGAATTTGCTACTTTCAGGATGTATATCTGAATAGTTTCTGGCCCTATACCATATATACACGAATTTGTTTTTATGGTCTTGAATCTTATTACTCTAGACTTGAGAATTATGCATTTTACCTGTTTTAGTGCCAATCTCAAATCAGTTGCTGTTCTAGAGGTTTTGGTGCATATGTATATTTGATACATTTGTTACCACATTTCCCAATATTTGTTAAACTGTGCTTTTTTCCAGTTTGTATTAGGTTAAAGCAACTACCTGGTTCCAATAGCTCTTAAGCAAGAATTCAATGTTTGTGAAAGATGCCAGATTGATATCCTGGAAATTGAAGCCCCGTGTGAATGTGGGGTAGCAACAAAGTCAACTTCCCACATCTTGCTCTCTAATGTATTTTGGTCTTGACCTGCAGGAATAAAGTTCTTCTCAAAGATTATCTTATTTCTTTTTTTTACCACTTTGAGTGAGGTTGTTCATTATTCAGAGCATGTTTTTCTAGGATCAAATATACTTAGCCTCTTCAGAAAGTTGAACAATCAGGTTACTTTTTTTGTTCCTGTATTTCTTTTCATTGTTTGGACTTGAACTGATCAGTGGCCCTAATGGATTACTAATTGTATAAACAGACCAGTCTGCTGGTTGGTTTTATGGTTGAAATCATATTCTGCTTTTCTCTTGTACTTCTTTCACACAGATTGCTTTTTGATGATGAATAATCATAGCTACTACTTATTGAGCACTTACATATCGCACCTCCTTATAAGGAAGGCACTTTATATAAACACATTCTTCTTCATTATTGAAACTGTCCTGCAAAGTGTAGTGTTCATACACATTATAAAGAAACTGAGACTTAGAAAGTTTAAGTAATTTGCTCAAAGCAGTGACACCTGTTAAATGCTAGAGCATGAATTCAAACTTGGATTTGACAGAATTCTGTGCTAGTGTTCTTTCATCAAACTCCACGTACTACTTATACAAAATGTCCATTTAGATTAAATATCAGAGAAGCAAGTCTGTTACATATTGGTCATGGTTGATTTGAAATTTTGGTCCCAGTTTTTCTAGATATTCCAATGTTGTATTTATAGATACCCTTGAATCACACTTCCTTTCTTTAAAGATAAATCAACAAACTAATAGAAACTGTTTGAAGAGTTGTAATTAAGATAGAAGGCCCTGATAAAACATGGTTTAAGCTTGAATTGTTCTCAGTATGCAAACAAATAATCATACATTGGCATTAATAAACTTTGAAATAGTAAGTACATTAGAATCTTAGTCTCAGCGTGACTCTTGGGATATTTTCTATGAAAAATTTTTCTAGGTGGAAGTACTTTGAAAGTTAGACCTTTAGTTATTTTACTTTGGATCACAAGTGGTTAGTGAGCACTTACTCTGTGCCAAACATTGTGCTATATACAGGATATAGTGAGCAATAAGACAGAAGCAGTCCCTATTCTCGAAAACCTCAATAGCCTGGAAAGGGGAGACAGACAGTTTAAAAAAGTTCATAAGTCAGTTGATAGAGGAAATAAAAGACATATGAGAACAAAGGAGCACCTATTGCAGACCTAGCTCAGAAGGGCTTCATGGAAGATATTGTGTGTAAGGTAGGAGAAATAGTAAGAATTAGTCGAGTAACAGTGGCAGGGGCAGAGTATTCCGGGCTTAAATAATAATGCGTGAAGGCTTGTTTTTTTCCCCAACAATTTTGTTGAGATATAATTCACATATCATACAACTCATTCCGTGGTTTTCAGTGTATTCACAGAGTTGTGCAATCGTCACCACTGCCTAATTCCAGAACATTTTCATCACCCCCAAAAGAAACACCATACCCATTAGCACCATACCCTATTCCCTCCTCTCCCTGGTCCCTGGCAACCACGAATCTATTTTCTGTCTCTAAGGATTTCCCTATTCGGGACATTTCATATAAAAAGAATTACACAGTATGTGGTCTTTTGTGACTGGCTTATTTCACTTAGCATAATGTTTTTAGGGTTCATCTATATTGTAGTATGTATCAGTATGAAGACCTGTTTTGAGGAATGATAATGAGCAATATCAAGAATTGAAAGTTCAGTTGATCAGGATGATCAGTGCATGGAGCAAGAATTTGAGAATAAAGAGGTATCGTACTAGACAGGTAAGCAGAAACCAAATCAGACAAAGCTGTGTTATAGAGGTATGGACTTTATTCCAAGGGCAATAGGATGCCATTGAATGGTGTTAGGTATGAAAATAATATAATCAGATTTGTGTTTCATATTTGTGTAGAGAATAGACTAGATGGACACAATACTGGGGGCAGAGAGATTAGTGAAGATTCTTGCAAAAATCTGGGCAACAGAAAGATGTCAGTGGTGTGGGATATGGCACTGGGAATGGAGAGTAGTGGATGGATATGAGAGATTTAGAAGGTAAGACTGGGAAGAAAAAGGTAAGATTGGCAATAGTTGGTGTTAGAGTGAATATAGAGGTAGGGGAGAAGGAGAGGTAGTATCTAGAATGGTGCTTAAGTTTTTCGGTTGTTAAGCCAGGTGGATTATGATGCACAGACTAATTAAGGAACTGGCTAGATAGACGAAGTCTCGGGGTACTGATCTTTAAGGAGTACTGAATTGGCACTGGAAAATTAATGAGATGAAAAAATGCACTCACCAGAACTCACTTCTTATCAGTAGAGTACTACATGTTGTTTGGAAGAAAACGTTAGTAAGCTTCTAGAGAAGGAGGTAAGACCCCCTCCCTCCTAGTCTTAGAAGTTACGTAGTGTCACTGCTGTTCTGCTCTGTTAGTTCAAGTTTTGTCCAAATAAGGA
The DNA here is from genome assembly GCF_036321535.1 of Camelus dromedarius. Classification (NCBI taxonomy): domain Eukaryota; kingdom Metazoa; phylum Chordata; class Mammalia; order Artiodactyla; family Camelidae; genus Camelus; species Camelus dromedarius. Next base: position 33,567,289 of record NC_087449.1, on the reverse strand, counting down.
GGAAGGAGGACTAGATTTTACCACTCTTGTAAGAAGATCATGTGGGATGGGAGATACTGTAGCAGCCATCTTTGGAAATAAAATCTGCCACACCTACCTTGAGAGCCCTGCCTAGGCTAGGATAGGAAACCAGAAAAGAGTCCTTTGGAATTTTGAGTGCAGTTTTATACATACTGAGTTTAATTCCTTGTCAGACTCCCTGGTGGAAATGCTACTAAAAAGTTTGGTTACTTAACAGATACCGAATTTGTTCTGTGGTAAGTTGTATTAATCAGAGCCAAGATAGGAAACATTTAACTGAGTTTATTCTCCTCATTTTTTTTTTCTTTTTAACCTATGGCCAGGATTTTAGAAATTATTACCTTTATAATAAATCTCCTTTTTTGTAAACATGTCCACTTCAAAGATTGCTGTAAATTGCTTGTATTTTATATTTTAAACATCTTTATTCCTGTCATTTTTCCTTATAGTTTACTTTTTTTTTTTAAAGATCTGGATTTCTTAATTTTAGATGATTCTTCTTTCACTTTCTCCATATTATAATGAAAGTTTTAATCTTCTGTTATACATTCCAGGGAGATAATCTTTTAAAACTCTTGTCTTTCCTATTTTGTTCTTTCTTCAGTTTTCATATTTGAAAGTAAAAGTGTAAGTAGCTTGGGTTTCTATTAATTGAAATTCAAGTATCTTCAATCCTCTTTCCCTTTACTAACAAATAATATATATTCATCCTAAAAAAAATTAGGTTTAAATAATAAATAAAATGTAAATCACCCAAACACTATTGAGATTATTATATTTTGGTGTATATATTTCTTAAGACTTCACAGGTTTTCTGCAGATATTGAGTCTTACCATTTATACCATTTTGAAAATTGATTCTTTCATTTAGCATTTATATTTTTCCCAGTATTTATTATTTTAAACATTAAGAAATTCACAGATATAGAGAACAAATGAGTGGTAACCAATGGGGGAGATAAACAAACTAGTGGTTACAGGGTGCAATATAGGGATAGATGAGTGGGAGGTACAAATTATTGGGTGTAAGATAGGCTCAAGGATGTATGGAAAAACACAGAATGTAGCCAATATTTTGTAATAACTAAGTGGAAAGTAACCTTTAAAATTGTATAAAAATTAAAAAATAAATCTCTAGAAGGGTAATATGTCAAAAGGCCTGTGTTTATATAATAATAACATTTTCCAGTTACTTAAATCCTTGTCACTTTTTCTCTCTCCCCTAGAGAATTTGTTTTTTGTTTCTCTCTTCCATTTACTTACATACCCTCTCTCATACAGTAAACAGACTCACACACGCACACACATTGACATTTATTTTTTAGAGAGAAAGACATCTTCATCATGAGGTTGACTACTTAAATGTGAACTTTGTCAGTTCGATTCGATTTACTTCTTCATAAGACATTTGTTGAACACTGTGTGCTATGCCCTGGGTTACAGAGAATGAAGACAGAGCCCTGTTCTTGGGGAACTCAGTCCAGTGGGGAAGGTAGATAGGATAACCCACAATGTAAATTCATTTGTGAATTAGTGGAGACATGCATGATGGGAGCATAGGGTGACTTTTCTAAAACATTCTGTAGAGAATCAGGGAGGGCTTTCTAGCTTGAGCTGAGAATGAGTTGAACCTTAGTAACGTTAAGTTAGACAAATAAGGAGTAGTCCAACATGGGCACAGAACGTGCAGTGATAAGAGCAGCATGTTAGAGTATCTCACAAAAAATACTGGTAGTTTGATATGATGGGAGCTTAGGGAAGTAGTGGGAGAACAGGTTGGAAAAGAGGCAGAGACCAAGTTCTGAAGGGATGTTTATGCCTTGCTAACAAAACTACACACTTTGGGGGAAGGGTGGAAGGGGGTCCATTCACTTAGCTAGAAAAGCATAGTCAGTCTGGGTAGAATATGTTTGGAACAAATGAGGACCCATCATTGTGACGTCCAGAGACATGTCCATTAAGTAAGTGAACTAGGGAGCTATTTAAGATTTTTAATCAGAAGAATAACATGATGTGATTTTCTTTTAGAAAGTTATTTTGGTAAGATTATGAAAGGATATGTTTTCTAGAAAAATGAAGATAATATCACTAGTTTGGGAACTATGTTGATCCAATCTAGGTGAGAACTGATGAGGGCCTAAACTGAGGGTGAAATTAGGAATCCTTGTTATATGCTATACTTAATTAAATCATCCCATATATTTTTTTTTTGTGCCTATACTGTACTGAGTTCTTGGGATAAAAAAGATGAATAAAATGGGCTTCCTGATTTGAGTGACTTACTGTTTAGTGGGGGTGCAACAGATTTGTAAAGAGAGAAATTACCATGTAATGTGAAAAGTGTTATTGACGTAAATGTATTATGAGAACATAGCGAATTGAGTGATTATTAATTTCACATTGGGAGGTAACATTGAATGGAATACTGAAGGAGTTCTGTAAAATTCTTTTTTTTTCTATGTGTCTGCAACTTTAAAGCATATTATAGTGTGTTTTATGCTGTATATCTACCTGTTTACTGAACTTCTTTTGTTCCTTTCAAAAAGCAATTCCATGATGCCAAAAGTCAGTGGAAAGGCCATTACCATAAAGTACCCATTCTGGGTATAAAGTATTAGATAATTTGATTCTTCTCTAGAAAGTACGTTCTGTGTGAGGCTAGGCACTACCTGTTGCCTGTCTGTTTCTCTATCTCTTCTCTTTGTTTTTCTAAACTGTGTCTTAATTTATGTATTAGGACAATAGCAACTTTGAGGCTATCTTCAAGAAAGAATGCAATATTTCATTATGTGTCAGTTCTCAAAGATAAGAATGGAGTCTTATGGACTGACCCCCCCCCCCCACATACTCCTTTATTTTCTTTCTTCGTATAAATCCCACTAAAATGATCAGAAAAAACAGTGGAAGAGGAGATAAGAGTGGGTGAGAAATTTCAACCAATGGAAATAGTAAAGAAAGATTTTAGAATGAAGAAGCTATAAATTACTTGCCTGCAGAGGGAGATGTGATTAAAAACAACTCTGTACTCCCACAGAACCTTAGAAAGACTTGTGATGTGAAGGCTCTAAGGATCTCTAAAGGCTTAGGTGAGGTGTGGTGTTGAAAACAAATTGGTTGGAAGTCTGTGCAATGAGTGGTTAGTTTTATAGGTATTCTACCTAATTTTAAGTAGTTAAGTAACTTTCCTCCTTGTCCCTAGGAGACTAAAGTTTATTGTCTGGAAGAATTGAATTATGAAAGCCTTGAATTTAGGGATTCCAGCAAATCAGAAGGTGATGGTGAGGTACCGGATTGATGGTAGATTAACTAAGAAAAATATAGTGTGAAGTTGTAAATATAAAGTTGAGAGGAGTCACCATCTTGTGTGATTTTCCTTTAGCCACATGTAAGCACTTAAGCTACTTAGGGGAATGTATGGCATATGTAGACAGTTAGATATAATCAGGCTTGAGGCTTTGCCAGTTGAGACTAGAAGCTCAGTTATCTGATTACAGAAGAAGAACCTATGATGTTTGAGACAGTTACATAATAATATTAAACTTCCCTCACACATTAAAATAGACACCACACACACAGGATTTTACTTTGAATCTATAGTTAATTTTATTTGTTTAAAAAATTTTTTTATTTGTTTACAAAAATTCAATTAGTTACATATTAGTTACTTACTTTTGCCTCATCCTCATGCTGACCTTTGATCTTCTACCACATACAGCCCTTTCATGTGATATGATTTTAATCCTTTATCTAATAGATTTAAGTCTATTTCTTAGCATTGACAGCTCTTCGCACTCAGAGTATGTAGCATGTACATGTTTTTTCAAGTTCTCAAGATAGGAAAATCTTTTATCAGTGATTTTCATTCTATGTTTTTTGTTGTTTTCTGGAAACTTGAATTTCCAGCCTTTTAGAATAATCTTTTATTTATTTGTTTATTTTTTAGTAATCACATCAGTTTCACATCAGATAATAGAATTAAATTTGTTGTAATGTCAGGAAAATTTCTTTTAGTTCCTCAGTTTATCTTTAAAATTAAGTTATGTTCATTAGATCATCTTTAAGATACTTTCCTGTTTTGAAAATGCTATGAATTATAGGTTAGATATTTTATACAGATGATAAGAAATTTTAGTTTTATTCTAATTAGTTGCAACTAGTAATCTATTGCTTCTAAGTAGTGGAGGTCTGGAATCATAAGGGATTCCATTTAGAGGAAAAAATTGTTTTCCATCTGAAAAAAAAATCTCAGCAGGAAGCTTTTGAATCTCATTTTAAGAATTCTGTATGTATTAAAAAATCACTCTAACAGAGGACATTCTTCTGAAGCAGCAGTTTTGTTAGCTTTGGATTCTTGGCGGGCGTATTGAAATATAAATAAGTGGTATTTTTATGAATTAACATAGTTAAAGTCATTGGGTAGAAAATGCCTACCTTTGATCTTTTGCTTTGTATTATCCATTGAAAATAAGAAGTGTGCAGTGTAACAGTTCTTAACTGTTCATTGAAATGTTTACCTTTTGGCCTTCTTTGACAATGTAATGTGTCTGTTGCTGCATTCCATGCTGGCCAGGTCTTTGAATCTGAAGATGTAATTGTAATTTATCGTTTAAGCCCATTGCTTTTATTTGTCTGGCTATGATAGGTTTATATGAAGAAAATCAGGACTTACTGCTTTAGCATATCTAATGAGCAATGTGTTTTTTCTTTAGGATCAAATAGAGCATACTGAATCAGCAGGACTGGCTCGTGGTGCAGCAAGCATCATGAGTAAGCACAGAGAAGTCTGTTCCTTATCACATGTGTAAGGGGAAAAAGGTAGGAAAACCAATGTTCTTATTTCTCTTAAGAGAGATTGAACTTCAGAAAACAAGTAGACCTATAGAAGATAATGCTCATGTATATATTTGATGCTTGCTTCATTTATAACATTGCCTCTTAAATCAGGAGTATAGTTTAACAAAAAAAAGATTTGACTTAAGTCCAGAGCAAAATGATATTTTTAAATTACCTATTGAGTTATGTCAAAATGCTAATTTCTCTACCAGTACTTGGCTTCTCCCTTTTAGAGTCAACTTCTGCCTTGAGCATAGAAAGGTAATTTCAGAATGAAAAAGAACATGGACTTGAGCAATATTGTTAAGAGAAAATAGTGCTATATCTACCCAATTAATGCCATTTATAGTTCTTGGTCAATCACGCAAGAGATAAACAATTAAAGCAGATTTTGGGGTGGGGAGTGAGTTAGAAATACAGATTTAATTACATTGTTTTATTTTGTATTTTTAGTCTAGTTATGAAGAACAGTAATTTCCAGCAGAAAATTGGAAGTATTTTATTAATTCTTATAGAACAGGAATCATTAATCATTGGCTTTTTCCTGACTAGGATTCATCTTTGCTTTCTTTCAAGTCCAAATCGGTGGTGGGAGTGGAAGGTGTGTGGGTGAGATTGGTTTCAGAAATTAATTATGCCATTCACTAATGGAGTGTTGCATTTTCTGGCTGAATTCTCTGATTTTCCATGCAAACTTCAAAGATAAAGGCTTGGGTCTGACAGTGTATGGCAGGAGACTGAGTTCCTAAGGCATTTATTAGCAATAGTACCTTCCTCACCAAAACTTCCAGGTCTGCAGTTGGCAAGGTCTTTGTTTCTTTCTTTCTTTCTTTCTTTTTTTTGTTTAACTTTTTTTTTATTGAGTTATAGTCGTTTTACAATGCTGTGTCAAATTCCAGTGTAGAGCACAATTTTTCAGTTATACATGAACATATATATACTCATTGTCACATTTTTTTTCGCTATGAGCTACCATAAGATCTTGTATGTATTTCCCTGTGCTATACAGTATAATCTTGTTTATCTATTCTACATTTTGAAATTTCAGTCTGTCCCTTCCCATTCCCCGCCCCCTTGGCAACCGCAAGTTTGTATTCTATGTCTATGAGTCTGTTTCTGTTTTGTACTTAGGTTTTGTTTTGTTTTTGTTTTTGTTTTTTTAGATTCCACATATGAGTCATCTCATATGGTATTTTTCTTTCTCTTTCTGGCAGGCAAGGTATTTCTTGTCCTCTAACTTTCTCACTTGTGAGCGTGAGAAAAGAGTGCCCTTCTCTGCCTTCACCTGGCAAAATCTTATTCTTCAGGCATCTCCTCTTTAGGAAGTTTTCAGCCCACTGCAAAGACTATTGATAATAATAACTAATAATTTATCAACAATAATAAAATTTTGGAATATTTGTTACATTAGCCCACACTACCCCAAATAACATACCCTTGCCTCAGTCTGATTTGGATTCACCTCTTCTTTGGCTTCATAGTACCCAGTGCATATATCAATTAGTACATACCACGATATTTAATATTTTAAGTTTACTCATCCATTTCCTATGAAATATTGGTCACCTTAGGCCAAGGACTTTGTCTTATTTGTCATTGTAACCTGATGACTAAGACAGTGCCTGGTGTATAGTAGATGCTCAGTAGTGTTTAATGCATGAATGTACACATGTTCATTGTGATTGGTATACGGCATATAGAAGTAACAGAGAAGGTGACATAGGAGCAGTCAGATAAGTGCTGTAGAAGTGGAACCCCTAAGACCAAGATTCAAGAGAGTGTCCATTGGGATTTGCAGTACTAACTACTATATATAAAATAGATAAAAACAAGATCCTACTGTATAGTACAGGGAACCATATTCAGTACTTTGTAAAAGTCTATAATGAAAAGGAATATATATATATATATATAAATAATATGTATACACAACTGAATCACTCTGCTCTGCACTGGAAATTACACAAGTCTTCTCTGGATCCTAAGAGAAGATCTACATATACTGACATTTGGCAGTCTCCCAATGAAATAGCTGTGTTCCCACACAATCACCATGTAGTGGAAGCCTCCCAGTTGAGAAGCCACACATGCAGAGCTTACGATTGACTTTTAGTACTTCATTTGTTCAATGTTAGGCATTTGGGGAAAGCTTCCATGTGAAAGACAGAGACCAAAACACAGAAGAGGAACTTGGAGGAAGTAATTTTGGAAACAGAAGGAGGGCTGGGGGAAAAAAAATGCCAAACCATACTGTAGGTAATTACATCGGAGAGGTGAGAAATTATATTCATGAAATATGATCAAGATGTCATAAAAATGATCAGAAAAAGAAAGTGCTCTGGAAATTAAAAATATGATAGGCAGTTTTGGTGCATTCAAAAAATTTTTTTAAACTACCTCAAATTTATAGAAAATTTGCAAGTATAGTATAAAACTTTTTTCTCTGAACCATTGGAGAGTAAGTTGCTAGCTGCATGCTCCACCACCAAACAAGGACATATCACCTACATAACCACAGTACAACCATCAAATCAGGGAATTAACATTGACGTATTACCACTATCTAATTCTCAGACCTTATTCAGAGTTTGCCAGTTGTACTAATAATGTCCTTTATAGCAAGAGGATTGAATTTAGAATCACATGTTGTGTTTAGTTTTCATGTATCTGTAGTCTGCTTCTGTCTGGAACAGTTCTGCACTCTGACTTTGTTTTAAAAACATTAATTAATTAATCTATCTATTTATCTATCTATTTATTTTAAACAGTGCTGCTATGAACATTGGTGTGCATGTATCTTTTTGAATTAGAGTTTTCTCTGGATATTTGCCCAGGAGTGGGATTGCTAGATCATATGACAACTCTATTTTTAGTTTTTAAAGGAAACTCCATACTGTTTTTCATAGAGCTGCACCAATTTACTTTCCCAGCAACAGTGTAGAAGTCTCTCCTTTTCTCCATACCCTCTCTAGCATTTATTATTTGTAGACTTTTTGATAATGTTTTGCCCAGTTTTTAATTTTTTTTATATTGAGTTGTATGAGCTATTTATATATTATGGATATTAACCCCATATTGGACATATCATTTGCAAATGTGGAAATTTTAACAGTATTAATTCCTCAGCCCATGAACACAGGTTATCTTTCCAGTTCTTTGTATCATCTTCAATTTCCTTCATCAGTATTTTATACTTTTCAAAGTATAGGTCTTTTATGCCTTGGTTAGGTTTATTCCTGGGTATTTTATTCTTTGTATGTGAGTTTAAACAAGATTGTTTTCCTGCTTTTTCTTTCTGATAGTAGTATGTAGAAAAGCAGCAGATTTCTGTGTATTAATCTTATATCCTGCAACTTTACTAAATTCATTTGTTAGTTCTAATAGTTTTTTTGATGAAGATTTTAGGGTTTTCTATATATACTATCATGTCATCTGCAAATAGTGACAGTTTTACTTCTTCCCTTCCAATTTGGATGCCTTTTATTTTTCTTGTCTGATTGCTATGGCTAGGATTTCTTACTATTTTAAATAGAAGTGGGAGAGTGGGCACCTTTGTCCTGTTCCTGATTTTAGAGGAAAGAATTTCAGTTTTTTATCATTGATACGATGTTAGCTGTGGGTTTGTCATAAATGGCCTTTATTATGTTGAGATATATTTCCTCTATACCAGCTTTGATGGGAGTTTTTATCATGAATGGGTGTTCAACTTTGTCAGGTGTTTTTTCTGCATCTCTTGAGATGATCTTGTGATTTTTTTTCCCTTCCTTTTGTTAATGTGGTGTATTACATTGATTGATTTGTGAATGTTGAACCATCCTTACATCCCTGCAATAAATCCCACTTGATGATGGTGTATGATCCTTTTTATATATTGTTCAATTTGGTTTGCTAATATTTTATTGAGGATTTTCGCATCTGTGTTTATCAGAGATACTGGCCTGTAATTTTCTTTTTCTGTAGTGTCTTTGGTTTTGGTATCAGGGATAATTTGGGAGTATGGGATAAACAGATGCACACTGCCATATATAAAAGATAAACAGCAAGTTCCTACTGTATGGCACAGGGAGCTATATTCAATATCTTGTAATAATGTGTAATGGAAAAGAGTTGAAAATAAAGAATTTAGATACACACACATATGTGTAACTGAATCACTTTGCTGTACACCTGAAACTAACACAATGCTGTGAATCAGCTGTACTTAAATAAATTTTTTTTAAAAATAAAAAAGGTAATTATTGATAAGTATATACTTCTTGCCATTATATTGCTCATTTTCTGGTTATTATAGTTCTTCTCAGTTCATTTTTTCTTTTTTTAGTTTCTTCCCTTGTGGTTTGATGATTATTTCTTTAATGATATGCTTGTGTTCCTTCTTTTTAGTTTTTGTGTATCTATTGTACGTTTTTGACTTGTTACCATGGAGTTCATATATGTTGACCTTAACTATATCTACTTGCTTTAAACTGGTAAGTTCAAACACCTACTAAAAGATATACATTTTTTTTCTCCCCTCCCTGACATTTTTTGGTTTTGAGTCATGTTGTTCTTCTTCATGTTTATCCCTTAACTGCTATTGTAGTTATACTTGCTTTTACAAATGTTGTCTTTTAATCTTCATGCATGCTTATGTAAATGGCTCATCCTCAGTTCCTACTATGTATTTGCCTTTCCTAGTGGGATTTTCCTTTTCCTGGAGATTGTTTCTTTTCCACTTATAGAAGACCCTTTCACATTTCTTTTAGGGTAGGTTTAATATTGATGAATTCTTTTAGTTGTTGCTTTTCTGAGAAATTCTTTATCTCGTCTATTCTGAGAATAATATTTCTGGGTAAAGTGTCTTTGGCTGCAGTGTTAGGGCACTCTACCCAGAAAGCACCTTTCAGTGCTTTGAATGTATCATACTTCTGGCCTGCAAAGTTTCTGCAGAAAAATCGCTGATAGCCCTAAAAGGGCTTTGTATGTGACTTTTTTTCTCTTGCTGCCATTAGAGTTCTCTCTCTAACTTTTGCTATTTTAATTATGGTATGTCTTTTTGTTTGTTTGTTTGGGTTCATCTTATTGAGACCCTCTGTGCTTCCTGCATGTGGATATCTGTTTCCTTCTTCAGGTTTGAAGAACCATTATTTCATCAGATACATTTTTGATCACCTTCTCTTTCTCTTCTCCTTCTGGGACTCTTATAAATATGTGAATGTTGTTATGCTGAATGTTATCCCAGAAATCTCTTCAACTGTTCTCATTTTTCTTTTTTTCATTTGATTTCCTTTTTGCTTTTCTCACTGAGCAATTTCCATTCTATCTTCCAGGTCACTTATACTTTCTTCTCTATCACTTGGTCTGTTGATCATTCCTTCTAGTGTGTAGTTTATTTCAGTTATTTAACTCTTTATTTCTGATTGGGTCTTTTTTATATTTCTAGTTTCTTATTAAAATTCTCACTGTGTTCATCTGTTCTTTTCCCTAATTCAGTAAACATTTTTATTATCAATGGTTTGAATTCTTTATCTGGTAAATTGTTTATTTCTGTTTCATTACTTATTTTTTCATTGGTTTTATCTTGACCTTTCAGTTGAGGCCAGTTCCTTTGCCTTTTCATTTTGCTTTATTTATTTATTTATTTATTTTGCTTCTATGAATAGAGGTGAAGCAGTTATGTGTTGCAGTCTTAAAAGGGTGTCTTTATGTGGGAGTGTCCCTCTACAGTCTGCGTGTGCCCAGTGCTTTTGGTGGAAGAGCAGAAGTTGACATGGACACAAGTCCAGCTATCTCCTTGGTAGGGTGTGGGGCAGGAGATGGAGGGGCTAGAACTGGGGCCAGGTGTGAAGTGGGACTTCCCCTCTGCTCGATGACTGTCACTGCCCTCTTGGGGTGGGGATCTGATCCAAAGTTTCTGAAGCAGAAGCCCTATGGGTTGTGCCTATGCTGGCTCTGTTCCCTGTAAGTGTGTGCTTTTCCCTCTCCCAGCAGTGGCACCCTTGCTCCCATACTGGGATAGTGCTGAAGCAAGTGGGAACTGTGTCAGCCACAGATGGAGGTCCAAGCTGTCTCCGATGGGCTCCCTGTGCAGGTGCCATTAATTGTTTTCCTTGCTCTGCTCAGAAGCAACCTTGGGTTCCAAGTTCCTTTTGTCCTTTACAGCCAGTCACTCCCTTCAGCCTCTACTTTCCCTGCCCTGCTGTGGAGCCACACCACAGGGCAGTTGGGGCCTGCATGGACTCTTGGTTATATCCGGGCATGAGCTGTGGTCGAGAGGTCGCTGTCAGAGTTCTGGGCTGCTTCTCATGTGCTCCCGGAGTACACACCAACAATAGCTGCCACTGCCCCACTCAGACTTGATCCTGGGACCAGGTCAACTCTGAGTCCCAGGGCGGACTTTTCTTCCTGGTTGTGGCAGCCCCAGATCTAGTGCCTTGTTGAGACGTGAAATAAGTGCTGGAGCATTCTCTTGGCCCAGGCTGGGTGTGCACCAAGGTGGTTTCGGGAAACCATCCAGTGTCCCATGCAGTTTCAGTCTGCCCTCTCCCCCTGTTTCTGTGGTAAGCATGTTTCTCATGAAAGGAGTTCAGGCTTCCCACAGCCCTCCTATTAGTCCCACAGGCCCTCCCACCAGCTAAGGAGACTTGTCTTCATGGTATCAAATGCCAGGGCTGGTGCATCTCAAACTGCTCACTCCCCAGGGAGGATCTCTGAGCCCATGTAATTCTCCTCCTCTTCTGAGTCTGTCCCCTCCCTCACACAGGTCCTGGCCTGATCACTTCTCTTCCCTTCTGTGATTCCATGTGGATCTTTCTTAACAGCCTTGGTTGTACAAGAGTCTGTCTGCCAGTCTCATTAGTTTTCAGTGAGAATTGTTCCACATATAGATGTATTTTTGATGTGTTTGTTGGGGGAGGTGAACTGCACTGTCCTCCTACTTCACCATCTTAATCTCTCTTCAGTAAACTTTATTTTTTTACAGCAGTTTTAGGTTCACAGAAAAATTGAGCAGAAAGTACAGGGAGTTCCCATTTCTTCCTGTCCCATGCCATCCTCCCACTGCCTCCCCCAGTATGGACATCGCTGTGTCCCATTGCAATCTGTCAGGGAGCATGGATTCTTGCCTGTCTCTTTACTGTTGATGTTCACTTTGATCACTTGCGTAAGGTGGCATCTGCCAGGCTTTGTCTCTGAATTGACTTTTTTTTTTTGTAATTAGCAAAGTACTTTTGTGGAGAGGAACTTCAAAACTAAGTAAATATCCCATTCCTTATCACACTTGGAACTCATTTACTTATGTTTTAAAGATTCATGGCTTTCTTTTTTGTCAGTGGGTTATAATATTGCTACCATTATTTATTTTGATGCTCTGTTTGTCTCTGATTTGGTCTGTGGAAGCTCTTTCAAGCTGGTTTCTATGTTCTTTTGACATGTCTCCATCATTCTTGGGTATTTCCTTAGTTTCTCGCACACAAGATATTCAAGGCTCTTTTTAAAAATGGAAATATAATTCACATACCAAAAAATTTACCCTTTTAAAGTGTATGTGTGTATATATATGTATGTGTGTGTGTGTATATATATATATGTATATACACACACCAGTGGTTTTTATATATTTACAGAGTTGTGCAGTCATCACTATCTAATTTCACATTTTTATCACCCCAAACAGAAATCTTGTATCTATCAACAGTCACTCCCCATTTCCCTCCAATTCCTCCCAACTGTTAGTAACTCATTAATTTACTTTCTGTTTCTATGCCTATTCTGGGCATTTCATATAAATAGAATCATGTGATCTGTAGTTTTTTGTGTCTGCTGCTTTCAGTTATCATAGTATTTCCAAGATTCATCCATATTGTAGCATATAGCAGTATTTCATTTTAATTACCATATTTTATCAATATAGCATACTACATTTTGTTTATCCATTTATCAGTTGATAGATATTTGGGTTGTTTGTGCCTCTTGGCTATTACAAATAATGCTTCCATGAGCATTCAAGGATAAGTTTTTGTTTGAATATATGCTTTCATTTCTCTTGGGTATAAACCTAGGAGTGGAATAGCTATGCCATGTAGTAACTCTGTTTTAACTTTTTGAGGAACTGCCAAACTATTTTCTAAAGTTGCTACACCATTTTACTTTCCCCCCAGCAATGTGTGAGGCTTCTTATTTCTCTGCATCCTCTTCAAAGCTCTTATATTTTTTCTATTCCAGCTCTGGAATCAGCCATTTCTCCATGGAGCCCTGGTTCTTTTCAGTGAAGAATATTTAAAAATCAAATCTGGTGCTAGGTATACTCATTGCTACATGGAATTGAGGTAGCGATTTGCTGCTCCAAGATTCTTTGTGGGTGGTACTAGAGAATATATGTGTATAAACACACACACACACACACACACACACACACACACACACACACACACACACTTACATCTATGTTTATCACTATAAGTATGTTTATTGAACACATAAGTATGTTTATTGCTATAAGTATGTTTATTGAAGTCCGTGAGTTCAAACTGATACCTCAAATTCCCAACCAATACTGCAAGGCTCTTTCTAGTTTTCTCTTTTTCCACATTTTAACCCTCTTCTCTAACAGTGAGAAACCTTGCTCCCATTGCCCTTCATGTAGTTACTTATTTGATCCATCTTGCTACATGTGACCTATCTCCTGTCACTGTCTTCTTCCCTTGTTCCTTACCAGCACAGGCTCTGGCCTGCCACTCTTAAATCTCTTCCTCATCCCTCCTGCACATGGACCCTTCTCACCCACTTGTGCTCTGACTCTCCCTGCCAGACCATCACCTTCATGTGGATGCCTTCCTCACTTCCCTTGGGCACCAACACCCCATGCTGGAGTGTCCTATATAGACAATTTTCTTCCCTCTGGGGCTCTGACACATTATGCTCGGCCACCCCCACACAAGGTTGTCTGCTTCACGGCACTTGGACTCTGATGCCGACTCCTCTGTTACACCAATGCCCTCTTATCCTGCTCCCTGTTTATTCAATTTTTAATAACTTTTACCTTTTATTTTTATTGTTTCAACTTTTTGAGGTAATTATAGATTCACAGGTAGTTGCAAAAATAGTGTAGAGAGTTTCTGTGTACCCTTTATTTACAGTTTTTCTCATTGGTTACATCTTACATAACTAGAGAAAATACAAAAACCAGAAAATTACTTTTATTTGCCCATGTATTGATAGATATTTGGGTTGTTTCCACCTTTTGGCTGTTGTAAATAAAGCTGCTGTGAGCATGTGTGTATAGTTGTTTCCTGTTTATCACATATAGATCTGTGTAACCACCATTGCAGTTTAAGGTACCGTACAAGTCTGTCACCACAGAGGTCTCCCTTGTGCCACTCTTTTATAGTCACAGGCATTCTACTCTCCCTACTGTGCCATGTTTAATGACTTTTTAAAATTAAAAACATTATTACAAGTCACAGGAAGAGCTGAGTAAACCAAGTTATGTTCATGAATGGGAAGACAGTATCATTAACAGTCCTGAGGGGCAGGCTAGGAACTCTCAGTTCTGAAGGTTGACTTTATTGGCACTGTATTCTGTCCTGAACCATTGCTGAGTCTTGGGGCCACCTGGCCTTATACAGAGAGCCCAGTCTGGCCCCCTGTCATCCAGAAACTTCTAGACATTTACAGCCAGTGTATTCTCATCCTCCTTGCTAACTTTCAGATCCCAGGCCTGAAGGTTGCTGTCTAGTTTTGTTAACCCCTGTGGACTGCCAGCCGTCAGTTCTCACTAATTACTGTGGCTTGATTTCTTCATGGTTAATGGCATTTGTATATTTCCCTTCCTTGTTTATGAATTTGTATAAACTCTTTAAAAATAATTTATTTTTTCTATAATTTCTGTATTCAAAGTGAGGTTCCCAGCACCAGCTCGGTATACTTTTTTTTTCTTTTCTTTTGAAAATTTTCAAACCTCTAGAAAAGTTGAAAGAATAGTACAGTGAAGACCCTTATAGCCTTCACCAGATTCATCAATTTTTGCTGTTTTGCCTCTCTTTTGAACACTTCTCTCCTTCCAGCACTCATTCACTTACATTCACATACTTTTTTCTTTTTAATCATTTAAAAGTCAGTTGCAGATAACAGAAGACTTCTTCCCTAAATAGTTCAGCAGGCATCTCCTAAGAGTAAGGACATTCTTCTACAAAATCAAAATACCACTATCATAGCCAAGAAAATGATTATTCATTGTATCACCTAATGTATAGTCCAAATTCCCCTGATTGTCCCCTGAATGTCTTTTGTTGTTGTTGTGTATGTATAGATGTGTATTTTCTTGGTCTAGGATCCAGCTATAGTATTCATGCATAGTATTTGGTTATTTAATCTCTTTAGTCTCCTTTAATTTAGAATCATCTTGTTTTTTATAATGCTGAATTTTTGGAAGAGTGCAGGATAGTTGTCTTATTGAATGCCTCACATCCTTGGTTTGTCTAATTGTTTCTTCCTGATTCAATTCAGATTAAACAATTTGGGGATAAATATCTTGTAAGTGATGTTTTAAACTTCTCATTGCATCACATCAGGAGGTGCCTAATGGTCGTTTGTTAAACTTTCGACTATACGAAGCTTGATCATTTGATTTAGGTAGTGACCACCATATCTTTTCACTGTACACATACATTTTCTCCTTTGGAATTAATAAATCATCTGTGGAATGGTATTTTGAGGCACTGTGAGAGTTTTTTTCCCCACTAACCATTTACCTGAAGGTTTTAGCATCCATTTTGGATGCTTACCTGAATCAATAATTGTAATTGGAGTTTAATACAACTTCTTGACCAGCTGTTAATACTGTTCTTTTATTCATTCCACAGGTGTTTATTGAATGGGCACCACATCAGGTTCTGTGGCTATCAGAGGGTGAACACAGTCTAGTGGGTGTCTTTGCAGCATCTACAGCCTGGTAGAAGAGATTGACAGTAATCAGACAATCACACCAGCAAATATATATTTATAGACTGTGATAATAATTATAAAGGGAAAAGTGGGGGTGCTGTGAGAGATTATAAGGGAAGATCACCTTTTCTAGGGTTTCAGGGAAGACTTCATGTGAAAATAATATTTGAGCTAAGAGCTGAAGGATGTAGAGTTATTTTGGCAAGGACGTGGGGTGTATTGGAGACAGGTAAAAGGTCTAGAAGAGGAAAAGAGCATGGTGCATTGAAGAAATGTATATTCAAGTAGTGTTCCAGCACCAAGCATAGGGTCTGCACGTAGTAGATGCTCAGTAAATATTAGTGGAAGGGAGGATGGGACTTAAAACTAGCCCTTGTAATCACTGTTGCTAGATTATTTATTTTACAATAAAAGGATCAAGGCCAAGGTTTAAAAACTTAAATAATTGCTTATGAAGTACTTACCATGTGCCAGGCAGTGTTTTAAATGTGTTACCCACGTTAATTTATTTACTCTTGAGGTACATACTCTTATTACTCAATTTTATATATGAAAATTAAGTCACAGGTAAATTGAATAACTTCCTCAAGCCATATAGTTAGGGAACTAGGATTAGACCTTGGATGGTCTA
Source organism: Camelus dromedarius (assembly GCF_036321535.1). Classification (NCBI taxonomy): domain Eukaryota; kingdom Metazoa; phylum Chordata; class Mammalia; order Artiodactyla; family Camelidae; genus Camelus; species Camelus dromedarius. The sequence continues at coordinate 33,550,881 of NC_087449.1, read as the reverse complement.
GTCCTAGAGTTTGTGTTCTTTTTCATTATGGTTAATAATGGATAATTGCTACCATTGGTTAAAGTATATATAATACCTTTCTCAGACTCTTATTCCAGGGCTTTCATAATATGATACCTGTCTACCTCTCCAGCTGTGTCCCCCTGTTAACCCATGTAAATAAATCCTTTTTCCAATTTCACAAATCCCTCAATAATTGCCCATTCCTAGATCACTCCTTGTGTGTCTCTACCTGTTTGAAATTTTACTTCTTCATCTTCCTATCTAGAATGTCTGTTAAAATTTTATCCATCCGTCCAGACCCAGCTTAAATCCATAAATAATGCCTTCCTTGACCACTCAGACTATGATCTGGTCCATTTGTTGAACTTTTGTAGTACTTACTCTGTAACACTTACCTCTTAATTTTGTCTGACAGATTAATCATTTAATACCTTGTGCCTCTTGTGCTGTGTTATTAAAATTATTTTTGTTATTTAAATTTTAGTATTAGTTTGTATTTAGTATTGTTTACCGTTTAGTAAACGATAAGATTCTTGATATAAGGGATGATATCTGAGACATTTAGTATTGTTTACCGTTAAGTAAACGATAAGATTCTTGATATAAGGGATGATATCTGAGACTTGAATTGACCCCAATGCTCTGCATATAGTAGGTACACTATAAGTTGATCTGATTGTTTGATTACTAATATTTTACATATAATGATCATGAAGTGCTAAATATTGTAGGTGTATATTAAATGTGCTAGATTGTGTGTTGTGAGAAATTTCTTTCATGTTCTTAGCATTGGATGGCTTAAATATGCAGTATTTATAAAAATAAATGGCATATATATGAAAATGATTTTGAATTGTAAAGCATTGAACACAAAAAACAGATTTAAGAAAAACCATGCTTAGATTATGTATCCTATTTGTCTACTCAAACTTAAATTACCCAATGGGAGCCAATCAATAAATAAAAGTTGATCATGGTGTTCATTCTGTAATATATAGAAATAGCAAATCATTATGTTGTACACTGGCAACTAACATAGTGGTGTAGGTCAGTTATAATTAAAAAACAAGCAAGAAGCAAACTCACAGAAAAAGAGATCAAGTGCAAGAGGTAGGGGGAGGGGGAATTGGATGAAGGTGGTCAAAAGATATAAACTTCAGTTTTAAGATAATCAGTACTAGGGTTGTAATGTACATGATTAATATAATTAGCACTGCTGTTAATTATGTTTAAAAGTTGTTAAAGGAATAAATACTAAGAGTTTGCATCACAAGGAAAATAATTGTTTTATTTTGTATCTATATGAGATGATGTACGTTCATTAAACTCATTGTAGTAATCATTTCATGATATTTCAGATCATTATATTGTACACCTTAAACTTATACAGTTAGTTATAATTATGTTAGAAAGTCAATTATATATAAGGTCAGTTAAATTTATAATGTCAATTATATCTCAGTAAAACTGGAAGAAAAAAAAACCCTTACGAATGTACACCTAAAAAAATATAACAGCATGTTTTAAATGGAAAAAAGTAAAATTATCTTTGTCCCACCAAAAAAAATTGACTACATGAATAATTATGGGAATATACTTGAATAAGTCATTTAAATCTCCCAAACTTGTTTTTATTGGTAAAATGAGAGAAATAATCTTTACGATTCTATATACCCCAGAAGGAGAAACACTATACTTCAATAATAGAAAGAAGAAGAAACACTATAAGTCATAGAAAATCTACCACTTTTTATATTTGACTTAAAGTTTGTAGTAGCAAGATATTACATTGTTGATTTTCCCTCTTCTTTGTGGTTTCCTCACTTAGAGTTTTTGGGGGCATTGTAATCTTATCTCTCCTCTTATCTGCCTCCATACATGTCAGTGAGAAACCAAGCAAAATTTTCAGTCTTAAAAGAGAATTTTGAGAAATTAGGGTGATAGATAAGCATGGGGATCATCCTAATGAAGGGAAAACAATGGGATAACATTTATTTAACAACTGCTATGTGCTCTTGGCATTCTGTTAAGAAGTTGACACACATAGTGTATATACCCAGAGGATGCTTTTAGATTGATTAACACCAAGAAGAATTTAGAGATGGTACTTGAAGAGGTTTAAAAAGAATAACCAAGTCAGAGTCATCATTAGCATTTTGGAACTAATATCCCTCAATCCCATGCTTGCTTGAACTTTCTTATCAATTCCCATTTGAAAACAATTCTGTAAGCTTTCTTTTCTCATAGAAATGTAGTCTTCTTTCAACATCTGAAATTAATCTTTGAAGCATGTCCTATTAAAATAACCACCAAGTCTGCCTTGTACAGTTACATTTTTATGATTGTTAACTTGCAGGTTTCTAGACTTTATTAGCATGAAGATTTTACAATATGTTCAGTGGGATAATAGGGTTTATAGCTTACCATGGTCTGAATAGATTTATGAGATTTTATCCTTGAATATGTAAAATTTATAAATTATGTATTTTTATTTGTAAATCTTTGTGTTTTTTCACTTTTTCCAAGTTTTATTGAGATATAATTGACTTAGGACATTGTGTTAGTTTAAGTTGCACAACATAATAATTTTATATATGGGTGTATTGTGAAATTATTACTACAGTAAGTTTAGTTAACATCCATCACCTCATAGCTTTTTTTCTTGTGATGAGAACTTTTTAAGATCAGCTCTCTTAGCAACTTTCAAATATATAATGCAGTGTTGTTAACTATACTTACCATGCTATACATTATATCCCCAGAAATTATTTATCTTAAAACTGGAAGTTTGTAATTTGTGACCACCTTCACTCATTTCCCTCATCCCCTACATCCTGCCTCTGACAACCACTAATCTGTTCTCTGTTTCTGTGAGTTTAGTTTTTTCAGAATCCACATAAAAGTGAGATCATCTGGTGTTTGTCTTTCTCTGTCTGACTTATTTCACTTAGCATAATGCCCTGAGGATCTATCCTGTTGTCAAAAATGACAGGATTTCCTTCCTTTTCATGGCTGAATAATATTCTATTTTACATACACATAGACACACCACATTTTCTGTATCCATTCATCTCTTGATGGCTACTTAGTTTGTTTCCATGTCTTAGCTATTGTAAATAATGCTGCAGTGAACATGGTGTGCAGATATCTCTTCCAGATAGTGATTTTGTTTCCTTTGAATATATACCCAGAGGTAGAAATGTTGGGTTATATGGTAGTTATATTTTTAATTTTTTAAGGAATCTCCATACTGTTTTTCCATAATGGCTCCTCAGTTTACATTCCCACTAACAGTGCACAAGGGTTCTGTTCTCTACACAGTCTTTCTACACCAACACTTGTTATTTGCTTTTTTTTTTTCTTCTGGTAATAGCCATCTGAGAGGTATGAGATGATACCACATTATGGTTTTGATTTGCATTTCCCTGATAATTAGTGATGTTAAGTGCCTTTTCATGTGCCTGTTGGCCATCTGTATGTCTTTGGAAAAATGTCTATTCAGATCCTCTGCCCATTTAAAAAAATTTTTTTGTTGTTGTTGAGTTGTATGAATTCTTTGTATAGTTTGGATATTAACCCTTTGTTGGATATACTGTTGCAAATATCTTCTCCCATTCAATAAGCAGACTTTTTTGTTTTACTGATAGTCTGCTGTGCTGTGCAAAAGCTTTTTAGTTTGATATAGTCCCATTTGTTTATTTTTGCTTTTGTTTCCCTTGTCTGAAGAGACACCAAAAAAAAATATTGCTAAGACCGATGTCAAAGAGCTTACTGTGTTTTCTTCTAGAAATTTTATGGTTTCAGGTCTCACATTTAAGTCTTTTAATCCATTTGAGTTTATTTTTGTATGTGGTGTGAGAAAGTAGTCCAGTTTGATTTTTTTTTTCATGTAGCTGTCCAGTTTTCCCAACACCATTTATTGAAGAGGCTGTCTTTTCTGCATTCCCTTTGTCATAGATTAATTGCCCATACAAGTGTTTATTCATTTCTGGGCTCTCTATTCTTTATCATTGATCTATGTGTCTGTTTTTGTGCCGGTAGTATACTGTTTCTGTTTTTTTTTTTAAATTGAAGTATAGTCAATTGCAATGTGTCAATCTCTGGCGTACAACACAATGTCCCAGTCATGCATATACATACATATGCTCATTTTCATATTTTTTTCCACTAAAGGTTATTAAAAGATACTGAGCATAGTTCCCTGTGCTATGCAAATGAAACTTTTAAAAAAATATATTTTTATGTATAATGGCTAACAATTGTAAATTTCAAACTCCCAAATTTATCCCCTCCCACCCCCTTTCCCTGGTAACCATAAGATTGTTTACTAAGTCTGTGAGTATGTTTCTGTCTTGTAGTACTATGCTGTTTTAATTACTGTAGCTTTGTAGCATAGTTTGGCATTGGAAAGTGTATTATGGGGTGATTTTTAATTACCAGTTCAATCACCTTATTAGTAATTGGCCTGTAGATTTTCTTGTTTTTTATGATTCAGTGTTCGTATGGGTGTATGTGTCTAGGAATTCACCTGTTTATTCTAGGTTGTACAATTTGTTAGCATATAATGGTTCATAGTAGTCTCTTATGATCCTTTGCATTTCTGTTGTATCAGTGATAATGTTTATAAATTATATTTTAATAATTGAAAGTATAATACAAATTTGATTTACTTTCTAGATTTAAACAAATCTCTTGAGTGGTGTTTTTTCACTGATGGAGAATTACTTCCAAGCAGAAGCTTACAACCTGGACAAGGTGTTAGATGAATTTGAAGAAAACGAAGGTGAGAATTTACTTTGGTCAATCTATTTGAATGTATTTATGATATGAAAATGTGAGGCTGTAAGAAGATGCAGTACTTACAGAAAGTCGTGTCTAATGACTTAATGATAATAATGTTATTTATTAATATCCAGAGGAAGAACTACCATTTTTAGCACTATGGGCCAGATACTATGCTAAATCATTCACATGGATTCTATCATTTAATCTTTAAAATAATCCAGTTAAAGTAAATCTTACCTACATTTTACAGAGGAGAATAGAGGCTCAGAGAGGTTAAGCATCTTCCCCAAAGTTACTTTATTAATAAGTACACGATTAGAATCCAGGCCGTATGGTCCTAGAGCCTGAACTCTCTCTACTCTGTACATCCAATTTATAGTTAAGAAAAGCTTTAGAATGTATGATTATATTTCCCAAACTAAGAAAAATAGCTTCTTGCATATTGATTGACCAAGCAAAGATACACTTTAGTCCTAATTTTAAAAAATTTACATTTTTACATATCTGCCAAATAGTTAATTAAATTATGTGTTTTCAATGCCCAGTCAAAAAATGTCTGCTAAAGATTCACTTCACTTGAGGGAAGAAGCCTTTTCCTTAAATTCACCGTTCAGTGTGACTTGAATGGATAAGCCATAATTAAATCTCTGTTCTTCATCTTACCCTCCTTCCCTGATGTTCTTGGTTTCTAACAGAAAATGGTATGTAACGAGTTTACAAAGTGATATATTTCCATCTGAAACCTTTGATTTTAGTAATGGTCTCCAAACCTTTATCATATGCAGGGATTCAGATTATTCTTTGATAGCAGTTGGAAAGAGAGATTAATTTTGATTTTGTTGATTTGGGTCTGTGATAGAGCAAGCTTAAAGAGAATATGAGATCATGGGTAGGAAGGGAGAAGGATAACTGAAGTGGCCTGCTCTTCCTGTATTTTACCACTGATGACCCAATAACCCATAACCCTAGGCTCACTCCTCATCCACGTAAATGTGAAGCATAATCTTTTGGGATTTTATTGGATGTAGGTGGGCTTCACACATACCAAGGTGGACGGTGTATTGTCCTCACAGTTTCAATTGTTTTTGCAGGTATTTTCTCAATCCTATTTTCTTTGCTTTGGTCCTCTGTGTATCACAGTTATTTGTCAAGTGATATCTGCACAAGTGCTATATCTAATCATGTGAATACAGTACTTCTAGACTACCATTGGCTCTAATAAAACTATTAATTTCTTTACATCAGTCTTTTTGTGACTTCTGTAGATTCTAGTAGGGCATTTGTATATAGCTGATTCGTAATACATTTTTGTTTAATCAGTAAAAATTGTCATTTTCATTTGAAATACAGCATTTGCTTACCAAAAGTAACTCCTTTAGAAAGAATGATTTCAGAGGCTAGCTTGTTTGTAACTATGTTTTTCATTTGTTTTGAATGATTTAAAAAAAAAAACTCAATACTATTTGTATTAAAACTACCTCACCTATCTAACCTGGTACCTTTCCAAATATATTTTAAAAGAAGTGTTTTCTCATTTTGTGTTTATTTCCTCCTTGAAATGAAAAGTGTACCACACACAGACTGTGATGACAGCAGATAGTTAACATTATACCCAGTTAGTTGGTGGTTGAATAATGAAATTTTTAATACCTGATCATTTCTGTTTGAATATTATTAATTATCCTTATAAGAGGCAGTATTTCTTTTTTGTGTTCATGAGCCAGCTTGGAAATATGATTTCTTTTTTTAAAAGAAATACATGTTACGAAATCTCAAGTCTCTGCTAGCCCAAGTTTTGTAAACTCAGGATTTAACGTTTAACACTCAAAGCATACATACAGTCTGATGCTTTATGACCTTTACAAGCTGCCCTTCTGGCTTCTTTTCACTAATTCCTTACACTAATTCTTTTTTCAACCCAAACTGATTTATTTATTACTCAGATTGTTGTGTTTCGAGCTATACTTTTACTTGTTCCCCTCTTTTCTAAACTTACATAAAATTGTCTTTGAAGCCCAGGTCATTTCTTCCTGCTTCCATGAATTCAAGCTTGCTGCCTCAGCCTGTAAAATACCTTTTTCCTCTCAATTTATTTTTCACTACTACATAATAGTTTTCAAATACTTATGCTATCCTGTATCTATTTCTTATTTTTCCAACTAAATTATGTACTTATTGGAGGCCAGAGCTGTCATTTAATCTTCATGTTCCTTAAGCCCAGTGCTTTTGCTGTGGTAGATACTTACTTAGCATATGTTTATTGTGTACCTACGACATACCACTCACTATGCAAAGCAGGGATTTACATTGATGGAAGGAAATGGTTTCTGCCTGAAAAAGTCAGGTAAATAAAACGTATTGCAGTGTTATAAATGCTTTAATAGAGATATGAACAAGGTGCCTAAAGAACATTAAAGATTAATGTTACTACTGAGTAGAAAGTATATTTACATAATTTCAGGACTGTGATTATCAGATTTACTGTAGGAAGAAAAGACAGACAATAAGAGCATAAGTGCATTATTTCTTATTTCTCTGATTAAACATACACATAGCACAGTAACTTGGAAAAATAGTCATCATGGTTATGATCTGTTAAAAATAAACAGAAACATATGAAATTATTCTTATTTACAGAATATAAGCAGGTTGATTTAATAAGGCAAATGAATACTTTCTGCCAAATGTCCTCAGATGATAGTGTAAACATGAACTTAATAATTTATTATGACATGATTATAAGTGTTAATTTCACATATTTAAATAGCAAACTTTTTAAACTTATTGTGGACAGATTTCAAATATATACAAAGTAAACAAAATAGTATAATAATCTAGTTTATCCATTCCCCAGCTTCAACAGTGATTGACATGCTGTCATTTTTGTTATATTTATGTCTTCATTTGCTCCTTACTTCCTGCTTCATTGTTATTTTCACAGTTTTTTAAAAGATAAACTTTATATATTAAAATATATATTTCTTAACTGGACAGTTTTGACAAATAGATATATCCATGTAACCCACACCTTAGTCACGATGTATATTATAGAGCATTCTCTCACTGCAGAAAATTCCTTTGTTTTCCTTCCCACTCAATTACTGCATTCTCATTACTATTCTGATTTTTTTCTGCCTTAGATTAGCCCCAACCTCTTGTTATGTTGGGCCAATCCATGGCCTTCCCCACTATTCTCCCCACCCCCCTGCACCCCAAAATACAGCCTGTGAGCCACTTTAATTGTGGTACTAGATTGAGGTAGAATTCTTTTGTTGTTTGGCACGTTCTATGATATTACCATTTGGTAACACATAATACATGCAACAATCTTAAATACATTTTCTTATTCTTAGGTAAAAATTAGAAACTTCAGATCCTAGGAATATCCTGTTTTCGCATGTCCTAAGAATTTTATTTTCAGAGCATATTTGCAAATATAGTTGATTAATTTAGCCCTAGCCTTTTCAGAGTTACCAGCAAACTTAATGTAATTATTTATTTTTTTCAGATGAAACAGTTTCTCCTATTTTATTGGATACAAAGTGGAATAAGATTCTAGATCCCCCTTCTCATCGACTGCCATTTAACCCTGCATTGGCCAGTGTGAATGAACCTGCTGTTTCTGAGTCACAGCCACAACTGAAAGTCTTCTCCCTGGCTCATTCAGCAACTCTTAACTCAGAGGGAGAGGACCACTGTGCTAATGGACAGGACTGTAGTCTGAATCCAGAGATCAACACAATGTGGATTGATGAAAATGTGGTTGCAGAAGATCAGTTAATTAAGAGGAACTGTAATCGAGATGATCAGTGCAGTACTGTTGAAGTGGGAGAGAAGAAATGTGGAAACCTAGCTTGTCTGCCAGATGAGAAGAATGTTCTTGTTGTAGCTGTCATGCATAATTGTGATAAAAGGACATTACAAAGTGATTTGCAGGATTGTAATAATTACAATAGTCAATCCCTCATGGATGCTTTTAGCTGTTCACTGGATAATGAAAACAGACAAACTGATCAGTTTAGTTTTAGTATAAATGGGTCCACTGAAAAAGGTATGAACTCAGAGAAACAAATGGATCCAATAACTAGACCAAATGCAGAGGGGGATTCTGTTAAACATATATGTACTACTTCATCTGATAATCTAGCCAGTGTCTGTTCCCCTTCACAGTTACAGGATGATGAAAATATAATAGGTAGGGACCCCTCCATGTCCGTGATTACAAGTTTATCACTTGATTCAGTAATCTCATCCCAGGGAACAGATGAAGGTCCTACTGTAAAGCAGGAGGACTGTATACCAGATGAGGATCTCACTGTCAAAACCAGCTCTCCTAGGACAGACCCAGGGAGTCCAAACTCTTTTTCCCACTTGAGTGAGGGGACTTTGATGAATGAAGAGCCAGCAGAGGAGAGAACAACTGAAGAATCCATCCAGTCTGGCTTACCTTTGCTTCTCAAGGCAGGCATGCCTAACGGGTCTGGGAGGGATGATACCTGTGAACAGTTTTCAGATTGCCTTGTGCCCAGTGAAGTTAGAGCTGATGAAAATGAAGGCTGTAAACATGAGGAAATTCTTGGCACTACAGAACTTCTTAATATGACAGAGCATTTCTCTGAATCTCAGGAGATGACTAATTGGAAATTGACTAAACCAAACAAGGTGAATGACAGCCAAGTAAATAAAGAAAATGAGAAGTTTCTGCAAGTGGATCAGCCTGAGGACACTCACGATGATAGTGGAGGAGAGTGTGGTAAAATGGCAGAAGCAGCTCTAGATTTAAAAGGAACTTGCATAAATGAAAGTGAAGGATGTGATTTCTCCACTGTTATGGATACACCAGCAGCAAATTCTCTACCTAATTGTTGTGATTCCTATGGAATGCAGAGCCCAGTTGTTTGTTTTGTTCCAAAGACTTTACCCTCCAAAGAAGATTCAGTAACAGAAGAAAAGGAAATAGAGGAGAGCAAGTCAGAATGCTACTCAAATATTTATGAACAGAGAGGAAATGAAGCCACTGAAGGGACTGGATTACTTTTAAACAACACTGGTGACCTAATGAAGAAAAATTATTTACACAATTTCTGTAGTCAAGTTCCATCAGTGCTTGGGCAGTCTTCACCCAAGATAGTAACAAACCTGCAATCTATCAGTGTTCCTTTTGGGGGTGCAAGACCCAAGCAACCTTCTAATCTTAAACTCCAAATTCCAAAGCCATTATCAGACCATTTACAAAATGACCTTCCTTCAAACAATGGAAATAATATTAAAAACAAAAATGATATTCTTGGGAAAGCAAAATCAGGGGAAAACTCAGCAACCAATATATGCAATGCCTCTTTGGGAAACATCTCTATTGTTGATACAAATGGGGAACATTTAGAAAGTTACGAGTCTGGGATATCCAGTAGACCGTGCCTTGCGTTAGCTCCAGAAAGCCCAGATAATGATCTCAGAGCTGGTCAGTTTGGAATTTCTGCTAGAAAGCCATTTACTACTCTGGGTGAAGTGGCTCCAGTCTGGGTACCAGATTCTCAGGCTCCAAATTGCATGAAATGTGAAGCCAGGTTTACGTTCACCAAAAGGAGGCATCATTGTAGAGCATGTGGGAAGGTAAGTTTTGTGTGTAAACTCAGGAATCTGGCATGCCCATTTTATAATGCTCAATTAGAAATTAATAAAGGCAATATAAGGTGAACATATTTCTGGTTGGGATGACATAAATAGCTTTTGAAATTCCAAGTCTAGTAAATTTCTGAGTAAAAAATGATCTCACTGATTCTTACTGTTTATATAATTTTTTGTTGTTGTGAACATTCAAGCTGAGTCAGTTTTCATGAACAGATGAGAACTGAGGAAATGTTAACTTTGTGGTTTCTGGATTGATCGATACTTGGTTAATGAAATACTTTGCAATAGTTTTGATTTAAGAAATATTTATGATTGACTTCATATTTTTATTTCTTAACTAGTTGACTATAATGCCCAAATTCACCCGTTTTTGCTACAGAATTTTTGCCATTGTACTAGAAATTCTGGAACTTTCTATACACATATACACATATTTTTGTCTTTTCTCCTATGTAACTTTTTGTTTGTTTGTTTTGTTTTTGTTTTTATTTTGGGGGGAGGTAATTAGAGTTATTTATTTATTTTTAATGGAGGCACTGGGGATTGAACCCAGGACCTCATGGATGCTAAATACATACTCTGCCATTGAGGTATACCCTCCTCCCTCCCCTGTGTAACTTTGATACAAAAAGAGTTGAAGGCTGAAGATCCGATGACAAGCTTTTAAGAATAGTTGCTATTTCTTGGCTCTCCCTTAACTCTATTAGCTAATAGCACATCAGTTTCCTAGTTTTGTTTGTTTGTTTTTTAAAGAACTGTAAACAAAGAAGAAAGGGGATTTTGTATTTTTAAGAAGAACACAAAATCAGGTCTGGATTTGAACGTCAGCTTTGTTACTATTAAGTCTATAACTTTATTAAGCCTTAGTTTTTCATAAAAACAAATAAAAAGATAATTCTCATTGGGCAACTGTGAAGACTAAATGAGATTACTTCCTTTCTCGCCTGATTTATTGGTCATTTTGTATTAATTAGGATGCCTTCAGCTTCAAGGAACAGAGTACCTGGCCTTCAGTGACTTAGACAAAAATAACATTTATTTCACATAACCAGAAGCCTAAAGATAAAGACTCAGTTCTGTCTGGGTGCAGAGTCAGGATCACTGAAGTTTTCTTGGTTTTCCCGATGTGGTATCAAGATAGTTAACACCGCTCTCAGCATCAAGTCCAACCTGACAACTTCCCAAGTGCAAAGAAACTGGTAGAGGTTAAAATGTGCATTTATTTTATGATTTCATACATTATTAATTTTTCTATATATAATTTTTTCTATATAGCAGCATAATCTCTACTTCTCTTGTATGATAGGTGATAAAGTACAGAATAGAAAAAGTACAAAAAACTCCTTCCCCAAATGGTGTGCCCACTAAGTTCAAATGATCGTCATTTATTATATATTCAGATTAAGTTCCTATGGAAATCACCAAATCCAGTAGATCATGTTTATTCATTCTCTGTCAAGCTCCATTTGCCATGAATATTTTTGACCCTTTTTATTTGATTATTTTAAAGGCCTAAGAAAGCCATTGAGTGTAAGAGTATAGGAAAGAGGAGTTTTTTGAAAGTGGTAAGAATTTCTAAAAGAAAAAAATTAGTTTTTATCTTTATTTGGTTGTTCACAAGCTATATCACACTTTATCCATTACTGTTACTGATGTAGCTGGTTATTTATGAGATGCCACCTGGTTAATGACTGAAGTAGACAGAAAAATAGCCTTTAAAAGCAAAAGTTCTTGAACTGATACTTACAACTTAGATATTTTGTACTTGGGATAGTGTGAAAGATGAGAATAGAATAACATTTTTGAACACTTCCACTTTATGCTAGGCTTATCTAGTTTAACAACACAACTCTCTGAGATACGGTTACAGGGAAGAAAAATGTGCCTCAGAAAGGTTAAGTGACTTGCCTAAATTCTCAGAGTTTATAAGAGTGCATGAATTTTAAAATAAATTTATCCAACTCCAAAGCGTCATGCTCTTTTTACTACATTGGACATAGCAACAAAATTTATCTATACTTGGATTGCTTACTATAAATATAAGTCACTGTCTTTGGGTGAACAGTTTTGGACAATGGTAAAAGATTGGGAATTTGAAAGGAAGACAAAAATGCTGAGTGATTGATGCTGTCAGGTGATGGGGTAGCCTAGCAGAAGTAGCAGCATTTTAGGTTTTAACTTCATCTATGAGGTCTTGAACTACAAATTAGGAAAATAATAACATGGTGCCAAGTCATAGAATGATGAGGGATTTAGTTACAGTAATATATACCACTTCAATTTACTCACATTACTTTTTCTATATTAATTGACTTTAAAAGTATAATTCAAAACAGATGAATTTTTACTAGGTTTGGATAGATGGTGGTTTGAATAGACAGAACACAGAGGAAAACTGTAGGAGAGGTAGTATGGAAAAGAACACTGGAATGGGTCTGAAAAAGCTCTGGGCTTCTGTTTCCCCTGCTGTAAAAGGAGATAATTACATAGATTTTCTCTGTCTTTCCTTGAACCTCTGAAAGAGCTTGTATGAACTGTGTTTAAAATAATGGAAAGCGAAATGCAAAGGTTTGTGCTAGCACTGATTTATCTCTATAAAATCATTGTTAAGCATACTGATTAGCCAAGGTCACTTTGTGGGAAGAATATGCCGTTGAACATTTTGAGATATGTTGTGTTGAAAGTATGTTTTCTGAAAGTCATTTCAGTTCAGCTGGAATGCTGTTTATCACAGTACCCAGTTAAGTGTGTTACACTGAAGTTTTTATTTTGCATTTACTGCTTCCTTTTTGATTCATTTCCAATAGTACTAATTCTTTTAGGCACAGATGATTCATAGTTTAAAGTAGCTTGATGACATGCATAATGTCAAAGTGGTATATTGAAAAGTGATCTAGAATAATTTTTTAATAAAAGTATAGTTTATTTACAATGTAGTTTCTGGTGTACAGCATAGTGATTTGGTTATACATATATACTTACTCATATTCTTATTCATTACAGGTTGTTATAAGCTATTGAATATAGTTTCCTCTGCTATACAGTAGGACCTTGTTATTTATCTACTTTGTATATGATAGTTTGTATCTGCTAATCTAAAATTCTTAATTTATCCCTCCCCCTTTCCCCTTGGTAACCATAGGTTTATTTTCTATGTCTGTGGGTCTGTTTCTGTTTTGAAAATAAGTTCATTTGTGTCATTTTTTTAGATTCGACATACAAGTGATGTCATACAATATTTGTCTTTCTCTTTCTGGCTTACTTCACTTAGAATGACAATCTCCAAGTCCATCCATGTTGCTGCAGATGGTGTTATTTTATGCTTTTTTATGGCTGAGTAGCATTCCATTGTATACATATACCACAGCTTCTTTCTCCAGTCATCTGTCCCTAGACACTTAGGTTTCTTCAGAAGAAAAATCTTTTCAAGTTTTTTTTCTGGATATATGCCCAGGAGTGGGATTTCTGGATCATATGGTAACTCTATTTTTAGTCTTTTAAAGACTCTCCATACTGTTTTCCATAGTGGCTGCACCTAGGATAATTTTTAATATAGTTCTAGAAAGGTTCCTTCCTCTGCATAATGGGATTACAGATATTTAACACATAATGACGACTTATAATTATAAAATGTTATATTTTATATAAATTTATATTTCTGTAACAAAAACTTTAATTTATATAACATTATATATGTTTATGTATAAAATGACAAGGTACAATCAGTATCTAACTCTCTTTTAATTTGAATTACTATTCTGAAGAGGTCAGGAGTAATTCTGTCTACAAAGGTCTTATGAAAGAACTATATAATAATATTTTTGTATTTATATCATTAAACCATATTTTTAGTTTAAGTAAAAATACTTAAAAAAATTAAAGTACCATATTAAAAATAACTGCTCATTTGAAATGGAAAATAAAACACACATTTTGAGATGGGATGAAGAAGCCTAGTATTATTTTTTTAAACAAACTATTATTTGTATCGTGAAATGTGGCAACTTTATGCTTATTTCTGCATATTGCTAGTCCAGCTCCCTGGACATATCCACTTTCAGAAATTAATAGACTTTAAAAAAATTAAAATACAGTTGATACACAGTATTAATTTCAGATGTAGAATATAATGATTCAATATTTTTATAGATTATAATCCATTCAAAGTTATTATTAAAAATGGCTGTATTTCCCTGTGCTATATAACATATTCTTGTAGCTTATTTATTTTACACATAGTAGTTTGTACCTCAATCCCCTGCTCCTATCTTGCCCCTTTCTTCTTCCCTTTCTCCACTGGTAACCACTAGTTTGTTCTCTGTATCTGTGAGTCAGTTTCTGTTTTGTCATGTTCATTCGTTTTAATTTTTGGATTCCACATATGAGTGATTAATACAGAATATTTGTCTTTCTATGTCTGACTCTTTGAAGTAAGCAGAATATCCTCTAGGTCCATCTATGTTGTTATAAATGGTAGAATTTCATTTTTTTCAATTGCTGAGTAATATTCCATTATATATATGCCACATTTTCTTTATCCATTTCTGTGTTGATGAACACTTAGGTTGCTTCCATATCTTGGCTATTGTAAATAATGCTGCTATGAACATTGGGGTGCATGTATATTTTCAAATTAGCATTTTTGTTTTCTTCGGATAGGTACCCAACAGTGGAATTGCTGGACCATATTGTAGTTCTATTTTTAGTATTTTGAGGAACCTCCATATTGTATTCCATAGTGGCTGCACCAATTAACGTTCCCACCAATAGTCTACTAGAGTTCCCTTTTCTCCATACCCTCACTAACATTTGTTATTTGTAGATTTTTTGATGATAGTCATTCTGACAGGCATGAGATGATACCACATTTGGTTTTGATTTGCATTTCTCTGATTAGTGATTTTGAGCATCTTTTCATGTGCCTGTTGGCCATCTGTATATCTTCTTTGGGAAAATGCCTATTCGTGTTTTCTGACCATTTTTTAATTGAGTTGTTTATTTTAATTTTTTTTACTATTGAGTTGTTTGAGATCTTTATATATTTTAGATTAACCCCTTACTGGCCATATCATTTCCAAGTGTTTGGGTTTTTTTTTCCCATTCAGTAGGTTGTCTTTTTTTCTGTTGATGGTTTCCTTTGCTGTAAACAACAACAACAACAACAAAAAGCTTCTAACTTTAATTAGGTCCTATTTGTTTATTTTTTATTTTGTTTGCTTTCCCTTAAGAGACAGATCTGAAAGATATTACTATGATTTGTGTCAAAAGGAGTGTTATGCCTATGTTTTCTTTCAGGAGTTTTATAATTTCCAATTTAGCATTTAAGACTTTAATCCATTTTGACTTTATTTTTCTTTATGATATGAGGAAATATTCTAATTTTATTATTTAACATGCACCTGTTCAGGTTTTCCAGCACCACTTGTTGAAGAGTCTGTCTTTTCTCCATCATATACTCTTGCTTCCTTTGCAGTAGAATAATTTACCGTAAGTGAATGGGTTTATTTCTGGGCTCTCTGTTCTGTTCCATTGATCTATGTGTCTGCTTTTGTGCCAGTAGTACCATGCTGTTTTGGTGAATGTAGCTTTGTAGTATAGTCTGAAGTCAGGAAGCATGTTACCTCCAATTTTGTTCTTTTTTCTTAAGATTGCTTTGGCAATTCAGGGTCTTTTGTGGTTCCATATAAATTTTAGGATTATTTGTTGCAGTTCTGTGAAAAATGTCATGGGTATTTTGATAAGGATTACATTAAATTTGTAGATTGCTTTGGGTAGTATAAATTTTAACAATATTAATTCTTATCCGTGAACAGGGATATCTTTCTGTTTCATTGTATCATCTTCTGTTCCCTTCATCAATATTTTATGGTTTTTAGAATATAGGTTTTTCACTTTCTTGGTTAAGTTAACCTTAGATTTTTGGTTTGTTTTTTGATTTATTTTTAAACAAACTTTTCTTGCTTTCTCTTTCTTGGTTTGTCATCAGTAGCCTTTATTATATTGAAATATGTTACCTTATACCAACTTTAATGAGAGTTGTGGTTTTTTTATGAATGGCTGTTGAATTTTGTCAGATGCTTTTTCTGATCAATTGAGATGATCATGTGCTTTTTATTCTTCCTTTTGTTAATGTGGTGTATCACATTGATTGATTTGCAGATACTGAACCATCCTTGCATCCCTGGAGTAAATCCCACTTGATCATGGTACATGATCCTTTTTATGTTGAATTTGGTTTGCTAATATTTTCATGAGGATTTTTGCATTTATATTCATCAGTGATACTGGCCTGTAATTTTCCTTTTTTTGTAGTGTCTTTATCTGGTTTTGGTATCAGGGTAATAATGGTGGCCTCATAGAATGCATTTAGGAATATTCCCTCCTCTTTGATTTTTTTGGAGTAGTTTGAGAAGGAACGATACTAACTTTTCTTTGTATGTTTGGTAGAATTCCCTTTTGAAGTTGTTTGGTCCTGTGCCTTTGTTTCCTGGGAGCTTTTCTTTTAGTCAGAAATGCAGTTTTACCACTAGTGATTGGTCTGTTAGGACTGTCTGTTTCTTCTTGAATCAGTCTTGGAAGGTTGTGTGTTTCTGTAAATTTGTCCATTTCTTCTAGGATATCCAATTTGTTGATACATAACTGTTCATTGTAGTCTCATGACTATTTTTGTTTGTCTATATCATCAATGTTATTTTTCCCCTTATTTCTTATTTTGTTTTTGAGGGGTCCTCTCCCTTTCTTCTTCATGAGCCTGTCTATTGGTTTGTCAACTTTATCTTTTCAAAAAACCAGTTCTTGGTTTCATTCTTTCTTTCCTCCTTCCTTCCTTCCTTCCCTTCCTTTTCTTTTCTTTACCTTTCTTTCTCTCTCTCTTTCTTTTTTTTTTCTTCCTTTCTTTCCTCTGTTTTATTTAATTCCACTGTAATCTTTATGATTTTCTCTTTTCTAGTGACTTTAGGTTTTTTCTTTTTCTAATTTTTTAGAAGGTAGTTTAGATTATTTGAGATTTTTCTTGTTTCTTGAGGTATGTATCAATATAAACTTCTCTCCTAGAACTGTGTTTGCTGCATCCCATAGATTTTGGAAAGTTGTGTTTTAATTTTCATTTGTCTTGAGGTATTTTATGATTTTCTCTTTGATTTCTTCATTGGTTTTTTAGTAGCATGCTATTTAGTCTCCATATGTTTGTGTTTTTCCCATTTTCATTCCTGTAATTGATTTCTGGCTTCATATTGTGGCTGGAAAAATGCTTGATATAGTTTCTGTCCTCTTGAATTTATTGACATTTGTTTTGTGGCCTAGTATGTGATCTATCCAGGAGACTGTTCTATGTGCACTTGAAAAGAATTGTGTTCTATTATTTTTGGATGGAATGTCTTTTAGATATCCTTTAAGTCCAAGCCATCTAATGTGTCATTTAAGATGATTTTTATCATGAATGGATGTTGAATTTTATCAAATGCTTTTTCTCCATCTATTGAGATGATACTTTCTTTTGTTGATGTGGTGTATCATACTGATTGATTTGTGTATGTTGACCCATCCGTGTGTTCCTGGGATGAATCCAACTTGATCATAGTGTATAATCTTTTCTATGTGTTGCTGAATTCAGTTTGCTAATATTTTGTTGAGACTATTTGCATCTGTTTCATCAGAGATATTGGCCTGTAATTTTCTTTTTTGGTAGTTTTGCCATCAGAGTGATGGTGGCTTCATAGAATAAGTTTGGGAGTGTTCCCTCCTCTTCAGTCTCTTGGAAGAGCTTGAGAAGGATTGGTATAATCCTTCTTTGTATGTTTGTTAGAATTTCCCAATGAAGCCATTCAGTACTGGACTTTTGTTTGCAGAGAGGTTTTTTTGTTTTGTTTTGTTTTTTGTTTGTTTTTTTGTAAACTACTGATTCTCTTTTACTTCTAGTGATCAGTCTGTTCAAATTATCTTTTTCTTCTTGATTCATTTTTGGTGGACTGTATATTTCTAGAAACTTGTCCATTTCTTCTAGGTTGTCCCATATATTGCCATATAGTTGTTCATAGTATTCTCTTACGGTTTTTTGTATTTCTGTGGTGTTGGTTGTAATTTCTCCTGTTTCATTTCATATTTTGTTTGTGTCCTTTCTCTTTTCTTCTTGGTGAGCCCAGCTAGAGATTTGTTGGTTTTGTGTACTCTTTCAAAAAAACCCCAAAAAACTAGCTGTTGATTTGATTGAGTTTTTTTCTGTTTTTTTTTAATCTCTATTTTATTTATATTCTTCCTGATCTTTTATTATTTCTTTCCTCCTGCTGACTTTAGATTTTGTTCTTTTTTTTTCCTCATTTTTTTAGGTGGTAGGTTAGGTTGTTCATTTGAGATTGTTCTTGTTTTTTGAGGAAGGCCTGTATTGCTATGAACTTTCATCTTAGGACTGCTTTTTACCACATCTCATAGATTTTGTGTGGTTGTGTTTTTATTAGTGTATAGAAATATAAGTGGTTTTTGACTCTGTGTCATGCAACTTTGCGGAAATTGTTTATTCTTACATTTTTGTGTGTGTGCAATCTTTAGGTTTTTGTATGTGCCATCTGTGAACAGAAATAACTTAATTTTTTCATTTCTAACTTGAATTCCTTTTATTTAGTTTCCTTGGTTAAACTTCCAATACTGAGTATGAATACAAGTGGCAAAAGCCCACATCCTTGTCTTGTTCCTTTCTTAGAGGAAAAGCTTTCTGTTTTTCACTGTTGCGTATGATGATATCTATAGGCTTTTTAAATGTGGCCTTTATTATGTTGATGTGCTTTCCTTCTGTTCTTCATTTGTTGAGTGTTTTTATCATGTAAGGGTATTGAGTTTTGTTAAATACTTTTTTTGTATCAGTGATCATGGGGATTTTTTTTTCATTCTATTAATGTTGTGTATTACACTGATTTTCGTCTGTTGAACTATCTTTGCACTCAAGGAATAAACCACATATGGTCATAGTATATAATCCTTTTAATGTGCTGCTGAATTTGGCTTGCTTATATTTTATAGAGGATTTTTTGCATCAGTGTTCAGAAAGCATATTGGTCTGTAGTTTTCTTGTAGTGTCTTTGTCTGGCTTTGGTATCAGGGTAATACGGGCGTCACAGAATGAGTTAGGAAATATTCCTTCCCTTTCACTTTTTTGGAAGAATCTGAGAATTGATGTTGTTTAAATGTTTTGTAGAATTTACCAGTGAGACCATCTGATCTGGAGCTTCTCTTTGTTAGGTTATTGCTTAGTATTTGAATTTCTTACTAGTTATAGATGTATTCATATTCCCTTTTTCTTCCTGATTCAGACTTGATAGGTTTTGTGTTTCTAGGAGTTTGTACATTTCTTTTAGATTGGTCACAATTTTTCTAAACCAGAAGAGAATTATTTGAAAAACCCAGATTAGGATATTGAGTCTTAAAAGAATGCTTCCTTTGATAGAACAAATCAGAAGGTGGTTATAGAATGTCAACTAACAAAGTGTCTTTGCTATATAAAACACTCATACAAATTGTTAAAACCGTCACATTTTCAATATATCAGTAGGAAAAAGATATGTTTAAGTGGGTTAGTAAATGGTGGATAAATATTTAAATTTATTAGCTATCAGGAGGTAGAAACTAAAATTTTATGCCTAAATAGCAAGAAATAGAAAATGTTGACAGTACAGAATGCAGGTGATGTTAAGTTGAAACCAGCATGTTTGTGTATTTAAAAAGCCATATGTATCAATTCTTGCAGCTAATAATTCCTTTTGGGGGAAATAATTCCCAATAACAAGAGTTGGGAAAAATGAACAAAAAGATGTTCTTTTTTGTGTTACTTAAAATAGCAAATACATTTGAAATAATTTCTGTCCAAAATTGGATAATGATATAAGTTAAATGTGATAATATAATATGATTCAGCCATTAAAAATAATTATTATAAGGCAGTATGGCAAAGGCTTATGATATGAGTAAAATAAAATACAAACTCATATTTATATTTTGTTTATAATTATAAAGATTATACTTGGGTGTAAGAATAAGTATGTCTAAAAGAAACATGTAAAATTGGAAACAGTTCATTTTAATTGGTGGTATTTTGGGAAATTGCTCTATTTTCCTATTTTCAATTCTTACAGTGTTTCTTAATATTGTTAAATACAACCTTAATAATTGTTAAAAACAATTCAGGATCTATGAAATAGTCTTACCAAGAAAAAAGTCAAACTCAAATCTGAACACATTTCTAGATTTAGCAATCCATTTATAGGACATACAGAGTTAGAGAAACACATTAAACAACACCACAAGTCAATAAGTATAATCCATCAACAGGCTAATGAAAAAAAATCATACCAGTCTCATCAACACATGTAGATAAAGCATTTGACAGAATATAACACCCATTCATAATAAAAACTCTCAGTAAATTAAGAAGATAGAGAAACTTCTCAACATGAACATCTACAAAAAAACTGACAGTTGACATACTTAATAGTGGGACACTTAAAATGTTCCCACTAAGATGAGGAACAAGGCAAGATGTCCCCTCTTACCACTGCTTTTCGTACTGGAAATTCTAGCTAAGTCAGTACTATAGGAAAAGGAGATAAAAGGTATACAGATTAGGAAGAAGGAAATAAACCTGGCTTTGTTGACAGATAGCATGATCACTTATGTAGAAAATCTGAAAATACTGACAAAAAACCTCCTGGAACCACTAATTACAGCAAGGGTGCTGGATATAAGACTAATACAGAAAAATCAGTGCTTTTCTGTATACCAGCAATGAACAAGTGGAATTTGAAATTAAAAACACAATACCATTTATATTAGCACCCCCCAAAACAAAATACTTAATATTAAACTAACAAAATACGTGTATACAAGATTTATGTAAAGAAAACTACAGAACTCTAATTAAAGAAAAAATTTTTAAAAAGACCTAAATAAATGGAGAGAGAATCCATATTCGTGGATTGGAATACCCACTTCTGTCAAGATGTCAGTTTTACAGGTTGATCTGTATATTCAGTGAAATCCCAGTGAAAATCTCAGCAAGTTATTTAGTGTATATCCATGAACTGATTCTGATGTTTATATAGAGAGGCAAAAACCCAGTATAGACTACACAACATTAAAGAAGAACAAAGTTGGAAGACTGGCATTACCAGACTTCAAGACTTACTGTAAAACTATAGTAATCAAGACAGTTTGGATTGGCAAAAGAATAGACAAACATATCAGTGAAACAGAAGAGAGAGGCCAGAAATAGGTCCACAGAAATGCAGTCAACTTATCTTTGACAGAGGAACAGAGGCAATACAATGGACAGAAGATAGTTTTTTTATCAAATGGTGCTGGAACAACTGGACGTCCACATATAACCAGTTGACTCTAGACACAGATCTTAACACTTTACACAAATAGATCAAAGACCTAAATGTAAAATGCAAAAAAAAATAAGACTCCTAGAAGATAATGTAGGAGAAAATCTAGGTGATCTTGGGTTTGGTGATGAGTTTTTGGATATCAAAAGTTCAGTCCATGAAAGTAAGAATTGATAAGCTGGACTTCATTAAAATGAAAATTTTCTGCTCTGTGAAATACCTCGTCAAGAGAATGAAAAGACAAGCCAAAGACTGGGAGAAAATATTTATAAAAGAACATTTCCAATAAAAAAATATTAACCAACATACACAAAGAACTCAATAAGAAAACAACCTAATTTAAAAATGAGCCGAAGACCTTAACAGACACCTCACAAAAGAAGATAACCAGATGGAAAATAAGCATATGAATAGTTGCCTTCATTGTATGTCATAAGGATAATCCAAATTAAGACAGCAGTGAGATACCACTATACACTTAGAATGGCCAAAATGCAGAATGTTGACATCACCAAATGCTGCTGAGAATGTGGAACACTGGGAACTCTCATTTATTGCTGGTGGGAATGCAAAATGGTATAGCTACTTTGTACAACAGTTTGGAAGTTTCTTATAGAGAGAAAACAAGCTTACCATATAATCCAGCAATCTTTCCGTACAGTCCAGCAATCTTCCTTCTAGGTATTTACATAAATGACTTGAAAACTTATATGCCCACACAAAAACCTGTACATAAGTGTTTATAGCCGCTTTATCCACAATTGCCAAACCTTAAAAGCAACCAAGATGCCCTTCAGTAGGTGAATGGATAAATAAACTGTGGTACATTCACACAGTGGAATATTTAGTGCTAAAAAGAAATGAGCTATCAAGCCATGAAAATAAGTGGAGGAATCCTAAATGCGTATTATTAAGTGAAGGAAGTCAATCTGAAAGGGCTCCATATTGTACGATTCCAACTATACTACATTCTGAAAAAGGCAAAATTACGGACATAGTGGAAAAAAAAAGATCGATGATTACAGGGGTTAGTGGAGAGAGAAGCATGCAGAGGCAGAGCACAGATTTTTAGGGCAGTGAAACTACTCTGAATTGTACTATAATGGTGCATGAATGTCATGATACATTTGTTGAAACACAAAGAATTTACAAGACCAAGAGTGAGCTATGAGACTTTGGATGCTAATGATATGTCAGTGTAGATTCATTGATTGTGGGAAAAAAATGTACCACTCTGTTGGGGGATGTTGATAACGGCAGAGGGGGCATGTGGTAGGGAGGTATACCTTCTGGTTAATTTTGCCAGGAACCCAAAACTGTTCTAAAAAATAGTCTATTAAAACATATATGTGACTATTAAAAAATGTTTATACTGCTTGGATATCTGATATTAAGAAACTATTAATACTTAAGGTGTGATAATGGTATTGTTATATTAAAATAGTCCCTGTGTTTCAGCGGTATATACTGAAATATTTAAAGGTTAAATGATATTTGAAATTTATTTCAAAATTATTAAACGGCGGAGAAGTGGGTAAGGATTGGCTTTGATAACTGTTTCACCTGGGTATTAAGCACTTGGAGGTTGGTTATGCTGTTATGTATTCTTTTATATGATTGAAAATTTCTATAATAACAAAATTTTAAAATCAAGAATGGCCAGAATATGGTTATAAAGATAGGGATATATTTTAATTGCTTTCCTTTTACAAATTAGCACTTTTACCCACACATTAAACTTACAGTGCAATGTAAATGTGTTACTTATAAGTTAATAGGAAATATAAAAACTAAGTCATAGTGTATTAAACAGTATGAGTCTGATAGCTTCAAACAAGTCATTTTCTTACAATTCTTTGTTTATATTGCATCACTTGGAAGTAAAGTTGCAAAGTTTAGTTAGAGACCTTTTGTAGCCAGCTCCGCGATAAGCTCTTAAAATGACTCTGATTATTATTATTGTTTTCCAGTAGTAACAGTAAAGTTGGAACAGGTGTTTGGACATAGCTGGGTCAGAATCTGATCAAACTGCTCTAAGTTCTTATTACATTGATTTTGGTATTTGTTAATAAGCAAGAGTAAAGTACTCTTCTGCATTTAAGAATTTTTACAAGTTTTTACTGTCACTCGTCTTTGTGAATGGCTGGATATTGGTCAGTCTCAAGCACTTTCCTGTTTTTTTGTTCTTGCAAGGCAGTTATTTTTGTCATAATTACAGGGCTTTTTGAAGACTTGGGACATCATTTTTTCTACTTTCTAATTTGGAAAGAAATAAGTAAGCATTTGATGATTTGAATTTTCAAGAATTGCAAAGGAGTGTTATTCACACTGTAAGGGTGTATAAATAGGCACAAATGGTACTTAAATATAAAGCTTGTTCATAAATTTGGCAGTAGGATTTGTTACGTGGAAAGCCGTGAATGGGAAATTTTAAAAGAAAAGGGAAATAAGGCACCATCATATATTTAGTACCTATAGCATGCTACATTTTACATATATTATCTAATTTAATCTTCACAAAAGCATTACAAGGAGAATGTTAATATTTTGGTTTTACATAATGAGGAAAAACCGAGGCTCAGAGAGTTAAAATTATTATTCTAAAGTCATTTGGCAAGTGAATGATTAATATTGAGATTGGAACCCAGAAGTGCCACATTAAAGAAAATTATGTGTAAACTCACAAATGGAACATTTTAACCAGTACTTAGCTGGAAATTTTATAGCATATGTATTATAAAGTATCATAGTTTGTTTCTTTACAGTTAGCCAGGTCATATAGATCCTGTCATGTAAGGTCATTCATAACCATTTGGCCTATAAAACTTAAGGTCACTATTTTTAATAAACTGTTAAAATGTGTTTGTCATTGTTAAAGTTGTGAATTTGAGCATGTATGATATAGCCCTTCCCTGATAAGTACACATTAATGTTTGTTCCTCTATTCATGTATTCGTTCTTGCAATAACTTTACTAATCAAGGAAGCAATAAACAAACATTGAGTAACTGTTACTTCAGGGACTGTGTTATCAATACTTTCATTCATTGCTCCATGGAGTTTACATTCTAGTTTGGGAAAAAGGAGAATAAGTTAAATAAATTCAATAGATTATTAGTTGGGATAATGATATATGTATGATACTTCAGCAGTATAATAAGTTCACATTATAAATATATAATTCTCTTTATTTCTAGAACTGACTTTACTTTCTGACTCTGAGCCTTTAGCTCAGAGAACTGGGGAACATACTAAAATGATGTTTGGAATGTGGTGGGATATTTTCAGTGGTCACAATGACTAGGGTTGCTATTGGCATTTACTAATCTGGGACCAGGACTGCTAAGTGTTCTGTGTTAAACAGGACAGTACTGCCCAGTGAAGAGCTGGTCTACCTAACGCATCACGAGTGTCCTTGTTGAGAGACACTGACTAACCTGGCTCATGAAAGACAACTTCATCTTGGTCTTTTAGGCAAATTCAGTATTATCCAACAGTTTAAAATCCAGGATTATTCATCCATTCTCAGTTGGTTCAAGTCTCTTATATTCTGCCCATCTTTTCCATGGTACTAATTCTAATGATCTGAGAATCTTATTACATCATAATCTTTGTCTTTTGGGGAATGAGGGCCAGTGTTCCAGATTTCTCTTCCTTTTTATATTGTGGCACGCTATCTATGTCAGTCATAGACACTGTTCAGTGGCGCTTTTGTGGCATTATACAACGTTTGATTTCATGTAGTTCTCTGGCGTGGGTAATCCCGCAGGAATGCATCCCTTTGCCTGTCTCCCATTTCCTTGCCATTCCAGTTAGTCTCTTGGCAGGTTATCCACTCTTCTAACTAACTTCTGTGCTGTTTTCTAATCCCACTGGGAATGTAAGGGATTCCTTTCACACTATTAAGCCCATGGGATATTGGCAAGGATGGCTGTTCTTGGTTCCTTCAGTTTACCTGCATTATGCTGCCCCCTGGCTTGCTCTTTTAAAAAGATATCTTTGTTTTTTGTTTGTTTTCATCCTTTCTTGAGGTTATCTTCCCAAAGCACAAGTCCTCTGCTTCTGAAAGTTCACAACTGTTATTAGTTTGCTAGGACTGCTGCAACAGAATACCACTAACTGGTTGGCTTAAACAGAGGAAATTTATTGTGTCACATTTTCAGAGGCTAGAAGGCTAAGATCAAGGTGATGACAGGGTTGGTTCCTTCTGCAGACTGTGAGGAAGTCTGTCTCCTTGGTTTAAAGGTGGTCATCTTAATGTTCACATGGTATTCTCCCTGTGGGCATACTGTGTTCAGATTTCTCCTTTTATAAGGTCACCAGTCATCGTGGATTAGGAGCCCACCCTAATGACCTCATTTTAACTTCAGTATCTCTACAGAGGCCCTATCTACAAATGATGTCATATTCTGAAGTATTAGGCATTAAGATTTCATATGTATTTGGGGGAGATACAATTCTACCAATCTAGGTAAAGCCTAGATTACATGATCTTATTTTGCCATGTACTTTTTTTTGAAGCTGGTAACTTTACATTCATTTGTCTAATTATTTGACTTCAGATTATAACCTCTGAAGACTGTAAATTCCACAAAAGCAAGGGCTATATCTGTTTTGTTCACTGTCACACTCAGTGGGGTAGCCTGGTGCCCAGCATATAATCAGGACTCAAATATTTGTGGAGTAAATGAGGGAATGAAGCTTCTTGGTTTTACCTCTTGATTAGAAAGGTTATTGAAGGATTTCAAGATTAATATGATTCAATTTACTTGTTAGAAATTTCTGTTGTTTAGTATTTGTGTGAAAGATGAATTGGAAAGACACATCTGAAGATCAGGAGAACAGATCATTGATTATGATGATTTTTCTAGGCCTCAAATAATAAAGGCTTGCATAAATGCTGCATGGTGATGGAGAGGCAGAGATGGGATTTGGGGAGAACCATTTAAGAGAGAGAACCAACAAGACTTAGTGACTGACTAGGTGTGGTCACAGTATGGAGAAGGAAAAGTCAAGTCCCAAAATGAAATACGTGAATAGTATGAGGCAGTGTTACAAAGTGGTTAAAATCAGAGCCTTTGGAGACCTATTATGCAACTTACTGGCCGTGTAACTGAGCAGTTTTACTTCATATTTGTTTATTTAACTCTGTTAATTATAAATTAATGCCTTTATAAGATTTACTAGTCTAAATTAGATAATACATATATGTAAAGTTTCTAGTATTCATACAGGTTGCTGGGAACTTGAGCAAGTTGTTTAACCATCCAACTTAGAATGATAGAAAATAAGGATAATGTATTCCCTATTTTCCCTACAGCAGAGTTACTTTGAGGATATGAAGCCTCTGGAAACTGCAAATTGGTAGTCATAGCAGCTGAATGTATTAATTATACCTAGTAGAAGAGAAGATGATTGCTCTCACTTTGTCTTTAATAGGACCTCATCTCTTGGTTCATCTTTGTAGGATACAGGATACTTCTTGATCATAAAAACTGAATTAGTAAAATTTACCCTTCTGGGAACAGCTTTCTGCCTGTGCTAAGGGACTGTCACAGGGACTAATGTGATAAGGGACTAATGAGTTCTCAAGAAAATAAATCTTAACAGGAGCTAAGGAGAGTCTTGTTGCCTGGTTTGGAAGGGAGAAGAAGGTTAAGATTATCAGGAGTCAACCCTGGAAAGCAGAATTAAAGTGCTGGAAATTGGCATGGCCAGTTTTTGGTTGCCTGCTCTCATTCCCCATAACTGGGGCTGTGGTTATTTTTATGATTGAGTTGTGTATTTTGGTCTTTCCTGGCCTTTATAGCAAACCAGTGAAAACAGCTGGTATGATTATTATTCCACACATAAGGATTGTTAAAAAAAAAACCCAAAAAACAAAAAAACTCAGAATTCCCAATCTTTATTTCATCTGCTGTATTACCTTTTCAAACAGAAAAAGTAGATGTTACTATTCTAAACGCTCATGTTATATGATATTGGGTATAGGAGTTTTCCCTAAGGGTAGCTCAGATTTTCCCCCCACCCACTGCTTTTTATTTGCTGTGTGATCTTGGCTAAAATTTTTATTTATGAGCCAGCACTTTCACTTTCCTTATTGCCAACAGACATGTTAATCTTGTTCTTGTTTTTGAATTGGGTCTTGTACCCAGGTTCCTCAACTGCATTTTCCTTTGAAGTTTTTAGTATTAGTAAGGTTCCCTGACTATACTGACTAGTTTTGGTCAATATTGGTTAACTCCCTTTATACTGTGATCTGAGGTAAATTTAGTATGTTCTTTTTCCTGCAGGTTTTCTGTGCTTCCTGCTGCAGCCTGAAATGTAAACTGTTATACATGGATAGAAAGGAAGCTAGAGTATGTGTAATCTGCCATTCAGTGCTAATGAATGGTAAGTATTAAAACAAGTTGAATTCACAGTTATTGAGACAGATCAAAAGAATTCCTATAAAAAAGCTACTGATTTTTCCTGCCTTGCTCTACAAGTTGCTCACCTTCTCAAAGGTCCTAACTTTAACTGAAAATTTTGAAAGTATCTTAGTGTTTCAGAATTTCTGTGCCTAAGTTAATGAATAAATGCTAAAGTCAGGTAAGTTTTACAGGTAGAATGGAAATTCTTGTGGAAATCTGGTGCTATGTGGCTGTTAATGTTCCTGTGAAATTACTGGAGTGGGGAGGGGAAGGGGGCTATTAACTACTTAAATGATGAAATATTAAAATTGGGCTTAGGTTTTCCTCTCAACGGGAAGCTCTCTTTCTAGGGAATACCTTAATAATGTAGAACATATTCTTTTAACACCTTGGTTCATTCATCTTGTTAAATATTTTAGCATCTGGGATCGAATAGAAAATTTATCAGTTGTCAACTTAATACTAATTTGTTATAAGAATAATGGTTTTGAATTTTGTTATGTGGTAAAAGATAATGGCCACAAGAAGGTAAATATAGCTTATTCAGTGTTCATCTTTTGCGGGACTGGAAGTGAATTGAAGGGCATTTGAATGAAAATAAAAACCAAAAACCAAACAAAAAACTCCAGAGTATTCTTGTAAAGAGATACAATAAAACTGATCAGGCTCTAGTATTTTCTCTTTGAGTGCATCTTTGTGCAGTTCCCAGAACAGTTACTAATAGTGATAAAATGTTGAACTTGGACACCACTGCTGGCTGTGCCAGGGTAGTGTTGTCTCCTGGAGGCTGAAACTTAATCTGCTCAAGACCCTTCCTGCTCTGTGTGTCTGCGTTGCTCATAGTGATGTTTTCCTGTTGCTGGCTTATTAACCTATTGCATGTCAGTTAATCTGATCTGTTCTAATTTCCTATGATCTGCCCAATTTCCTCCCATTTCTGAATTCTTATAATTTTGATCAAATATGAATTCATTCTCTTTACTCTTAAGGGTCATTTTTCAGATGGTGGTTATTTCACTCAGTGGCTCAATTGATGTTTATTCCTGCTTTCATTTTCGGATATTTATCCACAGATAAGAACATGCTGCTTAATTACAGTACCCAATACCTCTTTTATTTGATGAGGTCTTCCAACTTGATAGCTTTTTTATGTAAACTTGACATAGCTCAAAATGAAGGAAATGGCAGAGGATTCATATGGTATACTTACTTTTTATTAAGCCAGGGATACCCTTAACAGGGGATCCTAAAATAATCTACTTTTCCTGGTTTTTCCAGCATCTTTCCTCTCGCATGGCTTAGCCTGGTCTTTTCTGAATATTTAATTTGATGCTTTTCAGTGTTCCCTGTCCCTGTTTCCCTTTCTCCTTTTCTCTTCCTTCCCTCTTCCTGCCAGTGCTTTCAAAGGAACATAGCTGTTATTTCTAGCTTTGTGCTGCAATTTGGAGGCAATAAATATTCAAAATCTTATGGATCATTCTTTGATGTGGAGTGAAATTTTTAAAAAGATGCTCAAAAAATTGAGTGTTTTCTATTCCTCGGCATGTGATATTACCAGAACCTAGAAGATAAAATTTATATCTTATTTCTGTAACATCTTCCATCCTATTTACTTTAAAGACAATAGTTGATATGTCAGTATTTAGTTAGTAAAATTATAGTGTATACAGAACCTTAACACATTTGTGATCATTCATATTGGTTGATGGCACTTATATGATATTGGCACATTTTCATGTTCAAATGGGTCCTGTGCTTTTGAGACACACCAGAGATGTGAAATGGTTGTTTTTGCTGGATACCTTTACACAGGGTAATGATTGCACAAGAGCAGAATTCACTAACTTGTTGAGATGTGTTCTTCTGAGCTTTAGGCTTCAGAAATTTTCAAATGACTTTCACCTCAACTAAGAAGAGCCTAAAAGTCTAGAAATGAAACCAAAAATATACAATGGAGTTATGCTATTTTAGCCCCTGATTTTGACTTTTAATAAAATTTTATAAAATGCATTGAATATTAAGCCTACCCCACCCCCATTGTCTAAATGCTATCCCAGTTGCAAGTCCTTAATAAGTTTAACGTTGTTTTACTCCCTCTTAAGCAAATTATGTTCTCCTTTAAAGATCCAGGGGCCTAGTCAGTAACTTCAGACTGATCTGCTGTCAGTCTGTATCAGAAGTATCATATAATTCTTATTTGTTGCTTCCAAATAGTTGACTTACCTAAATGGTCTCCCTTATTGTATAAAATCACCTATCTCCTTAATACCTTCACTAGCTGGAAGAGAGACATACTATGAGTGTTAATGAGAAGGAACTACATTATTTATCCAGTATTGTGGAGGTCTTGATGTCCATATTTTGCAATCCATTCACATTGATTGTGTCTGTATTTGCTTCAGCTCAAGCCTGGGAGAACATGATGAGTGCCTCAAGCCAGAGCCCTAACCCTAACAATCCTGCTGAATACTGTTCTACTATCCCTCCCTTGCAGCAAGCTCAGGCCTCAGGAGCCCTGAGCTCTCCACCTCCCACTGTGATGGTACCTGTGGGAGTTTTAAAGCACCCTGGAGCAGAAGGTAGGGGATCATGTGCTATTCTCTCTCTTTTTCCTCACCAAGTTCCTCTGAAAAGGTGCTGATGTGATTTTACAGCACAAGTCTTTAAAACATTGCAGA
Source organism: Camelus dromedarius (assembly GCF_036321535.1). Lineage (NCBI taxonomy): Eukaryota > Metazoa > Chordata > Mammalia > Artiodactyla > Camelidae > Camelus > Camelus dromedarius. Next base: position 33,520,000 of record NC_087449.1, on the reverse strand, counting down.
TAAATCCCTTTGGTTGGTTATTGGAGTGGAAGAACAAGGTGAGAAATGTGTTGAGACAATTTCTAGGCAAGTAAGGAATAGTGTTATGTTGCTTGATATTTTGGAGGCACCTCTAAAAATATGCCAATACCTTCTCCCATGTAAGAGTGGAGTAGTTACTCTGCTTTTACTTGAAAAGTGATGCAAAATTTGAAGTCAGCCTGCAGAATCCTAGCCTCATGCCTACCTTGGTGTTCTTTGCAGGAATTTAATAAGTAATGAAAGTAAGAATTTTTTTTTCTGACCAGTTTATTCTAGTATTGCTTTTTGAAATATATATATTGTCATTTTCTTTTTTCATTTTTAATCTATCCATATAAAAATATGTGTTGGGTACACAGATCTTTATAAAATCCAGAACTTTCATCCTGATTATATCATATATTAGGTAGAAAATTATAGGCTCAACTTATTTTAGTTTATTATATCTTTATGATTATGATGTTGTCAGATGAAAGGCACTTTGTAAGTTCAGGGGATTGTCAATAGTAAAAACAACACATATTTCCTTAAAATGATCTTGTTAAGAAGTTTCCCTTGATAATTAAGATCTATCTTCTTTCATTAATTTTGTATCTTTTTATCTAGTAATATTCTCTGCCCCTTGCTTAACAGCCCTCCTCCCCTTTTGAAGATCAAAGACTTCTATCGACATTATCAGACTTCCCATTTTCCCCTCTTTTCAGATCATCCCTTAGTCATGCTCCTTGTATTTTTATGAACTCAGGCTTTTCTTCTTAAAAATCTTTATTTTCTTTACTTCATTTGTCGTTTTTGTTGTTCTTCCCTAGTCTCTCTTTGTTTTGGCCTTTTGAATTGATTTCCAGAACTAGATTTAAAGGGATCATTTCGTCAGACTCAGTTTTTCAGCTTTTCCCCGTCCTTTTATTAAAATGCAAGCTACTTTGCACTGCCAGATCCGTCTTTTTCTTCTTCAGTTATACCTTAGCCAAAGATCTGGCCAATTTGCTTCCCAATTCTTACATATCTGTGCCAACTCTTCTTTTATTAATTAATAATTCTTCAGCATTCTTCAGGGCATCTTTTGCCCTTTAAAAATACCGTATCACTTTTCCAGATGTTTAGTTCCTACAGAAACCTTGTACTTTTAGGAGATGTGGATGTCTATTGCCAGATATTTCCCCTGCTCTTAGTTTATTTCTTAGGCACTTCAAACACCTTCCTTAGTTTCTCTGTTATTGATACAGGACAGAGGATGTGACACAATCATAGGCATATTTAATATTTTAAAGGAAAGCGTTTTAGATCTTTACATATAAGTTGTAGAAGTAAAGAATATCCTTAAATGTGTATTTTTTATTAATTTATAACCACCTTTATACCATTACAGTTACTATATGTATAAATATAAAGTGCTAAATACTGATTTCTTTGTTCATCTGGAATTGGTGACCTTCTCTTCTTTGATGTTAGAAGCCCTACCAATGTCACAGTGATGCCTGTTTTATTTTTCTGGCTCCTCAAGTGGCTCAGCCCAGAGAGCAGAGGCGAGTTTGGTTTGCTGATGGGATCTTGCCTAATGGAGAAGTTGCTGATGCAGCCAAATTAACCATGAATGGAACTTCCTCTGCAGGAACCCTGGCTGTGTCACATGACCCAGTCAAGCCAGTAACTAGCAGTCCCCTACCAGCAGAGGTAAGAAAACAAAACGGCAGCTGAAAGTGAGAGCTTTACTCAGCACTGTGCTACCTGGGTCTTGCCGTTTTCTAAGTCGAGTGACCTTTCTGTGGAACCCTGTAGACTGCGGATGCAGTTCAGTGTGTGTGCGTGTGCGTGTGTGTGTGTGTGTGTGTGTGTAGGGGTAAAATAAATAATGGCAGAGTCAGTTGTTCTTGTTTGTTCTAATGAAGGTTATTTTCCAGTGAGCTCAGAACTGTACTGTAGCTAGACGCTGTGCTAGAGGGAATCCTGGCCCCGTGATAACGCTGGTGTTCAGAAACATCCCCCAGGGTCTCTGGTAGGCTGCAGGGCATTGCCATGGTGAGGAGGGCCAGCCAGTATGAAGGTGGCTGAGGGGTCCTTCTGTTCCTTTGTCATCAGAGTATCTCTGCTTTTTTTCTGGTCTCCCTGCTTCCATGTAAGATTTTTTAAAAGGATTTCACAGCTAAAAAATAAGTTGAAAAACCACGGACTTAATGGATGAACGACTCTTACATACGTGAGGCACCAGCTCGTTCTGTCTTGCCTCACTTACCTTGTCTCTGTAGGATATCCTGGTCACAATTTGGTGGCTAGTGGGATCTCATTCCTTGGGGCCTAATTTTCAGAAGGGGACAAATACCAGCTACATTTTTTTTTTTTTTGAGTCAGTGAGAGAATAGAGTCACCTAAGACCATATCTATCTTTATTTTAAAATAAGAGAATCAGAGTTTGGATAAAATTTTTACTTTTGATGTTTTCATAGTTACTATTTACGTTCAGTAATATTTTTTCAGAAATTTACATAATTTGTGAATTTGTTTATAATTGAAACTGTGTATTATTAAGATAAGATTTATTGACCTATAGAACTGAATTTCCTGTTTGGTGAAGGAATGTTAAACCATGTCATATCTGTTTTCAGATATTTTTAAGTCTGGGGGTATTTTTCTGTGGCTGCAGACAGAGGACAACAGCTATGTCTTATTTTACATTGTATCTTCTTTTTATCTTCTTTATCAAGGAAATTTCTTTTTTCCTCCAATTGTTTATGTGGAGAAATTTCAAACCCACAGAAAAGTTGCAAAAATAGTACAGTAAACACCCATATGTTCTTCATCCATATTCACCATTTGTTATCATTTTGCCTTGTTTACCCTACCCCTGAAAACACACTGTTCTTGATGAACCATTTGAGAATTAGTTGCACTTTATCACTTAATATTTTAGCTTGTGTTTCCTCAGAACAAGCCATTTTTTTACATAAGCACAGTACAATTGTATGAGAAAGAAATTTGACATATAATTCGATTATCATATATAGAGGCCATTTTCAGATTTCCCTAGCTGTCCCAATAATGTTCTTCATTCTTTCATTTATACACATATGTGCACACACACATTTATATGTATTTTTTTAAATTAAATAAAGTTCTTTATAAAAAATTAGAATCCCATCAAGGGTCACAGCTGCATTTAGCTGTCATGTTTCTTTGATTTTCTTTAGTCTAGAACAGTTCTCCCACTTTTTTTTTTTTTTTTTTTTGGTCTTTCAGTAGTTTTGAAGCATCTAGGCCATGTTTGGCAAAAAGTCCTTAATTAGTATTCGTCTGTTTTCTTCCTCGTGATTAGTTTCAGATTAAACATGTTTGGCACGAATAATACTACATAAGTGACAGTCATTTTTTAGTGGAACACATCAAGAAGCATCAGTTTAATAATTGGTTAAATTGATATCCCCTGTGTTTCTCCACTGCAAAGGTAGCTTTTCCTCTTTGCAATTAAAAAGTAATGTGATGGCTGTTACTTTGAGTGTCTTATTTCCTTATAGTCTTTTGGCTAGTGATTTTACTGTCCTTTGACGGTTTGTGCTGAATCAGTTATAACTATGGTGTTTATATACTGATGGCTTTTTCTTTTTATTAAACATCTTTTGCATCTCTTACATTATATGATACATTCTTAAAACATAAATTTTTCAGATGAATGAGGAATCTCTAGTTAATGAATATTGTAGGGAGACAAAGTTCAGCTCCGTTGAAGAGAAACTAAAATAAGCTAGTTATTCTGTGTCTGTGCTCTCTTATTGTTTAGCACTCTATTTTAATATTTATCTGGTAAAATGAAGGAAAACAAAATTCGTTAAAAAGTCAGAGCTGAAAATATTTTTCTCATCTTTATGAGCTGGTAGAGTTCCTGGCACTTAAAAGGTGCTCAGTAAATGAAATAAATTCCTTTTCACAGATGATACTTAAGTAGAAGCCAGATGGCTACTTCTTATGATATTAAAAGGTGGGTTTATGCATCATTAAATAGAAAGTTAGAATAGATTACTTTATTTTGTGTGCTAGGCCTTCAAATCAGTAATGGTTTGCCAATAAAATTTTCCAAATTTCCCTTATAGGATGTACTGAGAACATTGCAAAATTTTTAGCAAAAACCCGCTAAAAACTCACAGTCCTAAATTATAAATAGTGTAGACAAGAGTGTGGTAAGACATAGGCATATTAAAAAAAATAGTTTTAGTCTTTATTCAAGTATAAAATATATATAGCAAAGTGCTTAAGGAGCATTAATCTTTAGGAAACAACATGATGAACATACATGTATATGTATATGTATATAGACACACACACACCCATGTAGCCACCATCGAGGGAAGATACACAGAACATTTACATCACTCCAGAGTGTTCCCTCATGCCCTTTTTCTGTCAATACCTGGCCGCCCCCACCACCAAGGTAACCAGTTTTTTAACTTGTATCACTGTGGATTAGTTTTGCCTGTTTTTGAATTTCATATAAATGGAAACATACAGTATATAATGTTTTGTTTCTAGCTTTGTTAAATTCAACTAATATTTATGAGATTTATCAATATTGTGTGCAGCAAAAGTAAATCTTTTTTATTGCTAAGTAATATTCCATCATGTGGCTTTACTGCAATTTATCTGTTTTCTTATTAATGGACATTTGGATTGTTTCCAGTTTGGCTATTTTGAATAAAGCTGCTAAAACATTTTTATATATGTTTTAAAAGTTTTTAAATGCTTTTAACTTAAAGCTGTTTTTTGCTTGCTTAAGTTATAAAGAATATAGAGAAGAGGGCATCATTTTAATAGATCTTTGAGCATATGCTATTAAATTGTTACTTAAGTGGCTTTACCTCCACCCAGAATGTATTTTGCAACATGATGCCTTTTGTTTTGTCTGTCTCTTTTGCTCTAAGTTATGTTTTCAGAGCTACATGTTTTTATTTGAACATGCCATTCATTCTGTTTTGTAGGGCTGAATAATTTGACCTTGTAAGATTATATCACAAAATAGTAATCCATTCTCTTAATAATGGACATTTGGGTTAGTTCCAGCATGGGTTATTATGAATAAATATTTTTGTATATATATACATGCATAACATGATGCTTTATTAAGTGTAGCTAATGTGATCTTCATATTAATGCAAAGAAAAATGAACTTGAAGTTTAATTTCATTGCATAGTAAATGAAATTATTTTATCAAAGTTAGCTTTTTAATTTTATATTATAGTAAAATGTACCTAACATAAAGTGTGCCATTTTAACCATTTTGAGTACATTCATATTGTTTTACAACTATCACCCCAATTGTCAAAGTTATTTTGAAAAAAATTATATAAATGACACTTTAAGTAGACCCAAATATATTAAAGGTTCAGAAATTATGAGATAATAGTGAAATTTTTCTTCTGTTGCCACTGTAGGTTTTAAAAATATTTTTCTTTCATGGCGAAACAAACCTGAGTAAAGGAATCTTTCACCCAGGTTGCAAGGCCTCTTCTCTCATTATTATGATTCAATGATGCCAAGAGAAGAAAACACACAATTGGAAATGTTTTCATAGTATAAGCCCAATTCTTTGGGAAACCACGGGTTAATGACTATGCTGGACTATCTTTCAAAAAGTCTAAATTCCAAGTTTTCACTTGAATTCCCATTTATAGTCTTGACTATATTCTGCCAAAGTCTTGAACTCTCTATAATGCTCTCCTTGCTAATTTGCTTTTCCTAGGCGGATATTTCTCTATTCTCTGGGAGTATAACTCAGGTTGGAAGTCCTGTTGGCAGTGCAATGAACCTTATTCCTGAAGATGGCCTTCCTCCCATCCTCATCTCCACTGGTGTCAAAGGAGGTATGTGGACATATATATAAACAGGGATAGTTACATATGTCAAATGTTGCCTTCTGATTAAGGGAAAGAGATTTCAAGTGATAACCGCCCTTCTCTTCTCCCACAAAAAAAGCAACTACTCAGTGCCATGAAAATCACTTGCTACTACTGATTGTTTTAGAGAAAATATTTGTTTTTATATTATTTCATTTGTTGAAAGGTTGTAATATTATTTTAAATTGTAATATAAATGTAACTTATTGGCAGTTTTTTCTTTATATTTTGAAGCGTATAATACTCTGAAGAATTGCTTGTAGTTCTAGGATTGGCCCACCTGAAATAGTTAGTACAATAATTTAACTTTTTGTTTTGAAGTATAATACACATTCAGAATGTACATATAATAAGTGGAGAGCACTGAACTTAAGTTGCAGTTTTATTGTTAGGAAACATTTTTAGTGAGTCCTGGTAAGATGCAAAGTTACTATTCGTTCGCAAGAATGCTTATCTATACGTAAAAGTTTGTTGTTGATAGATTAGATCAGCATCCAGTCAGTACATTTTCAAGAGATGGTTTATTAATAATCGCTCCTCAGTTTTGTCCTAGTCTTTTACCTGGTCTCCTTGCCTTCAGTCTTTCTCTCCTTTATTTAATCTTCCACATTGTGGCCAGTTATCTTTTTAAACATAGATATTATCATATATTGTTTCTGCTTACAAAATTCAATGGCTTCCCAGTGCCTTTAGTATAAATTATTTATCTTGACTTACAGTGTTCCTTGTAAAGTTATCTCAACTTGTCTAACTTTCTTTCCAGCCAACACTCCAGTACTTTACATGCATACTACAGATTGTTTACTGTTTTCTTAATATTCACATTTCATACTTCCATGCTTTTTCTTATGCTGTGGAATGGTGGGAGGAGAATGGACTTCAGAACTGGGCAAATCTGAATTTTAATCCCATTCTAGCTGTGTGATCCAGTAGGCAAGTCATTTATCCTCTCTGAATCTTTATCCTAGTTTTTTTTTTTTTTTTTTTAGTTAAGTAACTAGATCTACTTAAGAGTCAGATTAAATTAAATCAGATTTCATACCTGACTGTACATAACAAGAAAATTGGGAAAAAGTAGGCATGTAATTAATGTTTTTATTGTCTTCTCTTCCTCTGTCTAGAATAGAATACCCTTCTGTACTCTAGACTCTATGAATAACTCCTCAGCCTTTCAAAATCCGTATATATGGAAAACTCTGAATCCTACCTTGGCTTTGTTAGTAGTGGTTTTGCATCCACATCTCTGTTCTAATAGAAATTGTTATAGATGGTTACTGTATTAACACATTTTTCACTGAAATTAGATATTTCATAGGTCTGTTTCTTTCGCTAGACCATGAGTTCATGTTTGTGTCTTCTGCTTCTAGCCTGGTACTAGGCCTGTAGAAGGTTCTCAGCAGTGCTGGCTGAATGTATCATGCTATCAAATACAGCTTGTGTCTCAGATAGTTCAACGATGAACTTTCACATAAAGTTAAGCATTCTTTTGATTGTATAATGCCTTTGCTCCTTTCTAGGACCCTCTAAAAATACTCCTTTGTGATTAAAATTGCTACTTAGGTTTCAAATTTTGGTTATTTTAATAAATCTTATATTAATGAGAAATTAAATTGGGTATTCTGTTAAAATAAATAAGATTGCAAGGTTCCATTTTTATTAAAAGTCACATCCATTAAATCTAATTTTCAAAACTTTTTCTACTGAGAAACAACTACTGGTTATCTGTGTTCACTTACTGAAGCCACATTGCTGTCTCTTCATCAGAATCTTGCTGTTTGTTTTCCAGTGGGAAAACTTCATTAAAATTTTTTTTCCAAGTCATTTAGTATTTCTCTTTCTAATAACTTTTCTTTTTATTGATAGGGTAGACATTTCCCATTACATCTAAAAAATACCTTTTGGTCAATGGGCAATGGTGTCATTTTGTTCTATCTTGCTGTCCCTTGATGTATTTTATATAGGACCAAACAACATGCAACTCTCAGGTTTTTAATTCCTGTCCCATATCTTTAGATTCTACAAGGGGTATTACCCATGATTTTGACTTCAAGCTGAGAGGACTACTGTCATTCAGAATGGTGTGGCTGAATATTACATACTGTACTTGCAGGGATTAATTGGGAAGGGTTCTGTGCTGAGTCTCGAGTATTAACTTGTCCATGCTCAGAATGTGATGTCTGATTTACTACTGATCTTGGTGATACACGTACTGACCGCCTTCTTAACTTACACTTATAGAGGAATTGTTTCATGAGTCCAATCACCTATGATACTTTTATCTTATTTTCTGGGTGTATTTTTTTAAAGTTTAGTTTTTTAATGGTAAAAAAAATCTCAACAGTACAAAAGGATATAGAATAAAAAGTTGGATTCCTCTCTGCTTCAACCCCTAGACATCCTTTCTGGAGGTAGCTAGTATATTATCACTTTCTCATATACCATGGATTATTTTAAATGTTGGTCTTGGAACAACAATGTAATACGTAAAATCCTTGTTATGATAGTTGGGGAATTTTTATTAAATCAAAGGATTGTCTTTAGACTATGGCATAAACCATTGTATGGAGACTGCTATACATAGGATAACCATGTTGTCATCCAAACTGGACTGGATCACTTTTGAGAATGAAAGGGGTACTGTTAACACGACAGTGGGATAGCAGGCATAAACTATGTTAACCGTATCCATAAATCAAATGCTTACCTCTTTCCTATGAATCATCAGTCCATTCCTCCATCAGATTTCTTTCTTGATTTGTCTCTTTAACCAGTCTCTTACATTGTTTTCTTCCCTTACAGACTATGCTGTGGAAGAGAAACCATCACAGATTTCAGTGATGCAGCAATTGGAGGATGGTGGCCCTGATCCACTTGTATTTGTTTTAAATGCAAATTTGTTGTCAATGGTTAAAATTGTAAATTGTAAGTTAGAAATTTTTTTTAAAAAATTAAAATGAGGTACTGTCTTATAGATAATAAAACTTTTAAATTCATTATGCACAAGTATTTTTTTATAGAGCCACATCTTAATGAAAACTGGGAACTGAAGATGTTGGTTTGTATAAAATAATATATCCCAGAGGACAACTGTGGAACTAACTGAGACTCTTGCTTTTGGTCAAAGGGGTGAGATAGATGAATTTTCCATGGAGGAAAGCCAAGTGAAACTTGAAGTGATCTGAATTAAGTTCTTCCTGAGAAGGGGTATTCTAAATCACAACTCACCACCAGAATAACTGGAGGTGGATAAATTATCCAAGAGGGTCAATTTCTATGCTAGGTTTAAATCTCAGAAACCATAGTCATGGTGCAAAACCTTACTTGTGAGAAGTGCTAGCTAATTAACACATAGTAAAACTTCAGTACATCACAAGTGAAGATTCAGAAGAAACTTCTCAATTCTTGGTGCTAGCTTCTTAGACACCAGAATGAGAGAGAGGACAGTAACTTAGAATCTTGATTCGAATATAATATTGGAAAATAGAGAATACATTTATTCTGGATAAATGTTAATCGACAGAATTTTGGAGGGAGGAAGGAAGCATTGGGGAATAGTCCTCAAGTTGCCCCTGTGTATTTGTTTTAAGTTGACCTTGGAAACCAGAAAAACCAATATACTAAATTCCTTAGAATTTCTTCATAAATGAAATGTAGGTTTCTGGTTTACTTGCTCATCACACCCTTATATATTTGTCCAGTTAATAATGCTTGCCACCTTTCCTAGGATCAGATTTTAAAATAATTTGCTTGAAATTTTAATTTACCATGTCTGGTTTTTGAGTCATACTTAGGAAATAGCTAACCTAGAATTCCTGAAGTGTGCACCAATCTTAATACAGCTGAATTAGACACCTTACATTTAGGTACATAAAGCAACAATGCCCAAAGTGAAAGAAAGGGGTCTTACATTACTTTTGATTTACATTGTGATACCCATAATTTTATTTGAACCCTTTATGAATTCCTTTGGGGATCTTACTGTGTTGGAGTACAAGTGATCAAAGTGTCAAGGATTGAACATTATTTTTAAGTACATGTGGCTTATGCTGTTGTGACTCTGTATAACCTTAATGTGAAGAAGTGGAAATAAGCAGTCCAAAAAAGCCATCCATTTCACCACCTTTTATAGCATGAAGCCAAGTAAAGTCCTATTGCTGATTATCTAGAATTTTCTCCCAGAAAGGACTGTAATTTAAATAGCTAGACTCTTTCAATCACAGATTAAGTTTAATAAGCATACATAAAAATATATTTTCTTTAGGCCACAGCCTGAATCCAAAGCTTTAGTAATATTGACTTTTATTGTTTTCTTGTTTCTAATTTTAATTAAGTAATTATTTTCCTTGGTAAAATGATTTTTTAAAATATAGGTGGGGGACTATATTCTTTCATCTGTATAGCCAAGGATGTGTAGTTTGGTTTAATTTATTTTTAATGGAATGCTGTTTCTTTTAATAACTGTACCTTTTCATAATAAGAGTTAAAAGTTTTAAGTGCATTATCTTTCACAGTGACTTCTTTTACTTCTCTTCTAATTATTTTGCTAAGTGTTTGCTTAGAGCCAGTGACATTGGTATGTTTTATTTTCTGCAGTAGTTCTTTGGCTCAGTGCAATGACAGTTAACAGTTGAATTATACAGATTCAGTATGATCTACTTTATTCTCTGTTATATTATAACAAAGATTTCTTTGGATTTTTAAAATGAGGATTGAGAAGCATATCGTTATTTGTATATTTTATTTCATCTATAGATGTGAACAGGAAGTGCTGGTGTTTCACAACCAAGGGAATGCATGCAGTGGGTCAGTCTGAGATAGTCATTCTTCTGCAGTGCCTACCGGATGAAAAGTGTTTACCGAAGGATATCTTTAATCATTTTGTGCAGTTTTATCAGGATGCTCTGGCAGGTGGGGATACTTTATGACTTAGTCTGTACCCTTTATAGATGATAAAAAATTTTAGATTCAGATGCAAATAACCTTAAATTTGGAAGCCTGGCATTGGACTTTGGCATTATTGGCAAGTTAGAACTTGGCATGGTTTGAAGAAGTTACAAATTTTAGTACTTTACCTGGTGTGGTGGTGGTTATTTTTCAAAGGCTGGGATCAAAGTTGTAAGATAATCCATTGACCATGATGTAAGAGTATTTTCTTCCTTTGGCTTATGGAACATGATATTGGTATCAGTAGAAAGAAGCATAATGATAACTTACTACTTGTTTTTTGAGTTAACAATATTTATATAATTATAATGTAAATATTCATTTAATGTTCAAGTTCCCAAAACCACTAGCATGGACAACTTTATTATGGTTTCAAAATAAATTATAAATATTATTAACTGGAACAATGTAAAAGCAAATGCATATTTTGCACAGCAAAGGGAAACATAAACAAAAAAAGAGACAACCTACAGAATGGGAGAAAATATTTGCAGATGATGAGACTGACAAGGGCTTAATTTCTAGGATATATAAATAACTCATACAACTTATAACAAAAAAATAAACAACCCAGTCAAAAATGGCCAGAAGACCTAAACGAGCAATTCTCTAGTGAAGACATACAAATTGCCAATAGGCACATGAAAAAATGCTCAGTATCACTAATTATCAGAGAAATGCAGATCAAAACTACAATGAGGTATCACCTCACACCAATCAGAATAGCCCTCATTCAAAAGTCCACAGATGACAAATGCTGGAGAGGGTGTGGAGAAGAAGGAACCCTCCTACACTGTTGGTGGGAATATAGTTTGGTGCAGCCACCGTGGAAAACAGTATGGAGATTCCTCGAAAAACTGAAAATAGACTTACCTTATGATCCAGCAATCCCACTCCTGGGTATATATCTGGAGGAAACTCTAATTCGAAAAGATACACCCACCCCAGCATTCATAGCAGCACTATTTACAATAGCGAAGACGTGGAAACAACCTAAATGTCCATCGACAGATGACTGGATAAAGAAGTTGTGGGAGATATATATATATAAAATGCAATACTACTCAGCCATAAAAAAGAATAAAATAATGCCATTTGCAGCAACATGGATGGACCTGGAGATTGTCATTCTAAGTGAAGTAAGCCAGAAAGAAAAAAAAAATATCATATGATATCACTTACATCTGGAATGTAGAAAAAAAGACAAGTGAACATATCTACAAAACAGAAACAGACTCATAGACATTGAAAAGAATCTCATGGTTACCGAGTGGAGAGAGGGTGGGAAGGGATAAATTGGGAGTTCAAGATTTGCAGATGTTAACTGTTGTATATAAAATAGATAAACAAGTTTATACTATATAGCACAGGAAACTGTATTCAAGATACTACTATGTATCTTGTAGTAACCTATAATGAATAAGAATATGAAAAGGAATATGTGTATGTATATGTATGACTGAAACATGCTGTACACCATAAATTGACATAACATTGTAAAGTAACTATACTTCAATTAAAAAAGGCGGTGGGAAGTTAATGCATAGCTATTAGAAGTTGGGTAAGACTAAGGATACTAGTATAAAGGCATACTATTTAAAGTAGAGAGAGAAAAAATATATTTAAGTGTATTATTTAACATTACAAAGTTAACCTTCCCCTGATTTAACAGAAGAGGTAAGAAGTAACGTAATTGAGCTAAATTCTCATTTATCAGGATAAGAAGTCAAAAATAATACCTAGAATTGATAAATAGGGAAAGAGTAATACAATAACCAAAGCCAATGAATAATAAAAGACTATCTCTGAGAAACAAGGGTGGGGTGAGGGTGGCCAGGGTATTAAAATTATTTTCATGCATTATTTGTTAATGTTTATAACATTTATATTAAAATCATAAATTATTTGTACTTTCTGAATGCAAGTAATTCCCCATGTGGGATTCTATGCCAAAGAAATTTTCTAAAGTGTAAAATACACTTTGTATGTGAAAGGGTTTATTGCAGCATGACTGAATTTTTAACATGAAGATTTAGAGGCAACCCTAAATGCCCAGCTATAGGAGAAGAGTTTACCTGTGTTACACTTTTTAGATGAATGCATCTTTTTCAGAATATTATTTTAAAAGTAATATTTTTATGGAAAATGCTCTTGAATAAGTACAAAAGCAGGATGTAAAATTGCATCTTTAGTGTGATTATAGCTTACATGTAAAAGATTGTACTTTTATGTCTTAAATTAGTCTCTATGATAATTTAAGTGAAATAGTACATGAGGGCAAGGTGATAACGGTAGAAACTGACTACATCATACCTTCAAAGTACAGTTCAGTATTTACTGTGTCAGTTCTAAAATGTATGGGGTTAATTTGAAGTCATCTGGAAACTCTAGGCCTAAATTTCATTCCAAAAATTACTTGAAACATTCATTTTTACCCTTAGTGTGAATGTATTCACATGTAAAAACTCCAAACAGAAATGGTTTTGGGGATGCAAGTAATAGCATGTTCATGTGGGTTTTGAGAAGGCATCAGGGATTAGGGCATGGGAGGTCCAAGAGTGTCTTGTTTAGGAGTTTGTCCTCTTTATTCTGCAGGCAGTGAGGAGTCATTGAAAGAAATTAGTGACATAATCAGATTTGTGTTTTAGAAAGATGACTCTAGAAGCAATATGAAAATGGATCAAAGTCTGTCTGGTACCAGGTAGAGCAGGTAGTTAAGAAGCAGTTACAGTGGATAAACAGACAAAAATCTATAGTGAGTAAGCCCTAGAATACTGCATAACAATGAAAAATAAACAAACTGATGATAGACACAGCAGCATGGATGAATCTCACAGACCATAATGCTGAGCAGAAGAAGCCAGACACAGAGAAGTACATATTACATGATTATATCAGTATGATTCTCTAGAACAGGCAAAGTGAATCTGTGGTGATAGAAATTAAATCAGTATTTGCCTTGGTTGGTGGGTGTCCTGGTGCTGGAACTGACTACAGAGGGGCCCTGAGAACTCTGTGGGATGATATAAATGGTCTGTATCTTGATTGGGATAGTGGTTACATGGCTGTTAACATTTGTCAGAACTCATTGAACTATGTAATTAAAATCTGTTGAGTTTTATTGCAGGTAAGTAATACCTCACTAAAATTGACTTAAACTTTTTATTGAGATATCATTGACACAGAACATTATATTAGTTTCAAGTATATAGTATAATGATTTAATATATGTATATATTGTGAAATGAAATGTCTTGTTAACAACCATTACCTCACATAGTTACAAATTTTTTTTCTTTGTGATGAAAACTTTTTAAGATTCTACTCTCTACAACTCAATTACACTTTGAATATTATTTCTCTTTCATTCCCAACATTATCTTCTTTTTGATGTTGGAGTCTCAGTTTAAGTCTTCAAATGAAAGCTTTTTTTTGGTTAAATTCTCATACCTAATATTTTATTTTTGTTGATATTTATACCCATGGAATGTTACCTGTTTGTTGATGAGGTGTTAAATGACAGTTTAAATATTATTCATTAGAATTGGTAGAGATCTGTCAGCTTTTAAAATTTTTAAGAAAGTAAATGCTTAAAGGATAAAAGATATATTTTATAATGTGAGGGGAAATAATGAAGAATCTGAGTGTGATTGGGGTGGGGAGGAGGGTTGTTAGATGATAGAAGCAGAAAGGTTATGAGTATCTGTGGAAAAATAACCAGTAATAGATTCCAGTCTCTAATAGGGAAATCTCAAAGGAATAATGAATGAATGCTTTGAGTACCAAGCCCAACACAGTTTTCACCTCTGAGCTATTTTCACTGGGGCATGCTTAAGAAAGATAAACATTATGCTGTTATTAGAGCTTTAGAGGACTGCTATTATGTACTCATCCCTGAGGAGGGAAAAAAAAAAATCTTCTGTCTCTTTTGTTTCCCATTCTCTCCCTACACCCCTGCCCCCAAGAGAAAAGATGAAAATTTTTTTTACAAGCCTTACTTTAAAATCTTTGATAAAGCAAAGAAAGTTTTATGTTTGGTTGATTATTCATTATGTGAATATTTGCATTATAAAAATAATAGTTAATCATTTTTTAGAACAAATTTATTCACATTAGGTCTGAAATTTGGTAAACTATTCCCCAATTGTCACAGATGTTGAGTCTCACAGAAGTCAAGTAACTTTCCCCCAATCTCATAATAGTGAGTGATCGAATTAGTGTTCAAACCCATGTCTCTGTGACTCCAAAATCTGATTTTTTCCAAAATAACATACTACTTCCTTGATATGGTGATTATTTTGTTTTTATACGTCTGGCCCAGCAGCTTAAATGTGCAGCCAGATTTGGTTAATCCTGGGTCAAGAGAACTACCCTAAATGTATTTGGCAGATAATGATGTGCAGTTGAACATAGCTTTCAGCCACAAAGCTTCTCTGAGTTTTGTGGGGAGATGTTCCCTTCGTGTGTGGACCCTACTATCAGCATAGCTTCCCAGTTCACTCAAGGATTCTGTGACCCATCACCAAACTGTCCTGCAAATAGTCTCTAGTTTTCAAGGAAAGTAAGCATTAACTTCTCTGATGGCGATTTGTGTATTTGCTAATAACTTCTTTCAGAAGTGTCAAAGGAAGCTTGCACATGTCTGGTGAACAAATCTGCTGTTACATTATTGAACAGCTCCTGTCAGGAAATTCTTTTGTAATTCTAGACTGAGGGAAATGTCTCCTTAATCAAGGGCTGACTTGTTACTGTTTCATTAAAAAAATATTTGAATTAGAAAGTGCTTAGTTAAGAGCATTTGTAATTAAAAGGAAAAAAATAACACTGTCTAATATGAATTTAAATAATCTCTGAGTTGTTTATGTTTCATATCTGTCTCAACCAAAATTAGAATAAATCCTATCTTTGATACTTTCTCCATAAATTTTATTCTCTTAATGTCTCATATATAATTATACTTAATGTCTTAATTCATTATGTTCATGAATTGAATTTATTTAGTCAATGGCATTAGGATTGTAAACTCTATGAGAGCAGATACCTAATATTAACATTTTTTGTGAACTTTGAGGCAATAATTCTTATCCTGAGACCTCCAAAGTAATTCATACCTTGAAGTTACATAATCTAAAGGAAGGCATCAGTATTTCTGGTGTCAATAAAAAAGGTAAATCAGTCAGTCTAAGAAAGAAATGGAAAATTTTATTCAGGCCAAATTGAGGATTATAACCCGGGAACAGCATCTCAGAAAGCTCCGAGAACTTTTCTCCTGTTAGAAGTCAAGGCACAGTTATATAAATTTTTTGAGACAGAGGGCTGTACATTAAATGACATATTATTGACAGTTTACACTATCTAGATCTAAGTGTCATTGTGGCCCCTTACAAGATTAAGAAGGCATGCTATCTTTTAAGGAGTGGTCTTGTTGATGCTAGGAGAGTGTTGCTCTTTATGTTTGAGCAGGTGTTTCTGCCGATGGGGGAGATTTGGTTGGCACATAATGCAGATACACAGTGCACAGTAGTGGGAAGAAAGGAGGCCAAAGGGCAGAGAAATGTTTTTATGTTTAAACTTTTCTGATCTTGCCATAAAATAAGAATTTTATTTCACATTGGCATTTAGCCAGACAAACTGTAGTGTGATAATACAAGTTATTTCATGCTCACCAGAAGCCCTGATAAAATCAGGAAGCTAATTTTCATTTAATAGATGCCATTTGTGTAAAGAACAACTTTATAAACATGTGTCTTTCATAGTGAAAGATTGGGAATTAGTGTTTGGTAGTGTCTGGCTCTCATTGGTAATAATGATTATTAAAAATAAGATTATCAGTAATAATTAATGTACTTTTTTGTTTTAGGGAATGTTGTAGGCAACTTAGGACATTCTTTCTTCAGTCAAAGTTTCCTTGGCAGTAAAGAACATGGTGGATTCTTATACGTGACATCAACTTACCAGTCATTGCAAGACCTAGTACTCCCAACTCCACCTTACTTGTTTGGAATTCTCATCCAGAAATGGGAAACTCCTTGGGCTAAAGTGTTTCCCATCCGGCTAATGTTGAGACTTGGAGCTGAATATCGACGTAAGTAGTAAAACATCCTAAGCTGTATGACCAAGACATGACTTTATAAAAACTTGAGATATTCGGAGCCCCCTGGTGATACAGTTAAACAGAAGTAATCTTTTGAAGTACCTAAGCTAAATTTGGCCAGTGTCTCTACTTTTTTAGGCTATAATGGAAAGGACTCAAAATAGCAAATGAGATAATGATTATTCATTGCCTTGTAAACTTAACTGGTTTTATAATTCATTGATAAATACGTGATCATCTTCAGAAAACGTGAATTTCAGCTTAACAAGTAACTTTTTTTATGGTAGCTATATATGGTGAGCAGATTTTTTTTGTCACTTGATTGGAAAATAGTTACAACATATTTTTTATAACGTAACAGACACTGGAAGCTGGTGGTATAGAGATCGCTCTCTGCTGGTAAAGGAGCTTCCTTGCCCATGGTTGTAGCAGTGCAACTAAGCTGTGATAGTTTTTAAAGATGTTAAGGCCTAAGTGCAAACTTCATTATCTTCACCTAGTCAAAATTGCCCTAGTCTAGGAATCAGACTACTTGAATAAGGTTCTTAACTCTGCCTCTTAGTAGCTTTGTAACTTTGGATGAGTCACTCAAGTTGTCTGATTCAGTTTTTTTTGCAACTGGAAATAATAATTGCCTTTTATATTGCATAGTATTTTTAACAGGATCAAATGAAATAGTGAAAAACTATTTTATAAACCATGAAACAGTATATTATGTGTTTTCAGAAAGTTAACTTCATTCTTTATGAAATTATTCTTTCCTTTCAACAAGAATTTAATAAAGGCTTACCATGTCCTGGGAATTCATAGTGGCTGAGACATGATTATGGACTCTTGGGAACTTTTGTAAGGAAGACATATAGAAATCATGATTATAGTAGTATATTGTGTTAAAACACATGTTCACAGTTAACAGAGTTCTTTGGGAGTCCCAGGATGGTCTCTAACTTCATCAAGAATGAGGGACCAAGGTGCCTCGACTGAACTGTGAAAGAGGCATATGAACCACCCAAGTGAAGTAGAGAATGGAAAGGATTTGTAGGTAGAGGAAACAAAATTTATATCTTATACAGATAATTCAAACCATAAAGTTCAAGCCAGCTAACAGGATCACCTAGTGTTTGGCTTTTTCTAAGGAGGGTCCTGATTGGGACATGTGTAAGAGTGAACTCTTAGAATTCCTGAGCACGGAGGAATCAGGAGATACTTGTTTCCTGGATCATATTAATCCAGTTTGGAAAAGAATACTTCTTAAGACATTGTAGTTCATTTTAGAAATAGCCGCATCAAAAAGCTTACTCTGGTTATTAAAAACCTTACTCTGATATGATTTGTAGAAGGCTCCGAATTTGTCTGTGATGCTGTCATGGTAAATACTTCTTGAGCCCTAAATTTCATATGCTCTAACCAAGCCATTACAATTATATTTTGAGAGCTTAATGAAACATGATGTCTGTTTTATGAAAAATTTAAGCTGCCAAACTTAGTCTGATCATTTCTCACTTCCATAGTTTATCCATGCCCACTGTTCAGTGTCAGATTTCGGAAGCCATTGTTTGGAGAGACGGGGCATACCATCATGAATCTTCTTGCAGTAAGTTGGGAATTTTAATTTTCTTTTTCCTTACTGGGGTTTGTGTGGGAGAAGGAAGAGAAGGAGTTTATTATTTTGTTAATAGCCATACCCTTTCTGCTTCCGGGAGGTGAAGATTTTATGCTGAAGGAAAAGAACAGAACATATGTATTCTTTGGAAAGTATGTGGAGCTTTGGATAGAAATAGTACTGGATTCCAGCCCTTGGTTATACACTTACTATCTAAGTGACCTCATAGAAGTATTGTGAGGACTAGTGAATACTTAAAGCACCTAGTATTGTGTCTTGTTTTAATTTTAAGCCTAGCATCCTGGGGGTGTCCCCTTTGTCCATGTGGCTTACTGTTTTGCCAAAGGTTGGTCAGAGATTATGTTCAAATACCCCAAGCCAGTAAGGCATCTGTTCTTTCTTAATGGATTTGTGTGTGTGCTGGGATTCAAACTTTATTCTTTTCCTTTCCGCTGAACTCTCTCAGGTCTCCTCTGCATGGGCTTTAACCCTGTTGACCAAGGATGTTGGTTGGCTTGGGCCCACTAATGGCTCTGGTACACAGGTGCACAGACAAAGGTCAATCCTGGGTGTTTGGAGGATTTGTAAAGTTCCCTATGACTGTCTTACCTCCCAGAACTCTGTTAAATCTCTGGCTAGTCTGCCTATTCATTACTTGTCCCAAAAAGGCTAGCAGCCTCAGGCTGACAGAGCCGCTTGCCCGCTCTTTTCACCAGCCACTGAGATTACCACTTAAAACAACACAAGCAAGATCCTTCAAGCAGCAAAGCTAATTGTTTTCACAAACTACCTTGCCCTGGTTGAACTACTGCATAGGGCTAGGGGCAGCCCCAGGCAAGAAGATCTCAGGCTCAACTATTATTCTTACTTGAAGTTCAGTAGTTTTCATGAATAAACATGTCTCAGTGTGCTGTATACCTTTGGTCAGATTCCAGAGCACTGAATGGTGGTTGTTTTAAAAAATGCATTTACCCGGCTTTTTAGTTGCTTTGGGGGAACTTGATTTATTTCCTCATTCTGTCGTGCAGCTGTAGTTATAGTTTCAGTTATCTTTTAAATAGATTTAAACAATAAGAAAAATTCTTATAGGTTTACCCACATAGCTGCCATTTCCAGTGCTCTTCATTCCTCTGTGTAAATCTGTATTTCAGTCTGGTGTCATTGCCCTACCTGAAAGATTTCCTGTAATGTTTCTTGTGGTGTGGGTCTGCTGGTGATGAATTCTTCCAGCATCTATATTTCTAACAATGTCCTTTGTATTTGAAAGATATTTTCGTCAGATGTAGAATTCTAGGTTGACAGCTTTATGCTTTGAGAATTTGAAAGATTTGCTTTATTGCCTTCCGGTTTGCATTTTTTTTCAGATGAGAAATATTTTCCCTCTTATCTTGATTCCTCTCTGGGTAGTATTTTATCCTTCTCTGGTTGCTTTTAAATTTTTATTTTCATCAGTGATTTTAAGCAATTTGATTATGTGCCTCGGTATAGTTTTTTTCATGTTTCTTGCACTTGGAATTTTCTGAGCTTCTTAGATCTGTGCGTTTTTAGTTTTCATCAAATAATTTTTCTCTCCACCCCTCCTCTCCTTCAGGAACGCCAATGTTACAGACTTATTAGGCTGCTGGAAATTGTTTCACAGCTTACTAATGCTCTCTTTCTTCTTTTCAGTGTTCTTCTCTGTTTCATTTTGGACAGTTTTTATTGCTGTCTTCAAGTTCACTAATCTTTTATTTTTTGATATTAAAACTGCCAGTAATTCCATCCTTTTTTTCCCCTGTAATCTCAGACATTGTAATTTTCATCCCTAGAAGTTTGACTTGGATCTTTTTCTATATCTTCTATGCCTTTACTTTTAAAATATCTGAAACATAATTATAATAAGTTTTATAATGTCCTTGTTTGGTAATTCTAGCATCTATTTCAGTTCTGTCTCAGTTTCCATTGATTGACTTTTCCTCCTTTTTTTGAATTGTATTTTTCTGCTGCTTTGCATACTTGGTATTTTTAAAAATTTTTATTGGGTGCCAGATACTGTGATTTTCCCTTGCTGGATACCAGATATTTTTGTGTTCCTATAATTATTCTTGAGTTTGGTTACCAGTAATGTTAGTTTATCTAAAAATGATCCTTTTGAGTCTTGATTTTAAGATTTGTAAGGAGGAACCAAAGTCTTGTTTACTATAGGGTTAATTATTCCCCACTACTAAGGCAAGACCCTTCTGAGTATAGTTGACCCTTGAGCAACATGGGTTTGAACTGTGAGGATCCACTTATACATGGATTTTTTTCCAACAATAAATGCTACACTACTGCATGATACATGGGTGGTTGACTCTCTGGTTGTAGAACTGCAGATATGGGGGACCAACTATAATTATACACGGATTTTTGACCATGCAGAGAGTCAGCGCCCCTAACCTCCACGTTATTCTAGAATTAACTGTATTTGCAACGACTTTTGGCATTATCTGGAATTAAGCCAGACTTCACAGATTAAGGACACAGTCTTTCACAAGATTGCCATTATTTCAGACATTAGCTGCAAGCTCAGGGGTCCCTAGACCACCCATACTTATGATTAACTGGATACAAATATGTGAGATCCCACTAACCCATCAGATTTGGTAATTCACCAGAATGATTCACAGAACTCAGCAAAGAACTATACAGTTAATCCTTGAACAATATCAGTTTGAACTGCTCAGATCCACTTCTGTGTGGATTATTTTCAGTAAATATGTACCGCAGTACTATGTAATCTATAATTGATTGAATCTTAGTTAGGAAACTGCAGTTCAGAGGGCTGACTCTAAAGTTATGCACAAATTTTCTACTGTGCAGGGGTTGATTCCCCAACCCCTTCATTGTTTCAGAGTCTACTGTATTTGTGATCATAGTTTTATTGTAACAAAGGAGAAACAAATCAGGAGTAGCCAAAACAAGAGACACATAGTGCCAGGTCTGGGAGGGTCCCAAACAAGGAGCTTCTGTGTCCTCAGGGACATGTCACCTTCCCAGTACATTGATGTGTTTCAGTGTGCACCGAGTAAGCTCCTGAGCTTCTGTGTCCTGAGTTTTTGTTGAAGTTTCCTTGCTAGGCACGAATGATTGAATCATTGGTCATGTGAATAGACTCGATCTCTATCCCCTCCTCACGCCCCAGAAGTCAGACTGATTGATATCATTTACCTCAGAGCTCCAACCTCTGATCATATGGTTGATTTTTCTGAAATGGCCAGCCCCCACCCTGGGTCATCTTGATAGCAAAAATATCTAGGAGCTTATCATGAGTTACCAAATTGACATAGACCATCAGGGTACACCAGTAATAACAAAGGCACTCCTGTCATTTAGAAAAATTCCAAGGATTTGAGGCTACCTCCCAGGACCAGGGGCAAATGTCAGTCAGAGTCTTTATTATACAGTAATACCCTATCCAGTGCCCATGAATTATGAGGTTTTTCTAAATCTGGATTTTGGGAATGGACACTGTTCCCAGACCTGAGTGTCGGATAATGCTCCCAGTATTCATTTCAGGCATTTCCTTCACTGGCTTCAAGAAGTTTCCTCAAACACATTTGCTAATCATAACACTGCTGAACACCGGATGGGACCTTCTGCAGACTTGTGGCTTTCTCTCTCTACAGTTTTCTCTTCTCTGATACTCTGTGCTGTGAATTCTCACTCCTTTGGTTTTTCTGGATTTTCGATTTTGTCTCCTCAACTCAGGAAATCTGCCAGCCTCTGCCTGGATTCTCCCTTCCTGCTCTTGAGTTTGGAAACTTGTCAGGCATAACCTGGGCAGTCACAGAGCTCATCTTGTTTGTTTCCTGTCTCTCGAGGATCACTGTCCTTCATTGCCTGAGATTCCATATCTCGGAAATCATCGTTTCATGTGTTTTGTGAGATTTTTTTGGTTGTTTCAGGCAGGACCATAGTCTTGTTCTCTTTTCTCCATCTTGGCCAGAAGTGGAAATTTTTAAATTATATTTTAATCTGTAAGATCTCTCTCTCTCTGTTCTTTACTCCAACCCCCATTCCTTTGTCCCTCCTTGATAACATTAGGTTTTAGTCACATTTTTTGACAAGATAATTTTTTTTCTTACTGATTGTAATCTGATTTGGAATAAAAAGGAGATATTTTGCTAGATAACAGGATAAATATCTCCTAAACAGATTACTGTAATCTAGCAACAGCAGCCTAAGGTTTTTATGGTCTATATCAATTCAGTTATAGAAATACTTGAGCATCTCACTCAACATCATCACCTTCTCTCTCTCTAGTTTACCAGGATTTACAGTCTATTGGATTTCAACACCATTTCACTGTTTCTCACTCTGTTTACTTGTCTCTTTATCTGTCTTAAGATTCCATGGTTTTACCATTAAAATTACTTTTTTTTAAAACATAATTCTAGTTCATTTTTCTATTTTACCCTCTTTTGTGGTAGCCTGACAAAATGTAAACCCTGCTTAAATCTACCTCTCTCTTTAAAAGTATTTTTTTTTAAATTTATATACAGTAAACCCACCTTTTTTGGAGTACACTGCCAAGAGTTTTGACAAACGTAGGCAGTTACGTTACTACCACTGTCACAATCAAGATACAGAACAGTTCTGTCACTCCAGAAAATTTGCTGGAGTACCTCTAATGTCTGGTACCACTGATCCTTGGTCCCTGTAGATTTTGCAGACTGTCCTATAATCGGAATTATACAGTATGTAGCCTGATTTTCAGTCTGGCTTTTTTACTTCTCATAATGCCCTTGGGCTTAATCCGTGTTGTTGTAAGTATTATTAGGGAGGAAATAGTCTTTTTGCTCTATTCATCTTAGGTTCCTCGACTGGGGCCCTGTAAATTGGCCAAAGACTAATTAATTAACAAGAGGCATATTTTGGGGTGGCATATTCTGGTACCCCTCAGTATCAATGTCGTTCATTTTTGTTGCTGTGTTGTGTTCTGTTGTATGTATGAACCACAGTTTATCCATTCACCTGTTGATGGACATTTGGGTTGTTTCTATTTTTTGGCAACTGTGAGTAAAGCTGCTATAAACATTCATGTATGAAA
Organism: Camelus dromedarius; assembly: GCF_036321535.1. Classification (NCBI taxonomy): domain Eukaryota; kingdom Metazoa; phylum Chordata; class Mammalia; order Artiodactyla; family Camelidae; genus Camelus; species Camelus dromedarius. The sequence goes on along the minus strand of NC_087449.1, from coordinate 33,496,387 downwards.
TTTTGTGTGAACTTGAGTTTTCATTTCATTTCATTTGGGAGTGGGATAGGTGAGCCATATTGTATGTTTCACATTATAAGGAACTGTGAAACTGCTTTCCAAAATGCCTGCAGTATTTTGCATTTGTCAAGTACAAGAATTCTTTTTTTTTTGCCAGCTGTTATTTCTCCTCTTTTGTTTTTAATTTTTGCCATTCCACTAGTTTAGTGGTTTTAAATTTTGTGATTTTAATTTGTGTGTTTCTTTTCCCACTTAAAAAATATGGTGGTGGTTTTCTTATTGTTGACTCCTGAGAGTTTTTCATGTATTCCGAATATAAGTACTTTGGTAGATATGTAACATTTAAAAATATTTCCCCCCAGTCTATGGTTTATCTTTTCATTCTCTTAACAATGGCTTTCATGGAATAAAAGTTTTTAGTTTTGTTGAAGTCCAGTTTATTAATTTTTGTGGAGCATGCTTTTTATATCTAAGAACTTATTGAATAAACATATCACATTTTCTCCATGTTTTCTTCTAAAAGATTTAGAGTTTTATGTTTTATATTTAGGTCTGTGATCCATTTTTAGTTAATTTTTCTTTATGATTGTGAGGCATAGTTTGAAGTTTTGTTTTTTTTTTTCCCATTTGTATGTCTAGTCATTCCAGTACCAGTTGTCAGAAAGACTATCCTTTCTTCATTTGCTAACCTTTGCACCTTTATCAAAAGTCAGTTTATACCTGTGTGGATCTAATTCTTCTTTCATTCTTTTTTTTTTAATATGGAATGCTTCATGAATTCACATGTTATCCTTGTGCAGGGTCCATGCTAATCTCTGTGTCGTTCCAATTTTAGTATGTGTGCTGCTGATGCAAGCACCTCCTTTCATTCTTAACTTTCATCCAACCCTAAAAATGGGTGAAGACAAAAAGAGTAGCATAGTCATGGGTCTCATTTTAGATTCATGACCAGTACCATTAAGGAAGCTCGGAGAGCAACCTGGCAGTCCTTCCTTGTCCACGGTACATTCCTACTCTCCTTGATGAATTTTTGTACATGACCTTTTTTTGTACGCCACCTCTCCTTTCCTCATTTTCAGCTAATGACCTAGCCCCAATTTCCCTGAATAAATAGAGGCAATCAGAAGACAATGTTCATGCAGTTCCATCCAGTAACTTACTAGTACCTGTACATTTTCTTTCCTGAGCTTCCAGGACACCATTCTTTCTTGGTTCTTGCCCTGCAGCCTTCTGACTTGCCACCTCCTCTTCCCATCATATTCTGCACCCCAGTAAAGGGCATTCCAGTCTTCTGCTTGCCCAGGCAATAAATTCAGAATCACCTTTTTTTAAAAATTATTTTATTTTATTATTTTATTATTATTTTGGTGGGGGAGTAATTAGGTTTATTTATTTACTAATTTATTTTAATGGAGTTACTGGAGACTGAACCCAGGACCTCGTGCATGCTAAGCAGCAGAATCATCTTTTGACTTTTTTTTTTTCATGTCTTGCATCAAATAGTGGCAAATACTGTCATTTTTCCCTTCAAAATATATCTAGAATCTGGCAACTTCTCACCACTCTTTGAACTGTTAACATTTTGGTTCAAGTTCACAGTCTCTTGCCTGGATTACTTTTATTATGTCTGTCTGATTTCCTTTCTTCTATTCTTGCTCCTTTACCATCTATTCTTTACAGAGAAAGTTGGAGAGATCTGTTGAAATAGGTCAAAAGTAAAAGCAAGGTCCTATGGTGGCCTACAAGACCCTGTGAAATCCAGCTGTATGCCATCACTTTGATCTCAGCTCCTACCAACCTTGCTCACTTTGCTTCAGCCACACTGGATGCAGGGGGTAGGGGGTGGGGAGGGGGTGTGTTTTACTCTACAAATATTCAGTGAGTGCCTAGGATGTTCCAAGCATTTGGAATATAACAAGAACAGAACAAGAGAGAGGCCCTACACCCTTGAAGCTTATCTTAGAGGCAGGAGACAGTTAGTAATGATAAAGCAGGGTAAACATTCAAATATTTGTTTAATATTGTTATATAAAGGATAAATGAGACTTTTTGGTCTACTCCCTTCTAAGAGTTTACAGTCTAATTGGAGAGCTCAAATACACACAGTGGGGCTTTTACAATACATTTTCTTATTATTTAAGTAAATGAGGTGTTTCGATTTTCACATTCTTTCCATTTGTGATAATTTGATTACCATAAATCAAATTCTGCCACTGATGAACTCTTTATTCCACTTCAATCTGCTTTTGCCCAGGACTTTAGAAATTACCAATATACATTGCCAGTAGTTCAAGGTTTGGTGGTTGATATGGAAGTTCGGAAAACCAGCATCAAAATTCCCAGCAACAGATACAATGAGGTAAGATTTACCATGAAGGCATATTTTTCATAATTGAATATCACAAATGAAGATGAAAAACACATGATTACATATAAATTTTAAATTAATTGACAGTGAAATCAGTTCATAATATTATATGACTTAGATCAATGACAGAATTTCATAACAGAAAGCTAAGATGTTAAATTTGTGACTGACTTAGTAATTAGTTGTATCATTTGTTACGTTTTGGCCTTTTGATGCTATGATAATCAGTGACAGATTTGCATTTTGATTGAGGTATAAAATTTATAATTTTAGTGGTGGGATCTTCTTGTTTTTCCCTCTTGCTGTAAGTATATATCATTTTTGACTCTCCTTCATGTTTAAGCACAACTCACCTGTAAGTCCCAAAATGACTTTTAAATAAGATTTTGAAAGCGAATGATTACGTCTTGAATTAAGTTGTATTTTGTAACTAAAATGAAATTGCACATGCTATATACACATCAGTAGAATTATATAAACAATGTTCTTGCCTGTTTGCTATGTGAAGTAGTTCTTGAATTTAAAAATTTCTTAAAATCATTTCGAAAATGTCTAACAGTAATCATTGTGATTTAAAAGAAAGACTTTAAAACTGAGTTTGATATAATGTTAAAATTTGTTGTTTTATTAGGCAGGGTGTTAATTCCCCAATTATTGATTCCACTGCCTCTTGGTGTAAAGTAATTTCTTTCTTCCTCTTTTTTTCCTTTCTTCCATTTTTCCTTCTTCATTTAGCCATTTATTCACTTATTCATTTGTACATTCAATAAACATTTTGTACTTGATATACACTTAAAATCACACAAATGTTTTACTGGACTTATAAACTCAGAACTCAGTGTTATTATTTGACAATGACCTATTTGACGAAAGCCTTTAGTCCATGTCTTTCTAATGGTTTCTTTTAGGACACTAGAAAATAGTAGTTAGAATGTGTGCTTAATTTTTTCTGGGATACAGTCAGCAGTTTTTAGCTATTAGATAGTCTTTCCTTGGAATATCAAATAGGAATAGATATACTAAACCTAGGTAGAGTCAGATCTTTAAAGTGGACTATTTTTATGTAATTTGTGCTCTAAATAGTCTTTTAAAAGAGACTGTACTTTGAAAACTTGACTTATTTCTCATATTTGAAGTTTTATTATCTGTTTCACAAACACCTATTAAATATATTCTGTGATAGGAAATGCAAAGATTAGTAAGATATTATGCTTACCTCTGGGAGTTTATTGTCCAGAAGTGAGATGATCACATGTCATCCCCAAGCGGGTAACATACATTGCTATCCTTAGTGTTTGCAAGATGATGCTTTGTGTTTGTAATTGGATTCATTTATGCATATAATCTATAAAAGCTATAAGGCCCCGATAATTATTTTAGTACTTGGTTTAGGACATTCATGACAACAACTGACATTCATATTATCTGTCTTTATTTGAATTCTGCTTGCTAGGTTGTGCTGGGTTAGAAATCTTTGTTCAAAAACAGTAACTGTATTTCTTGTCATTTATTACATTTCATTTTCAGTAAATCTTACCAATTGCATATCACTTATTTTTCTTATTTGATTTATCTGACTACCCTTCTAATTCAATTTTGGTTTCAAGTCTAATTTTCTCTCTCACAAACTTGGACAGTTGAATTGCATTATAAGAATCTAAGAATTCTGCTTCACTTTATAGTTGAAAAGGTAATTTCTTATGCATGATTTCATTTAAACACCACACTATCCCACTTTTCCTCTCATTCATTTTTCTTCATCTGTACCTTTATAGTTTTTTTTATCATTTCCCTAAACTATGTTTTCTTTTGCTTATAGTCTTTGCACAAACTATTTCCTTATTATTGCACACTTCTCCTACTCTTCATCTCCATAACCCTTATTCATTTTTCAGGTTTCAGTTTAGATATCATTTTCTCAGTAGGCTTTCATTTTTTCCACATAATTATTCCAGATAGTCTTTGATTTCATTTCATTTCATTCCACACCTCCTATGTGTAATGCTCACTACATTTGTATTATTGTATTATTTATTTGTATTATTCAGTATCTATTTTCTCTACTAGACTTTTAGTTCCATGAGGGACTATGTCTGTCTTGTTTACCACTGTTATCAGTAGCCATCTACCTAGTACAGAGCAATTGCACAAGAAGTGTATATTGAATGAAGACATGAAACGGAACTAAATATAAACAATGTAAAATATAAAAATATAAAAAATAAATAATATAAAAATAAGTAAAAGATAAAGTAATATGAAAATAAGTGCTGAAAGTTATTGGAAGTTTACTAAAGGTTCATAGAAGGGAGACCTCTGATAAATGGAGCAGTCAGGAATGTTCCTTTATTTCTGATTGGTCCTGAATCCCTAACAGCCAGAGCAGCACATTCCATGTAGATGTTTGTAAACGTTCATGTAAATGTCAATGTTTTGTAAATGTAAATGAATGAAAGATCTGAAACAGACAGTGAGGGATATTTCGGCACTAGAAAATGAAGGATGGAAAATGACTGGAAAGAAGAGTGTGGGAAATAACTGGTGGAAAAGGGGATAGATACCAGCCTACATAAAAGTTAGTAAAGCACCAGGAATGAGCATGTCTGGTAGGGAGGGTGAGAGATAGCAGCCTGCCTACAGCTGACTGGGAAATGAAGTTGTGCAAAGAGACTGCTGGATTTCCAGAGGCCTTCAAAAACCAGGCAAAGGAGTCTAGACTTCAATATGATAACTTGTTAAGAGATTTTACAGGTTATAAAGCAGAAAAGTGACTTAATGAAAGTAGAATTTTAGAAAACTGCATTTTGGCAGCTATATGTAAAATGTGGAGAGAAGGGACCTCTAAGTGTTGACTGAAAAGAAAATGCACAACCTAAAAGTTGAGAATTATGCTTTATTTGGTGGCGTTATTGAGAACTGTTGCCCAGGATACAACCAAGAGGTGAGGAAGGAATCAGGATATATAGGAGTTTTTGCAGGGAAAAAAATACCCTATGTAGTCAAATATCAAAAGATTACTGCTAATTACAAAAACCAGACATCTCAAGTTAATGATTTTAGAGCTTTTCTATGTATGAGAAGATGCTAGATTCAGGACTTATTGAAATTATTCCTTGATATGCATCTTAACTATCTAGGGCTGGTATCCTGTTTTTCTCCATTCTGATTTCCCCTTGGGGTGCATCATTGGTGCTGGCTGCAGTGGTTGATGGCTTGATGGTGGGCAACATTCTTCAGTTACTGAAATGGCAGGCAATATTTTTTTGTCCACCTAAGGAAAGACTTTAAGCCTAGAAGGCTAGAACAAGAGAGTATTTCAGAGAGCATGGAAATTTTAATAAATGAAGTAGTCATTGTATATAAATTTCCTGATCTCCTTCATGAAAGCCATTCAAGATCTCTGTTGGTTTAGGTAACCCTACTCATGTTCTTTTTTGATGTTGTTGTTGTTGTTTGTTTGACTGATTGATTGATTGATAATGGAGGGACTGGGGAGTGAACCCAGGACCTCATGGATGCTAATGCTCTGCCTCCCCACGACCCTACTCATGTTCTTATAATGAGATTACTTTGACCATTGTGTTAAATAACATTTATTGACGGTTCAGTATGTACCAGGCACTATTCTAAGCTTATATATATCTTCACACTATCTCTATGCAATGAGTAGGGTGAATACCTTTTTACAGACGAGAAAATTAAGGCACAGAGCTAGCAAGTGTTGGAGCTGGAATCAGACCCAGACAATCTGATTCCAGTGTCCCTACTCTTAAACACTATGCTAAACTGATTTTTATAGACATCAGTTTAACAATTACCAGTCTTATTTTAGGATCTTTACAGACAGAGGTAATCAAGTTTAAATGAGGTCATTAGGGTGAGCCCTAATCCACTATGGCTGGTGACTCTATAAGAAGAGGAAATCTGGATGCAGACAAGCATAAAGAGATGCTATGAAGAGACATGGGGAGAAGATGGCTGTTTGCTAGTCATGGAGAGAGGTCTGGAACAAATCTGTCCTTTTATAGCCCTTAGATGGAACCAGCTCTGCTGACATCTTGATTTTGGACTTCTAGCCTCCAGAATTGTGAGACTTGAAACTGCCAGACTTGCCAACCCCATAGCCATTGCACCAGCTGTTCTAAGTGCCTGTAAGTCTCTTCCTTAGATATTACCGTGCGTTTCCCTCACTTTCAGTAAGGCTTCCCCTTACTATCCTATATTAAATGGCACCCACCAGTACTCCTGGTCTTCCTTATTGCTTTAATTTTCTGTATAGCACTTACCAATGTCTAACATTTTATGGTATTTTACTTAATGTATTTTGTTTATTGTTTTTGTTGCCTCCTCCTATACACATAAGTTCCATGAGGGAAGATTTGTTTATTGACTACTGAATAAACCAAGTACTAACACAGTGCCTGGTACACATTAGATATTTATTGAGTATTTGCCAAACGAATGAGTGAAGGTTTATAGTTAATGATATGTAGATCCATAGGCCTGGAAGGTGGGTGCCAGCTTCTGGACACAAGTGGACCCCAGCTAAATGGAAGGACAAATATTTATATCTTTCCTAAATATCTCCAGGAAAGGATATTGCTCTGCCTGTTCCATTATTACTCATCTCTGTGTTCCTTTCTCAGTTCTGTTTTCTCTTCCTTCACACATGCTTTTCTCTTTATCCAAAGTGTTCTTCCTCTATACCTGATTTCAAAGCCAATTCAGATGTTACATTCTTTAGGAAACTTTCCTAGGATTCTTCATTCTCCAGATAATACCACTCTTTCTTTCCTCTGTTTGCCATCTTTCTTTATTCATGTAACATGTGTAACTGATGAACGTGAATCCTCTCCTGCTCTGAATTTTTGAGTTCTTTGTGGGCAGAGAGTATGTCTTTCATTCTTCGTTGTATCCTTGGTGCAGTGGTTCACTTTTAGAGATTTTCCATGCTTCTGCAGTGGAGCTTCCTACTGAAACTCCTTGTCAGTTGCTTGATAAGAATGTTTATAGAATTAAATCGTTAAAACTTATTTTATTAGACGCCTGATCTGTGGACCACTGCAACTATTAGTGAACCAAAATTTTTTTTAATTGTTCTAACAACAATTACTTTTTAGTAAAACTCCATGAGTAAGACAAATCCTCCAAATCAATGTATGATTTCCTTATTAATATATTCAGCAAATATTTATTGAATACCTGCCATGAGGAAGTCCTTACATGTTATACACAAACGGTAGCTGTTCCTCAAGGCTCTGCTTGAACTTCTCCTTTACAGATCCTTTCCACTCCAAATCAAGATAAACTGTCATTTTTAAAATGTGATCTCTTAGAGAGGAAATTGAAGGGAATGGCATATTAATTCAGAGATGGATTAGATGTTATAAATCCTCACTGGTTCCTCCAGCACAACCATTCCCAGACTGTATTCTTTTAATTGGTCTATGTGAGTGGTTAGACTCTGGAGGTGGGAAACACAGGAAAATAAAGCTTATGTACTGCTTCACTTGCTAGGTTAAAATGGTTCTTTCATGCTAAGACCTGTGTAGAATTTAGCTCAGTGCCTGGCTCATGGTTGGTGCTTCATAAATGTTAGTTATTTTGCACCTATTGTTGTGATAGAAGTTTCCCTTCATTTTATCAGTATGTCATTGTCACTAATTTGTGAGTGCGTAGGCATGGTCTGAATCCCATTATCTCATAGGATGTACTCAAATGAATTATTTGCTCCTGATTTTAAGGTTGCTTTATAATTTTATAAGCAGGGTGGAGGAGATAAGCATTCAAATTTTATTTAACAAACACTTACACAGTGTTTATTATGTTCTTGGTGCTGTTCTAAGGACTATATAAACATTAATTCATTTAATTCTCACAACTATATGAAATAGTTACTTTATTATCTCTGTTTATAGAGGAGGAGACTGGGACACAAAGAAATCAAGTAACTTTCCTAATGGCATATAGCTTGTTAGTAGCAAAACCAGGACTGAGATACAGACAGTCTGGCTTGAGTCCTTGCTATTAACCAAATCCAGGGCTGAATGTAGATGCCATATAAAAAATACAAAGAATGTGCTAAAGCAGTTCAAAGAAGGGAGTGGTCACATTAGTGTCTGATAAGGAATTTTAAAAGGCTACATGCCAGAATTGGTGTTTTTGCTAAGCCTTGATTTGGTGGGGTGGGGGTAGCTTTTTCAGGTTCTTGGATATGGGAGATGAAAAGGGAGGTGAAATAACAGCATGTGCTGAAGCTCAGAGACGGGAAATGGTAGCCCATCAGGACGTGGTCCTGCTTGTACGGCTACAGTAGGAAGGGAAGCCAGACAGGAGAGCTGGTTTGGCGCTAGAGCCTAGGAAGCTTGTGATTTTTAGTGGACAAGGTGGAAAAGATGTGACATGATCAGAGCTGTGCTTTGGTAAATATGGAAACATTGTGTTTGTCGATGAAAAGTTAGTCAGTTGATCTAAGAAAGAAATGAAAATTTTTATTCAAGACAATAACCCAGGAACAGCAATCTCAGAAAGCTGTGAGAACTGTTCCACCCAACAGAAGTCAAATCACAGCTGTAAGGTTTTTGAGACAGGGCTGTGCATTAAATGACGTCTTATTGACAGTTTACACAATCCAAATCTATAAGAGATAGCCCCTTTACAAGATCAAGAAGGAATGTTAACTTTCAAGGTGTTGCCTTGTTGGAGCTAGGAGAATTGTGCTCCTTATGGGTGAGCAGGTGTTTCTGCTGATAGGGGAGGTTTGGTTGGTGCATAATGGAGATATACAATGCACAGTAGAAGGGAGAGGAGGCCGAAGGGCAGAGAGAATTTTTTTTATGTTTAAATTTTTCTTGTCCTGCCATGAAATAAGAATTTTATTTCACATGTGGAATGAATCAGAGCTATTAGAGACTGACTGTAGATAAAACAGCTATACAGTTTTTATTATGCCCAGGAAAGAGGTAATTGATCTTGAACTATGGTGAAGATAGGGATAGATCAAGAGATACAGAATTTGAATTGACAGAGCAGATAAATGGCACAACTAAAATGGAAAGTCAAGTATTTATATCATCATATGACAAGTGTACATTTATTTTATGTTCAGTAAATTCCTTTGAATATCTGGGAAATTCTCCTCCTAGTGTAAATGAACATGATTTTAAGAGAAAAAAATCTGCTCATTCATTTCCAAAGAAAGATGATGTTTTAAAAATCTCATTGGGCTTGAAATTGACACCCAGGGAAATAATTTTTATAGTGGCTAGCTAATTTATTCAGAACATCTGAGTTGAAAATATTTTTAATCTGCTCAGTGTAGACAAAATTAGAAATCATTTCAGCCTAATGATTTGGAAGAAATGATGGATATAATATTTTTTAATTGCTATGTGATTGTGTCAGTGTCTTTCATGTGTTACAAATGTAACTTGCAAACAAGAACCTAAATAGTCTATCTATTGACTTCCCTAAGTAGGCGTCTTCCAGCTGACTTACCTTTTTGCAAAAGATTTATTTAAAGCAATCTTTGGAAAACCCTGATAGAAGTGGTGTGTTTTAATAAGTTAAAAAAAGTTAGTGTGAAAGGAATATTCAGTTATTGTTTGAATGCCTTTGGTGATACAGTAATGTATTAAAATATTAACTTTCAAGAGTTATAAACATAACAATGTCAATCCAAGAGATGATGATAGTATCTTAGAATTGTATTGATACAATGCCTAGAAATAAGTTTAACCGAGGAGATAAAAGACTTGAAACCGGAAAAATACAAAACGTTGAAAGAACTTGAAGACTTAACTGAATGGGAAGACATATCATGTTCATAGATTGGAAGACTTAATATTTTTAACATGTTAATACTGTTCATAGTGATCTACAGATCCAGTGTAAGCCCTTTCAGAATTCCAATGACCTTTTTTTGCAGAGATGGAAAGCCAGTACTCAGATTCATTTGGAATTGCAAGGGACCCTGAAGCCAAAATAATCTGGTAAAAGAAAAAACTGGAGCCTTCACACTCCCCAATTTCAAAACTTACTACAAGGTTACAGTAATCAAAGCAATGTGGTACTGTCCTGCAACAAAATTAAGATTACTGAAATAAATTCATACATTTATGGCCAGTTGATTTTGACAAGGGTGCCAAGATCATTCAATGGTGAAATAATAATGTTCAACAAGTGGTACTGGGACAACCGGATATCCACATGTAAAAAGAATGAAGTCATATCCCTACTTCAAACCATAAAAGAAACTCAAAATGGATCAGGGACCTAAATATAAGAGCTAAAGCCATAAAGCTCTAGGGAAAAAAACATGAGGGTTGGTTTTCATGACCTTGGATTTGGCAATGGCTTTTTAGATATGACACCGAAAGCATAAGCAACAAAAGAAAAAACAGATAGACTGGACTTAATAAAAATGGAAACCATTTATTCATCCAAGACATTAACAGGAAAGTAAAAAGACAACCTATATAATGGGAGAAATATTTGCAAGTCATATATCTGATAAGGGTCTGCTCTATAGATCTAGAATATAAAAAGAACTCTTACAACTCAACAGCAAAAGACAAATACTCCAATTTAAAAATGAGCAAAGGACTTGAAGAGGCATTTCCTCCAAAGAAGACATACAAATGGCCAACAAGCAGTTGAAAAGATGCCTAAATCATTAGTCACTAGGGAAATGCAATCAAAATCACAGTAAGGGGCTACTTCACAGCTACTAGGATGGCCATAAAGAACAACAGCAACAACAGAAAATAACAAGTGTTGACAAGGTTGCAGAGAAATCGGAACGCTTATACGTTGCTGGTGGAAATTTTAAATGGTTCTTCCATTATGAAAAACAATTTCACAGCTCCTCAAAAAGTTAAACATAGAATTACCATATGACCCTGCAATTCCACCCATAGGTGTATAGTTCAAAGTACTGAAAACAGAAACTCATAAGAAGTACATGTACACACATTTTCATAGTAGCACTATTCATAGTAGCCAAAAGATAGACATAGCCCAAACATTCATGGATTGATGATCAAACAAACTGTGGTTAAACAAACAGAATGAAATATTATTCAGCCATAGAAAGAAATGAAATTGATACATACTGTACCATGGAGGAGCTCCCAAAACATTATGCTAAGTGAAAGAAGCCAGACACAGTGGTCACATATTATATAGTTCCATTTATATGAAATATCCAGAATGCAGACAGAAGGCAGATTGGTGGTTGGAGCAAGGAATGGGGAGAAACTGGTTAATGAGTTTGGGATTTTACTTTGGAGTGACAGAGATGTTTTGGAACTAGATAAAAGTGGTTGAAGAACATTGTGACTGTACTAAATGACACTCAGTTGTTCATTTTACAGTGATTAATTTTGTGTCATGTGAATTTCATCTCTGAATTTGTTTGAGTATAATCATACAGGAATATCAAAGGTATCAGAACACTCATCTGCTATTTTTCACACTCTGGTACTATAGTTTATAATGTAAGATGAAGAGGGGAGTAAAACAAAACAGAAGTTTTGAATTGGAGTTTCAAAAGATCAAATCCATTTTAAAGGGTTGGATTAGAAGCTTTAAGAAATAGATGTGGTATATTTATACAATGGAATACTACTCAGCCATAAAAACCGACAACATAATGCCATTTGCAGCAACATGGATGCTCCTGGAGAATGTCATTCTAAGTTAAGTAAGCCAGAAAGAGAAAGAAAAATACCATATGAGATCGCTCATATGTGGAATCTAAAAAACAAAAACAAACAAACAAAAACAAAGCATAAATACAGGACAGAAATAGACTCATAGACAGAGAATACAGACTTGTGGTTGCCGGTGGTGGGGAGGGTGGGAAGGGATAGACTAGGATTTCAAAATTGTAGAATAGATAAACAAGACTATACTGTATAGAACGGAAATATACACAAAATGTTATGATAACTCACAGAGAAAAAAAATGTGACAATGAGTGTGTATATGTCCATGAATGACTGAAAAATTGAGCTGAACACTGGAATTTGACACAACATTGTAAAATGATTATAAATCAATAAAAATGTTAAAAAAAAGAAATAGATGGCATGAAGGAAAAAATGGGAAATAAAAACAAGTAAATAAATTATCATTAGCCTATTCCAACCTGAAGCCAAATTTTAGCATCAGGATAATATAAGGTTGGATTTGTTTACTAGATACAAAATGGTGGCCTGTGAGGTTTTTATCAGATTAGATTCAGAATTACCACCTTAAATTTCTTAATAAGAATAAAGCAAAATAGGGGTAAGTGATTTCATTGAAGATCTAAAACACAAGTTAGTAAAACTAAGAAACGCTGGAGTTGATATATTTGTAGAGGAAAGTCCTCTTTTATATGGATGTGGAAAGAGAAGGCAAGATACATTAAATATGGGATGTTCTTTTGACTTAGAATCTCAGTGTGTATGTTCTCTGAGAATCCAGAGGGTAGAAGAAACTATTGTAATTAGCTAAATTAATTTTAGTTACTTGAGTTCAGTACAGCAATAAAAAGACAAAAAAAAAAAAAGAATGCTAAATGTATCATATGCTTAGGTTGTAATACAAATCACCTGTAAACTATACAGAGAATTTTTGGATTCGTTGAATTTTTACTAATAATGACTGTGATGTTTCACTTTTTTTTCATTATTTGGTAGTTCCTTTGTCACTTTAATAAATAATAATATTCTGTTTTGTCTTTGAGAAGGTGAAGGAGTTGTACCACATCAGAGACACCAAAAAAAAAGCTCTTTCTTGGCAGAGTAAGAAGGTTAGCCCTCTTCTTTGATTGCAGATGATGAAAGCCATGAACAAGTCCAATGAGCATGTCCTGGCAGGAGGTGCCTGCTTCAATGAGAAGGCAGACTCTCACCTTGTGTGTGTACAGAATGATGATGGGAACTATCAGACCCAGGCTATCAGTATTCACAATCAGCCCAGAAAGGGTGAGTATTTGAGTTGAGTTTATGAGAATGGAAGCTTATACTGCACGTGGACAGTTGGATATCTCAGGCCCATAACACTGACTGTCTAGATAGGTGACCACAAACAACTTGATTAAATTAACCTTTCAGGCTTATTCTCTAGGATTATATTTACTACCCAAATAGCCAGACTTAGAGTTGTAAATGGAATAATTGTTATTGAGGGGAACATCTTGAAAATATTGCCTCAGGATATGACAGGGCCTGCATATTTGAAGGTGGGAGACTAGGCCCCATAGTGAGAATATACTTAGGTAGATTTAGAGCTTTTTGAATGACTGTGCCCAAAGAATGTTTAATTAATAGGTTGACACGATTCTGAAGGAAGTCTTCTAGGTTAGGTGATAACTCAGAATGTGGTCTCATCCCTTAGGAGATTGTAGAAATGCAGAATCTACACCCCAGATCTGCTAAATCAGAATTTGCATTTTAACATGATCGCGGTGTGATTCAACTACACATTAGAATTTAAGAAGCACTGCTCAACATGCCATTTCCTAAAGTGTGTTAATCAGGTTCTGTGAGTTTTTAAAATATTCACATAAGTAAAACTTTTGCTAATTACATTAGACTAAGAAAGTTTAAGCAGATTTCATTACTGCAGCATTTTTCAGAGCCTGTAACAAGCTGATGTGTATTGTGATCTTCCAAAGAGAGATTAGTGTCTAGGCCTTCTCAAATTTATTTGGCCATGAATCTTTTTTTCCATCAGAGTATTCCTAAAACTAGCTTTCTTCAGTATGCTTTGTGAAAGACTTCTCTAGTAGACATACTGTAGGTCATTGTCTTCAGTATGTTTTTTAAGTCATTTGTGTAGTAAAGATATAAAAGCATATGTATATTCAAATGTGATATCTCAAATAAATCAGATGATTAAATCCATTATGCTCCCTATTAATCAAATCATATCTAGACTATTTGAGTAAGTTCTGGATATTATTAAAGTAATTAAAGATGTCCTTTGATAAAACTGATTCAAGCAAGGCCTGTGAGAGGTTTGGAAACTAGGTCAAAGGGAGAGCTCTTGAATAAAGTATAAATGTTTAACCTGGAAAAAGTATAGACTGAAAGAGGGTGAAAAATAGCTATCTCTATTTTTAACATTTTCTGTTATGTGGAAATAAGATGCAGTTTTTTCTCTGTAGCTACAAAAGACCAAAGCCAGCACCAGTGGGTGAAAGTTACACGGATCTAGATTTGGGCTCAATTTGAGAGCAGGCTCTGTAACACTGAGAGCTATCCAGAAATAGAATGGGTTGCCTTGTGCTGCTGTGTCCTCCCTGTCACCAGGGGTCTCTGACAAAGGCTGGATGACCTACCCATTAGAGATACTGTAGAGCCAATGGTAGGAGGTTGGAATAGCACAGTCCAATTTAAGATGTGGAGAAATAATGACCATAGTGAAATTTTCATAAAGTTAAGTGTAATTAAATACCCTTTCTTTTATGAAGAGGTGTTTGACTTTCAAATAGGTATTTATTTTTTTAATGGCTCCACTTGGTAAGTAAAATAGTTGGCAACCATATCTTCATATTCAAAATATATTTGACCTAAAAAAACCAATGAATTAAATTAGGGGTCAGCATACTTTTTCTGTGAATGGCTAGCTGATGTATATTTTTAGGCTTTGCAGGCCTGTGGTCTTTATCACTAACACTCTGGCATCATACTTCAAAAACTGCCATAGACAGTATGTAAATGAATGAATGTGGCTGTGTTCAAATAAAATTTTATTTACAAAAACAGGCTGCAGGTCAAGCCTTAGTCTTGACCACTAAGATTTCTTTGCTTCTTGATTGAAGGAAAAGCAGAACAAAAATGGGAGAGTGCATCTTAAAACCTCATTCCCTAAGCTATCATAAGCACATGAGTTGTTGGTTACTTGTGTATTGTGGGGTATGCATTCAGTGTTTTTTGTTTTCTGTATGATGGTGGTTGGAGTCCCCAATTACCAAATATTTTATTGTTATTTTCACTCCCTCCATCACAGAGTCTTCTTCACTAAACTATTTCCATTGCTGTTTTAGTGACTGGTGCCAGTTTCTTTGTGTTCAGTGGCGCTCTGAAATCCTCTTCAGGATATCTTGCCAAGTCCAGTATTGTGGAAGGTAAAGAATGAGTTATTTACCGCATATACATTAGGTCAGTCCTAATTGTACAACTGAAAAGCAAGGGACATTAAAGTCATGATACTTTTGCCGTAGATTTCTGACTCCTGTTATTTAGTCAATAGCATGTCACTTCAGCTAATTAAGACTATCATAAGGGTGCTTGCCTCTCCAAAGAAGGGAGTAAGTGGTAGAGATTTCATGGAACACTGACATAAAAATCAAGAGATGGCCTTTCAGAGCTCTGGGATAAGGTACCCAAGGAGATGTAGTCTGAGTACAGATATATCATTGGGTGTGAATCTGTAAATATGTAGGTGAAGTTCAGCCCACAAGAAAGCTGCAGTCACCATGTGGTGACAGACTGGGATGCATTTGTTGCTGGTTTGCTATAATTAGACATGACACACATCCCAACAAGTTAATTAAGTGAAACTTAATGAAAGGCTAATGAGCATACTATTTATTTTCTTTCTCAATTATTCTTCACTGTATTTTGATCTGGTTACTCTTGTTGCATAATAAATTAACCCAGAATTTAATGTCTTAAAACTACTAATCATGCTCACTTATTCCTCTGGGTCTGCCTGTGACAGGGCAATGCAGGGATGGCTTGACCCTGCTCAGTGATGTATGGGGCCTCATTTGGGATGACTTGAAGGCTGGTGGTTACTTGATGGCTGGGAATTAGAACTGTCTGAAGATTTGTTGACTCACATGTCTGGAGCCTGGCCTGGTATGATTTAAAAACTAGGAGTGATGACTGGAGTCTTTACACATTGGACTCCTTAGCATGGCAGCCTTGGGACAGTTGGACTTCTTGCACAGTGGCTCAGGACTCCAACCAAGCACAAGTGTTCAGCACAAGGCAGAAGCTGCATTGCTTTTTATGACCCCACCTCGAAAGTCAGTGTCACTTCCCCCATACTCTGATGTTGGAAGTGGTCATAAGCCTGCCCAGATTCAAGAAGAGAGGAGTTAGACGCCACTTCTTGATGGGGAAATGGAAAGGTAGCATTGTAGAAAAGTACGTGAAATGGGAAATATTGTTGTCACCTTTGAAAAATACTATCTGCCAGATATGATGATAGGTTTTCATTTCCACAGTAGCTCACTCCAGCCCCGTAAGAGCAGTTCTTCCTGAGGGTGGATTCCACTGTGTTAATCGAAATTCTTAGGTTATCTTACGTATGTTGATAGATAATGACTTTGATCTCCTTTACTGTAAACTTAATGAAGAGTAAAGTACGCTAATATTTCACAACTAAATTTCACAGGTCTAACTACAAAGCAGAAATATGCTATTAAGAAATTAAGAAATCTAGGAATTAAACAGTTATTTGGCATTGACTAATTAATGCCTACATGATCAAGTATTGACTACATTTGAATTGTCTTTACAAGATGATTAAATAGCACCCCTTAAATGTTGTCGAACTAATACATTGAACTGATACAGATCCTTACAGATGCAAAGCGATGTATTTAAAAGTTACATTTATGTCTTTGGGTTAGGAATTTCTTAGGTCTTACATTTCACTGTGTGTGTCAATAGAGCAATTGGCTCCCTATTTATGAAATTCTTATTGAAGCTCTTTAGAATTTATTTCAGCTGACAAGATTTTGTATCAGTGAAGCAGGGTAATTGCTCAGCATGTGCCAACTTTCACTCTCAGTTTGAATGTTTGCCTTTGATTCAGGTAGGTAGCAGCCCCAAAATGGTTGCCATCTGTTGGCTGCATGGGAGCTCATGTAAAACACATGTGGTAGGTTTGCCTTATTGCTAGTCAGTAAGTCGATTTATTCCCCATCCCACTGCTGTTGTTTATTCAGTGGTTTATTTAACACACATTTAGTGGACATGCACTGTATGCCATCATAATAATGTGAGAGAGACAGAGGTGCAAACAAATAAATATGCCTCAAGCATGATAAATGCAACAGTGGAAACAGGAACAGAATGCTCTGTGAGTCCAAAAGAGGGATGTGACCATGTGTAAGTTTCCCTTTGAGCCATCTCAGGAGAAAGTAAAATCAACAGGCAAGTGTTTTAAGCAGAATCCATCTGGGCACTTGCTCCTCCTTAACACTTTCAATAAGTAAGAGGTTCAGCTCCAAGAACAAAACCTCTTAGTATCTGTCAGCTTTAGACAGCAGGGCAGATATTTACATTTAACCCTAGAGGGATTTGCTAGATCCCAGGTACCTGGTTTCATCTGCCCCTCTCCCTGGCTTTGTGTTGTTCCATCTGTATTGTCTTGGTTCTGGTTCTCAGATGGTGTTATGGTCCAGATCACGGCAGAAAACATGGACGCCTTGAGGCAGGCACTGCGGGAGATGAAGGACTTCACCATCACCTGTGGCAAGGCAGATGCCGAGGATCCCCAGGAGCACATCCACATCCAGTGGGTGGATGATGACAAGAATGTTAACAAAGGGTAAATGTGGAGAACTTCCCTACCTGTGGCATTCATTATGGGCTAGGCCCTAGGTTTTGTCTGTACTGGTGTTTTACAACTTTACTGTCAGCCCTGCCTAAGAAGAAGGACAGCTTTGTATACATAACATGGAATTTTAAATTTCTGGTTTCTTGGCTTAATTTCTGAAGGAGTTTCTGTGCACATGTATGAACGGAGGAGGTGGCGGAAAGGAGTTGATGAATCAGAACAATCCCTCTAAAGTTATTGAGATAATAGTAACACCTAAGACTATGGTTTACAAAGCACTTTTGCTAATATTGTTTCATTTGATAGAACAACTAGTGTTGTTATTTCCATATTACAGATGAGTAAATAAACACCAAAAGGCTAAAATCACTCCACAAAGCTAGGAAGTGGCAGGGCTAGGACTTAAAACCACGTCTCTGGGCTTCAGATCCTATACTCTTTCTAGCACATGGCAACTCTCGTCCAACGGTTCAGTCCAAAACCTTGGAGTCATCTCTGACACTTTTCTCTCATACCTTATACCTGATCCAGCAGTAAATCCTGTTTACTTTAAAATATATCCAGAATTCTCCCTCTTCTCACTGCCTCTGCTGCCATCATTTGGTCTGCATTACTGCAGTAGCCTCCAAATTGGTTTCTTTCTTTCCAGTCTTCGCCTCCTCCCTCCCCTCAACCTAATCTATTTCCAATACAGCAGCCAGAGCAATGTCACTTCTTTGCTCAAAACCCACCACTGGCTTCCAGCATCATTCAGGGTAAAAGCCAAAGTCTTTTCCAACTTACAGGGCCTCACACAGCCTGTGCTTTCCTCCCCTACTGTCTCACTTCTCAGAAGCAACACTTACCGTCTTGCTTAAACAGACTATCTGTACTTCTGCCCGCGGACCTTTGTACTTTGTTTTCTTAGCTTGTACTCTGTTCCTAGTTAGCTATGTGAGTTACTCCCTCACAGCCTTCAAGTTTTTTCTAAAATGTCATTTTCTCATTAAGGCCTTCCCTGGCCAGCTTACGACATTATAACCCTCTCACACATTTCTTGCTTCCCCCACCGGTACTTCCAGTCCCCCTTCCCTGCACTGTGTTTAAGAGCACTTACAACTCTCTAGCGTACGATATATTTTTACTTATTTATTTAATTATATTGCTCCTGAGATGTAAGAGCAGGGGGTTTTGTCTGGTTTATATACTATATTACCAGCCCCTAAAACACTGTCTGGAACCTACTATGTTCTTTAAAAAAAATTAATTACTTGAATAAATATGTCATACTTTATTGTATTACACTTTCTCCCATCCATCCGTCAGGCAATAAATCTATGTGTGGGCTTCTGGAAATACAGAAATGAATTCCACACGGTCCTTGCCTACAGGTGGCTCAATTCCATTTTGAAGGTAGTTATAAATAAGTGCACCAAAGTATGAAAAATGCTTGTAGAAAACTGTGGGATAGTGAGGATAAAAAAGAAATGAGGAAGCTTGGTAGAGGTGGTAGGGCGGTACTGAGGAACAACTTCATAGAGAAATGGCTGCTGCTTGGCCTGAATCTGGTAAGAAGAGTAGACACTGACCATGACCCTTGGGCAGGGCAGGCACGGCAGTCTGAGGGGAGAGCAGGAGCAAGGGCAGGTAGAGGGCGTTGACAACGTGGCATACCACATTTTGTTTTTTAAAGGTTTTAAAACTTTTATTATTGGACAAAAAGAAGTAATTTCTAAATCAGTGACTGCATTTGCCTATTTTGCAAATAACCCTTTATCTTCCCGTACTTCCCTGGAAATTTTAATTTCAAAATCAATTTGTGTTTAGTTCTCTGTTATAGTTGGAAATGAACACATGATTTTTAGGACAAAAAATCAATCATCTGAAAATCTGATGCCATAAGGTATTGGTAACTAACCAGTAGGTTGCCCCTTCCGACAAGTGCCAGTGGCAGCATCTTAGAAAAAAGGATAATAACAAGTCAGGGCAGTCTCTCGAACCCAGGAGTTTAGTTTGTAGTTTGTAGACTGAATGCTTTCCAGCTTGTCCCTCGGTGTCAGAGTACCCTCTCTCAAAAGGGTGATAATCAGCTGAGGGTGCTCTATTTTTGACATTGTTGTCTGATGATTTATAAATTAAACTTAACATTGTCTACATTATTTTAATTCATGTAAATGAAATGAATCCCTGATATTGAAGCTTGGGTTAAATTTGATCTTTTATGCAGAGAGATTTGAAAACATAAGCAAGTTTTAAATTGTTAGGAAAAGTTTGGAATCTTTGCAACAGTTATTTTGCATCCTCATCGGGATGAGCAGTATCTCTATATATTTATACTTGTTATATTTCAGAGAGGAAATGACTATAAAATATGGCCTTTCTATTCAGGAATCTGGGAGTGATAATTTAGCACTGAAGGGAATGCTTGTTCATCAGTTCACACCAGCACTGTCATAATTAACATACTTGGTCAAATAATTCCTTTAATCAATGAACATTCATTAAACTCCTACATTCTAAGCAGTGTGTCAGAGCTGAGAATATAGCACACAGAGGTGAGTTTATAATATTCCAACCCCTTCAGAAGTTCATTAGTGAGGCAGACACACAACTGTATGAAGAGTGTCGCGTGAGTAGTGTTGTTGCAGTCAGGAGCAGAGGGGAGAGCGAGACTGGGTGGGTGGCCGTGCAGTCACTGAAGGGAAGAATGCTGGAGGAAGAGAGCAGATTTGAGTCAACGATTTATTTACATTAAAAGATTCAGCTCTGGAATCATGACTCCTTTTTCATATGTGTGTGTTTTGAATTATTTCAGTGCCTAGGCCCTTCCCCTGAGAGCTCTGTTCATGTAGTTTTGTACAGTGGCTTCTTTTGTGATGTGTTGTACAGATGTGTTCAGGAAGGCACATCTTCTAACTTTAAGAGCTGCTTCCATCTCTTTCCTTTCCCCCTGTTTTAGTGTCATAAGTCCTATAGATGGGAAGTCCATGGAGTCCATAACAAGTGTGAAGATATTCCATGGATCAGAGTATAAAGCAAATGGAAAAGTCATCAGATGGACAGAGGTAAGGAAATGAAACTTGGCATCCTTGATCCCCTTTTAGCACAACTTTTTGCTCAGCCCAGAGACGTATTCTGGGCTGATTCTGGAGGATAAGAAAAAAAATCTCTGTTTACCATCTATATTCCAGCTCCCTCTGGTCTATCTTAGCTAACTGGGAAGAAATGCACCAGTTGTGGCCTGCAGCCGTCTGATGTCTCTTCTGTAGCTTTTAGAGATTTATTTGCATTGAAATTCAAGAAGGGTGTGTCTTTGAAGAGTACATACCATCTTTACTGGATTCTTCAGAAAGCTGGGCTGGTTATGCTGCACTCAGTTAAAACTATCTTAGATAGAGTCATTTCACCAATAAGAAAACTGAAGCCCAGAAAGTAACTTGTCCAATATTACATGGCAAAAGAGTAATGGCAAAGTCCTGATCCAAACCCGGATCTGGCTACCTCCTGAGGTCATTTCCACTATATTTTTTCCGTAACTTGAAAGCCGTATTATACTACTCAGCCATAAAAAAAATAATAAAATAATGCCATTTGCAGCAACATGGATGGACCTGGAGAATGTCATTCTAAATGAAGTAAGCCAGAAAGAGAAAGAAAAATACCATATGATATCACTTATATGTGGAACCTAAAAAAAAAAAAAAGACAAACGAACTTATTTACAAAATAGAAACAGACTCACAGAAAACAAACCTATGGTTATGGGGACGGGGGAATGGGGGGAAGGGATAAGTTGGGAGTTTGAGATTTGCAGATACTAACTAATATATAAAAAATAAGTAAACAAGTTTATACTGTATAGCACAGGGAACTATATTCAATATTTTGTAGTAACTTATGGTGAAAGAGAATATATATATGTTCCTATATGACTGAAGCATTGTGCTGTACACCAGAAATTGACACATTGTAAACTGAATATACTTGAATAAAAATACATAAAAATGAATTAAAAAAATAAAACACACACACAAAAGAAAGCTGTATTAGAGGCTAACCTGGGAATGAGAGGAGCAGGACAGGGACCCTGTATATCTGTACATACCAGACATAAAGTGTATTTTCTGAGAATAACTAGGTAGGTCTTAGGTCCATTAATTTGTTTTGAACTTCATTTATATTCATCTTTAAGGCAAAGCATTCAATTATGAGAGTTCTAGGATTTCTTACAGCTGTAAAAGTCTTAATTTTTAAAAACATTTACAAAGTTCTGACTTACAACTTTCCATTTTACACACAAGGTAACTGAGGCCAAGGGAAGTAAAGTGCCTCACCCAAGTTTACTAGTTGGCTCCTGATAACGCAGAGATTAGAACCTGGTTCTTCAGTTCTTGAGCTGTTGTTACAGGTGACTTATCTTTCATACCAGGCTTGGTGTTTTCATAGGCAGCTAAGTGGTTCTAGCTGCTTGCTTTGTAATGATTATCCCTTTGACATATTTTGAGTAGCACAGGGTCTGGAACATGTAAAACTCTTTATTGCTTACAGAGTAGTTTGACCTCTGTTCCCACCTTTTTGCTCCCCAGTAACCCAGTGAGGTAGGCAGAGGAGCCATCTCATTACATGAGAAACGTCTCAGAGAAGCCCTGGGACTTTGTGACTTGCTTAATGCAGGTTACTAGCAGAGCAGGTGCCAGAGGTCTCCTGACTCCCACCCCAGAGCCCTTTCCCTTGTTTCATGCCACCACTCCCTCTAGTGCATCGGGCACAGGGCTTCAGAGCTGCCCCTTGTAGTCTTAGTATAAGTTGCTGATTGAGCAGGAAGCTAGGAGTTCGTATATAAAAGCACAGTGTATTTGCATATCCGTATCTTTTATGTTTTGTTTTGCTTTTGTATCATTTACTTTTTACGATAACCAGACAGGACAGATACTTTCTACTTTACAGAGGCAAACTGGGCATTCAGAAGCCAAAGGACTTGCTTGTGATTCTCCCCTTATGTGACTACGACTCGGGTCTCAGTTCCACATCTGCTGTGCTTCTGCCCATGCCCAGTGCAGCGCTCAGTTTGAGGACACTAACCTAGCTCTGCCCGCAGCAATAGCAGAGCCACATGGTGGGAAAAGCTCTGTAAGAAGAGGCAGGTCAGATTCTGGCCTTGGCCCTGAGCGGGTCACATCCCTTCTATGAGTAATCAGTAGTATAGAGGCGTTGGGTCATGTGATCTGTAAGGACTGTTCTCTTAGATTCTAAGATCACTTCCTAAGAAAACTGTCCACAGATGAGGGATTCCTTTAACAAGTGCACAATGCAAAATATAAGCCTATCCTGGTTCTGAGTAGAATATACTCTTATGACTATGGCCATGGCTTTCAGGGAGATAGGCAGGCTGCAGCTATCATTTTGTAGGTGCAGAGACTGAGAGGCAGAGATTGTTTCTTAGGTGTAAGACGTCGGTGCCCTACGTTTCTTGACCCAAGGACTTCGTGGTGTTGTATGTGTTAGGTCTTCTTGCACATCTCAGGGAATCAGGGTGCTCACACATGCGAGCTGATGCACTCATTTCTTCCTATGTCTCCTGGGCACAAGGTTAAAAGGCTCTTTTGTTTGGGAAACAGGTGTTTTTCCTAGAAAATGACGACCAGCACAATTGCCTGAGTGATCCCGCAG
The DNA here is from genome assembly GCF_036321535.1 of Camelus dromedarius. Taxonomy (NCBI): domain Eukaryota; kingdom Metazoa; phylum Chordata; class Mammalia; order Artiodactyla; family Camelidae; genus Camelus; species Camelus dromedarius. Next base: position 33,472,803 of record NC_087449.1, on the reverse strand, counting down.
ATCACAGCCGACTGACCGAGCATGTTGCCAAGGCTTTTTGCCTTGCTCTGTGTCCTCACCTGAAGCTTCTGAAGGAAGATGGAATGACTAAATTGGGGCTGCGGGTGACCCTTGACTCAGATCAGGTAAAGTCTCAGCCTTTGAAGCGGGTCTGGGCAGTGTGTGTGTTTTCTGGCATTTCTGACAGCTTCTTTCTGAAGCTTTCCTGCTTCAGCCCAGACAGTATAATTCTCTGGACCTTGGGCCTGACCGGATGCAGTGCCTAGCTTTCCGTCTGTTAAGTAATACACCTGGATGTGCTGCTTGGTCAGACTCTGAACCATTTGAACTCTGGCCTCCTCACTTGAATGTCTTGCAAGGACTTGTTTTTTTGTGTGGGGTAAGAAGTGTCTGAGGACCTGCCACCCCCGTGTGACTGACACTGGGGCTACCCTTTGAGACTCCCCAGCTCTACCCTTCAGGAATCGCTTTGCTTTCCTTAATCCAAGTACAGCAGGCTTCTGCCAGCTGGCCTCTGCAGCGCCCACTCCTCACGGTTTCCTTTCTGTCAGCATTTCCACGCTTGTTAGTGGGTGGACAGGGCCTGAGCTGTGTCCCCATGGACTTTCCTGTCAGCCCGGGTCTCTGTGGCCAGGCTTCCCTGTCTTTTGTGTGTGCTGTTTGCGGTCGCAGTCCAGTCTTCGTGCAGCATCCCCTGCCCCCGCCAGATGTCCTGGTCCTGGCATCTCTCCCTAGAGGCCTGGCACTAATCTCACTACATTTCTTTTGGATTTTGCATCCCTGTGACATGTCCCAGTGCTCCCACTTTGATGCAGAGGTTGTGTCATTCTCAGGGAAAATGTGTAAGGTTATGTATTTGGCTCCATTCCAGGACTAGTCATCAACCAACAAATACTTTCTACTCAAGGTCTTGCCTAGTGCTGTACTAAGCATATCAGGGTAAGACAAATGAAGTATTATGGTCCTTTCTCAAATAGTACTGATAATCTGGCTGGAGAGAGAATTACCTCGTATAAAGCAATTTAATAGCAAGTATTTTTCTGCTAAATATGTGAGCCTCTCAAGGGCAGGGGCCCCATTTATATTCACTTTGAATTCCTGTTTGTGGTGCTCAGAAAATGGAGTGTGGATGAGTGGTTGGAGGACAAATGTTCAGTTCCTGCTGTGGTAGAGAGTTGTACCCAGTATATTTCTCATTTTAATTTTCCCAACCAAAGGTTTACGTGCTATTTCTGACATTTCATACCTCTCTGTGCTCTCCCCCCCTTTTCCTGGGAAACTAAGACTGTAACAGATTAAGTGTCTTGCCCAAGGTCTCACAGTTACCAAGTGGCAGGGGCAGGATGAATAAATGACAGGGTAAGTAACAATTCAGGGAAGAGAAGGAGAAATTTGTGGTCATTACCCTGTGCCTGGCACTTGGCTAAGAAGGACATCTCCTTTTCCTGCTCAGCCTCCTTGGCCTTCTGGAGAGACCTACTCTGTCCAGTAACCTGTCACCCCCTTCTCTCTGTGGTGTAGGTTGGCTATCAAGCAGGGAGCAATGGCCAGCCCCTTCCCTCACAGTACATGAACGATCTGGACAGCGCTTTGGTGCCGGTGATCCATGGAGGGGCCTGCCAGCTCAGTGAAGGCCCCATCGTCATGGAACTCATCTTTTATATTCTGGAAAACATCGCATAGAGAGGACTTCATTTTTTCTGTTCAGACCTGTTGCAACAGCAGTCATACCCAAATCATTTGCACTTTAGAACTGGAAGATTAAGCTTTTGTTAACACTATTAATGGGAGGTGAGGGGGGTGGGAGTAGGGGTCTGGGGAACAGGGGTGGGAAAGGGTGGCTGGGGGGACAGATGTTCCATAATTCTAAGTCTTCTATGCATTGTCCACCAAGAAGATCTGGGCAGCTTCTGTTACTGCACAACAGTTACGCTATCCTTGCAGCTAATCCCCTTCTGTTACTGTTTAGACAAGAATTCTGCTCCTCTGTTTTAAGATTTACTTTTGGTCTTGTGCTCAGAAATGCTCAAAATGGGTACAGCCATCACCAAGGGTGGGGTGGGAGGGCAGAGGGAAATAAAAAATGAAGCATCGGTCTTGAACTCTTTGTACAGATTTGATATAAAAAGGACAATTTCATGCTGATCTTGTCCTGGTTACATCACAGCGACTTCACATAGAAGTCACACTTAGAATTTTGTTTGTTTTTAGATTATTGATGTGAATCAAAGACCCAAAGGATTATCTCTCTTCTATAGAAGGAAGGGCACCTCAGTATAAATGAGTCGCCCTCCCTTGGAGAGCAGAGCTGGGTTCAGGATTGCTCAAGAGCTGCCAGAGGGGATGACAGACATTGAATTGGGCCTTTCTGTGAAAGCTGACAGAATATACCCAAGATACTTTTAGTTATAATATATACTAGAGATATTTTTTAAAACATTTTATGAGAAATAATTTAAACTTCCGGAAAAGTTGCAAGTTTAAAAAAAGAATAGTGTACACTTACCCAGATTCACCTATTGTTCACATATTGAAATTCTGCCTCATTTGCTTTATCAGTGTTCCTCTCTCCATAAAAAATTGAGGCATTTGAGAGTAAGCTGCTTAGATCATAGCCCTGTACCCCTACTTTAATGCTTATTTCCTAACATAACCGCAGGACAGTTCTCAGCTTCAGTCAGTTGAACGTTGATTTAACACTCTAACCTGGCACCTCTGCCCCCCCCCCCCCCCCCCAGGGAAGCTTCCAGCCTGGGATCTGACGTGGCAAGCAGCTATCACGACTCAACTTTTATCTTTTATATCATTGACATTTTGGGTGAGTATAAGCACCCCTCCAGGCCATTTTTTAATAGAAAATGCCTCATTTTGAATTTGGTTGGTATCTCCTCATAATTAGAATTAGTTTATGCACTCCTTCCTGGCCAGATGCCTACCTATGTTGTGTCCCCTTTAGGACATCATATCAGGGGTCACTTAATATCCTGCCCCTCACTGATGGTAAATTTTGATTGCCTGATCGAGGTATTGTCCAGTTTCTCTACTGCATTTTTTTCCCCTTGGAGCAAGTAACCAGAATGTGTATAGACACTTTCAGATCATGCAAATATCACTCATTAAAATTTCCCCGTAGGCTTAGCATCCACTGATGTTTCCTGTCTGAACTGATCTTGTACTGTGATGGCTACCAGTGACTCTTCAATTGAAGTTGCACTTAATCATCTATAAGCAAAAGCCTTTCCCTCTTCCTTATTTTTTTATTCACGTAATTTTCATTATGGACTTGAGATTACTTTTTGAATGGCTGTAATCCATTGGTGCTCAGATGGTCTCAGCTTTGGCTGGAGAGAACACCTTCAGGCTAGCTCTTACATCCTTGTGACATACTCCTAATGTTTTTTTGAACACTTCCTTTTCTGGCCTAACAAGATACCTACGGCCATTTTGTGCTTACCCTGTCGCAACCTTGGAATCAGCCAGTTTCTTTTAGTGGAAAAGGTAACAGAAGCTAAGATTTGGTTTACCTATGATATATGTGATATACTCTCATCGTGAAATTTTCATTTCTCCATGAAAAATTTATTTTGGTCACAAAGTGGATTTCATGACCCAGTTTGAAAAACACTGCTGTTGCACAGCTCACTTCCTTGTCACTTGCATCTTCTAAAAGCCCAGGTCATGCACTAGGTTGGTCCCTCTGCAGTGAGAGCACAGCTTCAAGAATCCTCTGGAAGCTAGTGCAGGCCTGAGACAGCGAGAGGCTGCTCCCCAGTGGCTGGAGCTGGGCCTAGCAGCTGGCAGTTACAGGCTTGGGCCTATGTTCGGGGCAGCAGCTGTTTCTGAGGCCCAAAGCCTGGCCTTTGAGGTGTGTCTAGCTAGGTTCCTCCCTCTTCCATGGTGGGGGGACCCACTTTCTATACCTGCCTCACTAGAGGCTTCACTGATGGTGGCTGCAGAGAACTGGAATTGTGACCTTGCCCAGACTTCGGAGGTACTCGGAGTTTCTAAGGCAAGACAGAGTAGATGCCCGCAGATCACCAGCTGGTAAGCAACCGAGTCCTGGCACTGCCACCCCCAAACCTGACAGGCACAGGGCATGCTTGTTAACAGGGATAGTAGCTATCTGGTGTAGCACAGAGCTTTGTCTGAATACACACTGGAAGTCTGAGGCTCCTATAGGAGTTGGTTCTGTTTTCCTGTAGAAGTTATCTTCCTGCTCAGCTAAATAGATCTTGCAGATTGTACGTATTTCTTCTGGATCAGTGGAAGCTTTTTAGTTCTCCTCCTAAGGACAAACTCTGGCCCTGCATTTTGTCAGGGCCATTCTTAGTTGCATAAAATGTCCTCTATGTTTAGTAAAATCAGCTTGTGGAACTGGGCATAAAATAGCCAAAGCTAGTTTATTATTTTCTCTAGTTTTTTATCTTTGTTTCTATACACTGTATGTTGTATAGAACTGAAACATCACATTTCTAAATAAGGCAAATTCTTCTATAATGTAAACTTAGGTATACAGAAATCCTTATAAGTTAAAGAGGAACAAAATTGCTCTTCTGCTAACATTAAACTCTTAAATTACTAAATTCTTACTAAATGCTAGGCAATGTAGTTCCTCCATTTCTTTTTGTCAGTACTTCCTGAGCACGTATTGGGACTCTAGAGCTACAGAAATATGGGGCTTTGCCCTGTGTAAGTTCCCATCTAGTGTCTTCCCTCATCCACAGTGGTTCCTGAATGCAGGTAAGTCCAAACTTTCTAACTGAATTTACTTCTATCATAGCTAGTCATCTGGGGAATAATTTGTGCATTTGAGATAACAATCAAGCAATCTGCTGAACGTTGTGTCTCTAGAGTAAGTTTGTAATAGTGGTTCCCATCTTAATAATAATGCTAAAATAATGTTAATACAGTAATGGGATTTGGGGGATTGTAATATAGCCAGAAGGGATAAGGAGCAGAATAGGAATGAAATGCCCACTTGAGTTTGGGAAGCTGAGGCCCAGAGAAGGGAAGAATCTACCTGTGATGGAAGTGGAACAGGTACGAGCTTCCTGGCTCTACCCTCCCTACCAGTCTCAACCCCACAGTTTCATCCTAAAAGCAGTTGCCTTTACTTAAGGGGGAAGAGCTACTTACAGATATTTGGAAAACAAGCCCTCAAAAATCGGGAAGTGACAATGCAGATTCCAGGTAGTGCAATAAGAAAGGAAAGAATAAAACACAAGATAGTCTGCCCTTTAATTATGAGCAAGAGTTCCTGATTCTAAATAAACTTCTTCCATATTGTATTCAGTTCACTAATTCAAAAGGAAGTGTGCGAGAAAATTTTAAATTTAAAAATGGTTTGGGTTGTGGTTGGTTCCCAACTGCCCGCAAGTCACTCTCTCCAATGTTCAGTTGCTGCATTTGGATGAATTTTAGGCCAAGATGAGGCTGGGCAGGCTCTACCCACTACCAATGACCCTGCATGCCTTGGCTGTAACAAAGGCATTTTGAAGAACCTCAGTCTGTAAGTCCAGTGGGCGGCTTTGTCTTGCCTCCTTCAGCCTAGAGGTTCTGTTCTCCATAAAGCAAAGGGCAGTGAAGCAGATTAAAACCGGACAGGTTACAAAGGGAAATCTATGAGCCACAGAAAACTCTGTATCAGATGTCTGGCAGAAGCCTGAGTTTAGAAATTCCTGGGGTTCGTCAGAACCTTCAAAGATAGCCACAGCTGTCCTAGCCCTTAGTAAGCACTGGGGGAGGACTAGGTTGGGTCAGGAGCCCTCTTCACCACCTTCTTTGCTCTAGGCCACCTTATGAAGGCTAACAACCCTCCTTCTTATCCTAGATGACTGCTTGTGTGACACAGATGTGACCACATTTAAGTGTTAAGTCTCATATCTGTCGAATTTCTAGTAGTTCACTCTGAGAGGTACGTAAAACTGGCTAGAACACTCTCAGAAAAGCTAGCTGTCTGTTGTTCCTGCTCTGTTACCCACCAGAAGCTGTGCCTTTAAGGGCAGGGAAGCATGGTCCAGCCTCATCCCAGAAAAAGACACACACAAAGATCAATCTCTGAGCCGTGCTTATGCTGTACTATAGTGATCCAGTAAGTTGAATATATCTGCTTTAGTTAGAGCCTTTAAAAAATCTTGAGGAAGACTTTGTTGAACTTAATGCTTAAAAAAGGGGGGGAAAGACAGGGTATTAAAGTTTATTTCTAAGAAATGTAGAATATTGCAGTTTTGAACATTAAATCTATTGCAAATATAAATCCATCATCTCCACCCATTCAGGAAAACAAAGCCAAAGGAGAATTTCTTGGGAAAGAACTGAGATTTCCTTAGGTGATCAGCTGAAGAGGCAAAGCTTCTCCTGCCCGCTCTCAAAGGGGAAGCATTAACAGCAATTTCTGTCAATTAAAAAGTTACTGCTACTCTAGCTTTTAAAAAATGACAGGGAGGAGCAGGGCTTTTGTTTAGGACTTTGATGGTTACCTTGTGCAGAGTGTAAAGCCCCTAGAAATGAATTAGACCTAGTTTCTTAATTAACTACATAAATATATTATTTTTCCTTCTTCCTCCAGTTACCATAAGTCTTTCAGTCTTAGGTGCATGGACCAAACCCAAGATAGAGCCTCGCCCTTACTTCCCACCGCACAGTCCTGAACAAACTTCCACTGAGAGCTTTGGGAAGCAGGGAGGCTAGTGCAACAGCTGTTAGGAACCAAGGCACAGGCAAGGCTGGGGGGAAACTGAGTTGTGTGGGATAGGTCGCCACTGACCAACTGGAGTCACAGAACCCTGCCCTGACCCTAACCCAGGGGGAGGTGGGGGTCCAGATCACACTCGAGTTTTCCCATCCCTTAGTTTCATCTTTTAAAGGCACATCTAGAAATCGTGCAACTGGGGGGCCTGGAGTAAGTGGCAAACAGTTACTCCAGGGGTTAAGGGGTTATAGGACTCCATGGCACAGAGCAGTGAGGCTGTCACTGCCTTCACCTGGTCGGGAGGGGGACTCCTGGAATCCAGCCTGCTTTGGTGGAGGCCTGGAGAAGGGCCAGCAACGGGGAAAGATGAGGGCTGTTGTCTGTAATGCAAGGACTTAACAGGTCTTTGGTGCTTGTGTAGCAGCATCTCCTTTATGTACAGAGGCTTCTGTGGCCAGTAAAGCTGGGAAAAAATGCTGGAGAGGAGTTGCTGGCCTGACCCCTCTCTCAACTTTGACCCTCTTTTGCACAGGGCACAAAGCATAGGAAATTAAGTCTAAATTGCAGTGAATGTACACATAGATTTCAGAAAGGATTTCCTGAAGACGGGTTAACGCCCCTCCCTAGTTGTGAAGATTGTGAGACACTCCGCCCGAGGCGCACCTGACAGCTCTGCCCCTTGATCTTCCTCACAGAAGAGAAATTTCTAGGCTTTTTCCTTAGATATGAGTTGGATGCTGTAAGGGTCCATGTGGGGCCCAGGCAGTGAGCAGGGCGTAGAGGGTGGGTCTAAGGGCCCAGGGAGCTGCCCACCTCACAGGCCCCTGGGCTCCAGGACCAGCCAGTTCTCGGTGACCATCTGTACGTCCTGGCCACTCAGAGGCTCCCGCAGCCTCACCTTCACCTCCAGCTTGCCGCCAGTGGGCTTCCTTCCATCCAGGACCTGTGAGGATGGCAGAAAGGGAGATGGTAACTGAGGGGGAGGGGGCTGGGAGCAGACAACTCCCTATGCTTACAGGTAAAGAGAGAGGAGCTAGAGTTTCCTGCATGTCAACCCAAGAGTCTCCATTTCAGGACAACCCCGCCATCCTGCTGGTTGGTGGTAGTGGTGGTGGTTTTCAGTAAGTCTTATAAAAAAGTAGTATGTAAATCCAAATAGCCAGCAGTGCTCTGAAGTGGAGCTGAGAAACGTAGAGCTCTGCTCACTCGGTTTTCCCCACAGTCCTCATGGCAGGTCCTACAAGAAACGCTCTAGCTTCAAGGTGCAGCCTGAAAACCACTGAGCCCAAACCCTCCCTTCACAGATGGCCCAGAGAGGAGGGAATGATCAAGTCACACAGCCACTGTGCAGCAAGGCCAGGGCTAGAACCCAGGCCAAAGGTTCCTTTACACCAACCATGCTGCTTCCCTCCTGTGCAGAGTGCAGAGCAGTGCTACAGGCTCGAGAGGTCTGACCAGCCTCGCTGGGGGCAATACAAACCCTACTTAGGAACGACTCCCCTGAACAGGCAGAGGCCAGGTAGTGGGTAGAGCCCCAACCTATGAAGACATCAGCTCTGCCAGGGATGCTCTGGAGGAGCTTATGGAACACCTCCTCTCTGGACCTCAGCTGCCTCGTCGTCAGGCAAGCACTTAAGAGTCCTTACCTGTAAAATGCAGTGAGTTCACAGAAACTTAAAGGACTGTCTGGGGCTGATTCCTAACACAGACTAGCTATGTTCTGGTGGGTCCCCATCTGGAAATACCTTAACAACTTCATGTCCAGAGCTTGTTCTACCTCATCATGTTGACAACTGATGCAAATATAGTCCACCCCCAGAAATGTGTGTGTGCCAAGTTGACAGCAGTGATCAGACCCCTCAAGGGCCCTTAATCTACTATAACTGAGAACCTGAGTAGCCTGGAGTGCTGTGGAAAGTATATAGCTACTTCCTATCTGGGTGACACTGTGACATTTCCTCAGACCCTCTGAATCTCTTCATTCGGGAAATGGAAATAGCAAGAACTATTTATAGCACACTTACGGATATTTTTAAATTTATGGGCATGAAAACCCTACAACAGGGAATGATATTCAGTGAATACTGGCCAAATCTCCAGTTTGCCCATCCTACCTCCACGATCTCTCTGATCTCACACTCATTCTCCAGCCGCTCCAGTTTCAGGTGGGCTGTGCCGACCAGCTTGTCACTTCTGAAGAAGGATCTGGAGAGCCAAGAGTGAGCAGAGGATTGGACAGGGCAAGACAGGCAGAAATGCGCTGGCTAAACCCGGTGCAAGGAAACCGAACACTAGCAGGGGCAGTAGCAGGGGTGGCAGCAATAAGAAGCCCATCCTTCTTCCCTGCCCAGCTTGGCACTGTGACTGACTCACCCTTTGTGGAAGATTTCAAACTTGATTCCTTTGCTTTGAATCACCCTCCTGAATCCCCGGTGGTTTCGGTTGATATTTAGCTTGAAGAGTTGATCAAATTCTGCAACAGGGGGAGAAGACAGAGGGACTTGGCTTCCAGGGATTTCCTGAGAAAAGTGAACAGGCCCAGGGCTGGCCTCCCCTCTCAATCTTTCTCCCTGCAATTCAGAGTGCCTGCCACTAAAGGGAGGTAGAGCATCCAGGTCCTGGCCTTGAAATTCACCTGGACAGTTAAAACACAAATTATACCAAAATGGAAAAGGCTTGGAATTTGGAGTCAGGATTCCTGGATTTGAGTCCCATTTCCACCACCTCCTTGCTTTGAGTCCCTAGGCAAGTCCTTTTACCTCTCTGAATTTAGTTTCCCCAACTGCGTTAAAGGAGTGGTTATAATACCTGCCTTTATCTCCCACGCTGAGCAAACCAAGTAAGATAATAGATCTGAAAGCACTCTGGAAACACGAGTGCTGCACACATGTATCAGAGGGTGGGAGGGAAGAGAAAGCAGCCCTCATGTGGGTCCTCACCTGGAGAGTTTGTGTTTTTCACTACAGTTGTTTTGTTTTTTTGAGCCTGGTCCTAAAGCAGTGAGAAGGGAGAAGTCAGGGCAGCTTGAAAAAACAGATATAGGGCCAGGAACTCTGGGCTACGCCAGTGTTGAGGGAATGGGCCCAAGGGTCTTCAAACCCCTCCCTATAGCCAGACTCCCAGGGAAAAATTGAGCATAGGGCCCTGGAATGGAAGATGGGGTTCACAGGATCCTACTGCTACCGAAACCTCACCGAATTAGGGTAGTGGAACTCAAACCGCACAAATGCATCCAAGTCATCAGGAGTCACCCCTATAAAGAAGGGAGAGCAAAAGTCAGAGGAAGTAGCCGGACCCAGCACTTGATATAGAGGAAGAGCCAGTGCCTCCCTACCGGCCAGGGGTGGGAGTATCTGGACAAGAGCCTCCGAGAGTAGGGGTGGCTACCTGGAGGTGCTGGGAGGTTCATGCCCTGGACAATGATCAGATGCATTTCTGTGCTGTTGAGTTCTGCGAAGATCCTGTAGCCAGGAAGCAAGGAAAACGAACCCGAAGTGAAGTGAAGGAGAGCAATGAGAAGGGGTCCCCTATTCCAGTGCCTGCCTGCCTGCCCAGTTGGGTGGTGGCCGGGAGGAGAGCGGGTACAGGGAGTTAAAGCTTGTCTGAGTAAAAGTAGCAGGGCTGGCGTGCAGACCTTGGTCTGGACCCTCTAGTCCAGAGCTCCCTCCCCAACCACCAGAGCTCTGGGCTCCTCACAGGCAGGCACCATGTCCTGCTCCTCCCCAGGCCCAGGCCTATGTCAGGGCCAAGCCTAGGAAGCCACAGTCAAGGGGCTAAGTCTCCATCCCTGGCTCCCAAACTCTTGCCCTGCCCCTGTATGGAGCCACAGTCTTCCTTAGGCTTTGGCACCTCACAGTTTGGAATGTCTTCAACTCAAAGTGGTGGTTGGGAGGGTCGAGGCCCTGAGCCTGAGCCAGCTGCAGGATCTCAAGCTGCTTCTTGCGGTCCTGAGCAAGCTTCTCAAACCTGACAGGGACAGGTGTGCTCGTCAGCATGGAAGGGGCTCATATTCTGCTCCCCCTCAACAAGCTCCAGCCCCATCCCTGCACTTACCGGGTGGTCTCGGCCACATTGCCCTGGTGCATGAACTGCTTGGAGAACAGCAGACACTTCTGAAAATAGGGGCTCAGGGTGACTCCAGAGCTCAGAGCAGTTTGTGTCTAGATTGGCCTTTGAGGCCTGACTTCTGAAAGCTCCAACCTTCAGTAGCCTCACCCTTCTCCCCCAACACACACCTGCAAGGTTACTGTTCCCAAGTCCCATTACACTTTTCTAAGTTTCTGCTGTTTCCTCTCCTGAGGATGGCCATCCCCCTAGATTCCTTTAGCAAACTCCTATTCTTCCTTTAAAACCTAACAGAAACGTCACTTCAGAAAGCAGAATGGCAGGCAGCAATTCAGATAAATACACAAATATATATACATGTATATATTTTTATATATGCATATGTATCTGTCTTCCCAAACACTTCTTCCTCCCATCTTCAAAGTAATTCCCCCTCCACTCTGTTGTGTGAACTTCATAACCACCCTGCAAGGAGGGTATTAATCATCTCATTTTACAGATGAGGAAAATGTGGTTGAGAGGGGGAATGCCTTACCCCAGGTCATACAGCCAGTGAGTGGAAGAGCTAGAATTTGAACCCCATCTGGTTTCTGAGCCCCTTCCCTTTCTCCAAAGGGAGGCTGTGGGCCTACTGACCTCATGCTGCTCCAGAAGCATTTTTTGCAGCTGGGCATATACCTCCTCAGCCTTCTGGGAGAGTCGCAGGTCCTCATGGTGGATCAGGATGAAGTCACCCTCTTCATCCGTTAAAGGTGAAGGTACCTGCTCAGGTCACAAGGCCCCTCAGGGGCCTCAAGAGTCAGATTATTCCTCTATTGAGTCTAACACATACAGAATCTAAACTAAATGTTTCTCCAGCTTCTAACCTCCAGTGATGGGAACTCACTGCCTGCCATCCTACCCCAGCCACTGCAATGAATGCTCTGCTTTCCACTGGCCTTGCCCTGCCTGGCCAGCTCTGACCACAGGCAGTCCACCTAGCCCTCCTTGGCCTCTCTCGGGGCCATGGGGCAGAGATAAGCAAAAGCAGAAGGTTCTTCCTCAGCTGTCACCACATCCTACCTAAGTACTCCCTCCTCCAAGCAGCTACCTTGTTCACAGCCCTGCCCATCAAGCCTGATACCCACCTCTCTGCCTGAGAAGTCCTGCGGCTTAACCAGGTAACACTCACCTTGGAGAGGTCCACAGGTCGCCCAGCTCGGACCTGGATGATCTGGGCCTCAAGGCATTTGGCCACCCGCAGATGGGCTTTGGCCTGCTCCAGGTCCTGGGCGCGCTTGGCCTTCAGGGCTGCCCGCTGGTACTGCAGTTTACGTGCCTCTAACAGCGTCAGCTGCTCCCGTACTGAAAGGAGGGGACACTGGTTAGACCCATGCCTACCCCTCAGTACAGCCTTCACTCCTCCATCCCTCTTCTCCCCAACTCACCAGATGGACTCAGTGACTCCTTGGAACTTGAGGGCTTGGGCTCAGATGGGGGCCGGGATGAAGGCACCACAGGCTGTGCTGGCTTCTTGGCCACTGGGGCCTGGGCTGGGGGCTCATCCTACAGGTACCCAGGAGGCTGTCACAGGGGATCTGTTCCTCACCCTGGCCATGAGCTCCCAGACTAGGGGTCTCTCCCTAACGCTGCACTCTTGGTACGATCTGAGATGAATGCCTTCCTCGCATGGGCCCCAGAAAATCTCAGAGCTAGAAGAAGCCTCAAAAGCTCTCTGAACTAACCTCCCTGACAGGAGACAGCAGAGCAATGGGGATGGAACCTGGGCTCCAGAGTCAGAAAGACCTTGGTTTGAATCCCACTCTGCTAACTCCTAGCTGGGCACTCTTGCCCAAGTTTTTTCTCTATAAAATAAAGGAAAGAATACCTACCTCACTGGGCTTGTTAATATGGGACACCAGAGCCTGGGTTTGCCCTTCATCTGCTGTTTCCTCCCATCAACCCCTGGAGTCTCGGGCCCTCAGGCAAATCTCGGGCCCTCAGGCAAACCTCTTCCTGGTCCTCCTCTTCCTCTGCTGGGGTTGCATCCTCCGAGGCCAGTTTCTGGGCAGCTGCTAAAGTAGCTGCCACTACATCTTCCTCTGTATCCATGGTATGCTCCAGGCCCGGTATGGGGGGGAATCCTGGAGAAGGGAGACAGCCAGGAGAGGGGCAGTGTAGCCTTGGGGAGGCACCAATTTGCCATGGGTCCTGTCGGGATCTTTCTGGGTATGACTGGGATGGATGGCTTCCACAGAGTGGAGGCAGATATGTGAGAAATCATTCCCTCCACCCCAATCCTGCTCAGAGATCTCCTCATAAGCCCCTAGGCCAAACCCCATTCACCTGGAGGAACAGGCAACTCAGCAAAGTCAACTTTCCGTCCTGCTTGGTGTGCTCGAATGGCATCTTGATATTGCTGCAAAAGAAGGCAAGGAGGGAAGTATGGTGGGCAGCAGTCTGCAGGCTCCACTCAGGGAGACAGGGAGAGGAAGAATGAAAAAGGAGGAAAAAGAGCCCCTGAGGCAGCAGGAGCTCAAGAGAGAGAGGCAGACAGATAGAGACTCAAAGACCAGGGCACAGACAGACAGAAGCCAGCCAAGAACAGAGGCCAACACAGAGGAGGGGGCTGTGCAGCGGTAGGCTCACCTTGGCAATGCGCTCATGCATCCGGGCCTTGCGCTCATCCCCACTGCCCCGGGCCTGGATGCCTGCCTCCCGGTACTTGTTCAGCCTCTGCTGCAGGGCGTCTAGCACTGTCTGTGGCTCAGCAGGGGCCACTTAAAAGGAGGAAGGAGGGCATCAGCTCTGCCTGCCTCCCCTCCATATCCCCACTCCACAGTCCCAGCATCCTGGGGTCCTACCTGAGGTTGCTGGGATGTCAGAGGCCATCACTGGCTGTACTCGCTCCACTGCTGGGGGTGCAACTGAGGGTGCTGTAGGGGCCTTGGTAGCTTGTGGGAGGGGCTTCAGGTCTGAAGGACCCAGAACAGAGATGTAGGTGGGGGTGCCTGGCCAACCCAGCCCCTGCCTGAGCAGACTCCCCCAACCATTCCCATACTGACCCTCAGGTGCTGGGGGCATGGCACTCAGGTCCACAGGCTTCCCCTTCTCCAAGGCCTCCAGGACAGCACCAAATCTCTGCAGTAGGAAGAAAGTCAGGTCTGGGGGCATAAACCAGGGAACCTCAAGAATCTGGGCTGAAAAAACTCCCCCTCAGGCCAGCCTCACTCAAGCCTAGTCTAGCTGTATGACACTGAGCAAGTCACTGCCCCAATGGAAACGAGGGGCTGGACATAGGGCCTCTGAGTCAGATGCCGTACCTTCCCAATCCTCATGAGCTCTCGGGCACGGTCTAAGTCTCCAGCCCGCTTGGCATTCAGAGCAGCCACTTTGTACTCTCTCTGTCGGGCCAACAACAGGGCCCGTGGGTCTGGGTCAGAATCGGGCGAGGCAGAAATACCAGGGCTGTCCAAGAGGCTTGTCTCAGGCTGGAAGGGGTTGTCTATGGAGAAACAAAAAGTCCACAGAGAGGGCATCAGGGCCAAAGAAGAAGATTCAAGTGCCTCCAGGTCTGGCTGCCCTGAGGGACCTCTCAGGAAAGGTGAGACTGAGCAATGGACATCGGCAACAGTGACGGCAGGCTGGGGAGGCAGGCCGTGGGCTCTGGCCTTGGGAACCAGGACTGGACTTGACTGTCTCCAGATACCTGGTTCCACAGAGGGGGGAGCTGGGGGTTCTGCTTCAGGCCTCCTGCTGGTTGTTTCCTGGGGGGCCAGGGGCCTCTTGCCCAAGGCCACTGGAGGTGGGATCTCATCCTCACTGATCTTCCTGCCTTTCCTCACAGCAGCCAGCTGGGACTCCAGAGTCTGAGGGAGAGAAGAACCAGAAACCTAGCCGGCCATTGCAGGCTGGACCCTGCTCAGAGACAGGCCAGGGATCCTTCCTGCCATAAGGCTGGTGGGAGGCTTCCCCTCCATGGCCCAAGTTCCTCCTGTGCCTTACCCTCAGCCCCCACTGCCCTCAGCCCCACTCTGCCCAGCCCTGGTCCCCAGCCGAGCCCAGCCCACCTTCAGGCCACGGTCACAGCGCCTGGCTTTGGCCGCGTCACCTGCCTCCGTGGCACTGACCGCAGCCTCACGGTAGTTGTGGATTCGCTCCTCCAGCAGAGCCTGCAGCCCCCGAGGCCCTCCAGCCTGTAGATACTTTGGTTCAGGGCCTGGCCACTCCAGGGCCAGCTAGGCCCTTGCTGCTCCCTCCCTGCAAGGAAGCTAACCCTGAAAATGAGGCACTTGGATTCAAGGAGAAGGAAGAGCCTAAGAGCCCCACGGTGGGAGGCAAAGACTCACTGGAGAGGCCAGAGGCCATGTCAGAGGCAAACACAGAGGCCCAGACAATCTGTGGAGGCCAGGAAATGGTTGCGGGGGTAGTCTGAGAGAACAGAGAGGCCTTTGAGGCCGCCTAGGAGTTTCTTCTGCTCAGTCTCCACTTGGGGCAGCTGGGAAGGGTTACTGTCGACTTCCTCGTCCAGCCACACTCCATGTATGTTATACATGGACGTGCGGGGCACAGAGGACACTGGACCCCTCCAGAACCTACCTGAACTGCTGGGACTGAAGTTGTTGGGAGAGCTGTCTGCACTGGAAGTTCAATGTTGTCCTGTCCCTTCTCCTCAGAGTCACCAGGGCTGGCTGTCTCATCGCCATCCAGGGGCCCAGCCTCCTCATCTGCACCCAGAACCTCCTGCAGCTCAGTCTGAGGAGACATAAGTCCCAGGAGCTTGAGAGCTGCATGGCAGCACCTGAGAATAAAAGATACTCTCCCCCAGCAGTATTTCTCAGTATTAGTCACTGTGCCTGAAAGTTTCCTTTATCAAATCACGCTTTTAATCTGACCACAGATAGCCTTAAAAACAGTGAAGCCGCTAAATCTGATCTCCAAGTACAGAGCTCAGACCAGACATCAAAGGCGAATGGTCTCACACTGCACAGTCAGGAAAGGGACCCAAGAAGGGCAAGGCACTCACTCAACGTCAGAGTGCACAGAGGGACAAACCCCAGGCCTCCTCCACAGGCTTGGCCACAGAGCCCTCAGACACCAGCCTGGTAGACGCACCAGCAAGTCTGCATCCTCCTCCAGTCCTTCCTCCTCCTCCTCCTCCTCCACATCCCGCATACAGTCCGCCGCCAGCTTCTCGATGTGGGCCATAGGCAGCGGGGCTGGGGGAAGAGGGTCACAGAGAGTCAGAGCAACTCAGAAAAGGTTCATGAGGAGTAAAGGAGGGTCTTCAATACACTGCACTGGCAGACACACCTAGGTAGAAATCCTCCCTCCCTTCCACAGCCAAAGTCCCACCTTGGCTCTCCCTTTATGACCCAGCACAGAAGACCCTCAGCAGGGAAACCTTCCTGGACCCTGTTCAGCATTCCTGCCAGGGGAGTTATTCACAGATACATCCATCCATCCCCCCATATCACACCTTTCACGTATATAAAGATTTTTAACATTCATTTGAGCTTTACAATAATTCTGCAAGACAGGTAATATTATCCCCATTTTACCTGTAAGTAAACAGAACTTTCTTAATCTTCCTAACATTGCAATCCTAGTAAATGGCAGAGCCAAGACTCAAACCTAGACTTGTCTAACCCAGAGCAGGCTTGGCCTGAGAGAGA
Source organism: Camelus dromedarius (assembly GCF_036321535.1). Taxonomy (NCBI): domain Eukaryota; kingdom Metazoa; phylum Chordata; class Mammalia; order Artiodactyla; family Camelidae; genus Camelus; species Camelus dromedarius. Next base: position 33,456,393 of record NC_087449.1, on the reverse strand, counting down.
AGGGCCGTGGTTCTCCTAGACCAGTGAGCCCCTCCCAGGTCCTCTCACTGTCCTCAGCTCAGGAGAACATGGGATGGGAGGTGGTTCTCTCTGAGGGTTCCTGGTGAGGAGAGACAAAGATTTAGACCCTTGGACCCTCCCAGGCTTCAGGCCTCTGTCCTCTTTCAGGCCTCTGTCCTCTTTCAGGCTAGGGAGGGAATACCACTCATTTATTCATTTGACATAACTTATGTGCACTTATTATGTACCCAATTCAGTCAGCGCTGGGCCCCTACTCTATATGAGCCCTGGCTCAGGCTAAGGATAGGGACCTGAGCCAGCCTGTGATTCACACTGCTGACTGTCCACAACGGAGAGGGCGCAGTCCACAAGGGACTGAGCTCCCCATCACACAGCTGTATGAGTGGGCCAAGACGACCTCCTGGTGGCAGTGCTGCAGGAGGGACACGGGTATCACAAAGACCCAGGGATCGGGCTGGCTCCTCCCAGCTGTGAGGAGAGGACCCTCTCCACAACCTGCCCGAGCCCATCTGGTCCCAGTACCAAGCGCTGTCAACTCACCCTGCCCCTTGGGTTCTGGCTTCCTGCCAGTGGTCCCTGCTTCCCCAGTGAGAGCCAGCAGCTCAGCCTCCAGGTCCCCGTCATCTTCAGTCTCCTCCATCCCCAGCAGCATGTCCTCAGGGCTGAACTCCACAAAGAGCCCGAGCTGAGGGCAGAGAAGGTTTCTTAGGAAGCACACAGTGAGGCTCCAGGAGGTCACTGTTTATGGGACCTACAGTGTAGAAAGGGAAACTGAGGCCTGAAACATTACCCCTTGGGGCACTTATCTCCCTGGTGACTCTACAAAGAACGCAGTAAGACTACACTGCCATTGTTATTACCAACAACAACAACAGCACTGCACGATTCCCTTAGTTCATTCTCATAGCCCTGAGGCAGGTCCTATTTTCTTTTAAATTGCAGTGAAACATTTGCAGCATGAAAATTACCATCTTAACCATTTTTAAGTGTAGAGTTCAGTGGCATTAAGTAAATTCACACTGTTTTTCTACCATCACAACCATCTGTCCACAGAAGCATTAAGTACATTCACATTGTTTTGCTACCATCACAACCATTTGTCCACAGAACTGTTTCTCATCTTGCAAAACGGAAACTCTGTACCCGTTAAACAACTCCCTATTCTCCCCTCTTCCCAGTCCCTGGTAACCACCATTCTTCTTTCTGTCTCTATGAATTTGACTACTCTAGGTAAAGTTAGGTCCTATTTTTATCTCCATGTTCAGATGAAACGGTCTTGTGAGTGGCAAAGCTAGAATTTAAAATAAGATCTTATGCCTTGACTCTATGCCCTTTATCCTACCACCTCCCTTACCTGCCTCTTTAAGACACTAAAAATGGGCTGAGAAGTCTCAGAACTTGGGCCCAGAAGAAATAAATGGAGAAGAATTAGAGGACAGACCCCATCAGTCTCCCACTTGGGCCACAGCCCTGGCAAGCAAATTTGTGGCCCTAAATAAGGAACCCATGAGAGCACTGAAGCCTTTAAACTTTGGTGGTTCCTGAACCCTCCAGGTCATTCACACGGAGGTGGCCATGGCAGGATGATGCCTGGGTTGAAACACAGGAGTGTTCAGGCCTCATCTCCTACGGGTGTGTGGTAGGAGCTTGTCAGAGGGTCTCTAAGGGTTCTGCCAACTCCAGGAGGCACACGCGAAGTCTCCAGACTAACAGGGAAAGCATGCAGATGACCCAGTTTGCCTAAGTTGTCAGAGACCCCCTCCCTCAGACTGACCCAGAAGTGAAGGTGAAGGAGGCTATTTTCATACCTGCTTGGCAGCTGCCACACCCTGGCCACTGGCCTGAGGGCCCTTCCGAGGTCTTGGCCCTGGCATCTTGGCAGCCTAGATACCTGTTTAATAGGGAGTGAAAGAGATTCAGACTGGAGCAGCCTACAAGCCCAGCCCTCAACAGAGCTACCTGCAGTAAGGTGTGGTTTGTAAACTCCCAACTCAGAAAAAGAATGCAATGCTTACACCGAAAGATGAAATACTAACGCTGGAAGTACAGCACTGAAGCAAGCAACGTGGGAGACGGAAGGGAGGGGACCACCTGTTAACAGGTATAAGAGGAGAGTGTGGACACAAGAAAACCTTACTGAACTGACGGATAAATGTGGATTAAGCCCAAAAGGCTGAGTGGGATGGGCCTAAGAAGGCAGATTCAGGGAATTAACTCTAGGTGCAGGGTGCGTTCAAGGCTGGGGAGGATTCAGAAAGGCTCTAAAACAGTCCTGTCAGATATGGTGGCCATATATGGCTATTTATGTTTGAATTAAATTAAATAAAAAAGACTGTTCCTCAGCTAGTGGTTACCACTGGCCAGCACAAATAATGAACATCTACATCACTGCATAAAGTTCTATTGGACGGTTCTGGGCCAGAGAAATGTGACTCAGCATTCTGATTCTCTTAAAGATCTCACAACCGTTCATAGGACCCACCATGTGTCAGTCCGTGTGCTGGGCACTGGGAGAGCAGGAATGAATGTGACATGGTCTCAGCCCTCAGAGAACATTTACATGGTGCAGAGCACCTCATCAACGGACAAAACCCACGCAGGGTGGCATCAGAGGCCATACGTGCCCAGGGATGGCCTCTTTTCCAGCGCGCGCGCGCGCACACACACACACACACACACACACACACACACACAGGCTTCTTGGAGAAGGGGAAGGAAGGGGGAATAGGAGTCCAAATGTAGGCAATAACCTATAATGGTTCTGAGGTGAGAAAGTTTCACCTACACAAGGAAACTAAACTGGGATCATCGAGGCATAAAGTGTGAGCCCAGGAATGGTACAAACGAAGCTGATAATGTGAGCAAAGGGCAAAACAGAAAAAAATTTAAATCTAAAAGAGTTTGGGCAAGACTCTGAGAGCAATGGACGTGACAAGATCAAGTCAGCGATTCAGAAACATCCCTCTGGCTGCAGAAAAGGAGGAGGTGGGAGAGAGAACCGAGGCTGGAAGCCGTCTCTCGTTACCGAGTATCTTGCAACGGTCCCAGAGAAAGCTGAGGGACAGTAAAGGCGACGTTAAGGACAGACACAGTGTAGGGATTCCAGGGTTAGGGGTAAAATCAACAGAGCCCCAACGTTAACTGGACGTGCGCGCACGGGAGGGGGCGCTCAGGGTGACTCCAGGCGTCAGATATCGGTAATTTGGGTGAAAGGCGGGCGGTCAACTGAGCGGGGGATACGGAGTGAGCGGGCCGGTCAGACGCGCCAAGTCTGCGGCTCCGGGGACACCAGGCTGGACCCAGGCCCAGGCTCAGGAGAGGGGAGGGCAGGGAGTGCACAAGGGAGGCGAAGCCGAGGACCCCACTCCCGCGCCGCAGGATGCGCCGCCCTGCCGTGCCTGCCCAGCCTCCGCCATCTCCCCAGTCGTGCCCTCATCTCCCCTCGCCGGGGACGGGTACGCGGCATACCTCGCGGCGGATCCGAAACCGACCCGGGCCTTCTCCCCCACGGCACCATCCAGGGCTCCCGCGGCCCCGGGGCCGCCGAGGCCGCCGCGACAGGAAGCGCCGCGGCGGGAGACTGCTCACGCCCTAACACGTGACTCCACGCCCCTACGCCAAGCATTACGCATGCGCAAGACGAAGCGGGCGTGGCGCTCCGACAGGTGACTCCAAGGGTGGGGTTCTCAGCGCGCAGGCGCCTTCGGGCAGGTAGCGCGAGGCCCTATGGGAGGGTCATTGCCCGGGTGCCGGATGTTCGGCTGCTTGCGCAAATGCAGCAGGTGCGCCCCCTATCTGTGCAGGTTTACAACTTCCCCGCCAAGCTTAGTTCCTCCCACTCCGAGGCGGCTTGGGCGCCCGCTCGCCGGGCCTATCTAGCCTCAAGTCCAAGTCCCGCCCGTCTCGGCTTGGAGGCGAGGCAGGCGCAGGCTCAGTCTTAGAGGAAGGGCTTCGCTTGCCACCTTCTTCAGGGTGTTTTATAACTGAGTCTCTAGGGAAAAAGAAAGGGGTCTCACCATATTCTTGTTAATCGTTCAGCATCTGAATGTACCTTTTCTAGTCGGGAGGCGGGTTGAATATTTAAGATTTGACAGACAGTACTGATTACACCTCTTCATAAAGTCCCTTCAGACAGTTTAACACCAAGTTCTAACACCCCTACCCTGCAGGGCAATGGAAAGGGTACGGGAAGGGGCTTTAAAAAGAATCTTCCATCTAAAACAAACCTTGTAAATCACTTCCTACTATTTCCCAAACTTTAAAATCGTTGTTTTGTGGTTAGCGGTCTTAAAGATCTTCCAGTTCCCTTGGACAAAGAACTTTTCCATCTCCTTACTTCTTTTGGGTGATTTCCCAAAGAGACTGTCTTGACCATTTTAAAATTGAAGAGTCACTCCCATATGTCTTATTAAATTTTAAAATATTTTATAATTGAAACATTTAAGATATACACAAATATACAATATTTCACATTTGACAAGATGCAAGCTCCATAAAGGCAGAAGTTTTTGTTCTTTATCTCCAGTGTCTAGAGCAGTTCATGGTACATAAGAGGCACTCAATAGTTTCTATTTTTTGTGTAAATTAATACAAGCGCACTCACCACAAGTTCCAAAGAAATATCAAGTCTCTTGAATTTGTTATTATTCCTGAACATTCCTATGTCTACAATCGATGTATATATCTTTAAGCAATCCTTGGTATTTTTTTTGCAAGCTTTAACGTTGTCTCATTGTTATCACTGCATATATTCTTCAACTTTTTTTTTTTTTTTACTCAACCTTGTTTTTAAGCTTTACCCATTGATACTTACTACTTTTCATCTCTGTATGGTATGTCATAGTATGAAAATAATTCATTTTTCCAATGGATTGTCATGACTGTGCTATGAACATTTTTGTACACAACTCCTGCTGTATACATGTGTTTCCCCAGGGTATATACTTAGGAGTGGAATTGCTGGCTTATAGGATTTCTGAATTTTCTAAATATTACCAATTATCTCCAATGCAGTTGTTCTAGTGTACAAACCCATCAATGGGCACTTGGGTTTCAATTTTTTTGTATCACCACGGAAAGAAATTTAAAAAAAATTTTTTTAACAAAAAAAGAAGAAAAAATAAAAACAAAGAACATGGAAAGATTTTTTGAATAGATGTGTAAGTGTTTTGACCTGAAGGCCTCTTTTACTATTAAGTTTCCGTTTTGTTACTCATTCATATTTCTTATCCTGTGGATGCCTTATTTACCCATTTTTCCCTTTTCTTATTGTATAATTCTTAAAAATATTCTAATAGTGACCCTAGCCCATTATATACATTTATAAATGTGTATCCATGTATTTTTTCCCAAACTAGTTAATTAGTTACATTTATTATATTTAACTCATAAATGTCTCATCATGATTCTAAGAACAAGGTCATTCTCCTACATAACCACAAAAATTTATCACACTCACAAAATTTAATATTTACATAATATTAAATTACCTAATATAAATATAGTCCATAATAGTGCTTGTAATTGTATCACTTAAATTCACAATCCAACCAAGGTTCTCACAGTGTACTTAGCTATTTAGCCCTCATCTCTCATCTCCTTTGGTGATAGGAATATTTTTAAAGAGGAATTTTGCCTTGCAGAATATTTTTCCTTCAATTTTGATTTATCTGCTAGTTTTTCTCATCAGTAGATTCAGGTCAAACATTTCTGGCAGGACTATGATGTGGGTGATGTGTTTTTCTTAGTACCCGACATGAGGTTTTAGATGTCACTTTGTTCCATTGTTGGTTTCTATGTAAGTATTAGAATTACTTGCAAAGTTATACAAAAAACCCTGCCAAGATTTTAATTGGAATCAATTCATATTTATAGATTAATTACATCTCTTTATTAGATTTATTCCTTGGTATCTTAAATTTTCTGTGCCATCTAAGTCTTTTTTATTTAAAGATTTGTTTTTATGATAAATGGTGCCTTTTTAAAAATTCTGTATTCTATCTATTTGTTGCTAGGTATTATTTATTACTGATATGATTTCCAGCAGTTCTTTTTCATAAACTAAGTTTGTTACACTTATATTGTTCAAAAGTTAAAAGATACATAATGACATACAGTGAGTCTTCCACTAACCCCAAAGGTGGCCATCTAGTTCCTTCCCAGAGGTAACCAATGTAACTAATTTCTTACATATTCTCCCAGGACTATTTTATATAGGTACAGTAATTGTGTGCATGTATTTATATACATGGAATGTTACCATTAAATAAATGAGAGGGCTCCTAACAGAAATAAAAGCCAGAGAAAGGGCCTATTGTAGGAAGGACAGTTTGGTTTTATAGTCTGATGTTTGTAATGACTGTTAAACTTCCCAAACACTCTGGAAAAAGCAAAGGATTTAATGGAAAGTTCCAAAATACACAACAGCCATTTCCACTCAGTATACTTTGCTACAATGATTCCATGTGCTTAGAAAAAGGAAATAGGGCTCTTTCAAAACCACAGATCACAGTCCTTCCCTGTGAAGCCATTCACTCCTCTTTCAGTGCGTACAGAACATCATCCTGGCTGACGTTGAGCCGCACACGAAGGAGCAGGTCATTCCTGCTGGGCTCCACGAGGAGGAGGCGGCAGGAGCCCAGGTGAGAGCACACTGCCATGGCCTCCGACATGGTGGGATACGGGAGTCCCTCCATCCTGCACAAGGCCACGTGTTGACTGTATACCTAGAAACAAAAAGCAAATCTGAGGTCAACTGCCGAAAAGGTAGTCCTGGGTCTGTAAGCAATTGTTTATTTCTTTTGGGAAAATGAGACACTTCTTGTCCAGGACACTCAGTACCCCAGAATGCATCAGTGGGTGTTTCCCTGGGGCACAAACACAGGGGCAGAATACAGTACTGGCCTCGGAATCAGAGAACAGCAGGTCTGAACTCTGGTTCTACCAATTACCTAAATATGCAACCCAGGGCCAATTATTTCACTTTTTGAGATTCAGTTTTATCTTTAAATATACTACAGTATCCATCATGAGTTAATAGATATAAAATGTCTGGTAACTGTCACTGTTATACAAACAGTCCTTGTCTCTGGGGCTGAGCATTCCAATTGTGCTTGTCAGGAGCAGGGATATTAACCGATTCAGCGCAGGGTCCCTGGCATGCATCACAATTACTGGCACATTGTAGATGTTTAGGCAATATTTACAAATTAAAATGAAAGTCACTCTGCAGAAGAGCAATCTCAGGCTCTAGAAGAACAATAACGGGCAAAACATGACCAGCAACTAAATATTTAGAAAAGAATTTAAAGAAGATAAGCTGAAAGGAAATAAAGAAGTAGCCGGAAGGAAAATTATTTCCTGACGTATCTGTCTAAAACATACTCATACACACACACAGACACACAAACTTCCAGGTACTCAGATACCTTTAACAATTCATCTTCAAAGGCAGTCCGGTACCCATGGACACCAGTTTTAAATAAACCACTAAGACACCAGCCCTAAAGATTCCTTTTACTTGATATAGTTGAAATTATGCTCAGAATGTTTGGATTGATCTTTGTGATTTGTTTTTAAATATAGCTTGTTCTGAAAGACACCATAAGCTATTGTTCATCTTGGACTCTCTCACTTCCAGAAAAGTACCTGGCACATAGTAAAGCTTCAATCTAATATCAGAAACCAGCTGCTAAAGCTCCCTTTTCATACAACTCAATAAAATATCACATAAAAACAGGCACTGGTCTGATATTCTTTAGCATAATCAGATTGGCACAAAATAGTGACAGACTGTTACACAGTGGTTGAAATTTCCACATATTTTAAAGGCACCAGAACAAACTCTAGAAGGATTTTTAAAAAGCAGATCAATCACCTGTTGAAACGTTGCTTCCTCCAGCCCTGATCGACGGAACTCTGCAAGGATGGCTCTCAGGAAGCTCTGTTCCAGCACGGAGGAATTTCTTGAAGAAAATGAGATGTGAATACTATTCAGTGGCTGTACCACCAACCCAGAGGAAAGCCAAATAGAGCTTCTCTGTGTCTTTAGAGAAGAGACAGGAGAAAACTGAGGACTGTTTCCTCCTATAGTCCTATATCATTTGCCAAGGATTCCCCTTCCTTCCAAGTCTCAAAATGATACGAAAAAACACCACTTTGGAAGTGAGGGAACACAGCGACTCTACCTGGACGTGAACCAGCACCCCCACTGCATTCAGTGTGAGAGAAGTTGCTACTTCCTCTTGCTTCCCCAGCACATTACTTCATAAACACCTGGAGTGTAGCTCAACACATGGTCATTATTCTGTTGCACTAGATTACATTTCTGTCTCCCTGACTAGACTATGCCTCAAGAAAAAGGGCAGCGTTTTCAGTAAATGCAGGTTGAATAAGCAGAAGCTTCGAAAGGGAAACATGCTTCCATAGCCCTCCTGCTCTGGGGCCCTCTCCAGTGGTCTTCCAAGGGAGGTGCAGGGTCATGGAGCAGAAGCGGCTTACTTGATGGCAGTGATGTATGATGAGGAGAACATCTCATCGACCGCTTCCAGTAAGTGGGCTGTGGTGACCAGGCCAGGGGAGCCGGGCTTCTGGTGGGAGAACTCACAAATCTCTGTGGCACGCCTACAAATGTCCAGGCAGCGTCGTGCATCTCCAGAGAGGGCTGCTACCTACAGGAGGGAACATTTTATTCCTTGAGATCCCCCTGTCCTCTCAATCCAGGAGAAAAACCATCTGGTTCTGTGTTCAGCTACAAGGAAAGGCAGGGCTGGGAATGCACTTAAGCCTGAAGTTAATTACTTAGCCCGGGCTGGGAACCTGGTGGGAGCCCAGATGTAATCATATTGCACTTGGGGCCCTTCCCTGAATCTACACCTTTGCCCTGGCTTTACAGATAACTCCACAATGGAAAAGGCAGAAATTCTGTGTTATTTAACATTAGGGAAATGAAGAAATCTAAAAGAAGGGACCCTTGGCCCCAAATCATTATTGAACCATCTGGGAACACAAGGGCTCTTGTTCCTTGAAGAGAGAGAAGAAGCCAAGAGGCTAAGGTAGAGCCTATTTTGGAGAATGATTAAGCCACAGCCTGAGCCTCCCTCACAGCACATGTTAAGTTTTGGAGACCACCTGGTCAACGGCGAAGTGAACCAGAATCAAGAGGCAAGGAAGCCACAATGCTGGAGGACCCAGAGGAATCTGTAGTCGAATGAATCAGAACCCAGCATGCCAGTGGCTGCCTTGCCTGCCATGTGCACAGAGACTGAGGGACTCCCGGGCTCCCTTCACAGGGAATCTGACACTTTCTCCCAAGCTGACATAGAAGGGCCCTTGCATTTTAAATTTCACTGAGGGAACCCCTGGACTCACCATTGCCTGCAAGGCTCTCTCAGTTTCTGTATTCCCAGTGCTTGCCAGCAACCCCCATCATTTGCCTGACAACCATCACAGGCGATGACATCCTGCTGATGGCCTCCCCAAATAACTATTTCCTTCCAAAATTCATGCTATGTTAAGTTTAAAAAAGCAAGTGGTATAGGTATATATACATATATATGTATGTGCATATATATTCACACACAAGTAGTCATTTCTGGGAAGTGGGATTACAGGAGTTTTGAAATGTTTTGCATATATTCTGTTTTCAGAATTCAATTTTAAGGCATTCAAAACAAAAATCACTTTGCCAGTAACCCAAGACAGAAACACGAGCACCGGCTTACATTCTTCCCTCCCTCTCATCTCCCACATCCAAATGGGGAGGCTGTCCTCAGGATGTTTCTGCCCTATTGCTTCTCCTCTCCTCTGATCACCATTACCACTGCCCTGGGAAGCAGAGCCATGTAGTGTTAACAGCATGGATTCCAGAGCTGCTGCGGAGGCCTAGAACCGAAGTGGACACGGGGCCCTGGGAGGCAGAAAACACCCAAAGCGGTCCTCACTCTAAGCGTATCCATGAACCCTGCCCAACCAATGTGAAATCTAAGAGAATACTGTGCATAAACTTGGGACCCAACCCCCACTAAGGCTCAGAATAAGGGGGAGAGACTCACATACAGAAAAGACAGCAAGAAAAGGCCTGTTTTGACCTTGGTGCTAGGTTGCTATAGGATAAGAAAAACCCAACTGAGTCTTTGCAACCACAAGCCCTCCAGGCAGGACACAGGAAGCCTACTCTAGTAAATGTGACTACCCCCGAAAATATGGGAAAGAACTGAAAATACTGAAATTGGCCCAATCAGACTGCCCCACAGTGAAGCTCTCAGTGAACGAGCCCCACTCATATGCTCAGAGCTCCCAATCAGCTCTGTAATCTCCACCCTTAGCCCTGAATGGACACCAAGACATCTGAGGAAAGTAACAGTGCAATATAAAGACCAAAACCAAGAGACAAAAGCATCTTGGAGGAAAAAGGAGAAAAAAATCTCTATAAGTAGGATGGCATAAAAAAGGACTGTTCGGGGGGGGGGACTTTTAGAAATTGCAAGATAGCAGAAGTGGAAAAACTCTACCCAATAGAAGGGTTAGGTAGTAACTTTGAGGCTCTCTTTCCTAGAAAGCAAACTTGGAGACGAGCAGCATATCTGGCTCACCTATGACCCCAGGACCTAATACATTGCCCTGCTCTGAGCAGGTGGCAAAGACGTGTGCTGCTGAGACAGGCACTCCAAGTTCATGTCGTTTTGGGTAAGAAACTAGAAATAAGCCTGTAATTCTTTTAAGTGCTGAATACTGTGGATGTGTGGTTTCTTCCATTCAGCTTGAGACAGATATTTAACCCGCTTTGTTCCTCAGCAGCCTCGCAGAAGTCTTAATGGAATCTCAGTTGGCATTCTCCCAGTGAGACTGGAGGGGGCGGGCACCCCACACTTCATACCTACCATGGAGTGTGCGCCCTGCCGGCACATTACAGACGTGATCTCACTTAATTCTCATAATGACCCAATGGGGTAGCTATTCCCATTTTTCAAAGAAGAAAACAGACCCAGGACGTTTCTAAGTAACTTTCCTATAATCTTCCATATGCCTATTAGTGTTAGAGCCCAGATTCAAACCAGGCTTATCTATTTGACTATACTGCCCTTTTCAATATACAAACTCCCTGAATCAATTAATTTGCATTTGTATTTTGGCCCACCATACTTATAGCCTTCTGATTAATTATACAATAAGAATGTTAAGGAATTTTTCAAAATTTTGTTTCTATTTCTTGGGATTTGTTTTTACAGGACTTCCCAAACGTCTCTTCATCTCCAGAGCACCCAGCACAGGGCTTCTCATGGGAGGTACTCAGCAAAGACTTGCCCTGTGGCTAGGAGCTCCCCAAAGCCGACTTACCTTCCTGGCTACCAACTGGATGGCATCATCCTCAAAGGCCTTTAAATGTTCGAGTCGGGACACTAGGATCTGTTGCAGCTGGCTGTGCGTATAGGGCTGGAAGGACATCCTGGTTAGACCCTGGGGAGTCAAGACAACAGAGAAATAAGTTCATGGATTGCCCACTCTGACAGTCCTGCTGGAAAGCCAGCCTCAAGTCCCCAAATCTGATTTCCAAGTCTCGTATAACAATTGATACATCTCACCCCAGGACCACTGCTTCTGGCTCCTTTCGTCACTGACAATGGCCAGTAGTATCCTGTAGGGCCGTGGTTCTCAACTATTTCTTCATTTGGTTTAAAAGAACTGTTTATTCTACTAGAATCATTCAGAGGTAGATCAGAGTGGAGGGGCTCTAATCCGAGTGGGTGGGAGGCTCTTCAGCTCCTCCACATGCAGGCACAGCCTGGCTTCCCTCACACCTGTAAGTACTTGTTGTGCTTCCTGCCAAACTACAAGATCAAAGAGGGCAGAAACCACGCTGCCTTGCTCACTGCCTGGCAAGGGTAGGTGCTTAATATTCTTAAAAATAATTAAACTTGTAGGGCTCTGTGCTGTTGAAGAATGTACATGCAACAGAACACCAAGGAGATGTTTGTAGAAAATCACACAATGGTGACATATTTATTTCCAACTTAGAAATTGTAAGAATTTTGGAAGCCACATTTCTTACTTTCCCCATTTATTTTAGTTTCCTATGTATTCATTTTTGCAGAACTCCTTGGCCCAGCTTATGGATCTGTAAGAACAGCTTGAGAACGGCCCTACCAGTCGGCTGGACACCCGGTTCATCATGATGCGCTCTGGCAGGTCCATGGTGTTGGCAATGGTCAGGACCACAAGCCGGGCCTCCTTGTGAGTGGGCCAGTCAAAGAGATTGTACATTACGTCTTGTTTCTGAGTCCACAGAAGGTCAAGCTGACGGGAAACAGAGAGAGACACAGGGTCGGCCACAGAGACTGAGCCAGGGCCCCAGAGAAGACCTGTCACCACTGCGTTAGCTGCCCGTGCTCTTGGATCACACCAACAAAGCAGCCGGGCCAGCAACGGACACACGCCTCTCACCCCCAGAGTGGGCTCAGGTGAAGGAAGAAAGGAGAGAGGACTTTCCTCCTGCCAAGTATTTGCTCCCAGAACATCAGTCCAGAGCCACGCCACTTCTCCAGCCCTCCCGTGGGCACCGCCTTACCTCATCCACAAGCAGCACAGTAGTGTCCTGAGAGGACCCTCGGGTGCGGAATCGCTTTGCCAGAAGTTCTGCTGCGTGGTTAGCGGTTGCCCTCTGATCTGTCAGCTTCTGCATTGGGGAAAAAATAGGTGTGTAAGCTGTCAGGATTTTACTCTCCTGTATTTAAAGTTAAATCTGCTAACAGAGAAAGCTGTTTAGTCTGAGGACTTCAGTATCCTGTTCTCTGTCTTCCACACTTAGCCTGGGAGAAGAGAAGACACCACAGGAGATGACACATAGTGTCTGAAATGCAAATGAGCCACAGGCTGGTCTCAGAAGCCCCTCCAAAATCATTATTCCATGACTATTTATAACTGGACACAACTTGTTCCAAGATAACAGCTAATGAATGGCCTATCTCTAACCCCTTTGCCAGTTTGCCACACTGCCTCCTGAGGTCAGTTTTCACTGTGTTGTTAAATACTGGCTTCCAAAAATTCCTATCCAGCTCCTAGACTTCAGGGTCCTTGAAGGTAGGAATTCTGCCTTCCTTGCCCTTCCTACCTCTACATAAAGGACAATGCTTGTCATGTCATTAGTATGTAATATGCACAAAATTAAGTAAACCTTTCCCTTTTCACATGCCACCAAGAAATGGTATTTTCCAAAAAGCCCAAAAAGCTTTGCTTACCTGCAAGATCTGCACATAGACTTGGTGGGGCTCTGTCAGCTTCATGCCATTGACCTCAATGTATTGAAAGGGGGGAACATCATTTGCTTGGGCTGCCTGCTGTAAGCAGCGTATCACCTCGTGCACAGTGGCAGTCTTCCCTGTCCCAGGGACCCCAGAGATGTACATGCACCTGGGGCAAGAAGAGAAGACCCCGAGCTAGGTCTGGGCCATCTGCCGCACACTACCATCAGTTAGGAGTATGGGAATGTGGGCAGGAGGAAGGACAGAGACTCCTGAAGCATGCAGGTGGGGGCAGTAAGGACCATCCTTGGCAGCTGGTCAAAGTAAGACTTGTTTATATAGAATCAGTTATTTCACAGGAGACACTGTGTACAACGTGCCCACCCAAAGAAGGCCAGTGTCATTTTCTCTGTAAGACAGAATTTCTACTCCTATAGAATTACTCTGACAACAAAAGCTGCTTCAGAAGCTTTAGGCTTCTGTAATGACTCTCCCTGTTCTTCTGACACTGGGAAGAGACTGCTGGGTTGAACTACAGCACCTGGGGTGGTAACTAGCAGGGGCCTTCTGTTCTGACCATCCTGCGTCCCCCAACATGACTCACCCTCCAGTATGGTCAAGGAGTTTGCTTTCCACAAAGTTGTAGATGTCTTGGAATTCCTGTTCCCGACAAGGAAGAGACTGAGGTACAGCAGAAACATGCAGCCTACAGTTGGTGATAAATGAGGGAAAAGGAGGAATTTAGAAGCATTTCAGTCTCTACTCAATAATAAGTGGAAAAGACTTGTATAATCCCTTTCTCCACCCAGATCACCCAACTCACTGGTGCTAACCAACAGTATGTATCACCTGGGGCGCCTTCCCCTAATCACATGAGTGGACCTCATCTCACACACAGTCTGCTTCAGTTGCTTCCTGGCAGGATCTAGGCCTATGTATTTTGACAAAGTCCCCACATAGTTCTAAAGGGTCCTGCAAATGAGAAGCAGTGTCCTGACTAATCACCTGCCATCCCTAAGAACATGGTGGTCACAGACTGGAAACTCCTTCCACAGCCTGTGCACATTAGCTCACCTAGATACTGCCTGAGAGGTTTCTTTCAAACACACACGTTCATTTCACTCTCTATCTTTGTTACGTACACCAGTGACTGCAAATTACTCCCATTTCATGTGAATGAGAGCAGAGGCCTGCTTCTGCCTATCTGAAAAGGGCCCCCGAGCAGTGTCACCTCAGCCGGGCCTCCTCCAGTGTGTTGGTGGGCTCCTGGGCAGCCAGGTTTCGGCTGCGGATTCTGGGAGTTGCATGACGTGGTGTTCTGGGCTCGGGCTGTATTCAAAGGAGAGAACATATTTCAGAAGGAAAAAACAAAGCAAATCAGCAATCTGATTTGTGATGATCTGATAAAGAGAGGTGGTGAATTCCTCTTTGTTCCTTCCTGCATAAAGCACCAAGATGCTTCCTTTCTCCCTCACATTACCCTACATTTTGTTCATAGTGCAAACACAACTTATTTCTAATTTACATATAGTATCAGAATTTGAAAAGTGTCAGTCTGCAGAAAGGATGAATAAAAGTATGGATTAAATACTTTTTCAAAGCAAAATATTACCTTGGAAGAAAGACAAATTATTAAGAAATCCTAACTACTCTGCCCAAAGGCAGGGTAGTGCAGCAGACATAAACTGGGTTTGATTCATAAGATTCTCCTCTAGATTTCTTTGAAAATATGGTCAAACTTTAGCTCAGAAAGTCCACAATCCCTTGCATAGTAGTTGTGAGACAGGAAGGAAGAGGGCAGGGCACAATCATTGAGAGAATGACACAGCAATTGAAGATAGGACATAAACTGGTTAGAACCAACTCTGCCCAAGATGGCAGAACATCTGACTTCGAGGACACCTTGAGCCTTGTTATAGGGTCACTATGATACATTAACACACTAAACAGAACACCCACAGGTGCCATGACAGCTCCCAGGGTGACCATAAAAGGCCATGAAGTGTGCAGTGGCCCAGTTCCTGGAAATTCCTGCCCCTTCCCCAAATAGTTGGAATAATCTTCCTACTTGTTAGAAACTAACCACCTCCACACCTCAGGCCATCTTTTGAGATGGCCCACATTCTCTTCTGAGATGGCCCACACTCTGAGCAAGTTTATTTAGAAAGTGTATCTTTCTAAATAAACTGCCTTTCACTTTACTATGGCTCATTCTTGAATTCTTTGCTGTGCGAAGCCAAGGACCCTCACTTGGCAGGGCACATCCCAGGGATTCTCCTGAGATGTGAGACACGACCATCCTCTTGTGCCCCATTTTCCTACAGCACTTGGAGAAACCTTCCCAGATTTTTCCACTCCAAACCCTAGGGTCACTGTTCAGGTTAGGCCAACAGCCCTATTTTACTATTCTCTTTTTCCCTTGCTACTGGCTCATTAGAGCAGGCCTGCTACCCTGTAGCATTTATGGCATTTTCACAAAGCACTCCATTCTGTGGGGGCATTTCTCCTACCCACCCTCAGCTTCCAGCCAAGCAATAGTGATAATCTCTCCACCTCTTCAGTTAGGCAGAAAGCGTTTAGTCCTAACAGTTTAACTTGGCGAACACAGGAAAGGAATAACAAAACCTTGCTGAGAAGGTTTCAAAAAACTGGGCAGACTTCTACCCTTTTTATTATGCTAAAGAGGGCCCCCCCCCACACCCTATATCCCTTCTTTTGGGTGGGACTCAGAAGACGCAATCAAACCAGATGTACGGTGAGCTATTCACATCATAAGTCTGCCTCTAAACAAAGTGATCGATTGGATTTCCTTCCTCCACTACAGGTCTTTCTTTAACTTCACACAAGCTCAATCACATTTTTCTTGATATGGAAAAATGGAGATCAGCTTTAGGAAAAAAGCTCTAATTAGGCATTTCTAAACTGTTCTAAAGAGCAAGATGCTCCAGGAAAAAAGTTTCCTAACATGCTCATGCCCTCTTGGAAGGTCACAGTAACACCAGTAAGTTAATGGCCTTAAGAAGTCATGTGATAGTGAAACCAGATTAACTTTGTTTAATCTAAACGTTTCTCAAACTTATTTGAGCACAATAAGATGCTCTTTTCTTAACAGCTTTCAATGTTCTGCTAGAGTTCCACGGGAAGTAGAGAAATGTCCATTTATCATCTCTTCCATCTTACTGCTACACAATTCACTACCAGCACCTAAGCAGTGTATCCTCAGCTGTATCAAGAGGCACAAAAAAACCAACAACCCGGCCCAACAGCTCTGGATTCAGTGTCCCCTGAGCACTGACCACGCACAAATCTATGCAGCTTTCGCAGGAAATGCAAAGACAAGAGGTCAGTTCTTGTCCTTCCCTCAGGAAGTTCGGCTCTTGGTCACTTGGTTCTGTATCTTAAAAGGAACTTGGACTCAAGTCACTGTCTACTGGATCCATTTTCAGTCCAAGGATTCACCTACATCCTTTCCTCCATGAATATTCCCAGGGGCATAGTTTGAATATGACAGATCTGTGCTCAGAATCCAGTTGTTACTAGTTGTGTGAGTTCAGCCAGGACAATTTCTAAATTAAGAGAGTGGTGCTTCACTGGAAAATAAACCTGAAAGAACCTTACAGTTTTCTTTGGTGTTTTGGAGGGAGTCTGTAAGGATGACTTCATAGAAGAGCGTAGGTTCCTGGACACACTGCTGTGTGTTCTCCTTGGAAGGGGGGGTGGAGAGGCCTCATCCTCCTCACTGCCAGAGTCTGAAATCTCTGCTGCCGGCAGAAACTCTTCCCCTTCTTCGTCACTTTTACTATTACCTAAAAACCTGAATGGTGGGACACATTATTTTCTGATATTCAGTGTCTGAAGTCTAAATAAGAAGCTCCTAATAGGTCAGTGTGGATTAGAGGTATTGCAGAGTCTTTCCTGCAACTGAGCAATACAGGATGTGCTCCACTTCTTGGGCCCTTGCTCCTGAAAGGCTTTGCTAAGGGCTTTATTTATATTATCTCATTAAACCCCTTAACAACTTTGTGACTTGCTTATTATTATTAATTATTATTATTATTACTCCCATTTTATAGATGAGGAAACTAAGGCTTAGAAAGGTTAAGTAACCTTCCCAAAGATAGTAAATGACAAAGCCCAGGTTTAAATCCAAGACTATCAGATTCAAAGTGCATGCTCTTAGGCACCCCACTAACAGTCTTGCTGGGTGTAATAATTATGGGGCCCTGGGAGCCACCTAAACTCAGGGCCACCTTTCTTGCCCCTTTCAAACTAGGACATTTATGTGAAATTTACATAATTCTAGACATTGTAGGTAAAAAGTGAATTTCAGTGGATTAGCAAATAACTAATGACGTAAGAGGCTTTAAGTAGGATTATAGATATTACAGATGGCAGCCATATTCTTCTGCCTGCCAAGGAGCAGTCTTACCTAAGTTGCTGCCTAATCCGGTTCAAAGTCAGGAGAGAACTCTTTCTGCGGATACGATGGGGAGTAGAGGTAGCTTCATCCCGAAATTCTGGCTCTTTGGCCTCCCTGCAAGATTATCACAGCACGGTTACGGGAAGCAATTTCAAGTACTAGGGATCAGCAGCAGGACTAGAAGATAGTCAGGTGGCCTGACTGGCTCCTAGCATTTCTATAGCTACTTTGGAAGGAGCTAATAGTTTGTAATTGAAGTCTGACTCAGACTCAGAGATCATGGTTTGCCAAAAGCTTATCATTTAAATCTGACTTACCAACTCCCCAGCTAGAGATCAGAATATCCTAATCCTAGTTTCTTACCGTTTTTTAAATTTCCGACATATCTATGAATTTACTGTCCATTGAGGCTCAAGGTGCGCAGAACTGCAGCTATATTTTTAATACAAAGCACTTATCAAGAAAACCTATTATGAGCCAGATGCCAGAGTTTCTGAGCAGAAAACACTGAAATTTGGGGCTTATCACATTATTTGTGCTGCCTGTTATTTACAAAAATTGTCTGGGGTTAAACTGCAAAGTTTGTTCTAGATGCATTATCTTCATGTAATATGTGTATTAGAGAATGGTTTCTAGTTAAAAAAAGAAAAAGGAAAAAAGAAAAACTGACTTAGAAAAATCACTGTTAAAATGTGGCAGAGTCACAGCAAGTAATGAAATCCAGGACTGAAGAAATTCAGGTTTAGGAAATTATCTTCTGCAGCAGTGATCCCCAAAGGGCAGCTAAGTATATCAGAAAATCATCCAAAGAGCATCTCAAAAATGCAGATTCCTGGGCCTAACACTTGGAGACTATTCACTACGTCTAGGAAGAGGCTCAGAAATCTTTATTTTGGAAAAGCTAGTGATTCTGTGACACAGGCAGATTCGTAGCCTACTGCTCTAACTTTATTGTGACCCACACGTTTCACATCATGTGAAGGGTCTCAATTTGCTCTGTGGGAGGCAGGGTAACATCCCTGGTCACCTCTTTCTGATGTTTTCTGGTTTCAGAACCACCAAAGGCACCACCGAGGATTTCCGTCCCCCCCTGGTAGGGGTAAGTGTTCTTTCTTCACTAATCTCTGTCGTTTTCAAAGCTGGGACTCGAGTTCTCAAGATCATGTGACAATCAGGTGAAGCCTTCTTGTCATCCTTGGCACAAGAGTGTTGAATCTCTCCAGTTTTCTCTGGGGCTTGCAGAGCTGGAGACAAGGTCTGAGCCCCATCAGGCTGAGATCTCTTAGAAGGTGAGGTGATCTCCGAGAAGGCCACTTTCCGTTTTGTTCTTCCAGGAGAATCCAATGAGGCTCTCGAAGTCTGCTGGGAAATCCTAGTGTTAGGTGTCCTAGGGAAACCTAAGTTCAGGAGAGATCACCACAAACAATGTATGAATTTTGTAACTAGCACTATACACACCCCCTATGCAATCTCTTTATAAATTCATTCATTGAGTGATACAAAGACATAAGTTATCCATATTTTGAATTATTCTTTGCTTTCTTTCCCCAGGCCAGGTAGCTCTTACTATTTTTAATCTCTCACTTAAATTCCATGGGTAATTTTCCTAGTTAGAACCATAAGTCAACAGTTAAATCAGGCTTTTGTAGGTAAACATCCAGATCAGCTTTTCCCTGAAGTAATCTACCAGAACATTGGTTCTCAGCCAGGGTGATACTGCACACCCTCAGGCCCCATTCAATAGCATTTGAAAAAATTTATACCAATGGCTCTGTTGAATAACACAAACAAGTGGGAGTATACCAAACTAAAAAGCTTCTGGACAACAAGGAAACAAAATGAAAAGGCAGCCTGCTGAATGGGAGAAAATATTTGCAAAGCATGTATCTGATAAGGGGTTAATACCCAAAATATATCAAGAACTCATAGAGTTCAAGAGCAGAACAAACAATAAGACTAAGAAATGGACAGAGGACCTGAATAGACAATACTCCAGAGAAGATACACAGATGGCCAACAGGTATATGAAAAGGTGCTCAACATCACTAATCATCGGGGAAATGCAAATCAAAACCACAGTAAGATAGCCCCTCGCACCTGTCAGAATGGCTATTATCAAAAAGACAAGAAATAACAAGTATTGGCGAGGATGTGGAGAAATGGGAACCCTGATGATGGGAATGTAAATTGGTGTAGCCACTATGGAAAAGAGCATGGAGGGTGCTCAAAAAACTAAAAACTACCATATGATCTAGCAATACCATATCTGGGTATTTATCTGAAAAAAACAGAAATGCTAACTCAAAAAAGATAAATGCATCCCCGTGTTCACTGTAGCATTATTTACAAAAGCCAAGACATGGAAACAACCTAAGTATCTATCAATGGATGAGTAAATAAAGACCACATGGTATGTATATACAATGAAATATTATTCAGCCATAAAAAAGGAGATCCTGGTATTTGTGACATAGACAGACCTTGAGGGCATTATGCTTAAGTGAAATCAATCAGACAGAGAAAGACAAATACCATATGATCTCACTTACATGTGAAATCTAAATAAAAAAACAAAAACAAAAAAACAAAATCCAAGCTCATTGATATAGAGAACAGACTTGTGGTTGCCAAAGGAAGAGGATGAGGATGTGGGCAAAATGGGTAAACGTGGGCAAAATGGGTGAACATAGTCAAAAGGTACAAACTTCCAGTTACAAAATAAAATAAATTAGTCATGAGGGTCTAATGTACAGCTTGATGACTACAGTTAATAATAGTGTAGTGCATATTTGAAACTTGCTAAGAGAATAAATCTTAAAAGCTCTCATTACAGAAGGTTGTAACTATGTACGGTGATGGATGTTAATTAGATTTAATCAGTTTGCAACATACACAAATATCAAATTACTACGTTGTACAGCTGAAACTTATATGCTATATGTCAACTGTCCTTCAATTTAAAACAAAGGAAATTTTGATACATGCTACAACATAATGAACCTTGAGGACATTATACTAACTTAAACCAGTGAGAAAAGGATAAATACTTCATGATTCTACTTATATGAGGTATCTACAGCAGTCAAATTCTGAGACAAAAAATAGAATGGTGATTGCCAGATCATGGGCATGGGGAAATGGGAAGTTATTATTTAATGGTTGCAGAGTTTCAGTTTTGGAAGATGATGGGGATGGTTGTATAACAATGTGAATGTACTTAATGCCATTAAACTGTATATTTAAAAATGACTAAAATGGTAAATTTTATGTGATGTATGTTTCAACATGTGTCTGATCAGTACCTGGCCCACTGCTGCACTAACTCAGTACTGTAGCATGAATTAATATTTTACCATTTTCCTTTAGTCTCAGTATTGGCCACTGTGACCCATTTCACACTTACTGCTGAGCTCCAGCCTCTTCCTTGCCCTTGGGGTGACAGGATGGGAAGGAGTTTGGCGAGATTTGGAGGTGGAGTGCCTTGATTCAATCCTTTTGACTGCATGTTCTGTGGTCCAAGAAGGGCTTTCTGTACTCTTAGTTTTGGCTTCCAAGGGCTTCTGGCATCTAGGGCTGCCTTCTTGTAGCTTATCCAACTGTGCAATTAGTTCTGGAGATAGTGGTTCAAATTTTTTCTCATTCCAAGATAGTTTCACAAAGAATGTCTTCTCATTTTTCAGATCCATAGGTATTACTTCCCCTGGGGCTAAAGCTACTACCTGAATTTAGGAAGTATAGATGATAGAAAGAAATGAGGACCAAAGGAGCCAAGGAATGCTCAATGAGAGCTATGATTAAAAAGCAGTGAAGTCTGCATTCTTATCTGGAACCTTACTTTTCCAAACAAAAGAGGCATGGATGTGGCATAGCATACTTCTACGGACCTCTCCTTGCTGATATCCATACCTCTTGTTGCTTTCTTTTCTAGCACACCAAATTTCTCCACAAAAACTAAGGATGCTCCCCTGCTCGACAGTCTACAATGACTCCCTAGTCTAGCAAAACCAGATAACCTACATTGATTTTCAGTGCCTTCTAAAATCAGGCCCCATTTTACCTCCTGAGTGCTCAACACCCTTTTCCACCACTAGTCGAGCTTGGCTTGTCACCACCTAGCTCATTCCCACCATTACGTTCCTGCCTAAACACCCTTTTCTGCTCTCTCCCTTTTTCAGTCGACCCATCTTGCTGCTTCAAATTCTATATCTGCTTTTCACTCCTTCCCTCATTTAACTCAGAGATAAACTATTTTGTGGCATATGATATGCTGGGCCCACAGACTGGAAAATTTGACTATAGTCATGCCAGGCCATAATCTCTCATTAAACCAATCACCTAATCACCATGCAACCACATTTCACATCATGATCTAATCCCTTTCAGGGGGGCTGAAGTAGCTTGAGAAATAACCCATATCTTAGTCTCCAAACCAGTGTCTCAATTCAGCCTACAGCTAGCTCACTGGAACCTGATTTATCATAAAATCCCATAACACAAATTGCCTGTAGCAACTAGCACTCTTTGTACTGATTTACTCAAGGTGACATCCTCATTCAAACAAGCATATTCACCCTCATAATGTTTTATGCCTTCCATAATCATTGTTAAATATAATTTCCCACTGTGATACATTTGCTAATTCCCGCTTATCCCTCAGGTCACAACCTAAATGTCACTACCTCCAGCAGGCTCCTAATACATGGTAAGTACTCTCCAAAAACATCTGTTGAGATGAAGTAGGCAGGCAAACAGAGAAGATATCAAAGAGAGAAAACTTCATTTCTGTGGGGTAAATTAGAGCCAATAATATTTTTGAGGTCATGAAATTTAGGAGGTGGCCAGAAATTAGCTTCAAGACAGAACTAAAGATCAAAACATCACCTACCTGCACATGGCCAATGATGGTCTCGGCATTAATGTTGCTGTTACAGGCAGGGTAATCATACCAGAATATCTCTTGTGCAGCAGGCTTTCGGCCCAGCAAATTCTGCTTATTGACAGGGACTTCACAGAATCGCATAAACCACTGTACTCGAGCACGTTTCTTGGAATAAGTTGCAGAATCTAGGAGGGATAGGTGAAAAACGTAAGGTTAAGAAAATGTGGGAACATTTTATTAAGCACTTCCTATGTGCCAGACACTGCTAAACACTTGGTAATAATTAACACATTATCTTTAATCATCACAATAATCCTACAAGGTAGGTACCATGGCTGTCTCCATTTTACAGTGTAATCACATTACAGGGACCTCAAATAATTTTTCAAAGGTCACAGAATCAACCGACAGCAATCTGACTCCACTCAGCACCCACGTTCTTCTCACTTTGCTCCACTTCCTGATGGTGCTGTCAGTCATCAAGTAAGTTACAAAAGGCATTTGGGAGGAGCAATTCTAATCACAGGCACTGAAGAAATTTTGCACATCGGTGATTATAAAGAAACTATCAACCGGCAGCAAAACAAAACTACTGACAAGACTCAGAGCATCAGCCACTGAGATGACTTCTGGCAAACGTATGATTGCAATCTTCAGCTTTATCACCTTAATAACCCATTCATACCACTCCATACCAGTGTTAGCTCCAAGTGAAAGGACATACACTCATTAGTGCCACCATCATCATCACCTCTTCTCTTCCTTAGCTCTGTTCAGAGAAAGGCTGAAGCCATCCAATGGCGCACAACACACGGATTCTAAAATCTATACACAAAGGCCCACATCTCAAATACAAAAGCCCACACTGCTGCTGTGCTCCCTCTAGTGGATGCTGGTTTGATGAGGTTTTCCTTCATACTTGTCAAATACTCTCTGTGATGTAAAACATCATGCTCTCGCTCTACCAGTTCCTTTTTTTGGGCATACACACTGCCACAGGGCTAACTACCATATACTCCTCTCCTAGCTCTTGGCAGAGGTAGTTTTGTATAGTTTTAAATTTCTATCTTTCTTCTTAATCTTCCTTTTGGAGCTCGGCCTCATTCCCACCTTTCGGTGCTCTTCTCTGCTCTGTAGAGGGTTAATACCTCTGAGGCTGTGAGTGTGGACTTGCAGGCTCAGGTTAACACTACCTTCAGTTTCGCTCCTCTAGTCGTAAAGGCAGTAGTGACTTTCTACCCTTACTGATCTCTGGGAAACACCATCATTTGCTTCTCCAGCCTTTTCAACACTTATGCACTAGTACCTCTGGGAAGATAAAACATGTGAAATGTTTTTATTTTCCTGACTGAACATCAATCAAATGATACACCTTCTCAATCCAACTTTCCTCCTCACTGGTAAAAGCCATTTTGCATTTGCAAAATTACTTTCTCATGCCAAAATTAAAGAATATGTCTCCAAGAGTGCATATCACTTATCCCCCCACCCCTTTTCCTAAATTCATCTTTTCTCTCCATTCCAAAAGTCTTGCCTTAAAGGCCATTCTTACCCACTCCTAAAAGTAATGGAAAAGTTAAATTCCTGAACACCACAATCCTATTTTTACCTAATACTGCTCTAGTGAGTAAAGAAGATCACAGGTGGAAGAGGGTACAGCTGGTGCTTAAGTGACCCCATATGTACACCCTATATGCTGCTGTGAACAGAGGACATTAGCTGCCTCTTTCCCCACCTCCTAGCACTTCCTAATCATTCATGACAGGAATGCTGTTCATCCCAGCCCCAAACTCACCGTCTTCAAACAACTCAAGCAATTTAGCAACATATGGATTTTCATCATCATCTCCTTCAATCAACACAAACTGTCCAACTTGGATACGAATTTCAGTCGAACAACCTTCTTTTTTCACACTCATTTCTCTAGGAAATAACAGAGAAACATGTTAGGAAATCACTTAGGGTGGGCCAAGCTCTTTAGACCCCTGAGCACAGAGCAATATGTTCTTTAACTGGAAAACCCCCTGAATAGTTTCTCTCTGCTGACAGCTCTCCTACTAGAAACCAATGCACCTGTAAAGTCATAAGTGAGAGTAGATGAAATGAGTTGAATGAATTGTTTAAGCATGGATGATGAATCCAAAGGCCTTAATATGAACATTAACTTCTCACAGTTACTGACAAAGAACAACAAAGGACTGAAGGATTCCCAAGGCATGAAAGCTACCCAGTAACAACATCAAATTGTTCAGAGATCTCTAGGGCTGAGAGAAAATAGTAATAACACCTAATCCTGCCCTGTTATCATGCAGAATTACACAGAACCCACCTGAAACAGACATGACATTATCAGACATATTGAATTTTATTAACCTGACATAATGTCTTCCTGTATCACAAGCTGTAATATTTATGCTACCATCTTCTAGCATCAAAGAAAACCCCTCCCGGCAACCAATTCATATTTACTGTCCCTCAATTCTCAATCTGCAGTAACTAGAACACTCTGGATACAAGTTATGAACAGCTTAGCTTGGAGAAGGTTTTAGTCCCAGGACAACCAAAGGACTCCACTCACTTGTAGGTTTGGCAGTGTAGTTTTCGATCCAACAATGGCCTGCCAACCCAGGAATAAATCTGTCTGGTCTTCAGCCTTGTAGGATAGTGCGCCATGGCTCCTGTGTAAAAGTTCACTGTAAGTTAACATGACACACTCTGATGGATTTTGGGACATAGTTCCTGCCTTCAGTGAGTTCAGCCTTCTTTTCTGCCCCTACTACACTCCCACACATTTTAGACTTAGGAAAAAAAATTTTTTTTTTGAGGAAAAAGTCAAGCTCTATGAAGATTGAACATAGGCAAGTCAGTATCATCTGTGTGCATTTTGAACTACGCCTTATCTCTTCCCATCCAGGGCAAGAGAAGGGTCAGTATGTAAGAAAAGAAACTATAGACGTTTAGAAGTACTTACATTGTGCACAAGGCACAATGACAGGTAAACATCTGACAACTTGAAACTGAAAGACAGTGATACAGTAGTTGTATCTTCATAATATTTATAATCTAGGTAGGGATAAAATATAAATACACTAAAGACAACTAACAGTGCAAAGAGTCAAGAGAAAGAGCCAGAGAGACGACTGCAAGTTAGAGGACAGGTCTTATGGCTGTTTGGGGAGGAAGGGTTTCCTACTGGGGTTTTCTAAACTAAATACTAAATACTAAATAGCTCTTGATAGGATGGATGAAATCAGGGATTGCAAGGATGGAGGCAAAAACATGCAAGAGGCATTCGAGGGAACGGCAATGGATTTTTATCAAGTGTATCATTCCGCTTCACATTAAAAATAAAACAAAAAACCCAGTGTCACTAACCTGTACTGCTCTGGCAGTTGGAAGGGGTATTTTTCTTTGCAGCTGACAGGTACAGGTACTAGACACAAGAATAGCTGAAAAGAAATAATTGCATTAAAATATGCAGGGAAAAAAGGCATTTTTACTGACAATACAGAAATGTGAATGAAAAATCCAAACATATCTGACAATCTTCTTTACAATTTGGAAGCTACAATCTACTAGTCCTAATAACAATCCATAATCTTAAGTTTAACAGTTTTTTGAGGGTTTTTTTGGTGGGGGGAGGTAATTAGGCTTACTTATTTATTTCTTCTTTGAGTAAGTACAGGGGATTGAACCCAGGACCTCATGCATGCTAAGCATACAGTCTACCACTTGAGCTATATCCTCCCCTATCATCTTAAGTTTAAGTTATTAAGAAAATAATCCTTTCCTCTAAATTCAACACTTTTCTAATGGAGCTAAAGTTTGACAAAGCGGGGTTTAAAAAAAATTTTTTTTTAAATCCAGTTTGACAGAATTACTCTGAATTACTGAGAGAGGGACCAATAATTTCAGTCCATGTTGAAAACAGAATTAGAATAGTATATTGACATCCTGATTAAACAAGCTGGTTTCCTAAAGGTCAGTAGCCTTATGTCCTACATTCTACTTGGGAACATTTTGACCCCTAAGATTTCCTGCTTTTAGAAAAGGCATTTTTTAATATACTTTGAGGAAATTAATTAGCAAAAAAGAAGATACTGACTCATTGGTAAATGCACAACTTACAAATGATGCCTGAATGATTACTATTTAGAACATTTAGAGAATAATTCACAACATAGTACTATAAAAATCAGCCTGATTTTAATTAAATACATTGTAGAAATGAACAAACAGTAAAGACTGATGAGTTAAAACAAGTAGAAGATTTGTGCTCAAGTAAAAAAATGCATTTAGATTCATTATATCCAATAAACTATTGGTTAAAAGTTGGTATAAGTGAATCTCAATAAATGTTCAAAGAAATATATAACCCTAACTTACCTTCAGTATAATGGAAGATGTAACATGAAACTATCAGAAGTAAACTTGGAACTTTTCACTTTTCCACAATGAAATCAGGCAAAATAGGCTACTGAAATACAAAGGATACAAGTAAACAGCAGTACTCACTAAGCTCCATCATTTTAAAAAATAGAGTATCACTGAGAGTGCTTTGTGGCAAATTTGGAATCTTCCAATATTTTCTACAATTCTTGAATAATTTAACTGCAGAATAAATGCCCTGATTTGTCACATTGTCTGTGATATTTGATTACATTGGCACAAGGATCTCATGTTTTCAAACCAAAAACTGGCATACACAAGGACAATCTCCAGACCCCTAAGGTACTCATGTATATGTAAAGGCATTAAATCCACGCTCTCAACGTTTTTAAATCCAGACCATATTTTAGCTTATTAAAGCAGGCATCCTCCTTCAAAACCCAAGCCAAGATAAAATGTAACATTCCTTGTCTAGACCATGAGCTGTGTTCACTGAGACCAATATAAACATATGTGTGTGCAAGGGAGGGTGATTTATCCAAGGCTGAGCAGGTAGGGGTGTCAGAAGGCTCTCTGGGCCTGACCCACATAACCTGCCTCACTTCAGTCTGTCAGTGCTCCAGGCCTGCTTTTCCAAACAGCAAACAGACCAAGGTTGTTAGTGCCCTCAGACTTAAGCAATTGCCCTTCTCTCTTCCTGCGAATCTTTGCAAGAATGTCTCAGGTCTCAGCTTCAGTGAAACTTCCTCAGATAGGTCTTCACTAATACCCAATGGAAAGTTACCCCTGACACCGCTCCCGCCTGCCCTTCAGGGTCATGCTCCATTACACCACCCTGTCATCAAGGCAATAACCATTATATTACTTTCTTATTTGTTGTACTTCCTACATTAGAATGTTAAACTCCAAAAGAGCAGGGATCTTGGGATCTTGTCTAAATTGTTCATAACTGCATTTTGCACATGATAGGTGAACAAATGAATGAATGAACAAACTGCTTTTAAAAAATCATTAGGACAATACCAAGTGTGATAAGGTAGGGCAGTCAGAACCCTCATACACTGCTGGAGGGCATGTAAATTGGTAAAACCACTTTGGAAAATTGGCAGTATCTACTAAAGCTGATGCATATCCTATGACCCAGCAATTCCAACAGAATATACCCAACAGGAAAACATACACATCAACAAAATACATGAACCAGAATATACATAGCAGCACTATACAGCAATTAAATTAAACCAACCACAACTGCACACGTGAGGAAAATCTCACAAAATAACGAGCTAAAGGAATCAGACACCAAAAGAATATATAGTATATTGATTCCATTTATACAAAGGTCAAAAAAGGGTAGAAGAAAAAAAAAACCTACGGGATTAGAATATAAGGTAGCTAGGTGACTGAAAGGAAGCACAGTGGTGTAGTGGGGTGCTTCTGGGATAATGGTCATGTTGTTTCCTGATCTGGATGCTAGTTACATGGATATGTTCTCTTCAAGAAAACTCAGTGCACTGTACACTTATGACTTGTGCACTTTTCTATATGTATGCTATTTTTCAATGAAAAGTTCAAAAAATTAAATCAGGAGTCCTTCTGAAAAGGCACTCTAAGGAGATCATACATACTATCAGGACTCTGTACTAATACCCGACTTTCTTACCCTCAACCCATTACTACATCTCATCCACCATCTGCAAAGAGATTCTCCAACAGGGGTTTTGAATGGGGTGGAAAGGCAGGCCTGACTTGGCCTAGCAAAGGCTTTGGCTTCCAGAAGATACTACAGGCTCTCAATGTTGCTGATATCAGAAATCTGGAACACACACACCACCCAGTCCAGGGGCCACACCCAAGGAAAACAGATAAGGAAGCTGCAGGAAAATAATGATAGCAGTTATTTATTGACCCAATGAGACAGAAGGTAGAACCAAAACTCTTGATATATTTATCTGATTTAATCCTCACAGTAACCCTAAAACAATGCTGGTCCATAGTAAGTGCAAAGTAAGCCCTCAGTAATAAATATTTGCTGAATGAAAGGTAGATGCTATTAGCACTCCAAGATGATAAATTTTCCTAATGTTATAGAGATGGCGCAGTCTTAATTCAAATGCTGAGCAGCTGGATTTCAATGACTGTGCTCAAAACCACTTCACTTTAGAACATCTTGTATGAAAGTGAACAATGTAAATATACGTCCAAGAGAGCTTGTTTCTGATGTGCTTATTCCAATAAGTCAGGCTTCCCAGCCACTGACTTAAAGGTCAAATGAGCCTCAATTTCCTTATCCACAAAATGCAGATAATAGAAACTTCCTTCCATTCAATCATGTTTATTTATTAATCATCCATTGTGTGTGACGCACTAATCTAGAATTAATGAGGATTAAGTGAAAAAAATGCAAAATGGTAAATTCACTTTCTCACTCCCTTAATCCCTTGCATTTATCTGTAAGAAACTGTGTTTTTTTTGGTAACTTTATGAATTTGCATTCAATTTCAGAAGTGTCATAAACCTTCTAAAGTCCACATATTGCCCTTTGTTACATTAAAAAACTGTTGCAGAGAAACTTGATAAACATGATCTCACGTCAGAAACCTCCAATGGCATTCACAAGCACCCAATACAGCAGGGAAGAGGGTACCACTTTTACAGACAACTAAAACTGAAAATTGGCATTTCTAGTCATTGCGGTTTGTCCTGCAACACAAGAATCTCGCAGGACAAGAATCTAGCATCTCCTGCCTCTTAAGTCCAGTACTTTTTCCAATGGTCAAAATACAAAGCTCTTCTATTCCGGGGTTAGACTAAAGGAATAAAAGAGGTGTCATTAGACTCTCTTCCTAGGAAAGAAGGTGGAGGAGAGCCCAGCAGTTAAGAGCCGCTCATCTGGGGAAGAAAAGGCCCGGGTAGAAACTCAGGTTGCTTAGTCTTAAAAAGGGACTTAAACAAGTCTCTTTCTAAGAGCAACTGCTCCATTTGTAAAATCGGGTAATAACTTCTGCTCCGACTTCCCTGTGGTGCTTGTTACACTACGGTTGAAAGGAAGAAAAGATGCGAATGCTTCACAAGGGCCACGCAGAGAGAAGGGGTGGTTCAGATCATTACTGAGAGTCTCAGGCCGCCGAGGACAGGAGTGTTCACGCTTCTCCGCCGTTGGCTTCCGGTTTCCCCACTGCAAACCCACAGTCCCCGGCAGAGCGGGAAGCCTTTTAGCAATCGGGATGTGGAAGAAGACCGCTCCTAATGGGCTTAGAACAGTGCCTGGCACTTAGCAGGCGCTCAGTAAATATCTGCTGAGTGGGGCTGAATGGGTCCACAGAGAACAAATTCCTCAGTCCCCGCGGCTCAGGTCCCTCTCCAGCCCGGGAGACGCCACACTCACCGGGTGCCGAAGCCTGCTCAAGCTAGGCACAAGCCCTCCGCTTCCCACCTCCGCTTCAGGAGCTCGTGGGGCTGCAGTAACCCTCACCTGCCCCAGCTAGACTCCTCTTAACAGCCCCCAGCCGCGCAACGGAGCAGAAATGGGCGCCTCGCTGGGAATGAAAAGAAGGTGGAGAAAAGAAAACTTCGCGCCAAACGTCGTGGCCCCGCCCCCAGGCTGTCTCCACGTTCTGTCACCAGCCGGCCTTTCCACCCCGCCCACCTAGGAGGGGACGCATGACGTCACGTCCGCCAACTTGCAGCGGCCATCGTTGATTCGGTCCGCGACGCCTTTCGCGGAAGTTCCTGTAGCTAAAACGTTCAGGTTTCAAGATGGTCGTCTAAGCTATTTAGCGAGACTTCCTTTGATTTTTCCCTGTTCCCCTAGGGTTGTTGTTTTTTTTTAACCTGGATGTGACGTATTAAAGGACCCGACGGAAATAGAACTGAAGGCGTTCTAAAATGGCGAACCGTACGGTAAAGGATGCGCATAGCATCCACGGCACCAACCCTCAGTATCTGGTGGAGAAGATCATTCGGACTCGAATTTACGAGTCCAAGTATTGGAAAGAGGAGTGCTTTGGCCTTACGGGTGAGCAAGAGGGCGCCAGTCCTCCCCAACCCCTGCGGTCTTGTAACCCAGTTCTGACAGCGCCGGTGGGATCGGCCCCTAGGGGGTGAGACTGGAGGGGAATCTGTCAGTCATTCAGAAAAATCTGAGCGCCTACTCTGTGCCTAGTCTTGTGTTGGGCTTTGGGGACACAGATGGATCTGATAGGATCTTATTCTGAAGGGTGTCACAGTTCGGTTCTTTTGAGTCATTCCATGTTTAATGATAATTTGGTAGATTCCAAAAGTGAGCTCAAGACCATTGTTTTCCCTCAACACTAGGTTACATTCCTTGTCACCTATTTTCATTGTATTCTGCATCTTTCAACTACTCATTACACTTCCAATTTTTAAAAATGTTTTCTCCCTTGCCAGACTGTGAATTCCATGACAATAGTAATTCTGTCCCTCTTCTTTATCCCTCTACCTCTGTCTTTGGTACTTGGCACTTAAGTTGCCAACTGTAATGTTGAATGGCTTAATATAGAGTTTATCCTAAAGGAACTTGAAGAAGTCTCATTTATAAAGTGATTTCCTATTAATAGTATCTAACATTTGTTATTTGCTGTATGTCAGGTAAATATTAACATTTATTTGTAGTGTCTTATTTGATTCTCATTATAGCCCTTTATTATTTTCAATAATATTTAATTAAATATTTAAACAGAAACCTTTATTTAAATAAAAACCTTTGTTATTCAGATTTGAACGGACAGGGTCAAAGAGAAGTGAAGTGATTTGCCCTAGTTCACATAGCTAGTGTTTGATTTTTGATAAAAACATTGGAAGATTATCTTTCCCATTTCTAGATGAAGTTTGCTCAAGGTTATGTAGCTTATTGAGGAGTTGTTTGTTGTTACTGTTTTGTTTCTTTTAACTCCTAGTCTGGCAGTTTTTCCCCTAACATGATGGTTAGACTGCTTGGATTAAAGTCTAGGTTCTGCTCCTTTCTGGCTATGAACCTTGAGCAAGTCACTTAACCTTTCTTAATCCTCATTTTCCTTAGATCTAAACAAGGGCAGCACTAGAACTTACCTCATGGCTTGTTGTGAAGATTAAATGGGATAATACAAAATGCTTAGCAGAGTACCTGGCATATAATAACCTTTCAGTGTATGTTAGCTGCTGCTGTTGTTATTGTTGTTGTTATTATTATTATTATTATTATTATATAGTTGTCCTGATATTAAAATGATGAGTATTCAGGAGCATCAAACCTTGAACTAACTTCTTTCCACTTCGACTTGGAAAAGCTTAGTTCTAATGTGTCTGAGATGCCACTCTGTTTTTGTTTTTGTTTTTGTTTTTGTTTTTTAGCTGAACTTGTTGTCGATAAAGCCATGGAGTTAAGGTTTGTGGGTGGTGTCTATGGTGGCAACATAAAGCCAACTCCCTTTCTCTGTTTGACCTTGAAGATGCTTCAGATTCAACCTGAGAAGGATATCATTGTAGAGTTTATCAAAAATGAAGATTTCAAGTGAGTTAAATGTTGATGTGAAATGCTGACTAGCTAGTATAAAAGCTTCGAATTCTAGAATTTGGCTTTGGTTAAGAGAAGTGAAAACAGTGTATCTTATTTCTGCATAGTTCCACTATAGGATTTTGCTCCTGAGCTCTTGAGTTTGTATTTTGTCTGTTCTGATTGTATCTATCTTTTCCTTTACATTATCAGTCTTGGTAACTTCCCCCACAAAAGAGTATTTCACAAACTCACTGAATATATATTAAGCAGAAGTGAATGTCTAATACGTTGGTAGCACTGAATGCTTAAGGATGAAGAAAACACATAGTTTTCTGTGTGTGAAGAAAGAGAAACTTTGGTACAGTTTACAGACTTTACCTAAGTGTGGTAAAGAAGAGAGAAACTTTGGTGTTAAATGTAGGCTTATGTCCAGACCCTGTTACTAATTACCTGTGACCTTGGAGAAGTTACTTAATTTTCTAAGTTTTACTTTCTTTACCTGTAAAATTGAAACAGCAATAGCGCCAACTCAGGATAGATGTGAGGATTAAGAAAGATAGTGCTGTAAATCTCACAACACAGAGCCTATTGCATGGTAAACACCCCCAAAATGTCAGCTGCTCTTATTTTATTATCCATTCTCAAGGAGCTCACAGACAAGGATGAGAGACACACATAATAACCTTTACAACAACCCTGCAAAGTTATTATCCTCATTATATAGGAGAGGAAACTTAGGCACAGAGAGATTGATTTCCCCAAGGTCAGAGAGCTGATAAGTGGTAAAGCTGGCTTCAGTCCATATTCTTTGCCACTCTATTCTGTTTGTCATATAAAGAAATTATTAAGTTTCAAATGCCTACTAGTTATCCAAGTGGAGATTTGGGTGGGTAGTTGGGATATAGGAGAAAGGGAAAAGAAAGGAATCCTGTAATATTAATGGCTAGAAAATAGCTAACTTTTCTTAGGCACTTACTATGTGCTGTATGCTGTGCTTAGCACTTTACATACATTTCTTACTTAATACACCAAGACATCAATTTAAGTACTATCATTTCCATTTTACAAGGATTGAGAAATCAAGTAACTTGCCCAGTGTTACAGAGTTACTCAATAATGGAATCAGAATTTGAACCCAGATGACTTTGACTTTTTTCTGTAACCAATATTCTGCTTCCTAGCAACAATTTAAATATTCATGTCTATGTGAATTAATTGTTATATTTTTAATAAATAAGTCTTATACTTTGTGTTGTTAAATTCAGTATCTCATTTGATTCTTACAATAATTCCATGAGGTAAGTAAGTTCTTAGTTTTGCTGATGATATAATGGGACAGACTCTGAAAGCTGAGCAGCATGTCCCAAGTAAACACAGCCAGTAAGTGGTAGAATGGGAACTTGAACTCAGATTTCCATATTTTAGCTGTCTTTCTGCTGCCCCATGCTTCCTCTAAAAGTGTAGCTTTCTCATCTGCCAAGGAGAATAAAGACTTTGTTTATCCACTACTGCCATGAGAAAAGCCAGTGGTAAAACTCAGGAACTTTTTAAGATGGGCTGTTGTTTCACTGTCACCTGTCTGTCAGGTATGTCCGCATGTTGGGAGCGCTTTACATGAGGTTGACAGGCACTGCAATTGATTGCTACAAGTACTTGGAGCCTCTGTACAACGACTATCGAAAAATCAAGAGCCAGAACCGAAATGGGGGTGAGTATGGTGTCAAGTGTCTGGACCTTCATCCCTGAGCCAGTTTTTATTTCCCCAGTATCGCAAGCCTCACACTGTCACATACATTGTAAGTGCTCCTCTTAATCCATATTGTTACTGTCTTCATTCAGGTCCTCCATCTCCTTTCTGGGGATTACTCCATTAGACTGCTAGCTTCCTGTCAACCTCACCCAGTCTGCCCATCTGCCTATCTTTCCAGATGCATCTTATGTTGACCCCTGCCTTGCATCATTTGCTCCCTCCCATAAGATCTAGCTCCCAAATGACCTTCTCCATAAAATCATTCCCCAAACCTCCCAAAGTTAGTTTTCCATATGTTAAACACCTTCACAGTTCTTTCTACTGGCTTCTCTAGGACTGTAATTCACCCTAAAGTAAACAGACTGAGTGTGCTCATACTATATAGGAATCCCTCTGAAAAATAATAAGTATATCCAGGAGGGGCAGCTCCATATTTTACAAAGAGACACATTTTGTGGTAATATGGGATTCAAGGAATGCAATCAAAAGCTTTTCTTACTTAGTATCATAGTAAAAGATTAGTAACGTTTGCCTTTCCCCTCTACATATAACATTAAGCAGTAGAGGGTTAAGAATTTGATTTTATTCTTTAAACTTTTATTAACTTATTCATTCATTGAATAAATACATATTAAGTGCCAGTGTCATGCCAGGTAATGTGCTGTGTACTAGAAATAATTTGGTGAATAAGATGGTTATGGACATCAGGAAATTATTTATTTATGACTATATTATATTGAACTAAGATACGGTTTTTCAACCTAGTGACAATTGGGGCCAGATAGTTCTTAGTTGTGGGGAACTGTCCAGTGCATTGTAGGATGTTTAGCAGCATCCCTGGCTTCTACCCACTGAAGGCCAATAGCATAATTGCAGGATGGGTGGTTATTGAGAACCACTGAACTAAGGGAATGTTTGCCATAGAAATTCTGAAAAGCTA
Organism: Camelus dromedarius; assembly: GCF_036321535.1. Taxonomy (NCBI): domain Eukaryota; kingdom Metazoa; phylum Chordata; class Mammalia; order Artiodactyla; family Camelidae; genus Camelus; species Camelus dromedarius. The sequence goes on along the minus strand of NC_087449.1, from coordinate 33,421,259 downwards.
TTGCTTCACTTACCATAAAAGGTACATGATTTTTTAAAATACCAAATCACTATGTTGTACACCTGGAACTAATATAATATTGTAAGTCAGTTATACTTCAATTAAAAAAAGTTTGCTGACCTATGTGGGGGAAAAGAAAAAGTTACATATTCTATATTCAGAAACTTCGTGGGTTCACATGAAAAATTGCACTTGAGTTTTGTTTTATTCAAGATGTGACCCCTTTACAACTCAGGACTATTTGTGTTTGCTTTTGTGTTTGTCTCTCCTGCTTCTTGGACCACTTCATTCATCCCTTTATCCTCAGCACCTAAAAGACGCATGGCACATAAATGGCCTCAATAAAGGGGAGGTGAATGAAAGAAGACGGTGGTGATGACAGGGCTATGAAAGGTTGTAGTTTGAGCCCGGGTTTGACAGTAGTCCCTTCGGTGTAATTGCCATACCATAGTAGCTTTTATTAGTGAATGTGCAAGCAAAGGGAAGCTGCAGAGAATTCATGCTTTGTATATCAGGTGCTCTCTTAGATATCTCGTATATAAAGTCTTACAGTTCTTTTACTTTTTGGCTCTTTGCATTTATTTCCAAGTTGCTTGAGCTTATGGTTTTTCTTTCAGAGTTTGAACTGATGCATGTAGATGAATTTATTGATGAACTACTTCATAGTGAGAGAGTCTGTGATATCATTCTGCCCCGGCTACAGGTAAGAGATAAAGGTCATACGTATACAATACACAGTACACAGTAAAATGTGTGCAGAGATCTCTTTACACAATAAAACACCATGGATCTCAGGATTCTCTTTTTATTGAAAAAGCACCTTTTAAGAATGAGCTGATGTATGATATGTTACAAGTATACAATATGGTGATTCACAATTTTTAAAATTTATACTCCATTTATAGTTTTTACAAAATTTGGCTGTATTCGCTGGTTGTACAATGTATCTTTGTAGCTTATTTTATACATGGTTAATTTATACCTCTTAATTCTCTACGCCTATATTGCCCCTCCCCCCTTCCCCCGTCCTAGTGGTAACCACTGGTTTGTTCTCTATATCTGTGAGTCTGCTTCCTTTTTTTGTTATATTCTCTCCTTTCTCTTATTTTTTAGATTCCTTATATGATATCATATAGTATTTGTCTTTCTCTGTCTAACTTACTTGACTTAGCATAATGCCCTCCAAGTCGATCCATGTTGTTGTAAATGGCAAATTAAAAAAAAATTTTTTTTTTCTTTTTATGACTGAGTAGCATTCCATTGTATCCATTCACCTGTTGATGGACACAGGTTGCTTCCATGTCTTGGCAATTGTAAATAATGCCACTATGAACATTGGGGTGCACGTATCTTTTCATATTGGTGTTTTGGGTTTTTTCAGATATATACTCAGGAGTGGAATTGCTGTGTCACATGGTAGTTCTATTTTTAGTTTTTGAGAAACCTCTGTACTATTTTCCAGAGTGGCTGCACTAGGTTACATTCCCACCAGCAGGGTACAAGGGTTCCCCTTTCTTCACATCCTCGCCAACATCTGTAATTTGTGTTCTTTTTGATGATGGCCATTCTGACAGATGTGAGGTGATATCTCATGGTGGTTTTGATTTGCATTTCCCTGATGGTTAGCAGTGTTGAGCACCTTTTCATGTGCCTGTTGGCCAGATATCTGCATGTCCTCTTTGGAGAAACATCTATTCAGGTCTTCTGCCTATTTTTTAATTGGGTTGTTTGTTTTTTCTTAGGGTCCTCTAAATAAGGAGTCTTTGTGTCTATGAAAAACATAGGACATTGGGAGTGAGAGAAAAACAGATAAAGTGTTTGTGGGGAGAGCTTTAAAAGTGAGTTATTAACACAAGACAACTTTGTTGTTTAAAATGTTATATTAAGGAGATTGTAGCTAGAGTGGGTTTTTAAGCTTTTTGAGCAGCTTTTTTTCAAATTGATCTTCATATAAAAACCCAAGATGTAAAACAGATAAAAGGAAAGTCAGGAGTGGGAGACTGACCTACCTTAAATATCACCTTTATCATCCTACCTGCCATTCATATTGAAAAATGATTGTCCATGAAGTACTTTTCAAGAATGAGTTTTACAGGGGGGAAGGGTATAGCTCAAGCAGTTGAGGTCCTGGCTTCAATCCCCCTCTGTACCTCTTCTGAAAATAAATAAAATAAATAAACCTAATTACCTCCCCCCACCAAAAAAAATTAAAAAAAAAAAAGAATGAATTTTACAGAGTGTGATTGTAAAACTACTGTTGTAAAATACAAAGAGAAAACAGATATAGTAGGTACCCTAAAGAGAAGGGGAATGATATATCATGGAGAGCTGGCTGAACAGAGAATTAGGAGACCTAAGTTTCTGGGTTGCAACTATCAACACAATCAAGTATAATGACTATATCTATCACCCCCAAAAGTTTCCTCCTTTCCTTTGCTATAATCTCTCCCTCCCACTTCTCTCTCTTACCCCTAAGCAACCACTGATACTCAATCTGTCACAATAGATTAGTTTGCATTTTGGAATTAATGCAGTACATGCCTTTTTTGGTCTGTCTTTTCTTACTTTGCATAATCATTTTGAAATTTATCCATGTTGTTGCATTTATCAATAATTTTTAAATTTCATTTATTGCTGAATAGTATTCCACTGTATGGATATACCACAATTTGTTTACTCATTCATCTGTTTATGCAGAATTCTGGGGTACAAGGTCAATCTACAAAAATCAGTTATATTTCTATATACTAGCAATGAATAATTGGAATAATATGTGAATTTCACTGCAGTAAAAAACAGATCAGAGGGATTTGAAAAACTTCAAAGTAAACAATAGAATGGATTGCAGATATATGATAAATGGGTGAGATAAATTTGCTTGAGGCAGCACATCTGCTGGATAAAGGTAGTTGGTAGATAAGTGCTCACACTTAAATGCAGTGAACCAACTCTTTCTTTTTTTTTAAAAATCTATTTATTTATTTATTTAATTTATTTTTATTGAGTTACAGTCCGTTTACAGTGTTGTGTCAATTTCCAGTGTAGAGCACAATTTTTCAGTTATACATGAACATACATATATACATTGTTGCATTCTTTTTCACTGTGAGCTACCACAAGATCTTGTATATATTTCCCTGTGCTATACAGTGTAATCTTGTTTATCTATTCTACATATGCCTGTCAGTATCTACAAATTTTGAACTCCCAGTCTGTCCCTTACTACCCCCCTGCCCCCTGGCAACCACAAGTTTGTATTTTATGTCTATGAGTCTGTTTCTGTTTTGTGTTTATGTTCATTTGTCTTTTCCTTTCGTTCTTTTTTTTTTTCAAATTCCACATATGAGCGATCTCATATGGTATTTTTCTTTCTCTTTCTGGCTTACTTCATTTAGAATGACATTCTCCAGGAACATCCATGTTGCTGCAAATAGCATTATGTTATCATTTTTATGGCTGAATAGTATTCCATTGTATAAATATACCACACCTGCTTTATCCAGTCATCTGTCAATGGACATTTAGGCTGTTTCCATGTCTTGGCTATTGTAAATAGTGCTGCTATGAACATTGGGGTGCAGGTATCTTTTTGAAGTAGGGTTCCTTCTGGATATATGCCCAGGAGCGGGATTTCTGGTTCATATGGTATGTCTATTCCTAGTCTTTTGAGGAATCTCCATACTGTTTTCCACAATGGCTGCACCAAATTGCATTCCCACCAGCAGTGTAGGAGGGTTCCCTTTTCTCTACAACCTCTCCAGCATTTGTCATTTGTGGACTTTTGAATGATGGCCATTCTGACTGGTGTTAGGTGATACCTCATTGTAGTTTTGACTTGCATTTCTCTGATAACTAGTGATATTGAGCATTTTTTCATATGCCTATTGATCATTTGTATGTCTTCCTTGGAGAATTGCTTGTTTAGGTCTTCTGCCCATTTTTGGATTGGGTTGCTTGTTTTTTTCTTATTAAGTCATATGAGCTGCTTATATATTGTGGAGATCAAGCCTTTGTCAGTTTCATCTTTTGCAAAAGTTTTCTCCCATTCTGTATGTTGTCAAACCAACTCTTCTTTCATACTGATTCAGTTACAGAAAATCTTATGAAATAATCCTGAAAATTATCTCCCCTTTTCCATATTGGCTACTGTAGACTGTATAGTGAAGAAAATGAGATTTCAAATCTGAAAACCAACGTTCAGGGGCCAGTTCTCAAACTTTTTATCTTTAGCTGCTGTTATTTTTAGAAATACTACAAGAAATGGAATACTTTGAAGTACAATCAGGTTGTAGTTAAGGGCTCCAAAACCTAGTCATCTCTTAACAATCATTATTAATGCAAATAAGGTAGTCTGCCTGGAGTGCCTGGAGTATAGAATGAATGACCACAAAACAAGCCTCACGAGGAGAGAGAAAATGAAACATGACTGATTTATGTTATCATATCACCAAAAGGTGTGTTCAGGTGTGGGCTTCTCTATGTCCTGGATGAAGTGACCCTTAAGACTACCTTTTGCTTTGATTTCTATTCTTAATAAGCAACCCAAAGATCATCAGTTTAGCACCTGATGTGCCCTGGCATTGGCAAGGAGCTGCTCTGGAATGAATTCTGATTTTATCAGACACAAATACTATGAATTAATACATTGACTTTAGTCACATTAGGGATTCAGATGCCCTATCTGATGCAGTCCTAGGTCCCAGTCTGTGGTGATCCTTTCCAAGGAGCCCTTTTTCAAGGGACTGACTTCACTGAGTGGCATCTTTGTGTCATTTCTCTTAATCTTTATAGAATTTTGTTAGGGATGAGTGAGAGCAAAATAGCATATACATGTTACTATTTATTCTAGGGCTATCCAACAATCTTTATGTCTTTATATTTTATGTCTTTATGTCCACAAAAAAATGGTAAGGGGTCTTACAACCCAGCCAGTCCATTTGTCAGTTTTGAACTCACTTTTGCCTTTCACGCCCTTATTGATCAGTAAGGACTGCTAAGCTACATCTCAGAAGAAAGTGGAATCAGGAGACAGATTGTTTTGTTTATATCCTGAGCCTTGTTCAGAATGCATGACTGTAGACCACTCCCAAACTGGGCTGAACTTCAGTGGATCTCTTGGAGTAGACTCTGGTCTGAGCCTCTCCTGGCAGAAATACCAGCCAACACAGTCTTGAGCTTGCTGGCCCTTGTTTGTGAAGCCCATTTTTATTTGAGGCTACACCTACACTGATTGATATTCCAGTGACCTTACAGTGTAAGGTCACAGAGAATAGAGGCAATAGAAAATGAAGATGTTCTCATCAGCTTTGTATTTATCTGTTTACAGGAGAACTTATTCTAGGTGTGCAAAACTCCTTAGGAAAATCTTGAACTGTTTTGGATGTCTTTGAAATGAAATTGCCTCAGCTGTTGCTCCATAGCTTTTCTGTCAATCCAGAAGCTCAGTGTTGGGGCTTCAGACAAAGTGGAGGTAGCATGGTCCCCTAACTCTCATGTTCTCTGTAGAAACGCTATGTGCTGGAGGAAGCTGAGCAATTGGAACCTCGGGTCAGTGCTCTAGAAGAGGACATGGATGATGTGGAATCCAGTGAAGAGGAGGAAGAAGAGGATGAGAAGGTCAGACACCTGGGAGCTTAAGGGGTGAAGGAGGGATAGTTATAGGGAATAGAAATGGTCTCTTTTTGTTTTCAACTTTAACTTTTTTTAGCCAGAAAATATAAGAGTTAGTCTTTAAGAGTATGGACTTTAAATAGACTTTGATTCATATCTCAGCTCTGCTATTTACTAGTGGTGTAATCTTGTGCAAATTACATAATACCCATTTTCTCTTCTGTAAAGCAAGGATTATGATACATTCCTCATAGGACTATTATGAGTATTAAAAGAAATGATATACATAAAGCCCTTAGCATAGTATGGAACATTATAATTGCCTAATAAGTGGTAGGTATTAAAATAAGTACTTGGGACAAAAATAATACTGTTCATAATTGAGCATATCCTAAGGAGTCAGTCTAATTTAGGGGGCAAAAATGCCTATTGCATGGTCATGTTCTTTCACTATTAGTTATAATGCTGGAAAGTTGAAAACAAGCAGGCTGTCAGGGAGCAGTCAGGTATATTCAACAGACTATTAGGCAGCCACTGAAAATGTTATGAAAAGTATACAATGTGGAAATGTATATGGGTAAGTTAAAAAGCAGGATCTAAAACATTTGTGATTAAAATTATAAGAAGCATATGTGTAGAAAAAGGCTGAGGGAAATATAAGAAATGCTGGCTTATAGATACTGAGACAGTGCAGATGGAAGTATAGCTGGTGATTGATTAAGGAAGCACAAACCATCCTTGAATTGAAAGCCAGGCGAGGCAGGGGTGCTTTTCTGTGGTGAGTGAGCCAAAAGTAGACATTCTTTTTTTCTTTTAAATGGAAAATTTAATCACATACCTAAGTGGAGAGAACGAGTCTCCCTCTACCCATCACCCTGCTTCAGTAGTGATCAACTTAGCTGTTTTGTTTCCTCTGTCTACATCTCTACCCAGTTGGGCCCCCCAGTTATCTTGAAGCTGTCATATATCATCCATATTTCAGAAAAGACAGGCTTTTTAAAGCATAACCATGATACCATCACCCCTCCCAAATCAAGTGATTCCTTAATATCATCATATTCAGTGTTCACATTTTACCAGCTGTCCTACATTTTTAATAGTCTTAACTAATATCCAGACAAGGCCCATAAATTGTAATTGGTTTTTATGTTTAAAGTATCTTGTAGTCTATCAGTTTCATCTGTTCTTCATTTTTCCCCTTCAGTTTTTAAGTATATCAGGTCATATCATTCTATACAGATTTTTACAATCTGTATTCCCTGTGGTGTCACTTAACATATTCATTTGTCCCTTGTAGTTCCTGTAAAGTAGTTCTTAGGTCTAGAGGCCTACTGGATTTGGGGTTTTTATCCCCTTCAGAGTGGAGCAACACTACTTCATAGGTAGTGGCGTGTACTTCCCCCAGGATGAGCAAAGTATGGTTGTCTCTTTTTTGTAATATTCGCAGCCACTGATGATCTTTTACCTAGACCTATTAGAGTTTAAAATGGTGATATTCTAATTATTTCTTCATCATTTGTTACCTGTACCACTGCTATAAAGAGAAACCTCCCAAATCAATATTTAGTTTTTCCTGGGTAAATTATTTGATTATTTCTCTTACCAGTTTTTAAAATGAGTTGATTGTACAGTATCCTCCCAAGGATGAAAGCTCTTTTGCCCTTGGTAACATTGTGAACTCACGGATTTAAGCATATTTGGCGTGTTTCAGATCCTTATTGTCCTTTTTGATGCTCAAATTGTCTCATCTTTGGCTAATGGGGAGTCTCTCAACTTGACTCGTTAGACTTTTTGATACAGTCATAGTCATTTCAGCCTCCTTGCTTTCAGATATGATACGTTCTAGTCATGTCTTGATACCTTCTGCCCCAGACCTGGAGTTAGCCGTTTTTCCAAAAAGCCCTTGGTTTCGTTTATCGGGATGTGGTTTTTAGAGACCACAATCTGGGCTCTTTGCTACAGACTTGGTGTTTCTAGGCCTTTACAGTTGACAGGGCTAGGGGAAATGTTTTTTCAAGCTGAAAGTACTCCATGAGTTTGTACTTAATCTTAATGATCTTATGTCCGTATCTCTTTTTCTTTCACATAGGAAATCCAGTTTATTAGGAGATAAGCATACTTACTTATCTCTCACTACTCTCACACAGTCCCAGAATAATGGTGCCAGCACTAGAACAGTAATCGGATTATTAGTGACAGTTTTTTTTATTTGGTAGTTTTTTTGTCTTTAGGGTTATCTCAGGATGTATTCAAATTACTGTGTTTTAAAATCACAGGTTGGGGAGGGGAGTGTAAACCATGTTCCTAGATGGTTGTCTATAATTCCATGCTCATCACTGACCCAGTCCATCTCTTCTCCAGTTGGAGAGAGTGCCATCACCCGATCATCGCCGGAGAAGCTACCGAGACTTGGACAAGCCCCGTCGTTCTCCCACACTGCGCTACCGGAGAAGTAGGAGTCGGTCTCCCAGAAGGTAAGGTCTTAGTTATTGGCCTCTTCTAGGGAGACTTCAGGCACTTTAGTGTTTGGACTTCATGGAAGGGAAGTTTGCTTGCCCAGTCTATTAGTTATTGCACAACAGCCACCCACAAAACATTAGTGGCTGACATTAGTTCACCGGTCTGTGGTCAGTGATATTTTTTGGGGGGGGGGGGGGTAAGATGAATATTCATTCAACTTTATAAAGAGATTAGTATTAAATTGCCATAAACACCCCATTTGTAGACAAATATAACTGTACATCACACCAGTAGCTGGCCTAACTTTCCCAAGATGCTTACATGGCTCCAGCTCTTAGTTGAGCATGGAAATTTGTCTGCCACTGATATGAAAAGTCCCTCAGAGATAATGGTTTTTTGTTTTACATATTCACAGGTGGGAAAAATAAACCCATCTTCCCAGCCCTTTCTTAAGAGTTGAGCTTCCATCTGCATGTTCCCTAGAGAGCACTAAACAAATACTGGCTCATTCTTTAAAAAAAAAATTACTGGTAATTTGAGAAGGCTTTTTGTAGCACACCAAAATACTTATTTATACACACATTAAAAATCTTGAGTTGGATTTATTTTAAAGGTAAACATACCCTAGCACTGCCAGGAGTGGGTAATGGAAAGGAAAGAACACATTAAATTACTGAATTATAAAAATACTTTCTTCAGAAAAAAATTCCAACAGGGTTATCATTAATATTTAAAACCAAAGAGAAAAAATAAGCAGTTGTTCTTTGATCCATTAGTAATTTAAATAAAAATGAAAACCACTTCAAAAGCAGCTATAACTGAATCTTTTAAAAAGTTGCAGGTAATGAGCACTTCTAAATCTGTACACATGATTCTTTACAGGCAACTTGCAGTCAAGACGAATCCTTAATATGGCTAATTCTTTACTTTTCTTTAAAAAAATACAAATAAAAGTTTATTGTACAAAATTAAGGCCTTCATAGTTTATTGTTCACTAAGGCTAAACAAAGACTAGGTAATTTTTTAAAATCCTTTACAAAAATTTCACATATACTCCCCCCTGCTCCACACACAACTATTAAACTGGCCTGAGCAACTGTTATCAAAATGAAAACTATAAATAACACCCAGTCCTTTAAAGACAACTATCCCAACTGTTATTTCCTGGCATAAGTGATCTTCATGGCATGGGATGGTGTGATCTTAAACCCTTGTAAAGCATGCCTGGCAGCTCCAGCCTGGCCATCATTTTCAAATTCAACAAAAGCAATGTTATGCCTCCCAGGTACTAAACGTACTTCCTTGAAACCAGGGAACTGATTAAACAGCATGGATAACATCATCTCATTAGTCTCTTCTAGTAAGTTATTAAGGAATACAATATATTTTGGAGGGTAATCAGGAACCTGAGGATTTGGTGTTGCATTTCCTTGGGTATTAGCTGAATTTGGTGTTCCCTGACCAGGCTTTTTGTTGGTGGTTGCTGCAGTCTGTTCCACAGTTTTCGCTTTTTTCTTTTCTTTTTTCTTTTCTTTGTTAGCAAAAGTGCCACGCTTTTTAGATATTGTATCGGAATCTGTTTTTGCATACTGAATTCGCATTGGTTTGCCATAAAATGGAAACCCCTGTAACTGTCTCAAGGCATTTGTGGAAGAGCCCAGTTCCTTAAATATAACAAAGGCTTGCCCCCTCATCTTCAGTCTTTAAAGCTACAATATCTAATACATGGCCAAACTGAGAAACAGAGCATACAGGGATCTCTTCAATTCTTCTTTTTTAATTTTGTCATTCATATTGTTGATATAAATTGTATGATTTGGTCTGATATCCATGTTTTAGGTTATACTGTTCAAACAGCCTGAAGTGTCCATGGCATCTCCTAACAGCCAGAAGCTGGGAACTGTCTTTACTTTTTTAATTGCCATAATTGTTTCTGTTTTTAAAAAATATTTCACATGACAGCTTAAAAAATAAGTGGTTGTTTTGCGGAAGCACTCCAAATATTCAGTCTGACTTAAATCAGATTATGTGGTCAGTGATTTAAGCTAGGATTAGATTGGCAGTTTTTTTTTAGTATAAGTTATTGTCACTCACCTGTTTTGCGGTCAGCTGTCTGTTGGCTGGTATACGATGGCCCTACCTAGGATGACTTGAGCAACTCATCTCTATGTATGTCAGACTCTAGGCAAGGTCAGGCATGTTCTCAAGAAAGTAGTGGCAGAATACAAGAGCAAACAAGCCTAACCACGCAAGCATCTTTCCAGTATCTGCTTGCATCACATGCACAAATATCCCATTGGCCAAAGCAAGCCATATGGCCAATCTCAGACTTAAGAGTCAGAGGGTATGAAAAAAATGATAAAGGACATGAATAACAGAGATGGATGAAGAATTGGGACAATTTTTGCAATTTATAGCATCCAGTGTACCTACTAAGGTTGTTCTTCCTCTTTTTTCTTCCCATATAGGCGGAGTCGGTCTCCCAAAAGAAGAAGGTAGGCCTTTAGTGACTTGTGATGAAGGACAGGGATTTGGGAAGGTGGGTGCTATTGTTGTGCTTATATTGTCAGATAGATATGGGTGTCTAACCAGTCATTTCCACAGCCCCTCTCCTCGCCGAGAAAGGCATCGGAGCAAGAGTCCAAGGCGTCATCGCAGCAGGTCCCGAGAGAGACGGCACAGATCTCGCTCCAAGTCTCCAGGTATAGCATATGGGCCTTTTGGTTGTCTCAATAAAGAACTGTAATAGGAGCAGTTAGCCTCCTGCAGTACGGGAGTACTTTACTTTATCGTTGCCTAGAAGAAAAGGAAGTAGGTATAGAATTTGAAAATTAGAGTTCACATCTTAACTGTCACTTACAAGTTTCCTGATAGGATGATGCACTTGTTTTTTCATTTGAAATTATAGGAATAAGACCTAACAAAGTAGTGGTAAATACCCAATGTGAAAGTAGCCATAAAGCCCTGAATGCATATGAAGTGGGCTCAGTTCTCCTCTCCCCATCTCTCACTCTCTCACACACACACATCAGTTAAGAGAGGATCCACAAGAGATGTCCCTAGCATGGGCCAAAAAAAGTATTAGGCCAATGAAAGGGATTGGGGGAGGTACAAATGACACTGAAGGAATAGGAGGGTAGACTCTCACTCATCCAACAGCCTTTTCTTCCCCAGGTCATCACCGTAGTCACAGACATCGGAGCCACTCAAAGTCTCCTGAAAGGTACGGATTTACCTCTATTTTGACTTAAAAATTTCACTCTTTATTCAGAAATTGAAGTCCCAATCACAACTAAATTGGACCTGAAATTTTCTTGTATTGATGAAAGTATTTAGGAATTCTTTACTACAGAACAAATTTGGGCTATTACCCTGAGAATTACTAAAATTATATATGTATATTTTGTGTTATTTTGTTTTTCCTTGTAGGATTGCAATTTTAGATAAGGGCATGAGCTTTAATCTCAGGAGATCTGGAGTTCAGTCCTAGATTTTAACAGTTAACAGTTGAGTAATATTGGACAAGTCACTTTCATTTGATAAGCTTTCATTAAAAACTTCTATATGCTGTACACTGTTAGGTGCATTCTTAACCTGTCAGACATCATTTCCTCAATGGTAAATTTTGGATAGTAATGCCTAACTCAGTGTTGCTCTTAGACATAAAAACTTTTGGCACATTTCCTGAATATCATCTCCATTCACATCAGTGTTAGCATACCCCAGTCTTCCTCAAAAGTCCTTGCCCAGCTCCTCAAACAGTTGTTTTAGTTATTTGTATATGTTGCCGTTTCAGATCTAAGAAAAGCCACAAGAAGAGCCGGAGAGGGAATGAGTAATGGACTCAGTTTGGTCCAGATGGCCCTCTGTGGAGATGAAGGCATTTGTCTATGTGAAAGAATGAAGACCTACTCCCCAGGCAGCTATGAGAATATTTTAGATTTTTTTTCCACCAAGTTTCTTCACTTGTTTTTTTTTTTAAATGAAAAGAGGTGCTGAGTTTTGTATCTCTTTTTGAATCGTAAACGTTTGAGGGATAATGCTTCCCAAGGGCTGCTTTTGATCTCTTTGTACAACCAACCTTGCTTGTACTTAAATTTATGAGGGTAGAATGGATTTGAGTAGAGGGTATGAATGACAAGGGGAGGGTGTGGCCCCCTGGTGACCCTTTTGTTATTAAATTTGACACACTCATTTTCTATTTTTCTGTGGTTTAAGTTTTGGTTTACTCTGCTTCGAACTGTTCTGAGAATCCTGAGATTTGTGTGGCTGCTGTTACGTTAAAAAAAATCAAGTCAAAAAAAAAAAAAAAATCAAGTCAGTAAAATATATTAGCTCCAACTTTTTTTTCCCTACCTATCATATGCTCAGCTCTATATTCTAAGATTAGTAAAAAGCTCAAAGCAGGGAGAAAACACAGCATTTGCCTTAATAAACAGAAGGAGCTTATGCACCAGCTTTGAAGACAACATGTATATTCACGAAAAAAGCTGGACAACACCACAAGATATGTATGTGAGGTGATGTAGTACAGATGATCCTATGGAAATTTATATAGCTTAATAATTTCATCTGTGAACCATCCTTTGCTTCTATTGTTCATCTTTTCATGGAGATAGTGATACAACCTACCACCTTCCTTAAGGGGACATTATAAAGATAAATGAACTAACCTTTGTAAAGCAGTTTGAACTCAGAAGATATTAGAAAAGTACAATGGAAAGGAACTTATCATACATCAGGGCTGATTTGGTTATAACAAATAATAATAAATCATTCCTTTGTTTACTTTCAACATGATCTGTATTTAACAATTAAGTCTTTTAAAATACCTGGTGTTTAAGCTGGCAAAAAAATAACAGTAAATGACCCAAAACATCCTAATACATAAGGTTTTTAAACAAGCACAGTGCCTATTTTTAGCCATGACTTTATTTTAAAAGGTTCTTTTAAAATATTAGCTCCAACTTTTATCTCCAGTAGCAGCAAGGGGTAATAAACATGAAAACTGGTTAGCAGCAGCTTTGTAAGAAAAGAATGCATTAAAAAATGTAAGGCTTCTTCTGGATCATTTAATCCACTTGCACTGAATGTTCAACAGAACAGTAAAACTTAATACCTTTTATACAGTATCCTTATATAGTGTTCCCCCCAATCCTGAATTCCAGTTGAGATGTTCATCCTTTATCCTACAAGCATTGACATTATCCAAGTCTAGGCAGTAGCAGTAGGGCAACTAGATTGAAAAGGTTTGATAGAGAGAAAAGTATCTAATGCCACTTAGCGTTTTAACCTGAGTTGCTGGACAACACTGCCATTCACAAAGCCAGAAAATACAACAAGGAAAGACCAGGTTTTAGAGGAGCAGGTAGTGGGAGTCATGCTAATGAAAACGATGCATTCATTTTAACAAAGTTTAATCTGAAATAGCTATGTTATATCTAGATACAGCCCAGACACTGGAAATAATAACTGGAGTTAAGCATAGTGATCCAGACCTGAATTGACAATGTTTAGGTTAATTGTGGAGGGTGTAGAATTAAATGCAATTGCCCAGGAAGTCTTCGTATATGTAGGAAAAGCCAATAACAGAATCACAGGGAACACCAACACTGGAGAGTAAGAAGTACAGTCACCAATTGAAAACTGCAATGCATCATTCAGAAAGGGCAATTAGAGAGTGGGTTAAGAAGCCAAGGGTCTAAGGAAGCAGAAGCAAAATAAGGACTGAATAGTGCCCCTGGGCACTGATATGAGGGTGTTGGGATCTTTGCTGGAAGAATTCTGTCTACCTGTACTTACCTTTCCTCCTTTAAAAAGGGAAAAGTGATCAAATGAATTCATGAAGCTCTGATCCCAGCAGGAATTGAGAAGACCAACTGCCTCAAAGGATCGTGTTTCTTGGGAAGCCATATCTGGTCATAGGACAGACATTGTGTTGCTTCCTACTGAACTGAAGGACTTTTGCATCAATGTTAAAGCATTTGGGGATCATATTTGAGATTTCATATTCATCAATAATTCCTCTCCTGATAATATTTGAGGTAATAAAAGTTGTCAGTGAGAGTTATTATGGCTCATCATACAACTATATGTGGGACTGCCTTTAAAAATTAAATACAAGTGCCTCTATTTATACCTGTTATACAGCCTAGCAGTTATTTATCAACCTGTGGAAAGAAATGACTTCAGGCTAAATGACCAAAGTACCAACCAGGTCGGCATCCAGTATACTGTTAAAATTTTTAAAGTACACTTTATATTTAAAGCATAAATATTTAAAAACCCACCCCAAAACACCAACAATTTTTAATCACAGAAATAAACTTCCCGAAGCATAAACCATAAACTTAAAGCCTACTCCAGAGTGGGACACGTCAAACATCTCTCTAGAGATCATTTCGATAAATTACAGAATTGTAGAGGACACGGAATCTAAGGACATATCTTGCTGAAGGGCCATTTATGTCATCTATGTGCTAGCCTACCAGATGAGCAAGGCCTTGGAATTGTAGCTATACAACTTTTTTTGACTGTGACCTTTAGTGAGACATTTTACATCTTACCTCTGTACACATACATATTCTGTACTAAAACAAATTTCAGGAGAAAATTCTTACCCCGTATGCAAAATACATTCTGATAGTTCTTATACACTGTCAGTTTTACTGCTGAGTACAAACCACTAAATTACTTTCATGTCCCACAATTTGACTTACACTGCCTTAAAAAGCTTTGCCATAGGGCACAATGGCCTCTTAACACTAAGAAATGAAGGGATATATGTTCCCAGAGGCAAATGAAATAATGAATTTGGTGAGAGGCTTCCAATATAATTCAAATCAAAGTTCATTCTCTTAGCCCCTTTCCATTATTTTCAGTAGACTGACCTAAGTTTAAATAAGCATTAATCAGAAAAGAATGATGACAGATACTGGCCTCTCCCTGCTAAAAGTTAAAGTCACAAGTTTGTACACTAAACAAAGTGATCTGTTTTAAAAAAAAAATGCAAGAGCTAAAATTCAAAGAGATTAAAAAGTAAGAGATAGAAAATAAGCTTGGCAGAGTTTAAGAAGTGAAGATTTGAAAATTTGAAAAAAGAAAGCCTTATTAGAAAAGCCAAAATACAAAACAAACAAAAGGCATAGAGAAAATAGTCTGGAGGAAATAAAAAATGGAAAATAACAAGTTATAGAGATAATAAAGAAAATACATGAAATCTTGCATGTGCATAATTAACATTTCTGATAAGAACTGAGCAAATCAAACTTTAAAAATTTCAAATAGAAGAAAAATCTTCTTGATTTAAGAGATGAATTATATAGGCATCCAAGCAGAGAAATCAAGTCATGTATAATGAGGAAACAGATCAAGATGGCCTCATCTTAATTAACGCATTGATGCAAAAGGCTCCAAAGGAAGGTCTGAGGAAAACAAAGTGTGCCAGGAACTTTATACCCAGTCAACGTTGTCTTTAAAATATAAGGGAAATAGATATTCTCAAGTATGGATGTATTTAAAGGAATAAAACCACTTGGGAAAAAAAAACTGCCTGATAATGAAACTCACCCAACAATAAATGAATCAAATTAAGGACTCAGGAAAAAAGATGCAGTAAAAAGGAATGGTAGTGAACATCTTAGAAGTTTTAAATAAAAATAATGGGAAATGATTATAAGACTCAAATGAAATATTTGAACTTGTCTATATAATAATAAAACCAGGAAGCAAAGAAACTGTGTGCTGGTTTCATTTTTTCATAACAGGAGTCATATACTGTCTCTAAGTAAAATACACATGAAACTGGAAAAAAATTACTCCAGTCTCTTCAATGTTTTCTACAACTGTCCTTAGTTTTAGGAGGAATCTTTCAGAACTAGATTCTTTGGTAGAAAAAAAGTTTTAAGTTGAGAATTTCTTCACTTTCACACTTTTTAAATTTTGTTAAAGTAAAATTAATTTGCTATATTTACTAAATATAGCATATGAGCCCACTTTTGTAAAACTATGTGACTTACCACTGCATCAAAAAGAATAAAATACCTAGGAATAAACCTATCTAAGGAGGCAAAGGACCTGTAACTCTGAATATTATAAGACACTGATGAAAGAAATTGAAGATGACACAAACAGATGGAAAGATACACCATGTTCTTGGACTGGAAGAGGCAATATTGTTAAAATAGCCATACTATCCAAGGCAATATGCAGGTTCAATGCAATCCCTGTCAAATTACCAATAACATTATTTACAGAACTGGAAGAAAAAAAGTTAGAATTTGTATGGAAAGACCCCAAATAGCCAAAACAATCTTGAGAGAGAACAGAATTGGAGGAGTCAGCTCCCTGACTTCAGACTATACTACAAAGCTACTGTAATCAAAACAGTATGGTACTCAACATCCATTTATGATAAAAGCTCTCCAGAAAGTGGGCATAGTTGGAACATACTTCAACATATATGACAAATCCGCAGCTAACATAATACTTAATGGGGAAAAGCTGAAAGAATTTCCTTTAAGATCAGGAACAAGACAAGGTTGCCCACTCTTGCCACTTTCATTCAACATAGTTTTGGAGGTTGAAGCCATAGCAATGAGAGAAGAAAAAGAAATACAAGGAATCCAAATTGGAAATGAAGAAGTAAAACTGTCACTGTTTGCAGATGACATGATACTATACATAGAAAACCCTAAAGAAGTAACCAGAAAACTACTAGAACTCATCGATGAATTTGGTATCGTTGCAGGATACAAAATTAACATACAGAAATCAGTTGCATTTCTATACACTAAAAAAACGAAACTGCAGAAAAAGAAATTAAGGAAACAATACCATTTACTATCACACCAAAAAGAATAAAATACCTGGGAATAAACCTACCCCAGGAGGCAAAAGACCTGTTCTCTGAAAACTATAAGACACTGATGAAAGAAACTGAAGACATAAACAGATGAAAAGATACACCATGTTCTTAGATTGGAAGAATCAATATTGTTAAAATGGCCATACTGCCCAAGGCAATATACAGATTCAGTGCAATCCCTATCAAATTACCAATGACATTCTTCACAGAACTGGAACAAAAAAATGTTAAAATTTGTATGGAAACAAAAAAGACCCTGAATAGCCAAAACAATCTTGAAAAAGAAGAACAGGGCTGGGGGAATCATGCTCTCTGACCTCAGACTATACTACAAAGCTACACTAATCAAAACTGTATGGTACTGGCACAAAAACACACATATAGATCAATGGAACAGGAAAGAAAGTCCAGAAATAAACCTACCCACTTATGGTCAATTAATCTATGACAAAGGAGGCAAGAATACACAATGGAGAAAAGACAATCTTTTCAATAAATGGTGCTGGGAAAACTGGACAGCTACCTGTAAAAGACTGAAATTAGAGTATTCTCTAACACCACAGACAAAAATATACTCAAAATGGATTAGAGACTTAAATGTAAGACTAGATACTATAAAACTCCTAGAGGAAAACATAGGCAGAACACTCTAGGACATAAGTCACAGCAATATATTTTTTGAACCAGCTCCTGGAATAATGGAAATAAAAGCAAAAAAAAAACCAAAACAACAAAAACAACAACAAAAAAAACAAATGGGATCTAATTAAACTTAAAAGCTTTTGCACAGCTAAGGATACCATCAACAAAACAAAAAGACAACATATAGAATGGGAGAAAATATTTGCAAATGATGTGACCGACAAGGGACTAATTTCCAAAATATATAGACAGCTCGTACACCTTAATATCAGAAAACAAGCAACCCAATCCAAAAATGGGCAGAAGACCTAAACAAGCAATTCTCCAATGAAGACATACAAATGGCCAAGAGGCACATGAAAAAATGCTCAGCATCACTGTCACAGAAATACAAATCAAAACTACAATGAGGTATCACTTCACACCAGCCAGAACGGCCATCATGAAAAAGTCCACAAATGATACATGCTGTAGAGGGTGTGGAGAACAGGGAACCCTCCTACACTGTTGGTAGTTTGGTTCAGTCACTATGGGGGACAGTATGGAGGTTCCTTAAAAAACTAAAAACAGACTTACCATGTGACCCAGAAATCCCACTCCTGGGCATATACCTGGAGAAAAACATAATTCAAAAAGACACAAGCACCCCAATGTTCACATCAGCACTATTTACAATAGCCAAGACATGGAAACAACCCAAATGTCCATCAACAGATGACTGGTTAAGAAGATGTAGTGTGTGTGTGTGTGTATGTATGTACACATATACATATATGCACACATACATACACAATGGAATACTACTCAGCCATAAAAAAGAATAAAGTAATGCCATTTGCAGCAACATGGATGGACCTGGATATGCCATATGATACCACTTATATGTAGAATCTAAAAAAAGGGACACAAATGAACTACTTATTATTTATAATGTAGGTGACTGATTTCTTAAATATGTATAAGCACATTTGACTGTCCTTTATGATTTTTTTTTTAAGAACATAGTTTATTTGACTATTTAAATTCTTTTTTCAGGAGTATTGGTCTTACTCAGAGCTGCTGTTCAACTGTTGCATATCCATATGGTTGAAACAGTAAATACTGTCAACTCACATCATTTTTTCTTCATTTTTTAATTTACACACTAAAATTCACTCCCTTTGATGTAAGTCAATGAGTTTTGACAAATATGACTGTCCTTTATGATTGAATTACTGCATTCTGTTGATTCTTATTTTTTGGTTGGCTTTAATCCTTTGATAACTATAAGTTTAAAAAGCTGAAGCTCTAAACTGTTCTTAGAAACAATGAACAGTACATATATGTAAAGTTTAAAAATATATGTGCAGTATATTGTATATATGTATTTACATGCAATATATTGTTTATGTGCAAATTGTAACAATTCTATCTAATAAAATTGAAAAATAAAAAAAACAAAAACAAAAAACCCAGTATGGTACTGGCACAAAAACAAGACATACATGGATGGACTAGAGATTATCATATTGAGTGAAGTAAGTCAGACAAAGAAAGACAACTATCATATGATATCACTTACATGTGGAATCTTTAAAAAAAAGATACAAATCTTATTCACAAACCAAAAATAGACTCATTGACATAGAAAACAAACTGTTTACCAAAGGGGAAAGTGTGGGGGAGGGATAAATTGGGAGTTTAAGATTAACAGATATACATTACTATATATAAAATAAACAATAAGGACCTACTGTGTAGCACAAGGAACTATATTCAATTTCTTGTAATGACATATAATGGAAAAGAATCTGAAAAAAATATGCATTTATGTATAGGTATAATTGAATCACCCTGCTGTACACCTGAAACTAACATTGTAAATCAACTACACTTCAATTAAAAAAAATTTTTTAATTAAAAAGAAACTGTGTTTATGTATGTGTGTGTATTTTTTTTAAGAGAGATGGTTTAAATGAATGAAGTTCACCAGATATTAACAGTATTTATTTCTGGTTGATGGATTTATGAGTGATTTTTCTACTTTGGTCTTTTATTTAATTCTCCTTTTTTTCTGTTTTAATAAACACAGTTAAATTATCCTTCACAAGGAAAAAAAAAGTTGTTTGGAGTTTATAGTTTTTTTTATAAGCTTACTATTACATTTTATATACCATTTGTTGGAATTGCAAATTGTTAACCAATTTGGCGATAGGCAGCAGGAACCTTAGAACTTTTATCCTTTTTGCCTAAAAATCCCATTTATGAGAAATCACCATAATATAATTGACCCTTGAACAACATAGGTTTGAACTGCTTGAGTCCACTTGTACACAGATGTTTTTTCAATAAATATTCCAATGGAGTATTTTATTATTAAAAAATAAGTTACATAGTATGTCATTAATATTCATATTTTTGAGTAATTTTTAATGGCATGGGAAAATATTAATCTCTCCATGTCACTGAACATTATACAAAACATTTCAAAACAACATGATCTTAAGTGTGTGTGTTCTTTACATAAAATTTTTAATTTTACACTTTTCAATTGCTCTGTAATGAATTTGAATTCATAATCAAAAACTTAAGTTTGCAAACTTATAAAACTGAGCTACTACTGCATAGATTACAAACTAAGAGTTTTCTATTTTTCAATTTGGAACAGTGCCAGTTACTGAACACTGGCAATTACTGTAGGAGGAACAAATGAGATGCTGAAAATTACTATATATAACACTTACATAATAAGACCAAGATTACTGGGGTTTATTGCCCCATAAACACCTTTTGCCAGGTGGTATGCTGCCTTCCTTTAGGAAGGAAGGCTGAACTGAGGGCAGTCTCTTGTAGCAGATTGATTTCTTTTTAATAACTATTTCAAATATATACAAAAGTAGAATGGTAAGATGAACAACACCCTGTATACCTCTCATCACCAAGGCCTGAAAAGAGATGAAACACCTAGAACGGTCACTTTAAAAGAAAGTTCCAAGTCATATTTTAACAGAAAAGCATATGTTGGGCCAACAAAACAAATGAGCCTACACTCCACCACTTAGTAGGATTCCATGGATGCTGAATGAAGCTTTTTTTTTTTAATTGAAGTATAACTGACCTACTATATAGCTCCAGGTGCACAGCATAGTGATTCAAAATCTCTATACATTACAAAATGATCACCATGGGATGCCAAGGCCTTAATATAAAAAAACTAACAGTAGATACACCTGATCGTAACATTTAATAAACACCTTTCCAAGGCTATAAATATGACAAGAAAGCCTTCAACCTCCTGCAACAGATTTCAAGCATCTTTCTTCCATGTTTGACAATATGATAAAAGCCCAATACTCCCCGATTAAAGTAATGGATAGCTGAAGAAGCAGAACAAAGAAAATACACTGTCTTTAAAAGACATTTGTATTTATTTATTCTGCAGATTTCCAAATAAATCTAAAGCATCAATTTAGCCTAAAATCCCTGGCAAATCTCTTTACTGAGCTGTTCAGACACAAAAACCTCACCACAATGTATAGTACTAAAAACAGCTAAAAAATCTACCACCAACAACACAAGTCTGAAATCCAACTAAAATCACTGATCACAAAGCATTTATCGGTAAACACCATTCTCGCAAGTGTGTCATCCAGGCAGTAGTACAGAACTCCAAATGGATAGTCTGGGACATATTAGTTCCTCAGTAAGTAAGAATTACCTTCCATTCACTCTAATTGCCAGTATCAGTGTTTACATTCTATTTCAAAAGATCTGTTTCAATTCTATTTCCAACATGTTAAGTGTGCTACCTTTAGAATTCACTTTGTTTTGCACCTCAATTTTCTCAATGATAAAATGGAGACAGCATTGGCTTCTACCAATTTCATAGTTGTTGTTAGGATTCAGTAAAATAACATGAAAAGACCCTTGGATCTTTTTCTAAAACTAAGTCTATGATTTAGAATACTCTATTCACAGAGAGTGAAACAAATCTCTAAATTGTTACATTATATTCCCATTATCTTAATGACCAGATGAATTAACCAAATTGGACTCTTGTCAAAAAGGTTTATTAACTTAAAATAGAATTACTTCAAATACAGACAAAAGCAAATTTCTGTTCAAGTTTGAATATTTTCAATATACAAGAATGTAAAAGAAAAAAATTCTGAATCTTCATGTTGTAGTTTTATTTTATTATTTTTTTTTTACCTTTTAAAAAAATTTTGGCACTACAAGGTTCTGTAAAGAATAGAAGTGACAAATTTAAAACACATGAAAGTCTTTCCTAATTCTTAAGAACAATATATATAAAGTCTGAAGCAACCAAAGTATGAATACAGCTAATAGAAAATAAAGAATGTAATTTTTTAAATTCTCTCTTTATACAATTCATCAAGGTTAAACAAAACATAAAATTCCCTTAAAAATAGGGTAATAAAATAGATGAAATTTGTATCACTGAATTTGGTGATACTAGTAAAAACTATAGTTCATATTTATATACAAATAATACAGTCTTTAAAAACAGTCTTAGAATTTAAATAAGCTATCTAAACGTGTTAAAATTTTAAATCAGGACCTGATTTTGTTTTGCTTTCCATTAAATGTCACTTTTTCTGCTGAATGTAACTGACATTGAGGTACGGATACCCTTGAGACAGCAGGATTGGCTGGTTGCTGTGCATCGGTAGACCAGCTGAAAGAAAATGGACTCGCATTACTCCGACACGTTTCCTCTTGGTGGGTGGGGACAACGCTCTCTACACCGACGGGTGGCACATCTGTCTGTTGGACACAATACAGACAGGAAACTGAAAGGCTTGTGCCTAGTTATCTGACAACTCTTTAGAATTAACTTGTAGCTAGTTCTGTTTTTTTATATTTATACAGTAAAGAGGAGATGAAGCATGTCAAAACATTTAGTAGGGGGAGAAGGACAAGGAGGGAAGGAACATGTAAGTATGTGAAAAGTAAGAGAGGAGACAAAAGGGAGATGGATGGGAGGAATTAAGGGGAACAATCCCACCAGGGAAGGACTTCAGACTCTCCCCCTCCCCTAAAATGGCTTGTATGACCAATAGTAATTTTCCTCAGCCCTAGTTCTTTACTCAGAAGAAACCAGCCAGTCAAAGTTCTGTCATTCTATAATACAGCGATGCCCTAGGAGTACAAGGACAGTTTAGGAAAGCTTAAATGTATCAAACCTGATAATCATACCAGGGGCTTCCCTTTAAAAGTTATTTTATTCAGTCAATATTTCCAGAATACCTTTCTTTAATTTCTTGAACTCCTAGTTTAACTGTATTAACTGACTCTAGGTTTTTTTAACTCCTATGTTAGCCAAGAGCTGAAGGCCAGACTCAGAGATTCCTTATTTGGATTGAGATACCTATGAGACAGATAGGCTAGATAAAATTCTACAAGTTCCTTGGAATTCTCCTTAGTTTATAATATTCACTAATTAGATTAAAGCCATTATTCATACGTTAGCAGCAACAGAATTTAATGAATTCTAATATCATTCAAGTCTCAGTTTTACTAAACAAATTTGACTATGTCACTACTCAACTCAAAAATTTCTATTAGATCTCCACCACTTACTTTGTAAACTGACTCCAAATTCCTTCATAATACGGCCTCAGCCTAACTTCTCTAGCCTCATCACCTACACATTTTCCCATTTACCTCATCCTCTAGTCCTATTATTTTCTCTTTTTTCCTATCCTTTTCTCATTATGCCAGGCAAAACTCAGTAACTTTGTATATATTATTTATTGCCTCAGCTAAGAACACTCCTCTTCTCTAACCTCCAATATAATCTCTAGGAAAAAAATCCTAAATGTCTTTCAAGATCTAGTTCAAATGTTAAAATCTGTGATTTGATCCCTGGTGTCCATATCCTGCACTCTCTGCTACAGCAAAGTTAACTGATTCCTCTAAGCTCCTATTCTTGTCTGTTTTATATGTCTGACTCTCCTAATGAAATACGCATTAAATATAGGGGTTTTATTTAATACTTACTTGAGCAATAAGCACCTAGTACAGTCTGACACACAGTATGTTCTCTCAAAAAATGTTTACTGAATTCACAACTTTTCATTTCCAGATCCTAGCCATCATAAAGGCTCCTTGTCACAGAACAAAACCCACCCAGCTTGTTAACAAATATGTAAGCAATGGTACCTTGAGTATAGAAAGGTTTGTTAGGCTGAAATCTGGCACTTCCCTGATGCATGAAGTTTTGATGCAAACCATAAGGCCACGAAGCTGGGACAAGAGGGAAATGGGGTCGTGGTGCATGTTCCCAAGGAATTGGAGGATTCAGTCCTGGAAATCCTGGCTCTGCATTTCAACGATAAAGGAAAGACATATTTTAAAACATCAGTTTGTTCATTCAAACATTCTTTCATTCCACAAAAATTTATTAAGTTTCTACCACTGGCCAAGAAATCTGCTAAAAGCAGAGGATAACAAAAAAATTTTTTTAAGGAATGAAACACTGTAATTGTTACTCAAATTATTCATAAACATTTAAGAAAACATAAACAATAATATGTGGTAATTGTCCTAACAGTTTGGAAGGTGCCTAAAAGAGGGGGCTAGCACAGTTCAAGGATAGAGAAGGTTTTCCTAAGATGACTGACTAACGAGTTTTAAAGGACAAGGAACTAGTTAGTCAGGCAAAATGGGGCAAGGAGGGCATTTCAGACAGAAGGAATAATGTATTCAAAAGCCATGAAGCAGGAAAGTACAGCAAGTTTGGGAAGCTGCAAAATAATCAGCAATACAGACAAGGGTAAAGAGAGGAAGTGGTAAGAGAAAAGGCTAGACAGGTAGGTATGATCTATATTTAAATAAAAGAATCTTAACATCTCCTTAAGTAGCTTACATTTTATCCTAAAGACAATGTCAGCTATCTTAGAATCAATTCTATCTTGGCCTGAGATCCTATTAGAAGTTGAGGCATTGTGGTGAAATGCTTGAAAACTAGGGCTTTGGAACCAAGTATGTATAAATTCAAATATCAGTTCCAAAAAATTACTAAGGTTCAATTATGAACCCCAGGTTGTTGTGAGGATTAAAGTAGATAATAAAAATAAAGTGGCCTGCACAAGTTCTGGCTTGTAAGTAGGAACTCAAAAAATACGAGTCCTCTTCTTTCTATGGCAAACCACTCCCACCAATCTACTTCCCTTTAGGATCTATTTTTACATGTCTTTCAAAATGCAGTAATCCCCGGATCTTCCAAATCATTTTTGGTGGCTTTTCTCATTCAGGATCACAATGTGGCAGGAAATAATCTGAAAGACACTGCCCTTATTCACTAAAGTTTCTAGCAGGAACTCAAATTAGGAGATTTAGGATAGGGGGGAGTAGGGACCAAGAAAACTAAAACCCATACTAACTTCACTCCTAGAAGTTCAGTCTTCTCAGGAGGTAAGAGGTAAAAGAAGCAGCTGGTTCACGGTAAGTTCATAAAGCCAAGTTACAACTAAGAGCTAAAGTTGAAGAGATCGGAGTTTACAAAAAGTAAGACTGGGTATACATTATTGAGGTCATGACTAATTGAGAAATAATGTTTTAACATAAAAGGATACTCTTGAGAATATATTCCAATCTCTCCTGGCCATTTTTCACAACCAAATATTTTCATAATATGAGTAATATAACCTCATTAAAGACAATGTGAAAAATGGGGAAAAAACTCAAACTCCTACTCTCATACAACTACTATTATCATTTTAATACATTCCCATCTAGTCTTTCCATTTTTAATAAAATGCTAATTTTAGTTGTAATATTAACTAAGAGTTGCACACCCATCCAACAAATAATAAATATTTGCTTAGTAATATAATAGTTTATTATATAATAATAATATGTTATACAAATAATGTATCTACCTTACATCAGGCACTACACTGGACAGTAGGAAGCCAATGACAGACAAGAAACAATTCATGTCCATCGACAGATGACTGGATAAAGATGTGGTATATTTATACAACAGAATACTACTCAGTCATAAAAAAGAATAAAATAATGTCATTTGCAGCAACATGGATGGACATGGAGATCATCATTCTAAGTGAAGTAAGCCAGAAAAATAAAGAAAAATACCGTATGATATCACTCATATGTGGAATTGAAAAAAAAGGGCACAAATGAACTTATTTACAAAACAGAAACAGACTCACAGAAAACAAACTTATGGTTACCCGGGGTGGGTGGGAAGTAGGAAGGGCTAAATTGAGAGTTTGAGATTTGCAGATACTAATATATACATATATATAAAATAGATAGACAAGTTCCTTCTGTGTAGCACAGGGAACTATATTCAATGTATTATAGTAACATAATAAAAAAGAATATGAAAACAAATACATGTATGTATATGCATGACTGAAACATTATGCTGTACACCAGAAATTGACACAACATTGTAAACTGACTATATTTCAATAAAAAAATAATTAAATTTTAAAAAGGAACAATTCATAGCCTCCACAAGTTCAGTCTAATGGGTTATGCAGGCAAGTAAACAGGAAATTTCAACACGGTAAGACTAGTGTTATGATATGGATACTAAGGAAACATGGAGGAGAGAAAGGATACCTAATACAAATGGAGGATAGGATCAACAAGAATTAAAAGCTTCTTGAAGAAAGTGATCTAAGTTTAAAAATGGAGGATGAGTAAGTTAGCCAAGTTTTGGAGTAAAGCAGAAGGAGGTTAGAGTGAACAGAAGGGTTAATGGAAAGGGCATTCCAGGTAGAGGGAACAACTTAGGTAAATAATCAGGGGTAAAATATAGTACAGTGTGTTAATAGGATGTTAATTAGTTTATTAAGGCTGAAACAGATCAACTAATGGTGGGGAGAGGGAGGACTTAAAAGTGTAAAAACTGAGCCAATATATCAAAGGGTAAGACATTGGATCTGTCTACTCAGTGACTATCACAGTCCATACCATGGCATGTTCACAGCAAATATTTAATGAGAGAAGGAGAGTCCACATTAGAATGGCCATGTATGACATATATCCTTTGATCCTGGAAATTCTAATGAGTTCCCACATTCTGGCATTTCTGCTCAACAAATTGTATTATCTGTATTATTACAACAGAAGTCAGAGATTCCTCCTCCATCATAGTGCTCTAAGGAATAGCATATATTTGTTTAAAATTATCACTAAAATTCTTTTGAAAAGTAATAAAGGGAAAGAAACAAGCTTTTAGTCTACATGTCCTATACAAATGATATTTCAGGATAACCAAGTAGTTAATAAGGAAAATAATCATAGTAAATTACAGAAGAATCACAAATAGTAAACAGAAAATCATCACTTAACAAACCTTAGTGAAATAATGGATATCAGCCATTATCAATAATGATCAATGGCAGCTAAGATTGTTATGTAAAAATTAATGAGGCACTTTATAGTGGATAGAACAGGCTGACACTACCTAACTCAATGATCAATCTTAACTCACTAAAAAAAGAACGACTAGACAGTAAGTTTCTCCTGAAGTGAAGGAATAGGATATGTCCAAGGACCAACCAGGAATTAAGATTCTTGCCAACAAAAAACTCCAAACTTAATCCAGCACCTGGATCTGAATACCAGTTTATAGAAAATATGGGAACAGTGGTACATGTTAAACAATGCTACAAAGATACAATCAGTCAAAACCAGAATGTGGAAAATTCTATAGTCTCTTCAATAAATAGTTAATATGGGGGAAAAATAGTGAGTGGGAACTGTCATAAATTAAAGGAGACATGAGATGTAATAACCACATATGGTGTATGGGCTTTGTTTGAATCTTGATTCAAACAAATCAACAATAACAATAATTTTAGAGAAATAGGGGAAAATGAACAGACTGGGTAATATATGACACTGGGTATGGTAATGGTCTTGTGATTTAAAAAAAAAACAAACTCAAGTTTATAAGCAAATTTGATCCAATGTCTGAGATTTAATTAAATATTCAAGCCAATTTTTTTAAATGGGGTAAAGGGGTCAGAGAAAACAACAGCAAATACTGACAACTGTTAAAGCTGGGTAATGGGGGGGTTCATTATTCTTTACTCTCTCTTTTTGTGTACATTTCAAAATTTTCTGTATTCAGTTTTTTAAGTAAAAATATCACTAAAACTTAAATATAAAACTAGATTAATGGCATTTAAAAATTATTTTTAAATATGCAAAGATAAAAAATGATTAGATGGTAATAAATCAAAATATTTCTTAGCAGTTACGTCTAGGAATTGAGATTATATATGATTTTCTTTTCCTTTTTCAAATACTCTATGAGGAATATGTGTTACTTAGATATCAGTAAAAAAAAAAACTATTCTTTTTTTAATGATACAAAGTGCTACTAATCTTCTTTTTAAAAAATTGCTCCTTACTAAAAGATAATAAGGGTCCAGAGCAAAGTTACAGGTTTGAAGAAAGAAACTGGTTTAAATCTTGGACCTGCTATGATTAATCATGATAGCATGATAGTTATTTAACTATTCAATTTCCTCAACTGTAAAATGAGTGCTAATAATACCTATACCAAGCAGGATTGTAGTGAAATTTTAAAATAGTAAGATAATAACTAACCTTTATGTTTATGACTTCATCTAATATTCACAACAACCCTGTGAATTAGAAGCTATCAATACACCTACTTTACAAATGAAACCAATGCACAAAGAGATTAAGCAACTGCCCAATGCCACATAATAAATGGCAGAGCCAGTATTCAAATTCAGATAATCTGAATCCACAGCCCATACTCTTTACCTTTATCTAATCCTATACTGCCCTTCCACAAATACTGCTTACCATCCTTTTCCTCACATTAATTTCCCCAGGTTCAACAAATACCAATCATCCAACCTTTCTACAAACAGACACACACAAAAGAAGAAAAGGAAAGGTTACCTGAATTCCCCACTGTACCATTGTTCACCAGGGAATTTGGAGCGACAGTACGAGGCCAGTGTCCATCATGAGAGGAGCTAGGGATCGCCACAGGTCTGGCAGCAGGCTGTGCAAAGATGATGCTGGGATCATTTAGGCCAATATTGCTGGGGGCACTGCCTGGTGCAGAATGGATTACTGGGCCATGAATAGGCCAGGAAGGGGCAGGGATCTGGAGAGGGTGCATTGGCAACAATCCCATATTGTGCATGGGAGAATACTGAGCTGGTGGTGACTGGGGAAAGTTATACATAGGCATCTGGACTTGATGTGGGGGCTGGGCTCCCTGCTGAGGTGGGCCAAGCTTGGGTTGAGATCCTGGCTGGGATGGAGGCTGGGTAATGGCAGTGGACTGGGAAGAGTTCTGTGGAAATGGCTGGGGCTGGGGAGAATAAGATGGTGAATCAGACTGCAGAGGAAAAAAAAAAAAAAAGATACATTTTAAAGTTAATTTACAAACCTCTTAATTTTATAAAAGCAGAAATTATCCAAATATAAAACTACAAAGTTATTTCATTAGAAAATTATAAATAGAACTCTATGATATGCATAACAAATAGAACCTCATTTTATATGAATGTAGAACTTTCTCCAAGTTTCTCAAACCCTCTTTCACATAGGTTTTACCTGATAAACCTTTTTACTGTCCAAAGAAGAGAGAGCCCAGACATCATTCCCATCACGTAGAACCCAAAATTCCAACTATAACTAGAAATTTACATCTAAACATCTTACAGTCACTTGCATTCAGTTCCTCAACAAGCATTTACTGAATGCCAATTATGTACTAAGCATCGTTCTAGGTATTTAAAATACAATATGGAGTTGGTGGCGGTGGTGGTAATAGCTCAGTGGTAGAGTGCATGCTTAGCATGTGTGAGGTCCTACGTTCAATCCGTAGTACCACTCTTAAAAAAACTGTTTTAAATACCGTATGATACCACTTATATGTGGAATCTTTAAAAAGACACAAATGAATTCATTTACAAATGAGAAAACAAACTCACAGACATAGAAGAAAAACTTATGGTTACCAAGGGGGAAAAGGAGGTGGGAAGAGACATTGGGAGTTTGAGATTTGCAGATACTATTATATATAAAATAGATAAACAACAAGTTTATGCTATATAGCACAGGGCACTATATTCAATATCTTGTAGTAACCTATAATGAAAAAGAATATGAAAAGGAATAGATGTATGTATGTGTACCTGAAACAATGCTGTACATCAGAAATTGACACAACATTGTAAACTGACAATACTTCAATTTAAAAAAATGTTTAGAGATCTCTGAATAAAAAAGTATCCTAGGAAAGAGAAAGAAAATACTAACATGCATGTCTTCAAGAGCTTAAAGTCTAGAAAGGAGGAAGAACAGATAGAGATTACATAAGCCATCACAATAAAATACAGTGATTACTATGATAAAGACTGTATAGTGTATAATGAAATCCCAGAGCAGGAATACCTAAACCCACTTTGGGAGAAGATAAGATGAAGGAAAGTGTAAATCAAGGAAAGCTTCCTGAAGGAAGTGATCTTTAAACTAAACTCAAGGGTAAATAGAAACCAGTTTGATAAGAGAGTAGGGATAAGGAGAAGAGAAGATTCAGTCAGAGGAAACAACATGAGTGAAGGTCTACAGGTATGAAAACACAGTCTTAAAGTAACTGGAATCTGAAATGATGATTGCCTAGGCAAGGGAAATACAATATAGGGAGACAGAGAGAAGCAAATGGGTGTGAGCTATTTTTATAGACAGAAACAACAGAACTTTGATTGATTGTATGTGGGGGAGGAGTTCAGGAACTAGATTAGTGGGATCATTCAATGAAATGGAGAACACAGGAGGAAGAGTCAAGTTGCAGGGAAATGTAAGCTACATTCTAGAGTCTGAAGCTGAAGTGCTTTGTGAGACCTCCAAATAGCAATGCCCTTTAGTTGGACTCTAATTCAAATCTCAGATGAGAAAAAAGTGAGTGCTAGAAGCAGAAAATGAAAGTTAGGGGCAGCACAGGAAAGTGGCTAAAGCATAGGTTTTGGAGACAGAACCTAAGAGTTCAGGTTCTGGTTCCAAGTGTCTGTTGACCTCACGCAAGAAACTTAAATCAGTTTCTTCACCTGTGAGGTATTAATAATAGAATCTACACCATAGGTTTTCATGAAGATTAATTGCAACAATATATGTCAAAAATATAAACACCAAATTCAGGATAGCAGATACATTTAAGCAGCAAGGAAGTGACGGAAGGAAAATTTTAAGATGGAAAAAGCATCCAAGAGGAATGCATAGGGGTTGTCAAGTATGGGTAATTTTTTCACAAACCAAAAATAATCAAACACTAAGAATTGTTAAAGACTTGTGGCAGTACATGGTTGTTTATTATTTTCTATATTTTTCAATATTTTAAAAATGTTTTACAAGAAAGAATAAGAAATAATGCATATATAGCACGCAACAAATGTTAGCTAGTATTATTGTTGTTATGTAACATTTGAAAATATCAAAGTCCACAGTAGGTATTCAAAGTTTGAGGGGGAGTTAGTGGGCTCCTATATGTTTTCCTAAGACAATCCCTACTACTGCTCTTTAAATGCTCTAAGAATTTTTTCAAAAACACTGATCATAACAGATTTAGCACATTTAATAGTTAACAGCTTTGAAGCTACATAGACCTGGGTTTGAATCTTTTAATTTCTCTTATTTTCAGCTTCCCAATTTGTAAAATTTAATTAAACTAATACCTACTACTCCACATGGCCTTTCAAAGAACTGCAGTTAATAGTAAGTGTGAAACACTAAAGCACAGTGTCAGATTTAGAGTAAGCATTCAATTAATATTTAATTAATTTAAGAAGTGCAAGGTAAATACAGATTTAGATAAAGGTTAGAGTAACTCAGCAAAGTTAATATGAAACTTATCAATCTGAATTCTAATTCAATACGCTGTCTTTTAGAGGGCGTATTTGACTAGGTATCCATCTGTGAGAAGACACACAAAAGTTTCAAGCAAGTGAAGTGCCATACACCTACTGTCCTAACAGTACTAAACCCTTAATACATCTCAATTTTGGGGTCTATTTTTATTAACAGTACTCACATTCTTCCATTAACAAAGCCTGCAACCTCAAAGTTATTACCTTATTTTAATCCAACCAACAACCTTATCTGGTAGTTATCTTATTTTACAAATAAGGAAGAGGTTCAATGAAGTTAAGGAGCTTGCCCATAAATATAAACCCGGATCTATATTACTCTAGAAGCAATGTTCGTTTTAGCTGATGTGCCCAGCAAAGACACCTCTACAAAGTACTGTATAATCTGGAAGATCATATTTGCCAACATGAAAGACCAACCTTATCACCCACCAAAATTAGTGCTATCTTCCTGCCAAGACTATCCATTTGCAGGCAGAGTACTTACACATTCTGAGGACTGTCTAGTCCTTATGGACTGATCACTCTGTTGCTGGGCTGAACCAGCCACCTGCTGGGCATTTACAAGGTTGCGGACCAGCTGGGCTGCTAATAGAAGACATCAAAAAGAAATTTAATGGATAAAGAAAATAAATAGGAGAGAAATGACAATAAACTCCCTTCCTCTGTACAATCTCAAATCTGAGATTTTATAAACTTGGACTTTTAAACTATGATTATATTAGTCAAGGACTTATAACAACTTATTTTTTTAAGCCATTTCTCAATACTCAGTTCATTAGAAAAAAAAATACACTGGTCCTGGAAACAAGAGCAAGTGTCACACTACTTTTCTAAAGAAGACAATATATTTATTTAGGAAAATAACATCTGCATCATGAATCTGAATAATGGAAATCATCACTTATAAAATATCCTATTGTTTTCTTTCAATAAACTCTCATTTAGGTTCCTAATTTGTAAAATTCCTTATGAAATAAAACAGGAACAGATCTTCTCTCATAGAAGTAGTGAGAAGAGATACAATTTCTCCTATATGTTTCCAGAAAAAAAAAATCTCTCATTAACTTCTGAAGGAAAAAAGTTAACTATTGTTAACTTTTGATAGCAAGAGAAATAAAGAATGTGACTCAAGTCCAAAAAATACTTCGAATTGACTAAATACATCAGACTACTAAGACTGTGATACTGAGCATATCCAAGTACTATGCAAAATAAAAGCCTGTCTAAATTTTCTCTTTTTAATAAATTCTAAGGTCCAAAATCACACAGCTAGGTTTAGAATAGAGAGGAATCAATGTCTTAGAATGACATCAACATAAGTGACTTTATTTCCACCAGAAACTGTATTTTTCGCCTTTTCTATTTACCTGCCACACTGCTATTCCTTTGACGGGCCAACTTGACCTCTGGGCACTCCCTTCGCACATGTCCTGCATCTCCGCATATAAAACATCTGAGGTCTCTGGGGTCTCTAAAGTCTCGAGTGTCGTGGAGGTCTCGGGTGTCAAGGTCTCGGGAATCTTTCTCTTCTTCATTCCCTTCCTTCTCTTCTTCACTGTCTTTCTTCTTTAGTCTAAACAGTAAACTGCTGATACCAATAATGTGGAGCTAGGGACTTATAAACTGAGTGAGCCACAGAACAAACTAAGCTATACAAGAGTCTCACAATAAAGGGACTAACTAGCATGCCCATTGTTTCATGCATCTTTTTGAAGGCAAGGTACTCACATTTATAGCACACCTACTTAAATGGCAGAAACTGGGTATCTAGTAGTTTTATAATATTAAATTTTAAAAAATGTTTAATACCAAATTTTATCTTGTAACAATCCTTAGAGGCTTGTATTTATTATCTCCATTTTATAGAGGAAGAAACTGAGGCTTAGAGAGGGTAAGTGTCTTGCCTAAATTTAACAAACAGCAGTGATGGAAACTAGGAGTTTGTTCTATCTCAAAATTTCTAAGCTCTTTATATTATGCAGGACTTGATGACTAACGAAGAGATTTTCCTGATCCATTAACATAGTATATAGAACACAGGAAAGAATATTTCATAGATATATTTTTAGAGGAAACAGAGGATATATATTCCTTAAGGTATATATTATAAAGGTATAATTCACAGCATAAACCTCAAAGAT
Source organism: Camelus dromedarius (assembly GCF_036321535.1). Lineage (NCBI taxonomy): Eukaryota > Metazoa > Chordata > Mammalia > Artiodactyla > Camelidae > Camelus > Camelus dromedarius. The sequence goes on along the minus strand of NC_087449.1, from coordinate 33,387,636 downwards.
TCAGTTAATCATATTTTAATCACTAGTTTTCATAAATGCGAGGTCCTCAGCAAGAACCCCATATCTTGGTCTTTTTTCCCCCTTGGATCCTAGCACAGATCTGTCCCAGCACATAGCAGGTGTCAATAAATGCTTCTTCAATTAAAAAAAAACCTGAATGAATTAATGAATAAATGAACAAATAAACATCATGGACCACTGTACCACAAACAAACCTCACTCTTTCAAAAAAAATTCCATTCAAATATACATTTACCTAAGGTCCAACTGAAAGTCCTGAACTTTCTCAACTTAAACATATCTGAACACAGTTACAGCTTCACTTTGCCTCACATTTATTTCCCCTGTAATGTTGATACATAATCATTTGCCAACCTTCTCCTTTTAGGGCAGTCTTTCATGTAGTGGCCTATTTTTCCACACACACGGCAACACCGATCATTGGGAGCCAGTTCTCCATCTGTTAATACTCTGGAATCAAAGAAGTACTCCTAGGGAGAAAATACAACTTTACTAGAAAAAAAAATCACTATAAACTTCTGAATCTAAATGAAAAGGAGACCAAGATGCAAAAGTGTTTTTTTTTTAAAAGAAGGAAATAAATGTCAAATATTTCACTGTAACAAAAATCATGATATGAAAACAAGATTCAGAATTATCATCAGTACCATAGCTGCTAACAGTACTAACCACTTTACATCCACATTATCTTTCTCATTCATCTGTAGTATCTTTGTGTACTATCTCAATAAAGTGCATACTATTTTCATGCTCATTTTATAGGTGAGGAAATTGAGGCTCAAAGAGTTCAAGTCATTTGCTCACAGCAAAAAAGCTGGTAAGTAACAGATAAACGATTTATAGCTAAGTCTGTCTTATTACAAAGCTCATGCTTTCTGCTCCACCAGGCAGAAAGGAATTAGTCTCTTTACAAAAGAATTCTATGTAAATAAGTCAATGTTCTGACTTAAAATATCATTGGATTTGCATTCAATATTTCAAGAATATATAACATTTATTATACAAAGTAGAGTATATCTAAAGAGACTACAAGGAATCAATAGGAATTAAATCATTTTCCCAAGTCTTAGAAAAACCAGGCTCATTTCTGCTTTATCCTAGTACTTTGCTTATCCTTCTAAACTGTAGTTCAGTTTTGCGCCATCACAAAGACTAGTTTGTCCTAATGGTACCCAATCCTTGGAAGACAAAAGAACATACCCACTTAGAGCTCTTCAAATCTATCTAATGTTAGGGATAGAAGTATGAGAAATAGACCCACTAGGATGGCTATAAAAAAAAAAAACAGACATTAACAAGTATTAGTGAGGATGGGGAAAAACTGGAACCTTCATATATTGCTGGTGGAAATGTATAACATAGCACAGTTCCTTTAGGAAACAGTTTATGGTGACATATATCCACACAAAATTTTGTACACAAATATTTATAACAGCACTACTCATAATAGCCAAAAAGTAGAAACAGCTCAAATGTCTGACAAACTGATAAATGAATAAATAAAATGTAATATAACCACACAATGGAATATCGTTCAACTATAAAAAAAAAAAGTACTGATAAAACATGAACAAACCCTGAAAACATTAAGCTAAATGAAAGAAACCAGTCACAAAAGGCTATATATTCTATGATTCTGTTTACATAAAATGTCCACAATAGGCAAATCTACAGAGACAAAAAGTAGATTAGCAGTTTGGGGAGTGAGAGGAAAAGAGTGAGGACTGACTGCTAATGGGGACAAGGATTTCCTTGATACCCAATGAAAATGTTCTAAAATTATATGTGACAGTTGCACAATCTTGTGAATATACTGAAAACCACTGAATTGCTCACTTTATACAGATGAACCGTACAGTATATATACTATTTTTCAATAAAGCTGTATTTCTAAAACAGGATGAGATATACTTCTTCACATTTACTATTGATGAAACCAATGTAACTAAATTAAAATCTTCATCATCATATTTTCTGACAAGACAAAATGAAGGTGTTTCTCAATTCACCCAGCTGCTTAAGGCAGAAACTTAGGAATCATTCTGAACTTACTCTCCTTCACCCATCACCTCTAATTAATCACCAAATTGTACCCATTCTATTCCTGAACATCTCTTTAATCTACTTTTCTCCATCCCACCATCCTAGTTAAAGTGGCCTAGACCTGGGGTCAGCAAATTTTTTCTGTAAAGAGCCAGATAGTAAATATTTTAGCTGTTGTGGTAAAATTGAAGATAATATGTAAGTACTTACATGGCAAGAGAGAAGGTGAATTTCTACTAAATTTTAATTGAAGAATTTCAAAATATACTACTAATAATTGAGTATAATTTTTCTGTAATATAAGTTTACTAATTAGAAGAAAGAGATACTTTCTAGGGGAGACATTCTGCTTAACCAAGGCTCAAGGTTAGTGCTCTCTATCATTAAAAGTGAAGGCAGAGGGTGGGGTACATACAGCTCAGTGATAGAGCGCATGCTTAGCGCTGGGTTCAATCCCTAGTACCTCCGTTAAAAAAGAAAGATGCAAAAATTAAAAAATAATAAATGTACAATTAGAGAAGAAGAAAGGTTTATTTAAAAAAATTGAAGACAAATGTTCATCTGTTAATGCTAACCTGCAATTATATTTTATGTATTTCATTTTTGAAAATGTTTTTCATAGATAAAGAGGTTGAAGAGTCAAGGTAAAGAGAATAATTAATGGATCTGAGTGCATATGGAAGAATTAGTATCTGATAAAGGAGAGATATCTGCAGATGCAGGTACATTTGTAGATCTGGTAGCAGAAAGTAGAAGGAATATCTATTCGACACCATCTTTGTCTCAAAAGGAAAACATCTAAGTGTGAGTAGGGCAGAGATAACAGGTGGGACAAAATTCAAAATTCAATGGGTATTGAATTTTGAGTAAAATAAATTAAATTTGAAATAGTTCTTATTGAACGAGAGACACAAGTAACTAAAGAAATGTAGTAAGAATGTCAGATGGTATTGAAACCAGCTGAGGCTAGTGAACATTAATTTATACTATACTATATAAATAAAACTTTTTTCCATTAGTGCTCAGCCCAAGCATAGAGAGATGGTGGTGGCTGAAATCATACAAGACTGAAAACATAAGGGTACAAAAGAAGGACAATGGTGCAAAGGAATTTAAAGTCTATCCCAGAGAGTAGACCAGAGAAGCTAAATCTACTCAGAAAAAAATTAAGACTGAAAATAGCTGATAGATTGGAAGAAAATAGATCAACATGTCAGAGGACCTAATAAATAGAGGGACCTAATGAATTTGTGTTGTTTCAAATTTCAGCTATTTCTCTCCATTATAATAATTATTATCACTATATGAGGCAAGACTATCAAAAATGGTACATGAGAAAAAAGCTCTAGACTTCTCTCTGCTTTTCTTACCCCATACTCCCAAGAAAGAACGCTGAAACTAAACTGAACAAGGTCAAGGATATTCATTATGCAATTACAGAAGTATGGTTTCTATTTTGAGATTTCTTCTTTTGGTAGCTTCTTTCTCTGTGAAACTGAGACTTCCTCCCATGGGAAAGCAACCAAAAACCAGAATGAGACCAAGAGAAATAGGGATCACTATACCATCCAGTTCAGGCAAAAGGAATCCAATGGCTACCATAATTAGAGCAGAAGCCTCAGCAAATAATAAACTATGTTTTTGGTGTAGTCATCTCTGTTTATATTTTCATCAAGATTTCTAGAGACAGAAGAGAAGCAGTGAGCAGCATTTCAAATTTAGTATTTAAGGATCCTGAGTATTGACTATCCACCCTCATTCATTCAACAAATGCTTATTTGGTACATCCTATGTGCCAGAAACTAGAGATATGATGGTGAACCTTATGGACATGGACCCTGCCCTTGTGGAGCTACAGTCTAGTGGGGTAGACAGAATTTAGCAAATACATTAAATAAACAAAATTTAGCAAATGGACATTTCATATGGACTATGATAAGTACAATAAGAAAAATAGAGGGAATTATAACCATCTCTTTCCCTATTCCTAACACCAACTTGGAAACAGGATTAGGTTTCTTGTACAAAAAAAAAAAGTTCTAAAAGAAATAGGATTCAGAATTCAAATTATATAAACTTACAGCTTCTCTGCCAATGAGTGGATAAAAGGGGGTACCAAAAAGTTTCCTTCCATTGATAAATGCTTTCATGATGAAATTGGTCACTATTGAAGAAAAGAAAACAATAAAAATGTAGACCTTAATGTGTAAGAGGTTCAAAAGCAGGGGAATTCTATATTTAAAACTTACTTTTTCTAGAAACTCCAGCACCAAGGTTATGATTCAAATCAAAAGGGTCTAGAAAAGAAATATTTTATTTTTTAATTAAGAATAATGCTCACAGTAATATAAAATATACTTAGTAGCCAAAACTAGTCTAACACTATATAACTCAGACCAAAGTCAGGAAATTATTCTTTTATAATTATAGATTAATGGATGGAAACTCATAAAGATCAAGAGGAAGAATCTTCCAGACTCTAATGTTTCAATTTTCCCCTCAATTTCATCAGCCAAATAAAACTCTTGCTTTTTGTTTTGCTCCTGAATTAATATCAGCTAAATGATTACCTTCAATTGCAATGCATTTGGATGTCCACTGCTTCTCAAAAGTTGTCAACAGTTTTTTCTGCCGAATGCTAATTACATATTCTTTGAAATCAAATTCTTCAGTATAGAAGCGAAGCAGCCCCAACCAAAGCTCTCCTAATGTTTCTGTGTTCTTTCCAAGTGAAGGTAAACGTTTTTTCTATAGGTAAGAAAAAGAGAGAAATGTCTATATTTATCCAAAATATGGACCCCAAATCCAAGAAAAAGTATTAAATTAAACTATGCAAATCTTAACATGTATCAGTGAGCATTCTATAACATAAAAACTCTGAAAAAAATTACCAGTTCTTCTGTTTTATCAAAGAAAAAAGCATTCCATCCATCAACCATTCTCTGTGGGATCTGTTTTCCATCAAAGATCTGCATTTAAAAATTAATTTCATTATTAGATTTTGAGTTATCCAACCCAAAAGCCTAAATACTCTCATATCATTTTAGAATTTATCCATAATAAACATATTGAAATACTTATTCCAAAAGGAATACATCAGCATGGTATAATTTGATGCCAAGTTACGAACAAATAAAATGTATCAGAAAGGCGAAAGCTGGGAAAGGATATCTTACGAGCATCAGACTCTGCAAATGACAACATTTTGATATTATATATTTGGCCTATCAAAACACATCCAGCCCAAGATTAATGAAGTAAAACTAAAGAAAAATAAAACTGACATTTTCAACAAAGGATCACAAATGCATAAATATGTAAAAGATAATACTTACTGACTGTACATCTTCTTAAAGGAAATTAATGAAGCTGTTTGTTTTGGGGAAGGGCTCTAATACCTTTAATCAGTTACCTGTATCATACAAGGCTGAAAAGGCCCAAGACATTGATTTGATTTTTTAAAATAGAAAATTAAGTAGCTTTCCCTGACATCTTGATAAAGATTGTAAAATCTTTATGATTAATTATGAGTAGTAATTCACTGGCCTAAGGAAAGAAGGGAAAGTGATGCTACTTTACTAAAAGAAAAGTATTCCATAAGATGACTGTACTGGCACAAATGATCTCTACAATTTTGAGACTTATTTTCTATAAGAGTTTTAAAGAGATGCAATAAAGTAAAAAGGTGGACTAGGTTCAGAATCAGTAGACCTCATTTATAGTCAGTCCCACCAAGTAGTGATTCTGCACAAGATAATTCTTCTAAAACCTCGGTTTTCCCAATGAAAATGAGAGATTAGATTAATTAGGTCAGTTTTTTTCAAATTTTATTTTTCTTTTAAGCTGTAGAACCCCTTCCTAAAATGTAAACTTTAAGGAATCTTAATATGTAAAACAGATAAAAACAGAAGTACTGTCATAAAAGCCTGAGCAGAGAACACACGCCCTATCTTTTCCCTCCTCCACTTCTCACAAATAATGAGCTCCTAGAGCTTACCAAAATACACTTTAAAACCACTAGACAAGGTGGTCCCTAAGGCTTCTTCCATTTAAACGAGACAGTGATTTATAAAATTAACTACATGTCTACCCCTCTAATTTCATTCTTTGGTTTAAGTTCCTTGTGGGCAAGGACTATAGCTTATCTCTGGAGCCCAAATTCCTATTACATCAAAGCCTGCCATATAGAGAATAGTTAATATGTTTATTGAATGAATATATTTTCTCTGTAAGCATATTTACATAAAGACCAGGTTTCTAAGGACTTAAGCTAATACTTGGCTTTTTAATATTTACATATAACAAACAAATATGGTTACCAAGAATTATCTAGCATAAATTCTAACATTCCATAAAACAAAAAAAGGAAAACCCATAATTACAGATATTAATATCTAAAATAAAAAATATGGGCTGCTGCCCTCAAAAATAAAATAGAGAAGGTTTTAAAGAGGCCAAATAATACATTTTGCCCTCATAGATTAAGATGCTATTATATAAGCTGCTTCTTGAGACCTTGATTATTTTAACAGAATTCTTACTTTGGAGTAACAACCAAGATCCAAACCCAATTATGTTGGCTACAGTAACACAGTAAACTGGACCTGTGGGATTTGGAGGGCATTTAATCACTGATCTGTCACCTATTTTTATGAACTTCCGTTTTTCACAGTGCTTCACTTTCTACTCTGTTTCAGCCTTTAGAAACACTAACACTATCCTCTCTTTCTCTAACACACACATTTTCTTTCTCTTTCTGTTTCTCTCTTTCCTTTATCTCAACACCAATAATCCTCCAAGCACTCAAGTCTTCCTTCTAAAACCTCACCAAACAAGTCAATCATACTTGTGCAAGGAGTGACCCTATATATTTCCATATTTACTTTCTTATTCTGTTGTAGTATTTTCATATCTACAAAATTATAATTTTTCAGTTGTGGTAAAATACACATAAACATAAAGTCTACCATCTTAAATCATTTTCAAGTGTACAGTTCAATGGCATTAGATACATTCACATTGTTGTATTACCACCATCACCGTCCATCCACAGAATTCTTCTCATCTTGTGTCTTGTAAAACTCAAAACTCTGAACCTATTAAACAATAATTCTCCATTCCTCTCTCCCTCCAGCCTCTAGCAACCACCATTTTACTTTCTGTTTCTATGAATCTGACTACCCGAGGTACCTCATATAAGTAGAATCACATAGTATTTGTCCTTTTGTGACTGGTTTATTTCACTCAGCATAGTGCTCTCAAGATTCATCCAGTCAACTGTAATTTTTAAGCTGATATAAGGTAAGAAAACACAGAAGTTCATAATATCAAGTATGACTAACACTCCTTAACCTTCTCTTAGTATTAATTTTGTGACAATTTACTTCTATGTATGATGGCTTGATAGAATACAGCAAAATTATTCTGCTTAAGAAAGCTCCTTTTGACCTAAAGATCTCTATATTGTTGACCATGAAGACACTCTTGGCAGAGCCTTACTTATTACCCAGTCACTTAAAGTCTAGATTGAATTACAAATGGAGTCAAAGATCATCAGCTTCATTAAACATATCCTTACCCTTAAAAGTTGATCGATGCCAATGATCAATACTTAAATGATGCCAGAGTAATGAACAATGGGGTCCCATATGAAAAGCAAAAAAGGCCAGAAGCAAAAATCCATATATCATCAGCTCCTATGTATCACAAAGCCCCCCACAATCAGAGCTCATTATGATGGAAAATATTTCATGGACTGTCTCTCATTTCACCAATCACTGTCTGTTAAGCAGATAATGGAACAGTTCTTCAATTTGACTACAGCAATCCTACCTGAATTTTTCCAATAACAATATTAATAAAGCTGTTAATAATAATAATAATAAAAGTAATAATACAAGCAATCACCATTTATGAACTCCCACTTTAGCATCTACTATATTCAAAGGCATTCAATGTCTCTGCTCCTTGTATCAATGCTGAAATACTACTACCATTATTACATTTTTACTGATGATAAAATTCAGACTAGTGGCAGTCAGGCAGCTTGTTGAAGGCAACATGTCAAAAATAAGGATTCAGACCAGTTATCTCTAGCTCCAAAACCATGTTCTGCCTGCTCTTTCCATTATATCATGCTGCCTCAATGGTTCCTTATACATAGGTAACATAATGAGAGAACAGAGACAAACCCAATGGAAACAAAATTTGTGTTCCACTTGAGTTAATCATATTATTTTGTCAAAGTCAGAGCAAATTATAGCAAATGACTGCTATAATATTACTAGAGTAATTATGCATAAGATCCCCAAATTTAAAGCCTTAACAACAATTAGACTAATACAGAGAATAATCCTGGCCTTGGCAGGCTTAATTAATCCCTGCTAAATTTTGAATATCCTATGGTGAACAACCTTGTTAAAAAAACAAACATCACTCAACATACATTCAAGCAACTTAAAAGTTTCTAATAGGAAAGGATATTTAAATTTATTTCTCTCCAACTGTTATTTAAAAGAGGGGAGGAAATGCTGCAAAAATCACAGAAAATCATTAGAACTTCTTAAAACTTACTAAGGCCATCTGACATGCACCATATGGCTATTTTGTGATATTCTTCTTTGCCAAGACTATCAGTTTATGTGAAATCAGAATATGTGATTTTCCAAACAATTCTGATGCTTCTTGTCTACCTCAAAATAACCACCCTTCTAAGAAATTAGAACTTGATCCATCCCAGTGCTTGTAAATCCAGTTTGTGCCAAGAATGAGGAGGAACAGATGGATGAGTAAGAACTCCTTTGTACCTACTTTAGAGAGTATAAATTGCCAACAAAAAGGGACTCTATGAGTCACCAAATCCAAGTAAATATGAGTATAATCTGTTTCTTTTGATGTACATTCTTATGCTTAATGCAATTAACATGACAGTACAGAGATAAGGAAGAATTTCCTTGTGTTTTTTTCCCTCAACCAAATTCAAAAACTTGATCAAATACACAGGAATAAATCAAACTTCATTGCCAAGCAGGAGTGGGGAGAATATTCTGAAAAGAACTTATGTATTTGCAGCCAAGAGACTATAATATGAATGGCTACAAATTTCATAATCACTGGCAGCATAGTAAGACTGTGAAATACAAAAATGCTGCAAAACATATTCAACAGTTCTACTCATCTAATATACTTTTGGTAGTATATACTGTCCCATAATAAACTTTTTTTTAAAAAGTTCCTTGTTTGATTATATCATTAATGGAAGAAGAAAACTTAGGATATCCTTGATGGAAAAATCCTTCATGATCTCATGAACTGAGCAAGATTTATTGTATTTAGATCTGTTGTTTTCACAGGAAATGCCTTTATAGTCCTCTTAAACACCTACCTCTTGTAGAACTGGGATAACAGGTGGTTTTCTCTGCTGCAGGAAGTACAGCACCATAAGGATATAAGCATATGAAGATAAACTTCCCCTGGAAGCATCTCCAATGTCACATCGCTAAAAAAAACATAATGATTGAAAACAAAACTTCAGAATCTCATTCCATGAAAAAATACTGACCACTCTGAGACACCACTTTTTAAACCCATCAAACTGTTAAATAGTCAGAAGTTCAATAACGAACTATTACAGAGGGTATGGGTAAACAGGCACTCTTATCCATTATACATCATAAGTTAGATTAAAGATTAACATAAACTTTATGAAGAATAATTTGGCAATATCAAAATTACAAAAGCACATTTCCTTTAATGTAGCAATTCTATGCTAAGAATTCATTGTCCAAATATGCCAAAAAATATGTGAAATGACTAAATAAAAAGATTTTTATTGTAGCACTATCTTAATAGCAAAAAATCAGAAAGAACTTAAAAAGCTCATTAATAAAGTACAGGTTTAATACCATATGAGATTGCTCATATGTGGAACCTAAAAAAATAAAATAAAATAAAATAAATAACATAAAATAACATAAAACAACATAAAATAACATAAAATAACATAAAATAAAATAAAATAAAATAAAATAAAATAAAATAAAATAAAATAAAATAAAATAAAATAAAATAAAATACAGGTTTAAAAAACGGATCCCTACCCACACAGTAGAATAGTATGCAGCCACTAAAAAGGGACAAGGAAATTCTTATTATATTAATAGGTAATAATCTTTAATAATCTATTGCTCAGTTAAAAAAATCAAAGTACAAAACAATTTTTTCAGTATGTTTATACCTATAATAAAAAGGAGGTAGGAAATTCATGTTATTTTCTTGTACTGGAATAATATATTTCTAGAAGGCTACAGAGGAACATGTAACACTGGTTGCTTCCAACAAGAGGTACTAGTTGGCTAGGAGATAGATGTGGCAGGGAGATTTTCTGCCATAAACTCCATCAGACCTTTTAAATATTGAACCACATGAATATGTTGACTACTCAAAAAAATTTTTTAATTAAAAATAAAACCCTAAAAGAATTCTCAGAGACTTCCCCTGAGTGAGGCTTTAGCTGATATTATATAAAGGGAGAAGAATGAGTTCTCTGACATGAACCACTTGCTTTCATTATCAAAACTCCACGGCAGTACCAAACTGTCATGTTGGACTTATTTTGTGAGGTGAGTCTAGAAGACCAAATTGTATCAAATATGATGGCTGGATGCCTTCCTTTTATAAGATGACTTCTGTCATAAAGACATGTATAGAACTATCTAAAAGTATATGTCTCCTCGTTGGAAGAGTGGGCTTTATGAAATGAAAATGTAAACAAGTCATTTCCCTAATAAAACCCTTCTACCAAAGCATTCACAAAATTAACTATTTACTAAACAGCTACCATAAAGCAGCACTATAGTGGACTAAAGATACAGAAGCCTCCACTCTCATGGAGTCTACACACTTAGCAAAAAACCAAAAAAATCCAGAATTCAGTATTTTACTATTATTTAATAGGGAAACAAAGTTTTCTTGGTACTGTTTTCTTTTCTTGGCCAGAAAAATTAATCACTAAACCTAAATACCAGATTTCTTAACCTAGGGATTCTTAACCAGGATGGTATGCCAAATCCTATGCCTGGGGTTGAAAATCATTACTGCACTGAGAAATTTTACTATGAGAAATTTACTACTGTTACCCATGAGAAGAGAGTACACAAAGGAAAAAAATAAGAATTACTGTACTCTAATAGGTATAAATTTCAACGATTTAATATTGACTATTTCTTTTTAAAAGCTCAGGTAAACAAAACCGAGAAAATATTTTCTGCAAGTCTGATTTATCAGTATGTTTCACTTTAATATCATGAGTACTATAACAAAGCAGATCATTAACTTTTTCATAAATACCTTAGCAAACACTTTCATAGTGTATCCCAAGTACTGTACTCTAGGATCAATAGCTGCATATGTAGCTAGCATTCTTGTGTTATGCTGAGCCTGAAAAATAATTACATATTTGAAAGCATTTCAAATTTATTAAAATTAAACTTACAGATCAGATAAAAAGATATAATAAACTCCAAATAGAATATACATATACATGTAAAACTTAAAATACCAGTAAATGAGTCAAAATATAATCTTCAATCTGAAGAAAAAGTTATGATTATTGATAAAATATTTTATCCCTGTACTGCTCACAGTTGCAAGTTTTAAACAAAAAGGTATAGTCATTGATCTGTAAACTTTTAAAATGACAAGTGTAAACATATCTGGATCCTTACAGAAAGTGAAACTTACCAATGTATTATATAAACTGATATCGCCTTCTAAACCACTTCGTCTGTGTTCAAATTTTACTATAGGCACTTTGGCAGTAGTTATAGGCAAAATGTTTCTTAAACCTGATTAAAAAAAATTCACTAGTTTAAATAATTTTCATAAAACTAAAAAATATTTTCTGTTGTTTTAAAGCTGTAATTAGAAGTTCATACCTGGATGTCTCTTAAGAATTTTCGCCAAATTTTCAATTATTTCCTTACAATTTAATTTCTAAAAAACAAGAAAAATAAATAATAAATTAAAGTTTGTCTGACTCAATTCGGCCTTGTTGCAAATTCTATTTTAATCTAGATATTTAAAACTAGCATTTAAAATCTCCAGCCAGAGTGGGGAAGGTATAGCTCAGTGGTAGAGTGCATGCCTAGCATGCATAAGGTCCAGGGTTCAATTCCCAGTACCTTCATTAAAATAAACAAATAAATACACAAACAAATAAACCTGATTACCTCCCTCCACCAAAGTTTAAAAAATAAAAAATAAAATCTCCAGCCAGAAGGTTTATATAACCTTGCTAGTCAAAGAAGGTGGTCCATAGACCTGCAGTATCAGCAACACCTGGAAACTTGAGAGAAATGCAGAAATCTCAGCCCCAGTTCTAGTCTGCTAAATCATAATCAGCCTGTTAACAAGATCCCCAGGTAATTCACATCCACATTAAAGTTTGAGAAGCACAAAAGAGAATAATATTTTCAATACATGAATGAACAACTATAGAGTGGGTTTGGTGAGGGCAAACAGTATAGTGATTAAGAACATAGGCTCTGAATTTAGACAAACCTGGATTTAAATCTTAAACTAAGGACTGAATAGCTGTGTGCCTTTGACTAGATCCTTAATCCCTCTGAGCCTCATAATACTTTTCTATAAAATCAATTTAATCATAAATTCCTATCCTATAAAGTAGTTGGAAAGATTACATGAGACACTTATGTAAAGCATTCAGCAGCATACTTTGTACAAAGTAAGCACTTTAAGTTTGTGAGCTATTTATTATTATTATGTTGATGAGGAAAAGAAAAAGAATCCTATTACCAGCACCTACTTCTTCAAAAAAACCTCTTAGCTCTGCAAATTTAAATGTATTGGTTATTTAAAAGCTAGACAGCAGAGTTGATATGGTAACAATAACCATAATCTAAGAAATAGAAAATAATGGCATAAATTAACTGGATTAAGATGAAAGGTATATACATCAATGCCCACATTTACTACTAAAATAACTTTTGCATATCCCCAACATGCTCTTTTCAGCTACAAAAGAGCAGTGGCCATTGCAGCTTAAACTGGGGATTTCAAAGGAATAATTTATTACTAATAAATTAATAAAATAATAATAAATATAATAAAATAAAAGAGGTTTATTTTTCTCTTTATTATGCAAGGATAGAATTTATGCTAAATTAAAGTTTCAATTATGGTTCATCTGGAAATAGTTTATTCTTTTTCATTGTTTTGACTTTCTAATATGAATTTTATATAGTACACAAACCCTTAGTGATTAGAAGTATGATTATTAAATTTTACATAGAAGATATCTAAAACCGTAGCTTTCTTCCTGGGTAAAAACTGTTTCCTATTTCCTCAATCCCTAACCTTCAGAATAGAAAGTGGAAGACTCTTGAAGTAGATGGTACGGAGTAGAAGTCAGTTAAAGAGAACTAAAAAATTTACAACTTTCCAGTTTCTTCACAGAACAAGATGTTAATTAACACCAGAAGCAGTTTCTTAGGCCAGAAATAAAGATCTACCAGGTGTTACTGCCATCTTTACTTTGTTTCTAATGATTTAAAAAACACCTTTTGGAAAAACTATTTCAGAAACACATAGGTACATTCTTCTGAATTCTTGTATAATACAACAGAGGCTATACTGACACCACTACAGATGCCAGAAGCTTGGCCTCACCCCAATCTTGCAAGCAGTCCCTGATTCTGAAACATAAATACCAACAACTATGTTGGTAAAGAAATGAGCAACTACAGGGGTACCCTCCTTTTCTAGTTGCTGCTAGGAAGGCCTGAGACACTTCTTCCCTGTCCATTCAGTCCTTTTCTTTACGGAAGCTTGGACACTCTCACTCCCACTGTTGAGGCCTGGTATACAAAGAAGGAAAACAAGTATCCTCTCTCACTGCTGAGACTGCTCTGGGGGAAGGTTTGCTCCTGGCATCTCACGGTGGAACTCAGAAAGATTTTAATTTCAGAAAGTAGTGGTTAGGTTCTAAAGTACAATTAGTACTATATTTCAACTACATTATGGGTTAAATAAATTACAGAGAAGCAGTGAGATACAATTGAAAGAGCATGAACTCTGGAGTCAGACAGACCTGGGTACGAATCCCGGCTCCAACATTTACTAGCTGTGTGAAGTCAGTTTATCTCTCAAAGCCTCAGTTTCCTCATCTGAAAAATGGGGGAAATTATCTACCTCGAAGGTGGTTGTAAGAGTGAAATGAGATAATGTATGTAAAAGTGTATACTGGGGACTCAAATGTTAGTTCCCCTCCCCACCCACAATGAGTTTCTAAAAGCTATCCTAGAACACATCATTTATAACATTGCTTCTATAGAAAAAAAATGTGTTTTGAGTTCCCCCAAATTATAATTAACTTGTAGAACACAACCCTTTTATATATAAATGTCCACCTTTATTTTCTATCTTTAGTGATACAAAGACATCACCTAATGGAAGGGATATGAAAAGACAGAGTAAGTAAGATCAATGTTTACTACCAAACTGAAGCAACAGCTTCTCGTCAGTTCTAATCAAAAAATTCCAACTCTGTGGTATATTAACTGCTCCAAAAATTCATTAAAAAGCACTTGTAACTCTCAGGGACATAGTTTTTGAATTTAAAAATTACTAAGCAGTAAATTTACTTACTTAAATATTTTAATGTCCTCTAAATGATAATGGTAATGCTTTTACATTTCATACACTGCTATTGTTAATATATTTATATGAAGGATGACATAATAAATTTTTATCAATTCTACATACAAAATTAAAAACAAATTCATCATTGGAATAAAATAACTTCCACATCCCTTTCCAAACACTAACTCTTACCTCTGCATTTTCATGGCCCTCCAAGGTCATGCAAATATCCAGATCACTATCACGAAATCCAAATCCATTCTTAGAAGAGCCAAATAAGCACAATCTTGCCTTTTCTAAGCAAGGAAAACAGAAGTCAAAAGTTTTATAATTAACAGGAAAGGGGAGTCTTCCATCAACTACTAATGGCTTACCACAGGATGATCTTATCCAATTCCATGGCTTAAATTACTTACCATTGGCAGATATACTGAGAACTTTCCACTCACCTAAAGTCCAGATCTTCTGCCCAAGTTCCCATACCCAAGTATCTAACAGCATTTTCCATTTTTTCCATAGACATCATAAATGCAACAAGTGAAAACTATCAACTCCACCTCAAACCTACTATTATTCCTATAATCCCCATTTCTCAGCAAATACCATCAGCTACTCAGTTGCCCAAGTCAGAAATATACATGTGGTTCTTAACATCTCTCTCTCAACTTCCATATCCAAAGAATCACCAAGTCCTTTAGTTTCCTCCAACTTAACTATCTTATAGGCTCATCTACTTTTATTCATTACCAACTTCAATACCAATACTTAAGATCAATATTTAGAGACATACTTCTCAGAAATAAACTAGTTTTTTCAGGGCACAATTCAAGTAGTTTCACAAATATTACCTTAGCACACAGAATTAATTCTCCTCTAAAAGTGAGAAATTAGTTCATTTGATATAAATTATGATAGTGCTGTTCCTTCATGCTTATTAGTGTCACTCAACAACAGGTACTACTTCAAACAAGGTGTGGCTTAGTAAGATTGGATTAGTCTTCCTATTAATTCTTGCAGACTACACATTTAGACAAACTCTGTATTTTCAAAACTTAAACTTCTGATTTAGTTCTGATGACCTACTTGAAATCAGTGACAACTGGGAGACATAAAAGAAGCTACATTTATCAGTAAATAAAAATGTGCATGGGTTTAATATAAAAGGAACTTAGATTTGGTCAACATCTTATATATTAGCAAATATAATTTAAAATGAAAAGATAAAAGATCATCTTTTAAAATAAATAACTTTTTATCCTTTTCTAAAACATTTGGCCACAAAACTCTTAATTCCTCACCCCCATGCCCAAAACCTGCTCCTTTCTGCTATTTTTGCCATCTCAGTTAAATAACACCACCCAATTAGTGACGGGAAAATCTTGAAACCATCTTTGACTCCTTTTTCTCACATCTAACATGTAATGCATCAGCAAATCCTGTTGACTCTACATTCAAAATGTATCCTATCTGACCACTTCATATCTACTCTTCCAAATCACTATTATGTCTCATCTGAACTCATGCAACAGACTCTTAAATAAATGTTCTGCTTGCTTCTATTCTTACTCTATTCTCTTAGATCATGTCATTTTTGTGTTAAAACCCTTCAGAAGCTTCTCATCAGATATTCAAAATAAAGTTCAAAGTCCTTCTATCAATATCTATTAAGACTCTAATGATCCAAACTCTAGGTTACTCCTCTGACCTCATCTTCCTATTAGTCTACCTTGTACACTCTACTCTAGCCACATTAACTTCCTGGATGGCCTTCAAACATGTCAAACATAATCAGTCATAGGGTATTTGTATTTGCTATTCCTTCCCTCTAGAATGTTCTCTCCTTGGATATTCATAATAACTTACTCCATATTATTCATGGCTCTGCTCAAATATCACCTTATCAGAGAGAACTACCATAACACCTCACCAATATCCTTTTAACTCCTGTACTTTAACAGTATTTATTATTTCCTGATATTACGTTACTCACTCGTTAGCTGACTGTCACCCCTCTTAATATAAGTTTCACGAGAGCAGGTTTCACCTCTCTTCTTAGCACTGTATCCCCAGTTTCTAGAATAGTACTTAACACATAACATTCCATAAACATTTTTAAAATAAATGAATGGAGGGGAGGGTATAGCTCAAGTGATAGAGTGCATGCTTAGCATGCATGAGGTCCTGGGTTCAATCCCCAGTACCTCCTCTAAGAATGAATAAATAAGTAAACCTAATTACCTCCCTCCACATCAAACAATCAATCAATCAGTCTCAGACCAGGTGACTATAATAACAAAAGAAACCAATTTTCATCATATGACATACCATCATATTCTTTTTGAATAAACTTTTCCAAGCCAATTAAAATCTGTTCCCTGTTGTGCTGTTCAGAGAAAGGTGGTGATAATTCATCTAAGTTAAAAAAAAAAAAAAAGGAAAAAGAAAAGTAAGCAAAATAGAATCTGAAAATATCTTCAATTTTTTACTCTAAAAACTTTACTTTTCTTCATTATTTGTTGACTTCTTTGACGTTAAAATCACAAACGTTACTGGGGAAGGAAGGAGCAAAGAGAGAGCAGAAAAATAATGTTATAGATCTATGTACACTTCACATGATCATCTTCCCTATGAAATAGCTACAAAATATATTCACTTCTACAAATTATTTAATATTGCTTTCTTCAGACAATCCACTCTCTCCCATGTACATACTTGTTCTTTCCCTCTTTTTAAGACTACTCTCATACTGTTATGCTAGGTACCTAACTCATTCAAACCTAACAGTTCCCCCAAATGCCTGGTCAAGATTCATATCTTCCCTGTAAGCTGCTTTGCCCAAACACAGCATTTAATGACCTTTCCTTAAATGAATTTCCTTAGTTCTCCAAATCACCTGCCAATTTAGTTTATAATGTTCTTTCAGTTTTCTAGGTATTTCATTTATAGTCATATTATTTTTCCAAATAAGACCATACATTCCTTAAGAATAGTCTTATTTTCCCCTATCACCTCCTCCAGACTCGTCCCTAGGAGTCAATATGCTAATAGGAACAAAGAAGTAATTTACTGTAATGAATTAAATTAATACTCAGCTTTTGAAAAACAAATGTAGCATCAGTGGTTGCAAGGTGGATAGCTGAAATACAGGACTTTCTTTTTTTAAGAGTGGAGAAACTATTCTGCATGATACTCTAATTGTAATATGATACGACACACCTGTCAAAACCCAGGGAACTCTGTAGTACTAACAGTCAACTTTATAGTACATAAATTAAAAAAAAAAATCTAGGAGGTCAGGGAATCTCAGGATGGAATGCAGACTGTAAGAAAAGAATCTAACTGCATTATAAATGTATAAGAAAACTTCATTCAAGGGAGTGGGGGAAAAGGTGCTAATCTAAGTAAGTTTGAAAAGGAGTGGCGTCTGTAAGACTAAGGGTTAAAGGAACGACATATACGCACGATGCTCTAATTGATAAAGTTGTTTCCTACAGGGGTACAGGATAACAGTTCTGATCATTCTACACAAGTATACTGAAATGGAACAATTAAATAAAGGGCTGGCACACGGTGGGAGTCAGGTTTCTCACTGCTAGAGTAGAAAATTTACATTAAGCAGAAAGAAGAGGTTAGAAAGAGCCATGTGGCAACTAATGTATTACAGTTGGAAACATCAGTACAGAATCATGTTTAGTTTAATATAGATAAGATGGTCACAAATGGAAATATTTATAGATATGTGTATATACAAGAGTTAACATATATACATAAACTTTTTCCTCAGAGAGGACCCAGACACACCATCACCCAGTAATAACAATCACCCTAGCACCCAGATCTTGGTTTCTAATACTGTTCTCCAATAAAAGGAACCAGGGCTCTTTGGAGAAATGTCTAACTCTAGGACTGGGGCAGAAATTTATAAGATGAGCCTGGAGCATCTTGCAGTGCCAGAAAGTAAGAAAGTGCTAAAATACAAATGAACAACTAACAACACTAACAAAAAGAAACCCAAAAAGACCCCTCACATTGATAGGAGTATATCAAAGGGTCATCGGAACCAAACGAAAAGAGCTCCCAATATCTAAAACTGGAACAATTTAAGCAACAAAAAATAGTACTGAATTATAATTCAAAGTATAAAATATCTATGAGTCCATACTGAGATAAATAAATGACTCAATAAAAACAAATATAGTAAATTATATTTTAATAAAGTTGCTAAGAAAAAAATGTGCCATAGTTCAGCTATTCAGCTACTAGGTATTTTACCCAAGAGAAGTTTAAGCATATGTCCATACCCAGACCCACACATGTATGTGCACAATAGATTTATTTGTAATAACCAAAATTTAGGTACTCATCTAATTTTCATCAACAGGTGAATGGTAAACTAAATGTGGTACAGCCACACAATGGAACACAACTCAGCAATAGAAAGAAATGAACCACTGATACACACCACAACACAGAAGAACCTCAAAATAATTATGCTAAGTGAAAGAAGCCGGATCCCCCCCCCCCAAAAAAAGCATACATTCCATGTGATTCTATTTATATAGAACTCTAGAAAAATGCAAACTATCTACAATGACAAAAAGCAGGTAAGTGGCTGCTTGGCAGGAGGTGGAATTAGGAAAGGGTAGAAGGGAGGGATTACAATAGAACTAAATGTTACGACAGAAATTTTATCTTACCTAGGAGACAGCAAGTAATTTTTTTAAATTGAAGTGCAGTTAATTTATAATGTTGTGTTAGTTTTTGGTGTACAACAAAGTGATTCAGATATATCTATCTGTATATATAGATATATATACACAAATACATTCTTTATCATAGTCTTTTCCATTATAGTTTATTACAAGATATTGAATACAGTTCCCTGTGCTATATAGAAGAACCTTGTTGTTTATCAGTTTTATGTATAGTAGTTTGTGTCTGCTAATCCCAAACTCCTAATTTGTCCCTCCCCCTACCCTGCCCTTTGGTAATCACAAATTTGTTTCCTATGTCTGTGAGTCTGTTTCCTTTCTGTAAGTAAGTTCATCTGTATTATACTTTAGTTTCCACGTATAAGTGATATCATAAGACAATTGTCTTTGCCTGACTTACTTCAATTAGTGTGGCAATCTCTAGGCCCATCCTTTTGCTGCAAATGGCATTATTTCATTCAGCAAGCAATTTAACAATGTTTACTGAGTGAAGGTTTATTCCAAGTACACCATAAATGTTTGTTGAATCAAAGTATGTAAGGCTTTATCCAAAATCTTTACAGCCTTATCTCCCTCTACTGGCTTTCTTACATCTACCAAATCTAAGGCAATTATTCTTCCAAATTATACACTTTATGCTTTTATGTATAATCTCCTACATCTGAAAATGCAGTTCAAGATCTATCTCAAATACCACATCATTAATTCCAATTCCTCTGATCTATCCAAGTTAAAATTATGTTTGAACTGCATTTTGTTTACCACTACAACAGCATGTAACACGCTCTGCTTCCAATTATGGTAAGTTTCGTACATGTCTTATACAACCATTTAGAGCAGCACTATGCAAAATCATTGCAACAGTGGAAATGTTCTCTACCCAGACAGTCCAGTGAAATAGTCACTAGCCACATGTAGCTACTCAGTACTTGAGGTGTGACTAGTGTAACTGATGAACTTAATTTTTTATTTTAGTTTAGTTTAGTTAATTTAAATTGAGTTAATTTAAATTTAGCACATAAAGCTAGTGGCTACCATATTAACTAGCACAAACCCAAAGTCTAAGCTCCTTAAAAGCAATACTAGGGACTCTATATTCTCCCTGGAATTTATCACAGTGCCCTGCACACAGAGGGCATTTAATAAATATCTGTGGTTGGGTTGCTAAACTATTCAAAAAACTCTACCAAAACAAATTGTATGCAAACTGTTCTCTAATAAGAAAATAAATACTCAAAATCTAAGAAAGAATCTAGTCTCAGTAAGTAGTTCTAGTAAAAAAAGACTTACCAAAACATCTTTTACATACTAAATCAAGTATTTCTCGAAATCGATTTGTCATTGGTGGTAGAGGTTTTAGATCAATTTTCCTGAAATCCTCTGGGCAATCATTTTTTGAATGGCCATCCTTTTTGCAGATGCTGCATACTATTGTTGGCGGCTATAAAAAAGTTTTTAAAAATCTAATAATTGAATAACTATTGAGGGACTTCATCATCACTTATAAAGCAGTATAAAAAGAATCTCTTATGTTAACTCAGTCTGATAACCTGGATTTCAAGAGGTTTTAAAAAAAAAAGGCATGTTAATGAAATTCAGTATTAAACATAAAAAACATTTTGAGCCAACCACTTTCTTCCCCACTAAAATAATATTACCAAGGATTAGATTTACCTGAAAACGGAATATAAAGGAAATATCAAAAGATGCAGAGAGTATAGGTTAATTCAAACAGTTTGATCAGCTCCCAAAATGAAATGCATGCATCACATTTTAATCTTTAACAAAATAGATTATAAAGAAATTTCATGTGGCACCTTTCATTACACTCCAAACATTTCCTATCTGCAGAGTCAATTATAGAACCCTCACTTGGCTAGTTGGTTCAATTTATTACATTAGTATGGTATTCAAAAAACGAAACTGTAGGGCTGAACTCTAAAAATAAATCAGCTTCATACAAGAAATATTTCTTATGCAACAGCCACAAATTTAACTTTCAAACCCATTCCCACTTCATACAAGGAACAACTTATATGCAAAAGCCACAAACTTAAACTTTCAAACCCTGTAACACCATTTTAAATGTATTTCAATGGACTACCAGACAGGTAGCCAAAACAGTAAAAATTCAGTCCAACTAGTTGAAAAAAACAAATATGTTTAAGGAAGAGCACTACTATTTTCTTTATTGTAAGATGCCTAGGAAGTTAGCTTCCTTCTCCAGGGTTAGCCTAGACATTTACCTAGCCATGAACTCTGATGCGAAATACACACAGAAACCTCTACTTGTGGGAATGCTATGCTGTGGGCTAATAAACAGTACCACGGAAATTTCTATCAACTTTTCAAAGCTTGAGAAAAAGGACATATTTATCAGAAAATTCTAGGAAAGTGTTACAGATAACTAGAGAGAGAACTAATATTGGAGAAATCGTTACCATAAGATAAGGTTCCAAGAAAAAAGTATAAAGTATAAGAAATGTAAACTGTAGTTAAATTATTAAGAGGCTTTTCTAAAAATTTGCCATTTATTTTATCTAATAGTCCATATGCCCCAAATACTACAACCTAAACAAAATGAGACAGAAGTATCCTTACAAAGGATGGAGAAACACAGTTTAGTAATTAGGTTAAAGAATTTAAAGCTTGTCAATTAATAATTATTAATAAAACAATAAAACTGGATGACTTTCTGAGTTTATTTTTGTATTCTACTTAATTTACACATGACCTATATAACAATTTTTTTTATTCTGGGTGCTGATACTATTTCAATTATGTATACTGCACTTGAAGCAATTTGACTTAGCTAAAACTTTCTTTTAACAACAAAGTAGTTATTTTGTGTTAACAAAGTAGCTTATTTTTTTATTTGTTGGGATATTTTATTTTTTATAATTTATCAAGTTAAAGTTCAGATGATCCCACTTTAAAAATAAAAGTTAAGAGTCCTATAATTCATAAGGTGGATGCCAAAATCCAAAAAGAAGCTCAGAGGCAGAGACAGAATCTAAATTCTTCATTTTTTTGGTTCCTGATCTTAGCTTTAATTCAACTACCTTAAGTTTATACTCCAGTCCCTGGCCCCTACTAAAAAAATTTTTTGATAGAATACTACTAGAGTTTCAAACACTGTATTCTCCTTTGTAGAAGTAAAAAAATCATATGTATAAAAAATAAGAAAAATTAAAATGAATGCTGCCTTTGCCAAACTCACTTTCATAAGATACCTGATAAATCCTTTCATATATGAGAAAGTAAAGCAAACCAACTAGTAATAGAGTGCTGAAAACTTTCAGAATTTCATATATATATTCTTAAAAGATAAGTATAGGCAAAAATGCAAAAATATACACCAAAATACCATTTCAAAACAATAGTTTACCATCACAGAAGCTATTTTTACATTTCTGAATCTAAAAACTATAGAAATAGTCATACAACAAACACAAAATCTTACAGATTACTTACAAACTGTATCCTACCTTGCCAGAAGTTAAAATAAACTTATCAAACACATAATATAATTCCTGGGTAGGGTGGTTATCATCATTAAGGTCAGAAGCATCTTCTGTAGCTTTGCAGTTGCAAGAGGTAGCAGATGTGTCAGTGCACACAATCTGATGTGAACTTTCTGTTTCTAAATTTGACCTGCAGCCTGTACCAGCAGATTCATCTGGTTCAGGGGATTTATAATCAATGCAATTACACCGGCTTAGCTCCTTCTTTAAATAAGTTTCTGAAGGTGCTAAAACATCCTGCTTCTTAATTGATTTTGGCTCTAATTCACTGCCTTCACTGGTAGAAAGAGATGATGATTCCTGTCCATTTTCAGCCAAATCTAGTTCATTTATCAACAAACTGTCATCTTCAGTAATACATCTCTGCGATGTACATTTCATTTCATCATATTTATCAGGTTGACCTCTTTCTGCATTTATTTTTTCTGTGCTTCCCCCAAGTAGAATGCAACAATTCGATGCCACATTGTCAGACTTCACTGGTTTCTTACTGTTTATTTTCCCCTTCTCTTTTTTCATGGAATCCATTGTAGATTTATTTCCACCCTTCCTCTGAGGACAGGCAAAATATCGATAAGCTGCCCTGAATCTCTCCACAACATATTCATAAACAAGCTGACTGTTTAAACTCCGTGCAACATTCCTCTTGACTGAAAATGGATCTAGGAGAAAAAAAAAAAAAAAGGTCAGTAGCTCAGTATCTACAAACAAACTACATTTCCAAACCTACACAAACAGGAAGATTGTCAGCAGAGTACCTTTTCCCAAAGTTTTTCTAACTTAAGGTCCCAATGAGAATTCCTGCCAACTGAGTAAAGGAAATAAAATAGCAAAATCTTTTCCCTTGTTTCTGTCGTAAAATAAAAAACTAAAAGGAAAAGAGAAACAATAAAATAAGGTAATTAATGAGAGAATAGCTGAAGAGGCCAATTCAATAATTACAAACTTACAATGATGAAATTGCTAGAAAAAGCTATGCCAATATGCTTCCCTACACTGTCTCTGAATGAATTTTTTCAAGCTCCAGGACCCATTACTAATTTTCATCTCTTGTTATAGCATTCTTTAGTTACATACTCCTTGCAATTTAAACAAATAAAATATAACCTAACACTCTCAAAGCTTCAAGTTATCTGATTTTAAGATTTAACTTTAGTAACATCAGAAAATTGAAGAGACAAAGAAGGAGAAATAATAGAAAGAAAAGTAGAAGAAATCTAACGAAGTAAAAATTAAACCAAAATTTAAATTTTTATTCAGTCTAAAATGGCTGTGCTGAAAAGGCTTACATCAACTGAATTTTCATTATTAAGAACATAGAACAGGAAGGAAGATATAGCTCAAGTGCTAGAGCACATGCCTAGCATGCACAAGGTCCTGGGTTCAATCCCCAGTACCTCCTTTAAAAAGAAGTAAATAAATAAACCTAAGTATATCCACCTCAAAATAAATTTTAAAAAATATTTTTTTAAAAAAGAACATAAAACAGACTTCTGAAAATGTTTTATGGGTTTTGGATTTTATAAGCCTTAAATATAAATATGCCCCAGAATAAAAGAATGGTGCCACCCAAAAGACAATACACATTTTCCCCACTACTGAAGATCATTAAGTAAAAGGATTAACAGGCCAGGCTTCAGATTGTTAAAACTGAAGCAACTGTTACTTTTTACTGTTCTCTAAAGCCACAGACTTTTAAAAGATTTACTTAGCTTCTCTCCCCTTTCTAAAAGAAAAAGAGAAATTATAATGGCATTTAGTGACACACTTTGTAAGACAGTACAAGATGTGAGTATGTGTTTGAGTGCATGAAAATATATGTGGGTCCAACTTAGTAGAGAAGGCCAGCAGAGGACTGAGGGTATATAAGAATGTGTAGTCGAAACAAACTGAAATTATGGACGGAAATTCAATTTCCCATCTATAAAAAGTGAGCAAAATGTTGCGGAATTTAAATTTTGTATTAAGAATTTAGAAGCCATACTATTAATTTCTGTATCTCTAAAGATCTTAATGTTCTCAGGATTTGATGTGAAGCCTTGTTTGTCAACATTAATCATTCTTTTTTTCCTTTAGCTTAGCCACATTTAGCACATGAGTAGTTACTTCACAAGACAACAAAGAACTGTATTTTAAAATTATACTTTTAACATAATTTTATGACACAAATCTATTCAAAAATATCTTATAGTATTCAACAGCTATTCTATTTTTCGATATTTTTGAAATTTTTTGTAATTAAAATAAAAATAAAAGCATGTAAATAAGCTAATAACCCTAGTCATTATAATATTTACAGATTGGAAACCTTTAAATAATCATTAATCCTACAGAACTATCATGGACTCAATAAAGAATTAATCCAAAATATGTAATGACAACCTAGTGGCATATATAGTGCTAAAAAGCCAAGGGATAAAATCTGTAACACTACATTAGAAACAGATGATGAGTAGTACACAAAAAAATTATCTCCAAAAGAAGTAAATCATCTCACCTTCAATGGCTATTCGCCGTTTAGGCCAGTTTTTGTTTTCTCTTGTTAAAATATCTTGTATTCGTACACATATGACATATTCCTCCAAAGCAAAATCCAGTGTGTAAAATTTTAGCAGCTCTAACCATAACTGCCCCAGGGACACCTGCTTTTGTGTTTCCAATGTTAAAGGAGACTGGAAAAGAAAAAATTCTTTTCATTCAAGCTTCACAAAACTATAGAGTCATTTAATTTTCAATTTAAAAAGACCTTAGAGATCACCTTTTCAAAAACTGAGGTGAGGCATAAAGGAGTAAGCTGCCAGAAAGCAATTTGTGGCACAGCTGGCAACAGAGTGTCCCAGTTTATTGACTCCTAAAATTTTGTGTTCTTTCCACTAACCCAGTGATTCTCAACCTTGGGTGCACATTAGAATCACACTGGGAGCACTAAAATCCACTAATACCTGAGTCTGATACCACTCCCATTTATA
This sequence comes from Camelus dromedarius, assembly GCF_036321535.1. NCBI lineage: Eukaryota > Metazoa > Chordata > Mammalia > Artiodactyla > Camelidae > Camelus > Camelus dromedarius. The sequence goes on along the minus strand of NC_087449.1, from coordinate 33,361,707 downwards.
CTCTTCCCAAGATTGTGATTTAATGGACTAGGCACTAGGATTTTTAAAGCTTCCTAAGTAATTCTCATGTGCACTCAAGGTTGCTAACCACTGTGTAACAATTGCCCCAGCTCCTCATCGCAGCAATTACTTTTAAAATCTATGTAAATGCCCTGGCCTTTCAAAAGCTAATTCTTTCATTTGGTAAACATTTTAGAACCTACTATGTCCCTGGCATGGTGCTGGAGATATCAGAAAATAGTAGGAGCTCACACAAACATACGTCCGCCATGTAGCATTCACTCCTCTAAGTGCTGCACATGTAACTATTAATTCTAAGAGCTCTATGATACTATAGAGCAAAGATCTGACTCAGGTCCACCTGGCTACTGGGTCCATGTTGCTTATCATTATACCATACTATCACTTAAATAAGGTGAGGTCCTACTTCATACACTATTAGAAGAGAAAGAGACCATTTAATAATTGCAGTAAAGGCTACATGCTAAAACAGGCCTCTAAAATCAGAAGTCTTAACAGAAAAGGTAATACCTGAATTCTAAATGAATTAGCTAGATAAAGACTGGCTAAAAGTGACCACTAAGGCATATAAAGGAATAAAACAGTCATTCACTCATTGAATTCTACAACTACTCACTGAGTGCCTACTATGTGCCAGGCACTTGGAATATATCTGTGAAGAAAAAACAAAGATCCCTGCCTTAGTGGAGCTTACATTCTAGGGAAGGAAGACAATAAACAACAAACTTAATAAGCAAATTACACAGTAAGTTAGAAGAAGAATAGTACTATGAAAATAAAAACTTGAGTAGGTTGAGTAAAGAAGATGGGATATGGGATATTCAGTGTTAAGTAGTGGTCATGTTAGGACTTGTTGAGAAGCTACGATTTAAAGGAAAAGTTTCCTAGGAATAAGATACAGAGCAAATACACTAAAGTAGGATTGTAAACAGCTTCAAAAAGAAAACCAGTAAGTCAATATGAGGCCTTGAGGGTGGGCCATAACCCAATCCAACAGCTGTCCTTGTAAGAGATTAGGACACAAAAGGAGAGACCAGGGGTGCATACACATAAAGGAAGAGCCAAAGAAGGCAGCCACTTGCCAGCCAAGGAGAGAGGCCTGAGAGGAAATCAACCCTAATCTTAAGATTTTCAGCCTCTGGAACTGTGAGAAAATTAATTTCAGTTAAGGGAATGGAAGGAGAAAGGAAAGGAAAAAAGGAAAAGGAAAAGGAAGAAAGAAAATTAGTGTTGTAGAGAGAGGATAAGAAAAAAGGAAAACAAAGAGCTAACCAGTAAGAACTCCTTGGCTTTTATTCTAAATCAAATGAGGAGCAACTGAAGCATTTCAAGGAGGGGAGGGAGAAGGGTGTGAACTGACTTAAGTTTTAGAAGAAACATTCTGATTGTTGTGTTGAGAATAGACCATAAGGGACAAGGAGAGGTATAGGGAAACTTATGAGACTGTAATAGTAACCAAGGTCAGAGATGATGATTGCTAGGATCAGGATGATAACAGTGGAGGTAGTCAAATTCTGAATATATTTTGAAATAGAGAGGACAGGAATTCCTGACAGACTTGGTACGGAGTATGAAAGAGAGTAGTAAAGGATGACTACAAGTGGTTTTGTTTTGTTATTTTGGGGTTTTTTTTTGGGGGGGAGGGGGGAGGCTGGTAAATTAGGTTTGTTTGTCTGTCTGTCTATCTATCTTTCTATTTTAATGGTGCTACTGAGGATTGAACCTAGGATCTCATGCATTACCACTGAACTGTACCCTCCCCCCAGGATGACACCAAGGGTTTGACTGAGCAATGGAAAGGATGAAGTGTCATAAACTGAGATGGGAAAACTGCATGTGGAGCAAGGGGAAGATCAGGAGTTCAGTTTTAGACACACTAAGATATCTATTAGACATCTAAAGTAAAGACATTAAATAGGCAGTTGAAGATACAATTACAGAATTCAGGAGAGAGGTTTGGCTGAAGATTTAAATTTGGGAGTCATCATCATATAGATGGTACTTAAAATCCATGAGATTAGATGAGATCATCAAGGAAATATAGATACAGAAAAAGGTGAGGAAGGGAATCAAGGACTGAGCCCTTAGAGTCCTCTAACATTAAAGAGGCTGGAGAGGAAAGGAAAAACCAGCAAAGGAAGCTGAGAAGGAATAATCAAGCATGGCTGTGGTATCCTGAAAGGCAAGTTAAGAATTTTTTTAGAGAAGGAAATAGTCAGTTGGCAAATGCTGCTGATAAATCAATAAAGAGAAAAATTGAGAAATGACCACTGGATTTAGCAATGTGGAGGATATTGACACTGATGATACAAGTTTTGGTAGATTAATGCAGGTCAAAGCCTGAGGCAGACTGAGTTAAGAGGAAACACAGAAATTGAAAATAGTGTATACAGACAATTCTTCCAAGAAGTATGACTGCAAAGAGGAGCAAAGAAATAGCTGGGAGGGGAAGTGGTATTGACATTTTTCTTTAAAAGAGGAGAAATAAAAGCATATATGATTCAGTAGAGAATGAAAAATCAGTAACTTATGAGGGAAAGAGAAAAATTGCTAGAAGGATGTTCTGGAATAGACAAGAAGGGATGGGAGTGAATACAAAAGTTAAGAAAATTACTTCAGATAGCAACATGGAAAGTTCTTTTACAATCAGACAGCAAAACAGAGTATGTGAGTGCAGATAGTGGTAGATGGTAGTGGAAGAGTATAAAATTTCTCCTTTGATTGCTTCAGTTTTCTCAGTGAAATAATAAGCAAGATCATTAGCTGAGAGTATTGATGATTTGAGGAGAGGGTAGAGGTAGTCTAGGAAAGTGGGAGAACTGAACATGTGTTCAGGGAACTACATATAATTCAGTCTAGCCAGAGCAATGATTTCAGTAATGTTCACATTTTTGTAATAATATGTCTGTCTACTTCAGAAGACTACATGCTTCTGGAGGGTTCAATCCATGAGTATTCATCTTGGGTTCTCTAGCACTCAAGATAATGCCTGGCACATAGCAGGTCCTTAATAAATGAATGTCAAATGATTAAATAAGCAAGCCACCCCCTAAAGGAGCACAGGTTTTTATTTCTCCACCAATCTGGCAACATAATTCCCATATGATGAAGTTTTGGTCATAGCCCAACACCTGAAGGAAATTTTTCTCGTCTAAATGAAAAAGATACAAAGGATATTATCTTGACACGATTCAAACAACACAAGTCTTCCAAAATGAGGTATAAATTTCTTAGGAATCTTGGAACTGAAAAACTAAACCAGATCAACCCCTCACTTTACAGATGAGGAAAATGAGGCCAAGAGGCTTACTCAAGGTCAGTCAATCAATCTACTATTAAAATAGCTTCAATAGAAGGCATCACAAATTCTACAGATAGAAAAGCCAAAAACAAAACAAAACAAAAAAAAGCTTACTTTGCCATGTTTTTCCTTCATGGCATTACTTTGGTTGTCTGTTTCTGTCTTCTTGGTATCATCTTTTGGTTGGTCTGCCTTAGCTTTGTTTTCCTCAGCAATTGAGTTTTTCTCAGTTGCACTACTTGAATTATATTCCCACTTCACAAACTTCTCTTCTACTATGCCCTTCAGCTGAAAGTCATCCATTCTTTTTGGGTCAAAGCCTTCAATCTATATAAAAAGGCATTCCAAATTGGTAGTGGAAAAATTATTAAAAAAAAAAAGATGGACAAACAGATAACAAACCAGAATTCCAGCTTTTAAGTGTCTGAACAGAGTATTCTGCAGAACAAACTATATATATACATGCACATACATGTCACAAACTCACACTTACCCAACTTCCAAGTAAGCAAGGAAGAAGAGGGGGTTTTCTTTGTTGTAGGAAAAACATCACCATTAAAGCAAAACAGTAAGAAGGAATTCCGCCATCAGTTTGGGAGTCAATATAGCACAACTGCAAAAAAGTACCACCTTTTAGCTTTCTTTAATATTCTTTTTTTCCCTCACAATAAAAGCTTGTTTTTTCCTGCCATAATTGCTGTAAAAAGTTCAAACAATAAATATTAAATATAAGGAATGCCTTGAAATCACATTACCCTGAAATAACTATTTATATACTGGTAACCATCTTTCCATTCATTTCTTTACTGCATATATAAGACACATACGTATTTTAGTTAAGTGGAACCATATCATGCATAGTGCTTTTACTGTGGACATGTTTTTAAAGTATTATTTCTTACCGTGCCTCTAATTCTACATCAATGGTAACAATTTTCTATGTACTCTTCCATGCCTTTTTCTATACTCAAATAACCATATAAAATATACATACATTCCTCTTTTCTATATAAGTATAGGGAGGATCTTAAGTTTTTTTGTCATTGTTTTGCTGAAAATGTATATTACAGACATCTTTCTGTTTATTACTCTTCTCCCTTAACAATGCACCTCTAAGTCAATTAGTATGCACCTAACATATTCGTTTGAATGGTTAAATTATAGTTTATGATCTGGATGGTTACTCAATAGTTCCCCCAACCCAAGGACTTTCACATTTTGTTCCCAGCTTTTGTCACTTTAAACAGTGTTGTAATATTTATCTTTATACATTTTCCTAAGTACTAATGCTCATTTCTATGAGCTGTATTCCCAGGAATGTGTTTGCTGGATTAAAAAATGTGATATTGGGGGAGAGAATATAGCTCAAGTCGCAGGTCACATGCTTAGCATGCACAAGGTCTGGGTTCAATCCCCAGTATTTATCAAACAAACAAATCTAATTACTGCTCCCGGCCAAAAAAAGTGATATATTTAAATTCTAATAAAAACATTATGAGATTATTTTCCAAAATCAGTACAAAAATTTCTCTTTTCACCAGTAACACAAGTGTATTCTCATGCTTTCCAACACTAGGTGTTAATCAGTTTTTTTTAAAAATTGTCAATAGGATAAGTGAGATGTAATATCTAATAGTTACTTCAGTTTGCATTTCCTGGATGCTAAGAAGTTATGCAAATTTTTGTGTTTATTAACCATTTGGATTTGCTCTTTTTTGAACAATTAAATCTTTTGCTAGTTTTTTCTATTTTCATCATTACATACCAATTTGTATGAGTTCTTTTTACATTACAGGTAATAACCCTTTGTATCTGACATATGCAGTGAAAAATGTTAGTTTTCCTAATCTATTTTTCTTTTGGTATTATTTATGGTACTATTTATCATATAAAATATATTAATACTTATATAGTTAAATATGCTTATAGCTTCTAAGTTTCCTATTATGGTAAAAGGTTTCCCCAACCCAAAGGTTACATTTGTATACTCTTAAACTTTCTTCTAAAATTTTTAATTTTCATTTAAGCAGAATTTATTTTGTATGTAGTACGCCAAAGGTCCAAAATTATTTTCTTCGAAAAGATAAAGTGTGACATCACCATTTATTAAATAAACCATTGTTTTATCACTGAAATGAAATATTTTATTTTCATCATACATTAAAATCTTATTTACACCAGATCTAATTCTGGGCTTTCTATTTTGTTCCACAGATCTACTTGTCTATTCCTATGCCAATGGTATACACTTGATTAAAGCAGTTTTATAGTGGTAAAGTACATCCCCCTTCACTAGTCTTCTCTTTCTGAATTATTCTGGCTATTCTCAAACTTTATTCTTTCATACTAACTTTAAGATTACTTAATAATTTTTTAAAAAATTATTGGTAATTCTAATTGAAATTAGTGTACATTTGAAAGATTAATTTAAGGAGATTTCACATTTTAGGGATACTGTCTCCCTACCCAAGAACTTGGTATTTTTGTATTTTCCAAAAATTTAGGAACTATCATCAATTACTCACTTTCCCTCAACTCCCATATCCAGTACTTCTGCAAGTTCAGCTTCCAAAACTTATCATAAATTTGTCTACTTTGCTTCATACCCACTCTAATCCAGTACAGATCATTATCCTTTCTAGATGATCTACTACAGCAGCCTGCTCACTAGGCTCCCTATTTCTACTCTTTATCCTAGAAAAACCTTTTCCAAGTATAAATCACATCAAGTCATACACACCTTTTAAAATTCATCCTATGCTTTCCCACCCCAATTAAAATACAAATTCCTTACCACTGGGATTGTCTGTCTAACCTCACCTCCTATAACTTTCACTTCTACTTCTTTCCAGTCAGTCTTGCTTCCTTTCTGCTCCTCATGAGCTCATTCTCACCTTAGAGGTTTTGTACCAGCTATCCCTTGGATGCTATTCCCTCAGGCATTCAAGTGTCTGGTTATGCTGGTCTGATCTGAGTTTAAATATCACTTCCTTAAAGAAACATTCCCTGACCATCAGGCGTAATGTCACTCTCTTATCACATTATCTCATTTTTATGGCACTAAATGCTACCAGATACTGTATTATTTAGTACATTTCTTTACTGTCTGATTCTTCCACAAGTATGTAAACTTCACAACAACAGGACTCAGCATGTCCTGCTAGATGTTTCCAGCAGCTAAGAACATAGCATACAAGAAGCATTTAACAAATGTCTGCTGAATGAATGAAATTGTCTAGATTTTGTTTTCACCTTTCAATAATATAATTTTCTTCCTGTACCTTTCTTCCATTAAATTTATTCCTTAGTTATTTTATAATTTGTGTCACTACCATGAAGGTAATAGTTTTCCCTGTTTCTATTGTATAAGGTTATGTTTATGCCAGAGAAAAGCTACTGGTTTTTGTATGGTTATTCTGCATCTTATAAATTCTCTTATTAATCCGAGTAGTTTTTAACTAGGGTTTTCTAGGTACATAATCAAATAATTAGAAAAGAGAAAATTTTACTGTTTTTCCAAAATTTACATTCATTTTTCCATTTTCTTTTCATGTTGCATTTTTTTTATTGAAGTACAGTCAATTACAATGTGTTAATTTCTGGTGTACAGCACAATGTCCCAGTCGTGCATATGCAAACATATAATCGTTTTCATATATATTTTTTTCATTAAAGGTTATTACAAGATATTGAACATAGTTCCCTGTGCTATACAGAAGAAACTTAAAAATTATTTTTATATATAGTGGCTAACATCTGTAAATCTTAAACTCCCAAATGAATCCCTTTCCACCCCCTTTCCCCGGTAACCATAAGATTGTTTACTAACGTCTGTGAGTCTGCTTCTGTTTTGTAGATGAGTTCATAACGTCTTTCTTCTTTTTTTAAGATTCCACATATGAGTGGTATCATATGGTATTTAGTATGGTACGGTATTTTTCTTTCTTTTTCTGGCTTACTTCACTTAGAATGATGATCTCTAGGTCCATCTATGTTGCATTTTTTAAAACTCCAAAACAATGTATGATATCATTGATGAACACCTCTGTAATACCCCAAATTTTAACACAAAGCTTGAGCAATTCATTTTTTTGATGTTTGTTACTGTTTTGTTTTTGTTTTTTTGTAAATAATCTTTATCATTAAATTGCATTTCTAGTTTAAATATTTTTTTTTTAGGAAGAGCATGCCTTGTTAGTATCTATGTTTTTTTCTGCTTTAAATTGTTAATATATATTACTCAGCCATAAAAAAGAATGAAATAATGCCATGTGCAGCAACATGGATGGACCTCAAGGTTATTATATGAAGTAAGCCAAAGACAAATATCATATGATATCACTTATATGTGGAATCTTAAAAAAAAAAATACAAATTTTATTTACAAACCAGAAACAGACTCATGGACACAGAAAACAAACTATGGTTACCAAAGGAGAAAGGGAAAGGGAGGGACAAATTAGGATTTGGGGATTAACAGATACACATGACTATATATAAAACAGATAAACAATGGAAGTATATTCAATTTTTTGGAATAAACTATAATGGAAAGAATCTAAAAACATATATATATATATACATGTATATGTATAACTGAATTGCTTTGCTATACACCTAAAACTAATACTGTAAAGCAACTACACTTCAATAAAAATAAAATTTTTTAAATTGTTAACATAATAAATTATGTTAACAGATTTCCTGATATTAAACTATTCTTGCATTCCTGAAATAAATTCTGCATGGTCATTTTGATACTCTGATATATTCCACTTGTTTATATTTTATTTAGACTTTTGTATCTACTTAAGGAAGATTAGTCTATAATTGGATTTTTATTATTATTTTATTCTTGGATGATAACGATTTAGCATACTCACTAAAGTTTTAATGGCTTAGTAAAGTTAAGAATATAATTAAAAATAAGAAAGGATAAAAAAACCCACTTATAAAAAGTCTGAAATATCTCACTGGAATAAATTCTGATTTATCGATGGTATTAAGACATAGGGTAGGCTAGCTAATGAATAAGTCAGATTAACCAGAAACTTCTTTGCAACCATAACGAACTCCTCATGTAAGCAGTTAACAATATCAGACATTTCAGAGTAATAATGTTAAGGCAGTTTAAGAGAGAGCTCTTAAAACACAGAGATCTCATAGCCAAGATATGGAAATAATCTAAATGTCTACAGACAGACAAATGGATAATGAAAATACAGTGTATACATACAATGAAATACTACTCAGCCTTAAAAAGAAAATTCTGCCATTTGCAACAACACAGATAGACCTAGAGGACATTATACTGAGTGAAATAAGCCAGGCACACAGAGGTAAGTGCTATATGATCTCACTTATATGTGGAATCTAAAGTAGTCAAAGTCATAGAAGCAGAGAGGAGAATGGTGGTAACCAGAGGCTAGGGGAGAGGGAAATGGGGAGATGTTGGTCAATGGGTATAAAATTTCAGTTATACAAGATGAATAAGTTCTAGTGATCTAATGTACAGCATGGTGACTACAGGTAACAATATTGTACTATGTAGCTGAAATTTGCTAAGAGAATAAATCTCAAGTGTTCTCACCACACACACAAAGAAGTAACTATGTGAGGTAATAGATATGTCAAGTAGCTTGACTGGTGATTATTTCACAATGTATATGCATATCAAATCATCAAGTTATATTACCTTAAATACATACAATAAAAAATAAAAGTAAAATAAACCCAGGAATCTCTTTCAGATGTCACATCCTGCTAAAATTAATTTATATGTTAACCACAAAAAGTGGCTCTGAGTTAGAAAACTTGACTATATGGACTGATAAGACTAAGAGTTTTGCTGCCCAGAGTTAAATAGGCTTTCCTAGGAAACTATCTCCTATTACTGAAATGTTAATAATATAGCTACTTAAGAGTGGTGATAACAAAAGGACAATCAACAGTAATCTCATGATAATGAGTTATAAGAATAAATAATAATCATATACTAGAATTTATGAACCCTCAAATTGTGGAAAATCTGTGCTTTTATTAGAAATGTACAATGTGAATTAAAACTTCAAGATACATAAAACTGCTTTAAAAAACTCAAAGAGGAATCATTTCTAGGTTTCTTACAATAAACTCAAAAAGTGAAAACCATGAAGAAAGGTCTTTGTAACTAACACAGCTGCCAAAAATGAGACACATTGTTTTGTTGGAAACAGAAAGGAACCAGTCTACCACCAGCTTTGTAACAAGCTTTTTAGTGTCCTTCACTGATTGGTATGTTCAGAATCAATATAAATTTGAGCAATCTTTTCTAAGAGCCACTTTAGGAAGCAAAGTTTATAGGCCATGTGTTTTTTTCCAAATGAAAATAACTTATCCTAGTATCATTTATAGTCTTCTAACACAGTCTACTTAGAAGAACAAAAGAATGTCTGTGAGGAAATGAAGACTATCTATGACCACTAAAAAATTAAGTCATCATTAAAAAGTATCATCCCAGAGGAAGCTGTTCAATTCTTCATCCCTTATGAAGCTACTAGCCTTCCTGGAGTTGATACACTCAGTTTCCTGAGTGATGACTATGCCTCATCTACCAGTCTCATCTCATACTCTGAGAAACTTTATTTACTAGGGTTGTCACGCCAGTTCCTGTTCCTGTGGACTTACTAGTGTTTAAATAATCTCATTTGCCAATTGGAGAAAAAAAAAAAAAAAGGTTTGTGCAGCATTTTGGAGCTCAAAGTATATTCTCATCATCTCGTATCTCTTTCAAAATAATCTCTCCAGATGGAAAAATTGAAGCTCAGATAGGTGAAGTGCCTTGCTCAAAATGACATAAATACTTAGTATAAAAACTAGAACTGGAATTGGTTTATTTCATTTCATAGCACTAAATTTCTGTAGTATACAGGCATTGTGCTAGGTACAAAATATAATGAGATAAATAAGAGGCATTCATCCTCCCTCAGACTGGTTCACTGCTCCCAGTCAGTTCCATGAGTTAAAAATCTCCATTCTGCAGAAACTGGACCATGTATTCAACAAATATTTATTAAATGCCTACTCTGTGCTGGCACAGTAAAATAAGAAGCACTAGGACAAGCAGTGAATAAATAAAATACACTAAAATTCCTGTCCTCACAAGGTTTACAATTTCACTGGAAGAAAACATCACAAACAAATATATGAATATACATATGGCAGGTGGTAGTAAGTGCTATGAACAAAATAAAGCAGGAAAAAGGCAGGGAGAATGATAGAGGCAATGTTATTTTATACAGGGTGGTCCAGGTAACACTGCTAAGGAGAAATCTGAGCAGAAACTTGAAAAAAGGCGTAAAAGTGAACTATTCTGGTTATGTAGGGTAAGAACATTCCAAGTGAACGGAATAGCAAACACAGAGGCCTTAGGTACGAAGATGCTCCAGCCTTAGGCTTTCTGACTATTCCTTACTTTTCAAGCTGTTCCTTACTCAGTCAGCTGCTTCTGTCCCAAGTATGGGGAGAATCCTCTAATTGAAAGTTCAGACAAGGTGGGGAGTATAGCGCAGGCTTAGCATGCACAAGGTCCTGGGTTCAATCCCCAGTACCTCCATTAAATAAACCAACAAACAAACCTAATTACCTACCCTCCCCACCCACACACACAAGTTTAGACAAAATGTTTCAATGGCTGTTTTTCTTCTCAAGTTATCACCCCTACCACTACCTACTAATCCATCTTTTTTGTGTAAGACAGAGAATTTACTCATCACTAGTCTAACAAGTGATGAATACTATACTGATGAATATTACATAAGAAAGCTAAAAGTCTCTCTCTAGTCGTTTGGACTGATGTGGGTAATTACTTTACCACTCCTCACTACCTCCAGGAGGTAACCTGGAGCAAAGGGAAAACCACAGCCTTTAATAATATGAATTAAGTCTAATTCAGGAACCTTAGATAACTAACCCTTAGCAGTTGCCCATTCAGAAATTGCTGCAGGTTATAAATAGTTCAGAAGAAAAAAAAATAATGTTCTAAGACTGTGATTGAGAAAAAAACATGCTAACAGAAGATCTTAACTTGCATAACCATATCTTACAATCATACAACTTTAACTTACAATAAGAGTGAAATCTTGAGCCTCAAATATTAAGATGTGAAAGAGAATATTTTCACACTACTTTCATATTATGTACTACATAAAAAGAGAATAAAGTATAATCATTAAAAATCCTAAATATATATCAATAACTCTATACACCTATGAAATTTCATTTTCATGTCCATTATCAGAACCTGCCACATCACTTTCTGTCCAGCATAGATAAATATTTTGTCCCCACATATTATGATTTATGTTACATGTTAGTGCAAGAAAAAGCCTGAGTTATCTTTTTTTTAGGAATAAAGCATTTTTTAATGAAGGTATATACTTTTTTTAGACATGTTATTATATACTTAACAGACTACAGCATAGTGTAAATATAACTTTTATATGCACTGGGAAACAAAAAAATTCATGTAATTCCCGTTATTGTGATAATTGCTTTATTTTTTAGTTTTCCAGTTTTTTGGGGGGATGGGGTGGGGGGGTGGAGGTAATTAGCTTTAGTTATTTATTTTTAGAGGCAGTACTGGGTGGGGATTGAACCCAGGACCTTGTACATGCTAAGCATGCACTCTATCACTTGAGCTATCTTAAAGATTAGGTACTTTTTTCTTCTGATCCACTTACCTTAGCCCAATAGCGAAAGGCTAACACCAAGGGAGTAAAGACAGGTTCCATTTTGCCAAGAGCAGCAAGTAAATCAGTAGTGAGGCATGCCGTATCATTTCCTGCACTCACTCTACAAAGCAAACCACTGTGAATGAAAAACAAATAAATTTTATTGTATTAATACCTTAAAAACCAAAACACTTCAAATCCTGTGGCTATCCTTTCCAGTCACCATGCGCTAAAACCTAAGAAGTCATAATAAAAACAAATGTTTTAATGAACTTAGAGCTACCAAAAACTATATAACATTTCCATCACTAGAATTCCATACAAACAAAAGATGTTTTAACTGTTCATTTATACTCTGGAAATAAATTTCAACCTCATTTTGTAGTTAAGTTCATGAAAAATTTATTCCAAAAGCAGCATTATGATTCACCAAAATTTAATTTATATTAGAGAAAAGACATTGATCTTATCAATGTCAAATAGTGCAATATACCTTCCTAGTTCATTCTTTTTGCTTTGCACATGATAAAAGCGAAAAATGAAATACTGAACTGACTATACTTCTTGACTCTAAGTTCTCCTATCCAAGCTTTCATGATTTTATTGATATGCTACTCTTCAGAATAGAATCTACCCATTAATCCACAAGTAATGTTTATATGTAAATGAAAATAGGAGCTACTTAAACGGGGTGACAGAATTATAGTAGAAATATTTTGGTGGCAGGGAGAAGAATGTAACTAAGGTTGCCACACAGAGGCAATTTGGCACAATGTGATGAAAAAAATGCTAGAAGTCAGAATACCTCCATTGCAATTCAATTTTCCTCTGAATAATTTGAATTTGGACGAATCATATAATCACTCTAGGTCTCAATTTTCTAATTTAGAAAATAAGGAAGTTGAACTGGATCTCCATAGATCCTCCAAGCTCTGAATAAGAAAATATAGTAATCTTAAAATGTAAGAAATACAGGTTAATAATAAAAGAATTTTTTATCATTTCAGTATTGTTTCCATGTCTCCCACATTGATCTTGATAGGACTATTTTAGTTCCCTTTTTCAAAGGCATTTTGCTCTCTCAGTCCTGCAAATATCTGATTAGAAAGGCAAGCTTAGTCTTCAAAGAGTCCTTCAATTTCAGTGAACTAAAATCTAAATTCTAATAGACAGTGAGCTCCTTGAGAAGGGAGGCTATTTCTTACTTACGTTTGAAATAAGCAAAGCAGTACCTAATATATAGTAAATGCTCAATACTGTCCAGTGAATAAACTTGAGATTCAAATGAAAAGCTTTGCATTAGAATGTTTTATTTTTAACTGTCTGGTAACTCTATTTCTTGTTCACATGCTTTAGTAGGCTTGCTATTTTTAATAAAAAGAAACTAACTTAGTCATGTTAACCCAAAGAGAAATCTAAAAAAATTTTCTCTTACAGATGTTCACTGCATATTTAGCTGCTATTGTTATTTTTAAAATACTGTATTTTCTCTTTACTGTTACCAACCTTTTCCGATCCTTGCACACCACAACAGGAACTTTCGCGTGAAAATCAGATTCCACATCTACATATAGTACTAATGAAAAAAAATTAAAACAAGTAAGGTAATGTCAGCATCTCTCAAATGTTTACTCTATGGCAAACATTAAGTAATAGTTTCCTTCTACAAATCACTCTCATTGCTTCTGTGGGATAATCCACTCTTCTCATTATGAGCATCAACCCAACAGAATCTCTTACCTCTCTTGGTGTCATTTGCTGTATTATCACAAACCACAGGCAGAGTCCCAAATATTGTCCGAACATTATAATCACCTTAAGAAGAAAGGTTTTAACATCCCTAAAAGTTTGAATATTTCCAAGTAAGTATAAAATTTAGTCAAAGTTATTAAACCTTCAAAAATATAGCAAACAGAAGACACCACTTACTTCTGAGGGCTATTTCCATAGGAGTCACGAAATGAGAACCTACAAGGCTTTGACAATTTAGTTCTTTTAAATTATTCATTGCAGAAAAGCTAACTCTGCTGTCCCCATTTCCTGTTAATATAAGAAGAGTCTGCCCAATCAAAACTCCTAAGGAAGGACTAACAGGTGAAGCATACTTCCACTCTGAAGGCTATCTCTACATATCCAAGGTAGGCCGCATGCCATAAAATAACTAATCTAAACAAAAATAGATGGATTAACATTATTTCACTTGAAGTTTAAAGAAAATCTCTTAGTAGTACTTGTTGGAATTATTAATTTATTCAAAAAACACGTGCTAAAGACCTACACGTCAGGAATTCCATTATGCATCGTGGATATGACAATGAGTAAGACACAAAGAGCCCAAGTAAGGATTTGGAAAACATATAAACAAATAAACCCTGAGGATGACAGGATAAAGGTCTTTAAAGAATGCAAAGGGCATAAAGGAGGGAATAACCAATTTTACACTCAGACTAAATTTTGTAAACCTATGTTATGTGACTTAAGATTATCTATTCATGTATGTTAGTGAAAAAGAAAATTTTAATATTTTTGCTAGCTTAATACTGTCTCGTGAGTCTAAAGAGGTAAAAGCCCTTATCAGTAATCTGCTTTAGAATTTTTGTGCAATTTGAGACAACTATTCATTAAGAAAGAAAGTGATATTAAAACCCCTTTACAGGTTAAACTGGACCAACTAAATGCCATAAAAATGAATCATCCAGGAAAATGGCCAAGGAGCTGATAAATATTGGAGAGCTGACAGGGCAGACAGAGAGAAGAAAGGAAGTTTAGAACTGATGGTAGAGCCAATGAGAGAGTAAGGCTAATTAAGGTCAACAAGCTATCTCTTCTAAGTCAAAATGCAAATATTTTTGCCAGGTAATTTTGATTCATAAAATTTAAGATGACAATAGTAATAATAACAATCACATTAGCAGAAATTTAGTAAGTTACTGTATACCAGGCACTATTTTAAGCTATGGCTTAACCTATTTCATCCTCAAAAGCAGACTTCCCACCAAGGGGGAGGGGATAGCTCAGTGGTAGACTATATGCTTAGCATGTACAAGGTCCTGGGTTCAATCCCCTGTACCTCCAGTAAGTAAATAAATAAACAAACAAACAATTACATCCCCCTCCAAAAACAAACAAAACCTTTTAACTTAAAATAAAAAAAAAAAAGATACTACATTATTGCCATTTTACAGATGAGAAAACTGAAGCTTTAACTCTTAAAAAATCTGTCAAAGGATACAAAACCAGTAAGTGGTAGAACAAAAATTTGAGCCCAGAAGTCCTGGCTCCAGATCCTGAGCTCATAGCTTTACTTTATAAAAAGAAAAGCAGTAAGTAAAACCAAGAGACTAACACTCCAGATTGTACTATATGACCTGGGACCTGCTTCAAGAAAGTTGTAATTACTAAAATTTTTATTTTAGAAGTATTTTTTACCTGTATGAATGTCCTTTTTACATAAAAATCAATCTACATAGATAAGCCACATATGAAAAACTTACTAAGTATAATTTTGTTGATGTAATATAAATGGTTGAATTAGGTTAATATTGTTTCAAGTGGAAAAAAAAATGTTTACTCAATGCATACACACATTTTTTTCCCCAAGTCTCTCCCTAAGTCTTCTTTCATCAACATTCTCCCTATGATTATAGGTTTCCTGTCTTCTTTTACACAAGAAATCCCCATAATATTCAAAGGTAACTTTTTAAAATTACCCAAAAGGCAGCAGTTTTGTTATATCAATATTAAATATACTTGTGATCTAATCAACATGTGAATTTTCTACTACACCTATTAAATACATAGATATTTACATGTAACTACATGTATATGTATATCCACATGTAATACAATGACTCAAATAATGCTAACAGTTTTAGTTTACCTTGGTTAGCCATACATAAACAATAAAATGCATGTATCTTCATCATTAAAGAATTTTCTTTAGAAAGACAAACTTAAAAATAAACTCACCACTTTTTTTTAAAATCCCAAGCACTTGTATCAGAAGATCAGGATGATTCATCTAAAAAAGTTTCAAATTAAATAAGTCTACTAACTTCAAGGTTCAAGTTTCAGAGCTTTAAAAAGAATTCAATTTCATTAAATACTTAAAATCATGCTCTGTATTTTAAAATAATGAAAACAGCACAGTGTTTC
Source organism: Camelus dromedarius (assembly GCF_036321535.1). NCBI lineage: Eukaryota > Metazoa > Chordata > Mammalia > Artiodactyla > Camelidae > Camelus > Camelus dromedarius. Next base: position 33,345,519 of record NC_087449.1, on the reverse strand, counting down.
AGTTTTATGTTAAGAACCCCTGATCATGGAAGTAGAATCTAGTAAATCATGTAGTGGTATTATCCCAGCAACACTCCTAGAATTAATATCTTAGAGTGAGAAAAGATTCTGGAATTTCACGCAAAACAAATGAAAAGAAACTCATTTACCAATGATTTCAAAAGAGAAGTTGTTGAGATAAGAAATTTGAGGGTTACTGACAACTGGCAGCATGGCCAAAATGCTTAGATTAAAATACTACTTTAAATAACAAGCATGTCAAATGTTAGTTTAAACGTGTACTTTGCTGTTATTAAAAAGAACTTAATAATCATATATGTAAGTAAATGACTGTATCAGACTAGAAATTAAAACATCAAATTTTCACTAAAATCAAATTTCCTTGAGCATAAATTTATATTCAAAAAATTAAAAACACATAAAATGTCAACTCATTATTTTAAATATTTGATATGTTAATAAAAGCAATGTTAGCAGTGCTAAACAATATTGGCACTTTTGCTAATGGTCCTAGCTACTACTTATTAAAAGTACCCATAATGTACCAGGCACTATATTTTGGAAACTAGAAACCGAGACTCACAAAGGTCAAATAACTTGCTCATTGAAGCCAAGATATGAACAATGATGTCTGATTTCAAAGTTCTCTTTTATTTCTATACTGTTTACCATAAGCAATAACTGTTCAACTTGTTCAAATATAAGCATTTTTCTTTTTTTTTGAATGCCTTCTTCCTTTTTTTTTTGTTCCTTATTACTTTAATTCCACCTATGTCTAACCCCTAAAAAGTACTTTCCAAAAGCACTGTTTAATCAAGATAGCAACATTCTACAAGCCAGAGTTTTATAGTCCTCTATAGCTTTTCTAAAAAGATAATCAATAAAAAATACCAAGTACCAGTTAAGAATCACACAGGAAAGGTTCTTTTCTACTTACCTTGGGAGGAAATTTTATATCTATATTAACATCACTACTTTTCAGAGCAAACTTAGACAGAGACGAGCCATACAACCTAAGTGAACATTCTGGAAATAAAGGAAAAATATCAAAGCATGAAACAGTCTGCAAATATGAGAATTTTAAAAAATAGCAACAGGAAGATTGCAAATATTTCAACTCCATGTTTTCCAATTCTAGTACAACAATTATAGAAGAATAACATCCTTTCTAACTGATCTACAAAATAATAAAAATATTCCTCAATTATAGGGTTCAGGAACAGAGAAGGGATAAAGAAATAACTCATATAAGCTTAGTGTTTAAATAAAATTTTAGTATTAATTCACTTAGAAACGATCAGAAGTATGTTTAACATTTAATATGTAAGAGTAAAGAAGGTACTAACCTAGCTATAGCCATTGTCACAAACTACATTTATTTTTAAGTATTTATATTTTATGTAAGAGACAGCACTTCTTGGGGGAAGAGATCATAGACGTTCAATGCTAGTGCTCTTTAAAAATACAAAGTGAAGTGAGGTCAACTGATATTGCAACCCTAAAATCAAAACAACTCTGGTTCTCAAGAGTTCATAGAACAAAATAAATAGAAACAATACATGCTACCTACATCTTGCTCAATCTACCAAATATGTCATTTCAAAAAGCAGAATAAGGTAAATTTTCAAAGGATCACACCAGAATGCAGTTTGAAAAATAACATGATTGAGACTCATCAGGTTAAGTACGTTAGAAAGCTTAAATTTATACTCAGCTGTATATATAAAAGTCTACTTTTCAAGTTCACAAATTGTCTGAGTGTCATCCAAGTTGTTAAAAATCATAAATATTTCACTTCTACTCTGATAATAATAGTGAATCTTCCTATATAATGTAAACTAGTATCAATGTTTTTAGATAGAAAACTACATTATTATAGAAAGGATAAAGAGAAATAAAAATTTTCAGTTTCAATTTTATGTTTTGTCTTATAAATCTCACAATGGCTCTACATAAAATTATAATTTGGCAACTGTCTAAAATTCCTTTGGTGGTAAGAAACAGGTCTTATTTAATATACATTTACCTAAATTCAGTATTAATACACAAAATGATGAGGGCTAAGCAAATAATCTATACATAAATGTCTACAATAAACCTGGCTTAACTCTCCCTTGCACCAAAAACATAAGCTTTTTGTAAAGAAAGAGCAAGAGTCAAAAAGAAATAAAAGTATAAATTTTACCTCTAAAATCCTTAAAATAATTTTCCCCACTAACAAGCAATAGGAATTTATTCAGTGACTGATTCAAATGTATATACTGAAAATAATACAACTAAAATGCCCACTTAGAAGTCAATGATAATGAAAAATTAATATAAAATATACTATTTGACCACTAAACAATTAATCTTGTATCTGGCATTTTTAAAATCTTTTTTTCTTATTACAAAAATTACGATATGCCATAATTCTCCATTTTTCTTTTTTGAAATATTTCCCCAAAAAAGCCATGCATAAAACAATTAAATTCATCTACTTTTAAGATGGAGAAAAAAAAGAAAGGAAAACATTAAGAAATTTACCCTAAGTTCAAGAGGAAGCAAGAGGAAGAGTTGTGTGATCTTAAAAATTAAGTATAAAATGAAGTACCTGGTAAAAATGTTGTTATAACCTTTGACATTTCTTCCACAATTTCCTGACGGACTCTGAGGTCATCATCTGTTATTCCTTGTTCTTTTGCTAATTCAATAACTGCAACAGTTAAAGCAGCCAAGTGGGCAGGGGTAGGAGGTGGAAGAGAACGAAGCTCACTTTCTTCCTGTTTTTCCTGTTAGTGTAACATTTAACAACATAAAAACAGATTCCTATTTTAATATCCTCATATTTAGGAGAGAAGGACAGAAATATATTAACTCAACAAATACTTACCTTCAACAGCCAAATTTAAAACACTTAGGATATGGAAGTGAACAAAAGAGACAGATCTCTGCCTTGGTGAAGCAAGATTGGAAGAATGAGAGGTGCTATATTAAACATTATTAAACATTAAAAAAAAAAAAGCTTGTTTTACTTTACTGTCTACAAATTCTGAAATGCTGTATCAAAGCCAAGATTCCCTAAGTACAACATTTAGCTGATAATTTTGCTGCAGCCAAGAGAGACTGTATTAGATGTAGCAGAGGGTCTTAAATATCTCTGAATGTCATACACAGTATCAGATTAAATGGCCCTAGAAAAACATCTTAAAAATTATCATATATTTGATATATTACCTATCATCTACAACTGAGTTTTCTGTTATTTTATATAACACTAGGCAAAGTGTTTTTTTAAAAATCTCTGTTCTGCTAAAAGTTTAAAAGCCAATTTAAAACGAGCTAAAAAGGGACTATATTATACACACACAAAATGACTTTTTAAAATTAATTATTCTGATTTTTAAAATACACGCTAACTGCAAAAGCTACATAAATTATAGGAAAATGCAATCAAGAAAATCATCCACCAGCTCACGTCCTACTATTTTCTTCATTTTTAAACAAAACTGAGACCATACCATTTCTCTTATTTAATATTATAACAAAGGCATTTTCTATTACTACATTTCAGTCAAGAAACAATCTCTTACTTTTTGAGACATGGAGCTCCCAACAGAATAATCAAAAGTAGTTTGTTCTTTCCCCCTCCCCCAACCCCACACAGTTAAACAAGGACTCTGGCCTATTTCTAATTTTATTCTTTGTTACCACATTCAGGTTTAACATAAATAAAGTTTACCTAAAGTACAGAATAATCAAACATAGGAAGTAAGACAATCTTATTTTTATAAGTTTCTGTGACCATTTCTGCAATCTTAATTATAAACTACATCTTAGATGAGTGTCTCAGTTTTCAGGACTATTTTTTTCAGGATTCATTCAAGGTATTAACAGCAACATACTTAATGAAAAAATGACACAAGATTAATATGCAACAAATTTTTCTTTCTATACAAAGAAGTACTGCTAGATTGAAATAAGAGGCTAAAAAACAATCAGCGAACACACTCTTCTATCTATACTATTAATAAGCTTATCCTACATCCTTTAGGATACTGTTCCATCAAACATTCAGACTGACATCCTCTTATCATTGATCATCCCCAAATCATCCTGACATCCTCATGTACCCTATCATAAATATGATCATTTAAGCACCTAGCCTTCTGCAACTTATATTCTAGAGGAAACAGACAACAGATAAATAAATTAATATGTTATGATGTCAGATAGTGTTATTAAGAAAATTAGAACAGAGTAAAAGGCTATGGACTGATGGGAAGGAGGTATTCATTTTATAATACAGTGGACATAAAAATCTGCTCCAAACAGGTAAAGAGACCTGAAAGAAGTGAAGAAGAGATATTTAAATTTCTGGGGGAAGAACATTCAAAACACAGAGAATAATAAATACAAAGACTCAGAGGCAAGAAAATATTTAATGTTATTTGAAGAAAGCAATATGGCTAAAGCTGAGTAACAAAGGGGTGAATGTGAAAGATGATGAAGCTGAAAAGCTAATTAGAAGGCAAATATTGTATAACCTTATAAAACTTGGTAAGAGCTTAAAATTTTATTCTAAGTTGGGAAGCTACTGATGGGCTATGAGCAGGAAGTAACATGTTATGACATACTTTAAAAGAACAATTGCAGCTGCTAAATGAAGGTTGTGGGGGGCAAGAAAAGGGATAAGTTGGAAACAGTCCAGGTGAGAGACAGCTTAGATTAAAGCAGAAAAAGTAGAGGTGTGTGTAAAAAAATGACTAAATCTAGAATACATAATTCTACAGAATTTGCTAATTGTTTGAATGTGGGGTGTAAAAGAAAGAGATGGATCTCAAATGTACTTATCCTAAGCAACTGGGTAAATGGTGATGCCTTCTGCTAAGATGAGGTAAATGCTGGAGAGAATTAAGTTTAGGCTAGAAAAACTGGTCCATGATACAAAAGCCTCCTAATTAGTTTCCCATCTCTAGTCTCCAGACCTTCATCCCATTCCTCATATTTCTACCAGTTATTTTCCTACTTAAAAAACCTTCAATAAATCCTCAACAAAATACTAGCAAACCAAATTCACAGAATTTTAAAAGGATTATTTACCATGGCCAAGTGTAATTTATTCCTGAAATGTAAGAACGGTTCAACATAAAATAATCAACCAATGTAATATACCACCTTGAGGCATGAAAGGAAAAAAAAAATGACATGATCACCTCCCCTGATACAGAAAAACTATCTGACAAAATTCAACACTCATTTACGGTAAATTCACTCAACAAACTAGGAATAAAATGAAACTTACCATTATGTAATAAAGACTACATATGAAAAACCCACAGCTAACATCACATTCAATGGTGAAAGGCTGAAAGCTTTCCCTTTAAGATCAGGCACAAGTAAAGAATGCCCATTTTCACCACTTCTATTCAACGTATTATTGGAAGGTCTAGCCAGAGGAATTAGGCAAGAAAAAGAAATAAAAGGCACCAAAATTGGAAAGTAATAAATAAAATTATCTCTATTCATAGATAACATAATCTAATATGTACAAATCCTCAAGTGTACCAAAAAATAAGTGTTAAAACTAATGAACAAATTCAGCAAAGTAGCAGGATACAAATCAGCACACAAAAAGCGTTGCATTTCTATCCACTAACATTGAACAATTTGAAAAGGAAACTAAGAAAATAATTTCACTCAAAACAGCATTAAAAGGAATAAAATACTTAAGAATTAACTTAACCAAGAAGATGAAAGAGTTGTACACAGAAAGAGACAAAAGACTCCTTAAAGTAATTAAAGAAGACATGAATAAACAGAAAGATACCTTCATGTTCATGGATTGGCAGACTTAATATTGTTAAGATGTCAGTAGTACTCAAAGCAATCTACAGATTCGACGCAATCCCTATCAAAATCCCAATGACAGTTTTTTGCAAAAATAGAAAAAAATGATCCTAAAAGTCACATGGAATCTCAAGGGACCCCAAAAAGCCAAAACAATCTTGAAAAAACAGGAATGAAGATAAGGGACTCACATTTCCTAATTTCAAAACTCATTATAAACCCACAGTAACCAAAACAATATGGCATTGGCATAAAGATCAACATACAGACTGATAGAATAAAATAAGTGAGCTCAGACATAGATGCTCATATATACGGTCAGGTGATTTTTTTTTATAAAAGTATCAAGAACATTTAGTGGGAAAAGACTGTCTCTTCAAAACATAGTGCTAGGAAAACTGGATATCACACATGCAGTGTGGACCCTTACCTTACACAATATACTCAATCATATAAAAATTATACTGAAAATGGATCAAAGACCTAAATATAAGAGAAAAATTATAAAACTCTTAGAAGAAAACAGAACACCTTCATGACACTGAATTTGGCAATGATTTTTTTTTGGATATTAAACAAAAACACAGGCAACAAAAGAAAAAATAGACAAATTGGACTTCCTAAGAATTAAAAACTTTTGTGCATCAAGCAATACTATTAACAGAGTAAAAAGTCAACCCACAGAATGGGGAAAAAAATTTGCAAGTCACATATATGATAAGGGATTAATATCCAGAACACATAAAGAACTCCTAAACTCAACTACAAGAAAATAACTCAAAAGTGGTCACAGGACTTGAATAGACATTTCTCCAAAGAAGATATACAAACAGACAATAAGCACATAAATAGGCACTCAACATCAGAAATCATCAGGTACATGCAAATCAAAAGCACAATGATACATCATTTCACATTCATTAGGATGGTTATTAAACAACACTAAAAACAATAGGAAAAAAAAAAACTCAACAGTTTTGTGTGTGTAGAAACAGAACCTTTGTGCACTGCTGATGCGAATGTAAAATGGTGCAGCCTCTATGGAAAACAGCATGGCAAGTCCTCAGAAAGTTAAACATAGCGGGGAGGGTATAGCTCAAATGGTAGAGCGCATGCTATGTCCTGGGTTCAATCCCCAGTACCTCCTCTAAAAATAAGTAAACCTGATTACCTCCCACCCTGTCAAAATAAAATAATTAAATAATATAATAATAAATATTTTTTTAAAAAAGAAAATTAAACATAAATACTGTTTGATCCAGCAATTCCACTTCTGGGTATATACACAAAAAAATGAAAGTAAAGATTCAAACAAGTATTCTATACCAATGTTCATACCAACATTATTCACACTAGCAAAAAAGTAGAAACAACCCAAATATCTATCCATGGATGAATGGATATAGAAAACATGGTATATACTATACAGAATGGAATATTATTCAGCATTAAAAAGGAAGAAAATTCTGATACATACTACAATATGGTTGACTCTTGAAGACATTATGCTAAGTGAAATGAGCAGAAAAGGACAAACATATGATTCCACTTATATGCAGTACCAACAACAGTTAAATACAGAGGCAGAAAGTAGAATAGTAGTTACCAGCGGCAAGGGGGAATGGGTACAAAGTTTCAATACCGGATAATGAAAAAGTTCTGCAGATGGATAGATAGTGCAGACCATTGTACAACAATGTGAATGTACTCAATATCACTAAACTGTACATTTAAAAATGACTAAAATGGCAAATTTAATGTCATATATATTTTATCACAATTAGAAAAAAACTGTTTTAAACCTTCAATGGCACCAACAAGATAATGCACCATCTTCTTAACATGGAATATACAGTAGTTTAGTTTTGGTCTGCCATTTTAGGCCCTCCTCCAACCATTCCCTCTACTCCCTCCAACATTTTGGGCAGATATCCAGTTAAACAGCAGCTTCCAAATACTGTATGTGCTACTAGATCTCCACATCATCATCACTCATTTTGTCACTTATGCCTAAAAGGCCCTTGACAGTCTTTCTTGTACCCGTCTGGTAAAACTCATTGTAACTTTAATGTCAAATATTCAGTGAACCCTTCTTAATGTCTTTCCTTTCCAACATAATGAAACACTCTCTTTAATTCATGATTAATAATAGACTGAATTCTGTCAAACTTTACCTCCTCAGGTAATCAACTTACTCTCCTCATTTTAAACACTGCCCCATCTACTGGCTTGTTTTCAACAAGCAAGCATTCTCTACCTCTATAATAATAGCAATGACAACCATCATTTATTGAGTGCCTATTATGGGCTTGGAATTTACAGGTATTATGTCACTTACAATACACCTCCCTAGGTAGCTACTATCAAAACCATTTTTTAGATAAGAAAACCAAGGCTTACAGATGTTAAAAATCTTTCTACAATCACAGGGTGGAGCTGAAAATCCAACCTAGGTTAAACTCCCAAGCTTGGGCTCTTTCCAATTCCAATTCAATAGTCAACAAATACCATGGAGCAACTATGTGTCAGGCATCATGCTAGACAATGGAGTCACAATGGGAAAAAAAGAATGCATATGACCCCTGCCCTCATGGAGTTCACAGTCAAGACAGAGATATGGATTAATCAAAATGATTATTTGAATAAATAAAAAATTAAAATCATGAACCATGGTGAAAGTTCCACTATGCCATATTAAAAAAAAAAAAAAAAAAAAGACTGTGTGTACCATGCTAGCAATTTTCCTTCCTTTCTTTCACAATGAAGCTTCCTGAAGGTTAAGTCTGTGTGTCCTTCCTTTAACCTGCTCACTCAAAACTACGTTCATTAGCTCTAAATCAGAACATGCTCTTATAGGATTATCAAAACATCCTTAGTTACAAAGTCCATATTCTTAAATTATTTTTATCTATATTATCAGACACTTTGGACTATCCTCTTAAAACTCTCCTTTCTTTCTGCTTCTGTGATATCCCTCTCTATTCTTCCTATTTTTCTGATCATTCTCCAGTCTACTGGTTGCTCTTCCTCTACCAGCCCTTTAATGTTTGTGTTCTTTAATGTTTGTGTTCTTACTTCCTTCCATGATCTCACCCACACCCATGACTTCAATATGCTAAAGATGACCAAATCTGACTCACCAGTTCCTAATATAAATTCCAGATCCTTATATTCAACTGATCGGTGAACATCTCTACTTGAAATGTCCTATAAGTGTTTCAAACTCAGCATGTTTTAAAACATTTTTCTTTTTGTAGTTCCTCTAAGTAAATGGAATCACAATCTATAATAACATCTCAGATACCTTATGATCATTTTAGACATCCTAGGCCTCTACTTCCACAATTCTATATCCTAATTCATTCTTAAAGCTCTAACCTCAACTTCATTCTCACTAACAACTACTTCATATCAAATACTCCTCATTGCCTGAATAGATTATTATAAAAAACTAACTGGTCTCACCAACCTAGACCCTTCAAAGGCTTATTTCACACTGATGCCAGGGTGAGTAATCTTGCAAACATACATGTCATTAAACTCCATAAACCTCAAAATAAAATCCAAATACTCCAACATAGTATATGTATTCATTCATGATCAGGCTTTTGCCCATCTCTCCAAAATTATATATTTCATCCTCCCCTTTGCCAGTTTTCTTGTTATGCTAAGAAACTGTACACAGTCTGTGGTTTCTTGCTTCAGTGACTCTTTGGATCAGGTTCTCTATTCAACTTCTCTATTAAGCTTTCTCCAACTCACTACACAAAATTTCTTACATAAGTCCCAAACTACTGTCACAGCATATTCTAGAAACCATCTACTATCACACCATACTCTTTTCAGTCACTTGTTTATGCCTATGTCCAGTGCCTGTGAACTCCCTACATCCACAGGTTGATGGCAGTTTATTTTTTTTCAGATCTCTATAGCATCAGTGCCTAAAGCAGAAGCTGAAGGTACAGAATAAATTATTTATAAATCAAAAAATGTGTACTGGTCTTGTAACTGGAAAAATACAGCTCATTTACCTTTTTGGATATGTGTAAGATGAATTTTGACTGAGTTTTTTTTTGGGGGGGTATCTCTTAGCTATTATATTGTTTTTGTTAAAATTTCTAAAACAGGTTGAACAATAATAGTTAATTCCAGGTATATTTCTAAAGTTCTTTTTTTTATTGAAATATAGTCAGTTTACAATGTTGTGTCAGTTTCTGGTATACAGCATAATGTTCTGATATAGTCATATATATATATACACATATATTCATTTTCATATTCTTTTTCATTATAGGTTACCATAAGATATTAGATATGATTCCGACAGTAGGACCCCATTGTTTATCTATTTTATATATAGTAGTATCTACAAATCCTGAATTCCCAATTTATCCCTCTACTCCCCCTCCACGTTTCCCCCTGGTAACCGTTAAGTTTGTTTTCTATGTCTGTGAGTCTGTTTCTGTTTTGTAAATAAGTTCATTTGTGTCACTTTTTTAGATTCCACAGAAGTGATATCCACATGATATTTTTCTTTCTCTTTCTGGCTTTCTTCACATAGAATGACGATCTCCAGGTCCATCCATGCTGCAGCAAATGGCATTATTTTATTCCTTTTTATAGCTGAATAATATTCCACTAGTTTTCTTTTTTGATCTGCTTTTCCTGACACCACCAGTTCATCACCCGATGCCACACCCTGCCCATTCTTTAGCTGGAGGCTTTTTCATTGTCTTATTCAATCTTTCTTCTTTTCATAGTGTGGAAGCTTTACTCTACTGCTAGTCTTTTAGTGCTTACCTAGGTATTTCAATATGTATACTTAACCTAAAAATATCTAAAAATAAACCAGTATCTTTATTATCTTCCCAATCTAGAAAATTTTTAACAGCAGTAACACTGAGAACCCTCTCCAAACTTACATCCTATTACTGTTGAGTATTTTAGTTATAGCCTACATTTTTGTCCCTGACAAATGGAATGCTGTTGTTATTGTTGCTGTTATTATTATTTTATTAAACCAACATGTCTTTAATTCTCCATTCTTTCTCACATCTCTCATGTTTCCCTGAGGTTCATCTTCCTTAGTCTAAAATACATCCTTTAGAATTCACTAATAGTCCTCTGAAGGTTAACACTCTCATTTAATTTGGCCATCAATATATTTTGTGTTCATTATTGTCAGGTCATTTCACTAGGTATAAAAATATAAGTTGACAGGAGGTTTTTTCCCCTCCAGAATTCTAAAGATTATTGCACTGCCTTCTGGCTTTTAGTGCTGCTACTGATAATTCAGATACATTCCCAACTTCTGCACCTTTATGAATGACATTTTCTTTTGTGACTGCTTTTTAAAAAACAACTATACTGAGATATAATTTATATAAAATAAACAAACTGCACATATTTAAGGTTTGCAATTTGGTTAGTTTTTGACATACGTATACAATAAAACCATTGCCTCAGTAAAGTTAATAAACATATCAACCACTCATAAAAGTTCCCTCATATCCCTTTATAATCATTTCCTCCCCTCCCACACTCATACTCAGGCAACCACCAACTTGCTTTCTGTGACTATAGATTAGACTGCATTTTCCAGAGTTTTAAATAGAATAAATAGAATCACATAGTATATACTCATTTTTGTCTAGCTTCTTTCACTCAGGGTAATTATTTTAAGACTCATCTATGATGCTGTGTAATCAACAGTTCACTTCTTTTTATGCCAAATAGTGTAACAAAGTATGGAGATGTCAAAATGTGTTTATCTATTCACCTACTGATGTACATTTGGCTTGTTCACATTCTCTGGATAATTATCATACATAAAATTGCTATGAACATTCATATACAATTTGTATAGATATATGCTTTCATTTCTCTTCTAAATACATAGGAATGAAATGGCTGAATCGTTTATTAGGTGTATGCTGAATTTTTTTAAAACTGCCAAAATGTTTTCAAAAGTGGCTGTATCACCGTATGACCAGTAATTCCACTTCTGGGTATTTATTGAAGGAAATGAAAACACTAACTGGAAAAGATATCTGAATCTCCATATTCACTGCAGCTCTATTTACAACAGCCAAGACACAGAAACAATCTAAGAGTCCACTGATGAATGAATGACCGAAGAAAACATGGTCTATATATAACTGAATATTACTCAGGCATTAAAAAAAGAAAATCTTGCCATATGAAACAACATGGATGGACCCTGAGGGCACACTGCTAAATGAAATAAGTCAGACAGAGATATGACCTCACTTATATGTGTAATCTAAAGAAAACAAAGAAGAAACAAAAACTGAACTCATACAGGGAACAGATTGGTGGTTGCCAGAGGCAGGGGTGAGCGGTAGGGGTAGGTGAAATGGGTAAAACTAGTCAAAAGCTAGAAACTTTCAGTTATAAAATAAATTAGTCCTGGAAATGCAATATACGCATGGTGACTATAGTTAAGAATACCATATTGTGTATTTAAAAGTGGCTAAGAGTAAATCTTAAAATTTCTCATCTCAAGAAAAAAATTGTAATCACGTGTGGCAGTGGATATTCATTAAACTTATTGTGATCATTTTGCAAAATATACATATACTAAGTCATTATGTCATACACCTGAAACTAATATAATGTTATGTCTACCATCTCTCAACTAAAAAAAATTTTAAAATGAACCTTTTAAAAAAATAAGCAGATGTACTACTTTACATTTCTACCAGTACTATTTGAGAATTGTAGTTCCTTTCACATTCTTAACAATACCTGGCATAGTCAATCTTCTTAAATTCAGCTGTTCTAATAAGTGTAGTAATTTCTCTAATGATGAACAATGTAAAGCATCTTTTCATGTGTTTAATATCTGCATGTCTTCCTTAAGGAAATGTTGACTCAAACCTTTCACCCATATTTTTATTTGGTTGTTTATCACATTAGTCCCCTCTTATCCATAGGGGATACGTTCCAAAACCCCCAGTGGAGGCCTGAAACCACAGCTAGTACTGAACCCTATAAACACTATGTTTTTTCCTGTACATACACACCCATTATAAAGTTTTATGTATAAATTAGGCACAGTAAGAGACTACCCAAATCACCTACATCACTATTCTTGCACTTTGGAGCCATTTAGTAAAATAAGGGTTACTCAAACACATCAAGAGCCAATCTGATAACTAAGGTAGCTACTAAGTGGCTAACAGGCAGCTAACATATAGTGTGTGGACACACTGGACAAAGGAATGTTTCACGTCCCAGGCAGGATAAAGCTGAACAACATGAGATTTCATCACATTATTCACTATAGCATGCAATTTAAAACTTGTTTATTTGTAGAATTTTCCATTTAATATTTTCCAACATGGCTGACCAAGGGGAACTAAAACCACAGAAAATAAAACCAAGAATAAGAGGGGATTCCTATACTTACTACTGAGATTTGATGGTTGTTTATATCTTCTAGATTAAATCATTTACCAGATATATGATTTGCAATTATTTTCTCCCAGTCTCCCATTCTTTAAACAATATCTTTCACAGAGCATAAGTTTATAATTTTGAGGAAGTCCCAGTAATTACTTTTTTTTCCTTTGGTGTCGGATCTAAGAAATTTTGTCTACAAAAGGTCATAAAGATCTTCTCCTGTGTCTTCTTGTGGAAATTTTATACTTTTCGGATTTACATTTAGGTCTGTGATTCATTTTGAGTTTTTTTTTATATAGTGCAAGGTATGGCTCTACGGTCTTTCTTCATATACGGTATCTATTTATTCATATGTTTAGAAGTGTCATTTCTCTACTCAATTGCCTCTGAAGCTCTGTCAAAACTCAGTTGCTCATGTAAGGGCAGTCCTATTTCTAGACTCACTATTCTGCTCCACTGATCTATTTGTCTACTTAATGCTAATACCACACTGTCTTCATTATTGTAGCTTTATAAATCTGGAAATCAGGTGTTGTTAGTCCTCCAGCTTAGTTCTTTTTTAAAGTTGCTTTGGGTTTTCTAGGGCCTCTGCATTTACAGATGAATTTTAGAACCAGTTTTTGAAATCAGGAAATTGGTTGGATTGTGTTGAATTTATAGGGTGACCTGGAAAGACATTTAACAGTATCAATTCGTCCAACATATAAACAAGGTTTATTTCCCCATTTCTTCAGCAATTCGTTAATTTCTTCCAGGAATGTTTTGTAGTTTCTGTACACAAGTTTAGCATATTTTTGATGCTATTATAAATAGTAACTTTTTAAGTTCAATTTTGTGCTGTTTATTAATAGTGTATAAAAATACAGTTGAAAGGAGATCAAGATGGTGGAACAGAAGGACATGGAGCTCACATCCTCCAACAAATAAATCAAAAATACATCTACATGTGGAACAGTTCTCACAGAACACCTACTGAACTCTGGCAGAAGATCTCATAGAACCAAAGTTACAAGAAATATCACCACGGAACTGTGTAGGATGAAAGGGAAAAAAGGAATCAGGATGAGACCTGCATCCCTGGGAGGGAACTGCGGAAGAGGAAACGTTCCCTCACCCTGAGAATCCCCTTCACCAGCTGGGAGATCTGCTGGGACAGAAAGGGAGTTTCAGAGTCCAGAGGGGAGTACAGCAACCAGACTGTGGCAGACAGAGAGAGACCAGCACAGACCATCTTGGCCACTTCACTGCACTTCCCAACCCCAGACACATGTATGCTGGTGCGCAGAGGAGCTGGGTGCAAAAACCCAGGTTTCAAAGGACAGACCCAGGAATAAGACTGGGTTGGCTGCACAGAGACAGCCTGAAGAGGCTAGAGTGTGGTCCAAGCCACAATTGAGGGTGTGCACAGGACGGAGCTCATATCCCGCATAGAAGCCCCATTGTTAATGCCTATAAAAGGAGGGGCAGGGCCCTGCCATTGCAGCCTCACTCTCCAAGTGCTCACAATGGGCACCACCCAGCATCTCTGAGCTCTGGGACCACACAAGCATAAGCGGATTGTCCCACGCAGAGGCAGGGCTGAAACCTGAGCTGATCCCCAGGGGTTGCACAACTTCAGATACAGGGCTGAAATCTGAGCAGAGTCCCAGCAGCTATGCAGACCATGGATTTATGATTTTTGTAAGTTCAGCACCTGTGAGACATCCCAGAAAACTAATGGTGCTTCTGTGGCTGGGGTGGCATGCAGCGGCAGGGCTGGGGTCTGGGGTGATTCCCTAGCTCCCATGTTGGGTCCAAGTGAGCAACTACAGCAATCCCAGTGCCTGACTTAAGCAGATCTGCACCAACAAATCTGCGCTGGTGACTTCATGAGCACAGCACATGAGGGACAACCGGCTGATTACCTGAATTCCCGAAGTTGAGTGAGGGCCAAAGACAGTACCAACAACAGTGTACTTTGTAAGTCTACATAACAAGTGACAGACGACCACAGAGCAGACTTCCCAGTAAACAGCTCCTATGTAGGAATATTCAGTGGCTCCTCTCCCAGCAGGAGTGCTAGAGTCCCACCTATCTCAAACCACAGCTCAGAAAACAGATCTGGGGGCTTCTACCCCAACAACTGGGGAGAATACCCTGCTGCCGACAGGACTGTGACCACCAGAGAGAAAAAGGGGAGCCTCAGTCAACACTGAATGCAGGCCCTGGTCACAACACCAATCACACCCTGCATCTAGGGGATAACGGCTAGCCACACTGAGGAAGGATGGATGCAGGCATCCATACTAATAACAGCCCTCATATCAAAAATATTAGTCTCACGCAGGCTACACAGGGATGCTCCCATGCAAAAATAGCCCTTCAAGACCACAGTAGATAACTGCTTCTCCTAAACTCATACATAGAGTCAGAGAAATATACATAAAATGAAGAAGCAGTGGAACCACTCGCAATTAAAAGATCAAGAGATTTCCCCTGAAAGAACAATGAAACAGACTTCTCCACTCTACTAGACCGGAAGTTCAAAAAGGAGGCAATAAAAATACTGAAGGAATGAAGAAGGGCTATTAACAGAAATGCAGGTTATTATAAAAAGGAACCAGAAACTATACAGAGGAGCCAGTTAGTAAACTCGTTTGTCAAGATGAAAGCTGAGTTAAAGGATATAAATAACAAACTGAATAATGCAAAAGAACAAATAAGGGATCTGGAAGATAAAATAATGGAAATCACCCAAACAGAATAGCAAACAGAAAGACAAATGAAAAAAAAAAAAAACAAAAGTAGTGTACAAGACCTAGAAGATAATATAAATCATACCAGTCTATGCATAAAAAGGATCCCAGAAAGAGAACAAAGAGAAAGGGGGATCAAAAATATATTTGAAGAAATTATGGCTGAAAATCTCCCAAACCTGAAAAAGGAAACAAGTATCAAGTACAGGAAGCACAGAGGGTCCCAAACAAGATGAACCCAAAAGACCTACACCAAGACATATTATAATAAAATGTCAAGTTTAAGAGAGGATTCTAAAGGCAGTAAAAGAAAAATAAAGGGTTAATTACTTTTAATTTCTCTACAGAAGCATTGCAAGCCAGAAGGGAGTGGCAAGATATACTCAAAGCCCTGAAAAGGGAAAGCCTGCAAACTAGGATACACTACCCAGCAAGGTTATCATTTAGAATAGGAGGAGAGAGAAATAATTTCTCAGAGAAGCAAAAACTAAAAGAATATGGCAACACTAAAGCTATCCTAAAAGAAATATTGAAAGGTCTTCTCTAAATAGAAAAGAAGCAAGAATCTATAGAAAAGAGAAAATCACAATTGGAAAGTAAATTACTTAAATAAGCCAGTACACAGATTTAAAAAAAAAAAATCAAAAAAAATTTTGTGAAAGTGATGGTAACTACAATGAACAGCAAAAGGATAAACATAAAGATGTAATACGGACACCAAAATCATAAAATGTGCTGAAGGGGAGTTAGAAAATGTAGATTTTTTTAAAAATATGTTTGAGCCTAGATGACTACCAGTCTAAAGCAGGTAGATATAATAATGGGTTAACATACTTGAAAAAATAGGGTAATTACAAATCAAAAACACACAGTAGATTCATAAAAGCCAAAAAGAAAAGAATACAAACTTGAGACAAAAGAGAACCATGCAACCACAAAAGGAAAAACAAAAAGAAAAAGAAAAGAACAAAGAAATATAAAATTAACTGGAAAACAAGATTTTAAATGGCAATAAATATCTATCAATAATTATCTTAAATGTCAATGGACTGAACACACCAATCAAAAGATATATATTATACTTTACACTAGAAATTGACACAACATTGTAAATTGACTATACTTCATTAAAATAGAATCACATAAAAAGATGCAGAGTGGCAGACTGGATAATAAAACAAGAGCCTATAACATGCTGCCTACAAGAGACCCATTTTAGGGCAAAGGACACATATAGATTGAAAGTGAGGGGATGAAAAAAGGTATTTCATGCAAACAGAAATGACAAGAAAGTGAGGGTAGCAATACTTATATCAGACAGATAAACTTTAAAACAATGGCCACAGAGAAAGACAAAGACACATATAATGATAAAAGGACCAATACAAGAAGAGGATATTACACTCATTAACATATATACACCTAATATAGGAGCACCTAAATACATAAAACAAACACTAACAGACATAAAGGGAGAAATTGATGGGAATGCAATAGCAGTAGACCCCACTGACATCAATGGACAGATCTTCCAGACAGAAAAATCAGTAAGGCAACAGAAACCCTAAATGACACAGCAGAACAGCTAGACTTACTTGATATTTCCAGGACACTATATTAAAAAAAACAGAATACACATTCTTTTCAAGTGCACATGGAACATTCTCTAGGATAGACCACATGCTAGGATACAAAAGAAGCCTCAACAAATGTAAGAGGACAGAATTTATTTCAAAAATCCTCTCTAATCACAACTCCATGAAACTAGAAATCAACTACCGAAAGAGAACTGATAAAAAAAAAATTCCATAGAGATTAAACATGCTACTAAAGAACCAATGGGTTAACAATGAAATAAAAGAGAAAATTTAAAAATACCTTCAGACAAATGACAATGAAAACACAACCATACAAAATCTATGGGATGCAGCAAAAGCAGTCCTTTGAGGGAAGTTCAATACAGTCCTTCCCCCAAAAAACAAGAAGAAATCTCAAATAAACAACCTACCCTACCACCTAAAAGAATTAGACAAAGAACAAACAAAACCTGAAGTCAGCAAAAGGAATGAAATAATAAAGATCAAAGAAGAAATAAATTAAATAGAGGGTTTTTAAAATATATATATATATAAAAAACCCAATAAAACCAAGAGCTCATTCTCTGACAGGGTAAACAAAATAGACAAATAGACGTCTGGCCAGGTTCACCAAAAAGAAAAGTGAGAGGACTCAAATAAACAAAGAAACGAAAGAGAAGTAACAACCAATACTGCATAGATACAAAAAAACTTGAGAATCCTATCAACAATTATATGCTGACAACTTGGACAACCTAGAAGAAATGTACAAGTTTCTAGAAACAGTCTACCACAACTGAATAAATATACATAATTTGAACAGACCAATCACTAGAAGTGAAATAGAATCTATAATTTTAAAAACTCCCTGCTAACAAAAGTCCAGGACCAGATAGCTTCACTGGGGAATTTTACTAAACATACGAAGAACCTATACTGATCCTTTTCAAATTTTTCCAAAAGACTGAAGAGGATGCAATACTCCCAAAGTTAGTCTATGAAGCCACCATCACCCTAATACCAAAACCAGACAAAGACACTATCAAAAGAGAAAATTACAGGCCAGTATCTTTGATGAATATAGATACAAAAATTCTCAACAAAATATTAGCAAACCAAAACCAACAATACATAAAAAAGATCATATACCATGATCAAGTTGGATGCATTTCAGGGTCAGAAGGATGGTTCAATATACACAAATCAATCAGTGATAACCACATCAACAAAAGAAAAGAAAAAACACATGACCATTTCAATAGATGCAGACAAAGCATTTGATAAAATTCAACATCCATTCATGATAAAAACTCTTACCAATGTGGGTACAGAGGAAACATATCTCAACATAATAAAAGTCATTTATACAAACCCACAGTGAACATAATACTCAACAGGGAAAAGCTGAAAGCCTTCCCACTAAAATCTGGAACAAGACAAGGATGCCCACTCTCACCACTTCTATTCATCATAGCATTGGAAGCCCTAGCCACAACAATCAGACAAGAGATAGAAATAAAAGGGCTCGAAATGGGAAAGGAAAAGGTAAAACCGTCATGATATGCAGATGACATGATACCATATATAGAAAACCCTAAAGACCCCAAACAAAACCAGAGCAGATAAACAAATTCAGCAAAGCATCAGGATACAAGATTAATATAAAGAAATCTGTTGCATCTCTTTACAGTAATAATGAAATATTACAGTAATGGGAAAATTAAATAATGAAATATTACTGTAAAGGGAAAATTTTTTAAAAAAATCTCTTTTAAAATTGCATTAAAAAAAATACTTAGGAATAAACCTGACCAAGGAAGTGAAACACTTATAAGCTGAGAACTATAAAACACTGATCAAGGAAACTGAATATAATTCAAAGAAATGGAAAGGTATCCCATGCTCTTGGATTGTAAGATTAATATTGTTTAAATGGCCATACTACCCAAAGCAATCTACAGATTTAATGTGATCTCTATCAAATTACCCATGACATTTTTCACAAGACTAGAACACATAATCCTAAAGTTTATACGGAACCATGAAAGACCCAGAACTGACAAAGCAATCCTGAGGAGAAAGAAAAAAGCTGCAGGCATAAACCTCCCAGACTTCAGACAATACCATAAAGCTACAGTCATCAAAACAGCACTGTACGGGTACAAAAACAGACATATGGATCAGTGGAACAGAACAGAGAGCCCAGAAATAAACTCACACACCTACAGTCAATTAATCTTCAACAAAGGAGGCAAGAATATACAATGGAGAAAAGGTAGTCTCTTTGACAAGTGGTGTTGGGAAAGCTGGACAGCCACATGTAAATTAATGAAGTAAGAACACTCCCTCACATCAAACACAAAAATAAACTCAAAATATCTTAAAGACTTAAACATAAGACAGGACACCATAAATCTCACAGAAGAGAACATATGCAAAACACTCCCTGACATAAATTATAGCAATGTTTTCCTAGGTCAGTCTCCCAAGGCAACAGAAATAAGAGCAAAAATAAACAAATGGGACCTAATTAAACTTATAAGCTTTTGCACAGCAAAACAAAATGAAAAGACAACCTACAGACAGTGAGAAAATATTTAAAATTATGTGACTGATAAGAGATTAACTTCCAGAATATACAAACAGCTCATACAACTCAGTAACAACAAAAACCACCCAATCAAAAAATGTGCTTGAGACCTAAGCAGGTATTTCTTTGAGGAAGAAATACAGATGGCATATAGGCATATGAAAAGATGCTCAATTTGCTAATTATCAGAGAAATGCAAATCAAAACTACAATGAGCTATCACCTCACACCAGTCAGAATGGCCATCATTCAAAAGTACACGAACGATAAATGCTGGAGAGGCTGTGGAGAAAAGGGAACTCTCCTACACTGCTGGTGGGAATGCAGTTTGGTGCAGCCACTGTGGAAAACAGTATGGGATTCCTCAAACTAAAAACAGACTTACCATATGATCCAGCAATCCCACTCCTGAGCATGTATCCGAAGAAGACTCTAATTTGAAAAGATACATGCACCCCAGTATTCACTGTAGCATTATTTGCAATAGCTAAGACATGGAAGCAACCTAAATGTCCATCAACAGATGACTGGATAAAGAAGATGCGGTATGTGTGTATATATATATATATATATACACACACAATGGAACAGCTCTCCGTCATAAAAAGAGAAAGAAATAATGCCATTTGCAGCAACATGGGTGGACCTACAGATTATATACTAACTAAAGTCAGACAGAGAAAGATAAATACCATATAACTTATATGTGGAATGTAAAAAGTAACATAAATGAATTTATTTACAAATAGAGACTCACAGACATAGAAAACAAACATGGTTACCAAAGAGGAAAGAGGGGGAGGAATAAATTAGGAATTTGGTATTAGCAGATACAAACTACCATATACAAAATAAATACACAACAAGGTCCTACTGTATAGCACAGGGAAATATATTCAATAGCTTATAATAACCTACAATGGAAAAGAACGTGTGTGTGTGTGTGTGTATAAAAATAAATTAAAAAATTGAATCACTCTGCTGTATCCCAGAAACTAGCACAACATTGTAAATCAACTATACTTCAATTAAAAAAAAGATTAGGAAAAAGACCTAGAAAAATGAAATAATTATGGTTACCAGGGGGAAGGGGTGGGAAGGGATAAATTGGGAGTTTGAGATTTGCAGATACTGACTGGTATATATAAAATAGGTAAGTAAGTTTATACTGTATAGCACAGGGAACTATGTTCGATATCTTGTAGTAGCTTACGGTGAAAAATATGAAAATGAATATATGTATATTCAGGTATGACTGAAGCAATGTGCTGTACACCAGAAACTGACACATTGTAAACTGACTATACTTCAATAAAAAAATAAAATAAAATGGCATAGTATTTGCATATAACCTAAAAAAATAAAAATACAATTGATTTTTGCATACTGAGCTTGTTTTCTGCCACCCTGCTAAACTCACTCATTACTCTGAATAACTCTTTTCTAGATTTCAATGAATATTCTACATAAACAATCACATTGCCTGCAAATAAAGCTTCACCTCTTTTTGTCTAATTTGGGTAGCTCTCCTCTCTTTTCCTTGCCTGCTTGCATTGGCTAGAACCTCTAGAACAACAATGAATAAAGGTGGTAAGGGTGGACATATTTATCTCTTTTTTTCAATTTTTATTGTGATAAAATAATACATAACATAAAACTCACTATCTTAACCATTTTACAAGTACAATTCAGTGTCAATGAGTACATTCATTTATTCTGCAACCATCACCATCATTCATCAGGAGAATTCTTTTCATTTTGTACAACTGAAACTCCATATCCATAAAGGATAACTTCCAATTCCCCTACCTCCCCAGGCCCTGGCAACCACCATTCTTTCTGTCTCTATGATTCTGACTACTCTAAGTACCTTATATGAGTGGAATCATACAATACTTGTCTTTTTGTGGCTGGTTTATTTCAGTTAGCATTAATTTACTCAAGGCTCATCCATGTTTTAACATACCACAATTGCCTTCCTTTTTAGCACTGTATGATAATCCACAGCATGTATATCTGACATTTTGCTTATTCATTCATCTGTTGATGGACACTTGAGTTGCTTCCATGTTTTAGCTATTGTAAATAATGCTACTATGAACATGGGTGTACAAATATCTCTTCAAGACACTGCCTTCAATTCTTCTGCTTTTATATACTCAGAAGCAGAACTGCTGGATCATATGGTTAACTCCATTTTTAACTTTTTAAGGAACTGCAATAGTTTCCACAGCAGTTATTCTATTTCCATACCTTTGTTTTTCCTTATTGTAGGGAGACAACATTCACTCTTTCACCCTTAAGTATGATATTAGCTATAACTTCTTTGTAGATGTTATCATGTTGAGGAAGTTCCCTTCTATTCCTAGTCTGCTGAGACTTTTTATTAGGACTTTTTAAAATGCTTTTTCATTTCATCTACTAAAACTATCATATAGTTTTCTTTGCTTGTTAATATGATGAATTATATTGATTGGTTTTCTAATGCTAAACCAATAATGCACTCCTAGAATATAAAGTCCTACTTGGTCATGATGTATTTCTTACTTAAGTATATTGCTGGATTCAATTTTCTAAAATAATGTTTAGAATGTTTACATTTATGTTCATGAGGGATATTGGCCTGAAGTCTTCTCTTACTGTAATGTCCTTTTCTGGTTTTGGTATTAGAGTAACGTGGGCCTTACAGACTGGGTCGGGAAGCATTCTTCCCTTTCGATGTTCTGGAAGAGTTTGTGTAGAACTGGTACATATATATCAATTATCCCAGAGCTCAGTGATATTCTTTTTTGTATTTAGTTCAAATTCTTCTTTCTTTCTTTTTCATTCTGGATAGTTTTCCTTGCTTTATCTTCAAGTTCACTTACCTTTTCTCTTGCAATATCTGATTTTCCATTAGTTCTACACACTGTAATTTTTCATCTTAGACATAGTAGTTTTCATTTCTGTAAGTTCAATTTGAATCTTTTTTATACCTTCCATGTCTCTATTTTTTGGGAGATCAGAAATATAGTTGTTAAATGTCTTAATGTCCTTCTCTGCTAATTCTACTATGTCAGTGCAAGGTCAGTTTTGATTGGCTGGTTTTTCTTCTCTTCATGATTGTATTTCCCTGCATCTTTGTATTTCAGAAAAATCTCTGACTGAATGTCAGACAGTGTAAACTTTTTTGGGGTGAAGGACATTTTGTATTTATATAAATATTCTCAAGCTTTGTTCTGTAATGACATTAAATACATGGAAATAGTTTCTTTTGGGTCTTGCCTTTAAAACTTTTTAGGTGGGACTAGACCACATTTAGTTTAGGGCTAAATATTCCCCACTACTGAAACAAGATCTTTCTGAGGACTCTACCCAATGCCCGACAAAGTTTTCTAGTCTGGATAGTGGGAAAATACTATTCCAAGCTTTGTGTGAGCAACAAGCACTGTTCTAATGCCCTCAAATGGTTCTTTCCCTGACTTAGTTTTTCTCACATGCATGCACCAGTCAATACTGTGCTGAATACTCTGAGGGGACTGTCCTTATATCTCTGGGTGTCTCTGTGTATAGCTTTCTCTATTTTGTTATTCTGTCCTACAAACTCTAGCCACATTGTACTCCCTGGACTCAAGTCCACCTCCTCAACTCTGGGAGTACACTGGGTTCCACTCTCTACAGTACAATCTAAAAACTCTCAAAAAAGCTGCAGTAGTCATTGCACTTACCACATTTGTTTTCCATTCACTGTCTGTTCTTCATTGACTAAAAATCATTGTTAGCTGTTTTTGTCTTTTTTTTGGGGGGGGGGGGATATTTCAAGGAGATGGTAAGTCCAGTCCCTGTTATTCCAGCTTCACCAAAAGCAGAAATCAAGTACCATTGCTTTTAAGGTTGGTTGGTTTGTTTTTTTTTTATAATATTCTAAAATTCCCCTATAATATATACAGTGTATATTGGCTTTCTTTTTAAGTTTCTTGTTTAGAAGTCTCCGAGCTTCCTGCAACTAATGACCATCATCTTTCAACATTTCTTGAAATTTCTGTTATCATCTCCTAAACTATCACTTTTTTCTCTGTTCTATTAAGTCTCCTGAAGCTCTATTTAAATAAAAATAGGCTGATAAAATTTGAGTGACTTCTTTTCCTTCTAAGTTCATGATTTTTCTCAATGCTTTTTTTTTTTAAGATAAATGTACTGAGCACTTACTATGTGACAGACGCTGTACTAATAATACAGAAACAAAAATAAGTAAGAAACAAAACTTGTCCTCTAAAATACTAGATACTGAAGTCTAGAAGAGGACAAACGGCAGACATTTATAATACAGTGTATTAGGTTTTCTGAGCAAGCTGCTGTAAGAGCACAGAGAAAGAGTACCTATAACAAAGACCTGTCGGGAAGGTCAGGTAAAAGAGTATTTCTCAGAGAAGATATATAAGCAGAGACCTCAAGTAAAAGTATTAACATTATAACTTTGAAAAGAAAAAAATTAAATAGCTAATATATTAATGAATTTTAAAAAGAAAACATTCTACTTACACCATGTCTATATGAAATGTTTTAATAAAAATAACTGAAATTGATGAATTTCCAAAATCTAGAGTTTATCAGGTCCTACATGGTCTGGACTTCTTCAGTTTCATCTCCTATAATTTTCCTCCTTCTAGCTCTCTTTGCTTCAATCAAACTAGACTCTTTCAGTCCAGCATGACTTTTATTTATGCTGCTTTTTTGTGTAAAATGCTCTCAGTTTACCCCTCTAAGCCACTCACCTTTCTGATTTTTAAACTACTACTTCAAGGTTCAACAACTCAAAATGCCACTTTCTCAAAGAAACAATCCCTCTTCTAAGCTAAATAAAATGTCCTGTATACTTCCTTAGCACCACCTTTCCCCCTTTAATAATACTCATCATACTTAAATCCTTATTCAGTGTGCCTTCACCAGTACTTTAGAAACTCTGAGCGCAAGAACCATAACTATCTTATTCACTGCTCCCTAGACCTAGCAAATAAATCACTAAATATCAGTTGAACTAACTGATTGTACCTTACTTTAAAGCTTAAGAATCAATATATGTTAGTATGAGCAAACTGGTCCCTGAGAAGGTTCCACTCTTGACCAACTAAGATAAGGAGGACAATCACAGCTTTCAACTTTATCACTTCAGTTACTACTATAAGACTGGACGAATATTTAATTTTTAGTTTCATTAATAAAAATATTTGATATTGTTTTACCATTCAATAAATAAATAAACTATTTTATAAAAAGAACTTACCAAAATGTTTTTCTTATGTCGTTTCTCCTTTATATGTTTATGAGCTCCCTGGATGTTTTCAATATGAATTAAGCAAAGTTTGCATAGATATCGGCAATTGGTATATTCTGGTGAGCGCTAAAAAGAAAAGTTAAAAATATAGTTTTTTCAGAAAATAAAAAAGTAAATTTTGGACTATATATATGAATGATACAACTATGTAAGCACTGAAGAAACAATTTTTAATAAAAAAATCAGTACTTAAATACCCAAGAGATGGCTGTCCTTTTCAAAATAATCATCATTTAAATTGATAATATACTAATTTAAAACAGTATCATGATAATGCTAAACATATTGGATACTTATCTAATATAGTCTTTAGAATCCAATGTAAGATAAGAAAGGCAGTATTGTTCCTTAGTCTTATTCTAACACTGTCCCAAAAATTGGTTTCAAAGTTTCAGTCTTTTTGATTACTATAAAAAATAAAATCCACCCTCAAATAGGGGGTTTGAAAAAAATAAACTGCAAATAAAAAAGACAATTCCAAAAGCTGAGTTCTGAAAACTTTCCAATCAGTTACAATCATATGGGAATAAATGGAGAGCCTCTTGAGTTAACTACTCTGAAGGGAATAATCCTGACACATGAAAAGCATCAGTCACAGTAGTTAACTTTATATATACTTTATATATGTATTATTGAAATAAAAAGTCATTCCAAAGCATCTGTCATATGCCAGGCACTATGATAGATGTTTCACATACAATTTGCCATTTTAACTCCCCCAGTAATATAATTAGATTGGTATTGTCTTCATTTTACAGATGTGAAAACAAAGCTCATAGAGTTTTCAACTTTCACAAAGTTACAACAATATTAAGTGGTTGATGATGAATTTAAGTTCATGTGTATCTGAATCCAAAGCCAAAACTCTACCCATAAGATTACATAATAAAAAATAACAAAAACACAGTAAGGACACATGTTAAATTTTAAAACATTGTTTCTAATGCCTTACAATGGAAACTCCAGCAATGCTTAATTTTTATCACAGATTGATCTTCAATAGGCTACAACTCCTGACAGAAAGATTCTCTCACTTCAGAATGCAACATAATTTTCTTTAAATAGGAAACCTGCACCAAATTTAGCAACAGTCCTGCCACAGAATATAGACTTCATTTATAGAGTGTCTATTGACCTTACAACATCCCTATGAGGAGTCTGCATTTTAATGGTAAAGTAACTAAATGTCTAAAATTAAATAATTTGCCCAAGGCAACAAGCAAATAAGCAAATTCAGCTCCATCTAGTCATTTCAATTCTTTAGTATAAAAATTATTTCCAATCTAAACTTATTGCCTCACAGAAACTTCTACCTCTCAGTTTCCAACCCCAACTACTTTATTCACCAAATATATTCTGAACTCATACTATAGGTCAAACATTTTTCTAGGAGCTGAGGATAATAGCAAAACACATGAAAATCCCCGTCCTCATGAATTCACATTCTAGTGTAGGAAGACAGGTAATAAACAAATGCACAAACAAATATATAAATAAAATACGGGGGAAGAAGGGGCTATCTGCCTTTTAAAAATAGACATCACTGAAGATCTTATTGATAAAATGACTTAAAGGAAGTGAAGGATTGAGCTATGTGGATAAAGGAAAAGACATTCCAAGCAGAGAGAAGTGTAAATGCTAAGTCCCTAAGGCAGGAATGTGCTTAGTATGTTTGAGAAACTGCAAAAACACTAGCCATGACGAGAACACAGAGGTAATGGGAGTCAGATCACAGAGTCCTTGGTAAGGACTCCAGCTTTTATTCTATGTATGAGGGGAAGGTATTGAAGATTTCTGAGCAGAGAATTACAAGATCTAATCTAATTTTAAAGTGATCACTTGCCTTCTATATTAAGAATAGAAGGGCTCATTGCTATTATGAACATACTGCAACAATCCAGAAGAAAGATGACACTGGCTTGGTTCAAGGCAAGAGTGGTGGAAGTGGCAAGAAGGGTGGGTTCAGGAGTTAAAAGCAGAAATACAGAACACCTGAAGCCATGAATACTGATAAGGTCATGATATCACTCATCAATCGTACTTTTTCAATTGCAAAATGTGAGCAGATAAGGACATGCCTAGATTCTTTCAGTGAAAAAAACTTGGTATAACATGGACTGGGGAGTCAGAAGGCCTGAAATGACAACTCAGTTGACCTGGGATAAATCTCTGACACTTGAGTCTGCTTCTATATCCTTAAAATGAAATAATAAAAATTGCCCTACCTGGTAATATAATTAAGTTCTACATGTAGCTAATCTTTATTTAGTGCTTACCACATACCAGGCACTCTGCCAAGAACTTTGCCTTGTATTATCTTATTTAACCATCACAATAGCCCAATAAGCGAGGTTACCATTATTTTTACCAACTCCATTTTAATGATGAAGAAACTTAGGTTTAAAGAAATTACATAACTTATCCAATATTATCTAACCAGTAAGTAGCAGAGCTAGACCCACTGATTCCAAAACCTGTACACTTAACCACTAAGCAAACTACCTCTAATTACTGACCAACTACTACTATGTGCAAGGCACTGTATTAAGTACAATAGCAAATAAGACAAAAATGTCCTCATCATGAAGCTTCTATTTTCACAGAAGGGACACATGAAAAACGTTCAAAAATTCTTTTCTTATACTCATAATATTTTATTTTACCATTAAACAAACACACCAAAAAAACTTCAAGGTTTCTGCAGACCAGTTAGAATGATTTCTGTCCTGAACAATCAATGGATCAAAGAAAATATTAAAGAGGAAACAAAGTTTCCTGAGACAAATAAAAATGGAAACACGACATATCTTGTGGGATACTGCAAAAGCCAATTCTAAGAGGGAAGTTTATAGCAATAAAAGCCTCCATTAAAAATCAAGGAAGATCCCAAATAAACAACCTAACTCTACGTCTTAAGCAACTAGAAAAAGAAGAACAAACTGAGCCAAAGTTAGCAGAAGAAAGGAAATAATAAACATTCGAGCAGAAATAAATGAATTAGAGAACAGATTCACAGATATAGAGAACAAACTAGTTGTTACCAGTGAGAAGAGGGAAGTGGGGAGGGGCAATATAGGAGTACAGAATTAAGAGGTACAAATCATTATGTATAAAATAAGCTATAAAGATGTATTGTACAACACAGGGAATGTAGTCAATATTTTGTAATAACTATAAATGGCATATAATCTTTGAAAACTGTGAATCACTATATTGTACACCTGTATCTTGCATAATACTGTACATCAACTATACTTCAATTTTTAAAACAATAAAATAAGTGAATTCTATAATAGAAAAAAAATAGAAAAGATTAACCAAAATATGAGTTGGTTCCTTAAAAGATAAACAAAATTGACAAACTCTTAGCTAGACTAACCAATGAAAAAAGACAAAGGACCCAAATTAACAACATTATAAATGAAAAAGAAGACATTACAACTGCCACTACAGAAACTTAAAGGATCATAAGAGGCTACTATGAACAAATACACACCAACAAACTGGACAATCTAGAAGAAATGGAAGAATTCTTAGAACATACAGTTTACCAAGACTGAATCAGGAAAATATAGAAAATCTGAATAGACCAATTACTAGTAAAAAGAGTAAGTCAGTAATCAAAAATCTCCCACTGAAGAAAAGCCCAGGATCAGATGGCTTCCCTGGTGAATTTTATGAGACATTAAAAGAAGTAACACCAATCCTTCTCAAACTCTTCCAAAAAGTCAACAAGGAGGGAACATTCCCAAACTCCTTTTATGAGGTCAGCATTATTCTGATACCAAAAAGAAAAGGACACTACTCAAAAATTTTAGGCCAATTTCCCTGATGAATATATATACAAAAATTCTCAATAAAATACTAGCAAACTTAATTCAGTAGCAGGATAAAAGGATCATACACCATGATCAAGCAGGATTTATCCCTGGGATGCAAGGATGGTTAAATATATACAAATTAATCACTGTGATACATTACATTAATAGTATAAATGAATCATTTAATCATCTCAATAGACACAGAAAAAGCATTTGACAAAATTTAATATCCATTTATGACTAAAAACTCTTAAGAAACCAGGCATAGAAGGAACATATCTCAACATAATTTTACAGGGTATATATGACAAGCCCACAGCTAACATCATAATCAATGCTGAAAGGTTGAAAGCTTTTCTCTAGGATCAGGAACACGACAAGGGTGCCCAGTCTCACCACTCTTATTCAACATAGTACTAGAAGGTCTAGCTAGAGCAATCAAGCAAAAAAGAAAAGAAATAAAAGGTGTCAAAATTGGAAAGGAAGAAGTAAAATCATCTATTCTTGCAGATGACATGATTTTAGTGTTAGACTTAATCAATGAATTCAGTAAAGATGTAGGATACAAAATTAACATACAAAAATCAGTAAGTAGTGTTTGTACACACTAACAACAAATTTTCTGAAAAAGAAGGAAATAAATCCTGTTTACAATAGTATCAAAAATTATAAAATACTTAGAAATAAATTTAACTAAGGACGTGAAGGCCTCTACTCTGAAAACTATAAGACACTGATGAAAGAATTTGAAGAAGACACAAATGGAAAGATACCCCATGTTCAAAGATTGAAAGAATAGTTAAAATGTCTATACTACCAAAAGTCATCTATAGATTCAATGCAATCCCTATCAAAATGGAATTTTACCAGAAGTAAAAAAAAAGCACTCCTAAAATTTATATGGACTCACAAAAAACCCTGAATGCCAAAGAAATCCTGAGAAAGAAGAACAAAGTCAGGAGGCATGACACTTAATGCTTTTGAGTTATATAACAAAGTTATAGCCATCAAAACAGTATAGTACTAGCATAAAAACAGACCAATTGAACAGAATCAAGAGCCCAAAAATAAACCCAAGCATATAAGGTCAACTAATATTTGAAAAGGGAGCCAAGAATACTCAATGAAGAATGGACATCTTTTCAAGAAATGGTGCTAGAATAACTGGATATTCACAAGGACAAAAAGAAAACTGGATCCACATCTTATGACACTCCCAAAAATTAACTCAAAATGGACTAAAAACTTGAATGGAAGACCTGAAACCATGAAACTCGTGGAAGAAAACACAGGCATAAAGCTCCTTGACACAGGTCTTGGTAATGATTTTTTGGATATAACACTTATAGTACAAGCAGTAAAATCCAAAATAAACAAATGGGACAACAACAAACTAAAAAGCTTCTGCAGGGCAAAAGAAACCATTAACAAAGTGAAAAGACAACCTACAGAATGAGAGAAAAAATTTACAAACCATATATCTGATAAGGGATTAATATCCAAAATACATAAAGAACTCATACAACTCAATAGCAAAAAAACAAGACTTAATTTAAAAATGGGCAAAGGCCCTGAAGAGACATTTTTCCAGAGAAGATAGGTACGTGAAAAGATGCTCAACATCACTAGTCATTAGAGAAATGCAAATTAAAACCACAATGATGGGGGGAGGGCAAAGTTCAGTGGTAGAGTGCAATGTTTAGCATGCATGAGGTCCTAGGTTCAACCCCTGGTACTTCCATTTAAAAAAATAAATAAACAAACAAACCAAATTACCTCCCCTCCACCAAAAAAAAATTATAATAAAACCCCAATAAAATAGCACCTCATGCTTGTTAGAACTGCCATTATCAAAAAGACAAGAGGTAATAAATGTTGACATGGATGTGGAGAAAAGGGAACCCTAGGTTCCCTACAACCCTACAGTGCTGGTGGGAATATAAACTGGTACAGCCACTATAGAAAATAGTATGGCGGTTACCCCCCAAAATTAAAAATAGAACCACCACATGATCCAGAAAGTCCACTCCTGGGAATATATCCAAAGGAAACAAAAACACTTAACTGAAACAAGATATCTGTACCCCATGTTCATAGGAGCATTATTTACAATAGCCAAGGAATGGGAACAACCTAAGTGTCAATCAACAGATGAACAGATAACGAAGTTGTGGTGTATACATATAAAACAGAATATTATTCAGCCATTAAAAAAAATGAGGAAATTCTACCATTTGCAACAATATGGGTGGACCCTGAAGGGATTATGCTAAGTGAAATAAGTCAGACAGAGAAAGACAAATACTGTATGATCTCACTTACATGAAGAAAGGAAGGAAGGAAGGAAGGAAGGAAGGAAGGAAGGAAGGAAGGAAGGAAAGGAAAGGAAAGGAAAGGAAAGGAAAGGAAAGGAAAGGAAAGGAAAGGAAAGGAAAGGAAAGGAAAGGAAAGGAAAGGAAAGGAAAGGAAAGGAAAGAAAGGAAGGAAAGAAAGAAAGAAAGAAAGTCATAGAAAAAGAAATCAGACTTGTGGTTACCAGAGGCAGAGGGTGGAGGGAGGGGAAAATCTGAAGAAGGTAGACACAAGGTACAAACTTTCAGTTATAAGATAATTACGTACTAAGGATGTGATGAATACTGCTGTATGATATATAGGAAAAGTTATTAAGAGAGTAAATCCTAGAGGTTCTCACTACAAGGAGAATATTTTTTCTTTTTTCTTTCTTTTCTTTTTATTGTATCTATGGGAAGATGAATGTTAGCTGAACTTACCATGGCAATCATTTCACAGTGTATGTAAACTAAACTATCATGCTTTAAACTTATATAGCCATATATGTCAATTACTTCTCAATAAAACTGGAAAAAAATAAAAGTAGTAACTTGCATTTTTTTAAAAAAACGATTTCTGGGCATGGAGATTCTTAGTATTTCCTAGTCAATATTTAACACTTGCTATAGGGAAATTTATTCTTCTGACCTAATAGTTTGGATTTACTCCTTCTTTGCTACAGGTTAAAAATCTACATCGTTACTCCTCAATTAGATAATCTATAAGTAAACTGTGAACCAAATGAACCTGATGTAATCAAAAGCAACTTGGTAAGAATATTCGTAATGAGTGTTTAAAATTGGTAAAGAAAAATGCTAATTAAGAGTATACTGGATTGAAAACAAGAGGCTGTGGAGGGCACAAGAAACAAAGTGTCAGAAAAAAAAGAGATTATAAATATCTATGCTGGTACTGGCACACTGATTTTACATCATTGCTATCTAAACTCAACAACAAATAAAATATATTCCACACTTCCAAGTTTTCTTTCACCGCACATTATTCCTTCCTACTACCATCAAATATCCATTCCACCCCAACTTTTTCCTTCTACCAATTGACTTTTCCTGTTTAATATTCTACGTATTTTCCCATCCAGCCCCCTGCTATATTTCCTGAAAGCACATTTTCCACATTTTCTTTATACACGCCGTACAATTTACCTACACTACCCTTCCCCTAGTCCACCTAGTCAACTCCTAGCCATTCTTTCAGACTCAGTTCCAATGTCACCTCTTTATAAAGCACTCCTCAAGCTGATGCCTCTATACCAACTCAACTTGGTCACTCCCCTGTCTAGGATCCTATTTTCAAACAACATTGTTATTACTACTATTATTTGCTTATATGTCTTTCTCTGAAAGAAACTCCTAGAAAAGCATTATCATGGTTTTAAAAATGCCACACATGCCTAATTCAAATTTGTATCACCACATCATGGTACATGAAAGGCATTCAATATTTATCTTGACAAGGCACAGATTCAGAATAGCCACTAATTCCAGGCTGAGGAAAAAGAAAGAGAAAGACAGAACTGAGTAAAATGGCAAACTGTAAAAAAACACTTCCTTCTAACTATGATCTTGTGAGACTAACTATATAGGCCAAACTCTGTCCTACATCATAGACCGCTACTCCTTGATATTCTTTCCTATTTTCACAGGGTGACTATTCTGTCATAAGTTCTATTAATAACTCAGGATTAACTTCTTCAGTTTAAATATGACCTCATTTTTCTAAGCTATACAAAATCATAACATTTCTTCATTTCCTTTCTTATTTATCAAGAATGATGACCTATTCCCTTGTATGCATACTCACAAATACCCCAAGTATCTATTTGTGAACAGATTGATTTATGAGTCTGTCCTTCAATATCTAGCAGTGGTGGGTTGTTTTGTTTGTTTGTTTGTTTGTGGGGGGTAATTAGGTTTACTTATTTATTTTTTAATTAATTTTTTTTTTTTAGTGGAGGTATTAGGGATTGAACCCAGGACCTTGTGCATGCTAAGCACGCGCTCTACCGAGCTATACCCTCCCCCTATTTGCAGTGTTTTTATTGTTAAGAGTAGGAATGTGTATTTCTAGGTTAAGAAATTAATTAGTACTCAGGAACAAAACACTATCTAGAATAGTTCCTAATATATAGGCAATATTCAGTAAATGTGAAAGAAAAAAAGAGGAAAGAGAAAATCAAGAGGGAAAGAAGTCTAGTATATCCTGTAGAGTTTGATAAATTTGTCACTCCAGACTATTAACTTTTAATGGGCAAAAAACTGTGCCATTTTCTTCAATATACCCCTAGTGCCTACCATAGCATCTAGAACATAACAAGCTCTCAGTATCTATTTGATAAGTGAGTAAGTCAAAGGTCAACAAAATACTTCTTGTAAAGGCACAAAGTAATATTTTGGTAACTATTTTATGCTTTGGTAAATAGTAGCTATGCTTTACAATTCATATAGTCTCTATAGTGACTACTCAAAACAACTCTGCCATGGTAGCACAAAAGCAGCTATAGATAAAAAGAATGGCATGGCTGTGTTCCAATAAAACTTTATTCATAAAAACATGAGGTATTTAACCACAGTTTTAAAAAACAAAACACAAAAAACAAAAACAAGGAGGTAGATCATATTTGTCAAGCCCTGGGATGAATGAATGAAGTCAGACTCATAAATGTAAGGATTTGCTGAACAAATGGAAGAAAGGAAGAAAAGAGAGAGGGAGAGAAGAAGAAAGGAAAAAGGGAAGGAAGAAAAGATTAATGTTATCTCTGTCTTAGGAACAGAAAAAGAAAAATAAAAAGAGCTGTACTTGGTAAAGAGAAGTTATGAAACATGCATTTTCCTCCAAATAACTAAAACAAGAAAGTATACTTTTTCAAGTCGAAAGATGTGATCTCTTTCTAAGCGTTCTTCTGCTTGTTTCAAACCTAGCCTCTGCTCAGGTGTCAATGTAGATTCATCTATCACAGTGGCATTTTCTAAATAGTCCATCTCTGAAGAATTTTCTTTATTAGATTCATCATTCTTCGTTTTACCTGGAAAAGGAAGCAATTACTTAGTTACCATCAGAACTGGTAAATTAAATTTTTTTAAATGGAAAATAGGCATTCAATTTATACATATACAGAAAAAATACTCTTCCCTTATATTTTCCTTGGCTGTACAACTTGGTATACCTAAGTAAAATATAAGTAAAAGTTATTCATGGTATCAAAATTCACAAAGAAAAATCTACTTTATGAGTCAAATGCCTATTTTCTTCTTTCAATTTACCTGTATCATAATAGACAAATATGACTGAGATTAACTATACAAGGCTAACATAACCATCTTGCAGACTCTCTGAAGTAAAATGATATAAAGCTATTTCAAGTCCCAAAAATGACTCACTGAACTAAAGTCACTTTAGTGACTTTATCACTATAGAGTAGAAGCCAACAGAACATATATACTCCAGACCATAAACCCACACCAGGCTCCTTTTCTTCTTTGCTTTCACTGAACTCTTGGATAGCTCTACCACACCAGTATTTTTACTTTGCGTCTCTGTCTCCTAACTAGACTATAATCTTTTTAAGGCACGGACTATATGCTTTCAGTCTGCATTTCCAGCACCTAACAATATGTACCTGGCATACAGTAGGTTCCACCACCAGTGTGATTTTTTAAAATACAAACTGAACCATGTTATTCTCTTGCTTGTAATACTTAACAGGCTTTCAAAGAGTTCAGAATAAAGTTTAAACTCTGTAGCACATAAAATGCAGTTCGTGCCCTCCTGGAGGCAGTCAACAGTCTAAATACAGTAATTTCAAGTTTTTGTAAGTTGTATAAAGGGAAAAAACAGGTAATTGAGAGGGAGACAAACTTTAGATATGGTGGTCAGGGAAGGCTTCTCTGAGATTTTTAAGCCAAGGCCTCAAGAGAGCTAAGTTATCTATATATCTGATTTTACATCCTGACCTAACACTTTTCACTTCATTCATACCAAATATGCTAGAATGGATCACTGCTACTTCAAGTCTCAATGCCTTTACATGTACTGTTCCTTCTACCATCAAGGGCCCTCCCACTTCAAATAGTAATGTTTACTTGTCCTGCAAAGTTCAGCTTAATATCACCTATTTCAAAAGACAGTCTGATATTCTTTATATTCTCATAGCACCCTCTATATTCTCACACTTTCACAATAATGTAATTTGTATTTATTTACCTCCTACATTGGATAATAAATTCCTTGATACTAATGATCAGGTCTTATCCAACTTTGTACCTTCAGATTTTAATACAATGCCTAGACCAGAGATGACACTAACTAAGTGTGTTAAATAAGTAAACTGATTTGGATGTATCTAAAAGCGCTTCTAAAAGTAAATGCTCAAAATCAACCAATCTCTCCCCTCCGCCCTTAAAAGCCACTCTACATGCCATCTACAAGAACCCTGACAGTAGGTTCTATTTTTTGATAGCACTCATTTTCTGAACAAAAAAAAAATAGTGTGCCTCTGGAGGTGACGTGTCTCCTACCACAAGAAGAATACCACTCAGCAATTAAAAAAGTAATGGTATACTGATACATGCTACAACATAGATAAATCTTAAAAACACGATTAGTGAAAAAACCCAGACACAAAAGGCCACATGTTGTGTGATATGTGATTTCATTCACATAAAATAGGCAGATCTAGAGACAGAAGTAAATTAGTGGTTGAAAGTGCCTAGGAGGAGAGGGTAATGAATACTGACTGCTAACGGGTATGGAGTTTCCTTTGGGGGTGAGGAGAGGGTAATGAATACTGACTGCTAACGGGTATGGAGTTTCCTTTGGGGGTGATGAAAATATTCAAGATTTAGACAGTGGTAATGTCTACACAACTTTGCAAATATATTTTAAAACACACTGTATATTTTAAAATGACAAGTTTTATGGCATGTGAATCTCAATAAAACTAATATAAAAAGGTAAATAAGAAAAAATTTTAGATGAGAATAAAACTACAGAGAAAAATTAAACAGGTAAAAGGAATAAGGATTGCCAGAGGTGGAGGTGAGGGCTGTAAATTTTAGGTAAGTGACACAGCAAAAGAATCACTGAGAAGGTGAAAGAGGTAAGAGAACTAGCAATATGGACGTCTAGAAGAGTGTTTCAGGCAAGAGGAAAAAGCAAATGCAAAAGATACCAGGTAGACATTTGCCTTCACGTATGAGGAACTGCAAGGAAACCATGCAGTTGGAAAAGAGAGAGAAAGGGTGAGAAGTAGGTAATGAGGGCAGAGAAGTGGAGGAGAATGCTGAAGATACTTCAAGGACACTAGCTTTTACTGATGTAAGGGAAACCATCAAAACATTTTGAACAGCAGTAACATGATGCAAATAACTTGAACAGGATCATTCTGGCTACTAAGTTGAAAGTACAATGAAGGGTGGTATAAGCGAAAATAAGAAAATGACTTAGGTTATGCTGCTCAAAAGCATGATATTGACCAGCAGCATCCGCCTCATTCAGGAGCTTGTTAGAAATCCAGTATCTCAGACTCTAGATTTTCTACATCAAAAAATCTCTGAGAATGGAGCCCAAGAATCTGAATTTTAATACAATTTCCAGGTGATTCATATGCATATTAAAGTTTGAGGAGCCCAGATCTAGAATACCTTCCCCTCATATATTCACCAGGCTCACTCTCTCACCTCTTACCTTCAAGCAATTTGCTCTAATGTCACCTTCTCAGTGACAATTTAAATTTGATACACCACCACCAGAAACAGCAGCATTATTTCCTATGACCTTTCCTGTTTTATTTTCCTCATAAGATTTATCACCATCTAATTTATTATATACTTTTGTTAATTATTACATTTGTTGTCTGTCTCCTCTAGAATATTAACTCCGTAAGAGCAGTGTTGTCTGTTTTGTTCACTGCTATATTCCTAGAGACTAAATCAGTATCTGGCACATCGCAGAGACCCTCCAAAAATATTTACTGAATGAATGAATGGCAAAAGGAAAATGGTGAAATGCTAGGTGGGCACTAAAGTTGGGCCTAATGGAGATTAATCTACCAATCTCAGGTGGACTTGAGATTAATCAAAATTCTATAAAGCCTATTAAGCCAAAATACACAATGATCTAGATATAGGTTTTATTCTATTTAATTTACAACGGGGAATCTAATGGGAAATCACTCATTCAAATATTAAGTTGGGTTTTTTCATATGAGAAAAAAATGCTGAATTATTATGTGTGAACATGACTTCAAGGCAGATATTCTACATATTGAAGAAAATTCTTTACAATATGAGAAGCATTTGTGAAAAATGATTGCTACACTATAAACTCATTCTTTCTAATTTGTTAAAACAAGTCTCCCAAAAGGACAACTACTCGGTCTACTAGCTTCCTTAAGCTAATTCAACTTGTTCTCCATCTTAATAACAAAACTGTAATTGGAGAAAATAATAAAAAGATACTCATTGCCATTGCACGCCTAATGTGTCAGGCACTACATGAAACACTCTATTGGATTATTTCACTTAACCTTTATAACAAAGGCAGCAGCATCTCTACTTTTAAAAACTTGAGGAAATTGAGACTGTTTTAAATGATAAGCAGCTTACCCAAGTTTATAAAGTTATTAAATGGGGAAGATAAGGTTAAAAATCTATGAAATTTTACTCCAGAGCTCACAATCTTAACCATCTCGCTGTCACCTTATTTTGTCACTTTTTAAAAGAATAATCTTTAAATCAGATTTTTCACTAATTCAAGTGATGAGACCCTTACAAGAGATCTTATGCAATAGTATTTCCCAACTTCGATCAATCACATACTATCATGTTTAGATGTGCCATATCTAAACACTACCAGTACTATTATTTATTTGATATTGTCTTTAAACTGACTTACTTTTTTTGGCATTGTCCTAAGCCATATCTATATAAAATGATTAAGTTGATATCTTTTCTTATAAAAATATCTCTATTAAATGGAAAAAAAGTTCTGTCAATATAACATCAAAGACATGAACAATATTTCTAAACAATTAAAGCCCAGATCAAGATCCCATAAGAAAATGAATTTTACACAAATAGTTCTCAAGTAAATTTCAATAGTGTCCTAATGAATCTCTGCTTCCAGTCTTGCTCCTGTCAAAGAATTTCCTATAATAAAAAAGATAAACATATATACACACACATACACAAACATATATATGATTATAGCACTACCTTGCTTAAACTCTTCAGCAGCTTCTCAAAACACTAATAAAGTCCAAACTGTCTATAATGTCCTAAAAGGCCCATTATTCTCCAATTCTGCTGTGCCTTTTCAGCTGCATCTTTTGCCACATTTCCCCTCAAGTCCCTGTTCTGGTCATACTGAATCTTACTTGCGGTCATACTTGCAGTCTCATATTTATATCATGCATTTTCCCAATCCAAAGTCTAATCCATCAATTAAATCATATACTTTC
Organism: Camelus dromedarius; assembly: GCF_036321535.1. Lineage (NCBI taxonomy): Eukaryota > Metazoa > Chordata > Mammalia > Artiodactyla > Camelidae > Camelus > Camelus dromedarius. The sequence goes on along the minus strand of NC_087449.1, from coordinate 33,306,420 downwards.
TCAATTCTAAGTTTTTGGGTCTGAACTAAATTACCACTTTACTTGTCTGTATCACCCCCACCTAACTAGAAGCTTCCCTGAGGTCTGGGGCTGTGGCTTTTTACTTTTCTATTCTAAACACATGCAAGACATATAATAGGAACTCAATATATACATGTTTCGTGAATGAATGAGCAATGTATTACTAGGACCATTTAAAAGAAGTGTGTGTCTATGTGTGTATACTGACTACAGGAGTCACTAAATTTGTATTTGCACAGGTTTTGTACCTACCATACTAAATGTTTTCTAGCTTAAAGAGCCATATTATTGTTTATTTTGTAATTAAAGTAGTTAAAATCAAACTATAGATAATCTAAAGAATATTAATTTTTAAATATCTCTCAAAAATGTGACTTGTAGGATAATCTGATTTGTACTTACTCAAATCATCTGATATGTCTTCAATTCCTGAAGCACTATCATCAGAATCACCAGTATTATCTGTACATGTTTGTTTCTTCTGAGATCGTTGTGAGTTTTCCAGAGCAGATTTTTCTCCCTCTGTAACATCAATATTCACTTTGTCCAGAGAAGTAAAGGAGCTTGGAATTTTTTTTCCAATCTGCTGCAATTCTGTCTGTCTCATGTTTTCTTTCAATAGTAAACTTGGTACCTTCTCAGCTTCTGGGGGTAAACTGGGCACCTTTTCTGATTTCATCTGAGAACCGGGTGCTTTTTCTGCTCTCCTCTGTGAATTAAGTGTCTTTTCTACTACTGTTGCCTGGAAGCTGGGTGTCTTTTCTGTCTTCACTGGTGAATTAGATGACTTTGGTGACTTCTCTGCTTTTGCCTGTAAACTGGGTGCCCTTTCTACTTTTGCCTGTGAAATAGGTACTTTTTCTGATTTCACTGGTGAATTAGGTGATTTTTTTGCTTTGCAATGACTTTGATCTCGAAGGACTAACCCCAAATCTTTAGGGCCTGGAACACTGGCAGCATTTACTTTACATGATTTAACTTCTGTTTTTTCTATACAAATATCATTTTGCTTATTTTTTTTAGTACTATTCCTATTTGGAGAATTGGTCCCAATTTCTTTTATGGATTTATCATTTCTAGCTTTCAAAGTTTGATTAGTTATAACTTTAACTGTTTTGCTTTCTTCAGAAAGAGCCCAAGCATTCTTCTTTGGTTCGTGATTTTCATTTTTAGAGGTCTTAGACTCTTCCATTATTTGAAAACCTGCTTCTTTCCAATTGTGATATTGTAAAATGGCAGATCTCCGGTAGTTTGAATTGCTTCAAATCCAGTTTAGGCAAGCAAACTATTGGGGGAAAAAAAAGTGTTATTTAAAATGTAAAAGCCATTTTTAAAAAATTGGTTAGACACAAAGATTTTAAAGTTTATTCTCAAAACTAAATAAAAAAAAAAAACTCTGAAAACTACATGAGAAGGAGTTAAAGCTCACCTAGTAAATAACAGCAAAACACCCGTAAAGGAGGTTCTAATATAATCCTGGCAATATGACATCAAAAAAAGGAAATTTTAGAAGTAAAAGGTTGCTTTACATTACTCAGTAAGAATTTCAACCCAAAGGGAAACAAAACATGCAACTGATGCACCACAATTAACATAAGAGGAAATGGAACCAAAAAAAAGAATTCCAATTCATATGCAATCCAAACTACAGGGAATAAGTTTACAGAAGCCTAAGCAGTAAGCTCTCGTCTACATGACTTTTCTACTAAATACTACCTATCTATACAGCTAACCTACTTCTAACTTGACTTTCTCTAAACACGGAGAATCAACGTCAATAGACTTTCTCCACCTCTGAAGCACAAAGGAGTTTAAATAAATTCTTCCGAGGTAAGAAAATTTTACAAACCAACACGTACCCAGAGCTAAAAAGTGACAGTAATATACTATACAACGATACAACAGTCATGATACATGTTATTATACACTTGTCAAAATCCACAGAATGGATATCCCTAAGAGTGAACCCTAAGGTAAACTATGGACTTTGGGTGATAATGACGTGTCAATGTACGTTCACTGATTGTAACAAATGTACCACTCTAATGCAGGGATGTTGATTGTGGGGGAGGCCATTCCTGCATGGAGGAAGGGAGATTATGGGCACTCTGTAGTTTCTGCTCAATTTTGCTGTGAAACTAAAACTGCTCAAACAAAATAGTAACGTTTAGAAAAAAGATGATAGTAAGAAAGAACACAAAAATCAGTCAGAACCCATTTTGTTATAAAATATAATACGAACTATCAACCTTTCACCACAGAGTACGAACTATAAACAAATGAAAATACTGCACTTTGTTAAATTATTTCTATATTGGAATGACCTTGTATACTACATATTATGGAAATCAGGATTTTTTTACTTTTCACTTTGCCCTGTATGCCTTAAATTCAGTCCTATGCCTCTAAACAAAGATTAACAATATGAATAAATATTAGAGTCAGGAAAAGCAAACTGCACGTAGCATCTTTGATTTTACTTGGTTAATTTATTAAATTATAAATTTGGGCAGCCAAACACCTCTAAGCATTTAACTATACATCATATCAACACAAAAATAATACCAAAATTCAAAACTTTAGAACACAATTCATTTACTACAGACTATGTTTATTCCAAAGTACATTTCCAAAAAAAAAAAATAGAAATTAAACTTACCTAGTTATATCTCCACTGAAACATCCTACTCAACTTGGACCTAGCTTTTATAATTCCTATTTATACTACAGTCCTCTACATCCTCTGCCTTGATCTCTGCCCATCTGTCCAGATAATATTAACATAATCTTTTATGCAAAAAAAACCTACTAGATAGATAAGCAACAAGAATATATTGTATGGCATAGGGAATTATAGCCATTATCTTGCAATAACTTTTAATGGAGTATAATCTCTAACAATACTGAATCATTATGCTATACATCTGAAACTAGTATAATATTGTAAATCAGCTATATTTCAATAATAAAAAAACTTCCTAGGTGCTTCTTTCTGAATTATTTTACAAAATGATATTAAATAAATTATGGTAATTAAAATTTAAGCCAAAACCTAGACTTTCACCATTAACTTCTTTTTTTTTTTTTCATTTTATTTTTTATTGAAGTGTAGTTGATTTAAGATATTAGTTTCAGGTGTACAGCAAAGCAATTCAGTTACACACATACATACGTATATACATATACATTTTCAGATTCTTTTCCATTATAGCTTATTACAAGAAACTGAATATAGCTCCCTGTGCTACACAGTAGGTCCTTGTTGTTTATCTATTTTATATATAGTAGTGTGTATCTATTAACTTCTTTTTTGACTAACATAATTTTCCAGTAAAAAGCTATAGCATTTTTATCTATAAAAGAATGTTTTCACTCCTAATTTTCAGATATTTAAATTTATTTAATTAATACTTTCTCTTACTATTCTTGATAAAATTTTTTTAAATAACTGTCAAAAAAGTTGCCAAATGTACCTAAATTCTTGTAGAAACTGCTGCAGGTTCCTAATTTTAAAAATAAAAATGGGTTTTATTCTGAAAGAAAATAGTTTACTCTTATTCAGCAAACAAAATATTTTAAATTTTCTAATGCTATTCTACAGTAATAACTCTTTAATAATTTTGTAGATGTCATCTCACTGACAAAAGCCTAAACAATAAAGACTCGATATAGCAAAATTCATCCATAATTCTGTTTATAAAACTTTCTACACATACTATTTTTCACTCAAAAAAAAAGAAAAAAAAATCCCAACCCTCTATAAATCAAATCTGTATGTATAAATAAAAGCCACAGAGATTTTTTTTTAAATCAATGTATTTAATACAGATAAATGCTAGTGAGAAGTTAAAGATTTAGAAAACTTGCAGGTTTTATTTTAAGTGAGTAATTTGTTTCATATAACTAAAAGTACATTTGATCTTTTTTTATTGAAGCATAGTTGATTTATAATGTTGTTTTAGTTTGATATACAGCATACTGATTCAGTTTTTTATATATGTATGTGTATATATATAAATATTATACATATTTATATATATTCTTTTTCATTACAGGTTATTACAAGATAGTGAATGTAATTCCCTGTGCTACATAGTAGAACCTTATTATTTATTAAATTTTTAATAGGAACAATGTGCTATGAAAAAACAGGCCATAGTTATTTTCTAATCTTCCTCATCTTTTCTTGTATGAGTAGCAAATGTCTTACTGCTTCCAAAAAAGAAAGTGTGGTAATTTTACAGTAAAACTGCTATTTTTAATTCTTTCTTTTAAGCTATCAACAGTACAAAATTTTCTCCCAAAAGTTTTAAGTTGTAGAAATGAAATTTTCTCTGAAGAGATAAGGTTTTGAAAATAAGGTTCACTGCTTCCCAAGTACACACTCAGCAAAATTGGTTCAATCAAATAAAAATGTCAGACCTACTTTCTAGTACCTGGTTACATTTTTAGAATGCAGCAAATGAGTATTAAGTGAGATTCTAACCTTAAATAACCATTTATTAACAAGAAAATACAGATAATTTTAATGCATTTATTCTAAAAGTGTTTGACTATAGAAAACAATAGCATTTAGAATGTGTTCCATTTCATTTTTAAGTAAATCATTAAACATCAGTCCATTTCTTACTTCTAATCATGTAGTCTGCCTTCCATGAATCCTTACAATGTCTACCACAATGCTAGGTACTTAACAAACATTCAACATCACTGGCAATTAAAGGAATAGCTACTTCAGACTGATGTCTTTACATCACTCTCTTTCTCCTGCAAACCGAAGTCTTTAGCAAAAATTGGAATTGTTTCACTCAGTTTTTGATGCCTTTCTGTAATTATTCATCATTCAACTGGCAAACCAGCCTACAAGTTCTGGGGCCTGAGACTTAAGAGTTGTTTCAATACACTAGCTGAGAAAGTTTACCTGAAACAACTGTTCCATAACTAATGAAGAAGCTAGTCACAGCGCGAGTTACTATTCAAGTAACCTTTCATGGAACAGACAAAGGAAATAACTGTAAGGCATAATTATCAGAATCTCCTACTTCTTTGAAAAAAAAATTACATAATGAGCCAATTTCAACTAAACTATAAAGTGAGTGGCTGAATCAGCTACCTTTAGCATCTACTCCAACTGAAATGTTATAATGCAGTACAAATCCTAAAACAGTGATGCTAATGTTGTATTTGTTCTGATAATTTTACAAATTAGAGAAAATTAACAAGAATATCTCAGGCTCCATACAGACACAGCATTTGTACAGAAGTAAACTATACTTATTGTGATCATTTCTTAATATATACAAATATTGAATCATTATGTTGTCCACCTGAAACTAATATAATATTGTGTCAATATTACCTCAATTAAAAGAAAGAGAGGGGAAAAAAAAACAACTAGCATTGGTAGCCAATAGTCTCCTACAGGAAAAAAGCTTGCTATAAGCAAAGGAATTCCATATAAACTAAGATGCCAGAGACTGAATTATTATACATGGTATGTGCTTAATAAATAAATTTTAAGTTAATATATTATTAAACATTTTTAAATGACTAAACGCTTAGCAATTATATAATCTGGCATTTGCAATTGATTATATTTAACACTGAAATACTAGCGGTAATAAACCATCCTTAAAATACTGATTACCTTTAAGGCAGTAGTTCTCAAATTTTAGCATTTACCAAAATCAGTTGGAAGGTCCCATTTCCAGAGTTTCTGATTCAACAGGTCTGGGATTGAGGCCCAAGAATTTGCCTTTCTAACAAATTTCCAGGTGATTCCCATGTGGCAAGGCTAAGCACTACAAGTGAAGAATCAATGCTCTAAGGAATGGTTCTTAAAGCAGAAGTGAAGGGAAATCAAACTCTTCTGTACAATTTTACACACAATGAAGAATTTGATTCATGTTGGTCACCCCACTAGACTGTAAACCCCAAGAGGTAAGAAACCATTTCTGATTTTGCTTACCATTATATCTTCAGTGCCTACTACAGTGCCTAATACAAAGCATACGATAAATTTGTTAAAAGGATTAATAAAAATTAGCTTAAATTATTTTTAATTGTTCACACTTTAAAAATTAACTATAATAAATCCAAAAGATATGTAATTGCATGATACCTTATATAGCTTACACATAACCAGAAAATGTCTTTCTTTCAGAAAGCCTTCCCTAATCCATTCCCTATACTCCCACCACCCAGGCTAGACTGGATAAGTATGCCTCTTTCTATGAAATGTGATTTTACCGTTCTTATAGCACTTGGCACTTAATATTTTTCATGTATTAACTTCCTATTTGGAGTATAGGAATTTTTTTCCAATATGCTTCTTACAAAACAAATACATTTACACAGTTTAAAAAGTAAATAATATTACAAGGTAAAACAGTATTCTTCTACCAACTACCAATCTCTCTCCTCAAAAGCAACTACTTTCAACTCTTCTGGCTGTTTCTTATGTGATTTATCTCTGTATTTCCAAATTATATGTTAAGCTTATATTTTTTATTTTGCTTTAGTTTTAGATATTATCTATTGACTTTCTACAGGCAGAATTGTACACATACATATGTTCCTATCCCACCACCATCCTCCCAGGATGACATAATACAATATACTAATATTATTCATGGCTAAACCAAATATACCACAGCACAGAGTTTTCTACATAACTATCAAAATTCATTTTTTCCTTTTTCTTGGCCACATGGCTCAAATACATTTCCCAACCTTCCCTGCAGTTAGGTGTGACCTTAAAATCAAATTCTTACCCTCTCCATACTCTTCCTTTCTCATTGGTTAAATTTTCAATCATCTATCTTCAATCATATAGCCAACAATTACACTCTAATCCAGACCAGTGACTCTCCAACTTTTGTGCACAGGAATCAACTACATTCTAAGCGCAGAGTCTGTTTTCAGTAGGTTTTAAGTGAGAACTAATATTCTGCATTTCTAACAAGCCCAGGTGAAGTCCACACTGCCAGCCCTTCGCCATACTTTTGGCTGGACATCATTACCAATGGAATTTGGGGCTCCTGAATGACCATACACAACAAAGTATGCATCTGGATCTAGTGACCACTCACCTAGCAAATATTACATGAGAGAGAAAACTGTTTTTTAAGCCATTAAACTGCTGGATCTTTCTGTCACAGAAGCCTAATCTTTTGACTTAAGTAACATATATACTGTAATTGCATTTCCCTTTTGGTATACTTTTCAGTTTTACCTGAAATTAATCATTATCTCATTTTTCTTCAGTTTTTAACATACCTATCAATAATTCATTGACAGAACCATAAATCTTCTCTCAATGTGTTCAAATACATCAAGTAATCCATATGTTTGTTTTTGGTGGTGGTGTTCTCTCCTTGGACATCCCCTGTCTGGTAATTTCTGGTCACTACTAGACTTCCACCACAGCTGTCACCCCGAGATTTCTTTCCCTTTCACTGTCATCCTACCAATTCCCATCGACTTTCTCATGCTGACTCTTCTATTTTCCTCTTCCATGATTTACTCCCTCCTTTTTGGTAGAGCACATCCTGTGGTAGCTTTCTGAGAAAGGAAACAAGAAAGGCATTGAAGAAAACAATTATGCCCTACTTTTGACATTTCATTCTGTGTAGAGGGACATACATTATCATAACATTCCTGACTTCTTTCCACTCCCTTCATTCTTTCCTTTCCTAAGGAGATGGGGTAACTTATTTGATCAGTGACTTTGGAAAAATTATCTGGGCAAAACTTAGCATCTTCCTCTCTCCTTCCTCTTTGCATCCTGCTGTTCACAAGAAAGAAAATTCCATCCTCTCATTTATACTCTAACATTTACAGGTGCAAGCCCCACACAGGGCCTGTTACTATTCAGCTCTGCCAGTGCCTGACTGGGTAAGTGCCTAATTCTGTCAATGAGTATAACCAAATCATTTGAAAATATAAGTCCCATTCTCTAATGTGAATCATTTTTTAAAAGACATCAGTGGTTTAATGGATGGTGGGATCATACACACCTGAAGCAAGATCCTGGAGTGACACCTCACCATGTACAACAGACAGTGGGCAGGACATAGAGTCCTCTAATGTGAATTTTATCTGTAATAAAAATAGTATTTTGGTCTCTTCCTTTATCTCTCTCAATTTGTTCAAAATTAGGAAGGGAAAGACAGTACTGTTTATTAGGCTCCATTAAGCTTCAATAAGGAGTAAGTTTTATAAAACTTTTCATATTTGAAATGTTTTCATTCTATATTCATATTTTGTTTGACTATGTTTAAAATTCAATTTAGAAAAAATCATTCACTAAATCTTACAGTTATTGTTTCAATAATTTCTTGTTTCTAGTGTTACTACTGAGAAAATTATGCCATTCTTATTCTCCACCTTTTTTACTGAACAGTTTTTTTTTTTTATCAAAACTTTTAGGATATTCTCTTTCCTCAATGTTCTGTAATGTACAGGTGATAATCCCTGGTGCAGCTATTTCTTCATTCATTTTGGTGGGCATTCAGCTGGTTCTTTTAATCTCTAACTCAAGTCCTTCACTTTTGGAAATTTTTTTCCTGTGTTATGTCTTCTGTAAGTTCCTCCCTTTCATCTTCTCTGTTCTTTTTCTAGAGCTCTCATTAGTTGAACTTCAGGCCTTCTACATTGATCCTCCTCCAATTATCTCATCTTTTCTCTCCATTTCCCATCTCTCTGTTGTCCTTCCTGAGTGAATTTCCTCAGCTTTATCTTCCAACCCTTCTGTATTTGGAGAGGGAGGCATGGAGGGAACCTACTGTATGTTCACTTCTAAGAACTCTCTAATTCTCTGATTATTTCTTTTCACAGCACTCTGTTCTTGTCTCACAGTTATTATCTCCTATTTCTGAAAACACTAATAGTTTTCCTGAAATTTCTTCTGCTACCTATATTATTTGTTTTCTGAATTCCTTATTTGCTTTCTTCTCTATCTTGCATACAAACACATTCATGATAGGAATCCCAGTAGGAAAAGAGAAAAGGGGAAAGAAAAAATACTTGAAAAAATTATAGCCACAAGCTTCCCAAACCTGATGAAGAACACAATTACACACAACCAAGAAGCTCAGTGAACTCCAAGCTAAACAAACTCATATGATTCCTGTCAAATTGTTAAAAATCAAAGACAAAGAGAAAATTTTGAAAGCAGCAAGAAAGAAGTAAATTCCCACACACAAAGGACCCATGATAAAATCAGCAGCTGATTTCCCATCAGAAACCATGAGGCCTGAAGACAATGGGATGACAACTTTTAAGCCCTGAATGAAGAACACTGTCAACTAAATAGTCTCGTAAAAATGGTTACAAGAGACAAAGAAGGATGTTATATACTGATAAAAAGTTCAGTCCACCAAGAAAATGTAACAATTATAAACATATATCCACCTAATAACTGAGCCCCAAAAATATGAAGCAAAAATTAACAGAACTGAAAAGAGAAATAGACAGTTCTACAATAATAGTTGAAAACTTCAATTCCCTTCTTTCAATAATAGTTAGAGCAACCAGACAGAAAACCAATAAGGGAACAAAGGACTTGAATAACACTATACACCAATGTCTACACCTAATATATATTCAGAAGACTCAACCCAGCATCAGCAGAATACATACTCTTCTCAAGTACACATGGAACATTTTCAAGGACAGATAGACTATTTTGTTAGGTCACAACAAGTCAATAAATTTTAAAAGAATGAAATCATACAAGGTATCTTTTCTTATCATAATAGACTTAAATTAGAAATCAAATCACAAAACAGCATGTTATTGGTACAAAAACAGACATGTGGAACAATGGAACAGAACAGAGAGCCCAAAAATGAACCCACAAACTTTTGGTCAACTAATCTTCAACAAAGGAGGCAAGAACTTACAATGGAATAAATACAGTCTCTTCAGCAAATGGTACTGGGAAAACTGGACGGCAGCATGTAAATCAATGAAGCTAGAACACTCCCTCACACCATACACAAAAATAAACTCAAAATGGATCAAAGACTTAAATATAAAACAAGATACAATAAACCTCCTAGAAGAAAACATAGGCAAAGCATTATCTCACATACATCTCAGAAATGTTCTCCTAGGGTAGTCTACCCAAGCAATAGAAATTAAAGCAAGAATAAACAAATGAAACCTAATTAAACTTACAAGCTTCTGCACAGCAAAGGAAACCATTAGCAAAACAAAACAACCACCTATGGAATGGGAGAAAATTTTTGAAAAGATGAAACTGACAAAGGCTTGATCTCCACAATATATAAGCAGCTCATATGACTTAATAAGAAAAAAACAAACAACCCAATCCAAAAATGGGCAGAAGACCTAAACAAGCAATTCTCCAAGGAAGACATACAAATGATCAATAGGCATATGAAAAAATGCTCAATATCACTATCAGAGAAATGCAAATCAAAACTACAATGAGGTATCACCTCACACCAGTCAGGATGACCATCATTCAAAAGTCCACGAATGACAAATGCTGGAGAGGCTGTGAAGAAAAGGGAACCCTCCTACACTGCTGGTGGGAATGCAGTTTGGTGCAGCCACTGTGGAAAACAGTATGGAGAGTCCTCAAAAGACTAGGAATAGACTTACCATGTGACCCAGGAATCCCACTCCTGGGCATATATCCAGAAGGAACCCTACTTCAAAAAGACACCTGCACCCCAATGTTCATAGCAGCACTATTTACAATAGCTAGGACATGGAAACAGCCTAAATGTCCATCAACAGATGACTGGATAAAGAAGATGTGGTATATTTATACAATGGAATACTATTCAGACATAAAAAATGCCAACATAACACCATTTGCAGCAACACGGATGTTCCTGGAGAATGTCATTCTAAGTGAAGTAAGCCAGAAAGAGAAAGAAAAATACCATATGAGATCACTCATATGTGGAATCCAAAAAAAAAAAAAAAATGAACATAAATACAAAACAGAAACAGACTCACATAGAACACAAACTTGTGGTTGCCAAGGGGGCAGGGGGTGGGAAGGGACAGACTGGGAGTTTGAAATTTGTAGATACTGACAGGCATATGTAGAATAGATAAACAAGATTATACTGTATAGCACAGGGAAATATATACAAGATCTTGTGGCAGCTCACAGTGAAAAACAATGTGACAATGAATATATGTACATTCACGTATAACTGAAAAATTGTGCTCTACACTGGAAATTGACACATTGTAAAGTGACTATAACTCAATAAAAAAATATATAAAATAATAAAATAAATAAAATAGAATTATAAACATTATAAAAATAAAAAAGAAATCAAATCAATAACAGGAAAAAAAACTGGAAAATTCACAAATGTATGAAAATTAAACAATGCATTCAAACAACCAATGGGTCAAAGAAGGAATCACAAGGGAAATTAGAAGCTACCTTGAGACAAATGAAAATAATCTATTATTTTACTATAACTTTTTAATGGAGATAAAAGGATTTTTAAAAATAAGGATTATAAAAGAATACTATGAACAACTGTATGTCAACAAATTGGATAACCCAGATGGAATGAACAAATTCCTTCACACACACAAATGACCAAAACTGAGTCACGAACAAATAGAAAATCTGAATACACCTATAACATGTAATTAGGTTAAATCAGTAATCAAAAATCTCTGAATAAGAAAGTCCAGGATCAAAAGGCTGCACTGGTGAAGTCTACTCAGTATGTAAAGAATTAATACCAATCCTTCTCAAATACTTCTGAAAAACTGAAAAGGAGGAAACACTTCCTATGAGGCCAGCATTAACTTAATACTATGAAAATACGTACAAAAAATCATCAACAAAGTACTAGCAAATCACATTCAGCAGCATATTTAAAGGGTTATACAGCATGATCAAGTGAGATTTATCTTCAGAATGTAAAGGTGATTCAACATAGGACAATCAATGTGATACACCACCTTATTATAGACTGAAAGAAAAGAATAACACATGATCACCTCAACTGATGCAGAAAACAGCATCTGACAAAAGCCAGCACTTTTTCATGATTAAAAACATTCAATAAACTAGTACTAGAAAGGAACTTTCTCAATATGATAAAGGCCATCCACAAAAAACAAAAACAGTATACACCTATCATTATACTCAATAGTGAAAGACTTTAAAAAATTTCCTCTGAGATCCAGAATAAGATAAGGATGCCTGTTTTGCCACTTCTATTTAACACAGTACTAGAAGGTCTAGCCAGAGCAATTAGGCAAGTAAAAAAATAATAAAAGGCATCCAAATTGGAAAAGAAGTAAAATTATCTCTGTTTGCAGATGACATGATTTTAAATGTAAGAAAACTCTTAAGAATGCACACACACACAAAACACAGCTAATAAACAAATTAAGCAAGTTGTAGAATGCAGAATCAACACACAAAGATCAGATCTATTTCTACACCTTAGCAATGAACAATCCATAAAGGAAATTAAGAAAAATTCCACTTACAATAGCATAAAAAAGAATACTTAAGAATAAATTTAACCAAGGAGGCAAAAAAAATTGTACACTGAAAACTACAAAACATTACAGAAATAAATTAAACAAATAAATGCAGCGACATCCCACGTTCGAGGATTCCTTCCAGTCTACATTTCCTGCTTACCTTTCTTGCTGTTCCGCTTTCAGACCCTGATCACTGCCCATGGATAACTAAGGATAGGAATCAGTTAAGTATTTTAAGCTCATGTGACTTACATCCCCAAGGGAATATAATACTGGAAGATACACTTTTTAAAGTGTTTATCATTCACTTACAAGAATTAAGTACTCACCCCTTACTTAATGTTATCAATACACCAGTTAATTAATATAGTTGTTATTAATACAACTGCTTAGTCTCTTTCCCAGAGCTGCCAAAAGCTGGAGACTGAGCAGAATTCATAAACTGCAGCCCACTATGCACTCACCCATTTGTTTCCTTCACTTAAGTTACTGCCAATGACTTATATTGTTAACAATACAGTTAAATGCCAATACTACCCAAAGTGATTGACAGATTCAATGCAATCACTATCAAAATCCCAACGGCATTTTTTTGCAAAACAAACAAACAAAAAACCTAAAACTCATATGGAATTTCAAAGGATTCTAAATAGCCAAAACAATCTAGAAAAAGAAAAACTAGGTTGGAAGAGTCATGCTTTCTTAGCTCAAAATCTACTACACAAAGCTACAATAGCCAAAACAGTATGGTAATAGCATAAGGAAAGACATAATTCAATGGAACAGAACACAGAGCCCATATATAAACCTTCACATAATATGGTCAGCTGATTTGACAACAGTGCTAAGAGTATTAAATGGGGGAAAGAACAGTATTTTAAACAAATGGTGCTGGAAAACCGAACACATACATTTCAGAGAATGAAGCTGGACCCTGACCTTATAACCAGTCACAAAAATTAAATCAAAATGGATCAAATAATACAAGACACAAATTGTAAAAGCAGCAGACAGGAAAAAACCCAAATGGCCGTTTGAAAATCTGTAGAAAAAACTATCATAAAACAAAAAGATATATTACCATGCAGCTGTAAAATAGAATGAGGAAATCTTTATGCAGTTATGGAATGACAATGAAGATATACTTTTAGGTACAAAGGCGTGTGTAGTAAGCTAATTTTTTTATAAGGAAGAAGAGAATATGTACACTTACATCTTCAGAAATAAACAATGAAAGGATGAAAACAAAAACAAAAGAACAAAGACCTAAGTTTAACAACTATACTAAAACTATACCTTATACTCTAAACTAAACACACAGAAACACACACCACACAAAAACTATAAATCTTCATGCCCTTGGATTTGGCAATAGTTTCTTAAATATGACATCAAAAGCACAGACAACAAAAGAAAAAAACAGATAAATTAAACTTCATCAAAATTTAAAATTTCATCCTTGACATCCATGTTGGCAATAATTTTTTGGATTTGATACTAAAAGCAAAGGCAACAAAAGCAAAAATAAACAAGTGGGACTGTACCAAACTAAAAAGCTTCTGCACAACAAAGGAAACCATCAACAAAATGAAAAGGCAACCTACTGAATGGAAGAAAATATTTACAAATCATATATTTGATAAGGAGTTAATATCCAAAATATACAAAAATTTCATACAAGTTAACAAAAACAATCAGATTAAAAAATGGGCAGAGAATCTGAATAGATATTTTTCCAAAAAAGACATACAGATAGCCAACAGACACACCAAAATGTGCTTAACATCACTAATCATCATGGAAATGCAAATCAAAACTACAATAAGGTATCACCTCACACCTGTCAGAATGGTTATTATCAAAAAAACAAGAAATAGCAAGTATTGGCAAGGGCAAGGATGTAGAGAAAAGGGAACCCTCGTGCACGGTTGGTGGGAATGTAAATTGGTATAGCCACTATGGAAAACAGTATGGAGGTTTCTCAAAAAAATAAAAATAGGACTACCACATGATATAGCAATTCTACTTACAGCTATGTGTCTGAAGGAAATAAAAATACTAACTTGAAAAGATATCTGCACCTCCATATTCATTGCAGCATTATTTCCAAGACATGGAAGCAACATAAGTGTCATCAATGGATGAATGTATAAAGAAAATAGGGGGCGGGGGGGTATATAAATAATGGAATACTCTTCAGTTATAAAAAAGAAAATCTTGCCATGTGCAACAAAATTAATGGACCCTGAGGGCATTATGCTAAGTAAAGTAAGTCAGACAGACAAAAAGACAAATACCGTATGATCTCTCTTATATAAAGAATCTAAAAACAAATAAACAAAATAAACTCATAGATACAGAGGACAAGTTGGTTGCCAAAGGCGGGGAGATTGTGGGTAGAGAGTTAGTGAAATGAGTTAAAGTGGTCAAAAGGTACAAATTTTCAGTTATTAAATAAATAAGTCCTGAGAATGTACTGTACACTATGATGACTACAGTTAATAGTACTGTATTATATATTTAAAAGTTGCTAAGAGAGTAAATCTTCAAAGTTCTCATCACAAGAAAAAAAATTGTAACTATGTGTGGTGATGGATGCTAACTAGACTTACTGTAAAAATTATAAAAAATTATTATAAAAATACTGAATCATGTTGTACACCTGAAACTAATATGTTATCTGTAAATTATATCCCAATTAAAAAAAATAAAACTTCTGTTCAGCAAGGACACTATTAAAAAGTGAAAAGACAACCAACAGAATGGGAGAAAATATTTGCAAATCATCTAATTAGGGTCTAGAATCCAGACTAGAAAAAGAATTCCTACAACTCAACAACAACAACAAAAAGACAAAACCCACTTAAATTGGCTAAAGACGACTATTTCTCCAGAGATAAACAAATGGTAACAAGTACATGAAAAAATGCTCAACATTATTAATCACTAGAAAAATGCAAGTAAGATACCACTTCATACCCACTAAGATTATCAAAAAAGTAGAAAATAACAAACATTAGTGAGGATGTGTAGAGACTGGAATCCTCCTACAAGTGCTGGTGAGAATAAAATGATGCAACCAATGCAAAAAATAGTATGGCAGTTCCTCAAAAAGTTAAACATGGAATTGCCATATGATCTAGCAATTTTATTCCTAGGCATATGTCCAAAAGAATTGAAAGTAGGGACTCAAACAGATATTTGTACACCAGGCTCACAGCTACATTATTCACAACAGCCAAAAGGTAGAAGCAACTCTCAAGTGTTTATCAATAGATGAATGGATAAACAGTATGTGGTATATACATACAATGGAATATTATTCAGCCATTTAAAGGAAGGAAATTCTGACACATGCTACAACATGAACCATGAGGACATCATGCTAAATGAAATAAGTCACTCACAAAAGGACAGATACTGTATGATTCCAATTATATAAGATATTGAGAATCAATAAATTCATAAGGACAGAAAGCAGAAAAGATGTTATCAGGGGCTATGGAGAGAGGGTAAATGGAGTCATTACTTTAAAAGTGCAAAGTTTCAATTTGGGAATGACAAAGAAAGTTCTGTAAATAGATAATGGTGATTGTTACACTGTGAATGTACTAAATGTCACTGAATTGTACACTTAAAAATGTTGTGTATTTTACCACAATAAAAAAATTTTAACTCAAAATTAATCAAACTAATTGCATTAAGCTTATATAAAATATCATGAACCTCAAATTTTAAATAATAATCACTCTTTAAAATAACTAAAAGTTTAAAAAAATAACTTTTCATATGAGTAAATCAACTGACAGAATTTTTATGATCAAAGGCAAGTGGAACTGTGCCCCCTTCTCTCAATGCCAGTTTTGTAAATAAATGGGTTTCCAAACTAATTACCTAGATACTCATCTAAAGCCCAATTATCTAGGTTTTCTGGATTATTCAAGCCTTTTCCTTCTTCATTCATCTGGTAAGCCTTTTTGGCCACTTTATTACATATTAGAATCTTTATCAGCAATGATCAAAAAAGTTTAAGTTATGCTTCTTTCCACAATTTATTGATTAAAACAGTCTGAGATTGCCAACTGTTTTTTGCTTTTTTCCTAATGAGATATGGATATTATCTGGATTCCCAAATTTCCAAGCCACACTTTCCTCCATAAAGAAATAATCCAGAACTAGCTCTATCTATATGAAGAGTTCTTTGATGCAAGATACACCAGAGAGTCCCTGATTCTACCAGTATCAAGCAGCTCTTGGATATTTATTTATGATAATATATCTAACACTTTTTCAAGAGGGTTTATTTTACTTCTTTGCAGGGGAGACCAATATGTCCCATAGGTCCAAAAATTGCCATATGTAACTGTGCTGGTCCTAAAAGGCTTGTGCTTCTAACACCACACTCATTTTGAAATTTCACAAACTGTATCACTCAGAATAGGCCAGGTTATGCTGCAGTAATAACCCCAATAACTCAATATTTATCACAACATAAATTGATTTGACAACTCATGCAAAATTGTCCATGAATTAAGGTGACTCTCTAAGGCAGCTATCCTTCATGCATTTGCTCAGCATTCCAAGCTGCTTTAATCCTATGTTACCTCCTACTATTAGCAAAACAGGGAAAAGGAATAGCACCAGTCACCTATGCTCATATTTCATTTACCAATAAAAAGCCACATGGTTGCACCAAAGTTCAAAGTAATAAGGAACATAACTTTCAGAATGCCTTAAAATAAAGTAGTAACAATGCTTATCACATTAGTACAAAGTGAAATATGTGTCTCTGTGTCTTGATACATGTTACTATTTCCCTCCAATCCTTTTGTTCAAGGCTGATTTCACCGACACGTGATCTGTGCAGTCACACAGGCTCCATGCTCAGGAAGACTTTATACTTGGTTTAAAGCTCTCCTGTCACCAACCTGAAATTCTTAATAACTTTATCTTTCAATTCATGTTTTGTAATCAAGTCTGATGGGACAATGGAACACTGACATGAGCAGAGGTACATGCAAAATGCCATTCCTTTCTACTTGGGATGGTGATGCCCCATGAACACAGAATATTCGTGGATCCATGATGGATGGAGAGTTCAGCAAGATTCTAAGTGAATATAAAGTAAGCAGGGGAACTAACAGTCCAAGAAGCCATTTTCTGTTTGAACCATAACTTGTTCAAACACAGAAGAAAGGCAATGGTATTCTTAGAAACATGAATGTCAAAGAAAAACTATCATATCTTTTCCTACTCTTGTTACTTCTCTGTACACTTATTCTAAAAGTGACAACACAGAATGCAAGGGAAAGAAAAGCAAGTCACAGTTCCTTCTCCTTTCAGTCCTGCCAAGTCAAAGGTAGAGACTGTTGGTAGAATGTGCCAATATAAGAAGTGAAATAAAAACAGCTAAGTTTTGTGAAGTGTTTTCCCTGTTTCAGTAAGAATGAATATATATATATATATATGTATATCTCCAAGCTATGATATATATATATCTCTCCAAGCTATGAAATACCAGCAATTCCACATAAGAATTAAATAATCATATGTTTGCATTTAAAACTGGCATTACACAATATAAACATGAACAGTAAAATTCATGCTTAATAATTTAACAATTTCAACTTTCCTTTATTTAGAACGATACTAAAAAATAAACACAACATGAGAGAAAGATTATAAAAGGAAAAAAAATGTTTGTTTTAGCAATTGTAACCACACTTTTTTCCTACTTTTTGAACAAGGGACTCTGAATTTTTACTTTGCACCAGGCCCTGCTAATTATGTAGCTGGGCCTTCATTTGTTCAGGTAAAAAAATGTAAATTTATAATTAATTTTAACAAAGATTAATTGTCAATATTCACATATAAGGTACTCAGTTAAAAGCTGGGGATACAAAAATAAACAGGCTCATATATAAAAGAGGAGACAGTCATGTAAACAAATAATGCCAATATTATGTGACACATGCTAAGGAAATCATGAAGAAAGAGCCTAAGAAAAAGCTATCATCATGGAGATAATAGCTGAGCTGAGAAAGAATTTCCCACTTGGGAGAGGGAGTAAGAAGGAAAAAGATAAGATTTGTACTTACTAGACAAAATTTGTTTATAAAACTTTGACAAGTTTTTTAGGACCATAAAATAGCATGCATAATGATGAATACAGAAGATGAACTGGGAATGTAAGTTGGTACACACATTTTCATACCAAGTTGAGTTCAGACTTTAGCAAAGAGAAGACATAAATTATAACAGTGGTACAATTTCTGTTTTAGGTTAACTTCTGCAGAACAGGAAGACAGAATAGAAAGGAAAAGAAGATAAGTCATTAAAGTAAGTAAGAGTAATTATCAATAATAGTAAGTAGTATCAGGAGGTTATTTGGTCTTATCACAAGCAATTTTGATAGGGAGAGGGAGAGGCTGTGTTAAAGTCAAACAGGTTTCTTTCCAGAAGGACCTTTCAGATTCTTCAATATGCTAATAAGCACTGTAAATCTCTAAGAGAAAGATCCAATTTGCAACATTTCCCAGATTTACTTGACTAAAGATTTATTTGACCACCTATCAGTATCTGAAAGATAATGTGAGGAACAAAAGTTTTGTAACACTGTTCTATAAAACAGAAGGCCAGCACTGAATGAGAAAAGCAGAGGGCAGTAGAGGGCTTAAGACAGGGGGAAACAATACTAAATGTGAGAAACAGGAAAGAACTCTGACTAAAATACTGCCAAGCTGTGTTAAAAAGATCTAACTACATATATAAAATGCCACTTTACTAGTTTATACAATTTCATACTGGGTAGGGGATTGACAGAATAAATATTTCAATAGGGTAAGGGAATGCACCAGTAATGCTACTAGTTGGACGAGAGGATGGATAAAGCTTAAAAGAGGCTATATTCAGAGAGATTAGGGGTAGATGAGAAATCTAAAGAAATGAGAAAGATGCACATATAGGTATTAAGGAGATATGGTCAGAAATAGAATCATTTTTGAACCATAAGAATAGAAGCATCAAGGAAAGTAGAGTCAAATACCACAGAAATACAGAAATTAAGGAAAAATAAAGTTGAGATGTTAGGTAACATTCAATGCTATGCTTCCAACTGCCTGACATGATGTGAAGAATTATATCACAGTATCAGTGAATATAGGGGAGTGACACAGTGGTTCCTAGATTGAAATGACAGAAGGCAAGAAAAAGCCAGTAAGGCACCAGTCATAAAAGAAGAGGAATTTTAGGTAGGACAGAAGAATAAACAGACATTACATAGAAAAATATGGGTCTTATTTCCTGGCTTTGAAGAAGCAGGTGTGGGGGGGGGGAAAGCTACATCCCTCACAGGATTTGGAATAATAGTTCTCAATCTTTTTTGTTCCAACATATCTGAGAAATAGAATACACACCCAGCAGAAAGAGGAATGCAAGAATTAGGGGAGGGAGAGGCTAGCTGTGAGTCGTTTATAAAGCTTTGCAAAGTGATTACTGAAATACCTTTCTAAGGAAGTGTAACTCTCAAAATCACTGGTTTAAAACTGGTATTATCACAGAAAGCTTAAATACAAGTTGCAAATGCAAACTAATGATGTTTTACCTACATGACAGAATTCAAAAGACACTGTCATACCATACCATAAGTTCCTACAAAAAGTCTCGGAGCTCTTACAAATTTTTCAGTTTAAAAATTTGTTTTAAGGATACAGCATCAGCTAATATATGTCTAGTATGCTCATTCATTTTATCTTTACACATTTGTAAAGTTAACACGTCTTGCAGTGCTTCCACTTTATATATTAATGAGGTACTCTGAGTGTATGACTTGCCTAAAATGACACAAATGGGACTGGTTTATTACAAGACACAAGAGTTTCAATTTTTAGTCCAATGCTTAGACACCAGGATATGTCCTTAGCCTAAACCAGCAGCTCTCAAACTTTTTGACCTCAGGGTGCATTGATATTCTTAAAAATTACCAAGGATCCAAAGAACTTTTGTTTTTGTGTGTGATAGCTATTGATACCAACATCATTAGATACTAAAATTGAGAAATTTTTCAAATATAAGAATACACTATTAACTCATTCTATCAGGCCAATATTACCCTAATGCCAAAGCCAAAGACATTACAAGAAAAATATACACCAATGTCTCTTATGAATATAGATGTAGAAATCCACAATAAAATACTAGCAAACCAAACACAGCAACAAAAGGATTATACACCAGGACCAAGTGGTAATTACCCCTGAAATGCAAGGTTGGTTCAACATATAAAAATCAATCAATGTAATATACCACATTAACAGAATAAAGGGCAAAAATCATATAGTCATCTTGGTCGACACAAATAAAAAATGATAAAATCTAACACTCAACAAACTAGGAATTGAAAGAAACTTCCTCAACCTGACGAAACACCCACATGTGACATCATACTTTATGGTGAAAGATTAAATGTTTTCTCCTCCAAGAGCAGAAATACGACAAGGATGTCTGTTGTCTTCACTTCTATTCATCATTGTACTAGCCAGGGCAATTAGGCAAAAAGTAAAAAGAAATAAAAGTCTTCCTTGAAAAGGAGGAAGTAAAACTATCTCACTGCAGATGACATAATCTTATATATAGAAAGTCCTAACACACACACACACACACACAAAACTAATACAACTAATAAATAAGTCCAGCAAGGTTGCTTTCCAAGATCAGTAACAGTTGTATTTCTATACACAATCCAAAAGTGAAGAAAACAATTCCATCTATAATCTCATCAAAAAGAAAAAAATACCATAAATTTAACAAAAGTAGTGTAAGATTTTCTTCAGAAACTGACAAGCTGATTCTGAAATTTACATGGAAATGCAAGGGACTAAGAATAGCCAAAATAATCTTGAAAAAGAAAAGTTGGAGAACATACAACTTCAACTTCCCAATTTTAAAAACTTCTACAAAGCTACAATAATCAAGACTAGGTGGTACTGGCAGAAGGATAGACATACGGATCAATGGAGAATCCAGAATCAATTGAGAACCCAGAAATAAACAGAGACATTGATGGTCAACTGATTTTCAACAAGGATGCCAAGACCATTCAACAAAGGAAAGGATAGTCTTGTCAATAAATCATGCTGGGACAAACTGGAGAAACTCATGCAAAAGAATAAAGTTGGACCTCTACTTGACCACATACAAAAATTAACTCAAAATGTATCAAAGACCTAAATTTAAATGCTAAAACTATAAAACTGTTAAAACATAAGTGTATATCTTTATGATTTTGGCAATGATTTCTTAGATATAACTCCCAAAGCACAAGAAAAAAATAGATAAATCGGACTTTATCAAAAAATTTTTTCTGGTTTTTTAAGGGGGGGAGATAATTTGACTTATTAATTTTTTTAATGGAGGTACTGGGGATTGAATCCAGGACCTCATGCATGCTAAGCACACACACTACCACTAAGCTATAGCCTCCCCCCTGGACTTTATCAAAATTTAAAACTTGGGTGCTTGAAGAACATACTCAAGAAAATGAAAAGAACAAAATGGCAGCTCCTCAAAAAATTAAACATAGATTTACTATATGATCCAGCAATTCCACTTCTGGGTATATATCCAAAGAACTGAAAGCAGGGGCTCAAATAGCTATTTTTATTCCCATGTCCACAGCAGTATTATTTACAATAACTAAAAGTCAGAAGCAACCAAAGTGTCTATCAACAGATGAATGGATAGACAAAATGTTATATATATACAGCAGAATATTATTCAGCCTTAAAAAGGAAGGAAATCCTGATACACTCTACAACATAGAAGAATCATGAAGACATTTTGCTAAGTGAAATAAACCAGTCACAAAAGGACAAATATGATTCTAATTACACAGAGCAGGCAAATTCATGGACAGAAAATAGAATGGTGGTTGCTAGGGGTTAGGGGAGGAGAGAATGGGGAGTTACTGCTTAACGGGCACAGACTCAGTTTGGCAAAAATGAAAAAATTCTGGAGATGGACAGTGGTGATGGTTGCACAACCATGTGAATCTCCTAATATCACTGAAGATACACTTTAAAATGGTAAATTTTATGTTATGTGTATCTTGCCACTATTTTTTAATTTAAAAAAAAGGAAATTAAAAGACCACCCACAAAATGGGAAAACATTTTTGTATATCATTTACTGATAAAGGTCTAGTATCCAGAACATATAAAGAACTCCTACAACTCAACAATAAAAAGACAAATAACCCATTTTTTTAATGAATACAGGATTTGAATAGACATTTCTCCAAATAAGACATACAAATAGACAACTGACACATGAAGAGATGCTTAACATCATTAGACATTAGGAAATTACAAATCAAAACCACGAGACACCACTTCACCAGCTAGGATGGCTATAATTTAAAAGATGGACAATAACAAGTGTTGGTGAGATTTGGAGAAATTAAAACCCTCATACACTGCTATATAAAATGGTGCAGCCTCTTGGGAAAATAGTTTGGCAGATCCTCCATAAAGTTAAACATAAATGTATCAAAATACTCAGCAATTCCACTCCTGAGTGTATATCCAAGAGAAATGAAAACATACATCCACACAAAAACTTTTACATGAACATTGAAAGCAACATTACTCGTAACAGCCAAAAAGTAGGAAACAACCTGTATGTCTATCAAATGAGGAATGGATAAACAAAATGTGGTGTTTCCATAGATTATATTCCATAGAATATAATATTATTCAGCCATAAAAAGGAGTGAAGTGCTAATACATGATTCATTATGGCAGAATCTTAAAAATATCATGCTTAGTGAAAGAAGCCAGGCACAAAATGCCACGTTATATGGTAAATTTTATGTTGTGTGTATCTTGCCACTATTTTTTAATTTAAAAAAAAGGAAATTAAATGTCCATTTATATGAATGTCCAGAATTGGCAAATTCACAGAAAGAAAGTAGTTTAGTGCTTGCCAAAAGCTTGGAGGGGGTGGTGCACAGTGATTGCTAATAGGAAAGGGTTTCTTTTGGGAAGATGAAAATGTTCTGGAATGAGATAGTAGTGATGGTTACATAACCTTATGTACACTGAATCATATACTTTAAAAGAGTGAGTTTTACTGTATTGTAAATCATATTTCAAGGAAAAAGAAAAAAGAATACACTATTACACATTTCATCAAAGCGATAATGTTTTCACATGTATCCATCACTCTACATTTCAGATGAGAAAAGTAGAGGGAGGGAAAGGCAACTATCTTCTTAATATTACCATGAAAACAGTTGTAACTCAGAGACCCCAAAAGGTTCCCAAACATAGTTTGAATACCACTGATCTAAACTAACACTCAGCACAAGAATGGAGCTTAAATAGTTAATGATCAATAAATTTTAATAATAATTAAATTATTTAAACTACAGTTTATGACTGATAAAATGCAATCAAATTTCATTATCATGTATAATTCATGTTTAATGCAGTTACAAAATATTTCTGACAACCTATGTGACTATACTGAATTTAACTCTTTGCATACTAAATTTTGACAACCTAAACTTGAGGTGTAACACAGTATAGTGGTTAAGAGATCTGACTCTAGATTCACACACCTTGAGTTCAAATCCTGGCTTGGGAGCAAACTGCTGTGAGATCTTATTCAAGGTACTTAATCCTTCTGCACCTACTATCCTCACCTATAAATGATAATATAAAGAGTTGTTCTGAGGACTGAGTTAATACTTCTAAGATCTTTAGAAAGAAATTAACACAGTACCTATGTAGTAAGTTATCTTATTATCATTGTAAATCAGATACCCATTTAAAATTACCAGACTACTGTGTGACTTACCTAATATTTTGAAATACTTAATATTTTGAAAGTACAGACTGCTTTGTATAAAGATTAGGACTCTGCTCATCTTTACTATTGAACACCAAGCTTGCATGAATGTTTCTTCTGCTTTCCAGTCCACACTCCCCAATACCCTATTGCTTTCCAGCAGTAAACTAGAAAGTAGTCAACTAACCTAAGCCTAGGAGTGAAAAAACTTCCTGAGTAACCACAACAAGCTGATTTCTCCCAGAGGTATTTTTATCTCAAAAGAATCTAAGAAATTAGGCAATCTTAGTCAGTAAGACTTGGGTCACAGGAGCCTCAAAAAAATCAGTCTGGAATACAGTAAGCAGGGAGAGAAGAGAGTGGCACAGAAAAGATGACTTGACTATCCACTGAAAACAGGAATTAAATCTGTTGGTAGAGAAGCCAAGGAAAAAGAAATACTAAAATGAAGACAGAAAACCTAATTTTAATTACCGCTCAACCACTATCCCACTTGGTGGTCTCACTTTACAAGATAAAAATCCAAACGCCTTCATTTACCGTATACAATAATCTTCACAACCTGACTTCTATTTCAAACCATTTCTCTCACTGTTCTATCCATAAATTCTCAATTCCTACCACACTGAATTTCTCACAATCTGTAAACACCAAGCCCCATAACAACTTCACACATGTTATTCCTTTACTTTGTAATGGCCTCTGGTCTGTCTCCTTCTCCACCTAGGAAACTCCTATTCACCCCTCAAGAGCCAGCTTCTTCCCTCTGAACTCCCACAGTCTATGTGGTATAATTTATCTGAATGTATTATATGCAGATTGAGTTCCCTGAAACAAGAGATTGTCCTCAATAATTTTGTATCTCTAAAACCTAGCAATGTCTAGCAAAAAATACAAATGCAAATGTTTGATGAAGTAAATGATTAAATGATGAAAAAATGAGCAACCTCAGGCAGTTTCTCCCATATAATTGGGAGAATACTTGATACACCTGAGAAGCAACATGACATTTATAATAGGAAGAACATACGGAACTGCTCTGAATCTTCCTAACTCCATGATTGTCTGCAAACTACTTAACCTCAGAGATTCCTCATCTATAAAACAGGTTTCATAGGGTTGTTACATTGAAGAAGTGACAAAAATACATAAACATGCTTAGCACTAGGCCTGGAACAGAACAGGCACTCAAATAAATGTTAGTTCCCTTTTCTCTCTCCCTTTAATTCACAGGATAATTACAGACATCCAGTGAGATAATGTGATTTGAAAACAATTTGGAATCCATAATACATCACAAAATCTCTCACGTAAGGGGAAAAAAAATCTAAAGTGTTCATCTTTGCATTTATATACCTTTTTTCTTTTTGGATTTGCAAGAAACATTTGGGGACATTATGCTGGTTTTTTAACATTTCCCCAAAATTACTCAATTATCTAGGATTCTAGAATTAAAATTTAGTTTCGTGTAAACAATTCTAATTCACTTAGTTCAGTATAAACAATCCTAATTCCCCTAATATTAAGAAGAAAAAAGTCTACATATCCTGCTTTCAACTACAGTGTCCCTTTCCCTTGCCTGTTTCAGGTCTTCTAAAACTGTTCTTTTTTAGAACACATTTCTATCTGCAGTAATGATTAACTGAATTTTGTAACATTATGAATTCAAGCATTTGTAGTTTACTTTAAAAGTTACACACCTCACTGAATTTCCTTATATAAAAATGGTCTTTTTTTTTTTAAGGATAAACAAAATTTACTGGCATCAGCATTCACAGGTAAATCTTGCTTACGGTTTCTCTGAAACCAGAAACTTTCCGCAGAAAATAAATTCAAACACCTTTCTCTACCCACAGATCCTGATTTGACATTCTATAAAGAACACAACATACTCAATGGTGCTTATTATGCATGTCAAGGTTAACTTTGAGGTCAAAAAAAAGTTTTTCAATTATTTACTCTTACTAAAATGATTCTATTCAGAACTAATGAAAATTCTCTTTTAGCATCTTTTCATTAATCAGAGATATTTATCATTATAATTATAAATTTTTATTTTAAAAAGTCTAACATGTATGACTGAAACATAATATTGTACACCAGAAATTGACACACTGTAAAGTGACTACACTTCAATTTTTTAAAAAAGGTCTAAAATTATAATCTTGACACTATACTGTTCTAGCTAAATTAACTAAAAATAAATGTAATTCTAGGTGTGATTTAGGATTTAAAATACCAAATTAAATTTATATGCATGGTAACACCTTGTTAGTTTATCTGTATTTCTAACAACTTGACCTAGGACAATGAAAAGACTTTTAATTTCCTTTTCGTATTTAGATATTTGGCAGACTTAAAACATTAAATGTCAATAACTTTCACTTCCGCTTCTGTATTATTTCAAGGAAGCTTTATTTTTTCTTTTTCCACACAAGTCAAATGAAAAAATTGCAAACAGCAGGAAAATTTATCTAAAAGAGCTCTTTTTTAAAGCAACTTTCGTTTGTATTAAATATTATCTTTTTAAAGCACAACTAAATTCTTATCTTCCCCAAAGCACTCTTTAAAATTTGTTTACAAAAGGATTACAGGACACTGATGAATTCATTATCTTGAGCAGTTTTCTAAATGAACCAATATTTCATAATTTTACAAGTTGTGACTAATCAGTACTTAGGATGCAATGTAGTGCAGCAATTTCTAAGGAGACATACAAGTATTGTGAGCCTAAAGAAAATTTCAGCGTACATTTTTCTCATATACAGAACATGGGGACTGATAGCAACAACAACAAAAAAAAAACTTTTTTTTTAAACCATCCCACAATTCACCACCTTGGTATGGCATTCTCTCTAAATTATCATATCCAGTTGGAATTATCCAATTTTATTAGCTAATAGTTCTCATTACTTAAAAACAGAAACAGGATATCTTCTGTTTCACCAAGTGTTACACATTTCGCTACTACAAGACTTGGGGGGGGGCGATCTTTGGAAACAAAAGGTAATCTGATCCACTCCAGCTAATTACTAAATGCATGCCAACAATACACAATTCGAATTGCGTTTCTGGACACTAAAGAGATCACAAAAGGGAGAAGAACGTCAAACGTGTTAAGGAACTACTTTTGTATCAAAAATATATCAAAACGAAGAAACACGGTATAACGAAACTAAGATCTCGCGTAAGGTACAAAATTCATCTAGTTAAAAATTTGGTAATCTTCTGAAATGAAAATGTTTAATCAACGTTGTCAAAATAACAGTAATTCATCCCATTCAGGTATTACTAGAAATCCTGGTGATGTGCTTCTTTCAGGTCTAAATATCTCACTCTTTTGCAATCCGGATACCAAAAGGACCTGAAACCTTTCGCGGAGGCGTAAAATACACTCGGCGAGTGCTGTCTGTTTACAAATACGAATTTCACAGTTTCCCACGTCAAAAGCATTCATTACCACCATTCGACCAGGGGGCGGGGGAGAGAGAAGGCGGTCGAGCAAGAAACGAAACCCTAAAACACCTCTGCCTTCTCTCCTCCCGACTAGGACGAGCCTGGAATAAATATTTATTATGTTTTATATGCGTGTGTGTTTATTTATATACGTACGTCTGTATTTAAGCAGGGGTGAAAGAAAAGGCACACATGACAGGGGATCGTACCCAGAGAATGCTCACTCCTATCCCGTTAACTCAAAATCCACCGCCTGGGTCTACAGGTTTCGAACCGGGGCCGAGAGACCCAGCCTCTCCTTGAAGTTCGGCCCCAAAGCGCCCCGATGCCCTCCTCAGGCCGCCCAGGCCGCCGCCCCTACCTCCTTTATCTCTGCCTTCCCCTGGGACACCCGAAGCCCATTCTGGCAAAGAAAGAAGTGTCAGGCCCCAAGTGGGCAGCTGACACGCGCTCGGGCCGGGCCCCCGACACCTGCGAAGCGCAGCACCTGAGGAGAGCGAACAGGGGGCCGCCTGGCCTTTCCCGAGCACACCCCCTCAGCGCTGGGTGCTGCGCCGCGGCCAGAACCTCCGTACCTGCGAGGCCCGCGAGCTACAGGCGCGCGCGGCGCCTCCTCATCTCAGTGGCTCCCGCTCCCCCTCCGCCTCCCGCTGCCGCCGTCACCGCCGCCGCCGCTGGAGGCCGGGACACGACGAGCTCAGGACTCCACCGCCATGTCCGCCGCGCCGCGAACTGCATTGTGGGGGGGAAGGGATGGGGAGGGGGAAGAGGGAGAGAAAGAGGAGGACCCGTTGAGAGGAGGGGGCCGCGGAGAAGGGAAGCCGGGAGATGGGGGGGAGGGGAGAGAGGGACAGATCCCGGAATGGAGTTCTGACTCGAGTGGGGTTAAGGGATACACGTGGAGGAAACCCGGGAAAGGAGACTCAAAGGGAAGAGTTTAGGGGTGCCCCCTTCCTTCGTTCTTAGGCTCCTGGGCACCGGTTAAACCGGGGAGGGAGGTAGTAAACACCAATGGGGGAGGGGCAACATTCGGGGGCTTGAGAAACAATGGGGAGGGGGCCGAAGTGGGAAGATAGCACACTCACACTCACGCTGAGGGAATGGGCGAGCGCGCGAGGACGCTCGTTAGCCCGCGAGGAGGGGGCGGGGCTCTCAACCGTTGGGGGAGGGTCGAAGTCACCACGGGCTCGCGGGGAGGGGCGGGGCCCCCGAGCAGGGGTCACGAGGTTCAGCTCCCTGCCAGGGCCCCACTGGGGAGCCGGCGCGACAATGCCGGCGTGCCTAAGGAGGCCGGGTTCGCGGGAACGGCCGCGCACCTCAGGTCTGGTTCCTGGGCTGTGGACCTCTCAGCCGGAGGCCCCCAAGCGGGAACACGGCCGGAAAACCGTTTCCCCCGGGGAAGGAAGCCGGGCCTTGGACGTACACCCTCAGTCCTGGCACACTGACCCACCCCGGTCCGCACCTCCGCGGAACCTCGGCGGCTAGCGTGGGTTTCCGAACACTAGCGGGTAGCCAGACAGAGGAGGCCTCCGGGCCATCCCTCCCGCCTATTCTCCTTTTCCACCAGCCCACCAAAGCTGGAATCTCTTTCATTTTAAAATGCAGCCAATTCAGGAGTTCAGGAGCTCAGAGAAATCTCAAGAGCATCCTTCCCGGGAAAAGATTTTAGAAATCATTTATTTAGTTTCACGTGGGTTTGAAATCAGCTACCATGCATGGGCCCCTCCCTCTCTTGCTTTTTACGTAGGTTCCTCCACATAGTTATTTAAAGGCACGATCCAAGAGGACTTAATGGTTTGGTTAGTTTAAGACCCCAGCCTTGGAGATTATTCAACCAACCTCAAACCTCAAAGCTGAACAAATCACACAACTACAGTCTTGCATTTGTCAAATGCTAAGGCAGGAAAAGGATATAACAAGCGTGGACGTGAGAGTGAGGGAAGATGTTAAATTTTAAGTATTTACAATATAGTGCCTTATAAAACTTCTCATGATATGACTCAGAGGCTGGGCCCTGTAAAAGGTTAAGAAGGGTCTCCCTTCTGCGGAGTTCATCTAAGTCTCACTACACCGCAGAATGGCATACCTCTTATCTGTTTATGTCCATATGAATCTGAAGCTTGGTGAGAAGGTACCATGCATTGCCCACAAAGTGCTAGTCATTGAAATAGGGACTTCACATATTTCACCATTTCTCATAATGATCCTGTGAGGTCAGTGCTATTGCTCTCATTTACAAATGAGAAAACGAGCTCTGAGAATAAGTGCATTTTACCCCCACCTGTCTCATGCCACAGGGCCCAGGTATAGTGCATAGAGTAATTGATTGCAAGTCAACCGTGCCTGGCTTCAGCACTTATCAGCTAGGTGACTTTGGACAAATTCACCCTCTGAGTTTCTTCATCTGTAAGGTTTTAAAGGCAACAAACCTGCTTCACAGAGATGATGTATGAAAAAGCAAGACCCAAATTTAAAGCCTGACGAGACCTTTAAAATGATACTAACATGTCCACTTTAGTGTATTATATCATTGTCCTTGGAGCAAGTTCAATTGAATAAAATTTCCTGATTACTTAATAAGAGCAAAGCATTGAGTTAGTTACCAAGACAAACAAGCTTCATGTCTCCAAAAAGTTCACCATTAAGCAAGGAAGGTGGTTCTACTGAGCTGCAATAAAAGCAGTAGGTCATACAAAGACTGGGCTGATACAGAGGCGAGCATGATAAATTTTACTTGGGTGAAGCTTTAATGGAAGAGGTAGAAGCTGGACCATGGAGGCTTGCCCGCTATGTGCCAGACATATTTCTGTGATTCAAAGAGTATCATTTTGTCTCAAGTGTGCAGAAGATCATGAGTCGGGAAACAAAGACTGAGGCCATACTGAGAATCCCAGTGCTGCTCTGCTCTTATCTCTTCCAGATAATTGTCTTTTGCCACCTTTCCTACTCCTCAAGATTCAGCTCAACTCCTACCTCCTTTATGAAATCATCCTGATTACCTACCCCAACTCTACTGAATATGATCACTCCATTCTCTGAATATCTATATATTACTTTTATAAATCTGATGCCAATAGATTATAAACTTGAGCACAAATACTTACATTTGTATTCCTTATAATGCTTACATACTTGTTGAAATGAAAATTCGGCAACTGCATTCTTGTTTATCATCACAATAAAGCACCTTTAAAGCAAGTATTTCTATATGAAATATGAGGAAACTTAGGGCATAAGAGAATTAGTAACCAGGGTAGTACAATAAGTCACAGGCAGGCCTGGAATACCAGTCCTGTGTTCTTTCCATTGAATCACCAATAGCTTAATGAGAAATTAAATGGTAAATATGTGATTGCTCTGCATAAATACACTAAGGACTTATATCTGATACTTGCACAGAATACCTCATGATTGTGGTTAAGTCTCCAAATTCAGCCTTCCAGTTCAGAAGTTCTGGGAACTCAATTTTATCCAAACTCAGGTGAAAAGAACTTACAGCAATAATCTTATTTCATCATATGCAATGAGAAATATAATTGCCCAGTGGATCAGTATTCATATTCTGTTCTCTTCCTAGGTGATAGGAAAACCTAGTCCAAAAATCATATTGGATGAAAAGTTGGTTTGGTGAGTAAATTAAATCAGAACAAGAAAAGTAACTTAGAGATAAGTCTACTTAAACCAAGTAGATATGCTGGTAAATCACAAAGGGAACAAATCATAAAGGGCCATGTGTGCCATTCAAAAAAACAGGTTTTATCCTGTAGTTAATGGGGAATTACTGAACATTCATAAGTAAGGGAGAGGTATGGTCAGATCTGCTGACGTTTTTTTCTGAGGCTCCTTTTTTCCCATATACCTGATTTCTTCAAGGACAGAGACTCAGTGGTTGGTAATCTTTTATAGACCTAGGCTGATGATGAGCTCCCAGTCAAAAAGAATGTATCCAAAAAAAAAAAAAAATTTTCTTAAGAGAAAAAAAAGAGTGCATCAGCCCCATGATGTGGTCCTAACCAGATCTTGTTCACCTGTGTCTTCCGAGCACCCAGTACAATTCTGACACAAAAAAATTACCCAGAAATTGTTTATTGACACTGTAAGTTGTCTATAAAACAGAAGATAAGTTCAAAGTTTAAAATTTTTGTAATTCTTAGAAATAACATGCAATGCCAAAGCCTCTAAGTTATGTGCTCATTTCTCTTGGTGTTTTTTACATTCTTGAAATTAAATAAGCTAAAATATGTTAAAATGCCTACTACATAGTAAACATTCAATAAAAATTAATTCCCTTTCTCCTTAAAATTGAGTTTCTTCTTATCTGCCCCAGTTTGGATTTCACATACCCTTATGTTCACACTAGCACAAGTGAGTACTTGCTACCCATTGATTCCATTTAATTTGTTCTGGGGATTCAATGTGTGGAATTTTTCACTGCAGCCACACCCTTTAGCTTACTTCCTTGAAGTGTTAGAAACAGTCTGTTTTTTTAAGGTGTCTTTTTCTTTAATATGAATAAGGCCTGAGAGATAGAAAGGAAACACAACTTCTGTTTGAATGTTTGTACTTATAGAGAGTTCGTTTCTTCCCAAATTTATCTATGCTGGATGTTAGAAGTTCTTCCTTCACTGAGTTGAAGTGTTCCTTCTATAATGTCTATTTTTTCATAGTTCTTACCTCAAGAGTAAAACTATTCCTCTTTTCCTTCTTATATAAAAACAAGGATGTGAACTAGATGAACCAGGGCTGGAAAGGGGTCTAGACGTCTACCTTTCTGACATGAACTCCTTGTAAGTCATCTATTTTACTTCCTCTAAATTCAATCTTCTCTCTCCTTATTCTTTAAAACAAAAATGAGATCCAACTCCATTCTAATAATCTGCCTATGACTAATTCTAGTGTGTTAGGACAATCTGTACTCTGATTTATCTCTGTATCCTATAAAATGTCAAGCATTCTGTCCAGAAATAACCCCTCATATATATGGTCAAATTATTTTCAATAAGGGTGCTAAGACCATTCAGTGGGAAAAAGTCTTTTTTGACAAATGATGGTGGGAAAATGATGCATGGATAACCACATGCAAAAGAATTAAGTTGGACCCTTACCTGACGCCATATGAAAAAAATTAAATCAAAATGGATCTGTGACCTAAGTGTAAGACCTAAAATAATAAAACTCTTAGGTAACAACAGGGCAAAAACTTCACAGCATTGGATTTGGCAGTGATTTCTTGTATATGACACCAAAGGCACAGGCAACAAAAGAAAATATGGATGAATTGGACTTCAAGACAAATTTTTGTGCTTCAAAAGACAGTATCAACAGAGTGAAAAGCCAATCCACAGAATGGGAGAAAACATTTGTAAATCCTATATCTGATAAGGAATTAATATCTACAATATAGAGAGAACTAAAACTCAACAGCAAAGATAAAACAAACTGATTCAAAAATGGGCAAAGACTTCAACACACATTTCTGGCCAATATGCACATGAAAAGATGTTCAACATCATCATTAGGGAAATGCAAATCAAAACTACAATGAGATACCACCGTATGCCTATTAGGATGGCTACTATCAAAAAAAAAATTATAAAATAACAAGTATTGGTGAGGATGTGGAGAAATTGGAATCCTTGCACACTGTTGACTAGAATATAAAATGATACAGCTGCTATGGAAAAGAGTATAGTGGTTCCTCAAAAGAATTAAATATAGAATTACTATATAATCTAACAACTACATTTCTGGGTATATACTAAAAAGAAATATTTGAAAGCTAGGTCTCAAAGAAATATTTGTATACCCATATTAATAGCAGCATTATTCACAATAGCCAAAAAGTGAAAGCAATCCAAGTATCCATTGACAAATGAATGGATAAGTAAAATGTGATAAATACATACAATAGAATGTTATTCAGCCTTAAAAAGAAAGGAAATTCTGACATCTGCTACATCATGGATGAACTTGGAAGCCACTGTGCTAAGTGAAATAAGCCAGTCGCAAAAAGGCAAATACTGTATGATTCTACTTACATGCAGGTACTTAGAGTAGTCAAAATCATAGAAAGTAGAATGGTGGTTGCCAGGGGCTAGGGAAAGGGGAGAGTCAGGAGTTATTGTTTAATAAGTATAGCGTTTCAATTTTGCAAGATGGAAAGAGTTCTGGAGAAGAATGGTAGTGATGGTTGCACAACAATATGAATGTATTTAATGCTACTGAACTGTACGCTTAAAAATGGTAACAACAGTAAATTTTATGTTATGTATATTTTACCAGAACTTTTAAAAATTGTTAAAAAAAAAAAGATGTACTCTGATGAGTGCTCGAGCTGCAAATCTCTCTTCCCTCAAGAAGCTCTCAGAAATGTAAATAGATACTAATAGAACATGATAATTGCCATAATGAGGATATGTATAAGATGGTAAGAGGACACAAACAAGGGTAACTAATCTTACCTGGAAGAGAATAATCATTTGTTAGGGAAAGAATGGTCAACAAAAGTTTGGGTAATAAATATCCTTGAAGGGTGAGTAAAACCTAGCCATCTAGAGAAGAGGAAGAGCATTCAAGATGTAGAGGAGGAAAAGGGCAGGACATGTTTCAGAAATCTGTAAGTAGTTGGCACACCAGAGGGCAGAAGACAGGAGATGATACTGGAGAGATGGGCAGAGCCGGATCCTGAAGCCTGCAATACCAGGCTAAGCACCTGGCCTTAACCTGAAAGGTAGTCTTTAAAGGTTTTAGCCAGGAAAACAATGTAGTCATATTTGGATATTAAAAAAGATTAATCAGTAGTGCATTGATAAGAATAGAGGAGTCAAAACTGAAGGCAGGGGAAACAGTAAGGGATTGTTGTAGGAAATCAGGTGAGAGAGTATGAGAGCTTGAAAAAAGCAGAAGCAGTAAGAATAGAAAAAAGGGACCGATTGGAGAAATGTTACACTGATGGAATAACAAGACTTAAATGACTTATTAAATGTGTTGTGCATGGTAGAGATGAAGACCCTCATGTAGAAGAGGTCATTCTTGTCCAGGGAGGTTTCACTAGTGCCAGCTCTGAACAACCAGTAGTGGTTGCTGGTATGCAGTTTAGAAAAAGAGCCTAAAACTCAATCTAGGCACAATAAAAAAGAATGATGAACTAGTAATATCTGCCACGGATGCAGAATGGGAGAGTACTGGCACATAACAATTAACATTCCTATTCCCAGGCAGAGGAAATAGTGAGATGTACTGCGTGTTTTAAAGAATACATACGGTGTGTTTCCATTTTTAAAAATTCAAGAACAGGCTAAATTAATCTTTGTTGACAGAAATTAGAATAGTTGTTATCTCTGGGGGGATGTAGATTTAGACTGGGAAGGGGTTCGGGGAGCCTTTAGAGTACTAGACATTTTCTAGATATTGATCTGAGTGGTGGTCACACATGTGTATAGATCTGTGAACAGCCATTGAGTTTTGTGCTTCTTACTCTATGAATCTCATACACCAATAAAAAAGTGAAAAAAGTTAATATGTGTTTAAGGAATGGCAAGTAGTCTGATGTAGCACAGAGTCAGGAAGAAAGAAAAAGGTTAGCAGATTACTGGGAGATAAGGTTGGAGAAGAATGGCAACAGATCGTGCAGGGTCTTGGGAGCCGAATTTAAAGAGCTTAGACTTGTTCCTATAGCCGGTAGTTTTGCAGTAGAAGTATATCCTCATATTCTCTGTTTTGGCTGTGCAGAGTCTGCTTTGGAGAGAGAAAGATAAAGAACAGTTTCTCTGACCCAGATAAGATCTCAGACCCAGCATCTTCTTGGCTAAAGGGATATCAACTTTATATACATCCCTGGAAATCATGAAAGAAAGAATTCAAGTTACTCATGAAAGTACTTGACAAGTGACTTTAATACAAACTTTCAATATTTTCTGTTATAAACCTAACATAAGCACATTGCAAAATCTCAAACCTAAAGAACAGTGGCATAAACTATGGGTAATCCCACAACAGCACTATTAGCATTTTGGTATGCTGGATTTTCTACTTTTTTTTTTCTCCCTTAAAAAAAAAAGTTAGCACTTCAAGATATGGCAGCTGGCGTGTGCTGATAGGAGCGTTCCAGACTCTAGGTCAGATATGAAGAAGCATAATCAAAAGTAGTCTCTGAGCATATTTTGGCAGGCACAAGACAGAGTCTGAAAGAAAACAAAGTCAGAAATACTTGTCTAAAGTGAGGAGGCAAAGTGCAAAGGGTGGAAAGTGCTGGCCATTGTAGGAGGGTAGTATGAATAGGGAAGCGTCTTCTACTGGGTGCCTACTGTAAATTGTGAGCTGAGTGTTGTTGCTTACAGTTTTGGACTGGATAGTTGTAATCTTAATTATTTTGTCTTCTTTTCATTTAACCTTAAATCATATGCATGTCTCATGTTGTTATGTAGTCTTCATAACCACTTGCATTTTCAGAGGTTAAGTTTTATTTTTAATAAAGTAAAAATAAAAGTTACTTTTTAAATAAAAGTTTTATTTTATTCTTTTTAACAATTTCATTTTATTTCCTTCATCATGTTTTTTAAATAACTTCTAAATCTTTTGTAAAATTATTTTTGACTGAATGACTTTTAAGTTTATAAACATTTAGTTCCCTGTTTTCTTAAACTTTTAAAAGTAAACTTTTGTTTTTTCTATTATAATAGAATTACATACCCTGCAGAAAATCTGGAAAATTTATGAGTACATAAAGAAGAAAATAACAATAACAATAGATGAAAATGCTACTATCTTAAGATAACCAGTCTAAACAACTTTCAGCCGTATTTCCTTTCAGGTTTTTTAATGCATTTTAACATAGTTGAGATCACAGTTTGCATATAATTTTTACTTAATGTTTTATCGTAAGTATTTCTCCACATCATTAAGAATTCTTTGTAAATACAGTTTTAGCAAAAGCAAAATATTTTATAAAAGAAGGTGCAAGAGTTTACTTAACCAGTCCCTATTGTTGGACATTTAAGTTAATTCTAATTTCTTGCTATTCTAAATAATGCTTTTTGCATAAGTGTAGAAAGCACTATAAAATTATTTCCTCAGAGAAAATTCTCAGATGTAGAGTTTCCATATTAAGTAGTATGAAAATTTAAAAGTTTCCTGATGTGTACTGCCCAACTGATTTAAAAGGTTTGTCCTAAATCCCACTTCCAGGGAGAAGGTGTAGCTCAAGTGGTAGAGCACATGCTTAGCATACATAAGGTCCTAGATTTGATCCCCGGTGCCTCCTTTAAAAAAAAAAAAAAAGTTAAGTACTTCCTTAAAAAATAATAAAAGTAAGTAAACCTAATCACCTACCCTCCGCCAAAAAAAGTTCTAAATTCCAATTCCACTATTATGTGGGAGAGAAAACCAACGAAACATTTTCAAGCTTTAAAAATGATAAGCTTTTCAGAATTTCTGAGCAAAGTCTATAATATCTGCAAATATGTTTTCCTTCAAAAAATAAGTACTGACTGGAAACGTAGAAGTACCATATTTAGGGAAAGGAGGGACTTGCCACACTTTGCTTACTGTGATGTTCCCCAAGAGCCTGAGAAATAGCTAAATACCCCCATCTTACAAGCCAACAATATTTTGGAGAGAGATTTCCTTAAGGCTAGGTGACATCAACAAAGCATCTTTCTGGGTCTCCAAAGTTCCCTAGAAACTATGACCCACCAATTAGTTACAACTTTGGAGGGGAGGCTTTCAAAGGGATCCTGGAGAGATCACCAGTTCAAGCAGATGGTATATGCAGCTCTGAATTTTTCTTGTTTAGACAGCTCTTGGTCCGGTTCCAGAATCCTTGCTCAGCCTTAGGTCTCTCCCAGCACTCCTCAGGGCCTCAGACAGAAACAGCAAAACCCCACTTTGTCTCTCTGGCCCATGATTGCTTGCTTGCTCTAGCTCCCTCCACCCATTCTTACTCTCTTTTCTGCTAATGTTTTACTTAGCCTTGCTTCTCTTCCTTCTCTCTCCTCACTTTCTCTCTCATTCTCCTGAGTCTTTTAAGTTTCTCTCTGAGCTGCTTTTTTAATGCTATTTTCTCTCTCTCTCTCCCCGTCTCTATTTCTATCTCTCTCCCCACCCTCCAACTCTCCCCTCAGTCTCTCTCTCTTCCCTCCTGGTTCTCTCAAACATTCAGCCCTTTCTTCTTCAACAGGGACACAGCTAACCTTCATTAAGAGTAGCCTCTCTCTATTTTGTCCCCAGATGTCTCTCCCCTGGACTTTTCTATTCTCTCCAAATGGCACACACATCCTTAGTTTTGCAGGAGTTTTTCCCAGCCTCATTCACACCTAAGATAGCTTTTTTACACCCTGGTACTAAGGAATACTCTTAGTAGAGCACTGTTATCCCTCTAATCCAAACATGACTTCCTTCTGGTATCTATCCTTACCATGAAGTCCAAGAAAGGACCATTTATATTATGACCATATTTTCCTCTCTATCCAAATTAGGATATGCAAGAGCACAAGTTTATAAGCATGCTTACAGTTACAACAAGGTAGGATATTTGAAATCTAGGCTGTCCTCAAAAATCTGGGACATTATGTTGCTATAAATTCCACCTATCGAGAATCCAGCTCTGAAGCAGTTTCACATGCAAGAACTCTGAACATCTTCAGAGTTGTCAGGAAGTTTGTGTTCTATAATATTACAATCAGACTAAAAACTAAGCTTTCTTCTCTTTTTGTCCACTCTGGGAAACAGGATTCTGACTGCACGTTAAGTGGGGTCTAGCTATTGGATTGCTATCTATGGGTCATACATAGAGGGATTGTTTAACTGGCGACTTTATGAAGGTCACAAAAGGGTTCACTGAGAAAGATGGAACCCACACTGAAATGAGAATGTACAGTTTGCTACCCAATGACTGCACATAAATCTGTATGAAGAGTTTCAAAGTTGGTTTCGTAGATTCTAGTTTAACTTTCATTTCCTTTCCCCTAAAAAAATATTAGGGAAAACTTTTAATCAATGTGAATTCCTCAGGTCCAATTTGGACTTTCCTTTTTGCATCATCCAACTTCTGTTGATTCTCTCCTACCTGGGACCCTTAATCTAAATCTCCATGGCTGTATTTGCTCAAGGTTCACTTTAAATACAGTCAATCAATCATATTTCTGAGGAAGTTTGCTTCCTCCAATAAGCCTGCAAGACTCCTTCTTATTCCTGATTGTCCCCTGAAATGTTTCTCTTTGTGAATTAATATGGCTCTGCCTAGCTCTGGGTAAAATCCTAACTTTTTGTGGTGCGTCTTGTCCATGTTGCATTTTCCGCCCACTTTTGTCCTCCCCTACAGTGAAGGGAGTATTTAAAACTTCTTTTGTTTCCAGAAAGAACAACTTGCTGATTGGAGGATCCAAGTTTAAAATGGACCCCCAGAGAAATATGTGCAGCCTGAGACATCCTGTGCAATCCAATAAATATCCACCCTACCCCCATCCCCATCTTTGCTGCCTAAAGCAAATGTGGGAGAGAGGGGAAAGAGTTATTTTCAAGCATTTTTATGTTCAGTCTTGTGCAGACTGCACATGCTGTAGAGTTCATGCTTTTTCAACTCCTACTTTATAAGCAGTTCCAACAAGTTTGGATATCTAGTTTCCATAACAATAGCATATCAAAATCAACAACTAGTGGGTGGG
This sequence comes from Camelus dromedarius, assembly GCF_036321535.1. NCBI lineage: Eukaryota > Metazoa > Chordata > Mammalia > Artiodactyla > Camelidae > Camelus > Camelus dromedarius. The sequence goes on along the minus strand of NC_087449.1, from coordinate 33,266,929 downwards.
AGTTGGGGGTGCAGAAAAAGATAGTGGTTCTACAAGTTTGAATTTTGGCTCTGCCACTTTGTAGTTGTATCACTTTGAACGAGGTACTTTACCTTTTTGCCTCAATTTCCACATCGGTAAAATGAGAATAATAATAGTACCTATTTCATACAGTTGTCATAAGGATTAAATGAATTAATATATATAAAGTGACTATAACAGTAATTACTATGTGAGTATTAAGTTGAGTGGGTACACTGGTAACAGTTCTTATGAAAAGTAAAAGAAAGAACTTTTAAAAAATGCCTAGCATAGACCCTGGATCATAAAAGCCTTCTACTGCCCCTTGCCGTTTGCTAAACATGCCTTAGGCTTGCATACTACAAAGCCTTTGCAACACGATGATTTCTTGCCCTGATAAACTCTATTGCCTTTCTTTGCTGGCAAACTCTTCATTCTTCTTCCTCCAATTTAAATGCGTCCTTCCCTCTGTAGCCTCCCTTGGCTTCTTCAGAGAGAATGAGTCACTCTCTTTTCTTCGATTCTGCAGCACTTAATCACTATCACCGCACTTGGTCATATTATGTTGTAATTACTTATAGTCTTCTCCCTCACCAGATTTTACAGTCCTCCTCCATGGCTGGAGCCATATCTTATTTTCTCAGCATCTAGCACAATACTTGGACTTGAATAAATGTTTTGATGAATGGAGGAATAATAGTAGCAAGCACGGTGCTTAGTTCTAGGCTCTGTTCCAATGCTTTACAAATATTAACTTGTTTAATCTTGACAACAATCCTATGAAGTACTGTTATCATCTCTAACTTACAGATAGGGTAGGTGACACAAAAGAGTTTATGTAATTTGTTTAGGTCACCTCAGCTACTAATTGTCAAAGCCAGGATTCAAATCTAAGTAACTGGCTTTTAACCAACCCAATACAATGGCTCCCAGAGAACAAGAGAACAATCACACACAAACTTGGCTTTCTCAGAGGTCTCACTTCCCCAGATGAATGAGCCATTCATCCAACAAATATTTGCATAGTGCTTTCTAGGTGTACACTATCATGTTAAACATATATTTCTAATTGCTTCGGCACTTCTTCCCTCCACCCCTCCACCCAATCTCTACTACCCGCCCCCAAACTCCACTGCTCTGTGAACTTCTTTCAATTTCTTGAATGTGTTGTGCTCTCTCTCAGCTCAGCTCAAAACTGCCACTTTGCCTGGGTAAGTCAGGCTAATCCTTCAGTTCTCAGCTTAAATTACTTCTTTCTGAAAGTCTTCCATTATCCCTCTCAAAGAGGTTAGGTGCCCCTGCTCTGGGCTCCCCCAGCACTTTACATGTTCCTTATCATAGCATTTGTCACACTTATTGTTCTTGCCTATTTACTGGTCTGCCTTCTGCACTAAACTATAAGCTCTGTGAGAGCAAAGACTGAGTCTTACCCAGGTTATTACTGAATCTGCAGCACCTAACCTGATGACCACCAGCACAAAGTAGGTGTTTGATAAATATTTGTTGAATGACCAACTGAAGGATGAGCAAGACAAAATCTTTATGCTTAAGAGGTCTAGTGGGGGAAAAAAGGACTAGTAGGGATACAGAGTATATTATGACAAATGCTATAATACGTTATATGCCAGGATCCTTCAGGGACAGAGAGGGGAAGATTTATAACTCTATCTGGAGTAAAGTGGGAGGTGACAGTTCAGCTGAGTCTTAAAGGATGAGTAAGAATTCATGAAAAGGAAAGGAAGATGTAGGATAAAGGCCATAAACAAGAACTATACTAGAAATTGCTTGGCTGCCTATGTAGCTAAACCATTTTTCTGTGTGTCTAAAAAGAACCTGAATCTAAACTGAGTCCTACAATTGACTGATCTAATATGAGTTTGGAAACAATATGAAACAACTTAAAAGCCGATATGATGAAATAATTTTATTCCTTAAGTATTTCTCCTGTGAATTCCCATGAAAATCTCTTCTTACCTCTATTATCATATTTTTCATGCCGTACTGCCATTGTTAAAGTGTCTCTTCCCCACCTGATGAGCTATTTAAGGACTGGGATTGAAGCACTTTAAAGTCTGATTCAATTCTGTATATCCCTAGTATCCAGAGCAAAGCCAGTCCCAGGGAGAGGATCTGTGAATACTCCAACATGACCATAAAGCCTTAAATGAGCTGACCTCTGGTAGCGTCTCAGCTTTGCCTCATGTCCCATACTGTGTGCTCCAGCCAATATACACCTTTCAGTTCCCTGAATAAAATTTGGCTCCTACAGCCTGTGGGCTTCCCATGTGCCAATGCCACTTCCATTGTCTCTTCCCATTCATTTCCTCAGTGCATCATCCCACTAACCTCTACTCATCCTTGAAGTTTCAGCTTAAACAGTACTTCTGAAGGAATCCTTCCCTAACCCAGAGATAGGTTTAGACCTTCCTATTATATGGTCCTTTAATGCTCTGTATTTCTCATTTGTGTCATTTATCACACTTATAAATATGTGATCATTGTCTTCCTGGTAGACCATAAGTTTCATAATGCAGCACTTGGAGCAAAGTATGCAAGACAACAGGTGCTCAATAAAAACTATTTTGAGTAAGCTACTGAATAAATGAATAAAGTGCTATTATTTGTTTTTAGTATGATTCCATTGGCCCAGCTTTCAGGAGGCTGTATGGCGTTATGATAGATTGGAACTAATTGAGTCAAACAAGCAAATCACCATTTAGTATTAGAAGCATTTCTCATGCACCATTAAGAATCAAGATTGTTGCTCAGCAGACCAAACAGTTGAAGAATAATGCCTCAACCAAAAAAATTTACATGGACCTCTGCACACACTGCCTACTTCCCTCTGCTCTTGAACCGTTTTCTGGTGATCCCTTCCATGCCATCAAAAATCTCCCCCTGAGGTTACTTTTCCTGTACTAGCTTTCAACTCATCTCTTGCTCCAGGTCCTCCTTCCTGGTTCTTCAAAGGCTCGCCCTATCCCACCAGCCCTGGGATTCACATTTCCTCAACAGTCTTGCCCAGAGCATCAGAATATTATTGCTCCTGGCTCCAGATCATCTTACTCAGCACCTCTCTAGTTCCTGCCAACTTACCTTTCTAGTAAGTTCTGGCACAAAGCAAGGGGCTGGATGGTGTGCGGGAGCCAAAGAAAAGACAGTTTCTGCTCTCAATGAGCTCCCAGTCTGTCAAGGAAACAAAGGATAAACACAAAAAGCAAAACAACCATAGCACATATATATATATATATTTATATATATATATATATATATATATGCTAAAATGCCAAATAAAGGAGGAGGGTAATAGCTCAGTGGTAGAGCGCAGGCTTTGCATGTACAAGGTCCTGGATTCAATCCCCAGTATCTCCATTAAAATAAATAAATTTAAATGTCAAATAATGTAAATGTACTGAAAGCATTTGTGAGGAAGTTCAGAGGAGCCATCATCCTCGAGTCTTCCTTCTTACCTACCACACATCCAATCACTCTCCAAGTCTTGTTTCTTTTTCCTTCTTCTAGATTGGTTCTTCTAAGATAGCTCTTCTATCTTTCTCTTTCTCACTATCCCCACCACAACTGCCTTGGTTTAGACCTCATATACTCTTCTCTAGACCATTGCAACAGTCTCCCAGTTTATCTCCTTGTTTCTGTTCTCAACCTCCATTCAATTCATTCTGTATTGTAGCCAGTGTCATTTTCTTAAAACACATCTGACCACATCCCACCCCTGTTGAAAACTTTGTAGCAGTCTCTCATTACTCTCAGGATAAAGTGCAAGCATTCAAGGTCTTTTAAAATCTGCCCTCGACTCACCTTTCTGGCCTAAACTCAAAGGCAGGGGCGAGGGAAGGGTCACTCAAGTTCTGGTTATTGTTTAGTGGTAAATCTGTGCAAAGGAATATGGTAAGGTTTTATCACAAATGTTCAGTTTGGCATTGAACTAAATATGCTATTTTTATTGAAATATTTCAGATATACAAAAAAATATAGAAAATAATATAACAAATACTTGCATCCCCATGACCTACTTAAGAAATAAAACATTGAATCACCTACATACTCCACAGTTGCCTAAACCTTTCTTCCCCTCCCCAAGCCTCCCAAGGTATTTACCACCATGAATTCCTCTGTATGCTTCTAGACTTTCAATACATATTTGGATCTATGAACAACATGTACTATTATTTTGCATTTTAACTTCTGAATTTGAAATAATTTCAAATTTTAAATTTACAGAAGAATAGCAAAAAGAATTCCACATACCCAATTTTTCCTTAATATTAACATACTGCACAATCATGGTACAATTGTCAAAACTAAGAAATTAATGTGAATGCAATACTATTAATTAAACTAAAGTCTTTAGTCAGACTTCATCATGTTTTTCACTAACATCCTTCTTCTATTCTAGAATCCAATCTAGGACCTTACACTACATTTAGCTATTGTGTCTCCATAGTCTCCTTCCATCTACACTTACGAAGAGTACACGTCAGGTATTTGGTAGAATGTTCCTCAATTTGGGTTTGTCTAAAGGTTTCTCATGATTTGTTTAAGGCTGTGGATTTAGGGGAAGAAGATCACAGAAGCTATGTGCCCTTTTCACTGCATCCTATCAGGGGTACACAATATGGATACATCTTATTACTTGTGATATGTATCTTGATCACTTGGTCAAGGTGGGGCTGCCAGCGTTCTCCACTGTAAACTTTCTATTTTTCCTTTTGTAAAAATAATATTTGGGGACATATAATTTGAAACAATACAAATACCCTGTTTCATCTTAAACTTTCATCCACTAATTATAGTATTTATTGGTAGAGCGTGCCTGCTGCAATTAATACAATGATGTTCTAATGTTAATTTGCTAATTCCTTAACTCCTTCTATTTTTATTAATCGAAATTCTTCTGTAAGGAAGACTTTTTCCTTCTATCTCGTTTGTTTATTTATTCAATCCTTTATGTCAGTAAGAACTTAGTGGTATTTATTTCATTCTATTGGGTTTTAATCCAATGCTATTATTATTCATTTTGTTGCTCAAATTATTCAAGCTTTGGCCATTGGGAGCTCTTTTGGTTGGCTTCTGTGTCTTTTTGGCATGTCGCTAACCTAGCACCACAAGATAGATGCTCCAGGCTCATCTCGTGTTTTCCCAGCCCTGAACACAATCACTTCTTCAAGGAGCACTGACTCTTTTTATTGAACACTAGTAATTAGAAACCATGATCTGGGCACTAGGTTTGACCATTGCTACTGGGGTATCACTGCTTCTAGGCCCCCTAAGCAGACAGAGCTAGGAAATATTTGTATGTATACTAACTTACATTTACATACACATCTTTATTTATTTCTATATATATTTAAAAACAAGAGTTGATATTGATACCTTTATGTTCAACTTTATATAAATGGTTTCATACTGTAAATATATTTTTGCAACTTGAGCTTTTTTGTTCCACATTTATTTTTAAGATTTAACCATATTGATATATATAGTTCTGGTTTGTTCATTTTAACAATTATCTTAATAGTAGCCTTTTGTGTGATAAATCATCTGTATTTTTTTCTAAGAGCCATAGAGCTGGCAACTGTAAAGATTATTGTTAGTCATTCATAGTTATTTATAAGTGGTAGGCAGTTTCCTCACAAAAAAAGCAACATTGGTTGCCCAGCTCACACTTTAGGGACAGTCACATTTGGGTGGTGATTCTTTTTTGAAGAACACAGTAGGCAAGTATTACTGAACAGCCAACCACTCTATTCCTCTGTTAACACTTCTTTGTGAATGATACCTGCATATTGTGTAGCTAGCTGCATCAGCATGGTGAGTTGTCTTCTTTTAGTTTATTTCTTTTTTCCAGTTTTATCTTTCTTAATTTCTAATCTGTTTCATATTAATTGTCCTCTGTAGTTACTTACTTTTGAGGTCATTTTGTAATCTCCTAATATCCATGCAGTTTTATTTACCATTTGACAAATTTGCCATTTGCTATTTTTTCAAATTGACTCCAAATTTTCTAAATTTAGACCTTATTCAGGAAATAATTTAGGTAAAACAGTAAGTCTAGTACACATTGTAGAAATTTAAGTGCTATAGTTTAACAACTTTTCTATTCATAGCATAGCAGTTTATAATTTGTCACTTGATTGTTTTTCCAAAATTTTACCATCTGATTCTAACTAAAATCCATCACCACCAGTATTGATGAGAGTAGCTGTGAGAAGCTTTAAAATGAAAAGCTGGTCAAGTTTCCTTGAGGGTCTTGGAGGTCTGTTTATCACGCTGCATCATAATTGCCTTTATTCCTGCCCTGGTATCTCCATGAAAGTGTAGACATGACTGATTCATTGATGAGTCATCAGCTAACTGCCTTGCACAAAGAAGATGTTCAGTGATTGGTTGTTAAACAGTTGACTGGTTGGATGGATGGATGGAGAGGTGGGCAAGATCTCCCTGAACTCTGGAATCAGAAGGCTTCATAGAGGACATGGGAACTGTCATTTTAAGGATGGGTAGGTCTTGAAAGGAATTGATGAAAGAGGAAGGCATCTGTCTACTTTCTTTCTTTCTCCCCAACCCCACTTGAAGTGTCCAGAGGCTCCCACTAAAAAAATAGATGACACACTGATGTCAGCTGACAATGGCAAGGCAGTGTCAAGCTAATGGGCTTATCTTGGGTCTAGATGTGTTCTATGTCTCATTATCATACTGTACTGCAGAGGAGAAAGTATAGGTTGAGAATTATACAGTCTGAATTCTAGTCCTTGCTGTGCCACAACTCACTGTGTGATCTTTTACAAGTCATACTTCCTCTCTGAGTGTCCAGTTGCCATTGTGTACAATGATAACTTTGGGTTAGAAGGACTTAAAGATACACTCCTACTCTAAACTATGAAACATTAGACTTTAGCCAACTGGGCCCCCAGTCACAAAAACATATCAATTATTCAAGATTCATTTTAGGGATGGAAAAGGACCTTGCTTTTAGGGATGGAAAAGGACCTTGCTCTAGTCCACCTTCCCATAAGAACCTGAAGTCCTGGAACGACCTCCAGAAACAGTTCATCAAATTCAATTCTTACACATCTTTTTGCTTACAGCCCATAAAATGAAAACTACCTGCATACTCATTCATGAATCCAGTTAGAGGAGCATAGACTGACAAAGCTGTAAAGACTCTATCTCCCTCATTGTACATTTGAGAAAAATGAGTGACAGGGTCTTAACCTAAGGTCACTCAGCAAATTACAGGCAAATAATAAATTCTCCAGCAAAACTATCAAAAGAGAGATTAATCCTTGTCAAATTGTTGAATTTTATGGATAAAGAAAGAATTCTTTCTTCAAACAGAAAAAGCATGTTATCTATAAGAAGGAACAAAGTCAGACTCGCTTTGGACTTCTCTACAGCAAAAGCTTATTTCATTCTGAGGGAAAAAGTGCAAGCCATGAATATTTCACCCAGCTATGCTGTCATCTAAATAAAAGAGCAATAGATGCTTCAACAATTTTAAATTGTTAAAACAATTATTAAAATGGAAAGAATTCAAGGAATCCAGCATTCTTCTTGCAAAAATGTCTTGATGCTGAAATCCAGCTAATCAAGACACAAATGTAAATAAAGAAGAGAAGCTATCATAAAGCATTGATGATGATAACTACTTCTAGTTAAATCTAGAACTTAGCCTAAACAACGTGAGGAATTATTGTTGCAAAATAAAATGTAAACGTTAGAAATATTGGCAAAGTGAAAATAGTGAGTAACAAAAATTAGGCGGTAGGACAGAGGAGTTGGGTGAAGGGTAGAGTATTAATCATCCATAGACAATCTTCAGTCAATATTGTCTAACATTAAAATGTGTAGTTTTTAAAAATGACAACTCCAATTATTTTCATAATATTTTTAAACTTTCTCATTCATCAATTCTTTAGTCATTTTTTACTTGTTAAACTAACTTCAATAAGCCTTTTTAATTAAAAATTTTATTTGAAATATCTCACCTTTAAAATTATTTCTGTTTTGGTTATGCTGTATAAATATATAGAGAGATGCTTAGAATGATTTTCACCATATGCTAAAGATGTTATTTTGAGTGTTAGAATTAAGGGTGATGTGTTACTTTCTTCCTTGTGTTTTTTTCTGTACTGCTTGAATTTTTTTATGAGGATGTATCATTATTTTTAAAGCATGATGAAGTTACTACTCTAAGAAACTAAAGAGAGAAGGAGTTTGGTTCTGAGGAAATCCCCCTAAATTTTGAGAAACATATTTCCTCAAGAATACTAATATTAATAGTTACTTTCATTGAGTGTCTATACTATGCCAAGGATTTTTTCATACGGTTTCTTTATTACTCACCACAACTCTAAAGTCTAGGCATGATAATCCATAGTTTACAGTTAAAGTTCAGGGTGATAAAGTCTTGCCCAAAGTCACAAACCCCGAAAAGATGAAAATCAAGATATATATTCAGACCTCTCTGATTCTTTCCACTGAGCCACCACTATATCCATAATAGAGTTAACTCATTGTAATTAAACTTTCTCTCTGAATTTCCACAGCCTTGGATTGCTGTCTGGATGCTTGACGACAAACAGTGAGACACCCCCAAAAAGCCTGGGAGTAAGACTGCCCCTGAAATAAAATCCACTCTCCATAAATGAAATTAACCATCTGTAGGAAACCAAGGGCCCATGTATAAACCTGTGTCCGAGAAACTTGGGAACACTCAAAACTCTCACAAAGAGGCCAAGATGTTCTGGAAGTCTTCTCAAAGCTGCAGGCCTGGAAACTGACTGAAATTTAAGGAGTGGAAGGCATATCAATTGTAATACATCCTGTTTGGAGAACATCTGTGGGAATAGAAAGGGGAGGATTGGAACCTTGAAAAGGGAAAGTCACAGGTGTGTCTCCAGGCACTGCCTTGGGATGAGAAGTTTTAGCTAAGCCACGTTAACATCATGATTTCCTTGACAAGACCCAGAAAGCAGCCCTTTTCTGCATGTTAGACTTGCCTCGGCCACTTTTAAAGTAAGATTCCTATTTAGGCTTTGCCATGACCGACTGAATCAGAATCTCAGAGAGTGGGCCCAGGCATGAGCACTTAAGAAATCTCCCCAGATGGTTCTAGTGTGCAATCAGGATTGAGAAGCAGCTAAAATGAGTAGAGTATCTAAGCTCACTGATGGAGTGGTCTCTCTTGAGACTGACTCACACCCCTTGCTCTGATTCCAGGCCTACCAGGCTACCCACCGTTACTTGGCTTCCCATGTGACATGCTCAGAGGAGAGAGAAAATGCACTGATCTTCTGATGTAATTGTTCTGATCTGCTTTGCAAATTAAGTTGGCTTTGCAAAGACTACTTTCTTTTTGCAAATTAATAAATGGACTTCTGGTTTAAGCATCAGTCACAGTGAGCTTTGTTATTGTAAGTCTGAGGATTCTGAGAGATGCAATTGCTTTTCATGTTCCACAAAATCAAGGTTCTGGACCTGTCAGGATGCTGGACCATGGTAATGTACCAGTCTATGGGAATGAGTCAGTGACCAGCAGATCTTCCTCAGGACCACATCATTAGCCTCACTGGAGCCTTCTTTTTCTCCACAGCGAGATAGTAAGCTTCTTAAGAGTACAGAACATGGTTTCTCCTTTTTCCGTCTCCTACCTCTGCATAGCACAAGGCTGGGCAGTTCAAGAAACTTTGAAAAGAGATTGGGACTATTAATGAAGGAATGAATGAATCCAGTGCATATGGGGATGTGTCTCTGCATTGTGGAAACTTGTGTTCAGTCTCTGTCCTTAGATCAGGAGGCTGGGATACCTGGCCAGTGGTGTCTACAACTCTGGATTAGAAGCCAATACCAAGCAAAATGCCTCATATCTGAGGCTTTGAAAACAGGCACCTGAAATAGTAGGAGGGAGACATAATTCTTAGCTAGCTAACACTCCTTTGTCCTTCGGGTCTCAGATGTCATCATCTTTCCCAGAATATCTTCCCTGATTTCTTCTGACGCTAGTCAGTTCCTCTTCTCTGTAATCCCACAGCCCCCTCCTGCTTTCCTCCATCATGGCCATTATCACCATGCATTCAGATTGCCCATTTACTCATCTGTCTCCCACAACCACTCTTGGAACTTTTGAAGGCAAAGGTACTGGTCACCTTTGTATTCCTAAGGCATGATATTAAAAGTTCAATACTTGTTGAGTATAGCAGACACTCATAATTCTGAGTGTTCCACATCTGAATCTCCTCATGTTGGGAGATTCCTTGAGTCTTGGTGGAAGGTGGTGCCCTATATAGAAGCAGAATATACAAGATGATTGTTTTCCCAGTCTCCCTTACAAGTAAGAAAAGGCATGTGTCCTCCAGTCAGATACAGTCACCCCAAACTTTGAATCAGGAGCCTCACCTCTCTCATTCTGTCCTGTTTTCCAAGACTTTCCTGTGATTCTGAAATCCTCAGTGCCCTTTTAATATATTTTTATGTGCTGAAATCAAAGAGACTGCTTTTGTTGCTTACTACTTAGAACCCTGTTATGGGCTGAGTTGTGTCTCCTTTCATCAAAATTTATATGATGAAGCCCTGACCCCCAGAATGTGACTGTATTTGGATACAGGGCCTTTAAAGAGGTGATTAAGTTAAAATGAGGCCATTAGGATTAAATTCAATCTGACTGCTGTCCTTATGAAAGGAGGATATTTGGACACATAGTCACCAGGGCACATGTCTACAGTGAGAAAAAAAAAAAAGTGTAAGCCAAGGAGAGAATCCTTAGGAGAAACCAAACCTGCAGATGCCTTGATCTCAGACATCTAGCCTCAAGAACTGTGAGAAAATAAACTTTTATTGTTGAAGCCACCTAGTCTGTATTTTGTTATGGCAGCCCTAAAAAAGTAATACAAACCCTAACTGCATTTAGTGATTGATCAAACATTTTCTGGTCAGTTACAAAGCAGGCACTGGAACAAGATTACTAGATGCAAACCAAGTAAGACAAGAAGAAAGAGTCAAGATGTAAAGCTAAGCAGGACCCTAAAAGAGAATGAACTAAAAGGTACAAAGCAGGAGGCAGAAGGGAAGCCTACAGGAATTCCCTAACTCCAGGGAAAGTGTCTATATGGAACCCAAGACTGACGGTCTCAGAACGAACACTTAGGTTCTAATGGAGAGAATTGGACTTCGGCGACAGAGATCTAGGCTCACAATCTTGCCCTATCACTTGCTTGATAAGTAATTCTGAGCAAATTACTTAACCTTTCTGAGCCTCAGTTTTATCTTTAGAATGAAAATGAATAATAATACCTATCTTGTGTAAGTTGTTAGAATTAGATTAAGTAAGAACACATATGTAAAACTGCCTCGTGTGTAATACATGTTAATCCTTTCCTTTTTCCTGGGCTAGGAGAAGAGAAAAGTGGAGACCTAGTGAGAAGGCTAAAGATCTTCCCAGACCAATGCACAATCTTCAAAGTGTGATGAGCTCAAACATGCTCTGGTTAGGTGGTGTGGGTGGCAAGAAACTCCAGTTTAGAAGGTAGACATGGTAGCCAGAGTCTAGGCAGCAAGTGATACTGATAAGAGTCCAGTGGGAGGAACAGTGTGGTTCTAGGTTATCATTCTGTTCATGGCCACATGCCAGCCAGTGGCTAAAATGAGGAGCAGGATCCATCCACACTCCACCTGGTTAGGATCAGTAGGACATATGCAGGCTGACAACATTGAGACAGATGTGCTAAGTGGGTAATTGCAGCTGAAGACCAGTTGTACAGACTAAACCAGGGTTCCTATCTGGCTTATCCAAAATCAGGTCTAATTCTCAGTCCCACCTGTTACTAGAGGTGAGGCAGCCTACCCTTACGTTGGTCAGGATTTTGTCAGAAACCGGGCGTAACTGAGCCTTTGGTTCCAAGACATAATACTAATAGTAGTTATAATTTATTATTGATTACTGTGTGCCAATATTTTCACATGCCTATCCACTCCACCTCATAACAATCCTTGGAGGAGGAAACTGTTATTTCGCAAAAAAATATTTTTTCAGAAAAAGAAATTGAGTTTCAGGGATGGTAGGCAACTTGTCCAAAACTGTACAGTTAATAACCATGGGGCCAGGAGTTTGGCAAATTTCAAAGCTTGCCTGCTGAAGAAAAGAAGACGTTTAAATTGTTGACAATGCAAAGAAATTTCTAAGGAGGGATTTTCTAATATTACAACAGATCCTTTACAATCACAATATACCTCCTAGTATCTCTCTCAATATGGGGCCCAGCCTCAAACCTTTGATACTTTTACCAGAAACTCATATAACAGAGGGCAGCCCTGTTGAATATTTTCCACAGGAAACATCTGCCCAAATATTTCGAAGGCTGCAAAGTGTCCCAAGAGGGAGGGGGGGAAGCTGAGGCCAATCATAAGTGTGGTGATAAGTCCAGGTACCAGGTGGACTGAAGCAGAGAGAAAACGCAGGCTTCCTGCTTTCCGCTCCCTCTGGAAGCATGCTCTGGTAAAATAAACTCTTTCCAAGACTCAGGTTCCCAGGTTAGTGATCTGGCTTTCTTCTAATAGGAAGTGAGCTGTCTCTCAATCAGGGATTGGGGGAGGGGGAAATTATTGCCAATTACACTAACTACCTAGGAGGGAAGGTTCAGACATTTCGTATCTTTACAATGAAGAGTCCTCCACTTCATTCTTAGAGTCAATCACAGCCCAGCCACAGGACAGACATTCCTTCTTGGAGTGTTTACAAGAGAATCAATTAAAAAAGATTTTTTAAATCCTTTCTTATTTAAAGAAACTGACATAATAGAAAGAAAGGATTGAGTCCCTGCCAAGAAAAGGCTTTTTGAACCTTCTTTGGCTCAGATCAACAGCACTTTAAAGTCTTTCAATAAACCAAGTCATTGGCCCCAAATAGAAAATTGCTACTAGGAAATGAGAATTTTTTTTAATGGGATGTCTTTGAGTTAAATTAGAGTCTATAATCGCCTGAATGTATTATTCAGACTCATTGTTCTTTACATTTCTCCTTCACATGTGATGAATGAGAACCACTCCCCATGAGCCAGACATTGTACTAGGCACTGAGGAGCCAGGGTATTAATCCATCCTGATCCCTGCTCTCCAAGGACTTCTAGTCTGGGGAGGAGATGGACAGTTACTCACAGATAGTACAAAGGAGTGAACAAAAGGACGGGGAACATGGGGAAGTGTAAGGGGAATTGAGCATATAACACTGAGTTAGTGGGTTCTAAATTGGAATTTGGGGTCCCTGAGTGGGAGGGATAGCACCGCAGACTTCTCCAGTGATGAGTAGAAAAAAATCCTTTTTCATCTGAAGATAAAGGGGGTTATCTTTTCTTTATTTTTCTCCTGTATTTCTCTTCAACCACTGCTAAACATCCTATCTGCCCATTTCTTTGACCAGCATTTATCATCTGTCAAGTACTGTACTAGTATCTTTTATGCATTTTAAATTCAACCCTCACGGAAAGGATGTGAGGATGGAATTATTGCTTCACTTGATCATTGGGAAACTGAAGGCAAGGAAGTTCACACAGCTAGTATATGATTCAACTAACATTTGCCCTCTGTTTCTGAAAGCCTATGCACTCTCTGTTATACTCCAAAGCCAAGAGGGTTCTTAGAGATGAGTTAGATAGCATCCCTGCCCTTGAGCAACTCAGTGCGGTAGAAAAGAAAGACATGTAGTTTATTAATTCATTCAGTCATTCAAAGGCATTTATTAAGTACCACTATTTACTAGCTGCTGTTGCAAAGCAGGATCATACAGAGTTCCTTGCCTTCAAGGAACTTGTGCTCCTTTTTTTTTTTTCGGTTTTATCTACATTATCTTTTTTTAACATTTTGTATATATATTTTCCATTGAAGTACAGTCAGTTTACAATGTTGTGTCAATTTCTGGTGTACAGCATAATGTTTCAGTCATACATAAACATATATATATTCATTTTCATATTCTTTTTCACCAGAAGTTATTCCATGATATTGAATATAGTTCCCAAGGAACTTACGGTCTTTATGAGAAAAGACAAATACACACAAAATATTACAATCCAGATAAATGACAATATAATGTAATGAGTCCTCTAAGAAAAGACATTGTAAGTCTTCAGGGAACAGGAGAGGATGCAAGTCTCCCTGGAACAATTGAGAATGGCTCCATAACGAGACAGGACATGTCTGAGTGGAAACTTGAAGAATGTGTAAGAATTTGCCATGAGAAGCTTCCAGTTGTCCAACTGCACCATGCTGTCTTGCCTCTGAGCCTTTACACAGGTTGTTCCTCTACCTAAACCAGTTCCCTGTTCCCCCTTCCTGACCTGGTTAACACCACAAACTTTCAGGTAACTGTTTGGATAACACTTCCTCTGGGAAACCTTCCTTCACATGCCCTTTCTCCATCCCACATCTAGATTAAGACTTACTGCCATGGTTTTCCACAGAACTGTGTACATATGCAAAGGTTGGAGGGGCATACAGCTTTTGTTTATCGTGTAAGGGGCAGTGAGAAGGTCACTGTGATTAAAGCATAGGGTATGTGGCTCAACCAAGAAATATTTGTGGAATGGATGAATGAATGAATGTATGCTTGAGAGAACTTTAATTTCACTAGGAAAGTAGACTTTAATCAGATTATTAAATCTCTCCTAAACTTGTACTTGAACTGCCTTCATCACATTACCTTTGTGTCTACCTGGTCTCCTACTCATTGTTCAAAATGAGTCCCTTTGTTCTAGAATCCTTTCCTAATAGCCCTTCTCTATCCTTCCAGTCTGGGTCAAGTGCTTATCACTCTGCTCTGCCTTTCTGGGACCAGTGAGGTTAGGCAGAGAGGCTCTAGGGTCCTGATTTGCTGCCCTCTGGATCAAAGCCCACCAGCTGGGACCCCAGATACCAAGTTGGAGGGAATCTTTGAGGTCATCCCTCTCCCACAGGGAACTCCCAGCCTTTTGGTTCTTGCCTGTTGCTGAAGCACCTACCCCACTGAAGGCTTTCATGGGGAGAGCAGCAATGTGACCTACAAATTCCTGAATCATTTCACCTGATGAACCAGAGACACCCCAGATCCAACTTGTCCAAAATCAAAATACTGGAAAGGGCTTGGGCTTTGGAATCAGACAAACCTGGGTTTAGCTCTGCACTTTACTTGTTCTATGGATATTGAGCAAATTATTTCAAATTTCTGAACCTTAGTTTCCTCAACTGAGAGCCCAAAGGTTTTGGAATGGAGGAGTGCTGTATCCAACGCCTGTTTTAGAAAGATCCCTCCTGCAGCTGTGTGGGGGCTGGGTGGGAGGGGAGAAACCAGAGGCAGCTCAGAGGCTGCTGAATAAAAGTGTTTCCAATTACCTCGGCCTCGGCCTCCACAGCACACTCTCCACTGTGACCCCAGAGCCAACCTCATGCTGTTGCCTAGCAACTCACCTGCATCACCCAGGGATCCGAAGCTGGGGCCCCACGGAGGTTGAGGAAACACTGGGAAACGACCAGTTTAATTACAAAGTCTCAGGGGAACCACGTGTCAGTTCATTCCTCAAATACTCACTAGACTCCCACCAAGTGCCAAGCCCTGTGTTAGATACTAGGGACTTAGAGATGAGTAAAACCCAGTCTCTTTCCTCAAGAAACTCATAATGTAGCAGAACGGACAGATTTCTTCATTTATTCAAGAAATATTTATTGAGTGCCCATCAGCAGCAGCATGGATAAATAAGTTATAGCATATTCATGCAACTTAATAGCATACATACAGTGTGAGAATGAACAATCTACAACTATACATAAAAATATGTAATTTTGATGAGTGAGTGAAACATGAGTGAAAGAAGCTAGACAGAAAAGAGTACATTCTATATGATTCCACTGAAAGTACAAAAACAGGCAGAAGTAATCTATGCCAAAAGGATTGGGGATTTGGGAGGCATTGACTATAAAGGGGCACCAGGAGGGCTTCTAGAGTCCAAGAAATGTTCTGTTTATTGATCTGGGTGCAGGTTACCTGGTGTGTTCAGTTTGCAAAAATGTCTCAAGGTTGTATGTATATTATTCATCAATAAAAAGTTTTTTAAAAGAAATGTTTACTGAATACCTACCATGTACCAGGCACTATGTGTTAGGCAAACAGACATTTGAAAAGAAATTTACAGCACACCAGAATAAATACCCAGGAATCTAAGGAGCACAGAGAAAGGACTCCCCATCAACTGTCCCCCATATGAGGCAAGGGGACCGAAGCATGGCTTCCAGGAGAAGAGCATTTCTGATCAAGTGGAAGTCTACTGGGCAGGGGAGAGGAGGCAAGGCCTTACCAGCATCAGAAACAAGAAGGAAAAGACAGGAAATGGGACTGAGGGCTTACATGGGACCCAAACTGTCAAGGGCCTGGGAATAACCATAACGACAGCTAAATGTCTATGGTGTGATAGGCCCTGTTTGAAGTACTTTACATGTTTACATAAATTTAATCCACCAACCACACAATGAGTAGGTGCTATTTTTTTCCTATTCTACAGATGAGGAAACAGAGGCACAATGGGGTTAATTAACTTATTTAAAATCCCACAGAAAGTGGCAGAACTGGGCTACACACCCAGGCAGACAGCTCCGGTGTGTTTGATCACTGCCCTACACTGCCCAGGTCATTTGGTCACAGACTAAGTCACCCAAGGTATTTAAACGATGGGGGACCAGGATCAGATTTCTGTGAAACAAAGACTATTCTGGCTGCTCTGTGGGAAATTGCATTGGCTTGGGTGGGGCAAGAGTAGAGGCAGGGATACCAGGGGGAAAGCTGCTCCAGGAGTCCAGGTGAGAGAAGCTGAGGCCTAAATGAGGGTAGAGGCCAAGCAGAGGAGGGGACTTTTTAGAAATCAATGACGGAAACTATGTGCTTTGCATTTTACACATACTGCTAGAAATAAAATCCCCCAGAAAGCAGAAGTTACTGTATTTTATTTTTTGACTTCAAGTGTAGAAAGTTAAGCATGTTACTCAGCTTTCTTCTCTGGCCTTGAAGGCCTGTCTCTTGTCTTACCTACTTATTTATTCCCTTTTACCCTCTTTCCTCTCCCAATTCCTACAGGCAACTCTTTAATGTGTTTGTTGTGTAACTGCTTATATTCTTCTTACAAAATATGCATTTTCATATTATTTGCACATATTTTACACTTATGTAAATAATGCCCAGTTATGTATCTCATTCTGTAACTTACTTTTGCACACTACACTATACCTTTCAAGATCCTTGTAAATCTTTAGTTTGTTGTCTGTAACTGTTCCCTAGGATTAAAGAATTGGATTGACCATACAATGCCGTACAAAGTGCTCTATCTACCACATGTATAGCACAGGGAACAATGTTCAATTTCTTGTAATAACATATAATGGAAAAGAATCTGAAAAGAAAAAATATATATGTATGTATATGTATAACTGAATCACTCTGCTGTGCACCTGAGACTAACATTGTAAATCAACCATATTTCAATTAAAAAAAAATTTTTTTTTAAGTGCTCTACCATGGAGTGGAGAGACTTCAGCTGGAGCCTCTGCCTTTCTTCTAACTTGTGGTGTGAACTTGGGAAAGCCCCTCCCCTAGTTGAGTCTTAGCTTCCCCAGTTGTAAAATCATGTAATCTCCCTTGTTTTACACACAGGAAACTCTGGTCCAGCGAGTGGGAATGACCTGATCAAGGTCACACAACCTTATCAATAGTTCAGTACAATTTAGCCCACATTTATTGAGTGCTAGGCATGATGCTAAGTGCTTTGGATACTTAAATAAGTCAGCCCTGCAGAGTCCCTCCTCCCAGGGCCTCTAAACAGAGCTATGTTAATTTTCCAAGAGCAGGTGCAGAGATAGCCTGTGGGCACTGGTCAGATGCAGTAAAGATATTAATAGGACATAGCCTCAGATAGAATCTAAGGCAGTACCTCCACTGCCCCAATAAGGCCCCACAACATTCCTGGCCTCAAGAAAAGGAAAGAGGTCGGGTACATACTTCCTATTTGTTAAAAGTTATTTAATGCCATAGCATTTACCAACAATGACTGATCTGAAATAGTAAGACAAAAAGCCCTTATCTATCTTTATGCCTAATATTACACAGTAATAATCACAGGATAAACAAAATTTACATTCTGCTTTTCAAAAAATTTTTTTTGTTTGTT
Source organism: Camelus dromedarius (assembly GCF_036321535.1). NCBI lineage: Eukaryota > Metazoa > Chordata > Mammalia > Artiodactyla > Camelidae > Camelus > Camelus dromedarius. The sequence goes on along the minus strand of NC_087449.1, from coordinate 33,248,732 downwards.
GAATAATAAAACAACTACTGTAGATTATTTACTCTGTGCTAGACACCAAGCACTTTACATGTTAGTTTATTTAATCTTCATTACTGTCCTATGAAGTAGGAGGTACTATAATTATCCCCAATTTAAAGATAACAAAACAGAAGCCCAGGGAGTTATATTACTTGTCCTAGGTCAGTGGACTTCAAGCATTTTAAATGCAACCCATAGTAGAGACATAGTCGCTGCTGTAATATGGATCACACACACCTGTTTTTCACGATATCCTTACTACATGGTACCCCCTCTGATACTTCCTATTCAATTCTCTCTTTTTCTTGCTAGTCTGAGCCACTAAATTGCTTCTATGACCTATTAATGGATTGCAACACACAGTTTGAAAAACAATGCCCTAGGCAACATATATATCACAATCCTAACAAAATTAATCAAAATATGAAGTCATCATGCTCTTTAATGTCTTGTATCAGGTTCTGTGCTGCATGTTAAAGACACAGCTCTAAATCAGACACAGTCTTGTGCTCAAGCTGCTCACAGACTCCTCGAGAAAACATAGGTAGGTAGGCAATGATGGCACAGCAATTGTTCTCAATCTTGACTGCATTTTAGAATCACCTGGAGTGTTTTTTAAAAGCACTAATTAATGTTGAGGCCCTATTCCCAGACTTGCTAATTCAATTGGTCTGGAATGGGTGGCAGACTTTTTTAAAATCTCCCCAGGCGATTCTAAGGTGCAGCAGGAACTAAGGATCACTGCAATACAGCATAAGTTCTACATTAACTGGGAACATAAAATAGGAGCACCTAATTATCTAAAGGTGTTGAGAAAAGCCTCAAAGAGAAGTTATTTTTTTGAGCTAGGTTTGTGTGTTGGATACCTTCTGTTTGGTCCTTTAGAGCCACCACCCACCCACAGTGTGCCCAATACACTAGAGTTGTACAGAGTAAGTCAATGAGCTCCTTCTCTCCCTGGCCTCTGCTGGGGTGCGAGCAAACACCCTTGCAGAAGATTGGTGATGGGGAAGGGGGTGAGGGGCGGGGAATTAATTCCCCGTCTACTTCCCTGGAAGTTTCCCTTGGACTGACTGTGAACCTTCTTTGAAGGTAACTGCCCCTTTCAAGATGGTTTGATGAACAGGACTCTTTCCAGATTCTGTAATTTCTCCTCTATATGCCTGCCCGTTCAGGTCAAGGCGTGTTAACAGCCAGATAGGTTCCTGAACTATCCCTTGTCTTCCTCTACACCCCACCCACATGTTTGAAATTAGTCCCTTTGTAAATAAACCTTTGTCTAATTATCCTAATCTGAGTGTGTCATCTGTTTCCGTTTGAGACTCTGATAAAGCCTAGAAGCAGAATGGGAGCTTGCTATAAGGATAAGGAAGGGGGAAAAAACAAACCAACCCAGGCAGAGGGAGCAGCATGAATAATGGCAAAGAGGCAAGAAAATATTGTATTTTTGTTTGTTTAGTTCCCTTTATTGGTGGAGGACAAATTGCTAAATCCATTGTTCCATTCTCAGTCCTAATCTTTCTAGATTAATCAGCAGCATTTAACCAATTTATCACTCTCTCCTTCTTGGGACAAATTTGTCACTTGGCCTCTATGACTCTGCCCTCATTTGGTTCTTGCTCTTCCTTTGGCTACTCTTGTTCAGTCTCCTCTTCTGGTTCTCTCTCATTTTCCTGATGTCTTTAATTTCCCTGAAGCTGAATGTTGGAGTCCCAAGGACTGTCCTTGTTTCTCCTGTTTACACTAACTCTCCATTATCACCCAGAATCATGGCTTTAAATACTAAGTACTGTCCACTCCCAAATTTATCTTTGACCTAGATCTCTCCTTCAAGTCCAGACTCTATTATCCAACCTAATTAGACATAGGAGTGGTGTCTGGACCTGGCTCCTAGAGCCAATTGATATTTTTTTCAGGATTTTTTTCAGCCTCTTATTAAACGCAGCCATCACTGAAAATTAAATTGTGTAAATTTAAAATAAATAAATTAAAAACAAAATAATAAAAACTCACCACATTCTAACTATTTTACTATACTCTTTTCTATGCTCTTGGGGTTATTTACATTTCTTCCATCTGTATTATGGAGACAGTATATAATGGTGTGTTACTCTTGCATCCCTTCCTAATTCCATGTTCAGTGACATCATGTTGGTAGCTGGAAATCAACCATGGTGAGAATATTACACCACAGAAATTGGCCAATGCTACCAGTGAGAGTTTGATTGTTTTGTTGACTGCCTAGACTTAAGGAAGTGATGGAAAAATATTAATAACACAGAATAAATTTAGTGTATCGTGTCTGTAGCTATAACATTGTAAACAACATTAAAACTTGATGAAATATTCTTCCAGTATTGGAAAACTACCATCCAATTCAGCAAAGAAGTCACTTGTGTCATTGACCAGTGAAGTGCCAACATTTGAATATATGTATTTATTGTTTCATGTTCACCTTAATATTAGTGTAAATGAAAATATCAAGCAACATTCATTTTGGAACTATACTTTTTCAGCAACTGCAACCATTAGTTGGTTATGGATACAAGTTTGGCCAAAATCAACGCATTCTGTGATAATAAATTGTCCATGTGGAATTTATAATAAGGAATATTGTATTTTTTTTATTATTATTATTTATGAATTGTGTACACTGCATCTTTTATATCAACAAAGTTTATAATGAGCTTATATGGGTACATACACACACACACGTACACACCCTATTTTCCCTGGAGAGCCAGTTGTTAAACATTTATCAACATACCACAGCTAACAGGCAACTCAGACTTAACATATCCAAAACTTCACATGGGAACTCTTGATTTCCCATGGCAAACCAGTTGTCCATGCTGAATGAAGATGGTGTCTTTATCTCAGTTAATGGCAACTTCATTCTTCTAGTTGCTCTGGCCCAAAACTTTAAAGTCACCCATGACTCTTATTTCTCTCATACCCTACATCCAACCTATCAGGAAATCCTTTTGCCTCAGATACTGACTACATCCCACCACCTCCACTGCCATCACTTTGGTCTAAGCCTATGTGTTCCCTCACGTGGATTATGGTAATAGCCTTCTGACTAGTCTCCTTATTTCAATACTGTAGTCAGAGTGATTCTGTTAAAAACATAAATTAGAAATGCCATTGTCCAGCTAAAAATTCTTCAGTGGCTTCCACCTCACTCAGAGTCCAAGCCTATATCTTTACAATGGCTTATAAGACCCTACAATCTCTGCCCCCACCTTCTTCCCATCATCTTTCCTCATCATCCCCTACTACCCTTCCCCTCATTCACCCACTCCAGTTACACTAGCCTCTTTGCTGTTCTCCAAACACATCCCTTCCTGCCTCAGGCCTTTTACTTGTTTCCTCTACCTGGAACGTTGCTTTTCTTCCAGTTTTCCCCATCATTTGCTCTATTTCTTCTGATCTTTGCTCAAATGCCATTTTCTCAGTGAGGATTCCTCATCATTTGAATTAAAGTTGTAATCCCTCCCCATCCCGCCACAACATTCCCTATCCCTCACCCCTGCTGATCATCATCTAATGTAATATATGTTCCATATTATAAAATTTAGTTATTATCCTTCCCCCCACACTAGAATGTAAGTTCAAGAATTTTTTTTGTCTATTTTATTAACTATTATATTCTTAGCCCTTAAAATAACGATGTGTACATAGTAGGTGCTCAACAATTTGTTGAATGAACAAAATATTAATAGGTATTCTAAATACCCACACAAAGATTCTTTGAGCTTATTATGGGAAAAAAGGAGCTTGGGGGATCCAGAATTGAGTCCCCTACCTTTCCAGGTGCTTGGTTAAAACTGTGTGCATTTGTCTGTGCCTGCAGGTCTGCTGTTTGTGTAGCTGGACCACCTAGAAATAACTGTGCTCTTTCAGAAACACAAAAAATTCACTGAAAATAAAATGGCAAAGTACAAACTGTTGGCTAAAATCAACATCTCATATCAGATTCCAGTACAGACAAATAGTAAAAGTCACCAGAAGGTTTAAGAAAAAATGAATATTTACTTAGTATCTAGTGTGTGCCAAGGGGACGCAAAGATGATTCAGATATAGTCCTGCCTGCCCCCAGGGAGCTCCCAGTCTGGTGGGGAGGATAGGCCATAGAACCAGCTAACAACAAATGGTATCTCAGCCCACTAACAGGAAAATGTACTAAGTACAAAGGCAACAGAGAGGAGAGAATGATCAAGTGTAGCAGCAGAGGGGATGATATCTGAGCTGGGTTCTGAAGCATGAATAGGGAGGAGGGAAGGGCCCAGAGAGAAATATGTAAGTGAGAGACATTTCACCACGAAATTTTTTCCCCCGCTTACTAGAAGTGCCTACCTATCTGGATTTAAACAGAAAATAGCTTGGCCAAGCTTGCAAAACTCCAAATTGTGTGGAGCAGAATTTGAGAAGTCCTGGTTATTTGGACACGCAAGGAAAGGCTGAGTGAAAGGGACAGATGGCAGGAAGGAGACTAAAAGGGCAGAGCAGAGAAGGGACCATTTAATTCTACAGGACCCATCACAGGCTCAAGGCTCCCACAAAAGTGGTGGGAAGAAGAGGTATGAAGGGCAGGAGTACCTTATTTCTGCCTTGGCCCTTCCCTAGTGCTCCCTTTGTCCTGTTCTCCATCTCTCCAGATAATGCTGTCTGCTTCTGGAGAGAGGCTGCCTTGGTAATTAATACTGAAAGATTTCATGTTAAGAATCTGAAGGCTTGGGTATGAGTCCTATTAACTGTATAATCTTGTGCCCAGTTTCAAAACCTTAACTTGCCACAGTCTAGAGAGTGAAGTCCAAGCCCCTCTGCTTGGCTGCCAAGACCCTTCTCCATCTGGCACCTGATGACCCCTCCAGCCTCATCTACCCCAAACCCCTTCTCGCCCAATAGCCAAGCACTTCTCCTGGGCCCTGTGTCTTCACAGACACTGTTCCCTCAGCTGAGGTATTTGCCCTCCCCTGTCCCAAACTGAAGAGTTTCCAGACTCTTTCAAGACATGACTCTGGTGTTGCCACCTCCAGGAGGCTTTTCCTGATTGCTAGGTTAGCAATGACCTCAAAACCCCAGAGCTTCCTCTACCCCAGCATCTGGAGCACATCTGCTCTTGCCCCTTCTCATCCACTCTCTACAGACCAGCCAGGAGAATCTTTTTACAACACAGGACTCACTGCCTCTCCCCTGCTTTAAAAAAGAACAAAGCTTCATTTCTTGGCTTAAAGACTACAGTCAGGTCTATGTGACCTCTCCCCTGCATGCCTTTCCACCTCTTCTTCTCACCCTCTGCTCTCTCTGCTTCAGCCAAACTAGGCTTCTTTGTTTCTCAATATACCATGTTTGTCTCTCAGGACCTCTGTGCTTGCTTCAACCTGGCTAATTTCTACTCATTCTTCCGAGCTCACTTCAAACCTTCTTTCCTCTGGAAAGCCCTCATTGTGTCCCGCTCCCCCAAGGCTTAGGTGGCATTTACCACAATAGTGATTTTAGAGCTACTGATGAATTATTTGATATCTGTCTCCCCCTGGGTAGGGACCATGCTGTCTCATTCATCACTGTTTGAGGGGCACATAGAGCAGAACCTGGTATAGAACAGTTGCTCAAGAAGTGTTTGTTGAATGACTATAGGAGTGTTTAAACCTTACTTATTACATGAAAGCTCCAACTGACCTGGCCTCTCTTATGCCACCTGCAGCTCCCAAGGAACTAGTAGAGCATCAGTGCCCAGCACTGTGTTTGGCACTTAGTGGGGCTCCATAGGGGTTTTCTGAGTCTGAGAGACACTGTGAGATGCCGCCCAGATCCCTCATCAGTGAACACTTGGGACACCAGCTACTGGGAATGCTGTCACTTAAGAGCCTTTAACTGTCAGCCCACCAGGGGCAGGGTCACGTTGGCTCCTGTCACACCCCTTTCCAGATGGCCCCACATCCAATGAAAGATGAAGGCAGGGATATAAAGGCCTGGCGTGGCCATCTTGGCTCATGTGGGGACAACTCTGATGGGCCATTCTAGCTGCTGAGTCCCTGTGGAGTCAGCCAAGACTGTCCTTGGGCCCGCATGAGGCTCTGACTTTTCCTGCCCACTCCTGTTCCTCCCTTCCCTTCCACAGGTGTTGATCCCAGCATACTCCCTCATCAACACTCTGCACTGAAATCTCCATCTCAGAATCTGCTTCCCAGGGCCCCAACCAGAAACAGGCCGTCCCTCTTCCCTCCTCGTCTGTCTCATCCCTTTCAGAGACCGTTCATTCGTTCATCTAAAGTTCACAGGCACCATTCAACTGACAAAACGTTTCACATCCACTTTTCTATTATATCCATTCTGTACTCCAGGTGCGTCAGGAAGGGAGGCCAGCCCCACTTAACAGATGAAGAAACAGAGGCCCAGAGAGGTGGAATGACCAGCGTTAAGGGCACTGCACTAATTAGAACCTGAGCTCTCAGATGCGGTTTTCCACCTCCCTTTCCCTACCAAGTCGCTGCGTCCTGGAACAAGAGGGAGCCTCATTGAAATGAATTTTGGTCTCAGTGGTCAGAATCCTGAAACCGTGGCTCTAGGGGCCGGGAAAGGGCGCGGAGTCCCACGCTCCCGCAGTACAGATGGGGAGACTGAGGGCCAGAGCCTGGAGCTCCACCGCCCGCGGAGAAGGGGGCGCGTCCTGCCTGGCGGGCCGAGTGGCGCCGGGCCGCCTCCTCCCGCCCCCCGCGCGGGTGTCCGGGCCCTGTCTCTGCCCTCGCCACGCCGCCACCTCTGGAGCGAGTCATGGTGGCTGCACTGGCGGCGGCGTGGCTGCTCCTGGCGGCCGCGGCCTTCGCGCAGCGGGAGCAGGACTTTTACGACTTCAAGGCGGTCAACATCCGGGGCAAGCTGGTGTCGCTGGAGAAGTACCGCGGCTCGGTGAGTGTCCGCCCGCGGGGCTTCGGCGCCTGGCCTGGGCCCGATGGCGCGGGGCGGGGTGGGGGGGCGGGGCGCCCGGCGGCCCGGGACCCCGCTGGCTGTGGCTCTGAGAGTCTCGGGCCGCCGGACCACTCTGCCCTGACTCCCCCCACTCCCACATATCCCCCCCCACGACCCCTGGGCGCAGCGCCCCCAGATCCTGCAGCGGTCGGTCCCGCGACTACGTGGCATGGCCCCGCGCACAGTGAAACCCGAAACTTTCGCTGCTGGCGCCGATTTCCCTCCCAGCGATTTTGGGAAGCGGGGTCCGGTCCTCTCCCAGAGGTTGGACGCCCTGGCCCAGCCTCTCATACACGGTTGTAAAAGTAACCGTAGCATCCTACGGCCTTTGTCTCTCCCATCCTCAGTGCGGAAGAGAGGGAGTTGCTGATTGTAAGTCCAATGAGAACATTGTGGAAATGAATGCTCGGTGCAGAGGGAGTTATTTCAGATGCATGGGGACCTTACACAGATCATCCTTTAGGGAGCACACTGAGGCCCAGAAAGGGAGGGTCACACAGCACTAAAAAGCAGAGCCTGGAGAAGAACCACCCATCCATCGGTGGTCTCTAGGCAAACTCCTAAGGTGACAGCTCAGGCTGAGATGTAAGAGTCATCCCTTCTAATTGCTATCACCTTACTAAGAATCTAAGCTCTTAGACGACTTGAGAGAAGAAGGGTGCCTGGGTGAGTCTTTGAAACTAGTGTGAGTTTTAGCAAGATCAAGAAGAGTGTTACAAGCAACAAGAACTGTCAATGCCAAAGCTCAGAAGTAAAGGGCAAGAAACGTGGTGGAGGTAGGACTTCAAGCAGTTGTGCTTGAAGGAGTATAAAGCATGAGACTGAGAGTGGAGGAAGATGAGGCTGAAGAGAGTAGGGAGGGGCCAAGAGGGGCCTTGAACACTACATTCAGAGACCTAGATGTTGCACTGATGTAGTGCAGAGCCCTCCAGTTTCACTTCTTAAGATGGACCTGGGGCCATGGTGTGGAAAGGGTGGGAAGTTGGTCTGTAATGGACAGGTAGGTCCAGCATCCAGAGTCGGATGGATCACACACAAAAAAATGGCTGTTAGCATTCTTTTCCCGGGAGCAAGGCCATCTTTATTGAAGAAAGTATTCTCTAAGCCTTGAAATTCTCAATTATGCTGGGAGTACTGGGGACAGTAATCCTTGTCCTGATTGTCCCCCAAGGTAATGTGAGTTTCAAATGAGATGACAGTGTGGAAGCACTTGGCAGAGTGCTCTGTGCTTATGTTTGTTGGGCCCCAGCAGTCATGTCATCCTGGACTCAGAGCAAAGAGCCAGTAAGAGCAGGGCCCATTCCCATTCAGGCCTTCCCTTCCCTCCAGGGCAGCTCACCAGAAAGCCCCAGGTTTAGCACTTGACCAGCTCTGCTTCTCGTCAATTCATTATTTATTATTGAGCACCTCCTGTATACTAAGTATCTTGCCAGCCCTGGGGATACAAAACAGGTAAGTTTCCACCTTAATAGAGCTTATGTGAGGTGGAGAGGAGAAAGATAATAAACAAGGAACAGAGAAATGAACAAGGGTATTCCTAATAGTAATAGGAGCTAAGTCAAAAACAGAACAAAGTCTATTCGTTTTCAGAAGTAATAAGGCAGCCAGGCTGTGAGAAACAGAAATCCTGGAGAAAAATTACCTGGAAAGTGATCCTAGAATTCTGAGTGTTTTCATACTGTAGATTGTGGGTAAATCCTAAAAAGCATGGGATTGAGAGGCCAAGAAATCAATCAGAAAGAAATTGGGAAAAAAGAAGAAGAAGAAAATCCCATAGCTGCTAAGAGGTAGAGTTAGAATTTGAACCCAGGCAGTCCAGCTCCAGAACCCATGCCTTAATTTCCAGCTTTAGGGAGAAACCAGGAACAGTCCAGGGAAGCTGTAAATGATACTCTGAGTTAACCCAAGGCTAGTCTGCTGCTTGGGCAATATGGTCATTCATTCACCTGCAAATAATTACTGGCTCATTCATTATATGTATTTTATGACAAGTTTTTTAAAAATTGGGGGAAAAAAACCCCCAAAATTGGCTTCCTTACAGGCACTACATGCCTGCCACTGGGTCCAGCCCTGGAGACATAGCCATGAGCAAAACTGTATGGTTCATGCCTTCAAACTAACTGGGAAGACAGTCATTTAGGCCAGTGTTGAGTGTGGATGAATGGGTGACGGGAATGACCTTGCCTGTGCTGGGAGGTTATGTATGTGTAGGCTTGAGCATAGCATTTGTGTGAATGGGCTTGTTTCTGTGTACACATCTGAGTCTGTATCTATGCTTGTATATGTATATATGTAAATTAACCATGAGTATATGGGTGAATCTGTCTGTGTTTTGGTCACTTTAAAGATAGCTGTTTGGTTTCAGGCATGGAACTAGAAGCAGGATTAACCTCCTTCCAAAAGTATGGGCAGACACACAAGATGTAGGTTAAAATTAAACAACCTTTAAGGCTCTCAATGCCCAGGGATCCAGAGAAGAGAAAGACCCCTAGCTAGTGAAGGGAGTTAAGTTCCCGGTTTCTCAGCACCACAAGCACAGTATGGCATAATGCTGATGAAATGGAGGAGGTTGTTCTAACGGCCTGTGGCCCCAAGGAATGGGGGAGGGAGTTACAGCTTAGTGGTTCTCATCTTTTAGCCCAGGGGTCCTCAGCGGGGGGTGATCTTTCTCCCAAAGGGACATTCAGCAATGTCTGGAGACATTTTTAAGACAAAGCATCTATTGGGAAGAGGTCAGGGATGCTGCTAAACATTCTGCAATGAACAGGACAGCCACCTCACAACAAAGAATTATCCAGCCCAAAATGTCAGGAGTGCTGAGGTTGAGAAACCCTGCCTCTCCTGAGTAATCTGTGCCTGTGCATGTCCAGTACCCCAGGCTCCGCCTGGAAGGTGGCCCTCTTTATAGAGCCAGCTCGTATAATCCTGCCTCTGCTTAAAAAGTGGCCAGAGAGATAGGACTGGGTGGCTCAGATACAGAGTAAGATTTAAGATCCTTTAATAATATGTAACTAGAAGCTAAAAACATAGCATTTGTGTCAAAGCTGTAATTGCAGTAATATAATCAAGTTCCATCAGCCAGCTTTATATTTATCACCTAAAGGCAATAAATAAATTTATTACAATGCAATCATAAATTTAAGGGTTAGTCTAGTGACAGAAGAAAGTGATATTTATTTTCTGGAGGGAGAGGGGCAAAAAGGGATTGGCTTGGGGTTCTTGGGGTCCTTTTATCAAGAAAATCATGCCTGTCTATGTCCGCATTCAGGTGATCATATATATGTGCACACTTATTTATTCATTCAGAAAATACTTTCTGAGAGTTTTCCATACATCAGGCCCAGTAGTGAAGGGGACACAGCTCTTGCCCTCAGTGGTTTTACATTCTAGGAGGGAGACCAATGCATATACAATCATCTGTAATGTAGAATGATGAGTGCTGGGTGACTGAGCCAGAAATTGAACCCAGGTCTGCCTTTTTACTCTCCTATATCACCTCCTGATGTGAGTTCACCAGTATACGTGCCCCTCTCTGTAGCTGTGTTCTGTGTGTTTATGGACATGTGTGATGTGTGCTGATGAATCTCTGTATAGTGGGGCATAGGCATACCCCTTTATGTGTATTGTGTGTTTATTCAGTGTTTATGTATGGGTATGCACATCTGTAAGTCCCTGCATGTTTAATTTCATTTGTGCCTGTGTGCATGTGTTTGTGAATATGTGAGAGCATCGTACACACATTTACATGTGTGTACATTGTGTTCTTGTATATATGAGACAGAGCAGTAATTGTTGGGGGTGTCACACATGTAGGCATGTCAGAGCATGTGCAACTGTGTGCCTCTTCACTGGGTTGTGTATGTGTCTGGGTTTTGTTTTTGCTACCCAGGTGTCCCTGGTGGTGAACGTGGCTAGCCAGTGTGGCTTCACAGATCAGCACTACCGGGACCTGCAGCAGCTACAGCGGGACCTGGGGCCCCACCACTTCAACGTGCTTGCCTTCCCCTGCAACCAGTTTGGCCAGCAGGAGCCGGACAGCAACAAGGAGATTGAGAGCTTTGCTCGCCGCACCTACAGTGTCTCTTTCCCCATGTTTAGCAAGATCTCAGTCACTGGCGCTGGTGCCCACCCTGCCTTCAAGTACCTGACCCGTGAGTCCTGAGCCTCTCCCTCACCTTCCCTTAGCTGGCTGAGGCCGTGGCTCCCTGGGCAGCAGGGGCCACTGGCTGGCTGGATGACCTGGGGCCCCTTCCTAGCCCCTTGCAGGTGGGTTGATGGTCTGTTCTAGCACTGAACTTTGAGGATGAGCTGAGGAGTATTCTTGCCTAAGAATACCTGCCCCCTGCTGCCTTGCAGTTCTCCCTCAGAGTCACTCTTGCAGATTTCTCTGGGCTCCTGTTTGCTTCCACAGGGGCTCCTAGGAGGAGACTGGGCCTTCAGGTTTTAGTCAGTGTAAATTCTTTGGGCTTATGGACGTAGCTGCAGATAGGGGATGCCGCATGCCTGGAGAAGGCTGGCTGGTGTCTCCTGTCCTGAGCCAGAGACAGAGTCTGTATAGGCCACAGGAGAGAAATCTTCTGAACTAAAATACCAGACTTTAATATTTGAGAAATAGATCCCTCCTCCAGAAAGCTCCGAACCACAAAATGGGGTCCTTGGCCAAGCTTGTCTTTAGGTCCTATTGCCTTCCTCAGGCCTTTCCCTTCCTTTGGGGGCTCCATTTTCACCTTCTCCTGCCTCCCACTCCATGCTTCTAGCTGCCTTCATATCCCTCAGCTCCACCCCCCAACTCATTCACTTGGAAGAGTAAATGCAAACACAGTGTAGCAAACAAAAGGTCCCTTACTGAGGCAATTTGAATTTTGCTCTGTGGGTCAATTCCAATATTTGCTTTTTTTCCTCCCTGTGTGTTTTTATTAGTTCCTTCCCAGTTCCCATAGTTATAGATCAAACCTGGTCGTGCTTTAGAAGCACCTGGGGAGCTTGTAAAAATGCATTAGCCCGAAACCTACTGAAGCAGGGCCCAAGAATCTGTTTATTTTAAGTGCCCCCTCCACCACCACCACGATTCAGATGCAACAGTCCATGGACTAACATTTGGAAACCATTACGATTTAATCAGAGCGTCAGGTAGAGACTATTCAGTACTTTGAGGTCATTAATAAGGGAAGATCTGATACTGCCTTATCAATCACTTCGCAGAATCCTAAAGCAGTAGTTCTCAACTTTGGTGCCACATTGGAGTCTCCTGGAAAGCTTTTGAAAAATACTGATGCCTGAGTCTCACCCCCAGAGATTCTGGTTTAAGTGATCTGGGATGTGGACTGGGCATCAGGATTTTAAAAAGCTCTCCAGTTCATTGTAATGAACAGAACCACTGCTTCAAGGGAGGGGTAGACACAGATAGTGGAATTCTAGGAGAGGGGACCCCAGGAAGCACACTTTGCTCTCCTTCTTCCTTTTTCTATAGAGACTTCTGGGAAGGATCCCACCTGGAACTTCTGGAAGTACCTAGTGGCCCCAGATGGAAAGGTGGTAGGGGCTTGGGACCCAACCGTGTCGGTGGAGGAGATCAGGCCCCAGATCACAGCGCTTGTGAGGAAGCTCATCTTGAAGAAGCGAGAAGACTTATAACCACTTTCCTTCCTCTCCCACTGTCCCCTCCCCCAACCTTGCACGGGTGACCAAAGCAAACTCAAATGGTGCTACAAAGGGAGAGACCACTGACTCTCCTTCCTCCACTCTTATCCCACCTACCCCATTATTCCCATGGGGGAGAAAAATCTATTTTGATTATTTGAATCTTGGAGCAACCTATAGGAACTCCTGGCCAGTGAGAGCTTTTGACCAATGGCTCACCAGCCAATAAGAACCTCTAGCCTATGAAAACATGTGGCATAGAAGTATTTCAAGCAGTAATCTCCTACCTGTTAAGAACTCTGTAAAATGGGGCCAATTCCTACCTTACAGTGCTGTTGTGAGGATGAGGATGAGGATGAAAGGCCTATAAAAGTGCCTAGGACAGTGCCAGCTAAGTAGGAGGCATTCAATAAATGTTTTTTGCATATGAACCAAAAAATAACTTGTGATCAGTAAAAACTTGCACCTAACATGAATATGAATTTCCAGCCAATGAGAATCCAGGCCAAACATTTATTTGTTGATGTTGTTATTGTTTTCCCATGTGTTATTTTAATTACAAAAGTAATACAAATTCATTGTCAAATAATACAAGATGATACAAAATAAAAATGAAAGTATCCTCCTTATTTTTTGTACTCTCACTCCCTGGAGTAAACACTGTTAGCAATTTGGTACAAAATCTTCCCTGACTTCTTTTTAATCAAGCCAGTCATTATTGCCCAATAAGAATTCACTGACCAAAAGTACACTACAATTACAAACAGGCAAAGGATATAAATAGATAATTCACAGAAGAATTTAGATGGATAATAAAGATACGAAAAGATGTTCAGTCTCATTCAAGTTGGAAAGGCTTTTTAAATAATAATACTCATTGCTGTTAAGGATGTGGGGAAATGGGCATTCACATGAACTGTTGGTGGGACAGCAAACTGGCACAAGTTTTGGAGGATGATTTGTCAGTATCTTTTCAAATAAAATATTTATATGCTTGGATCCATCATTTCTCCTTTTAAAAGACTCTCAAATTGCAAATATAAATATAAAATATTATGTGTGTACATTGTTCATAATAGTGAAAATTTAATACATCCCTGTGTCCATCAATATGGTCTGGTAACAAATTATGGTACAAATTCAAATGATATACTAATACAGTCATTAAAATGAATGAATTAATTTCTGTGCTACCATAGAAATTTGTCCAAAAGTGAAAAAGGGCAAGTTGTAATGAACACATGCGCACACACAAAAAACATCCAGTATAAACAAGTATAATATTTTTATTAAAAACTTATAATGTTAAGTGAGAGGGAGAGATGGAGACTAAACTTTTAATGGTGGTGCCCATGAGGGGGTGGGGTAGGATAACAAAAGTCATTCACTTTCTTTGTCAGCTATTTCTGTAATGTTTGAATTTTGTATGTAAAATATATATTTCACTTTTATATAAATATAAAAAGAGGCAGCTAAAAACTGAGGTGATGAACAGTCTCTGATCGATAATTCATTGGCCAATGAGAATTTCATGTCTGCTTCTCCCAAGGCCACTCTTCTAGAAGAAGGACACTCAGATTCAAATCCTGGCTGTGCCCTTGACTCACAGACTGAAAAATTGTTCCCTCTCTCCAGTCCTCCATTTTCCCACTGGACAGTGAAAGGGTGGACTGTGCTCACAATTCAACCTTAAAGTCTCCCTTAATGGTCCTTTTCAAAAGCTGCCCAGAGTAAATGAAGGCTATCTGTGGGCTGACCACAAACCACCCTATAGTGGCCTCCAGCCTTTCCTTACACACCCTGCTCCGAGCAGTGGCTCTGCACATGCTCATTTGCCCATGCACAATGTAACCCAGGTATCAAATTTTTGTGATGGACATCTCTCTGACCTCATCCTGCTTGGCCTGTCAGCTTCATCTGACGTTGCTGATCATACTCTTCTCCCTGATACATTCTCTTCCCTTAGCTTTCATGCCCCTGTCTTCTCTCGGTTTTCCCCCATCTTTCTGAGTGCTCCTTCCTCCTCAGTGTCTGTTGATGTCTCTTCCTCCTCTGCCCACTCCTTCCCTGTTGGTCTTCCTTGGGCTTCTAGGCTGGTCCCTTTTCTCACTCCATATACATCTACAACCATCTCATTTTTTCTCATGGTTTTGACAACCACCTACACCCTGACGACACCCAAATCTCTACCTGTATCTACACTGGACTCATATCCACTTGCCTACTGGGCATGACTAGGAGCACCTCAATTCAGCATCTCCAGAACTAAACTCATCATCTCTTGCTGGCACATCTGCTCTCCTTTCCACCCAGCCTTCACAACCACCCCCCCACAAGCCTTCTCTTTCACACACCACTCAGTTGCTCACGTATACACTATTCTTACTGTTTAAGCAACTGCCTTTCCTTCTCTCCTCAGCACAGTGCCTAAACTTTAGCAGATGAAATTTAATTATATGGTAAGCATTTTGAGCACTGGCTCCATGCTTTTCCTGCCAAGACCCTCTCTGGAAAACCAAAGAGCAAAGTTTCCTCCAGAATTCTAGAGGATTTTTTTTTTCCAGCTGAGGATTTGTCACTCCTAGTTAGACCTACATTCCTAGGCTTTGTCAGCTTTCTGCTGTTCCCCAGTCCCCTTCAATGTGCAAGAGTCCCCCTAGGAAAAATCTCACTTTAAATTGTCATCAAGTGTTACCTCAGTAGTTGGTTAAGCAGTATCTGCTAACAACTTAGTTTTAAATTAACCTCTTGGTTATCAGCTGACACTTGCATAGTTAAGATTTTATTTTCTGCTAATACCCTCTAACACTTTATTTATAAGCCAGATACTTTATTTATTAGGTTATATCTTAGCACTTAGTAGTTTTGCTACTTGCCACGCCTTAATTACTAATCAATATTTTAGTTGTCTGCTTAAATTATATTACTGACCCCTTAGCTCTCTGCTATTAGTTTAGTCTATTAGCCAGCCAGAGATGAGGAGTTTGGGGAGGGAGCCATTTCTGGCTGTGGATATGACAAAGACCTTTGTCTTTTGCTGAGCTCTCTTTTTACCCTCAGATGATTCTCATTCACCATCAACTGGTCCCAGGTCCTCAGAGAAAGGAAAGTTCCATCCTAGCTGCTTATTCTCCTCTGCAAGCTGGGCTGGAGTGCGGAGGGAGGAGAGTGTGACTGTGAAAGTGGGACTTTCTGGAAAATTATGGTTAGAAGGGACATTCATTCATCAACAATTATTTCTTGAGCATTGCCTATGTGTTAAGTTCTGCATTAGGTCCTACAACATGTGACCAAAATACACATGTTCCCAGCTGTCATGGTGCTCAGAGAATTGTGGGAAAGATTAACACTGAACACACAATTATACCAATTATTATGTAATTACAATTACGATAAGCACCAGGAAGAAGTACCAGGAACCACGATCATGTACAAAAGTGGCATTGGACCTATTCTGCAGTTCAGAGGAGGCTTCCCTAAGAAATGACAATTAAGCTGAGAGCTGAAATTTTAATAAGAGTTAGGGGAAAGAAGTGATGGGGGGAAAGGTTCCTAAACAGATTCAGTGGCTTGAGCAAAGACCCTAACAGAGGAAGATGCTCAATGGGATGGAGTCAGTGCTGCCTGGAGCCAAGTGATAAGGAGAAGGGCCCTAGAGGTAGGCAGGGGCCAGATCATTCAAGGCCTTGTAGGATCCAGGTAAGAAATGATAGTGACCTGACTCAACATGACAGAGCCCGTCTTCAGGCCCAAATCTGAAGGCCGGAAATAAACCCAGGAGCAGAGGCAGACACTGAACTACTGACAGGAAAAGTAGATGACTCTGGGGCTACCCAGAACACCAGTCACCATGGAGACCTGTGGAAGGCAGGCAGATCTGACCCCTCCCAGCTCCAGCAGGTCCAACCTGGGGTTGCTGAGGGAATTGCGGAGGCCTGGATCACGACAAGTCACCAAGCTGCTTGCACAGACTCTAGGTCCCCAGCACAGACTCTAGGGACTGCATTGCAGGTGGAATATAGGCCACAATCCTTGCTCTCAGCAAAGTGAAAGGAAAAGGAGAACTGACCTTTAATGAGTGCTCGCACACCTACATCCTCATCCCTGTGAGGTAGGTAGTATGACTTCCATTTTACAGATGAGACTAAGTGAGAAGTCCAAAGTCTCCCAGGAAGTTAACTGCTAAGTAGCAGCTGAAATCCAGGCTGATTTGGCACCAAAGTCCTTGCCTCTCCCTCTATTCTCTGCTTCCTGGACTCTAGCAAAACTCCAGTAGGGACAGGGAGGGTTTAGGATTAGAGACACTGATCCAGGGAGAAGGCCACTTACTCCAGGGTGTAGAAGTCTTGGAGTAAATTCCAGAAGTGGCTTATCTCAGTCTGAAAAAGAACTATGAATATGAAAAATGTTTAATAACAAGTAAAGTGCTGGGCTCATGTTGAGACCAGAGAAGGAGGGAGACAAAGGCAGTATTTCTGTAAAGTCTGGTGACTGGCAGACCCAGGACAAATCCCAGTTTCTGCCATTCCTGGCTGGGTCTTTGGGTGAGTAATTTAATCTTTCTGAGCCTCAATATCTTTATATATAAAATACCAATATCTCAGAATTATTTTTTCATTTATTCTTTCTCCTCCCTTGAACCATATGGCTATGCTGATTTTGAGTGTCCAGCAGAAGGGACAAGTAGGAGTTGAAATTTAGCCTGCCCTCTACTTACCCAGCCTTGCCTTTGGCATAGTGCTACAACAGGCCAGAGGAAGGGGCACTTTTTTCTGATCTGCACAAAAGCACACAAAGGAACAAGAGTGGCAACCAGCAGCCCTGACTTTCAGAACCAGGCCCCAGGCTGAGTGTGCTGAAACCAGCACTAAAGCAGGTATAATTTCTGTTCTAGAAAAGCCTGTAGTCTGAAGCTGTAATTCCTAAGTGAGATGATGGTACACAGAAGTGCTCAAAGGATGGTACACATAGTCAGAGTCAGACCAGCAGATGCTGCAAGAAAAAATGGTACCTTGAGTGTTGGTCACAGAAGGGCTTCCTGCAGGAGGGGTTTCTTCAAGCTGTGTAGAGAGGATTGAAGGGTAGAGAGTATTTAGATAAGCAAAAGGAAGGAACTACATGGGCAAAAACTTGGGAGAGGAGGCTCCTTTCTCAAGTTAAACTGTCTGAATCAGAGGGTTCTTGTAGGAAAGAAGAGGCAGGCATAGTTGGAGAGATATGGAGAGTTCTGATTTTAGAGGTTAGACTGGAATCATTGGGGTTACTTCAACAGCTCAGCTAGAGCCTTCAGAGGATCTCTCTGTTGATAAGTATGTGGAGGGAAAGAATCAAGTGCAGAGAAAAAAGAATCATATAACTCTGCCTCAAAACTCAAAATAATTCTCTTTAACATTACACTGGAAATTCTAGACAATGTAACAAAACAAGAAAAGAAATAAAAGGCATCAACTAGAAAGGAAAAGTAAAATTGCCTTTACTTACAAGCAACATATTATGCTGCCTGTGAGGAAATTGGTTTTTCATGCTAACATAAAAAAATCCTAAGTAGTCTATAAAAAAGCTAGTAGAACTAGGAAGTAAATTTAGCAAGATCTCAGAATACAAGGTGAATATTCAAAAATAAGTTGAAAAAAAAGTTGAATTTCTATAAATTGGCAACAATTGAAAAATCACAATAAAAATGTCATTTACAATAGCAAATTTTACAAAATATGCACAAGACCTGTACATGGAATAGTATAAAACATTGCTGAGAGAAATTAAAGAACTAACTAACTAAAGAGATTGGGAATTGAACTGCGAAACTTAATATTAAGATATTAATATTCTCCAAATTGATCTATTGATTCAATGCAATCCTAAGCAAAATCCAAGCAGGGTTTGGGGGACAGAAATTGATAAGCTGATTGTAAATTTTATAAGAAAACGCAAAGGACCTATAATCACTAAAACAATGTTGAAAAATAAGGACAAAGTTAGAGGACTTATACTATCTAATTTCAAGACTTACCTATAAAGCCACAGTAATTAATACAGAGTGGAACTGGCTTAAGGATAGATCCAGATCAGATCAAAGAAACAAAATAGAGAATCCAGAAATAAATCCACACATATGTGGTTAATGGTTAATTGAGTTTTGACAAAGGTATCAAGTTAATTCAATGGAAAAAGGATAGTCCTTTCAAAGGATGATTTTGAAACAACTTTTGCATCACACTGAACATGTAAATTAAAATGGATCAGAGGCATAAACACAAAAGCTAAAGCTATAAAATTTTTGAAGAAAACAGAACATCTTTGTGATCTTGGGGTAGACAAAGATTTTTTTTAGATAGAACACTAATCTTAGAAAAAAAATGATAAATCTTTTTTATCTTAGAAAAGCACTAATCTTAAAGCACCAATGTTTTTTAAAAAAGTAATAAAGTGAGCTATCAAAAATTTTAATTTCTGCTTTTCCAAAAACACCCTTGAGAGAAATGAGAAGGCAAGCTAAGATTGGGAAAGAATATTTACAATAATATCTTTGATAAAGGATTTGTACCCAGAATATATAAGAACTGTTAAAATTCAATAAGAAGATAACTCAACTTAAAAACAGGCAAAACAGAAAATATTACCGAAGAAGATATATGAGTGCTTAATGAGCACATGAAAAGACATGCATCATCAGCCACTAGGAAAAAACAAATTAAAGCCACAATGAGACGCAACTTCACACCTGTAAGAATAAGCAAAAGGAAAAATACTGACAATACCAGTGTTGGTAAAGACGTAGCTCCCTGCGCTTTACACGTTGCTGGTGGGGATGCAAAATGGTGCAGGCACTCTGGAAAGCAGTCTGTCAGCTTCTTATAAAGTTCAATACACATCTACTCTATTAACCCAAAATTCCACTCATAGGATTCACCCAAGAGATATGAAAACAAAGGCACCAAAAGATAAGCATATATGCAAAAATTTTATAGCAACTTTATTCATGATAGTCCCCTACTGGCAATAATCCAAATGCCTATTAACAGTTGAGTGGACAAATAGCAGTATTTCCAGATAATGAGCATACTTCAATGTACTTGGCAATAAAAAGGAAGGACTACTTGTACATGCAACAATTTCTGTTTGTCTCAAAGGCATTGTGGTGAGCAAAAGAAGTCAGGCACAAAAGAGGACATACTATCTGATTCCATTACGATAAAAATTCAGGAATAGCAGAACTAATCTATAGGGAGGGGGAGCTGAGCAGAGGTGTCTAAGGCAAGGCTAGGGTTTGGGAGGAGGGCTGACTGCAAAGGGGCACAAGGGATGATGATGGGTGATGGAAATGTGCTGAATTTTGACTGTGGTGGTGGTTATATGAGTGTATACATTTGGCAAAATACACCACACTGTACATTTAAAATGAGTATATTTTATTGTTTGTAAAACTGGTTTTAAAAGAAAGACAATTTCAAGAGAAGCATTGTTGTATAGCAATAAAAGAAACTGGAATCTAAACATCGAATAAAATGGATGATAAATCATCATATATTCACTCAGTGGAAAACTAAATAGCAGTAAAAATGAATCAACCAGATTGAGCACACACATTAGTATAGACAAAGCTCAAAAACATAAGATTGAGTAGAAGAAAGGCAGATTCCAGAAGAATAACTGCTATGATGCTATTTATTTAAAATGTAATCACATGTAAAACAATTCCATACGTTGTTCAAATATCCATACATATCTGATAAATCCATAAATAAAAGCAGGGGAATGATAAACACCACATTAAGGGTTATGGGACCAGGCAGGCAGGGAGGAGTACGGAGGAAGGGGGGGGGTGCATCAGTCGGGACTGATCACATTTTTATTTCTTAAACTTTCACGGAGAGTTCATGGGTGGTCCTTGTATCATACTTTATGTTGTTTGCGTTTTTTAAAGATTTCATAGGAAAACAAGCAAACAGCAAACTAATGAAAATCTAAACAAAAAGGTGACCACCTAGAGTTGGGGGAGAGCCTGGATGGTATCAGAAGATCTGAGCCTTGGTCCAATTTGCTCCTGGATTTGATGTTCCATTGTAGCAAAGTCACTTCTCTCAGAAAGAGATGCAAGCGCCTCATTCTGGAAGAGAAGGGAAAGAATCTGTCCTGGGCATCAAGGGAGAGGCCATGAGAGGAACCGGCACTTAAAGGGACTCAGTTTTAGTGAGGTCAGTGTCCTTTCTTTGCTTCTGCGGTGAACTGCAGGCTGGCACTGAGGCCCGGTCCAGGATGGGAGGAGCCATCGGGAAAGGAGGTCGGAGTGGCACAGCTGAGGGCAGTAGGGCAAGGGGAGAAGGGCTGCTCCATGGTGTCGAGTCCAGGGTCTGGGGGCAGACCATCCAGGGAGTGGAACTGAGTCCTCAACCCCAAGTTGTGCCCAGGGTTCTCAGCCACCCTGAGTGGAGCTGCATGGCCCACCACAGCGAGGGGCATTTCTTTCTTGACCCCTGAGGACCAGATTCCTGGAGCAAGCCTGCAGAGATCCAGAGCGCACTGTTTTGAGAGCCATGCAGAGGAGGCTTCCAGTTACTGTGGCTCCCAGGTGCCAGGCTTCTTGCTCTTCCATCTGGAGTAATCTTAACTACTGCCCTGAGGCAGAGAGGAAAAGTGACCAGCCTACAGCCACGCCACAGGTGACTGGAACTTATTACTTGTATATTCTTGAGCAAGTTCCTTAACCTCTCTGGGTCCAGTTATACTAAAGTGGATGCAAAATTGTGTATATGTGTATCTGGAAGACTCCACATCAAAATATTAATAAGTATTTCTGTGTGGTGAGATTATGGGTGATTTTTATTTTTTCTTTTGGTTATCTGTATTTTTGAACTTGTTGTTTTATCATGAATAAGTAAGTATTCAGTTATTTTTATTTTTTTAAGAGTAACACTGCACAGAGTTGTGAGGATTAAAGGAAATAATGAAAAGCATAGAGCACAATTTCTAGTTCTTAGTGCGTTCTTCACAATTGTGAGTTCTCCCTGCTCACTCTTCTCTCCTATATTTCCCTTCCCTTCTGGTCTTGGAGACTCTGGCATCCAGACCTCAGGTGGGGAGGAAGGAGCTGGTGGTGCAGGACTCTGACCACTTACTGACTGTGTGACCACTTATTGGCTTTGGGTAAATCACTTAGCCTATCTGAGTCTCAGTTACCTTGTCTGCAAAATGGGAAGAAAAATACCTAACTCAAGGACTATATGCCATACAAGATGGGAAACTGCCTGGCACATAGTAGGTCTGCAATGCATCTGTAGGAAGAAACATGATGCACACAATGAAGGAACAAACATTAGAACAGGTGCTAGACCATAAGAGGTGGAAGATTTTAGCAGATTCCACAGAGCCCAAGGAGTCCACAGATAGAGTTCAGCATGAGAGAGGTCCACGAACTTGGATTTTTAAAAATTACATCCTTGTTTTCACTGCCCTCTAACTCAAATTTAGCATTTCCTTCTATCATGCATGTAAGCAACAAATCACAGCAGTGTTAGCAGAAACTGTGACTTTGTCAACAATAGAAATCAGTTATTTTTGTATTGCATTACAATAGCATTATCTTGAAATACTGTTTACACTTGTTCATCACCTCAGAATTACAATATCTAATAGATGAATTTCTAAATCTTCTATTTAATATGTTTAAAAAGGACTACTTCACAAAATAACTATTTTGATAATGATTCTATATAATTGGTATCCTTTGTAATGCTAAGTAATTTACTTTTTGTGGTTAAAAATATTTTTCTGAATAGGGGTCCATAGTCTTCATCAGACTGCCAAGGGGACACTTGGCTAGACGGACATTGGTACCAGTCCTGCCTTGGCCATTTGCTGCTTTGGGACATTGAGCTTGTTATTTCTCTCAGGGGCACAATCATCCCCACTTGGCTTACCCTACAGGGTTGCTGGGAGGAAAAAATTAATTCTTGGCTGGAAAAGGGCTTTGGAAACTGTTGGCGCTTCCCAATTTTTCCAAAAGCCAGAGAAGAGTGCTTTCTACCTCACAGCTGAACCCCATATCTCCAGCAGACCTCACTCCTTTCCACAGGATTCCACCCTTCCTATTTACTCCCCATCTGATATATAAAGAGGCCAAAGTGCACCTCCATTAGAGCATGTCATCCAGTTCTCAGCCTGCAGAGATCCACAGCTCAGGGAAGGGATTTTCTGGAAGATAATAATTTCTTCTCCTTTTCACATTTGACCTTACAGTGACCCTTGAAGACACTACTCCGTCCAAACTTTTTCATTCTCCTTCATATGGCCATCCCTCTGTGACCATGGTCCTTACATTTCCCCTTTCACTGCTCTGTCCTATGATCGTCTGTCTGACTCCCCCATGATGCCGTGACCCAGATCTGACCTCTCTCAGGAGCCCTGGTGCCCAAGTCAAGGGCATGGTACGTATCAGCATCTGAGGAGCTGTCCTGGATGAAAAAAAGGAACTTGAAGCACAGAGAAAAAAAGCAGAGAAGCAGTAGAGCTAGAGCTTGGGCCCAGATCCCCTAAGGCCCATGAGTTATCCCATACACACTGAAAGCAAGGGATGGAGGAACTAGAGAGTCTCAAAGCATCACATTAACTATTTCCTACTCTACCCATTGCTGTGAAAAATGAGAGCTAAAGATTATGCAATCTTGAGTTAGTCCCTGCCCATCTGTCCAATGGGAACGTCAGATTCAGTGGCTTTCAAACCTTTTTGACCTGGACTCAAAATAAGAAACAGATTTCACATCATGATCTGGTCCACAATACATACAGATATATGTAACTGAAAAAACATTTAATGAAAGAATACTCAGCTTTACAGTGCTAAGTATTTGCAGTGTACTTTTTCTATTCTATTCTATTTATTTTTTAATGCTAGCTGTAACTCAACTGATTACATGACCCACAGGTCCTTTTCAGCCCTAGCACCCTGATTGGCTGAATGGGAATTATTGGCAACTAAAGTTCAGCACTCCCTAGTCCTGGCTCAGAGTAACTGGCCCAAACTGCACCTCTCAGAGCCTGAGTTTCCCAGTGTATCAGAGATATATAGATAGGCAATCTCCAAAGACTCCATACAACTCCTTCAGGCTGTGGTCCTCTGATCCTAGTGAGAACACTCACCTTGTGACCTGAAATAATGTCTGAGAATGGAAAAGTGTACTGGCTTTGCTTCCTAGTGGATGGAATTACCATCTGGACGCCCACTAGCCCTCTTGTCCCAAGTCAGTGTGGCAGGGAGTGAAAATGGGAGTGTGAACATGTCAGTGCATGAGCTAGCTGCTCAGGGAAAGGAAGTGGCAGGCAAGGAAGCCAGAAGATGAGAACAGGAAAAGTCACTGGAAAAGAGGTGGTGTGAGAGCCCCAGAGAGAGTAAGGGCTTGGGAACAAGACAGACCCAGGTTGAAATCCCATGGGGTTAAGAGCCCACGGAAATGACTTTCATCTGACATTCAGCTCTCATTTATTAAAAAAAAAAAAGTTTGAAAATCTCTGGTCCCCTGGGTTGTTGTGAGGGTTAAGCGAGGTCGTATATTAATCATCCCCATACTGACCCTACTGTATGGTCGATGTGCCCCGCCCTAGCCTGGAACCTCCATGAGATTCCCAGCGCCTAGCACGGCGCCTAGCACAACGGCTGGTGCTCAGCACGGGTGTGGAATCCAAGGAGGCGGCTTCGGTTCCCGCTCTGCCACCCTGGACATGGGCTGTCTCTCCGAGCACCCAGCGCCCAAGTGCATAAATTGGTAACGTAGTGCAGCCGGTGGGGGCCACGGGCAGAGACTTGCGCCGGGTAGGCTTCCCGGGGCTGCTCCCTCCTCCGGATCTGCGTGTTGCCCCCCGCCCCGGGCTCGGGCGTCGGCTCCCGGCCGCCTCTCCACTCCCACCACTCCTTGGCCCTCCTCCTCCCTCCTTCCCTCTCCCTCCTCCTTTTCCCCTCCTGCCGAGCCCTGTCCGCGTACCTGGTCGCCTCTCTCGGTCCTCGGGGACTCTATCTCTAACCGCTGCAGCTCCGCGCCCCTCGCGGGGTTTTTCTCGGTCTCTGCCTCAATCCCTGACTCTCTGCTTATCTCTGCCTCTCTCTCTGTCTCTTTCTCGGGCTCGGTTCTGTCTCCGTCCGTCTCTCGCTCGCCCGGCTACCCGTGCCCTCTTTCGCCGGCCGTCTGGTGGCCCGCGGTGGCGGCGGGCCCGGCGCGGGGCGCAATGAGCGGCGCCTGCACGACCTACGTGAGCGCCGAGCAGGAGGTGGTGCGCGGCTTCAGCTGCCCGCGGCCGGGGGGCGAGGCGGCCGCTGTCTTCTGCTGCGGCTTCCGCGACCACAAGTACTGCTGCGATGACCCGCACAGCTTCTTCCCCTACGAGCACAGCTACATGTGGTGGCTCAGGTACCCACCCGGCCCTAACCCCACCCAGAGTTCCACTCTAGTCTTAGCCCCCTTGCCCCATCCTCGGCCCAAATGCGTGCTAAACCCTCAATCCTCAAACCCACCCCGTCAGGGCCAACCTGCACCCAGCCTGTATCCCTTCAGGCCCCATACTGACCTTTGCTCTCACTCTGTCTCCAACCCAGCTCTCTGTGCAGACGCTTCTCAGCTCCATCCCCCTATCCTAACCCAACAATTATTAAGGTCCATCCTTGAACCACCCGCCCCAGCTCCACCCTGGAAAACCTTCACTTTAGCCCCACCCCAAACATCCTCATCCACCACCCTCAGCCCGACCTTAAATTACACAATAACCCTCACCCTAACAGCAAACTCCCACCTTGCAAAGGTTCACCAGATACCCAAACTCCTCCCTTATCCAAGTGCTGACCAGGGTCCCCTTCATAATATCATCTGCCACATCCCTGACCTTACCCACTCCCCAATACTGATCTCTATCACCAGCCCTAACCTCCTCCTCAGATCCTCCCTGCAACCCAACCTCAGCTCTCCTCCCCCACCCTGACTCCAAACATTACCTAGACCTACAGTCAAACCTCACCTTGAGCCTTAATACCTCATCTGATGCTACACCCCAACTCAGCCTCAGCCTCTGCCCAACCTCAACTCTTTTCTCCCCCCTCATATTTAGTCATTCTTTCGATCATCACCCCTTCCTGAGCACTTGGCCAGGCCCTGTGGTAAGTTCTGGGATGTACCCCACTCCCAAGCCAAAGCAGAAACCAAGGATTCCAAGTTGCCTACGAGTTCATCATGAGATAATGACAATGCCATAGCAGGAGCCAGATCAGTGTAATTTGGGTGAATCCCTATCCACAGGACCTCAGTTTCCCCACTAGTTCAGGGAAGGAGGTGGTTAGAACAGTGCTGGCATTCCTGGAACTTGTGGGGGGCTGAGAGGGCAAGAGATCTCAATCTCTCTGGGTCCCTAAAGGCCTCACCCAGAAAATAGGACCTGATCCTGAGGCTGCACTGGGAAACAGGCATCGACAAAAATGGAGCGGGCCATCTCAGTAGACAGTGATCTTCTTGTCCCTGGAGGTATGTGACCAGCAGCTGCATGCTCTCTGGGCAGGAAAGGACAGTCTGCCTCTAAAACCTCTCTGAGCCTCTGTCTTTTCATCAAATGGGGAGGATGATTTCTGACTAGGGCAAGGACCAAATGAGATCAAAAGGTAAAATCAACTTGGCATATACCACTAACAATTACAGTTATTGCTTTTCTAGACTGCTTAGTCTGTAACTCCAAAGGATTTTCAGATGGCCAGGTTTTCAGATCCTGCACATTCAGCTGCTGTCACCTAGGGAATTATATTATTCTCTGTTCATCCATATTTTCATTCATTCATCATAGCCTTTGTTTTGTGCCAGAGGCTATGCTAGGTACTAGAGACACAAAAATCAATTATTCCCTCTCTGAGGACCTCACAGTCCATTTAAAGAGATACAACATGCATCTGAAGTATAACAATGGAGTATCTGTTGAAGAACCACTGTGTACTTAGCACTGAGCTGAGTGCTGAAATATGATAGTGCTGACCTCCCTTTGAAGTATGGAAACAGTGTGGAGCCTTGCGGCTAGTTAGAACCCTGTCCTAACTTTGGCTCTGTCACTTATTAGCTACGTAAACTTGGGCAAATTATCTCTGAGTCTCTTTTGTCATCTTTAGAATGGCAGTAATGATACCTGTCTTATGGAATTGTTGTGAAGATTAAGTGAAATAATGCATGTGAAAGTGACTAGTGCATATAGTAGGTGCTCAATGAAAGGGAGTTCCCTTTCTCTGGTTTGTCAGTGGGGAAATTGAAACTCAGTATGAAAGTGAATTGTCCAAGATTTTCCAGCAATGATATACTGAGATTTAAAGAACATCACCTAGCACCATCCAGAAGCTAGATGCATTCACACATTTGCAACCCTGGCATATCTTCTCTCCATTTTACAGATGAGAAAACTTAAAAGAGGTTGATTTTCTATCTGAGAGTGCCCCAGTGAGAGGAAGTGGCACAGCTGGGATGAAAACTCAGGCCTGTCTGGTCCCAAGTCCAGGCTTGACCTGCTGGACAACTAGCTTACTATAACCTGCTCTACTAAGATCACTTGAAAAACTACTCACTGACCCTCTGCTGTCTTCTGGGCACTATGCTAGCCCTTGGGGGGACAGAGATAAGTAAATCCCTCAGCACCAAGCCAGGACCCCATCCTTCTACTACCACCCCTATCCCTACACACCTCTTATGGTCCCTCTACCTTGCCTTGGACCCTCTTGAGGCATGGAGTGCTTTACTGGCTCAGACAATGAGGTAGAGGGTTGGATGGGGTGACCTCTGAGGTTACATCACATGTCAGTGTGCTTCCATTCTGTGACCCCAAGGGAAGCTGAAAGGTTCTAGCCTGCAGGGCTGACTCTTCCTAGGCTTGGATATAAGTGGTTCATAAACAACACAGACAGTTGCCAAGTGGAGGAGGGGAACCAGTGTCCTCAAGACATCTAGGTGATCAGTGTCCTCCAAACCTGAAACAACCCTCCTAGTATGTTTCTGTCAGAGCCCCACCATTGCAGAGTGGAGACCTTGTTTTGCTCTGGACTCCGTTTGGCCCAGTTCATGAAAGCTAGCCCTTAAAAACATAAAAACCTACAGGTAAACACTGTTTCCTTGGATAGTGCTCAAGGAGAATTGCTGTCTTTAAAAGCATGTCTCAGGAAATGAAGACTCCCTGTGGAGAAGCAGCTGGTGCTATCACACATCTGATCCACTTTCCAGACACCCTCTATCAGTAGTTCTGTTTTTCATCAGGATGTGAGCCAAAAGGCAGCAGCCTTGCTGGAGGGCAGACCTGGCAGCCAGGCACTACCTCTATCTCATTTAATCTTTATGGACACCTGATGAGATAAGAGCTTTTATGAATGAAGAAAATGAAGACCAAAAGGTAAAGAATTTTTCAGCTTATATGTTCAAACTTAGAACTGCCTGACTCAAAAGTCCTAACAAATGTTAGACCACCCCTCCAGTCCTTTCCTGGAAGTCACAGTGGGTTATCTATCTTTCAGGGTCATAGAGCTGGGAAATCCTGGAAGGCTAGCAGCTCTTTAATCCAATTTCCCATGCTGGGCAGGAATCTCTAATCTCTGAAAGGTGTGCTCATCCAGGTGTTCTGTGCAAACCTATCCAATAATAGGAAACTTGCCACCTCTTGAGGCAGTACACATAGGACAACGCTGATCATTTAAAGTTCATCTCATACTAAGTACAGATTTTCCCTGTTGGGCCCTCCCCTGTTGTTTCCAGCTCTGTTCTTGGAAGCTGGTTCCTCTGTCTCCAGACAGACCATCAGAGACAGTGCCCACTCCCTGACTAACTGATGATCTGGACTATATCCCCCTAGTCCTCTCACCCACTCCTCAAAGGATCCTACTTTTCGAGGGCCCTTTCCATCCAGGTGTCCCTTGTGAAGTGTGGGGCCCCAACCTGAGCACAAGTCCCCCAGGTAACAGCCTTATAAACAGTAAGGATATCTCAAAAAAGGAAATAATACTTCACTAAAACACTTACAAGAACTAAAAAGTACTACATGCTCAATGTGGAAAATGTGGAAAGGAGAGGAGAAACAAAAAAAGGAAAGAGATCATGGGCGATCCAGTATGCTAGCTTGGGTTCCCCAGAAGATGAGGATTTGAGGGCAAGTAGTTTATATGACAAGCGATCCTAGAAAACACTAGTAGAGGGTGGGGGAGTGAGACAGGAAAGGGAAGGAGCTAACTAACGATGGTGTATTACCAAGCGAGTCACCACTGAGGGTCCCCAGAGCTCAAACCTGCTGAACTCTGCTAGCCAGTGTAGAACACACACCTCAGAGTCATCTCACCGGAGGGCCAGGAAGCTGGGGATTCACATACCAGTTTCTGTCAGCCATTGGCTGTGTGCTAGTGGGAGAAGGGAGGCATTAATTTTCCTGCACTTCTGACCTAAACAATGTGCAGAGACTGTTCTGGCCCCAAGAAATTCCGGGGAAAAAGATACAGATGCTGGCATTTGAAACCCTGGTCAGAATATTCCACAATTCCAAGACCTAATGGGACACAGACAGGACATCTACAGCCTATGGTACACCCAGAAACAGCCTGTTACCGTTAGCATTTTAGTGTATTTCCACCCAACCTTACCCTGCTGTGTTATGTATGTATATGTTATGTTTATTTATTAAAGTTAGGGTTATGCTATATATTTAGTAATGTGTCCTGCTTTTTTCACTTAGCAGCTCATTAGAATGTATCCTTGGTCTTAAATATTATTTGAAAACATGTTTTTAATGGCTCTATACTATTACATCACAGGAGTATCCAATAATTTATTTAGCCATTGGAAAACAGACTCTCCAAAGCTCTAAGGTGTTTCTGTTTAGTGGAAATTAATCATCAGTTAGTTGGGAGTGAAATGGCAGAAATGGCAAGGGCAGGAATCTGGGGTTGGGGTCAGGGTTGAGGGGTGGGCAGAAAAGCTGTAGGAATCAAAGGCAGAAAAGGCACACAAACAAACCTGGTGCTACCTATCCCCTACTGTTAGGAGAACATCCCACAGTGTCTGACACAAAGTAGCTACTCAATAATTACTAACTGCCTACTACGTGCCAGCACCTGTACAAGGAGAGAATAAAGCCAGTTAAACATGGTCTGAGTCTGCCGTCAAGGAACACACGAGGAATATGTTGAATACCTATTATGTGCCAAGAATATTATACAGATCATTCATCCTCACTACCACCTGTGAGGTGCTATGTTTTGATCATTCTCACTTTTCAGACAAAGAAGCTGAGGCTCAGAGGTTAAATAATTTCATCAAGATCTCACATCGAATTAGTTAACAGACCTGGGTCCTAAACCAGGAAGGTCTGTAAGAGTTCCAAAGCTCTTTGCTCTTTCCTTACCACGCTGGTTGCCTGACCCAGTGGGGAGCGCTAGAGGCCCTGAGTAAGGTGTCTGGCTGGGTTAGCCTGGCACGGGAGAAGAAAGGAGAGAGAAAGATGACCAGGGAAAACACTGAGGAGGAGACATTTGAGATGGGCCTTCAAGGACAGGAAAAATTCTGATGTGGGGAGAGGATGGTAGAGATCATGTGAAACGGGAAAGATAGTGGCCTCGAGAAAAGGCCAGGAGGTAGTTATCTGGAGACCGGGTGATGGTGACTGAGGCCTGACCTGGGGCAGAGGCAGTGAGGTTGAAGACAGAGGGACCAGCAGCAGGGAGTGTTCTAGACGTGGAGTCCACACTAGAGTGATGACCTGCTAGAGGCTGGGTCAGAAATTACCTTGAGGCTGGAAGGACAGCTGGTGTTTAAGGCCCACCATATGTCTTGATTTTTAAGAAACAGCAGTGTGGGGAGGGCTCTTTAAGATCATCTCCAGCTTCCCCAGGTGGAAGCAGGTTGAGGAAAGGAGAGGAGAAGAGAGGGAACACACATGGAGTCCCAGCTACCTGGTGGCACGGAGCCATGTCAAGTCATGTATGTGGTGAGTACCTGCCACCTAGTTGATGCTCTTTCCCGTGCTTAGACCCAGAAAGCCTGTTTAGGGCAAGTAGAGACAGAAGTTCAAGTCGGCTGATTCCTCTAACTCCTACAATGCTTCTCCTACAGCATGCTGCTTCCCAAGTCCTTTTCTGACCCTGTTCCCTTACGGTCTTCTCTCCCCAGTATTGGCGCTCTTGTGGGCCTGTCCATAGCAGCCGTGGTCCTCCTGGCCTTCATTGTCACCGCCTGTGTGCTCTGTTACCTGTTCATCAGCTCAAAACCCCACACAAAGTTGGACCCAGGCTTAAGCTTACAAACTACAGGTAAGAAAGAGGTCACATGATTTCCTTGTATTCAGCAGGCTAGCACCCTTGCAGAGGGGAGATATTTAGAAATGATGTTTGGAACATTTGCCTCATGAGTGTTCCTGGAATATTCAGAACCAGGAGCACGTTTCTCAGGAAGTTCACGACATGAACATTTCTATCCCAAACTCTTCATGTGCTCATTCAAAATAATTCAATATAGTCAGCATTCTATTTGTTACATGAAGATGTTATTAAATATCCTACGATACAGAGGACAGCACCCTACATAGAGAATGATCTGACCCAGAATGTCAATAGTGCTGATGCTGAGAAACCCTAGAATAGAAAGAGTCCAGAAACAGATTGATTTAAATGGGGTAAGATGAATAAAATGTTTAATTTTAAAAATAAGGGAAATGTTGGCAAATTTGCCTACATCAAATACAAAAAGATATCAAATACAAATAATACAAAAGACACCATACATAAAGTTAAAAAAACCAGTGGTGGACTGCAAAGATATTAGAAATACAAATACACACACACAGTCAATCCTCATTATTCACAGATTCCATATTTGTGAATTCGCCTACTTGCTAGAACTGATTTGTAACCTCAAAGATCAATACCTGCAGTGTTTTGAGGTCATCTGCAGATATGGATGTGCACAGAGCAACAAAAAATGTGAGCTGCCTTGTCACACACATTCCCAGCTGAGGCTGAACAAGGCCATGCTCTGCCTCCTTATTTCAGCTCTTATATTGTAAACAAGTGTCCTTTCCGTGGTATATTTAGTGCCATGTTTTTGCATTTTTATGATTTATTTTGGTGATTTCACTGTTGAAAATGACACCCAAATTTAGTGCTGAAATGCTGCCTAGTAGTCCTCAGTACAAGAAGGCTGTCATGCGCCTTATGTAGAAAGTACATTTTTAGATAAACTTTGTTCAGGCAAGAGTTATAGTGCTGTTGGCCATGAGTTGAATGTTAATGAATTAACAGTGTATGTTAAATAAGGTGTCTTTAATAAGAAACACGCACAGAATGAAGTTATGTAATGATCAGCTGACAAAAATGTTGTAGCGAGAGGGTCACAGGAACCTGGCTTTGTACTTCTCCTAGGTGCAATGGTTCAGTATTTGCAAATTCAGTGTTTGTGGCAACTTTATAGAACATAACTACTACAAATAATGAGAATTAACTATCGTATATAAAATAGAGACAGGATTGATATCCAGAATATATAGGCACATCTTTGAACAAATGAGAAAAACATAATCCTCTGGAAAATACAAATGCCCAACACTCATGAAAAGATGCTCAACTTACTAATAATCAGGAGAATGCAATTTAAGAACGACATACCTTTTTTTAAAAAAAAAAAACAATTACATTGGCAAAAGTCAAAAAACAGATCACATTAATAGTGAGAAGTTTGGGTGGAAAGAATGGATTCTCTCTCAGATACTGCTGGTAAGAGCGTAAGTCTACAACCACTTTGTAGAGCAATTTGGCAATACCTATTTAAACTAAAAATGTATATACCCTATAACTCAGCAATTCCACTTCTAACTATCTGCCCTAGAGATATTGTTGCACTTGGAGAGGACTTGTAAAGATGGATACCGTGACAGCTGGTCACTGGAAACAAACTAAATGCCCATCAGTAGAGGAATAATGAAATATGATACTGCACTTAATAGGAATGAACTAGCTTTAAAGAGACCATATCATTTGCTCTTCACAATAACCAGGAAGAGTATAGATCTTATTAGAATCCATTTTACAGATGAAGAAACTGAGGCCTAAGGTGCCTACTGAGTAAGTGACAGAGCCAAATCCACCTCCACCTTCCTTCTTCTCCCTATCCCTGTGCTGAGAAAGGGAAGTTCCTGCTATATGCTAGACACTATTTGAAACTTTACATGCACTAACCTCATCTAATTTTCCCAACTGCCTCAGTGAGGTAGGTGTTACTATCACCCATTTTACAGATGTGAAAACCAGGTCTCAGAGAGGCGCACAATTTGTAAACTGCAGAGCAGGAATTCAAATCTGTATTTTTCTGCCTCCAAAGTCCTACTATTTCTCCCTCACCAGGCTGGGTCTGTGGGTGCACCTGCTTGTGCTCTGCTCCCCTCGTCTCTCCCCACCCCAGCCCTGCAGCCGTTCTAACTCAAGGGAACACAGTTCATCTGCTGGCCCTGTGCATGCAAAGTACCCTCCTGCTTTCCACTGCCCAGCCACCAGCTGTATTATTCGGTCAACAGGGTTTGAGACAGTTTCTTGCTTTTTGCTTCTTATTTTTAGGATGGAAGATGCATTTCCTGACTCTTTATTAAATGATAGCTTTCAGTTCTCTCTGCCTTTTGCCTAAACTCAGCTCTGAGTTCCCCTTTCTTCTTCATTTAGTGCTATCCTCTCCTTCCTGTGAACCCACAGCATCAACCCAGGAGCCTCTTGTCCCTCTTGCACCTGAGACAGTTTATAGGCCCACTCTCTTACATTCATCAGAGCTTTCCTCTTGACACAGACTTTCATATGTTTCTGTCTCCCTCTCCAGTAGGACATGCAGAGAGATCATTAACCCCATTTTACAGGAGAGGAAACCAAGGCTCAGCCAAGGGAAGTGAACTGGCCAAGTCTACACAGCTAGTGAGCATGTGTTGCTAGGATGTTAACCCCCATCTCCCAACTAGGTCTAAAGCCTAGACCATTGCACTGCACCTTCAGTCCTGATCTCTGAGTCTGGGGGCAAGGGACAGTGGGGAGTGCCTTGGCAAGAGCAGAGTGGAAATCGTACAGAGTTCCTGCTAACAGGCTCCTTCTTCTGCCCAGGCTTTCTGTACTGTCCCATCACCCCACCCCATCCCATCCTCCAAACTTGGGACGCCACAAAGACCATAACTTTCTTACTCTGGTACTTTGTGAGGAACTTGGTGAGAAGGCCGACCAAGTTCCTACTTTTGTGCTAGGCACTACACTATGGCCTTTAAACATATTATCCCATTTAACCTGTTCAACTACCCTACCAGGTGGTTATTATCAATCCTATTTTTCAGATGAGATGAATAAGTATGGAGTTGATATTTCAACCTAAGTACGCTTAATAAGAGATTAAAAAATGAGGGAAATTAAAGACAAAAGTTCTCATCCTCTTCTGAAAAGTGTTGATGGGGAGATGGTTAATCAGCCATTCTCACTGCTCATAGGGTTCCTAGAAATCAAGTCTGATGTTTTCATTGTATAGATGGGGAGCTGAGGCCCAGAAAGGGACAATTATGTGTCCACAGTCACCCAGCCAATTGGCCAAGCCTTTGCCTCCTGGGCCAGAGATCCTTCCTTGCGGCGGCCCCTCTCATCTTCCAGGAAGGGTTTCATTTCCTCAGCCCCCACTGCTTTTTAATTAACTGCACTTGGGGAGGTGGTATGACCCAACAAGCCTTAGTGATGAGTCACTCTTGACTCATCTCCAATGTGAGAACCACTTTCCTAGCTGTTCATGACAGGCTAAGACCTCAGGCAACTGGCCAAAAGATCCCTGGAGAAAGGTGAGAAGGCACAACCCTGGGCTGGGATGTCAGAGAACCTGGCTCTAATCCTGGCTTTGTCACTCTCATTGTGTGGCCTTAGGCAAGTCACTTATCTCTGGGCCTCAATTTACTCTGTAAAATGTGTACAGTAATACCAAGAAAGCTGTAAAAACTAGGGGTGATGCCTACATAGGAGCTAATTAATCTCTGATACATGGTAGGGATTTTAACATTTTTTTTATTATAAGGCATTTAGATTTTTACATATTAGTCTCCTCAAAGAGTCTGTTAATATCTCAAAGATGGGAACCATGTCTTAAATGCTTTTGTATCCCAGCACCTAGCATAGTTCCTCACCTATACTAAGGCTATGCTTGCCCTGTGGAAAGAGTCTAAGCTTTGGAATCAAGCAGAATGGAAAGTGTATCCTGGATCCCATACGTAATAGCTGTGTCAATGTTGACTTTCTCTGTCCGGGCCTCAGTTACTTATCTATAACGTGGAATAATAACACCCACTTCAGAGCGTTGTTAGGAGACTCAGAGAAGATTGTTGTACCAGCACGTTTTAGCCAAACATGAATCTTCTTATTGTAACTTGAAAATTGAACTTTTTGTACTTGCATTTAGGCTTTCTCCTCTCCCACGTGCCTCTTGGCTAGCACCTTTATAAGATGGAATCCCTTGCCCCAGGCTTCAGGCACCACTGAGAGACTCTAATAACTTTCATTACATATTAGTCAGAGGAAGAGGCAGAAATATGTGTATTCAAGAGGTGGACCACTGACTATTCTGCTGGTTTCCCTAGAAGACTAGGATTGTAGAATGGAAGGCCCTGGGATACACATGTGAGGGAATCCCTGGGATCTGGGGAAGAGAATCATGTGCAAAAGACATGATGGGTCCACAAGCTCCGTATGAAGCAACACTGTGATGTGTTTGCCAAAAAAAAAAAAAAATGGTGAGTAGAATCTCAGGTTACATTAACAGAATTATACAGAGTCTGGGGAGCAAGAGAATGATGGCCTTTCTTTACTCCCAATTGAATGAAACACAGCAGCCATCACATCTCAGAGGTAACATTTTAGCATCCACCCCACAGGTTCCCAAATTGATTAGGATCTGTAGTTTAGTTAGTCGTACTGTATCCATGTCAGTCTCCTAGTTTTGAAATTACTCCATGGTTGTGTAAGATGTTATCATCGGGGAAAGCGAGGTGAAGGGAACAGCAGAACTCTCTGTACCATTTTTGTAACTTCTTGTGAGTCAATTTATTTAAAAATAGAAAGTACAAAACAAAACAAAAAAGGAAATGTATTGGCTGTGTAGGTGAGAAGTCCAAAAGTAGAGTGAGCTAGAAGGAATGGTTTGAATAGAAGCTCACAATGTCCTCAGACTTGTGGCTCCATCCTCTGAGATTCTCTAAGCTCTGCCGTCTATCTTGTATTGGCTTTCTTCTCAGACTGATTTTCACCATAGTAGTAAGCCGGCTGCCAGCAGTCCCTGGGACTGTGTGCTTTTTGTTCCCACCTAGCCAGGAAGAGAAAGAGACCTGAGCTCTATTCTGATTGGACCGCCTCAAGTCATGTGCCCGAAACCAACACTGTATCCAGGGAAATGCTGTGCACTGCTTGCCCATCCCTGTAGCAAAGGAACAGAATTATCTGATGGGCTCAGATTAATAGGCCCCACTCTTGGAGCTGGGATGGGGCCCATCCCACCCAAATATAATTGCCATTACTGGGTGAGAAGAGGTGGAATGGGTATTGTGTAGCCAACTCCTATGTCCAATACAACTTCCTTCTTGAAATTCTCTCTTCCCTTGGTTTCAGAGGCACCATTTTTCCTGGGTATCTTCCATCAATGGGTCTTAAAGCATAGGAGTTTTCTGAATAAAAAAGGTATAAAATGTTGTATCAAGCAGAAGCACCCAGAGACCCAGAGATGCAAAGACCCAGAGATGTGAAGGAATGGACCCATTTAGGGAACAGTGAAATTTTGATGTAGTAAAACACAGAGTAACTGAGGAAAGTGCAGTAGTAACAAAGCTAAAGAGAAGGAATGGGGCTGGTTTATGAAGAACCTTGAATACCACCTCAAGAATCACAGGTAGTGGGAAGACATTGACGGCTTTTGAGAAAGAACAGTACATGGACTCACTTGACCTTAGAAAGATCTCTCTGGCTACAGCCTGGAAGATGGACTGGAGGGGACCCAGCTGGAGGCTGTTCCAGGGGTCTGGGCAGGAAAAAATGAAAGCCTGACCTAGTGTGGTGGCCTGGAGGATGGAGGGAATGGGTGGATACAGCAGATGGTGATTTGGTGGAATCAACAGGACCTGTTGAATTGCTTGACTTTGGAAAGGGGTTGAGGGAGAAGGTGTGAGAGTTGACTCACATTTCTGCCTTGATCACTTATCTAAAAAGGCAGGAATGCTCAATTGTGCCAAATGCTCCCAATAAGTCAAGGGAGACAAGGATTCATAAGTGACCATGGGATTTAGTGACAAAAAGTTTTAAGTTCTGTTAGGGAGGCAGAAACCAAGTAAGCTGCAGAAGCAGAAGTCATGAATGGGAAGTGGGAAATAATAAGGCCAAGTGAGGTTCCTATCAAGCTCAGATATACAAGAGGAGGAGAGGATGAAGTAGCAGATGAAGACTCATGGAATCTATTCTTAAAGCAGAGAATAATATATTTCAGCTAAAATTTCCAGCACTTCCCTGTAGGCTAGCTGTGTAGTAAGCCTGTATCCTCATTTATAAAATGATTTTTAATAGTACCTACTGCATAGATTTATGGTGAAGGTGCAGTCTTCATATTCCTAACAATTGTTTATTGTCTATCTTCCCTACTAAACTTCAAGTTCATGAGAAATGCTGACAGCTCCTAGTTCATGATATGGTATACTGTTGATGAATATTTGTTAAATGAATGATGCATTTAAGACTCTGAGCACAGTCCTGCCCAAGGTAAGCACTCAGGGAAGTTAGCCAGTGTATGTGATCCTGATGGAGAGGAAGGGCTGCAGGAGGAAGCCCCATGCCCTCGGCTTGCTGTTTTCCAGACCCCGAGGAGGTTCCCCCTGACTGCCAAAGTGGGAATATGGGCATTTCTATGGAGGTGCCAGGAGTGAGCCCTCTCGGGCAGACTCACCCTTTCCTGAACCGATGGCTGGACTGCAATGAAGAGCAGGCTGTGGACCCCAAACACCTCCTCCAGCACTGCTTCATGGCTGCAGTGACTGCCAGTGACATTCCAGGCAGCCCTGAGGAGGCTTCTGTCCCCAGTCTAGACCCAGCCCCATGACATCCAATAAAGTGTCTCTACACTATCCTCTTCTGGAGTCTCTTTTTGGTAAAAGGTGGGGGTGGGGATAACCAAAGGGACTTTGGAGCCTAGCAGGATAAACGAGGGCTTTTCCTAGCAAACCCACTCAGGTCCTGCTGTGGACCCAGCTATAGTGCTCTGCCTGGCCTACTGTGGGCCAAAGGGAGTTTAGACACGGGTCCCCAGTGAGATGGTCATAACAGCTCTATGCAACCAGGAAGAAGTTCAGAGCCTGTGGAGACGCAGAGGAGCCCCTCACATAACAACCTGGAGAGTCAGAGAATTCTGACTTGGTCTTCCTGCCACAGAGCTGATGTACTTAGGAAACCCAGGGAAGATGACCAGCACCCAGAGGCAGGTGACTCCTGCCTCTCCAGCAGCTCTGTGCCACTCCTGGAGTGAGCCCCTTCCAAGGAACAGAATGAGTGGGAGTGTAGAGTACATACACAGGGCCCAGCCGTGTTTAGTATCATTCAGTTTCTCAGGTGAATGAATGAGTGAGGGAATGGATGGTTAACAGATGGAATACACGCCCCACAGTGCGGACCCGGCCACTTCCTGGCCCTGTGTGGCCTTGATAAAGTCCCTTAGTCTCCCTGAGCCTCAGTTCCCTTACAGGGTTATGGTGAGTGTCCAATGAGATAATGGATAAGAACTCTCTCTTTCTAAACATGCAAGTGCTACAGAGACCTTTTAAAAATTACAGATGGGTGTTTTTCAGTATAACATAGTGATTAAGAGCAGGGACTCTGGAGCCAAGTGCCTGGTTCAAATCCTGTCCCTACCCTTGCTTGCTGGGTAACATTTGTGCCTCATCATCTGTACAAGCAGGGATACTAGTAATATCTACCTCGCAGGATTTGGGGAGGATTAAATTACTTAGTCCATGCAAAGTACTTAGAACACTGTTGGCAAACAGAAAGAATTGTGTTAGCTTTCATTATTGGGTTTTTAAAAAATATTATGAATGATAGCAAAGGAATCTTCAGGCAGGATGCTGCCTGCCACCCCTCTCCCAGCTGTTCTCCTTGTCTTAATGTTGGCAATGGCTTTAGGCTTTGCCTTAGGACTGTAAGCCAAAAGTCGGGGAAGCTCAGTAGTCACTGAAGGCAGTTCTTGATGTTTCTGCTGGGTTTGGCAACAGTGAAATGGTCACTGTTAGGTATCTGCGGATGGGCCCTGAAACAGCCAAGGGCACACGATGGGTGGCAAGGCAGGGTGAGTCACCCTCAGAAGGGCACTGGGCTGCAAATCAAGAGACCTTGGTTCTGGTCTTGCTTTATTTGTGGTCTTGTGTGTGTGTGTGCTATTTTCAGCAGTCTAAATACCACACCTTTGTCCACTAATTGTACATTCAGTGGTGGCTGTTCTGTGCCAGGACCATGCAGGTTACCAGAAACAAGAGGAAATCAGCCACATTTCCTGCCCTCAAGGGGTTCATACGGAGGATGAGGTAGGCACGCAAAAGAACAGTGGGCCCAGTGGTGGCCCTTCCTGCAGCTTGAAGGAGGAATAAGTGATGTCGGAGCTGAATCACCAAAGATGAGTCAAAGTTTCTAGGTGAGACAGGGTCAGAAGAAATTACGGCCAGAGTACAACCTGTTCAAAACAGTGAGAAAGAGCCTAGCACAGCCCAGGAACTGCAAGTTATTTGTTGAAGAGAGAGCGCGTAGGGTACGTGTGTGGTGGGAATGGGTGACAGGCGGGAGGCTTAGTCACTGATGTTCTATGTGACCTTTCATAGGACAGATCTTGTCTCTCTCCTTGGTATCCCCATCAGTAAAATTCAATTTTTCTCTGCACACTTTCTGTGCTGGCCTTCTGGCAGGTTACAGGGAAGAATCCTTTAATGCCCTTCCTTACCTTTAGGCTGCTCATGGTCTGTTAGGAGATGATCAGTAAATTCTAAGAACTCAAGTGGTCATCGGTGGCCCAAGGTTGTAGTTCTCAAACTTCAGCCTACATAAGAATCAGCTTGTTTAAAACACAGATTGCTGGGCCCCCCTCACTCTGCCCTCAAAGGGTCTGACCGGGTAGGTCTGGAGTTAAGTCCCCAGAATTTGCATTTCTAACTAGTTCCAGGTGATGCTGCTGCTGCTGGTCTGGGCCCACACTTTGAGCACAACTGGCTGGGAAGAACAAAGAGGACTCAGAGCTGGGGAGGTTAGGAGGAGACCTCACGAGAGC
Organism: Camelus dromedarius; assembly: GCF_036321535.1. Lineage (NCBI taxonomy): Eukaryota > Metazoa > Chordata > Mammalia > Artiodactyla > Camelidae > Camelus > Camelus dromedarius. The sequence continues at coordinate 33,208,788 of NC_087449.1, read as the reverse complement.
AGGACCCTGAGGCCTGGGAGAATTTCCCCAGCAGGAGCCTGTGTGTGGGTGCGGTAGAGACAGGTGGAAAATAGACTTGTGCTGCCTTTGCTGACCTGCATGTCCCAGTCCCCATAAAGCTCCTCCCCATCGTCCTTATTCAGTTTCTCCCTTTTGAATTCAATCAATCCTCAGGGCTGGCTCACCCTGGGGCTGGCTTGCCTCAGTCCTGGGTTGAAAACAAACTGCCCAACCTGTGCGTCAGGAACCCCCTTCCCCAGAGCAGCTGAGAAGGAAGGAAGATGGGTGGGCTGACGCACAGACAGAAATAGTCTGAGCTCACCGCTGCTCCCAAGCACACATCGACCAGCAATTATTTCTTGTAAATTGCTTTCCTTGTTATGTTCAGAACATGTGTGTGTGCGCCTGCCTGAGAACAAAACATTCAGAGGGCATGGGGTAAAGATGGCTAGCTGGGGAACGGGCTCCTGATGGAGTGGAGCCCAAGCCTGAATCTTGGGCCAAGAATTAGGGAAGTGTTGAATCTTAGATCTTAGAAATATTAGAACCTTCCACTCGCCTTTATAGTGCTGCTGTCGGGTGGTTTTCCAGCCTCTCCTCAAACTCGCATGTTTGTTTGCTCTTTCAGCATTGATTGACAATGATTCTCTGCCCATATCTGGGCTGAATGAAGTCCCAGTCCCTGTCGTCAAGGAGCCCATGGCTATGGTGTCTACAGGAGATCCTTAAGCTGGCCAAGGGCTTCAGAGAAGGCTTTTTGGAGGAAGTGATGCCTGAATTAAGTCTTGAAGGACCTACTGACAGGTTAAAGGGGATTTACGATACAAGATGGATAACAGTATTCAAAGTAGGGGAACCAATACACAAAAATCCAGAGTTAAGAGAGAGCATATGATGATTTCAAGGAACAATCAGTAGCTCAGTCTGGTGGACACTATAGTCAAGGTGGGGAAAGAGAGATGAAGCTGGAGGGTAGACAGGCTAAATCCTGAAGCCTCTGCCATATCAAAGGGCTTGGGCTTTATCCTGTGGGCAAGGGGGAGCCATGGGAAAGGGTTTAAAGCACTAAAGGGAACTTGGCACCTCATGTGATAGCTTGTTCTTTCTTATGTTCTTAATGACACTGAAGTGAAACTGGCACCCAGGAGCTCTGCTTTGGGGACCTATTGAACACCTGCCCCTTTGGTTCCCAAAATGTCAGAAGTCTGACGGACAGTGATGGCTCATGTGCCCGCAAGGAAAGTCCTGGACATCTCTCTTCTTGTCAGGAGGAGGCCATTGCACTGCCATTTGGGACATTTCTCTTCCTGGTCTATGTCCAGTTAGCTCAAGGCAGAGCACAGGCAAGTGAAGGCCAGAGTCCAGGAGAGCAAAGGGCCTTGCTCTGTCCTGGAGATCTGGGAGGCTCTCGTGTGTGGAGCACTCACAAGGGTGTGAATGGCTCCATACCTTCTACATATCTCATGGGATCAAGGCCACCCAGAGTGTCTGGTCTATTCAGGGAGTGTTGACTGAGGATGTACTATGGGTCCAGCACTGTGACAAATGCTTAGGGATAGAAGATGCCATTTGGGACACTGCTCTTCCTGGTCTATGTCCAGTTAGCTCTCAGGCTATTGGAAGAAGACTAAGAGGTTAAATACACAATTGCAATAGTGTGGAAAATGCTATGATTTCCTTACTCATTCATCAGTTGAGAGATGGCTTACTACTAAGATAGGTTATACAAACCTCATACATGGCATTACATTAGTGCAATGTAACTTTGCCACCCCTCCCATCAAGCAGTAGAAAGTGTTTTTCCATCCTTTGTTTCTGTGCTAACTTGTACTTGCTTGGACAAAGAGCAAGTGGCAGAAGTGACATTGTGCTGTTTTGAGTCTAGGCCTCAAAAGACCTTGAAGCTCCCTCCCTCACCCCTTGGAATGCAGTGTACATAAGGAAGGCTGGGCGGGCCTGCTGGCAGATAAGACCACATACAACATACATGAGGTCTCCACTGAGGCCCTGAGGCCAACTAGATCCCAGCTGAGCTACCAGATGACTGCAACTACTGAGTGACCCCAGGTGAGATCAGTGGAAGAACCAACAGCGAAGCCCAGCCCAAAGTGCCAATCCACAGATTCATTAGCAAATAAATGGTTATTGTTTTAAACCACATGTTTTAGGGTAGTTTGTTAACACAGCAATAGATTACCGATACAGGTCTTTTCACATATTTCATTACAATTGTGAATATACCTGTTTTCTCCATTTGTTAGTGAGCTCCTCCTTAGGGGAAAGAAACATCTTTGGACCGAATAGCTTCTGTTTGCCACTCCAGACCCACTCTCTTCCCTTCTTGACCTTGCTCTGTATCTTGGGAAGATGATTTGCATGGTTTACATCAAGAGGCTACTGTGCCCTTTGGATTCTGGTAGGGTTTTGCCAACTAAAGTGTCAGCAGAGTATAAATTCCCCTAGCTTCCTCTCTGAAGTTACATCTTGGACTGGCTGCATCTCTATACCAAGGACATAGCTCCTGCCAGGCTGCCCTTACAGCAGCCCTCTTTGACTCTCGATTCCAGTAACTGCTCTCTCCCTTACTCCTTTAGGCCTAAGGGTAGTAACTACTGCCCTAACATTACCTGCCCTGGAGTACTGCCCTATTCCTTGTCCCTGTATTGCATAATCCCTTTATTCAACTCTTCTCAAATTACCCAGTTTGAGAAATGCCTTCCATTTCCTCCTGACACCCTGATTGATAGTATCTCATTAATCTATCCCAGCTGCCACCTAGCTCATTATTTATGCTCCGTAAATGTTATTTGGTGAAGGAATGAAGATTCCAAGGGATCTGCTGTTGGAGTTATACTTTGGTCATAAAGACTTGGGGTGTGGATCTTGGCTCTGTGGCTTCCTAGCTGTGTGGCCTTGGGCAAATTTCTTCACTCCTCTGAGCCTGAGTTTCCTCATATGTTAAATGACAAATAACAACACTGCAGAATTGTTGTTCAGGTTATTGATAATGTTTGTAAAATGTTTGGATCACAGTAAATGATAAATCTGCCTTTGGTGAGGAGGCAGGAAGGCGTTCATAACCATTTTCCCATTTGATTCTCACTGCACCACTATGAAGATCACAACCCCCATATATATATTTTTTTTTAACCAAGTAAGACCAGGGAAGGAAAACAACGTGCCCAAGGCCACACATTGAGCTGGAGGTAGAGTCAGAATGTGAATCTAGGTCTCTGACTCCCAGTTCAGTGCTGTTTTTGCCATACCAGGTGAGGAAGAGGAATGACCTCAACACACCTTCCCTCCTATAAGACAGCTGGGAAAGAAAACGCAAAACAAAGCGGGTCCTGCTAGAAGAAAACGGGGGGCCACCCTCTTCTTCAACAAAACTTTTTGAGCTTTTCCAAGAAAAGGTCTTGGCCCAGCTGCCTGCCTCGCTGCCCAGCAGGAGCCTTAAGAATGAAATCTTTCTGGAGTCTGGAGATGGAGAGAAATCATGCTGGCTGGGAACCCCAGGACATGAATGCAGTGCATAGTGCAAGGCAGCTCAAGGCACGAGAGTCCTCCCCATCACCTGTGCCCTCTTGGCACCCCTTTCTCTCATCCAGGGCTTCCTCCTCCAGCAAGGCTTCAGCCCTCACGAGAGTGAGCCCTTCTCTGAACTATCACAGTACCTAGCACATAACCGGTGCTCTTTAAACCTTGTGGAACAAAAGAATGTGTGTGTTTGCATACATATTCATTCCACCAATACCAAATGTCTCTTCTGTGTCTCCCCATGTGTTGGCTGTGGGGACCCAGTGACAAATCAGACAACACCCATGCCTCTCTGACAGCATGATCTTCATCTTAGTATTCACCACCTCTGGTGCACGTGCTAATAGTTTGATCAAACATTGTGGGAGCTCTAAGGGCCCTGGGGAATCTACTCCTTTCAACTGTCTCATTGTACAGATGGGGAGACCAAGGCTCAGAGAAACAGCATTCAAAGAAGAGTGCTGATCAGAGGTCAGGACAGCTGGGTTCCAATGCCTGCCTACCAATGACTTGCTGGCAACACTCCACCTCTCTGGGCCTGTCCTCCCCGTCTGTAACATGGGGCAAGAAACACAGTGCACTCTGCAGAGAGGGCTGTTCTAGTACAGAGCTCTGTCTTCAAGGAGGCCTTTCTCCAGGGAGGAGGGAGCTTTCTTTGTGAACCCTTCATTTTCCAAACCTCTAGCTCCGGGTTCCCAAACCCCGCCTCCTCTCCTGGCTGCCGCGAGTTGCCATGGAGACCGTAAGCCCCTCGTAGCTCCCTGCTGTTCCGCACCCCTCCCCCTTCATCCTCTCCTTTAACTGTTTCTCCCGTGGCTGCAGATCTCCTCCAGGACTGATAAACTCCCGAACTTTCGCAGGACAGGAATTATTATCCCTACTTAAAATCGGGGAGGAAACTGAGACCCAGAGGAAGGCTAGGATTTGCCCCACGTTACTGGCAGAATCATAAACACAGCTTTCCTCCACGAGGTACTTCCTCACCACAACCACCCTCTGTGTGGCCTTGTGTGCTCCTATCCAGGAGGTTTATTTATCCTTTTTTTCTTCTTTCTGCATTTTCGGTAGTTTAATTTTTTATTCTGTGAAGATCAGAATATGTTCTGACTAAACCTAGAGTGACTTGAAGTTCAATCTTTGCATTAGTGCCTTTAAATCTATTCTTGGATATGTTGTTTAAGTCCTTTGTTCACTGAAAATAGTGCTGGATGATAAAACCTGCCAAAAAGCTATCCCAGAATGTACCAGCCCTGATTATGCTGATGCAACAAAGATACTCACATTTTAGAGCACTGTGGTATGCCAGAATGCATTAAGAAAAATGGTACACAGCCGTGCAGAATTTACACAACAAACATCTAAAAATTTGGACACATTATACCAAGTAGTTAAAAATGTTTCTACAACTCTTGGAGACAAGGGTATCAAAACTTTGGCATATGAAAAATGGGATTTATTCTGGAAAGCTGGGTTCCAGTCCCAACTGGCTCATTTTGATCTTCTGCACATTACTTAACTTGAAGGTAGAATACCACCCGCTCCAGTGTAATGGCTGTTCTGATATAAAAGGACTCTGGAGGGTGCGATATGCTCAACAGATGTTATTTATTGTCATTAAAAGATGGTGGGAGAAAAGGCTCCTATATTTTTTCCCAAGAGACTCCAATGTCAAATGGTTAGAGTCTGGAAATTTCTATTATTAACGTATGTGTTGTTAAAGGCCTATGATTCTAGAATCCTGAGCCTGATTCTAATCCTAGAACCTTGTGAGTCTAACATTCTCTGATTCCATGCAAATATGAAGGCAAGGTCTTTGAAGGCCAGGGCAGGAAGGAGACCCGGGTCAGTAATATGGTCCCAGGCCCCTGGGGCAGAACAGCTGTCCCTGCTGTCCACCACCTGGGCTCACCCGTGAAGCCATAGCCTAATTCCTACCCGACTTGTCCTCAGTTCATCACCTTTCCTCCAGCCACATTTTGCTGGGGCCTCGTTGCCTGTATTATTCATATTCATCACACATTTTCTCCCATTAGGTCCAATTAAGCCTCTTTGGCAACACTGCAGGAATCAAAACCTCCCTTGATTAGTAAGCCCAGCTTGGGGTGACTCCACCTCCCCACCCCCATCCTGTATCCCAAGCACCCTTATTCCCTCACACCCCAGGTCGGCTTAGTGGCTAAAGAAGCATTCCTTTCTGCAGGTTCTGGTACCTGGTGTTCCCTCCCTCCTAGGCTCACAGGCAGCTGCTGACTTACCTGAGGCTGCTAACGTAACAGGTATCCAAGTATTCAGATGGGGCTGCTTCACAGGATGCAGCAGCATATATGCACGTGAGCTCACATGTGTGGACACCACTAGAGCACCAGTCCTGGGCTGCAAACTTGAGACCTGGCTTCCAGGCCACTACTGTTTACAGGATTACACTGAGCTAGTACCTTCCTCTCTGTCCAAAGAGAGTATTCTGGTCCTGTGGGCCTCACAGGGTGTTTTGAGGCTTTTGAACCAGTGTATCAATACTAAACTCTTCAACAATAATGTGTGATGTAAAGTGATATATAAATACACTGTACCACCAAGATGTTCATTATCAGTCCCATACCAGCACCACGGCCTTGCTGTGTGACCTCAGGTAGGTTATTTCACCTCTCTGAACCTTTGTGTGTGTGTATGTGTGTGTGTGTGTGTGTGTGTGTGTGTAGTTTTTTGAGTGCTTACTACATGCTGGGTACTGCATCTGGAATATTATATAGTTAACTCCATACCAGTCAAGATTCTCATTTGCAAACAACTGAAACCATCTCTGGCAAAAGGAAACAAAGAAAAGCTTTAGTGGAAGGCTACTGGATGGCTCACTGGAATGAGAGGGAGACTGGAAAGCTAGATGTGGATCAGGTGCAGGTAAGAACAGCCAAAGTCCTACCACAGGAACTGTTTAGGACAGACCCCACCTCAAGCCACACAGCCCCTTGCTGCTCACTTGTCCCCACTGAAGCCTCCTCCTGAAGTAATCTCTTGCTGTCCTCACCCCCTCTAACTCCCACCAGACTCAAAGCCTAGTTAGGGCACCAACTTAGCCCACTCCAGACCCACAGGGGTTAGGGGAAGAGTTGCTGCCCCCTTCAGCTTCCACATAGCTTGAAATTCCTCCAAATAGGCAAAGTATTTGGATGCTGGGCAGCCAAAAGCAATCAACGTCCACTACAGCCTTCAGCAATCTTGAGTCAGGTAATATTACCTTTTACAGATGAAGAGGCTGAGTCTCTGAAGGGTTTATTTACTGGTCACCCAGCTACTAAGTGGGTACACTAACACCCGCCTCATAGGAAGGGAAGAAACAAATGGATGTGGGTAGTCTGCAAAGATTAATTCCCCTTTCCTCCTCAGTAAGAGCTCAGCCATGGGGAAGGCTTTCAAAAATTTGTTCATATGCCCTATGACTTTGGAGCTGTCCCCAAACTTCCTGGATACATGTACACTTGTAGTTTATTCCAAGAGACTGACTGCTATGCAGACAGATCATCATCACCATCCTCACTGTCATCACTACCACCACCACCATCACCACCATCACCATAGTCTGCTCTGTCACACAGCCTCTATTTCAGAGGAACAGGCTGAAAGCAAGACATCCAGGATTCAATACAATCACAGAATGTCGGGGCAGGAAGAGGCCTTAGCAATTTTCTCATCCTTTCCCCTTTTCACTGATGGGGAAACTGAGGCCAAGAGAGAGGAAGTGCCCTTCCCAACCTTACCCAGTGCTATCTATGAAGCCTCACTCAAGAGCCAGGGTTTGGATGCAGGTCTCTTGCCTCCCAGTTTAGTGAGCATTCTCCACACCACTACGGAGCTCATTTTAAAGTTGATGTGACTGAGATGGACAGCAGGGGAGTATGTGGCCCATCCAGATACTGGGATGAGGGCCTGGCTAAGGTGTGGGCCCAGAAGGAAGGACATGGCAGCAGGATGGCTGGGAGGCAGGAGGCTTTGCACCTCCAGAATATCCTGTTCTCTCATAATCAGGAAGTGTCTCCAGATATTAAGGGCCAATTACCACCTGGTTGGAACTGACTGCAACAGACTTAAATTTGTCAGTTATTGGAATAGCTGGGGAGAGGGCTCTGATGGCAATTAGATTAGACCTGGACAAATCAAACTTGTGGGCTCAAAGATCTGTACAGTCTGTGCTCATTAGCACCTTGATCTGAGGCCCACACCTAGATGCTGGGGAATTTCCAAGTGCCTTGGCCCTTGAGGCAGGCTTCCCACCACACAGAAGCCTCCAACCTGCTCCTGACTCCAGAGTCAGCTCAGACAGCATTCCTCTAGGAACATTTTTTGACTCCTACAGCCCCTACAACTTCGCTGGGTTGCAGCCCTGACCACGCTGGCTTGTCATTGTCTATGTGCCAGTGTCCCCCATTGTAGGCTATTAACTCCAGGGTATGGACAGGTCTCCCACAGAAAGGCCTCAGCAAATGTTAGTTCACTGAATGAATGGATGGAGAAAAGGAGGAGAGAACATCCAACAACCCAGCCCTCACCCCAACTTCTCCATTTCTAATCTAAACTCCAGGCTAAGGGACAACAGTCTCTGTGTTATCCCAACTCCCGGATTTGGCCTTTAGGTTAGGTTCCCCTAGTAATGAAGCCTCAACTCCCCCTAAATGACTCTGACCTGGCTTCCCCTGCTCGTGACCAATTCTAAGGATCCTGAGTTGCCTTCTGCCTTAATATGCCAGAAGCTGAAGTCCAGCCCTGAGAGCCCCATCTGCAGGTGGCCCTCTGGCCAGCAGCTTAGCCAGGCTACCCTAGAGTAGCCGTAGACTTGGCACACCCTCTGGGAAGGCCCTGAGACAGGCACTGAGGACACAGAAATGGACACGGTAGTCTTCTGGGGCCCCAACTCAGCAAGGCATTTGAGATAGCTCTCAAAGGAGAAAAGGCTAAGTCAGAAAGCAATAGGCATCTCTGTGTGAAACTGACAGAAGCCCATGAGCCAGCCAGGTGCCCATTAGCGTGGCTCCAGCAACCAAGTGGGTCTTCACTGGGCTCTAATAAGGCACTAAGTAGGAGATGTCGAAGATTTAGAGGCCGAATCAGATAGAAGCCCAACTAAACAAGGAAGATGCCAAGACATCTGGAAGGAGGTGTTCTAGGAACCCAGCTATATCAACATTCCAGAAATACTAATATTCTAACACAGTATGTTCCAGCACACCACATTCTTTCACCTTGTCATTCCACCACGGGGGCATTCCACCCCACCAACATTCTTCTTTCTGCCATTCCAGTGTTCGGCCCCGCCAACACGCCTCCATACCATCACTCCAACATTTGAAAATGCCCTTATGTACTACAATTGAAACTTTCAATATTCCAACTTCCTTCTACTAAAAGCATTTATTTGTTTCTTGGTTTACTGATACCAATGGTTCTGAATATTTCAGGGAATACAGGCTCCTTTAAAAAATTAGTATCTATGGCTCCTTCTCTTCAGGAAAAAAAAATGTACATACACATAAATTTTGCACATCACTGCAAATTTTCAATGACTCTTGGCAAAGTCCAGAGACTCTAAATTAAGAACTATTTAATTTTATCTTGCCTTAATCCAGAAAGATGTTTAAGTAAAACAGGATCATTAAGTTTAAGATAGGATCGTTAAGATTGAGAAAAACAGGGTAGAGACAAAGTAGAGGCTGGAATGATGCAAAAAGTGTAGAACATAGTGACCTCTCAGCTAAATCTGTGTCCCAGCTAAATCTGACTTCCAGCAGCCAAGGCAAAAAGGGAAACCTGTTCACTTACACAGTTCACTGTGTTCATGAGATAAAAACAAACTGCTTACTCCTTAGGGGACATACAACTATTCGTGGTATGAAGACCAGACAAGAATTTATCCTGACAGCCTCATAAAGAATGATATAATGGGCTGGGGGGTGTGTATAGCTCAGTGGTAGAGCACATGCTTAGCATGAACGAGGTCCTAGGTTCAATACCCAGTACCTCCATTAAAAAAAATTAAAAAGAATGATATAGTGGACCATGGCCTCAATAGGGCTCTCACAACAGCCCCAGAGATGTGATAGAGAGAACAATTCATTCTGGTTTACCTGGGACTTGCTTGGTTTTAGCACTGACAGTCTTGCGTCCGAGGAACTCTATAAGTTCCTGGAAAACTGAGATAGTCAGTCACTTTATTTGTGAGTTGTAGTTCAAAGGTCACCTGGGGTCACATTCTAAAAAGCTGTATGTAATTAAAATTATCCTTTGAAAGCCTTTTAATCACCCATCAAGTAGTGTACAAAACCATCTCTCAATAGCAAGCCAATTTTTCCTCTAGAAATGGAACAGATTGCTGTTTCTTTGGTGGGATATCTGATGGTGAGACTGGCTTGCTTGGGGGAAAGACATATCCTTAAATACTAGAATCACACTCAGTGTGGTGAAATGCACACACACCATGGACAGTATGAGGCATGAAGGGACAACAGATTTACCTCCCACACGACACAGTCATTCTGCAGCATACACTGAGAGAGTGAAATATTTAATAGACATTGAGTTTCCTCTCTCCACCTCTCTTTTTATTCACAGCAAGTAGAGGTAAATTTCTGTGAGTTAAATAAAACCAGTACATACTTTATAGGGTTTGTGTGAGAATTAAAGACTTTTATTTACAGAGCACTTAAAACAGCACCTGACACAGCCTGAGTGTTTGCTCTTAGTAATATAGATATGGTGGTGGTCCACTGTATGTCCTACAGCAAACCTGGATATAAGTTGACGGCAATTTGGGAGAAAGCTATTCTGTGACAGGGACGAGTTTTAGGGCCCCAGCCCTCTGTAGTTGGAACTTCATGGAGGGATACTTCCTAAACTTCTAGAGGATTGATAAACAACAAGTTCATACTGTATAGCACAAGGAACTATGTTCAATATCTTGTACTTACCGGTGAAAAAGAATATGAAAACAAATATATGTATGTTCATGTATGACTGAAGCATTGTGCTGTACACCAGAAATTGACACAACATTGTAAACTGACTATAACTCAATAAATATATATATAAACTTCTAGAGGAGCTGAGGACTGCCTGCCTTCAGACAATCCTCCCTGAGCACTGGTTCTAAATCCAAGATCTTAAGCATCAGTGCCAGTGAACACTTCCTTGGTGAGAGCCTTGCCCCTTTTAGTCCACTCCTTGGCTTAGAAGATCCAAAACCACCCAGAGAGCTGCAACTCACCAGGCTCCCTGATGTATCCAGATTGCACACCTGCTCCCATGCAGTCAGCCCTGGTCCTAGAGCAGGTAGCCCTGACTGGCTGGGAAATGTTCAGAGGCCTGGCATGAGTACTGCACTGTCTGCCACACTGGCCAATGAAGCCCCAAATGTGAAAACACTTTGTACTGCAAAATGCTGCACAGATATGGGAGACCAGGGTTAGAACACAGTGGTGCTAAGTTCAGAGTCCAGAAAGATGATGAGACTGAAGAATTGGGCAGTGCCCATAGGAAGGAGAGGAGGGAGCACACAGGCAATTAGTTCAGAGGGCAGAGAGTGGGACATACCTGATACTTAATTATGCAGAGGCTAACAACTGGTAAGAAACCTCAAGACAGCTGGCTTCCTGAATCCTTCTCCAGCAGAGCACACATTTCTCAGAATCTCAGAGATGAAAGAAATAATGATTAATTGATTAATTTAACAAAATCCAACTAGATGCCTACTCTGGTCTAAGCAGTGTGCTAATGGTCATGAAGTTTGACCTAACTCCTAAGGTGGAATCTCCTTGAAACTTCCTTGACTGCTGGCCAAACCCCAGCTCCACTACTTACCAACTCTGTGATTAGCAGGTCACTGACATCTTTACATATCTGTAAAGGCAGTTTACATATCTGTTAAACGAGAATAATGTTAAATAATACTACACTACAGGTTTGTCCTGAGGATTAAATAAGACAATAACTAACAAACACTTAGACACAAGTATATGTCAAACACTGTTCTAGTGTTCATTTAATATCAAACTCATTTAATATCAAACTCATTTAATAACAAACTCATTTAATAGTAGAGGCTGGAATGATGCAAAAAGTGTAGAACATAGTGACCTCTCAGCTAAATCTGTGTCCCAGCTAAATCTGACTTCCAGCAGCCAAGGCAAAAAGGGAAACCTGTTCACTTACACAGTTCACTGTGTTCATGAGATAAAAACAAACTGCTTTAATATCATTTAATATCAAACTCATTTAATAACAATAACACCAGGAGGTAGGCACCATTCTCATCCCCATTTTCCAGATGATGAAACAGAGGCACAGAGAGGTCAAGTAATTTGCTCCAAGTCACACAGCTAATAAGTGGTTGAGCCAGGACAGAACCCAAGCAGTATGGCTCCAGACGCTGTATGCCTGACCACTCTGCCATCCTCCATATTTTCAGTGAAGTGCTTAGCACAACTCCTTGCACACTGTAAGCACCCAGTCAATGTTAGCTGCCAGTATTATGATCGTATTTTTAAGTTTTACTGAGGTATATTTTACATACTAGGGCTATATTTTGACAATTAGAAAAGTCTTTCTCACACTGAGCTGAAACCCCCCTCAGATCACACCCCTTCTCTGTGGGTTCCTATTGTACACCCAGAACCTCCTTAGAACCTGTCTTTCTATTGCCCAGTTATATCCTTTTAAGAGATTTGCAGTCACAGGTCAGACCGGTTATGGTGGGACTTGGTCTGGCTTCTTTCCTGTCTGTGGTGACTCAGCCATTGGCCAAAAAGGATTGACAAGCCTCTGACAAGTCCCAGCACCTCTGCAGGTCCAGGGCTGCTGCCTCCCACCCCACAGCATAACACCTAGATAAATAAACTACAAAATGTACAGGGGCCAATGGAAAGAAAATAAAATGGAGGGCCCTTTGTTCAAAACTTATTAAGAATTTCAAGACAGTGATAGCAGAGCATTAAACTAGGTGTGGGGCCGGGTACAAATGCACAGGTGGCACATCCATGAAGCCGGCCCGGAGAAGCACCCTACATCTTCAGCTCTTCACCACCCCACCCCACCTCACCCCACACTCAGCCCATCCTGCCACATGTGCACGTGGAGGCAGAGCCTGGGACGCTCCTAGCATACCCAAGAAACACAGGAAGCATTTGGCATCAACAGAGCTAAAGCCCATCTGGGCTCTGGCAGCTATCAAATAAGTCTACCTTGAACCCACTGACTGTAAGATTCAGTCCTCCCCTGTCCCTCCCTGGCTCCTTTTGTCAGAGACAGGCCCCTGGGTTTAGTGGATGGTGGTACAAACACCAGACTAGGAACTGGGAACTTACCTCTAGGCTGGAGGCATTTCATGCCTCTCTGGTGTCAGTTTCCTTAACTATTAAATGAAATGGTTGAATTCAGCATCAAATGAAATGTTCCTGCACTGAGCAGTGACCAGGCAAGTTCACATTAGAATAATCATATCATTAAACTGACTACTTATTATTTACCAGACACTATTACGTTACCAGACACATTAACCACAATACATTCCTGCATTTAATCCCCATGACAATCCTATTAGGTGTTTTCCAGAACTCTAAATTTTAAACTTGACAGGGGTGGTGATTTTTGTCTGCTTTTTTCACTGATGTATCCCCAGCTACTGGAATAATGCCTGGCACACAATAGGTGCTCAAAAGCTATTTGTGAAACAAACGAATGAGGAAACAAGCTCAAAGAGGCAGCCAGATGACTTAGGCAAGGTCTTATCATTAGGAAACACTAGAGCTGGGATTCAAATCCTGCCTGATTCCAAAATCTATGCTTATTCACCTGCCGTGTGGGTGTGATCCTCATTTCTGATGAGGAAATAGGATCAAGTGAATGGGGATGCTCTCTAGGATCTCTGCTGGCTCTCAAATCCTGTGTTTCTAAGCACATGGGCCCCACTCTGCTGGAGTAACATTCATTTTGAAAGCTGATGTCATTTGTCTCCTTTGTGCAGGAGTCTTCTGCGGTCTTGAGAGGGCTCAAATCCCGCTCTGCTACGTACTCACTGCGACCTTGGGCAAGTTCTCAGTATCTCTGAGCCCCAATTTCTTCATCTATAAAATGGTTTTCATACTTCTTAGACCTCCCTCCAAGGATGTCTCCTCTTTCAGAAGGTTCCCTGCACACAGTGGACACTTAATAAATGCAGCTGTTATCACCCCACCCCAGGGAATCTTCAAGGTCAAAGCTTGCTGCCACTGATGTCCAGAGTCCGCTGGGGCCTCCTGGAATCTGATCGGAGGCCTCTGGCTTGGGGAGAGCAGGGTCAGTTGCTATTCTTGGAAGTGATGGAACCCAGCCGGGTTTCTCAAGTTCCCTGAGGGAGCCCTGGCCCAGGCAGCTCAGCTGGTCATGTGAGCAGTGAGCTCTGACCTCAGCATGTTCTCCTGGGCCCTCCACGTGGCCCAGGCTGGAGAGAACCCTGGGGCACAGAGCGTGCTGCAGGGACACCACGTCCTCCTGAAGCTGACCTCAGCCTTTTAACTATGTTCACTAGCATCTACTCAGCACCCAGAAGGGCCCTGGGTGCTGATTGGGGAATCTCCCTGAGACTGCAAAGAATTTTCAACATCTGAATGTTGGGCAGCCTTTGATAGAGGAAAGAAGGGTTAGGAGAAAGGCAGGGCTAAATTTTAATCCCAGCTGCACTCCTTGCTGGGTCTTGTGTGGCTCTTTGCAAGCCACTCTACCTGGGCTTCGGTTTGTCTGAAAAATGGTGAGAATAAAAGCTTCCTAAATAATGTTACTGTTAATAGCAGGGTCTACATATCTTTTTGAATTAATTCTTATTTTGTGGTTGGCTTTATTCCTCTGATACCTACGTAAGTTTAAAAAGCTAAAGCTCTAAACGTTACTTTAGAAACAATGAACAGTACATATATGTAACTTTAAAAATATATGTGCAGTTAAAAAAAAATGAGCTATCAAGCCATGAAAGACATGGAAGAAACTTAAAAGACATATTACTAAATGAAAGAAGCCAGTCTGAAAAGGGTACAAACTGTACAATTCCAACCAAATGACATTCTGGAAAAGGCACAGCTACAGAAACAATAAAAAGATCGTGGTTTCCAGGGATTTGGGGAGAGAGAGGGAGGGAGGGAGGGAGGAATGAACAGATGGAGCACAAGGGGTTTTTAAGGCAATGAAATTACTCTGTATGATACTATAGTGGTGGCTACATGTCATTATGCACTTGTCAAAACCCATAGAATGTGCAACATCCAGAGTGAACCCTAATGTAAACTGTGGACTTTGGTTGATAATAATGTGTCCATGTTGGTTCATTGATTGTACCAAATATGCCACACTGATGAGGGATGTTGAGGGCAGTATATATGTGTGGGTGGGGAGGGCTATGTGTGAACTCTGTATTTTCCACTCAGTTCTGCTGTGAACCTGAAACTGCTCTAAAAAAAAATAAAGTCTATTAATACATACATACATACATACACACACACACACACACACACACACACACACACACACACACACTTAGAACTGTGGTGAAAAAAAAGCTTCCTGAGATACAGGGTTGTTGAGAGGATAAGAGCATCTGGAACAAAGTAGATGCTCAATAAGTGACCACTGTTCAGACTGTGAGCTCCTAAACGACAGGAACCTGTCAGATTCAGCTGTGTCTCCAGCACCCAACCTGGGGCCTAGCCAAGAGGAGAGGAGACTCTCAGTGTTGGCCGAATGAATAATACAGAGGGGCTGAATGGAAATGCCTCATGGGGCACACTCCCACCCCGACCTCCCAATCCTCACACAGCATCAGTCATCACTGCCTCAGCCCTAATAGGTGAGCATCTACCCTCGGCTTGCACATTTCTGTGACAGAAGTTCACCTCCTCCCACATCTTCCTATTCTGTCAGATAAAAAGTTCTTCCTTCTATTCAGATCTCTGTGAACTGAAGCCTGCCTCCTCGCAGCTTCCATCCACTGGGCCTAGCTTTGTTCTCTAGCGCTGTACGGAACAAGCCTCATTCCACTTCCAGAAGAGAGTCCCTCAGCGACTTACTGCACAGTTAGGAAGTGCCAGGTACTGACCTAAGCACCTTACTTCATCTCATTTAACCCTTTAACCACACATTAGCCCTTAAAAGTAAACAGTATCCCTACTTCAGAGATAAGGAAAATGGGGCTCATAGAGGTAACATAACACATTTGTATGTGGCAGATAAATCATTCAAATCCAGATTTTTCTCCAAAACACTACCTTTTCTTTGGGGAGGGTGGGGGGAGGGTGGATAATTAGATTTATTTATTTATTTTTGGAGGTGGTACTGGGGACTGAACCCAGGACCTTGTGTGTGCTACACATGGGCTCTACCACTTGAACTATACCCTCCCCCCATCAAAACACTACCTTTTCAATGCTCAGTGGCTCCACTGGAACATAGGATTTACACCGAGTCCCTTCCCTTCCCTTTCCTTCAATAAATTTATTTAGTACTTTATCTATAAGGTCCTGAGCTAGGCCCTGGGAACAAAGGTGAGTTGGACCTAATCCACGTGCTTGACACACTTACAGTCCGTCCCAAACCACGTGAAAAGAACTAGAGTGAGAAGCACAAGGACTGTCAGAGCGCCGTAGACCTTGGGGGTCCAGGAGGACTTTCTGGAGGATGTGACATCTGGGCTGAGTGTTGAAGGACCAGAGGAGCTGCCCAGGCTTGCGCCAAGCAGGGCAAGAAAGCAGGACATTTTGGTGGGACTACGGTGCAAACGGCTGAGGCTATGGAGCCCAGCCTGAGAGGTCCTGGTGCCAAGGCGCTCAGACCACGTACCACCTGAGCAGGTCACCCACTCCAGTGCATGTAAGAATCTTCTGGAATCTGCTTATTTAAAATTCTGATTTTCTTTTAGTACATCTAGGTGGACCCAAGAATCTCTACTTTAAGTAGGTGCCCCAGTAGACTGAGGAGTAGGAGGTCACCACTGCTGTAAAGGACAGGAAATCTCTGAAGGATTTACAAGTGGACAGAATTCTTGGTCCCTGCCTTTGGAACCTCATACACTAATCAGTGAGACAAACAGGAAAACAAGTAATTATAATGATGAGCAAAGAACATTAACTCTCAGAATTTTAAAAAAGGTATTCTTAGTATTCCAGGCAAAAAAAAAGCGACATATTTGGACTTGTGATTCTTTAGCCATGAGGATATCAATATTGGTTTGTTGGCATTAAGTTACTGAGCATGTACTTTAGGGTGCCAAGGTGGCCCTGCGCTGGGTCCTTTTCCTTCACTGTTTCAAAAACCTTTTTTAAAAAGACATCTTCCTGAATAGAATCTAGGAAAGAGTACCGATCCATCATGTGTCAGCTTGGGTGCTTTTCTTGACAAGCAGTTTCAAAACCATTATAGCCCTGCACCTTACAGTGGTTCCTGGATGTGGGCTTGATTTGTCCTGGGGTGATTGGGAGGCTACGGTGCCACTCCGCCGTTCGTCTCAGCAAGCTGCCACTGATGGCCTATCATGTGCCCAGGCTCAAGTCCCTGCTCTCCAGGGACTCAGAGTCTTGTGGGAAGTGGAGACCATAAACACACAAGTAACAGTGTGATCAGCACTGTCACGGGTGGAAATCTGAGGCACTAGTGGGCAGAGAAAGCCTCTATCCAGGCCAGGGTTTGAAGGGAATGCTCCCAGAACCTTAAAAGATGAAGGACATTCCAGACAGAGGAGCCAGCAAGACAAAAAGCACGGCAGTAAAAAACAGCCTGGGTGTTTCTGTTGTTACTTTTGCAATAAAAGTCTGTTAGGAACAAGGTGGGGCTAAATACAGAGGGACTGTATCACGGGGGTGGGGAGACTTGTATGTTGGGGAAAGAATTTTGGCCTTTCCCCTTTAGACAGTGGGGAGGCCTGATTTATAAACTGTAATACCATCACCATTCCTCAGGCCTGAGGAGGGGCACCAGCTGGGAATAGTTTCCACTCTGGGCCCCCAGCAGGTGCAAGCCTTCTCAGTGACTCTCTCTCCACTGGGGCAGCAGAGAGGGGATGGGGCAGGAGGCAGGCCCCCCGCCCAAGCCTCCTGCAGCTGCTTTATGCCCTGGATACCCCTAGAGAGCTGAGGCCCATAAGCTCCCTGGATATTAAAAGAATGGCAGCAAAGAAAGCTTGTTTTAAAAGGTAGACTCCCTCACAGCTAACACTGCCACTTGAAGAGAAAACAATTATCTAATGTAAAATCTGATCCCATAAAGTCTTTTTTAAGAAAGTTATTGTTCTATCATAAGAGCTGTTATTTAACCCTCCTAACAACCTAGAAGAAGACATCATTATCTCCATGTGAGAAGTGACAAAATTAAGACCCAGGTCAAGTAACTTGCCCAAGGTCACACAGCCAATAAAAGGTAAAAATCCAGATCCGAACCCAGGTTAAGACCTTTACATCTAAGAACAGGAAGGAGTCTGGTGCACCTCCGCCCTAGTCCTAATGTACAATTCAAAATAAGAGAGATCTAAACTGCAAAATGAATGTCAGGGAGCCAAAGAAGTCTTGAGGTTTTTTTTTCCCCAATATGATTACTTGATACTTTTAAAAAACATAAAATTACGTTTCAAATTTATATTGTCTCCTTCTTTAAGACTCATGCTTAGTAATTCACGGACTAAGCCAGAGCTGCCCACGTCTGTAGGGTCTGAATGCTAGGCATCTTCCCTCTGCCATGCTACCCCTCACAAAAGTTTTCAAGCAATTCATAAAACTTTGACAAATTAAAATTTTTCTAAATTAAAATTGTTTCTAAATTAAAGTGTTTTTAAAAGTATTTCTAAATTTAAAAAATTTTAGCAAACTGCTCAAAAAAGTTTTTGTCCCCATCTCAACTTTATAGGCTCCAAAATCAGTATGAATCAACCCCATGCTTGACTCCATCCTCCTCTCACTCCGACATGGCTCTTTAACCCATTTTCCACACTACGGTGATCTAATTTCCCAATGTGATCATTTCACTCTCCCACTTAAAACCTGTCAGTGACTCTGCATGACCCATAAGATAAACTCCAAATCTCTAGATCCACCATCCTTCCACTCCCTCTCTGGGACTCTTGCTTCCCTTTCTTTCTCACACCACTGAGCACTGCACTGTGAGATTTTAGTGAGAACACTGAGAACACAAACCACCAGTCAATTATGAGACTTCTTCCCCATTAGACCATCAGCCTAAGCTGGGAATGGAGGAAAAATGCTGGAAACAGTTGCTAATGATGACTCAAATGCCTGTTGCCCAGAATACAGTAATGATATTGCTTGCTGTGACCAGAGTGTGAAAATTCATTTTCAAAACTTGCCTCAAAGGTTGCATAAAAGTGAGAAACTCAACCAAGCTGGCTCTTGTCAACCTATTCCCTCTCACAGCAGCCTGGGTATGAAATGACCTTGGAACCTGCTGGACTATATAGTGTTATTCTCTGCACTTTAATAACTGTTGTGAAATGTAACATTTGGACTCTGTTAATGCTCACTCCATTGTTCCCAGCCCCATCTCAGTATGAGATGAAGGCTAGCACCACAGGTCTCAGGCAGAAATTGGTCCATAAAAAAACAACCCAGCACATCTGCCACCAAAAATCAACTTAACCTAATTCTTCAAAATTACAAAACCCACTGTTCAACTGAAAAGATGTGATTCTTAAAAAACAGTGAAACAACACTACTGGGACAAAGAATGCTGGTAGGTGGTAAAGGATAGTGAGGGGTAACTTCTGCTATGTTCCAAATTGCATTTCATGAGAACATATTACCTTTATAATCAAAAACTTTAAATCCTGCACTTCAGAAACAAAAATGTTTAGTTTTTTTAATTGTGGTAAAATACACATAAAACTTACCAGCTTAACCATGTTAAAATATACAGTTCAGTGATGTTAAGTACAGCCACATTTTTGTTCAAGTTAATCTCCAGAACTTTTTCATCTCGTTAAATTTAAACGCTTTACTCATTAAACAACTACTCATTACCCCCTCCCCCCAGCCTGTGGCAACCATCATTCTACTTTCAGTCTAAGGGTTTAGGTATTTATGACGTTAGATACCTCATCTAAGTGGAATCATACAGTATTTGTCTTTTTGCAAGTGGTTTATTTCACTTCAAGTTTCATCCATTTTATAGGATGTGTCAGAATTTCCTTTCTTTCAAGGCCAGCTATCATTATATTGTATGTATGTGCCACATTTTGTTTATCCATTCACCCATCTATAAACATTTGGGTTGCTTCCACCTTTTGGCTATTGTGAATGCTCCTACGAACACGGGTGTACAAATATTTCTTGGAGGCCCTCCTATCAATTCTTCTGGTTATGTACCCAGAAGTGAAATTGC
This sequence comes from Camelus dromedarius, assembly GCF_036321535.1. NCBI lineage: Eukaryota > Metazoa > Chordata > Mammalia > Artiodactyla > Camelidae > Camelus > Camelus dromedarius. The sequence goes on along the minus strand of NC_087449.1, from coordinate 33,188,862 downwards.
TGGATCAGATGGTAATTGTTTAATTTTTTGAGGAAATACCATATTGTTTTCCATAGTGGCTGTACCATTTTACATTCCCACCAAAAGTGTACAAGCTTCCAATTTCTCCACATTCTCACCAACACATTATCTTTTCTTTTTTTTGATAATATCCATCCTGATGCGTGTGAAGTAATTATTTCATGTGGTTTTGATTTGTGTTTCCGTAAGTGATGCTGAGAATTTCTTCATATGCTTGTTGGTCTATACTGTTTATTTTAAACACAACAAAAGCTACTTTACATTTAAACAATAAACTCACTTTTTAAAGTTCTTCTCTGCTCTTGGGAAAGTCTCCCTCCTCTATCAACTTGAAAATCTGTGCTTACAAGTACCTTCATCCACACAGCACACCTTCCTTCTAGGACAGCTGCAAAACTGGAAGCCCAAAAACAATTAAGTGGTGACAGAAGTAACGATCCTGTTATCAACAGGAAAATGACAAGCTCGCCCCCTAGTGACAAGTTAAGAAGATAACAGAGAAAGCAAACATAAGAAAAGGCCCGACCACCACAAAGAACATAATCTCTACCCTACCCAGGATCTGGAGAGAACACTAACGACATAAATCATTAATCAATCAACATATTTTATTCACAGGGACAGTTAAAAAGGCTCAGTTTTTGAGGGACAAAATGTGTCATAAACCACTTGCTTACAATTCCCTAGTTGAAATTACCTTGGGAAAAATCTGCTTCCTCAGAGTGGGAAGCAGTGCCAGGTGAATGGACTGAGGATGTTGATTTTCAGCATGTGAATGCCTCCACTACAGGAAGGCTCACCTGTCATTCTCTTTAGCAACCCTGAAGCATAACCACCTTTAACTTCCACGTCACATGTAACTCCCAATCTCTGAATTTATTGGAAGATCTGACTCTAAAGGCAAAAAGGAAGCCCATATCAATGACTACATAAGTCAGAGGGTGGCAGTCATGACTATTTAACTGCTCTTAGCTACTGAAACCCTCTATTATGTAAACCAAGATAACCTTTTCAAGCCCTCCCAACCAAAACGATGATGATGATCATGTCTGATTCCTTCAGGCCCTGGGGCTGCTAATTTTTCAACTTCCTCCTCATTGTCTCTCCTCCCCACCCCCATAGTCTCCATGGCTCACTGGTATGCTGTTTTTCAGAGCTGCAAGAAATCTGACAACCAAAATCCCATAAATGTGGATGTCTTCACAGAATAGTCCAGATAAAGGAATACTGACTGAAATAAACATTTCAGACTACATCCCAGTAGGTAACACTCTGGGGCAACGAGTCTATGTAACCAGAGTTACCGATATTAAGTCCCAAGTCTTCCTGCTCCAGCAGGCTGACCTCCAAGGGCTGCATTAGAAATAGGAGGTGCCAGCCTCAAGCTGCCTGTTGCACAGGAGGGCAGGCCACACTACCCAAATGTTAAAGGCTGGACATTTTTCTGCTGTTCTTTGTGCAGCTGCCGGGCCCGATTTTTCAGCTCCTCAGCCTTGGCTTCGTCCTTATCAACACCATCCCCCAGCTTGTACATGCGGCTGGCGTTGGCACATGCCCAGACATGGCCCAGGTCGCAGGCTTTCAGTGAGTATTTACATGCCAGGCCCATGTCCTTGGGGAAGCCGGGGGCGCCCTGCAGGAACATGGCACTGAGGTTGAAGCAGCTAGGGGCATAGCTGCCATCGCAGGCCCTTGTGTAGTAGTCCCTGGCCCTCTCCAGATTGGGCTGGCCATCCTCATTGACCTGTCCATCGTGTGCTAGGAGACCAACATTATGGCAGGCCTCCACAGACTTCTTTCCGGGCTTCTCACATGCCATCAGAAAGCAGCTGGAGGCAGCTTTCAGGTCCTGGGTCAGCCCACCTGGGAGGAAGGGAAAAAAAAGTCAACCCAAGCCAGGGCAGAACTTGAATGTCTCAGGCCAAAGTTAGGAAACAATTCCTAAATAAAGTTGATACACTTTGAGTTAAGGCAGCATGAAAGGAAGGTGGCCTGGTAGAGTGTGCAGACCCTCCAGCTTTTTTTAGCCTCAGGATCTTTTGTTCAAATGGGATGGGGTACAAGGAAGCCCTAACAGGTAAAAGGGGTGAAAGGATGATAATATCCACCTCTGGGAGTTACAGCAAGATCACAGCATCTTACAAGCACTTCATTAAATGCTCATTAATTTAAATATATACTGAATGTATACTGTTTGCCAATTACTGTGCTAGGTTCTGAGGAACAAACAGTACCGTTCCTGCCCTTGTGAATCTTATGGTCTAATGAGTGACATTACACAACCACACAAATAAATGCATCAAGTGTGACACGCATGTGGAGAAAAAGCACAGGATGCTACAAGAATGTATCACGGCTCTGAACTAAACAAGGAGGTGAGGTCAAGGAAAGTTTCCTCAAAGAAGTGACATCTGAGCTGTGATATAATGAAAAAAAGAAAAAGAAATAATGGAGTGAGAGGGGGAAAAAAGGAGGAAAAGAAAACTGCTCCAGGCAGCAGGAGTAGAATACAAAGAAAAAAGGAGCCCAAGTGCTAGAAATCAGAAATCACTAAGGAAGGGAGGCTGGAGAGGCGGACAGGGTCTGACGGGTCTCATTAAGGATCTTCTACTTAATCCTTAGGAGCAATGGGAAACCGCTAACGGGTCATTCTAAGCAGAGGTAATGACAGAGCTCACTTTTTTCTTTAGGTTTGTTTTTTTCTCCTCAGTGGAACATCTCAAACTCTCACTCTCAAAATCCCCCATTCTCAAAAATAGAAACATTTTAGCTATTTCAGCATTAGCTTTTAAAGAAATCACTCCAAATACACCACCTAGAAATAACCATCATTATCATTAAAAGAACACCATTCCAGTCATCTTTGTAGCATGTGTTCAGATTAAATGTTGCCTGGCTGAATGGATAGCCAGACAGAAGTATAGCTGACCCTTGAACAATGTTGCGATTAGGGACGCCCACCCTCTACACAGTCAAAAATCCAAGAATAACAGAGCCAGTCCTCCCTAAACTCGGTTCCTCCACATCCGCAGATTCAACCAACAGAAGATCGTGTAGTATTACCATTGTGATTGTTACTGAAAAAAAATCTATGTGTAAGTGGACCTGCATAGTTTAAATATCCACGGTGTTCAAGGGTGAACTGTACTTTGCAAAACTTGATTACACATGCTATTTTTTTTAATTGAAGTATAGTCAGTTTACAATGCTGTGTCAACTGCTGTACAGCACAATGTTTCAGTCGTAGATGTACATACATATATTCCTTTTCATATTCTTTTTCATTATGTTACTACAAGATATTGAATATAGTTCTCTGTGCTATATAGTAGAAACTTGTTTTTTATATATAGTAGTTAATATCTACAAATCTTGAACTCCCAATTTATTTCTCTTCCCACCATCTTCTTCCCCTGGTAACCTTAAGTTTGTTTTCTATGTCTATGAGTCTTGTTTCTCTTTTGTAAATAAGTTCATTTGTGTCATTTTTTAGGTTCCACACATAAGTAATATCATATGGTATTTTTCTTTCTCTTTCTGGCTTACTTCACTTAGTCTGACAATATCCAGGTCCATCTATGTTGCTGCAAATGGCATTATTTTATTTTTTATGGCTGAGTAGTATTCCAGTGTGTGTGTGTGTGTGTGTGTGTGTGTGTGTGTGTGTGTGTGTACACCGCAACTTCTTTATCCAGTCATCTTGTTGATGACATTTAGCTTGTTTCCATGTCCTGACTATTGTATATAGTTCTGCTACGAACACTGGGGTGCATGTATCTTTTTGAATTAGAGTTCCCTCCAGGTACATGCCCAGGAGTGGGATTGCTGGATCATAAGGTAAGTCTACTTTTAGTTTTTTGAGGAATCTCCATACTGATTTCCACAATGGCTGCACCAAACTACATTCCCACCAGCAGTGCAGGAGGGTTCCTTTTTCTCCACACCCTCTCCAGCATTTATCATTTGTGGACTATTTTAATGATGACCATTCTGACTGGTGTGAGGTGACACCTCATTGTAATTTTGATTTGCATTTCTCTGATAATTAGCGATACTGAGCATTTTTTCATTCGTATGCTATTTGTAAATAAAAAATGTAACTGATTTTACTTGAATTTATCATTAAGAAAACCAAACTGAAGTGAAACTGAAGAAATTGCTAAACTTCAAATGAATATTGCTTCAACAGAGAAATGTCCTAAATGAGTCCCTAGAGTTATAAAGAGATTATCAAAAATTAAAAGGCTAGAGTCACTGCTTGTATGTATTTAACCAAATTTCAGACACTATTTATTCACAACTACAGAAGATAAGGAGGCTGTTACCTCACACTTCCTCCCACCTCTCTTCCCCTGCCTTTGACTTTTTGTCAGATGTTATTTCAACTTAGGGAGACACACAGCACAGTGGTTAATGAAGCCTGGGCTCTACAGCCAGAAAACCCAGGCTCCAGTCGTGGCTCCATTGCTTGTCAGCAGCATGACCACAGACAAATTACTTAACTTGCGGGGAGGTGGGGGTGTGATTAGAGGTTTGGGAGGGGGTGTTGGATATTATTTTAATGGAGGTACTGGGGATTGAACCCTGGACCTTGTGCATGCTAAGCACACATTCTACCACTGAGCTTATTACTTAAACTCCACAACCCTTAGTTTTCCCCATCTGTGAAATAAGGATTATAGTATCTAACTCACATGCCAGAAGCTTACAAGTGTTATTACAAAGAGCTCGGTATATAAGTGCTTAGTAAATGCCATAAATGTTTATATATTTACATTCTATTCAGTAACCGTAACTAGCCCAATATGTATTCTAAATGGATTCTGCTCAACAGTCTTTTCGTAAGAGTTTCTCCATTCCTGAATTATTTTTCTTGATTTACCTCTTCACTGGTTATCAGATAGATTTTTCTAGGAAAACTCGTAAATTGTATATCCCTGAGTTCTTTCAGTTTTGAGAATGTATTCCTGACACCTTTCCATTTAAACAGTACAGAGTTAGGTCTTGCTTTTATATCCAGCCTGTTAATCTATGCCTTTTACTGGAGTATTTACTTACATTGAATGCAATTATTGATATAGCTGGGTTTAAGTCTACAATCTTATTTGTTTCCCATTTGTCCCAAGTGTTTTTGGTTCTTTCTTTTCCCTTCTTACAATTATTTTGAATTGTATACTTCTAATAGTCCATTTCATTCTCATCATTGGTTTTTTAGTATACTTCATCACCGGCTTATCTAGTGATTATAATATGTATCCTGAACTTAGTACAATCTACCAAGAATATTACACCACTTCACATATAATGTAAGAACCTTGTAACAGTATACTTTCATTTACCACATTTCAATCCTTTGTACTATTGCTATTACTTCTAAGTATACTACCTTTTTGTTTTAATTCTATATAGTATAAGCCCCATAACACACTACTGTTTTTGCTTCAGTCTTTTAAAGTCATTAAGAAATAAGGAAAAATATTTATGTCTTAAATTTATGTGTATATTCTAGGGCACTTTATTCTTTTGTATGGATCCTAGGTTCCATCTGTTACCATTTTCCTTCAACCCAAACTATTTAATTTTTCTTATAGTTACAAGAAACAACTCATTCACTCAGCTTTTATCAGAAAATGAATTGATTTCATCTTCATTTTTAAAAATATTTTTACTAAAGTAAAATTCAAGTTTGACAGTTCTTTCCTTCAGCATTTAAAAGATGTTGTTCTTTGTCTTCTGGCTTGTGTTGCCTCAGATAAGAAGTCAGTGGTTACTCTCGCCACTGCTCCCCTCAATGTGTCTTCTCTGACTGCTTTTAAGATTTTCTCTTTACCTTTCACTTTCAGCAAAATGGTAATAGTGTGTCTAGGTGCGGTTATCATTACTTATCTGCTTGGGTTCACTGAGCCTCATGGACCTGTGGAGTAATATTTTTCATCAAATTTGGAGATTTTGTACTATTATTTCTTCAAATATTTTTTTCTGCCCCAATCTCTTCTATTTCTGGATAGATTAAGGGATACTGAAACCCATAGGTTGAGGCTTTGTTCTTTTCTCTCAGTGCTTCACTTTAGATAACATCTACAAACCTGTCTTCAAGTTCACTGATCTTTCAAATTCACTAATTATTTTCTTCTAAAGTACCTAATTTGCTGTTAAGCCTGTTCAGTGAAATTTTCATTTCAAATATGTTTTTCAATTGCAGGATCACATTTGGTTCTTTTTAATACTTTCAATTTCTCTGATGAGATTTCTCATCTGTTCACTGTGTCCATCTTTTACTTAAACCTTTAACATATTATTCACACTTGTTTAAAAATATTTGACCATTAATTCCAACATCCCTGTCACACCTGAGTCTATTTTTATTGACAGCTTTTTTGTTTTGTAATTTCGTATTTTATGCTGAACATTGTACATAATACTTTGTTCAGTCTGAATTTTGTTGTACTCATTTACAGACTGCTATATTCTTGTTTCTCTTCAGATCGCATAAATCTCTTGCGTTTTACTAAAAACTGTTGAGTTTAATTCTGGCAGATAGCTAAGTTACTGGTGAATCAGCCTGATCCTTTTCAGGATTGTTTTTAAGTTTTGGAACCTTTCCGGAGTCTCAGGTGAATGTCTGTGGTATTTAATGAGGTCTCTCCACTCTGGCTGATGGAATTCAAACCATTCCCAAAACGCTGTGAAATCTCTGGAAACTCTTCTCAGTTCACAGCTCCCTAGTAGCTTTTCACTGCAAGGTCTCTCAGAATTCCCTGCTATGTATGTGCTGTTTAACATTGGGCCAAAGACGTAAATAAGAGCACCCCGTGTGGATATCTGGAGCTCCTTCTCTGCATAATTCCTTCTCTGGTAACTTGTCTGGCAAACTCCAGCAGCCTTATCAGTTCAGCAAGATTATCATACTTTACTTGCCTTCCACCAATCTGTGCCTAATCTGGAAACTACCTCTAGGCAGAAAGACAAAGCAATCATGGATAGGGCTCATCTTTTGGGTTTCCCTTTTCTCTGGGATCGTAGTACTACACTGTTTTCCAATGTCTTGAAAACATTGTACAACAGGTGCTTTCTATATTTTATCGAATCCATGGTTTATATCCTTAAAAGTTCATTTTAATTGCTTTATGGAAAGAAGATTGGGGACCTGCATTAATCTCTTAAATATAATGAAGCAGGAGAGGAAGGCAACCTGGGTTAAGTGTGGCAGCAGGAAACGGAGAGACACAACAGATTTGAGACATATTCTGGAGATAAACTGGCCATGAGCTACCAGGTAGAGAGAGACACCACTTGCTAAACTGGAAGACAACAAGGGTATAATAATTTGGGGAAAAAAACAGTTAAGAGTGGTAGAGCTTGTGCTTAGCATGCACAAGGTCCTGGGTTCAATTCCCAGTACTGCCACTAACAAAACAAACAAAAGACATCCATTTCATCAAACTTTCACTGAACGGCCTTCTAACTAGGCTTCACTGGGCACTAGGAACAAGGGATGAATGAATCATATTCTCAGGCAGCTCAAGATTTAGTGAGCAAAAAAAAAAAGCTGCCTGTCTAAGGTTATACTCCTTATTCGTGGTGGTTTTAAAATATGCCCACAAATTCCTGATATTCCTTCCTTCAAGAGATGGAACTTAAGTTCTCTCCAATTAATGTAAGCTAAATTTACTGGCTCACTTCTAATAAATAGAAATGAAACGCATGTGACTTCCTGGTGTAGGTTATTAAAGACACTGTGGATTCTATCTTGCTCTCTCTTTCAGACCACTCACTCTGGAGGAAGCCAGATGCCATGTTATGAGGACACACAAGTACCCAGGGAGAGAGCCATGTCACAAGGAACTGAGGACTCCTGCTAACAGCTGACAAGGAACAGAAGCCTTCACTGACAGCCATGCGAGCAAGCCAGCTTAGAAGTGGAAACTCCAGCTCCAGCCAAGCCTTCAAAGGACTACAGCCCTGGCTCCCTGGCTAATGTCTAGACTGCAACTCACTGAGAGACCCTGAGGCACAGAGCTCAGCTACTCCCAAATTCCAGGCCCACAGAAACTACAGGAAATGATAGGTTTGTTGGGATAATTTGTTAAATAGATAACTTAAAAACTACTCACTACCAACTGCAATTGGGACATGAAGAGAAAAGACAGATGGAAAGGAATTAATTATTGGCCCCTTTCTCTCTGCCAGGCACATGCTGAGGCTTTTACCTATATTCTGTGAAGTGGACTCAGCATGAGGCTCAGGATGTGATGCCAGCACCACCATCAACCATGAGGACTGAAGAAAGTAGGCCCCTCCTTACCTTTTCCAGTCACATAATAGGCCCCCAGTTTATAGCAGCTATCACTGTGTTTGTTCTCTTCACAGTTGAACTTCAGCACCTTGGCAGCCTCATCAAAATTCTTCTGGATCCCTTCCAGATAGTCTACCAGCCGATAGCAACCTGGGAGGAAAAGGCACAAGCTGTTCTTCATGTCTGGGGCAAGCGGGGGTGGGAGGAGTCCAGGTGTGCCTTTTACTTAGGACCAGCCTCTCTCCTCCTGAGGCACGGCAAGGTGACCTCACCACAAAGAATGCAGGTGGTGTACAGCCACTCCTACAAATGGCATTGTCCACCCTAAGTCTGGGACCGAGCAATGTACACACTGGGGAGACCTTGGCCTCTGCACTGGCTTCACTATTCCCCAGCCCTTCTGGTGGAGCCCTTCTGCTCCTTGTCATCCAGGCCCAAAGACATACTTACTTCCACGATAGAAACTTTGCTAACTTTGAGAACTTCTCAGGAATTTCAGCAGTAAAACACTGAAAATCAACAGGGCTCATGGGTTAGTAGCAAGAAAGGGGTGCTTTGACAACTATGCCTTAATCCTTGGCCAGGCTGGTAACATGAGCCCAAAAGAAAGCCCAAAGAAACAGTCAAAATGGCAGCTACCAAAGGAGTTGGAAATAGACTCGGCCTCCTTGGCAGTCTCTAGTCCCAGCAAGCCTCTCCTTAATATCTCTCCTCTCTGTCCCTTTTCTTCATCCACAGTAACACCCATCTCTCATTCATTTTCATTCAACTAATATTTGAGCATCTATTTGCATCAATGTATCAGACTCTGTTTTAGTTGCTGGGAATACAGTCACTTCCCCTCCTAAAAATTACATTCTAGAGGAGGAAACACAATAAACAAGTAAATAGGTGAACAAGATGCATTCAAACAGTAATAAATATCATGACAAATAAAGCAGGATGATAAGACAGTTTGTTGTGCACGTTGGGGGGATGGTTAACATAGATTGGGTGATCAGGGGGCCTCTCGAGGACTGATATCTGAGCTGAGACATGAATAACAAGAATGAACTAGCCATTTGAAGACAATGAAACGGGGAGGAGGCAGAAAGTCCCGGGCACAAGGAACAGTAAATTTTAAAAAAATCCAAAGGGAAGGAATAACCTTGGCACAAATAAGGTATAGCGTGGCTGGATCCAGGAGGAAAGGGGCAGGAAATGAGGAGGATAAGGCAGGGACCAAATCACAGGGCCTTGGAGAAGATAGGAGGGAATTAGGATTTTATATCAAGTCAATGGTCAGTGGTTACTGGAGGACTTTTAAGAAGGGAAGTGACATGATTCAATCTATATTTTTAAAAGGTTACTTTAGTGTATATGTTTGTGTATGTCTGGATGAATATGGTGGAAGTTAAGTGTGAGGGGACATGCTCCAGCACTGATAACAACAAATGTGTTATTTTTGTTATTTAAAAATCTAATAAACATTTAATGTAACAAAATTAAAATTAAAATACTAGTCTGTAAGTAAAGAACAGATTTTTAAGGGAGTGAAGGTGTAAATGGAGAGTCATATTAGAAGGCTATGTCAGTAGTCCATTGAGAAATGATTTTTGAAGAAGTAGCTATAGTAACTACAGCCTCCTCTCAGGCTCTTTCTAAAGTGCCCACCTTTCCCCACTGCACTGGTCGGTGTATCTCTAGAGTCCGAAAATATGCAGGGCTCTCCACAGCTTACAGGATACAGTCCTACTACAGCTTTACCCTAGCATTCCAGGTCTGACACACTTCGGCCCAGAGCCCTCTTATTCCTGAAGACATTTTCATTTCAACCTTCCAAATACAGCATCATCTTCTCTCCCTCGGCTCCATTTACTCAACACTATTGTCTATTCCTCCTGACCTCTTCCAGAAGTTTCCCCCAGCCATCCTGCTCTCAGTGACTCCAACTCCTGTGAATTCTCTCTACACTTAAGACGTGGACCAGCCCTCGAAGAATAACTCTAGGTTCTGTTTAAGCCATCCTACTGCAGAGCAAATCTGTATAGTCTGGTCAGCTTCAAGCTAGACTGCAAGTTATTAGAAGGCAAGGCCACTGCCTCTTTTTTTTCTTCTTTATAAAAATAAAGTAGGAAGACGAAAACTACCCAAAGGTACTGGCTGTTTTGGGCGGTCTCTTCTGGACATCATCCACCCACACTGAAGTCAACCCAATGTTCCCAGAACACAAGGGCACACTCATGCCTCAGAGCCTTTTTACTAGCCGGTACCTCTGCCTGGCATGGCTCTCCCTTCCCTTCAATACTTCGTTCAAATGCCACTTTCTCAATGATTCTCCTTGGTCACTCCATTTTAAATCGCCCTCCTGATACCCTTCAGTCAATTCTTTTCCCCATTGCATCTACTAATTTCTAACACACTATTTCATCTCTTTTCCTTATGTTTATTGCCCAATTCCCCCCACTAGAATGTAAGCCCCATGAGGACAGGACATTTTACCAGTTCTCTGATGTAGGCCCAGTGCCTCTACCCCAAATGCCCAAACGCTTCTCTTCCTTCCCGCCGGGCCTCCAGGCGCTGCCCCCGCAGAGCATGACCCCGCTGCGAGCCCCTCGTGGAACCCAACACGCCCCTCCCAAACATACACAAGGCCGCCGGAGTCCCACAGACCCCTGACACCTTCCAGATCCACTCTGAGGCCGCTCACGTGCCCGTCCAGCCCCCGCCCCTCCCCCGTCCCCCCACGTGTCCCCAGGCCGTGCCTCCGGCGCTCACCGTCCGGGTCCTTCTCGCGGTAGCACTGGTAGTTGCACTCCACCTCCATGTTCTCCAGAAAGGACTTCACCTGCTCCTCGTCCTGAAAGTCCACCACGCCCGCCATGGCTCCTGCTCGCCCAGCCAAAATCACCCCGCCGCTCTGCCGGCGGCCGCGCCGCACGCGATCACGTGAGCCGGCGGGGGCGGGGCCTGGGAGGGGCGTGCCGCCGAGGTCAGCCCACACCCGCGCGTTCCGAAGGCGGGGCGCCGAGAACGTGGGCTTCGTGGCTGTTCCCGGGTTGTCTGTCTTTGGCCGTCCCGTCTTTTCCTTTGGTCAGATCATTCCTAAAACTGGTAGCAGTCTTGCTGCAGCGCTTTATTTGTGCCAACCTTGTGGCCTTAATGACTCTCTGCCTACAGTCATTTATTTCTCATCTATTCATTCCAGTTCGATAATCTCTAAGCTCCTACCGCGTGCCTCATTAAGTGCTTGGTCCTGGTGACCAAGCTGGGCTCAGCTAGAAAGTATGGTCTCAAAGAGCTTGCAGTTTAGGAGGAAGGCATTTGTTTATTCATTCAACAAGTATTTTGAGCACCTACTATTTGCCAGGTGTAGCTGAACAAACCAATATTCATAAGTCTCTACAAGTGCAATGAAAAGTCTGGTTCATCTCTATTTTTCTCCCAGACCCACGCCCTTCCTCCAACATGAACGACCTAAGGAATGAATGGCTGTGGAACACGATAACTGAAACACAGTAGCTGTACTGGTTGCAGTAGTAATAAGGTTGTAATAGTTGAAAACAGTGCTGAATTTTGTTCCAGATTCTATTCCCTTAATCATATTCCCTTAATCATATTTTAGATACCTCATATATGTGGAATTACACAGTATTTGTCTTTCTGTAACTAGTTCATTTCACTTAGCCTTAGTCCTGAAACAACCTGAGCAGTAGAGGGCGATAAAGAGTTGGGGAAAAGATGGAAAAGAGGCTGGGCCAAGTATGAAGTCACATATTTTTAAATGAAATTTAAGGCCATCAAAAGGGCAGCCAGCTTCTTTTTTCAGTCTTGTCCTTATCTCTGTAGTTTTATTCTCCCCCTCATCCTCATAAATGTTTGCATTTAATTTTTAAAATTATTTTAATTATCCAAGTAATACAGGAATATATCCTTACTGTAAATTAATTTCATGTCTTTCACCTAATAACCCTTTCCAAAAATCATGATACACCTTGTAGACTGTTGCAGAGAAATGGAAGGGAAACTTAAGTGATTTACCCTAAAACACACAGTGAGAGGACCAGAAGAAATCAGGCCTCTTGGAATCCTAGAGTTCACAACAACCATCCGGGTTCCTGGAGGGAAGAATTCAAGAGCATTATAGTGCTCACCTCCTGACTCCAGAGTTGGATTCAACTAATAATATTAATTGGTCACTGATTATCAATTTAGTATTTTAGATACATTACTTCATTTATTCTTCACAGCATTATATGTCACTCAATCAACAAACATTCCCTGGATGTTTAATAATGACTAGGGCTTAAGGGATGCAAAATTGAAAAATGCAAGATTTCAACAAGAAAACATAACTCTTAGAAGAGGAAAAGCACTGGTCAATAAATATATGATGACATGCTTCTCCTAATGATTAAAGGAAGGCAAATTAAAAATCATGTGATCTTTTTCATCTCTTAGAGTAACAAAGATCAGCATCCTATGTTTGTGAGGATGCTGAGAAACCAGCATTCCCATACACGGTTGGTGGGAATATAGATTGATGCCGCCTCTTGAGCAACTTGGTAATATTTATTAACATTTAAAATGTGCTTATATAGTTTGGGGAAGTGGGAGAACATCTATCCTTCAGTGGACTTGTATCCAGAACATATAGAGAACACCTACAGCTCAACAATAAGAAGACAACATTGAAAAAAATAAGCAAAATATTTGAGAAGACATTTCACCAAAGAAGACAAATGGATAGGCAACAAGCACACAAAAGATACCCAGTGTGGGAAAAGCAAATCAAAATCCACAATGAGATACCACTATACAAATACTAGAATGTCTATAATCAACAAGACACACAATACCAAATGTTGATGAGGATGTAAAATAACTGGAACTCTTATACGTTTCTGTTCAGCATGCAAAATGCGGTAGTTGCTTTGTATTTTTGTTTGTTCAAATTTTATTTTGTAATATGAACACTTAAAATGAGATCTACCTTCTTAACAAATTTTTAAGTGTACAAATATATTATTGTTGACTATAGTACAATGTACAGTGTTTTAGCACTTTTAGAGTACAATGTACAGCAGATTTTTAGAGCTGATTAATCTTACTTAACTCAAACTTTATGCCCTTGATTAGTAATTCCCAGTTTCCCCTTCTGCCCAGCCCCTGGCAACCACCATTACAATCTTTGATTCTATGAATTTGACAATTTTAGATACCTCATATATGTGGAATTACACAGTATTTGTCTTTCTGTAACTAGTTCATTTCACTTAGCCTTAGTCCTCAGGTTTCATCCATGCTATAGCATATTGCAGAACTTCCTTCTTTTTTAAGGCTGAGTAGTATTCCATATGTATACATACCATACTTTCTTTATCCATTTACCTATCAATGGACATTTAAATTGTTTCTGTGTCTTGGTTATGTTGTGGCACCAAACTAAAATGGAGTCACTTATGTCACAGACAAAATGAAGATGGTCAACACAGGCACATAAGGGAAACTTAACCTAACCTAACTGGAATTTACAGCTCTTCTCAGAACTCAGCAGAGCACACCAGCCAATCCTCAAACATTAAATCTGTTCATCCCATTTCTAGACTTTGTTCCCCTGACTCAGCTACCCTGATCCAAATAAGAAAGAAGACTGCTAGGCAACTGATCTCCTGAGGAAGCCAAATATCTTCCACATTTACTCCATAAAAATCCCTTAATCTGTGAGCAACGCAGAACTCACTGTTCTTTGCACCCTTGTTTCCTGGCTTGCAGGTTGAAAACCTTGCAATAAACTCATCTTTCTGCTTTGTTTTATTCAGTGTGTGGAGTTTGGTTTTTGACACTGCGAATAGTCAAAACCCAAACTCTGTGAATAGTGCTGCAATGAACATGAGGATGCTAATATTTCTTCAAGAAGCTGATTTCAATTCTTTTGGATAAATGCCCAGAAGTGGCAATGCTGGATCATATGGTAATTCTATGTTTAGATTTTTGGGGAATCTCCATACTATTTTCCTTAGCAGCTGCAGTATTTTGCATTCCCACCAACAGTGTGCAAGTGTTCCAATTTCTCCATATCCTTGACTTGTTTGTTGTCTTTGTTTTTTTCGGTAATAGCCATCCCGATAGGTGTGAGTCAATATCATTTGTTTCTGATTTGCATTTTCCTGATGATTAGTGACTTCTGAGGCATATTTTTATATATTCATTAGCCATTTGAACATCTTCTTTGGAGAAATGTTCCCACACAAATCCCTGGCTCATTTTTAATGTATCCATTTTATAAACAAGAAGTAAAGTGATTTCTTCAAGGTCACACAGCCCGCCATCCTCCCCTAAAGGTTATGTGACAGTGAGCTGACAGGATTCACCCAGTGCGGGGAGATACAACCAATCATGTTTGCTGTGAGGTCACTTGGAAGGCCTGGGATTGGTGCTGTTATGTAAGCAGAGCTGGCTGTCCTCAGCCGCCCGTGCAGCTGCGGGTGGCAGGAGGTTCGGGATGGTTGTGCTTTCCCCGGGTTGCTCTGGGGGCACCAGTTCTCTAACGTCTGCAAGTCCCTTGGGGACCCTCAGCACTGGATGGGTTAGCCATGGAGATGCCCTTTCCTTCTTGCTGTGGCCTATCACCCAAGCTCATGCCCGTGTAGCCTGCAGCGGCTCTCCCTGCATCTCTCCCATGGAAGAAAGGGAAAGGCCATGACAGGTGCCAGTCCTGCTCAGACTTGCGTTTCAGCAGCAGTGATTGCACATCACATAGTCCCCGCATGACCTGGCTGGCCTCAAGCCAGCACAAAGCAATCAGAGACAGACTTCAATGCCTGTGTTTGAGGCTCCCAGGCTGTGCTGCAAGCTGAAGAGGCCCCAGCTTTATAGAAAAAAAGATGGAGGTCCAGAGAGAGGAAGGGGCTTGGCCCAGGGCACACAGCAAGTTAATGACATGGACTCTTCCTTCAGGGCAGAAAATTGAATGGTAACCTTTCCAACTTTATCTTCACCTCCTCCTGACAAATACCCTCACTCTTCTCTGCCTCTGGCTTCTTCTATGTCCCATGCCCATAAAGCATCCTCTGGGTAGCAAGTTTTATCAAGAATAAATAAGGACTTTAGAATCACACTAACCTTGGAAACCCATACTTGCTGTAGGACAGTGGACAAATTGTGTTACTTCTCTGGCCTTATTTTTCTCTTTGCTATGGGATAGTAATCTCTATCTTACAAGAATAAATGAGAAACTGGGAAGCAGTTTGGTATAGAGCAGCGGTTTTCAAAGTATGGTCTCTGGACCATCAGCATCAGAACCACTTGTTAACTTGTCAGAAATGAGTATTCTCCAGCCCTACTCCAGATCTGCTGGATCAGAGTCCCTGGGACCCAGCAATCTATGTTTTAACAAACTCTCCAGGTGATTCTGATGCATGCTAGAGTTTGAGAACCACTAGTATACAAAGACTAAAATCATCGGGTTTGGAGTCAGATAGTTCTGTGTTCTTCTAAAATGTCTTTGTTCTGCTTTTACTATTTGGGAATCCTCAAGCAAAGCATTTCACCCACATGCTACTTAGTTTACTCATCTATGAAGTGGAAGTAATAGTTGAATCTACATAACAGAGTTTTTCATTCATTCAACAAAAATTTTTGAGTGCCTATTATGTGACAATCACTCTTGCTAGGTTCTAGGGATACAACAGTGAACAAAACAGATGAAAATCTCTGACCTCATGTAATGTACATTCTAATGAGACCTTTGAGGTTTAATCAACATAATTATGATAATGTATAAAGCTTAGTACCACACAGGCATATATTTTGCACTCAGCAAATGGCAGCTATTGTAAATGATGGGGAAAGTGCTTGTAAGCAGTGAAATGCTCTATTAGACTAAGTTGTGGACTTCTGAGAATTATCTGATTCATGTCCTTGTCATCAGAATCTAACATAAGACCTGGTGCTGAGTAGGGTTTGGCAAATATTTGATGAGAGATATCAGAGATTCATGATATCTGTCTTATCCTTTATAATTCTTTAGAGCTGACAGCTCAACAATAAGCCACACTCTCCATAAGCCTTCCTCTCCCCATACATTTGTATTTTTCACCTGTTCCAGTTATTGAAAGCTAACTTTCTCCACATTCACATGTTGTGATTGGTCTGAAATGTAGTTGACATATAATAAATCTGTATTGAGTGGATGAATGGATGCCTGAAGGAGCTTAGAAATATTCTGGAAATAGCACTGGGACAGGGATCAGGAGGATTCAATTCTAATTCCTGTTCTGCCACTTCTGTAGTGTTTGGTCTTAGCTAAGTCCTCTTTCTTTTCAGATCCTCAGATGTAAAATGAGACTTACAATCCTTACTCCACCACAATGCTGAGAGGAGACAGACTAACTTTAATTCCTAAGTTTTAAGGATGGTTCACACATTTGTAAATATGTTGTCCCCTTATCGTACCTCTCAGGGAGAATTGCTGAAAGCAGTAAAGGAGATAATATATATCTCTTTGCAAACCTTAAGCCACTGTAAAAATTAAATAAGACACTATTTCTAATCAGATCATCTACAACTTATAGAATTTACAGGTTGGAAACATCCTAATCACATCCTGAAATTGTGATCTGCAGCACTGGCATCATTTGAGATCTTGGTAGAAATGCAGGCTCTTGGGCCCTACCCAGACCTACTATTGTCTTTTTTGACAATATCCCCAGGTGATTCAAATGCACAATAAACTTTGAGAAGCAATGCTCTAAATCAGACACACATGACACATGCCCTGAAAAGATTGTGAAGATTATCTTCAACTCCCTCATTGTACAGATGAGTACAGTGGAGCTCAGCAATGAGAGGGTCTTTCTTTTTTTCTTTCTTTCTGTCTTTATTTCTCTCTCTCTTTATCTGTACATATGTTTATAACAAGCAGTACATAAGGCTCCTTCCATCACAAAATTATTTTAAATTAAGTCTACATCTTGCTGACAAAAGACTTTAAATATGTTTTGTCTCCAAAGCCAGATCTATGAACATTTCTGTAAAGTCTCTGCCATCATTTCTGGCTTTGATTTGACTTTAGGCACCTCGCAGGTTTTCAGGTCCAGCTAAAATTGAACAAGGGGCATTGAATTCCCTGGGTCCTTGATGATTTCACACAAAACCTTCCCAGGCAGACCAAACAGCTTCTTTTCCAGAGACGTGAGTTGAAAACTTGCCCCGGGACTTGTCTTTCTAAAAGGGAGATATAAATGTGTCAGCTCCCATGTTGGAAACCAGTGGCTCCACATTGCCCACATCCTCAGCTCAGCATTGACGGCCCTCTCATCTTGCTGCTGCTGCTACTCCCCACCTGTACCAGACAAACCAACCACTCTGCCCCACTCCTCTGCTCTCAACTCCTCAGGATCTGTCCTCTGTCTGGGCTGCCCTTCCCACTTCTCCTCAGCCTTAGCTTGGACTTTGACACACCCACTCCCTGTTCAGGACACTTTCCTAACCTTTGCTCCACCTCCTGATGCACTGTGGTCATTACCTATTTTTACATTACTTGTTTTACCAAGCTGTGAGTGCCTGAGGATAGAAACCAGATCTCAGGTCCCAACACAGAGTCAGGTACATTGTAAGAGCTCAGTTTATCCCATGTGACTAATGATTTCTAATGGGGCTTCCAGGTCTAACTTTCTGCATTTTTAGGCTGTGAAATCCCAGAGAGCAGGGACTTGATATTCTCTTCCTTTCCCATTTCACTCATGAGGCTCCATGTGCCTGAGCACAGCAGGCACATATTTGCCACCCAGGATGACTGGTTCAGCTGTTGCGATAGTAGCCATGCTCATAATGTCCCTGACCTGGTTCACTGCAGCATGCTCAGAGAATTCACCAAGGGTAGGGAAGAGATCAGGTTTCAGCGTAAATCATTTCATGTCCGGGCTGAGATTTAGTGCTTTCTGAAAGCACTCACAAGATCTCAAGCTGTGACCCCAAAAGTCAATTCCTGAGGTCTCCTGCCCCTAAGTAAGCACGGATGTAAACAGGAGCTCAGTACATGTTGATGAGTGAATAAATGAATGAATGGGTAAATTAATCTGGACTTCTAAATGTTACTGAATGCTGTCAGAAAAAAGCAGTTGTGCAGGGAGAGTTGTAACCAAACGTCACATAGTGTTAAAGATGAAGTATAAGTTCCTTACCTTTGCCCACAAACCTGGTATCATCTGGCTCAGCCTGCCCTGCCAGCTTTGCCACTTCCCCTCCCATTCATCCTCTCTGTTCCTCATCCCAAACTATTTGTAGACCCTAAACACATCATCTAGTTTCATGCTCCAGTGCCTTCACACATGTGTTTCCCTATTTCTAGAATACTTTTTCCTCCTCTCTTAATTTAGGTAATTCTTATTTGTTTTTGAAAGCCCAGGTCAAGTGGTATCTCTTCTAGGGAGCCTGCTCTGACTCCTCAACTGAGCAGGATGCCTCCTCCATGCTCTGGTAAGTGCCACACCTCTTTTCATAAGAGTACTGATTATATTCTTTTGCTATTGTCTATCTTTTCCCCCAAAAGACTTGAGCAGCTTGAGAGCTGGAACTGAGTCTTTTTTATTTCTGTGCCCTCAATGTCCAGCATATGACATGACACAAAGGAGAGGTATTTACTGGGCACATTATCCCCTGGAAAGAATGTAGAGTAAAAAGGTTGTCAGTAGTCAGGAAATCTGCCACCCATAGAATTGCAGATTTAAGAGGGGTTTTGCAAAGCCTCATTTAATATTTGTCGAAGAATAAATTATTTACATATATATGACATCCTAGGAAAGGTCTAGGACACTGAATAGTAAATGACAATCACGGATGCCCAGGGAAGTGGAATTTTACCACCACCATGACCACCACCCACTCCCGTCCATAGCAGATACATGAGTAGTAGGACATGGACAGATGACCCTTTACAGAAGTGTTCACTGGAGACAAGACCGAAATAGTCTGACTGGAGTGACTATTCCAAACTAGCTGCCACTTCTTCCTTTTTCCTACCCGACCCTGACAGAGAATGGCAGAAGGGTTAAAGACAAGAAAATGTGCATCCGAAGTATGAGATCTGGATCAGTTACCAGACCAAGGAATCAAGTTAATTCTATAACCCAGGGAAATTCACTCCTCTTTCTAAACTTCAATTTTCTCACTGCAAAATAGGAATAATAGTATCAAGCATACAGGATTGGCAAGAGGATTTCATAATACTTATATGACACGTATCTTGCCGAGTCCTGTTCTAATACATAACCTACGTATATAGTAATTCAACTAATCCTCACTAGAATTCCATGAGGTAAGTATATTTTTCATACTAATTTTATAGACAGAGAAACTGAGACACAGAAATGTCACATAACTCCCAAGATCATACAGCTAGTAAGAATGGAGCTGGGAGTGAAACCCAGGCCAATAGGCTCACTCCAGAGTCTATGCTCTTAACAAGTACTGTACTCTGTTTGCTTCTTCAATAAGATAACTGTGTGAGAGTGAAGTGTCTGGCCCATAGTGGTACATAAGAAACACTGACAATAAGCAAGGTAATCCAGTACCTGTAGTTGATGAGATGGCATAAAATTGATTAACATTAAGGGGTACAATATTACCCTATTACTCTTTTTAAAAATGTCTTATCTTTCAACTATTACACCCTCCTGTGATTAGAGGAGGGTTTTCTGTTTGAACAATCTGGGCTATTTTAAGATACCCTAAAGGTAAGCTGGCTTTGCCTTCTCCCAAGGAACTGGAACAAGTTCTCAGCACTTCAGCCAGAGGGCATTTGAGGGACATGAAGATCCCCTGAAATTAATTCCTCCTGTCAGGCCCTGAAGACAGAGATAAATTGAATCTAGTCAGTGTTCTCAAAGAACTCACAGCCTAATTGTGGAGGCAAACAAAAAAGACCACCCCAAGATGGCACTGCTGTGGAGGGAAGAAGGGTCATCTAACTCAATTACAGACAGAATGATTAGCAAAGGCCTTCCAGAGAAAGAAGCACATGCATCTAGTATCAAAGGGCAAGTGGAAAACATATTTGAAGAAAGCAAGCTGGAGTTTCTTGGCAGAAGGAATGCTATCAACAAACTCACAGGGGCCTGAAATAGCTCTATATATTCCAAGAACTAAAAGTAGTTCAGTAATGGCTAGAACAGAGCTAGGAGACGGGGGATGGAAGTGCCCAGGATATAGGCAGAGTTCAGATGGGAAAGTGCCTTGTCAAATTAAAGGGTTTGTCCTTAATCTTGTAGGTGATGTTGAGCCATTGACTCAAGTTCCAAACAGGAGTGTAATATGGTTTTAAAAGATAACCTTGGTAGCCAAAGGGGGTTGAATTAGAAGTTTAAGACTAGAGACAGCTTTTAAGCACTTGAAAAGATACTCAATGTCATTAGTCACTAGGGAAATGCACACAATGCACCACAATGAAACACCATTTTACACATACTGGGATGCATATAATAAAAAAGATGGAAAATAACAAATGTTGGCAAAGATGTGGAAAAATTGGAACCCTTATACATCACTGGTAAAAATGTAAAATGGTGTAGCTGCTTTGGAAAACAGTTTGGAAGATCATCAAAAAGTTAAATATAGAACTACCATATGACCCAGAAATTCTACTCTTAGTTATATACCCAAGAGAAACAAAGACGTACATTCACATAAAAGAGGTGGGGGAGGAATAAATTTGGAATTTAGGTTTGACAAATGTACACTACTATAAATGGGATGGATAGGCAGCAGGGACCCACTGTATATGTAACTATATTCAATATCTTGTAATAACCTATAATGGAAAAGAATCTGAGAATAGATATATATGTATAACTGAATTGCTTTGCTGTATACCTGTACATTGTAAATCAACTATACTTCAATTAAAAAATAAAACTTCTAAAAATAATAAAACTTATACATGCAGGCTTATAGCAGCATTATTCATAATAGCCAAAAAGTGGAAACACTCCAAGTGTCTATCAGCTGATGAATAGATAAACAAATTATGGTACACCAATACAATGGAATACTATTCAGCCATAAAAGGACACAAGCCACAACATAGATAAGCCTTGAAAACATAATGCTAAGAGGAAGAAGCCAGACACAAAAAGGCACATTTTATATGACTGAATTTATATGAAATGTCCAAAAAGCCAACTCCGTACAGATAGAGATTAGGTTAGTGGAAAAGAATGCTATGGGTCTCTGGAATTAGTGGTGATAGTTTAACAAGTTTTTGAATATACTAAAAACCACTGAATTGTATAAAAAAATAGTCAGTTGTATGGTACATGAATTATATTAAAAAAAAAAAAAAAGACTGGTAGTAGAGTGACCAGTGAGCCTTCTGAAATGGTGAAAGCAACAGACTTCAAAAAGTGAAACTCACTAGAGGTTCATGAAGACTTTCCAGGGACCACACAAGAATAAATAATTTCTGAAACAACCTAAATGCCCACTGACAGATGACTGGATAAAGAAAATGTGGTATATTTATACAATGGAATACTACTCAGCCATAAAAAATAATAAAATAATGCTGTTTGCAGCAACATGCATGGACCTGGAGATTGTCATGCTAAGTGAAGTAAGCCAGAAAGAGAAAGAAAAATACAACATTCACTTATATATGGAATCTAAAAAAAAAAAGACAAACAAACTTATTTACAAAACAGAAACAGATCACAGACATAGGAGACAAACTTATGGTTACCAGGGTGGGTAGAAGAGGTTGGGAAGGGATAAATTGGGAGTTTGAGCTTTGCAGATGCTCACTAATATATGTAAAACAGATAAACAACAAGTTTATACTACATAACACAGAGTACTATATTCAATATTTTGTAGTAACTTATGGTGAAAAAGAATATGAAAATGAGTATATGTATGTTCCTATATGACTGAAGTATTGTTCTGTACACCAAAAATTGACACAACATTGTAAACTGACTATACTTCAATAAATAAATAAATAAATAAATAAATACACACACACACACACACACACACAAAGAAAGTACAGACATCTAGAAAAAAAAGAATAAATAATTTCATCTCCAACTTTCAGGTGTACATCCTTTTCTAAAATTAATCTGCCTGAGCATGTGCCTTTTATTTCTCCTCATTCACAATAGCTTTTCTCTCACCTTTGAAGGAAAGATATACCTCTGACCTATCTCGAATATTACTATGAGTGTATTGCCCTGGGGGTAAAAATGTCTGAAGCATCACTGAAAGGATGATTTGAATATATAGGGCTTCTGATGGAGGGTCCTTGGACACCAAAGCAAGAGTGTTTAGTAAGTAATTATTAAACTAATAAAAATATAGATGTCAAATTAAAAATGTGTGAGGAGGACCATAGTTTCTCAAAATTCTTCTAGAGGGTAGCAAAGGGTAAAGCCTAGAATTAGCGTCCTTAGAATCCCCTAGGGTGCTTAAAATTAAAAACTCAGCACATTCAGACAATGGAACATTATTCAGCACTAAGAGAAAT
The DNA here is from genome assembly GCF_036321535.1 of Camelus dromedarius. Classification (NCBI taxonomy): domain Eukaryota; kingdom Metazoa; phylum Chordata; class Mammalia; order Artiodactyla; family Camelidae; genus Camelus; species Camelus dromedarius. The sequence continues at coordinate 33,166,045 of NC_087449.1, read as the reverse complement.
GAGCTATTAAGCCATGAAAAGACATGGAGGAAGTGCAAATGCTTATCACTTTTACCAAGTGAAAGGAGCTAACCTAAAAAGGCTATATATAGTGTATGATTTCAACTATATGACATTCCGGAAAAGGCAAAACTGTGGAGACAGTAAAAAGATCAATGATTGTCAAAGGTTGAGGGGAGGGAGGGATAAACAGGCAGAGCACAGAGGGTTTTTAGGGCAGTGAAACAATTCTGTACCATACTATAGTGATGCATAGTGTCATTATACATTTGCCCAAACCCATAGAATATACAGCACTAAGAGTGAACCATAATGTAAACTATGAACTTTTGATGATTACGACATGTCAATGTAGATTCATCAGTTACAACAAATGTACCCCTCTGGTGTGGGATTTGATAATGGGTGAGGCCATGCATGTGTAGAGACAGTGAATGGGAAATCTCTGTGCTTTTCCTCTCAGTTTTGCTGTGAATCTAAAACGTCCCTTTAAACAAATAAAATCTTAAAAAAAAAAATCCTCACCTCCTGTTCTGGAGGCCCAACCCAAACCAGTTAAATTAAATTATTTGGGTGGTACACAAAGGTTTTATAGTTTTGAAAGCTTCCTAGGTGATTCCAAAGTGAAGTCAGGGGTGAGAACCACATAGGCACTGCTGATAGGAATATCAGGGGAAGGAACAGATCTGAGTAATCACCCATGGAATTCTTGGTCTGAAAAAGGTTCCATAAAGCCTCAAAATATATTGAAGAATAAACTGATAATTTACATATGACTCCCTAAGAGGTAAATTGGTGGAATTTGGGGATTGCTTGGTGGTAACGGGTGAAGGAGAGGAAAGTATTGAGGATGACTCCCAGGTCACCCTTAAAAGACTCATCTGTGGTCACCTGCTCCTGAGATAGGGAGCACAAGAAAGGGAACACATTTTGGGGAAACAGGGAGTTAATCTTTGGAACTGTTGCTGCGAGATATCAGTGGGATACCCAAGTGGAGTCTGTGTCTGGCATTGGATGTGGAGGCCTGGAGCTTAAGAGAAAGATTTGGGAGAAAATTTTTGGACTCATCAGAATATAGGGCTGGCCTCTTTCCCTGTCTCCATAAAGCCATGGAGAGTTTGTCACCATTCAAAAAAGCATAGAGAGTAGAAAGATATTGTGATGCATGTGTAGGAAGTTTTCAGGCTCCACACATGAAGGAATCTTGAATTTGATAAGATTCAGGGCGTAGCTGTGGGAGTGGGTGGCTGAAGTGGAAGGGAGAGTCGCTAGAATTGAGGAGGTCAAGGAGCAGAAAGGCCAGAGAACTGCATGGGTCATTAGGTGAATGTTGAAGTCACCCAAATTGTTGTAGGATTGCAACAGGCCAGAGGCTCTCAAACTTTAATGTGGATCAGAATCATTTGGAAGTCTTGATAAAACACAGATATCCGGGCCCCAAACCCAGAGTTTCTGATTTAGTTGGTCCTGGTGGCCCAAGGATTTGCATTGATAACAAGTTTCCAGGTGACGCTGATACTGGTGGTCTGGGGACCACGCTTTGACAATTATTGCCATAGAGTGAAGACTTGGTCAGGTGCCAAGGTCTTCTATGAATGTGTTTGGTTGGTGAGAGCAATGAAGTGGGAGAAATAACAACCCTAAACAGTCGATTTAGATTGTGCCCCTGACACCTGGACACTTCACTTCACTTGATGGTCAGGTCTTTGCCCATTTTGGGCACAAACTTCTCCCTATCATCTACCCCAGAAGTTTGGGCAGCCTTTAACTCCCTTCCTTGGTTTAAAGTTTTAATCTTTACCCTCTAGGGCTTCAATTTTTTGTTTGAATCAAACAGATGCATGGAATCCATTTTACCTTGATGTTTGAATCAGAAATAGCTAGAGGCACCTTTATTCTAAAACCAGCAACTTTTGAGGGAAAAAGAAGACTGAACTGCCAAACTGCTTTCTAACTCCAGAGGTTTCACTATGTGTTGGGGAAGGAGGAAAAGAAAACACCACAGAGGTCATTTATAGATTAAGTAGATAATAGCAGGCATATTTCTCAAACTAATGCTCTTTCTCACAATAAACATGTTTTGAACCTTTATGCGACTCTCTGAAACACATTTTACCAGCTTTAGAAGTTAATACTATCTATTTACATTAAAAGTCAGAAAAACACAGGAAGAACTCAACTTACAATAAAAGAGCATGATAAAATGGAATGTTACTGGTTAGTTACATAAGAAAGCTCACTTTACATCACTGTACTTATAGATCCAAGGAATTTGTCTCCTTTCTGAACAAAACCCTCTGTTCATTGTTCCTTTTTAATTAAGACAGGATGAGAAGATACTTAATTGATTTTTAATCCACAGTTCTCTTCTCTGGAGACATAATTTCTGATTTCACAGTCAGGAGTTCTCACCAGCTCCCCCATGAGGGCTTGGAGTCAGCATGTGAAGAGGATTTCCCGTGCACATTCTAACTTTTCAGAGTTCCTGTGGCCCATGTTAAGTATTAGCAAATCTTTATCTACTCTGGAGGCATTGGTATCTAGGGAAATCAAGATTCTGGCTAGCGAAGTACAGAGCCAGAAAGTTAGAACCCGTAGAGGGACCTTGGAGGTCACCCTTCCTGACCATTTATCCCCTCAGGACATTTTATAGATGATCAAATTGATCCCCAGAGAGAGGATAGATTTGCTTAAGGCCTCAGCATCTCAGGGTTCCAAGTGGCCTTAAAGGTATCAATTCCTACCTCCCTAAGGTCAGAGCCAGGGACTAGAATCCAATCCTTCTGACTCTTGGCACAATGCTCCCCAGTCTCAACATGAGAATATACTTGTGTCTCAGCAGCAGTCTAGACAAGTGTAAAACTCTTGTGTTTTTCTGCTCAGATCACCCTCATTTGCCTTCTGGCATCTGATAGAAGGTATTAGGAAGGAAGGTAGGAGAGTGACTCTCCAGTGTCTTCCTGTGATGCAAAATCTTGAGTCCCAACTCAGACCTAATGGATTACAAACTCTGGAGGAGACACCTAGCAAATGGTTAATAAATGCTCCAGCTGACTCTGATAGACTCTAAAGTTTACAGTGGATTATAGTAGAAAACAAATTCCACATTAGAAAGAACTTCTATTCACCAGGTCCTTCCTATCCTGAGGGAAATTCCAGTTCTCTCCAAGGCTGTAGGGTAGTGGAATGAATGACGTCTTGGGTCAGAATTAGCTCTTACATGGCTGACTTGTGAGGTTTCCTATCTGAGCCTGTGTTCTCTCATCTAGCAGTTGGGATAATCACCACTTTTACCAGCCCCAGGGTATTGTGAGGATTGAATGTGAGGCCAGCTGATAAACTGCTTTCTAAAAAACTGTCTGCTGTGACTTTGTTAGTATTTGGATTACTGCTTTCAGCCTGAAAAAAATCCCTTTGACACTGCCTAGCTCTACACAGAGAACAGCTAGCCCACCAACTAGGATAGACTTCACTTAATAGATAATGCTTACTGGAAACTTCTGCCTTGAGTCTTGGGTTCTGATGTGTGGTTGGAATAGAGTTCAGCACCTTGTGCTCAGGAGTAGCCAACTGAAATTTCATCATAGCCAGTAAGTTTGTTTTCCCCCTTATTAAATTGTTAAGGAGGAGCTTGCTTATTTTTAACTGGGAGTCTTTTTCATCATCCAACAGAGTAATACAAAAGACAGCAGACCTTTAGAATGGTCCCCTCCCTTAAAGATTCAGAGCACTGAATATTAAAAGTAATTGGAGCTGCTTTTCTGAGAGAACACCAAAAGGCGGATGACGCTGGTGCTGCGGAAAGTCCGGGAGGCCCCGGGGGCCCTGGGATGGGAGGTTTTGGCAGTGGCCTCCGGGTTTGGGGTCGCGACTGGGGTCGGGGCAGGGCCCAGGCCACAGAGCTCGCATAGGCAAGGCAGAAGACAAGGAGTGGTTCCCTGTCACCAAGCTGGGCCACCTGATCAAGGACATGAAGATCAAGTCCGTGGAGGAGAGCTATCTCTTCTCCCTGCCCATCAAGGAATCTGAGATCATTGACCTTTTTACCTGGGGGCATTCCTGAAGGACCAGGTTTTGAAGATTATGCCTGTGCAAAAGCAGACCTGTGCTGACCAGTGGACCAGGTTTAAGGCCTTTGTCACCATTGAGGATTGCAATGGACATGTCGGTTTGGGTGTTAAGTGCTCCAAGGGGGTAGCCACTGCCATTCAGAGGGCCATCATCCTGGCCAAGCTCTCCATTGTGTCTGTGCAGCGAGGCTGCTAGGGGAACAAGATCAGCAAAGCCCCACACCATCCCTTGTAAGGTGAATTGGCTGCTGCAGTTCCGTGGTGGTGAGCCTCATCCCTGCCCCCAGAGGCACTGGCATTGTCTCAGACTCGGTCCCTTAGAAGCTGCTGCTGATGGCCAGTATTGATGACTGCTACGCTTCTGCCAAGGGCTGCACTGCCACCCTGGGCAACTTGGCCAAGGCCACCTTTGATGCTATCTCCAAGACCTACAGCTATCTCACCTCAGATCTCTGGAAAGAGACAGTGTTCACCAAGTATCCCTATCAGGAATTTGCTGACCATCTCCTAAAGACCCACACCAGAGTTTCTGAGTAGAGGACCTAGGTTCCAGCTGTGGCCACCACTTAGTTTTATATGTGAAAAATTAAGTGAATGAAGCCTATTTTTTTAAAAAAGACAAAAATAACAGGAAATCCTGCCTTGGAAATAAGTGAGTTGCATTGAAATTCCTAATCCTTTGCTTTTGTCTTTTCCCATTTAACTTTCTTAAACCACTGACTTCTAGAATTAGAAGGAAGTCAATCATCAAATCTATTTTAAAACTCATCATAGAATTCTTGTCTATCGTATCCCCAACATTTTGTCTGTTGGCCCCTTTTTGTACATCTCTGGTGACCAGGAGTTTACTACCTCACAAGTACACTGCTCATTTTCCATGTGGGTGGTTCTTGCTCTTCGAATGTTCTTCCCTTTGTTGAGCTAAAATCTACCTTCCCATAGATTCCCATCCCCACTTTGCCTTCTAGAGCAAAATGGAACAAAATGATAATCTTTTCATAGTAATAATAACAGTTATCATTCAAGAATATGAAGGAATCTTCCAAATTCTGTAAACAAGTGATTTTCTAGAGAAATTAAATTATCATAAGCCCTGAATACCTTAGATTCAGCCTCGATTATAGTTAGAGACCAAAGGCCACAAGCTTCAATAGCAGGAACTTTAAAAGGATACAAATTTTTTTGAGAGGGTGAAGCACTCACTAAATTAACCATTAACTTCTCTTTACATAGATAAGAGGAAAGAATAGTTTATAATTATATACCATTTATCACTGAATTTAAGCTAAAGCTATACTTAGTCTGAATCTTTCCTCATGAAGTTAAGTTTCTATGTTTACAAAAGGAACAGAGCGTCCCAATAATATCAAAAGTTTTCTTTCAATATTCTAGACTCATGATTTGTAATCTTGAGATTATGAGTTGTCACAGGAAACTGCTTGTTGTAGAAGATGATATTTGTTCACATAAAGTTATAAACTCTGTTTGCCAAAGGAGGTTGATTATATTCGCCAAACATGATGAGTTACACTGATCTAGTTCTAATTAACTCAACTATAATAAAAGACTGTATAAAATCTCTTAAAATTAGGAACATTGATGAAGTCATTCTGCATTACAAAAAAATTGGTTTAATTGTAAAATAAAGTAGCTCTAAATCTTTTAAATTTTGTTTATTTACTTTTAGAATAGCTAAACACATTCTTTTTGTTGTTGTTGTTTTGTTTTGGGGGAGGAGGTAATTAGGATTATTTATTTATTTTTAGAGGAGGTACTGGGGATTGAACCCAGGACCCTATGTATGCTAAGCATGCACTCTACCACTTGAGCTATACCCTCCCCTGAAACATGTTCTTATGATTAAAAAATCATAAGATACAAAAGGCTATACTATGAAGAGTCTCCCTTCTACCTGTCTCCTACTATCCAGTTGTACTTCCCAGCAGCAATCAGACAATCAATGATGTCAGTTCCTGTTAAATTCTTCCAGAGGTATTTTCTGCATATAAAAGCATATATATTATATATATTACTACCACTGCTTCTTACAGAAACAATAGTATGCAATATACATTGTCTAGGACCTTGCTTTTTCATTAACAATAGATCTTGAAGATCATGCTGTATCAAAGAACTTTCTTGATCTTTTTTATGGCTGCAGAGTATGCACTGTAGGAAAATATTATTACTGTTTTTAACTAGTTTGTTAATAAACAATATACTAACGTTAATGAATAATATTTAAATTGTTTATGATCTTTTGCTATTATAAAGAAGCTTGTACGTATGCTTAAGCATCTGTAAATTTTTAAAAGTGGAATTGCTGGATCAAAGGGAATGTGCATTTAAAATTTTGATAAATACCACAACTGAATGGTCCTTCATAAAAGCTGTCTGAATTTACACTCCTACCAACAAAATGTAAGAGTGCCTGTTAAAACCACCACTAACCACTACATAGTGGCTTATCAGTCTTATAGAACCCTGTCAATCTGATAGGCAAAAAATAGTATTTCAAAGAAATTCTAATTTGCATTTCTCTTATTATGGGCAAGAGTGAGCATTTAAGAGCCATTTCTATTTCTTTCTCTGTGAACTATTAGTTCATGTCTTTTGCACATTTTCCACCTTGGATTTTTGTTGTTATCAACTTCATCTCTGTATATAAATATGAAAATTACCCATTTTTCCTATGATACAAATGCAAATATATGTATACATATAGTCTTTTTCATCTGACTCTTCTTATGGAGGCTTTTGCCTCACAGACTTTTTTATTTCCATGTAATTGAATTTATCAATCTTTTCTTTTATAGCATCTAAGTTTTGTTGTGTATTTTAAAGACATTCCTCACTTTGAGATTATAAAAACTCCCATGATTCTTTCAAGAATTTTTTGCCTTCTTTTAAACATTTTTTTCTCATTTTATTTTATTATATTTTAACTGAGGATTGAACCCAGGACCTTGTGTATGCTAAGTATATACTCTACTACTGAGCTATTAGTTTCCTCCTGGCTTCATTTTTTTTTGTAATATTTAAATCTTTGATATATCTGAAATTTATCTTGGTGACTAGTGTGAGATATAAATCCAAGTTAAATTTTTCTAGATGACTATCCAGTTATTCTAACACCAAATGTAATTCCACTTTTTTTTTTTTTGACTGATTTGAAATTTTACCCTTGTCATACTAAATTCCCATGTTTATTTGGATGTATTTTTTACCTTTCTCTTCTGTGTCATTGATTACAGGTCAGCTGTGGCTCCATTCTTTCTTGGTGGCAGTCTTGATTTTTTAATGGTGATTTTTCCTAACTACCACCAGGTCTTCAGGGAAAATGACTTCCAGATTAGACACAGAGAGTAAATCATGATTGGTCTAATCATTAGTGGTCTTATTCTTTTTGCTACTTGTTGTTTTTTATTCATGCCCAGTAGATTTGATGGGATGGCTACTAGAAGTAATAAAAATCTATTAGGCATAAAGTGGTAGATGTTTACAAGTTGGCAGTTGTATATCTAAGTCTGAAATTCAGAAGAGAGGTCTGGAATGGAGGTGTAATTTGGGTGATTATCACTTCATAGATTAAATTTATACTAATGGGGTGGGATAAGATCATCAAGGAGTGAGTATAAATGAAAATGGTAAGAGGTTAAGGTATTGAGCCCTGGGGCGCTGCAGTATTTGGAGGGAGAGAAATGTGGCAAGACCAAGAGCAGCCAGTAAGATGGAAGAACCAGGGGAGTGGAGTGTCAGGGTAGTCAAAAAGGAGGAATTGATCAGCTGTGTCTAGTGCTCTTTGTAGGTTGAGTAACACTGAGAATTGACTGTTGTTAGCCAGTGGACGTCAGTGGTAACCTTGATAAGAGCATTTCAGTGAAGTGGTGGAGGTGAAAGCTTAACTAGACAGATTCCCACAGAAAATGAGAAAAAGGAAGTGAATGAGAAGTGAAGACATCAAGTACAGTACAGGCCGTGTCTATGAGATATTTTGCTGCAAAAAAGATCAGAGAAATGGGTAGTAGCTGGAGGGTCAAGCTTGGTCAAAAGAGGTTTTTTGTTTGTTTTTTAAGATGGAAGACATAAATTCATGCTGGTATGCCAATGGGGGAGACAGAAAAATAGTGATGTAGAAGAGAGGGAAAATTGCTAGATTGATGTCTTTGAGAAAGTGAAACAGTATGGAATCTAGCACTATGCTATTTAAAGTGTGATCTGTGTACTAGTGATTGTCTACAGACAGTGTGTTAACAGTTTGTGACAGAAAAGGAGGGTTAATATTTAGAAATTTTTGTAGCAATTTACAGGAAAGTTGAATGGCTGTTGGATCTAATAATGAAAAAAATCTGACCTAGAGTTGTTTATAGAGATAGAAAGTAGAATGGTAGTTGTCAAAGGCAGCAGGGAGGAGGGAATGAAGAGTTACTGTTTAATAGGTACAGTTCCAGTTTTGTAAGATGAAAAGAGCTCTGGAGCTGGATGGTGGTTATAATAGCACAACAATGTGAATGTATTTAATGCCAGTGAACTGTACATTTAAGACTGGTTAAGATGGTATATATATATATATATATATATATATATATATATATATATATATATAGACTTGCATTTTGCATGTCTGTTTTTATTTTTATTTATTTATTTATTTTAAAATATTTATTTTATTGAGTTATAGTCAGTTTTCAATGTTGTGTCAATTTCCAGTGTAGGGCACAATTTTTCAGTTATACATGAACAAACATATATTCATTGTCACATTCTTCTTCACCATGAGCTACTACAAGATCTTGTATATATTTCCTTGTGCTATACAGTATAATCTTGTTTATCTATTCTACATATACCTGTCAGTATCTACAAATTTTTAACTCCCAGTCTGTCCCTTCCCACCCCCCTCCCCCCAGCAACCACAAGTTTGTATTCTATGTCTATGACTGTTTCTGTTTTATATTTATGTTCATTTTGTCTTTTTCTTTTCTTTTCTTTTCTTTTATTTTTAGGTTCCACATGTAAGCAATCTCATATGGTATTTTTCTCTCTCTTTCTGGCTTACTCCAGGGACATCCATGTTGCTGCAAATGGCATTATGTTGTCATTTTTTATTGCTGAATAGTATTCCATTGTATAAATATACCACATCTTCTTTATCCAGTCATCTGTCGATGGACATTTAGGCTGTTTCCATGTCTTGGCTATTGTAAATAGTGCTGCTAAGAACATTGGGGTGCAGGTGTCTTTTTGAAGTAGGGTTTCTTCTGGATATATGCCCAGGAGCGAGATTACTGGGTCATATGGTAAGTCTATTCCTAGTCTTTTGAGGAATCTCTGTATGTCTGTTTTTTAATTTAATTTTTCTAGTAATTTTTATTGCACTTTACAAAAATACAGATTTGTGGATGATTGGGAGGAAAAAAACACAAGTCTTTTTGCACAGATAGTATGAGAAGAATTAAGGAGGGTTTGACCTTAGCCAAAAGACAAACTGCTCATTTGTAATAAGGAAAGAAAGGCAGAATATAGGAGCAGAGTTGCAGGCAGAGCAGACTTATAGTTAGGTTGGAAGACATGGTGGTTGGTGGGAACTATTTTCACTGTGAATTGGAAGTAAAATCATCTGATAAGTGAGAAGGGAAGAAGTATTGGAGGTTTGAAGAAAGAGATGTGAAATAGTTATCTAGTGGGGTGGGAGAGCGTATGAAACTGGAGAAAATATAGTAGCATAGCCAAACACTAAGGACTTATTTGACCATAATGATATAAAATTTAGGTGGAGGCCAGTCAGTATGATTTGGAATTTTTTTCCACTCTACCCCATTTTATTGCAGATTCAGGATTAGAGTTTCCTCAGGCTGAGTACAAGGCAAGGAAACAAAGACTGGAGAAATGAAGGTGAGTACCTTGGAATGATTTTCATGATGGGCGGCAAAATCTAAGCTGTTCATTAAAGGAAATGAAGACATAGTATAGTGTGAAGAATAGTGAAAAGGTAGTAGGAGCAGTGGATTTTGAGTCTTGGTGGAGTTGAAGGATTTTGGGATTGTGTATTACAGGAAGTGAGTTGGAAAGGATGGAAGTTGCGGTGGGAGAGTTGCATGATTAAAATTGAGATTATAGAGGCGTTACAGTTATTGGAAGTGAGAAGATCAATAGTATGAGCACGGAAATGAGAGGCTGAGGCAAGGGTGATCGCTAGCGGAGAGGAACCTGAGAAGTCAGGGCATAGGAGGAATCATCTGAAAGAACTGAAATCATCAAGAATTTATTACAATAGTAACGGATGACAATGAACTAGAAGCACAGGAGTGACTGAAACGAGTGACAGCTCTAGTCTCCTGTTATGATGTATATTTAAAACCCTTATTTTTAAAGCCCTCTTTATTTGAAGACGTGCAGCTCTTTCAAGGGCCAGGGACGGGAAGAAGCTAGAGGTCGGGGGCGTGTCTGGACTCCGAGGCCGAGCATGCGCAGTGAGGGCGGAGGCGGGGCCAAGCTTGGGCTAGCGGGCAAGGGCGGGGCCTCGGGGGCGGAGTCTGCGCTCCAGGTCCGGCTGCGGCTGCGGCTGCTGCACTTCCAGCTTCTGAGGCAAGGAGGCCGAGGCCTGGGCCAAGCCCGGAGCCGCCGCTCGTCGGAGCCTCCTGGAGCCCCCGCGCCGGCTCAGCCTGGGGGCGGGCTCAGGCCCGGCCCGCCGCCGAACCCGGGACAGAGGCTGCATGCCCGAGGAGCAGGCCGGCACAACCATGGTAAGGGAGCGAGGCCTGCCTGAACCACAGCCTCCCGCCACCCTGGCCCCCGCGGGCCTGCCCCTCCCCAGCTCCGGTGCCCCTTTTGCTCCTGCCTTTACCTCCCCTCCTTGTTACCTCCCCCTCAGTAATCTGCTATTCCTTCCCTTTGGTCCCTGGACACCTGCTGGGGTGACACCCCCCATCTCTCTCCACCTCGGTGACACCCTTTTTTTTTGTTACCCCCAGTGACAGCCTCTTTCGCGTTCCCCTCTGCTGCCCCCTCCTCGTCCTTTAATCCGACCTTCCTTTTCTCTACCATTTTGCCTTGTTTTCTCTTTTGAGATATTTGCGCCTTCCCTCTTTTTCCTCCCTCTATTTTGCTCCTGCTCTTTGCTCTCGTTCCTTACCCCTTTCACCATTTTATCAACATTGCCCTCTCCTCTCCGTATGCATTCTCCCTTTCGTCCTCTACCATCTACATTTCCTCTCCCCCTTATCGGATGTCCTCTCTTCCCCGCTCCCACAGCTGTCCCCATTTCCTTCTATGGGATTCAAGGGTCTAAGCAGGAACAATTTGAGGGCAATTGCTTCCCAGGAGCTGTAGGGCGGGCAGATAGGGAGTCGCAGGCTTTCTTCTTCCTTTTCTTTTTTGAAAAGGAAGGGGCGGGGGGCCCGGAGGTATTGGAGAGAGCCTGCAAACCTTATTACCTAATGTCATTGCAAAATCTGAGTGATAGTGTGTTTTGGAGTGAGGGAGTGAGGCTTGGGGTGAGGGCTGCATGCTTACTATGGCCTTGTGAGATATCTAACCTTTTGATATAAATAACTTAAAATGTTTTGAAATGTATTTTTAAATTGAGCACCTTTTAACGTGGAGGTACGGTTTGGGAAATTTAAACATTTATTTACAGGCTTGATTGTTACTCAGAACAAATGGTTTATTTTTGGAGGCAGAGACCAGGGCATCTGAAGACAGAAAATCAGTGTGGCAGTCAGATTGTGACAGTCTCTTTAATACCTTGTAATATCTTCATTTGTTTTGCCCTTTCTGCTTTAAGTTGGGAGACACTTGGAAATTTTCTCTCTGTCCTGTTTCAAAATAGGTTGAGGCTTCAGTGGGTTTTTCATTGAGTTGAGTTACACATGGTTTGCAGTTAGTTTAATGGATCCATTGTTTCTTTATATGCAGCAATCTAAGTTTTGGTCTCTGGGAGGAATAAGACATTCCAGTCAAAACTAAGTCCCGGTAATCATGTTCATCTAGGAGGTTAGTCAGTTTCTATTTTTTCCCCATCTGTTTTTTAGAGAAGTGGTTTATTGTAAAGTTATTTAAGCTGTGAACTTACCCTAACTCACCAACTCTGTATTTTAGGTTGTCATTCTCCTATGTCTGCCTCCACAACAACCCACGTTCACAACCCATCACACTGTCACTGTATGTTAACACATTTCTTCCCCTGAAATGTGAATTCTTCTAGGCAACAACTGTACCTTACTTATTCCTGTTATTCCCAGTGCCCAGGCCAAGTAGGTGCTGAATAATTTCAATGTATGGTCTCATTTTCTGATCTGACAAATATGATCTTAAACTGAAATTTGAGGCAACTAGTGGATTACACAGAAAGAGTGAGTTTGAGAATCTTATTTTTGGTGCAAAAAGGAAATTTAGTAAGATGTCATGATCTCTTCAGAATAAAGAGCTGTCCCATCTAAGATACCAAATTGCTAGATTTTTGGAAGTGTTAGACATCCCACTGAGAATGAAAGTATGAATACAGAGGGAGAAGTTATGAACTCCTTTTCGGATATTTAGGATCCAATGGTGTCATTTGAACTGGGCCTGAAAGACGAATAGGATTTATATAGATTATTTCGGGACGGAGAATAGTTTGTTGTGTATGTGAGTAGAAAGTAATAAGGATGTATTATAGGGGGCTGGATTACCTTATAGCATGAAGCGTGCAGGAATGAGGATGTGTAGTAGGAAATGAGACTAGAAAGATATATTAGACATGATTATGGTTTAGACTTTACCTCCAACTACGGGATTTTTCCTTACTTGTTAAAATCACACACACACACACAGAGTAAAAGTACATGTATAGGAGAGGTGAAGAAAAAGTAAAATATTAGCTTATTATGAGCTGAGAATTATTTGTAGAGGCTACCTTTTAAAATTTCCTTGTGTAATATGTGTAGTAGGGACTCAATAAATAGAACCAAACATTATTATAAAGCTTTTTGTTTACATTTTTCAAATTGTTCATTGTTATATTGTGTTTTGAATAGTTGAGATGTCTAAGACAGGGGTTCTAAAACTTCCCAGTGAATCAGAATCACCTGGAGGGCTTGTGGTGTGCCACTTCCAGATTTTGATTTGTTGATCTGGAGTAGGGCCTGAGAGTTTGCATTCCTAACAAGTACTTACTGTCATGCTGGTGTTCCTGATCTGTCCACCACACTTTGAGAACCACTGGTCTAAGACATAGTCTTTACTTTTTATTTATCTAACAGATTTTTTTGAGTGCCATTGACTGTTGACATTGGGAGTTTTAAACAAATAGTAAAACAGATGTGGTCTCAGCCTTTTCATATCTTTTGTCTGTGGACAAATACATATCAAGCAAAAAGAGTAATTATCAATGTGAAGAGTGCTAAGAAAAGAAAAGTAGTGGGATCATGGTGTGAGAGAGTTAGGGATGGTTTCCCAGAGGATCTTACTTTCAGGAAGAAAACTAAAGGATTAAATAATAGAAGTTGTGTCATAGAAAGCCAGATAGAAGGAATGGCATATGTGAATGACCTCTGATGGTACTTTCTCTTGCTTAACTCTGGATATCCTGGAGTTCTCAGCTCAAGGAAGTCATGGAAATGCCAACTGCCCCGCCTAGCCATTAAAAAAACAAAACAAACAAAAACCTAAGTCATACCCTTCTATTATATAATCCTCTTTCATGGAATACATATCAATTTTAGTTTTATATTTCTGTGATTTTTTGGTTAATGTCTGTCTCTACCCTTAGAGTAAAAATCGTTGATATAGAAGTGGTTTTTAACCAGCTGCTAAGGGCCAAGTGATGTTCTAGGCCCAGTGGCTAAAAAAAAATGACATGGTCCCTTAGGGTAAGGAAGGTAGACAGACCATAAACAAATAAATATATAATGAGAATAGTTATAAATGCTAAGAAGAAATAGATCAAAGTAAGATATAAAATGATGTATATGTGTGTGTGGCAACTATTTTAGGTAGTCTGGTTAGGCAGCAGCACTAATAGCTAATATTTATTGAACATGACTATATATAGGCCCTGTTTTAAGTGCTTTACATATTTTATCTCAATTAATCGTCATAGTAACCCAGTGAGGTTAAGTATTAGCTCTCTGAAGATAGAGACCATGTTTCTTTGACTTATATTTTATCTTTAAGACCTCCATAGTGTCTGGTCTAAAATAAGTGCTCAGTGAATATTTGTTGAATGGATGAATGACTTGGGGGAGGATCAGAAAGTCAAGGAAGCTTTGTTGAGAAAGGACATTTGAATTGGGATTTTAACTACTGGGATTTTATTGGGTAAAAATTTGGGAAGGAAAGCCATTCTTGGCAAGGGACCAGCTTGCGCATAGAAACTGAAACCGAAGCAGGCACGATATACGCTGGGAAATGTGTGAGTGTAGCATTGAGGGTGCAGTAGGATATGGGAATAGGTGAGCCTAGTGGTCAGATAATGGGGGGACCTTGAATCATAGCCTCAGGAGTTTTGGCCTCATTGTAAAAACGCTGAGTATCTTGAAAGGTAAGAAGGAATTATCATAATAAAGAGATTTTGAGGATGATCACTCTAAATTAATTTGAAACATGGTTTGGAGTGGCAAGAACTGTTACACTAGTTTAGGTGAAAAGGAAGTGTGTGAACTTTCACCCTAACCTTGTTGTGGTGATGGTGGTGATTTAAATTAGAGGAAGGGGAGCATAGGGAAATGAAACAGGAAGATCTGGCACACCACTTTGTGGCTAAGGGAATTTTCCCCAGAGGCATTACCAAGGAGTTGTAGAAGAGGCACAGAATCACTAACAGCTTTGCAGTTTTACTGACTGGGCATCAGTTTTCATATATATAGCCTTTAGGGATTTATGAGAATATGAAAACAAAGGTAAATTTACCATACCAAACTCCTTTATTTATGAACAGTAAGTCTCGCAAAGGTCATGTGTTAGGTCATATAGAGAGAATCAGCACTTCCCAACCTTACTTTTTTTTTTTTTTTAAGTTTTTGTGTGCTATGAGAAGGGAGTAATTTTAAGTAAAATATATTTTATTTTTAAATGACATATATATGTCATTTACTAATATATTGAACAAAATACCTTGAAACAAATGTCAGCCTTTCCTGTTCAACAAATGACACATTGACATAAGATAAAGCATTATTTGTCATATTTAAAAATGCATATATGTTACAATGTAGATTGAGATTAATTATGCTCATGGCATCAAAATTGATAAGAGCTGACTTTTTAACCTTAAATTTGGAAGTTTTGAATTTTTGTACTGAAAAATCAACAGGTTTTTTTAAATGTTCTGTTTTGTTTCTGAATGACAAAATAAGAAGAATGGTTCCAGGCTGCTACTTGGAAGCCTGTCTCCACAAATAAAACATTGAAATTATTCCAGTATTGAAAATTCAAATTGGATATAACTATCATCACATTTTTTTTTAATGCTTAAAAAAATTCTGAGATATCTTGGTGTACCATTTAAGAATCCTGATCAGATAAATGCCCTCATTTACTCTTATTTAATCATTAGTGTAGCTTATGTTTCCTGTCTTTAACCAACAGTTCATTATAAGAATAGAAATAATTTAAAATTACTGTGATGTTCAGGTTCAGATGAAGTTATAACAATTGAGTGACTATAATATGATGAATAAGTCTCCTAATATCTGCTAATTCATACATGTTCAGTAGATAAATTTTTGGATACTCTCAAACTCTTCTGTTTTTAAAGGAGAAAGTTTTAAATAATTATTTTATTAGATGGCCAAAAATATACAGATTGAAACAGACATCAGTGTTGAATTTAATGATGTGAGCCATCCATGAATTAGGAAATATGCTAGCTAGCACACTACTTTTTTCATAGGTTCTAAAGCTAGCTCTTAAAAACACGCAACCGATAAGTGGCAGAAATAATTATTTGCAATGGAATAAAATACAATTTTAATGCTAATAATTAAAATAAAAATAATATTAAACCAGAATTCTTGAATGCTGGGCCATTTATTTTGAGAGCATGATCTCATACATTTAGTGAGCACACAATGTATCAGATGATGTGCTAATTAATCTTCACAGTTCCATGAGGTTGATGATGCTTTCTCATTGCGCAGTTAAGAAAACTGAGGCTTTGAGAAATCAGGTAACTTTCCTTTGGTCACATACCTGATAAGTGACAGAACAGGATTTAAACACAGATTTGTCTGATCCCTTATTTCAAATACCTTCCCTGGGCTCTATGAGATTGTAGGAATCCAAACTGAATTCAGGCATTTAAAATACTTGTAACGTTTCCTTTATTCAAGTAATTCATATTTATTGAAAAAAATTGGTCAAAGGGTGTGTATAATTTTATGGTTCTTGATCCATATTGCCAAATCATCTTCTGTAATGTACTTGGAGAATATCAGATGTTGGTGTCATTCTGTCCTTAGCATTTAGATACCTTTTTAACATGGAAAGTCTTGAGACACATGACAGGAATGTATTTTTAGAATACATCAATTGGGGGAAAAACCAAAAGGCTGGTAGGAATTCAGTAGTTTTTAAAAATGATACTGCATGCTTAATTCTAACAGCATCTGTTGTGTATTGAAAGTGTACATTTCACAATATTATTGTGTACAGAGCATACTTGGTATGAATATAAGTTTGTGGACTCTTCACTATACTTAAAGAGCCTACAGTTTAGGCCCCGCTAGTTTAAGGTGGTCTTACAGGGTTGCTACGGCCACACAGATTGTACATATGTACAGTTGTCAACTCAGGTGACATATGGACAGCAGTGGGTCTACAAAAATCTGTATCCTGTGAACTTGGCGGTGTCTAGCACACAGTAGGAGCTCAGCAAATAGTTTTGCATACTATACTAGGACCCTTAAGATCTAATCCTTTAATGAAACTAGTCATTTTATGGGGAAGTTTTTGCATTTTATGCTCAGAAATACTGAGCACACAATATGCTGCTTTCCATGCCTCTAGTTTTGTTTACATTGTTCCTTTAGCCTAGAATGCTGTCCCACTTCTTGACTATTTAACCTGCAAATGTCCCCTTAAACCCTACTTCCTTTGTGAATCCTTCATTGACCTCCAGGCAGCCTGTGTCTCTCCTGTACTTTGTCCCGTGGTTACAGTAGTTACTCTGTGGTGTTGATATTATTTGTTAACAAGGCTGTCTGTCTCTCCAGATTGTGAGCTTTTTGAGGGTAAGGAGAGTGCTGTGTTTTTTCAGTTTCCTGTCTTAAGCACTTAGCATAATGCCTGAGACATAATAAGTAGATAAATATTTGTTTAGTGAAAGAATGTGTGTACTTTGTAGAGAATTGCATAAAGTGATGTTTACTGAGGTGTGAATTACAAAAGGAGGGTGGGAAAAGGTGAATGCTCTGTACACATGTCCCCTGAGGGGGAAAAGAGATTTGATGGGTATGAAATGTTGGATCAGATAGTTTTTCTTACTAGCCTAAGTGGTACTTTTGACTTAGGATAAATGTTTCTGTCCAGAAGAGTTCATTAGGAAGAGCTGGGGAAGAAGCCAAGTGATTTCAAGATGAATTGCAAAGCCATATCCCTTTGTATAAACATTTGCAAATTATTTGTCCATGATTTGTGGACGTGTCCTTCCAGAGAATAGAATTTTAAATACAGATAGTAAAGAATCAGTTACTGGTAAATCTAGAGGGGTAGTTAATTATTTAAACATTTTGTTAGCTCTGTATAAAGATCTTTTTTCTTTTTTTCCTATATCCAGTTCTCCATTGTATAGACATTTTTCCTAGCTCTCCAGTATCTTAATGCCCATTCAATGTCATATTCTCCTTTTCTAAGGACATTTTTTAAAAAGTTTCAATTTTTGTGGTTATGTAATGTCAGTTATTTTCTTTTCATAGGCCTTGTAACCTTTGGCAAATCATTCCACCTTTCTGTGCTTCCATTTTTAAATCTCTAAAGTGAAAAGGTTGTATTAAATCATCTCTGTGATCCCTCCCATGTCTTAAAAAAATGTAGTAAAGGTCTAGCAAGTTAAAGGTAACTATTTTAATGAAGCAGATACATTCTATTAGCTGTAGTACGATGAAATCAGGGCAAACTGCATTTACAGGTTTTAATTTTGTGTAAACTTGAGCTCTTACCTCCATTAGTGTATTACCCAACTTTTTATACCAGAAACCCCTCATTCAATTATGTTAGTATTTGCATGGTACTTTAGCATTTCAAAGACATTTTCGTACACATCCCATTTATTCCTCACTACCATTTTGTGAAGTAGTCAAGATAGAGGTTTAGCATCAGTTTTACAGATAAGAAAACTGAGAAGTTAACTTATTTTCTTAAGGCCACACAGCTAGTAAGTAGCAGAGCCAGGACTGACTGCAAGCCCAGTGCTCTTTCCATTATTAACCCAGCTTCTCTGTTTACCATATTATATTTCAAAACTAATGCTAGTAGTTAAGAGGAAAATAATGCTAAAGTATCTTTTTGAGTTAGTGATTCCTATGATCTGCTCATCTGCTCAGTGAGTGATTACTGACCTGAATTTTTGTTTTGTTTCTGATAATAGCTTTATTACATGAGCTAAGATGGAAGAGAAGGGGATTTATTTACTTTTCCAGGTCTCAACCTTTTTTAGATAAAAATCTAGCTCCTTGCCCTTTAGCACATAGCCATTTGCCACACTGGTCAGGCCTTGAAATGAGACATGCAAGGAGCTTGCCTTACCTGCATTTTTATTTGGCACCTAGGGATCTCTGAAGAGTAGTTGATGGTTTTTTGAAAAAGAAAAAGTAATTCCCCACAGTCCGTGTCAAATAGTTCAATATATCTGTATCGTTGAGCACAATATATCTGTGCCCGTGGTACTATGTTCTTGACTTTCTTCGTCATTTACAAAATGATTTTGTTTGGGGAAAGAGAAGATAAAGGAATTAGATCATATCTACAGTTATATTAGATGTTTATTCCTGCAAGTCTAACTTGGTTGAATCAGTAGTAGAAAATACAAGGGGGAAAAAACCCCATAAACTAAACAGATTTCCCATAGAGTACTTACTAAAATGAGGAGTCAAAGATTGTTCCAATACCTGAAGTTTCTTACATTTATGAACTCAAATGACATTGTCTGCTTTTCAATCCCATTCTTTAATTTCAGGGCTAGATTTGGGACATAATATTTCTCTCTGGACATATAGTCTCTTCCTCTAGGGGCAAATAAGTGTTTTAAATACACCTAACGATAAATTTGTGCTTGACTGTTCATTTATTCATTCAATAAACATTTAATGCCTACTATATAGTAGGCATTGTTGTTGGCTTTGGAAATACAGCAGTGAACAAAACGTAGTGTTTGTTCTGTGGAATTTATATTCTATAATAATAGCTAACATTTACTGAGTGGTTAATATATACCAGTCACTGTTCCAAGTGTCTTGCACCTAAAATTTATTTAATTCTGACAACAATCCTGTGATGTAGGTAGTATTATTGTCTGCATTTTACAGATCATGAAACTGAGGTGTGGGGAGATTAAGTACTTTGCCTAAAGTTATATTATTTTATAAATGGTAGAGCTGGCATTTCAATCCAGGCAGACTGACTCCCAAGCCAGTACTTCGCACCACAGTATTACATAGTCCTTCAGCGAGATGTCAGTAAAAAATGTATTCCTAACACTAAAATTGTCAAGTGTAATCTTTGTAGTCACCTAGTTTCTGGTCCAATCTTTAGGAAAAAAATCATCCAGGGATACCAAAAAAAGGAGCACTATCAGAGCCATTACCTTCTATTAGAGGATCTCTCAGTCCTAGGAGCCTTTTAGGTAGGGGATGAGATTTTGAGTCTGATTCATATGAGCTGGAACTGAGACAACTACATAAAGGTAGGACTTTAACTAAAATGCCTACACTCTTAATGAAAAGGTAGAGTAAACAATATTTGCCTCATACTGTAGAGAGATAAAGGAGCTTATTTGTCTTGACATGGACTCTGGGTGGGAAAAGTCTCTCTTGGGAACTTACAACCATGAACCTGTTGTCCTATGCGTCTGAAACTTAAATTTATATTACTTGTTCAAGATCATGGCTAAGAAGTGGAAAGGGAACATTTACTGAGTAATTACTCTGTCAGGCATTGTGCTGGAGGCTTTAAACACACTTTCTCACTTCATCTGAGATAAGTACTATGATTATCCCTGTTCTACAAAGGGCAGAATTGAGGGTCAGAAAAGCTAGATAATTTGCAGTATAACACCTCTAGAATTCAAATCCAGGTCCAGTATTCTTCCTACTAACCACAGTTCCTCTGGAAACGTCACTTCACTTTTGTGCCTTAGCTTCCTTAACTGTAAAATGAAATTTGTAATATTTTTTCCTTTCACTTCATAAGGATATTTTAAGTATCAAATGGAATAAAGAATGTAAATTTGCTTTATTTATTGTGAGATATTGTTACCAGCATCATCCGTAAGTGTAATTTTCCTTGTAATTAACCAAAAGAGAGACCTCATTGCTCAGCAGTTTTAAAGTCCACAGGTCTGTCTGGAGGAGTTAAGGCAATCTTAGTGCTCTTTATATCAGGTGTTTCCTAAAGTAGTTTCACAAGGAGAAATAAAATGAATTTTGAAATACGTTACCATCTAGTAATTTACTAATTCATTCAACAAATAATTTATTGGATGTGTTTTGGGGGACTTTAGTTCCCAAGTATAAAAGCTGTCTTATCTATGAGGATCTATTTCACTTTTTATCGTACCAGCAGCAGTGGAAGCCCCAGTCCCCTCCAACAGTAGAGTACAATTGCAATATGCAGTCAATTTCCAGTGTCCTTGACCTCCCGCATTTGCTGGAAATGGGTGAGCCATTGCACAGAATGCTGAAATGCTTCTTTGCCATGACTTTGGCAATGTAGTAACAGAATGAAGCTTTTAAGTATGTAAAATCCATTAACAAAGTATGTAACTAGGCCAAGGGGAAATGACTGAAAATGCCTCTAGAAGATTGTTGTGTAGATGACTAAATATTTCAGAGAAGGAGAGTATAAGAAAGCACACACACACAAAAAAAATAAGGGAAATTAAAAGAGAGCTATGAGAAGGTTAGGAAGAGCTAATGAGTATCAATGTGCGAGGCCTCAGAGACTCCTTATGAAGAGGTCTGTCTGATACTTTGAAGTGCTACAGCACTCCTACTACATGTGTACAAACGTAACTTGTTGGAATTCCTCCAATTTCTTGGAAGAGAGCTTTGTAATCACTGCCTCAGCAATGTTATCTTTAGTTGATGGTAATTTTTTATTGTTACTGGGTTTATATCTTAATTATGAATTACCATTAATTTAACTTTATTATTAGTGTCATTTGTTGTGACTTACTTGGTTAATCTAGTGTGTGGTGATATATATTTGCATTAATAGAACTTTTGACATAAAAATTTCCAAATTTAGTATTTAGTATTGTTATTCGAATAGGAAACATCCATTTTTTTCTCTTCTGTTTTTTTATGAGGGGAAGGTAATTGAGTTTATTTATTTATTTATATTTGGAGGAGGTACTGGAGATTGAACCCAGGATCTCAGGCATGCTAAGCATGAGCTCTACCACTTGAGCTACACCCTCCCCCCACCAACATCTGTTTTCTTGTTAAAGCAGATGTCTGTAAAATTTCCTTGTGGTAATACTTGTTTGTTAACACTGTTTTCCTCTGGAACTTGGGACCAGGAAGGATGGGTAGCCTGTGAGGTTTTTTGCCTCACCTAAGTGGATCACAGACAAAAAGCATTTGAGAACTTACTAACTTTCCTTGAATTCACAGTCTTGAGAGGGAGACAGCCATCTAAACAAATAAAAGTTATATCTTGGATAATTGTGATAGAGTTGTATACAATATGTTGTGTGATTATATCTGACTGTGTTTTGGGATATGAAAGACAGCTTCATGGATGAGTGGACAATAGTACTGGCTCTTATAGTGTGAGTAGGAATTTGATAGATGGACAGAGAGAGAAGGGCATTCTAAGGGGGTGGGAACAGCATATATAAAGAAAGGGAGGCATGGCTACCACTGGAAACATTCCTTCTCTGAACCTCAGTTTCCTCAACAAAAATAATCTAAGTTAACCTTACCTCATACAGTCATAATGATTGTCTTGAAAAGGCTTTATGAATTGACTTGCTAGACAGATGTTTAATGATGAAGATTCTCAGTATTACTCACTTTTCCTTTTCTTCAACATTTGAGAGCCTTCCAGTCTCCCCTGGGTAGTGTCATCTCAAGACCTCTTCTAACCTCCTTTCAGTCTAGTCCTTCTTTTCCTCAGTATTTTTTGTTTTCTTGTTCCTTCAATGTCCTGCTCTGTGACATCTAAAGACAGGAGCAGAAGAAAAGAGAAGTGTATATACCTAGCTTTAATAGCAGGAGAAATTCTTTAATTGCTTATGTGCAACTATTTAGGTTGTGACCTATGTAGTCTAGTCTCAGAGCAGTGTTAGAATCCATGGAACATAATCTTGCAGCCAAAAAGTCATTTTGAAATAACTCAAAGTCTTTATTTGCACATTTTGGAACATTGTGAAATAGAGTAGAGATCACAGATATGCTCTCAAAATTCTCTTTTTATTTCCTATCTACTTCCCTTTACATGTCATAGCCACTGCCCTGCCTTTCTGCTGAAAACCCTCCCAAGAATCCCTTTCCAACCTAGTGCATCATTATTAGATGATAAAACCTCTGGGGAATGTAAGACTGCATAGGGAAAAGGTATAGGAGCAGTGGTGAGAAGTTACATTATGGCCAGTTCAGGAAAAATAAAAGTGTGTGGGTTTGTGCACATTTTCATTCAAAATTAAAATAATTTTAAGTCTAATAAAAATGTTTATTCTTACTAGTTTGAATACATATATTATTGAAAAGTATGACCATCCATCATTGATAAAACTGACACTGATTTTTGGTTACCTTACAATATTTGAAAGGCAGAAACATGAACACAATTTTTTTTCATTTCTTCAAATTTTTACTTTTATCTTTTTTCACTTTTAATAATTTGATATATTCAGAAGACCATATGAAACATGGAACTGTTTGTAAGCCATGGAACATAGTAAACAAATATCTAAAAACCAATATCCAACTTAAAAGAAGATAACCCCCTGCCACTTTTTCCCCTGTGTGCCCCATTCTCCTATGCTGCTTCCACCCAATCCCAAGGTATCCACTATCGTTTTTTATTTTAAATTTTTCCCTTATTTTCTTCTATAGATTTACGACAACATATTGTTTAGTTTAAAGGTAGCTTTACAGTCTTCTAAAATAACTTTTTGGGCATTATCATTTCCTATGCCTCTGTGGATGTTTAGTTGAAATTCTGCTGCATATACAGTTTTTATTTAGCTTAGATAAATTTTATTCTTAGCATTTTGGTATGTCTTTTAAAGTTATTCAGAAACATACATATTGCTATGTATAATATTCTATAGAATTGATATACCATAATTTGCTTACCTTTTCCTCCCTATTTTAGACATTTGTATATGTGAGTTTATTTTGGGGAAGGGGTCAGAAAAACTATGATTAATCTCTTTGTGTAAAACCTCTGTTAATATCTCTGATTATTGATTATTTCCTTTTTTTCCCTTTCTCTCTCTCTCTCTCTCTTTTTTTTTTTTTTTTTTGTAAATTCTTGGATGAAGTATTGGATCCAGAGAATGGGTGTTTTTAAGATTGTTATTAGATCTTTTATATCCAGAAAAATTGTGCCAGTTTACACTCTGACCTGCAGTAT
The DNA here is from genome assembly GCF_036321535.1 of Camelus dromedarius. Lineage (NCBI taxonomy): Eukaryota > Metazoa > Chordata > Mammalia > Artiodactyla > Camelidae > Camelus > Camelus dromedarius. The sequence goes on along the minus strand of NC_087449.1, from coordinate 33,142,196 downwards.
TTGAGAGGACCAACCTGGGTAAACTATTTGAATAATCGCAATGTCAGGATTATATCCTGTTGCATAAAACACTGTTAACCCAAAAAATTAAGTAAAGGGCAGTGCTGTTCTTTCAGACTGGAGTTGTTTTTCCTGTTTTCCATAGGATATTTTTTTCAGCCATTGTTCAGAGACCACATCATTCTGCCTGCTGTACATGTGGTAGTTAATTACAGGGCTTAGCCTTCTAATCAGTCCCCCTGAGAATTTATCTATTCTTATGACTCAGCTGTCACCAGTAGGGGGGTGATATTTAAATCTGTATATTTAGCTCAGTTCTGTCACCAAAGCATTAGTTTGTTTTCTGTTCTCGCCTAAGCAATCTCTCCATGACCATAATAAATTCCCCTGGAGAAACACTCCCTTGCCTTGTCTTCTTATCAATTTGTCAGTGAGATCATGGGAATATTAATTCCTATTTTGTTTTTTATTTTCTAACTTTTTATGTTGACAATTTCAGACTTAAAAAATTTATAAAAATAACACGAAGAATTCTCACATAGACATTCACCCAAATTCCCCAAATGTTAGCATTTTATCCTGTGTGCTTAATTGTGCTCTTTTTACACACACACACACACACACACACACACACACACACACACACACACACATTTTCCCCCTGGTTAACTATTACTTTAAAAAATCATGGAGCTTTTTTTTTTAATCTCAGCTTCCCCTTCCTCCACCCTTTCCCCTCCTTCATAATGGGGCTATATGGTATAGGAAAAAGGGCATGATGTTTGGAATTAAATACCTTTGTTCAAGGCCCAATTCTGACACATTTTTAATTAGATGAACTTGGGTACATTATTCTTTCTGGGCTCCAGTATCCTCACCTACAAAATGATGTCAATTATACCAGCTCCACAAGACTGTTAGGAGGCTAAAGGAGATAACGTATGTCAGAGGTATGCTGTATGATTGTTGGTCAGTCCTTCAGAGAACACTTGCCTGTCTAGTAGAGAGCCAGGCATTGTGCTGAGTGCTGGAAATTCAGAAAAAAATCAGCACCTATTTCTATTTGGTTACTTACTGCATTTTGTCAATTCTGCCTTCAAATTATTTTCACTTTTGATTTTTTTTTTCCATTTTCTTTGCTCCTACCCTAATCCTAGTATTGTCACCTCATGTCTGAGCCACTGTAACAATCAACTGGTCCCCAAATTGTCTTTTGGCAGTTATGTCAATGCCAAGTTAATAATTGTTCTGAGAGATGGTATGGTAAAGAGAAAAAGGTATGGACTTCATAGTCAGTAGATCTAGGTTTGTCTCTTTGCCCCTCTTACAGGTATGTGATACTGGGCGAGTCCTTTTACTACTGTTCTAATTTGAATGCATTTTTTTTCAACTGGTAAATATCAGGGACTGTACTGAGTACTAAGGACATAAAGAAAGAGTTAATAGGTTCCTTGAAGAGCATCATGGTCTAGTGGGTGAGACAAATACAGTCATAAATAACTATGATCTAACATGGAATTATAAAAGAAAACTGACTTTGGAGGCAGATATAAAGAAAAGCTCATGTACTGGTAAAAGCAGAGTTAACTCTAGAATCAGATTGCCTGAGCTCTAATCCTGACTCTAGCACTTATCATCTTGGGCAAATTAATAAACCCCTCAAAGCGTAAGTGTTCTCATCTTCATAGAATGGGGATACTGATAGAACTTACAGAATTTTTATGAGTAGTAAATGAAATTATATATGTAATGTGCTTAGCATAATTTATTGCATGTAGCATATATTAACAAATAATGAGTCCATTAACTATGATTATGATATAGTATAGCAGTTTGAAAGCTTAAAAATACAGGCTTTGGCCTCATTTTTGAAAATTTGAGATTCCAGTTTAGCAACATGCTGACTGTGTGACTATGGGGAATATATTTAACTTAAACCTTAGTTTCCTCACCTATAGAATGCATAGTAAAATGGTGTTTGACTCATAGAATATAGAAATTGGAAGAACTCATTTATCTAAAGAACTCTGAACCTGGACCTGAGTCTTAGTGTTTCATGAAAGATAGTTGTAATTTTTATTCTTGCTCTGCCATCTGCTGGCTGTTTTATCTTTGGTATGTAAATTAATCCTTTCTGAACCTTGGTTTACCTACTTTGTCCAAAACAAAGTTGTTCTGAAGATTGCAAGTATATACAAAGTCGCTAGATTAGTGCCTGACATCACACAGCTGACATTCAGTACGTAATAGCTAATAGTTAATGGTGCAAATTAATTTATCAGGTGCTGAGAGTAGAATTAATTCTGTCTTGGAAATTAGGAGAGGCGTCACAGAACCGGTAAGGTCTGACTGAATTTTGAAGGACATGTAAGATTTTGCCATATAGAAGGACTAATCTAAAAAAGGCTCAGAGGTGTGAAAGTGCCTGTTACAGTGCTTAGAGAATGACAGTAAGAAATAGGTTGCATTAGGGAACTTTCAGTTTAGTGTATTTGGTAGGTAACCTGTTTGGAGGGAGAAGGGAACAGCGGGAAATGAGGCTAGAAAGGAAGATTGGAACCAATTAGTAAAACTTTTTGAATACCTTGCTAAAATATTTACACTTTATTCTTTGGGTCTCTGTTTTTCCAACTTCTAACAACAGAGGAAACTAAATTTGCTGTGAGATAGAGAAGGGAATTAGTTGAAACTTGTATCACAGGAATTTCTTGGTGATCTTGTGTTTTGTTTTAAAATTCATGCAGTGTTTGCCTTCTACATAATACACTTGTTTCAGTACAAAAATATTTTATTTACTGGTTACATAACTTGATTCCCTCTCTACTAGCCTCCAATTTCCTCATCCCCTCAAATAATCTTTGAGTATGTTTGATATTCTAAAATGTGCCACATTCATACTGTAGCTTTAGTCCCCTGGCACTCCTCTACTGGGAACCCCTTGTATGTGTTCCCAGCATGAGAATGATAGTTACAGATGATATGAAATCTCTGAAAAAATTTTTAGAAAGACAGTGATAGGATAAAAGCTACACAGTAAACAGTGAAGAGCCACATTGGGCCAATTTGAATAGAAGCCATTTCAATTGATGAAAAAGAACTTTACTGTCTGTTGTTCCTAGAAATTGTTTAGTCTTTGAACTGTGTAGATTACTTTATGATCCAAATGAAATCAGACTTGACCTCCTCTCTCTCCTGCTTTTTTAGTAGGAGCTTTGTTTTTACTTTGCCTGGAGTGTGCCTAATTGGTGAAAGGAAAAATCTCTTTGAACAGGAATTTCCAAGACATAAACTGTTTAGACACTGAATTCCAGCTTTTCTGTTTTATGCTTTCTTCGTTAGTTCTCCTCTTGTGCTGCTGCTATTTGTTTAAAAATTAAATGGGAAATACTGACTTCTCAATACCTCTATGTTACCTTAAAGTACTAGAAATTGGGGAAATCACAGATGGCAGTGTAGGTTTGGGAGTAGATCTCAGATAACCTGATTACAATTCTAGTTCTGACACTGGCTTGATATATAACCTCTCTGTTCTTCTCCTTTAAATGGAGATAATTATCCTTGTTCACATCACAGACCTGCTTTGAGTATCAGGTGAGATAATATATTTGGAATTTGTATATAAAGTTGAAAAGGTAGTATATTACGGTGCATAAAGGAATAGGCTCTTGGAGCTACATTTCCTGGGTTTGGATCCTGGCTCTGACTCTTACAAGCTGTGTGTTTCATGACACACTGTCATTACTCTAAGTTGTTTAGTTCCTGTTTTATCTCATTTAATCCTCACAACAACTTTATGAAATAGGTATTATTATTATCCCCATTATAAGATGAGAAAACTGAGGAGCAAAAAGGTTAGGTAACTTATGTAATGTTACACAGTTAGCAAATGAAAAGTTGGGGTTTGCACTCTAGCTCCAAAGCCCAGGTTATTAACTATTAGGCACATGTACTTCCCAGTAGAGGAGCAGCTGACTAGAAAAGTCTTATGCTTACTAAGAAGAATTAACACAGAAATAAGGGAGACTTTCTTAAAAAGAAAAATTTGTGGGGTCCAAAAACCTACTTTTGTTCCTTTGTGAACTTATTTTACCAGTTGGAGAAAAAGTTTTTTAGAATGATTAATTACATATTCTAAGTGTCCACATATTCCTACCTGGGTTTGTTCGACTAAAATGACTTCTAAAAATTATGTACTCGGAAGGTTTATATATCTCCCTTCTGAGAGTTTCCCAACTTTCACTTATTTTCTCTTCTGTAAAATAAATAGATCATTTTGAAACTTACAGGCCACAGGCATCTTGTTTCATCTGGGTGATGATTTTAAATATTTAGAAAGTTGGTACAATGAAGAGTAGAAAAAGCAGAAAGAATTCATACTTACAGCTCAGGAATTAAGACAGAAGAGGCAAAGTTCTATGAGACAGAAGTTAAATTTGAAGAATTATTTCCTCTGAATTTTTTCTCATGCGTCCTAGCTACTTCTAGCTGCAGAGGAGACTGGGATATGTAGTTTTTATTACAGGTGGTCATGTGCTCAGGTAAAAATAAAATTTTATTAACATGGAAGAAAAGAAAAGATGTTACGTTTGGCAGCTAACAGTCTGCTACATTGGGCCAACCATTTATGAAATCTGTTTCTTTATCTTATAAAATGTCTTTGTTATCTATCTTATTCAGTTATTACAATATCAAGTGTATCAATGTGAAAGCACTTTGTAAACTGTAAACTAACATGTAAATATTTTAATAAATTTTTCATTATAGAAGTCACATGGTGTATAGAAACTTTGATTTGTTCAGAGAAGAAAACTGATAGCACATCACTCAGTTAACATTTTGATGTGTTTATTTCTGGTCTTATATTTGCAGTTTTATAAACTTTTTTATTAGTTTTGTTGAGATACAATTCACATACATTCAATTCATCCATTTAAAGTGTACCCAATTCAGTGGTTTTTAATATATTCATAGAGTTGTGCAACTATAACCACAATTTTAGAATATTTTCATCACCTCAAGAAGAAGCCCTATACCCATTAGCATTTACTTCCCATTTTCCTCCAACCTTTCCTCCCCCCAGCTCTAGGCATCCACTAATCTTCTTTCTGTCTGTGTAGACTTGCCTATTCTTGACATATGTGATCTTTTGTGAGTGGCTTCTTTGACTTAGTGTAATGTTTTCAAAATCCATTGATGTATGATGTATCAGGATTCCTTTTTTTTGCTGAATTGTATTCCCATTGTGTAGATATACCATGTTTTGTTTATCAGTTCATAAATTGTTGAATATTGGGTGGTTTTCCCTTTTTAGACATTATGAATAATGCTTCTGTGAACATTCATGTATAAGTTTTTGTGTGACGTATATTTTCACTTCTCTTAGGTGTATACTTAGGAGTGGAATTCCTAGGTTATATGATAATTAATTGCTAGACTGCTTTCCAAAGTGGCTGCATCATTTTACTTTCCCACCAGTGAGGTACAAGAGTTCCATTTTCTCCACGACTTCGCTAACCACTTGTTATTGTCTGACTTTGATTATAGCCGTCGTAGTAGGTGTGAGGTACTATTTCATTGTTAGTTTGATTTGCATTTCCCTGATGTTCAGTATGTTAAGTATCTTTCATGTGATTGTTGGTCATTTGTATTTCTTTGGAGAAATGTCCGTTTAGACCTTTGTCTGTCTTTGAGTTGTCTTTGAGTTGTAAGAGTTATTTATATATTCTAGATACAAATTCCTTCTTAGATATATGATTTGCTGGTATTTTCTCTCATTTTGTGGGTTTTCTTTTCACCTTCTTGATGATAACCTTTGAAGCACAAAGTTTTTTATTTTTATGAAGTCTATCTTTTCTTCTTTAGTTGTTTGTGCTTTTAACATCATATCTAAGACACCATTTACTAATTCAAAGTCAAGAATTATACTAATGTTTTCTTCTAAGAGCTTAATAGTTTTAGCTTTTACATTTGGGCCTTTGATCCATTTTGAGTTAATTTTTGTATGTGATACGAGTTAGGACCGCATCTTCATCCTTTTGCATGTAGAAGTCCAGTTGTCCCAGCACCGTTTGTTGAAGTCTATGCTTTCTCCCATTGAATTGTCTTGGCATCCTGTTGAAGTCAGTTGACGGTAAATATAAGTTTATTTCTGGACTTTCAGTTCTGTTTCATTGATATATATGTCTAGCCTTAAACCAGTACCACACTGTTTTGCTTACTGGAGCTTTGTCGTAAGCTTTGAAACTGACAAGTGTGAGTCTTCCAGCTTTGTTCTTCTTTTCAGAAATTGTTTCAGTTATTCTAGGTTCATTGTATTTCCATGTGAATTTGGGGATCAACTTGTTAATTTCTGCAAAAAAGGAATCTGGAATTTTGATAGGGATTGTATTGAATCTGTAGATCAATTTAACAATATTAAGTCTTCTGATCCATGAATACAAATGTCTGTATTTATTTATGTCTTTTTTAACTTTTTAATTTTACCCTTCTTTTGTTAAATTTACTTCTAAGTATTTTATTCTTTTTGATGCTGTTGTAAATAGAATTGTTTCCTTAATTTCTTTTTCATATTATTCATTGTAAGTGAATAGAAATATAAGTATTTTTATATTGATCTTGTATCCTACAACTCTGTTGAACTTGTTTTTGGGTTTTTTTTTTTTAATTTGATAGTTTTTTTGGTGTGAATTCATTAGCATTTTCTTTATATAGAATATGTCACCTGCAGTTAGAGGTAGTTTTACATTGTCTTTCCAGTCTGTATGACTTTTTTTTCTTTCTTTCTTTTTTTTTTTTTTTTTTTTTTTGCCTAATTTTAGGACCTCCAGTACAATGTTGAAGTGGTGAGGGCAGGTTTGTCTTAATCCTGATTTTTGGGGGAAAATATTAAGACTTTCAACATTAAGTATGATACTAACTGGGTTTTTCATGGATGACCTTTATCAGGTTGAGGAATGTTCTATAAACTATGTATTTTTTTATATCTTACCTAATGTGTATTTTTCTCTGTGATTGATATATCTTTGAACTATAATTTTTATTGGCTGCATATTTTCAGTCATTAAAACGTCACATGTGTTTTTTAAAATTTATTTGTTTATTATTATTTTATTTTGGGGGGAGGTAATTGGGTTTTTATTTATTTACTTATTTTTAATGGAGGTACTTGGGATTGAACACAGGACCTTGTGCTTGCTATGCATATGCTCTACCCCTGAGCTATACCCTCCCTGCCAAACATCATGTGAGTTGTTTAATGTGGTTAAGAGTTGTGTTCCTGAGTCAGGTTTTAATTTGAAGCTACACTTTTTCATGTATTATGTGTGGAAAACTGAGAAAGATAAGACTTTTCAGAGCCAGTTTTCAGTTATGCAAAAATGAAGATAATGGTTTACTATTTTGAAAAGTAGAGGTGAGGACTAAACGAAATATTGGATAACTCATTAAATACTCAGCAAAGTCATGCAGAAAGCACCTAATGGATGGTAGCTACTGTAATAATATTTTAATTATTTTATTATTGTTGGGGACAGAGTGTTTATTTTTATAATTAAAACCCTTATACTTAAAACTTATTTGATTAGTTCTTTATTCCTCAAACTAGAATAATTGGGTTAATCTTTTTCTCTTTTGAGGATAACACCTATAGCAAATTATTTTACCCAAATAAATTGATCATATTTGAACTATCAGATTGGGATGGGGATCAAGTTGGAAAGTAAATTGGGGCTAGACTCAGGCATCATCAATCTAAGAATTTTGTCTTTTGTCTTCAGGCCCATGAAGACCATTGAAGTTTTGAGCAGGGAAGGGTCATGGGTTGTAATCTAGGAAGATTAATCTGCTGTGCCTCGAGGTTGTCCCTGACCATCCTTGACTGGTGGGGTAACCTGCTTTGTGCTTACATAACTACCCAATATATCCTCTGTTATAGTATTTAATAGACTTTATGTAAATATTTGCTTAAATGTTTCTCTTCTCCTGCTTCTTGAGAAGATGGGTCACATGTTGTATTCTCACTGCCTGACATGGTGTCTAGCACATGGTAGACACTTGAGTAAAAATACTTGTTGAACAAGTAAGTGAATGTTTTGTTCTCCACCTTTCTGGAAACTAACTTGTTGGCTTTTGTGTTCCCTTTATTTCTTTTTGGGCTCCAAGGAGGAGGCATCTCCTTATTCCTTACTTGATATCTGCTTGAATTTCCTGACTACTCACCTTGAGAAGTTCTGCTCAGCAAGACAAGATGGAACACTGTGTCTGCAGGAACCTGGAGTGTTCCCACAGGAGGTGGCTGATCGGTTGCTTCAGACCATGGCTTTTCATGGTAAGAAGTAAAATTAACAGAGGAAACAAAATTTGTATGCTGTTAATTGACATTGGATTTTGAAGTGCTACTGTGGCCATTTAATTATTTTCTTAGAAATAACAGGAAAGTCTGATTCCAGGAAAAGGAGTTCATTTATTTTTGCACCTCCTGCCACTTACTGTATAATTTAGAATAAGCATTTTTCTTTTCTAATCTGAGAAAATTACTTTTTTTGTTTCTTCTTTTTTGTTGTTTTGAGAAGCCATTCTCATGGCAAAAATAACTTGTCTTTCAGAACCCCCTGCATCTGAGTCTCTAATTCTAACACCTATATATATATATTTTTTTACTCTGTCCCTGCCTCTATTTAGTTATTTTAAAATACTGATTTTTTTATCTTTAAAGTTGAATGTACAGAAAAGTGTAAAGATGAAAACAGAAATTACTTACATCCTACATTTTTGATGTGCAGTACCCAATATGGTAGTCACTAACTATCCATGGCTATCGAGTGCTTGAAAGTGGTTAGTCTGAAATGAGATGTACTGTAAATATAAAATATACACCAAACTTTGAAATGGGAAATCAGAGCTAATTTAGTATTTCCGTTTTTAAAAACAGATACTGAAAATAAATTGGGAAAGACTTACCTGTGAAATTCTGATTATGTATGTTGAGAATTTTCGCTAATTCTGTCTAAGTTTTAAGTTGAAAGAAATATAATACCTTTATATAATTAAGGTGTATAAACTCTTACAAGTAAGAAATATAGTTTGCTCACAACTAGAAAATAGAATGAAAATGTGGCAATAATAACTATCATTTATTGATTATCTGTTGCATGTAATAATGCCAGGCATTTTATATGCTTTTCTTGAATTTTCCCAAAAACCTATAAAGTGGCCATTATTATCCCATTTATATACCAATAAGGAAACTGAGGTTCAGAGAAGTAACTTGTTAAGAGTCTCACTGCTAGTAAATGGTAGAGTCCTAGTTCAAATGCAGATATGTTTTTTTCACTGCCATACAACCTTCATGCACCTACGTTAGAGGTATCTCTGCTCCTAGATGCCAGATAATGGTATACACTTTTGTTGTAACTTTAAATATATATATAACAAATATATTTATAAACATTATATTTTTAAATGTAAATATATAAATTTATTATATATAGTTAAAGTCACAACAAAAGTGTGTACCATTTTATATATATGTGTGTGTATGTATGTGTACATATATATATAATATAATATTTTATATATATATATAATATAATATTATATATATCTATATATCTATAATATAATATTATATCTATATCTATATCTATATATATATATATAGATATATATATATCTCACAAATGCAGATAATGCATTCCAAGCAAGGGTGGGAAAAATAAGGCTGTAATTCAGGCATTTTGGAATAATTTAGGGAAGAAGAAGACATCTACATTCCTTGGTTTTCACTAAGTTGGTCAAGTATGTAATCTCTGAATTCTTCTAACCTTCTAAAGGAAGCAGGTTAAATTTCAGTAGGCACTATCCATGTTAAAGTTAGAGGTCTTTTACAAAGCTGCACAACAATATAAGAGATTATGCCAGTGCTAACATTTCTTTCTGATCTCAATTTAATGATTACGCTTAGCATGTTTAATTTAAATATGTATATATAAATAGTCTTGTTAATCAAAAGAGTAAATGTTAACTGAAATTTTAAGTTTGCCAGGTTCCTTTTGAAATATAACTACTGATATTTAATTATAGCAGCTAACATTGAATGCTTATGAAGTACCAGGCACTGTGGCAAATACTTTATATGGATAAAATAATGGAAGTAGTTTTTAAGTAAGTGTAATTAAATAATTGTCCTCCAGAGTAGCGTCTTGATGAGGCTATATGCTTGATCAAAATGTATTTTCTACTTCTTCTTTCCCAACTGCCTTCAGATGAGGGAAGTGAGAGTCAGACAACTTACTACCCTCATTTGTGTTACCCCAACGTGATTACCTGTCTTATTCACCAAAAAGTATTCTGAGTTATTTGATCTCTTTGTAAAAATCATATCCAACTTCAAACAATCAGGAGTGGATACTACTGATAGTATTCAAAAAACATATTGCTACTTCTTGTCACTATTTTAAAAAATTGGTAGATAAATTTTTCTGTTTTTGAAAATTTTTCTAATAGAATGGGAAAAAAGTTGTTCTATAAATGCTTTTAAATTTGATAATACATTTTTTCTAATAGCATAATGACTTTAGAAAGTACTTAACTTATTTGCGTTTCAAATGTTTTACTTATTTACCCAGTTCAAAGGATTAATGATATTGGTAATAGTCTTTATTAAAATAAGCCTGATATTAAAGAGTTTTACTTATTGGGTTCTGTGATTCTCTTGTCATAATCTTTGCTCATTCTTAATGCTAAAAACTTTTCAGGAAATGTGTGTATAAAAGCTAGGAATCAGAATAAGAACTTTGCCATCTAATGATAAGGCCTCTGTGTTATACCATCTGCCTAATCTAAATTGATATACCTTGATATGTTCAGCCTCTGGCTTGGGATTGAACTGAAAAGAGTTAATACCTTTCAAGACATTGTGAATTGTATCCTCGAACAGCCAAATAGATTTTCTAGATGACTGAGGGCTTATACTCCTGGCGGTCACATTGCTGGTCACTTCAGCTATCTATAGCCTAAACCAGAAAGAAATTTAAAAAAATGTTTTGGGGCAGAATCCTTGCATTTAGGCTTCTGTACTTTACTCCTTGGAAAAAAACCCTTGAGGAACCCTCATTTAAAGCATGTTGATTCTTAAATATATGCAGTTTTATTTACCTTGGTTCTTTGACCAAAGCAAATTACAAATTGGTCATCTGAGGGGATAGACTGCCAGCAAACAACCCAAGTGAATATTATAACAGCAAAGGAAGATTTAGCTCAAATACATTGTAGCAGGTATTGTTGGTCATGGAAAAAGATATATGATTCTTTAGTGTGTTTATTTTTGAGAGAAGGAAAAGATAATCTAGGCAAATTTCCTTCAAATATTGTTAATGATATTTATCTAGTGCTTTCAGTTTACAAAATGCTTTTTATATGTATTGTCTTATTTAATCTTCACATCAGTTCCTGTGAGAGAGAGTCATTATTCACATTATACAGATAAGGAATCTTAGACTTGTGGAGTAATTTGTCTAGTGTCTAATAGTGAATAAATGTTGGATCCAGGACTCAAACACAGGACTGGTTTCTAGATCTCATGTCCTTTTCTTTTAATTCATTACTTTTTAAATTCTGTTACTCTCAAATGTAGACACTTAAATTTAATTAGAAAATTTTATTTGATGTAGACTGACCCAAAGCAGCCAAAAGTAATCCATTTTACCAAACATATGTATATAATATCGAAATCTGAGAGCAAGTTTTGTAAGGTGGTATGATAATCACTTTAAGATTAAAATCAGTCTTAACTGAGAAGTCTGAAGGTTCAGCTGTAAAAAATTAACATTTAAAAATATGTTTAAATTTATTTTGTGGCATAAACAAGGAAAATACTGATCTCAATTCAAAGTCTATTTCTATTTTTGGTTTTTAGAAGGGTTTTTTTTTTTTTTTTTTCTTAGAAGGGTTCTTAACAGCAGATACTTAATGTAGGGAGTTTCTGGTGGGTCCACAGGAGGCACAGTAGAAGTAAAATGTGTAAGAAGGATGCTCTAGAGAAGAAAATTATTGAACATCTGTTGCATGCCAGGCACTGTTAGCTGTTGAGTGCACAATATTGAGCATAACATGAATCTTGCTCTTGTGGAGCATATAGTCCAGTGGGAGACATAACTGAGATACAAACAAACATATGTAGAATTACAACTTGTGATAGATTCTCTGAGGGAAAAAGAACATGGGTCTCCAAAGGAGAATAAAAAAGGAAGGCCTTGGGGTGGGAGGGTATAGAGGGTATAGCTCAGTGGTGGGTGAATCCTTAGCATATATAATGCCTTGGGTTCAATTCCCAGTACCTCCATTTAATAAATAAATAAGTAGACAAATGAATAAATCTAATTGCCTCCCTCAAAAAAAAAATTAAAAAAAAAAAAAAAAGAGGAAGGCCTCTACTTTAGCTTGAATGGTCAGAGAAAACTTTTCCAAGGAGGTGATGACTAGGCTTAAACCTTCATGAAGAGATAGAGGCAAGTCAGTAATATAAAGACGGGGGGCCCCCAGCACTGCCCAGGAGTTCTTGAGTATTTCCCTGACCAACTATGCAGTGCTCCTAACATTGTTTCATGTGTTCTTTGCTCTCCTCAGGCTTTTTACCATTTACTCTTAGCAATAATACTGAAGCCATCAGATGGAATTCCCTTAACTCTGGGTCAACAACACACCTTCAAATTTTCCTGAGAGTGATCTCTTTTTCTTTAATTAAACTTTCTATTTTTAGAAAAATATTGATTCACATGGAGTTGTAATGAATAAAACAGATGAGATCCTCTTTCTCCAGTGGTGGTATCTTGCAAAACCGTAGTATATTATCTCATCAAGGATACTAACATTGATATGGTCAGGATTTCCATCTTCACAAGGATCCCTCATGTTGCCCTTTTATAGCCACATTTATATGTCTCCTGTGTCTACCTCCATTTCTATAATTTTGTCGTTTCAAGACTGTTATATAAATGGAAACATTTCATTTATTCTGTCATTTCATTGGAATTAGCTTTTTTGACTCATCATTCTGTGGAGATTCATCCAGATTGTTGTGTATATCAATCCATTCCTTTTTATTTCTGAGTAGTAGTCCATGCTATGGAATACGTTAGTTTGTATAACCATATCTACTGAAGGAAATTCCAGTTGTTTCCAGTTTTTAGCTATTTTGAACATAATCTCTAGTATTATGAATATTATGCGGTAATCATCCATGTACAGGTCTTATGTGAACATAAGTTTGTTTTTTTTTTTTTTTTTTAATGAAGGTACTGGAGTTTGAACTGAGGACATTGTACATGCTAAGCATGTGTTCTACCACTGAACTATTACCCTTCCCTCCCTGAAGATAGGTTTTAATTCTCTGGGTTAAATACCCAGCAGTGCTATTGCTGAGTTATGTGGTAGTTGCATGTTTAGGTTTTAAAAAAACTGTCAAATTGTTTCCAGGGTGGCTGTGCCATTTTACACTCCAGCCAATATAAGACTGATCCAGTTTCTCTGCATACTGACAGCATTTGGTGTTATTACTGTTTTTTCTTTGAGTCACTTTGATGGTGTAGCCATTATTTCTTCAGATACTTTTTCAACTCTCCCCTCTTTCTCCTTCTTTCTGGGACAAATAGCTCTGTTCAGTTTCTTCTAGTCCATTTTTTTTTCCTGTTGTTTAGATTTGGGTAATTTCTGTTGTTTTACCTTTTAGTTCACTGATTCTTTCCTCCGTTCCTTCCGTTCTGTTGTTGAGCCTAACCATTATTGTATTTTTCAGTTCTAAAAATTTCTATTCGGCTCTTTTTTATAGCTTCTATTTCTTTCCTGAGGCTTTCTGTTTTTCATTTGTTTCAAGCATGTTTGTAATTGCTCACTTTAGCATTTTTATGATGGCTCCTTTAAAATCTTTGTTGAATAATTTTAACATTTCTATTATCTCAGTATTGACATCTATAGATTGTCTTTTTTTCAGTTTGAGATCTTACTGGTCCTTTGTATGATGAGTGAATTTTTATTGAAATCTGGGCATTTTGGATTTTGTGTTATAAGACTCTTCTGTTTTAGTTTGTCTCCAACACCACTCCAGCAGTGGGAGGTGGAGGCACTGCCTTTTTATTGTCAGATTGGGGTAGATGTTCTGGTTCCCCACTTGACTTCTTTTGACACCCAAGGCTTGGGACTCCTCATTACCACTGTGCAGCAGCTGGAGTTCTGGTTCCCCACAAGGTCTCTACTGATACTTCCCTAGCTGAGGTAGGGATGAGTACCTCATTTCTCTTCCCAGTTGGCCTCCACTGACACAGTGTTGGCGTGAGGTGGCCTCATTACTCTTGGGCAATGATGAAGGTCTTGATTCTCCACTAGGCTTCCTATGACACCACCCTAGCAGGGACAGAGAAGAGCATCTCACTACTGCCAGATGCACAGGAAAGTCCAGGCTCTCCAGACGATATCGACTGACATTATGGAGATGAAAGTCCTGGCTCCCTGCTCAGCCTTCTCTAACACCTCCCTGTGGGGAGATTGGGGCAACTAGTTACAGCAAGAGTGAAAGTCTAGGTTCCCCTCTTGGCCTTTGCTAGTGTGGGTGCAGGTGGCTCCAGTTTTTTTCTGTGGTGATTGACTGAAGTAAAGTAGTTACTATCTAAAAGTGTCCTGGTTTCCTGCCTTGCTAGGCCACCCCTATCCTGGTACTTTGGCTAGAGTGAGCAGATTTTTTTTGAGGGGGAAGCTTTTTTTGACTGTGCTTGACCGTATTTCTGGGTTGCCAACTTCTTCAACTTTAGGTTGCATGCTGCAAGGAAAAAACCCAGGAACTCCACTACATTGTTCTTTGTGTCCCAAGATCCCTAGCTGGTCTACTTTCCTCTCTTTACCTTTCAGAGTGATCTAGCCTCGTTTCTTGTCTCTCCCCACATACTTAAATCTCCAGAAATGCACCAAGTTTTCACTCATATCTAGGCCTTCACTTGTAATCTTCCCTTCTTTATCAGGGAAATATCTCATAGCTCTAGCCATTTTTTATATTCTAGCAGTATAGAACGACTTGTCATTTTCTGTGTGAGGAATGTTCACATCTTTAAGGCTGGGTTTGGGTTTTGTTTTTTTTTGCATTTTTAAAATTGGGTATAATTGACACATAACATATTAATTTCAAGTGTACAACGTAATGATTCATTATGTATGCTAAAGCTTTGTTTATGCTGTTTATTCTTCCTTTAATACCCCTCGCTTTCATTCTCCATCTTTGAGTTTTTTCTTCATCTTGAAGGACTTACTCAGAGATCTCTTCCATGCATTCGTTTCCAGGTCTCCAGGTATGACATGTTACTTCCTTTTCTTTGCTTTCATGATATGATACTTGGCCCTAGTATACCATGTAGCTCATTTTGTTACCATTGTTTGAGACCTCTTCATTCCATGGAATTTTGAATTCTTGAATATAGAGATGTATTTTTCTTTGTTTCCACAACATTTGGTAAGGTTTGACATATGGCAGTTGTTTAATAATTGTTCAGTGGACAGAACCCCACCATGAAATTTACTCCCCTGAAATAGAGTAGTTTAAAAGACTATCTCTAGGCTTGCAGATATAGTAAACAATCTTATGGTTACTGGGGAAAGGAGGTGGAAGGGATAAATTTGGGAGTTTGAGATTTGCAATTGTTAGCCACTATATATAAAAACAGATTAAAAAAACATTTCTTATGTATATAACATAGGGAACTATATTCAATATCTTACAATAACCTTTAATGAAAAAGAATATGAAAATGAATATATGTTCGTATATGCATGACTGGGACATTGTGCTGTACACCACAAATTGATACATTACAACTGACTGTACTTTAATTAAAAAAAAATACAGAGAAAAAAAAAAAGGCTGTCTCTAGAATAGCACTGCCCAATAGAAATGAACCACAAGTGTGAGCCACATATGTAATTTTAAATTTATTAGTGGCCACATTTAAAAAGTAAGTAGAAACAGGAAACTAATTTTAATAATTTTATTCAATCCAGTATATCTAAAAATACCATTTCAACATATATAGTCAATATAGAAAATTATTGAGACATTTTACATTTTTTTGTACTAAAACTTCAAAATCTGGTGAGTATTTTACACTTAACAGCATACATCAGTTTGGACTATCTACATTTCAAGTTCTCCATGACTGGGTGGCTATTGTATTAGACAGCATAGTTCTAGAGTAATAGAATTCTTAGTATATAATTAGTCATTTTTGTCCATTGTGACAGGTTTTGTAAAGATTTTTCTTGATTTTTAACTCTTTAACAATAATTAAGTCTACAAAATTCACTAGAAAGCAGTGCTTCCACTTAAAAAATACTTTAGTTCTAACTTAAGGGTGGCTGGCTGGCAGCCTGATCTGTATTCAGTGTGAGTCAGCTGAGGTGCCATTTAGAGTTCTCTTGACTCCAAGGCCATTTACTTACCTGGTCCGAACTGTTCACTCACCCCAGATTGTTCTTAGTCTACTTTTTGTTGTCATGGCTGTTACTTCTTTCAAAGTAAATGTTGCTTGGTTGATGTGTGATATTGTTGGAATAGATGTGGGTCCAAAGCATTATATGCTTCTGGCATGATTAACTGATGGCCTGGTAAAGCTCTAAGGGACTTCAGATGTGTCCACTTTATTTGAATTCATTTGACGGGGAGGGACTGTAACCTCTAGATCCTTTTAATAAGGCTTCAGATCTAGCTAGTGGTTTAATAATGAATTATAGATATATATATGCTAAATATATGTATGTGTATTTATGTGTTGGTGTGTATAATAATTTATTATAGTGAACTTAAAGGCTAGATAGGCTAGAAATGGATTGGTAACAAATCCCAGATCCAGTAGCTTAACATACAGTGTATACCTCACTCATGGCACAAAAATGCTGCAAGTCCATGGAAGGTTCTGCTCCATAATCATCCTAAGATCTAGGCTGGTAGAGGTTCCACTCACATAAAGGTACCCTGTCTAGAACTTGAAGGCTCCTCACTTTTGTCACAGTAGGAAAAGATAGCGTTGGAAAATCATGAAATCATTCACTGGCTCTCAGGTGATGTAGCATACAGCTCATTGGCTAGCCCCATCTAAATCCAGGGGTAGGCTGGGAAATGTAGTTGTGCATGTGTCTGGGAAGGTGAGGAGAACCAGATGTTAGTGAATATCAGTAATGTCTACCACAGACCTGATTCTGCCATGTGCTGTCTCTGTAATCTTGGAAAGACACTTTTTTGAACTCCAGTTTATTCATCTGTAAATTATAGATAATAATATTCTTATCGTGCTGAATTATGTCTATTAAATGAAATGTTACATGGGAGTGCTTTGAAAGTGTAAAGTGTGCTGAAAATTTTAGCGATCCTTTAACCAATTTTTTTGGGGGGTGAGGGAGGGAATTAGGTTTATCTCTCTATTTATTTTTAGAGGAGGTACTGGGGATTGAACCCAGGACCTTGTGCATATGAGGCATGCACTCTACCACTTGAGCGATACCTTCCCCTTTTAACCATTTTTTGAAGTTAAAGTACTGCTTGTTTTTTCCCAGGTCTCTTGAATGATGGAACTGTAGGTATTTTTAGGGGCAACCAGATGCGCTTAAAGCGAGCTTGCATTCGCAAAGCCAAGATCTCTGCTGTTGCTTTCCGGAAAGCCTTCTGCCACCACAAGTTAGTGGAACTAGATGCCACAGGTGTGAATGCTGACATCACGATTACAGACATCATCAGTGGGCTCGGCAGTAACAAATGGATCCAGCAAAATCTCCAGTGCCTAGTGCTGAACTCATTAACTCTCTCCCTCGAAGATCCTTATGAGCGGTGCTTCAGCCGACTTTCTGGCCTTCGAGCATTAAGCATCACCAACGTTCTCTTTTATAATGAAGACCTGGCTGAAGTTGCTTCATTGCCAAGATTAGAGAGCCTGGATATTTCTAACACCTCGATCACAGACATCACGGCTCTGCTAGCCTGCAAAGACCGACTCAAGTCTCTAACCATGCACCACTTGAAATGTTTAAAAATGACAACTACACAGATACTGGATGTTGTTCGGGAACTAAAACACCTGAATCATCTTGATATTTCAGATGATAAACAGTTTACCTCAGACATAGCTCTTCGCTTGCTAGAACAGAAGGACATCCTGCCCAACCTCGTCTCCCTGGATGTTTCTGGGAGAAAGCATGTGACAGATAAAGCTGTTGAAGCCTTTATACAGCAACGACCCAGCATGCAATTTGTAGGTTTGCTGGCCACTGATGCTGGCTACTCTGAATTCCTCACAGGAGAAGGACATTTGAAGGTTAGACTTTAAAAATGTATTCCTTTTTCAGGCTGACCAATGATTTAGTTGTATAAGGCTCCTTAAGATGAATGTCTAATAATATATGCAGCATGTTCTTGAAACAAGACATTGTGTAGTGGAAAGGGCTTGCTTTAGAGTTAGAGTCCTAATTAAAATACCAGCTTACTTGCTTCATGACCCAGAGCAAGCTCTGATGTAACTTTTTTGAATTTTTGTTTCTTTATTTATATAATAGATATCATTCCCTACCTTTAGAATTCTTCTGAAGATGAATGGCTATGCAAAGTGCAAGTCATATAGTACGCCTTGGATAAATGATAGTTCTCATGATGATAGTGTTTAGGTATTTGGAACCACTTGAATTTCTAATGGATTAGTTCAAAGAAACTAAGGATGCTCCTTGTTGAATTGAGTATCTAATGGGAGATCAAGTTCTCCAAGGAGATCTCTATTGTAGAAATGGTAAAATCTTGCTTTTCTCAAGGTTTCTTATGCCTAATGATTTAAGTTAGGGAAACATCTATTGGATTTGGTAAAGCCTGGGATTCAAAGATGAAAAAGATAGAGGATCTGCCTCCAAGGAGCCTGATGGGAGTAGTGTTTTATGATCACAAATAACTGTAAAGCCAAGGTTTGGTATAGTTGCTGTAATAGAGCAGGAAAATTTTTTTCTAGCTGGAGAATGTGGGGGGCTTGATAGAGGGAAAATAGTATCTGAATCAGACTTTGAATGATAGAATTGTGACAAGTTTAAGGAAAACTATATATTTTTCTAACATGCGTTATATCCTGTAGATACTTTATATTGCATATGTTAATATCTATAGAAAGGTATTAACTCCATTTTATAGATGAGAAACAGACTCATAGAAATTACATGATTTATTATTAGTTTAGAACCAACGTCTGGATCTACATCTGTCTAATGCCAGAGCCCTATTTTTTCCCCCTACTACCTACACCACTTAAACAGAAGAATTCTTTGATCCTACCTGGAGTGGAGTCAGGGATGGCTTAAAAGTGAATATTGTGACCAAAATGGCAAGGTATCTTTTTTGATAAAGCATTATTGATCTCAAAAAAGGAGAAGGAAAAGTTAATCATAAACGTCTTAAAACATTTCACTATTTAGATTTTTTCTAAATTTAGTCTTAAAAAAGAATGTAGAAAGTTATTTTGAGTCACTCTTTTTTATTCATTTATTCAATAATATTTTATCAAGTGCTTCTGCACTATGCACTGTGCTGGACATGGGGAACCTGGTAGTGAGGCCAAATAGGCATGATCTTGCCCTCATGGAGCTTGTAATTTAGTGAAGGACTCAGACAATCAAGTATCAAATGTCACGTGTGCTTTAAGTATATGTATCTCTATATGTCATATACATATATAGTAATATAATATATAATGCACACATATATATGCTTTAAACTGCGTAGTGCTAGGAATCTAAAAGATAAACAATACTATATTTGAGAATGTTTAACACAGATACTCGACTTAGTTTAAGGCTTCTCTGAGGACTTGCTGAATGAGTAGTTTGGTAGAGAACATTCCAGGCAGAGAGAATAATATATGCAAAAGATGTGTGGGAGGAAGGACCATGGTACATCTGAGGAACTGAAAAAAGGCCACCGTGGCTGGAACTCCATGGTATTAAGTCACAGAGTGATGAGATGAGGCTGAAGAAGTAGGCACCAGGGCCAGACTTGGCAAGGTCATATGAGCCAGGTGCGGGGCAACAAGAAGTGTGAGGAACTTACTTAACTACTGGTTATGGAACAAGATAGATTTCTAGCACAGGGCTTGTTGGTGAAGGAAACATAAAAAGGTAAATTAGTATTTTAGCGTTACTCAACTACCTAACAAATGGATCAGATAGTAAAGAATTGTAAAAATCCAAAGGGAAGGAACCCCTGTATGCTGGGAGTTTAGGAAGGATTTCCCAGAAGAGGTGAGCTTGACCTACGTCCTGAAGGATGAAAGGGATGTATCCCTAGTACACTATGCTATATAACCTTCTCAAGGCAAAGGTCCTCTGATAGTTGAGATTCCTGAGCAGTACAGTTTTTGCTGATTCTTCTCACCACTGACAGACCCTAGAGTGAATTAACCTGGGTTTTTAAACTGGGACTAGTAGGACATCTATATTCCACAGTGCCTCTGTGAAACATGTCAGATTTCACAAATGGAACCATTATTACTTTGAAATCTTGGCTCTAGGAAACACTCACTTTATTTGCAATTATTTAGTTTCCAGCTCTGTAAACACTGAAGCAGTGATTCTCAACCTTGACTACAATTAAAATTACCTGGACTATAATTATTTGAGATAGTGGATGTTTTAACCAACCATATCATGGTAATCATTTTGCAGTATATACATGTATCAAATAAGTATGTTTTATACATTAAACATATGTCATGTATGTATATATAAAATTACATGTCTTGATAAAGCTGGAAAAATAGTTTTAATTTTTAAAAAATCAGCTGGAGAGCTTCAGCAATTAAATCAAAACCACAGGGAGAAGGGACCCAGGCAACTGTATTTTTTAAAGCTCCTTGGCTGATTGCAATATGCAGCCAAAGTTGAGAATCATTGTCTTAAAGTATATAAAAAAAATAGAGATCATTGGAACTTTGCTCTTTATTCAGCTGTATACAGAAATTGATGTTTCTTTTAAATTCTTTGACCACTAATTTGAGAGCTGAAAAATAATGGGTCACGTTAAGGAAACAGAGCCGAAATTACTCCATCTCTTTTTTAGAATTGTCTGATTTAGCAAAGTTGATGAGAAACTTGTCTGAAATGATTGTCTTAGTATTGTGATGCTTTCAGTTAGTTTTTTGGCTTTATTTGCCTCCGTTTTTTAGACCACACTAAAGGATGCCAGAAATAGAAACAGCGTGACTCCCCAGTATTCTTTATGAGGCGTGATGTAGTACTCTGAGTGGGTGATTATAAGAACAAATGGTTAGTTTTTTGCACTTTCATATATATCATTTATTTTGATTTCTTGACTCTGAGAGGGAAGTATTGTCCTCATTGAGAGGGAATGGCTTTCTTAAGGGTCACAGCCAACTGATGAGCCTGCCTTTGTGCCAAGTATGTGTCCTTTCCACTACATCTCATTGCCTCTATTTGAGTATCCTAGTTCTTTTCTTTTCCTCTCAATTTCTAGTCCCAACACAAAGGGTTTTCTTACCATAGAATTTCTGACTCTGTCATCTCTGTTTCCCCACCAAATTTGCTCTTCTGTTAACATCAGTTTCCTGAAACTTTTACTTCTCCACAATTAGGAGTCATGTTTTTTGGCCACTTCATTCCCAGACTCTGGGGTTATTTTCCAAGCTGTGGTTCCCAGTTCCTGAGAATTGCTGGAAATGTGCTAAACCCATTATTAGTTTTCAGTTGTCATTTTATTTGATCTAAACTGGCATTTGACATGGTTGATTTTGTCCTCCTTTTTGAAGTACTTTTTTTTTTTTTTTTTTACCTTATCTTCTAGGATATCACACTTGTCTTGTTTTGTTTGTTTTTTTTCCCCCCTACTTTTCTGACTGTTCGGTCTCAATTTCCTTTATTGGTTCTTCTTAATCTCCCAGGCCTCAAATTTGGAGTGTTCCATACTTTGGCCCTTAAACCTATATGCTGATGACTCCTAAATTTGTATCTCCAGCCTAGACTTCTCCCTTGAACTAAGATTCTGTATTGAACTGCAGTGATCAACATCCAGTGAAGTTACATATAATTTTTTTAAAGCAGAGGAATGGATCCATTTCAAAAAACACTTACTGAGTACTTATTAAAGATGTGTGAGCTAGTGCCTCTGCTCTTAAGGAATTCTAGTCTAGTGGAGAGGAGACAAATTTAAAAATAGCTTTAATCCAGTGTGAGAAATGCTGTAACGGTTATATACTGAGTGCTACAAGAAAGTTTTCCTTAGAACATAAATTTTAGTTTTACTCCATATATTAAGTATTAATAAGGCTTAATTTAGTAATTAATAAGGACATTTCTCTTTTTAAATTGTTTGCTGAAACTAGTACATACAGACATTTGTTTTGTTTTGTTTCGTTGATCTAGCATATGAAATTGATTGAATTGAAGATGCTTATAGTTTGAGGAGTATGATTGCTTGATTTGAGAGTTTATCACTGGCTAGAGAAGTGTTGATCACTGAATAAAACATAAAGGCAATGAAATTTGGTTTAGAATATTTATGTTCCAGTAACAAAAGTTCTTTAATTTTATATTCAAAGGTACCTTGAGGTTATAGTTCATGTAAGATATTATAAAGCTTTTGGAAGCAGCCAAATGTGGATAAATGAAGTCAGACAATGATTATTGTTATTTGTTTTCCCTTTTTACAGTCTTTTTTGTCTCATATAATATTTCAGTGTCTTTCCAAATATAAGAAAATCAAAGAAAAATTTCAGGATGATTCAAAAAAAACTAAACACTTGGAAAATTTCTATTATTCAGCAACTCCTTACATATGTGAATACATAGTCAAGACCAATGTTTATGTATGTATATTATACATAAATAATTTAAAAAGCATTTTGTAAACAAACTTGCATTGTTATTTCTATAATCTTACAGATGTTCACTATGTGCTTTGTGTCATTTGTACATACCTATACTGTAGTCTAATTCCTATTAGACCTTTGTAGCACATTCTGTCAGTGGTTGAAATGTCATTTGTGATGCAGCCCTTCATTTCCTCAAAGCTGCATATTCTCACCTGAATACTATGTGTTCAGATAAAACCTAGTTACTGAGTAACTTTTTAAAAAAATTTAATGGAGGTACTGGGGATTGAACCCAGGACCTCGTGCATGCTAAGCATGCACTCTACCACTGAGCTGTACCCTCTCCCTTTGAATAATGTATTTTTTAAGTGTTTATTTCTGTGTTACCTTTTATAATGTTACTGCCAGAAAAGACAGTCTTCCAACTTAATGGAAAGATTATATCACTCTGAACAGCAGGGTTGGTGGGTTTTTTTTTTTTTAAACTTATTGTAAAATAAGAGATACAAAAACCATAAATAATAAGTATATGGCTTTATGAGTGAAAATAAGGCGAACACACTTGAAACCATCACTCAGGTTAATAAACTGAACTTTGTCAGCTATCCTGAAGCTCTTCCATATGCTTCATCCTGAGAAGAACTCCCTCCTTCCTCATGAAACTAATCTCTGTCCTGACTTTAATGATAATCAGGTCCTTGCTCTTTTAAATAGTTTTATGACCCAACTGTTTATCTTTAGGGACTTAATTAATCTTGTCCATTTTCCAAAAGTATATGTCTTTTGAGTATCTTTTAATTTATAAGTTCCCTCTCCATCCCTTTCTTTCCTTATAATTTGTATGTAAAGAATCCAGTCCTTTGACTTGTAGAGTTTCCCTCAATCTGAATTTTCTTGATTGTATTCTTGTGTTGTATATCTCTCTGACTCTGTATTTTCTACAAGTTGGTAGCTAGATTTGGAGACTTAATCAAACTCACGTTTGGTCCCTTGGACGGGACCCTTAGGTATTATGCTCTTTCATTAAGGAAATATGTAATATCTGGTTGCTTTCTTTCTGTGATTTTTAGCAGTTGTTAACACTCAACACCTAGTTCCATTAACTCATTGGGGATCATGGTGATAGTCTAATAATTTCTATTTTAATTACTAGTTGAATTGCTTTTCTAAAGTGCCACTTCCTGTTATATACATTTGGTTACCCAATGGTATATGAACCACAGTTTAAGATAGATGTAATTTGAAATGAACCTCTTAATGCTTAATGGGAGCTTAATTAATCTGGAGAAGTTAATTAATACATTTTTTGATGAATATTTATTGAGTGCTTATCTGAGCCACACATAATGCTATCTGTTGGGGTACAGTGGTGAATAGGCCAGTCTACTAGGGGGATTATGATAACAGCTATGAAGATGTTTCAGGGAGACCTGATTTAGATTGGTGGGTCAGAGAAGTCCTCTCTGAAAAGTGTCATTTAACTTGAATTGGAAGGATGAATAGAAATTAGGCAGAGAAAGAGAGGAGGATTTCAGTCAGAGAGGATATTATGTATAATAGCCTTTACCTGAGAAAGAGCTTGGTTTATTGAAAGATTAGGAAAAAAGTCTAGTGTAGCTAACACATTGTGAGTTAGGATAGAGGGTTACCTTACGAGGCAAATAGGAGCCTAATCACATAGTAAGACCTTATAAATAGTGTTAAATATCTTGATATTTATTTTAGGTACAGTATAGAAAATTTTACCCATAGGCTTATAGTAGGATCTGAGCCTATCTAATATACATCTCTTTAGCACATGTACACCTCCATAGGGTGACTCCTCTGGATGGGTTGGAAAATAATCATTCCCATTTATTTTAGGCCTTACATAGCTACCCTGGATGCCATCTATACAAATGATGTTTGAATAGAGAAAGTTAGAGAGTTGGAAAGAATTCTAAAAGCTAATTTTCTGGCTATGTTCAAAGGTGTCTGGGGAAGCCAATGAAACGCAGATTGCAGAAGCATTGAAGCGATACAGTGAACGGGCATTCTTTGTCCGAGAAGCTCTCTTTCACCTTTTTAGCCTGACTCATGTGATGGAAAAAACAAAGCCAGAAATTTTAAAGGTAAGAATAAGAAACTGGATATGAAAATTTTGAAGTTATCTTCCTGAATAGTTGATGGTTTTGTGAAGAAAATTAGTGAAAATTTTCATTTAGTCTTTGAATTTTTTTGTGATGGAATTGATGTGTGTTTTCAGTTATTAGCCATAAATGAGAAAGAGAGGAGTTAGTTCCATAGTGTTATTGAAGTTTTATATTAGTCTCATTAAGCAATATAATTGCCTTCCAGTTCATATTTACCACCTAAAACCAGTGATCAATGTGATATTTTTTCACCAGCTGTAGTAGAAAATGGAATATATGATAGGAATTAGGACATTGCTTTGTGTATTAGCCCCATATTGCTTCCATATAGGCTCTTTCTAGAAATACAGTATTGGAATTTTACAAGGCATTTTTCCATGCCGTTTATGAACCTTCTATACTTTTGTAACTAATCTGCATTATTCTCTAATTAAGATATTTTAACCAAGACAGCTTTTGAAGGGCAAAAAAGGAAGATTCTTAATTTTGTTGATTGCTTAGACCACTGTTCAGAATGTGGTCCTCTGTCCACCAGAATTCTGGGATATTGCTTATTATAAAAAGCAGATTTGTGAACCTCACTCCCAAGAAACTTAGATTCAGTAGGGCTGGATAAGGTACAGGAATTTGCATTTTAATAAACCCCCAAGGTAATCCTTATGCACATTCAGTTTTGAAACCAGTGAGTATAGGACTGTGTTATCTTTGATACCTCATTTAGTGGTCATAGCAATCCCAAGAGAGAAGATTTGTCTTCTGTTTTACAGACTATATACCTGAGGGTCTATGAGATTAAGTAACTATAAATTAGTGGCAGAGCCAGAAATTACTTAACCTCTTGGCTGTCTTAAATTTTGAGAATAGGGTGTTTGGATAGGAACTAGTAACATTTAAGTCCTAGGATGTTATCTCTAGTATCTGTCACTCCATCCATACATACCAGAGGATATTGGCACTTGGTACATGCGATACCTTTTTTTGGTTTTGGTTACTGTGAACCTGAGTTACAGAGGACTAGACCTCTAGTCCTGATCTGAAATATTCACTTGTTCATTCATTCATTCAGAGACTGATGCAGAGAGAAATGCAATTCTTTTAAGGAGTTTTTGCTGCAAAGGGGAGCAGGAAAAAAAAGTGGTAGTTGACTGAGGAAGTATGTGGGGTTTTGTTTTTGTTTTTGTTTTTTTGATGAGAGAAAAAACAGCTTGTTTATATGCTGATATAAATGATTCAGTACAGGATAAAAAATTGGTGTAGGAGTGAGGGGAGAATAGCTGAAACAGTGGCCTTGAGCAGACAAGAAGGAAAGAATCTAGCATATAAGTGGAGGGATTTCTTTTAGAGAAGAGCCCCAAAGGAAGACACCATATGCACATGTGTATGCTGGTAAAGGGGTACATCTGGTAGCAAGAATCTGAAGCTCTTTTATGATTGCTTCAGTTTTCTCAGGGTATTTGGAAGCAAGGTCTCCAGCCAATAATAATTAGGGAGGATTTGTTGGGGATTTGAGGAGAGAGGAAAAGGTGAGAGATAGTTATCTAGATCAGAGGGAAGTGAATGAGTTTTATTGTACACTAACTTTAGCAGTGTTCTCGAGGAACTGAATGTTGGGATTTGAAAGTGAAATTTGTTACTGGCTTACTCTATTCAAGTCAGTAAGACTTTATTTAGTACTTAACATATAGCAAGCACTGAAGTAGGTCTTGAAATACAAAGATGTTTTCCCTGAACAGAAAAGATTCATTAGCCTTACAGAAAAATCTCTGGACATGAACAACTTGATACCTACCTTGACCAAGTGGGCAGGAACTAAGTATTGATGAGTAACTGCTATGTCCTAGGCTCTTTGCACAGGAGAATAAAAAAGATACTTAAGACATTTTAGAAATTATTATAGATTAACAAAGTAATGTTGCTGTATGAAGAGGGCTTATATTTATAAGTTGGATTAAGAGAACTAATTTTTTATTCCCAGCTTGTGGTTACTGGGATGAGAAACCACCCTATGAATTTGCCAGTGCAACTTGCTGCAAGTGCCTGTGTGTTTAACTTAACCAAGCAGGATCTTGCTGCAGGAATGCCTGTCCGACTCCTGGCTGATGTGACCCATTTGCTGCTCAAGGCCATGGAGCATTTTCCCAATCACCAGCAGGTAAGCATATGGGAATTCCCATTCAAATAGTCCTTTTAGTGTCTCCTACCCATCTCCCACCTTCATACAGTTCATTTTAGTGGACCAAGTCTGGAAAATTCAAATACCTTTGGAGGCTATGAAGTAATAAATTTGTGGTATGACTGAGGGTAAGACAGTAGAGAAATAGAAAACTAAAGGATGCATTCCTTTCCTAAAAATATTTAAATGCAACATTGTGGGAAAGAATGCAAGCCATACAAATCCCGTCTTGCATCTAGACCTTGAGTTTGTGATAATTTTAGCAAACAGGTCTAGGTATAGAGCTTCTGCTCTGAGCCAAGCACTGGCTCAGTATTCAAGTAATGGGATAAAGAAGTGAGTAAGACATAGGGGGAGGGCATAGCTCAGTTGTAGAGTGCATGCCTTGCATGCACAAGATCCTGGGTTCAGTCCCCAGTACCTCCATTTAAAAAAAGTAATAAATAAACCTAATTACCTCCCCCCCCCAAAACAAAACAAAACAAAAAGAAGTAAGACATGGATTTTCTATTGCTAGCAGTATAAGTAGACTACAAAACATGTCCTGTCCTCAGGATGCAAACTAAAAATGGTGCTTGAAATATATGTTTAACTCTTAAAACTTAACTGTGAGTTGGCAAATTAGTAAAAAATATTCAGAGGCCCAAATCAAGTAAAAATGACAACCCAGATTGGTGAGTGGGTCGTTAAAGCCAGCTTCCCTCATTGAGGGCAGTTGCCAAACTAGATGAACTTCAGGCTTTGATTTTCATGGACTCTGGAAGCCAGGTGGACAGAAAACAAAGCAGGACCCACCCAGAGGCCACCAGAAGGGATGGATATTAGCTGGAGTTATCCTATTTATCATCTAATGGAAAAGACAAAAAAAAATTGTGGAAGTAAACTTACATGGGTCCAGCTGAAGTCAGTCTTTGAACAGTAGATGGACAGAATAAAGATTGTAAGAAATGAGTGGTGTTTCATCCATCTTCTTTTTTTATAGAAGGTACTCCTGTTTGAAAAATAACATAACAATATTTTATTCAGGATTTTTTTTTTTCTCTTTATGGTTCTTTAGTTACAGAAGAATTGCCTCCTTTCACTTTGCAGTGACCGGATTCTTCAAGATGTTCCATTTAACAGGCAAGTGATAGCACTAGAACTTAAATGGGGCAAAATGGAATTTTAGAAGTCTGGTTTGGTTTATTTCTTACCAGTTAGGTTATTCCTGATGTACAGTTAATCAGTGGGTGGGATTGTGCGTTGCCCTATAGAATGCTAAGTCTTCTTTCTCTAATTCAGTGCTTTAACCTTCAAGATAGCTGACTGGCCCCTGTTTTCATAGGCCTTTGCTTAAGAAGTTATACTGATTATAGTCTTCAGAATATCCACACAATATTGTGGGCTGAGGAAACAGGCATATAGAAATTCAGTGTCTTGCCATGGTTTTATGACTAGTAACTGTAAGGGTAGAAAGACTCAAGTCCTCTAGTTCTAGGTCCAGTGTTCTTTGTGTCATACCTCTTATTGTTATATAATATTGAATTATAGAAGAAACTTTTTAAGCAGAGGTTAAGGGAGACTATATAGATGGATTCCAGTCAGTATTAAAGTTTCTCCTCTTTCTAAGATGTGATTTGGGAGCTAAAAAGATGACTTTTTTTCATTTTACTATTGTAAAATACAATTTTTTAGCGATGGTATTTTGAAAAAGAAATTAATACTTTATGATTTAATGAAAAGTACATTTCTCAACAGCAGTTTTACTGTGATGTTCTTTTATTTGGGTAACAGTACACTGTTATCTGCAATGGCTGAGGAATGAGGTGTTCCATCTACTATTTGAAATAAATAGTTTAGATAAAAACATAACTATATATATTTCATGTAGATTACTAATTTCGTTTTATAAATATATTGAACATCTGTATTGATCACATGAAGTCATAGGTAGGAAAGACATAATCTCCTAAAGAAAACTGTAAACTAACCCAGGGGTTGGGAAACTTTTTCTTAAAGGACTGGATAATATTTTAAGCTTGCAGCTACTTAACTGTGCCTTTGTACCTCCAGAGTGGCTATAGACAGTAATTTATAAGCAAATGGGGATAACTATGTTACAACAGAACTTTAGAAAACAGACAGCTGGGCCCACAGCTGTAAAATCACTCTAGGTAGGCTATAATTTGCCTACCTTTGATATAGCCAGTGTACTCTGCTAGAATTGAGCTTCTTTGTGGTCAAAGACTGTGATTGGTTAATCTTTGCCTCTCGTACTTGGTGCTTAAGTGGATGTTTAATGAATGGATGGATGAATGAATGAATGAGTATGATAGAAGACAATTTTTCTTAGAAAAGAATGACAGAATGTATTGGACCCCCAAATGAGGGAAAGATTCCATCTGATTGGTGATCATTAAGGATTTCATGTTAGTGATGGCATGTGAGATAATAAAAAGATAACCACTGATGTATGAAGCACTTACCAGGCACTTGCTGAGTGTTTTACATATGCTTATTCAGTCCTTACAGCAGTCCTGTGAAATTGTTACTCTTGTAATCTTCATTTTACAGATGAGGAAACAGAGGCACAGAGAAGTTTAGTAACTTGCTCAAGGTGATAAGATAGTAAGTAGCAGAATTTAGATTTAAATCCAGACTGACTCCAGAGCTTCTACTTTTTATATACATGCTATATTGCTTTGAAAATGAGAGCTGGTTGAGTTGTTTGTTTTGTGTTGTGGGAACTGCACAAATAAAGGTACAGTGGAAGTCAATACTTGTAAAAGTTAACCCTTATCAAAAGCTTGGTATATGCCAAGTTCTATACTAAATCTTAAACTTTATGGGTGATATCATATAATCGTCATGGCAATCCTATGGAGTAGATCTTACTATTTTATAGACAAGAAAGTTGAATTTCAGAGAGATTAAGGAAGTTGCCCAGGATCCCAAAGTTAGTCAGTGGTGAAGGTGATATTTGAATCCAGGCTGGCTGCAAAGTGTATGATATTCTTAATGACTTGACTGATTGCCTCACATGATAAAATAATTTATTTTATTATTAACATTAGGTAGAACAAGAATTCAACCTCAAAATTCAAAGAATGTCAGAATCTGCTCTTAACTACCACCTATATTACCTTATAATTGTGGACACGTTTGGGGACTAGTAAAGTTTCAACATTTCATATCCTCTCTTTTCCTGCTGTATTTTTTCCCCCATAGCATAAGTGAGTACCTAAATATACCATGTATTTCACTTATTTATTTGATTAATTACCTGTCTTCCCCACTATACGTAAGCTCTATGAGAGTGGAGATATTTTCTTGTTTTGTTTACTACTCTATCTCCAACATCAAGAACAATATCTGGCATAAAGCAGGGGCTCAATAAATGTTTGTGAATGAATGAATGATGTTCCCATTGTGCTGGGTACTGGAAGGAACCCAGAAAGTATTTAAAATTATAAGTATAGTATAGAAATCACTACAGAATAGAGAGACATTATAATTCTAGTCCCAGATAGTTTTGACCATATTTTCCAAACTCTTGCTTCTTTACAAAGTATTGTCAGAATTAATGATGAGGTACCACCTCCAGATCACTAAGTATACTTGTTATTTATCAGTTAAGAGGAATTTTCCCTTTCCTTCTCACCTGTCTAAATTGTAGCATCACTTCCCAGCAGGAGCTCTGAAACTATGCCTGGGCCTCCAGGATTAATTCATGAAACTGTTGTGTGTTTTCAGGTTTGAAGCAGCCAAACTTGTCATGCAGTGGCTCTGCAACCATGAAGATCAAAACATGCAGAGGATGGCAGTTGCAATCATTTCCATCCTGGCTGCCAAGGTACCTAAACTCTTGTTGAATAATTTTCTATAGAAAGCTGTTTCGCATTACAGTTACTATTTTTCCCAAAGTCTCTGTGCCAGTTAAGTTAGTAAACCTCACTGCCAATATACTTAATTCAAGCTGCATTCAGTATTCAGGTTGACTGGAGATTTTCGTCTGACCTTTGGAGTCTGTTACAGTGAATAATATTAAACTGATACTAGTGAATTCTTGGACATATGCTTTGTCTTCTGCTTGCTTGCAGCTTTCTACGGAACAAACTGCACAGCTTGGTGCTGAGCTCTTCATTGTCAGGGTAAGTCTATGCAGACCCCTAAATAGTTTTCATTTTCATTGTTTTCAGGCAATGTTGTGTATCTTCCAACATTTTATATTTTAAAAGGTTGTTTTTGTTACTTCTAAATGAGTTTATTCATTTCTCTTCACTGAGGCAGCTTTATTCCTTAATAGAAATGGAAAGAGTTCTGAACTAGGAGTCCGATGACCTGGGATCTGATTTGTAAACTCATTTTGTGAATTTAGATAAATTACCTGGGCCATTGGGGCCTAAATATACCATATACCTTCAGATTCTACTTAGTTCTAAAATTCTGTGGTTTTGTTATTTATGAAGAAATTATAGAGACTCTATTATAGGCATAAGATTATGCTAGATGCTTTAGGAAAGAAGATAATGTAAATAGCTGATACAAGATACTACTTACTTCAGTTGAGGAAATAATAAAGTGAATAGTGAAAAGTTAAAAAGCTTTAAAGAGAATAAGTTTAAACCATGCCTTAGGGAGGACTGGAAGCAAAAAGTCCACTCAGGGGCTTCTTGTCACAATCCTGGCATGAGATGTTTGAACAATAATAGTAGAAGAAAAAATCAAATGAGAGACTTCCTTTTTCTGTAACAGATTATGTTTGTAATGAGAAAGTAAATTTCATACTTGATGTTATATTATATTTGATAAATATGTATAGAATACTCATCAGGTACCTACCACCTTAATAGATGTTAAGGATCTATACTAAATTATGTCTATAATTCCTGCCCATAAGAAATTCACAGTATAAGTAGAGAAAATAACTATATAGACCTGTTTGTAATACTGTCTAATAAGTGCAATAATAGGGATATGACTGAAAAAAGTAATGTACAAAGAGGAAATGGTGCTACAATGGTATAAAGGAAGGAGTAGAAATTCTGGAGTCAGTACATCTGGGCTTGTTCCCAATTCTGTCACTTACTAGCTATGTGATTTGAGGCAAGTCACATAAATTTTCTTAGGATGGATAAAAAATGCTTTATACAGTTATTATGAAGATTAAATGAAGAGGAAAGAAAGATTAATTAAAGGAATATGCTAAGTACAAAGCACAAAATAAATACATATGTCAGATGAGTAAAAAAGGATTTTGTTTTTGTTATTTTCAGGGATGACATTTTAGTTTTAAATATGGCTTTTTGCTGCTGTATATGTGTTTCGGTAATTTTGACTTGAGATATATTCAAAGATTTTAAGGAAGTAGTTCACTCATATGCTTTGGGGGAAAATTAAGTTTAGTGTAAGTAGGAATTAGCAAGAGTTAATAGTACTGGTGATGATGACGCTAGCTGTCTTTTTCTTTTTCAAGCTCTTAATTATCACCTATAATTTACAGATGAGAAAACATAGAATTAAATTTGCAAATAAGTTTACACAGTCAGATGCAGCAATTAATTTAAGCTTAGGTAGCCTCATTCTAGTGCCACACTCTTAGCCACTGTTGCTATTAAATTACATAATTGCAACTAGATGTTTGTTTCTTAAAAAATTTTTTCCTGAATTATATGTAACTTTAAGTAATAGTGTTCATTAATGTTACTTGTATCTGTTTTAACAGAGCTTCGTTTTATCCCCAAAAGTGTAATCTAAAAGTGGAATTATGGATGCCTTATGTAGGTCTTAAAACATTTATTTTTCAAGATTAAATTTCTTAAATTAAAGCTATGATAGAAATAATTTACACATGGAATTTCAAAACTATTATCTTATTTAAATCCAATTTAGACTTAATTCTCTTAATATTGTATGTAGTTTGTTTTTTCTTCTTTTTCTTAAGGAAAACTTGGAGGTAGAGAGAATTAGTTCTTCCAGTTCTTATTTTCTCTTACTAAGTTGACTATGATCAAATTACTTAATATTTCTCAGACTCAATTTCCGCTCCTGACAAATGGGGATAACAATATTACAATATAGGATATATAATTTGCTGATATTTAGTAAATGTTAGGTTCATTCCCTTCACTCCCTGTACCTTTTTTATCCCAGAATCTGAAATGAGTGTATGTTATGACCCATGGGGTCCTAAGCTTTAATCATTTTGTTTTCCATTATATTTATAGGCAATTAGACTATAGGTATGAATAGA
Source organism: Camelus dromedarius (assembly GCF_036321535.1). Classification (NCBI taxonomy): domain Eukaryota; kingdom Metazoa; phylum Chordata; class Mammalia; order Artiodactyla; family Camelidae; genus Camelus; species Camelus dromedarius. The sequence continues at coordinate 33,108,776 of NC_087449.1, read as the reverse complement.
ATAATATAGAAGTATTTGTGAAAATCCTCTATTTTTCTCTTGTTAAAGGAAAAGTCTGATCCAAGAGGCTGTTTGCTGTACTTATAAAAACCTTTATGGGAAATATTTTAAGCCATGTAACTAATCCTCATGGACTTGTTAGTCCATGTTATTATCACTAATTATAACAATTCAGTAATTAGAAATTAATCCTATTTTCCTTCTTTCAGCAACTTCTTCAAATAGTGAAGCAGAAAACAAATCAAAATTCAGTGGACACTACTTTGAAGTTTACTTTGAGTGCACTTTGGAACCTCACAGATGAATCTCCAACCACTTGCAGACACTTTATTGAAAACCAAGGGTTAGAACTCTTCATGAGGGTTCTAGAGGTTAGAATGGGAATTTAGCCTACAGTTTTGACATTCATTTATTCATTGATTTAAGCACTTATTTATTATATTTGGTTCTTTACTAATAGGTTTCTCTCTCTTTTTTACAGTCATTCCCAACTGAGTCATCCATTCAACAGAAAGTCTTAGGACTTTTGGTAAGAAAAAAGCATTTCCTGCTAATTTCAAGCTGTAATTATCTTCTGTCTGATATAATACATAGAAAGATGCTACTCTGTTCATAAACACTTAATGATATTAGAAAATATATATAATATAACTAGCTGAAAAAAAGCAGGCAACAGAACTATACATAGTAAGATTTTCATGGGGAGGGGAGGGTATAGCTCAGTGGTAGAGTGTTACTGTTTGGCATGCGTGAGGTCCTGGGTTCAATCCCTAGTCATTCCATTAGTAAACAAATAAATAAACCTAATTACCATCCCCCTTCCCCCCAAAAAAAACAGAAAAAAAGATTTAAAAAAAAAGATTTTCACCACACTAAAAGGAAAAATATAAATTACATACTTTTCTTTATTTTTTTTGGTATAATACAGAGCTTCACTGTGAGCATATTTACTTTTATAATCAGAAAAGACGATCTCGTTAAAAATGTCTCTAACAAGTGTTCTTGGATTCTATGTTTGATAATTAAGCATTACTGTTTAAATGACTGCTTAACAAATCAGATATTCTGTAAATCTATAGTGGATATATGTTAAAGTGAGTCTTCAAAGATGAAGGGTCAGATGTTTTAATCATCTTTAATCATTGCAACAGGCAGAGTTCCCATATGGTAAAAACAATTTTAAAGCAGACTTCTGCTCTTAAGGAATTAGATCACAGGGGGCACAGGTTAATAAGTTAAAAAAAAATGTAGATTAGTGTTTGTTTTGTAGATATTAGAGTATGAGAGATGGATTTTTGGGTAAGCTAAGGGTTGGCATTTAAGGACTATCTATTCACTGTAGCTTTAGTTATATAAAGCAGAAAATATAAAATGACCTAAATGCCCAGTAATAAAGAAGTATTAAGTAAATTATAGTATTTGATTATTTTATTCAGGGTTCAGAGGATTATATATACAGAAATTGGCTCAAGTCAGTGTAAGAGGAAAAAGGAAATTTAAATATTCAGAGAGATCTCACAGGCTTTTAAAAATGCTTTAAAATTTTTTTTCCAAAAGAATATGTGTTTATTATAACTAGTGAAATCGTACAAAAATGTATTTTAAAAGCTTAAGACTTTGTCCCCAACCTTCCTTCATTTCCATCTCCATGAGATAATTAATGTTAATACAACCTGATATGCTTCTTTCCGTATCTTTCTCCATTACTTTGTGATTGAATTTTTTTCAATAATTTATTTTGAGATACTGATTCTAGTTGAATTTTTTGTGGTCAGCGAACATACTTTGTTTTGTTTGAGTCCTTTTGAATTTATTGAGACTTGTGTGTGGCCCAGGATATGGTCTGTCCTGGTAAATGTTCCATGAGCACTTGAGAAGAACATATATTTTGCTGTTGTTAGATGGAGTGTTCTATAAATGTCAGTCGGGTCAAGTTGGTTGATACTATTCAAGTCTACCATAGACTTACTGATTTTCTGCCTACTTGTTCTAGCAGTTATCCTGTTCTATCTATTTTTGCTTCCTGTATTTTGAAGTTCTGTTATTAGGTTTATAAACAGAATTGTTATACCCTCTTGATTAATTGACCCCTTTATCATTAAGGGATGACCTTCTTTATCCCTGGTAATATTCTTTACTTTGAAATCTCCTTTGTCTCCTTAATATAGCAATTCCAGCTTTCTATTGACCAATGTTAACATGGTTTATCTTTTTCTATCTTTTACTTTTAACCTATATTTGTCATTATATTTAAAGTATGTTTCTTATAGACAGCGTATACTTTGTATCCTGCTTTTTTATCCAGTCTGAGAATCTTCTTTTTATTTGGGCTTTTGAATTATTTACACTTAATGTAATTATTGATATGGTTAGATTTGAGTTTATCAAGTTGGTATTTGTTTTCTGTTTGTCCCACCTGTTTTTTGTTTTTTTCCTTCTTTTTCTGCCTTTTTTTGGTTTAATTGAATATTTTTTAATGATTCCATTTGATCTCCTTTCTTGGTTTATTAGCTGTTGCTCTGATTGTTACGTTAATTATTGTTGTAGGTTTATAGTATACATCTTTAATCATAATCTACTTTTAAGTGATTTTGCATAATATCATATATAGTATAGGAACCTTACAATCATAGATTTCCATTTCTGCTCTTCTTTCCTTTATGCCATTATTGTTATGCATTTTACTTTTATATACATTATAAGCCACACAAACATTGGTTTTTTTTAAATGCCAATTATCTTATAAGGAGATTTAAATAATTATTGAAACTTATATGTTTACCCAAATAGTTACTATCTCTAATGCTGTTCTTTCCTTTGTTTAGATCCAGATTTCCATCTGCTATCATTTTCTTTCTGTCTAAAAAACATCCTTTAACATATCTCATAGTGTGGGTCTGCTGCTGATGAATTCTTCAGCTTTTATATGTCTACAAACATCTTTATTTATTTAACCTTCATTTTTTTAAACATTTTTTATTGAGTTATAGTCATTTTACAATGTTGTGTCAGGTTCCAGTGTAAAGCACAATTTTTCAGTTATACATGAGCATATATATACTCATTATCACATTTTTTTCTTCTGCTGTGAGCTACCACAAGATCTTGTATATATTTCCCAGTGCTATACCATATAATCTTGTTTATTAACCTTCATTTTTGAAAGGTGTTTTTGCCAGGTGTAGAATTTTAGGTTGTACTTCAGTACTTTAAAGATGTTGATTACCTTTTTTCTGACCTACATCTTTCCAGTGAGAAATCTGATGTCATCATTATCTTTATTCCCCTGTATGTACATGATTTTTCCTCTGGCTGTTTTTAAGATTTAAGTAAGATTAGCAATTCCAAATAATTTGATTATGATGTGTTTTGATGTAATTTGCTTCAAATTTCCTGTACTTGGGATTCATTAAGCCTCCCTTGTTCATTGTTTCCAAGTTAGAAAAGTCTTTGGCCATTGTTTCTTCAAAAAAACAAGTCTTTTGCACTCTCCCTGCCCCAGACTATTGGAGTCCTTTGGAGACTCCAATTTCTCATATATTAAGCTGCTTGAAATTCACAACTTTTTGGTGCTCTTTTAATTTTCTTTGTTCTATCTTCCATATTTTTACTTAACATTTGGAACATATGGAATATATTTATAACAACTGATTTACTGTCCTTCTCTGCTAATTCTAACATCTGTGTCAGTTCTGGGTCAATTTCAAATGATTGATAATTTCCCTCATTTTGAGTTGTTTTCCTGCCACTTTGCATTCCTGGTAGTTATTGATTAGATGTCAGACACTGTGAAAATTTTACCTTGTTGAGTGCTGGATACTTATGTTTTTCTGTAAAGTATTCTTGAACTTTGTTCTGGGATTAATTAACTTACTTTTAAACAGTTTCATTGTTTTGGATCTTGTTTTTATATTATATTAGGAGGATCCAGAGCAATGCTGAGGCTAGCTAGGGCTAATTATTCTGTACTACTTAGACAAAACCTTCCTCAGTATTCTACCCAATGCCCTGTGAATGATGGGTTTTTCCAGACTGGATGGTGAGAACATCCTGGCCCTTGTGAGTGTTAGGAACTTTTCTCTAATCTTTTTTTTCTTTTTCTTTTTAAAAATTTTTCCCCTTTAACAGAGTCACTGGGGATTGAACCCAGGACCTCATGCACACCAAGCAGGCATTCTACCACTGAGCTATACCCTCCACCCCACTTCTATAATCTTTTTTGATGGCTTTTTCTGCCCTCAAATAGTTTTCTCACAGTCTTGCTCAGATCAGTACTCTGCTGAATAGAGTGGTATTCCTGCAGCTCTCTGGATTCTCTCCCTGTACGGTTCTCTCCTCTCTGGTATTGTCCTATAAACTGCCTTGGTCTCCTTGGTCTCTCAGCTCCAATTCTTCAACTCCACGCATCCACTGGGCTCTGTTTCAATTTTATATCCCTGGTGCCACAGGCTGGAAACTCTCAAGGCAATATCTCACCTTGTTTATTTCCATCTCTAAAGGTCACTGTTCTTTATTACCTAATATCTGGTATCTTGAAAACTATTGTTTTATGTTGGGGTTTTTAAGTTGTTTCAGAAAGGAGAGTAAATCTGGCTCCTTTTACTCAGTCTTGGCCACAGTGGGCATCCTCAACAATCTCTCATTAAATAGATTTAAAAATGAGAACTGTATCTTTTATATTTACCCATATATTTCTCATACTTGTCTTTTTTTTTTAACATTTCTTTTAATGTAGGTATACTGGTGATGAATTTTCACTCAGGTTTTGTTTGTGTGAAAAAAATCTTTTATTTTGCTTTCATTTTCTTTTTTAAAATTTTAAAATTATTATTATTAGTATTTTTAATGGATGTACTGGGGATTGAACATGGGACCTCATGCTTGCTAAGCATGTGCTCTACCATGAGCTATAACCACACCTCCTTGCTTTCATTTTCAAAAGATAAATTTTTGCTGACTGGTGAAGTTAAAATGGACATTTTTTTCTGTTTGGTTTTTGGGTTTATAATTTGTTATGGTGATCTCTGATCTGTGATCTTTGTGTTAACTACTACAACTTGCTGAAGGGCTCAGATGGTTAGCATTTTTTAGCAATGAAGTGTTTTTTAATTAAAGTATGTACATTATTTTTCTAGACAATATTATTGTGCACTTAATAGACTACAATATAGTATAAATATAACTATTATATGCATTGGAAACCAAAAAATTCATGTGGCTCACTTTATTTCAGTGGTCTGGAACCAAATCCACAGTGTCTCCAAGATACGCCTGTATTTGCTTTGTTAGTGTCTTCAGATCAGCTTTTACCCTAGGACTGGTATATAATTTAGCCCTACTACTATCCAATGTGAGATCTCTTTGTTTAATGTGAGATCTCTTCACTCTGTCTGGTGAGAATGTGAACTATTCCTAACTCTGGCATGTGTTCATGCACTGCTTTCTCATGGTTCTTTCGTAGCCTCGTGGGGTTTCTCTCTGGATCAGTACTCAGCCAGAGATTTTAAGGGATCCCTCTGCAGATATTTTTCTCTCTTTCTCTCTCTTTGGATCTTTTTCCTTTACATTACTGTTTTCAACAAATTTGTGCTGCCTTGGCCACCCTGAATTTTGATCTCTGTCTCCTCAACTCAGCAAAGCTGCCATATTCTCTTTAGGTTCCCCTAACATGCACAGCAATCTGGAAACTGCCGCATTTGAGTATCTTCTCTCAAGGATCATATTCCTGTATAGCTAGTTGTCCACTGTCTGAAAACAGTTCTCTCATATATTTTGTCTGGTTTTCTAGGAACTTGTTTACAGTAAGAAAGGATGGCCATAATTCTTCTGATGCTCTATTCCAGATCTTTCTTTTTTGTTGTTGTTTTTTGTTTTAATGGTTCTGTCTTTGCATTTTCATGTGTGTTTGTGCGTGTGCGTGCATGCGTGCGTGTGTGAGTATTTTTAACATTTTTTTAAAATCAGGTACTATCTAGTAGCTGTAGTATATGAAGTTTTGGGGAGGGCATGTCTAATCCATTCTTGTGTTTGATGATTCTTACTCATGGATTGTTCTTTCACTGTGAATTGTAGTGTAGCATTGTGACATGTTGTCTTCTGTGGGGCTTTGAGTTCAAGGTGTGTTCTTCTCAGAGGATCTTTGTATTTCTTTCCACCAAGCTTCTCCAAGCTTGGAGGAGATGGAGCACTACCTTTTCTTGGTTTGTTTGTTTGTTTTAAAAGACATGTTTCTTTTCTTTTTTTGTCACTATAAAAATGGTACATGCTATGTAAAAAATATAAATAGGAAAGAATATAAAAATGATTGTAAGATGACTTTTCTTATTTGAATGTGTGAGATTGAAGAAGGGCATAGGAGACATTGATTAATCATTGATACTGATGGAAAAATACAGGATTCTACACATTCATGTAGTAAGTATAGTTACACTTGTCTCTTCTCTCTTCACTCTTTTCCATGGTTGGAGAAGAAAACTTGTTGGTCATTACAGAGAATACATTTAGACTTAATGCCTTTCATTTTCATTTATTATAGAATGACTTAAACTAGGGATTGAATAGTTTATCAATGAAAAAGCCAGGGGTTTTGGTTCCTAAGGAATGGAATCAATGTGCTAGGAAGAGAATTATGATTTCATAGTAGATGAAGTGAAGTTTTAAGAATGAGGATTAATCTTCAGAGTAGTGAGATAAGTTGGATCTTAGATCTTTTTGGAGAAGATCAAGCACAGTCTAAACTGAAAACCCCTCAATACTTTTCCAAGTGAATAGAAGTCTTCCTTATGTATTGCCTAGGGAAGCCATCTCACCCCAAGTTCAGATGAAAAACCTACCTTCCCTAGGCCAGCAGGCAAACTTTGACGTTCAGTGGTCTAAGGCTGTGAAATTTGTAAGACAGAGGATCACTACACTGCTCAAACAAATGGATACTTTTTTATCTTCATCTTATTCTGGCTCTCCTCATTATTCAGAACTGCTAGTCCCTTCATCCTCTTGATACGCTCACCCCTCTTTGCTTTTTAGATACCAAACTTCTGGGTTTTCTCCTACCTGTCTTACTGTGGCTTCTCAGGTTAGTTTCTTCAGACCACGCAGATGGTGTAAATTTGAACTATAGTCTTGTGTGAGGGCAGACCCCTGGTTATAAATTATAAGGGAAGACTTTTTCTTTTAGGCCAGAGCCCAGATTACAGTAGGCATCTTTTTTATGCATCCATGTCAATCCACTCTTTTTCTGAGGTGTAATGCTTTAAAGTCCTTGCCTCATATATGAAGTCTTAGTTCCAGTCTCTGGCCCTTACATTCTGCCCTTGCATGGCTGTTAAAACCCAGTTCTCTTGCCCCTGCAGGCCAGTGATGGCATGCTACTATTCTAGTTTGATTTTCTGTTTGCATCTTATCCCAGTGAGTAAAGGTACATATTTAAAGTTTGTTGTCTATTTTTCACCCAGTACTTCCAGATACTTTGTAGCAGGAAATTTTAGATTACCTAGTTCACCATTTTGCCTGAAAATGAACTAACTACTATTTCTTTATTAATTTATTGTTTGGGGAGGAGAGGAATAAAATCACCCCTAATCCCAGTGTGCTAACATAGCAATAGTTCTTCACCTTTTGTCCATATGTACATACATGTTTAAATCACTGCAATCTGTGTTCTTTCTTAGAATGTAAAGAGTCATTTAGCCATTTACTATCCATATTACATTAATTTTTATGTCTTCTTTTTTTTTTCAGAACAATATAGCTGAAGTACAAGAATTGCATTCTGAATTAATGTGGAAGGATTTTATAGACCACATCAGTAGCCTCCTACATAGTGTTGAAGTGGAAGTCAGTTACTTTGCAGCTGGAATTATTGCCCATTTAATATCTAGAGGCGAACAAGCTTGGACATTGAGTCGGAGCCAGAGGAATTCTCTTCTTGATGATCTGGTAGGGTAATTTGGTGTTTTCTGGAAACATACAAATAACATTCATAGTGATTAAACTATCAAAGCCTCATAATGCAGTGCCAAATAAAGATTATAATCCTTTCTTGTGTGTCTTATGTCTTTCAGCATTCAGCTATTTTGAAATGGCCAACTCCAGAGTGTGAGATGGTAGCATACAGGTAATAAGCAAAATAATTAATGTTAAGACCAGTAACCTAGTCATTTTGCTTGCCTAGAGATCATTCCTTTTAGATGTATATAGTATTTCCCTTGGGCATCTATCTTTGTATTGGCTTTAAAGTAAGCAAAGTATTTTTATTTTATTTTGCTACCTGTCATTCATCAGTCTTTCCTTCATTCCACATTTATTGAAGACAAGTGCCAGGGAGTTGTTATGCTCTTGAAATTCAAAGATGAGTAAGACATGGTGCCTGCATATAAGAACTTTACAGCCTAGTGAGGGAGATCAAATGTACATCAGATATAATTCAGATATGCTAGTTATGTGCATAGGATGCTATGAAATTAAAGATGAAAGACAGTACTTAAATCTGCACTGGAAAATGGTAAAAAAAAAACTTCTAGAAGAAGTAGGTCATGAGCTGAGTTTTGAGAAATTAAGTAGGGCAGAAGATTTTAGGAAGATTATTAATGCAAGGAGATCTAGAATAAGAGGACACATTTAAAGAACTAGAAGTAGTACCTGATTTGTTTGAGGAAACAGTTTGTAATAATTTATGAAGGTACATACTGGGATGCCTAACTCTATTTATGACAATTAGGTGACTTGATAGCTAAGTTACTAATATACCTGAAGTGTTCCAGGTTGCTGCATAAAGAATAATATTACAACTTATTTTGTTGTCTACTTTATAAGTGCTAATGCTGCCAGCATTTTTGATTTTCCAGCTAATGTTCTACACATTTTGGGGCAGAAGACTAGTAGAAATAGAAAGACTCTAGACCTCCTTCATGGTGTTCTACTAGTTATCAAATAATTTCTCCTTACCTAAGTGTCCAAGCCAAGGTCTGCTATTCTTCAAATGTGTATCTTTAAGACCAAATGAGTACTTCTGAAAAAAAGTACCTTGTTCCGATCACCTTCCGCCTTCTGTAGCAAGACGTTTGTCTGGATACGATCCTTTATCAAATGGCTAAGACAAAGAAAAGATGTTCTATAGCTCATTTATATTAGTTTCAAAATGGTACAATGAAATTTCTGGAATAAAAAGCTCAGAAATCATTGTTTTAGCAAATGACACTAAGTATAGGATGTACCTTTTTTTCTTTTCTTTTGAACTTTTAGGTCTTTTAATCCATTTTTCCCATTACTTGGCTGTTTCACAACACCAGGAGTCCAGCTGTGGGCAGTTTGGGCCATGCAACATGTTTGCAGCAAGAATCGTATGTATCAAAAAGAGAACTGTTTTTCTTTGTGAATTCTCCTTGCACAAGAAAGCCATTTCTAAATTGTGTTTGAAGTGATTTTTCAGGACGCAGAGTTTAAAAAATACAATGTAGTAGAATCTTAGGTTATAAACTAAATTTATTCTTTCAGAATGAGCTTGGCAATACGAGATACTGAGTAACAGTGGTGGATGAGGCTTACACTCTTCTAACCTCATGGAATATAAAGATTAGGAGGCTACAGTGAGTCTTTTGTTGAAAGTCTTAAGGAGATTCATTGTTTATGGTGCATTCCAGCACCCAGTCCTCATCCACACAAAATTCCATTGTTCAAAACATTGCTCTCAGCACCCACGGTGTGTGAGGTAAAGCATTTAGATCATTTTCCATATTGTTCTTTTTTTTGAAAGTTGTGATATAACTCTTTGTCAGTTATTTATTAATATAAAATTCATTCCATAAATGATTTGAAGCATTACAAAATAAATAAATAAATATACTTTAATGTAAAAAAATTTTTTTAAAATAATTAAAAATTAGGACCAAGGGAAAATAATTTGGTAAAAATTAAAAGGATGTAGGGAAAATAGTAGAATGTAGTTATGTAGGCTATATACAGGGATTCATATACTCTGTGGCTGGGCTGCAAACGATCAGCTACATGATTCTCTTTCCATATATGGGGGAAGAACATTCTGTATCTTCAGGGAAGTAAAGCTTTTCTGTGCAATTAACTACAAATTAGATTTCTTTTATAGGACATTAATAGGGGCCATATTATAAATGGCCTTATATAAGAAATTTTAAGTTGTTTTTAACAATAATTTTACAGCAAATAACAGTAACATTTTGTTAGATTCTTTCTTGTTGCATTCTTTGATGAAAACCCAGTGCGTACCACAAAAAGACAACTCAGTAAAAGCTCTTCTATGTCAGACGGACAGAGGAGGAGGGCTTAGGGAATGGGATGTGACAGAGAAAACTGCTTTGTACCCACCTAAACCTCTACCTGGAAATTTTTTGGCCCCTCCTACTAAATTCCTGGATCAGAGCTGTTCATTCATAAAGATAAGACTACCTCATTAGCTACACTAAATTTCCTCTAATGTAAAATTTTTTTCTTTTCACTGTACCCCCCAGGTTCTGAAAGCTCTATAGTATTTTTTAAGTTTATCTCATCTTACATCCAGCACCTAATCTCTAGACTTCTTTCCTCAATACTCAAAAGGAATGAACTTTTCACAGTCCCATTGGAGAAAATAAAATGTAACAAATAAATAATAGTGTATTTTCACGTAAGTGTTTATTTTTGTGGCTACTCTTAGGTGTTGGTATTCTTTCAGGGTTTACTCTATGGAATAATCACCCTGAAGAATTTATTCTAAAATGCACTGTAATTTGGGGAATGTTAGAATATTTTATCTCCAACTCAGGTAGTTCATTTTCCTACTTTATTACTTCCCTGGCTTATTTTGTTTATATTTAAATGGAATTGACTTCTCAGTTTGCATTAAAAAGTTTTAATGCTGCTTATAGCTGTAAGTAATTAAGAGCTAGTGTAGTATAGTAGTTAGGAGCATACAAGAATCTACCTGGATTCAAATTATGTTCTACCACTTACTGTGTATGCCATCTTGAGCAAATTATTAAACCTGGGGCCTCAGTTTCCATATTTGTTAAATGGGAATAATAATAGTACCTGCTTTGCACATGATGAGAATTTTCCCATATTCTAGAAAGTTTTTGACAATATAATTTACAATAATCAATCCTTATTGTATGGTGTGTTAGTTTCCTAGGGCTACTGTAACTTAAGTACCAAGAATGGGTGGCTTAAAACAACAGGGATGTTTTGTCTCTCAGTTCTGGAGGGTTAGAAGTCTCAAGTCAAGGTGTCAGTAGGTCCATGCTTTCTCTGATAGCTCTAGGGGAGAATCCTTCTGTGCCTCTTCTAGTTTCTGGTGTTTACTGCCAGTCCTTGGCAGTCCCTGGTTTGTAGATTCATCACTCTAATAAAATGGCCCTCTTCTCCTTGTGCGTCTTCATATCATCTTCTGGATGTGTCTATTTCTCTGTCCAAATCTACCCTTTTCATAAGAACATCGGTCATATTGGCTTAGGGCCCACCCTAATAACATCTTTGTAACTTAAATAATTACATCAGCAAAAACCCTATTTCCAAATAAGGTCACCTTCTGAAGTACTAGAGGTTAGAATATTACCCTATCTTTTGGGGGACACAATTCAACCAGTAACATATGGCTATAAACGTATTAAATGAACTTACCGATAATTTATCTAGGTACTTCCCCTGTTGATGAACATTCAGGTAGTTTACCTTTTAATTTAAAACTTACACTCAAACACTTCTTTTTACAGAGATTTTGAACCATTATTTATAATAGCAAATTACTCTAAATAATGTAGTGGTCCAACAATAGAGAAATGTTGAATAATGTTGAGATATACAGACAGTGGAATATTTGAATGTCATTATAAGTGAAGAAGACATGATAAAAAATTATATACGCAGAAACTTATACTCTGGGTCATGACAGAGTAACTGGTACCAGATTAGCTCTCCAACCATAAATAGAAAACTTCAGGGGAAGGGGGTGGTTTGGAATAATTATTTCTAGACCTTAAACAACGGGCAACAAAGATGAGCTCTACAGTCTCCCTGCCTTTCTTCTTGGAGGTGTTTACTAGATCCTGGCATAGGCTGTGGGAACCAAGTACATCACAGCAATTTTGTTGAACTTAGGGGACAGAAATCAGGGTTTAGCAAGACTGAGGTGCCTGGAATTTGTGGGCCAGAATAATGCAGAGGTGGCAGTTACATCAGGAAAGAATTCTAGAAATCTTTATATGGGTTTCTTGAATCTTTGGCTGAATACTAAATCAGGTGTGTGCCTAGGGTGCGATTCCTTGAAGCCTGAGAAAGAACAAATACCAAGGGTCTGCTAACTGAACAACACGTGGAGCTTACACGTGGTTGGAAAATATTCAAGTTCCAAACAGTGGAAAGAACTTATAAAATACCCAGGGCATTCAGTACAGATGCCAGAAGAGCCAGAAGAGATTAAACTAGCCCTAAAATAAAGGATTTCTTTTCTTTTTTTCTGTATATATATATTTTTTTTCTGTGCGTATATATATATATTTTTTGAAGTATAGTCTATTACAGTGTGTCAATTTCTGGTGTACAGCAGCACAATGCTTCAGTCATACATGAACATACATATATTTGTTTTCACATTCTTTTTCACCATAAGTTACTACAGGATATTGAATATAGTTCCCTGCAGTATACAACATGAACTTGTTGTTTATCTTTTCTATATATATCAGTATCTGCAAATATCTAACTCCCAATTTATCCGCTCACCCCCTTCTCTGCTCCTCGCCCCTGTAACCACAAGTTTGTTCTCTATGTCTGAGAGTCTGTTTCTCTTTTGCAAATAAGTTTATTTGCCTTTTTTTTAGATTCCACATGTAAATGATATCATATGGTATTTTTCTTTCTCTTTCTGATGTATTTCACTTAGAATGACAGTTTCCAGGTCCATCCATGTTGCTGCAAATGGCATTATTTTATTATTTTTTATGGCTGAGTAGTATTATCCAGTCATCTGTCGATGGACATTTAGGTTGCTTCCATGTCTTGGCTATTGTATATAGAGCTGCTGTGAACATTGGGGTGCTAAAATAAAGGCTTTCTAAGGTTACCCTCCAAAGTTTAAAACAAGTCTTGAAATGACCAAGCTGCTCTGCAAATAAACTGCCAGAGAAAAACTAAGCAGTCTTTTAAAAAAGACAACAAAATCTAGATACTTAGATTGAAATTTTTAATACAGATGTTTAGTTATCTGATAAAAGCTGCTTAGATGAGGGAGGATGCAGAAAAATGTGTCCCATAACCAGGAGAAAAATCAGACAATTGAAACAAACTTCAAAATGATGGTGATGATGGAATTAGCAGGAAAAACACTAAACATTTTTATAGATATGACTCAAGATTTTAAATCATGAATATTAAATGGAGAAAAATAAATGTATAAAAAATAAATAAAATAGAAATTCTAGAACTAAAAGTTTAAATATTTGACATGAAAAGTATCTAGATGAGCTTAGAGAAGATAACACAGAAGAAAAGGACAGTGAAATTGAATACACAGCAGTGGAAACTATCCAAATTGAAAGAAAGCTGATTTTAAAGAAGAACACCAGAGTTATCCTGGTATCAATACCAAGCAAAGACATCAGAAAAGAAAATTACTGAACAGTATCTCTCATGAGCATAGATGAGGAAATTCTTAACAATTTGTTAACAGACAGAACCCAACAATATATAAAAAAGACTAGTGTGGTTATTCCAGGAATGCAAGCATGGTTTAACATTTAAAAATCAATGTGTTTCATCCTATTACCAGCAGGAAAGAAAAGCAATCTGATCATCTCAACAGATGTACAAAGAGCATCTAAGGATATCTTACAGCTTAGATCAAAATTAAAAGTGAAAAATAAAATGTGAATATTTCCCCTCTAAGATCAGGAACAAGGCAAGGGTGTCCAGCCTCACTGCTACTGAACGTTGTAATGGAGGTTTTGTCCAGTATGATCAGGAAAGAAACAAAAGGTATCCAGATTGGAAAGAATGAAGTAAAACTGTTTTTATTCACAAATAACATATCTATGTAGAAAAATCCCATGAAATCTGCAAAAGGGCAACTAGATCTAATCAGTGAGTTTAGCAAGGTTCCAGGATACAAGATCAGCATATACAAATCAGCTGCATTTCTGTATATTAGCAGCAACCAACATAAATGGAAAAAAGACATTTACAATTTTGTCAGAAACTGTGAAATACTTAATGATATATCTGACAAAGTTGTGCGAGACCTGTACACTGTAAAAAAAAAAAAAAAAGCATTGTTGAGAGACATTAGAGAAGGCCTTAACCAAATGGAGAGAATGCTGTGTTCATGAGTTGGAAAACTTAATATTGTTAAAATGGCAATTCTCTCAAGATTTATTGTACATTTATATAGTCCCAGTCAAAATTACAGCAGGCTTTTGAAGAGAAATTGACAGGCTGGTTCTAAAATTCATACAGAAATGAAGAGGACCTAGAATATTGAAACAACTTAGAAAAATAAAGAACAAAATTGGAGGAGCTGTACTACCTAAATTCTAGACATACTGTAGAGCTGCAGTAATCAAGACAGTGTTTTGTGCCTTCAATGTGTGTTTTTTCCAAACCTCATCAAGCACTTTTCCAATTCTCAGCAGACACTGACTGGGTGTTCTACAAATTTGGTCAATTCTGACACTTTCTACCTGAAGATAGTATCAGAATCCACAGGTTAAGGGCTCAGTTCCAGAAGACTCCTGTCTCCACTTCAGATGTTTAAATTGTTACTGGTGCTTCTGACTGACTAGCTATAAATTGGAAGTTCCGACTACCCCTCCTCATTTGCTTATATTTACCAGTTTATTATAATGGATACAAATAAACAGCCAGATTAAAAGGTATGTAGGGCAGGGTCTGGAAGGATCCTGAGCACAGAAACTTCTGTCCCATGGAACTAGGGTATCCCACCCTTCAGGCATATGGATTCATTCACCAACATGAAAGCTCATCAAATTCTGCTGTTGTTCAAGAATTTGTATATAGCTTAATCTGCACCGTCCTACTTACCCTTACTAGAGGTCTGAGGGTAGGGCTGAAAGTTCCAACTCTAATCATTTGGTCTTTCTGGTGACTAGCCCTACCATGAGGCAATCTAAGGGTCTCACTCTGTCACCTTATTAGCATATGTTCAAAGGGGGAATCATATGAGAAAAGACACGCCTGATACTCAGAAAATTATAATGGATTTGAGGAGTTCTGTGTTAGGAACCAGGGACAAAAAACAAATATAGTTCTTAATTATACCTTTTGACGTTTGATGACAGATCCCTTATAACAAAACTATTGTAACAGCAGATACTAGCACATTACTAGAGTCCCATTCAGTCATTAATAACTAGTCCAGTCCATCATATGAAAATGTCTCCCAGGGCAAGGCCACTCAGGTTTGCAGGCTTCCATAATATGTTGTAAGTTTCCAAAAGTAGAAGTGGTCTTAGAGTGAAGCCATATATTGCTGTTAGGCATCTGGTATAATTGAGCTAAGGGATAATATCATCTCTTGCTCTGAGCCTCTTTCAATGTGTTAATGTCATATTGAATTTCCTTCATTACATAACCCTTTTTTTCATTGCTGTACCCTCAGCTACTATTCCTCCTTCTCTTCATGTGTACCCAAACTTTTCCACCTTTGGAAGGGACATTAATTTTGGCCACTGTATTGGTCTAGATTTCAGGCAGCAGTACTAGCCTAGCAAGTGTCTCCCCCTCAGTCCACTCTCATTCAGATAGAGTAAGGTTACATAGGTGTAGAACTAGTGGGCTTTTTTTACCACCAGGCAGTATAGTTGTATTCACTGTTAATCCCAATTTTGCCAGATGTAATGGAGGCATAACCCATCTCATTAGGCCCTTGGGAATTCTGACAAGATTTAAAAACAGTTACAGTTTCTTGCTTTGGAATCATCCCTGCTTCCAGTATTTGTAGTTGCAGCCCTAGTTCTGGGACCACTGTATCAGGTAGGAGAGTTAAAAAAAAAAAAAAAAATGAGGTGGGAAGGTATAGCTTGGTGGTAGAGTGTGTTCCTAGCATGCGTTAGTTCCTGGGTTCAATCCCCAGTACATCCATTAAAAATAAATAAATAAAAACCTAATTACTTCCCCCAAAAAACTTTTAAAAATATATAAATAAATAAATAGATTTTTAAACTGAATTATTATATTAAAAAATGTTGTCATAGAGGGAAGAAGAAGAAAGTATAGTCATTATATGAGTATCCTCCCTTAACAAGAATTTCCTAGCCATACCAGCATCCTTTGCCACTCCCTTGTCCCTAGCTCCCCCAGAATAACAGGAGAATATCTGGAGGACACGTTCTTTTAGCTCCACTCACATTGAGTGTAACCATACACTCATGAAGGCATGTGACTAGCCCTTCAGGGCTATATCTCCCCATTCCCTCCCCCCTGTCATTTTAGACAACCAGTGTTTTAATTGCCCATTACAATTCTCCATCAAATTATTACTAAGGAGGACATCTCTCTGCCCATTGTTGGACACTGTAGGGAAGGAGAAAGTTTTCCTTCGCTCTCTGGCAATTTGTGCCTCAGAGAATGCAAGACAAATATATCTAGATTCAGTCCATCTCTGCATTGCTGTAGTACCTCCATATCCACTCGTTCCATGGACCCAGGTGGCCACCTCAAGTGAGTACATAGGGATATCTGTTTATCAATTCCAGTTATCTTCTGAACATGGAAGAGTTCTTCTGATGGGCACAGATACGTCCATCTTTACTGCACCCCTCAGATTCCCATAGTGATTTCCATAGGGCCATGCCCCTTTAATGGCCAGGTTTCCATTGCCCTTGTATCCAACCATATGGCCTGGCCAGTTGGCCATTGCTTGAAAGGTGGATTTACATGCTTTCTCTTTTATGATGTTAGGTAGGGGAGATATTCTCCAGTCCATTAGGGCTTCATCCACAGATTTTGGTTTTATAATACTAGGTAGAAGTGTTCCCCAACCAGCATAATACTCATTTCCATAAAACATTAAGGTAAAGGGGACATGACTTTTTTACATAAAGCTTGTTAAACATTCCAACTTCCATAATCCTATCAACCCTTACATTTTAATTTTTTCTCCGTGTAATGGTAGCTCATACCAGGGCTTCACCAGTGGGTTTTGGTAACTTCACCTCCTGATTAATTTACCCACTCTTCTGCAAAAGGCTCTGAGTCCCCATTAAGTAAGTGGTCAAGCCAAGGAACTCTGGCCTTTGTCAGTCTGTGTTTTGATTAGATACAGCAATTGCTGGTCAGATTTGGAGCCATCCCTAAATTCCATTGGTAACTTTTACCTTTAGTAACTGATTGCAGCACAGCTGCTATACCATATCATGGAGTAGCCACCCAGGAATCGAAGATTCCTTATCTCTCACCTTTTCATCCTTTCTCTTCCCAAACCACATGTTTCCATGAGCCAGGGCCAGTCTAACAAATCCCACTTCTGACACCAATTCTGATAATGTGTTTTTTTCCATGTCCCACTAAACAGTTGTCCATTTCCCAGTGAACACTGACTGGGTGTCCTACAAATTTAATTCAATTCTAACACTATTTACCTAAGGATAGTGACAAATTCCACAGGTTAAGGGCTCAGTCCCATCAGACTGCCCTCACTTCAGCCTGCAATTGCAAGTCCAGGCATAAAAATAGACAAAGATAGTTCAAAGGACCAGAAACAAACCTATACAGACCTGTATGGTTAGTTTTTGACAGAAGTTCAAAGCAATTCAATAGACAAATGGTAGTCTTTTCAATAAATGGTACTGCAACAACTAAATCTGTATCTGAAAAAAAAAAAAACTTTGATTGATACCTTGTACTATATATAAAACTTGACTCTTAATTGACTGTAGGCCTAAATATGAAACCAGAACCTATTAAATTCTAGAAAAAAAAAATGGGAGAAAATCTTTGTGGCCTTGCATTAGGCAGATTTCTTAAACATGCACAAAAGAATATTCTACAGAAGAAAAAGCTGCTAAATCAAACTTAAGGACTTCTGCTCTTTGAAAGACATTGTCAAGAGAATGTAAAGCCAATACATATACCAGGTCACAATGTTTGCAAATCACATGTATGATAAAGCGCTTGTATCCAAATTATGTAAAGAACTCTCAAAACTTAATAATAAGAAAACAATAGAAGTAAAGAAAATGGGCAAAAGAGTTGAACAGACGCTTCACCAAAGAAGTTTTACAGATGGCACATAAGCACATGAAAAGATGTTCAACATCGTTAGGATAGATATATAGATCAATGCATAGAATTGAGAGTCCAAAAATAAACCCATTTATCTATGGTTAATTGATTTTTGACAAGGTGCCAAGATAATTCAGTTGGGAAAGAACAGGTCTTTCAACAAATGGTGCTGGGAAAACTGAGTAGGTACATGTAAGGAACGTGGATCCTTACTTCATACCGTATGTAAAAATTAACTCAAAATGGGTGATAGGCCTAAGGGCTACATTTACATATACATAAGCATATGAAACGTTTAGAAGAAAAGGGGTATAAATCTTCATAACCTTGGATTAAACAATAGTTTCTTACATAGGACACCAGAAGTAAAAGTGACAAAAGAAAAACTAGCTTAATTGGATTTAATAAATTTTAAAACTTTTGTGCTTTAAAGGATACCATCAAGAAAGTTGAAAAGACAACTCACAGAGTGGTTGAAAATATTTGCAAATTATGTGTCAATTGAGGGATTTGTTTTCAGAATAAAGAGCTCTTACTGAGTCTGAATAGACAATTCTTCAAAGAAAATATACAAACAGCCAAATAAGCACATTAAAAGAAGCTCAACATCATTAATCACTAGAAAAATATAAATTAAAACCACAATGAGGTATCACTTTACACCTATTAGGAAGGCCGCCTATAATCAAAAAGATGGACAATGACAAGTGTTGGTGAGGACATGAAATAATTTTCTTATTCATTGCTGATGGAATTGAAAAATTATATAACCATTTTAGAAAACAGTTTGGTGATTTCTTATAAAGTTAAGCATGCATTTAGCATTTGCCCAGCATTTTAGCCATTGCCTCAAGATCAGTGAAATGAAAAGTTCACAAAAAACTTGTACAACACGAGGAATATAGCCAGTATTTTGTAATAACTATAAATAGAGTATAATCTTTAAAAATTGTGAATCACTGTATTTTACACTTGTAACATTACGTCAGCTGTACTTCAGTCTTTAAAATGTCAATGCAATGGAATACTTCTCAGCTTAAAACAAAAATCAAAAAACTGCTGCAAGATAAACAAGTTTATACTGTATAGCACAGGGAACCATATTCAGTATCTTGTAGTAACTCATGGTGAAAAAGAATATGAAAATGAATGTGTATGTTCCTATATGACTAAAGTGCTGCACATCAGAAATGGATATAACATTGTAAACTGACTATACTTCAATAAAAATATATCTTTAAAAAACTACAAATGTAACAATATGGATATATCTCAAAAATATGCTGAACAAAAGTAGACACAAAATTATACATACTGTCCATTTATATGAATTTCTAGACAAAAGTAGTCTTTATCACAGAAATTAGAACAGTAATTGCCTGGGATGAGGGCTGCAGGGAAGACTGACTGCAAAGGTGTACAAGGAAACTTTAGTTGGTGAAAATATTCTATATCCTGATTGTGTTGGTGGTTACACAAGTGTATACATTTGGCAAAACTCATAAAACTATAGATTAAAGTGAGTATATTTTATTGTGCGTAAATTATACTTAAATAAATACGACCAAAATGAAAACAACTTTAAAAGTCACATGTACAAAAAAACAAAAGGCAAAGAAAATATTTTAAAATAATGAAAATCCCCATGCGTCTGGGTAGTGGAGCTGCCGCCCACGGTCTCCTCTGCAAAAGGGCTCCTTGGCCTAGCACCTGCATCCCCGCCACCCATAATCATCTGCTGAGGCCGGCGAGGGGTCACCGCCGAGGTTTCCACTAGCCCACAAGCAAGAGCCTGGCAGCCATCACCTCCAGCGTCTCTCTCATGGCCACCCATGACTACTACCCGCTCCGCCTGGGTTCCACTTTCCAGTAACAGCCCCTGTGGAAGTGTAGAGTACCTTGGGGAAGCCATCCCCCACCGCTGGGTCTCCCAAAGGCCGACCCCGGACACTGGTGGGCTAGCTTCTTTTTTGGGAATTCCACTCTCCCATTCATGGCCACAGTGTTGGAGTCCCCAGAGCACCCGGAATCGCCTGAGACCTCCACCGTCGCAATCACCTGTGAACTGGCTTGGGAAGCCGTGGGGAAGCAGCAGCCTGGCGGCCAGCCTGCCAAAACCAACTCCAGGCCCCGGTCCTGAGTAGCTGCCACCAGCTGCCAGGCTTCCTTCCAAATCGCTAGGCTCATAAGAGCTCCCCCCTCTGCCTCCCCTTCCCTTCCCTCCCCGAGACTAAGCAGGCTACAGCCAGTGGAAGCAGTTGGGTTCTTTAATATCAAAATAGCAAAACACCATAAAGAAAGTTGAGAGAACCCCACTCTACCACCCAAGCCACGTGATAGCCTTCCTGACACCTCATAACCCTGTGCCTCGCACCAAGTAGAAAATAAATTCAAAGCAGCTATCAAAAAAAAAAATAATAATGAAAATCGCCCATACAACATGAGTGCCCTTAAATTGTTTTTAAAACATCTGAAATGTAACTACCTATTTTACCTGAGATGATTTGGGGGTCAAAGAAATTTTCTTTTCTAGATTTTCTGTGTCTTACGGTTATGATTATATATATACATTGTATATTATAGACATATATATATGGTATGTATACTTTCTCTGTATGGGGCCTTGTACTGTAGCTATAACATCACAGATATTTATCAAGGTCTAGCTTATGTTACTGGGCTATAACAACAAATTTCAGTGAAAAAATAACTTTTTGTGGAATAATTTTTAAGTCTTTTAAGAAAAGCTCTTTGTCCTATTTTTTTCCAGCCTCAAGGTATTGCAACATGCTTATAGAGGAAGGAGGATTGCAGCATTTGTACAACATCAAAGAACATGAACAGACTGATCCCCATGTCCAGCAGATTGCTGTGGCCATTCTGGACAGCTTAGAAAAACACATTGTACGCCATGGGAGACCACCTCCTTGCAAAAAGCAGCCCCAGGCCAGACTAAATTGATAGCCATAGGTAATTGGATAAATGAATCACAGAAATCCTCTTTGTGATAGGTTCACTTTGGAATAGCTTACCCTCTGTGATGTTTTAGGGGTCTCTATGATAAGAGTCATAAGATCAGTTTGAGATTGATGATGTACAGTACTGCCCATGTGAACAGTCTCTAATTTGTCTTGTGATTTTTAACTTACAAGGCAAGAAGGATCTCTTCCTTCATCATTGCCTTTTAGGAAAATTTCCACAACTTTCAGTGTTTGAACTTACCTGTGCTTAAAATTCTACAGTTTTATGATGAAGTTTGCACGAACCCTTAGGCCAGACTTTTCTGATCTTAAAGTCCCTTCCGATCAATCTGCAGCTTCAGATAAGCTGTTAACCTGATTTCTGGCACTGCTTCAGTTGTAAATTTTATACTGCTTCTGTATAAAACGCCTTTATTCTTTGTCTGTGTATCTTTTATAAGATGTCCTTCTTAGTGTGAAAGAATGGAAATCTGAGTCATCTCCTTGTGAAAGCTACTCACTGACTAGTGCCCAGGTGGCTGGCAGAAAATATATTAAAAAGGAAAAATATTAAGGGAGAATAGTGTTTAGGAACTGGGAAAAGGTCTGCTCTTGTGGTATAGTTTTTAAACTGGGACAGGCTAACCTCCTAGACCCCACCTCTCTTGAGGCATTGAACAGTTGCTTTTTCTTCATATTTATTCATGGAAGTATGGGCTGATGCTTCCTACACAGACCGCTGGTTACTCTTTAGAAATATTTCCCCAAGCACCAAGTGTAAAATATTACAGCTTTCTGTGTTAGAGATTTAACTCTTTGAATCTCTATATGTCATACTGTGAAAATGTGAATTTTACAAAAATCATCTCTTGACCATTCTTTTCCCTCTGTTACATCAAAGTCATTTTGTTCAGTGGAATAGAGACTACACATGGTGTTATCTGCTCACTTAAAATACAAGTAACAAAAGTAAATTTTGCCACAAGAAGTTAATTTTCTTTTATTTCAAAATACATATGACTTAATGTTTTCTTGTTGGGGAAAGATTTCCACCTTTCACTGCCAAAAATGAACAAAAAGAATTAGACTATTGTTAAATGTAATGATTCTAGTTGTAGTGCATAAAAGGAAATATTTTTTGATGGGTAATTTTTTAGACAGTTGCCTTTCCTTTAAGATTGCTGTTACAGTGTAGTAAAGAATTAGTTATCATTATATCAGTAACGCCAGTTAGGAGGCAGCAAGTCACCAAGAAACTTACTATCCATTTTAAATTTTAGTTTGTGAATAAAGTTAATCTGCAGTCTTAAATGACTGTGTTTTTTTGGTGGATGGCTGAAATGTATTCAGTAGAGATTTTAAATGTTATGTTTAAATTGTGGTTATTAGTTAGAAACATTTTTATTTAGAAAAGAGCTGGCTTATTAAAGTATGCTGATAACATTTTCGACATTCATATTTCATACCACTATCACGATTGTACTCCAACTATTTGGTACTCCTTTGCAGGAATGAAAACTTAAACTAAAAGAAAACAGGTATTTTGAACCATTAAAAACCATATTAAATTGTGGGTTAATTCTGGCTTAATTGATTTAAGGAATTTTTATAGATGTAAGGTGAATTTTCACAGATGTCTATTTCAGAGGAAATGGAAAATTCTTTTAAAATTTTCTGCTTTTTTTCTGGGTTTTTAAAAGTCTAAGGCAAAATGTAGAAAATAGGATGGCCTACAGTAAATAACTTGGAAGTTGCTAGCTGTATTGACCATTTCCATGTCTCCTAGCTTGTATAGTTAAGGGAAAGCCTATTTGAAAATTTGGCTTCAAGTTTCTGTTGTATCCTATTCAAGACACGTTCCTTTTAGGCTAATCCTAGATTTTTGTCTTTATAAATTGTTTTCAGAAATGGCTAAAAATGTACAGAAAACAAATCCTTCCTTACTCAGAATAACTTGCTGATAGATGAAGACTCAAATATAATTAAATTTAAATTTACTGCTTTGAGCACTGGTTATGGCTAGATACTTCTGAGTCTTAAAGGCAAAATAACTGGTCACTTCCCAAATATGTTAAAAAATGTAGCGCCTTTGTGGTTGAGATGGCTCTTAAAATTGTATATCTAATTATGGCACAGAATTGTCTATAAGGTCCTGCATCTGGTATATATATATATATATATAAATAAATTATGAGGCATAACTGGCCTGTCTCTATAGGTAGAATCTCATAAGCCTCCCATTTTCATTTGTACAATAGAATGTAACAGTACTTGATGCCTCCAAGG
This sequence comes from Camelus dromedarius, assembly GCF_036321535.1. Classification (NCBI taxonomy): domain Eukaryota; kingdom Metazoa; phylum Chordata; class Mammalia; order Artiodactyla; family Camelidae; genus Camelus; species Camelus dromedarius. The sequence continues at coordinate 33,085,287 of NC_087449.1, read as the reverse complement.
GCTACCTCTTCAATGGCTTAGAGGTGTTGCTTCAAGCACAGTTTAGGGTTGAACCACTCATTGCTCAAATCATTATTGCACAAAGATATTGTAAATTATCACTACATTAGTCCACAAGCAACGGCAAGGTTTAGATCTACTAAAGGAAATGGAATTAGACTTTTTAGACTAATGATACATGTTGGTATCATTGAATAAAACAAGAACAGTCTGAAATTAAAGCGAAAGTAATTAAGGCATCTCATTCTTTCCACCAAGTAAGTTTTGCTGTGGTCTTTATACTCTAAAAAATCATTTTAATTTTTGCATTTGAAAAGAAACATAAATCAAGTAGTAATAAGGAGTTCATTTACTCTCTGGCCAATGACTCAGTGGCTATTGATCTTAGTTGAGAATTTTTAAAATCACATTAGACCTACAGATCCAGGAATTGATCTTAAACATTGCTGCACCTTACCCCTGCACAGAAATGTGGTTTAGTGGCACTAGTCAACTTAAGTGAATTACCCAAGGTGGAGGTGAATCCTATAATTCTACTATGGGAATTTAATTTCATGATATCTTTTGTCTGCAAACTTCCAAAGAATCAAAGTTTCATGTTTTATTTTTATTTTTTTAACTTTGAAAACTTAAATCATTCTTTAATTTATAAGTAATCCTTACAAAACCCCAATAGAAAAATACATATCTTCAAAAATAGAAATATTGAGATTGGAAAATACAATCAGATGAGTTTTTCCCTGGTAGATTCTTTTTGTTTTTTTCAATTTCGTAATTTAGCAAATAAAAATACAGGAAGTCCAGTTACATTTGAATTTCAGGTAAGCAACAAATAATTTTAACTGTAAATAATGCTCCATGCAATATTTGGGAGTTACTTATACTAGCAGATTATTTGCTAATTTACAGAGATTCGTGTTTTAAAACATCAGTCCTGTATATCCAGTCTAGGAAGTTGCTCTTGCTAATGGGCACTTTTGGATTGGCCTTTTTTCTTGTCATTTTCATTTGACTGTATTTTTAATTAAGCCATGCTCAAGATAGCATTGGGCCATCTTCTAGGCCTTTAGAGCAGATTTTAAGGAAACATATTATGTTTCATTATGTACTAAATTAGGGTAGAATCAGATAATGAACCATGGATTTGGCTTAGGGCTTTAGAATGCCTGACACTCTCCGTTTCTCCTAGAAAAATGTGCAGCAGTACCCAAGGTTGAAAAGAGGTCATGAGTAGCCAGTAAAATAAGCTCAGTTTTGTATATGTTGAAATCCACCCCCTCTCCTGCCCTCTAATGGTATGTTTACATTATTTGGTTATTGTGCAACTTTTATCTTGGGATAAACAGTATTATTAAACTGAAGGTGTAAGTTAAAGGCAGTATTTTACTGTCAGCCGATGTGGGCAGTTTTATCTGTGTTACTTATTTGGGGACTCTTTATGGCTAGGGCTTCAGAGTAGTGTTCTACTACTCTGAGACACTTAAAGGGAGGTTTGCAGACTTTGGTTTCCCTCTCAAATCCATTGTAGCTGTTTTAAATGATTGTGTGGATATTAGATGTTTAATCTTTACCATTTGCTTTGTATAGACACATTTTTCATTTTTTGTGTTAACTCATAAACTTTATTTAAGTAATAATGCAAATCCAGCCTTCATTCAGTGTTGAGAATAGCAGTATGATAGGAAATTTTGTTGAGTGTGCTTTAAATGAGTAATAGCTTTATATTTTTTAGTATTTCATAGATTTTGCATGACATGTACACTCCTATTATGCATTCTTTGGTTTTCAGATCTTAACCTAAGACACTCTATGTTAACTGATGGGTAGCCTAAAAAAGAGCTTTCTCTGCCTGTTTCTTTCCTCCAATTTTTTTTTCTGGTAAATTATGGAAAAATCAGTGCTATTTCTCATTTCTCTGAACAAAGCAAAGCTCTTTACGACAGCACAACCTAATTTTATAGCTAGACAGAATGGCTATTAAGAGTATTTAGAAAATCTAAATTTATCAGAATTATCTTACGGGAAATTATAAATCTGGTTCATTAATATGTGCTTAATTTTGAACTTATTTTTTGGAAAATTGTTCAAATTTGTGTTCTTTTAAGCTTATTTTAATCAGCTTAGAAGCAAGAAGCTACTTAGCTAATGAAAGCTGGGACATACTTTCATAAAGCAGGAAATTCTTGAGAGCATTTTTCCCTTTAAAAATGGGAGGATATTATGTCAAGATTTATACTCTCGGATAATCTGCAAGAATAAAATTTTAAAATCCTTGCCTTTTGTAGAATTCCCACTGTCAAATTCTCACTGACTTGTAAGTATGAAAAAAAGCTATCTTTTGCTTGAATTCTGATGAAAGAGTTTAACTCCTTTCAAAGGATGTGAAAAATTCATTGGAAAGTGTAATATGTATACATTTCAAAGGCTCTCTATCTGGACTGAAGGCACTGTTCTCACTGTGGCCAGGTGAATGGGAGTGTCCTGTACATGAATCATGCTGTATTTTAAATCAGGACATCACTTAGATATTAATGTTGTGTGTACAGATTTTTGTTTGGGGATTTTTTTTTTTTTTTTTGCCTAAATAAATGTTACAAATTTTGTGTGTCTTGTCTACTTTGATTCTAGATATTTGCTGTAAAATTTAAAACTAATGCAAGATTCATATTCCTTAGTCATCCACTTTTAACAGTTGCTTTCTGAAAAAGGCCAGTGGTTTTATTGCAAAAATTTCTGGGAGTTTTGGCAGTAACTGGAACTCCATTCATCCATTTCATTAAATACCTATGCTGGGTACTGTTCACATGTTGGAACTTACATAATTCATAAATCCTTCAGGGAACTTGTAGTTTTGTGGAGAAGAAGAAATATTGAATAGATAAATATTATATAACATTGTATTACAGACCAGTCCACAGTGCGTGTTACAGAGGCACGTAACCCGGACTGGGCAGCCATCAAACAGCCCAGGAACACTTCCTAGAGAACGTAACATATGAGTTAACATTCAGTCACACAACTATTGAGATAGTTAACTGATATAATGTATATTGTTTGAGTGTTTTTAGTGAGGGAGATTACCAAAAAAATAAAGTGTAATATGAGAACTCTATGGCCAGGAAGAATCCTTACTGACTTTAGTTTCAGAAACCTCATTGTATAGTTAAAGAAACTAAGTCTTAGATAAAATGGCCTTGCCCAAATCATATAGCAAGTCAGTGGTAGACTCTGCGCTACAGTTTGTATTTCCAAATTTACAGTCCTTTGGGTCCCCTCTCCCCCTATTATTCCATAATAGCATGAGATTGCTTAGCTCTCAGGCAGTGTGTGATTAAGCATCAAATGAATGGTACAGAAAAGAACGTGCACTAAATGGTCAGAGGAGTGGAGGTTGACTGTCCCTGAAGATGGTATGGGGCAGCATTAGTGTTTAGATGCTATAGAATTGTTAATGAATGGTAACTACAAATACTTCACTAATACACTAACATGAGATTAGATGCATTAGGGTGATATTAAAAGTAGCTTTATTATAATTTTTATAATAATTATTAGCTTTTCTTAACCTTTTATTGTATCTCAAAGAATTCACTCAATACCAACATGGTATACTATGGGCCATACATACTAAGGAAGATAAATACCTTTGGGCAATATTTAACCAAAAAGTTGTTGAGCTGTGTTGTCTATAGCCAAAATTCAAAAAGGAAAAATTAAGCCTTTCTTCATTCTTCCCCCTCCCCCACTCTTTCTCAGTTTTTATTATGTAGATTGACCCAGGCTCTCTTGGCTAAATTTAAATGTCTTCCTTTCCTTCTGATTATCTTTCCATCTGTGATTGCCCGTTCTTAATCTGCATCATAAGAGTCCAATGAACTCGTCTGAGTAACTGCATAACTCCTCAAACTGAGAAGAGTGGGTGGATGGCAGAAACCATGAGCGCTCACATTAATCATTTTTGTCTTTAATAACGTAAGATTCTAATGCAGTCTGAAAATTCAGCCTATGAAAGAGAAAGTCATCAGGTGGGAGTATCCACACCAAGCTCTTGGCTTCCAGAAGCCAGCCTTTGGATCAGGTTTGGGGAAATGGCACTAGGGGCCAAATGTTGCACATGGATAATTTACTCCCCTGCATTCAGTAAGCTGCGTAAAAACATCATGCAATGACTAAGTCAAGAACTGTCACTTAAGAGTGTCTCTCCCAGACTGTGATGTAAGTATAAGAGCTAAGAACAACAAGAATCCTCAGCTCTCCTGTCAGTTTACATCAATACACATTATAAAAGGAACCACTTTCAATGACATATCTAGAATGTGATTGTCATATTTAAACATGAAGATCAAGGAGTTACCAAACATATTTTCTACGTAATTCTTGCTCTCATCAATTCAGTCTTAAATAGAGCCCTTCAAAACTGGAAATATTATGACTAATGAGCCAAGTACTATATTTAACCTTCAAATATCTTGAAAGGGAAGATAGTTATCCATTTTACAGATGAGGGGAATGGTAATGAGGTCAAATGACTTCCCTTGAATTACACAGACAGTAAGTAGAGGAATTTGTAGATTAAACCTAGACACTATTTTGATACCAGCATCCCTACTCTTTGTAGAAACTTTGCTGCTTTGTACAATCTCTGTAATGATGTCTTTGAATATAAAGACAAAGTTATAATTGTTGCAGGAAAATGGGGCACGAGAGGATGGTCACACCCCAGGTCGTGGGCAAGTCTCTGGGATGTGCCCCGCCAAGTGAGGGTCCTTGGCTTCCTGCAAGAAAGAATTCAAGAGCGAGCCAAAGCAGAGCAAAAGTAGATTTCCAGGAATTGAGCCACCACCCACTGTTTGGCCTTTTGTGGTCAGCATCTGAACTGTCATGGGTCCTTCAGGTGTGCCATTTAGCATGTTAATGTATTACAATGAGTGTATAGTGAGGCTCAAGGTCAACTGGAAGTGGAATCTTCTGCTATCTTGGGCTTCACTGGTTCCAGTTTTTGTCATATCCTCAATGGCTATGTCATTCTGTCAGTGGTTGTGCTCTGCCTCCTTCACTCCTGTCTCATAATCAAAAGTTCTCTGAAAACTGGTTCGTGAAATAAACCACATTATTGTTTGTGGATAGTAGCAGTGGACTTAAGAGTCTTCTTTTTCATTAAAGACCTATAGGAACAGATCAACTATAGTTTAGGATTTGGGGGTCAATAAATTATCACTGTGTGCCAAGTTCTATTGTAAGGGGTCTATACTTTCAAATACCACTAGTTAGTCACTAAATTTCAATGACTGACAGAATTCCAATGTAGTCAGAAAATATACGGAGGTAAGCACTGTGCTAAACACTTTTTAACTTTTTTTTTTATTCCCAGTTGAGCCATGTAACAGCCTTGTAAAGAAGATAAGTATTACATTTTAGGGATAAGGAAATTGTGTGGTATTAAATAACTTTGCCAAGGTCATAAATTATTAGGTTTCAGAGTCACACATAGACTTAAGTCTGTCAGGCTTTGAAATCTATGCTTTTAATCACTGTGCTATAAATGGGAAAAACAACTATTAAGGAAAATCTCAAATCCAATTGAACCATTAAGGCCATTCCCATGCATCCTTTTGGCCTGTCTCAGAGAAAGGAGCCCATTGACACCTTTCCAAGTTTACTTTCAACCTCTTTGACCCTCAGTCTCATTATTGTAGTGGCTTCTTACAATAAAACATAAGATTTTACAAATTTGGGAAGAAAATTTCCTCCCCCAAATAATGAAGCTAAAGAAACCAACAATCAACAAACTGATACAGAAATGACTTCAATGTGAAAACATCTAAACATGACTTATCTGACTAGTGCAAAGCTTTAAGAGTCAGCTGCCACAGCCCCATCTCCAGGGAGGTCTTCAGTCAGGCCACTGACCTTGGGCACCAAGACATTTCCAAACAATTGTACCAATAACACTCACCGGAACCTTCCATTCTTTGAAGTTCTAAACCACTCCCCACCGATTCCATCTTAATAAGCCAGTGTGTAAATCTCAATCTGTAGCTACCCTGGGAGTTACTCTCTATATCAGGTATTCCCATATGTGTAATAAAATTTTCTCCTGTTTATCTGTTGTCATTTAATTCAGAATTCCCCCTCCATCCTTACCAGTTGAACCTAAATTTGTAAAGGAGTTTTTCCTCTCAACAGGGTTCACAGTAAATTCATTAAAAAAAAAAGTTAACACCAATAAATAGGAAGACATAATGTCAGAATAAAGAACAGTACCTTGAACAGTATATTCAATATCTTGTAATAAACTATAATGGAAAATAATCTGAAAAAGTGTATATAACTGAATCACTGCGGTATACCTGAAACTAGCACAACATTGTAAATTAACTATACTTCAATAAAAAACTTTTTAAAAACTTTTAAGAAAAAAAAGGACAGTACTTTAAATGGATGCATATAGGCTTATGTGTATCACTTGTCCTTATTTTACTCATTTTTCTGTCTACATGTGATAAATTAGGACAGCCAGAGTCTATGGGTTAGCCTTAGAGAACTGTTTCCTTAGTTAATTTGGTTCTCCAGGACTGGTTTCTCTTTATTTAAGTTCACTACTTCAGTGTGTTACTTTTTAACAATTAAGTTAGTAAAGAGGGGGACTAGTCAAGAGGGAGATCTCTGAACTCCAGGCTGCCCCTCCCTAAATAGATGCAAGCTTGTCTTTAGGGCTGTTGACAGTTTGTACTCCTCTGTGGTTCCAGTTCCTGTCTTTATTTCCCAGGCAGGCTCTTTCCAGGTTTTACTGCTGATCGCTACAATAGAAGTAAACCAAAGCTACAGACATAGGTAAGACAAAGACTTAATAGCTAGCCTTTATGTTTTTGATGCCCAGAAAGAGACAAAGATTTGCTCAAAGTCACAGAGCATCAAATGACCCTTTCCCTTAGCATCCTGTTTATTTGAGAAGACGAAAATAACATGGGGTATAAGATAATTTCTTAGTTTTTAAAATTCTGTTAAGTTTGATTTTATTCTTTATTTCATTTTCCAGAAGAGGAAACTGAAGGTTTGAGGGGGAGGGTACAGCTCAGTGGTAGAGTGCATGCTCAAGCATGTATGAGGTCCTGGGTTCAATCGCCAGTACTTCCATTAAAACAAATAAATAAACCTAATTACCCACCCCTCAAAAAAACACAAAAATAAAAACAAAGGTAAGGTGGAGTTGGAATTTGAATTCAAGATGTTTTGACATCAGAGCTCATGATCATTTCCCCACTCTTCATGGCAACAAAGCTAAAGAAATTTTGCAAAGGTCTTAAATTCAACCGTGATTCAAAGAAATCTTGACTAGAGTTTTCTAATTTCATTTCAGAAGTTTAACTTCTTTAAATTTTCCCATTTATCTGTATCTGCACTATCCTTTCCCTACCTTTTCTTCAGAGTTGACAGGAACAGGGTGCATATCAGTGAAGGCTTTCTAAAGGAAGTGACAACTAAGTGAGAGCTATAGGATCTGCAGGAATTACTTAGTAGGGGGCGCTAATGTGGACAACAATGAATGTGCAAAACTGCATTTCTAGAAATGAAAAAATTTCAGTGCATAATGGCCAAAGGAAAGGTTATAATGAGAATACTGATGGTTTAAACTAAAAATGCAACCAGGAGCCATATATATGAAGGACCATCTAAAACCATCCTGAGTTTGGATTTTATTCTGGACAATGGAGAGCCATGGAAATGTCTTGAACTGGGGAGAAACATGATCAGATTTGTATTTTAGGCAGAGCACTCATTGTAAGTGGGCAAAGGATTGGAAGGGATGAGTCTGGTAACAGATCCACTAGGAGCATGGACTAAATTCTCAGAGACTGTTAAACAGGAAACTGAAAGAATAGGTAGGGGATGGGCACAGAGAAGATTAGAGGAGGAACTTGCCCCTCCCTCAATAGTTGCAACCTTGCCTATGATTTTGGAGACAAACTTCCTTCTACAGCTATAATTCATTTTTTCCAGGTAGCTATTTCATGTATTTTTTAAACAAGTATTATTGACCACCTTCTATAAATTAGGCACGGTTTTAGACCTGGGGATAACAAAGTCCTTGCCCTTGTGTGGCTTTTTTTTTTTTTTTCCCCTGGTGGAAGGGAGCAGAAAATAAACAGAAACAAATATATACCATGACAAATAGTGTTGTGAAAGCAGAACAAAAGGGACAAGTATGGGGAGGGTATGGTGATGGTGGTGAGATTGCTATTTAATATATCCTAGATAGGGAATTCCTTATTGATAAGGCAACTTTTGAGCAAAAACTTGAAGTAAGAGAGCCATCCATGAGGACAGCAAGGAGTCCAGCACTGCTGAACTAAATTAAAATAAGCAAAGGAGAGAGTGATAGATTAGATGAGAGCAGGATGTGGAGAGAACAAATTATGCAGAACCCTGTAGAGCACCATCCTTAAGAATTTTAAAATTGTACCTGAGATGGGAAGTATTGGAGGGTTTAGGGCAAAAGAATGACATACTTGTTTAAGAATAGATTTTAATGGAGCAAGGGTGGAAGCTGGGAAACCAGATAGGAGGATATTGTAAGAATCCAAGTGGGTCATGAACAGGGGCTGGGACCAGGGTAGCAGATGGAAGAGATAAAGACATAGACAGTCTCTGGATATATTTTGAAGACAGAGTCAATGGGATTTCCTAACAGATAGGATATGGGATATAAGAATAATAAAGGAGTTAAAATTTATTTCCAAGGTTTTTGTCACAAGTAACTGAAAGGAAGCAGTTGCCATATACTGAAATAGGGAAGACTGGCAGGAAAAGCAGGGTAGGGGGAGGACATCAGGAGTTTACTTGTGGACACATTAAGGCCATTCGGATAACCAGGTGGATATGCTGAATAGACAGCTGGCTGTATGACTTTGAAGTTCAAAAGCAAGGTGTAGGTTAGACATATAAAACAGGGATATATCAGCACATAGATTGCTTTTAAAGTTGTAGAACTAGATAAAATCACCACAAGTGAGACAGAATGGGTAGAGAAAAGGTATACAAGTACTGAGTCTTGGGGTACCCAAAGATTTAGAACTCTGGGTGTTGAGAAGGAGCAGCCAATGAGGTAGGAGGAGAAGAGAAAGAAAGAGGAAAGAGGAAGGCATGGGAGAGGAGGAGGAGAAGATGCCTCCTGGAAGCCAGATGAAGAAGCATTTTAGGGAATAAGAAATGGTCACTTGGGTAAAATGCTGCTGAACAAATAAGATGAGGAATGAGAAGTTACAACTGAATTTAGTAACTTGGAAGTCGACAAAAATGGTCTAGTGGAGTAGTAGGGGTGAAAGAAAATGCTAAGAGCAAAACTGGAGATGGCAAGTACAGATCACACTCTGGGGAAGTTTTGCTATAAAGGGTAGAAGAGATATGAGAGTAACACCTGAAGAGAGAAATTAGGTCAAAAGAAGTGGGTTTGTTTTGTTTTGTTTTTAATTATGGGAAAAGCATCAGCTTGTTTACATGCTGGTGGCAATGATCCTAGAAAGAGGGGAAAAATGATAACTCAGAAAGGATTGCTAGATGGTCTTTGAATAAGCATGAAGGGATGAGATCCATTGTATAAATCCAGAGATGGCCCTAGATAGTGTATAAATAGTTCATAGTAAAAGGAGGGGATGCAAAGACAGCCTGCACAGATCGGTGTGTACATGAGATGATGGGAGCTTGGAATGATCTTTTGATCCTTTTCCTTTTTTCAGTGAAAGAGGAAGCTGAAGGTTGGGGGAAAAGGTGTTGGAGATTTGAGGATAGAAGTTATGAAAACAGTCCACTCAGAAAAAACAAACAAAAAAAAAGAACATTGATTAGATTTGGACTGAGAAAACTCGATTTTAACTCCCAAGTTATCCATTTGTCAGGTGGGTAAATTAAACTTGTCTGTTCAACCTCTCAGGTGTTCAGTTTCTCTATAGATAAAATGGAGATACTTAAGGGCTGGGATATCTATTTGTTATGAGGATTAAATAATAAATATGAAAGGAAAGCATTTTGCAGTTATTTGTACTTGAAAAATAATTTTAACATTTGAATCCACTTATCAAGGACTTAGTGTCAAGCATTGTCATGTGCTTTACATTATCTTATTTAATACTTACATTAACCCTGTGAGATAATGCATTCTCATCCCATTTTACCAATGGGGAAGTTGAGCTTCAGAGAAATTAACTTAACCAAGGTTCACAAGTTAGTAGATGGCTGAGCGGGCAATCCACCTCCAAGGCTTGTACTCTTAATAACTATCCTTTTCCAAGAGATATTTTCTCTTAAATTAGATAAAGTGTATTAACTTACTGCTTTCTCAGGGTTTCCTTCTTGGAGCAGTTTTTAAGGGTCTTCTTGGTCCTTTATAGGTCACAAGAAAGCTGAACAGTTCATTTTGTGTACTTAGATGGTCAGAAGTGGTTTTGATATTTGATTCATCTGAGGTCAGTAGAAGTTGAAACTGAGAGGCCAGATATAAGAAAGATGCTGCTGCCAGATGACTGGGAGCAAGGTCTTTAAATATATATATTTATATGTATTTATTTTATATATATATATATATATTTTTAAGTATTAAAATGTACACAATCAGCCCTCTGTATCCATGGGTTCTACATCCCTGGATTCCATAGAGGATTCAACCTCTGTGGGAAATATTCAGAAAAAAAATTCCAGAAAGTTTCAAAAGGGAAAACTTGAATTTGCAGCATCAGCAACTATTTGCATAGCATTTACATTGTACTGGGTAGTATAAGAAGTCTACAGGTGATTTAAAGCATAGTTGAAGAATTGCAAATTCTTATATGCAAATGCTATACCATTTTATTTATTTTTGTAATTTAAAAAATTTGGGGGGCAATTAGGTTTACTTATTAATTTATTATTATTTTAAATCTTTTTTTTGTGGGGGTGCTGGGGTAACTGGGCTCATTTATCGCATGCTAAGCGCGAGCTCTGCAGCTGACCCTCCCCCCGTAATTATCATTATTTTTTTAATGAAGGTACCAGGGATTGAACCCAGGACCTTGCACTTGCTAAGCACTGCATTCTACCACTGAGCTATACCCTCCCACTTGTTTTTAAAAACTGAACTATAGTTTACTTACAATGTTTCAGGTGTACAGAAAAGTGATTCAGTTATACATATTCTTTTCCATTATAGGTTATTACAAGACATTGAATGTAGTACTCTGTACTGTCCAGTAGGCCCTTGTTGTTTATCTATTACACCCTTTTTTATATGGTCCTTCAGTTTCGGGGGATTTTGGTATGGAGGAATCCTGAAACCAATGCCCCTGGGGACACTGAAGGACCACCATATTCTGTTTCCCATCTCCGTAGAGCTTGTCTGTGGTCATGCCTTTGAGGAGTGACCGGAACGTGGTATTAAGGTGTGGGTTTGAGGGAAGCTGGTCTCAGAGAGCTAAGTAAGAGTTGGGTGTGTGGTTGGGCAGGCGTAAGGTTGATCCCTGGGGCGTTAAGGTGGCCGGAGGAGGACGGTTGGGCCCTTCTGGGGTGGAGTAGTGGTAGGCCCGGTGGGGGTGGGGAGGGACCGTCCTGGGGGCGGGGTCTGTGGCGGGCGGGCATCCGCCGGCGAGGGGCGAGGCTGCGGCGCGGGAGGGCGCGTCGCCACGCCGGGCGTTTCAAAAGCCTTGCATCGCTGAGGGAGCGGTGCGAGTGCTGCTTGCGGGGCCCTCCGAGCCGGCGCTGCTCTGTTGCCTCCAGACGCGGGTCGAATCCACCTCTCGCGGGATCTGGGCTCCCGCTCGACGGCCACTCTCTTCTCGACGCCTCTCCGGCCGGGTTCGCCATGGTTCACTTCTTGCACCCGGGCCTTTCGCCCCGCACCATCGTCCCACCCGACGCTCAGAAAGATGTCCTGGGCTGCGGCGTCGTGCAGGTGAGCACCCGGGAGGGGTCGGGGACGCGAGCCTCGGCGGGACACCCTGTCCCCGGCGAGCACTGCGAGTCGTTGGGGACTGTGCGGAGGCACTCGGTTCGTTTGGCTGACGCGGGGGTAAAAATCTGAAGAGGCTGAGGCCCTGGCAGGCTCCTGTCGTCGCCGGGGAAGTGTGTGCTGGGGAGTTTTACGCCCGGGGCGTCCCAGCGTCTGGGCCGAGCACGCTGACCTTGGGCAGCTGAGGGGAGGCGCGGCGAGCGTAGAGTTCCGACTCCCGCGTGACCTTGGGTGAGTCCCTTCCTCAGGTCTCGGGTTCTCACCTGTGCTTGCTGAGGGCGGCATCTGTTTTGCAGGGTGGTGTTAAGTTTAGACGTAAGTGCTAGGCGTGGTATTAGGCCTGGCCCGTAGTAGACTGTGGAGCCCCTTGTCATAAAGAACCCAAAAGCCTTAAACCTCGACCGTTCCCCTACTTGCGTTGGGGACGTGTTGCTCCCCAGAGGCAATGACCTCTTGGCCCGGGATCTTCACAGGAAGACCTCCTGAGCCCGGCTGAGGGAACTGGGACCCCAAAGACTGAAATTCCACGTGTTCGTTGCCCTCCTCAGAATCCCTGTTAAACTAAACAGTGAGCAAAATGCAAACCAAAAGAGTGTCTGGCCGCCTACTGTGTCAAGTATCGCATTTCTAAAGTATTCTCTTTTTGTTGTAGGCATTGATAGTCTCCATTTTACTTGATTGTAGGGAAGCTGAGAACGCTGCAAGTCAGTAGATTTGCTCATGAACTTGACATCAGTTGTTCTGATGTCAGATTCCATATTCTACAACGCCCCCAAGGCCACCCCTCTTAGAACTCAAAATCCAGGGAAGGCTCAACCCAAAATTAGTACGGAGGGAAGGAAATATTCTGATTGAGATTGTAGTTTACATACTAACCCCGTGTTGGCTTTTGTGCTCTGTAAAAATCTAGCCTGTATTCCTGTAGACTCTTTGGGCTCACTTTTAAAAGCTGCGTAAATAATTTGTAAATTTGTTTATAACTGATGGAAAAGCTGGATTTTTAAAGTATGTACTAGCGCAGCGTGTCAGACACATTTTTTGTTGCCGCTGACTGGAACTGAAACAAGGTTTTCGTTAAAAAAAATGATTAGGCCAATCTATTTTGTCTTGTTCCATATTGTACTGTGTACACCTGTTTTTTTGGTCAAGATTTTATTTTTAATTAATTAAAAAATTAGACAATGCGTGAGTACATTTCCTCTTTTATGTATTTGTTTTAAATTTTATTCAGCAGTGTTTTGTAGTTTTTGGAGTAAAGGTTTTTTACATATTTGAAAAAAAATTAGCCCTATTTTTGATACTACTGTAAATGTCTTTTAAAACTTCATATACATTTTTGGGGAGTTTATTGATCTTGTATCCTACAACTTTGTTAAAGCCACTTTCTTTAGTTCTTTTTTTTTTTTTTTTTTAAGATTTCTTAAGATTTTCTTTACAATCGTGTTATCTGTGATTAAAGGCAGCTTTAATGTGTGTTGAATTTTGTTAAATACTTTTTCAGCATATATTAAGATCATATGTTTTGTTCTTTATTCTGTTAATGTGGATTTTATCGGTTGTGAATTTAACTTTACATTCTAGAAATAAATTACTTGATCATGATGTATTTTTATATTTTGAAGGATCCTATTGCTAATATTTTGTAAAATATTTTTATATCCATATTTATGAGGGAATTACTCTTTACAAATATTTTATCTGGTTTTAATATCTAGATAATGTTGACCTTAACATATGAATTGGGAAGTGTTCCCTATTCAGTTTTTTGAGTTTGTGGAATATTATATTAGTATTCTTTCTTCCTCAGATGTTTAATAGAACTTACCAGTGAAGCCACTGAGACTTCAATTTCTTTGGGGGAAGGTTTTAATTATATCTTTTTCTTGGGGGAAACACTCATAAATTTTGATGTATTGTTCAAAGTATTTTCTAGTTTCTTTATGATTTCTTCTTTGCTTGGGATATTTAGAAGTGTACTGCCTAATTCCCAAATAATTGGGGATATTTCCCATCTCTTTTTGTTTAATTGACTTCTAATGCAATTATATTATATCAGAACAAACCCTATGATTTCAGTCCATTTATATTTATTGAGGTTTGTTTTATGGCTCAGATACGATGTATCTTGGAGCAAGTTCATGTGCACTTAAAAAGAATTTTATCTATAGTTGAGTTGATAATGTTAATCTATATTGTTACTCATTTTCCGTGTGTTTTTATCAGTTACTGGAGATGAGTGTTAATTTCCAACTGTGATGGTGGATTTTTCTTTTTATTCTTTCAGTTTTTGCTCTATGAATTTTGAAGCTGTGAGTAACTGCATATACATTTAGGAATTAGGTCTTCTTGATAAATTGACTCTTCATTATGACATGTCCGTCTTGATTTCTGATAATATTTGCCTTGAAACTTTCTTTTTCTGACATTAACATAGTCACTACAGTACCCTTTTGATTAGTGTTTTTAACAACCCTGTGTTGTTTATATTTAAAGCCCATTTCTTGTAATCAGCAGGCTTGCTTTTTTAAATCCAGTCTGACAATATGTGCCTTTTAAATGAAATAAACTGTCAAAATTGTTGTGTTTAAGTCTACTGTGTTGTTTGTGTTCTGTTGTTTTATGTGTTTGTTTTTGTGTTTCTTTCTTACCTGACTTTCCAGTATTTTTAAAGTTTCATTTTATCTTATGTTGACTTACTAGTTCTGTTTCTCTCCTTTTCTTTCCCATTGTTATTAATGGTCAGTTAAACATAGCAGTTTTTAAAATGTGGACTCAGGACCTCTGGGGTCTCTAAGACCCCATTCTCTTCCTTTAAGCCACATGTTAGCCAAGTTTGCAAAAAATGTAAAGCTGCTGCTGTCGTCACTAAACTTTTAAAAGTTCGTTCTGAAAATATAGCTGTTTTTAAAAAAATTCTGCATGTCAATGTGATTTTTTTAACTTCTATTATTTCTAAATAAATCAACATATATTTTAAAGATTTCTCAGTTTTAACTTATAATGCTGTAAATGTTGATAGATAGAATCCAATTTTTAAGAGTATAAAGGGGCCCTAAGACCAAAAAGTTTGAGAGCCATAGCTCTGTTTAAAAATATACGTGTTTGACTTACCTACTTTTAAATATATTGCTTCACCTTACAACAGTATTCTTTCATTCCCCCTCTCCTGTTCTTTGTGCTATGAAATAATACATTTTACTTCTGTTATAAGTTGTGCTGTATAGCTTTTATTTTTGCTTTGATCATTTATTTCTTAAAGAAATTAGGACATAAGAAAAAGGTTTTAAAATTATCCACGTGTTCTGTTTCTAGTACTGTTCCCTTTTTTCTAGATCCCAAATATCCATCTTGTATCATTTTTCTTCAATTTAAAGAACATTTAACCTTACTTATAGTGTAGATCTGCTAGTGACAAGTTTTCTCTACTTCTGTTTGTTTGAAAATATCTTTATTTCACCTTTATTTTTGAAAAATATTTTCATTGCACTTAGTTTTTCTTCCTACTGGACTTTAAAAATGTTATTTCATTGTCTTCTGGCTAGCATTGATCCTGATGAAAATTCGGTGGCCATACTTTAAAAAAAAAAATCTGCCCACATACACCTACCCTTCCCCTCCTTCATCTTAAGACTTTTCTCTTTATCATTGGTTTTTAGCCTGTAGCAGAAAAATGTGTTACAGCTCATTGTTACAGCTCAGTTGTGACAGCAGCCTGGGTCTAGGTGAGAGACCAAGCAGTACTCGGAGAGTTGGAGAACTCAGGTTTATTATGCCACCTGGCCAAGAAGAGTTAACACTCCAAGCTCTGAACCCCGTCTGTAGGTTTACACAGGCCTTTTATAGGCTGCCAGTTTTACACTTTGCAACATCATATGCAAATCAGGTATAACAGAAGTTGACCAACAAGAAACAAGCTTTGTAGAAATAGACCAATCAGGAGTGAGAGACAGAACCAATCATGAGAGACATAACCAATCAGGAGTGAACTCCATGCAAATAAAGTACTACAAATGGACCAATCAGAAGTTAGGGAAGTGGACCAATCAGAAGTGAGAGTAATAGCCTATCAGGAGTGAAGGAAATAACCAATCAAAAATGAGCTCAAGGAACCAATAGAATTTTAGGTGTAAGTTAGCCTCTTTAGAGGCAAAAAGTGAGATAGAGCGTCTGGGCCAGGGAACTGGCCGGTGCCGGGAGGAGAGCAGCAGCCCTGCCTGGGGGTCCTGCCAGTCTTTTTATGGGGCTTCCCACCTCAAGCTGTTTGTCATGTTGTGGTGTCTTCTATTTATTTTGCTTTGGGTCTGTTTTGCTTCTAGGATAAGTGGGTTTATATTTTGTATCGAATTTTGAACATTTTTTTGACTTTTTAAAAAAATATATTAAGTTTGTTTTAGTGATTTGTACCTGGTGAATTAGCTATGCCATTCAATACATATTAAACTATAAAACAGTTTCACAGATCCCAAGTATAGGACATTGTCCCTGTTGACCATTACTACTTAAAATGTTTCTTCTTCCCCAGTGCACCAATGTCTCATCTCTTCTGGAGTTTCTTTTCTTTCTTTTTTCTTTCTTTTTTTTTCCTTCTGGAGTTTCAATTGCACATATGTGTTAAACTGCCTAAGATGGCCCCTTGGGGCTCTGTGCTTCTCCATTTTTTCCCTAGCCTTTTTCTGTTTCTGTTTAGATAGTTTCTGTTGCACTACCTTCAACTTCACTGACATTTAATTTTATAGTGTCTAATCTGTTGATAATACAATTTAATGTATTATTTTTATTTGATAATACATTTTTCAATTTTGGAAGTTCCATTTGGATCTTTTTCAGATCTTCCATTTCTCTGTTGAGATTCCATATTTATTCCCTCATTATATTCATGTTCTCCTTTGTAATGAATTATAGTATCTGTTTTAAAGTCCTTATCTGCTAATTGTGTCATTCCAGTTATTTCTGGATCTGTTTCTACTGACTTTCTTTTTTTCTTTCCTACTTCTTACCATGTCTGATATTTTATTGTAAGCTAAACTTTATGGATGCTAGTTTGAGTGTCTAGATTTTTATTGTCTACCTGAATATGGCTTATATTTGAGGTTTTTAAAATGCTGTTGTAAATTTTTTTAAAGTAATTTCCCATTAATTGTTGGTTGCATATGGAAATAGTTTTTTTTTTTTTTTTTACCTTGTACCCATTAAAATATGTTAATTAGGAGAGCTACAGAGTATTGTTTCTATTTTAGAGATGATGAATCTGAACTCTGGGTAGAGATGAATTGGAAAAGGACTAGGCATGGAAGTAGAGAAATTAATTTGGAATTTTTTAGTAGTCAAGGTAAGATATGGTAATGACTTAGATTAGTAACTGGTAGTGGAGCTAGAAAGAAGGGGTGGACTAGATATTTATTTGGGAGGCTTAAAAGTCATATTCTCAGCAGGAAACAGATAACACACTCAAAGCAGGGATAGTTTAGTGAAAATTTGGTTAAGGGACTGCTTTAAAAGATAAAGGGAGAGGTATGGAAAAACCACAATAATATACTACTCCTTGTTCAGTAACAGCAGCTATTGCCACCCTGAGGCTCAGAGAACCTCCCAGAAGGAGTGTCTTAGTTCATTTGGGCTGCTATAACTAAAGTATAAAATACTTAGACTGGGTGACTTATAGGTAAGAAATTCATTTCTCATACTCTGGGAGCTAGGAAATCCAAGATCAAGGTGCTGGCAGATGTCTAGTGAAAGCCCACTTCCTGGATATCTTTTTTGCTGTGTTCTCACATGGCAGAAGGGATGAGGGAGCTCTTTGGAGTTTCTTATAGGAGCATTAATTCCATTCATTAGGGCTTCACCCTCATGATCTAATCACTTCCCAAGTTTCCTCTCTTCAAACACTATCAAATTGGAAATTAGATTTCAACATAAGAATTTTGGAAGAATGCAGTTAGTCACTAGTGAGGAGAGAGGACTGATTTTAGAGGAGTGATTAGGGGGACATAGTCAGCCCAAGATTATCTTAAAAGAGAAAGAACTCAACAGAAAATAATCTGTAGATGGTTGTAGCCCCCATAACATGTCCAAGTCTTGACCATTGGAACCTGTGAATTTGACCTTATTTGGAAGATAGGGTCTTTGCAATTGTAATCTGCAGTGTAAGTTAGTTTGCAATGTAAGTAAATGTAATTAAGGTGAGAATATTAATGAAATCACCTGGCGCATCCTAAATTTTAGGGTGAACCCTAAATCCAGTGGGTGTGGTACTCATCCTTATAAGGTAAAGGGATTTGAGACATAGAGATATAGGGAAGAAGGCCACTGTGAAGATTAGGGTTATCCTGCCACAAGCCAAGGAAAGCTAGCAGCCAGCAGAAGCTGATAAAGTAAGAATTCTTCTCTAGAGCCTTCAGAGGGAGAATGGCCCTGCTCACACCTTGATTTTTGGACTTCTGTCCTCCAGAACTGTGAAAGAATAGATTTGTTGTTTTAGCCACCAATTTTATAGTAATTTGTTATAGCAACACTAGGAAACTGATACATGTTCCAACTTTTTGAGAATTCTGTGTTGTCAGAGGGCAAGGGAATCTATTCATAGGACCCACACAAGTGACCTTAGAAGTAGAGAGCAAGGTGGAGAAGATTAAAGAGTGAATCTGAGTGGAAGGTAGGTAGCAAATGGAAGATGTCTGACACAGGTAGAGTCAGTAGGATTTGCTAATATATTGGATGTGTGTTTTGTGTGGGGTGTTAAGGATAAGGAAATGTCAATGAAAGGAAATGTCAGTGAAGATTCAGCAGCTGAAAAGATGTGGTGCTGTTTACTGAACAGGGAAAGACTGGGGAAGTTCAATTCTGTACCTGGTGAATTTGAAGTATTTGTGACACAGTTATTAAGTAGGTACATCAAGGAGGCAGCTGAGCGTGTAACACTGTGGCTTAAAGAGAGATCTGACCTGGAGTTAGTAATCTAGAATTCATTGGGTTTATAAATAGTATTTAGAATCATGTAATCAGTAGTCAGATATTATAGAGGCATAGTCATTAGTGGTTTTGATGGGAAATGGATCTCTAAGAGATATTACTGAATTATAAAACAAAAACAAGTAACAGAAATACTGTAGTATAATTCTATTTATAATAAAGTTCAAAAACATGCAGAAGTAAACAGTATTCAGGAAAATGATTACCTCTGGATGGAAGGATTGGAAATAGCATCAGGGAGGGGTATATAAGGGACTTCAAAAATACTGGTATATTCTATTTAAGCTGTGAGTACAAGAATGTTTAAAAAATATTTATATTTTATATTTTATTATTTAAATATTTTTCACATGTTCTAAATATCTTTTATGTGGATTTAATCTTCACAGTATTTTTTTAAATGGGGCTACCATCTCCAGTAATATGGCAAATAATGTTATAAAGTCTTAAAATGAAATATTCTGGGTAAAATGTAACAAACATTTTCAAATGCAAAGTAAGGAAAACTCCCAGCACCCCCACCCAATTTAGAGAAGCTGGAAATCAACACTGTAAGCAGGCCTTAAAGCTTTGAGATTTACCAATGTCAATAACCAAAGATTAGAGACTAGGCCTTTGCCAAAACCAGATGGGAAGTTTGAATGGAGACAATATATATATATATATATATATATATATATATATATATATATATATATATATATATATACATACACACACACACACACACACACACACACAATGGGCTAACAAAGGCTGATCAGACTTCAGTGAAATGGTAGATCTAAAACAAAAAAATCTTCTTAAGGGAAACAGGGAATGTTGTCAGTTTTGGCTTGGATTTTGAGTGAGAAAAATATCTCGATCACAGGCCTGTCCTCATACAGATTCAGAGTTTTAATTGACATTTCTTACTTGGTCCAGGAAATGTGTAGCTGAGAAATACTAAAATAGTCCCTGGTGATGCCCCTGGGTTAAGTAGCATTTCGCATTCTCTCTCTAATGTGACATATCTTCTACTCAAGCCCCACAGGAATCTGCAATAAAATCCCACTAAAGATTAGCTCACAATCTTAAATTATAAAAAATGAGCCTCCATGATTAAGAATCAGTGAAATCAAATAACTAAGAGAACTTGATTCCCAGAGGCTTCAGAAAATGATATTACTGAAATACTCTAAAATAAGTATTTAAAATTTATTAAAATGAAAGATGAAATAAAAAATGAAAAAAAGCAGTACACAATTAGGCAATAAAAAACTAAATGCCACTGAATAAAGAAATAGTGACCTGGAAGATAGATCTATAGAAATTACCCACTGGAAGCATAGTCTCAATTTTCCCAAACCAATTCTAGGTTTTGAGACCCAAGTAAAAGTCTGCTGAGACTGTTTCAGGGAACATTACTTGCTCCCCTGGCTCTTTTCTGATGTGAATTCTGACATGGTGGGAATTTGGAGCAATTGAAACTCTCATATGTTCTTTTGGGAATGCAGAGTGGCAAGAATAGGGTAGCACTTTCTTTTGTACAGTTAAATTCATACTTAACATGTAGGAATTGTGGAATTCAGGAACCCAGGGAACCCATTTTTAGGTAACTAACCAAGAAAAATGAAAACTATGTTCACCTAAAACTTGTATGAATAGTTATAGCATCTATATTCGAAGTTGTCAAAAACTTCAAATAATCCAGATGCCCTTCAGTTGGTGAATAAAGAAATTGTGGTACATTCATGAAGTGGATTTCTTCTCAGCAATAAAAAGGAATGGGTTATAAAAACATGCAACAACATAGATGAATCTCAAATGCATTATGTGAAGTGAAAGAAGTCAGATTCAAAAGGCCTATTGTGATTTTATTTATGACATTTTGGGAAAGGCGGAACCCTGGCAGGCAGAACACAGATAAATGGTTGCTTGGGGTTGGTGGGAGGGATTGTGTAGAAAGGGACTCTAGAGAATTTTGGGTCATGGAACTGTTCTCCATCTTTATTATGGTGATAGTACACAACTGTACGTATCTGTCAAAACTTGCTGAACTAACTATATACCAAAAAGTAATTTTTTTTCTGTATGTAAGTCATACTGCATTTAAAAGAAAAATAAAAATGAATAGGAGGAAAGTGATTACAGCATTTAAACTTATTGAAGAAATTTGATTATGAAGAGGATTAACTAAAGAGGATGTGGGGGTCAACAGAACCTTTTTTTAAGGCAATAATAGAGCATGCATTGTATGTTAAGAATGGTCTATTTGAGAAAGAGTTTGAAGATGTACATAAATGAAGAATAACAGGAGGGGCCAAGGCAAGAGGGATGAAATCCAGCCAGCACATGTGGAAGCATTGGTCTTTGCAAGGAGGTACATGTTTTCCATATAAGAGGAGAACAAGGAAAGTTTCCAACTAAATTTGATGATGAGGTGGCTTCATTTTTCTCAGTGGAGTCAGATTCTGATATCAGCGTGAAATGGGTTTGAGGAACAAGTAGAAGACATGAAATAATTCTTGCCTCCTGGTAGGAGAGTGCCCTGTCTAGAGAGACCTTGAAGGATTTCCAGCTTCTGAGGGCTCATTTGAAGTTAATGATTATGAATTTGCCATGACATACTATGTTGTGTGAATCTTGCCATCTGCATAGATGATTAGCTGCTGGGTATTGCCATAAAAAAGGTGAATAGTGAAATTGTTCCAGGAGAATTTCTGGAGTGTAATGGTGGAGGGAACAAGAAGTTGAGAGTATTTGTAAAGGAGTAATTTATACTTTGGACCATGGAGGGAAATTTAATTTGTTAAAAGTGGTATGATCAACGAATTATTACATGTTGGAACCTTTGACAAAGATAGCAATCTCTGGCTTATCACTTTATTAATGTCTGAGTGCCATGCCTTTCAAATATTTGTTGAATGAACAGGTGCCAGCCTCTTAGAGGAGAAAGGGACCATATGCCTCCATAGTCTCACCTTTGTCAGTTTGTACTCTTCTACACCCCCTGGGTGTAACAACCTTTTACCTTATGAACACTTTTGAGGGTAAGAGTAGTAATCACTGAATAAATATTTGTTGAGTGAATGACTATGTGATTTCTGCTTGATTAGTCCTCTGAAATTGTCTGATTTATTGGATGTATTCCCTACTAAACTGTTAGCTTCAAAAGGATTGAAACTGTATTTTATTCATCCCTGTATTTTCAGTGACTGGCGTAGAACGGGAGATAAGTGAAGGATTGAGAGAATTTAATTTTTTAAAAGATACAACAGAATAGACCTAGAGATTACCATACTAAGTGAAGTATGCCAGAAAGAGAAAGGCATATACCATATGATATCACTTATATGTGGAATCTTAAAAAACAACATAAATGAATTTATATACAAAATAGAAACAGACTCACAGACATAGAAAACAAACTTGTTACCAGGAGGAAAAGTGATGGGAGGGATAAATTGGGAGTTTGGGATTTGCAGATACTAACTACTATATATAAAATAGATAAACAGACAACAAGGTCCTACTGTATAGCACAGGGAACTATATTCAATATCTTGTAGTAACCTATAATGGAAAAGAATATATATATGTGTGTATAACTGAATCACTATGCTGTACAGCAGAGACTAACACAACATTGTAAAAAATTAAAAAAAAACAATAAAAAAAGATACAACAGAAGCTACATCAGATAAAATCTTCCATACAGTTAACTATTTGAACAAGATGGTTTCATTACATGTAAATCATTAGAGTAAGGAGAATATATTTTCAGATATTAAGTATGATGTAGGCATGACCACTTTTATGTTGAATTTTTATAGATGTATTCTAACAATTTTGTTTGGGGATTTGTTTGCTAGGAGGAGTCATCTCCCTACACTTTGGTCAACATCTGCCTGAATGTCTTGGTAGTTAACCTGGAGAAACTGTGTTCTAAAAGATCTGATGGAACGCTTTGCCTTCCGGAGCATTGGAGTTTCCCTCAGGAATTAGCTGATCAATTCGTTGGGGTGATGACTTTGCAAGGTAATGATAAGGCTCTTTTATAGTGTACTCTTATAGCACTTTACTATTTAAAAAGCACTTTCACATATCATTCCTGTTTTGCTCCTCACAACAACTGGTGAGAAGTTTTATTTTGTGTTGAGGCTGGTTCTCAGAATCATTCTGAGATCCCTTGATGAAAATTGTTTTGCTTCTAGGCTTACCCTGCTGTTGGCTTAGCAGAGTGATGGTGGTAGAGGTAGTAAGTCAAGTTACCACTCATCTGCACTCTACCTTCTGAAATGCTGTTGCTGTAGTCTCATCTTTATCTTTTCAT
Organism: Camelus dromedarius; assembly: GCF_036321535.1. Taxonomy (NCBI): domain Eukaryota; kingdom Metazoa; phylum Chordata; class Mammalia; order Artiodactyla; family Camelidae; genus Camelus; species Camelus dromedarius. Next base: position 33,062,026 of record NC_087449.1, on the reverse strand, counting down.
GGTGAATATGAGCCTTAAAATTTTTTTCCTTTACCTGCCATTGTAGTGGGGCTTTCAAAGAGCTATGTTTAATTTGTTGTTAGTTTTCTTGTTAATTAAAAATTTTAGTAATAAATTATTGAGATAGATTCACATACCGTATAATTTATCCATTTGAAGTATACAGTTCAATTATTTTTTTAGTATATTCACAGATTTGTGCAGCAGTTAATTTTAGAACATTTTCATCACCTCAAAAAGAAACTCCCTTACCCAACCCCTTAACTCTAAGCAATCACTAATCTACTTTCTACCTCTGTGGGTTTGCCTTTTCTAAATGTTTAATATAAATGGAATCATGCAATATGTGGCCTTTTGTGTCTGGCTTTCACTCAGCATGATATTGTCAAGGTTCATCCATGTTGCAGCATCAGTTACTACTTTATTTTTATGGCTGCATAGTGTTCCTTTGTATTGATATGCCACCTTTTATTCATTTATCAGTTGTTTCTATATTTCGGCTATTATGGATAATGCTACTATAAACATTCATGTACACATTTCTGTGTAGATATATGTTTTTATTTCTCTAGAGTGTATATCCAGGAGTGGAATTGCTGGGTCAAATGGTAGTTCTATGTTTAACTTTTTGAGGAATTTCCAAACTCTTTTCCAAAGTGGCTGCACTATTTTACATTCCCATCAGCAATGTTCCAATTTCTCCACATCCTCACCAAAACTTGTTATTATCTGACTTTTTGATTATATCCATCCTGGTGGATGTGAAGTGGTATCTGATGTGATTTTGATTTGCATTTCCCTAGTGATTAATGATGGTGAGCATCTTTGCATGTCCTTGATGGTCATTTGTTTATCCTCTTTGGAGAAGTCTCTATTCAGGTCTTTTGCCTATTTCTTATTAGGTTACTTGTCTTTTATTATTGCATTTAAGAGTTCTTTATGTATTCTAGATATAAGTCCCTTGTATTACTTTCTTCCATTCTGTAGATTGTCTTTTCACTTTGTTGATAATGTCCTTTGACTCACAAAAGTTTTTTTGATGAAGTCAGTTTATCTCTCTTTTCTTTTGTTGCTTATGGTATCATATCTAAGAATCCATTGCCAAATCTAAGGTCCTATATGTCTATCCTTATGTCAGTACCACACTGTCTTGGTTATTGTTGCTTTGTAGTGAGTTTTGAAATTGAAAAGTGTGAGTCTTCCAACTTTGTTCTTCTTTTTCAAATTTGTTTTGATTATTCTGGGCCCCTTATATTTCCATATAAATTTTAGATTCGGCTTGTCAGTTTCTGCAAAGAATCCAGTTGGGATTTGAATAGGAATTGCATCAGATATGTATATCACTTTGGGGAATATTACCATCTTAACAGTATTAAGTTTTTTGATCCATGGTTATGACGTTTTTCTATTTATTTAGATCATCTTTAATTATTTTCACCAATGTTTTGCCATTTTAACAATCTGAAATCTTTAATACATAAGCATGGGAGATCTTTCTACGTACTTAAAATAGATCTTTAATTTCTTTCAACAGTGTTTTCTAATTTATGGGTATAAGATTACACGTTGGTTGTATACCTGAAACTAACATTGTAAATCAACTACACTTCAATAAAAATTTAAAAAATCACACTCCGGTTAAGTTTATTTCTAAGTATTTTACTCTTATGATGCAATTGCTTCCTTAATTTCATTTTTGGATTGATTATTTCTAGTGTACAGAAATGCAGTTGATTTTTTTATGTTGATCATACACCCTGGAAACTTGGTGAATTCATTTATGAGTCCTAATAGTTGTTTAGAGGATTTCTTAGAATTTTTTTATACACAAGATCATGTCATCTTCAAATGGAGATAGTTTTACTTCTTCCTTTCCAATTTGGATGTCTTTTATTTAATTTTTACCCCAACTTCCGTGGCTAGAACCTCCAGTGTAATAGAAATATTGAAGCAGACACCCTTGTCTTTTCCTAATTTTAAGGGGAAAGCATCTAGTCTTTTACCATTAAAGAATGATGCTAGCCTTGGGTTTTTTGTAATTGCCCTTAACAGGCTGAAGAGATTCCCTTCTATTTAGTTTGTTGAATGTTTTTATCAGGAATTCCCTTCTATTTAGTTTGTTGAATGTTTTTATCAGGAAAAGAGTATGTTACTAGATTCAGTTTGCTGGTAATTTGATGAGGATTTTTGCATCCATAATTTTAAAAGATATTTTGTTCTGTAACTTTGTGTTCTTGTGCTTTCTTTATATGGATTTTTGGCATCAGGGAAGACTGGCTTCAGGGAGTTGGAAGGTGTCCCCTCTTCTTTTTTTAAAAAGTGTTTGTAAATAATTGATATGTATTCTTTAAATGTTTGGTAGAATTCACCAGTGAAGCCTTCTTGGCCTCTTTGGGTAATATTTTTAGGACAAATTCAACCTATTTACTTATAGGTCGATTCATATTATCTGTTTCTTGAGTAATTTTGGTAGTTTGTGTTATTCTGTGAACTTGTCTGTTTCATTTAAGTTATCTTATTTATTGGCATATAATTTGTTCATGATATTCCTTTATAATCCGTTTTATTTCTGCTAGGTCATTGTTCTGTTCCTTTTTTCATTTCTCATTTTAGAAATTTGAGATTTGTTTTGTTTTGTTTTTTTGGTCAGTTGAGCTAAAGGTTTGTCAATTTTGTTGATCTTTTCAAAGAACTAGCTTTTGATTTCATTGGTTTTTTTTTAAACTTTATTGTCTTTTCTGTCCTCCATTAATTCCACTCTAATCTTTATTATTTCCTTCCTCCTGCTCATTTTATGTTTAGTTTGCTTTTCTTTTTCCTGTGTTTTAAGGTAGAAGTTTAGGTTATTGATTTAAGAACTTCTTTTTAAAATTATGAATTAAAGCTATAAATTTCCTTGAAGCACTGCTTTATCTGTGTCCCGTAAGTTTTTTGTGTGTTGTCTTTATTTTTCATTCATCTCGTTTGTTTATTTTTAGAGGAGGTCCTGGGGATTGAACCCAGCACCATGTATATGCTGAGCATGTGCTCTACCACTTGAGCCATACCCTCCCCCCCTATTTTTCATTCATTGCAAGTTATTTTCTTATTTCTTCTTTGGTTTCTCCTTTGATCCTTTTTTTTTTTTTTTTTTTTAGGAATATACTGTTTAATTTTCATCAGCTTGTGAATTCCCCAGATATCTTTGTTATTGATTTTTATTTTTATTTTATTATAGTTGGAGAACATACTTTGTTTTATTTCAGTTTTTTAAAATTTACTGAGATTTGTTTTGTTGCCAGATATATGCTCTTTTCTGGAGAATGTATCATGTGCACTTGAGAATAATGTGTATTCTGCCATTATTGGGAGAGTTGTTTTGTAGGGTTCTGTTAGATCTAGTTGGTTTATAATGTTGTTCATATCTTTCGTTTTTTTGTCAATCTTTTACCTAGTTTTTCTACATAGAAAAAAGTTTTTAAATCTTTTTGTTATTCATGCTAAATAGGATATACATGTACTTTTTAAATACATTGTTAGATTTGGTTTGCTAATATTTTGTTGAGGATTTTTGCATCTATGTTCTTGAGAGCTATTGTCTATAGTTTTCTTTTGTAATGTCTCTGTGGTTTTGGTGTTAAGGTAATGCTGGCCTCAAAGAATGACTTAGGAAGTATTCCCTATACTTCTATCCTCTGAAAGAAATTATAGAGAACTGGTATAATTTCTTCCTTAAACGTTTAGTAGAATTCCTCAGTGAACCCATCTGGGCCTGATTCTTTGTTTTAGAGGTTATTAATTATTGAATACATTTCTTCTATAGCTGTGGGCCTATTCACATTGTCTATTTTGTGTGAGTTTTGGTGGAATGTGTCTTTCAAGGATTTGGTCCATTTCATTTAGGTTATCATACTTATTGGCATAGAGTTGTTCATATTATTCCTTTCTTATCCTTTTAATGTCCATGAGATCTATAGTGATGTCCCCTTTCTCATTTCTGATATTAGTAATTTGTCTTTATTTAAGTTAGCCTGGCTAGAGACTTACTGTTTTTTATTGATCTTTTCAAAGAACCAACTTGTTTTGTTTATTTTCTTCTACTGATTTGAGGTAACATTGATTTATAACATATCAGTTTCATGTGTCCATTATATTTACTTTTTTTCCCCAACCTTTTTTAATACAATTTTTTAAGGTTACATTGCATATACAGTTGTTACAAAATACTGGTGTACAACATTATATTTCTGCTTCTATATACCCTACAGTATGCCTACCACCTAATATTTACTTTCCTTCTGTCACCATACAGTTGATCCCCTTTACCCATTTTGCCCTCCCTGTGACTTCTTCCTCTCTGATAACTAATACTTTGTTCTTTGTATCTACATGTTTATTTTTATGTGGTTTAGTATTTCATTTATTTTGTTTATTTTTTTATATTCCACATAAGAGTAAAATCATATGATATTTGTTCTGTGTGACTTATTTCACTTAGCATAACACCCTCAAGGTCCATCTATGTCATCAAAAATGCTAAGATTTTGTCTTTTATGGCTGAGTAATATTCCATTGAATATATTTTCCACATCTTCTATATCCAGTCATCTACTAATGGACACTTAGGTTGTTTCTATATCTTGGCTGTATCTATATGTAAGCAATGCTGCAGTGACCGTAGGGGTGCATATATCTTTTGAGCTTCTCTTATTTTTTTGGAGGAGGAGGAGAGGTAATTAGGTTTATTTATTTATTTGTTTTTAGAGGATTGAACCCAGGACCTCACGCATGCTGAGCACGTGCTCTGCTATTTAAGCTATCCCCCTGCTCCCTACTTTTTGAATTAGTGTTTTTGTGTTCTTTGGATAAATGCCTCAGAAGTAAGATAGTTAGATTATATGGTAGTTCTAGTCTTAAGTTTTTAGGAGTCTCCATACTATTTTCCATAGTGGCTACACCAGTTTACATTCCCATCCACAGTGTATGAGGCTTCCCACATCCTTGTCAGCACTTATTATTTTTTGCTATCTTGGTAATAGCCATTCTAACAGGTGTGAAGTGATAGTTCATTGTGGTTTTGATTTGCGTTTCGTAAATAATTAGTGATATTGAATATCTTTTCATGTGCTTGTTGGCTATCATATGTCTTTAGGAAAATATTCAGTTCCTCTGCCCAATTTTTAATTGGGTTGTTTGGTTTTTTGTTGTTGAGTTCTTTCTATATTTTGGATATTAATCCCTTATAGAATATATATCATTGACAAATATCTTCAATTTGGTGTGTGGTTTTTTCATTTGGTTGATGTGCAGAAGCTTTTTAGTTTGATACAGTCCCATTTATTTATTTTTGCTTTTGTTTCCTTTGCGTAAGGAGATATATCTAGAAAGATCACTGCTAGGAACGATGCCAAAGAGCATATTACCTATGTTTTCTTCTAAGTGTTTTATGGTTTCAAGTCTTTAATCCATTTTGAGTTGATTTTTTTAATGTATAGTATGAATAGTAGCCTAACTTAATTTTTGTGTATGTAGTTGTTTAGTTTTCTCAACACCATTTATTGAGGAGATTATTCTTTTTCCATTGTATGGTCTTTGCTCCTTCATTGTAAATTAATTGCCCATATGTGCATGGATTTACTTCTGAGCTCTCAATTCTGTTCCATTGATCTTTGTTTTTCTGCCAGTATCATGTCATTTTGATTGCTTTGTAATATGGTTTGAAATTAGGGAATGTACTGTCTCCAGCTTTGCTATTTTCTCATAGTTTGGCCATGTTTTTTAAGTCATCCAGCCATTCTGACTTTTGATCGGTAGATTCAATCTATTTACATTTAGGATGGCTACTGACAGATGAGGACTTGGTAATGGCATTTTATCTTTTGTTTTTTTGGCTGCTCTATATCTCTAATGTTTCTTTTTCCTTGTGTTTCTGTCTGCCATTTTGGTTTGGTGTTTTTCTATGATGTTTTTCTCAGTTTCCTCTTTTTTTTATATTTTGTTTCTTTGTTCTAGATTCATGTTTTGTGGTTATTGTGAGATTTGTATAAAACATCTCATAGATAAAATAGTCCTTTTTATTCTGATAGCATCTTATCTTCATTTACCTAGATGGGTTTTGTCCTTTTCCTCTTCTACTTTTGTGTTTTTCTTATTTCAGATTATCCTTTTTATGTTAGGAGTTTGTTACCAAATTGAAGTAGCTATAGTTATTTTTTTATGCCCTTTTACCCTCTTTTAACCTTTATGCTATAATAAAGTGTTTAAAAGCTATTCAGGGGGGTTCATATAGCTCAGTGGTAGAGTGCATGCTTAGCATGCATGATTCAATCCCCAGGGCCTCCATTAAAAAAAAAAACCTATTCAGATAAACAGTTAAAATTTTCTGATTCTGTCTGTCATCTTACTCAAAGTTCTGTGTACTTTTGTCTTTTTGTTTCTGGTAGAAGAGCTCATTTCTTTTCTTTTTTAAAACATTTAATTAATTATTATATTATTTTTATTTTAGGGCATTAGGGGAAATAATTAGGTTTATTTATTTTTAGAGGAGGTATTGGGTATTGAACTCAGGACCTCATGGATGCTAAGCATGCGCTCTACCACTTGTGCTATACTCTCCCCCTTAGAAGAGCTCCTTTCAACATTTCTTGTAAGGTAGGTGGTGGTGATGAACTTTCTTAGCTTTTATTCATCTGGCAAAGTCTTTATTTTTCCTTTATATCTGAATGATAACTTTTCTGGATAGAGTATTCTTGGATGACAGTTTTTATCTTTAAGTATTTTGAGAATGTCATTCTCCTCCCTCCTGGCCTGCGAAATTTTTGCTGAGAAATCTGCTGATAGCCTTCTGGGGGTTCCTTTGTAGATTATCATCATTTTTCTCTGGCTACCTTTAAAACCTTTTTTTTTTTTTTTTTTTTTGTCAGTGACTTGATGATTTTAATGTAATGTGTCTTGGAGAAGGTCTTTTTGCATTGAGGTAATTAGATATTCACTTAGCTTCATGGACTTGTATATCCCTTGTATGTCCAGTTTCTTCTCTAGGTTTGGAAAGTTTCCAGCTTTTTATTTTTTGTTTAAAGAAACTCTGCTCCATTTTCCTCCATTCTCTTTCTGGGATACCCATTACCCTAATGTTACCCTTCCTAAAAAGAGTTGGATAGTTCTTGGAGAATTTCCTTTCTAAAAAATATCTCTTTTCCCTCTTCTCTTATATTATTTCTCTTTTCCTGTCTTTGAGCTTGCTAAGTCTCTCTTCCGGTGGTCTGCTCTATTTCCAATATTTTCTAATGCATTCTTTTTCTCATTTATTGAATTCTTCAGCTCCAGAATTTCTTTCTGGTTATTTTAGAGTTTTAGTCTCTTTGGTAGAGTATTCCTTCCATTCATTAATTATATCCTGAGCTCATTGAACTGCCTTTCTGAGTTTTGTGTAACTTGTTGAGTTTCTTCATGTCACCTATGTTGAATTCTCTATTAGTTAGATTGCAGTGTTCAGTGACTTTAAGTTTGGTTTCTGAAAAATTGTCATTTTCTTTGTGTGGTATATAGTGTTACTGTGATTCTTCATGGTGCTTGATGTTGCTCTGCCAGCACATTTGAAGTAACAAACATTTCCACTTGATCCTAATGATTTCACACATTGGAAATTAGAGATCTTTCTTTTGTTTTCCAGTAGATGGCACTATACCACACTTTTTTTTTTTTTTTTTTTTTTTTTGGTTTCTCTTATCTGAGCTGCCTCTGGTTATATTTTTACCACCCTCTACCACCTCTGTCCGAGGTGTCTTCCAGTGTCCTTGTTATCTCTTCTTGTGCCTCCAGAGTCGTTGGTGTCTTATTGTTGCCAGTGCCACTGATGTTGCTACTTGGGGTACCCAGATGGTGGCGGCTTTCATCCTTTCTGGGATCCCCTGAGTTCTGGCTCTGTAGCTGTGGTTTGAGAAGGGGAGTGAAGGAGGAGCTGAGGTCATGTGGATGCCTTCTTTGGTGGTGTGGGGTTCATGGGCTCCACCACTGCAGTTGGAGGGTGGTGAGGGGCCAGAGTTGTGGGTGCCTCGTGGCTGGAGGGATGGAGTCTCAGGACCCCACTACTGCTGCTCAAATCCTTGTGGCCATGGGCTCACCTGCAGCCAGGAGGCCAAAGCTGTATGCGTTGCCTCCCCTGCTGCTACCCTGTTCTCTGAGGCTGCAGGCATAGCTGCCATGGCCACATGATCATGTTTGCAGATGCTATCCCAACTCTTCCCCCAGTTCCTCTACCTTTAGATGTACTGGTGTGTGGAATTCTCTTGCTTCCTGGTGTTGGGCCATGACCTTTTTTTCATTGTGGATTTTTTTAAATTGAAGTATAGTTGATGTACAGTATTATTTATTATTATGTTATTACATATTATACTCCATTTATAGTTACTGTAAAATATTGGCTATATTCCATGTATTGTAAAATATATCTTTGTAGCTTATTTTATACATAATAGTTCGAACCTTTTAATCCTCTACTTCTGTATTGCCCCTCCTCCTTCCTTCTCCCCACTGGTTTGTTTTCTGTATCTGAGTCTGCTTCTTTTTTGTTATATTCAGTTGTTTGTTGTGTTTTTTAGAGTCTACATATAAGTGATATTATACAGTATTTGTCTTTCTCTGAGTTATTTCACTTAGCATAGTACCCTCCAAGTCCATTTGTGTTGTTGCAAATGGCAAGATTTCATTCTCTTTTATGGCTGAGTAGTATTCTATTGTATATATATACCACATTTTCTTTATCCATTCATCTGTTGATGGACACTTAGTTTGTTTCCATATCTTAGCAGTAGTAAATAATGCTGTTACGAGCATTGGGTGCATGTATCTTTTCAAATTAGTGTTTTTTGGTTTTTTCAGATATATACTTAGGAATGGAATTGCTGGGTCATATGGTAGTTCTATTTTTAGTTTTTTGTGAAACTTCCATATTGTTTTCCTCAGTGGCTGTACCAGTTTACATTCCTACCAACAGTGTCAAAGGGTTCCCTGTTCTCTACATCTTTGCCAGCATTTGTTGCTTGTGTCCTTTTTGATGATGGCCATTCTGACAGGTGTGACGTGATATCTTATTGTGGTTTTGATTTGCATTTCTGTGATGATTAGCAATGTTGAGCATCTTTTCATGTGCCTGTTGGTCATCTGCATGTCCTCTTTAGAGAAAATGTCTGTTCAAGTCTTGTGCCCATTTTAAGATCGGTTTGTTTGTTTTTTTGATATTGAGGTGATGAGCTGTTTGCATGTGCATTGTGGATGTTTTACTGATTGTAGATTGAAGGAGAGAGACCAACATATCGTTTTGCTCTGCCATATTGCTGATGGCACTCCCTCTGCTCTAATTCTTGTTTTTCTTCTGCTTACTTTTGATTTATTTTTCTTTTCTAGTTTCCTAAAGTAGGAACTTAGATTATTGATTCTTTTCTAATATATGCATTCAGTGCTACAACTTTCCCTCTAAGCACTGCCTGTACTGCATCCCACAGATATTGATAAATTTTCATTTTCATTTAGTTCAAAATATTTTAAAATTTCTCTTGAGATTTCTTCTTTGATTCATGTGTTGTTTAGAAGTCCATGTATTTTGGGATTTTCCAGTTATTTTGTTTTTTAAATAAACTGGTCATTTGTTCTGTGAAGTGTCCTATAATCTGGGTTTTGCCATTGTTTGACTCTGCTATGATTTGACACGTTCCTCTGATGCTTGTAATTCCTATAAGTTGGAAATTTAGAGGCTTACTCAGGTTCAGGTTTGATGCTTTTGGTAGTGCCCTATACTTCTTAAGGATGTTAATGATGTCTGGTGTCTGGTTGGTGTCTGGTTGGTGTTTGGTTGGTTTTTTGGTTTTGGTGGCCATAGATTTACTTAGTCATTACCTGCTTAGATTTATTAAATCATCAGGCGGTCTTGTAGGTCTGACTTAGTGTTTATTATTCTCAACCTTCCTGGCTTAGAGTACTTTGTTTTTCTGTTTTTTTAAATTTTATCCTTGATTACTGTTCCATAATTTCCTTTGTATCCTTCTGTTTTCCTGTATGTAACTTAAGTGCTTTGTGTTCCTTAAGGTTTTAGCTTGGGTACCCTTCTCACTTTGTACACTCCCTGGCTAATTTTCTTTGGTTTAGCTACCACTTCCCCAGAGTTTCCAGTGTGGACTTTATTCTAAGCTCCAGGATCACGTATCCAGGATGCCTCCTAGGTATCCTGTAATTCTTCTCTGGGCCACTGAATCATCGTATTCTTTTGGTTTTCTTCTACCTCAATGGCTGCTGCTTGTCTCTCCTTATCTAGCTTCACTGGAAAGGCAGTACAGATTAAAGGTTATGAGTTCTGGCTCTGGTGCCAGACTCTTTGGGTTTGCACACCATTTCCATGGGCCAGTTATTTAAGTTCCCTTGTGCCTCATCTCATCTGTGAAATGTTACTAATAATAAAACTGTCTACCTCATTGGGTTTTATGAGGATTTAGAGTTAATATATCTAAAATGTTTAGAACATTCAAGAACTGTTAGTTATTATCATGACTATTATTCCTCATTCTATTATCTGACCTTAAACGTGGGTGCTTTTTGGTACCTGGTCCTTGTTTCTTTTCTTCTTACATTCCCATGTCATCCATTCCTGTGCTTTTAAATACTGTCTCCTTGCCTATTAATTCCAAATGTTTATGCTTCAGTCTTGTGGGTTTAAAATATATAGAATCTAGAAGACCTTGGCTGATTTTGTGGTGAGTCTTGAAGATAGAATAACTGCTCAGATCTGTGTTGAGTTGGTGAGGGCTGGATCTTTATACCTCCCAAAACAGTCTTTGGATGTGAGTCTCCATGGGAAAGGGGTGTGACCTTGGGTAAAGCAACTCTTTTCAGCTGATGCAGTCCCTATAGATGAGGGCTGTCAGTTGGTAGCATTCCCAGGGCTCTAGTAAGTCCTTTATTTCTAAAGGTGATCTGGTGTCACATCACAGCATCTGCTACACTCCATTTCCCCCCATCTTAAGTGGTTTGACCATCTACCTAGTTGTTCAGTGACTTAGGAGCCATTTTGCATTCCTCTTCCCTCTAACCTTGATTCTCCTGAAACATTTCCTACCTTCATAACACACATGTCAAACGTTCTTTTCCTCCTAGCCCCTGTCAGTGACACCTTCTTCGTCTCTCCTGGCCTCCCAAGTGGTCTCCTTACCTTTTGCCCCTCTCCAGGCTCTGCCACACAGCAGAGAACAGTCCTCTTATACCTTAATCAGATCTGTCCACACTTCTGTTGCTTTTTAAAGGCTTCTCCTTGTACTTAGGGTAAAATGCCAAATGTTTACCCTGGCCTGCAAGGTCTGACTCTTGCCTCTGTCTCTAACCTGTCAGATGCTGGTCTCCCCTTCACCACTATGCTTTGGCCATCCTGGTTCTCTCATTTCACAGAAAAAACCAAGCTGTTTCCCATATCAGGTCTTTAGCTCTTTTCCTGCATCTGGAGTGACAGCTGCCTTTGCCTTCCATATCCTTTTGGTCTCAGCTTAAATGTCACCTCCTCAAACCTCACTGAGAGACAGAAGATTCTTGTCCTCCTCCTCCTCCTTTTCCTCACCCCTATATTATGTTCTTGTTTGTTTCCTTTAGAATACTTGCTACATTTTAAATGTTAGTAGTATTCTGCTTGTTCTATATTCTTTTGTATCTGTATTCTCCCTCTAGGATGTAAATAAACTCCATGATGGCTGGAGCCATGTCTGTCTCATTCACCATTCTCAGCATCTAGCATAGCACTTTGCACACCTTGAGCACTCAGTATTTGGTGAATAAATGTGTGAATGAATGTACTAAGTTCCTCCTCAAAGCCTTAAGTGTAGGGGTTCCTTTTTCCTGTCTTTGTAGCATAGCCCAGCTCAAACTGAGAACCTATGAGTCAGTTTATGCACCTTTTTCCTCAGTTCTTTTCCCCAGTTCATTTAGCTACCATGTTTTGTCAATTTAAACTTTCATATCTCATCATTAAAATCATTAATAATCTCTAATTCCTTTATATTATTACATAGTTGGTCTTTCTAAAAATGTAATTATGACTTCATTTTTTGCTTACAAATTTTGAGTTATTGTTTATAGGGTAAATGTCTGAGTTTCCTAGTTGTGTAGAGGTACCATCTGCCTTTTACCTTTTTCTCCATTCTCATTTCCATCCATGTCTCCCCTTGTACACTATGTTCCAGTAGTGCTGACCTACTTAGGGTCATCCTGAATAATCTGCTGTTCTGTGCCTCCATGTCTTTGGCGTGTTCTTCTACCCCTCACCTTCCTGGGAAAATGGATGTTTAGTCTTCAAAACCTTCCCCAAAGTTAACCTCATCTGTATTAATTCAATACCTGGTACGAATCATTATTGCATGTAATAACACTATTGTGTGTACAATATACTGTTGTCATTTATTTACCTGATGTGCAGACTGAATTCTTTGTGGTCACAGATGTCTAATTACCTTTTACCTTGTGTGCCTATTACTTAACACAGGATCTCACACAAAAAAGGTGCTCAGTAAATCTTTTCTATATGAAATCTAGTGTAACCCACTCATTTTACAGATGAGGAAAATGAAGTCTAGAGAGGTGACTTGTCAAAACCTATTTATAAATTTGGTTAAAAGTAATCATTAGTAGTACTATTTGTATATTTGTATACTATACTTACCTACTTCTTTTATTTTGTTCTTTTTTTCTGTGAATAAGGTTGCTATGGTTAAAACTGGGCTCTAGAGTCAAACTGGTTTTGATTCTTGATTCTGCCACACATTTTGACCTTGAGCAGGTTAACCTCTTTAAGCTTCAGTTTCCTCAACTGTAAGGTAGTAATAATAATAGTTGCTTTATAGTATTCTTGCAAAGACCAAATGAGATAATCTGAGTAAAGGGCTTAGAGCAATGCTTGGCACAGAGTAAGCAGTAAATGTAGTTATTATTGTTATTATTAGTATCTGTCAAAGTTCATTGGCTTATAATGCCTCCTGGGAAAGGCATGAGATTTAGTTGTTACAAGCTGGTTCTGGTTCTCTTATAGGCAAGCTGACTGACAGAACAGCGAGCATTTTCCAAGGCAACCAAATGAAACTGAAGCTGGTCAATATTCAGAAAGCTAAGATCTCTACAGCTGCATTCATAAAAGCCTTCTGCCATCACAAACTCATTGAACTGGACGCTACTGCAGTACATGCTGACCTCCCAATCCCAGACATCTTAAGTGGACTCTGCAGCAATAGCTGGATCCAGCAAAACCTCCGGTGTCTCCTGTTGGACTCAACAAGCATCCCTCGAGATTCAGGGCTGCTGTTCTTTGGTCAGCTCACTGGTCTTCGTGTTTTAAGTGTTTTCAATGTCTGTTTTCACAGTGAAGACCTGGTTAATGTTTCTCAGTTACCAAAACTGGAAAGCCTGGATATCTCTAATACTCTGGTCACTAACATCTCTGCACTCCTTACTTGTAAGGATCGACTCAAATCTCTCACAATGCATTATCTGAAATGCCTGACCATGACCAAACCACAGATTCTCGCAGTCATTAGAGAACTTAAATGTCTGCATCACCTTGATATTTCTGATCACAGGCAACTCAAGTCAGATCTAGCTTTTCACTTGCTACAGCAGCAGGATATTCTGCCTAATATTGTGTCACTGGACATTTCTGGGGGCATTTGCATCACTGATGGAGCTGTAGAACTGTTTATACAGCAGCGGCCTGCAATGCAATTTGTGGGACTACTGGCTACAGATGCTGGATATTCTGACTTCTTTTCTACAGAGCAAGGCTTGAGGGTTTGTTTTTACCTGAAATAAGTTTGTTTCATTTGTTCAGAACGTTATTAAACCTTTGTTGTGTATCAGAATCTGTACTAGGCATTAGAGTTACAAAGACAGATAAAAAATCCTTAAGGAGCTTAACAGTTAAGAATTGTGTAGCTACTGTGTGGTAGGTTGTGAAAATACAACCTTAAACAAGATAAAGTCCTAGCCTCCTCGTCTTCTAGTCTAGCTTGGTAATGATAAGCAGAGCCATTTATACTTTACTTCCTAGGTGCCAGATGTCATATTTTGCACACTATTTTATGCTTTAATCATCCCATTTTTCAGATGAGGACATGGAAGCTCAGGGAGGTTAAGCTACTTATCCACAGTCATAGAACTGTTACATGGTAGAACTGGGACTTGTATCCAAGTCTGTGACTCTAAAACTAGTGTTCTTCACCTCTGTTAACAGCTAGGTATAGTTAGTAAGGCAGGTGATCAATATGCCTAACACTGTTTTTGGTGAAGGTATGACAAAAAAACAATTTTTAAAAGCGCCTTAAGAAAATTTGCTAGGGTGTGTTTATAGCCTCTCATGGTGCTATTTTTAAAACAGCATATATTTAAATATTTATGTCCTAAAATATTTCTTTTTTAAAACAGTGGCTTTCTACCTCAGTTGTACATTCTGATCACTCTGGAAGTTTTAAAATATCCTGATGCTTGTGTCCCATGGTCCAGAGATTCTGCTTTAATTAGTCTGGGACTTGGCCTGGGCATCAAGATTTTGAAAACTCCGTAATTCTAACGTGCAGCCAAGGTTCAGAACCACTGCCTTAAAAGAACCCTTTAAAAAAATAATTAAATTATACTTATGTAATTCCTCCTAAAGTGTGAGAGTAAAGTGACTTGCAGTCATTAGTTGTTTTCACATTTTATTCTTTTGATTTGAAAATAGCAATGGTTGTATAATTCTAAAGTTCTTTTAACTTTCTAGCATCTTAATGAAGGTGGAAGCTACAAATAGATAATTTAAACTTTCAGATTAAATGTATATAGTAGAGAATTGTTTATCAGGAATGTACATCTAGGCCTATGTCAGATTAATGGCATATCATGTCACAGTGATCAGAAAACCACAGCAATTAAAAAAATATATTTTGACACATTAACTCATGGTATATACAGTAACATGGGAGAAGTGCTGGAATATTCTATAGAGAGATTATGCATGTAGTTAGGATACTATCAGAGTGGGGACCCCAAAAGAAAATGAGTTTTGTTTCAGTAAACTATACTTGTAAGTTTAGTTTATTTTGAAAAATTTAAATTATGCATTATATAATGTTGGATATAGTGGGAATGGAGAGGAGAGACCACAATCTTCCTGAAACCAAGAAACTCTAAAGATCTTAATTCAGACTTATGTGGAGTGTAAGGTATGGTGACTTTAAAAGGTATGTTTCAGAAAATCTTATATTTAAGTATCTCTCAAATTAGATGTAAAATATACCAAGTATTTTTGTTGCTTGTGCTGATTAAATTTTGCTTAAATTAAAAGGGATGAAATTAAGTGTTAGTGAAAACCTTCTAACACAACAAATATGTTATTTCTTCCACCCAAAGTTAGGATGGGCAACATGTATTTCAATCCCTTTAAAATGGATGGAGAAGGGCACCCACCTTTACTACTGAAAGCCATGTAACATTTTCATTTGCTAGGAAATCCTTGTTGATCCACTGATGGGGTGTCGTAAGAATCCCTTATGAAGATTCTTTTGTAATGGCATTTATAGGAAGCCAAGGAGAGAGAGGATGATGCACCAGCTGTCTGGTCTTCTGCTTGGTCTTACTGTGTCTTATCCTTTGGTTCTCTTTCAGCTCTTAGATCTGGATGATCATAAACTTTAAAAAATTTTTAGAATATATCCAGTGTTTAGATTCTTAGGAATGTGTAGCTCCTTGGGCCATTGATCTATATATAGTACTTGAAAATTTTTTTTGAAATAATTTTTAACTTGACAGATCACTAGTTTTAAACTTTTTGCCAATTTGTTTTATCATATCATATCCTGTCTACACACACACACACACACACACACACACACGAGTTTTTTTCCTGAACCATTTGAGGGTAAGTTGCGTACATCATTCCCGTCTACCCCTTAATGTACTTTAGTTTGTATTTCCTAGAGCAAGGATAGTTTCCTTAATGATCACAATGCAGCTATCAAATTTCAGGAAATTTAATATGGAAGTAATACTTTTATATATATTTCCAGTGTTGATTATCCCAGTAATGCCCTTGATGAAATATCTGTCCTTTTAGTCCAGGATCATTTTTGCATTCAGTTGTCATATTTCTTTATAATTTAAACCAGAAGGGTTCCTTAGTCCTTCCTGTCTTTTATTATATTGATATTTTTGAAGAATACAGAGCAGCTCTGTTTTGTTGGCCTTTTTGAAGAATGTTTCTCATTTTGGGGTTGTCTGATGTTCCTCATAATTACATTCAGGTTCTTCCTTCTCTGCCCGGAATACCACATAAGGAATGTTGTGTCCTTCTCAAGTGTATGACATCCTGAAGCACACAGTGTCCCTCATCAGTCATGTTAATTTTCATCACATGGTCAGAGTAATGTTCCGATACTAGATAAAATATCTAGGTATAGATAAAATATTATCTATATAATATTGTGTTGTTTCTATGCTACAAAGATAATCACTATTCTTCTTGCAATAATAAGTGATTTATAAGATATTCCAGGACTATACCAAAATCCTGGTCCTCATCAAACTATCTGATCTAGATTTAGAATCCTGTGATGATTCTTGCCTGAACCAAGCTTTACTGCAGTAGTTGCAAAGTGATGATTTTTCCAACTTCAGCTCTCCTTCTACACTTAGTAGTAGGCATTCTGTAAGGAAGAGCCCTTGCCTTCTCCATCTTACTTGTCTAATTTATCCTCCATTTGGACTCATTGATTCCTGTTGTTTTGGGTGGTTTATAATTCATAATGTTCTTAATAATTTCAATGCTCAATTTGCCACAAGTTGTCCAACGAGAGCTCCTTGAAAGTGGCTCCTGTGTCATTTTTTACATGCCCCCATATTGTTGTTGTTATTTTGATTACTTCTTTACTTACTTTACTTACATCTGGCACACTAAGATGTTCTGGGCTTCTTCCCTGTTTTCGCTTTTGAAATCAGACATTTCTCCCAGAAGCTCTGGTTCCTTTTACTAGGAAACCAATAGCTGTGTACTAAATGTGTTTTTAAGCCCTTCCGGCTAACAAAGCTAAGAAATATGTGAAATAAGTTTAAAAGTACCACTTCCAAATGTCCATCCTCACACCATTCTTTTTTGCCTTTTCATGTATTCTGTGTTTGTCTCTCTCTTTTCCACAATGAGAACCTTGGCTCCCAACAGCATCAGCATATTTGCATAATCCTACAACACATTTAGAAGTTTCAGAATTGCTGTATCTATACTACTTTGAAACACAAACCTATAAAGAAAAGTTCAAGATTTGTTTGCAGTTCTTTTCCTTTAAAAAATTTTGTTTTGTTTTGTTTGGTGGTTAGGTAATTAGATTTATTTATTTTTAATGGAGTTTCTGGGGATTGAACCAAGGACCTTATGCATGCTAAGCACCCACTCTACCACTGAGCTATACCCACCCCTCTTCTTTTTCTTCTTAACTAAAGGCATAGTCACAGTACTAAGCACAAGTATTTAGGTTTTTAAATTTCCTTATGCAGAAGGTAGCATAGCAGATATATTCTGTACTTTGCTTTTTTTACTTAGCAGTATGTCTCGGAGATCACCCTATGTCAGTTTATATTCCCATTTTGTGGTGGGGCATTGGAGGTAAAATACATATAAAATAAAACTTATCTTACCATTTTAACTTTTTTAAAGTATATATAGTTCAGTGGTTTCAAATACCTTCATAATATTGTTCAGCCATCACCAGCATTCATCTCCATAACTTTTTTCATTTTGTAAAATTGAAATTCTATACTTATTAAATACTAACTCCCATTAGACCTTCTCCCTGGACCCTGGCAACTCCCATTCTACTTTTTGTTATTATGATTTTGACTACACTATAGGTAGAACCATATAGTAATTGTCTTTTTGTGACTGGCTCATTTCACTTAAAATAGTGTCCTCAGGGTTCATCCATGTTACGGCATACAACAGAATTTCTTTCCTTTTTCAGGTTGAATAATAGCCATCATGTATATGCCACATTTTACTTATCCATTTATTAATGATGGTCATTTGGAATACTTCTATGTTTTGGCTATTATGAATAACATTGCTATGAACATGGGTATACAAATACCTCTTTGAGACCCTACTTTTAATTCTTTTGGTATATACCCAGAAGTGGAATTGCTGGATCATATGGTAATTCTGTTAATTTTTTGAGACATTTCCATACTGTTTTCTACAGCATTTCCACCAACAGTGCACAGATGTTCCAATTTCTTCACGTACTTGCGAACGCTTTTTTTCCCCCCAATAATGGCCATCCTAATGGTGTGAGGTGGTATCTCACTGAAGTTTTGATTTACATTTCTATACTGATTGGTGATATTGAACATCTTTTCTGGAGCTTGTTGACCACTGGTTTATTTTTGAAGAAATGTCTGTTGAAGTCTTTTGCTTATTTTTTGAATCAGGTTGGTTGTTTATTTGTTTGTTTTGTTGTTGTTGTTGACTTACAGGAGTTCTCTATATATTCTGGATATTAATTCCTCATCAGATATCTGATTGTAAATATTTTCTCCCATTCTGTGGGTTGTCTTTTTTCATGAAGTCCAGTTTGTCTGTGTTTCTTTTGTCGCCTGTACCTTTGGTGTCATATCCAAGAAATCATTGCTGAATCCAATGTTGTGAAGCTTTTGCCCCATGTTTCCTTGCAAGAATTTTACAGTTTTAGGTCTTAAATTTAGGTCTTTGATCCATTTTGATCTGATTTTTGTATATGGTTTTATGTCAGGTTCCATAACTTTATTCTTTTGCATGTGGATATCTAGTTTTCTCAGCACTACTTCTTTGAAAAGACTGTCCCTTCCCCACCAAAATGCCTTAGTACCCTTGTCAAAAATCGCTTGCCTGAATATATGAAGGGTTATTTGGGGGCTTTCTATCTTATTCCATTGGTCTGTACGTCTGTCTTTATGCTGATGCAGCAGTGTTTTGATTATTGTAGCTTTGTAGAAAGTTTTGAAATCAGGACATGTGAATCCCTTGGGATTCCATATAAATTTAGAATGTGTTTTTGTATTTCTGCCAAAAAGGTCATTGGAAGCTTGTAGGGATTGCACTGAATGTATAGATCACTCTGGGTAGTATTGACATTTTAAGATTTCTAATCCATGAACAAGTGATACTGTTTCCATTTATTTATGTCTTTAATTTCTTTTGGCAGTGTTTTGTAGTTTTCATTGTGTAAGTCTTTCACCTCCTTGGCTTATTTCTAAGTACTTTGTTGTATTATTGTAAATAGAGTTGTTTTCATAATTTCTTTTTCAGATTGTTCATTGTTACTGTATAGAAATGCAGCTGATTTTTGTGTGTGTCTTGTAACTTTGCCGAAGTCATTTATTAGCTCTAATGGGTGAGATTTTTGGTTTTTGTGGTTTTTCTTGGTGGAATCTTTAGAGTTTTCTACATATATAGATTATATAATCTGCAAACAGATAATTTTACTTCCTTTTCAATTTGGATGCCTCTTATTTCTTTTTCTTGCCTAATTGCTCTGTTTAGAACTTTCATTGCTGTGTTCAACAGAAGTTATTAAAGTGGGTGTCCTTGTCTTGTTCCTCATCTTAAAAGTGATCAGTCTCTCACCATTGAGTATGATATTCACTGTGGATTTTTCATACATGGCTTTTATTAAATTGAGGTAGTTTCCTTTTATTCCCAGTTTGTTGAGTGTTTTGCCAAGAAAGGGTGTTGAATTTCTTCAAATGCTTTTTCTGCATTAAATGAGATGATCATGTGTTCCCCTCCTTCCTTCTGCTAATGTGGTATATATAGTACATTTATTTTCATATGTTAAACCATTCTTGCATTCCAGGAATACATCCCACTTGGCCATGGTATACAATTCTTTTAAAATGCTGCTGAATTTAGTTTGTCCTTATTTTGTTGAGGATTTTTAAATCTCTGTTTATAAGGAGTCTTAATCTCTAGTTTCCTTTTCTTGTAGTGTCTTTGTCTGGATTTGGTATCAGGGTAATGTGGGCCTCATAGAATGAGTCAAGAGTGTGTTCCTTCTCCAGTTTTCGTTAAATTTTGAGAAGGATTGGTATTAATTCTTCCTTAAATATTTGGTAGAATTTACTAGTGAACCAACCAGGTCTTTGTTGGGAGATTTTTGATTATTGATCCAAATTTCTTACTAGTTACAGGTCTATTTAAATTTTCTATTTCTTCATGATGTAGTCTTATTAGATCTTGTGTATATAGAAATTTGCCCATTTCATCTAGGTTTTCCAGTTTTTTGGGGTATAGTTGTCCATAGTACTCTCTTGTAATCCTGTTTTTGTTTTTTTTCTGTTGAATTGGTAGTAATGTCCTGACTTTCCTTTCAGATTTTTGTATTTTGAGCCCTTTTTTTCTTAGTCTCTTTTCTTCCTAGTCCATCCATTTGTCAGTTTTGTTGGTCTGTTCAAAGAATCAACTCTTGGTTTCAATAATTTTTAAAATTATTTTTCTATTCTCTATTTCATTGATCTCTGCTTTAACAAGTATTATTTCCATCCTTCTGCCAGCTTTTGGTTTAGCTTGTTTAATCCATTCACATTTAAAGTAATTACTGATGAGAAGGAACTCTTCTCATTTTGTTCTTTGGTTTCTATATGCTTTATAGCTTTTTTTTTTTTTTTTGTCTCTTATTTCCTGCATTACTGTTTTCTTTGTTCAGCTGATTTTTTTTTTTGATAGTTTAAATTCCTTTCTCATTTCCTTTTGTGTATATTCTATAGCTATTTTCTTTGTGGTTACCATGAGGATTACATTTAACATCATAAAGTTATAACACTCTTATGTAAATTTAT
The DNA here is from genome assembly GCF_036321535.1 of Camelus dromedarius. Taxonomy (NCBI): domain Eukaryota; kingdom Metazoa; phylum Chordata; class Mammalia; order Artiodactyla; family Camelidae; genus Camelus; species Camelus dromedarius. Next base: position 33,041,188 of record NC_087449.1, on the reverse strand, counting down.
ACTAGCTTAATTTCAATAACATAAAAACTATTCCTTTACATCTCTGTCCCAATGTCTTTTAATTGATGATGCCCCCAAATTACATCTTTATACATTGTCTGCCCCAAAGCATAAAATAAAAATGATTTTTAATGTGTTCTTCTCTTAAGTTGTGTAGAAAATAAAATTTGGAGTTATAACCCAAAGTAACAGCACTAACTTTTTAAAATTTTGATTTAATTTAAAAAATCTATTTTATTTTTGTTATTGGGGGGGGGGTAGGTTTATTTATTTATTTATTTTTAGCGGAAATACCTAGAATTGAACTCAGGACTTTGTGCATTCTAAGCATGTGCTCTAGCACTTGAGCTATATCCTCCCCCCAGCACTAGCTTTTAGATTAATACTTTTTAAAAAGGATTTCTTTCTTAAATCATGTAGAAAACAAAAAAGTAGAGTTACAGGCTAAAAAATGTCACTAGCTTTTGTAATTGCCCTTGTATTTATGTCTGTTGAGAGCTTTATTTCTTCACATGGCTTCTTGTTACTGCCTCGTGTTCCTTCATTTCACCCTGCAGGACACCCTTGAGCATTTTCACAAGCCAAGTGTAGTGGTAATGAACTTTCTCAGATTTCGTTCGTATAGAAATGTCTCTCTCCTCACTTTTGAAGAACGGTTTTGCCAGATACAGGATTCTTGGTTGACAATGTTTTTCTTGTAACACTGTGAATATATCAGCCCACTGTCTTTTGGAACTTTTTTTTTTTAATGGAGATACTGGGATTGAACCCAGGACCTCATGCATGCTAAGCATATGCTCTACCACTGAGCTATTACCCACCCCCACTGTCTTCTGACTTCCAAAGCTGATGAGAAATCTGCAGATAATCTTATTGAGGATTCTTTGTATGTGATGATTTGCTTCTCTGTTGCTTCTTTCGAAGGTCTATATTTGACCTTTGAGAATTTGATGATAATGTGTCTTGCTGTGAGTGTTCTTGAGTTCATCTTGCTTGGAGTTCCGTGAGTTCCTTGAAAGTTTGTATTCATGTCTTTCACCAAATTTGGAGACTTTGCATCTATTCCCCACCCCTCCCAATATCCTCTGCCACTTTAATTGTCTTCTGGGACTTCTAAAGTGTATATGTTTATCTGTTTAATGGTATCCCACAGGTTCCTTAGGGTCTGTTAATTTTTTTCAGTCTTTTTGCTTTCTGTTCCTCTGACACAGTTTCCAGCATCCTATCTTCAAGTGTATTGATTCTTTCATCTTCCTGCCCCAACCTGTCTTGAATCCCTTTAGTGATTTTTTTTTAAAATTTCAATTATTGTACTTTTCAGCTTCAGAATTTCCTTTTGATTCTTTTTTAGTTTTTTTAGTCTCCATTGAGTTTTCTCTTGTTAATACATCATTTTCTTGACTTTAACCTACATTTTTCCTTTAGTTCGTAGAACATCTTTAGGTTGGTTGTTTTGAAGTCTGTCTTGTAGACCTGCTATCAGGTCTTTTACAGGGACAGTTTCTTTCGATTTTTCTTTTTTTCCTTTTGAATGGACCATACTTTCTATTTCTTTGTATGCTTTGTGATTTTCTTGTTGAAAACTGGACATATAAAACTAATAATATGGTAACTCTGGAAATCAGATTCTCTCTCTTCCCTAGGGTTTGAAGTTTTTGGTTTTTGGATCTGTGTCAAGAATCAGCCCAAAGTATAAACTGTAAGGCTTTTTAGGTCTTTTTTGAGCCTTTTCCTGGGCATATGCAGTCACTTAGGAATTTTCTTTGTATATACATTTGTTTTGAATGTCTTAGTCATCAACCTCTGTCTCCTAAAAGGGGGAAAAGAAAAACAAAGGGGAGGGGCACTAGCCCTTTAAATCCCCTGGAAGTTACTTTAGCTGATGGGACAGGTGCTTTGAACAGTTGACAAGGGGGTGCAACACAGTGGCTGTCCCCTCTTTGTACCTGTTGTCAGAAGCAGCAATTGGGGATCAGAGCGCAGATCCATGATATTTGAGGACAGAGTCCAGGACTCCCACAAGCTAAGTGTGGGCAGATCTAGGAACACGTACTGGTGGTTGCAGGTAGGAGGGCATGAACAGCTGTTACTGTGGTAAGAGGTGAAATTGATGGAAATGAACCATAGTTTACTGCCCAAACTTTCCTCTGGAAGTTGTAAGTGTGGTTATTAAATCCTTTGTTTACCCTTTTCTTTCCTTATTCTTGAAAATGCTTCTCCACTGTTACATTTCTCTGTATTTTGCTTGTTAAGTCATATGACCATCTAATGCTCTAATTTGTTTGATCTTTTTATGTGGAGTCCCTGAAGATTTTTTTATGTACCTTTAAATTTAATACTTATACTGTGATATGTGTCAGACTTGATCTGGGTCAGTTTTCCCAGATACTTGGTAGGTTCTTTCAGTGTGTTGATTTAGGTCTTTTTTGATTTCTGGAAAGTTTTCCTTGATAGTAGTTTTAAATATTCATTTTCCCACCCAGGAACTTCACGTATATGTGTGTTGGATCTTCTTTGTCTTTTTTCTGTATCAGCACTCAATCTTAGATTTTTTTTTTTTTTACTTCTTTCTTTTAAAAAATTTCCGCCTCTTGTTTCTTGCATTTCTTCCTCTTAATAAAATTTTATTCAACTCTATTCTTCCTTCGATGCTTTGTAACTTGGTTTTGATATGATTTTGTCTTTTTCTTTCCCAAGTTTAATGAACCCTTGTTTCATCTTTTCGTTGGAGGTATTTTTTCATATCCCAAAATGTTTATTAAGAATATTTAATTCACTTTAAAGTGTTACATTTTTCTTCTGATTTGTTGTTGTTTATTGGATGGGTTTTTCTCAGCTTTAAAGTGTGGGTTTGCTTTTTTTTTTTAAAAATTCTTTAACAGTAGCTGTATGTGGAATTGGTTTGAATCTTCTTATTTCTTGGCATTTAATTGACAGGGTTCCTAATTCAAAAGCACTCTTCTGTCAATTTAGTGATGTGATGTTTCTTCAGTGGGTGATAATGTTACTGCTGGTCATGGTAGAGAGGAGAAGGGTTGTTTTTCTTTTCATTTTGTAAGATTCTGAATTTTACTTCTTTATTTTATTCTTTTTCTTCACCACCCAGGAATGCTGAAAACTGGGTCATATCTAGTTTTATATAGGGTACCATTATCCTTCTGACTCAAAGTCTATATATAGACTTTTTGAAATTATTACTTCAGTGGTAGCAAGGGAGAATTATATTAAATAAATAATAACTAAATAAATTAGTACTATAAAAGGTCAACTCCTTTTTTATTTTAGTTATTTTATGTGGGTTTTTCCTGTCTTTATTGTCTAATTTATCCTGTATGAGTATGTAGAAGACATGTACTCATGGTTATTGGTTGCTGAAACATTTATATGCTATTCATTGTTCAGTTGAGGTCTCAGCTGTAATATAGTTGTAGAGAGATGGTATGAATTTTGCCCTACTGCTTTAATTGGTTTGTTACATTTAGCAGCGTCTATCACTTCTCTGGACCCATCTGTAAAGATGAGGTTGAGGAGAACATTTACCTATCAGAATTATGATTGAATGAGATCAACTTTGTAAGGTTCCTGAAACATTTAATCAAATATTTATTGTTTCAAATACTCAAGGTCCCTAAAAGCCTATGCTTGAAGAGGAATGGTGAATCCTATTGGTAACATCTTTGCTTTCCAGGTTGCTGGAGGAGCCAATATGACTCAGATTTCAGAAGCACTGAACCGGTATAGGAATAGGTCATGTTTTATGAAGGAAGCCCTCTACAGGCTCTTCACAGAGACATTTTCAATGCAGGTAACCATGCCTGCTATATTAAAGGTAACTACACCTCAAAAATGTAGTTTTTATTATCACTTTTACTTGGTTCAATTAAAGTTGTTCACCAAACACACTGAATACAGTAACTTATATGCCTTATTCTACTGTGAGTCAAAGTGCCCTCATAGAGAAAGGAAACAATGTTAGATTTAAACTGACAGATTATCTCTTGTTTTGAGCATCAGAATCCATTTGAATCATCAAAATTATTGGATTTGGTCTTAGAAGACGATTATAGAACCATTGCACTATTTTGCCTAAAACAGTACTTAATGTATAAACATCAATTCACTTTGCCCTAAACATTGTTTTTTATTTATTCATTTGTTTACTCTTTAAAAATCTTAAATATAATTTTCTGAAAGAAAACACAACAGTATCTCCAATAAGAATGTAACAAAATAACAATAATTGAAGATAGCCAAATCTATCATTTTAAAATATTTTGTAAATAAAGTAAAATTACCAGTATCAATAGGGCCATATTTTTCTTTGGTTTATAGAAGGATGAATTTATATTAAATGTAATTGGCAGTATTAAGTGGTTTGGGAAAGAAAACTGCAGTTTTTTAAAATTAAATGGAACTAACATAAAAATGAAGAGTCTTAAAGTCACCTTGTCCTTATTATTTGTAATTCTTTGCAGTTCCATAAAAAGAGGGCTATTTCTGCACTCATGGGAGATTAGATATAGTCATACTTAAAAGCAGTATTTTATAAAGGAAACAGCTCTGGATCTTTGTTTCCCATCGGTAATGAGGAGATTAAATTGCATGTTCTAAAATTCCTTTTCATATCTATGATTGTATGATTTTTTTAACTTAAACACCATCATGTTTCTTTTGCTTTCTACATGTTTACATTGCCGATGATGGAGGTCTATTGAAATCCTAAGAGCAGTTGAGCAATATAGAAAAAAGGCATTTTCCATATTAGAAGTATATTCTAGGTCTGATTTCACACTGCTGTCAAAGTGAGGGGCTCTGGTGTCTCAAAACCATGGTTCATGCGTATATCAGCAGACTGGTCTCTGAGGTGAGATGGGACTATTAAATGAAATGGATCACGTCCCTAAATATTAGAGCAGGTGTGGTCTAAGTCTAGTACAACATCTTCATTTTACATTTGTTTCTAGGTTTTACAGTCTGTCTTCTACTTACCTTTCTAATGTTAGGTTTTACCGCTTTTCAAATTCTTCCAGATTCAAATTTCTTCCTCCTTTCTTGGTGGATTCATCCCATCTGTTTGTCCACCCTGTGTTTCTCCTTGTCACATTTCCCTTCCCTAGGAATTCCTTCTCCATTTTACTCCTACCTCTATCTCCTGTCCAAATCCTGAGAACTTGCCTAAATGTGCTTTGTGTGAAGTCTTTGGCTTCTGTATCAGAAATGATTGCTCCCTGCATAGCTATTTGGCATAGTACTTTTTTTATACCTCTTTTATGGTGCTTTTTTTTTTTTATGGTGCTTTTTTTCACGTCCCTAACAATGCTATTTTTTCCATAGCTTATTTCTTTCACAGGGCTTTATGCTAAGGGATAGGGTGTAAGTGATCCATGTTGTGTTCCCTGTAGTGCTTATCAGAATGCCTTAGATAGAGGGAGGCTCAATAAATGATTTTGAAATCACAGATGAGGAAACAGAGGTCCAGAGAAAGGAAGTGACTTGCCTAAAGTCACACAGCTAGTTAATGTCTGCATTTGGATTGGAAGGTATTGCTGATGTCCTAAAAAATAAGTGCTGAGGGTGGGGGATATCTATTAACTTTTTGTCCTGAGGAGCAAATATTTTTGGCAACTAAGACAAAAACAGGAGTGTATAAAGAATGCTAATGTTGTCATATGCCACTAAAAACAAGTTTATCTTCAGCTTGTGGCTATAGGAATGCGGAATCATCCATTGGATTTTCCAGTACAGTTCACAGCCAGTGCTTGCGCCCTCAACTTAACACGCCAGGGCCTGGCCAAGGGGATGCCTGTTCGTCTGCTGTCAGAGGTTACCTGTCTACTTTTCAAGGCTCTGAAAAATTTTCCCCATTACCAGCAGGTAATTTGAATTGAATATTTGTGCTTCTTACTTCAGGACAAATATATGAAAAGTAGGTATTATTTAGTTCTGATTTTTCATCCTATCCAAGAGAAAGAGAGAGACTAGAAAAGGAATTCATATTTGTTACAGAAAAAATAAGAAATAAAATATATATAAGAATTAGGGTTAACCTACTTCAAAAAGACACCTGCACCCCAGTGTTCATAGCAGCACTATTTACAATAGCCAAGACATGGAAACAGCCTAAATGTCAATCAACAGATGATTGGATAAAGAAGATGTGGTATATTTATACAATGGAATACTATTCAGCCATAAAAAGACAACATAATGCCATTTGCAGCAACATGGATGTTCCTGGAGAATGTCATTCTAAGTGAAGTAAGCCAGAAAGAGAAAGAAAAATACCATATGAGATTGCTCATATATAGAATCTAAAAAAAAAAAAAAAAAAGAACATAAATACAAAACAGAAAGAGACTCAGACATAGAATACAAACTTGTGGTTGCCAAGGGGGAGAGGGGGTGGGAAGGAATAGACTGGGACTTCAAAATTTGTAGATACTGACAGGCATATGTAGAAAAGACAAACAAGATTATACTGTATAGCACAGGGAAATATATACAAGATCTTGTGGTAGCTCACAGCGAAAAAAATGTGACAATGAATATATGTATGTTCATGTATAACTGAAAAATTGTGCTCTACACTGGAATTTGACACAACATTGTAAAATGACTATAACTCAATAAAAAATGTTAAAAAAAAAGGAAAAGAAATAAATTAGAATTCATCAAAATTAAAAGCTTCTGCTCAAACATACACACAGACATTAAAAAATGAAAAGGTAAGCCAGGGGCTGGGGAAAATGTTTATTTCATAAATATGACAGAGGACTTTTACCCAGAATATAAAGAATTCTTAACTCAGTAGCATAAGACAAAAATGCCAGTTTTTTAAAAAAGCAAAAGATTTGAACAGATACTTCACCAAAGATATGCAGATGACAAATGAGCACATGAAAAGATACTCAGTGTCTTTGTTTATCAGGGAGATGCAAATTAAAGGCATACTTGGATACCACTGCACACCTAGATACCACTACGTACCCCCTAGATTGGTTGAAATTTTTAAAATGGCAATATCAAGTATTGACAAGGGTGTAGATCAACTGAAGTTCTCATGTGTTGATGTTAACAGTGTAAAATGATACAACCACCAGTTCAGCAGTCTGATAATTTCTTTAAAAGTTGGACATACAGCTTTCATATTACCCAGTCATTTCACTCCTGGAGAAGTGAAATCATGTAACCATATTAAGACTTATACACAAATGTTCATAATATCTTTATTCATAGCCTCCCTGATCTGAAAACTTCCCAAATGTCCAGCAACAGATGAACAAATTGTTTTATATTCATATAAGAAAATGCTTCTTGGTGATAAGAAGGAATGAAGTACTGATACGTGCAACATGGATGAATCTCAAAAACATTATATGCTAAGCAAAATAAGCCAGACATAAAAGAGTAGATACTGTATAATTTTATTTCTGTGAAACCTTAGAAAAGAGTAATCTATAATGCTGTAGTTTTCTTGAGCTGGGATTTGCAAGGTTGGGATTGATTGGAAGAGGGAACAGTGGAACTGTTTCCTCTGTTAAAAGAATCTGTATTTCCACTTTCTCTTGAAAAGTTGGATAATCCTTCTCAATTAAATCTTAATTCCTGCATGGCAATCATCATTTGGAGTTGAGTAACAGCCGCCCCTGTAAAAGGCCATAAATTCTCCAGTTTGTGGCAATTCCTACCACTGCCCCATTGTTTTACACTCAGCCTTCTTCACTTGTTTATGTTACTGCTTAGTTTTTATTGGCATTTCAGATTTGCTACCCCTGCCTCAAACACTATACTGCTGTCATACTGGCCTACTCATGGCATTTCGAAGAGAAGTTACATTTTTCTATTCCTATGCCTTTCCCAGGAGGCCTTTTCTCTTTGTTTCCTACGTGTAAAGGCCTAGTTCACCCCCTAGCAATCGTAGCTAGAAAGTAGAAGCTGTATCACAAAGTTAGCTATTAGTTCTAGGAAGGACATTTGTCTTTCAGTAGATGGGCAAGGCTTCTGGTAATTAATTTGGACTGACACACAGGCAGGCAGCGTTCCAGGGGTTAAGGGGTAAGGTAGACTGTCTCTTTGCCAAAAAAAGAAAAAGATTGTTCTTTAGGCAAAGGTGAATGTTACAGAGTTTAATAAGATTAAATGAAGAACTTGGAGAGGGTCAGGTACACATTGAGCTCTCAATAAGAAAAGCTTATTGATAGCACCTTCCAAATGCTTAAAACCTTTGTTTAGAATGAGTATACATTTGCTCAGAATTGTTTTCCTTTATTTCCTTAAAGTTACAGAAGAACTGTCTTCTCTCCTTAACCAATTCCAGGATTCTTGTGGATGTTCCATTTGACAGGCAAGTATAAAATTTAACTATCTGATTTTGGGGTGTTGATCACTGTTACTCTGAGCATTGTTGTCTTTTGGTTATTAGCCTAGCAAGAGTCTAATTAAGACTGGGATAAGGTGTTTAGGGAGAATGTTCTGTTGAGCTTCTTCCAAGAAGTGTTTAGAAGTACTGTACTTACAAATGTCTACCAAGTGTAATTCCATTTCAGGTCAGTGGGGGTGGGAGGAACATGGGCTCCAGAGAGTCAAACATCGAATCAAGTTCTAGCTGTTCCATTATCTTTGCATTAGTTTCCTCATCTGCAAAATAGTAACTCTTAATGAAGATTGGATATGATAATGTTTATAAGGTACTTGTCACAGTGCCTAGCTTAGACCTATAAGCTGTTCTAAATATTAGCTATTCTTTTTATTATTATTTTACTGATAGTAATTTTAAAAATCATCATCATAGACTCCAGAGTGATTCCTCTTGAGGCTGTTGTAATCTCTCAGATTTGTGAGTTCAAAAACATAGTTGCTGCCAACAGGAAAATTAAGCACAGTTTGACATGAACAAAGCCTATATCATTTGTGGATGCAGGGTTGTAGGCTAAGCCATTCTCAAATCTAATTAAAGTGTGTACTTAAAATGGGAATTGACTTTTAAAAATAGAGTAGGGAAAGTGGTCTTCCTCATTTAAAAAAAAAAAAAAGAAATCTGTATTTCCCCTTTCTCTTGATGAATTGGAAGATCTTTCTCAAGTCAGTCTTCATTCCTGTATGGCAATCACCAGTTGGAGCTGAGGAACAACTGCGCCTATAAAAGGGCATGAGTTCTGTCTGCTTAGTGATTTGTTTCCTGTGGCATTTTAGCAATATCTACAATTCAGATTATCAGTTATTACCTCTTGAGGAACTTATTTCCTTTTTCAGTCCCATCATAGTAGAAATCAAATGCTAAAAAATAAATCTTTCTTGAATCTGTCCATCTTTCTTTAAATCTAGGGCATTTTGCTCACATTCTTTTTTGCACATTGTCCTTTTCCTCTTCTGATCTTTTTACCAAGTGCTCTTGATTTTCATAGCTGAGGCTTTAGAAGTCCAAGACTATTTTTTGTTAAACAGGATTTATTGGGGAGGCTAAATGATTTCTTCACTTCGCACATACAGGGTCACAAGCTTTACTGTGAGAAAAATACTGTTTTTTAGGTTTGATGCTGCCAAGTTTGTTATGAGATGGCTCTGTAAGCATGAAAACCCCAAGATGCAAACAATGGCAGTAAGCATCACCTCAATTCTAGCCTTGCAGGTATGTGATTGCTCAAGGCAAAATTTCTTTATCCCTAGTCTTGTTGGAGCTTTGATGTAAGTCTAACATTTCACTTTTGACTTTCTGTTTGCTTATAGCTCTCACCTGAGCAAACTGCACAACTTAAAGAAGAGCTCTTCATGGCAGTTAAGGTAGATTAATTGTCACTTTTATAACATCTTTTTTCCCAGTACAAGTAATTTATGAACATAGTTTAAAAAATTTAAATCATTCCGAAAGGCCTGTAAAATGAATTAAAACTATTTCTTCTGGTATTTCTAAATAAAATGCTTATAACTGAAGTTACATGATTTATCAGTTTTAGATGTGATGTAGTGATTCTGCTGCTATGGTAAATAAAAATTTAGCGTTCTTACATATATCTCTACAAATCACTTCCTTTCCCAACCTCTAGTAAGTTTATATTACAGTTTTTAATAAGTCAGTATTTACATTATGATTATGCTAACACTGATCATGAAAAATGTACACCATTGTTTTATTTTGCACTTCTCTTATTCTGAGATGAGAGTTGAGCCTTTTTTTTTTTTTTTTTTTTTTTTAAGAACCATTTATAATTCCTGAACTGTCCATTCATGGGCTTTAGTTTTTCTTTTGTGTTGCTGGCTTTTTTCTCAAAGGATTTCTTTATATGTATAAGATGCATATATTTTTCCCCAGTTGGCTATTTGTCTGTTTTTACTTATTTTATGGTATATTTTACTATGCTGTAATGTTTTACTTTTTATGTTGTCAAATTTATTCTTTTCATCTGTGACTGGGATTGATTGCACACTATCTATGAGTTATTTAGTTTTCCCTTATTCCACGGAGTATTTTTCAATCTATGGTTTATTTTTTCTTTCTTTTAACATGTAAATATTTTTTCTTCTCAGTGTCTGCCCAGTTGCCTCTCTAACCTTTATTGAATAATTCATCTTTTCTCCACTGTCACGCAGTGCCACCTTTATCATATATTAAATTCTCATGTATATTTGCATCTATTTCTGGACTTTATTCTGTTTGGTTAATTCATATATGTATTTATGTGCTGTTGTGCTGTTTATTTACTAGCATTATAAATCCTTTAAGAGTTAAGATCTTTCCATGTGTTTCTTTCAGTTATCCTTATCTTTTTTTCTATATGAACACCAGTATCCGCTTATCTATTTCCAAAAAGCCCTGTTTTCTTTGGGATTGTGTTTAAGTTTATAGATTGACTTTGAAGAATTGACATCTCTCTCATAATGATTCTTTCTGAGAATATGTATATTATTCCGTTTAGTCAGTCTTGCATGTCCTCCAGAAGTGTGTGGATGTTTTCTTCATGTTGATACTGTGTATTTCTTACATTTATTCCTACAGCTTTCACCTGTTGCACTGCTGTTAAAAGTGGGATCTTTTGAATATTTGGTAGCTAGCCGGTAGGTTTGGGGATAAAGCAAAACAAATAAGAAAACAAATAAGAAAACCAGTAGAGAGTGGAGTCTTAGAATCCAAGAAAAACACTTCAAGAAAAATTGAGCAATTATGTCAAGTGCTATTTAGTGATTGAGTGAGATGAGGACAGAGAGTTGACCATTGGATTTGGCAGGATGGAAACCATTAGTTATCTTGCTTACATTATTTTAGTCGGGTAGTGGGACAAAACCTGATTGGCAATATATAATGATGAGCAAATGGGAGGTGAGAAATGCAGACAACTTTTGGACATATTGTAATGAGAAAGCAGAGAAATAAAGATAGCTATATGGGGCTAGTAGTTTTTTCCCCTAAGATTAAGATGTATTTTATACCTATGAGAGTAAGTCTGAAAAGAGGAAAATTGATGACTTAGGCAAGACAAAGGGAAATGATTTTGATGCCAAATTTTTATGTGTGTGTAGGAATTGTATATAGAGCAGACGTAAACATACTGGCTTTAGATTGGAGCAGAAAGGAAGACAGAGTACAATGAGCACATTGATGCAACTGCAAGTAGGGTGGTAGATTTTGTTAGGAAGAATAGCAGTAGTTCTCAGTGAAAAATTCGATGAAGTAATCAAATGAGAGGAGTAAAAAAGATGGCAATTAAAGTTTGAGGAGTGTGAATTATGAAATAGTAGCCTTTGGAGCAAATTCATTGAGAAATATACTAGGATTGAATGCCATTTTGAAAATTTTTGACAGATATTTAAAGTGAAACTCAAGCACAATATTTTTCAGTATTCAGATATTTGGGAGTGGGGTATGACTGAAGTAGGGTTTAACTAAGGTAGGAGTTTTGACAAGATGATGTGATGGAAGAACACTGAAGTTATTGGGAATACTAACAATATAAATAGAGATAGAGAGATAGACATACTGATAGAGAGCAAGTACTTAAAGTAACACGGAGGGAAGGATAGTGCTCTAGTTCTGGGAGAAACAGTTTTAGGTAGTGGTACCAAAAGTTCAGTCTTTAGATGAAAACAATCTAGGTTCAGCCAATAACTAGCCATAGACTTTAGATAATTTACTTATTTCCTCTCTGCCTCAGATTCTTCATCTGAAAATCTGGCACCTGACGTAAGAGGAATATTTTGCAGTTATTTTGAGTATCATTAAGATCAAATATGTAAAGTGTCTTCCCATGGGCCTGACCATAGCTGTCATTACTTTCAGGGCCAGCTTTACTTCCCCTGCTCCCTCCCTTGCCTTGCTTCCACTCACCCTGTTGGCTGTGTAGGTGATTGTTACGGTGTTGTGTGCACTCTCATATTCTTCTTTTGGCTCTCACAGCTTTATTTTTGTGAATTCTCTTGACATATTCTCTCCTGGTTGGGTAAAATATTTGAGGTGGTCTCATTCCTTCTGAAAACAGACATAGTCTGATTTGCTTAGTGTTGTTATATTTTATGTATCTTTTTGTTAGCTAGTTAAGTGGAAATGGCTATCTTTTTCCTTTCATGTGGCCGTCTAATATGCTTGAAAGAAAGCATGAATACTAGCTTAACTTGTGTCTGGAAATATTCTGATCTGAAATGGTATGTTGGAATCTGTGTTAAAGTAAGTCAGTTGTTTCCTCAAGCTATAGTGCTAGTGTTGTCCTCTCATCATACTGACCTGTTCAGTGGCGTAGAACATCAGACTTTTTGGGGTTTTTTTTGCCTAGAATATCCTCCCCCTTTTCATTCCCCGTATCCCCATTCCTTGCTTAGCTGGCTTATCTTCTTTTTCTTCTGATCTCAGTTTACATATTGCCTTTGTATGGAGGCTTCTGTCGCCCACCTTTTCTAAAGAAAATTCTTAGATTTTTATGTATTTCCTTCAGAGCATTTACCAAAACTTAAAATTCTTTTATTTAGCTGAGAAAAATCCACTTTTTTTTTTAATCCATCTCTGTTACCTGAATAAGTGCCTGACTCCAGAAAGTGTTGACTAAACATTCTCAATAAATGAATGGAGTAGGTAATATGTATGAGCTTCGGTGCTTATTAAACTTTAATTTTTTCCTTTTGATTCTCATAAAAAACCCTAGAAAATAGGAGTAACTCATAGAGAGAAAGTGGGTCACAAAGCTATTACATGTTAGCACTTGGGTGTAGAACCTAGGTTTGGTTCTAAAGCTTTCCTTAACTATTGCTTTCCTTTTACTGGAATTGAGTCAGTCATTAGGGCATCTAACTCCCTGTCTCTTTGGTTTTTAGGAACTTCTAGCAATAGTAAAACAAAAGACTACTGAGCATTTAGATGATGTCACCTTCTTGTTTACTTTGAAAGCACTTTGGAATCTTACAGATGAGTCTCCAGCTGCCTGCAAGCACTTTATTGAAAATCAAGGATTGACAATCTTCATCCAAGTCTTGGAGGTGGGAAGACAGGATTGAATTTATGTGTAAAGTTCTTTTCTTCATGATAAAGTAACCTGTATATTCTTTCCACAGACGTTTTCAGAGTCAACAATACAAAGCAAAGTACTTGGTCTTTTGGTAAGGTGAATTGTTTTGAGTTAATACTAATTATTTACAAAAATAAGAGAACTAACACTTGTGTAGTACCTACTATATGCTAGGCACTTTTATAAGCAGTTTATATGCATTAACTTGTTTAATCTTCACACTAGCCTTATAAAATAAATACCATTATATGTGAGTCATCTATTGTAAACAAACTACAGCTTAAAACAACAGCCATTTTATTTGTTTATAAATCTGTGGGTCAACAGTTTGAACTCAGCTCATCTGAACAGTTCTGCTGTTCTCATGTGGAATTACTCATGTAGCTGCTGTCATCTGGTGGCTCAGCTAGGGCTAGATGCTCTAGGATGGCCTGACTCTTCTCTGACCATTGGTGCAGATTGTTAGCTGGGCCTCGTGTCTCCATGGGCTTCTTCACTTAGCAGTTTCAGGGCAGCGATAGAAGACAAGTCTCACTGTACAAGTCCTTCTTAAATGTCTGCTTATGTCACATTTTCTAATGTCTCATTGGTCAAAGCAGATTACATGTTCTGGGGTGTTTCCAACAACCACTTCTCAAACTCTGACACCAACTGGGTATCCTGCAGTTCAATTCAGTTCAGTTCTGCCACTGGCTAAACAGAGTTAGCATCAGATCCCACAAGTTAAAAGGCTCCGTCCCACAAGTCTCCCTCCACTTTGGCTGCCAACCATTAACAGGGTGAACCCTACTGCTGACTGACTGACTATAAATTGGGGTTTTCCACGACCGCCTTCTCAGGTTGGTAATTTGCTAGAATGAATGCTCACAGAAATTGGGACGGCACTTTCCCTGCTAATAACAATTTATTGTAAGATACAACACAGAAACAGTCAGATGGAAGAGATATGAAGGGCAAGGAAGGAAGGATGTGTGCAGAGCTTCCATGCCCTCTCTGGGTACACCACCCTCCCAGCACCTCGGTGTGTTCACCAACCCAGAAGTTCTTCAAACCCCATTGTTTAGGGGTTTTTATGAGGGCCTCATCACATAGGCATGCTTGATTATTAATTTAGTCTTCAACCTCTCTCCTCTCCCCCTGAGGTTGTGGGGTAGGGCTGAAAGTTCCAGGCTTCTAATCAAGGTTTGGTCTTTCTGGCATCCAGCCCCCATTTGGAAGCTATCTGGTTGCCTGCTCAGAGTTACCTCATTAGAACAAAGATGCTCCTATCACTCCAGAAATTCCAAGGAATTTTAAGAGCTCTGTGTCAGGAACTAGGGACAAAAACCAAGTATGTATTTCTTATGCCTATGGATAGGCCCAGATTAAAGGAGGAGGCTGCCCCTTGATGGGAGGGGGAGCAAAATCACATTGCTAAAGGGCATATATACAGGGATAGGAAGAGCTGCATTATGTTCTGTATTCACCCATACATCATAACATTTTATAGATACTTAAGGCAGAGAGTGGCCCTTACCCTATGTTACATAGGTAGTAAGAGACAGTCAGAACTCAAATTCAGGCAGTCTGGCTCCAGACCCTCTAATATTAGCCACTTTACTATACTTCTTTAAGAAGGCAGTTGATTTTTTTAGAAATACTTTTGTTTATACTTTTATATTTCCTCTCTATTAAAATATCTCTTATTGAGAAATTTCTTTGTTTCCTAAAGATAAAGGTGAAGATTTACAGAAAGTAATGAAGACATACTGTAAGCCCCTGCAGTTTGCTAGGCTGGTGTTGTGGATGACACAGATAAGTGAAATATATCAAGCTGGTGGTACTTCTAATGTTGGGGAGGTGGTGTTAGACTCTTATACAGATAGCTGTCTAATTTACAACCGACTACAGTAAGTGCTAGAAAGGAGGCACCAAGTCTCATGAGAGCGTTTGATTCTAGATCATGAACTCCTTGAAAGCAGGGACTGTGTTTTTCCCTTTGTATCCCTAGCACATACAGGACTAGGAACAGAGTAGATGTGGAAGACTTCACAGAGAGGAATACACAGTTAACACTGGAAACCTGAAAGGTACAGAAGAGTAGAAGGAAGGGACAAAGGTCATTTTTGGCTAGGGAGGAATGAGAAGATGTAATCTTTTGGGGGACACTGTAATGCAGAATATCTGGGATTTGGGGAGAAGGTGGGAAGAAGAAAAGCAATGGGAAATCAGGCCAGAAAGGTGGATTAAAGCATCATATATCCTATACAATGCTAGGTATCCTACTAGTAGCTGACCTGAGAGTGCTTTTTTACTTTTTGTCTTTTTGAGAGCCTCTCAGAATGCAGAGGGTTAGTGAGGTTGTCCATTTTCCTTCCTTTTTCTGAATGAAGACCCACATTCTGCTGTAGCTCCCATCTTCTCAACAGTTATGCTAAGGATGCTATCAAGCATCTCATTTCTTCTTGTTTGGGGCTACCATCTGATAGACTTAATGCTGAAGTCATGCTGTTGACAGAGTATATAGCTGGCCTCGGGAAGAAGGGCAGGGGATCTAAAAACATTGCAGTTTCTGTTGAAATCATTCTATTGACAGGAAGAATATAGCTGGTCTTGGGGAAAACAAGGGGAAGATACCATCCAGAACAGGACAGTTTTCAGCATAGGGCCATGTGCCCTTTTCAACAGACTAGTCTGTTGGTTATACTTTTCTGAAAGCAGTTTCAGAAGAAGCAGTAAAACTGCTGTGTCCACTTTGACTGCGTTTCCCCTCTAAACCTTTTTTTTCTCCTCTGTGTAGTGGACAGACCCTAAGGCGACCCCCAGTGATTGCAATTTCTTGGTGTTCATGTCTTTCTGTAACCCCTTGCCTCGAATGTGGGCAGGACCTGTGACTTGCTTTTAATTAATAGAATATAGCAAAGATATCATTCCTGTGATTATGTTACAATATATAGAAAATCCACCTTGCTAGCAGACACTCTAGAGAAGTAAGTGATCAGAGAAGGGACCACATGGCAGGAAATTATGGGCAGCTTTTAGGAGCTGAGGGTGGCCTCCAGCAAGAACTTGAAACTATTCCTGTAGTCACAGGAAATGAATTCTGCTAACAGTCTGAGTGAGTTCGGAGGTAGTCCCCCGACTCCACCAGTGGAGCCTCCAGATGAGAATGCAGCCCAGCCAGCACTTTGATTGAAGGCTTATGAGACCCAGGTTAATAGGGCCTGGACTCCTGACCCACGGAAACTGTGAGATGAAAAATGTGTGTTGTTTCAAGCTACCGAGTTTGTGATAATTTGTTACACAGCATAGAAAACTAATACAATATATAAAATAAAGTACTATCTGCCTTTCATTGTTACTATTAAACTTAACACTAATGTGGCATATAGTTGGCCCCAGGAGCAATAAGTTTTTGAGTCAGACCTGGATTTGTATTCCAGTTCAACCAGTTACTAGCCGTGTGAACCTGACAAGTTAGTCTTGCTGAGAGTCAAATTTCTTTGTAGAACTATTTTAAAGGTTAAATGACATAAGGCAGATAATAAGACATTTTGGTCTGTCTAGTGCAGTGCCTGGCACTTAGTAAGTGCTTAGCGATTGTTATTACTGATTGTCCTCATCATCAGGGGGGTGGGATTGTAGATGTTAGGCTAAACTGTGAGGGAGGAGAATGGGACTGTTTTTGTATGTATCTGAGCAGTAGGAGAGGAGGGGGAACCAATTCCTGATTCTCCCTTCCTCTCTTGTCCTTGGTACTCTCTGCCCCATCTCGCCTGTAGAACAACATAGCTGAAGTCAGAGAACTCTCTTCCAAGTTGATGACTGAAGATGTGGTGAAGCATATCAGCAGCTTGCTCCATAGCAAGGAATTAGAAGTCAGCTATTTTGCTGCAGGCATCATAGCTCACCTGACATCTGACAAACAGCCCTGGATATCCCATGACCTTCAGAGGAGTGCTCTTCTCCAGGATCTGGTATAAGAACCATTCCTTTTTACAAAATCCAAAGTCATCTCTTCTTGCAGAGAACTTATTCTGGATCATAAGAGTTTTTGAAATATGTGTTCATTGTAGAAAACAGGAAAGATTAGAAAAGTATTAAGAAGACATTGTAAATCACCCACACCCTACCACCCGAAGCTAATCTCTATTGACACTTTGTTGCATTCCTTCTGATATTTTTTCTTTTATAAAAGTTATACATGCAAACAATTGTATATGGCTTATTAAAGCTCTCTTTCCTACTTTGTTCTTTTTTAAGTGATTTCTTCTAGTATTTACTTCCATATCTCTACTTTTTGACTTTGCAATTTTAGGCAGTATCTCTCAACTTGTTTTCCCCCTTTCTCCCTGTCCCTGTGCACACTCTTTCCTGTATTCCAAGTATACATCTCCTTTCAGTACATTCAAACACATTCTGTCCGCTTTAGCTTCTCAGAGATGTCTTTCCAAAGCCTTCTGTCTTTCTGCCATCTGATCAATGTTTTTGTGTATCTGCTAGACCGCTATCATCCCAGATATTCCTTTCTGTCATCCTGGAGATTCTCTTTGCTCTCTTGTGCTGAATTCCCCATTTCTTGGATTGCATACCTTCCTGTTTTTTTGTTTGTTTGTTTGTTTGTTTGTTTTTTTGGTGTACTCCCTCATTCTGTTGGATCACATTCTCCAGTAGCTTCCTAAGAGATATATAAAAGAGAAAATTTGAAACCTTTTATGTTTGAAAAGGCCTTGTTTTACTTTCACATTTAGTTGATGAATGGCTGGGTGTAGAATTTTAGTTCTGAAATAATTTCCGTTCACAACTTTTAAGGCATTGCTCCACTGTTGAGAAGTCCTCTGCCATTTTTCTTTGGAAGCCTTAAGATCTTTTTCTTCAGTGTTTGGAAATCACAGTGATGTGCTCTGATATGGGTTTATTTTCATCTGTTACATTGGCCTTACTGCTCTGGAAGGTCATTTCCTTCAGTTCTGGGAAATTCCTTTGCCTCTCTCATCTCCATCCCTCTATCTTCCTCATCTCTTTCCTCTTTTCGTTCCTCTTTCCCTGCTTTCCTCCCTTCCTTAATTCCATCATCCTTTCCTTCTCCTCTCACTCCTCTTCCTCCCCTTTTTTAACTATATGGTGATCCTCAGTTGTCCATTCCTATCTAATAGTGGGGCTCTTTGGAAGGTGTGTACAGGTGGATGGAACTTGTCAACTGTGGGCTTCACTATAGAATGATCTGAATTAGTTGTGTATCAATGTCAGTGTCATTAGATATTTTGTCCTGAACTGGTTGGAATTTACCTGAAGAAGAATCTTCTATTCTCCTGATTGAAAATTATAAGCTTGGCTGCCAGCAATCTGAACACCCACTAGAGGAAGAGAGTTGGGGACAGGGGATCCTTAGCATTTATGTTTGGATTTTACTTTAGCCCCCTGTTCTTGTCATTTGCTTATGGGGTTGCCCAGTCCAGAAATTTTTGTTAGGGGTTGTAGAGGAGATCTGGGAGTCTCAGTCCTTTGGTGCTTCAACCAGTCCTCCTATTTTCAATCCCATGTCTTATCTCACTTCCTAAAGCAACTGGTGTGCCAAATTTTTAACTCTCTTGAGGGTTCTGTTCAGAATGGTTTATTTTTAACCTTCCCCATACTAGATCTATTAATTCAGTTACCATTTTCCTTCTGCTTTGTTCTGTGTGTGTTTGCTTTCTTTTATTTTAAACAATACGTACTATTCTCTTCATAGGATTTAGGGAAGGAATGGATGCATTCGCAGTCTTCTATCTTAAAACAAGCCCCCTTTTATTGCATTGTTTTCCACATGACTTTGTTCATATTCTACGTATAAAATGGTTAATCTCATTGATATTTTGTCAGGTTAGGTATACCTAAATTTGAGTAATCAATCCTGTGTTTTGACATGTAACAGCCTATTATGACCCTTTAGAAATGATGGAATACAATACTAGAATCCTGGTTTCTCTTTTTGTATAGTATGCAACCATCCAGAATTGGCCAAGTTCAAGTTGTAAGATGACAGCATTGGTGACCTACAGGTAATTTAATGATGATGCAGTGCTTTTCTTAAATCTTGTCCTCAGTCTACTCACTATGTAGAGGCCATGGTACAGCGATAAAGTGTTAGAATCAAATAGCCTTGTGTTCAAATCTTACTTCTTTGTGATATTGGGAAAATCACTTCTAGGAAGTCTCTGAGACTTAGTTTTCTTCTTCTATAAAATGAGGCCGGCAGTATGCAAGATTGAGGGTGGAATCAGATATTGAATGTGTGATGTCTAACACAGAATGGCATTTCTTAAATGCTAGCTCCAGTTATGTGCTCAGCAATACATCTGTCTCATTGAGGAATTGACCCTGGTAGGGGAAATGTTGAAAATTATTATTATATCCCTCATATTAGCCTGCATTCTGAGTCAGCATCTTCTTTGTACTTTTTTAGATCCTTTAAGGCATTTTTCCCACTCCTTGGCAACTTCTCTCAACCAGAGGTCCAACTCTGGGCACTATGGGCCATGTATCATGTCTGCAGTAAAAACCGTATGTATTCAAAACATAATAGTTCCCAACTATTTTTCTGTATAAGGATTAAGTTCAAGGTGGAATTTCGAAAAAATTATTCTTCGGTGTCCTAATTTTAATTCTTTCAAAAGAAACTGAAAAACATTTGTATTAGTTTCAAAAATGCTCCTTTTGGGGGTGGATGTCAAGCAATACAGAAAGTGAAACTTTGCACTCCTATTCCTCACAGGCAAGTATTGTTATTAATTAGATAAGTATAACTATTCTTCCAGATAACTTCCTATATATGTACTGTATATGAATATGATAATGTTTTTAAACAAAATGGGCTCTTTCGGTACATGCTGTCCTATAGCTTACTCTTTTTCACTCAATAGTTTATCATGAATACTCCTCCTATAGCAATACATAGATTTGCGGCCTTGTAATGGTTTGTGGGAGGCTGGGGGACCAGGAGTCAGGAGTTGTTTCCCAGGCAGATTAAATGTTTTTCCATGTTTTCCTGTTTTAAATTCCCCTTGGAAATTTTTGGCTTATATTCTTTGCTAAGAATTATTATTAAAATTTTTGCTTTTATTATAAAAGAAATATAGGCTATAATTTTATACTAAAAACCCTAAGGTATAATGTTTAGAATTAAAGGTTTAACTCTCAAAAGCCTAAAATATCTAAAAATAGCTTTAACAAGTAATGAGACCTCTATGCAGAAAACTAAGAAATAATTTAAAAGCCTGTAGTGATTATGAGACCTATTCCTCAGTTCTTTTCAATTTATGAATATAATGCAATTCAAGTGAATGAGTAAGAGATGAGGGATCTGAAAATTATTCTAAAATTAATGTGGCAGGAAAGAACTGACCAAGAAAAATGTTTTTAGGAGCTTGCCCTAGCACTTCTCTTTAAATGGTGCTGGCATGTGAATAGATACAGGCAGATCAGTCAGTCAGAATGGCTCGGAAACAAACTCCAGTATACTGAGTTACAACAGTACTAACTATATTTACAACTAGACCTTTGAGTATTTATTATTTGCCAGGCTGTGTGTGTTGTAAGCTCTTATGAGTGACTCGTTTAGTCTTCACAACAGGTAGAAGGAAGGGGTAGCATTATTGTTATCTATATGCTATAGATGAGAGAAAGAGGTGTAGAGAGGGTAAGTAGGTTGCTCAAAGTTAAAACAGCTCGCGCTGGCAGAGCTGGGTTCTCACCTAGTGCTCTGATTCTAGGTCACCACTATTAACTCTTTTTCCTTGAATTGCCTGTTGATATCCTTTGTTCAGTTTTTGCCTACTGTTTGTTGGTCTTTTTCTTTTTAATTTGAAGGAGCTTTTACAAATATTTTTTCCATTTTATTGTTTTGATTTTATTCATTGTTTCCACAAGTCAGTATTTTGTTATATGGCCTCTAGATTTCAGGTCATGGTTATACTTTACAAAATTGATGAAAATTTCCAGCCATTTTCTTATTTTCTTTTAAAATATTACCTTCCACCTATTTCTTTGTTCTTTTCTTATAACACATATCAGAATTATCTTGTACCTTCTCTCAACCTGTCCTGCACATTTTGTAACCTTTAAAAAAAAAGTTTCTGTCTCTGTTTCTTTGTGCTGCATTCTTGGTAATAGCCTTAGAAGTGTGTTTTGGGGTCATTATTTCTTTGTTTCTAATTGGCTCTTGGACTGATTAAGAGAATCCTTTTCAGACTGAGTTGTGGACATGTCCTTTCAGTACAGCTTTGTATTTGCTTCTGTCAAGTGTTCCAGAGGCTTCCCTGAGATTAGACTAATTCTTATATTAATTTCTCAGCTCAAAGTTTCCCAGAACATTTAGGATAGTATAAATTCAAACCTTCTACCAACTTGGGACTGTGGTTATAAATTCTCAGGAAGGACTTCTCCCCAGGAGCCCAGGCCAAGAAAAAGATGTTTCATTGTTTTGTCTAGTCCACTGTGGGATGACCTTTATGTACTGATTTTGCTTCTAACTTCTTCTTTTCTTTTAAATTTGATTGATTGACTGATTAAATGGAGGTACTGGGGACTGAAACCAGGACCTTGCACACACCAAGCACATGCTCTACCACTGAGCTATACCCTCTCCTCTGCTTCTAACTTCTTAAGTTAAAATCTAAATTCCTAGGTTAGCGAAAGTACCCTAGGATAGTTGCAGGTTAGGTTGGTTACATGAACTTTTGGTCCTTTCTGCTCTTGTGTCTGACCCCTGGACACAAATTCCTTTACTTTGTACACTCAACTGTGCGTTTAAATTTTTTTCAATTATTTTTTACCCAGCACCTGGTGTTTTCAGGTTATCTGGCTCCACATATTGCCTGAAACTGAAATTTATATTATTTTTATATTAAAAGAAGTTCTTATCCTTTTAGTGAGGATTAGAGACATTTGAAGCATAAAGTTGTCTGGAAGTAAACAAAATATCATCTATTATAGTATTACACAGGTCAAGCATTGTTGGTGTATTTCTTCTGAATTGACTCATTTTATCTGTTAATTCCTGTGTCAAAGGGCTCAAATCTTTGTATTCTTTCTTCAAAAAGGCAAATGTGGTAACTTGAGAATATTTAAAATGCCAGCTTGCCCATCAAGTTTCTTTGCTTGATTTTCTTTCAGCCAGCAAATACTGCAAAATGTTAGTCGAAGAGGAAGGATTGCAGCTTTTGTGTGACATCCAGGAGCACAGTGAGGCAGACCCCCAAGCACAGCAAATTGCGACCTCCATTCTAGATGACTTCAGAATGCATTTGATGAATTATCAGAGACCTCCTCTGTGTTGAATGCCCTTCCTAACCCAAGAGGCGTAAGAGGTGCTCTGTTCCTCAATGTCAGGTCTTCCTCCCTGTCAGAAATTGAATGTTGAGTTGAATTGAAACAGGTCATTGGAGTTTGTGAGTTGGTCGCCTCATAGGTTTGTTTTTTTTTTCCCCTCGATTTTCTGTAAGTTATGAAAAGACTGAGTGTGTATGGTAGCCATAATCCCAAATCAAGTTGGAATCATTCTGGGAATACCCTTTCAGCAGTTTTGTAAAATCAAGCCCTGGACTCTGTGGGAAGACCTGTGAGCTTGTGTTGGAACAGCTATGACAATTACTTTTCTCTACCCCTGGCCAATTTCGTAACTCTGTCAGAGGAAGGGAAAAAGACCTGCAGGGAGACCTTGATATTTATGTTAAATTTCATGTTTGAAGGAATATCTTGAGTTGTTATTCCTGGTTATATGAAGCCATTGGAAAAGAAGTACTTGAAGAAAGTTGTAGGAAACATATGCTTATAACTGTGTTGTTAAGAAGGCAGAACCTCTGTTGGAGGGGAGTGAAACTTTTTTTAAAATAGGTACCAGAGTACCTTCTGCTGACTGGGTGGAGGGAAGAGAAATATATTTTTACGATTTTGGACATTCTACCCTTGACCTTCTTTCCTTCAGCTTTACACATTAGACTGAGTAGAGCACTGTGTATAACTGGGTGTGCTAGTGGGGCATGGTAAAAATTAGGAATGAGCATAAAGTATTTAGATGAAAGATTATATGGGGATTGTAAATCTCAATCCGTCAATTTTTTGAGTAGGACTGTGACCAAAACTGAGAGAAAGAGGAAGGACTTTGCCAAAGATTTCAAGAAGTGCTCTTACCTAACACGGAGATGAGAAAAATACGGGGTTTTCTGAGGACTAGCCTCAACCAGAATATAAACTATAAGAAGCTTTTCTGTCCTCTGCAAACCTGCTCTATGGAAAAGAGTATGAAATCCTTCTTTGCCTTATTATTGATAACTAACAAAACATGTTTTGCTATTCATTTGTTTAAATTTAAATTTTTCAAAGAAATAAATTCCTTTTTGAATTAGTCACATATTTTAGGACTAGGTTTTTGTGCTGTTAGCCGGCCAAACTTTTAACTGGAATGCTGTATACCGTCTCTTGGAATCAAATGAGGCTTATTCTTATTCTAAACCATATGCCAAACTGCTGCACTGGATAACAGGAATTGGTAACCTGCTTCCTTCTGTAGTCCTGAAACTGCACTGTATTTTCTCTTTCATTCTTCTGCATGACTCCTCTGAAGGCTGTCTTAGTTTCCTGACCTGGGTTCTGTACTTTGGGACATGCTGTTACCAGATACTAGCTTAGGCTAATGTGAGGAGGGCGGGTGGGAACTAGTGCCTGTTGAGGTCCAGCTCTCCACTAGGCACCCCTCTGAGTATCTGTCTCATTCACAGCAGTCCTCTGGGAGAGGTAGGTTTTATTCTCCCCATTTAACAGCTGAGAAAAAGGAAGTTCAGTAAGGTGGTTTACTTTCCTGAGTAGATACTACTCATGTGGTTGGTGCTGATTCTAAGATCTGGGCTCTTCTGTGTTACTCTCCCTTCTAGGAAATGAGCACAACTTTGGGGCACATTTGTATTTAGCAGCAAATCAACAATGTTATTGGTGTATGTCCGTGCTCATAGCCTAGTGACTCCTGGGCTTGGCCAGGCATAATCTCAGGAAGCTCAGGCAGAGCTCAAATCAATTAAAGAATGACTGTAAGACTGCCCCTTCCCCTGACTTGATCAGGAGGAGGGCTGCTGAGGTGTGCATATGTGAATATCAGCCCCCCTTTGTTTTTCTAAGAGTTCATATTACTTACCTTTGCTCATGCTATTCCCATCAGCCTTCCTCTTTGCCTCAAATGCCTATAATCCTTCAGCCTTCAACCCAGTGTTATCTGCCCATTTCCTGACTCTCCATTCTCTCCATCAGAGTTAACTGTTCTCTTCTCAGTGCT
Organism: Camelus dromedarius; assembly: GCF_036321535.1. Taxonomy (NCBI): domain Eukaryota; kingdom Metazoa; phylum Chordata; class Mammalia; order Artiodactyla; family Camelidae; genus Camelus; species Camelus dromedarius. The sequence continues at coordinate 33,016,417 of NC_087449.1, read as the reverse complement.
CCTGAAAGCTATTTAATGCACCCATCAAAGATTTGCCTGCCACCCTATAGCTTTCATCCGGTTTTTATAGCAGTGCTTTCATCTAGTTCTTATCAGACACTGTACATAAACAATAACTCACATTTATTGAACTTGAGATGTTTTATTATTTTTTTAAATCCTCACAACAGTTTGATCATAGATGCGCAAGCTGAGGCACATAGTGAGTAACTGGCAGAGAGCTGGGATCTGCAGTCTGGTTCCTGATGCCTGTTCAACCACTACCAGGGTTTCCTTATTATCTCTGTTGTACAGAGGAAGAAACGAGGGTTTCTTACAACCTCTTGCCATCTCTGGTGAGCACCTAATGACTGAGATGCAGAGGTCAGGCTTGAGTGCCAGCAATACAAAGGCCCGGAGGATTTTTTTTACCCTTAGTTTATCATTCTAGTAGGGAGAGAAAGGTATTCTCCTAAGCAAACCCAATCCCAGTGATTATGTAGCCTGGGTGAAGAATAATGAAGGTAGTAGTAGGTGGCATGGTCAGCACTTTAGTACCAGGTACTATGCCACTCATTTTATATCCATCATCCTTGTGAGGAGACTGAAGCCCAGAGAGGTGAAATGATGAGGGCTGTTGCACTGCAGATTTTCTTTCAGAATCCTGCCCTGTAAGGTGCGCATTTCCCGTGCTTAACGTTAAACAGAAGTCACTCGCCAACAAATCTGGGGGGTCGCTTCTCCCTGAAAGCTGCCATGCCTTCCAGCCGATCCCGGGTGGGGATGTTCTGAAACAACATACAGAGTATTAGTTTGTGGGGAGCAGGACTAGAGGCCAATAAAGACTTGATCAAGCTTGTTCAGCCCATGACAAGGCCATCATCCGAATCTTCCTACTGTCTCTGGACTCTGGTGTTGGGCCATGCAAAGGTATGGGCCTTGGTGGCTCCTTGGTCTCCTGTGCAAGGCGGGCTGCCTCTCTAGCATGAGGCCTGTCATATTAGCCTCTATTTGCACACAGCTTGCATGCCTCCAGAGAGCTCAGTCTCCTGCAGCAGTCTGAAATGAGGCTGTTCAGTAGAGAAGAAATATTAGGCTTTGCAGTAAGAAATCTGGCTTTGAATCCTGGTGTGTAGCTAGTTCACACTAGGTCCTTCAAGTCCAGGACCCCCTATTTCAGAGTATTTTCAGTACTTTGTTAACCTGGAGATTAGTATTTTTGAGTCACCCAGGAGTAGGGGCTAAACGGGTCAGCCCCAGGTTTACTGCCCTACCACCAAATGCACACAGCCTATAGGCTATATAACCAATGCCTTGGCATCCCACTTGAGCCTGGTTTTAATAGCACCCACTGGTACAGAGACCACAGAAGCTACTATTCTTCTGTCAAGTACCTCGGTGATTCTCTGGGTACCAAAGTGGGGCAGGATGTACCACCATTAGATGGCTGAGGAAACAGTCCCAGAGAGGCAGTGTGTTCCCCAGGGCTCACCCCAGGCTAAGTGTGAGAAGGGAGTGGCATGGAGTCTAACTCTGGGTTGGAAGGAACCTACCAAATTGATCATGTAGTACAGAAGGCCCCCAGCCTCTGCTTACAGGCATGGATGGACTGGCAGCAGCCACATACCTGGGCATAGCATATCCCTTCAATGGCCATCCCTGATGCGATGTCCACCTGCGAGAAAGAAGTGATACGTGGATCAGTCTGACCTTGTCCACCTCCATCTGCACTGGGAGCCAACCTGCCCTGCTCCCTACACCACTCCACTGTTTCATGGATTCTTCTAGCTAAGAATTACTGAGGCTTACTGTATGCCTGCCTGTATGAACAGAGATGAATATGATAGGAATTCCCTCCCTTGAGAGGGCGCACCATTCATAACAGTGGTAGATCAGTGCTGGGATGAATGGGGGCTTGGGGAATAATGGAGGATTGCACACACAGCCTCTAGAGCTGAGGAGGGTGTGTGTGCACTGTGCGTGCACAGCCAGTCTTCCTTATTTCCTCACCATGCCTCCTGTCACCCCTATTAGTGAAATCTGCAGGCCTTCTGTGCCCTTAGGACTAAGGCCCTGGGCCTTTATGACTTGGCCCCCGTCAACTTCCCAGCCTCTACTGCCTGGTGCTTGCTATTACTACCACTTACGAGCACTATTCTATGAAAACTCATTTACTTTTCACAACAAGGGTTATTACCCCTACTGTACATCTGAGAAAGCTGAGGCACAGAAAGGTGAAGCCATTTGTCTAAGGGCACAGTAGTAGATGGAAAAGCAGGTCTTTGAACCGAGACAGTCCAGCACCAGAGCCCGCATCCCTAACCTCCATGCTGTGTTGTCTCACCCCTTCCTCGCATGCATTTGAGTTGCTTATCAATAACCTGTGTTTTTACTCACACTTTTCCACTTTTCTGGAATTCTCATCCCTCCCAAGGCTCAACTCTAGAAAACATTCTTTAGCCCAGCACTATCATAACGTAGCTACTAACCACTGGACAGCACATCTCTAACCTCTCCAGGGTGTCTGCTTAGCACCCTTAACCTTTTGTTAGTGATTTGATATCTGTATCTGCCCCACTCCCCACCTTGGGGCCAGTGACCATACCTGATTCATTTCTGTGTCCTGAGTTAAGGTGTAGTTTCAGTGTGTGCTGAATGAATTGAAGAGTTAGTTGATGTCGGGGGATAGCTTAGCTGCAGCCAAGGAACCACCCTGTGCCCTGTCCATGAGGCCACATTACTGACCACCAACACAAACCCGAGAACGTGCACTGGGAGCCATACAGACCTGGGTTCTTGAAACTCACTTGCTCTGTGACCCTGGATAAGTCATTTACCATTTCTGAACCTCAGTTTCCTCTCCAAGGGAGAGAGATGAGGATAAAATGTAATTTGGAATATCGCCTGGCCAAACCTCATTTTGTAGATGGGTAAAAGTAAGGCACAAAGAGAGGTCAGACTTGAAGCCTGCTAGAAGAGTCCAGTTCCTGAGCTCTTTCCAGCTGTGCTGTCCATCTGTGTGCCATGAAAGCACACTTCCCAGCCACCCCACTGACTTTAGTGGACCCAAGTTAACCCAGAACCCTCTCACCTCCATTCCTCGGTCAATGGCTACTTTGCCCAGCCGCACAGCAATGGGGGCCTAGGGAAAAGAAAAGTCTTGGTTGAGGAGGGGATCAATGCTCATAGTTAGGCACGTAGCTCCACACGTAGCTCCACAGTGGGGAAAGAGGTTTAGGTTGAGTTCTAGCTGTTTTACTGACACTTACGTTTTGTTAGTGTTAGTACCTACTACTTCCCAGTTGATGTTCATTTTCTATAATGAAAGAAGCCTAACTGATCCTTGACCTTCCCAATCCTGACCATCCTGACCATCTAGGCATCTTGTCATTTAATCCATCCATCCAACATGTATAACACTCCATTTTCCAAATGCTCTCCCACCCAGGGTTGTCTAATGGTCTAATGGTGCTACCCACCCTTCCAGGATGGTGCCATGTTTAACTGAGGCTCAGGGTGGTGAAGCACTTGACCACATTTGTCCAGTGAGTCAGTGGTAAGGCTTGGATCTGATTCCCAGTCACCTTTCCCTCTGCTGCCCCCTTCCTCTACCCCTCATTTCAGCGAATTCAGGCCTCTGCTACAAGCAAGTTTTACCCCGGGAGCGTGAAGACGGGTCAAGATTAGGAACTTGGGCTTTGGAGTCTGACAGGCTTGGGTTGAAATCCCCAGGGGGCATTTTGCAGGGCCACTGGGAAGGAAGAGCATCAGAGTGGCTGTTTGTAAGAAAGACTGTCAGAAAAAGAATGATTTTTAAAGTCTGTTAGCATAGAAGCCATAAAATGAAAGAGCTAGCTACATAAAAATGAAGAACTTCAGACTGGGAAAAATACCACAAATAAAAGATAAAAGTCAACAACTGAGAAAATACATTCATGATACTTATGATAGAAGAATTTCCTTATATACACACAAACACAGACATATAGATATAGATATGTAGTTGACCCTTGAACAACCTGGGGGGTTAGGGGCACCAACCATCCACGCAGTAGAAAATCTGCATATAACTTTACAGCCGGCCCTCTCTATACATGATTGTGCATCTGTGAATTCAGCTGACCTCGGATCATGTAGTACTGTAGTATGTATTTAGTGGAAAAAAATCCATGTGTAAGTGAACTCACACAGTTCAAACCTGTGTTGTTCAAGAGTCCACTGTGAGTGTGTGTGTGTGTGTGTGTATGGATTATTAGAAATACCGATAATTTCATGTTATTTGGAAATGAGAAGAGTGAGCCACATTTTGGCCACAGAATGTTCCATTCCTTTGATGTGCAAGTGGAAAACACAGCCAAATCCATATTCAAAGAATAATGTATATTTACTATTTAGGCGGAAAATCTCAGTGTTAAGTTGTGGACCTTGTATTTATTGACAGTCTTCTGAGCTCTAATCTCAAACCATTTGACTCCCTAGTCTGGGTGGCTTGTCCACTAGAGGGCAGCCTCTACCACACCATCCCTGGCACTCACTCCATCGAGGAACCCTCACATCCTTGGCACCTAGTAACTTAGCTGGAAGTTGCAGATTTGTTTTTCAGGTTGCATCAGAATGACCCAGCATTTGGATTAGTGATTGTAATAATAGTTTTTGGTATGATGGTGTTTTGGTATACAAAGCTGCTTTGAAATACTGAAATACTAGTAATTATATTGGTAGAATACCATTATTTCAGCATATTAAAAAATCTGGAGCCTGAATCATCTTGAGATCAAGCTCAAAGACCCAGTTATTTAGTTTATGCAAAAAGTCAAGCCCTTTGGTCTGTGAGTCTTGCTAGATAAGCCCCCTCTGTGGAAGTATAATCAACCACTACCCTGAGTCACTCAGTTTTATATTAGTTCAGAGACTTTCTGACCAAGTATAACAGAAACCTGACAGCATTAAAATTGTCCAGATGACAGAATCAGACTCTCCATTTATATGTGATGAAACTAAAAAAGAAGAAATGAAGACAAAACAAATGCTTTCTTTTAAACCAAACTCACTATCAGTTTTTTAAAGTTATAGTCCCTGCCCTCAAAGAAGACCTCAGAGTTACAAAAAAAGACAGGATTATTTAAGGGACACAATTTTTTTCCAAAATAAAATACTTTAAGTTTTTTTCATGATTAATTCAAATACTTTTATCTGTTAATATTAAAATGATGTATAGTTAACATTTTATAGGCTTATATTTTAACTTTGTAACATCTTTGTAATTTTTTAATTTGAAATTCATTAGTTTGTTTTTTAAAAATTTGTACATGTTCTGCACTCCTTAGAATAAAACACATTTTTATACTGTAGTCTGCATTATGCAAAATAAATGCCAAAATACCAGTTACCGACTTTCTGGTGATACAGTCACTTTCTTTGATCTTGAGCAGTCACTCAGCCTTTTTGGGTCTGTTATATCACAAATACAGTGGGGATAATCAACTCAACTGGATTGTTCTAATAATTGAGACACTATTAAAATACCTAGAATTCTGTCTGATGGGTGTGAGGTGCTCCACATGGGCCAAGTCAGTATTATAAATTAGTAAAACCTAGTTCTGTTTCAGTTCCTTCCATATCGTTGTGGAAACTTCAGACCTCCCTTAGAGCAGTGAGAAGCCAGTGGAACCTCTCATGTACTTGGAAATTACACTTAGGCAGGACCTAAACCCACTCCCTGGTCTCTAAACCTTTTGGGAGCCTATGCTTTTAGGCTATTTGAGGATTTTAAAAAAGTAATGGGTCTTAACACATGTCCTACATCAAGTATTTCAAAAATTTTTCTGCCATGTGGTATGGTCAGAGAGATGGGCTGGTAGTTCTTTGTCTGCTTTAGAATCTTGCTTTTTCAGTTTGGGGGACTTTTTAATGCAGTACTGTCCAGTGCAGTCGCCAGTAGCCACATGTGGCTATTAGCATGTGAAATGTAGGAAGTGTAATTGAGAAACTAAATCTTTAACTTAAATAACCACATATAGTTAGTGGCTGCCTTAGTGGATGGCACAGGTAGAGAGCATTTACATCATGTCAAGAAGTTGGTTTATGGTGCTCTTCTGAGGATTTTCAAGCCCATTTGATTCCAGTCCCTCAGAACTATTCAATTTTCATTTTAACTTAAAATTTGATTTATTTACTGGATGGCTGAATGCATGCAAAAACTCCAAAGAGGGTTAATAAGTCTGGATAAATGGATCTTGTGCAGCCCCAGAGACACCCTGGCCTCCCCACGTGTGAGTCCCCCATGGCACAGGCTCTCCTGTGCTGTGCTGCTGCCACACCTGGGGCAGGATCTCCTGGGCCAGTGCTCGCGCCCGGTGGTAGGCAGCGTTGCCCTCCTCATTCTGGGCCACGGCGTGGTTCACCAGCCCCAGGGCCTGGGCCTGCATCCCGCTCAGTCTTCGGCCTGTGAAGATGAGCTCCTTCGCCAGGGCCACCCCCAGGCATCGAGGCAGCCTCTGAGTCCCTCCTGGCAGGATGGAGTAGGGGTGGTGAAACTGCATGGGAAGTGGGAACCCAGAGAAGGCCTAGCCTGGGATTCAGCCAAGACCTCCCAGAGGAGCAGACTGAGTTAGAATGGCAGGGCAGAGCCGGAACACGGCAAAAAAAAAGCAGGGAATTTGCTGGATAGAGTGGAATTGAACAGATAAGAGGAGAAAGATGGGTGTGGTGGGTTGAGGTTACCTGCTCCTGGGAGGAGCCCTCGGGTGGTCTCAATCAGCCCCATGACAGCCGAGGAAGCTGCTTAAACAGAACAGAATGAAGCCCCCACCCTGTCTTCCAGTGCCAATCCCCAAAGAGAAGAGACACCCCTCTGTGGGCTCTGCTTACCCTTCCAGCCAACCGCTTCCCTCACGGTGTGCCACAGCCAGACTCCTCCAGGCTCTACCTTTGGAAGAGCCCTACCTAGCCTGGCAGTCAGGAGACCCAGGCCCTCATTCTGCCTCCCTCACTGGAGGTGTACATCACCAGGCAAGTCTCTTTCCCTTTCTGAGCCTCAGAGGTGGGAAAAAGATGATTACCCTACTTCTGCCTGCTTCAGGGAGCTGCCAAGGATCACATGAGGTAAGGTCTTTGGAACAAGGAAGGGGTTCCTAGAAGGTGCCCAGCACCTATTTGTGAGTTAATGGATTCTCTGCACAAGACAGAGAATCCATTAACTCACAGTTCTGGCCTCAAGTGTCAATGACTCCTGCTTCCACCAGTTATTCCTCCTAGCTTTTTGTTGGCCTGAAATTTCCCTGTGTTCTAGTCCACATTCTTCTGAATTCACTCAGCACAGGCCAACTGGACCATGCCTTGTGCATGGGAGGGAAGGGTTTTCTGTGCACTCTCCTATCCACCAAACCCTGCAGGACATGGGCAGGTGAGAAGCAGAGTAGGGGTTATGACCTGACCTGGTATTTTGATGCCTTCTCTTTGATATGCATCATGTAGCTCTCTCTATGCCTGGAGTTAAACATTTTTTAAAAATGTTCTTCCTGGGTGGCAGGAGCAAGCAGTGAAGGGAAGCAAGTAGCCCCATGATGGCACTCAGACTTTTTCCGATTGCCTCCGAGAAGGACACACTCAACCAAGTCACTAAGGTTAAAATAAAGGTTAAAAATTGATCATCATCATCTCCCTTGACTCTTCAAAGCTCAATTTCTCTCAACAAGTAACACAAACCTTGGCAGTGCCAGTGAACCAGAGGGCAATGCTCCTGCCCAGGGATGTTTGTGATTAACTGGGCTGGTGACAGATTATCTCCATGGCTCACCTTTGTTCAAAACATGACTGATAAACAGACTTAAAAGGTTAAATAATTTATCTTTGCCCTCAGCCTTTCCTCTCTGCTCTTTTTGCTGTCATGTCAGCAGCTCCTCTGGCCTTGGCAGGAGCTTTCCTGAGTAGAGGGCAGCTGGCCCTGGGAAGTGATGGGTACCGCTGTAGTCAGGGGCTGGGCCAGGAGGGGAACTAGCTTCTACCTGAACTGGAGCCAAGATTTATAGAAGGCAGGGCTATGACTCAGCTCTTTCACAGCCCTAGAGCCTGGTCTGCCCACATGACCAGGCAGAGCTCCTTGTTTGGGAGCCCAAAGTAAGCAGACCTGAACCCCACTGACTTCTGGGTCAGCCTGCATCTCCAACTTGGTTCTGTAGATGAGTTAAGCTGTGGGTTGGGATTACTCTCTGGGCTTTGGAATGGGAACTTGGTCAGTAGGTGGAAAGCCAAGAGAACCCCAGAAGTAGCCTGTTTCACTCACTCTTCCCTCCCCACCTTACCCCACCTCTCCCTCTGCCCCATACCTGCCACTCGGAGATCACAGGCCAGGGCAAGTTCCAGGCCTCCACCTAAGGCAAATCCATCCATTGCTGCGATGGTGGGCGCAGGGAAGGCCGCTGTGGGGGTGAAGAAGGGCTCAGCCTGTGAGGCCCTGGCAGGACCAGGACAGGGACTCGGGATGGGAGGGGCTAGCTGGTTAGGACAGAGGGCCTCACTGGTCCCAGGTTTGGGGACCTTACTTGGTACCTCAGCCAGGTTACCTTAGAAGTGGGATCAGCTGAGGAGCGGCAGTGGGGAGATGGGCTGGATGATCCCTACTCAGGCCCACTCTCCTTCTCGCCTCCCTGAGATCAGCCTTTTTGCTCTCCCTTCTCATTCTGCGTGCCAAGCCCTGTGCTGGGTGCTGGGAACACAGAATTGAATCACACATGGGGAGGCAGACCTATCACTCCACTGACCCAGGGCGATCAGTGCTCTGACAAAAGAAGCTTGGAGGATGGGTCAGGGACAGCTTCGTGGAGGAGGAGGTACTGGTGGTCTTATAAAATGAATAAAAAGCTAAGATGGCCAAGGAGAGGTATTCCAGGCAAAAGAAACAGCAATTGCCAAAGCCTAAAAGCATGCTTGGTGAAACTTGACTCCTTTAGAATAGCCAGACTTACACCTGGAGGGCACAGGGGTTAAGAGTGGGAACTAGCAGGGCACAGGCTGAGGGGCCAGGGTTCCCTCCAGAAGGAATGCCCTCTGAACCCTCTTGGCACCCTCTTCATAGAATTCCCTGTCATCCTTGCTCCCCTCCGCCCCTCTAAGGTCATCTGTCTCTTCACAGAGCTCACAACAGAAACTATTTTCTCATCAGAGTAGAAGATGGTGGGTGGGGTAGGGCTGGGATCAGCAGGACCCCCTGAATGCCCCCCCCCCATTCCAGGACCCTCACCAATCTCATTCATCAGGCCTCGGAGCCGCTGGACAAAGACCCCCACCTCCGCGTTACTCATCTGCTCCCGCTCCTTCAGGTCTGCACCTGCAGATGGTGAGGGGTTGGTGACAGCACTTGGGAAATGACCTGTTACTGAATCCCAGGCTGTCAAAGGATCCAGCAAAGGAAACTGGAAGAGAAGCAGTCAGAGAAGGAGAAACACAAGGAAAACATGGTCAAGGAAGCCAGGGAGGGAAAGGATGGGGGCAGTCAAAAAAGAGGTGAGACAACAACAACAAAAAGATAAACTGGACTTAATCAAAATTAAAAACTTCCAAGCATCAAAGGACACTAAACAAGAGAGTGAAAAGACAACCCATGAAATGGAAGAAAATATTGGCAAATCACATATCTAGTAAAAGATTGATATCTATGATATATAAAGATCTCCTACAACTAAAACAAACCAACAAACAAAACCTACAAAGGACAAAGGACTCGAATAGACATTTCTCCAAAGCAGGTAAGCCAGTAAGCACATGAAAAGAGCTCAACATCATTAGTCACTGGAGAAATGCAAATAAAAACCACAGTGAGATACCCCTTCACACCCATTAGGATGGCTATTAATAAACAACGAATACAAAAAACAAGTGTTGGCATGGATACGGAGAACCCCAGTGCATTGCTAGTGGGAATGTAAAATGAAGCAGCTGCTGTGAGAAACACTGATTGTTCCTCAAAAAGTTAAATTTAGGATTATTATATGGTCCAGCAATTCTACTCCTAAGTGTATACCCCAAAGAACTGAAAGCAAGGACTCAAACAGATACTTGCACACTAATGTTCACAGCAGAATCATTCACAATAGCCCAAAGGTGGAAACAACCCAGGTCCATCAACAGATGGATGAATAAACAAAATGTGGGCTACACATACAATGGAATATTATTCATTTTTAAAAACGAAGGAAATTCTGCTGTATGTTACAACATGGATGAACATGAAGGACATTATGCTAAGTGAAGTAAACCAGACACAAAAGGACAAATGTATGACTCCACTTGAATGAAGTACCTAGAATATGTAAATTCATAAAGAAAGAAAGTAGAATAGAGGTTACCAGGGGTTGGGGGAATGGGGAGGAATTGCTTAACAGGTATAGAGTTTGTTTGGAATGATAAAAATTTTCTGGAAATGGACAGTGGTAATTGTTGAATAACATTGTAAAACCCAAAAACTTTTGGTCAATTAATCTGACAAAGGAGGCAAGAACATACAATGGAGTAAAGACAGTCTCTTCAGCAGATGATGTTGGGAAAACTGAATAGCTGCATGTAAATCATTGAAATACACCATACACAAAAATAAACTAAAAATTGCTTAAAGACTTAAACGTAAGACAAGACACTATAAACCTCTTAGAAGAAAACATAGGCAAAACATTATCTGACATAAATCTCAGCAATGTTCTCCTAGGGCAGTCTACCCAGGCAATAGAAATAAAAGCAAAAACAAACAAATGGGACTTAATTAAACTTACAAGCTTTTGCACAGCAAAAGAAACCATAAGCAAAACAAAACACAACCTACAGAATGGGAGAAAATATGTGCGAAAGATGAGACTGACAAAGGCTTTATTTCCAGAATATAAAGACAGCTCATACAACTTAATAAAAAAAAAAAAAAGAAACCCAATCCAAAAATGGGCAGAAGACTTAAACAAGCAGTTTGCCAATGAAGACATACAAATGGCCAATAGTCACATGAAAAAATGCTTAATATCATTAATTATCAGAGAAATGCAAATCAAAACTACAATGAGGTATCGCCTCACACCAGTCAGAATGGCTGTCATTCAAAAGTCCACAAACAAATGCTGGAGAGGCTGTGGAGAAAAGGGAACCCTCCTACACTGGTGGGTGGAAATGTACTTTGGTGTAGCCCTTATGGAAAACAGTATGGAGATTACTCAAAAGACTAAAAATAGACTTACCATATGATCCAGCATCCCACTCCTGGTTATATATCCAGAGGGAATGCTAATTCAAAAAGATACATGCACCCTAATGTTTATAGCAGCACTATATACAATAGCCAAGACATGGAAACAACCTAAATGTCCACTGACATGACTGGATAAAGAAGTTGTGGTATATTTATACAACGGAATACTTCTCAGCCGTAAAAAAAAAATAATGCCATTTGCAGCAACATGGATGGACCTAGAGATCGTCATTCTAAGTGAAGTAAGCCAGAAAGAGAAAAATATATGATATCAGTCATATGTGGAATCTAAAAAAAGACAAATGAACTTATTCACAAAACAGACTCAGACATAGAAAACAAACTTATGGTTGGGGGGGAGGGGTGGGAAGGGATAAATTGGGAATTTGAGATTTGCAGATACTAATATAGGTAAAATAAACAACAAATTCATACTGTATAGCACAGGAAACTATATTCAATATGTTGTTACTTTTGGTGAAAAGAATATGAAAACAATATATGTATGTTGATGTATGACTGAAGCATTATGCTGTACACCAGAAATTGACACAACATTGTAAACTTGTGGGAGCACACTCATATAAGTAGGGCTGCAATGCAGAAAACTGCTGCTCTTTGCCTTGCTTATCTTAGATGTAGGTTGGTAGCTGCAGGGCTGCTTCTGCTTCTTGGAAAACCATTACCTTTAGCCCTTGCTGAAAACAGCAGGACATTCTTCGCTAATCTAGTTAGATTTTGAACTTTGTGGAGTCCTTGTGCCTGGTTTTCATTATCGATTGTATACTCCCTAAACATTGTAAACTTTTCCCTAAATGTATAGATTGACTAATGTTTCTGTTTTTCACGAAACTGCTGACCTGCATACCTGCATGTACACCATGCCCCTTGCACAATCCTATGACGTGTTTTACCTTCATCCTTTGTTTGACTATTCTCAATAAATACGAGCGTTTCGGAGGGTCTGAGGGAGTTGGTCTCCGGCTCCCTCTCACTCTCTTGACTTGATAAAGTCTCGAGTAATTCATTCTTCCGTGGTGGGTCTTTGCTGGACAAAGCCCACAAAATTGACTATATTTCAATAAAAATATATACGTATCTCCAAAAAACAAAACCTTGTTAAGTGTACTTAATGCCACTGAATTTTACACTTCAAACTGGTTAAAATGTAAATTTTGTAATGTATATATTTACCACAATTAAAAAATATATAAAATAAAAATTTGTTGTTTATTTTTTTCCAGTTCGAGAAATAATTGACATATGTCATGGTATAATTGATTATTTTTTACAAGAAGGGGTCGGTGGGGTCCAAGGAGGCTGAGAGGTCAAGTGAGACGAGCACTGAGAAGTGAGTTCAGGACATGGAGGCACGGAGGTGCGCATGCACCCTGGTGAGAGTAGTGACAGTGAAGGGGTCATAAAAGGCCAGATGGCAGGGGCCTGAGGCCGGATAGAGGGGTGGATATAGTCTCTGCAAGTCCTAGACTATATGAAAGGCAGCTGGGAAGATCCTCAGAAGTCTTTGATTTGTTCCAACCCCTCAGTGTCAGATGGGGAAACTGAGGCCCAGAGAGGGACAGGGATAAGCCTAGGATTCCAGAGCAAGTGGGGCAGATCCAGACCTCCTGCACCCTCTACTTCCCCGCCCTTAGTTAGGATAGTGAAGAGGGGTTAACAGTGGGCATGAAGCGACCATGATAGAAGAGGTCAGACAGAGATGGAGCCAAAGGAAGAGGCCAGGGTAGGATGAGGGCCTCTGCCAGGGCAGGGGGTCAGGCAGACTGGTGTGCATACTTATTCTGCCACAGCAGACCCCAAGCTGGTCCCCACAGCTGAGACCTAGGGATGGAGCCACGCCTCCCTAAAACCTAAGAATCATGGTCCTCCCATCTTAATCCCTCCACAGCCTCTTCCTGCCTCCCCAGGGCCCCCTCCCCAGTCACCCCAGAGTCATTTCTTTTCTTTGAAACAAAGTTCATGGTGCTTGCCCTGTTGTGAGGACCAAATGGAGCAGGAACTTTGAAGAGCTTTGCTGACATGGACTGAGATCTTGTAGGTGGGCAAATGGGCAGAGAGTCCCATCTTGGGCACAGACCTTGTATATGTCTTTGGACTCAGTTTCCTCATTTCCTCAATGAAGGGTCAGAACAGAGTGTGGTGTAGCTCAAAGAACAAACATTTGGGGGGCAGAGAGGCCAAGTTCAAACTGAATTCTTACTAGCTGTATAACCCTAGGGAAGGAATTTTTACCTCTGACTCTCTGAGTGCACATCTATAAAATGGGAATAATGAGTCCTCTGCTAGAGGTGACCTAAGCACCAGCCCCTCCCCACCCCCACCATGCCCTGCATTCTGGTGGGAGCTCAGCTGAGCCCTGGGGTGGCAGTGAGGGTCAGGGAGGGAACCCACCTGCACAGAACACACCCTTCACTCCGCTTCTGAAGATCAGGACACGCACTTGCCGGTCCTCCCGCAGCTGGGCCAGAGCTTCCAGCAGCTGCAGAGGAGACCTCGTCAGAATCCTCCCAGCCCAGCCCCAGCCCACCCTGGGGCCTGCCCTTCCTCACCTCGCTGACAAAGACGTGCCCCAGGGCATTGCGGGCTCTCGGTCTGTTCATCAGAATCTCAGTAATCCCTGCAGGGGACAGGGCAGCCTTGGGTGAGCCAGCTGGCCTGCTCACTCCTGGGCTGGGGCCTGGGATCTGGGCAGCCTCTACCCTTGATGAGCAGTGTAACTTGGGGCAAGTCACACACACCCAGGCCTCAGTTTTCCTGACCATAAAATGGGGAGAACAGCCCTTGCCCTTTCTGCATCACAGAAGTGGAAGGACTTGTGACCCTTGGAGCAACAATGGGGAGACAGACAAGAAAGACTGCCACAGTGGTTCTGGCCTGTTTCTGCCATTGTGACACGCACACGCACATGCACACATACTCCTTCAATTTCATGTAACTCTCCACATTATTGTTTTCTCCATAGTCAGATTTCTTCCTCTGAAGTTGAATGAGTTATAAGACCACCACCCAGAAACCCCTTCATGTGCTCTGATACAATCGTTGCTCTGCCCTCCCCCAAAAAGTAACAACTCTCCTGACTTACAGTGATCATTTCAATGCATTACTTTACAATTTTATCACTCAAATGTGAATTCCTAGACATTACAGTTCAGACTTGCTAATTTAAAAAAAAATTTTTTTAAGACAAATCAAAATTTTCTTTTAAATTGTATCTTAAAAATGTGTTAAAGTCCTCAGGTTCTGCCTTTAGCCCTGTCTTTCCCTCAAAAGTTATTTATTAAGGAATGTGGGGCATTTGACCTGTAGGGTTTCCTGCAGCATGAAATTTACTGATTGCACACTCATGGTGCAAGTCAGCAGGCTCCTATGTCACAGGAATTTAGTTACTAATCCAGAGGCTTGAACACGCTAACATTCTGTCCTCTTTGGCAAGAGACTAATCTCTGCTCTAGTGTGTGATGTTCTTTCACCAACAACAGCCAAGCTTCTTGAAAGGGTTTCTTGTACTCAGTCACTTTCTTGCCTTCCACTCACTTACAAGTACATTATAATATGAGGTCATGAGTAAGGTGAGTGTATAAAGTACTAATGGATTACAGATGGCAGCTCACAGATGGAAGCATGTGAGCAAAGTGAGGATAGCAAGTGTTGTTATTTGAAGAGTGAGGCCTGGTGGGAAAAAAATTCTATAGGTAAGGGACTACCCAATTTTTTTAATGTTGAAGTTCCTAAAAGGTCAGTCCAGGAGCCCTTTATTCAGTTGTTTGCACAATTATGTATTTAACACACGCCGGCCTTTGTACTAGACACTGATTTCAGAGACCAGGACAGACCCAGTCCCTGTCCTCTTAAATCCTACAGTCTGAAACGGGAGACAGACATTCAACAAATAATTACTATTTGTGATGAGAACATAGGGAAAAACAGGACAAGGAAGTGGGACATAGAGAGTGGACAGAGGGGACCCCTAGTGTGGAAGGTCAGCAGTGACTTCTGGAGGAGGAAGTGACCATTAAGCTGAGAGCTGAGGAGTGAACAGGAGTCAGCAAGGCAAAAGTGTGTGTGTGTGTGTTTTTAGGGAGGAGAAGCCCATCCAGACAGGGAGAGTGGCAGGGATGAGGGCCCTGAGGGTCATAGAGCAGGGTACTGCAGGGTTTGAGCTGGGCCTGAGAACTAAACCAAGATAAAACAGATTAACTGGAGAAAAGCACACACACTTATGTAAGTTTTAAATGACATAAGAGCCCTCATAAGGAAATGAAGACCTCTAGAAATGGTGGAACCTACATGCTTTTATAGTAGGCTGAACAAAGAGCAGTAATTGTGGAAAAGTAAACTATGGTGGGGGGAGGGGGGCGCTAATGGAAGGTAAGAACTATTTTAACAAGAGATGTTTGTCCACAGTTGTCTGTTGTACAGAATTCTCTTGGCTTTGACTCTCTGTCAAAGAATGTTTCTTTTCTTCAGGTTCAGGGAGAGCATCTTTCACACAGGAGTTTTTATCTCCTGTTTTCAGGCAGAAATGGAGCGATTAGGAGGCCCTTCTTGCATCTGCTGTTTTTTCAAGTGCCTCGAGCTCAAAAAATTCCTTATACCAATGTGGCATATTGTTGGGAGGGGGGACATATTCTGCCACCTTTCAGTAGCTTCCAGAATGGAGGGGTTCAGAGCAAAGGGAGAGAAGACTGAGGTGAGGCAGGAGAGTGAGGAGGGCCGGCGCTTGCTCGTCCGCCCCTTCTCCTTCTTCCACGCCTCCCGTGGGCTTGCCTCCCGTACACCAGGGCTGTGCTGCACACCTGGCCAGCTCTCCTCTGAGCTGCAAGCCTGAACACCCAGCTCCACTTGACACCTCAACCAACAAGTCCAAAAATGATCGACCCTCCTCCTGCTCCCTTGGTGAGTGAATGACATAGCAGACCTGTTGCCTCCCTGTTCCTCTCCCTTGAAGTCTACTCAGTCTCCGAGACCTGTCAATTCAATAGACCTCTCAGCTCACATCCCTCCTTGCAGCCACTAACCTGTGTGGGCTCCTTCCTCGGTTACTGGCCCTCTGCTCTGAGTCTTACCTCCCCTGGCCCCTCCACAGTCATGCCCTCATTTGGATCAGAGTCATCTTTCTAACTCAAATCTGACCACATCCTTCCCATTCCCTCTTCATTAAAACTAAGCCCATTTCCTTAATTCCACTCAAAAGACCCTCTACAACCTGGCCGTTGCACCCCACTCTGGCCTTAACTCACTCCCCACAAATGTGGGCCAGGTACGGTGAAGAGAGACCAGCTCTGAGCAGGGGCTCAAATACTTTTATGCCTTCTTGGCCATTTCCCCTCTTGTAAAGTATCAGGATGGACTAGAGGAGTGCTTACCAATTTTATTATTTTCTCGCAGGGTACTCAGCTGTGTCGGTGGAACAAGCAGGATTTCTGATGATGGCCATTTCAGTGAATTGATCTGAGACACCAAGAAGGGCCAATGAAAGTTTCAGGGCTCTTAAGGGACAGAGTTTCCAGCCACAGTTAGAGAACTGCAGTCCAGGACAGAGAACTGTAACATTCAGGCAATCTGGGCTTCCTTAGCCTCCCCAGAAACCTTCAAAGAGCTCTCTGAGCCCTGCAGTTTCCACCGAGGAACTCAGATGTCCCCAAAAGTCCTCTCCAGCTCTTCTCCAGATGAGAAAATGCTGCAACTTTGGGGAAATGAAACTATGCTGGATACAGAGAAACCATATCAGAGGGGTTGAGGAAAACAGTCTAAGTCCAAGGTTATTGTGGTGGACGGACCTTAGTGTGGCCCCCGTATCTGTTCACATTCTGAACAGTCACCTTCCCTTGAATGTGAGCAGGACCTGTGAATTGCTACTAACCAAGAGAATACACCTGAGGTCATAAAATGTCAATTCTAAGATTAGGTCCAATTACTTGGCAAAGGTGATAAGATATTACTTCTCTGATTAGGCTGTGATGTATAGAAGACTCTGTGTTGCTAGCGTACACTAGAGAAACTGGTGGACCTATGGAGGTCATGTGGCAAGGAACTGTGGACAGGCTCTAGGAGTTAAGAGTGGCCCCCGGCCAACAGCAAGAAAACAAGACTTTAGTCCAGCAGCCACAGGAGGTGAATTCTGTCACAAAGTGAGGAGCTTGGAAGCAGCTCTCTCCCCAGCCAAGCCTGATGAGACCATAGCCCTGGCCAAGTCCTGGCTTACAGCCTGCTAAAACCCTGAAGCAGAGAACCCCACTAAGTTGTGCCTGCACTTCTGACTTACAGAAACCATGAGATAATAAGCGTGTGCTATTTTAAGCAACAAAATTTGTGGTATTATGTTATGTGGCAATAGAAAACTAATACAGCCATGATGTCCTGGGATTGACAGAAACTTTCCTCTCTCCTCTTCGCTTTCCTATTCTGTCTTTCCTTTTTCTCTGGCTGACTCTCCCATATTTCATCTTTATCTCCCTCTTTCAGAATGCAAATATGCTGCTTGGCTCAAGTCACAGCGCAGGCATATACCAGCTCCAGGGATGTGGGCCAGTTACTTTACCCTCTGACCTTCACTTTTCTGATCTGTAAATAGAAATACTAAAAAGGCTGTAATGAGGATTTAAAGAGATAATACCCATCAGTGCTTAACCAGAGTTTGCGGGTACTGTGAGCAGGGAAAATGCGCAGAAGCTGGGGAAAGTCTAGGACCCAATATGAACTATGAACTCTAAGCTGGGAGCCCTGAGGAGCCAGACAGGGGGTCTTTGGCTGGACCCTAGCAGTGAAGATGGGTCTGCACTGCACCCTCTCCACTCTTACCAGCCTCACCATGCTGATGATTTGATTTCCTTAGCAGCTGACCTAGGATCACATCTGTCTGGGTGGCCTGGATCACAAGATGATGTGGGTGGGAGCCAACAGAAACCACTGGAAGCTAGTATAAAGACCAGTTGGTTTAACAACCCCTTACTGAGGCCCAAGAAAGAAGAGAATTTGCTAAAGTTAGCAGTTGGACCCAGCTAGCAATCCTCACTGTCAAAGAGCTAATAACCAATGAGGGTGACAAGCTCACACACAAGGAAAGTAAAGGGATGGTGGGGGAGCGGGGGTGGTAATTCCAGAAGGAGCTACATAGGTAGAGAGGAAAGGAGAGGACCCAAGTCAGGGGCATAGTTACAACCAAACACAGAGGTGGGACAGCTTCAAATGCACACATGGGTTAGAAGAGCTAAGATGGAAAGGGCAGTGAACTTTGTGGTGGTCAACTTTGAACGTCCAGCTAAGGAGCTGGAGTAGAGCCATAAAGAGGACGGAAGTGTGATTAACAAACCAGTCCTATTATCCAGGACAGCATGTAAAATGTGACAATGGTCTGGTGCCATCAGCCCAAGTAGAAGGCAGAATCTGTGGCTTCTAATGGGGGTGGTGGGGTGGTTCTCCCGTGTATGAGCCTCCTTGTGCCTCCCCTGCTCCTTCTTCTTGGTTCCCGCAATGACTTTCTTTACCTTCTATATGCCCTCTGGTAGGGGCAGAGGCTTAATCTCCTGATGCTTCTTATTTCTGGATAAAAAGTTTCCCTATTTACAAGTGAGTCCTAAGGTCTAGCACCTGTGATAATTTTTAACTAGTGTACAAGTCTGTGTTTTGAGTCACTGGGTCACCGGAAGGGTTACTGATGACCTAATAGTTGAGAACACAGGTTTTGAAACCAGACCTGGTTCAAATTGCTTAACCTCCCTGTGCCTCCGTTTCTTAATCTGTAAGGTGAGGTGAGTAATTTTAACTACTTGAAGGCAAGCGCCGTTGTCAGTTTGGCAGCTCAACATGAGAGTAAGGGGTATTCTCTAACACCAGCAACCCCACATGCCCAAAGAATTCTCACCAAGTGATGCAGTGGGACGCTGGTAGCCCCTATATGTCCATCAAAAGTGGGGGGGGGGGTACACCCAAGGGAGTAATATGCAACAACAAGGAGCAAGGAACTACATTTATATGCGAAGCAGCTCTTCAAAACTCAGTATCAAGTAAAGAAAAAAGAAGAAATAGGAGATGTCTAGTACAATGCCTCCTGTGTAAATTAAAGCTCGGATATAAACAATGCTATATCAAATGCACGGAGGGGAAGAGGGCTTGGAATTGGGAGAAAGACAAGAGAAGGGCTTTGCTCTGATGGTAACGCCCAGGGGACTGCGGAGAGTAACGCCACTGAATGCACTTAAAGTAAAAAACAAAAACAAACCCCCAAACCCCCAAACTAAACCAAACAAAAAACCAACCAAACAAAACCCAACACAAAGCTCAACCAATCAAGGTTCTGTCAGTGACCCGCGCGAACTTTCCCTTGAGTCTACAGGGCTCAAAAGCCCGCCAGCAGCTGCAGGGCCAGCGCGCAAAGAGACTCGCCCTCCTGTCGCCGCCCCTCCTCTGCCCTCCCCTCTCTCCCATTGCCCCTCTTCCCACACCTACCCTCCACCCTACACTGTGGCCCTGCACAGTGAGCCAAGCTAGATTGGCTCCGCAGCCTCCCTCCCCCAGGAGACTTGCCAGGACCTTTGGCCCAGGAGAGAAATAAGGCCTTTGAACGCTCTTCTGTGTATGGGGCGGGGGAGGGGGAGGGGCAGGAGAGAGTGTCGGTGCCTAGTCCTAGCCCTGAGCGAATCCCATCTCTTTCCTCACAGCCCCAGGCTACCAGATAGGACACTGTGGGGACTGATACTGAGTCTCACCACAACTAGGTTCGGGGCGGTCAGTAACGTGGCCACTTACCTCCGGCCTTAGGGAGACTTGTGGAGCCTAGACCGGGATGCAGGCGCTTTGGGGTCAAATCCTCAAACGCACTGGGCTACCCGCCTTCCCCTTCAGGTTTCAGTTTTCCCGCGTGCAGTGGGCGCGCTGGCCGTGGGTCGGGCCCGGCAGCAGTGAGCGCCAGGCTCCCGGCTTGCCCTCGGCCCGCCCGAGCTCTCTTCCCAGCCGCCTCCCGGGCGCTCCCCAGGACAGCGCGCTTACCTTGTTCTGGACCCTCCAGAGGGCACACTTGGATCTCGCGGCCCGCGGCCGCCGGCTCCGAGGCACAGCCGCGGGCCCCCAGGGGCCTCCAGGAGCGCAGAAGGCGCAGGGCGCAGGTCAGGGCGCGCAGCATCGGGGCGCAGTCTGGGAAGGTGCCGCTCGGCCTCTCGGCTACCTCCTCTGCCCCTGAAACTGTCAGCTCGGCCCCAGGCGTTCGCAAACTGCTCCTCCTATGGGCCGAGGGCCGGACACCGCTCTCAGCACATTTTGGAGAACGGAAGACCTGAGTAGTAGAAAGCCCAGCTACGCCGTGTGATTTTGGGCAAGACTGCCAACCTCTCTAAGCCCCAGTGTTTTAATCTGCAGAGCGCGCATAGTAAAGTGACTGCTGTCAAAGATATAGAAAGCCGGACACTAATCAAAATAGTGAGAACAGATTTTAATCGGTAATATACTATTGCAAAAGGGAAATGTCTGGCGTGAACCGAATCAAGTTCTGTTTGTTACAGAGGTGACTTTTTTAAAAAATTGAAGTATAGTTGATTTACAATGTTGTATTTATTTTTTGTGTACAGCACAGTGATTCAGTTTTATAAAGGGAGAATGAAGGAATAGGGAGGTGAGTGAGTGTGGACTATGTAGACTCAGGGAAGTGAAAATTTACAAAATGAGTGAGAGGGAGGGTTAGCCCATAGGAATCCATCCTGGGTTTGCTAACTGGCCCTTATGCAAGTTTAGGCTCCCACAGATACTGGAAGACAGGGGCCCTATCTTCAGATTTTGGCTGGAACAAACATTAAATTCTTTCAGCAGCCTTGGGGTTTCTCAGGCAGGCACGTTAAGGGGGCTAGGGTCATCCTAGGGATGTGGCCTTTGAGTTGTTAGAAATCATGTTAGTGTTCCTATAGGCCTTATAGGTGGAGGATGAACCCTAGGAGAGAAGAGGGCTCAGAGGAGCCTGACTAGAGTTGGGTGATGGAGGGAGAATCTTTGTCACTACATCATGGTGGTGTTATGATGACTGGGTAGTGTGTGTGAACCTTACTTACACATATGCTCAATAAATGTTCTCATAAAAAATGTCATTTCATTTATTCACTCAGGCATAGTGTCTACATTTATGGACTTCACCACCTCACCTCTCATTTGCATCTGAATTCATTCCAATTTTCTGCTCAATAATTAGATTGCAAAAATATTTGTGAATGTGAATTCCTAGCTTCTGCCCCTACTTTCCACCTAAACTGCTTTTGCAGAAGTCACCAATGGCCTTGTTTAGTTCATTCTGGGTGGATCAATAAAGCGTGCTCCGTGTACTCTCCCCCCTCCCCCACCTTCCACTTATGGAAGACTCGAACGCCATTAATAATCCTGGCTTCCAACCAATAGCTAGACTGTTAAGCAATCTAGAAGTAAAACTCCCTTTTTAAAGTTATTGGTGCTTGTTCGGATCATCACTATGTCTATTAAGGTTT
This sequence comes from Camelus dromedarius, assembly GCF_036321535.1. Lineage (NCBI taxonomy): Eukaryota > Metazoa > Chordata > Mammalia > Artiodactyla > Camelidae > Camelus > Camelus dromedarius. The sequence goes on along the minus strand of NC_087449.1, from coordinate 32,994,724 downwards.
AAACAAAAATGGGCTCTAACCTCCTTCATGGGTCCTTAAGTTCCTCTCTGTGACCCTCAAGATTAATTGGGGTTTATTTCAGTCCTGGTCATTTTTTACCTCCTGCTCTTGCTTCCAATGAATTAATTCAGGTTATGGATCATCTGGCCATTCCTCCATGTTGCTTGTTGAGACAGGAGAGAAGGTGGGAGGGCACAGCCATTCAAGGAATGCTACAGCAATTAACATCAAAATGGTGAAAGACTCAACCCCCAGAAAGCCTTGAGGCTCAAGATGGTGAGAAGTTTGACTTCTGGCAGACCATCAGCTTCATTATACGCTCATTGTAACATATTACACGATGAGTAAGTAACATGCTCACAGGCCCATGACAGTCCCAAGGCTAGCCACAAAAGGTGAAAGAGTGGGAAATGGCCAGCTTCCTAGGAATCCCAGCCCCTTCTCCAGACTAGTTAGACTAGACCTTCCACTTATTAACACATGAAGCCGCTGAGCCCATAAAAACTGGCAACACGGTGCATCGTGGCCACCTCCTCTCTCTCTCTCTGGAGTGGGCCCGTACTGTCTATGGAGTGTGCACCTACTTTTAATCTGAGCACCCAACTCCCACACCTTGTGGCCTTTCTCTTGCCTTTCAACGTATCTCTCTGAATAAATCTACCTTTACTCAACTGTGGCTCGCTCTTGAATTCTTTCCTGCGCAAAGCCGAGGTGGGAAATCCCATAAAAAAGACAAGCAGGACCCCCTAGGCAGGGCCACTACTCTCCTGCCAGCACCATCATGTTCCCTGGCCCAGAGGCTCTATTTCACTTTTTGCCTCTGAAATGGCTTACTTCTAGGAAAGTGGAACTTACCCCTAAAATTCTATTGGTTCCCTGAGCTCACTCCTGATTGGTTATTTCCTGCATCCTGATTGGTCCATTTCCCTAACTTCTGATTGGTCCATTTGTAGTACTTCATTTGCATGGAGCTCACTCCTGATTGGTTACTTCTCTCCCTCTTGATTGGTTATTTCTCTCCCTCCTGATTGGTCCATGATTGGTTATTTCTCTCCCTCCTGATTGGTCCATTTCTACAAAGCTTGTTCCTAATCAGTCAACTTTTGTTATAGCTTATTTCCATATGATGTTGCAAAGTGCTAACTGGCAGCCTCTAAAAGCCTGTATAAACCTATAGTTGGGGTCCAGAGCTTGGAGTGTTAACTTTTCTGGGCCCGCTGGCTTAATAAATCTGAGTTCTCCAACTCTCCGAGTGCTGCTTGGTCTGTCCCCGGATCCAGGTTGCTGTCACAACTGAGCTGTAACACCGAGCTGTAACACATTTTTTCTACAACAGAGCCAAGGACCCACACTTGGCGGGGCATGTCCCAGGGGCTTAACGGAAGCCTGGGACATGGCCCTCCTCATGCCCCACATCCGTTTTTCCTGCATCAAGCTGAGAATAGGCACATGGGGCAACTCACATTTTCTGCCACCTCAAGAACTCTTTCAGTATTGATTTTGAGGTTACAAATACATTTTTTGAGTGGGCAAATCTGCAAATTCAGAATCAGCACATAAAAAGCATCCACTATATATACTCACAATATACATACATATATATACCTTCTATTAAGTGCTAAAGGCTTATTTCTATCATCTTGTTTAATCCACACACATACACACACACCACGGGAAAATGAGTTTCAGAGAAGTTAAAAAAGAAGGTCTCACAGCTAGTGACTGAACTTTGGTTTACCGTTTTAGACATTCATACAGTAAAGTCTGCCCCCTCCCCCCTTGGTGTACAGTCATGAGTTTTAACACGTGCAGTGACTCTTCTAGCTACCATCAACCGGACACAGAACAACTCCAACACTCTGTTAGCAGATAGAGGGACCCCAAGTTAGAAAACCCACCAAATGAGTGGACAAGCCTACCAAACAGGTAGGCAAGGCCCTCCCCTCACCAATCATGTGTAGGTCCTTGCCTGCCAACTAAGAATTCTCAATAGAGGCAGAGGGAAAAAGTGAAAAAAAGAAAGCTGCTTTATTACTCAGAGAGAAAAAAAATCACTCGAGGTGGGAGCCGTCAGCCAGGTAGCTGGTAGGGACTGATCCAGCCCCTGATTGGGTGGGATCTTTTATTGGAAAGCTCTGCCATCATTATCCTCACTTCGGTTGTGTCAATCAGCTTCTATTACAGGCTCTTTCCTCCAGTGGAGTTCAGCCCTAAAACCAAAACTTCCGTGGGAGAAAGAGAACAAAGAAAGAGATAATGGGTTATATCCTTGGGATCAATGCAGCAATTATGGGACATGAAACATCTTATTGAACGATTATGTTCTTGGGACCAAGGTGCCAGCTTTAAGACTTGGGAAACAACCCTTTTCCTAACAGTCCAGCACTTTCTTTCCTCTGTTATTAATCAGTCAGGGTCAGTAAGCCTGTCTAATCATCTCTCTCAACTCCAAAATTTTCTTAGTGATTTTGTGAGTCCGGTTTCTGGCCAAGCCCTGCCCTCAGTGTCAGGCTTTGCTTCAGGCCACACTAGCCCTCAACGTTCAGAACCTAAACCTGAAGGGCTGGTCCCAGGCTATAAAGCCTTTTTTCAGGGGCTGAAGGGCCCTAGGTCTCCAACTCTTCGTTGAAACCCGGCCTGGAGCTTTTTCCACAAACTGCTCCCAGACGAGCGCCCGCCGCTAGCACCTCCGGGCACGCACACGGGCACTAGCCCCTGCCCTCCCGCCCCGCCCCGCCCCGCCCCGCCCCGCCCCGCCCCTCCGAGGCCTCCCGCCCCGCCCCTAGCCTTGGGAACACAGGCTCTGCTGCAGCGTCAGTCTCGGGCCAGTTCTCGCGTGATGTCCTTTCGTCTGCTGGGCTAGCTTCTGCCACCACTGATCCAAGACATGCCTGTCGCCACAGCACGGTCTCAGCCCCGGAACCGGGTGTTTGTGGTGGGGGTTGGGATGACCAAGGTAAACAGAGCCGTAGACCCCCAGAGGCGGGGCCCTTGCACCTCTCAGTCTGGGTGAGGCCGGGGTAGCCCGGAGGTGACCGGGAAACGGGGGTGGGTCAGGCTTGGTGCTGTGCGTCGGTCCGTCCTTCCTACCCGCAGGGCGCCGGGGGCTTCCCTTCTAGCTCGGCTTCTTGGCTCTGGGGACATCAGAGTGGCGACTCGGGTGGGTTGTGATGTAGAGTGTCTCTGGGGGAATGTAATGTCTCAGGGTTGTTCCTGCTGCCATGTTTTCCCCGTTCTTCCTTTTTCTCCCTGGGGCACAGTTTGTGAAGGACGCCCCAAGATTACCCAAAGTCCACACCTCCTTTGAATCTGAGTGAAATCCTAGGGTGTGTGGACCTCTGACCGAAGCCAGGTCGGCCTCATACCCGAAAGGAAAGCATGTCGTGAATGTCACCGGTTCTGCACTTTCAGGAATAGTCCCCGAAGCATCCATTCTCAGGTACAGTTTCAGGTGTGGATGAGAAGGAGAAGCATTAGTGATGCTTAGCACAAGTGTCAGGTTTTCTGGATCCTAGGACCTTTGTATTTCTCAAGTGGTACTCAGGAGGCCAGAGGCTCCTACAGTCTCATTTCTTGATACCGTCCCCACTTCTGTACTCTAACAATGCCAAAGTGCTTTTAGTTTCCCTCCACCCCTTTTTATGCCTCCGTTGTTTTGCTTTCTGTTGTCCTCACCACTTAATATCATTTGTTTTCACTTGGTTAACTTATTTGCATTTTTAAAAGATCAATTCACATTTTCTCTAAGAAGCCTCAGATCCTCCTGACTTGCCCACAGAGCCCTGTACTTACCTCTGTCCTAGTACTTACTGTGATATCCTGACATTCAGCTTATATGTCTGTATTCTTCCTTAACATGTATACTCCTCCAAGTCAAGAACCGCATCTAATTCATTGCCTCTTTTCATGTCTATTTATATACCTCTAGCACCTTGAAAATACTGGTGTCTGAAGGCCCTCAGTGAATGTTAGTTGAACAATATTAAATGGATATGCTTTGTGAAAGAGAGTTCCTAGAGGAAGTTCTCTTTCTGAGAAAACAGCCTTAAACTTTTTATCTTACCCAATGGACTGAGAGTACACAAAGCAATCAAAACATGGAAATATTAAAGTCAGTCTAGTACATTATCTAGTACAAGCAGATACTTGAAGATCATCCTATTGTTTCATGGAAGAGGGGACTTCTAATATAGGTGGACAGTAAAACTTTATAGTATTAATGCAGTCAGATCCTCCATTGTCTGTTAAATGTCTGGATATGCTGGCTAACTAGAAAAGAACTGAGTTTTCTAACGCTTCGGAAAGTGGGAGATGTACTTATTTTTCGTCAGGTTAGGAGGGGGAGGTGTGGGAGGTGTTAGTTACAATCTTGAGGAAAGAGATTGGGAGTATGGAGAGCAGTTTTATTGATGTGTTTACTAGGCCAATGTACTTTCCTCTGGGTTTAGACTTTTGGAACTTGGGGGAGGGTTTAATGAAGAGAGAAATTTAGTAGGTAATACTTTAAGCTCTACTGGTAGGTCTCAACTGGTTGGGTTCCTGTGTTGTGCTTCTTGATTTCAATAGCTGAATTCCTAGACAGCTTGAAGTTCTCTTAATGAGGCTTTATTATCAGTGTAGGAAATTAATTCCTATTGGTAAATTAGAATTGCTATGGTGCATGTTGACAGGTTTTAACACAACTAAATCACAACTACTGCCTCGCTGACAGCGGGCCGAGTCCCTTTGCTTTTGCTGCCTGCTTCCTGATATGCCCTCTTTTCATCAATTTAGATTCTACTTGTTTTCAAGAACTGATCTGCCTTAGTCTGTTCGGGCTGCTATGACAATAATACCATAGACTGGGTGGCTTAAACAAGAAATATTTATTTCTCACCGTTCTGGAGGCTGAGAAGTTCAAGATCAAGCCACAGGCAAATTTGGTGTCTGGTGAGGTCCTGCTTCTGGTTCATAAACAGCTATCTATGGCAGAAGAGGCAAGGGAACCTGCTGTCCTCTTATAAAGGCCAAACCCATTCCTGAGGGCTTCACGACTTCCCAAAGGCCCCACTTCCCAAAATGATCACATTGGGAATTAGATTTCAATACAAGAATTTGGGGAGGACATAGACATTCAGTCTATAGCAGAATCCAAGTATTTTCTTAAAACTTCCTCAAACTGCTGTTAAGTTACACTGGCCACCTTTTTTATTTTTATTTTTTGAAATTCTGGTGCCCTTATAGTCAGGACCATATAATTGAATACTTAATTTTTCTAATATTTCTGTTTATAATTCCCCGACCCACAGAAAAAAATGTCTCACATCACAACTCCATACACATGCACACACACACAACTGAAACAAGTTTGCTAAAGCAACCCTTATCTTTATTATGTGTGATAAACTCTTGATATTTCTTATTCTATTTCACTTTTTAAAATGCTGTTCACAACCCACAACCCTCAAAATTGATTTTGCCACCCTCTACAAACCTACAGTTTGAAAAACATTACATTATCTCATTTACTTTTCACCGTATAATGGATTACTATCCCCATTTTATTGTCCATCTTTGAGGGTCACAGGGGCTAAGTAATTTACCTATCTTGATACCGTTCCTAAATTTTGAAACTTCATTACTTAAAATCTCGTATTCCTTCCATGCAGCTCTAACACACATTGCTGTTACAGTTAATTCATCATTTGAACATATATTCAATAAACATTCCTGTTATATGCTAGGAGTAAAAAGATGGAGAAAGCAGGGCTCCTGTTTTTAACGAATGTATAGTATGGAGGAGGAAAAGATAAACAAGTAATTTACATACAGTGTATTAGGACATTTGATTAAGCGTGGCAGATTGAAGATATGAATTTATCTCTATATTGGTGCTTTCCAAACCTCTCTAAAATGACAGGGAGGAAATAAGAAAGGTGTTAACCCATAAGGGTAAAGTGAATAGGAGAGGAAACAATAGCAGAAGATGTCAGGAAAACATTGGATGACTAACAGCTGATGGAAAAGTGGTCATTGACTCAGAACAGAGGAACCCACAGACCAAATTTCTGAAGAGGGGTTATGCTGGCTGAGTCTTCCTGCAGAACTCCACAAGGCTCAAGACCTGCATGTACGAGATGCCAAGTAAGGTGAGGCTGAGAGAAGGGAAGGAAAACACTTCAGTGGAATAACTGGATCCCAAGATCCCTTTTACCACTAGGTGACCGTCCTTCCTTGTCAGGGTGTTGGAGGCTTGTTCTCTGGAGAAACTGAACAGGTAAATCTCTAGAATCATCTGGCTGTTAGGCTTAGTGGAAGGCAGGAGTGAGTCCCAAGCTGAAAAAAGGGAATTGAATGAAATTCAGTATACTAAATGATGGTACTTCCCACCCCTGTTCCCAGAATACTGGCAGTCAGACATATACTAGCTTCCTGGCAAAGGTTTGGAAAATTATGTGAAACGGCTTTAGAGAAAAGCCAAATTACCATTCCACTCAAAGTGCAAGATTTTAATGGACTTTAATATAACAAGAGTATGAAAAATTCATTGGTATTTTAAAAAATTCAACATTTCAACTAACCTATAAGAAACTCCCACTTGTCAAGTTTTAGTGTAGTATTAAAAAAGAGTATCCACAATTATCTAAAGAGGCTATTAAAATACTCCTCCCTTTGCCAACCAGATATCTGTATGAGGTCAGATTTACTTTATAGACTTCAACCAAAACAGCATAATGCTAAAAGTTGAATGAAGAATCAGCAATGAGAATTCAGGTGTCTTCTATTAAATTTGCTATTAAAGGGAACAGCAGAAATGCAAAACAATGTCACTTACCGCTTTTTTTGTTATTTTTTTTTCAGTTATTTTTTATAAAAATTATGTTAACACGTAATGGGTTAAATTTTTTTGAATGAATTGAAGGCTTTTAAAAAATGTCCTGTTTTAAGTGCAAAGAGAGTAAATATTGGTAAATATAGCCTTCATAATCAAAAGCTTTTGGCATATTCAGTGATCTTTAAGAGTATAAAGAGGTTGAGAAGTTTTAAGAATTGCTGGATCTAGTCATTGAGCACCAATAGCTGCTAACAACACAAAGAGAGGAAACAGTCAGACGTTAGATATTCCCTGATGAATGACTACGCCACCACCTGTAGTTTTACCAAGGAGGTAAAATGTGAGTGTGCAGGCTTCTGGATCCAGCTGCCAAGCTGCAGGAAGTAAAGGAAACAGAGGAACATGCTGAGCTGCATGAGTATACAGTCCACAAAATCCAGGTGGTGTGGGGTTGCCGGCCAAATGCTCTGGGTTTTTCAACAGATACATGGAGAGGAAAAGAAAGGGGTGGAGGGGAACCTGTACATTGAAAGAAAACTAACACAACATTGTAAATCAGCTGTACTTCAATTAAATAAGTAAAAGAGAATTAAAAGCCCATACAATTAAAAAAAATGGACAAAACTGAATTATAGTGTCTACAGATAAGACACTGGGTGATAAAACTGAAACACTACAAGGGAGTGATTACTGTAGGAATCAGAATAATAATTACTTTGGTGGTGAGGCAAGGATTGAGATTGGAACAGAGGTTTAGAGGAGATTCTAGAGTGGCAAAGTTGTATTTTGTCTGGGTGTTTGGTGTCAAAGGCAGACACTAGGTAAAGTGTTAGGACAGATTTTGATCAGTTATACACTATTGCAAAAGGGAAAAAAGAGTCCAGTGTGAATGGATCTAATTTTATACAGAGGTGACTGGCTGTTTTAAAGGGAGAATAAGGGATTAGGGACGGTGGTGAGTAAGGAGCTCAGTATGGTGGTCCCTTGGTATCCGTAGGGGATTGGTTTCAGGATCTCTTTCAGATACCAAAATCCATAGATGCTCAATCTCCTTAGTTGGCCTCAGGATGCACAGGGCCGGCTGTAGTGTCAGGGAAGTGAAAACTTACATGAAGTGGGAAGAGGGGAGCCTAGCAGCACACTACTCTCCCTTTGTAGTAAGTGCTCTCTAACCCTTATACATGCTCTGGTTGTAACTAGTGAACTGAAGAGTGACTAGTAGGGGGGAAATAGGTAATTTTTGGCTGCTGAATTTGGAAATTATGAAGGATTACCTAATTCAGGAATTATGAAGAATTGGGGTGGGGCAGAGATAGGAACAAATGGTAAATGTTTTATTTTGGTTCAGTTCAACAGATGTATTTTGGCACTGGGCAATAAAGTGTGGCATTTAAGTCAAGTATGTACACAGTGTTTCAAATTGGATTTTGTGATCCATTGCTGGCGTCATGAAATCAATTTAGAAGTTTGCTTCTAGTGTTAAAAAAAATTGAAATAGAATAGAAAATATTGTATCAATATAATAGGATAAGTATTTCATGAAAAATGTGCTTCAGTTATGTAGGTACCTACTGAGTCGTTTTGTAATATGTATCTTGTTGTGGTTTGCAGTAAAACATTTTTGAAAGCCATTTCTTGTTAGCCCAACCTCTCACCAGCAAACCACTCCATCTCGTCTAATCAGTTACCATGTTTGGTAAATTTTTCTTCCTTTATGTTTCTCAAGTCTTTCTGCTTCTTTCCATCCCTTCTGCTGCTATCTTAATCAGCTCCCACTTGGACTGTTTCAGAATCATGCCACTTGGTCTCACTGTCTCCAGCCTTGCTCTCTTCATACATTTCTTTGTCTACTTGTATTTTAAGTGGAGCTACTGGGGATTGAACCTTGGACCTAGTGCCTGCTAGGCAGGCATTCTTACCACTGACCTATCTCTTCCCCCCTTTCATACATTTCTTAACATTGCATCTAGAATGATCTAAAATGCAAGTCTTCTCATCCTACTCTGTCTCTCTTTTTAAAATAGGGCTTTATTTCTCAAAGCAGTTTTAGGTTCACAGCAAAATCAAGCAGAAAGTACAGAGTTCCTACATGCTCCCTGCCCCTACCCATGCACAGCCTTGCCCACTATCCATAATCAGCATCAGTGTGTCAGTTATTATAGTCCATGAGCCTACACAGACAATTCATTATCACTCAAAGTGTGTAGTTTATGTTAGGATTCACTCTTGGTGTCGTATATTCTGTGGGTTTGGACAAATACATGATGACATATCTATTATATTATACAGAATAGTTTCCCCGCCCTGAAATTGCTCTGTGCTCTACCTGTTCATCCCTCCCTCCCCTCAGCCCCGACAGCCACTGATCTTGTTATTGTCTCCATAATTTTATCTTTTCCAGAATGTCATATAGTTGGAATCATACAGTATTTAGCCTTTTTAGATTGGCTTCTTCACTTAGTAATATGCGTTTGAGTTTCCTCCATGTCTTTCCATGGCTTGATAGCTCGTATATTTTTAGTGCTAAATTATATATATATATGTGTGTGTGTATATATATATGTGTGTGTGTATATATATACATATATATTTAAAAATATATTTTTATTGAAGTATAGTCAGTTTGCAATGTTTTGTCAATTTCTGGTGCACAGCAAAATATTTCAGTCATATAGAAACATATATATATATTCATTTTCATATTCTTTTTCACCATAGGTTACTACAAGATATTGAATATAGTTCCCTGTGCTATACAGTATAAATTTGTTGTTCACTGAATAATATTTAATTGTCTGGATGTACCTACCACAGTTTATTTATCCTTTCACCTACTAAAGACATCTTAGTTGCTTCCAAATTTGGGCAGTTACAAATAAAGCTGCTATAAACAACTATGTGCAGGTTTAAACATAAATTTTTAACTCATTTAGTAAATACCAAGGAGCACAGTTGCTGGATCATATGTTAAGAGGATGTTTAGTTTTGTAAGAAACTTCCAAACTGTCTTCCACAGTGGCTGTACCATTTTGTGCTCCCACCAGCAATGAATGAGAGTTCCTGCTGCTCCACGTCCTTGTCAGCATTTGGTGTTGTAGTATATCTCATTGTTTTCTTTCAGTCTCTTTTAAAAAAAAAATCCATTGTCTTCAGGATAAAGCCCAGGCATCACAGGACGGCATATAAAGTTGCTTGTGGGTTGACTCTAGAGCCAGATTGTCTGAAGTTTCAGCTGCACTAATTATTAACTGTGTGTCCTTGGGCAAGTTACTTAATCTCTCTGTGCCCTAGTTTCCTTATCTTAAAATGATGATGATAATAGTACCTAACTAATAGGGTTGTTGTGAGAATTGAATAGGTTAATATATATGAAGTACTTAGTACAGTAACACAGTAAGTGCCCTGTAAATGTTAGTAGTTACCATCATTTGGTCCTAAGTAACTTTTCTATCCCTGTCGCTTGCCATTTCCCACCTTCTGTTTCAACCTCTACAATATAAAATTGTTTGCATATTAAGTTGCCATATTCTCTCATTTGTAGGCCTTTGTTCTAGAATTTCCTTTTCTTTCACTTAGATAACTCTTTTTCATCCTTAAAGACTTAACTTAAGGATCAGTTCCTCTGGGAACCCTTTCTAGTCCTCCGAGGCTGAGTAGTTGTCTCTCCCAAATCATTCTGTACTTAGGACACTGTAGTGTAATTGCCTGTTTTCTGTTAGACTGGAAGCTCCCTGAGGGCATGGACCATATATTATTTATTCTTAGAGTCCAGGAACACGTTAGGTGCTCATTATGTTTTTGTTTCAATGTACAGATGAATGTATTTCTGCGATGCACTTTTGTGAGAAAATCTAACTATACTTGTTTCTATTTATTATCTCCTTCTGTATTTCTAGTTCACAAAGCCTGGACTTGAGGATTCAAGAGACTACCCTAATTTGGCAAAGGAAGCAGGTAATATAGAATATTTCAATCTTTGAACATTGTAGTTTATTGTGTGGTCTGTCTTGATAGTGGAGCAGCCTTGCAACCTTAACAGGAAGCGAGGTCAACAGAGAAGAACTATACAGACAATTGCCTAGTGGCTCACTAGAAAGGAAAAAGAGGAAAGAGCTTGGGCATCTTTAGCTGGATACTTAGAGCAGACAGTGGCCTGTGATTTTATGTGCTCTCCAGCTGTTGGGTGGGACAGCAAAAGCCTCTTGGCAAGTAAGTACGGTCACTAAAAGGGATGACTTGATTCTGGTGTGTGTGTACCTTAGAAGTTATGACAAAATTTGTGTATTCCTTTCCTAGAAAAGGAATAATCACATTCAAAATGTATTAAATAACTGTATGGTGGTTTTTCTCTCTTTGCTGAGCCAACATAGACAATTCTTTTTCTGTCACTAGGCTTGTGTGTAACTCAATGAGGTGATACAGTTTGTGGTTTATTCTAGTGAGTGTTGGTACCGTTAAGCAAAGGACTTGGGTGGATACTTGTAAGCTGGGGTGCAGAGAGGCATCCACACGTGTGTGGGTCCTTGTTCTCTAGGTATTGTTCAGAGTCACATGATTGAGGGAGGCTGTAGCTGGCTGAAGTACGGATCTGAGTTCCAGCAGGAAGATTCCCTGGTTCTCTTAAAAAAAAAAAAAAAAAAAAAAAGAGGGCAAGCATGGGAGCTCCTTTGCATGGTAGAAATGAATGTTTTAGGTTCAGGGCCAAGCTATCTAAGCTTAGGTGTCAGTTGTTTAAGGGAGTGCTGGGAAATACAGGCTTCCGACAACTTGGGAGCTCTATGGCCCCGTGAAGTTGTTAGGTACAGTACTTCTCCTGGGAAGCCTCCCCTCTCTTCCCGTTCCTGCCAGCTTGTCACCAGGCAACCCAAAAAGAGTTACTGTGGTTTTTCATTAGACACTCTTTCCTCAAGTAACTAGTCCACTCAGTGCCCATAAAGTAGATATTGTTTCAACTCTATTATTTAACTCAGTATTTAGATATTACTAACCAGGGAATCAGAGCATCTCTTTACCCCAAAAGGAAGGTTCATGAGATTTGATTAAGTGATGTTGATTCTCTGGGTGGACATTGTTCATTCAGTGTTTATTTTTTGTTTGTTAAACCTGTTCCTCTTTTATTTACTTTTTCTTGGAGGGGAGGGGGCAGGTAATTAGGTCTATTTATTTATTTTTAGAGGAGGTACTGGGGATTGAACCCAGGACCTCGTGCATGCTAAGCATGCACTCTAACAATGAGCTATGCCCTCCACCCCAAACTTTTTCCCTTGACTGATGTCTTCAAACATCTTCTGGCTTTCTCTGGAATTGGATGTGATTTAATCATTTCTTTCTATATATTTTTTTCTATTTCTTTTATTTAGTTTAAAAATTTGAGGTTAATTTTATAATACATGAGTATAATATTTTGATTATAAAATGGTAATGTTGAGGTGAAGTTATGAAGTTTGAAACTATCAGTGGGTATTGTCTAACTACAGAAATTCAGCCTGATTGACTCTGTTTACTGATTACAATTTTCTTCTTTTGAGCATAATTAGGAAAATAAACGTAATAAAGGAATTTTTATATAGAATAAACTTTGAAAACTTCACTTTGTTCTCATAAAAGCCCTTGGTTCTATTTATGGAGGGAAATGAGAAATGCTAAAGGATGACTCCATTCACATATCTGATGTAGTCTTAGGTGAGATATGTGCACCTTCAGACCACATTCTTCGCATTTAGTTGAACATACATATGTTCAAGTACAACTTGGGGGGAAAACCCTGAGATCCCATAAATGATTTTGCACTCTGCTGTCTCTGGACTTATATGTAGACGGTGGTGCTGAGGTAAGAGGATTGGTTTAATGGAAGTCTTACCCTCTAATTCTCCAAACTGGTTTTAGGAGGGGGTTCTGCGTTTTCTTTCCCATCATTTTTTAAATGCATTGAATGGAGGAGCACAACCAGCAGAATCATATCCTGTCACTTCCATTATTTAGAGACTTGAACTCCTTACACATTCCTGCATCCTCTTTTCCCTCAGAGAAAGGTTGGGGATCCCTTTGCAGCTCAATGCAAAGGGGTATAGTGACACCATGTAACTCTCTGAAACTGTTTCAGATAGTTAACTTCTGTGCTTCCTTTGTTTCCTCATCCCTTTAACATTTTTATTTAATAATTATTTAAATCTTAAATTATGTGCAGAAAATCTTAGGAGAAAGTGTTCAACAAATATTCATGAGTGAATCCTGGGCACTGGGAAGGATTCCAAGTATGGTTTACAGATGTCAGCGGTCTCACCATCTAGCATGGAAAATAAGGCAAGTTCAGATAGATGGTGCATAGACCATGCGAGGTACAACTTGCTGTTGGCGCTTTGAGAAGGGAAAGACCACAGGATAAACCTTATACCTTTTTGTTGTAACTCATTCTTTCCCAGTGATTAGAAGAGCAATGTATGTGTTTTATTGGAACACAGAATTATTTAATAATGAAGAGAAAATTTTGTGACTCAAGCCTAGCCACTGTTAACATCTTTGTGTATTCTATTTTAGTTTTTTTTTAAAATATGGCTATATAGGATCATATTCTAAATGTGGTTTTGTATCCTGATTTTTAAAATTTATTATTATGAGCATTTTCCTGTCATTTAAAGCTGTAAAATTGACTTTTGCATATTTCATTATATGTTTATACTATAATTTTTGTTGGACACTTTTAGCTTCACAATTTTTTGATGTTTTAGAAGAATTTTAGTGAATATCTCATGAAACACAAATATTTGTTCTCATTTCTAGTTATTTTTGAGGACAGAGCCTAGAAGTAGACTCCTTAGAACAATGAATGTGAACAGTTTTAAGACTCTTGTTGAATTATTTTTCAGACTGTTTATGTTATTAGAGTCTCACTAGTATCATACGAGAATGCTCTTTTTAACATAATCTCACCACCATTATTATAAGTAAAACATTAATTATTTTTGCTAAGCAGAAAAAGATAACTGGTCTGACTGAGCCAATCCTATAATCAATCATACCTCTTCTTAACTTAAAAAAATTCAAAATAATACATTCGTATGGTTAAACACACACATACAGGATGGTACTTCCCAGGCCTGTTCCCCAGGCGTTACCTTCTTTTAACTGGTTTGGCTTTAATTCTTCTGGTGGTTAATTTCCATATCTCTATTTGTTCCTCCATTCTTATTCCAGTTTTTGATTTATCAGTTTTAGACATCTGTTTGCTTCTGAGTATGGTAGATGAGGATTTAGGTCATATCTTCTCTCCAGCATCCATTCTCTTCTTGTTTATTTTCATAACTTTTCTCAGTTCTGCTAATGATCGTTTCTTCAACTTTGAATAGCAGCTTTAAATCTCTATTTCTTGTAGCATAGACATGGTCATCTCTTGATCTTGGCTTGTAAGATGACCACATGAGTGCTCCTATACGCCCCCTTCCCAACAGTGTTATTCTGTCCCAATTTTGCCGTCTAGATACGTGGTAGAGCCACAAAGATGAGTAAGACAACTTGTCATTAAGAAGCTTTAGGACTCTTCAGATTTAATATACTTATAGCTAAGTATACAGTTAGAACAGAAAATATTAAGTATCAAAAAGGAGGTGTGAAAAAGTGATGCAGTAGCTTAGAGGAAGAACTGATAACTCCTGAAAGGCAAGATCTGAGATGATTTGATGAACAATTTGTCATTTGAATTGAACATAGACTATCTAGAGGTTTATTCACTCTGGAAAGATTCTAAACTTAAATTTTACTCACTTAAAGCACTATTGGATAAAACTCTTTTGTTTTCACAGGCCAGAAGGCTTTAACAGATGCTCAGATCCCATATTCAGCAGTGGAACAGGCATGTGTTGGCTACATTTATGGTACGTGGTAGCCTATGTATTCTACAAATGACTCACCTAAATCTCTAAGCAACTACACAAACAATGCAGAAGAATTTGTGAATTTTAACCCTCACAACTCAGAATTCAGAGTCTTATTCTCATCATTCCTGGATTTCCCTTATGTGTCAGCCTGGTTTAATATATGTGTATGTATGTGTGTGTGTATATATATGCCATTAATGTAATTGCCAAAAAAGGAGACAAATTAAGAACCTTTCTTATCTTTAAAAAAAAAAGATTGCCCATAGTTCTACCATGTAAAGATAATTACTGTTCAGAAGATAAATTTTTGTTCTTTGTTGTCATAAAATTTGTATTTATTGACTTTTTGTGTATTAAACTTTTTTTAATAAACTTTTTTCTGCTTAGAAAAATGATATATACTAAGTGTAATTTTAAAAAAAGGAAACACAGAAAAAGCACAAGAAAAAATAAGTCACCTGTAATCTCATTATCCAGAGATTATTACCATTAATTTTTTGGTGTATATCCTTCAGTGAGTATGAATATGTGTGAAAACATATGCACATATAATTTTCTCTTAAAATAAGGTCTTAGTATACATACTTTTTTGGTAACCTCCTTTTCTCATTTTACTATATTCAGTATTTTCCATGTCATTAAGTCTTCTTTCATATCATTATTAATGTTTTTCAATTGTTTTTTTCTGGAATACAGTAAATATTTACATGGTACAAAAATACAAAAGGTGGATAGTTATATAGTGGGAAGTCTCACTCTTATTCCTGTCTTCCTGTCCCATGGTTTCCCTTCCCTTAGAAAACTAGTTTCATTAATTCCGTTAAACAATCTTTTAATTTTTAATTTTTTTCCTTTTTTAAAAAAATTGAAGTGTAGTTGATTTACAATATTGTGTTTCATGTGTACAGCAAAGTGATTCAATTACATACATATTTTCAGATTATTTTCTATTATAGGTTATTACAAGATATTGAATATTATTCCCTGTGTTATTCAGTAAATCCTTATTGATTATCTATTTTATATATAGTAATGCAGTTTCACTAATTTCTAGTGTATCTTTTCATAGGTAGTTTATACATATAAAAACAAATATGTGTGAGTGTGTAAGTACTCTCTCCCCTTTCTTTTGTTACACACAATAGCATAATATACACACTATTTTGTATCTTGCTTTTTTTTTTTTTACTTAGTTCTTGATGACTATTCCAAATTGTTTTGTTTCATAAAGAGCTTCATTGGTCTTTTTTAATGATAGCATAATATTCCATTGGATAGATATATCATGATTTATTTAATTTACCCCCTTTTAATGGACACTTTGAATGTTCCCAGTCTTTTTACAGCATTTTAAATTATTGCATGATATTCTTGGAGATTTGCTACAGTTTATTAGTAATAATGATCCCGATTCTTGGGCATTTTAAATTATTTCTCATTTCTAGTTATTATAAATGGCTATAATAGACATTACAGTAGATGAATCTTTGTGCATATCTGTGATTATTCCTTTGTGATTTCAAGATAGCAAAAGAATTTTTTTTCTTGTTGTTGTTTGTTTTGGGGGGAGGTAATTAGGTTTAATTAATTAATTAATTAATTATAACGGAAGTACTGGGGTTGAACCCAGGACCTCGTGCATGCTAAGCACACATTCTACCACTGAACTACATCTTCCCTCTCAAGAGAATGCTTGAAGGGAAATTTACTAGGTCAAAGAAAAGTAAAATGTATTTATGAAAAGGAGATCCTGAACCTTGCTGTTCTCCTTGAAGACTTCTGGGGAGAGTCTGTACTCCAGGTGTTCCCATCATACTGCTCCAACATGTCTGCCTTGGTGGCATGTTACATGAGAAAGGGAGTCAAATGTGTATTCAGCTTGGATCATTATTTTTCTGGAATGCCCTGGCATGCGGGATCTTTTAACTTTTCAAAGTTGTGAAACTTTATATGAAGAGAAAAGCATGGACATTTAATCAGTTGGTTTAGTTCTAAAAGATTTATATCTGGCAGTATACATGAAATATTGCTTCCTTTATCATGTTGCCCTAGCCAGATTGAATTGTTTCCTATTACTTGGTGGTTATTTCTCTACTTTCCTACCTCTGTATTATGTAAAGAAAGTGCACATATATTCTGTGTTTTGAGAACTTTTTATATTTGCACAGTTTATGATGCCTAATGCTAAAACTGTTCCTGAGTAAGATATCAATAGTGTATTTATTGTTCTGCCCATGTTGTAAGCTAGACAAAGGCATTATATTGAAAAAAACCAGTATGTTTTATTATGTTGCATTGCAGCTCCATAATTCTCTTACTACATATATAAAATTTTTTGTTTCTTTCTCTATATAGGTGACTCTACCTGTGGGCAGAGGGCTATCTATCACAGTTTGGGACTGACTGGAATTCCTATAATCAACGTCAATAACAACTGTTCTACTGGTTCGACTGCATTGTTTATGGCCCGGCAGTTGATTCAGGGTGGTAAGAAGTGCCTGTCTGTCTACTGTACTTGAATAGATGTCGGGTTATTGCCCCTCTTTCATCATTTCTCCATATGGCCATCAGAGGGATTGCTTTATAATGTATTTCTTTAAAAAAAAATAGCAATTTTATTGAGATATAGTGTCTGCCGTAAAATTCACCCTTTTATAGTGTACTATTCAGTATTTTTAGTATATTTACAGATTCATGCGACTAACACCTCTGTCTAGTCTTTGAACATTTTTATCACCCCCAAAAGAAAGCTGTACCCATTAGCAGTCACTTCCCATTTCCCCCTCCCCACAGCCCCTCTAATCTACTTTCTGTCTCTATGGATTTACCTATTCTGAACATTACATAAAAGGAATCATACAATATATGGCCTTTTATGGCTTCTTTCACTTAGTATATTTTCACAGTTCATCCATGTTGAAGCATGTATCAGTACCTCATTCTTTTTTATGGCCAAATAATAATCTGTTGTATGGATACACCACATTTTGTTTGTCCATTTATCAGTTGATGGCCATTGGGTTGTTTCCGTTTTTTGGCTATTATGAATAATGCTACAATAAACATTTGTGTACAACATTTTTTGTGGTCATATGTTTTTCATTCTCTTGGGTATTTGTCATATTCTGTACTTCCAAATGTTCTAGGCTCTTTCATTAGGCTCTCTGTTCTTTCTTCTGATTGATTACTGATTGTTGCTCCGCTACTCAGTGTTTTAATTGTTGGAGCTTTATGTCTTCATGTTTGAAAATGCTAGTATGCTCCATGCCCTATCTCACTATTTTTCTTTCCTTTTTTTAAAGAAAAATTTTGGCAATTCTGCCTTGTTTTGCTGTTCAGTTGAACTTTAACATCATTTTTAGGTGTCCCCTCCCTCCAAAAATAATTCTGTTGAGATTTTGATCAAGATCCTTTAAAATATTTTAAAATTTTAATTAATGTTTTAAAACGCAAAATTAGCTATTTACATTTGTTATTCACTGGAACATATTTCCACATTAATGAAAAGTTTTATTAACATTGAGAGTCAAAGGAAGGATTGAATACTTATTTAAATACTTACTTAAGTATTTAATGGTATTTTGTTGGGTATCTGGAAATTTAATTTTTCAAAATAATTACATTTTCTTTCAAGGTCTGGCAGATTGTGTCTTGGCTCTTGGCTTTGAGAAGATGGAGAAGGGACCCATTGTAAATTCAGTGAGTCTCATGTATTCTTATTTTGGAATTACTATAATACTATGAGAAAACTTTGCCCATCTGACTACCATAAACAGAACTTATCAAAGCTGAAAGGTGACATTGTTGTGTATGCATAGATCCTGGTATTTTAGACAGTAAAGAATCACAGATATAATTTTGTTCAGCCCCTTTATTTTGTGAAATTAATGTTCAGACAGGTCAGATGATTGACTCTGAGGTTGACTTGTCTATTTAATTTGAAAGTCATTCATTCATTCAAAAATTAATTCCATTCAACACACTGAAGAGCCTTAATAAAGTGTGTGACTTCTGTTTTTGGTAATGTCTAGCCAAGTTATTTAAATCATTTCTCCTACTGTTGACAACTAAAATATTTGAATGGAATAGAATTAAAATATCCTAAAGACACTGAAGAGCTAACAAGAGAGAATAATTGCCAGAAAATTAAGATCAGCATTTGACGCTGCTTTTGGGTTTGCTGATCAGGAAGCTGTGAACTTCAATTTTGATGGTCCCCTAAAATGAAGAGGAAAGTAGTCACAGCTCAGTTCCTCCCGAGATTAGAAATTTAACACCCACTCCCCACCTGTGGGGTTAAACCTTTTAGGTAAAGGTGAATGTGAAGTAAAACTGCCCACCCTCCACCCTGTTTTCCCCAGTTCCTTGCGATTCCAGGGAGAGTAGCCGTGGCCATGAGCAGAGCAAGGGAGAAAAGAGAGAAGGGAAAATAATCAGAAAGCCTTTCACTGATGATTAATAAAGCACAGGCTATCCCTCATGTGGGCTTGTTGCCAAAATCTTCATTTACCTGGGTGGTCAAAGAAACCTCAAACCATAAATTGAGTCTAAATTGATTTCAGAATGGTAGTAACCTAGGTACTTAACAGAAGCAACTGCAAATTTTCTTTTGGAGGAAAGCATTTTCCTTCTAGGCTTTGAGAACTCTTCAAGTAAGTTTTCAAGGACATGCAACCAAGGATAACCAAGCATTAAAGAAACAAGGCACCATCTTTGCGAACCAGGAGAAAGGAGGAACAGTGAAAAGTGATCTGTGCAGACATCAAAAACTGTGTTTATTGGATACAGACTTAGGCATGCTTACTGTGCTTAAAAAAATAAAAGACAAGCTTGGAAATACCATAGGGGTGCAGGAAACTGCAAAAAGGGACATTAAAGGAATTGAAAGAAACAAATAGAAAAGAAAAATGAAATATTAAAATTAAAAATTAAAAATTCTATTTTTTGTCACTATTTTATTTATTTCCTCTCTGATCTTTGTTATTTCCTTCCTTCTACTAATTTTAGTCTTGGGTTATTTTTCTAGTTCCTTGAGGTATAAAGTTAGGTTGTTTATTTCCAATCTTTCTTCTTCTTAATATAGACATTTATTTTTATGAATTTCCCTCTTAGAACTGTTTTTGCTGCATCCCCAAAATTTTGGTATGTTGTATTTCCATTTTCATTTATCTCAAGATATTTTATGATTTCTTTTGACTTCTTCTTTAAAATATTTGTTGTTCAGTAGCATGTTGTTTAATTTGCATATATTTGTGAATTTTTTAGTTTTCTTCTTGTAACTGTTTTCAAATTTTAAACCACTGTGGTTGGAAAAGAAGCTTTCTATGATTTTAATCTTAAATTTATTAAGACTTGTTTTGTGGCCTAACACATGATATGTCCTGGAGGACCTACTTGAGAAGAATGTGTATTTTCTTGCTTTTGGGTGGAATGTTCTGTAAATATCTGTTAAGTCCATCTGGTCCACTATGTTGTTTAAAGTCAATGTTCCCAGACAGAAGTCTGAATGATCTATCCACTGGTGAAGGTGGAGTATTAAAATTCCCTCCTATTATTGAATTGCTGTCTATTTTTCCCTTTAGGTCTGCTATGTTTGCTTTATATATTTAGATACTCCTGTGTTGGATGCATAAATATTTACAAATGTTACACCCTTTTATTGGATTGACCCCTTTATCATTATATAATGACCTTCTTTTTCTCTTATTACAGTCTTTGTTTTAAAGTGTATTTTGTCTGATATAAGTACAATTAGCCCTTGATACATGGGTTTAAACTGTTTAGGTCCATTTTATGCAGATCTTTTCAAAAGTGAATACTACAGTACTATCCACGGTTGGTTGAATTCGCTCGTGTGGAACTGTGGATATGGAGGAGCTGTATATGCAGAGGGCAGACTATAAGTTGTATGTGGATTTTTCAACTGGCCCCTAACCCCCATGTTGTTTAAGGTTCAACTGTATAGCTACCATAGCTTTCTTTTGGTTTCCATTTGCATGGAATCTCATTTTCCATCTCTTCACTTTCAGTCTTTGTGTGTCCTTACACCTGAAATGAGTTTCTTGTAGGCAGCATATAGATGGGTGTTTGTTTTTTTTTAATCCATTTATCTACTCTGTATCTTTTGATTGGAGAATTTAGTCCATTTACACTTAAAGTATTGTTGATAAGTATGGACTTATTGCCATTTTGTTGTTTTCTGGCTGTCTTGTAGGGTAGAGGCATTATTTGAAGAAATAATGGTTACTATATTTCTTGAATTGGCAAAGAATACTAATTTACAGATTGAAAAATCCCAGTGAATCCAAAGTAGGATAAATAAAAAGAAACCAGTACATAGACATGTCACAGTGAACTGCAAAACAAAACAAAACAAAACAAAACAAAAACAAAGAGAATAGTGGGGTTAATATTAGTATCTTCTTTTATGAAGAATATTACTAGAACAGAAAGTTACAAATTTTTTTTTGTATGTCTATGGGTGTTGAGTTTGGGGTTCATGCCAGCTTTAGAATAATTCTGCATTCTGTTTGTCAAAAAGCAATTAGAAAATTATTCAAAGCAGTTTTTAAGTAATTTTAAGCAACTTGTAAAGCAATTCTCAACAATTTAAAGACTAAGGGCCTCTGAGTTTAGTTATCAACATGATTTTAAAGAGTTATATTTTAGATTAATTGTAGTCTCTTCATCTTAAAAGTAGTCTTCATTTAGTAATAATCATTTAGTAATAATCATCTTCTTCAGTAGTGAAGGTTCCTACTTTTTAGTTTTGTTTCTCCAGTATCAAGTGGATTTCATATATACTTATATTTCCCTGCCCAAGAGGAATTGCTTCTTAAATTATATACTTGATGACTGTTTAAAATACAAGTATCTAGTAATTAATCTCACTGCTAAATCAGATTTTATTATAGAAGGTGCTACAATATAAAAATAGAATCACTGTTAGAAAATGAGTTGAAGATAAGTTGTCTTTCTTTTTTTTTTTTAAATCATAAACTACTTCCTTTAATTTAAAAGTTCAGAGTTTTGGCCACCTCTCTCTCTCTCTCTCTCGTCTTTTGAGATGGCCGGCACTCTATCTATATACTTTATTTTATTTTATTTTTAACTTTTTTTTATTGGGTTATAGTCATTTTACAAGGTCATGCCAAATTCCAGTGTAGAGCACAATTTTTCAGTTATACATGAACATACATATATTCATTGTCACTTTTTTTTCCACTGTGAGCTACCACAAGATCTTGTATGTATTTCCCTGTGCTATACAGTATAATCTTGTTTATCTATTCTACATATGCCTGTCAGTATCTACAAATTTCAAACTCCCAGTCTGTCTCTTCCCAACCCCTACCCCCTTGGCAACCACAAGTTTGTATTCTATGTCTATGAATCTGTTTCTGTTTTGTATTTATGTTTTTTTTTAAATTTAGATTCCACGTATGAGTGATCTCATATGGTATTTTTCTTTCTCTTTCTGGCTTACTTCACTTAGAATGACATTCTCCAGGAGCATCCATGTTGCTGCAAATGGCGTTATTGTCGGTTTTTATGGCTGAGTAGTATTCCATTGTATAAATATACTACCTTTTCTTTATCCAGTCATCTGTCAATGGACATTTAGGCTGTTTCCATGTCTTGGCTACTGTAAATAGTGCTGCTATGAACATTGGGGTGCAGGTGTCTTTTTGAAGTAGTGTTCCTTCTGGATATATGCCCGAGCAGGATTCCTGGGTCATATGGTAAGTCTATTCCTAGTCTTTTGAGGAATTTCCATACTGTTTTCCACAGTGGCTGCACCAAACTGCATTCCCACCAGCAGCATAGGAAGGTTCCCTTTTCTCCACAGCCTCTCCAGCACTTGTCATTTGTGGATTTTTGAATGATGGCCATTCTGACTGGAATGAGGTGATACCTCATTGTAGTTTTGATTTGCATTTCTCTGATAGTGATATTGAGCATTTTTTCATGTGCCTATTGATCATTTGTATGTCTTCCTTGGAGAATTGCTTGTTTAGGTCTTCTGCCCATTTTTGGATTGGGTTGTTTGTTTTTTTCTTATTAAATCATGTGAGCTGCTTATATATTCTGGAGATCAAGCCTTTGTCGGTTTCACTTGCAAAAATTTTCTCCCATTCCGTAGGTTGTCGTTTTGTTTTACTTATGGTTTCCTTTGCTGTGCAGAAGCTTGTAAGTTTCATTAGGTCCCATTTGTTTATTCTTACTTTTATTTCTATTGCTTGGGTAGACTGTTCCAGGAGAACATTTTTGAGATGTATGTCAGATAATGTTTTGCCTCTATTTTCTTATAGGAGGCTTATTGTATCTTGTCTTATGCTTAAGTCTTTGATCCATTTTGAGTTTATTTTTGTGTATGGTGTAAGGGAGTGTTCTAGCTTCATTGATTTACATGCTGCTGTCCATTTTTCCCAACGCCATTTGCTGAAGAGACTGTCTTTATTCCATTGTATATTCTTGCCTCCTTTGTCGAAGATGAGTTGATCAAAAGTTTGTGGGTTCATTTATGGGCTCTGTATTCTGTTCCATTGGTCCATATGTCTGTTTTTGTACCAATACCATGCTGTTTTGATTACTGAAGCTCTGTAGTAATGTCTGAAGTCTGGGAGAGTTATTCCTCCAGCCTCTTTCTTTTTCTTCAGTAATGTTTTGGCAATTCTAGGTCTTTTGTGGTTCCATATAAATTTTATTATGATTTGTTCTAGTTCTGTGAAATATGTCCTGGGTAATTTGATAGAGATTGCATTAAATCTGTAGATTGCCTCAGGCAATCCAGGAGCATGGGATGCCTTTCCATTTTTTTAGTCTTCTTTAATTTCCTTCATTAGTGGTTTATAGTTTTCCGTGTATAAGTCTTTCACCTCCTTGGTTAGATTTATTCCTAGGTATTTTATTACTTTGGGTGCTATTTTAAAGGGGATTGTTTCTTTACTTTCTTTTTCTGTTGATTCATCGTTAGTGTAAAGAAATGCAGCTGGCTTTTGAACGTTAATCTTGTAACCTGCTACCTTGCTGAATTCTTCGATTAGTTCTAGTAGTTTTTGTGTGGACCTTTTAGGGTTTTCTATATATAGTATCATGTCATCTGCATATAGTGACACTTTTACTTCTTCTTTCCAATGATTTGAATCCCTTTTATTTCTCTCTCTTGCCTGATTGCTGTGGCTAGGACTTCCAAGACTGTGTTGAATAGGAGTGGTGATAGTGGGCAGCCTTGTCTTGTCCCAGATTTTAGAGGGAAGCTTTTGAATTTTTCACCATTGAGTACTATTCTGGCTGTAGTTTTGTCATATATAGCTTTTATTATGTTGAGATATGTTCCGTCTATACCACTTTGGTGACAGTTTTTATCATAAATGGGTGTTTAATTTTATCAAATGCTTTTTCTGCATCTATTGAGATGATCATGTGGTTTTGTCCTTTCTCTTGTTGATGTGATGTATTACATTGATTGATTTGCGTATGTTGAACCACCCTATGTCCCTGGGATGAACCCCACTTGATCATGATGTATAATATTTTTTGTGTGCTGTTGGATTCTATTTGCTAATATTTTGGTAAGGATTTTTGCATCTATGTTCATCAGTGATATTGGTCTGTAGTTCTCTTTTTCGGTAGTGTCTTTGCCTGGTTTTGGTATCAGGGTGATGGTGGCTTCATAGAATGAGTTTGGGAATATTCCCTCCTTTTCAATCTTCTGGAAGAGTGTGAGAAGGACTGGTATGAGTCCTTCTTTGTATGTTTGGTAGAATTCTCTGATGAAGCCATCCAGTCCTGGACTTTTATTTGTAGGGAGGTTTTTTACTGCTAATTCTATTTCATTTCTAGTGATTGGTTTGTTCAAGGGGTCACTTTCTTCTTGATTCAGTCTTGGTGGACTGCATGTTTCCAGAATCTTGTCCATCTCCTCTGGGTTATCCATTTTGGTTCCATATAGTTTTTCATAATATTCTCGTATGATATTCTGTATTTCTATGTTATTTGTTGTAGAAGATAACTTGTCTTTTGTCTGAAATTATACTATTAATCTAACTCATGAGGTCAGTCTGATTCAATTTTCTGTGTTCAGACATTAAAGGACCTCTAGCCCAAATTAAGTTAAATACATGTGATAGTATCTCTTAGAATCAAGAGTGTCCGGCATAGAACAGGGATTCAAATCAACAGAAGCTATTTTCCTTTTTCTCTTAGAGAACGTTTTAAGAAAGTGGTGGAAGTTAGGTTGGGTCTTAAAGATGATTAAGAGATAATAATATATATATATATATATGTATAATTTTTTGTATAATAAATAAGGATAACTATAATAATAAAATAAAGATAATTGAAGATCAGGGAAGATAAGGTCTTCCTGGGTGTGGGAGAAAACATCCTGAGCCAAGTCATGAATGTTGGAGTGAATATAGTATATTCAGGGGACAGCCTGAAAAACTAGATTAGAGAGTGGCAACTCGAGAAGATGCAAGTAAGACTGTTAGGTGATTGCCTAATGGGAGTGACTAACATTATGATACATGAAAAATAGATTTTTTTTCTTTAGTAGTGAAGGGTAGTTACCTTTATAACTTTTATTTCAAAATTACCAAAGCCACAAAATAGTAAAATTCATCCATAATCCCATAATTTAAAAAAAGTGTGTGTGTGTATATGTATATATATAAATAAAGTCCTTGTGCCTGTTTAATCTTGCCCTTCAGAGGTAGCCAGTGTATCTATATGTACTTTCTTTTTTCCAAGTTTATACAGACATACCTAACCAAGCATTTATACACTTATACATGTTCATAATGTTCAAAAAAATTGATATGTTCATAAAGATTAATGATTTTATGTATATTACTTTTTTAGTTATAAAATGGACAGCTTTCCTGCTTAGGCTATATTGATATGCTTCCTTACTTTTAACAGCTGCCTAGTATCCCATTGCATGGCTGTAAGGTTTTTAACCATTCCCGTCTGCCCTTTGGATTAGGTTGTTTAATTTAGTCTTACCTTTTTTGTTTGCTTGTTTTTGCTGTTATAGTGCTCCAGTCAACATTCTTATACATATATCTTTACTTACTCAGGCTATTTTTTCTATAGGATAGATTCCTGGAGTAGGTGAACAATTTAAACAGTGTTTTAGTTAGAGGCGGCTGAAGATGTTTCACAGGTAAAGTGAATTCATGAGGCCCAGCGTGAAGTAATTACCTAGTGACATAGGACCCAGTTAAGCAGTTAGTGATACAGCTAAGACCAGATCTCTTAGTCCAAATGTAAACTTTTTGCTATCCCTGGAGAACCTATCATTTTCTCCCTTCTCTTCTACTGAGTTTCTTCTTTCTCCATTTCTCTTTTATGCTTTGTTTTTCCCTCTTTTTTAACTCTATCTGACATGAAATACTTTTGTTGGTATTTCACCACTCCCTTATTCTCACCTACATCTGCATTTATTTTTTCCCCTCTTTTTCTTCTTCTTTTTCCTTATTCATTTCTTAATTATAGCAACTTGTAACTGAATTTATTGAGTACAGTGTTGTATTTCTGATCCTGAATTTAAATATCAGGTGATTGAACAGTCTATTTGAATGTAACAAAAATTAACTTGCTATTTCTGTTTCTGGCCCCTAGGTGGCTCTGTAGGCAGAGGCTTTAACTTAACACCCCTGCTTCGCTGTTAAGTGGTTTCTGTCATTGTTCTGTATATTTCCCTTCAGATCATGTGTCCTGACTTTTCCCTTTTTATGGGTATGCTGCAAACAAAAGTAATAATTTCCTTTTATAGAGGATAGAATTATTACCTTGAATTAAAAAGATACTCGTTCCACTGGGAATACTATTCACAACAAACAAATACATGTGGCTACCTACCTGGTTCAAATATTTCTGATGAAAATTTAGTGTCCAAGTTGACATGTATTGTAACCATAAAATACACAGTGGATTTTGAAGATTTCCTAAGAAAAAAGAATGTAAAATGTCCCAATTTTAAGAAATATTTCCGTTGATAATATTTTTGATATATTGGGTTAAATAAATATATTCATATTAATTCTGCGTATTTCTTTTAATTTCTTAAATAAGGCTCCTTGAAAAATTATCATTACATATATGGCTTACACATTATTTTTTTCTTTATTGACCTGAGTGTAGGCAAGGGACTTAAGAGGTTGTTGCTCTTATGAGGTGAAATGGATCTATGGTTCCCAGTGTTGGCACTTCCTACTAGTTGGTTTTTGTTGGTTAATTTTGCAACTTCTTCAGAGCTGGAATGTTGCCACTCAAATGTCCTCTAACCACTTATTTTTTTAGTCCATTTAAGCATGTGATTCTGTTGGTCCTCAAGTCAGCAGCAAGCAAGGAGGAATTGCTTAAGTCATCTCTTGATTGGATGTTAGGCATCAGAGGAGGTCTGGGGTTAACTGTTCATATCACAGACAAATATAGGAGAAAATTGGGACTTAAATTTACTGAAGAAGTGGAGGAACAATGTATTCTTGTTTTTTGTTTTTCGCCGAGACATCTCTTCATTATCTCTTTAGGCTGAGGTTGCTCTGTTTTTAACTTCCTAGGGGGGACAGAAAAAATAAAGAAGATACAATCATGTGTAATGACAATCATTAGTGATTTGCTAATTTAGCAAAAAAAAAGTTGATTGTGCTGCATCTATAATTTGATTTACTTCATTTTTCACTTAACATTATTTTTGAGTACTTCATGTTAAAAATTATTTGTAAGCAAAAATTTTTGATGGCTGCATTACAGTTTGTCATGTGGCTATATTATAATTTACTTAACATTGCTCCTCTTATTGGACATTTAGATTTTTTTTCTTTATTATAACTGTAAATTACACTATGATGAACATGATTTAAACAGTATTTTTCTATATTTGATTATTTTCTTAGGATAGATTCTAAAGTGATATTCTTTAGTAAAAGTTATGAACTTTTTCTTTTAAAGAATGATGACTTTATTATTTTCAAAAATGAATTCAAGCTAATTACAAAGAATTCAAACAATACTATAAAATCCAAAGGAGGAAAAAAGTTTTCCCATCATTAACCCCCTATTCCCATGCTTTTCCTGTATGTATGAGAGATCTTTATTTTGTTTGTTGTTATTATTTCATTGGTTAATATGGTGAATTATATTGACTGATATTTGAATATTAACCCATCCTGTATTCCTGGGGTAAATGCTCGGTTGTGATGTATTATCTTTCATATGTTTTTTTGGATTAAATTTGTTAACATTTTGTTAAGGATTTTTGTGTCTATGTTCATGAGAGTGTTGATTTGTTTTCTTTTTGTTTTAATGTTTATTTACTTTTGATATCTGTATAATGCTGGCCTCAAAGGATAGTTGAGAATTTTTCCTTTCTCTTCTGTTTTTTTCTCGGGGGAAGAGTTTGTGTATATAACTGGTATTTTTTTCCCTTAAATGTTTAGTAGCATTCACCAGTGTACATCTAGGTCTGTAGTTTTCTTTATAGGAAGGTTTTAATTTCAGTTACTTTAGTAAATAAATTACTATTCAGGTTATCTTTTTTTTTTGAGAAGGCTTTGATAGTTTGTGCCCTTTAAGGAATTTATCCATTTCATCTAAATTGTTGAATTTATTGACGAAAAGTTGTTCATATTATGCACGTAGTATCCCCTTAGAGTAGGATTTTTAGACATGTCCTCTCTCTTCTTCTGATGTTGGTAATCTTTATCTTCTCTCTTTTTTTCCATGATCAATATAACAAAAGATGTTTACCAATTTTATTGATCTTTTCAGAAGACCAGCTTATGTTTTCATTGATTTTCTCTATTTTTTCTCTTTTCTGTTTCATTCTACTAATTTTTATTCATTCTGTTTCATTCTGATCATTTTCTGTTTTGATCTGTTGCGATCCTTAATATTTCATTTCTTCTTACACTAGGTTTAATTTACTCCATTTTTGTAGGTTATTAAGCTGGAAGCTTAGGTCACTGATTTTAAGTATTTTCAAATATAGGCATTTAATGCTGTAGGTGTCTTAAAACACTGCTTAAGCAGCATACCACACATTTTTTGTGTCATACTTTCATTTCACTTAGGTCAAATTATTTTGTAGTTCCATTGTGATTTCTTCTCTCACCCATGTTTTAGAAGTGTGTTGCTTACCTTCCTAATATTTAGCGCTTTTTCCAGATATCTTTCTGTTATTTGTTTCTATTTTAATTATCTGTAGTCAGAGAATATATTTTGTATGACGTGATTACTTTTTAATTTATCGAGACTTGATTTTTGGCTCAAGATAGTCTGAACAGTAAATAATCTGTGTGTGCTTGAGAAGAGTATGTACTCTACTGTTACTGGATGGAGTGTTCTATAAATGCTGAGTGAAGTTGGTTGGTATTATTGATCAAGTCTTCTATATACTTACTAATTTTTCTGTCTACTTGTTCTATCAGTTATTGAGAAGGGAGTATTGAGGTCTCCTGCTAAATCTGTGGATTTGTCCTTTTTTTTCAGTTTTATCAGTTTTTCCTTCATGTACTTTGAAGCTCTTATAATAGATATGTTAGCATTTAGAATTGTTATGTCCTTTATAGACTGGCCTCTTCATCGTTGTGAGAGGCTGTGAGGTGTGTGACACCATGAAACTGAAAATGCATTCATGAAATTTTTTATGGATCCCAGCCAGGTGCTCCTTTTGTCAGACCCTGCCTTTAGAAGGATTTTAGGCTGCTTTTAAGAATTTATCTCTTGTAGTGTTCTTTGATCTTTTATCTGTTTTGTCTGATATTCACATAGCCATTGTAGCTTTCTTTTGAGTAGAATTAGAATTTTCTTTTTCCATCCTTTTATCTATTTCTGTCTTTATGTTTGAATTAGGTTTTTGTAGGCAGCATTTAGTTGGGTCTTGCTTTATAACAGTATAAAAATCTCTGCCTTTTAATTGGGCTTTTTATATCATTTCCACTTAATGTAGTTATTGAGATAGTTGGTTTCAAATTAGTGGTTAGTGGACACTGATGCCTACTGGCTTATACCAGCTTGTAATATCTGGTTATGCATATCTCTACTCATCTATGCTTTCAGTGACATCATGCTAGTAGATTCAAATTGGCCATGGTGGGAATATTTATACCACAGAATTGGCACCTGCTATCAGTTAGGCTCCCTCATCCCCCTTGAGCCTATTAAACATTTACTAGGACACCACTGATTTAAATCTATCATTTTTCTACTTGTTTTCTTTTGTTTAGTATCTTCTTTATTCCTTCTTTCCTCTTTGCCTCCTGTCAATTGAGAATTTTTTTATAATTTTATTTTGTCTGTTTTATGAGCATATTAACTATACCTCTGGTCCTTTGTTTTGCTTTTAGTGGTTGCTTTAGGGTTTAAAGTATCCATTAACTTGTTCACAAAATATCTTCAATGTTTAATGTAACATTTTGACTGTTCACTATAGTATTACATGAACCTTACAAAGTATTTTTTGTTGTCTCTTCCCAGAAACACATATTACTTCTATACATGTTATAAACCCCACATTAGTTATTGATTTTTCTTTAGTCAATCATTTTTTAAAGACTTCTTAAAGAGAAAAAACTTTATATTTCTCTACATGTTTATCATTTTCAGTGTTCTTTATTTCTTTATATTGATTCTAATTTTCCTCTAAGATCATTTTCCTTCTTCGTGAAGAATATCCTTTAACATGTCACATAGTGCTGATCTGCTGGTGATGAATTCTCCATTTTCGTATGTTATAATAAGACTTAATTTACCCTGATTTTTGAAAAATGAATTTGCTGAGTACAGAATTCTAGTTTAGCTTTACTTTTTAAAAAAATTTTAGTTCTTTAAGGATGTTGTTTCACTGTCTTTTGGCTTTCATTATTTTTTATTTAAAGTCTGCTGTCATTCTTATTTTTTATTCCTCTATAGTTAATGTATATTTTTCTTTGGTTAATTTTAAGATTTTTTTCTTTATCACTGGTTTTGAGCAATTTATTATGGTGTATCATGGTGTAGTTTTATCATGTTTCTTGTGCTTGGAGTTTGTTGAGATTCCTGGATATGTGGATTATGGTTTTCATCAGATTTGAAATTTTTTTATCTATTATGTCTTAAAATATTTTTTTCTAACATCTCTCTCCATCTTCTATTTTTCTGAGACTCCAGTTGCACATCTACTAAACTTCTTGATTGTTGTTCCACAATTCACTGATTTTTTTGTTCACTTTTTTGTTTTAATTTACTAGTCCTTAGGTTTACTAATCTGTGCAGCATTGTCTCTACTGTTAATTCTGCTGAGTTTACCTTTCATTTCAAACAATGTATATTTTGTCTCTAAAAGTTTCATGTGGGTCTTTTTTTAAAATATCTTCCATCTTTTTCTTTGTCATGTTCATGATTTCTTTTATCTTCTTGAACAAATGGAATATATTTATAGTAATTGTTTTTTAATGTTCTTATCTACTAATTCTATCATCTGTGTCATTTCTATTGATTGAGTAATTCACTCTTTGCAGGTTGTACTTTGTTGTTTCATTGCATGCCATGTAATTTGTTTTAATCATGCCTTGTAATTTTTGATTGAAGGCTAGATGTTGTAAATTTTACTTTATTAGGTGTTGAATTTTTATATTCCATTAACTATTTAGGGGTTTGTTCTGGGGTGGTTGTTTTTTAAAAATGGTTCCACCATTTTGAGATATGCTTTTAAGCTTTGTTAGGTAGAATCAGAACAGCTTTTATTCTAAGGCTAAACTGACCCTGCTACTTGAGCAATACCTTCAGTACTCCATTGATGCCTCATGTGTTAGGAAATGTTTCCATCGTGGTTTTGGGAATAAAAACTATTCCTGGCCCTGTGAGAATTGTTCTGTCTGCTCCTTTCCGGTGATTCTTTCCCTGGTTTCAGTAGTTTTCTCATACTTACGTATTGATCAGACTCAAGGGGAGCTCCCTTCAGATCTTCAGACAGGTGTCTATCTCTTCTCTCCATTACTCTTCTTTGTGAATTCTAGATGTCTTGGTCTCTCTGAACCCTGAACTCTATTTCTTCAGCTTAGGGAGTCTGCTGGACTCTGTTACTCCTCCCTGCTCTTTCCAGGTAGTAATCTGGGAGCAATTGTAATGCTCACCTTATCTATTTCCCTTCTTTCAGAGATCAGTGTACTTAGCTTTATGTTATCCATTGTCTGAAGACAGTTGCTTTGTGTGTTTTGTCCAGGTTTTTAGTTACTTAAGATAGAAGGGTAAATCTGGTTTCTGTAGTCCATCATGACTAGAAGCAGAAGTTATTTATCATTGTTTTCATTAGCATTCCCTTTTAACTTGTATGCAACATTTTATGTATTGAAACTTTTTTTAGATTTCTTTTGACAGAAATAAATTTCCACCTGTGGTAATCCAAACACATAATTATCTATACTTATTTTTAAGAATTCTATGTTCACAGATTCGACAGGACCCATTTATCAGCTCATTTTGTCTTTATCCTTTGGATTGTCAAGTTGCTTATCATGTCTAACTCAATAATTTTCCTCCTTTAAGCCTATTTTTTCTTAACCTTAACTTTTTCTTAGCATTTCATTTAGAACCCTTTTGTGGACCCCCAAAACTTTATTTGTTCAGTCAACAGTTGTTTATGGAATATTTACTATGTGGTGAGCTATATGCTAGGCATTGTGTATACATACAAAGTGTATGAGAAAGAGTTCCTGCCCTCAGGGAGCTCATAGTCTAATAAATAAACTGTCAAGAAACAGTTTCCTTTTGTAGAATATTTGCAGTAGGAACTGTGTTTTTCTATTCCAGAATCATGGAAATAGAGGTGATTGCACTGAGTATCACTTTATCTGAATCTTAATTTGCTTCTTTTCTCAAACACTCAAGACTGCTCCTGCCTTGGGACCTTTGTTCCTCTGCCTACAATGCTCCCCTCCCAAGATTATACAGATGATTTACTCTTACTCCTTTATATCCCTGCTCAAATATCATTTTATCAACTAGACCTCCCCTGACTATTTTCTATAAAATACCACTTCTTACCTTTAATATCCCTTACTTGGATTTATTCTTTATAGCATTGCTATTTACATTTTAATTAATTTTCATCCTCATCACCTTCTGTCTCCTCTTCCCTGAAATGTAAATGCCTGGTGAACAGGGACTTTACCTGTTTTGTTCACTGTTTTATCCCCAGCACTTAGAGTAGTTTCTGGCACATACAGGATTCCTTACAAATGTTTCTTGAAAGAATTAATACCTCTTTGGTCACTTGATTTTTTTTCCTTCCCATGTTTCCCTGCAAAGCATTTTCTGACTGATTTTATTCACATTGTCCATTTTTTGCTTACCTTGCTTTTGGAATAAGCAAATGCCTTAGTAACATTGTAATAGTTAAAAGAGACACCTATCATGACAAGTACTTACTAAATTTTGTTTTTTCCCCTAAGTTTTCATCTAGGACCAATCCACTTGATAAACATATTGAGGTCCTGATCAATAAGTACGGATTGTCTGCCCAACCAGTTACTTCTCAGATGTTTGGGTGTGCTGGAAAAGAGCACATGGAAAAATACGGTATGTTAAAAAAGCTTTAAGACTTATTGGTGGTTATATACATGTCTGAGAAACAATAGCTATTTAATAAGGAACTGTGGAGGATGCTAGGATGTAGTGGTTTTTCAGTTAAGTGGTTTTCAGTTAAGTTGAAAACATAATCTATGTAGAATTTAGTTATATAAAAAGTATTTACACATAGGACGTCATATGGCATGTACCTGGAGTGATCCACAACAAGACATTGAAATAGGAAAAATAACATAAATCTTGTCTCCTTTAATCATGGACTCCAACTTGAGGCTTATCAGTTCTGAATATGGTAATGACACTTAAAGCTTGCTCTTGTTAATGGATTTAATATAGCCAAATTTTATTCTCAGTATTTGAATTCATCAGGAGTCCATCATCATTTGTCAATCCATAGTGTTTTATGATATTTAAATTTCATAGTTGATTTTTTTTCTTTAAAAAAATTTTTTTATTGAAGTATAGTCAGTTACAATATGTCAATTTCTTGTGTATGGCATAATGTCCCAGTCATAGTTGATTTTTATTATGTAGGTAAACATCCTAGCTTTTTGGTCAATGATTGGCCCACCTTAGCCAGTTAGTTAAAGCATGGGATAGTGCAGATAGGGTTTTTGTTGTTGTTGTTTTTTAATTGTATAACCCTGAACCAGTGCCTTGAGTACTGTGAGATAGGAAAGAAAACAGTTGTAGTTGAAAGTTCAGCATTTCTGTTCTTTGCAGGAAAAATATCCCAGGTTTGATAGCCAAGATCAAGTAATCAGAAAAGAAAGAAATCTTCAAGGAAGAATGGTGGGATGGTATAGAGGAGCACTGCCAGTGTTTGGCCATGGAAATTTTTTCTTGTAGCTATTTCTTACCATTTTTAACTCAGTCCATTCCAGTCTGGCATCCTTTCTTTCTCAAGGCTACCATTGATCACTATGTTGCCATATCCAGTAAATACTTTTCAATCTTAATTTAATACACTTCAGCACCATTAGTCCCTTTTGATCACTTCTTTCTTGAAACATTCCCTTCTCTTGGCCTCTGTGACACTTCATTCTTCTGGTTTTTCTTACCTTGTTGGCCATTCCTTGTCCATTTCCTTTTGAATTAAATAATTCATTTAAAATATTATTGAGCTCTTATCATATTCCAAACACTATTCTAGGCACCAGAATATAGCAGTGTATTAGTTAGCTATTGCTGTGTAATAAACCACTCCAAAACTCAGTGATTTTAAACAATGATTATTTATTATTACAGTTTATAATTTTGTAGCTAGACTGGGAATCAGCTGCTCTAAGCCATACTCAGCTCTTTTTGTATGGGTTAATCATCTGACCTGAGGTTGGTTGGAGGCTCTGTTTTAGTCCTGTTTGGCTGGGTCGTATGGCTCTCATCCTCCTCTTGGAATCAGAGGGCCAGCTCTGGCATGTCCTTTTCATGATGATAGCAGAAGCACAAGAGAGTAATCTGTAACATGCAAGGCCTTTTGAGACCTGACCAAAGCAAGTCCCATGGCAAACTTGGAATCAAGGGGTAGGGAATATGCTCTACCTTTTTTTGTGGTAGGAAACTACAAAGTCAAACCATAAAGGATGTTCGGGATGGAAAAGGAATTGGAGACATTAATGCATTCAGTCAAAAGCAACAAGTAAGCAGATGAAATGTGTGATTTTTGCTTAAATTTCTAGTAGGGGAGAGACGATAACACATGAAAAAAATGAAGATCATTTCAAATAATTATTAGTCCTGTGAAGAAAATAAAACAAGATAATGTAGTTGTGGGGAGAGGGGGATAAATTTAAGATAGTTAAGGATGGTCTTTATACTTGTGCATCCATTTGGCATCTTTGCATCTCTTCTTGTATATTTAACAGATGTCTCAAGTGTAACATGTTCAAATGCAGACTCTTAATTCTGGTCCCCCATCATCTTAAACTTACTCTTCCTCTACTTTTTATCGTCTCAGTAAGTGACATTTTCATCTATTCAGCTGTTCGCTGCAGAAACAAGAGTCATCACTGACATTCTCCGTTTTCCCCTACTCCAGTCCCTCACTATGTCTTATTAAGTCTACCCTCAAACTCCAAACTATATACATATATTTTTCCAGTTCCTTTTATTATCAGCTCTTATCCAGACCAGAACTTTTCAAACTGAACTGTGACCTGCTAGGAAATCAAGGAATCAAGTTAGTGATTGAACCCAACATTTTTTTAAAATATGAAATTTGTTGTTGTTATGTATTATAACTCAAGACAGAGAAGTGCACAAAACATAAATATACAGCTTGGTGAATTCTCATAAAGCTCATAACTGTGTGACCTAAATCACCTCCAGGTCGAAAATAGAAGGCTAACATCCAAGAATCCTCTCAAGAACTTTATGGGTCTCCTGTAAATCCTTTTGGGTTGCTCCATTAGTCAACAGCCTGCACCTGCAGATCACTTTGGGCTAAGCCCTTTTCTACCTTGGGTTCTTTCTGAGACGGCTGAGGAGCAACATTCTTAACCTTCTTAGAAGTGCTTTTAGAAGATTTGTGAAGCACAGCGTTTTCCTCTTTAGAGGGCTTGTTTTTATGTTTGAACAATATTCTGAGCCATCACCTTTGATTTTTCTGGAAATCTTAACAAAGGATTTGTCACACCTTGGGCTTCATCTTTGGACCATGTTTTCCTTGCAGTGCCCTGGATTTGATCTTTTCTCAAGGACCATTTCTTTCTTTCCTTTTTTTTTTTTGTTTCCAGTTTTTAGCTTTTTAATTACTTAATTTATTGAAGTATAGTTGATTTACAATATTGTGTTAGTTTCAGGTTTATGGCAAAGTTTTATATATATATGTATATATGTTATCCATTATAGGTTATCACAGGATATTGAATATAGTTCCCTGTGCTATACAGTAGGTCTTTGTTGT
This sequence comes from Camelus dromedarius, assembly GCF_036321535.1. Taxonomy (NCBI): domain Eukaryota; kingdom Metazoa; phylum Chordata; class Mammalia; order Artiodactyla; family Camelidae; genus Camelus; species Camelus dromedarius. The sequence goes on along the minus strand of NC_087449.1, from coordinate 32,958,555 downwards.
TATTTTGTATACATTTGTGTATATCTGTTAATCCCACACTCTTATTTATGTCTCCCTACCCTTCCCTTTTGGTAACCATAGGATTGTTTTCTATGTCCGTGAGTCTGTTTTTTTTGTAATTAAGTTCATTTGTATCATTTTTTTAAATTCCACATATAAGTGATATCATATGATACTTGTCCTTCTCTGTCTGATTTACTTCACTTAGTATGATAATCTCTAGTTCCATCCATGTTGCTGCAAATTTCATTTTTTATGTCTGAGTAATATTCCATTGTGTATATATAGCACATCTTTTTGTGGTGTATATTTCATTCAGTTCTCACAATTAATGATGGGTGGTGTTATTATCCTATTAAGCAAGTTGCTGGTTTTAGGGTAATTATTTATTTATTTAATTTTGTTGAGAAAATAACCATCAATTATTATTTTCTGGAGGGTTGTTTTTTTTTTTACTTTCAGGGATGGGTATTTTGTTAAAGGCTTTTCCAACATCTGTGGAATTGATTGTATTATATCCCTACTTAGATTTATTAATAGAATATTTTATTAGTGGATTCCTGATATTGAACCAGTTTTTCATATCTGGAATTAATGTCACTTGGTTATGATGTATTGATTTTTTTTAATATGGAGTTAGATTCTGTCACCATTATTTTATTTAGTACTTTCCAGTCAGTATTCATAAGTGATACTGGTTTATAATTTTTTTCTTATATCTTTTTCAAGTTAATTTTACATTTGCTTCATAAAAAGAAATAGGAAGCCATTCTCCACTTTTGATGCTTTGAAACAATTTATGGAGAATTGGGACTACTTGATCTTTGTAGGTTTGATAGAATACTCTGTGAAACCATCTGGGCCTGATTTTTTGGAAAGAGAAAGGTGTCCCTTGATGACTGGATGGTGAAAGAGAAAAGAAGCAAGTGGGGGGATTTTTAGGGCCCTGCAAGACAGGAAAAAAAAAAAAAGAAAGAAAGGAGAAACAAAAAATCAGAGGATACACAATCCATCTTTCAAAAAAACCCACTACAGAAATAGAACTTTATTACACTGACATAAGAAGGTGTCATAGAACTAGGAATCCCTCAAATCTAAAAATAACACTCTCAAATCACAATGTAATAAAACTAGAAATTATTAATAAGATGAAAAAATTCATGGGAAAATGTTGAAATATTTAGCAGGACACTGAGTACCATTGCAACATTTGTTAGTAGAAGAAAAACATTAACCTGCTAATAGAAGTTTGCTTTCTCTACAGGAACAAAAATTGAACACTTTGCAAAAATTGGATGGAAAAATCACAAACATTCAGTTAATAACCCGTAAGTTTTGGAGATCTGAAACAGTGAGAATCTGGGTTATTCTGCTGTGTAATATGCACCTTTGTACTTGAAATGCAAATATAAGACCTCAAAAATGTTGAATGGAATGTCTTATTTTTTTCTTATAAAAGACTTGTGCCCAAGTGAACTTTGGACTACTTTTTAGTTTTGGTCTGTTTATATTTGGAATATCATTTAGCTTAGTGGCTCTTTTAAGCAAGAATGTGAATGGCTGGTGTTAAAGGTTGTAATTGGTCGTACATTGCAATCCTAGTAAATGAAATTTATTGTAATAATTTTAGTTGGAAATAACCAGGCACCAGTTTAAGTCATTCTTTAAAACTTTCTGTTTGTTCTGATTAGTTTAAATGTTTGTAAAATATGTATTAGTAGTTGTTTTAATTACTTTATATTAAATTGTGCATTTAAATTATGTTAGTGTCATTAACTCTTACTCTGATAGAATAATATGGTTATTTATACCCTATAAAATAATCTGAAGTAAAATTAAATCATGTGTATTACTGATTGTTAATCTTTGAATCCTGACTGCCTTGTGCAGTGCATGGCTCATAGCATGTACTTAATGGTTGATGAATAAAATTGATTCACTGGGCATTGAATTAGTGCCACATAACTAAAATCTCTACAAAAGCAAAACCATTAGGCAATAAAAGAATAGTAGCTAACTTTTTAAAATGCCAACTCTGTCTCTGTGCTAGGTAATTTTATGTACATTTTCATTTAATCCTCTCAAGGACCCCATAAGGTAGTTGTTATTCTCATTTTATAAATGAGGAAAATAAGGTTTACAGAAATTAGGCAGATTGTTCAGGATCATTCTAAATAGTGACAAAATAATGTTCATATTTTTCCTCCTACTAGATTACAAACTCCTTGAAGACACCAGCCATCTCTTATCTTTATGTTAGTGCTCAGCACAGAGTTTGGAACATAATAGGTACTCAGGAACTTATTTCTGAATTATTAAACAAATTTTGTTATGTTTAGTAAACATAAAACCATGACAAGGAACATTTTATACCACAAGTGAATCATTACCACATATTTCTAATACTTCATGCTACAACTTGTTCTCCTTATTATTCTAATTTTAAATTGATATTTGAATTCAGAGCATACCTAATTGACAAATAATATCTAATCCTATGCCCTAGATCTGAGTGTATTTTGTGAAAGATCTAAGTGTATTATGAAAGCTTTGGTTAATTCCCTTGCTTATATGATAAAACAGAAATTCCCGCATATGAGATAACAAGCCTGTTATCACTTGGCCTCGTTCCACTTTGCGTCTTATTTCCTAGCACTTCCCTGGCTGTTCTCAGTCTCTTGCCTCACCAGGTTACTTAGTATTTCCCAAGTGTCCTATACAGTGCTTATTTTTGTGTTTTTATTTATACTGTTAGCTCTCCCTAGGATACCCTTCTGCCTTTCTTTTGTTTGGTGAATATCTACTTATGCATCAAATCCCAACTCAAATATCATTGCTTCTCTTAATACCATCTTAAAGCTTCCTGGGCATAATTATTTTTTCTCATGAGCTTCACTGTATTGTCTGTATACCTCTATTATAACACATTGCACTGTGTCATACTTAGTTATTTGTAAGTCTTTTTCCTCTGATGATGATGGTCCTTGAGCAGAGATTATGTCTCATCTTTGTATCTTCAGTACCTAGCAGGGTATTGAACATAGTATATGCTCAATAAAACTTTGCTGTTACTAAATAGTAGTTAGAATGAGCAGTCTTAAGCCCATAAATGTGGTCTAGAGCTGATTTCTCTGTCCTTAGAACTTGGAGAACCATTAAAAATCCTTGTGATTTCCTTGTGAGGAACTATACCAACACATTGAGAAGTTGACAGCACTGGCTTTGAGGCTCCAAAGAGCAGCTCTTGACTTTCCCCAGAGAACTGAAGCTTCCAAGTCTTTCTTTTACTTACCTCCCTCCCTAACCAGGCATTCACTTATCCACTCATTACAGCATTCTTCTAAAGGAATTTCATTCACTCAGCTAATATTTATTCAGTAGGCTACTATGTGCAAGACACTGCTTAAGCTACCAGTGACATAGCAGTGAGCTAAACAGACAGACAAATTCCTTGTCCCCATGCATCTTCCGTTATATAGTATAAGTTCTCAATTATGTTGAATAGGCAAATGGTATTTCTGGATATCAGCTTTGTCATTTAAAACTCATTGAAACAGCCAAGAATAGCCTTCTAGGTTTGGCTCAGTAATTTCAGATGCTAATAAAGAGAAGTCTGTTTTCTAACTAGTCATTAGAGATACCCTGTTACGTATTTCTAAGAAGATTGAATTAAGAAACTGTTCTTTGCAATTATTTCCAACAAGTGTTTCCTCACAAATTGTAAGAATACTTAAAGGTAGTGAGAAGCCGTGGTAAGTACTGTAGGATTAGGGATGACTTGTGCCACTTGAGCCTTCAGACCTGTGTCTATAACTTTCTCCTAGTTGTCTCCACTTAGATGTCCCACAGGTGCCTCAGAGTTAACATGTCCATACAGAATTTCTCATTTCCCCTCAACCCTCTTTTACCTTCAGCATTCTCCCTCTAGGTGAATGACATTAACATATACCTGATTATCCAAGATGGAAACTTTGAAGTCATCCTTGATTCTGCCTTCTTCCTCAGTGTCCCATATGGGTTGCAGATGGGTGGGGATGAACAGGATCCTAGTGATTCTGCCTCCTCACTGTTTCTTGAATTCATTCCTTCTCTCCATCTTTCACTTCCAGTTCCCTACTTTAGGCCCTTATCATTTCTTGCCTTAATTATTGCTCCAGTCTCTTCCTTGGTTTACTGGCTTTTGGTAATGTCTTCTTACCATCCCTTTTCCATACCGCAGCCTTCTTGCTGAAGAACAAATCTGGTCCCATCACTCCTCAGCTTAATACCCTTTAGGCCTTTCATGACCCGATCTTTGTTTGTGTCTCCTGCCCCATCTTCTCATCTTGCCTCCACATTCCTTCCAAATTGTCACGCTCTAGCTTCAGTGAACTGTTTCACTTCAAGAGGCTTTGCATGTGCTGATACTTTTACCAGGAATTCTGTCTCCTACTTCCTCTTATTTGTTTAACCTCAGAGAGGAAACCCCCTTTGGTATCTGGGTTTGATGCGTATCTTGTTGCTCCCATGGCACCCTGAATAACATTTCTATCATGGCATTTATCATATTGTATTAGTATGATATATTTGTTGCCATGGATTCAGACCAGAGATGGGGACTGTGTCCATGTCCCCAGTGCCTAGTACAGGATCTGGCACAAATAAAGTGTTTTTTAAAAGTTGATGATGGTCAAAGTTAACTTTAGAGGCAAAGATGCAGACATTAGTATGCAAATCTAAGTTACATGGACTTTATTTCTAAACATTTGAATTGTTTGTTAATTTCCACATCAGTTAAAGTTTGCTTTTAGAAACTCCTTCATGGTGTTTATTTGTACTGTATTTCGCCAGAGCAATTTTCTGAAACCATGTGATTATATTATTAGAGGAGCTAAAGGAGATAAAAGTCAGTTTCTTCTTTGCAGAAAGAAAATGTGTTTTGAAGAATGCCAATAATTTATTATAGGTTTTGTACATTAATTTAAGAACTCCATTAGCCTTCATTAAATATAGTTGTGTAATATCACCAAAAATGTTGGCTGAATTGCAAGTCATTTAATTTTGCTTTTAAGGAACTAGTATTTGTGTAATTCCGCAGTGAGGGGAAAAGGTTATTCTATTTTAATTTCCAACTGTTCTGACACCAGCTGGGTGTAATGCAATTTAATTCTGGTACTAACTACCTGGAATTAATGCAGACCCCATGAATTAAGAACTTAGTCCTGCACAGGACTGCCCTTACTTCAAATGCCAGTCGCAAGTAGGGTCTTCCAGGCCACCTGAACTTCTGACCAATTGACTATAAATTCAAGGGTTCCCATGATCCTCCCAGGTTTGATAATTCACTAGAATGACTCACAAAACTCAGGAAAGTTCTGCACTTACAATTACAGTATTATTATAAAGGGTACAACTGAGGAATAGCCAAATGAAGAGGAACATGGGGTGAGGTCTGGGAAGGTTCCTAATGCAGAACTTCCATGCTCTCTTCCCATGGACTCAGGGCACATCACCCTGCTGGTATGTGAAGGTGCTCACCAACCAGAAAGCTTCACCAAGCTTCAGTGACCAGAGTTTTTACTGGGGCTTCATCATGCAGACATACTCAATTAAATCATTGGCCACTTGATTGAACTCAATCTCCAGCCCCCATCTTCTCCCTAGGGTTCCACTGGCTCAAAATTTCCAACCCTGTATTCACATGGTTGGTCTTTCTGGTGAGCAGCCCCCTGCCTCATCTCTCCCCTACTCCCCAGCTAAAAAGGGAGAGAAGTCACCTATTTAGCATAACAGAGACACTCTTATTAGGAAATTCCAAGGGTTTCATAATCTCCATGCCAGGCCAAAAATTGGACAAAATTTTTATTATACAACATGATATTTTGGAGTTGGGAGTTTTAAAATTTTGATTCAAATGACTTGTGTATTAAAGATTGAAATGATCCATGTCTTTTGTTTGTAATTTATGTTATTATTTATGTAATTTATATATTATTATTATCCCTTTAACTTCTGGACCAGAATATCTTCAACAAAAATTGTAACTGCTACCTCACATTCTGTAACTGCTTATTTTGTATTTAGGTATTCCCAGTTCCAAAAGGAGTACAGTTTAGAAGAAGTGATGACCTCTCGAAACATTTTTGATTTTTTGACTGTCTTACAGTGTTGGTAAGAAAATTAATTTTTAATGGGAGAGAAGTGCCGCTCCCTTCTTCCCCTACACCCAAGCCCTTGGGTAAACCTTAGACTCTGTATCTGGGTATATCTGTATCTATATCTGCTTTTGTAGAACTCCTACTAGTGTAATCCTTACCCTGCAGTGAGCACCCTTACTTTCTGCTCCTGTCTAGAGACAGACCATCTTTTCCCTTGACCATTTTCTTTTTTCTGCTGCATATTAGGCAATTTTACTCAATTATAGTAGCTAAGAATAAACATAAAGTAAAACAAAACAAAAATCAGCTCCAATAATGATAATTTCTGCATCTTGGAAATTGCTTGACAGTGTTTGTCTCCTGGAAGACTGTTAGTACTACATAACTCCTGCCAGTGCCTACTTATCACCCGGCTGTGTCCTGGAGATACTGTTGGGATGCTGGGATGCAAGTGAACAAGTGGGGTCAGCTTTTATCTGTTGTAGTATGAGGGGCTGCCCACTTATAAAGTACAGCTTTATAACTCACAGAAGGCTTCTTGTGTTTGCTACCTTCCTTCACAGACTGCTTTAAGGACAAGATCTATTTTGAGGAGATCTCAAAACACTTAGCCAAACCAGGACTTTCTGGTATCTCCTATTCCATCCTTTCCCAGTTTCCAAAAGGATCCTTGATTATTTGGAAAATAGTAAAGTTGGAGCTAGTTAGGCCTGTAGTAGAATCTTTATTGTATTAATTTAGGAATAACCTTGTGGACTCCTCAGAAGTTACCAGAAGATACCTTGTATCTTCAGAGGCAAATCTGGGATTCTTTGCAGTGAGAAGTTTTTGAGAGAGATCCTTAGAGACCAAGCAGTGACTGACAGCATTTAAGTTCTTGATAGAGGTTCATCCTTCAGGTGGGAAGCATATATAATTTTTAACTGAAGACATTACAAAGACAGCCCCGTAACCCACAAGCATATCCTGCCTTTCTGTCCACATAGAAAGAACTTCTAGTCTGAAATCCTAGGATTGAGGTGAACCGCGTGTCAATAACTATTTTTACCTCCTTTTAGTCCCACTTCAGATGGTGCTGCGGCGGCAGTTTTGGCGAGTGAAGCATTTGTACAGAAGCATGGCCTGAAATCCAAAGCTGTGGAAATTCTGGCACAAGAGATGGTGACTGATAAGCCAAGCTCATTTGAAGAAAACAGTGTTATTAAAATGGTGTGTCTGAGATTCTGTTTTATTAATCAGTTGAGGGATTTCTGTTTAAAAAATTCAAGGTGACATGTCATTAGCTCTGAAAGGTATCTACTTGAAAAAAACTGGTCTAGAAAATTTAATATTATAACCCGTTCTTAAGAATCTGTTAAAGGAAAATAACTTATGAGAACAAAAACTTCTTAGGAGAGGGCAATACGTGCACTTTTGAAAAATTGAAGTATAGTCACAGTGTGTCAATCTCTGGTGGGACAGCACAAGGTGTCAGTCATTCATATACACGTATATTTGTTTTCATGTTCTTTTTCAGTATAGATCACTACAGGATATTGAATATCATTCCCTGTGCTATACAGAAAAAATTTATTTTTTACCTATTTTATATATAATAGTTAATATTTGCAAATCTGGAACTCCCAATTTATCCCTTCCCACCCCTTTTCCCCCCATAACCAAAAGTTTGTTTACTATGTCTGTGAGTCTGTTCTATTTCATACATGCACTTTTAAGTAAGTAGTGTGCTATTTTTAAAAAGTTCTGAGTTGACTAAATAAGCCCTGAACTTCAAGTTTATAGAGTTAAGGGAAAAACAAGAATATTTTCAGGGAACTTCCTGGACCCTTAGCACTTTAAAAATCCCGATTGAAAATTGAGTGCAAAATGGAGGTAGTAAAAAAGATGAGAATTCTGACCTAAAGTTTGTTGAATATTTGAAGATCCATACATATATACATATAAAAATATGCATATGTGCACACATACATAACAAATCATATGGTTTCATTAGAGTTTACAAAATGATTTTATAATAATGCTTTGAATTTGAAAATATTCTTGTAACTTGCCCAAGATCACAAAGCTAGATTGTGGCGGCAGAGGGGGAACTTATACTCAGATTTTCTGATTGCAGTACATTTTTCATTACACCACAATTTTATTCCTTGGAGAGCAGCCAAATTTGCATATTATTATCAGAGACCAAAGGGATGTTAAGAGTATGAATTTTGGAAAAATGGTTCGCATTATGTATGATCTTCTAAAAGAAGATTGTTTATTTTCATATTGAAATCCCCCTATATTTTTCAGTGTATCTGAACTGTAATGCTCTCTTGATAAATCTCTATATACAACTATATATTGTGGTTCGATAGCGTTTTTGTAACTTAGCACAGGATATGACCTGAGGAATTGTAAGTCCTTTTTATATATCTTATTTAAAGTGTTCTTCTTTAAAAAAATTTTTTTTTTAAAATTTCTACTGTGCTTGGGAGGGGGGCAGGTAATTTGATTGATTGATTGATTGATTTTTTAAATAGAGGTACTGGGGATTGAATCCTAAGCATGTGCTCTGCCACTGAGCTATACCCTCCCCCGCTAAAGTGCTGTTCTTTATAGTACAAAATTTAATGAGTATATACTCCCAACTGGATATTCTTTACTTTGAACTTTCTGTGAAATATAGAATCAACTGAGATTTCAATATTTACAGTCAATTCTCAACTGCTAAGGTTAGACATATTAATCTCTTATAATCCTTATATAAAAGTCCCAGTTTTGATGCCCTTAATTTATTTATATATGGTTTTGGTTTTAGGTTGGCTTTGATATGAGTAAAGAAGCTGCCAGAAAGTGCTATGAGAAATCTGGTCTGAAACCAAGTGATATTGATGTAATAGAACTTCATGATTGCTTTTCTACTAATGAACTCCTTACTTATGAAGCACTGGGACTCTGTCCAGAAGGTAATATCCTTGATGAGATGCAGGTTAACTTACTGTATTTCACTGAGAAAATTTCATTTTCACCATTAAACAAAATAATTCACAAATTGCCTTTCCCTCCATGTTGCCTCTGCCATACTGTGCAAAGTGAATGTACGCTGTCTTGATCCTGGACTTTTAGAACATGTAGTCTTGGACAGTACAAAGGGAGATGTCAGAGTATACAAATAACTTGTTTTATGTAAATCAGGGCTGTTTATAATATACTGTTAAGTAAGAAAAAAAAAGAAAAGTTTAAAAAATCACACATGTAATTCCAACTATTTTAAATTGTGTTTGAATAAAGACTTGCAGAAAGGTAAATGGAGGATTTAGGTTGACCATTTTATTCTTTGTTTTCTCTATTTGTCCCTGTTTTTTATTCCTCTTTTTTCTCTCTCTGCTGCTGCTTTTTGGATTATCTCAATATTTATTGTATGACATTTTAACATGTATTGACTTTTTGGCCATATCTCTTTATTTTAGGGTTAGCTTTTTTTCCCCCTTGCTTTTCTTGTTTTGTTTAGTGGTTACAAGGTTTATCAACCTCAATACTGTTGACAGTTGAGCTAGATCTTTCTTTTTTGTGGGGCTTGGGCATTGGAGGATGTTTACCAGCATTCCTGGCCCTCTACCCATTAAATGCCAGTAGTACCTACCCCTATAGTTGTGATAATCAAAAATGTTCCAGTCATTGCCACATATCCCCTGGGGACAAAATCTCTCTGGTTTGAGAACCACTGCTATGGGGGTCTCCTTAGAGTTAATATCATACCACTGTACATAAAATATAGAAAACTTGGAAACATATGCATCCATTAACCAAGTCTCTGCTGCCTTACACCAACCTTTATGTTAAATTGTCAAACGTATAGTGTATTACATCTATGTACATTGAAAAACCCCCCAGACAATGCTATAGTTTTTGTTTTCAACAGTTGCGCATATTTTAAAGAACTTAAAAGGTCTTTAAATTTATATTTACCCAGATATTTATGATTTCTGTTTCTCTTCTTTATTGCTGATCTTTAATGCTGATCTCTGTTACCATTTCCTTCGGCCTAAAGAATTTATTTTAGCATTTCTTATAAAGTAGGTCTTTTGGAGATGAATTCTCTTAGTTTTCCTTCATCTGAGAATGTCTTAACCCTAATTCCTAAAGGAAATTTTTGCTGGACAAAGACCTGTCTGGGTTGACAGATGTTTTCTTTTAGCACTTAAAACATACATTTCCATTCTTCTGGCCTGCATGCTTTCTCATTAGAAGTATGTGTTCTTCATATTATTGTTCATGTGTACTGATTATTGTTCTCTAGCTGCTTTCAAAATTTTTAAGAGTTCAATTGTGCTGTACCTAAGCATGGTTTTCTTTTAATTTATTATGCTTAGGGTTTTCTGAGCTTCTTGAGTCTGTAAAAATGTCTTTTGCCAAATTTGGGAAGTATCCAGCCATTATTTCTTAAAGTAATTTTTTTGCCCCAGTTTTTTTTTTATTATCTTCTCCTTCTAGGATTCCAATGATGCATATAGTAGACCTTTTGGTCTTATCCCACACGTCCCTGAGACTATTCATTTTTTAATCCCCTTTTCCTGTGTCCTTGAGATTTAATAATTTGTATTGATATATCTTTAAATTCACTGACTCCTCCTCTATTCTCTTTCTGCTCTTGAACCCATCTCTAGTGAGCTTTTTAATTTCAAAATTTGTGTTTTCAGTTCTAAAATTTCTGTTTGATTTATTTTAGTTTCCATTTCTCTGCTGAGAACTTGTATTCTTTTACTCATTTGTAGTGTGTTTTCTTTATCTCATAGTCCAAATAGCTATTTTTGTCTTTTCTGATAATTCTATAATCTGAGCCTTCTTGGGTTTTTGCATCTGTTGATTATCTTTTCCTTTAAGAGTTGGTCACATTTTCCTGGTTCTTTGTATATTGAGTAATTTGGGATTGTATCCTGAATAGTCTAACGTTATGTTGTTTAGCTCCTCTGGAGAAAGTTGATGTATTTTTTTTAGCAAGCAGTCAACCCATTTGGATTCAGACAACTTCTGTCTTGCCTTCCATGGGTTAAAGCCTTTGTTCAGTTCTTCAAGCCTTTGCTATGCTGTTTTGGGTCTGTCCTGTGCATGCTTAGCTCAGCACTGGGCCTGAGACTTATACAGGTCCAGGCACGTAAGTCAGAGATCCTCTTCACTGGCTGCCTCCACTGTGGGCTTTTCCCCTTTCCCTCTTGCCTATGGGGGTGTCTTTTCCTGGTTCCTCTGCTTAAAAAGATGGGATTTCTGTTAGGGTTTTGCCACCTGTGCTGCCCCTGCTGCCATGCTTCTCCAGGACTATGTTCATCCTTGGGGAAAGGCTGTTTAGAAAGCCTAAAAAAGAGAAAACTGGGAACTTATTGTGCACTGGTTTCTTCAAGTTTTAACTCCCTCCACAGTCCTCCTGCTTTTGTTTACTTTTCAGAGTCTTCAGGTAGTTGTTTTTTGTGTTTTCTCCAGCGTTTTGAGCTCTAATCAGTAGGAGAGATAAACTGTAATGAATATATATGCTGCTTTAGCAGAACTGGAACCCAGTCTCAAGGTTTTAAGTATCATATATTTGATGATGACTTTCAAATTTATATCCCTGGCTCTGACTGCTTCCCTTATCTCTAGACTCATATATCCAACTGCCTACTTCTCAGGTATTTTTTTTTGTTTGGTTGGCTTTTTTTGATGTCTCAGTAAGTATCTCAAACCTAAGTCCAAATTGAACTAATATTTCACAAACTTCCTCCTTCCTCAGTCATCCTCAGTTACTCAGACTAGAAGCTGTAGGATCATTCTTGCATTCTCTCTTTCTCTTACAACTTCCATTGAATCCTCTTAAGTCCTGTTGGCTATGGACTCTATCTTCAAAATATATCCAGAATATGACCACATCTTAGCGCTTTTTATCACTACCAGTCTAACCCAGACCACTGTCTTTTCTCATTTACATTATTGCTGTAGTTTCGTCACTGGTCCCCTGCTTCTACCTGTTCTCACAGTCTGTTCTCTACAGTGAAACTTTAATGATCCTGTTAAAAGCATACAGCAGATCAATGTCATTCCTCTCTTCAGCTCTCTCAGAGTGAAAGCCAAATGTGATCTGTCCTCTTTATTTCCTGCTGCCATCCATCTGACTTCTACTTCTCTCTGACTCTTTTACTTTGCTGAAGCTATATTGGCCTCCTTATTCAAACACTCTAGGCTCGCTCCTAGCTCAGGGCATTTGTTGCAAATAATGCATCTGATTTGTTCTCTCGCTCCCAATAGGTCTTTGATCAAGTGTCATGTCATTGGAAACCTCTAATCACTTTGTATAAAATGTAAACTCCTCACCTCTGTCTTCCTTGTTACAATACTTCCTGTACCCCTTTCCTGCCTTCTTTTTCCTATGGCATTTATCACCACTCTAAATATTATATATTTTTTTATTTTACATACTGTCTGTCTTTTCCTAATGCCTCTCCCCACATAAAACTCCATGAGAGCTGGGATATTTGTGTCATCCCCAAATTCCCAGGACAGTTTTTGGCACAAAATTGGCATAATAATTGCTTTCCCAAAGTGTACACATTTATTTTCCTATCTGTTGTATGTGAGAGTGGTCCTTTACCACACTTTCATCTCTAGATCATTTGTACTTGATGAGTTCAAGATAACTCCCCAGTGGAATCTTCTGATACTTTATAGGATTGTATATATTATGGAAAAAAACCATACAGTAAATTATTCACTTCTTGGGGTAGGTTTGTGTTCAGCCTGCTATTACTTGGTACAGTAACAATATTTAACAATGTGAAAGCAGTAATAGTAGATACCACACCTGTTATGACTAGATCCTTGTATCAGGTTCTACATTAGAAACACACCAAAAAAAAAAAGAATACCTCCACTGATATTTTTAATCCACACCCTAGATTTAAAGTCAGATTAAAAGTGTTAGTCTTCTAAAATTCTATGATCAGCATATTTCATTTTGCCAATGGAGAAACTCTTTGGTTTCTGAAGGCAACCAGATGTATTGGTTAAGAGCACAGGCTGTAGAGCCAGGCTGCCTGAGTATCCTGGATCCCATGTTTGTTGCTTTCGATTGGTTACTTAATATCTATGTGTCTGTTTCCTCATCTGTAAAATGGGAACGATAGTACCCGCTTCCTAGGATTGAAGATTAAATTAAATTATGTACATATATGTAAAATAATCAGAACAAGGCCTGACAGAGTGAGTGCTTAAAAGCTATTAGCTGCCTCTGTCAGCACTACCACCACCATTATCATCATTATTTGGAGAGTCCACCTCTCATTACCAGAAGTATCATCGAGAAGACTATTTTATACAGTGCATACATTTTTGTTTACTTCTTAACCACCTGGAAGAATGACCAGGGAATTGATAGGAATGTTGAAGCTGCCAAGCTTGTGATGTAAATGTTTCCTTTTAAGCTTACATTTATGCTCAATAGTATTTTCAGCCAATTTCCTTCATTTCATGAAAGTGCTCTTTGTTTCCTTGTCCCTCTTCCCTCCTCCCCCTGTTGTTTATTAAGAATATTTATATAGCATGTAACAATACAGTTAAAAATGGAAATGAATACATTTTGGCAAAATTATGAATTTTTAAACCTGATATTATTAATTTAGTTATAGTACTGTATTCATTTCAGTCTTTCCTTCTGGTTCGCTGAATCTCAGTTATATTTGTAGCAGTTTTGTAAGCCAGAGAGCTCTTAGGAACTATTATGAGCTTTGTTTCATGCAGGAAATGTTCTGAAAATATAAGCCTTTATTACTCAATATTTATTACCTTTTAGAAGTGCTTATATCAATTTGATATTAGTTTGAGCCATCAAGAAATGTTCCAAGAAATTCTTGGCTGTCTGTATGTTTAAAAACAAACGTATCATTTGTTCCAATGTTATTTTTAACATTTGTGAATATTATTTTTCCTTCTACAGGTCAAGGTGGAAAACTGGTTGATAGAGGAGATAATACTTATGGAGGAAAGTGGGTCATAAATCCTAGTGGTGGATTGATTTCAAAGGGACACCCAATTGGAGCTACAGGTAATAATGGATACAGATTTCATAATTTTTAAATCATTTTTGGCATAAGTGTGAATGACTTAGTCACTCATTTGAATGAAAGATTGGTTCTTTGAACTTGGTAGTCAGTGTTTTAAATGATTGTTTAGCCACAGTATTTTTGATTTTCTTTAAGTGTAGTGTACTTCAATAATCTTCATTAATTGATGAGAATTTGAATTAGTTGAAGCTCTAAATTCAACAATATACTTTTTTAAAAGTTTGATTATTTTAAAATAGGTATACAACTTAATTAACAAGATGCTTCCAAATAGAAATCTTACTGGATAAGAATCATTTGAAATGAACATATTATTTATCTGTAGTTGTGTATGTAGTTGGTGTTACATGGGAATTTTTTTTTGAGAGAACTGGACTAAAAGGTATAAAATATGAATTTCACTATGGGTCTACTGCTGACTGGCCCTGTAACTCTTCTGATTAATTAACAATTAGTCCATTAATCACTTTGATTCTTGTTTCCTTAATTGTAAAATGAAGAAATTGTACAAAACAGTTTATGAAATAACTTAGCACTGACATTCTGGAATTCATTTTATGAAGATAAGTGAGTTTTGTATTTTTTCCATATTGTCTTCTATGTAAATAAAACGTTTTATAAATTATCACAAATTCCAAAATAGAGAAGTTAGAATTCTTAGTGTATTCATTACAGCAATTAACTTTGGTTGATTTCTGTTTATTACTCAAACTAAGTAAGCTTATAATCTACTAGAGAAAATGGGTGTTCCTAGGTAGAGAGTAAGAGAGAGAGAAGTAGACAGGCACATACAGTTGCCGTATAACGAGCCGCCTTGCTGTTTGTTTTCTGTCTTCTCTGTTCTTTGGTTCTCTTCTCTCTTTCAGTCTATCTTTTTTTATTAGTTGGGTATTTTTAAAAGTGTTTTATTTTCTCTCTTCTATTGAATTATTTCTTTTTCTTGTTTTTTAGTGGTTGCTCTAGGGTTCACAGCATGCGTCTTTAATTTACCATAGTCTGCCTTTCAATACCATACCATTTCACATAAAATGGAAGGGATTTTTTTACAACAGCATATTTCCATGTACCCCTCCATCCTTTTATTATTGTCATACATGTGCTTCTAAATATGTTATAAATCCCACAAGAAACTAATTATTATTGCTTTAAGTAATTTAATATCTTTAAAAGTAATCTAAAAATGAGGTAAACAAGAGTGATGTCACTGGGAGTAGCAGAATAACAACATCTGAAAATGCCCTTTGTTATAAATTTACCAAGAACACTTGCAAAAATTGTCAAGATCAGCTTTTCCAGAACTTTGGAAATTAGCCAAAGGCTTACAACAATTTCAACAATAATGGAAAAGAATATGAAAAGGAATATATATATAAATAAATGAATCACTATGCTGTATACTAGAAATTAACACATTGTAAATTGACTATACTTCAATAAAAAAATGAAGAAGGTAAGACATTCCTCAATAAATAAAAACTGAGAGAATTTATCGCAGTCATTCTCTACAAGAAACGCTTTATAAAGAGTCATTCATCAGACTGAAACGAAAGAGCACTAGACAGTGAAGTAGCACATGAAATAAAGAGCATTGGTAAATGTAACTACGTTGGTAAATATGAAAGACAATATAAGTGTATTTTTTTGTTTATCACGTTTCTCTCCCCCATCTGATTTAAAATCATCTGTATACAATGCATAGAGATATAATTTGTATGACAGTAACACAGAGGAGAGGGGAAGGAGCAGAGTTATATAGGAGCAAATTTTTGTATGTGCTCTTGAAATCAAGTCAGTATTAATTTGAACTAGATTGCTATAAATTAAGATATTAATTATAATCCCTACAGCAGCCACTAAGAAAATAACTAAATAATATATAGTAAAAGAAATGACAAAGGAGTAAAAAGGTATCCTAGAAAATACCTGTATAACACAAAAGAAGGAAATAATGGAGAAACAGATGGATTAAAAAAGACCAAAGTTTAAGAGAATGAGAAGACAAGCCATACACTACAAGGAAATATTTGCAAAAGACACATCTGCTAAAGAAGTGTTATCTAAAATATGCATAGAACTCTTAAGCAATAAGAAAATAAACAATTTGATTAAAAAATGGGCAGAAGAGCCAAACAGACACCTCACCAAAGAAGATATACAGGTGACAAACATACGGAGAGATTCCCATGTCATTAGGGAATTGCAAATTAAAGCAACAATGAGATACCACTACATACATATTAGACTGTCCAAAATCCAAAACTGAAACAACACCAAATATGGCATTTTCCTACAAAATGAAACATCCACCTACCATATGATCTAGCAGTTGTGCTCCTTGGCATTTACCCAAATGAGTTGAAAACTTACATTTACACAAAAGCCTGCACATGGATGTTTATAGTAGCTTTATTCATAACTGACAAAATTTGGAGGCAACCAAAATGTCTTCACTAGGTGCATAGATAAGTAAACAGTGGTACATTCAGGCAATGCAGTGTTATTCAACCCTCCCCCTCCAAATTTAGTTATCAAGTAATGAAAAGACATGGAGAATCCCTAAATGCATATTACTAAGTAAAATAAGTCATCTGAAAAGGCTGCATACTGTATGATTCCAATTATATGACATTCTGGAAAAAGCAAAGCTATGAAGACAGTAAACAGATGAGGTTGGTAAGGGATAAACAGGTAGAGCACAGAGGGTTTTTAGGGCAGTGAAACTGTTTTGTGCACTATAATGGTGGCTACCTGTCATTATACATTTGTCAAATGTATACAACACCAAGAGCAAACCCTAATGTAAACTGTGGACCTTGGGTGATAATGATGTGTCCATATAGGTTCATCAGTTTTAACAAATGTTCCACTGTAGGGCAGGATGCAGATATTGAGGGAAGCTATGCATGTGTGGGGGACAGGGAATGTACAGGAAATCTGCACTTTCTGCTAAATTTTGCTGTATGAACCTAAAACTACTCTACAAAATAAAGGGTATTTTTAGAAAAAAAGTTAATCTCTATTAATATATATTTATGTTAGATGATAGGTGATGGAAGACAGAAAAACAAAATTAGTTAATATATGCAAATATATTCCTATCAAAACAAGGAAGATACTTTTGTGTAAGTGTTAAAGTCCTTTTTCTGCTACTGGTCATTATTAAAGTCCTTATTTCTGCAACTTGTAGGTGGTGATAAGTTGGTATTTCACTACCCTTTCCATATTCCTTTTGCCCTTAGCAAGCATCTCATTTGTAGTTTTCCATCTAGTGTAATAACCCAAGCCTTCATTCCTGAATAGTCTGTGCAACTAGCAGCCCTGCTTCTTTGGGTTATTGTAGTAAAAGTTATCAGAATTTTTACTATAAGACATAGGAATACTAAGAGGTACCCCTTGGTGTCTTTTGGGTTCTAGGCTAATCTTTTTTGTCCTCACTGTATAGTAGCAACCCAATATTTCTATGACAATCAAGTCAGTCACCTCAGTCAATAAATCCCCTTCTTTCCCTTTTAGTTCAGTGTCATGAAGAGCCCCAAATGTCCAGGGGCAGTCTCTGCTTCCAGTTCAGTGTAACCACAGTTTTGTCTAAGATTTCTAAACCAGCAGAGCCCAAAATTTCAGGAATGGCAAATAAAATTTCGCTAGTGGATAATTCGGGGTAATAGAGGAACTGCTCCCCTTTCCATCCTTTGATCTTTTTTGTATCCTGGCTATGAAGAAACAGCATCATAGATTCAGCACATCCTCCACATGTTGAAGGATATTACCCCAGCCCTGCAAAGTGTTGCTGGCTCCATTATCGAGTCTTCAAATGGCCTTTACATCATTCTGTCAGACCATCTGATTCGGAGTAATAGAATACATGGTAAGCCCAGTACATGCTGTAAGCAGGAGTTCATTCCTGCGTTTCATTTATTCAGGCTGTTAAATGGACTTCTTAATCAGAGGAAATACTACGTGGAATACCATGCTGGCAAATCCGGCACATAGATCAATGGTAAAACCCTAAGGGATATAAAAATTAGAGCTGTAGGTGGAGAAGAGACATTTAAAAATGATGAGAAGAAATGGTCAGTTATCCAAGGGAGGAGAGTGTTTCAAAGTTTAGCGGTCAGGCCAGGAAAGTTACATTGATAAAGAGTGAAGAAAAGTGTCTTCTGGATTTGGATATTATCAAGTCATTGGCAATCTTGGAGCAATTTTAGTGAAACATAGATGTTTTGCAGGGAAGCAAATGGGAATTTGGAAAGAATTAGAAGTGAAAAAGTAGCAACAATAGTGCAGATAAACTTTAAGGACTAGGCTGTGATTGGAATGGGTTATGTGGTGGGTGTACCTCAATTGTTAGTATATGTTCTGCATGAATTGATAGTCATGGCTTTGATCTTTGCCTCTTCACTCTTTTCAGTTTATAGCCTCATTAGTCCTAGTCATTTTATCTGTAAAATAGGAATCCAATATAGAATCTACCTTATAGGGTTGTGCTGGGGATCAAATGAGTAAATACTTGTGTGTGAAGTATATAGCAGAGTCCCCCAAACAGAATAGGAAAGCAACCATTGCTAGTATTCTCTTCCCACTTTTCCTGTAAAAGGAAGCCATCAGGGATCCAGTTAACTGTTGCTAGAAATAAAGCACTTATTTGTATCACAGTTGAAAAATAATTTGTAACCATTTCAGGAAAAGAACATTCTTCAATTTGTAAAGAAAATAATTTACCTTCTAGTATGACAGCCTCAAGGCATCAATTTTTCTTTGTAAATATTGTGCCCAATACTACACAGACATTATTTTTATATTATTTTCTGCCTTTGGAAGATAGACTAAACCTTTTCCTTTATCCCTCAAAAGAATGAGGTCATACTTCAGTGTTGATTTTGTTGCTAACGGGACATAGAGAAGCCAGGGTGATAATAAATATTTCTATGGTATGGTCACTGAAGCCTTAAAGAGTTACAGTTTGTGTCTGAGACAGTGGTTAAAATTCTCCTTCCAGACAGCTTCTTCACTCTCATATAGGAAACTTACGTTTTATCAAGAGATGAATGTGACATTTTGGCTAGTTGTTTCTATTGATACATTTTTCTCCTCTGAAAGAGCATGTTTTTATTATAATTGACTTGTTGGCCATCTGAGATATTTTTGTTCTGCCATCCACTAAAACACTCAGAAGTCATGCTTTGTTGTAACAACATGACTTTTCATATCCATATTCTTTCTTAAAATTGAGGTATAATTTTCATAAAGTAAAATGCAAGGTTCTCACAAAAACACAGTTGTTTGTAGCAGCATTATTCAGCATAGCCGAAATATAGAAACAACCCAGATATCTGTCATCAGCTGATGAATGGATAAACTAAATGTGATATACTCATACAGTGGTATATTCCTTGTCCATAAAAGAAATGAAGTACTGATAACCCACTGCAAGATAGATGAACCTTGAAAACATTTCACTAGGTGAAAGATGGCCTTCACAACAGACCACATATTACATGATTCCATTTATATGGAATGGCCAAAATAGGCAAATCTGTAGAAACAGAAAATAGATTAGTAGTGGCCTAGGATGGGGCGAGAGAACTGAAAAGTGTGGGATTTCATTTTGAGGTAATGCGTATGCTCTGAAATTGATTACTGTGATGCTTGCACATATTTGTAAATATACTAAAAACCACTGAATTGTAAGCTTTAACTAGGTGATTGGTTTTGACAGTTGTATACACCCATGTAACTACCAGTCAAAACAAGGCATTAGAACATTTCCATCACTCAAGGAAGTTCCACTGTATCTATTTCCAGGAAATCCCCTGACCTCCCTTGAACACCTCTCCCTCACTCTCTGACCCTGCCTCTCAAACAGACTTACTGACTTCTGCCATCATAGATTAGTTTTGCTGATCTTAGGACTTCAAATAAATGGAATAATACAGTGTATATATGTACTCTTGTGTCTGGATTCTTTAATTCAGGGTCTGAGTAAAAGTAAAGCTGTCACTCTGATATATTTTCCAGGAGTCTGAATTCTTTCTTGGGCTACAGCGAATGGCCACGTGTCAGATTTACTTGAATTATATCCTGATCCTCAGTATGTAGCAAGTAAACATTTACTCTTCAATAATTCCTCATCTTATTCAGACTACCAATAAAGTCATCAAGATTTATAACTTTTTCCCCCTAAAATGCTACACCACCACTAAACACTCTCTTCAAAGACTGATGATAAGAGAAAATGTTACCAACAGTGTAGACTCAAATATTGAAGAGAGTTTTCAAAAAATACTGCAGAAGGTATGAGTCTCTCTTTGGAGTATTTAAAAATTGTGTAAGTTCCATCTTCCTGGGTGTTTTAGGTTAGCTTTTTAGTCTCTGGGGGAAAGAACTGGATGATCTGTCAAGTTTGTCAAAATTGTTTACATTTGATTTTTAAAAATCCAATGTTGACAAGATTGTAGAAAAAGAAGCACTCTCATTTGCTATTGCTGGGAATATGCATTGGTACAATCTCTTTTGAAGAAAACTGGGCAATATCCATCCATTTTTAAATACATAATGTCCTTGGACATATTGAGTCTACTGTTTGGAATTTATCCTATGGGTATACTTGCAAAAATATGTAAAGACAAGGATGGTTAGGGCAACACTGCCTGTAGTAACAAACTTGGCACAACCTATATGTCTATCAATACGTGAATGACTAGGTAAATTTCTTACAATCAGAATATTATGTAGGCATTAAAAGACATAAAGAATTCAGACTCCTGGAAAATATATCAGAGTGACAGTTTGAAGTTGTTTAAATATTTTTGCCCTAGTTACTTGGATAACAAACTGCAATAGGATTCAGAGAGAATCAGAAAATGGTCAAGTAAGTGTTTCCAAAACATGTTAAGATGCAGTAGGGAAAGTGTAAAGTTCTTTTCTACAAATGGTATTAGTTTAATTGTATGATACTGCTACTTTGGCGGGAACTCAGCATTGGAGAATTAGCTTTAAAATTATATTTCCATAATATTAGTTTCTGATCTTAACTTGTTGAGATCTGGGTGAAAAAAAAACTTGTAGCTTCCATAATATTACCTGTAATAGAATAAAAAAAGATTTATGTATTTGAATTGAATAGTCCTTTGTTCATTGTTAGTTAAAAACATGGATTCCTTTTAGATTTTCCAATAAGAAAAATCACATTAAACCTTAGTGTTTCTTTTTTTTAAATTTTTTCATTTTTTTTAATTTTTTATTGAGGTATAGTTGATTTACAATATTTTATTAGTTTTAGGTATACAATATAATGAATCAAAATTTTTATAGATTATACTCCATTTAAAGTTATAAAATATTGACACAATTCCCTGTGCTGTACAATGTATCCTTGTAGCTTATTTATTCTATACATAGTAGTTTGTATCTCTTAATCCCCCATCCCTATCTTGTCCCTCACCCTTCCCTCTCCCCACTAGTAACCACTAGCTTGTTCACTGTATCTGCAAACAAAAAATCTATTTTTGTTCTGTTGTATTCATTCATTTGTTTTATTTTTTAGATTACCCATATAAGTAATAACATACGGTATTTGTCTTCCCTGACTTATTTCACTAAACATAATACCCTCCAGGTCCATTCTTGTTGCAAATGGCAAGATTTTATTCTTTTATGTGGCTGAGTAGTATTCCAGTGTGTGTGTGTGTGTGTGTGTGTGTGTGTGTGTGTGTGTGTGTGTGTGTACACATACACATACATACATACATTTATATTTACCACATCTTCTTTATCCATTCATCTTTTGATAGACACTTAGGTTGTTTCCGTATCTTGGCTATTGTAAACAATGCTGCTATGAACATTGGGGTGCATGTATCTTTTTGAATTAGTGTTTTTGTTTTATTCAGATATATACCCAGGAGTGGAATTGCTGGATCATATGATAGTTCTATTTTTAGTTTTTTGAGGAATCACCATACTGTTTTCCATAATGGATGCACCAGTTTATATCCCCACCAACAGTGTACAAGGGTTCCCTTTTCTCCACATCCTTACCAACAGCTGTTATTTGTGGTCTTTTTGATAATAACCATTCTGACAGGTGTGAGGTGCTATCTTATTGTGATTTTTATTTGCATTTCTCTGATGACTAATGATGTTGATCATCTTTTCATGTGCCTATTGGCCATCTTTACATTTTCTTTGGAAAAATGTCCATTCAGGTCTTCTACTCATTTTTAATTGGGTTGTTTGTTTTCTTGATATTGAGTTGCATGAGCTGTTTATATATTTTGGATGTTAATCCCTTGCTAATCATATCATATTTTCTCCCATTCAGTAGGTTGTCTTTTTATTTATTTATTTATTTATTTATTTATTTATTTATTTATTTATTTATTTATTTATTATGTGCCTCCAAGTGTATTCTCAGAAGCTTTTTTGCTTTATTGAACTTGGAATAAGTTGAATTCTATATAGCTGTTATTTTTAGGCTATTTAGTAGGATTCTTCCAGGATCTTTTTTTTTTAACTTTTTATTTTATTGAATAATAGTCATTTTACAATGTTGTGTCAAATTCCAGTGTAGAGCACAATTTTTCAGTTATATATGAACATACATATATTCACTGTCAAATTTTTTTTGCTGTGAGCTACCACAAGATCTTGTATATGTTTCCCTGTGCTATACAGTATAATCTTGTTTATCTATTCTACATTTTGAAATAGTGTTTCTTTGTTTGTTTACTTTGCAATGGTCATATGACAAAATGCAAAGGTATCCAAATAATAGTATCATATTTTATTCTGGTTTTTAAAGTGCTTTCACATATATTGTACAACATTTAATCTGAACATTTGTGTAAAATGAATAAGTAAAATTTAACTTTAGCTTATTATTAGCTATCTCTGATTTTCGAAAATGCATATTAATACCTGTGATCTGCTGAAAGGGCATTAAAGTGCTTTTGAGATAAAACTCCTAACAAGGGATTGTTTCTTTGAAGCTGTAAGTTGGGTATTTAGTTTGGTCTTTTGTACCAGTTCAGCCTGGCATTTATTGCCTTTCCAGTATGACTTCAAGCTAGTTTTACATCCTAGTCTCCTACTTTTCAATGTTCAACGAATGCTTGTTGTGTGCCCACACTGTCATTAGGTGCTGTAGGTAACTGCTTTTCAAAGATGGGAGTCTACTGGTGGACTGACTCAGGATCTCCTGTAGCTTTTAAACATGTATATCCCGCCCTACCCTCAGAAATTCTGATTCCTAGGTCGGTTGCTCCTAACAATTTGTATTTTTATTAAGTTCTCCCAAGAGCCTCTCATGTATAGCCAGGTTTGGGAACTACGGCTAGAGTACACAAGGTAACCATTGCCCTCAAGAAGCATACAAGAGGCAGATAATATAACACAAATAATTAGAATGCAAGGCAGAATATAAGTGCCTTAGGCAAAGCACAAACCAGAACTATGAAGAGAGGAAAAAGGAAAAGGAGAATGGGAAGGGTGGAGATTTACTAAATACACACCACATGCCATGTTCCATGCTAGCATTCATATCTAGTTGGGTTTTGGGGGAGGAGATAAAGAAATAGGAAGCATGTTTAAACTAAACTAGACTCTGCTTTTCCCAGATGTGTTTAATTCCTTCTCACCTCTACAAATGCTGGCTTTGCTGTTTTCTCAATAATAACAATAGTCAACACATATCCAATGCTAAGTGCTGGGCACTGTTTCAATTATTCTTCATGTATAAATGCACTTAACCTCATATCTATTTTTATATTTTATAAAAGAGAAAAATAGAGATACAGAGTAACTTGCCTAAAGTCACCAAGCTAGAAAGTAGCAAAGCTAGGATTCAGATCCAGGCAGTGTATTTCTAGAATCCAAGCTCTTAACCCCACTAACATGTTAACTTCAGTCCCCTTTCCCCAGTGGAAATGCCTGTCTTTAAGATCCATCTCAGGTGTTACCCATCTTATGAAACTTTCCCTTTTCTGAACTCCTACTATACATTCTTATTAATACTTCTCTTTTTATTTATGCTTTTAGTACATGTTATAATTATTTATGGCTTTTAAAAAATCTCCTCTATTTGACTGAGAGCCGTTGAGGACAGGAACCATATTTCATTTGTCTCTGTACCCTGAACAGTGCCCAATACAAGACTTTGCACGTGTAAAGAGGATGGTTGAATAAATTATTGCTCCTTTAACGTCTGAAATGTGGTATGAGGCAGAGGGGATGAACTTGTTTAGTGTGAGGATGGTTACGATCATTGGGAAGAATTCATGGGAAGGTAGATTTGGGACTGATGCAGTAAAGAACTTTTTAACATGCCTTTTCAAAAATGGAATTGGTTGTCTCCTGAGAGCATACATTGGCTACCACAGAGGCTGTGCATGAGAAATACAAGTTAACAACTTGATGGAAATGTTGTAAGGAGAACTGCCCATCTGATAGGGCCTTAGATTTGATGAGCAATTAGATACTTTCTAATTCTAAAATGCTCTGATCCCCCAAAGGGATGTAATGATGTTCCTCCTGAATCTCCTGAGTTCTTCTTGTTTCTAATGATACATATATTATTCTATTGTGTGACTTAAAAAATGTTTCAGTACTTTTAAAGGTATTATAAACTTAGATTTTAAGGATTTAGGTTAAAATGAAATGAGAGTAAATAGAATTTTAGCCAGGGAACCTAGCATACTTAAACCATGTCTTGGCTCCTCTACTCTATAAGAGGTCACCAAAATAAATACATTCTAGGAAGATGACTGGCAAGACCTAAATCCAGTACTGATTCTAAAAATTCAATAAGTCAGCAAAGCCTAAATAGCTTTTAACCAAAGCATCTGTTTCACCTTTCATCATATCCTAGAGGTCCCCCATCCTCTGGGCACCCATCCATGGCTCAGAATTTTGTATGTTTACCACTGTGATGTGAGGGGAGGTAAGTTTTATCATTAGACTCTAATGGACACTCTTGAGTGCCAGGAGAAACATTTACTCTTGATACCTATTGCCAGGTAGAGATAGCTAGAAGCAGGCACTGGCTTTTATTGCTCTTGCCAAGTAAAAGGAAGAGAGAGAAGATAGTGCCTATATATCCCAAATTTTATTTTATTATTTTAACAGCTCTATTAAGGTAAAAATCAATGTACAATCAACTGCACATATTTAACTGCACAATTTAATCAGTTTTTACATCTATATCCACCTGTTAAACCATCACCATAGTCAAGACAGTGGACATGTCCATCAACCCGAAAAGTTTCTTTATATAGACTTTTTTGGTAATCCCTCCCTTCCACTTCTCCCCATCCCTAATCCCAAAGCAACCACTGATCTGTCTTCTGTCACTGTAGATTAGTTTGCATTTTCTAGAGCTTTATATAAATGGAACCCTACAGTATGTTATCTTTCTTTTTGTCTGCCTAGGATTTGTCCATGTTTTGTATGTACCAATAGTTCACCCCTTTTTATTGCTGAGTGGTATTCCATTGTATGGGTATGTCATGTTTATTGTTTGTGGATATTTGGGTTGTTTCCAGTTTTTGGCTATTACAAATAAAGCTACTGTGAACATTCATGTATAGATCTTTGTATGAACATAGATTATGTTTTCTCTTGAGTAAATACCTTGGAGTAGAATGACTGGATCATATGCTAGGTGTGGGTTTAACTTTTAAAAAACTGTCAAGTGGATTTCCAAAGTACCATTTTACATTCCCACCAGGAGTGTATGAGAGTTCTAGTTCCTCCACATCCTCTCCAGCACTTGGTATGATCAGTCTTTTAAATTTTAGCCACTCTAAGCAGTACATAGTGGCATCTTCTTGTGGATTTAATTTGCATTTTCCTACTGGCTAGTTTTTTATGTGCTTATCTGCTATCTGTATATCTTCTTTGATGAAGTGTCTATTCAAATCTTTTGCCCATTTTGGGGGCAAAATAGGTTTTTTCTTTTTGTTGAGTTTTGAGAGTTGTTTAAACATCCTGTATACAAGTTCTTTATCAGATATATGCTTTGCAAAGATTATATCCCAGTCTGTGACTGTCCTTTTCATTCTCTTACTAGTGTCTTTTAAAGAGCAGTTTTTAATTTTAATTCCCATTTATCAGTTTGCTCTGTTATGGTTTTACTTCTGGCGTAACTAAGAAATCTTGATCTAACCCTGGATCACAAAGCTCTTTTCCTGTGTTTTCTCCTAGATATTGTATTGTTTAAGTCTTCCATTTATATCTATGACTCATTTTGAGTTAATTTTTGTGTATGGCACAAAGTATGGACTCATGCCCAATTTCTATATATGGATTTCCAGTTGTTTGAGTGCCATTTGTGGAAAGACTAGACTTTATCCACTGTATTGCCTTTGTCAAAAATCAATTGTTCATAAATATGTGGGCATTATTTCTGGACTCCGTTTTCTGTTCAGTTAATGTATTTGTCTTTACATGAGTACCATACTGTTTTGATTACTGTATCTTTATAATAGTCTTGAAATTAGGTAGCCTTAGCCCTCAAACTTTATTCTTCTTTTTCAGGGTTGTTTGGTAATTCCATAGAAATTTTAGGATCAGTTTGCTGATTTCTACAAAAAATTCTCCTGGTATTTTTATTGGGATTATGTTGACTGTGTAGATTTATTTGAGGGACAATTGAGATTTAAACAATAATGAGTCTTCTGACCCATGAACAAATATATATCTCCATTTATTTAGGTCTTCAACTCTTCTCAGTAATATAGTTTTCACTATACAGGTCTCACACATCTTTTGTTTGATTTATCTTTAAGTATTTCATATTTTTGATGCTATTGTAAGTGGTATTTTTTCAGTTTCAATTTTTCATTGCTAGTATGTAGAACTACAAACAATGTTTATATATTCATCTCATATCCTTGCTAAAACTCACTTAATAATTCTAGTAGCTTTTTAGAAACTCCATCAGATTTTTCTATACAGACAATCATATTGTCTGTGAATAAAAAGTTTTACATTTTCCCCTTTACCTTTATGAAATGGCCTTCTTTGCTCTGATATCTACTTTGGCTGATTTAATATGGCCACTCCAGCTTCCAAATTTTAACCAGTGCTAACATGGTATATCTTTTTCCATCCCTTTACTTTTAACCTATTTGTGGCTTTACATTTAAAGCACATTGGCAGTATTTAGTTGGGTCTTGCTTTTTTCCTCTTCCTACTCACAATCTCTGCTTTTGAGTGGGGTGTTTAGACCATTAACATTTGACGAGATTATTAGTATGGCTATTTCTTTGTCTCAGCTGTTCTTTATTCCCATTTCTCTCTTTTTTTTTTCAGCTTACTTTTGGATTATTTTCTTATTACTCCATTTTATCTTTATTATCATAGTCTATCTTCAAGTAATATATACCACTTCATTAGTAGTAAAGGAACCTTACAATAGCATACTTTCATTTCTCTTGTCTAGGCCTTATAATACTATTGTTGTGAATTTTTCTTTTACACATGTTATAAACCCCACAAGAGACTATTATTTTTGTTGAAACAATCACTTATCTTTTTATTAAAGAGATTAAACAATAAGAAGAAAACCGTATCTATTTAATTATGTAGTTACCACTTCATTCCTTTGTGAAAAATTTGTATTTCCATCTGCTATCGTTTCCCTACTGCCTAAATGATTTCCTTTAACATTTCTTACAGTGTGGGTGTTGCAGTATGGTGATGAATTCTTTCAGCTTGTTTTGTCTGAAAATATCCTCATATTGCTTTTGAACTTGAAATGTACTTTATATTTGATAGCCTTCTAGGTTGATAATTTTATGACTTCTGGAGGGAAAAACTGCTCTTATATAAATATGCATTTTTCAGTGTATGCTGAGTCCATCAAAGCTTTTTCCCCTTATAGTTCGACAAACCTTTACTTTATAAAAAAGCCAGGCTCCAACAGTAGAAAAACATGCTTTTTTTATGTTGTTCACGCTAAGGCCTTTAGATGTCTAATTTGAAACTAAAGATGAATTATGACTTCTTTGTACTTGGCAGTCTTAATGGTATAGGAAGAATTAGGGGTTCAAGGAAGCAGGAAGAAGAAAAGACCTCGGGTTATATCTTAAGATATTATCTCTTGTTGTTTTTCCACTCTGGATTTCCATAGCATTTAGTTCTTATCTTTATTAGCATTTTATGTTATTACACAGTGAATTCTTTTTATCTTTAGTACTTAGTAGAGTATTTGATACATGTTTGAATAGTTTATCTTCAGTAGCAACCAGACTATATACCTTTGTAGCTGAGTCCTAGGCTAATTATTTTTATATAAAAAGATTGACCAACATCTTGTAGGAAATTTTTGCAGCAAGATGGTAGTAAAAATGAAATAATCAAGTTAAAAAGTGTTTTTCCCTTCATAAGAGACTATAAGAAGGGCATTTCTGTTTGAATATACTGCTTTGACAGAATGCCATTCCCATGCCCATCCACAGTTTATAGATACATCGTATTCATGTTTGGTAGTTTATTTTTTTCCAAGCAGAGGAAAAATACAGTTTTCAATTCAGTGCCAGAAGTTATCCAAAGAAGGAAAATTAAAAAAAAAAAAAAAGAAAACATTGCTCACATAGTTGATGCTTTCGTAACTGTCTGCTGCACCTTCTTGGCAAGTGAATTTGAGGCCATCTTTTGACTTCCACCCTTCACAGATCTAGATTCTAGAAATACAAGAAATGCCAGTTTATTCTGAAATCAGGCAACCATAAAGCTCATGTAATCAGTATGTTTTCTCACTGATGCTCATCTTTTGTCAGAGCAAATAAATGACAAGATAAGTTAGCATGGGTCCTTATTCCCTCCCTCCCTTCTAATCCTTTTCTGTCAGTTAAGCAAATCATGGGTAGAAATTTAATGCCGTGTACCACAGTATCAGTGGTACGGTGCAACTGAGATTATTGCAGAATCTGAATGAAGTGCTTCCAGTACTCATTCCTGTCCTCTCTCCCTCCTCTCCTCTCCTCTCCACTCTCTCTGGGCCTAGCTTCCCCCTCCCGCTCTCCCTCCATCACCCCCCTCCACTCTCATTGGCTGTCTTGAGCACTCTCTAGGCCTCACTCACTTAACTTTCTATTCCTTAAGCGGGCCATGTTCCTTTATATGCCTATCTTGTTTATTGTTAGATCTTCTGAGCCCTGAGCAGTGTCAGCACGTAACAGGCATTCAGTAAATATTTGATGGATAGGTAGATGAATATGTAATTGGTTCCTTGAATTTTTAACTAAGATTATATCATAAGCATCTTCCTAAATTTTTGTAAACATCATTTTAAATAGGAGCATAGTACTTTGTCATATGGATGGATCATAATTTATATAACCATTCCTCAGTTATTCTACTTATAGGTGACCTAGTTTTTCACTGTTCTAACAATGTGATGAACAGATAGCTTTACATGTAGGATCTTGCCTATGCTTGATTATTTCTATAGAATGGTTTTTCAAGGCATTTTAAATGCTCTTAATAATTTTGTACATTGCTTTACAAAAATGTACCTGTTTGAACTTTTACCTGTAGTGTATGAACGCAGCTGTCTTGCCATAGTCTCCCCAGTATTGATTAGTTCCATTTTTGAACATCCTGACCAATTTGATTGGTTAAAAACAGCATCTTTCTATTTGATCAAGATGAAGTAAGTATTTTTCTGAAATATTTATAAACTATGTGTATTCGTTCTTTTGTGAAGACAGCTAGCTATATTTCCCCACCCATGTATATACAGGACCAATTTGAATATTTTTTTTTGGTCTTACATATTTATAAATGTTTAAGCTTTTTTACAGCAGATTTCAAGTAAAACTGATTGCCCCAAAGTTTGGATGTACTAGTAGAATCATTCACTTTGACCTCAATATTTGAAATGTTCACGATTCAAAAAATCATTACAGGATGTGGAATTACCTAGCTTAAAACAACATTTAAAATATATATATTCTGTAAAAATATAGACACTGCTCAAAAATAAGAAATGGCAGTTAAATTTCTTGAGGAGGTTGAGGTTATAAAGGAAACTGTCATAAGTTCTTGGGAAACAGAAGCTGTGATTGAGGGTGTGGGTGGAAAGACAGGCATTATAGGTAGACCTCTGTAGCTCTGCCTTCAGGACATTGAAACCTGTCTATCCTGATCTAACATTCTTAACGCATCTGTCCTTGATTAGCTGGTGTGGTTGAAAGACATGTAAATCAGGAGACCTGGGTTCTAACCTCTACTCTGGAATTAGGCTGCTTTGTAAAACTTCTTCACAAATTACTTAATCTTACAGTTTCTCACTGTCAACACTGTAACCAAGCAAGGACCCGTGGCACAAAAATCCAAACTCTGGTAGTGGGTGTTAGCAGCAAAGTAAGGATTTGTTTGCTGGGTGCCAAGCAAGGGATTGGGAGACAAGTCTCAGATCCACTCCATCTTGGTGTTTTGAGTTACAGATGCTTTAAAGGGGAAGAACAAAAAAACTAGGATTAAGTTTAATCTTGTGACATTTCTTAGTCATGGCTTTAGGAGTCAGGATGTCTCTGGTTTATTATTCTCTGGACAGGTGGTCCATGGCTCAGGAGTCTGTGCATTCATCTTGCCCTGGAAAAACAACCTGAGTTTGTACGTTAATACCTACAACAGCAGTTTTATTAGCAGTTTTATTGACAATAAGAATTTTAGTCATCTGATTCTGGTTGATTAGTGTTCAGTAAGCGCAGGATTGAGGTCAGAGGGGACAAGAAAAGGATTGAGGTCAGAGGAGACAAGCCAGAGAATAAAGTTTTAGATAGATTAGTCATAAACTCGGTAAGGGAACTCGGTTTTGGGGTGCTCAGTTTCAACATTATTAAGTTCTTCCAGCTCAAAAAATCTCTGATTTTATTATCCAGGGGACGAAAAGATATTTTTGTGAATAGCTGTGAATAGGTCTGGAAAACAATTCATTCCTGCTAGGAACTACTTGAGAATAATAAGAAAATTTCCCATACCAGCTGAATTTTTTAGGGAAAGCTAACTCCCAAATCCTAGATTATTTTCCTTTGATACATTAAAAATGGTATAAAAAAAAGTTAAATTATTTTCAATTTTTAATTTATTTAATCTAGTTAAATAATTTAATTAAATAATTACTATTTTAAATCAACTTAAAATCATACTTGTGCCTGAGCCATAGAACACTATATTCCATGTTATCTCTTTCAACGTTGCCAAAAAATGACAGGCTGGTTAAGTTTAAAGAGCGCAGGGAACTTCTTAAGCCCGAATATTGCCTAAATACAGAGAATTACTTAGGGACTAAATATAACTAGCTGCAAAAACCCACCAGGCTTTTAAGAGAAGTTATTACTTAGGCAGACGTCATCTCGGCTGAATAAAATGGTTTAGTTTAAAGTCACAATTAAACGTTAGCTTTTATCTGGTTTGAGAAAATTGGCTGGGCAGCTTTCTAAACCGGCGGAATCTGACTGCTCTGTGCTCGATTTGTTAGGTCTGGCTCAGTGCGCAGAACTCTGCTGGCAGCTGAGAGGGGAAGCCGGAAAGAGGCAAGTTCCTGGTGCGAAGGTTGCTCTGCAGCATAATATAGGCCTTGGAGGAGCTGTAGTTGTCACGCTGTACAAGATGGGTTTTCCTGAAGCTGCCAGGTAAGTGGCATTCTGAGTTTTGTCTGGCAGTGTGACTTTTCACAACTGATGACGTTGTACAATGTAAAAAAAGTCCTTATTTTATTGTCTTACTACTCAAAGAACAAGTATCTTGTTAACTTTGCTTTAATAGTATGGCTTTAAAACTGGCAATTAACTTTTAAACTTAACCAGCCTTAGGAAAATTTTGTTCAAATAGGAAGCAACATAGTCAAAAGAGAGTGCTGAACTCTAAGCCCAGGCTGGCTGGGTATTTGTCTCAGCCCTGCCAACCTGAGTAATTTTAATTTAGGCAGGTCACTTTTTGGTTTCCTTTACCACAATTTACTTTCTCCTCATAGCTTCCCAGGCTTCTGAGGTTGTTTGGAGAAGATTATCAAATATGCTTATTGTATCTCTGCAAATGTATGTTTCTGACTCCAGCTAAGCCCTCACTGCTGCTGATTTTCTGTTTGTCTTGCTGGTTTTCTTCCCGCCCTTGTCAAATGCCTGTACTCCCCCAAATTTCCAAGTATTTTCTTTTCCAAGCTTTTTCAGGATCCCTTGACTTCCTTACTTTTCTTTCAGAAAAGTCCTCATCCTTCCCAGAGGAAAAAACTCCCCTTTCCATTCCAAGGCTCAGCTTTGTCTTTGCATGCTTTTGTTTCCAACCACTCTCTGTAACTTTGTTCCAAATATTAATTATACCTTTATGTTATAATTAACATAATTAATTATACCCTTTTGAATCTTTCCACTTTTGCCTTTCCGTTGGCTCCTTTCCTCCCGTCAACAAGCATGTTTAGGTCTTCCGTATTCTAAAAATATGTTTTCTCCTTACCTTAATTATTCTCTTTCATGATGAGCCTTTTATGTTGAGCCACTTTTGTTTTTCTTCTCTGAAATGTCTTAGATTTAGTCTCTGATCTCACCACTGAGGTCAGGTAAGGCCCCCAATGATCTGATCATGAAATGTTCTTGTCTTTATTTTCCAGCTTTATTCTCTTTAACCCTGCCATGGCTTTCAACACTAATTGGCTCCCTCTTTTATCCTGAAATTCTTGGTAATTAGTTATTCATTTTTTCACACGTTTGGTTCCATAGCAGTATGTGACACACTTCTTTTACAGAATCCATTATATCCTTATGTTTTATGAAAAGCCCCTGAGTCTCTTCTCTCTGTCACTTCTTTCTCTGCCTGGAATATTAGTTCTTTTTTTTTTAATTAAAGTACAGTCAGTTACAATATGTCAATTTATGGTGTACAGCACAATGCCCCAGTCATGCATATAGATACATATATTCATTTTCGTATTCTTTTTCATTAAAAGTTTTGGAATATTTGTTCTGTTGTGAAAGTTCTATCTTCCTATTAAGGCCAGTCTTAGGTAACACCTCCCTTTGAATATTCACAGCACTTTGTAACTCCTGGGTCCCTATCCAATTTTTGTTTAGTTGTAGTGTATTTAGCTGGGTTTTTTTATTCCCTTTATTATGTGAAGCCCTTGAAATCTGAGATCTAAGACTGTGATTCTCCCTACCCCTTTAAGGATCTCTCTCATAGTGAGTAAATGTTTACTAAATTGAATCAAATAAAAATATGTTAAAATGGTGAATTTTAAGTTCCCATCTAAGTCTAATTTGTATTGGCCTCTGGAATTCCATCTAGTTTGTATTTGGAGCTGAAAACCCATAGTAAACACCAAACTATAAAGAGCTACCAGAGTCAACATATTAGTATAGCTATCTCATTTACTCAGAATAGAAGATTATGCATTTTGGGCAACAAATTCTATTTATTTTTAATTTTTTTAATGGAAGTACTGGGAATTGAACCTGGGACATTGTGCATGCTAAGCACATGTTCTACCACTGAGCTATACCCTCCCCCCCTCAATAAATTCTATGTTAAACGTGGAATTCTAATAGTTCTTTTATTTTTCAGGAGACAAAATAATTGGGAGATAGAATTGTTCATAATAACTACAGTTGGTATTTTTGGAAAGTCTAAAGTATGAAAAAATTCAGATGATATATTAATGACTGAAAGAAATTGGCTTGAAATATTGAAGACATTTTTGATAGTTTTAGTGATAGAACATAACCCACTTCAAAGTTGGGAAAATAATTCTAATTCTGATGGTGCAAATATAGTTTTAAAATGAGGTTGTGGTTTGGTTTTAAAGAAAGTAATTTTAAGATACTCATTGCAGATGATCGGATTTCCTTAGTTTCTCATTTCTCTAACTTTGTTGGAGCAGCAGCTACATGCTTAGGCCTTCCCCTCCGAGTATATGGGGAAGGCAGACATACTTTTTTCAAAATGCTGCAGATGCGAAGAAGAAATTATTATGAAGAACATAAATTTGAACTGGGATGACTAGGATTGCCCAGCAGAAGGGGAGACGAAGGGCATTCCAGGCCTGTACATAGGTACAGAGATTTGAAAATACAAGATTTGGTGACTGGTTGTACTGTGTGGGTAGAGAGTAGATTATTTTTTTGTACCTGGGTAGTAGGGCAGAGTCAGTAACATATAGGTGACCAGAGAGTCAGCTGTAACAGTAGATTGGATTCAGGTTTTGAAATGCTTCAAATGCTATGCTTAGGAGTTTGCAGCTTATCCTATAGAATATGAGTTTTAGCAAAAGATTATGTGATTATATTGCACTTTAGATAGATCTGCACATCATATCTGGAAGCACGTGATGTGGATTGTCCCATATTGGTGATGTTTAGCTTTGATCACTTGATTAACGTGGTATCTACCATGTTTTCCTCTGAAAAAGTTACTCTTTTTCTCCTTTCTAGTTAATAGGTAATTTGTGGTGAGATGCTTTGAGATTATATAAATAGCCTGATCCTCATCCAGCTTTTTTACCCATTATTCTTTCATTTTAGCATCCATTGACAATTTTTTTCTAACTTAATCGTACCTAATGTTTATTAAGTGGCATTCTGCTGTAAGGAAGATTCTCTTCTCTCCCATTTTAAAATGAATTCATGGCTATCTATACCTATCAATAAATATATTAGTATGAATGCATGCATTTTTATTTTACTCAGTGGGTTATAATTCATTAGTGTCATTTATTTTGATACTCAAAATGTCTCAGCTTTGGCTAGTGGGAACCCCTTCTAGCTGACTTGTACTGTCTTATGATTCTCTTTAATACTTCCTTGCTTTATAGCTCAAGAAGGTATTCTAGGCTCATCCTGTATTTTCCATGCCCCAGCCCTAGGATCAACTATTTCTCCAAAGAGCCCGGGTTCCTTTTAGTAGAGAATGGTAATTAGAAACCACAGTGTGGCTGCTAGCTGAGTGCTTGTCTTTATTAACTTCCAGGCCTTCTCAGAGGACACAGTGGACTCACACACACACACACAGTTTTAGTTTTGTTTTAAAAGAGATATTTAAGAACATGTGCAAAAATCTTACATGATTTTTATCTTTCTTCATGCTAATGTAGCCACCAGCTAGTCAGCAGTTAGAATGAAGCAATTACAAAACCACTGAAATGTCAACTATATGTGACATCTCTTTTTATTTTTTTAATCAGAGAGGCAGTGTTCATCAGTGGAAAGAGCGCCCCATCAGCTTTTCTATTATGCTGCTTGCTTTGGATGTGTTAACTTAACCTTTCCCTCAGTTAGAAAAGTTAGAAAAGAGAGTATCTACTTTATGGATTTGGAAACTTAACACAAAGTACCTGCCACACATTGTAGTTGCTCAGTAAACTGTTGATTTCTGATTTCCCTGTGCATTTTCCATTTTTCTTCCCTATTTTTCTAGTTCACATCACTGATTAAATGGTTGAAAATGGTTTTATTTATTAAATTATAAATATCACCAAGGGGTTTGGAAAAAATGAACTTTAATTTTTAGTTCAGAGTGGGGAACATAGCCAACTCATTGAAGCCCACAGTTTGGCTCTTTGGGCTGGGTTTCTGTTCAGGATGGGACTCTGTGCTCTCTCTGAAGTCAAGGGCAGTTGCTGATTGCAAATGAACTTTATTCATTAGTCCTGTGTGCACTGAACAACCATCTCTAGTTTGAACAGACTAATTACTGATAAAACATTAGATTTAGGGATGGAGATTTGATTAAAATGTAGCATTCTTTGTTCTTCCTAAACACTATGAATAACAGCAACCACTTTAAAAAATTATTTTTAACAGCTTTATTGAGACATAATTCACATGCTACACAATTCACCCATTTTAAGTGTACATTCAGTGGTTTTTAGTGTGTCACAGAGTTGTACAGTCATCACCACAATCAATTTTAGAACATTTTCATCACCCCTAAAAGAAACCATGTACCCATTAGCAGTCATTTCCCAGCCCCGCTTCTTGCAGGCTCTGGCAGCCGCTAATCCACTTTCTGTCTCTAAAGGTTTGCCTATTCTGGACAGTTCATGTAAATGAAATCATACAGTATGTGGCCTTTTGTGGCTGCTGCTTTCATTTAGCATAATATTTTTAAGGTTCATCCATGTTATGAGAATGAATATAGCACTGCATTCCTTTTTATGGCCGAATAATATTCATGATAAGGGTTCCGATTTCTTCACACCCTTGTCAACACTTGTTATTGCCCGTCTTTTTAATTTTACTGATCTTAGTGAGTGTGGCGTGCATCTCATTGTGGTTTTGGTTTGCATTCCCCCAAAGGCTAAGGATGATGAGCATCTTTTCATGTGCTTATTGGCCATTTGTATATCTTAGGAGAAATACCTATTCAGATATTTTGGCCATTTTAAAATTGAGTTGTCTTTTTATTATTGAGTCATAATAGTTCTTTAACAACTACTTTCTGAGGGCCTAATATGAGCCCCAGGACCATGCTAGGTGCTTTGTCTGTACTTCTTTGTTTAATCCTTAAAAAAGACCACATGGTAGGTTTTGTACCTCGTTTATGGATGAGGAGATTGATGATCAGAGTTAAAACAATTTATCTAACAGGCGTCATAAGTCCTAGCAGTCACGATTCTAACCCTCCTCTATCTGAGTTCAAAGTTTCCTGTTTTGTTGACTACTCTGAACTTCTGACCTTTGACATTATTGAAACAGTGTCTGTGTTCTAGGCCTTAGAATGAAAATTTCAGGAAGCACAGAGGGAATTCATACACCCAACAGTTAATCTTCAAAGTACCTTCCAACATTTTAACCCTTATCTGTCTGAGTTCAAAGTTTACTGTCTTGTTGGCTGCGCTGCACTTCTGACCTTTGACATTGTTGAAACAGTGCCTGTGTTCTAGGCCTTAGAATGAAAATTTCAGGAAGCAGAGAGAGAATTCATACACCAAATAGTTAATCTTCAGAGTGCCTTCCAAAATTTTTTATAGTAAATTTATTTCAGGGAACTTATGTATAAACCAAGTTAAAAAAATACAGTCAAATTTTAGTTTCTACTAAGAGAACTTCGTATATAAAGAAATCATGAGGAGCATCCTTTTGTAATATGAGTAATCTCTGTTCTGAGTTTGCTGAAGTTATATAGCTTCCCTAGAGCAGGGCATACATCAAGCAAATTGTCAGATGTGAGGGGTTTTCAGAAAGTATTGCTATAACTTTATATAGTAATTTTTTTTGTAATCTGGATGAAAAGTTGGCTATTAGCTTGACGAGCTTTTTAAAACAAGCAATATAAATATCTGTGACCTGTGGGAACTCGTCTGGACTCTGCCCCATCACGTATCAAGATATTTTGTACATACAGTGAAAAGGGTCTGTTATTTTATCACATACAGTTAGAAAGTGGCATGCTTAGAAAAGGGCACAGTGATAATTATGATTAAAGGCTGAAAATTCCTCCTCTCTCCCAGACTTCTAAATTATTATTTATAATGACTATTAATGAAATGAAATTGGCTTGTGGAGGACTAGTTGTGGTCCCTAGATTTTAGATCACTCATTCAGACTTTTGACTGAGAAGGTGGTGTACCATAGATAATTCTGCTCTAAATGGAACAGGAGGAAAATTAGAACTTAGCTAAGGAAGAATTCAGTGTAATTCAGTTCTATTGAGTCACTATTTACCGAATACCTATTGTGTGCTAGGAACTGGGAATATAAGTAAAGTGTTTTTTTGTTTTTGTTTTTTTTAAGCTTTGGTATCTACTCTTGAGAAGCTGGCATTTAGTAGCGTTTCGTAAAAAGGGAGTTTCCTGTCCTGGATCTTGAAGGTAGAATGGAGTTTGCTAGGCCAGAGGTATTCCAGGCACAGGGAGCAGCAATGGCAAAGGTGTGGGTGTGTGGAGTCGCATGCCATCCTCTGAGAAGGACCCATTTTTCAGCCTGGTGGGAGCTGAGTTCCATTCCTTGTTGTGATAGTAATGATTTCCTCTAGTAGGCTCACTTTTCAACCTCCTGGACTTCCCATATGCACCTTTCACCCTCCTTCTCAGCTGATTGCTTTGCTTTGTATGTTGTTGAAAAAATAAAAGCTGTTAGACCCAAACTCCCTTATTTCCATCCCAAGACCTGTCTAGGATTGCACTCATCTGATCCTCTTTCTTCCCTTGCGTCTTCTCTTCCTTCACAGGCCACTAGATCTCATCCCATCACTTTCTCAAGATTTATCTCCTCTCTCTTTTTCCCTGGTTCATTACCATCAGCAGGCAGACATGCTCTGGTATGTTCATCTTAAAACAAAAACAGATTTTCCTTACTACCACACTCCACTGCAGAAACCGCTCCATTTCACTGTTCCCCTAAAAGTAATGTCTCAAAAGAGCCACACTGTCTCTATTTCCCTCTCCTATTCACTCTTTAACTTACTGTAATCTGACTTCTACCTTCCAGCTCTTCCTTAAAATTGCTTTTGTCAAAGTCACCTGAACTCTTCGTGTTGCTAAATCTAGTGAGTGCTTGACCTTTGGCAGCATCTGACAGAGTTCACACCTCCCTCCCTCCCTCCCAGATTCTTTCTCCCCTCTCAGCTTCTGTGAGACCGTGCTCTTCCAGCTTTCCTCTTGCATTACTGGCTGCTGCTTCCTCCTCTCTCCCAGAC
The DNA here is from genome assembly GCF_036321535.1 of Camelus dromedarius. Lineage (NCBI taxonomy): Eukaryota > Metazoa > Chordata > Mammalia > Artiodactyla > Camelidae > Camelus > Camelus dromedarius. The sequence goes on along the minus strand of NC_087449.1, from coordinate 32,919,716 downwards.
TTCTAAATTATTACTCTGTTGAGTTCCACAGATTTAAATGCTTTCGCTGCGCTAATGATTTACCCCGCTTTATCTCAAGCCTTGACCTCTCCTCTGAGCTCTAGATTCATATCCAACTGCCTCTTGTCTCATGTCTCACATCTTGTACTGACCATACCTGAGATGGAACTTTGATCCCCTCTACTCCCATTGCGTTCTTCCTTTTGTCAATAAATGGCACTACCATCCCCTTGGTTATTCAGGCCAAGCAGCTAAGTCATCGTTGCCCTTTCCCCTCCCTCTTAAATCTCCCTTATTCCCAGCAGCAAGACCTCTGGATTCTATCTCCAAAATATACTTTGAAACCACTTCTCTCCGTCTCCACTAGCAGACTGCCCATGCTGTAGTCCAGGTCACCATCACTGCTTACCTGGGCTACTCTAGCAGCCTCGTAACTCTCTCCCCTGCTAGTTTCTTGCACCCCAACCCCGCCAGTTCCTTCTGCACACTGTTGTAAGAATAATCACAGATCAAACTATTTCACTTCCCTATTTAATCATTTCAGTGGCTTCCCAGATTCCCTATTTTGGCCTGCATGATCTGGTCCCTGCCCAGTTCTCCAGTTTCATTTCATGTCATTCTCCCCCCAGTTACTGTACTCTAGTGACCTATTTTACTTTCTTTTGACAAACCAAACTCTTTTCTCTCTCAGGATCTTTGCAGTTTCCTCTTTGTATGGCTAGCTCCTTTTCTACCCTTCATTGGGTCTTAGCTTAAACTCACTTGCTCAGTGACATTATTCCTTGACTGCCTTACCTAAAGTAGGTTCCTCTTTTTGTTTGCTTCCTAATACTTGCAGTTATTTTGTCTGTTTACTTCTTTTTCTCCCAGAAGAATATAAACTTAGGACTGGGACTGAGTCTGACTTGTTCCCCATTATACTCCCAGTACCTTGAACAATGCTTGGCATGTAGCAAGCAGTCATTAAATATTTACAAAATGATAGAAAGAAGGAAAGGGAAGAAGAAGGAGAAATGGATTGGGTGGGTAGGGAGAGAGAAAAAGAGAGAAGGAAGGAGAGAGAGGGTAGAGAAAGAAGAAAGGAACGCTTTGCTGAGCCGCTGCTGTGCCCTTGAATCTTCAGACATATTCTTCCCATGTGTGTTGTTTCATTTGCAGCCCCAGCCATCAACAGCACACTTGTGGTGTATCAGAGGAATTACTCAACATCCTAAGATGCTGTCACCTTCCTCAGACCCTTTGAGTTTCCATCTATATGTAATTCTTGAGGCTCTGTAGCCCATAACAGCCATGGCTGTCTCTTTTTTTTTTTTAACCATGGGCCAGAGTCTGCTAGCTACCTTACACCCAAGATTCCATTTAATTCTGCCACCTTATTGGCACTCTCCACCTCCTTCCCTGCCTTCCCACTAGACATTGCAGAGACGAAGTAGCTTGCTCAGAATCAGACAGCTAGTGAGCGGAGGAAGCCTTGGGATTCCAACCCAGCCCTTGTGGCTGCAGAGGCTGTGTTCCTTCTGCCACACCAGGCCACTTGTCTAGAATTGTTCTGTAAGTAACAGCCAGTAGGCTCATAGTGTTAAATTCGTGTCTTGCACCGTAGCTAAAAAATAAACCCTGAGTCCAACCTCTGCTTACTCCCCACTTCCTTGTACCCTGTTTAATCATCATCATCTCTTGCCTGGACCACTGCAGTGACCTCTGAATTGGTCTCCCTGCCTCCCCACTTGCCCCCTTACAGTCTGTTTTCCAGCTGGCAGCCAGATTTATTTTTTAAAACATGTGAATTGGGTTGTGCTACTCTCCAGCTTATACCCCAGCGTTCTTCTCACTATACTTAAAACCCAAACTCCTAACCACGACCTGCAAAGCCCCTTGTTATCCTGCCCTGTATGTTTCTGTGACCTTAGATCCTTCTCCTCTGCTCTGCCCCAGCCATGCTTGGTCTTCTTGTAGTTCCTTAACTATAAGGTAGTTTCTACCTCAAGTTCTTTATACTAGAAGTATAGAACTGGCTTCCCCACCTAAATCCTTACATGGCTGGCTCATTTACATAATTTAAGATCTAATTTCAATATCACCTCCTCCCAGAGGCCTGTCTGACTAGGCTATCTAAAATAGACCACCCAATACACATAGATATACTTTCTCTATATCCCCTTAAACTGCCTTATTTTCTTCATAGTAATGATATTCTTTACTTTTTTTGCGTGTTTTTGCATGTTCATTGTCTCCCCCCTCCCCCCCGGCATAGAGGCTTCATGGGAGTAGATTCGGTGGTTTTACAGTATTTTCAAGGACAGTGCCTACCACCTAGTGAGCACTCAGTATTGGTTGAAAAAAATGGGAAAAAAAGGTTAATTGTTTTATTGGCTTAATAACAGTTTCCTTTGGATAAGAGTCACAATATTTCCATTCTTAGGGTTTTTGGAAGTTACTACTATATCAATGTTAAAAAACCTAGGACCTATATGACTCCGTGGATTGAAATGAGTTCTTTTCCCCGGTTCTTTTAGAACTCATCAAATTGAGGCTGCTCCAACCAGCTCTGCAGTTGATGGATTTAAGGCAAATCTTGTGTTTAAGGAGATTGAGAAGAAGCTTGAAGAGGTAAGTAAGATTCATATAAAATGCTACCAGGAGGACCCTGGGGCTAAAGGAAGCAGATACAGATTTCAGGTGTTGTCATGAAATAGTACAAGTTGAAAATTTATACCATGTTATCAAGTATTGTTGTTGTATATTAGATTTATAAGTGTGTATTTTGGCTTCCTTATAATTCTGGTAAGAGTACATTTCAGACATGTATAAATCTTCAGATTTGAGTTATATAAAGGGATTCTAATTTATTTTGGTGTAATTTCCTTCTGAATTAGGAAGATCTCACTTAGAACCATTCAAAAGAATAATTAAAGGAGCCTTTAAAGGTACCTTATATCAAAACTCCTTTTGGAAAGAAAGATTTTGTGCTTGGGTTTTTCAAAGTTTTAAAATTTGTTTCTCTTGTTGCAAAAATGAGCTAATTAAAAATTTATACAGAAATATATAAAAAAGAAAAATTAAAAATCTCCCGAAATGCCATTACTTAGAGTTCACTAAAATGTTAACAGTGATTTGACATTCTTTCAGACATCTTTATGTATATGAACATACAGTTTTATATAACTAGGATCATACAACATACGTTGAGTTTTTAATTTTATTATATATGCAGACCTATGTTTATCTAATAATCATACTAAGGCAACCTAACAGTAATTTTTCTCCAAAAAGAGTTGTTCTTTTCAGGCCAAATTAGATATTTACTTCACTGTTTCAAACTTAAAGGCATCCTGGAATTTCATAATTAATTTTAACTTTGAGACCAACAAGGCACAGTTATAGCCAGAGTCACACAATTCCAATTACACGTCTATTAAGCTGACTAAAGTGGGCTGAAGTAAAGAAAAGGATTCAAAACATTTAAGGTGCACATTTCTCTCATGTTAGAGCTACAGTGTGAAGACAAACATCATGCCTATCTCCTAACTCCCTTATTGTAGCACAAAGGATTTCTTAACATCTTGAGGTGATTACACCCTAGATGGGAAAACAGCTAATGTGACTGATGGGTCTTGACAAAGTACCCTGCATTTCTAGAATTTTCATAATGATCAACAACCTTCCTGAGGTAGAAGGGGCCAGGGCTGACAGTTCCCAGCAGGCAGGCACTGGCCCAGGAACTGCAGGCCTATCCTACCGCTGTCTTACAGGGATACACGTGTGTGGATCTACCTGTTGTTTTAATTTTATTTTATTTTTAAAATTTATTTATTATTTTATTTTGGGGAGAAGGTAATTGGCTTTTATTTATTTGTTTATTTTTAATGGAGGTACTGGGGACTGAACCCAGGACCTTGTGCTTGCTAGGCACGTACTTTATCACTGAGCTGTACCCTCCCCCATGTTGTTTTATTTTTAATTAAAATTTTTTTTTATTGAAGTACAATTGTCAAACTCAACGAATTTATCCCTTCCCACCTCTTTCCCCCCAGTAACCATAAGATTGTTTACTATGTCTGAGAGTCTGTTTCTGTTTTGTAGATGAGTTCGTTAGTGCCCTTTTTTTCCTTTTTGTAAGATTCCACATATAAGTGATATCATCTGGTATTTTTCTTTCTCCTTCTGGCTTACTTCACTTAGAATGATGATCTCTAGGTCCATCTATGTTGCTGCAAATAGCATTATTTGATTCTTTTTAATGACCAAGTAGTATTCCATTGTATAAATATACCACAACTTCTTTATCCAGTCATCTGTCAGTGGACATTTAGGTTGTTTCCATGTCTTAGCTACTGTAAATACTGCTGTTTTGAACATTGGGGTGCATGTATCTTTTTGCGTTAGAGTTCCCTCAGGATATATGCCCAGGTGTGGGATTACTGGATCATAGGGTAAGTCTATTTTTAGTTTTTTGAGGAATCTCCATACTGTTTTCCATAATGGCTACACCAAACTACATTTCCACCCAGCAGTGTAGGAGGGTTCCCTTTTCTCGACACCCTCTCTAGCGTTTATCATTTGTGGACTTTTGAATGATGGCCATTTTGACTGATACCTCATTGTAGTTTTGATTTGCATTTCTCTGATAATTAGCCATATTGAGCATTTTTTCATGTGCCTATTAGCTATTGGTATGTCTTCATTGGAGAACTGCTTGTTTAGGTCTTCTGCCCATTTTTGGATTGGGTTGTTTGTTTTTTTATTGTTAAGTTGTATGAGCTGTTTATTCTGGAAATTAAACCTTTGTTATTCGCATCATTTGCAAATATTTTCTCCCATTCCATAGGTTGTCTTTTTGTTTTGCTTATGGTTTCCTTTGCTGTGCAAAAGCTTTTAAGTTTAATTAGGTCCCATTTGTTTATTTTTGCTTTTATTTCTGTTACCTGGGTAGACTGCCCTAGGAGAACATTGCTAAGATTTATGTCAGATAATATTGTGCCTATGTTTTCCTCTAGGAGGTTTATCATGTCTTGTCTAATATTTAAGTCTTTAAACCATTCTGAGTTTATTTTTGTGTATGGTGCGAGGGAGTGTTCTTCATTGATTTACATGGTGCTGTCCAGTTTTCCCAGCACCACTTGCTGAAGAGACTGTCTTCTCTCCATTGTATATTTTTGCCTCCTTTGTCAAAAATTAATTGACTGTAGGTCTGTGGGTTTATTTCTGGGCTCTCTATTCTGTTCCATTGGTTCATATTGTCTGTTTTTATGACAATACCGTGCTGTTTTGACTACTGTAGCTCTGTGGTATTGTCTGAAGTCTGGGAGGGTTATTTCTCCAGCTTTGTTCTTTTTCTTCAATATTGCTTTCGTAATTCTAGATCTTTTGTGATTCTATATAAATTTTAGAATTATTTGTTCTAGTTCTGTGAAGAATGTCATGGGTAATTTGGTATGGATCGCACTAAATCTGTAGATTGCCTTGGGCAGAATGGCCATTTTAACAATATTGATTCTTCCAATCCAAGAGCATGGGGTATTTTTCCATTTCTTTAAGTCATCTTTAATTTCCTTCATCAGTGTTTTATAGTTCTCCATGTATAAGTTTTTCACCTTCCTGGTCAGATGTATTCCTAAGTATTTTATTTTTTGGATGTGATTTTAAAATGATTGTTTCTTTACTTTCTTTTCCTGCTTTTTCATTGTTAGTGTAAAGAAATGCAACTGATTTCTATGTGTTAATCTTGTTTCCTGCTACCTTGCTGAATTCTTTTATGAGCTCTAGTATATGTGGAGCTTTTAGGGTTTTCTATATTTAGTATCATGTCATCCATATATAGTGACAATTTTATCTCTTCTCTTCCAATTTGGATCCCTTTTATGTCTTTTTCTTGCCTGATAGCTGTGGCTAGGACTTCCAAGACCATGTTGAATAGAAATGATGAGAGTGGACATCCTTGTCTTGTTCCAGATTTTAGTGGAAAGGTTTTCAGTTTTTCACCATTGAGTATTATGCTGGCTGTGGGTTTGTCATAAATAGCTTTTATTATGTTGAGATATGTTCCCTCTATACCCACTTTGGTAACAGTTTTTATCATAAATGAGTGTTGAATTTTGTCAAGTTACCCATTGTTTTATAACTTGCTTTTTTCTCTTGATAGTATGTTTCCTGCCCATAAATATAAATCCTTACCATTGGTTTTAATGACCACATAGTACATGTTTGAATATATGTAACATAATATATTTAACTAGCCTCCTATGATGAACATTGTGTTGTATCTTGTTAAATCTTACAAATAAAAAAATAGTATGTTTTCCTTTTGTACTGTCTTTAAGTAAAAAAATGTCATGATCACTTTAGCATAAATAGAGAGGGAAATTGTTGGGTCATGAGATACGGATGTTTAGCATTTTGATACATATTGCCAAACTACCCACCAAAAAGAGGGTACTAATTTACAGACTTAATGACTGTTTTTTCTTCACACTGTCTCCAGTGCTTTGTTGGCTGGTTTTAAAAAAATCTTTGCCAGTCTAGTAGGAAAATATATCTCATTATCGTTTTTTAAATTTCTTTCATTACAAGTGTCCACTAAAATGAAGGTAGACTCTCTAAGGGCTCAGCTTGAAAAAAAGTTTTTTCATGCTACCAATTATTGCCCTCAGAGTAACCTATAGGATAGTTGCTTTTGCCAAGTTGTCCCATTTTTTTTCAACTTTATTCTGTCAAATAAATAAATACTGAGTATCTGATATGGCTGTATATCAGTCATTGAATACTTTATTATTGAGATTAACAACAGTCTATTTTTATTTCAGTCTTTTTTTAGCTTTGCAAATGAATGCCTCTTGCTCCCATTTTAATTCTTTTCTACTCCCGCTATAACTTCACTGGCATGGACCTTGTCCCCTTGTTTCTTTCTCCTTCCCACGACTGTCAGTTTCCTAAATGTTTGTAGCACTAGAAAGTGAAAGTCTTGAAATCTTTTGTCAATTCATGCATTTTCTGCATCAGCAAAGGAAGTCTGGCAAGAGATTTTATTTCCACTTTTGTCTTTGTTAGCAATACCCCATTGCCCTTCTTTGAATTCTGTCTTAATTTTTTGTTCCTATTAAGTTTACGACAGGACCTACTCCTTGACCTTTTGCCTACTCAGAAAGTACTTTTCTTCAAGCAAGGAGGCACTTAGAATTTTCTTAGGATTAGTGATCTCCAGTTTCACAACAAATGTTTTTACCGTTTTAACTCTCTCCTCTTTGTCTGTTTCCTTACCCTTTCTCACTCCCTCTTCAACTGAAAGTGTTTTATTGACCAAAGGGTATGATTCTATAAGAAGATCAGTTGGTTCTCAAAAGGAACAGCAAGTGCAGAATTAACCTACACCTCTCTTAAGGAAGTGGGAGAAATTTCTCTCCAAGTTTCAGGTAGAATTTCTAAACGTCTGCTGGTGTTTTCCTGGGTCTAACTTGGTGTCTGCCATGACTCTATTCCTGATGCATTGTGCAAGCAGATGGCATGGATGCTGCTGGAAGTAGTTGTTCATCAGCCATTGGCCCCAAAGGAAGCCTGACTCTTTGGGTGGCTCAGCACACCAGCGTTACTAACCTACTCTTCTAGATTATCTCCACAGAACCTTGAATGATAAAAGATTTCAAGGAATGTGGAAAAGACTTTGAACTTTCTTTTAATTCATTTGTGGTGACAGAAACTACTTTCATAGACTAAAGTTTGGAAGTATTGATGTAACCTGCATTGTCGTATGGTATGATCAAATGGAAAGAGCATTCAACTTGAAGCTAAACCAACCTGAAATTGAGTTCTGGTTGGACTGCTTACTTGTCATATGTCCCTGCCCCTCAGGGAACATACAGTGTAGTGGGAAGATAGACATGGAAAATTTTTCCCAGAAAAGAATAACTGCTTTAGCAAGGAACTTACATGTGGGTGCATGTGCAAAGGACCGTCAGGGTGTCCAGTAGAGACAGAGAAGCCTTCCCAGAGGAGTTAGCCTGTGAGTTGAGACTTGACTGGATGAGGTTGGAGTGGGAATGGAGAAGAGGAGGAGGTGAGTGACCCACGACAGGGCATGAGCAAAGGCATAGAGGCATGTGTGTTCATGGTATTCAAAATGGTCAATATTTTTAGAACAAAAAACCTGAGGGGGATGAAAAAGGGGCTGAAGAGAAGAATAAATAAGTATCCTTGAGATTATGAAGTATCTTGAATGATATGTAAAGACAGACTTTAATCCTCGAGGCTTTGGGAAGCCATTTAAATTCAAACCTGAAAGTGATATTAGATGGATTACAGTATTGTTAGGTGGGTTATCGTAGATGAGTTTCTTAGCACTAGGATAGAGAACAGTCTAAAGGATTCTTAACCTTTTTGAGCCTCAGTTGTTTTTTTCTGCTTAATGAGCTACTATTAACACCTGTCCAGCTACTTACAGGGTTTTATGAAATTAAAGAAAAATGTATATAAAAAACACTTGAAAACTTTGTAGTTCCCCAAAGATTATTATTGTTGTTAATGATTTTTCCTAAAGTTCACTTAAACAATTTGAGTGAGATCTTTTAAGGGAAGCCAAAATAAGAGAATTTCTCTTTCACTGAAAAAAATCTGAGTCGCCAGAAAGAGAAAGAAATATACCATACGATGTCACTTATATTGTGGAATCTTGAAAAAAAATGACTCAAATGAACTTATTTACAAAATGGAAACCTATTCATACTTATTTTATTTATAGACATTCAATTATTCCGTCACCTTTTGTTGAAAAACCTATCCTTTCTTCATTGAAGTACCTTTGCTTCTTTGTCAAAGATCAGTTGAATGCATTCATGTAGGTGTATTTCTGGGATTTTGATTCTGTATTATTGATCTATGTCTTTTGTCAATATATATATTGCTGTATCTATCTATACGTATACACACACACACACACACACACACACAGTGGAATACTACTCAGCTTTTAAAAAAAGAGTAAAAATTTTCCACTTGCAACAACATAAATGGACTTGGAAGGCATTCTGCTGAGTGAAATAAGTCAGACAGGGAAAGGCAAATAATGTATGATAGCAGTTATGTGTGGAATCTAAAAAATACAATGAACTAGTGAATATAACAAAAAGGGAGCAGACTCACAGATATAGAGAACAAACTAGTGGTTGCCAGTGGGGAGAGAGTGGGGAAGGGAAACATAAGGATGGGGAGTGGGAGGTACAAACTATTGGGTATAAGATAAGCTAAAAGATGTATTGTACAACATGAGGAATATAGCCAATATTTTGTAGTAACTGTAAATGGAGTATAACCTTTAAAAATTGTATAAAAATAAAAAGTACATATAACCTTTAAAAAAATCTGACAGTCATTTTGTTTTCTTGATTTAACTAGAAAATGTTGGTAGTTGATTTAAGGACCCTCACATATAAGAATTGCCTCCATGGCTGTTGAGATAAGTAGGCCTAGACTGAATATTTTTAGAATAGCTTTTTTGAAGTCCTGAGACCCATGGTTGATTCTGGATTCGTTCAGGTGTGTTATCTATATATGAGAAAAAGATTGACACACCCATTAGGATAACTAAAATCAAGAAGACAGACAAAAATGTTGGTAAGGATGTGGAGAAATTGGAACCTCATTTATTGCAGGTAAGATTGTAACATGGTGCAGCCACTTTAAAAAAACAGTTTGATAGTTCCCCAAGAAGTTAAACATCACCTTACAACCCAAATTTTCACTTCTAACTATATACTTAAGAGGAATTAGAGCCCATGTGCATGTAAAAATTTGTACACAGATGTCTGTAGTAGTAGTATTAATAATAGCTAAAAAGGGGAAACAGCCGTCAACTGATGAATGGCTAAACAAAATGTGCTACATCCATACAATGGAATCTCATTTGGTCATAAAAAGGATTTAATTACTGCTGCGTGCTTCAACATGAATGAACCTTAAAAGCATTAAGTGAAAGAAACCAGTCACAAAAGATCATATGTTGTGTGATTCCATTTGTATGAAATGTCCAGAAAAAGCAAATCCACCAAGACTGAAAGTAGATTAGTGGTTGTCAGGGGCGAGCAGGAGGGGAGAATGGCAGGAGTCAGGGGATGACTACTAATGGGTATGGGTTTCTTTTTGGGGTGATGACAATGTTCTAAAATTAGATAGTAGTGTTGGTTGCACAACTTTGAATAAACTAAAATGCCACTGAATTATATATTTTAAAAGGAACTTCTATGTTATGTTAATTACATCTCAATGAAGTTGTTGTAAAACAAACAAAACACAGCAAAAAGAAAGAACTTAGGCCAGACTCTCTGCATACATAGAATTAGAGTTTAGTATCTAATGATAATTATTTGAATATTTCAGGTACCTAGCACAGTACCTGAGCATAATAAGCATTTAAATGTCTGTTAAAAGAACAAATATTATGATACCAAAAGGAATAATCTTGAACATAAATTACTGTAGGGGTATAGGGCTAAAATTAAAGATGAGGAATAAAAACTATTAGAAATTATAAGAAAATTCAAATAGACTTAGAGATTAATTTATTTAACAGGTTAAATAAAGTATAGTATACTTCTACAGTTAAAGACCACGTATAGTCATTTTAAACTATGTAGAAGGATATTTAATGACACAGTAGTAAAGATAGCTATATTAAACTGAAAAGTGAATTACAAAACAGTATATACACTGTGATCTCATTTAAAAAATATATATGCAGAGAAGAAAAATGGAGGGCATTTATATCAATTTTTTTTTCTCTGGTGAAATTATGAATGGCTTATATTTTCTTTTTGCATATCAATAATTTTCTATTTTTCCACAATAAAATGTATGTCTTCTCTGAAGAAAATAATTGCAATAAAATGATTGTGTGTGTGTTTTTTAAGGTGTGTGAGTTATTCATCCTGCCAGCCAGCCTAGCGGCTCCTCTGTTCTCCTTGTGTTCTCCTTTATCCCAGTATGTTGTCATAGTGGTCAGAGTGTATTATCATTTACATTTCTTACTCCTTAATGCCTGGAACAATATCTAGTGCCAGTCATTGTTTCAGTCAATAAATATTTCAGTAAGGAAAGATGAAACAGAGTGGGAATGAAGGGAGAAGGAGGGAGAAAGGAAACCAACCTACAGAGATGTGGATCTGAGGTTATTTTTTCAGCTTCATTCCCCAAGATCCAAAAGTAGGTGGTAGGTGGTTTATTACTTGTATAATTCTCTACACTTTATTCCTGTGTAATTCTTTATACTAATCCAGGAAATAAGTTGAACCATTTATCTTTACATTCTGATTGTGTAAATGCTAGAAAGAGTGTAGAGAAAAGGGAACCCTCCTTCACTGTTGGTGGGAATGTAGTTTGGTACAGCCATTATGGAAAACAGTATGGAGATTCCTCAAAAGACTAAAAATAGACTTACTGTATGATCCAGCAATCCAACTCCTGGGCATATATCCAGAAGAAGCTGTAATTCAAAAAGATAGATGCATCCCAATGTTCACAGCAGCACTACATACAATAGCCAAGACACAGAAACAATCTAAATGTCCATTGACAGATGACTGGATAAAGAAGTTGTGGCATATTTATACAATGGAATACTACTCAGCCATAAAGAAAAATAAAATAATGCCATTTGCAGCAACATGGATGGACCTGGAGAATGTCATTCTGAGTGAAGTAAGACAGACAGAAAGAAAAATACCAAGTGATATCACTTATATGTGGAATCTAAAAAAAAAGATACAAATGTATTTATTTACAAGACAGAAACAGACTCACAGACAGAAAACAAACTCATGGTTACCAGGGGGGAAAGGGAGTGGGAAGGGATAAAATGGGAGTTTGAGATTTGCAGATACTAACTACTATATGTAAAACAGATAAACAAGTTTATATTGTATAGCACAGGGAACTATATTCAGTATCTTGTAGTAACCTATAATGAAAAAGAATATGAAAAGAAATATATATGTATATGTATGACTGAAACATTATGCTGTACACCAGAAATTGATAGAACATTGTAAACTGACTATACTTCAATTAAAAAGTGGAAAAAAATACGTAAGTCCTGTATGACTATGGATAAATTAAAAAAAAAATTCTGATTGTGGAACACCCAAAATATATGTGAAGGAAATTTCCTGCCCCCGCCCCCCCCCAGAAAAAAGAGGAGTTAGGGTTCCTACATTTAGAGAGGCCAGAGTGAATCTTTGAGAAATTATTGAGACAAGGGAAGGCTATTTTAGTAAAATACTGCTGGCTGTGCCACTCACTCCCCCATTTTCCCTGTCCTTCCACCAGTTGTATCCGGAAAGCCATTTTTAACAAGAAATTTGGCAGATGAGGGAGTTGTTGCCTGGTTGTCTTTCAGACTTTTCTGCGTAAAAGATCTTAAGGGAGCTTGGGGACTGCCTGCTGGCCCAGCTGCTCACGTCATGTATCTATTTAAACATTTAGTTTGGGGGAAAAGCCAGGGAAATGGACTTAATATAACTGTATCATTTTTCTTTCCAGGAAGGGGAGCAGTTTGTGAAGAAAATTGGTGGTATTTTTGCCTTCAAGGTGAAAGATGGCCCTGAGGGTAAAGAAGCCACCTGGGTGGTGGATGTGAAGAACGGCAAAGGATCAGTGCTCCCTAACTCAGGTCAGTGCAGTGATGACTTCGTCTAGAGAAGCGCTGACAGGTGCGCAAAGGAAAACGGGGGTCTGCTTTGGTGTTCCCCGAGAGGGCTGGCTTTAGAGGTATAGGACCTTGTTAAAGAACTGGTGAATCCATGGAAACAGAAATAGGTCACAGCTGCTTCCTCACCAGGGTTAGACTTTGGAATTTGACAAATCTGGGTTTGGGCTGCTGGTCTTGCCAATCACAGATTCCTCCACTGAGTGAATTATTTAACTTTTCTGAGCTTCAGGGTTTTTTTTTTTCCCATTTATAAATGGGAATGATAAATGGTACCTATTTTGTAGAGTTGATATGAGGATTAAGAGAGTTATCTCCTAATTAACCTGTAAAGCACATGGTTCAGTGCATGGTTACGTGTCCTCAGAAGACCTGTCTGTACTCACTGTCTCCACTATCTCATCCCAGTCACTATTTTGCACCCACTCCAGTCAACTTTAGTCCTCATCACTATCCCAAAACTGTTCTTGTCAAGGTCACCAGTGACCACCATGTTGCTAAATTCAGTGGTTAATTCCCAGCCCTCATGATAATATTACTCTTTCAGGCTTTCTTCTTACCTACTGGCTGTTTCTTCTTGGCCTCTCTTCCTGTCTTTTCCTCATCTCTAAATTTCCAAATGCCGGAGTGCTCTAAGGCTCAGTTCTATCTACATTCACTGCCTGGGCTCTCTTCTAGTTTCATGCTTTTAAAACCATCTCTACACTGATGACTCCCAGATATGTTCAGCATGGAGTCAGACATTGAACTCCAAGGTGTATATCCAGCTGTTTAACTGACAAGTTTACTTGGATACTTAATAGGTATCCCAAAGCTAGCATGTATGAGACTGAACTCCTGGTTTTCCTCCCACTCCCGTTTAATCATGTTCTCCTCCCACTGTCTTCTCTGTCTGAGTAAACTTTTCCTCTGTCTTACCGATTCCTCAGTCCACAACCCTTGAAGTCATCATTGGCTCCTCTTTTTCTCACACTCCCCAGTCTAATCCATCAGTGAATTCTGTCCTCTACTGCTACCACCTCAGTCTAAGTCTCCACCATTTTTTTTGCCTGTTCTCCCTGTTTCTAACCTTGCCCTGCAGGTTCTCCACACACACCAGCTGGAGTGATCATTTTAAAACTTAAGTCAGGTTGTGACCCTTCTCTGCTCAAAAGCATCCAGTGGCTTTCAGCTCACCCAGAGTAAAAGGCAGAGTCCGTACAGTGGCACCACATACTCTGGGCCTAGTTTTCTCTGTCTTACTATATTCTCCCTCACTTTGCTCTGCTCACACTGGCTTCTGAGCTATTGCTTGAATATAGGGTGTTCCTAGTTCAGGGGTTTTCCACTGCCTGGAATCGCCATCCCTCAGATACCCTCATGGCTTGTTTTCTTACTTAGGATTTTTGCCCAAATGCTACCTTTCTCAGTGAGCCTTTCCCCACCACACTTTTAAATCACACCCATTACCATTCCCTAACCCCCTTTCCCACCTTATTTTTCTTTATAGCACTTACAGGCATGTCAGATACCATATCTTATTTATTTGCTTGTTGTCCATCCCCCACTTGAGTTGAAAGCTGCATGAAGGCAGAACTTTTGCCTCTTAGGTTCACTGCCGCATTCACAGTGCTTGGAATAGCACCTGATACATGGAAGGCCTTCAGTAAAATAAATAAGTGAAAAATGAACAGCAGAATGAATGAATGATGCTTAGTAAGCATTCAGTCAGTGGTAGCTATACTGTATGTTACGTTTCTCTTGTTGGATAGAGCCTGGTGTGATTAGGAAAGATGATGGATGGGAACTACCTTTTTAGAGGGCTACCCTATGAACTTTGAAAGTGATTTGATATATAATCAATCCATTAAAGCATTCTAAGTAGAAAAGTGAAAGTCAAAGCTGTGTTTTAGAGGATGAAGCTGGTGCATTAGACCTGATGAATTAATTAGAAGGGAAGAAATCAGAGGCAGAGAGAACAGTTAGGAAGATGGATGGTACTACTATCTAAGTAAGCAAAAAGGATAGCCTGAGTGTTGGCAGTGAGGAGAAATAAAGGGTGTTGCTACATGGTAGTCGCCAGGGATATTTAGGGTGAAGTTGATGGGACCTAGAAACTGTGAAGGAGAAGGAGGTCTGTCGGAGATGGTAGGGTTCGTTATCGAGGGAGGTCTTGGAGGAGAGGGTGACGTCAGGAGCACAGGTGGAAGGAGGACAGTTTCAGTGAGGAGGGACGGATGCTCTTTCCCAAAGAGGGTAGAGAAATACTCAGGGACATTTTGAAGTAGAGAGGAGGCTGGCAGAACTCCTGGAATAGTTTAGAGCCTGGAGAAAGGAGAAAATGCTAAGAGCAGTGTTATATGCACTGTTGAATAAGAAATCAACTAGAGATTAATGAAGGAAAAGCTGAGGAGTAGTAAGGGCATTTGGTGTGGGCAGCATTTTTTTCTTAAATGAGTGGGCAGAAAAATAACTACGTTTACATTCTATGAGCTGCCATCCATTGTGGTGTAGGAAGAAAACTAAATGCTTCATCTGGACTCTAGCTTTTCGAAATAAAAAGAACTTTGGGGAAATAATGCCTTTTTTTTTTTTTGTGACTGAAGATTAATAGTAACTTCAGGATTATATTGATATGCCCAGACAGTCACTAAGGTCATTTTTAAAGGAAATCTTTCCTGTTTTGTTATTTGTGTTATGAAAGATAATATGCTTATGGAAATGTATTCCATAATTTCAGAAAAGCCTTGTTCTCTGCACATGGACTCTGGCAGTGAGCTCTCCCAGCACTAGGTGCCCCATCCCAGACCTGAAGGGATTATACCCTGAATTTCTGCTGAAATTGATACATGTTGGCAGCCTGGAGTAGCATTGAAATATGGACTTACCAGTAAAAGCTACCATGAGAAATTGCCAGCTCCATTTACATCAGCCAACAAATGACCGTTTGTTAGAGATCAGCTATGTTAAAGTACTAATAACCTGTCCTAGTTTGAACTGGCATCTTAAAGAGAATTGCTCGTTCTTTTTGGCATGTCCATACTGATGAGAGTTTTACTTTCTGTTAACAAAGTAAGATTTACTTAAATGTGTTTCATTTGCTTATATTCTAGGAGTTTGGTAATGATACAGATGATTTTATCAAGAGCTTTTCAATTTTGTGCGTTTTTCCATAATCTTTTCTTGCTGCCTGGGTGCCTCTCCATGAATTCTACTCACACCCACCCGCTTTTGAAACTACTCACATAGCATATCTCCAGGAAACCAACTTTGATTAATTT
Organism: Camelus dromedarius; assembly: GCF_036321535.1. Lineage (NCBI taxonomy): Eukaryota > Metazoa > Chordata > Mammalia > Artiodactyla > Camelidae > Camelus > Camelus dromedarius. The sequence continues at coordinate 32,903,768 of NC_087449.1, read as the reverse complement.
AACAATGATATTATTCTTACATTCCTTTATTCTGCCCTCTCAGCACCTATTGGAGTTCTCAACCCTGCCCCTTTGTGGGTAACATGATGCAGAAAGCCTCAGAGTCTCCAATCCCCAAAATACAGTAAAAAGAGCATAGCCTTTGCAGACACCCAAACCTGGGTTCAAACCTTGGCTCTGTCACTTGCTAGGTATATACCTTCCCTGAGTCCAACTGTTTCACCTAGAAAATGATGAGAATAATGTCTATCAATGGATATGTTGTGGAGGTTAAATGAGATAAGGTATGTAAAGCACCTGGTGTGGTAAGTGCTCGGTAAATCATTGTTCCTCCCCAGCCCATATATTAAACATTAGTTTTGCTTTAACACATCAGTCTTGTCTATGACTTCTCAAAAGGACTTGGAGAGCTGAGAAAGCATCTGGGATTCATCAGATGCTGATGAATTGGTGAAAGCCCAGTTAAAACTGAGCTGCTGAATGTTTGTACCCCTCCTGTAACAGGAGCTCAGGAGATGGGAGTATGAACTTAGGGAGCAGGAATCTGCTTTCACACCTCGCTCAGCCACTTATTAGCTGTGTGACCTTCAGCAAGTTGTTTGACTTCTCTGAGCCTCATAGAATTATTATAAAGATCAAATGAGTCCATGTGAAGTAATCAGCATAGTGAGAGCTCAGTAAATGCTGATACAGTAACAGCAGCAACAGCAGACTGTACTTTCTAAAATCAACTTTTTATTGACCAGGAGTCCTTCCTTGGAATATTAGGATCTAGTCCAACTATAAATCAAGTCCAAGTATCTCAATTTGCCAGCCTTTTTTCTCCCTGCTCTTTGATGTTATATATATCTACAAGAGAAGTGGATTTTCTAGATTGTAAATAACTTAATTTTTAAGACTTCAGACCTTTTTTCAAGTAATAAGAGAGGATTTTGTTAGAGGCAAAGGTGGAATGGCCATTGAACCACAGTCTTTTTAGGCGCTGTCCCTGAGTGCTAAGACTTGTAATGAAAACTTCAAATTTTCTTGTTTTAGTTGTTTAATAATGTGGGCATGCTGTGCTTTAATAGTTTATCCTTATCTTAGCCCATTTGGGCTGCCATATTGAACACACTACACAGCCTGGGTGGCTTATAAACAACAGAAACTTATTTCCTGTTGTTCTGGTGGGTGGAAGTCCAAGAACAAAGCTTTAGCATGGTCGCATTTGGTGAGGGCCCTCTTCCTAGTTCTTAGCCAATGCCTTCTCGCTGTGGGCTCACATGGTGGAAGGGGCTAGCGGTTCCTTTGGAGGCTCTTTTATAAAACATTAATCCAGTTCATAAGGGCTCCACCCTCATGACCTCCCAAAGCCCTCACCCCTCCCAATACCATCACATCAGGCATTAGGATTTCAACATACATGAGTTTTAGGGAGATAGAAACATTCAGACCATAGCAACCCCTATCATTTTTATTAAGGCACAGATTATCTGATTGACTATTGGGCTGTAATTTGATGTTATTACTATTAGTAGCAGTAATACTATTAGAGTATTATTGTGTTGATTACCTAAAATAACGACTGCTGAAAATTTTGATTTCTTGTGAATTTTTCCCTTTGCGCTTGAAATATCTCGTTTGTCCAAGGTAGATATGACTGACTTAGCAATGAGATATTAGAGTCTTTGTTGTATGGCCTTTTTTTTTTTCATTATAATTAGATTATACTATTAAAATTTAACATTTTTAAAACTTTGTATTATGTAAGTAATATATACCAAGTGCAGAAAAAATCAGAAAAGATAGAGAAACAAAATGAAAAAGTTACTTGTCTATAATCCCTCTGTCTACATTAGGGATTGACAAATTATGGCCTGGGGCCCAAATCCATCCCACCGCCTGGTTTTTTTGTTTGGTTACATGTAAAAATTTTCTGAAGTCCAACCTGTAATGAAGGGCATAAATCTGAAACACACAGCTTGATACATGTTAACAAATGAATATATCTCCCAGATTAAGATGCAGAATGTTGCCAGCACCAGAGGTGTTGCTAGACACCTCCCTCACACCACCTCCCATCACTGTCCGCTCCCAAAAGGAACCACTAGTCCGAATTCTGTCACCGTAGATTGATTTTATTTATTTCAGAAATTCATATAGATGGAACCATACAATATTTACTCATTTAGGTGTGGCTCCCTTTGCTCAGCATTGTAAGGTTCATTATATGGTTGCATGTAGCAGTATTTCATTTTGACTATGTGAATGCTCCAGGAATTATTTATTTGTTTGATGGTTGTTGTATCTTTGCAGTATTTCCATTTGGGGGCCTTATGAATAGAGCTGTTATGAACATTCTCACGTGTGTCTTTCAGTGGACATATGTGCTTATTACTTCCATTTGGCATATAACCAGGAGTAGAAATACTAAGTCCTGAGGTTCAGTATAGCCAGTTTTTTGATAAACCATTTTACATTCTCTTCCACATTATAGGAGAGTTTTATTTGCTCTACATTTTTGACAGTACTTGGTAATATCTGTTTTTTATCATGTCAAGTTCATTGAGGTATAATTTACATACAGTAAAATCTACCTTTTATAGATGTGCAATTCTGTGAATTTAGATAAATGCATACAGCTACATAACGATTACCAAAAATCAAGATATAAAATATTTCCCCAAAATGTCCTCATGTCCTTTTGTAGTCAGTCCCCTTCTTTTACCCTCAGGCCCTGGCAACCACTAATCTGATTTCTGTCTCTGTAGTTTCACTTTTTCCAGAATGTGCAAGTGGAGTCATACAGTAGGCAGCTTTTTGAGCCTGCTTCTTTCACTGAGGTTCCTTCATGTTGTTGCACGTATCATCAGTAGTTTGTTCCTTTTTGCTTCTGAGTAGTTTATCTATCCATCAGTTGGTGCATATTTGGTTTTTTCCCAGCTTTTGACAATTTGAATAAAGCCTCTATGAACATTCACATACAAATTTTTGTGTGGATTTATGTTTTCATTTCTCTTGGGTAAACACCTAAGAGTGGGGTTGCTGGCTCATATGACATGTGTATGTTTAGCTTTTTAAGAAACTTCCAGACTGTTTTCTAAAGTGGCTGCACCATTTTACAGTCCCTCCAGCATGGTATTGACCATTTTCCTTTGCTCCTCATCCTCACCAGCACTGGGTGTTGTCTTTTTTTTTTAAAGCCATTCATTCTAGTAGGTATGTTGTAGTATCTCATCCATACTTCTAATTTGCATTTTCTTGGTAATTCATAAAGTTGAACATTGTTTCATGGACTTTTTTTTTTTTTTGGCCATTTGAAGATCTTTGGTATTTGCCTGTTTATGCTGTTTGCCCATTTTTATATCAGATTATCTAACCTTTTCTAATTGAGTGATAGGAGTTTCTTATATTTTCTGCATACAAGTTCTTTGTTGGGTATGTGAGTTTCAAATATCTTCTACCTTTCGATCTGCTGCCTATTTTGAAAATAGTTTTATCGGAGCACAGCTACATTCATTTGTTTATGTGTTATCTGTGGCTGCTGTGTGCTGCAAGTGCAGAGCTGAGTACTTGCAGTAGAGACCTCGTGGCCCACAAAGCCTAAAATAATTTAGTGTCTGATCCTTTACAGAAAAAGTTTTTTAATCCCTGTCTAGATAAGTATTCATCATCTATTACCACATAACAAATTACCACAAACTTAATGTTTAAACAACACACACATTTATTATCTCACAGTTTCCATCATAAGTTGACTGAGGACAACTTAGCTGGGTCCTCTGCATAGGGTCTCACAGGCTGAAATCAAGGTGTGGCCAGGGCTGGGTCCTCACCTGGAGACTTGACTGGGGCAGAGTTCATGTCCAGGCTAACTCATGTTGCTGGCACAATTAATTTCCTTGCAGCTATGAGAATGATAGCTTTAGTTTTTTACTGGTTATAGACTAGAGTCTGCCCTCAGCTCCTAAAGGCCAGTACTCTGCCAGGTTGCCCTCTTCGTATGCCGTATGTAGTTCACAGGAAAGCAGCTAGCTTATTCAAGGCCAGCAGGAGAGTGAGAGTGAGTTAGTCAGCAAGACAGAGTCTGATACATGTAACAGAACACAGGAATGACATCCCATCACTTTTGCCACATTCTTTAGGCTAGAAGTAAGTCACAGGTCCTGTCCACACTTGAGGGTAGGGGGTTATATAAAGTCATGGACACCAGAAGACAGGGATCACAGGGGTCACCTTAGAGTCTGTGCGTCGCAATAACTGCTGTTAATATATTGGTGTCTGAGTTTACAGATTTTTTTTTCTATGCATGTATAATTGAATATCTGCTTTTCAGCAAAAAAAATGGGTCCATGCTTACAGTTTGCTCTGTAACTGGCTTATATAAATAACAGTATCATGAACATGATGTAACATGAATATCTTTTCGGGTCAGTAAAATGTAGATCCACATCATCTAATGTCTGCATTATATCCCATTCTATGAATATACCTTGGCTAATGTAATAAATTCCTTCTTGTTAAATACCAAGGTTGCTTGTGATCTGTGCCACATTTTACCAGACTGCCATTGAAGTGTACATGAGTGCCCATTGTCCTGCCCTAATACTGCCTGTGATTCTGCTGCAGTCAGTGGCTTTTGACTAAAATGTATGCATAAAACTGAGCACTCACCTCTTCTCCTTCCTTCTCTTTTAGATAAGAAGGCCGACTGCACAATCACAATGGCTGACTCGGACTTACTGGCTTTGATGACTGGTAAAATGAATCCTCAGTCGGTAAGTATGATGGTGCTTATATCCTTCCATCAGCTGGGGCTTTTAGCCTGTCCCACTTCATCACCTACCTCAGCCTCATCCCATAAAGTGCTGAGTGGTCAAAGCCACAAAACTCAGTGTTCCCCAGAATGTTCACTTAACAAATGACAAACAGTTGTGGGGCTGACCATGTACCAGCTCTGCCCTGTCTGCTGAAAATGTCCAGAAGAATAAGAAGTAGTTCTCATGCTCAGGGCATCCACAGTTTGGTATGCAGCAGATCTGTAGCAGCCAAATATCCAGGCACCCTGCCTGGCCTGTGGTCAGGGAGGGTGGGGGAAGGAGCAGCCATGCCTTCCTGGGCCATTAGAGAAGGCTTCACAGAGGAAGTGATACTTGCACTGAGTGCTGGGGTGATTACAAGTTAGCAGTGCACAGATGGTGTGTAGGAGCGATTCACGTAGAAGGAGGGACTGGTATGAACAGAGGCATGACCTTTTATGTCTCATATCTTTGTCTGTGCTCTTTTTGCCTGAACTGTCCTTCCTTGACAAACTCTTTGTCTTTCAAAATGAGCTTAGGTATTATGTCCAAAGACTTCCTATCACATAGTAGGGGAGCTGTAGTCAGTCCCTCTTCTGGGCCACACGCTGGACTGCTAGCTTAGCACTGGTCTCATTATATTAGTCATAATGTGCCTATCTCTGCATTGGATTGTGACTGTCTCAAGGAAACAAACCACATCTTGTTCGTCTTCGTGTCTCCAGAACTTAGCATGATGCCTGGTGTTTTTAGGTTTTCACAGTTGCTGAATTAATTGGTATTTGTCTAAAATGTATTTATGCCTTATATAGATTTTTCTGGGTCCCCAGATTGTCAAGGGTCTTCATATACTCTGTAGTTGCACAGTGTTGAACAGACATGATATACTGAGCTTTCCACTAGCCATAGAAAACACAAAGGAAACTAAGATTCTTCTTTCCATTGTAACCTTTTGTTGTTGTTGCCTCAGCCTGATTTGTTTTAGGTCCTTCTGTGATGCCCTTGTAATTCAAAAGATTGGATGAAACAACTAAATCTGACTTCGATTTGTATTCCCTTTTTTTAAAAATGCTTTTTCTAAGCAACTAAACCTATTTCAGCTGAGAGACTTACATCTGTGACATTTCAACTGAATACACACCATTGACACTGATATTTCCGCCCACTGCACGCTCTCCAGAAATCTGGACAGAGCAGAGGCCACCAATCTTGGAGCTGGCCGACATCCTCCTTCCCACGCACTGCTGCTCATTCCACCGTATGCTTCCTTGGCAGGGTAGTCAGACTTCACATTCAGCTACCCTCATGCTCTCAGTTTATCTGTTCACCACCCGTTTTGGAGAATGAAATGGCAGCTTACTTTTCCTGAACACCTGTTAACACCCAAAGGAATTAAAGATAAAAATGGGAAACCTTTCTGTTAATGGACTAATGGCCTTCCCTTATGCTTGGTAGAGGATTTGACTGGAAACCATTAAATGCAGTGGAAATTATAATTTCAGTGTTTGGCTGCAGTTGAAACAAAGCAATATGCTCTCCAGCAGAAAGCACACATGAAGAACACCTTAAGGGCCAGATTAAAATGATTCTTATGTTTTGGATTCTCTAAAGGATAAAGATTCGTCTTTCTCTATAATAATTATTAAATAAAAAGTCATTTCCCCTTTTAATTAAAAAAAGGAAAAGATGGTGAGTTTTTTTTCTAGGTACTACTGGTCCATATTTTTCAAGGACGTATGTTAAATATATTGTGTTCTGAGACACGTGACCTTTAAGTCATCAGACAGAAGGCTATGTGCCATATAGAAAGGAAATACTTAGTTTGTCCAGACAGAGGAGGGAAAAAAAAAAAAAGGAATTAGTCACCCTTACCAGAAGGTGTAAAGAAAGCAGAGCTCTGTGCTTTCCTGTGGATGGGGCAGAAGAGCTCCTCACTTCTTCATGTGCTTGTTAGTAAGATAAGACTACCAGAAACTTCTCTAGCTTTTCCTTATTTTAAGATCGAGTTAAAAGACTGAGATCATAGCAGGGAAATCATGCTATGTTCCCAATTTTGCTATTTCTTTAAAGTTTTCCTGGGATTTTGTTACATGATAAATTTAGCAAATATCATGTGACCTAATCTCAGGCAGTTGTTAAATGGAACAAATTGTGGCTCTGTACTTGGGATCGGTTTGATTGTTCTTTTCGAGCCAAAGATTAACACAGGCTCCTCAGTCTGAGCAGGCTGCCTGACCTTCCTCTGTAGGGAATGGATCTTTATCATGTAGACCAAAAAAGGAAAAAGAGATGGTGACATTTCACCCACATGGTATTGAATCCCAAGAGTTTTTGTGTTATGCATGTACTTTTTCTCCCTGTTAGCAGACTACTGAAGTTTTCAGTTCATATTCCTGATCCACATGTAATATTTTTAAACAAAATCAATCTAGTATGAACCCACTTTGCCTGATACTTGGAAAATGTACCACCTTTGAGGAAGGCAGCTAAAGGCAGACTCAGTTTCTAAGAGAAGATATTTGGGAAAGATGTAACTTTTGACTGCTCTATGTAAAGAACGGCTTTTACAAGTTCATCCTTTAAAAAAATTTTTAGTTATTTATTACTATGTTATTTAATTATTTTATTTTGGCAGGGAATGTAGGTAATCAGGTTTATTTGTTTTTAGATGAGGTATTGGGGATTGAACCTAGAGCTTTGTGCATGCTAGGCATGCATTCTACCGCTTGAGCTCTACCCTCCCCACTAAGTTCATCCTTTTGAGGAGTCTGTTTCTAAATCTATTCCAGAAAGCCAACTTTCATATTTTAAAGAATGTTTAAGAGACCTGGATAAATAAATCCTCTCAGAGCTGGATAGTCTAGGAATAACAGCAATCTCAAAACAAAAACCACCCAATAATACATTTTCTTTCTTCTTACTCACAGGCCTTCTTTCAAGGCAAATTGAAAATCACTGGCAACATGGGTCTGGCTATGAAGTTACAAAATCTTCAGCTTCAACCAGGCAAAGCTAAGCTGTGAAGAACTACCTTTGCTCACCTTTGAAAATCAGGATGAGATATATAGATATATATCCATATATTTCATTGTCAGAACTTAGATTGAAACTGCACATTGGCAAATAGCATGAGATTTGTTTTTAAATGGGTATGACCAGTCTTGTTTTCCCTAAGCTCTGGGTGAATAGAACCTGATGGTACACTACTGCTTTGCTGAATTACATACAACTGTGCATTACAAAGTTAATATGGTAATTATGGTTTGGAGTAAAATTGAGTTTTAAAATAAAATTAGGAACAGCAAAATCCAAAAACTATGTAAACGAAAGCTCTCATTTTGCTTATAAAGTATATTTGAGGATTATTCTGCTGAAGGTTCAGTTTAAGTTTTCCTTGGGAGAACTAGGGAAGAAGCAGAATACAAGTAGCTGGCCAATAATTAGTGTTGTGCACTTAATGATCTTAATCTATTTTCCATTGATAATTTTTAAAATTCTGTACTGGGATTTTAAAAAAACTAAAATTTTGCATTTCTTGCCATCAAAATGATATTTTCTTCCCAAATCAAAGAAATATGATCAGAGCTTGGGAGAAAAAAAATCTATAGCTGAACACAGGCCTATTTTTAAAATAAAAATATTTTTTAAATGGTTTTCATTCTTGAAAAAAATCACTGTATTAGAATCAAAAAACACTGTTGTTAAAAATAACTGAAAAAATGTTTGCTTTGAGATGCACAGTTTTCAGATTATAATCTCATATTCATTTAATTAAATTTGTAAAGCTCTCCTGCCCTTGTTTTTAATTTTCCTTTTTCATATGTTTAGTTTAACTATCCACATTTGTCTTCCCAGTTTTTCTAATGCAAATGTTATTTCTAATAACTCAGTAAGTATGGGGTAAAATAATGTTTTTGGAAGAATGTTTAATAGAAAATTAAAATAGCTCTTCCTCATCTGCTTTGTTTTTATTGTGTATATTCTGTTTGTCCAGGGATTTCTAAATGATGGTGAGTAAGAGAAACATTGGGGGTTTACAGTCTGTGTTTCTAGGCTACTGTCTACTGGTTGCTTTGGCAGTATCGATCACTAGGCTCTTGATTAGGAGGGTACTGTGTTTCAGTGCGAAGAGCACCTGACCAGGAGCCAGGAGTCTTGCTTCTCTTAGGCAAGGAAGTAACTGCTTGCTTGGGCCTGTTTGCTAAACTCTTAATAGAAGGCATTTAAGATTAAGAGCCCCTTCTGCTCTGACCACTCCTGTGAGTCTCCTCAGAGCCCAGCAGAACTGTTTGGTAGTCATCCGGGCCCCACCAGCCCGCTGTTAACAAGTTTACTTCAACCAGAGGTGGTTGGGGTAAAAGCCAGGTGGTTTCATTTGTTTGCTTAGATGTTTGGACCCTGTGCTAATCAAGTCAGGGCTGTGGACCCAATCTGCTTAGACCATTTAGTTTTGCATGTTCTGTGACCAGCAGAACAGTATTTTGGTACATTAAGCCAGTGTAAATTGATCTCAAGTCCCATAAAATGAATTCAGAACACAGACCTACTTCCTAATCATAGTGGCTTCTTACTCTGAGACGAAAAAAGACTTCAAGAAAAAAGTTCCAACAGAATGTCTGTGATTTATTTGTAGTTTGGATTTGCTGCATTATTCTGCGTTCACTTGTCCCAGATAATAGGAGGTATCTGTTACAGGCTTTAGGATGAACTTGAAAAAACAAACAAAAGAAAAAAGAAAAACAAAAACTGCTTCTTGGAGTAGAAATGTATTCATATATAAGTGCAACTTATATGTATAATAGAAAAGTACTTAATGATAAAATATAGTAGCAGTTTAACTTCTAGAGAAGCATGGTTTGGAGGAAAGAGGTTAACAGGTCTGGGTTGAAACTGTTGCTTTTACTGGTTTTGCTGCTAGAGCAGATTGAGTCTCAGTTGCCTGATCTAGAATGTGGAGATATTAATATTGACCTCCTAGGATTATTGAGAATCTAGAGAGATAACATATGTAAAGTACCTAAATTAGTGTTAGGTGTACGTCACAGTCATTCTTAGTTCCCTTACTATAAATGTGAGTTCCCTTACTATCCCCACCTTTTGTCTCTGTGATATGTGGTATGATGTCTGTAGTGGTTTTTTTACATCCCACTTTTGGAGTCTTTTTTCATTTGTTCATTCACTGAACAAGTATTTCTTGAGTGCCTACTATATATAGGATACCATATTGAGGGTACAATGCTAGGCACTGGAGATAGCAGAGAGCTCCTCCCCTAATGGTGCTTACAGTCTAGTGGGAGAGACAGTCAGTCGAAGAGGTGAATAATTATTACACACTGATGTGCCATGCAGGAGATGGTCAGGGTGTGGTGATGGGGAGTCACAATGAGGGGCCTCCTTTGATAAACTAGTTAAGGGAGACATCTCTGAGGAGGTAATATTTAAGTTGAGATCTGCGGGTTGAGGAGTGAACCATGCAAAGAACCATGCAACAAAGGGTAGAAAGACGCCTGGATTGTTCTAGAAATTGTAAGATGGCCAGTGTGAGTGGAATATGGTGACCTGAAGGGACAGGCCCAAGATGAGGTTGGAAAGATACACAGGAGCCAGTTGGATTGGAATTTGTTCATTATGGTAAGGCGTTTGTGTTTCATTCTTCTTGCGGTCAGGAGCTGTTGAAGGTGTAACTTTACATATGTTTATTTCTCACTCATGCTGTATATCTGCTTCACCATCATATCCTAAGTCTAGAACCCAGGCTAATGGAGCAGTTACTGTCTGGAGCATTGTGATTGTCGTGGCACAGGAAGACAAAAACGTGAAATATGTGTTGGCTCTTAAAGTTTCCACCCAAAAGTGATACGTATCACTTCTGCTCCCATTTCATTGTCCAAAGAAAGTCATGTGCCCCACCCAACTTGACAGTCTTACCAGGTACCGGGGAAGAGAATGGAGCTGGAATATTTGTGAAGGAACTGATGACCATCACAGAAGGGCTGTAAGCGGGGGAATGAAATGATTTAAACTGTCCAAGTCGTTGCTGAGTGGAGAATGTACTGGGAGCAAAGGGCTGGGGAATGGATGTCCAGGTGCAAGAAGATGGTGACTGGCCAGGTGGGTGGGTCTTGACTGGAATGATGAGGGAACAGCAGGTTTTAGGGAGAGTGGTTGAAATAATTTAAACCCCTCTTTTTTTTTAACTTCTAGAATATTTTATTTTGTTTCTAACACCAGTGCTATCCAACAGAAATATAATATAAACATGTGATTTTATGTTTTATACCATTAAGAAAAGTAAAAAAGAGATAGGTGAAATTAACTTTAATAGTATATTTTATCTAACTCAGTAGATCCAAAATAATACCATCTCAACGTATAATCAATATAAAAATTATGAATGAGATATTTTACATTGTTTCTTCTCATACTAAGTCTTCAGGATCTTGGATGTATTTTCCATTCCACCTAAATTGCTCTAGCCACATTTTTACTACTCAATAGTCACAGTTGGTGGGTGGCTACCAAGTTGGACAGTGCAGGTGTATGCACAGTCACGGAACATAAGCTCCACTTTTGAACATGTTGATTTTGTGATTCCTGAAAGATTGCCAGGTGAGATATCAAGGAGGCAGTTGGATTTACAAGACTGGAGCTCAGGGGTGAGGTCAGCTTGGAGATGCACATGTGGAAGTCATGGGCACATGGATGGTATTTAAAGCTGTAAGAATGGATGGTATCACCTGGGGAGGGAAGAAGGGAAATTAGAGTAAGCCTTGAGGAACTTCAGCTTTTAGAGATCAGGTGGAGGAGGAGGATCTGGCAGGGAGATGAGGAAAAGGACTACAGAGGTGGAGGGAAATTTCCTGAGAAAAGAATATGGCCAAAAAGTGGGAATGGTCAACTGTGTCCTATGCTGCTGTGAAGTCAATTAAGATGTCTGAAAAGTGTCTATTGGATTAAATTTGGCAGCATGGAAGTCACTGGTGATTCCTACAAAATCAATTTCAATGCTAGACTGGAACTGGTGTCATAAAGAGCTATGAATAATAACAGAAAAGTTCTATTTGGTAGTGATATGTTCAGTTTCCAAGTGATTAATACAGAGCAAGCACATTAGCTAATACTTTTAGTTCTAAATTAGGTCATCTTGCACATGCTGTTCTCTGTGCCCACCCTCACCATTCTCCCCCTGCTGCCCCCCACCTTATCCACTTTGCAAATTCCTTTTCATCCTTTTCATGCCTTAGCTTTCGGGAAGGTGTCCCTGTTTGCCACAAATAGAACTATGTAATCATTCCTTTGTGATAATTTGTTTCTGTCTCCCACTGAACAGAGAGCTCCGTAAGGGCAGGGATTGCATTTCATGCCTCCCTTTGGCTACCCCCAGCGCAGAGTCTTGGCTCTCTGTCCTAATGTGAATGAATGTGACAAGCCGAATAACAATTCTATACTCACAGGGCATTTCTGAAGATAGGAACTCATCATAGAAAGCATTCTCTATTACAGTGACCTTCTGTTGCCCTGACGATGAAAGAGACTATTAATTCTCCTTTAGCCTGACTTACCCTGCTCCTTCTTTGAAAATATTTGCAGCTTCTCAAAATAGTCTTTCAACTTAAGAGTGAAGCAGCTTGAAGTAATACGTTTATTTGTGGTTTTATTACATGTTTGTAAAAACAAAGTAGCTTAGTGTGGATTGTGTGTGCATTAAAATCATTAGTCTTATTGCTGTACCTATCCAGATGAATTTAAAATCTTAGGTTTCTGTAATCCTTGTTCCATATGTAGAAGAACTGTAATGGAGAGCAGGATTGGGAAGTTGAGTGTGGAGGTGGCAGAGTCAGGGAGTCACTGATGTGTGATTAGAAGAACCTCAGATCAGGTCCTGTCTGCCTCCAGGAAGCTAAGGTAGGTCAAGGCATTTAAGCCTCATCAGCCTTTAGTTTCTTCCTCTGCACAAGGTGCACACTTAATATTTTTTTAAAGTAGTCTCATTAGACTGTGAACACCTTGAGGATAGGAATCTCTTATTCAATTCTGTCTCTAGTATGAATACTATGTCTACCAGAGTAAGCATCAATAAAGGTTTCTCAAACAAATGAGCAGACAATGATCCATTAAAGTTCTTTTTAAATACCTTGTAAAAGGTTCAATCACATATAAACATAAACTTCTTGAAATATGAAATTAAATCCTATAATTAACAGCTTTATCTTCTAAAGTTTTAGCAGTTTCAGAAAGTAATACATTTAGAGCAGCCTGGTATAGTGGGGGAATTTGGGGCCTATCAGATGAGGGTTTTGGTCCTTGCTCTGACACTTAAAGATTGGGACTCTGAGCTAATAATGACTTTGAGCTTGTTTCTCACTCTGTAAAAAGGCAGTAATAATGCCGACTTTGCTGGTTGTGAGGATTAACAATTGTAGCTGTAAAATGTCAGGGACACAGAGGGTACTCAATAGATGGTGCCTAAAGTTATTTGAGAATTTTTTTTTTAACACAAAGGAGTTTATTCATTGGAACAATTTTGTGATAATCCTTTGAGTTCAAATAATCAGCTGACTTCAGGATTGGGGACGATTTGCATTTCTTCTTTTTTTTCTACCTTTTTTTTTATTGAGTTATAGTCATTTTACAATGTTGTGTCAAAAATTTGCATTTCTTACTATCTACATCCTTACATTTTTCTTAAGAATCATTACAATGTAATAGTCTCTGTAACCAAGTGAATGGATATAGAATTATTTAGACTTTCAGAAGGTATGCATTTCAGCCAAAGATTACAGTTCCAGCTGCCCATGGTATGGCTGCTTTTTGAACACAAAGAAGTTGCTTGATGTTATTGACTTGGAAGAAAAAAGGTAATTAGCCAGATTGTACCTCTGGGTAAACTACTCCATGGAACTGAGTTTGTTTAAAGACCACACTGATACGAAGTAGGACCTTTGGGTCTACTACTGAACAGCTAATGAGGGTCCAGAAAGATTTATGTGCTATCAGGAACCATAGCCACGTCTAGCCAAATTTGAGGGTTTTTCTCAATAGAGAGTTACAAAATCCATTGGAAATTTCCAGTATTAATGTCTATCTGGAGACTGCTGCAAACAAACAGCTCTTTAGTTCTTGGTAAGAACAGAGAATATTGGGCCAGATTTCTGGCCCTTAAGAAATGTGGTGTCTGATTTCATTTGGCAGGAAGTTTAATCTGGTATAGAACTTTAGCCAAACTTCTTGGAGAAATATTTTTTTTTAATGTAACATATCCAAAACTTACTGCAAAAAGTGATGTCCATTTAGTCTATCTATTCTATTAACAGTCACTTAAATATTTCGTAGCAAAATGCTTGACCTTTTAGTTCCCGAATTTGTGGCCGTAAACTTTTATGTAAAACTGGGGGAAATTCATTGTAGTCTGCTGTTTATTTAAATTGCAGGCAGAGAAGCAGTAAGTGCAACAGTTTTCTAACCAGGTATCAAACAGTTGTAAGTTTTCTTTTTCCTTTGCAAGTTATTGTACAATTCACCTTTTAGAATATGGCACCTTCTGTAGTGTACAGAACACCTGGGTCAAGATTAAGCACCTCATTTAAAACATGAAAATGTGGAAAAGAATTTCAGATGTGAAGGCACAGCAGTATAAGAGAAAGGTTGACTCAGGCAGGCTGAAAGGAGCCTTGCACTTGGCAAAATGATACCCAAGGGCAGGTTGTGATAACGGTTCACAAATATTTGAGAGATGGAAAGACCAAACCAAGGGTGAGGAGTGTTACTTTGCTTAGTTATTAGAAGTAATGGGAAGAAATATACAAAGGGAAATTTCAGACTGAAAATCAGCTTAATTTCTGACAAAAAATTGGTCAGGAGTGGACTAAAAGCTCCTACCACGGAGATGTTCCTAAACCGAGCTGGCAAAGAAGGGCATTCTTTTGAGAAAGATGTACCTTAAAGGGGCTGGAAGAGCACCTGAGTGGGAGAAAATATTTTTCACGGATAGCCACTCTTTGGAGGATTTCTCCTTTTGCCATTTATCAAAACCTTTTTTTTTTTCTTCTGTGTGTCAGAAAGAAGACTTGATGTTTTTATATTTACTTGTTTATACTCTGACCTGTGCCCTGATGTACTGAGATATCTTCAGGAGAAACAGAAAGAAGTGAGTATTTAGAAGCGTTTAAGTTTTCATAGTGTGAAAGCAGCCGGAGTTTTTGTCCTTTTTTTTAGTTCGTTGTTTAGCTTAAGGTAGTACAATCTGAAAGCCACCAAATGGTAGCTGCAGTGTCAGAGACAATTCTCACTGGAGTTAGAACCCGAAGGCCTGAGTTTGAATTCTGGCTCAAATATATACTGGTTAGCCAGTCACCTGAGCAAGTCACTTATCTTCCCTGAGCATCAGTTTCCTAAAATAAGGTGGCAATAACACCATCATGCTTGTGAAGATTAAGTGAAATGATGTGTGTGGGTAAATGTACCATGCTCCAGTTTTAGTTATTAATGTTTGTGTTAGTTTTTTATTGCTACTGTAACACATTACCACAAACTTAGTGGCTTAATGCGACTCAAATTTATCATCTCATTTCTGTAGCTCAGAAATCTGGGTGGGTTCAGCTGGTTCCTCTGTTCCAGGTCTCAGAAGGCCAAAGTCAAGGTGTTGGCGGCCCTGGGCTCTTATCTGGAGGTTCTGGGAGAGAACCTGCTTCCGTGCTCATTCAGGATGCTGGCAGAATTCAGTTCCATGCTGCTGTTGGGCTGTAGTCCCATATCCTTGCTGGCAACCTGGGCTTGTTCTCAGCATCTAGAGGCGGCCTGCGTTCCCTTCATCTTTAAGGCTAGTCAAGTCCTCACATGTCAGATCTCTCTGATCTGCCCTTCTGCCTCATCTCTCCTACCTCCAGCCAGAGAAAGTTCTCTGTTTTTAAGAGCCCCTGTGATTGGGTTAGAACCACCTGGTTAATCCAGGATAGTCTCCCTATTTGAAGGTCCATAACCTTAATTACACCTGCAAAGTCCCTTTTGTCATATCATGTGACTATCCACAGGCTCTAGGGATTAGGCTCTGGACATCTTTGGGGGTCTGTTCTGCCTACAACAGTGATGGTATTTTAGAGTTAGAAAGAGACCTTACGGTACATGAGATGAGGTTCCTACCCTGAACGGTTTACAATCCAGTAGGGGAGAGAGCTGAGAAACATAATATACAGCAAGAAAAGTCCAATAATAAAGGGTCTGTATGGCATGTTATAGGAGCCCAGAAGACTTTTTCTGTACCTGACTTGGCCTGTGGTTTTTCCATCATGCCCTGCCTGTTCTTCAATGTCTCATCTTTGATAAAGATCCTTCAGGTGGAATCCATAGGCACAAAACACCACCATGCGATTTAATTTCTCAATGTCCAGAAAATTAAGCTGCTGCCATAGCTCAGTATTGGGGGCCCTGTAACTTAATAAGGAAAGGTCTTGGGCCCTCAGCTCAAAGTAAGAGGAATTATTTTCTTCTCTGATGATGAAGTATAACACCACCTTATCTCGCCTCATCTTGTTCCTTATCTCCTCTTTCTCCTCATCAAACCCCAGCTGAGAGCCTTCTTGGCCTATACGCCTAGCTCTCTCTGTCCATGTATCTGTCTTTACTTCTCTTTTTTGAGTTTTCTTGTTTCTTATTGTTTTGAATTAGAAGGCACTTACCCAGGGGCAATGCAGAGGTTTCTGTTTAATTCTTGCCACTGGTCATTTCTTCTTTAATAATGCTTCCTGGATGTTTAGTCAGATCTTGGCTATAGTTTTGTAATAATAGCAGCTGTCATTTACTGAGCACTTGCCACATGCTGGGTGCTTTGCAGAGTCCTGTACCTCCATTTGCTCATTTAATTTAGACATTCTGTGAGGTATACGTCCCATTTCTCTTCATTTGAATTCAGCTGGGACTCGAACCCAAATCTAACTCCATAGCCTGTTCTAGACACCATGCACTACAGTAATTAAACAGGAGCTGAAACCTAGGGGCAGCATGAGGGAGCCAAAGCAGCACAAGCAGATTTAGGAAACCTAAATGTCCAACTCCACTGTCTCTACAGCCCATGTGAGAGTTAGATTATCTGCTTCTAGAGTACCAGGATTGCCTCCATTTTCCACCAGAGACACTCAGAGTGATTCCTGCACATTAGACTTCAGACAGGTGCCTTTAGTTTGTACCTACAGCCCTGGACAGCCACAGAGCATGTGTGGGCACTGGCTTGGCATTCCACAGAAGACCCTATTGCTCTGAGGGGTGGGCAGGGGTAGGGGGATGTGGTGTGGCTGGAGAATACCTTCCCCACAGGGTTGGGATGATTAATATCTTCAAGGATTGAACATGGTGCCTGGCACTTAGTGGGCCTTCAGTATATGCTGGTTCTCATTGTCCTTCTAGAAGAGTTTCTTTAGTTCATGGGTATTCAAGCCAGTAGAATCTTACTCTTTTAGCTGCACTTGAATCTAGGTTCAATGTTGAGAAGACACGAGACACATCTTTGTGTTGGCTCCTGTCCAGTCCTGTGAATCATACCAACTCTCATAAGTTCAAGCTCAGAGAGAACTGGAATCTGAGGCCAAAGAAGGCAAAATATTTCCCCTTTTCCATTCTTGAGTTCTTGAGTTCTTGATGTAATGGAAATAGACAGTCTTGGGTTCAAATCCAGACTCTGCACTTGGCTGCTCAGGTTACTTTCCTGTCTCCATCATGGAAAAAACTTGGGCTGTGGGAAGAGTAAACCTGGCCATTTTACTCACTCAGTCATTTATCCTTTTCAAGGCTGTCTCCTTACTTATAATGGAGGCAACAGCAATTCTTCTCTTGCAGGGTTGTGATGCTTAGGGAGAGTAATGCATGTGGTACAAGCAGGATGCGGCAGCAGAAGCGAGTGAAAAAGTCTGGAGCCTTTACATAAGCCTTTCATTCATTCATTCGTTCCTTTGTTCATTGATTCATTCGTTCCTTTGTTCATTCATTCATTCCTGGCCTTGGCAATTAAGTTGAGCAAGTAGTGCCAAGTTTGAATTATTTATCCTTTTCCTCTCCAGCAGGAGGGCAGCCAGGTAAGGTAGCTGTGGGTGCTCTGCCCACAGGCCAGAGCAGGTATAGGGGAGAGCCTTGTTTGGCAGTGGAGGTGCCAAGTACCACCTAAACTCAGCCGAACCGCGTTCTACCGCCAAAGACGTTGGCGCCAAACGGTGTTGCTTCAGCTGCTAGTAGTTAATGCTCCTTTACTTGGAAACGTTTCCCGCTCCCGGGAGCAATATGGTGCCATGAGGGCTCATGGCTCACCCTCCCCCTGTCTCCCTTAGACTGGGATCCGCATGCACCTACTCCCAGCCCAATTTATCGTCCTTCAAGGCTCACCAGGGCCAACGTTGGGGTGGGGCGGAGAACTTTTCCGGGAAGGGGCCCAGTAGGGTCTCTTGGCTGGCTGCCCCTATTAGCCACGGCTCAGGACCCCAGGGTGGGAGAGTGAACGGAAAGGTACTCATGATTGGAGCCGTGGCAAAATCCTCTGCCGTGAGGAAGAAACTGAGCTCAGAGGCCATTGGTAGAAGGGGCCTCGCTCACCGGCCCTCCTTTCAGGTGCTGGGGCCTAGAAGGGGTCCAGTTCCACTTCGGAAGGCTACGAACTAGGAAGCGTTGCGGGCTAGACACCCCGCCTCCCGAGTCTCCTGCGGAGGGGGGGCGTGGTACGGCGGCCCCGCCGGGGCGGAGAGGGGGTGAGGGGTCGTGCGGCGGCTCTGCCTTCCCGGAAAGTGGAACTCGGCCCAGTCCGACGCGGGGAGAGGCAGGCCCTCCCCGGCCCGCGCCTGCCGGGACCCTACGCCTGTGTCCGGAGGAGGCCGGCGTCCAGCAGATGCACGCGGGGGGGCAGGGGCGGGGGAGAGGCGGGGAGGAGAAAACCCACAACAAAACTTGCGTCGCCGAGCGCACGGCTCGACTTGAATGGAAGGAGCCCGCGCCCGCGGAGTGCAGCCGAGACTCGGGAGAGCGCGGTCGGCCGGCAGGGCGCGGCGCGGCGCCGGGGCGCAGCAGGTACCGGGCGCGGGCGACCGGGTGAGCCGAGGACCGGGGCCGAGCTGGGCAGCCGACTCGAACTTTCCGCCCTGCCCGGACGGCTCCAGCAGCTGGCCCGGGCGGGGTCGCGCATCTCGCCCCCCGTCTGAGCCTTACACGGAGAGTACGGCCGGAGAGCTCTCCCTCGTGGGGCGCGACCTTCTGCGATCCAGACCCGGCAGGGGCCTGTTCTCTCTGGCCAGAGGCTGGTCCCAGCCCCGGGCCCCTCCCGCTGCGCACATCTGGAAAGAATCTGAGGGCGGATGGGAGAGGGGAGTGGAAGGACGCGGGCGGGCAGCTGGGAATGTGGGGGGCAGGTGGAATTGGGGAGGGCGAAGCCCCCTGTATTTAGAGCCTGGGCGTAAACTATCCCGGTGTCTTAACACGTTAGCTCATCCCAGCTAGCCCACCCTTCGACCTCTTTACAGAGATACCGAGGCCTAGAGAGGGCCAGAGATCTGCCCCCAGGACGCGCGGACAGG
Organism: Camelus dromedarius; assembly: GCF_036321535.1. Lineage (NCBI taxonomy): Eukaryota > Metazoa > Chordata > Mammalia > Artiodactyla > Camelidae > Camelus > Camelus dromedarius. The sequence goes on along the minus strand of NC_087449.1, from coordinate 32,884,444 downwards.
TGAGGCGGAGCCCGCGCTGTGTCCATCTCCGACCCGCTCGGGGCTCGGCTCCCCAGCCCCGCGCCGCGCACTGGCTGAGCCAGAGCTTTCAACCGGTGGCCTGGTGTCTGTCTGTCTATACGGCTGCCCTCCCTGCTGGGACAGCAAGACTGAGGAGGAGGCAGACAGGTGGCCGCGGAGCGCGAGCAGCGAGGCCGGCGCGCTCCAGCGAATGCGGCCGAAGCCCCCAGGCTGTAGGTCCCTGAAGCCCCAGGCTGGCCTGGACGGGGGACGAGATCGTGGCGTTAGAATACCTGGTGCGCCGTCAGGTGGAAGTGGTGGCGGCGGCGAGCCCCTGGCGGCCGCTGGGGCTGGGGGCGGGAAGCTGCTGCAGCCTGAACTTCAGGAGAGGAGTGGGCGCAAGCATGCGTGCGGCGCTGACCATTCGCGTCCGGAGGCGCAGAGGGATGCGCCCCCCGGCGCTTGCAGGGCATCACTGTGGAGGCCCACACAACCTGAGCATCTGCCTTTCGATTCTCGCCGGCCCGGGAAAGTGAAGCTGTGGCTGACCCGGCTGCAGGAGGCACCACAGGAGACCCGGGGCGGTTATGCCCCCTTTTAGGGCCCAAAACCCAGCCTATTCTAAACTAGAGTGCAAGTTAAGAAATGTCAGATTCACATGAATGTTTTCATGAAATCTTGTTGGAGCATACTTTGTCCCTTCTATCTGAATTTGGGAGAGGGTGACTAATGGTGGCACCCGGGCCTGGTAGAGTCCTATATAAGAGCTTGGACAATGATCTGCTTGGAACACTTGATAGTTCCCTGTCATCAACCCCTTAGCATAGTGGCTGATGCCGTAGGAGACTTGGACCGCCATTCTCTGTTGACCCTTCCTTAAACACACCTCCCTCTTTCGCCCTCCGCACACTTTGGCTCACCTTTTTTCGTGCCCTGCCCTCTGCCCTGAGTGCCTTTCCTCCCCTTTGTCTACCTGAAGAACTCTTATTCAGTCTTCAAGACCAACTCGAGGCTCTCGGCAGGAGTCAGAAATCACAAATTCTAATTCTGGCCTTGCCTTTAGAATATTTATCTATAAACTGAGAGAGCCAGACCAGATAATAGTGTTGCAGATCTTTTCCAACTCTGCTTTTCATAAGTACATACCTTCATTCAGCAAACACTGCCTGAGCACCTGCTACTTGCTGAGAATCAGGGAAGACTCAGCTGAGCCTTGAAGGATGCAGAGGGCCAGGGGTGCTTTGGGAGCATCAAGGAACTGCCTAAACCAGCCAAGTAGGCAGGAGCAGCTTCCCAGGGCAGATTCTGAGTAGGAGCTTACTGGGGATGGGCAGCAATGTGAGCCTCTTTGTGCTTGAGTTTCCTCATCTGCAAAATAAGAACACTAACTCTTAGTCTTGGGAATTCTGTTGGAGTCAGTAAGATGCAGCTGTTCGGGGCCCAGCACAGAACAGGTGATCAGCGAATCTTCACTGAATTTGAGTGGAAGAGGAAGGTGGTTCTGGAGGCTGAGAATCTGCCTCCTGATTTGGATTTCCTTTTCCCTAGTCCCGCCTTAATCACCCCCTTAAACCGTTCAGGACCATGAGGTTTGGTTCCCTGGGGTGGGAGACAGGAGGTCCCAGGTACTTCCTCAGTGTCCCTGGCAGTGTTGCACTTGCTGGGTGCCAGCATCAGCTGGGCATGTCATTTCATTTAATCCTTATGAGGAGCTCCCATCTCCATTGCCTAGACTAGTAAAGAGGCTCAGAGCAGTGAAGTGACTCGTCCAAGCCCACGCAGCATTCAAGATTGGAACAACTCACCGCAGACTGAGCTGCCCCTCTCACCCAGCATTTGCTGTCCCAACAGTGTGAGCTGTTCCTCACCAGGAGGACTCCTCACTCTGGGGACTTCTAGAAACTAGGAAGTCTCTCTGCCCTTAATCCCACACACAGCTCCAACATGGCTAGGCACAAAGAAGGGACCTTGGGGGCTTATCTTGCTCAGCATTCTTAAGGAAACAAAAAAAAATTGAGACTCCGATGGGCAATGATGTTGCAAAGTCACACAGCAAACCAGACGGTGGAGCTGGAGCTGCCCAGGATCCCAAAGTCCTGAGGGTGGCTGGCCAAGCCAGGAGGAGGGGGAGGTGGCACTGGGGTCACCACTCTCTAAGTCCTGTCTGTTCTCCCTTCCCTCTCCCTTGAATCCGCTTTCCTCCTCTCCATCCCTGCAGCCCAGCACCTCCCTTTGCCCAGATCAGGCCTCTTATCTCTTGCCTGCATCACTGCACAGCCTCTGAGAGGTCCCTGCTGGTCCATCCATAAACCTGCCTGTGCCACACTCTGGCTCTCCAATGGCTCCTCAGTTCTTCTAAGATAAGGGTCACTCTTCCTAACCTGGCTTCTGAATCTTTTCTTGGCCTGGACTAAGGCCACTGCCCACTGGCATCACTCCCAGTCCTCAACCACCACCAGGCACTCTAGTGAGGTTTGTAGAGGTCATAGCATGGGCTCTTTTGCCCCCTGGCCTTTGCACATGCTGACACCCCCCCCACCCCCGCTTGTATCACCCTTTCCTTTTTGCTTGATATTCATCCTTCATGGCTAGATAAGGTATCACTTTTTCTGGGATATCTTCTTGACCACAATTAGGCCTCCTCTGGGACCCTACAGTCTCTGATGACACTGGGATTATAATACTCAGTTTACACATAATGTCTAGACCAGCGTTGTCCAATAGAAATACAGTGTGAGTCACAACTGCAAGCCACTCATGTAATGTAAAATTTTTAGAAGCCTTGTTAAACAAAACAAAACAGGTAAAGTTTTAATAATTTATTTAACTCAATATAGCCAAAATATTATCATGTGATCACTACAAAAATAAAAGGTATTTTAAGAGATATCATTAATATTAATGAGATAGCTAATTTATATTCTTTTTTTGTACTAAATATTTGAAATCCAGTGGACACTACATTTTATACTTACAGCACCTCTCAGTTTACAGTAGCCACATTTAGTGCTCAGTAGCCACATGTGGCCACCACATTGGACAGTGCAGGTGTGAGCTTTTTAAGGGCAGCAACTGTACCTGAGTCATCTGGGTCCTCAGTGCCCAACTGTGCTTGGCCCAGGGAAGGGCCCAGTAGCTTTGTGGTTAAGACTTAGGCTGGGAGCTGGGCATTGCCACTTAACTGCTGGGTTACACTGGCCAATCCCATTGGACCTCAGCTCCTTAACATATAAAAGTGGTGGTGATAACATTTTCAATATGGTTCATAATATAAATATTTTTACAGGTGCAGTTTACAGATCTTTACAGATACAGAACTGAAGGTGAGGGAGGGAAAATAAGCTGATCCAGTGAGTGCACAGGATATGTGGGGAGGATCTTTCTCCTTTGCCTCCTGCCCTGATTGAATTTGGGGCCTGGGCCTATGCCCGCACTCCACCTCCCAGAGTCTGGATCTGCAGTGGGTCAGACAGATGGCAGGCAGGCAGGCAAAGCAGGGAGACTCTGGTCTAATGCTGGTTGGTGTCTTCAAGGGCTGAAGGCTGTTGAGCTAGGTGGGGGGTTATAACTTGCCGTGGGAATAATGGTTTGTAGACTGGCCAAGGATTTATTGCCTTTTTGATCAGGAAATGGAGCAACAGGGACATGGTAGGGTGGGCATAGGGCCAGGCTGCAGAATGCATCACTCACTGCTGCCGATGGAGCCTGGGAGCCTGGGAGCTGTGTGTGCTGGGCTCCCTGGTTCTCTGCTGGGCAATGGCTGGGGCCCAGGTCAGTTAGGCCTTGTGGACCTTCCTATAAGGTCAAGTAAGCCCGGCTGCCGGCCCTCTTCTCTCTCCTCCCAGCTTTCTTTCTGGGGCCTTGTGCATCTTGGGACCCCTTTTACAGGGCCCACCCAGTCTGGTACTGGGGTCTACTGCCTCTTGCAGACTGAGGGCAGGGTCCTTACCTACTTTACCTGTATCCCCCATGCTCAACACATGGCTGGGGGCAGATAGAGCCTTACCTTAGAGAGCTGGCCAAGCCAAGAGTAAGGCAAAGCAGTATCTGAAATATCAAAGCAGCCACAGGCCAGCAGGGTTCATGGGTGGCTAGAATCTGCACGTCTTCTGGGAGGAGGTGGGCCTAGGACTGGAGGGAAAGCACAATCAAGAGTGACAAGGGACAGGGAAAAAGTAGGGGGTTCTAAGGTGGGTGTGGTGTGGTGTGGCTGGCATGTGAACAGTGCCCATGGATCAGAGTAGATAACATTATTGGTCACTTACTGTGTGCAGAACGTGCATCGCACACACTCTCACAGTCTCCCCAGTAGGACAGTTCTGTGACCACCCAGTGGATAGGTGAGAAGCTGAGGTTCAGAGGGTGACAAAATTGCCCAAAGTCACACAGCTGATAAGAGCCAGAGCCCAGCTCGCCACCCCCGCTCTCTGGCTCTACCCTTCTACCCACTCTGGGTTCTGATCCTTGATCTAATAATGATGGAGAGAGAGGCTTGGACGCTTGTCATGCACCTGTGCTCATAATTGCTGCAGCAGTAACAGGTGCTTTGCATCTGCTATCTTGCTGGGTCCTCACAGAAGCTCTGAGTTTAGACGTATTATCTACATTGTAAGACGAAGAAACTGAGGCTCAGCAGTCAGAGCCACTAAGTCATAGAGGGAGGCTTGAACGGGGTCTGTATGACTCCAGAGTCAGTGCAGCTGAGCTACCACCTGTCACAACTTACCACACCGCAGAGGTGTTCTCTGAGTCCCTACAAAGAGAACTCCAGGGATCAGCCCAGGCCCTTGCCTGCTGGGACGATGGAACCCCAGCATCTTCCTCAATGGCCTGAAGTCGATCCTGTATCCTCCCCTGCTGCCCCAGGGGACCATGCTGGGGAGTGGTCTCCTGCAGATGGCAGTGGTCGTGCGAGCATTGCAGGCCCTGGTAAGGGCAGCTGAGGGCAGGAACAGGACTTGGGAGGTCCTGGGGGCAGCAGCAGCTCCATTGCTAATGACTTTTCTGTGCAAACAGAGATAAAGGGTGGCACACAGAGGCAGAGGGTGGCTCACAGCCCTGTGTGGGAGAAAGACACCATCACACAGTCATAACCCAACTCATGCCAAGCCCTGGCTGAACAAAGTGATGGAGAGCCCTAGGACATCTCAGAGTTAGTTATCCCAGGGGATGTGATGCTGGAGTTGGTTCTTGGAGAAGTTGCTGATTATACAAGAGAGGAGGAGGGCATTCCAAGCAGATGGAACAGCATGTGCAAAGGCCTGGAGGGAGGAACTACTCAATTGACCTGTATAACTGGGGCAGGTGAATGGGGGAGTTGGAAGAGAGGCAGAGCTACATCCTCAAGAGCCCTAGAATGGCAAGCTGAAGAGCTGGGACACACACTGCTGGTGCTGGCCCACACAGGCCTGTGGCTGCTGGAGGAGGGACAGGGCCTCCCAGTACTGTCTGTACCAGGGCAGTGAGAGCTCAGCAAGGTCCAGGGCAAGCCCTGCAAGTCACAGTTCTTTCTGAGCCTTAGCTTTCCCCTCTGTAAAATGGGGGTACAGATTCCTCAGGACCAGTCCTGGTGAGGATTATGGGAGGCTTTGCAGACCTGCCTAAGGAAAGGGCTTCACCGCCCCTCCACCAGTCCAGAGGGCAGCCCTGATGGGGCAGGTGGGGAGAGGAGGGCGGCAGCTAGCAGATCAGATGTACGCTGAGGACAGGGACAGATAGGCTCTGCCCTGTGCGTGGGAGGGCCCCATTACAGCTTTCGTGGGCCGCAGCCCTCTGCCTGCTGTGCCTAGCAGGTTTGACACCCCGAGGACCCAGGTGGTCTGACCGGACCCCTCCCGCAGGCACCATGGCCCGAAGCAGGGTGCTGCTGCTCCTGCTGCTCTTGCCCCCGCAGCTGCAGCTAGGACTGGTGCTTGCGGTGAGAGCCCCGGTGTTTGGCCGAAGTGGTGCCCACAGCCTGAGCCCTGAAGAGAATGAATTCGTGGAGGAGGAGCCGGTACTGGTCCTGAGCCCCGAGGAGCCAGGGCGCGGCCCGGCCACCATCGACTGCCCCCGAGACTGTGCCTGCTCCCAGGAGGGTGTCGTGGACTGTGGTGGCATCGACCTGCGCGAGTTCCCAGGGGACCTGCCCGAGCACACCAACCACCTGTCTCTGCAGGTGAGGCCGGTGCCGCGCCAGCGGTCACCAGAGGCTGCTTCCCACAATGTGTTTCCTATCCCAGAACCGCCAGCCATAGCTCCCTGCTTGCCCATGGCTGCCCACCTCCTGACACAGGGTGCGAGGCAGACAGAGTGGGCTGGCTGCACCTCGGGGCGTCCCCGCTCTGATGTCCTGGGGACAGAGCACCATGATGTAACCAGCCTTCTCTCATGGGGAGGAGTCTGGGCTGAGGCCTGCCAGTAGAGTCAGGCCCTGTGTGTGTGTGTGTGTGTGTGTACGCCCCCTCATAGAGTGGGGGACCTACACTTCTGTTGTGGTCACTGCTGTGCCTCCAATGCCCACATGTGGGGCTGTCCACTACGGGGGAGAATCCCAGGGGACACAGAAGAACTGGCTCCTGGGACTCGGGCTGAGGGTGGATGCAGGCCTCCCGTCGGACAGCAGTTCTGGAGATGCTGCCTCCTCACCGCCTCCACCTCCCATCCCCCAGAACAACCAGCTGGAGAAGATCTACCCCAGGGAGCTCTCCCGGCTGCATCGGCTGGAGACTCTGAACCTCCAGAACAACCGCCTGACTTCCCGAGGTGAGGGATCACCCCAAGATGGGGACAAGCCCCCAGGCAGGGAACTGGATGCCGCTGGGGAGAGCCCCGCCCTGCAGACCCTGGCATGTGGGAAAGAGCAGGCCTGGCTGGGCTGGTGTCAGGCCCCACGGCAGGGGGCTGGCTCCTTGTGGGTGTCTGACAGGCACCCCCGGAGCTCTCTGAGACTTGGGAGTGGCGTGAGGAGGCTTCAGAGCAGCTTAGACTGTAGGGCCTGACAAGTCCCAGACCCTTCAGTTCACAGAAGGCTGTTAGAATCAAAAAGTGTGGAGGCCTCAGATTCTAAAAAGTTATTTTCTCTGATGTTGAGAAGTTTCTGATTGTAGAAAATTTGGAAATGTAGGGAATAAAATGGAATAGAAAAAAAAGCCACTCATAACTCTGCCACTTGGAGTTAATCACTATGGCTATTTTAGTATATTTCTTTCCATTTTTTAAACAAGCACAATTTATAAACAATGAGGTTTACCCAATTTAAAGGTACAATTGATGAGTTTTAGTAAGTTTATGTTATACAACCATCACCACAATCCAATCCAGTCCTTCTTCTTTGCGTTTTTAAAATTCATAGCTGGACTTACAGCATTGATGTCATTAACTATTAAAGCTGCTTTGTTTCACTTAGCAATTAGTTCAGGAGCATTTCTCACGTTGCTGAAAACTCTCGCACATTGGCAACAGGGTATTCCATGGAGGGATGCTGAACAGTTTATGTAACTGTTCCCTCTTGTTAGATACTTGGGTGAGTCCCAGCATCTGAGGGTCTGGGAACCCGGAACCAAGAGTCAGAGGCCGGCCTTAGGACTGGAGAAGAGCCAGCCTGGCTGGGCTCCAAGTGACAGCCCAGTTCTAACACTATATCTGCCAGATGGGGCAGGGGTGGGCCAGGTGGCGGGGAAGTTCAGAGGTCACCCCACCCTGCCCTGCCCTGGGGCAGGTATGAAGAGGGTCTCTGACCCTCTGGGGCTGCCCCCAGGGGAGCACTCCTTCCTGGCAGGTCTGCTGCCCCATGCCTGACCTTACAGGGACCCATTTCCATCCAGGCTGCCCTGAGTTGGTCAAGGATCAGTCATCTATCAGTGGATGCTTTCCACCTGCTCCTCTGAACTTGGGCCCCTGCAAGCCAGGGGGAAAGGAGGATGTGCTGGACAGGCATTTTGGGACTGGCTGGGAAGGGATCAGAGCCTCACCTGCCCCGGGGAGTGCCCTCCCTGTCCTGACAGGTGGGGTGGGTGGGGGGCCGTAAGTACTCACGTGCTGCCCTGTAGCGTCTCCTTCATCCAGGGCTCTGACCGATGCCTGTCCTTTGAAGGGCTCCCGGAAGAGGCATTTGAGCATCTGACCAACCTCAATTACCTGTACCTGGCCAATAATAAGGTGAGGGGCCTGTAGCAGGGTTGGGTGTCGGGGGCTGAGCTCAGGGAACTTTGAACAGGGCCTCTTCTGGGCTGGTTGCTGGGTCCCCATTGCTGTTCAGACACAGCCCAGACCCCACACCTTAACCCAGGGCATCAGAGTGGTCAGATGATGAGAACAGAGGCCAAGGCCTACAAGGGTGTAGTGGGGGTGAGAGCTCATTCCTATGGGGAGGGGGCACTTGGAGGGCTTCCTGGAGGGAAGGGCATTTGAAGGGCCATGAAGGGTAACAGGATTTCAGCCAGAGGCCTCAAGGGGGAGGGACCGCATAAGTGAAGGCACAAAGGCACTCAACCTCAAAATGATATCTGGCCTGCCCCAGGACTCTGTCCTGGCCCATTCTCTCTGAACTCTCAAGGTGACTGGTCTCCTCCCCGGTCTTTAATGCCCATCTACCATCTTCATCATGGCCACGTCCAGGGGCAGTCTCCAGCCTTTCCCCACACCCACTTGAGACGCAAAGATCCACCTGCCTTCTTAACCACTCCCCTCGATGTCTAATGGAAGTAGAACCCCTACTTCCTACCACAGGCCCCAAACCCCAATCCTCCTGTCATCACCCCATGTCTGTAAAGAGCATCTCCGACCACCTACAGCACCACCAGTCAGAGCCACAGATCTGGGAGTGCTTCGCTCATGCACATCTGGTCCCACTGCAGGCCCTCAGCTCCCCCCACCCATCGGCACAGGACCACCACTCCTCAGGGGACCCCCCTGCCTCCTCATTTGCTGCCCCTTTGCCTCAGAGGAGCCAGAGCGGCTATTCAAAATCATGTCCGCTTCTACCTCTGCATCTCCTCTCCCCACTTGAAACCCTCCCATGGCTTCACCCTCCGCCCAGGGAGAAACCCACATTCTCCCTGAGGCCTGCCTGCCTCTCTTAACTCATCTCCCCACTGGCTCCCTCTCACTCCACTCCACCCTAAGCCAAGAAGACCCCAAACACAGGGCCTCCACCTGCTGCCCCTGCTGCGTGGTGCTCTCCCCGCAAATGGCATCCAGGGTGCTGTCATGCCTGAAGTGTCACCTGTTCCCTGAGCACCCACGCCAGTCACTCTGTCATCAGGCTGTTTGAATTCCCTGCAGAGCTGTGGTCACTCTCAGATACTTTTATTCCTTGTTTATTGTCCTCTCCACTAGGATGAAAGCTTTTGGTGGTGGGGGAGGAGGGGACAGATACCTCTGTGTCTTGTTCCCCAGGACATGTCCAGTGCCTGGAACCGTGTCTGGAATGTTGCAGACTCAGGGACTACTGTTGAATGAATGAAGGAAGGGGGGACACCACGGGCTGGGTCTGGGGATGTGTGTGTGCTCACTGTAGCTGCACAGAGGGCTGGTGTCTGGGGCAATGAGGGGAGAGGCCAGGGGATCAGGCAGGGCAGGGGACAGGCCCAGAGGGCCTTGAATGCCAAGCTCGGGACTGTGGGAAGCTGGAGAGGTTCTGATCTTGTGTAATCGGGGGTGGGACAGGTTTCCATTCTAGAAAGATGTCTCTGGTTGCAGGGAGGAGACCAACTGAAAGGGCTCAGATGAGCAGCAGGCAGTGTGACTCAGAGCTGGCCTCTGACCCTCCACTGCTTTTTCTACCCCAACTCTTCCCTTTCCAGCTGACCTTGGCACCCCGGTTCCTGCCAAATGCCCTGATCAGTGTGGACTTCGCTGCCAACTATCTCACCAAGATCTATGGGCTCACCTTTGGCCAGAAGCCAAACTTGAGGTCAGAGGTCGGGGAGGGGACCCTTGACTTAGGCTGGAGAAAAGGGAGGAGCTGAGGCAGAAGCTGCAGGCCCTGAGTGGGGCACAGGGGACCCAGATAGGCCCTGGAGGAGGGGCTGTGCAGTGCAGGCATGACTCCCCATGCTCAAGGCTGTGGTCACGGTCACCCAGGGCTGCAGGGGCACAGGATCTGGAAGGCTGACACGTAAAGGATGAGGAGGAATCAGTCCAGGAGGCAAGAACAGAGGGTGATTTCCAGAGAATTGTGGGGAGCTGGGTGAGGGTGTTTTCCTCCTTCCCCAGCCCCTGGGAGAAGGAAGCATCTTCCAACAGGCAGAGTCATCCTCTATGAGAGCTGCTTTGGGACAAGAGAGGCCCCACAGCACAGGTGTGTGAGCAGAACAGGGTGGGGCTGGGGAGGGGAAAGTACTGACAACCTCTGGTGCCACTTCTGTCCCTGAGTCTGTCATCCTGATTCTCTCCAACCCCTGGAAGAGCCAGAGTTGCTGTGCATGGCCCCATCCCACAGATGGAAAGGCTGAGGCCCAGGAGAGACCAGACAGCAAGAATGAACAATATCTCCTGTGAATTTCTCTTGCTCCTTGTCTTCTCTCCTTCTAGTGTGTTAGCCATGAGGGAAAGGTCTTTTTGATTGTGTCTACTGCTATATCTCCAGGGCCTAGAACAGTCCTGGTATGTATGAGCACTCACTGTATATTTGCTGAATGGATGAAGGGTCGCCTCCTCTGAGCCAGGATCCTGTGCTGGGCACTGGGGACAAAGAGGTGATAGGGACAGGCCCTGTCTTCAGGAAATCCTACAGAACTCAGAGCCAGCTGTGTGGAGTTGACAGGTAGGGACTTCAGGGTTGCAACAGTCAGGGAACAATTGAGAACCTTGAAGGATATGCAGGAGCAGGGACTCGGGGTGGAGAAATCCTGTTTCTTCCACTAACTTGTGTGGCATGTCCTTAGTCCCCTAGGCTATGTAGTCTGGACTGGATTTGGTGGGGTCAGAGGTTCTTCAGGTCCTTCAGAGGGAGGAAGGTTTCCTGGGCCCCAGGCCCAATCTGAGCAAGGTCTGTCTGGAGGTTCACCAGGTGAGCTGGTGCTGGGGCCGGGGGCCCGGGTGGGTGAGTACCTGTGCCTCGTCCCCCAGGTCCGTGTACCTGCACAACAACAAGCTAGCAGACGCCGGGCTGCCGGACAACATGTTCAATGGCTCTAGCAACGTTGAGATCCTCATCTTGTCCAGCAACTTCCTGCGCCACGTGCCTAAGCACCTGCCACCTGCCCTCTACAAGCTGCACCTCAAGGTGGGAGGGAGAGGGCAGGGAGGAGCACAGCTGGAGCAGGGGCCCGCATCAGGGGAGGAGCCCAGGCCCACTTGGGCACAGCAGTCAGGCTGCGGGGCCTCAGGCACGTGATGGTAGGCAAAGAATCCATTGCAGAGAAGCAGGCGGAAGCCTGGGCTGCTGACTCAGCCCCACACCAAGTACTTTAGGCCTAGGCCCCCTCCCTATGGCTCCCCCAGACCCCTCTCCACACTTGATCCCAAGGCCCTGTCTGTCCTTGCCTTTTGGCTGACCCCCATGCTCCCCTCCCAACCGTCCCCACGCCCCCATAGAATAACAAGCTGGAGAAGATCCCGCCAGGCGCCTTCAGCGAGCTGAGCAACCTGCGTGAGCTGTACCTGCAGAACAACTACCTGACTGATGAGGGCCTGGACAATGAGACCTTCTGGTGAGTCCCCACCTGGGCCCTTGGTGTGAGTACAGCACCTGGGAAGCCCCTCCCAGGGCTCACCGGCCAGGCCCTTGCTCACCTGCCCCTGCAGTTTCCCCAGAGAAGGAACTTTGAGGCTTGTGCCTTTGATGACATTTCTGTCCCCATGAATAGTGATAGGTGTAGGTAAGGCCTGACAAAATTCCCGTGTGGCAAGGAAGTGTTTGCACAGGCTGGATTCTTGGTACAAAATAGAAACTCAAGCATTCTTGTTGAAGGTGAATCTATTTTCAGTTTTTAGGGCCCAGGGTAACCACAAAAGGCATTAAACAGTCAGTCTTCAAATAACTCCTATGTGTCAGAAACCAATGCTAGATCCTTCCTACACCAATATATCATTGAATCAATCCAATGAGAGGTTTGCAGAGGACTGACACCCCCAGTCAGCTAATGGCAGAAGCTGGGATGAATTAGAGACAGATCCCCTGCCACCTCCCTTGGGAATAATATTGGAAACACGTGCGCCACTTGCTCCTGCCAACCAGCCTAATCCCCTCCACTGCCCCCAGGAAGCTCTCCAGCCTGGAGTACCTGGATCTGTCCAGCAACAACCTGTCGCGGGTCCCAGCGGGGCTACCCCGCAGCCTGGTGCTGCTGCACCTGGAAAAGAACGTCATTCGGAGCGTGGACGCGGACGTGCTGACCCCCATCCGCAGCCTCGAGTACCTGCTACTGCACAGCAACCAGCTGCGCGCGCAGGGCATCCACCCGCGGGCCTTCCAGGGCCTCAAGCGGCTGCACACAGTGCACCTGTACAACAACGCGCTGGAGCGCGTGCCCAGCGGCCTGCCCCGCCGCGTGCGCACCCTCATGATCCTGCACAACCAGATCACGGGCATCGGCCGCGATGACTTCGCCACCACCTACTTCCTGGAGGAGCTCAACCTCAGCTACAACCGCATCACCAGCCCGCAGGTGCACCGCGACGCCTTCCGCAAGCTGCGCCTGCTGCGCTCGCTGGACCTGTCGGGCAACCGGCTGCACACGCTGCCGCCCGGGCTGCCGCGCAACGTGCACGTGCTGAAGATTAAGCGCAACGAGCTGGTCGCCCTGGCTCGCGGGGCGCTGGCCGGCATGGCCCAGCTGCGGGAGCTCTACCTCACCGGCAACCGGCTGCGCAGCCGGGCCCTGGGCCCTCGCGCCTGGGCCGACCTGGCTCATCTGCAGGTGAGGGGGTGGGGGGTCCATGCAGTCCTACTGGTCTGGCTGCCCTGAGCCCACCCATTGCGGTGGCCGGCGAGCAGTGGGCGGGAGGGCTGGGCGGGAGGGAAGAACCCACCTGTCAGGCAGGCTAGGCCTTGGGGTAGGGGGCTGGACCATGCCCGAGGGTGCAGGAGTGCAGGGCAGAGTTCAGGGGAATGGCTAGGCCCCTTTCACACCTGCAGGGACAGGCTTGAGGAGCGCCGTGGGGATAAGAGGAAGTCATGGCTGCAGGTGGGGGAAATGGGGGACAAGGACAGTTCAGGTGGCATGGGAGAGTGGACTCACCCACCTGTGGGCACAGGAATAGTTGCCTGGAGCAGGCTGGGCTTGGGAGTGGGGAGAACGGCACGTTGGTGACGGGGCTGACCTCACCAGTCTTCAGAGTCTAGGGGCATCTACTTGAGGCTTCTGGGCTGGGCAGTGGGTATGGCTCTTGCGGCCACAGAGACAGGAGGGATATCAGGCCAAGTGAACTGAGCCTCTTTGGTTACAAGCAAAACCTCCTGACTCAATGAGGGGCCAAAAAGGAACTTCATTAGAGAAATCTGGGAGGCAGGGCTGGGTTCTCCGCTCTGCTACCTTACCAGGCCCTTCTCTCCCAGGGGTCCTGAGGCCTTACCCTTCCTTTTTTCTCAGGGCTCTGCTCAAATGTCACCTCCTAGGGAGGTCTTCCTTCGCTGCTTGTCCTCCGCTTTGTTTTTCTTCATAGCCCTCATCCTTTCCGACAGTAGGTCATCTGTTGCTTGTTTGTTGCCCGCTCTTCCTGCTAGAATAAGGGGCAGGCATTTTAGTCTGTGGTGTTCCCTGCTGGATGCAGGGCCCTCGTCATATAGGCGCACAGTACATGATTGTGCAGGGAGCTGTCAGGACGGAGGTGTCTGAGCGGAGTGCAGGGGAGAGGCCCTGGGGTGGGGGCAGGGAGGTGGAGCAGAGCTCTGACAGTGGAGCAGGGTGGGAGCTGGCGGGGAGGCAACTGGCCCTGCAGGAGCAACAGGGTCTCTCCTCACCCAGATAGCCCTGCTGAGTGCCAGACCCCAGGATCCAACCCCTGTGCCAGCTCTCTTTGGTATTCTTAAGGGGCCCAAACCCCATTATCCTGTCCTCCACACCTGCTCCTTCTGCTGCATTTTCTAACTCGTTGGAGGAGGCGACACCCACCAGGTGTCCACAGGAAACCTGAAAGCTGCCCATGACATCCTCTTCTCACGGCATCTGCCCCCCAGTACCCATTGTTACCAAACCCTGCCAACTCCACCATCGCATCTCCCAGTCTCTCCAGTTCTCTCCATCCCTACTGCTCATACCACCAACTCAAGCCACCCCCATTTCTTGCCTGGACTCGACCTTCCTAGGAGCTTTCCAGTCCTGTATTCCACATGCAGAGGGTATCTTGAAAAACACATGCTCACCTTACACCCCGTCCCAGAACTCTTCTGTGGCTTCCCATTGCTTTTAGAACCCAGATCAGAATACCTGCCACAGCCTTCAAGGCCTGGTCTGCTCCTGTTCCTAGACAAGCTTCTTAGTTTCCCAGGCACACTGGGCTTTGCTTATACTGGCCTCTCTGCTGGAAGCTCCTTTTCCACCCTAGTGACACCTACTCACTCGTTCATTCCTTAAGTCTGTACTGAGCACTCACCATGTGCAGACACAGCTCTAGAACTGAGGACTCAGAGGGGAATAAGATAGATCAGGGTCAACCTCCTAGAGCTTATAATATACATGAGACTCAGCTCAAGTGTCACCTCCTGCAGAAAGTCTCCAGTGATGTGCAGTTTAGATGCCTGCCTGGGCCTGGGTGAGATCAGTCAGGGATGGGGTGTCTGGTGTGGGGGATTCTTCCTCACCCTGTTGGATCTTTCTATAAGCAGCTGCTCTTGCTGCTTCAGAGCCCCTGGCTGCACTGGCTCCATCAACCCACCCCATCTGAGGCTGGATCAGGCCCCTTCCCTGGGCTCCCTGATCACAGCCCAGTTCTGCTGCTGTCATTGTCAGACTGCAGCGTCGATATCCCCTGCCAGCCTGGCTTTCTGAGAGCGGAGGCAGATCTCAGTGGATTCCATGTCCCCAACACCCAGGGGCAGTGAGGATGTTTGGGATGAATGAGGAAGTGCTGGAATCATGTGGAAGGAACACAGTGGAGAGCAGGGGTCCCTGCTGGGTAGGGGCAGTGACTGGGAGGCTCCCTAAGGTACCTGAAGTGTGTGCGCCCCTTGAATCTTGAATCTGGATTCATGGCCTCCAGTTACCTGTCCCTGAGCCCCAGCCTGTTAGGTGAGGAGGGAGATTAGACATGACGAAAGCCCACCCGTGGCTGCACAGATGTGTGTCCGGGCAAGGGCGTGCTGACAGCCCGAGGGCCAGGCCGTGATCTGCACCCGGTTGCGTCTGAGTCTGCTGTCTGCTGCAGGTGCATCTTGCCCCCTGGGAAAGCTACCCCATTTCCCTGGCCACCTGCTTCCTGGGCTCTAGGCTTGTGATGACTCTGAGACTGACCAGCCTAGGACCTGGCTGCCATACCAGGGTCACTGTGGGCCTCAAACCTTTACCCCTGCCCTGTCCACATGGCCTGAGGTCCACAAATGAGTAGCCACCCCCTACCCTTCATCTGACACCAGTGGGGTGAGATTTAAAGACTTGAGTACCCCTAGCCCCTGCCCTTTTGAGGTCTTTAGTGTGATGAGGTGACAGATGTGTTAAGGAGGGAGGACTCTGATACCAGACGCCTTGGCCGTGAATTCACGTGGGAAGGCAGGGACTGGGGAGGCTATACATCAATTAGATAAGGGTTCAGAGTCAGGTGCACCAGCTTCCAGCCTGTACAGGCTGTGTGTGTGGTCTTGAATAGATCTTTTAACCTCTCTGTTTCCCCATCTGGAAAGTGAGGGTAGTCTGTAACACACCTCACAGGGTTATGAGATTTAGATAGGCAGGGGGTGGGGAACTGGTAGGAGCTTTGCAAGCTAAGTGCTTTGGCTCCCCTGGTCACCCCTGCAGCTGCTAGACATTGCCGGGAATCAGCTCACAGACATCCCCGAGGGGCTCCCCAAGTCGCTCGAGTACCTGTACCTGCAGAACAACAAGATTAGCACCGTGCCTGCCAATGCCTTCGACTCCACACCCAACCTCAAAGGGATCTTTCTCAGGTAGGCCTGAGCCCCTCTGGGGTCTGCTCCGGCTCTAGTGTGATAGTCCAGGCAGATGGGAACAGCTTGCAGGGAGAGGTCAGTGTTTGAAGCCTGGCTTTACTGCTGACCAGCTGTGTGACTCTGGGTACGTCACAGAACCCCACTGAGCCCCTGTTTCCTCATCTCTCAATGGTGGGGACAGTGCTGGCCATGCCTGGGGACATTCATAGGTTTGTGAAAGGATTTCAGAAACTTTAAAAAGCGGTGCATGTGGGCATTATTGATGTTCCTATGATAGGAAGGGACCACAGAGAACATCTTCCCAATTTACAGCTGGGAAAGCTGAGGCCCAGAGAGCACAGGTGGCTGCTGTTTCCACAGCCACCCAGGCTAGGCCTGGGCCTCAGACCCAGGACAGCAGATGTTCAAGTCCTCGCTGGGTTCTGGGGGTTTAGAATGACTCAGGGGACCCAGCTCCCCAAGGAGATGAGGAGCTTCTGAACAGCAGAGCCTGTTTCTTCCGAACATCCCTCCCCTACCCCTTGAGCCAGAGAGAAGGAGACAGATCAGAGAAAGGCAGTATGTGCCCTCCCAGCGGCTTGGTGGCCAAAAAGGCCCAGGTTGGGTGTCGCTGGAGTGGAGTATGACCTGTCCCAGCTCCTGCAGAGGAATGAGGCACAGAGAGTTGAGGGAGCCTGAGATCAGAGCTCAGCCTCTGCCTTCCCAAATCTGAGTATGTTCCTGGTGCAGCTTGGCCCTGTCCTGGCCTGCATGTCCCTCCACACTAGGTACCTTGGTGACCCCAGGCTGGCAGCCCAGGAGCCTCAAGCCTCAGGGTCAATGCCAGAGGGAAGACAGAGAGGAGGTGCCCATGTCTGCCACCCCCAAATCATAGCGAGAGCATAGATGGGAGGAGGCCTTCCCCTCCCTGTATAGACCAGTGGCCCAGGGCCGGCCCTGCCCCCAGCAGTAGCCACACCAATCAGCCTGAGCTCCCTGTGACACACTGTACTTCTAAGCCCCTTCTGTGCTTGCTGCGCATCTTCCTGGAGGGCTCATTCCCTCCCCTTCCCTTCTGAGAGTGGGGACAAGGTCCCGCCCATGGCGCTGACCCCGTGGGTGGCCCGCACAGGTTTAACAAGCTGGCTGTGGGCTCCGTGGTGGAGAGTGCCTTCCGGAGGCTGAAGCACCTGCAGGTCTTGGACATAGAAGGCAACTTTGAGTTTGGTGACGTTTCCAAGGACCGGAGCCGGTTGGAGGAGGAAGAGGAGGAGGAGGAGGAAGAGGAGGAAGAGGAAAAGCGATAGTGACAGAGTGAACGGATCTGACCAAGCTGATCTGACGTAGGTAGGGGGTCTGTGTGGGGGCGCACTCACCTGCTCACCAGTTTCCTGCCCCTGACCCCAGTCTAGGGTCTCTCTGTTCACTTTTCACCCTCTGTCCCCTGCTTCGTCGTTCATTATGCAAGCCTGTTAGAGTACTTCGTGTGCGCCAGGCCCTGGGTGAGAGGTTGAGAATGGTGGTGAGCCTGAGGGAGGCCGGCGGCACGTGCTGGGAGACTGTGTCGAGGGTGATGTGTGCCCTGATGGGACATGCGCAGGGGCTGCTATGATGGAAGCAGGGAATGGATGTGGGGACCCAGGGGTAGGCCACTGCTGTAATCCAAGCCAGAGATGATGGTGACAGGCAGTGAGGATGCAGATGGGCCTGAAAGGAGTCTAGGGGTGCAGGCTTAAAGGGCTCAAGCAGTCCTGCTGGGTGGAGAAGACCAGATCCTGGTTCTAGCCTGGAATTCTGGGTGGATGATAGTACTAGGAGGAGCAGGTTTGATGTCTGGGATATTGAGTTTGGAGGGTACTGGGGGAACTGCCCAGGATGGGCTGGCTATGTGGGTCTGAGGCTCAGGAAAGAGGTCTGAGCTGGAGATGGGGATCCAGGCATCAAATGCTTAGAAATGGTCATGGAGGCCACAGGAAGCTGGAGGAGCTGGCCTGGGGAGAGTGAGTGGGAGGGCATGGCGAGCCAGAGGGGAGTGACAGAAGGAGCTGGGACAAAGCACCTAGGGAACGAGGCAGGTAAACTGCAGACAGCTAAGGACAGAGGGGGATTATACATACATGCAGCACAAGCACCCCCACATGCACAGGGGGCACCAACACACATGTCCATGCATGTGAGTATATGCACCCATGCCTCCCCAGGAACACATGCCCTTGTGCACATGCCCAAAGCACACACTTGAACACACATGCATATACTCCATTGCATGTTTACAAATGCAGGACGGGTGCACCATTGCACACATGTGTGCATGCATGTGAGTACATGCACACATGCCTCCCCAGGAACACGTGCCCTTGTGTGCACATGTGCACACACACAAAAATGAGCATGCCCGTTACACATCCATGCACAGGCTTCTCTGGAAGTGGGGGGAATCAGCCGTGTCAGTGCTGCTGAGTAATTGATGGAGCTGAGCACTGCCGAGGACCCACCAGATTTATCCACAAGAAGGTCACCGTGACCTGGGGTCACTTCTCTATCAAGAAGTTTGCTATGAAGAGATGAGAGAAGGCGGTAGTCAGAAAGGGGGCATGAAACTCAGGCAGGGCTCTGTTCACGTTATGCCTTTTTTAAGGAATAGAGCAGGTTTGAATGCTGGTGGGGAGTGGCCAGTGTGGAGGGAGGAGTTAAAGATTTAAGGGAGGAGAGCTGGGTATAGTGATCCCTGTGTAAACTGGAGGAAGGACCAGCTTGGGCAGCAGGGTCAGTGCTCCCTCCACGGTGGCAGGAAGATGGAGGACTGAGTGGCTGCAGTCACATGCAGGCTAGTGGCTTGGTGGCTGGACATGAAGTCACATCTGCTTGATGCCTTCAGCCTTCTGTTTTCTCAGTGCAGCAGGAGGTGCTCAGCAGACTCCGGCAGGTGTTGGAGACCATAGACAGTTGGATCTATCCATGGCTTTTGGCCGGATGTGTGGGACAGGAGGGCAAGTAACAAACAAATTGAGAGTATTGACTATAGAACGGCTGCATCATGAATCCCAGGGTTCAGGCTGGGAAGGGAAGTGGGTGCAGACAGAAGGGCTGGTGGGCGAGGAGAATGTTGGAGAGTCGGCAGGTGGTGTTGAGTAGCCAGGGGGAGAGGTGTGGTCAGGAAGGAGTATCAGAGTGAGCTAAATGGGGGGTCCCAGGGCCAGGGTGTGGCCATGGGAGGGAGCCACTGGGCCACTGTTAGGATATTGGATTGAAGTAGGACCTGGGTCAGAGAGAAGCCTGAGGAGGGTTGAGGACCCCATGGGTGGATGAAAGAGGGAGATGGGGAAAGGGGTCCAGCTGATGACAGAGAGAGGAGTGTGCTGGGCGGGGGTTCTTGGAGCGTAGAGGCCAGGCCCAGAGGCAGTGCTTGGAAATCACCTTCTTCGACTCCTGGGGCCCTGGGGCGTGAAGGTGGGGCCCCTTCTCTTCAAGCACTGTCCTCAGGCAGAGCCAGGGGTCAGCGACAGGTGTGACTGACCATTCAGTGAGGATGCTGTGACCCTCAGGAAGGGTGCTGGGGGTCCTGGGGTGGAGAGAATCTGCCCCCTCTGGAGGACATTGGCCAAAGTCAGGTCTGCTGAGTAGGGCCCTGGGAGATGCCCCAGGGAGAGTCCAGAGGCACCCAAAGGCCCTCCAGCCCATACCAGACCCTCCACGAGCACCTCCCAGTGGGTGGCCTGCTGGCTTTGGGCTCCCAGGGGCAACTCCCCCTCATGCCTGCAGTTGTCTGGCTCTCCCAGAGCCCCTCTGGTGGGCCCCCAGGTCTAATCTACTTCCCCCAGGCTGGTTGTGGTTGGAGGGTTCGCCTTGGCCTCCCCTGACTCTCCACGTGTTCTGCAGGACCATGGACCGCTGGAGACTTTCTGCAGTACGTGCCTGAGCCCCAGGAGCCCCACTCTGCCATCCTCACAGACACACTCAGTGCAGCACCTGCCGGGCCCCCCTCCACACACAGGCTGGACCCAGTCTCCCATCCCTGCCCTTCCTGCAGTGCATCCATAACCGAACACGCTTAGACACCACACCACACGCTCACACAGCCAGCTGCACATTGTCCTCTAAATGTCCCACTCTCCACCCCAGACCCACCACGAGTCCTGCAGACTCGGGAAGGGTCTGACCAGCCCTGGCACTCACGGGTGCCTGCTCTCTGCCCTGTGGACTCATATGTGTACACACACACACACACACACACACAAGTCACATGCAAACAGCCTCCCTCAGCCTACGCCACCAACAGCTCTTGTCCCAGCCAGAAACGGTCAGAACGGCTTGCTGTCTGCCCACCCATCTGTCTGTCTGTCCCCTGGAGAAGACACAGAGTTGTCTCTGTACTCTCTGCAGCCAGGTGCCTGAGCCCCCTGGAACTCACAAAAGCTGGCTTTTGTTCCTTTCCCTCCTTTTAGGGACAGGAACTTTTGGGACTGCTGCCCTGGCCCGCCTGCCCCGCTCCCACTACACCCTGACCGGCCCCAGGCATGTCTGATGGGCAGGCCCCCCTGAGGCCAGAGGGAAGGTCTCCTGGGGCTGCTGGGGGCCTTGGGCCCGAGCAAGAGTGAAGGGCACAGCTGCACCAATGAGAGACCTTTTTTTATTCTTTGGGCCTGCAGGAGTTCTGGATGCCTTTGGTTTTTTATTCTTTTTTTTTTAAAGAAAAAAAATGTTAAAAACTTCAAAGCCGATTTTTCCTGTTACAGAAAAACTAATATAAAAGCATTACCCCTGTCTGGCTGCCCATGGCCGTGTCTGTGTGTGCTTCCTGCCAGGTGCTGGCTGCTGCCTGGCTGGGGTGGGCAGGATCCAAGCACCTCAGCGCCTTCTGGACCAGCAGCAGTCAGGGCCAAGTTCAGTTCTCGGGGCCCACAAAGTAATCACTCAGGCAGACATCCAGGGATGCAGGGTTTAGTTGAAGGTAAGGTGGCCTGGAGGCATGTGCAGCCCCTCAGCTTGGTAGGGGTCAGCAGGTTGGGATGGGAGCACCACACTGGGCCTGTGAGCTCCCTCTGCACCCCCAGAAGCTGGGCATCCAAGCAAAGGACCTGCCAGCTTTGGGCTACTCAGGGCTCCTGTGCACTGAGTGGGCATTACTGATGGGAACTGTCCCATAGGGACACTGGAATGGGAAGGGGGCCGGAGGCAGGCCTGGGAGCTGGGGCAGAGCCCACCTGGGGGCCCCCGTCTCTGCAGGTCTGCCCAAGAAAAGGTGGCAAACGTGTTCAGTGTGCCCACCACCCCCAACTGGGCCAGAGCTGGACCAGAAGGCAGCACCTGGCTTAGAGCAAAGAAGAACCTATGATGGGCACAGCTGCCCCACAGTGGACGAGGTGCCCAGGAAGCAGTGGTGCTTTGCTACTGGAGGTGTGTGAGCATGCTCTGTCGAGCCTAGTAAAGAGCAGGTTCCTGCCTTGTGTGGGGCAGACTCCATTGCTCAAAGGGCCTCAGAGATGTGACACAGGGAAGGGGCCACTCAGCCAGGCCACACAATGATGGGAGCTACAATGGCTTGCAATCTGACCCTCCTAGTGATTAGGCCTTAAGGAATGAAGGCTGCTCCCATGGTGGAGTCTATAGCCCCCAGCCCTGCAGTGTGAGGGGGAGCCTGGGGCCCTTCGTGGACTCCTTAGACTATGGCCCTGGGAGGAGGATGGAGGTGGTTCAGGACTGGGGGCTGGGAGGCAGGTACCCTCCTGATGCTCTGAGAGACCCTGGGAGCTTCAGTGTCTTCATGGACTCCACAGCACAAGACTCCAAAGCACATCCAGAGCAGGCTGCGTGGCCAAGGATCTTGTGTGTCCCCTGCAAGCCTCCTCAAGGCACCTTAGGGCTGAGGAGATCGAGGGATGAAACAGCTTCAAATGTCCATGGGCGTATCCCCTCCTTAAAGCAGAGCATTCACTAATGGGAGCCAGGCTGGCTTTTGTGGGGACTGACCTCAGGGCCCTGCCTGCAGAGCAGAGCCCAGGCAGAGTGGCCTGTCCACACTGTGGCTGTACACAGGCCCTGGGCAGTCCAGTCTGCACTCGGCCCCTTGCACATGACAGCTCAGACAGGCCTGTCCTCACTCTGGCCACCTGGACAGGCTCATTTGCTCTCTGGCTGCCCAGGCCGGCCTCTCCACACACTGACGGCTTAGGCTGATCTGTCTACACTCTAGCTACACGGACAAGGCTGTTTACATTCTGGTTTCCTGGACAGGCCTGTCTGAACTCTGGCTGCTCAGACAGACCAGTCTGCACTTTGACAGCCTCTATTAGTCCAATAAAGAGATGCTGGCTGGAGTATGGTTGCTGAGCCCACAAGACTTGAAAAAAAAAAAAACCTTTATTTAGCTATCACTGAATTTGCAAACACAGAAAGGAATAGAAAATCTACCTCCACTCTATCACGCAGGCTTTTGGGGAGTGCTGACCTCAGGGCCACGTGGGCAGCTTGACTATAGCACCCCAGTGAGCCTGCCTCCCCAGTCCCAGCTGGCCCACCTGTCCAGGGACAGGCTAGCCCAGACTGACGACATCCCTGTCTCCATGTTGGAGGTGATCTGTGAGAGGTAACAGGACAGGCGATGGGACGGGCTGTGGCATGTGGAAGGCAGCAGGTCTTGGCCTTGGACTGGGCCCATCCTTGGGGAGAGCTGTTTGTCTGAGGCCACGTGTTATGGGGCAGGGTGGGGGCTGGCCTGGGCTGGGACACAGCTGGGGCAGAACCAGGACATTGTTACATCTTCATAAATTGAAAACAGCGGGGCTCCTGGAGAGGGGCAGAGCCTCTCTATCTGGGCATCTGGCCCTGTAGGCATCCCTGTCCTCCAAGTGAAAGCCTTGAACTAGAGCTTGAACTTGAACTAGCTTTGTCCTGGCCCTGACATTACTTGTTCTGAGACCTGGGGCAGGTGTTTTCAGCCCTCAGAGCCTCAACTCTGTATCTGGAAAGTAAGGACCATAATCTCTGTCTGCTGAAATGTCACAGCCAGGCTTGGGTGATGTCTGCCCGTCACTGTCTGGCTGGGTTTCCCACATACACTCTTGCCCCTCTCTGAGACTCCATGTTCTGTTGAGTGGAGCCCGTCTCTCAATTGTGTGCGCCTGGCCTCCATGCTCAGGAAAGTAGCGAGTTGAGATCCTGTCCCTGGCCCCTAACCCTGGATCTCTGCAGGCTCAGACATTGGTCTCAAGCTCACTGATCTCAATGGTACAGTGGTCCAGACTGGAGGTGGTTGGTTCCTCATCCTGTTCCACCTGGACAGGGACATGGTGGGGACAGGTGGGGCCCAGGGTCAGCTCTGAGGCCTCAGCCACACTCTTCACACAGCCATTCTGCTGGGTCGCCACAATCTCCTGGAGGCTCACAGGCTTGGTCTCGCAGGGTGGCAGTTTCTGGGGAAGGGAAACAGTCTTGGCAGCAGCAGGAGAGACTGAGGTTAGATACTAGGGAGGACTGAACCAGCATAGGGCTGGGAACAACATGATTGGTTTTCCTACAGACATGCTGTGGAAACTTGATAGGTCACAGGGCCTCTCTGGGCTCTAGTTCCAAGCTGTCCTGCCACCTCCTGGGACTGTCCTTGTAGAGGAGGACCCCTGACCCACGGGGTCCAGTGAGGGAACGGGTGGCTCCCTGGCCTGGGCCTCAGCATCCTCCCCATGGAGTGGGGCAGCTTGGCCCACCTGGTTACTGAAGGAGCCCTGAGGACCACGAAGCCCTGAGCAGACGTACAAATGCTGGCATTGTGGTTGGCAGGACACTAGGGCACAGGCTCCCTGAAGGAGTGGACTCTGTTCACCACTGCTCTTCCTGTGTCTGGATCAGCACTGTGGGTGCTCAACTACTAGGTGTTAGGGAAATCTGTCACCCCTGGTGCCCATGAGGAGACCAAAGCCTGGAGGCATGGAGGGATCGGCTGAGGGCTGCCCAGCTGGTGGGTGGCTGATGTGGTGCCCTGCCTACCCAACCCCGGCTCCACCCCCAGGCCCTTGGGCAGCTGCGCTGGGAGGGAGGCACTGTTCTCACCTCGGTGCCCATGTCCTGAGCAAAGTCCTTCCGGCAGATATGGGCCATGATCCCGGCAGCCAGTGCATCACCCAGCACGTTAATCATGGTGCGGAAACGGTCCCTAGTGGGACAGGGTGGGCGGTGAGCGGCGAGCAGGAGGCACTTTGCTGTAAGGGGAGCTGGAAGAGGGCAGTGCTCACCCCGGCAGCACCCACGGGATGGCTGCCAGGGCGAGCCGCAGCCAGGCGCTTTCCTGGTCCTCCCCGCCCACCACCCCTTTGGTGGTGCTGAAGCGGGGGATGTGGGGCGGGCTTCTCGGGCACATGACTGTGCAGTGGCTCAGGGCCTGTGCTAAGAAGGCCTGGGCTCGGTCTGATGCTCAGCTCCCACTCTTGAAATTCTTTAAAATTTTTGAACAAAGGATCCTGCTTTTTCATTTTTGAAAGCTGGGCCCCACAAATTATATAGCTGGGCCTGTGTCAATAGTACTGTACCTGCACTGTGCCAAAGCACGGTAGTTCCTCAGCCCACCCCGCGGGCCTGCTGCCCAAGAAGCACCCCCACTCACAGAGCCCAGTCGACAGCGATGATGAGGGTGATGTCGTCTGTGGGAAGTCCCACAGAGGTAAGCACGATGACCATGGTGACGAGCCCGGCCTGGGGGATGCCAGCTGCCCCGATGCTGGCCGCGGTGGCAGTGATGCTGTAGGGGGGGCAGGGAGCGTTTTTGGGCCCTGGCCCCAAGGAAGGAGCCAGAATGCCAGGGCCTCTGGGGATGGCATCGTGGGGCAGGAGTTGTTAGGACTGTCACATCAAGAAGTTGTTAGGGCAGGGGGCATGTGTCCCCTCAAGGACCTATGGTCCCAGAGGCCCCATCCTTGGCCTCAGCAGAACCTCCTGAGCAGTTAGTGGAAATCCCTGTGTCTGGAGCCACTGCCTCTGTAAGTTTCTGGGAAGCTTCACAGAGACTTTGACTGTCCATTGGCAGAGATCTGCCCAGCCTCCCTTGGGGGCCTGGTCCCCAGGGTCAGACTTGTACCTCACGCTGGCATGTGAGGCCTTCCCCTTGGCCTGCTCCCCTCACTCCAGCCCCCTTCCCTCAGCTCAAGAATCCTGAAGGCATTTCCAGTGCACCCTACCCCCAATACACACTGGGTGTGAGGTGTCAGGAGTGTACCTGATGGTGATGATCTGGCCGAAATCCAGTTCATAGTTGTTGACCTGGGCAATGAAGATGGCGGCCACAGCCTCGTAGAGCGCGGTGCCATCCATGTTGATGGTGGCGCCCACGGGCAGCACAAAGCGGGCAATGCGCCGGTCAATGTGGTTGTTCTCCAGCAGGCACTTGAAGGTGATGGGCAGAGTGGCTGAGCTGTGGGCAGAGGGGCCAGTTTCTGCCGACCACCCTCCTTAGGATGGTCAGGGCCTCCAGGGTGCCCGCCAGCCAGGGATGGACGCTCTCCCCACCCCCCAACCCCAGGCAGCTGGCCCATCTGGGGTAGGGGGAGAACAGGCTGAAGGGGCTTTGAAAATGGTCACATGGCCAGACTCGCCCAGGCCCAGGGCCTCAGAGACACCCCCCCACCTCACCGATACAAACACAGGCCAGGAAGGCCGTTACCACTAGCAGAGCACCTACTATGTGCCAGGCACCACACTTTACAAACTCTCATCTGATCCTCACAGCTTCCTGCGAGGGCAGGGCTTTGATCCATTTACAAATGTAGATACTGAGGGAAGGAGGGGCTGACCCAGCATCTCAGGACCGTGCTGAGCTAGCAAGCAAGTGGAGGTGGAGAGGTCAACACAGGGCTCTGGGCCAGACGCCTTGGGGCCAGATTCCAGCCTCCCACTAGCCGAGTGGCCCTGGCACCTCCTTAGTATCCTTGTCCCAAACAGCATGTCCATTGCAGAGCCAGTAGGAGGAGTCAACGGGCGACACTTAGAACAGCGTCTGGCACGTCACAGGCGCTTGTCAGTGGTGCTCTTACTGTTACTGTGTTTGTCACCAGAGCTCCCAGTGGCAGTGTCGGGACTGAAACCCAGGTTAGTGTGGCCCCAGAGCCCTTCCTCTCCCACAGGCCCTTGCCTGGGAAGCCCACTTCCACTTGCCAGAGGCCCTCCTGGGCCCCGGGCGTGCTGCGCCCAGGGCTGTGGTTCTGCCAAGCGGGGAATGGTGAGGGCGGGCGGCTCCAGCAGGGCTTGGCCAGCAGCACGGGGCCTGGCAGGTGCCTGGGGCTTTGTCTTTCCCTCTCTCCACCTCCCTCTGCCCTGGGTGGGGGTTCCCAGACAAGGCTTCTAGAGCTCTTCCTCGCTGGGGTTCTGCTCCTCCTGAGTCCTGCACGAAGGGCTTCTGCTGCCAAGGGTGGGTCATGTGGCTGCTGGGGAAGGGGGTCTGTGGTGGCCCTCATCCCATTTTACAGATTAGTGAGCCGAGGCCCAGGGAAGAGAGGGCAGTAAGGGATGGAGAGAAGAGCCAGGCCTTTGGTGCTAAAGTCTTGGGCTCAAGTTTGGGCCACTTCCCCCACGTGGCACTTGGACACTCTCTGTGGGGAGAACCACTCTTTCTTCACAGGGTTAGATGCCCAGTAAGTGACCACCTCCTTCCTCCCCCTTGCTCAACAGCTGGGTTTGCATGACTCTGGGTCTTCTGCATTCAGCTGCAGTCTGGGATCCTTGGGCAGGTGTTCCTTCATTGAGCCCAGACTGGCCTTAGTGGGTTATCTCAGTTCATCCCCACAGCGACCCTTTGTGGCGGAGGCTACATTGATCCCCAATCCGTATATGAGGAAACTGATGCCCAGGGAGGTCAAGTGACTTGCCCACAGTCACACAGCTAGTGGGTAACAGAACCGTGATTCAAATTCCCACTGTCTGGAGACACTGCCATGGTTGTGATGGGGAAACCTGCCAGTGTCCCAGTGACAGAAGACAGGCAAGGTCCCTAAACAGTACAGGGCCTGACTCCAGCAGAAGCACTGCATGGCAGCGACAGGTGACAGTGATTGCAGACTCATCACTCTTCAGCTCTCTCTGCCACTGGTGCCTGGAAGCTGACCCCATGCAGATTGAGTGAACCCTGGGGAGGTGGGCAAGTTGGGGAGGGCTTTCTGCCATTCGGGCAGGTGGGGGCTCAAGCATTGCATTTGCAAGAATAGGTCTTGTTACCATAGCTACCCCCAAGTTTGTGAAGCAGGTCACGCTGACACATTTTGTGGTTCTGTGGGTATGGGCAAATGATGGCTGGACAGAAGGACGGCCTCCTCCCCCATCCTGCCTGCTGCCCAGGGCTACCTGGAGGAGGTGGCCAGCGCAATGAGCAGCGCCTGGAGGATGCCTCGGATGAAGACAATGGGGTTCTTTTTGGTGATGAAGAAGTAGAGCAGGGGCAGGATAAAGAGGCCATGGACCACCAGTCCGCACACCACCGTGACTGCGTAGAAGCCCAGCTTCTTTCCAACCGTTGTGGGATTGTCCATCTCCAGGATCTTGCCAGCGATGAGGAACACGATGCCAAAGGGGAAGTACCTGGAATTGGCCGGGCAGCCAACTCAGTGCTGGGCAGCCAAAGATTCCAGGCGATCCTGGCACCACATCACTGCCTGGCCTGACCCCCCCGAGCCTCCTAGGGCTCCTATGAGGACAGAATAAGACTGTGTATCAAGGTGCCCAGCACATGGTGTGACTAACACCACCTCAGCCAGCCCAGCCCAGCACAACCTCTCACGCCTCTGCCTTCTCCACTTTCAGGCCCGCATTTCAGCCCAGCAATGCCACAGGCCCATGGGTGACCTTGGCAGGCCTCTGCATTTCCCCTTCTGACTGTGCAAGGTTGGACTAGAAGATTCCTAAGGTCTGAAATCTGAACCCAGGAGCAGCAGCTGGTTGTCACTTCCAGTGTTTCCTTTCTCCGAAAGCTGAGCTGATGAAGCCCCATGTGATGGGGAAACTGAGGATGGGAGAGCAGGCCCAGGCTTATTAGCTCTTAGCTCTCCTCCAGTGGGCCTGATGGGGCCAGAAGTGGCCGGCCCAGAGCTGGAACCGGGGCTGGTCAGGGCTGGGACATCCAGGGGCATGCAGCCTCCCATGCAGGTTTCTGCTCACTCCTGTGAGAGCAGAGGATGGGCCCATGGTGTCCCTCTGACTGCCCAGGGCAGATCTGGCAGGGGGTGGGGTGGGTAGACGAGGACCCTGCCCCGGCCCCCCATGACCAGACTTACCACACAGCCACCGCCACGATCTTCATGACAGACTCATTGAGGCACTGGCAGAAGCTAACCAGGGGGGCCCCGCTATCACCCATGCGGCCCAGCATGATGCCTGCAGGTGGGGGGAGAGGGACACAGCACATCACAGACGCCGCAGACCAGGATGCAGACATGCCCACGCTCATGCACGCTGGTGGCCCAGCAGGGACGAGCTGCGGCATGCACAGATCTCAGCGCTTGGTGGGCTTCCCAGCAGCTTTTGATGCACCGGCACCTCCCCTCCACTTCTCCTCTCCTCCTCAGCCTCCAGGCTGGAGCGAGGGCAGTGACGTCCCCACAGGGCTCTCATCTAACCTGCTCTAACCCTGCTCCAACCAGAGCAAGTGCCATCTTCTTAAGATAAAAATGCTCCCTGCAGACACCCTACACTGGCTTCCCTGAGCTTGTAGACCATAACCAAGCTCCCTGCGCTTCAGGTCCCACTGATCTGACCCCATCTATGACTCCCACCTCCATCCTTCTTTCCCTTCCGCACTAGGCTCAGGCAGCGCTGGCCTTTTTACATTTCTAGAGTTGGGCACACATGGGTGCGACACGTGCTGACTCGGACACACGAACATACACACACACACACACACAAATATACAACTAACATGTGGACAGTTACACGTGCTCAGTAGACAGTGAACTGAGTCAAAGGGTCTCAAAGGTTTCTTTCACTCTGCCAATTGCTAAGAGAGGGCAATGGCTGGGGAGGAGGAAGAAAGTCCAGGATTGGGAACAGATTTACAGATGGGCTGAAGGCGCTTCCAAACACCTCCCTCTCACACACTGAAGTCTCTGAGGTCCTGGCCCCTCTGTGTGCCTGGCCTTTTGACCAAGATGATAAGAAATTCAGTATCCATCACCGTCCATCCATTCATCCATGAGTCTACCCATCTCTCCTGCAGACTTTACTGAGCACCTGTACAAGCCAGTCACGTGGTGGCTGTGGGGATAAATGGAGAACAAGGTCTGTCTGCCTGCAGGGAGTGGACACAGCTTCCGTGCAGGCATTAAACAGCCACACAATTGCGTAACTGCCTCAGGCCAGACGTTTAAGGAGTGACACAGAGGACTTGACCAGTCTAGGGGGTCAGGGAGACTTTCCCGAGGACGTGCTGCTCATCTAGAGCCCCTCAAGGATGAGGAAGGTGCAGGGGAGAGGAAGGGGCAGGAGCAGCCCAGCTGGGGGAGGTGGGGAGGGACCTGACAGGCCGCGTGAGCGGCGGAGGCGGGAAGTGAGCGGGACCAGAGAAGCAGGACGAGCTGGCCCAGCGCGGGGCTCTGCAGGCTGTTTGGACCCATCTCTGAGTGCAGTGGAGCCAGGGGAGGCTTTATGTGGGACTTTGTGACCTCATGGGGAGGACACACCAGGACAGGGGACTCTTCAGGCAGCTTCTGCGGAAACCAGGTGAGAGATGACGACGGCCTTGGACCAGGCTCGGGCGGCGGGCAGAAGGAAGCGCACAGATTGGAGAGAGATTTCAGAGGTGGGCGTGCTGGGATTTGGAAGTGGGCTGAGGCAGAGGGCGAGGTAGAAACTGACCCCGGGTTCTGTGCCTGAGCAACCAGGAGGATGGGGAGGCTTTGCACTTGAGAAGAAAACCCTGCAAGCAGCCAGGGAAGCCAGAGAGGCCCCCTGAGGCCCAGGCTGGTGCGGTGGGGAAGCTGATGCCAATTTTATACTAAGAGTCATGATGACCCCTGGCCCGGCCCAGAAGGACAAGGTGGGGACTGACAAGCTAGATTGTCGTGGAGAGGTTAGGAATTCCTAGACTCCAAAGAATAAAAAAATATGTGTGGATGTCGGTGGTGGTGGTGGCAGGCAGTGAAGGCAGGGGCATATCCACAGGTTTTGTGGATTTTCTGAAGCTCACACAGTTTGGGGCCCTCTTGAAGAAAAAGGATACAAAATTTAAAAAAGGAAAAATGATACAGGCTTCCGCAGGGGCTGGTACAAGTTAAGCTTCACCAGTTTCTTGGTATGTAGCCTGTGGTGGGACTTGGGGACCCAGAGAAGAGTAGCAAAGGGAAAGGTGTGGTCAGGGGGCCCCGAGAAGTGGTCTGCGGAGAGAGGTGGCCAGTGAGAAGGCCTGCAGTTGAGGCTGGAGGGGAGGAGTGAGGGCTTTAAATTAACAGCAGCTGGGAGGGGGCCAGAGGCGTGGTCTTCTTTGAGGGAGGGCTGACGCCCCTGGAGGCAAACAGAACACAAGGATGGGGAATTCTGATTAAGAAACATTACCTCCAACGAGGAAGAGGGCAGGAGGCACCCCCTCCCCCAATCGAATGGAGGCTTGAGCCATTGGAAAGGAAAGGGAGGAACCATCTGGAAGATGGGGAGACTCCAGGCTATTCAGGTTACTGGACACGGGGATGTGGGGAGGGGTAAACGCAAGGAGGCCAGGCTCCAGGGCACTGCCGGAGGGTGGGTGGCAGGTGGCACGTACCCATGGTGGCAGAGAAGATGACGATTC
Source organism: Camelus dromedarius (assembly GCF_036321535.1). Taxonomy (NCBI): domain Eukaryota; kingdom Metazoa; phylum Chordata; class Mammalia; order Artiodactyla; family Camelidae; genus Camelus; species Camelus dromedarius. Next base: position 32,853,683 of record NC_087449.1, on the reverse strand, counting down.
CCAGCACATTCATGCCGTCGCTGGTGCCAGGCTCTGACTTGTAAACGACCTCGGGTGGTGGGGTCAGGTCCAGGGCGAAGTTCTGCACACGAGAGCCATTCTCCTCCTGGACCCCGTAGATGAGGATCCGCCGGGGAGGGGCTTCCTCTGATGCCAGTTTGGGGGACTTGACGATGGGGGTGGTCTTGGTGCGGTACTGGTGGGTGACACCACAATTAGGAATGAGTCAGAGCCAAGTGTTGTTATTAATATCAACAACAACAACAGTAATAACATCCTGGAAGCACATTTGCATCTGCTCATGAACTATTTGACAATAACTCTGTGAAGCAGGCAGGACAGGGATTATTATCACTATTTCAGAAAAACAAAACTGCAATTGCTTCATCTATCTACACACTACCCAGCTACACCTCCCTCCATCCCTCCTTCCCTCTTCTTCTGTCTGTGTACCATTATACTCACCGAGGCCGCTCTCTAACCATCCATCCATTTCCTACCTGTATAATCTACCTAGATAACCCTTCATTCACCTGTTCATCCCCTTCCAACCATCCATTATCCATCCACCTAGCAGCCAGCCAGGCCTGCCTTCCTCTGATGGAAATTTGGACTTTCAGTTTGAAAAGCTCAGCTCGCCCTGAGCTCTCTTGATGAGATGAGGCCCCAGCTGGGAAGAACTGACTAGCTGAGTTGCCTACCTTTCCTCCCCAGCTCCTTGGGTCTTTTCCTGTCATTCCTCAGGTACTAGGAGCCCAAGCAAGGGGGTCTCCTATCCTCCCTACACCATAGCATCAATAAGGCAAGGCTTCTGTGCAATGGAAAAACCCAGAAAACTCATGGGACCTAAAGTTTCCCTGCTCAGTTCCCTTGTCTGTAAAATGGGGTCATAATGGTTATCTACCTTGTCAGGTTAAATAAGACAGTGCATGTAAAGTGCTGACAACAGTGCCCAGCACATGATAAGCTTTATGTAACCACTACTGCTAGTATTGCCATCACCACCATCATTGTCATCAGCATCAGCATCATTCCTGTATTGAACACTCTGTGCTAGGTGCTGGGTCTTGAAGGATGGGTAGGAGTTTGCCAAAAGATAAAGGGTATTCCAGGCAAGGATGAAGTAAAGCAGTGTTCTCTCTTTCTCTCTCACATCTTCAATAATTCCCCATCACTGTTGGAATAACATCCAAACTCCCTAGCCTAGTATTCAGGGCCCTTCATGACTTGGACGTTTCATAGATGAAGACCTAGGAGGTTAGGAAAGATTCAGTGATTAGCTCAAGTTTTCACAGCTCCTTACTTCAGAGACTCTTCAACCCTCAGCCACCTCCTCTGTGTCTCCAGGCCCAATACAGGGCCCAGCACAGGGAAGAGGATCGGGAAATGCCTGTTGGATGGAGTCAGCAAACTGGCTGACATTTTAGAAGAAGAAAAGAATCGGAAATTTTTAAAAGTGCAGACAAAGATTGGTGTACATGGTTGTTTACCATAATTTCTAAAAGGGGAAAACTTGGAAACCAACCAAAAGTGGAAATGGGGAAATAAATTGCAGCCCAGCCTTATAACATGCTATTACACCATCAGAAAATACTGTATTCTTAAGAAACATTTAATAACCATGGAAAGTGCTCATGATATAATGGGAGTGGGGAAAAAAGCAAGATGCACACTGTATATATACTATGATCCCAATTTTATTTTTTAAAAACATTTCGCAGAGGGGAAAAGAAAGAGACTAGAAACATACCTTCTACCACTACTATCAGCAGGTGCAGGAACTAGAGGTGATTTTTATTCTCTGCGTTATGTTTCTTAGTATTTTCCTAACATTTTACAGTGAGCATTATTACTATTTTTATTAGAGGGAAAGGATTACTTTAAAAAGATGGAGAAAGCAGGCTTAGAAGCAGACAGGTCTGGGATCCCTTGTTCCCTCCAGCTACTAGGCAAATCCTTTAATCCTTGTGAGCCTCAGTTTCCTCCTCCAGGACAGGGGCTGGCCCTACCTCGGGGCAGGGTGAATGTGAGGACTGAGAGAGATGGAGTTTGTGTGAGCACAGGTGTAAACAGAGCAGAGCGGGTACCCAGCTGGGGCTTCTCATAATTCTTCACAAAAAGTTGGAACCCAGGGCAGGGGTGTGGCCACAAGAGGCATTCAGGATCTAGGTCTTCCCACCTCCCCTCCCCTGGAGCATCCTGCTCCCCAGGAGGCTGGGAGACTGGTTGGGCAAACCTGCTATTTCCTGGCAAGGCCCGCTGGCTGAGCCTGCCCACCCCTCCACTGCCCAGGGACCCACTCACCTGTTTGAATGTGGCTTCCACCAGGTTGGCTGGGAACATGTTCCTGGAAAGAGAGTCAGCAACTGAAGAATTCCAGGGAACCAAAGCGGGAGCGCCCTTGGGGTTATCTGAACACCTCCCTGGCAGTGGCAGCTTTCCATGACCCAGCCCCACCTCCCTCTGCAGTCAGACCTCTTTCCACCACCCCCACCCCGACCCCCAGCCCTTAAAGCTCCAACACTAACTGCATACAATTCCCATGATGTGCTGCATACTTTTTCAGCTCCAGGCCTTTGTCCACATTGTTCCTTCAGCCTGAAATGCCCTTCCCACTTCTCTGACTAACTCCTGCTCCAATCAAGCAGAGGCCAAGCTTTTCTGACTGCTCCAGGTCGACCCTGTGGCCTTTCCCCTGTGGGGCGCCTGCACTCCAACGCGATGCCCGGTGGCACTGGCTCACGTGTCTGCCTCCCCCACAGACCAGCTTTCCTGAAGGCGGGACTTGGTCATCCATATCTTATTTGTGGCTCTCAACACAGAACCTGGCACATAAATGGGATCATTATTCTTATTCATATTGTTTTCATGAAGCTAAAGGAGGAGGAGGTCTTGTCCTATCAGAAATGAAAATACACTATAAAGATGTAACTGTCAAAACAGTGAGCTACTGACACAGCCGTCAACAGAAGGATCAATGCAATGGAGCCTGTAGCGTGGAGACAGAACCTGGGACATCTAAGTATTTCGTATTTGATAGACGTTGCTGCACAAATCGGTAAATAAAGAAAGACTCATTCTAGAGAACTGCACAGCTGACCAACTATTCAGAATGCTAAAAGCTAGAGCCTTATGTACACTTTGTTCCAAAATAAATCCCAGATGGGTTAAAGGAACAAATAATTTTTAAAATGAAGCCTTAAAAAGCTAGAAGAAAATATAGGTTAATATTTCATCAGCTCTTAGAATATGGAAGGACTCTCTAAGAACAAAATGAGTGATTTTAAAAAATCAATAGATTTTACTTCATTAAAAATAAGAATTTCCTAAGTGCAACTTGGTATCCTGGAATTAGATTCTGGGACAGAAAAGGATACTAGTGGAAAACCTGGTGAAATCCAATGAAGCAATTTAGTTATTAGCCTTGTACTGATTTAATATCTTAAATTTGACAAATGTGCTTGATATAAGTTACTAACATCAGGCGAAGCTGGGGACTCTATGCAACTTTTCTGTAAACCTAAAATTACACCAAAATAAAAAGGTAAAAAAAATTAAGATACTCGCTAAGACAGATTATAATACAAATAAAATAATAAAGCAAACAACGACGTATATGACCAAATGTCATCGTTGTAAACGTTCAAAGAATTTTTACAAATCTTGGCCTCGTGGTGTTCACTGTTTTCCTCGCTGGGACATTAGCTGTCTGGAGGACAGCGATCTCTGTTTTGTTCTCCGCTGTGTCCCCAGCACCTGGAAGAGTGCCCGGCACCTAACAGGCACTTACTATTTGCTGCATAAATAAATGGACTGTAAAAACATTAACACCTCAATAGAAAAATGATGGAACATTATGACCGGGTAATTCACTTCTCAGAAGGAAAAACATAAGTAGCCAAAAAAACTTTTTGAAAATATTCGGCTTCACTGATAAATTTTCACCTATCATACTAGTAAAGAATTTTTCAAATGACGATACACACCGCCCGGGAGGCTTGGTGATGTGGGCACCCTCACGTGGTTCTGGCAGCAAACTCTGTGTAAAGCAATTTGCAGTTCCTATTGAGGTCTTTGCCTTTACACTCTGCTTTAGGAATCCATCCTGCATCTGAGATGCTAACAAGAATTTTTGTTCCCATGTTTGAACAGGCCACGTGCCTCGTGCTCACACTGCCTCCTCTGCCTGCATCCTCCTTTCCACTCAACTTGCCGCTTGTTCTTGGCAAGTCTCTCTTTCAAGACTCAGCCCGCACATACGCTGAGTTATATCCATGAATATGAGTGTGCATTCTTTCTCAGCTTTACACCCCAGCAGCCACTGTTGGAAAGTTTTCACTGCTGCTAAAATGCAGGTTCAGTGTAAGCATAAGGCAGGAGGACGAGGGCTTAGAATGAGCTACCAAGGCAGAAAACTGGTAGAGAATGCTCACAGCTTCTACCCCGATTTCAGCTTCGTCCAAGGGGAGAGAAGAAGCAGGGTCAGGAGCTGAGATTGCAGAAGCTCACATGAGGCTCTTTTTCAGTGAGTTACGAGCAGATTTCTGCCACCAGAATAATAGCTGCCTGCAAGGGCTTTGGACATCAACGAGCAGACCCGAGGCTCATGCCAGGCCCACAGCCTGCCAGAGTGCGTGGCCCCCGGCCCGGGGCGCTCGTGGCTGGAGTGGAGGAGGCCCACACTGCACCAAGTGGCAACGGTTTGAAGATGTCTCCTGGTTACAGTTTAGGCAGGTTCGAGTGACAAAGTGGTTTTTCTAATGAAACTTAGAGGGAAGGCTGCTTTAGCCTGAGCAGAAACCGAGAGCCATCAAAAGGTCAAATGTAAGAAACTGAATGAAACTTATACCTGGTATGTACATCTCTTTACAACATCCTTTAAAATGAGAATAATTTAAAATATGTGCTATGGCTGGGATGGTTAGCTCTCTATCCAGTCTCCATTCTCTCTCCTTCCTCACTAACAGAAACCCAGGGATGTTATGGGGACCAAGAGGGCCTTGTTGTCAAGCTGTTTGCCAACTTCTCTTGCCAAAGGGTGGCCAATGTGAAGTAAGTGGGAGTCACTGGGTTGTGTTTCCTGGAAAAATCTTGAAAAGATGCACATGCAGTCAGGTCCCTTTGGTCCTTTCCTCCAGCTCTTTTCTTCCTGCCTGGAACCTGGACATAATAGCTGGAGCTTCAGCAACCTTATTGAACCATGTGACACACTGATGATAAAAGCCAAGTGCTAAATAAGTACAGCGAAGCAGGGAGGGGGAGGGAACATGGGATCCTGAAGACCATGAGCTGCTCACCTCTGGGCTGCTTCTTTGGGAGAAAATGCAGGCCTTTGCCTTAACTTATGCCTGTGCCACTTCAAGTTTCTCTTAATTAGTAGCTGAAAGCAATTCCTGACTAATACATGTGCTTGGCTAATTATCAATGAACTTATCCTCAGATTTTAGTAAGGAATTATATTTTTGATTATGAAATGGGAAAATATACGACATTTTCTTTTGGCTTTGAAGACCCATGGGAAGCCTTCTTGTTTGCCCTATGAGGCCTGTGCTCCTGGTGGCAGTTACACAAAATGCAGACCAAATGTGCCTAGGAGATAGGAATAGCCCAGCCCATCGGGTACACACACACTCTGCCCTGGGCCTCCCCGCACATCTCTTGGGACAAGGCCACAGTCCACCTCACTATTTGTCAGTTCCCACTGTGATGGTTCCAAACTCACCCCAATCCTGTGTCCCCAACCCAAGCTCCAAAGGTGGGAATTGTTCCTTCCCACACACAGCTCCCGAGAGCGTCGTCCAATCCCTGAGGGGGTAACTGGGAGCTACAAGTAGAGCCAAGTCATTACTTCATCTCTCTGGTGTTTTCGAAAGATTGGGAAAAAATGAAGGGGCCCAGCTCTTGTTAGTGTTCCGCTTGGGATTTTTCCTGGGAGGCTGCGCTGTGAGCAGACGTCAGCTTTCTGGAGCCCCTGCTCAGAGCCCTGGGAAATGAACTCATGTCTTGGAGAGTCATCCAGGGACAGGGCCCATTGTGTTCCTCTGGAATCATCTTTGAGAGTTGGATGTAAATCTTCCCGCCCTGAGGGGTGCTGTGGGCCTTATTTCCCTGCTCAGTGGGACCCCTCATCTTTCTGACTTTTCATTAGTCACACCTGCCTCCAGTCGCCAGTTTCCAGTGTTCCTCTTCCGTGTTCTTGTTCAGTTTTCAACATTTGGTAGGCAGCTGCTCTGGGCCAGAGCAAGGGTGAGGGGGCTGCTCGTACTCTCACTGCTGGGGTCCTCATTTTCTGCACAGCCTCTCAGAACGTCAGAGCTAGAAAAGGTCTCAGAGAGTGGCTGTCCAGGGCACCTGTCTCGTCTGTCTGTCCTAAGTTGGTGGACAGTAAGATGCAGGGAACTGTATGTTTCCCCTATCCCTCCACCACCCCCGACCCCACCCCCAGCTCTTGGCACAGTATCTTTGCTCAGAGCAGTTACTGAATAAAGGTGGGCTGAGTGGAACAGAAGTGACTGTGCCTCCTCCCAGGGCATCCCCTTGCCTCTGGGCACATCCTGTCCACTCCACTCTACCCTGCTCCAATCCATCCTTCCCCAGTTCACTGGCCTCCCCTTTCTCAAGTGTAACAGCCTGTAATCAAGGTCTTCAAGGTTGAGCTCTGCACTGTCCTCACAACCTCATCTCCCAGAACCCGCCTCCAGAACCCTCTGCTCCTGCCCAGCGGCCTCCTCACTGGCCTCTAGGACTTTGTATTTCAGAACTACAGAGCTAGAAGGGATCTTGAAAACCTCAAGGGAAACAGGCCCAGAGAGGCAGCTGCCTGCCCGGAGCCACACAGCAGCCTATGGGCAGAGCTGAGCCCAACTCGCTCATCTCCAAGGTCTGGGTTCCCTGCAGGAGCACGTGATCTCCCCTGCAGCCCCACTCTCTGACTAAGAAACGGTGACAGTGATGTCCAATCACCCAGCTTTGCAAAACAACTTGCCTTGGGGTTGAGAACAACTGAGGGGAAAAACTTCAAACCAGAAGGATCAATTTTCACCACGTGAAAAGCAGCTGAGAGCAGGAACTCCTCCTGGAACATTTGACTCTGACACGTGTGTCAGATCCAGAGCCCTCAGCCCCCGAGCAGGGGAGGCCATGTGCGGAGGGCGGGAGCTCCCCAGCACCAACCCTCCTTCCACCACAACGAAAGGCTGTTTCAAATCATAGGCTCCAAGAAATGATGAGTCAGAGTCACCAAATCTTAGACATAGTGGATCTTAAAAATGAAAGCTTTTCGAAATTCCTCTCCCCTTGACTTCCAGGACGTCTGTTTTCCTGGTTCTGCTCCTGCTCCATCAGCTCTGCCCAGAGCTCCAGGGTGGCTGTGGGCCGAGGTTTACCCCCAGCCTCCGCACCGCACGCTCAGCTGTGCCAGTGTCTCTTCTCTGGGGGCTTCAAGCCCCAGCACCGCCAATGGCCTGCACCCCACTGGTGTACTCAGCAAACACTCCACACCTCCTCTGTGTCAGGGGCTGTTCTAGGCTCTGGGATATGGTGGGGTGATTTCTAAAGCTCTGGCCTGGAGCATATTTTATTCCAGTCGGGGAGACAGAAAAAGAAACAGAGAAATACACAGACAGGATGTCAGGTAGCCATACAAGCATGAGGAGAGAGAGTGATGGAGGCTGGGAGGCCCCTCGGGAGAGAGGAGGAGCCACACATGCTCCACAGGATGGGCTCTCCCTGCAGAGGCAGCCATGAGGATAAGACACCGAGGTGGGACCCTCTGATGACATTTGGGGAGATGCATGGAGGCCCGCGTGGCTGGAGCCAGGGGAGGAAGAGGTAGAGCAGAGGTCAGAGACAGATACGTGTGTGGCTGGGGCATCAGGAAGAGTCTGTAGGTCATGGTGAACACTGCGGATGGGTTGTGCAGGTTTTTTTTTTAAAGGATCCCTCTGGCTGTTGTGCTGAGACCAGTCTGAAGGGAAGCAGAGAGATAACAGGTGAACATGTTGGACCCTCGAGTGAGAGGTGATTGTGGTCTGAGCAATGGTTGAAGTGAGGGGGAAAGAAGGGGCAAGGTTTGGAATACAGTTTTGAAGGTAGAGCTGACAAATTGGATGCAGGATATGAGAGAATGAGAAACATCAGACTAAGATGGGCAGGACTGAAGAAAGGGCAGATTTATGGAGAAAATCAAAAGTTTACCTTTGGATGAGTTAATTTTGAGATGCCTTTGGACAAGTGTATGTAACAATCTGGAGCGCATGGAGGAGGTTTCCACCGGAAACAAAATTCGGAAGTGTCAGTGTACAGAAAGTATTCAATGCCATGGTGTGGATGAAATCACCAGCAGGTAACTGTAGCTACAACAGAGTCTGCCTGGGTCTCTCAGGCTCTATAACCCACGGGCAAGAACCGTACAATAGGAATAAAACTGCAAGTATTTTTGTGATCCTTATTTTATCACACATCTTAAAGGATAAAAAGAACTGGGAGAATGGAGAAAATGGAGGGAGTGGTAGCTTGTTTGCCTTGATTGTGGACTAATGTGTGCATTTGCTTTGTAACATTGCAGTCCCCTCCCACCCTGAGTCTGGGCATGGCCACATGACTTGCTTTGGCCAATAGGATGTTAGCGGACTTGACAAAAGCAGGAACTTGGTAAAACACTAGCAGGCTTCTATTTCCTCTCTTGTTCCTCTACCGTCATCGTAAGAATATGCCCAGGCTAGCTGTCTCTTGGAATCCTGTCACCATCATAAAATAAATCCAGGCTGGCCTGCTGAAAGATGAGAGACCGCAAGAACAGCTGGGTTATCTCTGCTAAGATCATCCTAGATCGGCTGTTCCCTACCTGCCTGCAGACACATGAGCTGAGCCCAGTCCAAATCAGCAGAACCTTCCAGCTGACCTGTAGATTTACGGTTGTTGTTGTAAGTCACTAGAGATTTGGCTGGTTTGTTACACAGCAACAGCTAATAGCTACAGAGGGTGAGAGTTTCTTGAGAGAGAGACAGAGAGAAACAGAAAGAGAGAGAGATTGTATGCTGAGCATCTATCCCCATAAAGGAGTAAAGGAGTTCTTCTCCCTGACTTTATGCCAAGAGGACCACTCAAAGACTGGCTGTGTCCCCTAAGATTTGAGGCATGTAGGGGCTAGTGCCTGACTCATGTCCAAAGGCCCTGGGAAAGGCCTGCACTGTGTGCTTCCCATGGGCCAATGTGGCCCTTGCAGGAGGGACCCTGCCTAAGAGGATCACCTGTGGGGTGGGAGTGGGGTGAGGTGACCCCAGCAGAGGAGTTGACCAGAGGTCAGGCCTAAGGAGGGCATTGCAAGCAGCCAGCTGCAGCAGGGAGTGCCTGATCAAGGTGAGAGACACCAGCAATAGGGTGAGCTCCAAAGAACCCACAAAAGCACCCCTGAAGAAATACAGCCAGGCAGCACCTACCCCAGTGCACTCCACTACCAGCAAAGGAAGATCTTTTGAGCTCACTCCCGCTCCTCTTTCTGCTGCGCCAACCCCAGGGCTAGCAATAGGGGATTAGGTGGAGTAAGAAAGAGAGAAATCTGTGACCTTCTTCCTGCTCCAAGTTTCCAAGTTTGCATCAGATGCAAAAGGCTAGGATAGGATTCATTTGGGGTGGGGGGCAGGTAATTAGGTTTTTTTATGTATGCTTTAATTAATTTTTTACTTTATTTTATTTTTTAGTGGAGGCACTGGAGATTGAGCCCAGGACCTTGTGCATGCTAAGCACACACTCTACCGCTGAGTTATACCCTCCCCCAGGACTCATTTTAAGTTGGAAGAGTCTGGAGTTTTAATGTTAGACTGGACTGGATTACTTACAGCTGAAATTGGTGAGGAAATGAAAGGGACTAAAAGGAGTCTAGGGAGCAAGTTTAATGGGGGCTGTTGAGCCCAATAAACCGTTTCCAGTGTGGTGCTTCCCGGGACTCTGTCCCAGCCCTGCTCTCCTCACCCACACGGTGCTGGGAGACCCCTCCGTCATCAGCTAGCTATTTGCTGATCTCTCTACCTCTGTCTTCAGCTCAGACTCCCCCACAGGACTCAAATCCACTAGCCAACCATCAGCTGACATCTCCCCAGGGATGTCTGCACCTGCTCCAGCACTGTCTTCTGGATTGGTGACCACACTGCTGTACACTCTGGTGCTCAGGCCAGAGACCTTCATGTCCTTGCAATCAGCACCACCACCTCCTCCACCCCTCCCTCATCTCACCATCTCCTGCTGATTTTTACCTCCTGAGCAGCCTTCAGTCTTTCTACTTCCCCCAGGTCCCTGGCCAGCACCCTGGCCCAGTCCTTGCCTCTGTCTTCTCCTCGGACCATGCATCGCACTCTGATCCACCAGCACTCTGGCAGACAGAGTGAGCCTCCTGAGTTGGACCTTGCCACTCCTGTGTTTAAAACCCATTTCCTGTAGCCTTTAGGATAAAACACAATTTGGGGCCTGGTTCCCAAGGCTCCTCGTGGTCTGGACACAACCAACTTCTCCAGCAATGACTGTCCACTCCCCTCCTTACACTTCTTGCCCCAGTCACACTGAATGGGCCATGACTTTCCTCCACAATATTCCCTCCCAGCTAAGGGTCTTTGCACAGCTGTCAGCTTCTTGGGGGTGCCCTTCCTGCCTCCCCGGTGCCCTCCCACTCACCCTGATGGGGGCGGATGGTGCAGAGTGAGCCCAGCAGGAAGCATGGGGGCTGAGGGCTCAGAGAATGACCTCTGTGGCCAACCCCCTCATTACCATGAGTGATCAAGAGCAGACCCTGAGCACCCTGTCCCCACACCTTCTCCTGCGCCCTGGTTGCCATGTGGGGCTGGGCTTGTGGAGCCAGCAGCCCCAGCCCAGGCGTGGCATCTCCAGGCAGGGTGTCAGCAGGGAGGGTTACCGGATGAGGTCCAGCAGGGGGTCAGCTGAGCTCATAATGGGCTTCCCGCTCTGCTCCGTAGTCTCTTTCTGGGCCGCACCGCCTGGGTGGATGATGGAGACCATGATGATGCCCACGATAACTGCCACGAAGGTGGTCCACAGGTAATATGCCACAGTCAGGATGCCCAGGCGGCTGGAGGTCTTGGCATCCAGGGAGGCGAGGCCAGACATCAAGCTGGGAGAGTGACGCGGGTCAGGTCCATGGGCGGCCGGCCGGCCAGGCGCTCAGGCGTACCCGCTCTCGCCCCCACCCCCCAGCCTGCCCCCGCACCCTCACAGCACTCCGGGGCAAGTGCAGGCCTGCGAATCCGCCCAGCAGTCCAGTCCCCACGGCTCCGTCTAGCCTCGCTCTGCTCTGCTCCCCCCACCCTGCCCACCGTCACCAGCCAAGCCCGTTCACACCTGGAGGCTTCCGGGAGCTCTCTCCTTTGTCTGGGGCGCTCTGAGCAGCTCCCTTCACTTACCCCCCAGGTAAAACCAAGCTCAGCATCACCTCTTTGGTGACATTGTCTTGGACTACCTGCCTCTTCACCAGAGTTAGGAGCCCCTTCTGGGTCTCACACAGCCCCTGGCTGCCTCTGTCACAACCCTGGTTGTCACTGTCACCTGTTTCTCACATCAGACTGAGGACCTGTGAGAAGAGAGGCAGATCTGACTTCTCTGTGGGTCCCTAGTGCCTCATGAGCGCTGGGTGCTGCCACCAAGCAGGTGACTACTGCAAGCTTTAGAACGAACTGAGTGAGAGTGAGTGAGTGAGTGAGTGAGTTAGAGCCCTGGGCTGGGAGTTGGTGACCTGGGTCCTAGTCCTAGCTCTGCCCAATGGCCATGTGACCTCAGGCAAGCAGATCACTCCTTCGTCTTTGGGTCTCAGGATCCCCATCTATAAAATGGGGCCATGGTTAGATTTTCCCTGAGAGGTGCCACCCTGTGGCCATCTTGGGTTAGTGCCCGACCCAGGCTCCCCTCATGGGAGGCTGTGTGGAGGGGGCTTGGGGATCTCTCTCCCCAACCCCTGTTGCCCTGACCCGGGCCCTCTGCCCACCAGAGCAGGTCAGCCCCAGAGCTACTCATTACATGACTATTTGGGCAGGAGTGCTGTGGGGCAGGTGGGGAGTGAGAGATTAGTTACGGAGATGCTTGCACTTTGCTTTGCTGCCAAAAGGATTTTTCCCCAAAGCCCTTTCATTCTTTCAGATAAGGGAAATATTTGCCTGGTTTTAATCATGTAAACAAGAGCAGATAATCCCTCCCCATCCACACTCCTCTTATCATGAGGTCACATACAGGCAGCCTCCAGCTTCAGGGCTGAGCACAGAAACCTCTCCCCCACTCCAGGCTGTAACCACTGCCTGTGAACACCCTGCTCTTCCCTGCTCACTGTAGCAAAGGCTCACTCCTCTTTTAAGACATAATTTAAGGGTCCCCTTCTCCAGGAAGCCTTCCCTGACCACCAGGCAAGGGTAAAGCCCCTGTGCGGCCCTCTGCCCAGCCCCACCTCACTGAGCTGATATTTACTGGAAGTGCCTCCAGGGCTGGGCCTGGGTCTGACTTAATGCTGGGTCCACTGAGCCAGGCAGGGGCCCAGTTGGAGTGTGGTTTGCTGAATGAAGATGTGAATAAATGAATGAATGAGTCAATGTTTACAATCTCTATTCATCTCTGTCTGCCAGGACGCCATATGTTAGTGATGGGCTTAGGGTGGGTCTTAGACATAAATCCTGAAGGGCTCATAACGAGATTGTGTGGCCTGGGGAAATGGGGGGCCACCCTACAACATTATCCATGAGAGAGATTATCCCCAGAAGGGGGCCAGCACATCCACTCAGGGTCCGGCAGGCCTCTGACCACAACAAAATCTCCCATAACCAAGTTCAACTACTTCAAGCCACAGGAAAGCCATGGCCCTGAGAGGATGCCTTGCTAGAAGTCACACAGGACACTAGAGGCCAGCTGGACCAGAACTCAGTCCCCAACTCCAGACCTGTTCCCTTTTATCCATGTAGTTGTTCAGTTCTTCAGCACAAGCCCACTTGGTGCCATGCCCTGTGCCCACAGAAAAAAATCAGAGTCAGTCCTCAACCTCAGGTAGCTCCTGGTCCAGCAGAGGGGTGGAGGAGGACATGGACTTGGACACTAGGACAGAAGTGGACTCAAGTAAACAGTGAACAGGTGGATGCATCAGTAACATAAGGGAAGGGACAAGAATGTGCTATCTGTATTCAGAGGAGGGAGGAGTCACTTCTAGCTAGGAGAATCAGGAAGGGCTACCTGGAGGAGGGGGCATTTGAGTTGGTTCTTAGGATGTGAGGTTCTTTGGAGATGGGGCAGATGTGCCAGGCAGTGGGACACCAGAAGCCAACAGGGAGGGCGAGAGGCTGGAAAGTTTGAGGACGTTTTGCTATTTACTGTGGCCAGTGCTTAGGTTATATTTGAGGTACAGTGATGTGTGGGGCAGAAAAGATAGACTGAACTCAGGAGTGTCAGCGGCCTTGAGTGCCAGGCCAAGGGGGACACAGGGGAGAGTGGGGTCCAACACAACTCATCTTGCAGAATTTGCTGGATGTCTGAGAAGGGAGAACTAAGAATTCCTTAAATCTGAGAATATCAAAGTAAAGAAAATATATAGGGAGGGTCACTGAAGTGGTTTGTAAGAGCAAAAACCTGGGACCAACTTAAATCATCAGTGAAGACTAGAGTAAAAGTTATAGCATATCCATACAGTGGAGTTCTAAGCAGCCGTTAGAAGTGATGGTGTCGTTGGGAAGATGTTCCTATTTAGAGTTAAGTGGGGAAAACAAGATACAGGATAGTTTGTAGCTCTGTGGAGGCCCCCTGGTACTCCTGTGACCCCTCTCTAGGTCTGCGGTCCAGTTAAACACAGTCCTGCTTGAGGGACTGTGCAGATGAGGAGTGCTGATGAAAATCAGATTTCAGAAAGGGGCAAAGGGCCCCTCGGAGGGCCTCTCTGAGGAAGAAGAGGTCTCACACGGGGGTGGTGCCCACTCAGGGACAGATGGGATGTGGTAAGGGAGGGAATGCAGGTTCTGGACATAGCTCTGGAAAGGAGAAGGCTGATGGGTAAAATGGAAAGAATTCCATCACCTGAGACCCAAGCAGTTCTACTCTGGAACCTCGCTCCCAGCCCCCAAAATGGAAAGGGTTTTCCTACTGGCTGAAGTCAGAGGTGAGCAGCGGAGATGGGGCAGTTGGGGAGGAGTTGCTGAAAAGAGCTGACAGAGCAGAACCTCCCCTCTCTGGGCTGGTGCCTGCAGCGTCAGGGTGACTGCAGGTGATGGCGGAGGCCAAGGAGAATGGGAGCCAAGTGTGGCGAGGGCGTGGATTCCACGTGAGACAGCAGCCACTCCTGGAACTCACAGTAACAAGAAAGGAGGCTCGAGCTCCTGCCATTTGGCTGGTGAGGGCTCCTAGAGGTCTCAGACTTCTGGGCCAAGCTGTCAGAGTGGACTTTCTGAGAACCTACAAGCCGGGGTAGGGGGTCTGCAGGGAATGCTAGGTCATATGGACATTCACAAGAAAAAAGCTAGAACATTGAACAGTAGCTGTCTTTGGGTGGTATGAAATTTTCATTTTGTTTTTAATTTTTTTCCACATTCTCTATTATTTCTAGAATAAGCATGTCTTGCTTGTATGATAAAAAAAAAACACCACTCCCAAGTGCCCAGCAGCCATAGGAGTCACAATCTGTCTGGAGTTTAATTGTCCCTAAGCACTTGAACACCCACCTCTTTTGATTCTTAACGTTCTAAGTCAGTGCTGTCTTGCGGAATGCTAATGGGAGCCTTTTCTAGTAGTCACAGAAGGAAAGTCAAAAGAAGCCAGTGAAGTTCATTTTTGGTGAAATTAATTTTAATGATAATTTAACCCAGTATATCCAAAATATTACCATTTCAAATGTGCAATCAATATAAAAATGCTTAGAAAAACTGCTTCTGGTTTTAACATTTTAATTTAAATGAATTAAAAATAAGAAGTTCAGTTCCTCTGTTGCATTAGCCACATTTCAAGGGGTCACTAGTCACTTATGACTAGTGACAACCCTACTGGGCTGAGCGGTTTGAGTTACAGGCGGGGAAAACAAAGCCCAGTGGGTGGAGATAACTGGCCAAGCCACCAGGCTGGTGAGTAGAGTTAAGACTGGAACAGGGGTTTGGGAGTCGGCCTTGTGGGGTTTCCCCTCTCCCACAGTGGCTCTCCGTGGTACAGACCTGGTTTAACTCCTGTGGAAGAAAAATGTTCTCTGGTTTTGGCTGGCCACGAATGTGATTCAGTCCATGTAACGGCTCTGTGATTCAACATGACCCGCCCCATGGCTACAGCCCTCAGATTTGTGCTGCTGAGTCCCCCATCTCTGGAGGTATCCAAGTGGAACCTGGCTGGCCACCTGCTGGGGTGCTAGATCAAGGCTTCCAGAATGACTGGGAGATTCCATGAGGATGACTTCAAATGTTCCTACTGGCTCTGTGACTTATGGGGAGAGAAGATTAGGAAACCTTGCCTCCCTTACTCCCACAATGGCTGGGTGCTCCTGGGAGGCCCCCACATCCTCGAGGGCCCTGGGGAGGAGCTGCTGGAAGGCCAGGGGTCTGGGACTCCCTCCCAAGCCCTCTGGCCACCCCTAGGGCCCAGGGATTGTTGGTCAGGAGATTGCGGGAGCCGGCTGCACTCCAGGGCAAGCCTGTTTCAGTCTGGTAATTGCTCCGCTTGCAGGGGTGGGGGAAGGGAGGCAGCAGCTGCCCGGGCTCCTCAGGGAAGGAGGAAAAGGCTGCTTCCTGACCCTCTCCTGGTTCTCACACCAACCCCTGAGGTGAGTATTGTGACCCCTTATGACACTGAGAGGCACCCACCGCTGCCTCCATCCCTCACCGTGGCAGGCAGTCAGGCTGCTGAGACTGCTGGGGGTCCCTCCCTATTTGCAGTCCTCAGTGGCTCCCCAGTTCTGTTCACACTCCTTCATGGCTTTGGGTCACTCCCCTCCTCCTCACTAGCACTGCTCCGGCCACCCTGTTCTCCCTGCTGCTCCTTCAGCCACCTTTGCATTAGTTGTTCTTTCAGCCTGGAACTCTCTATTCCCCCACCCCCACCTCTCATACCTCCCTAACCCAACAAATTTCCAGTTGCCCTTCCCTAGGTCAGCTTAGACATCACCTCCTCCGGGAAGACTTCCCTGATGTGTCCACCTCACCCATCTCCCTAAGGCACCTGGTGCTTCCCAGTTTGTTACAGGGCACTCTGTTGGCATGCTCACCCCTAAATCGTTGGGGCCCACCCAGCTCTGGCACATGGGGGGCTGGCAGGAAGGCGTGCTAAGTGTAGCAGTGGACACTGAAGGCCCCCAGTCCCCTTGCCTCATCCTCCTGCTGCTTTGGTCCTCTCCTGCTGCTCTCCAGTCTCCAGTCAGGCACCACCTCCCTTGGAATGCCTCCCTGAGCCAGCCAGGCCAGGCAGCTCCCGTGGGCTCCTTCATGCATCCCTCACTAGCTGGGAGCCCTGGGCAAGTTCCTGAGCCTCTGTGTGCCTCAGTTTCCACTGGAGGGCAAAATGAGGATAATGGTGGTTTATTGTGAGTGCTAATCTAGGTTTAGATGAGTGCCGGCCTCATAGCAAGTATTCAACACATTCCAATTATGAGCATCCACTCGGGGGTGTCATTGTCTGTTCTGTGACCACCGGCCCCAGCAGACTGTGAGCTCCTCCAGGGAAGGGCTGAATCTGGCTCAGCTCTACGTCCTCAGAGCCCAGGGCCTGGCCTCGCCTGGGTGCAGGTTTGTTGGTGTGTGTGTGATGTGAAGCCAAGGGGGAGTTCTAGACCAGACTGTGAAAAGGGTTGAACTGTGAGCTCTGGTGACCAAGTGCACCTCCTGTGCATTCCCAGAGAACAAGTCACCTGGACCAGCCAGGTTTAGGGGAATGCCCCTGGCACTGTGTGTCTGTGTGACATCGGGGCAGTTGGCACTGGAACTTTTGGGAATTTGGGGGAATGATTATTGTGAGCAGTGCCCTCTTCTGAGTGATGGGAACCTGACAGGGTCTCTGGAGTTGTACTCTGGGGCTCGGCCTTCAGCTCTCTCCTTCCTGGCCATTTTTGGCTTGGCCAAGGCTGCTGACAGCATGTGGATCAGATTTGTAGATGACAGGAAACTGGGAGGAATAGCTCATGTGCTGGACGAGGAGTTGGGAATAAGCAGACCCCAGCAGGCCGGGACCGCAGGCCAGTTCTGACTGACACGATGAAAGTGAACACGGACACATGCGGAGCCACACTTGGCTCCAACAGCTCAGAGAGCACAAGCTCTGGGGTGAAGAGGGGCCTGAGCTGCAGCGGCAGCTCATGGGAGGGGAAGTTTGGGGGTTTGCAGCCAGCTTGATGAGTCACTGGGGAACGAGGCTGCCAAAGGGCTGGGGGGCCCTCAGCCTGTGGGGCTAGAAGCCTGGAGGGCTGGTTGAGGAGCCCACAGACCTGCCCTGATGTTGAGATTCACTGGGAAAGGGACAGGGGAGAGGTGTGTGTCCCAAGAGTGTAGCTGGGGTAGGTGGCAGGTGACAGTGATGCCAGCCTGTGGGGCAGGGGCTGTGGAGTAGAGCAGAGCAGACCTGGGGAACACTGGGGCTGATGGGGAAAGTCATAGGGAAGCAGATCTCAGCTCAGGACCAGGAATAACTTTCTAGCAAACAGAGCTGTCCTGCCCTGGAGGGGACCACCTTGAGAAGTAGTGAACTCCCAGTCACTGGAGGTGTGCAAGCAACTTGCTGGAGTCACACAGTGAGTAAGCAGGTTTGAATCCTGGTCTACTTAGCATGACAACATCCATAGTCACAACAGCCTGGCCCTGGGATGTTAGAGACAGGAAGGAGTCCTTGGGCTCTGGCCTCGGCTGACCTCAGCTGAGACTCTCCCAAGCTGACCCCCGGGATGTAGCTGCAGGGAGTCCACCCAACAGGCAACCAGATGGCAGTATCTGGGGATCTGTGAGAGTCCTGTCAGCCCCTCCAAGTATCCTGGCCTACTTCCTTCCCCTGAGCAGATGACAGGCCCAGCAGCTGATAGCAAGTACCATGTTAGTACCAAATTATGCTCCCCACATGTCTCTGCTGCACCCCCACCCTCAAGCCAATGCCTTCTTCTTTTTTTTTTTTAATGGAGGTACTGGGGATTGAACCCAGGACTCATGCATGCTAAGCACACGCTCTACCACTGAGCTTTACCCCCACCCCCTCAAGCCAGCTCCTGCTAAGACCTGAGGCAGGATGCCCAGACTCCCACTTGGCTAAAGTCTGGGTCATCTGGTCCCAGTACCCACCTCCCAAAGGCAGAAATTTGTCTACCACCTCTGTTTACATAGCTCAGAAGACAGAGAACTCACTACCTCTACTGTGGGCTAGTGAAGCTTATTAGAATGAAATCTGTCTCCAGGGAAGAGAGTTCCCACACTGGGCCCAGCCCTGCTCTCTTTGGTTCCACTTAAGAGACCATGAGGGGAGGGAGCACAGGGCTCGGAGAGTGGGAGGTGGGGTGGGGGGAGAGGGAGGAGTAGGGGCGGCACAGAGACAAGCATGGGCCCAGGGGGCTGCCGCTGCCCTGGCAACCCCAACTGCCCTCTGCAGGCCCCTCCCTCCCAGGCCCCTGGGCATGGGATGGAGATCGACTGGGAATGTGCAAATAACAAGCTTGAACTCAGTCAAAAGCAAAAGCTGGAGGAGCTGCAGCCCTCAGAGAGCTCACCGTCTGACCATCAACCAGTCTCAACCACTTTCTACCAGGAAAGTGTAATAAGGGTCAGTCTAGTTCCCAGTCCACATGAGAAGAACCTCTACCCCTTTCTTTCCCACAAGACAAAGAATGTCAGGTGAGAGGGAGCCAGCATCCCCTCGGATGACTGTTACTGTGCTCTGCCTTTGCAGATTGTCATCTCCACCATTAGGAATGACTTCCCTGGGATGCCCATCATGGTCATGGCTGGTTATGACCAGAGCCATCGTGCTGTGGTTAGGAGCCCTCCTCCAGAAGGAGGGAAAGACCCCACCCAGAGTATATGAGAACACAGGTCTCCTCGTCCCCACCCTCCACCAGGGGGGCTGCTGGTGTCTACTCCCCCTAGGCTCTGCTGGGTGTGCCCGCCCGAGGCTCTTGAATGAGACCCTCTCTGTGAGGTGGTCCTCCACAGAGAAGAGCAGAAGGAGCTTTTTCCAGACCTCACCCACCTCCCCAGATTCAGATAGGTCCCCGATGTGCCCCATGTTGAACACTTGCTCTGTGTGTGTGAGTCCCAGAAATGAAGGAGGTGGGTTTGTGGTCCTCAAGTGGGTGGAGACCAGCAGGCTGGACAACACAAAACCCTGGGTCACGGCTGGGATTGAGAGAGGCCAGAAGCAGGCTAGGCTTCCCAGAGGTGACTGCTGACTAGATCCTGAAGGAGGGGTAGGGATCCTCTAACTGGAAGGGGGAAAGAGCATGGGAATCTGTGATGGGTGATCAAATCTAGGAGGTTTTCGGAGTCACCAGGCTAACATTCTGACCCCACCCACAGCCCACAGCTGGGCCTTATTCCCCTCCTGATGAGTAAGGAGGTCAGCTGACTCGGCAAGAGGGCCAAAGAGAGATCCCAGGGCTCCCATCAGAGAGGTCAGCAGAGCTCTGCTAAGAACAGTTGCCCCCTGGCTTGCGGGGCAGAGCCCAGAAGCCCAGGCTGCCCCTTCCTCCTGCCTCCTCCCGCTCACTGTCTATCCTCGGATGCCTGGGGCAGCTGCCCCCTGCACACTGGCTCCCAAACCAGACTTCGATGGCTGCTTGGCCCTGGACCATCTCCAGTAAGTTAGAATGTGGGTGTTTGGAAGTTTTCTGCCAAACTAGAGTTCCTTGGGAAGGGGGAGAAGGGAGTATTGAGTTTCTTTGGCCAAATATGACTTCCTGATTCTAAGAAAAATCACTTCAAAATTCTTACAAGAAATAGAAAGGAAAGCAATACCTACACATGTACACACACACACACACACACACACACACACACACACACACACACACACCATACGTGCATGTAGAGACCCACGCACATTCACATCCTCACCCACACACGCACTTGATTTCTTTGCTGTGATGTGGAGCTTAC
Source organism: Camelus dromedarius (assembly GCF_036321535.1). Classification (NCBI taxonomy): domain Eukaryota; kingdom Metazoa; phylum Chordata; class Mammalia; order Artiodactyla; family Camelidae; genus Camelus; species Camelus dromedarius. The sequence continues at coordinate 32,833,611 of NC_087449.1, read as the reverse complement.
AAAACACGCTGCCATGTTCAGCATCAGTGAATCACAAACACATGGATCCAGTTTTCCTTCAATGATGCCTGATTTAAGAAATTGACGAACAAGGGGAGAGGAGGGTTTGGCAAAAAGCAAGTGGAGACTTGGAGGCCCTAGCTGGATTCAGATGCTAGGGGTGACCCACCCTGGGTTCCTCATGTAGCTTTTGTCTGGGGACGTGTGAAAATAAGGCTCAGAACTTTGTAAGTTTGCAAATGGCGCTGTGTCTATCTTATGGCTGAGGCCAAGAGTGTGCTCAATAACAGAAGGTGAGGTAAATCTAGAGTCCCAGGGCGGAGTGATGTCCCAGCAGGGTATCCAACAGCAGCCTAAGTGTCTAGTGAAAAGAAAAGGGCTCTGCAAACTCTGCTCCAGCCCCTGAGTGGAAGAGTGAAACAGGAGTACAAAGATAAGGGTGTGGGATGGACAATTTTTATGACATTATGTTGAGTGAAAAAAAAAGAAGCAGATAGACTTACTTTTGCAGAAGTAACAGTAAGGTATCCTCTAAGAATTTAAAGGAACAGAAATTTGCCAATACTCTTTGGTTTAAACTATAAATTAAAAGCAAAAGGGATCAGAGTAGCAACAAGTATTACTGGGAGAAAATGGGAAAGGAAGGCTCCCAGGTCCCCAAAGCTTGACTTTTCTAATGAAAAAAGATGTAATGAGCATGGACTCAGTCAGCAGTGGGGCACAGAGAAGCGAGGTGAGAGTGGCAAAACACTCAGCACCCATCCGAACACCACCTATGGGAGGGGGGCCCTAGTTCAAGGACATGATAACTCCGTGGCAGGTCCTAACCATCATACTACTTGTTCCCATGCCAATGTAACGTGAGGCAGAGTTTTCTAAATTTCACCTGAGGTTTCTATGTTCAAAGGTAGAGACAGCAAGTCTCCTTGCAGTCAATTTTTTTTTTTTTTAAGAATTTTTCAGATGGCATAGTTAAGGCAGTAAGGCACACACTGTCCAGGGGAAGGGCGAGGGGACTGGTGGTCTGATAGACGTGTCCTCCTTGAGACCTTAAGTTCCGCAGAGTTATGGAAAGGGGCACCAATTTGCATGAGAAGCTCAGGGGCCTTCCGAGAGAAAAAAGACTAAGGCTCAAAAACCGACAACATAATGCCATTTGCAGAAACATGGATGCTCCTGGAGAATGTCATTCTAAGTGAAGGAAGCCAGAAAGAGAAAGAAAAATACCATATGAGATCGCTCATATGTGGAATCTAAAAAACAAAAACAAACAAACAAAAACAAAGCATAAATAAGGACAGAAATAGACTCACAGACAGAGAATACAGACTTGTGGTTACCGGGGGGTGGAGGGTGGGAAGGGATAGCCTGGGATTTCAAAATTGTAGAATAGATAAACAAGATTACACTGTATAGCACAGGGAAATATACACAAAATGTTATGATAACTCACAGAGAAAAAAATGTGACAATGAGTGTGTATATGCCCATGAATGACTGAAAAATTGTGCTGAACACTGGAATTTGACACATTGTAAAATGATTATAAATCAATAAAAAATGTTAAAAAAAAAAAAAAAAAGACTAAGGCTCCAACCCCTGTTCCCTGCAGTTTTGAAGTTAGGATCAGGGTGTCCATAAACAAGGCCTGTCAGCACTAAAAGGCTAACCTGCCAGGAGGGAAAATGGACTCAGGGCTCTACCCCAGGGAGCTAAGCTCAGGGTATAACTGAAGCTGCTTTGAGGAATGACGATTGAGCTCTTTGGTGCAATCTAGGAGCCAGCGCAGAGCATCCCTGTGGCTTGAACGGGAACATGCGCCTGCAAGGGGCTGTGTGCAGGCTTTAACCAAACCATGCAGGACCTGTGTTCAACAGCGACACCATGTGGAAGGAAGCAGAGCAACAGGGCTAGTCCAAGGAGATCAGATGTTCCTGTTCTCGCTTTATCTACTTCCACTGAATGAAATAAGCCGACCTTAGCCCATGAGGTGCAGAGGAAGACACTGGGCTTCCTGTCTGTGTGGAGGAGTAGGACCATATTCAGCATATTAAGTTCTCATGTCAGTGCACAGAGCAAAAACCAAGCGTAATTAAATTTGCCCTTGAAGATCCCTTACGTTGTCCATAAAGTTCAGGAGGTTTTGTTTCATATACTTTCATTCCAGACAGTTTTCTCTCCCAGTTTTGGAATGAGTTACTGATTCTTTAGGTGAACACCAACTGAAGCAGTCAGCATACACGTAGAGGCCATGATATAAGAGAGAAACCGAACAACCCACTCTTCGTGGCTCAGAACCACGGCTGCCCAAGGGAGCTGCTCTGAAGGGCACGTGGGAGCTCAGGCTGCCTCAGGGTGAGGCACGCTCACCCCGGGCTAGCTCTTTGAACAGGGGAAGCTGCCTGCCCCCTTTAAATTATTTTTCTTTTTCATAGCACATGTAATTGAATTCACTTAAGTTAAATGCACATAGAATGGGACTCCATCATGTGGGGCCCCAGAAATTAACTGAAAATGGCAAACCTGGACCCAGACCTGTTATAACATTAAATAATTAAGTTATCCTGCCAGCAGATAGATTTAACCAGTGGATTCCCCAAGTGATAAGCCTGCAGGGAGAAATGCTCTAGCCAGAGGCTGTGTGCATCTGTCCTTCTTAGCAATTGTATTTATCTCTGTGAATGAATAAATTGGCATTTGGTTTATTGGTAACCTCTTGCCAGCATCAGAGGACAGGCCTGACCAGCTCAGAGGCTCAGGCAAGGTTGAGCTTCTAAACCAGACAGCCAAGGGCCACACCCTGGGCCTAGCAAACTCACAAGTAAGAATAAGAACATGTTTAAGAAAAAAGAGAACAGTGGCAGAATTAGGGTTGTGGGATGATAGGATTATTATTATTATTGGTTATCCACAATGTTTGTGTTTGCTTATATAACTTAAAAAGTATAAAATATTTTAAAAAGACAATTCCTAACCATCTTCCAAGATTCAATTTAAATGTCGGTCATGAAACATCCCTGAATTCTGCCTCAACTTCCCTTCCACTGCTCTTTATTCATTTAATAAACATTTCTTAGGCACCTACTATGTACCAGACCCTCTGATGTCCCTGGGAAAGAGATAAATTCATATTCTTCAGAATTCTTTTTATGGTAAGGGAGTTGTCCTTGTTCAGAAGAAATTCCTTGATGAACCACTTGGACCAGAAGCTGAACAGAACCTCCACCCCACCCCACTCCAGGAACAGGGCATGAGTGGAGGTGACTTTTAAGGACAATGAGGGCAGGATTTCTGGCTGGTCTTGGAAGAGGGATAGAGAGAAGGAAGGTGTGGAGAGAAAGAGAGGGAGAGAGGTGGACATACCCTAAGGCAACCCCCAGTGATCCATGCCCTTGTGTAATCCTCCCTGAGTGTGGGTGAGATCTGTGACCTGCTTTTAGCAGAATATGGCAAAGGCGATGGGATGTCATGCCTAAGATTATGTTACATAAGACTTTGTCTTAGAATACTGGCGAGTGAGGGAGCCTCCTCCTGGCCTTGACAAAGCAATGAGCCACAGGGGAACTGCCTTTGGAAAAGCCGAGAAGGCTGGGTACTGCAGGTGGTTTCTAGGACCTGAGGGTGGTCTCCAACTGATAGCCATTAAGCAGATGGGCCCTCAGACAAACAGCCACAAGGAAATGACTTCTGCCAACAACATGAATAGGCTTGGAAGTGAATTCTTCTCTGGCTGAGCCTTCAGATGAGAACATAGCCCAAGTGACACTTTGATTGCAGCCCTGTGAGACCCTAAGCAGAGGATCCAACTCAGCCATGCTTCTGACCCATGAAAACTGGTAGATGGTAAATGGTATTAAGTCATTAAGTTTGTCGTAATTTGTTAACAGCAATAGATAACTAGCACATAGAAAGAGAGGGGGAGAGAGAGAGAGAGAGGACGAACACCAAGAGATGGCTGAAGGGCTTACACTTCTTAATGTAATCCTTACCTGTTATCTTGCTCCCATCTGTAGGTGAAGCTGCAAAATTTATGAACCGCTGAAAGCAAGGGATTACACTTGAATAGGAAACTGGCAAAGGCTGCGCCTTGTAGCTGGTTGTAGGCATATGAGGGCAGAGAAAAGCAAGAGGCAGAAAGAACTAGGAATTCATGGGAAATGGGGCAGTTTTGACAATCATGGCATGGGGAATGGCTCTGGGCAAAGGACACTGTGTTACAGGGAGATGTGCAGGACCCGGTCCGTGCCCCTGCGAAGGCTGCCGTTAACACCGATGTGCAGGACTCAGGTGGAGGAGTGCTATGTGCACTGTATCCGTATCAGTGCCGAGGGAGCGCCAAGTGTGCCTGAATCAAGGGACTTTCCAGAGGAAGTGACAAGTAAGCCGCAGGTGCTAAGTAAGCCCGAGGAGGGAAGAAGTCACCCCAATGGTCTGCTTGCTGAGAGCAGAAACAGATGGAGGATTTCATGAACTATCTCATCTGGGCCTTGAAGAAGCCTGGTGATGCTTTAATAAGTTGGGAAAAAGATGTGGCATCCATAATGTATCAGGAGCTATGCTGGGTGCTCCAAGTGCATCATCTTATTTTGTTCTCAGAATAACCCTGAGAAGGACATAGATGATCTTCTCATTTTACAGATAAGGTCACTGAGGCTCAGATGCTAAGAGACTTGGTCAAGTTCACATGTCTGTGAGCGACTCCAAAGCCCCGTTCTTCCTCTGGAGCCTGTGCTGCCTGCTCGCCTCCCTCATTGGGAGGGAAGTGGCACTGGCTTGGGTAGGTGGCACTGGCTTGGACCATAGCGTGCCTGTCTGAGGAGGGGCTCAGGCTGGGGGCTGGTTTGGAGTAGATGCTAGAGAAAAGAGGCCTGTGAGCTGGAAGATGCCATATTGTGGGAAGAGTGACTCAGCTGGGCTCTAACCCAGGCCACGAGCCCCACTTTCTTCCCCCTGGGGCTCCGTTCTCTGGAACAAAGTATCTCTGTGCCATTCTCCCTGCCAGACAGACCCTCCAAGGCAGGCACAGGGTCTTCTCGCCCCTCATGCCAACCCCACCATTACTGCCCATACTTCTTTACATCTCATCTTCTCTTTGCTATTAGATTTTCATCTCTTGCAAAAAATCTATTACGCTGACCACCACGTAGAAGTTAGTGTGGATGACCGCCTCCCAGTATCTTACATGAAAACAGCAATGCACCTGGCCCTTCTCCAAGGAGGGGTCATGGTGACTGGTCCTACCTGTTGGCAGGGCCATTTCTTGTTCAGCAACATGAGTGGCTAGTCCAGATAGAATGCTGATTTATATCTACGTCACTACTGTGGAAAAAATGATGTGTGCGCCCCATCATGCGGTATGCCAGCTGAGTCATTTAGCTAACAGTACCGAGTCCATCCAGGTTTACCAGCAGCATCAGGGATGCAGTTGGGTCATCATCAGTAGTTATGCATAAATAAAAGAGCTGGGAGGATTTCACAGAAGACACTTGATATGCATCTTGACACAGAGTGGGGCTTAACTAATTAAGAGGAGAAGGCATTTGAGGAAGGGGAGCAGCAAGAGTGAAGGTTGTATTCAGCTTGTTTAGGGATTAATGAGGTGACCAGCCTGATGCCAGGGCCTTGGCATAGGAAAGGGAGGCAGGTTTTCCTGGAAAAGAGGTGGGAGCATTTAGAGTCATGGGTACCAGGCTTTGGGGACCAGGTTATTGGAACGGAAGCAAACGTGCTGTGATGTGTACCTTCCCACTGCCCTGGAGCAAGTACACTGCAGAAAACCTCTGTCTCCTGGGGTTACGGCTCGGAGCCCCTGGGGACAGAAGAGCAGCAGCACTCGTGCCAGGCTCTCTAGCTGTCCAGCCAGAAGACCTGATCCCAAGACATCAGGGTTTCTTTTTTAAATCATTAGAACACTCGGGGATGTTTTAAAACAGCTCCCTGTTTAGGCCCTTTGGCAGCACTGGTTCAGGAAGCCTGGCCTGAGGCCTGACATCTGAATTTTCAAAGTCGCTTTGATGATTTTGCTCTGTCCTGAGAGACACCCCCCACCAGAGTGGTTGCTCCTTGAGGATAGGAATGCCCAGCCCCCTGGGCTGGCCAGGGGCAGGGGCTCAGGGAACTACAGTGGGTGGCAGGATGGAGGGATGGATGGGTTATAGACCAGTTGAAGTTAAAGGAAGTTCAGGGATGGAGGGGTTAGCGGCACAGAAATGTGTCATTTCCCTGCAAGAAGGTTTAATTCTTGCTTAGTAGAACAGTTTTAAAGCACTTTCATTTTTCAGTGACACAGTTGCTCTGCACCAGCCCAAACTGTGTAATAAACAAACAAAACATATGAAGACACACTGGCTTTTCTCAAGTTAATACCACATTCCGTTTCCAGCCAAGAGAAAGCACTTGAGTCTGATGGAGAGACCAGGTCTTTGAGAGCCAGGACTCGGACCGAAGCCACTGGGTAACCTGGGTAAACTGAGGCCCAGGGTGAGGACGCCTTCCTCAAGATCACAAGGTGATTTGTGCTGGAAGCAGGTGTAGGACCCAGGCCTCTGACCCTCTGACTCCAGGATTTTTTTCGAGTTAATAACTTGCCCAAGGTCACAGAGCTAGGAAACAGCAGGGCCAAGATGGGGGCCTGGGTTTGTCTGACTCCAGGGCCCATGCAAGGGCCTCTGCCTTTGAGGGGCTTCTGTTCTGAGTAACAGGCAACACCCAAGCAGTAAGCAAAGTCCACGGTAAAGGAAGGTCAGGCTGCCTAACAACACTGCACCACACCTGGGGAAAACGGAAACAACAGGAAAGAGTCCTGTGCTTCCTCCAACATGCACACTTGGCTGCCGCGTAATTGTCTATTTTCTCATCGGTCTCCCTCACAGCTTGTGAGCTTCTCAGGGAAGGACCTCATTCATCTGGCGTAACCAGGACACGACCAAGTACCCAGCAAGCACAACACATGACTGTTGAAATCATTAATCCTCTTGACAAGTATGAATGAGCACCTATGATGCGCCAGGCACTGGGCGAGGTCCCGAGTGGAACCTCAAGAGAATATTGTCTCCGCCTTCACAGAGTTCATGGTCCAGTGAAAGATAGAGAAACAAGCTCAATATTAAATATGTACAGAATAACAACATATAATAAGTGCTGTGCTGGAAAAGAGAGAGGGCGTGGTGGGGCAGAGTGCAGGTGGTGGTGAGGGGGCCGGGCAGGGAGGGACGTTCTCAGGAGGGGACATGAAGACATAAAGGAGGAGGAAGGGGAAGACATGTCAAGTGTTGGGGAAGCACATTCCAGGCAGAAGGAACAGCATGGGTGGAGACCTTGAGATGGGGGAGGATTGCATCTGCTTAGTAAACTAAGAGCCCAGGGAACTGGGGTGAGTGAGGTATGAGATGAGGTGGAGTGGAGGATCCTGCAGGGCCTCCCTGATCAGATGAAGAATGTGAGGGTTTATTCTAAGTGCCATGGAGGCCATCGAAGGGTTTTAGATGAATGAATGGCAGGGCCTGATCGACTTTGCACGAGGTATCCTGGGCGCTAGGTGGGGAATGGAGGGGAGGGGAACACAGACCGAAGCAAGAGACCAGTGAGGTTACTGCGGAGCCTGCACCTGTGTGGTGGGGGTGACGCCGGGTTCCATCCAGCTGGGGGAAGTCAGCTGGAGTTGCTCTAAATAGCTCTGCGGGAAAGGGTGAGCAAGGAGGCTTGAATCCCCGGGTAGACGGAGCTGATGCTCACTGACAAGCAGGAAACAGGAGAAGGAACGGGTTTGCTGGTAAAATCTCAAGTAGTTATGCTGAGTTGAAATGCTGGTGAAACATCAAGCGGTGGTGTCAAATGGGGAGTTTGAGCAGTGCTCGGAGGGGAGGTCTGGGAGGGAGAGCTCTGTCTGGAAGTGCTGGGCTTGCAGGCAGTATCTTAACACTGTGAGGACAGATGGGAAAAGGCCTGAGAAATCGCCAACGTTCAGCGGCTGAGCAGAAGGAGAGAAAATGGGATGGAGGAGCAGAGAGCAGACAAAGCCGGAGAGGGTAATGCCATAGGGAGGAGTGTTTCAAGAGGGAAAGGTCAACTGCTGTACCAGGTGTATCCACTCTGTGGACAGATCGTGTCCAGCAAGCACTCAGAGTGTCCTTTGGGGTTCACAGAATGGAGGCTCCTGGTGACCTTGACAGATTCCCTGCCTCAGCGAATGACTCAAAGAACATGTGAAGAGGAGACAAAAACAGGAGAGGGCTGAGGAGGCAGGGAAGGCTTCCAGAGGGAGGTAGCAGTAGGGCCCTGAAGGCTGAGTCCTGAGAGACCCAAATGCTGCCTGCATTAAGCTGAACTGAGCTTGACAAAGCCACCTGTGGGCAGCAGAGAGTAACATTACCTGGCCTCCTGGGCCTGGAGAGCATAATCTCCACCAGCCTAGAGGGAAAGGGGAGAGGAACTGGCTGGCTCCTCAGCAGCAGGGAAGCTGGGAAGGCTGATGACCCTGCCCCAGGGGACAGAGCCCACGACATCTCCCAGGACTCAGAGGTTTGTCCACTTCCCTTCCTGCAGAGAAATCCTGGGAGGTGAGGATTCTGAACACACGGCCTCAGAGCAAAGGGCTCTCAGATACTATCTGGAGTGGCCATCTCATTACACAGCTGGAAAATCTGAGACCTAGATGGGGCAGGGGCTTGCCCAAGGTCACCCAGCACATGAGTGATAGGGCCCAGGTGATCTCCAAGGACTTTCTGTGGCCTTCATCCTAGTGGGTAAAGTCTGAATTCTTTAGCCTGGTATTCAAGGTCTTTCATGACTGAGCAAGAACCCATTCTCCAACTTCATCTCCCGCCCACCGCCCTTACACCCTGTGATCAGCCCCGGAATCAGCTCACGCAAATAGATAGCCTCCTATGATCCTTGCAGCAACCCTTTGGAGTAAGGTGTTATTATTTTCCTTTTACAGATGAGGAGACTGAGGGTCAGAGAGGTTTGATAACCTGCCCAAGGTTGCAAAGCCAGTACACACACAGCTGAGCCAGGACATCATCTCATGAGCATCTCCAAGGTCATCTTTTCTCCACGTCTTGCCGCATTCACCACAGAGTCCCTCCCTGGGAGCAATCCCTGAATTCCCTGGCCCTGAGCTACCCTGGAGTCAGGTCACACCCTGAGACTCCAGATCACTTGTTCAGGTCACTGAAATGTCCCCTGAATGGGACTGAAACAACGGGTACCACTGAACGACCCAGACTCCAGCAGCCCGCACCACAGCCCTCTCCTCCTAAAAGCCCTGCAGTCACAGTATGCAGGGCCTGCAGCCCAGCCACCCCAGCAGGAGCAGGGCACCTGCAAGCTCTGTACAGAATCCTCTCCCCACACCCCTCTCCCCAGACCTCCCAGCCAAACACCCTGCCCCTCACCTGGAGACCACGAGTGGTAGGATCAGCATCTTCAGCATCCTCATCAGGAGCTCTCCAGGAAACTGGAAGTAACTAATTTCCTGAAAACACAGCAGGAGCTGGGGTTATACCAGGCACGCAGACTTCACAGCTGCTTTACAATCTTCAAAGCACCATTTCACCTGCATTCTCCCGTCTAGCATGTGGGCAGCAGAATCCATGGGGAAAGCACTGGCTTGGCAGTCAAATAGACTTGGGTTCTAATCCTGGCCCCCTACAAGTTACTGTGTGGCCTTAAGCAAGTTACTCCACCTCCTTGAGTTTTTCTCATCTGTAACATGAGGTAATAGCCACTTCATAGGGCTGCCGGGAGGCTTAAATGAGAGGATGTGTGTAAAGCACTTGGCAGAACGCCTGGATGAGAGTAGATGGTCAGTAATCACAGTAACTAACAGCTCTCCCCCACCTCTGCACCATTCACCCACCTAGCTGTGGTATAAATCTGTCTCATGTAACTGGCAAGAGGGCACAGCTGCATAGTGTTCATACCTCCATTCAACCCATACTGTGCAAGGCATCATACTGGGTACCCAAGAATGGGTTAGGCCCAGTTCCTGCACTGGAAAAGTTGTCAGTCTGCTTTAAGAGGAGATGGCCTCATAAATAGACCATGGCATTCTTTTTTTTTTTTTTTTTGTATATATATATATATATATATATATATATATATATATATATATATATATATTTTTTTTTTATTGAAGTATAGTCAGTTTACAATTTTGTGTCAATTTCTGGTGTACAGCATAATGCTTCAGTCATACATGCACATATATATATTCATTTTCATATTCTTTTTCACCATTAGTTACTACAAGATACTGAATATAGTTCCCTTTGCTATACAGTATGAACTTGTCATTATGTATTACATATATATGTTAGTATCTGCAAATCTCCAACTCCCAATTTATCCTTTCTCACCCGCTTCACTGACCATGGCTTTCTTGAGTCAGTTTCTCCTTCTGTCCTAGGTCTCCTGTCTAGCACCCCTCACCCTACACTTTCACAGTTTCTTACCAGCCCCTTGAAACATTGCTCACTTTTAAAATGCTGAAAAAGAGAGACTTGGATTAGGCTGGTGAGACACCACTCTGTATTAAAGAGCCCCTACTGAGCAGAGTTCTTGCCTCCGGCTTCCTCATAGGCTGCTGGTTCCAGCCTATCAACCAGGCCTTGGTTGAGGGCGTCAAGTCCTTGCCCAGTCAGCTGTCTCTGGAGTAACTGGTCACATGACCAGAACCTGATAGCTGAAGAAGAAGGAACCCCTACGCCCAGTTAAGTTTGAATTTCAGATAAGCCACAAATATTTGTTCTTTACTTATACATATCATATATTGTTACTTTACTTATAAAAATTATTTGTTGTTTGTCTGGAGTTCAAATTTAACTGAGTGCGCTGTTTTTGAACTTTTTAAATTTAATTTAATTCAATGTTGCTATTTCTGGCAATGCTTGCTGGAGTCTGCTTTCCTCAGAGGGTAAGCTCGTGGGTAAGGCCAGTACATGGATTTTCAAACACCATCTGACTTAAATTTTTGTACTTGTTAACTGCCTTCTTTTTTTTTTTTTTAAACCAAAGCCAAATACAACCCAAGGTTAATAGCCTGATGCTTTGAAAAGCCCCAAATTATAGAATTTTGGTGCTGAGAAGGGGTTTTAAAGATCTCTGGTTCAGTTGACTCATTTTATAGATGAAGAAGTGGAGCCAGGAGAGGGACGTGACTTGCCCACAGAGTGAGTTAGCCACAGTGCAGGCCTCCTGGTCCCGTTCCACTACCATTTCCAACGCACCAGAAAATCTACTTTTAAAAATATAACCATCATGCCTATGTCTTTTTTATTAATTTTAATCCTTGTGTATGTTCTTTAATTTAGATAGTACTATAATGATTATAAGGCAGCCGTTCCTCACCCATCTCTATCCTCGACCCCAGGAGTGACCATCCTCAACAACTCTAGCTGTTCCCCTAGGTATTGTTATCTGTAAAGAATATGGCTATAATGCTATTTCTAGATATATCTTTTTTTGACATCTGTTAACTTCCCTGCCATGACAGATGAGGATTAATTCCTACTCCCTTTTTCCTCCTATCATTTCACTATTATATCGATTTTTGGTTAAATTAATTGCCAAGGTTTAAAATGTTTTGATCACAAAATATTGTTCACATGCCTCCTTTCTGTGCAACCTTCACTTTTTTCCTGAAGTTAATAATTGACTGATTTTTCATTTTCCTTGTTTTCTGTGACCCACTCATCGATTTCCTCCAAATGCTTTAACATCTCTTGTAAAATGCCTAACAATAGTATTTTCTACCTACTCAAACACACTGGTCCCTTTTTAGGCCCCTAGGACCTCAGTCCAGGATCTCTCCATGCTCCTGTTTCAGGCTGCACAGGTTGCTCTCTAGCCCCAATGGTTTTCATGGGTCCCCTCTTTGCTTTTTTTTTCTGGGGCTTTCTCCTGTGCAGGATCCCTTCTGTCCAGGATTCCTTGTCTCTTTGGTTTACTCCTTGTTTTGCTGGAACATCTCCTTTGGTAGCTTCCTCAGTAAGGGTGAATGAGAGAGAAACTTCTGAATCCTTACATAGTAAAAATGCCTTTATTCTACTTTTACCTCTGATAATAGATTGGTTATATATAAGATTCTTAGTTTAAAATAATTTCCCCTCCAAATTTCAAAGGCATTTTCTCTTTGGCTTCTAGATTCCAGTATTACTTAAGATCTTCGGAGCCATTCTTATTTCCTATTCTGTACATTAGACCTGTTTTATTCCCTCAGAACCGTTTAAGGATCATCTGTTTATCTCCAGTTTTTCTGTAATTTTCATAGTGATGGACCATGGTATGAGATTTTCTTCTTTTTTCCTTTTTTCTACAATTCATAGTGCTTACACACCTTTCACTTCTAAGAAATATTCTTGTGTTCTCTGTGACATTTTTCTCTCCATTTTTTTTCTGTTAGCTCTCTTTAAAACTCTTATTAGTGAGTTGAATGTTGGACAGTCTCATTTTTTTCTATTTTCATCTCTTTTTGTTTTACTTTCTGGGAGATTTCTGCAGCTTTATCCCAGTGATTGCATTTTTATCTTGGCTCACCTATTTTCAATTTCAAAAATCTCCTTCTTGCTCTTGGATTGTTTCTTCTTTTTACCTCCTGTTCTGTTTTATGGTCACTATATTTTCTCTCCTATCTCTGAAGAACTTAAGAAAATATTTAAAAAGCTCCCTTCTATTCCCTTCATTGCTTCTGCTTCACTGGAGACCCCCTCTTCCGTTCGTTTGGTCTCTGTCTCCACATCAGAAGCTTTGACGTCAGCTTCTGCTTGTATGTAAGTGTGAAGCACCAAGCTTCTGTGTGTGTGAGTAGAACTTATCAACTGATGTTCCTCAAAGAAGGGTGATGGGTGGGGGTCTGGCTTTTTCACTGCAGGAAGGGTGGGATAGAGGAGGATTCTCCTTCACATCAGAATTTGGAGGTCTTGTCTCTGAAGCTTCAGTGAGAGAAGTCCCTTCCTACCTCTGGCTGGGGGGTGGGGCTGTGCCTAAGCCCAGCTGACAGCTATCGTATGGGCACCCCACACTCAGGATGCAGACGTCCACTGTCCACTAATTCATCTGAAGCATGTGCCTCACCACCTCCCCTCCCCAGTACACACAGATGGGCCTAATATCCCAAGTCAAGCGTCTCTGGTTCCTTGGGACAGGCAGGGGGATAGAGAGTGGATAAGGAGTCCTCCAATTACATGAACTGGAAGGGACCTAGGGGTCTAACTGCTCCAGTTACAAAAATTCTAACCAGTGTCCCCAGTTTCAACTCCATGCTTGACCCTTGCCTCCTGCAGCACTTGCACGTTCAAGTTCAGAGTCCAAGACAAACTCAAATGGCATCTACTTCTACAGACACATGATTTCAGCTTTCTGTGCTCTACCAAATGAGATCTTTCTACTCTATCCACGTCCCATCTTGTCTAATTTATTGTAATCCCTCAACTTCTTTCCTCAGTTGTCTCCTTATATATCATCTTTGCTCTTGGGAGTTTGTATCTTTTAAAAATTCCATTACTATAATTTTGATGGAAATCCAGGAAAGGAAGGAAAATGGATGCAATTCTAAGTTCATCATGGTTTAACTGGAACTCTCAAAAGGATCTATGTTTTTAAATGAGAGACTCATCTTTAAAGACAAATCTTGGTAATTTTTGTCAGTTCTTTTCACAAATAGGACATTCTACCATTTTGCATATTGTTTATGAATTTTGCCTTGTTGCATAAGCTTACAAAATAAGAAGGGTTTGGTTTCTGAGTCATAAGCAGAGATCAAACAAACAACTCCTGGATTTCAAAGGAAGATGCTGAGAAAGCCAATTCCTGCCAAATAACTGTTCTAAGACTCCACATCCTTCCTTCAATTTATCAGCAAGTTAATCCACGTTTGTGTTTCCAAACAGATGGGGAAGGCAGCTTTGGCGAAGGAGGTCCCAGATGAGTTTGGCTTTTAATAGCAGGCATTCCAATTTGTTTTCACAAAATAATCTTCCTGCAAGAAATATATTTTAGTTGCTGAGGAAAATTAAAGAAAGGGGATTGCAGAATGTTTGTGCCATTGCCAGTTTCATTCAGCAATTAGCTGAGAGTTCTCTCTGTGACACTGAGCTAGGCTCACATTTTGGTTCAAGAAAGTCCATGTGATATTCAGTAAGTCGAAGTCTGATGGGAGAAATAGACACTTAACAAATGGTTCTGAAGCAAGACCGCTAGCAGCTGGGTTCCGGTGGTGGAATGAGCACGGAGTAAATGTGGGAGGAGAGTATTATTTCAGATGTGGGCAGGTCTGGAAGAATTTTTATAAGATAGGGAATATATGAGGTGGTTCTTAATGTAGGTGGGACTTGGACAGGCGGGGAAGGGAGGGAGGAGTGGAGTAACACCCACTAAGCACCCACTGTCTCCAGGCACTGCTGAACACTTGTTTACCTCTCATGACAAGCCTAGCAGACAGAGAGTGCCCTCCATTCCATTTTACGGATAAAGAAACTGAAGCCCAGAAAGGAGATAGGATTTTAGGGCCACACTAGTAGAGTCAAAGTTCAGGGTTCCTTTGCCTCCAGAGTCCATGCTTCTCCCTGAACCATTGATAGCAGCTTAACAGTGTCACTAGAATAATTGGGCTAAATTCCCAGAGATGGGTGTTTTCCTTTTAATGGAAGATGGACTGTGATGCCTTGAGCCCCAGTGGTTGAGATCACATTGGATATCGCTGAGCTGCATGAAGAGGAATTTATGAAATAGGGAGTCTCCCAGGAGCCCATTGACAAGGACTCTCTCCTTGACGAAACTTGAGATAGGCTATTCTGAGCCCTCTTTTCAACTAAGCTTCATCCTTGGGCTGATTCTTTGTCCTGCCTCACCTACATGTAGCAAAAACCCAGGTAAGTCAATTTAATTAGAATCCAGCCCCCAACTTGGCCTTCAACAAGAGTCCTGTTAAAGTGGGTTTAGCAAGAATCCCCCGACTCTACCCTTGAGGTCTCCTCTTAGTCATTTTCTCTCCATTGGCCCCTCACTGTGCTGATTGGCTGTAAATCTCCAGTTGTCTTTGTTTTACTTGGAGTTGAGTCTGATCACCCTCCTGTATGGCTGGAGCCTTGACGCCTATAGTGAATCCTGAATAGTCTTCCTTACCGATAGAAAGTGTCAATAATTTTCCCTTCATGCCAGATGAGTGGCCCTCCCTCTCCTGTAGGAGATGGTGCTAAGTGAGAAAAGGGCCCTTTCCCAGGCAAAGCATCTTCACTGTTGCAGTCACACCAGCCAGAGCCCTGGGGGCCTGCCTTGCCTCCCCATCCCCCAACTCCACATCCAATAAGCCGCTACATCCTGAAGCTTCCTCTTTGGAAACACTTCTCATATCTGCCCCATTCAGCCCCACTGTCATGTCTCACCCCTCACTTTGCCCCCTCCCCGTCCCACCGCTCCCCCCTCCTCCACTCAGCACCAGAGGGATGTCTCCCAGTTCAGGTCTGACCTATCACTGCCCTGCTCCAAGCTTCTCATGGTTGCCCCGAGTACGTGCTTGGTGATGGGATCTAGAGGCCTGATGGCCCCTGTGTGCAGCCCCTGCCTCACAGCCTACATTCTAGCTGCAATGAGCATCCTGCTCCAATGCCCCTGGAAGTCTTTCATGCCCCTCTGCCTAGAATGCCCTTTTCTGAGTCTGTCCATGAGCTGCTTTGGGAGGTGTTATCCGATGCCTGCTTTGCATGCTTAGGGACCCAAGTCTCCCCTCCCCGCCAGCTCTTAGCCTGTGGTTATTCTAATGAGGCATCCTTGCCTCTTATTCACCTGGAGATGCTGATTTATAGCTACTTGCCCTGTCACTCTAGTCTTGCAATGTATTTGTCACATCCACATTACAGATGAGAAAACTGGTAACCAGAGAGGTGAAGTGACTCTCCCACTGTCATGTCATCAGGGAGCCAAAGAGTGGGAATGTGACCTCCAGATCCCTAAGGCCCACCCAGCCCTCCAAGATGGGGACCTGTGATGCCCCGGGTGGCTGACCTGTGGTGAGAGGCGCCGGGTCCTTAGGAAGAAGCCGAGGAGGCAGCCCACGGTGACGGACAGCACAGACAGGATGAGCAGTCCATTCCGCCTGCACACGTCCCGCCCTCGGGCCAGGATGGCACCCAGTGCCATGGTGAGCCCAGCCTGCTGGCCTGGGGCACAGCACCATTCCATACACGGGAGGCCAGCCCAGGCACAGGGTCCTGACTGGGGGCTCTGGCTTCTCAGCGGGCAGGTGGTCAGGGTTGCTAAGCACCTGTCGCCAGCCCCATAGCCATGGCCTGCGTGGCTGCCCTAGAGGGAAGCCACAATCCTATTACCAGCTGCATCATTAGGAGCCGGGAGCAGATTAGAGCCTGGGAAATTAGAGCAGGCCACGTGGTTGGGGGTTCAGACCTCAAAGCCAAGTGCTCCTCTTAAACAGGGGAGGGGCCCAGGGACTGGTGGGAGGAGCAAGAGGAACATTTGTTTGGTTGGCTTGATTTTTACCTCCATGTCTTTTCAGAAAGAATTGAAGGCAAGGCAATAACTAGCAATAATAAGTAACAACCAACTAGCAACAATCAATAGATAACAAGGCTGCAGTCGCCAGCACTGAGCACTTATTGTGCACCATGTACTGTGTTCTAGGAGCACATTACTTGTATTAGCACATTTAATCCTGATACAAATCCCAAGAAGTAAGTACTACACATATCATTTTTTACACTTGGGGAAACTGAGGCAAAGAGAGGCTGAGGAAAGAGTATGTGCTGTGTGGCAGGCCTGCTCTAGTTGCTTCCCCTATGCGAACCCTCGGGAATCTTCCCAACAACTCTAGAGTTCCAACCTTCATTTTACAGAAAGGGAGATTGAGACCCAGGAGCCAGGGTCCCTTGGCCATGGTCACAGAGCTAGAAAGAGGCAGAGTGGAATTCAGGCCTGCATTGCTTTGGTTTCTACCACATGAATAGGTGGATGGGTTCAAAGATGCTTCCCAGTACCATGGGGGATGTAGGCTTTGAGTCCAGTGGACCTGAGCTCCAGTTTGGGCTCTGCCACCCCCTGTGATGTGTATATTTCAGGGCTGCTTTAGTTAAGCCTAAAGCTGGGAACCCTGTAGGTTCTCAGGGCTTGCTATTTTTAAAGATGACAGAGCCTTAAGGACCTACATTCAAGTCCCAGCTCTGCCACTTACTAGCTGTGTGATCCTGGACAAGCCATCTAAGCACACAGTGTGCCTCAGGGTCCCCCACCAACCAGACATAAAAATAGCATTTCTTTCCTTAGGGCTGGTGCGGCGTTCCATCCAGAGAATGCTTGTGAAAGCAGTGCTGAACTGCAGTGTGCCAAGGAGGGGAAGGGCTGTTAGGATCATCTTCTACATTTAGCTGTTTTAGAGAAAGGGGTTTTGTTTGTTTGTTTTTGTTTTTGCTGTTTCTTGTGGCCTGGCCTGCCCTTTAAAGCCAGAGGGAATTAATTCTCGTCCATTTCACCGGGAGTCTGTAATCTCATTAGGGGCAGTCAGGTGGCAGCAGGGAGCGCAGTGGGTCTGTGGTAGGGCGGGGTGTGCACAAGTTGGCCTCTCCTGACAGAGGGGACAGAGCCAACAAACAGCAAGGTGAGGATGGGGGCTCCGGGTGGAGGGGATCAGGGTGCAGGCCCTGAAGCCATGGGCAGAGCCCCTGACTGGGAGGGTACCCTAGGGTTCCGGTCTCAATTTAACCAGCTCTGTGAACTTGACCTCTCTGGACCTCAGTCTTGCCTTCCTTAGAATGACAGAAACAGCCTAGGTGTTTTCTAAGGATCCCTCGGTTCAACAAGCCAGTCTTCTAAATCCCCTGCTCACTGCCAGTAGCTTTCTGGGTGAAGGGGTTCTACAAGTCTGAGTTTTTCTTCCTTCAGCTCCAACAAGTGCCTCATTTTCCAATTAACCAGGTGGTTTAATTACTGTCTAGAGGGGAAACCATTCTGAGTAGATATTTGGATTTGCATTTCAATCAATGTCCAGGCCTGGCCTTTAGTCATGCCATGAAGTAGGTGAATCTTGCTTTCCACTTCAGCTCCAAGACTCTGATTCCCGTGGGGCCCCCACAACCATTCCTGCCTCCTGTCCCTCACACTCCAACACGACCACCACCTGCCTTCCAGACTCCAGGCCTTTCTATCCATCATTCCCACTGTCTTCAACAGGGAAAGTTACAACTTATTCAGGCAAATATTCTTATAGCACCATCCCTAGTCACCCCTCCTGGGTACTAGGGACACAGCAATGAGTTGACACAGTACTTGCCTTCAGGGAGCTTATAAGAAAATTGAGGGGCTCTAAGCGAGGGCTAATTCACACTAAAGTGTAAGGGACTGATAATGAGTTTACTAAGGATATTTGCAAATCAAAAAGAAAGGCTCCTGGATAAGAACTCTTTAATAGTGCCCATTGCCCACAGAATCAATGGCCTTACAATGTTACTAGATATGCAAAACATTTTTTCCATAATTAAAAAAAGCTGGATGAAACAAAGTTAAGCCTGTTCTTTGCTCCAGGAAAGTCAGACTGTTCAAGTTCATATCTTAGCTCTATCACTTACTAGCTATGTGACCATAACCACTCTATAAAATTTCTTAAACTCTCTATAAAATAGGAATAATACAATAGTACCTAGTTCATAGGGTTGTGATGTGGGTCAAAAACAGTGATGTGTGCTACACGCTTAGAGCATTGCCTGGTGCCTTGCAGACACTCACAGGCAGTTATTATTCATTTTAGCAGAGCCTTTACAAAACTAACATTTTGGAGGAAGTCTTCCAGTAGTGGGTACAGAAGCAAAGTTCTCTTCTGGAGCAGAGAATTCCATGTGTCTGGGGTTTGGGGAACACACTCTGGAACATTCTAGCCTCCAGAATGAAGTCCCTGCTCCTTAGGGACGTGTGTGAGGTCCTCAGGGGCTTGTATTTGCTCACCTCGCCCCTTCAGCACGCAACTTCCTCCCACTCATCATACCTCCAGCTTCTATAATCCAAACAACTTGGAGTTCCTTGAGTCTGGCATCCTCTCGCAGGTCTCCGCACCCATGCCCGTGCTACCTCCTCTGCCTGGAATGTCTCTAAAGGCCCGGGTCAAATGCCCCATCTTCCCTGAAGCCTTCCCTGATCACCCCAGATACAACAACCCCTCCTCCTCCCACTAACTCAGGCCCCTCCTCAGTCACCACCTGGGATTAACCCCAGTTCCCTTGTGAATGGCTCTGACAAGGAAGTAAAAATCTGTGAGAATAAAATGTCTCCATTTGTTACCATGTCATTTGAAACAACTTGATGGATCATTCTTAAAGTTAGATGGTATACTGGGGGGAACTGGGGGCCCCAAAGAGCAAGGAGTTGCCCTCCAGAGCAGCTGAAACTGCTGGGCAGCAGGACGCCCGGAAGATGCTTCCTGGGAGACTTGAGCTGCACCGATTAAGATGTTATTGGTAGAGAAGATACAGAGTGTCATCAAAAATGAGCCCCAAATCACAAGGGCAGCTGCCCCACTCTGCAGAAGTGAGTTTGCAGTTGGGCTGTGCCGGGTATGCCACGGTGGAAACTAGCAAGGTCGATGTATTTGCTAATTATTAATGATTCCCCAGGGTCAACAGAGGGGCCGACTCAGCACAGGAGGCATAGGAGGGGTGGGTGTAGAAGGGGTCATATAGTCAGAGACCTGAATAAGCCAGGAGTTAACTCAGGGAAGGGGGTGTTGGTCAATGGGGTGGCAAGAGGAGAGCTGGTTTCAAAGAGGGGCCCAGGCTGGAGGTCCGAGAGCTGCTTCTGGAAACCAGCAGGCCTGGGGCCTCACCCCCTCCACCGTGTATCAAAGTGAGTTTAGGTTGAGCTGTCTGAGCTCCCAGCTGGGTTTATGGTGATGACAGCTCTGGGTTTGTTGGCTGCTTTCCAGAGACATACCAGAGGCGCCTTAATCTCCTCCCTGACACGTCTCCCCAGTTCACTGTAGGCTAGGCCCTTCCCGGAAGGTTTCTGTGGACAACCAACCCAGCTGGGTGTGGATTCCTGTGAGCGTTAGTCACTGAGGGGCTGTCCGACCTCCGCTGAGGCTGGTCCTCTCCGTTGTTTGCATTGGGGGTCGGGGTAAAGTGATGCTTCGGTGATAGGCACACTCACACCCCCTTCTTCTTCCCTTTCCAGCCCCCTACCCACATCTAGATTCCTCATCTGTAGAAATCAGGCCGGAGCACCTACAAAACCACTCAGCTGCTGTTGTTGAGCACCTACTATGTGCCAGACTCTGCCAAAGAGCCTCGAAACAGAGGGCGCCAGTGACCTGTTCAGCCCCTCCATAGGCAGCAACTGAATCCAATCAAGTGTTGGGGTGCAGGGGAAGGACACCAGTTCTGGATCTGTGCACACCAATACAGCAGCACTATTTAAAGTGAAAGTAGTGAAAAAGAAATAAAGTGTAAAATTCAGTTCTCTAAGATGAGATGAGCTGTCCCAGCTCAAGCAATGAGGCAGGAAAAAAAGGGACAAATTCCTCCTTTCTCTGCCCTTTTGTTCTGTTCAAGCCCACAAAAGATTGAAGGATGCCCCTCCCCACACTGGGGAGGGCAATCTACTTTACTCTGCTGATTCAACTGTTAATCTCAGCCAGAAACACACAGACACACTCAAAAATAATGCTTGATCAGATAGCTGGGCATCCTCTGATCCAGTCAAGTTGCCACATAAAATTAACTATCGCAGTCTCCGAAAAAAGTTTCTGGTCACTGGATGTATATAGGACTTTGACAAGGACAACTGGTATCAAACCAATGTTGTCATCACTTGAGCCACTGAATCAAATAAGTGGACTGCTAGCCACACCCGTGTGAATTTGGGACTAGATTTGTTCAAGCACACACACTTAAACTTACTTCAGTAGAGTCTTCTTCACTGGAAACAACACTAATCAATTTGCAATGAGATGAAAATATTAAGATAACGAGGAGAATAAATGTCCTGCTTTACACAGAAAAAAATCAATTATCTGGTTGCACTAGCCACATTCCAAGGGCTCAATAGCCTTATGTGGCTAGTGGCTACCATATTGAACAGTGCAGATACAGAATATTTCCATGATCATAGAAACTTCTACTGAACTTTCTAGAGTCACACTGAGCTGAATTCAAATCTTAGATCTGGGGGGAGGATATAGCTCAAGTGGTAGAATGCATGCTTAGCATACACAAGGTCCTGGGTTCAATCCCCAGTACTTCCTGTGAAAATAAACAAGTAAGTAAACAAATCTTAAAACTTTACCCTAGAAGCTAAGCTAATTAGTGGGCCTCTCTGAGCCTCTTTTCTACATCTATAAAAGCCTGCGTTCTCTACATTGCATCACATTCCCAGTTATTTGAATATAATGGTTAGAACAAAGTATAAAGTTAAAACCCCCGGCAAGTTCAGCTAAAGTTTCCAAATCAATTAAGACTCTTGTTAGCAAATAACAGGAAATCAAATCAAGCTGGCTTAAGTAAAAAGAAAATTATAAGCAAGACTGACTAGATAATTTGTGGGGCCCACTTCAAAATGAACACATGGGGCTTTTTGTTCAAAAAGCACAGGGGAAAGTGCATGAAATGTACTAAAACATGAAGCTTTTTTCTTTTCTCCACAGTCACTTTCTCAACTTATCAGAAGTGTTTTTTTATTTGCTATTTAATAGCCTTCTTAAGCAAATAAAAATTTTAAATTATGAGCATGAGTTTTCCCATTCATATTTATATTTGCAACCTCAGTTTTTTTTAAACATTTTTATTGAGTTATAGTCATTTTACAATGTTGTGTCAATTCCAGTGTAGAGCATAATTTTTCAATTATACAGGAACATACATATGTTCATTGTCACATTTTTTTTCACTGTGAGCTACCATAAGATCTTGTATGTATTTCCCTGTGCTATACAGTATAATCTTGTTTATCTATTCTACATCTTGAAATCCCAATCTGTCCCTTCCCACCCCCCGCCCCCTTGGCAACCACAAGTTTGTATTCTGTGTCTATGAGTCTGTTTCTGTTTTGTATTTATTTATTTATTTATTAGATTCCACATATGAGCGATCTCATATGGTATTTTTCTTTCTCTTTCTGGCTTACTTCACTTAGAATGACATTCTCCAGGAGCATCCACGTTGCTTCAAATGGCGTTATGTTGTTGGTTTTTATGGCTGAATAGTATTCCATTGTATAAATATACCACCTCTTCTTTATCCAGTCATCTGTTGATTGACATTTAGGCTGTTTCCATGTCTTGGCTATTGTAAATAGTGCTGCTATGAACATTGGGGTGCAGGTGTCATTTTGAAGTAGGGTTCCTTCTGGATATATGCCCAGGAGCGGGATTCCTGGGTCATATGGTAAGTCTATTCCTAGTCTTTTGAGGAATCTCCATACTGTTTTCCACAGTGGCTTCACCAATCTGCATTCCCACCAGCAGCGTAGGAAGGTTCCCCTTTTCTCCACAGCCTCTCCAGCATTTGTCATTTATGGACTTTTGAATGATGGCCATTCTGACAGGTGTGAGGTGACACCTCATTGTAGTTTTGATTTGCATTTCTCTGATAGTTAGTGATATTGAGCATTTTTTCATGTGCCTATTGATCATTTGTATGTCTTCCTTGGAGAATTGCTTGTTTAGGTCTTTTGCCCATTTTTGGATTGGGTTGTTTGTTTTTTTCTTATTAAGTTGTATGAGCTGCTTATATATTCTGGAGACCAAGCCTTTGTCAGTTTCATTTGCAAAAATTTTCTCCCATTCTGTAGGTTGTCATTTTGTTTTACTTATGGTTTCCTTTGCTGTGCAGAAGCTTGTAAGTTTAATTACGTCACATTTGTTTATTCTTATTTTTATTTCTATTGCTTGGGTGGACTCCCCTAAGGAGAACATTTTTGGGATGTATGTGAGGTAATGTTTGCCTATATTTTCTTCTAGGAGGTTTATTGTATCTTGTCTTATGTTTAAGCCTTTAAGCCATTTTGAATTTATTTTTGTGTATAGTGTAAGGGAGTGTTCTAGCTTCATTGATTTACATGCTGCTGTCCAGTTTTTCCAACACCATTTGCTGAAGAGACTGCCTTTATTCCATTGTATATTCTTGCCTCCTTTGTCGAAGATTAGTTGACCAAAAGCTTGTGGGTTTATTTCTGGGCTCTCTATTCTGTTCCATTGGTCCATATGTCTGTTTTTGTACCAATACCATGCTGTTTTGATTACTGAAGCTCTGTAGTAATGTCTGAAGTCTGGGAGAGTTATTCCTCCAGCCTCTTTCTTTTTCTTCAGTAATCTTGGCAATTCTAGGTCTTTTGTGCTTCCATATAAATTTTACTATGATTTGTTCTAGTTCTGTGAAATATGTCCTGGGTAATTTGATAGGGATTGCATTAAATCTGTAGATTGCCTTGGGCAGTACAACCATTTTAACAATATTGATTCTTCCAATCCAGGAGCATCGGATATCTTTCCATTTTTTAAAGTCTTCTTTAATTTCCTTTGCAGCCCCAATTTTAAATGCAAATAAAAGAGATTCTGAGCTCATGGGGCATCACGTACACTGTCCGTGGATGGAGAGGCTGGGAACAGCAGTGGACAGTGATACCACACTGACTGTGTCTGCTCTTGTGCATGCTCCGTTGTCCTGCCAGACTTTGCCTGTAAAACACAGATTCAAAGACAAAATTATTATGAATTTAGAGGTGGTGATAGCAGAGCATTAAACCAAGCATGGGACCCTTCTGATGCCCATGAAACCAGTCCTGTTTATAAGACTGGATGGCAAGGCTTTCACAGAACCAAAGGGCAAAGGGTAGAACTGAGTTGCAAAGACCATCTGCACTAGGTGCTCAGTTGTTCATAAAATTCTCTCTCTTACTTGCTCTCCTTTCTGCATGCCTGATCCATTCATTCATTCTACATTCAGCACAGGTTCACTGAGATGTGGTGTAGGCTGGTGATTAAGAGCACAGACTGTGGAACTGGAGGACCTGTGTTTGAATCCCAGCTCCTAGACCAGCTGTCTGTGTGACTTTTGGTAAGTTACCCTGTGTCTCAGTTTTCTCATATGGAATAGGAGGATACTAATGTTCTATCTTACAGGGTTGTTATGTGGATTGAATGAATTGCATATGTCTGATCATTATAAGCACTACATACATGTTCCTATTATTATCACTGTTACTACGTGCCAGGCATATTCTAGGGATACAGCAATAAATGGAAATGGACAACAGTCTCTGCTCTCACAGAGCTTACATTTTGGTGGCGACATTTGTGCTACATTATTCTTTCTCTAATGGAGAAAATGGAGCATTTCTACCACTGCTCTGGTCCAGGTGGAGGAAATGTGGCTACCAGTAGCTCCTTCTCACTCCAAGTCCAAAATTCCCAGGGGAGGTTCTGACTGGCCCAGCCTGGACCCATCATCTGCGGCCAATGGCAGCAAGGGGGAGGGTCACATTGTTTAAAATCACTGCTTGCAAGGTAACCCTGTAGATGTGTGCGGGAACAGTTAGAAAAGTGGACTGAATAGACACAGCAAAATATCTAGTACATTATTCTTGTCATTCAGCTCTTGGCAAGGTGTGCTTACACTTTGGCTTTGTTTTCCTTCTTGTATAAAACATGTGACATCTTCTCTCCTATAAGGCAGCGCCAGAACTTAGGAGCGGCTGCTGAAGGCTCCTTGTTGCTCTGCCTTCTCTGCTGTCTGCCTCTCCCCTTTAGGGCAGCAGGCACCTGGGGCCCCACCCACAGTGGGCTCAGAACAGACTGCAGGCTACTGTCTGGTCCAGGTTATTTCTTTGTCCTTCTCAGCCCACTGCTTCTCGCTTGTTTGGGCCCACAAAGCCACCAATTCAGGGAGCCAGCATTCAGAACCCAGGCTTAAAGCCCACAGGGAGCCTTAGGAACATTCTAGTCCATTCTCTGGGGCCTGGAGAAAGAAAGGAACCTGGGCAAAGCCACCTGGAAACTAGGTGCCAGGTCAGGAACAGAACTTCCCCTCCTTTCTCTTCAGTCCTCACTAAACCTGAAAACATTCCTCAAAGAATCATTCTGCTGTTGGCTGTGATTTTGCAGCCTCTGTCTCCTTTATGGTCTAGAATTTGCCTCCACCCCCTAACCTGCACAGCAGTAATTGTGTGGCCCCTCTTCTGGAATAACCTTTCTCTTCCTGCCCGCCCCCTCCCCCGCCCACCTCAGCTTCCTGTACAACCTGTGTCCATGCTCTTGCTACTTGCTGCCTCTGGCTGCCAGATGTTCATTTCCTTTGGGAAGGTGCTGAGGCCAGTGGTTGCTGAATGGGGGAGGCAGGGCGGGAGACACAGGACAGCTGTCTGCAGAGCCACAGTGGTCAGTGACTGGGGAAAGACGAATCTTGGGCAGTTGGGGCCACAGATTAGCTCGAGAATCAGGTTAAGAAACTGAACAGGGAATGGATTCAGCCTTGGTTTCTGATGAAAGTTGGGGTGAGAGTGGGCCAACAGATAAAGGCTCTTGGCAGAGGGTGCACGAGTCAGGGGAAGGACAAAGGTTTAAGGTCTTTTTTGACTCTGAGGAATACTCTTGGGGAAAACAGCAATCCAACTCCTGGGCATATATTCAGAGGGACTTTAATTTAAAAAGATACATGTACCCCAGTGCTCACAGCAGCACTACTTGCAATAGCCAAGACATGGAAACAACCAAAATGTCCGCAGATGACTGGATAAAGAAGTTGTGGTATATTTGTACAGTGGAATACTACTCAGTCATAAAAAGGAACAAAATAATGCCATTGGCAGCAACATGAATGGACCTGGAGATTGTCATCCTAAGTGAAGTAAGCCAGAAAGAGAAAGAAAAATACCATATGATATCACTTATATGTGAAATCTATAAAAAGACACAAATGAACTTATAAAACAGAAACAGACTCATAGACATAGAAAACAAACTCATAGTTACCAGGGGGGAAAAGGGGTGGGAAGGGATAAATTGAGATTTCGAGATTTGCAGATACTAACTACTATATATAGAAAATAGATAAATAACAACTTTCTTCTGTATAGCACAGGGAACTATATTCAATATCTTTCAGTAACCTATAATGAAAAAGAAAATGAAAAGGAATATATGGATGTACACGTATGATGGAAACATTATGCTGTACACCAGAAATTGACACAACATTGTAAACTGACTGTACTTCAGTTAAAATTTTTTTTAAAAGATGAGCCTATGGTGATTAGTGAGAATCTCCAGACCAGAGATGAGCTTTCATGGGAGCAGGAATGGGGAGCTTGGGGGAGCAGCTCACTAACCTCCCCTCCTGGGCCTTCTCAGACCACCAGACCGGACACCAGAGCTGGGCACAACCACAGACTGATCATCTGATTGAGAGACTCTCTGCTCTGGGAGAAAGGGGAGCAGCACAGAACCTTGAGGGGCATGGCGCTACCTCTGAGGAAGGTTTTGCTTTAAAAAGTATCCACAATACCATAATTTCATTTTTGGAAAATAAACACAAATCCCCTTTTCTTTTACTCCACAGAATTAAACTCAACAAGAACTTCTTGGCTGGCAGAACTCTTTCTACATAACCCCATCAGCCAAGAAAATTCCCAGTGCTGGGGGAGAGAGAATGTTCCCTGGGAAGGTCCACATCATAATCTCTGGGGACTGTGAAACTTTTCTGTCCCTCCAAAGACAGTTTGTGTTTGGAAGGATCAAGTAACTGTGACCTAGACCGAGTAGTGTTTTTCAGAGGAGCGAAGGGAGGCCAGCAAAGGAAAGGGACTTACCCTAGATCAGAAGTGAGCTGGCTCTGAGTTGTAATTCAGTCTCATCTTTTCTCATCAAGTCCAGGACTCATTAGTGATTGACTGATTGAATGATTGATTGGTTGTGATTAAGTGGCACTTGAGGAAGACAACATGGGCAATGGTGCGTAGCATCTTTAGCCATTAGCTCAAGCATCAAGAGGTCAACGTCAGAGGTTGGCTCCTGCTGGGGTCAGTAAGGCTGGCTCAGTTGCTTGGCCCCTGACAGCAGCCGAACTCTTAAGAAGGGGCAATTTCACTACAGCAGAGGGCTGTTTTGCTTCCCTTGGCCCCAGGCTATGACCAATGAAATCTAAGGATGCCATAATTGAGAACATGAGTCTTAACTATCTCACATGCTGGTTATTTAAAAGAGGAGGTTTTACGGTTTTATTTTATGTCTTTTCATCTCTTTCCAAAGTAACCTCTCTCCCAATTTTGTGTTTAATCATTGCATTGCCTTTTAAGAATAGATTTGAATATATATTTAGTTTTGCCTATTTTGAACTTATGTAAATGATGCCATTGAATTTTTTTCCCACTTAACATCATGTTGTAGAGATTCAGTGTCACTGAAAATAGCTATAATTTATTTTTTTTGTTATGTAATATTTTGTCGTATGAATGGAGTATTATTTATCATATGTTGTAGATTGACATTTGTGTTTTTACAATTTTTGACTATTGTAAATGTTGCCACTAGAAACATTCTTAACTACGAGTGCACATGTGTAAGTCTCCCTCTAGGTTATACACATAGCATTGGAATTACTAGG
Source organism: Camelus dromedarius (assembly GCF_036321535.1). Lineage (NCBI taxonomy): Eukaryota > Metazoa > Chordata > Mammalia > Artiodactyla > Camelidae > Camelus > Camelus dromedarius. The sequence goes on along the minus strand of NC_087449.1, from coordinate 32,806,024 downwards.
TCATAGGTTATGCAGATATTCAGCTTTACTAGGTAATGCCACCTGTTTTCCAAGTTACTTTTACCAAGTGATACATTCATCCACATTATATTGAAAGTTCCCTTGCTCCACATGCACACCAGCATTTGATTTTGATTAATTTTTAACTCCTGCTGATCTGGTAGGTATGAAGTAGTATTACATTATGGTGTATATTTGCATTCCTGAATACTGAATTTACATCTTTTTTAATATGTTTGTGAGACACTTTTCAGTTTCCTTTTCAGTGAAATTCCTGTTCATTTCTTTTGCCTATTTTCAATTGAGTTGTTTATCTTTCCTTCTTGATTTATAGATCTTCTTTACATAATCTGGATATTAACTCTATCATTTATATGTGTTTCCCTGTTTATGGCTTATCTATGATATCTTTCGATAAACAGAAGTTATAACTTAATATAATTGAATGCATCAATCTTTTTCTTTATGATTCGTTTGTATCTTGTTTTAAAAAAATTTTCTCCTCTAATTAAATTATTCTTCTATGAAAATTTCTGAGAATTGTGTGCTTTTACTCTTCTCATATGAGTCTAACCAACCTGGTTAAAGACCTGGTTAAAGAGTCTAATATCATGTTCTCCATAAGTTAGCTAATTGTCCCAGTACCACATGTTGAAAAATCGATCTTTTTACCTTGAACTAAAATGCCTTCTCTGCAGTAAAATTAAGTTCTGTTTGTGTTTGGGTCTGCAATACCACTTTGTTTAATTACTATAAGTTTATGATAATTCTTTTTTTTATGTTTTTTTTAACATTTTTTATTGAGTTATAGTCATTTTACAATATTGTGTCAAATTCCAGCGTAGAGCACAATTTTCAGTTATACATGAACATACATATACTCATTGTCACATTTTTTTTTGCTGTGAGCTAAGTTTGTGATAATTCTTGATACTTTGCCAGGCAAGCCTCTTTATCATTTTCTTCCTTTTCAGAAATGTAATAGTTTTCAATAAAGGCACAAACAAATTTAGGAAAAAGTTTAAGTTTCAGGAAAAAAAATTGTGATTTTTATTCTAATTACATGGAAATTATTTTTATCAATCTGATAGATTTGGCATCTTTATGATATTGAATCTTCCAATTCATGAACATGATTTATTTATTTAGGTCTTATTTCAATAGTTTTATCATTTTTCTCCATGTGTTGAACATCTATTTTCAGATCTACTCCTACATACTTTGTATTTGTTGACGATATTGCAAATAGTATCCTGTTTGCTTGCATTTTCTGTTTCTGGTATATAGAAATAAAATTTTTTGTGCCTGGAGTTTGTATCCTGTTGACTACTAAATTCTCTTATGCTTTGAGAAGTTCTATATAGACAACCATATTATCAGCAAATAATGATAGCTTTGCTCCTTCCATTTCAATCCTTACACATTTTATACTCCCCCCCCCCCCTTTTACTGCCATGGTTAAGACCTCCAGGACAAAGCTGGATGAAAACATCATGATTTGGGGCATCCATGTCTTATTCCTGAACTTAAGGAGAAAAGCTTTCAACATTTTATCACTAAGTATTCCTATTGTGATAGTTTTCTTTCTTTCTTTTTTTTTTTGGTAGATACTCTTAATCAGGTTAAGGAAGTTCTTTTTTATTCCTAACTTGCTAAAAGGGTTTTTGCTTTTTTTATAAGGATGTTTCTTAACTTCCCAGCATAAGGTTTTCCCACTTATCTTTTTGTTACGTCTTTTAAAAGCTTTATTTAGGTATAATTTACATACCATATGACTCACCCATTTTTAAGCATACAATTCAATGTTCTTAGTAAATTGACTGAATGTGCAATCATGACCACAATCCAATTTTAGAACATTTCCACCATCCCAAAAGACCCCTTATGCCCATTTTTAGTCAATCCCCATTCCCTGGGCAAACGTCAATCTGCTTCCTCTTTCTGTAGATTTGCCTTTTCTGGATATTTTATATAAATGGAACCATACAATATGTGCTCTTTTTTTCATTTGACTTCTTTCACTTAGCATAAGTTCATCCATCTTTATAGCATGTATCAGTAGTTCATTCCTCTTACTGATGAACAGTATTATATTGAATGGATGTAACACATTTTTTCTCCACTTACAAGTGAATGTATTGTTTCCACTTTTTGGCTTTTATGGATAATGATGCTATGAACTTTCCTGTGCAAGAGTTTCTGTGGGCATATATTTTTATCTTGAATGGATATCTATGAGTTGAATTACTAGGTTTTTAAACATAATTAAATTGTTTCACTTTTTAAGAAACTGCCAAGCTATTTTCCAAAGCGAATATGCTATTTTGCATTTCCATCAGCAATCTATGAGGATTCCATTTCTTTCACATCCTTTCCAACAGTTATAATTGTCTGTCTTTCTTGGTTATAGCCATCCTAGTAGCATCTCCTTGTGGTTTTAATTTGCATTTTCCTGATGACTAATGATGCTGAGCATCTTTTAATGTACTTATTAGCTATTCACATATCCTCTTTGGTGAAATATCTATTCAAAATCTTTTGTCTATTTAAAAAATTGTGTTGCTTGTCTTCTTGAGTTGTAAAAATTCTCTAGATTCTGACTACACAATCTATCAGAATTATGACTTGCAAATATTTTTTTCCCATCTGTGGCTTATCTTTTCATTTTCTTAATAGTGACTTCTAAAGTCCAAATTTTTATTAAGTCAACTTTATCAATTTTTTTCTTTCATGGATCATGCCTTTCATGTCACATCTAAGAACTCTGCCTAATCCAAAGTCAAGAAAATTTTTTCCTATTTTTTTCTAAAAGTTTTATAGTTTTAGCTCTTAAATTTTGGGCTATGATCCATTCAGGATTAATTTTTGTGTAAAGTATGAGTTAAGGGTTTAAATTAATCTTTTTGCATATGAATATTCAATTGTTCCAGCAATTTTTTTGTTGAAAAAAACTTGTTATTGGTTTCTAATAACCCTATTTTGGACAGAGAATGAGGATATATAAGAGTGATCATTTGAGTTTTGTAAATATTTGCTTTATGACCCAGTGAATGTTTGATTTTCATAAATGTTCATCATGTGCCCATAAAGAATGCATATTCTGCAGATGATGGCGTAGTGTTGTTTGTAGATCCATTAAATCAAACTTGAGAATACATTAGTTGAAATCTTCCATATCTGGACTCATTTCTTGTGTCTTTTTGATCCATCAATTACTGACTTAGGCATGTTAGAATCTACTGATATGATTTGTCTTTTTCTCCTTGTCGTCCTTTTGATTTGTAATTTATATACTTCAAGGCTGTGTTATTTATGTTTTCCTTGCGATCTGATCATTTTACCATTTACTCTTTATCTGTAACAGTATTTTTTCTTTTTTAAGTCTGTTGTGTCAGGCAGTGATATCTTTCAGGGAGGAAGTCCAGGGACTGTATACTTGGAAGATTTGATCTGGTGAGGTGATAAATGCCACCAAAAACAGTTAGTGTCTTTGTATAGCATCTTTCCCTCCCTTTCTCTCCCAGCCAGGCTCACATCCTTATATTAATCTCAGGACATCTTCTTTGGCTTGGCAGTGTCTTTTCCTTGGGGTGCCAGAGAATACTAACAAGTTCTTAACAGGTTATTCAAATCATGCATTGTTTGTATAAGGAGGCAGAAACATGACAGAGAAAGAAGCTTTTGCCTTTCGAAGTCAGACAGACCTAGGAAACTTCAGTACATAAATAGATGTACGTAGTAGAGGAATGTGAAATGCTTTTGGTTCTGAATTTCTTTTCTGAGGTACAAAGTCTCCACGTATGTGGAGTGTGAAGCACAGCCAGCTTCTCCTGCGTCAGTCCTGGATTCAACAGGAAGGCGTGGACAGCCGTCTTTTAACTGATTCTGAAGCAGCCAGACCGGTCAGGCACATGGGGGTGAGGCTTTCTCCACACCCAGATGTCATCCCCACACATCCAAGGAGAGGCCACCTCCCCTTCCTCACTGGTTGATGCTGAATAACTTTCTTGGGCTAAGAGAGCAGACACCTGTACCCTGAGAGAAATAGCCTTCCCCAGCATGGATGAAGGCGTTGGTCTCAACAACACAGCAGAAGAAAACCCATGTATTCATCCAGCACTTATTCTTGTCATACCTGATTTCATTTAATCTATACAAGGAAGATGTTATCATTATTTTATGAATGAGACCACTTAGGCCTAAATAAGTTGACTTTCCAGTGGAAACTCAGCTAGTAAGTAGCAGAGCCAGGATTTGGAACCCGCACTTCTTACCTTCTTGTTTGAAGGAGAAACCAGAGAACCAGGCTTTTGTAGAGAAGAGTTTTCAATTGACATGGAGCAGCCAGGAAAGCAGGGGGTGGGAGGGGATGCAGGTGTGGCCACGTTCCCTCCCATTCCCTTCTGAGCCCTGGTACTTAGTACAGGGGGACATCAAGGGGGCACAGAGGGCCCAGGAGTGACGGGAACCTAGGTGTCAGTCCCGCTCCACCACCCACCAGCTGGAGGACGCTGGGCAGTCACTTAACCTCTCAGGAGCCCAGTTCCCTTATCAGTGACTTGTGGAGCGATATAGTTTCTTGTTTCGAGGGCCATTGTGAGCATTAAGTAGCATTACACATGAAAAACACGTTCCAACAGTGTTTTCTTCTTTTTCGTTGAAGTATAGTTAATTTACAATATTGTGTTAGTTTCTGGTATACAATGTAGTGATTCAGTTATACATATATATTCCTTTTTATAATAGGCTGTTATAAGGTATTGAATACAGTTCCCTGTGCTATACAGTAGGACCTTGTTGTTTATATATATATATATTTTTAAATACATGTAGTAGTTAGTATCTACAAATCTCGAACTCCCAGTTTATCCCTTCTCAACTTCTCTTCCCCCTGGTAACCATAAGTTTGTTTTCTATGTTTGTGACTCTGTTTCTGTTTTGTAAATAAGTTTTTTTTTTCTTAGATTCCACACATGAGTGATAGCATACGGTATTTTTCTTTCTCTTTCTGGCTTACTTCACTTAGAATGATGATCTCAAGGTCCATCCATGTTACTACAAATGGCATTATCTATTTTATATATAGTAGTTAGTATCTGCAAATGCCGAACTCCCAGTTTATTCCTCCACCCCCACCTTTCCCCCCTGGTAACCATAAGTTTGTTTTCTTAGATTCTGTATTGGTCTATCTGGCATCCATTCATCACAGGTCCAATTATATTAACTATAGCTTCTTGTTTTCCTGATGCTCCGGCATCTGGGGGCTTTACAGACCCAGGAAGAGACTGCCCCTCCCAGGGCTAGCTGATTCCGAAAAATAATAACCTACCCATGAGCACGTCTTTCCTGCGCAAACCAGCTAGTCCCGCATCTCTACTCCCTTACCACCTCCTTATCTAACTCTCATACTAGAAGCCAGTATCTTCCCGGCCTTCAATCATCCTAGGGTAGGTTCCAGGCAACTAGAGACCAAAGCTCACCAGAATTATCCTGTTTACCTTGGCCTGGCTCGTCTTTACCGCAGAAACTCCCAGAAAGGCTCTGGCCTAGACTTTTCCTTCGCTCCTTTCTGGTTCCTGACGGACATCGATGTTTTCCCCTGCGGCCACACTGAGCCCTCTCTGGGATCTGTGAGCAACATAAGCATCTTCCTTTCGAGCCTTGTTCTTGTTTCTTCCTGTGGCCATGGTGACTTCACCACTTCATATCTGGTGTGGACATTCTTAGAACAGCCTGGCCATTTCTGGCCCATAGTAAACATGCAATAATCGTTGGCTGTTACTGTTACTACTGTTGCTAGTGCTCTAGACCAGCTTGCTATTAATTATGTGACCATAAGCAAGTCCCTCTCCTTTCTGGGCCTCTGATTCCTCAGGCTACCCGTGGGGATTCATGATAACCCCAACCTCAGTGGGGTTTCTCTTTTCTTCCTCTGTCACCTTTTAGAAGCTTCAGAGAGAGAAAGATTATCTTGAGCTCATAGGGGGTTTTGTATTCATAGGGGGCTTCTGAGCCAAAGGGGCGGAGCTGGCTCAGAGTGTGAAGCACTCAATTCTGAGACCAGTTCTCAGGCTCTGGCCAAAGCTGGTAAGCATCTACTTTTCATCTGCTGGGTGTGGTCCCTCCCGGGCACAGGGGTTGGGTGTGGTCCCTCCCAGGCACAGGGGCTGTGATCCAAAAGTGACAAGCCCCCAGCCTGGGGCCCTGGCCCAGAAAGCTGGCTAAGGCCTCATCTTAGAAGAGGTGCATAGAAGGACCCCAGACTAGGGGAACAGCCTGGGCACAGGTGTGGACACTTAAAGACATGATGCCCTCAAGGAGGCCACCTTCTCCATGACTGAGCAGTTAGTAAATTGTTCTCAGAAGTATTTAGTGAGCACTGTGGGGGACCTGGGCTCTGCCTTCAGAGCTTAGAGCTGAGCTGCAGACATAAAATGTACCAACCCACTTGTGAACCTATAAGCATTCCAGAATTTCACTTGTAAACCAATGCTTGGCTCTCACAATAAGTTGTTCTTTGAGGGAATAAAAAGTTACACACTGTACTCTATATTGTATTCCTGGCCCCATCCATGGAAAAATGTTTAATATATTATATATAACTATATATAGTGACATATATTTGCAGTGAAAAATTGTAGGAAAAAATATACAGCTCAGAATAAAAAACCCACTTGTTTGTTTCTGACACATGGTAGATACATAAATGATTGTAGACAAAATATTTGTCAACAAAATATTGTAGACAAAAACCTAATTTTTTTTGGTCTCAGTTGCCATCCTCAGGACTTGGTCACTTGCTTCTGATAGGCTCTGGTGAGCCTTGTAGTTGATCTTAGATGAGTAACCAAATTCAGATTTTTTTTTTTATTTAAATGATCATGTTTTATTAAGAATTTAATTATTAAACTAAGAATTTAAAGTCTTAAAAAATTAAAAACTGAATTCAGAGATAAGATTCTTCTCAAAGTTCAGCATGCATCACAATCACCTGGACGTTTCTTAAAAATAGAACATCCTGCCCAGATTTTTTGGAGTCATTGATACTTACTATAAGATCAAGCTTTTTTAATTCTCCGTGTTATGCTAAAAATAACTGTGATGTATACTTGGACAATACTCCAACAATAAAAATAATACTTGTATTAAATTTTGTAATTAAAATACTGAGGGTTTTTTTTCCCCAAATTCAGATTTTTAAGAACTAAATTTTAAGTAGAAAACAATTATTAAAACTAAAAATGAAAGTTAAGCAACAAAAAAACTCCATAAAATCCAAAAGGTGACTGATGAACTGGGAAAAATTATTCGATTATTTTTATTTATTGATTATTTAATCAAAACTATTATTTGATTAACTCATATCACAAAGGATTAATCCCCCTAATATATAAAAAGCCTCTAGAAATAGAAGAGAAAAAGAGCATCAATTAATAGAAAAAGTTCAGCAAAAGACAGGAATGAGAAGTTCACAGTAAAATACAGATGGCCCTTAAACACATGCAAAAATGGTCAACTTCATTCAGAATAAGAGAAATACAGATTAAAATGACATGAGGCTACAATTTTTTTTTACCTAACGATTAGCAAAAATCCAACACTTTTTTTTGGTGAATTTGTGGTGAAACAGACATTCTTGTCATTGCAGACAAGAAAGCAAAATCCTCTGTGAGCAGCAAACACCATCCATGAAAATTCCAAATTCATTTGCCCTTTGATCCCACTTTTAGGAATTCAGCCTCTGACTTGTGTAACTGTGAAATGACACATGCACAAGGTCATTAAGTTGGGTAATAACAATGGTGTAAATAACCTACAATCATCACGTGAGAGATGGTTAAATGCTCGATGGTACATCCATGCAAGGAAAGGAGAGGAATGTAGAGAAAAGAATGAACTTTGTGCTCAAATGGAAAGATCTCTAGCATATACTAAGTAATAAAACTAAGGTGCAGAATAGTAATTGTGTAAGAAGGGAGGGAAAAGAGTGAATATTCATGTTACTGGTATTTACAAAAGAGACACTGGAAGGATATATCAGAAATGAAGAAAATGTTTATGTATCAATCTAGAGCAATGGTTCTCAAACACCAGTGCATGTCAGCATCACCTGGAGGGCTTGTTACAAAACAGATTACTAGCTCCCACCCCCAGAGCTTCTGCTTCGGTGGGTCTGGGATGGAGCCCAAACTGTGCGTGTCTAACAAGTTCCCAGGTTGCCCGTCAGGGGATCATACTTTGAGACCTACTGGGCCAGAAAATGGAATAGACAGACTCAGAGGCTGGAGAAGTCTTCTCAGGGTTTATCTTTTTCTTATCATTTTGATTTTTTTAAACATGTGAACATATTACCTACTCAAAAAATTCTCAGTTTAAAAAAACCCTATGTGCCATTAAAATAACCTACCCTTCCATCACTCTCTATCCCCTTGAACTGTTTTGTTTTTCTTTATAACAATTATTATTATTATGCCTAGAATGATGTTATTTTGTTTACTTGCTTTTCATCCCCCTCCCCTGCCATCCCCGCTAGACTAAAGTAAGGGCATTGCCTTTCTACTTCTGACTCGATTTCCAACACAACTATTTTGCCTGGCACATAGTAGGTGCTCAAAAAATAGCTGTTGAATGAATACAGTGTCTGCTGAATTCTCCTAGTGTACATTCAGTCAGTGATTCTTGGTGGATCACCTGAGGAGCTTTTAAAACTTACCAGTGCCCCCATCAGATGCTCAAGGTTTTTTTTAATTGAAGTATAATTGATTTACAGTGTTGTATTCGTTTCAGGTGTACAGCAAAGTGATTCCATTATATGTATGTATATATATTTATAAATCATTGTATATATATATATATATATATATATATATATATATATATATATATATATATATATGAATCTTTTCTTTTTCAGATTCTTTTCCATTATAGGTTATTACAAGATGTTGAATATAGTTCCCTGTGCAAAACAGTAAGCCCTTGTTGGTTATCTATTTTATATATGTTAATCCCCAAATCCTAGTTTATCCTTCCCTACTCTTTCTTCTATGATAACCAAATGTTTGCAAATGCCCAAATTTTGATGTAATTTGGGGGTGGACTCAGCAATGGGTTGAGGGTGATGGAAGCCACTGGTCTAAGCCACAGCAATGTAGAGACTTACGGTTTGGATTATAAACATAAAATATATTAATCTAGAGAGCTTGCTGGATTTTTGTACATTGCTTTTGGGACTGGTTCTGAGACCATTTTTGATCTGGAGACTCTGATGCCCTCTCTCTCCTTACTCTTTAGGCTGCCTATTGCAGGTCCAGAAGCCTCACTGAAAAAACACCTTCAAGCCCAAAAAACCCTTTTCTGGGCAAGGACTAGTTCAGGTGTTGATTGACATTCATGGCCTTCATGTAGGTTTCCCCCATTGTGAAGCAGGGCAGGGCAATGAGTCTGAATGCTGGGCCCACTGACTATGGCCGTTGCCATGACATTTTACTTCTGTAGTGAAGTCTAGGAGCTGGTGGGCTCAGGTGACCGTGTTGCAATCTTGAAACACCATAGGAGTGAAAAGAGATTGGGTTTAGAGTCACAGAGAGGTAGCAACCAACCCTATTGGCCTCTCACCAGTTGTGTGACCTTAGATGTCTCTGGGCCTCAGTTTCCTTATCTGTAGAATGCGGGTGCCTATCTCTTGGGGCTGCCGGGAGAATCGAATGCTATAATGTGCATGACACATAGCACCCAATTAATGTTTGTTGTTTCTTGGCTTTTCAGTTTAGTTATTGCATCAGCTGTTTTGATAGATTCCCTGTCCCCCCTGCCTTGGTTTATTAAGTAATAGCTGTGAAAGTTTACAACAGGTCACAAGTTGGCAGCCTGTATCCTTGTTTTGATTGGCTTTCAAAGTGTTTTACAAAAATCCAACTTAATTGCCAACATTTAAAAAGGAGAGATCTTACATAAAAATCTGGATTTGTGGCTTCATTAGAAACATCTGTATGACCACAGTCTCTGGAACTAAGTGCTGGCTTCTCGCTCTGCTCGTAGTCCTCATGACTGCATCTCCTTCCACCTCATCACTCATCTCCCTGGGTTCCCTGAACAGCTACCCGCTAAAGGCTTTGAGTCCCAGTTTAAGCTCCCCCTAGTTTATAAAGTACTTTCTCTTACTTCTTCTCACTTGGGCTTTACCCATGAGGGAGATGTTATAATTAACCCCCATTTTACATGGGAAGAAACTGAAGCTGAAATGTTATGTGACCTACTCAGGGTTGTTCATAACAGTGATGACAATAAATTACTAACATTTATTGGGTATTCAACATGTGTCAGGCATTATTCTAAGCACTTACCATGCCTTAATTAATTTAATCTTCACAACGATTTTATTAGATGTTTTCATTATCCCTATTTTTCAGATGGGGAAATTGAGGCAGAGAGGTCAAGTAACTTCCCCAAGGTCACACAGCTAGAAAGCACAAGATAAACCTAAGCCTTCTGAGTCCTAATCTGCACTTATTCTCCTCTAGTCTTGCCTTAAATTCCTCCTCTTCTTTTTTTTAAAATAGGCAAATCTATAGGCCCCAGCTTCTAGTAAGATTTTGTAAGGTTTTTTTTTGGTGGGGAGCAGGTGGGATTACATTTTGTCATCTCACTCCTGGAAACATAGTCTGAGGATATGACACAAATTAAACATGTTAGTTATACTAACTTTTGGGAAGCAGTATGGCTTCATGACAAAGCGTGGTTTTAGAGTCGGACGGACCAAATTCCAACCCAGGCTCCCCTGATTCCTGACTTGATGGGCCTTTGGGGACATGTTGATTTACTTCTTAGAGCCTCATTTTCTTATCTGTATACCCATAACCTCCTTCAAACAAATACTTTCTTGCTTCAAAAAATTATTGATCGAGAGTCTCAGATAAAAACCAGATGGAGGGACGTGTCTGAGTAGGTGGCGTCATAGGCGCAGCACAAATGGTGGTTACTATTGTTATTTTTCATTGCAACATTATCTGTAACAAAAAGTTTGGAAGTAGCCCAGATACCTAACAATAGGGGCATGGTTAAGTCATGAACGCTTACAGTGTCACTCTATGAAATACAATCATGACACAATGGTGACCACAATGAGGCCACATGGGACAATCTCTGCTTTCTAAAGCTGAATGAAAATGGAGAATTACAGGGGGGTAGGAAGGGACAGACTGGGATTTCAAAATGTAGGATAGATAAACAAGATTGTACTGTGTAGCACAAGGAAATATATACAGGATCTTGTGGTGACTCACAGAGAAAGAGAATGTGACAATGTATGTATGTTCATGTATAACTGAAAAAATGTGCTGTATACTGGAATTTGACACAACATTGTAAAATGACTATAACTCAATAAAAAAAAGAAAAATAAAGAAAATGGAGAATTACAAATACTAGTTTTACAATACACATAAGCCTAATAAATGGAAAAGACTATGAAGAAATGGAAATGGTCAACATGTCTGGTGAGGATCATGGGTAATTTTTTGTTCCTTTTGAAAAAAACTGTTAGATGGTTTTAACAATGTTTGTATAAACATAGTATTCAAAAATCACACAATGATTTGACCTAAACAAAAGTAATTTTTTCCTGTGGGTGACTATATTTTTCTCCTGTGGCTGCTGTAAAAAATTACCACTTGAAACAACAGAAATTTATTCCCTCAGAGGTCTGGAGGCCAAACGTCCTAAATCAAGGTGTCAGCAGGGCCATCCCACTCCCATGGGCTCTGGGGGAGAATCTGTTTCATCCTTTAGTCCAAGCTTCTGGTGGCTGCCAGCAATCCTTGGCATTTCTTGTTTTGTGGCCGTATCACTCCAGTCACATTGCTTCTCCTCTGTGTCTGTGTGGTCTCCCTCTGAAGCATGCTTACAAGGACATTTGTCCTTGGATTTAGGGCCCACCCAGATAATGGAGAAGAATTTCCTCATGTCAAAATCCTTCATTTAATTACATCTGCAAAGACCCTTTTACCAAATATGGTCACATTCACAGATTCCAGGGATTAGGATGTGGACATATCTTTTTGGAGAGCCTGTATTCAACTCACTGCAAGCCACTTAGAAGAATTCATAAACTGGGGGGAGGTAGATTCAGAAACTTGGAGGAGGGAAACCAAGCTGAAACATCAGAACAGATGGCTTATTGGGGGAAGGAACTAATGGACAAACAGAAGACAACTTTAACATACCAATAACAAATAGAAATATTTGTTGAATGAATGGAATGAGTTGAAGAGATGAAGATGGGCTTCAATAGAAGCCTGATGTCCTAGACTTATCTCCCAGCCTCAGTAACAAACCATGGACTTACTGAATGTCAGCTGCCTACTCATCACTGTGCTGAACCCCTCTCTTCACTTCTTAATCCAGTTTTGCCTCTAACTTGTGCCCTATTTGATAAATGTCTCAAAACATCCAAAAATGAAAATCGAGGATGTTGTGTGTGCTGGGAGGTCGAATATATAAACAGATAGTGGGCTGACCAAACATGATGACTGAACTCTGACCCACAGCCTCTGCAGTAATAAGCCCAAAACAGTCAGGGCTGGGTCCGTAGTGGTCAGCTTTCCTAATCTTTGCCTCTACCTCCAACTCAGGACTAGCCAGAGAAAAACCAAATTTGCTCCCCAAACCAATGACATAAAGAAGCCCCACTTCTGGTCGGCTGTTTCCACTCCCCTTTGGCCAGCGACCTCCAATCAGAGTACCTCTGAAGCCTCCCCCACCCTTTTTTTTTTTCTTTTTTTTTTTTTTTGGCTTTGAAAATTTCCTGCTCCCTTTCCTGCCTTTGAGTCTCTGCCAAATACAAGTGGTGGTGGCTGACTCCCTTGCTCCAGCAAGCTCTGAATCAGCCCCTGATTCTTCTCATTTGAGTGGTCTTTATTTCCACAGTGTGGTCTCTCAGTTCTGCTCATTTGAGTGTACTTAGGCCCCTACTCCTTCCTTGATTATGACCATTGCCTAGAAAGTTGAACCACTACAGCCAGTGCAGTGCCTGGCACATAGTAGTTGCTAAATAAATTATTGTTGCGTGAATGAATAGCCCTCTAGGTCAAGGTGAAGTGTGTTGCTGCAGCCCCGAGTTCTTAGATTAAGTTCAGGAGAGTAAGTCCAGAAGACTTACTTTTAGGGAGATCCCAATTGACTCTTAGTTATTCTGAATTCTTTGGAAAATGGAGCTTTCTAGTTAGTTGAACTTTCTGGTTGACTCAGAGGGTCTCTCCTCAAATATGCCCCTCACTTAGTGATTCTTAAAGATGCAGACGGCATGCTATAATTTCACAAATATTGTTGTGAAAAGTCTCAAGTGCCCCACAAAATGAGTAGAAGTTGGATGGTGCTGACAGTGGGGCTATGCCCACCCAGGGGGCTATTTTTGAACTAAGGGCCCCAACAGGAGCTTGTTTTCTTGGTATTTATTGCTCGTGAAATGGAATGTAAACTGCTCTCATAGCCCCCACTGCCCCCTGGGGTTCCTTGATTCTCTTGGTTGTTCTCTAGATTGTGGATAAACAGGCTGTTGGGCGGTTACTGGGGAGAAAGGTTGGAGGCAGCAGAAATGAAGAAAACAGCAGGCCTGTAGGAAGAAGTCTCAGAAGAGGCTCCTAAGAGGCTGCTGTGCCCGTGAGATGCTGGGACCACAGGATCCTCCACTTCTGCTAACTATGCCAGGTGGCAGTCACCATTCCAAAGCCTGGAGAAAACAATTGTCCTGAAAACAGCAAAAGGTTCTTCTGACTCTGCTCTGCACTCCCCGTCTTTAAAAAAAATAAAAATTCAAAACATCCTTTTCAAGCTCTGCTTAGCTCTTTTTATAGCTGTGTTTAGACAAGTTGATAAAATTTACTTAATGTTTCAAGTGCAAGGTCCTTGGTGGATCCCTGCATATTCTATGTTTGAATAAAAACTTGAGTTTGTACATCAGCAAGAACTATGGCCTGAGACTTTAAGACCACAAAGGCTGAAGGCTTTCTCCTTGTCCCCATCTCTGCACTTTCCCTCTCGTTCTCCCTCTCCCTTTGCCCCACCCACACTGGAATTCCTGCCATTTCCCCAGCACTCCAATACCCTTTCTTGTCTGAGTCTCACAGACTTTATTCCTACCGTCTGGAATGCTCTCTCCTCTCAGTCTATCTAGTGAACCAAATAATCCTTTAAGACTAAACACAAGAGGGAGTTCTGGGAACACGGTGCACTAAGAAACACCAGGAATCTGTCTTCCCACCTAGACAACAACTGCTCTGGCGGAACCTGTCTGATGCACCTATTCTGGTGCCCTGGAGTCCGCTCAAGGCTTAGATGATAAATGTTAGTTAACTTTGGTCAATTTCAGCTCTTTGCACAGTAGCAGCTGCCCACCCTCCATTCTCAGCCACATGGTAGGCAGCTATGCATGTGTTCCTGGAGCAGCTTGCTGGAGCTGGGGTTGGCAAAAGGGATCCTGTCGGCTAAGTATTAGGGATCTGTGCTCTGATGGCTGATTGCTGCTTCTGATCATGGAGGCACAAAGACACGGGCCACCATTGTTGTTGTACCTCCCCTATTGTTGAAAGCCTCTACCCATCCAGCTGAAGCGACTTCCAGGGGATTTAAAGGGCTGGTGCCCTTCCCCCCTTCACTTTTTTTTTCTTTTTTACCTTTTGGGAGACAGACATTAAACACCAGGAAATTCAAAAACAACTGCATATGCAGGGAAAATTAGAAAGTGTGTGTGTCCAGGGGAAGGCTCGGAAAAGACTGAGGAAGATCTTTAATTTACACCTCAGGCTGATTCTCAGAGCAAAGACAACCTACAATAATCATTTTAGAACTCAAGATAGAACAATGGGAATTTCTTCCTTACAGATATGTCCTGGACATTGGGATGAGAGGACAGCAGAATATGGGATGGCATGGCTCATATGGGCAAAACACGGCTGGAGACAGTCCCCTGGTATTCTTTCCAAAGTGACCCTGTTGGAGTGTGAAAGTAACTGAGAGAGAGAGAGAGAGAGAGGGAGAAGGAGAGAGAGGGAGAGGGAGAAGGAGAGAGAGAGAGGGAGAGGGAGAAGGAGAGAGAGAGACTGTGCTGCAGATGGACTGCCCCATGACAGGAATGTGGTTGAATTCTTAAAATACCAGGATGGTTTAATTAATGCATCAACTTGCCTGGTCCATGGTACCTGATACTTGGTCATACATTATTCTGGATGCTTCTGTGAGGGTGTTTGTGGATGAGATGAACATTTACATTGGTGGAATTTCAGTAAAGCAGATTGCTCTCCATAATGTGAGTGGACTTCATCTAATAAGTTGAAGGACTGAATAAAACAAAGACTGACCTCCCCTGAGCAACAAGGAATTCTACCAGCAGATGGTCTTTGGACTTGACCTGCAGCTCTTGCCTAGTTCTCCAGCTTGCTGGCTAACCTCGCAGATTTTGAACTTGCACCTCCATAATACATGAGTCAATTGTCAATTCCTTAAAAGCTGTCTCTCTCTCTCTCTCTCTCTCTCTCTCTCTCTCTCTCGCACACACACTATTAGTTTGTTTCTCTGAAGAGCCCTAATTCAAGAGACATGAAAGTGTGGGAACCAATTGACCACAAAAGAATGTCAGGGACTCTGTTTGAATGAATAGTTGTCACTTCTTGGCGGACATGGCAAATTATCCAAGAGTCGGAAGCCAGTTCAGGATGCCTCAGAGTACATCCCTGACTTCTTCCACTAATCCCCCATCCCCATGAATTCCTCTAGTGACTGAGCCTTTTCACTTCCTGCATTTTATCTTTCTTACTGCTGCCACCCTAGTCTGAGCCATTCAGAGAAACGCCCAGCCCATCACACAGGGCCCTTGACAGCCTAACTGTTGTGAACTCCCGCTTTGATCCCTGCCACTCCCAGCATTGGCTTAACATGCCAGCTGTGCAGACTCTTTGCCATGACTCGTGTGGTCCATGCTCTCTCACGCCTCTGTGTTTGTCATTCATCTAACACATCTCTAATGAGGACTGACCTTGTGTTTGACCCTATGCTAAGGGCTGACCACGTAGCTCCAGGCTTCAGGAGCTCAGAGTCTAGGGGAAAGACAGGCTTGGAAACACGTAAGTGTGACCATGGGTTGGCAGTGTCCCGAGAGAAATCTGTACAGGCCACAGAGGGGAGGCAAGAAACACGTGATAAAGACACTTTGCAGAGGGCAGGGACATCATAATTTCACACATGGTCTTCTCGGCTGCCTTGGACCCCTTCCCCAGTGAACTTATCCTGCAGCTCTGTGTCATGTCAGCCCAGGTAAATATCATCTCTCCGCTCAGTAGAGCAACTGTAGCCTCCACTGCTCTCTCCAGAGACCATTCACTGTTCCCTCTCCAGGGCTCCCTAACATTTCATATTCACCACTTTGCTCATTTACCACATTGAGCAATACCACCAAACACTGCTCATTGAGTGCTCACTCCGTGCTGAGCATGTGCGTGTCCTGCAGCCACCCTGTGTGGCAGGTACCACGGAATCTCTGTGGGCTCAGAGGGGTTAAGTACCTTGCTCAGCAACTCATGGCTCATAAACTTAGTCATTTAAAACCTCAGTGCTGAGCACACCGCCTGGCACAGAGTAGATAGTAAATGTCAAATGGAACGATATTCTTCAAAGTTGCCCAGATTTACAAGCTGAATGGAATCGAATAAAATAAACTAGAGGTCTTTGTCAGGAAAGGCTTCAGAACCAGAGAGCTTTTGTTCTCTTTCACCACGACTGGCAATTCTCGCTGTCTGGGGAGAGGGCTGGAGGAAAGCCAGCTTGTTCCCTTGTTGGTATAGGTCGCAGCACCTTGCTGCCACCAGCCGACCCAGCAAGGAACTCTGCACCAGGGAAGCTCTCCCTGGTGCCATGTCCCTCTTTTTCTGTGTACCAGCTGGGGTTTCTCCTGGCTGGAGCCGGCCCTGATGAAAGCCAAACATTTGCAGACAGGATTGGCAAAGTTTTGAGCTTTTGTGACCTCATCCAAATGTCTGGTTGTGGGGAGTGGGCTGGATTTCCTAGGCTACCAGCTCTGGGGTGGTGGAAATGACACCAGACTTGGGCTCAGAGGCCCGAGTCTGGTTCACAGCCCTGCCACTTGACAGCTAAATGATGCCGAAACTCAGTTTCCTTTGCTGTAAAATGGAAATGATGATTGTTCCTACCTCACGGGGTTATTAACAAGAAGAAAGATGATACACGTGGGACACGCTTTTAACTGCTTTTTGCTGTAACATGGGAGAGATTGTTAGTAATCAAAGAAGCAAAAGTTCCTCAAGCCACAGTCTCAGGGCGATGTACCCAGCCTGGTGAGTACGCCTTTACTAGCAAATGCCAAGATGTCTAGACAACCCAGTCGGTTTATCTGAGTTCATTACTGAGAGCCACACAACAGGAAGACTACTTGTTGAGCTGATTGGACCAGATTTGGTTATTTATAGAGGCCTTTTGGAACTAACCCAGGATCTGGAGGCAGAAAATCTGGAAACGAATCCTAGATCCCCCAATTTCTGTTTGTGTGAGCTAAGCGTTGTTTTCTTGGCTCTAAAATTGGGACTATAATCTCTGCTTTGCATGTGTCCTGTGATCCAGCAATCCTGCTCTTGGATTATAGCCTAGAGAAGTTCTCTTCCAGGTGTATAAGGGGACATGTTGGAGGGTAGTCACCGTGGTGGTGTCTGTGGTAGCAGGAGGCAGAGGGGGCGAAGGTTTTCACCACCAAAGGAAAGAATAAGTAAACTGTGGTGGACGCAGCTACCGGATCCTGAGAGCATGCGGAAGAAATGGACTTGACGCATATATAGCAACATGGGTGATTCTTCAAAGCAATGCTGAGTAAAAACATAAGCCGAAGAGCACATGTATCACAATACCATGAACAGGAATGCAAAACACAAGCACAGGCGAAACAAGAGAGTGCATTTTACAAGGATACATGCATGTTTACAATCCTCTATCAAATGCACTAGAATGGATGCCTATGAGTGGAGGTGGGTGATAAGGGGGAAAAATGAAGCCAGAAAAGAGGATTGCACAGACCAAGGACAATAACGGGCTATTAACCAAGAGTATGATCAACTTGATCTCTTGTATCAAAAGTTTAAAAAAATCCTTCCCTGAAGGTGCTGTCAGAATTACATACAAGGTCCATAAGCATCCCTGGCACAGTGTTTGGCACACAGTAGATGCTCTGGAAATAGCAGCCCTTTTGGTCTTTCACTCATTGAACACATAATGGACCAAGTGTCTACTTTGTGCTGGACACGGTGCAAGGGGCTACGGAAGAGACACAGACTGTGTGTCCTGCAGGGACCTGAAATGGCAGAGGGGACGTGACAGCATCAGGAGGAGGGAACCCTCATCCAGGATCAAAGATGTCATGTGTCAGACCCC
Organism: Camelus dromedarius; assembly: GCF_036321535.1. Classification (NCBI taxonomy): domain Eukaryota; kingdom Metazoa; phylum Chordata; class Mammalia; order Artiodactyla; family Camelidae; genus Camelus; species Camelus dromedarius. The sequence goes on along the minus strand of NC_087449.1, from coordinate 32,787,595 downwards.
TTCACTTTCCACAATGAGGCTGAAAGAAGTGACAGATTCAAGGTCACATAGCAAATTAGTGACAGAGGTTAGTGCAGCTATCCCGGTCTCCAGGCCCCTTTCCAGAGCATTCCAAGTCAGCACCTCTGAAACCTAGACCGCTAGAAGGCTTGTATCTCCTGTCATATGTTTTACCCTAACAGTCGTCCCTGCGGCCCCTTCCTTGTTTATGCACTCAGCTCTGTGTGTGTGTGTGTTTAATGGAGATAGGAACTCATACATTGTTTTAAAAATGCAGTTTGGTAGCTAAAACCTTTCAGGAGGCAGAGATGAAGCTCTAAGGCATCACCCTCTTGGTCTTCCCCTTCTGCACCGGTCAGCTGCCTGCGTGATCCCAGGTCAAAGTCTCCCAATCAGAAACAACCTCACCCCCAGCCCTCAAGCTGGCCCTCAAATCTCACCACCTAAATGCCCCTCCAAGGAGAGGGAGAACTGTCCCTGTAGTCCCCTTTAGCCTTTATCATCCTTTTACTCATCCCTAAGATATCCTGTTCCCCCCAATGACAAGAGGTCCCCTGGAAAAGGAGGAGTAAGGGAGTCTCTGAAGAGCCTAGCTTGGTGGGATGTGATGGAGGGGGTGGGGGGAACTCTGGGCAGCTCATAGGGCACTGTGTCTGGGGTAGCAGGTCCTTGTGACGGCCCCAGGGAAGTGAGGAGGTGGTCAGAGAAGCCCAGAGAAGGAGAGCTGGACAGGGCAAAGGGGAGGGACAGGTCCCTGAAGACTCTGCCAATGTCTTGCCAGCCTTGCTTCACGGGGCTAGAATAGCCTTTCCTATGATTTCAGGAAAGCTCAAAAGTTTTCCCACGGATTTCAAAAGAAGGTTGGCCAAGAACCGAGTAAACATACTATTTTCCAGGACAAGCATGATCAGTTATAAAGAGGGACAAAGGGGAAAGAATTATCTCAGCAATGGGAACTCTCCGTCTCCTGGGGGTTCAGCACAGGCAGAGCTGACAAGATGGATGGCTAACATTTAAGAGCACATACCATGTCCCAGGCACCGTGCTGAGCTCCTTCTGGGTTATCTCCATTTAGTTCTCACACAGCAACCCTACGAGCTGGGCACTGTCACGTGCCCATTTTACAGGTGAGGAGACAAGATGCAGAAAGTTAACACCTTGCCCAGGATCACACTTCTGGGAAATGGTAGAGCAGGCTTGGAACCCAGATCGTCTCACTCCAGAGTCCATGGCCCTACCAGCTAATCAAAACAGCAGCTAAACCATAGTCTGTTCCTTAGGGATCTCGCAGCATGTGACTGAGAATGCAAGATAAACAAATTCTCTCCACTCAGGGCAGGAATGCAAGTGCCCATCATTCAGTGCTCACTTTCCCTTGGGAATGTTTCTTAGGGAAATGCATTCCAGGAAGGCATCAATCTATAACCACTGTAGCATACTTTTGCTTTCTATACTCTCGGTATTATCGCTGCTATTTTTTGGCCCGCTCTCTGCAAACTGAACAACACAGCCTATCCTGCAGTTTTATCAAATCTAACCTCCCTTCTGCTGGAACTGATTTTCAGCAGTGTTTTCCAGCACTCTCAGCAGCACTACCACTTATGGAATGTTTAGATAACATTATTATAAGATACTTAAAGAGATTTTAGGACACAAAAACTAAATAAAAGTCACTACCGTTACTCAAAGAAATTCTGGAGCGTGTAAACCTACAGTTTGGTATAGACAATGTTGACAGGACTCGACAAGGATTTCTGTCCACCGGCTAAAGTGGCGCCACCGTTTGGTAAGAATGTAGGCAGCGTTAATGATGGACTTGAATAGCCAGTTTTGAAACTGTGGGTACTGATTAAATTTTTTTTAATTCAAGAGAGTTGCATTATTTTAAAGTGGTACGTTAAAGTTAGCCTTTATTAGCATCTCCTATCACACTATTTCAAATTATCATGGAGCCTATAAAGTACAATGTGGGTGACCTATAGGTCACAGTTCAGGGCTCCTTCTCTTGTCACTTTCAGCTGATTAAAGAAGACCTGAGAGGTATATGGGAATTCTGATAACCTAACATTAGGTGCATCACAGAGGGGCCTTGGTTGCACCCTATCTGGCAAGTCCTCAAAAATATGGTAACAGATTGATTTTAAATGACATTCTGAAACTGAACCAACGAACCTAGGGTTCTTTGGGCTGAAAGAAATATGAATGAGAGTATGGTGACCCTTCAGGAAGGTACACGTTAATCGTGTGAATTTAATCACAGTCACAAACTTGTGCTGGCTCGGGAGGGTGTCTTCACATCTCTCTGATCTGAGAACCCATCCTGGACAGATTTCATTGCTTAAACTCTAAGAGTTCTGGGTATTGTGACCCATGCCTATGTCAAAGGATTGTAAGGATGAAACAACATAACACTGGCACAGCAGACAGCAGAGGGTGGCAGTTAATAATATTTCGTTGGTTTTCCTTTTACTGTTTGAAATGTGCTTTGTAAGTTACAAAGTGACAAGTGTACAAATGTCATTGACAGATGTTTGTTGTTTCTATGAGGTAGGTCGTACTGCCCAGTGGAAGAGACCAGTGTTTCTCAAATGCTAGTGTACCTAAGAGTCACCTGACGATCCTGTTAAAATGTAGGTTCTGGTTCAGTAGGTCTGGGGTGGGGCCTGAGATTCTGCATTTCTAACAAGCGCTCAGGTGATTCCAATCCATTGGTTGCACTTTGAATAGCAAAGGTATAGAACAGGGATCTTAACCAGATCGTACATTAGAATTACCTAATGAGATCTTGTGAAGTGTGGGTGCTCAGCCCACACTAGATCTACTGAGTAAGAATTTCCAAGAGTGGGGCTCAGGCATTTCTAGTAAAACAACCCAGGTGATCCTGGTGCTCAGCCAGGGCTGAGAACCACTGGCCTAAGGCCTAGTATTCTTAAATCTGTTCTCCAGAAAATTCTGATTCATCCAGTCAGCTGATACTTATTGAGCTTCTGCTCTGTGCCAGGCATTGAACTTGGTGAGGCAGGCAAACAAGAGAACAGCAGCAACAAAGCACATGACACATGCTGGACCATGGAGAGCTGTCTATGGGGCGGGGGTGTGAGGATCCAGCCCGACCGTTCAGACAAGGGCGAAGAAGGCTTCTCTGTGGGAGGGGAAGTTAGGACCAAGTTTAAAGGATGAGTAGGACCAAGTAAGAACAATAAGAAGAGGTATAAAATAACAATACATGTTAGGAAAGACTTAGGTTCACCTATGGGAGGGGCAAGTAATTAGGTTAGAGAAGAAATTAAGAATAAGATCATGAAGGAGTGCTCGGCTAGGGAGTTTGACCTTCATTACAAAGTCTCAGGTTTTAAGAAGAACCTGGCAAATAGCAAATACACAATAAATGTTAGCCCTCATCATGATCATTATTGTATTATTATTATTACTTAATGCCAAGTTGTGGTTTAGAAAGATCATACTGACAGCACGATGGAGAGGACTGGAGGGGACCTAGACTGGAAACAGGGCAGGTGGTCACAAACTAATACTGTAAAGCAGTCAAGGAATAGGTAAGACAGGTAGGAGGCAGATTTTATAGGACTTAGAAGGCTGGGTTCCTGCAATAATTTAAAAATTCATACCTGCCTGAACAGTTTGCAAGTTCCTTTCACATTCAAACTTGAGAAGAAGTGAGTGTGAAGAGTAGTCCAATTTCACTGATAAAGGAAACTGAGGATCTGAAATAAACAGACTTGTTTAAGGTCACATGACAAGTACGTGGGAGAACCTGGTCTACCTGATTTCCCACAGGTACGCCTGCTGCTGCCCACAGGTGCAGAGGGCTAAAGCCCTCTATGAGCCCTGGGAAAGTTGAGGTCATTCCTCTTAGTTGGTGTGTGGATTGGCATGGCCTCAAAGGGACCCAGAGTCCAGTCCTTCCTGCTGTTAGCTCTATATTCTCAATTACGGAACTTGGGAGGAACTGGAGCCCCCAACACGAGGATTCACAGACAGTTTTGAGAGGTACCCAGATGTGGCTTCCAGCTGTTCCCAACATGGTCTTGGAGCTGATGGGACAACAGAAGCAAAGCAGCAGTAGCAGAAGTGCAGATAGAGGAGCAGATGGCAGAGGTGAGTGGTGAAGTTATCTCAGCCCATCCTTGCCTTCTCTCTTTTAAAGACCTGCCCCTTTCTCCAACCCATTCCTTCTCATTTCCTCCAGGACTTTCTCCATCAATTAGTTTCCACCTCTCTTTAATCTCTGCCTTCCCACTGGCTCCTCCCTCTCAGCCTTCAAATTTGCTCCAGACTTGCCCACCTTTAAAGGGTCACCCCATCTCAGTCCTGCCATATTCTCTAGCAAGGATGTGGATAAAAGAGAACGCTCATGCACTGTTGAAGGGGATGTAAATTGGTGAAGCCACTATGGAAAACAGTATTGAGGGTCCTCAAAATATTAAAAATAGAACAACCCTAGGATCCAGCAATTCCACTTCTGGGTATTTATCCAGAGAAAATGAAAACACTAACTTGAAAAGGTATTACACCCCTATGTTCACTGCAGCCTTATTTGTAATAGCCAAGATATGGAAACAACCTAAATGTCCATTGATGGATGAATGGATAAGGAAGATGTTATATATAAATACACACATATACACACACACACACAATGCAATACTACTAAGCTATAAAAAAAAGAATGAAATCTTGCCATTTGCAACAACATGGATGGGCCTAGATGGTATTACACTAAATGAAAAAAGACAAAAAGATGAGTACCATATGATCTCATTTATATGTGCAATCTAAAAACAAAGACACAAAGCAGAACAAAAAAAAATCAAGTTCATAGATACAGAGAACAGATTGGTGGTTGCCAGCGGGGAGGTGGTTAGGGGTGGACAAAATGGGTGAAGGGGGTCAATAGGTACAATCTTCCAGTTACAAAATAAGTCATAGGGATGTAATGTCCAGCATGGTGATTACAGTTAATAATACTGTATTACACATTTGAAAGTTGCTAAGAGAGAAAAATCTTTTTCCTATTTTTTCTTTTTTCATTAAAATTTTTTCTTTTTGTTTTTTGTTGTTGTAAGAGAGTAAATCTTAAAAGTCTTCATCACACACACAAAAAGATTTTTGTGACTATGTATGGTGACGAATGGTAACTAGACTTATTGTAGTCATTTCATAGTATATACAAATATCAAATCATTATGTTGTCCACCTGAAACTAGCATGATGTTATGTCAATTGAGATATAATGTCAATTATGCCTTAATTAAAAAATGTGTATTGTTTTTAAGGACCTTGAGTTTGAATAAGAATATTACCTTAACCTGGCCATCATGTTCTGCTTTCTCATAGTTAATTCGAAACAGAGCCAAATTCTGGGATTACTTCAGTACAAACAATTTATTCTTCAGAATTTTTCTCTGAGTAGAGAAGCTTTCTTGACCCTTATACAGCAAAATACAGTGTTTCTGGTCTTCCAGTTCTTGTTTATCCTTAATGTGGTACAGGTCTCAGAGCCATCCCAAAGCAAAAGAAGGCAAGCACCTACCCATGATAGGCCCTGTGCGAGACACTGGGGTGTGAGATGCTGGAGCACATAAGTGAAAACAAGAACCCTGCCTTAGAGAAGCTCAGAGTTTATTGTGAGAGATGAGCTAATCGTAATACAGTTATGTTTCCACATATAACAGGAAAGGATTGTGAAAGGTGCTGTGGAATCAGAGAGAGGAATTTGTTCTTGTGGGAAGGATGAGAGTGGATACAGGAAGACTTCACAGAAGTTGTGAGTTTTGAAATGGCATTTAAAGGATGTCAGTGTGCAGAGATGCATGGAAAGAACATTCCACACAGTAGACATACCTAAAAAAACAAAAAAGCGTGGAGTAGGGAGAAGTTTTGGGAGTGGTGAGCAGTTCAGTGTTACAGCAGAGTGTACTTAAGGTGACACAATGGGAAGCGGAGAAGCAGCTGGGTGCCAGAAGGCGGCCTGGGACACCTGCCTGAGAGGTTATATGTGTTACTATCAGCCATGCACTTCCACAAGGCTTTCAGCCCCTCTTTCGCTGTCAGACTGGATGGGCACTATCCCTTGGCTCTCTGTCTCTAGAATTAAGCCGCTGCTCTTCTACTGGGTGCACTGTTTCTCCCGGGTCCTCTAATCCTCTTAGCTCTGCACAGCTCCTGACATTTGCCTCAGGTTTCAAGGATTCAGTAACTGTCTGGATTTGGAGTGAGCTTTTTCAGAAAGGGTTTGCTCTTCCCCCTCTGGCCCTCTACACTACAGGCAAGCGGCATTGATGTTTTAAGCTTGTTTTAGACTGTCTGTTCTCTCCTCAAGGGAGGCAGATTAGATATTCAGTATTTCTGTTTCATGTTCAGTTCTTAGGGATTTGTAGTCACCACTGAATGAGCATAGGCTGATTAGTGATCTTCCTGTTCAACCAGGCGTTTACCTAGCTAGATAAGGACAGAGCTGAAACCAAAACTCAGGTCTCCTTACTCCCAGTCCAGTGCTCTTTCCGGTGTGCTCCAGCTTCTGGCTCTGCTTAGTCAGTTATGGAGCAGAAGAAAGGTACTGGGCTACCTCAAACCCACAGGGCCAGGAGTGAGAGATGGAGATAAGGGAAGGCCCTCTTGCTGCAGTGGAATTCTGTACCTCGAGCCAGATAGCATGCTTTTATGTCTTTTGATATCTCCCTTTCTTCTGTAAAATGGGAGCAGAGCCTACTTAATCCTTCAGCTGCAGCTGAAAGCAGGGATGGGAGTGTGGTGGGGTTGTTTTGCGATGGGTAGGGAATGATGGATCTCTATTCAAGTTGTATAATCTTGGAGTCGGAGTTGGAAGGAAACATGGAGGTGATCCAAGGGGACAGGCAGCCTCATGTAGTCCACTGAGTATGGAAGGCTCTCTAGAGCCAGAGGCAGAGCTTCCTGTCTTTGGAAATATTCAAGCTGAGAAAGGATGTTCAAGCAGAAGGGATCCTGCTCTAAAGCGGCTTTCTGCACAGAAATGGTGGCTGGAGGGGAGGAGATTCCATGGTTTGTGGCTTCTGCACACATATTCTCTAATACTGGTTCAAATGAGCTCTCAGGGCAACTGTGTGGTGCTAACCATGGTATGTGAAGTCTTCTAGTGGGCAGATTTCACGGGTGATTAGTAACAACAACCGCTACCGTTTCCTGCTTGTAGTTCCAGGCACTGACTATATATATACCAAGTGATCTCGTTTCCTATCTAGGAACCTGAGAGGTGCGTTCCTAGGTGGCAATGATGATAACCCCTATTTCTCAGATGAGGAAACAGAGGTTTAAAATTTTTTCCCACTATATCCCAGGGACAGAGCCTGGATCAAGGCTATCAGATTCCAAAAGCTTTTTTCGGCTTTTCTTTTGCTTCAGTTTCAGTTTCTAACTTGCTCCACAACAGGAGAAAGGAGTGGCTTCAGAGGTCCGTTTCCCGCCGCCAGGAGAGTAGGAGGGAGGCCAGCCCAGCCGGGAGGCAGCAGCCCTGCCCGCCAGGCGGTGGGCTGGACCCTCCGAGAGGCGGGCAGGGCTTGTGTGGGCGGGGCTTCGTCTGTGGGCGGGCCATTCCGTGGGTTGGGCCTTCCGTGGACGGGGCCGTGGCCGGAAGTGGTCCGCGGACGAGCACCGACTGATCCCGCGTCCCGGATGCTGCGCCCCGGAACACTGAGGGCAGCGTCCTGGGTCTCTGTACGCCACAGCTTCCCATCCTCCGCGTTCTCGCTGCCGCCGCCTTCCGGGACGATGGTGGCCCGCCTGCTGCTGCGCGCCTGGCCCCGGAGCCCTGCCGTTGGCCGGGGAGCCTCCTGTCGGCCCCTGAGTGCCGGCTTCGAGCCCGGCCAGTACCTGCAGCGCAGCATCGTGCCCACTATGCACTACCAGGACAGTCTGCCCAGGTGAGCCCGGCCTCCCGGTCCCCGCCTCCCACCGCCAGCCGGGATCGGCCCCAACCTCAGTCACTCACGGCTCTCCTACTGACCCTCTTCCGCCCCAAACTCCGACCCCGGACGCTGCCGCATCCTCCAGTCTGAAAATCCTGTGACTTGCGGGATCTCCTGGCACAGGAACTTCAGAACGCTCAAATTCTCTTCAGAACTCTACCCCACCCCCTACTCCCCCGCTTTGTTCTCTCAGATTTTCTCTCAAACTCTTCTCAAATTCCTCCGATAACCCAGCTTCCAATCAGATACCTAATTGTCCCTCACCTTTCTCCCTGAAAAATGTCCAACTTGCATATCTCCAACACTGTCCTTACCCCTTAACTAGGGTGTCCCCCACATTCCTTCCCAGAATACGGCCAGTTCCTGGTCATTAATAGTTAGTCCCCCTCAGCTTCTCCCAGCACTCCACCTTCTCCACGCCTGTTACTCAGAACCCTCGGCTGCACTCCCTGTGCCTCCAGGACTCTTCTATTTTAGCGCCCTGCTTTTCCCCCTAGCGGTCCTCACCTGGAAACCTTTCACCCCTACCAAACCTTCCTCAACACTTCCCTCTCCTTCCTCCCTCAAAATATCCTCCCTAACCCACTTTACCCCCTGCAACTTCAGCCCACCCTCGCAGAATCCTAGACCCCACCTTCAGTACTCTCAAAATCTTATCTTATTCACGTTAGAGCCAGGGCCCACCCAAATTCTATCTATGCCTTCTCACTATCGCTACTCCCCCGACCTTCAAACACTTCTCCCAGAATCTACTTCCCCTGTTAACACAGCCCCAGTAAATCTTCCTCTCTTTCCCTCACCCAGTATTTTCTTTAATTCAGTTTCCAGTTTTCCCAGTCTTTGAACTCCCAGCCTTAATCTAAGCTGCCAAATCTCCTCCAATATTAAAAATTTTCCCCAATTCCTTCATCCTCTAAAATCAGACTTTAACTTCTTGAGCTACTCACCAGTTAGTTCCTGGTGTCAAGTTCCAAATTTGTTTCAAAGACCCTTTTTACTTCCTTTCTAACCAAGCTGCCATCAGGGATCTGCCAGTCCAGGGACTGGAGACCAGCTCTCCCCACCCCATGAAGAGAACCAAGGTTGTCACAGGCAGCACCCCCAGCTACTAGGTTGCCTTTTTTCCTCTACATTCAGGAAACCCTTAACCCACTGTCATCACTGCCCACCCCCACCCTCTCAAGAATATCATCTGGGGTGATTCCTGTGAAACTATAATGGGCAGACATCTAAAATGAACTAACATAAGATTATCTAGTCCCAGTCTCAATGTTTAAATTTGGCAGGAGGGGCCTCCTCCCTTGCTCCCTCCTCTGTTGCTCCCTCCTCTTTGGAGACGGCCCCGCACTCTGTCTGTGGAGTGTGTACCGACTTTTACTTTAACCCGAGCACCCAACCCCCACACCTCGTGGCCTTTCTTTTGCCTTTTGAAACAGCCTACACCCTATGCAGTATGTATCTCTCTAAATAAATCTACCTGTACTCAAAAATAAATAAATAAAAATAAATTTGGCAGGAAGACGGGGAGGAGAAAAAAAGTCTCTGTGCCAGTGGGATAAGCTTTGACAGCCTGGGTGTGAGCTGAGCCAGTATGTCGGGGAAAGGTGAGGAGTGACAGAGCCTGTCTTCCTTTGCCAAGCCCAGCGTCAGATGGCCTTTAACTTCCAGACAGGCCCAGGCCCCACCCCAGGTTTAGGATCAGAGGGATTTTCTCCATTTTAGAATTGGAAAGCTGGGAAGAATATTTAAGATCATTTCCTCCAATTCACAGCACAAATATCTTGGAGCTTCAAACAGTAACACTTATCATCCACGTGTAAGTTTAAAGGACATCTTCCACCTAGTCTACCACGACCTCAGCTCCAAGTTGGGGGTTAGATGAGATTCCTTTTATCTCCGAGAGTCTAGAGAGGTAAAGTGTATTATCTTTCACACTCATTTTTTTGTCACACTAGGTGAAAAGTCCTGGCTTTGAAATCTGGTAGAATTTAGTTTCACATTCCAGATATGATACTCTGTAACTTAAGGCAATCCAGGGAACTTCTTTGAGCCCTAGTTCTTACTTGTGTAGTAGGAGCAGAACAGAGTTCACGGGGCTGTTGGGAGGTTAGAGTGAGGTAAGATGCCAAAATAGGGAACAGTCGTTAGCAGTTGGCATGGGAAGGACTATTCCTTTAGTATTACCTGGTCCAGCTGGGTCTCCCTTCACCTCTTCCCTCTTCCTTTTCCTGTCATATCACTGTCTTTAACCAAGTGACTTTGGACTTGCTTTCCTCTAGGAACCTTTGTACTATCATTTGCTTGGCTTTTAGATGTTATATTTTTTCTTTGCTCTTTTTTAGCATGGTCAATATACATAACATAAAATTTACCTTTTAAACTATTTTTAGGTGTACATTTCAGTTAGGTGGGTTTTTTTTTAAGGATTATATTTATATATTTATATACACTGAACCGTTAACCTCAGAATGTAAAACTGTAAGTCCCAGGGAGACAAAGCATGGATCTGCCAGACCTACACATTCATGTTATTAATCTGATAAACATTTATGGATTTGGAGACCAGTCAGTCATGATGAGGAGCTTACTAAATAGTGGGGGAGATATGACTGGTAAACAGATAGTTATGATATAATGGTTAAGTGGGAAGCAGCATCTCATAGTGGTTACAATCATGAGACAGGAGACAGATTTGATTTTTAATCCAGCTCTGCTTTTTACTAGCTGCATGGCTGTGAGCAAATCATCTAAACTAAAAATGGGGATGCTAATAATACCTTCCTCTCAGGGTTGTTAGAATTAAATACCCTGATATAACGCACTTAGCACAAAGCCAGGCACATGGTAAGTACTCAGTATGTATTCACAAGTACTGTAACTACCTTAAACAGACATTTGTTGCATATTGTGTTGTATAAGTGTGGGGATGGGAGTGACTTAGTGCCTGGGAGAGTAAGAAAGATTCAGAGAAGGGGTGACATTTGAGTTGGATTTTGAAGACCACCAGGTGAGAGGGGTGAAGGAAGAATAGAACAGCACATGCTAAGTAACAGAAGCCAAAAAAAATGCATTTCTAGACATGTTGAGAAGTTGATGGTAGGTCCAGCCCAAAGTAAAGAATCACCATTTGGTTACCTCCCCCTCAAAAAAATTAAAACAATTAATAAATAAATTTTAAAAATTAAAAAAAAAAAGAATCACCATTTGGGCCCTAAGTTATTAGAACTGGAGTGAGTGAGTGAGTGAGTGTGTGTGTGTGTGTGTGTGTGTGTGTGTGTGTGTGTGTGTGTGTGTGTGTTGGCCAGGGCAGGGAAGGGGCATTGCATCTTTAAAAAAAAAATAATACTGGGTCATTATTTTAGGCCTATGGTTGATCTGCAGTAATTGTCAATTATCTGTTGTTTCTCTTCTAACCTCTCTTAACTTTAGATGATAACTGGTATTCAAGACAAAATAGACATCTTTTCTAGAATTCACCTAGGAGGCAGGTGAGGCCAGAGTTTCCAGGGTGTGGAGGATAACAGGTAGAAACAGTAATGTTCTGGGCCCGAAAGGCATGTTCTGCAGATTGTCTTGATATCCAGAATGATTTTATCTAAATAAGAACTAGATTGCATAAAAATACGAAAGCTGTGTTTTATAGCTGTATTCTTGCAGGGAGAACAGTAAATGTCTACTGCTTGGAGACTGACTGAGTAATGATAGAATCACTTACACAGGAGATAAATCTGGGTAGTGATAACTTTTCTTCCATCTTTATTTTAGCAGATGCTGTTTAGATGGGGGTAGGGTTCTTAGCTAGAGGGTTGGGAAGGAGAACCCCCATGGTTTAAATGGACCTACCAGGAATCTTTCAAAGGCCCTGGCTCTACCTCTTTTAAGGCATCTGGTGAATTATATCTCAAGGAGCTCAAGGAGCTATAGGTGAGCATATGAACCCACTTTGGGTTTTCTTTGAGGAACTGTGGAGAAAGGGTAGTGCAAAGAGACTGGAGGTGACCTTGCAGCTTGATTTCTAAAGAGTAGAGAATAAATGCTGACTGTAAGTAAACACTGAAAAGGCCACAGTAAGGGCCTTTGTGGGAGCAAGCTATAGAAACCCAAGTTAAACTGGCTTAGGCCAACAGACCTGAAAAATCCAGGTTGGATTAAGGGGACCAAATGATGTCATCAAGACTCTGTTTTGCCTTTCCACTCAGCTCGTCATTTGTGTGACTCCATTCTCAAGTAGGTTCTCTCCTCATGGTGACAAAGTGGCGGTCACACTAATCTCTTAGTGATCCAGCTATCAGAGATTCCCTTGTCCTAACAGTTAAAAAAAAACAAACCCTGTAATTAAGTCTTATAGGTTCTTACTGGGTCTTATTGGTTCTGAACCAGTAAGCTGTAAGCCCATCCATGGGAGCTGGGCGTGTAGTGAGCTCCACCTGAACCGCAGGGACTTGAATAGGAGGAGGTGCTGTTACCAGAAGTGAGAAAGGACGGGAGCAGGCAAAACAACAGAAATGGTTAAACCCTGTGCTGGGCGCTGACAGAGAGATGATGAGCTAGTTCTCTAGCGTTGTGAACGGTCTAGTGGCAGAATTGGGATCTACAGGACTTGATGACTGAGTAGGTAATAAAACCTATTATTTATTGAGTGCTTACTATGTGCCAGGCACTATTGTGAGTCAGTGACTTGCATTGGCTCATGTAATCTGCACAGAACCCTAGGAGTACATATTAATATCATCCCATTTTATAGATGACGAAAATGAGGTCCAGGATGGGCAGCGTGCCCAGAGTCACAGAGCTGTGAAGCCAGAGTCTGCCCTCTTCACTGTTGTGAAGGTCTGCTGCTCTACAAGGGGAGGAATCGCCTGGGTTTCTGAGGTTGCAGTCACAGACTGTAAAGGAGCCTTAGAAACTGTCTTTTTTAGATCCTTCATCTTACTGAGGAAAAAATTGATCACCAGAATTGAAAAGTGACTTGGTAAAAACAATTTTAATAGCTTTATCAAATTCACATGCCATAAAATTCACACTTTTTAAAGTTGAGGTATAGTTGATTTACAATATAAGTTTCAGGTGTACAACATAGTGATTGACAATTTTTAAAGATTATACTCAATTTATACATATTATAAATTATTGGTTATATTCCCTGTGCTTACAATTTATCTTTGTCTGTCTGTGAGGCAGTTCTTCTTTCCAACTCATAGGCAGAAGATGGAGTCTGAGAGACAACAGTTAATTTGCAACCCATAACCATATCACTAGAGATTGAGTGACAGAGCTGGGATTTAAGCCTAAATCTGATTCTAAATCTCATTCTCTTTTCACTGTCAGTAGTTCTTATACTTTTGGATTTCACAGATCAGTAAAATTATATGGGAAAATATTGTTATCAACATTATCAACAAAATTATGTTATCAACATAAAAGAAAGACCTTTTATGACTGCCATCCAAAAAAAGGGAGGGGAGGGGGACAATCTCAGAATTAAGGACAGATTTTTCATTTAAGAGAATTTAGCTTTGTGAAAAGCTCACTGTACTATCCACATGTGAACCAATAACTTCATAACCATGGCCGTCACCTGCAAGTATCAGATAATCCCAGTCATATGGGTTGTATTGTTATTTGACATTTACGCTGAGGGTATGTTATGTAAGGCAAAAAAAAAAGACTTGGTAAGCTTAGTACATTTGTTAAGTTATTGTTAATATTTTATAGAAAACAAGTGACTTTTACATCTGTGATGAAAATTTTTATATAGAATTTATACTGCCTTAATTTAGTTCTATTGAGAAAATTCACTTTCTATTGTATTAACAACTCCAAAATAAATAATCACTCTGAAAGCTTGCTCTACTCCAGTAAAGGAAGTTCAGGCTAGAGTTAATACCCCAGAAGCTTTTAAATAAGGACTGTCTTTATAAAACTGCCGTTGCTTCTAATTTAGAATTTTTTTAAAAAGGTTAATGTTCATTTATGTCCCTATTGTATCAAAATAAAGTCTTGAGAAAGGTAAGCAGGTAACTTTGTAATTATGAATTCAGCTGGGGTCGGTTGGGGATTTTCTGTGGAAGTTCACGAATGTAAGGAGATCTGCAGTGTGAAAGTGTTCTGAGTGGTTACTCAGCGCAGCCTAAGTCCATGATGGCTGTAAATAATTCAGATTTATTTTTGACATCATGTTTTGGGTAAACATACATTGAAAAATAAACTGAAGAACATGTCTTAGAGTAAGGTTTTATACTATGTTATGGATAACTTTTTGGTTTTCCTAAATGGCTGCTATATTTAGATATTTTCAATGTGTTAACTTTGAGTTGGCAGAGGTAACATAACATTCTGATTAAGTTTTGGTACTAGGGAATATGTCTTTCAATAAAATCATTAACATGAAAAAGAAAGTATACCTCACTATACTGCCCATGTGTTTTCATTTCACTGTCGACCAGTAACTTCATCACCAGAGCTGTGCTTGGGAATCCACTGGTAGAGAATGATGACGAAGCACAGAGGAAGGTCTGGGTCTTCCTCATAGGACTTCTGGTGGGCTGGGCATGGCTTGCTGGTTGATCCCATGGTTGGCTGGCTTGCAGACAGACCTGTGCTTCCATTTTGTGTTATTCTCTGTCATAAAATACAACAGAAAACTTAAAAATAGAACTTTTTTTTTTTATCATCTTAGGGGAAAAAAAGACAGTTGTTCCAACTAGGGGTAGAATTAAAATCAGTGTCAATACAGGGTTAGCACAGGTGTTAGAACTGTGTCCAGCAAACAGGAATGCCTTGGGTAGCTTCTGCTTCCCCATTTTAAATCTGCTAGTTTATTTCCTAATTTAGCATATGAAATTCATCATTAATACATTTAAAAATTATCATTTTACTTAAAAACAGAGCTACCATTGATACTTCATCTATTCACTGATAACTAAATGCATCTATTCTCATTTGTCAGTGGCTTCCCTTTGTTGGTTTTGGGGAAGGAACTTAATTATCCAGTAATTATTTATTAGTTTGGGCTGGGAAGCTAATTAACCTCTCCCACATATTGTCACGTTTACACTGTTTTTGCTTTCTTCCCAGGCTGCCTATTCCCAAACTTGAAGACACCATTAGGCGATACCTCAGTGCACAGAAGCCTCTCTTGGACGATGACCAGTTCAGGTAAATGCTGAGCAATGGAATGACCATGGTTGGGTGGTTTAAGAGAGGCTGGCAAGTGGTGGTGGATCAAGCTTCAGGAAGTATCTGATTTGATTGGGTCACCAGGCACCTACGACCGAGTCTTTCATTTGTAAATTCAGGAGATAGGTTTTCACTCATGAACAACTGACCAAGCGCTGAGGTGAGAATCTCTTTAACTAGACTCAATAGGCAATGGTTTATCAGCCAGAATGCCAAATTTGTATTGTCTTGGCAGGTGCTACCTGGTAGGCTAGCTGATACTGGTCATTTGCAGAGGGCATGTGCTCTTGGTATGGGAGTTCACGAGGAGAGCATATGACAGACCAGAAGTCTGCTTGGTGAGCATATGTACTGGGTTGGATAGTATGCCCCCCCAAATTCGTTGCCTTCTCAGAACCTCAGTATGTGACCTTATATGGAAATAAGGTAGCTGCAGATGTAATTAGTTAAGATGAGGTCATCCTAGAGTGGGGTAGGTCCTTAATCCATTATGACAGGTGTACTTACAAGAAGACAAGAGACAGCCGTGTGAAGATCAGGCAGATTGGTGTGTGACAACAAGCCAAGGAATGCCAAGGACACCTGGTAACACCAGAAGCTAAGAGAAAGGCCTGGAATAAGATCTCCCCTAGAGTCTTCAGAGAGAATATGGTCTTGTCAACACCTTAATTCTGTACTTCTAGCCTCCAGAGCCGTGATAGAATACATTTCTATTGTTTTAAGCCATCCAGTCTGTAGTACTTTGTTGTGGCAGTCCTAGGAAACTAACTCAGCATGGAATTGGAAAATAATATTGGATATTGTCACAAAGTGGATTCTATCAAGCTCTTGTATCCTGGTGTAGTACTCTTTTCACACAATGAGAATTTGTTGTGCAAATAACTGGCATTGTCATAGAATCACAGAGTCCTTCTCTGGACAGTGATGGAAAAAAACAGATGAACTATTCATAATGTAGTCCTCTGCTTTTAAATATCCCATATTAGTCACTTGAAGCTTCTCATGACATGGTAATGATTTAATCGCTACCTGTTACTAAGTACTGTTTCAGATAATCCTAAATCCTTAGCTATATAAATATTTTTAAAATCACGTAAGGTATATTATCTCTATTTTAATATAAAGAAACTGAGACTCAGAGATCAAGTAACTTATCCAAGATCACACAGTTTGAAAATAACAGAGCTAGAATTTAAAATTAGCTCTTTTTGACTCCAAAGCTTACATTCTTTTCTCCATACCAGGCTGTCTCTTAGATTACACATTGTTTTATGAGATGTGGATTCATTTTCCCAATCATTTTAAGAAGATATCCTAGACTTACCGGTTTTAGATTGATTCCTGTTCTTCTGACCAGAGGTACTTTCTGATCTCTGTCCCAGGTTCTAGGGATATGCTACTGGGGACCCAAAGCTCTGTGTGTGAGTCCTTGGCCATGAATCTAAAAAGCGTGTATTCCCTGCCATGGTTTGATTCTATCTTTTCTTGAGCATTTCAGGAAAACAGAACAATTTTGTAAGAGTTTTGCAAATGGGATTGGAAAAGAACTGCATGAGCAGCTGGTCGCTCAGGACAAGCAGAATAAACACACGAGCTACATCTCAGGTGCGTAGGCAGGGCTGTGGGCGTGATGTTTCCCAGAGCCCCCCATAATGGAAAGTATGGCATCTTCTGTTTTGGTCTGAGAATTATTTCTGGTGAAACCAGCATTGAGTCATGTCTCATCCTCTCTTCCTGAGATAAACGTTAAGGCTGAGTGAGCTCCTCCTCCGTGAGGTATTGACTGGAGTCCATGCTCCAGAGCAATGGCTTGCCTGCTCTGTAGGTAGGATCAAGACAGAACCTAATCATCAGTTGTCTGAAAAGGATGCAGGATTTAGTCCTGTGTCCTGTGTGTATCATTCTAGGTCCTCCACGATCTGACCCAACTGCCCCCTCCAGCCAGTGTTTTAGTATTCTCCCAACACACTCATGCTTCAGCAAAACTGAACAACTCCTTCCCTCAGCCTTTCATTCTTCTTTGCTTTATCCATCCACTACCATTTTTTACCTGGCAAATTCTTCCTTTAAGACTCAGGTAATATGGTTGTCAGAGGTAGGGAGTAGAGAGGGCGTGGGTGAAATGGTTGAAGGACTCGAAAGGTACAAACTTCTAGTTATAAAATAAGTAAGTCCTGGGGATATGATGTACAACCTGGTGACTGTAGTTAACAATACTGTATTGTATATTTGAATGTTGCTGTGAGTATAGATCTTACAAGTTCTCATCACAAGAAAAAAGATTGTGTAACTATATATGGTGATGGACGTCAACTAGACTTACTGTAGTGACCATTTTGCAATATATATAAGTATCAAATCATGTTGTACACCTGAAACTAATATAATGTTATATGTCAGTTACATCTCGATAAAAAGAAAAGATCCAGGTAGGATGATTTTTCTGTGAAACTTTTTAGTCCTTCCCCCTTTCCATTCAGAATTGGATGGAACTTCCACCTCTGTTCCCACTTCTTTTAACTTAGTTTATATTTTAATAAGGTTATGCATGCATATAGTTTAAAGAATCAAATAGTTCTCTCAGACTTGTTTGGAGAAACAGCAATTTCCTGATCTTTCCCTAATTTCTCACTTCACATTTCCCTCCATTCTCTATATTACTTGCTTATATTGATACATCTTAACTTTTTTAGTTTTAGGCATTATCTATTGACCTCTCACTATAGAAGATAAGGATTTAGCAGTCTCTTACGTCCTCACCACATACCTGGTGTCATGCACACTTCCTATCCCCTCATTGTCACAGTATAGTTATTTGTAACTTGAGTTAGCTCAATACCCAGTATTTATTTACAGTTATGATCATGTAAACACTACTGTCAGCTGAGTCATGCAGCACAGTGGGATTGTTTTTTCTTTCCCATACAAACTTTATATTCTCTGAAGTTAATAATTATCTTATACCTTCTGTTGCTTCCTATATGCTTGATAATTTATCTGGGAACTTTCTTTTAAGTTCTCATCTTCATAGACTCTCCAAGTTGCTTTTTTCCTGTTTGTTTTGCCTCTTCTTTCTTCAGATGTTTCATAATCTTTCTTTGTTGTCTCAGAGATGAATGAGATTTAAAAGCTGTGGGAAGCTCTGTGGATGAGGGTGGGCTTGTCAGTCACAGCTTCGCCGTAATGTGACCTGGCTAAACCATGTCCTCGGGTGCCCCTAATGTTAGTGTCTTTGGGTTAGACTCCCTGTAAACTGCCAAAAGGTATTTTCCTGGTTGCTGCTGTGGTAGGAGTTGGGTAAGGGAAGAAAGCTTGAGATCTGTGACTTGTGTCTCCCAATTTACTTTTTCTAGTGAATAGCAAGTCTTCTACTGGAGTGGGGAGGGAATCTGTCAGATGAGGGTGGGGGGTCTAATTAAACAGCCCTTTATTTAGATATATCTAGGCTGCCAATTCCTGAGCCCTCCGGGGGTTCTGCTGTGTAACTCATATTATTTCTTGGCTTTCTCTGCTGCCATCTTAGGGTCGGCTTTCTTGAGTTGGCTTTAGTCATTACCAGTTGCCTGGATGCTTTCCAGTTTCCAGTATTCGCTTTTTCCTCCTTTCTCATTCTCTTTGCCTTATTGGTTTATGTCTCTTTAAAGTTCTTTTACTGAAGGGATCAGAAGCATAAATTCATGCCTTCTTTCATCAGATATATCTTACCCCCATTTTAGTGCTGTGTATTATGTTTTGATTCTCTTTGTCTCCTTCACGAGAGTTCTTCTGAGTCAAAGTCCATGTGCTATTCCTCTCTGTATCCCCTGGGCCAGGGGCCCAGCACAGCAGTGATCAAGGAATGAAGTGGAATGAATGGACCAACAAATGAATTGTAGATAAGTTTGTGTCCATTAATCCTTTCCTCAACACTTTGCGTGTAAAAAATATTTCCTCCATGGAAAGTATCCCTAATTTATAGAGTTCACCCATGCTTGCTAACCATAGCAGGAACTTCTCTTGAAGGCACATTTTCTGATAAAATTTCTGGAATTTTGACAAGCAAAATGTCCACAGGAATACAGAGGGCTAGTTTGAGTGGTTCCCACACACTGATAGTTATTTCTAATTGCTTTTCAAGCATTTCCTAAAAGAGGGAGTGCAGGAATGTGCATGGTACACAGAATGATGGTGAAGACTTCCCCATATTATGGAGACAGTTCTGTACGAATGTCGTCCCTGAAAGGAGATGAAGCAAGAGAAACCTAAGCAGATGGGGTAGAAATTAACAATTACTCTGTTAAAGCATGAATGCAAGTGAAGTGTTACTGTTTTTTATTCCTTTAAGTGTCAAGAAAGGAAATAGAATGAGGGAAAAAAAACAATTAATAAACATTAGGGAAATGCAAATTAAACCCACAATGATGGTTACCCACCAGAATGGCTCCAACCAAATAAGACAGTAACAATCACAGATGTTGCCGAGGATGTGGAGAAATTGGAGCTCTTGTACACTGCTGCTGGTAATGGTGCAGCCACTGTGGAAGACACCCTGGCAGTTCCCTAAAAGGTTAAATGTAGGCTTACCACATGACCTAGCAATTCCACTCCTAACTCTATCCCCAAGAGAACTGAGAACTTACGTCCATACAAAAACTTGTGCGACCCAGCATCATTCATAATAACCAAAAAGTGGAAACAACCCAGATGTTCATCTACAGATGAATGGGTAAACAAAATGTGGTATAGCTGTATAATGGAATGTTATTCAGCAAATAAAGAAATGAAGAACTAATACATGCTATAACATGGATGAACCTCAAAAACATTATTGTGATAGAAATCAGATGTAAAAGACCACATATTGTATGATCCCGTTCACCATTTATATTGCGTGAGTTATTGCAGAGCAAAAAATAATCAGAAAATTCCACCCTCTGGAGGTTAATGCCATTTCTTTTGCATATGTTTGATTTCTTTTTTTTCTTTCTCAAATTTTATTTTTAGGGACTACATTAACTCTTTATGTTTTTCTTTTAAAATTTTTATTTTTTAGGCCCCTGGTTTGATATGTACTTAGCTGCTCGAGACCCCATTGTCCTAAACTTTAACCCATTTGTGGCATTCAACCCTGACCCAAAGTCTGAGTACAATGACCAGCTCACCCGGGCAACCAACATGACTGTTTCTGCCATGCGGTTTCTGAAGACTCTTCGAGCGAACCTTTTGGAGCCAGAAATATTCCACTTGAACCCTGTCAAAAGTGACACTGATACCTTCAAGAGACTCATACGCTTTGTGCCTTCCTCTCTGTCCTGGTACGGTGCCTACTTGGTCAATGCATATCCCCTGGATATGTCCCAGTATTTTCGGCTTTTCAATTCAACTCGTTTACCCAGACCCAGTCAAGATGAGCTCTTCACCGATGACAAGGCCAGGCACCTCCTGGTCCTAAGAAAAGGACATTTCTATGTCTTTGATGTCCTAGATCAAGATGAGAACATTGTGAGCGCCTCTGAAATCCAGGCTCATCTGAAGTACATTCTCTCAGACAACAGCCTGGCCCCTGAGTTCCCACTGGCGTACCTGACCACTGAGAATCGGGACATCTGGGCAGAGCTCAGGCAGAAGCTGGTGAGTAGTGGCAATGAGGAGACCCTGAGGAAAGTGGACTCTGCTGTGTTCTGTCTCTGCCTGGATGACTTCCCCATTAAGGACCTTGTCCACTTGTCCCACAACATGCTGCATGGTGACGGCACAAACCGTTGGTTTGATAAATCCTTTAACCTCATTATAGCCAAGGACGGCACTGCCGCGGTCCACTTTGAGCATGCTTGGGGCGATGGAGTTGCAGTGCTCAGGTTTTTTAATGAAGTATTTAAAGACAGCACTCAGGCCCCTGCTGTCACTCCACAGAGCCAGCCGGCCAGCACTGATTCTTCTGTTGCCGTACAGAAACTCCACTTCAAGCTGAATGATGCTTTAAAGTCTGGCATTAGTGTTGCTAAGGAAAAGTTTGATGCCACCATGAAAACTCTCACCATTGACTGCATCCAGTTTCAGAGAGGAGGCAAAGAATTCTTGAAAAAGCAGAAGCTGAGCCCTGACTCAGTAGCTCAGCTGGCCTTCCAGATGGCCTTTCTGCGGCAGTATGGGCAGACAGTGGCCACCTATGAGTCCTGTAGCACAGCAGCATTCAAGCATGGCCGCACCGAGACCATCCGCCCGGCCTCCATCTTCACAAAGAGATGCTCTGAGGCCTTTGTCAGGGAGCCCTCCAAGCACAGCGCTGGAGAGCTTCAGCAGATGATGGCCCAGTGCGCCAAGTACCACAGCCAGCTGACCAAGGAAGCAGCGATGGGTGAGGCGGGGGTGGGGAGCATGCCCTTGGGCTTTGTTGCCCTCAGAGCTGGGGGTAAGCCTCAGTAATATTCTGCTCCACATCAGATTTCCACCCCTTCACTAGGTTTAATCCTTTGGCCAACTGATGATTATTTTTTTCTACCTTAAGCAGTCTGAACAGCCAGACTAGCCACTAGAGATCAGAGTATTCTCTGCTCTGAAGCAGGGATGGGGAAGTGCATCCAACTTCACCCTCATTTAAGGTCACTTTCAGCTGTGGCACATGCTGTCTATCATTTACTGGTCATCAAACTCACTTTTGACAATGTAGGATTTCTAAGCCTGTGGCCCCTAGGAAACTGAAGCCACTGGCCCAGGCTCACACAGCAAATTAGCAGTAAAGCTGAGATCAGAACCCTGGTCAAATACCCTTTCCATTTTGTTCCGTTGACTCAATCTTGTTTTTTACACTTGACTTGGACTTGGGGTTTTATCTTGGGGTTTGAGTCCGTAGTGTGCTGTCCGCCTACTTTTCTTAACTGACTAAACTGATTCAGTTTCAGAAATTTAAAAATCATTTTCATTTTAGGATGATTTTTAGCTCAGCTGTTCATGGCTTTTTTTAAAAGGAATATTCTAGAATGAACTCCAGAGGTTAGTAAGCTGAAGGTGTGCATACAGAGGGAGGCAGACCCCTCTTCCACTCTCAAGGATGCTGTGAAGGGTATTCCTACCATGGGTGGGAGATTTTACTAAGGTCCTTTTCAGTTCTGAAATTCTGAGACTCTGATTTTCCATCTTGTCTCTGACAGGCCAGGGCTTTGATCGACACTTGTTTGCTCTTCGGTACTTGGCAACAGCCAAAGGGATCAAACTGCCGGAGCTGTACCTGGACCCTGCATACGGACGGATAAACCACAACATCTTGTCCACGAGCACGCTGAACAGCCCAGCAGTGAACCTCGGCGGCTTTGCGCCTGTGGTCTCTGATGGTTTTGGCATTGGGTATGCTGTTCATGACAACTGGATAGGCTGCAACGTCTCCTCCTACCCAGGCCGCAATGCCCGGGAGTTTCTCCAGTGTGTGGAGAAGGCCTTAGAAGACATGTTTGATGCCTTAGAAGGCAAAGCCATCAAAACTTAGCTTCTGGGTGGGTGAAAAGCCTCCACTGCTTCATCATCGTGAAAAGTGGGGCCTCTGTAACCAGTGGGTGCTATTCTGTGACTAATGAAACTGATCATGAGGTGCCTGAGCACCAGTGCTCAGTGCTATAAGATTTGAGCTTTAAAACTCGTTTTAAAGATAAATATTTAATTTCCAAGTGGGACAGATCACAACTAAAGATAATACGAAATTTCACTTTTAAAGACATTTGATCAGGAGGTAAGATTTGGAAAACAACTTAGGTATATTTATTGTTGAAGCAGAAATAAAATTTCATTTTTGCTTGGAGGTGGTTCCTCGTAGGTTTTTTTGTTTATTTTGTTTTAACCTAATTGCCTCATCCCAAAGAACTTTCCAGCATTAAGTTCAGTAAGTTCAGGTAATAGTAAGTTCCCACTGGCTCCTGGCTCTTCAGGTGATGGTCGGAAATGCTCTTTCATCTTTTCTGCAGACTTGCTTCTCTCTCCTGTGGTGTCCTTTCTTTAAAAATCCTCTTCATTTTTTTAAGGCATAAACTTCTGCTTGATTCTGATAATCCTGTGCAATAAAGACTAGACCCATGGATTTAGGGGGTGCTGTTTCCCTATTCTTCCAGCCAAATGAAGATTAATAATTGGTATGTAATTTTGCATCTATGCTCATTAGTAATATTGGACAGTTTCTTTTTGTGTGTGTGTGATAGCTTTGTCTGGTTTTGGTATTAAGGTGATGCTGGCCTCATAGAATGAGTTCAGGAATGTTTCTTCCTCTGCAGTTCTTGGGAATAGTTTGAGAAGGATGGGTGTTAATTCTTTAAATATTTGTTGGAATTCACCTGGGAAACCATTTGGTCTTGGACTTTTGTTGGGAGTTTTAAAATTACTGATTAAATTTTAGTATTGGTAATTGGTCTATTCACATTTTCTATTTCTTCCTGGTTTGGTCTTGAGAGGTTGTATATTTCTAAGAATTTGTCCATTTCTTCTAGGTTGTCCATTTTATTGGCATATAGTTGTTTGTAGTACTCTCTTATGATCTTTTGTATTTCTGTGGTGTCAGTTGTAACTTCTCCTTTTTTCATTTCTGGTTTTATTGATTTGGACCCTCTCCCTTTTTTTCTCGATGAGTCTGGCTAAAGGTTTATCAATTTTGTTTATCTTTTGAAAGAACTAGCTCTTAGTTTCATTGATCTTTTCTATTTTTTTAAGTTTCTACTTCATTTATTTCTGCTCTGATCTTTATGATTTCCTTTCTTCTACTAACTTTGGGTTTTGTTTTTTCTTCTTTTTCTTGTTCCTTTAGGCGAAAAGTTAGGTTGTTTTAGATTTTTATTATTTCCTGAGGTAAACATGTATTACTATAAACTTCCTTCTTAAAATTGCTTTTGCAGTGTGCTACAGGTTTTGAATAGTCATGTTTTGTCTGCACTTGTCTCTAGGTATTTTTTTATCTCCTTTTTGTTTTCTTCAGTGATCCATTGGTTGTTTAATAGCATATTTTTTAGCCTCTATGTGTTTGTGTTTTTTGCATTTTTTTCCCTCTAGTTGATTTCTGGTCTCATAGCATTGTGGTTAGAAAAGATGCTTGATATGATTTCAGTTTTCTTAAATTCATTGAGACATTTTTGGTGACCTAGCAGGTGATCTATCCTGGAGAATGTTTCATGTGCACTGGAAAAGAATGTGTATTCTGCTGCTTTCAGATGGAATGCTCTATATATATCAGTTAATTTCATCTGATCTAATGTGTCATTTAAGGCCAGTGTTTGTTTATTGATTTTCTGACTGGATGATCTGTCCATTGATGTGAGTGGGGTGTTAATTTCTTCTACTGTTACTGTGTTACTGATGAATTCTTTCTTTATGTCCATTAATATTTGCTTTATGTTTTTAGGTGCTCCTAATTGGGTGCATATATATTTAAAATTGTTATTTCTTATTCTTGGCTTGAACCCTTGATCATTGTGTAGTGTCTTTCTTTGTCTCCTGTAACAGTCTTTATTTTAAAGTCTATTTTGTCTGATACAAGTATTGCTACCTCAGCTTTCTTTTGATTTCTATGTGCATGGAATAACTTTTTCCATCCCCTCACTTTCAGTCAGTGTAGGTCTTTAGATCTGACATAAGTCTCTTGTAGGCAGCATATATACAGGTTTTGTTTTTGTATCCATTCAGCCACTCTGTGTCTTTGATTGGAGCATTTAGTCCATTTACATTTAAAGTAATTATTGATATGTATGTTCTTGTTATTTTGTTAATTGGTTTTTTTTTTGTAGGTCTTTTCCCCCCTTCTTTTGTTCTCTTCTCTTGTGATTGATGATGATCTTTAGTGCTATATTTGGATTCCTTTTTCATGTGTGTATCTTATGTGTGTATTATAGACTTTTGGTTTGTGGTTACCATGAGGTTTATATAATGCTATCTATCTATCCATGATTGTTGCTGATCTCTTCATTTCAAATGCATTTTAACAACCCTGCATTTGTACTCTCCTCCCATCACAATGACTGTTTTTGAGATCATATTTTATATCTAATTGTTTTAATGTATATCCCTTAACTGCTTGTTGTGGATAGAGACAATTTTACGGCTTTTCTCTTTTAACCTTCCTACTAGCTTTGTGTGTGGATGATTTCCTATCTTTAATGTATGTTTACCTTTACTAGTGAGCTTTTTCTTTCATAATTTTCATGTTTCTAGTTCTTTTTTGCTTAGAGAAGTTCCTTCGACATTTCTTGTAAAGCTGGCTTGGTGGTGTTGAACTCTTTTAGCTTTTGCTTGTCAATAAAGCTTTTGATCTCTCCATCAAATCTGAATGAGAGCCTTGCTGGGTAGAGTATTCTTTGTTGTAAGTTTTTCCCTTTAATCACTTTAAATATATCATGCCACTCCTTTCTGGCCTGCTAAGTTTCTGCTGAAAAATCAACTATAGGCTTATGGGAGCTCCCTTACATGTTATTTGTTGCTTTTTGCTTTTTAATATTCTCTCTTTAATTTTTGGCATTTTAATTATAGTTTATTTTGGTGTGTCCCTCTGGGTTAATCCTGGATGGGACTCCCTCTGCTTCCTGGACTTGGATGACTGTTTCCTTTCCCATATTAGGGAAGTTTTCAGCTATTATGTCTTCAGATATGTTCTTTGACCCTTTCTTTTTCTTTCTGGGATTCCTATAATGTGAATGTAAGTATGCTTGATGTTGTTCCAGAGGTCTCTTAAGCCATTCTCATTTCTTTTCATTTCTTTTTTTTTCTGTTCAGCACCAATGATTTCCACTACTCTGCCTTCCAGCTCACTGATCCGTTCCTCTGTATCATTTAGTCCACTGTTGCTTCCCTTTAGTGTACTTTTCCTTTCAGCTATTGTATTCTTTATCTCTGTTTGGTTGTTCTTTATGTTTCCTAACTCTTTGTTAACAACTTCTAACTTCTCTCTCTGTGCATCCATTCTTTTCTTGAGTTCTTTGATCATCTTTACAATCATTACTCTGAACTCTTCACTGGGTAGACTGCCTATCTCCACTTCACTTAGTTCTTCTAGGGGATCCTTTATTCAGAACATGTTCCTCTGTTGTCCCATTTGCCTAACTTGCTGTTTTTATTTCTATGTGTCTGGTAGGTTGGTTATGTTTCCCAACCTTGGAGAAGTGGCCTCCTGTAGGAGACATCCTTTGCATCCCAGCAGTGCACTCCCTTCTTGTCACCAGAGCCACATACTCCAGGGGTACCCACTATGCAGGCTGTGCAGGGTCCTTCTGTTTGGCAGCAGACTATGTAGGTGGTCTGGTAGGCTTGGTTAGCTCCCAGTACAGTTGGTTGCCAGACCCTGCCTTGCATGGAGGGTGTTGGCTGCTGCTTGGCGAGGCTGGATCATGAGGTTGCTGACTGCAGAACCCCAGGACACCCCAGGGCCAGTGCTGGCTCACTGGTAGGCAGAGTCAGGGTCTAGAAGACTCTGGGGCTGTTGCCAGCCCACAGGTGGGTGAAGCCAGGTCCTGAGGTTAGGGCCAGCCTATCAGGCAGAGAAGTGTCCTGGAGTCTGGTTGCAGGGCCCAGGGATCCCAGAACTGGTGTCAGGTTGCTGGGGGAAGGGGTTCCTGACACAGTTGGGTATAAAGTCCAGGGTGTCCTGAAGTTTTTGTTGGCCTGCTAATGGGCATGGCCCACCACCCACCTGGTCCCAGGGTTAAAGGTCTGGCCTGCTGTGGGAAGACTGGATCTGCAGACTGTGGGATTGTAGTTTTCTTGCACCTAATGTCTGCCCCCTGATGTGTGAGGCTGGTCCAGAGGCTAGAGCAGGCTTCATGGAGGACAGAATTGGGGCCCATGGAATTCTGGCACTGATGCCTGCCCACTGGTGTGTGCAGCTGGGCCCTAGGCTCTCTGGTGGACAGGGCTGCCCAGGGGCAGCTGTGGGCTCATAAGGTCTTTAGGCAGCCTGTCTTCTGATGAGTGAGGCTGTCCTTGCCAGTTAGTTGCTTGGTCTGAGATGGGGGTGGGGGTGGGCAGATCCCAGCACTGTTGCCTACAGGCTGGTGGGTAGGGCCAGCTCTTGGTGCTAAAGAGCTAGAAGGAGGATTCTATACTGGTATCCAACAGTACCAGCATCCATACAGTAGAAAGATCTCCCAAGAATGGCTGCTGCCAATATCTATGTCCCAGGATGAGCCACAGCTGCCCTCCACTTCTCCAGAAAATTCTCCAAAACCAGCAGATAGGTCTGGCCCAGGCTCCTACCAAATTACTGCTTTTGCCTAGGTTTTTTGTGTGTGCCCTTTAATAAGAGCTACTTCTCTATTTCCCCCAGTCTTATAGGAGTCCCAGAATCAAGCCCCTCTGGCCTTTAAGGCCAAATGCTCCCAGGCGTGTCTTCCCAGTGCAGGAACTCCTGTGGGAAGAACCTCTGCAATGTAATTATTCCCGTTTGTGGGCCGCCCACCTTGACTATATTGTGGGCCCACCCCTACTACCAGTTTCCGTGGTTCCTTCTTTATGTTTTTATAGATCGTTTCTGGTAGGTTTCAATCTTTTTCATGGATGATAGTTTTACAAAGTTGTGATTTTGGTGTACTCATGAGAGGAGGTTAACAGCAGGGTCCTTCTAACCCTGCCATCTTGGCCAATCTATCGATCGGTCAGGAACATCTTTGATATAGTTAATTACGTTACTTTTGGGGGTAATTTTGTTGCTGTTCCTATTGCAAATGGTATTTTTTCTTCATTGTGTGTTGCCAGTGTACTGAAATGCATTTGATTTCTGTTTATCAACCCTAAATCCCATGCCTGTTAGTGCTTTTGGAGTTGGTAATTTGGAAAAATCACAATCTGTGAAAAGTGAATTGTTTCTTCCTAGTCCTTTCACCTTCTTTCTTTTCAGTCTTATTGTGCTGGGGACAGGGGGAGCTCAAGCACAATGATGAAGGGAGTGATCCAGCTATCCTCATCTCACCCCAATCTTGAATGGAATACTTCAAATATTTCATTTGCTCTGAACCTCCTGTAGATATCCGTTGTGAGGTAAGGGTAGTTCCTTTCTATTCCTAGTTTGCTAAGGGTTTCTATGGTTTGTTGTTGAATACTTTTTCTACATTTATTGACATAACCTAGTTTTCCATCTGTTACTGATTATTTGGGTTCCTCTACCTCCTGAAAGATGAGAAAATAATTTACAATATAAAGAAAACTTGATCCTTTTAGTGCTTGTTTTTGTAACACACACTGGCTGGTATGGAGACTAAAACCCAGAAAGGCTGCTTACCCAGCCTCATGGCCCCTCGTTTGCTTTCAGGCTGGGCAGTGGACCATTCCCAGCAGGTGGGGGTTGGCAGAGCTGCTGGCCGAGGGAGGCCAAAGAGGCCTGGCTGTCAGGTGCAGAAAGCACAGGCCAAGGGGCCAGGAACACAGGGAACCCAGAAGACATGTGACTTAGCTGCCAGACTGCAGAGGGGACAAGGTAGGCACCTCTTCCCCATCCCTGGACATGTCCAGCTTTACCTGCAATCTGAGGGTCCCCTTCCTGGAGCCCCACAACAAACCTTAAAGCAGGTAGACCGTTCCCAGTGGGCCATTCAGAAAATGAAGAGAGTAATTTTTACTTCCAAAGAATTCCAGACTCCAGCAAAACACTGGAGGAACAAGATCTCCTGTAACAGGTTTTCCACATGGTGGAGTCACTGGTGTGAAGACATGGCTTGCCCTCATGACTAACTGTGCACTAAACAACTCTGTCCACTGTGTAGGGGGATCTTAAGACCCAGGGAACTAGGCCCATGAGACACAGAGGCCACTGTCTTCACATCTCTACAGGGCTGTCCAGGGGCAGAACACGGAAGTGTGACCACAGAGGGGACAAACCAGGACCATCAGGAGGAGCTACAGGGAGCACAGAGACTGATCTGGCACAAGGAAGAATTTTCATAGGGATTCTCCTAACAGTAGAGGATTGCCCCCACCACAACAAGTGAGCAAAGACCTGATGTGCATCTGGCAGGGATTGTATAGATTAATACCAGGACAGAACTGCTGACCTCCAAAGTCCCTTCTAGCCCTGGAGTATGAAGTGACACCAGCTAACAGAGATGCCTGGGATTACGTGAGAGCCAAGATGGTCAATGCGACCTTTTGGCTCAGGACTACGGGCTCATGGCATCGTCCCAGGCTCAGCTGCCCTTTGTACCAATGGCCTTGACACCCTTGGTCCCCTGGGTTGGCCTGTGCACTCAAGTGCTGGAGAGCCCTTAGGGGCTTTGTGCTCCTGCATACTTTGCAAATTAGATCAGGCTAAGATCCTGTATTGTGGGAAGGTGCCACGAAGCCGTCAGAGACCTCCAACATGCATTCTAACTTGTGAAGGGGGTGGCTGTTCAGGCACCAGTGTAGCACAAACAGGAGCTTTATTGGTAGGGATCGGGAAGCTGTGGCAGAGCCCAGCCTGCAGGCTGTGAGGGCCTGGACAGCTGCCAGGGGATAAGGGTTGAAGGGACCAGCCTCTGCTACTTGGGGCACATTGTCCCTTTTCAGTTCCTAGAGGCAAGTGTATGGGAGGAGGGTTCAGCACTTCACAAACTGGTGGGTGACTTCGTAGATTCCCACAGACTCCTGAGCCTTTTCGTCATAGTCAGTCCAGTCCTATGGGGGAAAAAAAAACGTTAGCCTCAAGAGGCAGCCTGGGACAGCACAGAGAGTGGGGAACTGGGACTGTTAAGGCCCAGCTCAGGCTCTGACTCAGACTTCACGAGCATGTCTGACCCAGGGCAGAGCCAGACTGCACAGGCCTAAATTCCTGTTCTTCTAGCTTTCTGATTTTGGGCAAGTCACTAATTTCTCTGAGCCTCAGTCTGTCCTCTATTTAAAAAAAAAAAAAAGGGACAACAATACGTTTTATGTTGAATATTGAAAGAATCAAATGAAGTAACACATGTAAGAGTACTCAGCACAGTGCCAGGCGCCTATGAGAGCTCAGTAAAGCCAGTTAGGTTACTCCTAGGTGCTATGCAAATCAAATGTTTTTATCCTTCCTTCCTTTGAGGCCTGACCACAGCTTTCCTTATCTGCAAGGCAGTAACATGTCCAGGAGTACAGTAGATTCTTGTTATTCACGGTAGTTTTGTTCTACAAAGTCCCCACAAACACTGAATCAGTGAACACTGCTCCCGGAGAAATATAGGGTTAGGTTCCTGGGAGCATCTGATCATACTTTCTTCAACTGATCAATACATAACTTTGTTTCATGTATGTTTCTGTTTAAAAACACCTTATTTAATACATGCATTGATTCATTAATACTAAATTCATGGCCAACAGTACTGTATCTTATGCCTAAACAATGCTCATCGAATATATATTTTCTCTATAAGGCAAGTCCTGGCCTTCCTGCGTGGGGACGCTACGTAGCACTTCAGCACTACACCTGGGGTTATCTTGGACGCCAAAACCACCAACAAAAGGCACAGAAGTGCAGAGTCAGCTTCCCACTGAAGAGCCTTGTTCACCTAAAAGGCAATTTCCACCAGGTACCCTATAGATCCCTGTAAGGCCCCCAAGTCCCCTACCTTCTCCTGCAGATTAATGTCACTGAAGACTGTCCCCGATTCCACACCCTCGGCAGCAAACCCGGCCTGCAGGTGACAGGAAGGCAGCAGTTAATCTGAGGGAAAGGAGGGTCTGGCATGCCAGACCTGGCCAGGGAACTGGTCCTTCTCACAACACCTGTGGGATGGGGGACAGAGACGCAGTGTGGGCCGCTGTTCTGGAATAATGACTTGAGCTTCCAGGACCCGGCAGGCTGAGCTGCCCTGAGGCTAGAGTGGTTTCTCCAAATTAGAACCCTGGACTAGAAGGCAGGAGATGCAGGGTAAATCCTTCTACTACCCTTGATTTTCTGAATGACCCTGGGCATGTCACCTCCCACTCTGGATCTCAGTTTTCTTACTTATGAAATGGGGCTGACAATACTGTCTCCTCTGCCTACCTCACAGAGCTGCGAGGTGAAAACGCTACACAAATAAAGTGGCACGAGGGCAGGAGCACTGGCTCTGCAGTCAGACAGACAGAATTGGATTCAAATTACAGCTCCCCACTTACTAACTGTGTTACCCTAGGCAAGGTGCAAAATCTCTAAAGTTCTTTCCTCATCTGAAAAATAGGATGAATAACTAACTTCACAGGCATACTGTGAGTATAAGTGAGGTAACGTTTAAAGTAACGAGCCTGGTGCCAAACATATGTTAAATGCTTAAAAAATAATAATTATTCTTAGAAAGGAGAACTATTAGTCTGTGGTCTATGAAGGAAGCAAAGTTCTGCTGTCACTTCGTATATGCCCTCCCCAATAACACAGGTTCCCCAGGAAGACACACACCTGGGGCTGGAAATCAACCGGTTCAAGTCCTCGGCACTCAAACTCTACTATCGTCTTGAATTTCTCATTGTCTTCAGCCTAGAAAGGAAATGTGTTGAGGAGGTAGGCCCAACCAGGCCGTCAGGGTGATCCCAATGCCCCTGCAAGCCCAGAATGGGACTCAGGAGCAACTCATCCCCTTCTGGAAGAAACCTGCCTTGGCACCTGCTCACCACGAGACATGGATGCTGGAGAATAGAGTGTGGGCTCTAGGGTCGGGATGCCTGGATGTGACCTCAGACAGAGTTCTGTCGCTCTTCCTCCCTGGGCCTAAGATCGTCAAACAGAGCTGAGGAAGCTCTGTTTCCTACAGGTTTATTGTGAGAATCTGAACTAGGTGTAAAGGACCCGACACTATGCTCAATGAATGGTAGATAAAATTACCATTATGTAACTTTAACATTAAGCTACAAAGATCATCCAAAGGGTCCCAGGACACTTAGCTGTGGCCTTTGGCTAACCATCTGCCAGGCTGTCAAGGCAGGGGCTGACTTAAAGCCTTTGAAATGGGATTTGTTCATGGAGGGTGCTCACCTCTGAGCAGGGTGGTACAGCTAGGAAATTCACACCTGCCTGAGCCCTGGGCCCAGAGATGCCAAGGACCGCACCCACACTTTCATTCCCCTTCTGTCATGCTTCCTGCATACCAACCATGCGCCTGGCTGGGGTGGGGGCACTTCTCTGTTGGTCCTGGTTTGCTTTCTGTTTGCTAGTCTATCTCTACAGTAGATTATGATTTCCTTGAGGGCAAGTCCTTATGTGATTTCTCCCTTTAACTTCAGGACAAAGCTGAGGATTTGGCATAAATCAGACATTTTTCAAAAATACCATATAAGGAATGGATGAATACAAGTAACTGCCTTTCTTTAAACACACAGACCCAAAGCATACACTCCCTCCCTCACCTCTGGACTAATCTATTATGCTGTAACATATAAATACCTAATAACATCAACAATATCAAGGATGGCATGCACCATTCAAAGCACTGTCCCACCCATGGTTTCAGAGAAGGCTTACTAGTCCCCCAAGACATAGATAAGGTGAGTGCTTCCAGTGTTGGAGCCTGAGTGGCCAGGTTGGGTCAGAAGTCCCTCGAGCTCCCACCGCCCAGCAATTATAAGAAGGCACTACTATAGCCTGTTTATGAGTCCTTTTCCTACCCAATCACTCAGTCAGTGTAAGGTGAATAAATGACTGATAGAGTGAATGAATGAAAAAGTACTTGATATAAGTCAGTCCCATGGCAGGTCGGTCTGGTGCAAATATAATTCTAGAACCCAGGCTTCCTAGATCCCAGCCTCGATCTAATCCCACCGTGCCTGCCACTGCAGCCGGAAACTTACATTGTAAGATTTGATGGTGCTGCTCAAAATGTCTGAAAGGTAAAAGAGAAGACAAAGTTGATTTGGGTTCATACCCTGGCCCCATCCAGGTGCCCAAGTGTGGCTCTGGGTAAGAAAGAGTCTGCCGCAGAAGCTTGAGTACCTCAGGTCTGGGTCTACCATAGGTAACATGAGCCTGCTTTTGCTCTGATACCAGGAAGCTGTGGGGCAGCCTGGCAGAGCCCAGTATCCATGGCCTACCTACCGATGGAGTTTTCCCTTGAACACAGCTTGCACTTCTGGATCATAGAGGCGCTGCCACGGCCTCCCTTCAGTGCCACGCTATCCTGGCAAGGAGTAAACAGGACCTCTAGTCACATGTCAGTTACATACAAGGATCCTCAGGAGACCCAATCCTACCACCTATTATCCAGTTGAAGAGACCAAGACCTAGAGAGGGGTGAGCAACTTGCTAGGATAAGAATCCTAGGGAGGCTTCTTGAGGCTGAGGAAAGGACATCCCCTTGATTGTGAATTCTGCCTCACTTCCCAGTGTTGAACACACCAATGCTTGCCCTCCCAAACCACAAAAAGCAAGGGGCAGAGATCAGAGAGGTTAGGGCCACAAATCCCTCCCCAGAAGCATGTGTGTGTTTGGGTGTGGGTATAGTGGTGGGGAGAGCAATTACCATCAGCCGAATATATTGCCACTTCTCAGAAATCTCGCCACAGTTGCCACATTTCATCTTAGGGGAGGAAAAGCAGTATTAGTAAAGTAGTTGGCTCAGTTGGGCAGATGCCGAGGGAAGGGTAAGAACAGTGTGAGGTGGGCAAGCTTATAACCTTGTCAACCAGCTCTTACCTCATCCTTACAACCAGCTCTTACATCCACTAAGGACATAACCAGACTTATCTTTGGGCAAAGAACAGGTCAAAATGTTTCTTACATTGGCGTGCTCGCCCTCCTGTAAGAAGTGCCCAGTCTGGCTAGGGGTTCAATGCTCATGCAGTACAGAAATGGCCTCAAAGCCCCCCATCCCTGTTGGGTTAGGAGCTTCCTCTCTGTTCTCACAGGCCCTGTAGGTTTGCTGTGAAAGTATTTATCACTCTGTTGCTACTCTATTTCTTTGTCTTCTTCTCTAGACTGGGCTTTTTTAAGCCAAATAATATCAATTCCTCAAAAAAGCCCAGGCACTCGGGCTTCAAAATATTTGGCAATAAAGGTGGGCAGAAGGCTTCCTAAAAAAGATAAGGCTTTTGTCAGGTACTGAATGCTGGGATTTAGACTAAAAGGAAAACAGAGAAGCTCTGGGATCTGGGAGAGTGAAGGGCCTCAAACTGCTCTGTTACGATGAGGACCTCTGTAGACCATGCCACCAGCATACCAGATGTGAAAGAAAAACACTGCCTGCCATATCAGCAAACAAAGGCTGCTGCAGCCATCAAGCCAACAGCCACTACCACCGCCCCAGCAGTGAGCCCAAGGGAACTGAGGATGGAGACAAATAGGCTGTCTGGTGCCAAGCCCTCAGGCACTGCAGCCGCCCTCAACCGTGGGTGGAATCAGGATGGGAAAGAACAAGACACTGGCTCTAGATAGCTAAGGTGCATATCAAAGGAATGATTTCAGTGAGCCCACATAAGACAAGTCACTATAAACCTCCTAGAAGAAAACATAGGCAAAACATTCTGACATAAATCTTAGCAATGTTCTCCTAGGGCAACCTACCCAGGCAATAGAAATAAAAGCAAAAATAAACAAATGGGACCTAACTAAACTTACAAGCTTTTGCACAGCAAAGAAAACTATAAATGAAACAAAAAGACAACCTACGGGATGGAAGAAAATATTTGTAAAATGATGCAACTGACAAAGCTTAATTTCCAGAATATACAAACAGCTCACACAACTCAACAACAAAAAAACCAACAACCCGATCAATAAATAGGCAGAAGACCTAAACAAGCGTTTCTCTGATGAAGACTTACAAATGGTCAATAGGCATATGAAAAAATGCTCAATAACACTAATTACAAGAGAAACGCAAATCAAAAACTTCAATGAGGTATCACCTCGCACCAGTCAGAATGGCCATCACTAAAAAGTCCACAAATGATGAATGCTGGAGAGTGTGGGGACAAAAGGGAACCCTCCTACACAGCTGGTGAAAATGTAGTGTGGTGCAGCCATTATGGAGGACAGTATGGAGATTCCTTAAAAAACTAAAATAGCCTTACTCTATGATCCAGCAATCCCACTCCGGGGCATACATCCAGAGGAAACGCTAATTCAAAAAGACACATGCACCGTAATGTTCATAGCAGCACGATTTACAATAGTCAATACATGGAAGCAACCTAACTGTCCATCAACAGACGACTGGATAAATGGAGTACTACTCAGCCATAAAAAAGAATAAAATAATGCCATTTACAGCAACATGGATGGACATGGAGACTGTCATACTAAGTGAAGTAAGCCAGAAAGAGAAAGAAAAATACCATATCACTTATATGTGGAATCTAAAAAAAATGACACAAATGAACTTACAAAATAGAAAAAGACTTACAGAAATAGAAAACAAACTTATGGTTACCAGAGGGTAAGTGGAGGGGTGGAGGGATAAATTGTGAGTTTGGGATTTGCAGATACTAACTACTATATATAAAATAAGCAAACAATAAGTTTCTACTGTACCGCACAGGGAACTATATTTATATCTTGTAATAGCCTCTAATGAAAAAGAACATAAAAAAGAATATGTGTATGTATAACTGAATCACTGTGCTGTATACCAGAAATTAACACATTGTAAACTGACTATACTTCAATAAAAATAAATATAACAAAAGAAAAAGAAAAAAACCAATAAGCCCAGACTCTTGCATCTTCCTATACATAGAAAAGCACTAAATTCATTATCTTGAGATATCTGTTTTTCCTTAAGTAACAGTAAACCTTTGATGTTCCAACTATCTGGTCTTTGTTGCAAAACTCCTACATATCCTGGCTCCTCCTTTACCTCGTGGGAGTAGTCCCTCAGAGCTATTTGAGAAGCTGCCTCCCTGGCTTGAAATCCTCAGAAAGTCCACCGAATAAAACAATTCTCAACTTGAAGGTTGTGTATTTTCTTCAATGGACACAGATTTCCAATACTGGATGGGGAAGTAAGGGTGGAGCCATGTACACAATTAAACCACCTCACAATAATAAAACCTAATCAACAAGTAAAAAAGAAGGTGAAATTATTTTTACTAAATAATCACAAGATCTCTTTCAAGTTGCCTCTCCTATAGTGTGTTTACATATCATGAAATATTTAACGGAGGGAAAAATTACAAAAGGAATCCCAAGACACTGCCAGTTAAGAACTAGCCAACAAGCTTAATAAAGCAAACATAAAATTCTACCCAGAAGAAAAGAGAACATTTAATAATCAAACACATCTGGTCCTGCAGGAGAGAAACCTCCCCTTCACTACTGAGATCAGGATGGGAAAACCTCACCGGGCCCGCCCCCACCCGGAGCCTCCAAGCGTCTACAGCTTAGACGTCTAGAGCCCCGCCCCTCCAGCCTTACCCTCAGGTACCACCGGAAGTCCTCGCCCACCGGCCGGAGGTTGGTGACATTCTCCAGCGTGGCTTTGAGCTGCAGCGCGATTTTCTGAGGAGGAATGCCAGGGCGACTGCATCAAACAGCGCCTGCGCAGCCCCAGGCCTAGCCCCTGCCCCGCCCCTACCCTCCCCTTTCGAGCTCTGCCTCCCCGCTACTTCTCAGCGCGAGCCCACTCCCCTAATTTCCTCCTGGCGCGAGCCCCTGCCTGCCTTCCAGGTCCTCGCCACCTCCCAGCCCCTGCCTTGGAGGCGGTTCGCCACTGCCTTACCCCCATAGTGGCCCGGGCCGGCGGCGTTGTCTGTGGCCGCTGCTTTCCGGCCTGTCGTAAACGGCGGGCGCCGCCTGCGCACCCTCGGTGCGGGTTCGGGGCGGAGTTTGGGGTGGGGGGTCTCCGCGAGCCGTTCCCTCTCCCGCGCACCTGGCTTTTTGTTTTGGGCAAAGTGAACCTGTGGAGGTCGCGGGGTCCGCAATTACTCGATGCTCAGACCCGCGGAAGGCTGCCCCCAGCAATCGGTAATTCCAGATACTGAACACCGATCTCGTGCCAGCACTAAGCTAGTCTGAGGGATACCTCAGCGAAGAAGACAGTCCCTGCCGGAAACCTCTGCCAGGGCTTCTTCCTGCCTTTCAGTTCTTTCCTGGCCCCTCACTACTCTGCCTTCCCTCACCCAACCTCGCGGTTGATCCCTGCCTGCCCTCTGCGGCTTAGACCACGTCCGTTCAGCTTGCCCAGGGTCGGCTTCACAAATTTGGGAGATGGGACCTTTTTCTTTTTTAAACTGCTCCTTACTCTTTCCTCCCTGAGACCTTTCAGACGGTCGCCCCGTGTGCAAGTCCTCACTGTGGTCCCCAAGACTGAACACTTCCCTTCAGCAGGCTTTTTTCTGGGTTCTTGGCTTATTCTTACACATTTACTGAGCCTTGTTTTACCTGTGGTCTTGTCCAGGGCACATTTGAGAGCATACAGAAGCTGTGAGCATGTTACAAGGAACAGCGTATTTGAGTCTTTTATAGCCTGGTGAGATCTACTTTCTGTGAAATTTGGAGTGACTCCTTAGGATGTCTAATTTACCACAAACTTACTTCGTTGCCCCCCAAGTACCTTTCTGTAGCAGAGGGGACACTGGAGTCAGGAACCTTGACATCTCAGGTCCCAGATTTGCACCTTTTGACCAAAATGAAATCACACAACTGAGAGTTGTGAGTTAAGTTTTATTTGGGGTAAAATAAGGACAACAGCCCGGGAGACAGCATTTCAGATAGCTCTGAGTAACTGCTCTGAAGAGGCAGGGGGAGCTCAGTATCATATATGATTTTAGTGGACAGTGGTTACATACAGTCAAGCAGCACACACTTAGGCAGAGCCTTGCTGCTAGTCATGAGGAACAGGTGTCGCCATTAATGATTTTAGTGCTTTTCTAGATTTGAGGAGACGTAAGAATTTGGGCTCATAAAATTTTTGAAAATATCTATCTGAAGGCCTATTCTGCCAGTTTTCCCAGAGCAGAGTGCCTCATTCCTGATCTCCACCCTGAACTTTTAGGGAGTGAAGGTCAGCGGCTGCAGCGGCTCATGATTTTATCCAGAGGTAGATGGCAAGTGCCAATTTTTAGTTGGCACACCTAACTTACTGCCCTATAATCTTTGAGGGAGGCAAAGTAGAGCACTGGCCTAGGAGTCATGATTTAGGACCTGTCCCAAGTTGGTCTTGCAGGATGTGAGCTTAGCTTGATCACTTCCCCTCAGTCAAATGAGACTTATCAAGATCCAGTTCATTTCTGCACCCACAATGTGTTCAGCAATCTGCCTCACTAAGGAAGCCATGCAATTTAGCAACAAGAAAAAGTTCCTACAGATCCACCTGCTGAACAAATTCCCACTCTGTACAAACTATGTCTCACTTCTTAATGGCTGTTGGCAAGCTGATTTTAAAATGAGTTATTGGAAAAATTTTATGAGACCAGGCGTTTTATTGCTTACAGTGTAATAAACCAAAGTATTTTCCCCCATACAGAAGTAGCTACAGATGTAGCTATAAAGGTGATTAAAAAACCCAACCTCAATTATATCTCTATAAAACTGGATGAAAAAGAAAGACACTAACCACAATACCATTTCACATCTAAAAAATTAACAATACTTCATTAATACCAAACATCCAGTGTTCAAATTTCCTTAATGATGTCATTTTACATTTCCTAAATCATGATCCAAATAGGGTCCAAACATTGTACTGATTATGTCTCTCAAATCTACTTTAATGTACAGGTTTCCACTCCACCTCCATTTATTTTATGTTTGCAGCTTATTTATTGAAGAAATCAGATTCGTTGTTCTGGAGTTTCCTCTGGATACTGATTGAATTTCCACTGTATTTTTTAGCATGTTTCTCTATTTTCTTATTTCCTATAAACTGGTTATGTGTACGGAGTTGATTCAATTTTTGGCAATACCTCACATAGGATGTTAGTGTTAAAAAGTAATTGAAAAGAGTACATGTTCAGGTCTTTAAATACAATAAAAACTGCTTTTGTTATGTTTTTATTAAAGATATTCACTTATAGTTCATTAAAAAATTGCCCTGATATACACAAAAATGTCCTCATAATGGTAATTAAAAGCAGCTACTCCCACCCCCCCTTGTGTCCACACACCAATATTCAATTTAGATTGGCTTAATCTTGAAGTGTAATCCAATAAGACTGAAGACCAAACACTTCAGGTCCTGGACAAGATAATAAAATACTCGTAAGCCTTCTGGATCCCTAAAATGTAAGAGGAAAAAAATATTTTAAAAGCTGAGGAAAAAAATACCATTTAATAACCCAGATTATTTACATACCAATATTCCTCATAAAGGTATTTACAGAATTAAATCTTTCAAAACAATCAAGTGTCCAAAAAGAAGAAAAAGGCTATATGCTATATATTAAAATGGAATATTATGAGGTCATTTGAAATGTTAAGGTTTTTTTTTAATGAGGAAATGCTCATATCATTTTAAGTGGAAAAAAATCATGATTAAAATAATAGACTGTTGATCTCAATTACATTTTTTTTTGTGCTTTTAAAAGACTACATTTTTTTTAAAGCACAGAAAAAAGACAAGAAATAAAGATTAATGGTTATCTAATTGCAGTTTATGGGTGATTTTCCCCTTTCTACTTTTCTACATTTCCTGTATTTTCTACTATGAGCATGCATTACTTTCAGAATTAGGAAAACTTCTTTTTTAAGATGTAGTACTAAGTTGGACCCAGAGGCCGAAGATTATTATGGCATAACTGGCTAAGAACAAGTAGACTGTCCAAAGGAAGACAATCATGCCCAAAAGGTACTAAAAGTGACCTGTATCTAATCCTAAATCCTCAATGCACAAGTGCCAAAGAGGTTGCCAAATTCTAAAGACTCTTTGTGGCATATAGGTTCATGTCTCAACTTTATAATTTATCCTATTAACAAAATGACTTTTAAACTGATATTCTAAGTCATTTAAAGTTTCACCAAAGTCAGACTTTCACTTGTTTTGGTGTATTTCATTTTCTGTTCTGGCTAGATTCTTACCCACTTTGGCTGCTCCTATGCATAAAGGTATTTACAGAATTAAATCTTTGAAAACACTGAGAAGTTCTGATTAGCAATGTTTGAATACTATACCAAAAGCAATAGGAACAAGCCGTTGAAAATAATATGGAGGGGACAAAGCTGGCCCCTTCTGTTGCACTTATACCAGATGTTACCACAATGGTCCCAATTTGGTTAAAGGTTTCATATCAATCTGCTCTAAAACAGACACATCTGGTTATAAGGATCGTGTACCTACTTGGATTGATTGACATCAATAAGGGAACCAATTTTTGATGTTGTGAAAGAAATGTGTTCATCTCCAATGACGATTTCAAGCTCCTAGAAACATTAGAAGAAGACAAGCTGAATTAGATTTTTTCATCAATCACACAGAAGAAGGGTTCATCATCTGTCAAATCACACAAACTCTAATACAGATGGCCACATGAACACGACCAGTTCAATCTTAGCACTAAATCATGCTGGGGACTAAAACAAAGAGATAAATTAAATACTGGGTTAGCCCTTGAGTAGCTTACACTCTTAGATGAAGTTATGTCTGTGAGGCTCCACCCTTGGAAGAATTTACATCATGTTCTGTATACGAGCTTTCATTGTTAACAATGTGGAGTAACGTGTCTAAATGTTTTACAAATAATAAGAATCTAACTTTTTGGACAACATGGGACAAGGAAAAAAATTCTAGATCCTGGGTTTGATCCCAGCTTTGTCACTTACTAGCTGTATGCCCTTAGGCCTCCATTTCTAGAGTGAAACAAGTACTATAAATCTTCAACTGATCAATCAGTTGGGTGGGGAAGAAGGGGTGCTATGGGACAGATCAGCAAAAACAAAGATCTCTGCCTTTCTGGGACTTCTGAGCCCTACTTCTTTTCTTTTTTCCCTCCCCATTCTTTGTTTTTCAGTTTTTCAGTATGAAAAGAATTCAAACAGAAAATAGAGAAAATTCTTAAGACCAATGTTCTCAACGCTCAGATTTGAAAATGTTAATATCTAGTCATACCTGTGTCAGATTTTTCTTTAAAAGAAATAAAATATTATTGATAGAGTTTACGCCCAGCTCCTGTTCCACTCTCCTTCCTGCATCCCCAGAAGTTGAGGTGTATTCTTTCCACTCATGGTTTTGGTAGTATGTTTTTAAGATTTTACATAATCATACTATATCTTTTTGCTTTTTCCATTCAACAAAGATTTTTTAAAACTTGTTTCTATTGAGTTAACGTTGGTTTATAACGTTATGTAAGTTTCATCTGTACAGTATTATATTTCTACTTCTGTATATAATATAGCATGCTCACCACCAAAAATTCAGTTTCCATCTGTCACCATACAGTTGATCCCCTTTACCCATTTTGCACCTCCCCCACATCCTCTCCCAGCCCCTCCCCTCTGGTAACCACTGCTCTGTTCTCTGTATCTATGTTTTCTTTGGTTTGTTCATTTATTTTTTTGTTTGTTTTCAACAAAATTTTTTTGTAAATAGATCAAGTTGATTAGTTTTAAATGCTTTAGAACATTCCATTCATTCCCCTATTGAAAGTAGACTTAAGTTGCCAACTTTTGTTTCTATAAACAACACAGCAAGAACAGTCTTCCATGCATCCCCTGTACGTATGTGAAAATCTCTCTAGGAAATTCCTACAAGTAGGATAAAAGTATTTTCAACTCTGTTAGATACTACCAAATTGTTCCCTAAAATGGCTGTACCAATATTATTCCCACCAGTATATGTGAATCCCCCTTTTCTTTCTCATATCCTTTTAAAAACTTGGTGCCTTTTTTTGCTATTCTAATGGAGCTGAAATGGTATTTCACTGTTATCCTAATTTTCACATTTCAAATGAAACTAAATATTTTCATAAATTTATTAGCCACTTGTTTTTCCAGTTCTATAAATTGTCTATTCCTACCCTTTACATATTCTGCCACTGGCTTATATTTTCATTATTAATTTATAGTTCTTTATACATTCTGAAGAAACCCTTTGCCAGTTACATGTTTTCAAATGTCTTCCTCTAGGCTGTGGCTTATTTTTCAAATTTATCTTTGAATGTCTTTAGGTAAAAAGAAGTTTTAAATTTAAAGAAGTCAAATTTACCAATCTTTTCCCTTAAGGAGCTTAAAAAACTTCTCTATCCAGAAATAAAAGATAGTATTTTCTTCTAGTCAATATTTTCTTCTATATTTTAAAGTCTTGCTTTATTTCTATAAATGATCTAACTAAAAATACTTCATAAATATATTGCCAATCATCTTGGTATAATTTGTTAAACAGTCCATCCGTTTCCTACTAATTTGAAAGTCCCCATCTGTCATATACTGTTCCAAGTTCACATATTTTCATAGGTTGATGTTTCTGGGCTCTCTATTCTGTTCCAATGGTTTAGTGGTCAATTCCTGAGGCACTATCACTATATAAATGACTATAGCTTTATAAGAAATCTTCAAAATTATCTTGGCTACTCTTGCTCCTTTGATCTTCCATGAATTTAATCCCATGTTCCTAGGTTCTACGAAAAATCCTGTTGTGATTTTGATTTCAATTGGAATGAATTTATAAATTACCTTGGTGAAAATCAATAATAATACTGAGTTTTCCCATCTATAAAAATGACAGATATTTCTATGTCCTTCTATAAAGCCCCTTCCTGTAAATTTTGTACATCTTGTTAAATTTATTTCCAAGTTCTTTATAGCTTTTGTTGCTAATATGAATGGGATTTTATTTTTAATTACATTATCCAATAGGTTGTTGCTAGTGCACAGGAGTATGCACAGGACTTTTTAGTGCACAGGAGTCTTCAAAGGACTATTGTAAATGTTAAATGACTTAATGGACCTGAAACGTTTATCAATTCTAAAGCCATACACACACACACACAGTATCACTAAGAGGTATTACTAAGATCTCATGGACATATATTTAAAAATTAACTCGA
The DNA here is from genome assembly GCF_036321535.1 of Camelus dromedarius. Taxonomy (NCBI): domain Eukaryota; kingdom Metazoa; phylum Chordata; class Mammalia; order Artiodactyla; family Camelidae; genus Camelus; species Camelus dromedarius. The sequence continues at coordinate 32,744,627 of NC_087449.1, read as the reverse complement.
GTAAGTACTGAGGATGGGATTTTTTTCACTCTTCCTCAAGAGCTGGTCCATCATTTTGAGTTGATTAGAATAAACTTACATGAGTTCTCACATGAATTTATCACTGAGCTTTTACTATACACTGGCACTATCTTAGTCGCTACAGATACAGCAGCAAAAAAAAATATAAAATCCTCGTTTTGAAGTTTTTATGTGTATATGTATGTCTGTTGTAGTGGCGGAGGAAGAGGGATACATAAAGAAAACCAAACAAAATTTCAGACAATGATAAATGCTATGACGATAAGAATCAGATCTTATTTTTAAAAAAAATGATGGGGAAGGCATTTTAGATCAGATAGACAGTCAAGACATCACTGAGGAAGTGACATCTGAAAACCTCAATAAAAGACAGGCTTGGACAGAATATCCCAGGCAGCATGTAGCAAATGCAAAGGTCCTAAATGAAGAACAACCTAGGAGGAACAGAAGTAAGGCCAGTGAGGTTTGAACCGTGAGAGATCATGAGAATGATAAGATAAGGTGGGAGTTTGGATTTTATTTTAAATGCGGTGGGAAGCCACTGGAGAGTTTAAAATCAGTGGAATATATAAGCAAATTTAAATTTTAAAGGTTACTCTGGCTTCAGGATGGAAAAATGGGCTGTAAGGGACAAGACGAGAAACAATGAAATCAATCAGAAGTCTAGATTATAAAGGTAGCACTGAAGTGGTGAGAAGACTCTTCCCTGTGAATTCAGTCAAACATGACTGGCTTTTATTTTTTAATCACCATAATGGTCTTCAGAACAAACATGTAAGCCACAAATTTAAACACATGTACTCAGTTGCTTGCATGATTTCCCATTAGATTGTTAAAATAACTATGTTTTATTTATCTTTGTATCCTCACTCTACTTTGTCCATAGTAGTTACTTAGCAAGTGACGTGGGCAGCAAAAACTCTGAAAAGCTGGGAAGGGGTCATAAGAAAAAATTCAGAGCTGGGCTCTAGGTGGTCAGCAGCACCACTTGCTCTCCCTGATCCTCCCCGTGGGATTACTGCTTCCTTAGACCAAGGTACTGGCAATCTGCTCTGTGCGGGGCTCCACAACACACACACACATACCTGTGTGTATTCAATGTCATATGCAGAGCAGTAAACCTTATTTGTAAGATTTCTGCACTGTGGGTAGTTGCCAAAACACTCACCTGCCGGCCCACTCGGTCAGGAGGAGGCCACAGAGCATCATCCTCTTTGGTAATTTCACTGTCATCAATTATTCTCTTCAGTTCCTCCATCACGCTTTTATGTACATAAGCCTGAAAGCAAGTTATAAAGCAGAATTTAAGTTGTATCCCTAAGAAGCATCCTGACTCAGTAATGAAAGATAAAGAAGACTACTCCTGAACACGTTTTTGGCAGCTTTGCAAGTGGGAAGATATTCTGGCTTGACCTCAGCATGCCAAGAGGGCAGGGTCAGAAGTGCCCAGTGACAGCACCGCAGTCCCACACATACTGTTCATGTGGACCTACTCCTTGCCCACCTACCCAACTCATCCCTGAGCCCCAAACAAAAATCTGTGAGAAACCCTGGTTATACTTAACTAAATGACATGCTTCTGAAGAGTAGACATTTCTTTTACAATATACTTTACATACTAGTCCACTGTTTAAAAAAAAAAAGCAAGTATGCTGACATGTGTGGGTAAGCATAAAACTGACTGCTAATTAAATAGCACGAAAATATACTGGCTGTTGAGACATTTTCAAATGTGACAAAGCGGTTAAAAGGAAAAAGCCTTAATGGTGTGGTAGAAATCATGCCAAAATGGAGTACATGGGCTTGACAGAGGCAGGCTCTCTTACTAGCAGGGATAACTATGAACAAGCTCCATAATTAATATCTGGGCCTTCACTGTCTTGTCTGTAAAGGGTATATAATATTCACAAAGGCTTACAATAAAGGTTAAATAAGACCACAGATGCCATGCCTAGCATCTGACATGCATTCAATGATGCTAACTGCTTTTTCACGCTCGCTTTCCCCCATTCAAATAAAAATTAAAAGACCTCTATTGAGTGCTGGGTTCCAGGGAATACAGCAAACTTTTGAGGGGTGAGGGTGGTTCAGATGAAGAAACTGAGACTTATCAAGTTCAACCAGGAAATTTGTCCAAGGTCACATGGTTAGTAAGCAGCATATTCAGGGTTCAACCCCAAATCTGCAAGACTTCAAATGATTACCAGTAACTGATTCAGCATTGTGAAAGAACGTAGAAACTAAAAAAAAAGATCTGACAAAAACCTTAGAAGCTGTCTACCAACATGTCTATACTTCTCTAGTCTTTATCTTTCAATACTACTCCCAGAAAGAACAAAAACAAGACAAAAGGCTAAATGGTAGTAAATGAAAGGCTCTCAGAAGGCTCATTACCTCTTTTCTGATCATGACATCATTTTTATAATTGCTGTTGTTGGCATATCTCAATTTCCCTGTGAGAGGCAAAAAACAAGTTCAGTGTATAATAAAAACATGAATAAAGCATCATTAGCAAGACTATCAACTGTTGCTTAAAATGTATCCTAACTTTCCCTTCAAAGTATCTAACAGATTTACTATTTACACCTTTGGTATTCCAACAATATTAGTCTTCTCAGTTTTTCACTTTAGCTTATTAAATAGACTTCCAATAAAAAAATACAGCTGACACTGAATTAGAGTGCCTTCAAAAGGCAGCTCAGGTGTGATAAAACAACAGACTCTTGTCACCAGCAAATCATATCTCTGCAGGTTAATGTCCTCAGCTGAAAACAGGACTAGTAATTGGTAACTTAACACACACATGGCCTCCAGAGGCTCAAATGAGTTATGAAAGCATTTCTGAAAACTGTAAAATGCTGTTTACATATATTATCATGTGACTGTGCAAAACTCTGATCTATTCCTGTGATGGAAAAGTTGTGGTTTTGTTATAAAGCACATCTGGTATACAAGGCCCTTTGTGCATATTGGCATTCCACAGGCTAATCTGGGTATATATGGTGGATACAAAAGAGAAGATAAAAGGGAAGAGATATTTTTTTTCCCTGTAGAATATAAGACACACTAAAAAGAGCCAAATCAACTGATGCCTCACTACTCTGCCTCTCTGCCACATCTCTCTCCTTTCAGTTCATTCTCCATACAGTAGACAAAGCGATGTAGTAACAAATGGATCTGATTAGATTACTCTAGTATTTTGACACAGACAATGGCTTCCCACTGCCTTCTTGATAAAATCCAACTTCCTCAACATGGCTTACTGCTAAGCTAAGCTCCTTTCTAGGCTCACTCTTACAATAGTCCTCTCTCACATAGCTGGAGTTAATCAAACTACAGTTGACCCTTAAACAACATGGGAATTAGGGGAGCCTACTCTGCAGTCAAAAATCCGGGTGTAACAGAGTCAGCCCTCTGAATCTGCAGTTCCTCCTGCATCTACAGTTCTGCAGTCTAGGATTCAACCAACTGTGGATCACGCAGTACTATAGTGCTTATTGTTAGAAAAAACTCATATATAAGTGGACCCACACAGTTCAAATCTATATTGTTTAAGGGTCAAATGTACTTGTCTCTGCCTGAAACATCCCATGCACTTTTTGGTTTTCAGCCTCTTTATTGTTAATGCTGTTCAAAATGCCTTCTTGACTTTCATCTGCCTAACCAACTTCTACACATTACTAAAGACTCACTCACACACACACACACACACCCTTCCCCATGTCATTTTATGCAGGAGGCCTTTTCTGACCCTCAGGCTAAGTGCCTTCTTTCTGCTCCTAGAGTCCTTTCTATTTCTTTCTTACAGCACCTAATACACTGTTTTGTCACTGTCAACAGCTCTATCTCCTTTACAACGGGGGCTTGTCAGATTCATCTTTGTGCCCGCATTTAGTGGAGGTTTTCTGCCATCTTTGATTCCCTTTCCTTCACCATACTGGCCCCTCCCCAGATCCTATCAACCAACAAAGTCCTATTGGTTCTGCCTCCAACAGTATTCTAAATCCTTCTCTCTACTAACACTCTAGTCACAATCAACATCCCTTTTGTCTTGACAGTTGTTAACTGTCTCCTAATAAGTAGCCCTGTTTCCATCCTTGCCCATTCTGCGCCTAATAATTAAAATACTTTTTCAAGAACAGGTTACAACTCTTCTCGGCTTAAAATTTCCCAACTGTTTCCTGCTGCACTTAGAATAAAATCCAAACGCTACCATGGCCTATGAAGACCTACGTGGTGTAACCCCTGCCTACTTAACCGACATCATCTCCTACTATTCTCCTCGGAGTTCACTACTCTTAAGCTACACTGGCCACCTGAAATGCGCCTAGCTCATTCCTGCTCTACAGCCTTGTCACTTGTTACTCCCTCTATCTACAATACTCTTCTTCCCGATCGTAACAAGGCTGGCTCCTTATCAGAGTTCAGTTCAAACATCTCCTTTCCAGAGTTCTCCAATAGCCACCCTTTCTAAAAGCAGCCCACCAGCATTATTATGTTTTGTTTTATTTTATTTATCATTTTGTTTTATTTTGTGACCATTCCTCATTATCTCGAATCTTCTTTTTTGTTTACGATCTCTCTCCCAGAACTCGAATACAAGTTCCACGAGAGAGGAAGCTTGCCTATCGTTCAGTCCTGTACCCTAGATTGTGCCTGCCACAAGGCAAGCGTTCAAGTAATGTTTGTTAAATAAAGCGTTATGGTCAAAACGTCACTAAACAGGAGTCCCTGGACGCTCAAAGAAAAAACCAGTGGGGCAGACACAGGATCGTTCCTTCCAAATCAGCGCCTCTCGGCTACCAGTCCCTTCCTCCTGCAGTTCCTCGCACATTCCGGACTCCCGGCCTCCTTCACTCGCCCGCCCCCAGGACTAGTCCTCCCCAGGGACGCGAGGCTTCTCTCACCGTCGGGTCGGAACTCAAACTCCAGGAATTCGTGGCCGAACTTGCCCTTGTGACCCACGTAGTAACGTAGATAGAAGTCACTCTCCATGGCTCGCGAAAGGCAACTTTAACAGCAAACCTCACCACCGCCGTACGCGCCCGATACTGACGTTTACGGCGGCGCGCGGAAGTGACGTCAGACGACGCTGCAGCTGGTCGTGGCCAGATCCCTTTCTGCCCCGTCCGGCGACGGGGACAAGGTGGCTCCGCCCCTCCGGGCGGGAACGGAGTCTCTTCCGCCGGATGCTGTTTGGGTGCAGCCCCGCCTCGCTAGTCCAAGGCGGGAACGGAGCTGAGGCTGATAGACATGCGTCCTCCTAGTCTTGAGGCCGGAAGCCTCCTGAGGGCGTGTGGGCCTCGTGGTGTGTCTGGAGGCGCACTTGGAGACCTTGGGCTGAATACCCTGAGTACTGTGTCCCTCCAGGTTCCACCTCCATTTAGGACACCCGACTATGTGAGTTGGACAGGGCCCTTCACCGTCTTGAGACCTAGGTCTTCTCAACAGTAAAATGAAGTTAAAGCACCCTACCTAACGGGAGGGCGCAGCACACGAGGGTGCTTGTGTCCAATGTTGACTCTGACTGAACTCTGCCCTTTTAGGGTCAGTTCTAGAAACCATTGTCATTGATGCTTTCCCTGACTCCACAGTGGAGGTTGCCATTTTCCTGCAACTAACTCGCCCACACTTATCCCCCATTTTATCTCTACCTTTTATTTCTTCCCCTTTCTACCTCACTGCACTCTAGATGAGGTGCTGTGAGTAGGAGTTAAGTTGAATATCTGATCTCCCACTCAGTCATCTATGCACTGCTTACCCAGCAGTGATTCTTAGTCCTGGCAGTGCAATTGAATCGCCTCGGAGGACCTAAAAAATAAACGTGCCTGGGCCCCACCCCAAACCAATTCAATCAAAATCCCCCATGGTGGATCTGTGCGTTGATACTTCTTTTTGCAGAGCTCCCCAGTTGAGTCAAGATTGAGAATTGCCCAAGAGGTCCTTGCCTTTTTCAGGCTGAAGTGATTGACATCTGTGAAGGCCTTCTGGCTGTGGAAAATTTTTATTCCTTGATTAGGCCAAGGGCAACCAAACTGCTAATTATTAGAAGCCTGCTTTAGCTCATCTAAGTTCCAGCCAAAGGGGAAATGGAATTGGTTCTTGGTGCTGAGATGGTATTCTTGTGGCCTGGCAGCTCTAACTATACCATTCTGTATTCAGGCTAGTGGTCTCTGATTCTCATTCCCAGTCTTGCCATTACTACTTTTCTCCCTGAAAAAGCATTGGTAGTAGAACGGGTGTGATGGCGGAAAAAGCCGCTGGAGATTTGTGTTAACCCCATTTGTGACAGTGAGTTACTGTGACCAAAGCTGAACTGATTGAACTTTTTAGACCTCATGTTTCTTTTCTTTAAAATGAGCATAATAATATTATACATCTGGCAGAACTGTTGTAAAGATAAGAAATAATGTCTTGGAAAATGCTTTGCAAACTAAATTGCTATAAGGCATTTTATTAAAAAAAAAAAAAAAACCAGATGTAGGTGGTAACAAGGGACTTGTATAAAAGAGAAGGAAACAAGGTATTAGGCCACTAATAGGTCAGCCCATAGGCTGAGTATGTTTACAAGTGCTTGTTTTTTGAATCCTCACAACAATCTTGAGGTGGTAATTGGAGTTAAGTATTTAGAGACATTGGATAATGACCATAAGGTTATTTTCCAAGAGTGAAATTATAAAAATTATAATGTAATTGGTGAATCTGGGCATCTGCAGATGTGGCAAATATCAAAAATGCTGAGAAAATTTAAAGGACGCTCAACTCCAATCATGCTATAAGGTGATTTCAGGTTTTGGAGTATGAGACAACGTAGCATAGCTGAAAGAACATGCGTGATCTGTGTGTTTGATGTGCCTAAATTCAGCATAATTTACTGAGCATCTACTAAGTGTCATGTGCTGGGAATACAATGGTGAGTAAGACAGACCTTTATAGAACTTGCAGAGGAGGCAATTAAGGAGCATGCAAATAATCAATTTAGTTAAAATTTACAAATAGGGAAAGCACAGAACACTATTGGAAGCACATGGAGTGGCTCCTAATCCAGTCTATGGGCCTAAGGGAAGTCTTCCTGAAGGAAATGTTTCAGACAGAGGGCCCAGAACTGTGTGGTTCAAATACAGAATAAGGTTGTGAAAATAGTAATGAGGTTGGAGAAGGGGCAGAAGCCAAATCATGAAGACCTTACCATCCATATTAAGGAGTTTGGGCTAAAACCCAAGGGTACTGGATTTTAATGCAAGGAAAATGGATGAAGGGCTTTAAGCAGAAAAGTGGAAAGGGGTGGTGGTGACATGATCTATTGCATTCTAGAAAGACCACTCTGGCTGCAATGTTGTAGACTAGATTGGAAAATGGAAAGTTTAGAAGTGTGAAACTCAGATAAGTAGTTGTTAAAGTAATCTATGGTGGTGATAATCCAAGATGATGGTGGCCTGTACTCGGATAGTGGCAATGGAGATATAAAAGTGGATGGATCTAAGATGGAATGCCATAACAAAGGGGTAGGTAAAGGAGATTAAGATGTGGCCAGAGAGGTAGGGGAAAAACCAGGAGTATTGTGTCATATAAGCCAAAATAAGAATATTTCAAGAAAGGAGCGCCAACATTGTTACATACTGCTTCCAGGTCAAGGAAGATAAGGACTGAAAGTATTTATGAGATTTATAATCAAGGAGACCCTGGGTGACCAAGCAACCTCAGTGGCATGGGAGTCAGAGGCAGGGCAGAAGTACTGGGATACAGGTAGGCAAAACCTGGCATAGAAGTGTAGTTACCTAACCCTGTGAGTTAGGTCTGAGAATGAGAGAACAAAGACGGCTTTCTAGGTGGAGTACTCAAGGACAAATAGGAGTTACCTAGATGAAGCAGAGAAGGAAAATCTAGGCACCACATGTGCATGAGCACTGCATGCACTACATGTACTTTGGGGGCACTAAACATAACTGTGACCTTGGGCAGTTCCTTCACTCATTTCCTCATCTCTAAAATGGGAATGATAATACCTATAGTCTTTATCGTGCAAGATCGTTCACTCCGCCTTCATTAAAGCATCACAAACAGTACTTTCGGATTTTTAAAAAATGAGTTTAATGTCTCTCTAGAAACAGTGCACTGATTTTACAAATGTCCACATTTGGCTTTTAGTTCACCAAGAAGACATCAGTACAGCTAGTAAGATGCAGCACACCACCCTTTGCCGCTGGAAGAGAAACCAGACTGCAAGGGGCACTGAGCATAGAAACTAACAGAACTCGGAAAGACAAGACAAAAGCAGAAATGGTTAGCGTGACCCAACATCCTAACATGCCTGTTACATCACATATGGTCATGTGGGGGTGTCAGGGGAAGGGGGAGACAAACAAGGGAAATTTGTTTGGGTACAATGTGATGGAGTTTGCAAACCAGTCCTTCACTGCCACAACAACAGCTTGTAGAGAACAAAATGCTATTTTAAAACACATGGTTTGTACAGATACTTGTTTTCTCTTGTAATTTTTGTAAAAAAGTATCAAAACCTTCATGTATTTAAATATATATATATACATATACAGGTGGCTTTTTAAAATTACTTTTTATAGCACAAAGTGTTTGCAAACGCAGAGGATTTCTGCTGATTCTTGACTATGCACATGGTGCATAGCCTGAATGAACAAACTTCCTGATTTCTTATATTAACTGAAATTTTGAAGCTGTAATTCCTCCACCTCTAAGTTCTCCATACCCTGAAAATCCCCAATACCCTAAAAATAGTGTGAGAAGACTCCGATACTCTTATCTTCATGCATTGCCAGGAAAAAAGTATTTACTCTGAAGCGTTTAACTGATAACTCATGTATATTCTGTGAAATGATGAATGTATGGCTGCGGTGAGGGAGTGGGGTGGAGAGGTTCACATTCCTGTGTCCTCTCCCCAGGCCCACCAGCACCAGACTGGACAGTGCTTGTGGTCCCCTCTCCATGTCTTCAAAATTTCCAGTTTTCTTTTTCACTGTTGAGAAAATCTCAGAGGCTCCTGACAACATGGAATGCTTATGAAAATCCCTTTGCCTTTATTAGTCTTCACTGACCATATCAAAAAGCTTCGACTCAAATATATGAAAAGCAGTCAGTTTCACTTTGGCCACTGGTAGGCTTGAGGCTGAAGACTGTCATGCCTGCAAAGTGCTGATCCATTTTCTGTGATGCACTTGGTGCCTTGTACACAATAAATGACCAAGAAATGTTTGATTATTTGTGTCAGAAATTAAATAGAAATATTCTATAAAGTGCTTATATTGAACCTGTCTTTCCATCCAGCCTCATTTCTGGCTAAGTCCCCCTTGAGCCTTTTGCTCACTGCAATGAATTCCACACAGTTCCTTAAGGTTGCCATGCTGGTTCACGCTTCTGTGTCCTAACTCAGTGTCTCCTCTGCCTGAAGCAGCTTGAACACCCCTACTTCATTTTTAAGACTTAGTTTAAGGTCACTTTTCCTATGATGCCTTTCTTGACCTCATCTCCTCAGGCAGAAACGACCTCTCTCTTTGTGCCCAGACAGTACTCTCAAGAGAACCTATTCCTTCTTTATTTGCACATATGTCTTCTTCTACTGCTATTGTGAGTTCGTAATGACAGAAAACATGACTGACCTGTACACCTGCAGTCCCTGGCACTTAGCTGGTAGCTAGCAAATGGTTTCAGTGAATAAACATACATTTTGCAATCACATAGATCTGGAGGGAGAGACAGTAGTTACTGCTGAGTTTAAATCCAATCTCAGTCTGAGGTTACAGGTTACCTCAATCTGTTTTATAAATAATCATGCTATCAAGAGTAAATAAATAAAATTTTAGTTTTCTCCGTTTCTGGAAGGCATTTCTGCCAATGCCTTCATAATTCCACTGGAAAGATAGGCTCTAAGATTGGTAGCAGGTCTGATACAATGTTTGGGCAGCCCAAAGTAGTCTCCTGGAAAGGAAAGGGAGGAAAAGGACTGGGACTAGTTTCTTTTAAAATTAAAAAAAAAAGTCTGATAAAATTTCTGCCCTCCTGATCTTATCTCTAAGCTTCCTTCCAGCCCTGTAGTCCAATGACTCTATGATCCATTATTGGCTGTAGACAGATGATGGCACAGGGGGAAAAGGCAACAGAGTTGCAACTGCACCTCAGAATGCCTCCAAGAATAGGGGAGGATGGACCTGACCCCTCAGATTTCATCTAATTTACTGCCATTCAACGTTCAACACGTGAGTATTCCGCAGATTTTTTTTTGGTAAGTTGTTCCCATAGCTGCCTCTTTCAAACTGTAGTTGTAGCGTATGCAGGAAACATGGATAATAGCTCAGAAAGTTGTGTTTCACCATCATTTTGAGGTCTCAGGATGAGATCCTGTGAAAGCCAGGATCTGACTGAAAGTTTAGAGACTCTGCATGAGTCAGTTATCATTTCCTCCAGGAAATTCAATTTCTTTGGAGGCAGGTTACAGAAAAAGTTGCTTGCTTTGTATAAATTTCATCATTTTTCTTATAATTTCATCAGTCAAAAAAATAATTTCACTTTCCATCCTTGAAAGAATAGTAGTGACTGAGTTCAATAGGAGTTAGCCACCTGTTCTTAAAATTCTGTTCGGTATTAGTCATTCTAGGTCAACTGCATTTAGCCTCTTGACGAATGCTTCAGGACAATCAACACATGAAGAAATTGCTTGTTTATGCAAAGCACAGTGCCCAGGCTCCAGAACATAGTTGTTTTCTCAGAAGTTAGAAGACCATGAGTGACGTAGAGAAAGGTCCGAGGAACAAAACGGGTGACAGAACTCCAGAACGTCTGCCTGGAAATTCAGAGGACATCAAGCTGGTAAGACATCCAAGCTTCTCTGAGTTGGGGGCAGCTGGGGAGTGGAGGGGAGGAATTTGCTTAAAAGTGTCAAGCTCCAGGTATGCTAAGGTTAGATACAAGTCCTCTGTTCCTACGTAAGCCAAACACTTCCATGTCACACCTTGTCCCTGGTTGTCCAGTGGGAGTGAAGTGGCAGAACAGTAGAGTTAAGAAAAGACCACACCTTGGATAAGAGCCAGTGGGGACTGAATTCCTTCTGCGACTGTAGGATTATGTTTTCAATGGGAGACCCCCACAAAGAGAAAAGCTCACTTTTTCCCACCTCCCCAAGGCCCAGGAAAAGCAAAGTAAGTGTCCACCATGAAAAAAAAAAATCTATACATATACCCAGAGTTTTTCCTTTTATTCACAAAGCAGTAAACCAAATCCCTATGTGAACATATGTTATCAATAGACTATAGTATTGCATATGCCATTTCCCCCTCAAATAGGACTTTAGGTTTGGCCACTTTTTCTGACTTAAGCCAAAAATTAGTTTCATCTATATGAATACCTGATGGTAACAAACCGATGTATTACTTTAAATTGTTTTCCCCACCTAAAGGAAATGGTAGAGTAAGGGGCAGGGAGAAGTAAAGATGTAATGACACCTGTCCCACCGTCCTTATCCTCACCCATGCATACTCAGAGGTCAGTGCCTGAGCCAGTCCCTAGAGTAAACATGGGCTGTTCTAGAAACATCTCCACTTAGCTCTCTGTAAAAGTAAGGATGGCACCCTTGGGGTGCTTAGAGGAAACCTAATGAATTCAACCCACATTGTCCTAAAGGAAAACGAAACTACTCGAAATGCTGAACTTTAAAACAAGGAGTAGCCGAGGTTCAGGCTCGGTCTCACCTGCGCTCCCGAGAACTCCTGGTGCTCTGTGAAGTCTGTACACTGGCCTTGGCCACGGAGAGAAAGCCCAGGTGAGAGTCACAGCAGCCACGGGTGAGCTGAGGGGCTTCTCCTGACTGACGGGGGCTCCAGGGGTAGAAAAGACCTGCCTTGTCCACTGCATGTTTGCACAAACCATGGTACCTGTTTTCTGAGCCAGATTTACAAAGGCTTTTCTGAAAACCACAGACACCCCTCTTGTGGACTGTTTTAAAATATATTTATCTTTATGTATTGGAACAACAGCCATAGATGCACCTCTTCTCTACAGATTTTTCTCTCATACACGCACACATAAACATAAATGCACACAGAGTCTGCGCAGTGGGCCAGTCATACCAAAAATAAATACTCTCATATGTCTCTAAATTACTTATAGAACTAACCTTGTTTTTGAAATATGTTAATAAATAATCTAAATGGAAGAGGGAGTTGAAGTGTTTTTTTTCTTTTTTTTTTACTTATGTTGATGGATAGCCACAAAGCATAATCATTTTATTTACAAAAAAACAAAACTCCCAAACCTAAAGAAGCCCCCCAAACCAAATACCCTCTGTAAATATAATTTTTAAATGATGAGTAAGCTACTGTACCATTGGCCCCTTTCGGTTATGTACATCATGTTAGTCACTCAGCAGTAGCTAGTCCATGAATTCCTCATGGGTAGTGCAACCAGTTAAAAAGTGTATAAAACATTATACATATAAAAACTCTCACATCCTTTGGATGTTTGCAGATCATCATAACTTTGTGGTTACCTTTCCGCAACATAAATTAAAAAAAAATTACGCACATACACACATACACACAGACACACAGACTCATATATATATAAACCCTTCCATCCAGGCATACACCATCCAGAGTGTAGTGCATGGGACTGAATTCCATGAGGCACGAAGGGAGTGGTCCCATCCTCAGGGCAGTCCATCATCTTCCAGGCTTAATGCCACTCGCTAGGGGAGACAGAGCAAAGAAATCATCATTAGACCCTCTGGAGCTATGTATTGGGTACCGACAAGATACCAGAAATTCTATCACTTTATAGGCATTAGCTCATACTCTTCAAACTACCTCAAGACACAGGTTTGTCATATTTATTTTACAGATGAGAAAACTGAGACTCAATGAGCTTAAGCAGCATTTGTCCTGGATCACACAGCAAGCAGGTGAACTAGAATTTGAATCCAGATGTATGTGAATCCAGAGCTGTGGCTTATTTCACCATTCTGTTCTGCCTCTTTGTAAAGAGGAGGGCTGCAGAGATCTAAACTTTCTCCATCTCCCCTTACAGGATTTTAGGTTTGCTCAACTTCAGTGGGTTCGCTTTGGCAAATGTTTAATCCCAGGTCATTAGCCTCTTGTCTCTAGCATGCTAATCACAAGCAGAAAGGTAATCGGCTGCACCCCTCTCAACTACTTACCCAGAATTGGAAGGCAATGCAGGTGAATGAAATTCAATCACTGTTTCCCTCACCCCTACTTTCTAGTCATTAGATACTAGACTTTTCTCTGCCACAAACAGCTGACCACTAGATGGTAGGCCCACTAACCCCTGAGCCAGTCTATTCCACTGTGGACAGTGGACTTCCATTCTTTCCTGTACTGACATGAAATCTGTTTCTTTATATCTTCTGATGTTCCTTGATTCTATCTCTTAGATTCAAAGAGCTCTATACAGACGACCCGTGAAAAGTTTTAGACAGTAGTTGAGTTCTTTCCTTCTTTCTGAGTGTTTTCATCTCCAGGCTATATCTCTAGTTTTCTCCAATTGGTCCTGATGTAATCCCGTGTCCCACTCTTCCATTTCCTGGATACCCTCCTTTGAACAGACCCTAGTGTTTCAAGATTTGTCTCAGCTGTATGAATTTGGACTAACCACTTCACCTCTCTGAGCCTTGGTTTCATCATCTGTTAAATGGGAATAATAATAGGACCGACCTCACAGGGTTGTTGGGAAATCAAATGAGATCATGTATGGAGAGTGCTTAATATAGTACCTAACACACACTCAGGGCTTAGGGTTCTAAATCAACCTAACCAGCATAAAACAGACCCAGATTAGTTTTCCATCTCTGGACAGTCTTCAAACAATAAAAAGTAACTCCACTGCCTTTTGAATCATCTTTGGATTATTTGTGTTTTTGCATGAATGCCATGGCCTTGCTCCAGCAGCACAGGTATTTGAGACTATCTTCTTCTAGTCCAGTTACCCTCCCACCCTCCCCAAGATAGATCTCTAGGCCAAAAGCAGGCCCCAGCAGTGAGACCAGAGAAAGGACAGGGGAGAGAACAGGTTGTCAAGAATACTGATTTCCAGAGCTTCAAGGCTATTTACCCTATGATACAGTGGAAAGAGCATGGGCTTTTGTGTACCTACAGACAGGAGTTTGAATGCTGGTTCTGCCACTTCCTAGTTGTGATCGTAGGGAAGTTACTCAATTTCTCTGAGTTTCAGTTTCCTCATCTGCAAAATGGGGCTAATAATATCAACTATATAGGTTACTGTAAAGACTAAACAAGAAAATGTACATAAAACAGTAGTGTCTGATCCACAGTAGGTTCTTACTAAATGTCAACTTCCTCCCTCTCCTCCTCTCTTTCTCTGTGACTGGCAGGAGCTTATTCTTCAGGCCTTAGATTCACCAGGAATTGCTCCCCCTGAGGGGTTGTTTCCTTCTCTGGAAACAGTGACACTTTACATGTACAGAGTGCTTCACAGCTCGCAAAGCACTCTCACATGTGCTGTCTTGCTTGAACTTCATAAACTTAGGAGGCAGAGAGAATGGGGATGTTATTTCCATTTTATGAATAAAAGTGAGCAGAGAAATGACTGAGATCACAGGGCTGTGGAACAGTGGACCTGGGAGTCATTTCCTTACTCCAGGCTCAGCATTTCTTCCACTGTGCCCTCTCTGATCTTTAAAAATTGGTTAAGAACTGTTTGCTTGGGTTGGCCAAGGTTAAGGATCCTCAGGGCCATCCACTAATCCTCCCCACTTGCTCAACCTCATTTCTCACGTCTCCCCTTCACAATTAGCTTCGGCAGCAGTTCTGTCCGCCCTGCCCCATACTCAATCATTTCTCCCACATGCCATTTCCTCTGTCTGCAGCTAACCCATTTTCCCTCTTTGCCCCAACACCCAGCTCACAATTTGCAGCCTTTCAGAACCAGAGAGCCTTCTAGGGTTGGCTGCACCTGCCTGGTTCACACCCTCACTCATCAGCCCCTCAGACTCAGAGTGGCACTGCCCTACCTTGCACTTGACGACAGGCAGCTCGGAAAGAGGGTTCTTCGGGAGTTGGTGCAGCTGTGACCTTGGTTCCCCCGGCAAGACAAAAAGCTCCTTGAGGGCAGGGGCTGGGTCTTCCAGTTCTCTGGTCTCCCCAAGGCAGGGCTCTGCCCACAGTGGGTGATCAAAGCTGCTGATTGCCTGACAGGGGGATGGACTGGATGACCTATGAGGTCACACTCAGCCCGACTCTGCTATACAACCATGACATCTGCTCCAGCCACTTTGTGGTCCTTGCTCCCCCAAGCCATGCCTGTTGTGCCTCTCAGCCTTTGCACATGCTTCTTTCTGGAATGCCATTTTCCTCCTCTCTATGTGGAAAACTGCTATTAATCTTTCAAGGATACTGTTCATCTGTCACCTCCTCTGCGAGGCACTCCCTGCCTGATTTTCCAAACAGAATTAACAACTCCCTTGTTGATGTTTCCATAGCATTTGTTCAACAACTATTTACTGGGAGCCAACTCTGCTGTGCTAGGCACCAGGAAAACAGATTAATTAGACAGTCCTACCTCAAGGAGCTCACGGTCTAGTGGGGAAACCACTGAGTAAAAAGACAAGTAGACTATAGTGTGACAGGTGCTGTGATGGAGAGAGGAGGTGGGAGGACAAAGAAACCAGAGAAAGCTTCCTAGAAGAGGGGACTCCTGAGCTCCCCCCATGGCATTCAGCGCACCGCTATACAATAGCCAAGTGACTCTCTATAACTCCCCCTCCAACTCCTTAGAGCAAGTACATCCCTTCTTTATTCTTAAACACTTGGTATCTAGTGCGGTACTTGGCACATACTGGCATACAGTGTTTACTGAAATGAATGGCCAGTTACCTTTCTAGGTCAAAGGTTCTGAAAACATACTCAGCACATAGACAGACATTTGGCTTCTTTACACCAGGAAGAGCCTCTAGGTTTAGGGTGGTCCCGATACCCTTCTACCCCAACTACCTGCCTTAGCATTTCTGTGTCCCCCTAGCACATGGTACGTTCTTGGTAAATGTTTGAAGGAAGAAGGAAGGGAGGGAAGGAAGAAGGGAGGAAAGGAAGGAAGGCATTCTTCCAGCAAGGAGTACTTACTGCTGGGTAGACATGGCCAATCTGAGCACTCCTCCCTATGTGGAGCTCATCTTCATCCTCCTCTTCTGTTGTTTTCCTGTATACTGGGTTGTCGAAATTCATGCTTTTGGTATTCTTCCGCTTCCAGTTTCTCCAGATCAGGTAGCCACTCATGCACAGCAGGGCTATTACCGCTGGAGGAAGACACGTGACACTGAACATCCAGCAGGCTCCCACCCATTGCTCAAACAGTAGTGCGTTTCTTGCCACCACTACAACGTGACAATGTTCCTCAGGCTCTGTTTCTGCAGGTTTCTTTTCTGCTGTTGAGAACGCCTTTTCCTAGCTCGTCCTTCATTAACTACTTACTCATCCTTCAAAATCCAGCTCAAATGTGAAGCCTTTCTCAACCTCTCGCAGTATGGTCATTTATTCCCTCACGTGTGTCCCAGTCCACAGTGTCATACCTTATACATGTGTACCCCCAAGGAGACTGAGCTCTTTGAGGGCAGGGACTGTGTCTTTTTTATCTCTCTATGCCCAGTGCCTAGCACTGGAGCTCAGTAACGTGCTGACTGAATGAGTGAATTTCTTCACCACACTTCTGCCCTAATGCTGCTGCTTCCCTGGATTTCTCTAAGAAAACCATTCTCTCCTAAAATCAGAGGGTAGAGGGTGGGGAGGGGTGCTTCTTTCAAAGCTGGGACTCTACAAGGAGAGGCACATCTCTAGAAGCGGACACAGCAGGGAACCTAGGCTATGAGTTATAAAATATATATAAATGAATATATTAATGAGTAAAGGAGGACATTCTTAAATAGAGCTGGGCAAAAACGGAGCAAGCAGCTTCATAAGACAGTGAGCCAATCAGGTGGAGGCTGGGTGGCAGCTATCCCGGATGCTATAGAGGGGGTTTCTACTTTGGTAAGACTGTAATAATGAACAGTAATTGGTGCCCTTTAAAGATGGGAACAAGGCAAGGATGCCTGTTATTGCTGCTACTATTTGTTGTCCCAGAGATCTAGCTATGCAGTAAGACCAGATGAAAAACTGAAGGGCACACATGGGAAAGGAGAAACCAAACTGTCATTATTAATAGATATTGTATGTTTGGATAATCTTAGAAAAGCGGATGAAAAACTATTAGAAATAATTTTAGTCCATCAAGAATAACATAAAAAAATCAACAGCTTGCTTATTAATCAGCAATAATCAAATAGAAAGTGGAATGGAATAAGAACACATGCATAACAACCCAACAAAAACCTGTAAAATACTTGGGATTACCCAGCAGGGAACGTACAAGTTCTATGTGATCTACAAAATGCTACTGAAGGACACAAAAGGAGGCTGAAATAAACAGAAAGATATGTCATCTTCCTTGCTGGGAAGATTCAATATTGTAAAAATGTAAATTCTCCCCTCATCAATTTGTACATTCAAAGCATAAGATTCCATTGTAACTTTTATAGAATTAACAAGATGATTCTAAGGTTCACCTAGAAGAAAAATTGAATAGAAATAGCTAAGAAAATGTTTCAAGAATAATAATGACCTATTAGACATTAAAATATATCTCAAAGTTGTGCTTCTAGTAAATGGGAATAGAGAGACAACTGGTGAAGGAGCAGATCAAAGTACGTATTAGGCATGTAGTTCATAATAAAGATGACAAGTCAAGTCAGAAGGAAAGGATGGACTACTTAATAATGGTCTTGTGAAAACTAGGAAGGCGTGTCCAAAAAGCCAGTTAAAGCTCAACCTCACCCTACCCTCTAAATTCCAAATGGACTAATATCTAAATACTAAAAAAACGCTTAAAGTAAATATATAGGGAGATATTTTAATAATTTAGAATGAGGCAGACCTTCCTAAGCAAGACACAAATTTCTGCTAATCTGAGGGGTGAAAGGGCAGGTTATATCAGGGAAAACAACATACACGTGCCTTTCTATAGAGCAGAGGATGGCAGCAAAAGAGCAGATTTCTCTTTCACTAAACAATGCTGAGTATTTTCCAATCGCTCCACTCAAAGTGAGCCTGGAATGGTCTCACCATCACCTGTACTGACGAAAGCCTTTCAAGGCCAATTCAAAAGCCACCTTCTCTGGAAGAGCCACCTCCTCTCCTCCACAGGGCATCGTGCCTCTATTACAGGCCATAATAATACGTATTCACACCTTTCTTGTATCACTTTTCTATGATTAAAGACTGAAAGCTCTTAAAGTCTTTTATCTTTTTCTTCCCTGGACCCTTGGTGCCTGGGACAGTCCCTTGCATAGTTAAGAGTTTTTTAAACTTTCACTCACTAACTCACCACCATACTGGCGACTCCCAGGATAAAAGGGCAAAGTCCTCGTCCTTGAGGTACTCATGGGTAAGGAAGGGAGATAAACCATGAATGGACAATCACAATTCAAAGATCCCACCAAGAGAAGAGACTGGCATGAGAGACAAGACGTGCAGGATATTATGGGAACATCAGGTGAGAGAGAGTGAATCAGCCCCGGGGGCTGTCTCTGAGGTTTAACCAAATGTCATATTCTGGCCGTATTCCAAATCCACCTGCTCCTGCCCTCACACACCATTTCCCATTCCTGGCTTTGCTCATGCTGTCTTCACTTGCTCAGGTTTCTCTTGATATCCTTTCCACTGGCTCAAATATCATTTCCACTAGGAACCCTCCCCTGCCCGCTTCTCTTCTCTCCCAAGTCCAAGTTAAGTGCCTCCTGGCACTTTGACTGAACTGCATATTGCTTCATTTTAGGAATTACCATGTCAGAATCAAGTATCTGTTATGTGTGTCTCTCTGACAAGTCTATAAACTTTCAGAGGACAGGAACCATGTCTTACTCATTTTTAACCACTTTCCCTCCCCTTATCACAGAGTCTAGTACATGGTAGCTGCTTAATAAATGTTTGTTGAAAAACCAAACAGGAAGAAAGCAAGATAGCATGATTTATTAAAGGAGGTGCAAGTCGCTCTACTTATTAATTCAACAAATATTTCCTCCCGTGTGCCAGATACTGCAGGGAGCTGGGGAGAGTGGTGAAAAGAGGGACACAGCCCTGTCCCCGTGGAGCCTATAGTCTGGCTTCACATGGCTGGTGTGTAGAGTGTCAATGAGGGGCAATGGGGGAAACATCTGGACGGTTGCCTGGGGCCAGGTCTGGAGAGCCTTGTGTGCCAAGCTGAGAAATCAAACTAAATCAGGACTGGGAGGTGAGCAGGAAGGCTGCCAGGGCAGAAAAAGTCAATGAGACAGGTCAGGGCACTAAGTACTTTGTCCTTCTAGTGCTTTTTCCTAGACCCTGGGCAGGGTCTCTTTCTTTTCCCCAGTGGCTCGGGGCCACACTCACCCATGGGCACGACGATCCCAATGACAGCAGCGGTGACTGTTGAGCCCATCCTGCCACCTTCATTCCCATCTGCAAAACACACATGTTTGCTGACCGAGTCCAAGTCCTTGTTGGCCTCAAGCAGGAAGAACTACCCAATTGCTTCTTGCCCTCATTCCAAAATGATGATCCTGGCTAATGTCTAATCATTTAGTCTTTCCAGATCCCATCAGGACAGAAGTCATCTCCATTTCACAGATGAGGAAACTGAGTCTCACTGGGGTTTGGGGGACTCACGGACAAGTGGCAGAGCGGGTACTCACATCCAGGACTTAAGCCTAAGTCCCTCAGCCTTTCCATAGTATGAGGGTGGTAGGAAGCTGGGGGCTGGTGTGGCAGAGTAGCCCTTACATCTTTATGTGGCTGACTGCCTGGGGCAGTTGCCTTTTTCAGCCAGGATCTGATGCTTAGCCTGTCTTGTTTCTTGTCCATTTTAAGTAATTAAAATGGGACACAGTATAATAGTATAAATAGAATCCAGAGCACAAGCCCCTGGGTCAGACTTCTTGGGTTCAAATCTCGGCTCTACTACTTACTACTTGTGTGACCTTGGACAAGTTGTTATATGTATGTAAAATAGCCTATTTATCTTTAAAATGAGAATAATGGTATACCTCCTTCCTAGGGATATTGTGACGATTACATGAGATAATTCATGCAAAATGCCTCCCCAGCACAGTGCCCGGCACAGCCTTGCCTAGTTCAGAGAGGGCTGGGGATGGGGTAGGGGTTGCTGTGAAGCCCGAATAGGGTCTATAAAACACACTCTAAACTGACAAGTGCTGGGAAAGTGTACTATATATTTTTAAAAGGAAGTTGTGTCCTCTTTTTCACGCTTACACTCATCTTCATTGTAACATCTGTATGGACCTTTTTAGTTTAAATAGCAGCTTTCCCTTGGATCCTCAGGACAGCCCTCTGAGGCGTGAAGAAGGGCTAACGTCTACATTTGCTCCAAGAGAGGAGATGACTGTCCTCTGGCAATGGCCCAAATGCTATCCTCTCCCTGTGTCTGTTTCCCCGGGTTACTCTCAGGGAACCTAATTATTAGGGGGAGAAAGGAGCTGCAATGCTTACAAAGTTTACTGTGGAAAAGCCACTGTCCTCTGCCTCCAGGGCCCAGTGATGTCGTAAGTGGTGAACTTAATCATTTCTATCTCATGGTTTGCAGAGAGTTATGAACGAACCATAGTTATGGATATGACTGTCTGGGGAACCTACTAAGGGTGCTGAGAACGAAGAGCAGAGCTTTTGAAGTTTCCAAATCTGAGGGACGCTCCCTCATATACAGTCAGTAACGTGTGACATGGACACACTACCAGTGCCCGCAGGTACTCCTGTTTACACAGCCTTCTCCGTGTCGCATGGCAATCTTGCGAAGCAGGCAGGGTAAGGGTTATTATTATCCCACCGTGCAGGTGAGGAAACTACGGCTCAGAGACAGGAAGTGGCTTCCCTCAAGGCCCTCTACACAGTAGAGCACCTACGGACTCCTAAAGCGCAGGTTGGCGTTCACCTCCCCCTGCTCCCCCTGTGCAGACATCCAGTATTCAGCGCTGCTATGGCCTCTTCTTCCCACAGCTCCCCCCATCCTGGCTTCCCTAGGACCCGCCCATGTCATGAAAGAAGGCAGAACTCGTTTCCTTACAGTGCTGGGAGTGGTTGCTGGTTGCAGGGCTTGGGGCAGACGGGCTGGTGCTGGGAGCTCTGGGGACACTAACTGAGCTTGGGACCGCTGCTGCCAGGCTCGGTGTCTCTGTGCTGTGGTTCTGGTAGGTGGTGCTGTGGACGGTGGTCCCAGGGGCTCTGGTGTCAGCTACTGTCCTCGTTGTGGTAGAGGCTAACGTCGTAGTTGAGGTAGACTGAGGCGCTGAAGGGGAAATATCATGAAGGTCACTTGGATGGAGAATTTTGGTTTCAGTGCTTAAATTTTTGCCCCTGGGAGGTTCACTTGTGAACTCAACCTCATGGCTCAGCTGAAACTCCTTCCCTGATCCTCCTTAGCTGGGTGCCACGCATACTGCACTTTGACTTGATAAAGATGAGTCATTAAAACAGTGCTGGAGAATTAGGTGTGGGCAAGACCACTAAAAAAGACTGGGAAGAGTGGAAACCATATAAATCTAGAAGGATTTTACATTGTTACACTGTAAGGTTTAAATTCTCACCTCACTTTAAACACTGGAACCTGGAAATCATACATGGTGCAGCAGACTTACGCTCAAAAGGCTGTGTCCCTTCATCAGGACTGGGGGATGGATATAAATTTATATGGTTGAAGCATTAACTGACTGTTAGTTCCAATCACAACACAAAAGGGCATCTGGACAGTGTGTTAAGTTCTGGGCAAGTTCATAATCACCTGCATATAAATAGTAACAGAAGCCATGGGGATCAAGGCTTTTTAATTCAAGGTCTTCAAGGGGTTCCAGATTCCCCTGAAACTGAATTTGAAATGTTGTACGTGTATGTGTGTTTTTCTGGGAGAGAAAGGGAGAAGAGAAAGCCTTGGCGGGACCCCAGGGGACACCAGCATTCAAGGTAGGTAAAGAAGAGGAGCCTGAGAGGCAACAAGGAGCCAGCCAGAGAAGGTGGAGGAAAACCAGGAGCACGTGCTTTTCCAGAAGCCATGGAAGGCTTCAGCGGATGGGATCTGGCTTTGCCAGGGGCCACCCCTCCTGGTCGCTCTGCTCACCTCGGTAGCACCTCTTCATGTCAGGGCCCAGCCACATGGTGTCAGGACAGGCACACGTGTACTTGGGAGAGTGGCTGGAGATCTGAGGAGCAGGAAGGCACAGGTACTCACAGCCTCCTTTGGGCTGGGCACTCAGCTCGCAGGCGTCTGCAGCTAGTGGCACAGAGAGACGGAGCGAGAGAGGGAGCTGGGGCGCAGACAGGGCCTACCAGGCTCTCCCTCCTCTGAGGGCCGGGCCCTCCCCACTGGGCTTACTCAAAACAGTTTCGCTACTACTTTTACTGGGCACCTTCCAGCACTGTGCCTGGTGTTTTACCCCCACAGTTTCATTTAATGCTTGTCAAAGCTACACCTCTAGTAACTTTAGAGACAATTTGAACTGACATCTGTTGTACTCCAAAGTCCATGATTTTTTCTCTGTCACATGCCATGTATCTCTCTTATTTAAATTTCTAGATCTAGAATCAGGCGTCAATCTTATTTCTTTACCCCTTTTTGCTTTCCCACCCTTCCCGTTATAGTTAGAATGAGGGGTTGTTGCCACTACTTCTGGGGGTGCTGCATTGAACGTGAATGCAGCCTGCCTCGTGGAGGGAGGGTACAAGGGCAGGGAAGGCTCACCTCTTGGCTGCTTCAGCTCATGGAAGATGACAATGTCATGTGGGTTATTGAGGTTCTCAGCTAAGACAGAGATTTCCAGGCCATTGAGCCGATTTGCACTGAAAATGGCCTCATTCTCCAGGTCTGTCCAGAACACCTTGTCCTGTGGAGTACAGAGGCAGAGGACGAGAGGCCTAGAGCCTAAAGCCATGACCTCAGTCTGAGGGCTCGGCCCGAAAATACAGCCACAAGAACTGCCCTGAGCTCTCCTGTCCAGATTCATTGTGGGATTCTCAGCTTTGATCTGTGGCATATGCTCTGGTTCCCTTCTGTCTCAGAGGGTTACTCAGTGATTCTGTGCTTTGGCCTGAAGCCTGCTCATTAATGCTGAGCTAGGCCTGCTTCCTGGAGTTCAGCAAAAACCCAGGGTGGGGTTTCTATAGCTGTCACCATTACTAGGGTCTGGGACCAAGATTGAAGAGGATGTGTGATCCAGTGAGCATGATCCCTACTGGGCTTCCTACAGCCTCTGGGCATACACACATACGCATGCAATGGTTAGTCATACAAGCCTGGATGTGCCTCTGTAGGCAAATCCACATTTACAGGTGCAACCGTGCAGCCTCATGTACAGATGCAGACACGTAACCTCATGCTCATCTACGCACCCAAAGGCACACTGGTACCTAAATGAACATCTAAGTACTGGTATACGTATTTATACCCACAAGCACTAGCACACACAGGAATGCACATTTTAAAACTAATGCATTTATGTGTACACATGCACATACACATACATGCCACATATATGCACAAACTCATACACATGTCTGAACACACCTGTCTTTTGAAGCAGGGGCTGGACTTGGGAGGTGGGGCTTTGCCCACAATTTCAGAGCTGTGTTGGGTGATGCCACTCCAAGCAAATATTGCCAGTGCCCTCCATAGATCAGTGTCCCCTTGCTTTCCCTCCCCTCGGTGGTAGAGTTAGTTTTGGGGAAGAGGTACATGTGTGTGAGAACCTGGTTGGTTCTGGCTTCCTCATTCCCCAAGAAGAAAGGTTGTTAGGATCAGAACACAGGAAGATCTTGACTCTGCACCCTCCTGTGAGCGCCTTGATAATGGGGATGATGTCTGAATCACTTCTATGATCCCACGGTCCAGCAAAGGTCAGTAAGTGTGCTGAGCTAAATAGCATCTCTCAGGCCATTTCCAACAGTAAATGATACTAAGAAAATGTGTATTCCTTCTTCCTTCCCTCCCTTTATCGGGTACCTTCCCTATATGTGGGTACAGTGGGGGTGCTGGGGGTACAGAGAGGAAACATACATGGTCTAGAAACTTACCTATGAGAAGTGCTCTGAGGGAGGGGCCTTGGGGAAGGAGCATAGGAAAGGCTGCCAAGTGGACAACAGGCTGCAAAGCCTCTGTTTGCAGGCAGCACACAGGTTGTGTACAAACAAGTCAGGTGGCTTCCCTGTCCCTTTGTTTCCACTTGGATGAGTCTCAGGGAGTCGTCCTATTTGAACAGCCTTTTCCAGTCTCCGGCTTCCTGATGAGGCCATGCATCCCCTCACGGGTCTCACCTCAAACACGGCTATCCCAAAAGGGTGGCTCAGGAAGTCAGGGGAGGAAATCAGCATCTTCCTATTGCCTCCACTGAAGTCAGTGCTGGACAGCTGGTGCAGCTTGGAGTCCACCCAGTACAGGCGCTGGTTCAGCAAATCTAGGGGAGGGAAAGGGGATGGTGGGTCAGGTTGTGAGCC
Organism: Camelus dromedarius; assembly: GCF_036321535.1. Classification (NCBI taxonomy): domain Eukaryota; kingdom Metazoa; phylum Chordata; class Mammalia; order Artiodactyla; family Camelidae; genus Camelus; species Camelus dromedarius. The sequence goes on along the minus strand of NC_087449.1, from coordinate 32,720,043 downwards.
TGGGACGGCAGCCTGGATCTCTGCTCCTCTGTGCCCCTCCCCTGCCCACATCTCCAGGCTAGGCCTCAGAAGGAGGCCAGCTCCGGGCAACCATCAGGAAACACAGGCACTGGCACGATGAGGGGAAACAGAAACAAGGCCCAAGGAGCTCCAGGCAGTGGTCAGGACCAGGTGCCAGAACAGGCCCCCAGTCCAGGGAAGGCAGGGCTCACCCAGGGTGATTCCGTTGGGCCACTCAATACCATCTGACACCAGCGTTTGCCGGTCCACACCGTTGAGCCCAGACTTCTCGATCTTGGCCTGGTATCCCCAGTCAGACCAATACATGAACCTAGAAGAGAGAAGAACCCAACTAGGTTTCTTGTCAGGGGACACAACTGGAGTGGTCTGGATCACAAAGGCTCAATGGCCTTTGGAATGTTGAAGACGATGCTTAGTGGGGATTGGCAAGACTTGTGCAGGTCACCGGAACCAGCAAATCTTAAGAACTGGCTGGCACTTCAGCCTTCATCTCACCTGAGTGCCTGGAGACTGTATTCCCCGAGAGTACACCTGACCTCAGCCAAACAGCCCTGTGAGCCCATCTCTCCCACTTCCAGCAGCTGAACCAGAGCCCCAGAGCACTGGAGTGGGAAGGCAAGGGCCTGCCAACCCTTTCTTACCTTCCTGGTCAACAGAGGAGAACACGGACGACCTACCCAGGGTCACAGTGTTAGAACTCTGTCCAGGGCTCCTCTCTTTTTTGTCCTGAACATTTCTTGAGTATTTACTAGGTGAATAGTCCCACCTCATTTACTTACTAATGTAGTGTTCACTGCACTCTCTAATCCAGTCCCTACAGAGCAGGCAAAATGAGCTTCTAAAAGTAGAAGTTGTCATTCTCCTGTTTTTTTAAACTGAGATATAAGACATATAACATTACATGAATTTCATGTGTACAGCATAATGATACTTATACATATTGCAAAATGATCACCGCAATAAGGTAGTTAACATCCAGCACCACACGTAGCTAACAAACTCTATGTGTGACGAGAACTTTTAAGATCTATTACTCTCCTGCTTTTAAACTTTATGGTGGCTTCTCCTATTGACCTTAAAATAAGATCCCAAATCCTTATCACAGCTGACAGGGCTCTGCGTGTCTCTTCTGCAGCCACTGCCCGCCTCCCTCACACACCCCACACCTACCCTGCAGGGCTCCTCTTAGGTCCTTCAGGGCACCAAAGCCTTCACAGAGCCTTTTTCCTCCCCTTCTCTTGCTATTTAGAATAAATGTCTTTCGAGTAGATAATCTTCCTCTGACCTCTCAGCGTAAGTAACTTCTCCCTGTTATCAACTCTTAAAGCACCCCATTTTTCCCTTCTGTAGCTCTACAGCATTGGTTATTTACACATGCAGTGCAGTGTGTTTGTTTACTGTCTGTTCTCCCCACTAGTTTATAAGCTCCATTGAGGGCAGGCTCCTCATCTGCCTTATTCCTCATTTTATACCTGGCAGGTAGCTCATGTGTGGCAGAGTCCTTATTTACCACTTGCTGAACAAAGTAATGTTTTCATTCTGGCCTTACAACCACCCCCAGAAGGGTATAATCATTAGTCCCACTTTACAGATGAGTAAATTGTGACTCAGAGGGGCTGACTTCCCTAAGATTACAATGTGAAAAAGTACTGAAGCCAGGCTTCAAATTCAAGTTCAAATTCAAGCTGGAGTCTAAAGCTTGTGTGCTTAATCCTCTCCAAAATGCCTCTGCTGAAACCTGGCATCAAGCCAAGGCTAGCTCAAGACTAGGGGGCTGAGTGCTTGTTCTGGACACCTTCCATTTGCCACTTTGAATCTACTCTCTCCCCATCTCCATTCTGCTTTGAACACCGAAAAGCTGACTCATGTGGGAACCACATCAGTGGGCATGGCTCCCTAGCCTTCTGGCCTCCAGCTGTGTTCAGCAAAATCCTGGAGGGGGAAGGAAAGAGACTGAGGTCAGGATGTCTATTCCCCTGACCGCCCCCTACAAAGTTGGCTGGCTGATGTCCTAAAGGTGACCCTCTCTACCCCTCTGTCCTTCCCAAACTCAGATAACCCTCCCTGCTCCCTGTTCTTAGTCCAGGATGGTGCATTAGACCTTACCTGCTCCTTTGTACATAGTCCCTTTATTAAACTGGCCTTAAATTTTATCTTGAGTATGCAGTGGGTTCCCTGCTGGTACCCTGCCAGATCCCCAGTGGACAAGGGATGGGCTGGGTGTAATTATATGGTTCGGAGGATGTGGCAGGTGCAGCCCAGGTCTGTGTGACAGTAGACAGGGAACAGGGTTGAGGTGGGCACTAAATGAGATGACTTGGTGTCTGCAGAGTGCCTGGTACTGTCCTGGATGCACCTGTGCACGCTTATTAAACAGCAACTATCAGTCAGTTCCCACAGCCATGCACACCCTCTCAGGGGGCCAGCCCCGCCCCCAGCTGCCCTCACTGGAAGAGGGTTTTCTTATGCCTGCTTAACAATTAAGGAAACAGCAGTAGGAAGAAGCTGGTGAGTCTGGCAAACTTATTATGATGCAGCTGCTTAAAAACCACACCATCTCAGGACATCCCTAGACGGAGGGAGGGGGCCCTGCTCTGTTCAGAATCCCTACCCCTGATATAGAGGCGTGGCCAGAGCAGGGCAGCCTGGAGCAGAGCAGACCCAGTGATTTCGGCCCTCAAATCTTGCTGGCTGTCCTGCAGGGCAGGGAGTAAACATGTTTGATGTAATTCCAGAGGCCAGTGGAGGAAGTCAGAGAGAGGCAGACTTGGGAATACGAGAAACAAACAAGCAAAAGAACACTTTCTAATGGGCAGGGCTGCCCCCAAATGAAACAGGCTGTGTGAGAAGTAGTAAGCTCCTGTCTCTGAAAGTGTGGGGGCCGCCAGATGCCCACCTGTAGCGTGTAGCAGCCTGAGGGAAGACTTCCTGCCCCAGCAGTGTCTACCAGGCCATCTCTAGAGCCCTGGTTTTATATTATGATGAGTGAGTAGCAGAGCCCTGGGAGAGCCCTGGCGACCAGTACCCAGGGAAACCTTGGTCAGGGGTTAACAGCCTGGGGGGCCCATGTGGCCTTTCTTCCCCATGGTCTGTGTCTGAGTGGCCCAGGGCCTCCAAAGCCCTCAAGATATCTCTTGGGACAGACACACGAGGACTGAGCGCCTTTGGGAGGAGAATGGGCAGTTCGGGGTGGGGACACTCACCCTCGCAGGGGGTCGACGGCAATGGCCCGGGGTTCACTGAGGTCACGGCTGAAGAGAGTGCGTCGGCGGCCACCATCGACTGTGGCCACTGAGATGGTCTTATTGCCCGAGTCAGTCCAGTAGATGTGCTTGTGGACCCAGTCCACTGCCAGGCCCTCTGGAGAGTGCAGCTGCTCGTCAATGAGGACCTCCTGCTCTGCTGGGTCGCTGGCTTTGTCCATGTAGGCGCTAGGAGCAACCAGGGCTGGCATGGGGTGGGCGTTCCAGCCCTGGGGCCCATCTGGAGCTGCCCTTCCCCCTCTCTTTTCCCTCTGGGCCATAGCAGTGGGTTTGAAAGGAACTTGGCTAATTTCCATTCAACATGTTCTCTGGGCCACTAGGGTAAGGATACAGGCTTGAGTCAGCCACAGTGTCCGGCCTGGAGGAGCTCAGTTTAGTAGGGACAGAAGTTTACAGCCAGATAATTACAACAGTGCAATGTGATTACAGAAAGTATCAGAGGCTACAGAAGCAGGAGAGTGGAGACTACATCATCCTGGAGGGTTGGAGAAGGCTTTGTAGTTGGCCCTGGAGGACCAATTCACCAGGAACACAAAGAACAGAAGGCAGAGGGAACAGCATGTGCAGATGCCATGGTGTGTGTTCTGGAACAGTGAGATACCCAGAGGGGGTGGAACCGGGTACATGGGATGTAAGACTGGAAGTAAGTGTAGGCAGGGGCCACATCCCGACGGGCTCTGCATGCCATGCTGAGGGGTCAGGGTTTCATCCTGGAGGGGTAACTGAACACGTCCGAGGGCATGGTCAGATAGGCATGTTAGATCACTGAGGCACCTGAGGAATATGGGATGGATTGGAAGGGGAGGGGATGAAGGCAGAGAGACCAGTTAGGAGGCTGTGACCTCATCCAGGTGAGAGACGAAGAGGGTCTGCAGGAGGGCCGTGGCGGTGAGAATGGAGAGAAGGGGCCATAGTACAGCAGACACTCAGGAGGCAACATGAGCAGGGCTCTCGGTCTCCCAAATGCCATTTTCCCCAAGCTTTTCTTCTCCCCATACCCTCTCTTTGGGTGATGAGTTCCACATTGTCCCCCGCCATCCATAACTGACTCTCTGATTCTGAGCACTCTCCTAAATTCCAGACTATAAGGCCAACTGGCCCCCCTCTGATGTCCCCTGGATACCTTGAACCCAACACGTCCCAACCTGCTCCTCTCAATTCCTCTCCTCTCAGCCAAACTGCCCACCTGCCCCCACGTCCCCCTCCACTGCTCCCATCTCAGAGAACAGTACCACCGTCCACAAAACCTCCCAAGCCAGAAATTAAAGCTCCCAAAATGAACCTGGGAACTCTTTCTCCAGCAGCCCCATACTCAGTCCGTCGTCAAATCCTGACTCTCCAGTCACAACTGTCAGACAGGCACTGCTCTAGCTGTCTCTGGGTGTGCAAGTATGACTGAGTGTGTCTGTGCATGATGGGGGTGTGGCAGGCATCAAGGTGTCACTGAGCAGCACTTGGCATTGCTTCCGTCCAGCCAGCCAGCCCACCATTTGTTCAACAGTTTACCCAGTCCTGCCTAGCGGATCTCAGGACAAAGAAAGGACATGACTACTAAAAGGGGGCCTGAGCACATGCAGAAGCACCTAGGACAGATCCTCCTTGTGTGTGTGAAGAGCCTTCCACTGGCTGTGCTGTGAGGGGCTGGACTGGGGGCAGTGCCACCCAGGAAGATCCTCCACCCCCGATTGGGTCAGAGGCCTCCTCTATACTTTTCCCTCATGATCATCACAATGGATGTCACTATGTTCTGAGTGGGGATCCTCCAGGCAGGACCAGGTCTGAGTCATCTTTGAGTCCCCAGGATGCAACACACAGATATGTGAGCTGCTCTGAAAGTCCTCACCAAACCCAGAGATTTCTTCCTTTCTGCCCTGGCTGAACAGTTCCTATGTCTTGCACAGCCCCATTAGGCCACCAGAGGTCAGTCAAAGCCCCAGTGTGTGGGGCTCAAAGCTGTTCAACGAAGCCCTCAGCATCAGCCCACCCAGCAGGTGGAGAAGTCCTGGCAGTTCCTTATCCACTGTGATCCTGCATCCCTTCCTAAGCCCCGGCTCCCTCCTGGGGAATCCTAGAGGCAGAGAGGGTGGGGAGGCCACCCTTCATCTCCTCCTCTGTCAGCCCCGCCCCAGCCCAGGCCTGGGGGCAGGACCCCGGCCTCGGCTCACCTATAGATCTTGCGGTAGGAGAGGTCACACCAGTAGATGCGATTGGTGGCAACTTCGACGTCCAGCGCCACGACATTCTTGAGCATGGGGATGAGACGCGAGTAGTCCCGCTTCACCAGGTCTATCCTCCGCACTTCATGCCGGTTGGTGAAAATTAGGGACGGGCTTCTGCCAGCTGCCATGCAGGGAGGTCGAGAGAGAAAGGGTCAGTGCAAGCAGCAGGGGATCGCGGCTCTGCCACTGGTTTGCTGGGGGGACGCCTCACTTCCTGTAAAAAGCAGTGACAATGCCTACCTCGTAGGTTAGAGAAGCAGATGAAATAATAGGTACTAGAAGGATAAGATGCAAAGCGCCAGGCGTTACAGAGAGATCTTTATTCTTTTTATTAGACATAAACTTCCCCCAAGTCTTTTATGACTCCCTGTTTCCTCTGGCCTGCACAGAAGGCCTTCCGCAGTGTGACCCCCCAGCTCCCTGTCCTGCTCATCCCTCACCCCTCTAACACCATGATTCCAGCCACCAGACTACCTGTCATTGCCTCCCAGCGGCAGAGCCTTGCTGCCTTGGGGTCTTTGCTCAGGTTGTCCCTCTACCTAGAACGCATTTCTCCCAGAGGCTGCTACCTCCTCTGCCTAGGGCCCCGCTGCCATGCTCAAGAAGGGACAATGTGAGCATTAAGTGCATCAGAAAGATGGCTGAGGCTGCGGGATGGAGCACAGATGTCAGAGCTGGGGGTGAGACTTGAGGGATGAGAGTCAAGGAGGCCACTGTGAGTCTCTAGTTTATACAGAGTGTATCTGGGGACATGGTAAGAGATGAAGCTGCAGATGCTATTAGGGACCAGGTGACAAAGGATCCAGTGAACAGGGTGAAGAGTTTGCACTTTATTCTGAGCTAGAAGTAGGGGTGGGATGTGTGTAATATAACAGATTATATGTGCAATAGGGCAACACACATTGTGTATACACAAACCCATTTTCAGATTTAGGATCAGATTTGGATGATCCTGGCTACTCCATGTGGAGGGTCACTGTCCCACAGGCCTATGAGGGCCTAGCACATAGCACAGGCCGCCATTGCTCCAGCCTGTTTTAGACGTAACGGCCACTCTGCAGCACCAGCACTGTCTGAGTGGCAGCGTCTATCCCTAGAGCTGCCTGTGCCTCCTCCCTGTCTTGTTTTCCAGCTGACACTTCTGCAGGCCACCTGTTCCCTGTCACTGTGCATTTGTGCCAGGTTAATGTGCCCCCTCAGGGCAGAGTGGGACCAGCACAGAGCTATGTGGGGCCTGGGGCTGGGTATGTGACCTGTGGGACACAAAGAGACTATTGCAAAGCAGGGCGGGTGGCAGGGAGGGTGTGGTACGAACAGAGGGCACAGAAAAACAGGGCTCCAAGCACAGGAAGGAGAAAAGAAGAAAGCTGGGGTCAAGGCCCGACTCTGTCACTGACAAACTGGTTTTCCTCACCCCAAAGTGAGAGCAAAGACACTTCATTTTCCCAAGGGCAGGAGCTGGGTTCCAGATATGAGGTGACTTTTACTGGGGGCTGTGACTGTGACGAGAGCCCTCAGAGCCCGTGTGTTTGTGATTTGAGTTTTTGTGTAACTGCACTTTAGATATTCGTCTGTGGGGGTTTGTGTATACGCAGGCAGTTGTGTGTTGTCTCCACTGCACATATATAATTCATGTCATGTGTCACACGTGTCCTGTGTGGGGGAAGAACAGGTGCATGCTACATGTGATGTGCTAATATATGTGCCGTACGCTGTACAGTTTGGGTGGTGCATGTTTTGGGTTTATGGGCTACATGTCAATTACTGTAGCCACTGTAATGTTATAACTTATAGAGTGATACTATATTTGTGCATCTGAATTCCAGGTTCACATATCCAACAGCCTACTCAATCCTTCTGCTTAGATGTCTAAACAGTTTCCTTAAATTTAACATGTCCAATCAATCTAATATTTCTCCAAGCCTGCTTTTCTCACCATCTTTCCCAACTCCATAAACAGCAATCCTATTTTTCTAGCTAGTTGGCCAAAAACCTTGGAATCATCTTTGATTCCTTTTTTTCTTTCACATTCCACATTCAATTCATAAGCAAACCTCTTGCTTCAGAATAAATCCGGACCTTTGAAATATATTCATACCGTCCACTTCTCATCATTTCCACTTCAACGCCCTGGTCCAAGCCACCAACTCTTCTCTCCTGGATTAATTACAGCAACAACCTCTTCCTCTTCAGCGGTTTCCTGACTTCCTCCCGTGACCCCGACTGTCTATTCTCAACACAGCCGCCAGGGGGAGCCCACTGAAATGTAAGGCGCACCAAGTCGCTCTACTCAGAACCTGCAAGGGCTCCCTTCCCCCTGAGAGTCACCTCGCTGACTTCATCTCCTCCTTTTCTCCTTGCTCCAGCTGCCCCAGCTTCCTCGTCATCTGAACACAGTAGGGATGCTGCTGCCTTCCGGCCTCTGCTTTCTGCGGTTCCTGCAGGTGAGGCATGGCTCACTCCTTCACGTCTTTACTCAAATGTCACCTTCTCAGGGAGGGCATGCCTGAACACTTGATCTAAAGCTGAAAGGCACTGCCCTCTTGGACTTCTCCCTTTATATTTCTCCTGAACCCTCATCACCACCTGCCATGCACTGTATTTTATTTATTTTTCTGATGTCTTATCTGTCTTACCCACAAGTGTATAAGTCCCATGAGGACAAAGATTCATGTCTGTTTTGCTTACTGCTGAATCCCTAGTGCCTACAACAATGTTAGGTGTAAAGAACAGAGTAAAAGGAGTGCATTCTGTTGGCTGATGGACGTTAGTTAGGTCTGCACATGGCCTGCTCTGTGTGGGCTGCCTATGCTGTGCAGTCAAGCCTGTGTCTGGCACTGTGCTGTCTCTGTGGGCTGTACCAGGCGGCTTTACGCAGGATCTTGGTCACTGAACCCTTGTTGATTGAAGAAGAGTGGAAGGCTGAGAGATCATTTCTAATGGGTGTTCTAGTGGGTGTCTGTGTGCAGTGCTGTGTATTTACACGTTGAGCACTGTGTGCAACCTGCTTCCTGTGTGTGTGTGTGTGTGTGTGTGTGTGTGTGTGAGGGTGTCCACGTCCAGCCCACATACCCGTGAAGCACACTGCTTCCTGCAGTCCCTCAGAGCCGCTCCCTTGCCCCCCACCTCAGGGTGCCCATACCAACAGCCTTGCAGTTCTTGGTCAGGGTGTCCATCTCATAGCCAGGGTGGCACTCGCACTTAAAGTAGCCCTTGTAATTGACACAGATCTGGCTGCAAGCGTCTGGGTCCTCGCACTCGTCGATGTCTGTGGGGAGGAGCAGAGGTCAGAATTGGCAGGAGGAGCTGCCTCGCTTGGGGGGGCGAGGGGAAGGGTCTCACCGCCACAGGTCTTCTGGTCCAGGAGCTGGTAGCCCGCTGGGCACGCGCACTCAAAGCCGATCTTGAGGTCAGTGCAGATATGGGAACAGCCACCATTGTTGTGCAGACACTCGTTCAGCCCTGGGGAGGGATGTGGGCTCCTGAGGGCCCAGGAGCCCAGGCTGGGGTGCAGGCAGCACTGGGGGTGGGGGCAGGACAGGGATGGGGCCTAGAGCTGAAGCAGAGATTCAGGGCAGCGGGCCTCCCCTAGAGCCTCATCAAGCCTCTGCCTCATTGGCCAGGTGGCTTGGGCGAGAGGAGGCTCAGAGAGCAGGTCCCTGCTCAAAGCTGGACACACAGACAGGGCAGAGTGGAACCAGAACTCAGGTCCTTTGCCTCCCAGGCCAGACCTCCATCCACCACCAGGCTGGAGGCAGCTAGGCAATATAAGGTCTTTCCTTTCACAAACACGTTTCTTATGGCTCCTCCTTCCTCATGACCTCGGGGTCAAAGGGGCCATGTCCTACCCTCAGGTACCCGACGAATCCATTCTGAAATGCCGTTGCTGAAACACCTACAGCCTCGGAAAGCCCATTTCCCTCCTGAGGCGGCTGGCTCCCCCACAGGATGGGCCGCCCTGTGGCTCCTGCTCCCCACCCGGCGCTGCCATATCAGGTTGGCCAGAGTCCAAGGGCGCCCTCAGAATCTCCTTAAAGTGTTGACTTCTGGTTCCCCACCATTCAGGTGCTTTTCTTGGATATACTCCATCTGTCTGTGTCCCTCTCTGGACAGGGCGCAGGGCTAGTCTGCCACCCAGAGGGGTCTGAACAGCGAAGGCTGCCCGCTCCTGATCTTCTGGTCTGCTAGGACTCTTTCTACACGGAGCTGTTGCTAAGTCAGTTCTCTCCCACCATGAACTACAGTGGATTTTTTTCATCTCCTCTCCTCTCAGCCCTTGTTCCTGTCCTACACTCAGTCACAGGTCTGGTCCCAGTATTACCAACTGCTGCAAAGGATGAAGTGATGTCAGGAGGTCACCTGGTTCCCCTATCCTCCACTCCCTCAACACATTTTGGCAGGGTACTAGTGGAGGTCAGGGAGGCCAGGACAAAGGCTCACCAAGTTCTCACAGCATCTTCTGGGCTTCAGAATCACAGAGAGTTAATTCCACAAGCCAAGGGAAGGTGCTGTGCCACCCTCTGCCCACCAGGCCCGCGCACGACCACTCCAGCCAAGCCAAGCAGAGCTGCACCGAACCAGCCATGGCCATGCACACGGCTGGTCTGAGCTGCCCACCCCGCCATGCACAGCTGGGTGCCCCACCCCCAGCCCGAGCCATGCTTAGGGAATATTCCCCTTTACCCCTGGGCCGCCTCCTGTTTCCCCAGGATGTTGGCAGAACTGAAACAACAAAACCACAGCAACCCCATGACTGGGGGATTGGGGTGACTCAGCCGAGCCCAGCTGGGAAGCCCCAGCTCCTTGAGGTGGGCTGAGCCATGGTAGCTTTGGGGTGGTCTCTGTGGGGCACCACCTCCCTGAATCTTTCTGTCACTGAAGCCCTCCCTGACCTCTCCTATACCATTTTGTTCCCTCAGCGCCATCCATTCACTTGTCCACCCACTCACTCAAAGCCTCAATCACGCATCACTCACTTCCTCCCTCTTCTGCAGGAGCAGCAACTCAACCATTGCATTTACCAAGCCCTGGATGGAGTGGCTCGTGTAGGATGGCTCTGAAGGGGGAAGGGGAGAGCCCCACGTGACTTAGGCTTTTATAAAAGAGGAAGGCACAGAGTCCTCCAGAGAAGAGGTGAGTCAGGGCAAGAGAATGGGTAGTGGGTCCGGACCTGCCATCCCTGTCAACCCTGCCCTGGAAGGCCAGCACCGAGGCCGAGGCTGAAGGGGAGTCTCTGGGCCTTCCCAAGTCTGTCTCGCCATGAGGTGATTCTGCTAGGGGGTCTGCAGGAGAGGAGAGGGGCAGGCGGTCCAGAGAAGCCTGCGGAGCATCTGAGGTCCGCCATGAAGTGAAGGGGCAGTGTCACTTCCCCCAGCATGCGCGCCCACCTGCATGCACACACCCGCGTACAAACACACACACCAGCTGACGTGCAAAAGCACAGACAGGCCAGGCCCACGGGCTCCACAAACACATTCACACAGACATGGGAGCCACAGAGACATGTGATGCAATTCTCTTGCCTTACGCAGAGAAGGAGCCATGGACACAGACACTGGCCTCTCACCAGCACAGAGACACAAACACATGCGTACATACGTCTCTTTGGTGTGTCATGCAAAAGACAAGAGAGAAGAGAGTTTAGCAGGTTAGTAGTCTCGGGGCGGAGCAGGTAGGGCAGGGGTCTAGGCTCAGCTGCTCCTGCTTCCCTAGCCTCTTTCCACAGCTCCCTTCTTTTGGGCCTTTTCTTGGCAGGGCCTGGGGGAAGTCTGTCACCTGCAAACTCAGGTGGAGGCTGAGCTATTTCCTAATCTTCAAAATCAATTTCTTAATCTTCCACAAGGACAGAAATGTGCTATTCCAGGGAGCTCTGGGGAATGAAGCTCCTCTGAGTCCCCAGGAGGGGAGGTACTGGGAGAAACCAGGAATGCCAGGAAGGTAGGTGACAGAGGGTCTGACCTAGGCTCTGCCCCCAGGACAAGCCCCTGACCTCAGAAATGAACCTTCCTGGAGCTTCCCTGGGTTTCCTGTGTGTTCTCTGGGATGCCCACCCACCTACAGTCTAGACTCTCCTGTTCTTTTTAGCCTGGAACCCACGCTGACAGCTCTGGCCATCAGGATGGCTGCCTCATTCTGCTCCTCACTCATGTCCAGCCTGTGAGTCTGATCTCCTAGAAAGCTCCTCACAGTTCAGGATGGTGCCATCCTCTGCTGTTGGGTCTGCCCTACCCTCACCTGGGCCTGGCCTGAGCCAAGTGGCCTTTGGATGTGCCTCATCTGGCCACCCACCTGCTGTTCCCCTATCTCTCCCTCTGCAGGGACTCCTGCAGGGGGGTTGAAAGGCCTCAGAGGCCAGGGCCCTGGTTAGGTCAGAAGGGAAACACTGAGGAAGAGAGAAAGTTCCAGAGTGAGCACACACTCAGGTCTGAATGTGGAAGAAATGAGGAGAGGCCGCGTTTGTGAGAGGAAGCATAATTTTTGAGCATCTGGACTGGAAAGGAAAGGCCCTTAGATTTGCAGAGATGCAGAACAAGAGGCCCCAAAGGCAAACAGCCCTGTCTGAGGCCACAGGACTGTACGTGAGTCCAGAGAGAGGGTCAGAGCAGAACGTGTGCAGAGGGGCAGGCAGGGCCGGGGAGGGGGCGTGGCAGGGAGGGTTAGTCCAGCAGTTGGTCGGAGACAGGTACCGTACCACACTCTTTCAGAGGCTCATCCGACCAGTCCCGGCAGTCCCTCTGAGCATCACACACTTTCCCGCCGTCCACGCACTCGCCACTCTTACACTGAAATCTGCGGGGACCCTCACATGTTGACTCTGCTGGGCCGGACAAGACAGTGGACAGCACCTGTGAGACCTTGGGCAGGGAAGGCTGGGCCGAGCCGGGCCAGTGGGAGGTGAGGAGAGCTCCAGCCCCAGCCCCTACTGGTCTCCAGAGGGTGCCCCAGGACAGATAGCTGAATACAGGACTGGTGGGAGCTCTGTCCACGGAAGGACAGGACCCCAGGGATAATCAGGATGCCCAAGGATCATCTAGGTGGGCAGGGGACCTATGCTCCAGGGGCCCTGGATACGGGAGGCCACCTTCTATATCCATTTCCCCAGATAGTCAGTGTCCCTGCTTCTACAAGGTGATGACCAGAGGGGCCATCTGAGAATTAAGGGAGCTCTTTGGGGAGCATGACTCAGCCTCTGCTCAGTCTAGGAACTAGTGAAGGAAGCTGCTTGGAGGCTTAGATGTGGACAAATGGTGGGGGCTGGACTTGCTGCAGTATCTTTCATGTCCCCAGTCCCCTGAGCCTCTTTCAGCTGTCACAAAAACACTAGTTCTGGTGCTGCCAGGACCCCCAGGAGGGGAGCAGGGTGACTTAGGGGGCAAATGATGCTCCGGGAGATGATGTGTCTCAGGGACCAAGCGGCAACCTCTCCCAACTCTGCTCTCTCCAAAGTCAGGGGAGACCTCAGGGCTTCTCCTCACACAGGATGCTGCCCCTTTGCCTCTGGCCACACGCACCCTGCAGGCAGCCAGCTTCGTCACTTCTGTCTGGACAGTCCTGTTCCTGGTTGCAGCGCTTGATTGCAGGGACACAAGTCCCATCCCCACACTGGAACTCGTCTCCACGGCAGGTGCCCAGTGCTGGCAGGAGAGGGAAGGGGAGAGGGTCAGGGCCAAAGAGGTGCTGGGACAGCTCTCTTCCCCCCTCCACCCACACCCCCACCTCATTTCCACCCCTGGCAAGAACACAACCAGTGGCTGAGCTTGGGAGTCTGCAGAGGACACCTGGCCAAGGCACTTTCAGTGTACAGACAAGGAGACTGAAGCTCAGAGAGGGGGAATGCTTCACCCAGGGTCACACAGCACTCTGGCTGGGAAAGCCAGGACTAAAACTCAGGTCTCCTGTTTCCCCATCTACTGTCTCTCCCCAGGGCCACCCCTCCGGAACAGACAGGTAGCCCTCTTTTGAGTCTTGGTGTTCATTGTTTAATGGTTTCATCCTTTCAGCAAACCTTTCCTGAGCACCCACTGTGCGGGTGGTGGTGGGTCGGGGGACACAGAGACTACTAAGAGCCTTCTCATCTTCTAGGAGCTCAAGAGTGCAGAGCCAGGCTGAGGGGCAAACAATGACGGCACCATAGTGTGGGATGTGCTGTAAGAGAGGGCAGCTCAGGGACCTGACGCAGCTGGGCCCATCTGGGCGAGGCCTTGAAGGATAAGCAGGCCCAGCAGAGGGGAGGTGAAGGGCTTCCTGAGTGTACCAGGGTCTCCAGCATTGGAACCAGCGGGTGACTGTCTAGGACATAGAAGTGCAAGGGTGGGAGGTATGACAGGGAGGGCATCACTGAAGGTCGCAGGTACTGGTGAAGACCCTGGCCTCTGGAATTAGACCTGCCACGTGACCTCACACAACTCATTTCACTTTTTCCAAGCTCCGTAGCCACCGTTAAAACATTAATTTGATCAGAGTAGGGCGGGAAGAGGCGGCCCCGCCGGCGGACGGTGGCGCCTCCGCGGCCCTGGGCGGGGAGCGCGGGGCTGCGCGATCCGGAGGGGCGGGGGCTTACGGCAGTCGGCCTCGTCCGACTTGTCCTTGCAGTCGCGGTCGCCGTCGCAGCGCCAGCTCAGGCGCACGCACTCGCCGCTGCGGCAGGCGAACTGGCCGGCGGCGGCGCAGGCGGCGGGCGCGGACGTGGCCCCGGGGCCCGCGCGGCCGCAGAGCTCGGCCGCCTCGTCCGAGCGGTCCTCGCAGTCGAACTGGCGGTCACAGACCCAGCGCTCGGGGATGCAGGCGCCGCCGCCGCCGCCGCCGCCGCAGCGGAACTCGCGGGGCCCGCAGGCCGGGTCGGCACAGCCGCGCTCGTCGCTGCCGTCGCCGCAGTCGTCGTCGCCGTCACACACGAACACGGCGGCCAGGCAAGAGCGGTTGCTGCACTGGAACTCGTGCGGGGCGCACACTGCGCGGGACAGAGAGCCGGTCGGCCCGCTGGATCCCATCCCCCGCGCCCCGGGCCACTGGTCCCGCTACAGGGGCCCGGACCCTCACCTACGGGCCAGAATGAGCCCTGCCCGAGGCCGAACAGTGTCCAATCTGGGTCCTGCCAGGGTCATGATTGGGCAACACATTTGCCCTCCCTGAGTCTCCCCAGCGTCACTGAAAGTGGGACTTCCTATCCTGCTGCCAGCAGGACGGTGGGACGAGGAGGGTCTGTAAAGCTGCATAGTGCAGCCTATCTCAAAGGACTCTGGGATGTTCTGGGAAATGATATGTAACACAATGCTGACCCTTCTAGGGAACAAGGTCTGGACCTGTTTCCTTACAACACAGCTCAGGCCCCTCCCCACCCCCAGTTTCCTTGCGTTATCCCATCTAAGTCCCTTTGCTTGGCATCCAAGGCCACTAGCATGGAGCTACTGCTCTGCTCCATCGCCTCACTTCCACACACATCCTGGCTTCACATCACACACTAGACCATTTGTACATGGTCCCACCTCCCGGCCTTTGCCCATGCTCTTCCATCTCCTGGGCACCCATCTCTTGCCCACCACTGTCTGTGTATATCACAAGGATGAGTCCTTATCCTTCGAGAGTCCAAAGTTCTATTCTACCTCTTTCAAAACACACTTTGTGCTCCTCTGCTTGGGAAGTTCCCCCTACCTCTGCTCTCCTATAGGGTGCCCTTCACAGCCTGCTCAGGTGTCTGGGTCTCATGTCCTTCTCTATCTGCCCCATGACCACAAACTGCACAGGGATGGGCTCTGAGACTGACCCACTTTTGTCCTGAAGGCCAAGCACAGAGCTCCCTGCAGTGAGTGGATATGGTGTGCATGGAGGCTGCACCAGCACAGCTATGAGGAGTGAGTTAGGGATCTGTAGTTCAGGGCATAGGTCAATGGCCCTGCCTGGGACCCTGGGTTTCCACTCTCTGGTGGGCTACTCTGAGTTCAGAGGCTGGGAGAGCCTTAGGAACCACCAGCCCAACTGCCAGTTTACAGATGGGGAAACTGAGGCCCTGAGGGAAGATTTGCCCAGGTTCACATAGTCTATCCATGGTGATGAGGGAACCACAGCTCAGGTTTGGTGCTCTTACTTCCCAGTCTGACTCCTCTCGGCTTTCTTTCTGGTTTTCTCCTTCCATCCTGGAGTACAAACTATTATAAGAGCAGCAACCCCGCCTCTTTCCCTCCTTCATTGCTTACATAGAGGCCAAGAACAGGTCTGGGGGACCAGGTGGGATGTGTATGCAGGGGCTGTGGCCAGTTAACCTGGTGATGGCAGCACCATATCTCTCCATTTGGGGGCGCCAAAAGTCTGTGTTTTTATTTTCTGGCAGAAAAATGTCATTTTTCATTGTTATTGAACATAAAGTAGACGATGTCTTCAGTTTCACAATGTAGGCAGCTCATGTCATGTGTTGCTGACAGCTCTATCAAGTTTCTGACAGATGCATTTCTTCCCCCTTCTGGGCTTCTGGGATGCTGGGGCATCAGTGGGAAAAGCACACCCTACCTTGTGATGTCTGTCCCTCTAGATTAAGCTGACACCTAGATTAGCTCCCCTCCTCCTGTCCAGACAGGGAGGGAGGACTCACTACGATGAGAGTTCTGGGAGGAAGCGCTTCCTTCTCCAAGATTTCAAAGCTGACAGCAACTTTAAGATCTATATCCTCAGGCCTATGCCAAGAGACCCCACTCCCAGCATTCATGGATGGAAGAAGCTCTGAGGGACAAAAAAAAGGAGAATTCTTTTTCCTTTGCCCTGGTGGTTGGGAGCTGGAGCAGAGAAGCCCAACAGGACCTCTGAACACTCCCAACTCCAATAGTTAACTGGGAACATTCCTGCCGCAACACGCCTAGTTAGAGCTATTCCTACCCCCTGCAACGGTGGTGATAGCCTTGATGACTGAGGAAACATTGGATTTTCTGGAGTTACAGAGGGAGGAGGATTCTCACTGGCCAGTGAGGCCTCACAAAATTATCACAGCTGGAGAAATGAGCCAGTACCACCACTCAGGCTTTGAAAATGCTGGCCCCAACCAGGATCTCCCCCCATCCCCAGAGGGCTCCTGCTTTGACACATCCAAACTCCAGGCTTAGAATCTGAGTGTTGTGACTCAGAACCCCCCAGAGGAGACGGCATTTCCCCTGGGCCAGGAAGGATGGCTAGGGTGCAAATACAGAGGCTGGTGCAGGGAGCAGGGTGGGAGACAGTGGTGGGCAAGTGCTTGGCAAAAGTCCCCCGAGCGCCCACCTGGATCTCAGCCCAGCCCCACAGCCTACTTACGACAGCCAGGCTGTCTCCTGAATTAATCATGAGCTCCCAGAAGGAAGAATGTGTAGGATTCACCTTATAATCCCTTCCAGAGCCTGGCTCCGGGCCTGGCACACAGTAGGTGCCCATCAGATATGAAACATGCATGTTCGGGCCATGCTCCCCACTGGCCCAGGCCTTGCTGGCCTGTTCCCTGGGAAGGAGATAATCCCGTGTTTGAAGCTCAGTGATGTGGAACTGCCCCAGTGACCACTTCCATCTGTCCCTGCTGAGGCTGCCGGGAACGTCTTCCTGCCCCACGACATTTGTGCTTGCATCTGAGAGTTCAGCAACGGTCGTCCTTCCCCCTTCAGGAATCTGCCCCCTCCCCCCGACACTGCCAGAGCCCTGGCCCAGGTCACCACCATTGCTCATCAGGGCCCCCACCCTGGTCTCCCTGCCCTTGCTTGGAGATCAGTACAGACTTATGGAATGGATGAGCAGATGTCAGGCATGGTAAAAAAAAAAAAAACTCATGGATTTTGCTGTCCAGACCTGAATTTGAATCTCAGTTCCATCACTCAGCCGTGGGCACTTTTCCTCGCTTGTCTGAGCCTCAGTTTCCTCACCCACAAATGGGGATGACAATGGCTGCTTGTGAGGTGGTTGTGAGGATGAAAAAGAACGTGTCTCTCCAAAGTGCCGGCCACGACTAGTGTCCTGACCATTCTCCTTCCTCTCCACCCACCAAGCCCCTGGAGTGCCCACCCCTCCCCAGAAGGCAGCCTGACCGTGCTTGGCAGACCCTGGGCCCTGACTCCCGACTCACGGGTGGCACAGCCGGCCTCGTCCGCTCCACTCTCACAGTCCTTCTCCCCGTCGCAGCGCCATGAGGCGGGCACACACTTGTGGCTGGTGGGCCCACAGCTCAGCTTCTCTGCGGGACACACCTGCTTAGCTGTGGAGACAGACAACATGCATGGCTTAGCCAAGGGGGACACAGGGCATGGCGCCAACCAGTCCTACCGCCCGGCTCCAGCCACCTGGCCCGAGGCCCTGGGAATTCATCAGGACTTTCCTGCCCCATGTCTCAGTTTCTTCATCTGAGAAGAAGCCACTGTTTGCCATTAAGACTTTCTGAATCCTAGACCTGACCCCACCACTACCCTGCCTGACACCCATTCATGGCCCCCTGGTCCCCAGCTCTCAAGCCCCTCCTTGATCCAGCCAACCCCTGCCTGCCTCACTGGCCCTACCTCCCACCTTTCCAAGCCTCCCCTTTAAGATCCAGCAGCATGGAGTCACCAGGTCCTATGTGTGTCTCTGCCATTTCACAGCTGTGTGCCCTTGAGCACGATGTGCCCCATCTGGGTTTCAGCTTGCCTTCCAGATCAGTGACTCCATGTTCCGAACCTGTAGATTTGAAGGGCTCACAGAGGCCCCGACAGATCCCTCCGAGGCCTCGACAGCTCCCTCCAAGGCCCCTCCCCTGGCAATGGCGCTGAGCCCGCTGCTGAGAGCAGTCGCCATGAGACCGGGCCCAGCGGGACCACACAGCTATAATTACTGCAGCTGCAATCAGAGGCTGACTCAATCAGGGGCCCGAAGCCCCAGGGCTGATTCTCAATCTGGGAGAAAGAATGAGAACCCTGATCATGGCTGGAGATAGCTCCCATCCTGAGCATCCCAAGATGACCCATGCGACAGACCCAGCCGAGCAGACGCATCTCAGATCTCCGTGGCTGGCTCCCTCTGCCTTTCAGGGTGTATATGAGGCTGAACTCAGTGTCTCTAGGATGTGTCAGGCACAGTGCTAGACGCTCCCATTTTATCTTTACAATAACCCAGCAGGGTGAGGATTATGTCGAGGCCTCGAGGGCGTGGACTCTGGAACCTGGCTGCCTGGGTTCAAATCCAAGCACGGTCACTCAATGCCTATCTACCTTGGCCAACAATCCTTAGCTCTGTGCCAATAAAATGGGGATAATACTATTCCCTACCTCCCAGGATTGTAATGATGACCATGTTAGTGTCTGTAAAGCACTGAGAATGCCCAGCCAGTGCTCACTAATGGTACCTACTATTTTTCTCCACATGTAGCAGATGAAGACTTGTTTATTCGCTCAGTGAGTAACCACTGAGCACTGCTGTGTACCAGACAGGGCACAGAGCACTGGGTCCTAGTCACACAGCTGTGAAGAGCGGAGGAAGGGTGCAGTCAGCTGTATCTGATCCCGAGACTGGGCACAGGCCACTGCACCCCAGAGGCAGTGGGATACTGTATCTCACCCTCAGTTTTTCTCTCTGATCTCAGACCAGTTTCCCCTCCTCTTACTTCCACAGCTGGGATGAGAGGCCACAGATGGAGAAAAGGACACAGACAAGATAGGGTTCGGGGTAGGTATCTGAGTCAAGACCCCCAGACAACATGATGCCATGGAAGAGGAGTACCAGGGACCCCCAAGTGTGGACCCCAGAATTATCCATAGGAATACAGTTCATAAATATAGGGCAAACTGTTGGGAATATGGGATTCATAGCAGTCATTTTACAGAAATTTCCCTTTACAAATAACTGTCAGGTAGAGCCCTGGAAAGCACTGATACCCAAAGACCCTTTACGAAGGGCTTCTTGGAGCAGTAGTGCAGGGTGGTGAGGGGACTGCGAGTCAGGAGGGGGGCCCAGAGCACCTCCATCACCAACACACTGCAGGACCTGAATGAACACTTCCCACTCTGGGTCCACTAGAACACGAGGGGGCTCAGCGACCAGTGTGTCCCAGAGTCCTGACCAAGGGGTGGGCATGTGAGGGCTGTTACAAGTGCAGGTTCCTGGGCCCGAGCTCACACTAGACTAAATCCAGACTCTGAGGGCAGAGCTCAGGAATCTGTACTTTAGTAACTCCCCACAGCCCCAGTCCCCTGGTGATTCTCACACACCCAATTTGAGAACCCCCAAGTTATCATTCTGCAAGTCCAAAACATGTAGGATATTTCATCTCTTAAATTCACACCCAGGAAAGTAATAGAGGCATTCTGTATGTTTGTGATGGGCTAGAGGGACAAGGCAACCCTAAGTCCCTAAGCCAGGCCTCAGGAAACGGAACCTCATGGGGAGCTGGCAGGGAGCCACTTACAGAGCACTGCACTGGGTCAGGCTGCGCTGTGCTGTTGAGCTGATAACTTCCCATGTCAGTCTGACCCTCACTGCCAGGTAAGCAGGCCTTGTGAGTGCAAACTCCAAGGGCACCATTCACAAAGATTATCATGTCACTGGCACCTCTGGAAGGGAGCAGGGCAGTGATTCTTCAGGTAAACACTCCATTTTACAAATGAGGAAACTGAGGTTCAGAGAGATCAAGTAACTGGCCCAAAATGCACAGCAGTGAGAGGAGGCAGAGTTCAGGTTTCCTTGAGTAAACTCTGCCCTTTCCGTCAAGCCCCTCACGCTCCTCTGGGTAGAGAGGTGGCCCAGAACCAGCCCCAAGCTCTCCGCTCAAAAGCCCAGGTGACTGAAATGGCCCTTGAACTGTCCACACCATCTCCAGGGGGCCTGGTTCTGCATACCCCAGTGCAGCAGGCAGCTGCTTGAACTTTTAATGAATATTTATACAGTTAATTGCATAACCTTTCAGCAAGGACAATGATTAAACAATCCGTCTGCTTCCTTTCTTTATAATTAATAAGACATTGGCTGCGTCCCTAAATAGACAGCTCTAATTACAGGCTCTCAAGGATTCAGCAGTGCCTGACACCAGCCCTCCTACCCTCAAAGAGCCACGGCACCTTCTGGGAGTGCCGGGACACGAGGGGCCTTGGAGGTCACATTGAAGAGCAGCCACTGGAGTGACAGGAGACAGGCCCAGAGAGAGGAGGTGACCTGCCTGGGCTACTGGGTGCTGGGTGTTCCAACTGCTGTCTCTCTGGGAACCTCACCATCTCCATTGTGATGCAGCTCCTCCCCACAGCAGGTCACGGACCTCGCCCTCTGGGCTCCCGGGTCAGGCGTCCCACTGCCCAGCCCCGGGAGGTTGGTCTGGGGAGTGTTGACGTGCAGTGTCTCCTTATGAGGCGGGTACTGTTATTACCTCCATTTTACGGATGAGGAGAGCAAAGCCCAGAGAGGGTAAGTCATTTGCTCGAAGACTTCCACTCCAGCTTCCTCAACTCCAAACGTCCTTCTTAACTTACTGCATTTATCACTGCACATGAGAAAAGTAGGCCCGTCAGTCTCCTGGTGTCTCTGGCTGGAGAGGGGTCACCGGAGGCAGGAGGCTCACTGGGCCTTTGCTCAGGCAGAGTCTGCAAGATGGTAGATGGCTGTCTGATGTCCAATTTCAGGATAACTGAAGCCAAAGGCCCCAGGCAGCACAAGGCAGGAGACAGAGCATGGGTTTTGGAGTTGGACAGGCCTGGATCCAAAACTCATTTACTAACATGAAGGAATCCGTACTTTGGCAAGTCATTTAACCTCTCTGCACCCTGGCTCACCCCATCTGAGAATGGGATTACATAATCTCCCAGAGTTGGAGAGTAGTTTAAGTGGGGAAACGTGGAAGTCCCTACACTCAGAGCCTGGAATAAACTCGGAACTCAGAAAACCACTGCTCTTGTTTTCTTTCATGAAATGCAGATGCAAAGGGATGGGAGGGCCCTGGACTCACCCCTAGGGATACACATTACACAGTATCAGGGTCCACACTGCCCACCACGATGCAGCCCCCCCCCCGGACTGAACACATCTCTCTCTCCTTCCATCTCACCCCCTCTCTCCCTCTCATGGAAACAGATGCCCCAAAGGATGCCTCTGGCCTGCTCTCCAAAGTATGCCAAAGTCCCCAGACGCAGGAGTGAGCCCCACTGTCTTTCAGACATCAGGAATCCTCCAAAATCACCAAGCACCTGCAACGGCATCCTGGAGTGGCTGGAGGCATTTATAAATTCCCAGAGAATCCTGCCCCAGAAATCCAAATCCACTGGTACTTTCTCTAATTCATAAGTTCACCAATTAATAAAAAGGGAAATGTCTGTTGAATAAAAGAATGAAAGTGCTTGACAGCTATTTATTGAGTGAGTGTATCTGCAGTGTTGGTCACATGAGGCTTTAGGGGCAGACAACCTCCAAATGGGGGCCACCAGCTCCGAGCGGACTAGAGACTCAGGCAGTGGGAACTACCGGTGTCCAGCTGCTGCCCCAGGAAGCACGGCATGGGCGCATCCCACCGTGCAGAAGGGGGCAGATACAACAAGCTCCTTCTCATGGGCTCAGGTACAGCACATCCAGCTGGGTCAGCCCCTAACTCGTGGGGTGATCTCAGAAACTGTCTCTGGTCTCTAATAGGAAGGGGTACTTGGTTAATCAGTGAGGTCCCCCTCCAGGTGGAAAGGCTCCAAGATGCATGAATAGAACCTCATTTTCAATAAGCAGCACCCAGATTTGTAACTCATTCACCTAGAACCAACCTCCCCACCTCCACCCCACACCCCTCTCAACAAATGCCTGAAGGTGGGTCACAAACATCCCCAATCAAGTGAGCTATAATTAGAGCTGAAATGCTACTTTCATTAGGCAAATGTCCGGGCTCTCCCACTGTGACTCCTGGCCCAATATGATAGACACAGACTCCAGAACCAGAAGGAAACAGAGCTGGGAGAAATCCCAGCCAGCTAGGGGCAGATGACTTAGAGGAAGAACATAAGAATGGGGACCCACTCCCAAATCCCTTTCCTTCTTCATGCAAACCCCCCTCACTTAGACTAAGATTTTAAACTGGTGTATGTTGGGGAGAGGGTCTGGAGTCAAAATGTCATAGTAAAAATAACACTGTCATTTACTGCAGTACTGACACTCTGTGTGCATTTTTTTTCACTTAATCTTCACCACCCCTGTAAGGTTGAGTACCATTACTCCATTTTACAGATGAATAAACTGAGGGAGATGACTGGGCAATCTGCCTCAGGTCTCACAGGTTAAAGGACCTGAACCCAAATATATCAGACCCAAAACCCACTGCACTTTACCATTGCCTATAATGCTTCTTTGCAGGTGGGGAGGGGGCTCTATCCCAGGAGCTGGCACTGTCCCCAGGAACCTGGTAGACTGTGGAGGTTGCTACGACAACGCCAATTAAATGGGCAGCGGGTTGGCTGCCAGGTTCCCATTCGGTCGGGAAGCTCTGAGCAAGCTAGCTACCAGGTCCTGCTGCCCCAAATTCTGACTGATCCTCAAGGTCCCATTCTGGCTGACCTCCTCCAGGCAGCCCTCCCCATCCACAGGCCTTGCGCATGTGTGACCAATGTAACTGAGCACACAAAGTGAGATCCTGGGCCTTGGGCCCTAGCTGGGACAGGCAAGGGAGAAAGAGGGTCTCAGAATCCTAAGAGTCCAGGAATCTTAGAATCATGGTCTTTGGAATTCTAGAATATTAGAAACCAGGGCCCAGAGGAGAGCTGGGCCTCCCGACTCCTGGGGTGCAGCAGTGGTGCCCACGGGGCGCTGACAAGCCTCAGAGAGCCTGCCTTTGTCACGGAAGGCAGACCAGCCACGAACAACCTGTGTGTCTTGGAAGCAAGGCCCCCTGCTCCTCTAGGCCTCCAGTTACTCAACTGTCAAATAACTGTGCTTTACAACTGGGCATGAAGTGGGCCTAGGAGTCAGGAGGCGTGAGGCTGGAAGGCCCCTGCACAGCCCAGAGGATGTGCAGGCAGCCAGTGCTGGGACGAGCGAGAGTAAGGAAGATAGAGGGAAACACGGTCAGGGCAAGAGAGAGATGGCAAGAGGGAGGAGGAGGAAGGGGCAGGCAGGAAAGCCCGAGAGCAGGGCTGGGCAGGAGGAAGATGAAAAGCAGCATCAGTGCAAAGAGACGCAGATGTGGGGAGAAGGGGAGCACAGCTCAGGCAGCAGGACAGGCCCCAGTAGCCATGATGAGGCACCCCCTCCCCCTGCCCCCAGTGTCCAGGGTAACTGCTGGCATGGGATCCGGATGGCAGAGCTGGCTGACTGCCATGGTGGCCACAGCCCCCTCCCCAAACATGCACTCGGGGCTGCACATAGCTCTGCCCCGTGTTAGCTGGGCAGCCTTGGGCAAGTGGCCAAATCTGTCCCAGCCTCAGTTTCCTTTTCTTAAAACGGGATCCACCCCCTCCCAAGGTTGCCATGAGGATGAGAGCAGCAAGTGGGCGTGGCTGGGCTTTGTTCCTCCAGAAGATCAGGACAAAGCGCTGGGCTGCCTCCTGCCCAGACTCCTCCAGGACAGCACCAGGTTTGGCTACTCGATGGGGTGAGGAAAGGATAGGGTCTGTGGCACGGCTGGGAGTGCAGGGCAGCTGTGCAAGGAAACCAAGGGGCCCCCTGCCTCCAGTGGGGGTGGTTCCTGCTCTCCTTTCTCTCTCCCTTTCTCTTTCTCTCACACAGAGACTGGTAGCTCTGTTGCTAGGAGACAAGGAAACCCAGTTATCACCAGCCACAACCCTAGGTGGGACACTGGCCTCCACTGTCCCTGCCTCTGCCTCTGGGGTGACTGTGACCCCTAAGGAGGACCCGGGACTGTGACCCACAGGATCTTCCAGCCCCACCGTCCTCCACGTGCTGCGCCCTCCCCCAGACCCCTTCAGCCTTTTGTCTCAGGCTCATTCAGCTGAAGGTCAGCCTCCGGGACCACCGGGTCCTTCCCCGCCCCCTTCTCATCTCCTTTTTAATTTAACAAATGCCACGGAATGACCTGCCGGATGTAAGTTTGCTTTGAGGATTAGGGCCTGGAAAAGAAATCTCAGAGAGACAGAGCCTGAGTGTGGGAGATGGGCCTGGGGCTGGCCTGGCCTTTGCCTGGCCCCAGGCTGCCTCTGCTGCCATCTGGCCTGCTGTGGAGGCCAGGTTCCTAGGCTCTGCCCGCCCAGGGAGAGGAAAAAGCTGCAGCCTCAAAGTCCCAGCTGGGTGGCCTTGGGCAAGTCACTCAACCTCTCTAACCCTCAGTGTCCTTTGCAAAATTCAGAAAGTGACAGTACATGCCTCGTACAGCTGCTGTGGGGATAAGATGAATTAATGCATACAAAGCACTCAGCACAGTGCCTGGTGCACAGTGAATGCTTAATAAGTGCCAGTTGCCATCAGTGCTATTAGTATTATGATAAGAGTCCTCAAAAAAAAATGTGTCAGGGAGACCAAGGGGAGGCCTGGAGGGTGCGCTCTGGCAACTTCTGGGGAGAAGGGCTCAGAGGGGCTGTTTGGAGCTCCTGGTACTACAGGGGCAGGGCCCAACCTGCAGGAGGGCTGGGAAGAAAGCCCAGAAACAGGTCACCAGACACCAGCAACTAGAGGCACCTGACGGTTGGCCAGGAGCTCCCGAGGGCTCAGCAGAAGTGAGTCTCAGGCTGTGTTCCACAGATCACTCACCCGAGCCTCCTAACCTCCCAACAAGGAAGATCTGATGAGGAAACTGAGACCCCGAGCATAGCCTCCCCGACCCGAGACCAAGGGGCAGGACTCACTGCAAGTGGCCTCGGACTCGTCGGAGCCGTCGGGACACTCCTCCTCGCCGTCGCACTTCCACTGCTCGTGGATGCAGTGGCCATTGTCACAGGTGAAGTCACTGTCCGCACAGGTCTTCTTGGCTGCAGGGCAAGGAGAAGAGTGAGGGGCTGGGTGGGCACAGGAGGCTTTTCTAGGATGTACAGTCAGGTGGCTACCAGGTGACCAGAATGTGCTCAGGCTGCAAGCTGGACCACGTGACCTCCCACAGCCCCAGCAGGCCATGAGTGCCTCGCTGACCAAGAGGCGAGGACAGGAGAGAAAGGCTTATTTATGTCACACCAGGTGGGGACAGGTGACACCTGGTCCTGCTTTGCAAGTTCAGGTGTTCAAGTCCAACAAGGGTGACAGGATCCCTTCCCCTGTCACACCTCTCTCTTCCCTCAAGTCCAGTTCCGCTGTCACAGCCTCCAGGAAGCCCTCCCTGATCATTTACAGTAGCTGCCTTAGCCTCATCAGTCAGTTCTCAGTCTCTTGACCTGCCTTTCTTGCAGCCCTCAACCAGGGTGAATTCAAGGCCCCTTCTGTAAGCACCGGGGAGCTGCTGATAATAAACCATAAAAGCAAATGATCACTGTGTGCCAAGATTAATGAGGTGTGTTCTGTTTAGAGTGAGGGACAGAGGATCTACAGGCAAGACACCCAAATCAATCTGCCCCCAAGGCGCTTACAGCCTGGAGGGGAGGCCTCCACACAGGGGGTTTGAATCCTAGCTCTGCCTCTTTTGTTACTTAACCTCTGAGCCTCTGTTTTCTTATCTATATAATGAGGAGAAGGAAACAAAGCGCTCGGAGGAACAGTAACAAGAAGTTACAATATATGAAAAACAGGCAACAGAGGCACACAGCAGTAAGTATTGCTGTTTTTATAGTTTGATGAGTCTTTTTTTTCCCATGAATTTTATTTATTTATTTGGTTGGGGGAGGTAATTAGATTTATTTATTCTTGGAGGAGGTACTGGGGATTGAACCCAGGACCTCATGCATTCTAAGCATGTGCTCCACCACTTGAGCTATACCCTCCCTCCTTGAGTCTTAATTAGAAGCAGAGGAAATGGGGTGTTCTGTGCCCTCACAGGGGACGTACGTAGCAGGCTAGGCTCTCACAGCTGGGAGCAGAATGGGACAAGAACGCAGAGCCAACGTGGTTTGCTTTTCTCCCTGTCCCTGCACTGGCCTGGTGCTCCTCCAGTGCAGAGACTGCGTCAGATTCAGCACAGGACCCAACTCGGGGTAGCGTTCAGTGGGGGCATTGAATCCAATGGAAACGCAGCCACCCAGCCTCTGCTCCCACACCTCCAGGACCAGGCTCACCTTCTCCCGGAAGGTCCTTCCCACTGGCCAGCCTGGGACTATGTAAATCCTCCCACAGGCCCTCTGTTCCCCTCTGGAGCCACCTGACTGCTCCTGACCCTGAGCAGCCTGACAGGGATCTGGGGACAGACACTAGGCCTCTAGAATCCATTTCATTTCTGCCTTTCTTTTCAGTGGAATCCTTGCAGCACATCTGCATTCTATGCTGAGTTTTCGTCACACTTTCCTTAGAAGAACACCTCTGCCCGTGTAGGCTAGGAGAGACCAGAGTAATCAGAGTCTACCTACAGATGGGAGCCTGAGGCCCAGAGAAAGTTTAGGGGTGGCCCAGGGACACTCAGAAAGGCAGTGATCAGAACCAGCTGGCTGGCCTCCCAGCCCAGGACCACTAGGCAGCCCTCCCTGAGCCCTGCACTGAGGGGTCATCGTTCGACATGGGAACAGATACCAATACGGTACCACCTTTTGGTAAATCACGGACTGTGATTATGGGAAAGTAAGTAGTTATGAACCACGGCACCTAGGGCACTTCCTAACACGAACACCAGAGTTCTCCTTCCACAAGAAGCTCGGCATCCAAAAAAGAAACAAATATTTCAATGCTATCTTTTCCCTGTTCTAACATTCTCCAAGTGCATTCTGCGTGCCAGTCTCTGTGCTAAGCACTTTACCAGGAAATCCCACGACAAAGGGCCTATTACATCCTCACTTGACACATGGGGAAATTCAGCCCCAGGGCATTAGTTACATGCCCAAGGTCACATCTAGGTGGGAGCAGGGCCATAATTTGACCTCACAGGCAGGCATCCCTCTTCCCCACCATGGGAATGCCCAAACAAAATGCCCAGGGGCATCAGATGTGGAAGAAAAAGGCCTAGAGTAAGTGGGAAAGTCCATGGAAGCTTCAGTTTGGCCCTCAGCAAGCTTGCATCTGTGCCCTGAGCACACCCAAGAGAAACCAGCCCGGCAGTCAGTACAAGCGCACAACCAGCAAACCCCAGGAGAAAAAGGCAGGTTTGACAAAGGTGACGGAGGGGCTCCGTCGCCGGGCTGGAGCCAGCCAGCCCCTCTCCAGGGACCATTTCCTCCCTAGTATTCTGGGATACTGGGAACGAGCTTGGCCTCCCAAGTGTGCCAAGTCCTGGCAGGCACCGGGCAAGGAGGCCAGAGCAACCACAAGCCCCATCACCATCCTGGAGGGCAGCCCTGAGGCCAGGAAATGGCAGCCTCAGGGACGCATGTCCCTTGATGGTGTTTTGGGGAACAGATTTGCTCACTGTCATGACCAGTTTGGACATTTTCCACCCTGGCTCTGCCCTGGGACCTTTCCCCCAATATCCCAGTGACTCCTCACAGCTATCCTGGCAGCTGGTGTTAATCCCACTTTACAGAAGAGGAAATTGAGGCGCAAAGGGGTGAAGGTGGTAGGTGGCAGAAACAGGATTTCAATTCCCTGCAGCAGTTGCCAGAGCTTGGGCTCTTCGTACTAAGTCCCATAGCCACCTCAGCATTGTCAAGCTACGAATGAGGACCTCAGAGAGGCAAATGGGTGTGACTACATCCCAGGGGCTGCAGGTCAAAGCAGTGTGGCAGATCAGCCCCAGCCCAGAGGTGCAGGCATGAAGGGCTCCCCTGGAACATGCCTAGAAGCATATATTAGAATAAACCTGGGCCTATGACAACCTGTGCTTTGCGAAAGGGGAAACTGAGGCAGCGTGGTCATTTTCAGGTTAGGGACTAGACTAAACCACCTTTGTGGGCCCTGTCTGAAGTGTAACCATGTGGAAGGATTTGGAAGTAGAGCTGAGCCTGAATCCTGGCATGGCCACATCTTCCCTAGGTGACCCTGGGCAAGTGCCTTCCTCTCTGGGCAAGCAGGGATGGTTGCTTTCTGAGGCAGCACTGCCACAAGGTCAAAAGGCAAAAAAGGATCTGAGCGAGCATCCTGGCATCAGGTTGTTCAGTGCAAAGAGCCCAATAGCCCCTCGTCAAGAGGCTACCTCCACCCTGCCAAGAGACGAGGGCTGGGCAGTCTTTTGAGGCTGTCAGAGCAAACCATGCCAGACCCCTACTCTCCTGGCCTTGGCAGCCTTGGCTCCAGCTCCCAGGGTGATCCCCAAGCTGGGCTCGAGGCCGTGGCTCTCTGTTTCCAGGGATTTATGTCCCTCAATGCCAGTTGCCCTTTGGACAATGCCCACCTCTGTGATTCTCTGTACTCCACAGCCCAGGAGCAGTAGTCTACAAGGTCTGCGACATCATAATCTGGTGCTATGGCAACAGATGGGCTGCCACAAAGGACGTGGG
This sequence comes from Camelus dromedarius, assembly GCF_036321535.1. Taxonomy (NCBI): domain Eukaryota; kingdom Metazoa; phylum Chordata; class Mammalia; order Artiodactyla; family Camelidae; genus Camelus; species Camelus dromedarius. Next base: position 32,691,153 of record NC_087449.1, on the reverse strand, counting down.
GTTCCCAAGGGCAGTGGGGAGGGGCCAATCCTGTGGCAGACTGGGAGAGAATGGGAAAACCAGGACAAAGGAAGTGGGAGCTGCTATTTCTAACGAGAACGCTGGCCGAGGATAGCGTCAGATGTTCACAGTTGATGGAACTCTGCTCTGCCACTTGTGGGCTGTGTGACCTTTTGCAAGTTACACAACGTCTCTGAATCTCTTTTTAAATCTACATTCAGGGGTAATATCCCTGCTTTACCACACAGGGTTGTTGTAGGAGCAAATGGGCTAAGGGTGGTGCCAGGGCTTTATGAACTAAAAAGCAGAAAAGTGCAAATCTGAGGCATGTGGACTCAGCAGCTCCAGCTGCTGTGTGTGTGACATTGGGCTCATCAGTCACCTGGGCCTCCCTTCTCATCTGGATGTGGAGGTGTGGTGCATCCTCAGCCCCTCTTTGTGCCCATAGTCTATGTTCTTGTGAAATTGTTATGATCACTCAGCACCTCCCAGCTTCTCCACCCCCAGAGGCGTCCTACCCCGAGACAATGTGCATCCTTCCTGCTGCTGTTCCCCACCCACGCTCATCCCGCAGCCCCAGTGCTGACAGGAGGCTTCAAAACAAAGATTAGTCAGGGCTGCCAGGTGGAGCTGCTCGGTGTGGCTTCTTCTTGGCAACCACAATGCTCCATCATGTCAGCGCCCAGGGCCTTGAAGTCTCCTCTGCCACCCTCCTGTTCCATAAGCCAGAAGTCAGGCTCAGGGAGAAGTGGCTGCTCAAAGGCACAGCACATGTCAGCGGGAGGGCTGCACCTGAACCTAGGTCCCACTGCGTGGCCAGAAAGCCAGGGGAGGGCCACCTGACCAGCCCAGGGGTCAGGGAAGGCTTCTTGGAGGAGGGGACCATGTTCAGGGAAGAGAGGTCAGCCAAGCCGTGGGAGTGAGGAGAACAATGAAGGGCCTTCCAGGGTGAGGGGTAACAGGGTGCAGGGTGTAGAGGAGCCAGTGGAATGGCCACTTGGGGCTGGGAGGAGGCAAGGGACAACGGACCTGGGAGCTCCACAAGGCCAGGGGCCAACTTGCCCCGCCTGGCACCAGGCTGCCCTCAGAGGCCCAGTGCAGGGGCCTGGCTTTCCCTGAGCTCACCCTGGGACTCACCCAGCCTCTGCTAAGCACAGGGCAGCCAACAAAACCCACTGCTCCAAGCTGCCCAGGCCTCCTCCAGTATTTGGTGGGGCCACGCACATGGGTGAAGAGGTCCTAGCAGAGGAAGAGAGAGGCAGAAGGCAGGACAGAGAGCAGGGGGACCATCCACCCCGATGTCTGGGATAATTATTTCCTCCTTGGAGATGAGGCCTACTGGCATACTAAGGGCCCTGAGAAGGCCTACAGTAAAGGTATCAGATTGATTTTGTTCCCTCCAGCCCTTTCCAGACTTATTTAGCCAAGGAACTCCTTTTTTGGATGCCATGTCTATTAATTTCCCAAGAAACAAGTGTCCAATGAGCCACACTCAATGAAACACTGCTGTTGTGTGAGCCTGTCATCCTATAGCTCAGAAGATAAGGCCCAGAGAGGGGAAGGACTGGCCTATGGTCACACAGCAGAGGCTGGCACCCAATCTTGTCTCTAGGCCAGCTCCACTAAGCCGTGAAAAACAGGAGAAGGCGTTCACAGAGCACTTGGCCCAGAACAAAGCTGAGGGGGCTCCAGTGGCGAGACACCAGTACTAAGAGCAGGGACGTGTCCAGAGGCAAGCTCAGGAGGGGGGAGGGGGGATTGATACCAGGCCACGTGGGACAAGGAGATGAGAGAGATGCAGACTCTGTCTGCCCTCAGGTTTCTGCAGACAAGTCATGGGCTCCAGGGAACCCTCTCTGAGGGTAGAGCAGAGACCCACAGGCAAGATGATTCCAGCTCAACCACCTGGGGCAGGTCTCTTCCCTCCCAGGGCAGTTGAGAATCTGAGAGAGCAAAGATGTAAAGCCCCCACCTTGGAACCAGCGCACAGAGGGGACTCATCCGTTCCCACTCCCTCTCCCAGGCCTGGACCAGCACTGAGCGGCCTGGCTCTGGCCCTGCAGCCCAGCCCTAAGGCAGGTGGGCCACTTGTAGCCGGGCTGGGGAGATGAAAGGGCTGCTCCCCGCTCAGTTACCCTTCTGCAGAGCTCACCAGGCCCTGGCGTTGCCAAGACGACCGCTACCAGCAGAAGGAAGATCCGGGGTGGGGGCAGGGGGCGTGCCAGCCCGCCCCTGGCCTACTAACCTGGCAGGCAGATTTAAATGACAGCCCAGGAAGCTACTATTAAACTGTCACCCCAGTCAACGGGACGACAGACCCGGAGTGTTCTCTGGCGGCAGCAACAACACAGCAGGAGTGAGAGGGGGAGGAGACGGTGGCCCAGAGCAACTTGCACCCCCTCCCAGGAGGCCCCATGTGCCTGCCTGTTCACCCGTGGCCAGAGCCACCCTCTCGGGGGCGGCAGGTCCTGGCACAGAGCTGCACAGCACAGGGCCCAGAAAACCGTAGTCTTTATTTTTAAGCAGAGGAATGTTTTTTCTAACTGAAACCCCAACAGATAAAATAGATTAAAATGGAGCTGCACTACTGGAAGCAGGGCAAGGGGGGGGGGGGGGCCCATCAGCTCTTTCCCTGATATTCCCTTAACAGCCCTGGTGGAGCCGTGAAACTCACAGCCCATCACCAGCTGCTCTAGGTTAAACTCCGACCCTGACCCCTCCCCAGATACATGATGTTCCTAAGAACCCTCAGTTTAAAGATCCCGTGAGTCTAACAGAACATTTAGAACAGCTTCCATGGGTTTACGGTTCTAACTCTCTAAGGACCCAAGGTTCCAAGACTGCACCATGCTGCTCTGCTCGCTGTCGGCCTCATGACGGACCTCCAGGACAGGTACTACGTGAGCCACGCATGTTGACAAGCTACGGACGCCCCCCCACCCCGATTCCATCCTGCAAGGGACTATGTCTCTGAGCCCACGCTGATAGTCAGACTCAAGGCTCTGGGCGGTGCCAGAAAGGCAACCCGTTCCCACAGTGTCCTGACACCCCCGGAACGTGGTGGGAGGGGCTCAGCTCCCGGCTTTGTGCTGCCCAGCGGGCTCCAGGGCTCAGGCCACCACCATCCATCAGCAGGTGACATCTGAGTCCGCTTTCGCTTCCACCCTCTCATCCCACCTGGGGAGAAAGAGGAAACAAGCAGCAGATGCTGGGGGGAGGGGGGATGTGAAGGGTTTGAGGGAGAAGAGGAAAGAATGAAGGGGGAGCGTGGGAGGAGCACTCTGGTGAGGGGGGCTGGATGGGAGGCAGTCACCAAGCTTCTTCCCAGAGGAGGGGCAGGCGCTCAGGTGGCAGCTGCAGGACGACACGGAGAGCGTCAGGGTCAGCACGGTGTCATGTGGCCATGGCAGAAGACATGGATGTTGCCCCATGAGCTGCCCATACCACCTTGTCCCAGATGAAGAGACGGGGTCTCCACGTGATCTTCAGCTGACCTCAGCTGGGGGCCCTCAGAGACAGCTCTATGAGGACAGGGAGGGAGCCCCAGAAAGGGGGAGCGACTTGAGAGAGATTTCATGGCCCCCTCAAATTTGAACCCAGGCCCCCTTTCCCCTGGTTCATGGCTCTTTCCTCAATGTCCTCCAGCCCGGGGGTGCACCTGCCCCCGTGCCTGCCAACATTTGCTTCATCTCAGGGTCCCCTCACACCGCCTCACACAGGGTCTGACACCAAGCAGGTGCTCAAAGAATACCTGTGGCCTCACACCTCTGACAGAGCATGTGACCTCTTCCCACTGGGCCATGCTTCATGCTCCAGAGGGTCACCTGGGGCTTCCCAAGCTGAATCCCTCTTCCAGGCCCCAGCATATCTCAGCTGCTCTCAGACACTGACCGACTCCGGCCCTGCTGTCACCAAGGAAGGTCCAAGCCCTCACTGGGGTATGTGGGACTCCCTGTAGCCACAGGGAAGATGCGTGTCTCCGAGGGACAGGCGACAAAGGGGTCTTCCTGTCGCAGTGATTTGTGGATGCAGGGGTATTGACCAAGTGACAGCTGTGAGGAGTAGGGGGATGGGGCTGGGGAGAGGTGGACGGGATCAGCAGGGGTCCCGGGCTGGTGCCTGTAAAAGGACAAGCAAATGCAAGGGGTGCTGCTCAGAGAAGCAGCAGCACAGAGAACACAGCCCATCCCCCGCCCATCTTCCAGGCTCAGGACTGCCCACCCCGGACCTGGGACCCCCACTTTGTGCTCGGATTTTAGGTCCCAAGGAAACAGCTAGAGAGAAACTCATGGTATCCTCAGAGTAGAAGCCTCTAGAAGGCAGAAAGCGTGGCTGGGAAACCCTCCATGACCTCCAGCCAGAGCCCTGCCTGGTTCCCTGCCTCACGCTGTCTCTCCACTCAGGCAAGAGCAGTCGGTTGGCCCAAGTGGGGACTCAGCCTCCTCTGACCTGGGGACATTCCTGTCTAACCCCAGTCAGGCCACCTGAGCAGAGGGGGACAGGGGGCCCACAACTCTGCATCTCACAGGCAGACCTCAGAGCATACCAGGACCCCCCCCACACTGCGGCCCACCAGGCCCTGTTCTCCCATCACCAGCCCTGATGGGAAGAAGGATAGCTTTTCTGCCTCCACTTCTGCAGCTGAGGGAAAGGCTCCAGGTCTCATTCTAGTTGGGCTCTGCCACCAACAAGCCGGGTGATACCAGGCAGGACTCTCTGGGCTCTGTTGCTTCCACCGCACTTGAGTGAGAAACCCAGGGCTCCCTGGGCAGAACTCTGCAGTCGGGGGACAAGGAGACCAGGCCAGAGGGGCCTGAGAACCCATGAGGTGCAGACGCTGCCTCCGTCAGCAGCCTGCATCGGGTTTGCTAAAGGAGTAGGAGACAGGTGGTCAGTCTTTCCCACCCAGCAGCCTGGTGGCACAAGGGCGTGAATGATGGAGTGACGACCCTCACTTGTCTGGGGAAGGGCCAGTCCCCCACCCTCCCCAGGCAGTCAGGGCACTGGCCCCTGCAGTAATGTTCATGCAGCACCCTCTGCCTACGAGGCAGTGGCTGGACCCGGCTGCTTCCACCAATTAGGCTGGTAGGAAAGCATTTCCGAGAGGAGCTCCATGGAGCCATCCTGGTGATAAATGGGCAGTGACACCCTGTTATTGGGAAATCCATCACCTGGGGCTGGGTGGGTCTGCAGCCCCTCTTGGGCACTCTCTGTGTGCTGGTCCTGGGCTTCTTGCCCCGGAGGCTGGTACCAGCTCTCTGCCACCCCCAGCCCCTCGCTGGCCATCCAGGGAGCCTCCGTGTGCCCAGCAGAAGGCCTGAAGGTTAGGGCATTGCTCTGTGAAGTGGCTGAGGCCTGTGCCCGGAAGGCTGCTGGCTTTTATTTGGAGAGAGACTAAGACTATTTCACTATGAATTGGGTTAGCATTGGGCTCTCTCCCACCCCTGGCCTGGGGTCCTGGCTCTACTGTGTGACATTATATAAATCCCCTGCCTTCTCTGTGCCTGGTTCCTCCTCCACAACAGGACTGGATTGGACGAGATGATCTCTAAGTTCCTTTCCTTTTTAGGTTTGGTGCTACCATCACAAGGTCCAGAGTTAGGCTGGCAGAGGAAGGGATCCATGGCTTGGTCCCCAGGCCCTCCCAGTCTACCCCTCTGGCTCCAGGTGGGGGCTGGAAACCCACAGCCAGCAGCCACTGTCCTGCTGACGGCCTCTCCATCATCAGGAAGCCATCTTTCCTTGTACTGCTGAATTCCCATCTCCCCTAGAATATGTGCAAGTGTCTCAGCAGGGAGCTCAGGAACACTTCCAGCTAACTGCTCTCACCCACCCCTGGCTACCCCCACCCCTCACATCCACCCAGCAGTCATGGACAAACCATAGGCTTGCTCACCTGGTGTCTTCACTTATGCAGGAGGTGCTTCTCCCAGCTCCATCTGGCAAAACTCTCCCCACTCCTCAAGGCCAGCCCAAGCATCAGCTGTAGATGGTGTAAGACAACGCCCTCCACCTCCAACAAGGCCCAAAGGAGCGGAGCTGCTGCCGAGGCCCGCCAGGGCCCAGAGCACCGAGGGCAGAACATTAGCAAACTCAATTCTCCACAGGATGCTTATTCTGCTGCCATATTTTTGGCAGGCCAGACCTGGGCAGTGCCTGCAGCAAGCCCTTCTAGGCTGCGCCCACCCTGGCTGTCACTGCCGAGGTGAAGGTCTGAAGCCCTGCTGGATAGCATTCATCTCCCTGCTGACAGCCTGGGGCGGCTCCACCAGACCAGAGCAAGCTCAGCGAGTCATTCCAACGGCTCAGCCGGCCCGCGGAGCCAGACTCAGGGAGAGGCAAACCTTCCCTTCCCATTGTAGCTGGGCCCTTGGCTGTGGAAAGGCCCTTCCAGGCTCGGCTTGGGGGAACCAGAAGGTTTGGTCTGGGTCTCAGAGCCCTGGGCACTACTGCAGGTTGCCCCTGGCCTCTGGAGTGACCTTGGGCCAGTCCCTTGCCCTCCCCATGCCTCAGTGTCCTCATCTGGATATCAGAGGAGAAAGAAGTCAGGTTTTCCACATGTACCATTCATGGGCCTGCCTTGGGAGCCCCACCAGGTGGAGGGCAGAAGGGACAGACGGGGGTCACTCCAGGTGTGCGGGCAGGGCTGCGTGCTGCGAGCTGAAGGGTCGGCACCCACTTTTAGGAGGGCAGGCAGGTGTGCAGCTGTGCTGAGGACAGTAGAGCACGTGTGTGGCACTCAGCATGGGCGCTCCATGGAGAGAGGGTGAGGACAGCAGGGGCCACAGAGGAGCAGCAGCTCGGAGGTGGGAACTAGGGAGCTTTCCTGCTGGGACTCTGGAGGAGAGCTGGGTTGCTTTCTGGTGGAATGAGAGAGGACTGCGGGCAAATGGACAAGGGATGTGGCTCAGATGGGAAAGCTTCTGGGTTCCCTGAGGTGGGGTGGGGTGGCCAATGCAGGTGGGGCTCTGTGTGGAGGAGGCTCAGAAAGAGCCAAAGGGGGGGCTGCAGGCAGAACACACTGGGAAGTCAGGAGCAGGCCATCTGGTCTAACCCTTGGCATTTCATAAATGAGGAAACTGAGGCCAGAGAAGGCCTGGGCCGGCTTGAGGCCACATTCTCTAGGCAGCCTCAGCGAAGCAATTTCACTCCCTCCTAAGACCCAGTCATGGAGCAGAATTGCAGCTTAAGAGGCTCATAAAATAGCCTTAGAATCACAGAACAGAATCTCCAGTTCCAGAAGAGTATCTTAGAATCTTAAAACACACAATATGAAATATTTAGACCCAGATGGCTCAATGTTAGGACCACAGGTTCACAGATTCTTTCCAACTGTGAAATTACAGAGAAAATCTTAAACTTACAGACAACAGAACCCTAGAAACTTCAAATCACAGAATCTGATCCAGGCACCAGGAGTGGCCAAGGCCTGTCCCTTCCCCCAATCAGTGCAGGAATCCTCTGTTCCCACCACTGACATATGGCCATTCCGCCCTCTTGAACGCTCTCAGCGACAGGGGACTCAGTCAGCTGTGACGGCTGGAGGCTGGACACGTTCCTTCCTCTTGAACAGGGAGGGAAATAAGTTCTCAACAGGAGATCCTCACTTCGTACAAATGGATTTTTCACCCCTCCTTGTTCTTTGGCTCTGGTCGGAAAGATTCCTAGGGAAGTGGAAAGGAGCCAAGAGCTGCCACCGAATGACTTTAACCGGCAGACAGGCTGGTAATGGGTTTCGGTGGGAAAAAAGAAGGAGAGGGGCGATTAATTCCAACTTGCTATGCGATAAAGGAAATTAAGGCATAATACAGAGGAGGCAGCAGTTCCATTAACCTGTGTGGAATACCAATTACTTCAGGCTTCTCAGAATTGCTGGAAATAGAGAGAAAACCCCCAAAGAGAATGTGATTGTGGCCCAGAGCTCCTCTGGATTAGGCTGTTTGTTTGCCCTGGCACCCTAATGATGGGAATGAGGGAAAATTCCCTGTTTCCTGGGAGATGGCTACCCAGAGTGGGGGAGAAAAGGCAGGCCCACGTGTTGCCACTGGACTGCTTGGCAAGTGCTCAGGGCGGAGGGGTCCCCAGCCCACTTATGGGAGAGCTTTGTGCAGGCGCTGATAGGGCCTCCCCTTAGTCCTGGGTTTGGGGAGGGAACCTGGGAGGACCACGCTTCTGATGACCCCTATTCCAACTGCAAAGTCTCAGGTCTCTGCTGCTGGAAGCCTAAAGACTCAAGTAGAGGGCCTACTGTGTGCCAAGAGCCCCACTAAATGCTGGCAAGCCCTGCCACTAGGTAAGATCTTCAGGGGGGCCCATTTCTCAGCTGCTAGTCCTGCTGACCCGGAGCCCAGAGCTCTGGCCTGGACCGCCCACCTCTCTGCAGCCAGCCATGGGGCCGACAGCGTGGGGAGAGTTAATGGCCATGGGGCCAGGGACTGCTATGAGGGCTGTGAGCCAGAACTGGGCAGAAGCAGTCGTGGCTGTGGGAGGTGAGCAGAGTGAGGGAGTAGGGCAGGTGCCCAGCAGAGCCTCACATCCTGCCGGCATTCTGGCCGAGACTCCTGCCACTTCTCAGAACCTCTCAAACAGGGTGCCGTCACTCTAGGGCTCTGAGCCAGCAGAGTTCCCCCAACAAGACAGGTCCCACCACAGCTTGAATGAAAGGGAAGCCATCTCTGAAACAGCCTGCTCCATGAGTACGCCTACTGCCCCACGACAATTCCACCCTCCTCCACCTTTTCTTCAAGCAGACATTTCACCTAGCACAGACATTTGGAAGATGTTAGTCCACTGCCCACTGTGGCCCTCCTCCCACGAGGAGCAGGCTGGGAACCAATGCTCACATCCTGGATTTGCCCCTTGCTGCTGTGTGACCTCAGGCAGGTTACTTGACCTCTCAGAGCCTCTAAAACTGTGATGCTGAATCATGACTTGCAGGGTAGCTGGCTGTAAGATAACTAATATATCAGTGCCTGACATTGTGATACAAGTTCCTCCCAACTTTTCTTTGTTGCTCCCCAACCCCCAGGCTCTGTACCTTGTAGGCCCTCAGGAAGTTTCTATTACAATTGTTAAAGGGCATCAGGAGGCCTGGCCTCTGTTGTCCTGGGCCTCCTGGTTCTTCTGAACTTGGTTTCTCCGTGTATAAAGTAGAAGGGCTGTTCCTTGGAGAAAAAGGTCCAGGTGGAGTTATCTCTAGGCAGCCAGCCAGGCTCACAGGACAAGCTATTTCAGAAGCAGTCTCCCCAGCTAATCCCCCCATGATTATAACCCTGAGCAGGTCAGAGCCAAGACTGGACCACCTAGACATACAGGCAGAGGGGAGGTTACAAGGAGATCCAGCCACCAGCATTCCCTGCCACCTCCATCCGTGCTCCACCCTTAAGCGTGGGCCTGAGCTCAGGGACAGCTGCATGGGGGAGGGGAGGGATGCTGGCCCATTTCTGGATGAATGATAAGCCTGTCCAAGGTCAAGTCCATGTGAAGCTGGGAGGCCAGGGTGCCTGGTGGGCACATCTTCCTCATTCTTTGGGGGTTCCCCCACTCTACTGGGAAGCTGTCCATAACCCTACATGGGATCTGAGGCCTGTTCTGGCCATAGCCTCATCATATCTTTCCCCATCAGCCTAGCAGCTCACTGGAGGCAGGATAAGATCTGCATGGCGGGCACCAAGGGGATGCTTAGGGAATGGGTGCTGGATGTATGAATGATGAATGAATAAATGAAAGAACACATGCAATCTGGAGGCCTGGGTCTTTTCTATCTATAAAGAATTTATAGCCCAAGATACAAACTATATTTACCATCTAGCATTCTGCATACATAGTAAAAACAATAATTAAAACACTGCTTTAAAAATCCTTCATTCATACATAATGCCTGGAGCCTCAGGGGATCCCAAGTTCTCTCCAGTTGGTTGGCACTCCTACCTCCTTCCCTCCAGGTACAGGAACCTTTCTCTGTCCCCTTTCTCTTTTTCCAAGGACATAGCAGTGCAATACCAAGGAGAACAGAGCCAGGGGCCAGGACGCCTGGGTTCTGGTCCCAGGTGTACCCCTGAGCTGCTATGTGGCCTTAAGCAAGCCACTCACCCTCTCTGGGCCTTAGTGGCACCACCTATTGGATGAGAGGTGGGTCCCCCTGCTCTCTGAGCTCCCTTGTTGCTCTAGTTCATCACCATGAGCCACATGTAGGAGACTGGAGCTAGAAGACAATGCCAGTGCCCAGCACCCGGGCAGACGGTTCTGGAGAAAGATTCACAGTCTGCCAGGCTCGAGAGGGTACCAGCCTCTTTCAGAAGAGGCTGCCTGCCATCTCCTGCCTGCTCCTGAGGGAACCCTGATCATAGTGTGATGGCCATCCCTGGGCCAGGCCCTCATCTGTCCACTGAACCTTGAGGTTTACAAAGCCCTTAGCATGAACCTCCTCATCTAGTTCTTGCAACATCCATGAGACTCAGAGGGAGACAGGATGGGCCCAGGCCACACAGCAAGTCAGTGGACCCTCCATTGGCCCAGTGTTCTGCCCTGACACCATCACCCTGGGCCAGGCTAGCAGCCCGGCTGCCTCCTCCACACAATGGAAGGGTGCAGGATGTGCAGTGCAATCCTGCCCCTGCCCCTGCCCCCTGAGCAACCCTGAGAAATGGGGATGGTACCCTCTCAAGAGCCTCTGCCACAAAAATCCAACAGCATAAAAGATGCCTAAGGCACAAAGCCAGGGCAAGAGCCACTGGAGCAGAAGCAGCAGCACACAGGGAGCCCCAGAGCAGAGGCTCCAGCCCCAGCCTCTCCACATACTGGCTCTGTGCTTGGGCAGGTGGGGGTTTCCCCATCTGTCAAACAGGGGACAAGACTCCTGCCCTGCCCACCCACTGCAGGCCAGCTGCGCACTTGCCAAACTTACCCCATCCCACTTGTGCAAGGCCCACTCATCTGTGAGCATCACCTCAGCCAGGAGGGGTGGAGAGGCTGCCCCAACTCTGCACACAGCCCAGTTTGACTCACTGCCCCAAAAAAGCCAGGCCTGGGCACAGAAATGTGCTCAGGCAGACATGCAGACCTTCGGGCACACACAGCGCATGCACATGCAGATGGGCACACATACACACAAACACACTGCCTGCTTGCACACTCAGATGTGTACCACATACTGAACATACTCAGACACACATGTCATACCGTGCACATACCACTGCACATGGGCCACACAGCCACACATGCACAGGTGGCTTCTTACGCCGCTCACACACCACAGACAGATATGCATAGATTTTCCTGCTTCTCCTGTGACAGCCAGATGGTGGGCTTCTCCCAGAGGGCTACCATTTAATGCTCTAATTAATTTTTTAAAATTCTAGGTGCCCAGAGCCTGGGTTTGTTCCAAATGTCCCCACCATAGCCCAGTCCAAAACCAGGAGGAGAGCAGATCCTAGGGGGAGGGGTTATAGGGCCAGGGAGAGGGAGGGCCTCCCACTGCCCCCAGGAGAGGCTGCACTCTCACCTCGAGGGCTTGACACCTAGCCTAGCAACGGAGGGGTCTGGGCTCAAGGGTCAACTGCCCAGATGTGGTCCTGATCCTGGCTCTAAAAGCACCCCACGGCCCAGGACAGGGAGACAACCCCTCCCCCACAATGACAGCATCCCTGGCAGGGATGCCTGGCCCTGCCTGCACATTTTGGTCCCTGCAGAGGCCACGGGGGCTCCTGTCAGACTGCACTGCAGGGGAAGGTGTTTACAGACACCAGGGTGGGTTCCAGGGCCCATGTTCAGATCAAAACTCACCCTTTATGAGCCCTACTGTGTGGCTCCAAGGCACTGGGAAGAAACAACAGGCAGAGCCAGAATAGTCCACTGCATGAGATGAATGAGGAAGGAAGATGATGGGCTGGCCCAGAGGGATCTGCAGTGCTCTCTGCTTCCCGCTTACACACCTCCAGTGAGGAGGAGCTCACTACGTCTCCAGGCAACCTGCTCTGACTGGACCAGGGCTCATTCCCACCCAGGTCTCCTGGTGAACCCCGGCCGTTCTCTGGGCCACGGTCCCTGGCACTTCAGGCTGGCAGGAGCCACACAGCACTTGCCCTCCAGGCCTTGGCTTTGCCTTTCCTGGGGGCACGTTCTTTGCTGCTGAGTGTTTGGGAAAGTACAGCAATAAATTTACCGCCTCACTTATGAGTAATTTGCTGTCAGGAGCTCAACGTAAGCAGAGGGCTGAATTAACGAGGCTTAATTAACATTAATGTTGTGACAGATCTCAACTAGAGTCGGGAAATCCCTCATCCTCGCCGCCCAGGCCCTTGCCTGCCGCTTCCCAGCTTGTGGGGGAGGTGGGAGGTCCAGGGAGAGTGCGCAGAGCTGCTGACAGACGTGACTGGGGGCTGCCTCCTTCCCAGGATTAGGAGGGATTTGGGATCTGGGGGCTGGAGGTTTGCAGATCAGCACAGGAAGCCAGGAGCCTCTGCAACACCAATTCCAAAGGAGCTTTCAGGCTAAGCCCTTCGTCCCTGCCTGGCTCAGTGACAAAGGCATGGGCCCCTGAGTCTGAGAGACCAGGGTTCTCTGATGGGCCTTGGGTGTGTCACCTACCTCTCTATGCCTCACCATCCCCATCAGAAGAGGGACAAGACAAACCACCACCACCCCCTCAAACAGGACTGTCAGAGGGTTCCCGAGGTCATGCGGGGAGAGCAGAGGTGCTCCGAGATCTCCATCTCATCATGAGCATAAGAGCAAACGTCACTAAGTGATTACTGTGCACCATGCTCATCGTCTCATTTAATCCTCCTAATAGTCCTTCGAGGAAGAAACTACTCTAACCCCATTGTACAGATGAGGAAACCGAGGTCCTGAAAGGGGAGGTGATTTGCCCAAGGTCACACAGATAGTCAGCGGAGGTGAAGGGACCACAGTCACCCACTATGTTCACAGGAGAGCCCCTGGAAGGGTCTAAACAGCCAAGGTGAGGGGAAAGGCCAGGCAGTGGGGGCCATGCTGAGTGGGCAGTAACGTTGGTGGAATCAATCTGTGAATGATGGAGGAAGGGGAGACATGTGCCCTTTGGCAGTAGGTGTCCCATTAGAGAGGTACTTGATTTTCAAGCACTAAGACTTTATTAAGCTGCCCCACAAGGGCCCGGCCTGTGTCAGGCCCTGGGGAAGAGATAAATGCAGTGGCAGGTGCACCCCCTGCTCTCAGGTTTGGTCCCACCTTCTACTCTTCTCCATTCCCCCAGCTACTGGCACCCAGCCCAGCCCTGGCACGGGGCGGGGATGTGGTAATTTATCATTAATGATTGCCATTAGTAATATGAATGGGAGGACACCTCTGACCAGAACCAACTTTAAGGAGCAGCAGGAAGGAGGCCAACTCCCACACACCTATCCCGACACTTCGGGCCCCCAGCCATCACCCTGCACACATCTTAGATCACTGAACAGGACAGGCCGTGTTAAGGTCCTGAGGCTCCTCCTTGGAGCACCTGCAGGGGGACAGGAGGGGCTCAGGGCCCCAGGGCTCACCTGAGAGACCACCCAATTGGAGTCTTGGTGTCAAGAATGTGTCTGGGAATAGTGTAGGGGACAGGGAGGACAGAGGGTGGTACAGGGTCAGACCTACCACCAGAGCATGACCCCTCCTCAGCCCTGCCAAGCCCCACTTCCCCCCACGTCCTGCCCCAATGTCCTGTTCCAGGGGGCCTTCCTGCCCCCCGCCAGCCCACCCACAACTCTTGACTCAGACACTGGCCACCTGACCTTGGGGAAGCCTCTCATCACCTCTACCTACTTTCTCTCTGCATCATGGGGATAAAAACAGTATCTATCTTATGGGGCTGATGTGACTCTCGAGTGAGATACCACCTAGCACTGAGTAGCAGCTCAGTCAGTGCTGGCCGCGGTTACTGACTGCCCAGAGGTTAGTGGAGACCAGCCTTGTCAGGGGCCACTGAGGAGCCGGGTGGGTTCGGGGTTCTCTGGTCCCTACAGGGCTGCTCTATGGCAGGAGGATCAGCAGGGGAATCCGGACAGTCCCTAAAACAGGCCTGGGACCCACAGGGCCTCTCAGAACAGAATCAGAATGAACTGTTTCCAGAAATAGAAAGAACTGCTTTATAAAGAAGTGAGGTCTCCGTCCCAGGAAGTGTGCAAGCAAGAGATCCATCCATTTATTCAGCAAGCATTCACTGGGCACCTCCTCTGTGTTGGACCCTGTGTTGGGCTCTAGGGGTTGGGAAAGAGCACAAGACCCAACCCCGCCTAGAGAAACCCAGTCTAAAACAGCAAGAGATACTGAAGGTGCCAAACCCACCCCAGGCCAGGTCTGCCGACCCCTGCAAATGTGTCAGAGCCTAGAGAAAAAGCAAGAGGCCCTTTGCTATGAAGGGGGCTTGGGGAACACCCAGGGCAGCTCAATGAATGGCTCCTGCAGGCATGAGGCCGGGCCCCACTGCTCTGAGTCCCCCCTAGCCCCATGATCTCGAGGGCCTCCCAGTGCCCGTGCCCTCCTGGCCCTGGTCCACCTTGACCACAGCTCAGTGCCAGACCCACCACCCCCACCCACCCCAACATCCATTGAGGGGTAGGTAAGAGGTGTCCTTGGAGGGAGGGAGGGCCCTGCTGGAAGGAGGGAGTGGAGGAGAGAGGGGTGGCTGTCTCCACCTGGACAGGGGCAAGGGCACGGCCAGTCCCAGGGAGGTACTGGGCTCAACCCTTGCCCACTTTCCTGCCTGCCAGCATCCACAACCACCTCCTCTACAGTTCCCGGGGAGCAGGCTCCAAGGAGGCCCAGCAACCAGGCCACCAGCTGCTACCCCCTCCCCATACAAACCCTAGCCACAAAGCAGCCTCCCCCCAGCTCTGCCCGCCTGCGGTGACAGCCTCTTGGCACCAGCTCTCCCCTTCCCTCCATCTGTCAGGAATCGGTGCAGACAGACTGTGAGAACCACAAGAGGAAGTAGCGACGCTGCTTGGACCCCTCCCCCTGCCTCCCCAGCACTCCCCCTAACCCCACGTCCTCTCTCTCCCCACTGCCCCCTGTGTCTTCCTTTCCCTTCTGTCTGTCTCCATCTTTTCCTACTGATGAAGACACTGACCAAGTGGGAGTAGGGAGGGGAAGAGGACCAGCTAGCCTGTGACCCCCACTTACTGGTCATCACCACACAGCACGGCCACAGCACAGCCACCCATCAGTCTCCATCCCTTACCTTCTTCCCATACACTAAGGAGTTGGAAGACTGTGGGACTGTGGGCTCAGTGTCACCATCTGTACAACTGGTACAGCAAACCCTGCCAAACTCGCCTCCCAAAGGATACTAGGAGCCGGGTGGCAGTAAGTGGAAAGGGCTCTGTAAACTGTAGAGCTTTGTATGAGGCAAATGGCTGGTGTCCCCAGCTTCTCCTGTCTGATGTGGGAATGAAGATCCCACTGCCGCCTTCTTCCTTGGAGCAGTGAGGCCAGCATGGGACAAGAACAGACAGACAGTGCCTTGAGATTACAAAGGGCTGCAGGAATGCACAGGCAGGGCCGTCGAGGGAAGGATGCTCACCATATGAACATGAGGTGAGCAGGGCAGAGCTGGGAAACCAAGACCCAGAGAGAGCTGTCACACAGCTCTGTCAGAGGCAGGATCGGAACATAGGCCAGGCCTCCTGGCCATGTCCACACCGGCAAACCAACCAGGACGCTCAGCCCTCGCTCCTCTAGACCTTCCAAGGGGTTCTGTGTCTCCTTGAAGTCTCCCAAAATGTGTGGAAGAAATCAGCTTTTTCTTTTTTTAGAGTAAGCCCTGCCCAGCTGGCAGCAGAACCCACAAGTAACGAGGAGGCCCTGTTGCAGAGCGGGGGGAGCAGCGGCAGGGGTGGGCAGGGTGCGGGCTGACAGGCCAAGTGTCTCACTGGATGTGGGACTTGCATTTTAAAACTAGGGCGGTTCCAAGCAAACCAGGACGAGCTGGTCACCCTGCGTGGGAGTAGGCACTTGGTAACGCCAAAGTGCTGGCAAACTCGGAGTGGGCCATTTCACAACAGAGAGCAAAACCCCATCATCCTTGACACCGGTGAAGCTTGGCCCAAGGGAGAGGATGTTCTTGTCTGGCTGTGGTCTAGGGGCCCCGTGGGGCCATGTCTGACCCTAACTGCAGCACAGATGTGCCCGAGGAAAAGGGGAAGGGGACTTGGGTCCTCCACCCTCTTCACAGCCAAGGAAGCTTGAGGTTCAGAGAAGCCAACTGCCCAAGGTCATACTTCGAGTAAAGTGGCCAAGGCCTGCTTTTCCATCTTCACATCCTCTCCAGGTCCCGGCAGGGCACTGGCACCGAGCAGGCCTTCAGTGAATGTTGGAGCTCAGACTGAAGGCTCCAGTCCACACCAGGCACTTCTCTGGGGCTCACAGAAACACCCATGCCTGGCTGGCACGTGGTGCAGGAAAAACACAGTACGGGGTGGGAGGGGTGCTGGCTGTATGAACAGCCAGAAAGCCCCATCCGCTCTCCCTCCCACACCCCTCCCTTGCAGGCCCTGGCGAGGTCCCTCTGCTCCACACCCCTGAGGCCTGTGGTCCAGTGTGACCAGCAGTCTCTTAATCAGACCATCCCAGTGCAAAGTGACAAGGACAGAGATGGAGGGAAACACAGGGAAGGGGAAGCCCAGAGGAGGCCTGGTCCAGCTGGGTTGGGACGACTCCCTGGAAATGGAGACTCTTGAGACAAAGTTGGGTTGGACAAGCAGCTTCCAGGCAGAGGGAACCACATGACATCACCCTCATGTGGGGTGTGGCCGGAGCACAGAGCCGTGGGGTTTGGGGGGCAAGTGGATGGTGAGGTCTGGAGCGGGAGAGTTGCCAGGAGTGTTAGGTCTTGAAGGGCCCTGAATGTCAGTCAAGCAGACTATCCTGTGAGTGGTTGACATCACTGCAGGACACTGAGCAAGCTCCGTGTGTTTGGAAGCACTCAGCTGCAGAGTGGAGAACAGACTGGAGGGAAAAAACAGAGATGAGGTCAGAGCTGCTGCTGTGGTCCAGGGAGGCTGTAGTGGGACGGGGAAGGGGCCTGGACTAGCAGGTGGGAAGGGAGGATCAGGCCTTGGCAGCCATTAGTGGTAAGGGAGACGGGGGCTGCGATGACTCCCAGGTTCCTAACTAAGGCCCAGGAGATGTCCACGCTTTGGACTAGTCTTGCAGGCAGAAGAGGTCCACGGACAGCCCCCCAGTGCCCATGTGCTGGACTGCAGGTCATCACAGGGTCTGGACACTGCCACCCTGCTGACCAGGAGACAAACTGCCTGCAAAGGTGTCACCTTTACCTCTGGGCATGGCACATCTGTCTCTAGCCCCTACTTCCCTAGGAGGTAGACTGCAGATACTGGAGGCAGCCAGTGTTTACAGAGCCCAAGAGAGTGCAGCCCACCAGGCCCCAAGAAGGGATAGGCCTTACCCAAGGCCACACAGCACATCAGCCATCACAGGCCAGGAAGGGATGCTGAGCAGGCTTGGGGTGAAGCTAGGGGCCAGTGTCCATGAGCAGAGGCCCCCGAAACAGAGCTGGGACCAGGATAGGGCTGGAGAGTCACAGGAGGCAGATTTGAGATTGAAAAGAAGACAGATTTTCTAACAGGAAGAGCTGTCCAAGGACAGAATAAGCTATCAGGTTGGTTAATGAGCTCCCTGTCCCTGGAGGTATTTAAGCAGACCCTCTCCCCCTCCCCTCCCACCAACTCCAGTTTCTGGGGCTGCCGAGGAATTCCTGCATTGGGATGGGGGTGAGGACCTTGCTTTGGCCAAACGAGGATGCTGCTCCCGCCCCCAGAGCCACAGCTCACTCATTCGTTCATTCCCTCAATACACAGTCACAAAGGCTTGCTCTGTGCCAGGCCGGGCACATCAAGCACCAAGGGCAGGTGAAGCAGAAGAAGAGAAACTTTCTCTCTCAAACTTCTCCACCTCCATCCAGGGGGGTGAGGCCAAAGCTGGGCAAGGAGAGAGGATGGAGGCCCTGGCTGCCCACACTCTGTGTCGCAGGTCTGTAGCCTCACTTCTAAGGGACCAAGTTCCTTTATCTTCCTGAGCACATTTGGGGCACAAGGCCAAGGGCTGGGCAGGGTCAGACACAATGCAACCTCCTCCTGTACCCACCCCTCCTGAAGGTCCCCAAGGCTCTGGGCTCATTTCCTAATGAGGTCCCTGGAAGGACTCTTCCTAATTAAATTAGGACAGTAAGTTATGGCCTGGGACCGCAGGGAAGATACAAGGACAAAAGAGACTTCTGGGGGACCCCTGAGCCCCTCCCATCCCACCCAGCAGTGCAGCAGCCCCACATGGGAGGGGGTTCCTGAAGGACAGATGGGAGATGGAGGTTCAGAGAAAGCGGTCAAAAAAAGTCCAGCAAACCTTGAATTGAGTGCTGATCATGGCCAGGCACTGTTCTCAGTGCTTTTCATAAATTAACTCACATCATCTTCCAACCACCTAGAGGATTAGGTATTGACAGCTCCATTTTACAGATGAGGCAAGTGCTCAGAGCGGTGAAGTAACTTGCCTAGGGTCCCACAGCTAGGAAGCGGTGAAGTGTGGACTTGACCCCAGGCAGCCTGGATAGAGGCCTGTGTCACAGCAGATTCTCTCATGGATGAGGGGACACACGCAGGAGCAGTCAGAGGTAGGGAACCTGGGGGTGGGGGGTTCCTCCATGTCTATGGCTCCTACCTGGCCACACAGCAAGCAGAGGTTTGGAGTCAGACAAGGACAGGGGTCAGGGAATCTGAATTTCAAAAGCCATCCAAAATGACTCAAATTCCTGATCCAGTCCTCATAGGTGGCAAAATTGAGGCCCAGGGAGGGGCAGAGACTTGCCCAGGTCCCTCAGCAAGTCAGTGACAAGGTAAGGCTACCTGGTTCCTGGTGTGATGGGGCTGAGAGCCTGCGGTGGGGGGCAGGCCTGGCTCTCAACAGGGTTCAGTTAACCAAGAGCGACAAGGCCTTAGGCCTCTGTTCCCAGGAGCAGAACTCAGTGCAGAATCTGCAAGTGTGGGAGAGGCCAAAGGCCAGGGAGAGGGAGGGCGAGGGGTCTAGGAGAAGGGGTGGCAGAGAGAGCAGGGGCTCCGAGCACATGGCTGGCAGACTGCTGTGCCCTGGTGTAGCTCAGTTCCCGGTGTAGGAAGTACCAACTGGCTCCGTGGGACCCAATGAGGCTTCAGATACTGTACACAGGACAGGAATTGCTTACTACCCACATGCACAGAGTAGGAGTCTGGGGTTCAGGTTCAAGGGTCTTGCACTAGGCCCCCAACTAGGACGTGGAAGGACTGCAGTGGAAACCCGAGTCCGGCTGACACTGGGAGGCTAAACATGTCCCTTGTCCCTGCACCCCTGAGAAGCAGGTAGTTGTGCATGTTCGGGAAGGAGATGGGGGGAGACATGAGAGTGCCACAGACGCAGCAGATATAAAGCCAGTGACTATAGATATTAAAGAATCAGACTGGTCAGATGCAGCAAAAAAATTAACAGGAGGAAACCTCCAAGTGGATGGAGGTTCTGCTAATAAACAGTTGGTTCCTGCCCTGCATATATGGTTTAGGCCTTGTCCCCTGTGTGAGGAGGTGGATTTCACAGCCCCCGTTCCTTGCTCTGAGCCTCCTGGGCCTCAGGGAACAGGGGCAGCTCCTTGGATCCCCGTACCTGGGGCCTGGCCCTGGCAGAGCTCCTGTCAAAGCCCCGGTTCTCAGGGGGAAACAAAAGAACCCCAGAGAATTGGTCTGAGAGGGGCCTGGAGATGCCTGGCTCCCAATAAGCAGAGACCCCCAAGACGGGCAGGGACCTACTGATGGCCTCTTGGCAAGGAAGGAGCAGGGGTAAAGCGGAGGTGGGCCTGGTCTCTGGGCTGCGGCATTTATATCAACCTCTAGGTGGGGGTGAGTGGGTGCAGGCAGTGGGCTGTAGGCTGAGGCTTCAGGGTGGGGAAGAGGCTGCCATGGCAGGGCGCAGGCTGGGAACAGAGATTGCTGGCACTTCTCCAGCTACAAATAATTCCCCGCCACAAACAGCCCAGTGGGAGACTTTGGCTTTGGCTTGGCTGGTGTGGGAGGAAGAGCGTCACCCTGTCCCTGCAGCCTCTGTGCATCCAGAACAGTCACCTCCCTCCTCGTACACACCCCCTCTCTGAGCATGCACACTCTGTGCACACACACGTGTGCTGGTACACGTGGCTGAGAGATGTCTCTGAGGGTGACGGGGGCAGCAGATGGCAGCTCAGGGTCCAGGAAGTGGAGTGGGAGGGAGGCAGGAACACTGCCCTGAATATCCCTGGATTCATGCCACTAGGAAAGCCCACCCTTGGCCTCCAGCTATTCACTCCAGCAGCTTAACCTGGGCCTGGCGGGCCCTTCCTGTCTCTCATCAGCTGCCAACTCTCTGATGTTAAACGGGTGAACCAAGGCCCCTCCTAGATAACTATGCCAGGCCCAGTTGGTTAACCAGCTCTCCTTCTTTCTCTCTGCTTAACCAGCTCTCCCAGACCACCTAGGAAGCAGCCACCCCGGGGCCCCCAGTGCAGATGGCAGCAGGATGAAATGATTCCTACGGTCCCTCCTAACCTGAGAAGCTGCTGTTCTCCCAGGCAGCCAAGTCCTCCCAACTGGCCAGTTGACCCACATCTCTCCTCCTGCTATTTCAGCAGCTGCCCTCTTGCTGTGTCCTTGGTGAAGGAGGAAGAAAGCTATTGACGGTCCCTTCTACTTGGCTGTTCCCTCTGCAGGGATTATGGGCTTGGGAAGGGGGATGGAGATGCTCATTTTCAGGGCCAGGTTCTGGGCAGGACACTTTACATCAGCCAACACATCTCCCAGAGGTGGGCTCATTATTCCCATTTCAGAGACCAAGGATCTAAAGCTCAGAATACAAGACCCACACGAGGGACCCCGGCTAGCGGGTCACAGGGCTGGTGGCCTGACTTAATTGTTCTCCATCACTCTACTGCATCCAACCTCATCACCGACATAGGAAGGAGGGAAAGTGGCCCAAGGAACCTGGGCTTTAGGGCTGAGTTCTGGAAGTGGACCTTAAGAAGTCCAGCTACCCTCCATCGGCCTACCCAGAATCCACCCACAAGGCCAACTACGTTCCCACCAACACTCACCAGGCAGTAAGAAACTCGGGGTCCACAGGCTAGGACTGACCCTGAGCCCAGCACCAGGAAGAAAATATCTGCTCAGATTGCTGGTTGTAGTGCAGGTGGAGCAAGGATCAATGGGTAAAAGAGAAATGAAGTTCAGAGAGGGAGAGCTACTCACCCAGGGTCACACAGCAAGTTAGAGGCAGAGGCAGAATGTTTATAATGCTATGGAGGAGATGGATTCTACAAATATCTTGAGAAGAATGATGATAGGTTTTGTTCTCCTTTGTTTTCTTCAGTGGGGGTGGGGAGTCCTTGGGGCCAGAACACAGTTGTTCTTGCTCATTGTTTGCTTTGTGCGGCCTGGATCTGGCTACTTTGTCTGCCCCATGGGGCCAGGGATGAGGTGGCCCTGTGCTCAAGGAAGAGAGAGGTCCTGCAAGCTGCCCACCTGCTGGGAAGGGCCACGGGGAGATAGGGGAGCTGTGAGGCCGGAACACGTCTCCTTGAGGAAGAGCAGCAAGGCAAGGAAGAAAACACACACTCTCAGCCATGCTTTTCCTGGGAATTTGCCTTCAGGAAAGAATCAAACAAATGCACAAAGGCATAGTATGGATGTTGACCCCAGCACTGTGCAGAACAGGATAAAAACAGAACCAACTCAACAATCTATTAATAGGAGACTGTCATTAAATTATGGAAGATTCATGCAATAGAATACTACCCAGCCCTTTAAAACAATGATGTGAATCTACTGTTACTGACATGGAAAAACATGCATGATGTGGGGAGAAAACAACTGGTATCATGTTCAGTTTTGTTTTAAAGAAAAATGCACGTGTTCGTGTACAGCAGCTCGCATGCAGAGAATGTGAGGACATTCCCGGGAGGATGTGCAGCTCACATGGCAAGGTAACCAAGAGCGACTGCTATCTTCCTCTTTTCTGTTTTGTCTGTGTGTTTTGTTTTGTTTTTAATTACAGGGGTGAAATCACTTTTGTATAATCAGAAAAAGTGGAAAAATAAATGAAATCAATTGCAGTGAGTTTCAGCCCCATGCCCTCCCTGAACCTCACTTTCCTCATCAGGAAAATGGGGATGATAATGAACTCTTGCACCACCTCCCTCCCCGAATGGCTGTGATGCATAAACAAGAAAAGGCCATACTGTGGTTCTAACAGGCTGAGAGGGCAGGGAACTGAAACAGTCTCCAGAGGGGTGGGGAAAAAGTCCTTTGTGGCGCCTCAAGGCCAGTGACCAGGGGAGGGCAGTGGCCACATGAGCACTCCCGTGGACTCCCAGACTGGCAGACCCCAGGGAGGCTTTCGGCTGACTGTCCTATCATTTCCAAGAGGCAGATGTGTGAAGGCCACGAAAGGTCATGGGAACTGCGTGGACCTAGGAGCCCCAGGGCACTGCCTGTCTGGGTGACTCTCCCAGTCACCAGAGGGTGTTCTAAGCAGCCTGATAGTAAACTGGGTTACATACCCCCAAAGCAGCCAGCTTGTGGGCACCTGGCCTGGGTCCTGCCAGGGACACAGAGGTCAGACCACATGGAGGTCGAGGGTGGAGGCATGGAGCTCACAGTCAGGGCCCCCCCAGAACTACTCCAGCTGAGGAGCTATTCCTGGGGCCTGTGACATACAGCAGCTTGTGAGAGGACCCAGGGTGAGCACGGCTGGTGATTAAAACTGCCACCCAGGGGGGGGCATGCTTGGGGGCACCCAGGGGCCAGAGATACTCAGGAGGGAGCCAGTACACCCACTGACAGGGGCTGGCAAAGAGGGACACCTGGAAAGGAAGGGAGGCCGTAGCACAGCCCTTGTGTCACCCACTCTCTAGTTGTGACTGGGATGTGTGAATGTGTATCTCTTCCTTTCAGCCATGTCAGACTGCAACCAGACAGGCGTGGCCCCGTCCTGCCGCTGATCACAGGGCTGCCTGGGGCAAGTGACTTCACCCCTCAGAGCCTCAGCTCTTGGTGGTGTACAGTGATGACACTTCCAGGCACGGGCTGAGGGAGGTCTCGCGTGAGAAAGCCCGCAGCAGCGAGCACGCTCATGAACTCTTACTACAGTTAACAATATTATTTTAGATGAGTGCCCAGCAATCCGGGGGTGGGCAGCAGGGCCCAGGCAGGGGTCCCCATGTGGGAGCCCCGAGCCCTTTCTGTGCAAAAAGCCTGTGCCTGCCCTCAGCCTGAGAACACCTTGTTCCCTGGTCCCGCAGGGAAGTGTGAGTGGGCATGGCGGATTGGTGAGGCAGCAGGTGGGAGGCATACTGTTATGATCTCCCCAGGAACCAAGGATACCCTAATTCTGAGAAAGGGTCCCTGCTGACACCTGGAGCTAATGTCCAGCCATTAGGGCCTCCGTTTCACCTTCTGAAGCCCGGGGCCAGAAAAGCTCCCAAGTTTGCAAGGAGAGCACTGAGAAGCCTGCGTGCGTGGGGACAGCCCAGGCCCTGTGTGACTGTGGATGTCACCAGTGCCCTCTGGGTTTCAGGTGACCCAGCTCATGAGAGGTGGCCTAAGGTCCCTAAGGGATACCCAGTTCCCTTCTCCAGACTAATGAACCCCTCAAGGGCCTTCTCAGAAGCCCCTGGGTCCCCCACATCTGATCAATATCAGATTCTCTCCCTCAAAAGCAGGGTCCATTCATTCATTCACATGCCATCCCCAAATGCCTCCTCTGTGCCCAGTCCTGTGGTCATGTGGTCCCCCACCTCAAAGTGCTCAGACACTCCCCAGCAACCAGGAGCTCCCACAATGGGCTATGACAAGGGTGCACAAAGCCACGGGCATCCAGACACAGGAGAGGTTAAGTCACACCAGGAAGACAGGGTGGGCTTCAAGGAAGTGGCAATGCCCTGGGTTTTGAAGGATGGGTGGGAACAGAGAAGGACAATCCAAGCAGAGGGAAGGTATGTGTGAAGACCTAGGGCCAGGAAATTGCATGGTGGTCTGAGAAAGGAAGCCCAGACTTTGGATGACTCGGGCTCTTAGACCTTTCTGGAGGAAGGTTGGTAAATTGGGAATGACACTCCTTGAGGTCACCTGCATCAGAGATTATCACTGGGTCCTCAGTTTCCCTATCTGTACAGTGGGGACAGAAATCAGCACCCCACAGGCAATGGCCAAAGGAGGCCCTTGGAAATTGTGGACGGTTACACTCAAGGGAGGCTGGACAAGGTGGGGCCTTATGTGTGGTCTCCAGAGAAGAGGGTTCCCCTCCAACAGAAACTTGTAGCCCAGGGTGGCATTACTGGATATTGCAGCCACTCACCCTCTTCCTCCACGCCCTCTGAGCCCCAGGCCCTCTGACCACAACAGGGTAGAAAGAGTTTGGAGAGGAAGACTTGAGGAAGAGTCCAGGATCCAGAGCTGACAGACTTGAAGCAAATCCTGGCTCCAGCACTTAAGCATCATGATATTGGCCAAGTCACTTCTCTTTGAGCCTCAGTTTCATCATCTTGAAAATGGAAATAGTAAGAAAACAGCCTTCACAGGGTTGTGAGCAGCAAAGCTAATGAATGCAGATTGTCCAACATGGTGCCAGGCATGAGGGTAAGTAGCCAATATCTGTTAGTAGCAATTCCTTAGAGGGAGCTATTTATTTTGGAATCCCTCGTGCTCAGCACAAGGTTGGCAGAGCAGATAATACAGAGAAGGACCCGAGACCGAGGGAAGAACAGGGACATGTTGTGGGAGCTCAGGGACTGGGGGCGCAAGAGGACAAGAGGTCAGGGAAGGCCACCTGGGGGAGGCAGCATCTCCACCAGGCCTTCAAGGACTGGGTGATCTGGGTGTGTGGGCATCCGCGGTGCAGGTGTCACTGGTGCTGCTTAGATCCAGGGCCCTAGGGCCTGGTGGCACAGCCCCCACAACTCAGCCCCACACCTCCCCAGGCCCAGGACTGGCTTCCTGCGGGTGGTGCTGGTCGGAGGGGATGACTGCTGACCCCGGGCCAGGAGACCTCCACTTGGTTAGATCCCTGGAGGGCAGCACAGAAAAGTACACGCTAGCCTGCTCCTCAGCCCGCTGGGTTCTCCCTCTCCTCACCCTGTCCCTGGGGGCGTCTCTCTGGCTTCACCCGCTGCTGCTATTTCCCCAAGGAAGGAAAACTGTCAAGTCAGCTGCCTGCAGACAACTGAGGAGAGGAAACCAACCAGCCCTGAGGCCCACTGTCCTGGAACCCCTAGCAGGCCTGAGAAAGCCCAAGGACTTTCCGGAGGGGAACTTGGTCTCAGGAGAACCCATGGGGAGGCCCATGCGAGAGTCTTCAGCAAAACACTCCCAAGGCCTGCCGAGGCCAGTCATAGAGGCACTGACTGGGGCCTAGGAAAGAGAAGCCTGGGGCCTTCTGGGCAGACCCACAGGGGCTCAATCCCAAGCACAGCCAGGAAGAAAGAAGTACAAGGCCAGACAGGTGGAAACCAGCCTTGGAACAAGCACACGGCCGGAGAGGAGCCTTCCTCTGCCCCTCCCAGGGCCCTAGGCCACTCATTCACTGAGACCAACCAGGCCTGTTTGATTCATTTCTTCCCTCAGGCCCCCCCTAGGTACCCATCTCCACTCCCAAGTCCACCTCAGGGTCAAATGGCCTTGGGGCCACCTCCACTGTGCCCAGGCAACCCTCTGGCTGAGGCAGGTCCCAGCTGTGGGAGCCTTCAGACCTCTGGATAAGCAAATCTGGGCAGGAGTGGGAAGAGGTCCTCAGCAGCCAGGTACCTAGAGAACCCAGTGAAACTCAATTGCCATTCACTGAACACCTACTGCTTACCAGGCACATTATCTCATTTAACCCTCACAGCATCTCTGGGAGGGAGAGACTATTACTACCTCCAAGGCCATTTAGCATGAAATCACAGCTGGGACAGAAAACCAGGAGTGTCTGATTCAAGGCCACACTGAGTTATTTCAACACAGGTCTCTAAGTCCCCTCTCTTGACTTCTGTATCTCAGCCCTGGGGACAGAGGATAGCAAAGAGGGCTTCCTGGAGGAGGTAATACTTGCATTGAAGATTCTGAGATGATAAAAGAAGGTAGCCAGGTGAGGGAGCAGAAAGAGCATTCCAGACAGACAGAAAGGCACGTGCAAAGATCTGGTGGTGAGAAGCAGTAGGAAGGTCAGAGTGTGACAGGAGTTTGGTGTTGCAGGCTCATAGGAAGAGCAGGAAGGGGCTGGAGGGCAGTGGGCAGCAGAAGCTGGTCATCAAGGGCCATATGCAGGGGAGTCTAAGCTGACTCTGTGCCATGGGTACATGGGAGCTTTGGGAAGACTCTGAAAGGTGGAGTTGCCTGGTCAGATGAGGAAACCGAGGTTCAGGGAAAGCAGCCCTGTCTGTCAGTTGACTCCAACCAAAAAAGAAAATGAGGCTGGGCCTGGTGTCAGGGGTGTGAGAACCGGGCTGTGGCATACTGAAGACCTGAAGCGGGCTGCAGCCTCAGCTGGGAGCTGTGGCTAAGATTTAATTATGTACAAGGATTCTTCCCAGCAGGCCTCAGCACTCCTGCAGCCTGGCCTCGCCCAGCTAATGAACTCTCAGCCATGGGAGACCTCGCTGCAGCCACTCTTTATTAAACCTGGAATGGGGGGGGGGGGCTGGGAGAACAGGGCCACTTAAAGAAACTTGAACAAGATAGAGGAACCCAAGCACAAACTGGGCCACCTGTCTAAGCTGCCCAACCACAAAGAGAAACACAGAGGTCTTCCCAGAGCTGGAACCAGAGCAGGGGTATAGGGGGAATGCCACCTCAAGATGGGGAAACAGAGGCCTAGGAGGACTTGCTGGAGGTCACTGGCTAGCTCTTGACACAACGCACATTCCATAGCTGGGTGCCTACTTTCACACCCCAGCAGTTTCACTTAAAAATCATACACCTTCGGGCCGGTAACTTAACCCCTCGGTGCCTTTGTAAAATGGGGATAATGCAGGCACTTCATAGAGTTGCCCAATTTTATAGAAGAATATGAGGTGATGTGTGTCAAATCTCAGCACAACTCCTGCTCCACGGCAAGTGCTAAGTAAGTGTTCACTGTTGTTGCTGTTACTACGCTAGGAGCAAAGGGCTGGCTGGAGACCAGAACCCCTTTCTCTGCCCCCAGACACTAAGGAGCAACAGGAAACTGGGGCCAAGGCGCCAGCTTGCCTACGTGACCCAGGTAGGGCCAGGAACCCCACCCTTTCCCCTGGCTGGGCTGTCCCTGGGCTTCCTTGGGCCTGGCCCTCCCGCTTCCAGCCCCTTCCTCCACTTTGAAGGCCCTTTGAGCTGGGAACTGAAGCCCCATGAGTCTTTCCCTTCCCCATCTCGCCAGTCTTTCCGTGTCTCCAAAGGGCCACATCCCATCTGCTGTGGCTAAGGATCAGGACTTACAAGGCCTTAGTTTGAGTTCCAGCTCCAACCCCAAGGAGCTGTATGACTTTGGGGGAGTCATTTCACTTCTCTGAACCCCAGCTCTTCCTCTATAATATGGGGACCACATCACCTGCTTTTAAATGGTAAGCCCTGAGGAAATGGTATTAGTTACCATCTTTCTAGGCCTGGCTTAGCTGTCACTTCCTCCAGGAAGCCTTCCTTGGCTTCTTCCATATACAAGCTTCCCCGCCCCCAACCTCCATCAGCTGTCAGAATTCATGGTCTGCATTCTGGCCCCTTTGGAAGCTTGAACTCATTTTGCCTCACAAAGACTTACTTACATATTGTCATCCCCACTTTGCAGACCAAGAGGTACAGAGATGGGGTGGCTCAGGCCCTCTCACAGGGTGGAATGGTTGGAGTGGTCAAATATAAGGCATGGAGGCTGCTCAAGGAGGATGGTTCAAAGAAATGCAGCTTGGGCTGGTGGCCCAGAATGGAGGGAACTCCCCAGACAGGGAAGGAAGGAGTGACAAAAGACCATTTTCCAACTTCTAGCCCCACATAGCCACCCAAAGCTCCCACCCCTTTCTTCAAGATTTCCCTCTGGGGCTCCAAGGGGTCCCTTTCTAAAGATCTTGGTGGTATGAATTCCCTTCTCTTCACCAGCCCCACGTGAAGACTTTTTACATATATAATCTATGGTAGAAGAACAGTTACCCCCCATTTGGCAGATGAGGAAACAAGCTCAGAAAAGTCCTGACACTTAATATTAAGGGCAAGGCCACCAGCCTTTCCACTCCAAGCCCTCAGTGTCTGTTGCTTTTATTCACTAACTCTTTGCCTGTGACTCTACCTCATCTATCTCAGAATGAAAGCAGAAGCTCAGAGTGGCCATCAGAATGGTTCTGGTCCCATCCGGGGTCACCCAGCCATCTGCTACTTCACTCCCCCATCTTGCCCAGAGCCTGGCATGGAGATAAAAAAGCTTCCGAGTCACTCTCTTTGGGTCCTTCTACGCCACGCTCCCCATCACAGCAGACAGTGCCACTGAGGTAGAAGGCAGGCAGACATCCTGACCGAATTCTGACACTCTCAGCTGTGTGACCTTGGGCAAATTACTCAACTTCTCTGAGCCAGTGTCCTTATCTACAAACAAGGATGACAAGAAACAACTTCTGCTCTTCATGGCCACCCTCAAAACTGTTGTTATACAAAGCCAGGGAGATAACGTAAAACCAGCCCAGAAATGCACCGTTTCCACTTCCTTACCTCATTGTCAGCACTCCCCACTGTATGGGAACCACAGAAGAACAATTCCCAGGGAAGAGACTCATTATATTTTACCTTGGCCCAGACATTTTCATAATTTCAATAGCACTGGGAAATGGTCAGGGTAATAATTAGGCTAAGAACTCTGCAGTCAGAGGCTTAAACTCAAGCCCCTACTTAGCAGCTCAACAGTTGTGGGGCCAGTAACAAATTCTCAGTGCCTCAGTTTTTTTAGTCTGTAAAATAGGACTGTTCTGAAGGTTTAAGGACTTTATGTAAGATAAGCACTTACCACAGTGCTTGGCACACAGCTAACAATCAGCAGTTATTAGTTTCATTACTTTCAATTACATTACTAGAACTAGTCCTCAAAACCCAACAGGATTCATTATCCCAAGTGATCAGGAGAGGAAACTGAGATAGGTGGTAAAAATGCACCCAATCACAGAGCCAAATCTGGGTTGCATCTGAGAATGAACCTGAAGTCTGACTGGCAAACCCAAAGGGAGGAAAAAAACAGAACTCAAAAGACAACGGCTGTCCAGGTGTCCCTCTTCCTCTCTTGCCACTGTGTGGAGCTGTAGGCCTGTCCACCTGTTGCCCTCATCCCACAGACCCTGTGCTGCCTGGCCCTGGGTGGGTCTGTCCTCCAAAGTGCCCAGTGCCTAGCATACAGCAGGCACTCAGTAAGGAGGAATGAATGACCACCTTAGACTATATTTTCTAGAGTCTTGTTTTTCTGTTCCTGGAAACTATACTCCTTCCACGATGGCAACTGCCTGCTAACCTCTGCAGGTCCTACAGACATCTGAAACCGCACGCACCTCAAGAAAGAACTCCCAAGGCAGTCACACCCGGGTGTACAAACACCACACTCAGCAAAGGCAGCTGGCCACCTGCGCACTGCCAGGGGTTCACGCTTGGCCTCGGGATCCTCACACATCTTCCAGGAAACAAACGCTTCAAAGAAAGATGCCCTTCCTGCTCTGTGCCATGACTCATCCCCAAGCCAGGCTGGCAGGAGAACACGGTTGGCTAACCAAGGTGGCCCACAAAAAAAGTCTTCACTGTGACTAAGCAGAAAAGCAGCGAGCGCCAGCGCCCTCCCTGCACCTACTACCCACCGGATGCGCGCACGGGTGTGACTGAGGCGGGGCCAGGGCTGGGCCCCTGTGCCCAAGGCGCCAGAAAACTGCACCCCTTCCCGCTGCATGATTGGCCGCTCCAGCCACAGGGACCTATGGGGTGGTCCTCGCCCAGCCAATCAGGGGCCCCCGGGAGCCCAGTCATTCACAAAACCCAGCAGGAAGAGGAGCGAGGCTAGGCCCGGAGTCGTGTGGAACTTTGAAACACGCGCGCGTTCCGTGGGGCCAAAGCCGGAGTCCCGAAGGGCTCGATCTCAGAAAGCTAGACGCGTGCAGGGACGGTCGCATCGCCGCCCACAGTTCCGAACCAGCAACCCGGGCGTGGCGGGTTTTCCTCCCGGGCCAAGCCGCGCCGGGCCCCGCCCCGGGCCCCATTAGGACTCGGAGACTGCCCAGATCCCCTGCCAGGTCCCTAAGAGCCACCCAGCCCGGAGGCTGGGGGATCCCGGGCTGGTTCTTAAGAGGTAAAGGTCCACGCAGGTGGCCTGGTGGAGGCTGCACCCACATAAGCGTTGAGCAAGGGGCTCCCCACTGTTCCTTCCCGCCCCAGCCGACCACTCACGGCAGTCGTCCTCGTCGCTGTTGTCCGAGCAGTCGTTATCCTCGTCGCATCTCCACACGGAGGGGATGCAGCGCTCGTTCCGGCACCGAAATTGGTCCTCTTCGCACTCCTTGACCGGTCCTGCATAGGGGAGAAGGGGCGTGAGCAGAATCCCCGGAAAATGAGGTCCTGGCCGCGGGGACCGGTCTACTGGAATGAGGGAAAGGGAGCAATGCTGGAGCCATCGACCCCGGGGCCTCGGGCACCCTCGATCCGGAGGGAGGGCAGGATGGTAAGGGTTCCTGGGATGGCATGCCCGTGGTACGGCGAGGCCAGGCACACAGTCTGTGTCACACGACTTAGGCATACACCCCATTCAGAACACTCAACCGCACACACGGCCCATAGTCAGAGATCCACGCAGACACAGCCCATTGGGAGTCCTCAAACACGCCGCGACACGCGCACTGGCGCTGCAGGCACATCCCCCTCGCACGCAGCCCCCTCTTTCTCTGCAAAGCGCAGGGGTCGCCGGAAACGCATTGTCAGGCGGGGAAGTCGCCAGGCTCCGCTCATAGCCGCCGTGGAGCGCGCGTGTCAAATAAATTCCAACGGCGAGAAAAACACGGCCCACTCGAAACCATCAGTGACCACCCCCAGCAAAGTTCCCGCCCCCTCCCGGGTCCCCACTGCGCCCATCCCCCAGGAGCAGGTGCCGGAGGGCAGAGCCCACCACGGAAGGAGCCACGGGGCCCGGGGTCCAGGGTAAACTAAGAGATAGCTGGGTCCGAAGAAGCATATCCCACCCGGGCGCCCCTCTGCCAGGCCCAGGTTCGGGGGCTCCGGCACAACCCACCGCCAGCCGCCGTGCCACGCTTTGTTGGCGGCTCCGGCGGCGCCTAGCCGGGCCGGAACCAGCCGCACGCACCTTGGCCGTCGCGCAGTGGATCCGCCGCCGCCGCGAGATGCTGGAGCCGCAGCAGAAGCAGAAGCAGCAGCGCCAGCGGCCGGAGCGCGCCCCGCTCGGGGCAGCCCATGGCGGGCCCCGGGCTCCGGCCGCCGCGCCCCGTGCACCCCGTGCCGCCGCCGCGCCTCAGCCCGCCGAGTCCTTGCCGCGGCGCCGGGGCTGCCGCTGCCCCCGCCGCCGCCGCCGCCGCCGCTGCCGCCCGCCCCGGCTCCTCGGCTGCATTTCAAGCAGGTTCCGTGACGCTCGGCGGCGGGGCGGGCTCAGGCTGGGCGCGCGGCCCCGGCCCTGGGCAGCCACCGCCGGAGCGCGCACCCCCTCCCGCTGCCGCCTCCGCCCCACGCTCCTCCCTCTGACGCCTCCTGTCCCTCCTCCCTCATGGCCGTGGTCCACTCCTCCCTCAGCCTGCGCTGGGTGACCCTGTTCAGGATCCGCCGCGCGCTGGGCTCTGCAGACGCTGGGATGAACCGGGGGAGGCCTCTACCCCTAGAGGTAGCAGATGGCCCAAGGGAAGCAGCACAGGCTGCCTGGAGGAGGTGACTGGCAGATAGGAGGCCGAGGGGTGCCTAAGAGTGAACCCGGACGGGAAGGGAGATGTTCCTCGGTACACAGACCTGTGCATGTGCATATGGCGCAGGGGTGGTAGTGCATAGGAACTGGGGTACTGCATATCAGAGAGAAGCTGTGGGAGCGGGAATGGACCTCTGGGCCTCTCCAGGGCTCCAACCTAGGTATTGCACATCCGTGTAGCTGGTTAATGTGCCCACGTTTATCTATACATGTACTCTCATGTGACCACGACGAAGGATGTGAGGCAGGTGGCCTGGGCCTGGTGCACAGACTTGACTCATTCATCCTCATTCTGAACTCCATGGGGCCACGCAGAGGGACAAACAATCCTCTGAGGGACCTGCAGGGACAACAGGGTAGTCCTTGCTGTGATGGAGAAGGGTGGAGACTGTGGGGCCCTGCAGAAGGGATGCATCATCCCTATTAGTAGACAACACACACTCAGGGCTCCTGTCCGCCACCGCTGGTATGAATGAGAAGTCCCCCTCCTCCAGAAGGTCTCAGCCCCATCCCAACCGTGCCAGGGTGCAGGGTGCAAAGAGTAGACCTAGGGTCTGGGACTAGATTTTAGTCGCCTGCTGGTAAGCAAGGCCTAACCAGCACAGCCTTCTTTGGACATTGAGTTTTGAGGGCACTGGCCACTAAAAGAGACAGACTTGCAGGTGGCTAGGCCCAGTGTAGATCCACCTTCCTCTCCCTTCTTGCCCCTTCACCTCCATGGCAGAGGGACAGAAGAAGGGGCTTCAGGAGCTGTTAGTCCCAGGCCTAGAAGCCCCTCTGTCTCATCAGCAGTCCGATTACTGAGACTCATTTCTTCCCACAAAGAGCAGCCCCTTGGCGTGTATGTGGCCACCCCATGGGAGAGGGTTGCAGACCCCAGATAACCCAGCAGCTACTCTTTCCATTACCCCTTCTTCTTTTGTTCATTCATTCATTCATCCAACAAGCGTATCCCAGTCCTGCTTGGTGCCAACCCTGGGCCTAGGAGTGCCAAGGTGAATCAGACATGGTACCAGCCTGACTGGTGGGGAGATAGACCATCAGCAGACAGACAATGAAATGCAGATATGCTTTCAAGAAAAACTTATAGAGCACCTATGTGCTGGGCATTGCCCAGGGATACAGTGTAGAAATAGATGAAGTCCCTCTTTACTTTCCTGCATCTTACATCTTAGTTGAGAGAGACACACACAGAAGCAAGAAAATAAACAAAAATAATAATAATAATTTCAGATCATCATAACTGCTATAGAAAAAATAAAATAGGATGATTTGAGAGTGATGAGAGATAACTTTAGAGAGGTGATCAGAGGAGGCCTGTCTGAGGAGGTGATATTTCACTGAATGGCAGGAAGGAGCATGCTACAGATTGAATGTTTGTGTCCTTTCAAAATTCATATGTTAAAACCTAATCCCCATTGTGAGGGTATTTGCAGTTGAGGCCTTTGGGAGGCATTTAGTATGTGAATGGGCTTAGTGCCCTTATGAAAGAGGCCCTAGAGAGATTTCTGGCTCCTTCTGCCATGCGAGGACACAGCAAGAAGACAGTCATCTATGAGCCAGGAAGTGGGCTCTCACCAGACACCAAATCTGATGGCATCTTGATCTTTTAGTCCCTTGATTTTGGACTTCTTAGCATCCCAACAAATTTCTGGTGTCTAGAAGCCACCCAGTCTATGGTATTTTGTTACGGCAGCCCAAATGGGCTAAGATAGAGATCAGTTGGAAGGGCATTCTTGGCAAATGGAACAGCAGGACAGAGGCCTCGAGGTGGGCTGCAGCTTGATGATGAGAAGGTGGGTGCACCACATGAGGTCAAAGAGAGTCAGCGAGGTCCTGATCATAAGAGGGAAAGGAGTTTGGGTTTTTGTTCCAAGCACAACGGTGCCTGCTGTGATGGCAGAGTACCTGGCGCTCTGGAGCGCCGCCTGCAGCTGCAGCGGACCTCTCCAGCTCAGCCCCTCCTTCGCTCTGTAGTCTCAGGAAAGTCAATCCCCATCTGTGAGCCTCAGTTTCTCATCTGCAAAATGGGGGAGATGGGCAATTTCCAAGGTTCATTCTAGTTTTAAGATTGTATAGTTTGAAGTTCAGAGGCGGCAAGGTAGAGAGATTCAGAGAATGGGCCCTGGGTTAGACTGCCTGGGTTTAAGTCTGTTCCTTCCCTTCCTGGCTACGAGAACTTGGACAACTCACTTAACCCCTGTGGCTCAGTTTCTTTATCTGTAAAATGGGAATGATGACAGTACCTCACAGGGTTGTGAGGATTACATTAGATGAGATTATTTACGCACAGCACGCAGTGTACAGTAGGTACATAATAACTATTAGTCATGTTCTTTTATTCAAACATAATTCCCTCTTCAGAACCCCTGATAACTGCCTAATATTCAAAGAATAAAGACTGAGCTCAGGTATTCCTTGACCTCCCTCCAAAGCCAAGGTGGGAATCTTTGCTCATACTGTCCCAAACAGGACCAGCTGCCACTTCCTTGTCTCTCAAGAGCCGCCTCATTGAAGGTTCCCCAGGCTCCTCTCAGTCTCCACCCAGTCTGGGCCACTCCCCTTACTCCATAGTCAGCCTATGTGACCTTCCTGAGGCCAGGAACCAGCTCTCCTACATTTCTGGGTCCCTGGCATGGGACACATTTGATCAATGTTTTTTGTTGCCTTTACTCAGCTTTTCTATACCTAGAGGGACTATGTCTTATTCAGCCCTATTTTCAGAGGATAAATACAAGGCTTGGAATATGACAAGAATTAGATAAACGATGTGTAAATACTTGAAAAGATTAAAAGGAAAACCATATCAAGTAATAATAATAGCTAATATTTAGTTTACACTTGCTGGAGTGAGGAGGGGGTCAGGCCCCAGCTAGGTGTTTTAAATGCTTTAACTCATTTAGTCCTTGCAACACCCCCATGAGACAGGTTTTATGTTGATCCTTTCTTACAGATAAACGAACTAAGGAATGGGGAGGTCGTATTGCTAGTAAATGGGAGGGCCAGTGTTTGCACCCAGATGTCAAAACTGGGAATTTTTCAGGGCACATAAGTTGGTAAATTCCAGGGAGGGGCGAATGGAGAAAGCCCTTGGCACACATCAGACATCAAATGGACACTGAAAGTCCTGGTACAACTTCTGCTGCCCAAGTGAATTCTTGCCCTCACCCATCTTCTCTCTCTATCCTGGCTGACTGACGCATACAGGCCCTGCCCAGACCAGTGTTCCCAAAGAAAACCCTCAAATCCAACCACAGGTGCAATGAATTCCCCATGAGATAGAAACAGGTGACATTCTATCTGCTGTCAGCGTGGCACCTTGCCATTCCCAAGTCTTTGTGTCCTGCCTTCAGAGCCATCAGGGGCCCAGTGGCCCACCCCTTGCACATTCTACCCCTCTACCCTGTCCCCTAAGAGAGCCTCAGGCCTCTGCTGACTGACTTCTGTGCATCCTTTGGGCCTCAGCTCACATTCCTCATCCTCTGGGAAGCCCTCCAGCCCCCTCTGGCAAGGTCCTTCCTCCTCCTCTGGGCTTCCACAATACTGTGTGTCCCAATCTCTCTAATCACACTGGGCTATCGTTGTTGGATCCTCCATCCAATGGGAGATGCTCAAGTCAGAAACTGGGTCATCCTGGTCCTTGCTGTGTCCCCAGTGATAACTTGTTAAAGAGTAGTGTGCATTCTCTCCAGGGCCAGGGCCAGAGAGCATTCTGCACACACCCTCCCCCAGCCTGTTCTGGCTCTCGTGCTAGGTGAGGGGCACAAACGAACAAGCCTCCATCCCTCCCCTTGAGGATCTCTGGTCTTGGGGCAGACAGTGCTGGTGCAGGCTGATAAAAGTCCCGGAGAAGTGGCTGCCCAGGGGCATCAGATTCCATCCCCAGGTACCCAAGGCTGCACTACCCACCTAGCCAGGATCAGAGACCAGTGGCCCCAATCTAATCACAGCTGAGCTGCAAGGACGGCAGAGCTCTCCCACTGTCCACTACCTTCACTTTACAGAAGATATGTTGTACTGTGAGCCAACTGCCAGTTTCTCTTTGTCACTATCCCTCTGTATTCCTCTCTTTCCCTCTCTCTCTCTCCACAGTGTCTTCATTCCTGTAAAAGAGGAGTTCTAATTAGTTACGTGAACTTTATACAGATCCAAACTGCCATGGTTGAAATCACTTGTTAACTGTGTGGCCTGAGGCAAGTTCCTTGAACTCTCTGTGCCTGAATTTCCTCATCTATAAAATGGAAATGACACATCTCCTAGTATCAATTATCTAGTGCTGCATAAACAAGGTATCCCCAAACTTAAAAACTCAAAACAACAACAAACATTTATTATCCCTCGCAGTGTCTGTGGGTCAAGAATTTGGGAGCAACTTAGTTGGGTCACGATGTTGTCCAGGCTGTGATCTTCCAAAGGTTTGACTGGCCAGAGGGTCTGGGTGGGCTCACTCACCCGGCCGTCAGCAGCATAACTCAGTTTTTCATCACACAGATTTCTCTGTAGAATTGTTTGTTTGTCCTCACAACAGGGCAGCCAGCTTCCCCGACCCAAGAGGGAGAAAGAGAAAGCAAGGAGGAAGTCACAGTGTCTTTTATGGCCTAACTAGGGAGGGCACACTCCATCATTCC
This sequence comes from Camelus dromedarius, assembly GCF_036321535.1. NCBI lineage: Eukaryota > Metazoa > Chordata > Mammalia > Artiodactyla > Camelidae > Camelus > Camelus dromedarius. The sequence continues at coordinate 32,654,575 of NC_087449.1, read as the reverse complement.
AGCAATATCCTGTTGGTCTCACCAGTCAGCCTTATTCCATGTGGGAAGCTCTATAAAGGAGTGTGGTGCCAGGAGGCAAAAGTCACTGTGGGCCATCTTGGAGACTGGCTGCCCTACTATCTCACAGGATTCATGAGGATGAAGTAAGTTAACATACATAAATTGTTCAGAAGAGTTATCTGTACATAGGACACCTTATACATGTCTTTGCTATTATGGTTATTGTTGTTGTTTCTGGTACATAGTCAGCACTCCTTAAGGATTATCTACAGTTTTCATGAAGATTATTTCTATTAGCTGCAGGGCCCCATTCATTAGGCAGAGGAAGACACCCAGGAACCGAGAGGGTGAAGGTGTTTCTGGGTTTCAGAGCGGAGCAAGACAAACCCAGCCTTGGCTTCTTGCCTCCTGGCCACATGCTCTCAGGAGAGCCATATCTGCCTCCTTCGCTGCCCTGTTGTGGGACACTGGCCAGGTCCCTTTCCGTCTCCGGGCCTGGGGTCCCCATCCCTAAGAGAGGGTTTGGATCAGGTCAGTATTTCCCATGACCCCGGGAATGACCGTCTCCATTTCACTTACCTCCTCTACTCTTATCCTAGTATTTTCCTTTAAATCCTTTCACTTAATAAACTTCGCTTCACCCCAAGCAATAATCTCCATGAAGTCGAAGGCTTGATGTGCTCATTGTATTTTCCAATACGCACAAAAATAAATGTGTGCTTATTCCAATAAACAATGCTCCTCGGTCCATCCAGATGCGTCTCGCTTCTCTCAGGGCCACTAGCTCTGTGTCCTCCGTGCAATCTGGGTGAAAGGATGGAGGGCAGGAGCCCTGACCGCTCTGTGTGGGACAACAGCCTCCTCAAGGTGACTTGGAGGTCTCCAGGCCCTGGGTGCCCGCCACCTGAGTCACAGGGCCTTCTAGGGGAGGCTCCGCAATTTTCCATTTACTTCTGTTCTGGTTTAGTTTTTATTTTATTTTTTCTTATCAGAGTTTTACTTCACACAGTTTAAAGAAATCAAATCTTTCCGCACGCTTGTTATAAGAAACTTAAGTCATTCGCTCCCCACCTCCATTTCCTTCTCCCCAGAAGCAAACACTTTCAACTCTTTTAGCTAATTCTTTTGGTATTGATTTCCCTATCATTAAATAACACACCTATTTCTATTTCCTGATCTTTCCATTTCAGGCAGTATCTTTTGACCCCTCACCTTGAAGACGAGGATTTAGCTCCCTCACCGCCCTCCCCCTGCCCGCCTAGACACGTACACACACAGACACCTCCACACTCACTCTCTGAGTAAATACGCACCCATCCTTCCAAAATGGTTGTGATTATTTCATTTTAAAAGAGGTTTTTAAATTTTTTAAATTATTTTTAATTGTGGTAAGATATACATAATAGAAAATTTACCATCTTAACCATTTTTAAGTGTACAGTTCAGTGGCATTAAATACATTCACACGGTTGCATAACCATCACCACCACCCGTCTCTAGAACTCTTTTCGTCTTGCAAACTGAAACACTGTACCCATTAAATAACTTCTCACTCTCCTTTGTCCTCAGCCCTCAGCAACCACATTCTACTTCCTGTCTCCATGAATTTAATTACTCTAGGTACCTCATGTAAGGGGAATTATGCAGTATTTGCCCTTTTATGATTGACTTACTTCACTTAGTACAATGTCTTCCATGTTCATCCCTGTTGTAGCATATTGTGGAATTTCTTTCCTTTTTAAGGGTGAATAATATTCCATTACACATATATTCCACATTTTGTTCATCCATTCATCTGCTAATGGACGTGGGGGTTGCATCCACTTCTTGGCTATTGGGAATAGTGCTGCTATGAACACAGGTGTACAAATATCTCTTCAAGTCCCTACTTTCAACTCTTTGGGGTGTATACCCAGAAATGGAATTGCTGGAGCCTATGGTAATTCCAATTTTAATTTTTTTGAGGAACTGCCATACAATTTTCTGTAGTAGTTGCACCATTTTACATCTCACCAACAGTGCACAAGGGTTCACAACCTTGCAAACACTTGTTATTTTCTGTTTTGTTTTGTTTTTTATAGTAGCTATCCTAACAGGTATGAGGTATCTCATTGTGGTTTGATTTGCATTTCCTCCATAGTGATGCTGAGCATCATTTCATGTACTTATTGGCCATTTGTATATCTTCTTAGGAGAAATGTCTGTTCAAGTCTTTGCCCATTTTTAAATTAGGTTGTCTGCTTTTTTGTTGGTGGTAGGTTGTAGGAGCTCTTTATGTATTCTGAATGGTAAGCCCTTACGCAGTACATGATTTGCAAACATTTTCTCCCATTCTGTGGGTAGCCTTTTCACTTTGTTGATTGTGTCCTTTGACACAGAGTTTTTATTTTTTGATGTAGTTTATTTTTTCTTTTGTTGCCTGTGCTTTGATGTCATATCTTGAAAGGATTTTTATGTGATCATAACAAAATAAATGCTATTCACATTATGCCATGATTAGCATTTTTTCCTGCATAACTGTTTTTTCCTGGAATTAGTGATGGATTTTTAAAATTTATTGTTTTATTTTTTGCTTCATTTCTTGTATTCATCCTTTATTCCCAAACTCTCCCACATTTGTGTAAATCTCCTCTTAATACAATCACCCATATTAAGTGTTCTACCAACTTGCTTGTCTGAGAAGTCACTGCAGATTTCTGACTCTCTGCTCTGGACTGGTCAGTGGCAAGGCTCTCATTGTGGGTCTCCCTTCCCCATCATCTGGAGGCTTCTCTGCAATTTTTTCCTGTGATGAGTCTCTTGCTTCCTACATCCCATGTCTTCCCTATACTCACTACTTCATTTGGAGGAACATCTGCTCATAGCTTTCTCAAAGGAGGTATTTGAGGTAACATTTTTGAGACCTTGCATTTCTAAAAGTGTCTCTCATTTAATTGATAGTTTGATGAGGTACATAGAATTCTAAGTTGGAAATAATTTTCCTTCTGAATCTTGAAGGCTCGCTCCACTGTCTTCTAGTTTCTGTTGGAAAGTCCAATGGCATTTTGTTTTCTAATCATTTATAGAACCCTGTTCTTTCTCTCTGGAAGCGTTTAGGTGCTTGTGATCTCAGTGTGTCTTAGAGGAAGTCTGTTTCCATTCATTGCGCAAGGCACACACTGGGCCCTTGTGTTCTGGAAACTCATCTTCAGTTTGGAGATTTTCTAAAACTACTGCTGTAACAATCTCCTCACCTCCATTTTCTGTTTTTTTCTTTTCGGGATCTCCTTAATTATTCCAATATTAGCCCTCCTGGACTGGTCTTCTACATTTCCTATATATTTTTTCACCTCTTTTTGTTCTCCACTCTGGAAAATTTCTTCAATCTTCTATAGAGTTTTTTGAGTCCTTTTTTTTTTTTTTTTTTTTGCTTATTCCTTTTATATTTCCAAGAACTCCTGTTTGTTAGCTGACTGTTCCTTTTCTTTAGTACCTTGTTCTTTTTTCATGGATGCAATATTTTCTCTGATTTCATTGAGGATGTTAACAATGTTTTGCTGTTGTTTCTGTTAAGGTGTTTATCACCGTGCATAGTCTCTGCTTGCTCCAAGCTAATTTTTTTTCTGATTGTTGAAGACGCTAGTCACAAAATGGGAGAATATATTACAGTACAAATAATGAACAAAGTATTACTACCCAGAATACATAATGAACTCTTACAAATCAATGAGACAAAGACAACTCAATTAAAAAAAATAGCAAAAGATATGAACAAGCATTCACTGCGGAGGAATTATGAATGGAAAATAAACCTGAAGAAAATATGCTCAACTATATGGTAATCAGGAAAAAGCAAATTAACATCACAATGAGATTTTTCTGCAGAAAAGGAATCTGACAGTGACAAGTATTGGTGAGGATACGAAGCAACAGGAATTCTCCTCTGCTTCCAATGCAGTGAAAATTGCTGCAACCACTTTGGAACTCGTGATTTCATCACTGAATGTAAACGCTAGAGAAACTCATGCAGACAAGCACCAGGAGACCTATACAAGAATGTTCATCGTAGAGCCATTTATAATGGCAAAAACCTGGAAACCAAGCTAATGTCCTTAAAAGGAAGATGACTTAATAAATAATGCCATCTCCATATAACAAAATCCTATACAGCAGTGGAAATGAGACCAACATAGCAGCTGCTGGCTGTGCAGGGGAATCAGAAACAACGCTGAGTGAGAAAAGCTTATTGCAGAAGACTCCGTACAACATAATCCAACATTCAGATGGCTCAGAAACAAGCAAAAATACACTATATTCTTCAGGTTTTCATTCAGATGTGATACAGATTTTTGGAGGTTTTTCTGTGTGTGTTCTGTTTTTGTTTTTTTACTGAGGAAATGATTCACATAAAATTCAAGATAGTGGTTACTTTAGTAAAGAAGGCAGGGGAATGGAATAAGGAAGAAGCCCACAGTATTAGTCATGCTCTCCTGTTTAAGTTGGGTTCAAAGGTGTTCACTATTGTGGTCCATACCCAGGGTGCCATACATCCAGTGTTCCCAGGACAGGTCTGATTTATACCTGTGGTTCCACATAATTATTCCTTGCAATCTCTTTTTTTCCTCAGAAAGTCCTGGTTTATGTAATAAAGTATATGACTAGACTGTTTATTTCTTATAAAAATGCAACATATGTCTCTTTTGTATAAATCTATTATTACGTAATATATGTAATTTTTCATACCAGGGCCGTGGCCTGGCCATGGTCTAATGGATGTTTGTGGTTTGGCCCTGGCATCCTTCTGAAGCAGTCTGGGTATCTGCCCTCAGGGCCTCAGATGACCCCCTCTGGCCACTGTGATCTCCCAATACCCTAGTCCTCACTGCCCACCCTACCTCGGTCCCACCCTACCCTCCTCTCCACATGTCACACTGTGTGGGGTCACCCTCCAAAGTCCCTGAAACCTCACCTGCAATCCAGGGTCACTGACTTCCCGTCTGTGTCAGGCCCTGCACTGGGCAACATTGGGGACTCAGCCTAGGCCCTGCCCTAGTGGGAGAGGGAGACTGTGACAACCCAGAGGATCATAGCAGAGAGACAGTCCCAGGCTGTGGCACCACAGACAGAACATGGCCCAACCTGGAGACCCAGGGCGGGCTGCCTGAAGCTGAGTGAGCTGGGTGGAGAAGTGGGGGGAATGCTTGGGGCAGCAAGAATGTGGAGAGAGCCGTGGGCTGGAAAAGAGCAGGCTGGGCTTGGGGAAGGCAGTACATATTTCAGCCCAAGTAGAGTACAGGACACCAGACAACAGGGCCACGCAGCAACAGGAAGCAAGACTGGAAAGGGCACCTCCTGGGATCCTTGAATGCCAAGCTCAGGATCTTGCCTGTACCCTGAGGGCAGCAAGGAGACACTGTAAGAATCAGAGTGGGGCAAAGAGAACTGTGAAGCCAGGAAGAGTGGTATCAAATGAGGTTAAGAAGGAAACTGGGGAGAGAGAGTCAGAGAGACAGAAGGGGCCAAAGCAACAGAGAGATTTTGCTCTTCTGCTTAGTGTTGGAAGCCCACTCCCCTGACAGCCTTCTCTCCTCCATCCTGCATCCACCACCCACACGCCAATGCACACACTTGCTAAGAGACGGGAAGAGCTCAGGGGTCTTGTGTCCAGGCACTGCTGTAGGACTCCCTGGGTTCAGATCCCAGCATTGCCCTGCATCCTACCTGTGTAACCTTGGGCAAGCGTCTCAGTCTCTCTGTGCCTCCAGCTTCCCACTCTGTAAAAGGAAGATGAGGAAAGTACCTGCCTCAATGAGATTTAATTGAATCATAAAGGGCCAGGAACAGGAACTAGTAACCTGTCAATGAGCATCCCTGTGATTTGGGCAGACAGCACCCCCTCCAAGACTGGAGATACAGCTGCAAAGAGGGAAGGTCTCTCGGCACAGCCTGGCCTTGTGGCTCAGGACCCCACCCAGGGCTGGTGAGTCCCTCCGCCGAATGAATGAGATTCCAGTCGCCCTTATAAATAAAGCCTTGAAGTCTCTTTCCCCTGCCCTTGCCTGTGGTGGGTGGGATGAGCATAATGACAAAATGACAGCACATTCCCTGAAGCAAATCTCCCCCCTTTACAGTTTACAGTTCCTGGTTGATCCTCACAGCAGCCCTGTGGGTGAAGAACCTTTGCCTCTACTTTCTAGGTGAGGACACCGAGGCTTAGAAAAGTGTGAAGCCTGCCCAAAGTCACAGAGTCAGGGTACATGACCAAGCTCAAGCCGCCTAACCTCCACTGCCCACAGCTGTGTGAATACAGACTCTCCGGACGCTGGAGCTGGAAGACCCTGGGAGAGGACATCTTGGATGTGGGATTTTATTGCCAGAGTTCTTTCTTCAATAAAACTCTATGTACAACCTAAAGATATAAAATCCATCAAAGAGGAATATATCAGCCATGCAATTCTGGGCTCTGCTGAGGTGACAAATAAACCCTGAAATCTCAATGGGTAGCACAGTGAATGTTTATTACTCTCTCTCGCATGTATAATGTGGGTTAGTGGCTCCCTTGAGTATCTCTCCTCCACCTGATGACTCAGGGATCCTCGACCCTTCCCTCTCACAGTGCTGCTATATATAACGTAACTTCCATATGCTGTCACTGTGGGAAGCAAAGAGCAAAGAGTGTCACATTAGGGAATTAAAGCTGGGCCTGGAAACAGTGTACTTCACTTCTGTCCACACTCCCAGTTACCAGCCTTTGACACCTTGGCAAGTTAGGTGAGAAATGCAGTCTTGCTGTGGGTCCAGGAAGAAGAGATAAGACTGGCAAGCCTGTGGTCACACTGAGTGCTTTTACTGGAGGGCGGAGCCCTAGAGCCCCAAAGCTGGCAGCACTCTACCCAACACCCCTCACACAAATGGGGAACATATTTGAAAATTTCGTTACAGTCTAGCAACCCTGGGGGCCCAGGCCTGGGGCAGTTTCCTGCTTCCTCTAAACCCGAGCTCTGTCTGTTCCTGGCTGTCTTGCCTACTTCTTAAAGGCACTCAGCCTAGCATGAAGGTCTCTCAGCTATCAGCTTTTCCTGTTGTAATCTCTTAAACCCTCGGCGCCAGCTTCAGCCGTTCCCTTGCAGTGCCCAAGATAGCCTGAGACGCTATCCCGCTCCAGTCAGGTGCTTCAGGAGACTGGGATCCCACAGGAACCTGCCAGGGCAGCTGCCTCTAGCTGGTAGCTGGGTCATAGCCAGCTAGGGCCCAGAAATGGGGCTGGGAGGACAGATAACCACTGTTTGCTTGATGTCCATGGCTTTCGGGCCTGGCGCCCCTCTCCTGGTATGTCAAGATGACCTCCCAGAGGCAGAAAGGCTGGGCTGCACCTCAGCAAAATCTACCTCACTGCCTCCCCAGACCCGGAAAAAGACCCCACCTCATCCTGGGGTCTCCTTGCTCCTGCTGCAGGGGTAGGGCTAAGGGACCTGGAGGGGTGGGATACAGGAGAGGAGAAAGCAGAGTATGGTCCCAGCTCCCAGGTCCCAGGATGTGCTGCAGGGTCCTAGGTCTAGGCTGGGTGAGGATGGAGATGGGGGAGGCCTGGGTGATCGGGGGGAGGCCTGGGTGAGGGGGGAGAACAGGAGAGAAACACCTCCTTCCTCCGTGCATCAGCTGGGCCAGCCCTGCCTCAGGTTTCTAGGGAGATGGACAGTGCAGCTCCAGCATTGTTCTCACACTGTTGATTCTCTGTACCGGTGGTTATGGCCTGTGTACCCAACTAGAACCCGGGGTGGGGCTGGAGTGGTGGGGGTGTGGCCGAGTCTGGGACAAGAATCCCTGGGACCTGCATCCTCATACTGGCTCTGCTGCTGACATGCTAATGATGGCGACTATGAGAGGAGCTCATGTGGGTTTGGAGACCAGCACGTGCCATCCTGCATGCGCTCTGTGTTCATAGGGTAGTAGGAAAAGGCAAGGACTCTGGAGCTAGGAGGCTTGAATTCAAATCCTGACTCTCCCACGCACTAGTTTGTGGCCTCAGGCATGTTACTTAACCTCCCTGTGCCTCAGTTTCCTGATCTCTAACAGGGAGAGGATAATAGGAGCATTGATGCCTGCTGAAACCCCCAGCTGTGTGACCTGGGGAAAGATTGAGGTTTGGTCTCTGCAGCCATGAAACAAGACTTCATCAGGAGGAAATGGAAGGATGCACTCAAAACTCTGAGCCTGGTGCCTGGTGCAGGGCAAACACTTTTAACAAGTTATAAAAGATGAGCAAATGAGATTCAGAGAGGTTAAGAGGCTTGGCCAGGCTCACAGAGCCAATAAGTGACAGAGCTGGGATGACCTGAAACCCGGGCACCCCAGTCCTGCCAGGCTGCCTCTCACTTGGCCTTGTTTTCCCCATCTGAAAGGCGAGAATTGGGGCCTGTGGGTGGGTCAGTGGGATGGAGGGCACTGGGTTCAGGCTGCAGGGTCGCAGCCTCCAGACACCAGCTGCAAACCTGGGAGGGGAGGGAGGAAGCCCAGAGGACCAAACCAGGTCCCCAGCCCTCTGCTCTCCCACCTCCCCTACCCAGAGACCCTCTCCTGAACCCATCCCACTCAGAACCAGCTTCATGGTGGCAGCCCCCATTGTAAGAAGTCACATGTCTCCCCATCCAAGAATCCTCTCCAAGCCACTCTCCCTGTGACCTGGGACAAGTCTTAACCTCTCCCAGCTTAGGGGTTCATATGTTCACCACACGAGATCACTGCTGTGAAAGTGCCTGGCTTGCGAGTCGACAGTCAGTTGACTGAGCACCTGCTGCACACCAGGTTCTTTTCCAGGCACTTTACCTTCATTAGTCCAGTTAATTCTCCCACCAGCCCTGTAAGCAGCATACTGTTCCTGCTACCCCTTCGTCCCCAGGATGGAGAAGGTCCCACGTCACAGGGCCATGGTGAGGGACAAGTGAGATAAGGAAGAAGATTGCTGTGGACTGGCTGGGCACCTGGTCATTGCCACATACGTATTTGTTATTCTTCTTGGAACTTCAAAGTTTATAAAATGCCAGGACCTCCTCATGCTCCTCTGGGAAAGCAGAGGACAGGGAGCAGTCATTATTGTTATCATTTTTACTGTTCATCCATTCGCTCATCAACCCAGCACACATCCATGATCAGACCTGGGCCAGGAGCTCTGGGGACCCTGAGGCAAGAGGCTGTGGGCTCCCAATGTGACTCAGGGGTAGAAGACCCACCGGCTTCCAGGAGCGACAGAGCCTAAAAGGACAGGAGAATGTGACTCAACCTAGTGGATTATTACCCTGCAAGGTGGGAACCCAGTGAGCCCAGATCTGATTTTTTGTGGGAAACTTCCTGATCTTTTATCTTTTAAATGCTGGCAACTAATTTGATTAAAAGAAACTACAGTACAGCCTGTGTCCTGCCCTTGGAATGTTCAAGCCCTCCAAGAAACTGAGGTCCAGAGATGTGAGGGAGCCTGCCCAAGGTCACACAGTTGGGGTAAGAGCTGGAATTCAGACCCAGGAGTCTGTATCCCCTCAGCAGGTCTGGAACAGGTAGAGTTGGTGGAGTGGATTTAGTTCGTGAACCCTCCAGTGGGGATCGGCCAGCTGAAAAACGTCACTGGGACTGAAAGTGTCCTCCAGCTCCCTACCCCTCATGGGGCAACCTGTGGGGAGAGACTTTCCAGGCTGACTGACTGGACCTAGGGGCTGGCCAGGAAGAGCTGGTCCCAGAGGATGTCCATCCCTCCCGCTCCCCACTGCCAGTCAGTCCCTGCCTTGCCCAGGCCTCCTGCTCACCCTCTGAGTCCGATCTGGAGTCACCCCCAAATGTCCAGCCTGGGCCAAGTGCCCGCCCTCCCTGGCCTGACTAATTTTATGGCCTCCTCACTGTCCTCTCTGATCCCACCCTTCCCCCTGCAGTCCTTCCTCCCATCCAGCCAGAAGGGTCTTTCTAAACCCAGATGATGTGACCCTGTTTCTTCTCCACCTAGCATCCTGCCAGAGCTCCCACCCGCTCTAGCCCTCGGCCTGGCATTCAAGACCTGTCTCAGCTTCAGCCTTACTGCCTTTTCCCACCTCACCTCAAGACCGCATTCTAGGAATCCCGCATTCTGTGGTGCCTGCTTACCTCCCAGGCCCTTTCACACCTCCTAGCCTCTGCATATACTGCGACACCCCTCCTTTTATTCATTCTTGGTTTAACAAATATTTGAGGCTACTGCTCACAGGCACTGCTTAGGCACAGAGATATAAAAACAAACAAAAAGGACAAAACCCTCCTCCTCAGAGACCTTATATTCTAGTGGGAGACCAAGAAAATAAACATATAAGCAAATGGAAATGCATCAGATGGCAATAAGGATGATGCTCAGAGAACAAAGCAGAGACTGGGGACTGGAAGTGCTGAGGCGAGGAGGATGCAGGCATATTACACAGGGTGGCCAGGATGATCTCACTGGGCCCAGCCCAGGACCTTCCTACCTTGGGAGAAGCCTGTGTGTGCCTGGGAGTTTTTAGGGGGCTGAATCTGAGCCATTCTAGCAGGTCCTCTTGGAGAAGGTGTCCTGATGCTGACCTTGAAGGACAGGTGCTTACTACACAGGATGTGAGAGTCCCAATAGGAGGGATTCCTGATGGAGCCTGGGAGTTAATTCACTCCTGACCCATTGGATGCCAGGCAGCGGGCAACCCTCTCCCCAAGACTGGGCCTTGAACCAAGACTACTGGCCCAGGCACCTCACCCCCACCAACCCCTGTTCTTCTGGGTCAGGAACTGTGGGACTGAGCCGGTCAGGGAGAGCACGTCTGGCAGGAACATGGCCTGAGCAAAGGCCTGGAGCCCAGACTTTGCATGGCCTGGGGGGGGTTAGATGGACATGGCGGACACCAGGCTGGGCCTTCCAAGGGGCAACCCTGCCAGCCCTGCAAGCCAAGTTGGCCAAGGAGTGCAGTTTGCGCCCAAATTGCCACAGCCCACTCTGATTTTATTTATTAAGTTAATTAGTCTCATGCATCACCATGAGGGCTCAGAATTAGGCCGCTGCAGGGGCCGCTCGTTGGCTTCCTCCGCCGCAATTCTGCCTGTGTGCTTAGGTAGAACGGGCCTCGTGGTGCTTCTGTGCTGCTGATTTGTGCCTGAGGCGTCCGGGGATGGGGTGGTTCAGTTGCTATTTGCAGAAGGCCCCTGGGGCTTGGAAATCTGACCTAGAACAGTTTTTTATCCTTGGGTTCAGAACAAGCCCGCTGTCCCCATTCTACAGGTATGGAAGGCAAGGCCCACGGTTCCATAGCAAACCTGTGGTAGAGAACCCAGGCCTTCTGCGTCCCAGCTGGAGCACTTTCCACTGCCCGCTCCAGCTCAGGATTTTGTCAACAAGGCCTCCCAGGAGAGAGGACAATGTTCCCATCTGTCCACCAGCAGGAAAGGGAGAGGGAGGAGCAAACTGTGGGGGTAGGAAGGATCCCACAGACCCAGAGCCTGATGGGGAACTGGGCTTTTGCTCAGAAATATGTATAATGGGGATCGGGAGAAAAGCAGAGAGTCCTTGCCCTCCCTGAGTCCTTAGGAGGCACAAACCCCCTTATTTCCTCAGGGAGTTACATTACTGTTGGAAACAAGCATAAGTCTCAGTTTTGGGAATGACATAAAACATCGTATCTGTGGGAAAAGTCTAGAAAGAAACTCTTCAAATGTGGTCATCTTTCAGGAATATAGGGACTGAGATCCCCATCACAGAGGGCATGCAAGCAGAGGCTGGATTGTCCCCAGTGATGGCACCAGAGTCTGAATCTGAACCCCAGGCCACTGATTCATTCATTCATCTGCTCATTCAACAATCATTTATTTAGCACCTGCTAGTGGCAGGCCCTGTGCCAGGCACAGGGCTGTAGTGCTAAGTAGAGAGAGATGTGTGTCCCTGCCCTCGTGGAGCTGACAGGCTGGAGTAGAAAGCAGTGTCATGGTTTGAAGTATTCAAAGAAAAATGAGGCAGGTTAAGCAGGGTGGGGGCACTGTATCTGGGTGGTCAGCTGGCCTCTCTGAGAGGGACATCTGAGCAGACACCCACTTAAATGGAGGGAGGGTGCCTCCAAATACGTGGGAAGAGTGTCCAGGCACAGGGAACAGCCAGTGCAAAGCCATGTCTGTGCTGCCCCAACTCCCTCCCCACAGCCTCCATCCCAGCCTGGGTAGAAGATCCCTAGAGTGCCCCTGCCTTCCCTACCCAGACCCCACAGAATCTCCCCACACAGCCCCCAGCCCTGCTACCAGAGGAAGCTGGCAAGTTTGGGTGGCATCCTTGCTGAAAATAACCATGGAGATCCATGGAGAGCCCTCCCACTTTAGGACCTGGTTTCCCCAGTGTGTGGCGGTCAGAGCAGAAGGGATGCACAGGGTGATTTTAGGAGGTACATGGACAAACATCTTCTTTTCACAGTAGTGTATTTATTTTAAAACATATTTAGAAGAGAAATAACAAGCACATCAAACCTCTATTATTGCCAAGGACTCAAGGAGAAAAGTTTGTTTCAATTCAAAACAGAAGAGCACACACATGTAGAGAATGTCAGCAATTGTTCAATCTTGGAGAAGGATATAAGGTGTTCATTTTCTAGTCTTTCACCTCTTCTATGTCATGGAGGAATTTCAGAGTGCAAGGTTGGTGGGGCGAGAATAAAACTGAGGATTAGTGGGGGTCACTGTGCGAGCTGAGCAAGGGCCTGGCCAAGCTCCACGTGGCTGCAGGGGGGAGAATGGACCCGAAGAAGAACAGAGGTGAGGTCACTGCTGCTGCTGCAGTGGTCCAGGGTACTCGCAGTGGGATGGGGAAAGGATCTGTTTCCTTTGTTCTCAGTAACAGCACAGTGGTTACAAGCGCAGGCTTAGGAAACTGACTGCTTCTGCGTGGCTCTAGTCTGTGGCCTTCAACAAGTTCCTTAACCTGCCTCAGTGTCTCATCTAAAAACTGAGATAATAATAGTACCCACTGCCTCATCAGGTTGTCCTGAGGCTCTGGTGAGTTAATAGATGTAAGGCATCGGAAAGGTGCCCCACCCGAGGCCACGTTCCATAAATGCTCGCACCTCAGAAGACTCTAGGCAGGGCGCTGACGTGGTCACAGTGGACAACTGTTTGGTGTCTGGAGTTGGGCCTGCACTGGGGAGGGCTTCACGTCCTGCCTCCTGTTTTGCCCACAGATACACACACACACAGATCCCAGCCAATTCTGCACAAAATGCATTTAATAAGTCCATCAGATTTAGTAGTACTTCCATTGGGCTGTTAATTTTTTATTTTAATTTTTAAAATTTAATAACATTGTTTTGTTTTCATGGTTCATTTTTAAGATTAAAGTCTACTTTAGGCAAGTCATGCTGGTTTTATTCTCAGGAATAATGAAAAGTTTCCTTTTAAAATAAAGTTTAAGAGGAGAGTCAGTTGCTTTCTGAACTACCTTCACAATATTTCAGTGAATCTAAAACTATTCTAAAATTAAAAATTTATTTTAAAAACTCAGATTCAATTTTTTCAGCATTTTTACAGGAAAGCTGATTAAAGGGAAATATTAAATACTGGCTCTGGAGATTTGACGGGACTGATGGGTGGGAACCAGTTTGATCAGCCTGCTTTCCTCCCAACCCCGATCAACTGTGTCCACAGGGGAAGACCTTGGGGGCCAGGAGAGGGGAGAGGAGGAATTATGGGTGACAGAGCACAGAGCTCTTTGGGGCAGGCTTGTTGCCAGGGGAGTGGGTCTCTGCCAGGGTCCCTTCAGTGTCATAATCTCGCTGAGTCTAATGGCAGGTTCAGGAGTGGTGAAGCACCCTGGGACTAGCAATAGTGCCCTGCTCAGTCCACCGAGGTCTGAGGCTCTGGGAGAGTGCAACCTGGCCCAGCAGGGAGGGGGCTGGGGGACAAATTTGTTTCCTTTGTCCTCAGTAACAGCACAGCTGTTAAAAGTGCAGGCTTAGGAGCCTGAGTCCCTCTGCGTGGCTCTAGCCTGTGGCCTTGAACCAGTTCCATAACCTGCCTCAGTATCTCCATTTAAAAATTGAGATAATAACAGTACCTACTACCTCATCAGGTTGTCCTGAGGCTCTGAGGAGTTAACAGATGTAAGGCACCTCTTCTGTCTTCTTGAGCTCCTGCTGCTACTTCCCAGGGGCTGAAGGAACCAGAAACCTGAGGCGAGGGTGCTCACCTGATGCAGTTGGTGGAGCAGAGGGATGTGTCTGCAGGGCAGACACAGCATATCCAGTTCAGTCCTGGGCAGGTGGAGGTAGGACGGTGGCTCTAGACCTTCAGGAGATTTGTGGAAAGAGCTGGGAGGTGGGGTCAGACCGCCCGTGCTTCATTCACACGTACTGTGTGATACTCCAGAGTCGCTTTCCTCTGTCCATCGCAGTAGTGAAGGCCGCCTCCAGGAATGCAGAGAAGCTGAAGTGGGTCCGTGCAGACTAGGGAAGTCAGGCACACAGTAGGCTTGCTGGTCAAAGCAGAATATCCTCTGTCCCTTCCAAGAGAGGACAGAGCCTCTCCCATCTCCCCCCTGCTCCACCAGCCCACCCCGCTCCTCACAGCCGCTCTGGGGGCTGTAATGTCCTCAGCATAGTTCATGGTTTGTCCTGCCACTGCCAGGCCTCTTTGCTGTCTCAAATCCCACCACAGTGCTTCTCCCCTCACCCACCCCATTTGAGGTACAGACCAAGAGCCTGAGGCTCAGAGAGGGGAGCAGCTAGTCCCAAGCCACACAATAAGTTAGTGGCAGGTCAGTGGATTTACTGGGGCCTGGATGGCCAGTTCATCAACAGGAAGGCCCTTTCCCCAGAACTGACCTAATTTTCTGGCCTGAGGGGCCTCCCCAGGAGGTGGGGGAATCGTGGTCAAGGTTTCCGGCTGTCTATAATTTTCCAGTCTAATTAAACACCTGCAAATCCATTTGCTACTAATGATATAGAGGGAGCCCCGGGGAATATTTGGAGGAAAAAACAAATCATTCAAATTGAAAGAATAAATAAACAAAATCCTGCAGAATTGTAGGTGCCACGGGAGTTTCAGTGATTTCAACACCTACCCATCTCTGTCAAGTCAACCCTGCCCGTTCTTTTATGAATACTTGATGGACTCCTGGTCTTAAGTAAGAGGTTACAGAAGTACCATTAAGCTCCCCCTTCCTCCAACAGCCTCCCTGGGCCCATCAGGGAAAGCCCTGGTTCCAGTCCCTACCTATGCTGACTGCTATGTGGCCTTGGGTGCATGCCTGCCCTCTCTGGGCCCCAGTCTTTCTCATTTGTATGAGGGAATTGTGGTCCCTCTCCTGTTGTCCTCATCCTGCCAGTCCAGGAGATGAGGAAACACACAGACCCAGCCATTCCTGTCTCTCTCCCACCTCTGACAGCCCACCATGTTCCAGCCACACTGAATTCCCTGCCACTCCCCAAATAGACTTCTTGACATAGAGGTGTATCACTTAGATTTTGTTGTGTAACAAACCACCTCAATTCAGTAGCCAGTTTAAAACAATAACCATTTACAGATCAGCTGGGCTTACTGCTGCACTTGAGTCAGGACTTGCCTTTTGTGACAGATTGACTATGAAATTGGCCCTAGTGTTCCACCCTTGTCCCCATACCCATGTACCTTAAAGTGTGCCCCTCCCATAAAGAGTGGGAGGCTATTTTCCTACCCCTGGCTGCATGACTTGCTTTGATCACCAGATGTGGCAGAAGTGATGATGGGCCAGTTCTTAGCCTCTGCCTTAAGAGGACTTGCACATGTCCACTCACTCTCTTGGACCCCCATCACTGCTGCCATGAGAACAACCTGGGCTAGCCTGCTGGAGCATGGATAACACCACAGGGAGAGACCCCAGCCATCCTCACCCAGGCCCACCTAGACCCAACAGCTCCAATCTACCAGGGTGACCAGCTGTTCCAGTTTGTCCAGGATTGAGGGGTCACCTGGGATGTGGGTCTTTCAGTGCTATAACTGGGACAGTCCCAAGCAAACCAGGATGGTTGGCCACCCTATAGCTGTTTCAGCAGCTGACTCAGGTGCAGGAATAAGCCTGCCTGAGATCAGAAGAACTAGCCAGCTGACCTGTAAACGCTTATTGTTTTAAACTAACTGCCAAATTTGGGAGGTGATTTGTTGCACAGTAAAAATCTAACTGGTGCATCATCTCCATCTTTGTGTGAAGAACTCAGAGTCGCTGCCCATGACTGTGCAGGCTGTGCCCTGCATAACTGCAGGAGGAGCCAGTCACAGAGACTACCTTGTGAATGACAGCACTTGGACTTGTGTGGGATAGAACCCTAGATAAACTTCAAGGCCCTAGTTCAAATGTCACCTCCTCTGTGAAGCCTTCCCATACTCCCCTGGATCTAATTTACTAGGGGAAAGGAGGCTTTGCACCAAAAAAAAGTACTGGTTTTGGAGTCAGGCCTGGTACCACTTATACCTGGGGCAAGTCACTTTAACTTCATCTGGAAAATTGGGATGACAAAAGATAACTACAGTCCTTTGGGATTGTTATGACGAGAGTGTGCACAATGACCAGCAGACAGTATGTACTAAGTCTGGATGTGTTTCATGAAAGAATGGAGCACAAGCTTTTTCCCTATAGACTTCTGAATTCGCTCCTTTCTGTCCCCACAGCTGATGGTCCTTCCCTGGCACTAAGAATTTCTTTCCCCCTAAAATGTTATCAGCTTCTCTCTGGCCTCCAGAGGATCAGTCTTGCTCTGTATTGTGCATAGGGGTGGGGGATCCAAAAGGACATTCGTTTTTTAATTTTAATTTTTTAAATTATCATACAGAAAAATTACCTTTTATCTTTTGATGTGCACATGTATGGATTTGTATAACCATCCCCATAATCAGGACATGGAACAGTTCCACCACTTCAAGGGACTTTCTTTTCAAAATATACATTTTTTAATTTTAAAATTTTGGAATAGCTAATACATGTACTTTGTAAAAAAAAAAATAGATTTAAAAAGTATAAAAGTTACTTAGTGAGAACAGTCTCCTACCCCAATCACCCACCCCGACATGCAACCTCGAGTTTCTAGTGCCTCTGTCTAGAGATATTTTATGCTATGCAAGCAGAAATATGTAGAACTAATGCCCCTGCACACCCCAGTTTTATACAATTGGAGCCACATCTTTCTTTTCGTACTTCACATATTTTGGAGATTGTTTCATATTGGTAATAATTCTAGCCTACCCATAGATGGTACATTTACCATGTGCCATGCACTGGTCTAAATGCCTTAAGGCCAGTTTTTTTTTTAAACTCATTTATTGCTCAGCACAACATTTTGAAGTAGGTGACATTATTATTACTGCTACTAATCCCATTTTAGAGATAAGAAAGCTGAAGCACAGAGAGGTTAGATTAGGTAACTGGCCCAAGGTCAGTCCCACAGCCAGTAAGTGGCAGAGCTGGTGTTAGGACGCAGGCATTTGGGCTCCAGAGTCCATGCTCTAAGGGACCACATTGATCTACTTCCAGCAGCATCATGGAATCCCATTCTATCCAGACACAGTCATTTATTTAACCAGCCTCCTCTTGATGGCCATTATTTGCCACTGTGAACAAGGCAGCACTGGATATCTCTGTCGTTCATCTTTCTGGACATGTGGAAATGTATCTGTTGAATTAATTTCTAGAAGTTGAATGCCTGGGTCACAGGGTATATGCAGTTTTATATTTGATAGATATCTCTAGGTTGTCTTCTCGAGAACTGTAGCAATTTATCCTCCCATCAACATTGCATGAGAGCTCTTGCTGCCCTGTGCTGTCACCAATACAGCACATTGTCACAAATTTTGGTTTATGACACTTAATAGGGGGAAGTGGTAACTTGATGTACTTTTTGCTGGCATTTCTTTTACTGCAACTGGGCGTGGACATCTTTTTGTACATTTAGAAGTCACTTGTATATACTTTCTGTGAACCATCTGCCCATGTCCTGTGGCCATTTTTCTTTTGGATTATTGATGTTTAAAAAAAAATTGACATCTGGTCTCTCATATGTATATGATAGCTTATTCATTTTCTTTCCATTTTATTTGTGATATGTCCCTCTGATCAGACATGTTCAATTTTACTCATATTCATATTTTCTTCTATGGCTTCTGGGTTTGAATTATTTTGAGAAAGTCTTTCCCTTCCTCAAACTCAGAACCATGAAATAATTATCCATGTTTGCTTCAGTACTTTCATGGTTTCATTTGTTTACCTTTAAATCTTAGATTCATCCAAAGTTAATATTGGTGTAAACAGTGGTATGTGGTTCCAACCTACTTTTTACCAGTTACCACAATATCACTTATTAAGTAATCAATTTTTACCCACTCATTTGAAATGACTTCTATATCAAATTAAAGTCTATGTGTTTGTGACTAATTCTGCATTCTTTTTTATCATCTTGCCAGCTATTCTTTTCGTGATTTTTTGGGGATACAATTTACATATAATAAAATACATAGATCTTAAGTGTTCAGTTCCCTAAATTTTGGCTGTCGTAGACAATGTATAACTACCACTCAAAACAAGAGAGAACATTTCTATCATCCAGAGATTCCCTCATGCCCCTTCCCAGTCAACCTTCACCCCCACCATCCCAGAGGCAGAAGCTTGAAGTTTTTTCTTCTTAGACTTGTTTTGCTTGTTCTAAAATTTCATATGAATGGAATTACACCCATAGAAGTATGCATGTGCTTAGGTAAGACTCCTTTCACTCAGCAAAATGCTTTTAAAATTCATCCAAGTTGTATCAGTTGTTTCATCCTTTTGATTGCTGCACAACATCCCATTATATGAATATTCCACAGTTTGTTTAGCCAGTCTCGTGTCCATAGACTCCTGGGCTGTTTCCAGTTTGGGACCACTGTGAATAGAGCTCTTATGAACATTCTTATAGAAATCTTTTGTGAATATATTTTTTTGCTTCTCTTGGGTGGAATTGCTAGGTCAGAAGGTAGCTGTATGTTTAGTTTTATAAGAAGCTACCAAACTTTTTTTAAAAAATGGTTAGTTACATACTACATCCCCACTAACAATGTATGAGATTTCCAGTTACTCCACAACCTTTCTAATGTTTGGTGTTGTCATTTTTTTTTTTTTAATTTTAACTCTTCCAGAGGGGGTGTAGTTGTATCTTACTGTGATTTAATTTGTATTTCCATGATGACTGACAGTGTCAAACATGTCTTCATTTGCTTTTGGGCCATTTGCATATCTCCTTTTGTGAAGTATCTGTTCAAATCCTTTGCTTGTTTTAAAGTTAGGTTGTTTGTCCTTTTTATTATTGACCTGTAGGAGTTCTTTACATATCCTAGATACCAATCCTTTGTCAGATGTGCATGCATGTTATGTAAGAATTTTCTACCAATCTGTGGCTTGCCTATTCATTTCCTCAATGATGTCTTTGATGGCAGAAGCTTTTAATTTCCAAGTCTAATTTATCAATCTTAATCTTATAGTTACTTTATGTTCTATTCAAGAAATCTTTGCTTACCTCTAAAGTCCCCCAAAATACTCTCCTATGTTTTCTCCTAGAAGCTTTATGGTTTTGGCATTTTCATTTAGGTCTATGGTCCATATCAAATTAATGTTTGTGTATGACATGGGATAAATGCTGGGTTTAATATTTTCTGTTATGTACATCCAGTTGTTCCCTGTGTTAGAAAGAAGTTCCTTCTCCAATGAATTGTTTTGGTGCCTTGGTGGAAACTCAAATGACCGTATATGTGAGGTCGCCTTCTGGGTTTTCTATTCTGTTTCTTCAATCTATTTGTCTATTCTTACACTGAAACCACATTGTCTTAATTACTATACCTTTAAAGTAAGTCTTGAAGCCAGCCACTGTTAATTCTTCAACCTTGTTCTTCATTTTAAAGATTGCTTTGGCTTTTCTAGATTCAAATTCTCATATGAGGTTTAGAAACAGTTTGTCAACTTCTGCATAATAGCCTACTGTGACTCTGATAGCGACTGTGCTGAATCTAGGGGTCAATTTGGGGAGAATGAACAACTTAATTATATCAGGTCTTCTAATCCAGGGTGCATCTCTCCATTTATTCAGTTCTTCTTTAAATTCTCTTAGCCATATTCTGTAGTTTTTAGATACAGGTTTACACATATTTTATTAGGTATATTCCTAGTATTTGAATTTTTATGACAATGCAGGTGGTATTTTTTGTTTCATTTTCTAATTTTTTGTGCTAATGTATAAATATAAAACTGATTTTTATAAACTCACTTAATCTCCTGCAACCTTGATAAATTTACTTATTAGTCCAGAAATTCTTTATAGATTCCATAGGGCTTTCTATGTAAACAATGTATCATCTGCGAATTCCAACAGTTTAACTTATTCCTTTCCAATCGTTATACATTTTCTTTCTTTTTCTTATTTTATTTCACTATCTAAAACTTCTAGTCCAATATCAAATAAAAGTGGTGAGAGTGGACATTCGCATCTCATTTCTGAACTTAGGAAAAACTTACTGTTTCACCATTAAGTATGATGTTAGCTATAGATTTTTTTTAAAAGATATCCACTATCATGTTGAGGAAGTTCCCTAGTTTGCTGACAGTTTTTATCATGAATAGATTTTTGAATTTTGTCATACAATTTTTCTACATCTGTTGGAATGGTCATGCGAGTTTTCTCCTTTATTCTGTTAATATGGTGAATGACAATCAATTTCTGTGTGTTAAACTAACCTTGCATTCCTGGAATAAATCTCACTTGGTCATGATATGTTATTCTTTTAATATATTGTTGGATTCTATTCAGTAATATTTTGTTAAGGATTTTTACATATATATTCATTTGTCTGTGTTTTCTTTTATTCTAGTATCTTTATCAGGCTTTCATATTAGGATTATGCTGGTTTCATAAAACAAGTTGGGAAGTGCACATACTATTTTCTTCATTGATGATAAATTCAACATTCATTTCTGATTTTTAAAAGATCTATTTCCTGAAAGAGTTTGCATAGAATTGGTATTATTTCTTCCTTAAATGTTTGATAAAATTAACCAGTGAAGCCCATCTGGGCCTGTATTTTTCATTGTCAGAAGGATTTTTATTACAAATTTCATTTTAAAAATAGATATGGGCTATTTAGGTTTTCTATTTCTTCTTTTGTCAGTTTTGCTAGAGTTACATTTTTAAGGACTTTGTCTATTGCACCTAAGTTGTCAAAAATTATTTATAATGTTCCCCAGCTTTTCTTGTATGTTTTTCATGTAATCTTTAGAATCTGTCAATTTTCCCATGAGAAAGAGTGCTTCAAACCCAGTTCCTCTGTTTCTCGAGCACTCAGACTACACAGCATAGCTTTTCTTATAATTAAATGTGGTTATGTGATGGAGTTCTAGCCAATGGAATGTGAATGAAAGTGATGTGCATTACTTCTGGGACTGGCTTACAAAAACATCCCATGCTTAATCATTCATATTCCTCTGCCAGCTTCAGGCAGATGAGCTCAGTAACCTTGGAAACCATGTGTTGAAAATAGAAGTCTGATTGAGAAAGACGCACACATAGATGCCCACCAATCAGGAACATCTATTTTGGGCTTTATGTCAGCTAGAAATAAACATCCATCTTGTTCTAGCCATTATATACTCAGGGTTTGTTTGTTAAAGCAATTAGCCTACACTAATTAATATACACTCTAAGAACCCTATTTTTATTTTTACTGAAATCATTCTAAATGTATATATTAATGCAGGGAAAACTGATTTCTTTTTGCTATTTTCCTATACAAGAAAAAATTATCTCTTTCCATTTATTCCTGTTTTGTTTTAGGTGTTCAGTAGCATTTAAATTTTTTCATATAGATCTCGCATTTTTTTTATTAAATGTTTTGCTAGATATTTTATCTAATATATTTTGTCTTTTTTGCGATTTTCATAAATAGGATTTTTCCTTTAATTATCTTTTATAACTCATTGTTCATGTATAGAAAAGTTACTACATTTTACATTTTAATTTTGTACCCAGTTATCTTACTAAATTATCTTATTTGTAATAATTATTATATTTTTATAAATATTATTATTTTAGCACATCTTTGTCTTGCTCATGAATTTATTGGGAATGCTTCAAGTCGTTTATTGTTAGAGATACTGATGCATTTTGCCCTGATGTATATGATCCTATTACAAAGTATCCATCTATTTTTATCAAGAAGTTCTTAAAAATCAGGAATTAACATTGAATTTTAGCAAATGCTTTTTCAACATCTATACAGAAAATAACAATTTTCTTCCTCTTTTGATCTATTAATGACACGTAATATTACATTATTGATATTAATCTACAGTAGGAGGTTTTCTAAAATTGAATCATGCAAAGATTAGTGCTATTTTCTTAATGTGCTTCTGGATTCTCGATATTCCTGATTAGCCAGGGTTCTCCAGAGAAACAGAACCAATAGGGTTGTGTATGTATGCAGAAAGAGTGAGACAGACCAACAGACAGATTTATTATAAGGAATTGGTTCATGCATTTGCAGAGGCAGAGAAGTCCAGAACCAGAAAAGCAGATGGTGTAGTCTGAGTCCAAAGACCTGAGAATAGGAGAGCTGATGGTGTAAGGTCCAGTTCTGGTCCAAGTCTGAAGGCAGGAGGATATCAGTGTCCCAACTCACAGTCCAGCAAAGACTTCCCCCTTCCTGAGCCCCTTGTTCTATTCAGGCTCTCAGTAGATTGTCTAAGACCCATCCACACAAGGGAGAGCAATCTGCTTTACTCAGTCTACTGATTCAAATGTTAATCTCATTCAGAATCACTCAGAATAATGCTTGACCAAATATCTCAGCACCCTGTGGCCCAGTCAAGTTGACAAATAAATGAACCATCACTCATAACTATTGTTTTTCTTAGGATAGTCACTCCCCCAGTATTTATGTGAGACTGATTTATTGTTTTCTGGGTTGTGCTTTGCTGTATTATGTTATTCATGTTAAACAGTCTTCATGGTTACAATGGGAAGCTTTCCTTCCTCTCTGCCCTAGAACAGTTTGCTTAGCATTGCACTGATCTGTTCCTTAAAGACTTAAAAGAAACCACCTGTAAAACCTTTAGAGTATGGTGGTTTTGGAGAACAGATCTTTAACAATGTCCTTTGTTTATTCTGGGCTATTTCGTCTTTTCAAGATTTTCTTTCCAAAAAGGCAAATTTGATCCTATCACACCCCTGCTTAGTCACCTGTGGTGACTGTTCCTCAAGGTAATCTAATAGTTGGTAAAAGGAAGTTTCTCTTTATAGAAATATTCCAGCTGAAAAATGATCATGGGATAATAGAATC
Organism: Camelus dromedarius; assembly: GCF_036321535.1. Taxonomy (NCBI): domain Eukaryota; kingdom Metazoa; phylum Chordata; class Mammalia; order Artiodactyla; family Camelidae; genus Camelus; species Camelus dromedarius. The sequence continues at coordinate 32,631,262 of NC_087449.1, read as the reverse complement.
AGAGTATCTCCATTCTGCAAGCCCTAATGAACTGATGGGTCTGGTCAGTGTCATTGATGACCGCTAATATCACAAAGAGTGCACAGACTGCGGGAAATCTGCCAACCCAGCCCAGCTCGGTGCTGCTCAGTGCTGTTAGTCCTCTCCCTCCACCTGGTGACCTGCTTCCTCATAGGTCTCAGCCCCAGCGCCCACCTTCCTCAGAGGGAAGCTTTCCTCAGCTCCAGGTGGGTCAGGGGTTCCTTGAGATTGCAGCCAGGTGTCCCTCAGTGGTACCGGAAGGTGGGGGCCATCACCTCTAGTCTGTGAGCTTCCTAACAGGTTTACCCCAGAATCCCCAGCTCCCTGCACAGGCCTATGGGTATTTGTAAGTGACTGAGTACATTTCTTCTGGCTAGGACATTTGGGGGTAGGGCTTGGAAGTCCCCTCCCACTCTGGCGTCCCTGGGACCCAGCAGGGAGAGCCCCCAGACCCAGCACTTCCCTCCACACTCACTCAGAACCCTACACCAGGCCTCCCTCCCTCTCTGGTTCCACACAGTGGGGCGGGATGGCCCCTTCCTCTCTGGGAAAAAGGTGAGGACTAAGGAAGATTAAGGTAATAAAGGGATTTCACAGAGAGCAGACATGAAACTCAGTGACAGGGGTGAGGATTAACAGATTAAGATCCAGGGCCAGGCTCCTGGCTCCAGACTCTAATCTTTGCTGATAAGTGCTGGCTTTAATTCGAGGAGTTTAAGAAGTACAACTCCTTCCGCGCAGTCAGTCTGAAACAGATAATTGATATTATTCCCATTGTGCAGGTGAGAAACTGAGGCTTAGAGAGGTCAAAACTCTTAGAAGTGGCTAAGGTGCATTTAAACCCAATTCTGGCCCAAACTGCCTCCCAGGAGAACTGGGACCCCAAGCTGAGCCAGGTCTTTTCCCCATTTCATGGCACTTACTATCTAGTGATTGAGACACAGAAGAAATTCAGAGGAAAGAGAACTCATTGTGGGCTCAGGTAGTCAGGGGAGGCTTCCTAGAGGTGGTGGAGGAGAGACGCAGGAGCTGTCTTTCAAAGCTTAACACCACTCTCTTCAGACAAGGACAAGGGTAGCTGCCAGCTGTGAGCAGAGCTGCCTGAGCAAAGAGGTAGAGGAGGACTAGACATGGTGGACACAGAGCCTGGTGGAACTGAGGTCCTAGCAGGGCCCCCGAGTAGGCAGCAAACAGGTGGGAGTTCTGCCTCCATCATCTTGGCCAGGGGAGCTCTGGACAGGGGCAGCCTGGAGACCCTGGGGAAGGCCAGGAGCAGGCAGGAGCCTCCACTCTGGGCTGCAACAAGCAGGAACCGGCTCAGCTGCTCAAAGGCCATGGAACCAGACTTAGGTTTTCCAGGAATGCCCAAAGGAGATAATCACGGACCTGTTTCTGCAGAGCTTGCCCTGCCAACTAACTCCTGGCCCTTGGCCCAAGGGTCTGCAGAAATCTCACTTCCAGCAGTCAGCACCCCCACTGCTTCAGGTGGGAGCAGAGCCAGAAGCCCTTGGGTCTGTCATCTCTTGCTTGGACGCCTCACACTGCCTAGGTCCCAGGACTGAGTTACAGAAGGGAAGACAGTGACCAGCAAGTCCCCAAGGCATGCCCACTTGGCAGACAGGAACACTGAAGCTGGCAGTGAGAAGGGACTTACCCCAGTCTATGCAGCTAATGAGGGGAGTGGCAGGCCAAGAACATTGATCTATGATGGGTCTTTCAATTCCCTTTGGGGAGAGGAACAGTCATCGTGAGCAGGCACATGTCAGAGGCTTTCAGGGCAGGCATTATCATCCATCTTGACTAGGGTAACATTCAAGCTCAGAGAGGCTAAGGTCTCTGCCCAAGGGCACACAGCTAGACAGTGGGCAGGATACTTCTTTGCCAAACTTCAGTTTCCTCAACTGTACAAGGGGCCATCAGGCTGTGAGAGGGTCCCAAGGACCAAAGGATGGGCTCAGAAATCTCTCCACATTTGTCTGAAAGAACCAGCTCCAGACAAACAGGGTTCCAATGTCACCAGGCCTCGGCACCAGGCCAGAATCTCCCTGTCCCTGGGGAAAAGGCAAGGAGCAGACTTTTCCCTCCTGTATACACCTGTGCTCCTTAAAAGTCACCCCGAGCACTCAGTGGCTGCCCCTGGGCTTCAGTAAAACCTTTCTATCGCAAGATAGAAAAACAACCCCCACATGAATACCTGTGCCTCCCAATCATCCCCGCTCCCCTTGGCTAAGCTCACTTCACCAGGCCCCAGAAACGTGATCAGATGAGTCCCTGTCCTCAAGGAGTTCATATGCATGCAGGGCAGGTGGGGGGAGGTGATGTGCACGCGTGTGGATGAGGCTGGGGAGTGGATGGGGCCAGGGAGAGGAGGAGGAGAAGAGTAAGGAAAGAAACTGACAGTGACAACATAGGTGGATCAGCACCAGCGAACACAGGGGTGAGGAGTCACAAAGGAGGGAACCTTCCCAGCCTGGAAATCAGGGAAGATTTCTTGGAGAAGGGGACCCTGGAGGAGAAGAAAAGTAGGGGAAGGGCAACACAGCCAAAGGGAAGAACAGGAACAAAGGTAGAAAGATGTGGACCAGCCTGTTACATCTGGGGAACTGCAAGGAGTTTGGTGGAAGGTGTAGGTTGAAAAGCAGGGCAGGAGGAAGCAGACAGGTGGAATGAAAGAGCCCCAGGCCTAGAATTTGGAGTTTACTCAGTGAATGAGGGGAAGCCACCGAAGCTGAGTGTTTTTTTACAAAACGTTTTGTTACAGATGAATTTCAAATCTATATACGAGTAAAGAGAACAGGATAATTAACTCCTATGTGCATTATCTGCTCATGGCCAAGTTTGTTTCATTTTTACCTCCACTGTCACCTACCCCCACAAACTGGATTATTTAAAAGCAAACTGCAGTTAGTGTAACATTTAATACATTAAAATTTCAGAATAAAGCATTAAAAGATAAGGATTCTTAAAAAAAAAACCATAAGTACAATTGTTATAGGCTGAATTTTGTCCCTTCAAAATTCGTATGTTGAAGTTCTAACTCCCAGGACCTCAGAATATGGACTGTATTGGTGATAGGGTCATTAAAGAGGTAATTACGGTAAAATGAGGTCACTGGAGTGACTCTAATCCAAAACGACTGGTGTCCTTATAGGAAGAGGAGATTAGGACAAAGACACATAGAGAGGGAAGAAGATTTGGAGACACAGGGGTAAAAGGGCCAGCTACAGACCAAGGAGAGAGTCCTCAGAAGAAACCAATCAGGTCGACACCATGATCTTGGACTTCCAGCCTCCAGGACTGTGAGAAAATAAATTTCTGTTTGTGTAAGCCCCCTAGCCTGAGCAAACTAGGGAAGACTGTGTAATATTTATTTATCTCTGGGCTCCTGCTCCCCAAAACTCATAACCCCAGTCTAATCATGAGAAAAACACCAGACAAATCCCAATGGAGGGACAGTGTTCAAAATACCTGACCTCAAAACTGTCAAAGTCATCAAAAACAAGGAAAGACTAAGAAACCGTCTCAGCCAAGAGGAGCCTAAGGAGCCAAGCAACTACACGTCATGTGGTGTCCTGGATGGGACCCTGGAACAGAAAAAGGATATTAAGAGAAAGCTAAGGAAATCTGAAGGAAGTGTGGGCTTTACTTAATAATGTACTCAATAATTAATTGCAACAAATGCACCATCCTGCTGAGAGATGTTAGTTACAGGGGAAGCTGGGTGTATGAGAACGCTCTGTACCACCTTCACAGTTTTTCTGGAAATTTAAAACTCTAAAATATAACATTTAGAAAAACAAGTATCACACAGGCACCCAGTGACCTCTGAGATTGGGTGCTTGCCTCCAGCTGAGCTGTCTCTCTCTGCTCTTCTCCAGGAACTTTCTGCTCCTGCAATATCTACCAGTTGAATTTTCTGGAAAGCACCACGGTGTTCAGTTCTCCAGGCTGTTGCAAACCACCCTTCTCTCTCTGGCTTGTCTTCTCCCCTCCTTTCCTGCAGAGTAGTTCCTCCTCACGGTCAAAATCCAAGATAGAGAAGGCTTCCTCTGAAGAGCCCGCCTCCGCTTTTCTGACCTCCAGCCCCAGGCCAGCGTGGTGCCCAAGCTCAGGGACCTCCAGGGATTTCCTGAGAAGTTTCCCAAACTTCCCAGGCTTCCAACTGTATTCCTTGCCTGTGACTGCTGTGCCAAATTACCACAAACTGAGTGGCATGAAACAACAGAAATCTATTCTCTCCCATTGTGGAGGCCAGAAGTCCACAATCCAGGTGGTGGCAGGGCTCCACTACCTCGGGGGGGCTCTGAGGGGGTTCCCTCTTCGCCTCTTCTGGGGCCGCCAGCTTCCTTGGCTTGCGGCCACATCACTCCCATCTCCACCTCTGTCCTTGTATTAGCTTCTTCTCTATGCGTGTCTCTCTCCTTCCATCTCACTCGTACAAGGACACGTCATTGAATCTGGGGCCAATATGAATAATCCAGAATGAGCTCCTCACCTCAAAATCCTTAATTTCTACATCTACAAAGACCCTTTTTCCAAATAAGGCCAGACTTACAGGTCCTGGGGATTAGCCCACTACAGGGCCCAGTGTGGCTGGCTCCACAGGCTCCTACCTGGCTCCTTTGCACACAGGTTTCTCATTTTCATGGGTTTGTTCTTGCTCCTCCTTGCATTTTGGGGGGATGGGGCTCAAGAACTGGCCCCCAAGGCCATGCTGCTCACCACAGCAGTCTGTGGACTCTGGTGGGACTCAGGATCGCCCTGCTGGCTGGAATGTAAATGAGCCTGTGCAAGTGGGGTTGTCTAGGAGCAGACCCCAAGGGGAGTTTGATGTGAAGGATATTTACTAGGGATCAATACCTGGGGAAGGGAGGCGGCAAGAGCAGGATAAGGTAAGAGAGAAGCTGAAGGACGATGTGGTCCAACAGAGCTTCAGCCACTCCTGGAGTTGACATGGCTCATCTAAATTATCCGTGGTGGGCTGAAATGTCTGGACCTTTACCTCCTAGCCATGAGCAGTCACCAGTTTACCCTTCTGTGAAATGGGAGTAATGATAGCTCCTACCTCCTAGATTAGAAGGGTTAAAAGAAAGCCCTAGGCTCACAGCTGCCATCTACAGTGACCCCAGGAGGCAGTTCTTTAGATAAGGGGAAGCCCAGGTTCGAGAGGGCATGCAACTTCCAAGGCCACCCAGCAAGTAAGGGCAGAGCCAGGACTCAAACCCAGATATGCCTGATGTCAGTGCCTAAGCTCAAGGCAACTGGCCCAGCTGAACCCAGGAGCCCCACTCCCAGTGCCTCCCTCCACACGCAGCTCTTCCCCTCTGGCTTCTCTGCAGCCTGTGCCCTGTTTGTCTTCCTCGCAGCCCCTGTCCCATCGACCTCCCCTGCTCCAAACCTCAGAGAGGCTTCCAGTCCCCAGGGAACCCCACCAGGAGGCTGCCTTGCCTCCCTCCCCTCCCTACTCTCATGGCCAATGCTTCAGCCTCCCAGGACACCTCATGGTTCCCTGAGCGCCCCCGGGACTGGCTCTGCCTCCTTGCCTTTGCTCCTGCTCTTCCCATGCCCGGAATGCCCTCCCCTCATCTTGCCTTTCGAATTGGTGCACAGCAGCCCAGATGTCCCACTCAGACACTTCCTCTCCTCCTTCACGACATGGTTTTGACTGGCACACACCCCGTCCCCTGTCTCTGTCTCCCAGAGGAGTCAGTTTATATCTCAATCACAGCTCAGATGCTTTGGGTCTTGTGTGAATCTGTTTCCCCCAACTAACTAAAACTTCCAGAAGGGCAGAGAACTGCCTTTAGGTCTGACACAGCCAGCTGCATAGCTACTTCTTTTTTTTCTGAACCTCAGTTTGCCTTCTGTAAAATAGAGCTAATGGCCCCAGCACATTGCCAGGCACAAAACAGGTGCTCAGTAAATGCTGGCTCTGAGCCTTCAGCCTGTACACAACCTTGCATCACCTGCAGGGCCTGCAAACTCTCTGCCCAGCCATCCCCTTTGCTTTCAATTGCATATTTTCTCCCCACAGTCTCTAGCCCTCAGTTTCTGCTCTGTTAACTGGGCTGTTATACAATTGATGCTGCAGATTATTGTGATGATGACATGAAAATGAAGCAGTGCTTTCTGGGGCCTGGCCCAGCAGAGGTTTGAGGGGAGTACCGCTTCCTTCTTTTCACTCTTCCAACTGGGAGCTGGCTGGGTCCTGATGTCTCTGCCTCCCACGTGGCATCAGCTGAAGGCATCCCTCCCAGGGCAGCAGCTGCTCATCCTTGGGGAGCAATTGCTGGGTTCTGGCAGAGGGCGGGGGGGGGGGGGGCGGTGCCAGCGACAAAGATCTGCTGCCTGCTGCCAGTCTGCTGCTGCCTGCTGCCAGTCTGTCCTCTACCCCGCCCCCAGACCTCCACTCCTGCCTCCTCCCACAGTCCCCCCACAGGTCCAGCAGCCTGAGGCCCTGGGTTCAGCTTCCTCCAGATCCACTTTGAGGGGACAGAGCAGAGCTCACCACCAGGCTCTGGTGCCTTGCCAGGTCCTGCCAGTGTCTGGGTCTTGGGGAGTGGCCAGGGCCATCTTTGACCACCCAAGAACTTGGAAAATAAATCCTCTCCATCCCCACCCATGCATGATGTGATGGTTAAGAGTGTTGACCCTTAAGACAGACTTAGCCACTGTTAGCCACTATTGGCTGTGTCTTTGGGCAAGTTATTTAACCCTCTGTGCCTCTGTGTCCTCATCTGTAAAGTGGGATCATAGTATCGTGCTACAGGACTGTGTGTGGACTAAATGAGATATACATGTATAGCTCTTAGGGCAGCAGAGCCCCCAGAAAGCACTCTGTGAGGATGAGCTATTATTTATCTGTGTCCTGTGTGTGAGCAGGGTGAGGACGATGATCCCCATTGATAATAGGGAAACTGAGACCCAGGAAGGGGCCACAGCTTTCTAAGCTCACACAGCACCACGCACTGTGGCCAGGCCTCACTCCTGGCCCCCTCATTTCCTAGACCAGCACATCAACCACTGTACCAACTCTCTACCTCACAGTCCCCCGAGACTCAAATCTCCTCCTATGTGCTGAGCACTGGAGGGACTCGCCCCAGTCCATGTGGGGCCATGGGAGGAGGAGCATGGCGGTGCTTTACATCAAAGTTACAGATAATACACATAAAAAAAAATTACAGGTAAGATGGTGGAGGCTCTGAGAGGTCAGAACACTGGTCCAGGGTCACAGCTGGCACATGGCAGCCAGGTCTTGAACTTACTTGGTTTGAATCTTTTTTTCCTAAACTGCCTCCCAAACAAAGCTTTTCAGGGCTACCCTGAACAGAACCCACCAACTAGGCACCCACTTTTCCTGAGACTGACTTACAAAGAAACCCAAGGCTCAGGTGCCCATTCCCCAGCTGAGAATCCCCCATCCTCCCCATTACTCCCACCTAGGGCCACTGGGCCCTGCCCTGCCCCTTGCAGCCACCAGGCCACCCTGTCACCCACCTTAGAGCAGAGGGAGAATCTCGGCTTCGCCCAAAGAATGCTGCAGCTACTGAGGATAACAGAGGGCACGAGAGATACCAGCTTATGTTTTTCTCCTGGTATTTCTCCCCTCTCTTACCTCTTTTCAAACATGAGTTCCATTCTCCTGGCTCAGGGGAGGTTCATAGCAGGGCCCAAAGCGGAAGTTGTCCACCAGACATTTCTCTTCCTGGTTTGGATTTCAAAAGCTCATTGGGGAAAGTATGCTTGTGAGGGTCCCTCTGAGGGAAGATTCGGGAGAGGGAAGGAAAGACTGTCCCCAGTGGGAAAAGACAGCAGTCCTTACTGGGGACCCTGAAATAACAGGCCCTCGAGCAGGACCAGCTACATGGTTCCAGCCCCTCCAGAGACCTGAGAACCCACAAGGCTCAAGCCTGAGGGAGGCCTCAGAGCCAGGGCCCTGCCAGCACCAGGGGCTGGGATCAGTCCAACTGGGCAGTGACTGCTGTGGACCAACCCGTGTTTTAGCCTAAGCCACAAGGCCCTTCTTCTCACTACCTGGGGCAGATTAAGCTGATTCTTGGAAAAAACAGGAAGGTATTACTCATACACCTGGGCATGTAGACTTAACCTCTACCTCTACTCAGGGGTCAGCAGGCCATGTTTTACCTCACCTCCCACCTTCCGTGACCTGAGGGGGCTGTGCTGTTATCCTCCATGGAGAGAGGCAAGCCACCTACCTGAAGCCCCCTGCCCTGGTTAGAACCCCTGTACAGTCATGTGGAAGGACACTGACATCCCACAGGCACACTTGGGTCCCAACTGTGACAACAATAGGCCCCTGAAAGGCCCAGCCTCTATTTCTGCCCCTAAATTAGAGGTGTTTCCTCAGGCAACAACCCATCCCTGTCCGAGGTCCTCCACTCCCCACAGGGCATCCTACACCCCACCCCTCCCTGCAGGCCGTTGCCGCAGGGTCTCCCCACCCCGATTCCTGCCTGTGTCGGGAACCCTTTCCCGTTTGGGGGGGCCTACGAGGGGCTCCCTCTGTCTTCTCAGCCTGTGACCCCGGCCTGTTCTCCCAGCTCCGTGGTTTGCCCGCGGTTGTTTGAGCCCAAGAGTAAGATGATCCCCAGGCAGCCGCCTCCCCCGCCCCGCCCCACTCCACCCGGCCCCGCCGCGCCGGCGCGTGTAATTAAGACGCTAATGCGGGCGCCGAACCACCTGCAGGGGGCGCGGGATGAACCCACACGGCCGGCGTAGGAGCCCTGAACCCTCCCCTTCAGCCCCCACCCAGTTATCAGCTTGGAGTTTCATCCCCGCCTCGCGGAAAGTCTCTTAAATAATTTATTCGGACGTTATCAGAAACCCGCTCCTGGCGCAGTGGGAAGCGCGTGAGTGAAGGAAGCCGCGGCCGGAATGACAAGCAGGGCAAGCAGGCGCCTCGGACTGGAAGCGGAGCAGTGCACCTGACAGCGAGGAGGGATGGTCCTGAATGCCGGGGGAGGGGGGAGCCGGGGCCTCTGATCCCAGGGCCTGTCAGGCTCACCTGTAACATGGCAGAGACACACCTGCTCTGTTCCTTTCTTAAGACAAAGAGAGACCCCCATGCGCCCCAGAAACAGGGGGTCCTGGTGCATGCAGCGTCCTCCCCTCCCCTTCTCCTCACCCCCCGCCCCTGTCTCTGCTAGCTAGACACTCTCAGCTGTGCCCCCAATCCGGCTCAGAGCTGGCACAGAGGACCTGCTTGGTCTCCGTCCCTCCCTCCCTTCTTTCTTTATCAATGCCAGGCATGAGTGTGAACACCCAGGGTACAGCAGTAAACAATACAAGGCCCTGTTCTTATCTGGCTTTGGAAATCAGAATGGACAACGAGCAAGTAAATTACTAAATGAAGTAATTGGTTGAGAAACAAAAAAAGGTGATGGAGTAGAGAGATCCAGGGTAGGGAGGCCACCTCAGATGCCAGGCCTGCCAGAGAGGGGTTGTTGAGCTGAGACTGAAGATGATGGGAAGATGTGGGGAGGGGAGTTTCAGACAAAGGGAACAGCAGGTGCTAATGCAGAAGGAGAAAGACATCAGAGAGAGGCCAGGGTGTTTTGCTCAGGGCCTTGTAGGCCAGGTGAGGAGTCTGATTTCTATTCTAAGTGTGATGGGAAGTCATTGGAGGATTTAGGGTAGAGGAGTGATACTCTGACCCTCTTAGCATGTCTGAAGAATGAATGAATGAGAGAATCAGTGACTGTGCATGTGGAGGGGTCTAGTCACACAGCTATGGCACTATTGTCATCACCACCACAGTGGTGAACACCATTGTGACTAAATTCACACACCTCCTTGATTATTTTCGTAGAATGCAGTCCTAGAAATGGTAATGGTATTCTTGGGGCCTGAGACACATGGTGTTACAGAGAGAGCTGGGAGAACGTGGGCAGCAGGACATCTGTCAGAAGGCTGCCCAGGGCCATGAGGTGGTGACCCTTAGACAGATAAGTGAGGCTGGCCCGTCCCCTTGGCCCCTGCCCAGGGTAGACCTTCACTCTTCACTAGGGCCATGATAAAGATGCTCCAGGCGGCCTTATCACAAGGTGCCAGCTCTGTATTAGCATCCCTGAGGGCCAGCTTTCTGCCTTGGGCCTCTTCCTCCATCACCAATCTCTGTGCTGTATTATCCCCCAGTCACCCCCGCAGCTCACTTCTGTCCTCTTCCCAGGTCCTTGTCACCCTGGCCCTGGAGCTCCATTATGAGTGAGAAACTAGATGTCAGCTTGAGGTGGGGGCCCTCCTCCGTGAATACCTGCATCTGTTCCCCTTAGGGCCGTGCCTGTCACACCCACTGGCCTGAGGAGTTTGTCTGTTCCTCTCCACCTGTAGCCAAGCTGGATGAGGAGCAGGTGCTGGAGCCAGAGCAGGAGGATCCTGGATAGACAAGCATGGAGTCCCAGGCAGCCCCCAAGCCTGGGCTAGAGCCATGGCATCCATGTCCAGTTCTAGATCTGGAATGAATGATCAGCCTCCTGGCTCCTTAGTTGAGTCTCTGTTTCCTCATCTGTAAAATGGGAATAGTGATCATACCTCCCTTACAGAATTGAGATAATAACAGCAAATAAATAATAGCATGTCCTTGTTATTAGTAACTGTTGCAAGGTTAATAAAGAATGCTGTTGCAAACTGTCAGACGTGAGATAGAGTGAATTCTGAGGCTGTTGTGATTAGTATTGTCATTATTGTTTTAATCTGTCTACCCCATAGTGATTAGCTCTCCACAGACAACTGACCACCTTGTCTGAGGGTGGCCGGGCCTCACGCCACTTTGGGTTGTGCAGAGGGGAGGAGGGTCTCATTTGCTCTGAATGTAGCTCACTGACAGCCCGGCACACACACTGATCAAATATTTAGGTCCTCAGGAGCCCTGTCTGCAATATTAATGTGGCAAACCAGAGGCCGTGGCTGCAGCTGTGCCGGGGCTGGGGCTTCAATAATGGACGAGGGCCTCACCCGGAGAAACGTGAGCCGTTCTGGCTGTGAATAGGACAAAGACACCACAGGAAAATGTCTGAGATGAGCCCCCACTCCCCCTGCCTACAAACTCACACTCAGAACAAGTCCACTGCAGACGTCAACGTGGCATTTGGTAACAGATATCCAGAGCCTTTTTAAAAAAGTTTGTACAGCTTTACCCCTGGGTTTTCTGACATCTACACAAAGGAAATAATAACAAATACAGGGAAGGCTTTATATTTAAGAATATTCACTTATTATTTATAATAATAAAGAGTTAGAAATAGCCAAAATTCTAAACAATAAGGAATTAGTTAGGGAAATAATAGCATGTTCTCCGGCAAGAATATTCTGTAGCCAATTAAAAATTATGTTTACAAATAGTTTTAATGACATAGGGACAAGTTCATAATATAGTTAAGTGAAAGGAGCAGGATAAAAATGGCCGTATACAGTACTAACACAATTGGTAAGATAACTGTTTAAACTTGGGAAAATTTCTTCATCCTTCTGGGTCTCTGTTTACTTAACTGAAAAATAGATACAATACCTACTACATGGCTTGTTGGGGGAAAAAAATAAGATGACATTTGGAAATAGTTTAGGACAGAGTTTGGAGTAGACAAGCAATTCATGGTTCTTGCTGTAAAAACTTTAACAAAAGGGACTAGAGGGCACTATCCCAAAACATTAATTATAAGCTGTGTTCAAGTGGTAAAACCATGAGTAATTTTAATTTTCTTCTTTCTTGTCTGCTTTCCATACTTTTTATAACATAGTAGGTTACTTAGTGAGAACATTTCTAATGACTTTTATGTCACTCATTCAGCAAATATGTATTGAGTGCCTTCAGTGTGCCTAGCACAGATCTAGGCTTTGAGATCCATAGATAAAAGAGAGACAGAAATCCTGCCTGTCTTGCCTAAGCAGGGGAACAATGAACAATAGACACCACACATCAGTAATTCAAGGAACTGCTGAAAGGCACTATCTGCAGGTGAGGGAAGGAGATTGCGAGCGCTGCGTGGGGGAGGCAGGGTGCAGTGTTGGAGAGAGTGGTGGGTGTTCCAGGCAGAGGGAACAGCCAGGGCAAAGGCCCTGACATGGGAACAGACAGTTCCTAGTGCACTAGAAGGTCACTGTCCTTCCTAGGAAGCCAGTGACGTGGGAGCAGAGTGAGACAGGGGAAGGTGGAGGGAACCAGAGAGGGGACAGGGACAGGTAAGATGGGGCCTAAGGACCACAGTAAGGACTTTGGAGTTTTTTTTGCAGGAGTCAGCTTGGAACCATGCCAAGTTCTGAGCTGGGGAAGGGTGTGTGTGTGTGTGTGAATGATCCGATCTGGGTTTGATCAGGCACATTCTCGACCCTGAGCTGAGAAAAAACTACAGGGGACACAGGTAGAAGCAGGGAGACCAATGGGCAGCTACTGTGACTTTCCAGCTGCGGGTGGGTGGTGGGGGCTCATCCAGAGCAGGAGGGTGGAGGATACTGGAATTTGAAGGAGGACCCCACAGATCTGATGGACTGGATGCGGGTGGAAGAGACAGAGTCTTCCAGGATGATCCCAAGCTTTCTGGCCTGAGCAACTAGAAGGAAAAGCTGTCCCTGCAGATGAATTAGGAGATGAGGAAGGAAATGAGTATATTTAAAACTAAAACAGAGCAGAGAGAGAGAGAAGTGTTTGATGTGCAAGGCTCCCGGGGTGAAAGGAGTCGGGGGAGGAATGGACCCCCGTTTGTGTGGATCTGGTGGGGAGGGCAGCCGGGGCCTGGTGAATAATGGAGGAGGCTGAGCCTTTGATGAGGAGAGGCTGCTGGCAGCTGAGGCGGGAAGCAGTTCTGTGCAGGCCACTCCGGGACCCCCAGGGGACCCCTTCCCCCGGTGGGCTTCCTGTGTTCCGGCAGGAGTGATGCTATGACCATTCTGGAAACCCAGGGCCTCTCTAATACAACTTCCACCCAGGCAGGACTTCCCACCACAGCTTTCCTGCCAGATGGTCCCCTTGCATGGTGGGAGTGGAAGGAAGTCAGCCTTCTCTACTCTTCCTGCCTCCTCCCCTCCCCATCCCTGGGGATCCACCTAAGCTTCCTGGAGACCTTGCCCAGGTAAAGGTCTCTCCTGCCTATGACTAGGGGCCCAGTGAGGCCCAGACTGAAGAACCCAGGAGAACGCTGAGCTTCAGGGATGAGGCCTGACTCTGTATTTTGCTGTTAACTTGTGGCCTAATCTGTACCCTCCAAATCCCATCCCTTACTGTCTCCCATCCTTTCACCCCCCACCTCACCTATCTGTCTAGCTGTGTGTCCAAGACCCATCTAATTGTCCTCTGTTCCCCCATCTGCCCACCCCCACCTCAGACAGAGCAGATCTGAGTACTGGCTTGGCCACGTCTTAGCCTTGTGGCTGGGATATGCTCCCTGACCTCAATGGGTCTCAGTTTCCACCCCTGTAAAATGGGGCTATCAATCCCAATCTACCTAGCAGTGGTTGTGGGAGCAACACAGGATGCATTGTGAAACACCCAGTGCACATCTGGGAACAGCTGGCCCTGGGTGGGGGACATTTCCTTTCCCTCCTATCCTCCGCAGCCTCCTCTATGGCATCCCAGCCTCCCTGTCCTGGCCCTTTGCCCCACAGGGAGGCCCCCAGCACCTTCCTGCTCCTTACTAAAGCTGCCACAGCCAGGATGGAGGGAGATCAGCAGGGTGTAGAGGAGAGCGCCCTAGCCAGAGCTGGCCGCTGCTGCTTCTCCATCTGGAACATTCCATCCTGGAGCCCGCAAAGCACTGCCCAGGGCAGGAAGGGACCAGTGAAGGATTAGGATAAAGAAACTCGAGTCTCCTGGTAGAATTAGGCAGCAATTCACAGACGAGGGGAAAATATTTACTGAATTGTACTCTGGCAAGGAAAGGGTCTTTGTTGACAGTAGAATGCTCTAAAATGCAAGCATTGTTCTGACTGTGGTGACTTCTGTTTGTTTGGTCCTCAGGATAACACAATGAGGTGGGAGAAGCCATTGTACTCATTTTAAAGAGGAGAAACCAAGGTTCGGCTCCAGCCAGGCAGCCGGCACTGGTTGTTTCAGGGCACCTCGCCCACCTCCACCCTTATCTCTACTGACATCTCCCCAGGGGAGCCCCACTGGCTGATGCGCTTGGCCCAGGCCGGGGCCAGGGTGTTGCAGCCCACCCCGGCTGCGGGTTCTCCAGGCCAGGCAGCCCCAGCCCTGCCTGCACTGAATGAAGATTGCACCTTGCAAATGTCACTCGTCCTGAGGCAGTGGCTTCCCTTGGACTGCCTCCTGCCTGAGTTCATGAAAAGCAATTTACTGTGTGTCAAGTGACCGCAGGAGATCTGAGGAAGGCCCGGCCCTGTGCCGCCTTGGGTGTCTGGCTGAGATAGTAGGCTGCCAAGCAGGCCTTTGATTAAAGCTGGGAAGGGATGGTGCCCACAGGCCAAGTATGCCAAGGACCAGAGACCTCCAAACAGTTCTGCAGACTCGAAGGGGCCCAGAGCCTCACCACAGTCACATTTGCCTGCAGGGCACCCTCCCCTCAATGCCTCAGCTCTAACTGCTGCGCCCGGAGCAGAGCTCCCGACACCTCCCAGAGCCACCAGCCCCACCCTCCGTGGGGCATCTCTGCTCCCGACACCTCCCAGAGCCACCAGCCCCACCCTCCGTGGGGCACCTCGCAGTGCCCAGTTCAGGGTACTGGCTGCGGCGGCCTCGAGTGCCAAACTGAGGGTTTTGGACTGAATGAGGCAGAACACGTCAGGAGGTGGGGTGGAGTCTACGCTGTTCTGCTGAGGACCTGGGTAGGTTTGGGAAGAGTTTGGGGAAATTCTCTAATGGTGAGTGAGGGAAGGGTTACTGAGGGGAGTAGGAAATGAGAGCCATCAGGGAGGCCAGACTTGGGCCTTCTCAGATCCCTGTATTGATGTTCTCTGTACCAGAAATAGAACCTATTCAGACATCCTTCCATCCATCCATCCATCCATCTACCCAGTACATACAGAATCCATCCTCTATGTCCTGTGAACCTTGCCTTAGAGGGCATCATAGATGGGCCCTGCATGGGGAGGAGGTCCCTGATCCTGTGTCAGGAAAATAACCATGATAACAACTGTCATGCTCAAAGTATTAACTGGATACTGTGAACTATGCTAAGTGTCAGACGCATATTCTCAGCATGGACTCCACACAACCACCCCATGAAGCAGATCTCATTAGCCCATTGACAAATGTGGGCACTGAGGCTGAGAGAGATTAGTGCTTCATCCAAGGACCCACCATTCATAGGGATGGGGTTAGGACTCAAATCCCAGTCCATGTGACCCCAAAGCCTGGGCTCCCAACTTGTTCTAATGCCCAACATGTGACGGGGCTTTGGAGAGAAGGGGTGTGGGATGGGCTGGTGTGCGTGTGCTTGATGCCTAATGCAGACCACGGGTCGGGTGCCCCCTCTACCAGACTCGCTCTCGTGCAGTCCCCAGGGCAGGGCCACGGGTGGGTGTGCAGGCTCCCATGGGAACCAGGCCAAGTCTTGAGAAAGACTCTTGGCATAACAGCGTGAAGTGGTTCTTCCAGCAGCCGGGTTCGGTGTTTCCCAGGTTGGCAGGAGGCAGACACGGCACATTAAAAATGACAGTGAGAAGCATAAATTACCAGGCACGGCTGCTTAGGTCTGTGCACTTTGTCCATAATTCTCGCTCCGTTCCGGCGTGATTAGAAATGAAATACTTGTAGGCTGTGCCCATTACCGTGTGTGGGCCTGGTGGCCTCCAGCTTATTTATCCTTCCTAATACACTTGGCAATTTACAGGCCCGCCAAAAAGCCACCTGCCACAACGCCTCCTGGATTTTTTCAGCTGAGGATCATCCCTCCTCCCTGCCTGCCGCGGGGCAGAAAACGCAGAAAGCTGAGCATTCTCTCACCGCTGTGGCCCAGGGAGGCAGGGCAGGGCAGGGCAGTGCACCAGAAACTCCGGCTCAAGCTCTCGGCAGTCAGTTCCCTCTGTGTCTAAGAGCGAGGGGTCTGGAGATGAACATGCTGAGTGACCTTTGGCGCCTCCGAGCCTCTCTGAGTCTCCATTCTCCATCCAGGACTGGACTTGGTAACACGCACGCCAGCTCCATTCCCCCCGTGCGGCTGCCCGGCACAGGGTGCAGACACCAACTCTAGGGTGTCCCAGGTTCACAGGGAAAGACGCCTGTCTGATCGGTAACGTCAGCCATGGTCATTTGTTCGGTGATGCTACACATGCTACATATTTACGATTCCTAAGACGTGCCTCTGAGGGCCTTCCAGCTCCGAAATGGGGGCCTCTGTTGTGCTTCTCTGTGTATTGGAGGTGATAAGATTTCTCTGTTTGTAGACTGGAGGGTTAGGCCAGGAGAATAAAAGCTTCCTCTGTGCTCCTGTAGCATTTCGTACAGGCTACTGTTAGCTGGTGTGTGCCACATGCTAGACTGGGGGTATTTTGAGGATTGACATTTGATTTCTCTCCGGGCCCCTGGCATCCAGCATAGAGCTTGGTACAGAGTAGGCACCAGTGAATGTTTGTTGAAGGGATGGATAGATGAGTGAATAGATGGAAAATGAATGAATGAATGAATGAATGAATAAATACACGGAATTGTTCCAACCTCACAGAGTGTTAGTGAAGATGAACTCCATGTTGCTAAGGTCCTGGGAACGAGGAAGAAAAATGGAATGTGAAAGATAAGATGTCCAGAGTGCCCAGGGTGCTGAGCAGGAAGGACAAGGACACAGCAGAATGGGGAGGGAGTGTGTGTGGGCTGGCACCCCGTCTGGGCGATAAGCAGCCCGGGCTCCAGTAGAGTGCCAGCCAGGCAGTGGGCGCGGCCTCCCTCGGAGGGGAATGGGGACAGGACGCAGGCACGGGTGCTACTGGCTTGTTGAGCAAACGGGATTGCCCTTGTTGCTTTCTCTACATAGTACATCTCCTGGTGACGCATTCATGCAGAACAGAGAGTAAAGGGAAAAAGTAGAAAATCACTCCAAATCCCACCACGGCAAGATAACCACTGGTAAGATTTAGGTGAACCTTTTTCAGGCATCTGTGCACCTAAATACGCATGTATATATATTAAATATGAATACAAAGTTGCAAAATGAGACACTACTCTCCATGCTGTGCCATAACCTAATTTTGTCACTCAACAGCATGTTAGAACATATTCATCTGTGTCATAATTTTAAAAGTGAGGAAATTTTAGCTCAGTAATGTGAGGCCATTTGCCCACATGTATGTCTACCCTCAGGGTTCTCTCTCTGCCTGCCTTGTTGCCTTCCTCCTCTTTCCTCCCTCTCTCCCTCCTTCCTTCCTTCCTCCTCCCTCACTCCCTACTTAAAGGAATTAATTCACTGGAAGCACAGAAACACAGAATCGTAAGTCTTGCCATCCAGTATGTAAATAGATGATGTTTAAATGCTGTTTTTCCTTGACTGTATACCCAAAAAGTAGTCTGCATGGAATGTGCAGTGCTGTTGTGATTACGTAGGTCTGTGTCTTTTCTTCTGAAAAGACCAAAGCCTTAATTGAAAGTGTAACAGTGCATCCCCGTGGCTTTGGAGTTGGCAGGTGTGATGCAAGCAGGGGCTTGAAATGTGCTTGGCCAGGTGGGGGGGGGGGTAATAGTAGGGGGACGGGTTGTGTTCCCCCCACTGCTAGGAAAAGAACATGTCCCACCTGGCCTGCCATCCTGGGATGAGGATGAGACCCACGGGGCAGAGCCACTCCAGACAATTCACAAACTTGTGAGCAAGAAACAAATGCTTATTGTCTTGCAGCACTGTGATTCCGAGGTTGCTTGTTCTGCAGCCGTGGCTGACTGATACATCAGGGATATACTGCCGAGTTACTCCAGCCTCAGGTCCCAGTTCCCTCCTCTAAAAAATAGAGATAGTGATGGCCTGCCAAATAGGGCTGCTGTGTAAGTCAGATGGGCTCCTAGCTGCACAGTTAGTAGTGGTCACATCACCGTTAGCTGTTAGTGACGCATGACCTTAGAGTGAGGCTATTCAAATCACACCAGTGGGCTGTGAGATCAACTTAGTGCGTCACTGCTTGCATTTTCTTTTGATAGAACAGAAAGTCATCACAATACTCACAGTTAGAAAGGGTAAACATTGTCTTGTAGGACCGTTGTTTTAAAGTGTGTATATAAAACAGATTTCTTTCTGTTGATCATAGTCAAAAGGATTGGAGAGCCTCCGCCTGAGCGAGGTCAGCCTGTTTCCGTCCCTGGAGGCTGGCCCCGTGTTGATGAGGCAGGAGCGGAGGTGGGGGGATGCCAAGGGCACCCCTACACTTTTGTGCCTCTCCCAGGCCCGCCCTCTTGTCACTGAGCCACCAGGCAGAGCACGCCCAGGACAAGGACAGCAGAAACCCAGAGGCTGCCCCGGGCTGGCCTCCTAAGCCCCTTTTTCTCGGCAGCCTGGGGGCATTCCCTGGGCAGGATTAACCAGACACACCTTGCCCTAGTTCTTAGCTGCTCTCTCCCTGGCCCTCCTGTAGAGCACTTAGGTAGAGTCCAGAAGGGGCAGGATGTAGAGTCAGGACTGGAAGCGGATCCCAGCTTTGCCCATTGCTAACAGAGGAGATTAGGGAACATTCTCCCCTCCATGAAATGAGGCCGTGGGGCTCTTACCTAAAAGGGGTAAGATCCTGGATGAGACAGGTATCACTATGCCCATTTTTTCAACAAATATTTATTGAGCTCCTCCCTAGTTGTGGGAGGGGTCATGTCTAGCACACAGTAAGTGCATAATAAATGGCAGCCATTATCATCATCATTATTATTGTGTTGTTCCCAGCGTTTTTCTAGTTTTCATTTCATACATTCATCCAGTTGTTTATTCTACAAACCCGTATTGAGTGCAGAATACTAGGGACATACATGACCCAGGCTTGTCCCATGTCTCACCCCAGAGGCCAGCTCTGTGTTGACTGACCTCAAATGCAGTGACAGGTTTAGAGCTCTGAGTCTAGAACCTGACGGTCTGAGTCTGAATCCTAACTCCTCTACTTACAGCTGTGTAACCCTGGGCAAACAGTTTACCCAGCCCGCCTCCTCCATGAAATGGGGCCATTAGAAGTGCTCACGAGGTTGTCGCGTGGGCTCAGCAAGCATTCATGCAGGCCAAGCGCTCAGAGCGCTCTCTGACCCACAGGAAGCACACAGCAAGGGTCTGCTGGCTGCTACCACTACTCTCAAAGTTCAAGTATGTGACCTGGAAGGGACCCAGGAGACACTTCTAGCCCAGGGGTGGCAACACATTTCATCTCAAGTGCCAGTTGCCTGAAGTGCTGGGTTGAGAAGGATTATGAGACCAAATCTGGGCTCAGTGAACAAAGCCTTGAGTAACCAGAGATGACAGGATGGGTAAGGGAGGGGAGGATGGGGGTGCCAGGTTCGCATAGTTGCCGCCCCTGATCCAGCCTGAACGTCTGATTTTGCAGACAGGGACTAAGCCCCAGAGAAGGGAAGGGACACACCTGGGTCTGAGGTGGCATTTGAGCCAGGACTTTTGACTCAGTCCAAGGCTCCTGCTGACTTTCCTCCAGCCTCAGTGTTTTCCAGGGAGCATTGTCGCATCTTCCCTCCACCTCTGCTCTGCTGGGGTTCAGTAGTTTGCACCAGGCTTAACTGGGCTTGGGAACATTTGAGGCGAAATACAGGCCTGTGGAGAGCGTTCGCTTGAATGGCACTTTTTGCGATGATGAATGTGCTTGTTTGGATTTGAATGAGACCGAATCAGCAGATACAGTATTGCGCTGGAAACTGAAGGGGTGGAGAACGCTCCTTTTTTTCCCTTGAAAAAGCATTTTTTTTTATACTGCAATTAAACAGCCCTTTGGGCTGATTTTGCTTCTCTGCTGCTGACATTGAAAAATGCCAAACAAAGATAGCAGCCCTGCTCTCCTTGAGATGTGCCTCCAGGGATGGAGAAGCAGCCGCTGTGTCTCTTGGGAAAACTGGGTGAGCGATGCCAGACACCGTTCTGGGAAATATGGCTTCCCATCCTGCATGCAAAAGGCCCCTGGGCTTCTGGGGAACCCCAGCCCAGCTGTCCCCATGAAGGACCACCAGCCTATGCTGCAAGTTGCCTGTTCTACCCCGGAACCCCGGAACGACCCTATTTGCTAAGGAGCCCAAAGTCTGTGTGCATCTGGGGGCCAGAGGTTTTGAGGGCTGGACGCGGCAGCCAGTCCTTATTGGGAGCTACTTCAGACCTGTAGGGGCTATTGACGTTTGAGGGTCACCCCGCATCTGAACCCCCTTCCACATGTTGGGGATCTCAAGATAGTTGAGATGCAGGGCCACACCTCCCACTTTGGAAACCGAGGCAGAACAGATGACCTCCTCTCCGCTCCCTGAAAGCTGGGCTGTGGGCTTAGCTCAGAACTCTGCTGGGACCTTGGATCCTGAAGGTGGGACACAAGCAGAAAGAACCATCAGGGATGGCAGCAAGAAAGCAAACCATGGCAGTTAAGAGTGTGGGCTCTGGAAATTGCCAGCCAGGTGGTATTCATCTATAGGCTGCTAATCTTGGGCAACTTGCTTCACCTTTCTATGCCTCGGCTTCCTCATCTATAAAATGAGTACATACAGGTAAAGCATCTGGCACGTGCTTGGACCTGGTGAGGGCTCAGTGAAGGTTAGCTGATGCTGCTACTTGTCATGGTGGTGACAACAGCGTACTGCCCACGGAGGCACGTCTTCCCTGGGACTCCCAGCCGTGCTGCAGGGACACCCAAAGCAGACTGGTCCCAAGGCACAGTTGTGGATGGGGCCTCAGTAGCCTGGCCCCCTTGGCTCAAATCAATATCCTTTCAACAAGCCTCTTTTCTGCTCAGGTTGCTTAAGTGTATTTTTGTTGTCCTTAACTAAGACCTGAGGGTACAAGCCGTAATTAATCCATAGAATGGTTTAGAGGATTCTTCAGAATCCATCTGTGTGGCCACAGTTGCCTCGGATTAACAATGTAATATCTGTTATCTTTCTGACCCTCCATATGCCCCCTGGGAGGGGCAGGGCACCTTCTGTCTTCCATTTGCTGATAAGTACTTGCAGATTCACAAATGAGTTGAGGGACGTGAAGGCTCGTAGTAAACGGTGAAGAATTTTGCCACCAGTGGTTCTTATTTCAGCATAGTACCGCAGGATCCAGACCTCTGTTCAAACCCTGTTTCCTTCAATTTCTTTGGACAAATCATCCCCCACCTCCTAGCCTTGATTTCCTCATCAGTAAAGTTGGAAGAACAACACCTGGAAAATTCCAAAAGAGGATACTGTAATGCACCACAATGGGAGTGTTGGTTGGCGAGACAGTGGCAGACTTTACCCAAGAAATTGGGGGGAGGGGGGCAGGCACAAGATAGAGGTAGGAGATTAGAGGTACAAACTACTACGTATAAAATAAACTACAAGGATATATTGAACAGCACAGAGAATATAGCCATTTTTTTATAACTATAAATGGAGTATAATCTATCAAAATTTTGAATCACATGTTCTACGCTTTAATATAATACTGTAAAACAGTTATACCTCAAATAAAACAAAACTTGAGAACAAAAATATGTGATAATAGTGTGAAAACTCTAATAATGTATCACATCTTTTTTTCTTAAAAGATAGAACAAAACCCTAAACAGCACTGAGAAGCCAGCCCCAAAACAAAAATACCCCACCTTTTTTTTTTAAAACCAGGGACTTACACACCCTTATGCCTCTGGTAAAAATGGATTAGATTAGGTAACAACTGCAAAGCATTAAATTAAATTGAAAGAAAATTTGAAAAATAAGAACTTTTTAGTTTTTTCAGACTTCAGGGCAGGGGAGAGCTCTGGGCTTGGGGGCAGGGTGTGGGCATGGGAGCAGGAAAGACTGTGCTGGGCAGAGGGCCCACTTGGCTCCCCCCAGGATGGAAGGATGGCCTCTGTGTGGCTCTTGGCTTTGGGTGTACTCAGGCCACTCTGGGTCATTTCCCAGGACTGTATTTTCCTAGGAACTCATCAATTCTCAGGCTATCCCAGCTATGGAAGCTCCCCTGGATTTTTGTGAAGAGAAGTGTGGATGGGGATTGAGGTGTGTGTGTGTTGGGGTTGGGGTTCTATTAGCTAAGCAAATCACAGTGGTTAAAAGAAATATTTTTGGAGTTAGAGTGTCCAGGTTAGAATCCCAGTAATACTACTAACTTGCTGTGTGAACTTGTACAAGTTAATTCACCTCTCTGAGCTGTAATTTTCCAACCCATCTCTCATAGAGTTTAGGGATAGTCAGCTTTTAGCACTGAGTCTTAATAAATGATAGTAATTAGTATCACATTGTTGCTGAATTTATCTCATCAATCACCTCTTAACAGCATTCCCTTTATCTTCTACCCCAGGTCTCTACCAGCACCAGAGGGAAGGAAGGTCAGTTGGAGCAGAAGTTCAGCTAATGCCAGAACTTGGCCTGCTCTAGGCTCCCAGGCGAGGCCTTCTTGGAGTTCACCAGTATTTGGAGCAAACCACAGCCTGGCTCTGGTGCCCAAGACTGTGCCTGGTGCACAGACAGAACTCTCCAAGTAGGAGTTATAGTTATTACTATTTTGGGTACAGGGCCTCTTTCAGAAAGTGGATGAGTTTAATTATAGGAAAATTGTGAATAATGTGATCTTTTTCATTCCTGTAACTGTGACTTCCAGACACCTGCTCCATTCAAGAAAAAAATAGGTTTAATTTAAAAAATGCTTCTTCTGCAGTCCTTAATCATCACCTCATTGAAGTTTGTGATACAGAATGTCTTCCGTTGAGGAAGTGCATCAGAGTGATGGGGAAAGTCTGGGAGGGGAGGCAGAGCCCCTGATTTGGGAAGAGCATCAGGTCCTTTTACTTCACTGGAGCGGGGATTGTCCAGACTCAGGATAAGGGCAATGAAACTTGGCCACACCCATGACAGAGTATTTTGCATCCCTCACAGTGACATCTAGGGAAAGTTTAAAGTCCCTTGAAAGTGCTGATGTTAAAATGTTGAGTGAGAATCACAAATGATCCTGACTTCCTAAAAACTGACAAAATTTCTCACATAAGAAAAGACTGGAATTTCACTTCTATCTATCTAAGATGGAGCATCAGAGACTAGACTTACCCTCCCACCTGAACAGCTGAAACACTAGACAACATATATGAAATGATGGATTTTAGACACTGAACAACAGGAGGCGCAGGACAGTCACCCTGAGAGAGGAGAAACCCCTGAGGAGTGAGACTTTGATTGTCCCAGCTTCCTGTCTGGCTCTGGTGCAGGAAGAAGGAACACAGGCAGAGCCTGCCCCCTGTGACCTGAAGAGAAAGAGCAAAAGTCTACAGAGCCAAGACAACAGGGTGCAGGGCAGAGTACCAGAGGAGGGGAAGCTGCCCAGAGAGAAAGTTCTGGAAATCTGCCTTGCTCATGCCTTCAGGTGAGAACTTATCAGGGCATGTGTGTGAGGAGATTATATGAGGCTGGGGAAGAGCCACTCAGAAGGAGCAGGAGACACAACATCCAGAGCTCATACAAGATAGGGAATCGATTGTGTTCCTACCAGCCGTGGATGCAAAATTCTTAACCAAATTTTACCAAATGGAATCCAACAATATATAAATAAATAACACATCATGACTAAGTGGATTTTATCCTAGGAATGTAAGATTAGTTTAATATTCAAAATGAATCAATGTAATTCACCATATTAACAGATTAAAAAAGAAAAGCGTATGATCATTTTAATAAAAGAAAAAAGTTTTGACAAAAATCTAGTCTCCAATTATAATAAAAATTGTTCTAGGCAAGCTAAGGATGGAAGGGAATTTTCTCATCCTGATAAAAGGCATCTACAAAATGCCTTCAGCTAATAGCATACTTAATGGTAAAACACTAAATGCTTTCTAGGAGAAAGCTGAATGCCATCCAAGATCAGGAACAAGGCAAGGATGTCCTCTCTGTCACTTCTCTTCAATATTATGCTGGAGGCTCTAGCCAGTGTGATAAGGCAAGAAAAACAAATAAGTGTCTACAGATTGAAAAGAAAGAAGTAAAACTTCTTTATTCACAGATGACATGCTCATTTGTGTTGAAAATCATACACCTCCTACAAAAAAGCTACCAGAAATAATAAGGGAGTTTAACAAGGCTGTAGGATGCAAGGCCAATATACAAGAATCAATTATATTTCTATATACTAGAAATAAACTATTGGAAATTGATATTTTAAAAGTAATATCATATTATAGCATCAAAAGTATGAAATTAAGACCTAAATAAAATGAGAAATAGACCATGTTCATGAATTACAAGACTCTATGTCATTAAGATGTCAGTTCTCCACACACTGATCTGTGAATTCAATACAATCTCAATCAAAACCTAGTGGGCTTTTTTGCAAGTGAGTGGAAATTGATAAACTGAGTCCAAAATTTATATGTAAATACAAAAGACCTGGAATAGCCAAAACAACTCTGAAAAAGAAGAATAAACTAGGAGCACATACACTACCTGATTGCAAGACTTATAAGCCTACAGTACTCAAGACAATGTGATATTGATATAAAAGCAGACAAATCAATGAGACAGACTAGTCTAGAGAAAGAAAAAGATCCAAGCATATATGGTCACTTGATTTTCAACAAAAGTGAAAGAATGCACTTTTCTGCAAATGGTGCTGGAACAATTATATGATCAAAATGATAAAAAAAAAAAAAAAAGAATCTTGGCCCTTATCTCACACCATATACAAAAATCAACCTGAAAAAGATCAGAGACCTAAATATGAGCTAAAACTTTAAAACTTCTAGAAGAAAACATAAGAGACATTCTTCATGACCTTGGGCTTCACAAAGATTTCTTAAATACAACACAGATACTAAAAATTACAAAAAAATCAATAAATTGGACTTTATCAAAATGATAAAGGCTTGTTCTTCAAAAGGATATGTTAAGGAAATGAAAAAGCAAACCAGCCAATGAAGGATAGATGAAGAATGAACCAGATTCAAGGGCATGAAGTGGGAGGGACTAAGGAAGAGAGATATGGGCAGATCTGAGAACATAGCAGGCAGCATCAAAGGCACTGGATGAGAAACTGGATTTGGGTGGTGGCAGGGGGAGGAAGACAAAGAAAGTGAAGATAAGCCACGGGGCCAGAGTCCTGCTATGTACCAAGACAGAGAGTACAAGGAGGAAGAGAGGGTACATGGGAAGACACCAGCTTCCAACTTCACAAATGTGTGGGTTTGGTGCCTGTGGTATCTGGGGACTCGTCTGGTGGGTCTGAGCAGGTACTGTGGTGGTCAGCAGAGGGGAGTGTCTGGGAGCCCTGAGAGTGGAGACAGTGCCCAGGGAGGGGGACAGGGGAGCCGGGACCAGGTGCTGAGTTGTACCCACATTAAGGGAGAATGAAACACTAGAAACAGAGAAGGAAAGGGTTAGGAGATAACAACTCCAGAGAGCCCCACCAGAGTCATTGCCAGTCCCCTCATTAACCTGGCTGTCACCAGCCTAGGGGCAGGGACTGATTCATTCCCCAGTGTGTCCTCAGCACCAGCCTACACCCGGCATATGATGGGAGTTCAGTATCCCTTTGCTGGATGAATGAGTGAATGAAAAAGGAAAAAGCAGAAGGGCTGGTGGACAACAGATAGGAATTTGGCCCAATTTCTTACCAAAAAAAAAATCAGATTGGGACATTAGGACAGCAGGTTTCTTGTTCCTTGGGGTGGGCACTCTGTCTGGCACCTCTGAGAGGGCCTCCGATTCCAGGGCCAGAGTCCTCCCCCACTCCCCTTCTCTTCCGTATGCTGTCTCAAGTCCCAGCCAGGAAGGAGCTGGCAGGGAAACAGGCCACTGGCTTTCCTCTCCCTTTTCACAAGCCTGGGCCTCCCTTACCGTAGGTGCCCCTTGACGCCTGGCCCCAACTCCCCTGTCTTCCTCTCTCCATCCCTGGGCACCGTCTCCACTCTCAGGGCTCCCAGACGCTCCCCTCTGCTGACCACCACGGTACCTGCTCAGACCCACCAGACGAGTCCCCAGATACCACAGGCACCAAACCCACACATTTGTGAAGTTGGAAACTGGTGTCTTTCCAAGTACCTTCTCTTCCTTTTCGTACTCTCCGCCTCTGGGAATAGCAGGACCCTGGACCCCTGACTCATCCACACTCCTCCTTCCCCCTCTCCCAACAAATCCAGTCACTCAGGGCATCCCATAGGTGATGCCTGCTAAGTTCTTCTTGGATCTGTCCACTTTTTTCTCCCTCTGACCTATCCAACTCCAGCCCCTCAGATCTGACTGGTTCCCTCTCATTCCCACCTAACTTCCTTTGGTTTAAACTTCCCTAATGTGTAGCAGACAGGAGATTTTTTTGTTGAAAGTGACCTAAACCTAACTCAAATTGGCTTGAACAAAAAATTGAATTTATTGGCTCATGTAACTAAAAAGTTTGGAGGTGGCTTCAGGCCTGGCTGAATCCAGAAGATCAAACGACGTCAATAGGACTTGGTCTTACTGGGTTGGCCTCACTTTCCCACATCAAGGCCAGCAGAAAGAGACTTCTTTCTTCCTTACACATCTAACAGAGCCTACTGACCAACTGGGTCCCATGGCCAATCCTAAACTTGTCACCAGGGCACTAGTGTGTGCACTGTTCTAACTGGGTATGTCTGGCTCACAAGCTCTTGTCTAAGGTTAGACGTGGGGTCAAGCACTATCCAAACCAATTGGACTGCAAGTAGGGGAAGTCAAGTTCCTCCAGGGAAATCAATGTCTCTGTCAGAATAGGTCCAATGGACATGAAACTGATGTCGCCCTCGCCTTAGACAGGAAAGCACTAGCAAAGGACAGGAAGCTGTTAAAAGGATTGCTGAGCAACAGCGGCATTAATTGTAGTCATTTACATAACACATCTTCTGTTCCTCCCCAATTATCACTATGCACAATCACCGTCACACATGTGTTTAAGTAGGTGTGGGATGAACTTTGTTGTATGGAGTATTTGATGACAGCACTGAACTCTGCTGGTATGACGCTCATCTGTGCGGCACGTTCATTGTATGCTCCTGGGCAAGGCTGCCTGCTTTAGCTCTAAAATGACAGAGAAGAACCCCCTCCAGCCCCGCAGCACCCTCTGCTACCCCAGGGAGTGAGTTCTGGGCTAACCTTGGAACTAACTTCAGGATGAACCTGTCCGGAACCCTTGAGCTCAAGTCGGAGCCCAACCTGCCCAGTGCAGGTGTCCTGGGAGTGCAGCCTCAAGATTCTGACACCCTTTCTGGCAGGCAGATCACCTGGGAAATGAGGAGCCTGATGAGGAAACTGGCTGAGTGCGCTCTAAGAAGTGGCTCTGGTGAATGTCCTGGGAACCTCTTCCAGTCAGCATCCCCCAGCCCTCACCCTGAGATTATCAGTCCTCTTCCTCAATAAATGGGACTTAGTTATCTTGGAAAAAGCTCCTCCTGGTAGGGGATTTTCAAGGACCTCTCACTGCAAAAGACAGGGACTTGTCAAGTGTCAGATGCAGAAAGCCTTGTCTGATCATGACTTATTGAAAACATCTGACCAGCTGGGCTTTAGGAAAAAGAGGAAGAGCAAGCACACTGGTTTTGAGTGTACCAAGGACATAATTCCTGGGTGAGCCTCATGGTAGAGTCCAAAGACGTCCTCTGTCCTGGGGCGCCCCCTGCTGTCCGAATCCATGAATGGCGTCCAGTAGCGCTCAGGCCTCCACTGTGAGGACAGGGAGACTCGGAGGGCAGACGTAGAATGGCTCTGCTCTTTGGGACTGAGAGCTTCCAGGTCCTCCAGGCAGTCCTCCCCGGCATGGGCAGGTAGCATCCCAGTGGAGGGGGCACCCAAATGCTGACCACAGAAATGTGTGTCTGACATTTTCTCCTCTCCCTCTTCAACGGGCAAGGGTGGCAAGGGACGCCAGGCTCCAGGCTGGACCCACCACAGAATGACTGGGACTCTCTTCATTATCTGCCCATCTGCGAGATGGGGTTCACACATCCACCGGCGACACAGGGTTGTCTGAGGCAGGGCATCACAGTTGTACATAATTCACCAAGCGCTTCTGTAAGTGTTAATTGAGACGGTGCTCACACCACACCCTGTGGGAGCCATGCTCATCTTAAATGTGTTGATGTGGCTCAGGTGAACCCCCTACCATGAGAGCTTTTCTACACTGAAAGGCTATGATGTTGCTCTCCTGAGGCCCCCACTGCCTCGGGGGAGTTCCAAGCCCAAGGGGCTCTCAAGACTTCAAGACCTGGGACAGCCCTTACCAGCTGCCTCATTTATTATTCCCCAGTAAGAACCAATCGCTGTCCCCTCCACAACCTCCCTCTCCAATGTCCAGCTGCCTCATGGCTGCCCTGGCCTCACCAACTACCCCCTCCTCATCCCTGTCCCAGCTTAGCCTGAATATTACCTTGCCAGGAAGCCCTCTGACCTTCCATCAGGGCTGGCCAGTCCAGGGTTCTGTAGTCCAGGGATTCCCTCCATCCTGCCTGTCGTAATTGCCAGCAGCTGGCCCTGATACCCTCACCAGAGTGTGAACCCCTCCAGGGAGGGGCCCCATCCCCAGCACCGGCACAAGGCCTG
Source organism: Camelus dromedarius (assembly GCF_036321535.1). Taxonomy (NCBI): domain Eukaryota; kingdom Metazoa; phylum Chordata; class Mammalia; order Artiodactyla; family Camelidae; genus Camelus; species Camelus dromedarius. Next base: position 32,602,611 of record NC_087449.1, on the reverse strand, counting down.
GCACTCAGGATGGCTCAGCAGGGGCGTGGGGGTGAAGGAAGCAGGCGGTCCTCAGGAACCCAGCCAGGACAGCATCTGCCAGGCCACCCACCTTATCTGTGAGAGCTGTGGTTGGAGGTGTCCCTCCTGGGGGAGCTGTCTCTGGATTTATTCATTTGCACATGTGAGTGCCAGTGGGCCTGGGGCCTGGTCAGCGCTTCCCACTGGCTGCCCCTCCCCAGAGAGATACTGAAGGGACCCCTCCCACATGATCGTGAAGGCAGGGACTGGGACCCAGCAACGGCCAGGGGCTATACCCTTCATTCACTCATTCACTTATTTATTTTTCAGTGAACTTCAATCATCTGTGTTGATGTATAATTCACATGCAATATAGTTTACCCATTTAATATAGTTTGGGAAGTTTTGACAAAGTGTAACCACCACCCCACAAAACATAGGGCGTTTCCATCAGCCCCAGAAGTTCCCTGGGGACCATTTGCAACTGATCCCCTCCCCTCCCCCAGCCCTGGCCACATCGATCCCTCTAACTCTCTATCCCTGTAGCTTTGCCTTTTCCAGAATATCATGGAAATGGAATCATACAGTGTGTATCCTTCTGAGATTGGCTTCTTTCACTTAGTATATTGAATTTGAGATTCATCTCTGCTGTCGCATGTGTTGGTAGTTCCCTCCTACTTACTGAGTAGTGTTCTGTGATGAGGATGTACCACAGTTGGTTTAATCCAGGCCCCAGTTGACGGACACCCCCTTTATTTTTTAAGGGAGAACAATTAAAGGTCCTAAAGAACTGTGTGGATGTGGTTCTGGGAGAAAAGAGGTGGCAGGGCTCCTTCCAGAGGGGACAGTCAGGAGAGGCCCCTCCCAACGGCTCCTCTAACCGGGTCACTGTCACCATTCCCAGCGGGGCTGTGGAAATGAGTTTTTCCTGGCTGCCTTCCCAGATCTGATCAAGAGCTTTCCCCAACCAAAGTCTTTTGAGCAGCTCATTCATCTAATTTTCTCTGTGTGGATGTTCTTTTTTCCAATGGGCAGGTATTAAAGGTTAGGGAGAAGCTGTATCCACTCTCCTGGATTATGCCAGCACCTCCTGAGTAGGGCAGAGAAAGTGGGGCATCAGCTGGGCCAGCCGACACGTGAGGACCCCTCCTGTCCAAATGGGAGGTGGCTTCTTTCCCTGGCATGGGCAGCTGTGGTGAGAAAGCCCCTCCATCCACAGCCTGGCCCCGTGGGAGTCAGGCCCATGAGGATGAGACAAAAAGACAGGATCAGAGAGACAGAGAGACACGGAGCCCTGGCTCTGGCCAGCTGTGCCCTCAACAAGAGCCTTCGCCTCACAGTTCTTAGCTGTAGGTGGAGCTAGCTCCCAGAAGACCGGAGTTCAAGGCCTAGCTTGGACCCATTGCAGGGCCTTGGTCAAGTTGTTTAGCTCCTCTGGACTTAATTTCCTCATCAGTAAAGTGTGAGGTCACTCAGATGATCTGTGAGCAGAAAAACAGAGTCACCCTTGTCTCCTGCTTGGCCCTGCCCTTACCCCTCTTATCCAAACCTCATTAAAATCGTCATAATATGCATTCTGTGCACACACTGGTTGAGTGCCCCCAGTCCTTTACCCTTTTAGGGATTAGGGAGCCAATATCCCGAAAATCAAAATCTTAGATGACTGATCCATTAACAAGAATACCCCACTATTGATTCTTCTTGTCTGCATCTCAACTCCCTCCCCCACTGCAACCCCGCATGCAAGACTTTGAGTGAAGGACTTACCCTCTCTATGCCTCAGTTTTCTCATCTGTAAAATAGAGATAACAACAGTACTAACCCCCATGAGGATTAAACAAGAAAGCCTTGAGAGATGGGAAGTGTTTCAAACATTGCCTAGAACAAGGTAAGCACTCAATATAGGCTTGCTGCTGTGATGGTGATGGTGGTGGTGGTGGTGGTGGTGGTGGTGGTGATGGTGGTGACAATAATGGTGGTTTTGCTGGTGATGGTGATGGTGGTAATAATAATGGTAGTTGTGGTGGTGATGGTGGTGATAATAATGGTGGTGATGGTGGTGATGACAGTGAGGAGTTTATCTTTCTGCAACCTGATCAGATCCAAGTTGGGGGCCTGTCCCATTGTCCAAATACCTACACCTTGGCTGCTGTGCGAGACTGGCGGACTGGCCACCAGCCATCATGCTGCTGTATCTTGACCTGTCATTGCCCTGGGTGCAGCCTCTGAGGGCACCCCACCTTCCGGCTGGTCGCTACTGCTGCAGGGAATGGCAGTGTTGACAGAATCAGGCCCTCCAAAATCAAAAGGACTGTGGGATGTATTCTAAAAGTTAAAAACTCAACTAACAAAACACGTTCTTTATGTCTTTCTCCCTCAATGTCATGCTCTCCTTTGCTCTGGATCAAGACTGATTTTCTTTCTTTTCAAACGCAGGGCTAAATCTCCTTTCAAATATGTATTTTGTTATACTGTGTTTATTGTTGCACTCCGCCCTCAAAATGCGTGTTCAAAACACTTTTCAAACAGTAAAAATTTGTTTGACTGTAAGAAATGAGAAAAGGCTTCCCTCCCCTGGGGGATCCCAAAACAATTTCTGGGAAGCTGGTGAGGCTGGATCTCGGGCTGGACTCAGGAATAAAAGAGACCTGAAAACTCTACGCCCGGCAGGTGTCTTGTTTTCTCTCCCATCCACACACGCAGGAGCCACGTCTTTCCTCCCAGGATCCTGGTTGCCAGGTAATACACGGTGCACAGGTTCTTGGAGAAGGTGTGAGGAATAACTCTTTTCTCCTCGTTACCAGCTGCGGAGGCACTACTTTGTCATGAACACCTCACACTTATTACCTCTCATCCTCACAACACCGACTCGTGGGTGTGACTAGCCTCATTTTACAGTTATTATCCTCATTTTGCAGAAAACAGGCTCAAAGCCCAAACACAAGTGGCCAAGTTACAACCACAGGCACGGACAGGGTGAGAACTCAGGAGAAGCTTGGATTCCAGAATCCACTGCAATTGAATAACTCTGTGCGGGAATGAATGACAGGATGATCTGCCTCTCCCTATCTGCCGTGTGCCTTTCCATTTTATGCCTCAACCCCTTGTGCCAAACCTTGTACACTCGACCTCATTAATAGATTTCTTAAACCTAGAATCTTCTTTGAACTTTTTTGGTATGCAGTTTGATGTTTTGGCATATGTGTAACCTCTGTGAAACCATCTCCCATCAAGAGAGCGAATTTATCGATCACCACCAAAAGTTACCTCGTGCCCCTTTGAAATTGCTTCCTCTTGGCCCCTTCCGGGCAGCCCCTTCCTCCAAGCAGCCACCAGTCTGTTTGCTGTCACCGTTGATTAGTTTGCACTTTCTAGAGTTTCCTGTGTTCTCTTGTTTTGTCTGGCTTCTTTCACTCAGAGTAATGATTTTGAGTTTCATCCATGGTGTGGTGTAAATCAGTGATTCTTTTCTTGGAATCTTCCTAGAATTCATTCTGTGATAAGCCCTACGTGGTCATGGCCTATTATTCTTTGAATACTCTTGGTCTGCTAATAGTTTATTTACAACGTAAGCATCTGTATTCCTTACTGAGGGTAGTCAACCAAAGTTTGGACCCAGAATAGACCCACCAGATAGCCAAGAGCAGCCTAGAAAAAACCTGGTAGACTCTTCAGGGCTCCAGCAAGGAGAATTCAGGGAATGACATGATTTCTTGAGCCTGTATCCATGTGCAAACCCACGCGGCCCACGACGGGCACCAGTTAACAAGGGACAAGCTGTTGTCCCCTCCCTGGGCACAGAGTGGACTTGTGCTGAATTAACTGACCCGTTTGGGGCTTCCTTAGAAGGAGGAAACAACCAGTCTTTTTTTTTTTTTTCAACTTTACTGATTCCAGAGAGAATTCAGAAAGGTGAAAAGCCAAATAATTATTATAAAATGCTTGAAAAAAGCAGACCCAATCCATGACAAGTTTGGGAAAGAAAGCCATTGTGTGCTCACTGGAGCAAAGTAGAGACTCAGGATTTTTATAACAACTGAGAACATTGTTCCTGCTCATCACGTCTGAGAAAAAATGATGTCCTCTGGGCAGACACCTGAGCAAGGAGAGTGGGGTGGGAGAGGGGCCAGGATGAGGAGACGGGGACGTGAGGGGAGAGGGAGGCAGGGCAGAGAGACAAAAACCTGGGAGGACACGAGAGGGGCAGTGGGGAGAAAAGAGGGAAGAGACCAAGAGAGGGAGAGCAAAGAGGAAGAGAAAGATGTTAGGCATTTAAGCAAGCATCAGCTCAGGGAAGCCAGGCAGCATCCTCCCTGAGCCTTTAAGCAAAGTACCTGAGCTCTGAAGGCAGGAAGGCAGAGGCATAAGGGGCTGTGTTGAGCTGTGTTCTTCAAAAAGATATGTTCAAGTCCTACCTCCCAGTACCTGTGAATGGAATCTTATGTGGAAATAGGTTCTTTGTGGGTATAATCAATTGTGGTCATACTAGATTAGAGGAGGCCTCATAACAAGAGAGAAGTTAGACACAGACACACAGAGGAGAAGGCCACACGAAGACAGAGACAGAGATTGGAGCAACGTGTCTACAAGACGAGGACTGCTGACCATGGACAGAAGACACCACAAGCTGAAGAAGCAAAGAGGAACCTCTTGGAGAGCCTTCGGAGAGACAGTGTTGCCCGCCAACACCTTAATTTCAGACTTCTAGCCTCCAGAGAAAATCAATGTTGTTGTCTTAAGCCCCCCAGTGGTAATTGGGGGATGGTAACTGTGGTCACTGTTCCAGCAGCCCTGGGAAACCAGCACAGGGTCCCTATCAACTAAAGTACCAGCAGCCCCATTCAGCTACAGGCTGAACTGCATCCTCCCAGATTTGTGTGTTGAAGTCCTAACCCTCAGTACCTCAGAATATGACTGTATTTGGAGATAAAGTCTTTAAAGAAGTGATTGAGTTAAATGAGGGCATTAGGGTGAGTGCTAATCCACCTTATAAGAGGAGGGTATCTGGACACAGACATTTGGAGGGAAAACCTTGTGCAGACAGAAGGAGAAGGCAACATCCACAAACCAAGGACCGAAGAAACCAACCCTGCCCACAACTTGATCTCAGACTTCTAGCCTCCAGAACTGAGATACACTTCCGGTGTCGAACACACCCCATCTGTGGTACCTGGTGATGACAGTCCTAGCAAACAATACACCCCAAACCCTCAACGTCCATCAGCCCCATGGTGGGGCCAGCTGGAGCTCTTCCCGGCGGCTTCCCGGGCCAGCCTCGGTGGCTCAGGCTGGGGTGGGAGGCACTGAGCTGTGCGGGGGGCTCCACCTGGCACCTGGCCAGCCCTTTTAGGAACACAGTCCTCCTCTAGCGCCCCAGTAACCAGAGGCCACCCCAGAACAGCCCGACTTCTCAGGCTACTCCTGTACCAGGCTACCTGTAGTGCCCCGGCCTGGACCCCTCCTCCAGTGGCCCAGAGCTTCCACACGTGGCTTTGGACACCTCCTGGCCGCCAGCATGATGCGAAGGCTAGAGCTGGTGCACCACAAGGGGCAGGATAATAATGGTCACAAGTGGGGGCTTCCACACCTGGGTAAAATGTTTATATGCTTCAAGTCTGTCCCTAAGCCTTCATCTCCTGCCAGGTCTGGGAATTCATCTTTCAGAGCTGCCTGCTATAGAGTGGACTCATATTCCTGAGGAGAATGTCAGAGCAGAAAGATTCAACTTCCTTGTGCATCGTTTTTGTTTTGTTTTGAACACCTGAGAAACCTAAGGCGCAGAGCGGGGAAGGGACTTGTCCCAGGTCACACAGCTATTTGGGGTTGAACTGAATGCAGAACATCTGGCTCCTGAAGCCAGCCAACCCCTCAGCTTGCTAAACACAAGTGCCTCATGAGCTCTCCGACAACCCACTTGGGTCACTATTTTTTCTGCCTAACAGTCATATTAAGATTTGGGGTGGGCGCAGTATTTTTTTTCCAACATTTAAAAGCACTTCAGCATCTTATTTATTACGGCAAAATCCAGTTCACATCCCTGTTAATAAAACAGTGATTCAACAAAGAGCTTTTATTACACAAATAAATTTCAGTAATAACTGCTCAACCAGACAACTCTGCAATTAAAAATAAAACTGCAGTAAAGAGAAATGCAACTCACAATAAACTAAGTTGTTCCCTCTCCCTGCCCTCCGTCCACTGGGGCTCCACAAAATTGCTTCCCAATTTCAAACCATTTGCTGGCACTAGGCTGTTTAGTACTGTTCTGTTCTCCAAATAATGGGACAATTTCATATTTTCAGCTCAGGACTGATTCTCCAACAGATAGTCACACATCCTTTCAATCCATGCCAACTAGATCCACCAAGAAAATAGAGACTGGCAATACTCAGCCCCACCAGCTTGTCAAAGGCAATAACCTCACTGCTTACATAGCCATGGAATATGTCTCTTTGCTTAACGTAATCCTGAGTTTTGATCTCATCACTGCCTAAGGTGAAAGCTCAGGGTGTAGGAACCCCATTGTATTAGTCTGTTCAGGGTGCCGTAACAAAACATCATAGACTGGGTGGCTTAAACGTCAGATGCTTCTTATTCTCCCACAGTTCTGGGGACTGTAAGTTCGAGATTGGGGTGCCAGGATGACCAGTTTCTGGAGAGGACTGTCTTCCTGGCTCACAGACAGCTGCTTTCTCATTGTGTCCTCCCTCACATGGCAGGGAGAGGAAGCAAGCTGTCTGATGTCTCTTCTTGTAAAGGCACTAATCCCTTCATGAAGGCTCCACCCTCCTGACCTCATCTAAATTTAATTATCTCCCAAAGGCCCCATCTCCAAATACCATCACTTCGCAGGTTAGGGCTTCAACATATGAATTTGGGAGGGGACATAATTCAGTCCACATACCCATCTACTAAAACAGCTGACTGGTTATTTGCAGAGTGCTCCTGTGCAAATCTGTGCTTGAATCATATTAGTGAGAATCCTTTTTTCTATTGCATGTCTCCCAGGCAAAAATGTTTTTTTTCCTCCAAGTAATTTCCCCTTCGTATGCTGGTGAGGACAATTGAAAAGGAATGAACTATGTTTGAATCCCATTTGTTAAAAGCAAATAGAAGGGTTAATTGCTGTTCACAGCTCTGGAACTGCTCTTTTTAGCTGCAGAAGCTCTGAACTACTCCCAGTAGAAGACCCCAGGGATCTCCGATAATTTCCCCCTGATTATTGCTGTAATAATTCCTCACTCCTCCAACCTTTCTGTAGTTTATAGGTAACATAGCTCTTAAAGAAGTGAAGAAATTAGGCAAAGGCTTTTGATCATAAGTGCAGATAATGCACATCCTACAGACTCTCTTTTGTGGGGGGTTTTCTATACATAATGACACAGCTAATCTTTGCTTCTGCAGCATGTACGTAAATATTAACCAAGATGACTGGCATATGGTGCTGTTATGTGTCTTTTAAGAAAATCTCTAGCCGAATCCAATATTTCCCATGTGGCACCTGATACACTGTGGGGGTGGGATATTTATAGAGCAGTAATAATGGTATTTGAAAACACTGTGATGTCTAAAGTCTTTATTTCCCTGCAAATTTCATCTAGAAGGCTGCATTTTGCAGACATAAGCTTCTGCCAGCCCTTCACGGGGATTGCTGGAGTGCTGAGCTTTGTTGGGATTCACAAATGGCCACTTTCCATTTTGAGCATCACTGCCTCGGAACCCTTCAGAAGGAAAGTCCCCTTCTCACGTGGGAAATATTTGTAGGTAGGGACTTGCCACCTGACTTGGCCTTCCACTTCAACAAAATTAAGTTTTGGATGCATCTCCCCTTCAAAACCTCAGTAGAGCCTCAGGCTACATGCAGTAGCTCATGAAACTGTCAAATCAAAGAATCTTAGGATCAGATGATCTGTGATCTAGGAGTGAACCTAGTTACCATTCTAACCAAATCTTCCCTTTTTTAAACCAAGGAGAACATTGGTTTGGTGACGGGGGTTTGGTAGAACAGGGGTCTTTTTGTTCCTATCCCAGTGCTTACTCATCACCCCTGGATTCTGGAGCTAATGTAATAATGCATCTTATCAGATTCAGTCCTATTCTGTTTCATTTTAAAATGTTTACAAACAAGCCCGCTGGGATAATAGCTCCACTTCTAAGGTGGCAATGCAGGAGCTGGATCTGGAAGGATGGTGAGGAGTCAGCCAGCTAAAGAAGGGGGCTGGGAAGGGAAGTAGGCCTGCCAGGCAGGAGACCTGCAGGGAGAGGGATCCAGGAAATCAGAGGGGTAGAGGGGGAGAACCTAAGCTAGAGTGATTGGCAGAGACCAGATCACAGAGGGCTATGATGTATTGTCAAAGCCAGGGCTAGATTCCACCAAGAAGATCAGGGGAGCACTGAAGGTCATGGATAGAGACAGATGTCTGACTTGCACAGACAACCCTTTCAGTGCAGAGGGAGGACTAGAGGAGGGCTCAGGCTGGGGGCAGGGTGCCGTGCAGGCAAGTGTAGGAGCCCAGACCAAAGGTGACTATGGCCTGAACTAGGGTGACCATGGGAACCAAGAGAAGGTAGGTCATCAAGACCTGTTCAGAAGAGAGAATAGACAGCCTGTGGGCAGGGAGAGAGGAACCAAGGTGACTCCCAGGTCTTAAGCTGGTACAGGAGGATGTGGTAGGTGGTGCCAGCAGCTTAGCCCAGGAACATAGAGGTTGAGATTTCCCAGGGAGAGTTGGAGCCAGGAGACGGGGGCTTGGACAGAGGGCTGAGAAGAGGAGTGAGGGCTTGAGATGGAGTTGGGTGGAATGGGGAGAATGACAGCTCTGAACACCCGGAAGTGCTGAGAGCCAGCAGCACTCAGCTGCCCAGGTAGACATGGAGGAGGGGAACCGTTGGGCTGTCCTGGGTCTGGTTTGCCAGGAGGGTGCAAGGAAGATCTAGGGCACAGGTATGAGGCTAGAGTCTGGGCCTGGTGAGAAGGGGGGATGGGCCAGGACCTGCTCATAGGCTATAAACTTTGTAGGATCTGAAGAAAGCAGTCAATGCTTGTGTCATTTAAGTCTCTAGACAGTAACTCTTGGTGCCACGATGACCCGTGTTCAAATTTCTAGGCGGCTCCCCAGTCAACAGGGGCCAGTCCACGAACAACTGCTTTAAGCAAGCATTTGTTGCTCCCCTTCCTTCCTGAGAGAGGCTGGCTGTGTCACTGGATCAGCAGGAGCAGCACATCTGATCAAGTGTTTCCCGGGGCAACCACACTTCAGGACACGCATGCCCAGGGCCGCGTGGAGAGCAGAAGGAGCACTGGACCAGGAGTCCAGGGATATCCCAACCTCTGCCACTGCCCTTGTTACCCCATCTGTGATGATCACTACGGTCCCTGCTGGCTCTCTGAAGCCATTAATGCCAACTATGAAAGGAGCATACACAACAGGAGAGGAATTTTGAGAGAAGCAGTCATAGGGCAGATTGCAAGCTCGCTCACAGGGCAAGCTAAGCAAACCCATGACGGAGTTTAGGGCCACATGTCAGGGCCTGGCTGGAGTTTGAATACTGTTGGAAAGCTCAGAGCAAGGAGATTTCCCCATGCACTCTGGAGCAAGGGAGGCCTTTCTCCCTGATGGCCATCTCTGTTTATGATCTTAGGACGGCCTCTTAAATGCCACACGGGCTGCCTCTTTAAAGATCTTGACAATAAACAAGTCCAGTAAATAGGACACCTGGAGTGTGCCAAGTGCCTTGCTGGGTGCTGTACCTGTGCACTTCTCAGCTTCAGAACCACCTCTGGAGGTGAGTATTACTGTCCCCACTTTTCCTATGAGGAAATTGAGGTTAGGATTGGTCAAGGACCTCGCCCAGGTGGCTGTGCTGGAATCGGAACCCACAGCTGTCTGATCCAGATCTGTCTGCTTCACAGGGAGGCCCAGGGACCGTCAGTCTGTCCAGGCAGAAAAAAAGGATCACTGCTATTAGACCACAGAGGCTTCAGTGGATGCATGAGATGTTCAATTCACCCTGATGGGCCAGGGAGGTGCCCCCAAGAAACTTACAGTGTGAGCAGGACCTTACAGAAGTTTTAGGGAAACTGCTTTTATGGAGTTTAGGCTCTTGGGAGAGGCAAGCCTCTAAACAACCAGCAGCAGGGCCAGGCTTGCAGTTGCTGATAGACTGCCACCCTCCCCTAGAAACACGCCCCGCTGCGGCAGCGTCTGGGCGGTCTGACCACACACACATCTGCTGGCCGATCTGCTGCTGACAACAGGATGTGACAGATCAGCCGTAGGGTGTGCAAACTGACGTGTCTAGGAGGAGAGGCAGCGTTTGCTGTGGGGACGCCTCCTCTCCTCCTGTGGGCCCCCGGCGCCCGAGCGCGGACCTCCATCTGTGCTGGCATCGCTCATTACTAATGCAGCCTGGCAGGTGCTCTGCTGAGGGGGAGTGGGATGAGGGTCTGGCTGTAACCCTGACTCATTTTTGTGGCAGGAGATTGATGAGATGTTCGAGGGTGCCTGGATGTGCCCTGGTTCACCGCCTTCAGGAAAGGATCAAGCTGGTGGAAACAAATTCAGTCATTCTGATTTAGGGACGGGCATCTTGAGGCCTTTCTCTTCCTTTTTGTGTCACTCATAGAGTCTTAAATCCTAAATTGCTTTTTATTCAAAACAAATTTATTTCTTAAGTATTGGCCCATTGTCATTTCAAAAACTTTACTCAGAGTTGAGTTTAAGGAGCTGGTCGGGTACCTTCTAACCACAACTTGGGCTTCAAAGTGCTGTGTACCACTGTATTCTGTTTTTAGAAGGATAGCTTTAATGTATACACTGTCTGACTGCCGTGCCTACTACAATTATGGTTATTATTATGTCTTGCTGATGTATCACAGTGGAACATGAGCTGTGCAGAAGAAGACAAACTGACACGTTCCCACCTGGCAGATTCAGAATCTAAATAGTTGTATTTAGATTTCAGTGATGGCATGAACTATGAAGAATTCTCTGATGCTGTGTGTGTGGTGTTTAGGAGTGGGGGGGGGTGGTCACTAAAAATACTTCTAAAGAAAAAAGACCTTTTCCCAACAGTGCCAGTGGAGGTGATCTATAATCTAAAAGGAGGTAAGATGGGGGAAATAAGTGACTAAAAAATTAGGATATTGTAAGACTGAAAACGAGGCTTTGTTTGTAACATATTCACAAAGAGAATGTCAATTTTTCAGTAAAGGCTGCAATTACCAGAGTGACAGGCTTCTGGTTTTCATTCCTTAATACAGCAAATGTTGATAAAGTGCCACCATGTACCAGATTCCAAGGATGCCAATTTTTAAAAATAATAGAAAACCCTTAATGTCAAAATCTATTGCTATACGTGTTACAATCACTCACTGATAAGACAAAATTCTTTTAAAAATTAGGAACATTAGATTTGTAAAGGTTAATATGTTTTTTTATTCATATCCTAGAACAGACCCTCATAAGGACAAACTGATTTTAAGAGTATAGTAAATGTGGAGGAATTCATCGTGTAGAATTAATCCTGGCTTTTGACGTCCTGGTGCATTTCCAATGTGGGCCACATACTCTTTGAAACCGGGGCTAAATAAGGGAGGGGTCCTGCACAGACAGATGGGGGTAAGGAGCTGGGTGAGAGCCTGGATAGACACGGTGGGCAAGGGAGCAGGTAGGCCTGGAAGCAAAACAAAATACAGGAAGGAGAGCAGGTTAGAGGTGCAGAACGGGTGAGCCAGCCAATATGACAGGGTCCTCTCAGGTGACGTTTACACATAGCTTTCCAGAGCCTCTATGGACAGTGACTGACTTCTGTCCAAACTCCCACAGTGAGGCTTGACTCAGAGTTCTGTGGCTTCCCAGCTGCATGACTTCATCATCTTAGTTTCTCGTGCTTCAATTTCTCATTTGTAAAATGGAGCCCTTTCTTGTGGGCCTGTTGTGAGGACGCAGTGAGTTAATCCATCTCAAGGGCCTGATACTGTGCTCAGAAAGTGTTAGCTATTATTATTCAGAGGAGTGAGTGGGTATTGTTCATTGTTTGAGTACCTGACATCCAAATCTCTTTCTCTTGTGTGGGTCCTTGTAGGGGGCAGGGCTTACCCTGAACAAAGGAGGCAGAAGGTGGGCCTGGTGGCAGCCAAATGCATGCCCCCTCCTGGGATTTCAGTCCTGAGGGAGTCAGACAAAGGTTCAGACCATTTGCAGAGCTGGCGGCCATGAAGAAGGGGTGGCTGGGCCACCATGATGGGTAAGTTGGAACGACCTAGGCTGTCCAGCCTCCCTTGCTCCTGCCAACACTGCTCTTGCAATAAATTCCTTTTCTGCTGGGTTAGCCTGAGGTTGTCCTATGGTTTGCAGCAAGAACTCTGTGAGGAGCCATGCTCAGGGGTGTTGTCAAATACCACTGGCCCCCGAGACTGGGGGAGGGAGCACTGCCTTCTGGAAACCACACAGACCACGGAGAGAAGATAGCCCTAAAATCCACCAAGAACCCAGGATGACCTCAGAGCTGCCCATCAAGACCCCAGGACAGAAATCCTGAGGAGGGAGATCTTGGCAGAGTGCCCCAAAGGGCCGGAAGCATCATGGCAGAAGCCTCAGGAAGGCATGACTAGGAGAAACCTCTGAACTTGGAAACGGCAGGGGGCTGGGAAGCCTCGGGGGAGGGGAATGGGGAGATGAGCAAACATTTACTTGGGACCTAAACCGTGGCTTTTTGGTCTCTAATCCTTTATTACTGTTTTTCTGCCAACTGCTTCCTTGCAGGGAGCATGAGAGTTTTCTGCAAGTGGGGCAAGGGTATGTTTATCAGCTTGTTACAAATTACATGGTAAACACCATCCCCCTGGTTGAGGCAGTTACTGAGTCTCTTTGTTAGATTAATAAGATTACAACAATCTGGGCAGACTTTCAAGTGTTTATTTTCCAACCTTACTTCAGAGGGTGGTAGTAACATAGTACCGGGCCTTTCTGGATTCTGCGCAATTCTGTTCTAAGCGTTTCTCTCCACATATGGAGAGGAGGTCATTAATCCTCAACCTCTGACAATTTATAGTCAGTATCCTACAGCCCGTTTTGTGATCAACAAGTTAATGTTTATTTTAACACCTCCATGGTTGTCACCTTTCTCCCACAGATTTAAAGGTCAGAATGACTTTACTTCAGTTTGTAACTATATGCATTTCAGCAAAATTGACTTAAGGTCGAATTCTGTAACACAGCCCTATTTCCCTGTTGACTTGTATTGTTACATTATGGATGTGGCAGCTCCTTGGCAAAAACACGCCCCCTCTACCCTCAGTGCCATGGGGGAGGGTTCTGGGGGACGTGGGGGCACAGCGGGGTTCGGGGCTGGGGTGGCTCTCCTTGCAGCACTTTGGAACGTCCCATCACCTCTTGCCCTCCAGACTTGCGTGCTGCAAGGACTGTAGGGGAAGAAGGGGTGACCAAAAGCCATCTCTGCCTTCAAGGCGGTTCCCCGACACCCTAAGCAGTCTCATGCCCCCGGCCCAGGCACAGGGCTGCTCTTCACGAACTCGCCCTTAAGCCCTCAGCCTTCCCAGATTCCATGTTCATATTGTCTCAGGGCTCCCCGCCTGGTTTTAGACATGACTGCTTTCTTCCATAAGGTTTGTGCTCTTTCGGGACATTTCAAATGTCATCTTTATACCCTTCATGCTGAGCTTATGATGTACCAATTATTGGGAATTTAGTAAATGTTAAATGAGCAAATGGATGAATGAGTGGGAAAAAAATGAGTGAGTACGTTAATGGAGATACAAATAGTAATTAGATTTATCTAAAGGAATTTCATACTCATCAGCTTATATGATCCTCAAGGCAAATTACAAAGGTAGTTAACTATTGTTTGAATTTCATAAAGAAGTTAAATTGTAACAATAATAATAACTCTAATGCCTGAGGACTGACTGTGTGTCAGGCACTCAAAAAACATGCTCTGTTAATCCTGAAACAACTGTGTAAAGTGAACAGTCATCTTTTACAGTTGGGGAAACTGAGTCTCAGAAACTTGTCCAAAGCCAGAGCCAGGATTGGAGCCCACATCTTGGGACTCCAAAACCTGTTTAATTTCTACTGGCAGAGGGTGAAGCCGATTCAGCCAGACAGAGGGAGTGTGAGCTGACTCTTGAAGGACTGAAGTGAAGATCAGTGAGGGATGGACACCCTGGTCAGGAGGACTGACATGGGCCAAGGATCAGTACCAGTGGCCAGGAAGGACCGAGCTATAACAGGCCTCAGGTGCTCTGGGGTAAGGTGCTTGGCTTTATTTTGTTCTCAGTGGTACCCATGTGGGTGGGCTGAATACTGCAGGGCCTGTGAAGTATTCTTCAGCGTTAGTGGAGGAAGAAACTGGAGACAACAAGACCAGTTACAGGCTATGGCAATAATTTGGATAAGCCATAAGGTGACTTTGCATGCACGGGTAGTGGAGTAGAAATACAAAGCGAGGAACAGATATGTGAGATGTTGAAAATATTTTCCATACCTCTCCCCTTCTCTGTTCTTAAGCAAAGAAATTTCTCCGATGAGAGACCCCCCCCCCCATCTGTTGCTGGTTCAGGCCTCTGTGCCTTTGTACTTACTATTCCCTCCGCCTCAGTGCTTCCCCCCGACACACGCACACCTCCACCCACCTGCAGAACACCTATCAGCTTTCAAAACCTTGCTCAGATAGAAATCCTCCAAAAAGTGTTTCCTCACACCGCAAGAGTGATGGAGTTAACGATCCCATCTTTGTGCCACCTTTATACCTTGCACATCATTCTGTTGGGGAATCAATGCCAATGCAGTTTGTTTCCACATCTGCCTCTTTCGACAGACAGTGAACTCAATGGTTGGGACTATTCTCATCTTTGTGTTCCTGTGTGTAGGGCAATGCCTGACGCACGCTAAGCACGATGTTGAATGAATGAATGAACGCACACACACCTGAACGCATGAATGAGTAAACGAGTGAGTGAAGACGTTATTCTCCCCTTCTCTTCCAGCCATTAGTGATGTCCAAAAGAAGTAAGCTACACCTGTCATTCTTTCTCAGATGAGGTATTTTGTTTTAAAAAATGCTTTTCATTTAAGCTTTGTTTTTGTAAAATTAATGAGTGTCTCATTCAGCAAGTTTGAAACACCCAAAACAAGCAAAAAATGGTTGGGGGAAAGAGAAGGAAAGAAGAGGAGAGAAGGGAAGCCTGGTGGGGCCGCTGGCCTGCAGTTGCTGTTTCCCCTGCGCAACCAGACCTGGGGGCGGTCCTCTGTTACAAATGACCTCAGACAAAGGTTTCATTTCACTTCCTTCCATTAGCTCACAAGAGAAGCCAATAGCAAAAGACTTTGAAAATGGTGAGGCACGCCAGGAGAGAGACGTATTATTATTCTGCCTGGGTAGTCAAATACGGCCTTGGGAATAGAGTGCTAGCTTTCCACGCTCACCCAAAGAAAAAGATGACTTTAATGTTAAATGTATTCCTTTCACTTACTAAGACACATATTAATTAGGGAGAAGACATTTTACAAAATATAAACTTAAATCTGTTAATAAGCACAGATCTTCACAGAAAAGTAGGAAGTACGTGGAGACTAGCACCTACCCTCAGACGGGAAGCCATCTGTGACTTTAGAACAAGCATTTTTACTAACTGGAGGTGGTACACTGTTGTGAAATGCTAAACTAATACCACTAAACGTTATTATGGCTTCAAAAAGTAGTCACAAGCTTCAATAAGCACACTTTTATCTCAAGAACGCACAATCTAAAGCCAAAATAGTTCGGTTTAATGTGCTCACCCCTATACATTGTTAGAAAGAGCAGTAGGAAGAGAAATCTGAAATTTGCCTGCTAATTCATTTGATGGCAGCCAACGTCTCCTATCTTCCTTGGCAAGAAGGCCATTTTTCTATGCTGTATTTTGCACACAGAAATCTGCATAAAGTGATTTGCATACCAAAAACACACTTGTAAAAGAAACTGTTTGCCTAGAAGCCAGGGAGGGATGGGGTTGCCACCGTTGGCTTCTGTACACACCACACCCCCAGGCTATTGGCTTTTCGTTTCCCTACACACTGCATTTCCCACAAAGGGCTATGTACTTGATGATGCATTAAAAATTAAAGCAAATCTATCCTGTCTATAACCAAGAACAACCATAACAACAGTATAACACAACACAGGCTAAATCTTTCCATGCTAATAGCCTTCAACTTTTTACTAAGGGGCTGGTAATAATAAGTGCTATAATCTATTGAGTTTTTATTTTACACCATATGTTTCACATGAATTATTGCTAGTTCTCACAGTCATCAAAGGTAGGTGCTGTGGTTCCTTGTTTTTCATATGAGGAAACTGAGGCTTGGGGAGGTAAGGTCACTTGTCAAAGCCATGAAAAGACGTTGGTGAAGCCAGGTTTGGAAGCCTGGTCTCATTGCTCAGCCCTTTCCTGCCACCGCCAGCCCCCACTGCCTGCCTCCCCCTAGTTTTGTCACAGACCATGGTTCCACTTCTGAGGGCCGAGTCTACCAGTCTAGGGTGGTGAGGAGTCATGCTGGGAGAGGTATACCACTTCGGTTTCCTGCCATTTTTCTGACTGGAGCCTGGAAGCAGGACAGCCAGTCTCAAGGCTCAGAGAAGGTGCTCAGTAAACTAGCTCAGTGACAGACACGGGGTGGGGGGAATGGGCAATGGCCTGTGATTCAGGGGGTCTGTGGGGAGAGAGGCAGATTGGTCACTGCACAAAGAAGGTACATGGTTGTTGAGATGCAGTGGAACCCCCCCGCTCGGTGCCCGTGCGCCATCACCAATTCAGTGCCAGCCCAGCTGTATTCCTACAGACACAGACTGGTTTTGTGTGTGCTTAATTATCATGCTACTTACAGAGAATTTATCAGCAGCAAATCAGATGCTTAGTACATTTCTTAAGGAAAAAAAATTGGTAGTGGCTCTGAAATTTGCTCATCTGATGAAGCCTCTGGATTCTTCCAGTATGCAGCATTTGAAAGAAATCGGCCATTTTTGGAAAGTCAATGCGGGGAAAGTGCATAATAAAAAGACTGAGGATGACTACAAAAAAGGTTTATAAATATTTACCTTCTTTTAAGATGTCGCTTTGTGTGTTTTTATTTTTATTTTTCCACACCTGGTTTCTCTTTTTCAGGGCATGATAGCAAAATTTAGATCTAATCATATCCCATCATCCATGGATTGCCACTGTGCAGATTCCTGGCTTTGAGACTTCATTATGGATTAGTCACTGTTGGAAAGCAGTTTTCCTGACACTTTCAGGAATAAATTCCTTGTGATATGATCTATAGTACCTCTGCCTCATAGCAAGTTCCAGGTTCAAGCAAGTAATGTGACAACAAACTGCTCTGGAGGCAGACAAATGTGGTTTGAACCCTGGCTTTTTGTCTCTATGGTTTTACCTTACTGACTCAATCTCTCTGAGCCTCAGTTTCCTTGTTTGTTTAAAAGGGAAAAGAATATAAGGGTAGACCCTGGTCGCCTACCCAACAGCCATTTACCTCTTCTTCCTTGCTAACATTGACAACAAAAAATCTTGGTTTTGTTTGGGTCCCCATGTGCCTAATCCCTGCAGATGTGTCACATCGATCTAAAGCCCCCAGTCCTTTGTCAGTGATTGGTTTATGGGGGCTACAGGAGAACATGTGACCTAATTCTTGCCTTTGAGGCCAAAGGGGAAATCTGCCCCAAGCTTCTGAGAAAGATTTACCTCCCTGATAAGAGAGACACTGAAGAAAAAGCCCACCTGCCTTTTGCCTGCCTTGCTTCCTGATCTGGATACTGTTGCTGAGACGTGATGTTTGGTGTTGTGGCAGCCATCTCTTGAACATGAGGGGAGACATCACAGACACCCTACAGATGGCAGAGCGGAAGGACCGAAAGAACCTAGGTCTTTGGGGACAACACCTATCCATTGAACCAACCTTGGTCCACCTGTCTCCAGATCTCTTGTTAAAAATCAATGCCTTTATGGTTTAACCTGTTGTGTATTAGGGTTTATGTTGCTTGCAGCCAAAACATATACAAGTAACTTATACAAGTAACAAACTCACAAGATGGTTGTAAATAAACGATACCTTGTATATAATGTATTTGCCACAATACTTGGCACCATAAATGGTTGCTATAAATATTAGTAACAACATTTGTCAGACAAAGGTAATGATCTAAAAAGAGCAAAAGTTTCAAAACACAATACAGACAAATAAGATGAATGATACTGATTTAGCACAACAAAAATGCTTTATATTCTTGGTAAGGGAGACATTAAGGTATAAGACAATGATTACAGGGACAAATCCTCATATCTGGGAGTAAGATGTAACTACAGCCAGAAAGCGAATGCTATTAGAGATGAAAGGACTGTGGTTTTTGCCAGGTTTCCATCCACCCTCTTAAAAATGGACAATCGTCCTGTCAGCAGCTCTGATTCATGTCGGGAGAATAACAATTACATGTATGTGAATTACCAGCCTCTCAAGGGGGCAGAGTTCTTTCAACCCACAAAAGCTCTTTTCAGAATACCTAATTTTACTAATATTTTCTGAAAACATGTTCTGTTTCTTTATGGCAGGAAAGATAGGCTGATATGCATATATTTAAAATATAATAATTTAGAAATACCATTTCCTTAGAAATAGCCTATCATTATGGAGTACTGTGTTAACTCACAGGACTACGTATAATTTAGATATGAAATCACCAACTTTTCAAGCAACCTACTAGAACACAATGTAATAAATCAGTAAAATAATATGTGAAAGTACCTGGCCTACAGAGGTAATGTCATATAGATATGCCATAAATAATCTTGGAGTAAAACAGATTTTTTTCCTTCACTCTATGTTTTGGCAAAGAGGCAGATGACAAGATTTCAAACTAACACTGAGGATTAAATACACACTGATAGTTACATCCATATCCATTTATGTCTTGGGTCTGTGTACATCCATCCAAAAGCCCTATACTTTCTACTGGTGTTCGATAAGCACTGATTTTCATTACTGATGGCCCAGGAGGCCTTACAAACCCCTACATTATTAATCATATTCAGCATATTTTAAAAGAGAAATTAATCAAGAATTGTAAACAAAAGGGGATTTTTAAATTCCTGAATGGTTTGGTTAACTGGGATTTTCCTGGATACTATAAACACACCTGCTTTTCTCAAAATCCATCTGCTCCTTTTCTTACGATAGAGGGCAAAATTGTTGGTGGCTCAACTCCTCACATTGTGAAGTGATTTTCCAAAATTAATGATCTCCTTATCATTAGAGATTAAGATATTCATTCCTTAGAGGCAATTTCCAGCCTTTACAACATGGTGGATTTTTTTTCCCTATTCATTTGTAAGAATTTACCATGACAACGTCACAGTCAGCAGTTTACTTTTGCAGCTGTAGTCTTAACTTGATTGAGGAAGACAGAGGTGAGGGCTGTACCTTAGGGAAGAAATAGATATTTAAGGTGCATTTTACAGTCTTATAATATTTTTATAACAGCTTTATTGAGATATAATTCACATACCATGAAATTCACCCTTTAAAAGTGTGTAATTCAGTGGTTTTTGCTGCATTCACAAAATTGTGCAACTATCACCACTAATTCCACAACATTTTCATCACACCAAAAAGAAACCCTGTGCCCATTAGTAGCCACTCTCCATTCCTCCCTTCCGTCTCTCAACCCCTACCCTAGCTCCTGGCAACCACTAATCTACTTTCTATGGGTTTGACCACTCTGGACATTTCATATAAATGGAATCATACGACATGTGGCTATGTCTGGCTTCTTTCACTTAGCATAATGATTTCAAGGTTCATCCATGTTGTAGCATGTATTCTATTCCTCCATTTCTTAAATGGCAAATGATACTTTAATCCTTTTTTTAAATGATGAAAACATTCCATTCTATGGGCTATACATTTTTTATTCATTCATCAGTTGATGGGCATTTGGGTTGTTTCCACTTTTGGGCTGTTACGAATAAAGTATCTAATGATAGCTTTTTTTTTTAGATGAAATTCATTTAACACACAATTAGCCATTTAAAAGTATAAAATTAAGTGGCATTTAGTGTATTCACAATGTTCAACCACCACCTCTCTCTGCTTTCAGAACGTTTTCATCACCAGGAAAAAATACTCCATATTCATTAAATAAGCGCTTCCCAGTCCCTTCACCCCAACCCCAGGTCATCACTGATCTGCTTTCTGTTGCTATAAATTTGCCTATTTTTGATATATGATATAAAAGGAATCATACAATATGTGACAGTTTGTGTCTGACTGCTTTCACTTAGCATAATGTTTCTGACGTTCATCCAAGTTGTAACATGTATCAGTACTTCATTCCTTTTTATGGTTGAATAGTATTCCATTGTATGTATAGAGCACAATCTGTTTATCCATTCATCTGTTGATGGACATTTGGGTTGTTTCCACCTTTTGGCTTCTCACGGTATTTTAACATCCCACTTGTCATCATCCTGTCCAGGCTACCATTCTCTCACCAGGATTACAGCAACATTTAAACTAACCTCTCCCCTTCCACTCCATTTCTTCCCACACAGCAGCTTGAAGGTCATTTTATGCTTAGTCCTTCACGGGTTTTCCAATGTCTCTAAGAACACTCTAAGTTCGAATCTTCAAGAACTACAGAGCCTGCAGTGACTGTCTTCCTAAATAGTTTTCCTATTACATTTCATACCACTCTGTGCAGCTGAAGGGCACCAGCCAAAGTGAACTTCTCTAATTCCTCAAAACCGTGATGAGTCTTTCTCTTTCTTCAGGGCAGGTGCACATACCGTGCCCACTGCCATGTTTCTTCTTCTCTTTGCAACTCTAACTCCTACATATCCTCTGGGTATCATCTCAAATGTCACTTCGATGTACAATCTTACAACACACTCTACTTCTTTGCAGCATTGGCATAATTGTAAATTATTTTTCCTATTAGGTTGTAAGCTCCACAAGGGCAGGGATCATGTATTATGCTCCTCATGAAAACCCTTCTGCTTAGCACAATGTTTGGCACATGGTAGATGTTGATCAATAGTGTTACAGCCTGGGACATGAGCATAATTACCAAACTGCCTCTAAACTTGTGGATACTCTATCACTGAAGGTCTCAAAATATGTTAACTAAAATGGATACCCACAAAAACAAATTTTACATATAATTACATTGTTAGTACCCTCTCTATTCACCTCCCACCCAAATAGCAATCAGGAAAATAAGACAAAGCTTTCCAAATAATACTGAAATTTAAATTTCCTTTCAAACAGTTGTTTATGATTAAAAAATAACTGATCTTTAAGACCACATAAAACAAGCATGCTACAATTGAATGGTTGCCTATCAAAATGTGATCTTCTGACTTCAGTGATAATGCTTGCCTTTGAAAGGATCAAAAGAAAAACTTTTTAAAGACACACTTGCATAGCAAGGAAAAATGCATAACATTAATACTTTGATTCTTTCCAATCTTTACCAGTGTGGTTTAACACGTAAATATGGCCTTTGTTTTTCAAGATCTTACCTACTCTCTTTATTCACTTCTCAAAGGACAGATCAATAGATGAGATTACAGCTCCCTATCATGAAATTAATATCATACACTTGAAAAAGCTACTTTTAATCACCACCTGGGGGGAATGATAAAGAGCCTAAGCCGGTTTTTTTAGCTGTAGGAACTAAAGATTAGAGGGAAAAATTAGAGAATGTGATAGAATAAATTCTCCTGTTAAAACTGCAGTACCACATATTTTTTTAAAAATTAAAAACATAAATGTTTTTATGATCATCAGTCCCTTCAAGTTAGGACAGAGGAAATGACTTGGTGCAGGAAATGATTTAAATATTAAAATTAAATGTATTTAAGTATTTTGCAGTTTGATTACTTCTAAGTAATTAGGCCATAGGTTTTTCACAACTGAGACACATTACAAACTTTCCACTAGTGCAAAATTAGGAGTTTTATAGTATATACAAGTAGAAGATTTTAAAAATATATTTTTGAAGTACTATAAAGAGCAATTTATGAAAAGGATACTCATTGGTTATGTCAAGGTACTGAGCTAGAGTAGTGAAAATGTGGGCTCTGATTCAGACTGTATCATTCATTAGCTTTATGAGCAAGTCACCTAGCTTCTGAGTCTTGTTTCTTTACATAGAAAATGGACTAATTCAAGGATTGAGATTATGTGAAAACGAATATAAATGTCTAACAATACCAGATACACTGTGGCTTTTCTAACAGACATGCACAATTTCAGAGGGCTAATTACAGATGAGGTGAAACACTGACCAGAAGTTTAAATTGTTCCAAAGGAAGAGTAACTAGAAAAAAATGCCTAATGACTTTGGACTCATATCATCTTTCTTAAATTACATTTTATTCTTCATTGGTAGCTACCAAGGCCTATTTATTCAGACATTTGTAAACTATCACAAACAAAATAAGGCGAATAGAAATCTAGGGACTGAATACAAAAACTGCTGACCCAAACAAAGCAAATCAATCCTCTCGACCATGCCCATGGCAGTCAGATTCATGCCAAACAGTTCTCCTTAGATTATCCTTGTCTAAACATTGTATATTACAGGAATTATCTGGTGTCATCAACAGATCATGAAATACCACAGACCAGAACAAGGGGTCTCTTACTATCTTGAAACTCCATAGATTTTGCAGCAATTCCTTAAATTATCGTAGAAAATAATTTACTTAATAAATTGTTGACCAAAGAAATTTCCTACACACATTTTATAAGACAACACTAATCAGAAGTTTATTTTTATTAAAATTTTGCAAAAACGGGGCAGGGGGAAGGTATAGCTCAGTGGTCAATTGAATGCTTAGCATGCACAAGGTCCTGGGCTCAATCCCCAGTGCCTCCATTGAAAAAAAACCTAATTACCTCCCTCCCCCAAAAAAATTTTGCAAAAAATAACCTGCACAATTTAGTGCCTCAAAATTTATCATCTGCCTTCCTTGAGAACTTTTCTTTTCAACAAATCTGGACACTAACTGCCTAAGAAAATTCAAACTGCCTTAAAAATACATAATCATCCTTTCTCTGTATCCTCCCTAACAAAAGAGAGGCACTAAATATAATTTCATTGCATCTCATTCACAAGTTCTGACTTTTTTTCCAAGCTCTTTTATTATCCAATCAAGACAGTTCAAACATACATGGACACTTTAAAACTTTTGTTAACCACTAAACATTTTACTATTACATAGTTAAAACATTAATATATTCTGAGTTTGTGACTTTTAATACAAGTTGTTAAGGCAATCATGTAACATTTTGGTAAACCATATCAAATATCATATTGAAGTTTACTTCTTATTCACATTCTACAAACATCTCTAATTCACAGAATTTCACTAATTTTAGAGTTTCCCGAATTAGAGATGTGAAGGCTACAGAAAACTGAAAAAGTGCCTTATAACCTCAATATATTTTATGAACCTCAAGCATTGTAAAGATTACTGAAAAATCTACCAAATGAAATGAATGGCATTTGTTACATTAAAACTGAAATTTACCTTCCAAAGTCACCAAAACCATTCCTTAATATCCAACCAAAAATTGTTGTAATTTGTAGGGTGGTGTGTGTGTGTGTGTGTGTGTGTGTGTGTGTGTGCATGCGCGTGCTAAATGTCAGGGTGGTATAATCTTCTTTGGATGTATGGCTGTTAAAAGCTGAGTTGTACAAAAGAAATCTTTAGAGAACAGAGGCTTTTCTTTACATATTTATTCCCAGAGCCTGCCCTTCATCTCATTTTGGTTTTCCACACTGATCCAATTGTAGCACTTCCTGGAGCGAGCTATGTTCTAATCAGCAACATCAGGAAGAGAATCGGACAAAGCCAAATGAGAAAATGCAGATCTCATGTCATGCTCTTTGAAAACAGTGAAAGCTTTCTCAGCTATCAGGCAATATTAAGTCACAATTTAACTTTTAATAATTTTTACCTGTAATGGCCATGAACAGGAAATATGGAATGAGTCCTTCATCTATTCAAAGGTGCACGATTTCTATTGAGATGAGCAGCATGTAGCAGAATTCTACTTTGTTCTCTGTCCTATATAGTTGCACTGACCTTAAAACCTCATTAGAAGGCTATTCAGTAGTGATGCTTGGGTATCTCCATGGAATGGTGAATCAAAGGACATACAACCTAGAGGCACTAAATCACCTAACATTACTTCCTGTTAAGAATTTTTTCCTTAAAATTGTTGAAAAGCTACTGAGTTAAAGCAACCATGCTGACTCCCCAAAGATAACGTCTCAAACCCCGAAATGAAACAGTTGCAATCCTCTTGAATTGCCAAAAAGAAAAAAAAAATCAATCACTTAAAGACAACTCGGACCGCATGTTAAGTCACCTCTCCAAAAACATTAACATCCTACATATTAGTTTTGTCCGAATCGCCCACCGGATCGAAATACTGGCAAGGGTGGCTGCAGGAGTCGTCCCATCCATACCTACTTCCTTTTCTTTAGGGATTCGGGAGCTTGAGGGACCGGAGGGCGAGGCAGCTTGAAATAGACCTTGACCGAGTCATAGATGAACCACTGCAGCGCAGTCAGGGTGCCAATCATGATGATGCGGGCGAACAGGCCCTTCCACACACCCCCGAACCCCAGTTTGTGGAGAACCGCGAAGGCTGTGCTGCCCTTCTCCTTGTTTAAAACGGACACGACGGAATCGGCGGGGTGGGACACGACGGCGCAGAAGACGCCAGCGATGTAGCCGGCCACGAAGGTCACAGCCAGCTGCTGGGCTTTGGTGCACTGGCTCTGGGGCTTGGGCACGACGTACTTGTAGAGCGCCTCGACGGTACGCTCAAAGCAGGCGAACTTCATCATGGTGTAGGGGATCTGCCTCATCCAGAGCGGCGCCACGCCTTTGTAGATGGCCCACAGGCCCTCTTCGCCGTACATTCTGGGGGCTGCGGCCCGGAGAGTGCGGGCGTAGCCCCGCTGCGTCTGAATGCGAACCTTCACCGCTTCCATCGGCGCCAGGGTCACGTCGGCGAAGAACTCGGCGCTGGCCGAGGCCGCCAGGTACAGGCTGGTTCTCCACTCGTAGGCCTTCTCCTGGCCCAGGAGCTGCGCATAGCGGATCTTGAAGACCTCGTAGAGGCCGAACTTGAAGAGGCCTTGCAGGGAGTAGCCCAGGAAGGTCGGGGCCCAGCCTCGGGCCAGGCCGCGCAGCCCATCGTCCCGCACCGTCACGCCGAAGCCGCTCAGGATGCCCCTGTACTTGCCGGGATCCACCTGCATGCGGCACTTGACCAGGTCCAGGGGCACGACGGCCGTGTGCGTCACCCCGCAGCTCAGCATCCCGCCCAGGCCGCACAGCAGCAGGTACTTCGTGGAGCCGTACTCATAGCCGGCTTCCTCCGTGGCCGCCGCCGCCCAGGGCCTGCCCTTGAGTAGGCCCGCGCTTCTCGCCTGCAGGGCTCGGTAACCGCCAGCGTCACACATGGCCAACACTTTCCCCAGCCGGAGCTCTTCCCTCCCTCAGCTGACGTGGAGCAGCGCGCATGTGTCTGAGCTTCCAGCGCGAGCCTGCCAACCAAACGGTCCGGGTGAGGGACGGGACCCGCCGGTGCCCCACAATGCTCTACTGGCGCCTGCGCAGCCGCTACCTGCGGGGCTGCTATGGGGTCGCCACCGGGCTCTTAAAGTTTAAGTCGGAGAACCGCCCCGCCCCTCACCTCCAGGACCGCTCTTCGCCCCGCCCTCACGCCTTCGGGCGAATGGGCTTCTGGTGCCCGCAGGAACCCCGCCCCTCAGCCTTCCCCAGCCAATGGTCAGTGGTCCTTAGCTCTCACCTTGGTAAATCTTCCCGTGCTCAAAGCGGCTTGTGTCCAGTTCAGTGGCTTAGTTCTCTACAAAGATGCTAAAAAAATAAATCAGCAAGTACAAACATGAGTAAACACATGAATAGGCAAGTAAATAGATAAGGAGGTGAGTGAGAAGACGGAGAGTCGCCATGCACCGTTGCCTTCCTGAAAGGCCTTTCCTTAGTCTTCACTAAACCGTGCCCACTTATGGTAACGGTCAGTCATCTCCATGGCCACAGAGTGTTCTATGGAGGCAATGGGCAGAGAGAACCAAGAACCTAGCATTGGAGGCCCAGCCTCTCAGCTTCCAGCCTTAACATTCTTATCTGGCAGATTGGGAGGGTATCTCCCCCAATACCCACACTCCACTCGTTTCCCTCCAGGAGTTGTGAGGGCTTAGGAATCATGGAGGTACTCACTAAATTGAGAGAAGGGTGCTGATTATTTTCATTCAGTAGGTGTTTTTTCATTGACTACTGAATTCCTGTCATGATTTTGGAGATTAGGAAAGTCAGTCAGAAGTCCTCTCTTTCTGTAGGGAGTGTGCAGTCTCACTGGCCTGGAAAATGAGAACTAAGTGACTCCACAGGTAAATCAGTAGCAGACATTCATTCATCAACCACTGTGTGCTGGGCCCTGTGCAGGGTTAGGGGTTTAACAAAGAGTCAGACATATTCTTGCTTACTTCTAAACAAGGAGATTAAAAAATCAGTATTGTGTGATAAGTATTATAACAGGAGTTTGATTAAAGTTCTGGATGAACAATGAGGGGCAACTAATTCTGCCTGATGACGTTAAGGAGACTTCCCAGAGAAGATGACAATGCAGCTAGCTCCTGAAGGATGAGTAGGAGTCAGCTATGTAAAGAAGAATGGGAAGGTAATTCCAGCTTAAGGGAAATATGAGTGCATGACCTATTAAGGAGAGGTGAGTAATTCAGCATGATAGAAACCAGCAAGGGTTGAGTCTGGAAAAATAGAATTGGGTCAAATTAGGGAAAACCTTAATACCTGTCTAGGACTTTGACTTTTATCCTGTAGGGAGGCTAGTGTTTCTTTAAGTGTGATCCATAGACCACCTGCATCAGAATTACCTGGAGTGCTTTATTTAAAATCCCAAACTGACACAACATTGTAAATCAACTAAACTTCAATTTTAAAAAATGAGAATACAAGGGTAAGACTATGCAATTTTAATAAGCTCCCTTGGGTGGATTCTTCATGAAACTTCACTAAAGTCTGAAAAACGCAATATGTGGATATTGGGAGGTCAAGAATTTTTTTTTTAAAGATTCTCTGATTTACTGCTTATATCCTGAACTGGATGTGTACATAACTCTGAAAATTCATCAAGTTGTACACTGAAGTTTAGTGCTCATTACACACTTAAAGCATGTTACACCATAATTTTTAAAAAATTGGCTGGTATAGAATTCTAACCACAAACTAGGGATGTTGGCCAAAGGGAGAGGAGAGGCAGATACAAGACTTCTCAATTAACAAGTCTTACTGAACTCCTGTCCTTATTGTTGTCTTATACTAGCGTTAAAATTAAACAAGGCCATTAGACTGAGGTGGCTTTAATGCCTTAGCAACTTCTGTAAGGAAGCTAAAACCTAAACTGTAATGCCTCAAGGCTAAGAAATTGAAACCAATTATAAATGGCCTAGTTGTGCCAAATAAGGCAAACACTTAAGCTACAGCCAGTCAAGTAACTTCCTTGTTTTGCTTTGACATCTCTATAAAAGTCTTTCCCCAGCTCCTGTCATTGGAGTGCTTCTAACTACTTCCTGTTTGGTGCTGACTGGAATGGATTTTTGCTCAAACACACTCTTAAAATTTTTAATATGCCTCAGTTTATCTTTTAACACCAGGAATTACAGTAATAAAGAGAAGACTGTCTTCTTGAGTCATAAGAAAACAATGAAGTGTTAAAATATTCCATGCTGACTCAATCAGGGCTTCCCAAAGTATGTTCCCAGGAATATTGGTCTACTTGAAAAAGGTCAGTGGTCCAAGAAGTTTGAAGGGCATTTCACACTAGAGTGTTCATTCTCAACTGAGGTGATATCATCCCCAAGGGGGTGAAAATTGGTTCTTAGGGGGCAAAAAAATCTTAGTACAATGGTTTGTGGCCTTCCAAAGCTCAACTCCGCCCAACAAAATCTTACTCATTATTTAATTTCAGGTTGGGGAATGGGACTGGAGAGTGTCAGGGGGGATAGAAAAGGCCATTAGGAAAATAAAGTCTTAAAAGGCTCCTGGGGAAGGAAGGCCAATAATGAATAAGAAGTTGAGGAACACTAGAGCTTCCTCTTAAAGACTCCCATATTAAAGAGAAGTTCCATAGTAAAGAACTTCAACTTTGTTAACTTAGGGTTCCATAATCTTACTGGATCTGAGAACCCATATTTTATATAATATCTATTTACTTTTCACAGGCATAATTTTCCAGAGAGTATATTTTGGGAAATGCTGGACTCTATCACAAATGGAGTTTAGAAAAAATAAGGAGAAAAGAGGTCTAGAGTAAGAATAGTGCCTCCTGTTTACCCAGGCCCCTAGTTCCTTAAGATACAACTCAGATATTGCTAAAGAAAATGAACAAGTTGAAGAAACCAGTCTAGAAATCTTCAGGGCCAGAACTTTCTTAGACAGTTCAATGACTTTATTGAAACACAGCCATAAAATCAGAAACAACTGGAAGAAGCCTGTAAAAATATTTTGCCATTACAGAGCACACAGTCACCACTATTAAGTTTATCTCCTTGGCAATTATGTAATACAGGGCAACATTTCTGTCTTGAAATCATTACTACACATTTGCTGTGTTCTTCTGCTAACTTGAATTGAAAAGTAGACCTTTCCACAGGGCCAGATGTAGACTTTTATGTTTTCTTATTTGTTATACTTACAGAGAAGAAAGTTAAAATGTATTCATTCATTCAACAGATTTTTATTGTTTCTATTATGTGCCAGGCACATTTTAAATTAATATACCAAGCAGAACGTTAAGCCAATAGTGTCCTCAAACAGAATTTTCCTAAGTTCTAAAGCAGAATCACCGATGGCCCAGATACAAAAACAGCAAATCCTTCTTGGGCACCTGCTTTTTGCCAGGTTATTTAAATGTCCCTAATCCTTACAACAACTGTATAAGGTAGATATTCTTCCCATTTTTAGATATGAGTGGCAGACACTTTTCTACCCAAAAGCCAACTGCCTATTCCTCTTTACTACAGAACCTCTATTTGTTCAGGTGTCTGGCAGATATCCTTTGACCTCTACATCATATTTGCTCACTTTCCACTCATGACATTTAAATTTGCATGTAGGACATTTGATTTTCATCCATAAATACTTAGGCCCATTAGCAGTTTCTCCACTCCAATTACACAAATATTTATCTGTGCACGATGTCCCCACCCCTGTGTCCATGCCTTTGTGTGTGTCTTTCCACTTTCCTCTGCCAGTTCATGTCATCGTTCAGAATCAGGGGCAAAGTATGTATGCCAGAAAACGTTCCTTTATTAACCAACCTCTTTTGTGTTTTTCTGGTAATTACTGTTTCAGTAGTTTGCCAGACATTCATTTGTATTTAATCTGGACTGGCAAATTGCCATTTTAAAAAACTGTATAGGAAATACTTCAGACGAGACTGTAAGAACTCTGCTTACTTTGTTTATGTATCAGCTCATGGTTCACTGTCCTATCCAGTCTCAGTGAGGGTTGGCCGACTCACTTATCAGTGAAAGTGAACTGGAGTAGTTGCTCGAATTATTTTCTAGCTTTAGCGTGTATAGTGAACTTAGGCAGGTAATCTCATCCCCCATCATGAATCTCTATATCCATCATAAACATTTGGAAAATAGTTTTTGGTATGTCATTTAAAAAAAAATCACATGAAGGACATTGGAATTAATAAATTTAAGTTCTTAGGAACAGAATGGGAGGGGGAATTCAATGTTTATTAAGCACTGCTGTGTGTCAGACACTGTATAATGGAAAAAGTCACATGCTTTGAGCAGAAATAAATTCTGAGTTCACCTTTGTTTCTAGCTGTGTGAACTTAGGCAAGTTATTTAGCCTCATTCTGAGCTTTATTTATTAATTTATTTTCAACATCTGTAATTAGGACAAATTATAGCTTTTTAGATTTGTTATAAGAAGAGATAATGTGCCCAAAATACCTGGCCCAGTGCCCTGGGCATTTGAGCATCCCATGAATGTCAATTCTGTTACTCACCCCTCTTTCCTGCCCTCCTTAATCCTCTCAGAACCCATATTTCTGTGATGCCACAATCTGCTCTTTCCTGTCTACTTGAGTGGATGATTTATTCAGTTTACTAAATTCCAACTGACTTACATGATTTAGGGCAGGAACTGAGGAAATCCTAAGTGGCAGAAACATGAACTTCTTTGACAGTGCCCCAGGACATGTCATGGTATTAGACAAGTAGAACAGAGATTGCTCACCTGTGGCACAAAAGCCGGGGCCACAGAAAGGAACGGGACTGAGGACTGGGCAGCCTTTCTCCTTTTCCAAACTGACCCTTTCAGCCTAGTGCCTTATTCAATTGAATTCTAGTGAAGGCTACCAACTCGTTCCAGTTTGCCCCCAGGTTTTCCTAGTTGTAGCTCTGAAAGTCCAGTTTCCCCAGAACGGTCTCAGTCCCAGGCAAATCAGGACCATTGGTTACTGTACTTACAGGAGTCTGAGCTGTGCCAATGGCTTCCAGCCACTGCCAGCGTGCTGTGGTATAAGAATCACTGGCCTTGGAGCCAGGCACACCTGGGCCCAAATCCTGGCTTATTCCACTTCTGGCTATGATTCTTGTAAAAATCATGTTTCTTGAACCTCGGTTTCTATATAAACTTCATCTTATTCTTTCCTGAATTTGTAATAAACTTCATGTTATTATTAAATTAAATGCTAGCACAGTGCTTGCAATGTTATATGCCCTCAGTGAATGCTAGTTCTTTCTTTCCTGACTTCCATACACTTAAGAGGGTTTCATTATCCCCTGGAGTACCATGTCTCTAAAAATGTCTAAGATTCAGGGAAGGGGAGTGACCACTGGACAGCAGGGGACACTGTTGCCACTATTCCTCTCTACCTGTTTGCATCTTTGCAACCCTTTATCCTCACACCAAAGCAATGAAACTTTACTAAACCACTGATCAAAGATGGCTAAACTTTAAACCCACACTTGGCTTTAACTTATCTAAATGTGTCCCACATGCCTGCAATAATGTTTAGGGTGTATCTGGACCATTTTAAATCTTGTACATTTAATTTATAATCCTTCTCACTCCAAGAGGTTTGTGATGTGCCAGGGGGTCATATGTTTATTCTTAGAATTATTTAACCCCAATCAACTAATTATTCTGATGAATTGTATACTTTTTCCCCCTTTTTGCTTGACCAGACTGGAAACATCGACAGGCATTTAACTGAGATTTATTTGTAAAACTGTGACAGATTGGGAATTACGGAGTTCTTTAAACTGTCTCTTAAAATAAATATTTCTGATTTACCTGGCAAGTTAAAGAGGAAAAAGCAACCATCTCCAAACTCATTAAACTAAGAAAATCTAATCATGTTTAAAGAAAATGTGGTGGCAGGTAATAATCCCTATATGTGTAGATGAAAATTGTTCATAACAAATCTTCATGACTTGTTTGTTTATTTAGGGAATTATTTGTGCAAAGCAACATTAGTAGTCCTAATGGTAATGATTGTTTACCTGTGGTGAATTTTGGGGGGGAGCACATATATCAAATAATTTTTAATTAAGTTTCTAGAGTTTTTAATAGTATAAAATGTCCAAAGAACTCCATTTACCAGCAGCATGTAAATAATCTACCCATGGGATCTTAGGAGAATCTGATGGACTATGTAACACAGTAATGGTGTAACTTTAGTATATGATGACACATTTCTTTCTTTCCTAGTTTACACAGCATTTTACTGGTAATTTATACCTAACAAGATAAACATGAAAATATTCCTATAAAAATAACAACAATGCATTTGAAGATTCAAAATGCAAACTAGAGTTTTATTAGACTCTGCTAGCTAACATACTCTGGTAGTCAGATAAATATTTCCAGTTCTAAAGCATGAGACAGTGTTTTGATTCCATTAGAAAGGCTCTAAATGACAAAGAGTGCATTCAAGTTACTGAAGGTAATGTAGCCAACATGAGGAAGGGATGTATGAAAGTGGTGTACTCCCCATGACAGGTTAAATTTGAGCTGCTGTTGAAAACCTGGTGTTCAGAAGTGGAAGGAGGATTGAGCAGACCAATCTTTCAGGGCTATCCAACAGACATATACTGTGGGACATATATGTAATTTAAAATTTTCTGGTAGCCACACTTTAAAAAGTACAAGGCCACATTAAAAAATAATGTTAACTCAACACATCCAAAATCAAAATATTTCAAAATATAATATATAAAAGTATTGAGATATTTTACATTTTTTCATAGTATGTCTTTGAAATCTGGTGTGTATTTTATACTTTCTGCATATCCTAATTTGGACTAGCCACACTTCAAGTGTTCAATAGCCACATGGGGGTCATAGCTATGGTATTGGACAGCTTGCTCTTAATCTATGCTTGGAGAGCCTGATGCCACAAAAAGTTGTGCAGCTGAATCAAATCTTCTGGTTGGAGGTGGCCTTGGATAAGTCAGAGATACCACTTCTCTCTCCTCATTCCTCATTCCCTTGCCCCTTCCTCCTCCTTGATATAGTGTAGTGGGTGCTAACCATGTGCTGGATACTGGCACTTTGCTGGATATTCTACATGCCTTGTCTCATTAATCCTGCAAGAATCAGAGATCTTATTTTATAGTTAAAGTAAATAAAATAAACGAGGATAATATAGAGTAGTTGTAAGATAGAGACTTGGAGGCTATTCATACATGTTTCTGAAATTTCCTGTATACCTCACGAAAGAAATATCTTAATTTCTCTAAGCTTCAGATTTATCATTTGTCAAAAGAACAAAATAAAAGTACTCTTATATATGTTCTGTGGCTTAAATGAGAACACATTGTCTATTTTGTATGTTTTACATTGCCTGCAAAGCTGTAAGCATTCGTTAAATCTTAGTATCACTGAATGAGACAAATGTGGGACACTTTAGAATTTGCAGCAATTATAAAAATACTGTTACTACTGCTACTACTACTGAGGTGCAAAGAAGTTAAGTGACAGTCAAGGTAATGCAGCTAATAACTAGTGATCAGGTCTCAAGCTAGTCTGCCTGTCTCTAGAACAGTATTTCTTGCCATCTGTTTACAGTTATAATGTGGACTGATTTTGTACTGATTCTGTGACATAAAATGAAAAGGTCTCTTGAAAGAAATTCGCAATATCTGCTTGCCATTCTCATAGAAGCAGTATTCAGGGGAAAATTCTAGTGAGTTTTGTTTTTTAATAGGTATTTACTGTTCTAGAAACCAGACAAGGAACATACATAGAAAAAGGAAGCTTAAATTTAATTTTCTTTGCTCCTTTGTTCTTTCTCACTTTTACTAGGGAACAGTGCTTTATGTATATTGGCATTAAATTCATGCATGCTGTGTTAAACCAAATTTGCATCTTAACAAAGGACAGAGATATTAAAGCTATTAGCCCCTTTTTACAATATATTTATAGGGACATGTGCCTCTCATAAGACAAAAAACTTGAAATTTATGGAAATTTGATAGTACTATCAAAAGTACATATAATCAGTTACACACACTGAAAATTTGTGTGTGTAAAAATTTTTTTTCCCATCAAATTAGCAAGTCAAAACAAAACAAATGTCAGTGCTATTGGGTCTAGCAATGCCACTGTGAGCATGTCCTCTCTGCTCACATGTACTTCTCATCTGCTCCACAGAATTGTTTGTTCCAGTTTTTACCTACACAGCCTCTTCAACTGCTTTCCATTTGATTTCATCTCACTCTCCTCTCACTCCTTTGTCTTCCATCGCTGTTGCTGCTTTGTGCCTAGCCTGTTTAGGATTCCTAGGAGAAGTCACATGAACCAGTCAACAGGGACCCAGGGTTAGGAGGAACCCTGCCTAGTGTAGTGCTAGTTCAGGGGCATAACTGGTGTTGAGTGTGTGCCCCACCTGGAACAACTTCCCCAAAGAAAACCCCACTCTATTTTAATCTTGTGAGTCCTAGTTACTATTTGTTCCACTTTCTGTAAAAAAAAAAAAAAAGAAAGAAAGAAAACCAAGGGCAGAAACTAGATGTCTGGATATGTGGATTCTAGTTTGGCCTAGCTCTACCACGTCACTTCCACTCCTTAGTCTTTGATAGTTACTGATCCCAACTTGGGTCCACTTGCCCACCGCACAGCAAAGCCAATTTACTGACACCAGGTTGTGGTGAAGGAAAGTACAGTGTTTATTTACAGGGCACCAAGCAAGGAGTACATGCTCAAAAGACCCAACTCCCTGATGGCTTTCAGGGAGAGGCTTTTAAAGGCAACATTTAGGGTGAGCATTGCAAAGGGCATGACTTTCTTCTGATTGGTTAGAGGTGAGGTAACAGGGTGGTGTTTCAGCAATTTTAACCATCAGCCTTCTGATTCCAACCAGCCTGGAGTCTAGTGGTCAGCATGCGATCACCATCCTCCACCCAGGTGGGGGTCTTAGTTCCAGTTCCTACAGAACAACTCAAAGATACATGTCAGATTGCTATGTATACCCCTTGAGGAGGAACTAGGACTCTGTTGTATTGCGGAACTATTGTTTTCAAACTAGTTTTCCTTTGTTTCTGTATTCCCTCACTTCCCTAATTAGTAACTGCTTGAATCTGCTCTTTGGAACTCAGAGAAGGCCTAGGAGACAAAAGCCTTTTCTTTACAAAAAATAGGAGATGTGGAGGGAGCTTTTGTATCCAGGAGGGCCTTGCAGGGTCCTGCTCAGTTTCAATAGCGACTCTGATAATTTTCTCTAAGGACTCCCTCCACATGGTTACTGGTTAACCTCTACATCTCCTCTCTCTCCAGTCTCCTGCCTTCACTGTACTACAGCCACACTGCAGCCTTAAACGTGCTGTTCTCTCTGACTGGGACATACCTCTCCTGCTTCTGTGCCTGTTTAATTCCTACTTATCCTTTAGGCCTGAACTCAGGAATCAGCCCCTCAAGGAAGTCTTCCCTGATTTCTTGATCCAGGTTAGGACCCTTGTATGGGTTCCCATAGCATGCTGGATCTCCTCCGACTCCTTGGCTTTGTTTACTGTCTGGTTTGCCACCTAGAATGTATGCCTAAAGGTGAGGATCCTGCCTTTTTATTTACTTCTGTGTCCCTTATGCTTAGCACATAGTTGGCACTCAATAAATATTGGCTATGGTTGGAGAAAAGCAACTAAGCAGTGCATCCTAGGAAGTTTCCCCAGGTTGCTACCACCTTCACTTTCACCTCCCTTTGTCCCAAATGTAACGGGGTATGTAACAAGATGAACATTTCTATTAATTACCAACGCTTTCTTGGGGAGAGCACTGTTTGCTTAGAAAAAATATTCAGTTAGCACATATATGGTTAAGAACATGGACTCTGAGGATAGATTTCCTGGTTTTGAATCATGGCTCTGCCACTTAATGGCTGTAAAACCTTGAGTAAGATACCTAACTTCTCAAGACTTCAGTTTTGTCATGTGTAAAATGGGGGTGAAAATAATAGTAACTTAGAGGGTTGTTTTGAGGATTATATGAATTAATACACATAAAGGACTTAAGAATTCCTGGCACACAGAAACACTTCGTAAGTACTAGCTAGTATCATTACATTATTAAACCATCAGGGGTGGGGGCTGAGGTTAAGGAACCAAAGTTGATCCCCAAATTCTGCTTGTCAGGAGAGTGGTCCTACTCACTCCAGGCTTTCTGTTTTGTAGGATGTTTGGGAAAAGTTGCTGGATCCAAGTTGATTTACTATGCCAGTGAGAGAGGAGATAACTTTGACACTGGCAGGAGAGGGAGGCAAGATTCATTAGTACATCTAACAAATATTTACTGAATTCTATACTGTGCTAGACATAAAGGAAAGTAAGACAGTCACAGCTGTTACAGAGCTCTCAAAGAATCAAGAAAGCAGACAGAAAGTAGAGAGGCTGGCTCCTGGGGTGGGGAGAGAGGGGTGGCAGGGGTGGGGGAGACCAGAACAGTTTCTCTTCAGTAAGTGTGGCACAGGAGAGGAGGATCTTGAAAGAACAGAAATGCTAAGGCAGGATTTTTAAAGCATCTGCTATAGGATGTGTCATGTAAATCCTCCCTTCTATTCCCTACAAAATCTTCAATAAAGTTTTCATTGCTCACTAGAGAGAGAGCTTGAAGAAGATAGCAAGTATCTGGGTTATAGCTGCTAGGGAAAAGATGGTATAGGCAAAAAAAAAAAAAAAAAAAAAAAAAAAGCCCTTTCTTACTCTTGTGTGCTGCCAGTGAGGAAACATTATAGTGTATGCAATATTTAATGATTATAAACGGTACCCCGGTGCACTGAATAATACAAGGCTCTTTAAAATGAATATAAATTAACAGTATCAACAGCAACCATATCAACCAAAGAGAAGCATTATTCAAGGTAGGAAACTTGAAACTCCGAGGAGAAAGGGGCCATATCTGAAGCTGGAACTCAGATATGACCATCAACAAGCCCCTCTGCAGTTAATTAGTCAAACTGGTGATTCCTCAGCAATTATAACTTGTCATTTTATAAACTATTGTTTATGATGATGCAGACTTTCTTTTTTATTTTTTTGGTGTGGTGGGGTAATTAGGTTTATTACTTATTTTTAGAGGAGGTACTGGGGATTGAACCCAGCACCTTGTGCATGCCAAGCATGCACTCTACCATCTGAGCTATACCCTACCCCCCGCCCCTGACTTTCTTAAACATAAATGTCCAAAGGTGTAGGTGTGGGGAAGGAAGGGGCCCACTATGTACTTACTGCTTCCATCTTTCTTTGACTTCCAGTTTTTCACTTTTACATCTTACCATCTTTTTAAATAATAATTTAAAGAAATATACATACATATATATATATATACACGTGTGTGTGTGTATATGTGTGTGTGTGTGTGTGTGTGTGTGTGTGTGTATATATATATATATACACAGCAACCTAAGAAGTAATCAGTCATCAACCAAAATAAAACAAAACTAACAATTTGCCTGAATTTCCAAGAGTGAAATAAATAAAGCTCTGTTGGAATTTACCTACACAAATTGAGACTTTGGGGGGAAAAGAGAAATAAACTAGTCTTTTTTTTTCCTATTTGTTTACTGTATAAACCCTGGGGTTTCTGCATCGTATAATGTGACCACTGATTAAAAAGATATATGGTTGTTTATTAATGTTCTCAAAAGCACTATGCAAATTCATAACACCTTGGGTATATTTTTGCCCCTGAAGTTATGAAGTAAATATGGAAGCATTTTGACGTTAAGGTTAAAATATGTTAATTCAACAGTTGTCTTTGAAGAGGATTTTCTTTTAAATCCTTAATAGGAAAACAAAGAGAACTTGGGTGGTCAAGAGTGAAATGTAAATGAGAGTAGTTTTCTTGTTTAGGCCTTATCAGCCCATGTCACCTGATGTTAAAATTTAAATTTGATAATGCAGAAAATGACCTTACAATTTGTAGTATCATGAAACAATGCAGCTTATGCCCCAGATTTTTTGGCAGTAGTATTGAAACTATGATTTTTAAGTAACATTTGCAAATGACAAGGTCAGTGAAAAAATTAGACATTCTGAATTGAGTGGAGTCAGAAGAAGAGCTTGCCTGCCCTTTTATCTATGTATGGGGCCATATTGTTTTTAAACATAAATTAAGATAGAAGAGCAAAGCAGAGACAAACCTAGATCTCTTTAAATGGATTTAAGTCACCAGTGAAATTCCTAAAGGGCCAAATAATACAGGAAGCAGATACTTTTGCCCTCTTATTAAGATGAGGAATATATTTAAAGCAGAAAAAGACTTTACAAACCTCTTTTCAGCTTTCCAGTATGTAAGCAGCCACAGAATGGCAACCATTTTCTATTGTCAGGCAGCTGGTGATAAATGCAAAGTACAGCTGCAGCTAGAGGCTCTGGGAGATCAAGGTGGACCCCAGGCCTTGGCTCTCAGCGTCTATCATTCTGCTACCAGAAAGAGAGAACTTCAGAGAAAGGGCAATTAAAAATACATAATTTTAGCTAGGTAATAACCATAACTACCTCCTTAAAGATAATGATTCATCCTACGATTATAAGGATTATACACTTTCAATTTAGGTGTTAGTGACCCTGTTTTTTTTTTTCCTCTTCTTCTTTTGGACCTAAGGAGGGTAGGGAACAAAGACGTCAGGGTGTCACAAATTTCTATCAAACAAGAAAATGAACTAATTTAGTGGCCTTGGGAAACTATGAAGTTTGTGGCAGCTTTTCCCATGAATGGAGTCTTTTTACAGGGATAACTAAATTCATGGTACAGTTAAGCAATGATTCAAGGTCATGCTAAAATATCCTAAATCTGTTTTACTTTAAAGTATTCTAAGTATGCTTTACTTTGGAAGGCACCACCAATAGCAATACACCATCTTCCAGAAATGCATTTCTGTACCAACAAGACACTTAAGAAATCGGAATTACTATAAGGGCACACCCCTGAGCAACTATCATAGTGCACTGAGCTCCTAGGAATATTCTGGAAGCATCACTGTGAACGGCTGCCTCTCTGTAGGGGAAATAAATGAAATTCAGCAGAAGTAGCAGCTTTTGGAAGGAGAAACACGGTCTGTCTCTCAGAATGCTTTTCTACCACAAGGGGTTTACTGAGAGCTACGGTCCTCTGGCGCTTTAAGTCTCTGGACCGTTGAGTATCACTCCGCCTTTTTTGAAATTACAAAATACCTTCTATGGGATGGCGGGAATAGAAAGTTTGGGAATTAAATGCCTAAGACTTCAGATAACCCAGATGTCATATATGCAATAGCATTCCGTAAAGAACTTATTCAACTCAATCCCTTG
The DNA here is from genome assembly GCF_036321535.1 of Camelus dromedarius. Lineage (NCBI taxonomy): Eukaryota > Metazoa > Chordata > Mammalia > Artiodactyla > Camelidae > Camelus > Camelus dromedarius. The sequence goes on along the minus strand of NC_087449.1, from coordinate 32,563,683 downwards.
CATCTTTTTAACTAAGGCACAGAAACTCCAAATTTTGCACCCAAAACCAGGAGGGAAAATGCAAAGGTCTTGCTGCAGCTACTGGGACGCACTGAGAGCCACTTTGTTACAAGTGTATCCAATGTCCCCAGCACCAGGGACTTGTGGGGCGCTGCTCATCCCTGCTCCATTCGCTCCGCAGCTCCCAGAGGTGGCGGTTGTACTACGAAGGCAGACCTTGCCAAACTGGCCGACAACATGCTGCGCACCCCTAAGTGCTCGCGGTGCCGGAACCATGGCTTCCTGGTGCCCGTCAAGGGCCACGCGGGCAAATGCCGCTGGAAGCAGTGCACTTGCGAGAAGTGCTACCTGATCACCGAGCGCCAGAAGATCATGGCCGCGCAGAAGATGCTGAAGAAGCAGGCCTCCGAGGAGGAGCACGAGGTGGCCCTGTGCGCGCAGGGGCCCCAGCTGGCCTCCGGGGCCAGGGCCGCGGCCGCCGTCCCGGGCTCCAGCTTCCACTCGCTGCCTCTGCTTGCCGCTTCCGGAGACGGGCAGCCGGGCCCCGAGGGCCGCGCGGCCGCCTACTTCCCCGAGAGACCCCCGCGCGGTCCGAGCCCCCGCCCGAGCGCCTTCCATCCAGTTCTGGGCGGCCGCGGCCGCGGCCACGGCCACGTGGGGCCGAGCACACTAGCCGCCGCAGCCGTGCCCGGTTCTATGGAGGACGCAGGTCAGAGAGGCCCTGGCCGCCTGGAGCTGCGCAGGCCGCTGCGGCCTGTGCCCAGCCCACCGTTTGCCGACTTCGGTAAGATTCCCGGGCCCCGCGCGGGGTCGGTTCCTCTGTGGGCTGCCGTCTCCCCGCTCCTCACGCTGGCGTCTCAGGCCAGCTCGGATCCAGCGGGGATGCGCCCTTGGGGTGGGGGTGGGGAAGTAGTTTTCTAGAGATAACCTTGCTTTGGTAAATCTTTCTTTGAATAGGCATTTGCGTTCCATGCCTTTTTGCAATAAGGTAAAAAGAGAGAAAAGAATGGGTGGTTCTGAGGGCTTTTAACATTTAGCTACACTTTCTGCCTTTCCATCTTGCAAGAAAAAAATGGCCCCCAGTGGGCTCAGCTGTGACTCCTCCACGGAGACGCCCTAGGGAGAGGGGCCGGACTGCGCTTGCGCACTTCTTCCCGCCCTTTTCTTGGGCTGGAGGCTCCTCCCCAGGACGTCCCAGTGGGTGGGCTAGCGCAGCAAGACTGCGCCTGCGTACCATTCTTCCCTGCCTGTGCCCTAGAGGCCCCGCCCCTCAGCCACCCTCTGACCCACTAAGTCTGTGCAGCCCTTCCCGCCCTTTGCCAGGCGCTCCCTACAGGTGAGCAGTTATTCTATTGGGATGTCGTTGCCCGTCTTTTCTCCCCTCCGTCCACATGCATAAATTACATTGTTATCCCCTCCCTTCATATGCATGAATTACATTGTTCCCTATATCTTGCTCCTTTCACTATTACAGCTTAAAGTCACGTGTAGATTTGAGGCGTTTTAAAAGGAACTCTTTTTGGGTGCAGACACATATTTTTCTGGTTTTCCCTATGCCAGTGTGATAGAGCACAAGTCTGAGTCAGCATGCTGAGGGGGCGGCTCACTCTGTAAACTTAGGCAAGCTCCTTCCTTCTGTTGGGGGTCTCTCCATATGCTAAGGGCATTGACCTGGATGCGCTGGGGCCGTTTCTGCCTTCCGGGACATTCTGGGAAAATCTAGGTCCCTAGGGAACTAGATAGGGAGGACAGATCTGAAACAGCAATCTTAGGAGATGGATACCTTTCCATGGACACAGGGCCTTTTTTTGTTCCATTTCTCGAAGGACAGGGACTGAGCACTTACCTGTGTGCCAGATACTAGTGATGAAGAGGTAAGGGAGCGCAAGTCAGATCCCTTGACCTCAAGGATCCTATCCTTGTAAGAGGGACAGCACTGACCAAAAGAATCACACCGATTGATGTGTAGAACTCTAATAATCGATGGTTTAGATGTGATCTGAAGGAAGATTAGGAGCTGAGTACTGAGGATTTAAGGAGGCAAAGTGAGGTTAGGAGAAAAAGCCTTTCAAGCTGAGGGAGCAGCATCTGCAAAGGCCCTGAGGTGCAGGAGAAAGCAGCAGCCACTAGGTTATGGGACATCAGGAGGCTGGAGTGGAGGCAGGAGCCAGCCTGCATGGGGCTTTGTGGCTGTGCTGAGGACTTTTTCTAACAGCAGTGGGACGTGGTAGAAGGGTTTAAAAAGCAGGCAGGATCAAAAGCATAATGGATGTGGGAGTTCTCTGTAAATGGATATGAGTATTTATTATACTGCTACCTTTGGACAGTAATGTGCCCCCTTTTTTCCTAAATCCATGTGTCTTTAACATTTCCCTCATTGCTTGTCTTTTCAGGGCTGTCTCTGAGCATCAACTCAGATTATGTGGTGGGGTCTGAGTACCTGGAGAGAGAGCCTTCCAAGCTGTACCCCAGCTCCTCCAGCGTGCACCCCTACCGCCCGTTCCCGCTGGGCTACCATGATGCATCCCTGACTCCAGGGGTACCCCTGCAACGGGGCTTCCGCCATGTGTCCTGCAGCCAATACCGTGGAGGAGGCTTGGTGAGTCCCATCCCCAACTTTTTTTCCAGGTTCCTCCTTATCCCAAATGCCCTCGCTGCTTTTACAGACCATCAGTCCCAGAAAGCCAATTGATATGTCCACTCGGTGTCAGGCCTGGAGCACAGGTCAGGGATGCAGTATTGACCTTGTACAGTGTGCACCTCTGGGAACACACACATGTAGACAAGTCTGTACATGTGTAGACAGGTCGGCCTGGGCTGTGATGTGGGCTAAAGTCTCTGGGAGCTCAGGCAAGTAGGAATATAGATGCATCTCAGATGAGCCTGGGGAACAGCTGCATGGTGACGCTGGCCGAGTGACCACCAGCCTTGACTCCCAGAATGCTGGCGCTAGAAGGGCCCTTCATTTTGCTGGGAAGCAGCAAGGAAGTATTCTTTCCTGAAGCCACATGGTTGAGGGGAGAGCCAGGAGCAGACATAGGTCCTCTGCCCCAAAGTTATGACTCACTTGAGAGCAGAGGGCTTTCAGGAGGACGTGGCACTTAAGCTTAGTCATGAAGAATATGGAAACTTTCCCCAAACACCTGTCACCTTAGGAGACACTTGCTGAAAGAGCAAATGGAATTTAATTCTTTTATATAATCAGTGGTCAGTTACTAACTGGTGTGCTTTTGGAGCCTGGAGTTTTGAGCACTGGGTGTGTAAGAGTCAGGCCATCCCTGTTGTGTGAGATACGAGTTGGGGTGACCAGGTTTTGTGGCCTTGGTTACCAGCTCCTTCACCCTTTTCCATTTTGGCAACCCTTGAGGGCCAGCAGGACTGCAGGATAGCGAGAGGCCTGCGTGACCAGTCCTGACTTTAGCCCATAAGACTGGACCTGTCTGGGAGGTTGGTTCATACAGAGCTCAAGTCCATGGGAATGTAGACCATTGTTACCTTTACTCCCTCCCTCAGAGCTACAAGCCTAACCCTGGGTGTAGCAGAGGTGTTTCCCTTGGGTAGAGGGTGGAGAAAGCGAGGAGAGAGCAGGTTTCTTTGGTTTAATGTGGAAAGTGAGTAAGAAAAAGGATAAAATCTTGACATTTACGTAACAAGGTCATTAGCCACAGAGTGGCACACAGGGGCTGGATCCTACTCCTGCTTCAGCCTCAGCAGCCTCTCCTCTGTCTGTTCGAGATATTTTAAAGTTTTATTTAGAAAGCATTTTCAATTGATTCAAGGGAAAAAAGTTTGACCACCACTGGTCTTCATCATTTCCAGGGTGCCTACTGGCCCTTATGTGATCCTTTGAGGAGTGTGTTATTTCCTCAGTGTCCGGTAGAGGACGAAGGTGCAGAGAAGTTATGAATTTGTCCAGGATCCCAGAACTGTTGAAGGAGGGCCTGGGATTCAGCTTTCCCACCTGGTCAGTGACAGAGCCAAGACAGAGGACAGCAAACATGGCCCTTGATTCTCACCAACACCCCTGCCCTGCCTGAAATCTGTGGGTGCTGGTCCCCCCACTGCAGCCCAGGGAGAGCGCAGCATCTCTAGCCTCTACACAAAGAGAGGGGCCTTGGCCAAATGGAGCACACGCCCACCGTCTGCTCACACAGAAGCCTGGGGCCTGGCGTCCAGGGCAGTGCTCTGATTGACAGGCCTGCCAGACGGCCTTTGTTAAGAGTGTGATCTCAGTCAGTTTCTCTGGGCCTGAGCTGCCACCACAAGCCCCAGGCAGGAGCTGTGATCCAGGGAGAGACTTGGCTGAGCAGCTTGGAATTAAAGCGCTAATAATCCCCCTTCCCACCCCCTTCATGTCTGGATAGAGGATCAGGCATTTATTTGTGAAGCTGTTTCAAATCCAAGAGCCTGTGAATTGCTTTCCTCCTTGTCCTGCAGCTCCCTGCCCAGCCTCTGGGATAATCCCTGAGCCTTCTTCCGCCTTCTCTTCCTGTCCTGCCCTACCTGCTGCTTCTTTGCTTCCTCTTTTCCCCTCCCACAAAAGAGCACAGGCCTGAAATCAGACAGACCTGGAGGCCAATCCTACCTCCATTGTTTACTAACCACCTGACCTGGGGAGGTTACCTGACCTCTGAGGACTCACTCAGGTTCTTAGTCTGTACACGGGTGCTAAGAGTCCTATCTCACAGGGCCGTTGACAGGTGCTAGCAATGAGGTGTGACTGCGTATAAAGTGTCTGGCACAGGGTCTGGGACATGGTAGGTACTCAAAAATGGGCTTTCTTCCCTTCCTTGTGGTCAAATTAAGTTAGGAAATGCTGGGTTAACCTAAGGAGAATTTTGCAGACTGCCTCAAGGCTTTAATATTACTCATGTGTTGACTCAGCAACGTGGGGGCAGTATGCAGCATTTCTCAAACTCCCTGGACAAAGAACACTTCTAAGATCACTTAAAAGCATCTGGTAGGATGCTCCGATTCTCTGGAACACAGCTTGTGGTGTGCTGCTCTGAAGTCTCTGGATGGAGAAGTGAACAATAGGAACTGCACCTGAAATTCATTATTTTCTATTACATTCACGTCTTTCTCAGCTAGGCTCTGAGCTGTGTAGTCATCATTCCCTCATTCCAGTCTTGGGGTCCTGTGGTGTGGGGTTAGCATCCATCTTCTGAAAAAGGAACAGAAACAGAGAAGGGGTAGATCGCAGAAGCCACTTTCCTGAGGTCACCCATCTTCCCTTGCTGCAGTAACAGCTTCACTACCCCCAGGTCTTCTGTCGTGTTGGAATGGGGACCCCACAGGCCCACCACGCTTGAGTCTAAGTCCTTAGACTCAAGGAAGGGTGTCAGAAGATGGGGCGATAAGCATTTGGGATGCATCTGGACCTTCCCCCAGTGCAGAGCAGTGGAGTCAGGTCCACTTGGGATCCAGGCCTACCTCTGCCGCTCACCTTCATCTCCTGACGCTGTTTTTCATCATTACAGTGAGGATGGTAATAGAACCTCCCTCCTAGGGTCGTAAGGATGGAATGAGGTCGTGGACCGAGGCATATTCAGCAGGGCTGAGTCCATGTACCGGTGCGGCGTTCCCCAGGCTTACCTGAGATGTGCCTGTATTCCTTCTTGCCCTCAATCTTATGGCAGGTGTTTGGGCCGCACAGATGAACCTACTCCATGGGGATACCCCCACGTGGGAGAATGAGACGTTGGGTCGGCCATCAGGCTAACCCTCTCCCCTCTGGCACTCTGCTGTGTGTGTCCCGCAGGTGGTGGAGCCAGCGGGAGACTTCCAGCCAAGCTACTACCCGCCGCCGCCGCCACCGCCGCCGCCGCCGCCGCCGCCTCCTCCTCCACCTCCACCGCAGGCGCCCCTGCCGCAGCCGCAGCCCCAGTTCCTCCCGCCGGGCTTCCTGTCGGCGCTGCACTTCCTCCCGCCGCCCCCACCGCCGCCTCCGCCGCCGCCCTTCTCGCTGACCATCCTGTCTGATACAGACAAGGAGAACACTGGTAAGTGAGCACCAGTCTTCCAGCTTCAGGGGGAGCCAGGAAGACTTCCTGGAGGACCGGGGTCCTAATAGGAAGTGGATGTGCAGAGAAGGGAAATTTAGTGTGCCCGACCCTGGGGTAAGCTCTTTCCTTACAGCCCTCCCGAAATTCCATGCCTGAACATCTCCGGGAGATGGGTCCCCATTCTCTGGTGAGGAACCCCATACAACCCTGGTTACATGGCCGAGCTCAGATTTCAACGGAATTATCCATCTGGCTCCAGGTCCAATGCTGAAGTCCTCACCTAACTGGTCCCAGTGGGCAGAGATGTGGAGGACGACATGCATGTGGTGTGTTCATAAGACCAGAGTGTCAGGCCTCTCTGGCTGGGGAAACAGCATGTGCTGACCCTGGAGCAGCAGCTAGAACCAGTTTGGGGCTGGTAGAGTTGATCCCTCTCCTCTGCCCCAGGCCACTGGGGAGAGAACCAGGCCAGGGGCTAAGACCCTGGCCTTCACAGCTCTGCCACTGGTGCACTGGGTGACCCTGGGCACTCATACCTTCCTCCAGCCCTCAGTCTTCACACCTGTAAAATGGGCCCTGTCACAGGGTTACTGTGAGGGTCAACTGAAACTGAATGTGAAAATGCTCTGGGTTTTCTTTTGACGGCCCTTGCAGCTTTAAAGGTTCTAGGATTTTTTTCCCCTTTCAATCCTCCCTTGAGGCTCCTCAGGCAAAGAAACTAAGACCTGCTGCCCAATTGCTGTGTGTGTGACACCTAGATCTATTAGCCGGAGAGATGGTACAGTGTGGCTGGAAGCATGCTGGCCCTGGTGCAGGACAGCCTGGGTATAAGTCCTGGCTCCAGCATTTACCAACGGTGTGACCTTGGGTGGGTTCATTCACTCCTGAGTGCCTCAGTTTCAATATCTGCAAAAGTGGCTACTAAAGGCTCCTTACCTCACGAGGTTTTCCTGAGGATTAAACAGAACCTGAAATGATGAAGATTAGTAAAAATTAGTTCTCAGTTACTGTTTCACCTAATCCCCACACCAACCTGATGCTGCAAGGTAGGTATCACCTCCTTTGACGGGAGGAGAAGCTGAGATTCAGAGCTGGGAGAAGCTTACTTCCTGCTACCCAGCTTGTGACAAGCGGAGCCAGAGTGTGAACTTGGGTCTGTACCATGGTCAGGGCTAGAATTCCAGTCTCCTGACTCCTAGCAAATTAAAGGTGGGAATGGGAATAACTCATTCTCCGTAGGGACTGGGAATGATGAGAATGCCTTATGGGAAATTTACATTTGAAAACAGGTGATTTTCCCTCTTTCTCAGTCCAGCTCCTCTTCTTTTTCCCTCACAGATGACCAGGATGTGGAGGGGCCGGGTGAGCCCAGCCAGCTGTCATCTCAGGAGCAGTCCGACTAGGCCCAGGCCCGCTGGCCAGCAGAGTGGGGCATTGGGGGTGTTACAGCAATGATTTTCTTATCTCCGTTCAGTGATGTGTACTAAGGAAGGATAGTTTTAGGCATAAGATGGCAGTTAATTCCCATTTGAAGTCAGGAGGAAGGAGGGTGATTGCGACAGTTCTCTCAGTCATGAGTTGAGGGGTTGATGAGGAGCTCAGAGGATGAAATTACCAGGGCAGGGCCAAGACTCTGAGGAGTGGGGGGCTGGTGGAAGCTCACGTTTAGGAATGAATTGAACCAGCTCTGGGTTGTGCTTCTGTTATCAGACTCACTCCCAGAGGCAGCCTTTGATTTCTTCAGGTCCTGTTCCAGAACAGGGGGCACCATCTATTTCAGCCCGTGGTTCCCAGCTGGAGGGAGACATGGACATCAAGCACCCAGCACCTCCAGATGGCTGGTGCGAGCAGCCGCAGCCGGGACCAGGGCGCTGACAACAGGTTCTGCAGTGTCCTTCCTTGCTGCACTGTCCCCCATGGTCAGCCTGGCCCCTGCCCCTCATCCCTTCTCCAGGGCTCTGCCAGTAAGCATTCTGGCTGTTGGAACTGCTTCACTTCTGTCCCATAAAGTTTAAGCCATTAGAGGCCTCATTTTTGGTTTTAAAAAAAATCGATTAAAGTTTGACTATTTGGTGTTTTTACAGTGATTGCCAACTTTAAAAAGTAGGCTGCTCATAAGCACTGATGCAGTTCTCAGAGAATAGAATGGTGCTTCCAGGTCATCTGTGACATCAGCATTTTCTTCTCTGGGGACAGCTGACTGTTGAATAAAATGAGCAGTGGAAATCCTTGTGGAAGGTGTATTCTCTCTTCAAATCCTTGTGGAAGGCAGCTTTGGGTAGGGGAGTCAGGGGCTGGGTTCATGGCCTGTCTTCTCTGTACTTAGACAAGTCCCTCCCTTTACCTCAGTTATCAAGGGAGAGGCTTGGGCCAGGCTAGTAGGTTTTTATTTTTATTTATTTATTTAAAACTATCATTAATGTTGTTATTTTAAGCAGTAGAGACCTTTTAAGGAAATCTGACGCAGACACATTAGATATAAAGATTTCTTTTAGTTTCCCTTCCCCAACTCCTTTCATGGTCCCTGCAGAGTGACATGGTTTTAAAAAACAGAACTTGATCCCATTTCGCTGTTTTAGGGTCCTGGTTCTCTTCCCTTCATTTCACTTTCTCCTTTTAAAAAAACATCCAGTATCTGTACTGGATTCAGAGCCCGGCCATCAGCTCTGCCTGTGAGGAGCATGGAATCTCGTGGCACAAACAGACAAATAAATAGACAGTCCAATGGGAACGCTTTGGGGGCAGAGAGACATAAAGGGGCTTTGAGAGGGGTGGTCAGAGAAAGCCTTCTGGAGAAGTTGGGGCTTCACCTGCATCTTAAAGGGCAAGAATGAGTTAGGTGAAGACAGGCACTCCCAGTAGCGGGGTCAAAAAGAGGGTAGGAGACCTGGAGGGAAGGATTTGAAGGTGAGGATCCTGTTCTCTGTCTGGGAAGGACTAGCACCCAGGAAAGCAGGCTGACCTGCCTCCTGTCTTGCCTGTAGACCAGGGTGGCAGGAAGATCATTGAGAAGTGATAATCTAACTGTTTTCTCATCATCACTCTGGTGGCTGTGGGACCTGGGTCTGGGCCTGCACTGCAGGAAGGTATTGAAGTGGGACAGCCATGGGAATTTTTCAGTTACTGCTTTACAGTCACAGTGCTTTCAGCAAAGCCAAATCAGGCATGCTGAGGCCCACGTGTCAGCACTGACTTCAGTCTGTACCTGAGGATGCAGTGATTGTGGACTAGCCTGGCTTTGGGGCTGAAGCTATCAGCCATCCCAGTGCTAGCCGTTCCCTGGGCAGATGGGAGGAGACCTGGCTTCTGGTTCCACTTGGCCTCACTCACCCTGCCCTCACTGGACCCCTGATCTTCTGACAGTATGGCCAGGGGGGCTGGATCAGTGACCATACTTTTTCATCTCTTTGCTTTACCTTAGACTCCATACTTTGAAAGATGTTTCAGTCAAGCTGCATTAATCATAAAGCTGTTTTCCCATTTCTGATCAACTGAAATATGAGACAGTCTGTGACCACCTAAGCTCCACACCATTCCAGACCAATGTTCAGTTTGCCTGTGGGGTTTGAGATGGGAAGGTCTGTCGTGCGGAAAGAGCAGAGTCCCGTTGTCCTGTGGGGCTCCATGTCCACAGGACTCCTGGAAGGGGAGGCAGTTCTGTAGGCCTGTGATCTGATGATTCTCCAGAGACTGGTCAGCATCTTTCCTGCAACCTTAAGTGTACCCCTGGGGCGGAAAGACCAACTGTGGGGCAGAGTGGGAACCTGCCTAGCTCCCTTCCCCTTGTGTGAACCCCAAGTTCCGAAAGCCTCAGCCTGTGCTTTCCTGTGAGTTCTTACCACAGTTACTTGCCCTGGTGGGGTCAGCAGACCCCTGCTCCCTGTAGCCTTTCCAGTTTAATCTGTGCTCCCTGAATGCCCTGTTCCTCCAGGCTGGCTTCCAAAAGCTTCAGCATGAGCACTGAAACACCAGATCCGCGCATGTTGCTGCCCTGCTCACATGCCTTCCATGCTCCCTAGTGCTTGAGACCAACACTCAACACAACAGGCCCGCCCATCTCTCCTGCCTCCTCCCTTAGGGGCTGGCCCATCCCATCTCTGGCAGGGGTGGAGACAGCCAGGTCCAGGCAGGAAAGGATCCGGAGCAGAGAGACTGGCGGCCAGAGGCAGCACTGCCCAGCCAAAACAGCCAAGGCTTGGCTATGAGCTAGGAGAACATTCTGGAAGGCAGCAGGCTGGCATGCCCTGACGCCGAATGCACTGGCAGGGCGCCGCCAGGAGAGGGCGCGCAGGCAGCAGCTGTGGGTGTGGCCCGCGGAGGAAAGACCACCACAGCGGCGGGTCCTGTTGCCTAGCGACCGGCTTCCCTAGAACTGCGCAGGTGCATTGCGGCGCCTCCGCAAGCCCAGCTGGAGAAATAGGCTTGAAGCGCCCCACGGAGACTTGGGATGTCCCTGGGAAATGAAAATGATGAGCCTCTAGGCTGGGCTGTGTGATCACCAACCCTCTCAGCAATCATCTGTGCGCTGACCTGCCCGTGAAATAGATGCGTACTACTATCTTTGTTTTCAGAAACCAGTCCCAGCTCCAACCCCCGTGTCCCATGACATATCCCCCTGCTTTCTCTCCTTTTGCACTTTTGCACATGCTGAGCCTTCTGCCTAGACGCCTTCCAGGTTCACCTACTCATCTCCTACTTAGTCCCAGGGCCCCATCCTCCAGGGTCCCTCAGCCTGGCTTAGGAGGCTCTGTAGGGCCTACCCAGCCCCTCTGTCACCCTCTATCACACTGACCCCCCCTGAGTAGGTGTCTCTCCCACAAGTCTGTGGGCTTTCTGGAGACACTGACAAGGTCCCATTTGTCTCTGTGTCCCCACTCCCAAGGTGAGCTCAGCGTTGGTGAGGACTGCAGTTATCCAATGCCTTTTGCAGAATGAATGGCTGAATTTTAGAGCCATTTAGTGCGTTATTGGGTGGAGGGTTGAGTTGCCCTGTCTCTATTCACTCACTGAAGCATCTTCTGCCTTACACTTGTGCTCTGTCTGCTCAGACATCACACAGGGGACCGAGTAACAGGGAGTCAGCCTTCACCAAAACTCTATTGTCTGCCAGGCACTGCCCCTCTACCCTCATTTAATCCTCACAAAAACCCAGGAAAGATGTACACTATCATCTCCATTTTACGAAAAAGAGTGAGGCACAGAGAGGGATAGTGATATACCCAAAGTCACACAGCTTATAAGTGGCCAAGAGTGTGTAGAGGGCAACATATATCCCTGGCACCAGTTACAGAATTGTTAATATCCCCTTTGCCCTGAATTACCATCTTGAGATTTTTTTTGAACATGGACCACCTGAATGCACCCTCATTTCTAGACAGATTCTGGCATAGCACAGGGAGAGCAGCCTGAGGACATTTGCCTCCTGAAACCACTGCCCACTCTACTCACTGACCCCAGCACACAAAGTCTCCTGAGAGAATGCTAAAACAGGCATCCTGGTGACCAGTGTGGGAAGGGCCCTCGGGGTCTTTGGGCAGAAGGCAATCAACATCTCTGTTTCTCAAGCTCCTGCGCTGGCCTGGGCTTCACCACAAGCCCCATTGTGCGAGCTGGGACTGACAGAACGCTCGTTCTTGTGGCCAGAGTGGAGCAAGGATGAGTGTCTTCTAAGGCTGCACCTCTAGGTTTTGGTCCCTCAAGCCCTACTGGAGGGAAGCCCTCCCACCATGACACCCCCAGTTTTCGTGGAGAGTGGGGTGGGGTGCTCTGCAGACCAAACACGCCCCTCTGTGCCTGCGCAGGGGACAAAATCCTCTCCCTGCTGCCCTGGGGATTCTCACAGCTCCTTCCACTCCTGGATGCTGTGGTCTTGGTGGGCCCAGGCCCAGGCCCCTCTCACTGGAGAGCTGCTCAGAGACCCTAGAATGAGCTGGGGCCTCTTTTTCTTGGCCAAGGGCCAGGGTCTTTGGGCCAAGCTCTTCCTTCTCGCCTCTTCCTAGCTGTGTGCTCTTGGTCACATCACATAAGGTTTCCAAGCCTCCCTTTACCCTCTGTAGCACTGGTTCAGGGTGTGCTAAGGCTACAGGGAGCTCTCACGTGAAATACACCTTTGATGACGCCTCTCATCTCACAGTGTATGGTACCTATGTGTTCAGAGGATTGAAGGCAGCGTCCTCTTTGAGACCATGTCAGGAGGCTAAGCTCTTAATTTCCTGGCCCTCCCACTGCTGGGCCCTGTACTGAGTGCTTTCCACATACTCTTTCTGTGAATTCTCACAGCGACTCCTCCAGGCAGACACCTAATACCCCTGTCTTACAGATGGCAAAACTGAGGCCCGCAGAGGTTAGCATCCTGCTCTTAGTCACACTGTCTATAAGTGGCAGAGCTGGGATCAAATCCGAGTTCCACTTGAGCCCAGAGCTAAGTTCCCAATCACATTTTCCTCTCCTGCTTCTCAGCAAGGGGGTCTTGTGAGTCTTGGGGAAGTCGTGGGCCCCTGGGACCTGCTGTTCAATTGCAGTCCCCCCAGCCCAGCTGTTTTCAAGGCATGTGGACAGGCTGAATACAAAGAGCTCCCTAGCTCAAGTCTTACACAAGGAAGAAAATCCTTAAACAAAATTCAAACCCTTTAATTTCATTTTGAAAATGAACAAAGAAGTATGCAGTCGTTTTTTTTAAAAAATGAGTACTAATAGTATATTAGAATTTAAATATACTATTTAAAAGGTAGACAGGAAAGTTATTAACAGTCGTGGTTTTAATTCAAATGTAATCTAGGAAACAGTTTTGATTTTAACTGGGATGATTTTCTTCATGCTCATTTCTTTCTTTTCATTTCTTTTTTCCCCCTCATTTCTTCATATTTTTGGTTTTGTTTTTAAATAAGTAATTAATTACGAATATAAGTAATACATGAAAATGCTAAACAATTTAAAAGTTTAAACCAGAAGCAAGTATTTTTTTCTCTACTTCTGTTAGCCATTCTCGTTTCTTTCTTCAGAGATGTCCCCTCTTTTTTCTGTCTCCTTCCAGAGGTGATTTGTACAAGCTTTTTTTTTTTTTTTTTGGTTTAACTAAACTTTAATTTTGAGGTAATTATAGACTCACATGTAGTTGTAAGAAATAACCCAGAGAAATCTCACGTACCCTTTACCAGTTTCCCCCAATGATGCAATATTGCAACTAGAATAACTTTGTAACTTTGCTACAGTCCACTCAATTTATTCAGATTCAGTGTTACATTTACATTTGAGTTAATTTTTGTATAAGGTGTGATGATGAGGTTCACTTTTCTTTTGCCTATGGATGTCCAGTTGCTCCAGCACCATGTGTTGAAAAGGCTATCTTTCCTCCATCAAATTGTCTTTATACCTTTGTCAGAAATCAGCTGAGCCTATTTGTGTGAATCTAAGTTCTCTAATCTGCTCCATTGACCTGTTTTCTTTATTTTAAACACACAAACGATAGCATACAATCCACACTATTCTTCCACATTTCTCTTTTCATTAACATCAGGTCAGGCCCAGCCTCCGAGCCTTTTTTGAGCCATAGTCCCCTTTGTCAGTCTGGCAAAGCCTGTGATCCCCTCTCAGAGCAGGGCTTTAAATGGATAAAATAAAACACCTAAGGTTACAGAGGAACCCGGTTATGTTTAATATACTTGTCAGAATAGAGAAATAACACTTGTGGTTTAGTAAGACACCTACTTCGTCACTAACACATTAAATAACAAAGTCTATCGGTGGATCGGGTCACTGTTAACAGTTTCTAAGCAGTGATATAACTGATATTTTGAGATACTTGCCACCACTGTAAAGTGATACGAGAAAATCTGTGATTTTTATCAGTGATCAAGTCACTGCTAATTCTGCTAGGGTTTACGGCCTGAACTCATATGGAAGGAAACGCTGAATGATAGTTAGGGGTTAGTGGAAATGAAGATGTGGTTCCCCCGCCCCCAGGGTTCTCAGAGCCCGTAATTCTCTTCAGGACTCCGGTGATGAACTTCTGCATCAGAGCTTGGAGCGCCCCCTGGCGGCATGCTCATGAAGTACTTCATTGCGCGGATGCACCTCCGTTTATGTGACCAGTGCTCTGCCACGAGACTTTTAGGTTGTTTCCAATCATTTGCTATTACTATTACTGCAACTTAATTTTTAAACGGTTTCTTCCGCTAAGGTTTTCTTTCCTTCTTCTCTTCACAGGGCCACCAAGCTGACCCCTTTGCATTCAGAGAGACCCTTTGCTGGTCACACACACACAGCCAGTCTGCAGAGGGCATCTTAGCAGGCTCCAGCCCTCCTCTCCCTCCTTCTGGGCCCGTCCACCCTCCACACCATCAAGTCCTTTGCCCCTGCCCCTGAGCCCAGGCTGGGGATTCCACTCCAGCCCCAGTGAGCCAGCGGGGAAGGTGGGAAGGGGAGGGTTCCCCAAGCCACGCAGCATCCTGTGAGCAGATGTCCAGCTCCTCTGTGCCTTTGTGCTACGTTTAATTAACAGCAGATCGCAAGATGCTAACATTCTATCATGTCAGCTCTTGAATTTGAGCTAGCACAGGCATTGGCCTGTCAGTAATTAGCTGTTGGGTGGTGTCTTTTCTTCATCTTTTTTCTTTTTTTAATTGGAATCAGAACATCTTTCTTTCTTTCTTTCTTTCTTTCTTTCTTTCTTTCTTTCTTTCTTTCTTTCTTCCTTTTTTTTTCGTGGTAGTAGATGCAGTCCATGGAACACTCTGTGGAATTGGCTGTTTTTCCACATTCATGGACAATTAATTTCCAGCTATAATCCAGTTACCCAGAAAACACTGATTTACCTGACGACATTGTCAGCCATTTGCTGAAACGATTCCTCCTCCCACCCCCACCACTTGGGAAAACAAGAGATAATAACACGTCGTTCTGAAATGTGTGAAACATATCCAGTTTTAAAATCCTGGCCATTTCACTGTTGGCCTTTAATTAAGTCAGTGTTTTTGAACATCTGGCTTTGGATTTTTTTCGATTTACAGTGAATTCTTTTGCTAACACAGTATATTAATGTCAGTCATAGGGTGATGCCAACCACCATTTTAACATCAGCAATGGTCCGCGTTCTGTCCACAGAGCCAATAAGCATCTATTGGGTGCCTACGATGATCCAGGCCTTGTGCTGGACTCCTAGGATAAGATGGCTGTTCCCTCCCACATCCTGGCCCTAGCATCCTTATAACCTGATCTGAGCACTCACCCACATAAAACTCTTCTCTGGCTCCCCCACTGCTTAAAGGTCCAGCTCCCCAGGCTGGCCTACAGGCCGTTCACAACCCACAGTCCAGCTGACCATTCCAGAGTCTTCTATGCTTCTTTGTCCCCTTTGCACTAGAAATTTCACCAAACGCCTTGCTCACGCAACTTCTGCCTGGGCCACCCGTCCCCAGGGCCTCATCAGCACCTCCATGGAGCCTGCTCCGAGCCTCCCCAGGAAGCCTGGCCTTGTTTTCCTTTGATGCCAGGTGTGCCCTGCACTTCTCCCTCCAAGACTTTACTACAGTCACTTGCCTCTTCTGTGGGCTCATCGCCGGTAAGAATGACATCTGATTCACCCATCGAAGTCACCAGTGACAGCCTCGTGGCCAAATCCATTGATCAGTTCTCTGTCTTCTGCTCCCTCGACCTCCTGACACATTTCACACACATTTCTCTAGACTTCCGGGATGCTGATCTCCCCCGCCTGCCGCCTGCTCCCTCATCGATTGCTGCTCTCCCCCCTTCCCTGCCTACTTCCTCAGGCAGGTCCCGGACCCTCCTCTCTCCTCGTCAGTGCTCTTTCTCTGGAGTTGCTCGTCCAGCTCCACATCCTCATGCTCCATCTAGTGGCCCGGGCTCTGGCCACATGTCAGCTCTGACTACACAGCCTCTCTCCCTGCATGTCTAAAAGGTGTCCTGGCAGGAAACCGAAGTCAACCTGGAAGGTTCAAGATCAGATTAGAAAACAGTGTTCCCAGAGCGAGCGGGAGCCTGTGGAGATGAGTCTGCCATGTAGAGGCTGTGGTCAGGAAGGGATACAACTGCGGCAAAAAAAAGCCCAGGCCATAGAGGGAATTGGGTAGAAACAGCCCTACCTCACTCTCCTCCCACCCTCTGATCTCCTCTGGTACTCCCATTGGCCAAACCCAACCAGGTGCCGGAAGGCAAAGGGGCCAGGGGGTTGCCATTCACAAGGCTCTGGCTAGGCCCCTTGGGCACAGAATAGGGCAAGAGGGCAGAGAACTGGGGGGGACAGGCAGACAGAGAGTCACTATCACAGTCCACAGTTTCCCACCAACTGTCTTCAGAGGATACGCAGACATCCCTCCCCAACCTCAGTGGCTCTCCAGGTTCCAGGCACAGTTTTCTTTGCCCTGTTGTGCAGCAGAGCCCAGGTGACCCGTGGTAACAGGATCACCACTCAGGCCAGCACGGCTGTTCTTTGCCTATTGGTTCAGTAACAAGAGTGGCTCAAAGGGGCCAAAATGAAGCCCATGGCTGCATTTCCTAGTGGAAGCCCTTGAGAAATAGCACCCCCAAACCTGCTGTGCCCCAAGGCTGCTGTCGTAGTTTGGGTTTCTCAAAAATAGACCCCAAGGTGAGGGTAAGTGTAGAAGTGATTATGAAGGAGGAGCTCTTGGGGGAGACCATTTAGGGAGGGGGGAGCAGAACGGGAAAGGGGCTGAAACCAGGGAGGATGCCATTCAGGCGAGCTCTCAGCCTCAGCCCGGGAGCTCTGGAGGGCACATCCTGCCTCGAAGTTATCTGGATGTGAGGCCAGACAACTGAGGTCTCACACTCCTTCATCCTCAGTCACTGGTTACAGGCTGCCCCGAGGGTGATGTAAATGCCCAGGCACCTCCAGCTGCCTGAGCCTGTGGGCCAGGCAGGCTCTGGAAGCCCAAGGGATGTTCTCTGAAAAGGACTCTGATGCGCCGGTTGGCAGCAAAAACATGCTGAACCCAGAGGGGCCCAAACATGGAAAAAAGGAATCTGAGGGAATCTGGGCAGAGCTCCAGCGTGATCTGTTATGTTGCAGAGACGGGAAGCAAAAATTCCGTCACGTAGGTTATGGAGGTGTAACTGTGAGTGGGCTGTGGTGATGGTTGCGCAACTGTGAGTATACTGAAAACCGTTGAATGGTAGGTACACTTTCAACAGGTGAGTGGTATGGCATGTGAATTATGTACAATAAAGCTGTTATTAAAAACAGGTGAGTGGGGATGCTCCTGCTGGGAGACAGCACC
This sequence comes from Camelus dromedarius, assembly GCF_036321535.1. Classification (NCBI taxonomy): domain Eukaryota; kingdom Metazoa; phylum Chordata; class Mammalia; order Artiodactyla; family Camelidae; genus Camelus; species Camelus dromedarius. The sequence goes on along the minus strand of NC_087449.1, from coordinate 32,546,426 downwards.
GTTCACTGGTCACTGATTAAGGCCCACGCCGCATCCTATGAGGCAGATCCCCTGTGTCCCAGGGTGCTAGCTCCCAGCCGGTGCTCTGACCGAGCCTTCAGCAGGCCAGTCTGCCACCCCCCCCAGGCCAGCTGCTGGGGGCAAGCCCAGTGCCACATCCCTCTCCCTATTAACTGCATCTCTGGGTTGGAGGCAACATAGTGTGACACACCATGGCAACGGACAAAGCATTCTGTATGGCCACAGATGGTGGTGCTGGCAGAAGTATCCAGCAGAAAAGGCAAATCTATTTCCAGATTCCATGAAGATTAATTGATGCAGTCCTCATGATGGAAGGTAATCAACTTGCCAACATCGTGGTTTCATGAGGAGTGGTGCCATTTAGGCAGCATTGGCTAATGTGGTTGGCAGACTGGGCACTCAATGTGGGAGCAGCCAGATCAGCTTTGGTAAGGGGAAGTCCATGTCGTTGAGCCTATGAAAAGCCTTCAGCCCTGCTGTTACGAGTGTTTGTGTCTTCCCCACATTCATACGTTGAAGCCCTCACCTCCAGTGTGGCTGTATTTGGATATGAGACTATTAAGGAAGTAATTAAGGTTAAATGAGGTCATAAGGGTGGGATCCTGATCCGATAGGAATAGTATTTATAAGAAGAGACGCCAGAGAGCTCCCTCTCTCTCTCTCCATGCATGCAGAGAGGTCATGTGAGCACACTGCAAGACGGCGCTGCCCACAGGCCAGGGGAAGAGACCCCAGAATGAAACCTACCTTGATGGCACCTTGGTCTTGGGCACCCCAGCCTCCAGAGCTGTGAGTGGTAGATTTTTGTTGTTTAAGCCAGCTAGTCTGTTACGGCAGCCCGAGAGACAAGACAAGATCTGCTCTCACCCTCACTTTGTTCATAAGCCCATCGAGCTGAGGAAAGAGACTACCTGACATCTGCAGAATGAGTCCTCTTGTTCCACTAGTTATTGGGGGCCTCCCCTGCAGGGGTTCCCCTCTGGTGCACATTTGCCTAGGAGGTGACTGTCTTCACACATGCCTATCTTGAGAGGTCCAGCCACATACCTACCTCCTGGTCACCAGTTTTCCAATCTTGTTCCTTCCAAAACCCTGAGCAGCCAGCTAACGCATAAACCTCTGCCCGTGGATCAGTGTAGATCCACACCTCGGGCTATCCCTCCTTTCTCTGAAGTGGGCAGCGGGTGCTGGTTGAGTCCTGCCCTTAGGAGCAGCTCCTTTCACCACTGTCTCTCAGGGCGCCGCTGAAGGGGGTTGTAATGCAGTCTCCATCCACTCTGGCTGGTAGTGACACACCACGCACAGCCATTTGTAAGTCAGGCTCCTAGTGGCTCCTCTTCTGCTAACTGGCCACAGATTCCCCAAAGGAGACGGCAGAGCCTGACAGCAAGTTCCATGGGCATCTAAGTCAAATGTTGGCGTGATTTACTGTCGCCTCTGAACCTGCTGCAGCCCAGTGTCTTGTATGCATTTGTGCTAAATGTGGACGTGCTGCTCACACTCAACTTTACGGTTAGGAGGAGCAGATAAAATCCAGTATGTTCATTTTCTATGATGGCATAACAAATCACTCCAAACTCAGTGGCTTAAAATAGCACCTGTTCATTATCTTGCAGTTTCTGGAGGTCAGAAGCTGGGTAACTGCATAATGGGCTCTCTGCTCAGGGTCTCACCAGGCTGAAATCAAGGTGTGGCCAGGCTGCAATGTCATCTGAGGCTCAGGGTTCTCTTCCAAGCTCATTCAGGTTGTTGGCAGAATTTGATTCCCTGGAGGTATAGGACTGGGGCCCCCGTCTTCTTGCTGGCTGTTGGTTGGAATCACTCTCAGCTCCTAGAGGCCACCCTCTGGTCCTAGGAATGCGGCAGCCTAACTCCTCAAAGCCAACAGGAGACTCTCTCTGCAGTCTGCTATGAGAGGGTCTATGTAACGTAATCACAGGAGTAACTTCCCATCATATTTAGGCTCAAGGGGAGGGGATTCTACAGGACATGTATACCCAGTGGTGGGGCTCTTCGGCTCATTTTAGAATTCTGCCTTCACACCTGTCATACCGGGTCCCAGCAGGAAACAGCATGCTCAAATTAATATATTTTAAGGGGGCTCAATAAGGGAATTAACAAAAAGTTTTGGCAAAGAGTAGGAAACCACAAGGACAGTGCAGTCCCCAGAGAGCTCAGTTAGCACCCCTGGGGTGGCAGAGGGGTGAGGGGACAGAGCAGCTAGTGGGGCGTGCAAGGAAAGAGTCATGCAGAGAAGTCTGCTGTGATAGAGCAAGGACCTCTCTCAGGGACACCCCCCAGGAAGGGAGCTGGGAGAATAAATGCTCTGACCCCCCTCCCCTCTCCCCTCCAACCTTCTGCTGGGACTCCTCAGTGCTAAGCCCAGTCAGAAGTCAGAGGGCAAGGGAGCCCGTTGGTACATTCAGTCCACACAGGTCAGCCTCCAGGGCACAGAGCAGGGGAGAAGACAGGGGTGGCAAGGGGGAGGCATCAGGAGGACATCCAGCCAGCACCTCAGGCCACATGGCCCTTTGGTGTCCCATGGCCGTGGGGTCCGGTCTCTCCCAGAGCCAGTAGCCAGACTGAGCTTCTTTTCTAATGCAACAGAGCTGTCAGTAGAGGAGAGCAAACTGGGCTCCCAAACCTCAGTGGTCTGCGCTGTGATTCTGTGGGGGCCATGCCAGGGACCCCACCCCACCCCAGTCTGCCCCAGTAACTCCAAGTCCTGTTGGATCTGCTGGGTCATAAGGCTGGGGCAGCAGGACGGCTTGTTCCATAGTCTGGACCAAATGCAGAGCCTGCTCTTACTTCAAGTCCATTCAAAACTGGCAGCTGTACCAGTTTCCCAGTAAACGAGTCAGAACTGCACCCCCAGGCGTTGTGTACACAACCTCCAAAACCCAAAGAGGCCCCTTCAGTGCCATGCCTGTTATAGCCACGTATTTCCTCATTCTAGAGGAAATAGCCCAGGTTCTATCTCCTCCCGCCCTCTGGTCTCCTAATGGAAGCCAGAGAGCAAAGGAGTCCAGAGAAGCTGTCCACAGAGGTCAGCCCCTCTGGACACAGAGCAGTGTGAGAAGGAATCTGTGAGTGTGAGATGCAAAGGGAGAGTAACCGGCCCCACATCTCAAACCGAACATGGAAAAACAGAGCTCTCAGCTTCATCAGCCACCGCTGACCCCAGCCCCCACATCACCTCCTGCCTGGTGGATGGCATTGGCCTCCTAACTGGGATCCTTGCCTCCCCTCTCCTCCCCAGCTCTGACTCCATTTTCCTTAAACAACTAGAGTGATCCTTATAAAATATGGATTGAATCAGGTCGCTCCTCACCCCAAACCCTGCAGTGGCTCCCTTGTTCTTCCATTAAAACACCAACCCCTTGGCCTGGTTTCTGAGGCTCTGAATCAAATGGCCTTACCCGGGCTGGTACATGAGATACACTCATCGTTAGTTCATGCACAGCCCACTTTCATTTGCTTCCTTGTTTTTGTTTGTTTTTAACAATGTGATAAGCACCTGTGAATCCATTGCTCCAGACAAAAGCCAAACTCTTGACAGTCTCCATCCAGCCATCTGGTCCCCAATTCTACTGTCACCTCCCCCACCCAGTGTAACCAGCCTCCCAGTGCCTCATTCACTAGCTTTCCTTTTTTTTTTTTTTTTTCATTTCATCACATCCATATGTTTTCTTAATTTTTTAAAGTTATTTTAGGGTGTAGTTTTGGGGGCTAACTTTTTTCACTGAATTTTATATTGCTCACACTTATCCACGTTGTTGTGGGCTGCAGCCCATTTGTTTTACCTGATATGTGATATTGTTGTGTGGCAGCCCAGGTTTCTCACACTGTCCCTCTTGCCGGCACTTGGTGTATGGGTTTGGCTGTGGGGAGCAGTGCTGCTGCAAACATCAATGCCCAGGCCCCTGCTGGTCTACCTGCTACCACTCTTCTCCTCACCCACTCTGGCCTCTTTGTACATACTCTGAGCTCACCCCTGCCCCAGGGCCTTTGCACCTGCTGTTTCCTCTTCCTGGAATGCTTTTGCTAGTCTGGCTCTTCTTCATCATTCCTATTTCAGTGTCATGTCACTGTCTCAGATGCCTGTCCTGGCCCGCCTGGGTCTGCAGCCCTCCCCTCCCAGGAACTATGCCCATGAGACCAAAATCTTCCTGGGGGACTCAAGAAGGGGCTGCTTTGGGTGTGGCTGGAGCACAGGGGTACAGAGGTAGGGTGAGAGATGGATCAGAGAAGTGGTTTGAGAGCAGATGTGGGAAGACCTCCAAAGTGTGTTAGGATCGGTGCCCCAGAAGAGGCCTAGTGCATCCTGGGTGCTTCCCGAGGTCTCTCAGGAGGGGCAGCTACCATATATGCTTGAATAAGGAAAGTGGGTATTCTCCCAAATTTATCCCTCAGAAAAGAGAGGTTGCCTCATATTTGAGCCTTTCCACATTTTATGGGGCACTTGTACAATTACTTTATTTTGAAAAAGCAAGTTCTGGTTAGGGAATGCACGTTAGACTAAAACAACCTCTGTGTTTTGGACACGTCTGAAGGTTACCTGTAAAACTGGTAGGCAAGAGACACGGAGAGTCTTATCACTGGCAGAGTCAGCATTCAGGGCTGTGACCAGACAACTGTGAGGGCTGCCTGGGGCCACACAGCCATGCTGTTTCCTTGGAAGGGTGGGGGGCTGCAGAGCTCAGTGGGCCCACCACCTTGTTCTTCAGAAGGGGAAACTGAGGCCTGAGGAGGTGAGTGGCTTCCCAAAGTGCAGAGCCAGGCCTAGAATGCAACGTCCCTGCTGCCTAGAGTGTTAGGCTTTTTTAGAACATTGTGCGTGGAGGACAACGTGTCAGGTACCAGGGACACAAACCTTTCTGCTTTCTTGACCTTGAAGGCAGGGATGATGTTGCTGGGGGAGCACCAGCTTTGGAGCCAGGAAATCTGAGTCCTAATTCCTGGCTTCGCCACTAACCAGCTGTGTGACCTTGGGTAAGGCTCCTCCCCTCTCTGAACCTCAGTTTCCTCCTTTGCTGAGTGGAGATGATAGCAGCGGCCTCTCCTAGGATGTTGTGAGGCTCTGGCTGCTGCAGAGTGGGGAGGAGGTTGTTCCCTGGAATGGGGGGGCCGTGATATGAAGGGGACGCTGGCAGGGGTGGGTGGAGGTCAAGGATCTGCGGAAATGAAGCTGTCGCCTCTCTCTCCAGTGGTACGAGGGCAGCGGGGTGTGAGCCTGCCTGAGGGTGTCTGCAGCGTGCAGACGAGCAGGGGCAGGAGGAGCAGGGCTGGCTGGCTGGGCCAGCTGCACTCACAGCCCTCTGCCCAGCAGGTCCAATGACTCTCACCATGGGAACATGTGTTTGCCACCACAGGCCTTGAATGCCTTATAAAACTCACAATTTGTTCAAAAGAATAAACAGCATGAAAGGGGATGTGGAGCCTTCATCCAGGGCTGGCGGGGGGAGGTGGGGTGGGTGGGTTGGGTCGGGGGGGAGCTGCTCAGAGGCTGGTTTCCATTTAAACCAGATTTGGAGGCATCGGTTCTCAGCTCTGGGTCTGGGAAGTTCTGCCTCATGCTGACTGTGCTTGGCTCTGGCCTTGGCTGAAGGACACAGGGCCTCACTTTCTCCACCTGTGAAACAGGGACAACAGCAGGATTATTCCATACAGTATAGGATTAATATATGCAAATGCTTAGAACAGGGCCCAGGAATGATGAGCCGTGATTCTCAGACATACGCATTCCGTGACATCCAGCAGGATCAGCACTGTGACAGAGGAAGCCTGGGGCCTTGGAAAACTGGGGAGGCCTCTGAAGAGGCAGAGAGAGTTTCCCGGAGGAGGAGACACCAGTTTTCCAGATACAAATTGGGGACAGGTAGACAAATATGGGTCCTGGCAGAAAAGCAGCACATATAAAGGTTCTGAGGAACGAAAAAGGTTTTCATATTTGAGAAACTAAAAGAAATTCCCTGGTGCTGAGAGGGCCAGGGGCCAGGTCCCATGGGCTACCTTTAAAAAATGTGCCAAACCAGCCTGGGGCATCAGAGAAGGCCTCTTTAAGGGAGTGACACTCAGGCTTGAGGTTGAGGAATAAGAAGGAATTAGCATTGAGAGGAAAGGAGGGAACGGTGTTCCAGGCAGGGGGAACAGCATATGCAAAGACCTGGACACCCAAGAAAGCAAACATGGTGGGTGGACCCGGATCAGCTGGGTGAGCAGAATGGACCAAGAGTGGACCAAAATGTGCCAAATGGATTTAAGAACAAGAGGGCATTAGAGTAAGTGTGAGGCAGGAAGGGAGAGAGACAAGTGAGTGTAAACTGGTCTTTTGAAAACTGGGCTCTGAAGGGGAGGACAGAAATAGAAAGTAGTTGGTGAGGGCATGGGGTCTCTGGGTGTGTGTGTTAAAATAAGCTGAGAACTTCTTTAAGTGCTGATGAGAAAAGAGCAGAAGAAAGAGGCTGAGGAGGGAGGAGGCAGAGGATGGGGGGTCATTGGTAGGTTTAGGGGTCAGCTGTCACAAGAAGGCCATCTGATGGTCACAGAGAGCCATCAGTACTCCCTACTCTGGGAGTAGAAGGGGGCCTGTGTCTGGGGGTCCAGGAGGGCGGAGACAAAGGAGGTTTGCTGTGGGCTCCAGAAGAGTCTGTCACCAGCACCCAGACAGGACTGGCCTGTGGGGTCCTCAGTGTGAGCTTTGAACAGGTGGAGGGTGTGGAGCTGGGAGGGGCCCCGGGGGCAAGGCGGGGGCAGCACTGAGGCTGGATGTGAACTCCAGCTTGCCCTCAAGCTGCCCAGTGACCATCCTGGCAGTGTTGGGGGTCTGGGGCAAGAGGAGCAGCCAGGACTCAGGCTGTGGGGAGGGAGGACAGTGGAGACAGTGAGGGGAGAGGGAAGTAGCTGGGCCCTGGGCTGGGGGGTGAGAGTCGGGAACCAGCCAGTGCATGATGATGCGCCTTCCCCAGCACCTCCATGTCCGCTCCTTGGGCACGTAACACACCTTCTTGGCATCTCTAGTCCCCCTTGCTCTCCTGTGAGATGAGTGGGGGCGGTTAGTAGTCTCCAGGGTCCCTTCTGCTCTGATCTCCCCTGACAATTTGGTTTGGTTGTGTTCAGGAGCTTGTCCAAGGTTTTGCGGTGAATCCAAGGGGCATCCGGGCCTCTGGCTCTTTCCTGCACCCGGGATCACCCCCTGCAGCTGGTCAGGACCCCTGGGTCTCCTCCCACCAGCAATTCAGGCAGCAGGACTGCAAAATGCAGGTGGGGAAAAATGAGGGAGCGGCCACGAGAGGGCGCCAGGACTCAAGCCAACCAGCTGCTCCAGCACAGAGGGCTCCGTCTACTTGTATTTCGAAGGAGCTACGAGCTGCAATGAGAATTTGAAAGTTTGTCATGGGGTAGGGCTTCTCCTGTCCTGGAGAGGAGGCAGGAGCCCTGGCTCAATTCCCAGCTTTGCCAGAGACTTCAGGTATGTCCCTGCCAGTGCTCTCTGGGCCTGTTTTCCATTGGTCAGTGGTGGTGCCTTCTTCACTTGGGTGGGTGTGAGAAGTGGAGGGAGGTGGGCCCAACGGGAGCGGGCCCATCAACGCCTGTGCCTCCCCACACCCCCCTGCAGTGACTTGCACCCTGCCCCACCCACCCACTGCCCCCGGAGGCCTCTGTTGGCGTTCTTGGTCTCGAGGCTGCCTCCTGGCTCTGTAGGGCTGGGACGTTTGCTGAGACGTTTCCACACTGGCCCGACTCTCCCAGCCCTCTGGGAAGGCAGGGCAGGAGTCCTGCCTCTGCTGGTATGGAAACTGAGGCACAAGGAATGGAATGCTTTCTAGGCCACCTGCCCAAAATGCCCACAGCAGGTGTGGCTGGGCCTTGGGCTCTGTTTCTTTCCTGCTCTTTGAGTAGCCAGGAGGCAGAAACCCCTGGGACCAGGGTTGGGGGCCACAAATAGACTCAGCAGCCCAGTAGAAGGCTGCCATGCTGGAGGAAGGGTACTGAGCCCTGGGACACAGGCTGCAAAGCTTAAAAGGCCTGAGAGGGGGCCCGGGAATCTACATTGTACCAGTGGCCCCAAGTGGCTCTGAACCAGGGGCCGGCAGATAACCTTATGGGACAGCACTCTGCAGGCGAGGGTAGCTTATCTGGGCACTGGGTTAGGTGCACCTCTGATCCCAGCAGTCACATACTCATTCCTGTCCTCGTCTGTTCAGCATTAACTGCCTCCCAGCCCAGGCAAGACACTGTGCCCAGGGCGCTCAGAGAGCCACCACACTGGGCCAGCTCCTGAGAGGCTCACAGCCTAGACGGGTGGATGCTTACCTACAGCAGACAGTGTCATGCAGCGTGACCAGTGCTGGGACCCGGAGAGCTCAAAGGAAGAGTGTTCCAGAGTGTATCAGACAGAGGAAACAGCATGACAGAGGCCTGGAAGCAAGAGGCAGTACTGAAAAGAATGAAGTCTGGCAGGAGAGGAGGGTGTGGCGGGAGGAGGACTGGGGCTCTGACACCAACGGGCCTGAGGCCTCATCAAGACCTTTGAACCTCTCACAGCCGGTCTATAGCTGTCCTTTTGCTCAAAAGCCTCCCACTGACCTGGGGGCTCCCGCTGCTGACTAACTGTGAGCCCAACCCTGGCAGCGACCCCTGCACTCCCAGAACCCCACACCTTACAGCTGAGCTGCCCCCATCTGGGAGGGCGGCTAGTGGGAGCTGAGGCTGCAAAAGTGGGGGGTGGGGATGGGGTGGAGGGGGAGGGCGGCTAGTGGGAGCTGAGGCTGCAAAAGTGGGGGGTGGGGATGGGGTGGAGGGGGTGGGCGGTGGGGAGGGGTAGGCGGGGAGCATCTGATTTGTTTTAGAGCAAGAAGCTCTGGGCTGCTTTCTCAACTGCAGCATCAAAGGCTGCTTGGAAACGTGGACAGAATAAGGTAGAATATTATGGAAATTGTCTCCTCTGCTTTGTGCCCTGGGAATTTACGGTCATTGAGAAGAATTTCCCCTGGTCCCATATTTCCCCCTCTTTGAAAGTAAAGCTTTTGGATCAAATAAATACGAATTATGGTCATACGTTTCTTCTGAACTCAACTGGCTTCACCAGCCATAACATAAATGGACTGAACTTTTTACAAACTGTCCTTCCAGTGTTCGAGGGTTGAGCAGAGTTGCCTCTTGAGATTCCATGTGGTAATGTTCCAGTTTTCATCTTTCCCGTGACCATGGCTGGCAGTCATGGGTGCCCGAGAGCTGCCTGGCAGGGGGGACCCAACTCCTGTCCTATCTTGGCCATGCTAGAATCTTGGGCACCCGCTTAGACTTAGGGAGCATCAGTATCTTCACCTACCAAGAGGATTGATTATACCTACTGCTCATTCATTTTAATTTCTCTCAAAGTAATATAAACACATTTTTTCAAAAAATCAAAATAGTATCATTTGGGCTGAGAACAAAAATTGACAGTCCCCAAATTATCCCAGTCACAAAAAGCTTCAGTCCCAGTTCCACTTTCCAGAGGCAGCTACACTGAAATCCTGAAGCTCTTCCCTCTATATTCACTTCCATAGCAGTATAGTATTTTAGCTGCTGTTTCTCAACTCTTCACTGGGAGATACTTTCTGTTGGCTTCCTGGGGACGGCGGTGATGACCTGGTTTTCTCCTGATGCTCCCACCACTTCCCTCTTCCCCAAACTCCCAGGAGTTATAGCACATAAATTTTCATTAAATAGATATTCGGGATTTTTGTTATTGTGACCATGTAAATATTTACTAATCCAAGTACTGTACTCTGACTAGTTTCTTTTTCTCATTCGTCTACTGTTTTCTGGAATTAATAATTACCTTGTTCCCTCACTTGTCTAGTTGTCTATGTTCCTATGGCTAACTCTTCCCAAATGCTCTGACAGCCACGTACACCACCTCTCTGGAGCACCGTCCCACTGCGAAGTGCATCAGAGCCTCCGGTCCATCCTCTGCACCCTCCAGCCCTGCTGCGCAGCTGTCCGCCTGGCCTTGGCCCTGACCTCTCCTGCACTGGCTTCCTTGTTTGCAAGATCCCACGTCTTCCTCGTTCTTGGTTATTCCCTTAGTTTGACGGAGCTTGTCCTCCAGGAACTTTTTGAAAAACAGTGGGTAGAAAATACTTTTTCCTGTAGTTCACGCCTGAAAATATCTTTATTTGACAGTCATCCTTGATTATTAGTTTAGCTGGGCATAGAATTCTAGGTTGGAAATTATTTTCCTCCAGAATTTTTAAGACATGGCTCTACAGTTGCCCATCCTCCAGTCTCGCTCTGAGGACTTTGATGACTCTCTGATTCCATCTCTTTGTATGGGGCTTTCTCGCTCTTTTTATCCTCCACTTCCTCGTTCTCTTTTTAGGATCCCTCCTTTGTCCTTCATCTTCAGAAGTTTTCAAATGACATGGTGGTGTCATTTGTGGTGAGGCTCTGTTTTCCGACTGCTGTACTGGGCTCTCTGTGAGCCATTTGGGAAATTTTTCTCATAATGCTTCTTTGATAACTTCCTTTCCTTCATTTTCTCTTTTCTCTCTTTCTGGAACTTTTATTAGTCAGATGTTGACTCCTGGGACTGATCTTCAAGCCTTCTCATTTATTTTTTCCTGCTGTCTATTTCTATATCTTTTTGCCTGCTCTCTGAGCGATTTCCTTAATGTTACCTTTCCACTTTTCTGTCCAGGGTTTCATTTCAGTTGTCTTGTTTCTTCCTTGTTTGAGTTTTGCTCTACTGGCTGGTTGTCTATTTCCTCCAGGTGTTTTTTGTCCCTGTTTATTCCTGGTGATCTTACAGGCACTAAAAAAAACGATGGGAAGCCATGTACCTGATTTCAGGATGGAGGGGCTGGGGACACAACTTGTTGGCTGTGGGCTTAATTGGGGTGATCTGGTAGCAAGTCACCTTTTTGGAGGAAGATTCTAGACCAATCACTCTATCTTCCTGTCCTGTGGGGGGCCCAGCTGCTTGGGTGTTTCTGGGTCAGGATCCTCCCTGGGTCTGTATCTCTGAAGAATGAACCTTCATCTCCTGGTCTCCTGGGAGAGGAAGGAAGTGGTAGGGGGAGGACTAGTTGCCTGGCTGTAGGGCTGGGAAGGGGGTACCAGGAAGTCCAACAGCTTCCGCACTGGCTTTCCACCAGCCCCCTTCTTTTTCGTCCATCCCTCGCCCCGACCTTCCTCAGCATCTGGTGCCTCTGAGTCCTGAGCGTTTCTGGGGCTCCGTGGGAGAACTTGTTCACGTCTGGCAGTGCCCCCTCTACGGACTTCTGCCCGGCTGTTTCAGTCTCCACGGCCCCTTCAGCCCTGTCTTCCACTGGCTCCTCTCCTGTTCCCACAGCCTTTCTTATTTCTGTCCTGTCCCCTTAATGGAGTTTTAGGAGGAGATGAGAGCTTATCAAGGCTCCCTCTTTCTCCCGTTTCACGCAGACTTTCCCTGTGTCAGGCAATCTGGGGAAGCCAGAGAAACATCATCCCATTGTAACGGTGAGTGTTTACTCCGTGCTTGCTCTGTTCCAAGAGCCCTCTCAATCCCATCATAATGTATTATCTCATGGGACTCTTGCTACCACCCTCTGAGGGCATTTGCAGATGTGCAGCTGGCCTCAGAGATGTCAGTGACTTGCCCAAGGTCACCCATTGAGACCACCCAGACTCCTCAGCCAGAGTCGGAGCCCTGGGTGGTCCTGGTGCACTGACCTCTCCAATCTCCCTCCCTCCCCACCCTACTCAGTGCTCTGCTCGGCTCACCCCTTGGTCTCTCTCCCACTTCCACACCTTTGCACAGGCTGTTCCTCTGGAGAAGGAACAAAAGGTGCTGGGAAAAATCTTGCTTGTAAGAGCAAAGACTACCCAGGCTCCCAGGGCAGCTGTAGAAGCCCCCAACTCAGCCCATCAGCCCTGGTGTCTGTAAGAGCGTGTTTCTTTGTGGTTTCTCTAGATTTTCAACCCTTTCCTTTAACCATTTTGGTTTGTATTAGAGGTTTGCTACAGCATGCACCTGGGATGTGCAATCTTCCCTGCAATTCCTTTTTTCATTCGAGGAGGGTTTTTTGTTTTGTTTTTGTTTGCTTGTTTTATAATTAGTACCTAACCTGTGAGTTTTCTCTGAGGTGAGACAGCTGACCAAGCAAGGGACAGGATTCCATACTGATGAGAAATGCAGAGAAAGTGGGAAAAATAATAGATTAGTCATTTAGTGCTGCTGCCAAGACAGTCACTTAATTAGACTGCATGGATTCTGCCACCATTAAGAGGTTTATAAGGACAAATTCCACACACAGATGCTCTTTTTTTCAAAAATAATGGCCTTATTGAGATATGATTTACATACTATACAAGTCACCCATTTAAAGTGTACAATTCAATATTTTTTAGCATATTCACAGAATTGTGCAACCCTCATTATACAATTTTAGAACATTTTGATCACCCCCCACCAAAGAACCCCATACCTATTAGCAGTGACTCCCCAGAGCCCCTCAAGCTCTCATTCCAGGATGAGTGCTCATCTATTTTCCATCTCTATGAATTTGCCCATTCTAGATATTTCATATAAATGGAATCATACACGTGTGGTATTTTGTGACTGGATTTCTTCACTTTTTCAAGGCTCACCCATGTTGCAGCAGTATTAATACTTTCTTTCTTTTTATGGCTGAATAATATTCCATTGCACTGATACACCACATTTTGTTTATCCATTCATCAGTTGATGGACATTCATCAGGTCGTTTCCTTTTTTTTTTTTTTTTTGGCTGTTATGAAGAATGCTGCTATAAACATACAAGATTCACAGGATTCTGTGTGGACATGTTTTAATTTCTCCTGGGTTTTTACTCTATCTAAGAGTAGAATGACTAGATCATACGGTAACTCTGCCAAATGTTTTCCACAGCAGCTACACTATTACATTCCCACCAGCAGATATGAGGGGTCTGCTTTGTCCATATCCTCACTAATACGTGTTATTATCTGACTTTCTGATGACAGCCATCCTAGGGGGTGTGCAGTGGTATTCCGTTGTGGTTTTGATTTGCATTTCCCTGATGCCAATGATGTTGAGCACTTTTTCATGTACTTTTTGGCCATTTGTGGGTCTTCTTTGAAGCAATGTTGATTCAGATCTTTTGCCCATTTTAAAAATAGGTTATTTGTCTTTTTATTATTGAGCTGTAAAAGTTCTTTATGTATTCTAAAGTGTCTTATCCAATATATGATTTGCAAATATTTTCTCCCATTCTGTGGATTGTCTTTTCCCTTTTTTGATGATATCCTTTGAAGCACAAAATTTTTCATCTTAGTGGGGTGGGTTTCAGTTGTTATTATTGCTGTTTGTGCTTTTAAGGCCATATTTAAGAAACTATTGCCTAATCCAAGGTCATGAAGATTTATTCCTTTTTTTCCCTTGGTTTTATGGTCTTTAACTCTTTCATTTAGGTCTTTGATTTATTTTAAGTTAATTTTTTTATTTGATGTGAGGTAGGGGTCCAGCTTCATTCATTCGCATGTGGATATTCAGTTGTTTCAGCACCGTTTGTTGAAGAAACAATTCTTTGCCCATTTAATTGTTTTGGCATCCTTGTTGAAAATCAATTGATCAGAGATGTGATGCTCTCTTTTTGAGCCCTCAATTCTATTCCATTGATCTATACTCTATCATTTTGCCAGTACCGCACTGTCTTAATTACTAAAGCTTTGTAGTGAGTTTTGGAATTGGCAAGCGTGAGTCCTCCTGCTTTATTCTTCTTTCTCAGTAGTGTTTTGACAGTTCTGGGTTCCTTGAATTTCCATACGAATGTTATGAACAGACTGTCAGTTTCTGCAAAGAACCCAAGTGGATTCTGATAGGGATTGTGCTGAATCTGTAGATCGACTTGGGATGTATTGCTAGCTTGACAATATTAAGTCTCCTGACCAATGAACGTAGGCTGTCTTTCCATTTATGTAGGTCTTCTTTCATTTCTTTCTGAGTGTTTTGTAGTTTTCAGAGTGTAAGTTTTGTACTTTTATTACATTTGTTACTAAGTGTTTTATTCTTTTTATTGCTATTGTAAACATAATTTCCCCCCATAATTTCATTTTGGATTATTTATTGCAGATGCATAGAAATTCAATTCGTTTTCGTGTATTGATCTTGTATCCTGCAGCCTTGCTGGACTCATTTATTAGAATAGTTTTAGTATGGATTTCTTATGATTTTCTGTATACAAGATCATGTCATCTGCAAATAGAGATAGTTCTTTTCCAAATTGGATGCCTTTGATTTAATTTCTTTGCCCAGTTGCCCTGGCTAAAACCTCTAGCATTCTGTAGATGTTGGTTAGGTTTAATGGCTCATATTATTGTTCAAGTCTTCTGTTTCCTTGTTGATCTTCTGCCTAGTTAGTTGTTCCACGCATATGCAAAAAGGGGGCATTAAAGTCCCCAGCTATTATTGTTGAATTATCTATTTCTCCCACCAGTTCTCTCAGGTTTTGCTTCATGTATTTCGGGCTCTGCTGTTAGGAGCAATATATGTTCATAATTGTTTTAATTTCTTGATAGATTAACTTTTCATCACTATAAAATGAAACTTTTCATCACTCTTTCTCTCTATTGACATTAAAAAATTTTTATAACCTATTTTGGATAGACTTTTTTAGAAATCTTGGGGAGGGTAATAGCTTAGTGGTAGAGTGCACGTTCAGCATTCACAAGGTCCAGGGTTCAATCCCCAGTATTTCCATTTAAAAAAATAATAAAATTTTTTTAAAAAAGAAAATAAAAAAAACTTCATGACAACAACGCCTCCCACGGGCTCCTGCCAGTTCCAGAAAAGGAGAATGTCTCAGGAGCTACGTCTCGGGCTTTGTCTGCAGGTCGCTGTCTTTTCCTCTTCCCCCAGCAGGAGTTCCCAGACTCTACTTCCCTGTAAAATGAGTGAATTGGGATTCACAGCTGCTGAGATTTCTTTAGTCCTCTTTGGGTTTAAGCATTCTGTAACTAGTATTTATAATAAATATCATTTATTAAATGCTTACTGTGTATCTAGGACTTTATGTGTCTTATCTAATTTACACAACTACCAGTAAGGTACAGATCTTTGTCCTTATTTTCCAGATTAGGCAACAAAGGCTGACAAGGGCTGGAGAAAATTTAGAAACTAAGCAAGCAGAAGCAATAAACGTCACCACTGACCCCATCTCCCCAAAATAAACAGCTCTTAGCATTTGGAGGTACATCCTCCTAGACTTTCTTCTAGACAGGGATATATTTTTAGAAAATTATTTTCACACCACATACACTTCCTTATTTCATGGCATCATGTTTCCAGAATATTGAGGGAAGAGTTTTCTCACAGAGCTGAGCAAAGACGAAAGAGGCTGCCTTGGCGGTGGCGAGCGCCTTGTCAGTGGGGGCTATGAGCACAGCACTGTTCACGCAGCGTGACCAGGGCTCTAGCGGGGGCTGTTTCTGAGCCCCACTGCCCCCTACCCCCACCCCGGACTGTGATGTTGTCCAGGGCTGGGACGGGCTGAGTCATCTCACTCCCCTGTGCCCAGCTCAGAGAGGACCTGGAGACGGTTTGATGAATTGATCAGCATGAGCCAAGGGACAGGACGGAAATGAGAAACAGCTGAGTCTAAAATCTCTTTGGGCTGGATCTCTTGAGGGAAAGGAATTGTGACATAAGAAATCAAACCTATGTCCTGGCCTGGGTTCTACCCTCAGTGGCGAGTTCCTGCCTTTCCCTATGTGTAAAATGGGGGTTGAACTGATTTCCTTTCAAGCCCTTCTGAGATGGCCTTTGTGAAACTCTGGGCCTTGTTGACAGAAAGACCTGAGGACTTGGGATTCAAGACTTGTGGCCACCTCCCAAGGTGGGGCCTGACAGACATGCAGGGGTCACCAGCCAACCTGTGGGCACCCATGCAGTGGGTGGAAGGAAGACTTGAATGATGTGGCCTTTAGGGACTCCCTGTCATTGGGAGCTGAGCTGTCCCAAGAAAAACGGTCATGAAAAGAGTGACCAGCTTGGAGGGGCTGTGGGTATCCTGGAGTCCTGGCTGGGAGTTAGCCAACCTGTGAGTCCAGCATCCGCTTCTCTCCCACTGTCTAAGTGACCTGTGCTGGCCCCACTTCCCTCTGTCTTCCTTAGCTCTGAGCCCGAGGCCCCGTGTGCTCATCCAGAGCCTTTGCAGGCTGTCAAGGTGTCTGTTGAGCATTCTCTATGCTCTAGTGCCGGGAGCTGCACTACTGAACAAGATGGCAAAGGCCAACTTGGAGAAAGTGGGACTCAGAGAAGAAGAGTGATCTACCTGGTCTGGCGCCTTGAGCTGGGGTACTTCTCTCTAGGTTGTTTGAAAAGTGAAGGAGTTAACATATGCCCAGGGGTTGACACACAGAAGGGGCTCAAAAAACTCCTGTTGTCATGAGCAAGGCCTTAAAGTTGAGGAGATGAAGGCAGACTCTTTCTTGGCCAATGAGAGGGAGGAGGTGGAATGGAGTGTAGATGTCTTGATCTTGGAGTGATGATCTTGCCATTGGACAGCCAGGCCCATCAGGTGGCAAGGTCACAATCTACCTCTGTTTCTGGCAACAGCAGGATTTTCTCTCCCTAATTAACAACATACTCAGGGAGATGCTAAAAGCAGTGCCTGTTCCTGGGTGTATGTCCAGTGGCCATCAAGAAGGCTACATGGAGGAAAGTCTATTTCAAGAGGACATTAAATGCATGGAGAGAAATTGAGAGAAGAGAGATTTGCAAGTGATGGGGTGCTGGGGATCTGAAACACCTTTACTGAAGCTACCTTGGATGGCTGTAAGAACGGTTGAAGCAGTTTCAAACTCTTTTTAGAAGAAAGTGATGTGTAATGAATTATTCAGTTGCTGCTCCCCTCCCCTCACCACTGTGGCTTTTCACTGTCATGCAGTACTACCATGTCTGATTCCTTATGTCTTCCTCAGCATGACCTTATGTGTAATCATAGTTTTTCATTTTTCGTTGAGGACCCTGAGGCTCAGAGAGAGCATGTGACTTGTCTAAGGCTGCACAGCCAGAATTTGAATGGAGGTCCCAGGCTCTGGGTAGACAGGCTGAGGTGTTCTGACCAGTATGGCTTCTGCACAAGACAGTCTGAAGTGATGAGAGCACTGCCCTGGAGCCCTGAGACCAGATCTACCACCAAGTAGTCATGTGTCCCCAGCCAAGTCAGGCCAGTTCCTGGGCCTCAGTTTCCCTACTTGTATCATGACTCTTAGTTTATTTATTTATTTTTATTATTTAAAAACATTTAGGGGGAGGGTAATTAGGTTTATTTATTTATTTAACGGAGGTACTGGGGATTGAACCCAGGACCCCATGCATGCTACGTGCTCTACCACTGAGCTATGCCCTCCCCCATGACACTTAGTTTAGAGTTATGCTGAGAATGTGCAGGGCGTTTGTCTAGATGGGCAGTCTTCAAATGGAAAAAAGTAGTTACATTTATTGAGATCCTATTATGTGACTATCACCCCATTTAATCCACCCAGTAAGGGGGAGCCATCATGCCATTTTACAGAGTAGAACCCCACTCAGTGAGGTGACTTGCCCAGCACCCTAGTCTGAGCAGATCTGAGGACACCAGAATCCTGCTGTCAACGCTGCAGGACTCACCATCTTTAGGGAGCCACAAACTTCCCAAACCTCAGTTTCTCCATCAATAAAAGTAGAATAGTGGTGCCAGTCGCCTTCCAGGCCTCTCTGGGAGCATGGAGGCACCTTGTAAAGCCAGACTCCATGGAGACGGCTGCACAACACGCAGCGCCTGCTAGGGAGGGACCGCGTCCAGGCCCCGGGGAGCCTGTGCTCCTGGCAGCCCGCCCTGCGCAGGACTGATGACTTCACCCAGCTCCCCCAGCACCGCTTTGCTTTCTAGCAGGAGACACCCACCCATGTCTCCTCTGGGGGCTCAGGCCCCACCCCGCCCCTGGGCGCTGTCTCGGGTTGCCCACCATTTGGTGGTGGAGGCACGACTGACCCCAGCGAAAGCCTGGGTGAGGGCAAAGTGCCAAACTCCTGTGAAAGTGCCAGCTCGCCCAGGCACAGACCTTCCCAGACTGCATAGCAGGTCTCTTGTTCCCTTAGAGCTCTTGACTCTCCAGGAAACAGGAGAGCTGGGAGTGTTGTTCCCATTCTACAGATGAGAAAATGGAGGACCCCAGTGTGGGTCAGTGGCAGAGGCAGGCTGTAAACTGGAGTTGACTCTCAGCCTTGGGCTTTCATATCAACTGGGAATGTGCCCCTCACCCCAGGAGTTTGGGGACAGCAAAGTGCTGGGGCTCGGAGGTGGGCTGAGGGTGAGGGCTTTGCTGTCAGAAGGGCATGAGTCCAAAACCTGGTTTCGCCGTGTGTGATCCTGGGCCTTCATCTCTCTGGCCTTCAGTTTTCTCATCTGTGACATGGGGATAATAGAACCTTCTCTGCAGGGCTTGGAGATTAAACAGTTAATACGGGTAAAGAACTGATGGTGCCTGGCCTGTGGCAAGTGTAACCTCAGGACCAGCGTCCCCAGCCCCCGTGGGGCACCTGGGCTTCCTGAGGAGCTTTTCACATGTGGAAGGCCAGCTGCCCTCAGCTGATTCCACTGCTCAGAGGTGAGGTCAGCAAGTGAAGCTGTTGGAGGCTCTCAGATGGTCCTAATGTGCAGTCAACAGAGGAGACTGCTCTGCATCGAGCGTCGTGCAGACAGGTAAACTGAGTCTCTGAGCAGCAGAGTGACCCACGGGTCCTCTGGGCCCCTGTTCCTGCTGCTCTAAGACTCAGCTGCCCTCAGACAGCTCATTCCTGAGGGAGCCGCTGGGTGCACAGGCTGGTGGAGCTCTGGGCTCACTGCTGGGGACTTGCTGTGCTGTTTCAGACACAGCCTCTCCTTCTCTGGGACTTAATTTCTCCTCTTGTAAGTTACACCTATCCCTCACCTCCACACTTCAGGAGCAGAGATGGTGACTCTGTTGGGGCCAGTCTGACCTCAGAGCCTCAGTTTCCCTGTCTGGGAGGTGAGGGCATTGGTAGGGTGCTGCCCCGCCTGGAGCCTGGCTGCCCCCAGGCCTCCAAAGGCTGACAGAAGCTCAGTGCGCGGCCTGCAGCCCTGGGGCCAACATCGCCCTTTCCCCGCAGCCTCCAGACCAGGTTTAGTGTCCCGATGCACGGTCGCCTTGCTGGGGAATGTGAGGAAGTGGAGAGCAGAGGCCCCATCCTGCCTGCCCCTTCCTCATGTCCTGGGCGGGCAGCCCTGAACCTCTGAGAAAATATTTAGGCAGTGACCCAAGCCTTGGCCACCTGCTTTCCATGCAAATGCGCAGTTAATCACCTGGACGTGCTCTGCCCTATGTCAGTCTCGGGAACAACGATGCTAGTCGCCGGCCCTGATGCTGCCTGTGTGGGTGTGAGACGGCAGCTGTCAGAGTCCTGAGTGGGCCTGAAAGGCCTTTAGAGGTTGTGCTTTTAACCACAGAAGAAAATAAATACTGAAGCACAGGACTGGGAGATTCCACTTCCGACAGAGGGGTGATCTGAGCTGATACCACACCCCTCCACCATCCGCACTCCAAACACATATAAACGCTGCATAAAATATTCCTGGGGAAAACTCCAACGAGCCACTGCCCCAGGCTTCTCCCACCAACACTCTTCTAGGCCCCCTCTCAGTCTTCCTCTGCTCCTTGGCCCCTGGACCACAGAGAATTAGGTGAGAGTGAGGGAGGAGGGATCACACACAGGAGAGTAAGGAGAGAGAGGAGAAAGCCTCCTTACCTGGAATCAGACCTTGCAGTTTAAAGAGAAAAGGAAAACCAATGATAAATGCTACAGAGGGTGTGGAGAAAAGGGAACCCTCCTACACTGTTGGTGGGAATGTAATTTGGTGCAGCCACTATGGAAAACAGTATGGAGATCCCTCAAAAGACTAAAAATAGACTTACCCTACGATCCAGCAATCCCACTCCTAGATATATATCCAGAGAAAATTCTAATTCAAAAAGGTACATGCATCCGTGTTCATAGCAGCACTGTATACAATAGCCAAGACATGGAAGCAAACTAATGTCCATCAACAGATGACTGTATAAAGGAGATATGGTGTGTCTATATAGAGAGAGACACACACAATGGAATACTACTCAGCCATAAAAGAGTGAAATAATGCCATTCGCAGTAACATGGATGGACCTAGAGATTATCACTCTAAGTGAAGTCAGGCAGAGAAAAAAATTATAATATCACTTAAATGTGGAACCAAAAAAAATGATACAAATAAACTTATTTACAAAACAGAAAGGGACTCACAGACATAGAAAACAAACTTATGGTTACCAAAGGGGAGAAAGAAGAGAGGGATAAATTGGGAATTTGGGATTAACAGATACAAGCTACTATATATAAAATAGATAAACAACAAGGTCCTACCATATAGCACAGAGAACTACATTCAATATCTTGTAATAATTATAATGAAAAAGAATACGAAAAAGAATACACATATGTATAGCTGAATCACTGTGCTGTACACCAGAAACTAACACAACATTGTCAATCGACCATGTTTTAATTAATTAAATAAATAGTTAGTTAAAGAGAAAATGGAGGAAAAAGAGAAACAAAGGGAATGAACTGGGAGGAGTAGATAAAGGGAGGAAAGAGAATTGGCGGAGGAAGGAGGGAGAAAGGGGCACTGCAGAGAAATGGTGACACAGGGAGAAGGAAACGGGAGGGAGGAGAGATGAAGGCCAGAGGGACAGGGAGACGGAGGACAGAGGGCCCCTGATGGAGACACAGACCAGGCAGCTGGGGAATCCAGCCAAACTCAGCTTGGCCTGGGTAAAGGCTGGGGCTGTGGTGGCTGTCCAGAGAGGCTAGGCTGGAAGGACAGCATGGTCCCTGTCTCTGCAGGCCTGAGTGGCAGGCCTGAGCACTGTCCCTGCACCCTGGGTGCCCCCGGGCTGACTCAGCCTCATCCTCACCTGGAGGGTCTCCTCAGATGAGAAACAGCACTCCCTCCACCCGACCCTCAGCCCTCCCTGTGAGAGGGTGGGCAGCATTCATGCCTCCTGCAGCTCGGGGCAGGAATCACCGTGTGCTCTGGGATGGCGCAGACTCCTGTGGCAGAGTCGCTGGCACGTGGTCAGGGCTCAGGAGGGGCCGCAGGTCTCGGGGTTTTCTAAGCAAGGGATGAAGACAGCACTAGCTGGGAAGGGGCTCAGGTCCAGCCCCTAGCAGGCCCTGCCCAGGGGCCCCACCAGCTGCTGCACTCACCTTGGACCAGGAAGGTCCCTGCAGGCTCGGGGCATCAGGGCTGAGGGTCCCTGGAGGGTGCCGAGGAGAAGCGGAGGCTCTGAGGGGACCCCAGCAGGGGAGGGGAGTAATCATGTTGACAGCTCATGGTCGCTCAGGAAAGCTACGATTTGCCGGGCTGTACTGTGGGCCAGCTCTGGGCACCCACCTGGTCTCCAGCTCACTTGTCTGTCTTTTCTCTCTCTCTCTCCTTTGTTCCTTTTGCCTTTGTCTCCTTTTCTCCCTCTCTCTTTCTGAAACTAAATGGGATCCAACTGCCAGCTCCCTGTGTGTTCTCCTGCTCAAGACTCAGCCCTTTTCATTATTAATAGAAATATGTCCTCATTGTACAGCTTAATTCTGCTTATCTGGAGTGGATTAAGTGCTCACAATGACATGCAGTATTGATTCCTGAGCATCCCTGTTAAAGGAAT
Source organism: Camelus dromedarius (assembly GCF_036321535.1). NCBI lineage: Eukaryota > Metazoa > Chordata > Mammalia > Artiodactyla > Camelidae > Camelus > Camelus dromedarius. The sequence continues at coordinate 32,524,676 of NC_087449.1, read as the reverse complement.
TTTGCCATGTCCTAATTAGTTCCATAAAGCCAGTGGGGGATGGAACTGGGAGCAAGGGGACCCTGGGTGGGAGTCAGGCACCTTCGGTCCCCATCCCATATGCTGATGTGCTGAGTGACTTTGGGCCTGTTTCTTCCTGCTGGGGGCTTGGACTGGCCTTCCCTGGGAGGCTGGGGCTGGCAGAGGAGGTGGGAGCCAGGTCACTCTGAGTCTTCCATGGGTCAGAGGTGCGGTGGGTGAGAGCATGTGCTCTGGAGCCCGAGGCCCGGGTTTGGATCTTGGCCCTACCATCTGTGGGCTGTGCCGCGAGGGCAAGTGACTTAACATCACCGGCCCTCAGTCTCTGCGTCTGTAAGATGGGAGCTGTCAATCTGGCTCTGGCAGGAAACAGATGGTCCTCTCAGTCTGGGGCAGCTGAGGAGGGTTTAATGAAGGGACTCCATGCAAGGGTGTCAGCAGGGTGTCAGGCAGACAAGGGACAATGCAGTGTCCTGACTTTCCTAAGAGTGTGAGCAATTCCAGGGCCAGTCCCTGCTTGAAAGAGAAGGATGGAGCCGTGTGAGAGGCCCTTGACCTTCAGTGGAAGACACAGCCTGCCAGGGACCCTCCCACTCTCCCTCCTGCCACGCTGGGGTCCTCACTGGCTGGAGCCAGCCAGGAGACAGTGAGAAGGGAGCACCGGAGATAGTCCCCACAGGTTGGCCCTGGACACAGAGCAGGTCAGGCAAGCACCTGGGGGTGAACAGGCATTGGTGAACTGAACTGGGAAGCACACGCAGGCCTGGTGCAGAGGGGCACTCACATGGTTACGCACCACCCCATCCTCCCTAGACTCTGGGGAGGGACCAGGCACACATCACAGGTTCTGTCCCCACCTGGCTGAGTGGCCTCTCTGAATCCCAGTCCCCTCTCTACAAAGAAGGATTTGACTAGCGCTTTCCATCTAGCTTTGCCCAGCCAACCTGGCCACGTGGTACAAAGGGGTCTCCCTTTGACCTGGGTTTGAATCCTGGCTACTCCGCTCACCTAGAGGGGGATAAAAAGACCCTCCACAGGGCTGCTTCCAGAGTGGTGGTGGTGGTGGTGGGGAGGGCCCAGTATATAGGAGGTGTGTGGTAAACGTGACCTCTCTGGCTTTGTTTCACTTCAGCAGTGACACAGCGGGAATTCTCCTTGAGGATTTTTCTTTACCAGGTGACTTTCAAGGTGATATGGTGAGACTTGACACTGCCCACAGGCCTGGGTGGTGAGAAGGGATGCAGGCAGGGGAGGGGGGCAACCCCGTGGGAGGTGGGAGCCTTGGTGCCCTCAGAACTGGTCTCCTCGCCCCTCCCTTCTGGACCACTCAGGGTGGGTGGGGCTCTATGTACAAAGGATGCTCTCTGCAGCCCCGCCCGCCTGCAGGGACCCTGCCTCTGCCCCTTGCCTCCTGGAGGCTGTTCAGGCTCTGTCCTTGGAAGGCCTGCCCTGCCCTCCCCTGGCCTTCCCTGTTTACCCAAAGCCAGTGCCAGAATTGAAGCATATTTTTCCACCAGCTGAGGAGTCAGTGCAGAGAGCAAAGGTCTGGGTCATACTGGGATTCCAATTTCAGTCCCAGTCTTGGTCTGCTCGCCTGCCAATGGGGATGAGCCTGCCTTTCAGTGAGGTCCTGGGACCGGTGCCGGTGTCTGTTAGCACGTGGTGGGGGCCACGTGATGCCCCCACCCCCGCTGAAGGAATCGGAGGACGGAGCTGGTTTCCACACCCTGGCTCTGCTACGCACTCCTCTACCACTCTCCTGCTCTTGGCCTCTAGACTGAATTACAAAGCAGAACCAGGCCCCCAAGTCTCATTTCCAGTTTTTAATGTTTTTCTTGTAAAACCAAAAATATAAAACTGGCAGGGGAATGGAAAACAAATTCTGTACATTTTATATACACGAGGTCTGTGATTTCAAAACCATTGGGTAGAGAAAAGGAAGACACAGTCAAGGGATGTCACAGGTCACGGATCCTGACGGGCACCTCTGAGCGCCCAGCTGGGGCTCAGATGATCACTCCCGGTGAGCGCTGGACCCGCCGCAGAGCCGGCTGCTCAGGCTGGGTGCCCGGAGGCTGGGGACAGACAGTGGGTGGGCAAGGTAGCGTCCGTGGTGGAGGGCAGGCAGGTGTGGGCGGCATTCCTTCAGGTGTCTGTGTAGATGGAGGGGATGTGACTCAGGCAGTGGTCAAAGGCCCCATTGGGGAAGAAGCCACAGTCCTCGGGGCCACTGGACACGACGTCTTCAGATGGCTGCTGCGGCAGCGCTGCGGGGCACGGGGCCTCGGCCAGGGCCTCGTAGCCTGTGGGTGTCGGGGGGACAGGGTCCAGGCTGGAAAACTCAGGGGCTGTTTCTTGTCATCTTTCCCCAGCTCCCAGACCCCGCCCTCCCGCCTGGGGTCCCGCCTGGGGTCCCTCCTCACAGCGTCCCCTCAGCAGGGCCTGCGCCGAGCCCTCTGCTCCTCCAGCTAGGGGAGCTCGTAGGCGGGTGGGCAGGAAAGGGGCTTGGAAGGAGGCTCCCCTAGGCCTTGCAGCCCCAAGGCCTAGGGAAGCAGTTGAGGAGACAGGAAGCGGACAGTCCATCACCCAGTGCTGGACTGTGGGACAGAATGTGGCGGGGAGGGGAGGTCAGGGTGCAGACATCACAGCTTTTGCCCTCAGGAGCTGGCCCCCTCCTGGCAGAAGGACCCCAGCCCACCCCCACCCTTTCAGGTTTCTTTGCCTCAGTAAATATAAAATATCCAAAGAAGGGCACCAGCACTCCACTGGGCATTTACCAAAGGCTCATTTAAACTGTATCTCACTTAAGCTTCACAACAATCCTAGGAGGTGGGATTCATTATCCCATTTTACAGCTGAGAAGACAAGCTCAGAGAGGGCAAGACACTTGCCCCAGGTCACAGTAAGTGGGAGAACTGGGATCTGAACCCAGATCCATCTGGCTCTGAGACACCCGATTCTTCCATTGGACACACTGTCTCTGGGGTGGGGGCCCAAAACCTAGGATGGACCTGGTGAGGTCATTTTACCCAGTCTCAGCCCTAAGGGCTGCTGTCATGAATTCGTGTAGCCTGAGAGGTGGGTCTCAGTCCTCCTGTCTGTGCAGTGGGATCAGACCAAACTCCTCCTCAGGCCCCACGGCCCCACCTGGTTGGTCTGGATTCAGTCCTGTGAGTCTGTTCTCAGCTTGGCAGAGGAGGTGTGAGCAAAGGCGCTGGACGCTGGGCTGCCACTCAGACAGCAGAAGAGAGGGGGGTCAAAAGAACCTCCTAACCCGGTGTACAGGCAAGGAAGCTGCCTCTCGCCTCTCCTCAGAGCTACTTATTTCAGGCCTTGCTGCCGAACCAAGAAATCCCATCTAGGGCTGGGTGGGGCCGGGAGGACGCGATGGCGAGAACCAGCAGTGCTGGGGACAGTGGCAGGTGCCTACTCGTGCACTGTGTGAGCAAACATGGAACATGCCCACCATCCCCGCACACCTGCGATCAGGCACACATCTGCCTCTGGCGCGTGTGTGTGACGTGTCCACTCACAGAGTATGTACACTGTACCCAAACACACAGCCACACACCTGCACACAAGCACGCTCATCTGAATTGGCCCAAACATGCTAATACACAACCATGCACACACACGTGTGCACACAAAGAGGGGGTCACGGGACGAGGACACACGAGTGCACAGACGGCATGAACACCAGCACAAGCACAATGTGAGCACACATGCAGACGTGAGCCCACGTGGCTGGTGAGCTCCTTACGTGCTTACAGGCTCACACTGCCTGGAGCCCACCGTGCTGGTCCTACATGCACGTGCGCACACAGACGTGCCCCGCAAACACATGCAGAAAGAAGACACGTGCAGACCCGGGAGTGTGTGTGTGAGCAGGAGCACACGGGCCCACACAGATGACCACAGGTTTGTGTGTGCCGGCTGCGGTGCGGCCTCATTGCTTGTCCCCGGTCCTTATCTCTCCCCACAGCTGCACACATCCAGAGCTACCCAAGGGGCCTCTGGGGCAGGGTCTGAGGCTCCCTGTTGTCTGGTACCCCACCATCCTGCCTGGGCCTTGTAGCTTCAGCTAGATCTGGGCCCTGAGGTGTAGGGTGGGCTTGGCTTGGGGAATTCTTTAATTAATTAATAGTTTGCTTTTTATTGAAGTAATAAACCATAATGGCTTGGGGAATTCTGGTACCACCCATCTGGTGCCTCCGCTCTGACCAGACCTGGCCCTGTGGCCTGAGCCTGATTTCACTCGGGTCATGCACAGGCCTCCCCTCTCACTGGACTTCTCCACCTCCTCCGGGGGCATTACCTGCGGAAGGCCCAGGGCCCTGAAGGGTTCACAGATGCAGCCTAAGGAACAAGCACAACCTCTAGACTCTGTCCCTTCCTAGCAGTGTGGCCTCTGTGGGCCTCGGTTTCCTCATCTGTTAAATGGGGATCAGTATTTGTCTCATTCCCCACTGTATCCCCAGGGTCTACAACTGGGCCTGGCACACAGTAGTTGCTCAATAAGTATTTAAAGGGAAACATCAGCTAGACTGGGAGCTCCTAGTCTGGTTCTCCTCTGTGAGTGTGGAAGGAACACCGACGCTGGGGTCAGGTGGGCTGCAAATCCTAACTCTGCGGGGTCCTGAGCCTTTAGCCCCTCCTCTGTAAAGTGGGGACGACCCTACCTCATCAGACTGTCCTAAGGCTGCGGGACAATATGTACAAAGCACATATAGGCCTTGGTGGGCACTCAGGGAGAGGAGGCATGCAGGTGGGCTTACCTGTGGCAGCTAAAGGGGCACTGAGGCTGTGGTAGCCATTGGGCCGCAGGGGGTTGAAACCATGGGCCTCCCCGGCTAGTCCATCCCCGCAGGCTGCCTGCTCGGCCGATCGGTAGCAGTCACCATAGGGGAAGCAGTTCTGGATGGAGTGGAAGCTGCCCTGGTAGCCTGCAGAGGGAGGCGGCAAGAGCTGCATTCAGAGCGGGAACGTGCCGGGGGCAGGGAGGGGACCGTCCTGGCTGTGCCGCTCAGTTCCCTCCACTGGGCCGTTGGCATGGTGGGGTGCATGAGAGAAGAGAGCCCCAGGGTGGAGAAGGTGCTGAGAGCCTAGTCCCCTTTCCCAGCTGTGCCCTGTCCCGGAGGAGGTTGGGCGAGGTGGTCTCACGTGGTCGACAGTGCTTGGAGGGAAGGGACCGTGGGCCCTCAACCCTCCTCCACTCAAGATACCCCATCACTCACTGTTCCTCCAAGTGGCAGGCCATTCCCACCCTAGCCCCGCCCGACGCTGTTCCCTTTGACGCCTTGTGATGGAACAAACTCTTCCTTACTCCTCAGGACTAATTTCCTCCAGGAAGTGCCCCCCACTAGGCATGTTAGGTCACCCGTCTCTCAGCTTCTCCCAGTGCCCACCATCATTCCAAGTGGAGACCAGGAGAGCAGGGCAGGGTCCCCTTACTCTTGGGAAGCCTGAGTGGGGGTCAGCAGGTGTATGTAGAGAGGGCCCCTCGGCGAGAGCTTACCTTGTGGGCTGGGCAGCGGCTGGGGTGGAGGGCTCTGGAAGGGCGGGTAGGGCGGCTTGCTGGGGAGGGTGGGGAAGGCCTGGCCCCCAGGAGAATGGCTCTGGGAGGAAGGTGGCAGTGGCGGTGGCCCAAGCCCCTTCAGTGGGCTGACCATGGGCGGGAGGAGGCCTGGTCCCAACCTGGAGAGAGCAGGGACGGCCATCAGCAGGAGGGGCCAGAGGTGTGACTGCCACTGCTTGTTCCCCTCCAGCAACAGAAAGCTCACTAGCTGACCTGCTCTAACGTACAACAACGCAGTTAGAAGACAAAGCTTTTATTTCTGATTAAGTTCAAACAGTAATTAAAATTTTAAGTCCTATAAGCTTTAGAGTCCAGAGGAACCCAGTAAAGAAAAACTTCTATCCCATATTTAGGACTGACAGTCAGCAAGGACCACTGGTTATAAGCACGACCTTTGGAGTCAACAGAACTGTGTTTAAAACCCCATCTGCTCTCACTGGCCATGTCACTTTGGGCAAAATGCTAAGGTCTCCAAGCCTTGGTTTCCTCACAGGGTTGCTGTGTTCTCCACGTGGCAACGCTACTGCAACTCTTACCCAGGCCCAAATACCAGCTACCCCCGCTGGGTCTGTGCACCCTAAGTGTGTGTGCCGCCCCCACCATCTGCAGGATGAGCCCAGGAACGGCCCCACTGAAAGCCGGGGGAGCTCCCTAGGAGAACACCCCACAGCACTAACCGCCACCGTTCACTCACGGAGTCTCTGTCTTGCCCCAGGCCCCATGAGAGATGTTCACAGATCAGAGACGTTGCCCAGGTTAGTCCCAGCCATACTGCACTGACCTCATGGGCTATGGTGAGAGTAAAATTAAGTAAAGCAATGTGGACAAAGCACCCAATATGATGTCAGATGCATTCTTAGCTACTAAGAGAATCATCATCATCATTATCAAGAAGGGAAGGAAAACTAGCAGTTAGGTCTGATGTCTAAGTTGGCCTTTATTCCCCTGCACAGTGTGCTTTTAGGGACCTTCTGTCTCCATCTCTTGCCATCTCTCCTCCACTTGCACACATCCTGTGATGGGGGACTCACCACCTCCCTTCATACAAGCCTGAAGGGGCACAGCCTGGAGCCCGTGCTCCCTGGAAGCTCATGTTCTGAAACGAGCCTGCAGCACTGCGAGCCGTGCAGTCACCCTGGACCAGGCTGAGCCAGAGTGGGCCATCTAACCAGACTGCACGTCACTGGACACCAAGTTCCTTCCTCATGATGCCTTCCTGAGCCTCTGAGGTCTATTCACAGAAACAAAAATAACCCTGGGGTCAGGGAGACATGGGGGCTTTTGGGATGGGGCTGAAGGCTCACGTCTGTGACGCATTTATGTGCATTAAAGAGAGAGGGAGAGTGAGGGCTCAGAGTCTTTCTTTTCTTGTTTGTATCAATGGATATGTTGGACCATCCATGTTAGGATACCCTACAAACTCAACGTCACAGCTACCGGTGGCCTTTTCAGGCTGGGCTTACTACCCTCACCACCCCTCTAAGACACGAGGAGGTGTTCAAGACACAACAGCGCCTCTCTCTGAGGGAAGCAGGACTGTCTCAAAATGGGGAAAGGAGACTTGGGGAGAGGTTGGAGGGCTTCACGTCTGCAGCTCTGCAGGGTCCCCATCCGGTCCCTCTAACCTGGGCGTCCTGTTGTCACTGCCCCTGTGATGACACCGCACTGTCATCAGTCCTACGTCTGGGACCCCCGCCACTGTGAGTGCGCTGAAGACAGCAGGAGGGGCTCTCTGTGCCAGGTCCTTGGTCCCTGCCAGCATCTACAATACACTGGAGGTACACGCCAGCCTCCTTAAGTTAATGAACTGAATCCCATCAAGGGTCCACGAATTATCATTATCATCACCGTTAATATTTTTAGAGACCTGTCTCACTGGGCCATCAGGTGGGTCTACAACTATGCTCTATAAACTGTGGAGGGCTGTGCACAAGCCATGTGTCCTCATAACCCGTTCTCCTGGCTGAGGCTGGGCCCAGGCATGGCCAGAGGGTGGGCCCTCCTCCTTCGAGCCTGCTGCATGGTCCCTGCCGGTCTTATGGCCACCCCATCCTGGCACCCACACCCCAGCTCTTCCCTGACTTCCTATCCGTCCCTCCCCTGGGAGCCCCTGCAGGGCAGGGCCTGGCCCCACCCTCTCAGTCACTCCATGCTCAGCACCAGGCCTGGCACACCGCAGACAGCTGATAAATACTAACAAATGGGTTTCTGAATCACTCAGCTACAAAACCCAGAGATTAACAGCACTGCAGACTTAAGGAGAACCAGATCTGATGGGGAAAAAACATGCATTTTCAAAGTTTGTTTTTCCTGTCTCTAACCTGCCATAAATTCACATTTGCCACCTTCACAGCCAGTGAAATTAAACAGAACACGACTCTCCACAGCAGACGTGAAGGCTGAGATTCTGCTGCTCTACCTGACGCTTTAAAAGGAGAAAAGCTCATCTGGAGCTCCTCTTCTGAGTCATGCAAATGATCCCTAAATCAAATATTTTTGCTTCAATTGGAACCTATAAAAATTAATATAAAACCTCACTGGCCTGGCAGACTAGGGCTTCATACCTTGCACAGGGCCAGGGAGAAAAAAACCACCCTTTTGGGAGTCTTCTCTGAGCCAGGGTAAATAAATTTGGTCATGAAGTCAGGCCCTCTTAGCATATTTTTGAGTGAATCAGATAATCCTGTCAAGCTATTTAACGTCCCAGCAAACCACCGGGGAGCCGCGAGTGGACTTCCCTGTTGACTTTGGCAGGAAGGGGAGGCTGAAGGCCTCCCCCCACCCTTCCTTGCCTCTTCTCAGCGGCTAAGAAAAGAAACCCATTCAAGCTGGGCCTGGGCCTGGTGTCAGGCATGAGAGCCCTTCTCGGGAACCCCGGGGGAGCCTGGGCGCCTGGCTGGTGGGGACGGCTCACGCCCTCGCTCCTGCAGGCGCGGGTGGCCAGTGGGGCCGGGGGTCCCGTCTTGGTCTTGTCATCACTCTGCTTCTCGCGGCAGGAATTCTTGACGGGCACTTATGTAGGTGGCAGGCAGGTGATGAATGAGGCGGAGCAGAGTGCACAGGCCTGCGTGGGGAAAGGCCTCTGTGGTTTATTTTTCTTTGGTCAGAGATGTTTTTGGGCTGGCTGGTGGGTGAGCAGGTGGCCTGAGGCGGTGGGTGCATGGGTGTGGGGGGCAGGGGGCTAGGTATACGGGACCTGTACCGGGTGACATGTACAACGTCAGGCACATGTAGCTGATCCTCACCCCTTCCTAGAGGAGGGTATTTTCATGCCCGTTTAACAGAAGAGGAAACTGAGGCCCAGGGAAGGGTTGGTTTTCCGGGTCCCACTTTGCACCTCATCAGGTGTCCTCTCTGTAGCTCTAGCTCCACTCACAACCAGTCTTCCCCGCTCCAGGAACACCCAGGGCACACCCTGCATACCCAGGGCCCGTCCAGCTTATTCATGTCACTAACGCCTTCTGGGCGTTCTTCATCCCTCCCTGCCAGCACTGGCTCAGGCTGCCAGCCACCCACCCCGGATCCTGCAGTCCAGCCCCACACTGCAGGCTGTGTATTCTCAACCCTAAACCTGACCTGCTCACCCTTCAGAGTCCTGTCACAGGTCCTGTGATCTGGCCCTGGTGACCTCTCTCCTGAGCTTGTCACCCCACATGAAGGTTCAGGTTTCCCAGAGCACACCAAGCTCTCACCATGCCTGCCTACACTCTGGCTGCTCCTTCCACGCAATCTCTCCAATCAGCCAACTCCTACTTAACCTTGGAGGCCTGGCTTAACACCACCTCCAAGAAGCCTTCCTTGACAGCGTCCCCCAGCGCACTGGGTTCTTCTCTGAGCTTGCACATCCCCTTCCTTGAAGTGCTTCCTTCCCTGAGGGCACTTGCTCCGTGGTCAATCCCTGCAGGTCTGTCACAGTGAGCTTCATTCACCAGGGCTGAGGTCATCAGTGGTCCCAGCACTGGGCCCAGGGCCCTGCCCACATCAAGGACTCAATAATTGGACATCAAATGAATGGATGAGTGAGTAGCAGGAGGAGCCCAGTCAGGAGTCCTGGACAACAAGTTTGGTGATGAACTCAGGCTGGCAGCCCCAGGCACAGGCAGGCCAAGGCCAATGCTACTGCCCTGAGGAGGAAGGGCAGGGGGAGAGGGAAGGCGCTGGGGCCAGGCCTTGGGGGACAAGTTTGATCAAGTCCTGTTGACGGTAAGCAAAAGTGGCAGGGAGGGCAGGCGGTGGGGCTGCGAGGCCTCCCTCTGCCCGTTTGCAAGGGAAACAGACTTCCGAAGCATTAGGGCCCAGCAATGAGCACATTCGCCCTTTCCAGCCAATTAAGTGGTCACAAGGGGAACCACATGGAATGCAGGAGGAGGCCCCCCTCCCTGCAGTGATCCTGCAGCAAGGGCTCCTGGACAGCCCCAGCAGGCCGGGCAATGGTCACAGCCACAGTAGCCAGAAGTGGGGGCGAGGCCCCGGTGGGCATCTCTGGAGTGGGCAGTGGGCAGCCTGCTCACCAAATACATGGTGCAAACCAAAGAGCAGTCAGAGTGAGGCGCCCAAGGAGGCCTGGGTGTGGCAGCCCAGAATGCAGGGTCAGGTGAGGATAAAGCATCTTCCCAGGGCCGCCCGGACAGGGGAGGAGAGGGCGCAGGAGGCAAGGCATCAAGAAGCCCAGGTGCTAATATCATCCACATGGTAGGGTTACTATGAGGCACTGATGAAACTGTGCTCAGCGAGTGTTTGGTACACAGCACAGTACACTGTCAGTGCCACATAATGTTGGCTATTTTTATTATCAGTAACAACCATTCAGTGTGTGGGGCACCTGCCCTCACCTGCCGCCCATGCAGGTGCCCACTTGCTATCCTGGAGGAGGACTGGCTTGCTGTACGTACCCATCCCTGGTGCTCTCAGCTGTGGGTAGAGGGGACAGATGGTGGTGGGAACTGGTGGTGGCATCCAGTGGGTGGTGTCTGGAAGGGACATCGTGCAGAGGGGGCAGGATGCCTGATGCCAGCCCATTATGGGGGGTGATGGAGCCAGGATACACGCCTGCAGGGAAGCAAAGAAATATCACTGGGCTTTGGCCACTCGCTAGACATGGCTGTGGATGCCCCAGGAGCTGTGTGCCTGCTTATGGAGAAAGAAAGACATGAAGGGAAACCAGTGAGGCTGTATTCATAGGTTAGGAGTCCTAAAGGGGGAGACGATGGCCCCACTTTGCTCTGTTCATGCCGTGGCTGCTGGGCTGTGTTCAGGGCCGAGGTCTATGCAGAGAGCAGAGGTGGGCTGACGAGGGGCGTCAGAGGCCTGCAGTGGTCAGGCTGTGTGTGTGTGTGTGTTTACTGAGGCGAGGATTTGAGGAGGGCTCAAATCCCTATTCTGGGAAAGAAGGGGCTCGCTCTGCATAGCTCCAGGAGGAGACAGAGACCTTGGGGTGAAGAGAAGCATGAGAGAAGCAGACTCTAGCTCAGGGCTCAGAGCCGCTGCCGGGTAACAGGCTACCTTTGAGGAAATGAGCTGCCTATCCCCAGAGACATGCAAGCAGAGCCTGGATGTCCGCTGTGAGGGGTTCCAAAGAAAGGACGACTGTGCAAGCTGGCCTGGGAGACTCAGAAGGGATGCCATGGATGATCGTGTAGGCTGTACACTGCACAAGGGTCCTGACTGAGGAGAGGAGTTACCATGCTCTAGTCTTAGATTCTAAACCTCGAGAAGACACCTACAGGGTGACATCACCTTTTATCACCTTTTACTCCCAAGGGTCTTACCCTTGTTAAGAAAACAGGTGGACTAATGAGTCCAATGGGGACACTAGGTCAGTCAGATGTTGCTCCAGGGGCCCAATGGCGGGTCTGAGAGTAGTTACTGAGGTCAGTGCTTCCTTCACCAAGGAACCCCAATTAGAGGCGAGAATGAACTCCTACTCTGGGACTGGAGCCTGCGAGGGTCACAGCAAGGGTGGCAAATTTTTGATGTTCTTTATTTTATGGGGAAAAATGAAGCCAATTTTGTATCCCCTCTTTAATCTGGCTATGTTGATTTGAATTTTAATAGAAACTCACATCATTTTCCCCGAAATCAACTCAAGTTGATGCCCTGGGAGGACTCCGTGGACCCCAGAGCCACACCCAGAGCTGCACTGACACACTGCCCATTCTGACTGGTCAGCTGCTGTGCTCTGAGCATCACCCTAGTTATTATGAACCCAGACCCAACGCTCTTATCACCTCATAAGGACCATCTGAGAATACACCACGCTCTTTTCCTGGATGTGGTAAAGGAGGAACTTTTACCTTCTCAGGTGGTTGGGTTTCCAAGGCTAGCTCATCCTAGGCTGGCCCTTCCGGCCCAGGCTGCAATTCAGGGAGCTACTACCAGGAAATTGAGCAGGGATGGGGCAGGGATTGCAAGCTCAATGCCATAGGTGGCACAACTGGGAGTAAAATAAGTGAAATGGCAGGGGTTGCAATAGGGAGCAGTGGGGACTGTGGCACTACACAGTTTGTAGACCAAACAGTTTGCAACCCCTGGCCTAGAGTTAGAGCGACAAACATCCTATGGATGGGTTACATTAGGTGAAATTCTACTCTTACAATAACTGTGAATAATAGCTAATTAAGAATACACTATATACCAAGCTCTTTTCCCACACTATCTAGTTTAAGCACCTCAACAACCGTCAACAGGGGGGATAAAATGATCCCATTTTAAGATGAAGAAACTAAGTCTTAAGAACTTCAATGATTCATCAAAAATCACGCAATGGGCAGCTATCAGGCCTTCCAAGTAACACCAGTGATACCAAGAGAAAATCCACTTAAAGCCAGGCCCAGGAAATGGCCAGGGGCTGCAGCTCAGGCTGTGGCCTGGATGTCTGGCTGCGGGCCTCTGCCCAGGCTTCACTGCGGGCTGGCTGTGAGACCCAGGCTCTGAATGGGCTCTTGAGAGCCCTCTGCCTCCTGCCCTAGTCCTTCCCCTTCCCTGTCTCGGGGACCTCTGCTCACATCCATCTGCTGTCTCCCTCAGCCACACACCCCTCCTGGCGTGGGCAGGGAGGCAGTGGAGGGGACTTCTGTGGCAGGAGCCTGGCTCAGCACTGCTCATGGTTTGCTCCACTCACCACTCTCCATAGCACCTCCTCACCTGCCATCTTGAACCAATTTGGGGGCCTGACAGCTAGGAAGGCCTAGAATCCTGGTAAATCCTGCTCCCTCTCCCTCAGCCATGCTGGCCTCATGCTTTTCACGTCCTCACTGCTGCCCAACATGTCACCTGGGTCAGCTGAAGGAGGCCTGCCAGATAAGCTCCTGAAGAGAGCCGGTCTTTCCGGGCGAGAGACCAGCTGGCGGGAGCCTCCTCCAGTCAGATGATGAAGTTCAATGTTGTCCTCACCCCTCTGTTCTGGACTCTTCTGTCCACACTCGTCGAATCTGTCCCATTTTCTCCTGCCTTTGCCCTGCCCTGGTCCAGGTCCCTGCGTGTACAGCCCCCTAAGGATGAACACGTGGTGGGCGACTCGGTGTGCGAACCAGGCACGTTGAACACGTGAACAGATGGTGGGCGGGAACAAGGGAACCACTGCCTCGTGAGGAGCAGCGGGAGCGGGGCCGCCCTGGGGCCTGCCTGGCCTCTCCCCAGGATGCACTACTTCGGGCTGTAAATCAGCGTCATCAATCATCAGCCGTGAGCGCTTAACCTCTGGCCCTAACATCTGTTCCCAACCATGCCTCAGGTGTCTGCAGTAGGGTCTGCAGAACCTGGCAGCTGAATCCCAGGGGGACCTAGGACTCCTGGGTTTGCCTGGCGGGTCCTTCTTCTCCCCACTGCGCTGGAAGCAGCTGGAGGACAGGGACCAGCACAGAGCCTGGCACACAGCAGGTGCGCAGTACGGTGAGGTGTGGCACTGGTGGTTTGGTTAAGGACACAGCCTACAGCCAGACAGCCGGGGTTCAGACCTGCCTCTGCCATTTACTGGTTGTGGAGCCTCAGCAAAAAGTCACTTAAGTGCTCAAGGCCTCCATTTCCTCATCTGGAAAAGAGCACACTCACACGCACTTTATGAGGCTGACGAGAGGATTATGCCAGTTCACACGTACACGTGTAGTCCCTAGAACAGCTCCTGGTCAGTGAATGTTGGCTGTAGTGTTACTATGAGACAGATGAGTAAATAGTGACTCTTCTCCTTCACCATGAGCAACAATGATATGATAAAATTCCTCGTCACACCGGGTTTATACAAGTGATCACAATCACATCTGTTGTCACAGCAGGTCTGGGGTGGGGGAGAAACTGAGGCTCAAGGCAGGGGAGACACCACTCACTGTCAGAGCAGGCCTGCGCAGGCCTGGTATCGCCTGCCCCTCCCGCCCGTGACACTGCCTCAGTGACTTCATTCCTCATCTGTAGCCCGGGCTCACTGGGGATTGAATGAGATGATGTTTGTCAAGTGACTGGCCCAAACCGGTGTTCAAGAGATGGTTACTACTGGACCTGGCCCCTCTCCCCGGGACAAGCCCTGGGCTGGTATCTGGGAGATCAGGCTCCCAACCTGGATCTGTTGCTGACTTTTCGGACGGCCTTGGGTCAGTCCTTTTCCTGCCCAGACCTGAGTCCTCCAAGGATAAGAATGATGCGGCTGCAGAACCTCTGTCCCAGGGCAGCCTTTGCTCATCAGTCAAAGCCTTTCTTCCTGTTGAGCCTCAGAATCCTTCTCAACACAAGAGCTCCAGACACAAGAGCTGGGACTTGAGATGCAAACCTCATCCCTAGGCTGAGTCTCCCTAGGGTCCCTTCTCATTCTACTATTTCAGCAACTCTGATCCTGTGAGAGGCAGCCCATGGCAGAGGGGCCCCCTAGCTGGAGAGAGGTGGGTGTGGTCCCTCCTCCATGGGCCCATCCTGCTGGGATGTCCTCGCCCTTGTGAATCTGTTTGAGCACAGGCCCTAGAGAAAGGCAAGACACCTTCTCTTCCTGAGGCGGTTTAGTTAAGTGTTTTGACACAGTTTTAAATCTGCTACAGTTTTAAATCTGCTGCAGCTTTAACGTTGAGGGGAAAGAATTTTTTAAAAAACTAGAAAATAAAAAATGTTTAAAATGGTTGGAGTAATTCAAGAAATCCCAGAGGGTGGGAAGAACTTTCTGCTCTGATACTGTGGTTTCTTTGGGGGATAGGGTAGGGGCATAACACAAGTATTGTCATCTGGAATCCACAGGACACACTACCCTTTTCTGGGCTGGATTCCCAAGCAGCCAGGAATCCCTGCTGGGGCCTGAGACCTGCTCCGTGGCCCGCGTCTGCTGGGAGGGACAGGCAGGCTGCCTCAGCTGGACCAAAGGCTCTGAGCGTCCAGATGGATGGGCTACAGGGTCCCAGGAGTTTGGGAGCAGGCGGGGGGCCCCATCTTATGATGAGCTGGAAGCAATTATGGCCAAGTTGCCCACCTTCTTGGAGTCTCAGTTTTCTCCACTGAAGCAAGGAGTCATGGTGGGGAGTACATGGGACTTTAAGTTAAGTTCCAGACTTGAACCCTGACATAGGTCATAGTGTAGGAGCTGTCTTAGTGAAGGGGAAGAGAGGGGAGGGGAGGCCGGCAAGTTGTGTACAGTGGCTTGGAGACAAGAGGGAACATGGGGTGTTCAGAGAACTGCATCCAATGTGCCAAGGTTGGGGCAGGAGGCCTGGGAGGAGAGCCTAGGCCCTGCGACGAGGTCTGGGAGACGAGGCTGAGAGGAGCTGGGGCTTCATTTCATGGCAATGGGGAGCCACAGAAGAGTGTGGAGGAATGTACACCTGGTCAGATGAGCTGCAGAGGCAATAAAGCCCCAAGTGGGGGGGTTACTTCCAGGAAGTGGTGCCCACATGGCCCCTGGTGCCCACAGAGCATGGCTGTCCTCCCACAGGGCTGGGTACAAGAAGGCACCGTTCTGGGCTGGGCGCCTGGCCCTGTTCCCCCGCCTGCATACCTGGGAGCAGCTCCTGGCCCAGGGCGCGGCCACCCTTCCCGTCGCTGGCAGCCAGCTGTGTGGACGTGTGGAGCTGCTGCAGGGCCAGACACTCGGTCAGGACGTCGGCCTCGGCGTCGGGGCCTGTGTGCAGCTGGGGAGCGAGCAGAGGGAGAGAGGGTGTTAGCACAAGACCGCCTGTCCACGGGTGACCCCCAGCTGAAGGGATGGGGCAGGAAGGACAGTGGCCCCAGGACACGACCTCTCGCCTCTCTGCACCTCAATTTCCTCATCTGTAAAATGGAGCTAACTGGGTACATGGCTGAGCAGCAGATGTGAGATTGAACAGGCTGGGATTTTAATAGGAGAGTGTGGCTATGAGAGACAGGGAGAGCTGTCAGACCGAGGGAAGGAGGTGGGGTAGGAGTTTGATGGAAGCTTCCCAGACTGAGAGTCTAGGGACCAAGAAGTCCCCAGTGAGCCAAAGTCCACTGGGAGTCAGGGGAGGGGGGTTCCCGAGTCTCCCAGGAAGGGGTCTTGCCTCACATCCCTGCCAGGCCTGCTGCTGGGTCACTGGCTGGGAGTGCCCACAGGAGGCACGGCCCCAGCAGAGATGCTGAGGGGGCATCACAGTGTAGCAGCTGGGGCCTCCCAGGTGGCTGGAGGTCTGTGAGCAACATTCTCGGGGCTACCATGGGGTGACTGACACCGTGGGAGTAAGATACAGCAAGCCCGCTGTGAGTGTCTTTCCTTCCTCCCTTCCCACCAAAATCTTTCTTCCTTCCTTGCACAAGTTGCAGCAGAAATAGTCCAGGGCTGGGGACAGACGACCTGGGTTCAAATCCCACTCCACTTCTTCTTACTCCCTGTGTGACACTGGACAAAGGACCTCTCTGGCCCTCCCTTCACCTGCCTGTAATTAGCAACACTAACCAGCTCTCACACCAGACTGCTATTGAGGAGTGATAAGAGGAGGGGCATGGATGCTTGATGAAGGTGCTGTGACAAGGGCTGGCTCACTCCTCTGGCCGAGTCCCCTAAAGTCACATGACAGCGGGCTTGCTGGGTCAATACTTGGCCTTGAGGTTGTTGGCTAAAAGCAAGCTGGGGCTGGCAAGTCTTTGATCAATAACCCTCAACTGTTTCTAAGGACAGACTTGAGTGTGACACCTCAGAACATCTTCACATCTCCAGATGGGGCCAGACTGGCATAGGGAGGGGCTGACTGGGGCCCTCGGGCACTGTGGGGGTCATGCAACTGGATGGGAAGGGCCCCTTCTCCCAGGGTAATCCCAAAGCCTGACTATCAGAGTACTAAAGATTGACTTATCCAAACCTTCATTTTATCTGGGACAAAACTGACCCAGAGAAGGCAACAGCCTTGTCCCATATCACACAGCAGCTGGGAGTCAGCCCTGAGGGTTTTTCCACCCTCCCAGGCTATCAGAGCCAACACCCAGGCTTGGGGAAGGCCTGCCCAGCCTCCCGATGGGCTCTCGGCTCCCTGACCCAGCAGCTGTTTTCCATGTAAATTAAGTTTCTGGCAAAAGAGGGCCAAGGCATGTTCTTGCAGACCGCAATGTCGATCGGATTAGGAGCAGCAGGAGAGGAGAATTAAGGAAGAAAAGCATTTCTAATTCTCTCTGAAACGCATCAGGGCTGCCAAGGAGCTGTCATAATACAAGGGTCGCTCTACCCAGAAAGATACATCATCCCCGATGGCTCTTAATGGATGCTTATTGTTGGGAAGTTTGCAGATCTGCGGCCCCAGGTCCCTGGGGCTCGGTGCGAGCCAAGCAAGGGGCCTGGGAAAACCAGGGCAGGATTCTGGTCCTTGGGCACCAGTCTGCTTGGGACAGAAGGCTCCCTGGCGTGGGGCCTGGGCCATTCCCTGTCGCTGCCCAGGCCCCTCAACCTGAGAGCAGTGGAGGGAGCTCAGGCCCTGGAAGAAGATGGGTCAGGATGGGACTCTGGCTCTGTCACTCCCACCCTTTGTTAACTCTACGAGCCTCAGTTTCCACATCTCTAAAATGGGGTGAAAACTGCTCCATTCCCCATTCCTAGGGTTACAGTGAGGACTAGATGAGACATAGTCTGTGAAGCATTTCCTTCTCAGGGTGAACAGGATGTGGTGTGTTCCCTGGTGAGCTTACGGCACCCCCTCTGATCATGTTCCCTCTCTGCTCCACTGCCTCCAGTGGCTTCCACTGCCACCAGCGGCTCCCACTGCCTACACGATAAAGACCAGAGTCTTGAGCTGGGCTGTCCCCTCCCCACTGTCTTTCGCACTGAGGCCTGCTTGCCTCTCGCTCCCCATCTCTGCATACCCCCACTCCCTGGACCATAGCAGTCTGCATTCCCCAGCCTCTAGGCCTTTGTCTGCTTCATTCCCGCTGTGTCCACACTTCTTAGAATAGTGCTTGGAAAACAGTAGGTGCTGCACAAATCTTGCTGAACAAATTAATGAGCTTTTCCTCTCTGTCCTCCTCTGTCATACTGATGTCCCCAGATGGGCCCCTGGTGTTTCTCTTCCTCCTCAAACCTCCCTGGCACTCAGGCACCCCTGTTCCCATGGCCCCAATGGCCCTCGGGAGATGTGGGTTAAACCCAACAGGTAGGTTCTGCTCTCAGTTGCAGTCCCATCCCTCCTGCTGCGCTGGGTCCCTCAGCGGCTCACACGCCCCTGTCTAAGACAGTATCTGCTGCTTCCCCTGCAAACCTGCTTCTTTTTTAGATTCTCTGTCCTGCTGAAGAGGATCACCATCCATCCTGACCCCCAAAGTCTGACACTGGTGTTCCTTCTGCCAGTACCCCTGCCCAGCCGAGCAGTCATTAGACCCAGTCCCTCTCCCGCCACCTACACTAAGTGGGGGCCCACTGTCTCTCCTGCTCCCAAGCAGTGGCCCCTCTGCCTTGAGTTTTCTTCCAACCACCTCAATTCATTCACCACACAGCCCCTAGAGCTATCATTCAGGGTAACACGTCCCTCCTCTGCTTACAACCCCTTGATGATGGCACCCCCTGACGTCAGAACAGCCCAGACTCAACAGGGGTTCAGCTGTCCTGTCACCCCGCCCTCCACTCTGTGCCTCGCTGCTCAGCCCCGAGACAGGCAGAGTGTCCACTGGACCCCACACAGTGTTTCAAGCTTCAGTCGCTTTCTGGGGCACTGTCTTCACCTGCCCAACACTTACTCCTTCTTCAGGACTTAATGACAACATGCACCCACTTCCATTCTACACTTTGACTATGCGCCGAGTACTGTTCTAAACCCTTGACATGCATTTACTCATTTAATCCTCACGACAACAACCCTTTAAAGCAAGTCCTCTATTGCCCCCCCTGACAGAGGAACATGAACAAAGGAGTCAAGACATGTGCCCAAGGCCATGGGGCTCACTGCGGTGGGCCTGCAGTGCCCCCACCAGCCAGCCGCATGTCATTTTTCCCACCACCTTCTCATTCCCACCTTGGCAGGCTGAGCACCTTCCCTCTGCCCAGACTATTCTCTGCATATTTCTACTGCAGTCTTTGCCATATTGTACCCAATTATCCGAACAGTAGCTTCGCCTCTTCTACCTTAAATGTGCTCAGAATACTTCTATGAGCCTACAGCTGGGCAAGATCATCTCATGCAAAGCCTGTTTCATAATGAAGTGTTGGCTAGCTCATGTAATGTACTTTATACTGTAGTGCAGGGGAGGAACAGGACAGCTGTCTGGGAACAGAATGGCTGTTAGTGTATCAGTTGTTCACCCTTGGGGCTGTTTTGTGGTCGTGCAGCTGACTCTGCCCCTACCCAGCATCACCAGGGAGGGTCTACCGCACATCGAGAGCCTGGAAAATGATCAACATTAAAAATTCGAAGTATGGATTTTGCTGAATTTGTTTTGCTTTCACACCATTGTAAAGGTGAACCATCGTAAGTCGAACCACCCACTGGGGACCGTCTTGACACTCGGGGGCTGGTGGGAGGCAGATAGAGGAGGAGAGACAGTGGCATCCTCAGGTGTGGAAGGCTGAATGCATGCAAGGGGTGTGGCTTGTACCTGTCTTGATGTTGGATGGGAGGCCAGGGGGCCAGGGGGCGTCTGCCGAGATGGGCCTGGGACAGAGCCGCTTACCTTCTTACGCACCTGCTGCTCTTTGGCTGAATGGGCCTTCACGTGCTTGCGGAGGGAGCTGGGGTCTGTGTAGCGCTTGGAGCAGCCAGGGATCTGGCAGGCGTAAGGCTTCTGTAACGTCAGAGGGCAGAGGTGGGGGTGAGCGAGGGGCCACCCGCCAGGCCCAAGCTCCCACTGTGTGGCCTGCAGTGTGGAGGACGACTGGACGAAGGCCGGCTGCAGGCTCCTGCCCTGTCTCCCTTCCCGCCCCTGACCAGGCGGGGTCTGACCCAGCCAGGCCTGCCCATGGATGAGGGGAAGGTGCCTGGTAGCGAAGGAGGGGGTTTGTGTCTCTATTCTACCCTCATGCTGGGACCTCAGGTAAGTCACAGCCCCCAGGCCCCACCAGTCTCACTTTTCTCCTCTGCAAAATGGGGCCAACTGAGTTTGAAGGATTCTCCCAGCTGTGACACTGGCCCTAAGAAAAGTACACCCTTTGTGGCCCCCAGCTGCAGAGAAGCAACAAGTGGATCAAGAGTAAAGTGAGGTGGCTGCCTTGGAGAGGAGGAGGGGGAGAGGGGAAGAGAGGGAGACAGCACGAGGTGAGGGGGACACAAACATGGGGACAAGCTGGAGTAGGGCAGGGACCCAGGCTGGGAGCAACTGACCAAATCTTGCAATGGGTCCAAAGTCCCCAGACTAGTCCCCAGGCCACAAGAATCTCAGGTCCTCAAGTTGACAATCACGGGAGGCCAGAGGGGAACTGGATGTCAGACGCAGCCCCAGGGAGGCTGGGCGTCTGTGCTTTTTGTGTTCTTTCCCCTCGGGGCCCCCAATCACTCACCCAGAACATATCCTTGCCCACCGCCTCCCCTGGTTCCTGCCCGGACCACACCCCGCTCTCTGTACTTCCAATCTCCCCTCATACTCATAGCCAGAGGGCCTTTTTCCCAGGCCTGGCCATGCTCGTACCTTCTAAGATACAGACTCCCTGGTGCCCTCAGATACAGGGAGTCTCTGGGTGCTGAAGGCCCTTTCTGACTTGGGCCCTGCCTGAGTCCTCAGCCCTCCTCCTGCCCCTGTGCCACCCGCCCAGCCCTCGTCACCTCCTCTCCAACTGCTCCTCGGGTCTTCTTCCCTCTGGCAGCGCTGTCCGCCTGCGCTGCTGGGTCTGTTGAGTGGTGAGTTTTTCTCAGGGGAGGGTCCCTCTGATTCATCTCAGGTCCCAGGGACTGGCCCAGGACAGGGGCTCTGTGGCTCTAACTGAATTCTGAGCACCCCGTAGATGCCTTCATAAGACCTGGCTTGAAGACTCCAGCTGCTACCGGGGCTTGAAACCCCTGAGGCTCCCTTTTGGAATACATCTAGTGGTTCTGATTTCTCAGGGCCCTCTGGCCTCCAGCGACTGCAGGGGATGTGGCAGAGGGATGTTTGGAGGTGACGCGTGTGTCCCTGTCAGACAGGCCCACTAGAACTGATCCCAAACCTCAAGGTGAGTCAGCCCTGCTGGACCTCGAAGAGGGCAGATGGGAAGAAAAAAGAGATGGTCATACCTTGGTGCTGCCTCGGAGAGCTGCCAGGTTAAAGAAACGGAGGAGAGCAAAAAGAGAGACAGAGCAGTGAGAGGCTGGCCTTGCTGAAAGGAAAGTGTGGGCGGGAGGGGGGAAGGCAGGCCTCAGACTTGCCCCCACACAACCACACGGAGACACAGACACACACACACACAGGACCCCTCTCTCATGCACCTGACCCCCACCAACACACACACACACACGTGCACGCACGCACACACACACACACTTTTTCTCTCTCATGGGCCCTGCCCTGTCCTGTCCCAGTCCCTGTCCCTTGGGGACGCTGATACAAATCCGCAAGCTTTTGTCAAAAAGCAAACAAACAGAACTCCATGTGTGCAGGCGCACTTGCCTGGAAAGAGGGCATAAAGCTCATCTCTGTATTTGTTTTTCCAGGGCCTGACGTGTGCAGAACATTCCTCCGGCCCAGCTCCCCCATGAGCCCTCAGGAAACCCTGTGGCTGTCCCAAGCAGCAGCCAAGCCTCAGGCCTAGAGTCACTGCACCGGCTCCAAAGCCTTGTTAATAGCCGGACACTCATGGCCGTGCTGTGAGGATGGAGTGCCTCACAGAGCCCTCCAGGTCCGTGCTCAAGAACAGCTCTTCACCTCCAAGCCCTCCTGATGTTCAGGCACTGTGCTCAGCACCTGCCACCCATGATCTACTTTCAGTCTCACACTCGTCTGGTGAGAAGCATCCCCACTTTGCAGATGAGGAAATTGAGGCTGATGCTTTGCCCAAGATCTCACAGTGAGGAAGAGTGTATTTGCCACTCTGTGAGGGTTCCCCCAGTCTTCTGCAGCCCTGAACCTTCCAGTGAAGTGGGCAAGGGAGAGATTATCACCTCCCACCTTCCCTATAAGGAAGCTGAGGCCAGGGCAGTCTGTGGCCATCAGGACTCAAACCCCACATGGAGAGTGTGGGACACGACAGGATCTGGTCAGCATTTGGTCAGCGGTCACAGGCCAGGAAAGGAGGGACTCAAGTTTGCTGTGAAGACCCTGTGTTGGGCCCCCACCCCATCCATCGCTTCAGCTGATGCCCCCTTTCCTCTCTTGCGAGGTAGGTGTCTGAGGAAACTGAGGCCCAGAGAGGGCTGGGTGGTGCTCCTTGGACCTTGGGATCAGGTGAAGGGCTGGGCTGGAACCCAGGCTGGTTCTCTCCAGTCTGTCCCACCACTTTCATGCCCATGGAGAGAATCCCACATTCTCTGGTGCCAGAGGGGAGCTGAGGACACGACTGGGTCCCCTCTGCAAAACAAGGCCCAGCCTGTACGGCGCTGACCCGGTGGGCCTGAGCTCTGGGTGCTGGGAAAGCAGCCTAGCCATGCGGGGCCGCCTGTGGTGTTTCCGTGGGGCTGGTGCGAGCCAGGCCTGGTCTTGGCGGCTGCACCTCCCAGGCTTCACCCGGACCTTCTGGGGAGATGCAGGCCTGAGATAACCCTATGGGCTCATTCTGGGCCTGACCTGACCCAGCCCTCAGAGTTCTGTTCACACACCAAGTGGGGGCCAGAGGCCTGTTGCTCTGGGGCTGGGTCCAGGAAATGCAATAAAAAGCAAGGAAGGGGGTAAGTCAGAGTAGGTGACCCCGAGATGCCTGGTGGGACATCCCCCAAGGCTTTGGGGAGGGTGCAGAGAGGCCTGGTGCTGTCGCAGCTGCCTAGTGGCCTCTGGGAGATGTAAACAGGGTGCTGGGGCACAAATCGTCCCCCCAAGACCAGGACCCGGTGCCAAGGGCCCCGAGGGCTAGGCACGTGAGGAGGTAAGAAGTCAGGGGGATTCGTTAGCATGCCTCCTCATTTCATGTGCCCGACCCCGTGGCAGTGAAGCCTGAGAAGGGAGGGATGGGGACAGGGGGCAGGCTCAGGGTGGGGGCAGGGCTCTTCCCTCCTACTCTGTCCCCTCAGCTCTTCACTTCCCTAGGTGGCTGACACACCTGCAAGGGCACTGGACTTGGACTCGCGCAGACTGGGTTTCTGTCCCAGCTCTGCCACTTCCCGGCTGTGTGACAGTAAATGACTTCATCTCTCTGAGTCTGTTTCTGTATTTGCCCAACAGGGATAGGCTCCCACCTTGTGGTCTGTCACCAGGATTAAACTGGGGGAAGGTGTGTATGGTATTAGGGGAGAGGGGAGATGTGCAGAACCTTCTGCCCAGGGCCTGGCCTGGCCCCAAAACATGAATTCCCTGATATTTCTGCTATCCCCCTCCCTCACCTTTTTTGGGTGTTGGTTTTCCCATCTATGAAACCCCAGAGGGCCTCCAGCTCTGACCTCTGTTGTTTTTGTGGCCCTCCTGTTTCCTCATCTGTATGTCTGTGTACTAGACAGACTGGACTGGACAGATACTCAGGTCTCTCAGCACGCCCACCGCAGAGTTCCCCAAACATTTGCACAAAGAGCAGAGACACAGGCTGGGGGCCCACATGAGGATCTGGCTACAGACGAATCTCCTGTTGCACATGCAGGTTGGGGTCCTCCCAGGCTGAGTGCATCTCCTCACATAGGCGCTGTGACACTTGTGTGAGGCCCAGCTCTGAGTCAGCTCTGCCGGGTTTTCCAGCTGAGTGGGCAGTGAACCTCCCAGGACCCTGCTTTCCTCACCTGTCAAATGGGCTAGTGAGCCCCTGACTGGCAGGGTCAGTATGAGATTGTGGGAGACGATGTTGTAGGAAGCGCTCTGTTAATCGCTGAGGTCTGCATGCACAAGAGAGGACCCTTGTACTGACACTGTGACAGAGTTGTGTGTTATCACACTGTCTGACACAAACAAGGGAAAGAAGGTGGACACATAGGTATCTGGGGCCCAGGTCACTATTC
The DNA here is from genome assembly GCF_036321535.1 of Camelus dromedarius. NCBI lineage: Eukaryota > Metazoa > Chordata > Mammalia > Artiodactyla > Camelidae > Camelus > Camelus dromedarius. The sequence goes on along the minus strand of NC_087449.1, from coordinate 32,500,646 downwards.
CAGAGGCCAGGAGTCGGGCCCTGCTCACCTCAACTGCTCACCCACCGTCACCTTTCTCCACGGAGTGGGTGGGTGGAATGAGCAGGGAGAACCTGCTCTGGGGTGACTGACAGGCCCGGGGAGAGGATGCAGGATGGCGAGCCCACCCTCTCAGTGGGGATGTGCCTGGCCCAGCATCCCTGGGCTAAAACAGTAGTTCTCAACTAGGGGAGAGTTTAATACCTCCTCCTCAGGATTCCTGGCCATGTTGAAAGACCTTTTTGGTTGTCATAACTGGCAAGTGGGACATGGCTCCTATCTAGTGACTAGAGGCCAGGGATACTGCTAGACATCCTATAATGACAGTACTTTCCTCTCCCCGCAATCATCCTGTCCAAAACGTCAACAGGGCTTGAGGATGAAGTCAGGGTTTCTGCGCGGGGCCGGCTGCCACCCTGCATTAGACAGGTGGGGGTAGTGTGCACGTCCTCCACCCCTCACCCTCAGCCTCTGCCCTGGGCCCTACCGTGTCCAGGTGGGTGCGCTGGTGCTTGGCGCGGTCGCTGGAATTGCTGAAGGCCTTCTGACAGCCTGGGTGCTGGCACAGGTACGGCTTCTCGCCCGTGTGGCTCCGCAGGTGGATCTTGAGGTTCTCCAGTCGTGAGAAGGCCTTGCTGCAGCCTTCAAACTGCAGGAGAGGCCGGTGAGGGGTGCTCTGCAGCCCCTGGAAGGCCCACCACACAGCCTGGAAGTGGGCCCCAGCATCCTCTGCCCCCTAGCCCCCGGTCCTGCCCAAGGTCTCCAGGTGTCCCCAGTTCAGCTCCCCATGAAGTGCTCAGGACCCAGACTCTATCTGGGAAGGCCTGATGTGTCCAGAACAAATGCACTCTTGACTTAGCAATCGCCCCTAGGGCTGAAGAAAAAAGTGGTCTTTTCATCTCTGGATCTGGATGGATCTGCCCCCCAGTGGCATCTGAAAATGACGTGCTGCCCTAACAGCAGCACAGCCCTGAGTGCACAAGATGCAGGGACACATCCAGTGCAGACAGCCCTGGATTTGGAACCCAAGACCTGGATCTGAGTTAGGCTCTGTCCCAGTGACGTTTGTGCAGTGCCCTTGACTTTTCTGTGCCTTGTATCCTTGCCTAGAAACTTGAGACTGTGTGGTCACCACTCAGGGCTAATATGAAGGCCCCCAAGGCGTAGGACACTGACTGTCAAAGGGCTCTGCCCACCTGGAATACAAGTATTGATGCTGACTGCTGTCAGAGCAATGACCACATTTGTAAACTCAGTGTCTTTGATTTATCATTTGGCTGTTTATCTGGGCAGTGGGCATGTGGTGGGTACAGCATAGACATGTGACTGATGCCCCTGATCCCGGCAGCCTCTGCCCAGCTCTGCCCTCTCTCCCCAGAATCCTCTAAGTTCAAACTCCCCCCTCCCTTCTCTACACAGCTACCTGAGGAGGCGCTGATGAAGGAATGGGACTGCACTGTTCCCACCTAAAGCCCTGCGGGCCTGGCTTTCAAACACCCAGCCCTCCACACCTTCCAGCCCCTCTTGACTCCCCACCAGAGATCCACAACAGCAAGGGTCTGCAAGGCAGTTTCAAGCCTTTGTTCACACAAGGCACTCAGCAAGGAATGCCCTATCTCGTACAGTCCACCCAATCCCCCTTCAGCCTTCAGAGCCCAGCCTGAATGCTGGCAGGCAGAGCATTCCCTGGTTCCGGTGTGGCTGGCTACTCCTTCCTGTTTCTCCCCGCTGTCTGGCCACCATTCCCATGGGGCTCGCCACGGGCGGGAGGAGGAACTGACACCGGCCCCACCTGCTCCGTCCGTCCTGGCGTGCTGCTGCGTGTTTCACCACACAACAACCGTGAAATGCGTGGCCTCACTGTCCCCACCTCAGAGACACACGCTTCCTGGGGTGACCACAGGGCTGGAACAGGATGCAGACCACATCTAGCACCAAAGCCCAGGTGACTGCCATGCCTGCTGCCTTCCAGGGCAGGTGGGCAGGCGGAGGTGACCCTCGAGGAAGAAGAGATCAGAGGAGACCAGGCTCCCTCTCCTGAGCCATGGGTTCCATCCCCCAGGCCAGGGCAGACGTGATGACCCAGAGACAACGCCGGTCGGGGGCAGGCTCCCTCTGCACCTCTCCCTTAAAGGCCTGGCCACAACTGCAGGCCGTGCTCTGCTGGGACTGGTCCAAGGCAAGCTGCCCACAGCTGGATTTTAGAAACTGTTCCGCTTCCTATTTCCAGATGTTGTGCCTTTTCTGTGCATTAAAACCAGAAGGAAATCCTGTTTAGGGAGTAAATAGGCCACAAGCGGCAACCCCCACCCCTTCTCCCTCCTGCATGGCTTTGTGCCAAGTTCACTAAAGTGAGGCGGAGCAGCGGCTGAAGAGCAGGCTGCCCCTGGGCCCCCAGCCAATCCCTTTGTTCCTCTCTGGCCGAGCCGCAAGGGTGGACATCTGAGGCGGGAGGCAATAACTCCTCGCGTGCTGCGTGATGTTCCTGACTTTGGGGGGCGGTCTGCCGGACTCCAGGGGTCCGTCTATCCTCTCCTCCCCACCAGGGTCTGTGCGCCTGTCTAGCCAACCCTCCGTCTCAGCGCAGTTGTTCCCACCCCCAGCCTTTGGGCTGTGCCCCTCCTGGGACACTTTCCTTTCCAACTCACTGACAATGTCATTCAGACATGTTTCAGAAGTCCAGGATCTGCAGCTTGGTGTTCATGGTCTTCCAACACGGCCCGACGCCTCTCCTGTCTGCATACACCCCACACGCTATGCCGTGTGGGAGTGATCAGCCCTAAACACGTAGGGGCCTTTCGTGCCCCCAGGCCTGCTTGCTGGGGCTGTTCCCTCGAAGGGACGCCTTTCCTTCCTTTGCTCACTAAGCAGACATCTACTCGTGGTGCTCAAGCACTACCTCCTCTGAGAAGCCTTTCCCACACCCCCCCCCAGCTGCTCAGTCACACCCTGAGCTTGCAGCGAGAAGGTTTTCACTGCACATCCATTGCCCTGTCTTCATGTCTTCTTGAGAGTAGGGCTGGTATCTCATTCATGGAACAAAGGGTAGGTTAGAACTGTGATGCAATGGTGGTGAGAAGAGGGGTGCTGGGGCCTAGGGGTGTACACATCTCCCTCCAATGTTCACTGAGGTACCCCATACCTGTGCAGGTGCCCTGCGCCCATCCTGCCCGCCCCCACCCCACGGGAACTTCCCTGAGCTGACTCTCAGGCTGGGGTATAATAAGCAGCTGTCCAGGGCATCATGATGGGAGAACCGTCCCTCTAGGTAGAACCAGAGGTAGCAGCAGGTGGAGAAGGGGTGCTGCCCCATCAGGACAGGTCTGGGATGAGGATGCTGCAGGCACTCCCAGCAGAGCAATGCCCCTATCAGGGCCAGCATCCCAGACATGCCAAGGCCTTGAGGTCCCCCCCTTCACCAACCACACAGATGGGCTAACAGAGGCAGAGAGAAGAGGGCAGGGACGCTCATGGGTTCAGCTCCTGTGTGCTCACTCTGCTAGGCCTGGTACTGTCACTAGTGTGACCCAGCATCCTCTCCATGCCCTCAGGGCAAATATTCCTCCCCTGCTGTCGGGAGCTGAGGCCTGGGGGAAGCCAGCACAGTGGTTGCAGACATGGACCCTGGCGTGGGACGACCAGCTCTGTGTCTAGTCTGTTCCACTTCTGAGTGATCTGAGATGAGTCCCTTCAGCTCTTTGAGCCTCAGTCTCCTCATCTGTAAAGCTGGGTGAGTTCTACCAACCATGGGTAGGGGAGGTGGTTGCAAGGATTTCACAGTAAATGCTCAACATCATCATTGTAGCTAGCATTTAAGATCACAGAGCGGGTAAGTAGCAGAGAGGCATTCTGCCTGGGGTGGCAAGTCCCTGGCCTGCTGCCCCTCTGCAGAGTTGGAAGAGGGTGTGTGTGCGATGTCCTACTCGGCGTGGTGGGCTCCCATGCCCCACCATGTCCCGTTCCTCCTTCTCACTCCTTAACCCCTCACCTCACTACCCATCTTCTTCCTCCAGCCTGATATCCACGCTAACCCACCCAACACACCCTGGGCTCTCCAGCCCTTGGCTCAGGCACATAAAGGAGGTGTCAGCCTGGGCATGTCTCGAAGGGCAGAATGCCTCAGCATCTCTTTTAATGGAGAGCTACCCTAGGGCTGTCCTGGCTCCACCTCTGAGGAGTAGGCACCCTGTTCAGGTCTGCTCCCCCTCCAACCCCACCACCTTTACCCTGGAGAGCCAGGACTGAGCAGGGTGGTGGACATAGAAATCCTCACCCAGGTATTCTGGCTGGTGTGACCTGGCCCCTGGCAGTGGCTTGGTGGTCTCTGCCCCCTCTAACTCTCACACCCACACTGTTGCATTTCAGCGTAAGAGTGGCCTGGGTGCAAATCCACACTTCCCAACTGGATGACCTTGGGCAAGTTCATTTAACTTCCTGGAGCCCATATTCCTTCACTGTAAATGGAGACATCACCTGGGCACATGGTGAGTGGGTGCTCCTGTGAACCACAAAGCACATGCAGCATCTGTGGCCCAGGACCCTGATGCCAACCGTGCCTACCCAGAGAATTACCAGGCACCTCTTACTCAGGATGATTTTGAAACACACCAGCTCACATAATGAAACACAACAAATTTATCTGGCCAGAAGCAAAGGCTCGCATGCCACGGGCAACAGAGAGAGTTGCTACTGTGGGTAAGGGGTACACAGGGGAGAAGGAACAGAAGGGACATCTAACAGTCTAGAAAAATGTAAGAATGGGTGTTAGGTTTTTCTTATTTACTTAGCATGGAAAAACATTAAAGTACGTACTGAGATGAAACTGGGGTGAATTCACAATGATGTAAGTGACTGGGTGACACCCTCTCAGTCACCTATTAGGGGCTGGGTGCTGTGTGTGTTTCATTTAATTATGACAGCACACTATTCTGGTGAGGCTCCATCCAAGCCCCACTCTGCAGAGGAGGAAAATGAGGCTCAGAAAGCTGACATCACAGGCTCCAGGCCACACAGCCAGTAAGGGCAGAGCTGGGATCTGATCTCAGGTCTGGCTGATGTGCAAGTCTGTCTGTATGTGTCCCTAACTGCTTTGGCCACTGCCTCAGGGACCCCTACACAAAGCACCAAAACCAGGCTATGGCACTTGGGAGCTATTACCGTGATTTCCAGCTGGGCTCACATCCTGGGTTCCTTCCCAGGCAAAGCCAGGCCCAGCCCTGGATGCAGAGCTGATGCTGGGAAAGGGAGGCGCCCTCCTCTCCCCTGGCGCCTCTGAAAGGAGATGCCACCACATAGACAGAAAAGCCGAGGCGATTCAGTGGAGAAGAGCGAGGCTGGCTGAGGCACGGAGTGCAGAGCCTTGAAAGGCCCAGTTCCCACATGTGGGGCATGTTACAGAAGAAGACTCAAATAACGGGGGAAAATACCCCGGGAACCGTGAAGCCGTAGACCATCTGGAGTTTTATAGTAACAGGCAGGGGAAAAGCAGAACCTAATTGAAAAAAGTCCACTGCAATCCATTACCGCTGCATGCAGCTCACAGAACCAAGGGCAGGAGATGAAAGATGGAGAGGAGCCGTCCCAGGAGCTGCGGAGGGGGCACCAAGCCCGAGGGCTCCTCAAACTCTGGCTGAGGGGCGGGGAGAGGGCACTGGGTCTGACGTCACAATCCAAAGGGCTGGGCTCACCTCACTCAGTAAGCTGCCCTCTCTGAGCCTTCCCTGCATGTGTGAAAGGGCTAAGTGAGGTCATTCCGGGCAGCCCCGGAATGGAGCCAGCTACTGCTGGGCACGCCTGTTCTCCTGCTCTGGGCCCTGAGGAAGGATCGGGCGCCCTGTTTTACACACGAGGTGTGGGACACTGCCACAAGCCAAAGGCCACGAAGCCAGGCAGACAGAAGTTTGTGCTGGGGCCCCACCACCAACAGCCATGAGCTCCAGCAAGTCTCGTGCCATCTCTACCTTCATCTTTCTCCTCTCTAAAATGGGGCCGGCGAAAACGGCTGCTAGAAATAAACAGGAGGACGCGCCCACCACAGGACCTGGCGCACAGCGGGTACCTAAGGAACGTCAAGTTTCCTCCCTGCAGCTGACGTGGTCCAGGGAGGAGGGAGGCCCCTTTTCTCATGCTCTGGCTAAGGATCTGGACACAAAGGGCAAGGAGGAGGTTTGGGGGAACAGGGCACATGGGCAGGGACAGGGGAGGAAATGCCTCCAGTTTTGGCATTTGACAGTGACTTGCTTCTAAACAAACACATTTCTGGTTTAAGGGTAAAATATATTGGGTTACAACAGTCTGGCAGGCCATTCGGGGATCAACTTCTCATTTTTGTACAAACTTTTACCCTACTTTACAACAATGACTTGGATGGGAGAGCTGCACGGTGCCAGATCCTTCTCTAAGATGTCAAATAATTCTGGGTTTGGCCAGCTTGAAAGGCCAGTCAGTTGGGAGCTGAGGTCCACTCCTCATCCCACACCCGGGGAAGGGGACTGTGCCCTGCAGTTACTGTTCTCTGAACCCCATGGGGTTTTCCACAGGGAAATCCTCAGAGCCTCGTGCTTCATGGGCCCCTAGGGGTAGGTGGAGGCAGGAAGGGGAGGGACAGATGTGGAGAGTCCTGGGAGGTGAGGCTGGAGGGCGCCAGCCTGGACTGTGCTCTGTGAGGCTGCGAGGGTCTGGTCCAGCTGCGGTACCCAGTGCCGTCTGAGTGAATGAATGAATGGGCAGACAGGAGCAGGAGGGAGACTATGGCCATAACAGCAGCTGCCTCACTGCACCGGGACTGGGCTAAACGCTCCCCAAACACCATCTCCCAGTCCCATTAGGCCAGCACAACAAGCCCCCTTGTTACAGAGGCAGAAATCGAGGCCTGGGGAGTTTATGTGAGAGAGACCCTAAGCTTAGGACTGACAGAGCCTGGGTTTGCCTCCAGCGCCCTCTGTGCCTGGGCCCTCTCCTGTCCTAGGCAGCCAGGCCCGAGGGGCACCAGGAGATCCAAAGCCAGCATGGGGATCTCTCTGCAGCTCTTGGCTCTCCAGGCCTTCACAACCATCTAGAGAAGCTGGCGGGCCAAGGGAGGGGTGGGGGCGCACAAAAGGCAGAGGGAGACTGGGCCAGGGGGCCTCCCTCCCCCTGCTCGTCAGATTGTGCCTGCCCTTGAGAGGAGATCTTCAAAGCTGGTGGGGTGGAGCTGTAGACCCCTGGTTTCTTCCTCATTAGGACTGCACTGGAGGCTCTGGGCTGGGCCCTTCTCCAGCAGGAAGTCCCCTTTCTGGGTGAAAAACGGATTCCTGTTCCTATCCAGCGAGGGCCAAAAGGGCTAGGCCATCTTTCCAGAGTTTGTGGAGCTCCCCAGAGTAGGAGTGGATGGTAGGGTTGAGTCAGCTCCCAGGGAGACAGTTGGGATGCAGGGAGCATCCTGTGCTTAGCTGTGGCACACTGTTTGAGGTGTGGAGAGAGGTTCGGCCAGGGGCCAGGGCCCAGCAAAAGGTACACTGAACAGAACGGCTGACACACACACACACCAAGCCACCAGCCACCAACCCAGAAATGTAGACACACACACACACACACACACATACACACACACACACACACACATTCTGACACCTCTCCTGCCATCCGAGGCACACGTCAAAGACACAGAGCTGAGGACACCAACACACAGCACTGACACACACACACCTCCCACGCAGGGACTCGTGCCACAGACACAAAGGCCAGCACACACATACACTCACACATATACCCAAGAACACCCAAGCCCCAGACCCCACCACAGGCACAAACATACAAACTCCTCGGACTCCAGATACACTGACACGCAGCCCCACACACAGCACGAGCCAAAAGTGGCTCACATATCAGAACACAGATGGCCTCGTGGTGGTTTGTGGATGCACAGGGAGAGACACTCACCCGGAGGCAACATCCAGCAAAGGCTTCCAAGAAGTCAGTGGACAAAGACATCCTCACACCAACATCTCGACACCCATCACAGCCAGATGTACGGATGGTCATGCTCCCACAAGTCTCCACAAGGCTCCAGGCAGCCCAGGGAGCGGTGCTGAGGCTGCATGTGGGAAGAGCCGCTTAGCAACTGTACCTCCTGACTTTCCCGTGGCAGCTGGACCGGCTTGGCTTTGGGGAGGATACACATGGCCGGAGAGAACATGACAGGGCCACAGGTCACCTCTAGCCCAGTGCGCACGCCCCCTCCCAGCTCCAGCCACAGGCCTTTGCCCATGCAATGTCCTCTGCCTGTCCAGCCCTCCCTGCCCTTCCAGGCTTAGCTCAAGCCTCAGCCCTCTTCCCCACCTATGCCAGGGCTTCCCTAATCCTCCCTGTTCCTGCCCGTCGCTGAGTGCCCGGGACCTCGTTCTGCCTGATCACCACCTTGGTGCTGAGGCCAGGACTGCCTGTCTCTCACTGCTCGCCCTCCGTGCAGGCACCGCACACTCCCAGGGCCTTTCTGGTGCCTGCCTGGCCTCTAGGAGCTCACCCCCAGGACGGGAGAGCCACTCTGTCTCCACAGCCGAATGAGAAGCAGAAGCACCTGGTCTATTTGCTGAGACGACACCTTTCTAGGTGGGTCAACATCTTTCTAGGTGGGTCAACATCTGCTCCTAAGACCTGGGGGTGAGGCAGGTGAGCGCTGCTCCAGGAGAAGGGAGAGGGGCTGTGGTGAACGAAAAGGTTCTCTCTGGCCCCAACCCTCCCCCAAATAAGCTAGTGCCCACATCCGGGGCAGGACATCTCCCCACACCAGCACAGCCTGGGGCTCAGGTCCAATTCCTTCTCTTCCTGGCCCCTGTGAGCCTCAGTGTGCTCCCCACAAAATGGGGTGACACTTTTGGCCCCAGAAACCTATTATGGACATGAGGGTGTGGCTGTGGTATAGGGCACAGGACAGGTGCTCATAAAATGTGAGTCCTCCTTTAGGTTCCTCTCCTGAATTCCAAGAAGAAACAGCAGGGGATGGGTCTATGATGTGAAAAACATTAAAGTCTGAAGGCCCAATTCCAGCCCTGGCTCTGTCACAGGTAATGTGTGACCTTAAACCAGTCACCTTCCTTCCTTGGGCTTAACTACGCCAGGGCCACCTACCCAGGACTGGTGAGTGCACAGGTGGCAGCTGCATTAATTAATGGGCCCACTCCATTCTGGGGTTACCTGGGGAGAAAGGAGATCCAAAACAGTCCACCCACTGCCTGAAAAAAACCTCACGTGGGGTCAGCAGGACTCCTGGCACAGGTACAACATGCAAAGTTCCCGCCTGGGACTGTTGGCGGGGGGGGAGCAACCTGTCCCGTGTGCACCTGGGGCTCAGATCCTACCAGGAACGTGCCATGAGGCTCTAGGTCCTTTGGGAGGGTGGAGGGCTGGGCCAGGCCACTGGTGTGTGTCGCTCTGAGGTATCAGGGGCTCATGGAGGTCATGGCGGGGGTGTGGGGTCACGGATCCTACTGGAAAGGAGGTGAGCGATTCCCAGGTGCTCAGGAACAGAGCCAGGTGACTGCATGTTTATTGGGGCTGCTTGGAAGGTGCAAGATGGTTCCTAAATCACCTTCAGGGACATCCAACGAGTCTCAATTAGGTTGGACCTGACACCTGGGGCCCAGTGGGATAGATGGGCCAGCTGACCTGCCTCAGCATTGTCACCACTCTCCCACCCAGCTGCCCACATGGATCCACTGTGTGGCCCTGTGATGGCAACTTAGGCCCACACCCTGAACGGGGCCATGTGGCCCTACATCGCATGCTCCTACCACTGATCGAACCCAGTGCCTAGATTCACAAATAACGATGGATGGAAGGAACGGTGACAGCCCGGCTCTCATACTGCAGCTGTGAAGGAAGGTCAATTGCCATTAGGAACCAATTACACAAACAAAAAAAAACCCAAATGATATTCAAGCTATGGAAGGGATGAGAAGCTGGGAAGAGAAAGGGGCTAACCTTTCCAGTGGTCAAGTGCCTCAGTCTGTAGAACACCTCTCCTCCTTGGTCCCACCAGCATCACAGCAACCCCAAGAGAGGCAGGACCAGGGCTCGCAGGCTTACTCTGGGGCTCCTCAGCAGTTGGGAACCGCTGTTGCTGTCACCCAACCCCCAACTGCCCCACTGTGTGGGGGACATCCAGCTGTAAGCTGGGCACCTGGTCAGTTCAGCCACAGAGAAGTCCCCTGGGCCAGGTGTCCTAGGAAAGTCCCTTTCCCTGCTGGGCCTCAGTTCACGTCTGTCAAATGGGTATGTAACACAGGCACATACCCTACCCAAGTGTCTCAGGGAGGAGATAACTTAGCAGACAGCAGAAAAGACAGGAGTGAGTTCCCGGCTTTTGGGTTTCAAAATCCCAGGCCTTGGGGCCAAACAGAAAGAACTCTGGGGACCGAGATGAGTCATGCACAGTTAATATTTCAAATGATTTTCTTCCATAAACCCATCTGAGAGTGCCCAGCACAGGGTCTGGCACACAGTGGGCTTGCGTGAATATCTGTTAATGAATGAAGGAAGGAAGCAACTAACGAGCCTTGAGGGAATCGTGGGGCAGGGCAGGAGCCCCCCAAATTAGTGGAGGCCAGGAGAGGCTTAGTGGGGAGGAAGAGCAAAGCTTCCTGTGTTCCCACCCCTGGAAGATGCTCCGGCTAGGAAAGGGACACTAGAGGGGAAGAAGGACATGGGAGGTGGCAGGGTTCCCTCAAAGTGGGGAGGCTCAGAGCTCTGCCCTTTCACTCCGGGGCCAGGCTCCAGCATGCTGCCAGCACCCATAGCTAGGCTGTGGGACCTGAGGCAGGGCTCCTCCCTGGCAGGGCCAAGGGCAGGGCTCTGGCTATCTCAGGAGGTCCCTACCCAGCATGAGGGTGGAGATGTTGAGTCCAAGCTGGCCCAGGGGCAGCCTTTCAGATGGACAGACATAGGTGGGCTCTGGTCAAAGATGGGGTGAGATGCTAGATGGCTCAGCAGGTGCCAGCATGAGAAATAACTCTGAGGATCCCTTGATTCAGTGTAAGCCCCCGGCACCTCACAACTGAGATGCAACTAAGAGAAAAGATGGGCAATGCTCTGTGAACTACCTGAGATTTGCTACCTAGCATTATGGAGGGAGTTCTACCTAGCAGAACAGGGAGGGAGTTCAAGGAAAAATTTAAGTTAAATTTTTTTCTGTTGCACTCATTTGTGAACTTTAGGTTCAGACCTGACATAGATTTGCAGATACTAACTACTGTATATAAAATAGATAAACTAGTTTCTACTGTATAGCACAGGCAACCATATTCAATATCTTGTAGTATTTATAGCGAAAAAGAATATTTGTGTGTGTGTGTGTATGGCGGAAACATTATGCTGTACACCAGAAATTGACGCAACATTATAAACTGACTATACTTCAATTAAAAACAAACAAAAAAATAAAATAGAGATCATTGTCTGTCCCCCTCACAGGGATGTGGAAAAGGCAGAAGGGAGGAAAACCGACCCTGAAGGGTGTACCTCCGAGTCAGCGGGGGCAGCATCCTTTCTGTGCACTGCTGTCTGTGCTCATCAGGGCACCCGGGACAGAGGGTGATCCTTCACCCTCTTTCCCAAACAGCATGGCCCAGGGCACCCAGGGAGCAGAGGCGGCAGCAGGACTGAACCCAGGGCTGTCTGGTGTCAAAGCCCTGTCCCTGTCCTCACACTGCAGTCAACAAAAAGCCGAGTGTTCTGTAGATTTATGAAACACTAGGCCATGGGGAAGAAATGACTAGAAACGAAGAATTAAATGTTTCACATCACCAGAAAATAACAATATTAGCAAGCACAGCCACCACACCACTTAAGATCCCCTGAAAATGTTTACTTCTTTAAAACTCAAATTCTCCAGCTGGAGAGACAACACAGGTTAGAAAGCTCTGGAAGGCTCTGCGCTTCCCACCACTCACCTGCGCCTGGAGGGGGAGAGGAGGGGTCTGAAAGGGAAGTGTGCCTTCTGCTGGGCCAGGCAGGCATCCCACTCTCATGGGAACCTTCTGTCCCTCGAGCAAGGGAGAAATACCCTGTGGTCGCCACACGGAAGAACGAGCAAGTAAACTGAAAAAAATTACAACCATATGATAAAGCAGGAAGGGGTCCTTATGGAGGAACACGCTGCGAGGCACTTCGCTGAGAACCAAGGGGGTGGCAGGAGGGGCGTCCCAGGGAGCTGGGCCCCGCCCAGATGCCTGGCTGTGCAGTCCGGCTCAGGCGGGACACCTGGAACTCATTAGCATTATGTCAGGAATAATGTAAAATTAAAACATTTAGCTCTGGCTTCTAAAATTAAGGAGGACAAAAAGAGAAGGATGCCATTGTGCTGAGCCACTCAGCTACGACTTGGGCACCAATAATTTACAGAGAAAAAAAATCACTGCCTTGCACTTGGGCCCAGCCGGGCCCTTGAGCTGCCAGCGGGAGCTGAGGACTGAGAGCAGAGTCTGCAGCTCTGTCCTGGGGGAAGGACGTTGGGAGCCTGGGTGGGGCTGGTGCCCAGGCACAGGTGAGGCCTTCTCCCCACGGCAGTAGTGCCAGATATATGCCAGTCCTGCCACTGTCCTCACTAGCTTTCTGTCTCCATCCTGGCCAGCGCCCCCAAATCCACCATCTCCCTGTAGCCAGAAGGACTCCTAAATTGTAAGCCTGACCCCATCATTGCTCAAACTCACTGATGGCTCCCTACTGCTTTCAGGATACAACCCAAGGCCCTCAGCCTGGCATTTTCAGCCTCCCATCATCTGCATCTGGGGGCCTTCCAGTTGTGGCTGGCTCCCCAAGCTCCCTTCTCCCTCTCTAGTCTCCACTAACACTGACTACTTGGGCTCTTGGAACGTTATACCTCTGTACTTTTGCATATGCTGTTTCCTCAGCCTGGAGTTCCCTCGGGTGCCCGGGCTCAGCTCCAATGGTGGTTCCTCTGCAGAGGCTCTGGGCTCTGGGGCAGATACTGGGCCAGACTCCTCTCTGGGTCCACCTTGGACCAGGGGTAAAAGGAAGCTGGCTGGGCTGGGCTGCGTGGGGACCTGAGATTCACACAATGTCAGGACTGGCTTGGAGGCCCCTTGGAGGCCCCCATGTTACAGGTGGGGACATTGCAACAGCCCAGAGAGGGCATGGCTGCCCTGAATCCTTAGGGCATGCTCATTCTGGACTACTCTGAAGTCATTCAGGCCCAAGTTCAAATCCTGACTCTGCTCCCACTCTGTGACGGGCGCAAACCACCTAACCTCTCTGAGGCTCAGCAACTTTGCTGTCATTGTGAGGATGGAAACGATGGGGCCGTGGAGCGTCAGCCCAGGCGCTGCTCCAACACCACCCACTGCCACCAGTGGCCCCAGTGCAGACAGAGAAACTGAGGTCCGAGGACAGGGAGTCAGTAACAGGATGGAGATGAAGGCTCCTGGCTCCAGGAGGCAATCTGGGCAGAGTTCACAAAGCCTGACTTATCTAGGAGCAGAAGAGAGCAGACTGGCTCTTCATTCATTTCTTCACTCAGTCGTTCACTCGGCTAAGTGCACATAGCTAAGTGTCCAAAATGCACTTTGGTGAAGGAAGCAAGCTACCAAACAGCAAGTCTCGTGTGATGCCGTCCTAGTAAAGAGTATGATCATCACATACGCAGAGGGAAGTCTGAAAAAACACTCTTGACATGTTGAACAGTGGTTATTTACGAGGGCTCTAGTTAGGGGTAACTTTTCCTTTTTTCTTTATACTTTACTCTCCACTTTCTACCTGATACATTATACTCTTGCTTTATATTTTATACTACTTTGTTTTTGTTAAAGTTTTTTTTTAAAGTCACAGTGGCCAGTATGGTACTTCCATAGACAGGTTAGGTTGCAGAACTAGACTTCTTTCTTAATTCTGCATGTGGCTTTGGGTGAGCTGTCCTGCACAACAGGACCTGGGGGTGCTCACACCTTCAATGTGGAGCCAGAAAAGATCTGAGTCAGGGCTGGACCTGACACTTGCTCCTGTCCTATGTGATGTGGGTGAAGGACTTCCCTCTGAACTCAGTTTCCACATAAATACAACATGATGACCTCCAGAGGGGATCTGAGGATCAAGGAAGATGTGGACGGCAACCAACTTTCAAAACAGCTGGGGACACAGCCCATGATGACAGCTGTGTGCCTGCATCAGGAGCCCAGGCCACCCCATGGGATGCACAGAGGGCTGCCTCCTCCCTGGGAGACATCGCCAAGCTGTTTCACACTTGGTGACCAGCGATGACTGAGGAGTCTCAGGAGATGGAGTGGCCGGCTCAGGTAAACAGTGGACACAAATGAGCTCACTCCTAGAGCAGAGGATACACTGGCAGGTCCAAGCCACAGGACTGCATGGGGGGCGGCAAGGCTGAATTTCACTTCCCTGCATCAGGGAGGAGTGAACGCTCCTTCAACACCCTTTTCTGCAGCCTCAGCCGAATGTCTGGGGATACGTCTTTGAGCCATCTGGATGGGCTGCGGGCTTGGGAGCAGGCAGTACTGGGTTGCTGACTGGCTCCTGCCCTCAGGCATGTTACTGAGCCTCTTTGGTCCAGAGTTGTCTTCTGGAAAACAGTTAACATTCATCCCTTGTAGGTTTATTGTAAGCGCTGAATGAGATAAGAGACTGCATGGGATCTACTATTCCTTACGCCTGCATGTGAACCAATAATTATCTTGAAATTAAAAGTTTAATGTCTAAAATCTATTAAGTTATGTAAAAAAGCCCAAGTGCTCACCAGGCGATTAATAGATAAACGATAATGGTACATCTATACAAGTGAATAGTATTCAGCCATAAAAATGGAATGAAATACTGATACATTCTACAACATGGATAAACTCAGAAAACATTATGGTGAGTGAAAGAAGCCAGACAGAAAATACCAAACACCACATGTTGTGTGATTCCATTTATATGAAACGCCCAGAATACGCAAATCCATAGAGACAGAAAGTAGATAAGTGGCTGCCAGGGGCTGGGTGGAGGCAAGGATGTCAGTGACTGCTAACAGTACAGGGTTTCCTTTCTGGGTGACGAAAACGTTCTGGAATTAGATAGTGACAATGGCTTCACAATGTTGTAAACATCTTCAACACACTGATTTGTACACTTTAAAAGGATGAATCTTATGGTGAGTTATATCTCAATAAAACTTCAAAATATTGAAAAAGAGAGAGATGGCAGGGTCTTCCTCCTCTGGGTATGGACAGCCTCCTGCACCCCCAGCACTATTGCATGCTAGGGATGGGTGTCATTCTCCACGCAGCCTGCACTGATGTGCCTCTGCTCCTGTCACCTTCTACTCAGAGTATCCTTCTCCTGCCACTTCACCAGGCAAAATCCTGCTCATCCCACAAGCTTCAACTCATATGCTACCTCTTCCAGGGAGCTTTCCTTGATTCCCTTACTATTAGGGCTAGGTTCCCCTGGGGTCCCACAGCCCTATCCTTCCCTCGTCACAGCCTCTAGGACTCAGGATTGTAACTGTTAGTCTCATGTCCCTCTCTTCTCCCACTGGGGGTGTGAGTCATACACAGGATGGTGCTGGTCCCACCAACTGGCCTCTCACCCAAGGCCCAGCAGTGGCCTGTACTCATAGCAGGGGCTTGGGGCATGTTCGCTGACTGAAACAATCTGCTCAATCTAGGTTAGCCATCTGTGTCCCATCCCACCTTTAGGTAAAGAGAGAAAGGCTCTTTTTAAAATCACAGGTCTGATTGGAAGGGGTGTTAGACTAAATCTACCCCTTTTATAGATGTGGAGACTGAGGCTGGGGAAAGAGAAGAGACTGGCTTAAGGCTGCCCAGCAAGTCAGTGGTGAAACTAAGACAGGGAGCCTGGACTGCAGACTTCCAGCCCAGTGCTCCCTGACCTTTGGCCTTGGGACTACCCTCCTCCTCACATCCAGAAAAAAGGCAGTAGCTCCAGGCTCAACATGGGCTGGAGGTGGTAACAACAGTGGGTCCTCCTCTGAGGCCCCTCCATCTCCTGCTGCATCCACTGAGAACTAGCTCTTGGCTCCTGGGACCCAGGCTCTACTCCACCTCCACCACCTGCTCCTGCCTTTAACGGATGGAAGGTGTTGCTTATCTCTGTGGGGTCCCATTTCTCAGGCCCTGATCCCCAACCCTGGACACACCCTGCCCCCAGAACTTCACCCACAGCAGAGCCCTCCACTGGGCCCAGCAGGCCCACGCAAGCTGAGATCCTAAGGGCCCTGCTTAGAGTGTATTTGCTAACCGCATGCAGCACGATGAGTTTTCATCATCTTTGGAACGACTGTACATTCTGGAACACAAACTCGGTGAACCGGGCTCAGACTGGGTCTGACAAATTCTATTTGTCCGCCTTTCCCTTTGTGTGAGCCAAGCCGGGCTGCCAGGGATCACCAGGGCAGAATGATGGTAATTTCTCATCAGAAATGTGCTTCATAAAGTCCATTTCCATTTTCTTCAAGGAGCCAGGAGCAGCACAGAGAGCTCCAACTTGAAACTTTGTGAGGGAGCAGCAGGGAGGATTTTTTTTTTTTTAATAAATCTATGCTTATTGTGTTTTTCCATGTTTTCGGCAACAAGCATATAAAACTCTTACAAATAGTTATTTTTAAAAGCTCCAATCCAGGAGCATGGGATATCTTTCCTTCATCAATGGTTTATAGTTTTCCATGTATAAGTCTTTCACCTCCTTGGTTAGATTTATTCCTAGGTATTTTATTACTTTGGGTGCTATTTTAAAAGGGATTGTTCCTTTACTTTCTGTTTCTGTTAATTCGTCGTTAGTGTAAAGAAATGCAACTGATTTTTGAACATTAATCTTGTAACCTGCTACCCTGCTGAATTCTTCGATTAGTTCTAGTAGTTTTTGTGTGGACCTTTTAGGGTTTTCTATATAAAAACTCAAGGACAGAATCCTCCTGCTGGCCTGTCTCTCTCGTTGCTTCTTTGCATGGGGGTGGTTTGAGCTGAATGTGGACTGAATCTCTCCCCTCCAGCTGCTGAGCTCTAACTGGACCCTGGGCCAGCTTGTTTATCCTTCTCAACAGCTCCCCGTTTAAAGACAACTCCTGCCCAAGGCCACCGCAGAGTCCCTGGCGGACCTGAATGCAAAAATGCACTTCCCCTTTCCCAGTGTACCACCTCCCCTCTCTGGGCCTCACTCAACCATCTGTAAGATACAAGGTGGCAGGGCGGGGACTGAAGATGATGTCACAGGTCCCTCTGGCTCTGGCATGTCACACCTTGTGTGCACCTGAAGGCGGGGCTAAGGGCTGAGTCCAAGGGCCTCCCTGCTCACACAAACATTGGACTTCGACCTTTGCAACAAAAGGCCCCGTCTCTGCACATCCCTAATGGGGAAACTGGGGTCTGCGTGCAGCACTGAGTGTTTATCTGCCAGACCTTTAGTGTGCTGCCATTGGTACTGCCATGTCCATCGTGAGGGGTGTGTGTGGGGAGACTCTCATGGCAGTAAGGGGAAGGGGAGGAGGGCCACACATGACATGTGGACACCTGCTCTGGGCCACACACTTAAACCCACGACTTCCACTCAATCTGTGACAGCGTTCAACTTGTGACAACACGGTCAGGCAAATGCTATCCCAGCTCAGGCTCCCACACATGGCCACACTGCCTTTCACTGCAACCACAACTCTGGGTCTGGCTTTCGGGGACAGGCCTATAGGAGTCTGGAAGTTGCTGACCTGCTCTGGCAAGGTGAGGATTAGCCTCTGCCCTGTGAAAGCAAACCAGGAGGAATGTCGTGGGTGGGCCAGGTTTCCTGGTTAATGTGTGTCTGCTTCCTGCGGTCTTCTGTGAGCCTTTAGTAAAGTCTTTTTTTTTTTTTTTTTAACAGCTCTGTTAAGATGTAGTTCACATAACCATAAAATCAATCCATTTGAAGTACACAATTCAGTGGTTTTGAAGTATATTCACAGACTTGTGCAACTATTACCACAATTTTAGAACATTTTCATCACCCCAAAAAGGAACCCTATACCTATTAGCAGTCATTCCTTCCTCTCTGTAACCCCTGGCAACCACTAATCTACCTTCCATTTCTGTAGCTTTGCCTATTTTGGACATTTCATGTAAGTAGAATCACACAATATGTGGTCTTTTGTGACTGGCTTCTTTTGCTCATATAATGTTTTCATGGTTCATTCATGTCATAGCATGTGTCAGAGCTCCATTCTTTTTTGTGGCTAAGTAATATTCCCTTATATGGACGCACCACACTTATTCATCAGTTGATGGACACTGAGGTTGTTTCCACTTTTTGACTATCATGAATAATGCTGCTATGAACATCCATGTTCAAGGTTTTGTGAAGACCTATGCTTTCTTTTATTTGGGGTATATATCCAGGAGCAGATTTGTTAGATCATATGGTAATTCTACATTTAACTGTCTAAGGAACTGCCAGACTGGTTCCCAAAGCAGCTGTACCATTCTGCATTCCCATCATCAGGGTATGAGGGTTCCAATCTGTCCATGTCCTTGTCAGCACATGTTATTACCCATCTTTTTCATTAAAGCCATCCAAGTGGGTGTGAAACAGTATCTCACTATGGTTCTGATTTGCAGCTTCCTGATGGCAAATGATGCTGAGTGTCTCTTCATGTGCTTTTGGCCATCCATGTATCTTCTTTGGAGAAATGTCTATTCAAGTCCTTTGCCCATTTTTTACTCGGGTTATTTATCTTTTTTATTATTGAATTGTAGGAGTTCTTAGCATATGCTGGGTGCAAGACCCTTATCAGAAACATGATTGCAAAAGTAAAGTCATTTTGGAGCTAAACAAAGAACAGCTAACATTTATTGAGGGCTTACTGGGTGCTGGGCCCTGTTGCAAGCGCTTTACATGTAGTAAGCATTTTAATTCCCGCAACAAGTCTTTATTGTTATTGTTGGTATTATCCCCATATTACAGATGAGTAAACAGAGTCACAGATCAGTATCCTACTCACGTCACCCATCAAGGAAGGGGCAAAGCGGAAGCTCTGGGGCTTTAAGGGAAGGTTATGGCCCACCCTTTGGCCATGGCACCAACTGCGAAGTGGTGCCTCACTGGACTGATATGGGGCAGAGCAGCAAGGGACCCCTAAAGGAGGACTCAACTCTGGGACAGGAGCCAGGGCCACCAGGCTGAGCCCACCTCCAAGGTTTTCTGTCTCCTTCGCCAACCTTGGGGAACCTGGGTTCAATTTAATTCAGGAAGGATTCTGTTTCCTTTAGCAGTGCCTGCTCAAATTGGGTGAAGACTGCAGACTTTGGCTCAGGAACTGACCCACTGCAAATTATGGGTGATGTTTTCAGCCATTAGCATCGGAGGGAGCCCAAGCCCAGCCCATTAACACATTAGCAAGTGAGCTTCCCTGGCTTTTCTCAGCAGTAGGCCTGGGCAGGAAAGAGGTGTTGCGGGGGTTGGGGGGGATGACACAGGGCTCAGAGGGGAGAAAGTCTTGCCCCAGGGGCTGGATGGCTAGCTGTGCCTGTGCACAGAAGAGCCAGGTTCCAGTGCCCTTTGACATCTTGGTTCTGGGTACCCACCCAGGCTGGAGATCAGACAAGCTTTATGCAAGAAGATGGTTAATGAAACATTCCTGTAACAAAATATGAATAGTGGAAGAAAAGGAACAACCTAGAGATCCAACAATAGGAGAAAAGCTGAGTAAACGACCGCAACGCTCACGATGGACTAAAGGCGCCTGTGAAAAACAGTGACAATGGTGGGCCTGGAATCACGGGAAATTGCTCAGCCAGCGTTACATTTATCAGTGCTCGTTATTGTTAAGAATCCTCTCAACAACCGCATTGGGAACCTGAGGCACAGAGATGTAAGGAAGCTCTGAGATGAGGCCCACACTGGTCCATGACTCGGACCCTGCTCACTCTAAAATCCCTGTAATGAATTTGAAATCACTCCTGTTGAGCACTTCCTACGTGCCAGACATTGTACTAAGCACCATGTCATACATGGACAGGAACAGGACCAAAGAAAACATTCCACTGTGGTGGTTTGAGTCATCTGTTCTTTTTGGTTTTGCAAAATTTCTAGCCTATGATTATGTCACACTTGCACAAAGAAATTCAAAACACCCGCCTCTCGAGGATGCAGTGAAGCCTCTGGACTTCACGAGGCAGTGCTTTGGGAACTGTGGTGATCCACCTATACTTGGCACCCTGTCCCCATGTCCCCAGGTCCCCAGGATGGAGGCTTTCACAGCTGGCGGAGAAGCCCAGGGCGGGGAGGAGGAGCCTCAGGCCTCTTTCTCCCTCCCCTCTAGTCTGGTGTCCTCATCTGTCAAACAGGGTAACAACCTCTGCCCTGCTGCCTCCCTGGGTGCTGGGAGGATGCCAGGTCAAACAGTCGCTCTACTGCAGGCGGCTCAGGGCCCTGGAGGACCGACACAAAGCCTCATGAAGGGGTGCCCTTCTCAGGGACCCTGTGAGTACCTGAGAGCGCTGCTGGCAGTACTGTCCCTACTAGGGCCTCGTCCATTTGTGAGCCCTGCAGTCACGCCTGCTCCACCTCTTCTGCCCTCTGCCTGCAGAATCAAGTCTCCGTTCCTTGGCCTGACACTCAAAGTCCCCGCGTCACACCCACGCCTCTCTTCCTACTGCTCTCCCTCCCCCTTCGCACTATTGCTTTCTCTGGATGCACAGGGTGATCTGTTTCCTGGTCCTTCTGCCTAGGAAGTCCGCCAGCACCAGTGCTCTCCTCACCACTCCACTCCAGGCCCTGCTCAGTCTCACTCCCAGATGCCCCCTCCAACGCCTTACATGGACCCCGACTTCAGGGGGAAGAAGTGAGGGCTACAGGCTCTTGGGTTCAAATCCTAGCCTGGGCTGGGCCAGGAGACTCATCTCTCCCAGTCAGCGTGAGCTCTGCTTCCACACCCTACACCCAACACACACACACACACACTCAATGCACATCCAACATCCCACCACACACCTAAATACACATACACAAACCCAGCGCCAACATACATTCCCTTACCTAATACACACGCACACAGCAGATTCTCAAATACACTCCTCCAAACATGTGCGCCTTGACCACACGCACACCCAACACAGTCAATGCCCAATGTAACGCCATACACCGGACACACACACACATTGCATGTACGACACACATCCACTCAACCACACTCTCAAACCACTCCCCTCAGTGTAACCACAACCCCCAAACTCAAACTCCAACCCGTACCCCACACATACATACACACACTCACTCAGCCTAGCCACCCACACATACACGCACATCTACTGGAGGAGTGTGAGAGTGTGTTACATGTGTGTTGGGTGTGGTACTGGGTGTCTGGGTATGCTGTGGGTGTTGATGTGTAGGGCACAAGGGTGTGCAATGGGTATATGCAACATCCTCCCCAACCACATCCTCCCCAACCACATCCTCAATATGCACGTACCTAACTGCTAAACACCCCCATCCCACACCAATCCCCCCACATCCAACTCCAATCCCAAGCATGAGCTCTACAACCATACACATTCAGTCACGCTGCAAACAACCAGAGTACACTCCACGCAGACCTACTCACACAAACACACATACAAACTCTCACAGACCCCTTGCCCACGCCCAAGGATGGAACCCCGGGGCTCTCCCCATCTGCTCCCCAGACCTCATCATACACCCTAACCCTAAACTTCCATGTGTGAAGAGCAGTCCGCATGGGGGTGGAACCAGGCAAGGACCCCGTGAGCCTACACGCCAGCCCCGTGCACCTACACGCCAGCCCCGTGCACGTGCCGGCTTGGTGCGGAGGGACCCAAGTGTCGGGGACGGGCAGCCCCACCTGGCCTTCCTTCTCAGGTCCCTGGCCTCGTTCCTGCCTGCTCCGGGGGTTTATTCTTCCCTTGCTCATTGATGATTAAAATACTTTTAAGCCGATCACAAAGATTGTTGTCTTTGTCCTCTTTTCTTTTTTTCTAAAATCCCAAACCAACAGATGCGTTTGGGGACCCTCTGATTTTCCTCCAGGGTGATTTACGTGACCACAACCAGTTCTTGCGGAAGAAAAGCAAACATTTCCATGGCCTAATAGAAACATCCCCTCTGCTGTCCATCCTCTCAGCCCACTCAGCTCATTCCCTCCTGCTGGGAGGCCAGGGGCCGGGGAAGGATCTGGCTGGACCATGGGCCACAGCCCCACGTGAGACTACCTCTGTGAGAGTTTTCTATTTTTATTTTTATCATCAACTCTCAAGGAGGGAGTCGGGCAGATGTAGACAAACTACCTCAGCTACAGAATAGGAGACTCCCATTTATTCAATCAGCCCCTTTAAATAGTTAACCCTGGGGAAGGGGTAGGTACTAGTGTTGTTTCCATTTCACATATGAAGAAACTGAGCTTAGAGGTAGTAAGTAACTCGTTAAGTCCTCAGTGGGTGTCAGGCCCCAATCAAGGCAAAACGGGACTGGTATACCAGCTGATTGCACAGCTGAAGCAAGGGACCGCTAACCTTCTCTGCCCTTCTTAAGACACTGGCTGGTCTGGCAGCTACAGCCAACCCCACCCCTGGAAGGCTTGGTGAACACAGATTGTGCTTCAGATCTGGGATACACCAGGAAAGCACAGCCAGGGCTGGAGGGACCTGTGGGGTTACCTCATCCACCTTCCCCCAGGATAGGAATCTACTCCATGGCCCCCTGCCAGGGACCATCCCCTTTGGCTAACACATCTGCTGAGATGGTGCCCCTACCTGAGGCAGCCTTTACGTATCCATCCACTACCTCTCCAACCAACCGTGAGCCATCTATCCACAAACTCACCTATCCAATGTTGAGTGCCTACAAAATGCTGGGTACTATTCTAGCTGGTGGGGACACAGTAGTGAACAAGACACACATGGCTTCTGCCCTTCTGCAGGTTAACATGCTAGTGGGGTGACACCGATACTGGCGAAGCAGGTAAATAAATAATGTCAGATCATGTGATTGCTATGAGAAAAAGCACTTGGCCTAGTGATGGGAAGGATGTGTCCAGGGTAAGCCTCTCTGAAGAGGTGGCATCTAACTTGAGATTTCAAGAATGAAGGAGCCAGGCACACTAAGCTTTAGGGACAAAGAATCCCAGGTAGGAGGAAAAGCCAGTGCAAAGGCCCAGAGGTAGGAAAAGAGGTAGAGTAAGGAGGCCAGTGTGGCTGGAGTAGGGTGGGCAAGGGAAAGGGTGGCCAGAGAGGTCCAGAGAAGCAGGTGGACATGGCTTGTTGGCCAGAACAAGAGTGTGGCCAGTGTTCTAGCAGACAGGGATTCCTGAGATGGAGTAGCATCACCCTCTCTGGGTGGCCCTAAAGAGAAAAGAGGACACTGGGCCTACCCTAAGTCTGGCTCAAGGACCCCGTCAGTGCTGCCTCCCAGCACAGAGAACACTATCAGGCACCCATAAGGCCATAAGAGTCTGTCTTGCATTCCTGGACATAACATCTCACCTTTGGTTACCTGCCTGTATGGGACCTTCACATATGCAGACCCATCTGAGCATCCTCAAAACAAGGGAGGGAGGGGCAGTCATGACAACTTCTTTTCGACAGATGAGGAAACTGAGGCACAAAGAAGCAGAACTATCATCTGAGGTCACACAATGAGTAGGATGTAAATCTGAGCCCTTTCTTTGGGGTATCCCAAAGAAAGGACCCCTTTGGAGGACCCCAACAACCCAACCACAGCACTGTGGGGTAACCCTTGGATAACTTGGATAACTGAGGTAGTGGCAGACACTAGGGGCCAGGCACAGTGCCAGGCTATTTACATAAATTAGCTTATAAAATTAGTAAGCCAAAGCTCAGAGAGGGTAAGTGACCTGCCTAAGGTCACGCAGCAAATCTGAAGAGGAGTCAAGACTTAACTCAAGTCTGGCACCATAGGACTAATTAAGCAGTTCATTAGTTCAGGCAAGTTTCTTCTGCTGTTGATTTGGATTCAGGTTTGAGTCTGTTGGTGACAGGGACACTGGGGAAGGGAGGGTGTAGGTAAGGAGGCAGCGACACAGGCCCTGCCAATCCTGACCTATTACCAGGCTGCAGTGGCCAGCTGTGAGAAGCTGCGGGACACTCCAGCAGAACTGAAGGGGCCTGGATGAGGGCGTGCAGGTGAGCATGTGCGTGCATGTGGGCACCAAGTCACTCCATCCCAGTGGGATTGGCTATGCTGTCCAGCTTCAGGACTGTCTGAGCAATGAAAGCCCTCAACTCTGAAACAAGGCATGCTGGGAAGCTGCACTCAGTCAAAAGAATATACTCTCAGGCTCTCAGGGAGGAGAGCACTACACTGTAGACCATGTTCATCCACCACTCACAGCCAGTGTGACCACCTCTGGGACAGCAGCCTGGAGCCCAGGGTGGTGTGTACCCAGCACAGGAGGAGTGCAGGGCCAGTGCCACAAACTCGCTCACCTCCTAAACCCCAGGGCTGGGACTGGAAACAGGGTATATCTGTTCGGCACACTTGTGCCTTATTTGCCAGACACCCTGGATATTACACTTTATATCAAGTCCCCAGAACGGCTCCAGTGGCAGGTGTTATCATCATGGTCCCCATTTTACAGATGAACAAACTGACGCACACAGCATTATGGAACATGCCCCATTCACTCAGATGGAAAGCACTGTCTGCCTTCTGTATCCACAGGGGTTCTGTACCTGTGGATTCAACCAACTGCACATCTGTGGTGTGGAACCCACGGATACAGAAGGTATACTGCACTAGGCCATTTTATATAAAGACTTGAGAATCCACAGACTGGTATCTATGGGGGTTTGGGGGGGGGGGTCCCTATGACAGGAATGACTGTAGTAGCAACTAGGATTTGACTCAGGCAGCCTGGCAGGAGAGAGAGGTTTAGAAGTCTGAGCACTTGGTGACCAACTAGATGTAGGGAAGGAGGAAACATCCAGAAAGCCCCTTGGGGTTGTGGAGGAATAGGGTGGGGGTGGCAGCTGGTACCCAGATACAGAGCAACCACACTCCATGGCTAAGGATGGGAAGGACCGACCCTCTCAGCCCATCAGGTGGGCCTTGAAATAGACACAGGGTAGATCACATGGTACCATCCAGCAGCTTCCATGAAGTATCTTGTCACTCCAATAACATTTCTGAATACCTCTCCTAATTTACTTCCTGTAAAATCAGAAGGACTAGATAAATATATATCTTTTTTTAAATGAAGCACGTTATAGTACCTAGATGGTTTTTATCAAGTTCTTTCCAGTCTCTTGCAAATTTCTGATTTCTAAATAATCCCTTATCCATTCCATATGCCCTTCTGAAGTCATTGCTAACAGAACAGCAGAAAACACATAAACAATCTGCCCTTTCGCATGAGCTTATGGTTGACTCCAGTTACTGCCAATCAAACATCCTTAGGAGAGCCCCAAATCAAAGCAGGATGGAACCACTGATTAGATGGGGAATGGGGCTCTGGATAGTAAGGGATGGGGCCAGCAGGGGCTGCAGCACAGGCCTGCAGTGGGCACTGCTTGTCAGGCTGGAAGGGTGCACTGTCAAATGCACAAGATGAGTAAGCAATGTGATGGGAGCCCGGGCTTCGGACGTGTAGGGCGGGGAGGCAGAGGGACACCCTTGTCCTCAGGGTCAAGACCAATTGTCTTACGTGGCATAAGGGTCTGGTTCTCAGCCCCATGTGAGTCTCTCCTTTTGCTAATCCTCCCACAGCATGCCCAGCTCCAGCCCATCTCAGCCCCCTGCAGCTGACCACCCTGACAGGCACACGAGAGAGCTCTGTCTGTCTGTCTGTCTGTCTCTCTCACACACGCGCGCACACACACACACAGACGCGCGCGCGCCCCTTTGCCCCACCATTCCCTCTCCTGGAACAGCCATTTTCCTCCTTTGGCTAACACCTCCTCATCCTTCAAGGTCCTACTCAAATGGTTCCTCCTCTAGGAAGCCCTCCTTGACTTCCCAGGCCAGGTTCCCATAGCCAAATTCTCAGTCCTGGACACTCAGCAATACGAAGGATTTTAAACCAGACTTTGCTGTAGGCAGGGACCACTTCCTCAATGGACATACAGCAAATCCAACACAAAGCTGGGGAAGCTCACAGCCCATCAGGGAAGCCAGACAAAGGAATGCTAGCTCTGCTCAGTGCCTAGGGAGTGGCTGTGTCTCAGTATGAAGGGAGCAGAAGGACCCCATAGGTCACCAGGCCCACTCCTGCTCGGTGATTGAATTCCCTGGCATTACCCAGCCTATTCCCTACCTCAGTGATGGGAGCTCACACCTTACTTGCAGGGAAGGGGTTACACCTATGGACAGTTCTGATC
This sequence comes from Camelus dromedarius, assembly GCF_036321535.1. NCBI lineage: Eukaryota > Metazoa > Chordata > Mammalia > Artiodactyla > Camelidae > Camelus > Camelus dromedarius. Next base: position 32,474,307 of record NC_087449.1, on the reverse strand, counting down.
AGGAGAAACTTGTCCACATGCTGACTTGATATCATCTTCCCTCCAATACCGATCAGTCGGCCCTCCCCCACCCCGTGAGGGCAGAAGTTGCAGTGAGGAGGATGGGGTGGGGCACAGAGGAGACTGGAGACAAGGTCTGGTTGGCTTAAGAACACACCAGCATACCTGGCTTTATCATGCCTTCACCAAGTACTGTTGAGGGCCTGCTATGAGTCCAGCACTGTGCTAGGCACTGGGGCAGTCATACACATAGTAGGTGCTTTAAGAAGACCTTGACCACAGCCTGCTCAGTAGAATGCTCAGATTCAGCCCATGATGCTGATGAGTCTTTGGGCTCACTCCAGGGTGGAGCATCCACCCAGCCCGTGACTCCAGGCCCTGCTGCCTGAAGGACCACAGGCAACAGACCACACTCTGCTGCCTGTCCTTGCTCTGGCTCCTGCCCCTACTTGGCAGCCAGGCAGGGTATCAGGGAAGGGATTTTTGTTTATTTCAGGAACTCTAAGGTACAGGTCATTACTGAGCATCTACCGTGTGCCAGGAACTGTGACGGGTTCTCCACAGCTGGTACCCAGTTTGATTCCCACAAAGTGGTGTCTGTTATTCAAGTCCTATCTTGCCACACTAGTTAAGTTACAGATGAAGAGATTTAGGATCAGAGAGGCTAGACCACTTGTCCAAGGTCACACAGCAAGGAATGGAGAGCCAGGATTGAAGCCAGGTCCTTCCTTCCAATAATCTCCTAGGGTCACTTTAACATGCAGCTAGGCCACAGGGGCCCCGGCCTTGCAGGTAAGCTGAGCAGCAGGGAAGTAAATGTATTTATAAATGGTGCATGAATTTACAAGCCTCCAGCTATAATTTCATCATAACCCAGGCCCTGGAAAGTCTGCATAATCCTGAAAGGCGCTGGGTTTCAGCTAAAAGAGGGCTGTGACTGCTAATTGGAGCCTTGGCCTATGCTGTAAATCAGACCAAAGTGTGGGCACCTAAATGCAATCTTTTTTCAAACACGCACTGTATGTCTTTACATTATTGTTGGCCAACCAGGGCCTTAAATAGTTTCTGTGTGACCAAGTTCATAAATCTGCCCTCACTGCATGGCTGGCAAATGCTGCCGGAGAGGAGACCATGCTCCCAAGGTAAACAGTTGGCTGGCAGCTGCTTCCAGGCTTGCCCAAAACTAGAGCAACGGGCCTGGGGTGGGGGCCCAGCCCACTCTTGCGAAGCCTCAGAACATGCTGGGCTTGGAAGAGGTTGAAGGGAGCCAATGGGCCCAGCAGTCTATGGAGCTGTCACCCCAAGATGTGGGGCCAAAGGAGCTCAGGCCCATGGGAGCCAGAGTGTTCCAGCTAGGTGGAACAGGCCAGCAAACAGAGCACGTTTAGAGGCCAGCCAGGGAAACTGGAGGGAACTCACCCTCACCACAAACCTACAGCATGCAAATCTCTCCACACTCCTGGGAGGGTGGCTTGCCTAGCCCCATTTTAGAGGTTGGGAGACTGAGGCTCATAGAGGTTATGCCATTTATCTACAGAGCCAGCAAGTTGGAGAAGCCACAGTTTGGATCCAGGGCTGCTTGGTTCCAAAGCCATTTTCCATGTTACACATGAGGAAAGGACTTGGGGCAGGCAGGTAACAGAGATCCTATTTACCAAACCAAAAATCTATCCATCAGGAATGACAAATACAAGTGTTGTTATGAGGGCAATGCAACAGAGCATCTGAATGTGGGATGACGCCAGAACATGACACCAGGGGATGGAGTGAGCTTCCCAGAGATGAACCAGAGGCTTAAAAAGATGCTGTAGGTGGGGTTCATGCACAGTGCTGTAGAGAAGAACCACTGTTCATCTCTGCCATCAGCTACTGCTGTGTGCCGGGCCCCTGCCAGGTGACAAAGAGCCAAGAAGAATCAGTGCCTGCCTTCAAGCAGCTCTGACACTCAAGGAGCTAAGTGGTAAACAGAACACAGGGCACCTAGAATTCTACTGCACACAGAAATGAGACACAGAAGGAACTAGGGACATCAGAGAAGGACAACCCTTCCAGGGAAACGGCTGGGACCACACCTCGGTGGTGACTCATGATTCATGGAAACACTCCTGCACACATATCGCACCCCTCTGCTCAGAGATGAGCAGGCTGAGATCCTGCGGCCAGCACCCCAGATCACGAGCTGAGCTAGCTCGAGATCAGCCAGCAAGAACCTGTCAGAGCCACAACCCTACCCCTTCTCCTGAGTCCCAGCCCCTCACTGCACCACACGACCCCTCAACCAATAGGCAGGCACCCCACCTGACTCCCACTCCCTCAGACCTGTTATACCCACAGGGATGTTCATTTCTTTCTCCTCCAACAATGTAACAATAGTGATAGCAGTAACAGTGAGGCAGGTGAACCTTAACCACTTGAAATCTCAATTTTCTCCCAAAGGTGATGGCAGAACCAGATCTGTTGGAGGGTTAAATAAAATATGCATGTAAAGCACTCAGCATTGTAAAAGATCAACAAAATATCAATAGCTAATTCTTAAACTAACACGTGTACAGGTGCTTTGCCATTTGTGAGTTCCTATGATTCTTGAAAAACTTGTAGGGTAGTTGTTGTTACTAATGTTATTATTACTACTGGTGACCATTTTACAGATGAGGAAACTGAGGTTTTGCTTCCGGGTCCCTTCCACTGCAAAATAACCAGATTATGCATAGTTTTTGCTGAGTTGCTTGTATCCTAGAAGGTAAGGAAGCTCTCAGAGGCTTGGGGAGAAGCAAAAGGAAGAAGTCATGAGCTAAAACTAGACAAGTGAGGGTCAGGGCTGCTCTGAAGCAGGTGCTGACATCAGGACTACAGCAAAGTGTGAGGGCTTGGGGACCCGAGCAGGGTTCAGGGCGACCTGGTTCTGAGTGCTCCTGGCTCCTGGGTTTCCTCTAGGGAGGAAAGCATTGTTCATCTCAGGCCTCTGGAGCACCCAGAGACAAAGATACCCATGGCTTCGCACTGAAAATTACCCAGCACACAAGGGGACCAGAAGAGGAAGAACCTGGAGAAACAAAGAACCACAAAATTAGGCACCCCTCAATCCAGGATTTCAAAATTTAGAACTCTCAGACCTAGAATACAAATGATTATGGGTGAAATGTTTACCCATAAATAAAGGATGGAATCACAAAATACAGCCAAGTAATAAGAGACTATCAAAAATAACCAGTGAGATTTGAAAAGGAAGAAACAATTTCTAGACATTAAAAATGTAATTGTTAAAATAAATTTTTTAAAACCAAAATGGGTAAAACAGCAGATTAGACACAGCTGAGCTGGAAAAGCTGAAGAAATTCCAGGGAATTTAGATCAGAGAGACAAACAGCTGGAAAATAAGAGATTTGGGGGCCAGAGTTAAAAGGCACAGTATACCCTTACCAAAGTCTCAAAAGCAAAGAAGAAAAAGTGGAAAAGAGGGAATATTTGAAAAGATAATGGCTGAGAATTTTCAAGAGCTACAAGGAGGAAAAAAATAAAGAAATTCACACTTACTTACAGGGTAATGAGAATTCAGAATACCAAAGTAGAAGGCCTTAACATAGAAAATAATGGAGAGAAAAAACAGACAACCCACAAAAGAATGACAATTACATCAACAGTCATCTCTACAACAAAATGGAGGCCAGAGGCAGTGAAATAATTATTTTTAAAGTACTGACAGAAAATAACTGCCAACCTAGAATGGGTACTTCAAAAACTATCTTTCAAAATGAGGGTGAAAGAAAAGACATTTTCAGATAAACAAATGAGACAGATTTATTTGAGGAATTTCTAAAGCATGAACTTTGAGAAGAAAGAAAATGATTTCAGAAGGAAGGTCTAAGATACACAAGACTGATCAAGGGCAAATATGCAGAGCTAAACAAACACTGTTTTATAAGACAACAATGCTCTCTAACTGTGGAGTTGAGACAAGGACAGAACTGGAACACTGCACAACAGCAGTGACAAGTTTGGATGCAGTGATTAGAGATGGTTTTCTAAGGTTCTTGTTAGACGTCTAGAGTGTATAACTTCCAAACCAGTAGAGAGGGCTAAAAGTAATGATAATAAAAAAAAATTCTCTTAATCTATCAAAAAAGCAAAATATACAACAGCAAAAACTAGGCCAAAACAAACAAATAAAAAAGAAGCATAGAAATAGCCATAGAAAGCAAAATGTAAGATATCAGAAACATGTCCAAATATGTTAATAATCATAATAACTGAAAATGGACTAAACTTGAGAGCACATCAGAATGAACTAAAGAAACAAAATAAACCACATTTCCCACTTTTTCTCCCATTGTAATTTGCTGCAATCTACCACTGTAATTTGCTAATTACAGTAAACACACCTAGAGCTTAAGGACGTGAAAAAGTTGAAAGTTAAAGGACAGAAAAAGATATACTACATAAATGCTATCCAAAACAAAGCTGGTATAGCCATATTGATATTAGATAAAGTAGAATTTAAACCCAAAAATATTAGGGATGGAGTTATCTAATGATAAAAGTTTTAAACTTCTAGGAACCTAATGATGTTGCAAATAATGATAGAAATGCAAAGCCTACCATTTTGGTGGGAGATTTCAACACTTTTAATTATTAACAGGTCAAATAAAAAAGTTAGTAAAGTTATAGAAATTTTGAATAATACAAGACTTTTGATCTATTGAACACAAGCAGAGCATACGCATTTTCCTCAAGCACATGGAACATTTACAAAAAACTGTCATAACTGCAGTCATAATGGGTGATATCATATAAATAAATGTTCTCCAACTAGAGTAAAATTAAATTACAAGTCAATAACAAAAAGGGAAATATATTTCCCTATGTTTGGAAAATCAAAGACTTACTGGGTCAATCAAAGCATCATAATGAATATTTAAAATACTTACTTAGAACTGAACAATAATGCCAGTCCTGCATATAAAAAACTCTGAGATGCAGAAAAAGTAACATTAAAAACTTATTTTGCAAATAATTATACTAGTAAAAGAGAAGGTCTGAAAATTAAAGTGCTCGGCAATCCATTTTAGAAATTAGAAAAGGGATAGCAAAATAAACTAAAAAAATAAAAGGAAGAAGATAATAAATAAAAAAGCAGAAAAGAATAAAATAGAAAACAAGGATACAATAGAGAGAACCAACAAAGCCAGCAATTAGTTCTTGGAACAAGTAATAACAGAGACAAACCTCTGGTGAAATGAATTAAGAAAAAAAGAGAAGGCACACAAAAGGCATAATATTCGGGATAAAAAGGGAGACATAACTACAGATCCAGCAAAGATTTAAAAAATAAAAGAGAACACTATAACCAATTTTATGCCAATAAATTTGAAAACATATACAAAATGGACAAATTCCTAGGGGTAGGGGAACTGACTTCAGAAGAAATAAAAAGTCTTAATTAGAACTATTAAGTTCTATGACAACTAAGATAATTGAAACAGCAGTTTAAAATCCTCCCACAAAGATAACACCAGACTCAGTTTTATAAGCAAGTTTTACCAAACATTCAAAGAACATATAATTCCAATCTTACAGAAATTCATCAAGATAGAAAAAAGAGGACTACTCCTCAACTCAGTCCATGAGGCCAATAAAATCCTGATACCAAAGTCAAATGAGAAAAACATGTGAAAGGAGAACTATAGGCAAACATCACTCGTTAATAAAGATTTAAAATTTTTGAATTAAGTGATAGAAAGAAAACACATCATAATCAAGTTGAATGAATTCTAAGAATGTAAGATTGATTTAACATGGGAAAAATCTATAAATTTAGCTCACCATATTTACAAACTGAAGTAAACTATATATATGATAACCTCAATAGAGTAAATAGATTTAAAAAGACCACTGATAAAATTCAATGCTCATATATTCTGAAATTCTTCACAAATTAGGAATAAAAAGGAATGTCTTTAACAAAACAAGGATATCCCCTCCCACCACTCCTTTTCAACATCATTCTGGAAGTCTGAGCTAATGCAGTAAGACAAGAAAAGGAAATAAAATAAATATAGACTAGGAAGGAAGAAATAAAACTGTCTTTTTTTTTTTACAGACGACATGGCTGTCTATGTAGAAAATCCAAAAGAATTAATGAAAAGTATTGGAACTAAGAAGTGATTATAGCAAAGTTGTAGTATGTAAGGTTAACATACTAAAGTCAATCACTTTCTTATATGCAAGCATAAAACAAATGGAATTGAAATTAAAAACACAATAGAATTTATATTAGCACCCCCCATCCCAGAATGAAATACTTAGGCATAAATCTAACAAAATATGTACAAGATCTATATTGAGGAAAACTACAAAAGCATGATGAAAGAAATCAAAGAACTAAATAAATTGAGAGATATTCCATGTTTAGGGATAAGAAGACAATAATGTCAAGAAGCCAGTTCTTCCCAACTTAATAGATTCAACACAATCCCAGTCTAAATTCCAGCAAGTTATTTTGTGGATATTCATAAACCTATTCTAAAGTTTATACAGCGGGGCAAAATACTCATAACAACCAACACAATATTGAAGGAGAATAACAAAGTTGGAGAACTGACACGACCTGACTTGAAGACTAGCTCTAAATATAGTAATCAAGACAATGTAGTATTGGTGAAAGAACAGACAAAATAGATCAGTAGAACAGAACAGACAGTCCAGAAATATACCCCCATAAATCTAATCATCTGATCTTTGACAAAGGAGAAAAGGTAATAAATACAATGGCAAAAAGACAGTCTTTTCAAGAAACGATGTTGAAACAACTAGACATCCACTTGCAATAATATAAAATCCAGACACAGATCTTACATCCTTCACAAAAATTAACTCTAAGTGGATCATAGATCTAAACATAAAATGCAACACTATAGAACTCCCAAGAATATAACATAGACAATCTTGGTGACCTTGCATTTGGCAATGATTTTTAGATACAACACCAAAGGCATGATCCATGAAAGAAATAACTGATAAATTGGACGTCACTAAAATTTAAAACTTCTGCCCTGCAAAAGACATTGTCAAGAGTATGAGAAGACAAGTCACAGACTGAGAGAAAATACTTGCAAAAGACATATCTGACAAAGGACTATTACCCTGGTTAAAAATGGGCAAAAGACCTAAACAGAGACCTCACCAGAAAAGATACACAGATGGCAAATAAGCATATGAAAAGATGCTCCACACCTTATGTCATTAGGGAATTGCAAGTTAAAACAATAATGGACACCACTACATATCTATTGGAATGGCTAAAATCCAAAACACTGACAACACCAAATGCTGGAGAGGATGTGGAGTAACGGGAACACTAATTCACTGCGGATAAAAATGCAAAATGGCACAGCCACTTTGGAAGACATTTTGACAGCTTCTTACAAAACTAATAAATATACTCTTACCATATGATCCAGAAATTTTGCTCCTGGTACTTATTCAAATGAGTTGAAAACTTATGTATACACAAAACCATGCACATGTAGAGACAAACTACTATACACAGAATAGATAAACAATAAGGTCTTACTGTATAGCACAGGGAACTATATTCAATAATTTGCAATAACCTATAATAAGAAAGAATATGAGAAATAATATATATGTATAACTGAATCACTATGCTGTATATCAGCAAATAACATAACATTGTAAATCAACTATACATCAATTAAAAAAAAATGCACATGGATGTTTTCGGAAACCTTATTCGTATCTCCCCAGACTTGGAAGCAACCAAGATGTCCTTCAGTAGATAAATGGGTAAACTGTGGATAAAATATTATTCAATTCTAAAAAGAAATGAGTTATCAAGCCATGAAAAGACATGGAGGAAACTAAAATGCATATGACTAAGCAGAAGAGGCCAATCTGAAAAGGCTATACACTGTATGATTCCAACTGTATGACATTCTAGAAAAGGAAAAATTATGAAAATCAGTGGTTGCTTGGGGTTAGGAGGTGGGGAGGGATAAACAGGCATAGCAGAGAATATTTAGGGCAGTGAAACTATTCTGTCTGATACTACAATGGTGGATATATGTCATTATACATTTTTTAAACTTACAAATGTACAATACCAAGAGTAAACTTCAGTGTGAACTATGAACTTGGAGGGATAAGGTGAATCAGCATAGATTCACTGGTTGTAACAAATGTACCACTCTAGTCCAGGATGCTGATAGTGGGGGAGGCTGTGGGTGAGAGTGGTGAACAAGGTGGGGACCCTCTGCAGTTTCCACTCAATTTTTTTGTGAATGTAAAACTGCCCTAAAAATAAAACTTTTTAAAAAAAGGAATGGCTTTTATCTGATAGAAGGTAATTACAGAAATCCTTTAGGAAGCATTATACGTAATGGTAAAACATTAGAAAACTTTTAAATCAGCAGCAAGAAAAGAATGTCCACCACCGTTGTTTCTTTTCAAAGAGATAGAAGTATGAAGATTGAAAAGGAAGAAATAAAATCATCATTATTCACATATATGAGAGTCTGTACAGAAATCCCCAAAGAATCTACATAAAAATTAATAGAACTAATAAGAGAATGTGTTAAGATAGCTGGGTATAAAATAAATACACTCAAAGCAATTGTATTTCTATTCTTCAGGAACAAACAAAAAAGATAATGTAAAAAGAGATATAATTCACACTAGCAACAAAAAAAGAAGCCTATGAATAAATACTTAAGAGAAATATATGCAATATGCGTATGGAGAAACATATAAAATCTTGCAGAAAATCATTAACAAAGAATATGTTTATAGACAGGAAGAATAAACATCATTTCTCCCAATTGATCTCTAAAGTAAATGCAATTCCAATAAAAAAAAGTCATGTTTTTGAAATTTTAAAGTTGATTCTAAAACACACTTGGAAGAGTAAAGTTCCAAGAACAGCCAAAGAACACTTGAAAAAGACTGGAGTGGCAGTGGGGGGTGGACTTTCCTATTAGATATTAGCAAAGACTTCTTACAAAACTATGGTAATTAAAATAGTGTAATACTGGTACAGGGTTGAAAAAAATGACTAATGAAACACCAGAAACAGATTTATAAATGTACAGAAACTGACATATGATAGGGTGGTACTGCACATCATTGGAGAAAGGATGGGCAGTTTGATGAACAGCTACCTAGATGGAAAAAAAATTAAACTGGGTCCCTAGCCTCACATCATACACTCTAACTCCAATGTCTTAAAACCTTAAATGAAAGTAAAACTTTGAAAACTTAAATATAAATCCTCCCACTAGGATACAACAGAGTTTACTTGTGACATCAAGGTAGAGAAGGATTCATTTTAAGAAAAGATGTAAACAATCCAAGGAAAGACTGATCAATTCACTTGTTAAAATTAAGACCTTCTATTCAACAAACACACCATCAAGAAAGAGAAAATGTGAGTCACCAACTAGCAGAAAATATCAAGAATTCCTATAAATAAATCAGAAAAAGACTAACCAATAGAAAAATAGGCAAAGGATATTCAAGGCATTTCACAGAAGAGGAAACATTAACAGCCTACCAATGATCACGTGGTGCATAACCTCATTAGCAATCAGCTACATGAAAATTAAGACCACCACCACTTCACGCCCACCAGACTGACAAAGTTCTGAAATACTTTTGAGGCTATGGAACAACAGAATTTCTATTTACCGTGAGTGGGAGGTAAACTGGTACAACCACTTCTGAAAACCATTTGGTGCCATTCTCACATTTTCTCAGAAATGCCATTTCTAGGCACACACTCTACAGACACTCTCCCATTTGTCTGAAAAGACACATAAGGAGAACTGTTCACAGCAGCACTGTGAACTAACAGAAAACGGAAACCCAAATGTCCATCAACAAGAAAATGATTCAAGCTTGGATTATTCACACAATATAATGCACAGTAGTGAGAATGCATGATTTACAGCTACACACAATAATATGGATACAATCAAACATAATACTAAGCGAAAATATGGCAAAGACCACATATAGTATGGGACTATTTTTATAACGCTTCAAACCAAGCAAAACTAAATAATACATTGTTTATAGATATATATATGTGATGAAACCAGGTTAAGAAAAGCAGAGAATGCTGAACAGAAAATGATTGTGGTTCCAGAAATTCATGTTCATTTTGCTATGCTTTATTATTTACACATACTTGCATGTATTCTTTTCAATGTACCAAATACACAATTTTCGAAAATGTAAACATGAGTCAGGGCTCTGGGGCTAAACAGTGCTAGTCCAAATCCTGGTGTCTCTACTTCCTAATGTGTAATCTCCTTGGCAAATCTCCTCCCTTTCTGAAGTTTTTGTTTCCTTGTCTATAAAATAGGTAAAGTGACACCTCCCTCCTGGGGTGTTGGGAGTCAATCCTAACTTAGCACAGTATCATATATTAAGCACTAAGTAAGGGTTTGCCATTTTGATTATGACTCTTAATAACAATAATAATAAACATTGGCAGTGGCAGGGCAGAGACCCAGGCCACCCCCATCTCCCCACCTAGCACTCCTTCTGTGCTGCCCTTTCCACCTGGTGTCCCCAGACCCCCACGGGCTGCAGCAGGGTGACTCTTTCCCATCTTGTCAGAGGAGCAACTGATCCAGGCAGCACCATGGCCAAGAGCCCATGCAATCAGGGGACGTTTACATTTCTGGTGGATTAAAATCCTCAGCCAGCACTGTGGTGGCCTCCGGGCCTTAGTGATTAATAACCTGGCCTAGTGCTAAGAGCTCTCAGAGGATGGCTGGCAGGGAATAGGCAGGATGGCACAGGCACCTCTTGGATGCACATGAGCTCTAGGGACAGAAACGAGCCTCTTCTAGGACCTGGCCAGCACCATCGCCTGGAGCAGGGGCAAGGGAAGGGGGCCAGCAGCTCAAGTCCTCCTGCTTAGGGATGCCGGTCCCACTCTGAGCTGTGCCTCTGCTTGCCGCAGGGACCTAGGCAAGCTGCTTCATCACTTGGGCTTCCATCTCTCATTTGCGAAACAGCACCTGACCCAAGCATGTTGCTTAGAACAGTGCCCAGCAGTGGAAGGGCTCCATCACTGTAGCTACTGCTATTCCTTTGGGGACCCAGTCTCAAGGGTGACCATTAGTTTGTGGGTCCTGGAACTCAGCCCGAATTATGTTTGACTAGGGCCCAGACCAAGGCCTGAGAAAGGACAAGAAGCTTCAGGGACTGTTGCTGAGTTAAACTGCCAAGTGGCAGGCCAGCCTCTGCTCCCACACTTCCCTCCACTAGGGGAGCTTCCTGCCTGCTACTGAGTCCTTCCTGGTACTAAGCTGAGTCCGCTTCCTGACAGCTCTGAGTTTTGCAAATGTGGGAAGGACAGTGGGGAGGAGAAGCTCCCCCAACTCCCTTTGTACCCCCTCTCCAGGGCCCGAATCCAGCTGCCTTTCTCAGTGGTACTTCTGCTGGCACCCTGACCAGGAGGAATGACACCTTCCTCAGGCTCGTAGGACCCCCATGCACAGACACATGCTGTGTGGACACACAGAGAGAGATGCAGACACACACAGCAGATACGCACAAACCAACCCACTCACAGGAACACACGGAACACCCTGACCCCTGGAGACACATCCAACAATACAAACATGCCCATAAATAAGAACACGCATGCCTGTGAGTACACCGCCCCTACAAGCACATGAAGATACAGTGATAGGCACCCAGAGCCAGGAAAACACCCTGAAACACAGGCCCTCAGAACCCCAGAAACTGGGGAGCCAGGGTCAGAGCCCGCTAGGGAAGGAAGGCTCTGTGCTTTCCTAGAAATGGAATTGATTTACCCTGAACACGTCCCTGTGGGCAGCTCAGGCTGATGCTGGAGACCACAGGTCTCCCCCTGGTTTCTCAGCAAGCCTGGCATCTGAGGGGTTTTTTAAGAGACGGCATAAACAGACATTCAGGGCCTAATCTCTTCTCTATTCCATGGCATACAAATTCCATGCACAAACTGTAGGACAATGACAATTAGAGCAGCAATTGCCTTGGGCCAATTTTAACTGGTGCCAACAGAGACCCCACTGCTCCCCACACCATCCCCGCAGCCTGCTCCAGGGGCTCCAGACAGCGGGACGCTGTGATCCTGGACAGGGCCTCTTCCACCCCGAGACCATCTGCACTTCTGACCTCTACTTTTGTGTTCTGGCTCTGAGTTGCTTTGAGGTGTGTGAGACCCTGGCGGAGCATAGCTCTGAGCCTCAGTTTCCTCAGATGTCGCTGGGCCTTTGGTAAGCTTCCCCTGCAACTTCTGCACCCGGACTGCCTTTCTCCCAGTTCCCATTCACCTCTCCCATTCACCCCAGCAATTTACCCATTGCCGGCATATTCCAAGGACCCAATCAGATGGTTGAGTGAATGAATGAACCCCGTCCCCACCCTGGAAGACAGGAATCGTTACCACCACTCGTGTTAGACCCTCCCTCCCAGTCTCCCCTGGGAGACCACTGTACACAAATCCTCCTCTCAGGGTCTGCTTCTGGGACACCCACCTAAGTACCATTTTACAGATGAGGAGATGGAAGCTTCAGAAAGGTAAAGTAACTCTCTCAATGTCACACAGCACAGCTGCTCTTGAGAGTTAGTTCTGGGGAGGCAACCCCCTGACTCCTCTGGCTGGGAGGCTGGCGAGGTCCCGATGTCTGCTGGTCCCTAGTATGTACGGGTAAAGGAAGCAGCCCTACTTTGCCCTTGTGTCCAAGCCACAGTCGTGGTTCCAGCCGTACCATTAACAAGGGGCACTGGGATCCCCGCCTAGCCGTGGGGTCTAGATGTGTATATGTTTAAGAGGAGGCTCAAGTTCAGCCAGGGTTTGACCACAGGCCGGCTGGAGGGGGGACATCCAGTCAGCCCAAAGCTCAGGCTCCTTCAGAGGGACCCTCTCCACAAATGGTGCAATCAGTCCAGGGGCAGAGCCGTGGCCCCCTGGGGACCTGACGTCTTGTCAGGGGCCCTCACTGGACACCCTGGCCCAGCAAAGAAGATTCTTGGGCCAAGTTGGAAAACTGCTTGCAAGCACACTGCTCTCCAGCAGCCTATATAAATCTGGAGGAAAGGGGTTATTGAGTCCTGGGAAACTGCAACCAAAGACACTAACTCTGTTCTTGGAAAAGCCTCTAGAATTAAGTCATTAGCTGTTAATTAACACAAGTGGGGCAGAGATTTTAGCTGATGGCATGAACATGTGCATGCTGGCCCCCAAGAGGCACAGGAAACACACATACATCTATATTCACATGCACCTCATGCCCCTCCTGCTCCAACCCACCCTTGGGTTTCTGCTGCTCTGTGGACAGGGCTCGAGCTCCTCCATCTGACATACAAGGTCCTCTGTTAGCAGCCCAGGTCACCTCTCCATCACTCCATCACTGAGCCATTCCCAGCTCTCACCTCCAGGCCTTTTCTTACACTGTTCCCTCTCCTTGGGACACTCTTCTCATCCCCTTCCACCTAGATAACTCTTACCCAGCTTTTCTCTGGAGGCCTCCCCACTCTAGATTAAATCCTCTCCTCTGAGTTCCCATTGATTTTCCTCGAGGTGGTCTATCATGGGGTTTAACTCAGATTCCAAGTCTGCCCCACCTCTAGACGGTGAGCATCTCCAGAGCAGGACAAAGCAGAGCACAGAGCAGCCTCTCCTGAATTCTCTCTCAGATCCAATCGTTTCTGTAGCTGCAGGTGTGCTGATCTGACTGGCTGCCCAGTTTCCCAATATTAAAGAATCCTTAGGGTAGAAAGTGAAAGTGTGAACAGGAAGGACCTTTATGCCTCCCACAAAGGAGGGGGCAATCCTCAGCAAGCTGGACAGTGGGATGCCCTCCTCAGCTCTGGCCCTAGAATGAGAGGCAGCCCAGAGGCCAAGGATCCTGGCATGATGTCTGGGCAGTCTGTTGTCCCTGGAGAAGCAGGTCTAGGTTCCCCGCCTCTAGGACTCTGGGGTCCTGGGATCCTCCCTGTCCCCAAAGTCTGCTCCTTTTTCCTTAGATAAGCGGTCTGAGGTCACAAGGGCCTGCCAACAAGTTCTTGGTCGGGGGGAGGGAGGGGATGCAGGGCTCATTATGGCCAGAGCTGGTTTCTGCTGCTTATAAGTAAGTAGCCTGGCAGGTGGCTGTTTCTCTCCTCTGCCACCTCCCCGACCCAGGCTTCACAATCTCATCTCCTGGCCCACACTAGTGCCCTTTCTCACCTCCTCCATGGTGCTATTCTGCTCCTCTAGCCCTAGGCTGACAGCTTCTCCTCCCATTGGGCCCCATCACCCCCTTAGCACTCCTCAAGGCATGTGTCTCAGTGTTACCCTCTTCTGTTTAGGGCCTACAGAGTCCACTAGGCTATGAGCCTCTTGAGCAAGGGGCTGAATCTGCCCAAGTAATAGACTGAACCGTGAAGACTGTAGAGAGAGGCCCGCTTGCCACAGAAGTCAGGTCCCGCTGTGTGATTGGGGTCAATTACTTAGATTCTCTGAGTCCCAGATTCCTCATCTGTAAAGTGAGAATGCCAAACCTCAGAGGGCTACTGTACAGACAGACTGACAGTATGACACAGACTACAGAGCACAGAGAAGTTACCTTCATTGCCAGTATCTACTTGGCCCTGGCTTTTCTCAAAGAACATTAGCAAAGTTATTTGTGAAAACAAGATCGATAGCTTTGCTTAGTGACTCTGCGTAATCGTCAGTGATCTGCACAGCCCTCCTCCAGTGATCAGCTCACGTGACTCTCACCAAGGCCGCATAAAGACCTGCGATCCAGACAAAACTGGCCCCTGCCCACACGCTGGCTGCTCTGCTCCCTTTCCCAAATGGTAAGAATTCTACAATTCAGCAACTTGCCTTCTTTGCCTTGGCTTCCAGGAATCCCTAGTAAATACCAGCTTCGATCACAATAACTAAGTGAACTTATTAGGGTTTTCATGTCTTTATGTCCTTCTCTGTAATCTATGTCAGTTTAACTACATGCACATCTTTTGTTGTAAACCAGAGTTCTTAATGAAAGACAAGAACTCAACGACGAGGAATAAAATGGCCTAGAACAGGAGGGGACAGAGTAGAACATCACAGCAGGATTTTCTGGTGTTTCCTCCACGTATCTGTCTTCACAGAGGATGAAACTGAAGCCTAGAGGAAGGGATACGGGAGGCGAGGCCTGGATTGAACCTCAAGTGCTCCCAGCCTTTGCAGGCCTTGCTACAGGCTGCCTTGTCCACTAGGCACAGCACACAAAGTACACAGTGTCCACAATACTTTTAGGGACACATGAACACGTTGTAATTTAATTTAAAATCAGAAGAAAAAAGGAACTTCTTTTAGGTCAAAGAAAAAGTTTTAATACATAATATAAATATGCTGTCTTTAAGCCAATGCCATCATAAAATGAAATTTTTAATATTTTTTATGGAGGAAGAGGCTGAAGCCAGAAGTGCTGGGGTCGGCGAGTGTTGTGACAAGGCCCTGCTGGCTTTACCCGTCTCACCCACGAGTCTGGGAAACTCCTACCTCCCACCTGCTGGCTTCCTGGGGGCCCAGGCCTTCTCATGCTTCCGTCTCAGACAGGATCCAAAAGGGAGCATTTCCACAAAGATTCCAGTGGGAAGTGGGGCCTTGCCAGGTGAATCTAATTTATACCCTGCAGTAAGCACCTCAGACAGCTCTTGAAAGGCTGAAACCACTGTCTGGTTGCAGGAGGGGGAACCCTTGACTGATTTTGCCAACCAGTTGTCAGGATGAAGTTCTTGGGTTCACAATGTGGAGACGATTAAAGGGCTGGTGCTTTGAAGGCACGAGCCGCGAACATCCTGACAGAGGTGCTGACTGCAAGCAGCAGGCCCTCTGCTCCTCTCTCCTCAGGACCACACCTCGACATCCCCCAGCCCAGGAGCTGGACTTACTGTGGGGGCAGCAGGAGGAGGGAGCAGAGCCAGCCCGACAAACACCATCACATCTGGGGCACAAGCAGCAACAGAACTCAAAGGAGAGGGGTGACATGGGGATAGCCTGCCCTGGGTATCACCATTAACCCGCTGTGTGACCCCAGGAATCACCACTGACCTGCTGTGTGCCCCTTTGCTGGTCACCCTGCCTTACCAGGTCCCTTCTTGTCCTCACTGGGAAGATGGGGCAATGGTGCCAAAAATATAAGGTTGTCGTGGTGATGATATGGGGTGATGAGCAGATGAGTAAAGATTATCATTTCCACTAAACAGAAAAGGAAACTGAGACCAGAACAAGGGAATAGCTTGCCCAGCCAAGGTCATGGTGAATATGGGATCAGAACTGGATCCCAGAAGACTTGAAGGCAGGACCCAGTTCTTCCTGAGGAGTTGTTATGCTTTCAGGCTTCCCTGGATTCAAATCCCGACTCCCATTCCTGCTGGCTGTGGGACCTCCCCACATGCTCTCTTCTGCCTGGTGTTTGTTGTCATGGACCGCAGAGGACTCCACCCTGAACTGGTTCTCTCACCTGTGTTCAGGGAAGGAGCCCCAGGCAGCTGCCCCCCAACCCCTCCTTTCCTTTGACCCCCACATGCCTCCCCAACCTGTGAGGTCACTGGCTCCCTGCACACAGAAGCCAGGGAAGTGGGGCACAAGTATGCCTCGGGCTCCTGGTGCTCACTCCCAATATAGCAACACCTATCCCAGCCCCTGGTGTAGGTTAAGTGGAAGGGCCCATGTGAAACCCAGATTACGTTTGATTGTTTTTGAGAAGTTGCAGTAACTAAGATGCCTTGTCAGGGGTCCTCTAGACTGAGCTCAATGAAAACAGGGAGCGAGCAGCTCATGCTTGATTACAGAAAATAGCGCTGACACAGAGGGTATCCTGGAGCAGCAGGCCAGAGATGGGAATCCCAATACTTAATGTCCCTCAGCCTCAGTCTCCACATCCATAAAATGGGACAGTAATGACATCAAAAGACTCATCAAGAAAATAGAGGACGACAGGCTTTATCTGCTATCTGGAGGAGAGCACATTCCCAACAACGCGACTTCCCCTCTCTCCTCCCACTTTAAAGTAGCTGCTTTGGGGCAGTTCAATCACTTCCCCTGTTGCATTCTTGGTTGTAATAGTCTTTTTGTTGTCAATTAACGCAAAATTGTACTCTCGCTCCACCTCTGGGTCCATGGTCATAAAGAGAGGATCTGTGGAGACTGAATTAATGATGAACAGCTGCAGCAGCAGCAGCTAATTACAGAGCATCCACTATGCGGAAGGCTTGACTGTAAATTTCTCTGCAAGCCCCAGAAACAGCGTGGGAACCTGGACAGGAATTCTTCCTCTCTGGGCCTCAGTTTCCAAATCCACAAACAGGATTGAACCAGATGGCTTCTAGCTCTTGACTGGGTCTGACATTCCATGAGCTGGAAGACTTGGGGTGCAGACTTTCCTTTACGCTGATACTACAAATCAAGGAGGGAGGGAAGTCAGGGTTGGGGGTGAGGCAGGAGGAGGGAGCCAACATGTGCTGAGCACCAACTGTGCACTGGGCACTGTGCTGGGCTCTCTGGACACACTACCTGTCTAGCCCAACCCAGAAATGCCTCTCCGACAGCAATCCATGCAATCCTCACCACAGCCCTGTGAGTGTGTTGCAAAATCCCTTCCCAGCACACCCCATCACTTCTGCTCCACTGAGTCAGACTCTCCTCTCAATCACATTTAGCAAATAGTTGTCAATCACACGATGTGTGTCAGAAACTGTCTGAGACCCTGGAGATGCAACAAGGAACAAAACATAAAAAGTTCTAGATAGACTTCACGGAGCTTAGTGGAGTGAAAAGATCACAGGTAAACACACAATGCTGGGTAGCATGAGAGGCAGAGTGGCTGAAGGTACTACTTTAGACAGGTGGTCAGGGAAGGCCTCCTGGAGGAGGTGACATGGACCTCTATGGAAGCCTTCATGGGCCTGAGTGAAGGGAGACGGGGTTGGAGCAAGAGCATTCTGGGCAGAGGGAAGAGCCATGCAGAGAGTCTGAGGTAGGAATTAACTTGGTATGTGTGAGCCAAGGAGGAACCAGGAGCTAGTGCGGCTGGAGCAGAGCAAGAGAGAAAAGCACGGAAGGAACTGAGGTCAGAGAGCTCAGCAGGGACCCATACCTGCCCCTTCCTTGTCCATCTCCTTCCTCTCCCCTGGGCCCTGCCAGAAATGCAGAAAGATAACTGTCTGAGTTCAAAGGATCTTAAGGATCCTGGAGTCCAAGCCTTCTATTTTGTAGAGAAAACTGAGGCCCCAAAGAGGCCTGGTGACTTTCCTAGAGCCACAAGGCAGTCTAATGCAGAGCTGGGGAGGGAAACGAGCTCTAACCCCTGGCGCACACGGTCTCTGCCCAGACTGGCTGAGTCAGGGTCAAGAAACTCAAGGACTTGGAACTGATCAAAGTTCACACATGCCAAGAAACTGAGGCCCAAGGCCAGGTGGCTGTGTGTGCATGAAGAAGGTAAGGGGTGGGGACAGGCACAGGGGCTGCAGACTTGTGCTGGCGCTCATCCGAGTGGGCCTTCGCACAAGTCAGGCTTCCTCCAGGCTTAACACCTACAGCCACCTATCACCATGCTCTTCTAACGCACGTGAGGAGCTGTGATGTCTGAAACCCACCGCTGGTTACAGTCTCCCTGGAGCCTGAGGGGCAGGGCTGCCTGAACCCGATCCGGCCAGGAGGGAAGGTGATTCTGACACTTGTGGACTGCATAAGCCACCAGCCATCTGCCCTGCGTGACCTCCAGTGGGCCATCCTCCAGCCCTGGGCCTCAGGTCCCCATCTGTCAAAGGTGCTTGCAGGGCTTGGGAGCAGCATCAGACAAGATGCCCTTGAAGGTTCTTCCCCAGTGCAAACACAACACAAGCCAGAGTCCTCCAGAATTTGGGAGGCAGCGATGGTACAGATGGAGGCAATGTATGTCAGCTCTCATCCGGGGCCTGGCACATAGTAGGTACTCAAGAGATAGCGACTCTGCACAGCGGAAAGGGCTGGGAGGCAAAGGGAGCTGAGCTTTAGTTCTTTTTCTCTGTGATCTCAATGAGCCAAACCCTCTCTACAGACCTGTTTCCACATCGGCAAGAGTGCAAACAGAGGCTTTAGGATTTGTGGCCTCCAGGAACCATCTCCTCTTGTCCTGGATGGCTGGGGAGAGGAATGGGAGGAGGCAGAGGGGGATGGGAGAGGAGAGAGATCTTGAGGAAGTACTAGATGCACAGCAGACTCAACCTTTCTTGACTTCCAATTGCGATCATGTTCACTGACAACTAAACCTGGGCAGAAATGACCCCATAGGACAAACTGACTCCCCAAATGAGGGGCTCAGCAGATTCCAGGAAACAAAGATTTGTGGCTAAATAGGGGTGCAGAAGGCAACTGTGGGCAGTAGGGAGACGACAGAGCAGAGAGCCAGGGGCAGGAGGTGGATTCCCAGACGTGACACCTGGCCAGGCAGCTCCTACTCTGTGGATTTCGGTGCGCCTGTCATAAACCAGGGATCCTGCCGCTGCCCTGTGCGTTCCCTGAGCACGGGAACTACCCAACAAAACTCCGCACCCCGGGGCCCGGTCATGCCCTGGGAAGCTACACATGTTCCTTTCAGCTCAAAAATCCTATGCTTTCTGACTCAGTAAAACAAAGAGGCTGGTGGGTGGTCCATCAGCCGAACACTCACTGGGTGCTCGCCTTCCTCCGTGCCCAGCAGAGACCTCCCGGGCTTGCCCCAAGGAATGCAGAACCCAAAGAGGCCCCCAGCCCACCTGTCCTACTTCCAGGAAATGCACAGCCCAGGACTCCCGTGCATGACTGCTCTCTGGGCCTTATGCCCCCAGCAGGGCAGACTTAGCAAGCGAGGCTGAGGAGGTGCCATGTGGACGAGGCAAGAGCAGGCTGCTCTCCATCA
This sequence comes from Camelus dromedarius, assembly GCF_036321535.1. NCBI lineage: Eukaryota > Metazoa > Chordata > Mammalia > Artiodactyla > Camelidae > Camelus > Camelus dromedarius. The sequence continues at coordinate 32,454,379 of NC_087449.1, read as the reverse complement.
GGCGGCCACTTTCCAGCCATTTGGAAATCGCCACTTGCAAAGCTGTGGAGTCTCAGTGATGGGCTCTCATTTTATCATTACCCACGTCAGAAGAATGCATCTTGAGGAGGCAGCACTGCACGAGTCAGCGCCGTAATCACTTACAGACCGCAGAGGCCCCAGTCCTGGCAGCAGAGGAAGATTTATTGTGGGGATGGACAGAAAACAAAGAACAGTTGTGCAAACTTTACGGAGCCACATTATGGGAAATGCCTTTCCCGTTTCCCACTGGTAAATGTGCTGAACGCTGCTTCCAAAGGCCGACTGAGCTCCATTTAACCAATCAGGTGCAGACACTGCCCGGCATGGCTCGCTGGGCTGAGCCAGCCTGTCTGTGGTGCCCAGGCCCTGGCTGGCAGCCAGGCCCTGCTGTCGGCTCTGGTGGGAAGAAGGCCTCCTTCCTGGACCTCTACGTCCTCATCTGCCTGCTTGCGTCAGGGGGACCTGCTGCTCCCCTTCAGATGTACCTGCCACACCACCAACATTCTAAATGTTAATGCTGATTGTGTTACTCTCTTGCTCAAAACCCTTCCCCCACTCTCTCCCTTGCCCTCAGGGTACAGCCTAAGCTCCTCATATTGGACTTCGACACTCTTAAAGGTCCAACTCCATGTCTGCTCCCAGCCCCCATGCACAGAACGCACTCCAACCATAAGAGGACACCTATGCTCCCCGCAAGTGTCAAGACTGTCACGTCTTTTGTATGTACTGTTCCCTTTCCTTTAAATGCCTTTCCTCGTGGTCTGCCCCTGGAAAGCTCCTAACCTCCCTTCAAAGCCTAGCTCTCATGACATCCTGGGGAAGTCTTCTCCGCCCTCTGTGTCTCTGCAGCATGTGGTTAATTTCCTCGCCATCAGACCATTCCTCATTTGATGCCGTACCCCCTGCTTCTAGCATCGAACCTGGCACAGCATGGGTATCAAAAAAACCGAGCTAAAAAACTGGGGGAAGACAACACAGCTGAGCCCAAGATACCCTTGTGAGGAAGGGAACAGGCAAGCCCAGTGTCCAGAGTCTTGGAGCGTCCGAGGAGACTGAGGCCATAGAGGTGTGGTGTGGCCCATCACCCACTTAACAGACGAGGCCAGGACGCTGAGGGCCGTCACTGTAGCAGTCCAAGGGAGGCGCGTGAAGTCGGCTCAGATGACCCATCTGCCATCCAGTGGAGACAGAGCCTATTAACGCTCAGTCGTGAAGTTTACCATTTCCAGGATGTCCCTCTTAGAAAACATGTTCTGGACGCTTTCTTCGAGTCACTGTTGATTTTATCTGACTTTTTCATTCCAATAAAATCAAAAGCTTTTTCTCCTTTTCTTAGTTTAAATTCAATTCAGAGGGTTGTTTTTTTTATCCTTAATTTTTTTCATATTCCATAAAGCAGTGTTGAGTTCACAAAACTTGGCCAGTGTTCCTGTACCCTCGAGTTTAGTGCTCTTAGGAATTCTCATGTCTACGAGAGCTCAGGTTTGATGACTCAGAAAAAAAAAAAAAAAAAAGGGGAACAAGGACTCCTGTTTTCAAGCATGGAGTATTTTGCCAGGCATGAGGTAAGTGCTCCATATACATGATCTCATTTAATTCTCACAACACTCTCCCTTTTACACAGACAGGAAACTGAGGCTCAAAGGCCACGTGACCTGTTTGAGGTCTCATGGCTGGTTAAGGGGCAGAGCGAGGATTTGAACCCTAGTAGTTATCCTATGTATTTACCCATTGGTCCACCCTGGCTCACCAATTCTTGGCTCAGAATTTAAACGAGATGGGGGGCGGGGAGTCAGGGAGGGAGAGGAGGTAGGGCTGGGGATGGGGAGGTGAACAGGAGTAGAGTGGGTAGGGGTGGATGGGAGGGGGTGGGGGATGGAGTAAGGTGGGCTGTGGAGCAGGGAAGGAGGAGGCCAGGAGAGCTGTAGAAAGAGGCCAAAAGGCCAAGAACTGCATTTTGGGAGCATGTGACTAGAAAGTTGTGTGCCTGATGGGAAACCCACCTGGGAGGAATGCGCCCTTGAGGGTGACTGTGTATTCCGGGCCCAGTTATAGGCAGGAGTGCTGGACTAGGAGTCAGGCATTCAACTTTGATCCCCTCTGCAGAGCACTCTGCAGTTTGTGGAGCACAGAAACTCTTCTGGGGTGAGCACCACAAGCCCAATTTCACAGATGCATAAATGGAGGCTTAGAAGTGAAGTGACTTATTCAAGGTTGCACAGCCAGTGAGCAGCAGAGCTGGGAGGAGTCTCTATCTCCATCTCTCCCCACTTCCTCTGGCTTTTCCTTTCCCAGCAAGTCATTTCTGTCTGGGGCCTCAGTTTCTCCTCTGTACAGTGAAGAGAGGGGATCCTCAGGGCTCTGAGTTAATCACAAAGCTGAAGTTTACAGAGTCTCTCCTTATGAAGATCTCTGTGTTTGATTTTTTTAAAACTAGGGAAGAGAGGAAGGCATTCAGTGTAAGCAAAGATCTGTGAAGCTGGAACCTTGGCTTCAAGAGGGGAAAGGGCATTAGCATTTGTTGGGCCCCCAGGGAACACAGAGTGTTAGGCATTAATCCCATTTCACAGTTCAGAAAACTGAGGCTCAGCACGGCCAAGTGACCCATCCGAGGTCACACAGCCCATCCATGGCAGAGCTGGGACTTACAACAACCTTTTCTGTTCCTCTGGGGACACTCTTGACTACATGGCCACTATGCATTTCAGACTCTCCTTTTTCTCCTTTCCTAATGCAGACTACCCAGGGCAGTCAGAACCATTTGTTGGGCACTTACTGTGTGCCAGGCACTGCACAAGCATCTGGGATATGGTACCTCATCAAAGCCTCGCCATAGTCCTATTCCTTCTGCTTTACAGGTGAGGCTTGCTTTAGAGGCTTACTATCAAAATGTATGGAGGTTCCTTAAAAAACTAAAAATAGAGTTACCATATGATCCAGCAATCCCACTCCTGGGCATATATCCAGAAAAGATGAAAACTCTAATTCAAAAAGATACATATATCCCAATGTTCATTGCAGCACTATTTCCAATAGCCAAGACACAAAAGCAACCTAAATGTCTATCAACAGATGACTGGATAAAGAAGATGTGGTATATGTATAGATATATATACAATGGGATATTACTACGCCATAAAAAAGAATGAAATTTTTGCAGCAACATGGATGGACCTGGAGATTATCATACTAAGGGAAGTAAGTCAGAGTAAGACAAATATCATATGATATCACTTAAAATGTGGAATCTAAAAAAAAAAAAAAACATAGAAAGGAACTTATTTACAAAACAGAACTATACTCACCTACATAGAAAACAGACTCATGGTTACCAAAGAGGGAAGGGAAGGGGAGAGATAAATTTGGAATTTGGGATTAACAGGTACACATTACTACATATAAAATAGGTAAACAACAAAGACCTACAATATAGTACAGGGAACTATATTCAATATCTTGTAATAACCTATGATGGAAAATAATCTGAAAAATAATACATATTTAATGTATATATATGTATAATTGAATCACTTTGCTGTACACCTGAAACACAGTAAATCAACTACACTTCAATAAAAAAAGAAAAGTTAAAAAGAAAACAGAGGCTTGCAGAAGTCAAGCTACTTGCACACAATCACAGGCTGATTGGTGGCAAAGCCAGGTTTCAAGTTAAGGCTTTCCTGCAGGAAAACTTCACGCACCAGATTAGTGGGTGAACATGACCATCTTTAAGGTCCCTCTAATCTTGCGACTTCACAGGAAACTGCTCTGGAAGATAGTGTCCAGGCAAATTCACATAGCCTCAGAACAGAGAGGTCAGATGGCCACCAGGGCAGAGCCTTTGTACCAGGGGGTAGGCTCAACTCCTTTGCTTCCAAGGCAACGCCAGGTGTCAAATGGCATGTGGTCCCCAAGACACTCGTCCACACCAGGAATACGATTATAAATGGAGCAACATGTGCTGGGAGAGCAGGAGGCATAGAGAAAGGGGGCACTGAGGAGGGGACACTGGACTGGGCTGTGCAGGATGGTTAGGAGTTTGTTGGGCCAGAAAAGGCAGTCTAGACATAGGTACCAGCAAAAGCCAAGGCCCAGAGGAGGGAAAGAAGCTGGAATGAGGACTCACTAGGAATTCGGGAGGGGAGGAAGCTTCAGGGCAGGGAGGAACAAAGTAGAATAGACATCCCAGGCCTACTGTTAACTCACTGGGTGATGCTGGGCTACTGAGGCCCCCTCTCTGGCCTTCACCTTACCCATCTAACCATGAGTAGAAACAAGAACTGACATGGTCCCAGTAGGCGTTGTTAATGAGGGCACATCTGGATGCCAACTTGATGGCTGCCTTTGCCCAGAAAGGTTTTCCTACCCAGACCCTCTCCACCCCCTGCAAGAAGAATAAGGTAAGGCTCAGGCCCCCATTTCCAAAGTGGGTGGACTTGGCGAGCTGAGCTGGTTGGACCAGCTTGGCCTCTCTGGGCTCATGCACAGCAGAATCCTCCACGGCAGGGGGGTTTAAACCATGTTCCATTTTACAGCTTTTTAACCTCATCAGAAACCCTAGCCTCCAGAAAGGAAGATATTGTTTTCAAGTGACTTACTTATTTTAAAGAAGGTGAAATGTCTTATTTTTCATCCCACAGTGCTCTCCCCTCTAATACAGAACAAAAGACCCATCATGTTAGCAGGGCAGGGGACCTGCAGGCTCTCAAGGTGATGGGGCGCTGGCCTGGGAAACTTAGTTAAAGCAGACATCAGTCCGTTTCCCTGCTTCACCAGGGCTCTGAGAGCCCAGACTGGCTTTGATTCCCTTCTATGACCCCATAGCCCACCAGGGCCTAGCACACAGGAGGCACGTTTGCTCAGTGTCAGCTTGCCGAATGAGTTTCAGATCTGGATGTTCTCTCGACATTTGTAAGCAGACTGATGATTCTCTGCCTGGGAGGTGGCTTGGGGTCATGGCTAGCACACAGTCTCAAATTTGACCCCATGATGCAGTTGGGGCCTGAACTTCGGCATGAACTGGACTATCCTTCCCTCATCTGTAAAATGAGGATAATTCCAGTCTCCAGAAATGTTCTAAGCACTGAAATCATGCATGAGTGGAAGCCCTAAATACTGAAAAACACCCAGTGAGTATTTCAGTAATGTTCCTGTACCCCTTGACTGACTTGGACGAGGTTATGCAGTCAGGCTCAGACCCTCAGCTCCTGGCTCCCCTCCCTCCCTCCGTCCTCCAGCAATAAGATCACAAGATTCAAGGGTAGCATCCCTCCCACGGCACCAGAAGTCTAGCATCACACCATGTCTCTGGACCCCCAGCTCCCAGCACTAGGGCAGGCACACAGGGGAGCCTGCCCCTCGGGTAAGGCAAGTGCTTCAGGGAAGGATGCTTCCCTCATTTGAGGGTCACTTTCCCACAGTGTAATGTTCCCCAGCTTTTGGTTACCAGTCCCTTCAGGAAACCCCCTGCTCGCTGAAGCTGCCCCATTTCCTGTGTGATCCTGGCTCCCCATCTTCTCAGGGTCTGTCTTCCCCATGCCCCTTCCATACATGATGAGGATGGACTGGTAAACCAGCCTGAAACAGACATTTCTAACTCCCTAGTAATCCCTGGGATGAGTCTGAGATGTTGGGATGAGTCAGCAGTGTCAGCTGGCCTAGGAATACGTGCAACCCACGAGGCTGGTCTCAGGACATGGGTTTGGGGGAAGAAGTAGATGCCCCGGACCCCGCCCACTATGATATGAGAAGCACAGAGGACTGTATTCTGCTGAAAGGAGAGCCTGGGCAAAGGCTGGTAGGTGGAGGGCAGCATGGCCCGTGGGATGGTCCAGGCAGCTGCACCAGGTGATACAGAGCAGGCCACTGCATCTGTGAACGTCAGTTTCTTCTTCTGGGCATGGTAATCCATGGCTAGGCATAGTTTGTCTCCAAATGCCTTAGGTCTCTTCTCCCTCAGGACTTCCCATGAGATACAATCCCAGACCCCTGGTCAAGCCTCTCTGATGTATGTCCCTGGTCTCAGGTCCACTGGTACCTGGGATAGACTGCAGAGGTGTAGGGGATGGGGACCAGTGGCCAGTGTGGCTGCAGCTGCCAGAGGAACCCAGACAGGAAGGATGTAAGTAGCCTCGAGGCTCCAGCTGTGCATCAGGACTGAGCCAGCAGGGACAAGAGCCTCCTCCCTGTGCCTCTGCCCCAACTCCTCTCCTAGCTTCAGTCACACTGAACAGACACCATCTGACACCGAGCAGGTGCTCTGCATCGCTGGCAGACACCTGACAAGGCCACCAGCATGAGTGACAGCCCTGCCCACCTCACCAACAGCAGAGGTCAAGTCCAGGCTCTACTAACTAACTGGCTCTTTTGAGCCTCAGGGTCCTCATTTGTAAAACAGCCATAAATGATCTTGTCTTAATTCATAGAGTTACTGGATGAATCTCCTAAGATGATCAGTGTAAAGAGTGTGACTGGGAAGAAGAGAATTAACTAAGCACTTCCTTAAATCATCTCCTTTAACCTTTATAACAACAGTCCAAAAAGGCAGGTACTATGATCGCCCCATTTTACAGTCGAGTATGCTATTGCTCAGAGAGGCTAAGCCACCTGCCTGAGGTCACACAGCTGGTAGGTGGCAGGGCCCCAGGTCAGTGTGACTCACTCTAGGGCTTTCACGTGTCTTTCACACAAACCTTCCACGCTGTGCTCACAGCTTTGGTCAAGCTCATCACAAAAGTCAGGGGTTGCTGTCATGATTATTTCATAAAACCCAGGGATATGAGTTTTCCTTTTTCACTCAGCCTGTCTTTTTCTCGACGTGGGGAAAAGCAAACTCACAGTCTGCTAATTTCTGCAGTCTCAGACAATCAGAATTCCAACTGTCTGGGAGAGCCAACCTAAGAAAGCAAGAAATTAATCTTTTCAAAGTTAACGTCTTCGAGGCGTCGCGTCAGTATTTGGGTTGGACGTAACCTTGCTATCGTAACGCAGATGAAACCCCCAATTTAATAAGGCTAAGACAACTCCGACAACGTAAGAAACATAACAGGATATTGCAAAGAGATTAGGGAGCTTCCTCTGGATGGCGTGGACGGGCCGTGGAGAGGGCAGGGTGGGAGGCGGTGCAGTTCACCCCGGGGGGCCAGCAAGGCGAGTCCCAGTCCCCAGCTTGGCCCGAACAGCCTGGGCACTAACGGCCTGGGCAGAGGAGAGCTGGGCTCCTCGAAGCTCGTCCAGGCCGGCCTGGTGTGGGAGCAGAGGCTCCGCAGGCTAAATGCGAACCAGCTGCTAAGACAGGAGCGTTACAGTTGGACGGGGCGGGGAAGGCTTACCTCATGAAAGAACTGTGGAAACGGCTGCTGGAAAGATAATAAAAGGATTAACTGCTATTTTAGTGGGCCATTTACTCTTCAATCAAAGTGTCTCATCTATTTCCTGTTCTCCAGAGACTCCGGGTCCAAAATTCCTTTGTCTATTACAGCACATGGTAGCAGAGGCCTGTCATGAGAAATTAATAATTTTACAGGGAAGGGAGATTTTACTTATCTGGGTGCGGGCTAGGGCCCGCCCCTTCCCCTGGGTTACCTACTGCGCCAGCCTCACAGGAAGGGGAAGCATGCCCACGGCCGGCAAGGCGGAGCTCACAGATCTCTGCTACCATCTCCAGAGGACAGCACGGTAGTGCCCCAGGACCCCCGAGAATAATCAGTTTAACAGGAGATGATATACACAAACAAGAGCATCAGTTTAGAAAGCGGTGGGTTCAACTCCCACTCCAATGGTTACTAGCTGGGTAACCTTGGGCAAGTTATTTTTATTGTTGTTCCTATTATTACTATCATGAGTATGAGCCTCTATTGTTACTGTTGTTGTTATTTGTCTCTAACTAGCTGTGTGACCTGGAACAAATTATGAATGTCTCTGAGCCTTAGTTTCCTCATCTGCAAAGTGGGGATTAATAGTATCTGCCCCATAGGGTTGTTACAAGGACCACATGGAGCATGAGGACCACAGGACTAACAGCCCCCCAACACAGTCAGCACTCATGAGCTACTTGCTGTAATTACTACCCAAATCCTAAACCCCCAAAGAGGCAAGATGAAGTGTTCTCATAGTAGCAAGTGGAAGGCCAGCTGGACCCTGTTGAATCTTTGTTTCTTCATCTGTAAAAACCGTGTTTTACAAGACTCTTATAAAGATTAAATGCAACCACAGGCGAGTACAGACATGGCTTGAACACCACCTCCTCCATGAAGCCTTGCTAGGCCTCTTCTCTCTGGGCCGAGGCAAACTCCATCCCAGACCCTGTCACTGGTCTCCACACCCATCTTCCACCCATCCCTGACTGTGACTGCCCCCAGGCAAAGACTTCGGCAGGTCCAGGTCTGGGTCCCTAGAGCCAGGCATGAGCCAGGCATGAGCCAGGTGTAAGCCAGTGTCCTGTGGACTCTGCTGAACCAAAGAGATCCCGGCAGGCTGGCCCAGGAGAAGAAACCCTACAGAGAGATCCCGAGACTGCTCTGAGTGATCTGAGCCTCTCTGACCCCTCAGTGGGCCTCCATTTCTCAACCAGGAAAATGGGCAGGGAAGGTCCAGATCACCTCCAAGGTTCCTCATGCCTAACACAGAAATTCCAGGATGCTGTGATTCCACATGGGAGCCCGAGTGCTAGAAGGCCACCAAGCACACCATGCCGGTGTTCAGGCCAGGCGGTCTTCATGAGGGCTCCACAGACACTAGTGGGGTCACCCCAGGAGAGAGGATGTAAAGGAGAACTACAGCTCAGCGGCTGTCCACAGCAGGATCTCAGAGAGAGGTGGGACCCGTCTGTCCAGGAGTCTTGCCCTATAATGTCTGCTGGGCATCAACTCCTAGACAAGTCATGTGTCAACACCCCAAGTGAACTGGGGCATCACCAGGGACTGGCCCAGCCACCAGCTCTCCCTCCAGCACAGCCTTGGCCCAAAGGCACATGATACAGCTCACCTTCTCAGCCTGCTCACTCTAGCCTCTCCCCATGACACCGGCACACCAGCCACAGGATCCATCGTGCTTCCTCTCTTTGGCAGAGGCTGTTCCCTGCCCCTCACTTGTCTATAAAGTGAATTCCTTCTCATCCTCAAGACTCAGCCTCCTTAAAGCTGAATAAGCTGGTTCAGTGGGTGCCCAGCTTACAGCTCCACAAGCAGATGGGCCCCATGGGCCAACAGCTGGTCCCAGGAGGGTGGAGTTGATGCTGCTGGTTGCTGATATTTCCTGCCCCCTCCCCGGCCCTGCAAACACTGCTCTGGGCTTTGAGCAGAACAGAGGTGTACCTCTCCCCCAGCTGCACCCATCCCCAGCCTGAGTTCTCCATGAGGCAGGGCCCATTGCCAGTGGTAAGACATGAGTGTAGAACTCTTCCTTGGCTCTGACACTGGCCCTGCAGACCAGACACGCTGCTTCCTTCCTCTGACTTACCCGTGCTATCCAGGGCCTTATCAGCTAATGTCTGGCCCTACCCCAAGGACTGCCCTGGGGACCCGCAGCTCTCAAGTCAGATGCCTGTGAGGACTCAGTGCTCCCTGGAGGAAACCAAGCCTGTGGCTGCCCCCAGAAGGCCCAGGGAGCCTCCCTGGGAAGGACTTCAGATGAAGATCCAGCACTAGGGGAAAGTATGTGCCCCATGACTCACTTGGCCATCAGCACTGGGACACTCAGCTTCTGTATGTAAGAGAGAAGGCTGGCTGAGCCCCTCTGACTCAGAGCACGTGTCACCACCTGAATGAGTGTGTGCGACACCAGGCCATGGAGGGTGGAGGATGGGGCACCTGGCAAGTCCGAGGTGCCCTCTGCCGAGGTTCCCAGTTACAGGGCACTGACCCTTGTGACCAGTGGCCACATCTACAACATTGGTCCTTCCTTCGTCAAGCACAGGGGATCCCAGCCAGCCCCCGGTGAGGAGCCCAGGCAGACCTCTCCCAGGGCAGCAAGGTGGGGGCCGCTCTGCCTGGGCAGCGGGGGAACTCACCATGCACTTGTTGGGCTTCTCGCCTGAGTGCACCCTCATGTGGATGAGCAGCTTGTAGCGGGCGTTGAAGGGCTTGTAGCGGCGCACACAGCCTGCCCAGAAGCAGGTGAAGTCCTCGCCCTTGCGCTGGTCGATGTGGCTCTTCTCGATGTGCCGCACCAGCTCCTCCTGCTGCTCATAGGCTGCACAGCAGTCTACCCAACGGCACGCCTGCCGCCCGGCCACCACCCTGCCCGCCAAGCCCAGCCCCAGGCCTCCAAGGCTGGGGCCAGGCGGCAGCTGAGACAGGGGGTAGGGGGGCGGCAGGCCCTGCTGGTGAGGCCCAAAGAGCTCTGAGAACTCGTCCGCAGGCTCCTGCTTCAGGAAGCCGGCCTTCCGGCAGGTGTCCAATTGCAAACTACCCTCGTGGCTCTCGGTGGACGCAGGGGTGGGCCGGGCACGTTTGGGAGGAACCCCCAGGTCTCCTGGCAGAGGGGGGCTCCGGAGTCCGTTGACACAGGTGACCAGAGCTGTCTGGGAGGAGCGGATGATGGAGGTGACATCGGAGGAGGCGCACGGTGAGGCAGAGATGGAGGAGGTGGGAGGTAGGCCCAGGAGGCAGCAGCGCTTCAGGCCACCCTCGGGGAGGTGGGCCTCAGGTTGGGGGCCCAGGCCAGAGCTGGGTTCACTGCCCAGAAGGTAACAGGAAGGTGCAGGGGTGGCAAGGCCTCGGCCCGGGAGGTCCAGGTCCGTGTGCAGGCCCGTGGCGGGCGGGGCCCGGCAGTGGGCGGACAGGGGCGCACGAGATTCTGTCATGGCCCGGTAGTCGGGCAGGGACTCCTGCTTGATGTGCTGTGTGGCCGGAAGGCTGCCGTTCACATATGTGGCCTGGGGCCTGGGCGACCTGGAAGACAGTGCCAGAGAGGTCGTGAGAGGATGGGCAGTCCACAGTGGGGAGGCCCAGGCAGGGGACAGCGGGGAGCCTGAGGACAGAGGGGTGGAGAAGCCCAGAGCAGGAAAGAGAGGCTGAGGGCTGGCAGCAGAGAGACCAGGACTCTGGGCAACTCTGGTTGTCCGGGCAGAAGAAGAGTGTGAAGGGAAAAGAAGAGAGCGAGGAAGAGGAGGGGGCTGGGGAGAGGTTCGAGAGAGTGGGAGGTCTGAAAACATGAATGTGCCCAGGAGAACGCCAGCAAGGAGCACGGGTCATCCTCTTGCCAAATCCAGACCAGCCTCTCCAGCCCAAGCGCCATCCACCCTGCCTCCAAGGCCTCCCTGGGTCTGCCCTGCCCCTCTCCCCATGACCTTCCAGTGAACTGTGAAGGAAGAAGGCTGAGGATGGCTCTTTGAGGGATACCAAGTCCATTTTGCTTTAAACTCTGCTTACTTGTCCCTTCAATCTTGTAATTTTTCTTAATTTCTAAAAAAGTTAACTTTGCTATGTTTTACCCCAAGCAATCTGTCTTTTCCACTATGAACATCAGTGGGTGGGGGTTTGAATCACAGTCACAGGGGGGCATCCTAGGAATAACTGAGAAAAAGCTTCTTGGTGTGGCAGGGGGGCGGGGGAAGGTGTCCCGGGATTTCAAACCCAGACACCGTGAGTGCACAATATGCATCTCTCGGGGAAGCCATGGCCAGGCAGGCCAGGCGAGGCAGCAAGAGACCTGGGTTTGAGGCCACACTCAGCCACTCCTGGCCATGCAAACCTTGGCAAGGTGCTTTGGGCCATTCTCTGCACCTCAACATCTAATGGTTTGCCTCCTGAGGGTGGGGATGGTGTGATGGGCAGAGCCCGGATCCCCAGGATGCTGTCATCACCACACATGTGGCACATGCCTTCCTAAAGGGGCCTCTCCCAAATGAGGGACAAGTAAGTGCAGGTAGAGATACCAGGGCCTGCTGGTCACCAGAGTACTCTGAGAAGAGGAGAGGCCAGCAAGGTGACACTGGACTCAGGGTCAGAGAAGCCCTAATGGCTGACTGAGCAGAACAAAAAGCCTGCTTATGAGCCCAAAGTCTGACGAGGACACCCCATGCATCCAAAAACCTCTTCCCATCCGAGCCTCAGTTTCTTCACCTGTGAAATGAGGACTAACCCTCCCGACTCAGAGGCGGGCGACCAGGATCAAGGGAGGAAACAGATGCTATGACAGCCCTCTGGAAAGAGGAGGCCAGGTGAGTGGTGCCAACACCACTGCCGTGATCACCACCGCTGTCCTGAGGCTCTCTGCAGCAGGGCTTTTGGGGCCATCCCCTGTCCCTCTGCTTTCAGTGTGGCCCTGCAGCCCCAGCCCCTCCCTCTCAGGCTCCCTGCAGAAATTGTGGCATCCTCAGCTCCAGCCGTGAGGTGGAGGGGAGGGGACAGGACAGGGGAGAAGCAAAGTTAGAGCCCAGAGCCCTCAGAGAGCATAGGCTCCAACCGCATCACTACCGAGAGGGCGCATGGCTTGCCCGCAGTCACAAGGAGCAAACCAGCGACAGGGTTGGAACCAGAACCCAGGCACCCCGTCTCCCTCCCAGGTGTGTGCAGTTCTCATGTGCAGAAACCTGGAGTTTTGCCTGGATAGGAGTCTGGGGAAGGGGCTCTTCTGTTTGGTTTTCAGCTACACTTGAACAGTTCTCCACCTCACTCACCGGAGACCTTTCTTCCCTCCCAGGAACTCTGCTGCCCAGAGTGCGGTCACGGGGTAGAATCGGAAGGAGCAAATGCATCGCCCCACCTCCAGGGTGGGGGCGCTGGGCCCACCATCGACAGCAGCGAGCTCCAAGTAGCTTCTAGATCTGATTTTAAGTTATGATTTTGCGGAGCTTAAAAAGAAATAAAAGCACAGCTGCTCCTTGCAAGGTCGTGCTCCTGACCTGGTGGAGGTGGGCACAGGCAGGGGAGGGCAGCCAGGTAAGCGTCTATTTGGAGCAATCGCTTTAAAACTAGTGTCAGGTTAAAGCACCAATACCAGGAGAAGAGAGCAGCTGTGTGTTCTGCGATGGAGCTACCTGAATAATCACCAGCAAGACCCTGGATGGCATCCAGTGGGGAGGGGGCAGCTCAGGCCTTAGTGTCCCCTGGCTCGGGATGCCAGCTGTCTCTGTGAGGCCAGGCAGTGGTTCTGGCCCTGCTCTGTCTTGGAGCCCTGTGTGCCTTGGGCCATCCCCATCACATCTCTAGAAACTGTGAGCTTAGATTCCTGGACAGAGTGAACCACTCCAGGCGCTTTCCCAGACCAGTCTCATGAATCCTAGCAGTACAACAATTTGCGGTATCTGCTGAATGCATATGGCCAAGTTCTTCCAGGGAGAGACCACCATCTGTTTCACACTGATGAAAACTGAAGCAACTGGCCCGAGCCCTCAAAGGCTGGTAGCGCTAGAGCAGGAATCTGAACTTGGATCTGGTTGAATCACAGGGAGCAGCAAGAACGGGGAGGCTCTGAACACAAGGCGATCCAGTGGGAAGGGGAAGGCACAGGATCCGACTGGGTGTGGGATGGGGGCTGAGACAGACCCTCTTTGTCTTTAGGAAACGGAGGGAGTTTGGAAAAGCCAGATCAGTAGTAGAGGTGGCAGCAACTCAGACTGATGCTGGCATAAGGTTCTGGGTATAGACTCTCCTGTGCCCTAACTGTCAAAATGACATTCAAAATGACAAAGGATATTTCTGATCGTCTCTACCCAAAAAAACACCCAATTGCTTAGCTTTCATAGCTTCTACCCTGAGATAGAAAGAATTTCACTGGAGAAACTGGATGCTGCCAGGGAAGCCTCAGTAAATAATCAAGCAGATACATGCATTTGACTATTACCAAACAATGACAACTCAAAGTCCTTACTCCTTGTTACACACGTACTTGTATCCCCTTAAAGCCTATAGGTTGAAGCCCTAACCCCAGTGTGACTGGATTTGGAGGTAGGGCCTTTAGGGAGGTAATTAAGGTTAAGTGAGGTCATAGGGTGGGTGGGACCCTAATCCAACAGGACTGGTGTCCTTTCAAGAAGAGGAAAAGATACCCAGTGGTGTGCACACAGAGAAGGGACCACGTGAGGACACAGAGAGAAGGAGCCATCTACGAGCCAAGGAGAGCGGTCTCAAGGAGAATGCAAACTTGCAGATGCCTTGATCTCTTCTAGCCTCCAGTACTATGAGGACATAAATGTCTGTTGTTTAAGTCACCCAGTCTGAGGCGTTTTGTTACGGCAGCTTGAGCAGACTGATAACACTCCTATAAATCAGAAGTCTCAGTAATATCAAAGAGGGTCATGGGGAGTCCACATTCTCAAAGAAAAACTGTTGAACGTGGGAAGAATAAGTATCCTGCTAATTAGTAATATCTCCCGCTGTGGGGCTCCCGCTGGAAAGTAAACTCCATCAGGGAGATTTCCGCTTCCTTCACCAAGGCACCCACCCCGGCACCAACCACTGTGCCTGGCACAGAGTCAGTGCCTGATAAATGACTGGAAAGGGAATGAATAGCAAATACGCAACTGGGCCAGTTTTTAGAATCTCTGGTCTGTGAAACAGCCTCTAGACCTGCAGCCCCAGGCAACAGGTGAGAGCCCTGGGGCCAAGTGGGTGGGTGCAGAGGCCTGTCTGTGGCTGGGCAAACCAGGGCACAGAGGCACGTCTGGGACCTGGGGAGAAGCCACAAGAGGCAGAGTTCAGCTCATATGCAATCTGACAGAACATCTGTCCAGAGGTGGATGTCACCGGAAATGTGCAAGCACTGACTGATGGTTACCTGGCAGAGCTGTGTGGGACAACGGCTTCCGGGGGCAGGAGATACCTGTGGGGAAGAACCCCTCTTTGCTCCAGGAGCCATTCAGGGCTTGACACTACAGTGTGTACGAACCCTGAGCTGGGTTTTCCCTCTCCAAGCTCTTCCCTATCCTCTGAATCTTCCTCTTCTGAAATGACTGATTCTCTGTAACAGCCAGACGCACCTCAGTAAAACCATTTGTCTCTCATGAGGCCTGCAGTGCTGCGGTGTGGAGTCTAGACCAGGCAGTCATCCATGTGCTACTGGGCTCTGGCTGGTCTCTGGCCCTCCCGTGCCTCAGTTTCCCTGTGTGTCCCACAAGTCAGGTAGACCAGGTGAGGTGTAGAGGCCCCCTAAGTCCCTGGGCTCCCGGAGCATCCACAGAAGGCAGCTGATGCGTGGGAACGAAGCACATACCTGCTGGGGTGGGGGAAATGCAGCAGCCTCTCACAGGCTAGGGGGTGGCTCCGTGGCGGTGGGCTTCCTGCAGGGAGAAACAGGCCCTGGCGGCAGGTGGGGCCAGGGCCCTCCGCAAGGTCCAGGTCCAGCAGGCTCTTCTCCGAGCCTGGGGTGCAGAGGCCGTAGCTCCCATTCACTGCGCAGAGAAAGACAGGAAGAGGAGATGAGGTGAGTGGGGACGGTCTGCAGAGGGCATAGGCAGAGGGCAGTCACTGGGGTACCATGTGGGACAGAGCTCCAGTGAGCAACACTAACTGAACCCCTGCTGCGTCCGAGGCCACGGGAACACCTATTAATTTCCATAATCACCAGCAGGATCAGTAATAAAACCCCCAATTCTCAGATGCAGATGCTGAGCTCTAGTGGGTAAATGACCTTCGCACAAACACAGAGCACTCCGACGGACCAGACACTATCCCAGGTGTGGGACACATGGTGAGTGAGACACATAAACTCCTATCTCTTGGAGCTTGCGATCTATGACCCTCACACCGACCACCTAACACTCATTTGACAAGGTGCACGGCCTTGCCTAGGGCTGGCTGCCCAGCAGGCTGGGTGAATGTTACTGACGTCTGGAGGTCAAGGAGCAGGTGCTCACTAAACAGCATTTTTTCTTGTTATCCCTGAAGCTCAATCCACGTTGTTTTCCAAACTGCGTTACCCCCATAAAAACACAGTCCACAGTCATTCACACCTCTGCATCCTCCACGACCTTTCACAGGCTAACTGCCATATGTGCCTACCATAAGCAGATGTGCCTCAGTTAGTCTTGAAATCTGCACAAAGCCCTTAAAAACAACATAAAGTATAATAAAAATGTTAGGCATGATGGGTATAAGCTACGTGCCCTCTCTGGGCCTCAGTTTTCTCATCTACAGTGTGATGAGAAAACTAACTTCTTCGGCTTTCTGTCCAATCACTTGGCAGGAGGAAAGGGCATGGGCTTTGGGGCCTGATGAGCCGGAGTGAGCCCTTCTGCCCCCCACCAAGTCTGTGACTCTAGCAAGTCCCTCCTTGAGGCCCACACTCCCCGAGGCCGGTCCCCGTGTGAACTGCGGACAGCCACGCCGGTTCTCCAGAGATGCTGCGAAGTCCTGAGAGCTGAGGTGCAGAGCCCCCAGCACAGTGCAGACACCTAGCCAGCAGTGCACCAGGAGTGGAAATCACTCTTATTGTCAAATGGCACTTTGAAAAGTGTAAAGTGTCCCATGGATGTAATAAAACATTAAGAGGCCTAAGGATTGTCCGCTTCAGGGCTGATCGTGAGCCAGTGTCGGCTCTTTTCTCATCTTAATGGTTTACCTTGCTCAGCGTGAGAACAAGGACAACAGAAGTGCCCTTTGCTGAGCAGTACGTGCCGGCCCCGACTCCACTGTCTCATCGGAGCCTCCCACTGCCCTTGCAGGGAGAGAGAAGCATTATCCTCACTGTACAGAGGAGAAAGCCGAGGCTCAGGAGGGCTAAACTACTTGCTCAAGATCACACAGCTAGTAAAAGTTTGGCCTGGATTTCTGGCTCAGGTCATTCAGACCCAAACCCCACGTCTTAATCTCTATGTAATTAAAAAGTGGCCTCTTAGAGAGACAGAAGCCCAACCTCATCCTCCAGGATCCAGCTCCCCTAACCCTAACTCTAGCCCCCTCCCCCAACCCCAGGCAGCCTCTTCACAGAAGGCCATGCAGCGCTAAGCCTCCTTGTGCCCAAAGCTCTGGACAGGCACCAGGCGTTCACCTGCCGAGCACTGCAGTCTGCACACGAGGCTGCAATGCTCTCAAGGTCCTAGGGCAAGTGACAAGTCTCCAGACAAGTGTCCCTCTGGTCACCCTCCCAGGCCAAGCGCTGGGCCAGTGTCCTGCTGTGAGGAACACTGGCTCCCACTGGCTTTGGCTGCCGCTTGGCCAGCCCCTCATAAGCTTATTTTTTAATAACTTGGTTGTTTTTTAATTAAAAAGAAATCCCCGGTAACAAATATGAATGGTCTGAGTTAATGAGAGCAGGCTGCTGCTCGTTTAAGTCTGTCTCTGCTTGGCGGTCTCTGCCTTTTTCAAATCGTTTCTGCTTGAGATTTTACTGTCCCACTGAGGCAAACCCTGGGGCTGGGTCTCAGCAAACTGTGGCTAATTTTATGACCATTAATAGCATTTGGAGCAAAGAGAGCTTAATTATCATATGGGGCTGTCCTGTCAGGGTCTTTCTCCCAGAGTCTGTGGGTCAGGGAGGCGGCTCCAAGTTTCTTCTAAGGACCCACCAGGCCCGCTGGGGACCCCTGGGTTACCTACCCCTCCTTCACATAGGAGGAGGCGAGGAGAGATGGAAGGCAGAGCCCCGTAAAGGCACAGGGGAGCCCAGCATGTATCAAGCTCTGTTCATCAAGCCCGACCTATTCGATCACCAGGCACATTTGATTCTTTCAAGTGTCCATCCCTGTGAGGCAGTTCATTACAGCCATTTTCCAGATGAGAAAAGTTGAGGTGTGGAGAAATTAGGTGCCTCCCGCCAGGCTCTAAGGTCCATAAGAGGCAGGGACACAATTCAAACCCAGATCTCCCAGACTTCAAAGCCCAAGTCTCATCCTGCTGCTTCTCAGCCAACTGACGAACATCCAGGGACCTCCAAGCAAGCATCCCCACCCTTGACTCCAGTGAAGATCATGTTAGGGAGCCTGCGGGGCTCCATTGTCTCAATGACTCCTAAACTTCGGTCTTTAAAAAACAACCCTGCCAGATGGTAAGACCACTCCATCTCAGGCAAGCACTCGAAGGCTCAGAGAAGATTAGGGGGTTACCCAAGGTCACACACGGAGTAAGGGGCTGGGTTGAGATGCAAACCCCATCACCTCCGGGGGAAGAAACAATCATTACTGGACAAATGATTGGAGCCTATTGGTGGCTTCTCCGCTGGACACAGTAAGAGGTTTTCCTACAATAAATAGGCAGTTTTGGGAGGGAAGGAGGAAAGAGTCCTTCAGGTCACAGTTTGGCACTGCCCAGGGCTTCAAGACCACTCAAGCCCTCATCTTGTGTGAACCTCACAGCATCCTGATGAAAGCACTGGCCTCCCCACCTCACAGACGGACATGAGCACCAGAGCTGGCCAGTGGCCACCCAAGGTCACATGGCAATTGCTGGTCTAGCCAGGGCAGAACCCAGGTCTCCCCAGACCCATGCCAGACCCTGCCCTGGGCCACCTGCTTTCTCCGAGACTGGAAATTAAACCAGCAGCTGTGTCCCAGAGATGCTGTCACCACTGGAAAGATGTGGCTACTGTCACTCTGCAACCCCAGGCCCTCCCATTGCCTTCCTGCCTGTTGGCATTTTGCCTCCCTGTCCCCAAGGGTGTCACAGGATCCACCCTTGCTTACTCTCTGTCTCCAAGGAGCAAGAATAGAGACTTCCTCTGGGGAGGCAGGGAAGTGAGAGGGGCTCTGCTGCCCTGAGGCAGGCTGGGGGTGCCCTGGGAAGAGGTCTGCACCCAGCAGCCATGTCTCCCTCTGTGCCACACGGAGCCAAGAGCAGACCTTGGACCTAGCTCTTCCCACATAAATGAAGCTTATTTAGAGGCTGGGAGGGTGAAATGGTCCTCTGTTCATTTTCACAAATTGGTGAGAAAACTGAGAATGTCGGGGTTGGGACTGACTGGCCATCTATTTCATTAACAGATGAAAAAACTGAGGCTCAGAGAAGGAAAGGTACTGCCTTGGTCACATAGCAAATCTGTAGCAGAACCTGGACTGGCACCCCTGGGGCAAGAGTTTGGTTTAGTTTCCTCTTCAAGCCTCAGTTTTCTCATCTTTAAACTAGGGTTAACTCCTCACAAGGCTGTGGTGACAATTAAGTGAGATTATGAACACAATGCATTTGGCGTGAGGCCTAGCTCACATAAGCATTTGAAAAGTGATGGTAATGATAATTCCTTCTTCTATGGACCCTCGGGTTCAGGATGGGGTCGGAAGGCAGGGTCCTGTTATGAGAAGTATTCTATCCCCAGGAAGGTCAGGTCAGATGACCCTGAGGTCAGACTCAGAAAGACAAGCCCCAAGGTTTAGAGGTCACCAACTATAGGACTGGTCAACCTGAATGAGGTCACAGCCAGCAAATCTAAAGCAAACGGGCTCCAGTTACACACCACAGAGCTGTGCAAATTACCGTAATGACTTGGCTAGAAAGTGGTACCACATATAAGGTGACTCCCCACAAGAATTTTAATTTACACTGAAAACTGCCAAGTCTGTATGAGAGGGACAATGATGTATTCATTCAGCATCCCAGCTGCTGCCTCCTTGCTGTCCCAGGAGCAGCCAGTGGCCAAGTCAAGGAAGGCCTACATGACAACAGTTCCTCATTCATGGACAAGCAGACTTCTAGTGCCCACTAGGTGCCAAGCTGGTGACGGGGTTCTGCAGTTTACAGTCCACAGGTTGTTTCACAGCCATTACCTATGAGCTTCGCTACAATACTCAGAAGTTGGCTGGGCAGGCTCAGAGGAGGCAAGCAGTTTGCCAAGGTCACACAGCAACTGTAGGGCTCAGACAACAGACTTTCTCTGTAACAGTCAAGACAGTATGTATTTTAAGCTTTGTAGGTCATACAATGTCAGCCACAAGTACTTGACTCTGTTGTTATACTGTGGAAAGCAACCACGGACAATGTGTAAATAGGTGATTGCACTGTGTTCCAACAAAACCTTATTGAGAAAAAAGCTTACTGGTTCTTGGGCTGTAACACGCCAACCCCAATCTAATGCAGGTGTTAGACATGAGCTTTGCAGTTAGAAAGACTTTCTTGCATCCGTAAAACGTGGAGAATTTTACAGCTGGCGCTGATGACGTGAAAACCATTGTCAGCTCTGACTGAAGGGCCGGCCCCTGGTAGGTGGAGGTACCCCCGGCCTGGCTTGGGGGCCCTCACAGCCCGGGCTCACCTCGGCCGTACACTCGCAATCCCACGACGCTTTGTTGCTGCACTGCACATGCCCTTGCCCTCCAGTCAGGGCGCCTGACATCTCCCAGGCCCCTCTGGGCCCTCAGAGTTCAGCAGAAGTGCAACTCCTTCTGGAATGTTCCATGGTCTCCCCTGCCCTCCCCAAGCTCCCCTACCTCTGCAGACAGCAGTCCCTGAGAATAGCTGCCAATTAGGGTGCATCTGCGAAATACTCAACACGTTTGATCTCTAAATCTCCACATCACCACCACAAGGTGGGGACTGTAACACTCCGCACTGCCACCCTGATGCCGTGCTGTTAGAGCCTTGCTTCCTCAAGAATCTGTGAAATCCTTCAGGACAAGCGTCTTGGAGCTCCAGAGTTGCTGAAAGCAGTGCATCCTAAGACATGATCTTGTCCAACTTATTTTACATACAGAAGAGAAAACAGGGGTCTGGATGGGGGAGAGGCTGGTCCTACTCACAGAGCAAGCAAGTTCTCACGACACCTGGGGTCCATCGGGGATATTCCCCTTACTCCTAGCACACGGTTAGACCCGCAGTAGGTGCTTAGAAACACTGGGAAGGGGGGCAGGAATGACTGTCCAAATTCACTTTTGTGGCTACTATATGTCAGACACTGACTTAGGGAAACAGAACAAGCTTTTGTCACTCACACACACACACACACACACACACACCCCTAGGTTGAAGCCTTAGCTCCACCAATAACTTTCTGGCTGCTTGACCCTAGATGAGCTACCTTACTCTTTTGAGCCACAGTTCCTTCATCTGTAAAATGGGGATAAGAATCTCAGCTCCAGGGGGTGGCTGTGAGAATTAAATGGGTAAGACATGCAGAGGTGTGGTACCTGGTACAGTCAGCACTTTAGTAAAGTTCCCTCTCCTGCTTTCATGATAGGCAGGGGACACAGTCACAGCCTCCCTGGGGTGACATGCCTCCAGCAACAGTAGCTTACTTTCTGAGGCAGTGACACCAGTGGCCACAGAAGGCAGCCTCAGGTTAACAGGGTTTTGAGTCTCAGCCTGGGCTCTCCAGGCCCCCCTCTCTGAGCCTCAGCTTTCCCCTCTGAGTAGTGGGAGTGCCAGGCCCGAGCAGGAGGGGCACTAGAGACCCCAGAAAGCTGGGGACACTTGGCCCAGGGAGGGTGAGTGCTGGGCCTCTAAGGACACTCGGCAAAGGCTGAACCTGTCACGTCTGCACTCCAGGGCCCCTTCTGCCTTGGTGCTGCCCCGTCATGCCCTCTCTTCCCTCCTCACCAAACCCAAAGGCCCGGCAACCAGCAGGAAGTGAGGGCTTCCGAAAGAGGAGAAGCAGGAGGACAGCCAAACTTTTTCTCCAGTCTCCACAGCCCGGCGGGGTGGGCTGCTCGGCCTGGAGCTGTCTTGGGGTGTCACAGGCTCCATCAGGGGGCCTGTAACCTAGGCAGGGCCTCTGGAGCTACAGAGCCTGATGCTCAAGGCCTCACGCCGGGCTTATGGCCTCCCCTTTAAAGCTAAGCCAGATTTACAGGGACTCAGGCCAGTAAAATCTGAGCAGGCTCACCTTGGGACGGCATCGCAGAGAACGAGCCTGCAGGTCTGTCGCATCCAGGGCCAGGAAATGAGTAGCCCAAGGTTGGTTACACACTTGGGTGCAGGTATGTAAGTATATAAGCACATGTATGGGCCAAGTTTCCCTGCACATTCTCTTACTGCTACCTAATTAGCACCTATTGTTGTAGAAAAAAATTAGAAAATGTACCAAGGCAACAATTAGAAAAGATACCACATACAAAGCTACAAACCAGAGAGCCACAGCAGACACACAGGATGGCAGATAAACCTCTGCGGTGTTTCCCTAAGCACCTATATATTTTTTGAGAGAAATAAGGCTGATATTATTTTCTTGTACTCTACTTTTTTCATTAGGTAACATATCATGAATAGTTAAGTTTATGGAGTGCCCGTTATGTGCCTGGCACAGTACTAGGCTCTTTACATGCCAGAACTACTAACGCCATTTTCGAGGAAGAGTAAGTGGCCTGCCCAAGGTCATGCAGCTGGTGAATGGTGGAATTAAGATGCAAGCCCAGCTCTCTCAGCCTGGGAAGGCAGTGCTGACCAGACATGACTTCACACCATTAAGGGAGTCAATGCAGCTGATTACTTCCCCATTCTATTAGTCTGCTTGGGCTGCCATAACAAAATACCATATCCTGGGTGACTTAAACAACAGAAGTGTATTTTCTTACAGTTCTGGAGTCTGGAAGTCCATGATCAAGGTTCCTGCCGATTTGGTTTCTGGTGAGGGCTCTCTTCCCGGCTTAAAGAGAGCCACCTTCTCACTGAGTCCCTCCTACGGCCTTTCCTTACTGCACACATGGAGAGAGACAGAGAGCATGCACATGCTCTGGTATCTCTTCTCATAAGGACACTAATCCTATTGGATCAGGGCCCCACCCTTATGACCTCATTTAACCTTAATTTCTCCCTTAGAGGCCCCGTCTCCAAATACATCCACTCTGGAGGTTGGGGCTTCAACATATGAATTTGGGGAGGGACACAAACATCCAGTCCATAACAACTAGTATTTGTTCCCTCCTTTATTGTCCCTCCCAGGGTCTCGTATTTCCATTGTCTATCAATGGGGCTTGAGAAGGAGACATGGGAGAGCATAGCAGATGAGAGTGCCAATTCTGGAGCCTAACTGACTAGGTTTGAATCCTGGTTTTGCCATTTATTAGTTGTGACCTTGTCTAAGTCAAGTGACTTAACTGCTCTATGCCACAGTTTATGAAGTTAAAATGGGTTCATATACCACATGTAAAGTACCCAGAAGAGTACACCTGGCACACAGTAGGCATTCTGTTAGTGTCTGCTCTCATTGTTGTTCTTATTAACTATATTCCAGGGCAGGCTGCAGAAGTCTGAACCGATCAGCATGGTCTCATCTCCCCAGCCCACAATGCCACAGTGATGGTCTCAGAGAGCTATGTAATGCAAGTTGGTTTAATTAGACAGAGGCCTGGAACTTCCGTTTGACACTGGGGAAAGAGCAGCCTCCACTCCCCTACATGCAAAACTGTCCATTGTGGAAAATTAGCAGACAGTACTTCTGCCCGTTATCTATCTTTCTGGGGCAACAATGTATGTTAGACATTTTCACCACATTTTATAACTCTCTTATGCTCTTTTCTGAATTTTCCATCCTTTTTTAACTTTCATGCTTCAGCTAGATATTGTCTACTAAACTATTTTCCAATTTATGAATCTTTTCTTTAACTGCATCTAATCTATTAAATCCACCTTTTGAGTTCTTAGATTTTTTTGTACTTTTTAGTTTAAATTTTTCCATTTGATTAATTTTTATAGCTTTCAGATACCTGTTGAAATTCTTTATTTGGTAATCTATCTCCTTGAACACAGTAATCACAGTTATTTTATTTTTTCCTTTTTTTAAAAA
Source organism: Camelus dromedarius (assembly GCF_036321535.1). NCBI lineage: Eukaryota > Metazoa > Chordata > Mammalia > Artiodactyla > Camelidae > Camelus > Camelus dromedarius. Next base: position 32,430,772 of record NC_087449.1, on the reverse strand, counting down.
AATGGCAGAGTGGGGATTGAACCCAGGACCTTGTGCATGCTAAGCATACGGTTTACCACTAAGCTATACCCCCACCCCATCACAGTTATTTTAGATTCTGTGCCCAAAAAACCTAATATGTGAACCACCTGTGAGTCTGTTTTTGTCATGTTTGTCCCCCTCTTGGTCCTGCCTCCTGGTATCTCTGGTAATTTCTGACTGAATGTGCAACATTGTGTATGAAATTTCTACAGGCTCCAGATGATCTCTTCCTCCAGAGAGAATTTTCTTCTGCTTTTCAAAGGCAGCTAAAAGAGAGGAAGATCATCTTTATCCAGTCCAGAATTTCACTGTTTTGAAGCTCGGCTTTAGGCTTGGTGAAGGTTACTCTCCTTCTCCTAGGATGCGGCCCTTCAGGGGCCCCAGCTGGGAGCTTGGGATGCCAGGGCTCCTCCTCCCTGGTTGACACTGAACTTCATAAGCTCCCAGAACTTGAGGCTGTTGAAAGTTTTGCTTAGTTCCTCAGCCTCTTAACTGCCGTGCTGTTGAACTCTCAGCCACATAGCCCATGCCGCTTAAGAACCAACAAATATCTTGGAAGGAAAAGTAATACTGAACATTCAGCTCACTTTCTGTCACTTTCTACCTCCATGGAATTTTGGCCCCTCAAGATCTGCCTATCTTGGCGGCCCTAAACTCCAGTTTTTGTATCTCTAGCACTTTAAGACTGCAGAAAGCCCTGTTCAGCTCTCCAACTCCTCATCCTACACTTGCAATCTGGCAAATGCCTGAGAGGAAGAAGTGTTCCACAGTCAGATTCACCTCAGCATATTTCCCTTCTCTACAGGGTGTTGATCCCTCAAGTCCTGGCCATCTTGGTAGTTCTTTGATACTTTCAAACAGTTGGATTTTACATTTTATTCTGAGGGAAGGTTAGTCTGATACAAGCCTATTTGCTATAAACAGATTCAAAAAGCCCCTTCCAACATATAATTTTAATGATTGCATAGTGTTCCATACACGTTTGTACATACTTTAATCTATCCTCCATAGTTAGGATTAAGATTCTTTAAAAAGATTAAAACTAGAAACAATCATGAAATGAATGTCCTTATAGACTTGTCTTCATGTCCATCCATATTTACAGCCTTAGAATAAATTCCTAGATGTGAGATTGCTGAGTCAAAGGACATGAAAAATCTTCAAGAATTCTGCTATGCACTGTTCAAACTGCTCTCCAAAAGGAATATATCAATTTGTCAGCAGTACAGGAAAGCACCTGTTTCCTTGCATTCTCACTACTCTGGGTATTCTCATTTTTTTTTAATCGGTTAATGTAGCAATTCAGGGTCATTTATAATTGAAAAGAATATAATAGAAAAGAGAGAGCCTGCATATCCAATAATACAAAAATGGTTACATAAACTACAGTAAAGTTACTCAGCAGAAATTTTATGTAGCTATTAAACATAATAAAATCCCACCATAATGCAATAAATGTGGTCCAAAAACTTCAATTCCTTAAAAATGCAGAGCTCTGTTATCCTACAGTTAAGTTTAAAATGCTAGTTTTTTGGTTTTTCCAGTTAATATGTGGGAAAAAAATGTTTTCATTTATTAGACATGTCAGAAACAGTCCACTTATCACAAAGTACACACTACACAAGGAACTGAGTAAGCCTCTCAAATGCTCATGACACAATCACTTCCTAAACCCACCAAACTTCAGAGACGAGAAGCACTCTTTCTGTACAGAGGGTGGACAGAGGACAGGAGCAACTGCCAATGGCCAATTGTGTTTTATATGAAGCCATCTAATCACAAGGCATCTCATCATGGATTTTACTGCATTTACTAAAGGTTTTAATTACAAGGGAAAATATTTGTAAGAATTATCTGAAATGAAAAAGAAGATTCCAGGGGGAGGGTATAGCTTAGTGGTAGAATGTGTGCTTAGCGTGCACAAGGTCCTGGGTTCAATCCCCAGTACCTCCTTCAAAAAATAAACAAATAAAACTAACTACCTCCCCCCACAAAATTAAAAAAAAAAAAGAAAAGAAGATTCAAAATTCCATACACATAAAAATAACTTGAACAGTAAATAAGATGAAAAATAAATCAAACATTTATAATGCATTCATTCATCTAAGATATGTATATTGAATGTCTACTCTGGGCCAGAACCAGGCACCTGGCACAGGAATGCAGTGATGAACAAGAAAGGAAAATCTCTTTTCTCATGGTGTTTGCATTCTGATTAGAGAGAAGACAATTTCAAAAGTAAACTACATAAATATATATCAAGTAGGGATAAATGTGAATTACAGTAAAGGTAAGAAGCTAGAAATTGTGGAGAAATGGGGACAATCAGGGCAGGGCTCTGAGGGGCTGACATCTGCATAGAGGCCTGAGTGAGGGAAGGAGGGAGCCATGGGGACACCTGGGGGAAGAGCATTCACACAGAGGGAGCAGCAGGTACAAAGGCCCTGAGGTAGGAGTGTTCTCCAGGGTAGGAACACAAGAAGGCCAGGTGTGGCTGGAGCCTAGCGAGCAAAGGTAAGAGAAGCAGGTGATGAGGAAGCCGGGCCTGACTGGTAGGGTCTTGAGGGTCCTGGGGAGGCTCTGGGTTTTATATGATGTAGCAAGAAGCCTGGAGAGCGAGAGCAGGAGCCACCAGACTTAATGGTGTGGAAGGATATCTGAGTTTTGTATTGAAAAGACTTGAGAATTAGAAGAGTAGCTGCAGGGAGAGTGGTGGCTTTATCATAGGAGTGCTTTTGAAAACCTCCATTCTTTTTTGGGGCGAGTACATCATTATTCTGATTTCTGATTGTAATGGTGGTAACATGACAAAACTCACAGAACTGTTCACACACACGCACTCTTAGTGAATTCTACTGTACGTAAGCGTTAAAATATTTTAAAATCTCTGTATTACTTATTTCAAAATATTTCATGTTTTTTCAGTAATTTTAAAAAGCTGGGCCAAAATCCATCCTTGAGAAGAGACCAAAGACAGAGCTGAGATAGACTGCTCCCCCTAACTCGGCACAGACCATCCTCCAGCACACACGTCTGTGAACAGGCCCCTGCCCTCCCAGCCCACCGCCAGCAATTCCAGGGTGGGAGAGTGTGGGTACTCCCAGATGCTGGCCCAGAGGACCCCTGGAACCCTTTCTCTTAAAGGCTTGCAGAAGAGGACAGCCCTAAGAAGACAGCTGCCTTCACATAAGGTAAGACAGCTGACAGGAGGAGGTGCAGCCCAGCGAGTCCTCAGGACCCAGAGTCCTCTCCTCGGGCTGGGTCTGCTGGAGCCTCTGACCTCTCCCCGCTTGCCTCTCCAAGACTGCAACAGGCAGTCTCCTAGCCTCCTCCTCCTCTCAGGTCCTTCCCTGGAAAGGTGGCACCCACACTAGGTATAATTGATTGCTAGAGTCCTCAGGCGCGCGCGTGCACACACACACACACACACACACACACACACACACACAACCAGGTTCCAGGTTCAGTAAGGAGAAAGCAAAGCAGAAGCAGAAGAATGCACGGGAAGTATTTAGCATATTTAACTATTTCCCAGGGGTGGGGCTAAGGTGGTCTAGCAAAAAATCTCTGATATTCCTTAAAATTCTCAGATTCCGTATTTCATCACACTGAGCTATTATGGCTCCAAAATTTAAGATTAGGGATTTCCATGCATCTGGGATTCTAAAATTCCATGATTCTCTCATTCTGAGATGATGTAATTTTTTAAAGCTAAGCATTTAAATTACTGTGCTTCTAAGATTCTATGATGTTATGGATCAGACATAAGAAGATTCTCTGATTTTGAGGCTGCAAAACCCCATGCTTCTCAGCTCGGAAGGCCTACCACTTCCTAGGGTGCCTTGAACCCCACGTGAGCCCCTGCCTGGCCCAAATCATCAGGGAGTAATAGTTATGGTCACCAAAAACCCTTTGTTTTTGTCCAAGCCCAAAACAGCCAGGAAAGTAATGGGATGACAAGAAATCCAGAGGAAATGGCTGTTGAAATCTATAAAATCTTCTCAAAGACAAACATATTCCATCTGTGATTTTTCAGTAAATACATGACCATAATGTTTATTTCAGGCATATATTTATTTCATGTTTGGCCTTCTTTTTGACTCCCTCCCCTTAAATCAAGCTAATTTGTTAACTCCTGTGTCCATGTCATTTTTTTTCCTTCTAACCAACAAAATGTCCCCCCAAACTGCTAAAAATTATGTAAAACAAGAAGGAAGACATAAAGGCAATGGGGAGAAATAAATGCCCAGCTCCAGGCAGCTGCTGGCGGGTCAGGGCATGTGAGATGCCAGCACCTTAAAGTCCCTCCCTCCATCTCAGGTTTCTTGGGGAAGGATCAGTTATTCTGAGAAGATACCACCAACTTGTGGAAGATGCCTGGACCTTCAGGAAAGGATACATTCAGAGATGCAGCACAGAGCAGACAGTGGGAACAGTTCCTTGTACCTCAGAAAGGCTCAGAGTTTCTAGACTCTTGGGAAAGGCTGGCAAAGTCTACTGAAGAAGTCATAGAATTAGCTTTGGTTTCTGAAAAACCCCCTCTCCTGGGCCCCAGAGCTGAAACCACTCAGCTCCCAGGGCCCCTCCTCCATGAAGCCCTCCCTGACCAGTCATATCCCACAAGGCTTTCTTCTCTTCCCCCCTGCCATCCCTGAGGACCTCCAGCCAGTGCTCCAGTCTATACCCTCACCCACCAGGGCACGAGGCGCCCTCCCTCAGCCATCACTGTAACAGGGGTTCTCAGAGCGGAGATTCCACCCCAGGGAGCACACTGAAAATCACTGGGGGTGGACATTTGGTGTCACAATGACTGGGAGTCACTGTCATTTAGTGCGGAGGAGCCAGGGATGGCCAACTCACTGCTAAGGGTGGGTCAGCCTCACACTAACTACCTGAATATGTTGCCAGATACTCAAAATATCTGTAAACAAGCAACCTGGGCATCTAAGTCGGGAACACAGCCCCATTTTGCACATAAACACAAAGTACTTTTTTCATGATTTTAACATACACTGAATTTTCCAGGAATGGAACTACCATGTGCATGGAGGAAAGACTGTACTGTGTTTTGTTTGGAACTTGACCAACTGTTCACCATTTCAGAGAATCACGTCACCCTCAGTCACTCTGCTTGTGACATGTGCGTATCTGCAGCCGTCAGGTCCGGTCAGGGATGCAATGCACAGGTGCGAGGGACTGATGCTTCCATGGGGAGCATACATTACTTAGGAGTTTCTTCCCTTTCATTTCTTCCTTATGATACAATCAAAACACGATATGGGATTTTTAAGGACTATGGTGCTGGCGAGTTTCATTCTCTATGAATTTCATTTCCGGAGAGTAAAGGAGGTAGTACAATGAAGGCCCTGTTAGGAAACGGAAGCACTGAGAGCCACTGACCAGGCCGACTCCTGGTTTTCCAGATGGGAAAAGGGAGGTCTCCTCCAAAGGCACACAATGAGGGGCGTACAGGAGGGTCGCAGGCAGGTGACTCTCCCAGGCCTGGGAGCAGAGACTGGGGCTTGAGACCTTGGGGCCAAGCCCACATCCCCGCCTCCTCCACCCCACACCTTCCCCTTCACCTGCTGTATCTCCTGACTCAGCCCCTTCCTCTCCCTCAGTCCCCATCCCCCGCACTTAACAGCTCTCAGTCCCTTTCCTCCCCAGCTTCACCGTCTGCACCCCAGTTCAAACCACCACCAACTTTCACCACTCCACTGAGGCCAGGGTTATTTTTCCAAAGCACAAGCAACCATCCGGTCTTCCCCCTGCTCCTAACCCTCCATGGCTCCCACTATTCACAAGATACCCTCTGACAGCCTAAGGCAGGCAAATCAGACCCTCTACCTCCTGTTTGTTCCCATCGTCCAGCCCCTCTCCTGCTGGTTCCCAACACACCGGCAGCCTCCAGCTGTGCCCAGCTGCTCACAGCTCCCCAGACCTGCCCTTGCCATCCCCCCACTGAGCACCCTTCACTACTCCCTCTGCGCTACCTCAGCCCCGTGTGTCCCTCGATCAGAGCTCTCCTCGCACTGTGTGTGGCTCACGTGTAAGTGTGTCAAATGACAGTTTGAAGGACAAATGCAGAGAAGACTGCGTCAGGGTAGAGCTGAGCAAGGCTTGAGTGACACTCGAACCTCTGCTGCTGGGAAAGAGAGACCCAGAAGGAGACAGAAGCCTTTTCTCTAAGACACAGGCCCCTGGTGAGGGGCGGGGGGCGGCCAGACTGCAGACCCCACTCCAGCCATCAAGGCTTTACTGGCTGAAACCCACTGATTTCCCTGGAGAGGTGGGGAGTGGAAACATAAGGAATATTTCCAAAAACATGTTTGCGGGAACATGAAGCAGCATCCAGCAGTGTTTTCACTCCAAACAAGAGCAGGTCTCAGAGAGCGGCGGAGAGACTGCAGGTTCAGTCTTCAGACGGGACAGCCCGGCCCATGCAGGACCACACTGCCCTGACTCCTGAGGCTGCAAGGGAGGGTGTCCATGAAGACACAGCTGATGGGGCAGCCCATTCGGGAACACACCATCAACATGTGTTGCAGAGGTTAGAAAGCCTGCCCACAAGGTCACATTTCACCTCCATGAGGAGGGAGCCAGGTTCGCATCCAAAAGAAACCAATCAGTGCTCATGTGTTTGGTCCAGTATCCCCCGCACTCAGTCCTGACTTTCTTCTTATACTTCAGGTCAAGAGTTTGGGGAACGGCCCCCCACAGGAAGGGAAGCAGAGCCCAGCATTCTAGGCTTCCCAGAGGACTCACTGCAACCTCTGGCCTCAGCTTCCTTTGCTGTAAAACAAAGGAAGTGGACTGGAGGTGCCTCTAAATGTCTCTTCTAGCCCCAGAGAGCCATCATGAATCCCATCAAGAGGCCTTAGGACCCAGAGAGTGGACTGGTCTTGAAGAAGACCCTGACTTCTCCCTCCTCAGGACCCCAGCATTTGGGGCCCCTCACTACCTGACAGGCCTGCCATTTCCCAAAGGAATGTAAATCTTCCTCTGGAATGGGCTGAAGACAATACCTACCCACATTTACCCTGAGCTCCTATGTGTGCCAGACCTGCACACTGGGACAAAGAGATGAGCTAAACACTGGTACCTCCCTCGGGAGCTCACAGTCCGATGAGCAACATGGACCCTTAAATAGAAAGAAGACTCTGGGATGATCAATGCCAGTACTGAAATCCTGCTGCTCTTCCCCTCAGTAAGGACGAGGGAACATACCTGCCTTCCCTTATCCTTCCTCCAGCATCATCACTGCCTCCATGAAGCCTCCTTTGATTCTGCCACCCTCTCTTCATGTGGCTGGCTGCTCCCTGAACTCTGGGGATCACTCCCCCGTAGCCCTCACCATGTGATGTAAGTGTTGTGTCCACACTTTGGAGGGCAGAGTACTGTGCTAAATGTTTCATCCAAGCCTCTCAGCAGTCTTGCTAGATAGACCAATTAGCCCTTTTTACAGATGAGGAAACTGAAGCCCAGGAAGGTGAAATGACTTCTCCTGAATTAACACACCTAGAAAGAAACAGACCTGGGTTTCAATCCCAAGGCTGGTGATTCCAGACTGCAGTCCTCAGCCAGGGGGACAGAGATCATCCCACATCTCACCCACAGAGCTACCCATAGGCCCAGGGAGGCCATTCCCCAGGGGGAAGTGCACACACACTGAGGAATATCCCTCCATCATTCTATTGCAAGATGCCAGGGCTAACATGGCCCTGAAAGACAATCTAATCTCAGCCTCCCATTTTACAGAAAAGGGAAACTGAGGCCCACAGAGAGCAAGGGGCTTGTCCAAATTTATACCCCTGTGGCCAAGTCAGGACCAGACCCAGTTCTCTGGAGCCTCCATCAGGCATTCACTCCATGGTACCTCTCTGTTACCTTTTAAAGGCAGCTGGAGAGGGTAACACTCTCCACATCCTGGCAGAGATGGGACCTTTATAGGGACAACTTGGTTGACGACTGTATCTTAAAGCTTCTTCCATAAGCTCTGCCAGGCAAGAGTCAATCGAGAGATAAGAAAACTGAGTCTGGGAGGTGATGAGGGCTGTACCCAGACTCAAGCCAGTCTGTCTGGGGTAAAGCCCTGGCCGTCTCCAGGATGCAGGGCTGCTGGCCTCCACGACGTGGTACTTCATGTGCCCACAGATGAGCTCATCAGTCCTTACTGAGGCCCGTGGCTAGCACTGACCTGCATTCCTCATGCCAGCTCAGTGCCTAGCATCTTTTCCTCAGACCAGCCGTGACGTCACAGTACACCATCCTAACGGATGTGTCTGGTTAAAGGATGGGGTGAATAGAAAACAGGCCGGAAGGCCTCCTGGGCTCAGGGCATGATTTCCCCAAAGCCCTCCTGCTTTCTTCTCCCTCATCTCATTGCCAGGTTTCGCCGGGTGAGCTGTGGCAGCTCACTGCCAGGCGTGGGGACCCCGTCAGCGGGCCGGCCATGAATGAGTGCAGTGTTTAGGACCAGTCAACAAGATGGATGTTGTTTCGTTTCGGCTCCGCACACCGTAAACATTCTGTGGCAGACGCAGCTCCAGGTGGCTCGCTGGCTCGCACTCGGCAGCTGGGCCAGCCTGCAAAGGCCCATTAACGTGGACATAAACAAGGAGGGGTGGGGGATGGAAGGCGGGAGGCCACTGGGGTCTGTCCCACTTTCAGAGACCAGAACACAAAGGCAGAAATCCAGGAGCCAGGCTGGAGGCAGAGGCAGCCAGGTGGAGAGGAACGAGGACCCGCATGGTTCCAGTCCTCGCGCTGAAACCAACACTGTGTGACCTTCATTTTGACAAAACTCACACCTTCTCCAGGACTCAGTCTTTTCACCTGGAGAAACAGGAAAGGGGTCCCCTTTCGGCTGCAAATTCTTGATGAAGGAGCTGACTGCACCAGCAGCTACTTGAAGACAAGGACTATATCCAATCCATTTGGGCCCAGTGGTTAATAGCGTGGGATTTAGGGACAGACAACTTACCTGGTCTGAAACCCGACTTTGCCATTCACCCACTGGTGTGCTCTTGGCCAGGGAACCTAACCCCTCTGAGCCTCCTTTATCTGTAAAATGCAAGTAGTCACACTGGTTGCACAGGCCTGTGGGTGAGAGTCAAATGAGACAACGCCCACGGGTGCTTCACTCAGCCCAGCATTCAGTCAATAAAGGCCACTCTCATTCTGTTATGACTTGCGTGCCCCAAATCTTACACAGCCTTGCCCAGAGCAGACCCTCAGGATGAAGCAGGTAGCCAAGGCTGGGGGATGACCAGGTCTTCTGGATTCTCTCCTCCAGGTCCAAGATAATCTCTGGATCCCTGACCAAGTGCTCAGCCTGCCAGGCGCCCATGTGGGCCTCACAGCCTGGCCCCAGAAATCAAGCCCCAGGCCCGTGTGGGAGGCAGTCCAACTTGACGAATATCAGTTCTCAAGTGCCAGTTGGCCGAAAATCCATGTGTCAAATGACCAATTCATCAAAAGCCAATTAGCCACAAATTACTTCGCCAAGTGGCTACATTCCCAAATTACCCAAGCAGTTACCCAAAACTTATTTATTTTAACCATCTATAAAGATGACATCCATTTGTGTTGGAGAAGATGGTTTTAGTTTTAGTTAATAAGTTTTCATTTTGTGCTTCGAGCAGCATTTGAAAAAATATTAAGCTGGTCAGAATCACAGATCGTGGGTTGGTTTAAGTCCTCTTATTTAGTATTTACTACACAGTGTATTTTGTTATCAGTGATCAAATTGTCAATGTTTCACACAGGAAATCTTGAAGTCACACCGTGCAGTAGGTTGAATGGCGGCTCCTGAAAAGGCAGGTCCATGTCAAATCTCTGGAACCTGGGAATGTGACCTTATTTGGAAAACAGATGTTTGCAGAGGTATTGAAGTTAAGGACATCGAGATGAGGAGATTATCCTGGTGGGGCTTAAATCCAATGAGAAGTGTCCAGACGAGAAAAGACACAGGAGGAGACAACATGACCATGGGGACAGAGACTAGGGCCACGTGGCCACAAGTCACAGAATGCCAACAGCCACCAGAAGCTGGAATAGGCAAAGAACACATTCTCCCCTCCAGCCTCTGGGGCCCACGCCTCGATGCCAGACTCCTCCACAACTGTGAGCCAATAAACTGCTGCTGTGTTTCTAAGCACCAAGTTGTGGTAATTTGTTACCGCAGCCTCAGGAAACGAGTGCATATTTCTTGTGTCATTATTTAATGCCATTTTCTATTTTGCCTACTTTTATCTTTTTCTTGGTAGCGGGGGATTCTCTTGCTAATTTCTCAAGAAACTTAACTTTAGTTTGTCTGTTTCTAGAAATTAACACACATGGTGATAGGACTGTTTATGCTATTCTTAGTTTATTACTTTATGTATTTTGTAGCATTTTTTTATGGTTTACAAACTTCTTTTGCTCTTCCTTTACAGTTTCATATTTATGGTTAGAGAGTATCAAGTTTGACATCTATGCTTTCCTTAAAAAATTAATGAATCAAATCCAGCAATATATAAAAAGGATATTTCATCAAGTGAGGTTTATCCTCAGAATGCAAGGTTCTAGATTAATCAACATAACTCACTAAATCAAAAGCATAAAGGAGAGGAGCCTTATGATCAGCTCAACTGATGCAGGAAAAGCAACACTCATTCATCATAAAAATTCTCAGCACGCTAAGAAGAGAAAAGAATTTCCTCAATGTAATAAAGTACATCAGTGATAAACTATAGCTAACATCATGCTTCATGGTGGAAAACTGAATGCTTTTTCCTAAGACTGGGAATAAAGTCAGAATGTCCATACTCACTACTCCTATTCAACACCTTAGAGGTCCTGGCTAGTGCAATTAGAGAAGGAAAGATGGCATGAAAATAGGAAAAGTAGAAGCATAACTCTATTCTCAGATGACATGACTGTTTACATGGAAATTCCTAAGAGATCTCCAAAAACAAAAACACAGAAAGAATAAATTAATTTAGCAATGTCACAGGATAAAAGATTAACATATAAAAATCAATTATAATTCCACATACTAGAGGAATTAATGAGGAAATAGAATTTAAAAAGTAATCCTACATACAATAACATAAAAATATTCTTAGGATCAAAGTTAAAGAAGGTTGTGTAAGATCTTTACACTGAAAATTATGAACACTGCTAAGAGAAAGTAAAGACCTAAATTAATGGGGAGAAATACTATGTTCATGGATGGAAGATTCAATATTGTTAAGATGTCAATTCTATCCGAGTTGATCTATACATTTAATGTCACCCCAATCAAAGTTCCAGATGGCTTTTTGGCAAAACTTGACTACTTAATTCTGAAATATACACTAAAATATTAAGGTCCTAAATAGCCAAAACAATGTTGAAAGTGAAGAACAAAGTTGGGGGACTCACACTATTTGATTCAAGACTTTCTATAAAGCTACAGTCATCAAGACAGTGTGGTGTTGGCATAAAAATAGACCCATACACATAGATCAATGGAACAAACAGAAAACCCACAAATAACCCACACTAATATGGTCAATTGATTTTTCCTGAAGGTGCCAAGACAAATGAGGGAAAGAAGTCTCTTCAACAAATGTTGATAAAACGATTGGATAACTATGGAAAAGATGAACCTTGATCTTTATCTCACACTACACAAAAATTAATTCACAATGCACCATCAACCTAAACGTAAAGCTAAAACTATAAAATGTCTATAAGAGGACACACCTTGAGACAGGTCTCTTAGAACACAAGAAACAGGAAATATAAAAGAAAAAGTTGACAAACTGGACTTACTCAAAATTTAAAATCTTTGTTCTTTGAAAAACACCGTTTAGAAAATGAAAAGGGAAGGCAGAGAATGGGAGCAAATATTCCCTATACATATATCTAACAACACTTGTATCCTGAATATATAAAGAACTCTCACAACTCAATAACAAAAGGACTAACACCCTAACTGAAAAATGGACAAAGGACCTGAATAGACTTCTCAAAAGAAGATGTGCACATAGGAAGATCCAAAGATGCTCTACATCTTTAGTCATCAGGAAATTAAAATAAAACCAGAGGTCTATAGCAACACTGGCTTGTTGGAACATGAGCAACTGGACACCCACTGAAGGGCTGATGATCACTGCTGTAACGGAGGGCTGTCTTCTCACTGGCCAGTTCTGAAGAGAAAACAAAATGCAAGTCTGGCTTCTGGCTGCTCTGGGTCTGGATGATATACTTGGCTTCATTGGTAGGGATCTCCTTTCCTTTCTTCCGAGCAGGAAGAAGTCAGAAAAACCTTCTTGAGGAAATGACTCTTGAGCTAAATGCTGAAAAATAAATTTCCAAGGACACAGGGCAAGAAGAGCATCAAAAGTGCAAGGATCAGCATCCAGCAAGAGACATGCAAGAGCAGGAGGTATTGGGAGCTTTCAGGATTCCAGAGCTGGGACGAGGAAGCCCAGGAAGTAAGACAAGCAGGGGCTGGGGCAGGGGGGCCTGGTGGGCCGCTCCGCCAACCTTGAACTTTATCCCCTATCATGATGGAGTCATAGATCCTATCACTTAGCCCAGGTCTGAACCAAATCCCAATATGCAAACTGTACTATCCATTCATTCTTCACTGAATCAGTATTCATTCAACAAACACTACACCCCTACTGTTGGCATTCTTGTCCCCAGTCTAGAGAGCATCCCGCATCCCCAGCCCTGGCTCTTTCTCTGGCTATACAGTGACTCTAGAGTGGGTTCCTACTATGTGCCAGGAGCTGCGCCCAAAGCTACAAGAGCAAAATCTTATTTAAACCTCATGCTTTCTCCATTTTACAGATAAAGAAATGAGAGGCTCAGAGAAGAGACTGATTCATACCTCGGCCTGATTCCCAAACCCCCATTTAGATTGATCCATCCGTGCAGAAACAGTGCCCAAGTACAGGCTGCAGTCAGGCCCTAAGAGTGGCACAGGGTCCAGGTGTTCACAGTGCTGCCTTGAGGAGCTCACACCTGTCCGCCCTTGACTGCCTCTCCCAGCAGAGGTGGAGCCACTACCCTTATAGAGGCAGGGGCCAGCCCCCAGGTGCCCAGGCTGAGTGACCTTGGAGCTGTAGGGAGGGCACTGACTTGGTCTCACTGACCACCCTCTCCAGCCACTCATGACGAGAGATGCTCTGTCCCTTTGCCTCCTGGTGGAACCACCAGGCCCAGAGTGGGGGAAGCTCTCGGGAATGAGAGGACAGGGCATGGTGCCATGGTCCAGCCTCCTCCACTCCAAGCCCACGTCTCTCATTGGTGTGACCAGATCCCAGCCAAACACTGAAGTTCCCAGTCCTACAGCTAGTGGGGTTACTAGTCTGGCTAGAAGCAAGTCAAACAAACCGTAGACACAACTCATAACTTCCCCAGGAAGCAGCTCCCCATGCCTCTCTCTGGAGCCCCTGCCAAGTCTGTCCTCCACAGCCAGGCAGTCACAGGCTCTGCGCACTGCCACTGCACCCCAGGAACCCCCATTCCTGCTTCAAACTCTCTTCAGTGGCCCCCATTCCCCAGGCCCAATGGTCCCTAGTCTGCATCCAGAGGATCCTTGCCTGAGCTAAGTTCTCTGCCTCTTATCAGCCCCTCACTGCTCTCCTCCAGCCAGACTTAATGCTGTGGACTGAAGGTCTGCATGCCCTAAATTCACATGTTGAAACCCTACCCACAGTGTGATATTAGAGCTGGGGCCTTTGGGAGGTGATTAGGGTTAGATGGAATCTTGAGGGTAGAGCCCTCAGGAATGGGATCAGTGCCCTTTAAAGAGCCACGAGAGAGCATGCTTTCCCCCGCCCTCCCATGCATGAGAACACAGTGAGAAGGTGGCCATCCATGAACCAGGAAATGGGTCCTCAGCAGACACTGAACTTGCCGGCACCCTGACCTCAGGCTTCCCAGCCTCCCGAACTGTGAGAAACAAATGTTTGCTGTATTTTTGTTAGAGCAGCCTGATCTAGGGTTTGTCCTCAAGCACACCTCAGGAGCTTTGCTTTTCTAGTCTCTCTGGCCTCTCCTCTTCCAGGTCTGTGCAGCTCCTTGTTTCCACTCATGTCTCAGAGCAAAAGCCACCTCATCTGGGAGGCCTTCCCTGACACTCTGGGAGCCTCACCCTCACACCCTCCACTTTGACATCTTTGTAGCAGTCATCATTATTTAAAAGCATCTTGTTTATTTGCTCGTGTATTTATTTCCTGCTCTCTGAGGGCACGGACTTGATCTGTTTTGAGCACCACCTAGATCTGAGAATAAGAGGAATTCAACAACTATCTGTCACATACATGAATCCCACAAAGCCCAGACAAAATGATGCCGCCTCAGTGCAACCTTCCTGGTCCCCTTCGCTCGGATCCCTCAGAGGCTCAGACCTCACCATCCCCTCCCTCATCTCCCACCCCCACCCCCATGCCCAAAGGCAGGGCCGTGGCTAATTCATCTCTGCATCTGGCACCCAATACAGGGACCAGTACGCTGAATGAACGCATTTTCACTGAATAAATAAATGAATGCAATTCAACTTCCCACCTGCGATAAATGTGGAAGAGCTTTGTAAACTATAAAGTGTGGTGGGCACTCATGCGTGCACGTACACACACACACTCTCCAGGGCCTGACAGGTCACAGGGTCTTACCACATGTCTGCTGGACCAAATTCTAGGCAGTCCTGCCTCTGCGCTAACTCCAGGCCACAACTACAGCCACTCACGGGCACTGTGCAACCCAGACCACAGGTGGCATGAGTCGGACAACTCATTATCTGAGTGGCCAGGAGGCAGAGGTTAAGCAAAGCACAGAGCTGAGTGCTCCATAGTCACAGAGGGGGTGCAGGGAGCCGCCTGTACATGTGAGCAGCAGATGGTCAGCCCCAGCCGATCGGGAGGGTTCTGTTTCAGTGACAATTCATTTTCAGTAATTATCCCTCTCTCCATTAAAGTCACCTACGGCAGCCCTTGTGGGCACAGCAGACCTCTTCCCTGGGAGAACTTTCAAGTTATTTGCACTTTTGGAGATGCGTAGAATTAAAAGCAGATGTGCCAAATTGAGCCTCCTGCTTGCTGCTCCGTCGCTGACTTTTTTTCCTGCTGGCCCACTGCAAATGTTTTTAAAATGGGACCACAGTACTAGACATGTCAAACAGCTGAATTCAAGGTAGAGGAGGCTGCCAGTAGAGAAGACGGATGAAATTTAAAATCCCTTTCGACAGATTAACTAGAGACACTTTGAAGCCATAAATCATGCAGACAGTCTAGAAGAAGCTAATAATGGATTTCGGTTTTATTCGTATATTTATTATCTCGAAGAGATAGCAGAACGCTGGGCCAACCCTCCTGGCTGGGAAATCCACTGGGACTTCCTATGGCTGATTACCAACCAGAGAGGAGGTGGGACAGGAAGGGAGGAGGGACGTAAGAACTGGCATTAGTTATGTGCCTGCTGTGGACCAGGAACTGAGCTTGACATGACTTGTTTTGTTTAAGCCAACCATGTGAAGAAGACAATACTGACCCCATTTTATGGATGAGGACTGTAAGCTGCTCCAGTGCGACTTGCTCCAAGCCACATAGCCTGGCCTCCCTGACTCTAAAGCTCTGCTCCTTTCAACTAACAGAATGTAGGAAGACAGACAGCCCAACGTGAGAGAAAGACAGACACGGAGGGCGTGAGCTCCTGCGGCCTAAGGGGCCAGTGCCCCAGGTGATCTGTGCCCTTTTCCACAGCTGGTCCTTCAGCCATGCTGTGTCCTCTGACTGGGGTACCTTCGGTGGTCACTTCCGGAGCTCACGATCATGCCAGGTCCTGGCTTGGGTCTCTTCCCTCAAGAGCCCTGACTTACAGCATTTTTGTATTTGTCTTATTTATTCCCAGATACCTTGCCTTAAATAAATATGAACTTATCCATCCCTGTATCCTCCCTTGGCCACCCAGGAGCTGCTCAGTGCTGTTGTTATCATTCCCTGATGTTCCAGCACCCTGAACACCAGTATCACATCTACCAAGGCAGGGGGATGGCCAGGGCAAGAAGCCAATATTTATGGAGCACCTCACACATTTTTGGTGCCCACTGTGTACCAGCACCAGGAATAGAGTCATAAACCAGACACAGTGTCCACATGGAGCTTACACCTTAGTATTGGGCACTTCATATACCAATTTACCCTACTGACCCAAGGGGAGGGATAATTACCCCCACCCACCAGACAAGGAACCTGAGGCTCAGAAGGTGAAACAACTTGGCCACATCAAGTGGCACATGTACCAGGCTACCCGCTGCCACACCACTCCCCTGCCACGGACCTTCCGTGCACCACCAAAGCCCCACCCTGCTCGCCAACTTAGCAGGTCTAAGCGCAGTCAAGTGTGTGTTGAGCATCAGGCAGCCAGGGGTGCAGAGTGCAGGGTGGGTCTTGGGGAGGGAAGGAAATGTGAGCTATCTTGATTGTGGTGGTGGTTCCATGGGTGTCTACATCCATCAAAATTCATCAAATTGTACATCTGAAATATGTGTAGTTTACTGTACAACAATTATACCACAATAAAGATGTTAAAATAAAAAGTGCAGGATGCGGGGGACAGGATGGATTTAATGACCAAAGGCTCAAATACAGGGACAAACAACACCCTGAGAGGTCAGAAGGGACGGCCCTCGGGGAAGGCTCTCAGGGCAGAGGACAGAGTCCCGGCTCGCAATGGGCCCCAAACTCTGTGGCACATCAGAATCACCTGGGGGACTTTCGAAAAATATATCTGGGCCCTGCCTTAGATAAAGCAAATGAGAATCTCGAGGCACGTGGTCCGGGAAGCTGTCCTTTCACGAGTGCCCCAGTGGATCCTGCTGAGCCGACCCGCGGCCAGCCTGGGGCCAGCCCCACCTAGTGTCTGACCACCAACTTCAAAAGAAAGTCTCCAGCTTTGGCCTGGCCCATTCAAAGCCCTTCACAGCCTGGCTCCAAACCACCTCTCTGGTCTGATCTGCCATGACTGCACACACGTAAACACACACTCATCATATAGTCACACAGTCCAGGACTAGCAGCTATTCACCATTCCCCTGATAAACCCTGAGTGTGCACCAGCCTGTGCTGGTGCTTCATACTCTTCTTCATACTCTTCATACTCTTCCCTCTCCTGAAATGCCTTTCTACCCACTTCCACCAGGGGAACTCATTCCTACTTACCCTTCAAGGCCCAGCTCAAGTGTTTCCTCCTTGAAGCCCTCCTAGATCTCCTCTGTGCTTCACAGCCCCATGCAGTAGCCCCCACCAGGCCCCAGCCGTCCCCGCCGCTGGCTGGCTGGCTGGCTTCTTGGGGCCTCTCTCCAGTTCTCCCTCCAGCCTGACTTCCTGGCCCAGCACCTGGCTCAGAACTGTGCCCTGGAAACGAACGCAGCATGAAGGGGCCTCGGAGAACAGGCTGTGACCCAGAAATAAAGAGGGGAAGGGGAGGCATCGCTGGGCTCCTTGTTCCACTGTCCCAACCCCGCTGCAGACACACTGGCCCCCTCGTGCAGACCTCACTTCCCGTGAGAGGCCTCCCCTGCTCCATCCCCCTCCGACCCCACTGCCCCGGCCCCATCACTCACCAGCCCCTCATCCCCTCCTCTTCCTTCTCAGCTCACACCATTACCCACACAGCACCCTAGCTGCTCACTGTCTGTCTGCCCCATCTGAACACAAGCTGCACGAGGGCAGGACTCTCTCTGGACTCAGTATCTGCTAAATCAAGTGGTTTCTGGAGAGCCTTCCTGATCATTCCTGCACGCACAGGCCTTGAGACAGTCAACCTAGACCGTTCAATATGTGAGCCCTGGGTTTTCCCTTCCTATCCTACTGGACATGTTCATCTGTGGTGAATTTTAAGGGGAAAAAATCTTCAAAAATTGTTTTAAATTCCATAACGCTATCTGTCAGATAGCTTAGATTTTTAAAATTGTGATAAAATACGTAAAACATAAAATTCACCATCTTAACCATTTTTAAGTGTGCAGTTCAGAGTTATTAAATACATTCACACTGTTGTGCAGCCATCACCACCACCCAGCCCCGTAACTTTTTTCATCTTATAAATCTGAAAACTCTGTACTTATTAAACAATAACTCCCCCTTATCCTGTCCCCCAGCCCCTGGCCACCGCATCCTATTTCTTTCTCTATGATTCTGACTACTCTATAAGTACCTCATATAAGTAGAGTCATACAGTATCTATCTTTTTGTGACTGGCTCATTTCACTTAGTATAATATCCTCAAGGTTCATCCATATTGTAGCATGTGTCAGAATTTCCTTCCTGTTTAAGGCTGCATAATATTCCATTGTATGTATGTACTGCATTTTGGTAATCCACACTTGGGTTGCTTCCTCAGACTGCTTAGGTTTTAAATCTTTCATTTTCTTTACTACATCTATGTGTGTGACTGTATCTGTGCATATATACATACACACATATTTAACATCTTACTACATATTGACATTTGTTTAGTATTTGTTACACTAGATATCAAATCATGAGCATTTTTTTCTCTTGTCACTAAGGAGTCCTCCAAAGCCCCTTTGAGTGGCTGCATCGTATTTCACCATGGGATTCACCATAACTTATTTAGTTATTCTGTTGTTAGACATTTAGGTTGTTTCCAGTTTTTTGCGATTATAAATAATGCTGTGATGAACACCCCTGAACATAAATCACTGTCTGCAACACTTCCTCGGGACAACTTCCAAGAAGAGGAATTCCTGGGTCAAAGGGATTGAATATTTTCCAGGCTCATAGAACATACGGTCAAATTTGCCCTCCAGAAATGCTGTCCCCATTTACACCCCCACCAGTGACTGGTGAGAGGGCCAGTGCCATTGCACATTGCAGCAACAAGCAATAGGGTTTCCTTTATCTTCGTTAATTTGCAAGACTGAAATCAGACTTCATTTTTATTTGGCTTTTATTACTAGTGGGGACAAATATTTGAACATACTTTTTGGCTCTCCATATTTCTTTTGTCAAATGCCTGTTCCTATCCTTTCTCCATTTTTCTTACTCTTTTGGGAGAGTTTTTCTTAGGTATTAAATATATCAGGCTTACATATTTTCTCATTTTGCTTATTGCCTTTTATTATTGTTTATAAATTTTTACACATAAAAATGTTCTAAATTTTCACGTAGTCTAATCCAACAGTCTTTAGCTGAGATCACTTCCATGGGCTTTAAGTAAAGCTAGTCCTTTTCCAACCAGACATAAGATAAATATTTCCCTATAATACCTTCTAATTTTTTGTGTGGTTTCATTTTTCACACTTAACTCCTTAATCCATCTGGAATGTATTTTGCAGGATAATGTAGGTGAGGATTTAACTTTATTTTTTTCCCCAAATAGTTAACCAATTGTCCCCATCTGTGTTATTTTTTTCTAGATCCTTATGGCAGAGTTTCTACCATCTCCCTTAGTAGCACCACAGCGTAATAATCACAAATATCATATGTTTCACTTACACTTTACAAAGTATTATTCATTTATCATTCATTCATCACGTTTCTGTTGAGCGCCTGCTATGCACTAGGGACTATTCTAAGTGCTGGGAATCTAGCAGTGAATAAAACAGATAATAATCTCTGCTCTCATGGAGCACACCTTCCAAAGGGGGATGTAAAATAAAATAAGTAAATGATACAGAATGGAAGTGATAATGAGAAAAATGAAACAGGAAGAGGGATAGAGAGCATCTGAGAGAAGGATGCACTTCTACATAAGATGCTCAGGCAAGGTCTCACTGAGAAGTGTCACTCAGATAAAGACCTGATGCAGGTGAGGGACTGAGCCATGTGGATGTCTGGCTGCAGAGGGAGGACATCCAGGCAAGGGAAACAGCCAGTGCCAAGGCCCTGAGGCAGCAAGAGACCTAACACATTCCAGGATTAGCAAGAAGCCAGCATGACTAGAGTGGAGTAAGCCTGAGGGCACAAAGGAGGAACTGAGGCCAGAGGAATAAGGGTGTGTGTGTGTGTATGTGTGTATCATGTAGGGCCTCCCAGGCCTTTGTGCAGATCTTGCTTTACCCCCACATCTGGCTGAGATGAGGAATTTGGATGAATTTTAAGCAGAAGAGCAATGTCGCTAATGTTTTAACAAACACAGAGTCTGTCAACCTCAGTGCTGCTGACATTTGAGGCCGGATAATTCTCTGCTCTGGGAGGCTGCCCTGTGCACTGCAGGATGTTTAGCAGCATCCCCAGTAGTTCACAATCGTGCACTTGCATGCACACTACACATACACACACACCCAGCTGTGACAATTAAAAATGTCATTGCCAAATGCTCCCTGGGGGGCAACACGCCCCTAGTTGAGAACCCCTACTTTAACAGGACCACTCTGGCCGTCGTGCTGATGGGGCAAAGGCAGAGACAGAGAACCCAATGAAGAGGCTACTGCAATCAATTAGTCTGAGGTGATGGTGGCTTCAACCAGGGTGGTGAGAAGTGGCTGGATTCCTGATACACTAGGAGTGTAGAGGCACCAGGATTTACTGACAGATCGGCTGTGGAGAGCGAAAGAAAGGGAAGAGTCAAGGACGACACCAGGTGTTGATCCTGAAGCTCTACAAGGACAGAGCTGCCATTTACCAAGATGATGAGAGGAGAAGGGCCAAGTCTGGGGAGATTGTCAAGAGCTCAGTTTCAGTCATGGACGTTTGAGACACGTAATAGACATGCCAGCTGGGGACACTGAAGAGCAACTGGATTGACAAGTCTGCAGCTTAGCATCCAGATCAGGGCCCAAGACATAACTTGAGACCAACAGCAGGTTGATGGTGTTTGAAACGTAGTGAGACGGGATGAGCCCACCAAGGGACGGAAGCATCAACAGAAGAGCAAGCAGTCCGAAGAAAACTCCAGGTCCAGATGGCTTTTCCAGTGACTTCTACCCCACATTCAAGGAAGTTCTAATCTTATACTCAATCTTCCAGGAACTAGAAGAAGAGGGAATATTCCATAATTCATTGTACAAGGCTAGGAAAACCCTGATATCAAACCTCAAAACAGACAGTATGAAAAAAAGGAAAAGCCCAAGTTAATTTTATTCATGGACATAGATGGGGAAATTCTAAATAAAATATTAACAAATTGAATCCAGCAGCACATAAATGGGAAAACCACATGATGACCAGGTGTATCTAAGGAATTCAAAGTTGGTTTATCATTTCATGTTATTCACCACATTAATAGATTTAAAACCAAAACAATGTGAGCATCTCAGTAACTGCAGAAAAAGTATTTGATAAAATTCAACATCTATTCATGATTTTAAAAGAAAACTGCTAGCCAATCTGGAAAAGCAAGGAACTTCCTTAATATGGTAAAGAGTATTTACAAAAAGCTAACCATAAATTTCAGTTAGTGGTAAGATGCTTAAAGACCTCCCGTTGAAGCAGATGAGGGTGCCCTCCATCCTTGACTTCCATCCTCCATCCTCCACTCCTACTACATTACACGGTGTATTCTATATAATAATTTGATATACTCTGGAGGTCCCAGCCAAA
Source organism: Camelus dromedarius (assembly GCF_036321535.1). Lineage (NCBI taxonomy): Eukaryota > Metazoa > Chordata > Mammalia > Artiodactyla > Camelidae > Camelus > Camelus dromedarius. The sequence continues at coordinate 32,409,206 of NC_087449.1, read as the reverse complement.
ATGAAAAGGCAAGAAAAATAAATTAAAAGGCTTAGGATGTATGAATACAGCTGACATCCACACCCAGGTCTCTCTGATCCTAGCCCACACAGAGCACTCCCACCCAGTGTTTTGGGGTTTGGTTTTGGGGGGTTTTGTTTTTGTTTTTTTCTTTATCGGTCTTCAGTCCTCCCTCTACTCCCTCACTCAGTCACTCAGCAAATGCCCGCTGGGATTTCTTGTGAACCCACTCATCACCTGACATTTTCTGCCTCCCTCTGCTCTGCCTGTGGTGTGTTTCTGACCTCCGTCCCTCATGGACTGCAGGCTGGGGGCAGGGGCCACTCTCGAACTGCTCTGTGAGCTGCACTGCCCTGACCTCAGCTCCTTCAGCTTCTTGTGGGCAGGACCAGGTCTGCTCCTCCTGTGTCCCCAGCCCCTCACACACTGCAGGTCCCAGCCACGCCTGCTGACCCATGAGTGAGTAAGAGGAAGGTGACAGCAGCAGCAGGACTGTCTCCCAGGCAGGACTTCCTGCTTCACCCACTTATATCCACTTCTTTCTTTCTTCCTTGAGGGACCACTCCTGCTGCCATGCTCTGAGCAGCTGCTTTGCACGGCCTTCTGCTGGGGGCACTGGGGACATAAAGAGGCACAAGAAGACCCCACTCCTCCCTGGTGAGCTGACAATGGCCACAAAGAGCAGTGGGAGCAAGAAGGTGCCTGACCCAGCCTGATCCAGTAAGATCAGGAGAGGCTTCCAGGAGGAGGCAGCTTCTAAACTGAGTTACAGAATATGAGTGGGTGTTAGTGTCTGAGCACTCACCATGTGTCAACCATGGATGGACAGACATGTGCCAAACACGCAGAGAAGAGACAGAGATTCTAAAATAGGACATGTGTGAGCAGAGGACGTGGGCATGAAAGAACGTGGAGTTTCGGGGGGCCTGGCGGGAGGACCCAATGCCAGGACACTGACTGACATGCACGGGAAAAGCTGGCCCCTATGTGCCGGACCCCAGAGGTTGGATGTTATCCTGAGCGCGGGAGAGAGTCAGGATCCAGTTTAGCTTAGAGAGATCACTCTGGTGGGTGTGGAGAAGGATCCATGACCATGGTGGTAACCGTAGTGCTATGTTCAAGGCAGGGCCCAACCCACAAGAGGCAGTGTACGTGGGAAGGGACCAGGAGGGGCATCTCTAGGGAAAGGGGGTTCCTTGTTTCTTTTCATTTTGATTGATAATAACTACAGGCCTGCTTGGTGATGGACACCAAAATCCAAAGGCAAGAATGCCCGCCAGCTCGTTAACCATCACAGCAACTATGCTGGGCACTGGTTGCAGGAAGGAAAAACTGAGCAAAGCAGATATTGGCCCAGAAGGACAGATTTCGTCCAGGTCAGCTCAGGCCCAGTTGGTCAGGAGTCTAGGTCCCTCCCTCAGCTGACAAATGAGGCTGAGACCTGCACAGGGTTAATCAGGGGCCACTGCAGAGTCAGAGTCTAGAAGTGGCCATGCCAGCCCTGAACCTGGCCTGTCCCCCTCTTTCCCCAGCCCAGCTGCCTCCCAACCCCAGCAGGCCGCTGAGCCAGCACAGAGCAATGGCACAGACCGGGCAGTCTGGGAGCAGGGGGTCCTGTGTCCACGTCCCAACAGCACTCCATCGCATGGCCCTGGCCAGCTCCCCTCACTGCCGCCTTGGGCCAGATGGCAATCAGTAAGTTCCTTTCCACCCCTAAAATTTCACACACCCAGAGGCCAACAGAGGGACAAACAGACGGAGCCAATGGACATAAAATCAGGGGTGAGCATGGAGGGAGTGGGCAGGGAGGGAGTGGGCATGGAGGGAGTGGGCAGGGAGGGAGTGGGCATGGAGGGAGTGGGCAGGGAGGGAGTGGGCAGGGAGGGAGTGGGCAGGGAGGCAACTGGGAGCAGTGGGGCCTGACCAGGCAGCTAGAAAACAGAGGCAGCAAGACCTCTTCGGTCTTGGGGAGGGGGCTGCTGGGGTCGGGGGCTGCCTTGACTTATCAGAAGAGCTCAGGCAAGTCACGCCCCCACCCTTGGGGCCCAAACTTCCTCATCCACAAACCGGGGACAGGGGTTAAAGGGCGGAGGGAGTGAGCTGGACCAGCTGCTTTGAAGGCCTTTCAACTTCGCACTGACAGCACAAGCCTGAATATCAAAGGACTGAAACGGATCTGCCACTGGGAACTGTGTGACTTTGAGCACATCCTTAGTCTCTCTAACCTCAGTTTCCTCATCTGTAAAATAGGGACAGTAACACCCCCCGAGTAGGGTGTTCTAGAGACTGAACTACACTGGGTGATGCAGAGGAGCCACCAGACGATGACCGCGCTCTCCAGCGTGACCCAGAGGGAGGGCATGGTCTGCGGGCTCCCCAGGCCCCCACTGCCTCTCGAAGCTGCACCAGGCCTGCTGCCAGGCTGCTGGGGGAGGCTCTCAGCCACCGCCGGGCCTCTTCGCCTCATTCAGAGGCGTTTTCTTCGGTCCTGGTGGGCTTCTCTACTTCCCGCTCCCCTCGGCCCACAAGGTGGCAACTGTGAGAAGCCTGTCCCTCTCCTCTGGGCTGGCAGGAGGCATCCTATAAATCAATCAATAAATTCCAAGCAGATGCGCACAAGCTGTTTTGGTTGGAACACTGACTCTTTCCTACCGTTGCCGTGAAACCAGACTCTCTCAGGTGATTCACAATTTGACGGGGCCGGGCCTGGATCCACCAGAGGGTGACGATAATATTTTCTTTCCTGTCTTACCTCGGAGACAGGGTGGGGTTTTTTTCCAGCCCTCTCTCCTGGGCCGACAGCAAACCCAGGTTTACTCAGCGCATATTTATAGACCCTCGGGCTCGGGGGAGCCAGTAACAAGGACGGCCACTCTGCGGTGCGGCGTCCCGGTGTGCAGACGCCTTCCCCCACAGGACTCTGTTTTCCTCCAGTGCTCCACGAGGCTCTGCCTGAGGAAACCAGCAGGGGGTGGCTGTGGCTCTGCTCCTGACGGTCCTGGGTTCAAGCTCCATGTCTGACACTTCGCTGAGCTTCAGTTTATATTGTTGTTTTGTAAACAACTTTACAAATCGTAGTAAGGTGAGATTTAAATGAAAATAATATACATGAATAGCTTACCCAGGACCCAGCACATCTTAGATATTCAACAGATTGTCACTATTAGTATGAATAATATTCTGAGTGCTCAGGGAAGGGACACGCTGGCTCTGACAAGGTCAAAGTGTCGACCTTGTCATACTATGTCACACACTATGTCATAGAGTGGAGTCCAGCCACCAGCTCCAGCCAGTTCTACTGGACTGCCTGACCCCTCCTCCTGCACAGGGGGCACCAGGGCAGCCAGTCAAGGAGAAGAAAAGGAAAGGAAGCTACAGCATAGTGCATGCCTGTGTGCTGGCCCCGTCCCAGGAAGCAGGGATGTGACACCCAGATGTCGGAGAAGCAGTGCCTGCCCAGCACCAATCAGCCGGTTCCCCGGGCGGCCAGGCAAACACCAGCTCCCTTTATGAACAATGCCCAGCAAGAGGGGGAAATATCTGAGCCTGCATCTAGAACAAGTTAATGATTCAACTGCTTTTTGTTGTAACCAAATAGAAGGAATATAAAAAGGCCATGCATCTGGTTTAAAAACAGGCCAGTTCCTTCACACCATTTCTAGCTAAAATCCTGACCTGCCCCTCTGGTGGTCTCAGCTTTTCATCTGAAGGCAGGATTTCTGCGGTCCCCAGGTCCCTGCCCTTCTGCGGGGCCTCTACCTGAGCCTGCCTGTCGGATGCTGTGTGTGGGATCTAACCACCACAGCAGTTTACCAAGCACCTGCTATGTGTGGGCAGCAGGCTGAGCACTTACCTGGGTTATCTGTCTGTCTGTCTCCTCCCCACAGCCCTACGAGGTGGTGAGTACCAGCACTGGGCCCACTACACAGAGGAGGAAGGTTAGCAGGCAGAAAAGTTAAGTAACTGACCTAAAATCATCAAAGAGGTCAAGGCAGGATTTCAAACCCAGGCAGTCTGTCCCCTGAGCCACTCTGCTGTCCCTACTATCTTCCCCTACACACACACACACACACAACTATGCTGCTGAGGCAGCTCCCAGAGTCTAGGCTTGGCTGAGATTCATAGCAGGACTGTGACCTTATAATCTCTGAGCCTCAGTTTCCCCATCTGTAAAATGGGAATAACACCTACCTCCATAGGGTTGTCCTAGAGATTAAACTATACTAGATGACATACAGTTGCAGAGATGAATCAGACATTGACTCCCTGCCCTTGGGAGTTAATGGGACAGCCGAACACAGGTGAATTATGACAAGATGCAGGCAGCACAGGTCTCATCCTGGCCCTCGAGGCCATCCTCAGTCTGGCCTCTGCCCATCTCTCACTGTTACCTGCTCTCAGTACAGCTACTCCCAACCTCCCACAGAGCAGCCTGGCTCTTTCCTAACTCTAGGCCTCTGCTCTCTGGACCCCTTCTGCCCAAAATATCTTTCCTCACTCATTTCCTTGGCAAACTCCTACTCATCCTTCAGGACTCAGTTTAGCAGCCACCTCCTCCAGGAAGCCTTTTCTGACTACTAGAAGTTAGGCTGGTGCTTCTTCTGGCTCTGGCTGCTCCTGGCCTCTCTCAATCTCAGCTCTGCTCCCTGCTGGTTGACACAGCTGCTACGTGCTCTCCTCTACTAGGCTCTGGGCTCTTCCAGGGCTAACATTGTGTCTGTTCACCTGGGGTCTCTAGCAGAGGGGCTGGCCCAGAGCAGGTGTTCAGTGGCAGAAATAAGTCAGTATCTCAACAGATGGATGAGGCAGGTATGGTGGCCGGACACCTCCCTGAAGACCCAGCTCTGCGCCTCTCCCACTGGGAAGTCCTCTCTGTGCCCTGACAGCATTCTGTCCATCACCTCCCTTACGCTTCTCCTTTAGGACACCTGTACTGACCCATTCTTTGGGCTGGGCTCAGGGAACACGGAGATGAACCAGAGGGGCTCAGGAGGGACTGCAGCTCATAGGTGAAAGTGTCACACTGGGTTCCCCCAGCAACCACCAGGACCAGGAGGGTGGGGGTTGTGACATCCCAGGGGCCACCTGCTTAGCCACCATGGCAGGGCCAAGTCAGGCAGGCAGGCTGGGCTGCCAGAGCTGACTCCACAAAGAGATAAAAGCCTGGGAAACAAGAACACGCAAAGGAGGGCAAGGAAAAGGGAGAAGGAAAAAAATAATAAAAAAGGGTTCCTTCGGTATTTGTTTTCAAAGCCACTGACGAAAACCAGATTTGAAATTTGGGGGAAAAAAGGGATTTGGGCCTTTCAAATTCCACTCTCCACTAATTGACTGCAGTTTCCTTTGAAAGAGCCCCCAGCTTTTCTGAACAATCAGCGGCCCAGCTGGGACTCGACAACCAGCGGCATCCAGGCCTCCTGGCTCCAGAGGGTCGCTGTGACTGTGTGAGCTTTGGACAAACAGATGGACAGACAATGGGGCACTGGGACCCTCAAAATGAACACTCAGAGCCAGACCCTGTGAGCCATGGAAAGTCATCAGGCCAGGACTCAAACCCATGTCTCTCTGACCCCAGTGCCTGTCATTCTGCCGTTTTGATGCCTGCCTCTCAAGGTGCTTATGGCTTATCAGAGGCAATAGGGAGCCACAGCAGGTTCAAGCACAAGACTCCTGGAGGGTAGGTTTTCTAAGTGGAGAAGGAAACTGCCAGATCCAACATCCTCAGGGCTCTGAGAATGAAATCCGTCCCGGCAGTAGGCGCCCACCCCATCACACACATCCCCAGCGCCATCCCCCACCCCCACTCAGCCAGAGGAACTGTTCATGTTCTCTATTCTCCTCTGCCCGACAGAGTCAGAAATGCCTCTCAACTCAAGCCCTGTTAATTTGCCTGCCTGTCTCCTTGCCTGACCTGGAAGCATTTGGCCAACTGCTCTTTGGCGGGGGGCAGCTCAGAAACAAATACCCCTACTCCCATCTTGCACTTGGAGAAATCCAAACCCAAACGCCCCAGAATCCCAGCACGCCAGCCCTGGGAAAATCCAGGGGCCTCACCTGATGGCAGCTCAGACCATAAACCCCTCCGGTGTGACACTCTCTGACTCACGTCTCACACAAAGGTCCAGAGGGGCAGGAGGACTTGACACACAGTCAATCACAGAGTTGGCAGGATCTCAACCCAGACCTGGCTATGAACCCTGCTGCCTTTCCCCTGGTTCAGCCCATCTATCTAGACAAAGAGCCTAACTTGCCTTCCTGAGCCATTATCTCCAAAGGATCTATGAGCAGCAAAACCATAACATCCTGGAAATGTCAGTTTTCCTTCCATGAATGAAAAGGGCCAACAGCCTTCAGCAGAAGCTGGCTTCCAGCTTTCACATATGCTAATCCCTCTGCCTGGAAAGCCCTCCCTCTCAGAGAACTCACTCTCTTACTAGGAGGTTTGCTCCAGTGCTCGCCTCCTCCAGGATGTGCTCCTTGACCCTTCTCCTGTGCTCCTGTGCTGTCCTTGCTGTCCTCTCTCTGGTGCCCTGTTCTGCAGTGTGGAACAGCTCTGCCCATCTGCTGATGCCCACGCACCAGCTCCTCTAGGGCAGGAATGTCCCAGTGCCCACAGTAGAAGCTGCCGTGTTGTCTGCGGAATGAGGAAGGCAGAGAGCGGCAGTGGAGCCCAAGCACTCCAGGAAGGGCCCTGGGTGCAAATCCTGACTCCATCACCCACCAACTATGTGACCTTGTGAAACATACTTCCCCTCTCTGGGCCTTGGGCACCTCACCTGAAAAAATACGAGTGACAAACTCTGCCCTAAGGGGTTGTCACACAGATCAAATGAGCTGAGGGTATGAAGGCACTTCATGAATTATGGAGCTTTAAACAGATAAGGACAGTGGGAGGGGCAGTGATGACGAGGGGGCAATGGGGACAGGCAACCTCAGTGGTGGAGTGAGGGTGATGTTCCTAACATGTCCTCCTGACACATGTCCACCTCTCCTCCAGCCTCTTGGGAAAGAACAGTCAGCCTGCCTATCTGTGCTGGAAGGAAAGGGGGAGGTTAATAAGTACTGAGCACTTGCTCTGTGCTGGGAACTGTCACAGACAGCACCTCAGTCTCACGCTTAGGGCAATCCCATCCCAGAGCCTGTCCTTTCTGTGCCTCCCACCCTAGGCTGAGTCTAAAGCTCTCCTTGACCAAGTGTCCACCCTACCCTCAGGTGCTGCCAGGCATATAGCCTCACCCAGGCCTGCTCCTGCTGACCTCAGGGGCCCAGCGGACCCAGAGCCCCTCGGGCCAGGCCATACCCACCCTGATGACTCCCCAGGCAGTGTGCCGCCCTGCTTCTGTTCCCCATTACGAGCAAGGATCAGTGTCTATCAAATAAATCAGGCTTATGAAATCTGATGAACAAAGATTCTAACGGTGGGATGCTGTAATTATAAACATCAGCAGCTAAGCAATCTGCGATTAGGGGAGCCACCTGGCTTTGATAGGGGGGACGAGTGGCAGAGCAGCTCAGTTTAGATTGTTCCAGACACTGCAGACAGGAGGAGCCGGGGTCCTCTGCTCCAACCTGCCAGCACACTGCTGGGGAGCTTCAGGTTGCTTCATGGCACATGAGGCCGTCTACCACCAGACCCGGCCAACTTCTCCAAACCCTGCCTTTGCAGTACTCCACTGGAACTGGGACTTCTCACCGCTATCCACATACACCACACCTTTTCACATTTCCAGCCCTTTGCAAAGATTATCTATGTGCCAATGAAGTCCCATCCATCCTGTAACACCCAGCTTAAATGCCACCTCCTCCAGGAAGCCTTCTGAGCATCCCACTCAGTAAAGCATTCCCTCCCCTTGCTATAAAACTTGTCTCTCCAGCCTCACATGAGCTAAGCTCCATCTTTTCTCTTATCTTTGCGCATGCCATTCCCTCTGCCTTCCCTCTGCAGCTATAACTCCAACTCACCTTTCTTGTCTCAGATTAGACATCATCTCTTCTGGGAAGCCCTCTGCGATCTGCTGCCAGGCTGCCTTGGGTGCTGCCTGGCCCCCCAGCTCCCTATACTTGCTCCTCAACCCATGCTGTAATAGTCAGTTTGCATGTTTGTGGCCTGTCCTGACCTAGAAGCTCTCTGTCCCTAGTGTCCAGCAAAGACCTGGAGCCCAGTAGGTGCTCAGAGAATGTATGCTGAAGAACTGTGTTCACTTGCTATCCCACAGCCAAGGGGCAGGACACACTGAGACCCACAGACTGTGGTCTGAGTCCCCTGAATCCTGTCGTCTCAGACTGACAAGACCCAGCTCCTAGTGACTGAACAAATGAAACCACCAAGGGCTGCCAGGACCCAAGAGCAGAGAGCTTCATATGGAAGGAATCAAGAGGACTGAGGAATAAAGTATCAGTTGGAAAAGACACTTTATTATCCAGATCATAAACCTGATTTACACTCAGGTTTCTTCTTTTCAGAAGCTCTGTAAAGTTTTACCTTTGCCCCAGCAAGCCTTGAGAACAAACCTTCAGAGCAACAGGAAACTGCCCATTATGACTGGGGAGGAGAAGGGGGCTCCCAGAGGCTCCTGCCCTCCCCATAACCCTGTAGGTCAAGTCACTTGAACCAAGGGCAATGGATGGGGCCCAGCTGGGGGCCCAGAAACCTGGGTTCTAGTACAGACTTTGCCATGCACAGGGGTGTGGCTTTACAAGCCACACCCTGGTCTGGGCCTCAGTCTCCCCATCTGTACAATGGCGACAGGGACGGAGGAGGTTAGCCAGATCTACCACTGACCTTCAAGGGCGCGGCATAACACGGCAGCTGTGGGTTCGATTCTTACCAGCCTTGTGGCTTGGACACTTCGCACATTTCTAACATGAAGGGACTGTGTCAAGACGGCACCTACCAAAGGCTGCCACGAGCACTATGGGGTAATGTTGGAGAAGGGTGTAGACCAGCGTGAGCCCCTTCTTTCTGCTCCCGGGGGTCTTCTCCCACCACCCTCAGCTGGCAGATGCTGACAAGTGGAAACGAGGCCCTTCCAAAGCCGCTGTCCAAATTCATCCCTCCAGCAAGCCAGGAGGGACATGGTGCTACCTCCACATTAGAGAGGAAGGAAATGACGCCTGAGAGGGGCCTTAACCTGCCTGTAATTCCATGAGCTGGGGCCCAGCCCTGGACCCCCAGTGTCAAGCCCAGTGTTCTTTCCCTGATAGAGAATGCTCTAGGCCAACTTGTTTTGCAAAGGGGCAAAGTGGAGGAGGGGGCAAGGATTCATCTTAGGGTCAACTCAATATATTGGAAGATGTGCCTAGAAGACACCATTTATTCAGCTGACTTGTCTCTGTTTCTGTCCCACCCCAGCCCAATCACTAGCTCCCACTGCAGTCAGGCTGCCTGGACACCCTTCCCTGCAGAGCGCTGGGCCGCCCCCCTCACTCTACTGAGGCCTACGCTCAGAGGCCACCGCCCCAGAGTCTGGCCCTGTGCACCTGAAACAGCACCCCTACCCTCTCAGTCCCCAGCCTCTCACCCTGCCTTTTTTATAAATCACCATATGTCACCCTCAGGCACAATATCCTTTTTCTTTTCTTCAACAAATATTTACTGAGTACCCATGATGTACCAAAAGCTGCTGTGTATGTTTGGGAAATGATGGTGAACCAAACAAACAGCCCTACCCTCCGGGAGCTTACATACCAGAAGGCACATTATAAATAATAAACAAGATAAACACACTAAAGGTATATAGGCTGTTAGAATGTGAAGTTATTTGGAAAAAAAAAAATTGAGCAAAGTAGTAAGATCAGGCATGACTGTGTGGGATGAGAGGGCATTTTAAACAGGGTGTTGAGGTGGACACAATGGAGAAAGGGAGGAGTTGACCCAGCAGTTACCTGGCAGAAGGGCGTGCCACGCCAAGGGAACAGACAGTGCAGAGGCCCTGAGGAGGGAGTGTGGTTGGCTGGAGTGAAGATGTAAGGAGAGAAGTAAACGATGTTGTGGTCAGAGGGGTCCCGGGCCCAGGGTCACACTGCAGGCCACCGTGAGGACTCAGGCTCCTGCTCTGAGTGAAATGGGGAGTCACTTCATAACAGCATGTGTCAATAGCAGAGAAGAGACAGAGCTGACTCAGACAGGATCACTCAGGCTGCTGTGTTGAGGGCAGACTGTCTCGCTTGTTTGTCAGTTTATTGTTTGTCTCCTCCACAAAAATATGAGATCCGTGAGGGCAGCACCTGACCTTAATTGGTCACCATCATCTCCTCAGTGCCCAGGCAAGGCTTGGAGCATACAGCGGCTCAGTAAATGTCTGTGAAATGACTGACTGACCAGACAAACAAACAAGCACTCCAGCCACACCTGCCTCCGGCTACTCCTCACATGTGCCAAATGCACTCTGGCCTCAAGGCCTTTGCACTCACTGTGCACTCTCCCTGGAACACTCTTCCCCAGATAGCTTTATGGTTTATTCCCACAATTTGGATCTTTACTCAAATGTCACATGAACACTGAGGCCTTTCCTGGACATGCTATCTAAGAGGGGTGTGCCAAGTACCCCTCTCCAACACCTCTCTCTTCCCTGTTCATTTTTTCTCTGTTGCACTTGTTACCAAATGACATACTGCGTAGTTTCCTTTATTACTGTCTATCTCCATCCATTGGAAAATGGGCTGCTGGGAGACAGAGACTTTTTTTCTATTTTACTCACTGATTGATGCCCAGTGTCTAGGACAGTTGCTAACACATAGCAGGAGCCCAAGAAATGCTTGCTGAATGAGTGAGTGATTCCTCTTGCCTGCTCCCTTGTCCACCCTCAGTGAGCAGAGTGCCCAGCCAGGGCAACAGGAGATGGTGAGGACCCCTCTGTCCAACAGCAAGACCCCCCATTAACCAATGGCCCGGAGGCAGAGGCCAGAGCAGAAGGGCTGTACCATTCCGTGGCAAGTTGTTTCATAAAGTTATCTCATGGTAACCACACAAGCTAAGTGTCCTCATTTCTGCTTTACTCAAGAGGAAAAACTGAAGCTCAGAGTAGCTAAGCAACTTTCCCAGAATCATAGAATTTAGGAGATGGCAGAGCTGGGATTAGAACCCAAGTCTATTTGAGCCTTCCAGTTCCTATTCAATCCAAGTTTTAATTACCTGCCAGGTCTTGCCTGACCCGGTGCTTGGTCCTGAGGAATGCAGCAGTGAACAAGCAGGCTGAGGGAGAGGTAAAGAGTATTTCATGCAGGGAACAGCAAGTGTAAAGGCCCAGAGGTGAGTGCTTCACTCTGGATGGACACCTATTAAGAGAAGGCTGAAACAGGAGGTAGGAGTTAGATGACCCAAGGCCTTCTTCATGAGTTAGGAAGCTGGGACCACAAGGAAACTCAAGTCAAGACTGGAAAACAATCCAAATACTGGAAACAACCTGAATACGGACCAACTGGAGTGGTTAATAACCGTGGTATATTCATTCAATGGAACATTACACAGCAGTGAAAATGAATTGACTAGAGGCACCTGCAATGACATGATGCTGATTTAAAAAGTGACTCTCAGAATATAGAATAAAGTTTGAATTCAACTAAAACTAAATAATATATTATTTAGGCACACATATGTATGTGATAAGAACTTTTTTTGGATAAAACTCTGTTAAAGAAGAAGAATAAACAAAATTGCTTCAGGCAGGGATGAAGGAAATAAAATATGTAAGAATTAAAATAAAGAAATAAAAGTGCTATTCACAGAGGACAAAAAGAATCTAGAAACAAATGATCAACATTCATAAGTGAACTTGACAAGATCAGTACACACAGGGTGAATACTCAAAAATCAATTGTGTGTCTATCTGCAATAAGCAGGAAAGGAAATTTTTTAGATAGTATTTACAATAACATCAAAAACATCAAACAGCTATGGAAAAAAACTAACATAATATGTGCAAGACCTCCACACAGAAAACTACAAAACATCATTGAGAGAAATTAAGGCTTAAGAGGAAATATCACACTCATGCATCAAAAGATCCCAAACATAAATTTGGAAATTCTAAATTTATCTTCCCCAATTTATCTAGAGAGTCAATGCAATCTAAATCAAACTCCCAGCAGGTTCTTTTTGTGTGTGGAAATCACCAAGCTGATTTTAAAATTTATTTTAAAGTCCAGTCAAGAACAGCCAGGGTAATCTTGAAGAACAAAGTGGAGGACCTTCCACGACTAGATATCAAGCTTCACTGTAAAACTGTAGCAATTGAGACTGTGATTGGCACAAAGATTAACAAACAGACCAATGGAAAAGAGACAATGCAGAAACAGACCCACTTGCAGAACTGATGTGCAGCAAAGGAGAGTGGAGAAAGGACAGGGCATTTGATAAAAGCTGCTGACTCAATCGGATTTCTATACTTAAAAAATGTAACTTGACCGCTACCACACGCTATACACAAAAATAAAATCCAGATGGATTATAGCTCTAAAGACAAGGTGTAAAGCAGCTAATCTTCAAGAAGAAAATATAGGAGGTTATTTTCACAATTTGAGGTAGGCAAAGATTTCTTAACTAGGACTTAATAAGCACTAACCATAATAATAATGATTGAAATGAATAAGAATATGAAGATATGTGCAGCCCAATGTTCATAGCAGCACTACATACAATAGCCAAGACATGGAAACAACCTAAATGTCCACTGACAGATGACTGGATAAAGAAGATGTGGTATATTTATACGATGGAATACTACTCATCCATAAAAAAGAATAAAATAATGCCATTTGCAGCAACATGGATGGACTTAGAGATCATCATTCCAAGTGAAGTAAGCCAGAAAGAGAAAGAAAAATACCATATGATATCACTCATATGTGGAATCTAAAAAAAAAAGAAAAGAAAAAAAGTACCCTATGAACTCATCTACAAAATAGAAACAGACTCGCAGACATAGTAAACAATCTTATGGTTACCAGGGAAAGGGGGTGGGAAGGGATAAATTTGGGAGTTTGAGATTTACAATGTTGGCCACTATATATAAAAATAGATTTTTAAAAAAGTTTCTTCTGTATAGCACAGGGAACTACATTCAATATCTTGTAATAACCTTTAAGGAAAAAGAATATGAAAACAAATATTATGTGTATGCATAACTGGGACATTGTGATGCACACCAGAAACTGACACATTGTAACTGACTATATTTCAATTTTTAAAAATCCTTAAAAAAAAAAAAACCCATTGCTAAATTAGACTGTTTTAAAATGAAGAGCCTCTATTCATTGAAAGGCACCATGAGGGGAGGGTATAGCTCAGTGGTAGAGCACGTGCCTACTAGCAAGCACAAGGTCCTGGGTTCAATCTCCAGTATCTCTGTTAAAAATAAGTACGTAAATAAAAATCCAATTACCTCCCCCACCAAAATAAAAAAATAATCATAAACAAGTAAATCTTAAAAAAAGAAACTCTTACAATAAACAAACAAAAAAAAAGAAAGAAAGGTACCACGAAGAGACAAAAAGGACAAGCAGATTGGGAAAAACATTTGTAGCCCACCTGACTAATAGAGGGCTTAGATCCAGAATAAAGATCTTCTACACATAAAACAGCAAATAATCTTCCCCTCAAAATGTTTTAAGGACAGCAGGAAGGTATAGCTGAGGGGCAGAGCACACGGTTAGCATGCATGAGGTCCTGGGTTCAATCCCCAGTACCTCCGTTAAAAAATTAAAAATAAAAAAAGAGTAAACCTAATTACCTTCCCCCTAAAAAAAGCTTAAAATAATAATAGTTATACTAAATTTAAAAAGCAAAATAAATTTTAAGGACATGAATAGGCTTCACAAAAGAGAATAGTCAATGGTCAAAAAAACATATGAAGTACCAGGACTATGACACTTCTTAAAAGATAAAAAACACAAATGTTTTAGATTATCTTAGAGATGATCATACTAAGTGAAGTAAGTCAGACAGAGAAGGACAAATAGTATATGATATCACATGGACGGAATCTAAAAAAAAGGAAAGAAATGAACTTATTTACAAAACAGGAACAGACTCACAGACACAGAAAACAAACTTACGGTTACCAAAGGGTAAAGGATGGGTTGGGATAAATTAGGAGTTTGGGATTAACGAATACACACTACTATATATAAAATAGATAAACAGCAAAGTCCTACTGTAGAGCACAGGGAATCATATTTAATATCTTGTAGTAACCTACAATGAAAAATAATCTAAAAAATAATACACACACACACACACATATATATATATATAACTGAAACACTTTGCTGTACACCAGAAACTAACACAACATGGTAAATCAAAGATACTTCAATTAAAAAAATGAATAAATAAATTTAAAAAAACATATGAAATAGTGCTTAATATAATTTGTCATAAGGAAAATGCAAATCAAAGCCACAGTAAGATACCACCACACCCATCAGAATGGCTAAAATTGAAAAGACAGGCAACACTAAGTGTTAGCCAGGGTGATAAGCACTGGGAACTCTCTTTGCTGGCGGTAGAGTTAAAATGGTGCGGTCACTTTGGAAAACCCTACAGCATCACGTACTAAGAGTGAACACAACTGAACCCTACAGCTCAGCAATTCCATTCCAGGAACACACACAACAGAAGAGCAAATGCAGATGCATCATAACACAGGTACACCTGTATCCATAGTAATGTTAGTCACAAACCAGAAACAATCCAAATTTTCACCGGCACTGGAAGAGATCAATAACCTCTAATACTGCACATCAGTGAAAATCAATAAACCAGAGCTACACAACAACATGAGCAGATTTCAGAAATGTGTTGTTGGGACAAAGAAGCCAGACACAGGAGCCTATGTATGCTATGACCCCAGCTACATAAAGTTCCCAACCAAGCAAAAAAAAACCAGGCTGCAGTGCTGGGAGGCAGCCTGTGGTCACCCGGGGCAGGAGGTGCTGGGAGGAGGTGTGAGTGGGCTCTCCGGGGTGACAGTGATATTCTATTTCCTGATCTATGTAATTACTGATCTCCCAGTTATGTCCTTATTGTGACTGATAGTCATCAAACTGTACACATGATTTGTGCACTTTTCTATAGAGAAGATTTACTTCAATATAAACAAAATTAAAATAGAACTGCAGGAACAAAATTCAGTAAAGTGATGACCTCCAGTCTGAAGGGAAACCAGAAAGGGGAGAGCACAGAAGTAAAGGTATTTTCTTATTAGTGGTCAAATGAGGGGGGAGGGTAGAGGAGGAGGAGAGGGAGGGGGAGGGAGAGAAGTGGCCACATGAATGCACCGAAGATGACAGTGACACAAACTAACTATGGCACTTAATCCAATTCTATGCATTTAAGATTAAAAACATATAAATACATAAAAGGACCACACTCCAGGAAGAGATTACTGGAATCAGAACACACCACCTATTTCATGGGATCATGAGACAAATAAGTGGTGTCATGCTCTGTTAAAGCTAGGATAAAACGAATATTTTTTTGATTTGTATTCAGCATCTAGAACAAGGCAGATGTCCAATAAACAATGACTGAATGAACAGACAGATGTTCTCTTAAAATAATTAAGTCCTGGGGATGTAATGTACAGCATGGTGACTACAGTTGATACTGTATTATATATTTGAAAGTTGCTAAGAGAGTAGATCTTAAAAGTTCTTACCACAAGAAAAAGAATCTGTAACTATGGGAGGTGATGACGTTAACTAAACTTATTGTGGTGATCATTTTGCAATATATACCTGTATCAAATCATCATGTTGTACACCTTAAACTTACACAATGTTATATGGCAGCTGTATCTCAGTAAAACTGGAAAAAAGAGATGGATGAACAAACAAATAGGTAAAGCAGGACCTGACCCTCAACGTTTGTCTCCCCTGGTCCATCCACCAGCATCCTCTCCCCATGCTTATGGTTTTTTTTGGCTGGCACTGGCTTAAAGAGTGCGGCCTCCACTCAAACCCCCTGGCCACCCTTTCCCCAGCATCGCACACTGGCCCAGCAAGCCCTGCATGTTGGGCCAAATAAGGTAACAATTTCCTTTCAGCCCTATGGCGTTTCTCAAATGTTAGTCCATTTTTTCACAGCGTGAAAGACCCAGAGTCTTTTTTAACAGTCCAGTCCTGGGATGGATCTGTCACCACGACAGTAAAAAATAAAAATTAAAAAAAAGAAAAAAGTTTAAGTGCATCGTGTGCTTATAATAAATAGTTTGCACAAAATTATTCATTCCACATATGGGCAGAGCGAGGCCTTTAATGTGCATATTGTTTGTGGAGAGCCCATAACCCAGGCTGTTACTGGGCAGAATGTGGAAGTCGTTTTCTACTATTAAACAAGGGAAACAAGGTTCTCATTTTAAAATTAATTCAATGAAAACTATTAAGCAGTTGGCCGTGAATGCCTCAGTATTTTTTCCAAACTGATACTAATAAGGGCTCCTGCTCCTAGCCCTGCCTAAACAAAAACACAAAATTAACCACATAATTTCCAAGAACACTTTCCCAGTGGTGTTGTTGCTATTCTGAAACACATAACCCAGAGTAGGCAGATCCACCCAGAACCAAGACCCATGTCCCCGTGACGCTGTCTTCGGGTGGTCTGGGTGGGGCAGCGGCCTCGTGGGTGCCACGGGGCTGGTGGACAGAGTGCTGGTCTCTCTTTGTTCAACCCTCTGTGACTGTGTGGGGCACACGAGGTCCCGGGCTATCCCGGAGTACTAAGGGGTGGATGAGACAAACACAAGTCCCCAAGGCCTCTCCAGGGACACGCGGTCAGCAAGTGTTGACGGTGCACCCACTGCAGGACAGCTGGTGACTGGGGAAGACTGCAGGACCGGAAGTCAGACAGACACAGATTAAATCTCAACTGTGCCACACCCTAGCTCCATGGTCTCAGTGTCTTCACCTGTAAAACCGGGCTGTTTTATGAACCTGACAGGTCCTTGTCCTTGTTCAAAAAGAATCCAGCACACACTTGGAATGCCACTGGGGGTCTTCTGATGTGGGGCCATCTCACGCCTTCTGAGCCAACTCTGTGCAGAGGATGCAAAGACTAGAATTGGTCGCTGCTCCCGGTGGAGAGCCAGGTCATTGAAGCAGGAGGCGTGGCGTGCTGTGGGAGCTCAGGGGCAGGGAGGCTGGGATCGGAGGCCCAGGAGTGAGTCCCACATGTGCCATTCCTGAGGGGCTGTCCTCAGCTGCTGGCCACTCGGACCAGTGCTGGCCAGGAAAGGGGGTGGCAGGATGACAAGCCAGGATGACACTACCAAGGACCCTCTGGGAGCCCAAAACCCACCTGGGGTGGGTGGTTTACATGTGCATGTCCCCCAGGCCCTGTGACCATCAGCCACCAGACAGCAAGGACAGTGTCTGACTCATCTCTGAGTCCTCAGTGCCAGGCTGGGAACAGACCAAAACTCACTGAAGGTTTTCAATGAGCCCCTCAAAGACATCTTCCACAGGCGTCCTGCGGTTCAGGAGGGAGGGCATCCTGGGTGGAAGCACTGATTCTTGTGAAATACACACCTCCCATGTTGCCTCTCTTAAAACTGAGGTGTTGCAGAGGGGCCCAGATTCTGGGACGAGTCCGAGGAGACATGAGGACCAGCTAAGGTCTCCAAAAAGAAGGAGGGGGCATCATCGAGCCCACATCCTCCACATCCTCCACCTCCACATCCTCACTTGTAAGTGAGGCAGCAATCCTATCTCCCAGGGCTGCCAAGAGGATCAGTGACCTAACAGAAGGGAACGAGGAGTGCTGGACACACGCGGGGCTCACTGCCTCTCTTTTCAGCTGTCTGTCTCCATCTCCCAAGAGATTCTGACTGTGCACCTACTGTGGGCAAGGCTCTGTGGCCAGGTGGATGAGTCCAGGCTGGAGGTCAGCCTGGAGGTGAGCATGGGTTCTGAACATCGCCAAGGCTAGAAGAGGGGAGAGGAAGAAAAGGCGGCTGTGGACACGGTCCTGCCTCGAATGGGAGCTTAGTAAACATTGGACTGATGGACAGATGGAAGGATGGACATATGGCTGAGGACAAAGAAATGAACGAAGGAATGAGCAGGACTCAAACCTCTAGTTTTTGGTCCCTCCTACTCCCATGGAGGCAGTTTGCTGTGCCCTGTCCCCCAAAACCCACACCGAGACCCACATTCTTCCGGTCACCCCATGGAAAGGCCTGTAGACGGCGTGCATCATGGCCTGAAGACCCTGCCCACGTGTCTGCCTCCCACTGTGTCCCTATTTGTCTCTCTCTGGACATCTCTCTGTTCTTTCTGTCTCTGGCTTTTTCTGTCCCATTCTGCTTTTCTCAGTAAGTGGGTACCTTTCTCCATTTTTTTCGGTGTCTGCCTCTCTTTTTGGCTTCTCTCTCTCTCTCTTCTCTTCTCTTTTCTTCTCACCTTCCCTCTGCCCCACTGCCCATCTGTCTTCCCAATTCCCCTGTGAAACCCCAGCTTCCAGCCGGCACAGGTGTGTCTGCAGATGTTTTATCCAGGGAGACACTGCTTGTAAGCAGTGAGAGAGGATAAGGGTGAGGCAGACATCCCTGTTGAAAGGGGGCATGACTTGAAGCCCTGGGTCACAAGCAGGGGGACACCGGCGTCCCTGCCATGCCCCACCCTATCAGTGCATCCCACCACCTCCCACCCCTGGCTCTCCCTTGGCCCAGCCCTCCTGGCTACCAGCAGCAGGCGAGGAGGACAGAGAATACCTAAAGCAAAGGTCCCCACCTGGATCAAGTCCTAATGAGACCATTGGGCTTAGTTTTCACTAAGGGGCTCCCAGCCAAAGTACTGCCACCCTGACCAGAAGCAGGGGGATCTTTCTGTGAAGGACATCACCAAATCCCACCTGGCTTGCGGCTGAGACCAAGAGATGCAGGAGCCCTCAGCACAACAGTCAAGACAACGCTGGTCACCTGCACACATGGGCCAGAACTTCACAATTTCCAAGGTTCTGACACCTATCCATCCACTCGACAAGATACTTACTAAGGACTGCTCTGTGCCAGGCACAGTTCTGGGTCCTGAACCTAGACAGAATGGGAGCAAGGTGGACAAAAGCCTCTGCCCACGTAGAACAGACATTCTAGTGGAGGATACGGACCACAAGCAACACAGGTAATCAGAGCACAGAGGAGGGTGATGCTGGAGGTGCCATCACTGTGAGAGGAGCCTTTTTGGGGGGCTAGAGTATCCCCAGCTTGGTTTTGATCACAATAAATCTGGGGAGCTGCCTGGCAACCATGTAGAGATGCAGGAAAGGCGGCTAGAGGTAGACGTCTGAGCTCCAGGTGAAGGGCTGGGCTGGGCATACGCATTCGGGAGTCATCAACACATGGATGTTCTTCAAAGCCACAGCCTGGATGAGATCACGGAGAAAGAGAAAAAGGTCAGAGAGATGAGTTGGACCCAGGGAAGGGGCCAGAAGAAGCAGAGGGGTGGGAGATCAGGAGAGGAGGGCAGTGGGCACTAGTACATGCTGCTGATGGCAGAGGGACTGAGAGATGACGGTGGCCTGGGCAACACTGAGGCCGCTGGGACCTCTATGGGAGCAGCTTCAGCTCACTTGTGGACATGACAGCCGAGCTCAGGCCCAGGGAGAACAGAAGAGAAACAGGTCAAAAAGCACAGCTGACTCTTGTAAGGAACTTTGCTCTAAAGGAAAGAATCACGGTGGTATCTGAAGAGGGAAGTGGGTCGAGAGGCTTGTTTTGCTCTGTAAGACGGCAGAAATAACAGCTTGCTTATGTGGGGGTGGGAATGACTCAGCAGAAAGGAAGAGCTGACGCTGCAGGAGCAGGGGGACTGCTGGGGCCGCGTCCTTGAGCAGGTGAGGGGCACCTAGCGTGTGGTCCCTTTGACACCCACACTCCCTGCAGGCTGGCGGGCAGGGGGCCTGTCCTCATTTTTCAGATGAGGACACTGAGGCTGAAAACAGCTAACCTGCACTTCCCCAACAGTCACCCTGGAATTTCCTTCCTTCCTCACCTGCCCCCTGCCTAAAAACCTCCTCTACCCGCCACCCTGGCCCAGGTGGGGCAGGAATCTGCATTTTGGCCTCCTCGTTGGAAGTTTCTCCTGCACACTAAAGTATGACAATCAGTGCTCTAGGCCAGTAGTTGTCAAACTTTTTTTTTAAATCATGTATCCCTATCAGGATAAAATGTATTCATTCATTTCTAAATCATAGACAAAAACTACTATTCACATACATATTATCAAAAGCACCCTACCGTGTGCTAGGTATGCAGCCTTGGGTAAGTTACCCAAGTAACCTCTCTGCACCTCAGCTTCCTATCCATAAAATGGGAGATAATGAGCCCCACCTCATATGGTGGCTGTGAAGACCACATGAGTTAAAAACACATGCAGTGCTCAGAGCAGTGCCTGACACACAGGATCATCATCATTTCACCAAAAATGTCATAAATATAAATCACATTCTAATATTTCTCCCCTACCCCATAGATGGTGCCCCACCTTAGCGGTCACTGGTCCACACCGTCAGGTCCCCAAGGACAAGGATCATGTGTTTAGTCATCCCTTTATTTCCAATGCCTTGCAGAGGGCCCGGCACACACCAAATGGCAATAAACTGTTGCTGGAATAAAGACCCACCATTGTTGAGGCCTGACCGTGAGCCATACGTCACTTAATCCCTGCAACAACCACTGAGGTGGAGATCAATATTCCATTTACAATGGGAGAGACTGAGGCTCCGAAGGGTAAAGTGATTGGTCTAAGGTCACACAGAAAGTTACAGCAGAGCAGGGCCCACAATGGGACGCCTGGATGCCTAGTGCCCTGGCTTGTAGTGCCCTGTCCCCATCAAAAGGAGTGCAGCCAGAAAACACCACAAGGTCTAGCTGCTGGGGGGGCCAAGGTTGGCTCTCAGCTTGAATGTCCCTATCCCCAGCAGAAGAGGAAGGATTCACTGGGCAAATGCACACACCCCTCACAATGAGCAGAAGCACCGAGGACTACGGAGCCTGGGTGTAGGCAGCAAAGGCCGGAGCAGGCAGAGACCCTAACCTGGCAGCCCCACCCCCCAGAGCTGAGCCTGGCCTGAGCCAGAGACGCATCGCTGCCATTTGGGAATCCGCACCTTCCCTTCACCTCACATCTCCCTCCCGGCCAAGCTGTGGATCAGCCGGTGAGGCTGCATTAACAGATTTCTGAAATGTCACCAAGAACAAAGCTCCCCTTTCTGCCAGCCCCTAGTATTTACAAGCAAGCACAAATCTGTGAGAAAATTCAATTGAACGCAGATGGCAGGAAATTCCTCTAAAATGACAGTGGCCAAATTCAAACCACAAGACATGAAAATAACCCAACATACTAGACATGAAGAACATATCTTATAGACTTCTCCTCGTGCGATTTGCAATCTGTGATTGATTACCAAGACGACAGACTGCAGATTTATTGGACTTCTGTAGAACACGGATTCCATTTGCAACAATTAAACCTTCCGTGGTTGAGAACGGGGTCGGAGGGGGCTGGAGGGAGATGGTGAAGTTAAGGAATGTGGTGTGAGGCTGATAAAGGCTGGTGTTAGCACCCGTCAGGCTGGGCTTCGGGTACCGGCTGTCTGGGCGTGCTGGTGCATCCGAAACCCAGGCACGGGTCATTGCGTTGGAGGTCCAGCTTGTGGCAATGGGTTGGGGACAGAGGTGTGTTGACAGGCTTCCAAAGGGACGAGTATTTGCAAATCTGCTGACCCTCTGGGTACACGTGGCCAGACTAGAGGGATCCTTACACTGGCAGTGGTCCTGGAGGTGCTAAGGGGAGAGAGGACAATGGAATCAGTGAGCTGAGAGAGAGTAATACTGTTTCTCCCCATGCCTTGGACAAAACAGGCATCACTAATAGATCACATCATCTCTTTCCTGCTCAGCTCAGAATCCTGCTCAACACAGTTCTCCGGGCAGCACAAGCAAGTGAGCAAAGCTGGAGTAAGTGGAAAGCTGTTGGCCAGCCCTGGGCTCCAGCACTGGGGGGTCTCGGGGCATGTGCTGGGCCTGGAGCACGGGTGGTGTGCTCAGGCACTGAAGCAAACAGGTGTGCTTTAAACTCTTAATAATCTTGATATATGCTAGTAAGCTCCAGGCTCAAGTGTGTACGATGGTTCAGTAGTTGAGGTGTATGTTAATAGGTCAGAGGTTCAAATCTGTGCTACAGATTTAAGTTTCTTTGTCAAGTGGCTGACACCCAGCATCTGTAGGATTCCACCTCCCAGTCCTCAGAGGAGCTCAAATCTCTCTCTCCGAGGGAGACGGGGGAGGGAGGTTGCATGTGGATTAAAGACAGCAAAACTCTCCGACAGTCCTCCCACTGAGGGGTGGGGCTGTGTCCCCTCTCTGAATCTGGGCTGGCTCGTGCTTGCCCTGACAAATGGAGCATGGAAGTGATGCTGGGTCTGTTTGTGGGCCTGACTTTCTAAGGACTGGCGGCTTCCCTCATGATCTCCTGGAGCCCTAAACCGCCATAGAAGAGGTCTGACCTCCCCTGCTGGAGGCACCCCATGGAGACTGCATGGAGAGACACAAGAGCCTAGCTGAGCCCAGCCTCCTAGCCACACTCAGCCATGTGCCAGCATATGATCAGTCTCTTCTGGATGCTCTAATCAGACCAGCTGCCAACTGAATACCACTGAAGTGAGCCCAGTCTGATGTCAGGTGGAGCAGAAGGATCACCTAGAAAAGCCCTGCCCCAAACCCCCACCCCACAAAACTGTGAGGCATAGTGAAATGTCTGGTGATTTAAACCACTAAGTTTTAGGGTAGTTCATGTGAGTCATCCATCTTCACCCGCGTCCTCCCCATCCTCACTGTTCTCTCCCTTTCATCCTTCTCCTCATCACCTCAGCCTGGACAATTACCCTGGCCTGGCCTCCCAGCTTCCCATCTGGTCCCCTACTAGCCAGATCCCTCTGGCTCCAATGACCTGGCTAAGCTGAGGCCCTGATCATGTCCACCCTTTCTGCTGCTGGTGCTCAAAGCCCACACCTGGCCCATCACTCCCCTCCCCACCTCTAGGCTTGCCGTTCCCCAGATGAAGCACACTCTCGAAAGGCCCCGTGCTGTTGCACAAGCTGTTCCCTCTGCCTAATGCCTGCTCCCTGTAGTCTCCGGGCAAACATTCATCCTCCAGTGCCCAGCTCAAATTCAGGGCATTTGTTGGCTCCCTCTAGGATTCTTCAGCCTTCACTATCCTGTAGTGTTATTATCCACTTAACATTCATTATAAAGCTTGAGAACAGGAAGAAGCTCTTGGGTTTTTGTCTGCTCAGGGTTAACATGGCACCTGGCATAGAGTCCAACAGAGTTTTTATTGAATAAGTTAATAAATGCATGATGCAGGAAGTTCAGTACACGTCCCAGTCCCAACCTGTCTACAGGATAGGAAAACATGGCAAGTTGAATTCCAACAAAGGAGTCCAACAAGCAGCACAGCAGAGATAATGGTTTAAGTCAAAGACAGGAGAGGCCACTGGGGCCCAACAGCCAGAGGGGGCTTCCTGGAAGAGAAGGACCATGCGGGTGTCCTTGTTCCTCCTTCCGGAGCTCCCCCAGAGAGTCATCTGGACTGAGGCTGCCCCTGCCATTCCCACTGGCTGCACTCGCCTGACCGCACCATGGGCGCTGCTCACGTGCCCCCCTCACTGCTGCATCCACAGTGCCCAGCCAGGGGAGTTGGGGACAAGCTGACCACTATCGTAACTGGGTTGCCGGTCTCTCCTCCCTTCAGAGACAGGGACCAGCACGGGGCCCCACCCAGAGCAAGCATGAAGAGGCTAGCTGTTGAAAGGAATGAGGGGGAGGTTAGGGAGGCACTGTGGGAGGAGGGAGGACAGAGAAGCCTGGGGACATACCAAGGAGCCACGGGGTGCTGACCTGCAAGCCTGAAGTTTTCCCTCTGTGACCTGGGACAGTGGCAGGTTAGTGCATAGTGCCTGGCACAGAGCAGTGATGCCCGTTAAACAGGGGATCACTGGGGGATGATCCCGGGCCTTGAGGGCCGCTTGGTGCTCTGACCCTGGCAAAGGCCTCTGGAAGAAGAAGGCCCAGAAGAGGGAAGGAAACATTTCTAAAGCAGGAGCCAAGTGCCAGGCCCCAGGCTTGGCTGTCACACTCGGACAGGGAGCACTGGAAGAGGGAAACCAGGGCAACGGGCAGCAGAGAAACACTCGGATGGCTTGGTTCCACATGAAGGAGAGCTGTCCAGCACTGGGATGGGCTGACAAGACAGGTAGTGAGCCGCCCATCACAAGATGTTTGGCAACTGGGTATTCTCTTAGGATAGAGAAGGTCAGGGCTGGAGAGTCTTTCAATCTTCCTCATTATGCACATGGAGAAGCTCGGAGGCTTGCTCAAGCTTACACAGTGAGTTAATATCAGAGCTAGACTGGCTCCTTACTCTCAGTCAAGACACCACTCCACACAGACCCTCCTCAGCTAGCGCAGAGCCACTGATGCCTCTGAGGGGGCCTACAGGCAAACTCCTCCCCCAGACACCCCCCAGGCCCCTTCCCACTGATGCCGAATCCTAACCCCAGGGCTCTGCCTGCAGCACCGAGAAGGCTGTGCCAGCCTGGGAAAGCTATTCAGTTACTCTGGGCCTCAGTTTGCTCATCTGCAAAATGGAAATAGTAATAGGTCCCACCACAAAGCGTTTGTATGAGGATTAACAAGAAGAGATAAAAAGCACCCAGTACAGGCCCACTATGTTGCAAAGGTTCAATAAATGTCAATTGTTTACTTTTTTTTAACCATTTGAGGCACTGGAACAGCAAGGACCCAGTCCGCTCCCTTCCTGCTGAGTGGCCTTAGGAAGGCCTCTTTCCCTCTCTGAGTCTCTTTGCCTCGTCGAAAGTCAGCAGCCTGGGTAAGTGATCGCAAAAGTCCTGGCCAGCTCAAAAGTTCTTCACGTCTCTTTTAGGTTTTCCCAGACATTCTCTGAGCTGGGGAGCCATTTCATTAGTGCAGGAGAAGCCTGGCCCCTTCTCCAGACACCCCAGGTGGAGGAACATCCGAAGGGCATTAGGGCCTTCCTTAGGAGGCCAGGGAGCCACTGCCTTGTTCCTATCTTCCAGACCTCCGGCAACTCTCTCTTGGCTCACTTCAAATGCACCTCTGCCCCCGCCCAATGCCTCTGTCACCAGTCATCCCCCCTTCACAGGTCATCCTCCCTTCGCAGGAAGGAAGGGGCTGGTTTCTCATGAATGCGGGAAGAGCTAACATTTATTCAGCACCTACTCTGGGCCATGTTAGGCACCAGGCCTGTCACCTCTGTAATTTCACCTAATTGCCACAGTCACTCCAGGATGGGGATAGCACACTCCATTTGTACCTGAGGAAGTCAGCTCAGAGAGGGGAAGTGACTGGCCCCTGATCACACTGACCCTGGTCACACCAGCAGGAAAGAGACTGGACCTCAAGCACACATTCTGCCTTCAGGTACCTTCCTGGGACCCCAGGCTGAGTAAGGAGAGGGAGAGAGCTTAGACACAGTCTCCGTGAATCTGACCTCTGGCCTGGCATGGGGAAGTGGGGAGGGCTTGTGCTGGCCTGGAGTGGGGCAGGGAGAGGGGCAGCAAGCGTGGCCCTAGGAGCTGCATGCAGATTCGGACCCCTGAGCTGAGCCAGCCTAGACATTCCTCCCTCTCATCTTCTCATCTGGCTGGTTGGGGGAGGTGGGCGCTGTCTGTGATGCTCAGGTTTACAGGAATGTGTGCCCCCAGGGCTCAGTGGAGAGAATCGACTACAAAGAGAGCAGTCCACTGGCAAGCCCAAGCTGGGCAGGGTGGACCACAGCTGGCAGCCACAGCGGGATTCCCTGGGGAGGCGGCCCCTGGGGAGTGGGGGCTGAATGTGCATTGGCAGACCGGTGTCTGAATGTCTTATGACCTGTCCATTGAGTGGCCGTGGGCAGTACCCTTCCACAGGTGGTAGGATTGAGCAAGGAGATATATGTGTATGTTTGCATACATGTATGAATATTTCAGTGCTACCTGGCTCATAGAACACAATCAGGAGAGGTGCAAAGTGAGAAATGTTAACAGTTCTTGGGAATCAGGGACAAGGCTGAGGTCCCTGCCTGTTGGAAAGATAAGAAAGCAAATGGTTGGTGACAGAAAGATGCCTGAGGACTGCAGAAGCCCAGAAAAGGCCCGTCACCCAGTCAGGGAAGTCAGAGAAGGCCTCCTGAAGAGGAGGGGTTGGTATTTGTGCTGCGCAGGAGGATGGGGGTGAGGAGACTGAGGGCAGAGAGGCAAAGGAACGGCTAAAGAGGCAGGCCAGGCCCACCATGATGGCTTGTTTGCTCAGCTATGCATTTGGACTTTTTCCTGAAACAAAATTCCCAGAAAAGCCTAATCTGCTTTTATCAAAAACAATCCCGCAACACTGAAAACTCCCCAAATGCCTGGTCCTCTGAGCTCCCTCAGACTACACACAGGCCACACAGTTGCAGGGCCCTTAAAGAGGAGGGGCTGGGGAGGACATGACTGAGCTTCTGGGCCCCAGAGGGACCTTAAAGACCTTCTGATTCAAGAAGACCTAGGGTTCTGACTTGTCAGGGCCAAGCAGAGCTGAGACCCCCAGACGCCCAACCCAAGGCTCCTTCTCACTCCACTCCCCACGTGGTCTCGGTTCTGACCCCTCTCTAGGGCAGCCCCAGGATGTGCCCTAATGGGGGACAAGATAGGCAGGGACAGTGAGACAGACACAACACAAAGATGAGGACCATGTTGGGGGGAGCCTGGATATCATCTGGTCATCTGAAAGGTCATTCAGCCAGGGCTGCACATCAGACCAAACCAAACCTTGTTGCAGACAAACCTCCTGTCCTGATATCTCAACCAGGCTGTGCACTGCCAGATCAGCTAGAACCAGTGGGAGGGATGGAGAACCATGGGTTGGGGGACAGACCTCTGCTCAATTCAGGTAGTGAGCTTCCTGTCCCTGGAGGTATGTAATCAAGTGGCTAAGCTGCTGCTACAGAAGGGATGCCTGCCCTGTATGGAAGGCTCAACTGAAAATAAAGACCCCATAAATCCCCCATTCTACCACGTTAAGTCCTAGCGTCACAAACTGGGACACCTCAAGCAAGTCACTGGGATTCTCGGGCCCTCAGACTTCCTTGTCAAACAAGATGTTCAATTCCTGGTTGACAAGCCTTCTGAGGAGCCATAGTGAGGGCCCAAGTTGAGCTTGGACGTGAGGGCGCTTGACAAAGCACAAAGCACTATAAAAATGTGCAGCGTTATTATCATTTGAAACAGACTTTCAGAGGAGTGGGCCCCTCAGGACCTGAGAGAAATGCATCCTTTCCTTCTATTGGAACCATGTGTTCCCAATGAGGTAATGGAGGAGAAAGCACTTTGTAAAATGTAAATCCCCACGCAAATGGTAGTTGTTATCATTGCCATTATCCTGATGATGATGGTGGTGGTGGTGGTGATAATCGCTGTTCTCCCATCTCCTGCCGCGGAGACCGTAAGCGGCCAAAACCAATCAACCCACAGGTCCTGAAGGCAGACCTGTCACCTGTGGAGCCATCAGACTCCTGGTTTGGAAGTGGCTGAGAAGCAGTTTCTGACAGGCCTGGCCAACCCTAGAAGGGCCTCCGCATCTCCATGGGATGCCCCACAGGTACCCTGGATTCAGCTAGGCTCCCAACCACGCCATCCCCAACCTGCTCCTCCTTTCCCACCTCCAGATACCCAGGCCGCATCCTAGATGTCTCCCTTTGCCCCAGTCCCCCATCTGATCAGCCACCAATAGTAATGACAGCTAATGTTTACCGAGCGCCACATAGGTGTGAAGACTCCTCCAAGCCTATCTCCCTGAACCCATAAAGAAAAGACTGTTAACACCCCCATTTTATAGATGAGGCAACTGGGGCACAGAAAGGTAAGTGACCTGCCCGAGGTCACAGAGCTGGTAAATACTGGGGCCAAGGTTTGGACGCAGGCAACGTGCAGCCAACAAACTGCCTCTTCCATCTTCTGAATGTCTCTCACATCTCCACTCTGCTCCGTCGCCACTGCCACCGCCCTAGTCCAGGCCACCAGCACCTCTCATCTCAGCCCATGTGACCACTAGTATGCCACACCCAGGGTGAGTAACTCAAGGGCTTGGACCTGTCTGGTTCTTTCCTAGGCTTCTAAATCCTGGCACAGGACTGGTCCCAAAGCATCAGTGAGCCAGCATCAGCGAGCCCTGAATACACTGAACCAAGCCAAACCCATTCAGGAGGCCCGAGGGCTACTGAGGCTAATGCGGGGGCTGCAGGAAGCAAGTGGATGGCTCGTGGGTGCCAGGTATGGGCGGAGTGCTTTCTGTGCCTCATCCCATTTCATACACGTGAGGACCCCTCCAGGTACAACTGTGCCACTGGACAGATCCAAGTGCCTTCTGCTCTATCAGCTGGACTGCAGAGGTGAGCGATGGGCAGGATTTCAGATGGGAGATGAGGCTGACCTCTGAGCCCCCACCTCACCACCCTTCACTGTGCTGAGCCTCAGTTTCCTCGTCTGTCCCATGGGGCGAGCACCCCTTCTCGGCAGGGTGATCGGGCAGCTGGAGAAGTGAACATCAGTGAACGGCCGGCACAGCTCTGGTACGTAGCTGGAGCTGGAGAAATGCTGGCTGACCACACTCTACGGAGGTCTCTCTCAGGGGAGGGTGCCGGAGCCAGGGGTCAGGAGGACAAAACGTTCTGGGCTAAGCAGTGGCTCTCTCTGGGCCAGCGGCCGGGCGGCCCCAGACACTGCCCTTTACAAGAAGCCATGATTTATGAGCTCAGGTCGGAGGAAAAGCCTCCTCTGATGTGGCTCCAGACACCTATCAAAGGATCCGGGAGAGCAGCACAAGACTAATCCAGGTGGCCCCATCCCAGGTCGGCCCTCCCTTCCCACTCACTTCCCTTTTGCCTTCTCCTGTATAACTGATTGGGAAGCCAGCAGGGAACCCAGCTCAGACAAGGAGGGGCAACCCAGAGTGTGCCCTTCACCAAGTTGAGCCCCAGCCAGCCAGAGTCTGAAATAACCTAATGGAGTCCACCAGGTTTCCATTCCAGGGGAGAGCCCAGCTCAGTGGAGATTCTGGTGTGCAGCCAGTGGAAGGTTCTGAGCAGAGAAGTGACATCACTGAGCTTATGTCAGAACAGGATTCTGGCTACAGGGAGTCCAGGGTGAAAGAAGGGGCACCAGAGGGGAGGTAACTACAATAATCCAGGAGAGAATGATGGTGGTGTAGGCCAGGATGATGGGAGGGAAAGGACAGGATGCAAAGGATCAGATTCTGCCTATGTGGTCAAGGTAGACCCAACAAGATTTGAGGATGAATTTGATGTAGGATGAGGGAGAGAGAAGGGGGCTCCAAGGCTTTTGGTCTGAGCAACTAGCAGGAAAATAGGGGAGGCTGGGGTGTTATCAGGAGCTCAGCTCTGGATGTGCTAAGTCTGAGCCATCTATAAGACATCCATTTGAAAAATGAGGTAGTCTGGCGTTCAGGGGCAAGGTCCAAGCTGGATGTATAAATGTGGGATTCACCCGATGCTATTTAAAGCCATGGGCGTGGAGGAGATCACCAAGGGAGCAAACGCAGGCAGAGACGAGAAGCCTGGAGCACAAGAACATTTCTACGCCAGGAGCAAAGGTGAGTGAGGAGCTGCCAGGGAAAGAGAAGGAGAGTCAGGAGGTGTCCTGGAAGCAGACGAAGACATTGTTTCAAGGAGGAGGGAGTGAGCAGCTGTGTCAGATGTTGCAGAAAGGTCCACTAGGATGAGGCCTCAGAACCAACCCTTGGATCCAGCAACGTGGCGGCACAAAAACAAAAGAGACACAGGGAGGGCTAACTAGAGTGCCACGGTCACACAGCCGGGCTCTGAGGCTGGGTGAGCTGGCCGGAGGGACTCCGGTCTCACGCACGCTGCTCTGCTCTGCATTCCTGTGATGTACGCACGGCCACCCGCTTACTGAGCACCTGCCGTGCGCCAGGGCTAGCGCTTCACAAACACCACCCAGACAGCACTGCATCTCCCTCCGCTGGCTGCAGGTCAGGTGCGAGCTCCCTTCCTCACAAATCAGGAAACCTGGGCCTGGAGTTGGCCAGAGGTGAGACCAGCATTTTGAACCCAGGCCAGGGTGCCTCCGATGCCTGTGCCCTTAACTGACAGCTTCCTGGATGGCATTTCAGGTCCCAATGGATCAGACACTGTTCAGACAGGGACTGGGCCAAACACTCTGACTTGGGGGCTCTAAATCCCACTGGTTGACAGAGTCCAAACACGGTGGGCAGCTCTTGGGGTCCCTACAGTCTGGCCTGCCCCCTCTCCAGGTTTACCTCTGTCCTGCCTCCCACCCCACTGCAGTCATTCCTGGGGAGCCAAATACTGGTCTGGCAGACTTAAAGCCCAGCACAGACAGGCTGGGAGTCCAGGCAAGCCCCTGGATAGTAACAATAATCATGTACACTGCCCCTCATCCCACCCCCATGTCCTCTACAGTGCTTTACCAAATCCCTTCCCCGCTGCTGATCTTGGGCCAGGCTGGGAAGCCAAAGGGCTGGGGTGACTCTGCCTCCCTCTCAGTGCCTCCATCATGATGGCCCTGCCTCCACCGACGGGCTTACCCTGCCCCGGAGCCAGGGACCAGCCCTCTCCCAGGAGGTGGCTCCGTTTTGCCTTGATTATCGGAACACATCACCTCCTTTCACGCACCTGGTGAACGTTTAGTGTGCGGCTCACCCCCATATGACTTCATCTGTTCATTCTCTTCGAGGAACCTCCTTCTTCTGGTGTCTGAGCCTTGAGGCTCGGTTTCTCACTGAGCAAATGTGGATAATGATAATGTACACTTCTCAGTGCTATATCAAGTATAAAAGAGATTAAAAGTGCTAGAAGCACTTTGGGAATGGTAAAGCACTGTTCATCTGTGTGTGCCACCCCTGTGAGCCCAGCGGCACCAGCCCATGCATAACACCATTCTGTCCTCTCCAGATGTGACGCTCATCAACCCACAACTCTCCCTAAACATGAGCGCCCTGATGGCCAGGATCCCATGCAAAACACCTCTCTGGCCCTTGCTGCTGCACAGCCACTGCAGTGTTCATACTGCTGCCACGGCTCTGGAGGGAGGCCTCGTTACTCCCATGCTACAGATGAAAAAACTGAGGCCCACATAAGGGCAGTGCATCCCTGGGGCCACCCAGCCACCTGTGAGTGGAGCTCTGCTGTGGTTAAGGCCCCGTCATCTCTCCTGGCCCCTGGTCTTGCTGGTCTGGCCCGGTGATCCGTTCTCAATCCTGATACCCAAGCAAAGCTTCAAAACAGCTTCTCACCTGTCTTTTCCAGATTCACAAGCCTCCAGTGGTTCTTTACCGTCCTTGGGTAAAAATCTAACTCATCACCATGGCCGCCGTGGCCCCACCGAGCTCTGTGGCCTCATCTCCCTCCACTTCCACCTCTTCCCTGTCTGCACCTGCATCACAGTGTCCTGTCCACAGGGTCACACAGAGAAACAACAATCCAGTCCACTGATTAAACTCTTTTCAGTCACAGTAAGTTTCTCAGCCTCAGAACTCCCAGTATTCTGGGCCAGAGAATTCATAGCTATGGGGTCTGTGCATTGTAGGATGTTAAGTGCCACCTGAAAGCTAGCATCCAGTCTGCACCCCCTCTGTTACCCACCCCGCACTTCTGAAAGGTAGGCTACCCTTTACACAGTGTTTCTGTATCCACCGTCTCCTTTGACCCTCTCACACCCTCTGAGACACCCCACGTTGTAGATGAGGAAACTGAGGCACAGATCAGCAAAGTGAACTGTCCAGGGCCACAAAGCTGTTCAGGGGAAGAACCAGGACTCAGCCTGGATATTCTCCCAGATGGTCTTCAGCTAAAACTAGCCCTCCTTGCTCAGTGCTTCCAGAGCCATTCATCTGGCCTCCTCTTGTTTGCTCCCAACAGCCTTGAATGTGTCCTCTCTGCCTGGACCTGTGCTCGAGTCCTTACTGTCCTGGAGGAGCTCTAGGTGAGAGGCATGGACAGAGAACTGAACTGAAGTGTCATGGGGGCTACAATGGAGGACCCACAGGGATGGGTGGAGTGCGAGCAGGGCTCCAAGTTCTCCTCCCTGGGGGCACCCCTCTGTATACCCAGCTACCAACACAGGACCTGGATCCCAGCAGGTGCTCAGTAAGGGGCAGATGGGAGAAAGGGAGAAAGGAAAGACAAAGGGAGGGAGGGAAGATTGTTTCCTATCAGGTAAGACTGGGTGATGACTGATTCCCCCCAAACACATACCTGGGCCGGGCTGGGCACTAACTAGTCACTCATCTCACAGGTAGTTCCTGAGCATCTACTTGGTGTCCAGCAGCGTGCTGGTGCAGGATGTACCGTGGAAAACAACCCCGGGCTTCCCTCCGTCCCGGCCCCTCCCACCACAGGTCACTGCCTGGTAAGTATCTGCTCCACGTAGACTGAGAGCTCCTGGAGAGCAGAGGCTGGGGTCTACCCCCTCCCTGGGCCCCACACCCAGCACTCAGCACCAGGCTGACCCTGAGGGACCGTTTGCTGGTGGAACTGAACAAACGGCGCCTCCTAGGATTGGGTGAGGGGTCCCGCCTTGGCCAGCCCACCTTGCAGCCTAGCAGTGCTGTTTCGTCAAACTAGCGCAGACACCAGGACAACACGTGGAGCTGACTGGTCTGGCTTTTTATCTGCTTGTATCTAAGGGACCCAAAGCATAAAACCACAGCAGCTCAGCAGCCGTAGCTGTAGCCCAGGTGGGAATCCTACTTCTGGACGGGACCTCTCTCTGGATCTGACACTCACCCAGCTCTGACCCAGGAGGCTCAGCTGACAAGAACTGAGCTCCCCCAGCCCAAACCCACACCTCCAGTGAGGGGAGGGGCATCCCAAGTCACACCACGGACCAGAGGAATAACTCAGGTGGCCTGAGGCTTTTCAAATGAGGCAACAACACTTCAGACTATAAATCCCCCAAAACACTCCTCCCCAAAGCTGCAATGCGATGCCTCCTTCTCCCTCCCCGCACCTCCTTATCTCAAACCAAAAGGACCGTAACTAGGGAGTCAGTGTGATTTATCCCCACCAGGAACACGTCTGACAGTGAAAGGGGGCTCTTTTAATAATTACACTAGGATGAGAAGTGTAATACTGGGCAAACTCTACAAGTGCCTTGGGCCCAGATGTAAAAAATGGGAGAACGCGTCTCATTTGGAACTAGTTATTGCTAGAGTGTTATCCGTGAAGCGTTAAAAAAAAAAAAAAAACTAACAGAACAGGAAGATAGAAACCTGTCTTAATAGCAGAAGTAGAAGGTTTTGAGGGATGGAGATGTTTGTGTACACTGAATTCACAAGTTGAGATCTCAAGCTGCATTTCCTGGAAATGTTCAGGTGTAAAACTCTCCTCCCAGGCCCAGCTAGTCAGCTGGGATCCCCAGCTCAGCTCCTGGCAGCAAATTCTAAAAGCAGCTTGGGTACCCTACTTTCTGAGAAGGATACCCAGGGCTGACAGCCCCAGGGATGTGGTTCCCGGATAAGAGGGCTTGCTGGCCTCCAATGCCTGAGGTCTCACAGAGCAGAATCAGCATCACTCAATATAAGAATCGTCTTGAAAGTAGAGAGCTCCCTATCACTAGGAGTATTCAGGGCAGACCGGAAACCTTCCATCAGGAATTTTTTAGAGAGACAGGCTGGTGAATTTCATGTATGCTGTGGGAAATGGAACTTTGATTTACTGAGCACCATTTTAAATATATATTATTTCATGGAATCTTCATAGTACAGATGAGGAAACCGAGGCTTAGGAAGGTAAAATGGTTTGCTCAAGCTCTCAAAGATGGCTGAGGTAGGGCAGAAATTCAAACCCAGATCTGCCCAACTCCAAAGCTCCTTCCCCTCACTCCTGACCTGCAAGTTCTTAAATATTTCCTTCATTATCAAGAATAGACTCTGAGTCTTCATTCAGACTTCCCCCTACTGTGGGATGAGGAAATTCTCAACATCTCCATCTGTGGCACAGGGAACACAGCAGGTCCTGGCCAAGCTGGCAGTGGTCCATCTCCAGGGGAGGCCAAGGCCGGTGGGGTCAAGCCCTGCCTCCAGGCAGCCCTGAAGCCATCCTGCCTAGCCATTCCCACTACTGCAGGTGCTAAAATGGATCAGATCCCTAGGGCACATCCTAAGCATTCCCAGGGCCTCTGTGTGTGTCTGAGAGTGGAACTAGGAAGCAGTGTGGGGCAGTGGACAGAACACTGGATGAGGAATCAGGAGGAAGTCTGGCCTCCATCACCCTGGGCAAGACACTCCATCTTTCTGAGCCCTGCTTTCCTTTGTGCAAAATGGAACCATTCCATCCACCTGGCCCAACTCAGAGCTGCATGCAGTTCTGCCTGCAACACCCCCTCACTCTCCTGTCTGTGAACTCCTACACATCCTTTAAGGCCCAGCCAATGTCACCTACTCTGTGAAGCCTTCCCTGATGACCTCCTGTCCCTGGGCCCAAAGTGAGTTACTCTGTTCCTCTCTAGTACTCAGAACATCCCCTATCCTTGGACTATTTATGTCACTGTGGGCCTTGGAGCAGGTGCTGTGTGCCTCCGACTGCAGTCTGGTGAGCTGCATTGACAAGGCCTCTCTGCCAGCCCAAAAGCATTCTGCCAGCAGCATTCGCAGATCTCTGTGAAGTCTTCCTGCAGCCTCTGAGAGCAGATTGTCTTCCTGCTCCTCTCACCACACCCCTCTCGCCCACAAGCCTCTATTTTCTCTCTCCTTCCTATGCCCCCCAGTACCTAGCTCAGGGCTGGGCACATAATAGGACCATGCCTCCCCAAATGGATTTGTGCTCAGCAGCTGAGCGCCCTGGAGCTGCTGTGGCCTTACCCTTCCTCTCCGCAGGGACTGGTCGCCTGGCTCTCGGCCACTCCTCACCCCACCCACCAGGCTGAGGCAGTGCAGGGCCCTTCCCCAGGCCCAGCCTGGCCAGACTGCCCCCAGGTCTTTGCCCAGCCAGGTCACTCCAGTTCGGGTGCATTATTTTCTGAGCTGGCGAGCACGTCATGTTCCCCACAATCTCATGCCTATAAAGGCCAGAGAGGCGCCAGTGGTCATGGAAGCCTCGTTCCAGTCTGGGTCCCCATGAGGCCCCCTCCATCTCCCTGAGCCCATGCTCAGTTTAGGAACCTAAGTGTTAATGTCTTTAATCTCCTGTCCACACCGGTCCCCACACAATTTTTTTTATTAGTGGAACACTGAAGTAGTTTAGAGAGATAGTGGTAATAAAATTACTCTGAAAGGGCCTGGATTAACATTAAGGCCACTTGCCCAGGGAAAACCCAGCCCCAGATACAAGGGAAAAACAAAATAAATCCATGTCTCCAGTTAGACTGTGTTGAGAAAATGAGCCAAAAGGGTTTTATAGAGAGGCAGCACAGTGCAGGGGAGACCTGGCTTTAGGCCTTGACTCTTTGTTTATCAATCATGTGGTCTTAGGAAAGTCACCTTCTCCAGGAAGCCTTCCCTGATCCTCTCCCTACCCTTCACTGGCCCCTGGCTATGGGCACCTCCAACTTCCTTCCAGTGAGGGACACTCAGCTCAGGGCCTGGGGTAGAGAAGCACCAGTGGGTTTCTGTTGGATGGGCAGATGGATAGATGGATAGAACAAAAGAACAAAGTTCAACTCTCTGGGGCCTATTTTTCATCTTGAGAAGAAGAATTAAGCCTCCCTCCACTATACCCTTAATGCCAAGCACAATGCCTGGTACAAGGTAGATGCTAATGGCTGAATGAAGGCAGGAATGAATGGAAACCTGAGTGGCCCGGCTCCTCAGGGCAGTGGTGAGGATCAGGTGAGATGGGGCTGAAAACACTGCAAATGCCCATGTGAGGGTGGTTTGGACTGGGGCTACCCAAAGTGTGGGCCACAGTCCAGTGGTAGCATCGCTTGGGAACATGCTAGAAATGCAAATTCCCAGGCCTCACCCCGACCTACTGAAACAGATTCTCTAGGGATGGGGCCCAGGAATCTGGATCTTAACAAGCCTGTCAGCTGATTTTTCTGCACAAGAAGGTTTGAGAAACACTGGTTTCCATCATAGGTCCAAGTTACTCAAGTTCTCTTCCACCCCTGAAATATAAAGACAATACATGTGAATGTGCTCAGGAGAGCTGCAGGCACACTGCTGTCACTGAATGCCGACATCGACATCGGGAGGCCCTGGGAGGGACACAGGCGCAGCAGACACAGCCCATCTTGCTGTCTGGAGTTCGTTCTCCAGAGCTCAGGCTCGGGATAAAGGCATGTTATACCCGAGGCAGGTGTACTGACATGCTCAGCTATATGGCTAAGGTCACGTGAGTGAAACCTCACAGCTGACCCACAGGCTCGTGGGATTGAGCCGAAGCTGCCCCCATAAAGGATGCTAGGAACCTACAGGAACCTGCAAAGTCCATCTTCTACCAGAAGGAAACTGAGGCCAGAGAGAGGCAAGACTGGCCTGAGGTCACTGGCCGGGACACAGGCTTCTAGGGAGATCTGCAGAAGATTTCAAGCAAAATGTCCACTACAGGACCCCTCATTCATCTCTGCCCAAGAGCAGTGGAGACAGGCTGCCTGCACACAATAGGGGCCAACTCAGTACTCCCAGTTCGCTCCTGGCCGGGAACCTTACATGGGCTGACAATCAAGGTGAGGAGCCCTAGTGTTTCACTTAGCGACAGTCGGTTCTCTTTGGCCTCCTGCTTTGCTGGACTGGGGTTAAAGGTGGGGGTCCCAATAACTCCAGCAACCTGGAATTCCTCCTCAAAGCAGCCTCTTTTCCCAACTCCGATTCTTAAACTCACATTCATTCATTGAGTCATTCGAATATCATTCTCTGAGCACCTTCTGTGTCCCAAGCTCCACGTAGATGGCTTTAATCCCAGCAAGGACAAGAAAATCATTCATGTGGGATTATTATTGTCCTTTTAGAGATGAGGCTCAGAGAGGTTACACGATCTGCCTGTGGTTGCACAGCATGAGAGATGCAGAGTAGGTCCTAAGTAGGTGACACCAAAGCTCATGCTCTGCCCATGTTCTTGCTGCTTCCTTGAACTGCATTTGTGCCTGGCTTAACCCCATATTAAGTTCCAGGTCAGGCAAGTCACAGCCTCATCTGAGTGAGCCTAGATGCCCCAAAGCCAGCGGGGAAAATATCACTCATCTCCCGGATCTGTCTGGAGAAATCTAATCGGAAGATGAGAACAAGGAGATGTACAAACAAGCGGAGCCCTTGCCTGGTCACCTCTCACCGCTGGCTGCAAGGCGCAGCCACAGGTAAGGGACATCTCCTCATTCCAACAGAGGGTTCGAGCTGCGCAACTAGGCACACTGCAACAAAGCCCGCACTTGAACCCTGGTCTTCTGGCTCCTGGGCCAGGGCCCCTTCCATCAGGGCTCACTGGCCTGTCATCTCTTCTCCAAACCTCCACCCACAACCAGTCCCTGGCACAGGGCCCTCCCACCCTGCCCCATTCCACCTCCTCTCCCTACCTGGCCCTGAGAGTCCAGCCTGGAGCCAGCAGCCACAGGACCCAGTCCAAGAACCCCCAGACAAAAGCAGAAGGGGAAAAAGAGGCACAGTTAAGATGTAAAACTTCTTGAACAGACGTTCTTTTATTGTAAGGGGGAAACTGTAGACTTGGTTCACAGCTCAAGGAAAAAAAATTAATCCTTGGGTTCGGTTTCGGATTCAGCACATTAGCACCATTTGCTCCGGTTTAGGCTTTGAGGTTTTGGTCAAGTCTGTGGGAAGCAACAATTGGGGATACCTCATTCCACAGGCCCCAAGACGTCAGCCTTAATGGCTCCACTGGAGGGACAGGGAAAAAGACAAAACCATTCAGGCAGGAGTGCTGGTTCTCCTTAAAGCTCAGAGAGTAGTCAGTCCAGGCCTGGATTAAGAAGCATCCTCCTCGCCCAGCTCCATCTCCTCCTCCAGCCAGGCTGAGTGCTGGACCAGCCCCCTGACCACTAGCAGAAGAGCCCAGCATCACCCCCTCCCCAACAAGCTGGCATAGCCACTCAGCTTGGAACTCAGAGCCTGAGCGTCCCAGCTACAAGCCTTCAGCCCACCCTGGTCTTCCCAATGATCCTTCCACCTCCCTGCTGCACTGGGGCCCCTGCGAGCAGGTCCCATGCCAAGCACAGGCCCTCAGTCAGAAGTCACCCTGGGTGACCCACTAGGCTTGTCATAGACACGTTCTTTAAGGAAAATCAGGCTGAAATAAGCAAGGTACCCAGTCCTTCTCCAACCCTTGGGCTGAGCCTTCCAGTTCCAATGTTTGTGTCCTGGGGCTGGAAGCGCCATCCATTCCTACCTCCCCCAGAGTACCCTGTAGCGCCCTCTAGGGCCTGACCATGGCTGTATCCCCGTCCTCAGCCTCACTGAAGAGCAAGAGCTTTAATAACCACTTGAAGTCATTAAACTTTCTCTCTCACTCCTGCCTCATACCAGAAGGCACATGGGCTTTGGACAAACATGCCTCCAAATCCCACTTACCAGTCATGCAAACTTGAGC
The DNA here is from genome assembly GCF_036321535.1 of Camelus dromedarius. Classification (NCBI taxonomy): domain Eukaryota; kingdom Metazoa; phylum Chordata; class Mammalia; order Artiodactyla; family Camelidae; genus Camelus; species Camelus dromedarius. The sequence goes on along the minus strand of NC_087449.1, from coordinate 32,370,614 downwards.
AGGCCCTCTGGCCTCCCTGAGCCTTATCTGCAAAATGCGAACATCAGTAATACCTATTTTGGATGGACCTAGAGATTACCATATTAAGTGAAGTAAGTTAGACAGAGAAAAGACAAATATCATGTAATATCACTTACATGTGGAAATCTAAAAAATAAAACTGACATAAATGAACTTATTTACGAAACAGAAATTGACTCAGACATAGAAAGCAAAACTATGGTTACCAAAGGGGAAAGCAGAGGTTTGGGGATAAATTAGGAGTCAGGGATTAACACGTACACATCACTATACATAAAATAGGTAAACAAGGACTTATTGTATAGCACAGGGAACTGTATCCAAAATCTTGTAATAAAAGATAACGGAAGAATCTAGAAAAGAATAGATACATATATATACAACTAAATCACTCTGCTGTACACCTGAAACACAACATTGTACATTAACTGTACTTCAATTTTAAAAATGGTTTTAAAAAATGCCTATTTTGCAGGGTCTCAATATCAATAATACCTATCTTGCTCATCGGGTGGTGAGCGACCCCATGATTCCCGACTGTGCTCCCCACCAGGCCAGGCCCTGGAGGCACTCGGCCACCCCTTCCCAGGAATCCACACCACATACCAGCACTACACCCCGCGGGGGCGCGTCTGTCATCAGGAATCCTGCTGCAGAGTTGTCTTCAGAACACTTAATGATTACACCAAGCGAAGCAACTGGCACATAGTAGGTGCCCAAGACACCCCAGTTCTCCCTCCTCCCATCCCCACTCCCAAGGCACAGTTCCTTGTTTGTCCCTATGAGGACAGAGCACACCGCTACCCACAGCTCCTAATCACAAACACACGCTGGGGTTCAACAAGCTTCCCGCTGGGGCTGACAGCTCCATCACCAGGGTGCAGCGTGTGGATGAGCTGTCCTGGGAGCTGCTGATTGCTGAAACTGCTTTTCACCAATGAACAAGACTGGTGGCCCCGCAGTCTCCTTCCTCGCAGGACATGCGGTCGTCCCTGTCTCCCAGGTGAGAAAACGAGGGCACAAAGCAGCCAAGTGACTCGCCAAAGTCTCACAAAGTCTCAGAGCCCGCGGCGGCCGAGCTGGGGCTGGGCTTCAGGCACTGGCTCCAAGCTGGCGGTGGAGAAACACCCCACCAGCGACAGCCCGGCCTCACCAACAACTCAGCGTGTTCCCAAAAGTTCCGCTCCCCGGCCTGGCCGTCCAACGCGTGACGGCCGACCAGAGGAAAAACAGCCCAGTTTAGAAGGCAATAAAAATGTGTTTTTTCTTGCTAAACAAATTAGTTTACATCTGGTGATGTACAAATAAATAGAGGGGCCTCGGCCAGGCCCAGACCAGACATCTCCCAGGGCCTGGGCCCCGCTCTGACTGGATCTGGCCCCCGGGCGCCACATAGAGGACCCTCACTTCTCACTGGTTCTCACGCCATCCCTGGGGTCTGCTACACCCCTCACTGTCTCTGCCTCTGTGGTCACCTCACGAACCGCCCAGTCCTTCTCCCCCTGCCCCAGAGGAGGAGCAAGGCCTCCGATGGTTGCTCCTACCTCCCTCCTGTAAGGTTCGGGGCCTCAGTCTTCTCATGTGTAAAATGGGGATCATGATGTCTTCCTGGAAGAGCTGCCGTGAGAACTAAAGCACCTGATGTCCCCACCATAGTGCCTGGCACTTAGGAAACGGCCCCAAATGTGGGACTCCACACTGTCCCCCGGCACTGGCCAGTCCTCAGGAAACATGCTGGCTGTGGACAGCCGGAAGCTCAACCAAATCTGTCCTCCTACAGTCCTCATTCCTGACTGTGCTCCCCACCAGACCAGGCCCTGGAGATGGTCAGCCACCCTTTCCTCGGGATCCACACAACGTACCAGCACTACACCCAAAGGGAGCCCGTCTGTCCTCAGGAACCTTGCTGCAGAGTTGTCTTCAAAGCACAAAGATCGCCCTTCAGTTCTGGCAGCTAGCAGGCTGCTCCCCCCACCACAGGGAAGAAGAAACTGAGATCTGGCGAGGTGCGATTGTTTGCCCAGCATCATGCAGAAAGCCTGGTCTCTAGACTCCCAGCCCCCAGTATTTTCCAGTTCACATCAGTGAGAAAGAGCTGGTACCTGCCACCTTCAGCTGTGATGGGCAGGTCACTGCAGGACGCACTGATGGCACATCAGCCCACAGCCTGTCCAAGTGCTAACACCCCCACCAGTGCCCAGTACCCTTGAGACCTAATGGCTCCTGCTGCCAGAGCCCCTCCTTTAAACGGAACGCCACTGAGGGTGTGATGCTCCACCCCTGGTGCGATCAGCAGGGACACAGACAGGACCAGCTGGGGGTGCAGCAGGTGTGAAGCCTCTGGGCCTGGGGACGCGAGTCCCGCCCTCTCTGGACCTCAGTCTCCTTAACTGTAAAAGGAGAGCACAGGACAGGATGACCCCCGGGGCCCCATCCTGGCCAGAAACTCTGACTTACTTGGACCCAACTCTCTACCCCACTTCGGCTATAAAGTGGGGTGTGTCTGTGGTCCTGGTAATGAGTGTGAGCCTACCACCAAGCCTGGCTGCTCCTTCCCTGGTGATCTCTCCTAAGCCTGGGAGGTCATCCCCCACCTCCTTGTATTCCTCCCACAAACCCAGGTCCAAAGCTGGCCTCTTGGCTACTGCTGCCCCTTGAGCTCTTAGATACAGCGGGTGATCTGGGAGGGATCACCACACTTTATCTCCCACCACTACTTCCAGGTAACCTGGGCCCCTGGTGGGAAGGGGATCGGGTCCACCAGGAGGGGGGAGGGAGGCAGCAGCTACGAATGCCTCCAGCAGCAGCTGGATGACTGTGGGAGCTGGGCCTGCAATTAAAATAAACCCCCAAACAGCCTTAAAATAACTACAAGGCATTTCAAGAAGATTGTATTGTTGAATTTACTGTTTGTTTACTGAGACAATCTGAGTTGGGTTTCAGATGAAAGTAGGAGGGAGACCAGATGTGAGGCTGAACGTCTGACCTGCAGCATCTGCTGCCCCGGCAGGAGCCCTGGCGTGCTTGGGGAGAAGGGGCCGCCCAGAGTAAGACAGTGAAGACCCAGAGACCCAGACTCCTGCCCCAAACCGCAGGCTCTCCAGCCTTTCCCATCCAGGGCCCAGAAAGCCAGCGTTCTACTTCCATTTGTCAACTTCCCCACTGACGCAGACGGCTACTTATAGGCGAAGTGTCCCAGAAAGAAGTCTGGCCTTCAGAATCACAGAGATGCAAGTTCAAATGCCAGCTGTGCAAGCCTGGACAAGTCACTGTGCTGCCCTGAGCTGATCTCCTCCGCCATAAAGTACACGCCCACTCCCTGCACTTCTGTGTGAGGGAACTAGAGGAGGTCTGGAAAAGCCCTGGCCCAGAGCTGGCCACCAGGGCTCCGTGCCGGCATCGCCAGCCCACTCACTTCTCTACCCCTCCCTCCAGCTTGTCCATCTTTTCTTGTAAAGAGGGACACCCAGGATGCCCACCTGAAGCAGCCTGGCCACATTCTGTGAACTCCTCAAAGTCAGGTACAGGTCAGACTCTCTCTCCATCCAGGAGACTGGGGATGTCCCCAGTCCCAGCCCAGACCTGGACACAGAGCCATGGCCCCAGATATCTGTTGCATGCAGAAGGGAGAAGGCAGAGAGGGAGGGAGCCTCCACTCACTCCAGGAAGGGTCTGACAGGCACAGATGGTCCATCAGGTCTCAGTTAATAGCTTTTAAATCTTCTCATATCAGTTAGAACATTTGTCCTTAATGTCCTCACAAGGAAAGGCAAGGAGAGAGATCTCCATCACGTAGATGCCATCACAGGAACACTGAGGCCCAAGACAGATTAGGAAAACTTACTTCCCTGTCCATGAATCCCTGTTCTTTGGCAAGACATGGCCTCTATCTGTGTCATGAGCACTGGCACCAGTACCAGACTGGGACACTGCAGGGGAAGGGGACAGCCACAGACCTCTGCTACTGACAAGGCTGTGTCACACTGGGCAAGATACTTAACCTCTCTGAGTCTCAGGTTCCTTCTTACTAAATAGACATAATAAAAACCCCTCACTTCCTGAGCAGTAAATAAAATAATGGAAGAAAGGGTATTCTGTGAACTGTAAACAGCATAGAAGCCTGAGGGGTTATGATCAGAGATGGTTTCAAAACTCACATGGTCAGGAAACAAATCAATCCTATTTGGGGAAGGGTTAGATATAGGCAAGTGTGTGTCATGCTCCGATATACTGAGTGAATGAAAAAAACAAGTGATATTCCCAAATCAAAGCTGTTCAGACCATCTGAATGTGTGCTGAGACTAATCCACCGTAATAATTAAGCAGTAGGAAAAAAACATCAAATCCAATCCCACTGCTGTTTAAATGAGCAGGGTGAGACGTCTGAAGACTTGGAATTGAGGGTGGGCAAGAGCCTTACCCCTTACCATACCCAAGGCGAACTTCTCCAAAAGAGGGCACACAGGTTCGCCACCATCTGACACTTCCGCCCTGCAGCAGACGTTGGCCCCATCATCCTAACCCTGGACACAGCTGGGTAAACGATTCCTGGGCCTTGGGCCCGACTGCTCTGATACCATCTGCTGGTGTCAGAGGGAGGCGTGCAGGCCCCTCTTCCCCAGCCTTGGTTCCATGCAAGCCTCAAGTCTCCTAAATTAAGTCAAAAAGGAAAACTAAAGCACTCTTCCAGCTGCCCTGGGATCTACACTTACACCGGGAGAGCAGGGCTTCCTGCTGAGTTCGTGGCTGTAGGAAGGTGTGTGAAGGGACGAGGATGGGCATGTGGCATGCTCTGTATTAGAACCAGGAACGCAGCCTGGGGCAAAGACCATTGAAGCAGAGCTGCATGGCCTCGTCGCCTCTTGTTTGGGCTGTTGCGACAGCCTCTTTACTGCTCCAGAGATGATGCCAAGTCAGGTGGAATACGCTGGTCAGAGCTGAGGAGGGGCCTGGATGTCACCTGGACCCAAAAAGAGACTTGGGAGAATTCCTGTAAAACCGTGAGCAAATAGGACAGAAATGGATGCCGCCAGCCTGGACCAACGTCTCCAATAAAAAGCAGCCAAGAAAGAGAATATGCACATTCTCTCTGCTGACCAAGTGAGGGGCTGGACTTCCTGAAACGTCCAGAGCTCCGGAAGGCTGACTGCTTTTTGAGGACTACCAAGGAGGAGTGGGCAGAAGGGCCTGGGCCCACCAGTCACCACTGTCCCACGAACGTGTGGAGTGCCTGCTCTGCTCCAGACATAGCCCTGCTCTGGCTCTGGGGGAGCTTACGATGGACACCCCACCTTCTCCTAAACAGCTCAGAGGCTAAGAGATGTGCCCCAGGTCACATGGCTGGTAGGTGGCAGAGCTGGGACTCAAAATTGTTTTCTGATCTCCCATCATCCCCTTCCGTGGAGCCACAAGCACTCAGTCAGCTGTCTGTTCCTTCTCTCAGGGACCTTCCCTGACTGTTCCCCCCCGACCCTGCTGGCCCCCACCACACACAGACACACACATGCACACACACTCCTGTGCTGAGTTTATTCTACACTAACTTAAACCACTTTGTCGGCTACTTTGCAAGTGTTCTTAATCTTTCAACTAATTCATCGGCTCTTGGAGAATAAAGGAAATTTGAAATTGCTAGGCTGCCTGCAATAAACTCTTGGCATCTGGCCGGCGGGGGCCATTCCAGGCAGATCCGGCACCAACCCTGCACAGATGCTTCCTGTTGTAAAGGTGGGGAGCCTCTCTCCTTCGCCACAGCCCCTTCAACGACCCTGATGGGGGTACCCACTCTGCAGCCGTTCATTCTCTTCTTGAGCTGTGCAGCTAATAGTCACCAGCAGAGCTGACACCTGGCGGCGGGCCCTGGGCTGGGCCAGGGGATGAGAAGTGAGTCAGGCACAAGTCCCCGAGTCCCTGCACGAGGGGCTCATAGTCTACTCTGGACGGCCCAGGCCTACACACCTCTCACCCTGTAGATGTGACTCAAATAAACTGCATGTAATCAAAACAGGGCCTTCCTCTGCAGGTTACCTTTCAACATGTGTCCCCATAAGGAATGGTGGGGCACAAGCGGATGCCAAGGGCCTGGGCGGTGACCCCGAGTGCTGGTGCCGCAGGTTGGTAACTTTTCACCTGGGTGGATTTGGCATCACTTATTAGAATACATCCACTCCTGTGAACTGATTCTTCATAAGTAATAACTGCAGAGCCAGGGAGGGCAGGCAAGGAGGAAACAAGTTAGGAGAGGCCCTTTTATCAATGGTTAATCTATGAGGTCTTTTACCAAAAAAAAAAAAAAAAAAAAAGAAGTGCAGCAGTAATGCATTAAATCATACTATCGAAGAGTAGGAAGGGTCCTCAAAGATCATTTCAGACAACCCTGCCATTTTACAGATGGAGAGACTGAGGCCCAGAAAAGAGAAGGGGATACCTAAGGCCTCACAGAGAAGCAGGGCCAGGACCTGGGCAGGAAGCCAGGTGTAGTGTCCAACAGAAAGGCTAAACCTAGCTTCATTAGTCCAGACTGCCCCTGCCTCCCGGGGAGAGGTCCTCATGGCTGGAGGAGGATGTTGGCCGACCCAAAGAAACTCACAGCTAGTGAGCTTCCCAGCAAAGTGCCACAATGAGGTAGAGTTGTTACAGGGAGGGTCCCTGGAAACTTGGACCACCTTGAGACCCAGGCCAGCTCCACTGACGCCTCTTCCTCTCCTCCCAAAGGTCCCAGATACCCTGCCCGTCTTTCCTTTGAACTTATATTCAACAAGTATTTTTTCTGGGCCTACCATGTGCCAGACACTGTGGACATACTGAGAAGCTAAACAGATGCCCCTGCCTTGAGCTTTAGTACCTAAGGGCTAAAGTAACCAAAAAATCACACAAAAACAAATGCAGAATAAACTCTGTTAGTGGCATGAAGGGTGTGGACAGAGAGTGATGAGAACACAGGAGAGAAGTCAAGGAAGGCTTCCCTGCAGAAGTGGCATTTAAACAGAGGCATAAATCATGAACAAGTATTAAGTAAGTAAAGGCTGCAGCAGAGGAAAGGAGAACATTCCAGGTCATGGGAACAGCCTGTGCAAAGCCCTGAGGCAGAGGGAATCGTGCTTTGGAGGGGAAAGAAAGAGAGCTAGTGTGGCTGGAGTACAGACAATGAGGGGCCAGCAACAGAGAAATGAAGTCACTGGGGCAGTCGAGCCAGATCTCACAGGACCCTGTGGGCCAAAGGGCGAAACGTAGATGCTGTTCTGAAAACAGTAGCAAACTAGTAAAGCCTTAGGCAAGTTGAGGGTACACGACAGGATCACATCTGTGTTATAAAAGGTCACCCTGACTACGGAGTGGGAAACGGCCTAGAGAGGAGACATAGAGCACAGCTGGGAGGTCACTGAGTTGGAAAGGCTTGGACTGGGGTGGTGACAATGGAGATGGAGACATGTGGACACACTCAAGAGAGACCCAGGAGGTTATGACAACAGAGCTTGCAGAGGAACTGGAAGTAGGGAGTGGGGAGCTGCCATCAAGAATTCCAAGGTGTTGGTGGTGGTACCCTGCACTGACCAGGGACACAAGGTGAGGATCAGATGCACTCAGTCCAGGCACGTGGAATCTTGGGTCCCACTTCCTCACTCCCCGACCTGCACTGCTGGTGTACGCCACTAACGCCTCTGAGCATAAGTGTGGGGCCTCTCGTGAGCATTTATACCCATTAAATCCCTTACGACAGTCCTCACACCTGGGGGATGTGGCTATCACCCAGGCAGGAAGTCTCCAGTGCCTGAGCCCCTCACCAAAGACTCCCTTTCAGTGAGCTGTGGTACCCAGTGACCGAGAGCAGAAACCATGGGTCAAGCCCCGGGTTCAAGCCCCCGTTCTGCTTCTCATTTCCAGCACGACCCTAGGTGTATTACTCTACCTCTGTGGGCCCCATCTGTGAAATGAGGATATGATGGTACCACCTGCCACAGAGAATCCCCATGTTGATCAAATGAGAGTATCGTACAAGTCAGCCAGCACCGTGTCTGCCTCATAGTGCACAAAGGATGTCCATCATCCTGGCCAGAGCAAATCTTCGTTTCCAGCACTAGCAGAAGGCCTGGCCCAGGGCAGCTGTGTGGAGCAAAGGAACGCCCCAGGTGCCCAGTAATGCCTGTCCAGTGATGAGTGTTATGGTCCTGAAGTGGGTACACAGTGTGGGGGTGGGGCAGGGGTGCTCGAGCATACACAGGTAGTCATTGCCGGGGCTGCTGCGGGAGAGATTCGGGCAGTGGGAGAGCCTGGGTTAGGAGGAGGAGGGCTTTGTACTGTCCTTTCCAGGCCTAAGCTCCAGTGACCCTCCCCACCCACCAGCCTGCCGGAGCAAGGACAATTTTATGGAGATCAGTTTCTTAATCAACCTTATTCTGCTGGGGCTTAGATCTGAATCCTTTCCCCAAATTGGACATTTATGGGGCTGGAGGAGGGACAGACGAGCAGAATGGATGAAGTGTCCACATTCCAGCTCGGAGGTTAAGGGCTTTTGTGTTCCTTCCTTCTAAACCCCAAACGTTTCCAGCCAGGCCTGGGGGCATCCATGTCTCCCTCGGATGGGCGTCCCCCCTCCCAGACCTCTGTAGTCCAGCTCCTCCTCCCATCTCCGGGGGGAGCCAGGCTGCCTGAACTCAGAGCATCCCCAGGGCTCACACAGTAGACGGCACACTGTAGGTGTAGGTTTGTGGAGTGTGCAAACCAAGCTCAGCCTGATTTCAGGCTAGTGCAGCCATGCTCCCTCTTACTCCTAGGCTGAAGTGGCCTTTCTGTGATCAGGACCAGCCCAGGCCCCTGCACAGGGACCAGTACAGGTAAGCCTCACTTGGCACCGCGAGGTGAAGCAGCTACTGGAGGTCAGATCCACCAAGAGAGCTGGTTGTGCAGAGGGATCCCATTCTGACTGCAGAAGAAACTCAGGTGTCTCCTGAAACACAGTTTCTGTCACTACCCCAAATCAAGAATCTTCAGAGGCTTCTCAATGTCTAGACGGTCAAGCCCATGCTCCTCAAATCAATAACCACATTCCCCTTTTCCCTTCCAGGGCATCTCCTTCACACACTCAAGCACAGCAGAGCCAACAGCCTGTCCTCGGCGGGGCAGCAGGTGAGGGAGCTCCTGAGGATGCCACCCCATGAGCACTTCTCAGAAGTCCTGGACGACGCCCACCGCAGGCCAGCCAAGCTGCCCTTGCTTTGCTCTCCTCTAGCTGTGTGGTTTCAGGGACTTGGCTCCACCCAGATCAGTGAACACAGCCTGACATCTGCTCGGTGCCTGGTCCCAAGCTGGACACATGGGACATAGAGAGGCATGTTGCCATCGAGGGATTCACGGTCAGGAGGATATGGGGGGGCACACATGGACACAGATGATGACAACCCTGAGTGATGGGGGTTGTGGGGACCCAGAGGCGACACCCGACCTGGGCTGTGGGTCGGGGAAGGCTTCCTGGAGGAGGTGCGAGCAAGTTGTCCTGGAGGGAAACATTAGACAGACGAGGGTGAGGGAGGCATTCAAAATAGCAGGAAGGGCAGGAGCAAGCTCACCGAAGACAGCACGGTGAGTGCTCTGCCAACACCAGCAGTCCCCAGGCAGAGGCTGCGGGAGGAGACAGGCCACGGAGAGGGGGACTTGCACCCGTGCCCCTGCCACCTTCACTCCCCTCAGGCCCGCGGACATACCATTCCTTGTGGCCGCCCCGCCGCGGAGCGCTGCGCCCCCAGAGCGCCGTGGTGTCTGCGCTGCCGGTGCGATCTGTTATTATCCCCCGTCAGTGCTGCCGGCCTGTGTACATTCCTCGGTAATGAGTCTGACCCTCCTCAGCCATGTTTAATCAGAGCCTAATCGACCCCGGCTTTGATCTGCTTCATTTTCTGCAAAAACCCCAGTACCTGATTTTTACAATCTGATTAGCAGGGCTGGCTCTCCGAAGCCAAAATTACCCAGAGTTGCAGAGATCCCTGCTGAGTTCTTTGTGTTTTTCCCCTCTCTTCCAACAAGTTATTTCCTGAGACAACTGTCACTTCCCCACTTGCCCGGGACTGTCTCCCTCACCCCAATCTTTCACATGCAGTCAGTCACCAAGTCCCAAATAGCAGGCCCTTGTCCATCCCCCCGTCTCCGCTGGCTTCGGCCTCGGCCATGGTTATCAGAGTTATCCTGGTCTGGACCTCCTGCCCCTGCCTCGCCCCTCCAACCCACACCACAGCCAGATCTGATCAGAGCCACTGATGTCCCCATCCGTCTTGCCTCAGGAACCGCTCCCTGCTGACCCCTCCAGCCTGATCTGTGACCTCCCACCCATCTCATCCACAGGCTCTGTCAGAAACACGCCCTCCCCTACACTGGACCCTTCATCTAGTCCACATCTCCCTATCGTTCACACACCCTGTTCAGGCTCACTCCTGCACCAGGCTGCTGGCTGGCTCCTCTCCGGTCCCGGGTCCCAGGGGCTTCCCTCTGCCTCCCAGCCGCCTCACCTACTGTCACTGTTTCCTCCATTTCTCCCACCAGACTGTGAGCCCCTCCAGGCAGGGTCTGTCTCCTAGTCTCCACTGTTTCCCTGGGAACTAGAGCAATGCTGGACATGCAACCAGGAACTCACGAAATCCTCACTGAATGAATGAATGGAGATCCTGTTACGGTGGCAGCGCACTGGTGGTCAAAGCCTGGCTCCTTCTTACCCATCAGTTCCACAGAGCACACTTCTCCCCTCCCCGGCTCAGCCCCATTCTATTTTCCACCAGCTCTAATGCCTCCCAGACAGAGGACACTGTTGTCATCTACAGTGCTGTCTCTTTCTTCCAAAGGGGAAAAGAAGAGCAGATGGGAAGGGAGCAAGACCCCTCACAAGCAGAGGCAAATGGTCATGCGTGGTCCCGGCCAGACCCTCAGCTGGATGCACAAGGCACAGACGGACCCGGCCCTCTTCTTCTCCCTGGGAAGCTCAAAGCCTGCTGGGGAACGAGAGAGGGGAGCAGATAAATGAGCATACGGGGTGAAGAGTGCTTGCACCTAGTCACAGTAACTGACTGCCTGAAAGAGATGGGAAGGAGTCAAAGGGGGAATGTCTGAGCTGGGTCTTGAGCAACAAACAGGAGCTCTCCAGCCAAGGAAAGAGCAACCGTGCAAAGGCCCAAAAGCATGAGAGCACATGGTGTGTTCCGAGGATGGAAAAAGTTCAGGGTGGCCAGAATGGAGTAGGGGTGAAGCAGTGAGCTTACCGGGGCTGGATCATGAAGAGTCTTGGGGAGGCTGGACCAGGTCCTGCAGGATCACTGAGTCTTTCACAAATTGAACTTCCTGACGGTGCTGAGCCCTTCCCTTGCCTTGATGTGCAAAGGATCCCAGAACTGTGCATAGGAGGCCCCTGAGACCTATTCCAATGCCAGGACTTTTCCTATGGGGGCACAGGCTCAGAGAAGCCAAGTGACTTAGCTGGGGTCACACTGCCTGTGAGGGGCAGAGCCTGGGCTGGAAGTCAGCATTTCCAGAATTAAGGGAAGATGTTCACGGGGTGGAGGCAGATGAGTAAGGGGAGGTGAGAGCCGGACCCAGAGCCAGGCAGGAAAGCTGGACTTGGAAGGGAAGCTAGGCTCACCTCTTCTACAGACGTGGGAGGGAAACGGGCCCAGCTTGCATCACCTTTCACGCCTCCAAGCCCACTCACCTGCTCTCTCAGACATGGCAGAAGGAAAGAAAGTGAGGTCTCCTGAGGTCTTCCCATGGGGTTCTTTCACTAATTACTTAGCCCCAGCCATTATAAGGAGACTCTGAGGCAACATCTACCACCTGGTGCAATCATCCAGCCCCGCTTTTACCAAAATTCACAGCACTAAGCCCCTGTGTGAACCTTTGCATGGTTTCATCCTCCCAGGAACACCTCGTGGGAGACACCACTACAACCCTGTTACCTGCACCCCAATCACAGGCCAAGCAACTTCCCAAAGGTCGCCCAGCTGGAGTGTATGTTTGTTTATTCTCTTCCTCAATCCATAAAGTTTGCTCAACAAATGGTGGATCCACCCAAATAAGAAGTAACAGCACTGGACTAAAGCCCCACTTCCCACCACCAGCCCAAGGGTCTTTCTTACACCATCTGGCCACCTCCTCTGCATGGTGAGCACAGTGAGGCAGAGATGCTGGCTACAGGTGAGGAAACAGTCACAGAGGTGAACTAGACCACCTGGGACCGCACAGCCTGATCTCGAGCCTGGAGGACCCCAGCCTCCCCCCGCTTCCTTGTGCCATTAGGACCACTGTCAAGGCTGAGGGACTGGGAGCCATCCCACTGGGACCAGAGTGTCCCCACTGCCAGATAAGCAGCGTTTCCTGCACAGCCAGCTTGGCCCTGTGTGTGGCAGGAGGCGCCCGCCCCGCCCTAGTTCACAGGGAGCCCCTCATCAGACTCTCATTAGGCTCTGTTTTCTCTGCAAACATCTCCACGGGCCCGCCGCCCCTCCTGTGCCCAGGAATGCGACCATGGGCTCATGGGGGATAAATCCGTCTGAGTCTGTATTTTGACTAGTCCCTACAACACGTGCTCTGCGCTCTTAGCAAGGGGAAGGTGGGGAAGAGGGAAGAGGTGGGAGGGGAGAAGGCTCTCTTGCTGAAGCCAGGGAGCCAGGCACCAGGGACTGCTGTGTGGCCCCCAGTCTTCCTCCCATGTGTGCTCTCCCTCCTATTACCACTGCTAAAGCCCTTTTCATTCTTTAACACCCAGTGTAAATGCACCCTCCTCCATGAAGTCTTCCCAGGTTCACCCCAACTGGGGATGACACCTTTCTTCCCCGTGCTTCCTCCCTGGTCTGACGCTTGCTTTCCCCACAAGACCATAAGCTCCTCAAGAGCAGGCCCTCAGCACCCTAAGCGTCATGTTCCACAGTGAAGAAAACCGTGCTCATGAGAAAGTCAATAAATAAATGTTCTCACGCTGACAGGTTTCACATTATTACTGAATGGTGGGGAATTCACTTGATGAGCACCCTGAGGACTCCAGAGGGGCACCTGCTGGCAGAGCTTTCGAAGGCCCAGGAATCGGGCAGATGTGGCACCAGCCACACCCCCAGGTCAGGGGCCAACTCTATGCCAGGCATCGACGGAGGACAAAACAGAGTCGTGGTAATTCTATAAAAGGCAGCACCGCCTTTGGCTCTAACACCACTCTGTGCGTAACTGAGCACTTCCTCTCAGTTGTTTGCTTATCTCCACAGACACCACCCCTGTGAGATGACGGAGGTTAAGATACCAACTCAAAGTCACAGTTTATCCATTCCTTGAATCACTCATTCAACGCAGCGAAATGGAAAGTCAGATACAGAGGAAGGAGAGGGGGTGGTGGGAGTACCAAGGGGCCACCACCCCAGTTAGAGGGAAGGCAGGCTCAGGGAAGTCTCCACATAGGTGACATAGGAATGGGATTTTGAGAAGCATGTAGGAAATAAGCAAAAACACAGAAAAGGGCAGCCCAGGCAGAGGGAACAGCCCAGTCAGAGGGAACAGCCCAGGCAGAGGGAACAGCCCAGGCAAAGGGAACAGCATAGGCAAAGGCACAGCGATCTGAGGAAAGAGCACATGATTCAGCGTGGCTGGAGTAAAGACAGCAACACAGACAAGGCAGAGTGTGGCAGGTGCAGTGTGCCAGGCCATTCCTCATCCCTAGGGGAGGGGGCAGAAGGAGCATCCTGCAGAGTCAGGCCAGGCCAGGAGGTGTGGACATTAGCAGGAGCAAGGGACGGATGGCGGGCTCCTGTCTCTCCAGGCATCCAATCTCTTCTGAAATGAAGTGTTCTTGTGCCCTGCACTGGGCCTGGCTCCCTCTGGGTGCCCTGGCCCTAAGTCACCCTGTGTGGTCATTATCTCACACCAGGCTGCCTGACCCCTCAGCTATGAGCTTCCCAAGACAGGCCTGGATCTGGTTTGTCTCTGAGTCCCCAACACTTTGAGCAGTGGCCAGAAGGGACAGAGAACAGGAATCAAACAGTGGCAGGGCCAGCTGAGGCCTGAACCATGTGTTGTAATAAAGACGTCAGGCAGGTGAGCCTCATCCACTCAGCCCCCACTCAATACCACAGCAGAGCACCTCCAGGGACAGAGGCAGGGATGGGCTGTGTCTGTCCTCTCACCACCCCGGACTCCAGTTCCCCCAACAGCACCATGATGGGGAAGGGGTGTTATCCAAGGCCCTCTGCAGGTCTGTGATGCAGGACACGGCTGGGACAGCTTCGGCAGGTCTCATGTGGTCTCCTGCCAGAATCAGACATCAAATACCCTCTGCCTGAACAGACATGCCAAAACCTGGGACGGAGGAAGGACCCTTTAACAGAGTAAGCTTGTCTTAGGCTCAGCTTCTACATCTTGAAAGGAACATGGTAAAACTAGTGAGAGACGGCAGAGCAGCTCACATTGTACAGCAGTGTTCCGTGTGCCTAGGCTGTCTCTTTTCCCTTTTCACTCGGTGAGGCAGCAGGACAGGGATGATTAACCCCTTTTTACAGCTAAGGAAATGAGTCAGAAGGCAGCACACTCAGCCTCGGCCTTAACAGGCAGAGATGGCAAGAGAGGGCATTCCGGCAGAGGGACTGGTGTCAGCAGGGACACTGGTGACAGTGCACAGGCTGTCCCAGTGTGTAGCTGGAGCAAGAATAATAAAAACCAGGTGCCACTCTGGCCACACTGCATGAATTTAGACATTTCATTCTTATGACAACTCCCTGAGGTGGGTATAATTATTCCCCCTTTTTACAGATGAAGAAACACAAAGATGAAGTACTTTTCCCCAGGATGCCCAGCTAGCAGGGGCAAGAGTGAGAACGATGCACATCCAGGCTCCAGATGCCTCCTGAAAAGAACGGGAGCCTGTGAAAGGGCTCTATTCAGCTCCTCGCCCTTAATTCATATTTGATGAGCAAACAAGTGGATGCATGAATGGAGAGTCTCGGCGTCACTCCCCACCTGTAACCTTAGCTCCCCGCCCTGCAGCCCCCCTCACTGGGTGGGACCACTTACCTCCCCCAGCACAGCGCACTCACCCCTGCTTAGGCTCTGAGACCCAACCAGTCGCCAGGGAGGATTTTAAGAGACCCAGAGTGAGGCGCTCAGGGTGGCTTACTGGTCCTGCTCTGACCTCGGCCCCATCTCTCTGGGAAAGGCCACTGTGCCCTCACCATCCATGCCATCGTCAGGCTGGCTCTGGTCTTGCCTCCACCCCCTAGCTGTGCACCCCTGCTTCTGCCCCCTCAGTCCGATTTCCTGGTCGACCCCCTCTGCAGTCCCCATCCAGCTTGTGGATCCCCACATACCCTCAGTTTCACCATTTCTCACAACCAACTTCTAATCAAAGCTCTCTAAGAACTGACTCTCACCCACTCAGGCCAGGGTCCCTCACCTCCACCCAGACCGGGCCCACCCTCTCCATCCCTCCACCTGGAGTCCCTGGGCCCAGGCTTAGCCCCTCTCAATACCTGCTGCCTGTTACATCACTCCCTCTACCCACCATGGGAGCTGGAGGTGGACCTAAATCAGCATTCCTCAAGTCTGGCCTTTGCCTCTGTCCACAGAATCTTATTTAAAATGCAGATTTCTGATCCACCCTGGACTCCATGAGTCAGAACCACCAAGAAATAAGCCTGGGAAGACCCCTGGGCCCAGGGTCCCAAATGCACACAAGCTCAGAGGAGCTGAGGGACCTGCTCACCCACACCCCATCTCCCTGAACTCCCTCCTCCCTCACCCCTCCACTCCCACACCTCCCACCTCCCCTCTAGCTTTTCCACTAGTCACTCCCTGCAGCCGACTCAGCCAGGATCAAACCATGCATGAGCCAAGTTCCAGGTGTGCTTAGAAAGGGTCCTTTACGTTGGCACAGCCCCACCTTATCGAACTTCCAGTTTATCCAAATGGCCTCTATATTCCCCTCATGGTCAATCCCAACCTCCCTTTTCCCGGCACCCCAATCCAGAGCCACATCCACCAGCATGACCAGGTTCCACGTTCAAACCAGCCCCACCCGACGTCTGCATCCCTGAAGGCAGAGATGATTTCTATTCTGATGATTCTAGTCTCACACATATGAGGGTGAGAGGGTGGGGAGATTTCCATCTCACACAACCTGACCTGGGGACACTATCTGGAAGCCCCAGGCCTGGTCTGCAGCCTAGCCTACAATCCTGCCCTCCTCAATACCTCACCTCCTCCAACTGCCTCCTGTTTTCTTAGCACAAACTTTCTTTTTCTTTTCATCTAAGCTCTCCTTTCCCCTCAACTAAAGAGGAAAGGATTTGAAAAGTTATTTTTTTAATGCCATAAAACAAGTCCCTTTTTGAGCTAACCACACCTCATAATGAGGCTTAAACCCACTGCCAGATTAATCATGCCAGAGCCCAGCTCTCTGTCACACCCTTGCTCAAAAACCCTCCATGGCTCTCCATTGCCTGAAGGATAAAAGTACTCGGCACAACCATAAAATAGCAAGTGGGAGCCAATGTACTTGGGATGTGTGTGGAAAGAATAGAGTAATAATGTGAAGAATGCAACAATAACAATAAAAATATAATCTAACAATTATTGAGCACTTACTACGTGCTCCACATGTATTACAACATCTTACTTCCATTACCTCACAGGGTTATAATAACGCGCACAACAAGGCTGCCAGGTGGGTGCTATTACTGTCCACGCTTTAGGGTTAGAGGTCGCAGTGAGGAACAGGGCTGAGAGGGGAAGTTCGAGAAATCCAGGCCATCGCAGTTGCAGCCTTCTTTTTCCCCACTGGGTGGGAAGCATACACTGGCCTGGGAAACCCTGCAGGCCCAGGTCTCTGGATGGACACTGCCACCCTGAGAAAACCCCCAGCTCTTCCTGGAACCCACCGCTGCATTCCTGTGTTCTAGCCAGAGATGCCCAATCTTTGCCGGCTGCACTGACCCATTTGTCAGCCTGGCCCTAGATTGTCCCCCCAGGGGTCTGTCCTCCCCAGAAAACAGCTCGAGAGCCAGGCTCTGACTTCCACATTCACCCCGATTCTTTTAAGAGAAGACAGGTGCACAGCACTTCACAGTGTACAAACCGCTTCATCTGGACCTCACATCAACCCAGGGAGATGAGCAGGGTACAGTATGAGGCCATTACCCAGACAAGGAAATAACTATGCCGCTCAGAATGTTCCAGGCGCTGTTTAATAATTTAATCCTCCCTCTGAGATTACCATTATCCCCCTTTACAGATAAGAAAACTGAGGCACAGAGAAGGGAAGTGGCTTACATAGCCTCATGTCAAATTAGTGGCATCAATGACCAGACAGGCCTTGAACCAGGTCTCCCTGCGCAGTCAGTGCCTGGAGGCCACCAGCACAGCCAAATGAACCTCAAAGGCCAGAGGAGTCTGATGTATCTCCCTGCTGCTATTGACCATCCAAAACCTACTGGACACCAAACGCGTGTGGCAGGCCTCTGGCCAGCCACTTAGGCTGGTTTTCACCAGCCCCCACGGCGGGAAGCCAGAACCACTAAGTCTGATTCTGGTGTGTTCACCCAGAGCCCCCAACCCCATGCTGGTCCCCCAGCACCTCAGCCAAAGCCGCCCACCCCTCCCCCCAGCCTCTCATCCCCACCCACTGGTCCAAATTTCCATTCCCTCAGCAGCATGAGCTCAGTGGGAAGGCAATCTGATTACAAGCAGTCCCGGCCTCAGGGTCGCCAAGGGTGTGGGTGCCATCCAGGGCATTACGCAGGCGCTGGGGGGAGACAGCACAGGGAGCCTTGGACTTGGAGGCGAGGCTCCACCGCCATCACAGTGGGCAGCTTCCTGAGCCTGAGGTTTCCAAACTTTATCACTGTGGTCTTACCTAACTCTCCAATGGCTATGTGGCTCAATGTGACCATGGACGTGAACGTGCTTTGGAAAACAGACAGTACAGTTCAAACACGAGGGGACTAACAGTTTTATTCAACTGGACAAGCTTTCCCTGAGTGTCCCAGGCCCAATGAAGGGCAATGGGGACCCAGGGAGGAACAAACACAGTCCCAGCCCCCATGATCTACTGCCTGGTCGGGGAGATGGACAGTGAACAGGTGATCACCACACAGGTGGGTCAGAGCTGTGCAAAGGGATGCTCAGGGACCTGCAGGGGCCCCGAGAAGGAGCCCAAACCCAGCCTGGGGGTCAAGGAAGGTCTCCTCAGGTCTTGAAATGAGTTTTAAAAGACCAACAAGAGCTAGTCAAATAAAGCAGGAGGCAAGAGCCCTCTAGGCAGAGAGAAGGGAGTAGGGGAAAGTGCAGACACAGAGGGAGTAGGGTGCTTTCAGGGTAAGGAGAGCTGGGGCTGGAGGAGGAGGTGACAGATAGATGACATAGCAAAGGACGTGGCACACAGTAGGCGCCTGTCCCCACACTCCCTCATGGACTCAGGTCCAAGCTTAGGACTCCAAACTCCCTTTCTGCAAGCCGGCCCTCCCTGGCCTGGACCCCATCTGCCTTCCCTTCTCCGTGGGTAGGGACCCAGTGTTCCAAAAGAGCCCCACTGACCTGATCTTCTGGGCTCCAAACTGGCACCAGCCATTAATTAAGATCATGCCGAGGAGAGACTGGTGAGGCAGGAGCACCACCCAGGGAGAAAGCCCAGGCTGGACAGATGCTGCAGGACCCCGTCTCTGCCTTGTAATGGCTGTGTGACCTTGGGCAAGTTGCTCCGGGGCTCAGACCCCAGATTTGCGGTAAAAGGAGTCAGTGTGGACAAGATGACACAAGGCTTCAGCATCGTCCTGCATGCACCATTAAGTGTTCAAGAGAGGGAGCTAAATTCTCACTGTCCTAGTAAACTGAGGTTGTCTCCCAAACTCCGGGCCAGAGGGTTACTGGATGAGCATGAAATGCTGTGCGGGCAACAGCCCTGCTGCAGAGGGCAGCCGCGGTCGTGGGGCAGGGACAGGGCGAGGGCAGCCTCAGTGGAAGGCAGTTCAGGGCCGTTCTGCGAAAATTACTGGCTCTCTCTCATACCCTACAGGACAGAGCAGGGCCAGGGGGCGAGTGGTTCCTAAAGTCAGTGAAAATGTGACAACCCACATTAGGTCCATATCTGTTTAAAAAGCCTGCTGTGTGGTCTGCAGGGGTCAGTGGGACCCAGGAAAGCCCCAGGCTATGTTGCCCTCTGCTAGACTTCAGCCACATCCCCAGCGAGGTGACCTCCCACCTGTAAAGCATGAGTTAGAAGCCCTCAAGGTCACAAAAAGTCCACCGAGATGTGTGCAGAACAAGAAGGGTAGGTGAAGGGTGGGGGAGCAGGGTGAGGGAGGGAGTAGAGGTCAAGGAGAGGTCCATCAGGGCTGGCTGAATGGACACCTTCCAGACAGAAAGTGGCCACCAAGGTAGGGTGACAGCCAACAAAGGTCGTCTCCCCTAGCAAGCTCATTCTTCCTGGTCCCTCAGAACTCCCTCTGGCACCTGCATAGGAAGCCTTCCCCTGTCCCCCAGCCAGGACGAGGTCCCACCTGGCCACTCTGCACATCATTGGGGTGACTTGCTGGTCTTCACCATCCAGCTGGGAGCTCCCTGAGGGCAGGAGCCTGTCTAAGGCTGGCATGGAGCCTGCATCAGGGAGTAAACCGCCCAGCACAGTGGAGGGATCGGGCTGAGCCAGGGCCACTGCCCTGTGTGTGGGGTGTGGGGTTGGAACTGGGCCTTTGAGCAGGGCTCCCATAGGCAAGAGCTTGGAGCCTGGAGTCAGAACAGAGGAGGGGAAGCAGCCTAGAGAAGCCTGTGGTCCTGGGGCCCATTAACTGGCACTTACTGAGCACCTACTGAATACTAGGGTATTCTGTTCACATACAGTGCCTCATTTAGCTGTAGCAACTACCCCAGAGATGAAAACTTCCCATCTGTAAAATGGGAGATGAAGCAATGCAGCCAAGTTCACCCATCTTAAGAGAGTCTCAGGTCTGACTTAGGATCCTTTCCTCAGCCCCCCTTGACCTCTGTACCTGGTATCAGCAGACAGAAGGAGGGCCAAACCCACTATCAGGAGGCTGCACTCCAAGTACAGAGATGCCTGAAATGTAAGACTCCCCAGGGCTACTTGGATCCCAGCAGTAACCCTCGCTTTACAAGGTGGGACCATTCTGAGGGTTTTCCTCCCCTCAGGGAGCCGGCAAGCTCCAAATGGCTAATGCTGTGCTCTGCAGAGGGTTGAGTTTAATAAAACTAGAAGCAGCTAATGGCTAACAATAAAAAATAATATTTTTCCTTCAAGCAATTAAATTGTAATATAGAGCTCACTAATTCCTTCCTGTTCTTTCCCATGGGATCTCAGATCAAGCACCAGGAGAAATAAATTATGTGTCGCTATTCCCCACTTAAAACCTAAGTTTTAAAGAATCTGTGGGAGAAAAACTGCCTCCTTCATTAAGGCAGAAATCTCTGAGGATTTTTATGATGGTTTCATTACAAGTTACTTTTCTGCAAATGCAAGACCCACGACCCACCCCCATCTTAAAGACTGATTAACTCACCTCTTGCCCCTTCTCCAAAGAACCACAGTGCATAAAAATGAAGGGTAGCGGAGCACAGCTAGAAGCTCTCCATAGCTCCCTGTGTCCACAGGGAAACAAAACTCCCCTCCCTGCCTCCCCATCTTGTCCTGGCACACAAGGCCCTCCTACCCTATTTCTCTCTGTTCTGAACTCATTGCTGCTCCTCACACATGCCCTCTGCTCTCCCACCTCTGTGCCTCTGCCCACACTGAGAGTGCTGCCTGAATTCCCTTCCCACCAATGCTCCATTCCCGAGCTGGAGCAGGCGGTCCCCTCGTGGAACTCCTGCAGCATTCTGTCTTGTCAAGACCTTCTTTTGGCCTTGGGTGACAGCCTCCTGGGAGAGCCACCTTGGACTAGGAACAGAACACCTTCAACATGGCATCACCATGCAACTGACTCATCTCTGTATGCCCCTCCACTGTGCCTAGCATGGTGCCCGGGATTTTATTGGAGGTGCATGCTGATCCACTGTGTGAATTAATAAATGAACTTAGTAACCACTGAGGCCCATTTCCCTCAAGACCAGGAAGGGAACTGGGAGGAGGCAGCACAAGGACCCTCTGGACACTAACCAGGTAGTGGGAGGGACAGTCACACAGATACAACCCTAAGAATAATGCAATGATTGGCTCTCTAAGCAAAGTAGGGGAAAGACACCACCTGAAATCCCTCAATGTCTCCCTGGCCTACCAGGTAGTTTGGACTCCCTTACCTTGGCATTCAAGGCCCTTTGTGAGCAGGTTACCAGCCTCATCACCCTATTTCCCACTTCTTAATCTAGTCACCTTACACATGCAATTGCTCCCCACCACTCTGCCTAAGAAATTCCTGTTCATCCTTCAAAACACAGTTCACTGTCGCCTCCCTGATCCCTCCCTCCTCTGGGTGGGCCAGTGTCTGTTCTTGAGCTGCCTCCACCCAGGCTGTGAGCATTCCCAAGATAGGCTCAGAGGATCGAATCCACTCAAAGCAAAGGGCTCGCTCCTACAAAGGGCTCAGTGAGCATCAGTGGAGCTGAACTAAACAGAAACTCGGAGGAAGAAAGAGGAACAGTTCTGCTGGAAGGACTTACCCATCCTCCATGCGAATGTTTACTTAGCATTATTCTGTGCCAGACATGTTTTTTCTCCCCCTTATATATATATATAATATATATATAATATATATATTTTTTATTGAAGTATAGTCAGTTTACAATGTTTTGTCAATTTCTGGTGTACAGCACAATACTTCAGTCATACAGGAACACATATATATTCGTTTTCATATTCTTTTTCACCAGATTTACTAGTAATTTACTACCAGATATTGCATATAGTTCCCATGCTATACAGTATGAACTTGCTGTTTATGTATTTTATGTATATTACAGACAGTGTTCTAAATGCTTTGCCAGTATCATCTCACTTCATCCTAACAACAACCTATGAGATAGATGCTACTACTGTTATTTCACAGATGAGGGAGTGGAGGTGTAAAGAGATTAAGAAACTTGCTGAGGTCACAGAGCCCATCAGAGGCGGATCTGGGTTCAGAGGCAGTGCTTCTAACCACTGCAGCCAATACCTCTCTGAAATACAAGATCTGGTGGGGCCAGATCAGAGTTATTGTAGCAACCAAATCCCTTACCCCTTATGTTTGAAACCCTCCCTGTCTCCACATCCGTTTTCTGACGTCTGCCCTCCTCTGCCCCGGAGAGGCCTTCTACGCTGCCCAGGCCGACATTCCGAGGACTCCCCACCACACCCACTCCATAGCCCCAGACCAGACAGCAAACAAACAGGACACGATTAAAGAACCAAGCAGAAAATCCCATAAACTCTCCCAGGAGCACGCCCCTCCCGCCGCCCCGGTGTGGGATGTCTGAGTTGGGGAACGACCTCAGCCCGCAGCTCTGAAGACAAGTGCGACGACGGGCGAGGGCCCCATGGGACGCACTCCAGAAGATGACGGGGAAGGAGTTCCAGACGGTGCTTTTCCACCCGAAGACTTCCGAGTCCCTGATGCCACAGAGCAGGAACAGGAGCCAACTCGGCTAGTGCTTCAAGGTCTCCTCGGCTCCCTGAAGGCAGCTTTTGGCCTGAGCCTGTGAGGTTTCCCCGTTACCCAGGGCTCTCCTCCACTCAGGGTCTGACAATGCCAAGCGGCAAGGTCACGAGCTGTCTGCAGGCCGTCCTCCACCCCGAGTCCTGTGCAGGCACCACTGCCTCTGGGCACCAGCCCCACTTCCCCTCCACCTGGCTCCCCATTCAGTGACAAGACACTGTGAGCCACAAAGACCAAACCACTGTCCAGTCGCTGCCACCTGGACACAGGTAGACAGATGCTGCCGCCAAAACAGTCCCTTCCTGAAAGCACAACATCGAGAGCTTCCCAGCCAGGAGTGCCCGCCAGACCTGCTGTCATCACGGGGCTGCTCATATTCCCTCCCCTGTTTCTCTGCCAGGCTCCATTCCCTGAACGCCCAGCCCCTTCCACAGGCACGCCATCTCACAGTTTACGAGCCCTTCGACCTCAATGATCTCATTGGATTCCTGCCATAGCCCTGCGTGGGCAGCGTCCTGATCTCTTTCTACAGAGGAGGAGGTGACAACACTTCAGAGTCAAGTGACTCACCCAAGGTCCCACAACTGCTAACGACCATCACAGTCATAAATGGAGCCACCTAAGAGTAATGGCAGTTGTGCTTGCCACAAGCCTCGTGCTCCACATTTTACACCCGTTATTGTTTTTAGTGCCTTGTTGTGGTCTACTCGGGCTGCCGTAACATAATGCCATAGACTGGGTGGCTTAAACAACAAATGTTTATTTCTTACCATCTGGAGGCTGGAAGTCTGAGATCAGGGTGGCACGGGGTCAGTTTCTAGTGAGGGCTCTCTTCCTGGTTTGTAGATGGCCACCTTCTCGATGTGTCCTCATATGTCAGAGAGAGAGAGAGACAGAGCTCTCTGGTGTCTATTCCTATAAAAGCACTAATCCCATCATGAACCCCATTCTCATGAATTAGGTTTAGATGAGGCCCCATCTAAATACATCACACTGGGAGGTGGGGTGCTTAGGGCTTCAACATATGAATTGGAGAGGGGCATTATTCAGTCCATAGCATGCCTACTACAACCTGTGTTTACTAAAGAGGACACTGAAGCACAGAAAGGTTGAGTCATCTGCAAAAGTTCACTCAGCCAGAGAAGAGCTAGGATTCCAATCTAGGCCTCCCTGACCTAGAGCCGGGACTCTGAGCTGGGCAGCCTCTGTCAGGTGATGGCAGAGCCCAGCTACATGCTCACCCAGAGCCTCGGCCCCACCACTGTCCTACGCTACCCCAAACGTTCTGGAACACAGACAGTGCACAAGGCACTTGACCTGGAGGAACTGACGCACAATGGAGAACTCAGGTGCTCCTGCTCTCAATACCTATCCCAGGCTACCACCGTCCTCGTCTCCCCCTTACAACAGGCTTACACCACTGATCCTGTCCTCCTCATTTTCAGGTTAGGAAACTGAGGCCCAGAGGAAGGGGTGGGAATGGGAAAATGCAAGGCTCAGCGGCTCCAAAGCTGTGGTTTCTTCCCAAGATATCATCTATGAAGTGTTTACTTCTCGGCCCAGACAGCCTGCCAAGGGGGAAGGGGATGGAGAGCCCGCTGAGCAATGGCTTGGCTGCACCAGGTGTTACTGCCCAGAGCACACAGCGAGATGTGTCCTTAGAGGAGGGGGACGGGTCAGATCAGGGAGGAGTTCTGCTTTTCTTATTTGTTTTTTAAAAATTGAGATGTAATCTTTCTTTTTTTTAAAGTGTTACTAAAACTTTTAAAGTATACTCTTGATGGTTTTAGTATATTTGCACACTCACCACTTTTATCTAACTCCAGCACATTTTCATCAACCCCAAAAGAAACGCATACCTGCTAGCTGTCACTCCCTGTTTTTCACTCCCTTCAGCCCCTGGCAACCACTAACCTACTTTCTATCTCTAGAGATTTGCCTATTGTGGGCATTTCCTATAAATGGAATCATACAGTGTGGGGTCTTCTGTGTCTGGCTCCTTTCACTGAGCATAACGTTTTCAAGGTTCATCCATGTTGTAGCATAATCAGTACTACATACTTGTGGCTTGATCTCTCCATCAGTAAAACAGGATTGATAACACCTGCTTTATTCCTGCCACAACTCTGTTACAGTGGGGGAATAATATTCTATTGAGCAGATAGGTGACATTTTGTTCATCCACCCATCAGCTGATGGGCATTTTGGGTTGTTTCTATTTTTTGGCTATGATGACATTGCTATTAATATCTGCGTACAAGTTTTGTCTAGATGTATGTTTTCTGCCTCCTGAGTCAAAAAAGACAAGGCTGGGAACACACTTTGGAAACTAAAGGACTGCACCACCATTAGCAATTAATTACTTTACCAGAAAACCCAGCTTCCTCTGCAGTCAGCCCAGTGCCCTGGCCCTGGACATAATGCCCAGCAAACAGTTGGCATTTAACAAATGTTTATAGGAAGCAGGCAGGCTTCACGCATTTTTCCGCCCCTGCATTTGCTCCCAGAGTTGACTTCTACCTCAAATCTCTTTCCATCAAGGCCAGCAGGGTGTTACACGGTCAAGATAGGACAGGCGCTAGACCCCTGTCCTGGCTCCAAGGTCGGTGCTCCTCCCCTTGCCAGGCGGCCTCCCCAGGAGGATACCAAGGCTCTTTCCTCACCTGTAAAAGGGGGTGATAACAGCACCTGCTTCATAGGGTTATGGTGAAGATTAAGTGAGTGAACACAAAGAAAGAGCTCAGAACAGGGCCAGGCACAGGATGAATGTACAGCACCCGTCAGCACCACAAGGGAGCTTTCCCCTGCACTTGCCCTCTCTGCCCTGCCAAAGTGTGGGGAGCACAGACCCGAGGCCTGCGGGGCGGGTGGCAGGGCTTCCCGGCTAGGGCAGGAGCAGGAGAGAGAGAGGCTGACCCCAAGCCACAAGGCAGTGGGCCAGCTTTCTGCTCACCCGCCCACCCTGAGTCACACTCACCGTCCAGGACCAGGGCGCCCCTGCTGGCAACCCCAGGTAGCAGCGTGCAAGGGTGGGGGCTGTTCTCCACTCGGCTGTCTGCCCTGAATGATTAATAAGGAACAATTGTGTCAGCAAGGGACCGTCTGCCTTGGAACGTCAGCCACAGAAGATTCTGGCCATGTTCTCTGCGTGGCCATAAAACCCTAAGCAAAGAGCCAGCCCTGACCAGTCTGCTAAAGCCCTCCCACAGCCCTGGGGATCCTGTCCTCAGAAGCCCAGCCTGCCCGCAGGGCTCATGGGGGGAGGAGCACCGGAGACCACGACAGCGAGGCTGAGGGCTCAAGTCTTTCAGCAGACCGTCTCTCGCTTTGAAGTCTGCCGGACCCAGAAGGGAACTCCTGCTCTGCCACTCTCCAGCACGGGAAGATGACTTCGCCTGCCAGCCTCAGCCACATTCAACGCAAAAGGCAATCCCAACCCTCCTGGCAGGGTCCTTGTGGCAGCTGATGTTATTGTGCACTGACCCTGTGCCCTCCTCTGTTCTGAGCTCTTTCTGCATACTAGCTCACTTTACCTTCACCACCACCCTAGGAAGTGGACACCATTAGGATCCCCATTTACAGAGGACACAAGACAGAGAGGTGTTTGAGAGACATGTATGCAAGGTGCCTGGTACAGGCTCTGGCATCCAGAGCTGCTCAAAGCATAAGTCCTCACTCCTCGAGTGGATGGCGGCAGGGTTTGGAGTCCCTGAAAGTAATAGCACAGCCCTCGTCCCAAAGAGGCCACAGAGTCAACTGGTCCCCACACAGCCCGCAAAACAAACTTCCCGGCCCGGGGTGCCCAGAGACAGGGGAGGTTCTGTGGATTCTGCCTGTGCAGGCGGAAGGCTTTCCAGTTCCCCACTTTAAAACAGGGTGCTGGATGGGCCAATCTCTGCCACAGACCCTTCGTGGCCTCCAGATTCTGTAACCATGGCCAGGGAGATGCAGGGCACGAAAGTACTCTGGATCCCTCCAAACCGCACACGTTTAAGCCTCTTAGATTTTCCAATTTTAATCAAGCCTACCCCAGAGCAACATTCTTCAATAAGGGGGGATTTGTTTAGCTTGTTCTGAGAATCAGCATTACCTACTGAAGAAACAAAACCCTTCTCCCCTGGTCCCACTTGTGCATTTAAGACCGTACGTGGCCTTCAAAAGTCCTTCTCTCTCCACTTATTAAAAATGTCTACTCGTGCCAGAGGGTGCAGAACACGGAGCCTTCTCCCAGGATCAACGTGCTCACCTTGTGTAACAACTCCTTTAACTGCATCCTACCTGCTCACTGTTGTCAGCACTACTTTTGAGCCACTGTAACAAAGTTGTAGCAGGAATAAAGCAGGTATTACCAATCCTGTTTTACTGATGGAGAGATCAAAGTACAGAGAGGATAAGTAACTTGCCCAAGGACACACAGAGCTAGCAGTAGAGTTGTTCCCCTGTTGGTACCCAGAGCTTTTAATTCAGTGGACTCTCCATCTTTCACTCAGCCTCACCAGCCTAAACCGGGATGAGGGGGTGGGGAGAGGAAGGGGATGGGAGGGAGAGGGGGAAGGGGGGCTCCCATTCAGGATAGAGGGAACTAGAGGAGCTTCCGGCTTAACGCATCACTCCAACTCTGGGAGTCCAGGGTCTCTCCAAGAATGGAGCATTGGGGTGGGGATAGAGCAGGCCTGTCCTGCAGTGGGACAGACCTCAGCTTAGCTTCTGGTTCTGTGAGACTTGGTAGCCCCCAAATCTTGAGCAGGTCACTTCCCTCCCAGAAATGCCTCATAATGAGAGAGATGACAGCCACCCCAGTTGAGCGCTGCAAGGTTAAAGGAGGCGATGCTCTGTGAAACCTTCCAGGTGAAGCATGATCATTGCTATTATTTTATATATAGGGTCTGCCGTTTTCCAAGTGCTTCCATAGGCACTTCTCATAGGAGGCAGAAAAGGGACTGCTTTCCCCATTTTGCAGATAAGTAAAGGGAGGCCAGGGGAGGGGGAATGAGGAGGGGGAGCTTGGACTCACACCTGCTCCCTGCACACACCTAATAGGGCACGGGGCAATAAACGAAGGAGGCTTTGGCTCCTGAGGACCCTTCCTAGGCCCCGTGCTGCCTCCTGGGAAGATCTGGCAGATTCTAACCTGGTGTCGGCCTCAGTCCAGAACCTTCACATCTACTATGGTATCGGACTCCCTAACAACTATCTATCATATAAGGACACCGAGGCCCAGAGGGAGAAAGCTACTTGCCCAAGACACCCAGCTGGCAAGTGGCAAGGCCAGAGGGTGAGTCCAAGCTGGCTGCTTCCAGAGCCAGCCTCACCACAACCCCAGATTCCCTCCTTAGACCTGCATCTCTATGAAAATGAGATGTACAATCTCCAGGGAAATGGCAGATAATGATCCATAAGGACTTACACAGAGAGGAAGTCAACGTTTTCAAAAGTGAGCTTTTCTATTATGAGATGTGGAGGGGGCTGGCATCCTTCCTTCTCTCCTCTGTCCTACAAAGCAGCTAAGCTAGTTAGAGGTCCTAAAAAGAAATTTTAAATATAAAAATATCCAATCTTGTTCTCCTTAGCTCTCAGATCACCTGCCGCCAGGTATTCAGAAAAGGAAAAAAAAAGTGAGTGTTCTGGCTGTGCTCAGTCCCATGGGTCGGCAGCACCCTCTGACCCTATCCTTCTGAAGCAACAGGAGGCAGAAGTAGGGAGGGAGCAGGAGGGAGGGCGAGAGAAGGATGGGGTGGGGTAGGGAAAGCCTTCCATCCCAAGCTGTTTCCACTTTTTATATTTACCCAAATCCTTTAATTGACCTCCATGGAAAGACTCCCGATTAGGCTAATCCTGCCTACCGAGCTTTCCCATTAATGCTCCTGGGAAGTCTCAGGAAGGCCAAGGGAATACCCCACGTCCCAGTGCAGGAGTCAGCGGGCAGGACCTTGCTGGCCATCTGCTGCCCAGCACAGCCCCATCGGAGCAGCCTGGACAGCACTAGGAAAGGCTGTGGAACCTGAAGGCCTGGGTTCCAGCTGCAGTCTCCTACTGGCAGTGACCTTGGCAAGTTAGCCTCTGTGCACCTCCATTCAAGTGACAATAACACTGGCTCATGTACTATGGAGCACAGACAGTAATGGTATTATTCACCCCATTTTATGGGTGAAGCAACCAAGGCCTGGTGACAGTGAATGGCAGAGCCAGGATCTGAAAGCAGTCCCAACGGGCTGCAGACAACACTCTCAACCCCGTGCCATTCGGATGCCCCTTCAGCAAGGTGACAACCTCAGAGTTGCTGCGAGGTTCAGCTAGACTCTGCAGGAAACCACTTCTGAGACAGAGCCTGGCACACAGTAGGTGCTCCTAGAAGGAGCATTCTTTCTCTTCCCTCTTCCCCAGGCAGTTGAGAGCAAGAGGGGCTCCTCATATCCATTTTTTCAGACCTCTATGCAGTCTAGCTCCCTAGCTGGAAGTCACTACAAACAGGTTCCACCCTACCAAAGGGACTGCCTGCCACCTTCCGCATTTCCTGCAGCCAGCTGAGGGGGCGACTCCACCATCCAGGCCCCATCAGGGACTGCCTCCTTCTCTCTGAACCTGGCCTTTCAAAGGGGCTTTCATTTATAGGGCTTTAATGTCTCACATGATTTAATCGGAAACACGTGCCTTGTAAATATCATCTGTCATGTTCCATTAGGTTCACAGGGAAAAGTACAAGTCAATAAACAAAGGTTGCAGCATAAATCTACCTTGAACACATAATACCTCAAATAAGAAAATCAAAACATGTGTGGCCTCTGACCTATGGAGTTTCATGAGCGGGAACTCTGGGTATAGTCAGGAACATTTCTAAATGTTCATAATTAATAGGGAGGCTGGAGCTGGTCCTGTGCATAAGGCAAGTGCATGCAGCACCCTTCAACAAAAGAATCTGCGTCTGCAGCACCTGCTAAATCACAAAGCATTCCTAGTTGGACCAAAAACTGGCCATCTCCACTGCAAAAGACTGAGAGCCCACGAAGCTTCTTTTTTTAAAGGAAGGAATGTTTCTCCCCATTTTCTTCATACAGAAGATGCAGGAGAGAAAGATAGGATACCTTCCCTCTTCCCTTTCAATCCCCTTCCTCCCTGGCATTCTCCCAGGCTGTTTAGAGATCCCTGAAATGGAGACGGTGGAAAGAGGATGAGGCCTGGGGAGTCAAAGAACCTTGGGTTCGAGTCCCAGCTCTGATATTTAGGACCGAGTGGCTGCTGCCAGCGTCTTGTCTGACCCTCATCTAATACAAAAGCAGTTAATTACAATATGTTCTGTTCCAGTGTTCCTGCTATTAAATGCATCAAAACCATTTATTAACTTTTTCCTCAAAAAGAAACGAAAAAGTCATCTTTGATGAGGTACTGGACAAAGACAGGGCTCATGTACCCCTAACACATGCCCTACTCAGGACTGGTGCTTCCAGACACACACGTCCATCCACTCCCCCGACTGAGGCTTTCCCCAGAGCTCTGAAAGGAAAGCAAAAGCTTAAGGCAGCTTGATAGAGTAGGAAGACTCAGTTTTCTCATCTGCAAAATGGGGATAGCACCTCCTCCCTCACAAGATTGTTACAAGGCTTATTACTCGAGATGGTATATTCAACAATGCCACCATAAAACATGTCTCTCCTACTAATTAAATTCATAGATCCCAGAGTCATGGTCTAAAAGACTGAACAGCTCATCTCATCCCAACTCTTAATTTTGTGGTTCTGGGCTGGGGGCTCAGAGTGGATGAGGCACTGGCTTTACCCAGCAAGTTTAGAGAGGCCAACGCTGGATCCGGGAATCGATGGCACTGAGGATTATGTGGCACCTTGTCTGCATATTTCAGCGGGTCCCACAGTACTGTGGCCTCCTAGGCTGAACCTGGCCTCCCTTCCCTGGGAAGTCCTCCCCCGCCACGCCTCTGACCGCCTGGAATCCCTGCTGTACAGGTGCACTCCAGTTTGGAACACAGCACACATATGCACAGAGCCTGGGAGTTGTATCTTTGCCCAGACTTGTCTCTCTGCCAACTAGACTAGAAACTCCCCTGGGGAGCCTCGCCCACACCCGGCACACAGAGGCACTCACTTCATTCATTCACTATCTGCCTCCCTGACTAGAATGCAAACTCCACAAGGTCAAGGATTGTCTGTCTTATTCACCACAGTATCCCAAGTGTGCAGAAAAGTGTCAGGTACACAGCAGGCACTCAATAACTACTGAATACGTGGATTTGTTAAAGAAATGAAAGGATGATCCCTGTCTTGAGCTTCCATGTATTACAAAATGTCAGAGCTGGAAGGGACTTTAAAATCAAACCCCAGGAACTCCACTGACCCAGGACATATACCAGACTAGTACTCCAGAATCTAACATAGGGCTCATACATACACACTGGGGTCTTGGAAATATATTTGTTGATGGTATGAAGGTGAATAGTTGGGTGGCTAAGTGGGGAGCAGGATAGTTGGTTCTTCCTGACAGTTAGATGGCTTCATGGTTGGTTATACAGATGGGTGGGTGAGTAGTAGGTGGGGGAACAGATGGTTAGATGGATGGACACATGAATGGTAAATGGATAAATGGACATGTAGGTGGAAGGGAAAAGAAAGACGGAAGGGAAAGACGCATTCAGATTTACTGTCTGATCTGATTCATCTTTAAAGGAAGGTCAAGAAGTTTATAGTCTCCTTGATGTCAAAGACAGAAAGCCACACCTACCTCCAATGAATCCTCACAGAGGCAATTCTGATTCACCTCATGTAAAACACTGATGAGTGATCATACAGGGAGGCATGAAGATGGATGTGGGGCTGGGTGGGCAAAAGAACAGTGGATATCTGAAAGTCTTCATGTCAGGGCAATGGTGGCTGGGCAGATGCAGAGGCACCTGAGAGTACCCAGAGATGTACACAAGGATAGGAGGGGAGTATGTGGACAGAAGAACAGGGAGTTTGGACAGGGGACGTACAAGGCACAGAGATTTATATCTATGTCGCCATTTTCCTGGGATGGCATACTGCCCACACCCCTCCATCCAGCCCTAAAGGAGTGGGGAAGCTCTGACATCCACTCTGCAAACCCCCACCGGGACAAGCCATTCATCTCAGAGGAGGGCACCTTCTTGCTGAAGCTCCAGAGCTCTGGGTGCTGCCCTCTGCTCACCCAAGCCCCCTAAACCATGCCTCTCCTCCAGCAGGCGCTCTGAATCATAGTCCACGGTAAGGTGTCGTCCCGACCAGACTATAAACGAAATAAACAGCCACGCAGCCTTTTGCATTTCGCACATTTGGGTTGTGTGTGGCCAAGAGGCTATGGACTCTCACTGCAAGTGGCAGGAACCCCGGGAAGCTGTGAGCTACGGCGGCCCTGGTCATACAACATTTCAAGTCCTCTAGCGTGCTTTATCTCGTTTCATCTTCACAAGCCTCCAAGGCAAAATGAAGAAACCAAAGTTCCGAGAGGTGAAAGGCACTTGCCCAAGGTCGTACAGTGAGAGGACCGTCCCACTGACTCCAAGTCCCATGCTCTGTTGCTGAAACTTGCCTTCGAGGCTCTGTTAACACTCCTTGTGGGGACAACATCACCTATATCACGGGGAGAGTGAGAGAGCCTAAACAAGCTCTCCACCATTAGCGAACGCCTAGAACAGTCCCTCCCACCCTTCCCCTGCCGGGTCCGGGAAGAACTGCCTGAGCTGGTCCTGCAGGGCCTGTCCCCGGCGCTGTGAAGCCCGACACAGTGCCAGTCATGCTCGTGCAAATGTGGTGCCTCCCCACAGACCCCCAGCACATGTGGGAAGCCGGTGCCAGGCACCCTCCCACGCATGTGAATGTTCCTAAACAGAGTAATTAGAGTGGTGTTTAGGTAACTTTTACACAGGCCCCCTAATCAGAATCACATGTGGGATGGAGTCAGCAATGGTGGCTGAGCTAGAGGAGGCTGGTCAGCCTCCTCCCCCTGCACAACTGCCACCTCTTCCGCCTTCCCCTAAGCCGTGTTTCCCTGACTACACACGCCCCCCCACCTCCCACCCCAAGACCAAAACTACCCACACCCTATTACAGGCCCACAGGAAAACACTGTGGGACCAGAGCCAAGCCACTCACCGGTAGTTCTGCAATCACAGCATGACGTACACAAAGCCAGACTCAGAATGGACCTTAAAGACCCTCCACTAGAACGCAACAGGTGAGGAAACTAAGAGAAGACTTGCTCACCCAAGGCTACCCAAGGAATTACTGGTGTGATCTTCCCCAAAACCAGGTGTGACCAGGTCCTTCCCCTGCTCAAAAACCTCCCATGACTTCCTGTCACTCTAAGGATAAAGCTCGAGTCTTTCTGCCTACCCTCCAGGTGGGCAGAGCAGTGGGCCCTGGAATCCACATCTCAGTTCAGAGCCCCGCTCTGTCCCTGACCTCTCAGAGCCTTAGTTTCCTGTGTGTTAAATGCAGCCCACAATAGGGAAGTGAACTATTTCATTAACCCAGTGGGAAGCACTTAGTTCCATACCCGGCCTGCAGTGTGACCTTGATAAGTAGCAGTCATTCCACAAGCAAACACATTCCTAAAAGAGCACCAGCTGTAGAATCCAGTCTGAGAACCATGATTTTCAGTCCCATCCTTCCTCTTATTTGCTGTGTGATCTTAAACTAGTTACTTGGTGTCTCTGGGCTTCAGTTTCCCCACCCATCTCTTGAGAAGACAGGACCTGATGGATGATCTCTAAAGGTCTATGCTGATACACTGGCCTGTGGATCTGGGGTCCGGCAGGTCCTGGGAAGTAGCAATCACGGCCCCAGCCCCATCCTCATCTTTAGTGGATTATTTAAGACCCAGCACAACTTGAGTCCATTTTCCATTTTCAGTTTCATTCTGGCCACTTTCAGCCAATCTCCTGCAACACCTAATTCCTCCCCAGTGCCCAACACACTGGGCTGTCTCTCACCAGGCCTTTACACAGTCTTGGCTGGCACGGTGCTTCCTCAGTTTTGATGTGCGAATGAATCACCGGGAATCCTGTTAGAAAGGAGATTCTGGTTCAGCAGGTCTGGGGTGGGGCTGAGAGCCTGCATTTCTAAGCTCCAAGGTGATACTGATGCTGCTGGTCTACAAATCACACTTTGAATTGCAAGGGCCTAGAATGCCTCTCCCTCCTCACCCTTCAAGGCCTGGCTCAAGCAACCCCTCCGCTGAGACGCCTGCACCTGCAGCAGGAGTCATAAAGCCCATGCAGACCTCCTGTGTGTGGACTGATGATCAGCACCCAGCGATGCTCACAACAAGAAGCTTCCCCACCCATGTCCCAGCAAGGCCCCTGGGAGGGCAGGGCATGTCCCCGTGCCCAGCACAGGATTTGCACAGGGGGAGGAGCAAGAGCAATCTTCAACTGAGTAAGATTGTGGGTGGTAGGGTTGTTCCCAGATCTGCCCACAGGGGCTGGTTGCTAGGTGGTTCAGATGCAGAGAAGAGCCCCCACTGGCCATGGACCACGACACAGATTCTTTTTTAACAAGACCACCAAAGGAGCACTTGTCAGAAACAGCAGGTAACCGGGAACCTAAATGTGAATATGGACCCAGAAAGGCAGAGAAGGAAAAAACACAGGCGGTGAGCCAGAGAGAAGTGGATAGAAAGACACAGAAGGATCCAGAGGGAAAGAAAAGGAAAGTCAACGTGGAGACAGTATAAAGGGAGATGCCAAAAAGGAGGGAAATAGAATTGAAAACAGAAAGAAGAGGGGACCACGTATAGAGAGAGACAAAGAGACCACATGCTCAAGAGCAAGAGAGACGGAGAGGAGAGAGGTGGGAAGCAGAGAATTCTGAAAGGAGGGGCAGGGCGGCCCCTAAGACTGTAGCCAGCTCATCCTGGAAGACACGAATCCACAGGGTATACAGCAGCTTCTCACCAAAGGACACCTGGTCCCCTGAGGGCTTCGGCCTCTTCACACCAGGATGGGCTTTGGGGCATGTGTCTGGACCAGGCAAGTCCCAGGACTCCCCATTTCCCTCTACCTCCCCAACCCATCCCCCACCCTCCCCCATAAAGTTACTAAATGAAGAAAGAAACTGGAAACAGCAATTTGGATTTTTTTTTTTTTTGGTCTAAAGACAAAGTCCAAAACTAGTAGGAAACTGAGCTAAGCCCAACAAAACAGAGGCATCACAAGCTCCACAAATGGTCAGCAAGTCACTCATCTCTGAGACTCAGCTTCTTTAGGGGCAAAATCACCAGTAGCCTCACAAGAGTGTTGAAAAATTAAACAAGTTATGTAAACTTAAGCAGAGCCCCTTGCTACAGCACACAGTCAGTGCTTCATAAATGGTCACTGCATTTGAAGTGCAGAATGGAATACACAAATATTCTCTTTATTAGATTTTTTTTAAAGCCCTTTCCTACCCTGTTTCTCCTCTGAGCCTCACAGAAGCCTGGGCATGCATTATTGCCCCATTTCACAGAAGAGAAAACTAAGAGATCTTACACCACAGCCCCAGTGCTCAAGACAGTATGAGAATTCAGGTCCACAATGGCCCCCCACCTTTTCTACTCTATCAGCTGCAGGTAGCATCAAAACTAAGGCCCGCAATACTACCCAAAGCAATCTACAGATTTAATGCGATCCCTATCAAATTACCCATGACATTTTTCACATAACTAGAACAAATAATCCTTAAGTTTATATGGAATCACAAAAGACTCAGAATTGCAAAAGCAATACTTAGGAAAAATAACAAAGCTGGAGACATAACCCTCCCAGACTTCAGACAATACTACAAAGATACAGTAATCAAAACAGCATGGTATTGGCACGACACCAGATATACGAATCAATGGAACAGAATAGAGAGCTCAGAAATAAATCCACACTCCTATGGTCAATTAATCTTTGAGAAATGAAGCAAGAATATACAATGGAGAAAAGTCTCTTCAGCAAGTGGTGTCAGGAAAGCTTGACCGCTGTGTGTAAATCAATGAAGTCAGAACACTCCCTCACACCATACACAAAAATAAATTCAAAATGGCTTAAAGACTTAAACATAAGACAGGACACCATAAATCTCCTAGAAGAGAACATAGGCAAAACACTCTCTGACATAAATTGTAGCAATGTTTTCCTAGGTCAGTCTCCCAAGGCAACAGAAATAAAAGCAAAAAATAAACAAACAGGATCTAATCAAACTTATGAGCTTTTGCACAGCAAAGGAAACCATAAACAAAACAAAAAGACAATCTACGGAATGGGAGAAATTATTTGCAAACCATGTGACTGACAAGGGCTTCATTTCCAGAATACACAAATAGCTCAACCCAATAACAGAAAAAACAAACAACCCAATCAAAAAAATGGGCAGAAGACCTAAACAGACATTTCTCCAAAGGAGACATACAAATGGTCAATAGGCATATGAAAACATGCTCAACATCGCTAATTATCAGAGAAATGCAAATCGAAACTACAATGAGGTGTCACCTCACAGTGGTCAGAATGGCCATCATTAAAAAGTTCACAAGCAATAAATGCTGTAGAGGGTTGTAGAAAAGGGAACCCTCCTACATTGTTGGTGAGAATGTAGTTTGGTGCAGCCACTTTGGAAAACAGTATGGAGGTTCCTTAAAAAACTGAACACATAGTTACCATATGATCCAGAAACCCCACTCCTGGGCATGTATCCAGAGAAAACTTTAAATTGAAAAGATACATGCACCCAGTGTTCAGAGCAGCACTATTTTCAAAAGCCAAGACATAAAAGCAACCTAGATTTCCATCAACAGATGACTGGATAAAGAAAATGTGTGTGTGTGTGTGTGTGTGTGTGCACGCGCGCGCACGCGCGCGTGTGTGTGTGAATACTACTCAGCCATAAAAAAAGAATGAAATAATACCATTTGCAAGAACATGGATGAATCTAGAGATCATACTATGTGAAGTCAGTCAGAAAGAGAAAGACAAATACCATTTGATACAACCTACATGTGGATTCTAAAAAGTAATACAAATGAACTAATTTACAAAACAGAGAAAGAGACTCAGACATAAAAAACAAGTTTACGGTTACCAGGGGGAAAGCGGAGGGGAGGGATAAATGAGGAGTTTGGGATTAGCAGATACAAACTACTATATATAAAATGAACAACAAGGTCCTACTGTCTAGCACAGGGAACTATATTCAATATCTTACAATAATCTATAATGAAAAAGAATACATGTATGTATAACTGAATCACTATGCTGTACACCAGAAACTAACACAGCATTGTAAATCAACTATGCTTAAATTAAAAAACAAAAAACAAACAAACAAACAAAAACCTAAGGCCTATACAAGATAAACACGAAATGCATTTTTTTCCTACAAGAAGTGACCAAGCCTCTACGGAAGCTGTCCCAGGCCCCGTGCAGAGATGGGCCCAGAGGTGGATGAAGTGTGGCCCTGCCTCCCTGGGAGACGAACATCACAGTGTGACCACTGCCAAGATGGACAGGAGTGATGGGAGGGCACCCCAATTGCCTGTTCTAGGCCCTGTGAGGTCCCTGCTTCTCCTGCAGTTTTCATTCTTGACAGTCAAGGATGACTGTGACCAAGAAAACATTGAGTCACAACAAGCGCTCAGATGAAAATCCAAGAGTAAAATAACCCAAAGGAACTGGGTGGTCAGGGAAGGCCTCTTTGAGAAGTGACCCTAAAGGAGACACCTGCATCCATTCACCGTGCGAAGATGAGCTAGAAAAGCAAGCCAGGCAGAGGGAACAGGCCGTGCAAAGGCCCTAATGAGAGGACAAGCTTACTGTGCTCCACGGACAGGAGGGTCCATGTGGCACAGTGCAGTGAGGGAGGCAAGGAGCGCTGCAGAGGATGAGGACCGACATCACAACAGCCTCAGAAGCCAGGACAGGAGAACAGAAAATGGAAGGAGTGCTTTCAGCAGAGAAGTGTTGTGGTACGATTTACATGCTAAGTCATACTTGCACTGGACTACAGAGAGGTGAGGGTGGCAGCAGGGAGCCCAATGAGGTGACTCCTGCAACTCCCAGGAGAGGGCTGCCGGGGAGTGGGCTGGACCGGGTGGTGGAGGCGCAGGGCTGAGCCCGGAGCCCAGTGACACCAGAACTTGGGCACTGCAGGTGGAGAACTGACAAGGGCAGTGAAAAGGGGTGGCCAGAGCAGGGAGGAGGCCGGGGAGAACCAGGAGCAGTCACTGCCCTGATGCTGCGGTGCAGGCGCTGAGATGGAGACAGACATCCGGCCACGCGGAGGCCCCGGGGACCCCAAGCCTGGAGGTGACGGAAGAATGGCTGAAAACCGAGGCAACTCCTTGAGGAAGTTTCAGCCTCAGCAGAAGCAGAGAAGTGGAACTGGAGCAGGAGCAGGAGGCGGCCTGAGCTCAAGGAAGCAGTGTGGGCTCTGAGTTTTAGGCTGAAAGGTTCTGGAGCAGTTTGTACGCTCCCTCTAGAGAGGGAGACTCACGCTGCAGGTGAGGGAACCACAGAAGCAAAGTCTCCCAGGAAAAAAGAGAGAAGGGAGGACAAGAACATGTGAGGACGGTGTAGCCTCGACAGGAGCCAGGGCCCCGCGAGCACACCTGGGAGGAGCGGGAGGAGGGCTGCAGGGAGGCTGGACCGCTCAGCACCCTGTTTCCTCCAGCGCCATCCAGCAGGCAGGCTGTTTGCAAGAAGTGAGCCTAAGGACAGACTCTAAGCCAAGCAAGGAGGGCAGCGAGCACACCAGGGGCCGTGGGCAGTGAAAAGGCCACAGGGTTAGCAGAAGAGAGGTCTTCACAAGGTCAGGTCATTGTCACCAGCATGTGAGGAAAGCCCCAACCTGAAAGAATGAGACCAAACAACAACAAATGGAAATCCACAAGCAGAAAACAGGAACACGGAATAGGAGAAAAGGTGGTTTAAAATCCTACAATCTCCGCAGAGAGGTATGATAGCATATCGCATCCATAACCAGAGACGAAATGCACGAAAAGGAACCGTGAGAGACCCTGAAAGTGCTTCTGCAAACTAAAAATCACTAAAAGTTTTAAATAAGATGGGAAAGTCAAAGAAATCCTCAGCAAACAGATCAAAAAGACAAAGAGCCAGATGGTAAAGAAAGGTAAGGAAATCAGAGGATCTATACAGAAAGCAAAACATGCAGTTAGTGGGATTTCCAGGCAAAGACAACAGAGGAAGGGTATGGGAAAATTGTCCAACGACTGATACATAAAAATGACTGGAACTGAAGGTCCTAGATCTCCAAAAACAAAGGGCTCACCAGGTACCTGGGCCAATTAATGGGGAAAAAAACCCACATGAAGGCACATCAGTGGAAAATTTCAGAACATCAGGGATGAAGAGGATAACCTGAAAGCTTCTAGAAAATAGACTAGGGGAGAGATGGGGAGAACCTACGTGAACTTTCAGGAATCAGCGTGCCACTGACTTAGCAGCAGCAGTGAGCAGAACTGGGAGACAATGGGAAACTATCATCAAAATTCTTAGCAGGATCAGCTCTGAAGGCAGACAGCCTGAGTCCAAACCCTGGCCCTGCCACTTACTAGCTGTGTTGACCATGGCCAAGTTACTTACCCTCAGTTTCCTCACCTGTAAAATGGGAATAATAATAGTCTAACACCTACTTCAATGGATTGCTGTATGAATTAATTGAAGTAGAGCACTTAGAACTATGCCTGGCACATGGCAATAAGCACTTAACAGGTTAGTCTTCTTATTAAAGTTCTCCAGCCAAGCTACTAGTCAGGAATGAGACACTTTTCAGACAAACACCCTTACTTACCTTTCTTACAAAGTCACTGGAGGATGGGCTCCAGCAAACTATGGGGTTAAACCAAGAAAAAGGAAAACACAATGCAAAGGACATTTGCCCTTTCTTTTGGCTGCTCAGAATCTGAACACCTTTCTTCTACTGGGAAAATTACTCACCTTATAAAGTTAAAAAATTCCACTCTACACCAACATACACACACACACTGAAAATGCACACAGGAGCTGAAAATTTCAGACCCCTCACAGACTTTGTATTTGCTCAATGTCACACTATCACAACCACACTGTAAAACAGTAGTCCCCCAAACTCCTTCCCTAATTTTTTCCCAAAGTACGTACCTTCATTTGGTAAACTCTGTATTTAATTTGTTTATTTGATCATTGTATCTTCTGCCCTCTAAAATGTAAGTGCAGAAACGATTGCCTGTTTGCTTATTTTCCCAGGATCTACAAGAGTGCCTAGCTCACAGCAGATGCTTAATAGAAATTTGTGGAGTGAAGAAATGATGTGTTTTCCCAGCCTCCCTTGCAGCCGAGGCACGGGCACATGACCTTCGTTCTGCCAATTAGAAGCATCCACTTGGGGGATGGCTCAAATCCATCTGCAGTGACAAAAACAAGGGGTCAACGACAGCCGGTGACCAGGGACAGTGGCTCTGCCGCCAATCTCTGGCACCCACTGTTTTCACTGCACAGCTCTGTGGCAGGATTTGGGGTAAGGTTCTTGGGGATGTAGCTTCCAAAGCTTACTAAGAAATTCTGAGAGCCACCCAGCATCCTTTTAATAAAATCTCTTCTGCTTAAACCAGCCAGAGTATATAATACGAATGTGGGGCAGGAGTGAGGGACTCCAACATCGGAGAGCATCAGTGAGAAGTCCCAGGAGGCCAGCTGTGCGGAAGTGCTCCCTGCTTCTCCAGGGCGCAGGAGAAATGGACCTAAGATAACCTGCCGCATTTGAGCATTCAGGGAAGTATGATGGACAGATGTTTGACAAAACTGGAATATTTGTTTGTTATTTTGTTTGACAAAATTGATAGAATATTTGGGGGAAAATGGTAATAGATACATAAATACACAACTAAGCAAATGAGAAAAAGAGGTCTTATTTAACCCCAGGAAAACAAAATGTTGTACCCCAAAGGAAAAGTTCCCACAGCGTGTGACTTAATTCAACATCCTGTTTCAAATGTAACCAACTATGCTGAAAAAGTAGACTCCAGAGGGTGCTACAGAAACAATTTCTAATTCCAACCCCCTGGCCACCCCACCCCCACCGGGTCTTTTAAAATCCAATCTGCAGACTTGTTCCCCATCCCTATGCCCCACCCCTGTGAAATCTCCAGAAGTTCCCTTAACTCTTTGGATCATTCTTAGGTCATAAAACATCTTCCAGACACTTTTAGTCCCAAGAACAGTCTCAGTTTAGTAATTAAGATGTCCTGTCCAGATTAATAATATCAACTCTGAGCTTCATTTATAGTCAAGCTCCTCCCCTCCCCAACTCCACCCTGCCTCCAGCCCTGAGCAGGGTGGAGGGGCGGTGTCGCCATTGCCCTTACTCTGTCTACTGGAGTAGCAGGAAGGGGCTCCCTTGCTGGGTACAGTGGGGGCTCTCTGGACTTGGATGTTCAGTGTCCACTCATGTGGGTTCCCGGGAGAAATCTGCTGTTTGGGAGACACCCTCCACCCCACTGTGTCCCATGGGAAACATCCAGTCTCTCTCACCTCTGTCTGGCAAGATGCCCTTGTGGACAGGGTGGGTCAGTCTGAAAATGACCACCAGCCAGAACCCCTGGAACACAACCCTCTGCCCATGATAACAATCATGCAGCCGCCTCTCTTCTCTCTGCCACATGGCAGCCACTCCAACCACAGCTTTCATCTTCAAGACCTTCAGGCACAGATAAACACAACATTCCTCCAACTATGGGGCTGTGCCCTGCCCTCTGAGGGAGCCTCTCAGAGCCCCTCTCATTCGAGTCTTGGTGAGGAGAAAGCAATCATCCCCTCCCTGCCCGCCTGGCATGGGGGAGGAAGTGTCACGACTTTCTCAACAACTCTCTCCAAGGAAATCCTCTCTCTCTCTCCTCTTCCATCTCAACCCTTTTACACCCTCAAGGTGTGTGCCGAGTAAGGATCTCAAAACCAGAGTTTAGTTTAGGTACCTGAAGTCCCCCTTTAGAAGCCAGTAAAGTCCCACTTTAGAAGGTAGCAGCCAATGCCTATTGTCAACACCTACTGTCTTGGGCTCAGCCAGAACCAAGCCAGCAAAGTCCTGGCAGTGGCATCCTGCTACACCCAGCCCCACCGGTGCAGCCAGAGCAGAAGCGAGGGGAGGGCCAGTGCGAGTGGGATAAGAACTGGGTGGAGGGCGGTTCAGAGAGCTAAACCCTCACCCATCATACAAGAAGCCAGCAGACAGGGAGTACAGCTGATCCAGAAACAGCAGCATAAATCCCACACAGAGGCTGCGCAGCCTGGTGGTTAAGGCTTTGCCACTCACCAGCTGTGTAACCTTGGACAAGTCACTTCCCTCCTCTGGGTCTGTTTCTTCCTCTGAAAATCGGAGATAATAACAGTAACTCCTTCATAGAGTTGTTGGGAGAATCAAAGGAATTGCACTTGTAATGTGCTTAGAGCATGACTGGACCATGACAATAAGCACCATTTTAGCCATTATTGTTTTTATTTTCGTCACTGAAGAAAATACTGGAAAATGACAACTAGTTGAAGGCAGGGCCACTGTGTTGCTCAAGCCCACGGAGCACCATCCACATAGATGGGGATCAGCGGAGCCCCCTGGAGGTGGGCACCCCAGCAGCCCTGGCTGAAGGCAGCTGCCTCTCAGGCGTGTGACAGTGAAAGCAAGGGGACTGACTCTCTTTAAAATCTCACGGTATTAGATTGATTTTTAAAACTACGTACAGCATTATTTTGCTGAAAACAAAAATTTATTTTTAGAATTTTGTTTTGTTTTAAATATCAATTTTATTTATTTATTTTGGGGGGGTAATTAGGTTTATTTATTTAATGGAGGTACTAAGGATTGAACCCAGGACCCTGTGGCCCCATGCATGCACACTCTACCATTGTGCTATACCCTCCTCCCCTATTTTTAGAAATGTTAATAAAACAAGCTCCCAAAAGAGTAATAATAGCAAACAACAGGACTTGGCAAAAGACAAAAAGAAAAGCAATGAAGGAAATGACGAAGGAAAATATTGAAAAGAAGATTACATAAAAAATTTTTATTTTTATTTCAAACTCATCATAAATACCTTGTTTCGACAGTGGACTCAAAAAATATTAGCAACAAATATGATGAACAAAATGTTACCAGTCTTAACTTACTGAGCACTTTAAAATACGTAAAGTTTTAAATTTTATAAGTAAAATATTCAGACCCCAACATAGGAGCTATGAACACACAGTATATGTTCCACTACACTAAAAATCAAATAAATGTAAAAGGAAACGATAACCAGATGTCAGTGCCACTTTCCAATTAGGAAATTACTTTGGAAACACGGGTGAAGATGCAGAAGAGTAAGTTCTCTACGACTCTGCCTGCAATTGTGAAAATTCATGCAACCTTCTAAAAAGCTATTTGGTAATATGTGAGTCAAATGTTACTAGCCTCTGCCCAGTGATTTGCAATTCTGGGAATCTATCCTAAGAAAACAATTAGAGATGCAAACGAAGATTACTGCATAAAGATAGGCACTGCAGCATTATCTATGCTAAGGGGAAAGGTGAAAAATTCTAAGCATCATGCACATGCAAGTAATATATATACATATTTGTATGTGCATCAGTTATCTCTGAGAGGCTAGACAAAAATGGGGCAGGGGGCGTTACTAGTTGCCTCCAGCAAAGGGAACAAGGAAACTGGGGACAGGAGGAAAAGAGAAGAGGAGGGCTCTTCCTAAGAGCCCTTTTTGGGCCTTCTGAATTTTGATTTATTTATTTGCTTATTTTGTTGGGGGAGGGTAATTAGGTTTATTTATTTCTTTATTTTTAGAGGAGGTTCTGGGGGTTGAACCCAGGACCTTGTGCATGCTAAGCATGCACTCTACCATTTGAGCTATACCCTCCCTCTGGGTTCTTCTGAATTTTGAACCATTTTCATGTAACGCCTATTCAAAATAACTTAACAAATTTAATAAAATGTGATACATTTTTGAATGTTTATAGAGAATTTT
Organism: Camelus dromedarius; assembly: GCF_036321535.1. NCBI lineage: Eukaryota > Metazoa > Chordata > Mammalia > Artiodactyla > Camelidae > Camelus > Camelus dromedarius. Next base: position 32,327,010 of record NC_087449.1, on the reverse strand, counting down.
AACAGCATGGAAAGGTTTATTATGTTAGAATGGTAAGTTTAAAAATATGTACACAGACTTCATTATGATCTTAATGATAACAAAAAATATTAATCTACAGATAAGCATAGAAAAAAGACTGAAAATATACTAAAATGTAAGTGGTAGTCATTGCTGGGGGTGAGATTACGAGCAAATATTATTTCCATCTTTAAAGGCTTTTATAGTTCCCAAATTTTCTACAGTAAGTATATACGACTGACATCAGCAGGAAAAATAAAGGTTATTAAATTAAACGATCTTTAAAGGGTCAGCCACTTACCAAAGAAGGATTAGGAATAAGATCAAGTAATTTGGAGAAAGTCAGGAACCCATCGCGTCTAAGCGGCTATGCAGGATCCCATCCGTAAAGCTCTGAGCGTGATTCCAGCTGCAGAGATGTGCCCGCATGAACCATCTGCCCTCTCTGGGCTGCTTGCTGGGAGAATCAGCACAACACACCCATTAGGATCTGGCCATTCAAAGGCCCCCTTTCCAGGAAGCCTAGCTTGTGAGCTCTCTGCATCCCCAGCAGAAGCCAGAACTGGTAACCAGCGTGCTGGCCCCACCTCCAAGCTGGTATGTCCATCTGCTGCCCTCTCGACAGTATGTTCCCCAAAGCAGAGGCCAAGCTTGCATTAAGCCTGCTTCTCCAGGGCCTAATAGAGAGCCTGGCCTACAATAGGGCTCCAGGAAACGTTGGCCAAACAAATGAATAAATTAAGGAATGGTATTCTAGACTAGCACTGTCCAATCGAATTTTGTGTGGTAATGGAAATGTTCTATATTTGCTGCCCAATATGGTAATCACTAGTCTCATGGGTCTACTGAGCACTGAAATGTGGCTAGTAGATGGAGGAGCTCATTTTTTTATTTTATTGTATTGTAATTAATTTAAATTTACATAGCTGTAAGTTCTTCCAATAAGAACACTTACATCACAGGGTAACTGTAAGATTACACAAGATGATCCATTAAAAAAAAAAAAGTTGATCTAGAGTCTTGCAGTGCTTGACAGATGACCACTGCCAGATATTGAAAATGAGGGGGAGGAGGAAGAGGAGGGGGGCCTCTAGCAGCCCCTGAGCCCCCACCTGTTTGGCCAGTATCACACAATGGGAATTTACCTGTCTCCATCACTCCCTTGCAAAGAGATCTGCTGTATTCTGAGTGTACAGCAGCCAGAGCCATTGAGAGAATGAAAGACTGGGGTAAGTGAAAAGGGACAGGTGTGGGGCTGGCACAGGAGAGACTCCAAAGATGTTGCAAAACAAAAACTCTGGACTTTTTATTGCCAGAGACAGGGAGAAAGGGTTTTCCCTCCCAAGAGGAAAGCTTAGACAAGCGGGAATTGACAAAAGGTTCAGGAAAAGGGCTGGCAAAAGTGTCCCCAAGCCCAGGCTGTGTAACCTGCATGGGCTCCCCCAACTGTGCCCTGAAGAAGGATGCGCTACACACCTGTGTTCCTGCCCGACCTCAGAGGCCCAGCAGTCAGCACTACCACATTCCCTGCCCCCGGACCTCACTGATTCTCACCCTAGCCTTGCTAGAGAAGCTACATATTTCCATTTTACAAGCTGGCAAACCAAGGCTCCATGAGATTGTCCAAGGTCACGACGTTCAGACTGGCTGGAGTTTAGGAGTCTGCTTAGGACAGTGAGCCAGGTGATGAGGTGGTGAAGTGAGGTCTGGGGGCCCAGCCAGGCTGGGAGGGAAACTGCAGACACTCACCCACTGCCCCCCCTGCCCCTCCCTCCTCGCTGACTGCGAACTCCATGCAGGGGAGGGCTCTGTCTCTTTGCCCACCACAGTGTCCCAGGGCTCAACCCAATTCCTGGGACACAGTAGCCATTCAACACATATTGATGAATGAACCAATCAACAACCAAACCCAGATGCAGCCCTTCCGTTTTCAGGATACTCCGCCACATGCCATCCCATATGCTCCTGACAACTGACCGGGCAGAGATCACTGTCCAAGGCTGGGACATGGAAAGCCACTTTGGGTTGCTGTCCTAAAAATATGCATGAGGAACTCAGCAGGAGGCCACACCTTGACTGCAGAAGGACAGATTAATTCTGCTGGGGTCCTGCGTTCATTCTCTTCCCTGGTCTTCCCACACTCCCTCTGCAAATCAGAAAAGTGTTCATTATAGACCCTGCTCCAAGGAGCCCACAGTTTCATCGGGAAGGGAGCATCTATAATACCTGACTGTTCAATGGGAGAAAAGTGACAAAGGGCAGTGGAAGATGAAGGAGGGAAATGGTTGGAGGAGGCAGTTTCTTGACCATGACGAATGGGGAAGATTGGACCCAAGGCCAACAGGAAGAGTTCGAGAGGACCTGAGGAAGCCCCAGAGAGGTGGCAAGGTGTGAGAAAGGGTAGGGTCTTGGAGTCAGGCCTCCAGCTGCCACCTACCAGCTCTAGAACCTTAAGCAGGTCATTTAGCCTCTGTGGGTCTCAGTTTTTCTCATCTGTAAAATGGGGATGATGACACTCATCTCCTAAGAAATGAATGGCTTCTGCTCATAGCAGGGCTCAACATATGGCAGTCATCACAGTGCCGCAGAGACCTGCAAGCACGGGGACGTAGGAACAGAACAGGAATGGCATCGGGAGATGAGGAAGTAGAATCCACGTAATTCAGCTGGATAGTAGAGTCTGAATGCAACTTCCAACCCAGTAACCCAGGGATGGGGGAGGGAGGTCTGAGCTTCCTGACCCACCCCATAAACACCTCCCTCCTGCCAGACACCAGAGCCACCACAGGTGAGTGTGTCGGACTGACCCCAGGACCTGTCAGAGTTGCACTGAAGCAGCCCACACCCACCTGAGCAAGGGAGGTAGACAGCTCCTAATCTTCCCCCAACCCTCAGTGAAGCCATGATACCAGCCACTCAGACCTGTGTCCTCCAGTGCTGGGATTATGATCCACTCTCTATAACTCCAAATTCCTTATTCTTTTTTGGAGGAAAGTAATTAGGTTTACTCGTTTATTTTTTTAATGAAGGTACTGGGGATTGAATCCAGGACCTCGTGCATGCTAAGCACACACTCTATCACTGAGTTATATATACCCTACCCCTACTCCCCAAAGTCCTTATTCTTTAATTTCTCCAGAAAAAGAAAAAAGAAGAAAACAAAACAAAACAAAACAAAACAAAACACCAGAGGTAAGGGGATGGGGTACTGCAGTGGAGGGGAGAAACAGCATCAGACCAAGTCAGGCTTGGGGACCTAGGCCCAGCTCTGTCACTCGGAAAGAGCAGTAACAACAGCTCACCTTGTCACATACCTACTATGTGCCAGCCCCAGAGCTAGGTGCTTGAGAGACTTTTCACCTGAATCCCCACATCAATTCCATGAGATAGGCGTTGTCTTCATTTTACAAATGAGGAGAACTGGAGCTCAGAGTCCAGTAAACTTTCCCAAGGTCCAGCAAATCATATAGTCAGGATCTGAACCCAGTTCTGACTCCAAAAGCCACTTTTGCACAAGCAACGTGGCCTCTCTGACTCTTAGTCTTCCCATTGGTTCATAAGGGGATTGAACAAATAATAATGATTTGGGCAGAGCATTACAGTTTACAAAACTCAAACCACAAAGGTACCCAGAGAGGGGCCAGGAAGTCAACAAAATCCCCCCAGGGGCCTATCTAAGCCTAACCTGGAATGGAGATCTGGGGTGTATACACCAATCTCTACCCCAGCAGGGATGTCAAGAGCGGGCTCCTGGCTCTCATTTCCAAGGTGGTTCTTTTTCTTTTTTTTTTAATTGAAGTATAATCAGTTATAATGTGTCAATTTCTGGTGTACAGCATAATGTCTCAGTCATGCATATACATACATATATTCATTTTCATATTCTTTTTCATTAAAGGTATGACAAACTATTGAATATAGTTCTCTGTGCCATACAGAAGAAATTTGTTTTTTATCTATTTTTATATATAGTGGTTAACATTTGCGAATCTCAAACGAGAAATCTGGGTCAGATATGTTGTAACCACCAATATCTGCTCTTTAAACCACAAGATGACACATTAAAGCAGCTAGGACTTTGCCTAGAAGGGAGGGCAGGTGTGTCACTAAGAGTTCCCACGATCTGGGCCAGTGGTTCCAGGACAGCCATCAGGCCACCAGCTCCTCCATCTGGCCCATTGCCTGGCAGCGGCCAAGAAAGGTCTGTGATAAATGAAGCCGATTCCTCCCAAAAAGGAGAGGAATGGGAGGCCCAGAGAGGTGAGAAGGCTTGGCCAATGTCAAGTCAGAGCAGGGCAGACCATGTTGTGAAGAGTCCCAAGATGGTGTGGGAAAGAGAAAAGGGCTCTGCACGTGAGAACTCCTTGTGCATTTACTGGAGTCCCACATGTGCTGAGAGCTTACTGTGAGTTCCATCTTGTAAGAAAAACAAAGACCTAAAACTCAGCTTCTCCCTTTCAGACTACAAGCTCCTAGAGGGTAGAAACTGGGTTGGACTCCATTCTCAACCTTCCTTGACACCCACTTTGAGCCAGGCCCTGAGCTAGGCACATGGGGTGCAGAAATAATGAGACACTGCCCCACCCTCAAGGACACATAAGTAAACGGAAAATTGTCAGAGTGTGACCTGTGCTACAGCAAAAGGATAAGGGTTGTGGGTGCCAGAGCTCTAGCATAACCGGAAGAGGTGGCACCTGAGCTGGGTCTTAAGAATAAGCAGGAGTCAGGTTGGTGAAAAGGAAGAGGAGGAAGGCCCTTCGAAGAGGTTCTGTTTACCAAACATTTACATGGTAGCAATGACAATAATAATCTCAACTTTAACTGAGCATCTTACCATGTGCCAATCTCTATATTTAAGCACTTACACGTATATTAACTCATTTCATCCCTGTAACAGCCTTTTGAGACCATTACTATTATTATCCCCATTTTAAAGATAAGAATATGGAGGCCCAAAGAACCTAATAACTTGCCCAAGATCCCCAAGTTAGTACCCAGAACCAGAATTCAAACCTAGTGGTCCAGTACCATGCCTACGGCCTCAATTAGCACCCTATATGCTTCTCAGATACATACATTGTGCCAGATCTGGTACTGGATGCAAGGGTACGAAGATGAATATTTGAGTATTAACTATTTTACATTCCAAAAATGATTTAAGGAGGCACAAAATTGAATAAAAAGAAGCTCAGAGTGTGTAATGACAGAAGGACAAGTAAAGAGAAAATTCCAGGTCTGAAGCCGCATACGGAGAAGTCCTGCACTGTTAAAGGACAAGCAAACAGGCACCCAGAAGAGATGGAACTGGACCGGCCACGATGCCTTGAATGCCAAATCAAGGGGCTCGTATTTTTTCCACCAGTCGCCGATCTACAAGCCAAGCTGTAATTTCAGGAGAGAGCTTTAAAGCATGTACCAAAGATTGTCTGTAGAACAAATCAATGTCTCTACGATATATGAGTGAGTGGTTGATAAAATACAAATCTATTTTAAAGATCTCTGAAAAGCCCTAGGTATCTTCTCCACCAACAGATACTACAAATATAACCACTATCATGTGGACAAGGGATAGAAATTTTTGTCCTTGTATTATGAAAACTCGGTTACCTCTGCTGTCAGGGATGGGAAGTAACAAAAAGGTTTTAAACAAGGAATTCTTTGGATTCTGGGTCTGGGATTTTTGCCCTCAACCCACTCTATACCCCCACCTCTCCAGCTGGAAATCAACCATCTGAAGGCCCAAGGATGAGCCTAGCCCAGCGAGAAGCTCCAATGCAGAGATATTCTCACAAAGAGAGCTACGTAAGTACAAATGACTGTTTGATCAATCATTGGGCCTCAGCGTGGGATTTGGTTAGAATTAAAGCCATCTGGTGGGGGTGGGGGGGAGGTGGATGGGGGAGGAGACAAGCAGGCGGGAAAATGACCCACCCCCTCCCCCAAAAAGCATTGTTAAAATATAACAGGGGGAAAAACAGTAAAGCCTCTGCTGTTATTTCAGCCTAAGCCACTTAATCCTTCAGCACATAAAGCAACTTATTTTATGACCTTTTCCCTTTAAAAAGTAAATCAGAAGACGCTGCCTTGAATTCAGATATCTCTGAAACACACTACTCATCCCTCCCAGTGAAATATCCTGTTTCATAAACCTTCTTCGAGATACTTGAAACTGCAGATCACTAAATGCCTAGCTTTAGGCATCTGACATTCCAGAGAATTAATATTTAAACTTATTATAGGAAAAAAGAATTGAGTTTGGTTGAAGCATGAAATATTTAATAGTGTCTCCAAATTAGAAACCCTATTTTGTTTCGCACTGGAAATGCCAACGTTATTACCTGGGCTTTGCACTCAAATAAGATAAAATGCAAAGGCGGTCTTGAGATTAAACACACAATTACGGCTGTTTTCTCCAGAGAGAAGGGGAGCGAGACAGGTTTGGGGAGTGGAAGCGATTGAGTTTCATTTTTACGATACACTTAAAATTATATTATCATTCTCTGCCTTGAGGGTTGGATTTGAGAGGGCTGAAGCTACTTAACCACCGAAAACTGTGTCAAGATCGGTGAATCCACAGAGGCCTATTCACCAGCTCGGGGAAACCTTCTACGTCTCGGAATGGGCCCGCTGCTGGGCGAAACCCGGGAACTTTCTTTTCTCGCTAGGACAAAAGTATTAAGTGGTTTGGGATAAAAATTAAGCTTCAATTGACACAGTGGATCCTGGCAGCCTCTGCTGGCACGTGTAATTTATTTACAGGGTTGGAAAGTCGGCAAAATACATCATCAACTCTTACACAAACTTCTACTAGGTATTAAATACCCAAGCCTCAGAGAAGTAATTCATATAGTCCAGCAACGTTCCAAAATAAACCCAATCTCCAGCCCTCCAGAGAGCTTAAAACAGCAAGTGGGATCTGTATTTTTAAAGTTGGGTTTAAAATATTCCCTGGCTTCTTGTTAAAAGCCTTATTTGCCATCTAACCTGTTATTTAAAAACAAAAACAACAATATCTAAAAGTGATCTGGTTGCTAAAAAGACACAAATAGGAAGAGGCTGGGCCACCGTGCAATCAGGCCATCCCTGAGACTTATTCCTACTCTCCCTTTCAGCCCCAGTGTCAATATCCAAAGGCAAAGAAGCCTTGGGCAATAAAGACTCCTACAATTTCAACTTTAGAAGCAGTATGATCCCTCGAGGCTGCGCACACTCACGCACATTCTCCCGCGTGCAAGCCCACAGACACAACCTTCCAGAGGGGGTTGTATGGCTCATTCATCATTTGACACAAAAAATTCATTTCCCACAAACTCTCAAGTCCGCTCTTATCCCTGGCCTGTTCTCTCTCCCAAGGCTTTCTTCATCCCACCAAGCATTTAATAAGAAATAATTATTTAATAGATCCTGAGCCATCATGCCCAGTGAAGCATGCATTCTACACACCAGGCATGGTGGGATCATGAGGAATTCTCTTCAAACAGATGTCTTCAAAAGCTGTGGAAAGGAGACAGCAGCCGGAGACTGGGCAAGGAATCCCCCCAAACTGCCTGAGGCTCAAATACGGACTTGAACCTGTAACCTGTGGAAGGGCAGGGCAGGGGGTGCCGCTGCTTCTGAGAAGGGGCTGCTTTTAGGGGGGCCCTCCATAGTCCTAGAGAGGCCTTGCCCGAGGACCCCATCTCACAACTGGGAACCAGTGTCCTTCCCCCTAATTTCTGCAGCAGAGTAATGGGCAGAGCCCTAACAGAGACAGAGTCTCCCCTTAAAAATCACACTTTGGCCTGTTAGCTGAGACTCAGAAGGCTACTCCGGGGACTGGTTGTCTGGACCAACCTGTGGCCTTCTGCTGCCTCCCCCATGGTTCAGGGCACACTCTTCAGCCACAGTGACCCCTTGCCACTGCTTGGGTTTTAAAGACAGTCTAAAGCACAGGCTTTACAGTCAGACAGAGCTGGGTTCAAATTCCAGGCCCAACAACCTACCACCTATACAGTGAGTCGCTGTGAATTAAATAGCGAGCTCATTATTTGGACATATCACTTAACCTTTCCAAGTCTCATTTCCCCCCTCTGTAAAATTAGAATAATACCTTCCTTCCTCAGAGGGTTATTGGGCATCAAATGCAATCACGGCAATAGAGCAGCAAAGAGTAGGTGCTCGATAAAGGTTAGCTGACCTCCCTCCCTCTTCTGGTTCCTTCTGTGGTCAGCTTCAGTGGTCAAGAGTTCCAAGGAGAGATCAAGTCCAGAAACTGACCTCTTTCCATACCCTAGATCCTTCCCAACCATTCCAGCCGAGTTCATGTGGAATCCTGGAGCATCAAAGCAGAAGGGACAATGCATCATCCCATCGAACTGCTTCCCATTTTACAGATGAGGAAAACGAGACTCAAATCCAAGGGCATGGCCAACGTGCACTGAGGCTGTACAATGGCGCATGTGTTTGCTCCAGACAGGCCCAACCATAACCACCAAATAAATTCAGGCCATACAGGAAATGCATTATTCAGTGAGCGGACTGAAGGTCTCCTCTCAGCGCATCTGACTCAAATGCTGACTTTAAAACACAGCTCGTAATGCTAACACAATCCTCCTCGATCCACCGGAAACCTTCTGAAGGAATAACCCTTTGGAGTTCAGTGGAAGACGGGGAAAAGAAGAAAACAGATGCTTCAAGGGACTTTAAACTCAAAGACCACTGGGTTAGGGTGGTATTTTCTCCACCCCACCCCACCCCAGGCCTCTGTTTTCTTTCAGTTTGTTATAAATAAGGCTTTAGGAGACCAAAGCAGCCACAAAACTCACTCCCCGCTCCTTTCTGCTTTCCTTAACTCAGTAACTCAGCTATCAGTCCCGGACTTTGCTTCTAATGCTGAAAGCGTTTTTTTTTTTTTTTCCCCTCATTGTAAACTATTAATTCGGGCAACGGCTGTTGATAAACAAGAAGTCCGTTTTTAAACTGCTAGAATCATTAGCACAGGAAAGGCGAGCAGCACAAATATTTCAGGAGTTTGCTCTTTTTTCCTGGCCCTGGTATTACAGCTGGGCTTTCTGCATGTTGCAGTTGAATTTTTCAAAGCCCATGGCAGAACTTGTTTCATTTCTTCTCCCTCTTGAATCGAATGTCTTTGTTTCTTTAATTGCAAAAATAAACTACCCCCTACTAAAAGAAACAACACAAGTCTCTAAGTCCAAACTAAATGCAACTAAAATCTGTATTAGGAAAAAAAATTAGCAAACCACTCATTATAATTTAACTTTCAATAATCATCATATACATAAGGTACGGTTGTATCTCCACATCAGCTTCAAAACAAGGACTATTTTTGCAGGAAAAAACTGAGAAAAGGAAGGGAAATGATCCTCTCTATGCAAAATCCATGTTAGCGACAGTCGCTGGTCAATTTACAAATAAAGTTGGTATTTGTTTGTTGTTGTTGTTTTTTTTTTTCTAATTCTTTCCAAAAGAAGGATTGAAAACCCTATTTCAAACTTTAGTTTCTCCCCTTTTCTAGGATGCTGGCCAAACTCCACAAAATAAAACCAAAGAAAATGATGATAATTATGGAACATTCAGAACAAAGAATATATTTTTTTAAATGATTCATTGTGCACTTATGCCCGTAATGGGATTTTAACGCACTATAAAAATAAGTGTGCCGGCTCACTTAGCTTCTCACGCAAATGTAGCACAGGGAGATGAGTAACTCAAAGATGGGGAGAGTTTTTGTTTTTGTTTTTTTCAGAAGTATGAAGGAAAACCACGGCATATAAAGTAACCTATATTTTTTAATCACAGAGCAACACAGTTTATCCATATGACTGCACAGCTAAGACAGTCCTGAGACCTCAGCCCAGCTGGGCACGACAGGTAAGCGACTCAAACAACTCAGCCTACATGAAGCTACGATGTCATGCGATGGTCCCTTTCCATTTTGCACGCCAAGTCTTAGCAGCTTCTACAGAGCTTGGGACGCAGGAAGCGAAGAGAAGTTCTAGCTACACAAGACTGTTAGGGAATCTTTGGGAATAATATTTCCACTACATGTCTATAGAAGATTTGTCAGATACATAATTCTTAAAACTGTAGACGCAACATGTTGCTATCTCATCTGTGTCCTCACACACATACATGCTTCTCTTTGTCTCACTGAGCCTGACATTTGGCCAGCAGGTTTTTCTCCCCCTTATTTGAAACCTCAAGCACTGAAAAAATTTGGATCTGATTATTTCCGGATCACAGGACCAGCACTTTAAAATGGATGAAATGCAAGCAAATTGCCCACTAGAGCCGGAGGGGGTAGATGCTTTCAAAATAACTCATACCTTTCTATTACGGATGCGCTAGGCCCTCCAAGGCCTCCCCAGAATATCACGGTGGCATCTGATTCAAATGAAGAAACTCTACCAGGTAATGTCACCAAAACCATCCTGTCTTACTCTCCACCACCACCAGCCCCTAATGCCCCTACACACAATCTACAATAGCTTTCTTTTTTGTTTTCCTTTTTAAGCAAAAAATATATATATGCTAGCTTCTTTTTTTAAAAGTTGCAAGATTGACTACTTTTTAGCATTTATTGCCACGTGTTGACGGTTGTTTACTGATGGCAGAGTCCAAATTTGTTATTATTATCAGCCTCCTTTTTATTGCCAGGACGTATCCCATCTCAGCACACGGTGAAAAGGGCCCAGTGAGTCGCTGAGAATTAAATAGTGAGCTCATTATCTGGTTTGGTCTGGAAGCAGCAATTCTGGTCAAATGGAATCATCTGGTAAACTAAGCTGTTTCCTAACGATGGCACAGAGGCTAGTGACCAACTGTTGAAGATTTGACACAGAAGAAATACTAAAAGCAAAAATATGTTAGATTTTCTGAGAATGTTCAGGAGACCATCATGAACTCCAGCTCTCAGCTGCCAACACACACATGGTTCAAAGTACAAGTCGTGGACCCAGAATCAAAATTTGGAACAGGAAGCCTTAGAAGCTGCAACTTACTGTCTGTAGCTTCGAGCACATCCTTGAACTTTAATGCCTTCATCTATAAAATGGGAATCACAGTAATAAGGGCCAGTAGCTGCCCGGTAATTTACAGACTGCAAAGCGCTTCTCCATCTGTCCCCTCAGAACAGCTCACAAGGTAGGCAGAGCTCAGCTGGAGTGGGGGCAGATGAGGGAATGTGCGGGGACACACACTGAAAACTGCAAAGCACTGTGCACAGGGGATGAGCATCACTGGGACATCGCCACAAAGCTGACCGGCTCCATCAAGCCCAGATGTTTACCTTCTTTCTTTGTCAGGACTTTCAAAAGCAGAACATCGAGTGTTTAATAATAAGAAAGAAAAAAATGCAGCATCTGGTAATTTGGCCTTTTTAGCTGTTTGGAATCTAGATAAACGGGACTCTGCCATAAACAGATTGTGATTCTTATTGTAAATGATGACAACGTTAGTCCATGATGTTGCACCGTTCCCAGTGCCTCCTAATTCTAGAGCTGGAAACACAGAGGACCCCAACATTACAGATCGCTGCTGGATTCAAGAGCTTACTCCCTTCCTCGGCTTAGGGTCTGCCCGAAGCAGAAGGCAGATCACCTGAAACCTGATTCCAAACCAAGCAATATTGTCTTCTCTCCGGTCACTGGGCAGCAGTGGCCACAAAAGACCTGAAGCTTGGCTCCTCTCAGCTTCCCCTGGCTAGTGCACCAGAGTTAAAGTGCTTAAAGTCAACATTTAAAAAAATCAAATCTCTCTCCCTCCGCACACTACGCTCTTTATCTGAAGTATCACTGACCCTAACATGGTGCCCTGCAGTGACCCCTTCTACCTTTCACGTTTATGAAGCATTCTTACAACAATTGTTTCATTTTCCCTTGGGAGGTAAGCATTATTACCACTCGTGCAAATAAAAAACCAGAGGTTGATAAAGTTAAACACATTACAAAAGTAATCCCCAAAATAACCAGGCACTGACACGGCCCTTTCACACTCGAACGCTAACTCTCTCCTCAGTCTTTCCAAGTAAGCCTCATGGTAGATTTACAAATGAGGAAACTAAGGCTCAAAGAGTGAAATAAATTTCCTCAGGTCCCACAGATCCTAGGTGGCAGAGTCTTGCAATTTCCAGCACAGTTAATAGATATTTTTCAATTGGTATTCTTATCTGTCTGTTTCCAATAAGCCTGAGACTTAAGCTAGACACCAAACATTCAAAGGGTTACAAAGTCTACGAAATATTTGGGTGGGAATAGGGGAAGTAAGAAGGTTTCCTTTATGGCCTTTTTAAGAAGGCTGCCCAGCTCTGGTTTTGTCTCAGACCACTGGGGGGCCTGACTGTGGGGAAGAATTTGCCTAGAGGGACAGAGCCCAGGTCCATCAGCAATGGGCTGGCCAGAGACCCACACCCAGCAGGCTTCAGTTTCCTCATCTTTTAAATGGGTGTGACAAATCCTACCCCAACAGCCACATTGGAGGCTGTGAAGAAAAGTTAGAAGCCTCTTACAAAAAGCTTAGTCAGTACAACCATCTTAAGGCACAAAGAAAGAGGTGCTTCCTCCCATTCTTTTATCCTCCTCTGCCCTTTCCAAATACAATCCTGATTGAAAGACCTCATATTTCAGACATTGGGTGTTTATGGATAAAAATAATTGGGATCTGGGGGAATGGAAGAAGGAAGGTGGTACACAGCGCATCTAGATGAAAAGTCTCTAACCACCGCTTGGAACAAAGGCTGTGTTTGGCAAAGTCATTCACTAGGTCTGCAGAGAACTGGATCTTCAGTTGACAGCTATTTTTTTTAAATAGAAAATGTTTCAGGAGGGTATCTGTTTAAGGGAGAATTGTTTATGGAGGGGGGCAAGCGAGGGAGCTCAGGGCAGCAAATATTATTCATGTCTTACTGCACAGCCCTCCTCTCTCCCTAGTAAATGAGAACCTTGCGTGTGTGTTCCAGCAATAATACTCTAAAGGCATTTTTTCTATATCTGTCCTTTAAAAAGAAAACCTCTACCTCTTGGACAAGAGACTGACATTTAAAACAACTAGACAATGCTCTCCTACAAAGTCAGGTGTTTTCATTAAAAAGAAAAAAAACTGCATTTATTTCATTTGACCAGTCTTTGAATTGAGTTGTTCCTCCCCCTCCCCCAGAAGGAGTTCTCATCTCTAAAAGCAAGCCGCCCTACCTTTTCTAAGTTGCTGCAGCTAATTGATGCTAAAGCAGTGAAGCTTACAGAGCCATAAAACAAACATTTTGTCCTCCTTAATAATCAGCTGGAAATAGAACCAAGAGATCCCAAATACTAAAATAATAAAATCCCAAAGCTTTAGTTTCTCCCAGGAGAAAGAAGGTGACACAGTACTTCAACAATTTCCCCAATTTCTGGTTAATTATCTGTCAGCGTGAAACTTATAAATAATGGCTCAATAATAATTAACTGCGATGAGAAGAGCATGTTCATGAGAATCCAGCCTCATAGCTGACTTTGACCCATTAATTACACTGCAGCCTGTACCTTACACCCAAGAGCCTCACTGGGTAGAGGAAGGGTACTGCAAACCAACTTTTGACCAAAGACTATCCTTCTGAAGCATCAAGTACAGAACAGCCATTGTTAAAGTCAGGACTTGACTCAGGCTAGATTATAGATTCATAAAACGTTCCATCAGGAATCCAGAAATCATCTGGTATAATTAATCCCTTACTTGACAGATGGGGAAACCGAGGTCCCAAGAGGGGAGGGTCTTGCTGAAGTCTTCTGGTTTTTGTTACTGAGGGAGACTGGAATACTTCAAAGTATGCCTTTTGTAGGCTCAGAGATAGACATACTCGAGTTGCTACTCACCCTAATTTATAATAGGATTTTGACAAGTTTCACACAACTTTTATCAGAAACATACAGAAGCAAAATTATGTAATCTGAGCTTTCTATACACACATCTCCCCTAAAATAGGCTTACTGAGTTTAAATTAGATGCTTCCTTAACAGTCATGGTTTCAGAATGACCAGCGAGTCGCAAACAACTAGAGAGAAACTGATGAACTCAGGACAAAGTTCTACCAAGTTCCTGGGAGGATTCTGACAAAGGCCTGCGATGGAAACGTCAGGCAGCTCGAGTCCCTCCACACCCGCCGCCAGGCACGTTGGCGGGGGCAGACTTACCCTTCCCGGCGGCGGCGGCGGCGGCGGCGGAGGCCTTGGACGGACCGTAGTCTCGGGGGCTCCGGGGCCGAAGGAGGTCGTGGGCGCGCGGTGGCGCGGGAGGCCGGGGCAGCAAGTCACGCGGACCTCCATCCCCGCACCCCCCGCCGCTCACGGTGACCCTGAAGGCCATGTGCGGGCCAAGGCCAGCGGGCCCCCGGATGGGACCAGGAGCGCCGGGGGCCTCCTTTGGCCTCTTGTCTGAGTGCGCCTCGGCCACCTCGCAGTGCATGGCGCCGGGGCGGGGCGCACCGTTGGAGGTCGCTCAGGGTTCCTGGGGAGGGGAGAAAGCACAAGCGCGTCAGAACGAGCGGAGCGGTCCCCTTCTAGTCCCGGGGCCGAGATTTGAGCAGGTCACCATCCTCGGTTTACTCGTCGTCTCTAAAACGGGTTAGCGCCACCACACTCCCCTAACCTGAGAAACCTACCTGATCCACGTAAAAGCCCCTTCCAGGGCGCAGGAGCGGCTGGCACGTCTTTCCCTGGCTTGTGGAGGACTCGGCCACCCAATCAGCCTCCACCGCCCTCTTTGGACGAATGGGGAAACTGAGGCCCCGAGAAGGGAGAGCGCCTGTGCGCGTCACCCAGTGAGAGACGGAGAGTGCAGCAACCAGAGATTCCTCGGGCAGGGCTCTGGCGAAGCCGCAGAGACTGCTCCGGTCGGGTCACGGGCTGCACGCCTCACCTCGTGGGCGCTGTGAGAACCAGTTGCGCACAGGGACCGCGGACTGCGCACACACGGGCCAGGGCGCAGACCCTCTTTGATTCCCCACCCCCCACCCCCCAAGCCCTGAAAGTGGGAGTCGGAGGATGGACGCTCACTCGTGCGACTCCAACCCATTACAGGCACTAAGACACGCACACTCCCACGCGCAGTTGAGAAAATGAACCAATCGCGCGTGCAAACTCGCACAAAGTCAGTAGCCCATGCACGTCAGCTCCCACGCACACCACGCACGCTGCAAATGCACACTTGGGGACACGGCGTGTCACACATACTACCCTCATTCACCCGCTCAGACTCTCAGCAACACTAACAGCCGCAGTCTCATACTCCACATGCGCGCGCGCTGGGTGCCCTCCACAGAGCCTCGGGCCTTCCATCACCCCTCCTGGAAAAGGGCCCCGGGCCCCCAGTCTCTCTTTTCCCCTCGCGTTGCCCGCACCATCCCAAAACTCCTCAATTACAACGTCCCTGGGACACCAGCCTCGGATGTCGGGCCGGGCGACCGCCCCCTTCCCGGCTGCCGGCCGCGCCCCATCTCACCTCTCCCCGGCTCACCTCGCTCGGACCGCTGCAACTCGCTCGCGGGGCGCAAGGCTCCGCGCGCCTCCACTGGCGCCGCAGCCCCCACAGCCGCCGCGTCCAGCGGGGCGGCACCCCGGGGCGGGGGCGGGGCCGAGGCCTACCTGACAGCCGCTCCAGCCACTGGCTCGCTGCGGCCGCCCCGCCGAGGCCAATCGCGGCGCGAGGGAGGGGCCTCCGCGCCTTGGGGTCGGGGCCAGCCGGGCGCTAGGCTGGGCTGAGGGTTTGACAGGCGGCGGCCGGTGGCAGCCGGCGGTGCTCCGTGCTGCCCGGTCCCCCTCCGCGGCTGCCGATCATGGCGGGGCGGCGCCGCGGGCGGGAGAGCCTGGGCACGGTCTCCGGGGCTGGGCCGGCCAGGGTAGCGGAGCCCACTGGGTGTCAGGAGAGCCGACCCCAACCTGGCTCTTCTTTCCCAGTGGCCTTTACCAGTGGCTGAGGTAGGACCCTTCCTCTGTCAGGTTCAGTTTTCTCCCCGTCAGATGGGACCAGACAATCCTGCTAACGTGGAGGCAGTGGATGTGAAAGTGCTTTCAAATTTTCCTGCAGAATCCAACCCGCTCACTCCGGAGCTCCCACACATTTCACAGCGGTCTGCAGCGAAGTTGGGCCCCGAACCCAGAGCTTTCGAATCACTTTTCTTATGTTTTTGCAGTGTTTTTCACCGAAAAGAAACCAGGCTAGAGGGTCTCATTCCTAAGTTAAAAGACAAACAAAAATAGATACTTGGATCGCAACTAAAAAATACTCCAATTGAATCTGTGAATCTGTCTGGGGTTAGGGTCCCAACACCCCAATTTTTCGCTACCTCCCACAAGATCCCTACAGCCCTGGGGGCTGAGACCCACTCCTCCAAGTTCCTCCAGGGTCTGGATCCTGTTCCCCTGTATTCTGAGCTCCCCTCACAGACAGCAGTGTCCCAGCGAGCTCTGCCCAATGGACGAAGAACAAGACTTCTGGGAGACTGGAAACGGTAGCTCAGTTTCCTTCCATGAGCCTCAGTTTACTCCAGTGTAAAATGGGGCTATTCACCCAGGCCAGGCCTATCTTCCAAGGCTATTGGAGGCCCCAGCCAGGCCCTTAAGATGGTCCCTGCATTTCGTGTTGGCCTGCGCCACTCTACACTGTTGGCTGGTGAACTGGGCCCACTCCGAGGGCCCTGCCTGGCTCCCCAGTCTGTAGAGAGGGGTCTGGTCTCTTTGACCTTGGTCTCTAATTGAAAAATGTATGTGGAGCCCCTCCCTACTACACAGTAGGCAAGGTCTCACAACACAGGGTAAGAGACCTCAAGCAGCATCCTCGGATTCTTGGAAAACCAGGATTTTAGAATTACAGAATCCTAAAATCTGATTTCCTATCATTGATTAAATATAGCATCTTCCAGTTAGAGAGCCATCATGGTGAGAAGGACCTGGAGATTTAGTTAGACCCACCCCTACGTTCAGAGGTGAGAGGATGTGACTGGCCCACAGTGGCAGAGCCGGCCCTGGAATCCAGGCTTCCTGACTCCCAGTCCAGTGCTCTTCTTCCTATACCAGCCATCATGCCCCTAATAGTTACAGGATGTCAGCCAACCCCACCCATTACACACAGGCCAAGGGCAATGGGCTGCATAGGGCATCACAAGGGTCTTGCCTCCATCCAGGGGTTTGGACTGGAGATTACTGCTGCTTTTATGGCAGGAGGGTAAGAGGTAAAAAAGAGTAGGAGTAGCTCACCAACCCGTCCAGTGCACCACCAAGTGATCCTCCCTCATCCCCTCACTCTTCTGTAGGGGTATAAGCATATATTTAGCAAATGGTTGAGCCAAAAATAGACATCTCGAAGTTTAGGGTCTCCTGTGTCCTGGAGACATGAGGAAGGAGAAGGAATAGAGGTAATGGCTGTTTCACTGCTTCCCCTACCTCCATTTCTTGCTGCAAAAGAAGAATTAACATTCACTGGTGAACTGACTAGGTGCCGTGTACTATGGCTGACAGTCTCCATAGGTAATTTCATTTAATCCTGACAACTCTGAGAAAAAGAGGTTATCCTTCCCATTTTATAGGTGAGAGAATAAAAGCTCAAAAGTAAGTGAGTTACCAAAGTTCTCACAATCAAAAGTGCTGCCTCCCATATATCTACAGCCAACTGATTTTTGATATGAGCACCAAAACCACTCACTGAGGAAAGAATAGTCTCTTCAACAAATGGTGCTATGACAACTGGATATCTACATGCAAAAGAATAAAGTTGGACCCCTATCTCAAACCATATACAAAAAGCGGCTCAAAATGGATCAATATCCTAATATAGGAGCTGAAACCATAAAACATTTAGAAGAAAACATAGGGGTAATCTTTGTGACCTTGGATTTGGCAATGGATTCTTAGATGTGACACCAAAAACACAAGCATCAAAAGAAAAATTAAATTGGACTTCATCAAAATTAAAACCTTTTGTGCATCAAAGGACATTATGAGGATAGTGAAAAGACAACCTATAGAATGGGAGAAAAATATCTGCAAATCATACAACTGAGAAGACTCTAGTATCTAGAATATATAAAGAACTCTTACAACTCAACAACAACAACAAAAAACCCAATCCAAAAAATGGGCAAAGGGCTTGAATAGATACCTCTGCAAAGAAGATATACAAATACAAATGGCCAACAAGTACATACATGAAAAGATGCTCAACATTATTAGTCACTAGGGAATGCAAATCAGAACCACAGTGAGATGTCACTTCATACTAATTAGGATGTCTACAATTTAAAAATTAAAAACAAAAATAACAGAAATAACAAGTGTTGGCAAAGATGTAGAGAAAGTGGAACCCTCATACATTGCTGGTGGGAATGTAAAATGGTTCGGCCATTGTGGAAAACAGTTTGACAATTCTTCAAAAAAAGTTAAACATGGAATTACCATATGATCCAGCAATTCTACTTCTAGATATACACCCAAAAAAAACACTGTTGTAGAAACAATCCAATATTCATCAATGGATGAGTGTATAAACACATTGTGAATATATATATATATATATATATATATATATATATATATATAAAACAAGAAATGAAGTACTGAAAAATGCTACAATGTGGATAAACCTCAATAACATTATGCTAAGTGAAGGAAGCCAGACATAAAAGGTCACTTATTGGATGGTTCCACATATGTGAAATATCCAGAATAGGAAAATCCATAGAGACAGAAAGCAGATTAGTGGTTGACAGGGGTTGGGGGGCAGGACCAATGCAGAGTATCTGCTTAATGGGTATGGGTATATATTTCCTTCTGAGGTAATGAAGAAATGTTGAAACTGGGTAGAAGTGGTGGTTTACTAACTACATTGTGAATGTACTAAATGCCACTGAATTGTTCACTTTTATATGGCTAATTTATGTTATATGAATTTCACTGAAATAAAAAATTTTAATTGAATTGAAATTAAAAAATTGCCCACCTGAATTTAAAGCCTGGGCTTTCTTCATGCATTTCAGGACTTTCATTAGGGGCAGTCCACAAGGGCTTCTACAATGGTTGTAGCTCTAGCACGATCAAGCTGAGGGACATGAGAGGTCACCATCCCAGGTTCTTGATACTACACCTGTCAAATAAAGGTGAAAACACCTGGCCCACCAGAGCTTCCGTGGAGACTCAATGAGAAGCTGGAAAAAGATAAAATCAACCAGAAAATGAAAAGTGATGATGATGATGATTAATGAAATACCCAACTTACTTCTCCTACCATTTCTAGAATTTGTCTTATAACTTGAAGATGCTCTTTTAAAAACCAAATAAAACAAACCCTGGAGAATCCCAATGTGAAACACAGTCACAAAGGGCCAGTGAGGATGTTTTACATAAAAACTCACATATGATTAGAGAATAAAAACCACTTAAACTAGGAATAGGAAAAAAAAAACTTCCTTAACTAGGTAAGGGCATCAACAAAAACAACAGAACAAAACCTACAGCTAACATCACACATATACAGAGCCTGAATGCTTTCCCTCTAAGATCAAGAACATGGTAAGGGTATCTAACTTCAGTATTCCTATTCAACACTGTACTAGAAGTCCCAGCAAATGCAGTAAGGCAAGAAAAAATAAATAGAAAGGTGTACAAGCTGGAAAGGAAAAAATAAAACTGTTGACAGGCAACATGATCATCTATGCAGAAAATTTCATGGAATCTACCAAAATAAAAAAGCTCCTAGAACTAATAAATGAGTTTATTGAGATTGCAAGATATACTTTAATTTAAAAAAATCCATTGTATTTATATATACTAGCAATAAACAATTAGAAATGAAGTTTTTAAATGTCATTTAAAATAGCACTGAAAAATTATATACTTAGATATTAATCTAACAAAACATGTGCAGAATCTATATGCTGAAAACCACAAAATTCTGACAAAAGAAATTAAAGAAGATGTAAATAAAAGAAGAGGTATATCGTGTTCATGGTTTGGAAGATTCAGTTTTGTTAAGATGTCACCTCTCCCTAAATTAATCTTAGATTCAGTATAACTTCAATCAAGATCCCAGTAGGATTTTAAAATAGAAATCAGCAATCTGATTCTATAATTTATTTGGAAAGGAACTAGAATAGCCAAAACAATTTTGAAAAAGGAGAACAAAATTGAAGGACTCACTTCTTGATTCTAAAACTCACTATAAAGCTACAGGAATCATGACAGTATGGTATTATACATGTCAATCAATGGAACCCACATATGGGTTTCTATTCTATGGAACCCACGTATGGCCATATGCTTTTGTCAGAGGTACAAAAGCAATTCAGTGGGAGAAGATAGTCTTTTAACAAACAGTGCTGGAACAGCTACACATACATTTGTAAAAAATGAATCACCTGTACTTCACACCCTATGCTCCAAATGGACCAAAATGCAAAGCTACAACTTCTAAAAGAAAACACACAGAAAATCTTTGTGATCTAGGTTAGGTAAAAAAAGTAATTAGACAATGATGTCAAAAGCACAATCCATAAAATAAAAATTTTTAAGTGGGACTTTATCAAACATAAAAAATTTTTGCTCTGCAAAAGATTCTGGCTATGAAGAGAATGAAAAGACAAGCCAGAGACTGGGAGAAAATACTTGCAAATCATTTAGCCAACAAATGACTTGTATTCTGAATATATAAAGACCTCTTACAACTTAATAGAAAGAAAACAATCAAACATTCTAAATGGGGAAAAGATTTGAACAAATATTTCACCAAAGAAAATACGCAGATAGAAAGTAAGCACATGAAAAAATGCTCATCGTTATGGAATGCAAAGTATAAGCATGTTGAGATACCACTACACACCTTTAGAATGGTTAAAATTTAAAAACAAGACAAAAAGCTAACAATATCAAATGCTGGCAAGGGTATGGAGCAACTGGAACACTCATACATTGCGGGTAGTATTATTGTCATATTATTCCATTCCGGGGATTTCCCGGAAACAGTTTATCATTTCTGCAACTGGGAGACATTTGGTTTCCCATTTTTGAGGATTACAAATAAAGCTGTTAAAATCTTCATGGACAGGTATTGATGTACGTAACAACATGGATGAATCTCAAATGCGTTACACTAAGTAAAAGAAGCCAGACTCAAAATACTACAGACTGTATGATTCTATTTATGTGACATTCTGGAAATGGCAAAACTATAGAGAACAGATCAGTGGTTGCCAGGAGTTAAGGATGGAGAGCTCCTGAAAAATCTGACTGCAAAGGAATGAGGAAATTTGGGAGAGGAAGGGTCAGTGAGAAAACTGTTCTGTATCTTATTGTGGAGATGTTTACACAACTCTGTGCTTTTGTCAAAATTTGTAGATCTGTACACTGTGAATTTACTGCATGTAAATTTAAAACAAAGAGTCAAGTTGATTACTCCTAAAAGTAGTCTCTTCTGAATGAAGCTTCAGTTTCATCAGACACTCTTTAGAAATAGAAACTGTTAAACGGCTTGGGAAGCCAAGTTCTACTAAACTCGTTTCCTCCCCGTCTCCCTCTCCTTTCTCTACTCCTTATCCTATGTTTTCTCTTACATGAATGATGGCACCACCAAGAGGGGACCCTACGGGTTAACCTAGAGTCCCTTCTCTCTCTCCATCCACAGACTCCGAGGCCCGTGACTCCTACCCACCATGCACCTTCTGTAAGTGTACTTTCTCTCCATCTCCAAAGCTGTGGCCCTTGCCAGCCTCATCATCTCTAGCGTGAACCATGGACCAGCTTCTCACCTGGGTCTCCCTGCCTCCAGCCTAGTCCCTCCAGTCCATCCTCCTCCCTGCAACCAGAGTGGTCTTTCTAAATCACTGACCCAACCAAGTTGTTCTCCCAGTTTAAAGCCTTCTGAGTGCCCCTGGCTCTTTGGAGGTAAGAATTGTTTTATTTGCCTCTGTAGCCCTAGTACCAAGCCCAGCACCTGCTGTCCCTGCAAACTCAGTGAATGATGGTTGAATAAATGCATAAGTTAATGAAGGAGTTATTAAAGATGTGCAGGTGCTCCAGAAACTCATTCAGAGAGGTCAGAAGACAATGGCTAAGAGTGCAAAGAGGAAGCACCAAGGTTTGTATCCCAATCTCTGTCCTCGTCCAACAATATTGATTGAGTACCTACCATGTCTCAGGCAGTGTCCTAGTGCCAGAGGTTCAGGGAGCTTCCTGCTGGTGAAGGACAACAAGTACTCAACTAACTGTACAAACAAATGCACGCTTACAAACAAGGATAAGGCCTGAAAGGAGAAATAAATGCTCATAGAAATGCTAGGAGAGGATGTGAAGTGGGGAGGAGGGAAGGGGGCTTGACAGAATCTGCAGGATCAAGGAAGTCTTCCCTAAGGAGGTGATGATTAAACTAGAATCTAAGAGGATAAGAAGTTACTGGTCATAGAGTTGAGAACCAAGATTCCTTCCAGGCAGCAAAAGAAGGGCAGCGTGGTTGGAGCCCAGAGTGAGGGAAGGGAAGGCACCAGATGAGACTGGGAAAGGGAAAGGGCTGGATCCAAAATCAATGAAGAACTTTGGGTTGGAGACTGACATGATCAGACCTGTTCTGAAAATATCATTCTAGCTGTTGTGCGGAAAATGCATTAAGAAAGGAGCGAGTGTGGATGCTGGAAAAATAGTCAGGATAAACCCCAAAGAGAGATGCTGAGGAGCCCTGGCTCTGGTGCCAGGAGTTGGCAGAGATGGGGAGAGGTGGCTGGAATGCAGCTTCATTGAGAAAGTAAACTTGACAAGCATGGTGATCGAGTGAAGGGAGTGAAGAGAAAGGAGAGGCTGCGTGTCTGGAAAAATAGCAGTTTTAGAGTTTGGAACTTTCCGCTGGGTGGCCCAAGGCATTCTTCATCCTTAATGGTGGTTTCTGGAAGCAAAGATGTCACAATTAACAGACTGCTAAGTTATACGTCTTCTTCACTCTCATTACTATGCAAATACATTTCCATAAAAACTTTAGTTGGTTTTTAGCACATCACTGTATTTGCAGGGAAAACAGAGTCAGACTTAAAATGCACATCAAACGCTGCTAATGAGGACAATAAGAATCGACAGTTTGAAAACTTATGAGGGACAATATGGGTTATCCATTTAGGAGAAGGGGCCTGTTATTTATGGAAGCACAGTGTAGAATGCCCTGTGGCAGCTTTTTTTAAATAAATTACTGCAGATGACACTACAAACATGTTTTCAACTCAGATGACGACCTACGAAGAGAGCAGTATTGGCTCTTATCACAGATGAGGAAGTTGAGACCTAAATAAATTAAGTGACTTGCCCGAGGTCTCAGCTAGCAAGTGGCAGATTCATGGTTCAGCCCTAGGTCTGCTTGATCCTAAATACCATGATCTTTCCACCGTGCCACTGTTACCTCATCTCCAGCTGAACCGGAACGTTCTCTGTCACCTGACCTTTCTTTTCTGTTCATCCAGAATGCCTTTGTGCCTGACCACTTTCACTTGGACCCATCCAGATCTAGAAGGCTCACCTCAAATAGTCCCTTCTCCACATAACCTGCTTCTCCCAACCAAACACCAACACACAAAGCCCCTCTTAGAGTACTTGCTTTCTGTCTTATGACATACCTGTCTGTGTACTTACTGTATTCCCAACAATAAATTGCAGGCCCTAGCAGGCACACACTTTCCATGTGTATGAGAGATAATCAGTAGTGTGTGGATTTGAACACATGTACTAAATTGTTTGAATAGGTCAAAAAGTTGGCAAATGAGGCTACAGCAATGTATATATGGAGTAAGGAATGAGATAGTTGATTATTCACATTTTTATTAATTAAATTCTTTCATTTATTCAAATAAGTATCAAGTTCATCCAGTACACACTAGTATTATGTAACTCACATGCTTATTTTTGAGTCAGTATTAAAATCATCTATATCTATAAACAGAAAGCATTCTGAGAAATAGAAGAATGGAACTATATTCATGAATAGGTTTTAAGTGAATCTTTCAAATACAAAAATCAATTTTGAGACATTTGATAGACATCTTGTATAATCTTTTCTTCTAAGGCTTTTTATCTCTTTTATGAAAACTATACTTACCTTACTATGTGATGAACTCACTCATGCAATGTTACAGTTAGAAGGGAACTCAAAAAACATTCAGTCCAATTCTTCTATTTTGCAGTTGAAAGAGAGGTTTGGTGATGAAATCTTGGCTCAAAGGCACACAGTTAGATAGTCCCAGAGATAAGACTAGACTTCATTTCTTCCAAAATCAAACTTGCAACTCTAGAGAAGAGACTGCTGGCAGCCTACTTTACTATTAATTCAGAGCCCCAGTAACAGAACCCCAATTTTATTTAGGGGTTACACACAACCTCTAAAGGACCTTTCCCAGACTCCCTCGTAGCCAGATGTGGTCATGTGACTATGCTTCAGCCAATGAGATGCAAGGGTAACTGTGTGGACTTTTAGGAAGTCTCCTTAAAAGGGAGGGGATATACCATTCTCCCTCCTCTTTTTCCCTCCTGTTGCCTGGAATGCAGATATAATGGCTGTAGTTCTAGCAGCCATGTGGGACCATGAGGATGAGGAGAACACCTTGGGGACACCTAAGTAGAGAACTAGAATGAGCCTAAATCCCTGATAACCTCAGGAATTCACTCTGAGACAGCCTCTTTCTGGATCTTCTTTTATGTGAAAAAATAAAAGAATACATTTCTATGTTACTTAAGCTACCACTACTTTGAGTTTTTCAGTTATATGCAGCCAAACTTAACTAACCCATCTTACTTGCCCCACTAGAAAACCCATTCCTCTCCCATCTCAGTAAATGGCAATTTCGGTCTACCAACTGCTCAGGCCAAAAACCTTGGGGACAATATGAGTGACTTATTTTGTTTCGTACCCCACAACCATTCCACCAGCAATTCTCATCAACTCTTTCTTTGTAATAAACCCAGACCTGTCTTTTTCTCATTGCTCTCACTGCTGTCATCTGGCCACAGTTACTACAATTGACCCTTGAACAACACAGGGCTCAGAGGGGCTGACCCTCTGTAGGGAAATCCGCATAGTACTTAACAGTCAGCCACAGATTCAACCGACCACTGACTGTATAGCACTGTCGCACAGTCAGTGAAAAAAGCCTGCACGTTAGTGGACCTGTACAAGTTTGAACCTACATTGCTCAAGAGTCAACTGTATCCTTTTTCACCTGGTTTACAGCATCAGCTTCCTAACTAGTCTCCTTGCTTTCATTCTTATTTGCCACCCCTTCTCCCCAGTCAGCTTCCAAAGAAGAGCCAGATTTAATTTTTTTAACGTCATTGGGCCCATGTAACTCCTTTGCTCAGAACTTCCCAGCGGCTGCTCCTGACTCAGAGTCAGAGCAAAGTCCTTGTTGTAGCCGACCAGGCCTGACAGGATCTGGTCCCCTCCCACATCTTGGACCTCACCTACCACTCTTCCCCTCACCCGCTGAACCCCACCACCCTGTCCCCGTCACTATCCCTTGAACTTATCAGGCGTGCTCTGGTCTGCAGGTCCACTGCTTTTTGGAACTCTTCCCCCAGATATCCACGTATTATCTCTCTTACCTCATTCAGGCTTCTGGCCAAACATCACTTTATCAGGAAGGCTTTCCCTGGTCACCCTATCTAAAACAGAATCCCACCCCACTATCTCCTATCTACTTGTTCTCCAGCGAACTCCCACCACATGACGTTTGTTTATGTTCACTGTCTATCTCCCCCCTCCCCCCACCTCCCACCCTTGAGTTTTGCTACTCTGAGCAACTTGCTATCCCTGGGAAAACTTGTTAAATCCTTGCTGGCAACAAAAATAAGCCAGTTCCATCTTACTAGTTTATTAAGACGATCTATAAGGGTAATATGGTTTTCTGTTCTAATAATAACTATTATTATAGTTAACAGCATCCACAAAACATTTAAAAAATTGAAATAAGAATGATGGACAGCAGTACGCCAGGCCAATTTGTAAGACTGACTCCAGAACCAAATGTCCTTTTATAGCAGCCCAGAAGATACAAAGTCTTTTCTCACTGTTCTCATATGACCTCTTCAGTGAGAACGGGGGGGGGGGGGGGGTCAAACTGACCCCTCATTATCTGCTGATGAACACAGCTGTCCTCTCATAACTCTCTAGCTTTATGGAAAATCCTGATGGTGTATTAATGTCTTAAAACATGAATAAATAAAAGCCCACAAAAACAGATTTATCTTTTCATTCACAAACAGCTCATTTCTTGTCAAAGTTAGGAAGCTTTCCATTGGACTTATAAACTGAAATAAGAAATCTTTTTAGTAAACTCTGCACTAAATAGGTCTTAACACTGAGACATTTTTGGAGACATTGTATTACTATTATTTGTTTTCATGTGAAGAAGGAACAAAGCCTGACAGAACATCATAGTTCAATCTTCAAAGAAGACCAAAAAGGCAAGTCTAGCTTCTTCAAGAAAATAATGGGCTGAAATTTGCAAAGGAAAAACAGCAAGCTCTTTCTAAGGTTTGGCCTCAAAAATACAAATTCCTCGCATACATTCTTGATGACTGGTACTTCAACCTGCTAAAATATTCCTTTTTGTTAAAAAAAAGAAAAAAAAAAAAAAAAAAAAAAAAGACAGATCCCAAGAAAATTAAGACCCTGGCTTTGAAAGCAGCTCTCTCTGCATCTGAATCCTATCTGTCCCTGGGCTAACCCTCGCACTTCTCCTGGCCTCAGGCTTTTCTTCTGGAAAACCGAGGAAAGCTTCACAACCACCTGGAAGATCGTTGGCTATTAAAGATAATAGAGTACAGAGTGTGGAGCACAGGGTCCAGCTCCTAGTAAGTGTTCAATAAATGTCATCCTCCATAAGCAACTATCTCCAGAAGCCCACTCAAGCCATCAGCACTTTTAAATAAAACATATAAAAATAATTTTTTTAGAACATTTGGAAAATATAGAAAAGTATGAACAGAAATCTCCCACCAGCACTGTAAGAATAAAATTTTCCTCAAACAAGAGATAAGTGGTGTGGACCATAGACAATTTTTCCTCTAACAACTTTGAAATAGTGACCTCTGCTGGCCATTGGAAAACATGAGCTTTCCAACCAACTCTCATGATTGAGCAAGAGTTGAGTCAGCCAGGCTTGGTCTCTCCCTGTCCCTGCAACAAAAACCAGGTGTTGCATTACAAGGGACAGAAATCGTCACAAGGGTTACCACGATGTAATTGGGATGTTAACAAAATTAAAGGCTGGCCTTTCCACTTGCTCATCCACCCAGAAGATTCTTTTTTTTTTTCAAACCTCGTGGTCTCCTATTTTTAAAATGTCATAATTGCATGCAAATGTTACAGCCGAAAAACAACGCAAGGGGCATTAAAAATCAATCTTCCATGTAAGCCTCAGATTTTCCAGCATGAAGATCCAAAAGCAGAAGTGGTGACAAATGTGTAGAAAACAGAGTGAAAAAGTCAGAATGCATCATTAAGAATATTACAACAAAAGGAAAAAAAAAATCTTTGGGAACACATGTCTGATTCAGCTGGGGTGAACAGCCAGCTACAAAGAAAGCTTTAAAAAATCCTGCAAACCTCTTACAGATATGACCCAGAAATCCAATTAGGAAGCAGTCACGACCCTTTTCTGCAGGCAGAAACATGCCTGATGGAAGAGGCTGCCCGAGACTGGCTGGGATATTTAGACATGAAACACATTCCCAACTCTTAAGGTATGAAATAAAACAGAGGTTGCAAACTGGCAGCCATAGGGCTATGTGGTTTGATTTGGCACTTACTCTATCTTTTTTTAATGAATGAGTTTCGAACACTTTTTCTAAATGGAGATTTCACAGCAAAATCTGAATCTCTGCCTTCTTGAAAACAAATGGGGAAATCTAGACATACCAGGCAAGCATTCTCCCATAGCAACAATCAACCAGGGCCAAGCAGCAGCCATTCCTTTAGATGGGGCACATGCTCTCCAGCTTGCTGTGTTCCCCATCCTGGTAGCCTTACTCATCACATGCCTTGTCTGGCTTTGGTAAGCTCTTGAGTCTGAGACCCTAGGTTTCTAAACACCCTAAAGCACTGATGATGAACTGAATTCAGTTAAAACAATTATCAACCATGTGCAAGTTCCTTTAACAGGCATTGGGGAATATAAATAGTAAGACCTGATCCTTGAACCTAAAGAACTCACAGATCACCATTTCCAGTGAGACCAAGTAAGTTGGTTAATTATAATATATTATGACATGTGCTTTGAAAGGTATAGAAGTAGTAAAGACAAAAGTGATTAAATTCACTTTCTAGCTTTTTGAGATGCTGCTCAGCCCGCTGATGTCCTGCCTTTCTTCTTTCCTAATATATATATTTAAGGGTATAAATTTCCCTCTACTCATGGCATTAGCTATGTCTCACAAGTTTCAACAAGCGCTTTCACTCCTTTAAATCATTTTTCTAATTTTCTAATCACCCATAATTTTCTGGGGGCAATTTTGAAGTATATTTCTTAATTTCCAAACATATGGAATAGTCTCATTATCATTTTTAATTGATCTCTATCTTAATTGCCTTACAAATATACTCTGAATCATTTGAATCCCTTGATATTTGTTGAAACTTGCTTTATGGATCAACATATGGCCAGATTTGTAAATGTTCACTGTGACCTTGAAGAGAATGCCTGTTCACTTGTCAGGTGCAGTGTTCCTTGTGCCCATCAGGTCGTTTGCTGATTGTGTCATTCAAATATTCTACATCCTTACTGATTACTAAAATCTACTCATTCTATCGATTACTGAGAGAGGTGTGTAAAGACTCTTGCGATAATTGTGGATTTATCTGTTTCTCCTTATAAGAGGTTGTCAGTTCCTGTTTTGTGTATTTTTTATTAAGGTATAACATACATAAAGTACATACATCTTACATACACAGTTCAATGAAGTTTTAACATGTATGTGCCCACATAATCAAAGTCAAGACACAGAACACTCCCAGCACCTCAGGCTTTCCTCTGCCCTAAGTCAATATGCTACTCCTCTCTCCATTATTATTCTGACCGAGGGTGATAACACAGTTTTACCTGTTCTTGAAAGGCATAAAAATGCAATCATACAGTACATATTCCTTTGTGTCTGGCTCATTTTTCTTAATATGATGTCTTTGAGCTTCATTCATGCTGTTACACATAGCAGTAGTCCATTCTTTTGATTTCCATGTAAAACTGCACTGCAAAAGTATAGCACAATTTATCCATTCTACTATCAACAGACATTTGAATTGTCTCCAACTTGGAGCTATTGTGAAAAATTCTGCTATAAATATCCTTGTAAACATGACTTCGGTGAGCACATGCACTCATTTCTCTTGGGCATGTAACAATTCATGGAACTGACAGGGCCCAAGTTTGGCATGTTTAGAGTTTAGACAGTGCCCGTTTGTTCACTCCTTCCAGCAACTAGGAGTTTTAGTTGCTCCACATCCCCATCAACACCTGTCGTTGTTAGTCTTTTTAACCTTTCCGATGGGTGTGTATTGGTATCTCAGTACAGTTTAAATTTGTATTTCCCTAATAACTAATGGCACTGAATACCTACTTTCTCTTATAAGCCATTTGAATATCCTCCTTTTTGAAGTGCCTGTTAATCTTTTGCCCATATTGTTTTAACATGCTTTGAGATCATGTTATTAGCTGCATTAACATTTAGAACTGTTACCTTTCTCATGCATTGAATCTTTTATTATTTTGAAGGGCCCCTCTTCATCTTAGTAAGGCTTTTTGCCTTATACGTTGTCAGAAATTAATACAAGTATACCCGCTTTCTTTTAGTGTTTGCATATTTGTCTTTCCTTTTCTTTTACTTTCAACATTTCTGTCCTTGTTTTAGAAGTGGCTCTTGTTGACAGCAAATAGTTCAACTTTGTCTTTTTGTTTAATGATCTTTGGTTTTTGATTGGAACATTTAGTTCATGTATATGTAACTGCAGATACTTTGGATTTAAATCTACACCTTACTGTGTGCATCTTCTTCGTCCTGCTTATTCCAGATTTCTTTTTCCCTCTTACCTATTTTCTGTTATTTTTTGTTATTCCATTCTTTCCCTGTCTTAGCTTGAAACTTTTACATTCTTTTAGAGGTTATCGTTGTGTTACAATGCACATTTTTAATATATCAGAGTTTACCGTTGGCACTTTTACTCTATTCCCAATGTAAAGACCTTAAAGTCTCAGATGCTGATTTCTTTGCCATTTTGTGTGTACTTTAATTTTCTATATATTTAAAACCCCATCAGACATTGTATCGTAAGTCAATAGTCATATTTACCTTTTTGGTTGTTCTTAATTTCTTTCTGCTTCTCTGACTATCCTTCTTTCTTCTCCTTGAAAACACTACTTTTATAAACTAAGTTCCTTGTAGTGTAACTTGTTCATGAAATTTCTCAGCTTTTGTCTGAAAATGTTTTGAATTTTCCCACCATTTTTTTAGATTAATGCTGGATATGGAATTCTAGGTTAGTGAATTTCTTTCTTTCTTTTTTCTTTTTTTGTTAATGGAGGTACTGGGGATTGAACCCAGGGCCTCATGCATGCTAATATGTGCTCTACCACTGGGCTATATGCCCCTCCCCCCAGGTTAGTAAATTTCTTAAAGCACTTTAAAACTTCCATTCCATTCCTTCCATTGTTTTTGTTGAAATATTAGCTAATGTCTAACTCATTTGAATGTGGTCTATTTTTCTCTCCTGGTTACTTTGAACAATTTGTCTTTGGTCTTTAGTACTTTTACTATGATGTACCTCAGTGTACATTCTTTTTATTTACCTGTTCAGGGTTCATAGAGCTTTCTCCATATGTGGTTTACTATTTATCAATTTTAGAAAGTTCTTTGCAGTTAAATCTTCAGAATTGTTTCTGTTCCATCACCTCTCCATTCCAGGATTCCAATTACATTGACAAACTTTCTCATTATACCACCTCTGTCTTAATCTGTCTTCTATATTTTAATTTTTTTTTATTTTCCATGCTTTATCGTGGATAATTTCTTCTAATCTACCTTGTAAATCATTTTTTTCAGTTACATCTAATCTGCAGGTAAACCCATCCAGTGACCTCTTAATTTTAGTTATTCTGTTTCTTTTGTTATTCTCATTCATGTTGTCTTGTCTCTTCCTGTGACTGGTTATTTTTAATTGTGTGCAGACATTGTATTTACAAACTTGTTTGTAGAAATAACTGAGGGCCAGGTTGTTGTTTTCCTAGGGAGGATTTATGATAGCTTCTCCAAGGACCTAGAAACACTAGCAAACACAGATTACTGCAACTAAATTTAATGAGGATTCTAACTCAATTAGAGTGCAATCTACTTCCTCTTCACCCTTCTTCTAAGGGTCTCTTTGGGGTTCCAACCCAAAGCAAGGGTACTTACCAGCCCCTCTTTCCAGGCCCTGAACCCTGAATTCTGTCCCCTGTGTTGGGAGGCTCTGGAGCCTGCCCCTACCTGCCACTCTATCCTGACCAACAAAGGTGAGTTCTCAGAAACCAGGCTGGCATTGCATGACCCTGTCCTTGAAGCCTAATTAGACCTTTGAACACTTGATCCACTTAGGCTAATTTCTTTCTAATGGGAATTTGGTTGGCATTCAGAACAGCTGGTTGGGGGAGGGTGATAGCTCAGTGGCAGAGTGCATGCTTAGCATGCACAAGGCCCTGGGTTCAATCCCCAGTACCTCTACTCAAAAACAGAAACAAAAACAAAACAAAACAAAAAACAAATAAAAAAAACATAACTGGTCAGTCTATATTATGTGTAAATTCAGGAGCTAGAGGGCAGACAGAGAGAGTGGTAGAAAGCCACTAGGTGGGAGAGAATAAAGCTTTGAGGCACAAAGCAGAGAAGAACCATTTAGAAACCCTGAGAGCTTTCCAGGTTCTTCATGGGGCCCAGAAGCAAATCTATACTTGTGCTCATTGAGATTCCTATGCTCTTAGGAGTCAACTCCTCTCCTTATGCTTAAGCTAAGTTGAAGTGAAAACTGTGTCTTTGCCACTAAGAAACATAATACAGTTAGGAGGAACTAGTGTTTCAGATTCTTTGAAGACCATTGTTACTAATAAATTGAGAGATTAAAAAGGGTAAGTCAATCACAAGTCAACTATCTTCAAAAGACTGTCAAATAAAAGCCTGTGATTTAGAGGTCATCTTCCAATGTTTCTCTGCCACAGACATCCCCCGGTTCTTCCAGAACTTTCTTACCATCAGGATCACTTGCAAGGCACACTCAACAGCATCTGGTAAGACTTGTGTGCAGAGAGAACATGAGGAACTGAAGACAAGGTTGGGCTACACGGCTCCTGCAAAATAATGCAAGTGACAAAAGGGGCTGGAATCAGGACGCCTAAGGAGATGCTGCACGTCAGGCAGGCTAGGAATGGAAAAGATGCTCATCAACAGCCAAACAGCAAGACACACCAGTTTGGTACATTAGTAGAGAAAAGGTCTTTGCAAGCAAGGGTTACCTCCACTTACTTCTCTCACACAAGGCAGTGAGCTCTGCTGAGGGCAAGGTCTATGATTTTGTACCACCAGTGCCTATCACGGGCCTGGTATACAGCAGGTAGTGAGTAAATGCTGAATGAGTAAATGGATGAATCAGAATTTTACAAAAACAGGTCTACAACGGTCTACCACACCTTGTCTTAAACTCCTGAGGCTAGATATTTCAGAATAAAGAATTTTTCAGATTTTTAGAAAGGTAATAATGATGTATGTTACATAACGCTCCCCTGGGGTCTGGGACAGCACCTCATAATCAAACATACTACACTGAATGTAAACACAGTCATACTATGTGGAATACATTAGGTCTACAAATAGCTAATATCAGATAAGGTCAGGTTTAGCTGCCAAACATATTTTGTTACCAAACTTTCCAATTAAAAAAACCTTTGGATTTCAGAATTATAGAAGTTCCACTAAAGATGAAAACTAAAGTAACCTTAAAAAGGACTGCTAATTTTCACTTATATATTGGGAAGCTATTGTTAGTGTAAGAGATAAGTTTAACTGATTCAACACAGAAAGTATTGAAGAAAATGACTTGTAAGATAGGTCAGAAGAAACTATCCAGAATAAAGCATGGAAAGTCAAAAATACTAAATTAGGTAAGACAGATTAAGACACAGGTGATACATGGAGAAAGTGTAACTGGAATCCTGGAAGGAGAGGGAGCATAATCTACAAGGGGACAGATTTGTAATCAGTTAAGTTACACTTCAACGTGATACAGTCCAAAAAAGAATGACAGAGCACTGAAAAAACACAATGAAATCCATCTGGGGGTATGTGGGAAAGCTAAAGCTCATCGCGAAAAATAGGAAGTTTACCAAGACAGAAATTCAGGCAAAGGGGAACAAAATGGACACGAGCACATAATGGTGTGAGAGAGCAACACATGTCAAACCCCTGCTGCAATTTCAAGGTAAGCGTACGAACACCTGAATATTTCTCAGCATTCCTACACTACCTATGGGATCTAGCCGTACTCTTCAAGCTTCCCAACAGATGAATCAGATGGAAGAACTCTACCTCACAGCAAGTCGTAGTTCATATGCTTCAGGCACTCATCTGAGAGAACACCACTTATGAGAAAATCCACTAGACCCGTGGTTCCCAAAGTGTGGTCTCCTGATGAGCAGCACTCATACTGTCTGGACATTTGTTAGAAATACAGACTCGTGGGCCCCATCCCAGACTTACGGAATCCGAAACTCTGGATGTGAGGCCCAGTAATCTGTGCTTCAACAAGTTTTCTAAGTGATTCTGATGTGTGTTAAATTTGGTAACTCCTGATGTAGGATAAGCCATTCTCACAGTGTGATTTCTCAGAACACTGCTTGGAATTTGTTACAAACTACATCTCTTGGGAACCAGTCCAGACCGCCTGAAGCGGAATCTGCACCAAAGGGGAACCCAGACTCCGCACCTCTAACAAGCACTCTCTGTGAGTCTGGTGTTTCTGAGTCCAAGTTTCAAACGCCACTGCGTTAGATGATAGACTCCTGGAGGGCAAGGGCTGTCTTGTTCATGGTCAATTTGTCTCTAACAGCTGGCCATAACAGATATTCAGTGAATATTTCTGAATGATTAGCTAGCTCTCCATCAACATGCACAGCACCACAGCAACTGCCAAGGCTGCTCAGGGCCATGACTGAGAATTCTTAAAGGGGTATGTGCTTACCTAGCCCTCTTCCTACCCCCTCCAAAAAATAACAATTTTACTTATTTTTAAATGGTGGTCAGCAGCTTGTTAAGAAATAGCTGGATTATTAACTGACAAATTAAAGTCATCTTGGCTTTAAAACTATTTGGTTGTAAAGAAAGATGACTTTGAATTGGGAGAGCAAAAGAGGAAGCTGAGGGCCTTACTTAGTATAGTACCTCAATTATCTTGAGGTGAAGTTTAGACTAATTTAAGTAAAGCTGACAGACATAACTGTTAGTTTGGGGGAATATGATTCATTAGAAATGCTATTCTGGCAAAAAAAAAAGCTTTTACCACCTGCATCCTTTGCTTAATTTTGGAAGAAAGATAGGCAGGACAACAAAGAGACTTTTAGAATTCAGACTCCTTAGAGTTACCATTAAACACAGATCACCCACTAGATTAGTCCAGTTAGGGGCAAAAGCTGATTTCTCAAAAAATTAAACCTTTTCAGGTTCTATAAGCAACAACTCTGAGATAATCGAAGTGACTAAGGAAACACACACACACATACCAGATACTAAGTAACTGACCCCACAGATATACATATTTCAGTAGTTTCATTTGAAAAACCTGTCAATTTATTTTTCTACCCAATTCAGTGTCAGTGATACACAAAAGAATATACACAGATTACCATATTTACAGGAAGACATACAAACAATTACCAAGGAATAAATCCAGCAAAATAACAAATTGTTGCTTATCCATGTCTATTCAACTACACAAGTTTGTTTGTTTGTTTGTTTGTTTGTACTCTAGAACAGTTTGAAATGTTGCAGAAAAATGTGTTACAGCTCAGTGGTGACAGCAGCCTGGATCCGGGCGAGAGATCAAGCAGCACGGGGAGAGTTGGAGAACTCAGGTTTATTACGCCAGCAGGCCCAGAGGAGTTAACACTCTAAGCTCTGGACCCTGTCTGTAGGTTTACACAGGCCTTTATAGGCTGCCAGTTTTACACTTTGCAACGTCATATGCAAATAAAGTATAACAGAAATTGACCAACCAGGAACAAGCTTTGTAGAACTAGACCAATCAGGAGTGAGAGAAATAACCAATCAGGAGTAAGGGGAATGGACCAATCAGGAGTGAGCTCCATGCAAATGGAGTACTACAAACAGACCAATCAGAAGTTAGGGAAGTGGACCAGTCAGGAGTGAAGGAAATAACCAATCAGAAGTGAGCTCAGGGAACCAATAGAATTTTAGGGGTAAGTAAGCCATTTCAGAGGCAAAAAGTGAGATAGAGCCTCTGGGCCAGGGAACCGGATGGTGCCAGCATGAGAGTAGTGGCCCTGCTTGGGGGTCCTGCCAGTCTTTTTATGGGGCTTCCCACCTCAGCCAGTTCTCCAGGAATGAAGTTATGTGGATTTATACCTTCTGTGAGGGTCAAGAAAACATTTTACAAGAGCTGATACAATCGTGTTTTGTACTGACAGTCAGAAAACAGCTTTTAAAGAACATTCTCTAGTTTTCAGGCCAATGGGTTCACAGGCAGGGTGTGACCTCATTAAAGGAAATGCTTGTCTCCTCCTGCTGGCCTTCCTAAGAGCCTCCTCGTACAAAGGCGAAAGGGCTCTGTTTAATAGCAGGTGATTGAGCCATGCCCTACTCCCAACAGATGGTGTGGAGATTAACAACACACAACTGACTTCCTTATCTACTAAATACAATCCAGATTTGGGGAGGCAGTTTCCAAATTTGCACCAGGCAGACATTGTGTGAAGTGTGTATCCAGCACAGTCTCTTGAGAAAAAATAGGGATGAACACCTTAGAAATTTTCACATTGCTCCTCAAATGTGTTTGACCAAAGTATATGGGAAATGACAAAAACCTAAACTTAGCCAGATGTTTTATCCAAGTAAGTCACAGTTTAAAGGATTCATCCCACTGTCAGCCTCAGGAATCCAATGGGTTAAATACCACAATTCTTTAATGGAAGCATAAGGTTAAGAGTCCTTTTCCCCCCAAATGCCTCAGCCATGGGCAGCACAGAGCATGGAATTATAAAAAGCTCAATGGCTTTAAAACATGAAACTCAACAGTTCTCAGTCAACCTAGCATAATTTTCTTGTTATCTGTAAGTAACTTCCACATTCGAATTTCAATGTTTACATTCAAAAGAGAGATCAACTCCACTTCAGACCAAAGGGGAAAGAAAAATACCCAACAAAAAAAGGCAACAGCCTAGATACTCTAAGCACTTGACCAGGGAAATGCCTCATAAAGACACTTTGAAGGCCAGCAGGATTCATTTATGATTTGGCATGTACTGGTTGAAGGGGCAACAAATAAATCAAGATATAATACATCAAGTAATCAGACAAATGGTAGACATATATACCACATTAAAGAATCACAGACAATAACTACTGCGCTGACTTTAAAGAAAAACTTGGGGGACACTGGAGGGAAAATGCAATAGAAAAAGAATTACTAGGGAGCATTTCAGTCCAAAGCTAGTCCAGTGAATATCTACCATTAGGATTTCCAATCTTTCATCTCCAAAGAAGTTGATCTAATAAATTATAAAATTACCTCACTTACTTTGGGGACATACAACCTACTTCTAAGGACAGTAATCCCTCTGACGTTTCGGTTTCACTTGCTAGTTGATGACTAAGTCGCTTCTGGCTGTAAAGATCTTCCTAATATGTTTCAACTAGCCAGTTAACATGGCATGGGTTGCACCCTCTGTGAGGCCAAATCAGCTTTACAAAACAACCTGATCTAATGAAGATGAGGGTGGGGAACAAAGGGAAAGTTTCCTGGTTTCTCTCGGAAAACTTCTCTCATTTGAAACATTTAGTTTTGTTCCAGAAAAAGAAAGCAAAACTAGTTGGGGAAATACCCATACACTTATTGTTTACTAGCATGATACAAAATAAATTCATAGAGGTCGGTCAATTGTCTTTCAAAAACCAAATGTGAATGTTTAATTTGTAACTTAAGAACTGAATTTTTCCACATTCTTTTATACAGAGTTAGCATCTGTAAATTGAGTTTTTTTTTTGGACAATCATGCAAATTTAATTTGTTCCTGGAAACAAAAACACAACCTAACAGATTAACAAAATATGTCCTTTATACAATATTTTTTGTGACTTTTCCCCCACTGTTACCCTTTTTATCCTTCAGTAAACAGAACCTACTCCAAAAAAGTTTATGTATTTTGAGTTTACAGAGAGCTAAACTCTCAGAACAATTAGGAAGGAAGACTGGATCAAGTTAAACTATTTTACCTTCTGAACTGGCTCTACTCCTCCCAAAAGTAAATTTTATACATTTTCTAGTTATTATTATTAAGCTATATAAGCTACAAACATTTCTAGTGCCATAGATACTTCTGTAAAATCGAATATTTTATTATACCACACACACAAAAAGCAATCGGTACAGAAAAAGCAGTTTCCAGTTATTCTGTTGAGAATTTCTTTCCATGATTTCTCCCATTAAAGTATAATTTTCAAAGCAACCACCACGACAAAGGAAGCATCTAATTAATCCATTTTCTTCTGATCCAAGAATGCTGAACATTTACTGTCCCATCTGTAGTTGTATCAGCAGTGTAATGAACACAGTTTATATTACTTAACTATTCTTTGAACTCCAAGAACTGTTGAAGTCTTTTCTGATGTTCTGCAGATGCTTGCACAGCACTAAATGAAACATAAATTCAAAGCATAAGCTTTATTTTACATTAAGCATATTAAGTGAACCACAGAACACAGAGTCAATATTTTTCAAAACAATTAAAAACGAATAGAAATCTTCACTTATTTAGTACTTCTGAAAAAAAGCTGGATGAAAACCCTCCTTAATCTAACGAGGAGGGCGGCTTGCCTTCAGTAATAGCATGCCTCTACCTTCTAAAAGACCAAAGCAAATTAAGACTGACAAGTGAAGGCATTGATTTTAACCTGCTCTGCTACGGAACCTGCTGTGCAGAGTTCCCGGCCTTGCAGTAGATTTTCTGGATTTTATTACTTTATTTAAACCAGATCCAACATTATCTTTGAGTTGTGGAGTATTTGAATTGCCTTTTATATAAAACCCTTTAAACTAAAATGTTTGGTTAAAACACAATAGACCCCACTAACCATTTTCAAAGGTAGCCGCTTGCTGGAGTAGGCTTACTTTCCCTTTGAACGTAAGCTACATCTTGGATGGGGAAACAGTTCTCTCCCACCCTTGCCCCCACAAAAACACAGCACCTCAATAAAACTAGGGCAAATGTGTACTGAAACTAGTATAAAATTCCCTTTTAAACTTTTCAGCAAAAATTCAATACAATGAAAGATTCTCGTTTTTCAGTTGTTGAAAGCAATATATCAACTTACTGAATCATAAAATTCCAGGTGACTGAAGGTCATCACTTTGAAAAGTGTCAAGAGTCTTACTATAATAATTTTGCTACAAATCATCCTCAAATGCCTTATGCAAACCTATCTCTGCTTTCTTTCTTTTCTTTTTTTTTTTTTTTATCCAAAATGTGTTTATTGGGACGGTTTCCCATTCATCTTGATTCAGGGTTCTTTTAGTGCTGCTTCCGTCTGAAGGAGCATCCTTCTGTAAGCCTTGCTTTTCCTCCTGTAGGCTGGCAGAGGACAGTAGAGCAACCAACACACAAAACTACTGTTTGTGCATGGCTAAAGATGGTGGTGATTTTATAGTATCCTGGGCATTTCACATCCATGAAATAGGAGTTGGGGCTCTGCACCAGGCGCTTCTTCTTGTGTTTCCTCTTCTCCTCTTCTGGAGAGGGATGAAGTAGATCCTTTGCGAGAGGCATGTTCTCATGGGGAGGTCGTCACCGCCGGAAAGGGTATCTCTGCTTTCTTAAACCAGGTAGCTGTCTCTAACTGAACCACCTCAAGTGTACTTCACTGTTCTGATTCACTTTAGGTACCAGGGAGGCTGTCACCTGTAACTAAATAGCTCTGAACTCTCTCAAATGCCAAGTCTGCAGCATTTCTAGTGACTCTGCCCTCTGCTAGCAGGCCCTGTACCATCTCTTACTATTGTTAGTCCTCCTGGCTCTAATAGCAGTCTTCCCCTCAAATTTTAATCCATTATAGGCTGGAAAAACCAGTATATCAAAGTTGCCTGAATTAAGAGTAAACAGGTATTAAATGAGTGTTTCCAATGAGCAACTGGGCTGTGTTAATTTTCATGCCTCAAGAGTTTTACTTCATTTATACCTGGTTTTCAGAGATGGAGCTAAGTCTAAATTCTGGTTCTGCAACTTACTACCTGCATAATTTAGGGCAAGTTACTTAAATCATTACATAAATTGCCCACAACTACAGATAGTCAATGGTGTGACCAGACATAAATCCAAATGTTGTTATTCCAAATCCAACATTTCTATGCTACCATTCTCTCCTACATTTGTACAAAATAGTCTCTAATGACCTGATCAGCTTTGGTACATATATAAAACATGGCTCTTAGACAAAAGAAACTAAGGCAGAGTTTCATTCTCATAATTTTTTAAATCATTTATCTTTCTTATCTAAAACAAAAATTAGTTTTTCCCCTTTCTCCCTATTTTTGCTGTACCATTAACATACATCATATCTATCTCAGTATTTAAATTTATTGAGTGTTTTCTGAGAGTACCCTACATGGTAGTTTACATCTTAGAAGCAGTCTAGTGCTGTACAGGGTAAGAAGGTAGATTTTTTTTTTCCCTTTGGTGCTCTACGCCTGCCTGTGCTCGTGCTCAGTGGTGCTGAGAGAAGGTGGTGGGATTCTAAGAGCAAGAAAGACCTGATTTTAGGTCCATGTTCTAACACTGACTAGACTGTGCTATTAGGCAAGTTCTTAACCTCTTTTTCCATGTCTGTACAATTATGATAATTTCCACAACTCATAAGCTCTTTGAGAGAGGTAAATGAAAAAACTATATATACAGTGCTGAGTGTATTGTCCAGAACAGCACTGCCCAACAGAACTTTCTACAACGATGGAAATGTTTTTACCTAAGCTGTCCAATATGGCAGTCACTAGTCATATGCAGTTACTGATGACTTGAAATGTGGCCAGTGTAACTGACAAGCTGGATTTTTAACTTCATTTAACTTTAAATTTAAACAGCCTTACGTAATTATCATATTGGAGGGTGCAGATTTAGAAGGCACTCAATAGATTTTTTTGTTTGTTTTTAAACATGTGAATAAACTTCCTAAGGACAGAGGATTATCCACAACTCTTTTGTATTCCACACAGAACCAAAGTGTTCCACAGAAACTTGCTTCTACTGCTGCTGCCGTATGCATGTATGTATGTATATATATATGTATGAATGCCTTAAGTATTTGCCTTATGTAAGTAAAAGGAAATACACTACTGTTTCTAAAAGCAGGTGGCATGACTAAATTCTAAACTATTTATTGATAGCATACAGAAAAAGCAGAGCAATCTCTTATATCTTTTAAAGTTCATTCATAATTATGATAAACATTATTTAGTTAGTAAAACTAGTCTCCCTTACCATGCCTTGCTAGATAATTTCATAAGAAGAAAGCAGTAAACATCAATGATACTAAATATAAACAGGTTTGGCATTTGTGGTTTTCTTTCTGGTTCCATTTCTGAAGGTGTTGTGATCTGTCACT
Organism: Camelus dromedarius; assembly: GCF_036321535.1. Classification (NCBI taxonomy): domain Eukaryota; kingdom Metazoa; phylum Chordata; class Mammalia; order Artiodactyla; family Camelidae; genus Camelus; species Camelus dromedarius. Next base: position 32,286,127 of record NC_087449.1, on the reverse strand, counting down.
GTTTTTCCAGCATGATTCACAAAGCACCAAGGATTCATTTACGGAATACTCTACTCACCCTGTCTTAGTTTACTGGCCAAGATGTAATAACAGAATTATTTTTAATATGCTTTTCTGGGGAGGTATTCATTTTGCCTTTTTTCTGTCTGAAGGATGTTTTAGTATTTTAAAAATATATATATAATTACATTTGCTGCCTTTATAATTTTCTACCCTTTTTAAAATCCATTTAAAAGAAGGCCTCAAACTTTTATGATAGGCTTAATTTTAAAATGTGAATATTAAATCTAAATCCAAGCTGTTAATTCCCAGTAGAAATCACGAAAGTCCCCAAAGAATACTTTCAACATGTAAGCCTTTACAATTCTCAAACCTATCTCTCAGGGGAACTCCTGAGAGTGGATTACCATGAAACAAAAACAAGTAAACTTACTTCAGATGTTCACCAAACGTAGTAGTTATTCTATAGATGGCAGTTTTTAGTGATGCTCTAAAGGCAAATCTCAACGTTTTATAAGAAGTGTCCACCAGGCTTCCTGAAATCCGAGGTGGTTTACTGGAAGCATGAGGAAGTTTGAAGTACTTGTCAACTGCCTACATCAAGAAAGAAAGAAAAGATGTTAGTTCAGACTATCAAGAAAGCCAACTTAGTCCAAAGAATTAAGGAGATTTAATTTCAGATGGATGGACAGACAGACAGAGATATATACATACACAGACACACAATAAAATATTTGTTTTGGATCATAGTCAAAACGGTTTGAAAACCAGTGCAGAAGAGGTGCTGCCACTTCAGCAGTTTCCAGGGAAAAGTCCAGGTCTGTCCTCTAAAAGAGTCGCACTTCAACAGCCCCGAATATGCAAAGTTGGGGAGTGAAACACAGATATTCTACCCTGCTTATGATGTATGACAGGTAAGAATACCTATGTTGTAAATCTCAGCTCCAAAAAAGACCAAAAGTTTATACTTAACATAAATAATTTACCAAACTAACTTACCTGCCTTTACAATTCTAGATGATAAAGTATCTATGAGCAAGAATAGGTGGGGAGAGGGAATTCACAAGTGGAACTGATTTTATTTATACTTGATAGTATAAGAGATTTAAGCATAACTTTTAAAGGCCAAAGATAAAATAATTTTTAAATGATAGAACTATATTAAGAGAAGGGAGAAGACTGAGAAGTGTAAGTGTGTTAATCTACAGCAAGATAATGTCTAAAGTGACAAGAAATAAGTATAAGTCTACTATTTAGTTATGGATGTAACCACCAAAAGTACTTAAGACTGCAGTTATAATGATTTCTACCATATTTTTAATTTCAGGTACTCTCTTACATAATTTGAGGGATCCTTTTCATTTCAGCATCCTATTTTTGTTTCAAGGATGTAATACCCTCTCTTATTTCTGAGGATTTCAATAATTCTTACTATGTTTTGGGGTTTTTGTTTTATAGTTTCTTCCAAGCTACTTTTTCCCTCTTAGCTTCTTTTGGTCTCTATCTTCTGTATTAGAGACTTTCCCCCCAAATCTAGTGATCCTTAGCTCATGACTGAGAGTGAGACCTCCTAAAGAGTTGACCAAAACCTCTGAGTACATAACTGGAGATTACCGACAACTGCTCTGAGTACACAGGTGGAGGTTACTGACAACAGGCTTCACAATAGGTGTTCTTTGTGGATATTTTGGGGCGAGTGCTCACCTCAGCAATTTCACGGTCTTTCTTTTTGGTTTGGTGAGGGTTCCCAGACAGCAGTCTTCCAGTACCCTGTCTGGAGGGCCTGGTCCCCAGTGCTCAGGGGAGCCAAGTGGGGAACAAAGCTAATCGAGCAGCTCCCTTTGCTTTTAGCAGAGTACCCACAGCTGTGGACTCTCCCAGTCCAGAGGCCAGGTGTTTTACCCTCTCTAGAGGATAAATTGTGACTTTCACTGGAATGAGGGAGAAACACCACCGAGGAGAATCTAGGCCTCTACCTGATTTTCAGACAGCTCTTTGGCCAGACGTCCCTACACTCTTGGTTCCAGGGGTACTTGGTGCTTGCCTCACTACCAACTTCACATCTGCCCCTGGAATCTGCTAAGTTAGTTATCAACAGCCATCTGCTCTCCAGCTTTGAAAACTTTGTTGCTGTTGTCTCCTCTCCTATTTATGGATTTATGTCTTTTTAAAAGTTCTTTTACTATAGTTTAGCAGAGTTTAGGGGCAGGAACAAGATATGATGCGTGTGTTCAGTCTGCCAGGATAACTTCAAGTCCAATCATTTATTCTTTCAACAGTAACTTATAAGAGTGTTTTCCAAGACTGGGATATATACTTGAGATAATTTTAGGCAGTATAGAAGTGGTATTCAGTGACATACTTAAACAACATGAAATAACACTGAATCATAATGGGAAAGTTACTTCCTTTGCAATTTTCTTGCAAACCTTCTGATTAACCCTTAGTACACCAGGAAAAACAGTCATCATCATTTATACCTGGGTCCAATGGACCTTTCTGATAGTTTAAAGTCTTTTTACAAAAAATTTACAGAAATAAGAATGACAGGATAATGTATAACTTCATGGAAATTTAAGTAAGATTATAAAACATATTTCCAGGTTTTTAAGACACATACATCTGAAACAGGCCGTATCTTTTGAATGCAACAAGCTGCTTAATAGCTTTCATGAATAAACCTGGAATATACCCATTCTGTATTATCGATTTCACATTATGAAAATATACCTCCAAAAGGTTCTAGCTTAGCATTACTTCTGGCTCTTTTTCTTGCATTTGCACCATTAAAATATAGTATTTTTTAAAACTTTTGACAGCTCATAATTTTGTTGAAGAGTTCAGCCATTTTCTTTGAACCATAATTGTGCAAAACATTTTCATTGTTAGTTTTATAAAGACAAATTGAAACGATCAATCAAATATAAAATATTTTACTGTATGTGACTTTTTTTCATCTTAACATCATCTGTTTCCTTCCAATCACCTCTGAATACACTTTTGTATACCTTCAACATGTATCCACTTATGATCTGAATAAAGAAAATTTTGGTGCGCAAATATCACAGAAGATGAAGGAATACTGTCATGTCTACTTTTAGCAAAATGGGATGATTTAGGTTCTTATTATAAAATATTGTGGGACAAAGTGGTTCCTCTTGAATGACTTACTAGTTGAGAATATCACACGTACTTCCTTTTTCTCCTTAAAAAATACATTGTTCTGCAGACTCACAGACATAAAAAACATACCTATAGTTACCGGGGAGTAAAGGGGGTGGGAAGTGATAAATTGGGAGTTCGAGATTTGCAGATGCTAACTACTATATATAAGATAAACAACAAGTTTCTACTGTATAGCACAGGGAACTATATTCAATATCTTATAGTAACCTATACTGAAAAAGAATATGAAAAGGAATATATATATGTATGACTGAAACATGCTGTACACCATATATTGACATAACATTGTAAACTGACTATACTTCAATTAAAAAAATAGTTTAAAAGAATTTTCTGTCGTCAGTTCCTGAGTTTGAGGAAATGTATTTAGAATACTATCATTTGAAATCCCTCTTATATGATCAATTTCACCATCATCATTAAAGTCTAGAGCTGCAGTATGCAATGTGGTATAAGACATATGTAGCTATTGAGCACTTGAAATGTGGCAGGTCTAATTGAGATATGCTATAATAATGAAAAATACACATCAGATTTTGAAGACATAGCATAAAAAATATAAAATATCTCGTTAGTAATTTTGTATCAATTATATGATAAAATCGTACTTCTTTAAACAGAGTTGGACAAAGTATATTATTAGTTAACCTCACCTGTATTTTTTTAATATAACTACTAGAAAATGTGAAGTTACATATGTAGATTGCATTATATTCCTATAGGACAGAGCTTGTCTAGAGTGCTATCTCTTTACATTCATCTTCTGATTTACCTGAATAATTATTTAACATATTGGCAATTTTCTTTCATTTACCATCATCGGTAGAAACTTTTAAAAATCTGAATGACTCTTGAAATGTTCTAGGTGTGCAGATAATTTGATCTTTCCTCTTCATTATTTATTCTCATTTCTCTTCCTTGTCCCTCAGTAGCAGTCCTCCCGGCTGCTTCCCAACTGTAATGGTAAGTCATTAGTGCTTCACTGTTAACTGTGATGATCACTGAGAGCTTTCAATCATTCATCCTCAACAAGCTAAGAACATGTCTATTCCTATAATATTAGGAATTTTTTTCTTCTTTTAATCAATAATGGATTTGGAATTTCATCAAAACCTATTTGGGCATTTTGGTATTTCCTTTCCCAATAAATTATACTTTCTAATATTAAAAAAAAAACTGAATTAGCAACTGCATTCAATGAAAGCTTAAAAAAAACTATAAAAGATGTGTGTTCATACTACTTACATATCTTCTGTTAAAAGATGATGCAATACTATATGATTTCATCATTCTTGTTTTCTCATTGGTCTTTTTTTTTTTTTTTTTTACCACAACTGGAGTAATGGATGAGTAATGATGAAATAATCCCTAGGATGATCAACTAGCAAACTGTTTCAAGATACTGGGAATGTAAAATCACTAGAATTCCATAATACATCTTAAATTTTAAAAGGATCCAAAGGGTAACTGCAAAAGAATGAATTTTGTTTTTCCGTTGTTCTTGCAAAGATTTCTAAAAAAGAATAAAATTCATAAAATATCAATCCTTACAAATAACTGGAACAGCTCCAAAAACAAAGGCAAAAAATAAATGGGGTCTAACAGCCCCTAATGGTATAAAACTTACATTGGGGAGAAAAGCCTCACTTTGGAGCTAAACTGTCCTTAGCACATCTCTAATTCTCTCTAATCTCCTTTTGTAGCAAAGGATAAGCAGGCTTCAGGTTTACGGACTTCAGCAAACAGTATCAAGTTAGAACCTAAAATTATTGTCTTTTCTCTCTTTAACTGTCTTATCCTCAATACCGAAATCCAAAAAGCCCTGATCTGGCAGTAAAACCTGACCTAGGCTGACATAGGCTATTTATGTTCTTTACCCTACTTACACAAATATTCAGATTATTTCACTGGAGAAAAGTATTACAGTATCTGATTAAGGGATCCCACCTCAGATAGTAGTAAGACTGTTATGTAGTGGATGATACGTATACCACGTTACATTCTGAAAATTCCAAAAGACTCCCCAATTTTGAAATATATCCTAGGGTCTGAGATAAGGTACTCTAGACCTATATTCTTTTTTTTTTTTAATGTTTTTTATTGACTTATAATTTTACAATGTTGTGTCAAATTCCAGTGTAGAGCACAATTTTTCAGTTATACATGAACATATATTCATTGTCACATTTTTTTTCTGTGCTATAGACCTATATTCTATTTGCTGCAAGTCAAATTAGTTTTCCTTTTATAATACTGATATAAAGTTTCCTTTTAAATAAGTTTAAGTTAAATATGAATGACTTAAAATACTAAGTAAATAATAATTCATTCAGGTAGTATATAAATATGACTAAAATTATGACAATAGTATGTGGTAATAAACAGCTATGGCAAAAACTATGAAGGCAGTGTGTGAATAACTTAAATCTAGGAAACACTGATTTACAGTATTTAATGATGTGCCCCATGGTTAGGAAAACTGAAGTATGTACTTAATCAGATGAGAGATTAAACAAGTATTTATTGAGCAAATCACCACTCATGGTTCTTGCCCCAAAGACTCAGATCACACAACTGGGATCTCAAATATGTAGTTAAGAATTATCTGGCCCTAACAGAAGCCTTAAAAGGGGCTGTACTATGGAAACAGGCACTTTTATACTTATACTTATATAAGTATATACCCATTTATACTTATATGCCATCATATATGCACAAAGACTATATAAGGAGAAAACCCCGGCTGTTCTCCCCTGAATATTTACCTATCAGTGTCATTAATAAATGTCCACTGTGCAGATCCTTGAAAGTCGTTAGTCTCAAGGATTCTACTTACAACCTAGTTAAAACAAAGGTTTACTCCACCAAAGCCAGAGTCCCAAACAAATGCTAAAGACAAGATCAGACTTTGTTATTGGAAATCAGGACTTCGGGCAGAGTTTCTCAACCTGAGTACTACTGACATTCTGGACTGGATAACTCTTTCTTGTGGGGACTGACCTGTGCTTTACAGGCTGTTTAGCAGCATCCCTGGCCTCCACACAGTAGATGCCAGTATCACTCCCCTAGTTGTGAGAATCAAAATGTCTCCTGACATTGTCAAATGTCACCTAGGGAGCAAATTCACCCCTGGTTGAGAACCACTGCTATAGAATAATAACAATATTAGATGATGATAATGATAGCTAAATGACAGACTGCAGTTATCATGTGCCAGGAACTGAGTTAACTGTCATATAGATATTATTTCATTTAAATAATAAAACAATTTGCCAACAAAGCCATACATGATAACCACTCGTTTTATTCTGTTTAATTAAATGTTTTTATAATAGTACCTATTTATTGCATATCTAACACTTGCCAAGAACTATTCTAGACTCTTTACAGATACCATCTCTAACCTTCATAATGACCCTGTAAGATATTATTTCCATTTTACAGATGAAGACACTGATCTCAGAAAACTTTAATAAATTGCCCTCAGTCACCCAGAAAGTAATGGAGCCTGGGCATCTGTCTGACACTGTCACCTAGACTACTTGCTTACAGTGTTGACAACAATACTCTAAAAAAATCTTTAAAGATCTTTTCTGCTGTACAATGTAAGAGTTCTGTCATACAACGTAGTAATATGACAACGAAGTAATAAGAGCTAACATCTGCTCAGCACTTAATATGCGCCAGGTGCCCTGAGTGCTTTATGGAGGTGATCTCATTCATTCTTCACAACCCTATGAAGTAGTGTTATCATCATCCCCATTTTCCAGATACAGAAACAGATGTGTAGAGATTACCATAATATCATTATTACCATATTACCATGGTGCACTCCCTCCCTCATTTTATAATTTCTGAAGTGGAGATGTATCTTCTAATTAACAGCATCTTACAGTCAATGAAATATGGTAAATGTCTTTTCCAAGTTCACACAGCTAAGAGTAGTAAGAGCTGGGATTCAGACACAGGTAGATCTGGCTCTAGATCTCACACTTTGGCCCTCCGACATGCTGCCATTCTGTCTTAAGAAAGGAGGTTAGGAAATGCATGCCCCTGCCAAGCCCTCACAGACGTAATCTGATACAGTGGACAGCAAAGAACCTGGGGTCTCAAAGCCTTGTTTTCAAATTTACTCAACCATTTATCAGGCATGATCTTGAATAAGTCATACCAATAGATAGTCTTTTTGAGAGACTCAATCACTCAAAACTAGCCTTATTCTAACCTTATGGGATTGTTACAAAGATTATAAGAAAAGTACTTCTTTTGGAGTACTACACAAATATTTGGTAAAGTAGCATAGGATTCTAAAGAAACAAAGAACTGACTGTGACTTGTAGATGAGTATTGATCAAGAGTCTCTGGGCCTTCAAATCCACAGTTCTGGCACCCAAGAATATTCCTTTCCTTTTCCCCATTCTTCCTGCTAACTTCTGCATCACTTCCTCAGGGAAGCCTTTCATGACATCAAACCCCTATTTTCAGTCCCCCATTCACAACATTAACTTAGATTTGCCTATGTTCTCTGATAATCCTGTATTTTTGCACACTGCAGCACTTATTACAATTGTAGTTATTTGTACAATTTTGTTTTATAGTCTGTAAGTTCCTGGAGGGCAGGAACCAATTTGCCTTTTCTCATTCTATATGTCAGCACATGGTAACCATTTGATAATTAATATTCACTGGATGAATGGATCTGTGAGTGGCATGAAGGTCAACTTCAACATTTCAAGTGTATCAAAATTTGACCTTCAGATGATGAGGCAAAAAATATAATAGAGCTGATATCCTACATCAAGGTGAGACTGACTTTTCAAAGAATAGAAGGCTTTCTGAAAAATCTGAAACATACTCTTGAAAACAAAAAGATTTTGGAGCTGGATGGTAGTTGATGGTTATATAAGAATGTGACTGTACTTAATGACACAGAACTACACACTAGAAGATTTAAAATAATAAATTTTATCTATATTTTACCACAATTAAAAAATTTTTTTAATTAAAAAAAACTTCCATTTTGATCCCCAACCTTCTGCAATATAGGAACGCTTTTTAAACACCATACATACACACACACACAGTGGAATTCCACAAGATAGTAGTTATTCTCCATCCACTTATGGAGGGAATAAATAATTACCATGAACTCAAATAATGCTTTCAAATGAATTTATATTTTAATTAACTAAAACAGTACGTAGAAACCTCTGAAAAATAGCTGTAAATATGTTAGACAAACATTAATTATTCAAACAGCAATGTATGTGTGGATTCATGACTCCACTATAATACTTGTAACATCCCCGGAGAGCCTGGCCCACTATCAGGAACAACTGTCCTAGAATATCCAGCCCTCCACTCCTTGCCCTCTGAATGGTTCGAAAAGAGAAGGCTCCCCCTTTCCTTTCATATTTTGTCTTTAATGATACACAGGGAAATGGCTGATGTTATTGATAGTGAAAAGTGAAATAAAGAAACCAAACAGTTCCATACAAATGTTCCTTAGTAACATTCAGAAGCCTGTATTTTATAACTTGTCTTAAATTAGAGATACTTAGAATTACAGATACTTTGTTAAGAGCAAATATCCCTCCTACATCAAAGAACATAAAATCAAAAACATACAGCAGGGTTCCTATGCATCACATCACATCACATCCCTGCCTCTCAAAATGAAAGGGCTTTAGACCACTTTAATTAAAGCATTATATCAGAATCATCACTCAATTCAGGCTCCAGAACAGAAGTCTTCACCCACTGAAGCAATCCAGTAATCATCCAACAAGCATTTAGTAAGTACCTGTCATTTGCCAGGCACCATGTCAGATGCTAGGAATACAGAGACAAGACAAGATCCCTGCCTCTATTCCGACTAATAGAGATGATAAAAGTAAACAATTAAAATGCAGCATCATAGGGTGATGAAATTGGGATTACAGGGCAGAGTCGCAGAAAAATGTGTTCCAGGCAAAGAAGGAAAGAAAAGCATCATGTATAGAGTTAAAGTTAGGTTAAGAAAATAAAATATACTTGGGGGAAAAACTGAATAGTACATGGTGGTTATCAGAGAAGATTGCTCATGGGAAGAATAGGATAGTGGCTGAAGTCAGAAATAAGGATCTCTGTTAAGAGTTAACAGGGGCAAAAGGCTTTAGTAATAATTCAGGTCAGGAATGTCAAGGGCCTGAAGTAAGGCGGAGGCAGGAAGGATGGGTGGTTGATACAGGACTCATCCCTCAGAGTTTTGCCCCATGGGCATGGCAACAAGGAGTTGAAGGAATTAGTAATAAAATGGTTGAAGTGACAGCCTGTGAGGTCTAAGCTGGACACAGAAAGACATATATGTAGCTAGGAGGGGGCTGAAAGACAAAGGAAGTGAAAATATTGGCAAAAACAAAGAAAGTGCACAGAAGAAGTGAGAGCATGGAGGCAGTGTTTGGAGCAAGGGCTTTTACGTGGTCCCACAGACCTATTAGAATTCAGGGGGTATAAACTTCGGGATAAAAATTCCATGTCTATCTTTACTAAAACTAAGCATTTATTTCAATTATGAATGTATGTTGCAAGTCACAACAGCATTAGCAGTTCCTGTGACTTTGTCACCAATATCTTCATATCACATTACTATTACACCTATCATGAATTACCATTCATCATAACACTACAAAATGATGAGTCACTAGACTCACTGACAGGTCTTATTTAGTGCATTAATTAGAAAGCACACATTTTTGAGGGGTTGGGGGTATAGCTCAGTGGTAGAGCGCATGCTTAGCATGCATGAGGTCCTGTATTCAATTCCTAGTTATTGACCAAAAAAAAGAAAGAAAAAAAAGCACACATTACTGTATCACAAATTTAACACTTTCATAGCTATATTCTAATATAACTGATTTATTTCCTTTCTAATCCTAAAGACTTTATTTTATATATTTAAAAACATTATTCTGAGAAAAAGTCCATGGACTTCATCAGACTGCCAAAGGGATCTTTGGCACAGAAACATTTAAAAGATTCTGGCTTAGAGGGTAGAATCCTGGAATTTTAAGCTCTGGAAGTGTAGAATTCAGGGAATGAGGAGGTCCGGATGACAGTCGCAGGCTGAGACTGATGGGTATATAAAAGAGTGGCGAAGAGGAGGAAGCCAAGGAACTGTGCAGCCAAGCGGGACAAATAATCATGTGGACACTGAATCACTCATAATCAGCCTCAGGATATGGGGTGGGAAAAACTGAAAGGCAGTTTGCAAAATCTGATGACTGCAGAGCATGACCAAAAGGCCAACTGTGATGTGGCCTAGGAGAGAACAGATGCCACAAGCCTCACAGGAGAAGGAATTTTTACACCTAGAAACCAAGTACCAAGTCATTGGTGCTGTTCTTTTTTCCTTTTATCTCTTCCCAGCTCTCAAAAATATGCCTCTGCCTCTTTCTACTCTGCCCCTCAAAAGTATTCTCCATCCAACTCCTCTGTTTCAAAGTAAATAGGGACTGACCTTTCAACAAATCTGTAATTCTTACCTTTCTAATCAAAGGTAGGAATGACCACAACCAAATAAACAGATTGCTTTCCTTGTCATACCTACACATAACCAACTATTAAAGAAGTTTTAAACCTTCTATAAAGAAGAATTAAAACTTTTGATGGTGGAGAGGTGAGAAGAAAGTAATTTGGGTGAAGGATATCGCTAGGGCAGTGTGATCCTTGTGAAATCAATTCAGTTTCAACCAGCATTTTTAGAAAATGAAATAGAATGGAAAAACATCAGAATTCATAGCACATAGTAAAAGGTAAGCACTGTTCTAAGAACCCTTCGTTTCTGTCACACACACACATACACACACACACCCTTATATTCTGAGTCAAATGTAAACATAATACAGGTCTTGGTTCAAAGTTTGAAAGCCACAGTTCTAAGGGTAGAGCCATCCTCTCTGAAGAGAACCTTATGTGACAATAAAAAGGCCAGGATAAAATGGTAGATAAGTTCAGAAGGAATAAAGGATGTGGATCTTCTGCTTTCCCTGGGGTCTACCACCCTGCTAATGCCCTGCAATCAGCTCAGTTTCAAGTCTCAACTCTGCCACCTTGACTTGTTGAGTTACTGCGTTACCAAACCTCTCTCGTGTGTAAGATAGGGCCAAAATACCTCCATCTTACTTCACAAGATAGTTTTGAGGATCAAAAAGATAAAAAGATATTAAATCACTCTGTAGACTATAAAGCAGTGTACTGTTGTTTTATTTTAAACTACACAGTCAGAATTTTAAAAAAGCAAACTATGCTATGAATATCTCAAATCATGATTATCCTATTGTGTGGTTAGATAAGACAAATATTAGAAGTTGTGGGGAAATAGTAGGAAATTATTTCTTTAGAGAAAAGTAGCTGGGAAAGAACACAATAAAAATATCCATTGTGCATACAAGTCTCAAGTAACATATATGAGAAAGTGGGCACAAAGAGGACTCAAAGCAAAAACAAAAAAAAGGTCATTGGTTTTGATGAGACTTTCTAAGAGGTAAAATGAATTGAGATTTGAAGAAAGGAACAGTGAAGCCTGTTTTCTCTTCATATCTTAAACTGCTTCCCAAGACCAAAAGATGTATCAATTGTTAGCTTTCAAGCCTAGTTCAGTAACCCCTCCTCCAGAAAACCTACTACACATACCCAAGTCCTACCTCTAAATGCCTCTAGACCTCAGTGTTTATAATGCTCATCTGCCAGACAACTAATATTACAAGGCAGTGTAAAACATGTCACCCAACATGAAGTTAAGAAAGGCAGTCTAGTGGAAAATAAGAAGCATGCTTTATTTTTCTTCCTTTAAGTCTAGGACTAAAGAGACCTAAACTTTCAGTTTAGGTTTAAACCTATGCACCCAGACTGGTGGCAGGAATCCACTGGCCTCAGATCCATCTTATGCCTCTGGCCGATAGGCAACTTCTTATCTGCATGGGTAATAACTACAGGCCACTTTCAGTAGCTACAAATTGTGTAAGGTTGCAAATTTTTATCACTGAACAGAATTCCAATATCCTAAATAATCTGATTAATACCAGATGTATATCCTACAGGTTTGGTATACTTCTCCTGTTGTAATAAAATTATTATTTATAAATGAATTAAAGTTTATCTTCTAAGTCTCTCCTAGATTATAATGTCCTAAAGATGAGAATAGTACCATTATTTTGACTTCCAACATATGTTTTGTTACTCAATGTGATATACAAGAAACAAACTGAAAAGGCTGGGCAGAGAGAGGGGACAAGACCTCTGCCTCCACCCAACCTTCATATTACCTACCTCTTGCAGCGTCAACAAAGTATTAAGAATAGCTGGTAGCGTAGTCTGGACAACTCCAAATCTATCTTCCGTAAATGATGCTGCTACTAAGTGAGACAGACCTCAAGGGGAAAGAAGAAAAAAGTTAAAAGTGAATCAAAATTAGGCAAATCTACTTGCAGTACATCTATTTGAGAAAGGGTTACCATTCTGAATATATTAAAAAAAAAACCTTCTACATAAAAAAGAGGGAGTAATACAATAGAAAAATAGGCAAAGATTAGAAGAGGAATTGAAAAGGTGCACAGCTGCAGCAGTCTTGAATAAGATGACATTCTCTGCCTTAAGTTCTAGTAGGAAAAGAATTTTTTAAATAATAGTGTGCTTGGTAGCACTAAGAAAACAAAGTCTGATAAGGAAACGGAGGGACAGTTGTGAGGATACTTTTCGTATCCTCCTAAAAGATACCTAAGAAAAATGATCTATACAAAACAAAGAAATAAAAATGTATCTGAAAATTCAAAGATTGAGATCAAAGTCCAGAACTGATCTTTCATGGATTATACTTCAATATTTAACTGATAAATAAAATCATAGTTGCAGTTCACTGAGATTGCTTACCTTCTAATGCCCAAATATGCATTTGGGCATCTGAAAAAACAGCCTGAATGGAGGCCTCTGGGTGCTACAAATACAACAAAAACATTTAAGTAAGTTCCCCTGAAATGATAATTTCATCTAATCAATTGTATTTGTACTATAGCAATAAAAAATACACAGTTGCCTCTCAAGAATTAAAACTTGAAATTCTTACACAATGATTTAACTGCAATAAAGCATTCTGCTACCAACTTACTACATGACTTGCCAACTTTCCAAAACTCTGTGTGCCTCAGTTTCTCATTTAAAGAGTTACATACACTCAAACCCCCTCAGAGGATTATGAACACTTCAATTGTTATGAACGCTTTTTTTTTTAAAAACAAAAGAACTTCTAAATACATATTACCTCTCTCAAATTGTCTACCCTCAGCCCCACTCCAAAGAAAAACCTCCCAACCTTCCTTAATACAGCAAGGTCAAGTAGTGTGGAGCAATAACTGGCCCGTGTAAGTGCTGGATTTCATCATGCACCCAATGAAGCCTGTTAAGTACAACAGCATGTTACATTTCCCAACATTAAACAGCAGTGTCTACAACTCCTTATCATACAATAGGTCCATCTGCAAAATAAGAAATCAAAAGTAGCCGTTTGCTTCCAAGGGAAAAGATCTTGCTCAGCGTCTGCTCTGCCACTTACTGGCTACGTGTCCTTAGGCTATCTACCTGAGCCCTCTGAGCCTCAGGTTTCCTTATGTGTAAAATGAGGACAAAGACATCTCACAGGGATGCTGTTCAAATTAAATGAGGGAACTTGAGTGAAAAGAGCATGGCATACATAAGACAAAAGAGTGAGTTTTTCCCCCATTCTTCCCAAACAAAGCTCTGAAGTAAAACTTCAGATAACCCCTCTTCCTCTTGGTGGAAGACAAGACACCTTCCTCGGGGGTCTGATAGTTTTCCCAGAACTCTAATGGATGGCCTAAGGTAGATTATTTTTGGTAAACATAGTTGCTAGTTGGGTGGATCTTCCCTGCCATCACAGTGAAAAAAGTTCCAAGAAATTGAAAGGATTCTCTGTTATGTGTATCTGTATTCTATCGAGTTACTCAGATCTCTCTCCATCCATCAGAGTATGACTCCCACAGGATAAAAATGAGAAAAAATGAGAAATGTATGCCAATGCAGACTTTCACTTGCAGGCATTAACTGAGTGTATTATAGTTAATACTGCAATATTTGCAGAAAGAGAGAAGCTAGATTAAAATAATTAAAACAAAAATTCTCCCTCCTACATGTGGGCAAAGGTTTTGCTCATCAAAAGATTAATTAGTACACAACAGCTGTAGCAGTGAAAATAGGAATAAATCTTCAGCTACCATTGAAACTGACTCTCCTATAGCAGCTGGAGCAGCTGACAGACAAGTTGGAAAGTCATTTAGTTTGTGGCCTGAATTACAACTTTTATCCAATACAAGTTTAACACCTGCAGTCTAACCTAGTTATCTCTCTTCTGAACACTAAACTGGCCACTAAGATTTTGCAGAAAGGAACTGCATATCAGCACAAAGCTGCCTGCAGCCAAGAGACTCAGGAGGCCAACTAGAGCCAAGCCTCAGGAAGCCAGAGGTGAGATGTGTGTCTAGAACAGCTATCGTTAAAACGGAGGTTTAGTGAAGCATGATGCAAAGCTGTTTGGCTTGCTATGATCAAGCTAAATATTTAGAAGTCCCATCTGCTACTTTATTTTTTATTTTGTTTCCTCTCCCCCTATTCCCAATTCCAAAGAATGCTACACATTCTTACCTTACTGAAAAAATACATTATCAGCACCCGTTTTGATAAGAAATTCTTAATCTGAGTAGGAAAAAAAAAAGAATTAACACATGCATAGTCTTCAATTCTACCCAAATATGATTATTATGCATTTCCAGGTTCTTCCTGACACTAACTTAAATGAAACACTTTACAACTTACAGGGAAAGAACAGTATTTACAGTAAACCACATAAGTAAATACTTTTGTACTATAAATTGGATAGGCAAGATGAGCCATCTAACCTAAGCTGCATTCCCACGTACACATGTCTAACCCTCAAAGTAGAGCCCTGTCAGAATAAAAGGAACTCTAAGTGGTTCTGGCGATACTCTCTAAGACCAAATTCTTTCTCAATTCTCTACAACTGTCTTACCCTTTAACCTCTTAATGCCAAAAAAGAGTGTTTCCCCTACTAAAAAAAAAGATCTTTAAGACATGAAGTGGTTTTCTACTGGTTGACATTTACAAGGAAAACAATTTTCCTAATATTAAGCTAAAAGCTACATAACCCAACTGACTTCAAAGTAAATTCATGACACAGCAGTACTTACAGCACATAGAGCCTGAAGTTTTGTAAAATGCCTTCAGTTCTTCTCTATTAATCATTCAATCCACAAACATGTTATTTCTCCCATCTTAAATAATAAAATCCTCCCTTGATCCCTCAACTCCCCCCAGCTATCACATTTCTCTACTCCCCTTATAGCAAAACTTCTTGAAAGATCCAGCTTTTCTTCTGGCTTCCAGTTCCTCTCCCAATCTCTCCTGAACCCATGCCAATCAGGTGTTCATCCCCACTACTCCATCCAATAGCTCTTGTCAAGGACTCAATGACCGCCACAGTTCATTCTTAGTTTGAATTCCACGCTACCTATCAGCAACATCGGACACTCACTTCTCTTTGAAACGCCCTTTTCTTGGTTCTTTCTCACCTCAATGGTGCTTGGCCTCCTCCTCATCTCCCAGGCCCTTAGTCATTAGAGGATCTGCATTTCTTTTCTTCTATATCTACAATCCCCAAGAGTTTTCAAGGAATCTCATGGCTTTAAATACTGTCTATACTCTGATGACTTCCAAATTTTCATTTCTAGCCTAGATCTTCCCCCTGGACTCCAGATACATGTCTAATTTCTTATTCAGTATTTTCACTTTATTGTCTAGTAAGTATCTCAAAATTGACATGCCTAAAATCAAACTCGTGATTTCCCCACCTCATCTCTATCAAATCTCCTCTTCCAGAATCATCAGTATATTGCAACTCTATAAATTGCAACTATATTATTTCAGGCCCTCGGGCCAAAAACTTCAGAATCAACATTGACTCTTTCACACCACAATCAAACCATAAACAAATCCTATTATAACTACCTTGAAAATATTCAGACCCTGATCACATTTTATAGTCTCCACAACCATTCTGGTCACAGATACAATCATCTCCCACTAGATTACTTCAATAGCTTTACTACTGTCTCTCTGCTTTCACTACTGCCCTCCGAGGATCTAGTCTCAAACAGCAGCAGTTTCAAAATTAAGGTTACATCATGTTATTCTTGTGGGTAACACTACACAGTGGCTACCCATCTCTTAAAGAGAAAATGTCAATCTTTACATTGGCTAGTGGGCCTATGAGCTCTGGGTGCCGGCTACCTCTTTTGATCTCACCACCCACCTACCACTCTCCCCTCACTCGGCTCTGGCCACACGAGTGTCCCTGCTGTTCCTCACGCAAGCCAAGCAGATACCACCTGAGGGCCTTTGCATTTTGCTGCTCCCTGCCCTCCCTTCAGGTCTCCAATCAAGAGTCACCCTATCAATGAAACTTCCCCTGATCACCCCACATAAAATGGTACTCGTTTCCTCCAGCTGCTCTTTCATTTTCCTGCTCTATTTTTCTATTTAGCACCAAAGACATCAAATTTCTTCCCCTTTAAGACATGTATTTTTCATAGTTTGAACATGACATATCAGGATGCATATAGTCAACAGCATGTCATGGTTTAACTGGCAAGATTTTCTAAAAAAAATAGTATATAAAATAAGTCTTACAATTAATAGTATACCCCTTGGAAAAACTCCAGAATTAGGGACACTGACTCTCCCACATTTGAAAATCCACATATCACTTATAGTTGGTCCTCTATACCCATAGTTCCACATCAGTGGATTCAACCAGCTGTGACTGTGAAATGCAATAGTATTTACTATTAAAAAAAAATCTGCATACAAGTGGACACACAGTTCAAACCCATGTAGTTCAAGGACCAACTGCATTTTTTATATTCAAAGAAATATAGTACAATACACATGCTTGCTCATCTCTTTCCCTTCACTAGAATGTTAAATATATGGTCAGGGACTTTTATTTGCTGTTTTCCCACTACCTAAAACCACACCCTGTATATATAAAGAACTCAATAAACATCTCAAGTGAAAGAATTCACAGTTCAAAGGCACTGAATTAGGTTAAGCCATATGAAATTGCAAATTGTAAAACTAAAATCTGGTCAAATACGGGCAATTTCACCTGGGTCAACGTAACACAAAGCAACCCCAAAAGTCCTATTTATTCTTGATGGCTCACTCATGTGCAATCCTTGATGCTCTCAATGTTATTTGTAAATATGAATCCTACACCCATAACATCCTACCTGTTCACGTTTATTCTGAATCCATGAATATATCGCATTGGGCTGTCTCACTGTCTTACCCTCAGCACTAACAGAGGTAGATGGAGAAGGATTAGAAAATTCAGTCATTTGCTGATCTACAAAAAAAAAACCAAGAAGTAAAAACTTATACGATCTGATTCTCCGTAAGTATGACATTTCAAATTTTGGAAAATAAACAGTCCTCACCGGAAGCTGAAGTCCATAATCTTGGCCCTCTTCTTATTAGATGAGGACTCTGAGGTGACCCATAGCAAGTGTTTACATCAAAAATTCCAGCCATCCGATTCACTACACCAGAGCCAAATGGGGTTGCCAGGGGACTTGGAACATCAGGTGTTGATAATTTTGAGGAAAGCAGCGATGTCTTAATTAACGATGGCACTGAAAGCCGAGGCACCTGGCTAGATTTAGGGGTCTGAAAAGTAGTTTCTTCTGTAAAAGAACAGATCCAGTGCTGAAGAGGTAACCTGATTCAAGCAGGCCAGCGTGGGGGTTCTCAAATTCTACACACCTCAATTGTTTGTTTAACTCATTTAAACAAGGCTCAGCAGACTGTTCTCATGTAGGTTTACATTCTCAACATCCAGGTTTCACTACTGCAACCCGGTGACCTCTCAATCAATGAGCTTTATACATCTTTTTCTGTTGGACTGGTACAGCCTCTCTTGTTTTTTCCCCTAAACAGGTTATCTTCATCTTCAAGGTCAGTTTCTCTAACTTTAAGCTATTTTAAGTGAACCTACCAATTCATATTTTATTTTTAAATGGCAACAACTTTATTGCATTAGAATATGCCCAGTGTTAACTGAATGTTCTTACTGGAACTATTACTTGGCTAAATCAAATCTATAGTGTGAAAATGTACAGAAAGAGAGCATGAACCTTATCCCATTTTCCCCAGAGTTCCTTCAAGTCAACAAAAGTCACATCAGAGACAAATTTGCTCAGGATATCTACAAATCTGATCTATAAACAGCTTCTTCAAAAATAATCTTACAATTCTACCAAATTATAGAGCCTCTTATACAAAAACAAAAGAACATTTTTCCTGCCACTCCAGTACAAGACACAAAGACAAATAAATTATACGAGTACTCTATCTTCTTAATGAAACTGGTATTAAAAAAAAAAACTGGCAAAAGATATCAACCAATTAAAGTACAATATTTTCATTATATGACATTAAGGGTTAATGGCAATAGGAAATATTTGAAGAATCAATTTAAAATTTAAGACTGGGGTTCTTAAGTTTCGCAATTATCCTTCAAAATTAGAGGCAAATTTTGACTGAGTGATGGGATATGACAACAATTTAAAATAATGAATAATCCATTTTTGGTCAGACCAAGGCGCTCCCCCAGCTCAGGATTATAATGATCTAACATGCTAATTTGATATAACTATAGCTATTCAAAATTCTCTAAGGGCTCCACAGAATAAAATTCAACTCCTCTTCTTAACATACAAGATCTCCTTTTATTATCAAACATCATCCTACCAATTCAGACTCCTTTTTGACAGGTTTCCTTTTAGCAGTTATACTGGCTATCTGTGTGCCTCCCATGAAAGGATCAGTTCCAAGAGTGCTTTTTCATCTTTGATCCTTTGGCTTCTAGCATAGTACTTGGTATATACTAGGCATTCAATAAATACCTGTTGAATAAATACATGCTAATCTGAATGTTGATAACATATGAAACACTCTAGAATCTTTTAAAATCATTGAACTTATCTAAATTGTTTTTCTTTACTAATCTCTTTGTTTTTGGTCTATGACCCCACCGGAGTAATGAAGTCAAAGACAGAGATGTGTTTGCTTTGGCCCATATAGTGATTTTTTTAAAATACCAAGATTAGTTGTCAATGTTTAAAAAGCAGATTTTCCCAAAAATTTCTTCAGGCTTCTCTTTAAAAGAAAACCAAGATCAGAAGTTCAGATACTGGGTCCAAATTTCCCCCCTGGGAACAACGGACTGAAGCTAATCCACGACTTTCCATTTCAGATGAAGTCTGCGCTCTCAAGTTTACCACAGTCCTCACCCAGCCAGTTTTGCCCATTTTCATTAAATGCCTGGCTCCAAAAGGCATCAGAACATTAAGTCCTTTTATCACTATTACATTCCTATGTATCTTCTCCTTAAGGGGTTTGCTGAAATAGCAAAGGTTCTTCCGCCTGTACTTCTTCCTCTCAGCTTTCACCTTGCAAACATTATATTTAGCAATCTTAAAACAATGAATGTGATGGCCCTGCCCCCAAATCACTGAGTCATTTCAGTTGCTCCTCTCTGGGCACTGTCCAGCAACTTTTTGTCTCTGGGATACTGCAACCGTAACAGTAGCTGAAGCCTTCTATTTGATGACCAACATTTTGTTAGTCTTTGTACCACTACTACCACCACCACCACTAATCACCCTTGACTTAATTTTTCCAATCTACAATGATACCCAAGCCTTTTTCTTGGCTCAGTACAATATCTCATATATTAGATCAATTTTCCCCTAAAATATGTACTTCATACTCATATATATATTCTTAAATTAACTACTATTATCTTTCTTAGAAAATGACTATAAATGCTTTCCCCTCTCTTAGCAGTACGAGGAGTTACCTGGAGAATTCAGTTTCTTAGGTTCCACTGGGTATGATGAAGACATCACTCTCCCATTTGTAGCAGCAGCTTCTTGGTAGAGCACAAGTTTCTGAGTCATATCATTTAAAAGATTCAAACACTCCCTTGAAATGGCTGTCCAATTGTGGGGATGTCCACCTACAAGGTCCAAATATCAGCTTTTAAAATGTAGATAATCTTATATAGTCTCTTCTCAAAATGGGGAAAAAAATTAAGACATGCTTTATTCATTAAATAGTGTTATATTGTATACCTTGCATCAGGGCCCATTTTTCTCAGTTGAGCTACTATTTATACTTATGCCATCTAATATACAGCAGGAATTCAATAAATATTTGGATGAAATAATTTTCCTAAAAGTCTACAAGCAAAAATTTGCTATTTTACCATTAAAAAACTACTCTCAAATTGTTAAAATAAAGCCAAACATTGGAGCACAGTTTGAGTGAAAAAGACCCAGGTTACTCCACCAGCAGTACTGAGCAGACTGAAGACTAAGACAATGAACGTGTCTAATGAGATGTATCCCATGGTCCCTAGTGACCCCTAACCTGTTGTGTCTGACCCACTGTGCTTCCACATATTTTCACTTGCAAAAGAGCCCCTACTTGCTATTATACCTATAGAAGTGACATGTTATTTGATAGTGATCATACTTTATACTTGGAGAGTTTACTATCTGTTAGCTTATTATTTAACTTAAACTACTATGATCCAGATTCCCTTAATTTGGGGGGAGGGTACAGTTCAGGGGTAGCGTGTGTGCCTAGCATGCACTGGTTCAATCCTCAGTACCTCCATTAAAATAAATAAACAAAAGCCTAATTACCTCCCCCCAAAACAAAATAAATGAATAAATAAATAACTAAATAATCTTTAAAAAATCCCTTAATTCTCATTTTCTTTTGATTTTTCTAAGACATTTATCTCCTACAGCTGTCATATAAAAATCAACTGTGCTTCACTGTGTTTTGAGAATAGCAAAGGAGTCCACTGAAAACTGGTTTCTCCAGCCTGGGTGCCAGAGAATCATTCTCTCTTCACTTAGGCTCCTCCTTAAATATTTCCCCCATTTACAACTCAAGAGGAATACCATTCAACCTGAAAACAAACAAAATACTCCATCAATAGGCCCCAGGATGTTTTATACTGCTGTAACTCAGGACCACTACGGAACTATGCAATGGTCCAGTTACCTTTTTTTCCTTCTAGTTTTAAAATATAATTGACATATAGCACTGTATAAGTTTAAGGTGTATGGCATAATGAAATGGTTATCACAATAAGTTCAGTGAACATCCATCATCTCTAATAGATACAAAATTAAAGAAATAGAAAAAAATGTATTTCCTTGTAGTTACACGGATGAGAATTGTGATGAGAATTCTCAGGATTTACTCTCTTAACAATTTTCATATGTAACACACAGCAGTGTTAATTATATTTATCATGTCATACATTACATCCTTAGTACTTCTTTATCTCATAACTGGGAGTTTGTAACTTTCGACTGCTTTCATCTAACCCCCCCTCCCTCAACCCTTGCCTCTGGTAGCCATAAATCAGGTCTCTTTCTCTATGACCAGTTAACACTTTAATATATGTTCTCTGGCAGAGAACATGCCACTCAGTTACAGTTTACTTAAATATCTGGCGAAAACATTTAGTGTACACAGAATTCCTAACTGAACCTAAGTCTGCTAGAAAGGTATTGCTGCAGATAATTTCCCACAGCATTGGCACTGGGTTTTTCATGCTACCAAAAGGAGAGCAGCTCCACTTATTTATATTTTTATATAACTGGATTTCATTTCCATGTAACTACAGTTTCATTTTATAAGTGGGAACTGGCAAGTAGGACAAAATAATGAAGAGCTGATTAGAGAGATGTAAAGCTACCCAGGTTCTCTGTCCCCACCGACGGCTGGGCAGGAAGGCTTTCCCTCCGGGAACACGGCAGAGCACCACTGGCACATCTGCAGTCTTGAGCCTGACAAGTGCTTGAGCTGCCAGCAGCATCCTTGGTCACCATTAAATCTAGTTCCTTTTCACTTTTTGTTTTTTTAAAGGCAGGCAAAGTAGCATGGCAGGAGGAGGGAGCTCTGCCCTTGGAGTCAAATGACAGAATTTTTTATTCCAACTCTGACATTATTTTATTAAGCCACTTAATCTCTCTGAGACTTAGGCCCTCCATCTACGGATTAGACCACTTGATTTTTAAGGCCCCCTCGTAGCATTAAAACTTCTAGGATTCTTAAAATGTATTTTTCCACTCTAAAACTGTCAACTTACCTCATAATTTCTCCAGGTGAAGGGAATGAGGGCGCTGAAGGAAATACTATAAAAGTTTAAAAATACTTTTCCTGGAAATGTAATTTTTAACCACAGCAATGCAAATACTTTGCATAAGATTTAAATCAATATGTAATATTTTAATAAATACATCTCTCTCACTAAAAACTTTAAGTGGAACACTTTCTGCATATACATCCGATTACTTTTAGCAATACCTGGTTGGCTAAGGCTAAAAACTTCCTGTCTTCGTGAAGGAGAATACTGAGAAAGCAACATCAGGTCCTGCAAGGCCAAATACTAAAAGGAAAAAAATACACATTATTTAAATTTTTAACCTCTATATAAAACCTTATTTATGAATTAGGCTCAACATTATATATCTAAGGGGAAATTAGTTGCAATTTTTCAAGAAGGGAATACTTTCCACCATAATCTGCCTTTCTAGACTTTCAGAACTTTCTTGCCTTTATCCTCTGCAGGCTACTCCACTCACCTCGTAGGCTCCAGCTACTAGGAACTACAGAACTCTCTGTGTTCCTTCTCACTTAGTGATGGGAAACTTGAAACATCACATCCTCCTGGAACTTCCCTGCCCTCCCGCACAAAAACATACACTCACACAGCTCTCAATCGTGGCATTTAACATAATTTATTGTAATTGCCTGCTTTCTCATCTTATCTGGTTCCACCCACTAAACTGTGAGGCGGGAACAATGTCTTGCTCATTACCACATCTAGAGGTAACACCTAGCACACAGTAGATAGACAGCATATGCTGTATTTTTTTTTTAACTGAAAATCCTCATTTTGTTCTCTGGCAAACTGCTTCGCTCATTATTCAAGACACCAACCTTTCCATGAAGGTTTGTTTTGGTCCCAAGCAGAATAAGTGGTTCCCACTGCATTGACCACAGTAAATGTTCCTCATTTTGTATATCTGCCCTTTCGACTAGGCTGTGCTACATCTTATTCATCATTATACCCTAAGCAACTAGCAGTGACTGACACCTGCCCAGTAAATAAAGATTTCTTGAATAACCAAATGAGTAACTGATATTTTTGTTTATCTAATAAATCAGTCATGATTGATATTTAAAGCTATTCAGAACATCAGTGGGTCATTTTCTTTTTAGTTTATAACTTTTCTAGAATGTAATCCAAACTCTGGGTTCTATTTTCCTTTAATTCTTTTTTAAGTACTATGACTTCTTAACAGATCACATATATCGTAGTTCTACTTTAAAAATTCAAAATGCAATTTAAATCAAAACAATTTATTCCTACTTAGGTTGATTTATACTTACTGCAACTTCTTTAGACTCTTTTGATTAAAATTTGTTTTAGGATCATTGTCATTGTTCATATTTTAAGAGAGTTCACTGAATATGTGCACACTATCAAGCACTTCCTTTGATCATGACAGCCAAAAATACTACATGAGTGAAAATGTGTCTTAATCCAATGATTAAAAAAAGAATCACCGTGACGTCAGAGCACAGAGGAAGCGGCTATTTCTACACTCAGTGCTCAGAACAGTGGGCACTAAGAATGGTTTGTAGCTGGACAGTACGATTTTCTTCTTTCATAGAGTAAGGCTCGTTGTGAGGATTAAATGAGATGTATGAGCACGTGGCAAGCTTCGGGCACAGTGGGACTGACTCAGAGAGGGTCTCCTTCATTCAGTAGTCTGTCTGGGGGAGACTTTGTAGAAGAAAGCGTTGGGCAGGTGTGACCTGCTTCCCTGCCTGAGAGCCGCTGAGCCAGTATCAGCGGCCTGTGTCCTGTCCAGACCTGTTACTCCCTGTGCGGGGTCTGGAGCCACCTGGTCCATGAGCACTTATGCTGTGAGGACCCTTGACAAGGAGCAGGAGACAGTTTGGTCATTCTGGAAGGAGTGCCAAAGGGTCACTCCTGGCATTTGCCCTGTGGGTGAGGCAGAGGTCAGGCCCCTGTGTGGAGCCCCTCGATGGGCCAACCATAACCCTATATATGATCATCCAGACCAGGGCCCTAGGGGGCAGAGGGGGCTGTGGCCCCTGTCAGGTGGAGGGCTCAGTTTGCTGTTGAGGGTCAAACAAAAGTTGTAGGTGACTGGATCTCAACCAGGGTGCCCCTCCCAGGGCATGTGGCAGTGGGCAGGAGGGAGGGGTCCCCATGCTGGCAGGGCTGAGGTTGACAAACCTGCTGCAGAAAAACATGGTTTGGGGGGATTCACTGATGAGATTCCTTGTCTCAGGAAAAAAAAAAAAAACCAACAATCAGTAGTGCTTGGTTTTGCTACCATGAGGAGTTTGTGAAAAGCTAATGCATATGATCATTATATTTCATGCTTGAAATATTTTTATACCTGTTCTGAATAAAGCCCAGCTTATACAAATATATTGCAATACATACTTGCATTTTAGTCATTTGGAATGAATGAAAACTGAAAGAGTAAACAGCATTCACTGTAGCATGTAGGTGTTTTTAACAATACTTTTTACATTATTAGAATATTTTAAGCCCTCAAAAATGTATCTAAATACTTAAATATGCTAAACATTAAGTCTATTCCACAAAATAGTTTAGAGATGACTGTGTAGAGACACAAAATGCATAGTTTTGATACCTTTATGATGAGGGGAGGACTACTGTTTAAAACTTTCGGGAGGCATTCATCTGACTCTTCTGAAAATGGTGGCTGAACAGGGAACAAATGAGCCTATCAAATAAAATAAAAAATAAAGACTATGAAAATTATTATTTTCATGACTTAATTACATTCAGTAAATTAGCACTTGAAATTTATTACAAGGAAGACAATACAACCAAATTAACATCATTAGCGTTCCCTGCAAAAATATGCTGCATTAAAATTATAAACATCCAAATACACTACTTTTTAAGATACTACTTTTCCGATTTTACTAGATCTCTGGCTTCCAACAATAGAAACAAATTTAAGAAACAAAGATTGTCTGAAGCCGCTGAAGGATATAAACATACAGAGATGGTAAAATAAAACAGAAACACTTCATTTTCTAAGTTACAAACATCTGGGTGATAAAAACAATGCAATTCCCATTCATTTCAAATCATTTCTTGGAGAGGTACAGGTATAGCTCAGTGGTAAAGTTCATGCTTGGCATGTGCAAGGTCCTATGTTCAATCCCCAGTACCTCCATTAAAAAAAAAATTAGAATTTTAAAAATTAAAAATTAAAAAAATTTATTATAAAAATCATTTCTTCAATATGAATTTTTTAACTTTCCTTCAAAGAACAAGTATTTTATTGCCTTACATTTAAATATTTTAATAGTCTCTATCAATAGCACGTAAAATTAATTTAAAATTCAAATTGATCTAGTATATGCTCAGTGGAGAAACGGAAACCTTCAGAAGAGAATTACACTATAGACAAAGCACAGTCAGTACCACTAACAATTCATTTAGTTTAGCTTCCAACCATTAAGAATACTAACACTGTTCCTCAGAAAAAAGTACAAATAAATGATGGTTATAAATGATACATCTCTTAAGAGGTCTGAGAAGAAAGACCAAAACCCAACTTCTCAAAATGGCTTTGGGCACAACAGCATGCTAATCAGTGCTCTACTAAAAATAAGTCTGTGTACTCCAAAACAGAAAAGTATTGATCCAAAACTCAATACTAACCTCTGTGGCATAAATTTTGAAGAGTATCCATGAGATGTACCAAGTCATCAGGAGAAAGACACCACATAGCCAGACATGGTAGAGTAATGAGAGATTCAGGAGGCCGCTCACAGTGTCAAGAGGCCTATGAAACTGCCTATGAAAGCAGAAATTACTATTTAATCCTGTGGGAAAAATACAATCTAAGCATTTAACAGACCTGGGACCCCACACAGAAACAAATCCTATTTCTAGATAATAATGGTGATAGATTCCTCTCCTTTTGTACCCTATAGAGTTCTTTCACTAATACCGTCTTATAAAGTGCACAAGGGAGTCTTAAAGGAAGCGTAGACCTAAACTAGCTCTCAGTTTGTTGCATTCCAAATCTTCACGTCATTTTCTACAGAGGAAAAAGCCTCCCCCAGAGGCTGGGTAAAATTTTATTATTGTTGTTTTGTAGTTTGTTGCTTAAAAACCATTTGACATGACTAGCACCTCTCCTGGACAGGATTTCAACTCTATCTGTATACCTTATAAACCGTTTCATAGTAGATAAGAGTACAAAGTACTATCTACACATAACAAACTTTTAAAATAATTTAAAAAACTGTTAGAATGCTAAATAAAGTGAACTCATGTGATCTTACCAAAACCTTGAATAGATCAATTTGCAAAGTCATCATAATCCTATAATCATACACTTTGCAATTGTGAAAACAGGATTAGAACCTCTGACTCTATTATTTGTAAATGTTGTGAATTTGTTAACAACTTAATCCAATCTACCCTTAGTTTCCTCATCAATATAATGGTGGCATATTCTCTTCATTCTATCTCTCAGGGTTTTTATGACATTTAAAACAGTTTGTTAGGAGTGCCCAGCATAGTACTTGACATTCCCTGGGGCTGGGTGGGGGGAGGTGAGTGTGCAATAAATAAAGCTTTTTTTCAGTTTTTAAATAAATATTACTGAGGGCCTGGCATATATTAAGGCCAGAATACCAGGCACTTCCATACAAACAAAACATTTTTTAAATGAAAGGAGGAAAAAAATTAAACATTATGTTAACTTTCTATTAAATATCATTATTATTTTTCTATTTGACCCGGTTTAAAACCTGGACTAATATAACATAGTAAGTGACCCACGAATTTGGTTTCATATCTAAGACATTAAGCAGAAAACAAAACTAAATTTTACCTAGAAAATTTTAAAAGTCAGGAACTGAAATCTACACTGTAGCAACCATAATATCTCAAACACCAGTAGTGTCAATATTCCCACTCCCCAGAAGTGGTAGTAGTTAAGTTCAAATATGACACAAATTACACAAATTACAGTGGAATAAGCAATAATTAGAAGAACAAATACTAATAGAGAAGTTTATACTTATATACCAAATAAAGATTAAAGCTTTACCTATGAACAAAGTGCATGGGGACTAACTAGAACAACACATCCCACTTCTGCCACTCCATTGCTATTTATGACTGTCAGCAGGTCACGTCCACCCCATTGCTACTATGGCTGTCAACGGGTCACGTGACTCTACTCAAATCTGGTTTCTTCACAGGGAAAATTAGAGTGACACCACAGTATTGTGCTTATATACCACAACATAGCATAAAATGATTATTGAGGAGAAAAACTGAAGACAGGTATAGCCATGCAACTCAAGAAGTCCACTTATATTAAAGCTGTATCTAACAAAAAATGAATTATCATTCTTATTTCTGGGGAAAGGAATTGGCTGACTAGAGACCGGGGCCAACAGATTTATTGTATACCCTTTTATATACCACTGGAATTTTAAATTATGTGAATTATGTGTATTCAAAAATGAATACTTCTTTAAAAATTTAAATGCTAAATCTAAATAAAACATCTGGAAAGTAGCAAACATCTAAAAGAATGGAGACAATTTAAAGAGTTAAAATTAGACCTTTCATGTATCACTTACTCATCTAACTGAAGGTCCATAGCAGTGCTAATCCAAGCTTTGGGAATATGGCCTGAAAGAAAAAAATACTATGCTATGAATACAAAACGTTAACAAAACAAATCTTAATCGTGCTTTGGAATATGAGGTTGATGAGATGGCCAAGTTGACACCAAGACCTCAGTCAAAATGCTAGACTGTTTGATTAGGTGTGAGCAGGAAAAAAAAGAGAATTAATTTCTAAATACAGGCAGTCTTTGCTTTGCACAGATCTAAAACGTACATATTTCAGTTACCATGGTTTAGTTAAAACACCAATCCCCGAACGACACAATTCAAATTTCAGCTGTATGCAACTGAATATAGTACTTCTAGCTTTTCAGTATACAATCAGTGTGTAGATAAGAGACGGACATCCTTTCTTTCAAAGTCTGTTGGTGACTGGTCACTCACATCTGTTATTTAGTTCTGGCACAGAGCGCAAAGCAGGTAGTTGTGTTGCTCCTTGTCTCCCATGATAAATTCACATGACGTTTTACAAAAATGAACAACCAAAAGAGGAAACTGGCCAAAAGGACCAAAGTGCAACAAAGAAATGAAAAGCAGTAACACTGGAAATGAAATCTGAATGAAACATAGCTGGAATTACAGAAGAAATAGCTAAGCATAGATATACTGACACAGCTGCTATGTCAACCCAAAAGTACAACAGGGAAAACAGCCAGGCTAACTATAGTAGGTTAATAAAAGCAACAAAGTGTTAACGTTGGAATGACAATTATAAAAGCTATGCAGAAAAATGGATTACATAAACTAAAAGTAAAAAAGTGGACAACAAAATGATCTATACACAAATAGAACAATTTTCTAAAGTTATTCCATAGAGAAAGGTAGAATCAGAAAATGTTAGTCTGAAAACAGTATTTTAGGATGTTGGATTCTGTTTATATTAATATGTGTTGCTATTTAGATTAGTGTTTTCCATTCAACATGTACTGTTCATTATATTAAATAAGCTATATTTTTGTGCTTAAAATTCATGTTAACAAATTCTACAAAGTTTCTTCAGCAACAAATTTCTACTGTATTAGTAACAAGTCACAAAAAGTTATAAAAAGAAATATGTTATTTAGAGAGAAATTACCAAATGACAAACAATATATTCTTTTTTTTTTAAAGGACACATTTTTTTAACATTGTGAAAAAGACATTACAAAATTTACCATCTTAACCATTTTCAAGTGTACATACACTCTATGGCACCCTGTTGTACAAGAGATCTTCAGAACTTTTCCATCTTGCAAAGCTGAAACTCTATATGCACTGAACTCCCTTTTCTCCCCTCCCCCAAGACCCGGGCAACCACTATTCTACTTTCTGTTTCTAAGAGTCTGACTACTTGTGATTACTCATATAAGTAGAATCATGTAGTATTAGCATTTGCCTTTTTGTGACTGGCTTATTTGACTTAGTATAATGTCCTTAAGGTTCATCCATGTTGTAGCATGTGACAGGATTTCTGTCTTTTTTAAGGTCGAATATTATTCCACTGTATGAATATACTACACTTTATTTAACAATACGCTCCCTTAACTAAATATGCTTGAACATTTGAATCTAAATCTAAACATTTAATCTAAACAATGATTCAGCTGGGCTAATCACACACCTACAACTGTAGGAAACATTCAAATACAATCCAGAATGACTTTGTAACTGATATTTTCAGAGCTGTGAGCTAATACATACCCTGTACCAAAAACAGAAATTCTTACCAAGAAAATAATAGACAATGCAGAAATTTCTAAGCAGGAACAGAGACTCCACACAACTGTGCTTAACCAGCAGAAGCAGAGACCTCCTGAAGCGCAAGAACTTGTACTGCTGTGGAGAGAAAACACCAGAATCAAACGGCACGTTCCGACAGAGCCTCTGCTTTACTCCAAGGCAAGCATGTAGCTCTACTGGTCCACATGTAAAACACAACAGTGCCATCATAAAAAGATAAAGTTTATTCCAGAGGTAAAAAAATTAACTATTTCTGACGTTAAAGTATTTACTATTTACATTATACAACATCTCATTGATAGATCAGAAATAAGAAAATTAACAATATCAATCTATACTTATAGTAGGGACTATGGATATGGAGTAAGTACAAAAAAACAATAATTACAATAGCAGCTCACATTCTTTGGATGCTCCCCACATACCAGGTACTGTTCTAAACACTTAATATGCATTAATCTGTTTAAACCTCACAACAACCCCATGAAGGAGGTTCTATTATTATCCCATCTTACAGATGAGAAAACCAAGGCACAGAAAGGTTAAGTAACTTAATCAGTGTTACCAGCTAGGAAACAAAAATCTGTGATTTTAATGCAGGCAGGCTAGCTTCAGAGCCTACAATCTTCAAGATGATATATACTGCCTCTATACAAAAATTTTTCACATGCTGTTGGCAGTGAAGAAGACATTAGCCTAAGAATCAGGAGACCTGAGTTCTAGTGCTTCCTCCTTCCGTACAACAGTAATTCTTGTCTCCTATCTAATTATCTGTGAAATAAGAAGACTGACCCAGCTAAGTAGTTCCTTAATGCGTACCTTCCAATGCTAACAATCTAACAGAAGAGAATCAAATGAGAAAAAATATGAAATGTTTTCCTGAAAAAACTACACTTCTTGTGAAACAAGGGTTGCCTGCCCCAAAAATATATTAGTGGAAAATATATTTTTAAATTATTGGAAAGAATCTAAAAAAACCTAAGGAACCAAATATGAACTTCCCAAATTCTGGTCGTCTTTTGTGTTTATATTAGGGCTGATCCTTCTTTCAGGATTTCAGAAGCCAAAGAACAGCCAAGTACTCAAGCAGAGGTTACATCTTCATACCATGTCTGCATATTCCTGCGGTATCTTACAAAAAGCAGCCCGTGTGAATACTTAATCACTAACCATACAGCTTGAAGTAGTCTGGTTTATTCAGGTATCTTCAAAGTCCACATGTGAAGCTGCACTGTTCCTGCAGTCACTGGGTGCTCCACCACCTCACCTCAACCCCGCAATAAAAAGGGAGTGGTTCCTATACTATTCCTACTGCAGCTCTCACCTCAACCATTACTCACAAGGGTCCAAGAGGCTAGCGAAGCAGGCAGGCATTTCAGCAGCTATGCAGAGAATTGCTAATACACCCTCTTTTTGCTCCCAAGTTGAAGTGTTTTTCAATTCCCTGCTGGGTTCTTCTGTGATCTGGCTATAAGTTATCCTTTACTTATTCAAATATTTACTATGTGCCAGGCTCTATAAATCTCATTTCATTTAATACTTTCAAATAGTCTTGTTGGCCAAAATTTGCCAAGTCTATCTTGGCATTCATCCATTTCTTTGTCCCCTACTCCATGCCAGCGTTCTGCTTTTCCCTGTCAGTCTGTCATTAAGAATTTGATAAGGGAAATAGAACTGGTTTTTGTAGCACAGGCAAGTTTAAAGAAAAAACCTAATGTACTAATGGCAAATTTGTTCAAATTACTGGATTCTTAAGAAGATCTAATTTTTCATATTGTTAAATGAAAAAAGTAGTTACTGAATAATATGTACAATATAAAACTATTTACAAAAATCCCACCCCACAAAATACATAAGGTTACAGCTACTATATATACAAATGTACAGTAAATGTACAGTAAAGGGTCTAGAAGAATACACAAGAATGAATCTAAGATTTTATCAAAAGAAATTACAAAAAATTTAGTAGTCAAATTTTACAAATGCAACATTACACAGCAGAAACAATAATTTATCAGCACTGTCAATTCTTGGACTCTTCATGTTCACTCTCTTACACATCTGTGATGTTAAATGGGTGGTTACTTTCCACTGAGGTTCATGGAGGAACAAGGTACTGGGAGTATCTCATTTTTCTCCAGTATTTTCTTTTCTTCTATATTCTCTATGTTCTTAATTTTGTGTGGATCAAAGATGTTTCCCCATGGATATTTCTGTATGGGATTTTTCTCCTTGTGAGATTTTGAGGTGGCAAAGCTAACACTCTGCTTTTAATTCATCTTCATATGATATGAAGAACTTCTAAACAGGACTCTCTTTTCATACACTCACAGCCTACAGGGAGGTAAGGGCCAGATTCTTTTCCGTGAGCACTATCTCCTTAGAGTGGGTGAATTTTCATCAGATTGTTCTCAAGGATGCAAAAGGCATGTGAAAACTTTAGTTAAACCAGGGGAACTTTAACCTGTCACTCTCATACTTACAGTCTCACGAGACATCACTTATTTACACATCCCTCTTTCCCTACTGGACTGGGTGCTAGTGAGAAGGGGCTTGTTCTAACAGTTTTGCTCCAAATCTCAGTCCTCAGTGTGGCATAGGGTGGGGATGAAACCAATAATAGCACAGTTAAGAATAGTGGCAACAGGCTAGGGAGAGCCTTGATGCCACTGGAGAAATCTCAACCCGTCTTTCTCTCTCCTGCCAGAGGAGGTGGTTCTGAGTTCCAGAGAGTCTGGAGTTCCTACCAAATTAGTAGATTTTAAAAAAACCTAAGTGAAAGATAGTTTAAACTATCCCACTCAAACCAGTCAAAACTGTTCTATTTATACACATTTACTTATTCAAATATTTACTATGTGCCAGGCTCTATAAATCTTATCTCATTTAATAATTTCAAAGAATGCCTTGTTCTGAAAAGGATTTGAGACAGTAACTGACATATTCTATACTTACTTGTACATCCTCAAGTTCATGAGGGTCTTAGGTTCAAAAAGAAGCTGGCAGCTGCACAGAGGTACTCTGCATGAATGTCATCATCATCCTCCCCCAGCCCTGCTAGGTCACAGCAACTGCCACTACCTAGCAGGGAGGGAAAGAGTGGAGCAAAGTGGTATTCTGAGAGTGGCAGCAGGAAGGGCAACCACAGCTCTCAAACATACACTGCAGTCTCATGAAGACAAAGCTGTCCTCTCCAAATGGCATTCTGAGGGTCTCAGTCCTAAGTTTTGCTGATCAAATCTTGAATTAATCAGACGAGGCCAGTTATACACCCACATATCAAAGCAATTTTAACTCTGCCAAATTCTGACATAGGTAATGCTCAAATGATGGCTTACCTGTATGATGGGAAATGGAAGATAGTTCATGTTGTTAATAAAATACAGGAGGCTATAGCTATAGCCCATAAATGCTCCAGCCAGCAGGAAAAAAAGGTGATACTCATTTAAGCAGGTTTGTACAGCAGGGCTACCTAAGCTGAAGGGAAAAACTCAGGTTATTAATTCAAGTCAGGGACATATACCACTATTTTAGGCACAATACCTACTGAAGGCAAAGCTTTGACTTAATTACTTAAAAAATGCTTCAAATTCTAACAAAATGGTTTGTTTTAGGTTAAGTACCGGCAAAAGATTAACAAAATCCTTTTCCCTGATGCATGAGAATTTGATCTTTAGTTTAATTCTCTAGTTCTGTCCCTCTGGAAAAGGGTAAGGATGTCCCCTGTGACAGTAAGCAATGGTGTTTACAAGTTGGTAAACTGCATCTGGTCTGAGAAGAACTCTAAATAAAGGCTATAGACTTGACAGAGCTGCCATAACTTTGGGCTTCTCTTTGTGTCATCCCTTGTAACTAGGCGATCCCCCATGGGGATGCTTTCACTAAAAATTTAACACATTAGGAAAAAAACCTGCCTTATATAATAGTAACTGAGGGACAAAAGGAAATCAAATATTCAGTAGTACTTATGAACAATGTCTTAAAGTCACTGGATAATAAGGAAATTAAGATTACTCCAGTAATCTTTTTTTAATTTTTAAAGTCAGAATATCAACCTGAAATTTGTATCAATGCCATCTGCTCAAGAACCGTATATTTCAAAATTATAAAGGTACTCTACTGAAGGTAGTTTTAATTATTTAAAATTTTTTCTCTATTCTCTCATACTACCCTTCCTTCAAATCCCAACCTAAATGCCACCTCCTCTGAGAAGCCATGTATGGATCCCTGCCTGCTCTCTGAACTCCCACAGGTTTTATCTGTACATCTTACTTTCTTCCTATTACATTCTATTTCTCCTATTACATCCGTTTGTGTCCATGTCTTAATTCCCTCTTCTGTTCTCAGCTCTCAAGGAGCTTATAGTCTATGTGTGAATTATTCTAGTAAATGCAACAGTGGGGGGAGGGTATAAAGAATGCTCAGTGGTAGAGTGTGTGCTTAGCATGCACGAGGTCCTGGGTTCAATCCCCAGTACTTTTGTTTATAAACAAACAAACAAACAAACCTAATTACCACCCCCCAAAAAGGTCTTTAAAAAAAAAGAAAAAAATATTTTTTTAAACTATAAAAAAAAAATCCAACAGCATCCAGCATAGCACCTGCACAGAATAAACGGTTTTTAAAAACTGCTGAATTCAACAAACATAAAACATCAAAAACATATGACATAAATAAATAAGCACTTTTTATAGAAGTCTGGAAAGTAAAGAATGTCAATAAACTATTAATGTATACAGGTCACTTTTGGCTTAATAACTAAACAAAGACCCTTAGAAAAATATATTCACTATTACCTCTCAGTACCAGCGCAGGGAACCACAAGAAAACTGTATTGACCCTTGGTTATCACTGCAGCACACCAAGCCATCATCATTCCCATTGCAGCGTGAATAAAGGAGTGCATGAGCTGCTGAGGATGAATGATCTTCCCGATCAGTGCCAGTCTGGAGCAGGGAATGGAAGGCACGACTGCAAACAAAACACACGACTGTGGCTTCATAACCTACCTGTAGCTTCTGAAGTTAGAGGACCTAAACTATTCCCTCTCATCCTTGCACAGATACCCTTTGCCGCAGGAAGAAACCCACAGTCAATATAAAACACGCCACAAAAAAAATTCTGTTAAAAATTCTTAGTTAAGATAATTTGAAAAGACTGAATACAGATGCACACAGAAAAAGAAAAACCAAAGAATCTAGAGAGATGAAACCTAAGGATAGTATGATTAACATTTTTCAATTTTTTTTAATTAAAATTTCCTGATAGCTCAAATAGTGCCTATCCTGGCACTTCTCCCAGTGCCATAGAAGAATAAATAATAATAATTTTAAGATATTGCTTGCCCTCCAGTAAGTTATCTTTATTTCAACATTTTAAATTGTCAACATATAATTCATCTGTGAAAAATAAACCACAAACTAGGTAAGTAATGACAACACTGAAGAGTAAAATAAATGCTTGGGTGGGAATTTCTAATACCTCTCTGATACCCCAAAAAAGTTTTCTGGAAGTGAGCTGGGGTGGCAAGTGTGGCATGTTGACCTTTGGAAACAGGTGGCACAGGGTTCCCTGGCCTATCTATGTATGTATTCTTTTAATACACTCCAAGTAAAGAGACTGCGGGGAGGTGGAAAATTAAGCATGAAGGGAAAGAGGTCAGGAGCTTTACAATTTGGGGAAGAGGCTGCTATCACCTTTCTCTCCCCACCAGAAATCCCCACGAGGCCTACTGATGGCACAACTGACTTATACTCTGAACATACCAAACAAACCTTCTCATGTCGTTAAGCCTTTTTATATGCTGTACCTTCTCCCTAGAACACCATTTTCCTTTTTTGTCTATTTAATACAACTCATCCTTCAAGGCATGGTTCAAGCATCATCTCCAGGAAGCTCCCCATGCTGGGGTAAATGGTGCTCCTATATACTCCCATACTATCCAGTGTATTATTATAGTAACCTATAAAGAATGCTTGTTGAAGGAATGAGCCAAAGTGACTAGTCAGGTGTTAATAATGACTAGCTGGAGAGTCCTAGTCTGGCATCTATATCTAGATGACCCAGGTACACTGGACAGTGTGAAAAAAAGACATGCTGTAAACCAAAGAGATCTGTATACAGCTTGAACAGAAAAAGAGACCCATCACCCAGGAGTAAGAAAGCAAAGAAAAAAGATGTATTAAAAAAAAACAGAGAATGATTTGAAATTTTATACCATACCTAATAAGGAACTACTAAAGAGCTTTAAAAGAGGAATGATGTTATAGTAAAAATAAGAAGTACAGAAAGTGCTTCTTATTATACCTTAAGGACAGACTCAAGGAATCCAAAAAGGCAGGAAGAGTAAGGAGAGAAACTGAAAAAAAAAATAAAAAGCTCTAAAATCTAACAAGTGATTCTCCCAAGGCAAAACATATCATTTTAATTTTGTTGGAAAATCACAGAATTACAGGCTGTACTATTTGAAAAGGACCTTAGAAACCACCTGGTCCTGGTCTCCTATCCTATAAAGTAGTTATTTTTATACTATATCTGCTGAATCACAAAGTTAACACCAGCCGTGAACTGTTAAAATGTCTCAATTTTTTGTGTATGATAAAATACACATTAAAAATGTTTACCATTTTAACCATTTTAAGTATATAGCTCTGTGGCATAGGTACACTCACACTGCTGTGCAATCATCACTACCATCTTTCTCCAGACTTTACCATTTTCCCCTGGACCCGTTAAACAATTCTCTGTTCCCTCTTCCCTCCACCCCCGGCAAACACCATTCTACTTAGTGTCTCTATGAATTTGACTACTCTAGATACCTCATAATATAAGTGGAATCATACAATATTTGTCCTAAGAATTCCAATTATTTTTTAAAAACAGAGAAAGTATATACATACTCATATACAAAATGCATTGAGTCTGCCCTTAGTAAAATAAATTCAGATATTTTGAAGATGGTTAATATTTGAAAACTCACCTGTATAGAACTCCACATTGAAAATACTTATTATTACTATTACCACTGACAGCAGCAGAAGGTAAAAGATTATATAGGAACTATATAGATCACTGAGGGAATCTAAAACACAAGAGAGATGAATTAGTAAGTTCATTCAGTCATATAGTCGTATTTAGTACGCCACAATAGAAAAGGGGCTTGAACTACAACTATTATTTTAATTTTAAAAGTTATCTTTTCTTTAAGAATTTACTTCTAGACTGCTGACAGGTCCTATAGGGCATCAACTCAAGAACTAGTGTGAGTTATTCTAAGCTCCAGGTCCTTTAAAATTATACTAGAATTTCTTTCAGATGACCCAGATGTTAACATCAGACAAAATAACACCATATGCAAACATACTTCATTATGTGAAACAGAGAAGTACCACATTTAGTAATATACCAACAAAGTTTCTTTTTAAAATGTAAATATTTTTCATATCTCTTCTTAATAAATGCAATTAGTCCCTATAGCTAAAAAACTTAACACTTCTAGAAATAGCATAATCCATAAATTATCCAAATAAGCTGAATAAAAAACAAAAAAAATCATGATATCCTTCTGAAATATTAATATATTCACATTTTAGAGTGGTTCAACAATTAATATTCCATTTAAAAAATATGACAAAGTTTAAAACATGTGCCTAAAAACATGAACAAGAGAAAAATAATAACACATGCTTGTTGAATAGACTGACATAACAAAACCAAGTATTTTGAAAATTTTAATTCACTGACCAAAATTATTGAAAAATATTTATTGAGCATCCACAGTTAAACTCAAGCATTATATTGAGCTAAAAGAGTGAAAGAATTGTTTTCATGTGACGAAATAAGTAAGGAAAGACTACAATGTCCCTGTAAAGACTAGTGAAGCAAAAGTTGAAGAGGACAAGTAACATCTGATGAGAAAATGGCATAAATCAAGCTCAACCTGGAGAGAAAGTGTTACTAGGATTAAAGAAACCTTGGCCATGAAATGGCATACAGTTTTTATCTCAAGTGCCAATTCTGAACAATTAGTAATGGCTCTAGATTGAATATTCTGAGGTTCCAACTAGACAGCAAAGATCATATGAGTGAAGCAGGCATAAGCAAGGTGGTTACAGAAATACTTGCCATCCTGGTGCTGGCTTATGGCTTAATTTCACCTGACCTGTGGGACACACCCAAGAAGTGATTGCAAAGTCTCAACAAAAAACTTAAATCACTTTAATTCTCTAGCAGCAACCTCTCTCCAAAGACCTAAGATCTAACTCCTTGAAAACTGGCATTTTCTTCAGAAAAATTAAATTAACAACATACTTTCCACTTTCCAAAGCAAAAGAAATTTACTGTTACTGTTGTTGAGAGGGGGGAAGAAAAAGAATTTTCAAGAGTATTTGTGCTTCTTAGCCTCAGGCAAGACTTTTAAAGACTTCAAAACCTACTCTGGGAACATTTCTTTTTATTTTTTTAAGTCTAGTATGGCAGAGTGGAAAAACATAGGCTCTGATGTCAGAGACCAATGTTCAAATCCTGGTCACTAGCTGTGTCTCTGCCCAGACTTACAACCTAAGACTCAGTTTCCTCATTTAAGTAGGGATAATTCCCCATTATTACACAAGGTTGAAGGAAGGATAGGAAGTAATATACTTAAGTGCTTAGCATGGTGCCTGGCACACAGTAGTAGCAATAACTAGTAGCAATAATTGGTAGTTATAGTTTAATGAATTTATTAATTTTATTTTGTCTCCGAGGATTTTGAGAAACGTTAGCCTGCTCCAATCTTTTCCTCCTCTTCAATCTTTGAACTTAACTCCATGTTCCTTAGTCACTCCTCCTTTTCTCTGTTCTCATTTTTTTCTCATTAGCCACAATATAAAAATGAAGTATTCTTAATTGTAGACAGGTTTTCTAAAAAGCCTGAACCCAGGACCTCATGTATGCTAAGCATGTGCTCTACCACTGAGCTATCCCTCACTACCCATCTACAATTTTTAAAGAGATAAAAAGGAACTTCTCTTCCTTAAAAGGACAGTCTTCTGAAGCTGCTAAAAAGAAAAGACAAACAAACAAAATTAAGTTCTCATTTATGTGGTCTCCTAATGATCTTTCTGTTCATGTGATTGTATATAGTCTCTGACAAGTTTACTAATCTTATTGTGTAGTGAAAAGTTCTATGTTAGGAAGGGAATGCCTTAAGAGCACCTCAAAGTAAATGTCCTGCTGTTGTCAATACAGTAATTAAAATAAATTGTTTAAACCATAACACAATTTTTATGTTGAGAAATGTGTCCTGTAAATTTGTTTTCCCCAAACTGAATACCACTTACCAGACAGCCACTGTATAGGATGAAATAAATCAATGCTGCTGAAGATTACAAATACCGTGGTACAGATGGGCAGAAGCAGCACAGACCAGACAATACTTGTAACTATCCTCCAGCCCAAAACCTATAATTAAACAAAACCACTCAATCATGAAGTCAGTTAAACTATTTCAGTTATTTCAGTTATGCAAATCCTATCTTTTCATACAGAATGTTAATCACTAATATTTACACCCAGATCACACAGTCCATGAAGCTATATATAGACTCCAATGGTTACTATTAATAACATTACATACCAGTACAGAATCTAGTCACATTAGTGAACTGATGCTTGTATTAGTTCAGTCAGATGTCACACTAAGTATCACACTTTAGGGGGTGAGGGAGGTCTACTTAGTTTTACAACTGTATTTCACAGCACTTACACTTGTCTCTCTAGGTTTGATTGATATGTCAAAATCTGAAAGCGCTATACATTCTATGGGAAACATTTGTATACTCTAATTGTGTTTACAATTATTAGATATGCACTGTTTATTGGGCCACTACTGCGTTGTATTCATGCCAGAATCACCAGTGCCTACTATATAAGAGGCACAAGATTTACTGTTGAATAAGTGATTCAAGAAGAGATTCTGAGGGGATTAGAGCACGAAAGTGACAATTAGATTTATATTTTGGGAGATAAAACACCCTTGTGGTTGTAAGGTGGCTATGATGAAGATGGATCAGAAGGGACAAGACCCAGAAAGGAGACAAACAGGAAGCAGTCCATCTCGACTGCTCAAGCCAAACATTATAGTCAGTGTTTAAATGAAGGCAGTGGCAATGAGAAAGTTAAAAAAAAATGCAGCCACATTTCTGAGATACAATCTACAGGACATCGATGACTGATAATACAGGTGGTAAAGCACAGGTAAGACTTAAGTAACTTGGGATACAGGTAGATGGCAGTGCCGCTGCGGTAGAAGCACTGTCTTAAGAAAGATCTTACTCCTATTTCTCTCTGCCGTCCAACGAATGGATGCAGAACTGCTGACTGAACTTCAACAAGGAAGTACCTCATCTCAGTCCCACAGTGCATACAATTCTCTAACTTGACAAAGTACCTGTCCTGCTTACCTAGTCCCCGAGTCCAGTCTCTGCTAAGGCCATGCCATTCTTTCCGACTCTGGACACTCTTTCCCGCTTCTTAGCCCAAGTAATCAACAAGTTATTATAAACTTTGCAACTAGGAGGTACACCATCTTTGCATACAACTCTTCCCCATTCCCTGCCCCAATTCCCGTGCAGGTCATCCCTCCCGCTTGGACCAGCTTCCACTCAGGACCCCTCTCTCACGCCGTAACAAATCTGTACTTGAGACTTTTGGCACATCCACACCCTGTAACCAGCTTCCATTCAGGGTGCCCCCCACAACCCTGAAACCAGTCTCACTCCACGAGTTCCCCACGCTACATTCGAGCCCGCCCCTCCCCCGCCCAGCGCGCACGCGCGACCAACGCCCGCCAGCCCAGCCTGACCCCGGCAGCAGCCGAGCGCCTTCAACAGTGCACACAGCACTCACGCGCCACAAGATGTCCCGCGACCCGCTGGCGCAGGGCCGACTCGCAGCCGTGGCCATGCTGATGGCGGCCCCTACTCTGAGGGGTGCAGGATACAGTGAGCCCGCCCGCCACCGCAGTTCAAAGGGAGGAAGGCCCCCGAAGGCCCCCATTTGGGGCTGCCTCAAACGCTGCCTGAGCGAAGCCTGGCCTAGGCCCCAACACATTCCTTCGGGGTTTCGTCTGGACAGGCCCAAAGGGCCGGAATTGCCCCGCAGACCCGACCCCCAAAGGGTGCTGAGACTCCAGGGCCCTCCCTCTGGAGTCCAAAAGGTCTCTCCGAAGCAGGGTCCACCCAGGCGCCAGAAATTGGGGGCGGCGCTGCATGCTGGGAATTGAAGTCTCGACGACCCTCTGGAAGAAAGGAGAAGCGTTGCATTCTGGGACTCGGAGTTACAGTGTACAGCATGCTGGGAATCGAAGTCTTCCCGGACGCTCCTTGTGGCATGCTGGGAATCGTAGTCTTTTATAAAGCCTCTATTACTCAGTGTTGATTGATCAGAATTCTGTAATTAGGAAGACCTGGCAAGATGATATGCCTTCATTTCTACCTGTCTTACTTTATCGACCGCCTTAAAGAGAAATCAAAGCATGTTGTGGTCGTGTCCACAAAAGTACTAATTTTACTGAAATGAAAAAATCTCTTTCCCTGTAGCTGCATTTGGTTTCATAAAATCTGCTTTCTAGTTCCAACTCTGCCAACTTGCTAAGTGGAATATCTTGACCCTCCCTGAGCCTCCGTTTTTTCATCTATAAAATTAGGATAAAATGAAGATGGCATCCTAGGATGTTGTGAATATGTAATAAAATGCTGTACAAATATTGGTTGTCATTAATTTCCTGCCAGTGAGTTAAAAAAGGCTTTTCACCAACCTAAGTCCCACTTAATGAATCCTTCTCTGATTGCATTAGGCCCCAGTGAGCTCCCTGGAGGCATATTGCTAACACCTTTTAATACTCAATTACATACCACATTCAGTACTCTAGAAAGACAGATTCAGTGATTTACTGACTCTAAAGAAACTCAGCCTAGTGAGAGAAATTGTGATCACATGTATTGCTCTGCAGTGTCTGCTAAACATGGTTTCCTGGGTTGTTTTAAGATTACATCATATTCACTTCCAAAAATATTTAATATCAATCAAATCTGAGGTATTGCAGGACTGGAAATTCAAAGGTAGATCAAGTCTCTGCCACGAAGAAACCTATCTGGTGGTGGAGAAAGATTATAAAGAACTATTTAAAATAAGTATCCATAAACACACCTCCGGTTATTTGTGATCAGATCACCTTGTTTAGTTCCTTTGGTAAAGACTAGTAGTTGTCTATGCCAGTAACTATGCTCCCCTTCTTTTTTGTAGTAGAACTCCTAGCCCCCATTTATAACTGGGCATGTGGCTACATTTCCCAGGCTCTCTTGCAACTAAGGGGAGCCAGGTGGTGGAGTTCAGGCCAATAAAATATCATCAAAGTATTGCATGATAGCTTCCTAAAAATGACCCTTAAAAGAGAGCTAGTACACTTTCTTTGCCCCTTCTTAATCCCTTCCTCCATCCAGCTGTATGGAACTTGGTTGTGTTTCCTGCCATATTGAACCACAGGAAGAGGGTCACACTCTAGACAAAATCAATTACTGAGATAAAAGGAGACAATTACTTGGAGCAATCATACGTTCTTGAGCTACCTGTCTTTACCTCTTGAGTTCATTTATACAAGAGAGACATTTATTGTTTAACCCACTTCTATTTTTATAGACTTATCACAATCTGAAATCATCCTGTGTAACTACTTATTTATTATCTGTCTTCCCAGTAGTCTACAGTCTTCATGAGAGTAGGGACTTTGTCTATCTTGTTAATCATTGTTTCCAAAATACCCATATTATTAGTAGGTAGTCAATAAGTGTTTGCTAAATTAACAAAAGAATGAATGAATGAATGGAAGCAAGTAACTGCATCAGAGAGTGTCTGATTCAGTACAAAAGACTTTGTGATTTATATCAAAGAGGGATTTAATTCAGAGAATGGATAACAAAAGTATTGGAAGGGCTAAAAGAGCATAGGGGAGAAAGAACAGGTTTGTAGTTGCAAAAAGGAGAAAGGATTTATTACCCAAATATAAGGAAGATGCTATTCCCTCTGCCTTAGTGCTCATTAGCCCACATGCAGTGCTGAGCTGCTGGGGTTATTTCCACTGCTGCTTTTATAACCACACCATGACTGTTGAGCAAGAATGAAGGAGCTAGTACCCTGCAGCTATTGAAACCCCCTCAAGTGCCCACAACCATCTGTAGTTGCTCTCTGAGCCTTAGTTTCTTCATCAGTAATAAAAAAAAAAAGTTCAAGATGCTGTATTAAATGAGATTTTGTCTGCCACACAGTAGACTTTCAATATATGATAAATATTATTAGTAAAAAGTTATAGGCTTTGGAGTTAAATAAACATGGGTGTGAACACCTGCTCTACCACTTAGCTGTTTGATCTTGGGAAAGTCACTTTATGTTTCTTAGCTTATGTCAAAAAAAAGCATCCCTATAGACTACAAAGGCATACCAGAAAGACACACACACTAAATAGACGGAACTATAACCTAATCCTCCAAAATGGAATAAAATTAAGAAAATGATACAAAATGTGAAAGAACAACAATAACTAGTACTAGAAAAACTCAGGATTATGATATAGAACACCAGGAAGAAATAGAAAAGAAAAGAAAAATCACTATAGAAATGAAGGTTGAACTAGAAGGAACTCAAGAGCAAAGAAACACAAGATTAATGCCATAACAAAGGGATGACTTTTTTTAATCAAAAAGGAATAAAGAGAGAAACAAAAAGGAATTTTTAAAAGCAAAAAATAGGGAAGATAGGCAAACAAGATCTAACATATGAATAATGGGACACCCTGAAGACTCTGCACTC
Source organism: Camelus dromedarius (assembly GCF_036321535.1). Classification (NCBI taxonomy): domain Eukaryota; kingdom Metazoa; phylum Chordata; class Mammalia; order Artiodactyla; family Camelidae; genus Camelus; species Camelus dromedarius. The sequence continues at coordinate 32,242,429 of NC_087449.1, read as the reverse complement.
TCATTTTTAACCACCACCCTCTCCCAACAAGGTACAAGGATGTGAGAATTACCTTTTGTTCTCAAATTTTCCTAATACTTTCAAATAAGCCATAATTTTCCTAAAGTTTTCATTTCAAAATCTTCATATTGTATAGTCCTAGGTATCTTATATAAATGCCTGATAAATATTAGAGGGTGAATGGCAAATAACCCTTCTCTCTCCCCATCTGTACTGTGTTCATTGTCAAATCCAGTCCTTTGAAGAGAGAAGGCTGCTGACTCTTGATAAAATGTGATTAGCTATTTCCAAAGGCAAATAAAAGACATTTATTTTAAAAGACAGCTCCTTGGACATCCAAAGTCTCTTGTGCAACAGTATTTTGATGAGTCTAGCAAAAAATAAATAAAAACACATGATATTTCCTAAGGGGGCATGGAAAACACGTATTCCCTAGGATAAACATAAGTCTTTTCTTTTTTTTTTAACCAAACTCAAGCCTTGGGGAAGAATTAGAAAGGTTCACCAAATTGAAAATGAGGCCAAGGCTCCTCCTCCTTCCTTTGATAGCCCCTCTCTGGAGCCACGCTGCATCTCTTCATGGCTGTGTAGTGGATCAGATTTCAAAGTAAAGAGCAATGAAGAGAGAGGAAGATCCTTGAGGGAAAACCCACACAGTACAAACAAAGAATGTAATCCAGGCTTCAGAAATGGCTCCCCCCCCCTTTTAAACCAGTGGTTTACAAAGTCTGATTTAACCTTCTGTTGGTGACACAGAGACAGTAAATCAAAATCTATGGGTTAAGTTGAGGCTACTTGGTGCTTTGTTTCCAAGGATATGAGGAAGAGGCAGGTTCAAAGGTAGGAGAAGTTCCTGGTAAGCAGCAGGTAAAGGCGTTAGAGTCCGACAGATACAGAGTAGAATCCTAGCTCCCTGCTTAATAGTGGGTTAGTGTGAGCAAGGAACTCAACCTCTTAGTGCACAAGTTTCCTCAGCTGTAAAAAGCGGGATACTAGTGTACACTGTTCTTTCTTTCTATCTACCTAGCTAAATGCAGCCGCATTACCCACCTTCAGATAATGTGGTGGTCATCAATACTGCTCACCAAGCATTTCAGCTCTCTTGTTTTCTAGGCATATAGTAGGATTGCACCTCATAACCTTCTTTGAAGTTAGGTACGGCTGTGTGACACTTCTGGCCAACGAATTGGGAGCAGAAGTGACAAGTGTCACTTACAGGTAGAAGATTTAATTGCTACTGTGAGACCGTTCAGAGCTCTTTACCTCTGGCACATAGTGACCAACAATATATGAATTGGTGCTCGATCTGTCAACCCAGAGGCCTGAGTGACTACAACGAACAGAGTGTCCCTGCCAATTTGTGATGAACTTGTAACATGAGCAAGAAATAAAACTTCATTGTTTTAAACTGCTGATATTTTGGAGTTGTTTGTTATTGAAGAACAATCTAACCTATCCCAAATGGTATAAATGGTGAGTCAGTAAATGCAGTTACTTGAAGAGGGCTTGAAAATGCCTTGAAAAACTTGGTGTGTGTTTTATGTATTACCTTATTAATTTACTCCACCAGAATTTACTTAGCAATGAGTATGTGCCAGGCACTGTGCTGGGCCGGGGGAGTGCCCATTGGAGCAGAGTATCTGCTATCAGGACTTTCCTGTCTAGGATACGAGGCCCTATCTTTAGACATTCACTGTCCTAAAACATATTCTCACTGAATACACTGATAGAACTGGTTATCAGTTTTTAGTTTATAAGTTTTTCTTGGAAAAAGGATGAGGACAGGTCTAAGAAACTAAAGCCTATCTACTTACAGACTTCTCACTTCCTCCCCAACACATCTTGTTTTTTTCTCCTTCATGCCTCGACTTAAGCTGGACTCTCATGTCTTCAAATGCTATGTCTTCCATGAAGCCTTTCCTGTTGAAGCTCTCTTTCTTCTGAAGATCCTATAACCCCACCATTCAGTGGATACGTCCTGCCTTGAGTAGCACAGTAGAGAAAGAGCAAACCTTGGAGCCAGACAATCCTACATTCAAGCCCTAGCTTTGCTGAGAAGGCTAGACATCTTGCTTTGGTTGAACACTTATTATATATTGGACACTGCAAGTCATATCACATGATTCAGAAATGGCTCACACTTGCCTTCAAGGTGAATGATATATATTACACATGTGTATATACATATATATATATACATACACACACATATATATAATATGCTCCCAGGCACTCAAGTATACATACATATATAGTCTTTTACAGAGAAAGCCAAGCAGAGAGAGGTAAAGTGAAGCAAAGATTCACACTCATATCTATTTGAACATTTCAACTCTTTTATATGGTTTTTCACTGTACAGCCGATTTGCTTGCCCACTCCCTTTTCTCTTTTAATATTTACAAAGATTTGTGCTTTTGCCTTAATCATTTCCCTTATATAACATCTTTAACTCCCTCTATTTAGGGAGAGCAATTATTGTCGATTATTTCCCTCTTATGAAAACACTGACATTGATTAGCAACTTCTTCCTTCTTCCCTCTTTTCCAGCACCTGGTTTGAAGTAATATTCTGTTACTCTTAGTTAATAACTATAAGGCAATCAGCAAGTTTGCCCATTGTAAATGTTCTCCTGTTCTCTTTTTACTTTTGTTAGTTATACTGTATATTTATTTTAAGGGCACATAACCATTATAAACAATATTCTCTCCCTTATAACCATCATTCATTCTTAGTTCTACAAATAAATATATATTAAGTGCTCTCCACCTGCTACATCAATGTCTCACCAGTCTGGTTGTCTGAGGTGTGTTCCCTAGAAGATGTCTCAGAAAGTTCCCACAAGGAATATTCCCTGTGTTCTTCCATGTTGGTAATATTTCATCTGTGGCTTTCACACCTGAAAGTCAGTTTGGCTGGATGTTAAATCCTTTCCTTTGTCTGGTGCCTTAGATATGTTGTTACTCTATAGTCTTCTGATGTCAAGTACTGTTGTCAAGTCTGATGGCAATCTGATTTTCTTTCCCTTATAAGTGAATTTGTCTTTTAGCCTGGATGCCCCCAGTATTTTTTTTTAATTCACTATTTTTACTAGAATATGTCTCAGTGCTGATCTTCCAAGTAGCTTCCCCAGGAATAAGGTATGCTTTTTCTGTACTCAGCATTGAGTCTTTTAAATTTTTTTCAGGAAAGTTTTTTTTTTAATTACAGTTTTTAAATAATATTTCTATTCCATTGCCTCATTTTTTCCCCTCTTTCAAGGACATGTATAATAGTTTTAGATACTCTTGCCAGCTTCTATATTTGTCATTTTTCTCTTGAATTCTCAGATTTTTCTTTACTCATTCTAGAATTTAAATTTTTTCCTTCTTTTCACTTTTTATTCCCTTAAGGCATTATCCATTGTGCAAAAGCTATGTTCCTCTGATATTCCTTCTAGTTCAGTCTTCATTTGTGAAATTAGTTTTCCCTTTTATTTCCAATTCTTTCCTGAGTTTGATTACCTAATTTCTACTTTCTAATTCTGACTTGTGATTTTTTTTCATATCTTATACTATTTCCTTAAATTACTTTAGCTCATTTTGAAATATTAAGTTACAGTTTTTATCTGGTTTTGTGGGCATGTCTTTCTGGAATGCATTCATTTCATTAGGGATGTTTTTCTGCTCCTTGTTCTCATTTTTCTTATAATAACTTCATTAGAGATTTGACTGCAGTCCTTTCTGTTGCTCATTTTTATATAAAATTAGTTTTCCTGCACATTTAGTCGGAGGGGTGAGTTAGGATAGCTTTGCTAAATCCAAGGCCCTATGATTCCTTTTCTGTGTTTTCATGAAGTGTTCAAAAGTATGGCTTCATAATTTCTGAGATCTCCTGGCTCTGTTCCCCTCCCCCATTCTCATCTGGACTTCCCTTTCCTTTGCCCCAAATTTCCCTGGCCTACCCTATTTCTAATCTATTCTCCACAGTTTCTAGTCTGGTGTCCTGGAAAGATACTTTGGCTGGTTTTGAGGGTTCACAGGATCTGGGCTGCTCCAGCTTCTTCAGACCTCACTCTGGGCCCCCTTGCACTCATCAGCTGGAGACTTGGTCATACAACCACCCACCCATCAGTTCCTGCTGCTGATCTCCTATTGGTCCATGTACTTTCCAGGGAGCACCTGTTGTCTATTTTGAGGTTCTCTTATTTTCATATTTCTTAGGCACTCTTTGCTTCCCTCTGCTTCTTTCCACAAAAATGCTGATAACACAATTCTTTGAGCTGCCAGTGGTTTCCACCTACATGAATTTTGGGGTTTGGGTTGCTATCTTGTCACCCAGTTTTGTTATAGATATCCAAAGGTTTTTGGTTTTGCTAGCCCAGTTACTCTGTTTATTATTTTTTTATGGGAGAATTCAGGAAGATTATAAAATGTCACTCCTGTATTCCCAGAATTCTTTTCTCTCAATCCTTTATACAGTGCCAACCAGTGAAATCAAACAGATGATGGACAAATCACCACCCACTAACTTTTCTAAAAGTAGAGGATTCCAAGATGTAATAGTTATCCATCCAAAACCCAGTTTGGTTTCACTTGGGATGGCAGTGTGCCCAGCTAAAGAGCATTTCCCAGCCTCCCTTGCAGCTAGAGATGATCCTGTGATCCAGTTCTGACCAATCAGATATAAACATAAGACTGCAGTGGGGCTGTGGAGAAAGCCCATCAAAAGACAGATCAGCTCAACTGGCCAACTCCTTTTGCCCTTTGCCATCTTCCTGCCCATCAGAAGCTGAGCTGCCAGGTGTCTGTGTAGGGTAGTGAAAATGAAACTAACAATCAAGGCTTTACTCATCTACTGTGACAGTATAAGCAAGAGACTAAACAGGAGAAAGTGCTGGCCCTCCTAATGTCCCATTTTTCTCCCTGGAACAGTGCCAGGCAAGAGTCAGGTGGATAAGTGCAGATGCCAGGATTGTATCACTGCTGGAGGATCCCTAACCAAAATGCTCCTGCCATGTTGCAGACCCAGGAGGCTGGGAGGAGGGGGGGAGGGCGAGGAGTAGAACAGTACTACGTACTGAGTCAGCATTCAAGGAGGACACATTTCAAGGCCCCTTCTTTGCCCTTCTACCCCAATAAGTCGGTCTCTGCAGAGGCACCTAACAGAGGCCATGGCTAGGGCCTCCCCTTCTCTCCAAAAGGAGCCTGGGCTAAGGCTGGGTGATGGTAGGGGTGGGGCCAAAATCCTTGACTGCAACTTCCCTCAGAGAGCGCAGTGCACGGGCTGTGTACCTGTCTGGTGTGGGCCTTCCCAGGAGGCCCATGGGTAAAGCTTTGTAACTGCCTATGGTCGGGCCTGAAATCTCACAGATAGGTTTTTGACTTAGAGCTGGACTCCTCACTGCCTACACTTTGCTGGAGAAAGAAGCACACATCTTGGGACCAGAGGATGACAAATTTATGCTAAAGACTGTTGAGCAGAAGAACATTAAAAGATAGAAGGCAGATTCCCTGATGGCCTCATGAAGCAGCCGTGTTAACCCGGGACTATCCCTAAACTTCCATTTACGTGAGAAAAATGAAACTGCTAGTTTGTTTAAACCACTGCTTTTCCAGGTTCTTTTACAGCTGAATGCAATTCATAAGTGCTACATGGGGGTCCCAAGAGCAGTGGCTTCCGAAAGGGTGAGGCTGGTTGGTTTGTGAAGTTTTCACTGATACTTGGTAAGTGAGAAAGAATGCACAACGTAGTTGGGTTTTCATAAGCTAAATTTATTCAAGTTTTTAGTACTGAGATTATGCCCTTCCAGATTATTAGATATTACGATGTCCTCTCTTTCATGAGATGTTGGTGCTAATTTATGATGCTGGTTGTGTCTAAAATCCTTACTTAAAAATTAAATTGTGACCACTGTATCATAAAATCTCTAAACATATTTTTGGAAAAATGTACCAGTCATACCACACTTAAAAATATTTAGAAGTAACTAATTTCCCCTTCAAGTTCAGATAATTATATGTGCCTGGGGGGAAAAAATGACTGTTTTCCTCTACTTGAACACTTACAGCACTTCTGTGACCAGATGTGTGGATTTTCCACACTAAACAATTTTGACACTGTCTAAAATTAGTGCAGAAACTGTGGATCAACAAGATTGTCCCCTACTTCAAATGCCAATTGCAAGCAGTGGGTCCCCAGGTTACCCATGACTTCTGTCTGACTTAGCTACAAATTGGAGGGTCCCACAACCCCTTCTTTGGGTTTGACAATCTGTTCACAGAATCCAGGAAAACAGTTAATCTACCATTGCTGATTAATTACAAAGAGCATTTTAAAAGACACAAATGAAAGGACAGAGGAAGAGATACATACGGTGAGGTCTGGAAGGGTCCCATGTGGAGGAGCTGGTGCCCATCTGGAGTTGAGGGTGTGCCACCTTCCCAGCACATGGATGTATTCACCAAACCAGAAGGTCTCTGAACCCCGTTCCTTTGGGGTTTTATGGGGGTTTCATCACATAGGTATGATTGATTAGTAACCCTATTTCCAGCCCCTCACTTCTCTCCAGAGAATGGGAGGTGGGGATGAAATTTTCAAGCTTCTAATCATGGCTTGATCTTTCTGGTGACCAGCTCCGTCCAGGAGTTCCCAAGAGTCTCCTAACTAGATCCAAAAATACTCTAGTCCCCAGGAAATTCCAAGGAATTTAGGAACTCTGTCAGATACTCCTGTCACTCAGGAGATGACAAGGGTCTTAGGGGTTCTGTGTCAGGAACTGGGGCAGAAACCGGTTTATATATATTTCTTATTATTTCACAATATGCTTCTGTTCTTCAGTAGGAGAAAAATCCTGTCACTTTTGGTAAGAGATAGGAAGGGGAGGTTGCAGATGGCTTGCACAGGGGAATTCACAGGATCCACATGTATAAGAATCACTGTCTTGGGCAGTAGGAGTTAAGTATTAAGGAAAGAGTGAGCTGGGGCACCAGTTCAGACTGGAAAGTATGAATACCAAGTTCTTTGAAGAGCCCTTGAAGACAAAAGAAATATTTAGCTGGAGAAGACTCAGGGGATATCGAACAGCTGTTTTCAAAGACCTGAAGTTAACAAAAGGAAAGAAGTTCAGACCTGGTCTGAGGGCCCAGGGTTAGCGCTTGAACCACCCAGTGAAAGCTGCAGAGACGCTTCTAAGAGCAAGAGCAGTTCAGGGGGAAATGGCTGCCTTGGAGAGGCTGAGGCTGGTCATCCCTTAGCAGTGATCACTGGACTATAGAATCCACAGGAACCGGGGTTTTTTTCTGTTTTGTTCGCTGCCCGAGTACCTAGAATGGTGATCAGCAGCACATTGTAGGTGCATAATATGTATTTGTTGAATAAGTTAATGGGGGTGATATTCAGCATTTGATGGGAGGTTTGCCAAGGTGACGTTAAGCTCACTGTAGCCTGGATTTGTGTGCATCTTCCTTTATCTGTGTGGTCAGCCTTTTAAGTCCAAATATGTCTTCGTAGTTGTGTCAGAAATACACAGGGAACTCCTGTCCTGAAGAGGACAACAGACACAGTGGGGAATCAGCAATCCTGAGCTGGCAGAAGCTCAGCCTCCAAGATGGTGTGCATTTTGAATAAAAAGTGTAGCAGAGTATCTCTGAGGTATCACTGGTTTCTCCCTTTTAAGCACTCTAGCCAAGAAGCCCTGCCACCTTGAAGAGGTACTCAGAGGGCCCTAAAAGAATTTTCTAAAATCTGTATGTCAAAATAGGTTATAAGTAAGCAAGTTCTTTAAACCTACTGTTCCGTACTTAGAGGGGAAAAAATTCTGATGTCCATTTTAACCCCCACACCCCAAGTCCTAGCACATTAAATCAGACTCCCAGCAGCCTCCAGCAGGCTGAAGATAAAACATCAGGGAAGAACCTGAAATCAAAGTCACAAAGGACAAACACAGACATAATGTGAGGTATTTATTTTGCAACCCTTAGGTTCAGTTGGCCAGTATCGGATCACCAAAGACACATTTTCAGGCTCCCAATGAATCCCAACCAAAGTTCACACTGTTTGGCCACTTGAGGATGCAAAAGGGAGCAGAGGATCACCTAGGTAATCCATACACACTCCAGAGAAAAGACATCCGAGTAAGGACAGATCCATTTCAGGGATGAAGGGCGAACCTGGAGCGAAGCACACCACGTGACTGTGAGAGGCGAGTGCAGGGCACTGGAGCAGCCGACACCTGCCCCATACTTCACTCCAGATCAGCGCACAGTCACAATGACAATGCACAGGTGAGAAAGAACAGCTGAAGGACACGTGTACTCAACGATATTTAACTTCTGTTTGTTAAACAGGTGACTAGGCTTCAGTGTGGGCACCGTCCCGATGTTGTGGGCTGGGACCATTCATTCCATCATTCTCCTGCTGGCTTTGGTCACTCTGCTTCCCTGTTGTGGAAGCCCATGTCCAAAAGAACCACACCAAAACCCCTCAAATAGAACTGAAAAACAAAAAGAGTAACTTTCAAGGTAAAGATTCCCCCATACAGAAAGGATTCAGAGCTGTAAGTTCAACACCAGAGAAGTCTGCTGCCACCAGCTCCCCAAACCTAGAGCCTTGAGCCCTGATTTAGATGCCCTTGGAAGACTCACTGTTGGAGGGGAGATGACAATTTTTAAAGTTTTCCTCTATTTCTTTGGAAACCCAGTGACTTTCTCTGACACAGATCCCAAAGCTACCTTCCCCCACTCTCCTTTCTCTCTTCTTTGTGACTGCCCTGTGTTTGGTGCTAGAGGAGGAAAGATAAAAGTAAATATGGAGGGACATAAAAACAATTGGAACAGGAGAGCTGTTTGTGGTTGTTGAAACATAAGGTTATACAGGGGACACTGGCAGGATATGAGGTAGGGCAGATAGATTAGGGGTAGATCTTGGAAATCCAGGGAGTTTGGATTTACTTCTTTAGAAAATAGGAGGCAAAAAACAAAAAACAACCTTTTTACATAGAAGAGTGACACAGTCAAAGGCGCAACTAGATTTATACACTTTCACGGACCCCCTATAGCTACATATAGGATGGTTTGGAAGGAGGAAAAGAAAAGAGACAGAGAATCCCATCAAGTTATTCCCACAGTCCAAATGTGAGATGATTGGGTCCTGAATGCTGGGTATGGTACTAATAGGACAGATTTAAGAAGTATTTCAGAGGTAGAGTAGACAAGTCTTCTGACAGGTAAAACGTGGACGATAAGAGGGAGGAATCTGCACTGATGGAAGTTCCCAGCTTGGGTAACTAGGTAGATTTCTTAATTTAGCTAACAAATAGTGACGGAGGACTCACGTGCCAGGGACTGGGTACAGTGATGAATGAGGCAGATATGGTCCCAACTCTCAAGAAACTTACAGTCTAGCAGGGGAAAGTACAGGGGAAACAAATACATAAAACATTCTTTATGTAATTATAGCTGTGAGATACCATGAGAGGGTATGATAAAGAATCTAACTTAGTCTGAAGTCAGGGTGGTGTGAATGGTAGTGCCATTCACAGAGACAGGAAAATATAAGGAGGCTCCAGCTGTTGTGGGGATGAGTTTAGTTTTGAACATAATGAATTTGAGGCATCTGTCTGTAAACCTAGTTGAGGATTTGTAAGAGATGAGACCCTGGAAAGAGAGGCTAGAGATATGGTCAAGTCCAGGGGAGATTAAAGAAGGGGTTCCTAATGCATGGCCTTCCCCCTAAGAGAACGAGCCAGGCCTCCGTGGCGACCTCATCAGGGGAAGTGTCACAACATGACGTCAGCATCTGAGCACCCCAGGAAGGTGAACCTGAGGCCGGGGATATGTGTCTTCATCTACTGGCTCCAGAAAAGGGAAAAAATGCCAACAAAATATCTGTGAAAAGTGGTTGGAGGGTGGATGCTGTAATCTGCTGGAGTGGAGGAACCTAAAGTCCTGATTGGCTGCCTGGTAAACATCGCTCCAGTTTCTAAACTGCTAAATAAAGTTAGGGACAAACCAGCGCACAGGGCAGGCACTAAAGGTTTTATTTTCATAAATATGTATTCTGTTTCTCTCTCGTCTTTCTAGCTGTCTGGTCCAAATTAATGTCAAGACTGGAGGAGGACATGAAGGCAGAAAAATTCCCTTTCCTGCTGCCAACTTTTCATAGGTGGCCTGCAGGGCAGAGGCTGGGAATTCCTGGGGCTTAGGCTGAGGGTAGCAAGGAAGATGATACCATCCTTTGTGTCAGATTTGGTCCATGATCTCACCATCAGCTAGGACTCCCTCACCTCTTCCAGGCCTGAGACCTGACTCCTGGCCACTGCTAGCTCCCCACCTTGGTGGCCCCCTGTGGCACAGGCATGCTCTGCTTCCTTCCTGGCCCCCTCCCTGCATCCAAGCCTGGACAATGTCACCACTGTCTGACCTGGAGTGTTTCAACCAGAAGTTCCCAAAGTAACGATTCTCTCTTTAATTTAGTAAGGCCTGCTAGTCTGTGTGATGCAGGAGATATAAAATTGGGGTGCAAAATCAGGGAAAGTAAGGACCTATCTCCACTGTTCACCAGTAGCCCAGCATCTAGCACAGACTGGGTCTTCAATGAATAAACAAGAATTTCCAAGTAAGTTGGCAAAATATCCCAGGAAAGTTTTGAGTGCCGCATGGTATGTATATAATCCTCACTTGTTGAAATCAAGCTTTCTCCAAATGCCTGCTGAGTGCTGGGCCTATATTGGTAAATAAATCTCAAAGAACTCTCAGTCTATCAGGTTACAGTTAATAAGAAAATTGCCATAAGAGAGAAACAAACAAAGAGCTGTAGCAGAGCCCAGAGAAGTAAGTAAGGAATATTACCTGGAGAAGTAAAGCCAAACTTCACCAAGAAGAAAGTATCTCAAGTGGGTCCTGAAGAATAAACAGGAAGTTCCCAAGCAGACAAGGGAAAGAAAAGGGCATTCTAAACTTAAAAAAAAAAAACAAACCCTCGAAGATTTTAAAGTAACATTTCCAGGCATTAGTGGTAGTGTTGGTACTGTTACTGCTAGATCGCTGGGAGTGCACAGTGGGGTAAAACAGATCAGTATGTGATAGCCCAATTCTCTCACTGATGATGTCACTGAGAAGTGAGATGCTCAGTAGAGGAGAAAGGAGATACGAAAATAAGATAAAAGCAGTTTTGTAAGAACCCTGTAGTACAAAATAGGAATTGAAAGTATCAGTAGGAACTGAAAATATACTGTTCTTTAAAAAAAAAAAGCAAGCAAACAACAATCATATTTCCTATCTCTGAGAACTGAAATTCAGGCCTGAAAATGATGACCAATTGCAGTGACTACCACTAGCATCCAGACTGTGACACGGAAATACTATTTCCCCACTGAATGGAACCAAGACTCTTTAGAGAAATGGCTCAGTCTGGGTCTGGGACAGGGAAAGTCCAAAATGAGCCCAGAACATTTGGCCATAACATATAGCAAGGCAGTTATCAGAAACTCCTATGACTGTGCCAACAGGACTAAGGGGCCAACCTGAAGAGGTTCCCCATGGCTAAATATAGGACAATTTGAGCATCAGTAAGCATAATATTTGCAATGAGCTGAAGCTAACTGGTCATTGCTGCAAAGTGCTAGTAAGCCAACTACAATTTTGGAAGTAGGTAAATAAAGAGGAAAAAAAATCATTTACCTTGCTTTTCTTACATAAACTATGCCACCGGACACCCAGGTAGAGGAAGGGAAATTCCTAACAAAGAAATATTCTAGTTCATAGAAGGGAAGATAGAAGTGAAATATCATCATTTTGAAACCCCTAATGAATTGATGGGTCTAGATGTGGCTTATTAATGGCTGCTAATATAAAAAAGGCAGAGAGATAATAAGAATATTAGTTTATGGATAGAAGAACTTAACAGCACATATCAAGTAGTCTTGCCGAAAGAAAAAAGTCAAATCTGAATCTGATCAAACCTTTTAGATACAACCATCAACTCACAGAAAACAGAGGACAGAGCTACCTGTTAAATGATACCATGGAGGTACAGTCAGCAAAATCCAGACAGTGAAAAACTATAGGTTAAATGATTTTTCAACAAGTAAATGGCAAAGGGAAAGAGAAAGAGAAAGATGGAGTAGGACTCTCTAATTTAAAAAGCATTTAAGACAATCTAAATGTCCTTTGACAGATGACTGGATAAGGAAGTTGTGGTATATTTATACAATGGAATACTACTCAGCCATAAAAAAGAATAAAATAATGTCATTTGCAGCAATATGGGTAGACCTGAAGATTGTCATTCTAAGTGAAGTAAGCCAGAAAGAGAAAGAAAAATAAGATACACTATCACTCATATGTGGAATCTAAAAAAAAAAAGACAAATGGACTTATTTACAAAATATAAACAGATTCACAGACATAGAAAACAAACTAGTGGGGGAAGGCGGTAGGAAGGGATAAATTGGGAGATCGAGATTTGCAGATACTAACTAATATATATAAAATAGATAAACAACAAGTTTATACTGTATAGCACAGGGAACTATATTCAATATCTTATAGTAACTTATGGTGAAAAAGAATATGAAAATGAATATATATATGTTCATGTATGACTGAAGCATTATGCTGTACACCAGAAATTGACATAATATTGTAAACTGACTATACTTCAATAAAAATATATATACAAAAAAAAGAGATACATCACTGAACTGCAATATGAAATTCAAACACTGAAATATATTTGATATTAAAGAGTTACTATTTTTTAGATGTGCTTATGGTATTTTGGTTTGGTTTTGAACAGAGTATCTCTCATAGACACAGAATTTTAAGTATTTATGGATGAAATAATAGGACGCTCTAGATTTGCTTAGAGAATACAGGGGAAAGATGTGGGGTGTAGGTGAGTATGTGGATGCAACAAGACTGGCCATGAGTTGATGACTGCTGAAAGTGAGTGAGGGGAGGGGCACACGGGGCTTCATTACACCATTCACTCTACTTTTGCCTAGGTTTAAAATTTTCCACTAAATAAGTCAAATAAGAGAATGAAAAGTTATTGGGTTGACCCACTTGCCCTCCCAGGTTCCCCTAATTTTCCTGAAAGAAAAGGAACAAAGAAGAAAAACTGAGAAGGAAATAGCCTAGGAACTGAAGATGGATTCTCTGGGCAGGGAGATTTCAGACATGTTATGGGAAAGAATGAGGGGCTGTAGAGAAAAGTGTTCACTGTGGTGTAGAGTCATGCAGCTGGATGCTGTGTTAAAGGGGATTATAGCATTGAGCCAAAGCTGATTTCAGAATAAAAGAACTGATGTGTATAAACCTAGTAAAAACATTTGCAGCTTTGGTTTATAAAACGAACTCTTGACATGAGGGAGTGAAAGGATAATTGCATATAAACCCTGTCTATCAAGTCAGGAGGGTTTTAATTACACAGGAGTCCCCGGAAGCCCTTGGCTCATCTCTTATTAAAGCCCTTAGCATGCTGCAGTATAATTATCTGTTGGCTGCCCTCCTCCTTCTTGGGACAGGGCCACTCGCCACGGCCCTGGGAAGACAGCCCCAACCTGGATGTGGCCCTTTAGATATTCCATCCCTCAAGCCAAAGTTAGACTCCCTAGATTCCCCAGGGTCTTGGCTCAGAGAAGAAATGGCACTGGCCCTCCAGCTGTAAGTTAATACAAAACAGGAAAGAAAGAAGGAAGGAAGGAAGGAAAGAAGAAAGCAGATGTTCTTTATAATATCTCAGTGGCTTATGTAGGGATAGCTTCCCTGATGATAAGTAATTGGAGGCTCCCCAATGATCCTGAGGTCCCAGGGAGAGAAGCGGTAATGCTCCCCCAGTAATCCCTTCCAGGCGGAGTCCTCCAATGCGCAGATTTACAAGAGGAAGGTTATCTTTGAGATTAGAAGCCATTCTTTTTCAGTGAAAGCTGGGAGCCCAGAGATTACAGTGGGAGGCACAGCCAGCTCATAAATCTGCAGTGCTCGGGGCTCTGGACAGCCCCTCTCATTGGCAAAGCAATTGATGCTTCTGCCAGGGAGGCTCCAAAGAAACTGTTTATCACTATCTCATTTAGAGACTTGACACCCAAATGGAGACACTCACATCCAAGGTTATAGACCTGAGCAAAGCTCAGAGGTATCGAATCTGTGTAAATCAGGATGGAAGGTCTGCAAGGGCCCTGAGGGCCAGGCTCTTCCCAGATGTCAGCTTCTGACTCTCCGAAGGTTTACAGCACCTGGGACACTTGGTCTGAAGCCTTCATAACCAAAACGTATGAAAGGAACTAAAGTCTCAGCTCCAGAACAGGCTGAGAAAGCCCCTCTCCAGGTCGATGTCAGGTGTTCCGAGGCAAACCAGAGAGCCAGGCGACCATGGCCACTGGGTCCTCCACCTCTGTCCCTCCACAGCTGAGCTCAGATTTTCTGGTTCTGGTTGATGTGAGCCTATAGTGCATCACCATGTCCCAGTGAAGAGCCTCAGTCTTCAGCTTCCCAAAAGCCACAGGGAGTTGACTAATCTTTTCGGGAAAATGGGCAACAGTTTGCTTCTGCTCAACCTTCAGGACCTGGATCAAGCAAGGCCCCCTGTGAAGCCTTTGCCCAGGCCAAATGAGTCAGTGTGTCTATGCTTCCACAGCGTCCATCAACTCAGAACTTGGCTGTGGCACTTCTCACACAGCCTGGCCCTTATCTGGTGAGTTGTTTCACGCAGGGACCAAGGCACCAATATTGAGGTAGACTGTATCTGATTTTCTAGGTCCCCAGTGCCTGGCCCAAGAGACCATAAAGTGGCCTCAAATAAACACTAAGCGAGAGTAAATGATGATCTAGGACTCAGTGTGAGCCAAGGCACCTCTGGTAAAAGCCCACATCCTAACTCTTGCCTTAATCTTTCAAAGTCATCTCCACTCACTCAACATTAACGAAGCACACGCTCAACATTAACGAAGCACACGCTCTATCTGTGCTAGGAGGGCAATGGGCCCAGCGCCAGGGAGTTCAAGTGAAATAAGAGTCCCTTCCCTACGGACCTCAGTCCAAGAACCATCCTGCCTTAGGCCTTCTCTGCTAACGGTCAATAGAGTTCTTTTGCAGGATAAGCTGGACAAATGTGCAGATAATTAAACTGTGATGCAGATAAGCTACCACATGCTCATTCTAAAGCACTGGGCTCCAAAAACTATCCACTGAGGTAGTGAAAAGAAAATATTTGACCTTCTATTAATATTTATTTTTCATCAAAAAATAAGAAGTTCAGCTTTAATAGTTCCTGTATAGACTGACAACAGTCTGTGTAAATACTTCAAATATACACATATCACTACAGGTGTGTGCTTGTGGCAGACAGACTCTAAAATGGCCTCCATACCCCATATGTGTACAGCAAACCATCACGAGCTACACTTCAAATGTCTTAAAATTTTACTTGTCAATTACATCTCAGTAAAGCTAAAAAATAAAATAAAAATAAAAACGGCCTTCAAAGATCCCTGCCTCCAGATATCCATGCCCTGGTGTGTCCCCTCTCCCCAACTGTGGGCAAAACTTGTGACTAGATTCTGATCAAAAGAATACGGCAAAGGTGATGGATGTCATTTCCACGACTTCATTACTTTGACAGTAACTTCCATCTTCCTAACAGACTCTCTGTTGATTATCTCCATTTCTGGCTTTGATGAAGTAAGTCATCATAGGAGGGGACTACGTGGCAAGGAACTGAGGGCAGCCTCTAGGTGACAATTAGAAAGGAGGCCGTCAGTCTAATAGGCCACAAAGAACTGAATCCTGCCAACAACCGTGTGAGCTTGGAAGAAGATCCTCTCCAGCCCAGCTTTCAGATGACACCCCAGCCCAGGCAACACTTGGAGTGCAGCCTGTGAGAGTCTGAAGGAGAGAACTAAGGTAAGCTTTGCCCAGGTTCCTGATTCACAGAAATGGTGAGATAATAAATGTGTGTTGTGTGAGCTGCTAAATGTGTGGCACTCTTGTTAGGCAGCAATAGATAATGAATACAGTCCTCATATTCTTAACTGACGGGTTGCATAATCAAAGAAGTGTGGAGGCCTCTGAACTAGAGCATCTGTAGGCCAGCAAAGGAGGGCCTCCACACCCCACAAAAAGCTAGAAGCAAGCAAAGGAGCCTGCAAGTTCTCATGGCAAAAAAACCAACAGTCTAAAAAGTGGGAAAGTGGAAAAACCTCAGGAATTGGTTCCCCAAGACCTGGGTTCGAGTCCCAGTTCTGCCTTTAAGAGGGAGGGGATCTGAGTCAACTCAAACTTACTAAGCCTAGCTCCCTCATTCATACAATTGGAACAAGAAGGATGGTATGAGTGGCCAATGAGAGTAAAGTGGACAGTGTTTTGTGAAATGGACAATGATATACACATTAGTTTGCCACCAAACCTGCGGTGGCCCTGGGCAGGGCACTGTCCTCTCTTGGCCTCAGCTTCCTCACTGTAAAAAGAGGAGGGACACACATCCCATCTCCAAGGGCTCTAACCTTCTTTGATTCCAGCATCACGTCCCATGTGAAGAAAGGAAGAGGGGAAGGTGGGCTGTGACATGTATAGTGGCTCCCTAGTCATGCCATTGGCCAGGACTGTCTTACCAACAGGGCCACTAGAGGGGCCTGTTTGACCCATCACATTTTGTCACCTTGCAGGCCAGCAACCTAAATCCCTCAACTAAGAGGCAAAATCTCCACCTGTCTTAGAAAAAGGAAATAAAGGGTCACAGTAAAGTCAGTGAGAACTGCCAAATTCCAACACAAATTACTGACCCACACTCGGAGGGGCAGCAGCTTGATTCTATTACCGAGCACCTTAACGATGTGCAGGAGCTTTTATAGACATGATCTCTAATCTTCACCACAATCTTATAAACACACGCATACCTTGTTTTATTGTGCTTCACAGATATTGTTGCTTTTTGCAGATTGAAGGTTTGTGACAACCCCTGCACTGAGCAAGTCTATTGAGACCATTTTCCTAAAAGCATTCGCTCACATCTTGTTTCTGTGTCACATTTTGGTAATTCTCTCAGGATTTCAAACTTTTTCATTACTACTGTATTTGTTATGATGATCTCTGATCTTTGATGTTACATCTACGACTCACTGAAGGCTCAGAAGATGGTTAGTATCTTTTAGCAATCAAGTATTTTTTAATTAAGGTATGTGCATTGTTTTTTCAGACATATTGCTGTTGCATACTCAATAGGCTACAGTATAGCGTAAATATAACTTTTATATGCACTTGGAAACCAAAAAATTCACGTGACTTGCTTTATTGCAATATTTGCTTTACTGCAGTAGTCTGGAACTGAACCCACAATATCTCGGAGGTATGCTTGTAGACTGTATCATCCTTATTTCACAGATAAGTTAACTGAGGCCCAGAGAGTAAGCCCCTTGCCCTGGGCACACTGCTAACACATCGTAGAGCAGGGATTTAATTTTAATTCTATTTGACTCTAAAGTCCCTGGTCTTTGCATCACTCTTCATTGCTCTGGGGGACAGCAGCTTGGGCAGAAAGGTCAGCCCATGATTACAAAATAAAGGTTCTTGGCCCACAAGGAGATCATGTGCAGAGTGTGGCTTCATTCATTCATTCCACAAACATTTACTGAGCACCAACTGTATACCAGGTCATGTAGTGGGCAATGAAGAAATAGAGAAACACTCATTCCTTGTTATCATGGGGCTGAGTCTAGCTGGGGAGACACCCTAGGACAAACAGGATTAATGGATGAATAAATGAGTGAACAAATGGACAGGTAGATGGACACATGGACTGTGAACGACTGGTGTTTCAAGCACCACTAGTAAAGTGATGTGCAATATAGGGTGTGGTGGGATCCCCAGGTACGTGGTGACTGCTAGAAGGGAAGGAACAGTTCAGACAACTGGCTTGGCAAGTGCAAAGGCAGGTTGTGTTCCAGTGACAGCAAGCAGTTCAGCACGGCTGCAGGCTCAGTGCACTGAGGTGGTGGCACAAGGCAGGCGAGAGAGCAGCCGTGGAGGAAGTGGTACTCTTCCTTTACTCTGACCCCCTGAGCTAACCACCGATAGCGGAATCATCAAAGAGGCCCTGAGAACAAATCCGGCATGAGAACTGGGAAGCTTCAGAGAAATGCATGAGTAATTCTAGAGGGGTCACGCTCAGGGTCTGAGGCCAGCCTGAGAAGTCACAGAGAAACTGAGAAAAACCACCAGACTGTAGTCACATGGAACAAACCCATAATATGCTGCTGGGAAGGGGGCAGGGAGGAGAGGTGAGGAGACGCTGGGACCAAAAGGCAGGAACTCCTCTGACCAAAGAATCTAAAGTTCATGTTGCCAAGAGTATAAAGCCAGATGAAGTGGATTTCCCAACTGAAGCCTTGGCAAGAGGGACACCCAAACACGGACCGTCATGTGCATACACACCACACTGAACTATGCAGATGGATAAAAGAGTCTGGCCATCTCAGTTCTCGATGCTGACAGCAACAGCACAGATGCACCTGCCCGTTTTTACTGTACCTCACAGTGAGAAGATGAAAATATAAAGTCTCACTTTCTTCCTTAGTGGGACTTAGCTGCTGCAACTGTCTGGTTTGGAGCAGCTGTGGTTGCTGGGAGGTGGTCCATCTCTGGTGCATCAAAGAAGTAGGCCTGCAAGAAAAAGAGATCCACAAGAGGGGTTAAAAAATAATGGCCCAGGTAAGTCCTAGACTCCATGCTAACAGTACCTCTGGGCTCTTGCGGCCCCTACGTTTCCCCCACCACACTGGTCATCACACTGAACTGTCTCTGTTTCTGTCTGTCTCTTACTCGACTGTGAGTGCCTTTTTAAATTTCGCTACCATTTACCGAGCACTTACACTTAATCTTCATAGCAACCCGGTGAGGATGTTATCATTACCCTCATCTGACAGATGAAGACAGTGAGGCTCAGAGAGGCTGTCATTCAATCAGGTGCACAAGACTAATGAGTGGTACAGCCAGGACTCAACGCTGGGTCTTTCCGACACCAAAGCTCAAGCTGTTGATCGCTACGCTGTACAGTCTCTCCTCCGGAGATCGTGTCCTTCTTGTCCCTGTGTCACCAGCCCCTCACGCAGGGCCTGGCACATGGTGTAAACAATCAATACTTAATGAACTGAGCGATGACAGACTGCCGCTAAACCAGCCAGCTTCTATAAAGACCTTTAGAAGAAAGTGCTGGGCAGGCCTTACCTCATAATTCCCCAGCTTGGAAATGAAAGGTTTGGTAAGTGCTTCCACTCACCATCTACAATTTAACTGTCAAAAATCAGAAGGAGGTGGATGGAAAACATCAGGGGAGATCTTCCCACCTGTCTCGGGGTCTGAGAAGCCTACCTTTAGCCCAGGAAAGCACCAGTCTCACTAGCCCTGAACATGGGTTGTTCAAAGGACAGTTGAACCTGTTAACAAATCAGGGCCCACTGCCTGTGCCTGACTCACCCTTGGAGCTGGGGCTTCTGGAAGGTAAAAAAAAACAAAAAGCCACCAAGTTAAGAACCATCTTACCAGCTCTGCTCTCTATCAGCCGGAAGAGGGCACCAACACAACACGCTGGAGTTTCCCTGACATAATTCCTATTTCGCGTTAACTCTTCAATAGTCTGTTTCAAAAAGTTTCTAGCTGCAGACTCTCTCTAGTTTGTCACATCCCCAGAGTAATTCTATTCGTTTTAAAAGCCTTCCTCCCCAAGGCCCACTGTGGCAGCTGTTTTCTGAGGAAGGGAAAGAACGGTCCCTAACTTGAGCAGGGGCAGGGGGCCCCTCCAGTCGGCTTGCAGGTGCACTAAGCCAAGGAGCCCCCAGGATGCAGAAATGAAGACTCTCTTCCAGGCTCCTGGAGGAAACCCTTATCAGACAGCATGAACCAAGAGGCCCAGGTTCTAAACGTGGCGCCGCTAGTAACTCACACTGTGACTTTGGACAAGTCTTATCTGTAAAATGAAAGGATTGGAAAAAGAATTTTTTTATATATTCCTATAATTTCTAAGTTATATTTCTATGATTCATTAATTCCACAAAAACTAGGACAGAGACCCTCTACTAGCGGCAGTAACCACCTCAAACACAGGCTGGTACATCTCCAAACATGCTGGCCATGGATGCACCCTCTAGTGCCTCCTTAGTCATCCCTGCCAGGGGTGTTCCAGGACCAGCATAGAGATGGGGTACAGGTACAGGCGCCGAGGGGCCCTCAGCAGGTGCAGGGCTGCCATACGCTTCACTGCACTAAGGCCAAAGCACCAATCCGTGTTCCCCAAGAGGGAGTGAGAAGGCCAAGCTGTCTGGTTCAGCCACTGCTGCTCAGCTCAAATAACTCCCCTGCCATTTCCTCTCCCTGCCTTTCCAATGATAATAACTGTATGTAGCATTCATTCTCACAACAGTAAGATGCTTACTTTTTCTAAATGAGGAGGTGAACTAACAGAAGCAGGGAGTGATGGAGCTGAGACTAGAACCCGACTCCTAATGTCTGCTTCTGCCTTCTTGCATCGTGCATCTCCTCGGGAAGAGAAAGGAGGAGGCAAACTCCCGTGGGGAGCAAAACCCCAGGCATAGTAGGGCCCTGGCTAAACAGACAGTTCCTTTCCTCGAGAAGAGGAAACTGTGCCTCCCATTGCAGGTCCTACACCTGCAATGACCTCCCGGCTCCACCATCCAACTGGCCCCACTCCTCTGAGCCCCTTAGAACTGAACAGAACAAGGTCTTACCTCCTGCCTCCTTCTCTCCTCCAACTTCTCAACAAGGTATAATATATATATGTGGGTAAGAAGTTCAGGAGGGAGCTGGGAAGACACCAGGGAGAGGCACCAGTGAAAGGGCATTGTCTCTAGCGTTGTGACCTGGGACTGCTGTTACTGGGGCACAAGGAGGAACAGGCAGCAGATTGGCCCTGACAGCTTCTGATGACACACAGCTCTTTGAATAATTTCTTTACATCTGAAGAAACTGTCACAGTATATGAGGGGCTTTCACAGCCATTTCATTGAGTCTCACAAAACCCCTGAAACATCAATCCCCCTGACATGAGGAAACCAGGTGCTGAGAGCTATGTCACCAGCCCAGGCTCTCAGGGCTAAGCGGTTCCAGCCCCGTACATTTTCTACTTTATCGTCATGCACTCGTTTAGAAAGTTCCTGAGTAGCAAGATGGGCAGGTAAACCCTAACTTCAGTGTCATTTACCCCCAAAGGGAGTAGTGGGCATAAGAGGTCAAAGAGCCCGGCCCCAGGTACCAAGTGAAATGAGTTAATGATAATAGCAAGATACCTCCCTGCTCCGTAGCCCAATTTGCCTTGCTCCTCTCCACCCTCTACAGAGCTGAACAGGGCAATGCCTTGTCTCCTGCCTCCTTCTCTTCACCAACTTCTCAAACAGGTATATAATAGGACAAAAATTCAAAAGAGAGATGGGAAGATGCCAGTGAGAGGTGTTACAGTGAGTGAGTTAGTTATGACGAAAAGAACACTAACTCAGCACACAGAAGGGTCAAAGGAGGGTCAGAGCAGCAATTCTAGGGATCAGCCCAGAGATTCCAAGTGCCAAACATTAAGAGTGTCACTCTGCTGAGTCCTGTGTCTCAAGGGGTTAAAGCTTAGGCACATGTAAAAGGCATGGCAACTAGGTCTGTGTTTCAGAACTAGGCAAAGACAAAAACTGTTTTAAATGTTGTTCATCTTAAAAATAACTCCTTTTCCTATTTTGACTTCATTCTCACCTATGAAATACTAATTCCAAAACTCTTTCTACTTATGTGCAGAAAACCAGCAAAGCCATCCAGGGGGGGAACTCCACTAGCCCTCACTCCCCAGCCCCACGTGTAGACACTCATCCATCCCTACTTACTCCAGCCAGACACTAAATCTCAACCAAACTTCAGAAATTAGGTAAAGTCAGAGACAATCAAATTCTCATGACTTCACTACTTCTCATCTAGGAGAGTCTATTTAAAATGATATTTATTTCATGGAGCCTTTTTTTTTCAAGTACGTGTTGCTTGGTATCACTTTTGTTTTGTTTGTGGAGGAAGGGTAATTAGGTTTGTTTATTTATTTATTTATCTTTTTATTTTATTTTATTTTAAATGGAGGTACTGGGGGAGTGGTATAGCTCAGTGGTAGAGCCCGTGCCTAACATGCATGAGGTCCTGGGTTCAGTCCCCAGTACCGCCATTAAAATAAACAAATAAGTAAATAAATGTAATTATTTCTCCCTCCAAAAAAACCAAATAAATGGAGGTACTGGGGATAGAACCCAGGACCTCGTGCATGCCAAGCATGGGATCCACCACTGAGCTATATCCCTCTCCACCATGGAGCCAGTTTTTAAACAACCATTGTGTCTAACAGCTTGAGGTCTTAGCATGTGCATCTAAAGTGCACCAGAAGAGCATGGGAAGGAGACCATACCAAGCAGCCCACAGAAAGCAGCATGTGAAGCAACACAATTGTCACAACGGTGGCCAACGCGATGCGTCGGTTGTCCTCACGAACAGCTGGCCAAAATGTCATTGCCAAGACAGAGCCTGAGATGCCCAGGGCAATCGTGACTAGAATCCAACGGACGGCTTTCTGGGGGATGATCCACAGTATCTGAAAGAAAAGGAGGGCAGGGAGGGTTTAGGGGAGGCATTAAGAGAGGCATCTGTTCATTCCAGGCGGGTGAATTCATAAGGGCCCAGGAGCCAGTCAGCAGCTGAGCCTTCACTGCACTCTGGTGTCCCAGGACTGCCTGGAGAAATGCAACCAGCAGCGTGCAGACGGAGGAGAACGCTTTCCCAACAAAGGGCTGGAGATCCAAGGAAGGATGTGGCTAAACTTCTAAATTCAAGGGGTACTTCTCAGGCATGCATTGGTGTTAGGTTGGAAGTAGTGACACTGGTTGAATTTTCCACCACCAATTTTCCAAGAACAGGGCCTCACTCAGAATAAGCGTGGTACTTACTGCCGTGGGAATGTAAATGAAGAGTGAATAGCCATAGACGCACACGATCTCCAAAAATGAATAGGAGACAATGTTCATGACTTTGCTGTTTCTCCACACGAGGAAACCCCAGAGTGCGAGAGGAACCAGCCAGGCATAGGCATAGATGATTGTGGCTGCGATGGACACTGAGGGCCAGAAGACACAAGTTTTAATCCCACCATGCCTTTAACACACTGTCACGGCACTTCCATACCTGATACCTACCGGACTTACTCCCTAACACGTCCATCTGCCTCACTGGATCAGGAGATCGTATCTTCCTGGTCTTCACAGCCCCTGAGCCCGGCTGGTACCGTTCCCAGCATGCAGTAGGCACTCTGTAAGTGTGCTGAATTGATGCACCTTTAGCATCTGTCTTTGTGGTGATGACAGCAGTCTGTCCTATAGTTTTTGCAATTCACTTAATAACTAACAACTAACTGGTATTAAACAACTGAATGATGCAAATGAAATACTTCCGAGGGCCAACACTACAAGTGTTCAAATATACTGAGCATTTCAATCAAATAAAAGCCAACTATCCCCTTGGAAGAACATGTCCTCTTTCCTAATATAACAAGAGCTGACACTGATTCCTTTAGCAAATTTATTAAAATGCCCTGGGTACAGATTTAACTTGCTCTGCATGCTATTTAGAGTTCCTTCTGTCTCTAAAATAAAGAGTTCCAGCTCATTGATGAACTGCTTAGAATATTCTCCAGTTCCACTTTCTTCTTTAAATAATTCTGTCTCTGTGGTAGAAATGCTACTTAGCGGTCCTCAGAACAGCAATGTTCAGTAATATTACAGTCCCTCCCTCCTCCTCCTTCAACAGCAGTGGGCCCTGGAGGATTTGTGCTCCGTCTTCTAGAGTGGAGGGTCATAAAGTGTGGCTCAGCCCACGGCAACAGCCCTACCGACATGAAAATCAGCAGTTGATTCACTAAACACTCTTGGCAAGAACAAAGGCACTGCTAGTAATTACAGTCAGACTCTGGCTAAGATATGTGATTGTCCAAAACATTTTCAGCTCCCAGAGCAGTTTTTTTCACATTGGGAACTCCCTCATTAAGCCAAATGTAATTTTGCTGATATACTGTCTTTTTCTTGGGTAACTAAAGGAAGGGGAAGGGAATTGCTACCATGGCTACAGCCATCCACTGGGTGTCACATGTTACACTGAGTGCTTTCCTGAGAGGTAACATTGGATAATAGTCAGAGCTGCAGACTCTCTATGCAGACTCCGTGGATTCTAATCCTAGCTCTGCCATTTATAGCTGAGTAAACCTGGGTCATAAGTCACTTAACCTTCTTGCCTTGGTTTCCTCATCTGTGAAATGGGAATAATAATGGCATACTACCTTATAAGATTATGAGAGCCAAATGAGTAAAAAACAGGTTTATTTAGAATACTGATTAATAAATAATAAATGTCCAATCAAGAATGAGCTTTTAATATTGCTAACTGATATATAAATACATTATTTCATATAATCTGTATCTTCATTTTAAAGATGAGGAAACAGGTTCAGAGAGCTAAGTGGTTTGGTCAAGGTCAAATAATTAATAAGTGATGGAAGTCGGATCTGACCTTGGATGTGTGACCTATCTTCTTTACATAAAATGGAAAAATGTTTATTGATTGAGTCAATGTCTATCTTACTGGTACATACATCCCATGATTCCCTGATACTGGGATGCCCAGCTGGACAGGATAAGAGCAGACAAAGGCAACCCCTACCCCTACCCCACCCTCCCACACTCCTCTGTCAATAAACCTACACATACCTCTGATATAGAAATTAACACATACCATTTATTACAGCAATATCTACTTATCTGGCCTTCTTTATTTAACCATTGAGCTACGTGAAGGCAGACTTGATAGCTCATGGATAACATTTATTGAATTAAATTTAAACCAAGGTCACTTGATAAATGGAGTTGGGACTGAATCCAGGTCTGACTTCATAATGGAGAAGGAGAAGAAGGGAAAATGGTCATGGAAGGTAGAGGGGAGGAAAAGAAGGCAGGCTACATAGACACACACACATGCACAGATAAATACATACCTCCACATACACACGTATATGTGTACATACATATACTGCAATAGTTAATTTTACTGAACTCTTTTTGTACATGGCAGTATACTAACCTCTTTACATGTATCACCTTTTTATTCCTATAGTAGACCTATAATATAGGTATTCTTATTCCCATTTCACTAATAAGGAATCTGAGGCCAAGAGAGATAAAATAATTAGCCCAACAAGGTAGTCAGTGGTGGAGCTGGAGCCTGAAGCCAGTGGCCTGGTTCTGGAGCCCAGGCCCTGACACAGCCTCTCAGCAGGAGAGCAGCAGGGAGGGAGGGAGGCTGGGAGGGAGAGTGGAGAAAGCCGCACAGGTCAATCTCCTGCAGAGCCAGACACCTTCACTTTGGGGTGGCTGTCATCTGCAAGTCCCTAAAAGCTGTTTTTTGTTTTTGTTTTTCTCTAACTATCCAATACGGCCACAAGAAAGAAATTTTTCAAACAAAAATGTCATCCACGAGCCCATCACCGGGACACGTTCATTTCTGCACTTCCCCTTCTATGCCCTGACCATTTGAAGACTTCTCTTTAACAAAGTTGCTAACAGCACTGGCAGAAGTTTGGATTACCAGTTTTTCACGTTGCTCTTGGTGCTTCATAATTAGTGGCTACAGACCCAGCTAGCTGAGTCATCATGCCTCCAATAACAATGCCCCTATTGTTTCCAACATTTGGATAATGCAAATAATGCTGCGATAGAGACTTTCATGCCCAGTGCTTTTTAATTATTTTGTACATTTTTCTTTGGATAAATTTTGATTGCTATTGGACCTTGCCTTAGTTTTCCAGAAGAGTATACAGAGTCACAGTATTGTGAATGTGCTTAATGCTGCTGAACTGCATGCACACTTAAAAATGGTTAAAATGATACATTTTAGGTTCTATATATTTTACCACAATAAATAATAAAAAGACTACATGGATTTATATAGATGGATAGTTAATTTTGAGACGGTAGGTATGTTTGAACCCTTAAATACAGAAAGCAAGGGCTGCAGGACCTACAGACAGGGGTCCAAGAACTCAGTAGGTAAAAGGAACTCACGGTTACCAATTGACAGCATTCCAAATGAGTCAAGCCATTCACCAACCTTTTCGGAATTCGGGCACATAATGGTATGTCTTCTCTCCCAGATGGATTAAGAAGTTGGAAAGATTCCCGCTAATTGCTATGGCAAAGACCAGTGTGGCACATATCCAAAAGGGGCCTGCAAAGGAAACCAGAAAATTCAGACAAGAAAATAAAGAATCAGTTTTTAGACTCTTATAGACTAATTTCTTATCTCCCTCACCCTATTCATGTAAGCAAGGGGAAAATGAATTTTAGATAAAATGAGTACTCGTTTAAGTGGGAATTTTCTTTTTTAAAGGGTCAAGCATACAACTCAGTAATTAGCTGCCTTCAAGATGGAGGGCATTGAAATGCACAGACCAAACACCTTCCACAATTAGGTGAATGAAGACACTGACTTGTTTATAGCTCCTTTTATTGGAGGATCATCCAAACAAATTCACAGACATTTTGTTAAACCTTCATCATCAGGATACAGGAAGCAAAGGTTACTTCTGTTACGTAAGTGTCAAATGTTGTTGCCAGAGAAAAATAATGTAAATCACATAGGTCCTTCTGCTGTCTAAACGGAATAGTTAGAGCAAGCAGAACACTTTAGCAAATAGTTAATTTAATCTAACAAATCACAACAGCGTGTGTGTGTATGTTCAAGGTTTTACTTATCTTTTTTCTCAGTGTTCAAAGGCACAAAAGGGAATCTAGAGAAAAGTAAACTTCCTTCCCTCCCTGTTCCCTAGCTATGCACTTCCCTCCTGAGCTCACCACTGTAACCAGTTTCTGGTGAATCCTGCCAGAGATTTCTTTCTTTCTTTTTTTTTTTAAATTTAAGTATAGTCAATTACAATGTGCCACTTTCTGGTATGCAGCATAATGTCCCAGTCATACATACATACTGCCAGAGATTTCTGTACAAATATAAGCAAATGCCTATTTGCTTAGAGTAGTTTGTATCTCCTAATCCCCTATCCCTGTCTGGCTCCTCCTCCCTTCCCTCTCCCCACTGGTAACTACTAGTTTGTTCTCTAAATCTCGGAGTCGGTTGCTTTGTTATATTCACTAGTTTGTCTTATTTTTTGGATTCCACCTATAAGTGATATCATATAGTATTTGTCTTTCTCTATCTGACTTACTTTACTTAGCATAATGACCTCCAAGTCCATCTACGCTGTTGTAAGTGGGACTTCCACCTTTTTAGTTTGACAACTCTCAGCCTCCGTTTCCTTATACGGAAAACAGGGATAATGGCACTTAATTTATAGCCTTGTTGAAAGAGTGTACGGAGGGATTGGCACATAGTAGATTTTCATGAATTCCTTTTCCTCTTATAATCAACATGGATAATTGCTCTCATACTCCACGTTTAGGACTGAGCAGATATATATTACTGAACCCCACTGAGCATCAGCTTCCCTAATTGAAAACTGGAGATAATAATACCTACTCCAAAGGCTGTTGCAAGAATGAAATGCACTCATGCACACCAAGTCTTTGGTAAAGCACCTGCACACAGAGGCACTCAGAGCCGCTGGCTCTCTTCTCCCCTCAAACACAGCGGCCACCGCTGTCGGAGCCCTTTCCCTCAGGAGAAATGCGTGGACCTTTGACCCCTTCTCAGACAGCAGGGAGGTCAGAACAAGAGGCATCCCCTGGCCCATCCTCTTGCAGAAGTCCAAGGGGAGGCCAGCCTGTCTGAGGGCAGAGCTAGAACTCAGCACATCAACGAGTAAGTGTGAGACTGTCTCCTCCACGCTCACCCCTACCACCAACTCCTCTAAAATGAAAATCAACAATCTCCTCTTACACAGAGTGACCTAATCTGCCTCCAGTTTGTGATGTCGTTTGAAGACTATACTACTTGTGAATATATAATTGCATTTTCTCCAAAATTCTTTGCAAGGGTTGCTACTGAAGCTCAGCAGAATCAAATAAAATGTGGCATGTCCTGCCAACGGTGCGCTTCTCCAACTTTCCAGGCAATCTGCACACTCACCTGAGTTCAGCTGGGACATGGAAAAGAATCAAAACGGCACGACACGTACCATAGAGATCTGGATTGCTGCGGATATATAACCTCACAAAGTTTTTTCCTGGTATTGGCAAAAGAGACCCTTTTATTCTGTCAAAGACCTGGAAAACAGCATAGCAGTAAGTCTACTGAAGATTTTTTTAAAAAGTTTAATAAATTTAACTACTATAAAATTGAAACTCATTTATTAGAGCTTTAATTATTTATTTAGTATTTTTATTATTTTATTTAGTATTTTCAAATGCTAACAACCCTTTACTTTTGAAGACTATATCCAGTAACAAAAGCTTTCACATTACTTGATTGTTTAACTATAGAAGAAACAGGTCTCCACTACACATCCAAGGAAAAGGGAAATTGGTTGACAAACCTGGTAAGTGTCTACATCAAAGAATGTTTGGTAGTATTCAAACGTCCAGAAAGGGGAGCTTTTCTTCTGTCCAGCAAGTAGCTGTCAGAGGTAAAAGAAAACATAATGAACACAGAAGTAATTTCCTTATTCTAACTACCCAGAGAGAGAGAAGGTCTAATAGAAAATCAAGATGTATGAAAAACCAAACTTTTTTGCCCTCATCATTCAATTTTGCCATAGCCCCGCCTAATTCTCAGCTTGACATAAAACAAGCATCAGTTTTGAAGCCACACCAAAAGGGGTTAAATCCTGGTCCCTCTACTAGAGCATGCCTTCATCAAATCACTAGACTCATCTCAGTCTTTCTTATCCAAAAAGTATAGCTAACAAGAGCTACTTGATAGGATTACAGGTAGGATTAGCTTAATTATTATGTACAATAACATATATATGTGTGTGCACACACACACAAACGTATACCTACAGAAGGCAGTCAGTGTAAATATCTTCTCCTCCTTCAGCTCCTCAACATCTTCACTGCTATCACCACCTGACTTCTCGAAAATCTGATATACTGACCCACCCTAAAGTACGAAAACCTTAAACCATACTGCTCTGACAAAAGAACCCAAATTTCAATTTAGAAGAGGCACACTAGGAGGGCCATGCCTGCCCCAAGAGCACGGCTCTTTCCAGCAGAATGCACGCCCCATGCCAGGAATTGTGAGTGCCATCTTCAGATATCTGAAGAGGATTCACACAGAAAAAGTAAAGATGGACCCTGAGGAGCTATGCAGGACCAGAGAAGGTACTACAGGCAGGTATTTTGTATTCATTATAAAGGAAGATTTTCCACAATTAAAGTTGTCCAGCAGTGGCAGTGGCTGCTTTACATGGTAATGAGCAGCCTGCTCCTGGAGGTATTCAAGTGCTGTCGTTCCTTCTTTCTTTTTTTTTAAATTTATTTTTGCTTATTTGGGGGGGTAATTAGGTTTTTTAGTTTCTTTGTTTTAGAGGACGTAGTGGGAATTGAAAGCAGGACCTTGTGCAGAGGAGGTACTGAGAATTGAACCCAGGACCTTGTGCATGCTAAGCGTGTGCTTTACCACTTGAGCTATACCCTCCCTGCCAAGTGCTGTCTTTCTGACATACCTTGAACAGCATTAATCTCTTGGGAGGGCAACTGAAATAGAGGAAACTGAAGGTTCTTTCCAACTCTAATATTGCAAGACATTGAACACCTGAGACTCATGTTCCATAAGCTAAGTCAAGGAATTCTGTTACTATCATAGAATATTGGTAAACCCCTCCAGATTCCCAGACAACACTGAGCTAATGGATACACTTTGATGCCTACTGTTGCTCAGTGTGATGATTAATTTTATGTGTCGACTTGCCTGGGCCATGGTGCCCAGGTGTTTGGTCAAACATTGTTCTAGATGTTTCTGTGAGGGTGTTCTTGGATGAGCTTTACATTTAAATTGGTGGACTTGAGTAAAGCAGATTGTACCTCCATAATGTGGGTGGGCCACAGCCAATCAGGTGAAGGCCTGACTAGCACCAAAGGCTGACCTCCTGAGCAACAGAGACTTCTTCAGCTGACTGCCTTCAGACCTCATCTGCAACATCAGCTCTTCCTGGTTCCACAGCAAAATGCCTTTGGACTCAAAGTCTGTTTCCCTAATCTCTAGCCTGCCAGCATCCTCCATCAGATTTTGACCTTGCCAAGCATCCATGATCATGCAAACCGATGTTAAAAAAATGAATCTCTTTCTTTACATATACACATTCTATTGATCGATTTCTCTAGAGAGTCCTAATGAAAACACTCAACTATCCTAAAAATCATTCCTATATCCTGAGGGTGCCAACAACTTTAACAAGCATTTAACATATACTAGCTCTAGTACAGAGGGACTCAGATTGTCTCAGTTTAAAGTTCCATCTGCACCTGCCAGTTGTGTGCCCTGGGGCAAGTCACTTAAACTCTGTGCCTCCGGTTTCTCTTTTGTAAAATGAAGATAAGAATAGTTTCTTGCATATAGTGTTGTTTTGACAATTAAATGAGATGATCCAAGTAAGGAACTTTAAGTGGTATCTAGCAGCTATTAAACACTGAACAAATATTAGCTATTGTGATAATAATGATGACAACAGTCAACATACTATTTCTTCTATTCCAGATGAGGAAATCCAGGCTTAGGGAAGTTAAAGTACTTGACCTAAGGCTACAGAGCTATTACTCCTGGCCACACCAGGGTTCAAACCCAGGCTCCTAATTCTGAACTCTTGCCACAAGATCTAGTCTATAATGGTATTTAATTTGGCATAAATTTTGGTACCTATTTTGATATTTCATGGAGTACCACAAAGAGCACTTGGCACTCCACTATTTCATAAGCTTGTGAACACACTGCTATAAACTGAGCACTCTTCTAGTGAATTATAATCATGTCATGATCCATTTATAAAGTATTACTAGAAATACTATTTTTCTGGAACACACCAGCAGTGCACATGAAAGTAAATCTTTGTGATCAAAAACAGCTCTGATATTCAAAATGCAATCAGATGCAGAAACCTAGATCTCTGTATAGAATTTCCCCTCTCCCTCCTTCACCCTCTTACTACCAAGTCCTACTCAGCCCATCCCCTAAACACTTGTGTTCAGCTCTACTTCAGGCTTCATCCCTTCTAGTCTAGACCACTTCAGCAGTCTCCTACCTGGTCTTCTGGCCTCCAGTCCATCTCCCTCCAATTTACACTCCACAGGGCCACTATATCTTAAACATCTTTACACATATCTGGCCATATTGTTTAAAATATTTCAATGGCTCCCAATAGTTTTCAGAATACAATTCATACTCATTGGGTTGAGTCCTTGCCTATTTGTAAGCCTCATTTCCTGTCTCCACCTATATTTTGCTCCCAATGTATATGAAGATGGGAGACGTGCTGTCTGTACCATGTTCTTTCCTGTCTCTGTGACTTTACCACCCGTTCCTCTGCTCCCACAATCCCAGTGTGCTCCCCTTGGATAACAACAGTCCGTTTGTTGCCTGTTTCTCCCCCAAGACAGAGGCCACACATGATTTACCTTTGTGTTGTCACTGCTTGGCACTCTACCTGGCACACAGGAGACAGTGAATAAATGCATGAACAAGGTTTGTTAAAAGTTAAAAGAAAACAATTTCAAAGGCAAGTTCAAACCTCAGTTTTGTCAGAGTCATCATTTCCTAGTAACTCATCATCCTCTTCTCTCCCTGAGCCTCTTGGGGGTCCTGGCTGATGTTTTGGGGTTTCACCAGGATCCTCGATGCTTATTGTAGTGGCATCTGGGTTTGCTGCTAGAGAAGTGGTTGCATCACCAAATTCTGAAACCAGTTAGAGCACAAGGGCATCAGGGACCTTATCCACACTGGAAATGGTCTACTTTTAATTTAGAGACAAGCTGTTACAGTCTCAGCTGGCTGCAGACCCTATGAGACAAATGGCGAAAGGCTCTAAAAAAATATCATCTAAAAATCAAGCTGACATAGAAAAACGAGTATGAAGACAACAGGATTTGAAGTCAGACCTGGATTTTAGTCCTGGCTCAGTTACTTACTAAGCATTCAAGCTTGAGTGTGTAACTTAAGCTCTATAAGCTTCAGTGTTCTAATCTTCACAATGGAGAGAATAATATTTATTTTAAGGAATTTTGGGAAGGTTAGGAATATTATTACCTAAGTAAAGTCCTTAGCAGAGTGCCTGGCCCATAGCAAGTAACCAATCTAACCTCCTCTTCTTTGAATCAAGTTCAAAAAAATTTAATGGAAGTTATTTTTTCCAATAAGCCCCATGTAATCACTATAGAGAATATGGGGATGAAAATGAAAGTAGAAACCACAGACTGAAAAATCACTCTCAGTCCCACCCACATAAAGGCAAACACTGTTAACTTTTGGTATATTTCTTTTTTTCTATATAGTAAGATTCATACCAGTGATGGTCATTTATTCATTTAACAAGAATTCATTGTATGCCTACAATGTGCCAAGTACTGATTGAAGATGTGATAGTACCATGTAAACAATTTTGTATCCTGCTTTGTCTACTGGGGATTATATAAGAATTTTTTCATATTATATTAGTCTTTACAATGATCGTTACGTGGCTACACAACAGTCCTATGGCTGGGGATAGGGAGAGTAGGACAGAGACACCACCGTAAGTTAACACAATTATTCCACTGTTACTGGATGTTTGGGGTGTTGCTCACTTTTCCTTAGTACAAAGAACACTGTGAGGCATATCTGTGTAGAGGCAGCTTTTTGGGTTATTGCCTTAGCATGAACACTATCCATGCGATCACTAGGTCACAGGGTGCAAATCATTTTTAAGGCTCTGGAGCCATATTGCTAAACTGCTCTCCAAAAGAACCTCACCTAGGCATGTCCACAGGGAATGACTGTGAATTCCTGTCTCTGGGCATCCTAACAAGCTTTATTTAGTTGCTCTGAGATAAAATTCAGGGCAGCTCTGGAATTTGGCAGGACTAAGGAAGGGTAACAGCAGGACGCTGTTATTACACTGCAAGCATGGCAGCAGGATGGGGCTCCTGGATTGCCTTTCAGCCCTGCACATGGTTTTGTGGAGAGAACTAAAGTGACTGAAATTAATGAGGTGGCTGATATGTAGCAATTACTCAAGCTTCATTCAGTCTCCAATGTTTTGGTTGTTAAAGCAGCATGAGGCTCTGGAGTGAGATGGGCCTTTAAGATAAGACTCTAGCACTCCATGACCTTGGGCAAATTACTCCATATCTCTGAGTCTCTGTTTCAGCTATAAAATATAGATAATACTTATCCCACAAAGAGATTCTGAGAGTGATATGAGATAATAATAAATATTGTTATTGCTATAATTTATTGACTAGATAGGACACTGACATTTAAAAAGATGGCTATAGCTTTGCCTGGGGAATCAGGCCAAGGATGATATACTTGTCTCATATTTAAAAAGCAGTATTTTACCAGGGAGAAGGGAATTCCAGAAGGAGGAACAGAGAGTGTCACTTTAGAGGCACCAGGTCCAAAGAGGTTCAAGCAGGATGATAACTCATCTAGTTGACAGGATTAGGAAAGGCTACTTGGAGATGCTGAGAAGATGAGAAGGATGGCCAGAAGCAGTGGGGATCACATTTCATGCAAAGGTAATGGGATGAGCAAGACCCAGAAGACAGAAGACGTGTCCTGGGTTTGAGGAACATCAGATGGCATAGTTTGATTGGAATGTAGAACGTGTGTACCTCTCACAGGATGACTGTTCACACATTCTGCTCTATATGAGTTATTCTTGTCCATCTCAGCTCCTTGAGGGCAAGATTGGTGCGTTTCTTATTTCTGTCACCAACATTATCTGCTTCTATATCCTGGCATATCCTATGTTGTTCCTTTCCTGACACAATGTCTCCCACCTGCAGAGTCCCTCCACTTTTTCATCTAACACTACCATTCTTCCTTGGAGAAGCCTTCTATGACCCCCACAGCATCCTGTGTTCTTTTCTAAAGAGCAAAGTCTTTTCACACAGTTTACAAATTCCTGTGTGATTTGGCTCCTGCCTCCTCTCTAATCTCACCTTGTGACAGCCTCCCCCACCATCTGTGCTCTGGTACACAG
The DNA here is from genome assembly GCF_036321535.1 of Camelus dromedarius. Classification (NCBI taxonomy): domain Eukaryota; kingdom Metazoa; phylum Chordata; class Mammalia; order Artiodactyla; family Camelidae; genus Camelus; species Camelus dromedarius. The sequence continues at coordinate 32,208,255 of NC_087449.1, read as the reverse complement.
GCCTTCTTTTAATTCCTTGGGAAAAAAATGAAACGAACTTCCTCCCTCCTCAGGTACTCGGCACGTGCTGTTCTCTACACTCGAACTTTCTTGCACTGTACTCCTAGATAGGATGACCAAGGAAGGCCTCTGGAACGAAGTGAGATTTGAACAGAGAGAAGGAACAAGCCATGTGGTTATCTGGAGTAAGACGTCCCAAACAGAAGCATGGCACAAAAGCTCTAAGCTTCGAGTACCTGGTGTCTAGAAGGGACAGTGATGAGGTCCATGTGGACAGGTGGAGAGAAAGGGCTACAGTAGCAGATAAAAGCAGAGGCAGTGGAGGGCTGGGTCATGTAAGGCTTCCTACACCCAAAAAGGCTCTGCCTTTCACTCCTAGTGAGATGTGAGCCACTCGAAGGTTTTGAACGAATGACATGATCTTATAGTTTTAAAAGACTACTCTGGTTGCAAAATACAGACTGTAGCGGGGGCAAGAGTGGATGCAGGAAGACCAGAAGGAAGGTCAGGGCTATAATTCAGACATGAGGTGATGGTGACCTTGAGCATGGTGGGAAAGTGGTAGATGTGGTGAGAAGTGATCAGATGCTGGATGTATTCTGAAGCTGGAGCTGACAGTATTTGCTGGTGAAGTGGATTTCTCTTTAAACATCATATCTCTTCCTTAGATAATATTAAGATACTGTAGGTTGTGAACGTAGGATGCCTGAGTTCAAATCCTGCTTTACCACTTATTATAACCTTTAGGCAAATGACTTAACTTTTCTGTGCCTCAGTTTCCTGATTGGTAAAATAGAATAAAATAACTATTTCATAAAGCTGACATAAGGATTAAATGAGTTAATATTTGTAAAAGCACTTAGAACAGGGTCCCTATCACTCATTTAGTAAGGGCAATGCATGTGTTTACAAGACAAATGAGCATTCATCAGTCCTTAGTCTAGGTCAGGCTCTGGGTTATAAGTTACCAACTTTTCTGCCAGCACTTTCATAGTTTGTAGACATATATTTAAGTGATCATTTAACAAACGAATGTCTCCCTCACTAGACTGAGAGCTTCATAAGGGAAGAAACTGACTGTTCACTCTTCTACCCTGATAACTAGAACAACTGCCTGGTTCATGGTCACCATGGGATACCTATTGAATCAGTGAAGGAATGACCTAATCACATTTCATCATAATTATCCTTTCACACTTTTATCTACTCCAGCTGTGTAAAAAACTTCTCCTTTATCTTTTTATCTCCTGTGTCTAGTAGAGTTCTAAACACAAAATAAGTGCTCAATAAATGTGCTGAACTAAAGCAGGAACTCTATAAACATCTTCTGTAATCACTACATTAAATTTATGTTGTTACCAATCTTAGGACGGGCTATTTGGCAAGAAAGAACAGCTGATGTGGACACATGGAATAACCTGAGTCCGGCAAACATTCCTTTACCAAGACGTCCAAAACAATCTTCTTTAATGTATGTGCCAGTACAGCAATGGATATCTGTTGCTGTGACTGCAGAAATATTGATCATAAAAGGTGGGCACCCAACTGATGTACCTTCAAACTGCAAGTCATCTACAGCTGCCATTCAGCCAATGGGTCTTCTCCCAATTATCAGGAAGAAAATTTGCAAAGATCTAGAAAGGAAAAACAAATAAACTTCATTGGATACCATAACCAAATATCTGCAAACAAATCTTATTTCAGCATTTAAAATGGTACTGCTTTCCCTTGCCTCCTTTTTTTAGTGGGATTTGATACATTTATATAAAGATAACCATTTAACATCAGATATCATGAAAACTGTCATAAAGAAACTAACCTGAGGGGTGGGTGTCCATTGGTTCCATCCAAGCTCACTCACTGTGCGACTGTTTAAGGACCAAATGTAGCCTGGCGATGGAAGGACAGGGAAGGAGAGGCTGGGGGTTGAGAGGTGGCTGAGGGCAGTGAATAGCAAAGGCAGTTCAGCCTAGCCAGTGGTTAAGGGCACAGGCTCTGGGGTCAGACAGACCTGGGTGTGACTCCCGATTCTGCTGCTTCTCGCTGTGTGCCTATGAGCTCCTCAGGGCCTCAGTTTCCTTATCTGTAAAATGGGTTCATACTCGCACCTACTCACATGGTGTTGGGTGCCATTAAATGAGACAGTGCGTGTAAGGCGCTTAGTGTACAGCCAAGCAGTTAGTAGGCACTGGAGTGATAGGGACCCTGCAGCCTTGGGGCACCCTGAGCCCAGAATGGTCTAGGAAAGAGCTGCCCAAGAAGCGGAGGCAGTGTTTTAGGAGAAGCTGGGCTGCAGCGGCCGAGTGCCAGGAGATCCCGGGCTCCCTCAGTCCCGGGCCGACCTCGCAGACCCAGCTGCCTCACCTCGCGGGGGCTCGGCGTCCAGTCGGTCCGGTCCCGGGAGGCCTCGGGCCTCAGGTTCTCCACGCAGGTTCTGGTCCGGACGAGTTGCCGGAAACCGGAGATCCGGGGGGCAGAACTTCACCACCTCCTCCGGGCAGAGCCCCGCCTCCTTAAAGAGACAGCGGCTCCCAGAGATGCTGCTTCCGGGGACCTCAGCGGGCAGCGGCATCCGGAGCTCGCTCCCTACGCCGCCCCTCCGGAGGGCGAGGCTCCGGCTCTTAAAGAGACAGGCGCCGCCCGGTGGAGCGGCGGGGACGCAGAGAGGGTCTGCCTTTTCTCGCCTTTCTCCGGTGGGTGGGGCGCAGAGAATTCTCTAGAGAGTTTGTTTATACCTTTTGTTATTGAAATATAAAATAGCGTAACGAAAGAGGATTGTGAAAAGGAAAAAAAAAGTCATCAATTTCATTCATTTTTGGCCATTAAAATTTAATTAACCAGAGAAGGAGTGAACCAATCAGTAATTTTCTGAGTTTGTGAATGATGCTATCTGTTAGTAGGGACACCCCCGTAAGTCTGGTAATTTGTTCCTTCACTCCCACTACGGGCTTCTTTATGCCCTTGGGGCGGTGAGAGGCTGGTAGGCATTGGCTTCCTCCCTGTGCCACCTTGACTACAGCAGGGGCTCAGTAAACAAGGGTGCCGTTGCACTGTGTGACCTGATGAGAAACGTTTTGCCCTGCCTCCAGTCTTTGCTTGGTTAACATCTACACATCCTCCGAGATTTCAGTACCATTTCCTCCTCGTAGGGAAAGCCTCCCTTCGCCTCCCAGGACTCCCTTTACTCTTGTAGTCTCCTGTGCTAACATCGTATTGTTTGCTCATCTTTGCAGGCCTGTGAGTGCTTCCGAGGAGACGGATCAGGAATAGGGCCGCCCAGGGCTGGGCCCACAATAGTTGCTCACTGAAGGCTTATCGTACAGTGATCAAGTTCTGGCTGTTTAAGCAGCATAAGCCAAATTCACTGCCCACCCAAGGTGGAATCTGTGACTTTGGCCTCACCACAATGGGCCCTTATAGACAATTGGAATGACTTACATCTGACTCATAATTATACACACACGCACACACATACACACAGAGTGTATTTATTGAATGGAAATCGTAATCAGGCTTTATACATGCAAAATCTCTAATTCTCAGAACAATCTAGCAAACTTGAGGTGGTTATCCTCATTTTATAAACAGAAAGCTTAATTTAGTGTATGTGCAGGGTACTTTGGTTAAACATGTACCAGGAATGAATTGCAACTCACAAATTCAGGTGTGCTAGTGTATTAACCACTTCTTATGTCCGATGTCAGATCCTCTTCGCTTCACCTGCCACTTTTTTCACCACCACTCATCTTATTCTGGCTTCAGCAGGTATAACCTAGGTGAGCTTCACCTCAAGTCCATACCTCAGGCTTCTCACTTTCTGCATCAGGGTTTGTGTCTTGATTCCTTGGGATCATGGGACTGCTGGAATGGTTCAGCACTGGGGCAGGTGCAACCCAGAAATGCAGAAGTGGGGAGCAGTTAATGCCTCATGGGACAAATCTTTGACCAATAGAGTCAACAACTGATGAATACCTGCTTCTCTCTTTTTCCCCTCAGATAGACTCTCCTCAGGTATTTCTTACAGCTTTCAAACTGTCTTGCAGGATCAAACAACCAAATGCCTTTGGAAGTAGTCAATTTGATAGTGCATCCTTGCAATGGCTCTCCTTCCTTCCCTGCTTTACAGCTCCCATCCTTCACTCCTGATCCTTGAACTCACACTTGCCAATAAAGTACTCACATGAGGTGAGGAACCCACACTAAGGCATGTTGGTACCAAGAATAGTCCCAGAAAGTAGCCCCCAGGATGGATTTTGGAACTGGACTGCTCATCAATCAGATGGCAACAACAACCCCATTGCTAGTGATAAGTGTGTAGGTGTTGGGGGGAGGTGATAACACCCAGACTATATATTTCTCCTCTTCGAAACAGAACTGAAAGTTATACTGATATATTAATTATAATGATATGTAAGTTTTGGCTCAAAATGAGACAAGAATCAAAGATAACTATACTGGTCTAACTAAAACAGTGATTCTCAACAGGGGACTATTTTGCTCCCAGGGGATACTTGGCAATGCCTGAAGACATTTTTGATTGTCACAACTTGTGGGACACTATGGGCCGGGGAGCTTCTAAACTTCCTACAACATGCAAAATAGGGGTAGGGGAATAGCTCAGTGGTAGAGAACATGCTTAGTGTGCACCAGGTCCTGGGCTCAATCCCCAGTACTGTCATAAAAATAAACAAATAAAAATAAAATAAAGACAAATAATTGTTTTTAAAATGTTAAAAAAAAAAATAAAAAGAAAGTCCCAACAACATGCAAGATAGCTCCTCAAAACAAAGAATTATCTAGTCCAAAACGTCAGTGCTATCAAGGTTGAAAAACTCTGAGCTCAAATGTTCAGGTTTCCTTAACTTATCTGCCAAATATAGAAGGGAAGGTGAGTCCATCTGATGATACTAATTAGACCTCTACTGCCGTGGGGGGAAATGAGCTGATGAGAGATAGAACCCACCCCACCCCACCTAGAGAGAATGGGGGAAGAATGAGGAGGGAGGGGAAGCCAAGGAGCAAGCCTTGCTTTGATGGACAGGGATGGGGTGGGGTGGGGGGTGAAGGGGACAGTCTGAAAAGCATGAGCCTTGGATAGATGCTGCATGTGATTCTGCTGGAGTCCTCTGGCTTTCTGCAGAGAGGAAAGCTGGCAACCACACAGCTAAGCCGCGCTCCAGAAAGTGTCTCCAACACTCCCGAGTGACACCCATCCTAGGGAGAAGGCTGTTGGTGCTGTGGGAGCATCTCACTGGCTCCGGGGGTTGCAAATGAGGGATGGGCAGTAGGTACTGCTTTACTCTTTTTCTTTTGGAGTCTCTAACAAACAAGCCTCTTTTCCTTTTTTTTTTTTCTTAATGTGTCTGCTAGTGTTAAGGGCTAAGGTTGTTTGAAACCCAAATGTGGGGCCAGAGCCATCCTGCAACAAACAGGACACAAAATTCATGTATGCCATATCCTGCAAAAATTATAAAATTTGTAGGCAAACCACATACATTTTAAAAGACAAAACAGGAGGCTTCAAAGACTTTGAAAACTCAGTGGGCTAGTCTCAGATACTCAGCAGTTACAGGTATTTGGGAATACAAGGTTGAGAAGTGTGACGTCGGGCCCTTTCCCTTAGCTCGGCCTGCATTCTGTTCATGCCCTGTCTGGTAGAAAGAGGTTAAGTGATTCGGCTTTGGTCATTCAGTGAGTGGAGCCAGGCCAGTGGTGTGCTAGAATATGCTCAATGAGAGCTGGTTGTCAAATTTTCAGGAATTCTGTGAGCCAGTTATTGAAACCTAACCATTATTAAAAATTAAATTATATCAATTTACAATTATGTAAATTTTATTAACAATTAAATAACTTATATTAACAATAGAGGTAATCATATTCAAAACATCACTTCCTCAATATTTCCCTACATTTCACTATCATCTGTGCTCTTGAGATGATGCCTGTTTTTACACACACAGTGTGCTTCTGAGGGCCTCTTCCCAACTCCACAAACACAGTGACATCACTTTGGTAGCTTAAAATCAGCAATTTGGAATTATTTACAACACAGAAATTAGAAAATGCTACATGTCTAGGGTTGATGTTTTTGCTTTGTTTGCTGTCTGGACTGAGGCTGACAATCTTTTTCTATAAAGGCCAGAATAGTAAATATTTCTAGCTGTGTGGACCACACAGTCTGTTGCAACTACTCAACTCTGCTGTTGTAGTACAAAAGCAGACATAGGCAAATGTATAAATGAATGGTCTGTGGTCCAATAAAACTTTATTTACAAAAATAGGCAGAGGGCCAGATTTGGCTCATAAGCCATGGTTTGCTGACCCCTGATCTAGGTTTAAGAAAATAATGAAGAAAATAATTAAAGCGCAGATTAAATATAAAAGTATGTGTTATGACTATAGTTGTAGTATTGTGAATAACACAAAAAATTGAGGCAGTATTCTTTCAGTATTCAAAAACAAGTTCCTCACATCATGAACAAATAGTGAAATTTTGACATATATCTTCATTTTTTTCACTTTCATCTTCCTCCTTAACTTAAAGGAAAATTATTAACCAACATTCATGTCCAAACTGTCCTGTTCAGCAATTGCAAACATAGGTGAGCTACAGAAGCAAGAGTTTGGCAAAAATCAGTGAAAGCATCCTGTAAGAATCAACTGGCTATGTGGAATTAGCAATAAGGAATATTGGGTATTTTACTACTCTTGTAAATTGTTTACTGCATACTCTGTATAGCAGTAAAATGTATAATAAACTTACATATGGATATAGGTATATATTTTTCCCCCCAGAGACCCAGTGACAATCTAGGAGAAAAGCTAGATAACCTTGAATTTGGTGATGACTTTTAGATAAAACACCAAAGTCACAATTCATGAAAAAAGAGTTAAGTTGGACTTCATTAAAATTAAAAACTTCTGCTCTGAAAAAAACATGGTCAAGAGACCGAGAAGACAAGCTACAGACCGAGAGAAAATATTTTGCAAAAGACATAGCTGATGGAGGACTATTGTCTAAAGTAAACAAAGAGCTCTTAAAACTCAATAACGAAAAAACGAACAATCTGATTTTAAAATGAGCAAAAGATTGGAACAGACATTTCACCAAAGAAAATATACAGATGGCAAATAAATATATAAAAAGATGCTCAACAACATATGTCATTAGGGAACTGCAAATTAAAACAAATGAGATACCACTACATACCTCTTCAAATGGCCAAAATTCAGAACACAGACTATATCAAACACTGGTGAGGACGTGGAACAACAGGAACTCTTATTCCATGATGGTGGAAATATAAAATGGTGCATCCAGTTTGGAAGATAATTTGGCAATTTCTTACAACACTAATCATACTCTTAACATAAGATCCAGTAATTGTGTTCCTTGGTATTTACTCAAATGGGTTGAAAACTTAAGTCCATGAAAAAACACAGATGTTTATGGCAGCTGTCTTAGTCCATTCAGGCTGCAGAATATAACAGAATACCATAGACTGGCTAGATTATAAACAACAGAAATTTACTTCTCACAGTTTCGGAGGCGGGGAAGTCCAAGATCAAGGTACCAGTAGGTTCAGTGTCTAGTAAGTGTTCACTTCCTAGTGTCTAGATAGCCATCTTGTTGCATCCTGACACAGTGAAGGGGTAAGGGCTCTCTCTGGGGTCTCTCTTATAAGGGCACTAATCCTATTCATTAGGGCTCCACCCTAACTACCTAATCACCACACGAAGACCTCACTTCCAAATACCATCCTTAGGGATTATGTTTCAACATATGAATTTGGGGGGGACACAAATATTGAGTCTATAGCAGCAGCTTTATTCATAACTGCCAAAATTTGGAAGCAACCAAGATGTAAGTGAATAGATAAATAAACTATGGTACATCCAGACAATGGAATATTATTCAATGCTAAAAAGAAATAAGCTATCAGTTCATGAGAAGACATGGAGGTTTCTTAAATGTGTATTACTAAGTGAAAGAAGCCAATCTGAAATGGCTACATACTGTATGATTCCAACTGTATGATACTCTGAAAAGGTAAAACTATGGAAATATCAAAAAGATGAATGGTTACCAGGGGAGAGGGAGGGATGAACAGGTGGTGCACAGAGGATTTTAGGGCAAGACTATCCTTTAAGATACCATAATGGTGGACGCATACCTTACAGATTTGTCAAAACCCACAGATTGTATAATACCAAGACTGAACTCTATGTAAGCTATGGAATTTTAGTGACAATGATTTGTTAATGCAGGTTCATCAGTTGTAACAAATGCACCACTCTGGTGGGATACGGATAGTGTGGGAGGCTGTGCATGTGTTGGGGCAGGAGGTACATGGGAACTCCCTGTACTTTTTGCTTAATTTGGCTGTGAACCTAAAACTGCTTGGGGGGAAAAAGCCTACTTAAAACAAACAGATGACAATAAGAAAAAACAAGTGAAACGAGGGATCTAGGATTGCTTTGTACCTGGCATATATACACAAGGGGTTATTACAGCTTGAAGAGACAGCTGCTTGTCCTTTGCAGACCCAGCAGGCGGCATTTACATTGAGATGCTCAGAAACAGAACATCTTTTGGAGCTGTTTTTTCTTTCTCTAAATAAGGTCAGTGTGCTAGAGGCCACGATTGACACCTTTTTGAAGGTGGCAGCTACTTTCATGTCATCCTTCCCTCTATCCGAACACACAGGTATGTAAATGCCTTGGGGAAGGGGGTGCACTTTAAAGCTTTGTGAATTAACTCCTTAGAGATTATTAACAGAACTGGCCTGAGGCCACTTCCACTCTCTGGATTTCAGTTTTCCGGCTTAAAAAAGAAAGTGGTTTTAGATGTTTTCTAAACCTCTTTCCAGCTCTGAGCTTCTATGATTTTTTCAGTTTCTCCAGTGAGCCTTACTATCTCTGGATAGTAGTTCTTTGGACGTGTGGTTCCTTCCACCAGGACCACTGTCCCCACTTGCCTGATTTACTGCTTGCTCTTCTGTCTTTCTGGTTTCAGCACAGACATCACTTCCTTGGGGATGTCCTCTTGACCTCTCTAAACAGAATCAGCTGCCCTTTCTCCATGCTCCCATGGCCCCCACTCATCCTCTGTCTCTGTGTTTAACATACTAAATGGTAATTTTCTGTTTACTTGTCTCTTCCCCACTCTACACTACACCCCACTGAGAGCAGAGAGTGTTGTATTTATCACTCTACCCCCAGTGCTAAGGGAGGCGCAGTCCCAAATTTCCTTGGGGATGTCCCCAGCTCTGTCTCTGCCTGGGGAGCTTCCAGACCCAAGTCCTCTGGGGAGGGCTCTGCCTCCATAAACACTCAACCACCAGCTAGAAGCTGTGAGTGGGAAAAACATCTTTCATAGTTAAAGAACAACTTACATTATTAAAAGAATAATTAACATTAGTGTTCACTTGTAACAGAGCCTTTCTAAGGAGCCCCAGAGTCCTTTTAGGTGTGATCTTTTAAAGTCTTTATTTTTAAAAACTTATCAGAAGGAGAAACTTCAGAAGATCTGAAGTTTCCCAGTCCAAATATCTCTCAAAAGTGAAGACAAAGACTCAGAAACAATCATTAGAACAGACCTTTAGCCACTGGTTTGGAATTTTCCATTCCATTGACAGGAAGGCAAATACCTTCTGTCCTGACACCTTCCTCCTGTCCGGGTTGGCTACCGCGACCCTGCACCTTTGTCCAGCTCCGCCCCGTGTCACCTGGCGGTGGCCTCTCTGCCCACCGGCCTCAGAGCCAGCCCTGGCTCTGCCGAGATGGGGCTGTCCCTGCCAGGGCTATGGCTGAAGAGGCTCTGGGTGCTCTTTCAGGTGGCCCTGCACGTGGCCCTGGGCAAAGTGCTCCTGACACTGTTCCCCGGGAGAGTCAAGCAGGACATCCTGGCCATGAGTCAGAGGACTGGCATGGCCCAGAACCCCCACTTCTCCTATGAAAACTGGATCCCCACCTTCTTCAGCATCCAGTATTTCTGGTTCATCCTGAAGGTCCGTTGGCAGCGACTGGAGGACACGACCGAGCAAGGGGGTCTGGCCCCAGACTGCCCCGTGGTCCGCCTGTCAGGACAGAGGTGCAACATCTGGGACTTCATGCAAGGTCAGGGGGCTGAATCAAGCTTGAGGGGTGCTTGAGGAGGGTGGGCATGTGGGTTGAACAGGGCTGAATTCTACTACTCCAGCTGCTCCTTTTTTGGCTTCATGTCTTCTTCCTGCTTCCTGAAATGAGGATTTTTCCTGGGTTCTGTTTTTCTGAGTGGCATCACCACCTTCCCAGGCACTCAAACCACAGAGCAGGCACACTGGCCTTCAGCGCCTCCAGCAGCGCTCTTAACGCACAGTCCCTTCGTCTGGGCTGCTCTTCGCCCGCCTCTGCCTGGTCTACTCCTGTTCACCCTTCAGACTTCCGCTCAGTGACACTTCCTGAGATAAGGCAACCCCAGCTTCCCTGGACTAGGTTCCCTCCTCTTGTAGGCTTAACATCCTAAACTTTTCTTGATCACACATGTCCTGGTTTGGAATTATGTATGGGTATTTGATTAATGTCTGTCACCTTCACCAGCCTGCAAGCTCCGTGCAGGAGGAGACCCTGGCTCTCACCCAGCATCCCCCTGGCTGCTGCTGCTCATAGAAATTGCTCAGTAAATATTTGTTGAAGAGCTCTCTCTCTCTCTTCCAGGCAAACCAGCTCTATCTGTTTGGGCTCTAAAAGGCCTCTCTGGGTCAGTTTTCTCTTTCTGTCCTCACAGCTGCTCTTCCTGCCAGGTTTTCCTTCTCCCTTCTTGTGAGTGGCTCTTCCCTCCCAACTTGTGAGTGGCTGCCAGATTACCCTTCCACAAGCACATCCCTGGCCAACAGGCACCCCAGCTCGGCAACCTCCAGCCACCCCAAACCCCTGCATTTGGGATGAAGCACAGGCTCAGCCTTGTGTCTTCCCTGAGCCGACTCTACTTTTGCATCCCAACTTCACCTGTAGGCTTCCCCTTGTGCCACTGCCTCCAGATGAGCTGCTGGTTCTTGGGCATCCCATGTGCTCTCCCTTCTCTTTGCCTTTGCTGATGTTGTTGGCTGTTCCCCTCTGTCACCAACATTCCAAGTCCCCCTCATCACCACAGTGCACAAATGACCTCTGTTTTCTCAATAAGCATTCACTAAGTGACCACTGATAATAAGAGCAATGAGAAAAACAACAAACCTTCCTGTGTGTCTGCCTCATGCCAAGAACTGTGATGCAACCAGGCCAATTTGCTGAATTTTGATCATCTAGCGACCAGTTCCATGAAAGCCAAACTTGCCTCGTGGCCAGTTGACAGGATTTGCTTGCTTATTTTAACTGTTCACTTTCTAGTGGGTCAGTTACATTTTAAAGACAGTTCTATTTGTCTCTGTTCCCTGCTGCTGTACTTGAAACTGAAGAAATGGAGAGAGAAGGGGTCTGAGAGAAAAAAGAAAACTCTAGTTTGTAAAATGGAGTTGGCTTTCAGTCCACTGGCCCAGAGTCCCTGAAATAACAGGTACTGATGATATCAACACAACTGGAAGATTTCATAACTGAGAGAGGAAGATGGTATAGTGGGAGAGAGAACCAGAAAGTCCTGGAAGAAGTAAGGTTGGGTAGGAAGGTGGTCAGGCGAAGGCTTCCTGGAGAAGAGGATAGTGAGCTGGTTGTCCAGGGACCTCAGGCTTGGGATGGGTGAGGACGAGGGGAGTGGTGAACAGAGCAGGAAGGAGGGGAGGAGCAGCAGAGGTCAGAGATGTAGAGGGACATCAATCAGTTTGGCCAGAGTAGGGTATGGGAGGCATGCAGGGATGAAGGATGAAGCTGGAAACATCACTAGGGATCAGAGCTTGCGGGGCTTTAGGTGTCTTAGCAAAGAGGGTAGCCTTTATCCTGAATGTACTGGTGAGTTCCAGAAGGGCTTTCAAGCAGGTAGTAAACATGATCAGTTCTGCTTCTTAGAAAGACATCCTGGAAGTGCTTTGGAAACACACCAGTCCACTAAATAGCTCTGCTGTATGCTTTAGGTATGAATCTGGGAACTCATTTTAGAGCCACAAACTGGAAGGTCTGGAAGATTCTTTACAGATAATCTAAAGCAACACTTTCACTTTTCAGATGCAAAGGCCCTGAGAGGTAAAGGACTTGCTCAGAGTCACACAGAGCGTTCTTATGGTCAGAACCAGAACCTGAGCCCTCTGACTCTCAGCTAGTCTACTTTCTGTTACCGGGTAAAACAACAGAAGCTCAGAGAAATTCTCAGGCACCTCTTATCCTTTGAATGTACACGCACATGCACACGCAGGACAGACACATGCTCTCAGACACACACACACCGCCAAACACTGATTAACTGACGTGGTAGAAGGCAAGTCTGGATGATTTGTTTTCTCCGTACCTGGCAGTTAGTCTGAAACTGGATTTATTTCAGCCCCCATTAAAAATCTTCTAAAATCTCCCCAAGTATATTTATGAGGGGTCATCTAGTAACTATAAATGGGCTTTCTCTGGTGGGAGAGCCTGGTGTGGAGGTTAATTTACTAGTTTGAGGATCAACCTGTAAATTAACCAATGATGGCTTCAAATCTAGAGCTACTACAGAGCTGTTTTCCCATTTATACAAACAAGTTGGACTTGACAGTGTTTGCCTGATGTTCTTGAAATGGTGTTCTCTGCACTGTGGCCTCTGGATGTGGCATAGTGCCAGCCCCCAGCACAGCCACCCCCTCAACACTTGTCCTTCCTCTCTCTGCTACCAGGAAAGCAGGGAACTAAGTTTAAACTTTGCACTCAAGCCTGATTGTTGCATCTAGCCACACTATAAATAATTAAACAAATGGCTCTGTTTCTTCCAAGGTCCTAATCAGTGGATGTTGAAATGTTTTATCCAATTAGAAACAATATTCCAGACAGCTAATATTTAGCACTGGTCCTGACCTTAAATTCCCTTGGTTCTTATCTAAAGGGTGACTCCCTGGGGTCACTGGAGGCCAGTGGCCAGCGACTTGGCCATAACTGATCTCTGAGCCTCCCCTGCTGAGGTCTGGGCATTCCTGTCACATGGGTGAGGATGCAACCAACAGGCACTGAGTTTCTCTCCTAGGGCCTCCTCTGAGGAAACCTGTGGGACAAGGACAAGGAGAACTTTGTATGTCCAGAGAAATTGGCCTGCTTTCTCCTCATGTACTGAAAAATAAAGAATATATAAGCAATTGTGTTTCTCCTTTTACTTGGCCACCTGGAATCTCAGAGTCAAATATTAGCTCAGGTGTAAAGAATGCTTGGCATCTATTCTATGCCTCCCGGAGGGGCATGATTTAAAAAATTTTTTGTTTAAAATTTTATTATACATGTAAGCTGCTTCAAATCCTTTGCAGAACAAGGTGAAGGAATAACTAACCAAACAAACCACAAGCAAGTTAAGATGCCCTGAACTCCCCTCCATCAACAAGTCCTATCAGTTCCACCTTTTCCCCTTCTCCACTGCACACACACTAGCTCAGACTCCCATTGTCTCTCATGTGGATTTATATAAGTCCCCCTAACTGCTTCGGCCCCACTTCCATTCTCACCCTCAGTCCTTTCTTCATTGAGTAGTGATCTTCAGGTGGAAACTGATCATTTTTCATCACACAGCCTATTGTAGTAGTCAGAGTTCTGGCTTGCAAGTAACAGAAACTCACTCTGGTTTTCTTAGCCACACATATATACATGTATAAAGGAATGTATTAGAAAGATGATGCAGTCTCCCCAAAATCAACCACAGCCGCTGGGCTTGGACCATCCTGTAGCATCAACAGTTGGGCCTGGAAACTGCTGTCACCGTGGTTGCCATGGGAATCCATCACCACTGTAGGACTCCACCATCTCTGATGAGGCACGACCATTGAGCTGTGGATGAATTCTACCATCTCAGTAACTCCAGGATCAAAGAGTTAGGAGGGTCTTTTTTTTTTTTTCTTTTTTTTTTTTGGTGGGAAGGTCCAGTCAGCCCAGCCTGGGTCACTCACTGCCTATGCCCTGGCTTCTGGGAGCAAAGAACAGACATGGCCCTGATATCTTCCACAGAGCAAGGCTGGGCACACAGCTACATCAACAGTACACAGAATAGGGAATTCCAAGTGGGAAGGAGGGTAAGAGGTTGGGCAGCCAAAATTGCAACCAATATCCACCATCCTTGTTTTATGTGTCCATAATGTCCCCTTGTACTTGGGAGAAAACCCAGGTTCTTTACTAAGGTCCCCATTGTGGGGTCCCCTCCTCTGCCCACCTCTTCACAGCTCAGGGAGGAGATGAGCACTAAGAACATAAGAACTTACATTCATTGAGCACCTATTATGGGCAAGCACTGTTTTAAGCCCTTATCTGTTTTAACTTATTTAAATCTCAGAACAATCCTAAAAGGTAAACATTGCTATTATGTCCATTTGTGGATGAGGAAATGGTGGTACTTTGAACGGAAAGAGCACCAAGTTGAGAACATAGAAACCAGAGTGTTAATTTTAACTCCTGCTGTGTGACAAGGAGCAAGTTTATAAATCGGGGGAAAAATCACCCACCTTGCAGCACATGAATCATATCAATGAGAGGATCAATGCGTGCCTGCCTTATGAACTGCATGAAAGGGACTCTCCTTGTCATCATTTTAATGATCACCCAGCGACTGCAAATGGTCCACTGAGACCATCTGATGGAATCCCCTCACTTTTGAGAGGAGCAAACTGGCTCCAGCCTCTGCTAAGCCTGCTCTCTAGCATTCCACCTCCAACCGTGCCCTGCATCCATCTTAGAGGGGAAATAAAGGTCATAAGAAATGAATTCAGGAGTGAAGATGATGCTTGCAAACGAAATGCTGTGTGTAGGTTATTGGTTGATGATGGTTCCATTTGTTTTAGGTAACAGGCCATTGGTGCTGAATTTTGGAAGTTGCACCTGACCTTCATTTATTTTCAAATTTGACCAGTTCAAGAGACTTATTGAAGATTTTAATTCCATAGCAGATTTTCTCATCATTTACATTGAAGAAGCACATGCATCAGGTAAAAAACATTCCCTCCCTCCAGCTCTTCCCTCCCTCTTTCTCCCCTTTGCTCAAGGTTGAGGGTGGGGAGAAAAAAAGGAGAGAGAGGGAAAAATGGGAAAACTGAGAATTTAAAGAGGTTTAAAGAGCTCGCCCAAGAAACACAGCTGAGTATGTCAGGGAAGGCTTCCTGGAGGAGATGGTGTTAAGAGCAGTAGTTCTCAAGAGAGGGTGGTTTTGGTCCCACAGGGGACATTTGGCAATGTCTGAGACATTTTTGGTTGTCACAGATTGAAGGTGGGAGGATGCTACTGACATCTAGTGAGTAGAGGCCAGAGACGCTGCTCAACCCCTCACAACACACAGGGCAGCCTCCACAACAAAGAATTATCTAGCCCAAATTGTCAATAGTGCCAATGTTGGGAAGTCCTCTATCTGGGACCCTCGGTAAAAAGGGGGGCGGAGGAGGTATTTAGCTTGCAGGAAGTATGTGCCATGCCTGTGGGTCCTTCTGCCCGGCCTTTCTCTTATAGATGGCTGGGCTTTTAAGAATAACGTGGACATCAAGAATCACCAGAATCTCCAGGACCGCCTGCGGGCAGCCCACCTGCTGCTGGACAGAAGCCCCCAGTGCCCTGTGGTGGTGGACACAATGAAGAACCAGAGCAGCCAGCTCTACGCGGCGCTGCCCGAGAGGCTCTATGTGCTCCAGGAAGGCAGGATCCTGTATAAGGTGGTGTGGTGGGAAGGGGACCCAGGGAGGGCAAGGGCAGAGAGGGCTTGTATCAGGCAGACCAGATTCAAATCACTGCCCGGTCATTTATCAGCCACATGACTACAGGCAAGTCTTTCCCCTTCCTGGAGCTTCCATTTCCTTTTCTGCAAAATGGAGATGTTGGCCCCCACCTCAGAGGGAATGAAATAATGTATAAGAAAGTCCCTAGCATTTGGGTCAGAGCTGTAGCTTCCTGGCTACCTTCTGAACCCAGAAGACTGGCCCTGCCCTGGTTTGGTTTGAAGCTGAGAGACAGAGACTGTTGCTTCCTTTTCATAAACAATGCTCAGAGAAGGAAATTGACTTGCCCAAGGTCACACTGCACAGGCTCTGATTTCAATTCTAGAAGCCTCTGGATGGGATGGGCCAAAAGCGGGAGGGCCTCAAGCTACTGATCTCAGAGGGAGGCCTGAACCTGGGAGGAGGTGTAGACGCCAGCAAAGAACAAACTCTGCAGTTTGGAGCTGGAAATACTGAAGCAGGAATTTGAGGCAGGAATTCGAGGCAGGAATTGAGTCTAGGCTTCCTTTCTGGTGGTCGTGTCCCCCTTCAAGGCTTCAGCCTGGTCAGGGTGAGGGAGGTAAGCACAGCCTCTGACCCATGGGCACCATTAGCCTCCCCTGAGAGGACAGAAATGAAGTTTTATAGCTGCTGAAGGGATTTCGAGCCTTGGAGAGCACAGGAAGCCCAGCCATGTGGATACTCCTCTGCCCACGGGTCAAGCAGGTCCTAGTCATGCAGGGGAAACAAGCAACAACCTGCAGATGAACCCTCAGGGTGCTAAGGGTCACAGCACGAGGATTCGGGTCCTCCCTCCTTTCTCCCCCCTGTGACATGGCAGTAAGGTGGCACAGTTGAGACAAGCTTGGTACTGAGTCCTAACCTGGGTTAGGTCCTGTGCAAGTACCAGAAGCACAAGCAGGAGTTTAAAATGGCCCACACCTACTTCAAGGTGCTCACAGTCGGGGATAAGGAAGACAGGTGTCCCAGGTGCTGTGAGATGCGGAGCAGGGATCGGCATATCTGTTCTATAAAGGACCAGAGAGTAAATACTTTCATCTTTGTGGGCCAAATTACCCCTGTCAAAACAATTCAGTTCTGCTGTTACAGCACAGAAGGGTGTGAGGCATCAGGACACACTTGGCTCTCAGACTGTAAATTTTCTGAACCCTGGGGAAGGGCAGGCTTCTCAGAGAAGGTGACAACGGCTTAGGCCTTAAGGGGTATGGAGGCAGCCACATGAGCATAGTGAGTGAATACCATTGCAAATATGGGGAAGAGGGTGAGCAGAGGCACTGAGGCATGTTAGGGCAGGATGCGAATGGAGAATTGGGGGCTTGCTGGTTAACAGGGGCTCATTCAGGCCCAGGGAGTTTGTCCTACATCTTAGGGCAAAAAGGAACCACTGAAGAGTTTTGAGCAGGGAAAAGGCATGATCAGATCTGTACTTTAGAAAGATCACTGCCTGTTGGGTAAAGAATGGACTGGAGGGGGCAGGGACTCGGGACTGGAGGTGAAGAGGGTTGAACTGAGGCCTTGGGATTGGAGAGGCAGAGGTGGTTCTGATGCAGAATGGGCAGAAGTTGACGTGAGCGGTGGAGAGGTAGATAAGGCCAGTCTGAAGGTCCAATTGTGAAAGAGAAGCTTATTGGTATAGAGCCTTTTTTCCTTTGGAAAGCTATTCACTTTACTCACTCTGGTTTTCCTCCTACTTCTCTCTCCAGTCTTCCCATTAAATGTTGGTGCCACTCCACACACTGTCCCTGGGTGTACTCATCCACTTCCCAGGCGTCTGCCCTTGACTCCACCATCCTGAAAACTCCCACATACATATCACCAGCCCAAACCTCTCAACTCAGCTCCAGACTGACATATTCCTGTAAGTCGGGAATCTAACAATGCTGATTCATTTCTCTTGCAGGGTAAACCTGGTCCATGGAACTACCATCCAGAGGAAGTGCGTGCTGTTCTGGAAAAGCTCCACAGTTAATCTGGACAGATTCCCCCTGTTACAACAGGAGGGCTCCTCAAGGCTTGACTCGCCCCCCGACCCCATCACAGTTGATGTTTACGTCTTGATCTGTGTCCCCAGCTGTGAGCCCAGATTTTTCTGATCTAAGCAAACAACTGTTACAATGAGAAAATGAAGCCACAAGAAAGCTGGGTGTTAAGGTACAACTCCACACTGCCCCTGCGGTGCAGACCATGTTCATTGTATGTTCATTTCATTCTTGCCAAAAGATTTAAAACAGAGGGTGGTGCTGGTGATGAGGGGTGGGTTTCCATAGTAATATATCTTCAATTCTACTGTAGAAGAAGAGAGTACTCACTTTACCATCTTTGAATTTATTTCATAGAAATCTGGCTCTCTGAACCTGGGAATCTTCCACCATCTTCCCTTATCAAAAGTCACTTGTGGGAAGGACTGGCTTCCTGAAAACATTATAACTTTGACCAAACTAGATAACAGGCACCTCAAAGCTGTCATTCAGTTTTACAGACGCTCGTATTTGAAATTCTGTTTCTCTGATTTCTTCACAAGTCTCTTAACTGTCATTTGTGTTAGATGACATCAGACTAATGGATAACCACTGGTATTGATCTGTTTTAACTCTGCTTCTTTTCATATTTGTTTATGACGGCCACAGCCTAAAGTACACACAGCTGTGGCTCGATTTGAAAGAAAATGTTTTAAGATGCAGCAAGCTAATACAGAATGATTAAAACGTATCAGGCTATTTTGGTGGCTTCAGTGTCATCTTTACATTGTCTTTGCTAATTAGTGTCAGCCTGTTCTATGTTTTATGATAGACCAATGTAATCTCTTCAGCAAAAATACCATATGCTGGAATGCCCTCCTTTGGTGGAAAGAACACTTGGTCTCTATGTATTACTATACTAACAATGTTTTGCCTTGTGAACTGCTAGAGAACAGTCATGTTGGAATCAAACTGCATTTACCACATGGCATAAAAGCATGGGCTTGGGAGATATTTTTCTAACATGAAAACACCTTCTCCTTGGCTCTGCCTTATTTGTTACAATGGTATTATTAATGTTGCTATTTTACTCTTTTAAAAATTGTTATTATTGATCATCTATCAGGCACAAGCACTTTCAGATATGTAATCTTATTTAATTTCTATATATTTCAAAGAGGAGATTATTAGCCCCATTTTACAGATGAGGAAAACAAGGCTTGGAGTTAAGTAACTTGTGGAAGGTCTGGGAAGGTTATCTCCAACTTCAAACCAGAGTCCCAGCTCTGCTCCCTGCTGGCTGTGTGACTGTGGTTAAGCTGCTTTGGTATATTAAACTATGAAACAGTATATCAGCAGTGCCTACCCTACAGAGGATTGTGAGTAAAGCACTCTGAACTGTGCCTGGCTTGGAGAAAATGCCATCAAAGTGCTGGCTGTTATTGTTACCAACATTATTGTTCCCCAACTGCCTCCTTGGGTCCCCTTTTTAGGGGCTAGCGGATGGAAAAAAGACAGGACAGTAGGAACACTGAATAAGGATTCTTCATCCTACCAAAACGACTGACCAATACTGGTGTGAGTTTGTGAGGGTACACTGAGAACGAACAGCTGTGAAATGGTGGGGCTAAAGCACAGCTGAGCACTGTTCTTCCAAAGTACTAAATTCCACAAAAGGAGGCAGAGTATGAGGCCATGCACCTCTGAATCACTTCTCGAATGATCCTTCAATTCATGTCTATAAATGCACAGAAACCTCTCAGTTTTAAATAATAGTAGCTGGAACTGAGGAGTTTTCAGAAAGCTAAATTGATCCCAAACATTCCAATTCAATTCTCTTCAATGTAATGCTTCAGGGATTAACTGAGAACTGATTCTTTTCTGGTTTCTGAGTGATGCAAAGATGGACAAAGTCCAGCAGCTTAACCTCCTGGGGTGGAGGTGGGGGACATACACTGCAATATAACTGATTCAAGGTGGAATACTATGGCTTAGAGCTGAGGTAAAGACTAAATGCTTAGAGAGCACAGAGGAGACAGCAATCCCTCTGAGCTGGATGGGTCTGGGAAAACTTTATGGAGGTGATGGCCTCTGGGCTTCATCTTCAAATATGCCTAGTACATCCATAATCTGGAAGCCTGGAAAGCATGGGAAGGGAGAAGGTCATTTAAGTGGTCTAAATAACACAGGCAAAGGTGGAAAAAAAGAACCTGCCCAGCAGACTGCAAGAGGTTTGAACGCAATTCTGATTCATGATGAAGAAAGGGATTTTCTCTTTGAAGGTGACCTCTCTGGGTCTCGGTATCAAGAATGAACCAATTCTGCTTGGCTAACATTGCAAAGTATGACTAAGAGAAAGAAGCTTCTTAATATGTCCTGTCCCACTCCGAACACAGTTTGCATTCAGAACATCAACTCATTTATGTTGTTTTGTTTTTTGGAAGGGGAGGTAACTGGGTTTATTTATTCATTTTTAATGGAGGTACTGGGGATTGAACCCAGGGCCTTGTGCATGCCAAGTACATACTCTACCACTGAGCTATACCCTCTCCCAGAATATTTGAAGAAGATGCACAACATGTCTGTCTGCTCTCGACAAGAGGGTTTACCCTTAGTTCACCTCTTCTCTAAGGGTGATGCCCTTTGTGGTACCTGGCTTTATGTGGGGCTCTGCGCCTATGCCCATTCTGGCTTATACAAGACATTGCCTTATGTGCCTGGCAGGAGGTGCAGGAAACCCAGACTCTGACTGTCAGGAATTGGCAGATGCCCCCAGAATGGCCCAGTGACTTGAATGCTTGATCACCTCCCCAGAGTCAGGCTCTCAATTTGTTCCTGGCCACAGACAATTTTGTTTCTGGTAAGCTCAGCCATTAATTTCAAAAGATGTATTAAAATGTTTTATCCAGGACTGTTAGGTATTCAACTGAGGAAGGATTCCAGGATACCTAATTGGCTGTAAAGATGACATCACTGAAAGTCTCAAGTATGCAGTTTTTTGAAGAAGGGCACACGGATCCTGTACTCTTTGAAGTCTTATGTGCTTGCAAACAACCAGCTACCTGTCTTTAAGCCTGAAGGATACCTGGTTGGGTTTCAGTCCCTTTACCTCAGAGATTTGTGGACACCACTGTTGTCTAGCAGTCATGAGAGGAAAAGTCTGAGGCCAGCCTAATTTATTTTCCCTAGATTTTAATTGCTTTTATTCTGTCTGAAAGCCTGTCCAATTCTTTCTTCATATTTGAAGTTCAGTAACTTCCCCAAGACATAGTCCAGGGTTGATTGTTCTACATCAAAATTTCTTTGGAATACTGCTATGGTCTGAATGTTTGTGTCCTCTCAAAATTCACATGTTAAATCTTTAAGCCCAATGTCATAGTGTAAGGAGGTGGGGCTTTTGGGAAGTGACTAGGTCTTGAGGGTGGAGTCATCATGGATGGGATGGGTGCTCTTATAATAGAGGCTCCAGTGAGCTGGCTTGCCCTCTTCCACCATCCAAGGATTCAAGAAGTCTGTAACCCTGGAATAAAGCCCCCAACCAACCTTGCTGACATCTTGATTTCAGAGTTCAGCCTCCAGAACTGTAAGAAACAAATTTCCATTGTCTACAGGCCACCTAGGCTATGGTATTCTTGTTATAGTGGCCCAAACTAAGGTAAATAAAATATCCTCTTTTGATCTTAAGACTTCTTTTTTTTTTTTTTAACTTTGCCTTCTTTTTTATTGAAGTACAGTCAGTTTACAATGTTGTGCCAATTTCTGGTGTACGGCATAATGTTTCCATCATACATGTACATACACATACTCGTTTTCACATTCCTCTTCATTATAGGTTACAAGATATTGAATATAGTTCCCTCTGCTATACAGTAGAAACTTGTTGTTTATCTATTTTATATATAGTAATTAGCATCTACAAATCTCGAACTCCCAATTTATCCCTTCCCACCCTCTTCCCCCCTGGTAACCATAAGTTTGTTCTCTATGTCTGTGAATCTGTTTCTGTTTTGTAAATAAGTTTATTTGTCCCTTTTTTTTTCCAGATTCCACATATAAGCAATATCATATAGTATTTTCTTTTCTCTTTCTGGCTTACTTCACTTAGAATGATGATCTCCAGGTCCACCCATGTTGCTGCAAATGGCATTATTTTATTCTTTCTTAAGGCTGAGTAGTATTCCATTGTATAAATACACCACAACTTCTTTATCCATTCACCTGTTGATGGACATTTAAGTTGTTTCCTTGTCTTGGCTATTGTAAATAGTGCTGCTGTGAACAATGGGGTGCATGTGTCTTTTTGAGTTATAGTTTTCTCAGAATATGTCCAGGAGTGGGATTGCTGGATCATATGGTAAGTCTATTTTTAGTTTTTTAAGGAACTTCCATTCTGTCCTCCATAGTGGCTGCACCAATTTACATTCCCACCAACAGTGTAGGAGGGTTCCTTTTTCAGCACACTCTCTCCAGCATTTATCATTTGTAGACTTTTTAATGATGGCCATTCTGACTAGTATGAGGTAATACCTCATTGTAGCTTTGATTTCATTTCTCTGATAATTTGAGCATCTTTTCATGTGCTTATTGGCCATCTGTATGTCTTCTTTGGAGAGATGTCTATCTAGGTCTTCTGCCCATTTTTTTTTATTGTATTGCATGTTTTCTGACATTAAGCTGTATGGGCTGTTTGTATACTTTGGAAATTAGTCCCTTGTCAATTCCATCATTTGCAAATATTTTCTCCCATCCTGTGGGTTGTCTTTTTGTTTTGTTGATGATATCCTTAGCTGTGCAAAAGCTTTTAAGTTTAATTAGGTCCCATTTGTTTATTTTTCTTTTATTTCCATTACTCTAGGAGCTGGCTTGAAAAAAAAAATTGCCATGATTTATGTCAAAGAGTGTTCTGCCTATGTTTTCCTCTAGGAGTTATATAAGGACTTCTTATTTTTAAATTTCAGTGACATTTTCTTCTGTTGCCTTGAACTTCATTTCTGTGGCATTAGTTTACTCAGAAACTATAATTATTGGTGTGTTGTAGCCCCTTTTCTTCCATAACTGTATCTTCTCTATAACTATTTAAAAAATCTTTGTTCTTTTGGATTCTAAGTTGTGATTTTTCTCTTCTCTTCTCTGATCCTGATTCTCCCTAATTTGGGTTTATTATTGTTCCAGAAATGGCTTGTTGGTTCTCACTCTTTTCTACTCTCCTCTGGATTTTAGGGAGCTAGAAGCCTGAACCTTGCATCCTAGTTAGGTTCTGCCCATGGGAAGCACTGGTAGAGATTAGAAGGCAGGTGGAAGGGGGAAGCCCTTCTCCATGTCTGGCTGTAGGGAGTGCAGGAGACTGTGCGTTGTAGCTGCTTCAGGACCACCAGCCATGAGGTGGAGTGGCTTCTGTTCAGAGGCAGTGATGGTGCGTCCACTGGTCAACAAACAGTGTGGCCCATGGGTTCCAGCACTGGGTTACTTTCCTGTCTCCTGTTTGTTTTCCCTGCCTTTTCAACGCTTTCTTTGTAACAAATTCCCTGCGTTATTTCTCTCACAGCTTTAACTATATATCTAGATTGATTTCAGTTTTCCTAACTGAACACTGACTGCTGCAAGTACTACCATCATTCCTTTGCTTCTTATGTGGCTTTCACCTCGGATACAGTTAACACTCTTATTTTTCTCTTCCATTTCTTTTCTTAGCTCTGCCAACTCACTTTTCATCTTGTGTCTCATTTTTTCTTTAAATCTTTGTATCTCTTCTTTGAGCTCCTTTTGTCTTTTTGAGAGATAGCTATGGGTCTCCATTCTTGATGTGTTCTTTGTGTAATTTCTCTTGCAACAAATGTTCTGTAACTGCCCTATTTTTCTGTTTCCCCCTCCCCTGCATCTTTCTGTTTTACAGTTTCTAGTCATAGGTCCCTATAGCACAGTGGCTCTCAACTTTAGCATGTGTCAAAATCACCTGGAGGGCTTGCTGAATCACAGATTGATGGGTCCCACCCCTAGAGTTTCTGACTCAGTGGATCTGGGGCTGGATTAGGGAATTTGCATTTCTAACAAGTTCTCAGATGAGGAAGAGGAGGATGCTGTTCCAGGGACCCCACTTTGAGAACTACTGCTCTATAGTTGCTATTAGTTTTCTGCTGAGATCCCCTTTCCAAGCCAATGCAACCATCTGCCAGCCGCTCTAAGTGTTGGCTGTTAATGGCTCACAGGTGTCCCTTTGCCTGAGCATTGCCCTAAGTGACAGGAGCTTTATTACCCAGCAATGCCTGAGAGTTTGTTCCCCCGAGGGTGGCCCATGGCCAATTACTGATGGATTTGGCAACACGAAGACCTGGTCCCTTGCCTCAAGGTTGGGGAGCATACCTCTCTGGTGATATTCATGCTCCAGAGCTCCCCATGGGATGAGGCTGAGGCCAGACTTCATCTGAAGCCATCTCTGATTAACTTTCTCCCCTGACCTATCCTGCTTCCTGAGAGCACTCCCTCAGTAAATCACTCTTACAAGAATTCCTCTCTAAAGCTCTATTTTTCGAAACCCTGATCTAAAGCAATCCCCTTTCAGGTCTTTTCTGATTACTCTTCTTTAATAGGGCTTGTTATTTGCTGAAACAAGTATAGAAGGATGAAGAGTAAGCTGGGGCAATCTGCAACTTTGATTTAGATTAGTTGTCTTAAATACCCTCATTAAGTTTATTATTTCCTTTGTGATAGGACTCCTAGAAATCCTCTTCAGTCACACTGGTTTGGTTACCTTCTCACCACCTGCTATGGACTTAATTATGCACCCCCCGTTCATATTTTTTGTTTTTATTTATTTGTTTTTGTTTTAGGGGGATGTAATTTGGTTTGTTTGTTTCATTGGTTGGTTGGTTTTTGATGGAGGTACTGGGGATTGAACCCAGGACCTCATGCATGCTAAGCACATGCTATACCCTTCCCCGACTCCCAATTCATATGTTGAAACCCTAAGCCCCAATGTGACTGTATTTGGAGACAGGACATATAAGGACATAATTAAGGTTATATGAGTTCATAAGGGTGGGGCCCTGATACCATAGAATTAATTTCCTTTAAGAAGAGACACCAGGGAGCACTCTCTCTCTCTCCCTCTATTTGCACAAAGAAGAGGTTATGAGAGCACAGAGCAAGACAATGGCCACCTACAAGCCAGGAAGAGACATCACACCAGAAATCCAGCAGGCTGGCACCTTAATCTTGGACTTTCAGCCTTCAGAACTGTGAGAAAATAAGGCCTGTTGTTTAAGTCACTCAGTCCACGGTATTTTGTTACGGCAGCCTGAGCTACCTAGCACACCCTCCTTCACCATGCTTTCCCTCCAGCAGTCTCCTCCGGTGTATCTTGCCTGGTTTCTCCTTCAGCTCAATCTCCCCTGCCTTTGAATGATTAACCTGAGACCTATGGGAACCCACCTAAAGCCACCTGTAGACCAAGACTGCTTCAATCTAGTCAAAGGATTGTTGGATAAGACTTTCAGAACTGTGACATGTTTAAGAAAATGTCTAGCTCTGGGAGAGCATGTCATTCTCAGCTTCTACCTTCACCAAATCCTGATTTCACTGTATTTAGTGAGTATGCTTCCCAGTTAGAGGTTGTAACTACTTTCTTGAAGAGAAAACTTTTTTCTTTCTCTTTATAATCTTTTTTATTGTAAATAATAACTTTTGAGAGAGGGGAGTAAAAATTCCTTCTCTCCACTATCTTTAACCACAAGTAACCATTCTATGTTTATATGTGATTTGTATAAAGTATGATATATGATGTCTGTATGTATCACACTTACTAATCTATGGATGCATAGACTTTTCCAGTTTCCCATCTTGTAAAAACAACATTGCTAGAAGTCTTTGTCCATTTGTCACTTATCTGATTGTTAGAATAGATTCCTAGAAATGGAATCTCTGCCTCAAAGGCTATACATGTGTTTAAAACTTTGATGTAGTCTGCCATGTACTAGTTTTTAGAAGGCTTGCTACCAGGGTCAAGCTACAAAGGGCTGTTGGAACAACACCTAGAAGGTAAAGTTCCCAAAAGATGCCTGAGATGTAACACAACGCAATGCTTTTTTTCACAAGTCTGTATAAACAAGTGATAGACACAATTTTCATCTATATAATATGTCGTTGCCTTGCTTGAGTACATAGTTAAAAGGTTACTAGATTTTTTATTTTTCAATCCATCCCTTTTAAAAAAATTCTGATTGGTTGTTTAACTTTATGCAAGATATTGTGATAAGCACTGGCTCAGAGTAAGTGATCCAAAAATGTATACATCATTAGCTAGCTTTATTAAAAACTCCTCAAGGATTTTACAGTATAAAGAGATACACAGACATGCAAATAAATGAACAAAATTAATTTATTTAATCAACAAATATTTATGGAAAATCTACTATGAGCCAGGCACTGTTCTAAGTCCTGAGGATACAGTCATGAGCAAAAGCAAAAAAACTCCCT
The DNA here is from genome assembly GCF_036321535.1 of Camelus dromedarius. Taxonomy (NCBI): domain Eukaryota; kingdom Metazoa; phylum Chordata; class Mammalia; order Artiodactyla; family Camelidae; genus Camelus; species Camelus dromedarius. The sequence continues at coordinate 32,181,992 of NC_087449.1, read as the reverse complement.
GCCCGGTGGAACTTACACTCTAGTGAAGGAGAGAGACAATAAACATGATAATATAGGAAAAATAAGACGAAATAGATAGTGATAAGCAGGGCTGTCCCTAAAAGGGCATGGGAGCCAAGGGCAATTCATTCAATTGAGCCCCCTATCCAAGATATTCACACTGAAAGGAGGCTGTACTGCCTCATCTTTCACGGCATGCTTGGGATATCATTAAAGGAAAAAGAATCTAAGTTGAATTTTAGTGGTAGTGAGAAAAGAGGAGTAAGGTACAAGAACCCCTGAAGCACAGGACACAGGGTGGCTACATCTACTGCCTCATCCCAGGGTTGGGGGTCGCGGCTGGTGGTGAGGGTAGGGAGACATTATAACTTTAGATACAGTGAGGAAGGCCTCACTGCAAAGCAGATTTTAAGTAAGGATCCAAAGTCAATGAGGCAGCTAGCTGTATAGCTACCTAAGGAAAGGGCCTTCCAGGCAGATGAATTAGCAAATTCAAAGGTCTGGATCACACAGCACAGTGGCAGTCAGGAATCAGCGGACAGGTGGAGAAAAGGCCAAATGAGGGGGCTAGGGGAAGGCAACTGGGACAAGTGAGACTTTTAAAAAATGATGGGCTTCAGCAGTGAAAAACAAAAGATAAAGCCACGTGTTATTAAACCTATTGCTTGAAACTGAGAATGGTTTTATCAAGTGAAAATGAGTTTTTAAAGCCTAAAAAATGAAGGTTAAGGAATGCTGTTTTCAAATATCATAAAGGGGTATTACAGGCACTACACTGAGAACTTGTTCTCTGCATCCACAGAAGACAGAAACAGAGAAGACTTAAAGATAATTTACTAGGCCTGTGCCAAAGAGATCAATCAGATAACCTCTGGAGATCCCTTCCAGCAATCTGTAAGCCTTAACACAGTGTTTCTTACACGAAGAATTATTGACATTCCAGTTTAGGAAGCTGGCAAAAAGAAAATCTTCAGCTTTTCATTTTATTGAACATGAACACAATTGCTCTAAGTCACTTTCCTTCTCAAAAACCTTAAATGGCTCCAGTGTTACGGGAAAATATTGAAAGCATTAAAAGCTCTCTGTGATCTGGCTGTAATGTACGGTTTTGGTCTTACCCTTTGCCCTAGTCAGACTTATGTATTCACCACTCCTCAAATACGTTTTATGAGAGTACTCACTCACCCTCATGTATTTGACGGCACCAATGTCACTCTTGAAGGACCTTTTCTACTCTCCTCCATTGATCTAAAACCTACCTTTCCGAGAGTAAATTTGTGCAACAAATCTTGGTAAGCAAATTATCAGAAAGTATCAAAAGACTTAAAACTGTTCCTAACTTTGACTAATTTCCTGCTGGGAATCTCTTCTAAAAAAAATCATATGAGAGGGAGGAAAAGATTTACACATAAAGATATCCTCCATAGCATTATTTATTTTAAATTTTCTATTATGAAGAATTTCAAGCATATAAAAAAGTAGAGAGACTAGTACAAAGAAGCCCCATATATCCATAACCCAGATCCAATAAATTACTACTGTATTTGCTTCAACTCACATTTTTTTCCTTTAAAAAATATGCTCAAGTATTTTAAAGCAAATCCCAGATATCATGTTATTTTTACCTTACATACATACATACGCATTTTTACCTTACATTTTTTACATTTTTACCTTACATGCATACATACATACGCATCTCTGAAAAATATAGGCCTTTTCTTACATAAGCTTGATGCCAGTATTTCACACCTAGCAAAATGAACAATGATACCCAGCCCATAAGCAGATTTCCCCAATTATCTTTAAAATGTCTTTTTCAGTTGGTTTGTTCAAATCAGCATCCAAATAAGATCCACACATGGCATGTGTTTATTGGGGATCTTACATTTCCTTGAATCTAGAATGGAACCACTTCCTTAACTGATTAACATTTTTCATGTCACTGAATTGTTGAAGAAACCAGACCACTTGTCCTGTAGGATAAGCCACATTCTAGATTTCTCTGTATATCAGTCAGGATAGGCCAGGTTATGCTAGGGTAACAAGCAATTCCAAAATTTCATTGGTTTAAACAATGAAGCTTTATTTCTCCTTCTATATGTCTACCACAGACTGACTGGGAGCTCTGCTACCTGCTATCATCAGTCTTACTCCCAGAGGTAGAACGATGAAGTAGTTAAACTATGTAGAACATCACGGCTGGTCACTAGGGGAGAGAGAAAAGGGCTTTGAAGGGTCTCTTGTAAGCAATTAAATGCTCAGCCTAGAGGTCAACTACCTTTCATCTCATTGGCCAAAACTGATCACATGGCCCTACCCAAACAAAGAAGGCCAGGAATTATATCTTACCATGGGCAGGGAAGGCAGAGATCTGGGCATTTCAGTGAGCTGCATTAATGGCTACAAGTCTACTTGCTTCCTTGTGGTGTCATTTTACTTGTTCCTCTCTCCCTTGAATTTCCTGAAAATGAAAGATAACTCTAGAACTTGATTTGACTCAGGCTCAGTAATTTTGCAAGAACACTTCATGGGTTGGTCTATGTGCTTCATATTGCATCACATTAGGAGGCATACAGTGTTTAATTATAGTAGATTCTAGCAGTAATAGCCACTACTCTCTGCCTCCACCCCCAATGTAGTCACACCTCCTTGTATCCATGCCCTAGGTGGACCCCTCTTGTTCTGACTCTGGGCTTGGCCATGTGACATGATTTGGGAAAAGCACGATGATAGCAAATACAATGTGAGCAAAGACTCAAAGTGTTTTGCACATTGTGGCTATTCCTCTCTTGCCACTCTAGAATGCTGAGATTGGTAAGCAAGTTATCAGAAAGTATCATGTGATTATGAAAGCTGACAAGTCCAAAATTTGTAGAGTTGGTCAGAGACCCAGGGAAGAGCTGAGGTAGCAGTACAAGCCAGAAGGCCCATCTGCTGGCAGAATTCTTTCTTGCCCAGGAGAGATCAGTCTTTTTTTTTATTAAGGTCGTCAACTGATGGATGAGGCCTGTCCACATTATGGAGGGCAGTCTGCTTTACTCAATGTCCACCAAGGTAAATGTTAATCTCATTCAAAAAATACCCACAAAGAAACATCCAGAATAATGCTTGAGCAAATATCTGGGCACTGTGACCCAGTCAATATGACACATAAATTTAACAATCACATATATATTTCACTAAGGCTGTGTTGTGGGGTGAACTGTATCTCTAAAAAGATATGTTGAAGTCTTAACCCCTGGTACCTGTGAATGTGACCTTACTTGGAAACACGGTCATTGCAGATGTAATTAGTTAAGATGAGGTCATACTGGAGTAGGTTGGGCCCTTAATTCGATATGACTGGAGTCCCTAAGAAGAGGAGAGGACACACAGAAACAAATATATGCATCGAGGGAAGATGATGTGAAGACACACAGAGTGAATGCCATATGATGACGGAGGCAGAAATTGGAGCTATGGTGCCACAAGTCAAGGAATGCCGAGATGCCACCAAAGCCAGAAGCTAAGAGAAAGGCATGGAATATATTCTCCCTCAGAAACTCCAATAGGAACAAACCCTGCCAATACCTTGACTTCCAACTTCTAGCCTTCAGAACTGTGAGAGAATAAATTTCTATTGTTTTAAGCCACCAAGTTTGTGGTACTTTATTATAGCAGCCCTAAGAAGCGAATATAGACTGCATAGATAAAATACTATGTTCTAATGTCATTTTTCCTGTGTGTTTATCAATTTGTAATAAAGTTAGGTTCACACATTTCTGTTTGTTTTCAATATTTTGAAATTGCTTAATTTTTTAACTTTTTGACTAAATATATGTTTTCAAATTCAAGCTATATGGTAAGATACATTCAAAGAAGTTTTATTTCCCTCCAAGCTGTCCTATCCTGTTCCTAACCTCCCCAAAGTATAAAGAAAATCAAATAATATCAACATTAGTTATCTCTGGGAAGTAAGATTATGTGTTTCCTAACTCTTCTCCGAGGTCTTCAAATGAGGACAAAATAAAATTAAAAGAAAAAAATAAGCTAAAGCTCAAGTTTTATGACCTCAATGAAACCTTCTCATAAAAGACTTTCTCTTTCTTGAAATTGTACATTGTTTACTGTCCACATTGTTCACTTAGCCCTTTGCATCAATCAATCAATCAATTAAAAAATTAATGTACTGACATCTGAAGGACACCATGTTAGATGTTGTGGGGACACAAGGTATTATCAGCTGAGTTTTCATGTATAGTCATTTCCTTGATTAAATTGAATGCTGAAGTAAAAGTTTTCTTATAGCCCACATGTTGGCCATCACTACTGACTGATGAACCAAATTCCTACAAAATGTTACAGAGAAAATAAATAAAAACTGAAACAGATTGATACAAATCCCTTTAATAACGACAGCTTCATGTTTCAATAAATATATTATTAAAATTGTGCAAGAGGATTTTGTTATAATTGTTAAGAAAGATTTGAGACTGCTATTCCCTCTGCAGAAACGCTATGCACAGATGCAAAATGATCAAAGGCTGATACAATAATGAATCTCAAGTAAGTGGTGTGGCCATCACGTGCCTGTAGGGGAAAGATCAATACAGATGCTTTTATCAATCCTAGTTAACCATTAAACAAGCAGTGAGCAGAAGGGTTTGATGCAAGAATAATATTCTAAATTGTAATGATTTATGAGATACAATATTCAGAAGAGAAATCAGCCACATATAACAGTACAGTTATTCTGATGTGTATCAGCCAAATATCAGCCTTGGTTTGATGAAGACTAGCAGGTGGAGCTAAAAATTATGCTGTACAATTCTGATTAATTTTTAAAAATGCTTTTCTAAAGTATTTTTATGCTAAGAGATTTCATTTGTTGGATGATGCCTCAGAATACACTACTCTGAAACATTACTATATTTTTATATTTACATAATTTTTCTGAAAAGCAATTTGACTATATATATATAACTATAAATATGTCTATACCCATGGACCCAGTAATTCCATTCCTTGAAATTTAATTTTAGAAAATAACTTAAAAGGTGGATATCATAGTAGCAGCAACAGGCATAAGATGTCCCTGTAGCATTAACTATAATGACAGAGGGAGGAAAAAGGAAATTAGTTAACATTTGCCTATCTGTATACATTTAATTTTAAAATTATAATTTATGAAGCTTGTGATATAATATTAAATTTTTAAAAGATACAAAAAATTTCACACATACTATAATAACATGTGATGCGTATGGTCAATAACTAGAAGAAAATAAGTACAGTAAAAGCTGCTGTGCCAGGGTACAAAAACTATGGGTGATTTCCAGCCTTCCATTCCCCCTTACTCTTCTCCAAAATCTCTATAGTGGTGCAATCCTCCCTGATCCACAGTGAGTTCTGAAACAAAATACTTAGCAGAGGCTTACTAATCATAACCTACTGGTAAAGATGGAGAAAACAGGAAGATAAAATTCCTTCTTCTGGTCCCCAGTGGCCTCCCCAGTCATTAGGCACATTTGGGTGGTGGAGAAGATAATTAATAGGATTCAAAAACTCCTGCAGAATCTTTTGAAACACTGATTTCATAGCTGCCAGTATGTTGTGAAGAAGGAAACTTAATGGACAAGGTACCTTTAACCCTCATTTAGAGAAACTTTAATTGAATAAGCACTACTACCTAAAAAAATACATATTCAGTTGTTTCACTTTTGTGTGTTTGTCTAAAACAGGGGCCTGACAAACTAGCAGGAACAGAGAAACTCCTGATGAGGCAGCAGCTTCCTCATCAACAGGCATTCATTCCACTTGACAAGCAAAGCCCAATGGAATGTTGTCAGAAAACGCTGGTTCTCTTTTCACCTCATCTCTCTTTGGCTTATTTGTTGCTGATCCTATGCTCCAGTTCCCCTTATCTGAATCTCCCTTGTCCTTTCATGCTTAAATTAACATCTAATTTTGGCATCTCGACTTTTTTTAATTCCTATTTTAAAAGCCTACAGAATCAAATGAAAGAAAGGAAAGCAATACTTCAAAATAAATGAATGAACAACATAAAACAAAAACAAATAAGTGAATTCTGTTCTATCCTTGCTGTCATTCTGTTTATGACAGATAAGAGCCTAGTTGATGAATGCTACATTAGATTATACTATTACTGAGAATAACTTTCTCTCTTGGTTGATTAGATACAGAACCTATAATATTATGAAGGTATTTACTAACTATATGACTATGGAGATAGGTTTAAAATTTAAATACATTGTACTGGCTAAAGATGATGTTTATCTCTTCAAAGTATATTTACTTACCACAATTTCTTCATTTTGAAGCTGCCCCTCTGTGTGTACTAGATCTAAAACACAAATTTAACGGAAAGGAGTTAGGGCTCAAAACACATGAGGAAAGCTATGGAAATTTATGTTAAGCAAAACATGATACCTGGTAAACTATAATTAGACCAGATTTACCAGTGATTTGGGGTTATGATTCAACATAAAAATAGAGACATTTGATATGAAAGATATAAAAGATAAAGTATTTATGAGCTACAAAATATTTCTAATGAGTATAAATAAAAGTAAGTGTAAATTATAGTAAAGGAATATAAAGCAAAGAATTGATAAAATGTGAAAATCCTTTTCAAGGATCAAGCTACTGAGTAATGCAGGCCTGAAAGGAGCCATCTTACCATTCTCGTGGTTACTCATGGCTCAGTTTCTCACAATGAATTTTTACTATGATGCTGAATTATGCCACCTGTGAACTGATCTTTCCTGGCATCCAGCTTTAGAAAACTTTTACTTATGTACTTTTAGGACAGATTAACTTATTCAATCATGAATTAATTATAACAAACATTCTTTTGGGAATATGAAATAGTTAGCTGATATAATAGACAGACATTATTTAGAAATTAATTTTATTTGTATCAAAATAGCATACATATTTTAAAAGGCATGTAGCACAAAATAGGAAGTCTCTAGGAAGTAAAATTATGTATGACTTTCCTTCTGTTTCCTAACCTTTCCCTGAGGTAATGAAAAATATTAAGTCCCTGCTTGACCCCTTTTTCCTCCAATCCTGCCCCCTAGAGGTAAATGTTTTCAACTGTTTAATCTGTTTTTCCTGGAATTATATGTTTTACATTCTTTTTCTTGATTTATCGATTTTTTTACTGACTTTATATTATGGTATGTGAAAATTTAGGCCTCTTGGACCAATATCCTCTTCTTTCTCCTCCTGCAAATTTTCCCTCCTGCCATTGCCTCAGTTTTGAAATCAATACTTTATGGGTACATTACTGTCTATATAAATGTTATTTACTGCTGAAATAAGTAATAAATTATGACACATTTTCTTTCTTATGCAACCCCTCCTCTACCAGAAGTTAAAACAACCTCATATCATTTGCTTAGTTTTTTCAATTATGAAAAATTGGAAAATCTCAAATATACATAAAAGACAGGATATAATGCCTATATATATATACCCATCATCTTGAATTTACAATTATTAACATTTCACCATACCTGATTCATCTAATTTTTTGCTAAAGTATTTTAAAGCAAGTCCAAGACATCACATTTCACCTTTAAATATTTGATTATCCATCTCTAAATAAGAGTATTTTCTTACATAACCACAATACCATTATTATACTAACATTAAAAAATGCTTTAATATCATATAATACTCAGTCTGTATTCAAATTTCCCCATTGTACCCCAAAATGTCTTCTTCTAGTTGGTTTATTAAAATCAGAATTAAGTCTCTCTTAGTCTTGAACTGCCTTCTCTCCCACACACAGAGTTTTTTCCATGCCACTGACTTATTGAAAAGAACAGGTCAGTTGTCCTGTAAAATGTCCCAAATTTTCTCATATTGCCTCCTTGTGGTTTCATTTAATTTGTTCTCTATCCTCTGTTTTATGTAGATTAGAATTAGAGCTAAAGGCTTGATTATATTCAGGGTTTAAGGCCTTCATCATATGTCTGGTGATTTCTGGCTCTTTGTTTCTTATGAAAAGATCATCTGAAAACTGTTCACGAGCTGGACTTGTTGACTACTGGACTTTGAAAGGGAGACCAGGAAATGAGCTAGCCTTTGTCAGCATACACAGATCTTTCTTCTGGGACCATTCAGTTTCTCCAAAGATGAATCCTCCAATCTCCTGGCTGGAGCTCTATTCCTAGTGGCTATAATAAACAGCAGAACACAGGAAGAAGGCTAGAGTTCCCACCATTCAATATGCAGGCTTCCACTTACATCCGTTTTCCACTCCATGTCTCACTTACTCTCTCTCTACTATGCCTACTATGCCTGGGTTTTTCTAGGCTCTAAATATGTCACAAGAAGCATTTAAGTCCTCTTTTTTCACCAAAATGCAGCCCGACTGGAAATACAGAATAAAGGACAATTCTCTACTCCCTCATGATCAGAACAATGCTGGTGAAACAAGCACATACCTCTCTCAACCCACTGCTCAAAATCAACTGGCTCTTTAGAAGTGCTCTTTTCAATCCTCAAGGTCCGCACTGACATTGTAAATAAACAAAATAAATAAAGTGTTAATTATTTACCTGACTCTATTTTGCTGTCCCTATATTCCCTTTTTCCTCTGTCTGAGAGGGTCAGGCATTGGTGGGACTGCACAAAGTACTGGGATCAGGAACACTACGTTCTGAAAATCACTCTGTGTAACTGCACTCTGACAAATGTTTGCAAGCATATATAACACAAAGCTAATAGAAACTTTCTGAATTTGGTATCATCCGGATTTGGGGGGGGTAAATAATAATAATAATAGCAATAATAATAATAATACTATTATTGGTCTTGGTCATAAAACTTTATGGAGAAACTACTATGAGTCAGACATATTCATTCATTCACTCTTGACTTCAATCTTACTTTACTGATGAGGAGAAGGCTTAAAGAAACTAGGCAACTTAGAAAGTCAGGTGAAGTGTTCAATGATATACAGCTAGTAAGTGCCAGAACTGGAATTCAATTAACTCCAGACCCTTTACAATTAATGACAGAAGAGAGAATGCAGTCATCTTCCTTCTGCACTGGTTTTTCTCCTTTACCCCTAACCCAGCTCCCCTCACCTCAAATCCATTCTTCCCCTTCCCTGTTCTGTGCCTTGAGGGGAGGGCCCCTGGGAACAGCATCGTCTGGACTCACTTGCCCACTGGCTACTAGTCAGATTTGGCCAATTGGAGGTACTGGGAGGAAAGTGAAGGGTTGTGGGGAAGTGAGATCAGGTTGTATTTTCTCCACTCCCTTCCCTCTTCAGTATCATGTCTTTGACAGAAGTTACGTGCCTTCATGATTACAGCCCCTGTTGGGCAGGCCCTTATCCACAGGCTCCAGTAATACTATTTCCTTCCCTTGGCCCAGGGGAGGTAATGGCTTACTGCTGTAGCCAGTTTCTTGGTGTCTCACCATCCCTAGTTTGTTCCCTTAACCCAGGCCATAAATAGTCCCATCAATAAAGTCTCTTCATTTGAGCCACGTGGGATGTATCCTGTTTCCTGCTATGATTTTGTCTGACACACTTTATCCTTAAATAAACATATGACAAGATTAGGATAATGTTCTAGTGGGAGATACTTCTCCTAAATCCCTCAAAAAATACCATTATTAATAAAAGAATCAAAATTATCTAATGTAAATAATCAGGGTTATCAGATTTCCAGAAAGATTTTGACAGAGAACCCCTAGCCAAAAGAATCTGGAATAAAGACATCAAGGAACCTAGTGTTCTGGCAAGCTGGCTTCTTATGTTCATAACAGGGTCTTTTGCCAAAAGCATTTACATAGTAAATTGCATGGAAATTATTATGTGCTTTGGAAGGGTTTCAAATGTGCAGTTTCAGAGAGGTTAATTGTGCTCAAGGCAGTTAACCCATATTCCCCACCCATCACCCCCAGCAATAAAACTGGATTCCATGCTGTAAAAAAAAATTATAGTGTTTTGCCAAAAGTTTACATATGTGCCCTCTGCCTCTGGAAAAACTGAAAGATGTTGAAAATTAATACATGATTTGCTTACCAAAGTAACTCTGGATTACAAGCCTTTCAATCCTTACGTGTTTGTGAAAACAAATAATGAACTCTTGGGGAAACATTCCTGTGGTGGTCCAAAATGTTTCTGGATTTCTATTGTTAATTTTAAAGAAAAAGAGAAAAGAATAACCATCTGTTTTCAAATGTTTACTCACAAAATTCTAGTGAACAAATTAAAAAAAAAAAAAGACCACTAGAGTCTTGCAACCCCATCCTAACTGTTCATTCTGCCTCTAATCTCTCCCCAACTTAAATAATTCTTTACTACTAACCAGATGTATTTTTTTAAACATAGAACTTATGTCACTCTTCTCTATAAGCCTGCAGTGACCCCTTATTGCCTATAAATCTAAACTCCTTAGTATGGCATATATGACCGTCTACAATCTGGTCCCATCATGATATCATCTCTCATTACTGCAGTCGCACTGGACCGATTAAAATTCTGCAAACACGTCATGCTGGCTCATGCCTCTGTGTCTTACTTTATGAGGTTCTCTTGACCGAAGAAGCCCTTCTTCCCTTGCAAAAGTTTATTCACTTTTTGGTCCTATCTCTCCAACCCAACAAATTAGAATCACTTTCTCCCTCTTTTGCACTCACCTCACACACAGCATTTTATGGTTCCTGCTACACACTCTTTGTCCAGTTACTTTCTCTTACTCACCCTTATATCCCCAGGAACTATCACAATGGCTGACTCATAGTATGTTTTGAAAAAGATGTTTGTTGGAAAAAAATTAAAATACGCACTCAATGTTAGTCATATACTATATAAAATTCTATATATATGTACATATATAGTATTGACTACAGAGACAATCATTTCTATTTTAATTATATAAGATTTTTCTCTTTTGGAGGTAAAATTTACCTATAGTGAAATTTCTCCTAGGTGTGCAATTCAATGAGTTTTGATAAATGTATATGCTTATGTAACCAATATCTCAGGTAATCAATACCCTAATCAAGATAAAGAACATTTCCATCACTCTACAAACTTCCTTTCATTCCTTCCAGACAATCCTTACCTCCTTTAGGAAACCACTGCTCTAACATGATAGACTATGCTATAATTTGCTTATTCATTTTTTTGTTTGATATTTTTGTTGAATATTTGGATTGCTTCTAATTTTTTACTATTATGAATAAAGCTTCTATAAACATTCTTGTACACGTGTTTTGTGGCTGTTTAAATTTCTCTTGGATAATTACTAGGAGTGGAACTGCCGAGTCATAAGGTAGAGAAGTATGTTTAGTTTTATAAGAAAATGTCAGATTTCCAAAGTGGTTGTGCCATTTTCCCTTCCTAACAGACATGTGAGAGTTCTAGTTGTTCCACATCCATGCCAACATTTGCTGTTACCGGGCTTTTTAATTTTCGCCCATTCTAGTGGATATGAAATAGTGTCCGACTATGGTATTAATTTGCATTTACTTGATGACAAATGATGCTAAGCCCTTTCTTCATGTGCTTTTTGGCCATTCATATATTTTCTTTTGTAAAATGTCTGTTAAGTATTTTTCTCATTTTTAAAAAAGCTCTTTGTATTTTTACTATATATTTGTAGGAGTTCTTTGTCAGACTTTCGTATTATATTTTCTCCCAGTGTGCAGTTTGTCTTTTCATTTTCTTAATTGTGTCTTTCAATGAGTATTAGGTTTATTTTTGGCAAAGTACAGTTTTATTACTTTTTTCTTTTATGCTTAGTGATATTTGTGTCCTCATTAAGAAATCTTTGTTTTTCTTGTTGTCATGAAAGCACTTTCTTATGTTTTCTTTTAGAAGCTTAAATATTTTAGCTCTGAATTGAATTGATCCATTTTGAATTAATTTTTGTGGTTAGTATGAGGTAGAGGTTGAGATTCATTTTTTTCCCACTTGTTTACTCAGTCATTTCAGCACCATATGTTAGACAGACTTTCCTTTCCTATTGAATTACCTTTGTATCTTTTTCTAAAAGTAATGCACTATATATGGGTGCATGTTTTTCTGCTCGCTCCAGTTTATTCCATTGATCTGTTTCTGTACCCTTAGCCTTTTATAGAAAATTAACTGACTTTATATGTGTGGGTCTATTTCTGGGCTCTCTACTGTTCCATTGATTGATTTATCTTGACAAAAATGCCATGCTGTTTTGATTACTGTATATTTATTTTAAATCTTGAAATCAGATAATGTAAGTGTTCCAACTTTTTTTTTTTAAGATTAGTTTGACCAGAGTAGGTCTTGGTATTTCCATATAATTTTCAGAACCAACATGTTCTAAAATTCTATTGAGATTATACTGAATCATTGTACTGGTCATTTTAGGGAGAAATTGTCATTTTAACACCATTGAGTTTTCCAATCATGAATGCAGTATATCTTTTCATTTATTTAGTTCTTTAATTTCTCTCAGCAACATTTTATAGTTTTGAGTGAAGGTCTGGCATGTCTTATTAAATTTATTCTTAACTATCTTGTGTTTTAAATGCTATTGTAAATGGGATTTTAAAATTTTCATTTTCCAAATGTTTCTTGCTAGTGTATAGTAATACAATTGATTTTTGTGAATTGACCTTGTTAAATTTACTTAGTTCTAGCAGGGTTTTTTTTTTTGTTTGTTTTTTTGTTTTAGATTCATTAGGGTTATGTAGATTTATATAATCTGTGAACAGAACAGAGACAACTTTTTTTTAGTGGCCAATAGCTCCTTTTTTATACACACACACACACCCCTGGAGAAACTGAAACCCAAATAAATATGAACAGTTCAAAAGGATACTTGGGTTTTTTTTTTTTTAAACTAAACAATCTATAGACTTTATTTAAATATCACCAGTGCTCCCATTAGAGTTCTTTATAGCCGAATGACAACCAAGTTCTTGTCCAGGATTCAGTTCTGGATTACATGTTGCATTTGATGGTCTTCTCTCAAAAGGATACTTGGTTACAAGCTATATGTAAAGGGGACTCATTCCAAAACTTATTTTCCTGGTTGCCATCTGGAATAGGAAGACTCTTGGGGGAAATATTACAAGGGTAATCTCTTCCTGAAGAATTGATATTCCAATATTATAAAATGTCCCCTTTATCTCTGATAATACTCCTTATATTTTACCTTGATATGAATATAGACATAGCCACTCACTCACTCATGCTTACAGTTCATAGGGTGCATCTCTTTTCATGCTTTATTTTCAACCTATTTATGACTTCATGTTTAAAGTGCACCTCCTGCAGACAGCGTACACCTGGGTCTCACGTTTTGACCCAGTCTGACACTCTCTGGCAATTAACTGAAGTGTTTAGAACTGACATTTAATATAATTATTGATAGGGTTGGATTTAAGTCCTCCTATTCATTTTCTGTTTGTCCCTCCCATATATTTATTCTTGTCTCATTTCTCCTTTCCTATCCACTTTTGAGTAAATAAAAAAAAATTTTTAATTCCTTAAATTCCTTTATTAGTTCTTTAAGTGTATATCTTTTTTTAGTGGTTGCTCTCAAGGTTATAGAACCTCATGACAGTCAATTTACATTGAACTCTACTTTTGTGTCATTGTTTTAATATATTTTAAACCCATATATATTATAAATCCCACAATACAACATGTTGTTTCCTCATTAAGTGGTTAGCTGTCTTCCAAAATAATGAAAAGAAGAGAAAAGATACTCATATTTACACCAAATATTTCCAGTGCACATACTTTCTTCCTGAACACTTGAATTTCCATCTAGTATTATATCACTTCAACCTGTGGAACTTTCTCTAGCATTTCCTGTGATGTAGGTCTCTTTCTTATATCCTCAATTTTTAATGATATTTTAGCTAGATACAGAATTCTGTGTTTATAGGGGTTTTTTTTTGGTTTTGTTTTGTCTTCCTTTTTCCCCAGCATTTTAAACATATTGTTCCACTGTCCCCTGGATTCCACTGCTTGTGATGCAAAGTTGGCTGTCACTGGTATCGTTGTTCCCCTGTATGTAACGTATTTTTTTGCTCCAGTTGTTTAAAAATTTTTTTCTTTATCTTTGTTTTTCAGTGATTTGTCTATGATACAGTCTCTTTTCTTTTACAGTTTCTTAGATCTGTAAGTTAGTATTCTTTAATGAAATTGGGGAAACGAAATATGCTATATCCACCCAATGGAATTTTATTTGTCAATAAAAAGGAATGAAGTACTGATATGTGCTACAACATGAAGAGCCCTGAAAACATGTAAGTGAAAGAAGCCAGTCCAAAGACCACATATGTATGATTCCAATGATATAAAATGTCTGGATAAGCAAATCTATAGGGACAGAAAGTTGATTGGTGGTTGCCTAGGGCTAGTGGGGATAGAGGGTGACTGTGAAGGGGTTTGAAGTTTCTTTTTGGGGTGGTGAAATATTTTAAAATGGATTGTGTATAATACGGTTGCAAAATGCTGAATGTGCTGGAAGCCACTGAACTGTACACCTTAAATGCGTGAACTGTATGGTATGTGAATAAAATGCCAATAAAGCTGTTACAAAAAAGAAAAAAAAAAGAATCCAGGTCTCCTAACTCACAATTCTTGATTTTTTAATACTATGCTTAATATTTCATAACTTCTTTTTATTTATATTTATATAGTTAAAATTTTTATTTATTTAAATAAATTTACGATTTTTACTTGCCCTATGTTTTTTATTGGGTGCTTGTAATGAACATGACCAATATAATAACACCAAAGATATGTAGAAATGTACTTGGATTTTAAAATAATACATAACTGAATCCCCATAATTAAGTATAATGAAGTCATCAAAATAGTAATTTCCTTTTAAATAAGGCCTTATAGCTATTGACTGTTTAACATCTATTATCTCAAGTGATAATAAAAAAAGTCATGCGATTTTTTCCCCACAACTCTGAGGTAGTCAGGGAAGGTGGTATTATCCCCATTTTTCAGACCAGGAAGCTAAGGCTCAAAGAATAACAAATATATTCTTAGCCCAGGTAACACATATAGTCCCCTTACCCAGGAATTATAACTGTAAATCTATCATTCTTCTACAATGTGCCAAAGGGACCGATTCTCTCTCCTTCCTTTTTCTCTTAACTAATTTTTTTCTTACGTACAATTTTTTTCCTTTTTCATTGACATGTTAAATACCAGAGGGCAAAAGTAGAGTCAAGAGGAAGTAAAAATATAATCACCTTTAAAAATTCTATTTCTGAGGAAATAAAGAATTGGGAACACTGTCCATTGGGGCAAATTTATAGCACTATTTTGTCCAAATAATTCTATAGTTACTTCCATTTAGACAAACCTACTTATGAACAGAGAATAAATGTTAATATCTACTATATACAGTCTAATTGTATTTGTTGGAAATGCATATGAATTAAAAGTCTCTGATGTACTCTGTTCAGTTATCAGGTTAGTAACTACTTTTATTCCATATAGTTTTCTGTACTAAGGATTTTTGTCTAATGTAAAAAATATTATGTACTTATTTATTAATATGGACTGATAGAGTCTAAAATAGTATCTGTTACATATAACAGCCAATGTTAATGATCTAAAAACATATTCCCTTGAAACAAAGGTCACCAGAGGTGTGCAAGGCAAATTGATCTTGCCTTGCAAATTTGATCTATCTCCAATCAGAGACAAGGAGTATTTTCAGAAAGATCTCTATTTCTGGCAAACAATTTAAGGCAAATCTCTATAGATGTGTGATCCTCATAAAAGCCCCCACATTTATATCTCTACTATAAGGCAGAGTGGAATAAACATCTATTACCTGAATTTCAGGAACTAAAAAGCTAAGAAGGAGTAAGAGGCACAGATGTTAAGTTTTTTATTCAAACCTTGAGTTATTATAGTTTAGTACAAAGACCCTAAACTGGTAGTTAGAAGGTAATAGAGGTGTATACTAAATTCTACTGGAACCCAACAAAAAGATAAGCTAATCCTATCTAAGGAAAAGGAACAGATGTCAGAGAGGAGATAACAGCTGGGCTTAATAGGAACAGGTCGAGTTGCTAGAATTTTATCCAGATACATGGACTTCACAATAGAACACAAAGAACCACAAGATCCATTTTACAACTGGCTCTGCCTTCAGTAGTTAAAACTAGTACTTGACCTCTTTAGACCTCTCTTACCACAAGTCTAAATGAAAGGTTTAGATCAGATGAACTCAAAAGTCCTTCCAGCTCTAAAATTATATGATTCTATAAGTCAAGCTCAGGTCACTGTACAAATACCAAGAAAGAGAACTCAAGAGAGTAATAAAATAGCCAGGACTATTGGGGAAAAAAAAAAGTTCTTCCTGGATGGACTTGGAGGGTATTTGATTCGTGAAATAAGTCAAACAGAGAAAGACAATTACTGCATATCATTTATATGTGGAATCTAAAAAATAAAACAAACTAGTGAATATAGTAAAAAGAAACAGACTTACACATAAAGAGAACAAACCAGTGGTTAGTAGTTGGGGGAGGAAAGGGGAGGAGCAAGACAGGGCTAAGGGACTAAAAGGTACAAACTACTATGTATAAAATAAATAAGCCACAAGGAATATTGTACAGCAGACAGAATATAGCCAATATTTTATAATAACTATGAATGGAGTATAAGCTTTAAAAATTGTGAATCACTACATACCTGAAACTTAAAACACAGTATCGTAAATCAACTATACTTCAACTTTTTAAAAAAGTTCTTCCATTAACTACTTTTTCTTGGAATTTAAAAGTTTGAGAATGATATCTATCTCTACGTAGAATAAGCTCTAACACAGTGAAGAGTGGTAATTGGAATGATATCAAGAAGCTGAAGACCAAACGATGCAAGTAGATAGAAGAAAGTAAAGCATTCAGTTCAGCAAAGATGTTGCTTAGACCAGAAAGAAAATAGGCAGTAGACAGGAAGTTGTAATGTTTAGATTCCTATTTACCAAGAAAACCTTGGAATAAAACCATAACCAGATATTAAAATGTGTACATCCATAAAATGAGGTAACCATTGTTTGAAGTTTTGCCTTGTTAGACCACATTTTAAAAAGCTATTTTAGTTTAAGAATTATCAAGAAAAGGATTAAAAACCTAAATATACACAACTGAATTAGTTCCAGAGATGGTACTAAAGTGGGTATTGTCAGGTAATCTAGTTCACCATTTATTAAACTGTTTAACCCTGCTAGTTATTGTACATGTAAAACATGTACTCTCAGTACTCAGGGGGTTCACTAACCTAATATTAAGACTTTAAGGAAGAAAGAATAGTAACTCTTACCCATCAATTATATTTTCAGGTGGATGTTTTTCATCACTTGATGTCGCTAAAATCACTTCAGTTCCTTCAGAGCTTAAACAAAGATCAACTTTTCTCATCTTTAAGTACTTAACCTGCAAGTAAAACAAAACAAAATGACAACAAATTCAACTTTTTTATTCTCTGAACTTTATCTGAGAAAAGGAAGAGGGAGAAAGCCTGTTGCCTAGCACACAAATTAACAACCAAGCTATTCAACAAGTGGGAGGGACTCTGACATGTTTATTGACATAAGTAAGCTTCTGACCTCTCCCAGGGATAATTCGTAAGATATGAATATTTTCACTACTCCATAAAACAACTCCCTGACTACTCTCATTGACATAGCTTTTCTGCTTTCAAGATGAAAAACCCTCAATAATTATACAGAAGTCAGCTAAAGTGACATGAATTAGTGGGTAAATCTTAAAAAGGGATTTATAATGTTCTATTTCTGAAATTTTAAAAAATGCAGAGCATAAAAACAGATGCTTTGTAACTGTTTAACCATATGCTTATCAACTGAAGTACCAAACAATATTATTTAAATCTTAAAAGACATCTTATCATCATTTTTTTTTGAGTAGAAATGTGAAATAAGAGAAAAGACACCTTTTCACTTATTTTTAAATTCTAAATCAGTCACTTGTTTCACGAACTTAGACATTTCTGTTGTAGAGTAATATTTTAAGTTTCATGAAAGGCCTGAAAAGACATTGTTGAGCTCAACTATGAACCCTGGAGGGTAAACCAGAAGGAAGAATACAGAAGATTATATCAGAACTCACCCTCCTATTTAATCTGCAGGTGATAGGACACAAACCAATATACAGATGCAAAGTGACTAGGAAAGCTGTGTCAACAAAGAATTAAAAGATGAAGAATGCCTGGAAAAGGGAGAAAGCCTTTGAACATACTTCATACCTTGTCCCAAGTCTAACTTTTTAAAAAACTAAAACTATTTCAAATAAACAAACAAGGTACAGCAAATACTACATATATTAAACAACCATGTACCCACTTCCCACATTTGAAAAATCTTAACATTTTGCCATACCGACTCTAACTTTTTTTTTTTTTTTAAGAAGTAAGTAGCCCCTCACTGACTAACTCCATTCCCTTCCTTGCCCGGTGGTAACAGCTATTCTGAAACTGATGAATATCCTTACTGACTACATTTTTATACTTTTACCATATGTGTATCAATATGTACTGTTCTTTTAAAACTTAGATGTTTTCATAATATATATATCCCTTGCTACTTGCTTTTTTCATTCAGTATTATATTTTCAAGATTATTATATTGATACATGTAAATCTACTTTATTCATTTAAACTGCTGTAAGGTATTTCCCATTTCTCTGATGATGGATATTTAGGTCTATTTCCAATTTTTTGCTATTACAAACAAATTTGCAATGCATATCTTTGTGTATGTGCACATGTGGGAGAAAGTCTTTATAATAAATAGGATCTTTCCTTGTGGAAGTAAAACTGCAGAAACCTAGAATTAGTGTATTTCCACATCAATAATTGATCAACTTGATCTCTAAATTAAAACAATTTACATTACCATCAGCAGTGTATGAGAATTTCTGCTTCCTCATATTGTCACCAACTTGGTATTGTTAGACATTCTGGCTTTAGTCAACTGCGTTGGTGTGAAATGTTCAGTAAGGTTTTAATTTGTATTTCCATGATTACTAGTGAGACTGAATACCTTTTCATGTTTATAAAAGGTCATTCAGGCCTCTTCAGTTATTTGCTTTTTCTTATTCTTCACTCATTTTCTATTGCGTGCTTTTTTCCCCCTTATGTCCTTTTCTTTTTGATCTGTAAAAATTTTTTAAGCAAAATATTCTGGATACAAATCCTTTGTTATATGCATTGCAAATCTCTTCTATTCTATGACTTGATTTTTCTTTCTAACTTTATTTTTTTGTGCGAGAGCTTCTCCCCCACCACACACACTTCCTTTTTTGGTTTTGAACTGTAACATATATACAGAAAAGAACACACATCGTAAGTATACAAGGCAATAAATATTCACAAGGTAAACATTCAGGTAACCACCACCCAGGTAAAGAAACAGACTATCACCAGCATTTGAGAAGCCTTTTTTATGGCCCCTCCTAGTCACCACCCTCCCCTCCTTCCCACAGGTAGCATGGTCCTTATTTCTAATGCTACAGATTCTTTTTACCTGAACTTTATATACATGGGATCATATAGTTTGCATTCATTTGCATCTGGCTTCTTTCACTCATCATTACGTGTTTGAGATTTATCCATGTCGTTGTGTGTGGCAGAGTTGAAGCACAACTAAGTAATCCAGCCCCAACCCAGCTCAACTCCTAATAAGATCAATGAAATCAACCCTTAAGTGGAGCTTCACAGGAAACTGGATGTGAGCTAAAAAGCAAGGAAAGATTCCTATGGTCTCAGGCACTTAGATCCCAAAGCCCTGATAAAGGAAGGAACTGATTTTACTCTTAAATATGTGAAATCAGAGATAAACTGAAACTATTTAAATAAAACTACAACTCAACACAATCCCTAGATGGACTGAAGTAATTTTTCTCCTTAGCCTAGCTACCAGACAAAGAAAATGGTGTGTTTTCTCTGGGAAAAAACATTACCTACTTACTTCAGCATCTATTGTTCTTTAAACACAATGGGCAACACACAAAGTCATGTGAGTAGCACAGGGAATTATAGCCATTATATTTTAATAACTTTTAGTGGAGTATAATCTATAAAAACACCAAATCACTATGCTGTACACCTAAAGTTATAATATTGTAAATCAACTATATTCCAATAAAAATTTTAAAAATAAAACTTAAAAAAATTAAATACTAAAAAAAAAGTCATTTCAAGCAGATCTATAGATGACCAAGGTGATGGAATTATAAATTGGTTAGAGAATTTAGTGCAAAGATGCACAAAATGGGTGAAGAGAAAGGGAATTTTAGCAGAGAAATGGAAACTATAAAACAATGGAAATCCTAGAACTGAAAAATATCATATCTGAAATAAAGAATTCATTAGATTGGACACAACACAAGAAAAGGTCAGTGACCTTAAAGATAGGTCAATAGAAATGATCCAAAATGAAATAGATGAAAACAGATGATAATGAAAATAAAAGAACAGAACATCAGATACCTACAAAACAATATCAAACTAGTCTGAAATACATGTAATTAGAATCCCAGAAGGAGAGGAGAAAGAGAACAGTGTAGAAGAAATATTTTAGTAAATTGTAGCTAAAAATCTTCCAAAATAAACCCAAAGATCCAAGAACTTTAGTGAACAATAGCTGGATAAATACAAAGAAGATCGCACCTAGGCACATCTTAGTCAACTGCTGAAAATTAAAGAAAAGAGTGAAAATTAAAATCAGTCTAGCAAAAACCACCTTATACGTAGGAAAACAACAAGGAGAATCAAAACTGAATTCTCATCATTAACAATGGAAGCTAAAAGACAATGGAATGATGTTTTTGTGCTGAAAGAAAAAATATAGAATTCTATATCCAGCAAAAATATCCTTTAAAAATGAAGGCAAAATAAAGACATTTTCAAGCAAACAAGAACTGAAAGTATTTGTTACCAGTAAGACCCACAGTACAAAAATATTAAAGGCAAGTACTTAAGGCTGAAGGGATACGACTCCAAGTTGAATCCTGGATCTATGGGAATGAATGAAGACCACTGGAAATGGTAAATACATTGCTAACATAAGAGAATTTTCTTAAAATTTCTTTAAAAGACTACTGACTAAAGAAGCAGCCACTAAAAAACATAAAGAGTTACAGGAAAAAGGCTGACAGAGAAGAAAAATTAGAATACCATAAAAATACTTGATTAATCTGAAAGAAGGTAGAAAAGAAAAAAAGAAGACAGAACAAACAAAACAAACAGCAAGAAGATAGATTTAAATACAAACACAAAGATTATTCCGTTAAATATTAGTAAACTAAACACTACACTATCGGACTGAACTTAAAAAAAAAAAAAAACTAGGTACTCTTTCAAGAGACACTCTAAATATTAAAGTAGAAGGCTAGATAAGATAGAATAAATCTTAGTATCTGGTAAGGTAAAATCTCCTACTTAACTTTCAAATTTTGTTTGTTTCTATGCTTCATACCTTGATTATTACAAACAGTTTTGTTAAATTATAGTAAAACGTTTTTTGAGATGTTGATTATAATTCAATTCTATTATAGATTAATTTGGAGAGAACTGACATGTTTATGACAATGAGTTCCCCAATTCATGGATCTGGCATATCTCTTCATTAATTTAACACTTCTTAAGTTTTAGTTTCCTACAAATACATCATCACCTCTTTTATCATATTCACTCTTAGATCCCTTATGGTTTCCATTGCTACTGTAAATGGGATCTTTAAAAAACTAACGTTATTAAAAAATCTTATTCTTCATCACACAAGGAATATTTCTAACATTTCACCATTAAACGTGATGCTCACTGAAGGTTTTGTTAGCCACTGTCCATGGTGTTACCCTTCACTTCAGATTGTTGGGGTTTTTTTCTTTTAAGTATGAATGAGCACTGAATTTTATCAAATGCTCTTCTAAAATTTATTATGGTGATTATACAGATTTTTCTACAGGTTGTTAACGTGATTAATTAAATCAAGATTTTCTAATGTTACAGCATCCCTAGTTTGTAGCACAAACTCTGTCAAAACGTCCGAAGTGTTTTAGTGTTTTTATCCTTAGCTGGATTCAGTTTGCTAGTATTTTTAGAAATTTTGCAAATATATTTCTAAGTGAGATTGGCCTGTAATTTTTCTTTGTTATTTAGTCCATGACTGGTTTTGGAATTTAGACTGTACTCCCAACATAAAGAAGTTGGAGAGTTTCCCCTAATTTTCTATTCGTATATGATGGGGGTTATTTGATTCTATAAGCCTAGGAAAGTGTTTGTAGATTTGTAGTGTAGATTTTTGACTATTTCAAGTCAAATAGTTCTCTTTAGGCTTTCTACACCTTGAGTTAATTCTGAAATTCATATTTTGAGAAAATAATCTACTTCTTCTAAGTTTTTATATTTACTGGCATGAAGTTCATGTTCTATTATAACTTTAAAATCTAGTATTGATAGTGTTAAAAGCCATGATCAAGAAAAAAGGCACATATTCTAATATGTTTTTATTTTGCCTTTTTTCTTGCCAATCTTACCATAGCTTTTAACACTATTGATACCAGAGAACTGGTGTTATCAACATTGATAACCTTTAGTTTGAAAAGAAGAAATACGGTGAATTCCTAGAAATACAGATTGATGTACTGGGATGTTATTTATCAACAAAATTATAAAATTACTAAATTTCATTATTATTAAAAGTATAGCCTTGAAAATCTAAACAAGAAATTAGTAAAACTGGAAAGCAACAATAACATTAGTTTACAAGTTATACCTAACCTACACATTTCTTTTTGTTTGCTTGATAGAGTTACTACCTATTAGGGACATGACAACAAAACTTGAGACAAAGCATCTCAAGATACCCTGTGGACTAGATGAAGAAATGTGGGAAAGGTGATAGGCAGCACTTTAGGTAGCCATTTATAATTCTTAGAATGACTATACTCAAAGAATGATGATTAATGGGACAAAAAGGACTGTGGAAGACCTCTATCCTTATTCCATTCAATATTTTTATTAATTAAGGATGGAAAAAGTATGTTTATCAATTTAGCAGACGACACAAAGCTGGGATGTCAGCTAATAATGCTACATGACAGAAAATATGCTAGAGCACACAAAAAGATCTGAACAAGCTAGAAAAACAGGTTGCAATGAATAAGATATTTAATAAGGATAACAGTGAAGGCCAGTCAAGGATACTCAGACTTAAATCAATCACACAAGCAATGGTCTAGATCAGGGACTGGCAAAATCCTGCCCATGAGCCAAATGTAGACTGCCACCTATCTTTGTATGGCCCATAAGCTAATAACAGTTTTTACATTTTAAATATTTTTCAATATCAAAATATCTTGTGGCACATGAAAATTATATGAAATATGAAATTCACAGCTAAGTGTCTATGAATAGTTTTACTGGAAATGGTTACGCTCATTCATATATTGTCCATGTGCTACCGTGACAGAGTTGAACAGCTGTGGCAGACTATAAGGCTCATAAAGCCTAAAATATTCATTATCTGGAAAAAGTCTGCCAACCCTTCTATGTGTAAAACGTAGAGGATTAGTTGACTGCAAAATCACTGTAAGGCAAGAGTGTACAGTATCTGCCCCCAAAGGTAAAAGAATGTTATTTTATATTAATAGAATTAAGAAGGTACTATATTCTATCAAAATTTTTGAAAACCAACTAAGGCACTATGCTAGTAAGGCAAAGATACCATGTAGTAGTCTTTGACTACGTAAACCTAAGACAAAGAGGTTGACTAAGACTTGGTTTTTGCCTTAAAGCTCAGAGTCAAGGAAGATGGACAAGCATAAAACCAATAATTTAGTATGTTATGTGCTAACAATGTGATCCACATCTAGAATACTGTATTCCATTCTAGGTACTATATTTTAAGTAGAACATGATCAGGCTTAACATTGTTCAGAGGAGAGCAAAAAGTTCATGATGGTCTATAAGTCATGTTATGTGGAGGAAGTTGAGAGAATTTTGTTTCAAAAAGAGGTAATTCAGTGAGAGAAATGTGACTAAAGGTTTTAATATTACAAGTCTTCACAAATGGAAAAAGGCTTAGAACTTTTCTTTTACAACTCCAAGAGGGAGAACTGGACTCAACAAATATGAATTTTAAGCAGGAAGACATCATAGATATAAGAACTTTCTAGCAAAGTAAAGATTTTTTAACCTTTTCCATCCTTGAAAGTGTCCAAGAAGACTAGGTGATAACCTTTGGAGAAAACTAAAGAAAGAATTCTTGAACTGGGGTTCTTTTAGACTGAATCAAATTCTAGGAAAGGTAGATTGGGAACAGATAATGAAGAAACCTGAAAGTCAGGCAAAGACGGTAGGCTTTAGCCTGTAGTCCAGCGGTTCTCCATTGGAATGGGGCTGATTCAGCCCCTTCCCCAAGGGACATTTGTCAATGTCTGGAGACAGTTTGGCTGTCACACTTGGGGTGGGGAGGTGATGCTTTTGGCATCTTGTGGGCATTTTAGGATGCTGCTAAACATCCCACAATGCATAGGACAGTCTGCCACAACAATTATCTGACCGAAAAATGTGTATGGTGCAGAGATGGAAAAATCCTGTGGTAATAATCTATTTGGGAGTGGAAATATGAAGGTTGGAGACTTAAGCAGAGAACTTCTTTTTTTCAAAAGTGTTGTATTTTAGGGAAATATATCTAGCATTGATGTGTAGTAGATGAATAAGGAAGAGAATGTATTCTCCAGATAGTCAGTTCTTTTCTTACCTCACATTCTTATCACCTAAGTTGTCTGAAGGAAGCAAACATGTACTTTAATACAAAACTCATTTCATACCTCCTAAAGCCACCAATATCCTTCCTTTTTCCTGTAGTGGGTGGAATTATCTACATAACATAACTGGGGTTCACTTTGAGGTTCCTTTGTTGTGGTTAATGAAAAAGATGCAAACCAATCCAAAAGAAACCCAAAAACAACTCAGCAGTTAGGTTGTTTCTGCAACTCCAAAACGCAGATTTGGGATGTAGCCTATTCCCCATCCTGGGACACCTTACTTAATTCACGTGTGTTCACTTGGGGCCTCAGTTCATCAGAGGTGCTCTAAGGTGCCATCCTTTGCAATTTTTAAGGTCCCTGACCCTGGACTTCCCTGATGCCTTATCCTGTCCTCTAAACCCAGTGCCAGCTACCCACCCTTTCACCTCCAGTTCATATGTCCCTTCTTTCCGAAAACCCCTCTGCGCCAAATCTTCAGCTTCCTTTCTCCCTGACTAGCCCCCTGCCTCTGGTACTCCTACAACTATACTCCTCAAACCCTCTCCCACATCATCATCCACTTGGTACTTTTGTGTAAATTAGAACACGTCCATCCTGTCTCCCCAGTGCCAGGTGCTTTAGCTTGGTATTACTTGAAAGGCAACCAGCCCTGATACCGCCTTTTCACCTCCATCCCAAACCCCTCTCCTCAGTTTAAGGCCATTTCCAGACCTCCAAGGGCCCTAAATACTCATACTTTTGGACGCCCCGCCCCAAGTTACACAAACTATATTAAATGAATCAACGTCAAATGTAATTCTTAAATATACGGGTTACGTTCCAGTTGATTTGTTACATTTTGATAGATTTATTAATTTCGATTTGCAATTGATTTTCTCTTTTTGGGGTCAAAACATTATTTCAGGCCTCCAAAAAGTTCGTGAGCTGTCACTAGTGTCTCTAGGACTCCGGGGAAAGAACAGACCTGCACCACACATCCCCCACCCCACCCCCCTCACGAGCCTCCCCTCACGAGCCGCTCCTCCGCGCCCTCCCACCGTCCGCCTCCGCGCCGCGGGTCGCCTCACAATCCCCGCCACGCTCGCTCGCTCCCTCCTCCACCAGCATCACCCTCGGTCGGCCTCGCCCGACCAGGCTCCCACCTCCCCCGGTGCGGGCTGAGCCCGCCGGGCCGCCTCGCTCGCCTAGGCCTCCAGTTAGCTCCAACGGCGAGGACAGTCGGGCCTCGGGATTTCCCTACAGCCCCGCGCCCCAACCCCGCCCCCTTCCCTCTCCGCAGGCCTTGGAGGAGTTCCCGGAGCCTTCTACTCCCGGCTCTTCGCTCCACCCCGCCCGCAGGCTCCGCCCTGTCCCGCCCCGTTCTGTGCCGCGGCCTGGGTCCCAGCCGCGTCCCGCTCCGTCCAGGCCTCCTCTGAGTTCCCGGGCGCGCAAACCTCCTCTTTCAGCTCTACGATCCACCCCTCCCGTAGGCCCACCCCAGACCACGCCCCGTACCCTTCTTTACTTTGCGGGCTGAGCACCGTAGCCCCGCCCAAAGGCCTTTCCCTAGGCAAGCATCTGAGCGTGGTCTGCCTACCCTCCCCCAGCTCAGCTCAAATTCTAGGGCCTGTAAGACCCACGAGACCCGCCCTCGAGAGAGCACGCACGCGCAGTCCCCACCTCTCCGAGCTCCAAGCCCTCCACCCTCAGGTCGCCAGCCCTAGGCCCGGCCCCGCCTCTAGGTCCGGCCCCGCCCCTCATGCCGGGTCTCGCGCAAGCGCGCCTCCCCTGCCCAGTGTTACCCCCGCCCCTGTCGGCCCCCGCGGTCCCACGGCGCCAGGTCGCCCCCAGCCCCCTCCCTCCTCCCGCCCACTTTCTGTCTCACCCTCCCTAGCTTTGTGCCGGGGGCGCGGAGCTGCTTCCCCCCTCAGCCGCGCCGCGGGAGGAGGGAGCCGCCACCGAGGAGCTGCTGCTGGCTGCCCCAGGCAGGGGCACAGGTAGGTGGCGGCCGCGGGCCGGGCCGCTCACGGAGCCCAGAGCTGCGAGTGGGGGCGGGTGCCGGGTTTGAGGAAAGGGTGGAATGGGGGAGGGGAAGACCGAGGGGGACGGGGTTGGGGTGTGGTTGGGTGAAAGGTGTGAGGATGAGGATACAGGGGTGACGGAGATGAGTTTAAGGGTGGAGTTAGGGTGCTGGGATAGGGTGTGGGGTGTGAGAGTTGGGGTCGGAGGCCTGGGTGGGAAAAGGGAGCGGGATTAGTTTGGGTGGGCTTGGGGAGGGGCTTGAGTGGGAATTTACGGATACGGAGAATTGCAGTACTGGGGAGGGGGGAAAGGGAATGGGATTTGAGGAGTGTGAGGAGAAAAGGATCTAGGATTGGAACAGAAGAAGGGGTGGGGTTTTGGGGGTGGGAAAGAAAGAAGTTGGGGCTTTGGATTGTGAAGTTGGGCATAGTGAGGCGTGAAGGAAAGAGATTTTGAGGATTGAAGATAGAAAACAAGGAAAAAGATGGAGAGATTTGGGTCCTAGCAGAAGGAATCCCAGAGAATGGGAGGAATGGAAGAATACATGGTGAAGGACACATGGGGCTTAGAGTGGGTGGGGGTGCAGTAGAGTGGGGAAGGAAGGAGAGACAGGTGCTGGTGGGATTGGATCTGGGGGTCATGGAAGGATTGGAAGGGCAGGAGGCTTGAGAGATGGGGTGGCAGGGGAGCTGGGAGTGAGTGAAGGGAGGGGGTTAGGATTTTTGGTGTGGAGATTGGATTTTGTATGAGAAAATCTAGAATTGGCAGATAGCAAAATTGAATGTTAGGATGTAGGAGAGGTTGGCATGTTCCAGGAAGAAAGTAGGGACCTAGGTATGGATGAGAAGGCAGGTAAGAAGGTGCAAGTTATGAGAGAAAAAGATAATGAGTTGAAAATTGAATAATGGTGACACAGAACAATAAGGTTAGGATTGTTAGTTGCTTATTGGTGGTTTGGAACTAGTTTCTGTTCAGGGTTTTATGTTAGAACTTTTCTCAAGAATTCTGCATTTTCAAATAAAGCAAGGGTGTCTGCAGCCTTGGGATGAAGGCCACGGGTTGACAGATGTTCTCCTGGTGTATGGATGTGGGTAATTTCTGCCATGGCAGAAGGAAGAAGGGAGGCCTCAATGTAGCTCTGTCTTGGCTGTGTTCCCACTGACTCTTTCCTCAGATGTCCACTGTTTTTTAATCTCCTCCCTCTCTCACTGCCCCCTCTCCCCCCAGCTTGAGCCAGTAATACCAGAGGGATCAAACAGGTGGGTGAGATTAGTTTTTAACATTTTTTTTTATCCTTAAGGCTGATGTCATATTTTTATTCTTGAGAGACAGCATCATGCAGTGGAAAGAGCTTGAGCTCTGGAGTAACTAACAGCCTTGAGATTGAATTCTGGCTCTGCCCCATACTAGTTCTGTTCCTTAAGTGAGCTGCTTTACATCTCTGAGCCTCTTCATCTGTTAAATGACAGTCCTGACCTCATAGGATTGTTGAGGATCACATGAAGTAATTTAATATAGTACCTAGTACAGTGCTTAGCAACTGGTAGGTGCTTAATAAATGGTAGCTATCACATCTACTATCATTATCGTCATATTTTGATTATGATTTATTATTCCCAGGGGATTGTTAACTTGCTTTACCTAGTAAAGTTAGGTGTTTTCTTCTCTTTTCAAATTAGACCACCATAGACTCACCTCAAAATTTTAATCCTGTTGTCTCAATCCCTGCCTCCCTCCTCCCAGTCCACTTAACTGGATAGTCATGATTCTTGCTTGGTAAACTGGCTTCAAGATCTAAAGAGCTGTCATGTTTAGTTATCTATTATTTTATCTTGCTTCTTATTCAAAGGGGCTGTAGAGAAGTGAGTTTTTAATGTAGTAAGGTAAGATTTTATTCAATTGATGATGACATGCTTCATGGTAACTTTGGCTCATTTGTGGTGACCAAATACCAGAACATGCACTATTGTAATAGTTCCTATGAGATTATATAAAACTGCCCCTCTGGAGACAGGCTGGGAGGCTATCAGAATGCCCTGTTACTCTGTTGCTCTAGTATAAAATATAGCTAACGCAGATCTCCACTGGACATTGTTATTCTGGGAGATAACTTTCCAGTTTGTATAGAATTTTTGCTGTGACATAGAACAGGCCCCGTCCCCTGAGGGGCTCCTTTGTAATAGACCACTCTGTACAACAGCCAGGCACAAGCAAAGCCAAGTTACAGAAACTTTGTGTGAAATTTTCTTGCCTTTATGATTCTTTAACCTTGAAAGGCTTAAACATTAATTCAATTCTTAGATCATCTTATAGTACCTCACAAACTCTCAGAAGCTCCTAATTGGGAGAATGCAAGATGCACAGATTTAGTAGTGGAAGTCAAACGTCACCAGGATTTCTTGAACCCTGATCAGTTTCTCAAGTACCATAGTTGAAAGACAGAGAGCCCTTGGGGCTTCTGGACAGATGATGCGAGTTTACTCTTCAGGAAAGATGAGATTTTTTTTTCATCATTTAGAAGGAGAACTAGCATTTGATGAGTAATTTAAAGATAAAATTTAGCCAGAATGGTGCCTTTTTGGAAACTGATCCATGGAAGCAGAAGCTGCCAGAATCTTGGGCAGCCTGGGTTCACATCCTCATCCTGGTCCCAAGCTGCTTGTGCCCTCTGCTGGATGGAATCAGACTTTTCTGATTTTCACCAGAAGTGGTCATCCATTCATCCATTTGTCTATTTCACTCCAAAGTTTATAGAAGGGACTATTGGGATGAGTGTTAGGTGTAATTCAGATGGGCAGACCCTATTTCACTGCCAGGGAGCTTATAGTATGCGGATTCCTTATATGTTATCTCCCATAGAATTTGCCTTACTGCATTTAAATTCAAGTCATTCTTGTTTGGGTCCATGCCGGTGTCCGCTTTCTGACCTACAGGTAGAGTAGGGCTCTGAATGTCCAAATCCAGAAATACAGACCAAAGGGGATCTGCTTTATCTCCTCATCAAGATTAAAAGTCTGAGGTTGAAGGGGCCAGATGCTTACCCTACTGGAAGAAAAGCTTAGAACTGGTAAAATATCTCCTTTGTAGCAGGCACTGAATACTGGCAAGAGTATGAGTTATGAGAACTGGCACTGTGACAGGATTTTTTTTCTGGTTTTTAGTTTTTTCTTTCCCTCCCTGGTAGTACCAGTAGCAATATACTCCCATCATCCTCTGCTTCTACCACCTGCAGAAGGGTCTGGCAAGTGGGGGAGGAGCCTGCAGCTGTTGCCTGGAAGGGGAGCTGGCTCCTAGCAACAGTATCAGCAGGCCCTGCAGCTCAGAGCACTGTCTGTCCCTTTGAGGTCTTACCCTTCTCATTCAGTTCAACAAATATCTGTTGTGGGCTTACTCATTCTAGGCACTATGTTGGGCCTGGGAAAGAGAGATGAATCAAATAAATGTCATGCCTTCAAAGAGCTCACAGCTCTGGGAACATTAGCAAGTGAACAGAGAGTACGTAGTGCTAAGTGCTATGTAGAAGGAGACACTGGTGCTCTGGGAAAACCAGACAGGCATGTGTGCTAGTGCATGGGTTAGGAAGTTTTCCCAGGAGAGTGGGCTTACTGTTAATGATGAGTAGGTATTAGCTAGGTCAAGGAAGCAGAGAAGGATGTTCCAGTCTAAGGAGCAGGATATGCAAAGGCCAGTGGGACAGGAGAGCACAGCCAACTTACCTGGGTAGTATGAGGTGGCCAGAGAGTAGGGCAGAAGGCGATAGCAAGAAAGGGTGAAGCTCTCAGGCTAGGCAGGACCCCTTTTTCTGATGTGCTTTTACATACATAATTATCCTCAGGAGAAACATGGATCTTACTGATGCCCACAAATAGGATCTCTGTTTGATCTCCGGAGACTCAGTGTTTTTGACCATTGACTTCATTGATGACACTTGACTGGCTCCAGAGCTACATCCTAGCCCTGCAGTGATGTTGAAGAATGTGAATTGGTTCACTCGAAAAGTCAATCAGAGTCTTTTAGGGATAATAGCAGCTTTTTGACCTATATTAGATTAAATTTTATCTTAAAACTGTAACAATGATAATCATACACTTTTATTTTATTTAATGTAGTAACTTCTCAAGTATTTTGAAATCTCACAGTTCCTCAGGATCTCATGGTACCTCAGGAAAACAAGTATTTATTCCAATTAGTGCTTAGGCACAAAATGTTACCCGCATGATTGCATAAATACCCTGCTATTTTTGATATTTTACCTTACCTCAAAAGTGCCAACTAACAGAAGAAGTTGAACCATAAGTGCTAACTAAAAGCTATTCTAGCCCTTTGTGCTTCCAAGGGCTAGAATAGCTTTTAGTTATGTCTTGTCATAGAGATCTTTATTTGTAGATCCCCAAAACTCTGTTGCTTGTGATCTGTGTAAAGTTTGGCAAACAAACTTTAGTTCCACAAGTATCTGTTCAGGGGCTATTAATTATGTGCCAGAGCGCTATGTTGGGGGGGATGAATTAAACATGGTCCCTCCTGTCAAGAAGCTCAGATTAATGGAACACCCCCAGAAATAAATCAGTAGCAGAACTGTCAGCCAAATGCAATAAAGTAATGTGTGGATGGTGCCAAGGTGGCAAGGGAGTTACTGGTTTCTCGTCTTTGTTCTGTGTGTAAACATGTTTTAAAAAAACAGTAAATTCTATATGCACTTTTTGTAACTTGCAAATCAATAAAAAGTTTACAGTTTTAATGACTACATAACATTTCATGGTGTAGATGTAGCATCATTTATTTAATAACACCCCTGTTGGACATTTAGGTTGTTTTCCATTGTTTTGCTAATATCGACTATGCTGCCGTGACTTTCCTTATAGGTGACTCTTTGATCACTTCTGTGCTAACTTCCTCAGGGTGAATTTTAGAAATGAGTTTTGAGCTGGCTTTTGAAAGATGAGTGAGTTCACCAGATGGACTAGAAAAGGGCATTCCAGGTTGAGGTAATAGAGGCAACCTCCAGTGCCAGAGTTCACAGGCAACTGGTAAGCTTTGATTCCCCAAAGCAGCCACAGGGTCTCCTGGTAGGCTCATAAAACTCTGGGCACAGCAAGATGAAGTTACACATTACAAATGGCATTTTAATTGGAATTGTTTCCCTTGTGGCTTGATTTTACAGTCGCAACCAAGGCAATGTCTTACTGCCTCAACTCAGAAAACCACCTGGATCCAGGGCCCATCTATGTGCGAGAAAATGGGCAGCTGCACATGGTCAATCTGGCCTTAGATGGTGTCAGGAGTAGCCTGCAGAGGCCAAAGCCTTTCAGACTGTTTCCCAAAGGCTTTTCTGTGGAGCTTTGCATGAACAGGGAAGATGATACTGCACAGAAGGAGAAGACTGATCATTTCATCTTCACATACACCCGGGAGGGGAACCTTCGGTACTCTGCCAAATCCCTCTTCAGCCTCGTCCTGGGCTTCATCTCTGACAACGTCGATCACATTGATTCCCTTATTGGCTTTCCTGAGCAGATTGCCGAAAAGCTGTTCTCTGCTGCTGAAGCCAGGCAGAAGTTCACAGAGCCAGGTGCAGGGCTGAGGGCTTTACAGAAATTTACTGAAGCCTACGGAAGTCTGGTGCTTTGCTCCTTGTGTTTGCGAAACAGGTAGGTGTTCTGATTATGACAGTGAGTATTTTGTTGGGTGTGTGAATTCTGTCACACTCTGGGGCTTAGTGGGCTTGGGGGCTTTCTCCATCAAACAGCACTTCAATTTAGAATTTCCAGACACAAAGTGGAGGCCATTTTGAGAAAAATCACTGTCCTTCTTTCCCCCAGCCCTCCAAGACAGCACTTAGCTTTATTTTGGAAACACCTTGCAAGGATTAGTTGATTGCCACAGCTCCTCCATTAGGTAAAAAATACTCTTCTACTAACTTTTCTAGTAAGAGAAAATAGAAAAGATGTGATCTGCCAAATATCTCAGTATGCTCTCAGAGATTGGAAGATTAGTAACCAGAGTTCTTGTCTCTGTTCCAGTTTTCAGACCTCTAGATACTGAGCATTAGATAAAGGCAACTTTAGAAGGATAAATGATTAAAATTTCAAGTATGTTAAAGTTTGGAAATTTTCTAGTAAGATCCCAACACTAAAACCAAGATCTGTCTATTTTAAACAGAGCAGATGTGACTTGCCTTTGCTCATATCCTTTTATTGATTTACTTAAAATTTTCATACCACTATCATGTAAAATAACTTTCAAGGCACTGATTAATTAAAAAGAAAAACTTTTAAAAAAATACATACAAAAGAATTTAAACACAAATGCTGAATGGTATAAAGTGAAACATAAGCCTCCCTCCCGTCTCTCTCCTATTTCCCTTCCTCAGGGGCAACTACTGTTACCAGTTTCTTTTATATCATTCTGGAGATAATTCTGTTCATATTCTTGCGTGTATAGCTTTCCCCTTTGTTATACAAATGGCAGCACACTGCTCTCATACTGTTAGGCATTTTGCTCTCTTCACATATTTTGAAAATCATTTACCATCAATATTTGTAGGTTTCTTAAATAGCTGTATAGTATACCATTATATGAACTTTTTTGTAATTAGAAAATGTGAAAGGCAGCTTACTATTAAAGTGCGTAATCAATGTGACTATTAAAACAAGGCTAACCAAAAGGCATGTAATAAAAGAAGAGAAACTTATACCAGAAAACATAAGCTCATATGCTTAAAGAATAAAGAAGAACAATATTTAATCAGCTTATTGAATTAATTTTTCACCCCAAGCCAAATACGGTACTTTAAAAAGAAAAGACATAAACCCACACCGATAATTGTATAGGTATAACTGTGGACTTGTGAACTGAGTAGGCACCTTATGAAAGCTCTGTCTCTGTGCTGGGGTCTCAGTCATGGCTGGGGCGGGGGTTGATGCCAGTGGAAAAGAAAAGAATTACTTTGTGTAAATGAAAACATCAAGCAGTATTTCATTGAAGCTCAGACAATTAAAATACATTTTATGCCTTCATTTTTTATTCCAAGTTATTTATGTTCATTGTAGACAAATTAGAACAATGAAAAATAAGTTATGATGTATACTTTGTTTTAAAATCATTTTATAAAGGCAAATGCATACCATTCGAGAAACATATAGAACTGTAATATTAAAAAATTTATAGTCCCATCATTCATGCTTATCATTTCCAAATATATATCTTTATACGTTTGGGAATATACTCAATCTATAATTTGTAATCTTTTTTTCCTCCATCTACCATTATTATAGCTTAACTATTTCTCATAATAGTGAAAGTACTTTTTGTCTATTTGTGATGTCTGCATACTATTCCAGTGGTCAGATTGGGTGAAAATAGCACTTTTGATGAGCACATCAATTAATGTAGCATTTCTGAAAAACAGCTTGGCAGTGTGTATCAAGAGCCTTAAAAATATCCGTATCATTTGTTTGACCCATTAATTCCACTTGTTAAGAATATATTCTAATTTCCAATGTAATCAGATATGGGAACAAATATTTTTACATTAAGGGTGTTCGTTACGGTACTATTATAGTAGTGAAAACATGAAAGTTGAATATCCAGCAATAGGAAATTAATTAAGCAAATTATGGTATATTCATATAATGAAATACTATATAGTTATTAATATATCCACAGGTCATTTAAGGTGATGTGGTAAAATATTCATTATATAATAAATGAAAAAATAATTGAAATTGTATATAATCTCAATTCTGTTTGTAAAAAATTAGGAAATTTTATATGGATTACATATATGGGGGAAGGAAGAGAAGCCCACTGAAATGTAGTTTAGATAGTGGGATTGAAATTGGTTTTAATTTTCTAGATTTTCTTAAAATGTTCTCCAAGGAACATGTATTACTTTTATAGTTAGAAAAGCATAAGAAAACATTTTAAATGTAGTCTTTTAGCTCATATTTTATTGCAACAATTCCAGACTTTGCTGCCTTATTCAGATATAAGATTTTCAATTGTGATTAAAAACTTCCCTTCTCCTTTTGAATCCCCAAAGGAAAATAGGAAGAGGGCAGGAGGTTTGGGTTTGCATTTGCAATCCCCAGCTGAAACTGCAGCAGTAAAGGTTTTACCAGCACAAAAGGGTTTAGATCATGGGAAAAGAGCTTGAGAATATAATTGAAAAATAAGATAATTGAGTAGGTGCAGGCACTTCCTGTTCAGGGTTGGGTCGCAAAGCTGCCAGCCACAAGGAGAAGCCAGTGTCTTTGCAGCTGGGTTCCAGTCCTATAGGACTGTCTGCCCTCTGTGTTTTCCTTAAAATATCACCCTGTGTAACTGAATTATAATAGCAACCATTTAATGAGGGCCTATGAGATGCTGTGTATTTTTGGAATATTGTTTCTAATTTTCTTAATAATCCCTAAAGGAAGTAATCATCAGCCCTGTTTTCCAGCTGGAGAAATTGAGGCTCACAGAGGTTAAGTAACAATCACAATCTACACAAGTAAATTCTTACAATCACACAAGTAGTTAGGGTTGTTAGAATCCAAATTCAGGCATTAAATTCTGGCATTAAAATACCTGGGCTCCCTCTGCTGCTTCTCCACTACACTAGTCTGAACTTCTTAAGTAGCACATTGGAAGACTAATATTGAATAAGACCCTAGAGCTTTGATTATGTCCTTGATAAGCATCTAGTAGTGCCTGTGGCCTCACGTGTTGGTTTCTCCACCTTGGCTTTTATAATGTTTGTCACATTATACATTGTTATGTCCTGTGCAGATAACCTTTGTTTCAGAATTACGAAAAATCTTTGGTTAACTGATCAAAGGATGTGTGTTTTCCTTTCTCTGATTGCCAGTAATCTCCCAAATCCCCATTAACCCACTTCAACTCTGTGATTGGAAGATGGAAAACAGCAGCTTTATTTACAGTGCAGTTGAAGTATGTCTGAGTAAATAGAGCTAATTTGTGTACCCAGCTGAGCTCGGTCACCAGGCAGCTTAGAGGGGGTATCAGTACCACAGGCCATCTGTACCCAGCAATCAGGCCAGCGATCAGCTTCAGTACATCATCTAACTCTGATTGAAAGTAGGAAGAAAAGAGATCTGACCCTCCTCTTGCCCTTGGATTATTCAACCCTGTTTTTGATTATTACCATCCTGGTGACAGAAGAGAAATGTGAACACTGAAGTATAACCTCACTGATCCTACCATGCCCTCTTGCTGTGGAAACCTCTAGACATCCATGAGGAAAGTGGATGAGAAAGGCACGCTCTTGCCACAAGCCAGTTTCCCTGTTCTTTTAGGGTCCTCTCCTGTTTCCTGTCACATCTAACCCTTTTCATTTTTTGTCACTGACATCATATGAAATAGATGGACAACTAGAAAGCAGGGTGGAGGCCACAGCCTGGGCTGTGCAACGCTTTTTTGATCTTTTCCACTCCAGAGGCGTCCCTGATATCTCCTGATAGCAGTTTGGCAGGGTGCCCCGGTGTAATTAAAGTGTTTGTGCTTACAGCTTTGTCTTCATAACCATCTAGTATAGAGTGAGTCCTCGTAGTAGTCTTGCTGCACAAACTTTTGGCATAAAGTTAGCAGGGTAACAGTGGCACAGGAGAGGGGGCAGCTACTCAAATTTGTGTTTGAATAGAAAAGATAAAATCTGATCTGCCAAATGTATCTTGGTATGTTCTTGGGGATGTGCGAGTTAGAACCCAAAATTCTTGACCTGTTCCAGTTTTCAAACCACTGCTTATTGAGCATTATGTAAAAATCAGCCTTAAAAGAATAAGTGATTAAATTTGAGTATCCTAAAGTTTGTAAATCCTCTGATAAAAGTCTCAACACCAAGGTCTGTCTGACTTCTAACAAAGCAGATGTTTTCTCTTGTGTCTTGCCTTTGCTCATATGTTTTTATTTATTTAAAGTTTTAATTCCACCATCATGTAAAAAGATTTTCAAGGCATTTACTGTTAAAAAATTCAGCCTGTGCCTATGTAGTAATCAGTGAGGTCTGCTTGTTATACATAGTACCTTGTCCTGATGGAATGTTGATGTATCACAAAGTCCCAAATGGTGATGTGTTAAAAGAAGGAAAACAAAAGCTATTGATTGCTCTCTACACCTGACAGATACCTGGTGATTTCAGAAAAACTTGAGGAGATTAAGTCTTTCCGGGAGCTGACCTGTCTGGATCTTTCCTGTTGCAAGCTTGGAGATGAGCATGAGCTTCTGGAACATCTCACCAATGAGGCCCTGTCTAGGTATTGTTCTGCCACTAGTCAATGAATTGTTTTTTTTGTTTTTTTTTTTAAAGGATGATCCATAGGATTATCTTGAAGAATGTTGGTTACTTCCCAGTCATGTGTTTATTTGCTGATTTTTCCTTCCTGAAACATTTTCAAATTCCATTTACTTGATACAAGCACTGTAGATTGGAGAGCTCTTAGGAAAGAAGTCAGTAGGTTCATTTACCTAAATAACCTTTATTTCAACATATAGTGCTTAAGGCTACCTGGGCTGAAAAATGATTTTGCCATTTAATTGTCCAGTCCTGGTTTATTCTAGCAAGATATGAGAAGTTATACAATTTTTTATAGTCATTATCTTTTCGTATTTTAACTATCAGTAAACTATAAACTATTTAAAAAGTGAACTATTAAAAGACAGCCAAATAAATCCTTTTCAAGAACCATAATTTAAAGCAGTTCATACCATTTCATACCATTCACAAATAATCCAGCTGACCTCAGTCTGGCCAGCAGAGGGAGAAGGCCAGATGGATTCCTTTGTGGTTTCATAAACACCCAGAGGGATAACAGCAGCTACAAACCTGAGTCTAACCTGCTTCCTGGGGCCTGCCTAGGACAGCGACACCTATGTACTGCCCTGTACAAGAGTATTTTTGTATGAGGTTAGTAAAGGTTCAGAGTTCTTGTGTATGGGTCAGTGAAGCACGTTAATACACCAATTTCAGTTTAGCTGAATGGATTGGGATATGGCTCTACTTTATAAGCCCAATCTGAAAATCTGGATTTATAAAGCTAATTAGAATGAAAAGATTGTGCTTTGCGTAAAGAATTCTGATAGGAGTTCTTTAGCAGAGTTTCCTGATAAATTTAAAGTGGTTTTGATTTTCGCACAGCATTTGTCTGAAATGCAGCTTTTGTGTTAAACAAGGTGTACTAATCTCCTTAGTGAAATCCCTGTTTGTCTCATTCCACCATATACCTCCAGTGCCCTCTGCCATCTGAGATTAGTACTACATGACACTTGGATCTGAGTTAACTCTCACTTAGTAACTGAAATAGCACCAAAAAATCTTTAACTCTGTTAAATGCATCAGGTGTGAAATAGCAGGGGGTAGAGGATATATTTTTAAATGAAGTTTATGAAAGCATGTTCTCATACCTGGACTTTCTCAAATGCTAAGTAATTTATGTATGGTCTTTGTTTCTCTAGTGTAACTCAGCTCCACCTGAAGGATAATTGTTTATCTGATGCCGGGGTGCGGAAAATGACAGCACCAGTTCGAGTGATGAAAAGAGGCCTTGAAAATCTAACGTTATTAGACTTATCTTGTAAGTTTTATTAGAAGTTATAGATGGTTAATGTTGAAAGAGTGGACTTAGAAATCATCTAAGTCTTCCCCTTCATTTGAGAGGTAATAAAATTGAGGGGAGGTGATTTTCTTAGGTGCCACAAGTTGGTAGTAGAACAAGACTAAAGCCAGAGGCTCTTGATTGCTGGCTAAATACCTTTCCTGGCATGCTGCCACCTCTCTAGGAGAGGAAAAGCCCTTACGAATTCATCCACACCACTCACTCTCTGCAGACAGGGCAGCCTTTCATCACATTCACAGCATATAGAGAGGATATTTGGCTCATCTTTACTTTCTTTGGGTTGCTGGTTAATAGTGTCTGTCATCTAGGCCTCTTTTAACAATAATTGCTTGATGAAAATCTGGATAAATTCACAATTTTAATAACTTAGGTTGAACTAGATATTGACTCCAGTAGTAGAAAGATAGTAAGGATCATTTACGATTTAATTGAACATCCACTGAATACATGACAGGATGGTATAGTGTCGAAAGAATAGGAGCAGGGTTTGAGGTCAGAGGACGGACACTCTTTGCTCTGCCGATTGTGTGCCCTTGGGCATGTTATTTAGCCTCTCTGAGCCTTGGTTTTGGCTTCTGTAAAATGAAGATAATAATGAATGCCCCTCCTCCCTACCTCCCAGGGCAGTGTATTTGTTCAACAAATATTTTTTGAGCATCTCCAGTGTGTCAGGCATTGTGCTCATAGTCTTGAGGACTCAGTGCTAAATGCAGTACTCCTGATATGAAGGTAATATGTAAGAAAGGATTCTGGGGAAAAAAAAATGCAAGTTAGTAAGACATTAATAGGCTTTGTGTCTAAGTACCCTTGAAAATATTTTTAAAATAAATCTATTACTTTGGAGGTGAAATGGCTATGAACAAAGTCTAATACACTATTTTAATACTTGTTTACATATACTGTTTGCATATGGTTCCAAATTAAACCCTTTGGAATAACTACCTGGTTTTTCTGCTAACCCCCAACTCCTAAAAAGTTAGAGCTATAAAGCATCTTCTAGTGTGGCTCCTTTATATTACAGACAGGAAAGATAAGATCTCTGTATTTAATTTACTCTGAGAAGTTGGAACATTCAGTGTTTCATATTTTATTATTGGCTTTTTTTCCTGAGCTTACTGTTGGCATTCTAGCAATACTTATACTGTAACAGAATATAACTTATGTTTTGACATCTAGGTAACCCTGAGATCACAGATGCAGGAATTGGGTACCTCTTTTCTTTTAGAAAACTAAACTGCTTAGATATCTCTGGGACGGGACTCAAGGTAAAACTTTTGCTTCCTTCTCTTACTTTTCCAAACTCACATTTTGTTATTTTGCTTCTGCTAATTGGCATTTAGAAGGACTGGTATTTATGATGGTGTTTATTTCCTGCTGAGAGCAAGTTAAGAGTTGACCAGATGAGTGTGCATTTGTGTTCTGCTTTTCCCTTACTAGGACATCAAAGCTGTCAAACACAAGCTTCAGACCCACATAGGCCTTGTTCACTCCAAAGTGCCTTTGAAGGAATTTGATCATAGTAACTGCAAGACAGAAGGCTGGGCTGACCAGGTAATGCAAATTTTTCTCCCCTACAGTTAATGTGGCTTTTCATTTTAATTCCAAGTGTCTTATTCAACACTTGAACGAATGTTAACACTCTTGGTATCCTTGGCTGAATTGTCATCCTCAGTCAAATCAGAGACACCGATGGCTTGTAACTGACCCAGTTACTTAAGGAAATGTATTAGATGCCAGTCCTTAAATCCCATGGTCTAGTCACTATTGAACCTAGAAGAAAATGCCTTCTTATAAATAACTCAGAAAATAAGTGAATTCTTGCTTGCTATGCAAAAAAGCAGTGTGACCCAACTTCAGAAGGACAGATTCTCTTAGCAGTGTGTATATACTGGAAGAAGAATAATTCACACTGGTAAGAACTCAAATTGGACTCTTTCCCTTTTGGGGGGCACAAATTTAACTCTCAGAGCCTTAATGAGGAACTGTCTCTTTTATCCTGAGCCCTCCCATTTTCAACTCCTTGGCTGAACTTCCTTTGACTGTCTCTCATCTTCTTGATGGACTTTCTTAAGTTGGTAAAGTACACAGACTTAAGTAGGAAGTCAGAAGGTAACCACGTAGCAGAGCATCAGTAGATGCCAGCTTGCCTGTGGCTGGTGCCTTTCTCCTTCAGATAGTTTAAACCAATGTTACTGGTGGAGGCCGAGAGGACCCACCACACCAGACTGTTTTATTCTGGATCCCTCTTGGGCTCCAAGCTATAATACACGATGGTGGACCTATCTGACTACCTCATTGTACCATCACCTCCCTATAGATTAGCAAGAAGGGGTGCTGGTGAATCGATATTTCAGAAGCACTTTAAAGTTTGTCTGGAAAAATGCATACTGAAATCGTTGTAACAGTTCATTGGCAGACAAAGTTTGTAGCACTGGATGAATCCTAGATACATCCAGTAGATTTGAGGCAAGTGTGGGATGATCACACAAGGGCTTGATGTGGTTTGGTTATGGCAGCAGGTGACATGGTGGGAAAAGCGTAGGCTGTGGAGTCAGGGACCTGGGTTCGGGATCCTGGCCCAGCAGCCCAGGAGCTGTATAAGTTAAGGCAGCTTTTCTGTTTATTCATCTGGAAAATGCAGAAACCAGGACTTCTCTTGCAGAGGTTGGTAAGGACGAAGTAAATACCTAGGAGCCCGGACCGAAAGTAAGTTGGGTTCCAAGCAGGTTCACACCGTGCAGCCTCAGCTGGGCCCTGAGGACTGGCAGCAGTGTTTTATCTATCTCTTGTTAATTCCTTGTTGAAACTGTTTCGGGCTGACTCTGTTCTCCTGCCTCATTCTCAGCAGGTGGCACAGGAAAATAAGGCCATCTGTAAGAGTTCCTTTACTTCCCTAAATCTGTCTTAAAATTTCTCCACTTCTGCAACCATGTCCCACTTCCCGCCTGTCTAAGGGAACAGATGTGGCACTTTTTTCCACTGATAAACCCTTTAGTATTTTTCTTTTTTTCATTTCTATTCCCTAAGATCTCCAGCTTCCTCTGTGATACTTTACTAATAATTATTTCCCTCTACTGCCCCACCACTACGTCTTCAGTCTCACCCTCTGTTGGCTATTTATTTCTGTGTATAAACATAAATCACTCTTATTCTCACATGTTCTTCATCCCTTGTTGCAACTGTGAATTGTTTTCTATTCTTATCTTCCCACCTCCTCACTGCCTACTCAGTTCTTAATCCCTTGTAATCTAGTTCTGGCCCCCAGGGCTCTACTGAAGGTGGCACGTGATCTCATTCTTCACCCTCCTCAGCTTTCCTGCTATATTGAGATAAACATGCAGCCTTCTGGTTTTTCTCTCTGGGCCTTCCTGCTGACTCTCCCCTAACTTTCTCACTTCTCCCTTTAGCTCTTGCTGATTCCTCACTGCCTCCTTTCCTCTCCTCTTCTGTCTCCACTCACCCTCCTGGTTATCTGAACTGTTCTTGGAGACTTTGTTGTCCCTGTGAGGATGATTTCGGCTTCTTTCACACCTTAGACCCGTTCCTAAATATTATCCATAAATCTCTGCCAGGCATCTCAAATTCAGCTTGTTCAGAACCAAACTCATTTTCTTCATCCCCATCCCCAGACAGCTCTTCCTGTTGACATTCTTATTTCTGTGAGTGGAAGCACAGTTTTCCTTATTGCCTCCCCAGCCACCAGATGCGGTTCATCTTCACATTCTCTTAGATCTGTCCCCATTTTCCAGAGTCAGGGAGGTACCACAGAAGAGATGACAACTCATAATTACTGAGTGCTTCCTGTATGCCAGACGCTGCCAGGCCCTTCACGTAGTATGTTCTCTCATTTAGTCCTCACCACAGTCCGATGGTGTGTGTACTGTTACTAATCCCTGTTTTACAGATGAAGAAATTGAGACTCACAAATTAAATCACTTGTCAGGGGTCCCCTGGCT
This sequence comes from Camelus dromedarius, assembly GCF_036321535.1. NCBI lineage: Eukaryota > Metazoa > Chordata > Mammalia > Artiodactyla > Camelidae > Camelus > Camelus dromedarius. Next base: position 32,139,631 of record NC_087449.1, on the reverse strand, counting down.
AGTAATTGATAGAGCAGCTCTGGAACTATGTTCTTAAACTGCGTGTTGTTCTGCCTCTGTGTCCTGGAAATGTTTTTTTCTTGACTGACTTTATGATCATTTCATTGCATACCATAAAGAGAAATGTTAAATTTAAAGTTCCTATACTTGTGGTGTATGTGAAGTAATGGTTTGCTTTATTTTTTTTATGTGTAGTTTATACTCAGCCAGATTTCCAAAAGAATTTGTAATAGCTTGTAATAAAAATAACACTACTAGCAATTTTTTAAAAATGCAAACTGATCATGAAGTGTTGTGAGAATGTGGAAACGTGGGCATTTTACACACATACGAGAGTTCGAGTTACAGTTGGTATAGTTTAAGGCATGAAAGTGAGTCTAGGAATGTGTGAAAAGTATTGCAACTAAGGTTTTAAACTTTAGTTTAAGGATATGCAGTTTTTTTTCCTAGATTAGAATAGAGATGAAAATAGGGAGTCAGCTTTATAGATTTTTTTCTGAGTAATGCAGGGACATATATCCAACATGTTTGTTGTCTGACCAAGTCCTGCATTAAAACAGAAAATCCAGACTTGACTTGGTTCTTATTCTCGTCACCATCATCTGAAGTAAGATTTCCACAGGGGTTTGTGTTTATGGAAAGGGAATGGGGGAACAAGGAAGGCTTGAAATTAAAAGCTTGAGATTTTGTTCTAATTCAAGTCTTTCCAAATACATTTTAGATTGTTCTGCAGTGGGAGCGTGTGACTTCGGAAGCTGTGAAGCCACGAGAAACCTCGGAGCCTCAAACAGCAGCTCAGCACTTCTGTGAGAAATTCCTTTTCCTTTGGAGTTTTTTGCCCTTAGGTTATTTGCATACTTAAAGCACTTTCCCATCTTCACTCAATGGGAAAATTAATTATGATAGTATTGACTTAATTAGATCACTGAGACTGGTATTTGCTCAACATAGCTTACAGTGTAAGTTCACACTTAGCTTTAAACACCAGCACCAGGAAAATATCTTGGTAAATGTATGTATGTTTGTACATAATATGTTTATTTATTTACATTCCATTTTGTTCCAGAAAAGATTTGCAGTGGTGCAGAAGTAGATAGAATACAGAACATTAAAAGTGTAGCAAAAAGGTAGAAGTGTCCATCAGCAGATGAATAGATAAACAAAATGTATTTACGGAATACATTGTTGGAACTAATGTTGGAACATTAGTCAGCCTTAAAAGGGAAGGAAATTTTAACACATGATATAACACAGGTGAAATTTAGAGACATTATGCTAAGTGAAATAAGCTAGGCAAAAAAAAAAAAAAAAAGTGAGTCTTCTTATGAGGTTCCTAGAGTAGTCAGGTTCCTAGAGACAGAAAGTAGAATGGTGGTTGCCAGAGGGAGAGGTAGGAGGGAGTTATTGTTTAACAGGTACAAAGTTTCAGTTTTACCACACTGAAGAAGCTGTGGAGATGAATGGTGGTGATGTTTGCACAACAATGTGAATGTACTTAATGCCGCAGAACTCTACACTTAAAAATTGTTAAAATGGTAAATTTATGTTACATATATTTTACCATAATTTTTTTTGAAAGGAGTTAAAGGATGAAATCAAAGTGAAGGAAAAATACAGGTTAAAACAATAAGAAAAATTCAGGGGTTATCAAAAAATACAGAAGAAGGTTGTACCTTTTGCTAGAGTTGTGCCACAGATTTGGTTCTTAAAAGGCAAAGTCCAGATTTTGAATAATAATAGCTTACATTTTTTGAGTTCATATTCACATCACCCTTATGAAATAGATTTTATATCCCTATAAAAATGAGAAACCTGAACCTCAGACAAGTCATTTGCCCAAGATCACTTATCCAGGAAGTGGCAGTTGTGGGGTTTGAATCCAAATCTGTGCTACTCCTGTGTGAGTACATGCCTTCACCCTGTGCTGGTGCACATGCTGTAAGATACTTTACAGGGCACTCAGACGGGAATAAAATCAACCCAAACCTCACCCTGTTTGGGCTTCTGTTGTTTCACTTGGATCATCTTTCTGGTTGTAGGCAGGCATTAGTAGCCGGCATAGTAAGCTCATTGCCCTTCCCTCTGTCACTCTTACAGATGGGAAACGGGCTCGTACAGAAGCCCCAGTGACGTGTCCCCTGGCAGACACCCATGTGAACTCTTCTGAGAAACTCCAGTTCTATAAAGAGAAAGCCCCAGACTGCCATGGGCCATTGTTGAAACGTGAAGCCATCTCAAGCCAGGAGTCAAAGAAGAGCAAGAAGAGAGCTTTTGAGGAGCCAGAGAAGGAACAGAGCAACTCTTCACAGTCTTCAAAGCAGAAATATGTATGTCTAGCTGTTGAAGACTGGGACTTACTAAATTCCTATTGATGGGCAGATATAAATTGATCTTTTCCCCCCAACTCTAACGTATGAGGAAAGGGGGCTGATGATGTTTTCCTTTTTGTTTGAATTTACCTATGGCATTAGCATAGCAAGTGGATATTTCTACTTTTGTGGTGGGGGAGGGGAATGCTATGGAAGTATGTAATAATTTCTAATGTATATTTTCAATACATAGTAATTTTTTCAAATAAACGTTTTTTGCTGTCCTTAGGTTCTACTTGTGAAATATGGGGCCACAGGAAGTAACACCTTGGTTTGGTTTGGAAGACCATGTGAACTAACAGGGCAGCTTAGCATTACTCCAATTTGGCCCAGCCAATAGGATCAATATATATACACATATATATAGATATATACATATATATATCTATCTATATATATACCTATGTCTGTACAGCTACTATTATTGAATGCTTCCTATGTGCCATGCTCTAACCTCACAACAATGAAAGGTGGATGTTAGCCCCACTTTAGATGAAGTTAAAAAAACTCAGCCTCAAGTTAAATGAGTTGTTTAAGGTCTAAAGCTTATCAGAACAAGAATTTATAATCCTTTCTGTCCAGCTCTGAAGCCCACACTGTTACATTGCCTTCTTAAATAATAGTTACCATTCAGTAGAATCTCAGCTAGTAAGTCTATTAAGTAAACCACCAAGAATCTTCACAGTAGTCCTGCCAGGTATGGACTTTTGCCTCCATTTGACAGAAGACCAAGGACTTGCCTTACTTAGATAAGTCATTCTCAAGCTTCATTGTGCATGCAAGTCACCTGGGGATCTTGTTAAAATGTAGATTCTGATTCAGTAGATCTGGAGTGGGGGTTGACATTCAACATTTCTAACAGGTTTCCAGATGATACCAGTGCTTCTAATTTGTGGACTACACTTTGAGTAGCAAGGCTCTTGATCTTCACTGTCTGATACAGTAGCCCCTACTCAGATGTGGCCACTGGACACTTGAAATGTCGCTAGTCCAAATTGAGATGTGCTATAAAATACACACTAGATCTCAGATATCAAAGTACAAAGGTATGAATGAAAAATAATCTCCATTTTTAAGTATTGATTACATGTTAAAATGGTCATTTGGGGGTTAAAAATATTAATTTCACCTGTTTTTATTTTTCTAACGTGGCTACTAGAAAATTTACTTTGCTTGCATTTGTGATTTGCATTATATTTCTGTTGGATGGTGCTGCTCTAGACCATATTCCATCCGTAAAAGACAAGCAAAAGCAAGACTTACTGGCAATTAAAAGGAATGGAGAGAATACCTCAAGGGATTAAAAACATTAGTGTGACAGGCCTGACATTTGGACATGCTCTAGAGCTTAACCAGGATGTTAATAAAAGTAGATCTTGGATCTGATACGTGTTCTATTCACTATTCAGAGCTAGGCAAGGTGCTACCTTTGTAAAGGTGGCCTGTTGCCCAGGATCATACCCAAAGCTCTGATTTCTGAAATTTATCAAATGAAAAAGGCAGATTCAGTGCAGATTGTTTTGTGTTGTAGAAGTAGAGCTTTAATGTCATTTGGGGGAATAGTAGCACACTCTGCCAAATTCCTAGTACAAGTAAATAGCCTTACATGTCAAACCTAGCTTATATCGTTAGTCAAACCTGAATCTAATTTGATCACCCCCCACTGTCACCACCCCCTTGTTGCCATGGTGCAATGCTATGTCAGAAAGCGGCATCTGGAGTTATTCTTCAAACATCCCACCTGTTCTGATCATTTTGCAGGGCAAATCTTCCTTCAGAGCAACTTCTGACTACTTCTCTTTTATAAACAGTGTACTTTTGAAGCTAAGATTTCATTTTCCTAATCCTTTTTTTTCTTTCAGGGTTCTCAATTTCCTCTGCTGGTGATTTCTGTAAACACATATTTCTTGTTTGATCTGAACAAGTTATTGTAGTCATTCAAATAGTTATGAAAGTTTAGTCCTTATTTTAATGATTGAAACAAATAGTGAAAGTCAAGAATTTAAGACCAGTGTAAAATAGTGTGGTAACTTGTGTGTGTGTTTAACCTACGTGTAAGATTAGCTTTTTTAAAATCACAATCCCTTGTTTCTTCTTAGAATTCAGTTACTGAGTCATTATGAGCTGTGGACAAGTGACTCAATTCTGCTAATCCTCAGTTTACCTCTTTAAAACTAGGCCACCCTCCCTACATAATGCTTGTAAGAATGAATAAATCAGTATTTCTCAGAAGTATGGTCTATGGACCCCTGCCCCAGAGTTCCCTGGGGTATTCGCTAAAATGAAAATATTTGTATCTCACCCATATTTACTGAATCAGAATCTTTTAGTTTGTTAGAATTACATGATAGTCTGACATTAGGCCAAGTTTTCTTTTCATATATATATATTTTTTTTTAATGCTGATCTATTCATTTATTCATTTGAAAAAATGTCCATTGAACATTTAACATGTGCCAAATGCTAGGTCTTCAGCAGTGAACAAAAGATAATATTTGCCTTCAAGGAGCTCACATTCAAGGCACGTGAGAGACATGTAAGTATATAGGACAGTAAGTCAACAAGCTAAGTTCACATAGTGATAAAGTCGAGCAGGTAATAAGATACTGGGGAGTGGAGATGGAGACAGTTAGATTTTTTAATTAATTTAGGGGATCACAGAAGACCTCTCTGAGGAAGAGACGTCTGAGCTGAGAAGTATGACAAGAAGGAGCTAATCATGCAAATATCTAGTAAAAAGGGTCTGAGGAATGGAAAAAACAAGTACAAAGCCTGAGATGGCAAATGTTTGGCACATTCTAGGGACAGAAAGAAAAAAAGAGTGAAGGCCAGGTGGCTTGTGCATAGTGAAGAGGTGGGAAAAGTGAGTTTAGGAGAGAGAAGTGGCAGATCACCTAGGCCTTGTGGATCATGGAATTTGAATTTTACTTCAGTTAACAGAAAGCCATTGATTAAGCATAAATCACACGTCATCTGATTTATATTTTGAAGAGCGGACCCTTGCTGCTTGATGGGCCCAGTGTGTGGCGCGTGGATCATAGTGGGAGCAAGAGTAGAGCAGGGGGTCCATCAGCACCGTTAAAGTCCAAGTGAGAGATGGTGGCAGTAGCGTTAGTAATGATGATAAGAGGTTGGATACAGGGGCTACTTGGGGGTAGAACTGATGCTTATGCATTTGGTGCTGGGGAGTAAAGTCAAAGATAAATTCTTCCTAAGGTTTTGCCTGAGCAACTGAATGAATGGGGACATATAGGAGAGGAGCAAGCTTGGGGCGGGTGGGGAAATCAAGAGTGCTGTTTCAGACAAGTTTGAGAGGCCTCATGAGATGCACAAATAAGCGATCAGACACATCAGTCTGGGCTCAGGGGAGTGGTCAGGACTGAAGATATAAATAAAGTTGGGGTTCTACAGTACAAAGTTGATATTTGGAGCCCATGACTGTATGAAATTACCTAGGAAGAGTGTATATAGAAAAGAGAGGTGGCCTCGGGCCTTCCCACACTTACTATCAAATGAAAGAGGAATGGATGTTGAAGTCAGAGATAAAACCAGGAGAGTATAAGCCTAGAAGTGAAAATGTTGAGAAGGGAGTAGTGAAGTGTGTTGAATGCTTCAGACTGGATGAGGACAGATAATTTGGCAAGTAGGAGGTTCCCTATCCTATGTAAAGAGTATAAATTCCAAATGCTTATGGTAACTGGGTTCTTGGGGTCAAGGAGTATTTTCGTTCATTTTTTTATTCAAACATGCAAAAGTAGAATAGAACAAATCCTCATATACTCGTTATTAATTGTGATAGGCTGAATAATGGCCCCCCAAAGACGTCCAAGTCATAACCCCTGGAATATGTTACTTTACATGGTAACAGGGGCTTTGAAGATGTGATCAAATTAAAGATCTTGAGATGGGGAGGTTATCCTGAATCATCCAGAAGGGCCCAATATAATCATAAGGGTCCTTCTAAGAGGGAGGCAGGAATATCAGACTCAAAAGTAGATGTAGTAGGGGAGGGTATAGCTCAGTGGTAAAGTGCATGCTTAGCATACACAGGGTTCAATCCCTAGTACCTCTGTTAAAGTGAAACAAATAAATAAACCTGATTATCTACCCCCTCAAAACACACACACACACACACACACCAAAAATTAATTAAAAAAAAAAAAGCAGATGTGATGATGGACCCAAGAGGTTGGAGAGATGCAATGAAGGATCCACAAGCCAAGGAATACAGGTGGCCTCTAGATGCTGAAAAAGGCAGGGAAATGGATTCTTTCCCAGACAGACAGAAAATACATGAGAATGAGAAGGCATGAGAAGTGTTAAAGAGAAGGAATTAGCTCTCCCAGTCATGGAAGTGCTTGAGACATTTGGCATCTTCAGTCTTGTAGAGTTAGTGTGCAGCTTTTTTCTGGTCTTGAGATTCTCACCACTGCCTTTTTAGTGTTAAACTTAGCTTTGATCTTCTAGAGTCCTGTAAGTAATATCGTGTCAGAATAAATAGAACATCTTACCAGAAGGCCTTGCTCTGTTTCTAGACCTTCCACTGAAGATCTTCTCATACCTTTGGTCTGGGAATAACATGAAGGCCTGGCTTTGGAATACATTTATAAGAGAATACTCTGGCAACATGCTGTATAACTTCTGGGAAGTAAAGAGCAGTGACATAGCTTTTCTGGCCACCTTTAACCATATGTCTTTTGCCATCTTTTTTTTTTTTAATTTATCCTAAAACCTAAGTGAATAGTTCTTAATATACCAGGTGTTGAGCCCTTGCTTTACTTGTACTCTCTCAATCGGGGAAGAGAAATTACATGGTGGAATTCCTAGATTGGCCTCACCTGGCTGAATTTTGACATCCTGCTTTTATGGTCTTACTCTGAGTATCTGTAGCAAAAACTCCCCTTCTGTTTCTGCTTCAGCCTCGTGTTCCTGTCTCAGTTCTCAAAGATGATTCTTTGGGTTCTGAAGGATCAGCTCTAGACTAGGAGTCAGAAAACCCAAGCTCTAGTCCATTTCTGTCACTTACCAGCAAATCTATTCCCTTCTCTGGGCCTTGATTTCCTCATCTGTGAAAGAATATAATAAACACACTTGCTTGATAGGATTGTTACAGGAATTAAATGATACAATGTGAGTGAAAGTGCTTTAAACCATAGAGTTTCTTTGTAGAATCTTACAACATTATCACAGCTCTTCATTTTATAGATGCGGAAACTAGGGCTTAGAGAGAGGAGGCTTATTCATTATGATGGTTAATTTTATGTGTCCAGTTGGCTAGGCTGTGGTGCCCAGTTGTGTGGTCAAACACCAGTCCAGGTGTCACTGTGAAAGTATTTTGTAGATGTGATTAACAGTTAAACCAGTAGGTTTAACCAGGTTTTGAATAAAACAGATTACTCTCCCTGATGTGGGTGACCCTCATCCAATCAGCTGTAGGCGTAAGAGAAAAGATTGAGATCCCTAGAATGAATTTTCTCGCTCTCAGTACGTACGTACACACACACACACACACACACACACACACACACACACACACACACACACACCCTATTGGTTTTGTTTCTCTGGAGAACCCTTACTAATACATTCATTCTTTTGCTCATATGGCAAACAATTATTGGGCGCCTACTGTGGGGTCTGTTAGAGCAAATAAGACAGGGTCCCTGCCCTCAAGTAGAGAGCAGACAAGTCACTTCCCAAGTACAGCTTAGTGTGGTCAGTACTCTGATTTGGGTGTACTTTGAGAGCTTTGGGACCACAGTGAAGGAATGCAAAAATGGGTAACCAAGAGCTGTAAGGCAGGAAATGCTTCCTAAAAGAATGATGCTTGAGTGAGTTTTGAAGGATGAATATGAATTAGCAAATCAAAGAGGGGGCCACCCATCTTGGACCCTATGGAGGATGGAAAAGAGTGGCAGCGTTTCCACATGCGAGGCCCCTAGAAGTTCTGGAGCAGTGGGAGTTGCAGAGAGCTGAGTGATGAAACTAGAGCAGTCGGCAGGGACCATTTAGGGGGAAGCCTTGATCCTGAAAATCACAGGGAACCACACAGGGGATTAAAGCAGGATGACGGAGATCTGTGTTTTAGAAAAATGTCTCTGGCTACTAGGCGACCAGGAGCAGCAGTCCAGTGAGGAGCCAAGGGAGGCCTGAGGTAAGGTGCAGGGATGCAGCAGAGGGATGGCAGTGTGATGTGATCACTCACTCAGTACATATTTGTTGAGCATCTGTTACGAGCCAGGCACTCTGCTGTGGGGATCCATGGGGAACACAGACCCTGCTGCTGTGGAGCTTGGTAGTGGAACTGAAAGGATTTGGTGTTGACCTATGGGAGAGGAGTGGTCAAAGACGACTTCAAGTTTTCTTGCCTGAAATAAGTAACCACTGAGATGGCAGCACTGGAGCAGGAACAAGTTTGGGAGTCAGATGAGTTCAGTTTGGGGTTTGTATACAGAGTCTGAAGTGGTAACACAAGATGAAACTCCTGGAGACTACTGATCTGTTAGTCTGAGGGGCAAGAGAGCTATAGGCCTGGGAGAAAGATTGGGAAGAAGCTGGGGGGTGAGGGATGGGTTTGGGGAATGAAGTCATGCAGGAAGAACAGACTTCAGGTTAAGGACCTGGAATTGTTGGCAAAACGTTGTGTGTTTGGATCAGGTGGGTTCCGCCATCCTGTGGAGTAGATCCATAGCTGTCATAACATTCTCAAAGGGGAGAAAATATGTGCCCCATCCCCAATTATGAACCACTGAGATAAAATGGGGTGAGCAGATGGCTAAAAATGGAGCCCCAGGGAATGGCAACATTTAAAGTGAATCAGAGGAAGAGGCACCTGAGAAGAAATGGTCTAAGAAGGAGGAAACCAGAACAGCGTACTATTATGGAAACCAAGAGAGGGGAGTGTTCCAAGACAGTGGAGGTGCTCTGCCATACCCCCAGAGCAAAGAGGACAGGGAAAACAGATCGTTACAAGCAATTTGATTTGGAGTTGACAAGATAGCTAGAGAAGAGGCTGACATAGAAGGAAGCTGTTTTAATATCAGAAGAACCATGACATGATGTGTTACAAGGAACAAACCAGAAGAGAGGGAAAGCCATCTCTGGCCACCAGGGCTCCAGGCTGCATCAGTCCTCACTCTTTAGGAAAGCAGTGGCCATTCCAACTCAACAGCGGCTAATAAGGAACAAGAGGAAGCCAACTGACAAGCAAGTGAAGGCAGCCCTGAGCAGCTCTGCATGTAGGCTTGTTCAGAAGACTCAAAACCTTAATCCCAGGAGGAACAGCCAGTGACCTGGGAGCTGTGCAGCTTGAGAAGCCTCAGGGGAAGATGGTTAACTGTTTTCAGAGGAAAGACTTTTCTGGGGCAGAGGGAACAGATATGCTTCATGGTTCCAGAACTAATTAGAGAGAGATTTGATTTGGTAGCAGAAGAAAATGTCTAAACTTGCAGCTATTAAGAGAGGTAGTAAGCTCCTCTTCTTCAGAAGTGTGCAAATAGAAGCTGGGTGATTATTTGGCAAGGGTGGTACACAGACAATGCAAACATCAGGTGAGGTTTGGATTAGATGACCTTTCCAGGCTTGGGATCTCTAACACTTATCAGATTTCCCTGGTCATCTCAAAAGTTTTTGTGAAATGGTCAAAAAGAGTGTTTTAATTCATTTTATTAAAAAATTATGCCACATAATGCTCATGAGGTTCAGAACATACAGGGATAACAAGATAGCTAGTGTTGTAGCACTTGGAAGGGAAATTACTGCCTTAGAGTTTGGATCAGTGGTCCCCTGAAGTTCCCAAATGTCACTCAAGGAGCCTGTAAAAAAACGCAGGTAAACTCTACCCCTCCATTCTAATTCTGAAACAAAGAGTTTTTGTTTATAAACCAACAAAGTAGGTAAAATGGAATCATAAAAAATAATTCAAAAGAAATCAGAGAAAAGGAAAAAGAAGGAAGAACAAATGGGGCAAATAGAAAACAAATAACAATATGATTTCAATCTTATCAATAATCACAATAAATGTAATGTAAATGGTCTAATATCCCAATTAAAATGCAGAGGAGACTGAGAGATTGAATAAAAAAGCAAGACTAAAAAAAAAAAAAAAAAAAAAAAAAGGAAGACAACTCAATGCTGACTAAAAGAAGCACATTTTAAATATAAATATACAAATAGGCTAAAAGTAAAAAGATGGAAAAATGCACCATGATGACATTAATTAAAAACAAAACTAGTGTTGCTAAATTAAAATCAGACAAACAGATTTTAGAACAAGGAATACTACCAGATATAAAGAAGATCAATAAATAATGGTAAATGGGTCAGTTCATCAAGGTGATATAACAATCCTAAATGTTTATATATCTAATAACAAAGCTTCAAAATGCATGAAGCAAAAGCTAATAAACCTGCAAGGAAAAATAGACAAATCCACAATTCTAGTAGGAGATTTCAATACCCCTCTGTCAATAACTGACAGAACAAGTAGGCAGAAAATCAGCAAGCATACAGTAGACTTGAGCAGTGCTATGCACTAACCTGGTTTATAGAATCTCACAGCAGCAGAATACACATTCCTCTCAACTACACACAGAATGGTGTATTTCTAGCAAGATCAACAAAGAAAGAAAGAGAAAAGACATCAGTAAAAGTGTTAAACCTCCAGCTACACTGATCAGGAAAAAAAGAGTGCAGACACCAATCACCAATATCAGGAATGAGAGAGGCAGTATTACAGGTTCTACAGCTGTTAAAAGGATGATAACGGAGCATGACAACCAACTTTGTGCCAATAAATTCAACAACTTTCAAGAAATTGATAAATTCCTTGAAAGACATTATGAAAGTTCACTCAAGAAGAAACAGATAATCTGAATATTCGTGTATCTATTAAAGAAGTTCAATCTGTAGTTCAAAACCTTCCCACAAAGAAAATTCCAAGCCCAGATGGCTCCACTAATGAATTTTACCAAACATTTAAGAAAGAAGGAATATCAAGTCTACACAAACTGTTCCAGAAAACTGAAGAGAAAGGAACAATCCCTACCCATTCTGTGAGGCTAGCATTACTCTCACAAAGACATTACAAGAAAAGAAAAATGCAGGCCAATATCCCTCATGGACACAGATGCAAAAAGTCTGAATATAATTTTAGCAAACTGAATCTAACAATATATATAAAAAGGATAATACATTGCAATCCAGGAGGATTTATCACAGAAAAGCAGGATTAATTTAACATTTGAAAATCAACTTATATAATTCATCACATTAACAAACAAATAAAACATACATTATCCCAATAGACACAGAAAGCAGTTGACAAAATTTGACATCAATTCTGATAGAAACTTTCAACAAAGTAGGAATAGAAGGAAACATCCTCAACTTGATAAAGGCCATCTATAAAAACCCACAGCTAACATCATCCTTAATGGTGAGAGACTGACTGCTTTCTCTTCAAGATCAGGAACAGGCAAGTATGTCTAGTCTCACCACTTCTAGTCAACATTGTAAATGGCCACTGAAGTAAGAGAAGAAATAAAAGGCATCTAGATTGGAAAGAAAGAAATAAAACTGTCTTTATTCATATACGATATGATTATATGTGTAGAAAATCTGATGAAATCTATGAAAAAAGGAAATCTACTAGAATTAATAAGTGACTTCAGCAAAGTTAAATGATTACATGATTGATGTACAAAAATTAACTGTATTTTAATATATTAACAATGAAATACGGGGAGCTAAAATTTAAAAATACCACTTTCCATAAAAAATATGAAATACTTAGCGGTAAACCAGACAAAGGAAGTACAAACTTTTACACTATATTATAACATTACTGAAAACTATATTATGACATTGCTAAGAAAACTAAAGGAGAACTAATGAAAGGAAAGAGCTAATGTAATCATAGATGAGAAGACTCAAAATGGTTAAGATGTCAGTTTTCCCCAAACTTGATCTGTAGTTTCAATGTAATCTCAATCAAATTCCAGCAGAACTTTTCTATAGAAATCAGCGAACTGATTCTAAAATTCATGTGGAAAGGCAAAGAATCTAGAAGAGCCAAAACAGCTTCGAAAAAGAACAAAGTAGGAAGAACTAACACTACCTGATTTCAAGGCTTACTATAGAGCAACAGGAATCAAGACAATGTGGTATTGGCATCAAGACTGACAAATAGATCAATGGAACAAACAGACCATAAATATATGAATTACTGGTTTTTGACAGAGATGCAATGGCATTTCAATAGAGAAAGGATTGACTTTTCAACAAATAGTGCCTGAACAACTGGATTCCATGCGTAAAAACAAAACAAAAATTTTTGATTCATTCCTTGCCCCATATATAAAAAAAAATTAATTCAAAGTGAATCATATACATAATTATAAAATCTAAAACACTGAGATTGCCTCAGAACTGGAGAAGTCAGGACAGATGTTCAACTCTGTGAAAGGACTCTGAAAGCACTCATGGACTTCCCTAATGCCTCTTCTTCCAGCTGTATTATGGACAGGATAGCTGTTCCAAATGGGAAATACTGACACTATAAGCAGTGTGTCTAGGTTATACTTACAGTTCTATCCAGTTCTGTCTAGGTCACAGCAGAATTCCCTTCAGCAGTTTCACACTGAATATCTGATTCCAAAACAGAGTAGTTCAACATGGAGGACAAGGCACTGGACACTCCTGGATTCTTTTTCTAGGCTTTAAAATGCTTCACTGAACAAGTCTAGTTGCTCAATTTCTTTGCTGGAATCTCATCACTAGTTAAATGAATTCAGCAGTATTAGCTTCAAAGTGATATTGTGAAGCTCACTTAATGAATGTCTTATTTATAAATCCTTACAAAGAATTGTTTTACCTCAAACCTTCAGGATGAAACCAAATTGAACTTGAATCTTTTTGTGTTAATGGCTTTTCAAAGAGTCTCTTTTTCTCCCAGTGGAGAAATCAGCATAAACACTATTGGAATTTATCTAAACAGAAGAATGGGGCGTTTTTATCATTCCACAATAAAATGGAATTTTTCTTGGAAAGGAAAAAAAAAAGGCCTAAAACAATAAACCTTCCAGAAGAACATATAGGATAAAGTCTTTGTGACCTTGGGTCAAGCAATTGCATAAATACACCAAAAGCAAGATCCATAAAAGAAAAAATTTGATAAATTGGACTTCATCAAAATGAAAAACATTTGCTTTTTGATAGACACTGTTGAAAGAATTAAAAGATAAGCCACAGACCGGGAGAAATATTTGCAAATCTTACATCTGATAATGAGTGTGTATTTATAATATGTAAAGAACTCTCATAATCCAATAATGAAAAAAACAATCAATTAATAAATTTTAAAAGATTTGAACAACTCTTCACCAAGAAAGATAGATGGATAGCAAATAAGCATATGAAAATGCTCAATATCATTAGTCATTAGAGAAATGGAAAATAAAACCACAATGAGATGCTACCACACACCTATTAGAATAGCTAAAATTAAAAAGACTGAACATACCAAATGTTGGCAAGAATATAGAGCAACCAAAATCTCATACTCCAGTGGTGGGAATGTAAAGTGACACAAACCACTTTGGAAAACAAGTGGTATCATAAAAGTTAAACATACACCCACCACAGACAGCCATTCTACTTTCCAAGATAAATGGAAACGTATGTCTATATAAAGACTTGTACATAAATGTTCAGAGCAGCTTCATTTGTAATAACCCAAACTGGGAATAACCTAATATCTATTAGCAAATGAATGGACAAGTAAAGAGTGCATCTCTTCAGCCTGGAATTCACAAATTATGGTACATTCATACAATGGAATACTACTTAGCAATAAAAAGGACTGACTATGGACATGTTACTACATGGATAAATCTAATAATAGTTATTCTGAGGGAAAGAAGCTAAGGAGACCAAAAAAGAAAAAAAAATATGCTGTAAGATTCCACTTATGTAACAGTCTAACATTCTAGAAAAGTGCCAACTAACTTGTACTGATAGAAAATAAATTAGTGGTGATTTGAGAATGGGAGTGAGGATCAGGGAGGGGTGCAAGTGAGGGATTACCAAGGGGCACAAGGATTCTTAAGGATGATGGACATGAAAGTATGTGTCAAAACTTATGAAAGTGTATATTTTAAATATGTGTAGTTTATTGTTTGTCAATTATACTTCATAAAGCTGTTTAAAAATACTCACTATACACTTAAGACCTGTGCATTTCACTGAATGTAAATTACAACACAATAAATATTAAAAAAAAAAAGACTCAGAGAAATCACTTCTACCTGGCCTGGAGTTGCTGAGTGGCCCTCAGAATCCCAGTGACAGCCACCATGCAGTGCCACTCTGGGCTGGTCCCTTCCCTCTCTGCCTCTCAGGGAAGCAGTATCTTCCTATCAAAAGCCTGGCTGGGTTCTGAGCTCCTTACCTGCTCTGATGTCTGTGGTTCAGTGAGTCCTAGGATGAACTGAGAGTCCCAGACAAACAGTGATGGCAGAAGGTTAAACCCGACCAGACTTCTAGCCCAAACCCTGGGGGCAAGGCTGAGCCACTTTAAATTCCATTCATCTATCCCTGTGTGTTTGCACAGCAAAGAACCTGTTGTATTTAAGGTACTGATCTTAGAGCCGGGGCCAGGGAGGCTGGAAGATGGCAAATATTGACGCTGGCTGCCTGGGTTCTTGCTGCAGGTTGTGGCATTAAATCCCCCGCTGTGCTGATGTGAACCAGGGGAGGGGCCTGGCTGGCCGCCCTGGGCTCTGTGTCTTTCTGGACCCAGCTTATGGAATGCTGTTTGGGAGGCTGCTACATACAACACCTGCTTCTTTCTGAAAGAAGAACCAAATAAACCAGAAAAGAACAAACACCATTCTTCTGCCAGAACCAGCCACCTCCCGTTTACAGGCTGTTGCCCCCTGTCTTGGGCTCCAGCTTCCTCTTCTAGGGAGTCCTGGCTGAGAAAGAATGAGCCGTCAAGGAGTGGGGATGGTGGGTTCTGGATCCAGGCCTATCAAGGTTTGACCCAGGCTCCACTGGAAGCATTCAAGCAGAGGCTGAAAAACTTTAAAGCAGGAGAGGCAATTCCTACTCAGAGATAATGGTATGTAGACCCCACTAGACAATCTCGAAGGCTCCTTCCTGCTCTTGTGTACTTGGATTCATAGCTCACATGCAGGGTTATCAGTCCCATTCCAACCAGCCTCCCACTCTGGCCTGGGTGACCCACTCAGGGTCCAGGACAGGAATATTCGTCGGACCAATCAGAGCAGTGCTGCACGTGATCCTGGCAGAGGCTCCTTGGAATACAGCTGCAATATCTGAAGACAGTCGAGGGGCAACGCCACCACCCAGGGCTGCAGAGCGGGCACGTACTCACTGAGGAGACAAGAGCCGGCAGAAGAGCCGCTGCTGTGTCCTGGAATGCCCCATGCTCCAGGGCACTCCCTGAAACCTACCATTGCCTCCCAGAGCCCCACCCTGCCTGACATGGGTTGACTGTATACCTTATTTTCCTGCAGAAGAGAGAAACTAGACTCCCCAGCTCATAGGCTGTGTAACCTCAAGCAAGTCTCTCACCCTGTCTGAGCCTCAGTTTCCTCATCTGCTCAAGGCTGTTGTTAAGGAAGTCAGGCAAAGTGCCAGGCCCACGGTTAGTGTTCAGATATTAACGGGTGCACGTTGTCTCCCCCAGCCCGTCCTCCTCTATCATCCGGACTCAGCCTTACCTGACTGCTGTTGACTTCCTGGGGGCGCCTCACAAAGTTCCCTCCTTTGCCCTGGACCCTGGGCCTCCAACATTCTTCCCTGCACATTCAGCCTTCACCTGCTGAAACCCTGTCCATTTTTTAAGTCCTGCTTCAATACTGCCTCTTCTAAATCTCCCTTGATTCTTACTCCATCCATACCACCCCTTACAAAAAGAAACCTCCCCAGGTCCCCAGCACTTCCTTTTAGCATCATCATGATGTGAGTCCCGGGGTTAGGATGTATGTTCGACTTACAATCTCCCAGCAGAACCTGGCACCCGGCCAGCCCCCAGTAGTGCTCAGAACATGTTTGTGGGTTGAACACCGGGGAAGACATTGGAAGGAAACTCTGAGGTAGTGAAAGAACTCTAGTTTTAGAGTCAGGAGACCTGGGTTTACACCCAAGCTCCCTTCTTCTCACTCATTGTATCCCTTCTCCCCAGTCTCTCTGGCCTCAGTTTGCCTACATATAAATTGGGGCCAGTGATTCCTGCCCTATATCCCTTGTAGGGTTGTTGAGTGGTGCAGAGATGAGGGAAGCCCAGGTTCAAATCCCAGTTGTACCATGCTCATACTCCTCACAAGACTGTGCTCTGGGCCTCAGTTTCCTCATCTGTGCCCTTGAAGGTAAATTCCCCACCACAGAAGAACAACCCTCCAGAAAGAGCCACTTGGGGTGGTAGTGAGCACCTTGCCGCTCGAGACACTCAAGCAGGAGTGGAAAACTTCTTCCTAGGTTGCAAGAAGGGAATGCAGGGGGAACCTCGGAGATTCTCTGGTCAACTTCTGCCCTATGGCCAATGCCTGGCCACCTGCCCCAGCCCAGCCTGCGCCCAGACCCCCACCTGGGCTCAGTTCGTCTGAGCAGTCCCCGCAGTTGTTGATCCCATCACACTTTTGGTCGGAGTAGATCCAGGATGCGGGGTCTCCACAGCGCTCCACGAGGAAGCTGGGGAGGCTATGGGGCACATCTCCTACAGAGGGACAGATGAGGCATGGAGGAAGTCCACATCTGGCTACCACTGTCCAGGGCTACCTGGAGGTGGATTGTCTTAGCCACCCTGGCAGCTGTCAAACTTGGGGTCATTGCACATCCATGCCAGGAAGGGCACAAGGAGAAGGTTTCTTGGGAAGAGGTCAGCCCAAGGGGACAGAAGGGTCCTTTCCTTGTACACCCAAAAGGATGCTCAGAGCCGCCTTGCCTTTCCGCACTCCCTCCCTCCCTCCTCTTGCACCTGCCTTCCCACTCCACACCATTGCTTGCACTATTCTTCCCTCCAGAAATGTCCTCCTTGACACCTGTCCAAAACCATTCCACCTACAAGTCCAGGTTCAAGTTCTTTCACCTCCAGGAAGCCTCCTCTGACTAGAACATAACAGGAATAAATATGAAGTCTTGCACTTGGGCCCCAGAACTCGGGTGATGTGGGTTCACATGCTTTGTGAGAGGGAGTCAGAGCACCCTTGCGGAAAGTGAGTTCTGTATTAGGCAGCAGTGTGATAGGGCTACCAGAAATTAACACAAACTCAGGCCACATCACTAGAGGTATAACCCAGACCGGGAAGGGGAAAAGCCTTTGTTCCTTGGACTGACCAGAGCCAGCCAGAATTGTCATGGATGCTTCTGGAACCAGTCCAGGGAGAGGGACATGGGCAGTTGGTATGGGTTCTGTGGAGTGCCGGTGGAGTGGAAGACCAGTCACAAGGGAGTGACTGGGAGTTCAGAGGGTGGCCGGGGGAGGAGGACACTTATGGTGGGCAGGAAAGCAATCTCAGAATCCATGCAGCACCATCATTGTGGGAAGCAGATGAAAATGTGGCTCATGGTGGGCAGAGGCTGATGAAAGGGCAGAGCTGGGACCAGTCAAGTATACAACTAGCAGGGAGGCAGCTCCAGAGTCAGTACAAGGGAGACACTCCCAGGGAAAAACCAGGCAATGATGAGAGCAGCTGCCTCAAATTGCAGTGAGCTCCCCACCTGCCAGGAGTATGCAAGTAGAGGCTGGGTGGCAGGGGGGATTTGGGCATGAGCCAGGACATGGACTAGATGAATTGTAAGATCTCTTCTGGTCTTGAGGGCCCAGGATGCAATGACCCTCCCATAAGCTACCCCACCCCACCCACTCCAACCCACTGGGCTTTCCTGCTCCTCTATGCAAAGTGCTATACTCCTCTTTCTTGAGAACTGTCAGGTCCTTAAAGTCTGAGACTTGACCTTCCCATTCATTCATTCATTCATTTCATCATTTATTCAGTAAATCATTCTGGATACCTCTCTGTGCAGTACCCTGTGCCAAGCACTGGGCCCCAAGATCAAGCTGACTAGGTTTGCTCCAGAGGAGTTCACAGTCTGATGGGGGTGGCAAACATGCCCATGAGAGCAACAACCAATATGACCAGGGCTGGGACACAGAAAATCACAGAGGCTGTGAGAGGCCAAAGGAGGGACTTTAATCTAATTTGGGAGTCAGGGGAGGCTTCCTGGAGTGGGTAACACTTGACCTCTGCCTTAACGGTTGAATATAGCTTCTCTGGGCATGGTGAGGCCCAGAGTGAAGGCTTTCCCTAGTGTGGGCGCAGATGTGTGCGTGTGACTGGGACAGAATGGGGGCGGGTGTTTCTGGCAGTGAGCACCCTGTAAGCAGAGGCCTGAGAACATGAGGAGGCCTGGTATATTCAAGGTGGTCAGGCTTCAGGATGGCCGCAGGGGGAGCTGGAGTTGGGGGCAAATCCAAAGGGGCCCTGGAGTAGGTACTCACGGCACAAGGCCTCCTCCTCGTCCTCGCCGTGGGCACAGGTGCGGACGCCGTCACAGACCCTGCTGGCCGGGACGCAGCTCCTCCGGTCATGGCACAGGAAGCCTGTCCTGTTCATCAGTGTCACACAGGCCTGGGCCCCTAAGTGGGTAGGGTGAGCCCCAGAGGGGTCAAGGGTGGTGCTCACTAGAACATCACCAAGTTCTCCCTGCTGAGCCCCACCCCAAGCTGTGGTGAGCTGCTGGGGCCGTGGGGAGGACACTGGGCTTGGCACCAGAGATGGGGTCCAAGCCCCAGCTCTACTGCTTGCCAGCTGTGTGACCATCGTGAGATGACCTGACCTTTCTGTGCCTCAGTTTCCTTGTCTGCAAAATGGGGATCATAGAACACTTTGCCAGGGAGATGATTACATAAAGGCCTGTGTGAATAACCCTAGAATGTAGAATGTGCAGGGTAAGTCGTGGTTCCCGCCTTTACTGAAAGCTTACTGATCATCTCATGGGAAGTGCCTGAAGACAGCTCCAGTCAATGAAGTGGCTTTCAAGATGGGGCTCCTGGTGCAGATGAGGATGTCAGAAGCAATATACTGGGGCCGGCCAGGGACCATTATGCCAGAATCCCTTACATTTGCAGGTTGCAAAGCACTTTCACATTTTTTATTGTATTGTTTCCCTAAACACCCCTGGGAAGTGTCATTATTCGACCTATTTTATAGATGAGAAAAGTAAGACCGAGAGAGGTGCAGCAGGCCCAGTCACACAGCTAATAACCCAGGCCTGCTGCCGTGGCTCCTTCCCGAGGCCGGGCCGCATTCCCAGTGTCCAGGAATGGTGGGAGCCATCTGACTGTGTCCATCCTGCTGAGAGTTTTTCCTTCCATCTCACAGGGGGAACGCCCAGCCCTAGGGCTGCCCAAAGAATCAGAGGAGAGAAACTGGTAGAGGAGCTGGGACGTCAGGCGCCACAGACTGTGCACGTGTGTGCACATGCCTGCGTGCAGGTTGGAGATGGGAGCAAGTTTGTGCCTGTGTGTTTGTGCACATGTGAACCACGTCTCATCTCCTGGAACTGCCTCAGCCAACATGAAGGGTCGATCCTCAGAGACACTCGCACTGTCACACACACATACATACACACATCGACACACTCTCACATACACAAATAAGCCCACATACGGGCACACACTCTCACACAGATGTATAGCTGCATGCAGACACATGCACACGCACCAAGACACATACACACTCACAGACGCACACACACAGGCAACTTCTCACGTGTTCACGTCTACCCTCAGTGCCCATGTTCCCGCGCAGGCATGTAGGGTACTGTGGACTGTGCCCCCTACCCTCACCTTTCCCCCTCACACCCTCGCCTGGCTACAGAGCCTTCTCTCAGAAAGGTAGCCCTGGTGACTCCCCGTCCCCAGCTTAATGCCTTCTCACAGCTCTCCGGATGGTGACCTCCCTCTCTTGTGTAGCCTTTGAGGCCCTGGGCCCCTGCCCCACCTGCTGCTCCTGCCCTTCGGGTCCATTGGCCTTCTCTTTACATTTCCTCCCACCCCAGGGACTCAGCACATGGTGTTCTTTGTGTCTGAACGCTTTTCCTGCCACCTCCTCTACTAAACAATCCTACTTTCCCTTCCTACCTCAGCCCCCTTTCATTTCTCAAGGTGCCCATCCTGACTCCTAGACTGGGTTAGAGCCCCTGCTCCAGACTTACAGAGCCCCCATTACCCATGCCTTAATGTAACGTCTGTGTCATTCTCCAAACTGTTAGCTCCATGGGGCAGGTTCAGTGTTGGGGCTCACCATGAAGCTGGACCTCAAGAATGTGTCGGACATGTCCCTGTCCTCTGTGGTGAAGGCAGACACACAGATGGACAGCACCACTCAGGGCAACTAGGCTGGGGAAGAGGAAGTATGAGATCTATGCGAGCTCTCAAACCAGGCAGGCAGGCAGAGAAGGCTTCCTGGAGGAGGTGGCAACAGAGCCAGGACTCTCAATAGCTCATGTTATAGATATGCAAATGGAGGCTCCGAACTGTGTATATGTCAGTGTCTGTGTATGTGTCCACAGGAGGAATTGTCCAAAAGTCACTTCGTGGAGAAGCCAGGCAGGGTCAGGTTTCCCCCATCTCTCTGAGCCCCCCAACCCCTCTGAGCAAGTTTGACCCCACCCTCTTGCCCACCCTGACCTGGCGTGCGTGGTGGGGGTCCAAGGATGGCGACCAGGGCAATCAGGGCTGCAAGAGTTGCCAGCAGGAGCAGCAGGAAGGCTGAGAGGAAGGCTCCTCGGTGTGAGCAGCAGAGAGGGCTGCAGTCTGCTGTGTGGGTGGGAAACCAGTGATGCAGCAGCCAGTGCTGGGGCCCGGGACCACTCCCCCCACCGTCCTGACCCTTACAAGCGGCCCCTCCTCACTGGTGTCTTGGGGGCAGGACAGGATTCCCTGGAGGAGAGGGCTCCCAAGCCCACCATGGTTCTCTCAGCTCTGCCTGTGGGCCCACCCCTACCAAACGCCAGTCCCTGGCCCAGGTCTAGTAGCTGGGGCGTGGCAGTCGGGATGAGTGTCCCAGGTCTCTGCTCTACCCCTCACCACCACCACCACCCACTGTCCTTCCATGAGGCTGTCTCCTCAGGAGGCAAGGAGAGATGGACACCTGCTTATTGAGCCCCTACCAGGGGACAGGAACTAAAGCAGGCTCTTCATAGACATTATTTTTATTTTTCAAGACAATATTTATTTTACAGATGAGGAAACTGAGGCTCAGAGAAACTGAGGCTCCAGGTGACCTCATGAGGAGCCGGGATGTGAATCTGCACCTGTATGCCGTCAAAACCAGTGCCCTTTCCATGATGCGAACTGATTGTTCATTCTGAAGCCACTAGGATGCTGGTTGGAATTCCAGCTCCACCACTTCCCAGCTGGGCCAAATTGAGAAGCCACTTTACTTCTCTGTGCTTGTTTCCTCATGTGAAAAATGGGGATAATAATCCTGCCTTAGAGTTGTCAAGAAGATTGACTAGGTACTATACTAGTAAGTGCTATAAAGGTTTTAGCTACTATTAGTGTTTTTTGAGCACCTACTACGTGCAATTCTACATCTTAAATACTGTGGAAATGACGGTGATAGGTGATGTCCTCCTCCATCAACTTACTTTTCCCTTTTAATTTTTGCTTGCTTGCGAAATAATGAAAGAAAGTTTTATTAAGGACCTACTAGGTGCCCTGCTCTATAGAGGATACAAATGCAGTCACAGCTCAGACCCTTGCCCTCCAAAACTTGCAGTTGCACTTAGAAGACAAGGTGTGGACAGGTGAAAAGAAGAGTATGGGCACACCTGCTGTCCTCTGGGGCACAGTTATCTCTGAGAGGTGGGCAGGAGTGTGTCTGATGCATCTGTGTCCTCAGCCTCCAGCCCAGAGGCAGGCACACCACAGGTGCTTTGTGAATACTCTGACCTAGAGATCCAGGAGACAGGGGAAGGCCCCAATTCAGGTCAGTAAAGGTTGTTTTCATACAGTCCACTCGCATGTCCAGAGCTGCCTACTCTGTGCTCACCTGTAGTCAGACCTGTGCCTGTCCTCCTGCAGCTCACGGAGCGAGGTGGCAAGTGTGGTTAAGGTAGCGTGAATAAGGTATGACAGGTATTTAGATGCGTGAAGGGGGTGGGATTTCCACAGGCCGGTGAGGGGAAGGGGCGAGGAGAGGGCATCCCAGGTAGAGAGCCCAGGAGGAGGAGAGGCCTGGATGGCACGTGGGGACAGCAGGTAGCCTGGTGTGGCTGGAGCCTGGGATGGGTGTGCGTTGGAAAGGGAGACGACGGCAGGAGATGCCACATAAATCTAAAACCCTTATTCCCTGCAGCCTTTGTCAGTGGCTCCCTTGTAAACTCTGGTAACCAGGGAGACAGCAAACGGGAAGCCCAGCAGGGAGAGGCGTCCGGTGCCAAGCAGCTGCTCCTCAAATATTTGCGCATCACAGACCGCAGGCGGGTGGGGTCACGGGAGAGATTCGGGCCCACGCCCAGGTGAAGGCTGCCCTTCAAAGCCAGGAAGCCCTTAGGTGCCCATTCCCTGAAACAGGCAGGAAAAGGAGGCCCTTGTTCCACACCCTGCCCGCAGTGAGTCAGGCTTGACATAAACAAACGTCAGTGTGGAGCAACTAAGGCCCTGGGACTCGGCAGCCGGAGGGACCCCAGTTCGAATTTGATCCCTGCCTCCTGCCTCCTGCCTCCAGTCTGTGTGGGATCCCTGCTTGGCCGAGCCACCCAGCCTCCCTGTGCCTCAGCTGCCTCATCTGTCCTTGCCCCCCAACAGGAGCCCCCTGAGAGAGGTCCCCGGGGTTGAAGGAGGCCCCACAGTGCCGGGCACATAATAGGGGCTTGATTCTTGGTAGTTATTACCAGTAGCTACCTAAATGATCAAATGAGGGCCAAATAGGGCACACAATAAGTGCTCAATAAATGTGTTCCTTCCTTTATTCCATAAAGGTAAAGCAAAATGTCCTGGTCACATGGTGAGCCAGTGGCAGAGAGCAGGTGCTAAGTAAGTATGTGATCCTGCCTACTTTATCCCATGGAAGTAAAGAGAATGACTCAGGTCACCCCCTGAGCCAGGGATTTGACTCCAGAGCTCTTTCCTCTGTAGGTTACAGGGGGCCCACTCTATGTGTATGTAGTGCATACAGTAGGTGCTCAACATGTGCTTGTGCATGGAGAGAATGAACAACCCTATTAAGCACAGGGTTGTCAGCTTGGCTGGCCAGGAAACTGGGGGTGGACGACTTTGACAAGGAGGCAGAGGTCTGAGAGACAGTGGGAGCCTCAGGGAGCCCCCTTTGTGTCTCCATGGCAACTGCCCAGCTTCAAGGGACCCCTGCCCCAGGCCCTCCGTCCTTTACCTTCCCCTGCAGGGAGGGCTTCGGTTCCAGCAGCAGCATTGCCATTGCCATCCACCTGCCCAAGAGAACAGAGTGAGGGAGGCTGAGGTGAGGTGAGGTCCCGAGGAGTCAGACTGAAGAGTTTTTCAGAAGCATCACCACTTGGGGGGAGCCACTGGCCCTCCCACTCCAGCATGTTGAACACCCCAGACTCATCATGCCTATTTCACTTTTCCACACCTTTGCCTGCACTGTGCCCTCTGCCTGGAATGCCTTTTCCTCCACCGTCCACTTGGCAAACATTCATCCCTCAAACCAGCTCAGGCTCCTCTCCTCCTCGGAGAGGTTTTCCCTGATGCCCCCTCCCATCATGTCTGTCATTCCCTCCTGGGACCCCTGTCCTCTCCTAGCACTCTCCGCCTGATTTGTGTACTTGGTTCACCTGTTGGGACCCCCTCCCACCTGGTAGAGAGTCTCCAGGGTGGTGGGGGAGCTGAGTCATCTCAGTGTCTCCCCTTTCCTGCCCACTCCCTAGCCCGGAGTTGGTGTCCGCAGGTCTGGAGCCGTCTCAGGGCAGCTCTTACCTGAGGGAAGACCTTGTTCATGTCTCCGGCTCCTCCGGCTCTAGCTCCCAGCTCCCAGCTCCCAGCTCCCAGGTCTAGTCTCCGGGCTCTGAGCATATGTAGAGGACTCAGCGCAGGTTCCCTGCCTTGTCACCAGGGGCAGCCAGGACGCAGGATGGCAGGAGGCCTGGCCTGGCCGCACCCTCCCTGTGGGCAGTCCCCTCTCAAGCAGCCTCCCACATAGAGGGAAGGACAGGAGGGCCCTGCTCCTGCCTGGCCCTCCCCACTCTGCAGTCTGACAGCCACATTCCAAGACTGGAATTCTTATCCCCATGTTACAGGCGAAGAGCCCAACGTTCAGAGACAGAGAAACTGCACTCAAGTCACACAGTGGAGACTTGGGGGAATGTTTAGAACCCAGGAACTTTTCAGAGTGTGATTTTTCCTATATATCAGTGAGGAGACTGGAAGATCTCAGGCCCCCAAGCTGCATGAAGATTCAGGCAGAAATACCCAGAATTAACGTTCCAGTGGCTAAAAAACAGGGGTCATTTTTTCATCGAAGTTTGTTCAATGAAACACATAATCTAGATGGAAAGACTATGCATCTTCCACTAAAATTAGAAAGCAAATATAATTTCAAATTATTTTCTTTTAAAAAGTGGCCATGCACATTTTTATTTTTCCAGAGATGGTGCCTGTGATGGGGGAAGGTTGGGTGCAGGTGGCTTACCTGAATAACCCCTTCTCCTTTGGACATGAGATCAGCAAATCTCAGCTTGAGTCAGACAGACCTGGGTTTTTATCCCAATTCTGCCAAATTAATACCTACCTAATCTAAGGTGGCAAGGCACAGCCTTTCTAAGTTCCTCATCTGAAGAACGGGGACAGGAATATTTATCTTAAAGAGCTGTGGTTAGAATGAAGACTTCCCATAGTGTTCTGCACCTTTGGAGGGTACAATATTGTTTCTGGATGCTTTGATTTGTTTATAATTACAAAGGGATCTGCTTGTGGGCTGGGACTGCTTCTTAGCCAGGGCCCAACTCTGGGTTGGACAATGCTAAGTGGGCACCACAACTAGACTGGCCCAGAGACCTGAGAAACTGGCTCCCAGACCTGCCTAAAGGGGAGGCCCAGTCCCTGCCTCAGCTTTTATCACTCCTCCCCTATGCCTTACATAACTCTGAGCACCCTGGCTGGCTGCCTCTCCTTTCTGAGATTCAGCTTCCTCAATTCTAAAATGGAGATGTTAACCCTCACCCAGTTTTCCTAGAGGATGTTGCAGGGACCCACCTAAGGTGATAGTGTGAGTGCTATAAAGAGCTTTGCAAAAGTCATAGGGAATCAATAGACAAACTTTATTGTGAAATATCTAAGTAGACACTATTACAAGGTAGTATTATAATAATGCTTAGTGCAGATGGTCCAAACTTTACTGACGTTTACATACTTAAGCATTATGAAATTATCAGCTGTGGGGCTCCAGTAATGACTGCACGATGTAGTATATATCTTGAGGTAACATTATCAAGAGCTTTTGTTGAAACCTCTCAATTCTAATCAGTTGCTGATTTCTTTCCACACAAGCCTTGAATTATTGCTGCAGTGTTGCAAAACAATGCAAGTATAAAAAGCACACAAGAAACAGTAAAATAAGCCCAAATAATTTAGAACTGAACAAGCAAACAAAAATACTTAACTCTTAAAATGACAAAGTAAAATTTGATAACCTCTACCAGGGGTTCAGTAAACATAGATGAGAAAAAATTTTTTCATTAACTGCTAGCTGAAATATAGCATTTCCTTCAATTATGAACACAGGTAACAATCGATAGTACTATTAGCAGTACCTGTGTCTTTATTGCCAATAGAAATCAGACATGTAGACATCATATTGCAGTTGTTGCAGATATTTTGAAATAAAATTTGAAATTACTTTGAAATTCCAGTAGTTTTAGAACCACCACTCGGCCTTATTTTATGTGTTAATAAAGAAGTACATATATGTATATATGTAAAATTTTTAAAATACCTTGACTGTATTTTAATATAATTGGTTTCCTTTGCAATACTTCATATTTAGTTTTATGCATGTGAAAACATTATTCTGAGGAGTCCATAGGCTTCACCAGATTACCAAAAACGTCCATGGCATGAAAAAAGGTTAAGAACACCTGCTCGAAACAAGTAACTCATGAACATCACAGGAAGAGAATAGTTAACAGTGAAATACGTAAAGTTGACTTCAACAATTACCCATTTCAGAAAAGGTATACAAACTGTACTTCAGAAATCAATTATTGCAAGGAGTTGGAAAATCCACACTAATTGTACAACCTAGCTTCCCACAGAAGTCTGCATTTCCCACTACCTCAATCTTTTATCTCTGTCACGGTATATACACCTCCTAGTCTAGAAAAAGTAGTCAAGGAAAGAATATTTAAAAAGGTAGCTCATTCTGATTATACTCCTATGGAAACATGACATGCTTAGCAACTGGAAACCTGGTGGGAGGGGCCCAGGAGAACACCAGGTTACTAGAGGCTGGGTTGGCAAACCTATAATTTGAGGGCGGTGGTAAGTTGACCTAGCATTGTAGTTTAAAAATTTAGCCCAATGTAAAGACTGGTAAGAAGCTTGGGATCCATAAGGCACTCTTCCCAGTTCGCTTGGCAACACTCAAACTGTGACTAGGACCCAACGACTAAGCTTACCACCCAAACAATAATTTGGAAGGACAGAGAGCCTTGTAGGCAAGAGCTCAAAAATAAATGTGAGATAAAATGAAATAGGATTATTGGACATTAAAGAAAAAAAACAAAAACCTTGGGAAGGGAATGGAATTTCCCATTTTGGTGTGGCTGGATAAACACATAATTTAATAGAGCCTGGAGGTTACTGTAGAGCTAAGATACTGGCCAGCCTCTGGACTTGCCCCTCTGGTCTATCCTGCACATTGTTGTCAAGTGCATTATTCTAAAGCACTGTAACTCTCTTGCTTAAAACTTTTCCATGCTTTCCACCTTTCTCAGGACCAAGTCCAGGTTTATTTTAATAATGTCTTTTTATTATGTGGTCTGCCCAGCCCCACGTATTGCAATGCTTTTTTATGCTCTATCACAGAATGCTAAACAATTTTCAATTCCTTACCTTCTTGTCTCTAGGTCTTTGAGAATACTGTCCCCACTGGCTGGAATACTGCTCCCTATATTTTGCTTTTTTTTTTAATGGAGGTACTGGGGATTGAATTCAGGACCTCGTGCATGCTAAGCATGTGCTCTTCTACTGAGTTATTACTACCTGTCCTGCTCCCTGTATTTTGTTTCGCTTTCCTTTTTTTCTCCAGGTTTAAGCTTGGATATCACTTCCTCCCAGAACCTAAGGGATTCTCCTATGTACTCCCATAGTACTGTATGCTTACCTGTCATAGCACTTATCATATTAATAATAGTGTCTCCTTCAGGTATTGAGCAATGAGAGTTGGGCACTGGGTCTTGTTTGTTGCAGTCCCATCACCTAGCATTAGGCCTGGCACTCAGCCTTACTGGCTGAGTGGTTGTTGAATGGTTAAACTGTGGATCTGTTTATAGGAGAGCTGTCATGTTGTGATGGTGATGGGGACTCTGAGAATGTTTTTACAGATAGCTCCAAAGGTGAGCGGGGCTGATTAACTTTATCAGAAAAGGTCTAGAATCCTCTAGATCAATGATTTCCCTACATGTGGTCTTCAGATACTTAAATCCACAAAATTATATTGGAATTATTTTATATTATTTAAAAAATTGTAATGGGAATGGCACATTTACCTGATAACTAATAACAAGGGATAAAGTTGTTTACTTCTGGCTGGAACATCAGCTCAGAGTAAAAATACCAGGTTTCATATGCTAATCAGCAGCTCAGACTGGCTGATAATGCATCACAGGAATGCAGGAACTTAGGAGCACACTGCAGAGGCTGGGTTGGCAAACCTAGAATTTGAGGACAATGGTCTACCGATCTCTTATCTAAGATTGACAGAGCAGATAATCTGGTAATTTCTGTCATACAAAAAATATATTATATGTAGGAATCCATGAAGTTTTGTGAAAAGACTGGGAATCTCGAGCCTAGATCATTCATTGATTCCTACCGTCTTTGTAATTGCCTGAATCACTTTCTCTTAGACCAGAGACCTGAACCAAGAAGAACCTTAGGTGTTTGGGAGGTTTGATCCAGAGATTCCAGGGTCTTGATAACTTGCCTAAGACCAAAGCAAACTTCTCAATAAGATATTGTGTGGTAGGAAAGAAGGTGATACCTATTTTAA
This sequence comes from Camelus dromedarius, assembly GCF_036321535.1. Taxonomy (NCBI): domain Eukaryota; kingdom Metazoa; phylum Chordata; class Mammalia; order Artiodactyla; family Camelidae; genus Camelus; species Camelus dromedarius. The sequence continues at coordinate 32,110,983 of NC_087449.1, read as the reverse complement.
TGGAAACAAGTGAAGTTGGGCCCATCCAAGAAGGGCTAAACTGTTACTTTAGAAGAGGACAGTTTTGTTGCTTTTGTTGGAATTTTCAAGCCAAATATTTTCACACTGTATACATTTGTGGGGGTAAATTTTTTTTTTTTAAAGCAAAATGCTTTTTGAAAATGTCAGTCTGGTTAATCTTGCTAAAATAAAAAGGCAGGACACAAATATTTGAGTGCCTCCTAAATAATAGGAATGACTGGGTATTTCCACATACAAGGACAATAGGGGAAAGTTTGTCTAAACTTGTATCAGTACTTTCAAAAGGAATGAGGGTATCTCAGGGGTACCTCATTTGGGAAGCAAAGAGAAACAAAACCCAGGGAAGGTGGGAGAATATAGGACAATTACAGAATTGCTCCCTCTTACTGCAATATTCTTTTGTATTATTTTATATAAAGCAGACCTTTCTTAACAGTGAGCTCTCGACTCCTATAAATCTGCAGTATTTTGAACATCCCCCTCAGTTTGCCTCACTGGGTGCATTACAATTAAACCCATGCCTATTTAATGAACGTAAGTATGTACCATGGGTGGCAAATAAGAAAACTGAGTTTTTTTTTTTTAAGGTAACTCCAATCCATTCTTCATGTTTTATAACTGTTTTCTCACAAAAAATTAGAGACTCCTTGACAACTGCTTAGTAATTCCTCCTCTCTTCCCCATCTAGATATGTTCACAAACTTAAAAAAAATTTTTTTTTAAATGAAGTATAGTCAATTTACAATGCTGTGTTAGTTTCTGGTTCACAAACTTTCTAACTTCCAAATCTAGACAAACTACTATTCAAAAAATGGAAACCTATATTTTGTGACCAAAGCCTTACTTGATTAGTTGTATTTTCTTTTGACTCAGAGAAAGCTGATGACTAGGCTGAAGGTAAGTATGTGACTCACTCTTTAGACTAAACAGCACTACTGCAGTTACCAGTAATGCCCCTGTGAGTGACGAAAGTATTGGTTTGCAAAGTCATTTAACATTTCATGGTGTAAAGACACTGAATCATGTTAAGACTGTGGTGTTCCATGTTACCTGATGTCACTCATTTTTGTATCTGTATTATTGCAGGTAAAGGAATGATAACAGTTTTTGCCAAGTGAAATCTATACTTAATTCTGCATCTCAAGAGTCTAATTCTTCCTGTCAAAATGAAAAGTTTTCTCTGAAAAAATCTTTAACTTATACTTGATATGCTTTCTAACAGAGAAAAATAGTTTTTTGGAAAGATTTATCGAACCAAAAAACCTATATAGCCTGTGCAAAATAACATAAAATGCACTTATGAGAGGACATTTTTGCTTCAATTTGCTCCCTGATCATCATATAGCAATAAACAGACACAGAACATTTCCTAATTATTTTCTGGGTTAGGAAGGGGTGAGAAGGAAGACCTGGAAAATCAGGAGTATATTAATTCAAGTTTCAGCACATAATTATTCAAATAAAATTTTAATGACTTCGGTTCAATACAACTGAAAATGTAGTGTAGTAAAGGGCATTTTCTGTTAAATTTCAAATTACAAATTGTGGGCCATTTCTGAGCAGAAGCATTATATTCTACTGAGTATTCAGCTTATTAACTAAGGTGATTGACAGTATAATGGTAGGAGGAGGGGAAGAACACTGGTCAGCTCAAAGAATTTGGCTAAGAAAGGAAAACAAACAAAACCAATGCAAATAAAAATTAAAATAGCTACAGATATTAGTAAAATAAAAATACAATCCCAAATAGCCATCTCTTAAATTACTAGAAAAAAATTACAGGTAAAGTTACAGCAAATACAGTCTTCACGATTTGGGTAACTTTATTTGCATTTAATAGTGATTTTTAAGCCCTATATCCAATGTAACCATTTTTAAAAGCACTATGAGGAATGGAAATTTAGATGTCTATTACACTTCTTTTTAAAAAACACTTAAATTTCCGAATAAGCAAGATTCACTTTTGTAGGTAGAGGCCCTGCTTCTTCGTGATCTTCGGTTTTAGATCTAACAACCACAAGAGAAGAAGCTGGATATCTGTTTAGCTTTTGTTCATTTACAAATTCCAAGTCACCATAGATACTCAGCTTCTGCAAAAGACAATCAATGAACATTAGCAATCTGGATAATTAGGGATCTCCCCAAGTAAGTCTTCAAATTACAATTTAATCTGTGGGTATTTGGTTAAAAACAATTTCTGTAAACATCTGAAAAATGAAGAATGCTTTTACTCAAAGTGTTATAGATATGTGATTCGGTTCCCAGCAGATGGCCAAAAAAAAAACTTTTCCACATGTCCCAACTTAAAATATTTATAAGTGTAACAACTGAGAAAAACTGCACAGGCTTCAACAGCGTAAGTGTGGTCATACCAAGAACATAGATCCTGGATGTTTGATGCTTTAAGTGATTAATTCCTTTAAGATTTTAGCTCTCCAACAAAGTGGTCAAATGATTTGGGGTAAGTTTCTCTGCTACCAAATGTTCTAAATTAACATATCTGGAAAATGGTATGTGCTATTTTAAAAGGTTGTGAGTAGAACAAAGAATATACATGAAACACTTTAACACTGATAGAAAGGTCTTTATAAACATATAAAAGCTCAAATTATTACTATCATATCCAAGAAGATAATAAAACAAAAGAATAGAAGCATAAAACAGAATCAGTGCAAAGGTCATAAAACTCATTGATAATCATAATGTCTAATATCTTTTGAAAGTAGGTCTAGTTAGATATAGGTCTGTCTCCAAAAGGTAGAAAAGAAAAGTAAAAGTTTTTACTAAGAAATGGGATAGATTTTGTTGTTAATTCATACGGCAATAAATCTCTGAATCTGTAAGCTAAAAACAGAAGGGATGACATTGACAGGGCAACTGACTAGATCAGAAAGACAGAACCACAGAGAAGAATTTGATGTTGGAAAGGTGCTTTTAAAAGATGCTGAATAAAGAGCAACTTCAAAAGTTAAAGTATCTATCAATACTGATATGTGCTACAACATAGACGAATCTTGAAAACATTATGCCAAGTGTAAAAGGTGTCACAAGAGACCACATATAATGGTTGTCTACAGCTAGGGTGGTGGTGGAGATGCTTGGGAGAAAAATAGGGAATGGCTATGAGTGAGTATGAATTTCCTTTTTGGGGTAATGAAAATGTTGTAAAAGTGATTGTCATGACTTTTCAGATGTGGTCTGCTGCCTACTACTTCAAGGCAATGATGATCCTGCAATAAGGAGGTGGCCCAGTACCTGACACTTACCCAGTAAGAGAATATTTTCCAGACAAATTTAATGGTTGGTGGACTGGACATGGATCTGATATACTGTGGCCTCCTTAAAACCCAGAATTAACGTGATAATTTTCTCTGGGGCACTATGAAAAACTTTCACAACTCTACGTAACAACATTTAAAGACCTTAAAACAGCAACTGGGAACTGTTTAAATGATTTCAAACATCTATAATGGAATAAGCTATCTAGAAGAACAGGGAGAAAGAGTAAAATTTGTGCAGAGAAATGGATGGGAGTATATGGATAACCTCTAACTAGATGTCTAGTGATTTTGTGGCTACTTTATATTCTCAAATTATCAATCAAATAAAGAGTACAAAAGAAGTATTTTCAAAAACGGTAATGGGAAGTTTACCAGCTCAGTATCCTTCATGAAAAAAAGAATTACTTAAGGAGGTAATCCAGCAAAAGTAAAGAGGAATCCAAGAGAAAAAACAACATGCAAGATACAGTAGTAATTGAGACGACTCAGAAAAATGGGATGAAAGCTAGAACAAAACAAAACAAAAGGTCCCATTAAGCAGAGATATTTGGAAGATTCTCCTGGGAAAACTTTAGGTAATTCAGGTTTGTATTTGCTTTTATGTGACTCTAATCAGAATCTTAAAATTTTAAATTTAACATTGCCAAAATGTTAAGTGGTTCTACAAGTCTTCTTTTGTATATATCACCTTAGAAACTGATGTCAATGGGTTTTTTTCAGTCTCAGAGATCTAGGGTGAAGAGAAACACTGTACTCAAAACAGCCAATATACATGGTGGTTAGTACCATAGAAAATTGGGAAATGACTCTTGTGCTGCAAACCTGTAATTCTCATGTGTGTCAGTTCCCATGTGTGTGATTAAAACCACCAAATCTTCTCTTATTCTATTAGTAGAAAGGCTTTGTTTTTCCAGTTAGACAAACAAGGCATTTAAAAAAGTAAATCATATGGCTCAGTCTTCAAATGGTCTAAGGGTTAAAATTAAATTTACCTCAGAGGGAACATACTGCTCCACAGCTGTAGCAACAGTCGCACAGCAAATCCAGAGCAACACCATCACGGAGAGGACAAGAGTTGTGGTTAAAATCCACCCGGAGTTACTGAAAAAAAAAAAAAAAAATCAACAGTCATGTTAAAATTTCATAATATAAAAAATAGGTTCTAAATAAAGGTAATCAACCTATATACTTAGTTTAATAATATAATTAAAACTTTATGTATACTACCTTTAAAACTATTTGAATAACTTACTTATAGAAGGAAGTATTATAAGAGCTATTATATTAGGGTGGTTATGGTGTCTTTTCCTTCATTTCTCAAGTTTCTATAACATGGCTATGTAACTTTTATAAATTAAAAAATTAGACATACTAGCTTTTTGCTAAATATATAAAATTAAAGCACACTATTAAAAATATTTTTAAATTACTAAATGAGATAAGGCAAACGAAAGTGTCCTACAAACTGTACACTGTTATACAAATGTCATACATTATTTTTGCAAGGTGTTATGATAATACTTGCTTTAAGAAAACCCAATATCCCAAAGAATTAAGGTACAGAATAGGTTCATTATGAAATGATCATTTGTTTTATAAAAGGATTCACAACAAGCTTCCAGAAGTTAGCTTCTCTAGTATATTTCAAACATTCAACTTGCCACAATTTACTTGTATTTCAGTTTACAAGAGTCTATCTATTATGAGGCATTCTGTATCCATTACAGCATATCTGAAAAAGAGATAGTTATGTTTTTCTTATGATTAAAATATCTTAGGGCAGAAGGACAGTTACAAGAATCAGCAAGTTTTTTTCATAATTGACCTATTGTTTGCCAAACTATAGTTTAAGATTCAAAGAACAAGCAAAAGTCAAGCTATTTTTTAAATGTTAGATTTAAAAGAGTAACATAAAATCTAGTAACATAATGTTAAAGAGCAATAAGTCGCCAACAAGATGACAGGTAGTGCAGTACTGAGAATAAATTGTAATTTAAGATTAGGTAATTATTTAGGTTTCATAAAACTACCAACTGCAACAAAAATCCTAAAATACTGAGAGAAAAACTGCACTTTTTTTGTACAAGGTCAAAGCAGGTTTAGAAATGAAAGGAAGGGAAAATTTAAATTCTCATTTTCTTACCCAGTCTTTAAAAACTCTGTTCAGTAAAAGGCATTAATTTTTAGGTTTTAATATAACCCTACTGGTATCTGATAAAACCTGTCAAGAAACTATTTCTACCATAAGAAATTTCAGGAAGCACGTGGTCTGAACGACTGCAGTGTTACACACTTGAGATAAAACAGTCCACTAGAGTATACACACACTTGTTCACCTCTCCACTCAAGTGCTTGGCCTGTATCTGACACAGTAGATAATTATCACTAAGTGCATGGCCTAGTGTCTGTCTCTTTCTCATTTTTTTTTTTTTGGAAGGGATGGGGTAGAGGTCGAATGGCTGCTGGGGGAGGATTCACACCAGAATTCCTTGGAGGAGTAGAAGTATGCATACTTTGATAAAATCCTCCTCACCCTCAGAAGGCTTGCTATTCCTTCTCAGGAGGGGCATAAGGTACCTATTACCCCCACCTGCCCACTTGCCTTTGCCATCCTTAAGAATCCTCAGCATGAAGACAACACTTAGAACATGAAACTCTCCTTAATCTATAGCCCTTACCTACCTCCCCTAGACTCCAGTGTGCCCATGTAGATAAAAACAAAAATCCAACCCCAAAATCATTCAGACACACAGATCCCTTGGTATCCCTGGGGCATTGGTTTCAGGACTGCTTCCCTCTCCCATACCAAAATCTGAGGGTGCTCAATTTCCTTATATAAAGTCGTGTAGTATTTGCATGTAACATCCTGCACATCTTCCTGTACTTTAAATCATCTCTAAATTACTTATAATATCTAATAAAATGTAAATGCTATGTAAATATACAGCTGACCCTTGAACAACATGGCTTTGAACTGTGTGTGTCCACGTTATCGGTAAATTTTTTTCAATAAATATACAGTCAGCCTTCCAACTAAATTAATTAAAGCTTAATCAAAATGTCTGGAGAAGCACAAATCTTAACATAAATCAAGGAATCCCAAAAAGAACAAGAATGCTTTTGTGCCATGAGAAAAAACTACCTGCTTGGGTTTTATTAAAGTAGTATTTGTATGACTTTTAAACAAACTAAAACATCAAAAAGTACAACTTTGGTAGGGAAAAGAAAAAAAGTTTTCTACTTTTAGCAGCTAATATAACTTTAAAATAATAAAAAGGACTGAATCTCCCTGATACAAGCCAGATTTTATCTCCTATATACATAAGTGAAGACAAATACATACAGAGAAAGGCATCTTAAAAATCCATCACTTTCTCCATCTTCAAGATAATTCCTGTGTGCTTGTGAACTTCTCATTTGCAGATCTGCTGAAATAACAAGGTACAAGTTTATGATATCCTATATTCCAAAAGCTAGTCTCAAATGACTGTTTCTAGATATATACACTGTACAGATATCCAGCTGTTTTTGTAAGTGTAATGTGATATATTTTATAATGAATAGAAGTTCCTCTGGCACATTAAAAATCCAGTGGATATTATGACACTATGAATTTCGTATTTTATTTTCAAATTCTTATTGACAATGATGCTTTCTGTATAATTATATGTTTGAATGTAATAATAGAATTTGATTTGCTCAAACCTAAAGATGATTTCGTGTTATATTATTATCCATCCACCAAAATAATTAGAAAGTTAATGAAATCATATCTAAAATATGGTATGAGCTAGTATCTTCTAAAAGGTAAGCAGAGCTTTAGCTTGATGTTTATATTCCTGTAAGTTAAAATTCACTTCTAATATAGAAATAAAAATAAAATAAAAACATATTTTCAGAGTAGTTCCACTGTTTGGTTACTTTATTGGGAAATACCCAATACAGAATATTTCATTAGTTCATATTCAAAACATCCTTCAAAGCATAATGTCTTCAAAGCAAAGAACCAGAATAGTTCTCAAAGTGTGGTCCCCAGACCAGCAGCATCAACAAAATCTGGGAACCTTTTAGAAATGCAAATTCTCAGATCCTCTCCCAGAACTGGTAAATTGGAAACTTTGGAGGTGGGGCTCAGAAATCTGTTTTAACAAGCTCTCCAGATCCTAATGCACATTAAAGTTTGAGAACCACAGTTTTAGAAATTATTTGTTCACCTTCCAATAGTGTAAAAACAACAATACAACCAATTCTACCAACTGCCAGATTTAACTGCTAATGTTTTTAACCCCAAGCTACTTAAAATAAAACTTACAGGACATTTTGCTTAATGACGATTCTTTCAAATTTGTAGGCTCCTGCTCCAACTGTGGTGCATACTGGATTTCTGGCTTAGACTAAAACAATAATGAAAGCAATTAAGTCATTTGTAATTCTTAAGCTTTTTCAGTAGTGAGTTCTATAACACATCATCTCTATAAACATTCAAAATGAGAAAAAGTAACAGAAGTATGGTATAAAAAATAAAACACGTTAACCACAATATATTTTAACTGCACCTGTTAAACATTAGACCCAATGCCTTGCAAAGAAACAGATTTCTAGCATCATCAAGTATTTAGTTTAATTTCCTGACAACATAAAAAAAGGAAAAAAGAAAAAAAAAAAAACCAAAGAAGGACAATATACAACATAGTGCATTAAATATCATACCCTGCAAAACTGAGTTCTAATTCTGGTTGATCAGGAATAATTTAGCACACTGCCAAAATTTCTGGCTAAACACATATTATGTCTATTTTTTCTCATCTGAAGCATCCCATTCTTCCCTAAGTATGAGTAATTCATAAATTGCAGCTCAACACTCCATACTTTGTATCTCCAATATAGCACTGATTCTCTGGAGTAGGGGTTTCTAATCACACGTAAATTGACACAAAGAAACAGAGCTAATCTCACATTTAGTCAGGAATGGAGGGCTCCACTCTGAGAATAAACTTAAGCTTTAACTTAAGTAGCTTTCAGACACAGAACTTACTTAAGAATTTTAAGAGAGAAAATTCCTTCTGTGTTTTACTTATTAACAAATTAAGTACAGGGGACGCAAGACTCAGGATGATGCTAAAAATCACATATGAGCCCTATAGTAAGCCACTCAGTTTGGCAATAATAATTAAAAGGTTACTTTAATTATTACCTGAGAGAAAGTGCCTCAACCTAAATCTGAGGAATTTAACAACACAAATTAAAAGGAAGACAGCATGGTAGGGTGGTATATGAGACTTGGAGCTAAAGTAACCCAAGTTTGAAGCCTAATTCTGTTACTTACTGGCAGGGTGACCTTAAACAAGTTGGACTCAAAGTTTCTTCATCAATAAAATAAGTGATAATACAACCTCATGAAGTTGTTTGAAGATTTGAGATAATACATATAAATGCCTGATACAGATGAACCTTCAAGAAATAGCAGCTATTATTATCACATCACATGGTAAATAATGAAGAAGGAGAAAAGTTACTTCTCTAGGAGGCAACAGGCTTCTTCGACAAGCTCTCTTTTTTAAGAGTTATGAGGAAAAGCACTACTAACAACAAAAAATCATGTCATATTGCTTTTCTCTAATATCTATATGTGATATAAATACACACCATTATTTATATTCAAAGTATATTAATTCTGATCTCTCATATCTAGAGGTTTCATTTTATCAATTTAACCACTCTAAAACTCAGAAGACTCAGAATTCTTTTTAGATAAGGAACAATAGGCTTTAAATAGGTTTCCAACGGGCAGAGAGAAGGATTAATCACATTGAGTCCTGATGCCCAGTGTTTTAACTAATTGATTTGATGATAGGCCAACTAATTATTTGATGATAAATATTTGTAAGGGATTAAGTACATGCCTCTATGCTAAGTCATTCATTTAAGACATATAAATTCACTACTGTTGGTATTTAAATTAATCCATGAAGCACAGTCATCACCTGGAAGATAACTATTTTCCCATCATCAGCTTGAAGATAAAAAGTCCACGAAGAGGTTATGAAGCTCTGTGCAGAATCCATCACATCACTCCAGAATGACCTTACCAGAGTTAGAGGGAAGAGTAGATGTATTTTTGGCATCAGGGACATGAGCTTAAAAAAAAATAATCATGAGAAATATTATTTTTATATATGTTTATTCAAGACAGCAATATAATCAAATCCTTATTGGAATAGGCTATAAAACATTGATTCTACCATAATCATTAGCATTAAACTCTTTGTTATCTATGCAAATTAACTATGAGAAAAACTTAAAACCCCAGGATCCTTTAATTTGCCACCAAACACACTTATAAGCTACGTCACCTCTATCACAATAATAGGCTTTTGAATTAGGTCCACAAATGTGGAGAATCTTAAGGTTTGATTAAATAAGGATTAGCCTCGAGAGGTAGATGGGGTAGGGACAAATTATACTATTCTCATCTTTAATGCTTTCGTGTAAAATAAATCATGCTATAATGAACATCAATAGAAAAAAGGGGAAAAACATCCATCAAAAGAATATATGCCCAAAAAAGGAATATGTGCATAAAATGTGAGACATCTGATAACAGGGCAGTGAGGAAAGTATTTATGGGCTGACTATATATAGTAAGCTACTGAGGAGCTTTTTACATTAATTGGTGTCACTTCCCCTCCAATTCTGACTTCTTGACTTATTTAGCAGCAGTGGGCCCCTCTAAAGCACAAGTGTGGGAAACCATTTGCTAAACTCTAGGAATAGCTTTGGTTCTGCTTTATTTCAAAAGAGAGGCAATATGGGATATTGAGAGAAGAGTTTTTAAAATCAAGAGATCTGTATTCATGATCCAATTTTCCCACTTACTAGCTGTGAAATCTTTCATTGATTAGTTCACTGACAAGTATTCACTGAGATTATAAATTTTAAGAGATCAGGAACTATGTGTGTTTTATTTATCAATGTATATCTGTTTAATATATATAGGACAGAGGTGAAACATAGGATGATCCGTGTGTGTGGGCAGAGGCACCTACCCTGAACTGGCGTGAGAGGTGAAGGCTTCACAAAGGAAATGACATCTGCCCTGAGTCAAGAGGATTCACTGGGCAGACAGGGAGTAGAAGGAACAGAGGCATGCAATAACATCATATTACAAAAATAAAGAACTGTTCAGTATGTACACAATTAAGAGAAAAGGAAATAAAACTGGGTCTTAAAAATTAGAAAATATGTTGAACATTACTCATAATAGAAACACAAATTCCTAGTAAAAATTACATCATCTGTAAATAAAAATGTTATTTTGTTTTCAATATTAAAAAAAAGAGAAACACAAATTAAAACTGTAATACAAGTAGTACATTCCCAAGGACTTGGGGGAGGAGGAAAGAAGAGCGACTGCTAATGGGTATGAGATTTCTTTTTTAGATGATGAAAATGTTCTGAATTAGTGATGATGGTTGCACAGTTTGTAAATATACTAAAAACTACTATGCTGAATACTTTAGAAGGGTGAATTTTATAGTATGAATTTTATCTTTATTTTAAAAACTGCTACAGATTCCATGGAGTGCAGTTTGCTCTATTTCTCAAAATTAAAAATGCATGTACCTCTTAACTCCGCAATTCTACTGTGATTTTATTCTATAGATATAAATGTGAAAAATACGCAACATCATTTATGAATAAAAAAATTAGGAACAACCTACATGTCCACAAATAAGGGACTGCTTATTACAATGAAACATTATGGATGTAGTGAAAAAATGAGTAGACATTCTTCACTTACATGTGTATTTTAAAAAAGAAAGAATACATATATCCTTGTATTTACATAAAATACCTCTGCATTGGTAATCCTTGCTACATTAATGGAGGAAAATTGGCTAAGAGATACAGGGGTAGGAAACTTCTTGTTATAGCTGATCCTTTAACAATGCAGGGGTTAGGGGTGCCAACCCTCCAGGCTGTCGAAAATCTGTGTGTATACACAGATTATAGCCGTCCCTCGATATTGGTGATTCCACATCTGAGAATCCACCCAATTGTGGATCATGTAGTACAGTAGTACTATTTATTAAAAAATAACCAATTGTAAGTGGACCCATGCAGTTCAAATCCATGTTTTTCAAGGGTTAACTGTATACTTTTTTTTACCTTTTGAGTTCTGTACCATGTGGCTGTATTTCCTATGCCAAAATTAATAAAATTAAAAAACTTTTCTGAGTATGTTTGGATAGAGCATGAGGGGTGAGGAATTATAAGAGATGACACAGAAGAGGTACTTAGGCAGGCTGTGATAAGTAGTTTAGGGACTTAAACCTGTATATAATGGGGAGCTATTGTAGTATATAAGATAGGAGAATGACATGATGACATTTCCATTTAGAAAATAAACATCTGGACACAGACTAAAGGATGGACTAGAGGGGGCTGAAGTGGGAAAACAGATTGGAAGTTAAGTAATACAGATGAGAAATGATGATTATCTGAATTAAGGCAATGGGAGATGGATTAAAAAAAAGAGGAACTCTCAATTGCTCTGAGTCTCAGTTTTTTCATATGCAAAATGGGGATAATACTGTTACTGGACTGAGGAAAAAATGAGACAATTGGTGTGAACAGACTTCTTAACAGAAAAGCATTATACAAAAGTAATTATTGAAAGAGAAAGAAAAATGCCATATGATGTTGCTTATATGTGGAATCTCAAAAAAAAAAAAAGGACATAAATAAACTTACCTACAAAACAGAAACAGACTCACAGACATAGAGAACAAATTTATCATTACCAGAGATTAAACGGGGTGGGAAAGAATAAACTGGAAATTCAAAAATTGCACCTCTTGGGGAGTGATGGAAATGTTAGCCATCTTGAATGTGGTAGTGGTTTCAGTGGTGTATGCATCTATCAAAATTCATCAAAGCGTACATCTGAAATATGTGTAGTTTACTGTACAGGAACCGTACCACAATAAAGGTGTTTAAAAAAAAGAGAAAAAAGTAATCATTCAATTGACTTTTTAATTTGCAATCATAATTTGTTTGTCTAAGACTAATTATAAAATATAACACTAAAATAGGGTCAAGTGGACAATAAACATTTTGATACAAGTCAGTGTAATCTAAGCAGGCATTTCTGAAAGGCAGAATTGTTTCATACTTGTTCCTGTCTCAATTCAGCAAATGGCAGCTGATTCTGGCAACCAAGATGGCAAGCATATTGCTCATCAGATTGGGAATATGCTTCTGTACATGCTGTAAGAGAAAAACAGTCAAATTACAAGAAAAAAAGAGAAAGAAAGAAAAGGGAGAGGATAGAAAAGAAGGAGTTTGGCATTTTACAAAGAAATTTCTTATACTTAAAAAGTATTATATCAATATGAATTTCCACATTTGGTAATAGTAGCAAATGTGTTATTTTAATAAAACTCAGTATCTTCCCACAAGTCAAATGTTTCAGGTATAAATCTATTAATTACACACTGAGGCTCTGGCCATATGATAACATTCATATGAGGTGATCCTCATAGCTAAGGTGTGCATAATGGAAAAAACATTGGACTGGCATCCTGAATTTTGGCTCCATCATTTGTTGGCTGTATATGTGACCTGGGCGTAGCTGTTTAACCTCTCTGACTATTGATTTCTATGTGTCTAAAACTGAAATACCACCACTTACTTCATGGGGTTGAACAAATATACTTAAGTAATTTACACAAATAATGATATTATTGTTACGAACTAGATCACTTAGTTGAGAAGCAAGGGTATTCACATGGCAAGGAAAAATAAAACAAAGCGATCAATTTAACATCCTAAATTCTGAGAAAACTGAACTTAAAAAGTGTTTGTAGAAGGATTTTCTTCATTTAGTTCACTAGAGCCGTTTCTTTCTTTATCACTATAACAATTTTATTTTTTCCACTCAGTCATACATTTGTAACATACTTCTCAAAGGTGCTAGATAATAAACTAAACAACATTATGCACATATAAAGATGTCCAGTTAGGAGACTGAGCCATAAAAAATAGGTTATGATATCACAGAGGCTAGATGTGTGTAGTGGCATAGTGATAAGGAGGAAGGTACCTCCTGCTACACTGAATAAACAGTGTAATGTAATGAATGGAGAAAATTCCATTATAGTTCTTTAAAAAGCTAAATGTCAGTTCTGTCTTGATTACAGGTTTCTTTTATTAAACAAATCACTTTTGGCAAAAGGTAAGAATAGTAGTTTAAAATATGATCAAGACTCTGGTTACTTCTTTTATTGGCATGATCCACAAAGAATACATTATTAAATACTGAGTCAAAGGCTTGATTCAGTAAAAAAGCTTGGCGCTAAGTCAACTAGCCTATGATCGAAAGGCTTAGGAAAACTATCCTGTTCATTGAAAAGATAGTGATGAATTATGAGAAGGGCAATTACTAATGCATTTGTCTAAACCAAATGCTTGGTGAAACAAAGGTGTCTTATCCATAGTACAAAATTAACATTGTCTCAACAAAGAGATGAAATTTAAAGCCCAAGAAATTTCTAGCAGCGGCTACCAAAGCTTTAACTTCAAAATAATCAAAATATGCTGGATGACTAGCTTAAATAGTATGCTTGTCATTTTCTGAGGAAAATACATAAAAAGAAGAACATAACTTGAAGAAAACACCAATGTTATACACTGCTGATGTCATTAGCATAGCATCTTACCAGATTCACATTCCAATTTGGTCCGATTTAAATCAGCTCCATCATCCACAAACTGACAAATTGAAAAAAGCCTGCAACCTCTCTGACATGCGTACAACTCCTCTTCCTAGGGAGTGCAAAAACAGGAAGGATTACCCTAAAATAATATTTTTACCTCAGGGAAAAAAAAAGGTCAAAAAGAAAGCAAAGTTAGTAGGACTTATTATAAATTGTCCAAGAAAAGTTTTATAGCTGAAAGAAAGAAATGATAGAAGCCAGGTAATACCTAAGACCTTTGCCATATAAAGAAGTTTTAGTTTCTTAGTTTAAAAGTCATATCCAAGAAACCTAGTGGGTAAAAATATCACCCCTTTCCCATATTCCATGGTCAAATTTTGGTGGTGGGAAATCTGAACATAAAAATAACAGTGACATAATCAGAACTTCAATAGAGATGCAAGTAAGTGAACAAGTACCCTAGGACGAGTAGTGTACTTCTGCCACATATTTATACAGATCATCAGGCTTGTCAGGAAAAGTATCATGACTAGCTTCACATGTCAAATAGTGCCATAAAGGCCCTCAAAAGGTAGGTACACATCTATAAAAATGCTTAAATTACTTTTTAAATTTGGTTTACTTGAACTGAAAACACAGACAAGGGCAACATGTGATATATGGGAAAGGCCATTGGAATCAGCCAGATCTGTATTAAAACCTTTTAGGTCACTGACTTTGCACAAGTTATTTTACCTATCTAAATCTCAGTTTTCTCATCATAAAAGGAAGTAATAGCTATAAATTATCTCCAATCCCTCAATAATGCTAGAAAATCACTATTCCTAGCACAGAACCCAGGACATAGAAGGTGCTCTGTAAAGAGTAGTAGTGTTAATCATAATAATTTTTAAAATAGAAAACAACAGTTATAGGTATCATTGTATATATATGAGAGATCAAGATAGGAAAGATTCCTCGCTGCTGGAAAATGTTAGCTGCTTAATAAGACTAATGACAATGTCTTCAACATTTCTTTTCTTTTATGAAATGTATTATAGTATTTGAAACAGACCAGGACATGTCAGGGAGCCCCTTCAACTTACTGTGTACAAACTGGCTGGTACCTAATAAGGAAGGAAACAGTATGTGCATATACCAGTTAACAACCAATGGAATACTAAGGTATACATTTCTTTCTGGCAGGGTTAGTAAAATGTGTGCAGCAGGAACAATCCATTAAGAAGAGATGGTTGCAGTTTAATATTAAACAAGCTTTATTATACAACTTTGAAAAGTAGCACATTTTTGGACTTCATTTCTAGCTGCATTTATTGTTATGGTGAAATTGAAAGAGTTTTAACAATTAAGATAAATTTCATACCTGAGTAGCTTTTGCAGGCTTTGTAAAACAGTGGAAGAATTCTCTTATGTCTTTGGAGAACCACATATTTTCTTATATTGCACAGAGGAAGCATGAGCTCATTAACATGAGCTGTACTGCATGCCATTTCATTTTTTAATGTTTTCTTTTGTTAAACCAATCCAATAAGCCCTCTAGTACCATTTTCAGTTAATTTATTATCTTTTTTTATTTTGGGGGAGGTAATTGGGTTTTTATTTGTTTACTTATTTTTAATGGAGGTGCTGGGGATTGAACCCAGGACCTTGTGCTTGCTAGGCACACTCTACTACTGAGCTATACCCTCCCCTTCTAGTACCATTTTCAGAAGCAAGTATAGCACGGTGAAAGAGCCTAGGTTCAGGAATAAGCCCTGGTTAGAGGATCATCCTCACCACTTATTCTGCACAACCTTGGGCAAGGGACAATCTCTCTAAGCCTCAGTTTCCTTAGTTGTAAAACAGTGACAATACTCTTATGTCAATCTTGAATGTGATGAGGATTATATTATATTATTTTATATCCATAACATCATTAATATGCTGCACTATCTAATAAATAGACATTACATTAATAATATATTTAATAAGCACCCACAATGTGCCAGGCACTGTGCTAAAAATTAATGTATAATACAACATCTGGCACAGAGTAGGCAATCAATTAGCAGCTATCAAGAATCATATCCTGGGGGCGGTGGTATAGCTCAGTGGTAGAGCACATATTTAGCATGCACAAGGTCCTGGGTTCAATCCCCAGTACCTCCATTAAAATAAGTAAATCAATAAATGTTAAAAAAGAAAAAAAGAAAAAAAAGAAACATTAGCTTATAAATAAATGTTAAAAAAAGAAATGTTAGCTATTTTAAAAAAGAATCATATCCTTATTCCAAGTGTTTCATATTCTAGATATTATTATTCTAAGTAAATATTTCATGTCGTATGTATCCAAAGTGACTGGCAAGCTTACATAAAATATGCTTCCTCTAATTTAGAGTACAAGGAAATGGTGCTCCTCACCAAACTGAACACCAACTAAATAATTAGAAGGAACCTTAACAAACCTTCCTTAAAGAAGGAACCCTACTATACACGGATTTTACATGTATTTTCTTGTCCTCAGGTAAGTCTAGCTAACTATTCTTCCTTATTCAGCACTATGAATATACTACATGTACCAAATTGGTTTTATGATATATAACAGAAAAAATAACTATCTGTTGCCATGTATTAGGCATTGTGCTAAGAGTGCCATGTATATTACCTTTTATACTCACACTTGCTCTGTAAGGTATGAGGTTTTTGTTTTTTTACATTTGACAAAATGAAGTCACAAGAAATTAAGTGATCAGCAAGGACACAAAGATAGTAAAAGTGGATCTGGGAATGGAACCCAAGTTTGTATGGTTCTAGTGCCATGTTAAAAACTGACCAGGCTAGCTCAAATTATCTCTGTTACTAACACAACTTATTTGGATCCAGACAAATTATGCAGCTGTGCATGAGGAAAGTTGAAAGGTAAAATACAATAATTTAAAAATATCTTCTTACAAATAGGTAAAGTATTCTCCATTCTTGCAACAAATAATTAATTCTCAGAGTCCTTAAAATGAGATTTCTATCTGCCAGTTACAAATACCAGACAAGAGAGGCTATGCAAGCTTGTAAATTCATCTAATTTCTTGTAACACACACTGCTTTTTCCTCAACAGCCAAGCAAAATAATCTAAAGGAGGACCAAAAGAAATCAGTGAGATGAGTAAATTAAATGTTTTTAGTACTAAAACTTTATTAATAGAAGGCAGCGCAGTGTAGCCAGTTTTAGGACTGAATTTCTACTACTACACTACTTCTTGCCTATGTGACCTTGGGCAAGTCACTTAACTTTTCAGAGCCTTGATTTCCTGAATTGTAAAACCCTACTTCGCAGAATGAAAATTAGGGATAATTAGTGTAAATCTCCCATCTTCCTGGCTAACAGAGAGCAGTCAATAAATTTTAAGTCTAGGACACAGAGGGAGCCAAATGATTTTTAGTTCCTGGTAAGAAAAGCTTTAATGAGTAAGTAAAAACGACTTATGGCTATCACATCGATTGTTAGAAAGTAATGGATATTATTAAAGTACTTAAAGAATCCAGAAATGTTTGTCCTTTTGAATTGTTTAATTATTCTCCCAGCATATTATTCAAATAACTACAAATTTGCTAGGAAAATCTAAAAAAAAAAAAAAAAAAAAAAAAAAAGGGACCCCCGCCACCCACCCACATCCAAATACTAGAATGATACAAAGTCTCTGCCCAGTTCCAGGTCAAATCAATGTTAGTTTCCTCATACAATCCTCTTAATGATGAGAGGTTTATAAGAAGAGAAGAAAATAACGGTTTTAGGGACAGTACGCATTGATGAAGTGTGGAAGGCAGAATTCCTCATTTCTCTCTTTTGATTGCTATACCAGTCTTTTAATGAAAATATGATAATCTCTCTTTCCACACTTTTTCTTGAAAATTGATCTTCAAGCAATGTAAAATCCAGCAGTAAACAGACATATGGGAAGTGACAGCATGTAGAACTTTTCATTTCAAAAGCTTGAAAGCACTTGCCAGTAGGAAACATCCTCAAACTATCCTCGTAATCACTGTAGTCTGAGAGAACAAAGAGGGCTAGCCAAACGGTTAAGCAAACAGCACAGGGAAGATGAAGAAAAAACAAGAACAAAAGGACAAGCAACCTCAGCAAAAACTCTTTTAAAGAAAGGCAGTGGAGGAAGGGTGCATATACCCAAATTATATACGCGGAAGGGTGGAGTCTCAAGCAATTTAGAACTCTGAGTAAACAGTGGTTAAAAGTTGCAAAAACAACTTGAGAAGTGGAATTGAATTAAAGGAAAGGCAGCACCTGCGGGCGGACAGGGAGTAGAGGTAGGGTCACTTCTCTCCGCAAGCTATGATCCCCTGCAAGGGGCGGTCTCATTTCTTTCCCACTCCAGGAATTCGCTGTCTTCTGCTGCACTTAATGTAAGTTCTCTGGATGCAGAAACCTAAGTGCTTCTTCTCTAAGCCGTCCCAGTCCCAGTGTGCAACGCACGCCTTGCACACAGTAATTCAACACAGGCTTTGGAAAGCCCTTTCTGTGCGTCTCCCAACTCCTCGAGCTGACTTAATACATTTCGTACTATAATGCAATTGTCTACCTGTCTGAATCCAGGAACGCTCCCAGCCTAGAGGCGCCCGGGGAATAGAGATTAAGAATAAACCTTTTGTGGGCTGCCGCACCTGCTCTTACCCCCGCTGTCCCTGACGACCCTGAAAGGTGAGGACCCCGCATTAATCATCCGGATCCTGCTCCCGCCTCCAAGCGTTCATCTCCCCTGCTGCCCCGCAAGTCTCCAAAGAAAAGGGGTCGTGTCTAGCTTATTTTTGTGTTTCCGAGCCTATTAGAGGTTAGGTGCAGCATAAACTTCCGGTAATTACAGCAAGAGCGGGGTGCAGTTGGATTAGGGAAGAAACAGAAGCTACACAGATGGGAGACAGCAGTTGAAGGGTGGATTCAACATCCAGGCTCCCAGAGCGGACAGGGGTGCGGGAGAACGGAGAGAAGGGCAGCCAGGGGAGGGTTGTAGCCCGGTTCGGACGGGCCCTACCTTGGGGTAGGTGTGCAAGGGGTAGGTCAACTGACAGGCCCGGTGGCAAGACGCCGTATCACCCAAGACCGAGTCAAACGCTTCAGCCGAAGCGGTTCCAGAGCCTACAGCCAAGGCCATGGTCAGCAGCAGCAGCGGAGAGAGCCCCAGTTGGGCCCTGACCCAGAGGCTCCCCTTCGGCGCCGCCATTTTGTTTGCCTCTGTCACAGCTGCTCGGCTTGCTGTTTTCTTTTCAGGGTTTCCTACTCCTTCCGGGACCATCCCCTTCCCCGCCCCGCGGGGCCGCCGCTTCCGCCTCCGCTGTCTCCTCAGCTCCGCCCTGACCCGCCCAAAACTGCCGCCTCCTGCCCCACCTCCAGGTCTACGAACTTCTAGGTTGGCGAGAGGAGGTGGCTCCAACCATCGCGAGCACTAGAGCAAAGCGACTCCTTCCCTCCGCGGGGCGCGCTGGGGCATGTAGTTCTCTGCAGGCGGGAGGCGCACGGTGGGTCGGGAAAGTTGGCCTCGGAGAACTACAGCCGCTCTGGGCGCGCAGAAGCTCGCTCCTTCGCGGTGCATCCTGGGGGATGTGGTTTACTTCTCCACCACCCCCACCCCCCACCTCAGTTGGCTCCGGAGCTCTGCTGAGGAGTTGAACCTCTTCCGAAAAACTACCGTCCCGGAAGGAAGCCTCTGTTTAGTTCTGATCCCCAAGGTCCAGGCTTGGGTCCTCAGAGGGTGCGTTCTGGAGAGGCCCCAGCTGCTGGCCGGGCTGCTTTTCCTGGTGGGTCTCCCATGACACCATTGTTAGTAAGCTTCCTCTCCCTGGGTTGCTGAGTGCTGAGGGCAGGGGAAGATGGTGCTTCCCTTTGCTCGGGGATCCAGAGCACGACAGTCGTGGTTAGGGTCCTTTGACCACCGAGCAGACTGGTTGTTGTGAAGACCCTGCTGAGATCTGGAGGAGGTTCTTGGTTGCTGGTTACTAGGGGAACTCTTAGGGTTGTGGCCATGGTGGGGTAGTTGTTTAAGAGAGCTTCATTGAACCCAGGTGACCTCTAACGCTGCCGCAATCCAACCAAACAAGCTTTAGAAGTCACCAGGTTCAATGCCTGGCCCAGTATTGGAATCCCTTCCACAGCGTGCACTTCGGAAAGCTAAGGACCTCCTGATTCAGGAAGTAGACCGATCATTTTGTATAGTTTCAGTTTTTAGGAAGATATTTCTTTTTCAAGGGAAAAATCTTCCTGTAAATTCCACCTAAGAGTCCTAACAATTCAGGAATGTTTCCAGAGTGTATAGAACCCAATTGGGTCACTTTAGGGAATACACATTGCAGAAGTTTTAATGACGTTTTAGAATCTGCCCTCTTTCTTGAGCAGAACTCGGTGCAAACACGTGAAAGTAGTTGGAGTCCCCTAACAATGGATAAATTCGTCATTCGAACGCCCAGAATCCAGAATAGTCCTCAGAAGAAAGGTCCTGGAGGAAAGATTTACAAGCAGGCCACAATTGAATCTCTGAAGGTGAGAGGGGATCTGGGGATGGAGAAAATGTCCGAAGGACTATGATGGCAAGGAGGTCTGGAGGAGTTGTACTATAGAAGACCTGAGTTATTTCTTACTGTACTTCTTTCTTAAAGTGTTCCTGACCATTCTTAATTTGTTTCCTCCATATCCTGTTTATCAATTCCCACACTTTCATTACACCTTTCTAATTACTTTGGCTTTGTGATATGTTTTGCTAGCTGATAGGATAAACCCCCTAAGTTGTTATTTTGCAGAATTTTCTTGCCTATTAAATGGAATGTTAAAGTACCAAATATGATTCTGTGTACCCTGTACAAACTCAGTAAGGGTAGGTAATGGTACTGTACCCTCATAGCTTATTGGCCAGAACTGTATCACGTGGCCTTCACAGCTACAGCTAACGAACTGGAAAAGAGATTGTTTAAATGAACTTGTTGCAACCTCAAACTGTCTGGTTTCCGTCTGCAAGGAAGAGGCAAGGAATAGATAGACAATAGACAACCAACAATGAATCAAAGAATAGAGGTACCCAATTCATGGTAATTATTCTCTAAAACCAAACAAAAAACTGCCTGTAATTAGTTCACTTTGTCTTCTTGAACCTCTTTTCCTGCATTACTGACTTTTTCTTTTTTCAGTTCCCTTTATTGGTTCCTCTTTCTCCACTAGACTCCTAATGTTCATGGTCCCCAGAGCTCTGTCACTTTTTTTGTATTTGTCCAGGGTGATCTTATTCATCTTAAGGTTTCCCATGCTGATGGCTGCCAAACTTGCACCTCCAGCCTAGATCTATGAAGGTGAGAGTGGAATCTGGGGCTAGAGAAAATGTGCAAAAGACTGTAATAGCAGGGTGGCCTTCTGAGTACTTGACTTACGTACTCGGTTGGACTTCTCTTCTGGATGTGCCGCAGGCTTACCAGACCCAGGTCAGGAAGCAGCGAAGGGGAGTATAAACAGAAGCCCTGGGTTCTAGGCCCTACTGGGCAGCTGGGTGACCTCTAGCAAGTCATTTCCTTCTCTGGGATCTCACTTTGTCCTCATTTAGAAAATGTGGGGCTTGAACTGTATCAGTGTTTCTTCAAAGGAACACTAGTCATTTGGGGCAAGATAGTTCTTCATCATTTGGAACTGTCCTGTGAGTTGTACAGAGTTTAACGTTGCTGGCCCTCAGACACTAAATGCCAATAGCAGCTCCCATTGTGATAACCAAAAATGCCCTCACATATTTACAGGCCGCCCTTGGTTTGAGGCCTACTGAACTCTAGATGATCTTTAAAATCTTTCCTAGTCTTGCAGTTTTGTGACTTCCTGGAACACATCCAGGTTTTCTAACTGTGTTTTGTCAGATATCTATGGATAATTGTACACAGTCGTGATTCTCAGTGAGGAGTGGTGGTGGGCAGGATTGTGGTACCAGACTGTCTGGAAGAAAAAGAGGATAGTAGTAATTGAACTACGTATACAATCACATACAAATACCCAGATTCTAATATACCTCCTGGTGTAATATGTACCCGCTTCTGCCTTCGATGTCCCCTTGTCAGCCCCAGTTGAGAGTAACTATGTGTGGTGATGAGAATAAGTCATGTGAATATTATGGAATCAGAAAAAACAATAGACATGGAATAACATTCTCCTTAAATGCAGTAGCTTTTCTTCCAAACCTGTGTTGTATTCTCCTGTATTTACTTTTATATCCATATACCAAGTAACTGGTTCCTTAATTCTTTTCTTGTATGTCCAGTTTTCAATTCTATCTCCTAAAAATCCTTTTTGCCCTTACATCTCCTACTTTAAATTCAAAATCTTGTTATTTCTCATTTAGTGCAGTGCCAAGGTCTGTTAACTTGTCTCCCTGCCCTTGGCATCCCCTGTCATTCCAACCTCCACACTTAAGCCACAGAAACAAGTCTTAAAAAAAGAAAGAATTTACTCAGGTCACCTCCCTGCCTGAGGAAACCACTTCCCTCAGTTGTTTCAAATTACCTGTTGGTTTCTTTACATGGCACCCGAGGCCTTTTGTGACCTGACACCTGACTGCCCATCCCATGCTACTCCTTATTCATATTCCATCCAATGTCAACTACTCACAATTTCCCAAAGATGTTGTGCTCTTTCATACCCCTGTACCTTTGCATATGCTGTCTTGCTTGCCTGGAATGGCCTTTTTCTCTTGTCTTGCAGGCAATATAGTATAGTAATTGAGAACACAGACTCTGGAGCCAAACTGCCTGTGTTAAATTCCCAGCTCTGCTGCTTCCTACTTGTGTGATCTTGGGCAAGTTAACCTCTCTGTGTCGTACTTCATCTGTAAAGTGGGATTAATAATAATACCTATTTTATAAGGTAGTTATGAAGTTTGAGTGAGTCACTATATGTAAAGTGCTTGGAACAGAGCCTGGCAAATACTAAGTACTGTGCAAGTGTTTGCTGTTATCAGCTACTTTATGAAATCCTCTTTGTTTTTATCACCTAGCCAAGAGTCCCCTACTATGAGGCCTTTCCTGACCACCCTCTTTCCCCCAGATACAGAGCCAATCTAACCACTCCCTTCTCCAAGCCATCCCTGTATCTTCACTTGCCCCATCATTACACTTACTAGTGCTATATAATGTGTTCCCTTACATGGCTGTGTCCTGCTCACTCAGCTTCTTGAAAGACAATGTTGTATTGATTTTGTGGCCCCAGTACCTGGCATGGGGCTTGGCATATAGAAGGCCATGGTACATTTTTCTGAATGACCAAATGAACTAAAACTAAAAGCCTTGGCATGGCATATGGGACCCTTTCTGTCCTGCCCATCTCACCTCAGCTCTTGTAGCTTCCCACCCACAGTAATGCATTCCAGCCACACCCCATTTCTTGCTGTTCTCTGTGTAAGTTCTTCTCTTTCATGTCTCCAGGGCTTTGACTTGATGCTGGTCCCCTTTCCTGCATCTTTTGCAGAGTGAATTCCTATTCTTTGTCAAGCCACTCAAGTGAATCTTGTAAGTTTTATAAGTACAGGGACCTTGGACATTTTATTTACCTCTCTACCTTTGGACCTGTCACAGTGGTTGGCACATATTAAGTGGTCAATAAATTTTTGTTAAATAAGTGAATATTGAAATGCTTTCTGGGTCTTTTGTGGAGAATTAATCTCTCCTTCTTCAGTACTCTTTTAGCACTTGATTCAAATATCTGTTGTAGCACTTACCTTACTGTATTGTAATTATCTGATTACCTGTTGTTTCTCCAGTCTATTATGAACTGTCAGGACTGGGACTGTAGTTCTTATTCTGCTCCAAGACCTAACATAGTACCTGCTACATTGTATGTAAATATTTATTTATTTATTTATTTTAACTTTTGTTTTTAATTGAGTTAGTCAGTTTACAATGTTGTGTCGATTTCCAGTGTAGAGCACAATTTTTGAGTTGTACATGAACATACATGTTTTCGTTGTCACATTCTTTTTCACTGTGAGCTACCGCAAGATCTTGTATATATTTCCCTGTGCTATACAGTATAATCTTGTTTATCTATTCTACATATGCCTGTCAGTATCTACAAATTTTGAACTCCCAGTCTGTCCCTTCCCATCCCCCTCCCCCCCCAAATTTATTGAACAAATAATAATCATTATTTGGTGATGCCCTTGCTGGATTTGGATCGTAAACTATTCTACAAATGTTACTGTGAAACAACTTTATGCTTAGTACTATGCTAGGTGCTCTAGGGAACATAAGAGAAATTTAAAATCAAAGTATGAGCCCTCATAGGACTTCCTATTAGGGGATCATATCATAAGAAATTAATAATGATGCAAAATTATATGTGCTCCATTACAAAATTGTTGTTTAGACAATAAGGGTTAAAAGTTAGGAGAGAGCTCAGCATCTGTTTCAGTGGTCAGAGCACCTTAAAGGGGACGGGAAGATCTGGCTGGGCAGAGGGAAGTAGTGCCTTATAACCATTCAGTACATGATACTTGCTGTTCTCTTTCTTTTATGCATGCACACACACCTACTTTCCTGTGTACACAATGACAAATTAAAAACAAGTTGAATTTAATGTGAATTCTGGAGAGTTAAATAGGTCCACTTTCTGCCAAGTGACTATTCCCACACACCAGCATCGTATTTTAATGCCAAGAATCTGCTGAATGTTCAAGCTTCAATTTCCTCATCAGTAACATAAGAAATAACAGTATCTAACCTGCAGGGTTGTTATGAGGGCTAAATAAATAAATGCATTGTCTTTGGCACGTAATAAAAACTAATAGATAGTTTCCTATTTTCATGTATGGAAAAAGAGAGCCTTGTGTAGTGAAACTAGAGCTGAGAATGATGATGATGATGTGATGGTGATGATGATAGTAATAATAATGATTATAGTTACATTTATTGAGCCCATTCCTATCAGCCAGGCATTATGCTAAGTGCTTTATATATATTAACTGTTTAAATTCTAATAATAACTCTGTAAAATGGATGCTTTTATCATTTATATTTTATGAAGAATATAAGGCACATAAAGATTAAGTAGCTTGTTGAAGGTCATGAAGCTATCAGTGGCAGAGTTGGGATTTGAATTCCACAGTCTGTCCCCTATAGGGTGAACTAAAAAAAGTGGAGGTTTCTGAATGCCAGTGAAGGAAGTATAAAAATCTTGGAATATTAGGACCATTGTACTTTTGTTATCAGCATATTACAAGTAATTTTGCCATAGCCTTATCACATTCAATAAAAGTGATACTCAGTAGAGCTCATATAGCGTACGTTTAAATAGTAAAGGTTAATTTGGTTAATCTCTTCTTACTCCCTAAGGGAAAGTGATTTCTTCTGTTGATTGTTGCGATAGAAGATTTTTTAAATTGGAGGATTCTGAAATATGCTGATTATTTTAGATTCTGCACTTAAGAATGCTCTATAAATCTTTCCTGCCTTTGTAGGATTGACTGGCCAATATGTTGCTCCTGCCCCCACCCATGGAATGGTGCCCATGTTATTGCTTATAAGTGAATCATCTTCCCTAATTGGTTTTATCAAACCTGATATCGCAGCCGTCCACAACTGTAAGACCAGATGGTATTTTGGAGAGCACCCCCTTTTTTTGGCAATAACTGTTCCAATCACTCATAGTAGCTTCCCTTTTGGTATTTTGTGTCCACTTCCCTTTTTCCTCTAAATAATTCAGAGAAGAACTTGAAATATCTGTTTTGGGGCCCATATTTGGACAGAATTAAGGAAACATTCTTTGTATGTATATGGAATTCTTCTGCTCTGGAACTGACTGCTTTATTTTTCTGTTTTTGCCCTAACATTTCATGTTTGAGGACTGTACTGTACTTAGTCCTCAAGGGTAGAAATAGCTTTGTACAATTATACTTGCTGTGCACTGCAGATAGAGAGACAAGAAATTGTTCTGGCCCTCAAGTTGTTCATAGTCTAGTGAAGAAGACAGCCTTGTTGATGACCTTTTGCAGAAAGCACAGATGTGATAATTGAAGTCTATGCAGATTACAGAGGGACTCAAGAGGGAATCTGGCCAAATGTGATTGGAGAGAGGCTAGAAAGGCTTCATACAGGAGGTGATACTTGAAGAATCTTTAAAAATAAATAGGTGTTTGTCATGTGGTTGAGGCAAAGAAAGAGCATCCCAGGCAGAGGGTGTGAAATGCTGTGATTCATTTAGGCAGCTTCAAATAGTTTGGTATATGTTGAGCCAATGGTGAGGCTGAAAAGGATATCAGAAGCCAAGTCATATAGGACCTTTTATGCCATTTATTTATTTAATGAAGGTACTGATGATTGAACCCAGGACCCGTACATGCTAGGCACACACTTTACCACTGAGCTGTACCCTCCCCCCTACATAGTTTACTTGTAACCCTACAAGTAGACCTTTTTTGTTTTTCTGATTTTCTTTAAAACTCTTTAGTGTCATATTCAACACACACAAAAAATAACAAAGTTAAGGTGAGTTTAAAATTATGTTACCTGAATTGTGACTGCCCGAAGTTTAAATTCTAAATGAATCCAACTCTTGCTAAGACAGTGAATTTCAGGAAGTAAGGATGGCTCATATAGTACCATATGCTGGAATGATCTGATATAGAACCCTGAACTTCAATCCAGCCATGTAGAAATGCTGGATAAAAAGTCTCCGATACAGAGCTGAGCTCGAAAACAAGAAAGATAAACGTTCAGGTGCCAGGAAGAAAGAAGAAATGAAAACCCAGAGCTGTAAGTGGGAGCTGAAGATACAGACATACCTTGGAGATAATTGCAGGTTTGGTTCCAGACCACTGCAATAAAGCAAATTATTTGGTTTCCCAGTGTATATAAAAGTGTTTACACTATACTATAGTCTATTAAGTATACAATAGCATTATTTATAGACATAAAAATGTATGTATCTTAATTAAAAAATTCTTCATTGCTAAAAAATGCTAACCATCATCTGAGCCTTCAGAGAGTTGTAATCTTTTTGCTAGCGAAGGGTCTTGCCTCCACGTTGATGATTGCTGACTGATCAGGGTAGTGGTTGCTGGAGGTAGGGGTGTCTGTGGCATTTTCTTAAAATAAGACAGTGAAGTTTGCCCCATGGATTGATCCTTTCTTTCATGAATGATTTCTCTGTAGTGTGAAGTGCTGTTTGATAGCATTTTACTCACAGGAGAACTTTTTTCAAAATCAGTCAATCCTACCAAACTCTGCGACTGCTTTATCAACTAAGTTTATGTAATCTAAATCCTTCATTATAATTCCAACAGTCTTCACAGCATCTTCACCAGGAGTAGATTCCATCTCAAGGAACCTCTCTCTTTGCTCATCCATAAGAAGTAACTCCTTATCCATTTAATCATGAGATTACAGCAATTCAGTCACATCCTCAGGCTCCACTTCTAATTCTAGTTCTTTTGTACTTTCTTCCACATCTGCAGTTACTTCCTTTGCTGAAGCCTTGAACTCCTTAAAGTCATCCATGAGAGTTGGAATTAACTTCTTCCAGACTCTGGTTAATGTTGATATTTTGACTTTCCCATGAATCATGAATGTTCTTAATTGTATCTAGAATGATGAATTCTTTCCAGAATGTTTTCAGTTTACTTTGCCATCAGAGGAATCACTATCTATGGCAGCTATAGCCTTATGAAATGTATCTCTAATGTATTTCTAGATGTATGTATCCTAGAAAACTATTTCCAGGACTTGAAGGTCAAAATTACTCCTTGACCTATGGGCAGCAGGATGGATGTTGTGTCAGCAGGCATGAAAACAGCATTAATCTCACTGTACATTTCCATCAGAGCTCTTGGGTGACCAGGTGTATTGTCAATATGCAGTGATATTTTGAAAGGAATCTTTTTTCTAAACAGTAGGTCTCAAGTATTCAGTAAACCATGTTGTAAACAAATGTGCTGTCATTCAGGCTTTGTTGTTCGACGTGTAGAGCCCAGACAGAGTAGATTTCTCATGATTATTAAGGGCCCTAGGATTTTTAAAATGATAAATGAGCATTGGCTTCAGCTTAAAGTTACCATTTGCATTAGCCTCAGCAAGAGAATCAGTCAGTCCTTTGAAGCTTTGAAGCCAGGCATTGACTTCTCTCTAGCTATGCAAGCCTTGGTATCATCTTCTACCAATATGAGGCTGTCTCATCTACATTGAAAATCTGTTGTTTAGTGTAGCCACCTTCATTAATTATCTTAGTTAGATCTTCTGAATAACTCGCTATAACGTCTACATCAGCACTTGCTGTTTTATCTTGCACTTTTCTGTTATGGAAATGGTGTCTTCCCCTAAACCTCATGAACCAACCTCTGCTAGCTTCAGACTTTTCTTCTGCAGTTTCCTTACCTCTCTCAGCCTTCACAGTAGTGAAGAGAGTTAGGGCCTTGATCTAGATCAGGCTTTGGCATAAGGGAATGTTGTAATTAGTTTGACTGATGCAGACCACTAAAACTTCTCCGTGTAGCAATAAGGCTGTTTTGCTTTCTTATCATTTGTGTGTTCACTGGAGTAGCACTTTTAATTTCCCTCAGGATCTTTTCCTTTGCATTTATGACTTGGCTAACTGTTTGGTACAAGACACCCAGCTTTTGGCCTATCTTGGCTTTTGACTTGCCTGCCTTACTAAGCTTAATCATGTCTAGCTTTTGATTTAAAATGAGAGACATGCTCCTCTTCCTTTCATTTGAACACTTAGGGGCCATTGTAGGGATGTTAATTGACCTAATTTCAATATTGTTGGGTCTCAGGGAAAAGGGAGGCCCAAGGAGATGGAAAGAGATGGAAAGAGATGGTGGAGCAGTCAGAACATTTATCAGTAAAGGTTACTGTCTTATATGGGCATGGTTTATGGCACCCAAAAACAATTACAATAGTAACATCAAAGAACACTTGATCACAGATCATAACAAATATAATAATATTGGAAAAAGTTTGAAATATTACAGGAATTACCAAAATGTGACATAGAGACATGAAGTAAGCAAATGATGTTGGAAAAATGGCATCTGTAGGGTTGCCACAAACCTTTGATTTGTTTGAAAAAAAAAAAAAAAAAGAAGAAAGCAGTATCTTTGCACCAAAGGAAACTATAAACAAAATGAAAAGACATCCTATGGACTGGGAGAAGTTATTTGCAAACAATGTGACCGACAAAGCTTAACCCCCAGAACATACAAATAGCTCATACAACTCAATAACAAAAAACAACCCAATCAAGAATGAGCAGAAGACCTAAACAGACATTTCTCCAGTGAAGACATACAGACAGCCCTTAGGGACATGAAAAAATGCTCAATATTGTTAATTATCAGGGAAATGCAAATCAAAACTACAATGAGATATCACCTCACACCAGCCAGAATGGCCATCGTTAAAAAGTCCACAAAAAAATGCTGGAGAGGGTATGGAGAAAAGGGAACCCTCCTACACTGTTGATGGGAAGGTAGTTTGGTGCAGCCCTAGGGAAAACAGTATGGAGGTTACTTAAAAAGCTAAAAATAGAATTACCATATGACCCAGCAATCCTACTCCTGGGCATGTATCTAGAGAATGTATTCTAATTCGAAAAGATACATGCACCCCAATATTCACAGCAGCACTACTTATAATGGCCAAGATATGGAAGCAACCTTAATGTCTATTGACAGATAATTAAGTAAAGAAGTTGTGGTATATATATATACACATATACACACACACGATGGAATACCATTCAGCCATAAAGAATGAAATTATGCCATTTGCAGCAACATGGATGGATCTAGAGGTTATCATACTAAGTGAAGTAAGTCAGAGAAAGACAAATACCATATGATATGACTTATATGTAGAATCTAAAAAAAAAATGACCCAAATGAACTTATTTACAAAACAGAAAGGGATTCACAGACATAGAAAACAAACTTATAGTTATCAAAGGCAAAAGTTGTGGGGGGATAAATTAGAAGTTTCGGATCAGCAGGTAACACTATATACAGAATAGATAAACAACGAAGTCCTGCTGTATAGCACAGGGAGCTATATTTAATAACTTGTAATAGCTGTAATGAAAAAGTATATCTATATACGTATATATAAAACTTCATCACTATACTGTACACCAGAAACTAACACAACATTGTAAATCAACTATACTTTAAAAAATGCAGTATCTGCAAAGTGCAATAAAATGAAACACAATAAAATGAGATATGCTTGTACATAGTTCTACGGAAGCTAGTGTTTAGGGGCTGGGGTTTTGGGGCCAATATGGGGATGACAGATAAGGCCTTAGGCTAATACCCGCCACGTGAAGTTGGGAGTCAACACAGGGCTACCATGTTTGTGAAAAATGAACTAGAAAAATTCCATACCCTAGTCCAAGGAGTCAGCATGAAGATTGTAATCATCTCAGGGTTTGGGTGGAAAAAGAGTTGACAGTAATAAATTAGAATCTCACACTTATTACTGTGCATGTGTGTGTGTGTGTGTGTGTGTGTGTGTGTGTGTGTGTGTGTGTGTGTGAGTATTCATACCACCTGCAAAGCTGAAAAATTAACATAAAAACTGGCCCAGAATCAGAGAAATCCAAAGGCATTGGCAAAGGCAAAGGTGAGATTTCTCTGTTAAGACAACTCACAACTTAAGAGTACACAGGACTCCCATGGAAAATGGTCTCCATTAAAGATGAATTTGTGGTCAAAAGTTATAAAACTCTATGAGAAAATAGATTACCAGGAGGGAGAATGACCAGATTTAAGTAATAGAATTTCTACCCCAAAAAGTGGAGATAAGAGAACAGTCTGAAAGAGACCTTAAATATGTCTAAAATGTTCACAGAGATAAAGGAATAGAAACAATAATAGAAGAACAGGATAGTACGAAAAGAAAACAGGCAGATTTAGAGGAAAAAACAAAAACAATCTGTCCATTTGTCCAATGAAAAAGCATATTTGTTGACAAACACATTCAACAAGTTAAAAGTGAATAAGCCATAGCTACAGAGAGAAATACTGAATTGGAAGTTAGAAGAAATCACTTAAAATGCATCCAGAGAAAGAGAGAGAAATATGACAGAAAGGTTAAGAGATTTGAAGGACAGGCAAAGGGGTCATGGGGTTTCTAATAGGGGTTTCTAAAATAGAGACTTGTGAGGAGGGTACTGGTATAGATTTCACTGAGTATGTATCTTAACAATTGTAGGGGCAAACACTAAAATGATAGAATATATAACTTCCAAACCATAAAGAAAAACGAGATTAAGGAAAACTCAGGCTGTTAAAAGATGAGAAAGGAAAAAAAGCAAAGAGAAAGTATGTCCAGTATATCAGTAATCATAATAAATGCAAATGGATTAAACATGCCTATTAAAAGAGAGATTATCAGATTGGGTGGGGAAGGGGAGCAAAATAAAGCAGCCATAGGCTATTAATGCATAATGACCCAGAAAAGTTGAAAGCAAAGGGATGGAAGACATGTGAATATATAATAGGCAGCAGTTCATCGAAGCAATGCTTATAATAGGAAAAATATGAGGGGGAAAATCCCTAAATATTCCTAAGGGAAAACATTTTAAAATTCTGAGGCATTTGTATTTAAACATAATGGAACACTCTCCAGTACTATTAAAATGGATTAGCTGGGTTTATATGTTTCAGTCTGGATAAATCAAGAAAAATATATCGAGTGAAAAAAGCAAGTTGCAGAATGATAAATTCACACCTTCCTACTGAAAATATCCCCTACCTGGCTTCATTTGTTTATTTTTCATACCATATAACGCTAATACTATTCTACATGGTAACAGATTGTAAAAAAGGACTCTGCTTCAATTTTAGCTAATGCTTCTGAAGGCTGAGAACAAAGCAGTAGGTATAACATGGTGTTCCCAAATGTGATTCTAGACTATCTACGCAGAACTTGTGAGGCCAGTGCATGAAGAGCAGTTTTGCAGTCCTGAACCCATCACCTGCCTTAGGCAATAAAGAGAGTAGAAGTTAAAGGAAGAGAGGAGAGAGAATTCCTTTGGATAAAGTGGGAGGGCTGTGGTATTTTCACTTGGAGAACTTGACCTCAGTTCCTGGAGTTGGTGGACACAGAGACCAGACCTGTGCCTGAAAAGAAAAGGGACATCTTATGTCTCAGGAAGAAGGGGCTACATTGGGAACCACTCAGAGTTTTTCAGGGTGAAGATTTGGGCGACAGAGAGTCTGTATGAAGCAGGTGGTGGGAAACCGGAGGCAGGTTAGGGTGGGCTGTGAGTGGCTGCTGGAATGGGCCTTGCCAGTGCTGTGGGAACCGCAGGTGAGCGCTGAGCCATGGGAGCTCTCCATGGAGCCACAGAAGCACCTCATGAAAGTCAGCTTTTAAATGTCTGCCAAGTCTAGAGAGCACTGAAACCTGATTAGCGTAGCATCACAACCAAAAATAAGACTTTTCCTGTCCCTTTCTGCTCTTCTTTTCCCAGTTTTGAACCTAGGAGTGTCAGAGACCAAAGCAAATAAGCAGATGGGGGAGGAGGAAAAGCAAAAATGGGGAAATAGACACCCCTTTCTCCCACCATGGGCAGCTAGGCTAGACCCTGGCCAGAGAGAGAGTTGAGACTTTTTTGAAGTTGCTTTTTATTGAACTATACACACACAAATCATGAGTATACATCTTAACAGATTTTCACAAAGAATACATCTGTGTCACCAGTATCCAGATCAGGAAACAGCATTTACCAGGAATCCCTGGCCCCCTCCCAGCCTCTAACCGGACCACCTGCCCAGGGTAATAATGATACAAGACCAAAAAAATTTTTTTTGTGATTCTAAAAGCAACTTTGTTTTCTGTCTCTCAGTTTACTTTTTAAAAAATTCTTAGTTGAAATAATTTCAAAACTACAGTACAAAGGCCTTCCTCTTCCCTTTCACTCAGATTCCTTAATTGTTAATATTTTACACCTAATGGAAAGATAAATGTCAATTTTAAGATGGTAGTTTCTTCTAGAAATGGAAAGAAGGGAATGATGGGTGAAGAATGTAAGGAGACTTGAACTTTACAGTGTTTTTTTATTCTATGTGAAATGGCAAAATGTTAACTTTTTTCCACTATAAATAATGAGTTACTCTCCCTCTTTATATGTTTGAAGTTTTAAAAAATTCTCCAAACTAGAGAGGTTTGAGTTTTACCATCTAGGAAGTAGAGAGCTGTTGAAGTGTGCTTTTTATTGTTGAAATAAATATGTCTTTATGACTTCTCCACTCTCTGTCCATGCCTATGAATTAAGACACTTAAGTGAGCTATAGGTTGATTCACCTCAGCATCGTTTTTCTTTTTTTCCCCTACTTATTGCCTCTCAGTGCTAAGTGCCCAGTGGTGTATGACATGGTAAGATTAAAACTTCCACTTTTCCTAATAGATGTAACTCTCTTCCTGACTTGCAGTAAGTAGGAGCTGCTTTTAAGCAATTACCCATCATTTGGGGCCATCACACATACTGTGCTCTGGTTCAGGTCATAATCAATAATTCATATGTCAATAGGAGCCCCATTAGCTCAGGTGAAGGCAGATGTCTTTCTAATGAAAATGTTCCATTTTCCAAATGACTTTTCTTTTTCCCAGAGAGTTGTGGTTATAGAAGACATAAAAAGATGGAAAACTATGTTGGAGCTTCCTCATCAAACCAAAGAGAATTTAGTGGAAGCCTTACAAGAATTAAAGAAGAAACTACCCTCCAGGGAAGTGTTAAAATCAACAAGGATAGGTACGTTCCTTCCAAATTCTGTGAGAAATGCTTATGTTTTGTCTCCTCCCTTCTCCTTTCCTCCTTCCCCCAAAACATTGTTATCTATCACATCAGTGCTTCTCAAGCTATCTGTTGTGAGAGACCATTGTTTAACAAATTCTCCATTGGTTTCAGACTAATACTTTATAATATAATAAAAATTACCAGAAAAATGAAATTAAAATATACAAAATAAAAGCCCCACTTAAAAAAAATTAGATTCAACAGATGAAGAATTACTTTGTCAAACTTCTATAAAAGTTTCTAAATGCTTATAACCTCAGTTCCTGTACTTACTGCACTATCACAGGCATGATCTGTGGATAACATTTTGAGTGTGCTTGATACTGGTTGTGCAAAAATGAAGACATGGTTCATGACCTCAAGGAACTTAGGATTTGGTGGAGAAACAAGCATGTAGACCAATGGGAGTAGTAAAATAGTATAGGTTATAAATAAAAACATAAAAATAACGTCCGTGGTACCATTCTGATCTGTACAGGGTATATGCAGTACAGAGGACAGAGTGGTCACTTACATCTGGGGAATTCACAAAAGGTGACATTTCAGTTAAGTCTTGAAGGAGACCTAGCTTTTCTGTCTTGAGTAGAAATAACTTCCAAAGCATGGCTAATAATAACAAATGATAGCAACATTTGCTGCTACATCATTTATTACAGCATTGGAGATATTTAGAAGGTAAGTCAGGAACTTCGTGGAATTGCCGTTTTAGTACAGTACGCAACTGTGAATAATATGGGAGGCAGGGCCAACATGTGTTCCTCAAGCTGCTCCCAGGTCCCCAGGGAGTCCAGGGTAGTCTTTCACAGCTGCTGTTCTTGCCCTCACCAGTGCAGCCATTGCCTTCTCTGCCTCCCCTTGACCTCTTGTTCATGAGAAGCAGGAGAGAGAGCAGCTTCAGACTGGTGCTAACAGCTGGCAAGAGCTGTGTGAAACCCCCAGAGGGCCCCCCAAGAGTCTTGAAAGTTGCACCCCTGTAATATAAACCAGAATCTGAGAAAATTGGATGCTTAAAGAACATAAAACCCTATTATTACAGCCAAGGAGATTCTCCCATCTGCTGCTGGATTTTCTCTTTATAGGTTGTGATCACTAGAGGGCAATAAGACCATTCATATCAGCAGATAAGATATTTCCACCAGTAGAGGGTACTAGTGATTAATGTCTTATGGCATGTATGCATGTACATATGTATATGGATATGTTCATATTTCGGCACACCACAAATACCACTTATAATCAGATGTTAAATGTCAACATAATAGGCTGGAATTGTCCTTACAAATACAGAACAGATGATAATTTTTTAAAAAATCATTTCTTTTTGTCCTTTGAGTATAATTGTGAATGTGCTTTCAAGAATGGGTGTGTCTAATATTCAGAGGTTGCAATTCAAGGATGATAATGAAACCACAACAAGGGGATGTGACTTAAGAGGAGCTGGAAACCATCCAACTTGAATCTTGACCCTACCCCAAGCCTTGCCTAAACCTGAGGTTGTGTGGAATATAAGAGTTCCTTGGTTCCTTTGTAGTTATGCCACTTGCTGGGCTGAAGATTCATTTGGATCATTACCTTAGAATGTTTACTTTCTTCCGCCTCCTGCCTGTCCCTATCCTGTGGGCTGTAAGGGACAAATATTTACTGAGTACCTTCTTTGTGCTAGGAACTGTGCGGGCATAATAATGAAGGAGATAGATACTGTCTGTACCTTGTTGGAGCTTGCAGTCTAATGGAAGAACAGAAAATTTAACAGAACTTTATCATACAATGTGATGAGTGCTCTGATGATGGGGAGAAGTTAACCCAACGAGTATATGTGTTGGGAGTAGAGAAAATGTTAAAGATTGTGTCAGGCAGGGGTACATTATATAAGCTGTACAGAGGGCTGGAGATGGGAGAGAACATGGTGCAATGCAGAAACTAAAAGAAGTTTGGTATATTTGAAATGTAATAAGCTAGAGAGAGTGTGGCAAGAAGTGAAGCTGGAGAGAGAGTCTGGACCAGATGGAAAAGTCTCTTTGTAAGCCATTCAAAATGTTTGGTGTTAGCATACATAATAGTTACCTGTCCCTGTGTAAAAATTAACACCAAATTTAGCAGCTTAGGTATTGTTATCTCACACAGGTTTTCTGAGGGTCAGAAATCTGGGAGCTGCTTATCTTGATACTTCTGGCTCATGGTCTCTTAAGAGGTTGCAGTCAAGCTGTTGGCTGGGGCTGTAGTCATTTGAAAGCTTGTCCAGGGCTTGCAGATCTGCTTATAATGGCTCATTTACGGGATTCCTGGTAGGAGTCCTCAGTTTCTCATCACCTGGATCTCTCTGTAGGGCTGCTCATGACATGGCAGCTGACTTTCCCCAGAACAAGTGATCCAAGAGAGAATAACCAAGATGGAAGCTACAGTGTCTTTTATTACCAAATCTTGGAAATGGCATACTGTCACTTCTGTTATATTCTGTTGATCACACAGACCAAGCTGGGTACAGTTTGGGAGACACATGGGTTATGAATACCAAGAGGTGAAGATCACTGGGGGTTGACTTGTAGACTGGCTATCACAGCATATGTTTCTTTTTATTTGACCTAGATGTATTCTACTTCCTGGACTTGCAGATTTATGTTCATCTGTAGAAATTCTGTAGCCATTATTACTTCAAAACCATCCCTCTTTAATTCTCTCTATTCCTTTGTTCTGGGATTCTACCATTAGAAGTATGTTAGACCTTTTATTTTCCACACCCCTTAGCTGGTAAGTCTCCTTGTCTCTCAGAGAATTCTGGGCAATTTCTTCAGATACGTATCTTTTAGGTCACCCATTCTCTTTTCAGTTGACTAATTTGCTATTTCACCCATTCACTGAGTTCTTTCTTTCAAAAACTACTTTTTATTTTTACAAGTTTTCTTTTTCTTCTGCATCTGTCTCTTTTCATTTTTGTGTGTGTGTGTGCATATTTGTGATCGTGTCTTTTATTTCTTTAAACATTTAATGTGTAGTTCTTCTGTATTCATCTGACTATATTTGTAGTTTTTAGGGTTTAAATCTGTTGTTTATTGTTTATTTCTATTGACTATCATGGTGCTTACCTTCCTATGTGCTTTTTGATTTTTAATTGTGAGCTTATTATTTTCTTTCATTCTTTGGGAATCCTGTGGAATTAAATTGGAGATGCTTCCCTGTAGAGGGGACTAGCTTATTGTTTCACTTTGTGCCAGTAGTTGAGGGCCACTTCTGACCTGAAATACTTTAACATACCTCTTAAGGATCCCAGCTTAGAATCAGTCCCAGGATTTGCTCTCCCACTTCACCACTAACCCAAAGCTAAGTATTTCAGTAGTGTTGCTATTAACATCAGCCCTTAAGATAACCCCATTCCTTTAGCCTCTGCTTTCTTTTTTTGAGGTTTTTTTTTTTTTTTATCCAGAATCTAGTTATATTGCAGTGAGAGGGTAGTTTTAATCTACTAGAAAACCTGAGATCCTAAAGATAAGTGGCTGTTATTGAAGGGTTTTTGAATGGAGGAGTGACATATTCATATTTGCATTTTAGAAAAATGTGTCTGTCTCCCATGTGGGAAAAGTGTTGGAGAAAAGCAAACCTAGAGGCATGAAGCCCAGTTAGGAAGCTACTAAAACTTCTAGATGAGAAATGAGGGTGGCCTGGCTGAGGTAGTAGTCATGAGGATGGAGAAATGTGGTTGAAATCAAGACACATAAATGCAGTAAAATCTAGCAAACCTGAGAGTTGATTGGATGTTGGGAATGAAGATAAAAGAGTGAAGGCAGAGGCCCAGAGTTCTGATACGGGCAAGTAGGTGGATGGCAACACCACTCATTAAGATAGGGAGCGGCAGGTTTGGAGGTGGAGAAATAGTAAGTTCAGTTTTAGACTTGCTGTGCTTGACACACTGTGGGACATCCAGAAATGTTCAACAGGATGTTGGATGTACAAAGCTAAAAGTGAGGAGGGACTCGAAATGTATACTTGAGAGTCATCATCAGCATTTAGTTAGAAACTGAGGCAATTGCCCAAGGAAAGTCTGTAAGAAAAGCAAAGAGCCAAGTCCCAAATCCTGAAGCACACCAATATATGAGAGACTTGTAGGAGACTGAGAAGGTGTGACCAGAGAACGCTGTCATGGGATGGGAAGGAGTGCTTCTAAGGGGCGATTGCTCAGCAGTGTCCATCGCTGTTAAAGGGCCAAATAAGCTAATTCTAAAAATTGCACATTGGATTTTGCAAAGTAAGGTCATTAGCAATTTTGGTAGGGACAGTTTCAAAGGCACAGTTAAGGACAGAAGCTTGCGGAGTGAGTTAAGGAAATGAAACTGAAAATAGTCAACTCTTTCGAGAAGTTTGGTATTGAAACAAAAAAAAGATGGCAGTATCAGAAAAGGAATATGGGATTGAAGAAAGTTCTAATTTTTAAAGCAGGAGAGAATCTAACTTGTTGAATGATAGGTTCTTGGGAGACCCTAGCAGAGAGAATGGATTGACTGGAGATGGGGATGCCAAGATACCTCTCATTTTGTTGCTACCCTTACCCTCTTTACTGGCTCTTTCTTTCTGCCTTCAGATGCACTTAAATCTTCTTGAATCGTCTGCCATCTTTTCCAAACACCTGTTTCTCTTCTTCCTTTTATAGCCAAATTCCTTTAAAAATGATTGATAATCACAACCCCGTTTCTGCCCCTCTCACTCCTTCATTAAATTATTTCCATTCTGGCTTCTCCCACAACCACTGTTCTTCTCTCTCAAGACACTAGTGATTTTATTCTATCTAATCCAATAGTCTTATTTCAGTTCTCATCTTCCCAGAACTGTGAATTTGAGACCAGTGATTATTTTCTTTTCTGTTGACATAAATGACAGTGAACTTGTTGCCAATTCTTTATTTATTTTTTAAATGTTTATTTCCTTCATAGCCCTTATCTGAGTTTGTAATTACTTATTTATTTACTTAGTTATTGTTTACTTACTATACAGTGACTCTGTGCCAGTAGGACCATACAAAATATTTTATTCACCAGTGCATTTCAAGCATTAGTGTGGCAGATAGCAGAAGCTCAGGATATGTTCATCAAATGAATGAAAGTTTGTATTCTATGTCTGTGAGTCTGTTTCTGTTTTGTATTTATGTTTTGTTTGTTTGTTTGTTTGTTTTTAGATTCCACATATGAGCGATCTCATATGGTTGCCAAGGGGGCGGGGGTTGGGAAGGGATAGACTGGGATTTCAGAATGTAGAATAGATAAACAAGGTTATACGGTATAGCACAGGGAAATATATACAAGATCTTATGGTAGCTCACAGAGAAAAAAATGTGACAATGAATTATATGTATGTTCACGTATAACAAAAATTGTGCTCTACACTGAAATTTGACACAACATTGTAAAATGATTATAAATCGATAAAAATGTTTTAAAAAATGAATGAAAGTGACAAGGTCAAATAAGAGTTTCTCCATGTGTTTCTAGCTTTCTATATTCCCGTTTCTGGCCTTTCTCTCTTTCTTCCATCTTTGTTGCCTGTCCTCTCACAGAGGGTACTTTTCCTTAAAGCTCAGACCTCAGTCTTTTGCTGCTGCCTTCAAGCACTTAGCCAGAGAGGCTGTCCACTTTTCCAGCTTAACTGAGGCTTTAATTCAAATAACTCTTGGATATGTATCTACCATCCTGATCCATTTCTGAAACTTAGATTTTTAGAAATGTTAAAATTTACATTGCTACTGTTTTCTTAAAATCTTACTAATTTAATAGATAAGGATAGCATCTTGTTTTCCTTTGCTGAATCAAATGAATTATTTTCTATATGTTTATTGGCATTTTATCTCCTTTTTGGTGAATTGTTGTGTTGTTTGTTCATTTACTGTTAAAATCTTGTAATTTTTGTTACCTACTTGGTAACTTTATAAATGTCAGTATCATAAACTTTTAAATACATTTAGCTATCTAAATTTATAATCATGGAAATTCAGTCTCAGAGCGATGAAGTGACTTATCCAGGGCCACATAGTGAGTTTAGTACCAGATATGTAATGAGAACCCAGGTCTCTTGGGGCCATGTTCTTTTTTGGCTAGCAGACTGACATTATGCCCTGCACCCCAGCCATATGTGCCTTTATTTTATTGGATCATCTCTGTGGGTTCTACCATCTGCTCAGGATCACCTCTTTTAAATCAGAATTTAGTGCCTTTTCTTGTGTACTTCCAATGGGAGTTTTATCCTCGTATTCCCATTTTAGTCAGTGTTTGCTTTGACATATATAGTCTTTAGGTGAAAATGTCCAGCAGGCAGTTGGAGAAGTAGGGCTGAAGGTCATATGAAAGATTTAGACTAAAAATATGTATTTGGAAGACATTTGCCTGGAAGCGTTTGCTTAAAATCATTTAAGTGGATGAATTCTCTTAGTAAAAGAAAAGATTAAAGGGCTGAAGGATTGAGCCTGGGAGAATATCCATGGTGGGGAAGTGGGAAGAGGAAGAGGACCTAGTAAAGAGGCAGAGGGAGTGTAATTAGAGAGAGGGGAACCGGGGCAGTGCAGTGATGTGCAGGCTAAGGAGGAGAGTGTTTTGAGAGGCAGGAGATGTGAGGGGTCTTACTGTTCCCAAGTGGTCTGGGAAGTAGAGGGCCAGCTGGGCACAAGCCTTTGGACCTTAATAGGGCCTCTGTGACTGGATATCTTTATTATAAAGGAAACCAGTGGGCGAGGGGTATCGAGTAAATGGCTAATGAGGCAGTATTGTTAGTAGGCCTTGCACTCTCAACCTTGTAGGCAAGCATGCTCCACTTTTGCAATACTGTAGATATACATATTCTGGGGAAAGTGTTAAGTTAATCACATTGATCTGGTTTTCATTTACGATTGATCAACAACAGAAAACCCTGTACTTACAAAGTGCTTTCACATCTACGGCTTCATTTGATCCATATAACAATTCTATAAGGTAAATATTATTTTCTCATTTTACAAATGGGAACACTGAGGCTTAGAGAATTTAAATAACTTGTTCCAGGTAAGAAAATCAGATAATAAGTGACAAAGCTAAGATATTTTTATGCCATGTCAGACCACCTCCTGAAACCCAGAGATGCACCTTTGTCCGTGGCGAGCTCTTATTTGTCCTTCAAGACCCACATGAAATGTAGTCTTCTATGTGAAGCTCAAGATGTTTGTTGAATGAATAAATGAGTTGGATGAATGAGAATGTGATTTGATTTGCCCAAGTTCACAGGATATGCTAGTAGCAAAGACATTTCACATGGCCTTCTAATTTCAGTTGTCCCACAGGTTCCCATTGCTTCAGCAATCCTGAACTACTGGTAGGCTCCTGTATTCATTTTCTGTGAATAATGCCATAACAAATTGCCAGAAAATTAGTGGCTTAATAAAACACAGATTTATTAGCTTACATTTCTTTAGTTTAGAAGCTTAGTACAGGTCTCAATGAGCTAAAATCAAGGTGTCAGCAGGGCTACACTCCTTTCTGGAGATTCTTGGGGAGAATCTGTCCTCT
This sequence comes from Camelus dromedarius, assembly GCF_036321535.1. NCBI lineage: Eukaryota > Metazoa > Chordata > Mammalia > Artiodactyla > Camelidae > Camelus > Camelus dromedarius. The sequence goes on along the minus strand of NC_087449.1, from coordinate 32,069,651 downwards.
TCCTTTTTCTAGTTTCTAGAAGCCACCTGTGGCTTGTGATTCCCTTCCTCTGTCTCCAGAGCTGGCAACGGTGGGTCAAATTCTTCTCACACCTTATCTCTCTGACCCACTCTTCTGTCCTTCTGCTTTTAAGGACTTGTGTGATTAGATTGGGTTCACCTAGGTAATCCAGGTTCTCCTCCACATTCTCGGGGTCCTCAACCTTGATCACATCTGCAAAGTCCCTTTTTCCATGTAAGGTAACATATTCAGATTTGAAGATTAGGTCATGGATATTTTTAGGAACCATTTTTTTGCCTGAAATTATACCATGCTCTTTTGGGTTCTATGCTTTTCACTCTACTGCTTGTGTGAGTCTTGTCTCCTTGCGTCATTGTCAAGACTCAAGAATTGGCCTTTTTCCTGGTGTTCTCTGGCCATTTGCCAGTTGAATTGACTTCTCTGTCCTTTTGGCCCTCCCTGGGATTCCCTCTTCAATACTATCTTAGGACCTGTAACACTTTGGTTTATTCGTTTTTGTTTTGGTGTCTTCTCCTGTGCTTAGACCTATCTGGAGCTCTTTGAGTAAAGCACTGTGTCTTGTTCAACATCCTATCCCAAGGTCTAGCACAGGGCCTGGTACTTACCAAGTATTTGGTAATTTTTGTTAAATGAGCAAAATACTGCTTTCTGCAGGAAATTTGTCTTAACAATGTGCTGGGCTGCAGAAACCCCCTGCTCTTAAACTCTGGGGACTTGACCTGGATCGTAAGACCAGTCAGTGGCACTGCTTGCTTTAAAACATAAACTTCATGGAGCAAATAATGACTTTTTGCAGATCATTAACTTCCTTGATGTAGCTACTGACCAACTTGTGACCTTGGAGAAAGGTCATGGAGTCTCATTTTTTTCATCTGAATCAGGAGGAGATAGGACTGTATGATCACAAGAGGCAAGAGTGTAGGGTTAAAGCTTGAGCTCTGGAGCCAAAATGCCTACGTTTGAAACCCTGCTTCTTACTTGCATGTCCTCCACAAGTTCCTTAACCTCTTAGTTCCTCAGGTTCTTTACCTGTCAAATGGAGAATTGTAATAGCACCTACCTCACAGGGTTGTTCTGAGAATTCATTGGGTTAAATGTAAAGCATTGAGTGCAGTGGCTAACTGTCATTATTACTGTTATCATGAAATTCCCTTTCTGATCTGAAGTTTATGATTTTGTCTTGTATTTCTGGAATAGGGTTCCCTAGGCCCCTCTCTTCTCTTTTACTGCCCCAGACTGAATGCCTTCCCTGCTGTTACCCTCTTGCTGGCAAATCTTGTGTCCCCCAGCACTCCCTTACAGCCCTGTGCTTCTTGGGGTAGTTTCGCTGGTGTTGGGAGAGTCCCTGTGGGGCTCCAGTGGGAGTATTTGTGGGGTGTACTGCCCCCTACAGACCAGGAGCAGTGATTTCTCCTGCCCTGGCCTGAGAGTAGAAGTCTTCTTCCCTTTGGCCACCTCTCGGGACCTGTGCTCTTTTGATTTGGCACTATCAAGAAGGTGAGTAACATTTTCTCAAAAGAACTTTATTGATCACTCCCTGTGTGCCAGTCTCTAATAACAGAGAAGTACAGGGTATTAGGGGGTTAAGTGTGCAGGCTCTGGAGTCAGGCTGCTTATGCTCAGATCCTGGTTTCCACGTTTAATAGCTGTAAGATCTTGGGCAAATTGCTTTGCTGTGAGCTTCAGTTTCTCACTTGTGAAAAGAGCTAAATAATATTTAACTCATTGTTTAGTTATAAAAATTAAATGGGGGTAATACCTATATCATCTGGAGTAGTAAGCGGGAAGAATTCTTAGCAGCGGGTAAGAATTAGAAAGTTTTCATTTCCCCATCACCTTTGGATTCAGTTCTTTACAGTATAGGTCCATTATTTTGTTTGTGATTGTGTGATTTTTCCCAATCAACTGCATCCATATTCAAATATAGTACAAAACCAATTTGGAAGCCAAATGTAAATTGTTGGCTATTTTTAAATTTGATTGAGTTAGTTCAGCAAACATTTCTTGATTGTTTTGTGCTAGGCACTGTGCTGGGAGCTGGGAATGTAACTTGGAGTGAGGTATGGGGTTCTGCCCTCAAGATGTTTACATCAAGTTTAGAAGGGAAAGTAGACATTAAGCCTTCTAGGCAGAGGAAACAGTGTGAGCTAAGGTGCAGAAATAAAAGAAGGCCAGACAGCCTGTCCAACAACAAGGACATGCAAGCTGCTCTCCATGGCTGGAACTTCGCACGTGGAGGCAAAGGAGTAGGCGAGCTGGGAGTGAGGGGAGGGAGGAAACGGAGAGACATGGTATAGCCAAAGAGGTTCCAGGTCATTGAGAGCTTGAATCTATACTTAGAAATTAATTTGAGGACTGTGGAGAGAGCCATTGAAGGGCTTCTGCTAAGGGAATGATGTGATCAAGTTATGTTTTGAAAGGTTATTTTGACTTCAGTATAGAGGGTGAATTGGAGAAGACCAGCCTGGGGACAAAGATTGGTTAGTAAGTCACTGCAGTAGACCTGTGGAGAGGTGATAAGGAGCTGAAACAGGGCAGCAGTGAGAGTGAAGAGGGAAATCAGAAACAGGAAAAGATACAAGAAATGTTAAGGAGCCTAAAATGATGAGTGAATGCTGGTGCCATGTGTGACAAGAAATATAGGAGGAGGGACTGAGGAGAATAATAATGAGTTCCGTTTTCCATTTTAGAAATCTTGAGCCAGAGGTGCTTGCAAAATAAGCAGGTGGAAATGTCCAGTAGGGGACTGGATATTTGGGTCTTGTGCTCAGTGAGAGCCTTTGGGCTAGAGGTACACATTTGAGAGTCATATGCGTGCAGATGGTAGTTGGACCACAGGAGTGGGTAAAATTACTCAGGGAAAACAAGTAGGGAAAGAGGAGAAGAGGCCATGGACAATGCCCAGCTGGAGTTCACAGGTAATTAAAGGTTGGGCAAGGCATATACAGCCAGCAGAAGAGATGCAGAAGGAAGAGGAGAACCAGTAAAAGGTGGTGTCTCAAAAAGCCGTAGAAGAGAATATTTCAGAAGGAGGGAGGCAGCAGTGTCAGATGCCACAGAGGGATCAGGTCATGTCATGATGGAAAAGGTCCATTGGATTCTACAAATAGAATGACTCTGTTTGAGGGACTTCTGCATCTTCATTTCTCATATAAAGCTGGATCAACAGTACCTTTCTTGGGGAGAGAAAAGGATAAGGTGGGGAACACATGTAGGGAAGGATCTCTATTCCAAAGAAACCTGAATGCCTATAGCACTCTAGTATAGCATAGCTATACTATATACTGTTAGGACTGCTTACAGCTTGAGCCAGCCCATGAGACTGTGAGCTGAACTGCATAGACACACGCAGTCCCACTACTCAGAGGAGACCTCTGTTAATAATTTCATTATAAATTCTTTTAGACTCTTTTTCTCCACATATAAACAAATATATGTGTTTATATATATACACAGATGTAATTTTTAAAATAAATATTGGCTTACACTGTGCATGCTCTTCTGAGAACCTGAATAAAGTAATCATCTTTCCATGTTAACTACAAGTAGAGCTACTGCCGTCTTTAATAGCTGCAAAGTATTCATTGTTTGAATGGACTGTAATTCATTTAACAAGTCAGGCCCTTAATGATGAGCATGTAGGTTGTTTCTAGCTTTTTGCTGCTGTACACAGCATTGTAATGAGTATTTTTATACACAGATCTTTGCACACTTTGTCAGGGTGAGTGTAGGTTAAATTCCAGTGACTGTGTCTTACCTACCTCTGTACCTCAGCACCAGGCATTAAGTAGCTACTCAGTAAAAGTATTAAAATACTCTGAATTTAGGTCTTTGAAGTCCTGCAGTGTCTCATTTATCTCTGTATTTTTAGCATCACAAGAGTGACCAACAGCACCAAAAATTGTTTTCAGAATGTATAACCTCAAGGATATGGAGAACTCCACCTAGAAAAGGAAAGTGTTGAGTAGTGACTTTAGCTTTTAAGTGGCACGTGTTTCAGAAGCACCTCACTAAGCATCACCAGCTAGGAAGCGCCTTGAGACATTTCTAATGAGGGCTCTGCATTGCTCCTCTTCCCCCTGCTCCTTGTGATGAGGGTGGATGTACTCCTTTCCCTGGGCAGTGGAAAGACTAGATCAAAATTCTTGGTAGATAATTGGTTCGAGAGAGAAGTTAAAGACTCTTGTCTTCCCTTCAAAGTTACATTTCTTTCTCACCTCCCAGTTCCTCTTCACAGAACCTTTGGAGCAGGGGCAGTTTTTTGTTCAGCCCCGCATGACTAGTGCCTGGCATAGTACCTTCTGGCTGTCGCGACTGCCTTTAGAATAGGCCGACATCTGAGAAGTTGCAGAAGCTGAGATCTCTCAGGCATAGTCGTTTGAGCTGGTATGGGGACATTCATAATGGTCCAGCATTTGACATACCATCATAGGCTGTCTTACAGTACAACCTCTAATAAAACTAGGCTGTCCCGAGCCCCTGGTAATAAAGTTGTTTACCTTTATACCAAGAAAGTTGGGAAGGCACCAAAATCCGCATGTGGCGTGTGCCCAGGCCGACTTCGAGGAGTTCGTGCGACTCCTAAAGTTCTTAAGAGACTGTCTAAAACAAAAAACATGTCGGCCGGGTCATGGTGACTCCATGTGTGCTGAATGTGTCGGTGACAGGATCAAGCGTGCTTTCCTTATTGCGGAACAGAAAATCATTCTGAACGTGTTGCAAGCACAAGCACAGAGTCAGAAAGCTAAATTAAAAAAAAAAAGTGAAGCTTTTTTAAGTAATAAAGAAGTGAAGAAGCCTTGTTCTGTTAATTTCTGTTGTGATTTGTTAGTGTACAGGTTTGGTTTCTGTGGTAACTAGAGACCCCCGTGATTTTAGTTGATTACTTTTTCTTAAGTAATTGGAGGTCAGTGATTGCTAGAATTTTTTGATGGCAGCTCTAGACAACAGTAAAATAGGGACCTTAATATATTTTCTCTTAGGAACTATGTTGTATTGTTCCTGATACCCCTTAATAATGCAAAAGTATATAAAGGATTTTAATAAAAGCTCATTCTTACAGTGATAAAAAAAAAAAAGAGAGTAGGCCTTCCGTAGATAAGTAGGGAGTAAACAAGCAAGTGTTGAGCTGTGCAGTTGGCGTAATCTGAGAAATTTTCTAAATGTTTTGACCATTTTCCCAAATTTAAATCCTTTTCCACTTCCTTTTGTTCACTGGTGCCTCTTTTATTATGTATTAAAATTTGTATATAATACGGTTTGTTCCTGAGCTTCATTTATTCCATAAATTCTACCCATCTATTTTTTTGGTGCCAGTCCATATAATTTTAGTTGCTTTTTATATGTTCTGATATTTTGTAAGTCTAGTTATAGCTCATAATTTCTTTTTTTAATAGTATTTTATAGTCTTACCCATTCATTTTTCTAAAATAAGTCTTAAGAAATTTGAATGTATTCTAATAAAAACAGTGTATTGAGATTTTTTATTATAATTACATTAAAACTGCAAATTTCTCTATTGGCACCTCTGTACTGGTCTTTCCATCTTATAGTATAGTATATTTTTCCCCTTTCATTCAGATTTTCTATTATATATTTTAGTAGAAATACATGTATTTCTTCATCTGGATTTCTCATTTCCCAACATTTACCAAACACCCATTCCCCCAACCCCCACCTTCTGTCACTGTGCTTTCTGCTGGCAGTACAAAAATGAACACAGCTCTTTCCCTCAAGGAGCTCTCTTTGGTGGGCAAGAGAGAGAACTGATCAGATAATTAAAACTAATTATAATAGTTACTGTGATGAACAGAAGCACGAGGTACTAAGAAAGCATAGAGGAGAGGTCCCAAATAAGACTGGGGGCTATTAAGGAAGACTTCCTGGAGGAGGGCACTCCTGAAGTGAGTGCTAAAGGCAGAATGGAAGTTAACCGAATGAAGAGGGAAGAAAAAGTATTCCAGGCAGACCAAATATTCATTGGAGTATATGTTCAAAAGAAAAGAGGCAAGACAAATATTGAAGTGTTTTAGGAGCTGTAAGTAGCTGGGGTATCTGATGACAGTGGGATAATAGCTGGAAATGAAGCTAGAAAGTACACAGGAGGGTGGCAGATTGTGAATGTACTTATGTGACAAGATGAGAGTTTGAATATAGGATTGAAGGATTTAACTGAAGGAGTGTAACGGTCAGATTTATGTTTTAGAAAAGACATCCCTAGAAGAGAAAATAAAGTTAAATAGAGGCCACTCTGGCTGCTGTGTGGAAGATGGCATTAAGGGTTCCAAACTTAGGCTGAGAGGCCAGTCAGGGAGCTGCTCGAGTTATCTGGAGGCAACATGTGCTAAGGCAAGGGCTTTGGTGATGAGGACCGAGGAAAGGAGCAGTTCGAGAGCTGCTAAGGAGATAGGTAGATACACAAACAGTACTCGGGCATACATACAAACTCTCTTCCTCTTTTTCCATTTTTATTGTGCAAATCTCAAACATTCCCAGAAGTAAAGAGAATAGTACATACCCCCATGAGCCTTTCGTCCACATTGAGTATCTATTAAGATTTGGTCCCATTCATTTTATATTTCCCTTTATTTTGTGTTTTTGCACTGTTACTGAAGTATTTTAAAGTAGAATCTCATCCTTTTGTCATTTCAGCTCTACATACTTCAATTTACATCTCTAAAAAAACTGGATATTTTCTAACATAACCACAATCACATTATCATGCTTAACAAAGTCAGCAGTAAATTCCTTGGTGTAACTTAATAACTAGTATATATTCATATTCCTTGTTTATCTCAAAATATCTTTTAATTGGTTTGTTCCAATCAGGATTTGGATCACGTATCACATTTCATAGTTTGGACTCAAAAGACTCTTTTAATCTATAGCAATCCATAACCTTACTCCCTTTAAAAATATATGCCATTGACGATTGAAGATACCAGGTGTGCTGTCCTGTAGAATGTCCCACATTCTGGCCTTGTCTCTTTTCTCATACTATAATTTAACTTATTCCTCTGTCTTTCATATTTTCTATAAACTGGAGGTTAGCTTTGAATGACTAGTTGGGTTATGGTTCATCTTTTCCTTGGGAGGAGGGTGCAAGACTACTTCATGGGTAGGGCTGTGAAGTGTTACTTCTATCTGGTAGTCCCACTCTTAAGGATGCTATGATTGATCAGTGGAGGTGATGACAGCTCATCCCTCCATTGTAAATTTTCCCATCAACTTTTCATTGAGTTCATCCACTATTGATTGTCACCTGAATGAATTATTTTATCATGGGCTATAAATTTTTTTTTAATTCTGTCAATCATCACTTTATTAGCTGAATAGAGAACATTCCCTCAATAACTAGGGCTGTTTGGTTGTCCTAAAATACAATATGTACTGAAAAGACAAGATAAATGCTTAATTCATTTTCTTTTATTGTACTTTTTGGATTAAGGAGTTGGTACCTTAGCTGTTCCTTTTTAAGTATCTATTGATCATGCTTCTGTTTTATGATTTATTGCATTGGCTAGTCCAGTGATTCTCCCCCAGTGATTATCTTGTTATCTCAGCCTTAAAGAAACAGGTTTTCATGTGCACAAGAGCCTTTACATCCTTCGGTATGTGAATGATTTTCTAAGTACCACACGTCAGTCCTCCAGTCCCGTACTTTTCAGAAGACAGAACAACCTGTCCTTTGGTTCCTCTTCTCTTGTTCCAGGTCACACTGTGAACAAGATGTGTCAACACTCAGATTCAGAAGTGGCTTGTCTTGCCAGAGAAGTTTACACTGAGTGGAAAACTTTCATTGAAAAACATGTGGATAAACCTTCTATAGAAGTCCGAAGTGATTCCAAAACCGAGGCACTTAGGAAAAACGCCCAGAAATTACTCTCAGAAGCCTTGGAATTAGAGGTAATGGCCTACTTGGAATGTGATTACTAGGTGCTCTTGGTTAAATGATCTTTACATTTTCACAAGGAAATTTCATAGTCTTAAGTGCTAGTCTTCTGGTTTTTGTTTGTTTGTTTTAGTGATTCTGGATTTGTAAGCATTCTGGGAGACAGTATTGTATAAAGACTGAAGGCTTTGGAACTAGCAAGACATGGATTAAAATCCTGGGTCTAGTATGCACTGGGTATGACACCTTAGGCAAATCTTTTAACATATCAGAGGCTATTTTTTTATCCATAAAATGAAGATAATTCCTACCACCTAAAATTATTGGAAAGATTAAATGAACCATATACACAAAGGAATAGTATAGTGCCTGGTGGTTAGAAGTCACTTAATGAATGTTGGTTCCTTCTCTTTTAAAATTCTTCCCATTCCTGCTGAAGGAGAAGGTCTGAGATGGACTCTGTTACAGAATATCAATGGCAAAATAAATAGCTGTCTTTTGAAAAGACTCTACTTCCCCATTTTTTGTCAGCTCCCATACTCTTTATTCTAATGCATATAATCAGTTGCCTAGACATAATCCCTGTCATCTTTGTGGCCAATAGTAAGATGATGTTAGTGGGTTGCGGTACACATGCTAGAAGAAGAATTTTTTACTCATTAGTAATATTAGTCATCATCATCAAACAAATCTTACAGATCAGTTAATATTCTGGAAAAATCAGACTTATAACATCCACATTTTTTCTTCTTTTCAGAGTATTCCTAATAAAGTATCCTTAAAGAATAATTTAATGTTATTAGCAGAAGAAGCAATTCAGAAGTCTGGTTTAAATACTAGATCTGTTATTGCATTTTCTGAAAAACATTTTAACCTTTCTATCTCAATCATGCATCTACAAAAGAAAGGCAAATGGACTTGTGGTATAATATGTACTTTTTAAGAATAAAGTTTTGGGCTTTTTAATACCAATTTATGATAGAAAATGAAAAAAATACAGAAAGGAAAAATAAGATCACCATTGAACCTACCATCCGGACATAATCTTTTTAACGTTTTGGTGCATTTCCTGTTTGGTAAATTATTACAGCTCTTTAAATGAATACTGGGCTAGTTATGATTATCCCAGATTTATTAAGAGCCAATTATGTGCCAGTTGTTCCATAAGATATTTTTATTGATTATTTAAGTAACATTGCAGAAAATTGATGATTATTTACATTTATGTTGTAGTTTTAATCTTGATCAATATCAGTCAGTGTCATTTTGTATACACTTTTCTACATATCTATTTTTTACATTTATAATTTTTAATGTCTATTTGATAGGTCAGTGAATTAATATACTCTAAGTTTGCTTAACTTTTCCTAAAGGAAGTATTAATACGAATATTAAACCCTTGGAAGAGAGGAAAAAATATGAAAGTTGTAAGTCTAATTTTCCAGAGTATCGATTAGCCAATAAGACTTGCTATTTGATATTTTAAATAAAGTTTATTTTTAAAATAAACCAAAATTATTGCAGAAACAGAGTGTGGGTCTACAATATGTAGTTAATGTGGTGGTAAATACCAGTTCCCTGTGGTATCTTTTTAAGTAAATGATAAAGAAGCTATGCTTGTGAGGATTAATGAGCAGTTTGCCTGCTATATTAAACACCATAATAATTATCCTTTTAGTTTATCCATTAATTATCCTTTAAATGGCACATTAAGTGGTAAGCACTCAAGTGTCACAAAGCAAAGTTAAAAAAGTGATACATTTGTTAGTGCTTTCCAGTGTAATTGGAAAAAATATCAGATTAAGTATAGTTGAATGGTTTTGTTCCCAAAGAGTAAATTTTAAAAATTAAAAGTGTGCATCTTACCATCTTCCTTGGCCAAAGAAAATCAGTCTGTTTTCCTTGGGTAAATAGCATTTGATTGCATTTTTATCAGTTTGGTATGTCAAAAAATATAAATACAAACACTTTTACATAAAGTTAACTCTTAGCACCCATCATCATCTGAAACATTTTCATATTAGAGTAGATCAGTGAACCATCTAATGCACTGTCTAGTCTCTGACAGTAACCAATGTTGAGTGCATTCAAATCAGACATCAGATCTCCATAAATGTACTTTATCAGGCAGTAGTAAACCACTGGGTAAGTTATTGGCCCAGTGACTAAAAAGCCTTTGCAATTTGATCTTAGCATGTGTTTTTTCAAATCCACTCATTATATTTTTATAGAAAATAATGTTTCCATGTTATTTGTTTTGGTCATATCCTTTAGTAGTGAAAGCCACATATGAAGAATACACACACACAGCCAAAAAGTACATCTCTGTATTACTCTATAGATCTTGCTTTCCAGATTCATGGATTATTTCCTTGTTCTTGGAATAATGGAATAGATGAATAAAAACTCCATTGTTGAGACCTACGTTCCATTCCCCTTTACTTTTTCTCCCTTCTGGGTCTTCTTTGTTCTTCCCTGTCTTTTAGATCTTTCCTCATATGAACGTCCCCTGTGGTGTCATTCTCTTACTTCCCCTTCCTCATTATCCACTCTCCTTCCTACCTCACGGCCTGTGATCATTTTCCTATTATGTCATTAAAAAAAATGAATCTGATTCTCAAAGTGAGCCTGTTATCATTAAGCGTTATGAAACACTGGCTGGTTGGCCCAGTTGGTTGTCAGATGGTGCTAATGAGATCCAGGTCAGGGGTATATCCCCATATGGGACTGTTAGTTTTTTCTTTGTTTAATGGCCTCAGACTGCACCTCTGGCTTTGACCAGCTCTTTCATAAATGTATTCAAGTGGTCAAAAAGGAGTGTGGGTATATATGTACAAATCCAGTCATGCTATTAGAAAACTCATACGAAGTTTGATTCTAGTGAATATTCAGCTCCACAAATGTTTATTTCTACTGCTACTAGTGCCAGGGGAGAATGCAGACATAAATGAGTTCCAGTCCCTATGCTAAGAAAGCTTACTGTCTCCTGACTAAGCTCCTGTAAATGACTAAATGCGCGTCAGGATGAAATATGTCTGAAATAGTAGTACCAGCAAGTGGTGTAGACACGAAAACGACAGAACAGTGAAATCTGATGGAAGAACCTGGGAAAGTTTTGTGGAAAAGACAGCAGTTGAACTGACCTTTGTGAGAGTGGTTGGATTGTGCTAACTCGGAAATGCATATAAAATAGAAACATATTTCATATTTTATCTGCCATGTATAGATTGTTATTGAAAGAGCAGGAAAGGAGGGAAGTGTACACAGGGAAAGAGGAAATTCACTTAACAGATATTTACAACGTGCCATAACCTGTGCTAGGCATTGGGAATTGAGAAATGGATCCAAGGTGGTATCAGCCCTAGAGTGGCTCAAGTCTGCTGAGGGAGATAGGCAAATAAATAGTTACAGTGTGGTGTGGGAAGTTCTGCACTTAGGGTAAACACATGAAAAAGAACGTCTTTCCTTGCTTTTAAAGAGCTTACAGATATGGCAGACATCACTAATTGATTTTGGCACCATTTCTTCTGGGTCCAGAATCCTTGACAAAAGACAGCTCTAGGTGGATGTGTTTTATATCTTCTCCAGTTATAGTCAATTCATCCAGGATTGGCCGACTGAATAACACACACTTGACTCACAGGTACAAATAGATAAGGAAGGCAGATCAAATTCTCTGTCTCTGAGAAACTGAACTAGGAAATACCAAGAAACAACAGTGGAAGTTTTGAAACAGAAGGGATATTATTGGAGGAGTTATAAGGAAGCAGAAGCTATAGGTAGAGATGTGTAGAATAGGCAGCGAGAAGAAGGCAGTTAAAATCGGTAGGCGGTAAGGCAAATGGAGAGGAGCAAAACATGTGAGAAAGAGACACAGGGAAAGGGTATGGTTCGCAGATAAATCCCTAGGTTTCTTACAGTATTCCTGTTCCCATCCACACACATGTATCTCATAGCAAAACCTCTTTTTCTCAGGGTCTCAGTAAGACTGGTCCTTTCACCCAAAAGGGCTTACCTGAATCACCAGGTTAGAACCCATTGGGAAGGGGGACTCTCAACTTGGGTAGGTTTGGATTATCCAAAGGCAATTAGTTCTAAGATAGGCACTCATCACTTTGTGCAATGAACTTGTTATACACAAGGGTACATGATGAATTATTTTCCCATATGATTTGCATTTTCATATTACTAATGTTTTCCTTCATTTCTTCATCCTGATTGGCCTTCATTTAACATGAGGCATGCATGAGAATTGTCAGCTACCTACTTCCTGTTCCCATCACATGGCTGGTAGAGCACCTATTCCGCTGCCCCATGGTCATCTGTGTACATGCCTCTCCTAGGCTGTGAGTTCTTAGAGGGTAAGGGGTCAGGTCTTTTTGCTCGGGTGTCTCTGATACCCAGATCGGACCAGACTCAGAGTAGCAATTCAATAACCATTTGCTGAATCAAGTATGAATAAGCATCCAGTTATGTACATTTCAGGGCACTCTCAAGGTTCTTTTATACATATATTACAATTTGATGGAATGGCCATGACCTGTTTTTGCAATGCACACATACCCTTCCTCCCTTAACAACCATGCCCCTCAAGAAAAAAAAAAAAGACTTTTTTCTTGCCTGTTATAGTAAGTGACTCTCTAAGCAATCAGTGATTAAACATCCTCACGCTGGAATGAGGAGCCCCACACTGCAGGAAGGAGCCTCTCTGGAAGTATGGCTGGACAAATGCTGGGCAGACAGCCAGCCACCCTTCTAGCCTTGTAAAGTGGTCTGGTACCAGGGCTGCCTCAGGCTGGGGGCCAGTTCAGGGCCAACCTAGGAGGCCATGGAAAGTTCGAGGAGTCTTGGTTCTAGAGAGCCATGGCACCAAGTTTGCTCACTCCAGCACAAGCCTTGGAGACAGTGTCAGTCATCAGGACTACAAACGTCCCTGGATGTGTTTTGTCTCTTACACGTAGGCAGACATCTGGGCCTGGATAGTCATTCTCTCTCTGTGTTTCTTTCTCTCTCTCTTTCTCTCAGTCCTGTTCTGTTCCCTGCTTGGTCCTAGTTTCTTCCTAGTTTCTTCCAAGTTTCTTTATTCATTTGGTCTGTTGGTCTCTCTCTTTTGTTAGGACGTTTTGTCAAATGTCAATTGATCCTTTTTTATTTTGGTGCAGAGTTTTCCTAAACTTTTCTTTTTTTAAAGTGTAAGTACAGTACATATATGGAAAAGCACACAAAAGGTCTATGTGCACCTCACTGAATTTATCACCAAGCAAATGCCCACTTCACCTGGCCAGAGCCTACTCATTCTCCAGGTCTCACATCCGAACACATTTCCTCTGGAGGCCAGGCGCTGCCCTCCTGAGTTGGGTCCCTTTGATGTAGCTCTGCACCCCAGCACTGGCTCCTGTCCCCTTTCCTAGCACTTGGTACACTTACAGTCCCTGCTCACCGTCTGTCTCCAAGTGGCCCATGCTCTCTGTGGAGTCAGAAACTGTTGACTTTGTTCACTGCTTTTTCCTCAGCCTGAGCACGAGCACGAAGTAAGTGCTGAGTAGGTATGTGAATGGGTGGAGGGGGGCGGGGGGAAGGGAAGGAGTGAAGGGAAAAAAGGAAGTAGGAGAGAAATTTGTTTCCTATTTTTAAGGAACTCACTCTCAGGGAAGACAGCTCCAGAAGTAGATCATTATGTTATGAAAATGACTAAGGGAAGCTCAGGATGTTGTGGCAGACCCAAGGAGAACTTTCAGTCCTTTGAACTAGGGTTTGCTTTTTTGCTTTTTGTTTTTTAGCTAAGCTTGGAATCTAATAAGAGTGTGTTTCCTAGGGAACGTGTGCCTTGCTGAGGGAACACGTACCTGCACATCGTAGTGTGTGGAAGCAGCTGAGCTTGCTCAGACTGGGCTGGGTTGGGACCAGGAAGGCGAATAGTGAGGGATGTGCCTGGAAAGGAAGGAAGTGAGGGGCTTCCTGAACAGCAAGCCAGTCTGGCCTGGATCCAGATCATGCAGACAAAGTCCCAGACCTGTCCTGCTTTGATTAGGCCTGTGACTTCAGGAGGGCATGGGCTTGAGCCAGACCACCCCAGAATTGCTACAGGTCCCATCCTGTAGGCCCGTTCTGCTTAGCTGACCCTGCAGGGGTCTTTCCAGACTCAGCTGGTCTCTCAAAAGGTTAAAGGGACAGTGAGTATGGTGAGAGGGAAGAAACTTGAATATTGGAGTCAGGGGCTCAGGGTCAGAATCCCAACTCTGCCTCTCAGTAGTTATAAGATCTTGAACATCTCTTTACCTTTGAACCTGTTTCCTCATCTGTAAAATGAGATCATAGGAGTTGTGAGCATTAAATGTGAAAAGTGATTTATAAACTGCTTTACACACATATTAGGATCCAGGCTCAGTGATTCTAAAATACTGTAAGGGGTTAAAAGGTACTTCGAAAACAAACAAACAAAAGTATAAACTGTTATACTGATTTATTATCCTTGGTCTTCGTTTCCTGGTTGGTAAAATACAGGGCCCAGTACCTACTGCTTGGTTCAGGCCAGTTTCCTGTTATAATGGCAAATATTACCACCCGGCAGGGGTTGTGAATGAGGTCCCTGTCACATAACACATGGCCTTGTTCTTTAATTGCCAGGGTGGAATTAATTTGCTCTTCCTGTTTCTCTTGTGACAGGAAGTAGATGTCCTTGAATTTCAGTTGATTAATGGAGGCCTCTGAGCAGAGTGCTCCAGCCTCTCTCGCCTTTAATCCTTATGCAATGCAAGGCCCTAATTTGATAATTTTGCTGTTTTTTTAGATGGATCACCTACTGGTTGAAAATATTGAACGGGAGACGTTTCATCTCTGTTCCCGCCTCATTAACGGGCCGTACCGGCGGACGGTGAGAGCCCTGGTCTTCACATTAAAGCATCGAGCTGAAATCCGGGCCCAGGTGAAGAACGGCATGCTGCCAGTCGGCACGTTTGTACAGACCCACAAAAAGTGACCTGAGGATGGTTCCAGCCCTGGGCTGGGCAGAAAGGAAAATGGGCCTCTCTACCATTCAAAGATTCTTTTGAGTTTGGGTGATGGCTGATGCTGGCTGTGTTAAATTTTCCCGTGGTGCCATTCCTTCAGACTGAGGATGCAAAGAGCCCAGGAGACAGGCCTGCAGGAAGTGCTTCATTAGCTGCAGTGCGCTGGTGCCGCCTAACAGCACGTGCACTGGCTGTCACTGGGAAGCGCAGTACGGTTGCCATCACCCAACACAGTGAAAGGGTGATGGATTTCACTGTGAATATGCGAAGGACACCTCTAAAGTTCCCTGTGTCAGGCAGATGAAGTTACTACTTTATTTCGCCACCCTGCAGGTAACTGAAACTCAATTACTGCTGCTGCTCACTCGGTTCCATCCCCCTGAGTTTAGATAGCTCCAGTGCCTCTCAGAACTCCCCTGTCTGTTCTCTTTCCTCTACCCCAGGGGTGAGCCTGCCAGAGCCCACCAACTACCCCTTCTTTCCAGAACTCACTTATCTGAACATTTCAGCTCTCCCTGGAAGACCTTCTCCGTTGGTCTCCGGAGCCCCCATGCTGAGGCTTCTAATGAGGAACTGGCCTGAAGCATCTCCCCACCTTGGGATTTATTTGAATATGTTGGCTCTCTTGGTTTAGGGCTGTAGAAGATACATAATGAAATTTCTCTTAAAATGAATTAGTGTAAGAAAAATTATATACACATGTATTTAAAAATGAAATACATCTATCTAGACTTGCTTGAACAACTACATAAGTGATAGTAGCTTTTTTTAAAAATGATAATAACGTGGGACTTTTTGTCTCTAAAAGCAAAGGTATGGCTTGTTCATTGAAAAGTGTTTTGGGTTGAGAAAGAGCATAGTTGATGAAAATAAAGAATGATTGAACAGGAGTTTGAGGGAGATAGCAAGACCCGAAGGTTTTTTCAGGTGAGGGGAGACTAGAGCGTTTGTGATCTGAAAAGAAGGAGCCAACAGAGATTTAAAATCAAAAAAAAAAAAAAAAAAGGGAAAGATTTAAAATTAAAAAAAGAGAGATGGATTAAAAAGCAAGGACAGAAGGAAAGGGACTAGCTTTGTTTACCTTCTATGTGCTAGATACTTTTTCTAAGGTAATTTCTTAGCATTTACATTCATCTTCATATAGTTTTTAAAAATCCTGTTGAATTATCTCACCTGTTGTGTTAGTAGATATTGTTTTGGTTTTTTAGATTTCTTCTTTTATTCAGCAACCATTTGTTGGGCACCCGTTCCCAGCAGCCTTGCGGGTACCTAGCAGGAGCTACAGATGAGACCCTGAGGCTCACCAAGCAGGAGTCTCTTGTCAGTTTCCCTCTGCTCGTAACTACGGGAGCTAGAGTAATAATTGTACACATGCCATATGCTCAGCATTGATGTAGACATTTGAAAAAATAATAATGCCCAACTAAAGGTGAGAATAGTGAGGCTCACAATGGTTTGGTAACTTACTCAAGGTTCACAGACAGTGAATAGCAGATCTTAGATTCAGAACCTAGGTCTGTGTGAGTGTATGTAGTCTTCCTGCTTGATTTCATCCACTCTCATGGTTTCAGGCATCTTTTTACATGCTGATGACACTCCAGTTTATATCTTCAGCCTATCCCTGCCCTCCAAGTTTCAGCCAGTATTTCCTAGATGTCCCATGGGCATCTCAGATGCAACATGTCTTCTCTCACCTGACAGTACTGGCAACCCAGACACTCCAAATAGCAACCCTGGGGTCAGCCTAGACCCCTCACTCCCATCCTCACTCAACCAAGTCCTAATGGGTTTACTTCTCAAATATACTCAGTACCTCTTGCCTCTTCTCCATCTCTAATACCACTTCAGGACTTTCTCTTGCCCACATGACTACATGGCCTCCTAGCTGGTCTCTCTGTTTCCAGCCCGCTTCACTTAAGAGTGACGATCTCCAGTTCCATCCATGTTGCTGCAAATGGCATTGTTTTATTCTTTTTATTCCATTGTGTATACACACACACACACACACACACACACACACACACACACACACACACACACACCACATCGTCTTTATCCAGTCATCTGTTGTTGGACATTTAGGTTGTTTCCATGTCTTGGCTATTGTAAGTAGTGCTGCTGTGAACATTGGGGTGCATGTGTCTTTTTGAATTAAGTTTCGCCCTGGATATATGCCTAGGAGTGGGATTGCTGGATCATATAGTAAGTCTATTTTTAGATTTTTGAGGAATCTCCATACTGATTTCCATAGTGGCTGCACCAAACTACATTCCCACCAGCAGTGTAGGAGGGTTCACTTTTTCTCCACACCCTCTCCAACATTTATCATTTGTGGACTTTTGAATGATGGCCATTCTGACTGGTGTGAGGTGATACCTCATTGTAGTTTTGGCTTGTATTTCTGTGATAATTAGTGATACTGAGCATTTTTTCACACGCCTATTGGCCATTCATATGTCTTCTTTGGAGAATTGCTTGTTTAGGTCTTCTGCCTATTTTTGGATTGGGTTGTTTGTTTTTTTCTTGTTAAGTTGTATGGGCTATTTATATATTCTGGAGATTAAGCCCTTGTCAGTCTCATCTTTTGCAAATATTTTCTCCCATTCCATAGGTTGTCTTTTTGTTTTGCTTACGGTTTCCTTTGCTGTGCAAAAGCTTGTAAGTTTAATTAGGTCCTATTTGTTTATTGCATGTGTCTTTCTGAATTTGATTTTTCTCCGGTTATATGCTCAGCAGTGGGATTGCTGGATCACATGGTAAGTCTGTTTTTAGTTTTTTAAGGAACCTCCATAGTCCAACTACTTTTTAATACTCTATCCTGCTTCATTTTTCTTCAGAGTATTTATCACCCGTTGATACAGTTACGAATTTAATATAATTTATATATATTGTGTGTCACCCACCTTCAAGAACTTAAGCTTCATGGGAGCAGTCTTTGTTTTGTTCCCTGATATATCTCTAGTAACCACAAGAGAGCTAGATCTCTATAACTAAATAGTTGATGGCTAGTTGTGGGTATACAGGAATGGCATCTAATCAATCAGGGAATGCTTCTCGGAGGAGGTAATACCTGTGTGCAGTCTTCAAGGACAGAAGTAGTTAATTGGTGGTTGAAGTATGTGCCTGGCAGAAAAAGCAAAGTATGGAAAGACTCAGTACTGTGAGATACCTGACTGGTATGGCTGGAGGGGAGGACACACGGAGGAAAGTAGCTGGAGATGAGACAGAAGAGGAAGGCAAGGACCAGGATCAACTTTGAAGGGTCTTTTGAGCATAGGTTGAAGGCATTTGGATTGAAGGAATGCAGGAACTGGTTAGTTTTTTGGTTAATGGGCTGTGTAGAAGAGAAGCTGGAGGAAGGAGAGAAAACGGAAGTAGGAAGCTTCATTTGTAAACAACCAGAGGGTTCTGCTAACTTAGGAACCCAGAGTAAGTTGAAAACAAATTGCTCTCTGGCTGAAAGGCTTCAATGGTGATAGTTGGAAAGTGAAATGATTGCAGAGATGTGCTTTGGAGATTTGGAAAGCAGGCTGTGTTATTTGTGGCTGTTTTCTTCTTGATGCATGTGCAGAATTTCCATGAACGCTAATGGAGGTATTCTGAGTGCTTGCTGAAGGGAAGGAGACTTGCAGACATCCATCTAAGCTTCCCCACCCACTAAGAAGCACCTCTGAGCTCCAGCCTCTTAAAAATGAAAGGGTCAGCTCATGAAATGAGGTGAGAGAAGTTCCTGGGAGCTCTGAGTTGCCTGTAAGTCTTGGCATGAATGTGTCTTCTAAGTGTGTTCAGTTGCTAGAGGAAATTTGGGAGAGTAAATACCATTAGAATCTGCTCCAGCAGCTTATTGATCCTTTTCTTGTGGTGGTTGTATTGGAGGTCTTGGTCTTTTGGGTAGGGACCAGGTCAGTTTTCATTCACTCAGCAAACGAATGTTGCCCAGCTGCTCTGTTCCAGGAACTAGACTGGCACTGGGGAAACTGCAGTAAATGAGATATAATTTCCATCATTCAGGAACTCTTAGTCTGGTGGGAAGACAGACACTTAGGAAAATAATTAACGTATAGCATATTGTTTACTGTAGATATTTATTTAAAGTGTTGAGAAAGTGGAGAAAGCAGTGATTAACACCATTCTAAGGGAAGGAAAGTCTTTACACAGGGTTAATGTTTGAACTAAGTCTGAAAGATAGTTAGGAGTTCTTAGCAGAGGGGTCAGTATGTGTGCAAAAGCACAGAGATGTAAAGTGCATGGCTTGTTTTAGTAAAGGCAAGTTATATGGGTAGTGGAAGCATAAAGGTCTTAGGAATGGAGAGAAATGGGGCAAAAAGGTAGCCAGGACCCTGGAGGCCTTGTGAGGGAACTTGGACTTTGGCCTTCAGATCTTGGGAGGCCGTGAGAATTTTCTGAGGAGGTGAGGGGGCTCATAAGATGTGTGTTTTAAAAAGATAAAAGTGTTCCTGCATAGACAGATATTTAAGGAAAAAATTATAAACAAACAAACAAAACCCCCTACAGTTTGAGGCAAAGGAAAGAAACACCTGAGATTCAGTAAATTAGAGATTTTTTTTTTTTGACAAATGAAGTTTAAAGTTGACCAAACAGATACCATTAGAGTCCCAAGTGTGAAAAATGGCAGGAAGCTCCTCTAATGCGGTTACTGTGTTCAGTGGTGAAGGAACAGGCAGCTGGCCTTTTTTCATTTATAGAATATCAGGTCTTTAAACTTGTGCCTGTCAACCTCGGTTTTCTTTTGCTGCAGCCTCAGGCCTCAGAGCCTCACTCTGAGATTTGTAATGTATTTTGGATGCGTTTATCACAGCCAGATGGGGCGAGGGCTCAGTTTGTTACTGCCCATTATTGCTATGGAAGGAAGTGCATCCACAAAACAAGGCTCTGGAGCTTCAGTTCGTTTGGTGACACTGCCTTGGTTTCAGTAGAGAGATGGTTTGATTGGATGACACTGTATTTTCTTTTAAACCAACCAAAATAATACAATTGCTGTCAGGAATAGGCTTACCCATAAGCTAAGGAGTTTGGTTTAAAGATCCAAGGAGACTGCGATGTCCAATCAAATGCTCCTTTTTATCTTGTTAAAATCATTGATATTGATTCAGTGTATATTTATTGAGTTCTCATGTGCCAGGTTCAGGGGTAAAGAAGATAGTCCCTGGCCCCAGGAAGCTCACAGTCTAGTGAAGGAGACAGATAAACCGTTTTTTAAAAGTCAAGCATTCTGAATTATGGGCATTCAAAGAAGAGGAAATAAGCCAATAAACATATTAGAAGATGCTCAACCTCACTGGTAGTCAAGGAATGGCAAAGATGAATGCCATCCTTAAAGACTTACAGGGTGCAGGGATAGTGATCCCCATTACCTCTCTATTTAGTTCACTGATCTGGCCCCTACAAAAATCAGATGGATTCTGGAAGATGACAGTGGACCACAGCAGAGTCAACCAAGTGGTAATTCTAGTTGTAGATGTGGCATCTTTCCTGGAGTGCATTAACATCTTCTCAAATACATGGTATGTAGCCACTGATCCAGTCATTGTTTTTTTTTTTTTTCCCTTGCCTATCAGAAAGGAAGACCAGAGTTCATATTCACCTGGAATAGATGAAAGTATACATTTACAGTCTTGTCCAGGGCTGTTAACTTTCCCGCCCTCTCACAACCTAGTCTGAAAAGACCTGTACTGCCTAGATATCTTGCAGAACATCACACTGCATTAAAGGCATCAGCTAATTAGACCAGGTGAGCAAGAAACAGCAAGTGTATTGGAAGCCTTAGTGAGACACATGCATTGCGGAGAGTAGGAGAAAACACTATGAAGATTCAGGGGCCTGACATATCAGGGAAATTTTTAGGGGCCAGTCATCTGGGATTTGCCGGGTACATTCCCTCCAAAGTAAAAGACAAAGTATTATACCTCCTCCTCCCCCAGTAGGAAGGAAGCACAATGCCTGGTAGGCCCCTGGGTTTTAGAGGCAGCATGTTTCATACCCGGGAATACTGCTTCCTCCCATATACTGGATAACACAGAGGCTGCCTGTTTGGATGGGGCCCCAGAGTGGGAAAGGGCTCAGCAGCAGGTCCAGGCTATAGTACAAGTAACCTTGGTGTGTGGACCGTATGATCTGGTGGGACTCATGGTCTCTGAGGGATCTGTAGTGGGGAAAGATGCCTATGGAGTTTATGACAAGCCTAGTAGGAGAAGCACAATCTAGACCCCTGGGGTTCTGGAGCAAGGCCCTGCCATCTGCAGCCAGGAATGACACACTTTTCAGAATACAGCCACTGATTTGCTGAAGGGTTCTGGTAGAGACGGGTCATCTGACCACAGATGGTCAAGTTGGCCACGCAACCAAAGCTGCTCACCGTGGGCTGGATTCTGTCAGATCCACCAAGTCATAAGGTCAGACAAGGCCAGCAGCAGTTTATCACAAGATAGACATGGTACAGCTGAGCCAAAGCGCAAAAGGCTACATGAGCAGGTGGCCCAGACATATGTCACCCAGCACCTTTGCACCAGTGCCTCTCCCTCACCTCACCTATGGATGCTTAGGGAGCTCCTTGTATCCAGCTGGAAAAAAAACCCAAAATTTGTTCATGAGTGGGTCAGCTCAGTATGTGTGAGCAAGCCAAAAATACACTGTTGCTGCACTATAGGCCCCATGCAGGGGCGTCCTTGAAAGGCAGTAGAGGAGGAAATCCCTTCGACGGGCAGAGCTGTGAATAGTACATATAGTCACCTACTTCTTGTGCAAAGAAAAGGGGCCCAAGGTTAGCATATCCGTGGGTCTCATGGGCAGCAGTGTATGATTTGGCTGGTTGATCAGGGACCTGGAAGGATAAGATTAGAAAACCAGGAATAGGGATATCTGGGGTGAAGTCATATGGACAGACCTATGGAAGTGGGCACCAAGTGTGTATTCCATGTTAACACCCACTGGAGAGTGAAGCACTGAACAACCCTGTATATGCAGCTGGCATTAGCCAGCCTCTAAAGCCACCCCAGAGCTGGCACAAGGGGTGCACATGAACAGAGTAACCACAACGGCATGGAGGGAGGGTAAGTGTGTGCCGAATAGCATGCGTTCCCAGTCACCAAGACTGACTGAGCTATTGCTGATGCTGAGTGTTCAACCTGCAAGTTACAAAGACCAACTCTGAGTCTCAGATATGTCTCCATCCCTTGAGGAAAACCACCAGCCACTTGACAAGTTGGTTGTATTAAACCCCTTCCACCCTGGAAAGAGCTGCGATTCATTTTCACTGAAATAGACATACATCCTAGATATTGCTTTGCTTGTAGGGCTTCATCCTGCACAACTCTCCAAGGGTTTACAGAGTGTTTAATCTACTGGCATGGGATCCCCTATGAGTCTACAGCAGTGGGCACATGGCCACCTACTGCCCTATCCTTAAGCTGCCAGCTTGGAACTAACTGTAGAAGGCACAGCTGAGGCACCAGCTCAGAAACAACACTCCGTGAGGATAGGGTGCCATCCTCCAGGATGCAGCACATATTCTAAATCAAAGACCATTCTACAGTGCTTTGTCTCCAACAGGTAGAATTCATGGGTCCAGGAACCAAAGGATGAAAGTAAGAGTGGTCTCACGCTTACCATCACTCCAGGAAAGCATTTGTTCTTTCTATCCCCCCAGTTTTAAGTTCCCAAAGAGGCAGCACTTCAGCCAGGAGAAACACCAAGATGACTATTGAACTTTTAGCTATGTCTTCCAGCCAGACACTTTGAGCTCCTTGTGTCCAGGTACCAGCAGGCAAGAAGTGGAGTCACCTGACCATCAGGAGGAAATAAGGCTGCTGTTAAGCACTGGAGCAGGGAGATATATCTTTGGTACCCAGTTGATTCATTTGGAAACCTCTCAGTACTCCCTTGCTCAATACTTACAGTCAGTAGACAAGTGCAGGGGCCACAGCCTGAGAAGGATCAGGCGACCACAGGTTCAGACCTCTCAGGACAGAGCATCTAGATCATGCTACCACGGAGGTCACTGAGACCAACTAGCTGAGGGTAAGGGGACTCTAGAATGGATAAAAGAAGAGGGAGACGATGAGTATCATTTGTGACCTCAAGACTAGTCACAGTGGTGGGGGTTGCAGTTTGTCCCACTAAGTTTTCTCTGTAAGTTTTCCCCAGGAAGAGAGGCCACCAGAATCCCAGAAGACCTGCTCCCAGAACTTAAAGTTTAGCTGGATGGCACAAGGTGCAGGCTCTAGTGGATGCTGTTCTGCACTGCCCAGACCTCCCACCCCTATGCCTGAGACACCTATTCCCCCTCAACTGAAGAGCGTTACCTCACCCCAGCTCATACCCCTTTCCCAGGGCAGGTTGATTCAGGGTTAGAAAGACCTATTTCCTTTGCCCTAACTCAGCACAACTCTGAAGGACCAGCCCAGCTTCACAGCTCTAGGTGGCATTGGCTGAGGTCTTCCTATTGTGTCACTCGTCACATCTGCCTAATCTTGTTCCTTTCCCACCCGCCACCCAAAAGCAATCCCTAATAAACTCCCTATATGCTAATTGCCATCTCAGAGTCCCCTCCCCAGGGAACTGGACCTGTAACATAGCTCTTCTAGTTGTTGGTGACAACTCTTAGAGCATGGGTTAGCAAACTTTTTAAAAAAGGGAATAAAGATTTTAGGCTTTGCAAGCCATATGGTCCTTGTCACAGCTACTCAACTCTGCCTTTGTTGTGCTAAAGCAGCCATATATGGTATATAAATGAATGAGTATTGCTGTGTTCCAATAAACTTTATTTACAAAAGCAACTAGTGGGCTGCATTTGGTCCATGGGCCTTAGTTTGCCAACCCCTGCTCTAGAGAAATTTTTACATTTGCACAGAGTAGGCATGTGCAAAGATTTTAATTGCAGTATGGTTTGTAATAAAATCTTAGAAGCAAGCTAAAAACAATTAGAAAAAGAATGGTTAAATAAATCGTGGTACTTAGAGATTTTTGAAATACTATACAGCAGATAAAAAACAAATTTAAGGAGAGGGTATATAGCTCAGTGGTTGAGTACCTTCTTAGCGTGCATGAAGTCCTGGGTTCAATCCCCAGTTCCTCCATTAAGATAAATAAATAAATAAACCTAATTACCTCCCCCCACCAAAAAAAAAGAACAAGTTTAGATCTCTTGTAACAGCACTGCCCAATAGAAATATAATATGAGTCCTATGGGTAATTTAAAATTTTTCAGTAGACACATTAAAAATATAAAAAGCAACAGATGAAATGGATAATATATTTTGAACTCTATACACCCAAAATATTATCACTTCAACATACAATCAAAATAAAAATTATTAACGAGATAGTTTACATTCTTTTTTTGGTGCCGAGTCTGAGATCTGATGTGTGCTTTACACTTACAGCACATCTCAGTTTGGGCTGCGTGTAGGCGATCCCCATACTTACAATGGTTTGTCTTAAGATTTTATGACTTAACGATGGTATGAAAGAGATACATACTTTTCCTGGGCTAGTGAGGTGCGGTAGACCTTCTCTCGTGATACTGGGCAGTGGCAGCAGCCGCAGCTCCCAGTCAGCCCTGTGACCACGAGGGTGAACAAGATACCCTTATAACCATTCTGCACCCAGACAACCATTTTGTTTTTCACTTTTGGTACATTATTCAATAAATTACATGAGTTATTCAACACTTTATTATAAAAAAGCCTTTGTGTGAGGTGACTTTGCCCAACTGTAGGTTCATGTCAGTGTTCTGAGCACGTTTAAGGTAGGCAAGGCTTAGGTATAATGTTGGTAGGTTAGATGTATCAAGATTCATCAGGATGTAACCCCATTGTAAGTCGGGAAGATCTACATTTTCAAGTGCTTAATAGCCACATGGGGCTGGTGGCTACTGTACTGGACAGCACAGATCTGTAAATACTGACATGGGAACACCACTGAGACATATTTAGTGAAAAAGGAAAGTTACAGAATAATATATACAGTCTGAAACATTTATGTAAAGGGAAAAAAAACCTATTTCTATAGGAATATATTGGGGAAAAGAGAAAAAAGAATATATAGATATGTACCCATAACTTTAACTAAGCTCCAGACTTCATTCAGACTTCACCAGTTTTCCCCCTCATGGCCTTTCTCTGTTTCAGAATTCAGTCCAGGCTTGAGTTGTATTTAGTCATGATGCTTCTCCAGTGTCCTCTGCTCTGTGATGGTTTCTCAGTCTTTCCCATGACCTTGACAGTCTTGAGCAGTGCCGGCCAAGTATTTTGTCTAATGTCCCTAAATTTGGCTTTGTCCAATGATTTCCTCATGAATCAACTGGGATCAAGGGTTTGGGGGAAGAATACCACCGAGGCGAGGTGCCCTTCTCGTCCTGTCACTTCACGGGGTACATGAGAGCCTCATAACTTACCACTGGTGATGTTAACCTTGACTGCTTGGCTAAGGTGGTGTCTGCCAGGTTTCCCCACTGTAAAGTTACTACTTTTCCCTTTTCATACCCTATCCTTGGAGGCAAGTCACTAAGTCCAGACTCTACTCAAAGGTGATGGGAATTAAACAATGCTTACATTGTTTGGAATTCTTCCCTAAAGAAGATTTGTCCATTCTCCCCTATTTATTATTTATTTGACATCAGTGTGGACTCACTCACATATTTATTTTATACTTTGGGTTGTAATCTTATCTGATTTTTTTTTTCACAGTGAATATCAGCCCATGTATTGTGTTTTTTGTTTTTTTTTTTTAATGCAGAAAACATACAGCCATGCTGTGTGAGAAACAAATTCTTTGGCAAGATTTTTTCCTCCACAGCACTTCATGACTGCCTTTGACTAAGGCAGTCATTGGCTTACTGCTGTTCAACTGACCAACTCTAGACAAGCTATTTCAACTCTCTGAGACTCAGTTTCCACATCTGAATAAGGGGATGTTTCAGGAGATGGTGTCAGGGGTGAAGAAGGAGATGACTTTGTATGTTTACAGGTGTACAGGTATTTTGTTGCCCATTAATAGACTTCTAAGTTCTTCATGATGAAGGTTATCTTTTCTTATTTATGTTGGAAAATGAAACCGGAGCTAATAGCCTTTGAGAACATTGTGTAAACATAATTAATATTTATATCCCCGTCACAACCCCAAATAGTCTTCCTTCTGTGCTCTTTCATCTCTCTAAGTGGGATATGGTTTTCCTGTTCTTCCTCAGCCTTTTCTTCCATGGCTGAAATCCACCCCGAGGCATTCAAGGCCCTTGCGTGTTGCTGGACCCTTTGGCCTCATTCTTGTGCCTCTCATCTGCCTATAACTGTGGCCACACTGACATCCTTATCACCCAACAAAAATGCTTTCTGAGTCTGCCCCTCTATGCCAGGCCCTCAGGGCCCCAGGCCACAGAGCTGAACCAGATAGGGGCTTTGTATCAGAGCTCACACTCTAGTGGGGGGACTGAGTTGTTGATCCATAGCAATCTAACGTATTAGAGGGATGAATGGAGGACTGTGGGAGCATTGTGGAGGGAAGGCTAACTGTGCTTGTGGAGTGGCCAGGTCTGGAGATAATCAGACAGGCTTTGCAAAGATGCTAATTTTGGAGCTGGGCTTTGACGGGTGTATAGGAGCTTACCAGGCAATGAATGGGAAAAGTGGTATTCCAGGCACAAGGAAAGGAAGCACAAGCCAGAGAAATGTCAAAGAACAGGGAACAATAATGAGAGTCGTGTGGCTGGAACCAAAGTACAGGAATAGGAAGAATGGCCTGGGGTGAGGCTAGAGAATGAGGTGGGGGCCAGTCTGTGAGGGCCCTGAATTCTGGACTGGGAGTTTCTACTTGGGGAAATTGAAAGGTTTTGAGATAAGGAGATATACCTAGGTAAAACGACAGGTACAGTATCCGTGGCTAACTGCGTGGGTGACTGTTCATCAGTACAGGCTGAGCACCTGGAGCACATCAGACACTGTTTCCCCTCCACCTGAATGCAAGCTCAGGCAGGGACTGTGTCTGATTCATTTCTGTGTCCCCAGCACAGAGTCTGGTACAGAGCAAGAGCTCAGTACACAGGCACTGGATGAGTGGAATTGGAAGACCAGGGGAGACCCCAGCCTGGGTCGTGCCTATATCACCGTGCAGGACCACGGCCAAACCCTCCCTCAGCCATGGGTTTCTCTTGATTCTGAAGTTTGTGCTGGTCCATAAACCTCTCTACATGCAAAAGTCCCGTCCCCTCCTACCTGATGCAGAGAGCAAGGCTCCCTGAGGACGCACTAAAGGTTGGATTGCTTCCGAGCCAGACAATGCATGGCCCACGGGAGGTTCACTTCAGAGGTACACAGCCCACATGGCCATCAGGGACATGATTTGAGGCCAGCCCACAAGGGAAGACGCTTGTAGCATTTGCCATGGGGGTCTCTGGGTCAGTACTTGAGCTGATCAAATATCTGGATTGTTAAAATGTATTATTTTGGAGAGGCTGTGTGGCAGAGGAAGATCAAAATAATCAAAGTCCCAGCCGTCATGGAGTGGGCGCCTGCTGCATGTTAGAGGCTGTGCTAGGTCTGCCGTGCTCTCACTCACATTGTTACCTCTAAAGTGTAACCCTGATCCTCCTCCCCATCCCCAGTGCCAGAGCCTCTTCCCTCGTCTCCTTGGGGGCACTCTTGTCCTTCCTGCACTTGGTCTCCACCCAGCAGCCAGAGTGAATGTCTGAAACGTCTGCAGCTTGTACCACTCAAAGCCCTCCCATGGCTCCCATCACACAAAGTCCTCACAGCGACCTAAAGGGTCCCACATGTCCTGACGTCTAGTACCATCTCCATCTTGTCTCCCTCCCCCAGCTCCAGTGCTCTGGTCTCTGTGCCTCAAGCTCGCTGGCCAGGTGGCCCTTCCCTGGGGCGTTTGCATCTGCTGTTCCCTCTGCCAGGCACGCTCGGCTGGGTGATTCACTTTCTCAGGGAGGCCTTCCCTAGCCACCCCTTCCAGTTGGGCCACTGTCTGACACATCAGTGTTTTTTCCTTCATGGGATTTAATCCATCCAAACTTACCTAGTCTTTTATATTTACTTGTGTTGATTTTTGTTTTTGTCTCTCCCACCAGAGCACATGCTCCTCATAGGAGCAGAGACCTTGTCCGTGTCCCTTCCACAGGTCCCCCATGCCTGGCCCGGTGCTGGGCCCCAAACAGGGCCCAGTACGTGTGTGCTCAGTGAATGGCAGCTCCAGGCTGGCCTGCGAGGGCCCATGCAGCCCCGCGGTGCGACAGCGCTACCCGGGAAGAGCTCAGCCCTAGTGGGACTGACAGATGGTGCAGAGCCCAGAGCAGAGGCACTGCTTTTATTAGTCTGAGTTGCTTTTGCTCGGAATAGGATTAGCATAAATACCGCCCTGGGCAAGTGGATAAGGAAAAGCTCTGTTAGTTACAGCGGCGATTGCTTCCCTGCCACACTCCAGGGCACACCCTCCACAGCTCTCATTTGCTGGGTGAGTCCAAGGCGTGGCTGAGGGTCCTGCACAGAGAGGTCAAGTGGGCCAGGTGTGGAAGTCACACACAGAATCCTTCTCCATCCCCTCCTCGCTCTTCCCCTCCAGTCCCCTGCCACACTGACCTCCAGAATGACCTCTCTAACCCAACCTTCCTGCACCAGGCAGAAAGCCTTTTACTGGCCGCCATTGTCCCCAGATGAAGCCAAGCGCCTTATAAGGATGAAGATGAAGATGTGATGATGGCAGCTCCTGCAGAACTCTCACAACCCTCCTAACAGACCTGCAAGGCAGACCAGCCTCATTGTCCTCATTTGTCAAGTGAAAATCTGGTGGCTCAGAGTGGTTCCATGACTCCCTTGAGGTTACTCCACCAGTGAGTGGCAGAGACAGGTGCCAAGCCCAGGGCCATGGACTGATGGTTCGACACGCATTCAAGGCCCCTCTGAGCAGCCAGCCTCCCCCCTCAGCGAAGCTGCCACGATCCTCCAGGTGCCCGGGTGTCAGCCTCGCCTGCCTCATCAAGGAGCCCAGTCAAAGGCCGGCATTTACCCCGTGAAACTCCCGTTTCCTGGCTAAGAAGCCTCCCTTGTTCCTCTTCGTCTCTCAGCTCGCCCCGTTGTCTTCCAAGTGCATCCTCGTTCCTCAAACAGGCAGTGACCTTTCTCAGCCCCTGTCTTTGCACCTGATGTTCCCTCTGTCTGGGAGACTCCTGCCATTCTTCATCAGTTTCTCCTATAGTCCCTGGGACAGGTGCCTGACACAGTAAGTTTTCAGTGTTGTCATCACTACTGTATGGACCATTGTGCAGAGTGATCCAGGGCCCAGGCTCTGGAGCCAAACCATGGCTTAAATCCTGGCTCAGCCACCAACTAGCTGAATGATGCTGGGCAAGTTACTTAATATCTCTGTGCTATGAGATATGTTCTCAACTACCTCATGAGGGTACCTTCTGGCACCGTTGTGAGGTGTAAATAAAACACGTAGAACACTAAGCACAGGGCCTGGCCCAGAGTAAGCACTCAGTGTTAGGTCTCACTGTTATTATCTGCTGTTTGTATTCAGCGTTGCCTGCCCTCTCCCAACCCCTGTGCTGGGCACACCAGGCGGACTCAGACACGAGTCCGGCCTTAGAATCCACGGGAGGAAAGAGGCGGGTAAGCACTCCATGACACTGCATTCTTCTGACCAAGTCACTGTTTTGCTTAAATCATCCTGTGCTCATGGGCTACGAGGAGCAAACAGCATTCTGCAACCATTCCTGGCCTGCCAGCGGCGGCCTGGGTCCTCGTGCCCCCATCCTGTTGAGTGTCTAATCCATGGAGAACAGCTTTGTCAGCTCCCCTCTCTCCAGGTTAACCCCCAGAGCCAGGAAGGAGTGAGCTGCAGTACAATTTATCTCCCTGGGCTGCTTCCCCAGCTGAGATTTACAGGCTGTGCCTGTCACAGTGACCCTGCAGGCTCAATTACAGATCTGCTTCTAGGCTAGGTGGGGGCAGGAACCTGCCTAGATTTGCCAAGTGGCCCTGAGGGAGAGCCACAGGCCCTGTCAAACCTGGGACCTCAGAGAGCTTGGGACCCATTCAGCTGCCTTGCTTGTCACACATGAGGAAACTGAGGCCAGAAATGGGGAGGTAGTCAAAGCTGCCACCAGGGAAAATGGGCCCAGTGTGAAGACTAATGTGGGCCCCTGAGGAGCTTATTATACATGAGTGTGTGACTTCATTATTACCCAGATAGCTTTCTTTTTATGTAACAAAAATATTTACTTTGGAAACATGCTTTGAAACTTAAACGTAAAGCTAAAACATTGCACTTCCATAAACAAAGACATACCCTGTCCACACAAATATGTTAAGAATGTATTGGATGTAGCCCAAATATTGCCCAGCTTCACTGACCTGCGATGACAAAGTGGAGTCCCATTTTTGTCCAAAAGACAATGATTCTGAGCCTCCTTCTACATAAGCAGTAACCTACCCTTCTCAAAAGGCCCTCCAGTTATTCCTGGGAATCCCCGAAAGTAGCCACAAACCAGCCTGTTGGTGGCTGTCACCATGAGTTGTCTGCCTATCCTTCAACAGCTCGGGCTCCTTGTTCATCGATACCCTGAACTAGTGACGTCCTTGAAGGGAGGGCCACTGCTGCCACTGTTAATGGTGCCTGCTGTGGGGACAGTGTCAGGGCTTACAAGTGCCCCACACTGCCTTTGCTCTGGATGTGACCAGCCATTGGGGCTGGGCCCCTGGGGAGGGATCCTTGACACGCAGTCCTACCAAGTGCAGGGAGTGGGTCCCCCTTGTGGATTGAAAGCTTCCCAGATAAGAGTCCTTGGTCAGGCTACCTCCCCTCTGAACCTGAGCCATCTCAACAGTGACAAAGAGGTGATAATGCCCACTTGAAAGGGTTGTCAGGAGGATCACATGAGGTCTATAGACATGAAGCCTGGCACATAGTAGGTGTTCAGTAAATGACAGTTATTATTATTATACTGCCTGAGGCCAGGTTCCTCCAGGAACAGACCTTGAAACAAGGATTTGAGACAAGAGGAAGCACCTGTAGACATGTTGGAAGATAAGACAGGAAGGGTAAGAAGGGTAAGAAGGTACTCTCAAGCAAGTTTCTGATAACCAAGAATTCCACCACGGAATTCTGGATAGTGTAGAATGTGTCTCAAAGTTGTCCCAGTCAAGGGGTGAGGGAGCTGGGGTGTGTATCTGCCAGTCACCGGCTGGAATCTGCTGTGTTGTTCTGTGTCTGCATTGGTTTCTATACAGCAGTTTGGCGCTCTAGAATGTCAGGGCATTAGGCAGGCAGTCAAGTTAATCCATGGTAGAGACAAGAAATAGCCCTGGAGGAGAGGAGCCCCTAGCCTGCGGTCACTCAGCAAGGAAATAGACAAGCCAAACCCAAAGCCCTGGCATCCTCACTGTTACCTCAGAGCTCCCATCACCGATATGGGTGTCTCCTCCAGGCTAGTAGGCAGGTGGGGTGGGGGTCCTGTGAGCCATTTGAATGCAAGGCCAGTCCTCCTGACTTAGGTGCTCCTGGGCTCTCTCAGCCTCTCCCAGATGCCTTCCCTCTTCCCATCTGATGTGCCAGGGGCTTATGAAAAATCTCAGCTTTGGAGAAGGGAAAGAAAACTATTACGGAGTCCTGGAAACTCTGATGGAGCAGTTGGAAATTTCTAGTTATGCCTTCTCTACCTGCCTCCTTCCCAGGGCCACTTAAAAACAGGGGAACATCAGAGTTCCCCAAGGTAGGGAGCCCTTCCCTCAACAGAGCCAAGGGACCTGAGTCACAGCCCCAAGTGAGGGGCTCCTGGGGAGGGTCTGGGGTGTGGGGGTGCAGCTAATGAAGATACAGTGGAGTCACTGCAGATTCTCCAAGAGCGGCCGTTCAAATGCTTGAAAGGGGAGGGGACTCAGCAAGTCACTCAGTGGAATCCTGGCTTCCTGACCAGGGCCTCTGCTGACCAGATGAGCCCTTGTAGCTCACCTGCCCTCTCCGCTCCAAGCACCTCTCCTCTAAGGGCTCTCCAGACTACCCTGACTTTGTCCCATTGCAAGTCTGACTCCATACTCACTGGGCATTGACCCTGGCTTCCAGCTTCACCACGGCTCTCCTCATTCCCAGATGTAAATCAGGGCTGTTGGTTCTTACCCAGAATGATGACTGCAATGCTGGCACCACTGACCACTTCATCCTGGAAACCCATTCCTCTTGTTTTTTTCCAATAACATAGTCTCCTGGTTTCTCTTCCTAGGTCTTGGGATTTGTGGACCCTTTCATTCACTCAGCTAGGATTTACATGGCTACTTTTATCTGTTTTCTTTGTGCTTGGGCCTGGTGACTCAGTGGTGAGCCAGATGGTCAGGACCCACCTTCCAGAGCACACAGTATAACCAAACCCTCAGGGTCCTGTTCTGAGCACCCTTCCATCTCCCACCTCCCCACTCCCTCCTGTTAATCTCAGCTACAGGCTGATGACTGTCAAACCCCAATCTTCTGCTCAGACCTTATTCCCAAGTTCCAGACCCACACCTCAAACCTCTTGGAGGACATTTACGTCTAATGTTCCACAAGCAACTCAGGCTTGCAAGGTCCAAACCAAAGTCATGATCTTCTCCTCGAACTTCTCCTCCCCTATGGCTTGTTTCACAGGCGATGAACTGGGGAGACATCTTTCACTCCTCCCTCCAGCACTTTAAAACTATCTGCCCTCTAAAGAGATGCAGCCCTTCTGTCTTTCCATGGTCAGCGCCCTAGGCCTGCATCACTGGCACAGCCCAGCCAATCTTCCTTATCCAGGCTTGTCCCCTCCAAACCATTGCGTGGACATGGCTAGAGGGGTGAAAAGTAAACCTAAACAGCCCAAATGTTCATCAACAGATAAATGGATAAACAATTTGTGGGAAATTCAACCGGCCCTCTGTACCCACAGGTTCCTCATCGATGGAGTCAACCAACTGTGGGTGGAAAATATTCAGGAAAAATTAATTCCAGAAGTTTCCAAAAAGCAAAACTCAAATTTGTTGAGGGCTGGCAACTATTTACATAATACTTCCACTGTATTTACAAATATTTACATTGCATTAGATGTTATAGGTTCTAGAAATGATTTAAAGTATATAGGAGGAAAAAAAGCATATATGAAGCATGAAAAAAATAATTAAGATAAAAAATAAAATATACAGGAGGACGTGCATGGGTTATATGCAAATACTGCACCATTGTATATGAGGGACTTGAGCATCTACGCATTTTGGTATCCACAGAGGTCCTGGAACCAGTCCCTGCAGATATCAGTGGACCACTATACACACAATGGAATTTATTTGTCCATAAAGGGAATGAAGTATTGAAAGATGCTACAACACTGATGAACCTCAAAAACATTAAGCCAAGGGAAAGAAGCCAGACACAAAAAGCTTCTTATCATATGATTCCATAAATGAAATGTCCAGAATAGATAAATCCATAAAGACAGAATGCAGGTTGATTGTTGCCAGAGGGTGGGGGAAGGGAGAATGGGGGAAAATGGCTTAATGGATAAGGGGTTTTACTTTGGAGTCATGAAAATGCTTGGGATTCGAATGTTGGTTGCACAACGTTGTGAATGTACTAAATGCCACTGAATTGTTCACTTTAAAATGGTTAATTTTATGTTATGTGAATTTCACCTCAATAAATTATTTTTTTTAAATATCACCTCACACTCATCAGGATGGCTCATATCCAAAAAAAATAAAAAGTAAAATTAAGTGTTGGCAAGGATGTGGAGAAATTGGAACCTTGTGCACTGTTGGTGGGAATGTAAAACGGTACAGCTGCTGTGAAAAACAATACGATGATTCTTCAAAACATTAAAATTAGAATTGCCAAATGACCCAGCAATTTTACTTCTGCATATATACCCAAAAGAATTGAAATCAGAGTCTTGAAGAGATATGTGTACACCCATGTTCATAGCAGCATGATTCACAATTGCCAAAATGTGGAAACAACCCACACGTCCATGGATGGATGAATGGATAAACAAAATGTGGTGTATACATACAATAGAATATTATTCAGCCTTAAAAAAAGAAGGAAATTCTGCAGTATGCTACAACATGGAAGAAACTTGAGGACATTATGCAAAGTGAAGTAAACTTGAGAACATTATGCACAAAGACAAATATTGTATGATTCTACTTATATCAGGTACTTAGAGTAGCCAAAACCACAGAGACAGAAAGCCGAATGGTGGTGGCCGGGGGCTGGAGGAAGGAAAGAATAGGGAGTTCTTGTTTAATGGGTACAGAGTTTCAGATTTAAAAGATGAAAAGAGTTAGGGGGATGGATGGTGGGGATGGCTGCACAACAACGTGAAAGAACCTAATGCCAATGAACTGCGCACTTAAAAATGGCCAAGATGGTAAATTTTTATGTGATGTGTATTTTACCACAATAAACATTTTTTTTAAGTAAATCTGACCTTGTCAGTACCTTTTCAGTTTCCTGTAAGGGCCCCATTTTTCTTAGGATTCAGTTCCAGCCCCACAGTTCAGCACCCAAGGTCCTCTATGACCCGTCTCCCCACCCACTTCTCAGGCCCTCCGTCCTGCTGCTCCTCCCACACATTCCTTATTCCATACACCAGTTATAGTTGGTCATACAAGCCAACCATTTCCTCTAATGCTCTGGGCCCCTTCACGTGCTATTCCTTCTGTCTGGGACACTTCTCCCCACTTCTTCTCCAGGCTCATGCTTCATCATTTAAAAGTATGCTTTGGGATTATTTTCTCTAGGGAGACTTTTTCTTGCTTCCCCAGTCCCTGGTCCAGGGCCTCTGGGCTCCCCTCCATCATAAGACACTCTGATGTCACAGAGTATCATCTGTTTATGTCTGTCCCCTCTCCCCCCAGGTTGTGAGCTGCAGGAGAAGTCTGACAGGTTTTGCTCATCTCTGTGCATCTCTGAGTCAGCAGAGAAGAAAGGGAGAATGTCAGCGTGGAGATTACTGAGGCGGTAAGCTCTCGGGTTGGGTGTGTGAGACAAGAACAGAGGAAGGTAGAGATGAAGGGCAGGGTGTACAGAAGACGGAGCGACCCCGTCCCTGCCACTGAGCCCCGGAAGCTTCTTGGAGGTAGGGGCGTTTGAGAGGGCAGCATTTCTGCAGACAGAGATGGAGGTCCTCAAAGAGCCAAGATGGGAACCCGCTTGGCACGGAGGAGGAGCAGAGAGCAGGAGTCATCTTAGAGCACTGATTCTTCAAAAACCTTTCAGAGCTGCAGAAGCCTCCTCACAAATGAAGTCATATAAGGAACTCCAACCCATGAAACAAATACAAGCGGAACTACTCTGGTTGAAGTAGATGTGAGAATTAGGTTGAAAACCTTATTCCTTCCCCAACACACACACCATCCCCATCATCACACCTCATCATCACAACTCTCACATATGCAAATATCACCACACACACACCACTCACACACACACACACACACACACACACACATCATTACATACACTTCATCATCATTCTCTGCCGAGCACAGAAAAAACCAGCAGCACAGTGGGTACAGGTAGAGCAATGGATAGAAGTGTGATTCTGAGAGTGATGGGAGCTGGTCATCAGGGCCCTGTGGACAAGATTGAGGAGGTCCAACTTCATCCTGAGGCCAGTGGGGAGCCACGCAGGGCCCTGAGCAGGAAGACCCCCAGCTGTAGTCTGAGGATGGAGTAGAGGGGCCTGAGACAGCCATGGCCAGCCTGCCCAGACAGAGTCCCCGAAGGACAGAAATGGCTCCCTCACAGTCCCTCTAGTGCAGGGTAGGTAAGAACGCGTGTCCCCAGATGAGCACGGCAAGAGTTCTGAGGACCTAGAACCTGGAACCAAGCCCAAGCCAACGTCCTTTCTCATCCTTAAGCCGAGTCCAGACTCCATGGTCTGACCATGGTGTGGATGAACTCAGGGCAATGGCTGGAGGCAGGGAGGCCAGGGGAGGCTAGTGTTAAGTGTAGTGTCAGTGAGGATGAGAGAGACAGGAGCAGACTGCAGAGATGGTGGCACATGGAATTGACAGGCTGGATGGGGAGGTGAAGGAGAGGGAGGGATCAAAGATGAGCCCCAGGTGTCTGTCAGGGTGACCAGTGGGTGGTAATGCCGCTCACTGAGATAGGAACACAGGAGGAGGAGGAGGCCCCGGGAACATAAGGATTCCATTTGAGGCTTCGGGGGTGGCTGTGCCTGTGGGACAGCCTGGAGCTGTTGTCATTCAGAGCAGCAGATGACAGGACTGAACCCAGGACAGAGGTCTGGGTGGAGCCCCAGAGTGGGAGTCAACAAATACCCGGGAGATGGTAACAAAACTCCCAGGAGAGAAGAGATTGTCCAAGAGCCTGCTGGGTGAAGGCACAGAGGCCCCTTTCCACCCTTCAGACTAAGCCAGGCTCCGGGGAAATTGTCTCCACTCCACTGGCTGTTTCCCCTTTGACACACTCGCTCATCTAGGGGACTAATGAGTCCAGTTTGCCCAGGACTCCTGTGATTTTAAAACCGAAGGTCCCACATCCTGGGGACCCCCTCAGTCCTGGCAAACCTAGGCAAGCCAGGACAACTGGTCACCTTGCGCATACCCCAGTTTTAAGGATAAGGTCAGTGTCTGTCTTCCCTAGTCACAGTAACAGGATTTAAGAGTCAGGGGAAAGAGGATGCCAGAAGGATTGGGTACTGGTTTAGGAAGTTGGAGAAAACCCTCCAGGAGGCATTTCAATCTTTTTCCTGCTGGGAAACTAGCACAACCCAGATGTCATGGCTCAGTTCAGGCTCCCGGGGTGGTTTGTCCTTCCAAGTCCCCGAGGCCACTCTTTCCCCCTCATCATCAACTGTCCTCCCCAAGGAGGCCAGCAGCTTCCTGGTGAGGCCACGGAACCCTCCTTGCAGCCCCACAAGGTGGCGCTGTGCCCCATACCAGCCTAGGCCTCTGTCAGGGGTCAGAGGGGCTTCCAGAGCCTCACGCCAACCCTCTGGGCCAGCTCCCCACTCGCAGGCCTTGGGCCCTCAGGAACCGTCTGGTTGAGGAAGACACCTGGACGCACCTCCCATGCACGCAGGAGTTCTTGCTCACCAGGCGTGTATATGCTCACAACACTCCCACCCACACAGGCCCTCAAACACCCCAAACCCCACATCCCTGCAAGAACATGCTGGGCAGAGCCAGGAGGGACCTCAGGGAGCACTATTTCTGGTCCCCTCTAGAGACAGAGCACACACACGTGCACACAGAGGAACACCCCTGTATGTGAACGCACACTCCTGCAGTCAGGTGCCCCGCCCCTAGCTTCCTTCTCAGCCTCTCTTTCTCCACAACCCACACCATGACGCCCTCACAGCCCTTTGGTGAGAATCAATGAGATGCTGGAAGAGATGGGGTTTCACAGAGCAATGCAGGTTGGGCACGCTTGAGGGTGTAGCAGGGGCGCTGTTAGACACACACTTATGTTTGCAAATGCACCTGCACACGCAGCAACATGCAGCCCCCCGCACCTGCGCCCCAGCCACACGTGAGGGAAATCCTGCGCAGCCACATCGTGAAGTCAGCCCAGGGCCTCCTCACGCACACCAGCTCGCCCTGCTGCTCAGAACTGCAGCCCTAGTCTGGACACCCGGCACCCAGCAGGCCCCTCCCTTCCAGGGTCCCTTTCAGCTTTGAAATGGAGCTAGCAAAGAGGACTAGTGTCCAGGCAGGGTTACCCCAAACCTCCAGACTGGCCCCCAGCCAGCCTCAGTTTCAGCTCTGGATGGAAATATGCTCTTCTGACCCTCTCCCACTGCCAGCCCTGCTTCCAGCTCCCATTCCACTGGCTGTGTGACCTCAGGCAAGGCCTTCCCCTCTCTGGTCCCTCCCCTGTTCCCTGAGCCTTGATTGTCCTCTATTAGACCTTACAGGGGCTTGGGAGTCCTGATGAAAAAC
This sequence comes from Camelus dromedarius, assembly GCF_036321535.1. NCBI lineage: Eukaryota > Metazoa > Chordata > Mammalia > Artiodactyla > Camelidae > Camelus > Camelus dromedarius. The sequence goes on along the minus strand of NC_087449.1, from coordinate 32,031,795 downwards.
TTGGCAGTGAGGGACACACTGGTCTGGAGGGCTCAACCCACCTACATCCTTACTACCTTTCTGCCCCTGACCTTGGGCACCCTGAGGAACGTCTCTGGGGGTGACACTGTTATTAAGGATCCGGCACAGGGCCTGGTTTGCCAGAGGTAGGCGGGAAATCTTTGCTTCCTCGTGACAAGGAATCATCACTTTGTGGCAGGGATCATGTACACAGGGGCAACTGTAAACAAAAAATGTCCACAATCCTGATAGAGCTGGAGGTACCTAAGGACAGGGAGCTGCATCCCAGAGGCTCAGAGCCCACCTGACTCCTTCCCACCCCACCTGCCCTCAGCCTAGCACCGGGCCCTGCTGGGGGTAAGCGAGCCCTGGGGAGGAGGGGTGACTAGGAGCACGGGGCTGTGGCCTGGGTGCCCATGCTGTGCACATCTGTATCCGCGTGTGTGTGTGTGCATGCACACACACGCTTGTGCAGGAGGGCATCTTTCCACGTGCCTGAGAGCATGTGCAGAATCTCTCAGATGAGCCTATGGCTTGGATTTGAATCCCAGAGACATTCCTGGGCTTTGTGACTTTGCCCAAGTTACTTCACCTCTCTGTGCCTCTGGTGCCTCATTTATAAAATGGAGATTAAGATAATAATAAAAATTAAGTAGTAGCACAGGACTCAAGGGATTAAAGAGAGGCTCCATGTAGAAAGCAGTCAGCCAAGCCCCTGGTGGCACAAGGGTGGTGCTCAAAAACTGTTAGCTGCTACTTTATACACTGTGGGCTCATTCAGTTACTCATATTTATTCATTCACTGACTCCATCTCCATACCAGGCCAGGCCTGTGCTGAAGGCTGAGGACACAGAGACGAACTAGACAGGGTCTTCGACCTCCAGGAGCTTCCAGAGTGACATGGAGACAGATCTGAGCACTGACAATGACAGCAGAGCAGATGTTGAGAGAGGCAGCTGGGAGACAGAGGGAGGGAGAATGGGGCCCCTGTGATGGAGGGGTGCCACCCCCACACCCCCACATCCCCTGTGCCCTGCCCCCCTGGAGGATTCCCTGCTCCCAAGCTGTCCACCTGCTTTCTTACCTCCAGGCCTTTGCTCACGCCGTCTCCCCGCGCCTGACTGCCTGGTGAATGCCGGGCATCTTTGAAGGACTCAACCTCAGTGGCACCTCCTCTGTCACACTCAGACCAAATGGCTCCTGGTTTTACCCACCACACTCATCAGAGACGAGTTGCTGCGGGGCCAGCACGGGCAGCCTCCAGGGGCTGCTTGTTTCTAACCTCAGATCCGTCATCAACTCACAGTGTGATACAGCCCATCACTGCACTTCTCAGGCCTCAGGTTCCCCCTCTGTATAAAATGGGCAACACCACCTTTTCAGGACAGGTGTGAGGATCAAAGGAAAGACTGTTAGGGGAAAGCACTTTGCAAACTGTGAAGTGCTGGGCACCCGTCCAGGGGAGTTTTCATTCAAACAGCTTCCTTCCCTCTCCTGGGTGTCAGCCAAGAGGTGTGTACACTCCACAGGCTTGGGCTGCCAATACCTGGAGCTCAGGTGTAGGGCAGTGTCTGTTTGGGGTTTGTTTGTGTTTGATTTCAAAGTCAGGGAAACTCCCTCAGCCAGGTGATGGGGTGGGGCCTGGTCAACAGAGTTGCCAGGGGAATCCCGAGGGTTGGGGCCCTGATCGTACCCTCCATGGCAATCAGGTGGAAACACCCCAAAAGGAGAAATGAGATTGTGCTGCAGGCACAGTGTGTCCTTGGAGTCAGGCGACCTGAGTGTGATTTGGCTCCTCTGGGTGACCGAGGCCAGTCACCTTCTCTCCAGGCCTCAGCTCCAAAGCTAGTGCACAGGATTTATGACCTGGGGAGCCCTTTAGAGTCCATGGGTCCTGGTAGCACCAAATGCTGACGTGATCGCCCAGGCCTTGGAGCTGCTGTGTGGGAAGAACCTTGACAGCCAGGAACTACCCTGCCTGCTTTCTGGCCTGTCACCTCCACTTTCTCCTCCCACTCTGTGCTGTCCCACCTGGCGAACTTGGGGTTCCCTTGAGGCTCCCAAATTTCTAATTTCCAGCAGTGCTCTGCCTGAAATGCCCTTCCTTCCCCTTCTCTCTCCCCTTTCACCTGTTTAATGCCTCCTCATCCCCCAAGACCCTGCCCAGGCATCACTGTCTCCAGGGGGCCCTTCTGCTTCCAGGCAGCTTGGGGCTCTTCTGGCCTCAGTGCTCACCCACTTTGTGTCACTGTTGGTTTAGGAGCAGGTCTACCCACACCACTCACATTCTTTGTCTCCCCAACACCCATAAGTTCAGGGCCAGGCACCCAAAGGCATGAATGAATACCCCTAAAAGGTCCTCTTGGCACAAACAGCAGGGAGACCACCTGGGAGAATCCAAGTGGTTTTGGTTTCATGAAAAGAGTCCCCAGAGGAGCTGAGTTCTTTGGTGAATCTCAGCTTTCCTGTCTGTAAAATGGGGGTGGTCGTGATGATTAGACTGGGTGATGCACCTGTGTGCCTGGGGGCTCAGTGAGTGGCAGGCCACGGTGGTCATGAGTTCCTGGGAGGCTTCACTGGGAGTAGCATTTGACCAGGCACCCGTGATGAGGCAGCTGTTTGTTGGGGCCTCTCTGGGACCTCAGGAGCCCCAATCATTTTGCAGCTTCAGGCCAGGACTGGTCAATACTTACCAAGTTGATCTCTGCAGTAGGCAGTGGGCGCAGAAGCATTAGTGCTGCCGGACTCTGAAACTAGACCCCCTGATGTGAGGCCTGGCTGCACCACTAACTAGTGATAGGACTGTGGGTGAGACACCCACCCTCTCTGCCTGAACTCCTGTCCCGAGAGACCTAAACAAGCTGATATGCATGAAGTGTCTCGAACAATTCCTGCTGTCGGTATTAGCCTTCACCTCATGAGAGCTATAAGCTGTGACCTCAAGCAAGTTACTCAACACTTCGGGGCCTCAGTTTTCTCGTCTGTGAAATGGGACTCATCACAGAACTCGTACCTCACAGCATTATTACAAGGATCAAGTGAACTAATTTACAGAAAGGGCTTAGATTCTTAGAGTAACACCAGGCACAAAAAGTGCTCAATATTAACATCTAACATGCATTTTGTTACAGCTACAAACGTGAGTTACAGTTGTTACCTGTTATTCTCATTGACTGCCCTCACTTGCTCTATTGTAAGTTCTGGGCTCTCCAGATGGATCTAGTGCTTGGGTTGAATCCTGCCTCCATTGTTTCTTAGGGGGAATAGTTGTAGTTACTGCTTAGAGAATTAAATGAGAAAGTAAATGCAAAAAATAAATCTAGAAACATGCCTAGCATAGAGTAAATTTCAGTTAATGTTTCTACAATTATTCCCAATTTACAGATGAAGAAATTGAGACTTGGAGAGGTTATGGAAAGCTAGTGGCAGAGTCTAGCTGGGACCCCTACTCCCAAATCCAACTCCTGATATCATCTCTGCCTCATTACTCTCTGGACCCCAGCATCTTGGCTGGAATCCTGGCTCCTGATGGGTGCTGGGAAGTGCGTCTTGGAGGAGACCCAGAGAATTGGTGGATTGTCAGACCAACGTTACTTGGCCAGGAAGTGGCAGAGACAGACATGAACCCAGGATTCATTTCACTGTGCCAAGCTGGTTTACTCCCAAACAGTAAGCGTGGTGCCAACAGATCAAAAGCCTTTCCACGTGGTGGACTGTGCCCCAGAAGACATCAATGACATCAAAGAACGGCCACTTGGCCCTCTTGGTCAAGTGGGCTTCACTCTGAAGCTAAGGTCGCAGGGGCTGCTTCCATCGTTATTCTGAGAGCAGCAGCTGGTGTCATCCAGGTGCCCTAAATAGCAACTTCCCAGCCTGCCTTCCCAGCCCCTGCCCCCAGCCCTCTTCCTCTCTCCCAGTCGTGGCATGCTCTTTCATGCCTCTTTGCTTTAGCACATGCAGTTCCCTGTGCCTGGTTGCCATTCCCTCCCCTCTGCCTGATGAGCCTCCTGTGGCATGAGTCATCCCTCTGGGCTCCTCTAGCACTTACACAAGTCGAATCAGTAAGTTTAATCCTGACTTGTTCCCAAGAGCCTTTGAGAAGAAAGGACTTTATTTCTGTGCTAGTGGCTCCAGATCCACTGTCACTCCTCCCCATCCTGCTCCATGCCCATCCCTCTGGGCTCAGCCAATGAGGTGCCAACCCTCCTGAAGACCGGAGGGCTGTTTCCCCTGGCTGGCTGTGTCCTTCCAGGAAGCAGGAGTCTCTGCTCCTCACCTTCAAGCCAGAGGACGGTAAGGAGCCCCACTGTTAACTAGCCCTATGTTCTGCACTCTCCCCTGTGGTTTCTGTGCACTCTGTGTGCCCCTTTGTAAACAGCCCCTTTATTAAACTTGCTTCAGATTCCTGAATTCAGTGGGCTATCTGCTGGTTCCCGCAGATCCCAGCATCAGGGACCCTTTGAGCACTGTGAGCCTTAGAGCTGGCTCATCCCCTCAGACTTGAGCTCCTGAAGGGAGGGGCCGTGTCCCAGCCAGTCTGCATCTCTGCACAGCACCCGGAAGACACAGGAGCTGTCCTTGACTCAGAATGCACAAAAGTACCAATACTGCTGCACCCGTGAGGTTGAATGAATGCAGTTGGAAACCATCCACTCATTCCCTCTTTCGTTCACTCATTCAACCACAACTGCTCCCTGGCGGTCATGCGTGCCAGGCTCTGGCAGGGGTGGACAAGGAGAAGACAGCCTTCATGGGGCTGCTGTCGCAGTCAGGGGAAGCGAGCACAAACAGGCAAAAGCAAGCGCACACCTCACACCACCTCAGAGGAGATTCATTCTATGAATGAGGCAAAGCAAAGCAGAGGGGCACAAAGTGACAGGGGCGAGGATGCGGCTTTAGACACCTGTCGGGGGACACTGGGCAGAGAAAGATAGTAAGGAGCCAGATCAGGGGATTCTCAGTGCAAGGACACTCCACACAGGGGGACCAGGAGCTAGACAGGCTGGGGTGGGAATAGCCTTGGTCTATCGAAGATCCGCAGGGAAGCTGGGAGGCCAGGGCAGCTGCAGCGCAGGGGAGACGCCTGGGGACGGGTGAGGACTTGTTTTCCTGTAAGGACCCTTCCAGCTCTGGGAAGTGAGACAGCCTCAGGGAAGCCCCTGCCTGAGCCAGGGCTCGCCAGGTACCAACTCCCGAGTGGTTGAGATGGAGGCCCTGTTTAGAGCGCACTCCCTTTTTCTCTCAGTCCTCAAGTGACCTCGTGAGGGGGGTCCTTCTATCCTCATTCCACACGTGAGGGAAATGAGGCTCAGAGAGGTTAAGCCACCTGCCCAAGGTCACAGAGAGTCAGAGAAAGGACTGGAAATGAACTCAGGTCTGTCTGACCTGCAGACCAGACAAGATTTTCCCAGGGCCACCCCAGCCATTTGCCAAGGGCTTCTTCATCACTAACATTGGCCCCACAGGGACAGGCTGGCCAGAGGACCCAAAGCTCCTGGCTGGGGGAAGGCACATCCCAAGGTCACATGGCCAAAAGCGAGAGAGCTGGGGTTCAAGCCTGGCTCTTTCCACAGCCCCCTACCCTCTGAAAATGGGAAACGGTAGGTGAGCAGGACCGCTGCACCATGCCCCCCGGGTCCCACAATCTCCCAGGGCCAGGGTGGCTAATGGGTATCATTCCAGCCCTTTCACTTCTAGTGACACTGTGCTGTCATAAAGACTGTCATTTCCTGCAGTGCACGCAGGATAATCAACGTGCTGGCTGCCCAGAGGGCTGGAATTGGCAGTGTCTGAGCACATCTTCTTTCTCTACCATTCCAGTCCCCTCCCAGTCAGACACAGCCCTCATGTTTGAAAGCATTGGTCTGGGGTCCCAAGAGGCCCCTGCTCACTGCATAGTACCCCCAGCTCAGGGAAGAACTGTCTCTCTCAGACTAGTTTCAACATGTTATAGCCATGTGACTTTGGGCATGGCACTTTCCTCTCAAATCTCAGTTTCCTCATCTGCAAAATGGGGGCAATTTATATCTGCCTCACAAGGTGGCTTAAAATGAGAGGACACATCTTGAAAAAAAATGAGAGGACACGTCTTAAACCTCTTTCACATATGGGTGCTTCAGTAGCTGTGACAGTGATGGTGCCGGGGGTGGCAGTGATGCTCGTCATGTTTTGAAAACAGAGCAACTGAGGCCAGAGAGGAGAATGGACTCCCTCAAGGTCACACAGCAAGTCGTGTGACAAAGCGGGGCCTAGAACTTGGGTTTCTAGGCCAGAGTGTTTGCCTGGGCTCCTCGGTCAATGGTAATGAGTGAGTTTTGTTGATTTCTTCTGTGTGTGGCCTGTCATGCATGATCTCATTTAGTTCCCACAACAGGCTGATGCAGGATGTGCTATTATTTTCCCTACTTTGTAGGTGACAAGGCTGAGCTCAAACAGATGATATTACCCGCCCAAGTCACACAGCTCGCAGGCTGTGGAGCCCGAGTTTGCTCTGGGGTGGTCCGTCTCCAGAGCCACAGCTCCGGTCCCTGTGCTGGGGCCCTTGAAGATCATCAGCTGAGAGTGGCAGTCCAGGCCCCCAACTCTGTGCACACACAGCTACACACCTGGAGCTGATGGCCATAGGCTGGGCTGTCGTCTCCCCCATCTGATGAGCTGACAAGGACAGGTAAGCTTGGGTCCAGCTGCCACCCCAAAACCAAGCCCATGTTTCCTGGAGGGAAGGACCCCAAGGGCGTCCTCAGAGAGTGTGTGGTGTGTGTGCAGTCCTGCCCAGACAGGGAAACTGAGACCCAGGGAGTTTGCGAGGTGTTCACAACTCAGGCTGCTGAAGGTAGCCTGACTCAGGGGCTGGAGGAGTCTGAGAGCAAGAAGGTGAGTGGGAGAGAAAGAGGCTGGGGAGTCTGCTCCAAACATCCCAGAGTCTCCTGCTGGCATGTGACCCTGATAGACCTCTAATTCATCAGGTGTCTGCACCTTCACAGCAAGCTAGAAACTGTGGTCCCATTTTGCAGGTAGGGATATAAAGGCTCATAGAATTGAAGTGGCTTGCTCAGGCTCTCCCAATCGAGTGTGGACTTGAACCCAGTTCTCCCAATGTCCAGGCTGCTCTTTTTTCCTTGCTTAATTCATTTCTTGCTTTATCGGCTCTTTTCTCTCTAGTTCTCTTCTCTGAGAGTTACCAACTCATCTGCCCTCCCTGTCCCTGATTTGGCTACACTCAACTGTAAGCATTTTGAAGGCAGGAATCTCCTTTGACCTGCTCACTTTTGTGTGTCTGGCACCTATCACAGCAATGTGCACAAGGCTGGAAGTCAGTCAGTGTTTGTTGGATTGTTGAAGGAACTGTAATTGGACTACAATTTTTTAAATTGCCAGTGGTCGGCATGGTCAATTAGGAGATTTCTGTTATTATGAAAGGACTCACTTGAGTGATTCATTATGCAAATGTAAAGGTGAACAGGGGAAAGTGATGTATTATAAATGTATTTTTTGTTTATTTTTCATTAGCAAGATTGCTCCACTTCTTGATATATAGGGCTCTAGGGAGGGCTGGGCCAATTCACGTAAGGATGCCAGAAGTCTCACTGGGAATCGAACCCCTGCTCACTGTGGTGTAAACTTAGAAAAATGTGGGTGGATTGGAGTAGATCTGAACAGAAGGAGGTAGCTCTGAGTGCAGTCTAGTGGCAGGAGAAGGTCCAGAGGGCTCCAAGGAGAACTCATCTGGAGGAGAAGAATGGGCTGGTGATCTGAGCTCAGAATCAGGGGTGAGGACAGAGACACATGGCACTTCAATCAGCTTTTCAGTCAAGGATCATGATATATTTAAGGAAAAACACCAACACGAAAGAGACAACAGTCCTCAGCCCCTCAGCCTCCAGCCTCACCACTGAGCACAGTGTGTGCCCGCCTGTGCTTTACACTCTAGGCGTCTGGCCCATCAAGGCATCGTCACCCAGGTGGCCGGGCATCCACCAGGATGCACACTGCCAGTCGTCAACAGCGACACCATGTGGCAGGGGCCAAAACAACAGCTCTGGGTGGGGTTTCAGCTCCCTTTTCTGTTCCTGGAGTTTGGAGACAGGACTGGCCTGCTTTAGATGAAGTCCTCAGGATTCCTGGGTCAGTTCAGGAGAGTAGAAGCCCCCGGATGATACTGAACTTCCTGCTAATGAAGGCTTAGGATGAGCAATTAATTGGAAAATTAGGAGGCACCTTGTTTGTACCTTGAGTTGGTAAAGCATTCATACAAGTTACAGAACAAGTCAGTTTTATCAACTCTGTGACCACAACTATCTATGCTGACAAGTAACACACACAGAGGAGTTCTTTTAATAGGAGAAAATCTTTAAAACTAACAACAACAACTGCACACACATGCTCGGCATGCCGTAGCTTACAAAACTCTTATCCATTCATGCTCTTCTCTGAGCCTCACACCAGCCCTGTGAGATAAGCAGGGCAGAAAAAAGATTCCCCAGGAAACTGTGACTCAGAGGGGGATAGTGACTTGCCCACGGTCACCAAGTCAACAAGACCTGGTCCCGCCCCTGTGGTGGGGTCCCCAAGCTGCCTCCCAGGGATGCCAGATGCCAGGTCCCTACCCTCCCTGCTTACAGCAGCATCAGGAACACGATGGCAATGACCATGAGGACTCCAGCCAGGATGCAAAGTCCTAGGAAGACGATATCACTGGTGTCCTGGGCCACCATGGCCACGGGGCCCTCCAGTGCCTCTGCCTCGTCCCTGGGTGGTGCTTCCTGAAGGTGCTCGGCCGTGGCAGCATAGGGCCCAAGCCAGTCGGAGCCGGACAGCAGGTGGACAGAGGCCTCCTTGCGCCGTGGCTCGCAGCGGACCTCGTACTCGTGGATGTCCTCCTGCCCAGCAGCTGAGAAGTCGATGTACAGCATGCTGACGATCACTGAGGTGTTATTTCTTCTCTGTGGGGGTCATGGGCACTTGCTGACACCTGAAGGGGCCAGGGTTGACCCTGTTCCCTTAGAACCATGGGGACTCAGTGCCAAGGGGCCAGACCCCAAGGAGCCTGGGTTCCAGTCCCAGCTTGGCTACTGACTCCCTTCCCACTTGGAGCCTCAGTGTCCCCACCTGTAGAAGGGGCACTATGAGGGTGTCTGGAAGGACAATATCAGATTTGATGGGTCAGTGTTTGCTCTGGCTTCAAGGAGGCGGTTTCTATGAAAGATAGTAATGGTAGTAACAGGGACATTTGCCGTCTTCCAGGCTCTGCCTTTTAAGTGCATTATCTTGTTTAATTCTTACAACCACCCTCTCTTATTGGTACCATTAATATCCCCATTTTATAGACGAGGAAACTGAGGCCCAGAGGTTAAATCCTTGTCTGAGGTCATACAGCACACAAGTGACAAGGAACATATTCTCATCCAGATCTACCTGATTCTTAATTGTGCTCTTGGCCATCACGCCTCACTCAAACCAAAGATTGCAGAACCAAAGGGGACTTTTGGGGCATCTAGTTCAGTCTCCCTTCCTTGGCAGTTTACAGCTGTGGCTACTGAGGCCTGGCAAAGGCAATAATTTGCCCAAAGCTAGGTCCAGAAGCCAAGTCTCCTCCCCTAGTTAGAAGCTCTGTCCCTGATGTTACGTGACTTTCCCTCTGGAACCTGTTTGCCCAGTTATGTCTGCAGCAATTATGTGTCCCTGCTATTGAGTCCCTCGCCAGCCCAGTGGCACCACCTGGGGTTGGGAAGAGCTGTTGAGGAGTGAGATGTGGGAGCCTACCCCACTGCTGCCTTCCCCATCCTCACAGATGAAAGAGGCAGGAGTCAAGATGCCCTGAGATGGGGGAGGTGTTTAGGCCGGGGACTGAGGGACAGAGCTTTGATGGGCAGTCTGGTGTGGTCTGGAGTGGGGGCTGCAGTGATGCCGGGCTCACCCCACCCACCCCCGCACATCTCCCGACATCTGCAGCAGCTGTTACACTTCTTAGGCCCCCCCAACTGCCCCTGTCTAGTGGTGGCCCTTCTGAGATGAGGTTTTTCTAAAAATCAAAGCTGTCTAGAACAGCGCAAGCTGGCGTGAGCAGCAGGGAGCTGCCATCACTGGACACTGCGTGACCCTGCGGGGAAAGGGAGTAAAGGGGAGTCACAAATCTGGAGTTTCATGGACCACGTGAACTTGTGGGTCTCTCCCAACTCTATGCATCCAAAAGGCTCTGATCCCATGTCCCCAAAGGAGCCTTCTGCATTGTGCCCTCAGCCTCTGTGCCACCACACTCTGAAGTGGACTGGTGTCCTGGATTTTGGTGACACAGGCTCAGGAAAAGAAAGACAGGACCTGAGAGTGGAAGGTGACCCAGTGAAAGGGCCAAAGTAAATCTTCATAATAAAGAAGGCAGGAAAAAAAATCACTTAAAACAGGTGTACAGGAAAGTTTTAGGAGTTTTTGATGAGTGAGAGACTTGAGGAGGAAAGAAAGGCCACACAAATGTGGCGTTCTGGTTATGAAATGAAATCTCTGGGGTTTTTATGGGATGCACAAAGAGGTTGTCATGACTTTTGGCCATTTGAGCTGTGCATCCTTAAACAACTCAATGTAGAGACTGGTCCTCGTGGGTCTAGGACTTACAAGGGTTACACTAAGAGTCCAGGAGTCTAAGGTTCTCAGCTGTTACATCTCCATGATATTGATACCAAGATTCTATGATTCTGCGGCTCCAAGTTCTAGTGGAGGTTCTGAGACCTTGAGTGTCTATTGAGTTCTTCATTCTAGATTTCATGAGCCACTGCTTCTGGGATTCTCCATCATTTTATGACTCGAGGGAATGTGCTTCTGACCTGAAGAAAACCCCTGGGGGATTTGGGGCATGGAGTAGAGGTGAGGGCAGGTTATCTTGGCAGCCAAGACTGACCTCCACTTCTCCTCTACTCAGGTCAAAAGGATGGTGGCTGCCAGGGGGCTGGGGAAGCCAAGGGTGGATTGGTGGGGTCGGAGGCATACAGTCAGCTACTGTTGGGTGGTGGGGGAGTACAGTTTGCTGGAAAGCACGTGATTTCTGCAAAGCCAGCCTGCTGATTCCCCAGGTATCAAGGCTGGGGTGTTCTCCCCAACAGAGGCCACTGTGCCTTCTCCTCCCTTCCCCTTCCCAACCTGTCCCTAAGAATACAAACATCCAGGGTGCCTGGGCCACTGCCCAGGGACTCTGAGGGCCCCAAGCCTGAGTTTGAGGCCTCCAAATTACAAGGATGGTAGAAAAACTTAATTTGTATGCCTCACTGCCTTTGGAGGGAGGTGGAACCTATCTCTTGAAGGGCCCTTTTGTTTTGCAGAGCCCAGGGATGGATCTGGATCACAAGGTTGGGGAGGGTGTGGGCAGGAGGCAGCAGCACTCAAACAGCTCTGCGTGTTAGAGGGGTGGGGACTGGGTGGCCCTGGGGAGCTCCAGGGATGAGGGTGGACAGCAGGAAGGCCTCCAGGAACAGTCAGCCCACAGGGCCTTGCGCGAGGGGCCTCCAGTAGGGGCTTTCAGTTGTCGCCAGGTTGAGGAGCAGGACCACCCTTCTCCATCTCCCCGACTTGAGTTCTCTGTTTTGTCTACACTGGGCAAGTTTGTTGAGGTAGAGCCAAGAGGCACTGAGTTCCGCACCCAGGCTTGTGCAGTGACCCGAGCCAGAAGCTGAGTTCTGCGGCCTGGCAAGTGCCTCTCTTCAGGGGTCAGAGCCCCTCCCTCGTGCCTGCCCTCCTCCCCCAGCCCCTACCTGAGACTCAGTGCCGCAGGTGTCAAAGCGGGCCTGGATCCGGAAGTTGCTGCCGACTTCCTGGGCGGCGCAGCTCCGGCTGCCCAGGTAGACTTTGGTCCGTTCTAGCGGGGCCAGCGCCTGCGCGGAGATCAGGATCTGGAAGTCCGTGCGGGAGCAGCTCACGTTCATGGGCACCACTGGGGACGGATGGGAGGGAGGACCTGGAGGCCTTGAGGTCAGACTATCTGACCCCCACCCTCTCCAAGCCCCCCCACAAAGTGTGATGGATGGGAAAACAGGCCCAGAGAGAGGACAGCTCTGAGGCAGTCCTACGAGGATGTTTTACATGCATTAGTCCATTTAAATCCATCAGACTCTGAGCTCCAGGGCAGGCACCATGCCTGCTTCTCAGTGTCTGTTGAGCCCAGCATAGAGCTTCGCAGATGCAGTGAATGCTGAATAAATGATTGAATGAATGAATGAAAGTTTTTTTTTTAAATAGAGGTACTGGGGATTGAACCCAGGACCTTGTGCATGCTAAGCGTGCACTCTACCACTGAGCTATACTCCTTCCTGAATAAATATTCTTAACCATAATAAGCTACCATCTGCTGATCATGTTTGTCACATACCAGGTAATTCATTCAATCATTTGACAAGTATTTATGACCTACTCAAACAACCAGATACAGAAACAGTAAGGAAAAACCCCCCCACAAATACCTAGCTTCTTGGAGCTTACATTCTAGCTGGGTAAAGAGGCAATAAGTATGTAAAATACACCCAAGTGTCAGGGTAGACTGAAGGGAAATCAAGCAGGTGAGAGCAGAATGTGTGTGGTTGGGGAGTGGCGGGTGGAGATTTGAAAAGGATGGTGAAGGCAGCCTCGCTCTCTTCCTCATGATGACCCCATGACATGGACATGACTAAACCCATTTTACAGTTTTGAAGACCGACGCTCTGAGAGGTGAAGGTGTCTACAGTGGCCGAGCTGGGATTTTAACCACTGAGTCGGTAAGATTCCAAAGTTCCTGGTCTCTCCACCCTACGTGGCGGCCCCCATCACCCGTTCCCAGCCAGGATGGTGTGACTCTAAGGGTCTGGGATTGGCGAGCATGTGTGCGCGCATGCGTGTGTGTATGGCGCAGTGCTTGCTGGGGCAGGGGTGAGTGCAGGGGAAAGGAAGGGGGTGGCTGGCGGGAGGAAAAGGAAGGAGCTGACAGGCAGAGGCCTGGAACTCTCAACCCCTCTCCGGGAAATGCCTCAGACATATTTCAGCCGCTGGTGTCTGGGCAGTCGGGGATTTATGGGCCCGCCGTCTCCCACAATGATCTTGGTGGCGCTGAACTGTGTGTCACCCCTGATTGACGCTGAGCCGGCCTCCAGCCGGGAGGCCGCCTGCCGCCTGGGCCGCATCTGGAGCCTGGCCCAGCACGAGTGCCTTGTCTGACCCTGGGCTCCCACAGGCATTGGGGAGGGAGGTGAGGCGGATTGGAGTCGGGGCTTCTGCCACTGGAACAGGAGCCAGGAGTGGAGCTGCCCCGCCCTCAGGCTCTGGAGGCACCAAAAGGCGAAGGGGCTCATCCAAGATCACTCAGAGCTGCGAGAGGACCCAGGCCCAGAAACAAGACCACCAGAGCTAAAGGGACTTTACAGAATCTTCACGGAGCCAATATCCTCATTTTACAGGTGGAAAAACTGAGACCTGCAGAAAGAAAGCAGCTTGCCAGCCAGCGGTGGCAGAGCCCACTGCACCTGGCTCTCCAAGTGCACTCTGTAAAGGGGGTCACTGTCATGGAGGGGCAGTTCTCCAGGTCTGCGGATGGAGCCGACTGAGGCCCACAGAGGCAAGGTCTGTCCAAGTCACCTCTCTGATGCTAGCTTGCTGCAGCTCTACGATTTCCTCCCCATCCCTGGCCCCCCAATCATCTTTTGAATACAGAACAGGCCGAAGACACATGAAGGAAAGGAAAGCACCCTCAGCAAGGATGCTCTCGGAGCCAGGCATTGTGACCTGTGTTATCTCATTTCCTCTTAACGACCGCCTATCTAGGGCATTCATCACCCTCTCCTACAGGTGAGCCCTGTTGGATGGTCAGTACATGGATGTGGCCCTGGTCTGTCTGACCTCAGCCCTGGGCCCCCTCCTCAGGTCCTGCTCAGCCACACAAGAAGGCAGGGACTAGCCTTGGCTGTGCCAGCCACTGCCCATGTGACAGCAGTGAAGTCCTTTCCTCTCTCTGCACCTCTGTTTCTGTACCTGCACAATGAGAGGTTCTAGCCTGGTCAGGCAGAGGGCAAAATGGGTCCAGGGCACAGGCTTTCTGGGCCCATAGCCCAGGGAAGGGGGATAAGAGAGACAGGATAGATGCTGTCTGCTAGTAAACCTAACTGGCACTATGGTGATGGAAAAGCTGAGTGCCAACTTCCCCAGCAAACTCTACAGCTAGGCATGGCCATATGACCAAGTTCAAAATAATGAGACCAAGAAGAAATCTTTTGAAGGCTTCTGAAATGCTTTTGCTTTCCTGATAAAGGGCCATCTGTGGCTGGCACCTCCCTTCCCCTCTTCCAACCTTGAACATGGACATGATGTCTGGAGTTGTGGCAGCCATTTTGCAGTTATGAGGCCCAGAGACTCTCAGACAGACCAGCTAGGACACTGTTGAATCCCTGAACTGACACAGCAGCTGCCTAGTTCTAGACTTCTAGTTATGTAAGAAAAACAAAGGCCATTTTTTCAAACCACTGTCAGTCAGGGTTTATGACTGTACTAGCAAGGTTGGTCAGCAGCTCTGTGGTTATACCAATCATTTACCATTAACAGTGTTAGTACATTTTTAATATTACCCCTAGATATAGAAGATCAACCATAGTACAAGAGAGGCCAAGGGTCCACAGGGGAAGGAGATAGGTGAGGAGGAGTTATGAATCATGAAGGTGGAAAAATAAGGCACTGTAATAGTAGAAATAGGCAAGGGTCATATTGGTATGATCTCAAAGGACCCAGGGCAGGAGTTGGCAGTGGTGCAGCCACCCAGGAAGTTGGAGGAGACTAGTTGGTGGGATGGAGGAAGGAGGAGACCTGGGACCCTGGCCTCAACTTCCCCCACCAGCATACCCACATCCTGAACCCCAGCTGACCTCCAATGTAGGCCACAGAGAAGCCCCTGTGGGTGGAACTGCGGTCCGTGTGCAGCAGAAGCAGGAGCTGATTGTGGCTTGAGGTGACTGGTGGCGGCAGGTGGTGGCCACACCAATTCCCCAGCAGGGGCGCCTCCTCACTGGCCCCATCGAAGGCCACCAGATGGTCGAAGTCACAGGTCCTGGTCAGACTGTTGGGCTCCTCCAGTTCCAGGTCCAGGAAGAACAGCTTGACCCGGTAGCCAGGAGGCAGGCGGATGGTCCAGTGGCACCGGATGTTGTTGGGGTAGGAGCTGGGGTACTGTGGGCTGGAGAAGTTGCCCCGCATAGCCGTGTACACCTCCTGGCATTCTCCTGGTTTAGGGAGAGTGGGACAGAAGAGGCAGTGGTGAGAAGGGTGGAGACTGTCACCTTCTGCAGCTACGGCTCGGGTAGCAGGTACTGTAGGGGTCTTAAAACCACCCTGGCAGGTTGTGATCACCATGGCCAGCAAACCAGACAACTGATTCCAGAACCTGCTTCAAACTGAAACCAGCTAAAAGCTGGGACTCTCATTGCAGCAGGCAATCCATTTCATGAGTGTTGGCCTTAATAGGAATTCAATAACAATGTCTAACACCTATCTTTGGAGTTGAGTCCAAACTTGGACTTGACAGACAAGGTGGTTCGTGACCTGACCTTGCCCTTTTTCTCAGTGCTTCTCATCCAAAACTACTTTCCAGCCTCACCAAACCCTCTCTGTCCTCCATGCCTTTGCACATGCTGATCCCTCTGCTTGGAATACCCTTCCCTTCCTTCTGCCACTGGCTAACTTCTTCAAAGCACTGTTCAATTCTCTCCTCCTCCAGGAAGTCATCCACAATTCTTACTGTTAGCATAGATCACCATGGGTTGTAACTGTCTGTTTCCTTCTCCATCTCCTCCACTAGACAGTTTCATTCCCAAGGGTTCATTTATTCATTTGTACAAACAAGAATTGAATACCTTCCATGTGACAGGTACAAAGGTAAGCCCATAGGAACTCTCAGTCAGCCAGAGGAGATCAACATGCAACCACATACGGAAGTGGTGAGTGTTAGATCACTGCTATGAAAATACTTCTCCAAGAAATTGAAGGAAGGGATTAATTCTGAGTGAATCAGGGTGTCTTCACAGAGGAGGTGTCATGCTTGTGCCTTGGCATCGGCCAGGCAGGGACAGGAGTGCTAGAGCATTCCAGGCAGAGAAAGAGCAGGAAGCTCAAGTCCCAGAAGCAGAAAAGTATGACCCCTTCCTGCCCTCTGCAATCATAACGGGGAGGCAGGAGCCCAGCATGCACAGGGCAGTCAGGGTGTAGCTCCAGCCCTCCTACCTGAGAAGTAGTAGGCCTTGAAGCCCCGGCCTCCGATGTTAAAGTCAGACTTGAAGACCACCTGCAGCTCGTGGCCCAGCGACACAAGCGTGGGGGGCCTGGCGCTGCCGCAGTAGTGATGCTCGTGGGCGGGGCCAGGCCCCCCAAGCACAGCCACGTAGTCGTACATGCACTGCTCACTGCCCTCCACCTGGAAGTCCACGAACACTAGCTTGATGGTCGCGGGGCCGGCAGCCCGGATCACCCAGCGGCACTCCACATTGTTGGGGTAGTTGTTAGGGTACTCAGGGCTGGTGAGGACCCCCGACAGGCCCGTCAGGACGCCACCACACACATCTGCAAGGGAACCTGCTTGAACTGACCTTTCTCCCACCCCACAACTCCCCACCCCCTCCCTTGGGAACATGCCACTCCCATAGGTATTCACAGGAACCTCATCACCACCCACTGAGCACTTGGTAAGAGGTAGGCACAGGCCTGGAGCTTGGCACCAAAGCCATCATATTTAAACCCATCACCATAACCCTGTGAGGAATGTGCAGTGCTTTTCCCCATTTTACAGTTGATAAAATGGAGGCAGAGAGAAGTTAAGTTACTTACCTGTGTGAGTTTGGATTCACCCACAGACCCCAAGACAAGGATTTGAGCCCAAGGAGTTTATTTGGGAGGGACGGGGACCATAGGTGGGCAGTGAGGGACTGAGGAGGGGGAGTAGGGCATTCATACAATTCTGAGGAGTCCAGGCTGAGGGCTGCTGGAGTAGAGGTGAGTGTCCCAAGCTTTGGGAAAAGCCCTCAAGCGAAGAGACATGGAGATTGGCAGGAGCCTTTGCAATGGCAAAGCCCAAGGGACAGACCCTGACAACAGGTCACTCAGCTAGTAGCAGGGAAGGCAGGATTTGACTAACTGCAGAGTCTGTTAGTACTTGACCTTGTGAGTCTCACTGTCCTCTCCAACCAGGCCAGTGGGGCCCAGGGGCTGAGGTACCTGAGACCACGAATGTTATCAAATCTCCCTAACAGATGAGGAAACTGAGTCTTAGAGGGAGGATCTGATGAAGAAGAGATGGGCTTAAGTCTGATGACAGGTGTCCTCTCTGCTCTGTCTTTTATTGCTGTGTGATCCCAGGCAAGTAACCCAGGCTCTCTGAGCCTCTTAGGAATATTAGAAATCATAAGACCTATCCAGCCTGACCCACCAGGCTCAAACTATACACATATATTCTTTTTCAGATTCTTTTCCATTATGGTTTATTACAAGATATTGAATATGGTTCCTTGGGCTATATAGGAGAACCTTGTTGTTTATCTGTTTTATATATAGTAGTTAGTATCTGCTAATCTCAAACTCCTAATTTATACTTCCCCACCCTTTTCCTCTTTGGTAACCATAGGTTTTTTTTTCCTGTCTGTGAGTCAGTTTCTGTTTTGTAAATAACTTCGTTTGTATCATTTTTTACATTCCACATATAAGTCATATCATATATTTGTCTTTCTCTGACTTCACTTAGTATGATAACCTCTAGGTCCATTCATGTTGCTGCAAATGGCATTATTTTATTCTTTTTTTTATGGCTGAGTAGTATTTCATTGTATAAATATACCACATCTTCTTTATCCAGTCATCTGTTGATGGACATTTAGGTTACTTCCATGTCTTGGCTATTGCTAATAGTAGCATTCTACCATTCTATGCCTCGAAAGTCAGTGGCAGCTGATCCCACCTGAGCCCCCCAGCCCCACTGATTGCTGTTGGTGAACGCTGGGCATCAGGAGCCTCTGTGGTACCTATTGCTTGAGCCGCCATGAAGAAGGTCTTTTGTTTTGGCCTTGGGAGAAGGGAGAAGGTTTGAGTCTGTGCAGAGAAGCCTGAAGCAGGAGGATGGAGTCAAGGAGAAAGGCAAGGAGGGCAAAGCCTCTGCTCCCCTCACTGGGCTGAGGGGCAGGCTTTAAGCCTGGCTAGTGGAGGGAGGGTTGGGGATCCATGATCCAAGAGGTGAGGTCAGTAAAATCTTTGGAAAGGAGTGGTCACCGGCTTCACACAGACCCTCATGCACCTTCCAATCCCAAAGATAGGATGGGGAGGGAAGGGAATCCTGTGCCCAGGACACGATGAGATGCCACAGAGGGAGCAGCAGCGGCCACATGGTGTCCCTTCCTGTGTCCTGATGCCATGCTTGGGACAAGAAGGACAAGAATAGGAGTGCATGAGAGGCCTCATTCCTGAGCACAGGGAGAATCTCTGGAGGCTCCCAGGATAATGGAGGGAGATGTGGGGAGTGTTGCCATGAAGGTGGGAACACAACTACCAACACTGTGGACAGAAGTTACCTTTGCCCCTGGAGCTACAAGAGCAGGGGTATCCAGGTTGCAGGCTCCAGGAGCAGCCTACCTGCTAAGCTGCTGAGACCCTGCCCATCTCATCTTAGCCCCACTGCCCTCCCCTATCTCCACCTATCTCCACCCAGGGCCACCCTCTCCACTGCCGAGTCCCCCTTGCCTTTCTGGTAGCCGGCAGAAAAGCCACGGCTGGCCACATGCTTGTCTGAGTGGAAGACCACAGACATGACATGCCATGAGGAGGTGAAGGGCGGCGGGAGCACCTGGCCACAGAACCTCCCCAGCAGGTTGCCCTGGTCCCCAGAGGCCCCGTTGTAGATCTCCAGGAAGTCAAAGCCGCAGGTGTCATGGTACTCCAGGTCGAAGGCGTGGAAGGTAAGCAGCACGGAGGAGCCCTCGGCCACCACAATCAGCCAGCTGCACTCTGTGTTGTAGGGGTACAGGCTGGGGAAGTTAGGGCTGGAGAAGTTTCCGGAAGGTGCTGAGAGCACACCCCCACATTTGACACCTGGGGCAGGAGAGAAGAATGGCTCAGAGTCAGCGCTGGGCTCTTGGGTGGTAGCCGAGCTCCAACACAGGGTCTTTGGGAGGAAATGAGAGAGCATGAGGCCATGGCCCTAAATCCACTCATTTATTCATGTATTTGTTCACTCATTTACTTAGTCTTCAGACACTTACCAAGCATTCTTTTATTCATTCAACAAATATTGTTTGAGTGCTAGGCATTGTTCTAAGTGCTGGAGTTACAGCAGGAACAAACAGACAAAAATTCTGGTAGGGAAGATAGACAATAAACATAATAAGGAAATTATAGAGCATATTACATAGGGTAAGTGCTCTGGAGAAAAATAAAGCAAGGAAAGGAGACAGGAAGTGTCAGGAGGGCCTATAATTTTCAATAAAATAGTACTATATACTCGGCCTAGATATGTTCAATAGGGAATTCAAAAATTAAAAATAATAATGCCCCTCATCCTGAGTGAAAATGTGCACAGTCTGTTACAAAGCTAAAAACGCATTCTTATATGTACATATTTGCTTATATTTTGAAAAAGAAAACAATGGAAGGAAACTAATAAAAATGAGTCTCTGTCACGGGAAGAAGCAGAGGGGAGGAAGCGGGAGTGACTGCTGGACCTCTTTCAATGCAACTCATTTTGTAATTTTGACTTTATAATCATGAGTAATTTTTAATATAATTTTTAAATTATTGAAAAAAATCTTTAAATAACCCCTAAATATGTCAAACTAAAACAAATAAGCTTAACTACATGTCAAGCTGGAGGCTCATTCACGTGGGAAAAAGTGATTTCAAATATGTTGAAATACACTGTTTTGACTGTACATTCCTGGTAGAGTAGATCCCGAGGATAAAATGAACCACAGAGAAATATTAAACTACATGCAGTAGGCTTATTATTAATAGTGATAGTAAATACTGTTATTTTACAGTATTTTGTATATTGGAATAAAGGAAGTATGTTAATGTCAATAGAAACTAAGATACTCAGGATGAGAGAAGGGCAATACAAATATAAAATTTAAAAATTAAATAGAACTCTTGTGATCCTTAATTTGAATAGGAAACAGTATGAATTTAAGATTTATTTTTTTATTGCTAATTTCCTAACTCTGTCCACTAAAAAGCCTAAAAGCAATGATATTCCAGTAGTATTCTGCACTTCCTGGCCTTAGATGAGGATCATTATGTCCAACTAAAATGAACCAGAACCCCTTAGAGAAATAGTCTAGGACAGGAAATATACAAAATATACTTGGGACACTTGTCACACCAGCAAGTAAAGGAGCTATCAAAGATGGCTGAGATTGTGTCAAAACACACAGGGACCTGCTTGAAGGGGCTCCCACTGGCTAAAGAGGGTAAAATTTGAACATCAAAAAAGAATTATTGCAGTGGGTTGAAACACATCAAATACATAAAAATTTATGAATTCATAACGTGACTCAAAAGAAATTAGAAAGAAACTTATTGATTTCTTTTAGAGGTTGCTGGGGCACAAACTCATTTTTTTTCTTGATAGATGGAGAATTAAGCATCTATTTGTGTATATATATGTATGAAATACTATATATATATATTTGAAATACATATATATATGAAATACTTTATATATTTCGGGATAACCAACTGATGATGAAGGAAAATTGTTATTTATAGAAGACTACAGAAAGAATAACAACATTAGAAAAACATAACTTTGCAAACCTTAATGAAATAATCATCATCAGGTTTGTTCTAATCACTGAATAAAAGGGTAAATGTTGAGAAGTAAACTTAGATGGTTGGGTAGACAGGTATTCTCTGTAAAATTCTTTCAACTTTGCTCATGTTTGAACATTTTTATAATTTTAAAAATACCAAAAAGGTTACCTTCATAGGAACTTTACAATGGATGGATCAGGCTAACAACCCCTGAATCCACTGACTAATCCTAACATCAAAGTGGAACACTGGAAAATATGTGCCCTGATGTAACCCACACTCACTACCTATGACAGTGTCTTGGAGAAAAAAAGAACCTGAATCTAATGGAATCTGCCTACCTACTTGCTGGGGCCAGCGCTGTTAGGGGAGGGACAGGATTCACGGGGGAGGTGATGTTTGAGTTTGGCTAGAAGCAACAAGAAGATTTTGTTGGGAAAGATTTGGAGGGAGGAAATGACATGAAAAAAGGCTCCGACTCACAATCACTTAGCCTCCCCAAGCCTCAGTCATGCATCTGTGAAATGGGGACAGTGACTTGCTAGGCATCTGTGAGCTCAGATGAGAGAAAGTGTGCAGGGCTACAGGTTGCGCACCCAGTCCACATTAGGACTCCCTGCCTGGCCCCGGGGGCAGGCCAGGGTGGGAGCGGTGTCCAATTCATGCCTTTATGGCAAGAGGACAGAGGGACATCCTGTCCAGTGCCTGTCCTTGTCCTTCCTCCAGCCCTGCCCACTGGATGGGAAAAGCTGTGAGAGGGTTGGAGCAGAACTCCTGTGGCGCGGGAGGCCCTGGGTGCCAGCACAAGAGAAGACCTTGTCCCCCAGGACTCAGCCAGGCACCCTGACCCCCAGGGTCACCCCAAAGCCACTGAAGCCCTGGTAGCTAGAAATGGGAACAGCTGACTTCTCCCACTACCCAGGCACGGGGTGAGATGCCTGGCTGCCCAGCCCATCTCTGCCACCAACTAGGTGACTGCTAAGTTACGTTTCCTTCCTGAGCTCCACTTAAGGAAGACAAGGCACTGAGAGCTTGCCTACCCCATGCACACCCCTTAAAAAAGACGAGTGAAATGATATCGCTGTGGCTTCTCAGATAGGCACACAGTGCTCAGAAGGCTGGAGCAGCACAAAGTGACCCAGGATCGGGGTATAAGCAGAGTTCAAAGAGGTGCAAGGAGGAAGCTTGTGAGGCTGATGAAGGAATGTGGAAGGCTTCCTGGAGGAGGTGGTGTTTGACCTGAGCTTGATGGATGAGCCAGATGTTCTCAGGTGCAAAAAGAGAAAAGGGACCTTGCAGGCAGAGGACACAGAGGGTGAAAGCGCTGAGGGTGAAGCCTCTCCAGAAGGAAGTGTAATCTTCTGCCAGGGTATGGGATGCCCAAGGCATACTGCAAACCGAGGCTGAATGTTATATAGAGATTGAGGCCTGAACTGGGAGGGCACTGAATGCCTCTCTAAGGAACTTTGATTTCACTTGGCTGGCAGTGGCGAAGTACAGCAGGCTCTCAGTAGGAAAATAAAGACTTCTTCCAGCAATAAACCTTTAATCATTCCCTGAGCCATTTCTTTTGCCCTTGGTAGCCATGCAGCCTTGGACAGGTTGCTTAACCTCTCTCTCCCTCAGTTTCCTCATCTGCAAAATGGGATACTAATACCTACCATGAAGTTTGTTGTGGAGATTAAATGCATTTATACATGGAAAGCACCTAGCACATAGCAGGTACTCAATAAATACAGTCTTCCGTCATCTCAGAAGCTATACATCCTCAACTCAGCCAACTCCCCCCAAAAGGGTCTCCTGCTTTCTCACATTGAGACCTCTTGAGATCCCACTGCCATCTGTCACCCTTCTGCCCCCTCCCAGTTCCTGCCTGTCCCCAGAAGCTCTTACCTTTCATGGCTTGGGCCTTGGTGTCTGGGCCCAGCAGTGTCACTGCCAGCAGCAGATAGAACCCCAGCTCTGCTAGCATCTCCTCCCCAGGAGCCCCACAGGTCTACAGAGCTCAGGCCAGGCCAGGACCTGAGGGTCTGGAGCAGGGGAAAGAGAGGTGAGGCTGAAAGGGCCTCCAAGTTAATGGTGGCGTGAATAATTCATCAGCCCCTTGAATTAGTAAGCTGATCTCCAGGTACTTCCTTCACTCCACCCTAAGGTGACGGATCTAGTGTCACCAGGTTGACACGTCCTGAGATCTGCACTGGCCACACTGGTGGGGAAGGGAAGACATTGAAGGTTGGAAGGGAATTTGGTGGTGGAGAAAGGGCATGAGTTTTTGGGCTAGGCTGATCTGGGATTCACCCTCAGTCAGCCTCTCACTTACCAGGTGACCTTGAACAAGTCATCCAACTGACTTGTTCATCTGTCCAGAGGGGCCATTCAGCCCTGCCTACAGGGATGAAATGAAACGTGTTAACATATGCTAAAGCACACAGTCAGCACTTCCTACAGGTTTCCTGGATTATCCCATCCATGGGGGAGCCCAAGGGAGCCTCTAATTAACAGGACGAGTGGGCCAGGCATCCCTCAGACACGCTTGGGTGAGCTCAGAGGGAGAGCGAAGGGGGCGGCTGTGGACAGCTGATGGGGGTCTCTTTCGGGGAAGAAGGCCGCAGGAAGAGCAGAACGGGAAAAACACACTGGACAACTAGTACAGTCACGGGTCTGGGCCACACTGTGAACTCTGGCCAAGAATAGTAAATGTTCACTTTTTGATTGGCTTGAACATCCCCATGCGCCAGACCCTGTGAGATGAGCTGGGCCGCAGACATGCCCTCTGGGGCTCTGTGTCCAGCCGGAAACAGGACCTTTCTGTTTCCTCGGGGACCACTGATTCATTCTAGCCCAGAGCTCATTTCCTAAGCTCCTTCTCTGTGCAGAGCCCGCACCAGGCACAGGGCATCTGAGGTGAACGCGGCACGTTCCTGCCTCCCAGTGAGGAGCCTGGGTTCTGGTTTGAGAGACAAGTTCTAAATTCCAGCTGCACC
Organism: Camelus dromedarius; assembly: GCF_036321535.1. Lineage (NCBI taxonomy): Eukaryota > Metazoa > Chordata > Mammalia > Artiodactyla > Camelidae > Camelus > Camelus dromedarius. The sequence goes on along the minus strand of NC_087449.1, from coordinate 32,008,032 downwards.
GCTCCCTGCCAGCTGTGGGAGCTTCTCCAAGGCCCAGCCTCCTGGACTACAGAATGAGAGCAGCGTAGTGGCCTGCAGTCTGCCGTGAGGCTTAGACAAGGTAACATTCGAGAAGTTCCAGCCAGTGCCTGGCTCCGTGCAGAGGAGCGAGGGTGATTTGTATTGACCTCTGAGGACCTCAGACATCCACCTGCTAGACCACGTGTTGCCTCTGGTCCGTCCTTTTGTCAGGAAGTCCCCAGGGAGCCCTTGCTGCCAGCACGGGAGGGAGGCCACCTGGAAGGTGTTCAGCAAAGAGCATCGGGAATGGTCAGGCCTGAGGGACTGACTTACCTGTGTGGCCTGATGGGCAGGAACAGAAAGGTCCCACGTCCTGGGCAGTCTGAGGGGACTGGAGCTTTCATTAAACACCTACTGTGTGTATGAGAGAGGGCGCTACCCCAGTGCCTGCTGAATTCTGGGCGTGACGCTGAGCCTCCCAGACCTGCAGTTGTGTCCTCCCCGATTTCAGAGGGACATCCTGGACCCCTCATCTTGCAGAAGAGGAATTTGAAGCTCAAAGGGTCTGAGCCACTGTCATCGGTTGAGTGACTCCACAAGAAGACCTTGTGACAGGGATTCGAGAGTCAGGAGTTCATATGGGAGGTGATCCCAGGAAGCAAAGTCTGGGGAGTGGGGTAGCGAGACAGGGATGAGAAGCTGACTCAGGGTGTGTTAACTCAAAGTTTACACTGTGGGCAACCGGGGCTCTACCACCACGGGCACCTGGGAGACAGTGTTCCGCTGCGGGACAGGGAAGCAGTGTTTGTCCAACTGCCAGCTGCCTCTGGGTGACCACTGCTCAAGGCCGTCCTCTCCCAGGCATTTCCAACCTGCCTGTGAATGCCCCGAAGTCCAGGAGTTGCAGCAGAAGCTGTCTGCAAGCCTGGGAATGGCGAATGCAGGATGTGGACGGGGTCACGACAGCATCCCCTGAGCCATCGGTAACATGAGTACCGCCTTTACTGAGACTATGCCTAGACTGGCTATCCCCTGAACCCTCACCTCTGAGGTGTTCCTCCCACTCCCGGAACAACCACCTCTCTTCCTGCCCTCCCATGACACTCCGGTCTCCCTTCCCTGCTGTTCTAACCCCTAGCTCGCATACTTCTTGCCCCAGCTTCCCCTTTGGGCTTAGATTCCACGGTCAGGGTCATCCTGCTCTCCTTTCATGACATCTGCGGGACATGCCCAGCTGGCCACATTTTCCTCCGGGTTGTCTGAGCCTCTGGGCGCCCCTGGGCAGAGTCCCATCACCCTGTAGTCAGCACCAGCACCGTTGCTCATGGTCTCCATCCTCGTCTAGGGTCTCAGCTCCGCCCCCCACACTTTCTGTGTTTCTCTAGGTGGCTTTTTGATTCCCCACAGACATCATTCCAGATGGTCACCAGTCTCCTGGAGACAGTGCATCCGCCCGCCCCCTACTCCCACAGAAGACCCCACCCTCGCCTGCGGAGAGAAAAAGGCAAACCGTCGTGCAGGAGCCCCTTCACCTTACAGCCCTCACCCTGCTCGTGCACCCCTCCCTCAGCCTCAGCCGGGAAAGGAGTCCCACGTCCTGCCAGAGGCCAATCCCTCCACCTGCGCCCCGGAGCCCAGCCCTCCTGCTGTCTTGGGGCTTTTCCGCAGCTCACTCACCACACGCATCCTCGGCCTCTCTTGCCTGGCTGGCATTCTCATCCACAGTTAAGCACCTGCAGTTCTCCTCATCATGGGGTGGCTGGGGGTACCTTTTCCATGAGCCTGTGTTTCCCTCCACTCTCACCCTACCCGTCTGTTGGCTTTCATAGCCAGGCTTCTTGAAAGCAATGACTTTCTCCACCCCGCCCCTCTTCCAAGGTCTGCAGGGCTGCATTCTCCCACTAGAGTTAGACTACTTGTGTCCTGGTCACCCACAACTTTCTGGTCACTAAATCCCACCCGTGTTCTCTTTCTCTTAAATAAACCATATGCATTCAAATCCGTCTCAGGGTCTTCTTCTAGGAGAGCCCAAACTAAGACACACACCCACTCCTTGAACATCACTGGCAAGAGGAGAAGGTTACTCTGGTTGACTTAGCATGACTCATCCCAGAAGAGCAGTCTACCACAATGTACCGGGATTTGGTTAGCAAGAGCAGGGCAAGGATGCTGTTGGGCTGGCAACTGATGGAGCCCCTCAGGTCCCTTAAAATCCACAGCCCTCAGCTAAACTTTCATTGGTTCCCCCCAAACTTGCTTCTCTTTGATGTTTCCTATTCCAGGTGGCGGCACAACCAACCCACCAAGCCAGACATGCAGGAGCTGCCTTGACATCCCTTCCCCTCATCCCTACATCCGTGCTCACACTTGAGCTTGGTCACCGCTCTACGCTCTGAGATAACTTCCAAAGCCATCATGACCCTCTCCCCATCTCTCTCTCTCAATTTCTACAGTAGTCTCCTCATCTCACGGGGTTGCCTGTCTCTGCTTTTGCCAGCTCTCTGCCCACCCCAACCGCTTTCTACTCTCATCTTTCTAAAATGCTAATCTGACTATGTCAGCTCTCTGCTCAGGATAAAATCTAAAGTCCTCTGCTTGACATTCATACCTCTTCAGGACGGCTCCCCCACGCCCACCCTAACACAAATGCACAGAGCACATCTCAGATGTTGTCCCCATCCTGAGCATCACATCCCAGCCACCCGGCATCTCTGAGCCTCGATTGCCTTTCTTTCTGCCCTATCTTCCCTTGACAGACTCTTACTCATCCTTCAAAACATTGTCACCTCCTCCAGGGAGTTGTCCTGACCTCTCCCCAAGCTGGGAGGGTATCCCACCCTGGGCGCACCCCTAGCACAGAGAGGACCACCTGTGGTCTGGCTGCCTGACTTTTCCTGTGAATACCCTCTGCCTTCTTTCATCCCAGTGCCCAGCACCGGGCTTCGCCCAGAGCACATCCTCTCCTCGTCTCCTTCCCCACTGCATGTCCTCCCCCAAATACATCCTAGTTACTCAGCAGCCATTCAGGGAACTGCTCAAGGACACACAGCTAGGAAGTGTCCTTGTTGATTTGAGCTTATGTTTGTCCGTGTCCAAAGCGTGTGCTTTTAACCCCGCCCAGTGGAGTGGCAGGGTGGTGGGGTGCGGTGATTAAGCATGGAGCCCCTACAACAAAGACCATAGGGGTTCAAAGTGCAATTCTGGTAGTTACCAGCCATGTGACCTTGGACAAGTCACTCTGCCTCTGGAGTCCTCTTTCCTCACCTGTGAACTGCCTGCCAGGTACTGCGAGGGTGGATGGAATAGAACCCGTGGCAGGTGAAGTGGCTGGCACACAGTGTGCTTGGAATGCATGTCTTCCCCTATCCTGCCTTCCATTTCTGTGAATTCTAAAAGCTATACAGACCTGAAGTCTTGCACGTGTCTTTCTGACTCGTCTCTCCTTGAAGTCACCTCCGAGTGGGACCCTTCCCCTGCCTGGCTGCCCCTCCCTCCAATCATCAGCCTGCCCTGGGCGGCTCTCCCGGTCCCAGGGGAGGGAGTGGATGAGAAACAAAGGCTACCACCGCCACCCCGCAGGGTCACTGGGAGTGCCTGAGCCACTCACAGGGCAGTCACCCTGGGCACCAGGGGGGCCTTCCAGTGCCTTGCTGTGCAGACTCCCACGGCCGAGACCTGAAGACCCACCTCAAACTTCCAGGGGTGTCTTGGCGTAGAGATGACCCCCCCTTCCCCCAGCCGGCTCCGGAGCATCTGAGAGCTGGTGGGCACAGGGCTGTCCCTGCAGGGGCATTATAAGTATGTCTTGGGGGACTGCTGCCTGTTTCTGTCACTGTGCACACTTGTCCGTCCCTGGGTGCAACTGTGTCATCACCTGGTCATGCTGTTTCCTTGGGCACACAAGCCCATTTTAGTGTCTGTGCCTGGAGCACCAAGTACATTAGTGTCTCTGTGCATTTCTGAGTATGAATCTGCCCTTTTGTGAATGCATCCAGTGCCATGTACTCATGTACGTTCCTTTGCACACACGCCCATCTCTGTGTACAGGTGGGCCGCACGTCCTTCAGCCTCTGCGTGTACATGTGTCTCTCTCTGTGAACATGGATATCTATATAGACCTGCATGTACCAGCTCTCTCTCTGGATGTATACAAAGATTTGTGCACATCTGTGTCTGAGTGCAAATGTCATAGCTGTGGGTGCACGTGACCATCTCAGGGGACACATGCCTCTTCACACACATACCTCGACACATCTTTATAAGCGCACAGCTATTTCCATGGGTACACAACTAACTGCTAATGCACAGGTCTGTGTTTTAGTGTAAAACTGTGCACTCTGGGTGTGCACATCTCTGCTGGGGTGTTCATAGCTCTGAGTATATTTGCTCGCGTAGCTCTGGTGTGCACGTCTATAACTGTGGCTCCTCCATTAGCCAGTTTTGTTTGCACATCTGCATTCTGTCCCTCTGCCTGGGTACAGGGATGGTGCCCATGGGACAGCAAGGGTGCTGCCTAATGCCTCCCTTCCCCACAAAGGTCTGAGCTGACAAAAGGGGGTGTGGCAGGGGACAGAGAGGCTGTGTTACCCCTGGGATTCCTGGCTGGGTCCCAGGGAGTCACATCTCTCCCTTGACCGGGGCCCTGGGGACTTAGGGGAGCTTCCCATGAGTAGAGGCCCAGTGGCAGGGCCACTTGGGGAGCACGCACACCCTCTGCTGCCGGAGCCACAACCCAGATTTCCTCTGCTGGGGCCCGATAGAAAGGCACGGGTCAGCGTCGTGTGAATGAGTGTGTGTCTGATGCAGGAGGAGAAGGAGAAAAAGGCAGGAATACAGAGAGAACAGCCAGGAGAGCGAGGTGAAGGGTCAGGAGCGAGGTGAAAGGTCAGGAGAAAGGTGGGAAGCTGAAGACAGGGAGGCAGGAGGCAGGCCCTTGTGGAGCCAAGGCCAGTGGTGGGCTGGAGTGGAGTTCTGGGGACATCAGAAGGGGACTTGTGGGGACTTTCTGGCTTCTCACATCCCTGGGACCCACACACCAGGCCAGGGCCGGGGCTGTGCCACGAGGAGGAAGCTGCACCCTCCTCCTCTCTCCTGTCTCTCCGAGTCTGTGTTTCCTCTCACAGCCACTCTGCTCCGTCCCCGTTCCCAAAGGCTGGGTGCAAAGACCACACGCCAGGAGTGCCATCCCAGAAGACCAGATATGCCAAAGACGGGTTTCCCAAGAGACCCTCGACAAAGGTGTGACCTTCACAGCCTCTGGCTCCTGAGCCAAGGGAAAGAACGTGAGGAGGGGGCCCAGATCGGTGCCATTCGTGGGGCCCATCCAGCTCTGGGGTCTTCCATCCCATATCTCGCTGAACCCTCCAATCCTACAGGGAAGGGATACTGTCCCCACATCAAAGACAAGGAAATTAAGACCCAACGTGGCAAGGGGGCTGTCCCGGAGCTGGGACTATGCAGTGTGGGCTCTCACAGTCCTGGGACAGGGTGAGAGCTAGGGGGGCAGGCAGAGAACAGCCCCCAGCAGTGCTGGGTCACTGCTATTATGCACGGTTTAGGGGAAAGAGCCACAGGTTTTGGTTTGAATCTCCCTGGGTTTGGGCCTGCATTTCATGTCTGACAGGCTCTGCGACATCTGACAAGTCACTCACCTCCCCCTAAAGCTGTTTGTGAAGGGGCTTCTAATCCTGCCTCACCTCCTGGGCTGCTGTGAGGACTACATACAAGATGCGAGAGGTGAAAAAGGGCTTTGTAAGCTGTGAAGAGCTGTGCATGGCAAGGTCTGGGTGTTTACAGGTGGATAAATGATACAGTAACAACTCGAGATGGGCGTTTGACTGAGCACCTCACTAGATCACTGCATTTAATCCTCATACCACCCTCTGAGCAGGTACCAACATCGCCCTTTGCATAGATGAAGAAACTGGTGCCGGGACAGCCCAGGATCACACATCGTGTAAGTGGCAGAAACCCAGGACTGTAGGGCTGCAAGACCAGTGCTCTGAGCCACCAGGTGGGGCCACGAGGGAAGCCTGACAGGAGAGGATTTAGAGGATTAGAGGGCCTGGAGGCAGAGGGGTGGGAGAGGCACACAAAAGAAGCCTCCTCCAGGCTCAGGGTCTCCCCTCCCTCCACTTTGAGGGCCAATTAATCCTGCTCCTTCTGCCCAGCTGAGACATTTAACAAGCCAAGGCATGTGAAGTACACAGTTACACAAGGGGCAACTGCCCTGGTATCCTTCCCTGCCTCCGGAGAGGCTGCAGGACTGGCTGTCCCAGGACTGTGACCTCCAGGGAGTTGCTGGGAGTGTTTTACTGCCTCCTCTTTCCCCTCTGAACCCTCCTGTCTTCACCCCTTCCTTCCTGCCCACCACACCCAGTCCTCACCAGCTCCCCCAAGCTGCTCACACCCAGAGCTCAGGCACTAAGGACAGCTCAGCATGGGAGCCTTCTGGAGGCTGCCTTACACGGCATACCAACCCTAAAACCTCCCTGCCCCACAACAGAGCAGCTATTGAGCTCCTACTGTTTGCCAGGCACATTCATATCCAGCCACATCCAAGCTTTGTGACCTTGGGTAAGCCTCCCACTCTGTGCCTCAGTTTCCTCATCTGTAAAATAAGAAAAATGAGTTAATACCTGCAAAAGGTTTAGAAGAAGAGTATATGGCCTATAGTAAGCTCTATATATTCATTTAAATTCATTAATTTAAACAAAGTTAAAAATCTTTATAACATCTTTGCAAAGGATTATCAGCTCCATTTCAGCGTTTGGTAATCAGGGCTCAGAGAGAATTGCTTTTTTTAGTTCATTTATTCAACAAGCATTCAATGAGCACCTACTATGTGCCAGGCCAATGCACCCTACTTTGTATACTTTATCCCACTCAATTCCACAGCCCTGTGAGGAGGTGTTAGTGTCCCCCACATTTCCAAACACCCCTTGGGGGAGCAGTACTACCCTGGTGGAGACCCCGGCTGTTTACTGTCTGTGATCACTAGGAGAGCAGAAATCTGTATTTCATCTCTGTTATATTTCAGCCCATGGCGCAGATTAAGTGCTTGATAAACATCTGTTAAGAGAAGGAATAAACTACCTCTAATTCACACATGAGGAAACTGAAGTTCAGAGAAGCAGGTGATTTGCCCAAGATGGCACAGCCGTTCCGTGGCAGCACTGAGACTTGAACTTATGTCTGACCAGTTCAAAAGCCTGTGTTCTTACCATGACACTGATTCTACCCACATGGAGGGCTATTTGCTGGGAAGAAGAAGAGATCTGAGCTCAGTGCAGACTCGGGGCTCACGGATAGCAGAGCTGGGGGCCAAGGCCCCTGTTGCCTTCTTTATTGGAAGCCCTGGCTCCTTCCTGCTTCCAACCTATTCTCCTGTGTTTCAGGCCACCGGCCATCCGGTTCAGAGGAGCAACGCTCCCTCGTTAAGTCCTCCATTGAGAACGAGGACCAGCCGAACTTCAGAAAGGGTGGAAGTTGCCACACTCAGCTTCTGGGGCCTCCTGGCTGCTCGTAGGCTCATGTGGGAGCTCAAGGTGAGAGGGAAGGGCTTCGAGTGGAGGGTGGGCCAGGGTTTGGGGCTATCAGAGAGGCAAGGGGGGGTGCGTGGGGTGCTTCAGAAGGCAAGTGCAACCCCCCTTCCTACCCATTTTCTTCTGGCCATGGAAACTGAGGCCCAGGGAAGGCAAATGGACAAGACAGAGCCCCACACTCACGAGTGTGCACTGTGTACCAGGCTGAGTGCCAGGCTCTTTCATATTTGTTGTAATGGCATCTGTGCCCCACCTCCCGGGAGACTGTGAACACCTCCAAAGTCAGGGTCCTCAAGAACCCAGCAAAGTCTGCACACAGGTGGGTGTTCAGAAATGTTTGCTGAATACATGAATGAGTTATTTTGTCCTCAGGATAACCTGGTGCCATTGAGGAAACTGAGGGTCAGTAAGGAGGAAATTGACAACAGCATCAAATGCAGCTGAAAAATGATCTCTGGACACCAGGGACCCTACTGAGAGCACATGGGGGTGGGGGGAGGGGCAGGTCCCAGGTTGAGGGAGACTGAGGAGTGATGAGGGATGAGGGAGGAGGCGAGCTGTAGGCAGCTCTTCAAGGAGAAGCTGAACATATGAGAGACAGCGTCAGAGAGATTGAGAGAGAGGGCAGTCTTCTCTGGAATAACATGCACGTAAGGCAGTCTGTTGCTTTGTTTTGTTAACGTGGGGGAACTTGGACAGGCTTCAGGGCTGGTTAGATGGACAAGCAGAGGCTTTCTAGAGATTCTCTTGAGTCACTTATCTGGAGGTTCAGGGGAAGTTCCCTGCAGGTGGTCACTGAGCAGGGCATGAAGGTTCACCTCTTAGTAGAGACCCTTGCTGCCCTTAGAGGAGGCAGAGAGAGGAAAGGAACGCACTCGGAGACCTCACTGTGGGCCAGGCCAGCCCTGGGCACTTCGCAATTCCGTTACTCCTCAAAGCAGCCCTGGGAAGAAAGGGAGTCCCATCTTCACTTTACAGAAGAGCAGTGCTAACCTGCCGTCGTGTGTCTTCCACCAGCTTGTTCATTCACTCATTCAACAGACCCGGGTCAGCGCTCACTGGCCAGACACTGTGCTAGACGGGGTGGCCGGGTGGAAGCCGACACACGGCAGAGCGGCCCTGAGGCAACACCACTGTCTCCACCAGCTGCTTTGCCCTGTGAGCATTGTCTCTTTTTTTTTACAAAACAGGGAAGCCACTGCTCTCAAGATGGTGAGAGTTATGTGAGATAACTTAGTGGGCAGTGCTGACGTGCCTCCTCTGTCACCCTGCCTTCCGGAGGAACGCGCATCGGGCTTCCTGCATCTCTCTGCCTGAGGGCTTCTCTGGCTGCCAGGCTGAGCCGACACCTGGGAGGCCACCAGTGCCGGCCCTGGGAACAAGCCTCAGCCCCAGAGGGATAATGGGTGTTGGTGGATAAACGCCCCAGCTCCTCACCCCTGGCTGGGATAGTCCTGAGGGTGTTCTGCAGTGGATGGCGGGACCCCAGCAGATGAGCTCCAGCTGCACCAGGGAAACCTGCCCATCAACACACGCACGGCTGGCTTTTCCCCACTCCTCACCAGGCTTCTCTGAATCCCCTCCTGTGTCAATTTCTTGCACCCAAATCCTTGCTCAGAGTCTGCTTTGGGGCAAAAACCACCTGAAACAGATGACTAAAACCTGGCACTCAGGACATGTTTAGCAGGTGTCACTTACCTCCATGCTCATCCTCACTTTTCCAGAATCAGACATCTTCGAGAACACAGTCGCAGCTCTTGCTGAACCACCATTGGCCCATCAGCATCATCCAGGAGCAGGCCTGCGGCCTGGGGATGCAGGGACAGGGAGGGGAGTCAGGGCCATGGGCCCTGCGTTACCTACTACAGGCTGAGCCCCTTGGAAGCACAGCACTACCGAGCTGTAAAATTATTTTCTTGTGTCCCAGGTCCTGTGTTCCATTGTCTATCCCAGTGCTCTGACTCAGGGTTCTATGTTCAACATACTAGGCTTCAGGCACCAATTCTATGTTCCTTGTTACAAACGCTCTCCATCATTGTCCGCCTCCTCTCCTCCTTCCAGGTCCCCTTGTGGGCAGACAGGTTAGAGGTGAAGTTCCCCTGGGTCCGGGCATAGGAGTTGATGCAGGCTTACCTGCCCTCCAAGCTGGCCGGTGTGGCCAACTACCCAGCCCAGTGTGCCTGCCTGGCTGCCCTGCTGAGTGCAGAGATCCCGGAACTGGTCAAGGCTGTCACCCCACCCCACTACAGACCGGTGTGTTCCATCAGCATTGGAAGCAAGGGGCAGGATGGCGTGGTGGTCTCCGGTGGGTGCCTGTGGGACCTGCACGCAGAGAGCTTTGCCACCTTCCACTACGTGAACCCCATGATCTTCTGGTACACACCATCTATTTGGAGTGAGCCCTGTGGGATGAGGGGTCTGGGACCCATGTGTGGCTCTGTGCTAGAGTCTGGCAGAGAAAACTCAGCCCCTGGCCCATCAGTCAGTGACCTGGGAACACAGCACCCACCCGGACAAGGCCAGCTGCTTCCACGACTCACAGTCAATGGAAAGCAAATGAGTACAGAGCATCTCCGAGTGCCCCTCCCCAGGCCACTCAGACCACACGCGCTGCTGAGCTCCTTCGCCTCTGGCTGGAATTATGTCAGCCACGTGCGGCTCCCGGCGGGCTGCACAGATCAGAGGCTCTGAGGGGCAGCTATCTATGTCTTTGATTAATAAAAAATGGGAGATAAATTAATAATGACTTAATACATGCAATTTGGGATCAAAATCCTCCAAAGCATGGGAAAAATAATAAAAAGGGGAGTTCGCGAGAGTGAAAAGTTTGAGAACAAGTCCTGTCGTCCAGAGGCCAGCATGAGCCTGGCGCTGCTGGGGAGGGCCTCCTGTGAGAGGAGAGAAAGGGGGCTGGTTGTCATGCCCACCCTGGGCACCGCACATGTTCCCCTCATCCTCACACGGCCCTGGGAAACCACTGGTACCGTCTCCAGTTTATAGATGAGTAAACTGAGGCTCAAAGAGGCCAAGTGACTCGCCCTGGATACTTACAGAATCAATAATAGAGCTGAACCTAGGTCTACCTCACTTAAAAAGGAAAACAAAATAAAATTTAAAAAGTAAGAAAAACAAAGTCTAAAACAGTGGTGTCTGGGAAGTCTGGTTTGAGTTTACCAGGAAAAGAAGAGGGACAAGCAGAGGGAACAGCATGGAAGCTCCGTGTGCTGGGCACTGTTACTGCTATTTACTGCTGTGTCTAGACCAGAGCACATAGTAGGTGCTCACAATAGTTTCAGATGAAGATGGAAAAGCTTGGAGGCATAAAAGGGCACAGCTGATCCTGAGGTGGGAGAGAAGGAATGAATGTTTATAAGCCTCTAGTTTTTGAAGCACTTTGACCAGGCATATTTAATTTAATTTTTAAAAATCTTTAAATATGAAACTATTTCAAACGCCAAAAAAGGTAGGACATAATAAAGCAGACAACAGTGAACCCATTACTCAGATTTACCAGATGATCATATTTTGCCATACTCATTTCCAATATTTTTATAATAAGGTGATACACATAAAAGCCCCCATCCCATCCCCTCCCCTTCCCTTCTGTCTGTCAGAGGTCACCCCACTCCTGGAAGTTGGTGAGCCTCCTTCCTGAGCATTTGGTATTATTTTGTGTTTTTAAACTTTCCAAATATGGGTATCTCATTGTACCTTTCCTTTTACAATTGGCTTTTCACTCAGTTATAGTTTTAGGATTTACCCAGTTGATGCATGCGGATCTAGCTCCCTCATATTAACTGCTGTATAGTATTCCATGTATGAGTCTATACAGTTCATTTCTTCATTTTCTTGCTGATGAACACACAGGTAGTTTTTATTCTTTGCAGTTTCAAATAGTACAGCAGTGAAAATCTTTATTCACATCTCCTGGGTGCCCCACGTGTCATATATAACCTATATCACAATTGCAGCATGTAGCCCTGAATGACCTTGGAGAACTGTTTAATGTCTCAGAAGCTTCGTTTTCTCATCTGTAGATTGGAGTAATAAAATAGTACACATTTTGGTGACAACCGTGTGCGTCAATGTAGCTGAAAAGCATTTTGCAACCTGTAAAGTACTCCATGAAGGTAAGCTGTTTATTACTCGGGTATTTGACACCCAGGAAATACTGAGCACCCTTCCACGCTGGGGACACGATGAACAGGCCCCGGTACGGGCCCCTGACATGCTCACATGCAGACAGTTTGATGGGAGCGACAACAGAATAATGTACAAGATCTAACCCGGAGTGCAAAGGCAGGCAAGGCCTCTGTGAGGAAGTGGCACTGAGCTAAGTAAGCCCTCTACAGACAAGGAGACAAAGGTGAGTGGACGGCAGGAGGGTGGAAGGATGGACCGGGCAGAGGGAGCCTCAGATGTGACGGGACTGATGGACCCAAGAGAACAGGCATGGAATGTAAGAGTGGTGGGGAGGGGGACAGTCACATAAAATGTTGAAATAAGTCTGGAGAGGTAAGCAGAGTCAAGATGCTATATCTTGAGGGCAGCAGGGAGCCCCTGAAGGATTTTAAGCAAGGGAGTGATGCACTCAGATCTGTCTTAGAAAAAGCGGTCTCTATAAGCTGTGGAGGGCTGCCACCCACCGCTGTACCTACACTCCACAGCAATGTACGGTGCACTTAAAATTTTGTTACGAGGTAGATCTCATGTTAAGTGTTCTTATTAAAATTCTGAAAAAAAGGGGTCTGACTGCAGTGTGGAAGAGGGTGTGGGGGAGAGGCCGGAGGCTGGAGGCCGAGGGGAATGCTGCAGCGGTGAGGGTGGAACCAAGGCTGTCCTCGATTTTAGCCCCCTCACCCTGACAGCACACCTCCCACGACACGTGGCAGGGGCAGCACCAGGAGAAAGGGAGGAATGGGCCAGCTGACCCCTGATTCAAAGAGTCTTCTTTTTGGGCTCACTAATCATCTTTAGAGGCACAGGACACGGCCACGAGCTCTCAAGTTTCCAGATGACATGAGCCCCCTAGCATTTGGCACCAAGGGTGTGGCTGGGCCCTCACCAATGTCCCAAGATGAGAGACCCCACCAGCACCCAGACTGCCCAGATCCCACACAAAGTGAGGGGAAGTGGGGGGCAACACATTCTAGGATAAGAGGGACTGTGGGTTATCCCTGGGTGGCCATATCTCACACTTAAACATCAAATATCTAAAAAATGGGACAAAGACAGACATACAAGAACTGCCCCAGATCCCTCCCTGCTTAAGTGGGGACCTCCATCACCCCTAACTAAGAGCAGGAGGATTGCCTTTGAGACCCCTATCCTCAGTGGCCGTCCCCTACCCAGTCCCCTAGGCCAGGTTAAAGCCCTTGCCATCCCTTCTCCTAGTGCGCTGTGCCTCCCTTTCTAGCACACTCATCCCTTTTAGAATCACAACTTTAATTTCTGCCCTCCTTGTTGGGCTCTAAGCTCTGTGATGGAGCTTACCAAGACGGCCCTGCCTGTTCACTGCTGGTTCTTCAGTACCTACACTAGGGTCTTGCTCATAACAGGCCCTCTAGGAGTATGTGTGAGTAGACTCAACAGGACATGCTAAGTGAGGGCGAGGAAAGGGTGGAGGAGGATGCTCAGATTTCAGAGAAAGGCCCTGAGAAAGAAAAAATGTCCCGCGCAAGTCACAGGAGAGGTTCTAAGAGATCACAGTTCCTGCTCGGGACCTCTGACGCTCAGGGAAGGGCCTTCCCACTCATTATGCTGTACTGAAGACACCTTTGCAACAGACTAGCAATTCCTGAAGCGTAGTTCATGGAATGCCAGTCTCAAAAGATTCTAGAGGATAAAATGCTTTCTAGTTAAATAAGTCTGGGAAACTTTGGGTTAAACAAAATGAAAAACATCTCTTCACTACCGGACTTTTCAGAGCCTTTAACATGCTCACGTGCGCATGGTTCTTGGTGAGAGTCACGTGCAGTGCTCCCCACGTCTATTTGACCATGGAATTCTGCCCGTGAAACTTGCTTTGAACCTTTGACACCATCCCCCAACTGCTTGTCACGATTATTTATTGAACATGGCACAGCATAGAGATTTGTCACAACTTTTTGGGCAGTGTAGGAAAACCCTGTTTCACAAACGAAAATGACTCCAAGCCCCATGATATAAATGGGCTAAAACCAGAATTGCTCTGGGTGAAAGGGGGCCTGGAGACTCCCCCTGGTCATCCTTTCACTGCTGCCATGCCAGCAACCCTAGTGTCCTGCAGAGCTCAGTTTAAAAATCGCTAGTACAGAACTCTGAAGACAGGGCTGACACCAGAGACCTGGCTTCAACACTGACCCTGCCATGAACTATCACTTCACCTTGGGCGGGTCCCTTGGCCTCGCAGGGTCTTGGTTTCCCCGTTAATACCATGAGTCTCGTAGACGGGATGCTTTTTGGAGTTCTGAGCTTTAATCTATGATATGATGAGGACTATGATTCTATGACTGCAAAATTCTAACTCTATAATTCTCTGGTTCTCTGGTTCTGAGATTCCATGGCTTAATATTCCAATTCTGGGACTGCCTGTAGCCAGTCTGAGCTGGAGCAGCATGCTGGAGCCCAGGCTGCAAAAAGCAGAATTCATTAACTGCAGTGCGCTACCCAGGAGTGCTGGATTCCCTGGGGAGGGCATGCCCCATTCAGGTAGGTAGCGAGGAGGGGTAGGAAGGGAAGACGGGAGTGGATTGGAATCAGCAGCAGCTCAGTGGGCAGAGCAGGGAGAAGGACCCAGGTCTCCTGACTCCTGCTCTATCTTTAGATCTCCATAGCAACCGTCACCAGGGCGCCTGAGCAGAAGGCTGAGCCGGCAGCCTGCAGGAGGGAGGGGCATTTGCTTTCATGCCTCTTTTGCTGGGAAAGGACTCTGGGCTGGACTCTTAAGCCAAGGAAGGGGTACTGGGAATGAAGCCCTTTGTAGCAGGAGAGGCCTGGGGCCAAAACAAAATAAAGGTAATCTAGGGCCCCACCTTGTTCTGATATGTGGTCAGGTCACAGAACCCACAATCTTCATCGAGTCAGGCTTGTGGCACTGGAGGAACATATATCAAGTTCCTTCTCCAAAGAGCTCTCAGCCTCCCCTATGGTCATTCCCTAAAGACTCAGTGAGGGCCCCATATGAGCCAACCCCGAGGCTACAGAGATACGTAGTCTTCAGGGAAGATAGGCTTTGGCACTGGCATTACAGGGCAGGGCCTGACAGGAGCCCCTTACAAACCCTGGCATCTGAAGAACCAGGGAAGCCCCTCCCACCCCTTCTCCTGCCAACTCCTACTCAGCCGGGACCTGGCTCCTTCCAAGGAGTCCTCCCTGACAAACGCTGGGCACTCTCCTCCTCAGGGCTCCTACAGCCCCATCCGCCCTCCTCCCTCCACCCAGCAGCAAGATGCCTGCCTGAGGGAGTCAGGGACTTTACGGGGTGGATGAGAAATGGAGGTGCACAGAGGTGTACACATTCATCCAAGGTCACTTGGAGAGTTAGCAGCGGTCTTCCTTTCACGTCTTCGAGACCAGTCTGTGCTCCTTCCTGTGTCCCAGTGCCACGCCTCTGGCCTGAGCTTTGGAAGGGAGGCCAGGCCTAGAAGACAAAGTAGGAGTCCTCGGCGAGGCCCGCGCTCAGCAAGCACCTGGCCATGTCCTTGGTAAACTCGGCGGAGCCACAGACCAACGCAAATGGCTTTCTCCGGCAGGAGCCCACCAGCTCCTCAATCAGGTCCTGGGCCAGGCGGCCGAAGTGGGTCTTGTCCCGGTAACTCCAGGGAAGCTGCTCTGGGGAGTTCTCCTGGGATGATGAGAAATAGTGGGGGAGACTACAGGGAGTCCTCAGAGTTCACAAAGTCAGCGCCTCTCTGTCAAATGAGGAAACTGAGGCAGAGGGGGTGGGAAGCCATCCTTCACGTAGCCCTACCATGAGCCAGGCACTTCCTCACATTGGGACTCAGAACCCCCTCACAAAGGCCTGTGGGTGGGCAGCTATCCTCCACAACAGGAGGCATGAGGAGGAGGAGGGGTGTCCCTCGGGGCACACAATGTAGCAAGGGCAGCAGCAGGACCAGAACTTAGGTCCTACCGTTTCTCACTACCTCCCAGGGGCCACTGCGCCTGTCACTCTGGGGGGAATATTCTCTCACCGGGACTGTGGGTCTCCTAGCATCTTTTCAAAGCATCTTACCCATTACTGTCACCCTTAGAGCATAACTTTTGTTCATTTGTTTTAAGGTTTCAATTAACTTGTTGAGTTAACAAATATTTACTGAGTGGACTCTGTGCCTGGCCCTGTATTAGGCAATGGGGACACGGCAACTGCTTGAAACAGACAGGGCTCCTGGCCTCATCTGGCTATGTGTATCAGAGATCCCGGGCAGAGTGCCTTAGCCAAGAGAAGGGTTTCTTTCTCTCCCATGAAAAGGCTGGAGGTCGTATCTGGAGGTGTACTATGCCCCAGGCTCCTGCCACTACTAGCTGACTTGGAAGAATTTCTCCGTCCCTCCCTTCCTTTTAATAGAGGTACTGGGGATTGAACCCAGGACCTCAGGCATGCTGAGGCAGCTCTACCACTGAGCTATACCCTCCCCCACCAAGAATTTCTTTTAAGTAAACACTTTATTGAAGTATAACATATGTATAAAAATCATTAACTATATATAGTTTGGAGAATTTTAACAAAGAGAAGAAACCACGTAACCAGAACCCAAAACACAACAAACAAAACCCCGAACAGAACAGGACCATCACCTCTGCAGACCCTACTGAGGTGAACTTCTAGTTCCTGGGGCCAAGCAGAGAGAGATGGAGAGAGGGGTTGGGGTTAGAATTTGAGCTTTGCTACCACTTCCGGATGAGTGACTGTGACCTCTCTGAGCTGCTGTGACGAGCGTGGGGAAACCTCGGGAGAGGCTCTGTGAATGCAGGCCTCTAATCCCAGGTGCACTCACACAGCCTTGGGGTCCACCTCACAGAGCTCATCGGACCTCAAGGCCTCTGAGGACAGTGCTGTGCTGCTGACTGGGGACCCTCTCTGATGATCTGATCTTCCTGTGTGTCCTGACCCACCTAGTGGGCCCTTGAAGGCAGCGACCAGCGGGGCCCCTTGGCCTCGCCCCTCATTCCCACTGCCCACTTCCCCTAGGCCAGTCAGGTTCAGCACAGCTCACCCTGACTATGCACCCAGAGATGCGTGGGGTCTGCTTGCTGCTCAAGTGGAGAGAGGACCCATAAACAATGATGGTGCAGTGGGCTGGGTGCTGTGAAGGAGAGCCCGGGCTGTGACAGCAGAAACATCTGTGCCAGCCTGGGGGCTCAGGGAAAGTTCCCAGGATGGAATTACATTTCAGCAGAGAGATGTGAGGGATGAGTAGGTGTCAGGTGAAGAAGTGGGGAAAAGTGCTCCTGGCAAGGGGAACAGTACAAGCAAAAGCCCAGCAGCCAGAAAAGCAGAGAGCACTTGCAACCACAGGCAGACCAGTGACACCAGAATGCAGCATGTGGCAGTGGAAGGGGCAGGTGGCGAAGGAGGCAAGGCCACAGCTGGCTGCCACAGCCATGGGGGCCTGCACATGGTCCTGAGAGCAGCGGGGAGCCAGGGAAGGGCAGGAAGCAGGGCGGTGGTGTGGCCAGAGCTGCTCTCTCCGCTGCAGGATGAAGGACAAATCGGCAGGGAATGGCTGCAGCAGGGAGACCTTGAGGATGCTGTTGCTGCTGCCCAGGCAGGAGAGGAAGCACCCAGGGTGGAGGGAGCACAGATGGGCAGAAGGCACCATTCACTCCATTGCCCCTCACCTGGCCCTGCCACTCGTGGCCAGCCTCCTCGCCTGATGCCCTAGCATCACCAAAGCCCTGGCCCACCTCCAGCTGAAGGTCCCTTCTTGCTGGTGAACTTTAACTCTGCCCTCAAGCCCAGGCTCAAATGCCATCTCCTCTGTGAAGCCCTCTCTGCTTGCCACCGGTATCATGAACACCGTCCACGGTACTTTCCCCTGTGTTGTCTTATTCCGACAAGCAATAGGAGCACGAACTCTGGGGCAGGACTACCCAGGTTCACACCAGCTCTCCACCAACTTGCTGTGTTACCTTGGGCAAGGCTCTTAACCTCTCTGTGCCTCAGTTTCCATATTTTTTAAATGGCCATGATGGCAGTACAAGCCTCCTAAGATTGTGGTGGGATTAAATGAGTTTACACATCAAGTACTGAGAACAGTGCCGGGCATAGAGAAAGTGCTCAGTGAAGGGGAGCCCTTGTCAGCCATCCCTGTGGCTGTCTTCCCATATTTAGGTAAGCACCTAAAGGGCAGGGAGAGGTCATCTTCATTTTTGTATCCTTGGCACCTGGCACATGGTGGGGGGAAGGAAGGCTGGCTAACAGCCAGGGTGACTACCAGGAGCCCACCTTTCTCCCACCTTCTGGGACCAGGCTCTCGGGCAGGGCTGAGTGTGCTGCTGGCAGGAGTGGCCCTCCTTGCCCCTCTCCACTCGGCTGTACACCCGCCCTCTGCTCCATCCCTGACCTTGGGCACTGCTGCTGCTGCTAATGTTCACCAAGCATGACCCCCTCAAGTGTCCACACCACTGAGCATCCTGCCCCGTGGACAGGCCTGTGGACTCTGACCCCGGGGACCCTCTGGTTTCCTGACACCCTGCAGCCAGGATGATGTAAGTCTTTAGGGACACCCTAAAGCTGCCTCAAGAGGAAACTGATGAGAAATGTGCTCCAAAGTACACGGCAATGAGGCTGACCCTGAGCAAGAGAATAGAGGGGGGGCGTGAGCAGGGGACCTCAACCCAAGGGTACAGGAAAGACAGACAAAGCTACAGACCAGCAGAAGGCAAGTGAACAAAGATAGCTGAGGGCCTGGCTTGAGGTAAGGGGCGAGACAGGCTGTGACCCTGAGGTGAGGGTCCGGGAAGGGTGGCCTGAATGAATGTAGGGGATGAGGAATCACAGGGAAGAGGGCTCAGGAGGCAGAGCTGCTTCCGGCTAGAGTAGCTGTAGCTTGGAGGGTTTGAAAGCAGCTTTCCTCCAATGCAGGGACAAAGTGATGTGGTAAGGACCCTAATAAATGCAGTGAACTTGGATCTAGTGTGCTTCACCCACTGTTGCTGGGGTGAGTCCCTACTCCGTGCCTGGCACTATGTGAAGCACTGAGAGCATGGTGATCCAGACACGTGTTCCCTCCTCAAGGAGCCATCACAGCCAGAGGATGTCTGCCCCCAGCCCACTGATTCCACAAGCAGGCTCCCTGCCCATACAACGGATGATGCCAGAGGGTAGATGGCAGGCAGCAAAGGATAGTGGGTGAGAGCTGGTGCTCTGGAATCAGACAGCCTCAGGCTCAAATCCCAAATCCTGGCTTCACTCAATCTAGCAGCACCACAGGGGCTGGTGACTTCACCTCTGAGTGTCAGTTTCCTCATCTGCGTAAGAACATGACAATACTGCCTTCCTTGCCAGGCACAGGTGGGGGTTCCACCAGTGGCAGGGATGACTTTTATAGCATGAGGCAGAGAGCCCACAGCAGGTCCTCAGGATGGGTGCAAGGGGACAACAGAGTCTCAATCAGGGAAGGAAGTCATGCCCCTGGCTTACCTGGCTGAGTACAAAGAAGATGCGGACATTCCAGAAACGGGCCTGCTCCTGGAGGAAGGCTTTCAGGTAGATGCCCTCAAAGGTCTTGAAGCAGCCCACCAGGGTGATGAATGTCTCGTCATCTGCATTGTCTGTGATGCTGTGAAGGATGGGCACCATGGGGGCCAGGCCAGTACCTGCAGCCAGCATGAGGAGTTCACCGTACTGGGAACAGGACAGTACATGATAGGAGTAGGTTAAGGAGGGGGTCTCACCCCACCCACCCACTATGGGGCCTTTTCTTTGGGCTTGCTTGAACTGGATGGCACTGCTTGCCCTGGGTGTCCCACCCATCTGAGTTCCCCTCTCTACCTCCTCCAGGAAACCATCCTAGCTTGTGAGGTCTATGGAACAGACATCATGGAATCTGGAGGCTAAAAGGGAACATAATGGTGCAGCCATCCTGCAAGTGGCTTGGCTGCCTTCTAAAGTATCCCCACGGATCTCTGCTTGTATACTTCTGCTGACAGGTAGCCCACCATCTCCCAAGGCAGTCTGCTCTATTACAGGCTGTCCTTGCCAGGGAGGGCTTCCCACCTCACATGGAGCTGAAACTTGCTCCCGCCAAAGCCAGTCCACTGTCCCCATCCCAGTCCTGACCCCTGGGCTGCTTCCTCTGCCCCAGGGCAGCCCTGCAGAGGTCTGAGGGCTCTGGCTTGGCCCTTGAGCCTCTCTTTTCTAGACTAAATAAGACACTATACTAAGTGCCTGGCACAGTGCTGGCACAGAGAGCCAGGCAATAAAGGTGAGTTCCCAAGAGCACCCCAACCCCGGTTCCATCAGCTTCCCCTCACTGAACCTATTTCCTGGCTCTAGGCCTCTTTAAGGTCAGTGCCTTGAAGGTTAGTGCCTGCCTGCGCTCTGAGGTATTCACTCCCATCAATTCTAGAGATTAGGCCTCTGTGACTGCAGTCCAACTTTTCACTGGCTTTATTGACAGACACTCGCTTTATGTGACTGCACTGCACAGCACACTACGGCATGGAACACTTCCTGGACTATCGGGAGCTGTGCAGATCTGGGGTAAATTCCCAGCCGTATGATCTGGGTAAGATCTTTTACTCCTCTGATCCTCAGTTGCTTCATTGGTAACAAAATAAGAGCACCCCCCGAGAAGACCACCTATCTCGGAACTGCTGTGAGGACTAAATGAGGTGACGTAAAGTGCCCGTTACGGAGCCTGGGGCTTAGTACAATTAGCCTCCTTCCCTGCACTGAGCCCCTGCTGCTGGCCTGTCATCCTGTCCTGGGTTCACGCTTCCCCTCTTTCTCCCATCACTGCTCAGGCTCTCCTATGGGGAGCCTTCCCTGAGCTGGGGCAGGTGGGGGACCCCTCCTGTGTTCCCATAGCCCTCGGTGCACCCCTCCTCACACTGGCCACACTGTGTTGTGGTCATCTATTTGTGTGTCTGTCTCCCAAGCAGACTGTGAACTTCTGGAGCACAGGGGCCTCGTCTGGCCCATCTCTGAGCTCCCAGTGTCCAGCACTGGCCTGGCCCTGAATACCTATGAGTGTCTGTGGAATGAATGTCAGACAGATGCTAATGTGCCGGCCTCAGCGCCAACGTGGTCCATCTTCAGTGAAGACGGCTGCAGAGTGGCAAGACTGGGCTACACCCCAGTATTCACACAGCAGAGCAAGCCCCAGCCACAGTTTCAGCAGCCAAACATTAACATGTGAGACACCATGTCTTTCTCTTCATGGCTGGGCCCTACGCCCTTCCAGAGAGGAAGTTTCCACAGGGGCCAGTGGATGCAGACAAACAGCTGGCACTACGTCCTGGGATGCTCCGCCTGGAAAAGGTGGTCAAGACCACATTCAGCAGGTGTCCCCTCTAGGTCAGGAGGAAACAGGGACAATTCCTAGTCCCTGCTCTCAAGGTCCTGAGGGACACAGGGACAGCCTCAGCTAAAACGCAAGGCTGAGCATGGTTAGTGCCCAGGGAATGTGTAGAAGAGCACTGATCCACGCACGCCTCACATCTGCAGCACAGGGGTAGCAGTGCCTAAGAGCTGCTGTGAGGACTGAATGAGTTCTTACACAGCAAGCGCTAACATCAAAGCCTGGCACAAGGGAGGTGCCACATACGTGCCTGACATTGTTATGCACACAAATGGGTGTGTGTACACTTGTATACACGCCCATTCACGGAAGAGGATTTGAAAGGATATATGCTATGGTAGTAAGGCTGGTATGTCTGGGTGGGTGGCCTACAGGTGATTTTCACTGTGCCTCTTTGTATCTGCTGATGTTTTGGGGGGTAATGAACAGATACTGCATTTGTAATAAGGAAAAACACCAATAAAAGCTATTTTTAAATTAAACAAAAAGAATGGAGAGGAAGAGTGATTCATTCTTTTCCATTTGTTCTTGTTTTGCTTTGTTTTCCTCATTACAAAGGTAATAGATATGCATGGTGGATAATTTGGAAAGTATAATGAAGAAAATAAAAATCACCCAGAGCTACTAACATTTTATTGCTTTAAAAAATTTCTTTTTTCTGTGCAATTTAACTTAGTTTCCTAACTTCTCGTACATTCAGTTTTTTACCTAGTGTTTGCCAATTGATCTCACAGCATAAGCATATAACATCATTTATAAACATAATTCTAAAATCCAGGATAAGAGTCTATCAAGTAGCTATAACTCAGTGTACTTAACTGTTCTGCTGTTGCATACTGAATTGTCTCCAATTTCTTGCTATTGTAAATAAAGCTGCAATGAACACGTGTAAGTCAGCATTCTGGATTCTTTCCATAGGACAGACTTCAGAGGTGGGATCCCTGGGTAAAGGATGTGAGGATTCCTAAGACTCCTGGTACATACTGTCAAACTGCTTTCCAGATATGCACCAACTGATGAGAAATTACTCATTCTTCCTGGGAATGTCAGGGAAGGATCTGATAATGCTGTGAAGATGCTGGGAAGCAGGGGACTCACAAGCAGCAAGCCACAGGGTGCATTTAGAGAGTGGTCCCTACAATCTTGTAAATGGAATGTGAAACTGGAAAGACAGCTGAGGGTCAGATGGCATAGCGGCCCTAAATACCAAGCTCTTGGTCTGAATTTTTCCAAGCAATGGGTAGGCATGGATGGTTCTGGAACAGAGGTAGGCAGTTTTGTTTCTTAGTATCTCCTCCCTCTCCTCCCACATCTAACCCTAAGGATACTCTCAGGATTAGGTTTGGGCTCAAAAGGTGGCACAGTGAGATTCTATGGCCTGACACAAGGAAACCTCAGCCCTGGAAGCTAAGCTGGGTGGGGTCTCCTGACCAATTAGGGCTGGCACTAACCTGGTTTGGTTTATAGAAGAAGCCTCCGAAAGGTCCTCGCCAGAAAGCCGTGTCTCCTGCTCTCCAGGACTCGACATACCGGGACATCAGCCCAGTCTGGTAGCACTGGGAGCAGACAAAGGGAGACCTCACTGGGACAGGCACTTGCTGCCAATATAAACCATGTCAGCCACTAAGGTGGAGCCCTTCCTGCATGCTAAGTGCTTTACATATGTTATCTCATTTCATCCTCCTAATCATCCATGAAGTCGGGACTGTCATTCCCAGTTTTCAGATGAGGCCCAGGAGCTTACACTGAAGGTAAATGGCAAGACTGCGATGAGAATCCGTGGGACCTCCACCCTTAACTACAGAGGTCTCAAACCAAATAACTACAGGGGCCACACTGGTAACACAGCGTAACATTAACCATCACATACCCAGTGCAGAACTGGGTATGTGATGGTTAATGGCAACTAACACTTAGTCTTAGTATCAAGGAGACAAGAGTGAGTGGTTGGGGCAATGGTAATTTGGTGAATGAATACACTCTTTAAAGGAGTAAGCTATTTTGCAAATTCCAGTACATAGTCCGTAGGACCAATGATGCCAGATCTGACTTTCTAAGAGGGGCAGGAAATCCATATTTTTATGATAAATCTCCCATTTTTGAAATGTCAGCAATGAATTCAAAATTTTAAAACACTGGGTAGGCCAAAACCAAATGTATTTATAGGCTTGAGTCATTCTGCAGGCCATTCGTTGGCAATCTCTGCCTGAGCCTACACCACTGTTTCCTGGCTGGATGGAAAAATGAAGGCTGTAGAGGGGATCCCTCCATGGGGAGGGGGCAGTCTGCACTCCCTGGGTGCTAACCCGCTTGGCACGGGGCACCATGCCAGGGCTGCAAGGGGGACAGCTGAATATTAAGCTCTGCGAAGGCTGCCAGTGCCTGAACTGTGGAAAGGACTTAATAAGCGAATGAATCAATGAATCCAGATTCAGGCCCTCCCTTCAAGGAGCTCTAAGTCTCAGACATAGACAAGGTAGTGACTGCCTAATCCCCTGTGAGAAGGGTGAAGTGCTGGGGGTGTTCTGAGGAGGTGTAGTCACTTCCCATCGAGCAGGATGGAGGATGGCTTCCTGGAGGAGGAAGTATTTGAACTGGACCTAGAAGACTGGGTAGGATCAAACTCACTGGGGATGGGAGCAGGAAGGCCAAGGGGATTCTGGGCATCAGGTGTGGTATGGTCAGGGGTGGGACAGCCCAGGTCATGTTCTGGGAACAGCCAGTGGACATGTCAGAGTAGGGGTCAGGGAGAAGCACTGAGAGACAAGACTGGAAGGTGTTTGGAGAGATTATGACCAGGCCTGAAGGAGCGGCTGGGCTTTGGTCACCAGACATGCTTTTAAGCATCCACAGCCACTTCTGGTACCACCCCTGCCTTCCTCAGACACCATATGCATAAAGCAAGGAAAGTCCTCGGCTCACCTGTAAGAGGTCTGGGAAGGAGGCTACAGTTTTCCTCCTACCTTGCTGGGGGATATATTTCAGAGCACACCTTGTTTTCTGGCTCTATTCTTGGGAAGGTACAGCCCCAGGAGTGGCTTTAGAGGCCCCGTGGCACTGACAGCACTCAAGGAGAAAGGAAGGATTCTTCCTTCTGTGCCTCCAGCACCCACACAGAGCCTGGCACAGAGTAAATGCTCAACACACACTTGTTAAACAGAATTGACACTGAATCTCTGTTTTTCCATTTGGGATCATATTACCCAAGGAAACTTAAGACAATGACATACTCTCTCAGAGCTTCAGCTTGTTCATCTGTAAAGTGGGGATAATATGATCTACTCTACAGGGTGGTTATGAGGCTGAAACGAGATAATTAAAATAAAGAGCTAGGAGCAGTAGCTGGTGCCCAGAAGGTGCCTGAGAAATGGGAGTTTCTCCTTCCCAACTACATGGGAGGGTAAACCTTACAAAACCTGCCTGCCTTCCCAATTTGCAAAGACATTTCCAGCTCTTCCTAGCCAGCAGCTTAGGGATAATTAAGCATCTCTCTAAAGAGGCTTTCCGGTAAACGAAGGAGAAAATCAGCCTTGCAGCTGGGAGAGATCCAGCTGCCCTAAAGAACTGTCTCCAGGCTTATCCTTTCAATAGAAACACACCCAGACAAGCAGCTTGGGGAAGCAGGCCATTTGGAGAGGATTTGTGGAATCTCCCAGACAAACAGTTGCGTGGAGAAGGGATCCCATCCAAGCTTATGTGTGAGGGAATAAATACTCAAACTCTAAAGGCAGGCAGGGAAGGCAGCAGCCAGAGATGGTGCTGGGGTCTTGGAATCAGGAGGCCAGGGCTCACCCACCAGCCACACTTCCTACTACCTGTGGAGCGTCAGGCCCTCCTGGGGCCTCAGTTTGCTTATCAATGAAATGGGGATCATTTCTGTCCTACAAGGGAGATAAAGGGTGTGACAACTATTCTTAAATACAGGTCTTCCCTAGGATTCCATGTGGGAAATGATGATCTAAAACTAGGTATTACGCTGACCCATATGAAAATGTGTTCTGTAAGTCAAAAACGTTAGAGTGTCAGCAATTTCATGTAGTTCAACCTAATTATTTTGGCACATAATTGCTCCTTCATGACTTCTTATATATTTGTTGCCTATTCTTTGGGTCTCTGGAGTGTTTTGTACCCAGTATCCTTTGTTCATCTCATCTCTGTCAATTTCCCTACCCACCTTGGCTGCCCCCACAAGCATCTCTCCTCCTGCCACTCAGACTGGGTAGGTCCCACAAGACTCTGTTCTATTTCACCCTTCCCTGTCTTTGATTAACCTGGAATGCCACTGCTGCCACTGCTAACTTGTCTTCCTTCTTCGAGGCCCAATTCAAATGCCCCAGCCCCTGCTGACCCCCCTGCAAGGCAAACTCAAGTTAGTTTGGTCCACAAGGTCCTCCATGTCCCACCTTTTGTCTGCACATCCTCTTCTGTCCCAGCACAAATGACTAACAGTTCCCTAGATGATCTCTCTTCTGCTGTTGTACATGCTGTTCCAGCACTTGG
Source organism: Camelus dromedarius (assembly GCF_036321535.1). NCBI lineage: Eukaryota > Metazoa > Chordata > Mammalia > Artiodactyla > Camelidae > Camelus > Camelus dromedarius. The sequence continues at coordinate 31,982,480 of NC_087449.1, read as the reverse complement.
AGCTTCCTTTCCTCTCCTGACTTAAACATCCAGCCCAAACACACAGCTTCCTCTAGGAAGCCGAGCCCACCTTCCCTGCAGCTCCAGCTACTGAGTTGGGTTGGGGCCTCCTGTCACGGTATCTACTACCCTGTCCCGGTCTGGCCCCTGTCTGAGGGCGGGTGCCATGTCCGACTCTCTCTGGATGCCCGTGCCCAGCACACAGTAGGTGCCAGTGACTTGGTTTCCCCTTCCCCGGCTCAATGCTCACTTTCCATTGACAGTAAGGAGGTGAGAAGGAGCAGTTTTACCTTTCTCAGTCTGAGCCTCCTTTTCATAAAACCTGCTGGAATATGCCCTCTGTTGGTGGTCCAGCAGCCCCTCTTCCCAGGAAAGAAAGAGATGGGAAAAGGCCTCCTTCACCATCCCATTCTTCCCCCAAGTCAGCCTCCTCCCATGTGAACAGTGGCTTTTCCCACATCAGAAGGAACTGCCCCACCAAATCCAGACTGGCAAATGGAGGTCCAGTCCTTAGCACCTTAGAACATCTGTGTGAATCCACTCACCTTGATTAAAACTTCAAAGTATCCTTCTGCGTTGGCAGGGCTGATGGGTGTATAGGCTCTCTGAATTTCTAAGTCATCTATTATCCCTCTGGGAAAGAGAAGCACTCAATCAGGGACTCAGCCAGTCAACAAACCTTTACAGTACCTACTCTGCCAGGCTGGTGAAAGTGAAGGTGGGGGCCCAGTCAGCCCCAGTGATCCTCACCGAGGGGCAGCCAAAGTGAAGCACAAGAAAAGAGCACTGGGCTTCCACACTGCCATGTGTTGGCTGTGAGACCCCGGGCAGGTCATTTAAACCCTCAGCTGCCCCTCTGAGAAAGGGGGACAACCATCTATGCCTCTGCCATGTGGTTTCATTGGGATTACAAATGAAAAAGTGCTTTAAAAAGTACACTGAAAAGTGAGCTGTTTTAGGACATCACTGTGGTTTTTCCTAACCTCTCTTTGACCATAGAATGATCAAGATAAAAACAACTATGTTTAACAAGTACTTAACATTTATCAAACACTACCATGTGCCAGGAGCACCAAACTTGAAAGGATCTTTAACGGTGCCCTAGTCCAAACCAGATGCCACGCATGAGTCCTCTCCAGTGTTATCAACAAGAGGGCCAGGTGGATAATCATGCAGCCATGCTGTATTAAATGCGTACAATGCACCAAGCATATTATACACAATATCTCATTTAATCCAAACAATAACCAAAATGAGGAAACCAAGGCTTAGAGAAAGGGTGTTGCCTGCCGGAGGTCACACTGCTAGAATTTACCCATAGTTCTGTCTGCCTCCGGAGTCGGGTTCCTCACCACTGTTCCTCAGAGCTTCCCTGGAGTACCTAAGCACTCCTCTCTTGAGTCCTACTATGTGCAAAATTTTCTTCTCTGAGGTATGCAAAGATTGAAAAAGGCCTGTCCTAATGTATCAAAAGTTGGGCAGAAATATTCAATACATACTTGCAGAACAGACAGGGAAATAATAAACAGAACATATGGTATGGCTCAGATGCAAAGACCACTGTGATATTTGCTAAGACAGACGTAAAACTGACTTACACTCTTGCCTGGGGAACCTCAGAAGGCCTCCTTGAGCTGGGTATTAAAGGATGAGCAGGCCGCTAACAGGTAAAAACGAGGACAGGACAGAAAAGTAATTCCAGGCAGAGGGAATAATCTGGGCAAAAGCTTAGAGGCAGGATAACGTAGGGCAAGTCAGGAACTGGTGAGTGGATCTTGGGGCTGGAACAAGGGGCAAGAATGAGGGGACGAGGGGGAAGAACTTGGTGGGTGAGGAAGCTGGGGCCTTGGGTTAGGGTGTCACTGGGGAGGCATCATAGAGAACCAGATGTCTGAACAAGGAGTGACATGGTCAGTGTTAGGAATATACTAGAGTGACAGACAGGGTGGAGGAGAGGGACCAGTCTAGAGGCAGGGAGCTCTGGGTATCCCTGACTTATGGATGTGCGTTGCTTGGGGCTGTGGCCTGTCCTGTGACCCTTCCTGTCCACTGGAATAGTGAGCTTTAAGGACTGCCAGCCAAGCCACAGGCCAGAATGAGCTGGGCACAAACACCAGGGGTCAGTATGAGGCAAGTGGCCCGAGTGTGACTAGTTGTAAGCTCTCTCCTGGTTTTCTTTCTCATCCTCTGGCTACACCTTGTTTCCTTTGCTGGCTCGGCCTCCTTTTGCCAACACTGTAAATGCTGGAGTCTCCAAGGTTTACCCCTACCTCCTTCCCTCTTTCCACGCCACATATGCTCCCTAATGCATATGTGGGAGCATCCATAATCCAGGGATATGCTGATATTTCCCACATCCACATCTGCAGCTCAGATCCCTCTGCTGAGCTTCAGACCCAGCGAGTCAACTGCCTGGCAGACACCTCCAGTGGGAGGTCCCAAAGGGTCTTGTCCCTGGGGAGGTGGAGGTGAGGGTCGAGATGGGAGGAGATTAATTAAGGAGAAAATTAAGCTGGGAAGAAGCAGGAAGTTCAGAGGAGTGACGGGTGTAACTCAGGAGGCAGGCCGTCTGGGTTTGAATCCAGCCTCCATGACTTATTAGCTACATGGCTCTGAGCAAGTCCCTTATTCTCAATGACCATGTCTTTTCTATCAACTGGTGATAATCATATGAGGTTAACACCGCAAGCTCTGGAGCCACATGGCTTGCTTTCAAACCCAGGTTCCAGCATTTCCTAGCTGTGTGGCCTTGGGTAAGCTCCCGAATCTCTCTGACTTTAGTTTCCCCTCAGGCATGACACTGGGACCCACCACACAGAATTTCATGAGGATTAAATGAGCCCAGATGTGTAAGTGCACCGAACTGTGCCTTGGATAGTAGATGATTGCTATTATTATTCATTACGAAAATGCATTATTTAGTTGAATTCCAAGAACCCTCTCTGAGTTATGTATTACTATGTTTACTTTGAAGATGACAAACGCAGTTGATTAAGGGAGGTTAAGCAACTTGTCCTCAACCGCACAGCTAACAAACGGTAAAGCAGGGCTGCAGAGCTTGGGTCCTCCCACTACCTGACTGTACCGTAGGATGAGGTGCTGGCCAGGCCGCAAGCCAAGCTGGCTATTTCTGGGTAGTGCAAACCGGACACGGTAGGTGTCCTTGGTAAGTTTGTCCACGGCACTGATGCGGAAGGCCAGGAAGGTCTCTGGGCTCAGCTTGGAGGGGCAGCTCTGCAACAGGAAAAGGTTCACAAGCTAGAAGCTGGGACTCAAGAGACACGCAACCATTCACGAGCACCCTTTCCCCAAGGAGAGGTATCGCGGCCGATACATTTTCTGTATAACAGAGTCGTCCCATCTTACTTCCCTTTCATGCTCTAAGACTGCCAGAGCCCGTGGCACTGAGCTCACCCTGCTCTGAAGCCTTGTACGGTCCCTTTAGCCCCAGGACAACGTGCAGGGTCCTTAGCTGGACACTCAAGGGTAAGTGGATGGGCTTCAAGCCTTATTTTATCTCGTAGGCATCAGATGCCAGACTTTTCTCTGAACTCCTAAGACCACCTTGCTGCCTCCCACCTATGAGTCTTTATTTGCTCAGGCAGTGCCCTCTATCAAGAACACTCATCTCCAATGTGTGAAAGACTCACCCGCCCTTCACACCTGCTGAAATCCAGATTTCAGAATTTAGAAACTGATGGGTCTTTAAAGATTATCTAATCCAATATCTTTATTTTACATGTGGGGAAACTGAGGCCTGAGTGCTAGTGAGTTATTTGTACAACGTTACACTATAAGCAAGGACTCAAATTCATGTCTTCTAAGTCTCAGCCCTATGCCCTCAGTATTCCACCCGACTGGCACCTCCTTCGGGAAGACTTCTCTGAGTGCCATGACTCACAGATCTCCTCTCCTGTAAAATGCCCACACCCAGTTCACTCCAGGGATCTCCCCTCACCCCCACGACTACCTCCCCTCTCCCCTACCCCTACACCAGCTCAAGGTCAGGCTTTAAACCTGGATCAGTCTACTTCCACAAAGCTGACACTTTTCTCTCCGCGGTACAGGGTCAAAGGAAGCTTCCCCGATCAGGCACACTGTACAGGGCCAAAGCCCAGGTAGATGCTGCCACTTGGCCCTCTCGTTTGAGGAGCAGTTCTCCTCACCTGTGACTCTTTCCCACCCAGGAGGCTCCTGTCCTTGCTGGCTCGGGCTGCCTCCCACCTTGCCAGGTCTCGCTGGTAGAGGTCGAACACACAGGGCGAGCAGCCAGCGCCACAGCACTGGGAAGGCAAGGGCTCCACTGGTCGAAGCTGCAGCCAGGCTTCCTTGTCATCTTCCTCCCTCTCGCCCATCGCCAGTGGGGCTTCAGGCTGCGAGGGACAACTAGGGCTCTTCACAGAGCAGGCTTGGTTCTCTGAGGCCAGGGGCCCAGGCCTTGCTCCCTTGCCAGCCTGGGAGAAGGAAAATTTGTGGTTACAGTCTGGTCACCTCTATTCCTCTCACTCTCTCTGAGGCCTGCAGTTGCCAAGCTCTGTGTGAGCACTGAAGACAGGGATGAACCAACCCCGGGACCTGCTGCCTGGTGGGGGAGGCAGGAAGGCAGGACACAGAAATCAGAACTGGCAACCACGGTTTTCTGACCTCTTCCTGTGCTCTGAGGGCTGGATTAAGTTTACGTGGGAAATCTCATTGAATACTTAAAATATTTTAAATGATGTAAAACATTTATGTACAATTCATTATAAAAGTTATAAAAATAAATTAAAATGTTATAAAATGACACCTTTGTAACTACCACCCAGTCAAATGAAAAGAACCCCGACAGCATCCCAGAAGCCACACGTGTCCCTTCCCAAATGCCCCGCACCATAACCACCGTCCTGAATTTTGATACAATCATTCCCTTGCTTTTCCTTAGTTGTACCAACTTTGTTTGCAACCCTAACCACTATTTATAAGCTTTGTCCAGTTTTTACCTTTATATAGATAGACTCATATGAATGTACTCTTCTGTGTCTGGTTTCTTTCACTCAGCATTGTTGGTGGGTCACCTACCAAACTGCTGCATCTCATTTAATCTTTACAAGGCCAGTAATGGAGATGCCATTTTATGGATGGGAAAACTGGGGGTCTGGAGAGGTTTAATAACTTACCTAGGGTCACAGAGCTCCCCAAATGATGGCCTTGGGACTTAAACTCTGCTCTATCTGGTTTCAGAGCATATTGTTCCTAAACCACAAGAAAACGGAGGAGGAGGTCGTGATGAAAGGTGATGAAATGTGCTGAGGACTTGGACCAGGGCAGCAGCAGGGAGGATGATAGGACGGGGTCAAATAGAGAAATCCTGAAGCAGGAATTAAGAGGACACAGAGATGGACTGGATGTGAGGTAAGCAGGGGAAGGGGATAGAGAGCTAGAAGGGACATCCAGGTGTTTCGCTTGGATCCCTGAGTAGCTAGTGGGCCCAAGACAGGTTGACTTTCAGAGGAGAGAGGAAGGAGGGGAAACGGTAGTTCAGTCTGAGGTATGCTGAGAGCCCCAGGGGCAAAATCTAGCTGTCAGTTGGATTAAACAGGCCTTATCTGTACCTGAGTCTACAGACGGAGCTCTGGATAACTGACACTAAGGGAGGGGTGAGTGGGTTGAGGAAGAGAACAGGCCGGCGCCTTCTATGAAGGCCTGCTTGGCTTCCTGCTTCCTGTAGCACTCACTGCACTTAGTCCAGCCCAGGTCACCGTAGGTGCTCAATAAATACTCTTCAGGTAATGAATCTCTACCCTGTAGCGTTTCACACTGTTCAGAAACCACATGTTTACATCTCTCTCCTCTTTGAGACTGTGAACTCCTTGAGGGCAGAGACCTATTTTTTATTCATTTTATGAACCAATGCAGTGTGTATTTTAAAATACGTGTATTTTAAAAGTGTTACATGAAAGGAAGGAAGGAAGGAAAGGAGCTTGGTTTCAGGGCCATTAGGTAAGCATTGTCTGTAAGACATATCAGGGAGGAAAATTTAAATGGCTATGATTTATTTTGAGATGTTTCTGTGACGGCAGTTTGGGATTTATCAAGGTTCTCTAAATTTGTATGTGGGACTCCACAGTTTATACAGAAATAGACCTGGTCATCTCACTTGCAAGGATACTATGCATTTAAAATTCCACAGGCAAATGAAAGTAAAAGAGGGTATTCCTTGTTGTTTATGTATTTTATTCTATTTTAAATATAGTAGTTTGTATCTGCTAATCCCAAATTCCTAATCTATCCCCTCCCTTCCCTTTTGGTAACCATAAATTTGTTTTCTATGTCTGTGAGTCTGTTTCTGTTTTGTAAATAAGTTCACAAGGTCATACTGTCTAGCACAAGGAACTATATTCCATATCTTGTAATAACCTATAATGAAAAAGAGTATATATATGTATAACTGAATCATGATGCTATACACCAGAAGCTGACACATTGTAAATTAACTATATTTAAATTAAAAAAAAAAAAGAGGGTGTTCCCTCCCTCTTGTCTCAGAATAGAACTGCGGGGAAGTCTGATGTCACAAAATATTGTTTGATGTAAATATCTATTCCTCTAAAACGCAGTTACCTCTAAGAACTCCAGTCTTGGATTTCCTCCCATTCATTCCTGCCTTAGACACTTACTAGGCAGGGGCTGCTGAGTGATATGGTGGGACACAGAGGTGAGTGACAGTCGCCTGTGTCCTGGAAGAACTCGTGGCCTGGAAGAGAGTTATCAACTAAACAGATAATTATCGTTATAAGAATAGATGTCACATACTGGGCCAGTCTGTGCCAAGCACTTTGCACCGACTCCCTCAATCCTCCCGACAGCCATTCATAAGTAGAGGCCATGCTCTTCCTCATTTCACAATGGAGAAAACTGAGGCCTGGGCAGGAAGCCAGAAGTGGCAAGGTTAGTACGCACACCCGGTCTTTTAAAGCTCCAGGCTGCTCTTTCTCCCTAGATTGCATAGTTCTGGAGGGCAGGGGAGAGTGTCTTCATCTTCAACTCCTAGTGCCCGTTGCTGGGCTGGCACAGAGCAGGGACCCAACTTGCCAAACTGTCACTGAATTTTATGGGCACCCTGGAGCCTCCCAATGGTAGCAGCTTCACTTGTGCATAAAGTGCTAGAAACAAGGTGTGGGCCAAGTCTGTGGGAAAGCAGAGGAACAAACCACTGAGTCTGCAGGAGGACAGGCAAGGCCCCTTTCTTGGTTAACAATCACTTTCCAGGAGTCCTAAGCTTTAAGAACTTGCCCACTTTTCCTGTTTCCCTTGCTCGTTTACATTGGAGCTTTCCATGGGCCCAAACAATGTGCTTCCAGTCTCCCCTACACCATCCATCAGTATACCTGCCACCAGCTCTGATCACAGCAGCCTCTGCTTAGCAATCTTTAACAGCTCCTAACACCTATTAGATACAATCCAATCTTCTGCCTGGTGCCCAACACTCTTCCTGATCAGAATTTGTCCAAATTCTCTTACCATAAACTATCATTGGTTTTAGAAGGGTATTCCCTCCATGTGCAATAAATCTTTCTCCTAGAGAGGAAAGGCTTCTCTTTAGAGGAAAGAAAACCTGGTTCTACTGCTGGTTCTATGATTTCTGGAAGGTTTAGCAGACTGAGACCCCCTTGAGAGGAAACATGGTGTCTTATTCTTTCCATATTCTACCACCAAGCTCTTATTCATCTTTGCCTTAAGTTTACCTACTCTATGTTTAACTAATCCCACTTTCCCTGGTTTTTTGGAAATTAGTAGACAAGTTGGCCACATCTGTCATGAATTTTTTTTAACTGAAGTATAGTCAGTTTAGAACGTTGTGTCGATTTCTGGTGTACAGCATAATGTTTCAGTCATACATATACATACATACATACATACATTTGTGTTCATATTCTTTTTCATTACAGGTTATGATAAGATATTGAATACAGTTCCATGTGCTATACAATATAAACTTGTTGTTTATCTATTTTATATATAGTAGTTGGTATCTGCAAATCTCCTTATGAATTTTAAAGACACGGTTCACATCTGTCAGCCTCTATTTTTCAGTCGAAGAAGCTAGATCTTGACACATGTTGCTGCCTCTGCCTGGGTGACTCATCTCACCCTCGGGTCTTCTCAAGGTCACCTCCCCCTTAGAGCCCTCCCTGAACCTACCAGTCATATTTTTCACTATGTGCCAGGGATTGTTCAAGGCGCAGACTTCACAGCAGTGAAGAAAGACACCCCTGCACTCAAGGAGCTTATATTCTAATGGGAGAGACAGCCGTTAAACAAGATCAAAATGGAAAATGTGTTATGTTAATGTTAAATACTAAAGAGAAAAATAACTAGGGAAGAAGGATAGGAATGTGTGTGTGTTGCAATTGCTATCTATTTACTTTACTTGCTTTCTGTCTGTATCTCCCACTAAACTGTAAGCCCTACATCGCAAACCTGTTTCACTGACCAGTGCAAACCCGATGCTCAGCATTGCCCAAAACACAGTGGGCATTTGATAAATTCGTGTTGTGCAAGGAGCAAAGGTACACCTCTACCGGCTCTGGCCTTGCTTCTAGGAGGCGGAAGGGGAAATTTCGACAAAATAGAAGGAAAGGAAATCACTTTCGGCGCTGGGGAGAAGGCGTGCGGTCGGTGCCAGCGCGGGCGTGGTGTTAGGGCCACGCTCGGGCTCAACAGGTGAAGTGGTGCAGAGGAAAGGAAACTTAACTGTGCAGTCACCAGGTGCGGGGCGCTGCGCGGATGCGCCAATTTAGGCATTTCTATTCCTATTTTTACAGTGAGTGACTTTAAGGCTCAGAAGGAAGTGCCCTGCCCAAGCTCCAGCTGCTCGTAAGTTTATCAAGGTTGTCCTGAGTTCAGGTCTTAAATCCTGAAGCTCTTATCCTAGTCCCGTTCCAGCCCCCATCACGACCACTCACCTACCCACCTGCGGTTCCCCTCTGGCGAGGCTCTTGCAGGTTCCCTCCCTCACCCGGGGAGGCGAGGAGGTTTCACCTGTGGGAAAATGAGGACGGCCTGCGTGGTGGGGGCAAGACGAGGATTCCCTGACTGTGATAGGTTAAAGCAGCTGTCACTCATACAACGAGGCTTGGCGTCCAGCCCCTTTCGTTCCCAGCAGGCCTTGCGCGTGGGAAGATGGCAGCGTCCTGGTGGAGATCTTGAGGAGATCAGCTCGGTATGGCGTTGGCTTCGGGGCCTGCAAGGCGGGCGCTGGCTGGCTCCGGGCGGCTCGGCCTTGGGGGCTGCGGAGCCCCGAGACGCGGAGCGTACGAGTGGGGCGTGCGCTCCACGCGGAAGCCCGAGCGTCCTCCACCGGATAGGGTGCACGAGATCCCTGGACTGGAGCCCATCACCTACGCGGGGAAGATGCACTTTATGCCCGGGCTAGCGCGGCCAGTTTTCCCGCCCTGGGACCCTGGCTGGACGCACCCAAAATTTCGCCGCTTGCCGCCTCTTCACGAGCACCCACTGTACAAGGACCAGGCCTGCTACATCTTCCACCAGCGTTGCCGCCTTCTCGAGGGTGAGGCCCCAGGATGGGAGGGAGGGGACTTTGTATGTCTACCCAGCACTGACCCCGACCTTCTGTGGCTATGGGCAGAACTTTAAAACTCTGGAGGGTCTCAGTTTCTTCTGCGAAATGGGTCCGACATTGATTCCCATCTTCTGAGAGCTGTCAGGACTAAGTGGGATGTAAAGAGCTGCATGTGTGAGGGGGTACTAGAGTTTTAGTGGCCGAATAAAAAGACCTGATTTGTAGGCCTAGCCCTGCCTCTCACTCTGTGATTTTGGGCAAGTGGCTGACGCTTCCTGAATCTCCATTTCCTGTGAAATGAGTGGTTTTGTGAAGGTAGTCTACATTGACCCAGCTCTTAACACACTGCAGATGTAACTGTATATTTGAGAACTAGATGGAGGTGGATTATCGTGCAGAGACAAAAGAAAGAGTGCTTAATCTGCATGCCTATCACCTCATCTCACAGATTGGTAATTGTGACAGAGAAGGTGATTTGCCCGTGATTTGGTCCCAGGTGCACTGTGGGTTACTAGTGAAGCCAGGGCTATGACCCGTGGTTTCCTAGGTCAATGTTCTTTGTCAAAAGTCAGAGCTGAGATGTTTTCAAGGAAAGGATCCGGACCTAAAAGTTGTCTAGTCTTTTAGCACTCCTGCTCCCTTTCACTTTCACTAAGAACAGGTTAAAATGACTTTAGCCAAAACCATCTGTATGTCTAGGGCAGGACCAGACATTATTTTCCAGATTCAATAGCAGGGGGTTAAGGGAGTGAGGGCTTATGTATTGAGAAGCCTTTTACCCATTTTTCCACCTCATTCTTCCTTAGTCCCTAAATTAGGATGAGGTTAGGGCAGGTCCTGAAAAGACAAAATGGTCCAGGTAAGTGGGAGCAGAATTTCCCAGTGAGTAATTAGGGAAGAAAGAGACCTGGCAGGATTTGGAGACAAAGACAGAGAATAAATCCTAGGTTTGAAGAAAACTTAAGTCAACCAGCCAGCCTCTTAAGCTGCTCAAACCCATTCCTGAAAGCTGGTTTTCCAGCCCTTAAATACTTTGTGTCCTCACAGGGTGTTGCGAAGGACTTCACAAGACTTGGCACCCTGAGGGACCCTGGTAACATTACCATGTGGATGAATTGCACAGATATTTTAGAAGTTAAGATTAACTCGTTTGACTAGGCTGAAGACATACCCTATGCTTTGACCATATGCAGAGAGGTTCTGTAAAGTCTATAATAAAACTCTGCAAGATAAGGGCTAGAGAAGCAGATTAGGGTAATGGAGAGATCTTGGGCTTTAATGTAGACTCCGGTTCCCCTTCCAGCTCCATAGCTTATGAAGTATGGGACTTGATACAAGTTTCCTTAGTCTCTCTTGAGTTTCATCCTCCATTCCCTAAAGTCCCATCCAACCTGAAGATAAAGCTCCTGGTAAAGGGTAGATGGCAACGTGTAGTAAATGGCAGCTCTTACATATTATTAATAGTGAACCATAAAATCTTAGTATTTTATCCATTTTCAAATTTAAGGAACAGTGGCAGAGTTGGGAGTAAAACTCATGTTATCTGACCCCCAGTCCAGGGTTCTTTCTGCTGTACCACAAAATCTGGAAGTTACATTTCTAAATATTTGTGTTTCTGATCTCTTGTGAGCCTTAAACTGGAAAGTCTCATTGCCTTTCATTTATCACCACAAAAGAAATTGTCTGAGGTTGTTTCCCCCATGTCCTAGGTTCCTTTAATCCGAGACATAGGTTTTCTTTCTTTCTTTTTTTTTTTGGTGGGAAGGTCATTAGGTTTTTATTATTTATTTATAATGGAGGTACCCGGGATTGAACCCAGGACCTTGTGCATGCTAAGCACACGCTCTACCACTGAGCTCTACCATCTCCCCGAGACAAAGTTTTTCAAATGAAGATAGGTCCCTGAGTCAGAGTGGTCTTTTTCTAGTTGGGGTAAGTAGCCTGCCAACCAAAGCAGTCACCAGAATTCTGTCTACTGATGGGCACAGTCGTTAAAAAGAATGCAGTGTTAACTTTGATCTGAGGATAGCAGACTGGTTTGTGGACTTAATGTAGTATTTAGGTTCCTCAGTCTGCCTGACCCTCCTTTAGGGAAGTAAGATTTGGGGAAAGTGAAGCAAGGGAGTTGTGCCTGGCACAACAGCCCATCCCGCTGAGTAGGGGATTTAAATTAGTTTAATTTTTAAAGATTAAGCAGTTTGAATCAAATCTATTTTAGTTTATTTATACTCCTTGTCCTGAAAAGTATTTTGGGCATCTTACAGAAATTTTACAGCACAGCCAGATTAAATTAAAAATAGATAGCTGAGGAAATCAGAACAAAGGAACAATGAAACAATGAGGTTAATACAAAAAGGCTGTATGTGATCTATTTGATACAGGAGAGACCCAAAGTTGATCCTCAGCTTGCTAGCACTCAACAAATGGTACAAGATGGGGTCAGCTGACAGGCCCATTGCCTGTTTCTATAGTTTTATAAGAACAAACCATGCCCACTTATTTACTTATTGCCTGTGGCTGCTTCTGTGCTATAATAGCCGAGTTGAGAAGTTGTGACAAAGATTGTATGGCCCGAAAGCAGAAAATATTTACTGTCTGGTCCTTTAAGAAGTTTATTGACCATTGGAATAGAGAAGAACATTTTGAGTTTTACAGTTCACCATATCCAGAAGATGAAACAGTTCTCTACCCAGGAAAAACCCAACCTTCCTGTACTGAGGCCAGGGAGAAGTTCAGAAGGTCTCAAGCAGGACCCTCTGTAATAAATTGAACAACATGCTAAGTGTGATTCTTTTGACAAATATAGCAGTGTGTTTCACAGGGCTTCTTCATATAAAAATTTGCTTATAAAATAACTTGTTATAGAATCTCAGAGTTAGATGAGATGTGAAAAATTATCTAAGTGCTCCCAAACTCAGGGGTCCTCAAGTTATTCGTGATCCAAAAGTTATTTCCAAAAGTTTCTTTCCCTTGATATATCAGTGTGGGCTTAATCCTGGGCTGACATCTAAGGAAGCGTATTTGGCAGACATGAGCTTTTTCAGTCAGGGACTGGGGTTTACAGAAAGGATCTAGGTTTTAGGGTCTGTCTGAATCCTGTAGGCAACAGATAGACCTTTGCAAGATTCAGCCTCATGATCTCAGCCATCTTAGCGGCTGTTTGAATTCCTCCTGCGGCAAGTACTCGTTACACCTCAGTCAACTGTTAGCTGTCCTTAAGTAGATAGTCATTCCTGAAGCTGAGTTGAAATGTGGTTCTCCTCGCTTCCACTCTTTATTCTTTGTTCTGACCCCTTGAAGCTGCCTTTTCCCCAAGATGCTACCTGGCAGGCTTAAGCATCTCTTCCTGAATCGTCCTTTTTTTAAATTTTTGTTTTTGTAACTGATTACCCTAAAGGTGTAAAGCAGGCCCTCTGGCTTACCAAGACCAAGTTAATAGAAGGCCTTCCTGAGAAAGTGCTGAGCCTTGCTCATGATCCCAGGAACTACATAGAGAACCAGGATGAACGCGTTCTGAATGTGATCTCTCATGCTCGTCTCTGGCACTCTACTGAAGACATCCCCAAGAGAGAGACATACTGGTAAGTTTCCCCCAAGTCAGTAAGGTTTACAACTGATGGATCTTGGAATCAGCCTGTTGCTTAACTTCTCCAAACGTTTCTTCTTTCATTTAAGCCCAGTCATTGTGGACAGTCTGATACAGCTCTGTAAATTCCAGATCATCAAGCATCCTTCTCTGGCCAGGCGGATCTGTGCCCAAAACAGCTTGTTATCCACCACCTGGAATCGAGGTTGGTCATCCCGTATACCAGAAAGCCCCAGTCTGTTCCTTATCTTTCTACTCTTGGCCCCACCACCAGCTCGTATTCCCTTCCCTGCTGCCATACCTGTTCTCACTCCCTTTGTCATGGTCCAGTTTTGTGGCTCAGATACATCCTCAATGTCGTTAGCCATAGCCCAGCCTTTTTTGTTTTTACTCACTTCTTTCCAAGACTTAATTCTCTTTATTAAGTTCTTCTAAGGGCCTAAAAGTTGAAGTGAGGAAGTAATAAAACACAGTTTCTGGGCTCGCAAAGCTCATATTCTATTGTACCCCATTCTTACTTTTCTCCTTTTCTGAATCCATTTTCCACAGAGCTGCTAGAGTGATCTTTCTAAAGTGCAAGTCATGTTATATCCCTTCCCTGTTTCGGATCCTTCACTGTCTCCCAGTAGCTTAACCATTTATCATACTATCCAAGGTCCTCTGTAATTTGGCATCCACCCAGTCTTTCTAGTCTTGTCTTCTGCTCTACTGCCCCCACCCCCATTCCCAAATTCACACTTAGCCACTTGCAGCTTTTTGGCTGCAAGCTTTGTGTGCCTTTGTAGGTTCTGTATAGTCTGTCTGGAGTGCTCTTTTCTACTTTCCTCACTTGACTAAATTCTACTACTCTGCACACTCAGCTCAGGCCCCTTTACTGTGTAAATCCACAGGTTAGTTCTTCCTCCTCTGTGCTCCTTGTGCCCATATGCCTATTTTTATTATAGCACACATTATATTATATTATAATTATCTAGTACAGTTTCTGTCTGCTCCAGTAAACTGTGAGCTAATGACAAGGACTGTGTCTTCTTCATTTTTGTCCATAGTGTCTGACAGCTCATGGCACACAATAGGTGCTGACTGAAGGAACAGGTGAATGAATACCAAATTTCAGGTGTTTCAGGCAGGGGTGTTCCGAGTACACAGGTGTCTATTTGGTGGAATCCTGGAGCAGGGGAACCAGCTGTGGGACAGTTTGGGATTTTCAGAACATCTGCTTGGTCTGGTTTCTCCAGCTTGCCCCTTTGAGTATGGACTTCCTGGCAAGGAGTCAACTTTGCAGAGGTAATGGCACCACTAAGGAAATTAGTGAGCCTCATTAATAGAGGAGTACTTGTTGGCCCATTATCAAGTATTACCTCTAATTAAACTGCCCCATTTGGAGCTGTCACTGGAGGAGGGATGTGGAGGGAATTGAATTGGAAACCACAGTAGAATGGTCTGTGGGGAGAATCTAAAACCCAAGGTTAGGAGAGGTCCAGGCACATTTATCTTCCTTGCAGATTATATGTGAGGAAACAGGAAATACTTGAGAAAACGTTCTTGAGGTGTGGGCATGATGTGTTTTAACATGCGAATCAGAGTTTATCCATCCACAGATGTAGTATCCTTCTTTTGCATAACCAATAAGGGAGGACACATGCTAATTAAATGACAGTGCTGTTGGCCAAACCAGTTGTTAGACATATAGAATCATCAGTCCTGGTCAGTTACCATCACACTGTGATTTGTAATGTTTGGTTTGTATTTCTCAAAACCCAAGCACCTTCAGAGGAAGATTTGCCAGAGAATCCTCAGGAGGCCATTCTCCAGGAGTCTTTCCAGATGGTGTTCGGCCTCCAAGGGGACCTCTGTAAAGGGCACCTACACACGTTCACAGCGGCAGCCTTGCTGGCTAGTCAAGTGTGAATTTGTTTCCTCACACACCTGTGTCTCCATGTAGCAAATGTGCTGATCCAACTTAAGTGAAGCTTTCTGACTGGCTCGATATTTTTCACTCTCAGTGGTTGAGGACAATCTGGCCCTTTTCCTGGGCTTAGTAGCCTTTCTCCTCGGCCTCTAGTTTCAGTACTTCTCTCTCTCCATTCCTCCTTCCTCCAGTCACCCGGACTTACTTACCTAAACTCTGCTGTGGAACAGCACCCAGCACCTGCTGTTGCTCCTTCACTAGAATAGTTTTCCTCCCTTTTCTTTGCCTGGCAAACTCTTACCCAGCAGGTTTCAACCAAGGGCAGTTTTGCCCTCTAGAGGAGATTTGGCATTGTCTGGAGGCATTTTTTTTTTTGGTAATGAAGCAGGGCCAGGGTGGGTAGTAGAGGTTCTGCTGGCATCTAGCGGGTAGAGGCCAGGGCTGCTGCCAGACATCTATAGTCCACAGGACAGCCTCCCTCGGCAAAGAATGGCCTGGTTCAAGATGTGAACAGTGCCAAAGTTGAGAAGCTCTGCTCTTATCTGTCTTTCAAAACCTAGTTTAAAGGCATTGCCTCTTTCAGGAAGCTCCCCAGGCGTCCCAGAGGAGGTCAGTTTTCCCTACCTCCACTATCTCCAAAGTTGTTCATACTTTTGTTGTAGCACTCACTCCCTGGCCAGCTCCTTGAGAGCAGAGAATTACTCTCACTCATTTCTGCGTCCCCAGTTTAGAGCAGATGCTTGGGAAGATCTGTGTGGGGCGGCCCTGAACTCAGAGACCACCAGTCCTCAGGGTTCATTGGAAAAGGAACATGGGAAGGAGAGTGCATTGGTCAAACCTCTCAGGATTAGCACTTTAATGGAAGTTTTGTTTTTTTGTGATGAGGCTGATCAGTTAGGAAAGCTTTGAAAGACTTGAGCATGGCAGGAGGAAAGCCTTAGACTTTGCTGAGCTAAGGCTTTAGACCATGTTGGACTAACTGTCTTTCTCTGCTTTTAGAGTCTGTTCTTCTTCAGGTCCGTGGTTCTAGCAGAGCTCAGCTGAACGCCAAGGATCCTCTGCCCCCTATCGCCTCCAGAGAGGAGGTGGAAGCTACTAAGAATCATGTTCTTGAGACCTTCTATCCCGTATCTCCCACTATGGGTCTTCAAGAGTGCAACGTTTACGATGTGAATGATGACACAGGTCAGTATCAAAGTCTTTGACTTTTAGGCATTATGGAAATGGGGGACAAGCTGGTTCTGAAGAGAGAGGATGTACTGAGTACTTCTGGTGCATTTTCTCCTAAGGCTGGTGAGACAGGTACTGTTAACCCGATTTTATAGGCAAGGAAACTGAGACTCAGGGAGGTTAAGTGATTTGCTCAAAGGGCTGACTTTACTTTTGAGCCCTGAGAAGTAATTCCGTTACATCAGTTTTAATGGGTGGCTTGACAGGCATCAAATGTTTCCTTTTTTCGTAGATCCCTTGAAAGACACCCCCTCTCTGTGCACCCTGTAAACTCTGGCCAACCTCCTACTAGGACTGAGGAAGCCCCATAGTCCTTGAACGGGGCTCTTTATCCCATCTCCATCGAACAGCGCACTGCCACTGACCCAGGGAGCCCAGACAGAAATAGGGAGTCAGGCTGGGCAGGCCTGCAGCTCCTGCCATCCGCTTAGTCCTGAATTGTGGCACCCTCCTCCATAACCTCTTCATTTCAACCACAACCTTGGTCAGTGCCTACTGTCTCACGCAGCCTACTACCACAGCCTCTCAGCCGGTTAGTCTAACCCAGGCTAGGTTCTCTCCAGTCCCTCTAGTTCACAATTTCAGAGTAGCCTTTCTAAAATTTAATCCCATGGCTCCCCACCCCCTCCCCCCCACTGCATGTTGGATAAAGTTTGAATTCCTTAGCTTATCACCCAAGGGCCTTCACGTCTGCCATCTGCCTCTTTCTCCAGCCTCATCTTCATCTGTTCCCCACGAGCCCATTTATTCACGGTGCCTTTTCTCACCACCAGGCTTCAGCACTTCCTCTTCCCTCTGCTTGCACTTTTGACATTTACTGCTTTTTCTCTTCAGCTTAGTAACTTCCCACCTTTCACAGTTCATCGTAGGACTCGCTTCTTTCCAGAAATGCTCTGCGACCTTTCTGTCTGGTCAGGGGCCTTTTATCCATCCTTGCACAGCCCTTGACTCCCCTTGTGTCTTGATGTGTCCCTCTGTATGGATACCGTCAGTTTTCTTGTCTGTCTTCCTTTTAGACTTGGTGAGCTCCTCACTGGCAGTGGCAGGCTCGGCAGGGCCTGTGTTCCTGGTACCTGTCTTGGAGTTTGGCACAGAGTGAATGCTGAGTGTTGGGCATTCACACATGCTGAGGCACTGAGGCAGGCAGGCAAATCGTGTCTCTCTTTTAAGTAGTGTTCTCTGAGATTTTCCCAGCCCTTCTCGTCCTCCTTTTCACCTACTTTCACTAATCCAGGTCACTCATTCTAGACACCTCCAGCCTCCAAGGGTTTACTCATGGCCATGCAGGGGAAGAGAAAGCTGACCAGACAGGGTGGTGGCTGAGATGAACAAGTGCTGAATCCCCTCACCTCCTGACCCTTCCTTCTCCTCCCTTCCACCCTGATAGTTCTGGCCTTCCCAAACCACTTTTGCTCTTCTGATTCCTTTTGGCTTGAAGCAGACCAGGTTCCCCCAGGCCACCCCTGTTTTGGGGGGCCTGTATTTTTTTTAATGACACCCCAGTTCCCCACCTGTTCCTCCCCTTTCCTGTGCTGCCATCTTCTGATAGTGACTCTGTACTTGTCTGTTTAGTTCTGTGTGTAAATGGAATGTTGTGGCGATCACCCCTCCCCGCTGCCTGATTCCCCTCCCCTTTTCCCATGGTCGTAGCCACTTATGGAAGCAGGACCAGTAAGGGACTGTCAATTAAAAAGCACACACACAACAACTAAAAAAAAAATCTCAGCACAGTGTTGTGAGGTATGAACAAGTCATTTGTTATTAATCATAAAGTATTCAATTTTGCAAATGATTTTTTAAAAAAATAGTCACCATAGATTTCGAGTTATCCTTCTAATATCACTGTCATCTGTGTGCTTTAATGAGTAAGAACAGGGTGGAGTTAGAGCTAGCCTGCAAGAATCACCTGTAACAGGTTGACAAGCATCCTTTATAAAGAACCAAATAGTATTTTAGGTTTTGCAGGCCACATACGGCATCTGTCACAGCTACTTAATAGATGTATGTAAATGAGTGGGTGGTGGTGTGCTATAGTAAAATTTTATTTTCTAAAACAGTCTGGGGCCAGATGAGGCCAGCAGGTTGACGTTTGCCAGCCCCTGAGCTGTAGTGATAGTATCTGCCTGTACTGAGTTTCTGTAGTGCCTGGCACTGAGCTTAGATGGGGTGACTTTCCTAAGGCTTTGGGGAAGGCTGATTAATCTTTTCCACCCCTCACATGATTACATATCTTGCAGGATTCCTAGAGGGTTATCCTTATCCTTATCCCCACACCCTGTATTTCCTGGAGTCATCCAATTTACAACAACACCGCTTTCAACCAGTTCAGCTGCAGGCCAAGATGATCCTGTTTGCCTTTGGCTGTGCCCTGACTCAGGCCCGGCTCCTCTATGGGGTATGTATGTGGAGAAGACCACCAAGCTGCCTTACATTGTATTGATCTCCTGCCTTAGACTGCTCAAAGGAGGAAAGGAGGCATGGAGGGGTTTTTTGCTCAACTGAGGAGTTTTAGGAGAGCTGCTTCCATTCATCCTACAGAGATGAACTGCCGTCTGCTCGTGGCCTATGATGTGCCTGTCTTTTATATAAGATGCCTCATTTGTTGATCACAGTACCCTACACGATCTCAGCATGATCCCTATTTTTCAGATTATGTCTCTGAATCCCAGGGAGGCTAAGAAGCTTGTCAAGCAAAACACAGCAGTAAGTGGTGGAGAAAGTATTAGGACCAGGTAGACCCAACTCCTAAGGCTTCAGTTATCTGTGCTCCAGCACACTGCCTCAGTTCTCTAGTATTGGAGATGGAGCCCCCAGCTCTGTTGGGTAGGCAGGAGGAAGTGATGCAGTAGAGATGATCCAGACCCGCCTGCCAACTCAAGAAAGATTCTGGGGATCCAATATGCCACTTGGCGATAGCCCCTTGATTTTGATAGGAAGTCTCAGGGCTCTAGAAAGTATAGAATGCAGGCTGAGTGGTTGTCACACAGTGCTGTCCCATGATCGGGACAAAGGTTTTTGGGGTGGGGAGTGGCAATAAGGAAGCCCCCAAGCAGGCCTGGGACACTGGATCTCTGGTTTTGTGTGTGTGTTGAGGGGTGGGGGCTGGAATGGTTTTGAAAGCTGCTTTCAGGCTCCCAGGTCTTGGTTAGAGCCTGAAGCTCTCCTGCAAGAGAGATGAAATTCGAAATGTTCTGTCTCCCATCCTACTTAGTCTAGGAACTAGGTGGGGTTGGGATGGTGTGGTTAGCCAAGTGAGATGGGGAGTAGAATGGACCTTGCCTATATTGAGCATCTACTGTATGCAAGACATTTCCTTAGGACTCCTTATGTCAGTGGTTCTTAAAATATGGTCCTGGATCAGCAGTGTGAACATCACCTAGGAACGTACTGTATCAGAGACTCTGGGGGTGCGGCCTGGCAGACAATGTTTTAACAAGCCCTCCAGGTGATGCTGGTACAAGCTAAGTTTGAAAACCACTGCACTGAAATTCGAGAACCATTGCATTATTTAATCCTTATAGTAACCCCCTGTAGCAGATACTGTTAGCTTCACTTTACAGATGAAGAAACAGGCTCAGGGAGGCTCCAGTAACTTCCCCAAGGTCATACAGCTAAGAGATTAGCAGCTGTCATATCTTTATGTGACTTGTGTCTTCCCAGTCCTTGAAAGGTTATCTTAATTCCCATTCTGTGACAGTATACTTTCTGAGGCCCTAGAAGATTAGGTAGCTTGCCCAAGATCCCACAGCTAATGAGTAGGGAAGCAAGCATGGGAGCCCTGATCCCTCCGGCTTCAAAGGATGTACTGTCTCCCAACTCAGGGGCAGGAGAGGGAGGCAGCGATAGTCACATGGCAGGTCCCAGGCCTGCAGGCTCATTGTAGTTTCTGTGCCAGCTATTGCCAGCAGAGAATGGGTAGCAACGCCATCGCTAATTGCCACCCAGGTGGGTAGGAGAGGAGGCCTCCCCCACCCCCTCTGGGTACAAATTATTCCTGGGGATGTGAAGCTGAGCAATTATGGGAAGAGCCTCTGTGTAAAAGGTAAAATTGCTGAGAAATTTATGTACTACCTGCAGTTTTATTGATCTGTAGAGGGAGATAAGAGTCAATACAGAATTCTCAGCTACCACTTAGAGGTACTTTTCTTTTTATTTATTTCTCATGCAGTTAAGAACAGGTATTTCTAAGGCCAACAGTCCCAGTGTGGCCCACACTGAGGTCTGATATTAGCTTTTCCTAATATCAGATTCAGCCCTGGAGCGGTGAAGGTAGGCAGCATCTTTGAATCAAGGATTCTTTGCCTCATGGGACCTGCCTATTGGATCTTTGTGCAATGGATAGCAGTCACCAAACTGGATGCCTCCACAGTCTCAGTAGGATGAACATGATTTGTCATCCAAACTGGGACACTTGAGAATGACAGGTGCTACTATCAGATACAATGGGGCACTCAGTATAAACCAGGACAGTGGGATTTTAAGTGATTTAATAGCCTGGGATCTGATCTTGGCTCATTCCTGATGGGTAACCATGAGCAAATTATATCACCTCTTTGAACTTCAGTTTCTTCATCTGTTAAGTGGGAGTTTACCACTGGGTTTATGAGATTAGAGGCAACTTTATGTGAAACTGATGGAATGCCTGGCACACGAGAGGCCTTCAGTAAATGGCTGCTGGTATTATTACCATTACCAAGTTGCATTAATTAAAAGAGAGAATTAGAAAATGTGTTGATTGGTGAAATCCTGCTGCTGACATAGCTGGTGTGGACACTCAGGAATCTGACACATACTGAGAGCCAGAAACAAACCCAGGTGAGATGCCTACGTGCAGGCTTAGGGCATTCTAAGATGCCAGACTCTGAGGAATAGGACAGATGGAAATGTGCATGCTCTAGCGCTAGCCAGTGTGGTTTCTGATGCCACACACCGTTGTGACTTCAGACAGGCCACTCCCTCACTGAGTCTCAGTTGCCTCATCCATCAGGTGGAGTGGGAACTGAATGAGGTTGTGTGTATTATATACATTGACCCTCTCGGTTAATGTTTGATGGACGTCATTGTTGTCACCATCAGGTAACACCATGAGTTTGAGGGGTTTCCCGTCATTAACCTCCCAGCTCATCTTCCTGTACTGTGCAGTGTGCCTGGTAATTGCCTCTCAATGGCAGAAATTATTACTTTAATGTGCTCAAGTTGAAGAGCAGGCACCCTGGGGCCACGAGGCATCTGAGGCCAGGCAGAGCCAGGCCGGGTACAGCCGAGAAGGCCTGACCCTGGACAGTGCCCTGAGCTTCGAGTTCTGTTTTTGTTGCCCTGTGGGGAAACCATTAAATAGGGGTAGGGGATTGTTTTAACGGTGAGAACTAGGTTCCTGGTTTGTGCTGTTCCTTACGTCTCACTGTTTCTTATTTGATTTACTTGTCTCCTTTTCTCTTAGAACGATGCTAAGGTTTTGGAGCAGCCGGTAGTCGTGCAAAGCGTGGGCACCGATGGACGTGTCTTCCAGTTCCTGGTGCTGCAGCTGAACACCACAGATCTGGCCCCTGATGAGGGTGTCAAGAATTTAGTCTGGGTGGACTCAGACCAGCTCCTCTATCAGCATTTTTGGTGTCGCCCAGTGGTCAAAAAGAAGGTGGTTGTGGTAAGTCCAGCCGGCTTCAGCCTGGTGACTGGATCAGGGCCGTGACTCGTCCTCCCCAGAGCGAGCCTGGGCTGGAGTTGAAGGGATGCTTGTGAGTGGGGCCCTGGCTTTAGGAACTTCATGTTCAGGATCTCTGCCTGGAGGGCTACCTCAGCCCTGCCCATCTCCTAAAACAGCACTTCCCACCCTGGGCTCCCCCCACCCCAAGCTCTTCACCTCTCCTCCCGCTTCCCTCTGCACCCCGCACCCAGCCCCGCCCCGCAGCTCACGGACATCAGTGTGCGCTGCTGCCTGAGTGGCTCAGGGTCCTAGTGGGTGCTGCTCCTTTCACATGGGAGGCTTCTTCCTTCTCCCTCCTCCCTCTCCCCCACCCTCCCACCGACCCCCATTTCTCTTTCATCTGGTCATCCTCTGTCATTCCAGGTTTAGTATAAAGACTCACCATCTCCATCTCCGTCTTGCTTAAGTGCATCGGGTGGGTTCCCGTGGCCTCTGGGTTCCCCCATCACAGCACAGCCAGGCTGCTGCTCCGTAGGTGTATGTTTACATGTTCTCCTCCATCTGACCCAGCCCCGAGCCCCTCCTGGGCAGGACCTGTGAATGATGCGTTCATTTATTTCATTCCACAGATAGGGAATTCCTCCCATCGCCTCGTCACTGCTGCACCTCCAGTGCTCAGCTGACAGAGTCCAGGCCTGTCTTCTGTGCAGGGGCAGTGACAGTATCTACACTTATAGTACAATATCCGGCTGTGATAAGCGCTCTGAAGAGACAAAGCAGGACTGGGGGTTGTGAGAGAACAGTGGGGGAACTGCTGGGTCTGTGACTGACTAGCTGTGCCCCATGTCCCACACAGAACCTGAGCAGCTTTGCTTCGATGGAGTAGTAGTTGAGCCTTTGAACATTACCGGTATGTTAGTTGAGTAGTGAGGTCTGGTATCTTCCAATGTTGTTGTTCCCTTGAAATGCCTCCCGGTCTGGGCCCTGCTCTTGGCCCCAGACACCATTCGTTGCCTTTCACCTGCGCAGCCACACCAGCCACCCCCAGGTCTCTGCTCTCAGCTGTGTCTCCCCACTCCCCTTCGTGTCTTCAGGTCCTCCTCTTTCAGCCTCTTCCTTCCAGAATAGTAACTTAATGCTGGCCTGTCCTGCTTTGATCACATGGCTCCTCCTTTCCTGTCTCTTCCCCCGGCTCCTGCCCCCACCTGTCTCTTCCCCCACCCACTCCACCTCCACCGGCACTGGCCCTGGGCTCCAGCCTGACCCTTGCTCTTCCCGCCTTCATTTGTGCCTCTGAACCAGTGCATGTACTGGTCTCTCTGAAGTCTCCTTTCTTTTTTTTCTTTCTGGCCCATTCTACTCGCCCTTTAAGACTTGTTCATACATGATCTCTTCCACATATGAAAGTCGGTGTCGTTTTCCCCCCTGCTTTCTTAGCATCCTTTTCCTACTTCCATTATGAGGCCTGTCGCCTTTCATTATCACTATTTGCACACCTGGCTGTGAGCTCCTTGAAGGCAGGAGGCAGATTCAGGTCACTATTGGGTTTCCAGCACTGGGCACAGCCCCGATATAGAGAATGTGCCTGTTAAATGTGTGCGGAATGAATAGGGGATTATTGTCCTTGAGAATTAAGAGGGGCCACAGAACGTTTGTGGTGGCTGAGGTGAGAGGGATTAGGGATCTGGGCAGTGTCAGCAGACGATGTGGCTGGAAGGTGCTGGGATGCTTCATACCCTCCTCTCCTGCCCAGCCCTCTGGCATCTCTTGGCACCAGCTCCCCAGCACTCCTCCTTGGTCATGAGAGAAAGAAACAGTTATTATCTAGGCACTTAGGATTTACATAAAAGCGACCTTTGTTTTAATTGCTGCCATTAAACCTAGTAGCAGGATCCTAATGGGCTGTGTTCTTTCCAGGAACCTGTTGGACCGACTGGTTTCCAGCCAGAGACTTTCAGGAAGTTTTTAGCTCTGTATTTGCATGGTGCTGTGTGAGCCAAGGACCGTTCCGAGGCCTGGAGCCCCATCCTTGCCCGTCTCCCATGAGTGTCCTGGGTCCTGGGTAGTGCCTGGGGCCTGCCTGGAGCCGCTGTGCTCCTGTGTCTGGGGGTTGTGCAGACAATAAAGAGCCCTTCCGGTGCACTGCAGTCTGTGCTTGTTATGGGGGTGCCATCAGAGAGGCACCCACAGTCACAGTCACATGCAGGTCCACGCTGTGAGCCTGCCTCCACAC
This sequence comes from Camelus dromedarius, assembly GCF_036321535.1. Classification (NCBI taxonomy): domain Eukaryota; kingdom Metazoa; phylum Chordata; class Mammalia; order Artiodactyla; family Camelidae; genus Camelus; species Camelus dromedarius. Next base: position 31,958,316 of record NC_087449.1, on the reverse strand, counting down.
AAGTGCCGGCCCTGGAGCCTGACCTGCCCCAGCTTGAGCCCAGGTCTGTCCGTGGCCCATCTTGTGACTTGAGATAAGACACTTCACCTCTGTGAGTTTTAATTTCTTCATCTGAAGCTTCTGGCTGACATGACGTACCATGTTTTGAAGATTAGAGAGTGTGTATATGTATTGTCTGCCACATAGTTGGTGCTCTGTAATGGTCTCTAGGTTCTTATGGGATTATTTAAATTGTGGACACATTCCACAATGACTGAAGAAAATTCCTTGTGGATTTCTCACTAGTATCCTGGTTAATGAACTGAGTACATCCCTGCTTCTGCTGACCTGTTTGTTCAAATGACATCAAGCCCTGCTCTAGGCCAGGCACCTTGTATACAGCATCTTGTTAAATCCTCACACAACCCTTGCAAGGTATGTGTCATTTCCATATTCCAGAAAAGTGTGGAGTGCCTGCCTTCTGTGTGCTGGGCACTGTTCTGGGCCCTGCAGGTGAAGAAGCTCAGGTAGTATAGGGAACTGCTGAAGGTCTTGCAGCTGATGTTTTAGGTCAGCTCCCCAGATGGAGATAGAGATTTGTAGGTGGAAGTTTGGAGAGAGCCTTGAGGATTGGCACCTGCAGGGAGTGATGGTAGCAGCACTGGGTGGAGGAGGGACTGAGCTCAGTGGATTTGCACCTGAGGCCTCGACAAGTTCCCAGCTCCATGGGCACCCTGGAGCAGAATTGTCCCTCGCGGAGGCGAGGTGCTGAGCCTTCCTACAGGTATTGGTGACCTGTCCCCAGTCATCAGATAACACTGCTCCTAACACAGGCGAGACCTTGGGTGACATGCCTTTGTTGGGCTGAGCACAATTTCCAGGAAGATTGCCGAGAGCAGTCAGCCAGGGTACTTCCTGCTGCGGGAGGACCGCTTTGAAGACCGGTCCGGAAGTCCACATCGCCTCCATGGGTGACAGTGCTGTTTCCAGCTCCATGTGTCTGACTCTCAGGTTTTGCCCCTTCCACTTTATAAGGTAGGCTGGGCGGGAGCCAGGGTGGGAGGACGGATTACTAGGAAAAGGATAGACTGAGCTGGCGGTGCTGTGTCAAGAGGTTACGGGGGAAGGCAGCAGTTGTGCGAAAGCAGGGAGGCACAGAGGATCCTGGGGCAGCGGGGAGTGGTTAGAAGTGGGGGGTGCAGGGAGGTTGAAGTGAGGCTGGGTGGGGCCAGCTCTCAGGGGGCCTTGAATGCCAGGCAGTTCAGGCTTCCCCATATAGAAGTTGTCACCCCACCCAAGCAACTCTAGTCGTCTTCCCTAAGGGTGACCTCAGCTTCGAGTTTCTTACGTAGCACCATTAAAAGTGTATGTATAATAAGGACACACGTGTGCACGTTACTTAGTGTCCTATTTATAGACTCTTCTACACCTTCTTTTCTTCACCTAATACCTTGGGTTCGTGGTATCTTGCCACATCAGCACCTGTGAGCTATGTTCTTTTGAGCGGCTGCATTAATATCTATCGATGGACATTTGGGTTATTTCAAGTTGTTAGCTATTACAGATAATGCTGCAGTGAGCATCCTTGTTCACGTATCTCAGTACTTCTGCCAGCACAGCCACTGGATACATGCCTAGCAGAATTGCTGAGTCAAAGGGATTTTTTAAAGAACACTCTATGGGGGTGTGGAGGACGAGTTGGCAGGGCCACTGTACAGTCCAGCTGGAGGCCATTGCGGTTATTCTTGGGTGAGTGGTGGTGGTGGCTTGAAGCCAGCCTGAGAGGGCAGAAGCCCCCTGGAGACGGTGGGAGAGTGGAGAGCGAGAGGGCTAAGTGAGCCTGAGGCTTGAGTGTGTGGGGCGGATACTGTGAGTAGGAGGGCAGTCAGCAGATGACCTTGCATCTTGAGGACTGCCCTGGAAGGGGGCCAGTGTTGCAGGGCAGGCCTAGGCCCTCGTCCCAACCTGAGTGAGGACAGCCCCAGTGGCTGGCCTTGGTCTGTGCCTTAGAGCCTGGCACCCACTGCTGTCTCTTAAAGCCCCTTGCAACTGATCTGCCAGGTGAAGCAGCGGTGACTGGCAGTTTCTGGCTTCTGCACCCACAGGCGAGGCGGCAGGGGCTTAGGCCCCACGTGGGGGGTGTAAAGAGCGGGAAAATTCATACGTGGTGGCAGCTGCCCCTCCACAGAGGCCTGCCCGCCTTCCCAAGCCCCAAACGCCCACGTACCTCATCCTCACCGCCCTCTTCTTACCTTCCTTTCCTCGTTAAACACAGGGAGGGAGAAAAACACAAGGTGATTTTAAGGCCCTATTTGGCCTGAGGCCTGAGAAAAGACTACCCACCTACTCAGAGTGAGTCTGGAGGAAGGAATCCAAAGTACTGTATGAGGAGGGTGGACGTGGAGGTCACACTGTTGCTGTAAAAATCCCACTATAGGGACCTGGACTTCTAAGCAACGGAAGTTTGGAACCAAAATGTTGACACTGGCATTGTGAGCACGTGTGAACATACTCTCACTTGGTTACGTGTTTAAGCGTCTTGTTGATCCTTTAGAAAGTTCTTGGTTCATTTCTAGCAGACATCAGTGGACTCAGGGAAAGCCATTTCCGAGAGTCTTCTGCGTTCCAGCTCCCACTCAAAGCCTGGGTTTCCTCATCTATGAGATGGGGTTAAAGCACCTCCCTTTCAGGTTTTCCCCACTGGATTAATGGGCTGCATCTGACCAGGAGGTTTCAAGTAGATGGGTCTGAAGGTTTTCAGAAGCCCCGTGAAAGGGTGAGGTTACTTTGAAAGGGCCCTTTAGGCTGTCTCAGGCTGGACCTAGGGTGGATGCTTGCCAGATGCTGGCCTGAGGCTGCAGGCCCGAGGCTGGGGAAGGAGCAGTCCGGGGTCGCCCCAGGCTTTGGGCAGCATCTCCCTGCTTCCTCTTTTGCGGTGGGAGAAAGTCCCTTAAAGCATGTGTGTGAGCTGAGTGTCTCGGACTGTCTTCCCTGGCTGCTGGAAGACCACCTTGTTTATGGGACCCCTCTCCCCAGATATGTTAGGGAACCTGCAGAGAGGTGCACTTGTTACAGATCGCTCCTAGTGCCCACAACTCAGCTCAGGATAAGCCCTCAGCCACTTGATTGATTTGTCCCGTAAGTGTCCATGAGCACCTAGTATGTGGCAGGCAGGCTGCAAGGCCTTAGCTCTAGAGCAGGGAGCAAAACAAGGTCCCTGCTCTCACAGAGCTGATTTTCCAGTGTCGGGAGGCAGGGAAGAGGGACATGTCAGGATATAAAGAAGAGTTCTCTGGACCAGGCTCTGAGGGGGAGTTGCAGCAGCAGGCTGACAGGGGGAGCACTCTCCGGAGACCTGTGAGCAAGTCAGGAGGGCACGACTGGTCAGAGCTGGGGGGCCTTTCAGAGTCATCCCAAATTGAGGCCAAGTTGGGGGCCTTGAAGTCCCACATCCATCGTTGGCCACCGGCCGCCACCTGGGAGGAGGTGAAACCTGGGGTGAGGCAGCTCCCTGGGGACCAAGGGCAGCACCCAGCAAGGGATACAGTGTGAGCCATCAGCAGCTGGGGATGGGGTATTTACCTCACTGGGTGAGGACTCCGTGAGAAGGTAACATTTGAGTAGAGACCAAACGAAGTGCGGGGCAGGCCAGGAACAGAGCGGAGGAAAGTGCCACAGCTCTGAGATGGGCGTGGGGTGGGTGTGTCTGTGGAATGGAAAGGAGGCCGGGAGGCCCAGGCTCCATCGCCAGATCCCCACCCCTCCCCGGCCTATAACCACCAGCCCTCCCTCCTCTGCAGCACTTGTCCAACTGGCCTTGTCTTCAGCAGGAGGAGTCAACAGTCTATATGGAGAGTCTGTTAGAGCCATGAAACAGCTGAAAAGCTGGGAGGGACTTAGGGGGCAGAGTGAGTTGGTTTTACCCCCAGCTCTGCCCTTGAAAAGGGGCTTGTTTTCCCTTCTACCTTTGACCTAAGATCCCAGGAACCAGTACCTCATCCAACACATGCAGCCACCTATCCTTCCCCCAGCTCATTTGCACACTTCCAGTGATGGGGAACTTACTACCTTTCAGTGCAGCCTTTCATTCTTTAATGGCTCTGGCTGCTAAGTGTTCTCACACCTCAGAGGAATGTCTTCCTATAGCTTCAACTCCAGGGTCCCAGCTCTGTTCTCTGGGGCCCCACAACCCATCCGATCAGGGGACTGCCCAGTCAAGATTTGAAGGTGGGGATTATAGGTCTCTAAGCCAAATAACCCAGTTATTACCTCCCACTGAACCTCTAACCCAGTCCCCTCCTCAAAGACCTGCTGAGAAGGCCAAACCAGCCCTCCCCAGGGCCTCATATGAGTGAGGTAAAGGCAACTCTGGGGGTGCTGGGGGGCCACAGGCTGAGGTGGGATTTTAGGGCACCTGGTGTCCTCCCCCAGCAGAGCTGGGCACAGCAGGCTCTCATTACAGGCTGGCAGGCCCTTTGCTTCCTCTCTGCTGGGGCCCCCATGACCTGGGTTCCCTCTCCCATCTGTGCCCGAGTCCTGCTCTGGGGAGCATGGGGACAGCAGGGGTACTGAGTGGATGCTAGCCAGTCACCTCCATCTTCTCCTTTGCCCAGTGTCAGGCCGGCACAGGGCAGGTGCTCACTGCTGGTGGAACAAACGCCTCTTCAAAATCCTTAGTGCAGGTCACAGCCTGCATCTCCTCATCTGACAGTGATGTTTTCCAGTAGTTAAAAGGTGTCTGTGCTGAGGAAGAGACTAGGAAACCTGGTTCCCAGATGAGGGAACGGCAGATGGAATCTTCTAGACCCTCCCAGCTATTCCCCATCACATCCATTTAGGCTCTCCCCAAACGAGTAACAGTTCCACTAACAGCTAACACTTCTACTCTTACTATGTAAAAGGCACCGTTCTAAACACTCCACAAATGTTAACATCCTCACAACCACCACTATAGGTAAACTGTTACCCCCATTTTATAGTTGAGGAAACTGAGGATAGAGGTATAAACTAATGTGCCCACAACCACCCAGTAAGCAGTGGCAAAGGCAAGGTCTGAAACCGGTTCCTTCAGACCTTGTAAAGGCAGACTGAGACCACACTTTACTTCAGACACCATGTGTTTCCCTCCCTTTCTTCTGCAGACCTAGATGAGGGTCCCAGATCTCCAGGGAATCAGAACGTTCTACTTTCTAAATGTTCAAATCATCATCCACCGATGCTGACTCCCCCCGCCCCAGTTCTCAGTAGTTCTTGCCTAGACGGTGGCTGGAGCTGGGTTTCCCCACATCTGTCCAGCCCCATCCAGCTGTCTTCCAGGATGCGGCCTGGACTGTTTTCTAAAATCCAAGTTGGACCGTGCTACTCTTCAAATCCTTCAAGGGCTCCCCATTGCCTTGGAGGTGAAAAAATGAAACTCAGCCTCCCTGTGGTGCAGCACCCTAGGACCTGTGGGGCAAATTCCAGAAAGCAGGGCATGGCTGCAGCGCACAGGGTCATCCTAGCCATCCTAGCTGAAGCTGACTCTCCACTGGAAACACACAGTGCCCCAGGAACCTTTTCTGACTTCCAGAAAAATAAGAGATTCTGGCAAACCAAAATGTCTTCTCAAGATGAGAAACCAAAACTGCCTTTCAGGATACCCTCAAATATTTGAAGTGAGATGATGTTCCCCCCTCCCAACCCACCTTCCTCAACTCTCCATAGAAAATGCAGAATTAACATGCCCAGGAAAAGAAGGCTGATGCCTGAAACACAAAACAAAATCCAGTTAGGCGCCAGAACAAAAACTCTGCCCAACCAGTCGCCTGGCAGTTTGTAATCAGTATAATAAACTCCAACCCACGTTCCCCCAAACATGTCAGGAAGGGCTGCGGAAAAAAGATGTCCCTTTAATAAAACGTTATCAACATATATCGTACACAAACTACAATGTATCATAATTACTTTTTTTTTCCTCTCTTAATTCAGAACCAGACTACAAGGTAAGAAAAAACACAGAAACAGCTACAATGTTCCCAATAATCCGCACAAGGTCTTTTTTCAGGCAGATGATATCTCACATAATATGATATACATGGATCAGAAGGGAGGGAAGAAAACAAAGACCAGCTACAGGGGAGCGGGGAGGAGGGTGTAAATGTACAAAGAATTCAGGTGTCTTCAGGGCAAGACACAGAGGTTTCAATGGGGGTGTGGTGAGGTGAGGGAGGCCATGAGTCACCCCTCCTGGGAGGGGACAGGCTCCACTGTCGAGTTTGTTGGTTTTTGAAAATAAAAACAAGACCGGAAACAGCACATCTGTTTGGTTGTTGGTGCCCCCTGCCCCTCACAGCTATTCCAAAGTCTTTCCATCCAGTTCCAAGCATATACAGAGCAATTCTGGTCAATATCCCATCTTTGAAAAAGGAAGAATCAAGAGGAAAAAACAAAAGAAAGCCCAAACTCCAGCCCTACACTGCCCGCACACACGATGGGGACGAGGTGAGGGATGAGAACTCGGAGGTCGCAGTTTCCATGTCCCAGGTCATAGCCATCCTGTTGGGGGCGGCCTCCCCAACTCTGCTCCAGGCCACCGCCCCGCTGGCAGGATTCTCGCTGGGAAGACTGGGGTGGGGGCTGAGGGCTGGAGGGCAGGGAGGTCCAGAAGAGAGAGGAGGAAGCAGTCCTGGGAACACAGTGCATGCCACCGGGTCACAGCGCATCTCCGCTGGGGTGGGATCCTGAAAGCGGTCTGTGGTCTGGCCCCTCCGGCCACATAATGGGGGAAGGGGGTCTGGGGTCCAAGTTGTGCAGCTGCTGTCGCCACCTCGCCGGGAGAAACCAAGCAAAAACAAAACAGTTTTCTGCCCCTCCCTTGCCCGTCAGCACAAACCAAAACCCCAAGTGGAAAGGGTAACTCCTTTTTTCTTTCCAAAGAAGGCCTTTTGAAGGAAACCACCGATTGTTAAACTGCCCAGTTTATTATAATAATAATTATTATTTTTAGATGGCTACAAAGACAGGTGAGACCTCACACCTAGACTAGTTTTCCTGGTGGAAGGGCTTAGGTACAGACGGACAACAGGGCTTGGTGTTTTTTTTTTTTTGTCCTTTTTTCATTTTTTTTTAAAGAAGAAAGCAAAGAGATTGGGGTGGTTGGGGGGGCTTGCTAGAAGCTTCCATTTTTAAAAATTTTTCCCCAAAAAAATCCCCCCTGAAAACAAATTAAAAAATCCCAACAACGGTAAAACCCCAAACAAAAAACAACAAAAAAGTGTCATGTACATAAAAGGTCCTTTCAGGGAAGGGCAAGGGGTGGGATTTCTCTGGTCATTGACTTGAAATATATTTTTATTTTGAATTTTGTCCTTCATGTTTTATGGAATAAAAAGTTCGGCCTTTTTATTGCATGAAACTAAAATTGGGAAGGGTGGGGAGTGGAGGGGAAGGTGGGGATTGAGGGGGAGCAGGAGACGCCCCTCCCCCAGCTCCTGGGTAATGACACCTCACTTCTTCTTGCATAATTTCTGGCATCTTCCCGCCTGCAATGCCGGCTCTCTCAGCGTCTCGGAGAAGAGGAGGGGGGAATCACACACTCATCGTCATGCTTGGAGAATACTGGAAGGGGAAAAGCAGAGAAGGGGGGTCTGAGAGCCTCGTGGAAGTCTGAAGGCACAGAGCTGGACAGGATCCATCTGCGGGTGGCTGGCTGAGTTGTGATGGCGCTGGGTGGGCAGGGGGTTGGCAGGGCCAGGAGGCAGGGGTTAGGAGCCACCTCTCAGCACCAGCCTGTGCCCGTCTGTCAGGAACTATGGGAGCCGACTTGCCTCCCCTGCCCCCTTTCCCTCTCCAAACCATCACTTCTTTCCAGGTGAAGCAGCAGCAGCCCCTGCCCTCCTCCCATGGGGCCCCTGACTGCAGAGAACTGGGGTCTGACAAGCCGGAGCATGGCCAGGGTGCCCTGGGGTGGGAGTCGGTCTGGGGTTTTCAAAAGCTACCTAACCACGGTCATTCCTTCAAATGAGATTGTAAATAGAAACCCAACGTGGAAAAGTAGAAGGCCAGCTCCTCTGAGTTAAGATCCCAGGAAATCACTGGTGGCAGGAACTTTCCTCCCCAGCACAGGTAAAAACAGACCCCCGGGGACAATGACCCAGTGGGCCAGAGCCGGGGCCTCCTGAGTCCCAGCTAGGGCTTTTCCAGCCACATCAGCTTAATCAACGCTGGAAGCACTGTGCCTGCACATGGACGCCCGGGAGAGGACCCCGCCGGTGGTCAGATGCAGGTGACAGCAGTCAGCACCAGGCAGCAGTGGGGAAGGGAGGGCTCTGCACTGTCTGGAAAGGCCCAAAACACGGCTGCCAGAACACCGGCCCACTGGGATATGGTGATGCCCAGGGAGGAATGAGGGTGGCGGGGGTACACTCACATTGTCATTCTGGAAGGAGTGGAGGAAGTTCCCTCCTAGCTCGCCGTCGTCTCGAGGGGTGCCTGGAGGATTGCTAATGCCACTTATGTTGTTAGGAGAATTCTGCAGAGAGAGCAGAGGAGGTGAGCCCCTGTGCCCCCCCGCAACCTGCCACCCAAACTGGGAGAAAGGCTTCCTGGGTGGTGCTGTCAGGGAGGAGACACACTCACTTTTGGAAGTCCATCTATGTCACCTGACCCTGGAAGGAAAAAAGAACCCAGTTCAGTTTCATGCCCACTCTTCTGTGCAGAGGCCTTCACACCCTTACACCCAACCTCGAATATTTCTGCAAAAAGGATGTTCTACCCAGGCAATATCTTTCTCTTGGGCTCTTGCTGTGTGGACCACGCCTAGTTGAGCCAGGAGCTGAGGCAGAGAAAGCTTCCCGGGATGGTCAGGTAGGGCTGGACAGGGTGCAGCGCTACAAGGTCGGGACACTGACTTACCTAACGAGCCGTTCATGTGGTGTGGCTCCATGCCGCCCATGCCTCCCATTGGGCCGTCCGAGCCTGGACCCATCGGGAACTGGGGGAAAAGCAGAGCGTGGCAGCTGAGCGGGCTCTCGGCGAGACTGGCAGGGCTCCCACGCCCCTGCACAAGAGCACTCTCCCACACGCCTGGGCATTTAACACCAGGAGGCCAGAGCTGGCGCCTCCCCCGTGGCCCCTGGGACTGTGAGGGGCAGAGGTGCTCAGCCCTCCACACCAGGAGAGGACACAAACCTGGAGGAGGAAAGGGACTGCCCTGGGTCACCCGGAGGCAGCTCTCCCATCAAGCCTCCTGGATCCCATCCTTGGGCTCTTTCCATCCCTGGGGCAGCGTGCAGAGCTCACCAGTCAGAACCCCAGACAGACAGACACAGATGGAGTGACCGACTGTGTCAGGCCAGGAAACAAATATATGAATGCTTTTCCTCCCCATTCTACAGATGAGAGAACTGAAGCACAGAGTGGGCATGCCTGGCCCACAGTCTCCCAGGCAGGAGATGGATGAGCTGGGACTGGAACCCAGGCAGCCTGGCCCTGGAGCCATGACACTAGCCTCCTCCAAGCTCCTCCTCAGAAATGAGTATGTTTCTTGGGGCAGGAGGTGATGAGGTCAGGTTCACTGAGCAGTGAGGTGGGGGTGTTGGGGCAGCTGGGGTGTCAGTGACAGGAGTTCGCTCCTTGGGACTACATGGGGGGAGCTCACTAATGAGCAGAACTGACCGCAGACAGATCAGAGACCAGACGTGCAATTGGCTCTACCAGCCCCCCAAGGCCTGTCTGGAACTGTCACAACCATCTCAGAAAGAAGCAACCAAAGGCCAGAGGTCACATCACATGGCCACCAAGGGATGGCTGAGCCCAGTTTGGAGAGCCAAGGCCCGGTGATACAGATCAAACACCAGGGTGGACAGAGGATGGAGGTGGCAGAACAGAGGACTGTTTGGCATCTGGCCTGTGCTGGGCACTGAGGACAGAGCTGAGTCACACTTAGGCCTCAGCTTGGAAAAGGAACTCAGAGCCATAAACACCCAACTACCCCACAGGACAGATGTGCTAAGATCCAAAGAGAGCTGCAGACTAAGCATGGCTGGAGCTTCAGAGAGAGGCACTGGAGAAAGGGCAGAGAAATCAGAATAGGCTGTATGGAGGAGGTGGCAGAGCATCAAAACTGAGGGATAGAATTTAGACAGGCAGAAACAGGTCATGGACTCATTCTCAGCAGGGGTCCTGCCTGAGCAGAAGTAAGAGGGCTCCTAGCAGGTGGCAGCACAGAGTGGCTGGAGCAGGGACCAAATGACGCAACTGCAGGGGCAGGGCTGGGGCCGAGCCGCTTCCTCACTCCTGCTGCCTCACATACCCTGTGCAGCATCCTCGCCTTCCCACTGGCCTCCCAGCACTGCTCACAGACTGTGGGGCACATTTTGCCATCTGGCAACAAATTTCACGCTTATTAATCCAAGTGACATGAGGATGAGGGTGACCAACTTTTCAGGGAACCAAGCCTGGACACAGCCATACCAGACCAAAAAAAAAAAGAAAAGAAAAACCTCAAGATGTGATTAATATAATGTTCAGTTATGCACGTGTATTATTACTGTAACATATATATTTGAAAGGTATTTTAAATTATATATTATTGTGTATTTTTGGTATTTTTAAGTTTTATTGAGATACAATTCACATACCACACAACTGATCCACTTAAGAGTACACAATTCAGTGGTTTTTGATATATTTACAGAGCTGTGCAGCCATCACCACAATCAATTTTAGAACATTCTCATCACCCCCAAAAGAAACCCTGTACCCAACAGCAGTCACTCCTCAAGCCTAGAACCCCCAGGTCCACACCACCATTAATTTATTTTCTGTCTCTACAGATTTAGCTACTCCGGATACTTCATGTAAATGAAATCGTGTATGTGACCTTTGTGGCTGGCGTCTTTCGCTCAGCATGTTTCCAAGGTTCACTCACGCTGCAGAACGTATCATGTACTTCTTTCCTTCTTATGGCCAAATAATATTCCACTGTATGTATGGACCACATTTTATTCACCTATTCATCAATGGACATTTAGGCAATCTCCACTTTTTGGTACTTATGACTAATACTGCTGTGAACATTTGTGCACAATTACTGTGTGGACGTTTTCATTTCTCATTTCATTTCCAATGAGTGGAACTGCAGGGTCACATGGCAACTGCTGAACCCTTTGAAGAACTGCCAGACCGCTTTCCATGGCAGCTGCGCCCTTTACGTTCCCACTGGTGACTCTGAGGGTTCCAGTTTCTTCCCATCCTCGCTAACACTGGCTATCACTGTCTTTGATTCTAGCCATTCTAGTGGATGTGACATAGTATCTCGTAGTTTTCATTTGCATTTCCCTAGTAACTAATGACACCGAGCATCTTTCCACACGCTTATTGGCTATTTGTACATCTTTGGAGAAAGGTCTGTTCAGATCCTTGGTCCATATTTAAGCTGGGTTGTCTTTTAAATTATTGTATTTTAAGAGTTCTTTACATATTCTGGATTCAGACACATGACTTGCAAATATTTTCTGTGGGTTGTCTTTTTACTTTCTTGACAGTGTCCCTGGAAACACAAGTTTTAAAATTTTAATGAAGTCCAACTCAGCTTTCTCTTGTCACTTGTGCTTTTGGTGTTGGATCTAAGAAGGCTGTGCGTAACCCGGGTCCCAAAGATTTATTCCTACATTTTCTTCCAAGTGTTTTATAGTTTAAGCTCAGACATTTCAGACTAGGGCCTACTCTGGGTTAATTTTTGCGTACTGTCGCAAGGAAGCAGTCCAATGTCACTCACCTGCGTGTGGACAGCCAGTTGTCCCAGCACCATTTGTTTATTCTTATTATTTAGTTTTCTGTTACACATATGCTATTAATTAAACAAAACAACAGTCAAACTAGTTAACATTGGAGGACTAACTAAACAAATGACATTTGTTACATAAAAATGTAACATTTTTATGTTTTTGTCTTCTGCCATAGTAAATTATTTTAACTCTTGGACATTTAAATTTTGGAGACTATATTACTGTGTATTTATTAAAATACATAAATGTAAGATTTTTTTTAAGAGAGAACCTAATACTATAGGACTGATTAAACAAATGTTACCTAGTTTTTAAAAAATGACATTTTTTCCTGTCCTGTATCACAATAGGCTACTTTTGCTCTGCTTCCTTTTTAAATTTTTTTTTTAAAAGATGAAAAAAAAAGTTTTAGGGAAGGGTATATAGCTCAGTGGTAGAGCGCGTGCTTAGCATGCAGGAGGTCCTGGGTTCAATTCTTGGTACCTCCTCTAAAATATAAATAAACCTAATTGTCCCCCCCCCAAAAAAAATTATGAACAAAATGCTAGTGTTGCTTCTTTCACAGGGTAGATGCCTGGGATGATCCATTCAAGGACGAGTCAGTCCAACCTGACAACGCCTACATCCTTTGAGTATCTTCAAGAACACGAGTGGTGCCTACCAAGGCCGCATTTCTGGATCAGACCAAGCCAGTCTGTGAAGACGTGGCCAGAGCAGACTCTAGTAAAGCTCCTGGGGACCCACCCTGCTTTCAGGGGTGCAATGAGGCAATCGGTGCTTGCTTTTCCACTAAGCTTCTCTGAATAGCTGCAGCCTCTGGGACACCCTTCTTTCTCTTCATGTAGTGGCAAAACTGAACACAGAACTGAGTGGAGAATTCACCGACTTGCCGCTCTGCTTTGAAGCCGGGCTGTCAGTCCGATGTGCCAACACCAAACTGTCCTCCCCACCTCTGCACACAGGGCGCTTAGGACTTCACTTACGCGCACGGGGTTTTGGACCTGTAAGAACTCACTTCCAGCTCCCCAGAGATGTCCATCCACATGGTATCTACACACTGGTGTTGGGAGACCAGCCGCCTGTCAGGCCCTTTTCATCTAGTTCTTCAGACAGGCAACGCCTGTCATCCATGCCCGTCATTTCTACGCAGATTAAGCCCACTGGGTGTCATTACTCATGAAACCACTCTTTCTCAGGGAAAATGGTTTTAAAGTACAAAGGTAATTTGAGCTTGTGAGATCCAAGCTAGATTTTAAATAAGTTAGTTTTTTTTTTTTTTTAAAGATTATTCCATTTGCTTTATTTGGCGGCGGGGGGAGGTGGGAGTTGGGGACAGAGGTAATTAGGTTTATTTATATTTATTTATTTTTTAATGGAGGTACTGGGGCTATACTCTCCCCACCTCCAATTATAGTTTTAATAAAGAAATTGAGAAAGTCCTGTCTAACTTGGCTGCCCTTACTGGTGACGTTTGAGTTCTCCAGCAATCTCACGTCCAAAAAGCAAGCCATTACTTTGACTGTATGAAGCTTTGTCACAACCCCACCCAGAGACCCCGAACAGCTCAAGGGCAGTACACTCATCCTCATCCAGACTCCTTGTGGCCTCTTTAAAGATCATCAAACAATTTTGGAGAAACAGCATCGACATTTCTATTTTACTGTTAACTCCATTCTCCATTCTCATCTCATTGCAGCTACAAATGAGAGAAGAGCTTCACAGCAGGCTGATGTTTTAACATCTTCTCTATGGCCAGCAACAGCGACAGCCGTCCAGCAAGTGCGTGTCTGAGGCTCTCCCCATCTCTCTCAAGTAAAAAAAATCTCCATAAGCGCTTCCGCACGTTTTGAGCAAACTGACAAGTGACCAAAACCTTTCATTATGAAAGCCTGATTGTCACAGGTAAGCAAATCACACCCCTTTGCAGCAGTGCTGGGGACAAGGTATGTGGGACACCTAGCAGGTAAGATTATTGACTAAATGAAATCTGCCAAACTAACTGTACTGTCTGCCAAATGTGCAGATAAACGAGCGAAGTCTGGATTGTATTTGGACAAGAGAACAATCATCTTTTGTTTGTTGTCTGCAGTTTCATTAACATCTTCATCATAGAAATCAAGATGATGATTTGAAGTTACAGTTTTCAAGTCGAAGTACCTAAAAGCTGGGGAGATGGTTTTGTTGCCAGGATTTGATGCACCACATGCTAGGAAGCTCCCTGACTGCTGGGAAGATGTGACAGTCAGCTTCACCCCGTAAAGTACCAACACACTCGTCACCAAAATGGCCCATCCGCAGGACTTAGTTGCAGCCTTGGAGTCAGGAAATGTAACCTTCTCAGTTCACGGAGCCATTGAGGGACCGACATGGTGATGGTGTTCGTTCAAAGGCATGCCGGGGCCAATGTAGCAGCTGCTATTTCGGACTAAGCGCTGGCATCTCTTTGGAGGGCACACAAAACTTCTGATTGATTTAGAAGGATGTGCCTGTCTCATCCCAGACTCGTGCGGTTCCATCTGCGATGCGAGCTCACACCCCCCTCCCTCCACACTGGGCTGCACGCTCCGCCTCGGCTGTCTGCCTCCCTAACCCAGCTGCAAGTGTCCTCCCACCTGCCATTCAGCCCTTTGTTTTTTAGTGACGTCAGGGTCACGCTGGTGCTGGTGTTCTCATCGTTCTCACTGTCAGTATCTGAGCTCTTAGAAAATTTGGTCACGATACTCACAATGTGAAAAATGAAACCTGCGCTCTCTTTGGACACAAAGCACAACAATTAAGCCTCAGGCAGAGTCAAAGGCAGACTCCGTCAGGGCCCAGAGGCAGCGTGCTGAGCCCCACCCCTCGGAGGGATGCAACACTGAGAGCCACAGGCATGGCTGCCGGCATTCATGGTTGGGGAAATACAGCGATGGCAACCATGGGAAGAGGGGAGTCTCTGCCATTCTCCTGCCCTCCGTTCTGTCTTTGGGGTTGCTATATGGGTCTTATATTTTTCTGCTCAACCTATTGCCAAAACCCAGGACTTTGTGTGTCCTGGGAAGTCATCTCCTGGGACAAAGGGCTTTTGATACTAAAACCCCAATGATCGGTGCCCCCAGGGAAAGGCAGTGGTGATGGGAGGTGCTGGCTGCCCAGGAGGAGAGGGAGAAGGTGGTGGAGCAGCAGGCGAGGAGTGCAGTCCCCACACTTCTCAGTCATGTGATGGGGGAAAGGCCCATCCTGGTACTCCCAGGAGGCAGGCCAAAAGACCTCACCCAAAGGCTGCCAGAGGATGAAACACGTGTGGTGTCCAGCATGGCGCAGCCCACCATCAAGGTCTGGTACAAAGGGTGATTTGGAAGCCACATCAGGAACCGAACCAGCAGAACAAACAGAGCAGCCCTAAAGGCCCAAGCCATCCTTGGGGTCACAAGTATCTGGCTCTGCAGTCCACAGGATAATTGGTTTGGTCACACGACAGCCTCCTTTCCAGACACTGAGCTCCCTGAGGGCAAGGCCCCCACCCTGCGAGAAAGGGTTGTCTGTGGGTCAGACCGAGAGCTCCCAGCCAGGAGAGGGAGACAGGCTGCAGCTGTACAAAAGTCCCACCCAACACAGGACGCGGGAACACACGAGCAACTGGGTGCGCAGGAATCAGAAAAAGTGGAATGAGCTACACCACCATTGGGCGTTAGAACTTTGGGAGGCCGAGAAGGGAAGGCATGCCTCCTAGATGAGGGACGGGCATGAGAGGAGGCAGAGGGCTCCCAGAGGCACAGGGCAGGCAGGTCCCCGGGGACCTCCACTCGTAGCTCCATAGCCAAGGAAACAGACCAGAGACGGTGAGGGATGGCCCAGGAGCACAGCCAGTCAGCCGAGCAGGGACCAGCCCAGACCCACCCGCAGCCGGTGCTCTTCCTCACCAACACCCCCGGGGCCGGAGGGGGGGGTCCCCAAGTGAGGCTAGGTGCCTGCCTCTGACCAGAGGGGTGGGAATCACTCCATCTCCTTCTCTCCCGCCCCCTGCCAGCTATGAAATGGGAACCAAGTTGCCCAAGAGTTAATCACTTTTCTGACAGTTTATTTTATTCATCTTTGGTAACAAATGGCTGAAATCAATTAAACTTGCTTTCCCCTCAGCTGATGAAGTTAATTATGATTTGTTATGGTATCTGATATGTAAATTATTAGAAAGCAGACTTACGTTGGACCGGCTGCCTCCAGGCGGCACCGGATTAATCATTGTGTAGATGTTGTCACTGGAATTTGTTGAATCTGTAGAACAGTGGAAACCCGCAAGTCGGGGTGATTAATTCATTTCTTAATTAAAACAAACTCATGGCACTTGAACTCATTCTTTTGTATTTTATCACCTAAAATTTCCTCTAAGTACCACCATTTTCTGGTTAATTTGTATTTAATGAAGATTCACAAAGTTTTTAATCACAGAAAATTCAGCTGTGAAAACCACTCAACCCTGAAACTAGGGGTTTCAGGGTGCCTGGACAGCAGCGTGGACACAGCAAAGGGGATTTATTGGTTCAAATTCTCGTCTCCCCAACCCCAAACCAAATCTGGTCCCCAGACGCTGCCTGGGACAACGCTGGGGCAGCCAGACCACCACCTGTGCTCTCCTCCAACCCACCCAGCAGTTTTAATCAAATCGGGAAAGAGAAACACCACAAATTACCCAGGGGCCACCCTGCCAAGCTGATGGGGCAGGAGGAAGAGGCAGGGATGGGGCTGGAGACGCATTAACATATGGAGTGGTTTAATGTGACCTAGTCTGAATGTAGGTCATGCAGCTCATAAAAATGCAGCAGCAGAAAGAGGGAGCCGGAGCGGGAGCCAGAGTATCACGGTCGCAGCCAGCTCCACCCCTGCAGCTGAGCAGCCTCCCTGTTATGGGGAGCTGAGGAGGGGGAGGGAGAGAGGGACCCCTGTCTCCCCAATTAGCCAGGAAAGTCTCCTTAGGAAATCAGCTAACATGTTTATAGCAGGAGCAGGCACCGTATTTCTTGGGCAGGAATCCAACCACCCCTCACTTGTTATTTCTGGGGCGAGTCAAGACTTTATATTGGATTCCTTCTAGTTGGTGGTATGCTATTCTTAGCTGGGAAAGAAACACAATTGTGATGCTGTCTGTGTGTGTATGCGTGCACACACCCATGTGTGTGCACACATGCCATCTTCTGATTAAAGAAAAGGGGAGGAGGGATCTCTGATACAGAGGAGCAGAAGCCAAGAGCCCTGGACATTCCAGAGGCACCATGCTGTAGAGTCCTAGCCCCAGGATGCCAGAAACCAAAAGCCCCCTTTCAGTAATCTAGAGAAATGACAACCAGACCAGGATTCTCTCTGACCAGTGGAAGCTGAGAATGGTGAGGCCCCTCATTCCCCATCTTGTTTGGCCCTGCCCTTTAACCGGAGATGAGGAGTGACCCAGCTGAGGCCACATGGCAGGCTGGTGGCACCAGAGGCCTCATGCCTCCTAAATCCCTGAATCCAAGATGCCAGGTGGGAGACACACTGCCCAGGAAGAGTGGCTGCCAAGCCCCGACTCCGCACCTGGACCCCTCCAGGACTCCCTGCTCCCCCAGCAGCACCCGCTATCCCAGCCCTCTTACCTGCAGGACTAGGCATGATAGGTGTTCCTGGGGGGCCGCCACCACCAGGGGGTCCCTGAAGGTGAGATAAAAACTGACATCAGAAACCAACAGTAACGACAAACATGGGGAGAGGTCACAGAGCTCCAGCCACGTCAGAAGCCAGTACTCACCCAGGGCCCAGACCAGCATTCAGCTCTTGCTAAACCTCCAGTGTTCATGCAGGGCCCAGGTGTTTAAGGCTTGGGGGACGTGGAGGCCCCCTTTCCTTTCTTTAAACCAAGAGGCAGCTGTGGGCATGCACATGTGCTCACAAGCATGACAACTGATGGAACCAGGGCCTGTGGTGGAAGCCAACAGGCTACTGGGGGGTCAGTCCCCCACATAGGGATCCCAACTCTGGGTCTTGTTTGGAGACTTCTGGGCCCCCAGAAGGTACCTGAACACTGACAGCAAGTTCTAGCACAATTTGGAATCTGTGCTCAGATTGGGTTTTGAAAAGAAAGAGATGGAGGCCCCAAGCAGCTCTCTTGAACACTCAGGTACATGGGGCTGGACCCACGGTGCCCCAGACCCGCACACACTTACCACGTAGGTACCGGGTGATGAGGAGGAGTATGGAATCTAGAAACAAGAGGTGGGGAAGCCACGTATCAGAAACCCCACCTCCAACAGGCATGCCCTTTGCCTTCCAAATCCTCCTGGGGACACAACCCCACCCTTGATGGGAAAGACACTGAGCCACCTGGAGAGTGTTTCTAGGAAGGTCAGGGATATGAACAAAGTCCAGTTCCTATACTGAACTGATTCCAAGAGCCTTGGCAGGGAGCCTTAGGGGCCTATGGGCACAGAAGACCCTCCTGTTCGAGGACAGGAAAGTGAGAGCTTGGCCCCACGCCCCGGCCTCCCACCCAGAACTGTGTGCGCTGAGCCCCTTCCCAGATCTTTCACTGGAGCGCTGGAAGCCAGGCCTGCCGGGAAGAGATCGGCAGGAGCTCAACGTGGACGGTGCTCCGAGCGCGGCTCCCAGCTCACCCCTAAGCTTCCGCAGAGCAGACGGCAGAGCCCCTGATGGCCCCAAGTCTCCCCTGACAGGTAGGCTTCTCCTTGGAGGCATCAGGCAGAATCTTGCTGCCTTCCACTCCCCATGACATGGCCAAACTGGGGACGGGAACCACCCTGTACCCTAGAACCCCATCTCTAGCAAACAGCAACCCCCAACCTGGGTACTCACTGAGTTAGCACTGTTAGGATTGGGCCAGGGTCTGCCAGCTCCCGGGCCCCTGAGAGAGGGAGAGAGAGATGGGGACAATGAAAAAGGTGCCATAACCACTAAGGGGGTTGTGCCAGGGGCAGAACAAGAGGGCTGAAACCACTGATAAGGACAGTCCTAGGGCTGTTCTGGGTAATAACGCATAGTTCCATGCGCAGAAATCTACAAACTCCTGCAAATTATATATAAAACTTGTGAAGAATAATCACATTTCCTCCGCATGTGCATTTTCCTAAGAAGGGAACACACAGATTCTTACAGGGATCCACCATCACAAAGGGGCTAAATCACTGAAACACTGGAACAGTGATCAACGTACAGAGGTTCAAATCTTGACCCTGCCACTTAGCGCTGCGTGAGGCTCTCTGTGCCTCAGTTACTTCATCTGTCCATGGGGGATAATAAGCACCTCACCAGGGTTATTATGAAGATTTGGTGAGTGAATCCCTGCAGCAAGCTCGGAATTGTGCCTGGCACGGATAAGCACTACATGAGGCATGAGAGGTCTCATCACCAGTGTGGCGTGGACTCTGAGCCACCAACAGGGTCGTTTTTGCCTTACATGTTAATCCCGGGCATGGCGGGGCCGAGGGAGTTGGGTGGTGGTCTCATGCCGCTGCCGTAACTCTGCAACGATAACCAAGGGTCAGTCTATGAGAAGGAGAAGGGGAACCAGAGAGAGGAGGAGGGAGGAAAAACAAACAGAACATAAGCAAGAGGGTTAGTCTGTGAAAAGAATCTGATGAGAAAGTAATACATTCATTAACAAAAATTGGGGGGGGTGAGAACCAATGACAGGACCATGATGATAAGCCAGCACAGAGGGACAGTCACAGCTTTAAATGCATCTTCAGGGGCTGCAGGATGGGTCTCTCAAAATCATAGGGGCTCCAGCATGGCGCTCATGATGCACCTGCACCTTGGCCTCAGGCAGGAAAGGGGAACAGGCTCCATAACAGAACCGGCTCGTGACTACCACCCACCTTAGAAACTCTGGGGAAGAAGGAACTGCCGGCAGGTTGCAGGCAGGGGTTGGGTCTGAATGTGGAAGGGGTCCAGCATGTACAGAGCCCACCCCGCTCCAGGTCTGGGTTATCCCCCAAACCCACCCCAGGGTCAAGTCATTTGATTCACGTGGGGCCCTCACCAGGCACACTGATGGAGGAGGAGGAGGAAAGCTCACTCTCTGCTCAGGGGAAGCACCCTTCTGTTTAAGAGAAGAGTCTACACAGAGCTTGGAAACTTGCAAGAGTCCCAGCTCAGCTCGATACAACCCACCAAGGCAGTGGGGTGGGTCACAAGAGCGCCTGGACCAGGCATTCTTTTCACCTGGCTCATCTCCTGTTGCTGCCGCTCGTGGACTCCCCTCTTCCAGAGGTATTTTCTTTACAGGGATAAATCTTCCCTTCTGCACTCAGCAGACTCCTACATATCTTCCAATACCCAACTCAAACAGTACCTCCTCTGTGAAGCCTTCTCTGCCCACCCCCTGGGGTTAACTGCTCCATCACAACTACTTCCATAGTGCCTTATAATGTCCTCTCCCCACAGCCTGGAACACACTGGCTTATGATTGTGGCCACATGTCCATCTCTTCCACTGGGCTCTGAGTACCTCTGGAAGGTGGGAGGTCTATCTAAATGATCTTCATAGCCCGTGTCACCCCACACACAAGCCGGCAAAGACTGGGTGCTGAATTATCAACGAAGGAGTGAAGAAGTGAATGAAAAGTAAAACAAGCCTGGTTGTAGCTTGAGCTTCACTTCACCTTTGTAGGAGAATCTGAAAGGAGCAGGTTGGTGGAATTTTAATGCAAAGGAACAATCAGCATTAGCTGTTTTTTACTGAACACATAACACATTTTGCATAGTCTCTGGTTTGAACCTTGTAACAATGCCATAAAGCTAGTATTATTCCCATTGTACAGAAGAGGAGACTGAGGGTCTGAGAGGAGAAAGATTTCCCCAAGGTCACAGTCAGCGAATGCCTCAGCTGGGGTTTAAACCTAGATCTGTGAGCCTCAGGGTCTGCACACACTACACCACACATGTGGGCGGCAGGGAGGAGGTGGGAGGAGGCAGATGGGAGAGGGGACACACAGGAGGCTCAACAGCCAGAAGTGACAAACTCAGAGCCACCATCAGGCTGGTGGCAGGTCCTTCAGCCAGGGGCCACCTCTTCTGCTTGGTCACCCAGAAAGGGGCTTGGAGTCTAGAAGATGCCCAGATGGCGTGGACAACAACAGCAGAGCACCAGGCTGGCTGGCAAAGAGCAAGGCCCGGAGTGGGGGGAGGCAGGGGAGGGCGGCCTTGGAGGGCTCCTCAGGGAGCTGGCACGTGTGGAAACGTCCCCTGTGCCTGCTCAGGGCCGAGTCCCTGGGCCGGAAGACGTGCATCTGCCCTCATGGAAACAGTGGCAGGCTCTGGGGATGTGCGAGGCCAGGCCCTCTCTATAGATGGATGCCTTGGGTGGTGAGCAGAGCCCCAGATCTGAGGTCAGAACACAGAGAGCTTGCCCCGGCTCAGCCACTGCTGGTGACAGGGCAGACCACACAGCAGTGCTTACTCCATGTCAGGCTGTGGTATGGGCTTTGTATCATCTACATTTAACCACCACAACACCCCCATTACTATACCCACTTTAAAGATTAAAACACTGAGGCTCAGAAGCTATGCACACAGTTTCAGAGCTGCAACCCCTCTGCTTTGCTACCTTGTCCATGAAACAGGGACAAAGAGCCCCGAGTCTTAAGGGCCTGTGTGAGGATCAAGTGAAATGATGGCTCTGAAGCACTGTCAGCCCATGAAGGTGTGTACCAACGTGGGATGTTATCAGGGCGGACACCAAAGCCCTTAATGCTGCCTTGACTATCACAGAACCTCAGGTCTTAAAGGGCCCTTTCTAAGCCCACGTGCAGTTACTAAATCCCCTGTACAAACCTCAGCCTCACTTCCGCTCTTTCCGAACAGGAAGCTCTCCACCTCCCCGAGCAGCCCACTCCCGGCCAATCAGAAAGGTCTTCCAGATACAGAATGAGATCTCTTTCAGGGGTTGCAGCTGCATCCGGCTACCTCTCACACCCAGGAGAGGCCAGGGTGGAAGGCTGGCCTGGGGGCTGGCGGGAGCCTAGGATGCGGCAGCACACAGAGTGGGGTGGGGAGCAGACATGCAGGGTGCTCGCCCCTGAAAGACGTCTGGGCATGCAGACCCTCGGGGGAGGCTTCGGGTGCACCATCTGCTGTCCCTAACCCTACCCCACCCTTGGGAGCCTGCCCACAGCCAGCACGGCCATTCCCCAAGAGGCAGCAGGACCACCAGATCCTCCCCACTGCAGTGACCCAGATTCCAAGGGCCACTCACATGTCTCCACTTCATAGATCAAGCTAGAGGCCCAGAGAGGCCAAAGACTTGCCCAAGGCCACACAGTAAATCAGGGGTGAAAGTAGGATTGAAAGGTTTCAGAGGGAAGTTTTCAAATCAGAGACAGCAGCCTTTTCAGAGGACAGGAGGGCTTGGAAGCATGCTTCACAGACTCAGCAGAAATGGTTGTCTCTTCTCCCAGCGCCTGCCTGCCCACAGCACTGGGTTCTGGGCTGTGACCACAGCCAGACTCTCCCCCTTCCTCTGCTGTCAGCACTGCCCTGCAGTGACGGGGCAGTTAGAGACACGGGAGGAGTTCTCAGTGCAGCCCTGGGGCCAGCCACATCCAGGGGTGTGTGTGTCTATCTTCCCACACCCCTACCGTGTCCTGACTTGCCCAACACCCTGGGCAGAGGGGTCTGATTCATAGTCAGGAGCTATAAAGGGTCAGGCTCACACTCTCGGTCTCAGTTCCATGTTCTGGGCAGGTTCTGTGGTGACGTGGGAAAGCACAGCACAGCCGGCAGGGGCTGAGGCCTCCCTCTGCTCCCTGGAAACCCCTCAACACAGGGGCTCCTTCTCAATGCTGCCTGGGCCCAGAAGATCAGTCTTTAGGGTGGGTCTGTCAAAGGGGACTCCAAGCTGTCGGGTAGGGGACTAGCCACGTGGCAGCCTGGGCAGTCCCACCGGGAGGCCTCTGAAGGGCCACCATGGGAAGGGCCTCAAGTGGCCCCATTCTGTCCTCACCCAGGCCCTGGTGCTCTGGCCAGGCTCACGATCCATTTCCTTCTGGGGCCTCTGCTCAGGGGCACTGAGCTTGGACTGTCCTGGATCAGCGGGGGGAGGTGGTTTCTTCTGACGGCACAGGACTGTCTAGAGATTGTGGGTTCACCCTTCACCAGACGTTCTCAAATGCAGATAAGCCAGGGCAGCACCGGATCCCAGGCCAGGCTGGCTCCCCCACAACCAGAATGGCAGAAGCGCGGGACACGGCATCTGCAGGGTCTGTCGGGCTGCAGCCCCTGCGCGCGGTGTGTTCTTGCCGCGTGAGCCTGAGGAGCCTGGGCAGTTTCAGCCTCATCCTAACAGGATTCGCTTTTGAAAAACTTAACCAAAAGTTTCCACCTGACACGGGCATATGCATGATTCTTTAAGGAGAGGACACAATTAAGTGGGTCTATTGCCTCCTTTTCAGCACTGGCCATTTCACCAGAACAGAGTAATACCCACCTCAGGCACTGAGGGTTCCTTTGTGACTCTGAAAAGAACTGCTGGATCCTTTGTGACATTGAGGCTAAAATGCAACACAACCTCAAAAACTACGATGTCACTCCATTCAGTTTTGAAATCAAGTAGCCCCAAGACCACACTGCAACTATTCTTTGTTCAGAAAGTTCCAGAGTGGGCCCACTATTAGCAATCTTATTCCCCACTTATTTGCAATAACAGGCGGAAGGTTCCTACCACTGTGTCTTGTCTCAGCACAGCACTGAGCACGCAGTTGTGCTTACTGAAGACTGCCTGAAGGGGCTTGGTCACCTTTCCTAATGGCCCAGGCACAGTAGGGACAGGGCTCCCCCTGAGCCCAGGTTCTAGGGAGGGGATGGGATCCGTGGAACACCCTACAGTGCCTGGTGCTGAGGTCTGTGTCTCACAGCCACTGTTTTTTGCAGCCCCACCGTGAGCCCTATGAGGTCATCACCCAGTCACCTATCTTGCAGATGCAGGACGGGAGGCCAAATGTGGCTGAGCCGTGGCCAGAACAGTTTCCCAGCACTCTAAGCTCATCCTTCTCCTGTCCACTGGGAGTGACCAGGGCAGCACCCTCAGTGGACAGAGAGAAAGAGCTGGGGGTGGGGGGTAGGGGGAGCCTGAAGGTCCAAAACTTCTAGGCTCTGCAATGCCTACTCCCTGGCTGACCCCAGAACCTGTGATCCATCCCACACCCCAATCCTGCTCAGGCCCAGGCTCACTCAAGGCAAGGCCTTTCTGCCCCCAGTGAGGGGCTGATGCAGGCATCTGGACTGCTCTGAAGATCTGGCTCTGCAATTTAATACTGCACCCTACCCAGAGGGGTATAGGTGGCATGGGAAAAGCACTTTAGGAATGAACCAAAAACACTAATTACAAAAACCCCTACGTTCACTGCAGCATTTTCCACAATAGCCAAGATATGGGAATAACCTAAGTGTCCATCAATAGATGAATGGATGAAGAAAATGTGGTGTACGTGTACACACACACACACATACAGGAATATTGCTCAGCCATAAAAAAGAAGGAATCATGTTGTTTGTGACAAGATGAATGGGCCTTGAGGGTATTCTGCTAAGTGAAATAAGTGAAATAAAGACGGACAAATACTGTGTAATTTTCACCCATATGTGGAACCTAAAGAATTAAACAAATGAACAAACCTAAGAAAACAGAAACAGTTACAGAGAACAAACAGGTGGTTGCCAAAGGGGAGGAGGTTGGGAGAAGAGAGAAACAGGTGAAGAGATCAAGAGGTAGAAACTTCCATTTGCAAAATAAATGAGTCACAGGTATGAAACGTACAGTGCGGGGAACACAGTCAATAACTATGTAATATCTTTGGTGACACATCATAACAACTAGACGTACTGTGGTGATCATTTTGAAATGTACAGAAATATCCAATCACTGTGTTGTGTAACAGAAACTAACATACTGTCGTAGGTCAATTATACTTCAAAAACAAACTCATGGAAAAAGAGATCAGATTTGTGGTTACCAGAGGTGGCCAGGGGGGAGAGGGGTGCAGGGGGCTGGAGGATTAGAGGAAAGCAGTCAAAAGGTAAACTTCCAATCACAAGATGAGTAAGTACTAGGGACATAACGTACAGCGTGATAAATATGATTAACACTGCTGTGTGTTGAATACGAAAGCTGTTAAAGAGAGTAAATCCTAAGAGTTCTCATCACAGGGAAAAAAAATTTTTCTATTTCACTAATTTTGTATCTGTATGAGAGGATGTAAGCTCACTAAAACTTACTTGGGTAATCATTTCAGTATGTTTGTAAGTCAAACCATTATGCTGTACACCCTAAACTTACAAAGTGTTGTATGTCAATTATATCTCAATAAAACTGGGTTGGGGGGGGCAGGAGAGATGCTTTCAGAGCCCTTGAGGCTGACAGGGGTGGGGATGGCCAGCTGGCCTCACCCCCAGGCTAGCCTCTCCTGCCTCTCAGGGCTTGTGAGAGAGCTCCACCCTTGTGCCTACTGGGGAGGCCACACTCGGCCCAGGAGGCCCTTTCCCACAAGATCTCAGCCTTCAGGACTCCCACGTCTTTAAAATGTGCCACGAGGGTGTGCCAGACTGCTGGTCAGGGACATGGACATGACTCGACTCCTGCTAAGCCAGAAGGAAGTCCTAAACTTCTGGAACACACTGCTCTCAGTCCGTCTGATAATATCCATTCCCAGCTTCTGGAACCTCAGTATTACTACAGGCTTAACAAGCTGTTAATGGCCTTTGCCAGAAAAAAGAAACTTGAAGCAATCACCAAACCCAAGCAGCTCGAGTCCTGAACATTGATTTTAAGCCCCCGAGTTGGAAAACACAAACTGCTTACTAAGAGGCCACTCTGTGCCAAGCATCAGCCAAGAACTCAAGCCTCCTCCTTTCAGCAACCCTGGCAGATACTGGTCTTCTTCCCATGTTACAGATGAAGCTGCTAAGTCTCTAAGAATCCAGAGGGGTGGGTGGTGAAGTCTTCCATCATCCTGTATCTCCCAGACTCCCCAGGGCATTCTGGAAGCCCAAGGCCACCACTGATTTCTACTCTAAGAGTATCTCTAGTGTGCAGCCGAGGAATCTGAAAGTTTCTGACTCAGGAAAGGGAACAGTGCTTTCAGCCCCTGTTGTCCCTCCCCCAGGTTCCTGCAGAGGTCAGCTCAAGCCAGCCGCCTGGCAGGAAGGGGCCACTCCAGTGGCTTAAAAGGAGCTGGTGAAAACACAAGCTTTGGGGGATTTGAGGAAAGAAAAGAAAACAAGAAAACTGGAGCTGCAATTGCTGTGGGCTTGCTTCCTTTTAGGATTATGGGGCCAACAAAAGACAAGGACCTCCCTAAAATCTTTCAACACCACAGATGTTGCAGCCATCACCGAGAAGAAAGCAGTGGGCTGGGTGTGCTGTAAACATAATTCCGACAGAGCGGAGGACTGTGGGGTGTGGGCAGACACCTCTTCCTACAAAAGGGAAGCATGCCTGTGTGAGCAGGGCACTGCTCCACCCCCCGGGAACCGGAAACCTGTGCAGGGCCCAGAGAATCCTAACACCCTCAAGCAGGGGTGGGAGAGACAAGCAGGCTTCCAGGCGGGGCAGAAAAGAAGGGAAGGAACACCCTGGAACAAAATCCTCCCACTCTCACTGTGAAATGTCCCTCTCCGTATTCAGACTTCTGGCTTCTTCTAGACAGTCAGGTTCTAGAGAATTCCCAAGGAGAGCAGAGCATGGCAAACTCGCCACAGCTACTGCAGGACACGGAGCCAAGTTCACACACTCAGAAGAGTGGCAGCCAACTGCGAGAAGGTTCGGGAACAGGAGCGGCCTGTCAGACCCGTGCCCAGTGGTCTGGCGGGACTCGGGACCTGTGGGGTACAGAGCTGGGTCGCAAGGAGCCAGCACTGTGTTGGAATTGTAACGAGGGAGACAGAGCACTTCAGAGAGTTTCTCCCAGAGGCTCTCCTGAACTGTCCGTTTTGGCAGTGGAGCCCCTCTGGTCAGAAGAAATCTTAGGCAGAAGCCTGGTACACGAAAACGGCAAATGCCAGGCCGCCTCTTGGCTGGGGTGGTACCACTGAGAATCACCTCTCACCGGACAGGTGGGGTCACCGGGGCTTACTGGGGCCCACAGAGGTCAAAGTGATTTGTCCAAGGTCAGACAAACAGTAAGTTGCAGACAGAATAGTGTAATATCCTGCCTTTGGGTCACAACAAACTGACCAATAAGCCAACTCAAGTCACCCCCACCACCCAGGTGGGAGGAAGCTTTGGGGACTAATATCACTGCTCGGGCACTCAGACCCCTGCCTTCCAAATTCCTCAAATCCTCCCCACGGAAGGCTCCCAGATGCCCCTCTTCCCCAGCTCCTTGGGTGTGTGTGGGGGTCCCCTCGACTCTGCCTGCTGCGGGGCTGCTCCTGGCTGTGTGTGGGGCCATCCATGGGCAGAAAGGGCAGCTACAGCCATGGTCATGCCTTCTCCCCTCACTTCTGCGAGCTGCACAATGAGGAAAGACTGACAGACTTGGAAAGAGGAGAGAAAGCGGGTGCACACTGATGGCCAGGGAGACAGACAGACAGACAGGCAGGCAGGCAGTCAGTTACCTGTGGGCCGGGCCCCATGGGCCCCATGCCTCGGGGAGGGTTCATTCTCTGCATTGATCCTCCCATGTTGGGATGCCCTGCATGAGAGAGGGGTGAGTGGCAGGAGGCGGAGGCAAACAGTAGGGGAGGAGGAGCCCTCCCCAACATCCCCCGCCCTGGCAGCCCGCCCTGCCCTCTCCACCTTGTTGTCGCGTGGGGTCCATGGAATTGGGCAACAGTGGCTGTGTCCCAGGAACTCCTCCCGGAGGCTGAAAGAGACGTAAGACATGAGCTGAGTGGCTGCTTCCTGGAGCTGGGGGATAGAAGGGGATGCACCTGCCTGCCCAGCTCCCCATCTGACCATTTAGGGTCACTTTGGGCTTCCCCAGAGACCACTCTCGTTGCCTGTTGGCTGGGGGGACCGAGGGAGTGGCTTGGCAATCAGCCCCAGCTGGCGTGGGTCAGCATGGGTGCTTCACCAGAGGAGAGGAACCATCGCCCAGCACTGCTGTCTCCATGGGTCTGAGTACCTGCCGGAGCCATTGCGGCAGAACAGGAGGAACACTCAGGACCCGATTCCCTGTCTTCTTCCACCATGTGAAATGCCACCTTCTGACAGGGGTGAAGGAGAAGGCCTCTAGGAGAGGGTGAGCAGGACACTGAATGAGAACCTGCCCCCTAAAGCCTGATACAAGTGTGCACGCTGGTGGGATTACTACAGAGAAGGTGAGGACTGGGTGCCAGGGGTTTCCAGCGTGAATGTTTGGCATACCCACTATGAAAACCCATTAAAAGTGATTTGTTTGAGACTGAAGTTATTTCAGCTGCAATATGAAAAGAGAAAAGTACAGCTAGGGGCCGGGGGGATATTTGATTCTAGAACCCCATGCCTCAGGACTACGCACTGGCCCCTGGCTTGGAGAGGAAAGCCTTCCTGAAAGCTTGGCACCTGTGACAGGGACCCCCACCCTAACGCTGCCGAGGGGCCCCCAGCCCTGACTGTGCTGTGGGGATGGCTGAGTGGGGAGCTACTGACCCGACAGTGAACCCCAAATCACTTCTGGAATGAGGGGGTGAGAAATGGGGCGCAAGTTCTCACTGTCAGCATCAGACTGGTGTTTGTGTATGGGGTCGGGGTGCTCGCGGGAGGGCCGCATAAGCCTGCGGTACTTGCTGTCCATGAAGCTGCATTTGGCATCTGCTGTTTCCCTCTGCCTGGGGCTGCTAAGAGCCCTGGGTCTCAGCTGCTTTGATTTCTTGATTTCTCCCAGCTCTGCACCCACCCCCGAGTTCCCAAGTTCTGAATCACTTGGCTGGTTTGCGTCTTCCCATTTTGGGGTTTGGGTTATTTCTCGAGCCTGGTGACAGGACTGAGACGACACAAGAAGACCTGCCACTGTGGCTGTCTGGTTTGGGGGCTCCCGGGATTTGAGATGCCAGGAGACTCCCCAGGTCTTGGAAGTCCCCCATCTAACTCTGCTGGAGCAGCCATGGGGGTCGGGAACTGCTTCCTCTCCAGGTAGCCCAGTGTTGACCACCAGTTCTGGCCGGAAGCTCCCCCTTGGGTTCCCCTAACCCTGCTGTGTATCAGGACTCAGGAGAGTAGGGCTGCCCAGAGATCCAGAAAGGGCCTGGGAGTACTTCCCTCCTTCTGTCATTGGGGTGATGCTGAGATGAGGCAGTCTGGGCCTCCTCCGCCAGGGAAGGAAGGTGTACAATGACCAAGGTAAAAGGGTCCACACTGAGAAGGCTGAAGCCCTCAGGTGTGAGACAGAAGAAAAATAAAGGCTCAAATATGGGACTGCAAACACATGCCATGCACACACCCTCGGGGCCTGCTGGGGACAGAGATACTCTGGAGCTGTCTCATGGGCTCCTGGAAGTAGGCCAGAGCCTCGCCTCCAGCACCGTGGGGCAGGCGCAGGAAGTGTCTGCCCAGGGAACAGACAAATCCCAGCAGCATCTGCACGGTCACTCAGCTGCCTGCCCAAGTCCGCAAGCTGGGCGGGGCAGAGGCTCCACTGGGACGTGATGTGAGGGCTGCCTGACAACCCGGGCTTCCAGCCCTCCTCTAAGCCCTGCTGAAGCCCATGTTCACCGCCTGTCCATCCACCCTTCCTTGGAACACAGCAGTGCTCTCTGTACAAGGCTCCAAACCTCTAGACAGGGAGGCAGGTGGGAGGATGGCCTTGCAAGACTTTAAGGCCAGGTCAACGACCCTTAGCTCCTTGTCCCCCCAAGTGCCCTTCTCATCGCCCTAACCCAGGAGGTGACGTGAGCCTGAGCTGCTTCTGCTTCTTCCTCCTGCCATGGGGAGGGCTGAGCTAACTCAAGAGGCAGAGAGGTTTCTGTTGGACCAATAGACCAAGTCAATTCCCAGGAAAAGGGCACATCCCCTCCTTGGGGGACAAAAATTTCTTGAGTTCACAAAAAATACTGGAAATCGCTGTAGATTTCCAATGGAAGGTGGGGGGTGGGCCAATTGATTTGTAATGCAAGGTACAGATGACAGATTTATTCTCCATTTGCTCTCTTGGGCACTTGCTCATGCTTAATTGATAAATAGTAACATACACGTTTCCTCTCATGTCCCTTAATTGCTGGAGGAAGGGCCACAATTATGATAAGCATCTGTTCTCTCCCTGGGGCAGAGGCCAGTGGGGGCCAAGGAGAGCCCTGGATGGGCAGGAGGGAAAGCCGCTGCCGGGGTCCACACACGTGATGGCAGAGGAGGCCCACTTGGCAGCCCGTTAAAAACAGGCAGGGGCAGCACTTTTACAACCATGAAAGCTAACTGAACAGGGTGAGATGGAGAGGAAACAGCACTGGGCCGGGAGCTGGAGACTGACTCAAGCTCAGCTCCAATCATTGGGAGACTTGGGGAAGTCACCACTCCACTCTGACCCTCTGTTTCCTCATCTGTGATAAATCCTAGGGTTGCTCTTTGCTCAAAAAGCTGGGTCTCTAATTCTTGTCCCCAAATGTTTCCTTCATGTCAAAGAAATAGGAAAGAAAAGACTTCTGGAGGAAAAAAAAATCTTTTTTTAACTATTTTAAAACCAGTCCTCCGGTTATGAATGGCTCTCTAAAGTCCCTGTATCGTCTCACTCGGGGGCTTTCTTGCAGAGCCTTGAGAATGGAAGAAATCACATTCAGGTAACGCCAATCTAGCTGGTGACTTAACTCCCAGCTTCAAAGGCAACAAGGGCTGGATGCGCTGGCGTTGCTGTCAGATTTTTTGAAGGGTTTCTGCAAGGTCACTCTAAAAATTATGTATACAAAAATATTTGGGTATGAAAAGAAATTTCCCTGACGTTTCTCTAAAGTTTCTTTTACAAGTCTGTTTATCCTCAAAAGAAGATACTCATCTTTACCTCTGCAGCTCCCCTCCCGCCCATGGATGTGCTGAACCAGGGAGGGCAGCTAGGGGCCGATTTCTCCAGACCACCTAGGATTGCCCCCCACACAATGGGCCAGCATAAGGCACACAACCCCCAGGCTGAAAAGCACTCCCTGTCAGCAGACCACTTTTCTAATTACATAAACAAATCCTTTCTTGTTTTGAGTTGGGTCTGCAACACTGGCAGACAGTGCTTAAAAACTCACAAATGTCCTTCTCGCTGCATCCGGGCCCCTGATCTAAGCATTCCTATGGGCCATTTCTCCCTTTAACAGCAGGATTATATTTACCAGCCTTGGCAATTCTCAAAAGCTTCCAGGAAAAAAAAAAATGCACGTTGTCAATTAACTTCATTAAGGAGGAAGACCCTTTTCCAAGAAGGGACTGGAAGGGAGGGGCTGGGGCATTACCACCTTCTCTAGAATAGCGGAAACCCTGTATTCCCACCCTGCTGCTTCTGCTGTTGCCCTCTGAGCTCCAGAACTGCCCAAAGCCCAAGAGGAGAGGCAGGTGAAATACTGGGAGGGGCTGCACAGGGCACCAAGCAGACACAGGGCCCTCTCTGGGGACCTGCTTATAAGCTGCCTCCCATGTGAAATTTGTCCCTTCACCTCCCAATCCTTCTCCCATATTTTGATTTGAGTCAAAATCCAGCTGGGGTCAAGGGTGGCCGAGTGAGGGGAGAGAACATGAAAAGGTACAGTACCTGGTTTCCCATTCTGATCGGGGGCCGGGGGCCGCCTGCGTATCGCGGTGACATAAAAGGCTGCAATTACAGGGCATTAGTTCAATGACAGCCTGCAGTACTGCCCAGTGACAAACACAAACGCGCTCCACTTCACAAAGTCCAGTTTTGTTACAACTAGTGATCTTTTAAACTCTCTTCCTCCCAGCGGCCTCTTCCCTCCGGGGAAGGGAGTGATAGATGCATACAACGAATGTGATTCCCACAACTGTTGGCGGAGATGCCGGGCAATCTAGGTGGGGACTTGGTGCCGGGCAGCGGCTGGGATTTGGTACAGGTCACAAAGGGGAGCTACATCAATGTAGGTCAAAGGGGGAGACCCCTGCTCCTGGTAAGGGCAGGTGAAGAATCAGAAAGGGACTCATACAGAAAATTTCCAAGTGTGCAGACAAAGCTGGACACGAGCTCACACACGCGCACACACACGGAAA
This sequence comes from Camelus dromedarius, assembly GCF_036321535.1. Classification (NCBI taxonomy): domain Eukaryota; kingdom Metazoa; phylum Chordata; class Mammalia; order Artiodactyla; family Camelidae; genus Camelus; species Camelus dromedarius. Next base: position 31,926,439 of record NC_087449.1, on the reverse strand, counting down.
CTGCCGACAAAAGGGGTGGGGGAGGGGAGCCAGGGTTTGGGGGTGGGGAAGAGGGTACACAATGAAAACAGTGAGGGGACAGCGGGCGCCCTAACGTAATGCAGGGGAATGGGGAAGTAAGCTTTCTCAGCAGCAAGAATGCACAAAGAAAAGGCCAGGGATGCAGCTTCGGTTACAAACAATGGTTAACCAAACTCAAAAACCAAACCAAAAGTGAGAGAGGAAAAAACAAAAACGCAAAGGCCGCTGGCAAGGTCACAGAAATAGTTTTCCTTTTCTTTCGGTTTCATATCCAAGGGGTGTGTGATGTCCAAGGAATGAAGGCTATCTTTAGGAGAAAAAAGATGTATTTGGGGGGGGGGATCTCCTTGGTCAATAAAGCCTCAAAGCCAATGGCTAGAGCACATTTTGATTTTTGTTTTTCCTCTGCTGGCTCTGTCCTCCTGGTGCCCCACGCCCCCCGGCGGGCGGGCGAGCCACAGTGCGTTTACCTGACTGTGGGGTCCCATCATGCTGCTGGGATTGTGAGGTGGAGGCTGTGCGTGCGGCGAGGGCTGTGACCCCGGAGGACCCTGTGAGGCCAGACAGTAGAGGCAGGTTATAGATCACAGCACATGGAGAAGCGCAGGAGAAGCTTAAAAGAACAAAAATTAAACCAAAACAAAGGGTGGGCGGCGGGCGTGCGGGCGGCGGGCTCAGGTTGGCAGGGAGGTGCGAGCTGCTGCTTGGGTCGCCGGCTCAACGGTGTACAATGGAGGGGGGCGGGAGGGAGAGAAGCTGATAAACACATTCACAGGGGATTTACAGGCACGACAAATAAAATCAAGCTCCTTTGTAGAAGCACGCAGGAGCAGGCCGGCACAGTCTGCCATCGCAGCAGAGTTTGCCATGTTAAATACACTGGTTGAGCCAGGCTCAGGGCACGCAGTGATCACAGAAACCGGAGCCACCCTGCAGGGCGGCCAGGCACCACTTCTGGGGATGCAGGAGCCGGGAGACCTGCCTTCGAGGAGTGCTGGGTCTAGGCGGATGAACACAGGTCATGGGCCAGGACCTGGCAAGGACCCAGTGACCAGTCTACATTGAGGAGGGGCCCTGATGGATGAACAGGAACATACAGGAAGAGCAAGGTGGTTCCAGACTGAACACATGGGTAATGAGAGGAGATGGTCACTGAGCCCCAACTCAGCAAAGTTCATTAATACACCTTCACTCGAAATCGGCCTATGAATGGGGGGTTGGTTCTCATTCCTATTTCTACCGATGAGGAAACTGAGACTCAAGGGATGAGGGCACTTGGCCACACAACTGGAAGATGGCAGGGCCAGGAGGAGAATTCTGATGGGCCCAAGGCTCACCCTAAACCATGCAGCCCAGGAGCAGAGGGACAGGGCTGGAGGCCCCTGATGGCTGGATGGGTAGGGGCGGTGCTGGGCTCTCCACTTCAGCCAGTGGCGAGCCACCCTGTCCCAAGCTGACTCCTGAAGCCCTTGACTCCCCACACAAGAAATGGGAGGATGAATCCACTTAAAACATGGGGCTGGTCAGACCATGGGCTGCCAATCCATTAGTGGGTGGTGAAATCAATTTAGTGGGTTGCAAACACTATTTTTAAAAACCCAGAACAGAATAAAAATAAAACAGAAAAATAAAAGACAGCTTTCTGTTTCAAGGCAAATATTTTGCATTAATCTCTACTTCATTTATAAATACGTGTGTGTGTACTGGGTCACTGTGTCAAATATATTTTCTACTGTGGGTCACAGTCAAAAGCATGAAAATCCCATTTCAAAAGCACTCTGCTGCCCACTGGGGACAACTGGAGTGGGGCCCTGGTGCTGGTGATGAGGAGCCCGCCCTAATTCACTCTTTCCACCTGGGATTGTGCTGCTACCCCTGGAAGCAGAGAAAAAATTCAAAACAAGCATGGAGGACGAGTGTGCTTACATGACTTCTTTGAGATAGCCAAGCAGGATGTTCTTCCAGTCTCTCCCTCGAAGCCAGGCTGCGCAGCCTTCTGCCTGCTCAGGAAGCACAGCCCAGAGCCGGGAGCAGGCAGGAGGGTGGGCAGCAGCCGGCGGGCACAGAGATAGGGAGAGGTGTGCAGAGAAAGGCGAGGGGACAGGCCTTGAGTTTCTCAGCCAAGCGAGGGGCTGCACACTTCCGGAAAGCCCCGTGGAGCAGATGTTCCCCTACCTGCCACGCTACTAATTTCAACAAGTGTGTGTCTTTCTAGCGGCTGCCAGCAACGGCATGGTTTGTTACCATGAGCAATTTTCTTAATTAACAGACATTAATTAGCCATTTAGCAATTTTGCAAGCATTTGTTTAGCGGCTTTCCTAAACATGAATACCACTGTGATAATGGCACTGATTAGAGGGTCCCCTAATTAACAGTACAGGGAAGGAAAATTGAAATCACATAAATTAAAAAGAGAGGGGAAGTTAATGAAGGCGGGGCATACTTGCACCTGCAAGTCTTTTGTACCATGAAACTTGGGTGCAATGTAAACAAAATAAGATAATTTGAAGCCAACCTCTAAAAAAAGGAAAATGAAAAGAACGGAGGAAGAGAGTTCAAGGGTGAAGTCCAGTCTCCAAGAGGGGGCAAAAGGCCTCCTGTCGGGTCCTCCGCTCTTGGCAGGAAGGAGCACCTACTCCCTCCTAATCCTTCGCTGCCCTCCCTAGTAATGTGCATCGTCAGGGCGAGCAGCCTGGCTCGGGCAGGTCCCTCACACCAGTGCACCCTGTCAGCCAGAGGAGGTTAGGAGCGGCTGACTTGCTGACTGATCAGGGGAAAAGGAAGTAAAAACACCCACGGGGGCCTGAGTCAACAGCAGTCTTTGCGAAGGGCCAACACTCAAACTCAAGTCTTCCATTCCAAGCTGCCTCTCGGCCCTGCATTGCAGCTGCCTCAACCCCAAGGTTCACAGGGCAGGGATGGTGTGTGCACTTCACCTCTGTGCCTCCCTCAGAAGCTCCCTGCCGGACTCTGGTGACTGGGCCCTGATGAGTGGACATAGTACAAGGTGGCCTCAATGCAGCTGCCTCAAGACAAACGAGGAGTAATGAGGGAATGCAGCTGGTCAGAGAGACCCCAGCCCAGTCCCAGCAACTTCCTCGTCCTGCGGGGAGCTGTGGGGCGTGGGCTGGTAAGTCTAGAGAGGAGGCAGCAGCTCTGAAGTCTCCCCTCTGACTTGGAGCCGGGGTCACTGAGGACATGGGAACTCTGGCCCAGGTGAGCCAGTCATCCCAAGAGAAAAATCTGCCGCAAGCTGGATACAGGCAAAGGTACAGACAGCTGAGCATTTACCTTCCCAGGGCACCAAGCTCCTCTCCCAGGCCCACTCAGCTGCCCAGGCTCTGCTTATGTGTCTCCTAGCACGACCCCAGCACCACCGGGAACTCTACAGGCCAGAGGCTTTTCCTTCACAGAGCCAGGAGCCCACCTTTCCCCATGGGTCACCACATCCTCCCAAACCGCCGTCCTCTGTGTGTCTGCTGTCTCCACTCAGCCTGGAACTCTGTGTCACTATTTGTGTCTGAGTTCTGTCCCTGAGACTGGATGCAGCAGAGAGGGAGGGCCCTGTACACTTGGTTCATTCTTAGGAGCAGAGAATGGGGCTCCACATCAAGGAAATGTTTGCTTCTGTAAAGATGACAACAGACCTGCTGCCCATCCCCATGAGGAGGAATGGCATCTACCATCCTATGCTTCATTACACCACAAAAAAGTGCTCTTCTCTTTCCAGTCTGCACTCTCAACAACAGACTTACAGGTAGGCTTAGAAAAGACAAGACCTTTAGTCTTTTCAACTCGTTACCCACATGAGCAAAAGGCTATGTGGGAGGCAGACCAAAAAAATGGATCCTGTTTTAAGATTTTGACCTTTGTTGGGATGCTGGCTTTGCTTTTCTCTTCCCCAAACTCTGAACAGATCTGGCTGGCACATGGAAGATGGAGAGGGCAGGAGTCTTAAAGCTGATAACACTGGTGAGTGTACCCACACCAGACAACAGCCCCCGCACACCCTGGTGGGGCCTTCCTGGCTTCTACTTGCTGAAAGCTTTGGAAGAACCCACAATAGGTCCATCTGGAAGCCTGCTTAGCCAGGATGAGCCTCTGGATCCAGGTCCATTTAGACTGTCTCCCCGCAACGGGCCTTGGAGGCTTTCCACCCTAGGTGCTGCCCCATCAACCCTCCCGACATGCCACAGAGGAGGCAGATGTGGGCAGACATCTGAGGTGCACAGAATATTAGGCTGAACCAGGCTGGAGTTCCCATTAGACGCTTGGGGAGAACCACACCTGCCTGGCATCAACTGTTGGTGGCCCTCACAGATCCTCAGTTCTTCCAACGTCCTTCATTTATAAGGGAGAAGAGAAGCCCAGGACAGAGGGGTGACTTGTCCAAGGCCACAGAGAACTAGCTGATGGCTGAACCACACCTCCTAACTCCAGCTCAGGGCTCTCTTTATGATCTCATATCCCCATCCATCGTAGACAAAAAAATAGGAGTTGGAAAGAACTAGGTTCAAATCCTGATTCTGCCACTGACTGCACTTCTCTCTCACCAGCGAAATGGGAACAATTACAGTAATGATAATGAAGCCGCACGTGCCACACGGTGCAGGTGGCCTTCACCTGCATTAGCGCACATCACCCTCAACTCCTCATGGGAGAAGCTATTAACTGCTTCATTTTATAGCCAAGAAACTGAGGCTCAGCAAGGTAAAGGCACTTGCCTAAGATGACGAAGCTACTAAGTGGTGGGTCCAAGCCCCCAAGTCTTGATTCTAGAGCCAGGGGGTCTTGGCTGGCCCACCATTCTGTAAGCCCACAAACAGCACTCCTGGAGGCTGGAGGATCTGTGGGTGCATCCAGCCACTCAGCCACATATATATCCTGGGTGCTGACCTCACACGTATCTGGTCAGCCCATGTGGGGGTCAGGGGAGCCGCAGAAGTGCATTAGATTCATCTTGGCCCCAGAAGCTCCCAGGCTAGCCAGGCAGAAGGATGAGGACACAGTGACAAACAGGCTGGCATGTCAGTGTAAACTGCCATGGGCTCCAGAGAAGGCGAGAGGTAAACCAAGGCCCAGGGTGGCCACAGGATGGGAGCCGACAGGGGGCTGCGATGAGAGCAGGGGTCACCTGATGGGTCAGAACTCTTCCCTTCGTCCGTGCTGCCCCCATGAGATGAGGGCCAGGAGACCTGCACCTAGGGGACACCCCAACTTGGGAAATCCCACCATGAATCTGGGAAACGAAGCAGGAGACCTGCCCACTTCCTGTCTGGGCCTCGTTCTGCCCCGGGCTGCCCCTTAATGGACTTGCCATTCTGCCTCAGACATTCCCGAGATCTCTGACCCCGCTCTTCCTTATTCTTTTTCCTGCCTTGATAGCATTGGGTGGTGTTATATCCAGCAGCCTCCAAGAGCCACGTAGGCAGGGCCCTGGGAGGCCCTGCTGTGGGTGTGATGGAGGCAAACGCCAGCCCATTCCACTGAAACTCTGGGCCCTGGTGGTTTAGTGGAAGAGCCTTTGCCATCACTGACGTGGTGGGGAGCACAGTGTTCCCACAGCACAACAGATCTGAGGTCTCTGCAGAAAAGCATCTCAGAACTGTCGACAGGACCCACCTATGGTGATGTTGTGGTTAAGTCCCTGCACTTCCCCTAGAGCCACCTGAGAGACACATCTGTGCCTGATGGGGAAAGCTTCGACATTACACGGACCTGGCATCCATCCCAGTCCCTTCAGGACATGCTGTGAGTCCAATTTCCCATGAGGAAAACAAGGGATATTCTACAAGTATTGCAGGGAGGTGGTACAGCTGACAGTTGCTAGGCAAAGGTCCCCAGTCTCGTGCTCCATAGCCACTCACTGCCCATTCACAGGGAAAGCAGGAGCTAGACCTACCCTGCAGGATCACCCGCCTCAGCCTACTGAAAGCCCACACGTCCTTCGTGAAGCATGAGCAATTCTACCCAGCCAGGTGCTCTCCAAACGTAAGGCATCCTCTTTGGACATCCTGCTTTATCTGTGGGTGCCGCGTGGGCTCCTCCAGGGCAGTGACACGGTCCCCACATGGATGTCCAGGGCAGGGCCAAAGCAGGGTGGTGAAGCTCAGCCAGCAGGCGGACCCCAAGCCATGGTCAGCCAGTCCTGGGTGGGTACATCTAACACCTTTGGTTTCAAGGAACCAGGACAAAGAAACATTAATAACAACATGGTGTTCAAGTTGGTCCTCTAAGTGAAAGACTCTTGGGAGTAAGGAAGGACAGTGCCTTAAAATTAAAAAAAAAAAAAAATCTATATTTGGGGGGGAAGAAAGGAATAACAGCTATGTGCTAAGTTTAATATTTCCAAAACTCACTGCTCCTTCACCAAATGCCACCCTACGCTCCCCAAAGCTGCCTTCAGCCTGCCTAGAAATCAGACTCTCAGAGAAACAGAGCTGAGTCCCAGGTTTTCTGGGTGCAGAGGTGGGCCTGGGAGAGCATGAACAAGGACCAGCTGTGCACTTGGCTGTAAAAGCCCACGGCACCAGGGCTGGAGCCCTGCCTGGTATTGCCAGGCCTGGGGAGGCTCGTCTGTAAGGCAGCGAGGAGTCCAGATTACATGCTCCTTATAGGAGAGCCTGAGAGTGCTCTGTGAACGGCTGAATGCTCCGTCACTACCATCTTGGCCAAATCTGCCTTTAGTAAGAAGGCCTTTGGGGTAAGGGGACTTGAAGTTTTGGGTTGCTAAGAGACAAAATGTTCCACACACCCTCCCAGCCCACCCGACTCCTGGGGACACTGGCCACTGGTCTGGCAAAGCTGCAGGGGTGAGTTTCATCGACTGGCAGCAGGAGATGGACGACTTGCATTACTGGCGGCCTGTGTAATCCGCCTGTTGGGCGTGTCACTGTAATTGAGTGAATATAAAATTACATTAATTATACACATGGTAACAGGCATGCGACAGACAATCCAATTTGCTCCTTGGACACGAATGCTGACGGAAAACGCCGTAAGCCCATTCTGGGGAGAGGGCCAAGGTGTGCCCGCGTGCCACTGACACCCCACATCCATCAACGCTGTCTGCCTCCACCCACAGCTCCCTGTGGCAGGAGGCTGACCACCTAGGGGGATGAGGGAAGGAGGCAGAGCTTTAAACTCCCCCTCCCTTTGACATGCAGCTCATCGCAGAAAAAGTTACTTCTTCACTTTGACCCCGGGAGCGAACTTGGCAGTGGCTTGGACAGTTGCCTTTCTCTCCTGCCTCTGTCTGTCCCCTCCAGGAGAGGCATCCTTCAGTGCGCAAATGTGAGCAGTACAGGCTGGAGGTGGAGCTGAAATTACCAACTCGGTCAGGGGTAGAGCGGACTGAGCTGGGCCACACCCAACAGTGGAGCTAGCGCCAGGGCAGCCCGGCCCCGAGAGCCCACGTCAGGGGCTGCCAGCTGCCTAGGAGAGGAGCCCTCAGCCATCATGACCCTCGTGGGCACCAGACAAGATAGGTGGGTCTGGCAAGTGGCATGGAGGAAGTAGGACAGTATGCAATGTGTCCTCCTTGGGGTCACCTCTGGGTAACGGCAGGAATCCTGACAGCCACCAGGGCCCACTCTATGCAAAGGTCAGTGAAAGACTCACTGACTTCCATGTGAACAAAGGCCCCAGCTGACCTCCCCTCGCCTCTCCGAGGAGCCAGGACAGTGCTGGGCAGGCAGTGAGGGCAAGAGGTCCTCACACTTGCAAATTTGGCTTCCCCGGACAGGCTGCCAAGACACCCGCAGGAGGCGCCCAGAGAATGTTTTACTCAAGAGGTCCCAAGGAGACAGAGATGCAGAATAAGCAGGCGACAGGTTTCCAAAACAAAGAGAGGAAACATGGCAAATGAAAGTACAGGCAGCATCCAAAACCTAATGCAGCGCCTCCCACCCCACGCTGCCCCCAGCCCCACATGCAGACGGGGAGGCTGAGCCCCAGGGACATGGGCTCACCCGTCCCAGGTCAAGGCTTGGCACCCTGCACCACCCCTGGAGTGGAGGCTGGGGTCAGCCGCTACACGAGGACCCCCAGCACACGGCCACCATCCCAAGCTCCAGGAAAAGTTGGCCAACTATGGCTCAGGGCCAAATCTGGCCTGTCACCTGTTTTTGCAAATAAAGTTTTATCAGAACACAGCCACGCTCATTTGTGCACCATCCACGGCTGCTTTCATGCTATATTGGCAGGGTCGAGTAGTTGTGACAGAGACCAGATGGCCCACAAGCCTGAACTATTTACTATCTGGCCCTTCACAGAAAGTTTGCTGCCCCTTGAGCTTAGTAATGGTTTTCAAGAGTGAAGAGGGGGAAAACTGGGGTCTTCTTAAATTCTCAAGGAAAAACAAAACAGTGCTGTATCTACTTTGATTTTAACCTTGCATCAAATAAGATAAATGAAGCAAAAATTAACCCCATTTTACAAAGGAAGACTGAAGTCTTCTACAGTATTATTTATCAGAGCCAGGATTTTTCCCACTGAGGACAAACAGGGGTCAGCAAACCTGAGTCCTGGTTCCCCTACCAACATGCCATGTGACCAATCCTGGAGCCCCAGTTTTCTGGGCCACCGGTCTTAAACAAAATGATCTTTCATTATTATAATACAATAACCAGCACTCATGTCCAGCTGGCCAGTCTCAGAGTATCTCCTTGCGAACTATCTTCCCCAGTTTTATTCCTGCCACAACGCTGGGGAACGCACTCCTTCCTCCCTTGCCAGCACAAAATATTCTGGGGACTTGATTCCAACCCTGAGTTCGTATATCAGGTTCGTGCTGTTTGACCCTCTCCTATGCAGTGAACTCAGAGGACTTCTCTAGGGCTCCTCCTGAGAGGAAAGGGCTCTACCTTAAATGGGTGCACTTGGGTGGGGTAGGGGTTAGGAGAGGCGACTTTGCCTTCAGCCACTAAATGCTTAGGGCCTCCCTGATGAAGATTCTTTGTATGTGCCTGTGTCCACAGAAATCAGGACTCTTTTCAGGGACACAGGAAAAAGCATTAACACCCAAAACGTATGGGCAGAACGCACATCCACCTGGTAGTGCAACCCAGCCGCTAGGCCCACCAACCTAGGCCAAGTATGTGCTAAGTGCAGGAGACACACATGTAAGCAGTATTCTAGCCCCTGGGGAAGTCCCAGGCTGTGTGCAGAAACCAAGATGTAACTACCACAGCTGCACTCCAGAGGCAGGTGCCAGGTGCACTCAGGAGCGAGGGGGCAGTGATTACAGAACAATCATGTTTAGCAGGCAGGACGTGGAAGGATGAACAGGCATCCTCCGGCAGAGCAGAAATGGAAGGGGCTTCTGCGCATCTGTGTGGCAGAGGCAGGAGTGGGCATGGTGCTCGGAGGGCCTTATGCACAAGACGGTGACCCTGAGGCTGGGATCTCCGGGCTGAGGAGTGGGGTCATCAACCTTTGGGAGCTCATGCAAGGGAGTTGCAAACAGATCTATGTCTTGGGAATCATTCCAAAGATGCTTCTATGCCCTCCCTTAAGTTAGAAACGAAGACTTGTGGCCGCTGGAAAACAGTGCATTCATAGCTGCCCGGATGCTAATTCCCATCTCTTGCTGACTACACGTGGAGTACATCCCTGCTCTCCCACTAAGCCCCACTCCAGCCCTGAACAGCCAGCCCTCTTTCACGCTGGAAAGGAGATGGGAATCCAATGACCCGGGTGAGGGTTTCTGATACCCAGCCTCAGCCGTGGGGGTTTCTAACCAGCATCCAGATAGGACACCCTCTCCCTCCCCTACGTCTCCTCATTGCAGTAGAGACTAGCTCTGCGGGTAAGCGGGAGAGACACATCCAAGATCCAGAACCACACCAATCCCTTGGAACACAGGGACGACACCTACCTTGCCAAGAGAATCAAATGCCCCTTCCCCCAACTAAAGATTGCCTTTTGCTCTGAAAATGGATACTGCGGCAAAGAAGCATCCTGTTCCTGCCCGCCAGCCTCCACATCACCCCTCGCCAACGTTCAGGCTCTGCTGTTAATCACAGCAGCACAGAGAAGGTGAGGTGCATGTTAAAAAGGCACTGCCTGGTCCACCCAGAGAATTCCTGCTCTACTTTAAGCTCTCCAGGCACATGTGCTCACACAGCCTTCCTGCCCTACCCCTTTACATCCCCCAAGTAAAGATACAGCGTATCAACTAGGAAGGGGAGATGCAGGGCTGTGGAAGCTACAGATCAGAAAGCCAGAATTCACCCCCAATTGTCCACCGAGCAGAGGACGGCTGAGGAGGGAACAGGAAAGTTGGCGAAGATTCCCCCTTTAGTTTTGAGGCTTCCTGGGTGACTGGGTGGTTTCTCGTGCCTCTTCCTTCCTGAGAAGTCTAGGGAATGGCCCAAGATCTCATCTTCCTTCCTCCACTAAGAAGCAATAGGATGGGGTGAGGGAAAGGAGGAGAACACTGAGGAGAAATGGGTTTTGGAAACCTGCTCACAGTCACCCAGGCAGTGAGGTTCGAAACCTGGTGCATCTCGGCGGAAACACCACAGGCACTCACGTGTGGGTGCTGCTGGAAGAGCCCCAGGTTTGTGAGCCAGGAGCATGGTCTGCAGTCCCCTCTCAAGCTCCCTACCTCGTCTGTAAAACAGGCCGCCCCGCCTCCCCCACAGAGAGCCGCAGACACCAGGAGTCAAGTACTTAGTTCAGTGCCAGGGGCCAGCCCTCACCACAGGGCAGCTGCTGATACAGAAAGCTGTGCTCAGGATCCCCCCCCCATCATGGAATCCTTCAGGGAGCCCCCCTTTCTCAGACTAGGCCTTCCTATTACCCCACTGCCAGGGAGTGCCCCCCATCACGTGTAACCCATCCTAATCTGAGCTAGTCTCAGGCTGGACATGTGACCCTCACCCAGAGGCCCTCACAAACCCCACCTGAAGCTGGGTGTGCTTCAGCAAACTCCACAGAAGCCATCTGGCCCTCAAAGCTGTCCATTAATTCTTCTGCCCCCAAAGGGCAGGGCCTGGGTTTCTGCACCTCCCATGTCCACTCCTTCTAATGTTGCTGCATTTTACAGATGGGCAGACTGAGGCCCAGGAAGGTAAAGGCACTGCCCCAGAACAGACCGCAAGACTTCACAAACTCTTAGACCCTTTCCACAACTCCAGAGGAAATTTCTCAGGGTCAGACTGTAATTAATCCAAGGAAGAAGCACTAAATCAGATCCACATTTTGGGTATATCTTTTTTGACCTTGAGGCAAGGACGGAACAAGACTTTGTCAAAGTCTTCTTGAATAAAAATGACCTGCGACTGAAGAGCCTTTGAGAAGGGGAGGGGAGAATTCTGCAGTCTGCAGAAGAGCCATGCAGACTTGCTGGAGGGGCAGGGCTGGGTCTGAGAGGAAAGGTCCTGGTCCCAGGGATCAACAGCTGGTCCAACAACAGGATGAGGGTAGCAGGGGCTAGATTACAAAGAGCTCTGAGTGTCTCACCAAGAGCCTGGACTTTATTCTTTTAATGAAGGGACACCATTGGTAGGAAGACCACTTGGTAGAGGGGATAAGCCACCCAACTGCCCTGCTGTGAGCCCAGGCTGGAGTCCACCTGCCCGCACCAGCAATCAGTAACAGCTGGGGCCAGGGTGGCCTTGTCTCCCAGTCCTGGGTGGAGAGCTACCCCTCCTGGATGTGCACTGAAGGAACAGATGTCTTGACGCCAGCCCCTGGAAAGGAGCCATTGTGCAGATATCGGATCTGCCTTTCATTTCAAACACATTCTCAAACTCAGAGCTGGTGAAGCAGGTGGAGCTGTTCCTGTTTTACAGGTGGGGAAACCAAAACTCCAGTGATACCCAGGTGAGACTCACTAGTGGCAGAACTCACGAATATGGTCGGCCCTCTGTATCTGCAGATACGGAGGCAGACTACACGTGGCCATTTTATATAAGGAACTCGAGCATCCATGGATTTTGGTATCTGTGAGGGGTCCTGGAACCAAACCCCCATGGATATCGAGGGACCACAATATAGGCAAAGGTCCAGTCCCCTGGGTGGGAGAGCTAACACTAACTCTCAATACAGTGAGCTCATACTGATGAGCCTGGCAGAACAGAGTCAGAGGCTTCTGGACAACCTGCTTCCTGGCCTCCACCTCCCTCGTCAGCTCCTGTCAGTGGACCAGGGAACAAAGTGGCAGGGCCCAAGAGGGTAGCCAGGTGAGCAGGATTAAGTGACGCAAGACGTTTAAGGGCCAAATAAAACCTGGTGCTTAGCATGTCAGTCTAACTGAAGGGTTAAGCACTAAAAAGCCAATCAATCTTGAGACTACTGAGAACCTCTCCAACACATCACTGCCACCAAGGCACTGACACTGCCTTCTGGAAAAAGGAGAGAACTCACAGCGGCCCTTGCTCTTGGTTGAGCTGGAAGACCCACCTCCACCCTGGCCTCCACCTCGCAGAAAAGAACAGCCCAGGACACACCTGACTGTGTCTGCAACACAGGATCCAGACTGTTCACCCAGATGCCAGGGAGGGACTCAAGGGCATCATTTCACAGCATCCTCACAACCACCCCAAGAGACAGGGGGGCATCTTCACCCTCAACTGTCAGGTGAAGCAGCTGTAGTTCAGACAGTTTAATGGACTTTCTCAAGGTGACCCATGTGCCAACCTAAACTGAATGACCCCAGGGCCACCAGGAAGGATGGAGTGTCTTCGGAGAGGGCAAGGGAGGGATGGGACACACAGGGGGCACACGGAGCTCTAGGAGCCCAGCCACTGGCCTTCTGACCATTGGTCAACATGGATCCTGGAGCCAATCATGTTTCCACAGCAGTAATAAACCATCACTGAACATGAAGCTATGTTTACAGGTATAGTCAGACCTCACCAGTGCTCCAAAAAGGAGGCACCATGATTTGCTGAGACTGTTCCTCAGCACAGTATAGATACCAGTGCTCAGAGGTGTCTGGTAACCTGTCCAGAACATGGCACCAGGAGTGACAGTGGGCTGTCTTGCTCCAAAGGCTCTGGTCACAGCCGCTAGGCGTTGTGATGACCCTCTTCAGAGGTCATCTTCTTTGGAGGCCTCTCCCACAGCTGAGTGGTCTCCCGCCCCACCCTGCACTGCACACGTGGCTGAAGTCACGTCCGGCAGGTTGGGGAATTCCTTGGGGAGCCCAGCCCCCAGCATGGAGCTGACACTTTGCGAAGGCTGTGGTCCCACCTATGCTCTTACCAAGCCTAACCCCACCCTTTTGGTCTTAGCAAGAGACAGGGGCTTTTTGGACTACAAATTCACAGAGCCACTGGTAGGCCTGGCCCAAAGGCTTCATTGATTCCAAGGCCTTCATCTGGGGGAAGGAGCTTGTCAGGAAAAGTTTGGCTGGGGAGTTAATCTAGGCAGAAAAAGGACATGAACCCAAAACCCACACTGTGGGTCTCTGGCTGTGTCCCCAGCTTTTAAAACAAAATCTCAACGAGATGTGGGAAATGTCCTCTACCCCGCATCTAGCCCAGACTCCTCAAAGGACAGTGTCCCCTCAGGGCGGCATAATCATACTCAGGGAGCCTGTCTCAATCCATGTAATGCCAAGCCCGTTATTACAGGATCCCGCTGGAATTCCCTTCTTCAAACCTCTTCTGCTACAAGGGCTGAGGAATTTGAACTTTTTTTGTTAAATGAAAAAAAATCTCAGCATGATTTGCCGAAAAGGGGGCAGGGGCAGAGGAGGGTCTAACCCTCTTAGTCAACTATGAAGAGACAAAACGAAAACACTGGGGCGCCCCACCCCCCATGAGAGGCAGGAAGATCTGCTGGGGGACAGTCAGCCAGGTGCTGGGAGAGCCCACATCCCAGCAGGGCAGCTCTCCAGCACAGGGGGAGAAATTCAACTCGAAGAGAAACCCAGGTCCAAAGGGGAAAAGGATAAACCAGCCCAAGATCTTAATAAACCAGAGATGAAGGTGCTGCTGACATCAACCCCTAAGCATCAGATCCATAAAAGTCAGAGATTCCAGGAGTCAGTCCAGAGCTAAAGAGAAGGGGCTTGGAGAGGGTGACACAGTCATTGGGGTCTCCCGGGGCAGGAGGAGCAGCAGCTGGGCACAGTCCTGGCTTCTTGTGTCCCAGGGTCCTTCCAGAGCCACTCCCCTTCCTCTCCACGGAGAGGGATCAGAGCCAGGATGGGTCTGGCGCAGTGGGACAGGCAGCGGGCTGGCTGCAGCCCACAGACTCCCGGGTGTGGGGCTGGCTCCGCGACAGGGGGCGGTCGAGGCCCGCAGAGCCACCGGGTGCTTTGTTACTGAGCAAACCTCCCAGGCGCTGACTGCTGATGCATAGCTAACAGGGCGGCAGACATTGATTTATGTTCAACTTTCCATTTCATCAGCGAGAGTTACAGCGCGACATGTGGAGTTCACGTTTTGGGGAGGGGGAGGTGGCTCAAGTGTGCAGACACCAACATGCCCACGCGTGCACACACGCCGGTCAAGGCCGTAACTTTTTTCTTCCTTTTTAGGACGGAGGGCGAGGGGGTGAGGCAGCCTGGCACGTCAGGAATAACCTTTTGTCCACTGTTGCTAGGAGCCCTGGGCCGGTCATCTGCCGCTGGGCAGACATTAGGCACCAGGCTGGATGCGGGCAGGGCAGGAGCACAGCCTGACCTTTGTGGAGGTGGTGTTCGCAAGAAAGAAAGGCTGTTTTCCTCTCTTTCCTGCCCTGGCCTTTCTGCACAGGCCAGGTGAATGCGGAGGGGAGGTCTGCATGTGGGTCCAAGACAGGGAGGGGAGGAACAGTCCAGTCCACAGCACTTCCGAGTGGCAGGGGTTTATAAAGCCCTCTTGGGCAGCGCTCTCTGGAGTGATGAGCAAACTAAGGCCCAGAGACGGGAGGATGGCTTGCCAAGGACACACAGCAGTTTGGCAGCAGGGCTGGACTCAAACCAGAGTGTCCAGAGGTCTTCAGGCTTAAAGGCTGCTCCTGGCTTCATCTCAGTAACTAGAGGAGGGGAGGGGCTGCTGCTGCGTGAGCCAAGCCGGCTTGGAACAGGTGGGGGCTGGGGGTGGAGAACAGCAGCGGCTCCCCACCTCCAACCGTGGCCCAGGGCCCAGCAGTTGGGGCGCCCCGCCTCCTCTCTAATCCTTCTCAGCAGGGGTGACCCTGCCTTCTGTCAGTCTGGAGGCAGACAGCAGGGTGAGGGGTGGGGAGGAGGGGGTACTTCTGTCCCCTGGAGGACTGGCATGCTCACTCCTGACACAGCACCTCTGTCCTTTCCCACAGACCAGTGCATCTATGGACCCCTTCAGCCCACAGGGAAGAAGCAGACAGGGCAAGGCGATGGGGTGGAGAGCAGTCCCAGGAAGGGCAGGGAATCTGCTCCCCAGCTCACAGGGGGCTCATGATGAGGATCTGGGTCCCACCGCCCCGCCCAGGTCTCTCTTCCTTAAGCAACTCTCTGGCCAACTTGAGCCTCAGTTTTCTCATCCAGACAGAGGGAATACTATCAGCCCTCAGGCCTACCTAATGGGCAAATGAGATCACAGAGTCGGGGGCGCCTTCTCTTAATTTGGAGAATGTTCCACTAGCAACTATGAGAGGGGTTTGGCAGTTCCACTTTAGGGTTTGTGAGCATGGATGGGAGGCCAGGAAGGGCTAGGACGGGCAGCCATGGGACCACATGAGGCCCCCTCCCCTGGGGAAGGAAGGAGGGTAGGAGGCACCTCAGACTCAGCAAGAGGCTGACTCTCACCCCCACACCTGCCTCCTGTTTTCCCACCACAGCCCTGACCTCAGTCCAATGCAGGCCAGAAGCCAAGGCCTCCTCAGCTCTGCTCCCCCCTCAACTCCTCCAGCTCCACATTCAGCGAGGGGCCACCTGTTGAGGGCAGGGAGGCGCCACAGCACTCAGTCACCCCTCCAGCTCAGGCCCTGGCTGCCTCCAGAGAGGACCACAGCCTGGGATCTACACTGGCCAGTCTGCCATGAGCCCAACCCCTCCAGGCCACATGTGCTCTTCCTAGGACCACGTCCCCTCCTCCCTTCTTAGGAACCTTCCGTGGCTTCCCTCTGCCAGTAAGTTCAAGTCCTTTGTGTGTCTATCCGAGCCTCCTGCCATCCCTTGCCCTTTCACATCCCTTTCACATCCACGCCCAGGCAGACCTGCCCTCTCCCGCCCCACACCACCCCCACTGGCAACTGCCTCCTGCTCAGGCCTCAGCTCCCGTGTCAGCCCTTCGGGAAAGCCTCCCCAGACGGCTCCCAGGCCAGGCTAGCTGTACCCTTCGCCTGCCCCCATGGCACTGGCCCCTCCATGTAATCAGCCCCGGCTCCTCCACCAGGCAGTCTCTGTGAGCCCACAGAGGGCAGGGTCTGTGGCTGCCTCCACAGTCTGCAGTGCTCACCAAGGCTGGGTGACAGAGAGGTCACTGTGCCCTCAGAGACCACGTCCAGCCAATGAGCCAGGGGACGATCAACAAGCCCAGGCCAGGCCTCACAGGGTTTAGGCTCCAGCCTCAGATTCACCATCTGTCAAATGGGAATCCGGGCCCCCACCCTAGAAGCAGGCTTTGAAAACCACAAACACAAGGTGGTTTAATTCTTCCCAAGCCTCCCTCAGTCCCGGACTTGCCCTAGTCAGCACAGAAGAGTCTTTTCTGCTGCAGCAGCTTTCTGGCAGGAGGAATGTCAGCTCACTCTGCCGCTGCCTGCTTCCCGCTGGAAAGGAAGGCCGGAAACGGAGAGCACTCGGCCCAGCTCTCGGGACCTGCCCGCCCGAGCTGCTGCCACTGGCATGTTCTCATTTACTGGGCTTTGATCTTCCCTGGAAACACATCTTCCCACCCCAAGGCTCACAGTCCCCAAGGCTCTCTGCTGGGCATCTAGTCTCTTCTTGGTTACCACTAGTGCCAAGGAACTCACTACTTCATTGTTAAATGGGCAGGTGGTAGCAATGTCTTCCCTACAAAGACTCCAAGTAGCCTCCCTCTTCTTCTCTCTCAAGGATCTGTGATCTAAGGGCTGACCTCACAGAGGTAGGGCTGAGTATCTTCTATCTGGCAGAACTTCAGAGACCTGAAGTAAGTCATCAGAGCCCTCCTGCAGTTGCTTCTCTCCCAAAGAAACCCCAGCTATTTCTGAGGGAGATGAGCAGAGAAGTGTATCCTATAATCTCAACAGGAAAGGGCCAAGGTCGTGTGTATCTCTCTCCCTCTTATTTCTGGATCATTTCTTTGGTTCCTCTACACATCATTTGCTCTTCTCCTCTCTCCCCCGAAGACTGATGAGGAGGGTTCCCTGGGGCAGACCTCAACCTCCTTCCAAGGTGGATGGGCTTGGCCAGCAGGAACGAGGACTCACTGGAATGGGGGACATGTCAATCCCTAAGTGTACCCCACCATGGCGGAAAGTATCTGAGGATGTTCAGAGCAGGACGGGCTGAGCTTCTGGCAAAGGGAGCCTCTTCCAGAAAAGGCACAGTCTTTTAGGCCTATGACCTCCACTAGCATTTGAATGGAAACACCGGCTACTTTTAAGAGACAGTGGCTAGAGTTTCTCTTTCCCCTTCCACTATTTCTCCTTTTTCTCATGTTCTCTATTCTCCCTTCTTCCTCTAGACAATCAGTCCTGTACCTACATCAGGATCTCTGACTGCTGCGGAAGAACATGAGGTTCAGGGACTACGTTTAGGGTCTGATTCCAGCCCTCAGCTGCTAACCCTGGGCAGGTCATTCCCCTTTCAGAGTTTCACTTTCCCAGTCAGCCATGCCTCCTCTGCAGAAATGCTGTGGTCAAAGTGAAAGTAAGTTGCATGTCTAAAAACACTACATAACTGAAAACAATTATTGGAATTTAAAACTAAACAAGAACAAAAACAGCCTGTACCCAACAATGCTCCCTTCTCCATGACCCCTGCCCTCCCGCAATTCCCCAGCTCTGGACCTAGAAATCCTCATTGGACAGTGCCTCCCTTCAAACCACCTTAGGGCCAAGGAGCTGGGGACCCACCCAGACTAGTGGGCCTGGCCAAAGCCATGCTGACTTCGCCAGATGTGCAGCTCTACTGACTTAAGCTGCCTGAAAAAAAAAATGGCACTGCTTGATTATGTAAAATCCATCTGGATCCAAAGTGAAAAATCCAAGTGGGAAGGGCACTCAGAGACCATCTGGTCCACTCTGCTTCATCTACTGCTGAGGAAACTGGGGCCCAGAGATGGGGAGCAACTTGCCCAGGGTCACTCAGGGTCATGTGGCCAAGCAGGGGACCAGAACAGGTGGCCTCAGTTTCCAATCCTCCGTGTCCTTCCCTACTCCACACCACCACTGCCAGACTTTCCTAGCTTGGTGAGAGTGCTGGATCTAGAGCTTGGGGGTTGGCTGGGCTCCACTCCTGGTAACATGAGCGACACAAACTCAGTTCAAACGTTTCCTAGGTCCCCAGTGCTGCCATGTGCTGGGGACACCAAGATTAAGGCAAGCTTATTACAAGGAACACACAGAATTAGAATGTCTTTGCTAAGTTCTACCATGACCTAAAGAACCCCACAATATTCCCCAATAGTGAGAGATGGTCAGGTCCCAAACCACCTCCTTGCCAGCCCTCAACTTGATACCAAGCACATATTATGCCACAGGACCACAGGCACTGTCCACCTCAGAAATCCCAACAGCAAATAAAGAAGAGCAGACAGACAGAAACTAACATGGGGACAGCCAAACCTTCTGGCCCCAAGAGCAGCCTCGCAGCTTGGCAGTCGGAGTCCTGAGGAAGGGGGTCCCCTATGTTGCTTTCTAAGGGGCCGGTATGGCGAGGCTGGCCAGCTGGTCCCTCCCACGCACCCTGGAGGCCCCAACTAAATTTAGCACCAACTAGGGGTGAAGTCCTGACCTGAAAACCAGGCTAGCCACCTTGGGACGAGGTCTGGTCAAAGCTGGATCAGCCAACCCAGGCCGGCTCCTTGGTGCCAAGACCCTCTTGCAGCAGAGCTGACTGCCAAGCTGTGGCCAAGCAGGGGAAGACGTGCAATTGTTGGCAGCAGATAAAACCTTCGATATCATCTCTATTTCTCTTCTAATATAAGAGTGGCTGCCTGCACGATGAGTTTGGGGCAGGGCCGGCAATCAATAGCTAATACTCCTCTTATGAGTGGCCTGCTCCGGAAATGGGCAGCCACTACCACCTTCCAGAGAGATACCCTTTCCTGCAGCAGTGACCCAGCCCAAACAGTTCAGCATCCCAACCAGGAAGGACCTCATCCGCCTTCATCTGACTGATGGAGAAACGATGCCCCTTGGCTTGGGGGGTGGGAGGTGGGGATGGGGGTCAGCCAAGAGGCTGGGGCACACAGCCCCCTACTCGATGTTTCAGCAAGCTCAATGGTTCACCGACTGGGGATCAGAGAGGACCTCAAGTCAAGAGGGTGGGTTGAAAAGTCACCTCTGTCTGATGGTAGCTGGTGGTGGCTAAATAAGGACAGAATCAGTCTGGGCTTTCTGACCACACAGCACTGAACGTCACAGGGGAGGGCCGAAGAAGTATGTCTGGAATTAGGCCTTAACCATGGACATTGTACCAAAGCAGGAAGTTGGGAGCTGCCCACATATCAGGCAGACCTCTCCTTGCTCCAGACTCAGGCTGAAATAGAAGTCAACGGCCTATTTTAAAAAATGCAGCTGGCTGCTATCCATCTACTCTTGCCATAGTGGCCTGCACTGGGTACCCAGATGCCAGCGAGCTGCATCAATAGGATCCACACAAGTGGAGCCTGGTACCTGAGTGGGCTCTGTTCACTAAGCAGGGAAGCCACATCTGCACTGTGTGAAGGGCATCCATGGCACCATTGGTGAGGACATGTGAGCCTGGGAAAGAAGTCCTAACCAGACAGAACACCATGGGAAACACCACCAGCTGGGTGCAGAACACTCCTCTGCAGTGCCAGAAAGGCAGCCCTCTCAGACAGTATTCCCTTGGGTTTCCCCTCTGGGGGTAATGGCAGAAGCCCGCCAGGCTCCTGTCTTTCTTGGGTCCACAGGTATCCAAGGATTTGAATGTCTTACTCTCTCTAAAGCCTGGCCCCTCTTCCCGATGCCTGTGGCCTTACCCCAAGCCACGCCCCAGGCAATGCTTGGTCTGGTCCAACCTGAAGCCTATATACTGATTTTTCAGGTTATACCCATTTCCATCCCTGGGACAAGGCCCCAGTTTGGAGAGTACACTAGGAAAGCTTATAGACACATGTGTGGCCAACCAGTGCCCTGAACTTCCATCCCTAAATCCCGCTAACCGCCACCTTGGTGGGCAATCTGCAGTTTCTGTTTTGGGGGAACACCCAAGTTTCACTGATTCCCTTTCCTGTCTGGTAAGCAGCATTTCCTAACCCTCCTCTCCTTGGAGTTAACATCAACCAAAATGTGAAATCCTGCAAAGAAGAAGTGTCCTTGAGCTCATCTCCCACCCAGGAAGAAATCCCCAGGAGGTATCTACCCCGTTTTTGCTCAGATACTTCAGGCGCCAGGGAGCCCCCGCCGCCTGCATCACCAATGGATGCACAGGGTGTGACATTCTGGCTGTCACCAAGCCAAAGTCTCCTCGGACTTCACCTCACTGTCCCAGTTTTGAATTCTTGGATTTCGCAGAGAAATTTCTGCCTTCTTTTCCACACAACCACTCTTTCCATATTCTTATCTGAAAGCTCCAACATTCCAAAAGCTGTGGGGAACTCAGGCAGATTCTCAAACTCGGCCACAGACAGGTCTGAAAGAACGTCATGCTCGAGAGCTTCATCATATGAAAGTTCCTCCAGCCCCGCACACCGATCTCTCTCGGAGGGCCTTTCCCAGTTTCAATCTGGTTTAAATTGAGTAAGTCCCCAGAGGGGACAACAGAGAGGGAGGAGGAGGCACCAAAGGTGTGGCAACCACACACAAATTGCAAAGCCCCCCAAGAGCCCAACAAGGTGTCTTTTGGGGAAGGCCAGGCCCTCAACCCACATGAGACCTGCTCCTGCCCTGGCGGGCAGAGTGCGGGCACAGATGCTTGTGGGACGCTGTCTGTGATCACATTCGGAAAAAATCAAGTGGTTAACCAGAGGGAAAGGATTTCGAGACCTGCCAGGATGGTGGGGTTTTTGTTTTTTTAGAGTACGCCTAAGGTTTGTAGTTTGGATAAGCAAAGTAAACAATGACAACACAGCAGCAACAAAACAGAAACAAAGAGCAGTTTACTTGTCGTTGTTGTTGTTTTTTAAGCCTTTTGTTAAAAGACAGCTCCACGCGGACTTGGAAGCAGCCCTGCCGCCTCCCCAACCAGGGGTGGGCTGTGTCGTGAGTGCGAAGCTGGTGTGAAGAAAACAAACTCCAGCAGAAGTGACACAGCACATGCAGGAGGTGTCTGCTCCCCATCTCTGTCTTTTCTCCCTTCCTTGGTGTTTGGAAGAGGTGGAGAGAGGGATGGGAAGGGAAGTGCTTGAACCAGCATAAAGCAACTGTATTTAGACCATGGCAAACTGAGCTACTACTACTTACTTCTCTCTCCCTCCCTCCCGCCTGCCCGGGGCCTGGCCTGGAGTGATGGGAGGACAGGACCTACCTGAAAGAAACCTGGCGGGATGGGGCCTCCCGGCATCCCATCGTTGGGGGGAATGTTGCCAAGCACGGGACTTGGTGCGGCTGCTGCGCTCTGTGGAGACAGGAAGGTGGAGAGTGAGAGGCGGCCGCATCCACAACGGGAGACAGGGAGCTCCCACCCCTGGGCCCACCCCCCGGTGACTCTCCTGTCCACCCTCGCCCTCCACAGACCCCCTTCACACACCACCTTCCCCGGTGTGTCAATCAGTGGATGAGCCTCCATCGCCTCATCTCTAATACAGGAGGGCCATGCCCACCACAGCAGCAACTGTTATTAAGCAAGGATGCCCTGCCTTCCCCACTCGGCTGCTTTATGAAGCTCCTTCAGGACAGGTGAGGGGCTGCATAAATGTCTGTGCCCTCTCCAAGAGGCTGGCATGCTCTACAGAGCAGAAGAGCAATAGATATCCATGACTTAAAGAATAAACAGTCAGCCCAGCTGGGAAACATCCCTGGAGGGTGGAGGAGGGCCCCGTCAGGGTCCGGGTGCGGTGGGAGATGAGGCGGGCTGCATGATGCGGGGGACTGCCATTAGTTTTCTGTTTAAATGCTGCTCTTCCGGCATTTACCTGGCACATCTGCCTCAACAAATGCCTCCCAGGGGTGAACAGACGTTGCTCTTCCCAGCCTGGCCTCCTTCCAGACAATCTGTGTCCCACCTGCTCATGTGGTCGGCGTGTCTGTGCCCGGCCCCATGCTCGCACGGGCGGGTGAGACTGTGCAGGAAGCCCCGGGCCTGACTGGCCTACCTGGGCCCAGGCCCTGCTTCTCCCCACCGCCTACCCCCAGCTCTACAGCTCACAGATGCTCCTCCTGCAGGAAGCCCACCTCCAGCCTCGAAGGTTCCCTAACCCCACCAGGACAGAGACTCTGAAACTGAGTCATCAATTATCTTCCAGGGGTCTGACTGGTTCTCTGGGACAAGGGTCAGCCCCTCGGAGTCAGGAAATGGGTGTCTCTTCAGTTACAAGTGCAGCCTGCCAACACCACCTTGAAGAAGTCACTTCTCCTGCCTTCTCCTGAGCCTGGAACTAGGACCCAGACCTCCTAACTTACAACTCCCATGGGAGGAAATGAGGGAGCGTGTCAATCCCCCAGACACACTGCATGCAGCAAGATGGACAGACAGCCATGGGAATCCACACAGCAGGGGTTGAGCGCAGGCAGGCGTGGGCAAGCCACTCAGCCCTCCTGTCCCTGGTGTCCCACCTGCTCCTAAGGGTTGGGGAAGGCTAAGGAACCAGATGGGTTACATTTTGTAAACCACAAAAGTAATCTGGAAGTGGAGAGGACTCATGCTGGGCCTGCCCTGGCTGTTGTGACAGACCCCAGGTAAAGAGAACAGGGTGGGATGGGGCTGCCCAACTCTCCAAAATGATTCTGCCTACAGAAATGCAACCCCCTGTGTAACAGAGATTCTGCCAATCACCCTGGGGTGTGCTACAAACATCTCAAAACATCTTGGAGCAGGGCTTCCCCTCCCCACCGCCCCAAGTTGGAGGCCGCAGCCCCAGCCCAGCCCCTGCCCCAGTGTTCTCTGGGATGAGGACCGCCTGGGGGAATGGGCCAGGTTATCCATTAGCTGCATTGTTTGTTTGCGGTTGGTGGTTCTGTGAAAATGCAACTTTTCATGATTTACAGCCAACAATTACTCCTCAGGAGCAGGAGCAAAAAAGATTTTTAAAAAATGCGGGGAGATAAGAGGTGAGAGGATACAGCTCAAGTGGCAGAGCACATGCTTAGCATGCACAGGGTCCTGGGTTCAATCCCCAGTACCTCCTCTAAAGATAAATAAGTAAATAAAGCTAATTACCTCTCTCCCCACCCCAAAATAATGAGGTGAGGTAAACATCCACCTGTGTTTTCTTCAAGCTCTTTCAGAGACTGGTTTTATATTTAACTCTTCAATCCTTCTGGAACTTATTTTGGTAAAGAATAAGGGTTTTACTCCTGTAATAGTCAACTGGTTCAGGTTGATTTTTTTCCCCACTTATGTGAAAACAGAGACAAAATTCTTAGAAAAGTATGGTTGTTTCTGAGCTTTTAGAACTCTGGAACTTTTAGAACACTCTATTCTAATCATAAGAGTTTTACACTGTATTTTATTAGCTCCTTCAATTCCTTCACTGAAGTTTTCTTGCTTATTTTTATCTATTTATCCCTCCAAACTTCCTATCATTATAAAAGTCACCTTCCTACCAAAAGAAAAAAGTTCTTTTATATATATATATAAATTTGGAGGAGAACTGACATCTTTCCAAAACACAGGCACCTTCCCAGGGCACACTCTTTCTCCGATTATTCATGTCTTCATTCAAGTCCCCCAGTCAAAGCAGAGTGGGTGGACCAATGACAATGATCAGAAAGGTGGGTGAGAGCAGGCAATACATTTGGGAAAACCCAAACCCTCTCTTGCCCTGGCTAAATGTTTTGTACTCGACACATGTGGCGCTGACTTGCTCTTGGGGTAAGGGTGGAAGAGATGGAGCCCCTGACCATGGTGTGAGAAGGATGGAGCAGAGGCCCGGCCCTGGGCGGGGTGGATGGCAGGGGCCAACTGGCCTGGGGCTCAGAAATGGGCTGGATACTTTCACACCATCTCTCCCTGAACCCCCAGATGGCCTTCTGAGGCAGACACAAGTACCCCCACTTCACAGACGAGAAAACAAATCTCAGTGTGGACAGCAAGCTGAAGGTGACCTTTCTCCATTTGTCTGCCTCAGAGTCCAGACGTACTCTTCTTCAGCCTTCAGCCCAGAAACATTGTTTTGTTTTTAAAGAAAGATCTGGGAAGCTTCAGCACTTCAGTTCTTTAAATTAGCATTTACTGTTTAATATAAAATACCTATTATAGAATATGGCAAAGTAAAAAGAAAATTAGTCACTGCATTTTGTTAAATAATGTCATGAGCACTTCTCCCCATCTCATTAAATGGTCAAAGGAAATAATGATTTTTTAATAAGCCTAATATTCTATAGAGGTATCATCATTCAACCAATTTAATTAACAGGCATTAAATCAGTGTTTGCTAACTCAGTAGTTACAAAATGAGATCTCTCTGCCCTCTTTGGTATTTTGACTTAATCTTCTGGATCACTACCCTTTTGAAATGGCTTACACTGGTCATTTAGTAAAATAAATAGTAAAACATTCATGCTTTGTTATTTAGGTATTTGATTTTTCTCCCTTAGTGATAATAAGAACTCTTTATATATTAAGGATACAATATATGGATATGTTATTATTTTTTTAAAAGCCTCTTAAATGAAAACTTGAATGTGGGTGCACGACTTACGAGGCTCCCTCAACACCAGGATCTCATTTTCCTATGAAATCAGGAGTCCATGGTTCTAGGAAGTGGGGGTGCGTGGGTGGGTGGTCCCTGGTCCTTTGAATGTTTGGGCTGGGGTAACCATGGCTCTAGTAAATGGATGACATCAGGGTTGGAGCATGGACTTTTGCTACCCTCCAATGAGAGGGCCATGTTAGCTGTGACTCAGGTGTCAGGAAGCTGAAGCGATAACTTATCCTTAAAGGCTCTTCGAGCAGCAAAATTAAGTAGATATGCAGAGCTTAACTCTGTGCCCTGAAGAATGACAGTTATTGTTTTTCTTTGATTTTGAAGCAAACATGTGCTCATAATGAAAAACTTTCAAAAGGGGAGAAAAGTACAAAGAAGAAAATGAAAGCAACAACCAGTGTCAGAGAGCGACAAAAGGGTTAAATAATTCTTGCATACAAAACCTAATCCGACGGACCCCATCCCCACATCTGTCAACATGACACTGCCCTCACTCCATACCTCAACAGCTGGGGCTGTTTTGCCCATCTCTGAGAGCCAGCACCATGTGAGGCATACAGCAGGTGTTCAATAAATGATTATAACCTTTATTATTCAAAGACCTGCTCAAACCTGGCCATCTGGAGCCAAGCCTTTCCGGATTGCTAGGAATCAGCCTCTCCCTGTGGTTTCCAACTTCGAGTTAGAGCTCCATTAAGGCACTCAGCAAAGCGTCTCATGTGAGTTTTCTCTAAAAACACAAAATCCACACCAAAACCCCCTGACATTCAATGAGGCCTACAGCATGCCGGGGCTGTGGCAGGTGCTCGGGACAGGACTCCCCCACCAGAGCTCTCAGAAGCCAGACATCTACTGTGTGGGTTCGGGCCCTGGCCGGGAGACTGTGGGCAAGTCCCTTCTCGCTCTGGGCCTCAGTTTCCCGACATGTCCAATGGTGGAGTAAGAGAAGATGACCTCTAGGGCCCTTCTTCCAAGCTGCTCTCCCCAACCCAGTCCACACACCATGGGGGCAGGGACTGGAAAGAGCAGCTCCTTCATGAACAGAAGGATCCTGAATTTTAACTCTTCTCTGTTCATTATAGAACACTTAAGGGTTAAAACTTAAAAACCACCCAGAAACTTGTTTGTTACCAGAGCCTGCAGATTCTAGCTGATGATGTCTGCAAGGGGAGGGTATAGCTCAGTCATAGAATGCATGGTTAGCATGCACGGGGTCCTGGGTTCAATCCCCAGTACCTCCATAACAAACCAAAAAAACAGCTGATGAAGCTTGGACTCTCCCCTCCATCCAACCCCTGGCTCTACTCACCAGCATTTCTCCGTATATGCATGTATATATGGACTAAAAAAAGCAGAATCAAATCGGGCAAGCAGTTTGGTAACTTGTGCATTTTTAAAACTAACTAAAAATTCTTTTCTAAATAGAAAACAGGCCTTATACTGAGCGGTGTGGCCTACTCCAGCCAACTGCCTCCTCCAAGCCTCCGGGATATTGTCCACTTGGAAAGCCCGAGGTGCCTTCAGACATCTGCCTGAAGCTGTGAATGAAAGTTCCCCTCCCTGCGAAGTTTTTTATTTTGTTCACAGCCAGCGAGACTTCTAGGGAGGGCTCATCCCACAACTTTTCCCCTAAAGAGCAAGGTTTCTTTGGGGTCCCAGGGTGGTTACACCACCACTGGGGCTCAGGGGTCACTGTAGCTCCTTAGCCCTGTTTGTGTGCTCCAGACACACACCAGCTGGTTTCACACAAGCCCCTTCATCCAAATCTGGTTGTCAACAGTGGGGAGATACCCAGACACCTCCCCTGCCCCAGAATAAGCACATTCTCCTGTCGCCCTCCCCCTACCCTCCCCTGGTGGAGAAGCAGGGTTCAAACCTGGGGCCTTGGGATCTAAGCAACTGGGAGGAACCAAGACACTCTGCTCCAGGCAATGGGGAAGTGTTCCAAGCAGAAGAGCAGCCATGGCTTCTGAGAATCCCACCTGACCCCCTCTGACCCTGTGCCAGGCATCCTGGCGCACCACTGACAAACCTACACACCACCACCAGAGTCCCCAAGGCTCCACGGAGAGACAGACTTGGCCAGCCCCGGATGTGGTGCTGGGCCCTTTCCTGGCTCTGTAGCAAGAAGCCCCCTGCGGCTCCAGGAACAGCAGGTCAGTCCACAGGAACCAGGAGACAAGCTCTCATCTCATACATACCTTGTGGTAGGTGACAAACATTCATGCTTCCTTCAAGAAGTGGGGATCTGTGGATGTCCCCTACATAATGTTCTGTTCCAGCCTCACCCCGAGACCCCCAGTTATCCTCACTCATAAACTAGCATGGGATCCCCCAACCCAGTTTTACTCTCTTTTAAAAATAATTCTATGCACATGAAGCTCTTGGAAAACTGAATAAAAACAAACGCTCAGAGTGAACGGCGGGACTCCTGCCAGTTTGGCCAAACCCTCCTGACTGATTTACAAGGCTGCAAAATGGAACTTTGTTCTGCAAATCCCTTCCCTCCTCGCCCCACCCCAACACTCAGGCGTGTAGCAGCACGGGGCCCACATATGAAACCAAGTGCAGCCTTCCTTGACTGAAACTCAGCACAGGCCACGTGGCTGAGCACCCAGGACATGACGGGCACGTGGTGTGGGGCTGTGTGCTTACAGCTGGGCAGCGGAGGACACACCTGCACTGAGACACGAAGGCCTTTGAGGAAGGCTTGTGTCCCGGGGAGGGAGGAATGCCTACACAGGCATCATCAAGACAGAGGCTTCAGCATTCTGTGCAAAATACTGGAGTGACCGGGGGCCTTCTGGGCCAAGTTTCCTGGAAGGAACTTTAGCAGCATCAACAAACTGAAGATGTAGCACAGGGAATGGAGGGAGTTGCATCACCCAGACAGAAAGGCCAAGACTGAGAGAAGCAGGGGTCAAAAGAGGGGAAGGTACAGGGAGCAGCCTCTTGGTTTTAGGTACAGACCACAGGAGAGAATACATTTGGAGGACAGAGGCTCTAATTCTGCACCCTGGAGAAAACACACAGATGTTGCTACATGAGGAGACAAAACCAGCTGGCGTTAAATAGGTTCGGATGACACGGGGGAGTGACACAGGATCCCTGCCTCCAAACAGCAAAGGGGCCATCACGTGCAAGGAGAAGTGGATGTACTTTCCCGTCACCAAAGGATGGTCCTCAGTCCAGGCGCCGATACTCTGCGCTACAAAAGGCTTCTCCAGATCTGACCATCAGGGTGAAGTGGTGGGCCATGTTACCTTGGGGTGGTTCACAGTGGGGACAGGGCACTAGCACAGTCCAGATCAGAGTATGTGGGTTTCCTCTCTGCTCTGCCACAACAAAGCTACGAGCCACAGCTCAGCCTCAGTCTCCCCTCTGAGAAGGGGAGAGCCAGCCACGTTACCCAGCACCATTCGGCATTTCCTGGGAATTCTTATGACAGAAAAGAGCCCTGGACCAAGGGTCCTGGGATCAGGGCTCCAGCTCTGGCTACAAGCCACCTGCTGTGTGACTTGGGTGAGCCTTCCTGCCCCTGGGCCTCTGCTCAGCTCCAAGTGAGGCAGCTGAGGTCCAGCTGCTACAGGGAACCAAGTGGGCATCATGCTGAGCTCTCAGCCAAGCAACCTGAGAAAGCGCCACGTCCAGGTGACAGAAGTTCCAGCTTGCCACAGTCAGGCCATCAGGCACAAGTGAGGGGTGTCCTAACATCAGAGCTTCTTTCCCAAAGCCCCCATCTCACTTCTGTCTCCCGGGGTGAGAGGACGGATGCAGGAACACAGAGAGGGCACGCACAGAGAAGCAGATGACTTTTCATCCTGATCCCAGAGACTGTGGGAGAGGAAAGGGGATACTAGTTACTTCTCAACATCCTTGGGAAGGGGTGACTGCTGTTTACCAGCAGGAAAACAGGCCCAGAGAAGTGCATCATTATAAATGCTCTAACTTTAGTCTCTCTGTCCCTCCATACCCAATTTCAGGTCTGAGAAACCCCCCAAAATTGCCCCATCTTCCTGTCACCAACCCCTGCAGTTCTCAAGAAGAGTGCTGTGTGCTCTTTGATGTTTATGAAAGGAAACAACAGACAAATCATTACAAACATAAGGTAAGCACAAGGCATTCTCTACGTCTGAGATCATCCACATGTTTTGCTCTTCCCAAAGCAGACTGACCTTCTAACTCTGCTCCTTCCGGGAAATATTTCACTGAGTTGGCCTCCACTAAAGGGGTGTGGGGTGTAGGGTGTGTGTATGTGTGCGCGCGTAAGACTCCACTGAAGAATCTGCTGGATCTAACTGGCAAATTACCCTGGGAAGAAAGGAGAAAAAAGGTAGGTGGGGAGCTTACAGAGGTTATGAGTGCTTTATACACGTCGATGTGTTCAGCAAACACTGGCGCCTGGGCTGCCAGGGATGCACGGTGCCCACCGGGATGGGAGATGACAAAGGCCCGGCTCTGCCCTCAAAGTCTAGGGGATGAAATGAGTGGGAGCGACAGAGAACTGAAGGATGTGGGAAGGTGATCCGGGCGGGCGCTGCGAGGCAGGGATTAGGGGGATCAGGGAAGCTTTATGGAAGAGGTGGCACTCGAGCCTGGGCCTTAAAGGATGGCAAGACTCGAAGATGCGGGAGGTGACAGGGAGGTGAGAGATTACCACTGTCATCTTAACCCTCCCCTGGACCAGGCCCCTTCTGACAGCCTCTCCTCAGAGCGTAAATCCCGCCACGCCTCTGCCTCCCCAGAGCTCCACTCCATCCCTGGTTGCTAGGGTGGGCGAGGGGCTTACTCACTTCCCCTCCCCCCAAAAGGGGGCCTCTTACGCACCTGCCCACCCAGCTGGCCTTAGCACAGTGCATCCAGCTCCTCTCCTGGATCTTCCCAACAACCTGGCAAGGACTACAGATAAGAGAAGGGAGGCTCAGGGACTTGTCCGAGGTCCCTCAGCTCAAGATGTGTAGAAAGTCAAGCCCAGACCTTTCAGCTGTGTTCTGGCTTCTCTGGTCTAAGTTTGGAAATTGATGCTTAAAGATGCTGCCCAGGGACAGAGAAGTCCAGTTCTAGGCCCAGCTGTTCCATCCTCCAGCAGCTGGGGTACATGGGCACCTTGCTTTACCTTTCTGAGCCCTTCACCGTCATCTGGAAAGGAGTGGGGAGCTCTACCCTCTACAAGGGTGTGGGGGACCTAAATACGACTCCTCGGGTAAGGAGCTCAGGTGCAACAGGTGCTCAGCCAGAGGAAGCCCCTGAGCCAGCAACACGGCACCAGGCGTGCTTTTTATGATTCCATGAACACGAAGCAGGCCAGGGCACAGAAGGGGTTGGGGCTATTGGAAGACAAAGTCCTCTGCTTGACAGAACTCAAGTCTTCTGAGGCAAGACCTCTCTTTACCTTTTTAAAAAATGAAAGAAAGGCACCCCAGATGGAATATTTCCAAGAGAAAGAGGAACTGGCTTCTCTGTGCTGAGAAGGTCACGGCTACCATCCCACAGGGCCCTGCCCATCCATCCCAGGAAGCACCCGGCTTCTTCTGGGAATTAGATCAAAGGGCACAGTTTGTGTAAGAGGTGGAGCCACGAGTCATAATACCTGGTTAAACTGTGGATGCTGGCCAGGGCACCCTCGTCCATGTGCAAACACCTCCCTGGCTGGGCTGCACGGCACAGGGCGCGGGTCCTAGGCGTGTACACCCAACACAAGGAAGATTAAGGGCCAGAGGTGCTCCCTACAAATGAACAGTGCGGAGTGGATCAACAGCACGCTGTTTGTACAACGCTGATTTCCTTCTTAAAGAGAGATGAGCTTCAGGCCCTGGTTTACACCATTAGCAAAGCACACACACACACACACACACACACACACACACACACACACGCGCGCACTTCCCACTGTCTTAAAGGAGCCTCTTACAACCGCAAACATGTCATTATAGGCCAGTGACAGCTCCCTAACAAGAACACTGGCAGTTGCTTCTGAAAAGTGGAAAATTCCCTGGCATGGGCCCGCACATATGCTCAGTTCCAATGACAACTTAATCCTGCCAGGCCTGAGGTGTGCAGAGAACAAAAAACCTGCTTCTACAAACTTTCTTTTTTTAAGTTTAAAAGAAATCATTAAAGGCAAGGCCCCCAGAACACTTTTCAAGAATGAGGGCCCACACGTCACTCAGCTGCACAGATTCAGTGGGGACAAAGTCACCTTCCCTCGGTTCGCCCTCCGCCATGACAGGACAAGGTGCAGAGTCTGGAAAGTTCACCAGGGTCCCCTGACATCAAAGCTAAGGAGTTTACACTTGGCTGGGGAGGGGTGTGTAAACGAAGGGGCCGGGAATCCTCGGGCTCTCCTGGCGGGCCAGGAGGGAAGCCTCAAGCAGCCCACTACTGGGGTTTGCAGGCACGCAGGCTCAGCGCTGAGCAGATGCCATCTAAACCTTTAAAGCACGAACTAATTGTACTAATTTAGCTAACAGTCTCTGTTCAGTCCCCCACCCCGGTCGACCAGCGTCCTTTGGTACTGCTGGAGAGATGCAAGCTGTTGGCCTTACTGTTATTTTGTCAGCCATTAAACGATTCATCGGAGTCATTAATTGATTTATTACTGCTGCCTGCTCAGAGGGTTTAGCAAATAAGGAATGATGTAGGTCACAACGCAAAGGAAACTGGAGCAAACAACGCCACGAGAAGCCAGCCACTGTCCACTCGGGCAGCCCTCTAAGCACGACTGTCAGGCCGCTGACCGCGTAGCTGGCTCTTCTGCTTGAAATCCGGGTGCCACTCTGCCTCTAGCTCAGGTGTTGGTGCTGTCCAAGATGCAGAAGTTAGAGTACCTTGTCCGGAGGCTCCTGAGCACCTGCCAGGCGTGGTCACCAGCAGATTAGAATGAGGGGGAGAGAAGCCTATGTTGGCCCCTCACTGGTGGGTGCTGGGTTGCAATGGCTGGGTCTGTGGCTCGGCCCTTCAGGGCACTGGGAAGTCAGAAAAAGGGCCCCAGCCAGGGCTCTACTCCTCTGGAGGTGGCATGCTCCAGCCACACACTCCCTCTCTCCCTCTGCTGCCCACAGGAGTGACAGGACAGCAACCCCTGATAGTAACAGGTACCTCCTAATGCCTGGCCCTTTAGTACTTCCCTCTGATCCCCTCTCCAGTCCCAGTATCGTCCCTATGTTACAGAAAAGAAGACTGAAGCTCAGAGAGCTGACCTGCCCACGGTTACACAGCAGGCCAGGAAGTGGCCAACCTGGGATTCGAACCCAGGTCTACCTGGGTTCAAAGCCCACATTTCTTCCCCTCTAACCAAGTTCTTTAGCTGCCACAGAAGGGCGCTACAGCTCAGCTCAGCAACGATGACCCCAACAAAAACAAGCTAGCTGAATGAGAGCAGGGCAGTGCCTCCTGCCCAGAGCCCCAGGTGCCCAGAGCCACAGAGGAGTGAGACTCCCTTTTACCTCCTCCTACCCTGGCCCACTTCGATGCAGCCATCAACACAGGCCACCTAGTGTCCTTTCCTCCCATCAGGGCTCCTCGCACTGGAAGTGAGCCGTTCCCCATGGCTTCCTGCTGCCCTACCTGTCCTTCAAGCCTAAATGCAGCAGGTGCAGGAAGCCTCCCCAGAACTAGGCCAGGCACCCAGTAGGTGCACAGGGAAGGTTTGCTGCACTGGATGAGACCCTCATCCCACCCTGCTCCCAGTCCCTGGGGCTCTGAGCAAACACGAGGGAGCGGTGTTAAGATGAGGGGACTAGGACGGTCACTTTACAGAAATGTTAATACCCCCAACAAGAGGATTCACAAGGTCATGGACTCTGCAAGTTTGTGTGTACACATGTCTGTCTCTGTCTCTGAAGCAGAAACAGTAATAGCTCTGGTACCCAGTGCCCCGAAAGAACCAAACAGATGGTCTGGTTGACTCAAATTCTGTGATCACAGGAAATCAGCCCCTCAAAGACACATCACACCCCACCCCACCCCACCCAGCCACATTCTAGAACAGAGCCCACCCTTGTAAACTTGCGAGAGGCCCTCTAAGGGTGGTGGATTATTTAGTTTGTTCCAAAAGTGACACAGAGGAGATGAAGAGGTAGGTCAGGCACGCACCAAGACCCAGGCTGCTTCAGCCCTCAACAAAGCCCAAGCTGCAGAGATCTGCAGGGGGTGCCGCAGGGCAAGGTGGGGAGCCCTTTGGAGGTCATCACAAAGACTTCTGCGGATACTTGTTGGTTGTCTACCAGGCACACAAGTCAGGGTTTTCTTGTTAGCATCCCCCAAGAATAGGTCCAGAGCACCCAAGGACACACTCAGCCTTTAGGATCCTAGTGAGAAACCTGCTAAAGGGGTGGGGCCAGGAGCCCAGCCTGGAAGGACCAGAGATGGCCTGACCAGTCAAAGGCTTCTGAGGGGTCAGGGGACTTAATCTACGAGGTTTCTCCCCCAGACCTGGCTTCTGAAACAGACACGGGATTTCTCACAGAGGTGGTCCATGTCTACTCCCCACACCAATCCATATGGTATTGAAAGCACGAAGGAAGGTCTTTATAAGAGACCTTCATCAGGGGCCAACAAATTACTCTTTAAGTCCCATTGGGAAAAAGGATAACCTATTATTATTTACATATATTTAGTACTCTCCAGCTTACAAAGGCCTCTCTTTCATCCAAATTTACTAGATGAATACGCCAATTACCCAACCACACACGCAGGGCCCTCTCTCTAGAGCACGCTCCTCCACCCCTCTCCCTCTGGGTGATACCTCTTCGTCCTTTATGTGTCCCCATCACAGCACTTGTCACATCTGACTGTTAATTCCTTATTAAATTAGCCAGCTGTCTTCCCAGGGATATGGGCAGGAGTAGTGAACATAGCATAGAGAAGGTGCTGGTTCAGTAAATATTTTTTGGATGAATAAAGTTCTCACAGAAATCCTGCTTTTGAAGAATAGTCACCATGTCTACGAGGTCAAATCTGAAGACTAGCAAACTCAGTCAGCCACTGATTTACCATCTGGCTACAACTATACAACTACCCTCTCCCCTCCAAACGACAACACACATGCACACACATACCCCACCATGCCCACACATGTCTTAGGACAGACTGCTTCCTCTGCCTGTAAAGCCCAAGCTTTGGGTACTCAGAAAACTTGGGTGCTGGTGCTGCCCAGTCCTTCTAGCAAATGACTTGGGCAGCCACTGCTCCCAGAGCCACTCGTCAGGTCAGCAAAATGAGATCATCATCAGTGTCCCCTCCTAAGACAGCTGCGTAGATAGCTTAAGCTAACATCTGGGCAAAGTATCTGTAGTTTCAAGAAGGACAAAAGTAACATGAGGGAGCGGGGTGGCTCTAGGAGCTAAACTGCCATCGTCATTCCCACTTTAGAAGGAAGTCCAGCCTGACCCAGCCGGCTGGGTGCAATGAGAGGATTGCGAGGTCTTTATGAGCTGTGAAGATCTGGCGGCCTCTCCCAGCCCTTTCAACAGAGCCTCCCCTTCCATCTTCAAAGCAAAGCCTGCTGTTCGTTCTCAGACAGGCTGAGTTCCCTGGTTCTCAGTCTTCCTCAAGATAGTTGTCTGTTCCACTGGCCCAGGGAACCACTTTTCCCACAAGCTTCTTAGAGAGGCCAGAGAATGTGCCTGTTACCTTCGGGGCTCGGGGACAGGCACAGGTGGGAGGAGCCCCTCCTGGACCTGGGCAGAATCTGAGGAGGACACCAAGGCAGAGGTCCCACCCTGAGATTCTGTTTCCTGTGCTCCAGAAAATGCACCCCTACTGACAGAGTAATCTGCTGCCAATCTGAGGACTGCCCTTCACAGCTGGACCCTCCAAACCACAGGTTTATAAAAGAAGTGGTTCTTGGAATCAGAGACAAGCCACAGAGCAAGCAAGCCCTGAGCTCACTCAGGAGGAATGCATCTTCATCTTCCTCCTCGTCCTCCTCCTCCCTGGTTGAATCCCTCACTTGACTTGAAATGAGAACTTGAGAGGGGCAGAGAGATTCGAGGGGCAAGAGGCAGAGAGAAGGAGGGTGGGGCTGGGCAGACACCAGGCTCTCTGAGCCCAAAAAACCCTCTGGCTGCACCCCTGCTCTGCCCCCTCCCTGTGCTTACCATGTCCTGAGAATGGCTCTGGTCCCTTATCAATCAGGGCTCAGGCCCCCCAGTACACTGTTTGTGCTACTTTTACTTTCTCTGCTTGACAAGCTCCCCCTCCACCTTCCCCTTATCTACCTATAGAACTCGTAATCATTCAACAATGCCAAGTTCAAATGTCCCTGCCTAGGTTCATGAGCTAAAACTCAGAAGATACCTACTACTACCTGCAGCCCTCTCAACGAGACACCTAATGGAACATTCATTACCAATGAACTCCTAACCAAGGGTTGCGATGGCGAAGTGGACAGAGCATTGGACTGAGGCAAGGAGCTTCGGCTCCTCAGCTCCCTGGCTAGTTCAGAGAGGCAAGCAATTCACACTCCTGTCTCCAGATGCCCCTGACCCAATACAAGACAATACCTCTATTGGGACTGGCATGAGTTAATGCAAACAAGGAGATAATGGGAGGGCTGTGATCTAATCTCAACCTCTCTCTTCCTCCCATTCCAACCTCCCTCTTTTCTTGTACCCTGAGCTTCAGCCATGAGAAGCACTTGCTGGTCCCAAGCCTTTGCATAGGCTAACCCTTCCACCCAGAATGCCCACTTTCCTGCTGGTTTCTGCCATTTCAATCCATCCATCCATCTCTCAGGCTGCTCTGGGCACTGGGCAGGATAATTTTTAATTCTTCCAAGTCCACCTGAAACTCTGTGACTCCTCCAACACTTTCTACTTGGCATTCTTATATGGACAAAGGCTCTATCTCCCTGCAGGACTACTGGTTTCAAAAAGTAGAATCCAAATATTTACTGTCTAATAATCAATAACCACTGAATGATTGGGGACTGTGAGTGAGCTTTCGGACAAAGCTAGGCTTGACTCTTACAAGAAATTTCTTCCTTATTTTTTCTCCTTTATAAAGATGTAACTTTGAAGAACAGAACATACTTTCATAAACCCAAATGTCAAAAGGGACAAAGAAGGGCCTTTTCCTCCCAAAGTTTCCATGTTTCTCTTCTCAAGCAATCACTGGAGAAGAGAAACATGGAAACCTCGGAAAAGACTTGAATTTGAATCTTAGTTCTGTTCCTAGCTTGAAACTTGTAAATTACATAGACATGGCAGGACCATCCTTGAAGGATGAAGACCAAGCTCCCCGCTCTGCTGCAAATCTGGTCTAAAGCAGTCTGGTTTTCTTCTATTTTTGTCTAATTGCCTTTGAGGCTGTGATCTGGGTCTTCTCCACTGAAGATGGGAGTTTTTAATTAGATCTGGGTAATCCACAGGCCTTCAGAAAATTTGAATCTAGAACCTTAGAACAGGGAGGAGTCCCCCAGCCCCTCTGCTACAGACACAGCCTCAGGCCCACAGACAGACCTGGGTCGAGAGCAGGAAAAGGTCTGAGACCTTGGTCTCCCAAACGTCATGCCTTGGCAGTCTTGCCTGGAAAACGGGGATAATACATTCTGCTTCACTCACAGGGTTTGTGAAAGTAAGTTTCTGTTTCCCCCAGAACGGTGCCTGGCCTATATCTATCAGGTGCTCAGTAATTCCTTTGTTGAATGGACACTTCTCCTAAACCCTCCTCTCCACCTTGTCTCTACCAAGGAAGGCCTGTCCTGTGGGGACCAGGTGGGCACTGCTCACTTGTAGAGCCTCTGAGCACTCCCATCTCTGTCCCTAAAGCCTGCTGGCTCTGCAACCTAGGGACAGAAATAACCCATCACACCACATAGGCACCAAAGGAGGCTGATCTCACTTAATCCTCCCAACAGCATGCTCCTTTGTTTCATATCTGACTTAACTTGCTGATAAAGATCACAATGGTTAAGTGTCTCTACAGGGTCAGGGTCACAGTTCCTCCTGCCTGGGTCCAGTCATCACACATCCACACACCCCACTCCCTCCAGTGGGAACCAGAAGGAAGACTCCAGTCATGGGAAGGAGAGACTTTAACCACAGTCAGGCCCTGCAGTGCTAGTACCAGTTTGAGGCAGGTCTCTTCAACCTTAACTTGCTCATCTGTGAAATGGGAAGTCACCACTACCTGCCCAGCCTACCTCACACAGGAGTGTGAAGAAACACAAAACTGGATGTGAACGGAAGGGCAACAGCATCTCCTGCCCCAGACACCCCAACGGGCTGGGAAGGAAAGAGGACATGCTGGTGACAAAGGCATGGGGCTAGGAGTCAGGCCCTGGCTGGCTGCCTCCACAAGTCCCTTTCCGCCACCTATAAAACAAAGTGAATGGATTTGATTCCTGGTTCCCAAACCTGGCAGCACATCAAAACCACTTGGGGGTCCGCAACCACCCAGCTGCCTGCCCTCCCCCGGCTGCAGGGAGGCTGTAGGGATCTAGCTTTGGGAGCTCCTGAATCAAGATGTTCCAGAAGATCCCTCCTGGGTTCTGCCTCTGCTCTGACCAGACCCCAGGTCTGAGGATGTCTAGCCAGATGGGCAAGCCTCTTCTGCCCCTCACCCTCACCAGTCAGGCTCCTAGGAGGCCTGCAGGAAGCTTCTGGATGCAGGTCGGGGCTTAGACAGCCGCCCAAACAGGTACAGGCCCGGATTTAATTGGCCTCTCGGTTAAGCTTTCTAATCTCATTAAAGCTGCCTCCATCATGGAGACCACAGCTCTGAATTTAATAACAGAAGAGCACTGCCCTGCCCCACTGTAAGCTGATTAGGTCTGGGGAGACCTGAGAGGATCGCTCTGGACCGAGGCCCCCGGCTGCAGTCGGACCCCTCTACCACACCACACTGCCGTGTGGCTGCAAACTCAGACTGAAAGAGGGGCACACTGCAAAGGGGGCAGGAAGGAAGGAAGTGGGAGGAAGTGTTCAGAGCAGGGGTGCAGGGCCAGATCTGCCTACCCCTCCCTGGGAAGCCTGCACTGTTTCTATGACGTCCAATAAATACTAACCACTGAGGAATTTTATTCATATCTTAATGGGTGCAATAACAGTGCCCACCCCACACTAGGAACAGCAGCATTCCTGGACAGAGTCAGGCCTCACGGCTGCCTTCCCCTCTTCTTTCTGCAGCTCTCAACCCGATGACTTTAATCATAACGAGAGGAGAGGGCAGGGGGCTGGGGTTTGGGTCCAAATGGCTTCTCTGGAAGAGAAGATTTGTCCTGCCACCCACCCCACCCCCCACCCACCTCATCCCCCTGAGAGGAGGTACCTACAGCCCTTTCTCAAGTGTGTGAGGAGCCAGCTCTTGGACATCAGCTCCAAAAACACCACGGTCAACGTGTGCAAACATCCCTGTGCAAATACACGTCGCCCACTTCTCGCTCATCTCACGCTATCTAAATATATCCCGAGGAAGTAACTTGGCAGTGATGAGAAATTCTGCAGTGGCTCCAAAGTAGCAACAACAAAACACACACACACACGCACACACACACGCACACGCACACGCACACACACACACTCTGCTCTGTTCTAGGTGCCACAGTAGGTCAAGGACAGGCATGGAGACAGAAACACACAAAGGCAAAAACCGCCCACAGTGTGGTGGGGGTTCAGCCCCGCTGAGGGTTAGTAGTCAGTGATTATTAATGTTCAATAGGGATCTTAGAAGGTAAAGGACTCTGTGCAGGTTCTAAGCTGGGCAAGCACAGATGCTTTGTCCAAGGGAGAAGTTTGGGGGCACACCCAGCCAAGTACACACACACCCATCCCCACCCTCTCTGGGACTTGCTTTAAGACACTGGCATTTTTCCACTCCACTTGCCAAGAATGGAGCCACCCTGCCCTGTGTGATCCTCCAACCCCTGGAAACAAAGGCGGCAGTCATGGGGGTGGGCTAGTACACCACAGGCATTGGTCCCATGTCTCCCCCGCCCCCGTCCATTTTCACCAAAGGGGAAACGGAGGCCTCCAGTATGAAACAGACATGCCCAGGACCTGGCCAGGTGCCCCTTATTCCATGACGCTTTCGATCTTTGGTTAATTTGGATAGATGTGGCTTTTTTTTCCCCCAGCATCCTCAGCAAATCTGCTGTTGACAATCACCCCTAAGCCCATCCTCTTGGGTACAAGGGCACCAAATTATTAGGAAAAGGTGTCAAGGGGGTATGGGCAATCCTCCCAATCATGCCAGGTCTCAATAAGCCAGCCCAACTCCCACACAACACCCCCATACCCATCTTCCCCATCCTTTAACTGGACTCCGTCCCTAAGCCTGGACCGGTACGCCAGCCTCCTCACCGGTGGATCTGCCCCACTGGTCCCCTTGTCTCTCCTCCTTTCCCCAAGCAGACCTAACCGGGCCACTAACGGGCAGGCTCAAAACTTCGGAGGACTCTGCCAGGAGCTGCACCCTGCCCAGCCCAGCCCTTCACAGCTCCAGCTCCGCCCACACAAGCCCTCCTTCCTGAACTCGGCAAGTCTTTTCAAGCTTCCAAGCATTTATTCTCTTCCCTTACCCTGGAATGCTCTCATCATACTCCTCCCTTTCAGTACCATCGTCTGCTTCTTTTTTTCTCTTGGGGACCCACACAAAATGCCACCCCGCCCAGGAAGCCCTCTGGGTGGAGCCAGGTGGGCCTTCTCTTGGGACACCCAGCGACGGTGTCCCCTGCAGCACCACCTGCTTATGTCCGTCTTTCTTACTAGACCATCAGATCCCTGAAGGCAGATGGTCTCTTGGGCATCTCCAGGCCTCAGCTAAGGCTCCGGCACACTAATGGCATTTCCCAGCCAACACAACTTTCAAAAGAAATTTGAAGTCTCAGAACCAACAAAAGAGACGTTGTTTAATCCAATCCCAGTTTTTCAAAGTCAAGAAAACGAAGGCCCAAGGAGGATAGGGGTGTTTCAACATCACGACGCTTGTTAGCTGTGCTGGACTCGTGGCTGGCCAGAGTCTTCATCAATTCCTCCAGGTCAGCCAAAAGCTCCTACAGCAAGACCCAACTCAAGAGATGGCTACCACGACCAAGCATCCAAGAGAGAGGGGCATCAGAGAGGTCTAGAGACAGGACAGGAAGGGCCAGCCTGGAAGCCCCAAGTGGAGACTACTAGCTCAAGTGTCCCAAGCAGGTGCTCAACCAAAACCAGACGAAGGACTGAGGACAGGACCTGGCACGTGGGCACTCAACAAACATGTGCTGTTGCAAAATTAATGGCACAAATGACCAATTACAAATCAATGCAATGCAGAGTACTGCACAGGCTTGCACCCAGCTCCGGGATCGCAGAGAAAGGAGGATTATTTCTGCTGGGGGGGTGGGGTAGTCTGGGCGGCTTCACAGAGCGGTGACATCTGATCAGACACCATCTGTTATTTTTCTCTAATTGTTCCACATGTGTGAGATTTTGATTCTAAGCTAGAATGTGGACTCCGAGAGGCCGAGACTGCGGCCGATTCCCCTGCCTTCCTCAACCCCTCTCTGCAAAACATCCATTCCACAGCAGGGCCCCTAGCAGACACTGAGGGTCACCGACAGGAGGGATGGACCTCCTATTTCAAAGAGGAGGTCAAACCTACACTGGTTTCCACAAGTCTGCTTTACCTGCAGAAGCTCCCTGAACCCAACAAGAAATCCAGCAGTGTCCACGGGCACTCCCACGAACATCCCAAGTGCCTTGTGACAGGGAGTGGCATGAAGAGACAGGCGCTCACAGGTTCCGCTGCACACTCCCTGTGTCGGCTGGGTGGCGCTGGGTTTCTTACACACTTACCTATACTTCCCCCATCAACAAGCCTGTGAGATAGGAACCACCATCCCCACTTGACAGACTGGGAAAACAGGCTCAGACAGAGGTTCACCACATCACACTGCCCATAAGACTAATTCTCTGCCAACAGTTCTCTGTAACAGAAGCCTCACCAGGGAAGTTTGGTATGAATTAGCGCCCACTCAGACACCCCATCTGCAAGAAACACCACCATCAGCAGCACATCA
This sequence comes from Camelus dromedarius, assembly GCF_036321535.1. Lineage (NCBI taxonomy): Eukaryota > Metazoa > Chordata > Mammalia > Artiodactyla > Camelidae > Camelus > Camelus dromedarius. The sequence continues at coordinate 31,885,515 of NC_087449.1, read as the reverse complement.
AGTTTCATTTTGCCGAACCAATTAACCTAAAGGGCACCCCGAACCAGGTGGGGTCACTCACATGGACCATACTGTACCCCAGTTTCTACAGCCATACCCCCACCATCTTGCTTCCCGAGGCCTCACACCCACCCACCCCCAGCCACATCATTGTTTCCATAGATGCCCAGAAGAATGCAAACTCCAATTATTCCTTTCTTGTTTAAATAATGGCCACTTCACAATTCTCCCTCCCAGGCGGGACCCTCACAGCTCCTGAGCAGGCGCTCAGGCCAGGGAGAGAGAACAAACGGGAGGGGGATGAAAAACACACACAACAGTAAGCTCCAACCCAAACAGAACTAATCCATTCAGAGCCAAAGGAGGCTGAGCAGATGGGAAGCCAGCAAACCCCGCCTGCCGCCACCCTGGGTTCTGGGGCCTTCACCGCAGTGTTGTAATTACAAAGGGTGACCCAGCCACATGCTCCCGGGGCCGCCCCCTGCTCCCAGGCACCCGCGGGCACCGCCTTCATCTGGTTTGTGTTTAGAGCCTTCCCCAAATCATACATGCAAGGCAGCAGCACAAACACCCTAGTCTCAACAACGTGCTTCCACGGGAAGGAGAGAACTTTGTGCTTTTCCCTCGGGATTCTGAGACTCTTACAACTCTGGGCAGGAGGGGCAAAACACCCCCAGGAGGCCTCCCACCCCCATTCTTCCAGCCCAGTGCCCCGGACTCTCCCCATATGATGATGACATCTCCTGTGCAGGTGTCGGTGTGTCTGTCTTCCCCTCCAGCCAGTAAGGGCACGCCTAAGTGTTTAGTACAGGGCAAGGCTGTGCAAAATGTATTCAAAGATCTGCTAAATGAATACACATCACAACTCTGATTAAATACAATATTGACATTTTTACTCCTTTATATTTGTTCCCTTTTCTAAACCTTAAGCACCCTGAGGGTAGAAATCCTGTCTCATTCATCATGATCTTCCCAACACCACTCTGAGCACGGTTAAGATCAACCACTGGAGGGACAGCCACTAAATCAGAGGATGTTAGGCCTGAATGGGGCTTAAATATCCCTGGTGTCGTTCTGCTTGCAGGAGGGAGAGTGGCCTGGTTGGGTTGCAGCCACCAACCACGTCAGCGTGGAGATGCAGGACTCGAACCTGGGCCCTGATGCCCAGCCCTCCCCAGCCAGGGAGACAAAAGACACGAAGAAAGCGCTTACTGCTTGAAGGAGCGGGTAATCTGGCGGGGCAGACAAGACAGACACATGAAACAATTAGTGAACAAGACAACTGCCAGGCTCACAGTATTATACCATGATATAATAAAGTACATGCTGTACAACACAATTAGAGACAAGAGAGAGGCACACTGCACTAATTATACAGGACAAAGAGTTAGCAAATGGGAGCCACAGGGGCGTCAGTGTTGTCACAGAAGGCTCTGGAGGCCAAAGGACCCAAGGTGAGTTTGGGAGCGGGGGCACCTCTGCCAGGAAGCCTCTCCTGATTTCCTGATTACCACTCTCTCCTAGGTGCTCCTGTCCTGAATGGGCCCATTCCCTTGCCCCTCGTGGCCTTCGTTTAGGCAGTTTGATACCAGCCACCTTAAGGGTCAGCCCAGGGGCCAGAGGGAAGGTCAGGGCACCAAGACAGCCCCTGGGAGTCACTTAAGAGGTCATGATTTCAACATAAACAATCACCAATACTACGTGCTGAGCTCTGTGCTGAGCCCTTGCAAGCATCATCTCATTCAGTTTTACCAACAACACCGTGAGGAGAGGGTGCATACTTCTGCAGGTAATAAGCTCAGAAGGGATGTCACCATCCAAGGCCACAATGCTAATAAAGGACAGGGTCAAGAGATAACATGAAGCAGGTCCACTGCTCTACAAATCTCGTGCTCTTAAATCCCCACATCCACATGTTCTAGCATGGAAGCCCCCGTCCTGACGTGCTACTGAGTACTTGAAATGTGGACAGTTCCCACTGAGATGTGTAAAATACAGACCAGATCACAAAGACTTAGTATTTAAATAAAGTACGTAAAATAACTCATTAATGGGGGGAGGATATAGCTCAAGTGCTAGAGCACATGCTTAGCATGCACAAGGTCCTGGGTTCAATCCCCAGTACTTCCTCTAAAAATAAATAAATAAACCTAATTACCTCCCTCCTCAAAAAAATTAATTAATTAAAAAACTCATTAACAACTTTATACTGATCACATCTTAAAATGATAATATTCTGGACATATCTGCTTACGATTAAATAAAGCATATTCTTAAAATTAATTTCACCTGTTTCTTTTTACCTTATTTTATGTGCCTACCAGAACATTTAAGATGATATGTGTGGCTCCCATTCTGTTTCTGTTGGACAGCACTGCCTCCGAGATGTTTGCTGAGCAACGGACAGGATGTAGACAAGAGAAAAGGGAAACGAAGAAGGCAGCATTTCAGGCAAGGAGAAGCTTAGAGACAAGGGTAGGAAAGGAGGCAGCCCTGAGTGTGCGCAGGACGGATGGGCAGGGGTGAGATCTGAATATCACTGGGGGAGCTCTTAGTCAGGTATATGGAAACCAAATGACAGAAGACATGGAAAGCGGGCAGGGCTCCGAGCTGGGGCTTCTGGTAAGAAGAACAGACAGCAAAAGCTGTTCACCATGAGGAGCTGGGAGCTGGGAACAATGATTCTGTGTGACTCCAGGGGCCCAGACCAGTCACCCACCAGCTGCCTTCCAAAACCCAGCAACAATGCCTCAATTTCTGGAGTTAAAGAGCTCTGAAATGGGTCTCCCCCGAGGACTAGGAAACACTCATTCCAAATGGGTACCAGACATGCAGGCATGGGGCTCCTCTCACACTGGGGTGCTGAAGAGGCCTTTTAGAAGAAAGGAGAGCTGAATGGGGGTTTAGGAAGTGGGGGTGGGCAAAGGGCACAGCAGATGGGGCTCCAGAAAACAGGTCATTCCAGACAGAAGGTCGAGTGTGTGTAAAGGCCAGTGCACAGGGGGCAGGTGACAAGAGGGCAGCTATGGGCAGGGGTGGAAGAGCAGATTCCAGAGGGGTCACTGGAGCCCGATCCCAGGATTTTCTCCTAATAGGGAATATGGCTGGTGCAAGGCTGAAGTTGAGCTTGGGGATGCTGTCAGAGAACACACTGGTCCTCACTCATGGGAACATGCCCCGGGCCTGGTCCGAAGGCCTCTCAGCTGTCCTCTGCTGAGATGAGTCTTGGTGCGCCACAGCAGCTGCTGACAAGGCGACACAGAAAAACCCGTACCACCACCACCGTGAAGGGGCAGGATGCATGGGAGCCAGTGCTGCTCTCAGTGAAGCAGTCTCATGCCGGCACCTACACGCAGGAGAAAAGCCGGGCAGAGGACAGGGCCAAGTGCGTCTGCAGGCAGGCGCAGGGGGCACAACTAGAGGCATCAAATCCCAGCTTAGATCACACATGCAAGCTGAGAGACTTCAGGCTCCTTGGGAACCAAGCAAGAAGGGAACTGCTCTCTCATCCCCCAGGGTCCTTATGAGAAATCAAGTGATTCAGTAGATGTGAATCACCCAGCACGGACCCAGGCCCTTCCCATCGCAACGTTACTGGTCCCCAAAATGCCCTCCTTCCCTAGCCAATGGAGTCACAGCACCTGCCTGCCAAGGTAGGCAGCACATGATAGGCATTCAATAAATAGTAAATTTCCTATTATCAGATGTCATGACTGAGGAAGAGCAAATTAGATCCAGTTAGGAGAGCAGAAAGGTACCTTAGTGAGCAACCACAGGCCCATGGAACATTCCTAAAAATGGAAAAAGCTTCCAGCTGGCGGCCACTGGCTTCCTTTGCAGGCTGGGGACTCAAGTTTGGACATTCTTATAAAAGATGCACCGTAGGCAGAAGGAAACCCTCACTTGGTTTTAGGGCTCAAAGAAGGCCATTATCTGGTTCTCCATCTAGCAGACTTTTCTCCCCTCTCCCAGTTTTGTCTCAAGCCCAGTCACCCTTACCTGCTGGCTGTTTCCTCTCTCCCATGTTCCCCTATGTTCCCCCAGGAGACCCTCCCATCCAGTTCACGTGTGCAAACTCCCTAACCTGCAAGGTCCTATGGAAATGCCATGTTCCCCAGTAGCCCGCCCCAGACTCCCATTACTTGAATGTGTTCCCCAGTTACACCCTTCTATCCAGGCTGGCAGCTGCTGGGTTCCTTTCTTATTCCTCCTCCTGGATGGGAAGCTCTCCCAGGACAGGACCAAGTCTTGCCTGCACAGAACCAAAGAAGCCTTCCTACCCAGGAAGCGGAGATTACACAACTGCTAAGGGAATGAACGGGAGGAATATGATAATACACACCTTGCTGTGATAAGCCCCAGCCTCGTGTCAGCCATGTGTCACAGAGCGCATCCACTGGAGGACCCGGGGAAGCTACAGGCCCAAACAGGCATAGAGTTTCAGGCCAGGACACCAGGCTCATTATCGGCAAACATCAGGTTATTCAAAACCAGGCTGTGTAACCAAGGCAGAGAGCCACGGCCACAGCGAGGACTTCCCTGACCGTGGCCACCCCTGACCTGAGCTATCCCCAGGCTGAATGGGAAAGATGCTGGCTGAGCAGAGTGAGGCCGGCACCCTGACATTTCTTAGGAGCTGTTGCTGACAGTATCATTACAAAGACGCTAATCATAGTACACGTTTATTTGGCGCTTCTGTGCACCGAGCACTTATTACCATCGCTTCTCTTTATCAACCTTCACTACAACCCCAAGATGTAAATACGTTACAAGATCCATTTCACAGAGCAGGAAACTGAGGCTTGGGTTACCGAGGCTCACACAGTGGTAGCTGGTGGAGCTGGCATCTACCTGACACCTGCAGGCTTTTCCACTGGGGCCCAGCACTGTTACTGACCTTGCCACTCAACCTCGGGACTGTAATGGTGAAACGATGAAGACTCAAACAGGATTCCAGCAGTTCCCTGTCCTCATCGTTCGCAGGTGAATGAAGCCCAAGCTTCGATAGGCCACACAGGCCCTGCTACCTCGGGGCACCCACACTCCCATCAATCTCCTCCTTTTGCTCTACCAGCCCCAGAATCTGGGTGCACGCTCCTCCTTTGAAGGAATTGGCTTCCCCACCATCCTGGCTGCCTGACAAACACCCACTCTCCACTCCCAAATCAGTGTTGGCATCATGTTCTCGACCAATTTTTACACCCACCCCACATCTCCCCTGGACCTAAAGAATCGATCTTCCCCATCTTCCATGCCCGCCGTAGCTTGGCTCGCACCCTGCATGGAGCCTACACCACTGTACTGTGTTCAATGCTCTGCCTGGTTTTACTGGACAGTGGGCTCCTTGAGGCAGGGACCCTGTCTTAATTTACCTTGGAATCCCTAGTGTTTGTAGAATAAATTAATCAATATTTTAAAGCACAGTTCCCCCCTCCCCAAACAAACTGCCAAGTCCATCACCAGTGCTGCTCATCAATAATTAAAATAACAGAAGAGTTAGGACAGGCCACTGATCAGGAGGGCAGGGATTCATTCCTAGGTCAGGTCTGAAAATTAAGAATATCTAAGAAAAGGGCAATCTCTGCTGGTGGCTTGTATAGGAAAAATCTCAACTGATTTTTAGTTAGGGATAGGGGATGAAAAGCTGGTTGGATTACCACTGTGACAAAGTTATACCGCACTTTGGATGGACTGTATGAGGCACATACAGCACACGTAAGCACACAGAACACGCCAATTTCCAGAAGTGTAAGATCATCAAGCAGGTTTCCTCATCTTCCCGCATCGTATCAACACCGCTAGTTTGCCTGGCAAACCTGCTTTCGAGTGTTGGCCTGAAGGAGTGAGGCGGGAGCTCTGCCTTAAGGGAGGTTATAAAATTTCTATCAGACCCCATCAAACTAAGCCGCCCCCAAAACAATACGCCATTTCTGCGAGTGGCCTGATGAGAGCAGATGCTGCGGCTGTGACAGGCCAGATGGAGCCCACACCGGCCTGTGCAGACTCTGCCATAATGAAGTACCCAGACAACTGAGGAAACACCAGCATCCTTTCTCTGCACAGGCAGAGAAGGGAAAGGAAGCTGCTTCTCAAAACGGTCAGCCTTGCGTCCCACTGATATTTCGGGAAACATTCTTACTAGGATTCGAGGCCGACTGCACCGTGAGAAGATTATTTGTCCCTTACACATGTACACAATGGACTGAGAAAACGCCAGGGAGTCAGAACGCTGCCTTCTCTGCCACTCACTGTTCCTGACACCACACGTAACTCCAAGACCCTAGAGTGGTCCCGAAAATCCCCAACTCCCCTGTACTCAGAAACAACCGAAAGCTTTAGCCGCTGCCAAAATAGGAAAGAGAAAGAAACCCCCAGGAACACACCAAATCCATGTTCAACTCCTTTGCCCCTTTGAACAAAACCCATTGCAGGCGCACACAAAGCAGGGGAGGCCGGACAAAGGAGAGGCCAGGTCACACTCGACAAGGCGCTTTCTTGTCGTTTCCAAAACAGAACTGTCCTCTATTAAAAGGCTCTTGTTGCTCGGATGTTGATGCGGGGAGGGAGGGGGGCACAAATCTCCAAACAAAAGGCGAGCCATAGCGGGTAGGGAGGCCCCGGGTCGGGCGGCTCCTTCTCCCCGCACACTTCCAAGCCTTTGAATGCCCGCAGACCTCGGCCCAGAGTAGGCAGCTGTCTGTTATTGTCCCACAACTCCAAGGGACCCAGCACCAGGGAGCGTGTCCCGAGCAGGTGAGCGCCATCTGCCCGGCTCTGACAAGATGCCCGTCTTGTGCCTGCTGCTGCCAGCAGGCCATGGAGACCTCGGGGAAGCACAGCGAGCCTCCTACCCTCTCTCTGATGGTTCTTCAAGGCTCAGTCAGGCTTTCTTCTCTCTCCCCAGGGGGGGCTGCAGGCTCACTCACTACCTGGCATTTATCACAGAGGGGGACTTCTTTTGAAAAACACTTGGTCACCTTTCAAAGACATTTTTAAGGGCATTGAGAGTATGTGTTTTATGGGGGAGGGGGGATTGCACAGAGTTGGGTATACACAGGAAAATAGAGCTCACTGACACATCTTCCAGGGGTTAATTTTAAGAAGAGTCTTTAATTGATCTACAAAGAGAAAAAAGTTTTCTACCTGCCTTTTAAAAAGCACTCCCTGCATTAGCTAAAACATTCCGAACACACCCCAACCCATTTCCTCCCACCCTCATCCCAGCTGTTGTAATTGGGGTAAGTGGTTCCCTGATGTAATCTGCAAAGCGCTAGTCCAGACCACGGGGAGAACAAGAGCTAAGTGGGAAAGCGGGGCTGGGGAGGGCAGAATCCCAGGATGGGAGCCAGAAAGCTGGGCGTGGGGCTCTGCCTCTTCTACTCCTGGGGAGAAGAGAGTTCCCCCTTGTGGTATTTTCACTGGTTGGTCTGTCAGACAACTGAAATGCCTACAACATATGTGACAGGCAGGGGGACAAGGTGAGTGGGGGGCAATGGTGAGCCTGCCCGCCTGCAAGTCTGGGTCTCTGAGGGGCAGATTCGGTGCTCTCTGCACTGAGGGTGCTGGCAGCTGGAAGGAGCCAGGGCCCCACCCTCATCTTTGCAAGGTCTTGCACAGTAAGAAATCTGTGGTTTGAGGTCTTCTAAGCCACACGTGCTGGGGTCTATGTCACCAACACCCACCAGTGACAGACTTCTCCCTCTGCTCCCGCCACGGCTGAGTCTAGATGGGAAAGCAAGGTGGGGAAAGGCATGGGTAGAGAATTGGCCATTCCAGAAGGGGGCAGCAGAGTGACGGTCTGGCTCTGGACAGCCTAGGCTCCAGGTAGAAACCCACCAACAGCTCTGAGTGAGGACCAAGGTCCTCTTACAGGCTGAAAATACCAGTGGGAAGGACTGAGCTGGGAGCGCTCTCTGCTTCTGAACAAAAGCCAGAAAGCAGTGAGGTGGTGTGGAGAACCTGGAGGTCGAAGCTGTGTCCAACCCCTAAAGACTCCCAGGCCCTGGGGGACTTGGGGGCAAAGTGAAGGAAGACAAGCACCCTGACCAATTCGTGGGGCTACTGTGGGGCTCATGAAGGACAGCAGAGGCAAAGGGCTTTGGAAACTAGAAAGGATCGTACCAACAAAAGCCCCAAATAGAGCCTACCCCATCTACCCCATGGGGTCCTCATCAGGAGCACATGAGCCGGACATGTAGCCCACAGGGTAAGACATGATGGCTGTGTCACCACCACCAAGGCCATTGCTCAGGGAGGGAGATGCAAGTCAGGAAAGAAGCCCAACTACACTGAACCAGTGGCCCTTCTGCCCCTACTATGCCCTGTGCACAGCAGAAGATCTGATTTCTAAAGTCTGCAGCTGAAGAATGAGTCAAATTATCGTGACTGTGTGTTCCTCTACCTGAAGCCCACAGTTCTGTGGACTCTACAGCAGCCAGGCCTCTGCCCAGCGCATCCCACAGCTGGCAGAGGCACTCGTACACATGTGTCTTTGCCTAAACCTAACTGCCTCTCTCCAGCACTCACTGGCCCATTGGTCTTTTCTCATTCTCATGCAACAAAGCAGCAGCCCACAGGAAAATGGGCTCCAGGACACAGCACCAGCTCTGAACTCTGAAGTACTTCAAAGGAAAGGGGGAGAGTTGGCAGCAAGTGGTCAGAGGGGGCTTCCATTCACAAGGAGGGTGTAGCTCACCATAAGCCTTGAAGAACAGGCAGGATTTCAGAAAAGACCAGAGAATCCATTACTGTTTGCTCCTTCACAGCCCCTGCCTTGGGTCCACAACCCTCCCTGTGCCCTTAAGGCTATCCCATCTTGTTGTCACAGGTCCTGAGCCCAGTGTCCAGACCAGACCAACCCCCATGCCAGGGGGGTGCCAGGGCTCACAACCTGCTGGTCTCACCTAGGCACAGCACACGGCTGCAGCCCCTGGGTAACTCCTCCCCTCCAAGCTCCCCCTCCAGTGGGAGGTGGTCAGTCCAGCTTCCAGGAAACATCTCCTCTGCTTTGAATCCACTTTGGAAAGGCAGGCCCAGGGCAGGCAGAGGCTGGGGAGGGGCTGGAATGGGAACATCCTGTCTGCATCAGAGGGATGGGGAGGAGCGGGGCTTGAGGGCTGCCCACGTGTGCTTCAGGCTTTTTTTTTTCCAGTGAGCAGGAAGTGTTCATTCGACCGGCAAACAAGCATCTGGGGGTCGTGGTAGGGTTAGGGCGGTGAAGTCAACCTCTGATTTGTGGAAGTGAACAATCCAAGACAATGGGTGTGTGACAGCGGAGAAATCAGCTCCAGATGCAGGCCAGAGCCAGCTGCCCAGGGACCAATCGGGTAATCAATCCTGTTGATATGTTTATTCTCAAAAGGAGGACCTGGGGGAGGGGGCTACGGCCACTGCCACATCAGACAATGGAAGGCAGCTAGGAGCACAGTTCTGTGATCCTCCCTTCTCCCTGCAGTCTGGGGGTTCTGGGCTCTCTCCTGCCTCAGGGGTTCCCTGTTCCCCCACCAGGAACTCTGCAGGGAAAGAGAAATGACCACACCGAAGTCTGCCGTGTGCTGTCTCTTGACATCAACAGTCAAGTTCCCTCTGGTCCTGTACAAAAGTGCTACCCCACCGCCATGGCTACAGGAGGCCCATCACCTCTGTGCAGAGGTCTTAAGTGGATGCTACTTGGGGTCAAGACAGCTAGGCTTTCCCAAAAGCAGCTTTCCCAAACCTCAGGGCAACTGGCAAGCATGAACTCTGGGATTTTCACTTTTCAGGCCTGGAAAGTACCAGGGCGGCTGAGATCGAAATGGGGGCTAGGAGGGGCCTTGCCAGCCACTTAATAAGTAGGAGAGTCAGGGCCAGCACTCAGGTTTCCCCTCCTACCCAAGGGCTCTACCCATGTGCCTAAAGCACACTCACTCTCAACATGTAACCCTAGATCCAGTCCCCAAGGGAAGAGGGATCATTGGTTCTCAGCCGGGGTGGGAGAGGCTGACCACAATGACAAACCACACCCAACGAGTGTGACACACCCACAAAAGCTCTTCTGAGGACCTACCATGTAGCAATAACTCTGTGGAGAAGCAGAAAGTGAAGGACTCCCCCACTTCACAAACCCACAAGGAAAAGGGCGTAAGAACCCTGTATACATCACAGTGTAACCAAGAGCTGTGGCCTGGAAGCTACACACATCCAGTAAGCCCTCAAAAGAAAAAGAAAAAAAGATCTGTGAAGTAGATTGTCAAATGGATTGGAAATTGGGCCTGACACCCCTAACCTTGCTTCCAGGACAAATATTCTATGACCTAACATTTTTCTTTAGAGCCTTCCTAAAAATTAGGACCTCCAAGGGCCCTGGAGAAAAAGTCTGTGGAGTGAGCCGCCCAGTTAGGTAGCAAGCACCCGCCACTGGCTGTACCCCAGCAGGGACTGGGGTGCTGGCTTCCAACGTCCCTTCCCAGGGTGGGAAGTTCCATGCAGTCGAAAGCCAGCTGGGTACCAGCAGTGTATGAGAGGATACTTGTTGATTTGCCCAACTTTTCTTGCCGGTGAGGGAAGCCCCCAACGCTCAGGAAAGGGAGAAGGGAGTCGAAAATTCTAACAACAAAAGAACGGCAGAGCTTGTCACTCTGGCCCTGATCATCCATGGCACCCTCTCCAGCCATCTGTCACATCATATAGAAATGCCCTGTGTGATTCCGTCTGCCTGGAGAGACTACTGGCTCTTATCCATCTCCCTGTCCCCACTGAGCCTGGCGCCCAGGAGGCCCCATGCACACTGTTGAACAAAATGATGAACCAGGGTACTACCAGAGCCTTCTTGTACAGAGCAAGCACCGGCTGTGCCCGTTCCTCAGGGCCAAGGCTCTCCTGGTCCTCCTCAACCTCTGAGAGTACAGGAAGCTCACGCTGCACACACAGCACATGCAGCAGCACGAGATGCCACCTGGTCTACTTTTGTTCCTATCGGCCGCCTGTTTCTCCTCCGTTTTGGGTGCCTGTGAGCCCCCGGCAGTTAGGGAACAGAATGGATGCACCACGTTCCCCTTGGCACTATGAGAAGCACACCGCAGTTGGGACATGGTGGTTGGTACAAAAAGTAGAAAAGTCAGGGTTAAAACACTTTTCATCTAAGACAGGAAAAAAAAAGAGCTTCCTTTAAAAAAAATTGTTTTATAATCCAGTGCAAGCAAAAAATCCAGTGAGAATACCCATTTATCTATGCAAGCATCCATATAAGTCAAGATGATCCTTTTGAAAATAATTTGCCAAATGACACAAGGATCTTGAAAGGATAGGGTCATACTTTCTGACCTAGTATTCTTACTTCTGGGAATTTCTTCCAAGGAAATCATCCAAAATGAAATGCAAAGATGTTCGTCGCAGTATTATATACAATGGCGGGGTGGGGAGGGCAAGACAGGAAGGAAAATCCAGTAATAGAGGAATAGTTATATACAGCCTACACAGCCATTAAAGGATAATTAGGAATAACTGGAAACATGCTTATCAAAAGAAAAAATAGCAGACCACAAACACATGTGCAGACCCGGACAGCATTTTGTCCAAGTCTACAAGTTGTGATAAGATAATGGTAGAGAGAATGTTTTCCTTTCACTTTCTAAACTTTCCCTAAAGTTGTCTTTAAAAGAAAAGGGCACCACTCTAAAGGCAGGAGGAGAGGAGAGCAATCCCTGTGTCCCCATCCTCCTCCAAGCCATGTACATCATCTCCAGGCCTGGGGCTTCAGCAAGGGGAGAAGAGGTGGGGGAAGACAATGAACCACAGCAGAAGAACCTGGTTTCAAGCCCTGTTAACATGACACCTCCAAGAATGACATTTAACCAACAGGAACCTTCTGAGAATACTTAAATATCCTCCAAAAACCCAAACCAGGCAGGCAGGCTTTATAAATAGTGTGCATGCGTGTACAGAGTGCCATAATTTTCAGTGTATAGAGACAGATACACCATTCCATTCCCCAACAGCAGCAGTGGCCAACTTTCCACCCCAATCAGCCATCTGGGGCTCAAAGGGAAGGTGTCAGATTGATCACCAGGGTTGGATTAATTTTTTTTTTCTTCTTAAATCCCCTTAACTGAGAAAGCAGCTTGAGCCAATTCTGCTTTTCTCACAGACACCAAAACACCAAGCTATAGTTACACCAGTTCATCTTCACACCCCCGGCGTTTGGGGGAGGGGGAGGATGAAGCTTTCCAAGCAGCTCTCTGCAGAGTCTCACCTCCCAGTGGAGAAGCTGAAGGCCCAGGCTTAAAGGAACAGAACTACTAGGAAAAGACCCTGTTCCCAGTCTTCCTCTGCCTGCTCACCCAGGTCACCTTCTGATTAAGGCAGTGGCCCCAGCTCCCAGAAGCCTCTCCAGATCCCCTACCCTAAGTCGGGAATCTTACCCCCTTCCTCTGCTCTCCCACTGCAAACATTTTCTAGACTATTATGCTACTTGCACCAACCTGACCTACACCAGTTAATATATCCTTAAAACTTGTTGAGGGAGTGATGGGAAGTATATATAACCTGTCCCAGGATGTACCCGGCACCTTCCTCCCATGGTTTCATTTTCTCCCCTCAGCAACCTGATGAGTGGGTACTCTCATTTTAAGATGAGCAAACTGACGCTTGAAAATGCTGCGATTCTGCAGCCAAATCCTTTGTATCCCAGGCTTTCTCCAATACAGTGGCTACTACAGACCATGCTCAATTGAGGGCAGGGAACCAACCACTATTTGCACCAAGTCTGTGCCAAGTCCTTCTTCTACATGCATTCTTTCTAATCCTTGTATCAAGCAGGAGAAGCAGGGACTACTTCCTCATCCCTAACCTCTAGATGGGGAAACAGCCTCAGAGATGAACTAACCTCTGGTTCACACAACTTCCAAGTAATGAGGCAGACTTGAGCCCAGGTCACAGAGCTAGATCAGAGCTAAGGCCCAGGTCCCCACACATGATGACTGTTTAATCATCAAAGGCTCTTTCAGGAATGGGACCGTAAACGCTGTGTGGCTCCCAGCCAGGTCGACACCAGCCACCACGCAGGTACCCAGAAGTCCTTTTGCTGGGGGGAAGACAAGGGTAGGGGAACCCTCAAGGATTCCTTCCTGGCAGGGGTTCTCCTGGAAGGAGGGCGCTGCCTCATGGCTCAGCTTCCTGCTGAACTTTACAGCTGCTTGGAACCCACCTTTAGCCCAGAGATTGAGAAGGTCCTTAACACTCCCTCTCCTAGTGCAAGCCCACTGTCTGTGTTAACTGCCTTTACCACCCAGACCATGCCTCAGTTTGTTAATGATCAACCCTCCAGGCAGGCGCCAGCTTTCCAAAGGGACAATGACCACCTTTAGGAAAAATGGCCAAAAGCAGGTTCTGTGTCGTTATTAAGTTGTAAAACAGGGTCCCGAAGAAAGAAAGAAAGAAAAAAAGCAGCTAAGACATGGTGTTTCCGGTATTTTTATTGTTCTTTTGTTGGCCCTTCTCTTTGAAGGAGGCAGGTGGTCTGGGAGGTCCAAGGAATGAGCCAACCACAAAGGCTAGTGCGTGAGACTGGTCTCAAACTTACAGTCTGGACAGACCTCACAATTTTTCAGGTTTTGACAGGAGGACGACTCCCTCAGCTCCCAGACTCTTCTGAGATGCAACAACTCCTGCCATCCACTCACACACTGGGTACCACCATCACTCACACTTTGGGTACCTGCTTCTACCAGGCATGTGGGAGGGAGTAGGGCTTCAAGGGGCTTCCAGTGGGGGAATAAGGGGGCACACAAATACCAGTGACTTCTAACCGGGGGAAGCACCAAATAAAAATTATGTGGAAGAAAAGCCAATTTCTGCCACGCCCACCCCCAAGAAAAAGACCAAGGATGGGAGAGGCCCAGCTTCAAAGAAGCCAAAGACATTACTAAACAGGTTTTAAAGTTAATACTCAAGCTGCTAGGCAGTCAGTCAGGGTCTTGAGCAGCATCCAAGTGCTAGGAGCCTGGGGCAGAGACACAGAGAGGCCCTGACTTCAAGGAAACTGGGCAGGGGAGACACACAGATAAATAACTTCAGTCCTCAGAGATCAGCTCCAGAAGCTGTCTCTAAAACTCTAGCAACTAGTACTATGCCTAACATACAGAAGACATTCAACCAATGAATCTGTGGAGTGAATGACTGAATAGGAGCACAAAAAAGGAGCAGTTTATTCTACCTTGATGAGGCAGGAAAGATTTGCTGCAGAGAAAATGTGGAGCCCAGCTGTAAAGGGAAACTTGCCCTCCAAGCAAGCAAAAGGAGCACTGAGCATTCTGGGTAGAGGGGGACTGCATGTGAAAAGGCACTGTGGCACGAAGGAACGTGGCATGCCCAGGGAACTCCAAGGAGCCCTTCTGTTCCTGCCCAAGAGACGAGGAATGCTGTGGGCAAAGGAATGTAGGCTTCATCCTGAAGCAGATGAGAGAGACTACTTGAGATGTACGGACACGGGTGCAGCAGGGCCAGAAAGGCATTTCAGAGAGAACTCTGGCCGTAGTTTCTATTCATCCCATTGCCCCCAGTTTCCAGATGAGGAAACTGCAGACTGGAGTTGGGCCATCACTTGCCTGAGGTCAAGTGGCTGGATGGTGTCCATCCCTGGCTTCTGCCCTAGGGCCCCGTCCTGAAAGCTCTCACCATATTACCGAAGTATCTCACGGATACTGAAGAGGAACCTGGGGATGCATCTGCACAAACAAGCAGTGCAGCCATCAAGCCAGGGGCCTGTGAGGGCCTCCACCTGCCTGAGTCCCAGCCTCTTCCTCCTGTAAAATACAGGGGAAACGACGCTAGCCCTTCAGAGCTGCTGTGCAAATCAAATGAAGGATGGGTACCACCTCAGCACAATGACGTGCACACAACGAGCCCTCCAAGGACAGACTAGACTCCATTCATTCGAACATCCCTGAGTGTCTACTATGTGCTGTTCTGATCACTCAGGGAAGGATGAGTTAAAGAGAACTCAAGTTCACCAGGGTACAGACAGAATAGCCCTCACAGTGGAGGACTGAAGGGAGGGAGCGTCCAAACCCTTTGGTCTATAAAATGAGGGGGTTGGGTAAGCAAGGAAGAGACTGAAGCCATAATGTTTTATGCATTGCTTGACTGCTTGGACATAAAAACAGAAAGCTGGTTGGGAAAAGGGCTGGAAAAATGGAATGCCAACTGCTCTACTGCACCCCTTCCAAAGCTCCGGGACTAAAAATTTAGTAGGTCTTCCCGACATCCCAGGCTGCAGGTGGGGAAGATCCACAGGTGTGGCCCTTGTTCCAGCCTTCCCAAGGGGCAGTTTTTAAGATCGCTGCACAAGAAGGTTCTGGTCTGGTCTCAAGTCACTGCTCTACCTCCTGTCCCTGGTTGCTGGAACAGGTAGACCAGGCAAGAGAGAGTTAATACCCAGTTTGGCAGTAAGGGGGTGGTAAACAGTGTTGTCAAGGGACTTGAGGTCTTAAGTGGTGCATGATCACAGTGAATTTAGTGGCACAAGGCAAGAAGGATGCACCAGTGGACTGAGTTGTACGTGTATGAGAAGCTGTGGCCAGCTTTCTGATGTGTGCCCATGCTAAGCCACTGCCCTTGGGCCAGGACAGGAGGCAAGCCCCTCAAGGACCTGCAGTGTAGCTCATTCTCACTGCCACCACCTGATAACACATTTGGCACACAAATTTAAGACAGCACCTACTAAATACCGAAAGATAATGGCCAGGCCAAATCAAACAGGAACACACGGTGTCCACTAAGGAGATGCAGAAGACCAGGGCCTTCCTCCCAAGACGGAATCAGCAGTAACAGTGAGAGGCTCCAAGGAATAAGTCAGCTGTCTACGTCCCCCCTCGACCCTAGCACCCCAGTCAACTCAGCCAGCTTCAGGGAAAACCAACAACCCACTTATGCCTCCAGTATTAGGTCAACTGGCATTACCAGGTAGCTTTGAAAGTCCAACACAGCACCTGTCATAAGGCAGGCACCCCCAAACAATCACTGGTTCCCTCCAGAACTGCACCAGATACCTTACTGCGGCACCAGGAATAAAAACAGACAAGATCCCTGCATTCTGGGACGATACTTTCAAATGATTTACACTCCACAGGGTCTGTTCACTGAACCCTAGCCTACGAATTTCAAGGAACTCAGGGGGAGACTCCAGGCTTTCGGGACAAAGAGATGGCAAGGATATTCGAATTATTAGGACATTCGGGAGGAGAGGGGGTGGCTGCCAAAGGGAAAAGATCCAAGGTTCTTCACCCTCCCCTCTCCCAGCCCCCGGAACCAATGGTCAGCCCTTGAGCAACTCAATTATGCACTCAGAACACCTAAAACTACTCTTTAGTTGTCAAAGGAAAAAAAATCTATGCCCCAAAACTCTGCCTCTAGGGCTTCATTAGCTTTCTAAAAGGCCAAGAGATGCACAGATAACAGGTACTTTCAGCAAAGGGGGAGAAAAAAGTAAACTGCTCCAGATCCATGGTCCCAGCCCCCAGGACCCCCCAGCAGGTGGGCCTGGGATTCAGGCCCGGGAAACCAGTTCCTCCAGCAGGGCAGGATGCCAAATGTCCTGCTGGAATGAGCTCCCCTCTTCCTTGGAAAAGGTGGTGCCCCAGCCTCCTGTCCCAGCCTGCTTTCCAGACCCTGTCCCAACAGGCAAGAGAGGACTGTTCCTGTCCTCACCTGCAATGCTATCTGCCTCAGGCAAGCAGAGGGCAGGGAGGAGGCGAGGCGGTGGGTACTTCCGGGAAAAACTTTGTTTTGGATTCCAGAAGACTGGATTCCAGTGACAGCTGAGACATACATTGAATTCACAGAATTCTCACCTGCTCTTGAGGTGAAAAGGACTGACCTTGGAAGGAGCAGAGAAGGGCCCTGACCCATGGAGACTTTCCAATGTTGCTGCAAAGTGAGGCCACAAAGACTAAGGGGAGGGTAGTGGGGAACTAGCCAAAAAAAGAGGACTTCCTCCTTCAGGCTAGCATGGGCCCATTTCAGCAGGATGAGCAAGTAGGTGCTATGTGCACCCCATCAGGTCTACTGAGTATCATTTACAGAACCTGCACCAGATACTATCCTAAACATTTCACAAGTATTAAATCAATTAATTCTCCAGCATGCTCACAGAAGGTGCTTCATCCCCATTTTACGGATGCAGAATGGAGGAGGCAGAGATGGGGGACTTGTTTCTTGGAGACCACAGCTGTCCCTTCTTGTTCTTCCTTTGGTGCTCAGCCTAGGCCCCTCTCTCTTCCAGGTCATATCTTTTCTTTTTCAATGCCACTGAATGCCTGAGGTCAGTGACCAACAAAACTGGTGTTCAACCCCAGGTCTGTGAGCTCTAAAATCCCAGCTCCTAGGTACCATCTTCTTCTGAAAGGAGGATGCTTCTAGGCATGGGAACCAGAAGTGTGGATGGATGCTCACTCGTCTTTAGGGCGGTGGATAAGCCCCAGCATCAACGTCCCTCTTCAGCAAACAGGAAGACTAAGGGAAGGGGTCTGCCCCTTCCAGACAGTCCTTGGTATGGCCCCATCCCCTCAGCAAGATCAGAGCCCAGCTCAGCCTCTGTACCCCTGAGAGGCCTGCAACAGTTCCTGTATCCACTCCTGATGGTGGCCCCAATCCCCACCCAGAGAACACTGTTCATGCAGAGACCCCACAGGTCAGGGTGGCCTAAAGAGCAGCAAGGCCCGACGACTGCTGTCCATCTCCAGGACGCTCCCCGGAAACCCTGTGAGGTTGCAGCTTCACCCACCCACGTGGCATCCCGTCACCAAGGCGATGGAGGCAAGCCCGCTGGGGAGCAAGGAGAGAAAACCCACCTGATTTACAGAATTTACCAAATGGGTCCGTTTTTCACCACGTTCCAGTCCTTTTGGGAAAACTCCAGGTTTTTAGGAGAAGCAGATTAACGGCAGGGAGTTAATGGGGCAGTGATACATCCTGCCTGAAATTTTTTGAAAAGTTCTGCATTGAGGCATCCAAGTCCAGTGGACCTGCTCTGATTTAGGATGGCGGCCCCCGAGAACAGGCAGGCCCAATACGTCAGTAAATCTGCTAAACGAGGTCGTTTCTGGAGGGCGGTTTCCAAGATATACGGCCTGATGTGTTGCCAAACTTCCCAGCTAGCTGAGCCCCAAATGTGGAGACAAAGGGAGCGTGCCAGGTGGAAAGCCCTGCTCTTCCAGGAGGTGGGAAAGTACATCGGGACCAACTGGAGCTGGGGCACCAAGGAGAGCTGGACTTAAGTTCTCTGGCTGTCTGTTCTGGTGAGAGAAGGGGGCTCAAGAATAAAGGAGCTTCAGAGAGTAGAGTCAAAAGGGAACTGAGTGATCACTGACTGCAGTGCCACTGTGTCAATGCGAAGACAGCACCACAGACACCTGCACACACAGCAGCCAGTGTCTTGGACCAGGACCGAACAATGGCCTGCCCACCTCTCCAAATCCCAGCCAGACCCAACAGCTGAGGTCTGTCCTTTTCTAGGGAGTCTCTGATCTCACGAGGAGAAGGCAGGATGGAGCTGCACTTTCCTAGCTCAGCTCTCACCAGGCTCCCCAGCTCCTTCTGGATCTATAGACATTGCTTGAATGAAGGGAGACTGAGGTGCTGAGGGTGGAGTCAGCCCTTCCAACAAGCCCTGTGAGGGGAAAGATGACACACACCACACCAAATTTTCCCGTGGGCCAGTCACAGTCACTCATCCCAAGAATAGATGCTCCCTCACTTTGCAGCTCCCACTGATGTAAAAGTCCGTATCAGATCAATTAGGATGCCATCATTCCACATTACCTTTGCTGGAGGAGTCAATGACTGGATTAATTTATAATCTGCCTTCCTGGTTGTTTTTGGCCTGTTGCTCTCTTTATACCAAATCACATGTAAGTAGAACTTAATCAAACAGCCCAAAAGGCATTTGAATTTGTCTTGACTGCTGATGTCAATTCATTAGAGGCATTACTGCTTCTTCTCTGATTTTTTCCACACTCCTCACCTTATTTTGAAATCCCTAGAACCAAACCTCTTATTTGTGGACTTAACACAGTGGCAAAGATAATCCAAAGGAAAGTCCTGCTTGACATCCCGGGGTTGTGCTTTTGGGTGGATTTCCAGGGTCCACCCCCAGGATCCTGTGACCCCATCATGCAACAGCTTTGTGGGCACCAACTGGGAACCAAACACAGGGGGCCAGGTGCTGCCACTGGGTCCCGTTTAGCAAACTGGTGCTGCTGGTGGCTGCCACAGCAGCTCAAACTCAAATCTCCCTCCTAGAGCTCAGGGTAATCTGATGATCATAGTGGATAATTAGAGTCTCTTATCAAAACAATTAGCGGATGAATGAACAGCCAGTCCTGTCTCTGACACAACTGCACAGGAGCGGCACTGAGAGGGGGAGGCAGAGGCAGGGGAAATGACGAACTCCAGCCTCCCGCCATCCTGCCCAGTCCTCTCAAGGGGGAGACACAGAACTCCAGGCTCACCTCCGGCTCCCCTCAACATGCCCCAGACAGCATCTGCCTGGAATGCCCTCCCCTCCCCGAGTGCTTTCCCTTTTTTAGCCAGGTCAGGCTCCTTTCTCTCCTACTCAGTGAGCTCAGACTCGCCCTCCTCCCTGCAGAAAGTTTCCGGCATCCTAAGCTGTTCCTCTGCTCCTGCAGTCCCCACTGCAGCCCCTTCAAGCCTGTTCACTCTCTATTTAACTGGGCTGGGACAGCCCAGCACAGGACTCCTAGAGTTCTTACTTCACACAGCTCCTGGCACAGGGAAGGGGCTCCATAGATGTCTGCGGAGCTCATGAGCGAGCCCGGCCGGCTTCTCCCCCACAGCTGAAGGAGAAGCGTTTCCTGGGAATAGCCAGGCCGTTCCACCCAGTGGCCCCGTCTGCAATTTCATTAGCTAATGTTTAAAATTCAAAGCTCTTCCATCATTCCCGTGTCTCCCCGTCTGTAAACAGGCCTGTGAGTCTGATACCATTTGTTTCCACCAGTGAAAATACACAAGGATTAGGCAGGAAGCCCTCTGGAAACATAATCTGAAGTAGCCCAGATCGTACAGTAGGAGTGATTTGCCCTAAGAGTTGGTCCTCCCTGTTTGGTTCTCAGATCCAGGAAACAGCCAGAGGAGAAGGTGGAGGATGTATATGGGGCTTCTACCAACAGGAGATGTGATAGAAGAGCCTCCAGGTTTCTAAGCAGACACCTAGGATGGAGGTACACCCTCTTGGGTCCAGCCTCTCTCTAGGCTCATACCTGATGGTCACAATCAAAAGCGATACTCCTGGGATGTGCTGATGGAGTGGGGTACCTCCTCTACTTCCTGACGT
Source organism: Camelus dromedarius (assembly GCF_036321535.1). NCBI lineage: Eukaryota > Metazoa > Chordata > Mammalia > Artiodactyla > Camelidae > Camelus > Camelus dromedarius. The sequence continues at coordinate 31,865,189 of NC_087449.1, read as the reverse complement.
TCAACAGAAAAGGGACGAAAAGAAAAGAAAAGAAGAAAAAGGCAGGGGCAAAGCAGAGTTCTGTCTGCTTTGTTTACCATCGAGCTCCCTTCAAGGCTTAGGTTCTCCTAAAGTCCCCCGAAAGCCATGGCATCATCTGTCCACTTCCCCCTCTGCAATCTGCCACCCTGCCCGCCCCTGACAGCCATCAATCACTCCATAATGTGCTGACCTCAAGGCTCATGGGACAAAATTTTCAAGTCAAATGTAGCCGTTAACATAAATAAAGCACTGCCCTGGATTTCTTTCTTTCTTCCTTTCTCTCTCTCCCCCCACGATTCTGCAGCTGCTGCTGGGGACTCGGGAGGCAACAAAAGTGAGGGCAGACAGGCATAGTGGAATGGCAATTCTACTTTTGAGTCATAACAATTATGACGTTGTGATAAGAACATTTTCTATGAATTTTTAAGTACCAGTTACCTGTTCTGCAATTGTCCCCGGGGAAAGGACAGCAGATTCAACAGGACTGAAGGCTATAACCCAACTGTCCTGAGCAAGGCAGACCTCAGGGTCCCTTCAGCACCTACCCCCATGTGCTCCCTCTAGCTGGGGCCCACCCAGCTTCTTAAATAAAGCAGTTGTCCTTTAAGTACATTTATATGCAAAAGACTTCCTTATACCAAATATAGTTCTGTATGCCTGCGTTTATTTTTAAACATGAAGAAGTCTCCCATAATAAAGCTCATGATAAATGTTATGATCCTCAAAATGGTTTTGGGGGGAAGAAGAAAAGCAACTAGAGGGACTGAGAAGGAGAAAGGGGGCTTTTACCTCGGAGTCTCCCCCTTCTGCTCCACAGCCATCTTGACCTCATACCCAGACAGATCCATGCAGGGAGATGCCTCCCACCCTCCCATTGTCTCTCCCTGCACCCTGAGAGCAACACACCGGGAACCCAGCAGGGGGACCAATGAGCACAGGCAATGTCCACAATGCCAAAGGGACAATCCCCAGAGACCTACCCCTCTGACCCAGAATAGGGCAGGCAGCTCTGCCTGAGGCCGGTGTCTGGTTAGAGCTCTGTTCACGTGCTCCAGGCAGGACCTTTGAGTCACCAGCAAGGCCCACCTGAGATAGTAGATCAAGGTGGGGAAAACCTGACTGGGGTCAGGATACCAGGGCTGGGCTCCGGTTCTGGCTCAGCCACTGATTGTCTGTGTGACCTTGGCCAAGTCCCTGACCTTCTCTAGGCCTCCGCTTCCTCATCTACATACTGGTGCAAGCTAGGGTGGAGAGACTCCTCCAGGTTCCTTCCAGGCCTAACCTTGCCTGACTACCTGTCAAACCAGAAGCACCCCGGTCTGCTTTTCCTCAGGCGGAAGGCTGCTTTGCCCACTGGGGTTTCTAAGTTTCTCAGCCAGAGTAACAATGTCTTGACATCCTCACTCACATCTTCAAAGACCCTGGGGTTCCTCCAATTCCTTCTGGGAGAAAAGTCACCAGCTGACTTGCCAGGGTATCCTGATAAAACCCACACACAATGACAACAGGATATAAACCCCACAGATCAATTCACCCTCTGGCAGAATCTCCTTCACCTACGGCCCAGCCCCCTTCCAAATGTGAACTGAACTTAGAAGGTGCCATGACCCCAACCTTGGAAAGGAAGTGCTGGCTAAAGGCAGCACCACAGGAATGGGTTTGCCCTCACACCAGGCCCACCCTCCTCTGGCTTCTACTGCCACGGGAGCCAGTGCTTGCCCATCTCGGAGTGCAGGGGCTGGAGCATGCATTTCCCTCTTTTGTTCTCTGGCTGGTGGGTTTTCATGGGAAGTGAAAGGGTCCTGGATGCAAGGAGCTAAAAGTCAGTGTCTGTTCTGTACGTCCATCAATAAATTTCCAAAAAAAAAAAAAATTAGAAACTCTCTGTATGCCTCTACAAGCTTTAAAACTGGGGAAACAAACATCTCCTGGACTTTGAGTCCAGTCCCCAATCCCCACCAACACTCTGCTCATGGAAGAGAGATGGACACACCACACCATCAAAGGCAGGAGGGTAGGGGCGAGTTTGAACACACCAGTGACCCCGAGGATAAATGACAGACTTTTTTTTTAAAGGCTGTTCAAGGCAGACACATTAGAAAAGCTGCATATTTATCTCTCTGACATTTTAAAATATGCTGCAAAAAGCTGAATCTTAAATCAAGATGCATTTTTCAAGGCATGTTGTACTAAGGACAGATCCGATTCCTTTCTCCTTTCAAGGAGCAAGCCAGCCACGGAGCAAGGATTACTGCTTGTGACTGGGTCTCCTGCACAATCAATACTGAGTTCTGTTTTGGAGGCAGCAGGCTGGCTGGCCAGGCTGGGGCTCTCAACCACACGTGGCCCATTGTCAGGGCCTCTGCCTCCCTCAGGGCCCCAAGGCTCAGCCCAGGCCCCAGGCTACAGGCGAGTTGAACAAGCCTCAAGGAAACCACAGGCTCCGTGAGGGCTCACCAGAAACGGACATTTTCCGGACCCAATTCAGGGATCCAGCTCCCTGTCAACTGTTCCAAAGCACAGTTCCAAGCAGGGAGCCCCCAGCTTCTTAGAATCTGGATGACACGGCAGCCAATGCTCTACACAAAACAGCTGCACTTCTCCCTGACCCCTGGTTGGCTGTCCTCACCTCACAGTTCCTGTTAGGTGACTAGGGCCGGGGTCGGCAGGGAAGAGGAACCCTGGATTGCTGATTTTCAGGTGGGTTTTGGTCACGTGCTCCATAAGCTGCGGGGAGAGTCCTCAACACACACTAACGGGTTGTACATCCCAAACAATCCGGGGTTATACCTGCCGGGTTATAAAAGTACCCTGGTGTATCATATGGCCCCTAACACACACACACACACACACACACACACACACACACACACACACGCACGCACGCACGCACTCTCTCTCTCCCTCTGTGCATCACTCCCGTCGCAGACAGCCCCCAAGGCAGAGAGGGCAGGCCTGAAAAACAGTCTCAGAAACTGCTCTCAAGGGCTCTCATTGCTGGGCTCTCCATCAGACCTGAGCCAGCAGGAGACCTGGGCCAAACTCCACTGTCAACAGAAAAAAGCAAAAATCAATAAATGTTAACTGCTGCCACCACAGAGGAGGCTACCCCAGGGGGCACTGGTGCCAGGCTAACGTGGATTAGAGGTGACCATGACGGAGTGTTACCAACCCTACCTTATCTTACACCCCCACCTTAACCTGGAGTTCAGGGAGAATTTAATAACAAGCCCCAGGAGTCACCTGTCCAGCCTTGCTTGCCTCCACCAAGGCCCATTCCTGCTTCACTCACCCCTGTGGTTACCAGTCTTTCCGGTATTGAGTCTAAGATGTTGCTATAAATCAGCCTACCATGGTCCCTTGGGGCAATGGGGAGCAAAGGCCTTGTTCACAGGGGAAGGGAGGGGGGTGTCTGCCTCTGCCATCATTGGTCATCTCACTCACCTCTCCCCGTCCATCCTCCACCAGGTTGGACAAGAGTGCTCCGAGCTCCCTGCCTAACCCCCTCAAGGTAAGGACACAGGATCTACTTGCTGACACAGCACAAATCTCAGTACAACTAACAGCTCCAACCTTGTGCAGTCAACACATTCTTTCCCTGAGCCCAGATCTGAAGGACACAACCAGCCCCGAAATCCTCCAGGACAGACTCCCATCCATGCCAACACCAGGCAGTGAAGAGACACCATTAACAGATGGCCAATAAGGGCTGCCTCGAACCAGGCCATCTCTCTGGAGCACCCAACTCTGGGTTGGGGGATCACCACACTGGTAGTGGGGACAGGAGTCCTGGGATGCCCATTAAGGCACAGCCTGGGAATAATGAGGAAACAACTCATTACAGTCACCCAAGGCACCGTTAAATGTTTTATTAAACTTTGCAAAGAAAAATACATCAAAATCCATCAATGCAAGCACTTTTCTATACATCAAGCCCTTGATAATTTCCTCATTCTAAGTAGAAATAAAGGTTTATACATGTTTACACACATAAGCAAATGTCCCAATATAATGACCTCCAAATGTAAAGTCATCTATAAGGAAAGAAGCACAGGTATATGCCTGGTTGGAAAGACAAAGGCATATTATCTGGGTAAGGCCATGTTATATTACAGAAGTTTGTGCACGCATGCACTCATACTTAAACCAGATGCCAAATCATTTCCAGATGCTGCAGTCTGGGATATCCTTTGTTAAGAAAGAGGGGGAAAAAAAGCTTGCCCTTCATGGCCAGATACTTGGGTTCAGGTTACATGAAACAGGATTAGTTCAGAAAATAGTGTAACTTCACAGCCAAGGCAAAAACCAAAGAATGAAAGCCATGTAAACAGCCAACACCCATGTAAACAGCCAACACAACTTCAAGACTGAACAGTGACAAAAGGGCAAAGACTCCTGGTTTTACTCTGACACTCCTCCCTGCCCCTCACACCTGTGACCTAATGTGGAATAGAGATCTCTCAGGCCCAAGAACAGGGTTTGAGTTCCTCCCACAACAAAATCCAGAGGCATCCAATCCAGGGGGGAGGTTGCAGGATTTGACACCTGCCTGTGCCCAGCTGTCATCCCTGACCCAAGGCCATGCCAATCAGCGGGCCAACCCTCCTCCAGCAACCACTCTACCCTGGGTGGTCACCATGGAGGATAAAGTGTCCACGCCCACAGCAGGGGTGCAGAGAAAGAAGAAGTGGCAAAGAAGGGACCAAGAAAGGCAGGGTCCCTCGCCCCAAATGCCTACCAGAACCCAAAGCCAAGGTAACAGTCTTCTACTGAAGCCAGAACTCGAAACACATGCATGCCCGGTACCTCCCAACAGAGGCCTTATCTTGCCTGCCCTTCCCATGAGCCGCCAACCACAGGTCCCTGTGGGTCTCACTCACTTTCATGAAAATCACTCATCACAGACCTGCAGGGCTGGAAGGTCACCGGAGGTTATCTAGTCCAAATCATCTTATCTCCCAGATGAGAAACCAGGGCTCAGAAAGGTTAAGTGACTTGCCCAAGGTCACAAAGCTCACAAGTGGAAGACCTGGGACTGGATCCCAAAGCTGCCTGGCTGAAGCTGTGCTCCTTCTACTAGGCTAAATTCCTGTAAGCCAGTGGCTGCTACCAGTCCTGGGAGGTAAAGGAAGTGACACCTGGGATAATCAGACACTGGCAGTCAAGGAAGGTGGCAGGAGCAGCGGGCAAAGGGAAACCTGTGTGGAGGCACAGTCACTGGACCCGCCCTGCAGGAGAAGCAGCAGCAGAAATGAGATGAGAGGTGCAGAGTGGGAGGACATGGAATTTGGAGCCAGGAGACCTGGGTTCTAGTTCTGGCTCTGCCACTGAGGACCTGAAACACCTTTGTCTGGCTGAGCTGCAAATGTGGGTCTTGCTTCCTCATCTGTAAAATCGAAAGGCTGAACAAGATGATCCTCATTTCAAGTCACCAGAGCCTGATTAAAGCTTCAGCCATACTTGCTGGTTATGTGGCCTCCAATAAGTCACTTCACCTCTCTGTGCCTCCATCCCCTGACCTGAGACGAGGAGGTGCCAGGCTCCCAGGACTCCTTGGTGAGTGCTCCAAAGAGGCCATGCAAACCTACGGGGTACTCCCAACTTCCCTGGCATCAGGAGGGACCAGAGCCAGCTGACTGGCTTCCCTGCCCGCAGGTAAAGCTGCAGCTGGACGAGGGGCCCAAGTGGGAGTCAAACGCGACAGTCAGGCTGAGTGCCCGCAGGGGACCAAAGGGGACAAATAAAGTGTGTCACTGCTGGCACTCAGGTCAGGAGGCGAGCAAAAGCGTGCACACGCCCCCCTCCCACGCAGCATTGTTCCTAGCGCCTCCATCCGCAGTTCTGCCGGGCTTGACAGCCAGGGTTTCCTAATAGGGCAGGCTGGACCTGGCGGACACCCGGTCACTTCCCCTCCAGCGGTCCATGGGGACGGACCACTGCCTGGGGTGGGGGATGTGCCAGGAAAGCTGGGCTTGTCCTCAACAAAGGACTGGGAGCCGGCCAGCTACCCAAGTGGGCCCCCCGCGTCTGTTTACCCCACGCAGGTGGTCTCCTCCACCCTCTCGCCTCTGCAGGCAGCCCCAACTGGTAAGCAGTCATCCAGGAGTGGGGAACTTGCTGCCACCCCTCAAATGGACTACTCCATAGGCACTCGGTGTCCAGATTTAGGAGAGTAGACCCTCTCCCATTTACACTTCCACCCACCGGCTGTGATTCTGCCCTGAATACAAACACAACAGCCAGCATTCTGCAGACAGTCTGCTATAGAGAACAAAGAGCCCAGTCGGCTCCCTTCCCACCCACCACCCCGACCCCAATGAGTCCATTCTCTCCCCAAGGCAGCATGGTCTAGAAATTATGAACACTAAGCCGTGCTAGCTGGGTTTGATTCCCAGCTCAGCCATTTAGAAGCTATATCATCTTGGGCAACTCATTTAACCTCTCTGGGCCTCAGTTTCCTCACCTGTAAAACAGAGGTAATAATGGAGTTGATATATGTACACACACACACACACACAGTATAGAATGGGGCCTGGCACACAGTGAGAACCATGTAAAAGCCAGACATTATTAAAACTGCCTTCAAGATAAATGCCATCATTTCCTCCAACATTTCTTCACTCAGAATCTCCATCATCTACTGACCCTCTGCTTTACTCCAAACAGCAGGAGCTCGGGGTTCCAGCTGGTCCTGCCCCTCTGCTGCAGTGTAACACTGAGCAGGTAACGGGACCTCTCAGGCCCGCGTTTTTTCTTCCGAAAAAATAAGATCCTCTGACTTATTTCGAAGGATGAATTTAAAGATGAAATGGTAATGCACATAAAGCACCTAGCTATTCTCATGCATTATTAACAGTAACATCGTCATCCTTCTCCTTGTGGACACCATCCTCCTTCAGTGAGCCTGCATCACTTTCTCTTGGTGACAGCCAGCTGTGGGCACATGGAATCAACTGCCGGGTACATTCAAGGGTCACTTGCTCGCTTGCTGTTCAAGTGAAGCTTCCTCATCTTGTGCCCGTGAAGTTGGGATTTTTTGAACCCACAAATGGGACTTTACATTTATGCCTATTAAATTTCATTCTGTTGTTTCCAACCTGGAATGGGAGGGGGAGGATTTGCTAATCAGCTCCGACTCAACCAGCGCAAAGGCGCTGTCCCCAGAGGAGCTGCAAACCCTGAGAAATGACAAGGTCCAGAGAAGCCACTCTCAGAACTAAGAAGGGGACGGCCACAGCTGGGAGAGCCTCGGCGAGCTCTGCCCTCCATTTGTGACACCCAAATACAAGGAACTGCTCTTACTACCAGAGTCCTATCAAGAGGGCCTCGGGGGGCGGGGAGGGGTACCACACTTTCAAAATAAAGCCAGATGTGCAAACTGTTGTCATAAATATGGCCTCCTGCAAGGCCTAGCCTGCATTCCTCCCCACACAGTAATGTGTTTCATTTCTTCAACACAAACACAATCAGATTTATTACATTCCGACAATATTTCCAGGATGGGGACTGAGAATGCTACATTTTCTGGAAATAAAAGGCACTTGCACATAAGTGTGCAAAGAAAAAGGAGAGAAAAAGCAAAAACCACCTTCCAGACTCTAGAGCCACTTAAAATCCGTCTCCTCTGATCCCAGACACATCATTCAACAAACCTTTCCTGGGACTCTGAGTGGCCAGCAGACAAGGCGTGAGCCTCATCTGGGCCTGTCCCCAGGAGACAGGTATGCACGCAAGGTCTGGTAAGAGGAGCACTCCGCCCCCGGAAAGGTGGCAAAGAAGCAGCTAGGGGCTGGGTTCTCGCTCAGACTTTCAGCTCTTACTACTTCTCCCAGGCGGGAGGAGGCAGCACCCAGAGAGGGATTCCTGGGGAATGCAGGCAGGAAAAGGAAGCGGTTGGGGGAGGGGCAGAAGAAATGAGTTTCACAAGAAGGGAGGACTCCAAACAGGAGCCAATGTGATGTCATGGGACAAGCACGGGCACTGGAGCCAGGGAGACTACTCAAATTCCAGCTTTACCACTTCCTGTGCAGCTTTGCACCGACTACTTAACGTCTCTGAGCTTCAGCTACCGCATCCACAGAAATGAACAGGAATGATTGGGACCATCGCTAACGTTCCTCTAGCAAAGGCAGTCCAGGCTCTAGCCAGGTACTTCTGCACCTTTGGCGAGCACTAACTCTAACCTCTCACCATCCATTCAGAGGAACTATAATACAGTCGGCCATGTACTTCCCTTTTACCTACCAGTCTTTGCAGCAGGCAAGGCAAACACAAGTCTCTGCTCCCCTCTGCTCACACAACACTAATGAGAAAAGACTGGATTCGATTCCTGCACAAGCTCAGTGGGCTCCCCCAGCTCTCACGTACCTGGAGTTGGGAAGGAGAGAGCAGCACTGGCCCAGGAAGCCAGTGGGCACCTAGCAATGCCCCCCTCCAAGAGTGGAGAGTGGCCTGGTTCAGCAGCTCTTCAAAGTCAACAGAGTAAGGTTTTCAAATCCTAAAAGGCTTCTCAAACCCCTTCTAATCTGCCTGCCATTTTGTTTCGTCTGCTCAGCTCAAGTCAAGGGGAACTTGACATTTGGAATACTAACTGCAAATAATCCCGCGCCAAGGACAGGGCCTGGCGGGCTGCAGTGTCAGCATGTGGCTCACAAGGGTGGTGGGGATACTCCAGACATTCCAGCTATTTGCAGAGGGTCCCAGAAGGCACAAGTTAGGTCAGGCCCCGTGGCCACCTGTGCGGGGACCACCCAAAACTGTCAACTACCCCCAGGGTAGGGCTGTACCTAATTCATTGCCTTCCTCAACACCCCACCCTGGGTGTGGCAGAGGAGAGGTGCTTCTTGGGAGGTTCTGTCAGCAGAACCTATGCTGGATGGATGAATGCATACAAAGAGAGGAAGTGGAAAGAGCACTGAATCAGGACGTATTCTGCAAACTCCAGACAAGAGCCCTTCTCTGAAGCAGCCTCAGGTGTGCTGCTTTGTACTTCCACTTTGCAACAGACCCCACAGTGGGGCTTACCATTGGGAAAGCAGCCCTCCTTCCCCAGGGCCACACACTTCAGTCAGCAGAATATGCAGGTAGGACCCCATGCCTGTCCCCAGCACACATGCTCAAGGCCTCAGGGTTTGGGGACCTGGCTGTCTTAACCCTTAATGTGCAATAATCCACTCTAGTCTGCCTTTTTAAGAGGAAGAGGGGCAGGAAGTGCCAAGAGGTCAGAGGAGGCAGAGACTTCAAGGGCAGACCTTGTGTGGCCGAGGCTGAACTCTGATCTCTGAAACAACAAAGGCTTAGTTGAAATACAGTGTTTTTTCCTCAGACTTTTCAAAGACAGTGAATCCTTTAGGTATAAAAATAATTCCAGGACCTCAACTGAATACAATGTAACAACCATAACCACCCATGATGTCACGTATGTCACACTAGGCCTGCATGCCCACGTGTTCTTCATCTGCACAATCCACGGTTGATTGAATCTGCAGATATGGGACCCACAGATATGGCGGGGCAACTGTTCAAGGCCATTTTATACAAGCGACTTGAGCATCCAAGGGTTTTGGTATCCACAGGGGGTCCTAGAGCCAATCCCCCGCAGATATCGAGGGACGACTGTACAAATAAAGCTCAACGGCAGATAAATCCAGAGTACACACCTGAAACCTCTCGTCCTCCAATTCAATAGATCAACTTCCACAACTCATTGCCTCCTCCAGGAAGCCGCCTCTGGCCACGTATGTGACCCGAGCGATCTCTTCTGTGTTCCCACAGCCCCTGTGCCCCCAACTATGATAGCACTGGACCCCAGTTCTCTCCAACAGAGCCTGGCAAATACGCTTGGCTTGCATATGCTAAAGTGAATGTTTATTTTCCATTTTCCAACTAAACTATGAAACCCTTGAGGGATAAGACTTTATTCAACTTCACTTTGCAAGTACCTAGAAAAAGATCTAGCACGTATCGCAAATTGGAAAACCATCTGTTGACTAAATAAGGGAGTGGATTAGCACATGGCCTCTCACCTGTGCGGCCCCCCTGCCCCCAGGAAGGAGTCTGAAGAGCCCTGGAAAATCGAAGCCCAAAGAAAACAACTCCAAACTACTTGGAGTGACAGCACAGTCACTGGGACCCTCTGCCTTTAGAGAATTCGGTATACCCAAGAGGTATGAGCTCGAGTTTCCATATAGACCCAGGCAGCGAAGGGAGTTCTCACTTCCCAGCTGAGGCTAAACAGGGACCCAACCACAAATATCCAGTAATGCTGAACGTGACGTGAACGATGTAAAAATAGCTCTTGTATCTTGTGCCCCCACCCTTCTCCCCAGGAACACAAAGGGCAGAACAAAGTGACACCCCTAACAAGCCTCAGCTTGTTCCAGCATGGACAGCCCCAGCCTCCTACATCTGGACCAGCTGCTGGAAGCCAACAGGGGATTCCAAATTGCAGTTTAATTACCATAATTTTTCACAGGTACCTGAAACCAGACAGTGACAACCGTGCAAGAAATCCCCAAGTATGATGCATGAGGTCTGTGTTACAAGTCAGGGTTCTACGCACACACCTCTTCTCCCATGCCCTTCATTTCATGGGGCACTTCACAGTTTGCAGAATACTCTCAGGGCTCTTCTCTTACCCAGAGGTTCTGGATTACAGGGTTACCAGGAATATTAAAGAGTAAATGGAAAGTATAGTGAAGATTTTTAAAGAGAAAGCATCTATTTAAGGTAATTCATGCTGGGCAGATAGGGGATGCTTACAGACACACATTCTCAGTGTGGATGTGTCCATACAGCTAGCAGTTAAGAGTGAGCTCTGGAATTAATCTGCTTACACCTGAATCTATGCTCTGCAACATTTTAGCTGTGGGATCTTAGGCAAGTTAATTAACCTTTCTGAGCCTTAGTTTCAACTGTGTAATAAGAATGAAAGTAGTAATTAATTTACAGAGGCATATTGAGTCCAGTGAAATAAATACAAGTAAAGTTGTAGCAGGGTGCCCAACCCTAGCACAGAGTAAGCACTCAAAAAATATTTACTGGGGGAGAAGGGAATTGCAGGGCCTTAAAAAAAGGAAAAGGCACAATGTACAGTTTGCTTTCAGCTCCGCATTTAGGTAGACATTCTAAGTGAATTCTAGAAGGAAAGGTGGTGTGGGAGCAGGACCCTGTGACACTCCTGCTCTAGTTCTGTTTGAACACTCACATCTTTCTCCTCCACCCTGAGGATAAGTGCCTTCAAGGAAGAGGCTGTGTCATGTTGCCTGATGGAAAGCCCTTGGGTCCCTGACATGTGACTGGCATAAAACTTTTCTGATCGGTCAATATTTACAAAATTAATTGAACAAATTAATTTATCTCTCTTGCCACTGTGCATTCCAGATATCAAAAAGAAGCAGGTTGCACAAAGAAAGTCCTCTAAAGGTGGCTCCAGTAATATTTGCAAAGGGAGTCGGCCTCCCTAGGCGTCCGAGCCGAGCCTGCGAGAGCGCGTCAGCCAGACCATGCAGCTGCTTGCTGCAGAGCACCTCCTTGGAGAGGCCCCAGGGCTCTGCTGGGGAAGGAGGGGAGGATGAGTGGCATCAGGCCTACCCATGGCCCCAAATTGTGGGAATCCCCAAGCCCACCTGCCAAGGGGCAGCGGGGAGTGGAAGAGGGGGGACAAAGGGAAAAGTGGTCCCCACTAAAATCCCAAAAGCAAGCCTACAGGCAGTAAGGAGCAAGGACACATTTTATTTTTAGCCACAAATGATGGAAAATTACTCCCGGAATAGTGCAAATTCTGCTTCATCACCCTCAGTACCTTCCCAGGATCCCCAGTGGCTTCCCAGGGAAATGGTGATGGAAAAGGGGAAAGAGGATTTTCTGAGGCTCCCTCAGAGGTGGGGAGAGGGAGGACACGGGAAAAGGAAGTGAACCAGGTGGAGGAGGAAAAGGGGGTCTCCAGGAACCACCAGCCCCCCGAGCCCACATGGCTGGAAGCAATGGAGGCTCCTACAAGTGGTTACACGTCCCCAGCTAGTAGGAGGCTGGAGGTCCCCATCAGAGTTAATCCAAGAACCAAGGCTGTCACCAATGCCCCCCCTCACTGGGAGGCACCAGGCTACGGAATCAAAGATTTGAGTTCTGGTGCCACCTCTGCTGTGTCCTAAAGCAAGCAGCCAAAGTTCACCCAGCCTCCATTGGCTCCCCCACAAACTGGCACCAGCACACTGAGCCACCACATGGGGCAATGAAACAGTGCCTGCCCAGTAGGTACCTGGCACTTGATTCTTTACCTTTCAACAATTAAACTGGGGCCCACAGGCTCTGCTGTGTGATCCTGGCCAAGTTCTCTGGCTCCATGTCTCCTCACCCACCAAGGGAACAACCTTTGAGACATGCCAGCTCTGGGATGCTGCACCCTAACCTACTGGACTGTTGGCAGAAGTGTCCTCCTTTCACGGGTCGGGGGCTCCACTCTGAAACCATATCCTGACCTCAAAGTAGGCCCATGCATCCAGAAACACTAGAAAATCATAGTGAACTTTGATCACAATGTTTATTCCCTCCACCTTCACCCAAACGGTGTCCATGAGCCAAACAGAATAGACCCTGACCCGCCATCCATCCATTCTACAAGGATTTACGACCCCTGCATCATGCCAAGCTGGGCAGTGAATATTTAGCAAACAAGACAGACCAGTCCCTGCCTTTCCCAAACTTAATTACTAAATGCTGTAAAATATAAGTTAATTCTTTTATTATGCTTGTGGTAAGAGCTGCAAAAGAGAACTACTGGGAGACTTGGGGGTATGTAACAGGTAGCCTGACCCACAAGGATCAGGAAGTGCCATTTAGGCTGAGATCTCAAAGATAAGCAGGTGCTAACCTGGAGACCACAGAGAAAGGGAAGAGATGGACGCCCCTTCCAAGAAGAGGGAACAGCATGTGCAAGGAGAAGGCCAAGGGAAGGCCAATGTGGCTCAAGGGCAAAAATGGAGACAAAACTGCTCAAGTCAGGGCTGGCAAGGGAGGCTTTCAAACATGGAATGCCACCACACTCCATGTGACGCCTCCTCCAGCCCACCCCTGCACCCAGAGGGGTTTTCTGGAACCTTGGGACTTGGGCAAAGTTTTTCTGCAGACTGCACTAGGACAGATACCCATGGCCCAGGGCATAGCAAAGCAGGGCAGCCTTGAGCTCCAGAATCCAGGCATGGCATCCTGGCCTGGAACAGGCATGAACATGGAAAAGGACCCTCCTCAAACACCCTTTTTATTTTTTTAAGGATTTGCTCCATCCCTGCCCCCCACTCCCACTTGTTTTGCTTCTTGTCTTATTTTTATTTATTTTTAAACTGGAGCCTGCTTACGGTCAGGTTAATGCATTTTTAAAAAGAAAGCTTCACTGTGCTGCAGCCCTTCCTCAGAGGAGACAGGTGGATCGATAGCCCTCTTAGCGTTCTTCCTCCACCACCAGCAGGCCAGAGGAGTGGGCAGTGGGGCAAGGCCCGGAGGGCTCCCTGCAAAGTGGGCCCAAGAGCAAGGCTTATTCCCTCCCTCTCCACGCTGCCTCCCCGTCCCAGACAACATCTCCCACACGCTGCCCTGCACCACCGACAGTCGTAGAAGCTGGGAAACAGGAGGACAGACTCGGGTGAGAGAGAGCACTGGGCAGAGTCTAAAGACTTAAGTTCAAGTTTAGCCTCTCAGCAGCCTTAAAATCTTGGACAAGAGACTTAACCTCCCTGTACTTCAGTCTGCTTAATGAAAAAGTGGGGATCTGTCTAAAAAAGGATTGAAGTAATGGGAAAAGGGATACGGGATGCTGCTGACCAATATGCCCGAGGACCCCTATCCATCTCTCAGGCTCCTAGCCCCCAAGCCAGTGGACGGCACCCTCCATGGGGGAACAGATCCACCTGCTGTCACAGGTCCTCATGCCCACCTCCCCCACTCCCGGGGAAGCTGCCAAGCTCTGAGCTCCCTCAAGTGAAAACCCTCCCCGATGCCGACAGATGGGGAGTCCTAAAATACAGCGTATGGATCATGTTTCGTGACTAGCAAAACATGCCAGCCGGGACACTCTGAGAACCCGGCCGGTTTTCAGGAACAGGATTTTACACATTTCCCAGGATTGGCGGATCCGTGCTCGCCTCCGCCCGCCTGCAAACCCTGGAGCCTGGATCCTGCACCAGGAGGATCCTCAGGACAGGTGGAGGCCTGTGGGGGAGGGGAAGCCCCCCAACCAAGAGGCTGGCTGTGCCCTAACCCTCTGCTGCTTTTAATACTGTTATTACCATTTATTGAGAACCTACTACATTCCTCAATGCAAATCAAGTGTTTGGCACTTGTTCTAAAGCCACATAGCCTGGGTTCCAACCCTGACTGTCACTACACAGCTCTGGGCATTTTACTTCACCTCTCTGAGCCTCAGTTTTCTCATCTCTGAAATGGGGCTGGTAGTACTTCCCTCACTGGGTCATGGTGAGGACTAGGGGAACAACTGAGCAGCCAAAACAACCATGGTCATCATCATAGCAGCGTGAACAGTCAGGTAACTATCCTAGAGAAGGCAAAATGGACACAAAGAGGCCATGTTGGCCCACAATATGGGGCGTGCCTGTCTCTGAAGGGCCTCAGGGCCGGGCTTCAAAGGGTCTGCAAACCTCTGGACTTATTGTGCACACTTCACTGTCCATATGAATGTGCAGTGTTTGGAGTGGGACACCAGATTTTATCAGTCTCACAGGGCTCCACGGGCCTATAAAGGTTAAAACCAGAGCTCCACACAAGCTTGTGTACGTGACACACATGAGATCCCCTGGCAGAGCAGTCCCAGACCCAGGATTTGGAGCAAAGATTCCATTCCATTCCCCTCTCCCCAAGGGAAAGAAATTGGTTCTTGGCAACCTCACTACAAGAGCTCCCAACTGGAGAGCAGAGTTGAAAGGGCCACAGGCAGTGAGGTGTGTGGACAAGACTCCTGGAAGGAAAGCCATATGCTACTCAGGTTCTAGAACCTCAGAAAGGACATGCAACTCGGCAAACAGAGGAAGGTTATCTGGGCTTCCAAAGGCTCCAAGAAGACCAGAGGGGGAAGAAGGAAGATGGTGGCAGGACACCAGACACCTGGCAGCTGAGGAAGCACATAGAGGAGGGACACAGTGGCCAAGAGGTACCTCTGGTCAGGTGCTGGGCTCATTCAGCCAAGGGGGCAGATATTACCCCCCAGGACTTGACCTCCTGAGAGCAGAGACATGTTTAGTAAATAAGCCATACCAGCACATTAACAACATTAATCTTTGGATAGCAGAAGTGCCAGAATTTCATTTTTATTATTGAATTTGCTTCACAATGAACATATATCCATGGACTTTTCTGGAAATAAGACGTGAAACTACTTAAAAAGTTACCTAGGTAAAGCAAACGATCAGGCTTGGCATAGGAAATACTTATGCTTCTGCCCAAAGCAGGCTCTTGAAGGCACCCTCTGGGAATGGGAGAGCCATGCCCTACCCCAGGAAAGGTATCATTCTAGGGGTGAAGATGGGGTGACTAAAGCACATTCCAGATACTTCCTTGGGTCTTCTGGGGTGTGGTCATTCAGGGACACACAAAGAGCTCCACCTCCTTGTGACAACACACAGAAGGGGCAGTGGACTACTAGTTGGCCCCACATGTTCTGAGCAGTGAAGGTCTTGTAAAGAGGCAGAAGAACTGGGGAAAATGCCTAATTGTTTTCTCCTTTGGGGGGAGGCACCCGGGATGAGGAAGGGCGGGAACAGAACAAGTGTCCCCACTGCGGCTGACGGCTCTCTGCAGAACCTTGCACTGCGGTACATTTCCTTTGGTGAATGTGGTTTTTCAGTCCCAGCGTCTCGAGGATACATATAATCCAGACTTCCTATTTACATTACATTGGTTTTCACCAACACAATAGCTACGAATGCCTTCTGCTCCCCTCCTGTCGCTTGTGTGGGAATCCTTCTAAGACTAGGGAGACTATGAAATCAGGGGAAGAATTCTCAGACCCAGTGTCGGTCTTTCTGCTTGTATGAGAAACTTCTGCGAGGGAAGACAAGGCACTGGCCCAGCAGTCAGAGGCAGACCCATGTGTATCCACAGCAGAAACACAGGAGCCCCCATAAAAAACTTCCTTATTGACCCCACCTAGTATTTGCCCTTCCAATAAAACCATTCCCAGCTACCAAGACTGCCTGGAACAGACAACGCCGAGAAGCACACTTCAAAGACCTTCTAAGTCCCACCCTCGCTGGCAGGGAGGAACCGGAGGCACTCAAAGAGCCTCCAAATCCCGGCCACCCTCCCCATCATCCCCTTCTGCCAGAGGGCAGGGAGAGTGGGTCCTGGCCTGATCGGGTTGGCCTTAAAATTAATCAGGCCAGAAGGAAACGCCTGTCAGTGCTTCTAAGGTCATCTGCAAAGCGCTCACATGGACATTTCCTTCCAGCTTTCTTTTAAAACCCTGGTTTCCCCAGAAGTAGTTTCTCATCATAAAGGCCTGGTGGCGTCTGACCTTTGCACAGGGCCAAGCCGGAACCTGGCACACGCTGGATTCCTGACATAAATTTACTGGACTGGCTGAAATTACAGAGTCAATTAGGATCTTTAAGGTCCCTTAAAATTGGAATCTGAACACACCCTCTGGATTCAGGGCCGGCACTGTCACCCTGTATTGCAGGTTGAATTGTGCCCCTGTAAAAGGTATGTTTCAAGTCCTAACCCCAGTACCTGTGAATGTGACCTTATTTGGAAATACAGATCTTCTTCAACTTATGATTGGGTTATAGAAATATCATTAAGTTGAAAATGAATTTAATGCATCAAATCTACTGAACAACAGAGCTTAGCCTCGCCTGCCTTAAACACGCTCGGCAAACATCGACATGAACGTGCAGCTGGGCAAAAATCAACGCACACACATCAGGTTTTGTAACGAAACGTGGAACACCTTGTGTGATTTGCTGAATACTGTGCTGAGAGTGAAAATCAGAATGGCTGTCTGGGAGCAGAACAGTGGCCAGTGATCCTGTTCAAACTTGTGGTCGCGCGGCTGACTGGGAGCTGCCCTGTCCAGCATCATGACAGAAGGTCTACCACACATCACTAGCCCAGGAAAAAATCAAAATTCAAAACCTGAAGTCCAATTTTTAATGAATTCCTATCACCTTTCTGTCATTGTAAAGTCAAAAAATTGTAAGGTGAATCATCTACTACCACATTTTAAGTCTGTAGATTCTCTGCAGGTGTAATCGAGTCAGGGTGAGGTCATATTGGATTAGGTTAACCAATGACCGGTGTCCTTATAAAACAAGGAAAACAGGCACACAGACACACAGAGAATGCCATGGGATGACAGAGGCAGAGACTGGAGAGATGCGAGCCAAGGAGTGCCAGCAATGCCGGAAAATAAGAGAAAAGCACGAAACACTCTCCTCCAGAGCCTTCAGAGGGAACACGGCCCTGCTGGCACCTTGATTCTGGCCTCCAGAACTGTGAGAGGATAAATTTTTCTTGTTTAAAGCCACTCCATTTGTGACAGTCTGTTACTGCAGCCCAGGAAACTAATACATCCTGAATTATTTCCAACCCGCCAACCACCAACTACACCCTTACCCACCCCTCTCCTCCTCCTCTGCACTGCTTCCAATTCAGGGTTATGTGACCCACCTTGACATCCATGCAACCACCCTTGACCATCCATCAACACCACTGGGGACAGGTCAGAGTCCCCATTCCTCATCTGGGTCACGACAACACAAGGTGACCTTTACTGGGTGGTGGACCCTGCCCCTTGGCCTACCAACTGAGAACAGCCAAGGAGCAGGGCACACGGTGTTAGCAAATATACAGAAGATGTGGGGAGAGGATGGAAGGAGAATAGAAATTAGGAGAGTTGGCAGAAAGGGGAGAGGAAAGGAGAAAGTTCAAAACAGAGCCTGAAGGTCATTGGCACAGACAAGAGGCAAAGAAAGCAGCCCGTCTCTCTTGCCCCCCATGGCCAGCCACATGCTTCTCACTCCCTCTCCGATCTGCCTGACACCCTCTGGAACTTTTTACTCCAACAGCTTGCCAAGCAGGTTAACACCCGGAGACCAGCCTACCCACACAGCTGTTACACTTTGAGCTTCTGCAAAGAGAAAGCCAACCAGCTTCCGTCCAGGGGCTGGGCTTTATTTGTTTTGGATTTTCAATACCTGGAACTTGAGGGGGCCAAGTAAACATCAGATGGCCAAGGCAGAGGAATGGGGATCGCGGTTCCATACATTGCCACGCCTGTGCAAGCTTAAGAAGCAGAGTCACCTGGGGTCCTGGGAAGTCGGGGTTGGTGCAGCCCAGTCTCACTCCCTATGACACGCATAGCTCAGATGGTGGCATGAATGTGCCTTGAGCAGGGAGGTCAGGGGACTGACAGCAGTCACCAGGGAAGAAAGTGGCCTCTAAATCTCACCTCTACTTCTCTAAAACCATCAGAAACAAAGCATCCTTCAGCAGCAGCAGGGGCAGCAATGATGGGTAATATAGCTCTGGTTGGTTACAGACTACACCAAGACCTTGTACCACAATCTTTCTAGGCTCTGGCACACACTCACACTTAAAGCCAAGTCCACAAGATAAAGCCAGCCTCAACTGACAGGTGCAGTGCTGGAGAGGCAGCCTGGCATCTTGTTGAGAACCTGTGCTGGACTAGAAACCCAGCTCCACTCCCTACAAGCTGTATGGCACTCAGCTAGGTAACAAGGATTTACTGAGCACCAACTATGTGCTCTCAGAGGCCTCAGCTGATAATACTTTTCTTAACAGCGCTCATTTGAGGATGGAGCATGATGGCAAACATAAGATGCCCAGCACAATGTTGGGTGTATTAAAAAGAGCTGCCACAAAGGAGAGATTAGAATTACTATGATCCTATCTTCCACAGCTTGAGGCCCAAAGTCTACAACAGATTTCTGTACCGCCCACTAGAATGTCAGCTCCAGGAGGACAGGCAGAGTTATTACCATCTATGAGGTTCCCCACTGTACTCCCAGCACCTACCACAGTTCCTCACACATAGTAGGCACTCAGATGTTTGTCATATGAATGAAACAACCACTGGGTATCCAAGGCACCCAATGTTGGATGCAGAAGTATCAAAACTGCCATGACACACTGAACACCTTGAGGATGAAAGGACAGAACATGAGGTTATAAACAAGCAGTTCTGCCCCCCCCCCCAGCCAGGTGGCCCACTGGTTCCCTCCGAACGAAGCCAAATTAAAAGGGGAGCCCAGCACTAAGCTGCCTCCGGAGAAGCACGATGGATCCTCTGGGAGAAAACAAGTAAAGATCAGTGCTGCCTTCACTGTGTTCATAAAATGAGGGCTGGCGGGCACACGAGATGGGTAGCCAGTGTGGAACCAGGGGTGGAAGGGCCTGAAAAACATACCAAAAATCATTATTTTGCAGATGTCTTTTTTCAAGAGATGGCTCCTACTTTAGCCAGGATTCACGGCAAGGTCACCCTTTTAAACCTCCCTCTCCGCTACCCACGTCCATCACAGGTTCAAACACATACCTGGCGAAGTGTCCTGGAATGCATTAATACAAACTGATGGCCATCTGGAGCCCCCTGGTACATCACCCACCAAGAGTCCCTTTAGCCTCGGCTGTTGGCTGTCCCTCCAACTCTCTGCCCCAGATTAAACCTTACCAAAGCTCAACCCTGGGTACTTAACCACAAAGGCCATTACCACTTCCATCCCTGTCGACTATGCCCCATCTGCCACTTCCAACCTGGGGCTATTAAGACCCACTAAGATGGATGACTCAGGGGGCATCCGTGTGAAAAGGCATTATGACACAGGGACAGTTTAAAGGCTGAACCACTGCCTTCCTTGGGTGTGTGACTGGAGGACAGTATGCTTTAACCTCTCTGAGCTCCAGTTCTACATTCATAAAAATGGGTATATTACAGCAACAGTACCTCCCAGTGGGGTGGTCAGAGGGAACTCAAGGTGAGAACACAGGAACGGCCCCTGCATGGTTCTTCTTTGAAGTGCGGTGCAAACGCTGCTACTAGGAACTCTGGTCTCCTTCTCACCAGTGGAAGAATGGACAGAAGTACAAGCTGGAAAACCGTGCCAAGCACAAGGCAGCCCGGCAAAACAGAAGTGGTCCCGTTTTCCTCAAGTGATTAACAGGTCCAAGAAAGGCTGGGGTGAGATTTACGAGGGCCACAGCCAAGAGAGATTTATACGCTTATGGCCTTCGGATGGTTTTCTAAGACTGTGCACAACCCTCGTTTGGCTGAGGATCTCAGCAGCAAGTAATTTTCTAATTGATTCATTAGCACTCCAATCAACTACTACTTTAGACACAAAGGGCCCTACTTGGGTCTGAATGCCTGAGCCCGGGACGCTGGGGTTGAACTGCACACTCCAGCTCCCGGGTTAGCAGAGCCCAGGGCTGCGGAGACAGCCCCACGCAGAAACCCTCTAAAAACCACAGCAATGCGAAAAACGCCTAAGACTGGAAACAGAAACAGAGCTTACTCGGCTTCTTAAACGTTACTCTTTGTAATGAGAATTTTCTGACTGGGAACATGATTATGCAAAAATGCAAAGTGAAAGAGGAGGGAAACAGCCTGAAAGGAAATCCTCCCCGCCAAAAGTCAGCCCATAGTTAGTCTTGGTGGTGGAAAGATGGGCGACTTTATTCTTCCTTCTCCTTCTCAAAGTGAGCATGTACAGGACACATAATTTCTTCAGTTTTCTCAGGTGTAAAGCCACAGCAATTACACCCAATTCCGAGGGTGACTGTAAGGATGAAATTAGATCATGTATGAAATAACCAGAACCCAAGAGCTGTGGGCGTCGGACGAGGAAGGCACCAGGCTTACCTACCAGCTCGCAACTCGTGGGCCCACCTGCCTCTCTCGGGCCAAGAATCAAAGTTACGCTCGGGGAGGTTATAAATTACTCCTGTCACTTGTGAATTGTTGAAGCCACAAATGCTAAAATTCACAGATCTCAAGAGTAATGTTGTAATAATTTAAATATAAATTAAGCTTTAAAAACAGTCTTCTTTCATCATTCCATACTCCTCTGGCATAGGGATATTCATGTAAGACAGGGTTTCTCATCGGACCAAGTCAGTGAGAAGGAACCTCCAGCAGATACTCTAAGAGAATAAATCAGAAACTGTGCTGGACCCTCATGAGACCTGGGGCCTGCCTGCTGCCTGTGCACTCAGCTGTAGAAAAGTCCTCCAACATAACATGGCATTTTGGAAGGACTCCTGACTCAACCCAGCCTGGATGAGCATGCCCCTCTACCCAGCCAGCCAGCCAGCCAGCCAGCCAGCCAGCCAGCCAGCCAGCCACCCCACCCACTTACACCACCCCACCCCCATCCATCCAAACATCAAATTTATTCTCCATAAGGAACTCCTGGTGAACCAAGAGGCAGTGGTTCCCAACAGCCTTCCTTCTTGAGAAAGACAAAACACATCAAGTAGCCTCAGTCTGCACAGCCTTGGGCTAGACAGGGCTCAAGGTACATAAAAGGACCAAAGGCCTAAAAACATGGCTTGTTCATCAAAGTCCAAAGCTTCAGAATGAGTGCAGGACACCTTAGGGAGCCTGAAGGAAACTGAATCAAGTCCTACTTCCCCAAGCAGGGAATTAACTTGTCACCCTAGGAAGTGGCATTCTCCAGAAAAGCCAAATGGGTCCAAATGTCTTAGCTGGTAGGTAAGGTGGCTTCTTCAAGTGACACCACGAAAAGTCACACTTTTCCACAAAACATCCTAAGGGAACTTCTGTCGGGAAATGTCCCAGCAGGTCTCCCCCACTTCCTACAAGGCTTCCTCTCATCTTCAAACTCCTTCTCCTCCCCTCCCCTCCCCTCCCACTCTCCAGAGTAGAAAGTCGTCCATGTTGTATCTTACTGTGGCAACGTTAACCCAACAAGGCAAATGTGAAATGTGGGTGGCACCACCTCATGCGTCTCTGCTCTCGTTGGGATCCAGAGCAGGAAGAAGCTGCTCGGCACTCACCTGCTCCGCCATCCGAGCATCTACCGTGATCTGCACTGCTAACAGAAATGTGTGCACAGTGCAACTGCTCTGAAATTTCAATCTTGAAGTAAACTCTTTGCCAATTTCTTCTACTCTAAAACATAGGGTGGTTAATGGTAGAAGAAACTCAACAAGGCCCATGCGGCTCAACCAGGATCCCCCCCAACGGAGCACAAAACCCACTCATCCTGACAAAACAGAAGCAGACTCTGAGGGGCACTCCCTGAATGGCACAACTTAGAACTACCGGAGAAACCTGAGATTTGGGTGACAGGGAGGAGCTGACCCTCAGGAGCCCCAGGTTTGGGTGCTGGCCCTGCCGGTCATGTGTCCCCAGGCAGTCACATCATCCCCTGTGTGGCTCCTGGTTTCCTTATCGGTAAGGAATCCACTAAGGTTCCCCCTACACCCCTGCCATGTAGAAAGCAATTCTCCAAGGGCCTCAGCCAACTTTGGAGCTGAACACACAGTTTGTTTTATCGATTCTGCATCTAAAGAGGCCTCGGCTGTCTAATTAGAACAGGGCAGATTCATTCTTTCCACAGAAATCAGGCCCACTGTAAGAGGGAGAACTCTGGTCCAAAATCTAAGCCAAAGTGGGAAACATGAAGGTCACCTGTGGTTTCACATCCTACAGGTCCCAGAAATCTTCAGCCCAACCTATCCCTCCCCAGTCCACTCTGTGACTCACACACACACACACACACAGCTAACCCAACCCCAGTGGCTTCAACCTTGAAGATCTTTCCTTTTAGCTGTTCTAAGATGCTTCCACTTGTACTGGTTACACTCATCCCCACCCCCAAGTCAGGAAGATCTCTACCTACCTGCAGAAAAATTAGAGTTTGGAGCATCCAGGTGAACTACACGCAGAGTCGGAACCCAGTTCTGACCGCCCTCTCCCAGGCTCCATGGGAAGTCAACAAAAACGGGCAGGATCCGCAGCTGCCCCCAAGGTACAGCCTGACCCCCAACTCCCAGACACTGAAGCTCAAAGACAAAGGAGGTGGCACTCAACAAACCCTCACTAAAATGCACTGAATTAGACAAAACTAGGCAAAACCCTAGAGCCACATTCTATGTTGACAAGCCAGTCCGAGGCATAGCAGTGCAGAGAGACTTAGCCAAGTGCCTCTTCCACCCACAATTATGGATCCAGGGACCTGAGAGGCCAAGGATGATGAGGTCAATTCCTGTGTTTACAGACAGGAGACTGTGGTGCTGAGGGGGCCAAAAGCTGAGCTGGACCTGGACCCTCAGCTGCAGGTGGCAGCCTATGCCCCCTCCTAAGAACCCTCCTGCATCCTAACACCAGGCCAGGCTGGCGAGCAAAGGGTGAGTCTCCCCTTCCACTGCCCCCAAACCCATCCTCTGAACCCAGAAAGCTGAAGCCCACAGCCTGTGCATCCTGCTGTCTATAGTGCCGTCATCTACAGTGTAGGTGCATCTCCCAGTCTCCCACACTCCCATCCATCAAGACCTACATTCAAACCCAACCTTTCCCATGCACCTGCCACACATATGGGTGGACAGCCCTACAAGGACATGGTCCAGTGGGGCAAGTTCTTGCCTGGGATCCCAGAGCCCTGGGAATGATATGCCCTTGCCTCTCTGGTCCTCAGCTTTTATGAAGTGGGAGCAATGAACCTCCAAACTACCCACTGGGCCTTTAACACACAGACATTTCTTCAGAGAGTTCACAACTGCAATGAGTGGAGAGCCATACAAAATTCCCTTGCAAATCCCAGGAATCCTCAATCTCTCCGGAGAGAGGGAAGAAATTCAGAAAAGCAAGAAACCCAGGGAGCCACCAATTGGAAATCCCTCTGAACCTAGGCCTGGGCTAACACAGAACTCTGCATAGGACACAATGTTTAGGAAGGTCTGGACTTCTGAACACACCATCTACACAAGTCACTTATTGGGCCCATGGATTTCCAGGTAGTTAGAGCCAAGAAGAAAAGGGGAGAAACAGAACAAGCCCCTCTGAGAAAGATGCGCTGAGAAACGTGAATGTCTCATGTCTTTCCAAGCCAAAACCCCTCACTGTCCTCAGTACAAGGTCCCTCTGAAAGTAAGGGGCGAGGCTGGCAGGGAGCCCCTCAGGCCAGGAGAGTGACATGAGCTGCCCCTCCTCTGCAGTGCCTGGCACATGCAGTGTCCAACCAACATTTGCCCAGTGAATGAATGAAACTAGGTAACCTGTCCTGAGCCTCTCTGCTCCAGGCACAGGGCCGGGTTCAGAGCAGACACGCAGCTAATGTGCTGAACTCAACCAAATTTCTGGACAACATCCAACTGGAGGTTAAAAAAAAAAGAGGAGGACACCAAGTGTACACACTGCAATGGGAGTCTCTCCATACTATAAACAGCCCCCCCCCAAAATTTAAGGAGGATTCTTAGCAAACTAAGCAAGTTCTCCTGAAATCCTTCTAAAAAGTCAGTCCCTCTCAGGGCACTAAAAAACAGGATTCAGTTTCCATGGTGGTATTTCAAAAAGGCAGCTATTGTGTGCAGAAAAGCAAACCTGAGTGCACACCCTTCTACCCACGCCCCGCTCTTTGTGCAAGGGACACAATCCTATGTTAGGGCTCCTGGAACCCAGCTCCCCCTCCTCCGCCCACCCTGCCTGGCCAGACCCCCATTAACGCACTGCTCGTGCCATCAACACTGTTGTTTTGGAATGTGCCAGTAATTCTAGTGGCAGGAACAGCAAGCTTTAAGCTCAGCAGAGAAACCAGCTGGAGAGGCAGCCTCATGAAATAATGAAATGCCAAACCAACCCCTACATCTTCTCCAGTCTCTCAGGTCACCTACCAGATTAGAAGGCCTGTTGCTACGGCAACCATATCTTGCAAGTGCCGGCTGAACTTCCCCATAATTTTTAACCCTTTAACTAGCTTAAAGAGGATGGTGTGCAGATGAACCCAAATTGCAGGAGAGTTGGCCTGCTCTGGCTGTGCTTTTACAAATTAAAGCAAGAAAAATAGTGGCAGGAATGGGGGGGAAGGGGAGCCAAGGTCCCCAGTTAAGCAAACAGACACTCTGTGGAAAGGAAACGCTGCACACATCCACCTTTCCTGCCCACCGCCGCGCCACAAAACAACCGCGACGCGGCTGCACAGCAAACTTTTCATGCACCTGGCGACTTATCCAAAGCACAAGAGCCGAAAATGAGATGGGAATAAACAAAGGCAAGACGGGCCTCTGCCTGCCCCTCCCGGCCAGGCTCCGCACCCTCACTGTAGACAACTGTGGGCCTTCTGGGGTAGGCAGAAGGAGGCCGGGAGCCAGGCGGATGGGGACAGATGGTCGGGCAAGCACTGGCACTTTCCAGTTGTCTGATAGCGCTGGATGCCAAATAAGCCCCTCCCAGCCCCCAACCCCACACACAGCTCTTAGGGACGGGGATGCCACGGCAAGCACTGGGGCTCAGGGGAGCTGGCTTCTACCTCCCCAAGCCCCCTACGTCTGCAAAGGTCCTGGGAGACGCACCCAGGTGGGGTCCACCCCTGACCTGCCCCAAGCTCCCTCTACTTCAGAGACAGTCTTCCTCCTCCCATCCCAACCACGCAGCCTTTTGTGTGCAGGGACCAGAGTTCACGGGGTCTTTCAAAAATCAATCTTTAAAACGACTTTCCTCGGCCTCTTAGATTTGACAGGAGAGACTTAATAAAACCATCCAGAGACAGAAGAACGCCAGCCGTGGCTTCACCACTGGGGGTGAAGCCCCTCACCTCACACCACACCTTTTGGGGGCAGGGGAGCCTTGGGATGGGAAGAGGGGAGGAGTGGGCCTCACCAGAGGGAGCAGAGGCTCCTGACTTACCGGCCAAGTGTCAGACCAACAGAGATCCAAGAGAAGGTCCCTGGGAAGGAGGGGAGGGTGAAGCAGAGAGGGGATTGAGCGCTACTTAGAGGAAAGAGAAGGCCAAAGAGGGCAGGAGGAGGGAGAAAAGGAAGAAGGCAGCCAGGGAGTAAGGTTCAGGGGCAAAGGGGACTCTAACAAAAGGCCTGGCAGCTGCAGCAAGGGCAACAACCGAGCACAGCACCCCGACAGCAGGCCCCTGATAAATGAGGCCGCGGGGCTGCATCACAGCCCTACTCAGGACAGAAAGCTGGAGATTCCTTAAGAGTCGGGTGGGGTGGCAGTGCTTCAGTAGGGTTTGTTGGGGCAGAGAGAGGGTGCCCCACTAGCATACTGACACTAGGAGTGGAAAAAGGGAGGAAAGTCAACCCTGTACACTTTGCCCTCCGCTGCTCGGCCATCCTGGCCACGTCCACCTCTCACCCGTGCAGGGGGACACCTGGGAGGAAAGCCAGTCCAGTGAATTAAAGTCCTAATGTTCTCTTTGCCAAGTAATTAACGAGACGCACCACACACAGCCCGGCGCCCAGAGAGGAGTGATGACTTTTATTAGCATGTTCACCGGTCACCCAGCCCTTCTGTGTCCAGAGCGGTCAGTCGGGTTAAAGAGGAGCCGGGGGAAGGTGAGGGTGAGTACAGCCCTGCCCCGGGGGAGAGTGAGGATGCAGCTTCAACTGGGGCTTTAGTATTAGGCTGCACGCTTACCAGGTACCCAGGCATCATGTTCCAGGTGCGACACTGACAGAAGCGGCTCAGAAGGACCCTCCACCGCCAAGGGGAGTGGGCAACCAGCGCTTACAGAGGACCATCTGGGCACAGGGGTCTCCTTGTATCAGGGCCTCCTTCCCTAACCTACTAGAGGGCAGGGCTGTGACGGACTTCTATATCCCTCTGTAGTGTCCAGGATGGGGCAGGCACTCCAAGAACATTTATAAGATAAAAATTTATCCACCGCTTTTTCTGTTTTAACCAACCAGATGTGCAGGCTGCCAGCAAATGTATCCATCATTTGGTCTCATTTACCCAAATCCTTTGGTTCATTTAACAAATCCTTACTGAGTACTTACTATGTGCCAGGCACCCTGCATTCAAAAATGAAGACTCACACACCTGTCTTCCCTCAAGGAGAACCTCTTATCTGGCAATTCACTGCCACACTCTTACAGCTCTCCATGCCTGCCTTGTGTACCATAGGCTCTCAGTAGGTTAGAGATACACAGAACTGTTGGATTCTCATTAGGTGGCCAGCATACACAGCACAGGTGGAGAGAAAAACAAGGGCAGAGTCTCAGGGCTTCTGTGCAAATCCTAGTGCCAGTACTAACCAACCAGATGCTTCAGAAGCAATTCCAGAACTACTAAACCTAAGCCCCTAATTTTTAGGGACTGCAATTCAGGCCTCACTTCCAGCCACAAAGACTACCCTGCTGTGTGACAGGAGAATGGGGACAGGTGGACTTCTACCCTTTAGGACTTGGTTTCCCCAGCTGGGAAACCGAGGAGGTTGTCCAGTCTGATCTCCAAAGACATCCTAATAACATCAGGAGAGCGGTACCATCCTAGCTGGACAGGGCTTTGGGAACAAAGGATGCAGCCTAGAGGATTCCAGGCAGAGCAGGCATCCCGCTGCTGCTTCCCCACCCACGAGCTCAACGACACAGGGAAATTCTACCCACGGCTCTGAATAATAATAGAAGTAACATTTAGGTAAGGTTGGGGATTAAACTAAACCTCACTTACAAGGCAGGGATGTTGGCATTTGGGAGCAGGAAACAGGCCTGGGAACGTACTTAATACCTACCACAGAGCAAAGCGGATCACAGCCAGCTCCTGACTCAAGAGTGTCTTCGGCCCCTGCCACACTTCTCCGCTTGCCAGCTCCAGACACTTCGAGGGTACCGGGCCAAAGAGGGGGTGCCAAGGTCAGTTTTGGAAGCTACATTTTCAGAAGAACATTGGCAAACCAGAAGCCAGGCAAGATGCCTTCCAAAACAGAACAAGAGCTATTTTAAATGGAAACCCATTGGTGGAAGCGGAGGAGTTTTATGGGAAGAACAGAGCACATGAATGAGTAGCTATAATTAAACTCCCAAAAAAAGCTGTCATAAGGAAGAGGAAGTCTTTCTACTCGGTGGTGGTAATACCAAGAACACAGACTTCTAACCATTCTAACTGTCTAAAACTGAAATGTGCTGCCCTGTCAGGTAATGAGTTCCCCGTCACTGGAGGTGAAGAAGATGCAGCAGACGAAACTTGGGCCAGAGTTCAGAAGGGACTTTAGAGGTTATCAATTCATAAAATGCTGATGGGAGTGACGAGAGGAAAGTACAAAGGGGATCAATCGAGTCCTTCATATTTTAAAATACCTTTTCTTTAAAAAAAGAAGAAGAAAAGAGTATAGGACTCCTAAGGGATATGGAAATTTTCTGCCTGTCTGTCATTAACCTGCAGGAGAGCTTTTTATAAACAGAAGGCTTCCCGATACTCTTGGTCAAACTCCACCCACACTTCTTCCCGGCTGCAGACGTCACTGTTTTTGTGGCAAAAGCTGCAGGTGGTGACAGAGATGCTGGATAAGTAAGAAAAGCTCCATTACATAAAATCTCAAATGTTTAGGGTGCTTCTGCGGAGCAGAGAATCAGATCAGGAAACAAGTCCAGGGAGTGGACGCTACATAAGAAATGTAGCAGGTCAGCCTAGGAGGACAAGCTGCCCTCTTGGCCTCCCACAGCCCAGCATGCTGAGGTGGACGGCGGAGCAGGGCAAACACTCACCACCCACCCTGGGAAAATGTTCAGATCACAAATCAGGGATCACCACGCAGGCAAAGCACGACCTCTGGCCACTACTGGGTTTCCACGAGAATCAAGTATATTAAACTAAGTGCCAACGCTTCAGAGCTTTGTTCACTTGCTACATTCTACATATAGGACCCGGCGCAGAATGCTTGCTCAAGAAATACTCACAGAATGAATGGACATGTAAAACAAACACGCAAACCAAGTATCTTCTCTCTTATTTTGGAATCAATTACATAACTTCTCTTCTCCAGCTGATTCACCCATTTCCTTGCATTCAACTCAAAATATTACACTAAAATTATTCTGCATCCCCTGAGTCCATGGTGGGATAAAGGAGCTGTCTAGCTCAGGGAGAAAAGTTATGGTGAGGGAACATGGAACCCTCAGTTTGAGCTCCACAAAGATAGGAATTTTTGTCTGTTTTGTTGGCTGTTTTATCCTCAACAACGTGGTATAATACTGGCACTCAGTATGCACTTAACAAGTATCTTTAAAAAATCAGCAAATATATCCACTGTATGATCATGGCAACTCACTTCTCTCTCCAGGCCATCTTTTCTCAACTACAGAATTACAGCACTGGAAGGGCTCGGGTTCCCCAACCAGTTCTAACATGCTTGAGAATTTGTGATCCAGGTAAGCAGACCTAGGAACGGCTTTGATTAGAGACATCTAGCCTGGGTCCTCCAGGTGTTTCCAAGAGGGAGGAAGCTAGGAGGCAGTGTGGTGCCACAGAAAAAGCACAGGCTATAGAGCCCAAATATTCAAGTCCCAGCTCAGTGTGGGACATGGGACCACGGGGATGTCACTGAATTTCCTCTACTTTGAGCCTCTACTTTCTCTTCTGCAAAACGAGGCCATGCCTAGACACCCCTGCAGGTTGCTGCCTGGATTATATGATGATAACACATATAAAAGCACCTTGCAAGGTTTAGGGTTAGCACAGAGTGAGGCTCTACAAACCCTCACCCAAAAAGGCACCCATGTCGCTTCCAGCCCTAAACTTTATAATTACTTCCACCCTCAACAGGAGATGGCAATCGGGACAAAGGATAATCAAGACCAGTCCAAGACCAGTCCACAAAATAATATTATGCAAAGATTCATGAAGTATAACCTGGCCTGTCCCAATTATAATGACATAAATTTTTATATAACACAGTTCACCTCGAGATTTTTCTCCCTTCTCAGATGACTGGACAGACAGAAGTTAAAAGCAGAGGAGAGGAAATACTTGGAAAATTGAACACCCCTAAAAAGAAGAGCCCTTCTGAAGCTGCAATTCACCCACACCGCTGGCCGACACGGGACAAGCAGAGACATGCAGCTGCAAGGGAGCAAGATCCTCCCAGGAGGCACAGGATTTAGGAAGAGCCTCTAGGATAGCTTTGGGTCCAGTGCTGCCTCAGAGAGGAGGTTCCCAGAGAGCAGGGGCTGCCCCGCCCTCCTCCCCACAGCCCGGCAGGCGGCAAAACAAGCAAGGCCCTAATCAGTGGTGTATATCAACAGAGCATCTATGAGCAGCAGAAGCGACACCCAAAATCAAGATGAGTGACCCTGCTGGACACACTGGATGCATTCAGGCTCCCTATGCCACAATGACACCGCCAGGCAATGTATATTATCATTAAAAGGTGAAAGGCCTCATTTTTGACTCTCCCTGACTGGGAGGCCCTGCCATCTCCCTTCCCCCAAAGGTTCAGTCCTGTCTTCCTCACAAAAAGAGGGTGTATCCGGAAGCTCTCCTGGAAAGAGACCTGGGGGAGGGAGGTGGCAATAATTAGAAGAGCTCAGGAAAGAGAGGGGTTCAAGGCCTGGCAAAGGTTTCTCATATGGCTTAAGGCAAAACTGGTAATCTACATCTTTTCCTTCTAGATTGGCATTTTATTTAATCATCTTCCTCCCGGTCTTCACCTCCATGGTAAGGACAAGCGGAGGAGACCAAGGGTAAACACACCCACACAAATATCCTAGCAAGGAAGAAGCCCTCCCCTTCCTCACTACTGCTAGACCGGGAGCACACTGGGGGGCTGCTCCCAGCACTGCACCCCCTGCGCAGTCCCAGCATCGAGTAGGTACTCAATTAAGAACAAACTTCCTCTTGCTCAATCAGTGCAGGCTTTCTACATCAACAGTCCTCTCGCCCCCAAAACAACCTGGCAAAGAGTGGAGGTCACAGGGTTTGCTTTGTGGGAAGAATGACTTAGCTAATGAGGCATCTGGCCTAAGACACCCCCTCACCTAGGGCAACAAGGAGGAGCAGTCCACTTGGAGTGAGGACCCAACAAGCAGAAGCTCTGCCCTACCCTGGCACCTCCAGGCGGCCCCTGCACAGGCCCAGGCCCAGGCCCCAGGGAAGGAGTTACTCCACCAGGAAGAACACTCAGTGGTGAATTTCCCACCCCAAAAGCTCCAGGCCTTGAAAGCATCAGGAAATAGCAGGCCCCCAAATCTAATTCTTCATAGACCAGGTAGTTGGTTTTATTTATTTAAGTTCTAGTTTATCTTCTTAAGCTGTCCAAACATTTGTCAGAGCATCTCAGCCACATGCTAGGCTGCCCTGGGGGTTAGTTCTGCTTTTAGTGGTAAATTTTTTTCCCCTCCTTCTCTCCCCCAGATAACAGCAATGCTTCACATTTACAAGAGCTGTATGCTTCCCAGGGGTCTTAATCTTATTGGATGGGGGTGGTGGGACAGAGGAAATTGTCTAAAAGTGGGTCTCTTGTTTGACTTAGATCGCATATTTACATGGGGAGTCTGGAGGGAGGGTCGTGGCATAATCCTCCCAGGCCCTACTCTCTGGAGGGCATTCCTGGGAAGGGAGGCACCAGGCCTTGGGAAGCCCACTCCAGCACAGTACCCCTGAAAGCCCAGATACTGTTTGCCGAGTCACAAGTCTGTTTCCATGGGAAAATGATAAAGACATTTTGCTTATCACAGCCATGTGAGGTTTCCAATCCAGGATGGCAAACCTCTTAACTGCATACTACCTCGTTTTACCAATCTGAGAAATGGGTACAAGTATTCCTTCCCTTCCCCTCAGGTCAATGGGGGACGACCAAAGGAGGACACACAGAGCCTTCAGCAATAATGTGAACATGCGCATTTCTTCACCTGGAAGAAAATAATTTATTTAATATAACTGAAGGAAATGAGGGACAATCCTGCCATCGGACAGTTACAAAGGAGAGGGGTAACCTTTATTTAGACCCCTTTTCCTCCACTAACCAGCCTTCTCTGGCTCTCAAAGAAACAGCCTCTTAGAAAACCAAGAAGTTGGGGAGGTGGGAAGCACAATACTATTGTCCCTGAAACCACCCTGTGTACCACCAAAAGTTTTTTAATGTCAAAATGAAGCCCCTACATTGATAAGAGCAAGAAAGGTGGATCTGGCCCACCACTTGTACTTGTAAATAAAGTTTTATTGTAACACAGCCACACCCACTCATTTCTGTACTGTCTATGTCGGCTTTTGTGCTACAAGGGCAGAGCTGAGTAGCTGTGCCAGAGATCATACAACCTACAAAGCTTAAAATATTTACTATCTGGCCCTTTACAGAAAAAGTCTGCTGAACCCTACTCTAGAGTCAAATGCATTCCACTATAAAGGATATAGTACTAGTTTTCAAAGACAGGTAAGTCAGCACCCCCACTTTACAGATGGAGAAAATGAGGCCTGGAGAGAAGGAAGTAGCCTTCCAAGGTTGCTAGAAAGCCTGAGGTCCCACCTGCCCTTCAACCCAACACTCCGTTTAACACAAAGTAAGGGGTGCGGCTTCTCACTCCAAAATACCAGCATCAGGGAAAAATATAAATAGAAAATCAAATCCTACAAACAAATCTTAATACTTGGCCCAAGTTTAACATCAGAAATGTGACAAATGGGGAGGGGCAGAGGATGACATGGGATGGTCTAAGCAACTTAATATCTAAAAGGACAGACTATTTCAGGTCCTTTAGAAATATCCCTTCCACATACCCCAAGCACACGTGCTAATTACAGATCCTGCCCAGGCACTCCTCCTCTCTGCAGATAGCGAATTTGGCAGTATCAAACCCAAACAGTCTATTTTCTTTTTCTACCAGTTGTCTGCAATTTCAGCTTTTCCTGGTTTTCACATAACTCTGCCATCAAGGAGACCACGTTAGTGAGGTTTGTGCTCAATTTTAACACCCCGATAATTAAGACCTCTCCCAAAAGGAGCACCCAGAGCTTCCTCCAAAACAGCTGTGGAAAACCAGGCAGAGAGAAATGCAGATGGAAAGGACCAGCCTAGGTCCCTTCGTAGAAGGGAAAGGGGAGGGAGGAGGAGCTGAGAGGGAGGGTCAGAATCCACATTCTCTGCTTCCAGAGCTTTCGTCAAACCTGCACCAGGAAAACACTGTACAACGTGAACAGTGCATGGAGATGGAACATCACAAAGCTAAAATTAATTAGCTGGCATGTCGACAGAGGCTCCATTGTGCTGCTCAGTGAAGCAAACAAAGTGCAAGGGCATCACACACAATGTCAAAAGGCCCTTGGCAGCCGTGGGTACAAGAGGTGAGGACATGCTCCGTCGTGTCACCAACACGGCTCCCTAAAGGAAGGCATGCACGCTTTCATACGCGTGTGTGCGTGTGTGTAATGGCTACTGGTAAGACAGGTCTGGAGTTAGATTTTCTTAAATTACTTTCAGAAAAGCAATAACAGAAATACTGATAATAACTAGTCTTTTATTTGAGAACTTGAAGTGAAAGACAGCAGCTCAGGGACTGCACAGCCTGAAGCTTGCCCATAAGCTGCTGAGTGTCCTGTGGGAAGAAGGCAGACGCTGGGAGTGGCTGCTTTCATGGAGGATGCCAGGGAGGGCAGATGCTCTCCGCTCAAGTGACAGAGCTAGGGTGGGAGGAGGCCCAACGATCACAGATATTAAGGACTCTAGGTGCTCCCTGATCTGCCTGCCATCACCCCAGGCAGCCGCGTCATGAACCATCACTCCCATTCGCCTGCACTCCCTGCGTCTCCCAGATCTGCCAACAGCTGCCTTGAACACCAGCCTTGCTCACACTGGTTCCTACACTGCTCTGGCCAGACTCTCCTTGCAATCTGGTGGGCTGTGCAACCCAGCTGTTAAAAGCATAGAATGCCTATGGTCAAATCCTGGCTCAGATACTTCTGCTGTGTAACCTTGGGCAGGTTACTTAACCTCTCTTTGCCTCAGTTTCCTCATCTAGGAAACTAATTCTAGTTCTGACTTCATAGTTATTGGTGTGGGTTAAATGAGTTAAGTTTATGTAGTGTGCTTAGAACTGGAACGAAGACAGGGCTAAAGTTAATATTACTAAGAACCCTACCTCTCCTTCTTGGAGGGTATGCACTCCTTCTAGAAAGCCTTCCCTAACTCCTTCCATGGGTTAACTGCTCTTCCCCGGAGCCTGGAGTTCCAACTGCTGCTAACACCTCTCTGATGGCATTCATAGCTTACTCGTATAGCTTAGTTTGTATTGGTGGCTATTTACCTAATTGCTGCCCACACAACTCTGAGTTAGAATACTGACTCTACCCATTCTCACATCCTGCAACACTAGGGCACAATCAGGTAACTTCCTAGAACGTGCACTTGTGCCGTGTACTGGGCCTTACGTGGTTATCTCGTAATCATCAATGACCTGTGCCACTCCAGACTATGACTCCAAGTACACAGCTGGACCTGATGCTGACCTCCCTAGGCTGGGTGGCTTACTTGAAGTTAGGAGTTCATTAGCATGCTGCGATTTAAGTCAGGTGTGCTGAAGTTAAAGAAACAGGGCAGGAACACAATGGGGCCTCCAGTCAGAACTGAAATGGCTTTCAGGGCGCCATCGAGACAGATTATCACTGCGTGTAAGTATACAAAAAAAGAATCTAGAAGGACGCCCTCCAACAGGTTAAACCTGGTTACCAGAAGGAAGAGGACAATGAGGGGCAGGAGGGGTGGGGAATTCTCTTGACTTTTTGTTTTGTAGGCCTCTATATTTTAGTATTTAACACAAGAAGTACTTGGGTATTACTTATATAATTAAAAATAACAGGAATTGTGTTCAACTCACCTCCTACAAAAGACCTTGAAACAGTCCACTTTAATTCTAATAAAACTTTAGAGGTGTTCGATTTTCCAGGACAAAAAGCATGGTAAGAACCAGTTTTGTATTCAGATAAATGTGGCTTCCAGTCCCAATATCACCCTCTCCTTCAGTGGAGGGACATGGTTCAAGTATCTGATTTACCCTCGGGGTCTCCATGCTGCTCACTTGAAATGGTGTGCAATGTCCCAACACAGGAGGCTGGAGTATGCCTGCCTCCCCCTGGTTTTGAAGGGTTAATCCTAGTCTATACCTAGTCTGTATCTATGAGTCCCTCTCCAAAATGATCTACTTGGGCAAAAGAAAGGGGGGAGATAAAAAGAAGGCTACCAACCACTCCTGCCCATAAACCCCCACCCCTGAGACTCCCCTTCTGAGAACACAAGCCATCACTCAGGAGTCAGGCAAGACCCAGGCAGTAAAAGTGGCGACAGAAACCGTCTTACGAATGAGGTCCCTGATGCCCCATTGTCTCTGTAGTCCAATCTGTGCCTCTCACGCAAGGTTTCAGGAACATAAAAAGCATTCAGATAAATGGGTCTCCACTATCGAGCTCTCACACAGGGAAAAACATCTAAATCTAAATCAATTAACATGCATGACGTCCCCACAGAGCCTACCCCTGAGACGAGCAGCGGAAGGGTGAGAGGACAGAGGAGGAGGAGCCAGGTCCCAGCCCTCCAGGGCCGGACAGGCCAGACCCAGCAGCACAGCCAAAGGCACGAGGCCCGGCTGTGACTTCCCAAGAGCTGGCTCCCTGGGCCCAGGCCGCCTCTGTAGCCGGCCCCTTCCAAAGGCACTCATGAGTAACTTCGCCAGGAAGGACGCCGGGAAGCAAAACTCCATCTGTGAAGCAATGTGCTGGCAGTTCTGACAGGCTTTTGTTTTTAAAGCGTGCTGTGCACACCATGCGACCCAATCACTCCACATCTAAGACAACCACGTCTATATGCACATTTAGCCAGGAGGATGTTCGTCATAGTGTTGCTTACAATATGAGAAAATGAGAGACAATCTTAATGTTCCCCAGTGAGGAACTGGTAAATTATGTCACATCCAAGAAACAGAACACTTGGGGATCACTGAAAAAGATAGAAGCTATCTAATGACATGGAAGGGCAGACGTTTACAGGAGCCCTTCACTGAACACCTGAACAGGTGCTTAGGGAAAAGACAGATGGCTCTAAAGTCTGGAGGTATAGCCTAGGAAAAGGAATTTCTTCTTAGAGAGTCAACTGGACCTACAGTTCTCTTCATCTCGAAAAAAATCGAGCACCAACTCACAACCCAGTCATCTGCCAGCCTGCAGTATTTCTGAAACAGTTTCAGGATTCCTCAACCAGATGAGGTCCTGTGATCCAATACATCTGAGACTTACTGTATTTTGTACTGTCTGTCCACCCCATACCTTACCCTATCCTACTTGTCTGATCCTCAGTGCATTCTAGTGCACTGAAAACTCTGCATTAGAGAAACTGCTGACACCTGCATGTCCCACAAAGATCTGACTGCAGACCCTTTACTGAAACACATCTGAACATCGCACTGAAGAGTTGGGGAATGCTGATAGCTTGACAGCATCCTGGATGTGGCTGAGGGCCTGGGGACCCCCATGCTTCTCACTTCCTGGGGAATCATCAGTCATCTCCTTATCCTGGGCACAACCTCTCCATCTGGGAGCTGAGCAAAATCAGAGGGTCACTGGGGCAATGGTGGGGAGCTCAGTGAGCAGGACTCTTGGCACTCCAGTCCCCTTAAACCGGCAGATGGCTCTGTTTTTCTGTTTTATTATTTGGCCTTCCACCTAAGACTTCATTTAAAGAAAAGGCTCTCCAGCTAAAAAGGAAAAAAAGTAAGTTAAAAAACCACCAAAGCCTATGCCCTGTAAGGTCCCTCTAACCATTACAGCTAACTTTCTTTAAATCTGTATTTTGTGTGGGAAAAAGTCCTCTCAAAGGGAGGGCCTGAGCCAGGCTACCTGGAAAAGGTGAGGCTTTGAGCTGAACTTAACTGTGAGAGGCTCAGTGCATTTAGGATTGGGGCTGAGCCAGGGAGCCTGCCTCAGGCAGGAAGGCAGGGAGCGAGGGTGACGCTGCTGGGGGAGATGAGAGGTACTATGCCACTCAGTGGACAGATGAAAAGGCACCTTGAAAACTAAGGTCAAGAATATCCACGTGGAGCTGACAGCAAGAAATTGGCTGATGTTTGAAAAGTTATGTGATCAAAACAAGAGAGCCACTGGTTAGATGACCGTGGCTCAGCGTGGAGGACAGGCTAAGGAGACGTGCTGCAGTCCTGTGCCTGTGGTCCGGCCCTACAAGGGCAGCTGCAGAACTCAAGGCTCAGCTTGAATGAGGACTTCAAACTCAACCTCCGGCTCAAACCTGGGCCATGAAGGTGCCCAGGATAGGATTAGAACTCAGACTCACCCACCAGTCTGAGAACTCAACCCTGTCCTTTTGGCTGAGACTGTTTTCCCAAGGATGGTACCCACAATGTCATGCCTGCCACACACACCCTAAATTTCTCACCCCTCTACCATTCAGGATTCCCACATCCTAGGAGGGTCTTAGGTGGTGTGAAAGGTCGTCCTGGGGACACCCCAAGAGAAATCAAAACATGGAGTGGAACTCAGGGTGCCTGGAAGAGAAGTGCATTCGTGCTTCCTCCAAGGAGGAAGGTTCAATCACATTTCAGCAATTAGCCCAAACCCCCTTCCATCCCCCCTGGCTGGCCAGCTGGCACTCCAATTCAAACTTCTTTTCTTCAGTCAAACACCACACACCCTACGAGATCCTCCAAGGCCTTTGTGGAAACTGGCAGTTGGTGCTGCCAGACAGGTACAGGGCTTCCAACTGGAATTCAGTTACACTCTGCATCCAACTTCTCCTTATCTGGAAATCCAAACAGCCAAGAAACTCGCACAACATCACTGGCCGACTTCCAGCATAGAGTGTGACACCAATGACAAGGAACTCATCTTGCGTGCCGGTGTTTTTCGACTGACAATGACTGACTAAAATTCTGAACCCGGCCGGAAGGAAGAAGAGTTACTGAGATCCCCCCTCTGACGTGAGGGGCGTCAGCATGTGCTCCAAGCATCTGCCATCTGTCCTGGACACCAGGACTAGCCTTCGGATTGGATTCTGACTCTTGAGCTTCATCATATACCAGACATGTGACTTTGGAAAGTCACAAAAGCCACTTACCTGCCTTTTCATCAACAACACGGGTGGTAACTCTGGTTGTCGCTCTCTCAGGACTGCTGGGAGGTGCCAACGAGCTCATGTACAGGAGGCTGTTCTTCAACATGCCCAGTGCGGGCAGTTATTATATTTAAGGGATTACAGTTCCTCTCCACAAGAGTGGCCCTGAGGCACTACAT
Organism: Camelus dromedarius; assembly: GCF_036321535.1. Classification (NCBI taxonomy): domain Eukaryota; kingdom Metazoa; phylum Chordata; class Mammalia; order Artiodactyla; family Camelidae; genus Camelus; species Camelus dromedarius. Next base: position 31,826,944 of record NC_087449.1, on the reverse strand, counting down.
GATCCCGAAGAGGCTTCTAAATCAACAAAGAATCAGCACAAGCGTGGTGGCTGCGAGTGGTGGCAGCCCTTGGGGAGGCGAGCCTCGAATCCCAACTTGGGAAAGAGCTCATGGCCTGGTTCTCTGTTTCCATGTCACACAGGACAAAGGGAAGCTAGGATCCCTGAGTCTTCACCAGTTCTTCCCAATACTGCCTGGCAACGGGCCATGGGCACACACTGCCCAGAGAGAGACCTGAATGCTCAAGGCCATAGGGCCCTGTTGGCAAACTGATAGGGCCAACCACCTCTTTCCAGCAGCAGTTGGTTGAAAGAAGAGCCATGATATCACTGCCAGAAGACCACCCACAGGGGGCTTGCCAGAGGGCCCAGGGGAAGGGTCTCCAGGCAACCCCAAAGCCAGAGACATCTCTTCCACTGACCTGTTTTTATAACCACACTGGGTCACCCTGCAGGCAGACACCGCACTTTCCGGGTGAGAGCTGCATGTTTTTGGAAGACTGAGTCATGCAGGGTCCAGATGAGCATGAGCATGCCGGCACCCAGGGTGACTGCACTGCTGGGGGAGCAGAGCCGCTATCTCGAGCTCAAGCGTCCAAGTGGGGAAAGAGTTTGTGTGGACACCACATGTAGTGAGTGTGCTTCACCTTACACAACCGGCATGCTTTGGAAGGCTGTCTCCAAGGAAGCCCTGTTTTGCCGGAGCCTTCCTGTGATGTAACGTAGGAGCACAGGGACAGGAGTGGGACATGTACAATTCGGAGTCTCAGAGTGTCTGCCAATCACTGTAACTCTGGAGGCATGATCCACCACCCACAAAGCTGTTTCCTCTTCTGTAAAATAAGGCTAAAATCACCCCACAGAACCGATGACAGGACCATCAATAATAATTACTAATAACCAGAGATAAGACACATCATGAAAATGACCACTGTTTACAGGGGTGTTGCGCCTCCCAGTGCCACGCTGGGCACTCTGCCCACGTTCTGTCTAATCCTGCCCAAGCCCCACAGGCTCCGGAACAGGGCAGTTGCCAGGGGGTGGGGAGGGGGTCTGCTTTAAGATTGAGTATCTTCTAATTTTGCAACCACTGCCTGACAGCTCCCCACCCACAAAGCGCTCCCTGAGCACACCCCACAAAGCACACTCCATCCCAGAACCTCGTCTCATTTCATGGATGTGGGTTATTCTCATTTTACAGATAAAGACATTGAGGCAGGCGGATAATCCTCCACCTGCCCAACTAGTGGGTTATATCACGAATTAACGAGCATCTGTCTCCCAAGAACCAGACCTGGGTCCCGTCGGGTGAGGCAGAGACTCAAGCAGCCACAAGTGTGTGTGGTCTCTGGAGCCTGGCTCCTGGGGGTTGAGCACAGGGTCTTCCATGCTGTGTGAGTCTGAAAAAGTCCTTTAACTTCCCTGGAGCCTAGTTTTTCTTTTCTTTTCTTTTCTTTTTTTTTTTTAACATTTTTTTATTGAGTAATAGTCATTTTACCATGTTGTGTCAAATTCTGGAGTAGAGCACAATTTTTCAGTTATACATGAACATACATATATTCATTGTCACATTTTTTTTTCACTGTGAGCTACCACAAGATCTTGTATATATTTTCCTGTACTATACAGTATAATGGAGCCTAGTTTGTCAACTGCAAAATAGATCCTACCTGCCTAGCAGGGTTGGTCATAGGAATTAAATTACTCTACACATAGAAAGCACTTAGACCAAGGCCCAGCACAGACTAAGAGCCAAAGAAATGTCAGCTGCTATCAATGTTCACTGCTCACATCTTCCAAAAGGAAGATCTGGACTTGCCTGGGTTCCCCTCCCCTCCACTTTCCATCTTCCTTGAGGCCCAGGGGCAATGTCCCCTCCAGGAAGACCTCCCAATCTCTCAAGCAGCTGGAGACACCCCTCTCTGGACTGCCTTCAGATTCTACCTGTGTCCCTCTCCCAGCACTGACCATGACCTGCCCACTGAATTGTCAATTGATCTGTCTGACCTTCTGGACAACAACCAACTTGATCCTCACCCAGCTTTGTAACCCCTCGGTGCTATGGCTCTGGTAGGACCTACATGACAATAATTGGTAGCCCACCCACTGTAGGTTTCCACTTCTTTTCACACAAGCAATTGCTTACCAAACTGAGGGCTCAAGGGTGACAGGCATGGCGCTAAGCACTGCTCACCTGCACTGCTAATGGAAACTGTGCCTTGACCTTTGTTTTATGGATAGGTAAACTGAGGCTCGTCAGGGCTAAGCAATTAATGCCAGGCCACACAGCTGGAGAACAGCTGGGCCAGGACGAGAGCAGTCAACCTGACCCCAGCAGACTGCCTAGTCAGCCTCTACTCTGTCTTTGCTTCTTTCTCTTCTTTTGTGTGTAGGGGGGCGGGGGGGTGCGGGTATGCCGTGGACCAGGAAGGCATCTTTTTGCACAAAGCGAGGCATATAATTTCTCTCATACTGGCAACAATTAGTAGCAAACCAACAGGCCTGTGCACTGGATGGCTCTGATGCACCCTGTCCCTCCTCCTGGTGTCACCAGCACTAACCCACTGACACAGAACTCAAAGCCACCTGACTGACTGACAGCCTGGCTTCCATCTTCTTCCTTCTTCCCCTCAAGGGCCCCCAGAACCAATAGGGGAAGTTGGTTGCTAATGGCAACGGCCTTGGGAGCAAGGTGAGACCTAGCAGCCTGCCGCTGAGGGCTAGAGGGAAATTTTCAACAGCCTCTGGGGCCCCTTTCCATCATTTAGGGGAGCCTCTTCCCTGCCTGGGACTCAGTTTCCTCTTCTATAAAAAGCGAATGCTGCTCTCCATGATCCTGGTTATAGAGCTGAGAAGGGTTAAGGGAATCCAGCCAATCAGGCCTCTGGGGGTGTCTTGCATGAATACAGATGGGCTGGCAAGCGTCTTTAAAAAACAGGAACGCCTTTCAGCACCCTAGCTCAGCAGACCACCCCCAAACTACGTACACTCAGGGGCTGCACACCGGGGTGCCCAAGCTGGGTCTGCTGTGCTGAGCCTGTTCCGAGCTGCGTGGGATTTGGGTCCACTAGAGCTAGGGCGATCACTATTTCCATCCCATCGTCTCTACCAGACTGTGAGCCTACTCGACAGGAAATACAGGCTATTAATGATGCTTCCCCTTAGAGCTGGTGCCCGAGAAGTTCCCAAGAAGTTTACTGCAAGGCTCAGAGGGCCAGTGGGCACTGGGCTAGGAGACAACTTCACGGAGTACCAAGCAGTCCGAGCAGCCTTCTGGGAGCAGTGAGCACAGACACGGAGCAGCTAAGAGGTTGGGGCAGCACCGCGGGCAGGCAGCGGCACACAGGGTGTCTGGAGCCAGTGGTCAGAGCAGCCAGGTGGCTGGCAGGCCTGAGCCCCTACTCCTACAGCTCCTCAAAGGGGATGTGGGCTCTGGGAAGAGGGCCCCCCTAAGCAAACACCCTGGGAAAGCTGTCTCATCCCAGTTACCTTTGTTATTAATCCTCTCAGCAAGCCTCAAAGGGCAGAGTCATCAATTCCTTCAGGCACCAAGGCCCTGCCCATTTCACCCTCCAGTTCATGACCTGTCCAAGCCTTTCTGGGATTATCAGTGCCAAATATCTAACATTTTCCAGAATGAAATTTGTCCATCAACCACCCTCAACCATCCTGTGATGGATGCTTACATTTCCCCATCTCACAGGTGAAGATGCTGAGGCTCAGAGAATGCAAGCAGTCAGTGAAACTGTACCACATGGAGCAAGCGTCCCCTCTCTCCTCCAGCCTCTACCCGATCTGGCAGTGAGGATGCCAAGCAAGCCCACACTCCCCACCAGGGGACCTGCCAGGAGTGCCAAGCACTCAGCCCTGGCCCCACAAGAACTCTACCCAATGTCTCAAATACCCACCCAATCCAACTTGGGATGTCAAAGAGCTGACTGGCTACTAGGGAATGAATTTGCTTTAAAATGTTTTCAGTCCTCATTCTGTGAAAAGGACCATAGCCTGAGCACAAGCACAAAGATCGAACTTGGGTTTATGGGGGTGGGGGGTCAGGGCACCCCCTGGGGAGACATCAGTGGCCACATGGCACCCCACCTCCTCAGCATAACCTAGGAGTCTAACCTTACAACAGGTAACCTTGTCCTGTGGCAAAACAAACAGGGGGGGGCAGTAGACACTGACCCAGCCACCCTCTTCAGGTCAGCTCCCTGCACTACCCACCAGCTTTCTGCCATATAGTTCTCCACTTGTCAGCAGATGCATTCAGGGCCTGCTTCTGTCCCCACATCCTGAGATGTTGGGCAGAACCCTCTGATCAAAGCCTAGAGGGCTCAACGTGCTCAGCATCATGGCAATAATCATCACGGGGCATCTCACTTGAGTCTCACAACAGCCTGACCAAGAAATGTCACCACCATTTTACTGATGGGGAAACTGAGGCTCAGACAGGGAGGCGGGCTCCAAGAGGGTACTTGATACACAGACATGCTAAACAGAAAACCCCAGAGGTGGGTGACAAACCTTTGTTTGGAGTCACACGACATAAACCCATTCATTTAATCTTTTAGCAAAGAGACATGATATTATGCAAGGTATTATGCAAGACCCACCAGTCTTTTGTACCCATGCTGGTACGCAGGTGTCTCTACCTCATCTCCATGGGATTCCCTGTCACTTGGTTGAAGCTGCTATGGGACAGCTCAGCTACTAGCCCCCTTTCCTTTCCAGCAAGTGTGAAGGTGCAGGTCACAGGAAATAGGTCCCAGAAAACCACCTTATGAGAGAGGGGACACCAGCCATGTCTCCCTCCAGAAGCCTCCAGTTCCTAGGCAGACAAGATGATGATGCCAAGAACTTGAGGGCCCACACAGAAACCGTTTTTACATAGTACTAGCTTTTATAGAGAGATGCACAGCCAGAGGCTTTCCTTTGGACTTTATCTTAACTTGACAGGCGGCTGTGGTGGCCCTGCCTACAACTGGAGACCGGGCAGTAAAACCCTGTCCACTGGGCAGCAAGAGCAAGGCCAGACCTGTGCCATCAGAGGAGGCACCAGTGGTGCTGACCACACTCAGGGGCCAGCAAGGGAAGGAGGAGGGGAGGGGTAGAGGGGAAGAAAGGGAGGAGGGGAGGGGTAGAGGGGAAGAAAGGGAGGAGGAGGAGGGGTCGGGGAGGGGAGGGAGAGGAAAGAGCCTTTGTGCAGGCCTCCCTTCTCCTACCACAATCCCCAAGAGCAACAATCAGTTATGCAAATAGTGACCCCTCCCCCAGCCTGGGTCATCCACCACTCTGAGGCCCCCTCCCACTCCCTCTGGGTCTTGAGGTTTGTCTCTGCTGTCAGTCTGTCTCTATCACACACACACACACACACACACACACACACACACACACACACACAAACACACACACACACACACTCAGGTACACAGGCCATGAGGCCTTGCCTATTCAGAAAAAAAAAAACTGCCCCTGCCCCCCCCACCCGTCACGAAGTAACTGAACACACTGCACTTTTCTACTTTATCTCGTTAATTCTCCCAATGAAATACAATAACCTAAAGAGAAAAAGCTGGCTTCAAGGTGTCACCCTCCACAGGAGGTCAGTCTGGACCCTTGTCATCCACAGGGAAAGCCACAGCCAGGTGACAATTTCCGGCTGGGGGCTCTTATCCCACTGATCTTTCTTCATGAGATACATACTTCTGATTGTTTCAGTTTCAAATTACCGTCAGCGTCTAAATTGGGAATCCCAGCTCCACCACCACCCCCGCTTCAGAGGTGGATATTCAAAGCAGGACTTATTGACAAACGGCGATGCAAATCTGTCCCGTAAACCTGGACACGCTCAACACACACACCAAGGCCACTGTCCATCCCAGGAGCTTCCATCCAACCAAGAACCAGGGATGGAGTGTTATCTGTCATCAGAGCCTGGAGATGGCAAACAATGACCACGACAATGATGACAGACATCTGTGGGCACAGGCAGAACCAGCGCCTGTTACATCTCTAGTTAAGCTTCTGCCAGCTTTGAAATAAAGATCGTTAAAACACAAAGCCTAAATGTTTTCTATGAGTCCTACCTACAGGATGGTAAAGGTTTCTCCTGCCTTCTGGGCAAATGGGCCCCAAACCGAGGACATTTAAAACATTCTACTCTGAGAATGCCAGAGGGTGGGCCACAGGTCTCTCTGCTCATTCCATTACTGGGTTCTCATTATATGAAAGTGCAACCCCCTTTCCCCTGGAAAGCTCCCCAACTCCCAAAACCCACTGTGGTCCTGGCCTTCTCCACAAGGGATGCCCCCAGGCCCCGCCTGATAAGCCCTTAAAGTCACTCTACAAACCAGAAGGGCTGAAGTGCTCCAACTAGTCCAACCTCCAAGACTGCTTGCTGAGTGCTTACTGTATACAGCACACTGTCCTGCATTCCTCACGTACTTAACCCTGAAAAGCGAGCCTTAAGAACTGCTGCCATCAGTTTTTTGCAGATGAAGAAGCTGAGGCTTGGAGAAATATCAGGGCCACATAGGGACACTGAGGAAGAGTGCCCACTGCCCCACTCTCCAGCACCAGAACTGGGGTCTCATCTCTGCTGGAGTATTTCCAGCAGCAGAAACTTATGAGACAAGTTTTACAAATTTAACTGTCTTAATGTTATAATGGGCCCTTGGGGCTTCGGATAAAATTCCTACAGACAGAATCATACATAAATTTGAAAAAGCATATCTCAGACAACTTAGATGGAGTATGAATGACACATACTTTCTAGTGGGTCAGAAGATAAAAAGTGGCTTTGGTGACAGCATTTAGGACGCTGATGCCACAAATGCATATGAAAACCTAGAATAAGATATTTTATGCAAGTTGAGGGCAGAATAGAGTATTTCTAAACTTGTATGTTATCTTCTATGACATATGATTTTAAATGCATGTAATTAAATTAGTAACTTAAATATTTTAAGTAAGGAAAACCACTCCAGCAGCAATGAAGCCACCCCGACCAGCCACGGTTCTGCTCTGCCTCTCAGATGCACATAGGCTCAGTGAACCCCTCTGCAGGTCTCAGTCCCCTCTCCCCCGTCTGATGCCCTGGGCCACACACCCAGGAAGCACGTGCCCTCAGACCTCTGGCCATCAACTCAGAAACTAGGCACTGGAGTTCCCATTTTCATCATGAAAAATGGAATCAAGCCCATCCTTTTCCAAATTCTCAGCAAATTAAGTTAATTGGATAGATTTTTCCCCCAACGTTCAGTTTTTCTCCCCCAATCTTTACTTAACCCCCTAAGTGATTGCTACCACTTCCTTAAAGAGGATTAAGACAACCCTGTAACAAAGGTGGGTATTTCGGTACCCAGAAGTGTGGGTTTGGCTCTTTTAGAGTTTAGCATGTCCTTATTTCTAGGTGTTGCACACAAAACTCGTGACCAAAAAGGCCCCAGAACCACTCAGAGCAGGAGTCAGAGGAGTTTTACCAGGGAAGGAGGTCCCCCAGCTACAGCCCCAGACCCCTCTAACTAGGGTAGCAGGTTCCTGCAATAACACGGTTCCCTCTGAATAAGTTGCCAACAGCCGCGCCAAACTTCAAAACTAACCACCACATTTGGGGGCCGGGCCCCCGTATGGCTCCTTTCAGTCTGAGTGCTGACAGCCAGGCTGGGACCCACCAGCTACTTTTGTATCATGGGGAGCAGAGGCGGCAGGGGCCTCGGAGGCTGGAGGCTCCAGTCAAGCTTCGCTGGTGAATGGCGGGGGGGCACAAAGGAAGGAACCGCTGGGGGAGGGGAGGCCGCAGAGCTGGAGGGCTGGGATAAAGGGGACAAGAGACAAAGGGACAGGAAAAGGGAGACTGCTTTCTACTCCGAGGAAGGAACTCTCCACTGAGCCTAGTATTTTAGCCACACTTTTCCAGGCAAGACAGGCACGAGCACAGGTTTTAGGAGACGGTGGCTTCAGGTGTCCCCGACACCCCTCCTGCCTCAGCTGCATGCTGGTTTTCCCCATGCCCCACTCTGGCCTGTCCAGGCCCCCTCCTCAGCCCACTTGTTCAAAGTCAGTGAGGCTGCCTTTGATCGGCTGCCCCTCTTCAGCCCTGATCTGCCACCCTGTAGAGAGACAAAGAATTATTTATTCAGAAAAAAGAAAAACCCTCAAAGTGTCAGCCAGTGACAGACATGATACTCTCCACACAGGAGCAGGGAGACAGGAGCAAGGTGGAGGGTCTTCCAGCCTGCGGGGGCTTTCACCAGCAGCGCACACCCCGGGCCCCATTATGTACCCGCTCAGATGCGCTCCAAAATCCCACCTGCTTGGCCTGTCAGAGTTTTTCCCTTAAGACTCCTGCCTACCTCACCGGGAGGTTGTGATGATTCACCCATAGAGAAGGTTGAGTGTGCCCAGCACCAGGACGAGGTCTGCGATAAAGACGGCAAAATCTGAATCGTGGGCAAGGTCAGGCCAGAAAGACTCTGAATGTCTGGATCTCAGCTGGGGCCCTCTGTCCTACAGTCAGGGAAACGTTGGAGCTGTCTTCATTGTAGGTCCTGATTTATTTTATTTTGATTCTGGTTAAATTTTGATTTTAGTAAGGGAGACACAGGACGCCATCACATTTTACATTAACAAAGCAAATCTGGCATCCACACGGAGGCCAAGCCAATCAAGGGGCAGTTTAAGGGTGAGGCCAGGAGGCCGGCTGTCACCACTGGCGAGGACAGCAGAGAAAGCCAGGGCCGACTGGAGCTGCCCCTTCAAAAGACCACAGCCCTTCTACGCAAAACAAGCTCGATTCCTTCCTTCTGTGCCACCACCCAAGCCCTTACCCAGGCCAGAGTCCTGCTTCTCTGGACACCACTCCCTTCACCCAAAGAACAGATGACCTACAGTGTGCCAGACATGACACAGGGCAGTAGGGTACCTGCCCTCCCACAAAAGTGTCACTCATAACCCATCAAGTCCCTCACATCCACCATTATAAAACCAAAACTTTTATGAGCACCGACAGTGTGCCAGGCACTGCGGGCTCACACATTTGTTGGGGCCTGGGGAGGGAGGGACACTCCCAGTCCCACAGTGGTGACAATGGGGGCTTGAGGAGTGGTAGAGCCTATACCCAGGAGGGAGAAGGGAGCCAGACCAATCAACAAGAGACAGGCTGGGAGAGCTGCTCCAGGCTCCTCCTCCCTCTGTGGGCTGGGCTGGGCCAGGCTGGGCTGCGCTGGGTGGCCAGGAAGCCACGATGACCATGGCTCCGGCATCAGGTCATGGGTAGACCCTCCCCAAGAGCAGCAGATGCTGCTGTTCCCTAGGGGAGTGGCCCTGTCTGTGGCCTAGACAGGCTAAATCACACCTCCCCACCCTCTTCCCTCCACTATCCTGGCAGCTCCTCCCCATGGTTCCTCCTCACCTCCCCCCACCCACCGGCCCAAGTCCCAGCTACACCACTAGGGACAGGCCCCGCACTGGCTGACCAAATAATGAGACCAGGGATCAGGCCACAATTGGCTCTGGGTCAGAACCAGCTTCTGTCCTCATGAAAAGAACTCCGTGGTGACACATGCTCCACGTTAAAAACATTTTCAAGAAAAAAAAAAAAACGGGAGTAGGAAAGAAGCCGTGTCTATCTCAGAGTCTGCAAGGTAGCTCTGGACAGGACCTACGTGGCTTCCTGAAAAGCGACAGCCCAGAGTGGCCCCAGCCCATGACCCCAGCCCTCCCAGGGCGGGATATTCCAGGACTAACTCGCCGACTCACCGGAAAGGGTGGCACTGTCGCAAGCACCTGTGCCTCGCAGGTGGCCTCGCCCTGCTGCAAGGCTCAGCCCCTAACCATGAGGAGGGGGATTTGTGTTTTAGGAAGAGCCCAGGAAACTTAACTCAGGTCGGAGAGAATGCAGGCCCCTGAATGATTCCTTAAAACAGCATATCCTTCATTCTTCATTCTTTCAGTTTATGTTCTTGTGGATTTGTGTTTCCCATAACCAATTCTTTAAAAATTTTCACTAAAATAACAGCCATACAAGGACATTTCTGTTCCAACTTCTCTCCTGTTCTCCTGTCTCCAAGGTACAATCAAATCATCACTTTCTCCAAACGCTTAGCCATACCTTGACGAGGTCCCAGATGGCTCAGCTCCATGGAGCCACACACTGACGCTGGAATCACAAAGGTATCCTTTACCACCACTTTACAGAGAAAGAAGGGAACACTCAGTTAACTTCAAGCAACTGGTCCAAAAATCACAGAGCCAGCTGACGGCAGCCAGGGGGCTACAGTAGGTGGAGGTAACAGTGGCCTTGCTGTTTTCTAATCAGGGGGCAGGGACAGCCAGGGAGAGGCTAGAATGCATTCTGGTGCCTTCCTGGGGGACAAGCTCATCAGAACCTACTGGATATGTCTTCCATTTAAAGATGTTCAGTTAGCATTTTGAAACACTTAAGCCGCAGATAAAGAGGAAGAATAGTCTGTAAGATCAGTGAGGACAAAGATTTTGCCGGTGTCCTGTCTGGAGCCACACCTCAGGGGCATCAACCATTTGAGGAAAGACTGGAATGACTGGATGAGTATCTGGGAGAAACAAGTATCTGCTCTGACCCCTCAGTGGATTTTGGATCAAGTGTTTTCCTGAACTGATATCACCAGGACAGGCTTACTAGAAAGTGGTGGTTTAAAGAGAGTGGGCATTTCAAGTCCTAGGAAAAGCCTACATGGCCAGCTTGGAACTAAAGAAGCCCCCCAGCCAGGGTGTGGCCAGACCTTCCCTAAGGCACAGATAAGAGCCACTCACAATTAGCAGCCACAGCAGCTGCACAAAGACCCACAGCCCAAGTCCTGAGCTGCCCCCCTGGAATCTTGTTTATCCTCCTCGGCTAAGCAAACACAAGTCTTCTCAAATAATGCAAAGGTCAACTGTAGACTTGTGTGGACTGATAAAATCGCCACCAATCTGAATTACAGGGGGTCAAACCGTAAAATATTCCTGCACGGATAAGCAGGGGGAGTTAGAGGAATCAGAACTGGCTGTTTCCCAACATCCTAGGTTAACATCCCAGGAAGACTCAAGCTGAGTGACGCTGGTCAGGATTCCAGACCACACCCCTGCCCACCCTCTCCTCAATCCCCTTTACAAAACACAAAAACTGGGCAAGAGAAGAGTCACGAGGCTTTCAGCCTGAGAGGCCTCAGAAGTTGGCAAAAGGTTGGGCTAACTGAATACCAGCATTTCTGCACACATCTCTGAGGACACTTCACGTCTGAGACTCCAACAGTGTCAGAGATCTCTTTCAGAAAAGAAAGGCAAACGTCAGGGCTCAAACCAGGCAGCCACAGTTAGACATGTTCTGAGGGCACTGAGGCTTCAGGGAGCCATTCATATGCACTCAGGGCCCTGGGAGGCAGGCAGCCTCCTGGTTCTTCCTGCTCACTCTTTCAGTCCACAAATATGAACCGAGAGTTAAGCCATCAGGTGTCAAGCCTCATGTTTAAAGGCCTTACCCCATGGGCTTAAAAATGATTGAGAAGTTTCCTAGAATTAGGTGCCATCTAAACTGAGACATGAACAATAAATAGGGTTCCCCCAGGGGAGAAACAACGGAGGGATGTGCTCCAGCAGTCAGAACAGCCTGTGCAAAGGCCCTGATGTAGGAAGCCTGGCCCTTCCTTTCCTTAAATACAGCCTGGCAACATTTGGTAGCTAAGTCTCAGGTTCACACTTCACCCTAACAACAGAAATACACAGCCATAATTTTCATTTTCAAATGCAGAAACATTTCAAAATACTCTCTTTTTTTCCCTCCTACCAACATACAAGGTTGACGACTTCCTCAACTCTCCTTACTGACCACCTTTCATTTTTGCAGTGCTCTCCTGGGAAGCAGGAGCTTCTCACTCCAGAACAGCTCACATGGACCTACAATTAGGACACATTCTAGCCCCTCACTGGCCAATGGTCACCTCAGCTGCCTATCTGTGTCTCCAGAGCAGGCCTGGGCAGGGATAGGGGAGGGCGTGTTTCCTAATCCAATGAAAAGAGCAAACTCGATGTGCTCTGGACGGCACAGGCCAGGAAGTAGGAAGTCATCTCGAGTGCAGGAAGCCCTAGCTCATCCCTAGATGAGACCAGAGCACTCTGTTCCGGGAAGGGAAAGATGGTTTGGGGGCAGGGAGTAGGGGTGAGAACAGGGCTCTGGCCCTGTACATGGTGTGCACTGCAGACACACAAACACTTCTAACTTAAAAGCACTTGGAAGCTGTGTCCTTACCCGTTCCCCACCAAAAACAGACTTCAGGAAGAAAATGAATCAAGTTTTACAAGATTCCCTATTTACCCAGAGCTACAAATCTATCAGTGGGAAGCTTTTCAAATAAACTCTCTCCCAGCACTGTCACTTCCTTTCTTCTACTTGCCACTACCCACCCCCATACACACATACACACCCACGTGCGCGCATGCACGCCACCTCTTTAACCTTGGCTGTGGATCCTGAGTCTGAAAGAGAAATTCCAAATTCAGAACACACACCAATCCACCACTTGTAAATATTTCCTGCTTTTTTATTCTGCTCCCCTCATTTACTCCTGTGTCTAAACATACCCAGTACAGCTCCCTAAGCAGGAACACCTTCCCAAAAACACTGGCTACCTTTGAGCCTCTCATTCTGGCATTCCAGAAATATTTACTGGGCATCTTCTAAGGTGCTCTGCATCATTGCCTCAAAACAGTATTGCAAGTTGAGTGTAAGTTCCATTTCACAGATGAGGACACTGAGGCTCAGATTAGTGAAGCAACTAGTACAGGTTACACTGTGGTAAAGGCCCTGGTGGGGATCAGAACCCAGGTTGCTTCACTTGGTTCTCTGCACCTTGGTTCCCAGCACCCCTCCCACCTCAGACAAAAAAAGCAAAACTGTCTCCTTAAAAAAAAAAAAAGACTCATTCTAGAGCACCAACAGCTTTAATACTAAATCTTGAAAACTGGTTCTTAAAAGAGGCCATTTTAACTGGTGCTTCTAAAAAGGATCATGGAAAACCCAGCCAGAAGAAAGCAGGGCCTGTGCTTCATCGACGACGCCATTTGTGTGGTTCCTGGAGGCACAGGGCTTAGGGCATCTTTCCCCAAGACAGGGAGGATGCCCAACAGGCCACGAGCAGCCAACAGCCCAGTGGCTGAGGTCAACCTCTCACAGCCACCAGGACTTGGAGAAGGAGAAACAACGGCTGGGTGGCCTTTCTGCAATGGCCCCTGGACCTCTTCTAAGGCTTGAAATTCTGCATAATAGAAGCCTAGCACCTTACAGCTTGCAGAGTGGGACCACGTCATTGGCTCCCAGGAGCTACGGAGGAGGTGGGGGAGATGGGAGGGCCCCTCTGCAGATGAGGCGATCCAGGCCACGTGCTGGGGGCTGTGGCTAGACACAGCTCAGATCTCACTCCCAGTTTCAAGGCTGCTCACAACCCAAATTCCAGCATATTCCAGCCTCTGCAGGGGAGGCAACGACACAGCATCCCTCAGGGAAAAAAAAAAATGGGAAGAAGGACTTGCTTCATTTTCAAACTGGCCTACCCAATTCATCCTAAACTCTCCGCCTGGCTTTCTACACCCCCAAATCCATGAATGAGCCCTGCTTCCTGATCCCATCTTCCTCCCCAGCAAGAAGTCCCTGTCCTCTTTGGTGCTTGTGTACCCGCAACTCCTACCTAACAACTCCCTCTGTGCCTGCCTGCTGGCATCTCCCCCCTCCCCAACCCCCAGCCCCTTCCCGTGCTGACCCTCCACACCTGGGCACCTCCTGCCCCAGCTCTCAACTTTCTTCAGCTGTAATGCAGAACAGTTAAGAATTTTAATTCCACTTGTCCCCTACACTGGGTTGCTCAGTATATAAGAAAATACTTTATATAAGTCTGATGTTAACACATGTGCTATGTCTCTGAGGTCCCGCTGTGCTTCACACCCACGGTAGTGTCCTCACCAGATTGTCTCCTATTCCCTCTCACCTCCAGGGTGTCGGTCAGAAAAACCCCTGGAGGTGAGAGACTGGGGCAGACACTAAAAAGAACTCTAACTCAATGACTGAATTGCCTGAATGTGAAATCCAACTTCTCATTTAAAGCAAAGGCAAAGCTGCCAAATGCCAGGCCATCCTTCCTTCAAAAAAAGGAAGGATTTCCAACTAACCCTTTCAACCAAATCCAATGCAGCCTCTTAACTAAAATCCTCCTAACTCTGCAGAAGGGCCTTCTCGGATTATTTTCCTTCAAAAAAAAAAACATAATTTACACATTGAATGTCTTTACTTTCCAAACCATTCAGAATTAGGGAAAGGGGGGAAAAACACGTCTGTTTCTATTTGAAACTGTCAAAATTAGCATTCAGTAATTAAAAATCACACCCTTTCTCTTAATAACCTAACCAGCATGATACAATCAGGTTGTGCCAACTCTTTAATCTAATTGACTAATTACAGATTTTAATTTAGTCAGTTACTGAACAACTGTTGACAATTTGTTTTCATTAGGGACAGAACAGAATAAATATTTAGGCTTCCAGTCACAGAGACTCCTGCAATCCACTCTCCACCGTGACCCCAACTTCAGGGCGAGCTCGGGCTCCAGCACCACCCTGACACTCAGGGATGTAATTGGCCCGCAAGCCACTTTTGGGCTCCAGCCTGTGCCCACACAAACCCTCCCACAAGTCGACCCTCTTAAGGCAAAATTCTCAAGCAAAAGCAGCGGCCTTGATCCCCAAAGTACAGGCAATTCCCAAATTCACACACGTCACTCAAGAAGTGGCAAACACTTAAACTCTGTGAAGAAAAATAAATTCAACGCTACATGTCACTGGCTTTTAAGCAACAAAATAAGTTAACAGTCAAAATAGGTTTATCTGCATTCATCTCACTGGGAAGCAAACTGTTACTGACATCTTTTTTTTTTTTTTTTTTAAAGACATGTTTACAGGTTTCTACGGAAATGAACCAATTCTTTCTAGGTACTTTTTTTCCCCAAGGTCCCTCATCTCTCAAAGCCATCCAAAAGTTTATTAAAATAACAGTGTGGTTCAAAGGCTAGGAATGGGGCAGCCCTGGGTTCACATCCTGCTCCCTTATGACTTCATAACCAAGGCTAATGACTTCACTTCTCAGAGCCTTGGTTTCCTCATCCCAAGAGTTACCAGGGTAAGAACAGCCTCAGCCTTGTAGAGGTACAGGGACTAAATGATATGCCCAGCCCAGGGTAAGTGTGCATAAATGCTGGTCCCTGCTGCTTCAGAAATCGCCTTTGTATCCCTCCCTGTCCCCGTGCTACAAATGAGGAAATTGAGGCCCAGAAAGAAGATAATGGCCAGTCAAAGGTTAGAGCTAATAAGTGGGGAAGCTTGGTTGAAAAAGATGATTTCTGGACTTGCTGTCCAGTGACCCATCTCCTTCACTCGATGCCAGCTCAGAACAGGAGGGAATATGGTACTTGTGCCTTCTGCAAGTGTGTAGGGAGGGGAGCTCTGGAGCATCCTCCGGAGAAGGGAGCTGCCCACCCAGGAGCCTGCTCCTGTGGTGTCCATCCTCCAACTCATGTTTTCTCTCACAGGAAAACTTTGCATGCACTGCCTGCACTTTGGTGGGTGACCTAGAGAGAACTCTGACCCTCCTGACTCCCAGGGGAGAAGGTGAGGGACTTCCCTCCACAAAGACCCATCCTGGCCATCCCAGAACACACTAGAAGGAGCCACCTACATTGCTAAGTCGATGGGGGAAGTCCAGACGTTAAGTCAGAGATTCCCAGCCTGAGGATTCCAACCAGGTCTCTCAAAAACTTCAGGGATGCTGGAGCATGGCTGATTTTTTCTTTTTTTAACTCAACAAAAAACTAGGTCTGCCTCAACTAAAATGAACCCCCAAATTCCCAACGTTTTCTGTTGATTAGATTTCTATCAACCTGGTGTGCTCACGGTGGTTCCACTGAGCAGATGAGAGAGGCTCTAATAAGCAACTGTACAGTTCTTGTTTTTCCTGTTTCTTCATTAAAATTAACAGTGACTCAATGTATGCAATCTATTTGTAAACAGAATATACTCAAGCACGGAGTCCTCAGAGGGTTGTAGGGGATTAATAAAAGGGGCCTTCAAAGTGAAGAGATAGGGAAACTCTTCCTTAAGATAAATGAGCTCAAAGGAAGATGTCTTCTTCCCAGGCGATGTCACTGAAAACCAGCCCAGTCCCCTCTCCCCTTGGGAAGCACAACACCAGTAAGGAATCATTCAACCCACAGACAGGGCTTCAGCTTGTCCGTCCCTCTCAGGACCCACTCCCACCTAGTCCTGCCAGTCCCAGGGCTGGGCAGTGGATCACCAAAGACATAAGCAGCAAAGATGCCAAATCTGGTATTAATTTTTAGGGAGGCAGCCTGGTAGTACTTTAGTTTAAGTTCACCTTCAACACTCCTCAAGCCTTCTAGGGCCTCAGTTTCCCTTGCTACAAAATAGGAATAAAAACAGAACTTAACCCACAGGACTGCTTTGAGTACAACATGAGATAAAACCTAAAGCACTCAGAAAGGTACCCAGCATACAGTTAGCATTCAAACGTTGTTCATTGTTACCAGTTCTTCCTTCATGAACTGGGAAGACTATCCTGTCTCCTATGTTATCTGAATAGGGTGAGAATTGAATAAGAACACTTTTCAAAAAAAACCCTGACACCATTCTAAGTGAAGTAAGCCAGAAAGAAAGAAAAATACCATATGATACCACTCATATGTGGAATGCAAAAAAAAAAAAAAAAGAAACAAAGAAAAGGACACCATGAACTCATCTACAAAACAGAAACAGACTCGCAGACATAGTAAACAATTTCATGGTTACTGGGGAAAGGAGGTGGGAAGGGATAAATTTGGGAGTTTGAGATTTACAAACGTTAGCCACTATATATAAAAACAGATTCTAAAACAAAGTCTCTGCTATATCGCACAGAGACCTATGTTCAATATCTTGTAATAACCTTTAAAGAATATGAAAACAAATATATGTATGTATATGCATGACAGGGAAATTGTGCTGTACACCAGAAATTGACACATTAATGTGTACCTCACAGTACTTCAATTTAAAAAAATAAAAATAAATTTTAAAAACCCTGACACATAGTAAGTGCTCACTAAACACTAGTTTCCTTTGTTAAATGAGAGATTCATCATTATTAAACCACAATGCTGTAGTTGAATAACTCACCCCTCACCAAGACACCACCACCCCAACTTCCAGCGCTTCAGCCCCCGTGAAAGTTTGCCACTCCCTAAAATCCTGGGGGCCACAGCCAAACATGGTGATTTGCACCCCCTCTTCTCTTCAAGTTCCCTTTGACAAAGATGCTGCTAGCAAAATAATGCTAAAGACAGCATGCGGCGACAGCCAACTAGATTTAAGTTCATTTTCCGTAGCTCGGGGTCAGCATCGACTGGAGCTCTGGTGATCAGGTTTTCTGCAATTCCCTCCTCTGCGCATTAGCTCGCTGACAGAAACTCACCATGGTATTTAAAGTGGCAGCCATCACAACTAACTCAAATTGTATTGGCTTCCCCGATGCTGAAATGCTCTGCTGAAACCATCAATTGGCCAATTCGGAGGTAACGTGGTGGCTGAAATTCCCCGTCCTGCTGTAAAACTCCTGCTTGAAGCAGCTCCGCAGCCTGGGACTTGCCTCGAAACCTGCACCCAGAGCTGTGGCCAGAATGGCCTCGTGTAACACGAGTGGGCGCTGCCAAGAGGAAGGGCCTCTGGAGAGAGGACAACACTTGCTGCTGGAAGGCTTCTAAAAGACAGCCAGAAGACAGCGGCCGTGCACACGCCAGCACCAGGCCTACCTGCTGGGTCGTCTGCCCCTCAGCACAGGCGGCAGGGTCGGATGGCACCCTGGGAAGCCCACAGCATCCCCAGAAGGAAAGCAGCAGAACTCCCACTGGGTGGCACAGGCACAGACCCAGGTACCAACCTCCCAAGTGGAGGTTTTCTCAGGCCAGAGGCCCTCTGCATGGCCACGACCTGCTGTGTTACCACCCTACTTCAGGCCTCAGTTTACCCATCTGTAAACTGAGAGGCTCTTTCTTGATACATGTTCTATGATTTGATGATCTGTTCACATTTGAAACAGACCATAATTTATAAACCAATTTTATATGTTCGCACCTAGCTTCAAAAAAAAGCTTGAGAGGCAGAAAAAAGCCAAGCTTTATTTCGTATCCCTTCATACCACAGACGAACAAATCAAGGCTCCGAGAGGCCAAATGACTTACCCAAGGCCACCCAAAAGAATCAGAACTTGAACCCCGACCATCCAAGTCCAAGTCCCACGTGCTGTCCACAACACTGCTTTATTCCCATTACTAACCAGTACAGGACATGCATGCAACAGGCACCCAGGAATTACTGCCCCCCAGCCAACTGCAGACCTGTCCTGCACCAGTCAGCAAAGCCACACTCTGTCCATCCCAAGAGCTCATAAAGCTGCAGCTAGCATCCCGGCAGAGGGAGGTCTGCCACCCCAGAGACGGCTCTCTCAAACAGCCTTTTGTGACTGGGAGAGAAGGATCAGAGGAAAGCCTCAGACAGGGGCCCCAGGGAGTAGCTGTGCTTCTTAAGGTCAGAGGACTGTAAAACAGAAGTGAAATGTCAGGAGCTTCACCCAAATACACAAAGAATGCCGGACACAAAGCCCGCCTCAGAGCTGTGCAAACAGCTGTCACCAGGAGGGGACAGGGAATTTGGGAGGCTGGGCCAACCTGGGTCAGAAAAGATGCCCTGAGACCTATTCCTGAGATTCTTGTCATGGCTAGAGTCTGAGCCCTGCAGATGTTCAGACCACACCTTAACAGGGGGCCAGGGACCCCCACCTCAACTGCAGACAGGCAGGAGGAGCTGCCTCAGCCCCCCAGCAGGGACAAGCAGCAGACTTCAAGTGGGAGCCACTGCTTGTGCAGCACTCAGCAAGCGTCTGCCGTGCACCTCCCATAGGCTCGATGCACTGAGAACAGGGCCGCAAACACCAAAGGCAGAGGTGCCCAGGAACCTCCAGGCCCCACTGGAAGCAAAGCAGGGAATCAATTCTCTAGAGAACCCTTGGAGGTGGAAACGACTCCTTATTACCAATCAGGAAACCAAGGTCAGAAATCGCTTGACACTTGGCCAGAGTCACACAACCTGCAGGACCCATGATTCAACTTCAGCCCTTTCTGGGCCAGTAGCTTTCAAAGTTTAGAATGAGGCCCACAATTAGGCAAATTTTATATACAAAACCCGGGGCACATGTTTATCTATAGACACCCATAAACCGCTGAAAACAGAAGTTTCCCGAAACAATGCATATGTTTACTCTGCACCATACAGAGTTTCTTTTTCTGTAATTGCCAGTCGTGACCCACTAAGTTGATTTCACGAGGCACTAATGGGTTACAACTCAGTTTGCAAAACAACGCGCTACCATTCGTCACTTGTCCGTCTCCCTTAAAACATGTACTTAACACGCTTGATCCCTGGGCAGGGATCAGACCCTTCTCACTCCTCCAGGCTGAGAGCCTAGCTCACCACCCTCAGGATTTACACAAAACTCTGCCACAGGCCGCAGGAGCAGGGGCAGCAGAAAAGGGGTGATGATATGGGCTCCTGCCCTCAAGAGCTTTCAATCTAGAAGAGGGAAGGGGAGAAATGCAACCTTGACCTCAATCACTCTCCTTCCAGGGAGCAAGCAGGAAACGAGTAAAAGTTACAGAGTTCCTGGGGGGCAGCAGGGAGAAGAAAAGGTGGGTGTCCCCCTGTGGGTGGTCCTGGCAGGCCTGGTGGAGCAGCCACATTCCAGGCTGGCATCTGCTCTATGGCAGGGCTGGTTAGTAGGGGAGCAAAAAACCCATCTCAGATACCAAACAGGGACACCAGAGGAGGGTGAGAGGCGGCCTGGGGAGTTCCAGATTCCTTGGGCACAGGAGCTGACTACAAGAGGAGAAAACGGACACTGACTGAACTACAAAGGCTGGTGCTAGCCAGAAGGGTCCACGCGTCACCAGTGCATCCTCACAAGAGCAGCGGGGATGGTTCAAATGCTGCACGTGTGAACCCTCATCCCCAATTACCCAAGGATGCATGGAGAAGGTGAATTCAAAACCAGGGATCCAGAGTAGTAATCAACCAACAGGTGGTTCACAGGTCCCAGGCACACATCTCTCACACCAGCACCGTTCTGCTGCTGCTCCCCTGTTGGCTACCACAAAGCCAGGACTCATACTGGGCCTGAAGTGACACAGTAAGAACGACAGCACACATTTATATGGCCCTTGTGCTGTGCCAGGCAGACTACATATCATGTGTGTGTGTGTGCACACACAACTGGCAGATGTGCCACACAAGGCAGATGTGCTTTATTAACCTCATTTTCCACCTGAGGAAACTGAGGCACAGAGAGGTTAATTAAGGTGCCCAAGTTTGCACAGCTTGTAAGTGCAGCAAGGCAGCACAGGGCATAAGATAGGGCCCTGGACCCTAATACGGTTTACAGGTTTGAGTCCTACTGATGATCTCAGGGAGGGCATCTTTCCTCTCCAGGTCTCAGTTTACCTCCTGGTAAGATGACTAGGTGACCTCCAGTTCCATTACCTGTAACCCTGCAATCTACACATCCTACACTAACACCCTTCCTGGACACCGCTCGGGGGCAGGGCTGTTTACCTACTCCCACCACCTGTCGTGATGCTCTGCACCCTGTCTCTCCAAAGAACAAGTCTTTCTCAGCACTTATCACATCCTGGGCTGCATCTGTCTCTTCCACTAGACACTGAGTGGAGCAGGCACTCAGTAATCAGACTGAATCAACACCTTGAAACTTGTCAGCATCTTCTGCTCCTGGTCTGGTGGCTGGTTGACCAAGGCCTTAGGCTCACTGCAGGAAGTCAAAAGAGATAGCAGCCCATGTGCCCAGAAGCAGCTTGGCGTGGACCTACAATGGCCGACACATCCCTTCCCAAGCTCACCTTCTCCTTAAGGCCCTTTTTTGGAACTCCTTGCTCCAACCAAAAGTGAGGCTCAAGGCTGACCAGGGCAACGTATGTACCAAAGAGGACGAAGGCAAGACCCTGACTGTGGGGCTTTCAAGCCTGGTCACCACTGCAAGCATTTACCCAGCATTGTGCAGAACAACTAATCTTCCTGGACAGTTCTCCATGCCTTTCTCAAGCCACGCCCACGGTGGGCTGAGTAAGGACAAACCTTGTGTCCACCCCACAGGCAAGAGAATGGACTTTGAGAAGTGAGGACTGCCCCCCCTCAGCTAACAAGGGGTGTGAAGCCGAAATTTGAATCCAGGTTTCTGCTCCTGCCAAGTTGCAAGCTCTTCCTCTTTAGCTATGCGGTAGCCACACACAGGAGCAGGACAGGACCACTCTGTCCAACACAGATAAGGGGCAGAGGCGTCTCAGGGGAGCTTTTATCAATGCCAGCCTGTGGCAGGAGCACCTGCTCTGCCCCTGGTAGGGGTGTGGGTGTGAGACCAGACGCTAGTATCGAGGGGAGGACTCCATGACACATCAGAGAAGCCCAGGTACCAGAGGGCATCACTGGGAAATTCAAACGTCCAGTTCCCTAGGGTTAACTGGCTCTCCCAGAGAAATATGCTGGTATCTCCATCATATTAAAAGGTCTAGGGGAAAATTTTAGGGCTGTAATGGGAAAGTTAAGAAGTTTCTCAAGCAGTGGCCATAGAGAGACAACCATTTGACATATATAACCCCACTTAACCCTCACGACAATCCCACAAAGCAATCACCATTTCCCCACTCTACAAAGGGGAAATCGAGGATAAAAAAGTCCGCCCTGCCAGAAAATGACAACGTGGGGGGACTGGAACTCAGGTGTCTTGGCCACCAGTCAGGGTCCAAACCCTTCAAAAATCCAGAGGACTCAAGGGCCCAGAGGGGGAAAAAGCGTAACACAGGAGAGAAACATTCCTAAAACTCATCTTGCCAAGGCTAGAGAAAACCCCATTAACCTGGTGAATTGAAAACAAACAATCTTTATTATCTATTTGCTGTAAGCTCCCAGCAACATGTATTAAAGAAGTTTATGTGAATCGTCTAATGCACTTGTGCCGTGGTCAGAATTATTACCAAGCTAAAAAAGATTAATTTTTCTAAATACTCTAAGCCCTAGACACTATTATAAAGGCTACAGCTAGTGTAACATTTCTGTTATCTTGGCTGACAGGCCCTCAAGCACACACACCTCCCTTCCACTGCTCCCTCTTAAGCTAACACACACATACTCACCCAGAGGCAGGGAGGTTGAGGGAAGAAGGTGAGGCAGCGCTGGCCTGAGGTCCCCACGAGAGAACCTGCTTTCCTTAGAAAATCAAGACGGCCTAAGGGATGCTGCAGAGAGACCTGGGAGTCTCCCAGCTCCCTCAGAGTGGTGGCTGGCACACAGCTAACTCTTGGTCCAAGTTTGTAAATGCTTAGCTAACAAAGATGGTATTATGCACAGGCTGGAGCACACGGCTGGTCTTGGAGTTCAAATGAAGTGACCACTGCCAAAAACTTTGTTTGGGTCTCCATCATTCTCCCCGCCCCACCTCCCGCCTTGAAATAAAAGGCAAGGATTTGCAATTTGGGGTCTCGCCACACTTGAAACCCATTAAGGTGGCCACCACACTGCCCAGGCTCTGGCAAAACGCAATCCCAGTTACTCATTGAGTGTTTAATTAGCGACCGATGGATGAGTCTGGCAGCCTCTGGGGTTAAGAGGAACTGCAGCAAACAGGGTGGGAGTCCAAAGAAAGACTGTAACACACAGTCTGGGCTCCAAGGCAAATGAGGAAAGAAACAACTGTGTGTGTGTTTTGTTTTTATAATCTGCCACACAAGAGTGCCAAGGGTCACAGCCAAAGGCAACGCTGTGAACTTGCCAGGACCTCTGGGCAGATAGCTGGGCTGGCTTATCGCGGGGGAGAGCACGCCCCTAGCTACTCGGAGCCCATCTGCGGCCTCCTCCTCCTGCTCCTGCCCGTGCCCCAACCTCACAGGCCCCTGCCCCCAAAGGGTTCTGGCAGGCGTGGACACTCCCCGCCTGGCAGGAGTCTCAGCTCAGCACATCCAAGGCGAGCCCTCTCAAATATCACGTTGCTATTTCAAACCCACCAAGGACGCTGGACCCTTGCCACAGAGCCACAAATACTTCGGCTCCCGTCCATGCTGCCCAGGACTCTGGGGCACTCTCTAACTTGAACCAACCCACCTGGAGACACAGGCTCAGAGCTGGGGGTGGACAGGGGTCAGCAGAGGCCTGCTGGGGGGAGCCAGGGGTAAAGGGAGCCAACCCCACTGGCTTGAGATTGAGCTGAAAGGGACCTCAGGTCTTCAGAGCAGGGAAACTGAAGCTCAAGACTCACCAAAGCCATGGGACTCCACATTCACCACACACCCCAAGTTCTTCCCTGGGGATCCCAGAGGGGCGTGGGATAGCAGCCCATGAACCTCTTGAAATCATGTACAAAGTCTCCCTGGGGGACATGTGTGTTTTCTGGGAAGAAAGGCCATAGCGTTTATCACATCTTCCCTGCCAAAAGAGCCACCACACCATAGCAAACTCCCTTCCTGGGACTCAGGTCCCACCTCTGCCAGTGACTCTGAAATTCACCTCTCAGGGGCTTCAGTTTAATTCTCTGCTAAATTCATTTCTTCAATGACTATATATGGGCACACTTTGGATCAAATGCAAATACCTTCCCCTGTTTCACAGAAGTTCTGTATCAAATGAGGGCTGTCAAAAGCTGAGAGGCGGAATCTGAAAGACCGGGGTCTAGTCCCAGCTCTGCCACCTCCTGGCTACATGCCCTTGGACAAGCCACCTAAACTCCAGGCCCCAGTTTCCTCATCTGCAAAATGGGGATGAGGTTCAATACTAAAACCCAACCACAATCATGTATTGAAAAAGTGTTATGAGAAGTACAGCAACATAAGCATCACTGCTCTCCAACACCTTCAACTCAGAGGCCACTGAGCTGGTAGTTGGGAGTGTCCACTCCATGGAAGGCCAAGACCAGACAGACATCAGCATCTAAGAGAAGGCAGACAATGGGACCCAAGGGCTTCATCAGCACTCTGAGAACCACTGCTCCAGCGAGAGGGTAACAGCAAGGAAACCACAGGTAGGGGCCCTGTGAGCCTCCTCCCATGGCCTCAGGGCTCTTCTGATGTAAGGCAAACCAATTTCTCAGAAAGTCCATTCCGGGTACTGAACCCCACAATGCTCAGCATCGTGTGTGGTCAACATCAGGGCCCTGGGGCTTACACACAATGAGCCAAGCAAACTGAAGCTGCCAGGTGTGTGGGGGAGAATGGACTGTGACTCAAATAAAAACTCACCAAATCAAAGAAATTTAAACCTCTCCCCACTGAGTCACCTGGTTCATTCCAGACCCTAAAGCCTGGCTTGGACCAGAGAGACGCCTTTGAGATCACCTGACCCCTGACCCAGGAATACAAATTAATTTCCCTAGGAGAGCTGAGACCCAGATCTTCCTGGACAAGGTCCTTCCCAGCCCCTTGGGAGTCCCTCCTCATCCACCCCCGACATGCACTCACTACTTACTACCCACCAAGGCCCGGCGGGTACCTGAGCGGTACAGACAAATCATGAGAATCTATGAATCTCCTTGATGGAAAACAGAAGGCCAGTTACTGCGCTCTTATTTACACTCCATTTTATCTTCTATAAAGGATTTGAGGTAACTAGTTAACCCACATTAAAATCACCTGGCTCAAGATGGCCCAGCAAAAACGAAGTCACTGCAAGAACATCTTCCAACAGTCCACTGACTACTCCAGAGCAGGTTACTCACTGATCCCAGATTATTTTTTTCTTACCCATAATTCCTTAATCCATTCAACTAGTATGTGTGCCTACTACGTGCAAGGTATTATGGGAGCTACAGAAATGAATAGCTCTGCAGATGAATGGCATCTGGCATGGAAAAAATTAATAAGCTGTGGTTAGAAAGACAAATCTGAATGAGAAGTTAGCTGGAATGGGTGCAAACAGGTGACATTTGCCAGGCACCTATGGGGCCAGGTCCCAGCAGTGTTAGGAGCAAAGATTCTGGAGTCAGTTACGACCTGTTTGGATCCTAATTCTTATCAGCTATGATTACCTCTCTGTGCCTCAGCTTCTTCATCTGCAAAGTGGAGTAAACACATGCCTTCTCTCTCAGGGCCACTGGCAGCCTGAAATGAGAGACTGAACCTAGCACTCAGCACAGGGGCCCAGCACATGGAAAGCTGCGCCAACAAAGGCTCTGAATAGGTGGTCGGTACAGACACTGAAATGAAGGAGTGATCAGAGTGTGCAGCAAACTATCATCAAAGCCCTCATGAAGGAGAAGTTAAAAAATGGATAGGATGTGAACGGGTAAGAGAGGCATTTGTTCCAGACAAAAGGAAGGGAGTTCAGAAAGAGGCACAGAGCAGTAACTCACTCTAGTCAGAAGGAATGAGGGCTCACTAGATGGCAGCCATGGGAATGGAGAGAACGCATGAAGGTTGGAGGATTCCCTGTCTTCATTTTCTTAAGTATTTTTTAATTTTCCAACTGCTTCTCTGCCACTCCTACAACTCAGTGCCACCCCTTAACTCCTTCCTGTCCCCATTCATCATCACTCCACCCTCCTCTCACGGGAACTGACTCCCAGGCCACAAGACACCAAGTGGATCCCAAGGGTATCAATCCCCAAATCTGTGAATCCTGGGCCTCAATCACTGTGGCTTCAGCTCTTGGTAGCATCTTCTAAATGTCTGCATCAACCTCAACAATCTATCACACAATTCTGCTGCCATTCCTAACAGATTATTGAAAGCAAACCCATGCAAACATTCACTGCCACCAGACTGTTTCAAGATGGTAGATCAAACTACCAATTGCCAGTCTCACGTTATTTACTAGAGTGCTAAACTTAGTTAAAAACCATTAACTTCTCTGAAAGACAGCAAAGACATCTTACATCAAGATGTAAGATGAGGAGGGTGGGTATAGCTTAGTGGTAGAGCGCGTGCTTAGCATGTATAAGGTCCTGGGTTCAATCCCCAGTATCTCCGTTTAAAAAAATTTTTAACTAAAAAAAAAAAAAAAAAAAAAAAAGAAAGTGGCTTGAAATAGGCACATCCACCCATCCTCCCCACTCTAAAATGAAATCATTTGCATAGCAGTCGAATACAGGCCACACAGGAATTGGCCGTCCTTAAGTTAAAACACACACAATTTTTACTAGGTAAAAAGGTCAAATTCACGAAACTATTTTTACATGGCTAATGTACCTCTTAGCCTCCTCCCCCAGCCTCCAGCTCAGGAAACCCTATGATCGTCACCACGGATTTTCCCAGAAGAACCACATCACAAGTGAACCAGTCCTCTCACCTTTTACTACCAAAAGTTTACCAGGCCATAAGTACCATTCACCAGCTTCTCTTTTTCAGCCCTGAAGAGGGCACAAGAATTGGTCAATTTCCTCAGCATTCCACTCCAAGGATATTAACTTTACAGTCATAGCAAAATTTCAACACAGTGAATATTCTCAGAACCAGTGAGCCTCCAGCTGAGTCTCTAACACCTTGTCTTACAAGGAGAAATTTTCACCATAAAGATATTCATGGCAGGGGATTTGACCACTTTATGAAATTCAACCAAATGGGTTCTGGTCTCCTAGGCCAGTTGCAAGCTGCATGCAGGGAATATAGACAGCCTGACCAAGTGGGTGGGCCCTGATGACATTCAAAAAACCAACTTCCATGCCCTAGAACTTGGGAACCATTCCTCCTTACCTCATGCAGACATGCAAGATCAAATCAAGTACCTGTAATGTGCACTGCGCACACACATACAGGTACACACACACTTAACCTTCTACAAGGCCACCAGAAAGCAAAGACTGGAAGGAGGCTGGGAAGATCTTCAGACATTTATTTCCCTCTGCATCTCCCCCAGATCCTAACCTGTTTCATCAATCTTAAGTCTGACTCCAACCCAGCTGGAGTCCAATTTTTTTTAAGGGGATCACAATGGGAAATGGACACGTGGCAGATATCTCTCTTGTAAGTGTTTCATAAATCTTAAGAAACTTATTCAGGTAGAGAGCGAATGATAGAGTAGAAAGCATTACAATGTGATGAAACTATCTTCATAAGAACATTTGGAACACTGGATCACGGACCAGCCAAGGACCTCAAAGTATACACCCTCTCAATGGACATAACATGAGCCCCCCCGCCACAAAAACATACACACACCCCAAAACGTAATTTGAAAGATCACTCCCTGGAAAGTAATGCAAGAATCCAATTCACCAAATTCTCACTCAAGCACTCCTACTCCAAAGCACAAGTTTCATATTTGCCTTTACTTTTCTTGGCTACGGTCAACTTCATAAATCAGCACCAACGAGGCTCAGTCCCCTCCTAGCTGACTACCCAACCAGAACATAAACCCCACATGGTTGAACCCTGCACAAGGCCATTTAATTCTCCAGATAGGTATTTATGCTCTTTTGCATAATTACAACATCATGAAATACCGTTCACCAAGTCAGAACGCTGCTAGAAGAGGGTATGGGGTGAGGGCAGCAGGAAGGTGGGGAGAACAGAAAGAAAGGCAAGGAGAAAACAAAGACCACTGCCAATTGCTGTGTATTTGCTTTTGGTACTAAAGAAATTAGAGCTATCCAACCCTATAATTATTGCCAGGATTAAAAATTTGTTACTCACGTAATCATGAAAGGCTTTTGCTTCACTTGAATGTTCACAAGTGTCTCGCCTTTCAGGAGCTGCACAGTAAAGGTCCCAAAATACACTGCAAGTTGAAAAATAAAATAAGATCAGGTTACTAATTATTACTTGTGCGCCCAATGGCAAGTGTACAATGCATGGTGCTAACTGCACCAGGTCTCCCCAAAGCTCAATCCCACCAGTCCAGCCTTCACTAGGCAAACTCAGCCTAGAAAACAAAATGGACCCAACCTCTTCTGACAGCCCGTTATTTGGAATACGAGTAATAGTTTTCCTCTATCAGGCATCTACCATGTGTGGGATGCCTCACACCCATGGCATGGCTGTAACTACCATAGTGCTGTAAGGTAGGTGATTTTATCCTCTTTATATATGGGGCAACCGAAGTTCGGGGAGTTAAGTACAACCCACTCACAGATGCCCAGATGGGACAGGTAGAAATCTGGATGAGAATCCATGCCTGTCTCGTCTGTGCTCCATTTATTCCCCCCACCCCCACCCCAAATGGCCGCTTTTCATAAAAAGGTTAAATTGTCAACGTCAGGACAATGATTCATACGTGCAGCAATCTTGGTGACTCTGGCAATAAAGGAGAACCTACAAGTCCTTAATCCCACAGCCCACACCCCCAACCCTGCCACCTCACCCCACTCCCACCCAGGCCCTCCCCCAAGGTATTCTTATACAAGAACCATTCCCCCCCCCACCCACCAAAGAACATGTATCAATTAGCCAAAGGCAAGGTTATGGATGACCAGGTATCTTGTCCTTTCATGTTGAAATCAAGAGCCCTCCTCAGGCACCTGTCTACCTGTCCAGCAAAAATGGGAGGTAGGGAGGCTAGATTTCCCTACCTCATCCCCCTCCACAATTTTGTATGGTCACCCCAACACTTTGTATTACGTGAAGACAGACATACAAGTCCTTTGTCAACCACTAAAACCCTACTCAAACACAAGGCAGTCACTGGTATTAACAAGGGGCCTTAGGAACCCTCTCCAGGTCAGAAGCCCAAGCCGAGGGATGGGAACCTGCCTGAAGAGTAAAATGAGCACCGGAGTGGAAGTCTGACTCCCAGACCAGTGCTCCCGTCCCCATCACAGCTGCCAGCTCTTCCAGTTATCAGACAAGCACCTCACTCCAGGTGTTTGAATAACGCAGCCAGGCCCGCTTCAGATCAGCTCCACTAAGTCCTCCCACCCTTAAAGCCGTGGTCATTTGCTCGGTGTCAAATCGCAGAGCCACCGCTGCCTGAGCCCAGCACCACAGACTCTAGTTCCTGGGGCTGAGATAAGGCTGGAGAAGTTTAGGGGGGATTATGGATAGAAGAGGAAAATCATGGACTTTGACTAGCTGCAGAGGGAGGCTCAAGAACATTCCTTTCTGTCTGCTGAAGCTGCACACATTTAACTACTTTCTCCACACACTAAAGATTCCTAACACTACAAACTCCCCAGCCCCTTCTGAATGACTTTTACTCATCTGCCTTAGTTTCTGCAAAATCCACAATGGTCAGACCCTCCAATCCCAACCACACACTCTTCTCCAGAAACAGCCACAGAAAATCTACCACCCACTCCTACAGGTAGAATCCTTACGTCACACCAAATGCCTCCAACTCAGGCAGTTCTGAGGTTGGCAGAAGTAATTAAAAACTCATTTTCTCTGTGCAAGTTAGAACAGACACTTCATCCCCCTGCATTTCAAAGACACTTGAAACAGTAACCA
Source organism: Camelus dromedarius (assembly GCF_036321535.1). Taxonomy (NCBI): domain Eukaryota; kingdom Metazoa; phylum Chordata; class Mammalia; order Artiodactyla; family Camelidae; genus Camelus; species Camelus dromedarius. The sequence continues at coordinate 31,797,411 of NC_087449.1, read as the reverse complement.
GAGCCAGCGGCCAGGTAGACGCACTAAGATCCCAAGACAGGGCACTCTGTCTTCCTGAACTCCACCAAAATATCAAAAGCCATTCTGCTCTCTTTTCCTTTTGAAAAAAGGATGTCAAAGACTCCACCAATCGGTCCCACAAAACACCCAAGTCTTACGTCCTTACAGTAACTTGCTCCCGCTGACCCTCAGCCTCCCTCCTGTGGGCTGCAAACCCGTGGTAGTCCCACTCAGGCAGGGCCCAGGGGCCTGGGAGAGGGTCACAGACAAGACAGAGCCCCCAACCATCAACTACAGGCACTCTGCCAGGGTCTCAGTAAAATGAAACTTGGCGGTTTTAGGGATGTTTGGGGGAGGGGAGAGGTCCAGTCAGTCTGAATCAGTATCTTCAAAAGAAGTGGCAGCCCCTTCTTGCTTTTTCTCAGGGTGCCTGGAAAAGGCCCCCATAGACTTTCTCTCAAGATTTTGAGCTCACTGGAGAAAAAGAAAGGGACAAGCCAGTTGTAAAACAGACCTGGTATCCCTTCCACCTCACCCCGCCCCACCCCCACTCCCTCTAATTAAAGCAGCATGCAGAATTGACAAAAACCCTTCCAGGTTTTTTTCAAGCCCCTGCCCCAGAGTGAGATGTAAACGTGTAAGGACTTTCTATCCAAACACCAGGCAGGATTTAGTAGGTTCTCAACAGGAGGGGAAAGAGGAGGCAAAAACTTTAGGCACCGGCCTCTTCTGCTCTTTTCTTCCTTTGCCAGTCCTGATCTGAGGGCCCAGAGGCGCCCTGCTCTGTGCAACACTGAGGGCCAAGGCATGGGGGGCCTGCTCCAGACCTCTCATCTTTGTTCACTTGGACCCCAGGGCTCAGAACAAAACACACACACACACACACAACTATCACACAAACTTACCACCACCACGAGTGCAAAAACCCAGGCGGTTCTCCCAATGTGATGTTTTTTTCCCATCGAATCTGGAAAGGAGAGAGCAGAGACAGCTTAGAGGAGCAGAGGGAAGGAGTGAGCAGGGGGCTTCCTGGAGCCAAAAGGCTGTGAAGACCAACTAACAATAAATGCCAAAAGGTGATAAAAATTCAAAATGGTGGCCACAGTGGCTGCTCCAGAAAACAAAGGCTCTAAGAATACTGGAAAGAAAGGGGTGTCAAGAAACTGGATGATGGGGGGAGTTCCACTCACCTCCGACAAGAAGGTCTGTGCAGATTTCTGTGCTCCGACGTGCAGTAAATATTCGTAGACATATAAAGCTAACCTAGAAAGTGGGTAGAGAGCAGAGAAAGAGGGAAGGCGTCAGATCACACCGGACGCTCGCTCCTGGACCTTGCCAGCCGGCTTCCAGCCCTGTCTGCGCTGTCCCATTGTGGCCCTGACCAGAGGTGAGCGGCTAGCTCGGCCCTGCCTCGGGCCGCAGGTGTGAGCAGTTAGAGGGTGGGTACCAGGAGACGCATTACTTCAAGCCTTAGGAGCTGGAGAGCAGCCCCGAACTTGAACTTCCAAGTAGCGCTGGGGCCAAACCCACTTAGGTCTCTCAAACTCGCAAGCCACCCGACTCCAAAGCCTCGTTCCTTTTCTCGACCTGCTCCTGGCTTCTCTCCCCAGGTGTGAAGGTCCAGGGAGACTCAGTCCTGGACTCCGGGGTGCTCAGCGCGCTCTGGAGAGGGCAGCAAAGCGCCACGGTCACCATCTCCCCCCAAACAACTGTCCCCCAAGCCTAGGGCCAAGTCGGGGCCGCCGTCCTTGCCCAGACCAGCGCCCCAAGAGGGCGCGGGGCCGGCGGCGGGGCCGAGGGCAGTGAAGGGAGAGCGCTCCCGGCCGAACAAAGCCCCCGGCACGCACTCCTCACGCCGCGGGCGGACAAAAGGAACCTTCGGGGCTGCAGAAGCCACGCGCCCCCTGCCCGCGCCCGGTGGGCAAAGTGTGGCCACCGCGGAGAGCGCCCCGGCTGAGGCGGGCGCCCAGGCTCGCTCGCGGGACCTCGCCCACCCCTCAGCGCGGGCCCCTGAACCCGGCACGCCCGGCGGCCACCAGGTACCCCCTCCCCCAGCGGCGCCCCCCGACGCCCCAACCTCCGCCGGCTCCCAACAATGGGCCCTCCCACGCCGCCCGCAGCGGCCTCGGGAAGGGGCCAGGCAGGCTGCGCCGGGGCCGGGAGCGCAGCAGCCCCCAGCCGCCCACCTGCCTCCCACCGCCCGCCCGCAGCCCGGCGGCGGCACGGCCGCCACTTGGAAAATAGGGCTTACTTTTCCCGAGCCTGCCCGTCCGAGGGCACCGCCGAGCCTTTGCCTTTGGCAAACATGGTTTGCAGAGAAGAGAGCGCCGAGCCTTGCCGCCGCCGCCGCCGCCGCCGCCGCCGCCGCTACCGCTACCGCTTCGGCTGCTCCCGAGCTGCCCCCTCGCTCCCGGCCCCCTCCCCGGCGCTCTCTCGCTCACTCGCTTGCGCTCTCCTCGCCGCGCTCCCCTCCCTCCCCCCCAGGCGCTGGCTCCGCGCTCTTTCCAGCTGTCAAAGCGTCAGCCCCGGCCGCGGCCCCATCGCCCTGGAACTCCTCCCGCGCCGGCTCGGCCTGCGGTGCCGGTGCCGCCGCCGCCGCTCGCCCGCCGGCTCGGCTGCCCGCTGGCTCGCTCGCGCGCCCGCCCGCCCGGCTCCGCCTGCGCCGCCCTCTGCGCCTCCGGCACCGCTGCCGCCGCCGCTGCCGCTGGTCTACTTGGAGCTCAACCGAACGTGGCTACCCGGGCGAGGGAGCGAAGCGGGCGTCAACGTCCCGAGATTGATAGGCGTTTCCGCCAATCGGCGCGCGGGGGCGGGCCCGGGGCGGCCCGGGAGGGATGCCCTGTCAGCGCCCGGCCGCTGCACTTTCCGCTGCGGCCGCCTCCAAGGAGCCGCTGCCCCTGCTCCTGCGGCGAACCGGGGGTGTCCGGGGGCGCGAGCTTCTTTTTTCTGTAGATGTGGGGAGGGGACATGCATCAGGACCGGGGAGCTCTGGTCTCCCGGCCCCCTCGAGGAGGGGGTCCCACCCGCGGTCTCCGCGGCTTGGACCACTGGGGGCCAGGAGGGGGGGCGGCGCTGCCGCATAGTCGGAGGGGAGGGGGCGCGGACCCCTGAGCGGAGCGCCGCGGGCTCCCTCCCGCCACGTCCCTCTCCCTTATCTGCCCCTCACCTCCCCCCCGCCGCAGCCCGCGCCAGCCCAGCCCTTATCTCCCCCTCCCCCTCGCCTGCCCTCTCCCTGGGCTCCGACCCCGACCCCCTCCCCAGACTCCCACCCACCCCCACCTCGGCCGCCCCGCCCCCGTTCCTCCGTCTTGCCCAGTCTGGCTTCGGAGCGCCGGGCTCGGGGCTCCACGCTGCGAGCTGGGCGGCTAGAGCCAGCGCCGAGGCGCGCGGCTGTTCCTTCACTAGATCATTAAAATACTTTGGAAAACCCCAAAGTGGAGCCGCGCGAAAATGGCCCTTGGTCTGCTTTGGGGCGCCTGAGGGAAGGGACAGAGGACTTGGACTAAAAGAAGGGAGAGTGACTGCTCCCAAATTTCCAAGGTCTGCCTCCCCCTAGCAAGTTAGCCCCTCGGCTTCTCCGCGAGAGACGGTGCCATTCCAGGGCAGGGGGGCGTCACCTGGGTCCCCCGCGACGCAGAATACGCGCCACAGAAATCTGCAAACTTCAAATAAATGGAGCTATATTGGGGAGTAGGGGACGAGAGTCAGGCGTGGGGGGAGGGGAAACTCCTATTGTCAGTGACCCAGGTGTACAATGGGAAATTGAGGGGGGCTGGCAGAGTGACCCAGCTATTTGCTGCTGACTCCTTTTTGCCCACGCTGAGAACCCCTAGGACACACTGATTGTCCCTCATTAGAGACTCTTAAGACCAGAAACCAGCCAAACAGGGGAAGACTCCCCCATTTTCAGACTGTTTTCAGAGCGCGGTTCTCTTTAAATGTGATAAAATAGTGTCGGCACTGTCTCTTTAAAAGAGTCAAGCAGAAAAAGCTGTGTAAGCGCTGATTGGCTGCCTGTTTGGATACATCTTTAGGGGAGCCTTGAAACTGTTAGCCTAGGTTGATTTTTTTTTTTTTAACTGCGCTGTTCCAATAAACAAGTAACGCCCCTCCCCCTAACATGCCTCGCACCAAACAATTAAAGGATAGGTCAGTGTCCTGGGGAAAACACGTTTCAAGTAGGAAAACTCAGAACTAGATTTCAACAAAATAAAGAATAATTCACTACCATTAAAGTTTGCTTATTTTGATCTGTCAAAGAGAGAAAAGGGGCTTTTAAAAGAAATACCCGCTGCAAACGGATCTGCATTGGTTTAGGAAGGAGACTCTGGGTAAATTTTTGAAATAATGTTGTACTCAGTGTAACAGCCTCCCTAAATTAGAATACAGCCAGGCCCTGCGGACGCCTCTCGACGCACTCCGTTCTCTATGGGAACCCAGAGCTCATAGGGAAAGGGGCAGAAAAAGGGAAACACTGAACGCTAGTCTCTGGTCTGTGTGCTAGCTCCTAGTTTAAGGTTGTTTTGTGAATGAGAGAAGCATGGAGGTTGGGAGGGAGTTGAAATACAACGATAGGGGAGAGAAGGAAATAATTACAGTTATTTTTTTCCCCCAGGCAGTTTAATTTAATAGGGCTAACTTAAGGTACCTTCGAGCCCACAGTAATTAAATTGGCCTGTTCCTACCCTTCCCCTGGACTTCTATATTTGATGGGCTAGGAACAGCCAGGAATGGCTTGTCAACAGACTGACTCACAAGAAGTCTGACTCATCTTGGGTCTGCAAGGCCCACAAATTATGAGTATCATGAGTGTGGATTAGGTCCTGGCTAAAGGAAAACACTGCCCTTCTCTGGCCCTACTACACTACAGTCTCTCTCAAGTTGGCCATGCTCTGTCAACATCAGGGCTGCAGCACAGACATCTGTTTGTGTATTTTCCTCATCTGTCAAATGGGAAAGGAGGACCTTTAATATCTCTTGAGAGTCTGAAGTTCTATGATACTAAGAATTTTCTATAGTTTTCTTTCCCCACCCCTGACCCTGAAAAAAGGACCAGCACCTCCTTCCAGAGCAAGTGTGGCATGCTTCGGGAACCCATGCCGTGCCAGGCACTCTGTCCCTGTGGTCTTCCCTTTGCTGGGGCTTGACACAAAATGTTGGTATGTTCATGATGGAGCTAAAAAAGATAGTGGGAGGGCCCAGGCAGAGGGAGAAGGGAGGGCGCCTTAGCCTCCCAGCCTGCTGGGGAGAGGAGAGTTGATGGTTCCCAGGAAGCAGGACCATTCAGCAGCCCTAACTAGTAGTTGTGCAGTTGCTGGCACAATGATCCAAAATGCAGTCAGATCAGAAGCAAGTCCAAACACCCTACCCCAGAATGGCTCCGTCTCTGTGGAGAAGCCAAGGGACTAACTTGCCAGATCTGCCCTTGGAAATTTGGGAGCAATCTTTCTGTCTTCACTTAGCCCAGGTCCCCCATCCCTTCCCCAAGGCTACCTTTCCCATTGGCTCCCCTAAGTCCCTACCTTCCCTGACCACATCTTCTGGCCCAGTCTTTCTGCCTCGGGTACCTCCCACCCAACCCACTTCTTTGATCATTCTTTAAGGCTAACATTTCTTCCAATGCCTCTTCTTCCACAAAAAGCTCTCTGCTTTTCACTCCTGGGGCAAAACCCATCCCTCTATCCCTCTGCTTGGTCTCATTTTGCTTGAACCTCCACAGAGCTCCCCATTCATTCTGCCCATTGTTTATTCTCTGTCTCCCCCTGTGGGGAAGGAGGGGGGTTGTGTGTACAGGACTAACTCAGTGTCATCGGTGTCTCCAGCACCCAGCGCAGATTCGATACCTGTGTGCACATTAACACTCAAAGGACCAGGGGCTGCTGGGAACGAGAGGAAAAAGTGATCTCATCCCCAGAGTAGCTCTGGGACCCATAAGGAAATAAGAAATGGACACCACCAACAGTAAGATTAGACAAGGCCGATCCCCCAGTTCAGCCCACTGCCTAAACTACAGCAGCCTAGAACCACTGCACTTTCAGTTCCCAGAATACATCAAGTTATTTTACACACCCACCCTAGACTCACTCACTCTTTCTCTCTCTCTATTCTCCCTTCCCTCCCTTCTTCCCTCCTTCCTTCCCTTCCTGTTTTTTTAAAAATTCAGGACATGTTTATTGAGCATCTGCTATGTAACCAAGCACTGTTCTAGCACTGGATACTAAATCAGACAAAAATCCTTATCCTGTGGAGCTTGCACTGCTGTGAAATCCTCTGCCCCAAAGCCTCTTCTTGTGACAGACTCCTACTGATATTCTAAAATTCAGCCTGGGCAGGTCTTCCCAGGAAGCCCTCGCTGAGCTGCTGGTCTGGGCCAGGTGTCCCCTGGTGACCCCTGTGCCTCTCCCTGACCGTGACTGATTGCTGCTGGCCAGCCTGCAAAGGTGTGGTCCCGTGTGCATTTCCCCCACCGGAACATGCACGCCTCTCCTCTGGGTCAGGGAATGATCGTCATTCACCTGTGGACCTCCAGTGCCCGGCAACAGTGGTGAAAATATACGTGAGTAACTGAGTGACCAGAATGTGGAGGGACAGGCAGGTGAGGTGGGAGAGGGGAAGGAGAGGTGAATTCCAAGCATAGGCTAGAATGGCCACTCCTTCACTTGGCTGCCAGAAACAGGAGGACAGAAATCCTGGGCTCTGGGATCAGGTTGGTAGGGGCCATGCCTCCAGAAGATGGCACTTAAAGGAAAGAAATTTCAGGTCCACAGGCACAACCCAGGATGTTGTGCTTGCCATGGATGCCAGAGGATTCTGTTTCCTCTCTCAGGTTCATAGCTCTATTTCTGTGTTCCCCACAACTGCTGGGAGGCTGGGGGCTGTCCCCCTGTCCCCCACCCCAACACCAGGCTGTTTGAGTGGATACTGAACCTGCAGCCCATCCCACCTCCCGCCCACAGCACACTGGGCCCTGGAATCACGAGGAGGCACCTCTGGTCAACACTCTGGGCTACTCTGGCCAAGGATGCTCAGGCCCAGGCTGGTCAGCCCCAGTTTAACTAGAAGTTTCCACAAGGTCATCAGGGGCCTCCGTTGGGGGGTACAGAATCCAGGGCCCAGAGACCTGGCTTCAGCGTGGTGAAGTGGATTTTGGGCAGATGACATGCCCTCTTTGAATCCGTCTATGAAATGAAGATGTTAAATGAGGAAACTGATGGGGACTCACTTGCTGGACTGTTTGTCAGTGTTGGCTGAGCCTATGGTTCTGATACCTCTGGACAACAGAGAGTTGGTACTTTGAAGGTTGTGTGGAGGCTCAGCGGAGATAGTAATTGGGGAAACATTTTGCAAATTGAAAAAGATGATTACTCCTGATTTTATTAGTAGAGCAGGGCCAGCAAACAGGTGCTAAGGAAGAAGGAAGTGGATTTACGTTTAAAATCAAATGTGTTTTTATAATGTCTTCTCATGGATGTATACTTGTCCTGAGCCATCTTGTAGCAAAATGGGTTTTAGGCAATTCCTTGAATGAGTTTAGTTTTATCTAGAAAGTACCTACTGTGTGCTCAGCCCTGAGCCAGGGACACTGGTAAGCACAAGAAAATACAAGGCAAGGTTTTGCCAGGGGTGGCTGTGGTCCTTCCCAGGTTCCTGCTGCATTTCCCCAACCCCTTCCCCAGAGTGCCTGGCCTTGAGTTCATTCCGATAAACGCAAGGAGAAGATGCCAGGAAGCCTTCTGCTATGTCCAGTTCTGGGGTGCGGTTCCCTCTTCTACCCTGCCTGGGCCCAGCATGCCTCTGTTTTCACTCACCTGCCACACCTTTGCCCATGCTGTTCCCTTTGCCTGGAACCCTCTCTCCCAGATCAAGGCTCTCCTCATTCCCTCACTCCCTCTAGGTCCCTGATCAAACATCCCTCCCTAATCTGTGGAATGGCACCTGCCCCCACCCTCCACCCTTATCCTGTTCTATTTTTCTCCATAGCAACCATTACCACCTGACATATGTTTGTTTATTTTTTCTTACCTATTTCCCTCATTAGAATTTAAGCACTGTGGGAGTTTTATCTCCACTTTTGGAACAGGTACTCAATAAAAATGTGTTAAACATTGAATAAAATAATTCACTTAATAGGCTTCCTGAACATCCCGCATAGGCTGGGCATGGTGGTAGACGCTAAGGATACAATGGTGAACAAGGTGGTCACTGTCTCCTTCCATGGGAAGCTTACAGCCCAGAGGGAAAGACAAGGGTTAATTCCACAGGCATACAGATAAACAGGTTCTGACAAACTGTGCCAGGTAGAGGATGATCCCATGGAGAAGGGGGTGGTGGTCAGGGAGGGCTTCTCTGTGGAGGTGACGTTTGAGTTCTAAAGGATGTGTGAGAGTTAACCACGCAAAGGGAGAACCTTCCAGGCTGGGAAGGGAAGTCTGCAGCAGGGAGGAGCCTGCCAGGTGGAGTTATTGATAGCTAGTCCCTGTGGCAAGAACAGAATACTCAGTGATTCTGCAGGTGTCCCTTGCCATGGTATCAGAGAAACCCTGGAGCAGAAAACAAGAGCTCCTTCCCACAGGTGAGGGGAGGTGCTGCTGAGTAACACTTCAGGAAGCGGGTTACTGTAGCAATGACTGGAGTCCAAATGGGCTTGCCACTTTCACACCTCTTATGATGGCTATTATAAAGAGAAAGAAAGAAAGAGAGAGGGAGAGAGAGAGAGGAAGGAAGGAGGAAAAGAAAAAGAAAAAAAGAAAGGAAGGAAGGAAGGAAAGAAAATATCATGTTAGCACCCATGCACTGTTGATGGGAATGTAAAATTGTGCAGCCACTATGGAAGATGGTGCAGTGATTCCTCAAAAAAATTGAGCATAGAATTACTATAAGACCCACTTCTTCCACCTGTAAGTATATACCCAAAAGAACTGAAAGCAGGGCTCAAACAGGTATTTGTATGCTAATGATCATAGCAGCATTATTTACAATAGCTAAAAGAAACAACCCAAATGCCCATCAACAGATGACTGGAAAAACAAAATGTGGTATATCCAATCAATGGAATATTATTCAGCCTTGAAAAAGGAACGCAATTCTGCCACATGCTACAACATGAATGAACCCGGAAGACATTATGCTATGTGAAATAAGCAGACATAAAAGGGAAAATATTGTATGAGTCCACTCATATGAGATACCTAGAGTAGTCAGATTTCATAGAGTTGGAAACTAGAACAGTGGTTGCCAAGGGCTGGGGGGAGGTGCAAGGGGGAGTTATTCCCTAATGGGTACAGAGTTTTGTTTGGGGAGGATGCAAAAGTTCTGGAGAAGAATGGTAATGATGGTTACACAACAGTGTGAATATACTTAATGCCACTGAACCATACACTTAAAAATGGTTAAAATTGATAAATAGTGTGTATATTTTACCAGAATTTACAAAAAGAAAGAAAAAAACTGGGCTGAGAGCTATGATGCACAGCCCAAGAGGGGTCCAACACAGGATATCATGGGGCTTCGAAAGGGGCATCTAGAAGGGATGGGGAGCATTTAAACTAGCCCAGTGGGGTGGGGTGGGATGGCATAGGAGGTGGTCAGGGAAAGCTGTCTAGAGGTCTGGAGGAGGCTAAGTCTAAACTGAAGTTCAAGCAGGAGTTGGGCGGTTGGGGACAGGTGTGGGATATGTTTCAGACAGTAGGGATGGTGTTAATTACTCAACTAAGGCTGGACCATTCAGGGTGTCATGCTGAGAGGTTTGGTCTTTGTCCTGCCAGAAGGGGCTTTAACTAAGAGGTGACTTCTCTTTATGCTTCAGAAAGAGCCTTCAGGGGGTCACTGTGGAAGAGGCAAGTGTGGATCACAGTGAGGGGGCCCAGCAGCAGGTGTGGTGAGAGGTTTTAGAGCTGGTGAGGTGGAGACAAGCTGGTGGATGAGAATCTCCTGGGCTTAGTAGCCGACAGGAGGTGAGGGTGTCGAAGGTGATGCCCAGGCTTCTGGCATGGACCATGGGGCTGCCAGTCAGCCCAGGACGGGAAGCAGGTCTGTGGGTGGGGCATATGAAGAGTTCAGTCTTGGACGTGTTGAGTTTGAAAAGCCCATTGGATGGCCAGATAGAGACATCCAGGAGACAGGTAGATAGTGGGTCTGAAGCCCCAGAGGTAGCGCTGCCCTGAAGATGCAGTCTGGTGGCTACAACATCTAAAATGTAGATTCAAGCCCAGAATGGTAGCTAAAGTGACCCAGCACAACCTGTGAGGAAGATGACATGAAGGTGTGGTGCAAACAGTGTGGACCTCGGAGCATCAGCTGTCCCAATACTCCTGAAACCACTCCTCCCACAGTTTCAGGCCCACAGCTCTCTCCTGGTTTCTATCCTTCCCCGCTGACTGTTCTTCCTGTTACCCTTTGAAGGAGTCTTTTTTTCTCCAGTCTCCTCTTGAAATTTTATTAGTCAAGCTACTGCTGATACAATGTTACGTAACAAACAGCCCCCATATCTCAGTGGCTTGTAATCAAAGCCATTATTTCTCACTCACAGATTTGCAGTCAACTAGACAGCTCTGCTTCAGGATGCAGCTCTAGTCTGCTCCGTGGGTCTCCCACACCAGAGGCCAGGCTGAGGGACAGAGGCTGCCTGGCATGTTTTTTCAGAGTAGGTGACAAGAGACCAGCAGCCCAGCCAACCCAGGCAGGCATCACATCTGTTCCCAAGTCATACGGCCAACCCCAGCCTTAGTGGGGCAGGGAAGAGTATGCCTCCCACAGAAGGAGGGGGGGTGGATGTTTGCTGAAGAGTAACACAATATACCACACATGAGCATCTCTCCAGCTCTGTCCTTGACTTTCTCTTTCTCTTTGGGCAAGTTCAGCCATCCTCATTGCATTGACCACACCGGACCTCCATCATGACTCCAGACTCTGTCCCACTGGCCCAGATCTTTTTCTCAGCACTAGCCCCAGATCTGTTTAGGTACAAGGCATTACCACCTGGTTGTCCCTTGGGTGCCTCAAGTCCAAGTGCCCAGAACTGCACTCATTCTTTCTTCCTATCTGATTCCTATTCAGTCCCTATTTCTGTACACTATTCCAGCACCTAACCAGTTACCTGGGCCAGAAACCTAAGAGTCAATCTCTGCTCCTTTTCTTCCTCACCCCCAGCCAGCACCAGGTTGGTCAGCTGGATCTGGTAATCACCCCCATGTCCTGTCTATTCCCGTCAACAATCTCCCCTGCACTGTTGTCACTGGAGTCTAGCCCTGGATTACAGCCCCCAGTGGATCTCCCTGCCTTCAGACACTCCCCCAAGCACCTGCTCTCTCCTTGCCAGCCCAAGGGATATGTTAAAGGCACAGATGTGACCATGGCATGCTCCTGTTTCAGTGGTTAAAATCCTTCATCTCACGCAGGATGAAGTTCAAGGTCCTCAGCAAAAATGTTCAATGTCCTTTGATCTGACTCCGGTCTCCCTCTGCAGCTCATTGCTCACCAGTGTCTTGGGCACCAGGGATGGATGTGATCCTCTGGAGTTTGCAGCCTATGGGAGAAGCAGACAATGTCATTGGTACTTATGATACAACATGATGAGTGTCACGATGGAGGATACAGGCAACTTATATATTGCAATGGTGCTAAGCTGGTGGTCCAGGGGGTCAGGGAATGTGGCCTGGAGGAGGTGGCCTTCCATGGACCATAATGGTAGTAGACAGGCACTCTCAGGGAGAAGCTGGAGACAGAGCTCTAAGGAGCACCAGCAGGTCTGACAGAGGAGGAGCCGGTGAAGGAGAACTAGGAGGCCTGTCCAGAGGGGCCAATGGGGAGGAAGTCTGGGCAGGAGTTAGCTGGGGAAGACAGTGCTTCAGGGAGGATACTGACTGCCTGACAGGGGTTGAGCACCAAGCACATGAACATGGCTTTCAGACAGAGCTCTGGGGAGGGCATGTTGGCTGGTGAGAGCAGTTTTATGGGAGCAATGGGGGCAGAAGCCAGATTGTGGCAGTGGACACCAGGGAAGGAAGACAACTAGAGACAGCCAGTAGAGATTACTCTTTCAGGAAGTTGGCTGTGAAGGGGTGAGAGACAGACCAGTGCCCCAGGGGTATGGAGCTCTGCTGTATTTTGGTTGAAGACAGGGGAAACCAGACCTTTGTAAATGCTGTTTGGAAGGGACAGAGTAGAAGGGGAGAGGCCAAAGGTACTGAGTGGAGGTCCCGGATGACATTAGAGCAAAGCCCCTTAGAAGATGGGAAGGCAGCAGAGTCAACAGGGATGGGAACCCTCTCTGGGAACAAGATGAGGAGACCTGACCTGGGTGCTCACCGTCTAGGGGAGGGGGCTTTGCAGAGGAGGTAAGCTCAGAGGTGGGGCTCTGAAGGTTGAGCAGGAGTTTGCTAGGCAGTCCAGCAGTGATAAAGGGACCCCAGGCAAGGGAGCAGCATGACGCCCGGAATGACCGATGTGTTAGAGCTCTACGTTTGGTTGAGGGGTGGTGCGGTGTAAAGCGGTGGCACCCGGGGCTTTCGCACCTTCCTTGTTGACTTTGTGAGCACCTGGGAACTCAGGGCCGAGCGCCCGTGGCTCCTGAGGGAAGGGAAGGACTGTCCTGTTCATCTCTGTGCCGCCCAGGACCTGGCTTACATGTGCATTGAGTGATCGAAGGATCTGTGCTCTGACAGAATACATCTACCCTAAAAATGAGCGCTATGCAGACTGCAGGCTTTCCCCATCTGAGGGGAAAGTCATTCACTGTGCTGGGCCAGAGACCCAGTGAGCATCCACTCAGTGTCAGCTATGTCCCTGGGAGCCCCATGGTCAAAATCTTCATTCTAGCCACCCTTCCTGTGGGGTCAGCCCGTGGGGGACTGAGGACTCCAGAGATCATGATGAAGGCGGGTGCGGTGGCAGCCCTCTCCCCCAGCTATCTGGGGCACCAAGAGCAAAGCTCGCCGGCTCATTCTCTGATTCTGAGCTCCGTTTCCACGGAAACAGACATCAGCAACCGTCAAAGTCCCGGCTTTCAAACACAGGTCTCTTCCAAAACTTACTCTCACGTGATTTGTAGCCTCCACGATTGTAGCAATTTTAGCCACCCACCCTCCACCGTGCTGTGAGGAGGAGAGCAGGGCATTGCAGGCAGAGCCAGGCAAGAACACAGGGCCCTGGTTCCCAGGTCAGTGCTCTGTTCTTTGTCCAGTGCTGCCCCCAACCCGGGAAGCCCAGCAGCCATCCTGTCCCATTATCCTGGGCCTCAGTTCACCCATCCATCCATATAATGAGGAGATAGGATCTGAAGTCCACACATGCTTGTTAGGCATCTCTGGATCAGACTGGGAGCTTGACCCTAATGCAGCCCTGGTCTCCGAGGCCGATGTCGATAAAACCAAGATCTGGTTCCTAGTCACTGAGGGCTGGAAGCCAGCCCCCCGCCCCCCCACCCAGCACACTGGGAGGGGGAGGGGGGGCAGAGCAGTCTCAAAGGAGAAAGGCTTCTGGAGGATGTCCACCAGCTCTGCCTCCCTCCACCCCTAGAATGCTGTCCGCACACCCGCACCCCCAGACTCCACCTTCACGTTGCTCTGCTGTCTCTGTCTTGTGGTTCGCTGTTCTCTCTGTCTCTGCATCCCTGTCCGTCTTGGCCTCTTCTGTCTCTGGGTCTCTCCATACATTTCCCTCCCAGTCTCTTTCTGTGGGCTTCTCTGGGTTTTTACCTGTCTCTCTGGGTTTCTCTGCTCTCCCACTACAGAGACCCATGAGAACAGGGATTTTTCTGTTTTGTCTGTTGTTGCATCCACAATGCCTAAGACAGCACCCAGCACATCGTAGGTGCTCAGCAAACATTTGTCAAGTGAATCATCTTATTATACGTCTCCTCTCTACCTCTCCCTCTCCCTTGCTGCATATCTTTGCTTCCTCTCTCTGTCCTCCCTTGGCCTCATCTGCTGTTGTGTTGCTTCTGACTTCTGCTTCTCTCCCTCTTTTTCTCTGTAGCTATCTCTTTTGCTCGATCTCTCTCATTCTCTGTCTCCCTCTCTCACTGTTCTGCCTCTCAGTTGCTTCCAGATACACACACACACAAAACCATCTGTGGCATTCTTTCCTGTAAATGTTTCCTAGGTTGACGTGGGTTTAGGAAATCTAACTTTAAGCCTTCAGCTTCAACCCTCAGTCAGCCGCCTACACACATTCCCCGCCTCCCCCAATAACCATTAGAAGCAGGACCCAGGCACTGGGGCAGCTCACAGAAAAATGGGAAGTCAGTGATTTGTTTCTAATTTCTACAGCTGGCTCCAAGTCACTGTTTTCCTCTGCCCAGTGCCCCTCCTGAACAGCAAGACCCTCAGGGCCAAAAGACTGCCCCTCCCAGTAATCTACAGTAGAAAATGTTCTGAGGCAGCCACTCACCGCCCTGCATGACCCTAGTCACCAACAGCCATCTTCAGAGGCCTGTCCCCCTTCTTGGGAGCCTGGGGGAAGATGAATATTTTGCCCCAGGGAGAGGAGTTTTAGGCCCTCTAAAGCATGAGGGGGCAGTATGTAGTAGGTTCAAAGAGGTTGTATACCCTGAGATAACCAACTCTGTAGACAGTCCCTAATCAAGAGAGTGAGATGTGGTGGTGGAACATGGTATGGAGTCCAACAGCAGACCTTCTTCAACCTCAGCCCTACCCCTTTATTCTCTGTGTGGCCTCGGGCAAGTTACTTGACCTCTCTGAGTCTCTGTTTCCTCATTTGGAGAATTGAGGTCAGGATACCATCCTTTTGGAGTAAGACTTAGAATAAGGTATATAAAGGACTTCACATATGATCATGCTCAGTGAATATCATTTCCACTTCTCTCCCAGGACAAAGAATGTGCCCCGAAAAAATAGAGTAAGGTTGTAATAAATCTGTGTACTGTGCCAGGCCCTGGGCTGGGACTGTCTTGTGTGGTAGTTAAGAGCCCTAACTTTGGGGTCTACGTGTGAGGCCTGGTTCTGCCCCTGACAGCTGTGTCACTGACCTTCTGTAAAGCCTGGGTTTCCTCTTCTGTAGAATAGAGGTCATCACACTAACTCTTAAGGTTTGTTGGAGGATTCAATGAGATAATAGCTATAAAGTACTTGGCCAAGTATCTGGCTTGGTGTGTGATCAGGAAATAGTAGATGGTACTAGTTTTCCAAATGTTAGCTCACTGACTGTCACAACAGTTCTAAAAAGGAGGTGTTATTTCACCCATTTTCCAGGGGAGGAAGCTGGGCTTGGAGCAGAGGGGTGGTTGACCACGTTACCCAGCTAGCAGGAAGTAGGGGGCAGATTGGAAATGGACATCCTGACTCCAGCCCTTTTCTTGGCATCGTCACTGTCTTAACCTCTCTCCCTTCCAGAGCTTCCCAAAACCCAGAAGCTGGGCCCTAGCCCATGAGTCTTCCCTGAACAAGTTCATGAGCACACTCTCACTAACTAATGATGTGATTGCAAGGGGAAGCAAGTTGTGGGAGCAAGACCCCTGCTCTGGGAGGCTAAATACCCAGGCTCACCCAGACGCTTCAAGCTCTTGAACTTGACGTAGAATCACAAATGATGGGAGAGGGGTGTGAGGAGAGCCAGGAGCCATGAAGAACAGTGAAGTCCTTTAGCAAAAGGGTGTCTGCTGATGTGGGTTCCAGGGAAGTGTTATTCATAAGTGTGGTTCATCTTATATACTGACATGGGAACAAGAATAGTAGGTGTGACACCCCACTGGCACTTCGAGGCCGCATATGGAGGGAGGGAGAGAAGGATGCGTTTGCTTACAAGAATTATTCTGGAGACAGTGAAGGGATCTCAAGGCAGAAAACAAGGCCAGGCACACCTGGAGCCTCCTGAGTCCCCCAAATGCCTTGAGGTTGGGTTCAGACCCGATGGGTAGCCTGGATAGGAGAACTCAGCTCAGTCACAACATGTGGGCCACATATGCCCTATTCTGTCCCCTACATAGCACAATTCCAATAGCAGGATGGGACTGCTAACTAGCCATCTGGGAGTGAGTGGAGGGGTCCTTTTGGAAAGAGGGTGGGAATGGAGATTACCAGCAGTGTCTTTGGCTGATGGAAGTGCCTGATAACACTAATCCCCCCATTTTTTAATTTTTTCAACTTGTCAGAGCTGTGAGTCACCCTCTAAGTAAAGGGATTCCCACGCTTAGGTGCTGGCTGGCTGGCAGATGCCAAAACAAGTCAAAGACCCAGTAGCGTACTGCTTGGCTAGGTTTGAGCAAGGTGCTGGGGTGGTATTATAGATGAGGTACTGTCACTTCTTGGAAAATGAATCATCTTCAGAGCAGCAAGTTTCTCTACAAGGTATTTATTTATCCTCTGCCACTTTGCAAACATGATTCCAGTTCAAAACACTTGCAACAAAGGGATTGTGTTAGAGGTTAATTAAAGAGAAAAAAAGAAAGCAGGACAGAGGGGGAAAAAAAAGAGAATGAAAATGAACATTGCATCTGCTGGAATAGAGCCCCAGGTGAAGCTGTCAGCTCCTCACTGGCCAAGGAGAAAAGGGAAGCATGATCACTATGGAGCTCTTGACATAAGGGGATCAAAATGACATTTGTTAAGTATAATCTGGGATTTTTAACATACATGATCTCATTTCCTTCCCGATACCCATGCCAAGAAGCCATTGTTATTCCCATTTTCTAGGAAGGAAAGTGAACCTGAGATGTTGCAGTGAATATTGTGATGGTGCTTCACTAAGATGCTCTCTCCAGGACCAATGCACTGATCCCTCAGCTTCTGGGAATTTTGGCCACTGAGAGCATGAAACAGCATTCCTCCCTGAAAATTGCCTTTGGCTGCAAGGAACTACTTCACCCCAAGTGACACCTCCTCCTTCAAGTAGAGCTTCCTAGTCCTGTTCTGAGGGTCTGTAGGTCCCAAGGGGGTAATGTTTCCATCAGGGGACACAGTAAGAGTTCCAATGAACTTAAAATTATGACTGCTGCCCAGTTTTGAACTCCTTGAGCCAAGAGACTATCAGAAAGGAGAGGGATCCCCATCCTGGCAGAGGTGATTGACCTTGCTCATCAGAAGTTATGTCTGTGTGTCTAAACAGTAGGAGCAGAGGAGAATCTGTGTCATGCTCAGGTGACCCACTGCGTGCAGCATGCCTGGCTTTCATGGTACACAGACAAGTCAAGCAGAGTGTGGGAGCCCCGGGTTCAGACCCTTCATAGCTGACCACCAGGTCTCCTGGTCTCCACCAGGAAAGCTGCCAAGACCAGAAGAGATGTCAGCAGAAAGCGAGGGGGATCTACGTCGTGCAGTAGAGCAGTGGTCACCAGTATCAGTGATAGTCTTGAGGTCAACTTCCACAGCTAAGGCAGTAGTTCACCCTGCTAAGCCTTTTCTTTTAAGTTTCCCAGGAAACAAACCCACCCAGAATCCTGGAGAAGTGATTCCCAAATGGGTCAAGCTTCACAGATGCAAATGGATCAGGACAGTGCTAGGGGTCCTCTGGTCCTCCATCCAGATCTCCTCTTCAAGGCTGACCCACTCATCCTAACCTGCATGCAGTGTGCTGCAAGGGTCCTCACCCAACGTTCTGTCCCAGTTAGGGGTGACTAATGTGGAACTGCAGTGCCTGGCTACCTTGCTTCAGTTAGGGCCATCACAGCTTCAGGGCTCTCCCTAGGATCAACTGAGGTCTCGATTACAACCACAATGCAGGTCAGCCTCTGCCTCTGGCCAGTCATGCCTTCCCACCTTCCTTACAGGCACATCTTCCAAGAACACCTCCTTATAAACTTGGGCCACAACTCTCAAAGTTGAGGTTGGTCTTCAGGGAAACCAATCAAAAGCAGACATGTAGGTAAACTTGCTCAAGGCAACAGCCCAGATATACACCTGTCCTACCATGTCATGGAGGGACTTTCTCAAAAAAAGCAAGTGTTCTTCCATCAAATTATAGTTTAATTAAGTATTTAATAGAGAATCAAATATGTATACTCTTTGTAAGAGGAATGCTCATTTTTCTAGGTACTATGGTTGCATAAACAATGACCCCAGACTTAGTGGTGTTAATAACAACTGTTTTATCACACTCAGGGACTCTGTGGACCTTGGACAGGGCACAGTAAGGATGGCCATTCTCTACTCCATGGTGTCTGGGGATTCAGCTATCAAGCTCCAACAGCTGGAACTGGAATCTCCCAGAGGCGTCTTCTCTCACACATCTGGTGCCTGGGCTGAGATGACTCAAAAGTTGGGTTCGGCTAGGATTGTTGTGGCCTCTCCGTGTGACTTGGGCATAACACCACATGTTGCCCGGGTTTCAGAAGGGAGAGTGCTGAGAGGGGGCATTCCAGAAATCCAAGATGGAAGCTGCATGAATCTTTATGACCTGGCGTCAGAAGTCACGTGTTGTCACTTTTGCTGTACTCTAGTGATCAAACTGCACAAATTCTCCTAGATTTCAGAGGAGGGAGTGTAGACCACAAACCTTGATGGGAGGAGTAGCAAAGAATTGGCAATCATTTGTTTTTTTAAACCACACACCACTTACAGGGATTTATCATAGGGAACTAATACAAGTGTCAAGGAGCTATGCAGAAGGACGCTTACCACAACATTGTTTCTAACGCAGAAAAACGGGAAACAATCTAAATGACCAAACACCCAAATGGGTTGGATAAATAATTTGTGGTACAATGTGTCGATACCCTGAAATACTGTGCAGCTATTTTAAAAGATGATATAATATGATGGAAATATTTTTATAATATATTGTTAAGTGGAAAAAGTTGGTTGTAGATAGAATATATAATAAGATACATTTTGACTTAAAGAATAGAGTTTTTAACAACGAAGTCCTACTGTATAGCACAGGGAACTATATTCAATACCTTGTAGTAACCTATAATGGAAAAGAATCTTAAAAAGAATATATATATATATATATATATGTATATGAATCACTTTGCTGTATACCAGAAACTAACACAACATTGTAAATCAAGTATACTTCAATTTAAAAAATAGAGAGTTTTGAAATTATAGAAATATTCAGCAATCTAACTGAGTTTTTCCTGTGCCAGCCCTGAGCCAGGCACTGAGGGATACAGAGTAAATAAGAACGAGCTCCTTGCTGTGAAAGCACTTACGGTCCAAGGGCAAGGGTGGTGGTAGTGGTGACAGACAGATGCATAAAAGGAGGGATGTTTTTCTTTGGTGACTTTCCAGAGGAGATAACACTTGAGTTGAGTTTTGAAATAAATTGGCCAAATTAGGAGGGGAGGTGTTGTAGTCATGGAGCTTGACACCCGCCCACCCCCCACATGCCTTCCACCAATCATAATCCCATTTCTGTTGCTGGTGGTTGGCTCAGGCATTGGCATGTGTTTAGTCCTGGTCAATGTGAGGTGAGGGGAAGCCTGCTAGAGGGCTTCTGAGAAGAGAGTCCAAATCTCTAATAAAGAGACCCTGGGCATGGTCTCCTTTTCCTCCTGTGGATGCTGTCAAGTCTAGGAGTGAAGTTTGAATCTACTGCCATCTTCTTCCAACCTGGAATGGATTCTATTTTAGAATGAATCTGATCCCAAGAGGGGCAGAGAAAAGAGATGGAAAAAGCTGGCTCCTCCCCACTTTTGAGCTGCTAATTGCATAGTGCCTGGGACCCATCTTTCCTCTATACCAAGTGAGAGAAGGCATTTCCTGATTGCTTAAGCCATTTTGAGTCAAGGTGTTCTGTTACTTGCAGCTGGAAGGATGCTAATTATTGCAGAAGAACATTCTAGGCACCAGGACTAGATGAGAGAGACTGGCCTGCAGTTCAGTGTGGCTGCAGGGGAAGCTGTATGGGAAGGAAGAATGCCAAGGGCTGTCAATGGAGGGGCCAGTAGGGCCAGGTCATGACAAGATTATGTCACCAAAGTTTCCATGACTTCATCCTGAGGGCAGTGGGGAGCCAGACAAGAGTTTTAAGTGATAAAGTGATGTGTTCAAATCCATATTGTAGGAAAATCACTCTGGTAGTGAAGAACAGTTTGCAGGAGAGAGAGACAGAGAGACAGAGATAGATAGACAGACAGACAGATATGACAAGGAGATCAGTGGGAAGACAGATGCCTGTGGGAGGAGATGATTGGGTGGTGGCCATGAGATGGAGGAGAAAGTCAAGACATCTGAAGGAGGTGGAGTTGTCAGGCTGGGTGAGCAACTGGCTGTGTGGAGAAGAGATGGGAGAAGGCTCCCTCCCAGGGCTCTGGCTTGGGCATCTGGGAGGATGGTGGTACCACATACTGAGAAGGCAATGCCAGAAGCTTTGTGTAGGAAGCAAAGAGCTCAGTTTAGATGAGGTACTTGGTGCCTCAAGATACTAGTAGCATATGGAAGCTTACTGAAAGGCATCTCTTACCTTTCTTCTGATGACCATCTTCATTGGTTTTGGGGAAACATCCCTCCACCCATGGATAGAGTCTTGGGGAGCTTGCCATCATTCTGGCTAAAGGGTGGACCATGATCTAAGCCTGAACAATTAAATGTATTCTTTGGAATCTGAACTTTGACCTGTCTCAAAGAAAGTAATCAATCATCCCCCAAGATGAGATTTTGTCCTAGTCTGAGCCCCCTTGAACTTGAAGCCTAAGCAAGAGCTTTTATGCAGGAAGTGTATTTGGGAAGTGATTCCAGGGAGCAGGAGAGAGGAAATGGGAAGAGAAATCTAACCCAACGGTTATCACGTTGGGTGTTCCAGCCCCCTGGAACCTTCTGGGGAGTACACTGTGAGTCCCAGAACAATCTGCAAGAGGGGTGAAGGGAGAGGCCTGTGTTCATTGGCCTCTGACCCCACGGGGTAAGGATATTCACTCCTGCATTGCTGGGTAGCCCCCAAATATGTGCCCAGCAAGCTCGCACGGGCACCTCAGGTGGTAGCCTGAGGACAGCTTGGGGCAGGAAGTGAGAGGCTGCGGCACATCTCATTTTGAGATGAAGCACTATAAGTGCAAACTGGGTCAAAACCTGTGCAGAAGAGACCATGCTGGCAGTAGGAGGGAGCCCGAGAGGATGTGAGGCAAGGCACGAGATGTCGGATGCAGGTCTCAGAAGGCTGCCTGCTGGCTCCTGCTGCTGGGATCTCCAGAACTCTATCCGCGGTGTCCTCTCCAAGCCCTGATGGCCCTTCTGCAAGCCACATCATAGCCTCCCAGTGGATTCCTTTGGGGCTCACACTAGTCTGTTTCTACAGCTTAAGATAAAAAAAAATGCTGATGGTTGTGGCACATGACATGTTAGGGAGCAAACTCAACACAGCTGTAGAGCAGATAACAAAACATTTTCCTCTGGTGTTTTTTGCACGATGCTTTGGCAAAGTTGGAGGGCTGAGGCATATCTTCCAGGGGTGTAGCCCCCCGACTCATTGTCTTTCCTGAATCCAAGAGATTCAGGGACTCCTAAGCGGAAGGGCTCCACCTGCTCTTGCCTTTATCACCCATACTCCTGCCTGAGAACAGCAAAGACATATGTGTAACTCATCAACAGCCCCAGATGGGTGTGCTCCCGGGCTACAAGAGGGTCCTCAAGGTACCGCAGCTAAGAGTGGGCCTGCTTAGACCCACTCTTGGACCTGGGTGGGGGGCTTCATGAGTTTATGGCACAGGATGGAATCACATTATCATTAAAACTATGAATTTCTCTCTCTCCCTCTGTGTGTGTGTGTGCGTGTGCGTGTGCGTGTGTGTGTATGTATGCATGCTTTGTATACATACTGGGCCAGATTTCCTCAGTAGAGACGGTTCAGATGGTCACTGACTAGGTACCCCTTTTAGGGAACCATGGAGGAAACGAAAGGCAAGGAGAGAATGGCAAGTAAAGAACAGATTGGTAGGACCAGGACACACCAAGTGGTGTGCACATTTTTCCATTCTATAAACATGAACCAAGCTTAGATATTGGGTACCTGTGCCCCTCAAAGAGCTCCATGTCTAATAAAGCTGGTGGACACAAATATAAAGTTGAATAGGAAATTTTAAGAGCTAACATCAGGAGATATGGAACATATCACAAGGGAGTCAGTGTTGTGTTATTACGGAAAATGGAAGGACTGCCCAGGGGAGAAAGTGTTGGGTGGGTCTTGAAGGATGAGGCACTTCCTGGCAGATGATGGAGGGACAAGGAACAGGAGACGAGGAATCAGCACAGTAAAATCACAGAGGTGTGAGGCAGCACGGCGCACTAGGGGACACGGGGGAAGGGAACGGTAGGAAGTTGCGAGGAAGTTCGTACTTGATTCCATGGGAAAAAGGAAGCCTTTGAGGATTTAATTTGGGGAATAACATTCCTACATGCATTTTTTATATATTTTAAATAAAACATGTTTGATGTAAAAAAAGTTCAGACGGTAAAAGTAAAAGCCCTCATTGTCCTTTCCACCCCTCTACCCCCACTCGGTTAACCGTCACAGCTTACAGTTAGCAGTTTCTTGTGTATCTCTCCAAGTATTTCTATGTACCTCTAACAATTTATATATATATATCCTTTTTATTTCTAACAAATGAATTCAATTATATATGCTATTCTGTAGTTTGCTCTTTTCTCTTAACAGTAAATATATCCTAGGCATCTTTTCACATTACATACAGGGACACCTCACTCTTTTTAACAGCTTCACGGTATTACATAGCAAAGGGGAACAAATTACCCTCCAAAATGACTATGCCCATTTACACAGTCACTAAGCATATATGAATATTCCAGTTAGCTTTCCTCCTCGTCAACATTCTAGCTATCTTTTTCATCTTGACCATCTGACATCTTATTGGGATCTCATTGACAGTCTTGACAATCTGGTATCTTACTGTCTTAATTTGCATTAACTAATTAAATCATAAGTAAGGTGCTCATCTTTTTACTGTGTTTATTAACCATTTGCATTTGTTTTTATGCAGACAGCTTATTTATATCTTTTATTCACTTTTATATCTGTTAGTCATTAATTTATTAAAATTATTTATATTTTAATGAAATTAGACTTCTGTTTATAAATAAATTATAATAGTGCATATAGGAGTATATATAATGTATATTAATTATCTTTTGACTTCGTTTACAGTGGTTTTGCCATATGGAAATTTAAAGTTTTTTTAATGTTCTCAATTTATTATGTTTTTCTTCTAAGTTAATGTTAAGTCTGAAAGTCTTTGCTCATTCCTAGGTTATGAAATAATTCTTCAGTATTTTCCTCTAGCACTTTTATGATCTCATCATTATGTTAAAATATTTTTAAAATTATTTTATTTTATTTTTGGCGGAGGAGGGAGGTAATTAGGTTTATTTATTTATTTTAGAAGAGGTACTGGGGATTGAACCCAGGACCTCATGCATGCTAAGCATGCACTCTACCACTTGAGCTATACCCTCCCCCCTTAAAGTCTTGATTCTATGTGGAATTTAATTTGCACACTTTGCTAGCAACTTGCTCCCTTCATAGACCCCTATATTCCCAATTATTTCTTCCATTTGTTGAATCACGGTTGGATTTTCCTAATCAAGGGTCTTCCATTTCCAACTTATGGGTGAGGATTGTAATGAGGACCTGTGCCTAAATTGCAGGTAATAAAGAAAAAAGTAACAGGAGATTCTGAAGCCTGTTGTCCTGTTGGTATCTGAGACCTTTCACGTTCTACAAGAGATGGGTAAGTGCAAATGTGGATACTTGTTACGTTATGGAAATGGGGGTGGGGTGGGCAGGTGAGTAAAATAGTGCCTGGTGTGGTGAGGATGTGGTGGCCAGGGTACGCTCGCACCTGCTGCTGGGACTGTCCCTGGGAGCAGTCCTTCTGGGAGGCAGGGCGGCAAACTCTCTGTGTTCTATGGCCCAGTAAGTCCACTTCAGGGGGTTAACCTGAACAGACGACCAGAGAAGCCAACGTTCACGTACTAGAGAGTTTATCACAACAAAATGAATAAGAAAGAAACGTTGAAACAGCTGTAAAAGCCAGAGGTTATGATGAGGTAAATTAACAATGCTTCAGCCATATCAGAGAATGTTTTATAGCATCTAGCAATCATATTTTAAGGAAATAGTCAATATCGTGAGGGAAGTTTATGGTATAATTTTAAGTGAAAAACATAAGACTACAAACTACTTATATGAATATGAGACCATCTTTTCCCCAAACTATGTGTGTTGTGCATAATATGTGTGACTGTCAGTTATGTATCCATCAGTTAGTAGCTCTGAATGTGAGCAAGTCACTTATCCTCTCTAAGGGTCAGTTTTACCCTCTGCAAAATGGGACACTGGTGGTACTTACCTCATATGGTTGCTGTAGGGATTAAATAAGCCTGAATAACAACAACAACAACAACAACAACAACAACAACAAACATGAAAAGTAATTAAAGACCAAAAGGAAATAAAACTCCAACCATGGCAGGGTTACAGATGCTTTGACTCTTCTTTACAATATTTTGGTATTTTCAGATTTTCTGCAGTGACATAAACGTGTTTAGGTAAGTGAGCAAACTGTTCCTATCATTCTTTCAACAACAAGCTATATGGATTGGAAGATAAGCCACTGAATTTTTTAAACAGAAAACACATTCTAATGATCAAAACATTAAAGGCATAAAACTGTGCAGACATGGAGAAGGTGAGTCTGCTGCCCAGCCCTGTCCCACGGGCACCCAGGGGCGCTCTGTGGTGACCCCCCCCCCCGCCACTATCACTGGTTTGTTAACTGTTTTTTCCTAACATCACTTGTGAGACAGAAGAAGATTCCCACACCTAGTGACTTCATCTAGATCTGACCAAGACCTAACTCAAAGTGGCTTAAGCAAAACAGAATTTTTTGGCTCACATAGCTGAAAAGCCCAGGGGTGGCTCTGGCAGCAGGCATGGCTGGGTCCAGTCCCTCAATGGTCAGGCCACCATTAGACTTGTGTCTCTAACTCTTGGCTTTGCTTTCTTAGGTGCCAGCTTCACTCTCAGACAGGCTTTCCCTAAAAAGCCTCAAAAATGGCCACTAATGGTTCCAGGCTTATGTTCTACCAGTTTAGCAACCCCCATGAAAAAACAGCATTTCTCTCCTGCTCTGCCAAGAATCCCAGGTTCTTCTCTCATTGGCCTGATGCGGGATCACGTTATCACCTCAGGTCCAATCTTTGTGCTCAAGGCCATAGGATGCTCTGATCAGCCAGGCAGCCTGAAATCAGCCTCTCCAGAACCAAGAGTAAGACAGAGTGAGTTCCTAAAGGAAAAGTGATGGGTTTTGTCACCAAAGAAGGGGAATGAAAGCTGAACAGGAGGAGTAAGATAGGGGGCCACCACCCTACCCTAGTGCCTCTAGAAGAATGATCCACTCACTGAACAAGTTACCGTCTTCTTTTCACAGATCCGTGTGACAAGGGAGGTATCGTCATTCCTACCAGTGGCTTCATGTATGCGTGGTGTGAACACCCCTGGGAGGCCTGGCTGTCACTAAAGCCTTCTGCCCAGCTACTCACATGGACTTCACTTCATCCTGGGAAGTTAGTCTCTTAAGGTACTTTTTCAATTTCCATGAATTCAGTAAGCATTTTAAAAAACACTAAAAAGAAGTTGCTGCATGTCATAAAAGGGGAGGAGGACCTGGCTGGGTGAGGGTAGGAGACTGTGAGGGAGGACGAGAGGGAGAGTAAGAAAAGACTGGCTCCTGGATCAAGGCAGGATGGGACCCATTTTCTGAGGGCCAACCATGTGACAGACACTTCTTCAGACGTGCTTCATTACTCCTCACACACCTGGGAGGGGTGAGGCATTTGTATCCCCAATTTATAGATGAGGGAACTGAGGCACAGGGAAGATAAAACACTTGCCAAAGCAATTCAGGGAACCAGTAGCAGAAAAGGGATTCAGAGCCAGGTCTGTCTGTCTTCTTTCCTTTCTACTCCATCTTGCTGGTTCAGGAACTCACAGTGACCCTATCAGGTTCCAAATGGAACCTAAACTCCATCCTTAGTCCCAGGCCTCTCTGAACATTTCTTTCTACAGCAGGTGAAGCAGACAGGACCCTGCACCGTGTAAACAATGCTAACAACCCTATTTGTGACATCCGATCTGATGGATAAGAGCCTCTTCTCTCCCTTATTCATGTCTGTTTGCACCTACCACCCCTGCACGTATATCCCTTCTTCGGTGCCTCTGTTTCCCTGGGACGAACTCCTGTTGCTGCCAAAGTCCAGGTAGAGGAGAACTGATTCTCTTCATTCATCTATTTATTCATTCAACAAACCCTCACTAAGTTTCTATGATGTCAGGCTGGTGGCAAGAGCTTGATGAGGTAGCTCCTGCCCTCAGGGAGTTCACAATCTAGTGCGGGCGAGGAAAGCCAATCACAGCACTTGGCATGTTGCAACCAGTGCTGTGAGATCTATATGGCACTAGGGTGGCACCTAACTCAACCCAGGCAGGGGTGGGATGGGGAGGTCAAGGAAGGCTTCCTGGGAGAGGTGACACTTAAGGAAGCTTTAAAAAGTGAGGTGCAGTTCATTAGGTGCAGAAAAGGGCATTCCAGGCTAAGAGACAGTATGTGTGTTGAGGACAATTGTCATATTCATGGTTGTCCATCTTCTGAATAGTCTTTCTGTATTTGGGGTGATTCCCTAATGGGTCCCACCTTCCTAAGATAGAAGGCAGAACATCAATTCCCAGGTTCCCTTGCATCTAGGAAGCAGACATGTGGCTTGGGCTCTGCCAATCACCCAGGACTTTGATTCAGGAGAGAGCAGTGTGAAGAAGCAGGCCCTCAGTGAGACTGGAGATTGCACTGTGCTGGTGCAGGTGGGTTTTTTAGGGGGGAGGGGATGGGTAGGTAGCACAGGTTCTGGTTTGAGTCCCTGACACAGATGTGGCATTGGTGCTAGTGGCAGTAGCAATGGCAGTTGCCATTGAAGCTGAGGTCCTAGTGTTTGGTGTTTGGCTATAGTAGTGACAGAGACAGCAGGTTTTCGGATGGCCAGTTCTGTAGTTTGTCCCTAGAAGTGATGTTTATTATTGAGTCTGCTCCTCTCAGCCTTCTGATAATTCTCTGAACAACCTAAAAACCCGCAACAAACCCCATTTCTGCTTTCATGTGCTCAAATGGATTCTGTTGTTGGCAACTAAAGGCCCTGATTTATACAAAGAAGGAGGTGAGATGCTATGGTTGGTGATGAAGTGTATTTGGACCAGATCATAGAGGACCAGAACCAGGCTAGAGGTTAGGATGAAGGCCATGAAAATCTATAGAAGGATCCAAGCAGAGGAGTGGCAATGACTGGGCTTCGCTTTCTGGAGGCCAAGGGGAACATGGATACAGACTCAAAAATCATGAGATCAGAGGATGGCATCCCCATTTTTAGATCGATGGATAGCATAGTTTTTAAGGTTTGAAAGAGTAAGTGTAGAGAATGGTTACGAACATAGACTTTGTCCATGCTCTTTGCCTTAGTTTCCTCATATTCAAGATGGGAAATAAGTGTACCTATCATATTTTGGGTTAAATTAGTTAATATTATAAAATGCTCAGAATAGTGCCTGGAATTTAGTAGACACTTCGTCTTAGCTATTATTATTGGGAGTGATACCAAAAGAGTTTATGCCTGGGATTTAGGGTGACAATTTCTGGTTCTTGTTTTGCCATAGCTGTCACGTGCCTCCATCTCTGATGTATGAAATGTGAGGACTGGATCTCTGATCCAGTGAGAAGCCAGTTCTTCTCTCTGACCAGTCAGCCCTGCCTCTGCCTCTGTCCTCAGGGGGACTTGGAAATAAATGCAATCTGAGTCGTTTCATCACTTGACTTCTTGTCTGACACAGCAGACCACTTCTTCCTTGGAATGTAGTCTTCCATGGCCCCCTTGATATCCTGGGTTCCGGGATTTCCCTCATCCTTCTAGCTGCTCTTTCTCCATCTTCTTCCCAGCTTCTCACCCTCAACTTATCTCTTAAATGTGGGCCTTTCCCATGGCTCCTCCTGTACATTTCCTCTCTTCACTCTGCACTCTGTTCTCGAGCCATGTCCTCAGTTCTCAAAGCTTCTTCCACTTCCTCTAAACAGGAGATATTTGTATCACTTCTCCATCCAGATCCCTCCCCTGAGCTCCAGTCCTGCATGGCTACCTGTTTCCTGCACAGCTCTACTGGATAAATGTAATACACCTAAAAAAGAACTCATCATTCATCGCCAGCCCAGTCTTACAGCCCCCTTCCTGGAGGATGGCACCACCATCATCCCTCTTAGATGCCCAGACCAAAAGCCTTTATTGTTAAGGGGCCTCAAATCTTATTTGTCACCAAGTCCTCCCCACTCCACCCTCTCAGAGTAACTTCTTCATTCATCACAGCCTGTGCTCTAGCCCAAGCCCTCCTCCTCTGTCACCAGGACCTTTGCACGAGCCTTCTCTCTGGTTTCACTGCCTCTAGTCTTGCTCACTCTGATCCATACAATACAATAGTATAGCATGTGATCAGGTAAGGCCTATTCCAGAGTTGCAAGTTTAGCTTAATGTCCTGAAATAGGTCAATATAATTTTTATCACTTTCACAGAATAAAAGAGAAACAAGCTAGGAAAAGAAAGGAATTTCTTTAATCTGAGAAAGGATATCCACAAAAATCCTATAGCGAACATCATATTTAATATGAAATGTTGAACACTTTCCCCCTGATGTCAGGCACATGGCAAGAATGTGCCATCACACTATTTTTGTTCAACCATTGTACTAGTAATCCTAACCAGAACAATGAGGCAAGAAAAAATAATAAAAGACATAAAGATTGAAAAAGGAGTAAAACTACCATTATTTTGTGATGACATGACCATGTGTGTAGGAATTTTTAAAAATCTTTAAATAAAGTACTAGAATTAATTTAGCAAGTTTTCTAGATACAGGATAATATACAAAAATAATTATACATATTTTTATTTTATTTTAATTTGGGGGGATAATTAGGTTTATTTATTTTAATGGAGGTAACAGGGATTGAACCCAGGATCTCATGCATGCTAAGCACACACTCTACTACTGAGCTATACCCTCCCCCATATTTTTCTATAGTAGTAAAAGTTAGAAAATGAAATTTGAAAATAATACCATTTATAATAGCATCAAAAACCATCAAATACCTAAGAACAAATGCAATGAATTATGTGCAAGACCCTTACTCTGAAAACTTTAAAT
This sequence comes from Camelus dromedarius, assembly GCF_036321535.1. Classification (NCBI taxonomy): domain Eukaryota; kingdom Metazoa; phylum Chordata; class Mammalia; order Artiodactyla; family Camelidae; genus Camelus; species Camelus dromedarius. The sequence continues at coordinate 31,768,266 of NC_087449.1, read as the reverse complement.
TACTGCTTCAAAAAGTAAAAGAAGACCTAAATAAATGGAGGGATATACTATATTCATGGATTGGAAAATTAAATAGTTTTTTTTTTATTGTGGCAACAGGACTACAGCAAGGGGACAGTGAGTCTTTGATTCCTATTCCTATGACACATTCAAATAGGCATAATTCTCATATTGATGATAAGCAGCTTTATTGCTAAGAACTGCCATGGAAAGTGCTGGTGGATCTCTTCACCCCACTTTTTTTTTAACATTTTTTTTATTGAGTTATAGTCATTTTACAAAGTTGTGTCAATTCACCCCACTTTTAATACAAGGTCCGTATATGGAGATGCTCTCACTAGCTCAATGACAGTTGGCTATGCAGTTTGAGTTCTACCTTTAGTTGTTGCCTTGGACTGTTGAGCCATCTACCTGTCTCCAACTTCATTCCTTACTTTAATGAGCTGCTCAGATTGCAGAATTAGGGGTGATGCAATGGCAGAGATAAAGTGACAACCTCTGAGATGTAAAGTGATATGGATTCTATTTATACATTCATTCATTTATTCATCAAACTTATATTAAGTTTGCACTGTACTAGGTGTCAAGATAAAAAGATGATTGTTACCCACAAGAGATCACTTCTTAAAGAAGCTACAGACATCTGATCAGTTTACTATGCAGTCTACTAAGTCTATAGACAATATCAATATACCTAAGGATATGGAAAGTACAATGAAAATTCAGAAGAAGCAGCATCTAAGTGGGCCTGAGAGTCAGATGGAGCATAAAAGAATAGAGTTTCAGGTAAATAGCTAAGGATTTCAGTATTGTTAAAGTGCCAATTCTTCTCAAATTGACCTATAAACTCAATGCAATTCCAATTTAAAAAATCTAACAGCTTTTTAAAACTTCACATTCTGATTCTAAAATTTGTATGAAAATTCAAAGAACCTAAGCAGACAGTGCAATGTTGGAGAAGAACAAAGCTTGAGGACTTACACTATCATATACAGAAACTCATTATAAAACTTCAGTAATTAAGACAATTAAGTATTGGCACAGAGGAGACAAGTAGACCCATTGGTCTTGGGTCTTGATAACTTGAGGTAGACAAAGATTGTTTAAACGTATCAGATATACACTGAAAAAAAATCAAACATTAAGGGAAAGGTTGAAAAGATAAAGGAAATGAACATCATTAAAATTAAGAACTTCTCTTCATCAAAAGACACCACTAAGACAGTGAAAAGGTGAGCCAGAGAATAGGAGAAGTTATTTGCAATACATATATCAAACAAAGGACTCATACCTAGAAAAGTTAAAGAACTTTGTCAAGAAAATAAAGCTGACAACCCATTAAAAAAAAATAGGCAGGAGACTCGAACAGAGGCTTCACAAATCATCAATAAACATATGAAAAGGTGCTCCACATCATTAGTCATCCGTGAAATGCAAATAGAAGCCACAACGAGATGCTATTATACACTTACCAGAATGGCTAAAATGAAAAGGACCAACATTTTCAAGTGTTTGCAAAAATGTGGAACAACTGGAACTCTCACACATTGTTAGTAGGAATATATATTGATACAATACTTTAGAAAACTGGCAATATTTCCAGAGCTAAAGGTATATATATTCTTTGTCTCAGGAATTCCACCCTTGTATATAAACCCAACAGAAATAAGTATGCATATATCCATTAAAAGAAATGTATAAGAATATTCATAGCAGCATTATTTTTAATAGCCAAAAATTGGAAATGGCCCAAATGTCCTAGATAAACATAGAATAAAATAAAATATATATTATATATATATATACACACAGTAAAAATTATATAACCAGGAGAAAGAACAGAGTATTGCTACATGTGGCAACACACATGAATCTCTTGGACATAATGTTGGGCAAAAGAAGCCAGGAACAAACTGTACATATGATATAATTTCATTTATATGGAGTTCAAAAACAGACAAAATTAATATATGATGACAGAGATCAAAATAGTGGTTACTCAATAGGGCATATGACTGGAAGGGCACATGAAAGAGACTTCTGGGGACTGGAAATGTTCTGAATCTTGATATAAGTGGCAGTTATAATTCATTAAGAGGTGTATGGTGCACTTAAGATAAACAAGTTCGTGCTGTATAGCACAGGGAACTATATTGGTATCTTGTAGTAACTTACGGTGAAAAAGAATATGAAAACGAATATATGTACGTTCATGTATGACTGAAGCATTGTGCTGTACACCAGAAATTGACACAACATTGTAAACTGACTGTACTTCAATAAAAATACATATACAAAAAAAAAAAAAGAGGTGGACTTAAGACTTGAACAATCTATTGTTTGTAAGCCATACCTCAATTTTTAAAAATTAAAAAGTTTAAAGCATCAGTGTCCATCAGTATCTCCCCATTGCTTACAAATTTTCCTTCAGAGCACTAAAACTGGCAATTAGTTCATTGTTTCGCTTCCACCCATTCCCCTAAGAGACTGTAAGCTCCGTGAGGTCAGGACTACGGCTGTACTTTTCACTGCTGTTATTCCAGCTCCTAGCAGAGTCCCTGGCAAAGAGCAGATGCTCTATCAAGGCATGTTTCAAATAACTTAATACATGAGTAGTGGCTTTATCTTGTTCCAATAGCGAAGCTCCCGGAGTCTACCCCTCAGCCTCCCCCTCCCACCTCCCTGAGGTTTCTGGAGGCTTTCCAGCTCTCTTCTTCAGTCCTGGAGACCCCAAAAGGGAGTGTTCTTGCTCATGTCCAGCCCTTGCATAGGACACTCTGGAATATCCTTTCCCCTTTCTCTGTCTCACAAACTCCTAACTATCCTGTGGCCCCTTCCAAACCCTCACACAACTCACACCTTCACAATCTTAAAACTTAAATAGAATACACTTATCATTATGCCTTTATTTCTATGCTTCCACAATTCCCTGACTTTGAGACCTTAGACAAATTACCTAACTCTCTGGGTTGGTTCTTAGTTTGCATAGCCCCTGTCTCCAAGATCTTTTCTTTTTCTCTTCTTTCGTGTGCCCCAGAAAGCGGACCTCTGTGGACTACATCATCTAGGACACCTTGCCTTCTGTTTTCCTGTGGATTCATCCAGTAGTAAGCACCAGCAGGAGCAGGAGGAAAGGGTGTTAATTCCTAACCTCCCATGCCCATTCTCTCTGGCTACAGCTCCCATCAGGTGACCCCTCTTTCACAGCCCCAGCTTCACTAGGGGGCTACTCCTTCCCCCTTCAGACCTATAGGTTCCTAACCTGGGGCACCCCACCACCCCTTGTAGGTTTCCTTAACCCTTCCCTTACCTCTGTATAGACCCCTTATTAAACTCTCAAGAAACCCTTCAGTGGGGTTGGGATATAGCTCAGTGGTGGAGCACATGCTTAGCATGCACGAGGTCCTGGGTTCCATCCCAGTACCTCCACTAAAAAAAGAAAAAAAAAGTTACAGGAAGACATTTAAAAAAAAAAAGAGAAAGAAGCCGTTCAGTTCCCATCTACTTCCTACTAAGACCCAGTCTCACATACTCTCTAACCCTCAATTTACTCATTTGTCAGCTGAGAGGCAACTGTGATGATTAAATGAGATGGTGTACCTGCAGTCCTTAATATAGTGCTGGCCATAGTAAGTGCTCAGTGAAAATGAACTACCTTTATACTTATGATTTTGCTCCATCACTTGGCTTTGAGTGCCTCATTTCATTTGATGGAGGCTCAATAAATATTGTTGAAAGAATGGGTGAGCTGCTATACAGATGAAGATGAGTCACTATGTTACTTATAGAATCATAAAATCTCTTCATTTAGCTGAAGAACTTTCTGATAGAACTATCTCATCAGATAGTAAGCTCCCCATGTCTGGAGGTGTTCAAGCTCTGGGGGTAGACAATCACTTGATGGTGATGTTGAAACAAACATGGCATGGAGCAGGTGGAGTTGGTTAGACTTTTGAATGCCTTTCTAGCCTCAAGATTCTAGAATTCTATGATTCCTGGAGTCAGAGGAAAAGAAAACAAAAAACCCCTTGGCTTAGGTTCTGAAGAATGAACAAGGGCAAATCTACATATGGACTCACAATATTTTGGTTCAGCTCTTCAATACCGCCCAGTTGGCCAGTCTCATTTTGAGAGGAGCAAAGAAAGCCCAGAGAGGAGAAGGCACTGACCCGAGGTCACATGGATAAGCTAGAACCCAGCGCTCCTAACTCACAGCCTGGTTCGCCTCCACATGCATCAGGCCTTGGAGGAAGATGTACTTCTACAAATTCTACAAGATGATTTCTCTCCATAGCTTTCCCCGGTCAGACGCGAATCACAGCAGTGAGTCAGTGGGCAGGCCAGGAACCAGGGAGGGGCACTAGCTGAGATCCCCCTCAGGACAACTCACAAGGTAAGAAGAGGTGGTGAGTAGGAGTGGAGAGAGGAGCCCTGTCCTCACCTTTCGGGGCCTACTGGGACAGGAGGAACAGATGCGGTTAGCGTGGCCCAGAGTGGCGCCAGCTCTCAGAACTTTCCAGGAGAGTGATCTGTGAGGACAGTCCTTGGTCCCCTTCAGGGCACAGCAGGGGCTGTAGGATCACTAGTCACCAGTTTTAGAAAGGAGATTCCTACCTGGGGTGAGGAGAGGAACTGGGAATCTCTGAAGTTTCTTCCTCAATCTATAAAAGTTTAAGATCTTAAAAGTGGGGAAAATCAAATTCATCAGGCTTAGTATCACCCATGGGATACTGGAAGCACCTCTAAAACATCCCATGACAGCCCAGATTTATCTGGAACCTCTCCCTAAGCCCCTACAGCACCCCGGGAGTCCTTCATCTTGGCACTTTTACTAAGACGTGATTTTTCCCAGTCCTGGTTAAGCCACCAGCACTCTCACCTGGACCCCTCCCCCAGCTTCCTATCTCCCTCTCCTCCCCTTCTCCACCCAGAGGCCTGGGTAGTGTTAATAGGTAATTATCAGATCACTCTCTTCTTAAAGCCCTCCCAGGGTGGCCCTTTACTCTTCGAATAAAGTCCCACAGTTCATGAGGCTCTTCTGGACTGGCCTTTGCCTGCCTCTCTGACTGTCCTGTGACTCCCCCATCACTCAGGCACACTCTGGCCACGCTGGACTTCTTTCTGTGCCTCAGTTGGGCTAAGCCTGCTTCTCCCTCTGGGAGTTTGCACTTGCTGTTCCCTCTGTCTGAAACGTTCTTCCTCCAGATTTTGGCATGTCTAGTGGATGCTGAGGTGTGCCCCCAATGTCCCCCTTCAGGACTGAGTCCTCAGTCCCAAAGGTGCTGAGAGCTTCGGTGGCAGGAGCTATCAGTTGAGACTCTCTGAGAATGACTCCCTGCAGAAGATGGCTGTCTTGCCCAAAGTCTTGCCGCTTCCTGGGGGCAGCTACCCAATGGCTGGTCAGCATGGATAGCTGTGTACAAAGGCCCAGCCCGGCTGCCTGGAGCTGGGACAACTCAGAAGGGCTATCCTCCCTCCCTGCTCTGTGGGGTCAGCTGAGGCCTTCGCTGTGACTGCGGCATAGCCCAACTTCTCCCTTTACTCTGCTCTGCCTCCCTCCCTCTTCCATAGGTGTCCAAACCATGAGCAAACCAACAAGCTGCCTGCAGGCAAATCTCCACCTCAGCATTTGCTTCCAGGAGTCTGATCTGAGCCACCCGGAGGGCATCTTGTCATCATTCCAGTCTCAGCTAGAGCATCCTCCCTGGCCACCATGGGGAATGTTTCCCCATCTCTCTGTCACCCTAGTCTATTTTATTTTTATCACCTTTTGAAACTACCTCTTATTTTTGTTTGTTCATTCATCTGTTGTCTCTTTTCCTCACGAGGACATTCATTTCCACAAAAGCTACTGTCTTGTCCTCACAGTGTCCCCATAGCAGATGACAGTACCTGGTGCATAGTTGATGCTCACTAAATATTTGTGGGCTGAACACGTGGCTGGAGGAGTGAGGGGATGAAGGAATGAATCACTCCGTGAGCGATGCCTGCCTTTCCTGCTCTCCCCAGCCCCGCCCCCCCCAGAGTCCCTGAGCCAGGCTGCAGCCCCCTCCCCCATGTGACCCCAGCTGAGCTGGGGCCTCCTGGGAGTATGGAGCCTGCAGCCGCCTTGGCTGTGTGCCCTGTATTGATCAAAGCTGGGAGGCCTGCTGGCTGAGGTCTGTCCCAGCCCGTGGGGGCAGGGGAGTGGGAGGGGGATTCTGGCTGAGATTGGAGCAGAGCTTGCCTGGGGCAGAGCAGTGCTGGCTTTAGATCCATCTGCTGACAGCACCCCTTCCCCACACCTCTCAGGGGAGGCCAGACTAGCCCCTGGAGGATGGCTTGACAGGACGGTGGGCGGACAGAGGCAGGGCTTGGGCAGTGAATGCTCCTGGCCTGTTTCAAAGGCACACATTTGATCTCACATCACTATTTATGGACAGCCTACTATGTGCCCTCTCATGGGACCTAGGAATGGACTAGTGCCTCTTTACATAGGCTTGTCGAGCATCCCCTGAGCAGAGAGCACTGTGCAGGACCCAGAGGTGAGGTTCCCGGTGAGCTCAGGTTCTGGTGGGATCATACTTAGAACAGCTCATGTGATCCAGAGCACAGGAAAGGAAATGCTGAGTGAGGGGAGGTGCCGGGGAAGAAGCCCAAGGGTGGTCCCTCCCTTTAGCGTCCTGATTTGAGAATGAATAACAGAGATAATTCTTATGTGTCCAAAAGGGACATTTCTCTAAAGAGAAATGGCTATTAGTACTGAAGCTGGGGCTGGAGCCCAGTCTTGTACCCTGTAAGGTGGACTCAAGAGGTAGGATGCTGGGACATCTGCAGTCCTCTGCATGCACGTGCTGAGCACCTCCTCTGGGCCAGGCCAGGTGATGGGTGATAGGTCCTGGAAATGACATGGGAAGGGCACCCACCCTGACCTTAGGAGCTCACAACCCAGGAGAGAGCATGCACGCATGCTTGTACACACACACACACACACACACACACACACACACGTACACACCAGGAATTCAAACTGGTCCCATGATGAAGGTACACAGAGCTGGGAAACCTGGAGGTAGAGGAGGAGTTTATTAACCACATCAGGATAATCTGAGAAGCCCTCAGAGACGAGGTGGCCCCTGCACTGTGTCTTAAAGCTGGGTAAGTGTTAAAAAGAAGGTGACACTGGAAAGAGGCAGGCAGCCCAGGTGTGGGGCACAGCATGAGGAAAGACATGGAGGCTGCTATCTTCTGCTGGTGTGGCAAAGCAGCCCCCTTCCAGGTCTCCAGACTCCAGACTCCTCACCCTTCTACCCATTAGCACACCACTGCCAGAGTGGGTGCTCTGCAATATGAGCCTTACCACCATGCCACGCTCCTGCTCAAAGCCCATCAGTGGCTCCCCACTGCCCTCTGGATAATGCCCTATCATCATAAAACTTGAATGCTACAGGTCACTTCAGGCATCCTGTGTCCACCCACTCCCATTTTACAGAGAAGAAAACTGAGGCCCAGAGAAGACCAAGTCAGGGGCCAAGCTGGAGCTAAAATAGTGGCCTTGTAAACCCGAGGCAGGGCTTTTTCCCTGACACCACACCCTCTGCCCTCCCTCTACCAGCCAGCTGGTATTTAAGGAGCCTAAGAAAATTTAAGTATCCTCATCACTGGCTGAGGTCTCTCAGAATATCACAGATAGCAAAGACCCAGCTAGCACTTAACTCAGGCCCTCATTTTACAGATGAGCAAATTGAGGCCAGGAAGACAAGAATTGAATCATTGTGACTCATCAGATTTGCAGTTCATAAAATATCTGCAAAAAGATTCTTACTTAACTCTCACAATTCTGGAAGGTAGACTGGGTCAAAAAGTTACTGTGCGCACTTGATAGATGAGGAAACTGAGTCCCAAAGAGCAGAGCAATGGCTCAGGGTCACATGGTGGCTTCATCTGTTCATTCTTCGCATATACACTATGTTTTTGATCTGTGGCCGACTCAGTGCCGGGTACAAGCAGGCACAAGACCATTCTATGCTCTGGGTGCTCACCGTCTACTTGGCAATTCTGACAAGCTGCAGTACCTTGTAGTGACCACCAGCACAGCAAGCCTAGGGGCTGGGAAGCCTATGGCAAGATTTTGAGGAGGCAGGTGGGAGGTGGCCTTTCAGGGAAATTCAGGGTGGGAGCTGGGGAGAGAGGGGGCTCCAGGCAGGGCCCTGGCTAGCCTCATGCTTCCCGCCTGCCAACCCCAGCTCCTTCCTGGAGGATTTAAGACTGTGTAGAGCAGTTGTTTTAAATTTCCGGGCAGGGGGCTGCAGGGGGGCCAGGGGCTGCAGGCCGTCTGGGGTAGGGGCTGCAGGCCGTCTGGGGTGTGGGCTGCTATTTACCAGGGCCCTCTGTGGGATGCAGCTCTACAGGCTGGAGGCTCCCACAATTGCTTCCAGCTGGGCTGTCAGCCAGCCTGGAGGAGTTGGGGGTAGGTGACAGGGGTGGGGGCAAGAGAGGAGCACAGGGGCATGAGGGGTCCCTTCCTGCCCAGTGTTCCCTCTGCCTTCCTGGGTGGCTGCTCTTGCTGGGGTATCAGGCCTGACTGGGCATCCTTGACCATAAATGTATCTATAAACCGGGACTCCATCCAGCCTGGACATTTCTGAGCTTTATGGCCTTTATGCACTTAATCTTTCATTTCCTCTCCCCTGCTTCATCTCCTTGCTCACTTCCCCTCTTTCCCGGGAGGAATTGCTCTATTCCCCCTCCCCCATGGTGTGTGGAGGCTCCCTGGCCCCTTTGTCAGAAGGTACCTGTGTGTACAGCTGTCCTGTGGTCTCTGTCTGGGCCCCCACCATTCATTCCCTTTACTACAGCGGCAGTGAGCAAACACCACAGGGCATTAAATCTCCACCCCCCTGCCCACCCCGCCCCAGCTTCTTAGCACCCAGAGAGCCAAGACCCTCAGCCTCCTCTCTCTGCTCCCCGCAAGCTCACCCCGAGCTCCAGCTAGTACGTTGTGTCAGTGCCCTCTCCCTTGCTCATTGGGTCCCTTGACCAGAATATCCATCGCCCATCTTTCCCCATTAGGCTCAGGACTCAGGTGTCACTTTCCAGACACTGGCACCCAGGGCGGGTCGGGGCCTGTCCTCTGTGTGCCTGTAGCCTTATTTTCTGTCAAAGGAGAACACCATACGGTCTCATTTGTCTCACAAGCCTATAGATAGATGAAGGAGTGGAAAAGCTTTGGAGGTTGTACAGGACTGTGTCAATTTGAGGGAAGGGAGGCTAATTCTCCTCCACCATTTGGGGGAGGAGGACCTACTTTTATGGAAACATATTTCTTTTACCTTCAGTATCATTTTGTGCTCTTTCCAAATGGAACCCTAGAAGAGATTCTGGGAGCATGACTTGTCTCTGGTATCCTAGCACCAGACCAGGGTCTGGCTCAGAAAATCTCTCATGTGAGATCCTCCAGTTCATTCTCTTCTTTTAAGCAAGGGAGTCCAAGGCCCAGAGAGGGAAAGGAACTCGCCCAAGGTTACACAGCAAATCAAGGCAGGGTTGGGACCAGTTCCTTTAAAAGATACTTTAAAAAATAGTTAATGAAAAGAGCCCTTGGCTGGGAGCCAGAAGAGTAGGTTTTAGCCCCAATTTACCCCCACTCCAATCTCAAACAAGTCACATGACTGTAATCTCCTTGGACAGCTCTCCTGCCTGCCTCCCCCACCTGGTTTCCTTCCTGCCAGTTCTGATGGTGGGGGTGGGGAATACTTTCTGAGAGAAGACTGCTCCTTTAAGGCTCCTCCCTCCCTCCCTTTCCTCCAGACTGTCTGGAGAGCTGGGCCAGGACTTGGGGGTGGGAGAGTGGGGGGAGCTGAGGCTGCAGGTCCCAGCTGCAAGGCCTGGTGGGTCCCTCACTCGGAGAATGAGTCTGCACAGGACAAAGAATGTCAAACGTCCCTTTTGTTCTGGGGGTGGGGTGGGGACGGAGCCTGGGCAGCATGGGGAAGGACACAGCAGGGTGGATGTGCCCTGGCCAGGACTGAGATAGGGCGAGGTGAGGGTCCACTGTCTGAGAGCTGAGAGGGTGAAAGGTCAGACATATGTCTCTAGTCTCTAGTCGGCCCTCCCAGGCCCAAGAGTGCTTTGGACTCTGTGGGGGGAAAGGCACTTGCCTGGTTCCCCAGCAAGGTGATGGGAACCTGCCACGCCTGGTCCTACAGATCATAGTCACTAAGCTTTCTCAGTGGGTTTCTCTCCGCCCCTCACCCACCAGCTGTGGAGCTCTCAAAGGTGCCAAGCAGTGTGCTCTCCCAATCTTCTGAAAACACCATGTGGATGACCTAGTCACCCCCATCTCACAGGGGTGGGACGTGACAGAGAAGGGATGATTTGTCTCCAAGCAGTCAACTTGGGAAGAGCAGAACCAGGACTTGAAATCAAGTCTAGTTCCAAAGCCCAGGAACTTAGCCCCTTTCCCTTGAGGGCAAAGGTTACTCCAGGACAAATTTTAACTGGACTCAGGGATCCTCAGAAAGATGAAGTGATTTGCCTCAGGTCACCGAGCCTGTTTGGGACAGGGACTGGCCAGTCCAGCCCTCCCACCTGCTCAGACTGGCTTCAGACCTGAAAGACCTGAGCCTTGCAGCCTCAGGATACGGGAGACTCCCTTCTTCCTCTGGGTCAGTTTAAGCGCTGGGATTTCACCTTGGCGCCCTGGGATGAAAAGGGGAAGCATGAGAACTGGCTCTTTATCAGCTGTGTGTCTGTCACAGTGTCTGCACTCTTGGAGGCTGAGTTTGTTCCCCGGTAGAATAGGTTTGTGGGGTGGCTGGGACTCTAGGACACGGTGGAAGTAAAGGTGAACCCAGCTGACCAGGTCTCAGTAAAGGCAAATTCCCTCCTTCCCTGTCCTTTCTTCCTCCCTTCCTCCCTTCGTCCCTCCCTCCCTGCCTCTTCTTGCCTCTTGGTCTTGAGATCAGACCAGGCCTGATTGATGGGCCACTGGAAGCTAGTTCAGCAGGGGCTGGGAGAGACAGACAGGGAAGCAGGAAGAGGAAGGAGGCAGAAGAGGGGACAGGGAGGAGCACAAGGAGGAGAAGGAGGTGGCATGAGAGCCTTGTCTTAAGATTCCTGTTCAGAGGCAAGAATTCATTTCCTGGGGGCTCATAGCTCTTGAGTTAATCACTGCAGTCTTAGCCCCCAGAACCCCAGACTGTCCTGGAAGGGAGCATCCCCCTCCTTGCCCCAAAGTGTCCTTGGGAAGGCCCATCGCAGCACTGGAAGAGTGGATTCCAGAGTTGGGCCGCCCTGGGGGCCTGCCAGGAATTCCCCACCTCATGGGCCCACCGGTTGAAAGGGGACTGGAATGGGCGTGGGGATGAGTTTGTCTTGACGCCAGTAAGCACCCCGTCCTCACTCAAGCTGCATGTTTATTTGTGGTCTGCGAGTTTGGAGGAGATTATGGGAGCTCTCAGGCTGCACAAAGCCCCCACCTTGATGTCTCCTCGGACCCAGGTCTCCAGAGTCTGCTCCCCCTACAGCCACATGTTCCCTGCCCTCCACTTAGGCTGGAAAATTGACTCCCACAAATGAGTAGGAGATTGATTGACTTCCGGTTGTCCCCCTCTGTTGGGCTGGAATGACTCCTGAGTCTCTCAGGGAAGATGCTCAGGCCCTTTAAAAATAAATAAATAAATAAATCGAAGACCAGATTTAAAGTCTTGCCTGAATGCTCCCAGCCCAGCTTCTCTCTCCCTCCCTCCTCCCCCCTGGAGCTCTTGCAGCCCCCACCTGGGCATTTAAGCCTTCCAGTTGAATGGGAAGAGCAGGCAGGAATCTACTGTTCTTTGAGGGTCTCTAAAGTGCTGTGCAGGGCTGCAGACCTTACCACTCTGACTTTAACATCCCAATAACCTTACAGGCAGGCAGCATACCCCACCCCTTGTACAGAGTCTGGCAGAGGAGGAAAGTCAGGCTGAGAGAGGGTGGGGAACTTGCCCAGGGCTGCAAAGAGCAGAGCTGGGGCTTGTCTTCAGCTCTTCCAAGCTGAGTTCAGAGTTCTCGCCTGTGCCACCCCTGCTCAGGATCTCTGGGATCAAAGTGCAGGGTCAGGCTGAAATGGGCAGGCGTCAGAGCTGGAAGGAGCCTCACAGGCCATTTTAGATGACCCTGTCTCATCTGGTTGGGGAGACTGAAGCCTAGAGAAGGCAATGGGTGTAGCCAGGGTTCCACAGCAATTATTCTAGGCTCCATGCATGATGCTTGGGACTGAGGAACACAGGGAACAAAAGGATCAGCTGCTGGTCTCATGGACCTCTTGCTGATGGGAGACCAACAGTGCACTTAGGGTTCTGACAAGGGAAATGTGGTGGCCTCTAATTGCACAGAGCAGCCCTTAACCCAGCCTATGGCTCTTTGGAAGGCTTCCTGGAGGAGGTGATTTCTGAGAAAGGCGGTTGTAGGTTGGCAGAGAAGAGCCAGTGGGGGAGTAATGCTTCAAGCATGTCTGTTTTCTCCATTCTCTGGCCCCAGGACACCACTGGAGAGTTTTAAGTGGTGAAATACACACTGGCTTGGGAGTGCCAGGTAAAATACAAGACATCAGGTAAACTTAAATTTCAGATAACAACAAATAATTTGTTTTTACTATAAGTCTCTCCTATGCAGTATTTGGGACATACTTATACTTAAAAAAATCATTATTTATATGAAATTCATATTTAACTGAAAGTCCTGTATTTCTATTTGCCCTGGCTGCCGAGGGGAGATGGGTTGGAGGGTCTGAGACTGGAGGCCAGAGGCAGTGAGGAGAGGGCAGAGATGTTAGGAGACTGAGTTTGGATGCAGTGAGAGGGAGAAGGAAGAGGTGAGGCTAGCACCCTGACATCTGAGCAATCAAGCTGGGGCACGGAGGTGGCATCCCAGGGAGGGTGGTGGGAAGGAGTCAGGGAGCATGATGAGTTTAGTTATGGACAGTTATGGCTGCGATGCCCCAGGGCCCTCCAAGTAGAAATGCTCAGATGACAGCTGAGGACAGGGATAGAGGCACAGTGGCTGAAGTGTCATTGGCCTACCAGGGGAAAGGAGATTCCAGTGGAGGGAACAGCAGGGGCAGAGGTGTGGGAGCATCCCCCATCACAGGCCCCAGTTGTAACTATGGCTCAGGGAGGGGACTGGGGGGCTGGTGCCTGGCTGCAGCTGATCCCTGGCAGTATCACTCCAGGTCTACTTCTGCTGGTCTCCTTCTGAGTACTGGAATTTGACTTTATCTCCCCAAAGGTCACCTTGCCCAGGGCTCTGCCCTGGGGGTGGACATTCCTCACATTCCGTGGCCCTCCCAGGAGACGGCAGGCCCAGGTTTCCAATCATACTTAGCTCCTCTTGGCAAGACTTAACTGAAGCTCTACTATGCCTCTCTGGGGTCTGGTCTGGGCTCAGGGGTCTGATCAGTCTGAGTTTGAATTCTGACTCTGCCTCCTACCAACTGGATGATCCTTGTGCCAGTTACCTCTCTTTCCCAAACCACAGTATCCTCACCTGTAAATCGGGGATAATTCTGACAATAGTGTTGTGCGGTCATGTATTTAAAAGCACCTCCCTTACACCTGGCATTCAGCAGGTGCTCTATAATACTAATTCCTCCTTTGCCTTCTCTAAGCCTCTGTTTCCTTATTTTTAAAGGAGAACATATTATAATCTCCCATGACAAGCCAGGGACTAGTCACGTATGGGCTGTGACAGCCCACAAGGGAGCTGTGTCGGAGGCCTCAGAACCCCATCCTTCTCAGGAGCAGCAGAGGCTGGAGGCAAAGTCTGAGGTGACCTCAGCTGGGTAGGGAGCAGGCAGATGGACAAATGGTTCCAGCTTCCACAATATGGCCGCTGGGAACCACTGGACTGACCAGAGGGCCTTGGTGGGAAAGGCTGATAGAAACAGAGGCAGGGGAGCCCATAGACCCGGGCAGCTGGGCCTCCGCTCTGAACTCTATTATATAGAATTCCCCTATGCCTTCCTCCAGCCCCACTCCTCCCTACAAGGTGAGGTGTATATGGGGCGAAGGGACATGACCACCTGGAGTCCAAGCTTGTCATTCTAGATCATACCCCAGGCACTGGGATCTGGAATTCCCTGTCCAAAAGGTCCTGAGCCCACTCCCAGGACCTGGGTCCTTGCTCCCAGTGGACTGTGCTGCAGGTGTGTACAACCCTAGGCCTGAGGGGTGGACAAGGAGCTGTTTGGGGAGGTGGAGAGGGAGGTCCTGGGAGCTTGAACTTTGAGCCTTAGTCCACAGGTCTGCACACAAGGACTCTTGCGGTAAGGAGGAAGCAGGTGGGGAGAGAAGGAGGAACCTGGCAGGTGGGCTGCCATTTGAGCTCTTGTCCTAGGCTATAAATGTTAGGGGTGGGCTTCCCCATAGAGGGACCATTGCCAAGGAAATCCCACGGTGGTAGTTAGAAGCTTTGATCCAGTGATGGGCCAGTTTTGCTTGCAGAGTCCCAGACCTACGCATGGAAATTCATATTCCTGGGTCATGGGATGAGCATGTTTAACAAAGACCAGAGGCTGTGCTGGGAGCTTTGTGTCCAGAACCCTGTTTAATTCTCATGACAATTCTGCCAGGGAAGTAGCTGGGAGGGAACTGAGGCTGGTGAGGAGACTTGCCTATGACCCTACAGCAGCTGTACAACAGAGCTGGGACAGGTCAGCACAACATGCTATCTCCTTGTACTTTTCTGCCCTTCTCACCCCAAACAACCCTCCAAAGCCCCACAACCTTGGAAAGAGATAATAGACACATAGAATTTGGGTTAGAATTTCTAAATTTCTTTTGGACAGACCCTACTTTGCCCCAGGGAAATGAAACATAGAATTCAATCATGAAACAAAAGTTCTCTTCTCTGTGGAAGAGGATGTGACCTGGTGAGGGCCCCTAATCACTGCTGACTCTGGGGCCTCTCTCAGGCCCCCCCGCAGGATTTGTTACCATCCAGTCACTGATGGCTCCCATGCTGGTCTCTCAAGGCCAGGTCTCTTGGCTCCAAAGTCAGTCAAGTGTTCTCAAGCTGGTCAGAGCCTCCCGCCTGCCCCCTTGCTCCACACTCACGGCCCATCATCTTCTTCCTCACACCCATACCTGCCGGTCTTTAGGCACTGCCACCATCCCAGTCCCAAATCAACCACCTGAGTGGAGTGTCTATGGCCATCCTTACCTCTACCTCTCCAGCCACATCCGATCCATCGGCCACCATCCTGCCACGTCTACTTCCTTAATAGCCATGAATCTGTCCCCACCTTCCACTGACCTTGCATCTCCCCTTGTTCAGGCCTCATCATCTCTTAAAAGGACCACTGGTCTCTCCTAGCCAGTGAATGTATGGCCTCTAGAGTTGTGTCTAGGAAGACAAGGGACATGTCATGCCTCTGTTCAGACTCTTTAGTGGCTTCTGTCCCAGTGCCCTTTGACTAAAAGCCAAGCTCTTTCATACCCTCCAGCGACACTAAGGGGCTTTGTAAGTCCCCACCCCATCCTTTGCTAGTTTTCACCTCTGTGTCTTTCCTGCTGCTGTTCCTCTTTCCCTTTGGCTTCCTGGCTAACTGCTACTTCTTTAGATTCCAACCAGCATGGCGTCCTCTGGGAAGCAGCCCCTGCTGCCCCCCAAGCTAAGTTAGGCCCCCTACTCTGGGCTCCACGCTCGCTCCTGCTGCACTTGCCACCTGCAGTAATATTAGCTGATAGTTATTGAGTGCTAACTCCATCTATTTTTCCTTTTTGACCCATTTAACCCTCAACACCACCCTATGAGGCAGGTTCTATGATCATCTCCATTTTTCAGATGGGAAACAGGTTAAGTAAATTGCCTGGGGTCACACTACTTGGGGATTTGAGCAGGGTCGAGGGGCCGAGCTGGCTCCAGAAAGCTGGCCTTTAATCCTGAGATGCGGCCTCCTGCCGCATTGGGTGGACATTTGAGGTGGCGGGGAGTTCCTCTCTAGAATGTGAGATCCTGGAGGGCAGAGTGGCTTCTGACACATCAGGATAAGCCCAGCAGCCAGACGCCGGCAAGGGTAGGTGCCCGACGCCTAGCGCTCCTGCCCTGGTCTCCGGCCCCTGGGGGACTGTGAGGGCCCCCGGCGGCGGGGGTCTGGGGCAGCCCAGCTGGGGCGGGCTTGGGGCCAGATGGGCTGCGTGGCTGCAGGGAGGCCAGGGCGGCCAGTCGGGGCCGCGCGTTGCCATGGGGACGGGGGCGGCGGCCCCGCCCCGGCGGGCGGGGGAGCAGGTGGCGGGACGGTGAACTGGCTGGGGGAGGGGCCGGAAGGGGCCCGCAGAGGCCCGGCCGGCCGGGCGCGCCCCTAGCTGCTCTTTCTCCTCCCGGCCTCCGGGCTTCCGCTGCTCCTTTGGCGACTTGGGCTCTGCCGAGTAGCTGGGGGTCCCCCTTTGACCAGGGGACCAGGGCTCCAGTCCAGGTTTCAGCTCTCAGTCTCTGTGCATTTCGGGCAAATCATTGCTTTCAACATTCCCCTCCCAACCTCAGTTTCCTTGCCTGTGAAATGGAGGAGTTGGACCAGATTTTCATGGACACTTCCGTCCTCACTACTTTTTATGTGGCTCTAGGAAGGGATTGGGACGATTCAGGGCTGGGTAGTTTTCCATCCTTTTCTGCATGTTCGCATCAAATGATGCCCATCATAAGACCCCAGACCAAGGAATGTCAGAGCTAGAAGAGTTGGTAGAGTCTCTGAACTCAACGTCTCCATTATATAGAGCAGGCAGCAGCTGCCCACAGATGGTGGGGGACCTGTCCGGGGTCACACTAGGAGTTGGAGGCCGAGGCAGGATGAGAAACCAGGTCTTAGCCTCCCAGTGCTCCACCCATAACCTCCTGCCTTGGAGCCAAAACTCGGTGTGAGAGTGGGGGGAGGGGCAGGTTGCTGTGGGAAGAAAACAAACACCCCTGCTCTCTGTTCTGCACGCTCCAGCTGCCAAGATGGCAGGAAGGCTGCCTGAGAGTGCAGACCTGAGGGAGGGGCTTCTTGCCTGCCACAGAGACGGTCGTTGGTGTCCTGCCACTACCCATACCCTCATGGTCTCCATCCAGGACTGCTGCACAGCTCTGTTCCATGTCCCCGCCTCAGGAAAGGAGGTGTGGAGGTTGTGGCCTCCTTCCAGCCACCCCACCCCCAGTAAATGAAAAGCTGGGACCCCCCCACCAGGCAGTCTTGGCCCAGAGCTGGGCCTCCTGCCCTCCCCAGCCCCCCCCCAGCCCCCAACCCTCTGGGAGGCCCTGCTTCCCTCAGGAAAGAAGAGCCCCTCTCTCCTTCCTCCTGTAGGACCCGTTTCTGAGCTCCCCAAGCCTCAGCCCTGGAGTGGGGCTGTCTGAGAGGGCTGGCTTGCTTCTCTCCCCTCAGGCAGGAGTCACTAGGGACTGGCCGGCTCTGGTTCCCAACTAATGGTGGTGGGAGGTGGTTCTGGCTAGGGGTGGAGGTGGAGGGGAGCAGGGCAGAGGCAGGGTCTGCGCCTTTAAGGTACAGCTTGCTGCTGGAGTGCCACACACACACACACACACACACATACGCACACCACAGTCTCTCTTGCACATAGTCACGCAGTCACACAGCCACACACACACTCCCAGGCTCTGTTCTCTCCCTCTTTCCCTCTCTCTCTCCCTCTCTGTCACCCTCTCTCTCTACACACACATAACACACACACTCCCAGGCTCTGTTCTCTCTCCCTCCAGCTCCCTCTCTCCGCACAGACATACACACTCAGTCACACACAAAGGCATCCACACTTCCCCCCCTTCCTCTCTCCCCAAGGTCTAGTTTTGAATAACACGGGCTGGGCTCGGGGAGGAAGGGCAAGGGCAAGGAGTCCTGACCTAGAAAATGGGCCCTGCCTCCTTCTGTCCCTCCCTGGCCCAGGAGAGGGGGTTTATTTTCCAATTTGGTATCACTGCCCTGGGTCAAGGCTGCAGGGAGAAATGAAGGAGCCGGGCAGGGTGGGGATCAGGCTCTTGGAGAGGGAGGGAAGGGGGCTGCTTGGCCCTGGGCCCAGCCTGTTGGCTATAAACCCAGGAATCAGAGGGGAGCCTCCCCCTTCTTCCCCTCCTCACTCAAGGCGGGACTCACTTCTAGCACAAAGGAAGCAGGTTTAGGAACAAAAGTAATTGGATGGCTTAGCCATAGGTAAATGGACCAGTTGGCCTTTGACTTATGAGGAAAGGGTCCTTGACCCTTGTTGGGTCATTTTACATCTTTAGTCAAATCTAGACTAGAATTGTGCCCAAAGCTCTGGGGTGAGAAGTCCTTTATTCTTCTTAACCAGAATTCCTCTTGCTGTAGTTCCATATAAGCGGAGAGTACTCTCCCTAGGTAACGCTCAGCTTTTTCATCTCAATTTCCTCACTGTTTATGGGGAACTCCTATTTATCCTTCAAAGCCCTAATCAAAAGTCCCCTCAAGTAGAGAGCTTTCCCTGCTTCAGTCCCTTGGGCAGAATGAGTTCCTTTTTCCTCTAGGTATCCAGGCTTTCTGCACTTTCTATAGTTCTAACACTTCTTGTAATTTATATATGTATGTTTATAATTTAACAAGCAAGTGTGTACTTGACCTGTGGATGTTGTTCTTCTCACATTAACTCATTTATTCACCATGCCCTGTCTTCCTCTGTGGTGGGGATTAGGGTCCCCCTTTAACAATACTCTGGCTGAGCTAAATCAGTTGAACAGCTCAACAGGATTTGAACACACAGCTACCTTGTGTTAGATCTTGGCCTTTCCCCTGCCTCTCACTATTCTTCACAGGCAGCTTTCCCTTCAGGAGATTCAACAGAGGAAAAGGAAGCCCAGGAAATGTCTCACAGGGATTGGAACTGATGTCACCACTGTGCATACTAAAATATACCCTCTTTGATTCATCAAAGCTTTATTGAGTATCTGTTTGTACAGACCCTGTGCTGGGTGCTGGGATGTAGAGACAGCTTAGGCACTGTCTCCTCATCTGTGGAGACAGTAGGCACACAAACAGGCAATGATGACCTAGGGTCCCTGGGATGCGAAGGAAACTGGAATCCCACAGGAGGCTCTGGCTTGGATTGGGAGGGACTGGGGAGACAGAGAAAGGGCTCCCCAGAAAGGGAGTAGGAATCAGCCAGGTCAACGTGGCACACAGAAAGTTTGGGGATGACATGGAAGTCTTGAGTGCCACACAAGGGGCTTTGCCTTTATCGGGAAGAAAGGGGTCCTCACAGGTCTTTGACTCCACTGGTCCTACTCGCCAGTCAGCTGCAAGGTCAGACATTCTGCTAAGGGCCCTCCAGACAGCTGCTTTAACTCTAGGGGTGTGGGAGTCCTGGAGTTCCCTCCCTAGAGCTCCCCCAGAATCAGGAGAAGGAAGCTGACAATGGCTCAGGATTGGCTACCCCAGCTTGGGGTTCCTTATCCTCACCTTCACGGAGAACATGGCCAGAGTGTTGCAGCTGGCATTGAAGTTTACTGTGGGAAATTCCTTGGTGACTAGAGTTGATTCCATAGTGAAATTCCCACCTTCTCCCTCTTTTTAAAAAAGATGAAACCCAGCACCAAGACGCTAAGTCAGTTTCCTAGAAAAATGGCTGATGTTAGGACTGAAGAGTCAGAGGTGCGCCCCACCCCCACCCCACATCTCTTAAGTCCTGTCGTTAGTACATCCTCCATGATTTTTGCTGTATCTTCTTACTTCATCTGCTTAGTGTTTTTCTTTAAATTAACTCACTTTTACAAAACTTTAACAAAATAAACTGTATTTGTACTCTAAATGTGTTGGCTTTCTGAAAACAGAAGGTAACTATAAGAATAAATTTGATGAAAACAAAGCAATTCTAGCTTAGATTACTTTTCCTTGCTAAGAGGCCCCTCTCTTTACTATGAAGCGAGATTAGCAAGTATCAAGAGAGGCATCAAAGAGATCTTAGCTTTAAAGTGGGCTTTTCTCCTTCTCTTTAACTTAGTCAGGCAAGAACCAAAGGATAATAACTTTCCCAAGATGAGCTGGGGTTCCATGGTCTGTGGCCAGGTCTGGGCCCTCCCATCCCACTGGGTGGACCAGACCCACACTTTGGAAGACCCTACTCCAGTCCAAGCCCTTTGGGCCAGAGAGAGGAGGAGAGGTATCTAAGGTCATTCAGAAAGGGAGTAGCCAACTGGAGCCAGAGACCCAGGATTCTGATCCAGGGTCGGGCTGGCCTGGGGGGAGAGCTGAGAGACCTGGTACAGGGAAGTAAGCCCAGGGCTGTGGGACTGCAGAGGCCCAGGTCTGCTACTGCCTACCTAGATGTCCCCGAGCATGTGCCAGCGTCGCACAGAGCCTCGGGTTCCTCGTCCGCATGGTAGGACCCTTTCCCTCCTGTGCTCTAGTCCTAGATTATCATGATTACTTCCAGAAGATATCAACCCCCCGCAGGTCCCCCCCATAGTTTACAGGGCAGAGTCCTAACTCCCTTACAAACACTCCCCCCCAACACACACACCGTGGTCTAGCCCCTGACTCCTCCTCCAGCTCATCCCCTTCCAGTTCAGCCACAGCCATCTGAGGCGAAGCACAGCGCCTGGACGGTCGCAGTCACACCATCGATATTTGTTGAATGAGTGAATCAATGAATACTTTGCCACATGCTCCGTGCTGTCTCATCTCAGCATCAGCTGTTTTCTTTGCTTGGAATACCCTTTTTTCCTGTCTTGGTCTCCAAACTTTGATTCATTTCTTAAAACCCTGCTTAGACACACCCCTCTTCTAAGAAGCATTCCCTGAAATTTCCCAGAAGAGTGCATCACCCATTAATTCAACAAATATCTATGGAGTGCTTCCTCTGGGCCAGGCATGATGCTAGGGGCTAGGGACACAGTATGAATAGGACAGATAAGACTCCTTCCTTCCTGAATCTTCCATTCTCCTCTGAGCCTCCAGAGCCTGGCTCTCGGTGCTGCTCTCACACTGGCCATGTGGCATAGCAGTTATTTGTGACTGGACTGTGCATGAGCTCTCAGCTTCTCTCATCTTGGGCCCTCAGCCCTCAGCTTGCCCTGCGGTAGGTTGCATCATCAGCTACCAGGTACCCTTCCCCGCTCCCAGAACTGGAATTTGTAAAACAATGCAAGCATGAACAGAAGCAAAGCTGGCCACCACTTCCGCAGCCCACGAGAGCCTACTGGGTGCCAGGCACCTGGCCCACGTTCTCCACCCCCTGGACGGCACACTGTATGTTGTAACCGTGAACTGGGACCCAAACCGGTCCTGATGGGCCTGGCTTCTTCCCCAGCGGGCCCCTCACCCTACAGGAGCCTCTTCCCAAGGCCAGATTCCAGGAGCCTCCTCTTTCCGAGCCCTGCCCTGCACACCCCCAACCCCCCTCTAGCACTGGCCTGGCTTCCTGGAATTTGTCCTCCTAATTGAAACCAAACACCGGGGCTCCTCAGGGCTGTGCCCCAGAGGCCCCGGTGGGTTTCTCTTTCCCTCCCTCCTCCCTTCCTCAGCTGGGGGCGGGGTGCTCAGCCCTAGGCAGCCTCTCGGGGAGGCACTTCCCCTGCACAGGGTGTGGGGCAGGGGCCCTCCCCACTGCTAGC
This sequence comes from Camelus dromedarius, assembly GCF_036321535.1. Lineage (NCBI taxonomy): Eukaryota > Metazoa > Chordata > Mammalia > Artiodactyla > Camelidae > Camelus > Camelus dromedarius. The sequence goes on along the minus strand of NC_087449.1, from coordinate 31,746,699 downwards.
GTGGGAGTTAAACTCAGCCCTCACAGGCTGGAGACCCAGTGGGAGAAGGACGAGGAAGTGAGTAAAGGGAGGGAGTGAAGAGCAGTCAGCCAGGACAGTGCCCAGAAAGCCCTGCCTGAGCCCTGTCTTAGGTCAAAGGTCTGGGAATTGGAGGGAGCATTAGTGAAAGTCAGACCTGCCATGTGACCTTGGGGCTTGGGCAAGTCACTGCACCTCTCCAAGCTTCAAGTTCCTCATCTGTACAAAAATGGGGACATACGGAACTCATCTCACAGGATAAGGAGAAAATCAAACAAGATAACCTACACCAGTACCGTAGTACTCGGTGGGACCCAGCCCCGTCACTGTTCTGGGCAGTACGTCTGTTCAGCTGCTTCGGGGAAGGCAGGTTTGAGGATGTGTGGGGTTGTGGAAGGAGGTAGTTGGAAGGTCGCTCAGGGTCAATGAATGTTTGTGGAACGAAGAGATTCATTCAACTTTCAACAAACATTCACAGAGGTCCCCCCTTCACCAAGCCCTGGGACACCCAGCCCTGGGACACCCAGCCCTGGGACACCGCTGTGAGGAAGTAAGGTACTGCCCTCAGCCCTCAGCCCCTCAGCCCTGCGGGGGTGGTCGTGGGGAGGATGGGCAGATGGTCACACCCATCAAAGGCGATGACAGCACAGACTGCTCCATGCTGTGACTAGGAAGCAGTGGGGCTGCAGGAGCCCCTAGGAAGACTCACACAGTCTAGGGCAGGGGATGGCTTCCAGAAAAAGTGCCTGGGCGAGAGCCAAGTGAGGTCTGAATGTACGCCTTACCTTCCTTTAGACATTTACTTCTGCCAGCACTTGACCAGGTGCTGTGCAAGGACACAGCCATGCCGGCAAGCCTAAACTCAGCACCATCAGATGAGGGGTGCTACCTAAACCTTGGCCTCTAGCTCTGTGTTTCCCCCCATTGGCACCCCCACCACATCATCATTCTAACCGCTGGTTTCCGTCTGTGCTCCTTGCTTCGCTGTCTCACAGACACATCATGCAAGTCACAAATGTGAGGCACATCTGTACTTTTAAATTCTTTAGTAGCCATGTTGTAAAAAGTAAAAAGAAACAGATGGAATTACTTTTACTAATCTATTTTATTAAACCCAAGACATCAAAAATATGATAAGCATGGAATCAACATAAACATATTAATGAGCTGTTCTACACTATTATTATTTTTTGTACTAAGTCTTTGAAAGCCTGGTGTGTATTTTGCACTTACTGCACACCTCAATTTTAATAAGCCACATTTCATGGGCTCAGTTGGTTTGTGTGGTGAGTGGTTACCACTGTGAACATGGCAGCTCTAGAATGTGGGTTCCTCTCGGGCAGGGACCCTGGACTTTTCATCTCTTTCTTCAATGCGGAGAGGGGTTGTCCTAGGTGGAGGGCACAGCATGATCCAAGACACAGGCATGAAAAAACAAAAGTCTGTTCGGGGAACTGCAAGCCATTTGGTGTGGCTGCGGTGTGAGGTAAATCCGCCAGGAGGAGTGGGCAATGGGACCGCACTGAGTCTGTACTAGATGGAGAAAGGCCTTGAATACTGTGCTAAGGAATTTTGGTCACGTGGGCAACTCAGGTCATCGTTTATTTATAAGCAGAGGCATGTCATATTCAGGTTAAGGGTTTAAAAAGAGCCCTCTGGTAGGCAGCACTGGGGAGAACTTGGATAGGACTAATTAGGAGGCAGGGAGACCAGCCAGGATGCAGATGCTACCATACAGGTGAGTGTTGAGGAGGCAGTGGGGATGGGGAGGTGGGACTGACCGGAGACACAGTAAGAAGGTTGAATGTAAGGTCTTGGGGGCTGACTAACTGGAGGGGGCATGAGAAATAAAATAAGTCCTAAGTTTTTAACTTGTGGTGCCAGTTTTCTGAGCCAGGATATGGGAGGAAGGGGAGGAGGAGCAGGTCTGTCGAGGACAACATCAAGAGTTCAATCCTGGTACCTACTGGCTTTGAAATACTAGCAGGACAGCTTGGTAGACAGGAGCAGTGAGTGGTTAGGGTACACTGTGCTTGCTTTCACAAGTGGTAGTGAGTTCCTTGGCACATGAGGCATTCAAGCAGGGGCTGGACAGATGCTAGCCTGCGATACTGTAGAGGGCTTACGTGCATCCCAGGTGAGCTGGGCCTGGTGACCCTGTATTTGTCTGTGGAAGACACTATCTATTAGAGCTTGGGCATGTCTATAGTTTGGGGATCTTTGTGGTTTTTGTTTTTGGACCTTGGGCCACAACTGGAACTGGGGGCAGGATACAGTCATGTTGGCAGCTTAGGGGCAGAGGTTCCATCCCAACAGACCATGAGGGAAGATAGCCCTGAGGCCCTGTTGGATTCATATCTTAGAACCAGAGAGCGGAGAGCGAGACTTCAACCAGCTTCCCCTCCCCTCCTTGATTTGATTTTCGGGAAAACTGAAGGCCTTGCCCAAGGTCACACAGCAGGTCATGACACATCAGATCTGAGAGGTGGGTGGTTCATGCTGGATCCTGGTACTGCCTCCCAAATCCCAAATGTTCATAGCATCTACATCTCCTTGCCTTTCCTTGGCACAAGAGATGTTCTTTAACACATGTGGTAAGGGATCCTGGTCCCTTTTAATTAGAAGGATACAAAGAGAGAAGTCAGACAGCCGCCCCCACCCACGGTTGGGAGAGTAAATGCTCCCCAAATTACACAGCAGATGCCAGGACTCCGGCAACAAGACCCAGCTTGATAGCTTTGTGGTAACCTCAGCCAGCACAATTTTATTTTTATGTTTTAACTCCTTGGTGATATATAGACCTCTCAGGCAGGAGAAATGGCATCCAGAAATTCTGCCTTGAAAAAAAATTTTTTTGAACTTGCGCAACATGCGCCCAGTTTAATTAGACCTTTTGTCAGGATGCTTGCTCTGCCCTGGGCTGGGTGAGAAAACTATTTCTTTCCTGTGAGGTGGGCATAGTGCAAATTACCTGAGAAGGACGCAAAAAACATGGGGTGGTGTGCTAGTTGGGCCTCCGTCTTACTATTGGACCCCTGACTGGCCTCTGTTCCTCTTGGGGTCTCTGGGTCCCAAATGATAAGTCCCCAGACAGAGAACTTGATGGGCAATTATATGTGTGTCCTCTGGGGTCTCTGTTTTTCTACTTTTAAAATTTCGGTCTAAGATGCCTGTTCTATAGGAGTTCCTGCATTTCATCTCTACACCCTTCAAATCTCTATTCCCATACAGGCCTGCTATTCAGAACTGGAACCGGAATGTTTCGAAGTGAAGCTCACCTCTAACCCCTCCCACGCCCTCATCACCACGTGTGAAAGGTAGGAGGCCACCCGTATCCTTTTCTCTCTAGCCACACTGACTGCCTTACGACGCCTGTATGCCTGTATCATTGCACCTCTCTCTCGTCTCCCTCATTCAGATTAGTTTTTCATGGCTCAGCTCTGCTCTCTCATTTCCTGGATGAGAAAACTTGAGGGGCAAGCCCCTCCCCGTTGTCCGAGGACTAAAGCTCCAGCTCTTGCACCTTCAAGGCATGGCGCCCTAAGAACTAGCCCCTGGCCACTTTGCAACCATTCCTCTGTCCCTGGTATGTGTTCTACTCGCCATTTGTTCAATGTGCAAATATTTGTTGAGCCCTTACTATGTGCCAGCAATTGTGTTGGGCACCCAGGAAATAGTTGATGCACAAGTGCCCAGAAACCAAGTGTGTTTGGAGAGCTCAGGGGTTTGGGGGCTCTGAGGAGGGGCACGGAACTGAGAGAGGGACTGGGCTGTGGCCAGCTCCTTTCTCACTGGTTTCCTGTTTACTATTAACAGCTGCCCATCCCGCCTAGCACACAAACGCCCAAGCGAACCTTGGTATGTTTTCAGACCAGCAGCAGCTCAATCAGGCTACCCGAAATTTGTCTTCAGCTGCCTTGAAAATCTGCAAAAGAACCCCCTTTAATCCCTCCCTTCTTACCCCATGTACTCCCCAACTTCTGCCTTCCTCCCCTCCTTTGAGGACATATGGCCCCTTGAAGTTTTTGTTTGCTTGCAGGGAGACCAAAAAAAAAAAAAAAAAAAAAAGAAAGAAAGAAAAGAAAAGAAAAAACCAAACCCAAACCCAGCTTCAGTGTGGAGAGTTTTTCCTTTTTTCTTTTTTATTAAGCGTCAAGAGACAAAGCAATCTGCTTGCAGATACTATACGTGCATAATTAATAAAATCTCATTATTTATTTATAAAAAGACACACGAGGAACTGGAGAATTAGGGCTATCCCCATTATATATGAAGAGAGAGAGAAAAAGAGTGAGAGCGAGGCAAATACTTTTTGAGCGTTAGAGCCTTTCAGAGAAGTGAATCTCTCAGTATGCAATGAATAAAAAGGCATCTACTCCTCATCGAAGTGGTGTTCTGAGCTCAGGAGGCATCAGAAAGCAGAAACCCGATTCAGCTTGAAAAAGGAACGGGACCAGCTCGGTGCTCGCAGTGCCCAGGATGCCGGCTTTGGGTAGTTGGCAGGAGAGCAGGAAGCACTGTGGAGGGCCTGGCGGGGGTTGGGGGTGGGGGAAGAGGAGCCAGTCGGGGGCTTCTCTAAAGCAGGGGGACTTGGGCACAGGATCCCTGGTAGGTTGGGGAGAAGCAGACACGGTCACCCCATGGGCACCACATAAATAACCCAGAAGCCGCCTGAGGGGAACCCCTAGTTCCTTTGGTCCATTACGAAGCAGGTAACATTAACGGGAGGTTTTTTTTTTTTTTTTTTTTTTTTCTAAATGCCAGCTCTGCCCTTGGACCTCTGCATGCCAGATGCCCGGCCAGGGCCGCCAATAGCAATAGCCCAACTTATTATGTAACAGTCCCTGCGGCCAGACAGGCAGGGGTCAGAGCCTCCCAGGCTTCTTGAGTTGGGGTGGACCTTCGCTCTCCCGGTTCTCTCTCTCCTCTCATTTTTTCTTGAGACATGCTTTAAAATAGAAAACAGGCTTGTGCAGGAACCAACCTCATAGAAAGGGGTAGTCTGGAGGGATTCTCCCCCCCACTCAAGTGCAAGCAAGTCAGGAGCAGAACGCTGGGCCTTCCCGGGGCGGTGGGCTCCGGGAGGAGGGCGGGGAGAAGGGCTGGGGAGGGGGTCGGCCTGGGCAGCAGCCCCCGCAGGGTTACCCAGGCGCGTGCAGGGAAACGTCTCAGCAATTCCAGCGCCCGAGCGGAGCGCGCGGGGGGGTGGGGGCGCGCGGCGCGGGGCACCTTGAAACCGCCGGCGGCCGCGCGCTGATTGGCCGAGCCGCCGCCTCGGCGTTCCAGCCAGGCGCCCCTCCCCCCGCGCCGTCCACCCCGGAAGGAATTTCCTCCTCTGGTGGCCGCTATTGTTGTCCGCCTTCGCTGTTTGGGTCGCATCGTGTAACCATAGTATCCAAACTGTGTCCGCGCGGGGCCCCAGCCTGGGACCCCTGTGCCCCCAGCCCCTCCAAGTCACCCCCCCCACTTTTTTTTTTTTTTGCAGCCTACTTATCATGACTTCATCGGACTCCGGGGAGCAGGAGAGGGGGATGGGGCGGGGGGGGGGAGCTGGCCCGCTCCTGGCCGCCCTTACTTCGAGATGTTTTCAATTATAATTTTTTAAAAAGTCTGCTTTGCGGGTTCGGGGCTTTTAAATTCTTCGTATTCCCCCCTCCCTACGCACACACCTCCATTAAACCTTTGGACCAAACTTGAATGGGGTTTTCCCTCGACTTCCCTTTTACTGTCTTAACTCCAGACCCTGACTTTGCTGCTCACAGCTGGGGGTGGAGGGACTTATAAGCAGAAGTCACTCCCCAAGCTCAGCCCCTCAAATCCCGGCTGTGTCTCGGTCCCTGGGCCTAGTGTTGAGCTGGGGAAAGCGAGACTGGTGGGGTCGGGAACATCGGACCTTTGCAGCCTGCACCCTCTGCCCCGGGGCGCTTCCTAGCGGGGTTGGGGGATTCCCTAAGCGATGGATCTGGGGGAGGAGGTGCAGGATGGATGCCGCCAACCCCTTATCAAAGGGATAAGGGTGTGACGGGGGAAGCAGATGACAGGTTCTTGGGAAAACAAGTCCCCTCGCCCCTCAGATTCTCCCTCGGATCTCTGAGTGCCGAGACATCCTAGTCCGCGTGAGCAGCCTGAGGCCAATACCTGCCCCCGACTCCTGCGGAAAAAAACAAAAATAAAAGCCCTGTCCTCGCGAAGTGTATTCTGCTGGGAGAGGTGGGGGAGCCAGCAGCAAGTCCGCACCGGGCGGGCTGCGAGCAGCGCGGGAGCCCCCGGGGCTGGGGTTGGCAGCGGGGGGCGGTGTGTGTGCCGGGGGTGTCAAACATTCCCAGAACTCAAGTATTCTCCCGGCGCCCGTTGGGGCGGGGGCAGGAGCGGCGGCGGCCCAAGTTCGGGGCAACACTGCCCCCTAGGGGCCACCGACGGAGGTTTGCAGCCGTGTCGGCGAGGGGCCTTGAGGTCGGAGCTGGTAGTACCTGGGCAAGGGTGGTAGTGATCTCCAGGTGATTGGTGACAGGCCTGAAGAGGACTTCCAAACGCCAGTTCTGGGTGGCGGGGCGATGTGATGGTGAGGTTTGTATGTTTGCTTTAGAAGTTAAAACTTTAACAGACGGTGGGTGCATCCTACAGGCTTCCAATGATGGACTGGACCTTTAAGATCAGTCCCCCTTTCGTGCAGTTGGGGAATTTGAGGCCTGGAGTGGGGTGCGATCTGTGCAGGGACATGCGTTTGCGCTTAATCCTGTTGGGTCCTGTGGCTTTTTTGAATTTACAGAGTCTTCCCTCATCCCTGACCTCAGTGGCTCCTTATAGAGAGGTTTATCAGAGGCAGTATAGGGCATTTTACAAATGAGAAATCAGAGAGGTCTTGTCTTGCTCAGTCATACAGCAGAGTAAGAACTGAAGTCTCCTGTCTTTCTGTCCAGCCCTCTATACCGTGGGGACTTTGGAAGACATGAAGCATAGGCTCAGCTGCTGGCCAGCCCTCCACTTAGGGGGCAGCTGTGGTGCTCTGGACCCATCCCTGTCAGACCAGGGTGGAGGTGGGTGCTCCAGGTTGAGCGGTCCAACAGAAGGATGTGGGTCTGCTGAAACCTGGGTTCTAGGCTCCTAAACTGTTGCTGTCTCGGGCCTCAGTTTCCCCATCTCTAAAATGCGGGGTTGTGGGGCAAGAGGATCTGGAAGGTATCTTGCATCTCCAGTGTCTGGTGATGCTGTACTGCCCCTCCTCCTCTTTTGCCTGTCACACCTTCTCTTCACCAGCTCTCCCTTGATCCTACGTTGGGGGTTGGCTGGGCTGGCTTCCTCTGCCTGCCCTTCCTCCCTCCCACCAGGGCTTCTGCAGCCACTCCTCCCCTCCCCTCCCCTCCTGGCAGGCGCAGAGTAGACTGCGGGAGGGAGCTGTGGGCAAGGAGCCAGCAGTGTCCAGTCAACCCCTTGGGAAAACGGGGTGTAGGGGGCACTGTCAGAGGCTGCAGCTTGGCGCATCAGGGGCAGGGTCCCTGGGGGTTATTCGTGTCCAGGGTAACTGGTGCCCAAGCTGGCTGCTAGCCTCATTCCTCTCTCCCTAGAGATGAGGGGAGCTGCACTGGGAGTCATTTTGACTCCTCCCTCTCCCTTACCGCCCACGAACAACCAGGGACCAAGTCTGGTCCTTTCTCTCCTTAAATATCTCTCCAGTCGTTCCCTTCTCTTCATCCCTGAGACACCACCCTAATCCGCCAGCCTGCTGGTCTCCAGAGGGCTCTAAATTGGCCCCTCCAAGCTGAGTTTTCTGAACCACAAAGCACATCCTCCCCTGCTTCAGTCCATGCCCTGCCATCCACGGCCCTGAGGATCAACCCCAGGCTGGTGAGACCCTCTGGGATCTGGGTCTTCCTAACTCACCAGTCTCATTTTGAGCCTCTCTGACACATGTTTTGTGTCCTAGTGATATTGCATGTGACTTCTGGAGCTTGCCATGCTCCCTGGGCTCGCACAGGCTGTCACTCTCAGGTCCTGCCAGGCTTTGGGGTTACTGAGGTGAACAAGGCCACCCTTCTCTGCAGAAAGCACATGGAAGCGTGGGCCTATAATGACTGCTGGCAGAATGGGGTCTTAAGAGAATGGGGGGAAATCAGGGAAGGCTCCCTGAAGGAAGTGATGCTTGAGTCCCAAGGGAGAAGTAGGAATTGTCCAGATACACAAAGGTAAATGGGGAAAACAGGCCAGGGAGAGGGACTGACATGAATAGGCAACGGCATGGGCAGGCACAAGTCGGGAGAGAGCGTGACCCTTAATGAAATAGTAGATGCTATAGCTGAAATGTAAGAGGAGAGGAGGTGGGGAGAGATGTAGCTGGAGAGGGAACCAGATCAAGGTGGTCCTTGGGTGCTGGCCTAAGGGGCTGTGATGTCTGTGTACAGTCCCTGGGGAGCCACGAGAGGGTTCTGAGCCCTAGGCTGGACTGCATGTTGGGAACACCCTCCATCTTGCACCCAGGCCCTGAGAATGCAGAAATGACTATTTACCCAGTCTACCTTCTTATTCTCTGCCTCATTCTAGAAAGGATCTAAAGAAGAATGAGATATGGTTCTTGGCTTCAAGGAGCTTGCAGACTGAGGTAGATAAAGAATACACTGGGTCGAGGCAGAATGAAGAAGGCACAGTGAGAACTTTCTAAAATACACACCTGGTGGTCCTGTCAATCCCTGCTCTAAACCTCTTCATTGGCTCTTGGGTGCCCTCAGGGGCAAGCCCTCTCCTTTGTGTGGCATTCAAGGCTGCTGTGGTCTGCCCTGCTGGCCTCTCCATCTCATCTCAGCTGAGGGCTTCACACTCCCATCCTGCAGCCAATTGAGGTATTTGTAGTTCCCCAAATACACCGTGTTCCCTCCAGCCATCAGGTCAGTACCCATCCTGATTGCTCTGCCTGGAACCCTATTCCCTAGCACCCAGGCCTCTCGCCCTTTCTTCGATGAACTGTTAGCTTTTTCAAGATGCTGCTCAGGCATTAATTATTCCCTCTAGGAAGCCCTCTTTGATCCCCAAAGCTGAACTGGGTTCCTCCTTTCAATCCCCATTGTCCCTTGTGCTTCCTTTTATCACAGCACCCATCCCAGTATAGTATAATAATCCATAGGAGCTAGCAGCCTCCATCTCTGATTTTCCCTGGGGTCTCCAGGTCATATATACCCGGAGCATGGAGTAGATGCTCATTTAAGTTCTTATGGCTGAAGACTGTGTACAAACTGCTCATGAAGAACAGTAGTAACAGACATTTCCTGTCTGCCTGCCAGGTGCCAGGCTCTGTGCTAGCCATGTGTCACATTACTGTTCCCTCTTACAGCAACCCTATAAGGTGGACATTACCCCATTTTGTAGATGGGGAAACTGACTCAGAGAGGGGAAATGACTATCAAAATGATGAAGGTATTTGTCAAAACTCAATGAATTTTTTGAAGTTAAGATCTGTACTTGTAAATTATACATCAATTATTAAAAATAAAAAAAAACCAGACAAGAAAACTACCAGAGCATATATTTCTTATGTCTGAAAAGACCCTAAGAAATTTTTTTCTTTGTTTTTTTGTTTGGTTTTTTATTATCACAAAGAGAAAAAAGGGGAAGATACAGTTGGTGAGTGGCAGGGCCATGTGGTCTGTCTCTAAGCCCTTGTTGGTCCGACATCGTTCTAGTCCACCGAGCCATCGGGAAACCCCAGGAAGACTTCCCAGGACAAGGTGGTTCCTACAGGATGCGGGGGTCCCACTGGCAGAGAAGGGCTGAGCAAAGGCATTCAAGGTGGGTGTGAAAGGCCACGGCGCATCAAGGCCGGAAGCTTGGCCTGATGTGATACCAGCATCAGAAGTATGTAGGGGAGTAATGGCGGATGAGGCTACCTGATGAGCTGGGTCCGACCGGAGAGGGCTTCGAACACCTGGGTAGAGCTGGACTTAGTGTGCAGGCAGTGGGAGCCATCGGCTAGAGAGTACTGACCTGAGCTTCCTTGGTAGAATCCATTCTTGGCGGAGGGGGGTAAGGCCTGTTGGTTGCTGGCTCATGTGAATTTGGATTTGGGTGGGCCAGAGCTGGCGGGAAGGAAGGGGGAGTCCTAGGGCATGGAGACACACAGAAGAAGGGCAGAGTCTAAAGAAGAAGCTGGGGTTTGAATGCCAGCATCTAGTGCATACCCCAAGACCACAGCACCGAGGGTACTGCAAGGCCGGGCTCATGGAGCTGAATCCAGAGTTCAGCAGAGCTGGGACTGGGGTGAAGGCAGGCAGGGCAGGGAGGAGGTGAACACCACGGCCAAGGCCTGGGACCAAAACCTGGCCCTTCTTCTCACTTCCACAGCAGTGTGACCTTGGACAACGTAACGACCTCTCTAAGCTTCAGTTTTCCCATCTGAAAAAAACAGTGCTGTAAATAGTACCCACCTCATAGAATATTCCAAAGATGAAATAAGGTGATACATACACAGCTCTGAATACTATGCCTAGCTTGCAGTTAATATGGAACATGTGTTGGGTTTTCCTTTTCTTCTCACCAGCCCCCAGTCTCAGTCCCCTCTCCCAGTCTCCTCTTTCTGTGAACACCCACTCTAGTGAATTCCATATATGACCCTGAATGTGCACGTATCTTTGTAAAATTTGCAAAGCTGTTTTGGGTGCTAGAGGTCTCATTCTGTATCTTTCATTTTTTACCCCCTACTCAACACGACTTGTTTGAAGATCTCTTTATTGCTCCCTATTACTCTACAGGTTCCCAAGGGCTCATCCACACCACGTTTTACTCATTCATTGCCCCGGTGATACATTGCCTCTTACAAATAATTCCTCGACAAAACACCCTTGTACACATCATGGACATGTCCCCCTGTGGACTGTATGAGGATTTCCCTGGCATGTCCGGGGATGCACCAGGGGTGCAACTGCTACCTTATGGGACACACACCTGCTTAATTTGACTAATTATTGTTAGGTTGCTTTCTAGGGTGACTGAACCACTTTGCACCCACCAGCACTGTGTGAGAGCCCCTACCTCCCGCATGCCCACCAGCACTTGGTATTACCCACCCTTCTAATTTTTGCCAGTATGTTGAAAATAAGGTGCCAACATTTTAATTTGTGCTTCTCGGATTGTTAGTGAGTATAAACAGCTCTTCATGCACTTGTCAGCCATCTGGGCTTCTCCTTCTGGGAACGGCTGATGTCCTTGGCACATTTTTCTGCTGGGTTTCCCGGTCGGTCTTCCTGTCCGGTGCTCCACAATCTGCACTGAGGACAGCCCACAGCAACTGCCTCAGAGCAGGTCTGTCCTTTGGGGATGGGGAAGTCAGGTCGGCTTGAAGGGCCTGAGGTCTGGCAAACTTCGATCCCTGGTGTCATTGACACTGAATTGCTGTCATTTCATAAGTCTTTCCTGAGTACTTACCCTGCATGGGCTCGAAGGATCCAGACGACTCAGGCTTCTCTTGCTCCTAAGGAGCGGTGAGGGAGGCAGACCAGGCAGAACAGAGCTATCCCAGAGATTCAGTGAGATGGTCCACGTAAAGCCCTTCCCCATTAGAGCCCCTGTCCCACTTGATGGTCCTGGCTTGGGTAATGGAGGAAAGATCCATCACCGCATCAAGGAATGCGCACCTACCTTCTAGGGAAGGCAGTTCTGAACTTGGAAGGCCCTTTGTTTGAGCCTCCAAAAGGATGACTGGGGCCAGGTTTAGGGCAAGGGGTTCTGAGAACTGCTTAGCTTACCTAGTAAACATTTGGGTGGGGGGTGGAGTTGTGAGGAAGGGGTAAGAAAGGGAGGAGGGTCAAAGAGGGGAGAGGAGAGATAGGGTGAAGTATGTAGAGTGAAGAGGCCCAAGGATAAATCTCAGTTATGAGCAGGGATGTCTAATATTCAATTTCAAGTCACTAGAGCTACTCCTTGGTCTCCTTAAATCCTCAGCAAAGCCCACCACGTCTTCATCTGCCTCAGGTGAGTGTTTTGTGGAAAGGGAGGCAGGGGTTGAGTTTCTGTTGAAGTCTCATGGCTTATGACAAAAATCAGCACCCACAGGCAGGGGAGATAGTCCAAAAATGAACAAATACAGTTAAAGCAGGGATTTGGGATCAGGGATGATCATGGAACGGTAAGTCAGCCCTTGGGGAATTTGCAGAAATGTGAAATGTGGAGGACTTAACTTCCAAGGGTGGTGGAGGGCGTGAGGCGATCTTACTCAAATCTAAGTGGGTTTTGCAGCAGATTATATTTTCCAGAAATGATGCCAATAATATCTCCCACCTCATATGCTCCTCTTTTAGTGTGACTTGAACCTCCTCCTATCAAATGAAGAGATGGAGGTCCATGTGTCCTTTCTTTGAATCTAGGTGGACCTTGATGACTGCCTTGACCGACAGAATGTGGTGGAAGTGACATTATTTTTATGACTAAGGCTAGGTCACAAAGATGCCAAGCATGTCCCGTTTTGTTCTTTTGGAGAGCTCATGGTGGTGCAGCTGCCATGACTACCCTAAAACGGCCATGCTGTGAGGAAGCCCAGACTCTCTACATGGAGAGATCATTTAGAGAAGTTGGGAGACTAAGAGAAGGGAGGGTGCTCAGCTGTCTCCCTGCTGCTCAGCACCAATGCTGTTCCATCTTCAGCTGCAGTCTGACTACAGCACGTGGGGGAGCCGGAGCCAGAAAAGCCCAGCTGTACCCTTTCCAAATTCCTTGCCCACAGAAATCATGAGATGGAAGAAAATGACTGCTGTTATTTTAAGCCAGGAAGGTTTGATATGATTGGTTGTGCAACAGTAGATAATCCAAATGGTTTCTACTTATTTTATTATTAATCTTTCCTGGTAGACTGTAGTTTTTGTTTTCAGCTCTATTCTCAGCTGTTAGCCTGGAATGTACTAAGCTCCACAGATATTTGTTGTCTAAATGAATGAAAGTTAACAGACCATATCAGCATGATGTTGGGAGAACCAAAGGGGTTGTGGGGGCCCAGAGGAGGCTCCTAACCCAGATTGGGAGAACTGGGAAGGCTTCCTGGAGGAAGTGATGCTGCTCTGAGTCCCTGGGAAAGGCTAGACACAGAGGAATATCTGTTCCTCATCTCTGGTGCTGCCTGTTTGTTCTGGGCCCAAAAGAGGCTTTCTGGCTTCATGTGCATACAATAGGCCCATCCCTGTGTCCGTTTTAGGGGTCCTCATCCCTCTCCCTGTTCCAGTTCTCTTTTCTCCCTCCCTCGCTGGGTCTCCAAGCTCACTCCTGCCTCCTCTGACTCTGGGTCTGGCTGGAGAAAATTAAGTCAATGGGGAGGGAGGAGTTGACAAATAGATGGTCTAGTAATTGAATTTTTTTTTTTTCTCTAGCCCTCTCTCCACCCCCTAGAGAGCAGGAGGAATTAGCTCTCTAGACAGTGGTTTTCCCTGCTTAGAAGCTCTGGTGTTGCATCCCCTTCCCTGACTAGACTAGTGGGCGTGGCAAGCAGGATCCTTCTTAGGAGCCTCTAGGCTAAATCCTGCACAGAGGAGGAAACCAGGCCCAGGGAGGGGAGGGCTTCTCTGCAGGACCTAGGTGGGTTAACATCTGAGGCAGGCCTAGAAGGGAAGGCACGTGGGGCCAGCCCTTGCACTGCCCCAGGAACACAGGAAACAGACACTGGGAAGGACTTGGTGTGTAGCAGGGACAGGCGTGGGAGGCTGCGGGAAACCTGGGGTGCCCGGTCTTTGGCAGACCCTTTCCCATAGGTTGGGGTTTCCTTGTCTGGGACAGGGTGGCATAGGTTGGTAGGGTGGCCAGCCTGCTGGGCACCCAGGAGGTGAGTTACCGTGCAGAACCTGGCCACCTGGCAGGTGTCTCTTCACATAGAGTACCATCTATGGGCAGAGGTGGACACTAGGGGTTGGTAGTGACCTTGGGCAGGGGGTTGGCAGGACTGGAAATAACCCAGCCACATACTCTAAATCTCACCATTCTGAAAAGTGGAGTGGCCTCAGGGATCTCACCGGGCCGTGGTGAGTTACAGAGGGCACCAGCTCTTAGAGGCCCTCCATGAATAGGGCCTGTTATGGCCTCACTGCAGAGATGAAGACACTGAGGCTCCAGGATGCCCCCAGCCTGGTTCTGAGTTGCAGGCTAGCAAATGGCAGCACTGGGATTCCAACCCTAGGCAGCCTGAGCTCCCAAGCCCTCTGTACACGCAGGCTACTCGGCTCCACTGGGGGAGGTGGCCGCCGAGTTGGGTGGCAGTCAGCCCCGCGGGCGTTCTGCCCCCACCCCGCCCCGTCCCCTCAGACCCAGCGAGGGTGGGCGCCGCGGCCCCGCCTCGCCGGCGACTGCGGCTGGCTGCGGGGCTCCAGGAGCGCTTGATTTATTAAGCTAATGTTCTAGCACATTTTCCCCATCCCGTAATGAGCTGTTTCCACCAGGGGGTGTCTGCAGAGCGGCTGCGGGCTTCCGCCGCTCCAGGAGGGAGTCAGGGCTGGCGGGTGGGCTGTGGGGGCCCCCTCTCCCTCCCCCCCACCCCCGCGTCTGGCCGCCCAGGGAGGGGTGAGGTTGGATAGTCTGGGTTGAAAAATCACCCTCCGGTGGGGGGCGTGCTGAGGGAAGGCGGGAGGCTGGTGCCGCCTGGGAGCAGTCCCATGTTTCTCCCTGGGCCTGGCCCAGCTTCCCAGCAACACCAGGGGCCTGAGGGGGAACCCTGGCCCCAACATTCTGGCCTGGTTCCTCCCTGGCTGGCCCCTTCCTCAAACTGCTGAGGATTCTGAGCTTAGCTTTTCTACTGTCTGCTTGTTACTCTGCAGAGCTGGCATTTCTGTGGCTTGATGTGACAGTTTTGTCCTTTGCAGCCAGACAGATCTAAGTTCAAAACCCAGCCCAGCCACCTGCTAACCCTGTAATCTAAGGGGGGAATCCCTGATCTCTCTGGGCCTCAGTTTCCCTTTTTAAAATGGGGATAAGAAGCCGTATTTTGTGGTGGTAACGCATGAAGAGTGGTGACAGAGGGCGATAAACCCTGCGGTGACCACCTGGCCTGCTAACCAGGGCAGACCTTCTGGGGCACCTACCTCCAACCTGGCATGTTGCGTGAGCAGCAGATGCCACAGTCCTGAGGTGGGCCCCCATGCTCAGGACGTGCCTGCTGCTGAGCCGGTACCACTGGCAGCTCAGAGCCTTTGCTTTCCTCACATGGGGCAGGCAGTGCTTGGTTTTTTGGCTTTAAAAAAACCCAATTCCTTTAAATTCCTCACCAAACTTGCAATCCCCCGGAGCCTGGACTCTGTGCCAGACTGGGGGACCTGCTCAGTAGTAAAACAGTTCCACTCAGCACTCATTCTTTGTTGTTGCTGTCTTTAATCTTTATTGCTGTTTTTTGTTTGTTTGTTTAGTATGTGCCTGGCATGCAGAAAGCACTCATCAAAGGGTAGCTATCACTGCTCTTCACATTGGAGAAGATGCTGTCCCACTGACCCTGTCCCCTGAGAGGGAAGATGGGGTGACTAGCGTGGATGTGTTGAGATTGATACCTTCTGGCATGCTGTGCAAGGCTCACTCCTCTTCTCCAAGAACTGTTACCCCCATTTACAGAGTAGGGCAGTTGAGAGAGTGGCCCCAGCATCCAGCACACAAGTGGCAGAGCAAAGACTTGACACCTAGTCTGCTGGACTCCCAAACCAGTGCTCCTGCCTCTCCTCACTAGAGGTCACTGAGGGAGCAGACCAGCTGAAGACAGGACAAAGGTGAGTTCCTCTCAGCTTCTCTTTTGAGGCAGGTTAACCAGCCTTGGGCTCTGGGTGAATATGATGGGATTTTGTGGACCTTTTTTTAGGAAGGGCTAAGTTTGGAGGAAGAGCCTTAGAGGGGCCAGCCCCACTGGGTACCTGCACCTCTTGTCTTGGTTTTTGTTTCTTGCTGAATTCAGAACTTTCTTGATTTCCCCCAAGAGAGCCAAACCACCCCAAAGCATTAATGGGCAAGGGGGATGGACTGAAGGTTAAGGCAGAGATGAGGCCATTTCTGTTCATGCTTTATAGCAAAGAACCTTACAGAGTCCATGTTAGATGTTCTGTTCTCCTGTGGCCCCGCTCTGCTGCCTGCCCAGTGGTCTGCCCTGTCCTGCCCTCTCACAGATGGCTCCCCGCCTTGCTGGCATCACTCACCTTCTCCAGCCTTGGTACATGCTGTTCCCTCCTTGACAGCTTCCCGCCACATGGCTGGTGCCTCGAGCGGTTAGTTCTTCCTCAGTCACTGCCGAATCCAGAGAAGCCCTCCAGCCACCCCCTGTCACCTTCCTGGTTTCGGCTGTCTTTGTAATCGTCATCTGCAGGGACCTGGTTGAGTACCTGTCCTCTTCTAGAATGGAAGCTCTGTGAGAGCAGGGACTTGGGCTGCCATGTGCCCTGGAGACCCCCCGGGAATGCAGTGGTGAGTAATCCACTTTAAGTTCCTTTCTTCTCAAGCTCACTTATGCCCCAGATCCTGGCTTAAATTTGCACACCTGAGTTTACCTCAGGACTCCAGGCCCTTTACAGCAATAGCATCCACTTTCCCCACTGTTGCTAATACTTGGTGTTTGCCCTTAACACGCCCTACCATGTGCTTTCCACATATTAACTTACTTAACCCTCACAATACCCCCTTGAGGTAGACACCATTATTATCTGCATGCCCGTTTTACAGATGCAGCAACTGAAGCCAGAGATAACAGGTCCAGTCTTACATCACCAGCGAGTGGCAGGGCTGGGCTTCAAATGGAGGTGGTTGGTTCTCTGGAACCCCGACCGCAGACTGCTTCTAGAAGCAGCATGGTGCTGTCGTCTGCCACTCAGCAGGCAGCCTCCCCAACAACCCATGAAACACAGACAAGCCCTTGGAACCTGCACCTTCACATGCCTGCTGCTCCCCAAATGGCTTTTCAGAGTATTTCTTCCAAACACATCTGATGTTTGTTCCAAACCATACATGTTTGGATGAGCAAACTTTCCTCCATCTTTTACACATTTAACAGAAACCAGAGTAAGAAGAAAAGGACCATGTTTAAGGAGATGGGAGCCTCTCCTGGAACCCAGTGCAGCTGGGTCTGGGGGAGGGGCAGGCGCAGCCTACAGAGGCGCCCGGAATCTTTCTGTGTCTCTGAGCCCCTCTTCTTTCCCTTCCTTGTGCCCCTCCCTTTCATCTGTCCTCTCCGGGCTCCAGGTGCAGGACAACCACCGCATCGCCCCAGGGCACTTACACCCCACTCAGTTCCCGGGGGAGGAGAGAGAATCTAATTGGCTGAGCTTGGACCAAGTGGGCCCATCCAGGCCCTGTCACCTGTGACGGGGAGAGGGTGTGAGGTACAAACACAGCTGGCTTGGCCTTGACCTGTGTGTGAAGGTGTCTTCAGAGGAGAGGGGTGGTGGTGAGCTGTGCAGGCAGCACTAAAAGTACCTGCTGTGGTCATGAAAATCCTGGAACGTTAAACCAAAGGACTTAACCTCGAAGGGATGAGGGTTTTAAACCAAGGAGTAGCAGAATCTGATTCACAGCTGAATGCTTGCTTTGGCTGCTGGAGGGTGGGGGTGGGCTGCAGGGAGACCGGTGAGGGGGCCATCACTCCTGGGTAAGGTGGGGCGGGCCTGGACGCGGGCACAGCACTCCTGAGGAGGAGGCAGTGGTGCACGCTGCCTCCTTCTCTGGGCCATTTTTACTTCTCCCCTCCTGGGCAGCTCTAAGACTCAGCCACTGACTCTGGGCCCTTATTCCACACCGGGCCCTGTGCTGGGTGCTGAGGCCCTGCTGTCAGGAGCTTGCTGCTGTGGGAGAGCCAGGTCATGGACTCATACCTTACTTAGACCCGGGAATTGATGTGTGAGGAAGGAGGCTCAGGTGAAGTGCTTTGGGAGATCCCAGGAGGCCAAAATTACTTGGGGTTGGGGCATGGGGGCGAGAGGGAAGATCTGGGCCATATTCTGCGGAGTTAGCATGAGGCAGGCCTGGAGGAACAGGTAGGAATTGAATGTGTGGAGTTATGGGTGAAGGGCTTTCCAGGGCGAAGGGCCAGCGCGGGCCCAGGCACGGGGCTGGGAGAGCATGAGGAGTGGCTGGCAGCTCCGTCAGTGGGGTGTGTGGAAGTGAGTAATGGGAGATGGAACTAGAGGAAGGCAGGAACCTGCCTTCGTGGAGCATTTCAAACGCCAAGCTAAGGGGTTTAGACTTCATGCTGTGGCAGTGAAGAGCCGTTGACTGTGAGGAGATAGTGATGTGGTCAGTGTTTTCCTTTGAGACTCCGACAGCATGGGTTCTACAAATTCAACCCGGAAGGCAAACACTCAGGCCTTCAGAGTGCCAGGGTCTGGGGGACACGCCGGTCCCTTGAAATTCCTCACTGAAATGCCCATCCCCTTATCCCAGGGCCTTTGGGAGCGGTTGATGAGACCAGGAGAAGTATGTGCAGGCACAGGGTGGCTGTGGCAGCTGCCACATGGCTGAGGGCTTGCAGAAGCTGCTGATGGCTGGAAGGTAATTAACAATTGTAATCACTCCTGTCATGACATCATTAAACTCCGATTGCACCGGCTGGGTAGCTGATGGATGGGCCCGGGAGTCACGGCTCGTGGGGAAGGCAGGACCATTCGTCAGCAGGCAGCAGATCAGCAGTGGGGGCCCAGGTCTCTACACGTGGGGTGCTCGTGGGCCCTGAGGTGCTGGCTGCTGTCCTGGGCCAGGTCAGGGCAGGTGAGGCTGGGTCCAGACTCTGGACAGGTCTCATGTTTGACAGTAGTTTTGCACTGGAAGATCTTGAGTAATTAGCCAGTGGAGGTGCCCCAGGGCTCTGCGGTGGGAGCCACGAGGGGACAGAGGTTGTGGGGCTCCAGGCATCCCCCTCCTTGCTTCAAACCTCTTTTTTCTTTCTAAATGGGAACTTTATTATTGTTGATTATATATTTGATTATATATAACTGTTGAGAAAGAAAGCCATGTGGAGGAAGCATGTCTTCCATGATCCCATTCCTTAGACATAATCATTGTTAAAAGTTTGGTTTATGTTCAGGTTTCCAAGGCCCCTGGAGCCACCATCCAGGTTCCTGCCAAGATTCCTCCCGTTCCATGTGCTATCCCGGTGACGTCCCAAGAAACCTCTGTGGCTTAAAAATAGTTTTGATGCTATTCCTTCCAGATATGGTCAACCTTAAGGAATAGAAAATTCCTACCCCTTCCCTATCAACCTGGAAATTGCTACCCCTCCCTGCCTCCCTGCCAGGGCTGGTTCCTAGGGTAACCTGCCGCTCTTTCATTTAGTAAGCTCGGGAACAAACTGTAAAGTCTTCCAGCTTCTGCTGATTCACTGTGTTGCCAAAAGCAGAAGCTGGACTAGAAGGCCCTTGTCTGCGTATTTACAGATGCTAGCTTGAGGCCTGGGTGGTGATGGGGGGCAGGTGGAGGGGAGAGGAGGAAGGGCTAAAGTGCTTGAAAAGGCAACAGGAATTGCGGTTGTGCATGGACAGCCAGGCAGAGGGGTGGAGGAAAACAAGGCCCAGGTGTGTGGGTGTGGGCTGCAGGAGTGTCTCCTCCTGTCTGCACTTCCCCTCATGGCCGAAGCTGAAGATGTGTTGGAATGAACACTCTTCTGGCCTCCCTCTCCACTCCTCTGGCTTGTTTCACAGGGGGAGGAAGGGGTGGGGTCAGTGACCCATTTGATTGGTAAGACTGTAGGGAGCCTGATGTCTGAGAGCTGGGTTGTCCTGGGGCAGAATCACTGCTTTAATGCACTGTCTTTGGAGTTAGGGGACAGCCCATTATCTAATGCTGTACATCAAATTATCTCATAACTAAGTCACATAAAGCGATCCTGTATCCTGCTCACGGATTCTGGGGATCACATTCTGGGAACTTCCTGTTCCCTGAATTCTTGGTACACATTACTAAATACCAATCTCATCAAGTTAGGGTGGACTGTGGTAGTGGAGGTGGGGGGGAGGGGTGTGTCGGGGCAGGACCAGAACTGAGGGAGCAGGCATCATGGACTGCCTCGAAGTGGACAGGGCTCCAGTTAACTTCCTATGGTAGTCAGTCTCCAAGATGGCCCGATGACCCACACCGCCTGTGCGGTTCCCTCCAGCACTGAATCAGGGAGGCCCTGTATGGCTGACAGTATAAGATGACAATGACGATGTGGCTCCCAAGACTGAATCACAACAGGCATTGGAGCTTCTGTGTGGGGTTCCTGGCTCTCCTGCTCTGGGGAAGCCAGCTGCCGGTCGGCTGGGCTGTCAGCACACTCGAGCAGCCTGTGGAGAAGCCCACGTGGGGCGGAGCTGAGGCCCTCGGCCAACAGCCAGCAACAACTAGCCAGTCATGGGAGTGGGTCACCTTCCTTGGGCCTGGTCAAGCCTTCAGGTGACTGCGGCTGCATCGAAGACCCAAAGGAGCTTCCCGAAATCTTGGCCCACAGAACTTGTGACCATAAAAAATTATTGTGTTGTGTCACTAAGTTTTGGTGTGATTTGTTCCACAGCATCTGATAGCTGATACCTCTTATCTCCAGATACTCCAGAGGAAGGAAGATGGGAAGACAGTCCTTGAGAGGGAGAGGGTGGGGAGGCAGACAAAGGGAGACAGAAAGACAGAGCTCTCCCACCCCATCAGGAAGCTTGGGGAGGAACCAGTCTGGAGCCCTTAAACATGGCACCCCCTGGTGCGGGGTTAATGTAAGAGGGTTTTGTAAAGTTTTCTACAGTGAGCATAATTAGGCAAAAGTTACATTATCAGAAGGCATATGTAGACACGACGAGGGTTTTCGACAGGAAACTCATTTTTGAGGTGTGGAATGTGTCTGATTTTTTAGATGCACAAGGAGGGAGTGAACTCTATTTCCATGACTCCCCTCCTGCCCTCCCTCACCAAGGAATCTAGTTTCCACCTCCTCTCAGCACAGAACCTGGCAGAGAAGAGAATGCCTTTGACTGAGAAGATGCCAGGGGCTGGGGAATTCACAAGACTTAAAAGAGGCTGGGGGACATCTGGGACTTGGTAGGGAGGGCAGGGTGCGGGGAGGGGAGAGGCCTGGATTTTAGGAGGGGGAGAGGGGTGAAAGCCAGACAGAAAAGAAAAGCATTTGAAAAAGCATTGTCAATCTGGCTGAACCCCTGACTCAGGCTCCCTGTACCCTAATTTTACAGAAGAATGGGGGGCATCTTTAGTTGTATTTTTCCATAAGCAGATCCTGAGACAAGGGTTCAAGTGCAAGGCTGTTTGAGAGATGAACCCAGGAAGCAGGGAGAGGATCAGGGGAGTGAGACAGGACAGGGAAGGCAGCCAGGAAAGGCGGATTATCAGAACAGTCACTACTATGGGCAGCTGGGTGGAGTAGGCCCCACCTTGTCACGGCACCACGGGGCCAGGAAGCTGCGTTTATCCTCCAGCTTCCACTAGTCGTTGGCTGGGGCTGCTCCTGGGCCCTCCTGGCCTGTCCCCACCACACCTGGGCAGAGAGAAGCCTGGGGAGAGTTGCGTTGCAGGATGTGGGCTTGTCCTGGAGCAAGCACAGAGGGTGTGGGTGGGGCCCATGCCTATGTGGATGGGGCAGCCTGGCTCTCACCAAGTCCCCAGCCTTGGAGGCCCTTCCCAGGAAGTCAGGAGGCCCTGCTGGTCCAGACTTCTGATGGGCGGACAGCAGAACTGAGGAAGGCGGTTCATTCTAGATCGGATGCCCGGAGAGTGCTGCTGAGTGCTTGATGTGGGGGGAAGGCTCAAGGAGGAAGTGAAGAGGAATTGGTTCAAATCCTGGTCCAATCCCTTATCCACTGTAGCATCTGTATTAGGCTTATCTCCTTTCTCAGCCTCAGTTACCTTAGCTCCACAACAGGGCTGATCCTCCCTATCCTTCTGACCTTGAACGTTTAGAAGAACATTGTAGTGGGTATTGGTAGGTTGCCTCCTAGTCCTCTGTCCATTCCCCCTTCTTCTGACAAAATTTGGGGCTCCACCTGCCCCTACTCTGAATTTTGGCTGGAGCTCTATGCCTGGATCCAGCCAATCTGAGCATAGCATCCCCCTGGCTGTGGGGACTGGTTCAGAGGTGACACGTTCCTGAGCACATCCAATCACAGTGAATCCCAGGGCTTCTGTAGGAGCTCTTGGAAAAGCTCCTCTTTCCTGGTGGACTTGAATCGGAGAAGAGACGCTCATCACCAAATGCAGCCTTAGAATGAAGCCAACACATAGGAGATGGTAAGAACAAGAGACAGAGAGAGGCTGGTCCTAATGACATTGCTTGAACCCCTGAATCAAGCTTTTCCTGAAGCTGCCACGTACTCCTTGTATGTGAGGCAATATATTCTTTGCTGAAACTTTGTGTTGGATCTTCTGTTACTCGCCACAGAAAGATTTTTAACTGATAGAAGTACTGAGTGTTCTGTTGATGCCGGCTGGGGGTTGAGCTGCAAGTATTTGTTTGGCTGGTTTTGGCTTAAAAGAGTGTTTGAGACCATCCAGTCCTAGACCAGAGGAATTCTCTGGAGTGTTGGTTGAATAGATGAATAAATAAATCCCCTAACTGTGGTCCCCTGTGTCACTTTGGTGAGTGGACATAAGGAGCAGTAAAGGAGAGGGAAGAGGGGGTTGGAGAATTTTCTTTTTTTCCCCTAAAACTGGAGAAACTTTCATTCCCATTTTGTTGGGTAGGTCACCCCCTGCAGTCATTACGGGGATGAGGAAAGCTATGAAAGGCCAGGGCAGGACCCCAGGGAGAAGGCCTGAAGGAGGAGGCTAGAGTCCTTTTCAGGGAGCTCAAGGGGTTCATCTTAGGCTTCGGAGCCCAGCCCCTTGAAGGCAGGAAGAAGGTGGGGAGAGCTTGGGCCCTCAATCCAGACAGCTAAGTCAAGTGCTTGCTCTTCTGGTGACAGCCTACGTCCCTCTGTCCGCCTCACCTGGCTGTGAGGTCAGATCTTTGCCCTGTGTCCTGGGTGCCAGGTCTGGCACAGAGGTGGCATCAGAGTGGACTGATGGGATGAGCTGAGGCTGACCAGGAGGTTCCTTTCCTGGTGAGAATGATATTGTGAAATAGCCCCAAGTGTGTGTCTTCCTCTCCTCCCAGCAAACCTCTTTCCCATCAGTGTTCAATTTTTCTTCTCGTCTTCTCACAAAGGTTCTTCTCACTCTCCAAGCAGTTAGTACCCTCCAGAAGGGGTTATCTTCCCAAAATCCCATCAACTGCAAGCAGATAAAACTCCCCCTCTCCCTTCACCTGCCCTCCTCAGCAGGTGGTCACAGAGGTGTGGGGATTAGCTCCACCTCTGCCACTTATCAGCTGTGTGGCCTTGGGTGAGTGTCTTGGCTTCTCTGAGCCTCAGTTGCCTCAACTGTGACATGGAGAGAACTCATTCTTTGCGGGGTTATATGAAGATTAAATGAAATGACGTATGTGGAAGGGCTGAGCACAGTGCTTGGCACAAAGTCGGGTGCAATAAAAGAGGATTCCCTTCCTCCAGCCTCCACTTGAAGGTAGGACTTGATGAAGAAATTGTGCATTGATTCCACATGACCCAATGTGTCCATGTGTGTGCATGTGGTGTGCACTGTGCTTATGGGTATGTGCATACTGGTCTGTGAGCACGTGAGTGTGTGTATGAACAGAAATGTGTGTGCTTGTCTGCACACATGGTGCTCATGTGTGTGTTTTTTTTCCAGCACTCCTCTTAGTGGAAAGCTGTAATGATGCTTTATGGCAGCAGCAGCAGTGGCTCCATTTCCCCAGCCATGAAGCCACCTCCCTCCACTCATCTAGGGGTGGGGAGGAGCTGCAAACACTGTGCCCTCCCTCCTCCGTCCCTGCATGCTGCGTGAGCACCCAATGCCCTCCTCCTCACCATATGCCTGTCTTTTACAGTTCTTTGGTGCATGGTGCTCATCGAGTGGCTAATTAGTTAAATGAATTAATTGACATCCATACGTGTAATTAGCAAATGGTTATAAGCAGCTATTCTCCTTGGGATGTCTAAAATTTCTAGGGGTCAGATGCTGGGAGGGAGGTTGTGATACTTTAAAGAGTAAATAAAAGCGGCCAGTTTGAGTGCTGAGGATGAGATGCTCCTGGGGCGGGGGCTCTCCAGGCTCAGTGGCCTGGCTGCGGGTGGGGAGAGGGGCCGGGAAGGAGGGACGAGGTGTCCATGAGCCTGGTGGGGGGAAACCGACTCCTAAGGCCATGGGAGTCAGGAGGCCTGGGTTCTGACCCCATTCATGTGACTTTCTTTGTGATCTTGGGTACGTTTCTTCCTCTCTCAGGCCACAGTCTCCACTTCTAAGAGAAATGGATGGGACCAGCTGTCTCCTAGGACTCTCCAAGTTCTGACATTCTTCCTTGCCTTAAGCCAAGCTTTGTCACAGTGAACAGGGCTGTGCAAGGATGGAGATCTAGAACATGATGCCACCATGCTCTCTTGCACCTGTAGGTTTCGGTACACGCTGTTCCCTCTGCTCCACTTTCTCTGCCTTTAAGGTCGTCCAGAGCAGCACAGTCCAACAGAACTTTCTGAAGTGACGGAAATGTTCTATATCTGTGCTGTCCCAGACAGTAGCCACTAACCACGTGTAGATTCGGAGCACTGGAAATGTGACTTGTGCAACTGAGGAACTGGATTTTACATTTATTTTGCTTTTAACTTATTTACATTTGAATAGCCACATGTGACTAGTAGCTATTGTATTGGACACCACAGCTCTAGAGTCTTTAAAATCCAGTTCATTTATTCATTCATTCATTCATTCATTCATCCAATAATAATAATAATAATAATTTTTTTCAAAAAAAATTATTGAGTGCCTGCTGTGGCTAGGCTTGGAGGAGACTGCTGAGAATGACCTCTGCCCTAACGAAGCATTTATAATGGGAGAGGATAGGAGGGAGAGAGGAGAGAAAAATGGATAAAATAATTGGAAATTATAGTAAGAGTTATGAAGGGAATCAACTAGGGGCTGAGACAGAAAATTGAAAGCCCAGCGAAGACCTTCTCTAGATGGGGTGGGCAGAAAAGGTGTTTCTGAGGAGGTGTCATTTAAGCTGGGGCCCAGGGGATGAGCAGGAGAGGAGCCCTCCAGGGAGAGTGAGGGAGGGGGGCCCCAGGTGCTGAGGTCGGGAGGTAGGAAGAGCTGGTGAGTCTGCAGGAAATCCGTGGGGTTGAGGGTGATTAATCTCAGGGTGAGGCCAGGAAATGAGGGGTTGGGGCCTGATGGAGAGGCCGTGGGAAGGACTATGGATTTTGTGGTGAGAGTAGTGGAGATCACTGAGGGGGCCCAGGCAGGGCCATGGCACCATGAATGCGCACCTTCAGAGCTGACATGACTGCTCCAAATGGGGCAGTGGAGGAAGCCCTAAGGGAAGCCAGGAGATGGTCATCTAGTGGAGGGGGCCTGGCCACGGTGGTGCAAGGAGAGCTCATGGTCACCTCCAGCAGGAGGCTTTCCCTGGCTCCACCAGGCTGGACAAGGCACCTCTTTGTGGTTCTGCCACCCCCAGGCCTACCTCTGCCATGGCCCTTTCACCCCTTGTCATCACCTGTTATGGTTGGACCCACTAGATGTGGACCCACCACAGGGGCCACATCTGATTCTGTGTCCCCACCCAACAAAGGGCCTGGTGCAGAGTGGGTGCTCAGGCAGGACAGCCCCTTCCCAGCTGAGCCTGGGTGTCCTCCATCTCCGGGGAAGGGGCTGCCTGGGAAGCTGGCAGCGGTGGTGGGAGAGGTGGAGAGTCGCCCGATCCCCTGCGTTCTCTGCTACCTCTGCCACCTCATGCTGCACTTTGTGGTTTACAGAGCCTCTTTCCCATCCATGGACTCAGTTGTCTCTCCAGTCAGCCCTGAGAGGTAGGTGGAGTAGTAATCCTCTACATGTTTTACAGATGAACAAATAGGAGCCTAGAGAGACCAAGTGCCTTGGCCTGGAGCAGAAGTCCTCAACCTCTTTGGAGGTTACAGATTACAGAGGTTCAGTGGATAGCTTTGGGGCCATACAGCCTAGGTTTGAATGCTGGCTGTTAATTTCTTAGCTGTGTGACTTCAGGCAAAGTACTTAACCTCTCTGAAAATTAGTGTCCTCATCCATAAAATGGGAGAATAACTGCATCTATTTCCCAGGGTGGTTGAGGGACTTGTAAAGTGCCCAGGGGAGTGCCTGGCACATGAGAAACATTTAGTACTGTTGGCAGTAGTTACTGGGGAGTCCGATGAAAGTTATCTACTTCCACAAAATGCATATACAGTTTCATAAGGTTCACAGAGCTCCTGGAGCCCAGCCTTAGTGACCATGGACCCCAGGATAAGAAAATGTAATAAGAAAGACCCTAGCAGCAAAAGATGTATCTAAGGGATAACGTGTCTAAGAAACAAAAGATGTGTAAGACTAGCATGAAAAAGATTTTAATACTTAACCAAGGAACACTGAAGACTTAAATGCAAAACCTAACATTCATAAGGGTATCAATTGTCCCTAAATCATGTTAATATATAAATATATTTGATGCAACTCCAATCTAATATTCCAACAGGGATATCTATGGAATTTGACATATTGATTCTGATATATATGTATAAGAATAAAAATCCCCCAAATAGCCTCACCCTTTCTGACGAAGAATAAGACGTGTGGACTTGCCCTTGGTGGTAGACCAGATATCAGTATTTATTATAAAGCCCTAATAGTTAAAACAGTGTGGGCTGGCTTCTTTTCTGAGAGAACACCGAATGGCGGGTAATGCCGGTGCTGCGGGAGGGCCCAGAGGCCCTGGAGGCCCCGGGGGGTCCTGGGACGGGAGGCCATGGTGGCTTCCGCGGAGGCTTCGGCAGCGGCATCCGGAGTCGAGGCTGTGGCTGTGCCCGTGGAGCTCACAGACGCAAGGCAGAGGACAAAGAGTGGCTCCCCGTCACCAAGCTGGGCCGCTTGGTGAAGGACATGAAGATCAAGCCTCTGGAGGAGATCTATCTCTTCTCCCTGCCCTTCAAGGAATCTGAGATCATTGACTTTTTCTTGTGGCCATCCCTGAAGGACTAGGCTTTGAAGATTATGCCTGTGCAAAAGCAGACCCGTGCTGGCCAGCGGACCCGGTTCAAGGCATTTGTCGCCATTGGTGATTCCAATGGACATGTTGGTTGGGTGTTAAGTGCTCCAAGGGGGTGGCCACAGCCATCCGGGGGGCCATCATCCTGGCCAAGCTCTCCATCGTCCCTGTGTGGTGAGGCTGTTGGGAGAACAATATCGGCAAGCCCCACACCGTTCCTTGCAAGGTGACTGGCCGCTGTGGTTCTGTGCTGGCACGCCTCATCCCTGCCCGCAGGGGCACTGGCATTGTTTCAGCCCTGGTGCCCAAGAAGCTGCTGATGATGGCTGGTATTGATGACTGCTACACTTCTGCCAGGGGCTGCACCGCCACCCTGGGTAACTTTGCCAAGGCCACCTTTGATGCCATCTCCAAGACCTACAGCTATCTCACCCCCGATATTTGGAAAGAGACTGTGTTCACCAAGTCTCCCTATCAGGAATTCACTGACCATCTCGTGAAGACCCACACCAGAGTTTCTGTGCAGAGGATCCAGGCTCCAGCTGTGGCCACCACTTAGTTTTATATGCAAAAAATAAAGTGAACAAAGCCTGTTAAACAAACAAACAAACAAACAAACAACAACCAAAAAAACAGTGTGGGCTGGCTCAGGAATGGACAAATTGACCAGTGAAATAGAACTGAGATCCTGCACAGAACCCTGTATTTAATTTGAATGACAGAAGCAAAAGGCAGTATACCAGGGTGGTTCAAACTATGGAAGTCTCCAGAGCCAGACTGCCTGGCTTTGAATCTGGCTTTGACACTAGCTTCTTTATCTTGGGCAAGTTGCTGAATCTCTCTGGCCTCAGTTTCCCCAGGGGGAAAAGAGGGGCTATTCAATAAATGGAAGTGGACAACTTAGTTGTAGATATGGAAAAATGAAGTTGAATTCATACCCAACTTCTTACCAGAAAAAGTCTACTTCAAATGGGTTAAAGTGCTTAAATGTCCAAAGCAACACTTTGAGACTTTAAGAAGAGAACGTAAATGAACATTGTTCTCACTTTGAGATAGTTATTTAAAAAGACCTCAAAAGCACTAGCTGTAAAACACTGATGTATTTGACTATATTAAAACCCAGAACTCCCTTTTCTCAAAAGAAATCTTAAAGAAAGTAAAATACTACAAACACAAGAAAGTATTTTCAATGCATAGAGTTGCTAAAAGATAAGTATCAAGAACATGCAAAATTGATAAGAAAGGAAAACATGCCCAGTGCAAAAATGGGAAAAAAAATACACGACCAGTTATTTCTTAGAGGAGGAAACATGTATGGCCAATAAACATCTGAAGAGATGCTCAACTTAACAGTAATCGTGGAAACAAAAGTCAAGACAACAATGAAATATCATTTTGCAACCTTTGGCCAAAATCAGAAGCCTGAAAACTAGAGTGCATGTGGCTCATAGGACTGCTTACACATTGTACAAATTGATACAGCCACTTTGAAAAATAAGTTATTATTATTTTGTAATATTAGACATTTTCATACTGTATACCTCAAAATTATACTAGGTATAGACCCACTCCTAGGTATATACTTGTATCAGGAGTCATGAACAGGGGCAAAACCATGCAAAATAACAAACCTCCTCCTCTGAGCAAGGAAACGATAAATACAAAATTCAGGATAGTGATTCCCTGAGGTGGGGAGGGACATGGGATGGGGAGGATGGTATAGGTACAGGAAAGTTATCACTAGTGCTCTAAAATTTGGGTAGTGGTTTCACAGGTCTTCATTATATTATTAAAAATAAATTGATAAGAATTAGAAGACAAGCTGCAGACTGGGAGCAAATATTTGCAAAGACACATCTGATAAAGGTCTTATCCAAAATTACAAAGAACTCTTAAAATTCAACAACAAAAAAAACCAACCTGATTAAAAAATGGGACAAAGACCATACCACCTCATCAAAGAAGATATACAGATGGCAAATAAGCATACGAAAAGATGCTCCACATCATACGTCATCAGGGAAGTGCAAATTAAAACAACAAGATACCACAGCACACCTATTAGAATGGCCAAAATCCAAAACACTAACAAAACCAAATATTGGTGAGGATGTGGAGAAACAGGAACTCTCATCCATTGCTGGTGGGAATGCAAATGGTACAGCCACTGTGGAAGAGTTTGGTTTCTTACAAAACTAAACATACTCTTACTGTATGATGCAGCAGTCATGCTCCTTGGTATTTATTAAAGGAGTTGAAAACTTATGTTCATACAAAAACCTGCACATGGATGTTTAAGCAGCTTTATTCATAATTGCCAAAACTTGGAAGCAACCAAGATGCCCTTCAGTAGGTGAATGCATAAATAAACTGGTACATTCAGGCAATGGGATGTTATTTAGCACTAAAAAGAAATGAGCTATCAAGCCATGGAAAGACATGGAGGAGACTTTAAATGCATAGCACTAAGTGAAAGAAGCCAATCTGAAAAAGCTACATACTGTATGATTCCAACAATGTGACATTTTAGAAAAGGCAAAACTATGGAGAAAATCGAAAAACAGTGGTTTCTGGCATCTGGTGGGTAGGGAGATGACTAGGCAGAGCACAGGGGATTTTTAGGGCAGTGAAAAATACTCTGTATGATATTATAATGATGGATATATGTCATTATTCTTTTGTATAGAATGTACAATACCAAGAGTGACCCCTAATGTAAACTATGGAATTTAGTTAGCAATAATGTATCAGTATTATCTCATTAACTTGCCCTGCTAATGCAAGTTGTTAATAAAGGGGAAAAAATTGAGGGAGGTACAGTCGGAGGCAGCACATGGAAATTTTTGCTCCATTTTTTGTAAACCTGATACTGCTCAAAAACTAGTCTATTAATTGAAAAATAAATGGATGAACAAGTGAAGAATAAATGAATAATTAATAAGTATAAAAGATAGCCCTGGTGTCTTCAGCCAAGTATTACCATTAATCCAGTTGTGCGCATCTGAGAGTTAATAAAAACAAACAGGTTAATCAACGACAAACAGGTTCCTGGACTAGAACCCAGACAAATCCAACGTGATGAAATGAAAGTAAAGTCCTACGGCTTGTGCCCAGCTATCAACTGCATAAACAGAATGCAGAGATTAACAGGGATTCAGATAAGGATAGTTCTAGGACTTTCTGTTGGCTGCAAGCTCAAAGGGAAACAACAGTGGCATGCCATTTTTTAAAGACAACAAAAACATACCTTAGGCTGTTTTAATAGTATTATTACTAACTCTGGGTTTGAGATGGTGGACTGCCCATTTTTATCCATTTAAAAAATGCTCTCATTAACAAGAGTCTATAAAAATGACAGTAAAGGAAATAAAAAGGTGCAAACCCACAACAGTGAAGAAGCTAGAATATATGAATATTTTCATAATCAGCAAATATGAAATTTTAGCAATAACCAATATAAAAGGCAATGGACAATATTAGTCTTCCTCAGTATCCTTGGGGGATTGGTTCCTGGATCCCCGCAGATAACAAAATCTGCAGATGCTCAAGTCTCTTATGTTAAATGGCATAGTGTTTGCATATAACCTAGGCACATCCTCCTGTATACCGTAAATCATCTCTAGGTTACTTAGAATACCTAAAACAATATAAATGCTATGTAAATAGTCGGCAGCACGCAGCAACTTCAGGTTTCGCTTTTTGGAAACTTCTGGAATTTCTTCTTTTCCTAATATTTTTAATCTGTGGTTGATTGAATCTGCGGAGGCAGAATTTGCAGACATGGAGCCACTGACTGTATTGAGACATGTAAAGAACTCTTTCAATAAAAAAAATTTTTAATTGTGGTAAAATGTATAACAAAATTTACCAACTTCACCATTTTAAATGTACAGTTTGGTAGTGTTAATATTCACATTGTTGTGCAACGAATCTCCAGAACTGTTTCTTCTTATAAAACAGAAACACTGTACCCATTACAACAGCTCCTGATTTCCCCTCTCCCAGCCCTTGGCAATCACTACTCTACTTTCTGTTCCTATGGATTTGACTACACTAGACGCCTCATATAGTGGAATCATACAGTGTTCGTCTTTTTGTGACTGATTTATTTCACTTAGCATAATGTCTTCAAAGTTCAGCCATGGTGTAGCATGTATCCCAATTACTTCCCTTTTTAAGGCCGATTAATATTCCATTTTATGTATATAGCACATTTTGTTTGTCTATTCATCAGTTGATGGACATTTGGGTTGCTTCCACATTTTGTCAGTTGTAAATAATCCTGCTGTGAACATGGGTGTACAAATATCTCTTGGAGAGCCTGTTTTCATTTCTTTTGGATATACAAAGAGCTCTTATAATTCAATAATAAGGCAAACAATCCAAAAAAAAAAAAAAAAGACAAACAATCCAGTTTTTTAAAAACAAGGAAAGATTTGAATAGACATTTTACCAAAGAAGATACACAGATCATGGCAAATAAGGATACAAAAAGATGCTTAATGACAACAATGAACAGGAAAATATAAATCGAGCCCACAATGATATACCACTATGAATCCACTGAAATGACTGAGATTAAGCTGACTGACCAAATCAATGCTGGTGAAGATGTGGAGGAACTGGAATTCTCATGCCCTACTCATGGGAATGGGAAATGATACTACCATTTTGGAAACATTCTGACAGTTTTAAAAATGCTAAACCTACATCTATCATGTAACCTGGCCATTCTGCTCCTAGTATTTACCTAAGAGAAGTGAAGGTATATTTGAACACGCGTATATTTGAACATGAATATTCATACCAGCTTTTTGAAATTCCTTTTTGTGTTTTCTTTATTTTATTGTTATTTATTTATTGTAAACTTATTTTTGTTGTTGCTGTTGTTAACTTTTTTTTTTTTTTTTGGTCAAGGGAGGTAATTAGGTTTGTTTATTTATTTTTAGAGGAGATACTGGGGATTGAACCCAGGACCCCGTGGATGCCAAGCATACGCTCTACCACTTGAACTACATCTTACCCTCCTTGTTTCTACCAGCTTTATTTGTATAACAGCCAGGACCTAGAGACACCTCAAGATCCATCGATAAGTAAATGAATAATCAAATTGTGGTACATCCATAAGATGACATTCTACTCCGCAATAAAAAGGAACAAATTACTGATGCGTGCAACGGTATATATGAACTGGAAAATATTTATGCTGAATGAATGAAGCCAGACAAGAAAAAGTACATACTGTATGATTCCATTCATGCGAACTAATCTAGAATGACAGAGGTGGATTACTGTGTGCCAGGGGATGTGGGGGAAGGGGCAGCGGCAGCGTGAGACAGAGGGAGAGATTATAAAGGGCCAGCAGGAAACTTGGGGAATGATGACTAGGTTCATTACCTTGATTGTGGTGATGTTTTCATGAATGTGTATATGTATTATATGCATGACCAAACTCATCATGTTGTATACTTTAAATATGTGCACTTTATTGTACATAATGATATCTCAATAAAGCTACAAAAGCAAACAAAAAGAAATTTGTTAAATAAATTTGAGTAGATCCATAAGGAGAGAAATGCTATGCAGTAGTAAAAATTATGGGAAAAAGTAATTGTTAAGAGGGGTGAAAAGCAGATTACAACACACTATATCCAATATGGTCTTTTTTTTTTTTTTTAAGATAACCTGAATGTCTCCAGGATTCACTGATTACAAATAGTGTCACATTAAAATTAAGCCATGGTTTATGCCAGCCCAGAGCCATCCTGCCTGTGTGGGAATTCCTCTTCCCTGCGAAGTCTACCTGTCCCACATATTTCTGGGTGTTCCCAAATGTGTCTCACTGCACTCGGAAAGCAGTGTCAGATATCATTTTCTGTTGCTGACACCTGGGGCCTCTGCTAAGCTGAGGCTCCTGAGTTACTGCTGCTAGCTGAGCCAGAGACAGTCCCGTGTTATTGCCCTGGCTGCTGCCAAAGCCCTGTGCGTGAGAGGCCCAGCATTCCCGCCCTGATTCTCACACTTGGGGTGCTCTGAGAGCAGAGTGCCGAGGGAGGCCCCCCATCTTGTTACCCAGCCAGAGGTCTCCACAGGAGGGCTGCTTGGGCTCCACGTGTGGTGAACTCGCATGGTAACTGTCTGTTCAGAGGGTCTGGGGCAGGGTGAGTTCAACTAGCAGCCTCTGGGAGGTGTCTGGAATGACTGACCCATCCCACACGCTGGTCTTCGTGTGGAACGTACTCTTACTGCCAAATTCCTCTTCCCGTGATAGTTGTTTTTCAGGGACCACCAGCATGCTCTGTCAGGCCCCTTCCAAGTCTGCCAGATGAGCCTGTATTCCAAACATGAACACTGATGGAGATTCTTTTAGGCGGCTCCTTCATGTCTCTGATCATATCATATGTCATATATTACATATCACGCTGTGTCATATGACAGAACATGTATGCTTACACGTGGTTGGGGGGACAGTGCCTCTCTCTCAGGTCAGCATGTTTACATCTTTCAGCTCTAGTCTGGCTGGAAGCACATGCCAAAAATATGAACAGTGCTTCTCTCTGGGTGAAGAGACACTGGTGTTTATTTTCTTTGTTCTCTTCTGAATGACAATTCATTTTAATTTTTTCTATCAATACCGTTTTGTCCATTTAAAATTTTTTGTCCATTTTTTGGTTTATTTTAATTTTTAAATTTAATTTTATTTTAAAGCAATCATTTAAATTTAATCATTTAATTTTCAATTTAATTTAGTTTTTTGTTCATTTTAATTTTGGGGGGTCCATTTTAATTGTTTTTCTATCGGTACCAGTAAGCGTAAGGACCGCCTGTCCTGCTTAGAACCTCGTCCCAAAACCCATCTCCTTGTTTAGCACATAGTAGGCGCTCAATAAGGTATTACTTTTTAAGACTGTGAGGGGCTGGTTTAGCAATAACGGGGAGGTGTCTTTTGCACTCTGGCTGCTGTCCGGCTCCACCTCAACCCCGCCAGGCCGGGCCACCAGCGTTTTCGCCTCTGCAGAGCGCCCCGGGATTGATGGGATTGACGCCTCAGGAGGCGGAGTGCCTGGCGCCAGTCCAGGTGCTCTGGCCTTTGGTGATCTGCCCGCTCTGCAGCCCCGGAGGCGCCCAGGGCCGCCCCACACGCGCCGGGAGGGGAGGGGAGGGAACTGGCCCGGGCTGCTCCTCCCTGCGCCTCCGCCGGCTTCCTGCACCTTCCTCTGGCCTCCTACAGCCTCCCCCCGCCAGGCTCTGCTCTGGATGCCCGCTGCTGAGCCTCTCCCCACGGACCGCTTCCCCAGTGTCCCCAGAAGGCTCCCGGGCCTTGGCCCGCAGGCTGTTGGATCTAGAGTGTCCCACCACTTGGGTAAGACCTCTGCCGCCCGCAGCCCCTCCCCCACCTCCCTGTCTCAGAAGAGCCACGTTCCCTAGGATCCTCCAGCGGCTGGCTCCTCCTCCCCCAGCAGCCTCCAGAAGCAGAGCTGCCTCTACCCCAGGACCACGCTTCAGATAAGCCAGGTGGTGCTTTCTCTGCTAGGCTGGGGCATAAAGCATCCTGAGACTTGAGCTGGGGTAGGCAGGCCTCTCACTAGAATCAAGGAGGCTGGCCCTGGGCAGCGCCTAGGGGCACAAGACTTTGAGTCCAGAGGATGCAGCCAATACTGACTCACCTGGGCCTGGGGTAGGGTGGGTGAGCAACTCCCTGGCAAGGGCCCAATCCTGGAAGTCAGGCTGGGTCCAGAGCCCCAGCAGCTGGGCCAAGGAAGGGGGTCCAGCTGCTACGCAAGGAGACAGTGGGAAAGGTGGACCCAGAGCATGTTTGAGCTGCTTGGAATTCAGGGCTGGCTGGACAGGCTGCTCATGTGTCCTGAATCGGGCCTTCATGACTTGTAGGCATTCCCTCCTCTCCATCACCACCACATTGTGTCTTCTCCCCTCTGGACCACTGAATGGGCTCCTCACTGCTCAGCTTGCCCAGCTTCTCCATAATGCGCTGTGGTTCTAAGGGGGGGCCTGGCCTTGGAGCAATGATGAAGTCACGTCCACTTCCTCTCCTGCTGGTATCACTACCCTCTTCCTTTGTTCTTCTCTCCTGCCCTGTCCCTGTTTATCCTACAACTTCCTTTATTGTGCCATACCAAGCCCAGGGGACCCCCAGAAGGAACTGGGAGTCTTAGCTTGGAGAACAGGAGACCACGATGACATTCTTTCATTACTTCATTCACTCGTGCGTTCCCTTGTTCTTTTCCATTCAGTTACTCACTCCCTCGTTCTCTAGACACTTACTGAGCATCTACTATGTTCAAGAACTTGAGTATTTGGTGGGAGGGAGGCAGGATACTCTGATGAATCAGTACTTTCCTTTCTGCCAGCTTGTTCAAGGTCAAGAAGGAGAAATGAGCACAAATCAAAAGAGACAAAGGGCTGTGAAGTGTGGCTCTGTGTTTATGTGTGGGAAGTGAGGGTACAGAGGAGGAGGATGTCATTTCCACTTATGAGGGGCCCAGAAGACTTCCTGGAGGTGGTGCCATTTGAGCCCGGCTTCAATGGGAGGGCTTAGATGTTGAGTTATTAGAGGGCATCAGGGTGGATGGAACACTAGGAACAAAGGAAAGCTCAAATATGTAAGGGAACAGTGGGATGCTCTGTTCATGGCTTGAGAGGATTAAAAGAAATACATCTGGACAAGGAGACCAGGGCCAGCAGAGGACAGGCCATGTGCTCCCACATCTCTGCCAGCTGTCACAGGACAGGGGAGCAGCCTTACTCTGGGTGACTCAGAACCTTGGTCATGAGGTAATGGAAATATCCTTGTGGATATGAGAGCTCTTTAATTTTATAGGCAGTCTTAGATGGAGTGAGATTTTCAGTCTTGGAGGTGTGTGCGTGGAGGCTGGGATACTAGGCATGTGTGTGGAGTGGGGAGAGCTGTGGGTTCTGGCCCCGGGAGGGTTTCCTCTAGGACAGGGAGGAAAGTAGGAGTTTGAGTGCATGATGTCAGAGGTTGCCTCTCGCCTAGAGTCTGTTGTCCTACCTGGGAAGGCTAAAAGGTCCAGCAGAGGGAATTCCTGGGAGTTTGGCTATTTATTCACTCATTCATTCCCTCTTTGCCCCTCCACCCATTCATTCTTTCATTCGTTCATTCATTCATTCATTCATTCGCTCATCACTTGGTCACTAAACCCTTGCTCTGGGCAGATCCCGTGCTGAGGACTCAGTAATACAGATGAGGTCCCTGCCTATGTGAGTTTCCAGTCTGATGGGGGAGCAGACCCATGCCTGACAGTGACAGCCCAGTATCACTGTGGAATAGGAGTGGAGGTTGTTTCATTGTGTTTTGTTGCTGACTTCGGTGGTAGAGCTGGGACATGGACCTGAAAAATTAATAGAGATATTTGTCCTCCAGCCAGGAAGGCCCCATTGGTGGGTCCAGATGAAAGATGTAATGTGGAAAAAGAAGTGTTTGTGGGAGAAAGTACTCTGGGTTCATGGGGCTTAAATGAGGCAAGTTTCCTCCATGGACCGTTCGAAGCCATCACAAGCTCATCCCTCGCCAGGAAGAAGTCCACTGGATTTGGGAACCTCTAGAGAATTCCTTGGTCAATATAAGCTGTAAGCAGGTTGTGTAGAGTGGTGGTTGAACTTGTGGGCTCCGGACCTGTATCAGGGTACAAGTCCTGCTGCTAACGTATCAACTGTGTGACTTTGGACAAATGATGCTTTGCCTCTGTTCTTTCCTCTGCAGGGGAATAATCATCATAGTACTTTCTTCTTAGGGTGAGGCCCAGAGATGGCAACAAACCAGAAGTGCTTGCACAGGGCTGGGCATGTGAGGAGGGCTATAATGAAGGGCTAAAATGACAATGATGATGACGACGGTGATTATAATGATGATAGTATTTACCATCAAGTGCTGCCTTTAAAAGCTCTGGGCCTCATTCTGTCCAGTTCAAAATCGGAGGACTGACTAGCTCACTGGTTCTCAAAGTGTGGTCCCTGGACCAGCGGCAACAGCATCACTTGGGATCTTGTTAGACATGCAAATTCGTGGGCTCTACCACAGCTCTGCTGGAGATGGAGCCGGAAATCTATATTTTCATAAGCACCCTGGGTGATTCTGATGCAGGGTGAAGTATGAGAACTGTTGATCTAGCTATTACTTAAAACCTTACTCGCCTTTCCAGGACTATGATTTATCAGTTGTTTCATGCCTTCTGCATTTAGGGCCCTGGTCTGGGGGCTGCTGGGAGAGGCACAGAGATGAGTAAGATGTGGTCTCAGCTGTAAGGGGGCTCCCAGGTGAGTTGAAAAGGGGAGACAGACACTATTCATTGGAGTAACAGACTGAACAGAGCTGCTAAAGAGATGCAAGAGTCTGTTATGTAATAAGTAGCATAGGGCAGGGAGACCTTTGTGGGCTGGAGGGGTCTCTGCAGAAAAACCTGGTTCCTGTTAGTATATTGATTCAGCCTTGCTGGAAGTCCTCTTATAAGTCTAACTGAAGTCTTTCATGTTTTATGCCTTGTTGTGGGGGCAGGCAGAATGGACAGGGCTCTAGACTTGAGGTCGGGGTGGTCATTCTAGACAGCTTCCTCGATATATGATTTTGGTTGGCTCACTTTTCATCCCTGGGCCTCAATGTGTCCATTGATAGGATGGGGGGACTGAACTGAGTCCAGAGAGTCTGAGTCCAGACATCTCTGGAGAGAGGGAATGGTTGGGGACCAGAAGCTCTCTGTGTTTCCATCTGTCATCTGCATTGTGAGGACCCTGAAATTGTTCTGACTGCCTGCCTTACCTAGTGCGATTGGGGATTCAGTGAGATAAGCTGTTCCCTCTCTGGGCTGGTTTCCTTGCCCATCCAGAAAAGTCTCATGATACCTGTCCTCTTCACCTCACATGACTTTTATCATGTCAAGCATGTTCTTCAACCTCAGAGGCTCTTGATGTCTAAAAACCCAGTTGCCCAGCATTCAAGGTACTCCACGATATTCCTAGCTTTCTCCTGCAAGAAGAGGATCTGTGCACTTCCTAGGACTGCATCCTGTTTTGTTCCCATTAGGCCTCCTACCTCACCTCTCTTCTTAGCCTATCCAAACTCGTTCAGTCTTCAGTCCAGCTCTAACACTACCTCCTCCAGGAAGCCTCCCAGATTGCCCCAACCCTCAATGCCATCCTTGGACCATCTTGCCATCTTTAAGTTGTGACTTTAATTTTTTATTTGTAGACAATGAACTGCCAACAGACCATAAACTCCTCGAAATGAAGGCCTGAGCTTATAGTGATGAATGTGAGTCCTTGACACCTAGAACAGGGAGGCCCAGAGAAAGGAGGGAACTTACCCAAAGTCACACAGCACATTAGTGAAAGAATCAGGCCCAGAACTCAGGTGTCTTAGGCCCAGGGAGAGATGTTATTAGCAATGTGATGAGTGAACTAGAGGTAGTGTGGGGCAGAGGAAAGGTCAGAGCCTCAGAACTGGGCTGACATCTGTTCCAGCACAACTCTGCACTCAATAGCTGTGCCACCTGGGGCACCTCACCTACCCTCCCCAAGCATCTGTCAGGTGAGTTGGAATGAGGAGATGGTGAGGCCTGGCACACAGTAGGTGCTGGGTTATTGTGAGGAGCTCATTATTGTTCCCGACCACTTGTCCTTCCCGCCTCCTCTGCCTGGATTCTGCTCCCCCTCCCACTTCTTCCCTTAACCACCAAGCACTTGATTTTATTGCCCTGTCATGAGAAGTCCAATGTGAGTGTCAAGGCCACTTCACGAAGCCTCTTGCAGAAGTGAGAGGGAGAAGGGGAAATCCTGGTGGTCGTTTAGTCAGTGGTGGCTACAGAGGGGCTGGGGTAAGTGCCCAGGAGGCTGAACTCTGTGGAGTCAATGGGTGGAATTTGACAGGTGCAACTTTTAGAAAAGTCACACTGCCTATTTTAAGGAAGTGAGGGGGTGTGCCCTGGCCCTGGCCAGTAGCTGCTGGATTCTGGCAGCCTGGAGAGGTGGGGCGCGTGGCAGGCGGGCAGCACTCCCAAGGGTGAAGAGTCCTAGCAGGTGGGTCTGGTATCTCTCTGGAGGCTGCTGGCAGCTCCCTGGCCTCCTGCCACTTTCTGGCCTGACCCTTACGGACAGATGGAACCCTGGTGCCTGTTTTGCCCGTCTCACTGGCTGAGGCTGGGGATCTGGAGCCTCCTGGCCCCGGGAGCGAGCCCAGAGCCAGAAATCCCATGAGGATGATGTCAGGGGCTGGAAGTGGAGGTGGCCAAGTTTGGCTGTGGCTGGAGGCGAAGCGAGTGTCGAGCTAGTGCCCAGTGGGCGGGCGCAGGGCCCTCTGACGTGGCGGTGGCCCAGCTGAAAGCCTCCCTCCTTCCTCTGCACCCGGTGGGCTGGCGGGCACCGGAGGTTCTGTGCGGGGGCTCTAGTGGGAGGGGGCCGCGGGCAGTCTGAGGGAAGGCCGGACTTGGTGATAACGGCTGGGCTCAGGAGGGGCGGGGGCTGGGGAGGAGGAGCAGGAGGAGAGGCCGACCGGCTTCATTTGGAGCCAGAGCCGGGTCGTCGCTCAGGTGACCAGTGTCTCTTCAAGGAGTGTGCGACCAGCTAGCGGGGGCTCGGCAGCAATGATCCAGAATGTCGGAAATCACCTGCGAAGGGTATGGAGGGTGGGCTGGGGACGGGTGGAGGCAAAGGGGAGGGGAGGGGACTGGAGGCTGGGGATCCCGAAAGAGAATCGAAGTTTCCATTTTAAGTCAGAAGTTCTGCATCTTCTGTCTCATTTTCCAAGGGCTATTTTGTAGCTCTCTATGCAAGGAGAAATTGCAGAACTCCTGGGCTGGTTTATTATAAACAACAAGCCCCAAACAAGCCCCAGGGGCCGCTCGCTCTCTGGAGGGCTGGCTGTGTGTAGTGGAATTGTCTGGAATTCTATTCTAGGGGTGTGTGTCTCTCCCTATGGAGTTCTGTGCCGGTTTCCACCGGACGGCACAGCTCTGGGACTCTATGGTGTTTAACTCTCAGATTTTGGTGCTCAAAGGCCACAGGGCTGCCAGATGTCACAGGCTAGGGGTGTATGTGCAAATGAGAGAGTGTGACAAGGTGAAGCCAGGGTTCTCGGGGACAGTAACCTCTTTGGGAGAACACATGCAGGACTAAGTGACCTCGCAGAGAACGTTTCCCTGGAACCTTTTAACTGGGACTTTGGAGCTGCGATTAGATGCTGAGGTACCACATAGACTCAGTGCTCAGTGGTTCCTGGTGGGGACCTTTGATCTTATGAATGGAGAGGGTTCAGGACAGACTGGTAGACGTGCTGATGTAGAGTGAGTGTCCTCTAAAGACATGTTTGGGAAAAGCCTTTTAAAAGGGGTAGAGGCAAATAAAGACATCTCTTTTCCACCCTCCCTCCATCTGCATGACCACCACTCAGCCCAGACCTCATCATCCTTCCCTGGCCCGGAGCACCTTCCCCTCCCCGCTTCCTCATCCCATGTCCACCCTGCTCCCACCAACCCTCTGCTGGAGGGATGCTTCTAAGGGACAAATGGGATTGTTCCTCACCTGCTCAGATGGCGGCCTTCAGGCTTGGTGCCAGGGTGCTCAGTCCCTGCACACGGAGCTCAGCAACCCGGGGAAACACATCATCACAGTTCCTCTCCTCTGTATGGCCACTGCCCTGAAGGTCCCTACAGCCTTCCCATCCACCCCTCACAATAGGGAGGGAGCTGCTGACAAGGCACAGAGAAATGAGAGGATATGCCTGGGCTTGTACCACTGGCGAGAGACTCAGAACCCCTACCTGCTAGGTTGGGATCCCTTTTCCAGCCCGTGTCTTGGCAACTCAGAAAGTGGCCTCGCTCTCACACCTGAACTCACCCCATCCCAGCCTCCCCAGCCTTCACACACTGCACTGCAGATTCAGCACCGACCACCTTCCTCCACCTCATGTGCACCAGGGTCTAAGGGAGGCCACATCACTGCCTTTCACCTGTGCCTGGTCTAGGTGGGACCACGCTGGCATCCTGGTGTGTCTGGACGGCTGCTCACCCACTCTGCTGGGCAGTGGTCAGAGTATAGGAAACTGCCTTAGAGACACTAACTCACCACCCCTGTAGACCTCAGTTTCCTCATCTGTGAACTAGATCTGTTCCTGCAGATCTTGCTAGATTTTTGGCAAGATTAAAGACTTTGGAGGAATGTAGAACTTGGCACATAATTGACTACAGTAAATATTGTTTCTTTTTCTTCATCTCACCTGGACTTCAGTTTCCTCAGTGGGTCAATGACAGGGTCAGTTGGTGGGATGAGGTGGTAAAAGCTAGCTTCTTGTTGAGCACCTACTAAGTGTGAGGCATATTTAAACTTCCCACTAGCTTTGCAAGGCTGCCGGTATTCATCTAGCTGTACAGCTAAGAAAACCAAGGCTCTGGCGTTGAGTCACTTTGTGCTAGTTAGAGAATTCGAAGTCTTATCTGACTGTAAGCTGCAGCTGGGCTGGGGCCCTGGTGTTGTGGCACTTCTCCTTGTCCTGGGCTGCCCTGGCTGAACCGAGGAACTGACACCTCTGCCTTGTGCCTGCTCCGTCCTATGGCTCCAGGGACAGATGGTGCTGCCCACTAGGTCCTCTGCCAGCTCCCTGGCTGCAGGCCTGCATGCTCCTGCCATTCTCAGAAGCAGCCTACCTGTGGGCAGGAGGTGACATCAAGGCTGTGGGAAAGGACCAGAGCCCGGCGTTTTAGGGACATAGGGATGAGTCAGACTGGACCTGTCCTCAGGTGCCCCCAGGCTGATGGGGAGACAGAGAAAGGTACAAAACGACAAAGACTGCACAGTGTGGCCAGGCCGTGACAGAGGGAAGCCCAGAGGTCTTCCTCACAGTCTACAGAACAGGAGGAGGTGCTGGGTTGGCTCTGCCTTGAAAACTTTTCCAGGTTAGGAAGCATGGGCCAGGTGGAGGCATCTGTGTGTGAGATGTGGGAAAAAGCCCTTTCCACAAGGAACAGGGAGAGAATTTGGCAGTGACCCCTCAAGGAATCCCTCTCTGGCCCCCATGCCCATGTAATATGTATATCCTGCCTGGGGCTTCTTCAGTAGTAATAACCTGCTCTTAACAAGTCAGACATGAGTTAGGTAATGTCAGCAGACATGAAGTGTTAAGCATCTCTCTTGGAGAGGAAGCCTAGTGAGTGAGTAGAAAGGGTTTTGGTAGCGAGAAAAGCAAAATCCCAGCTGCACCATCCCGAGCAGCCTGCCCTCGGGTGAGTCCTTCCGAGCGCCTTGGCCTCAGTTCCCTTTTCTGTGCAAGAGGGATAGTTGCACCAAAACCTTGTGAGGGTTAAATGATATTATGAATACAAAGTCATTAAGTAATGTATATATAGGCCTGGAACATAGTGGGTGCTCAAAAAAGTATGGTGGGAAGGTGGGGGGTGGGGAGATGGTCAAGTGGGTACAAGCTTTCATTTATAAAATGAACAAGTTCTGGAGACCTAATGTCTAGCATGGTGACTATAGTTAATAATAACATCTTATGTACTGGAAATTTACTAAGATATGGCTCTCAAGCCTCACCACTCCCTCCAAAAAAAGGGTAACTGTAAGTTGATGGATGTGTTGGTGAGCTTGAGTGTGGTAAGCATTTCACAATGTATATATATATCAAAACACACAGGGGGTATAGCTCAGCGGAAGAGCGCATGCTTAGCATGCACAAGGTCCTGGGTTCAATCCCCAGTACCTCCACTGAAAAAACAAATAAACCTAGCTACCTACCCCAAAAGAACCATCACGTTTTGCAACCTAAATAATGCAACTTTTATTTGTCAACCATATCGCAATAGAACTGGGAATAAAATTATAGTGAGGCCCTGGGACTCTAGAGAGACATGGGACCTGGCCCCTGGCCTCAAAGAGTTTCTCTATCTTCTCATATGCACACCCACTTTACAATCTAGAAAGCGCTTGTATGTACTTTATCTTGTTCAAAAGTCCAGGGAAGCTTCAGGCTGGTTGGTACCACCTCTGCTGTGGCCCCGAGAGGCCCATCATTCGGGACCGGATGCTCGCTGCTGGGTGGCGGTGCTGAGCCCCTGCCCCTCCACTCCTTGGCCTCATCCTACTTGTGACCTCTAGAACAGGCTGTGCTCCACCCTGTGGGTGTGGCCTGGCCAGGTGTGGCTCTGCTCTCAGGCCTGGAATCTGGTCAGAGCCCAGGAAGGGGAGTGGCCCTCCAGTCTTCCTAAAGCAGCCTCAGGTTTCCGGCACACTCCAGGGCTGAGCTGAACCAGGTGGGTCTCAATTTCCATTTGATCCCTTAGGGAGGGTGTGGGGAGACCCAGCTCCTCTCCTTCTCCGAGGATGCTGCCCCCAACCCCCCAGCTGTGTGAGGGGTGGTGGTCTGGAGTCGGATGGCTCTGGTGGGTTTGGGCTAGTGGCTAGAGGCTACCCTTTTAGGCTTAGTTTCCTCACCTGTAAGATATGGACACGGAGGTAATAATGGTCCCCATCACTTGAGCCTGCTTTGTACCAAGCAGGTTAGTGCCATGATGGCACTTATGCAGAGACTGAATGGCCTGCCTACAGGCTTTGAGAGCAGTGGGGCACGTGGGACAGGCAGCCTGGAGAGAGGAAGGGGCCCAGAGATTAAAGGACTTTGGGGCAAGGGAAGGGGTAAGCACAGCACTGCTTCGTCCACCCCAACCCTGAGGGCCTCCTGGGACTGAGTTTACCTGGTTCCCACCTGCCTGCCCTTGCTTTTGAAAATAAAAGTAGAATTTCCAGGCAGCCAGACTAAGAGAAGGTATGTCTCATCCCTGCTCAAACTGGTTCTCAGCCAGGCAAACAGGAGAGACTGGGAAGGACTTCCGAGCCTGCTAAGCCCTCTGGAGAGGCCATGGTGGCAGGGGATGATGACGGGGCAGGGGAGGGGGGAAGGAGTGTTGCGATCCCCACTGCCCAGGTGGGATGGACTGGTCAGGGACCACTCCCCCTCCATCTCTTTC
Source organism: Camelus dromedarius (assembly GCF_036321535.1). Taxonomy (NCBI): domain Eukaryota; kingdom Metazoa; phylum Chordata; class Mammalia; order Artiodactyla; family Camelidae; genus Camelus; species Camelus dromedarius. The sequence goes on along the minus strand of NC_087449.1, from coordinate 31,702,686 downwards.
TCCATGCCATCTGGAAGGCAGGAGAGCCTGGAGGCAATCGATGGAGGGTCTCCCAAGTGCCAGGCTCTGTCTCAGAAGTCCTGTGGGCTGGGTGATCTGATCTCCAGGGCTGTGGTCCCCCATGCAGCACCCCTGCCAGGCTCTGGAGTCAGAAGAACCCATGACCGGTCTCTGCTCTGCCTTTTACTGGCCACCTGCCTTCGGGTGAATCTTTCCGTGTTCCCTAAGTTTCCTTGTCCTCCACTGTAAAATGAGGGCTTCTACTTCAGGGTGGACTTGAGAATTAAAGGACCTCCCAAGGACTAGGTCTGGCACACAGTAGGTGCGCAGGAAATGGCAGCCATGGGTTTCTGAAAAGGGAATTTAGCGCTTCTGGGAGGGCAATTCTTGGGCGGCCCCTGTGCTATAGGCAGCCCTTAGGCTCGGGGAACGCCTCTCCTACTGGCGCTGTCCCATTAGCAGACAAATGAGCTCTAACATCTCCTCACCTCTGGGCAAACAAAACCCCTCCCTTGTCCTCCTGCCCCCTCCCAGATACTCCGTTGTTTCTTTGTTCCCTGTTTCCCCCAAGACTCTGAAAGAGTTTTCTGTGGTCCCTGCTTCCACTTCTTTCCTCCCATCCTTTCTCTGATCCCCTTGAATGAGCTCTTCTCTCTGCCTTTGCCGCCCTAGAGCTTCTCTGCCCCTGGCACCCCTCCTCCTGGAGATCCACCCTCTCCTGATGCTCCTCCCACCTTGCCCAAGGCGCCTTCCCAGGCTCCCTTGCAGGCTTCTCCTCCAACTGACCTCTTTAGCTGTCTTCCCTCTCTCCTTGGATGATGTCTGTTCTGTTACTATGACTGTGTGACAAACTATACCCAAACTTAGTGGCTTAAAACAGAAGCCATTTTATGAATATCTTGAGATTCTGTGGGTCAGGAATTCGAGCAGGGCTTGGCCAGGTGACTGTTCTGCTTTATGGGGTGTTGATGGAGGTTATTTGGCAGTGTTCAGCTGGCGGATGTGCTGGACTAGGGAGTCCACGATGGCTTCACTGGTATCTGGCCCCCTTGGTGGGAATAGCCCAAAAGTTGAGACTAGCTGGGACTATCATTCTGAGCAGCCATATGGGCCTTTTTCGTGTGAGGGTCTCAGAGTGGTCCGACTTCCCATCTGGCAGTGGGCTCTGCCGCAGCAAGGGCTCCCACAGAACTGGGTGGAGGCTGCTGGGCTTCTTGTGACCTGGTCTCGGAAATCACCAATCGATATATCTCGAAGACGGACCCAGATGCGTGAGGAGGAGATTAAACCCGACCTGGGGTCTAGGGAGGAGTAGCAAAGATTTGGCAGCCGTGTTTGACCAACCGCAGGTTGCAGAGACATGTGGAACTTAATTTCCTGTGTACTCTCATGTCCCCAGGTGCAGGCTCTTCTCCAGGGAGCTCCAAACTTGAACATTCATCTCCTTGACATCTCTTTAATTTTTTTATAAGACCTCAAAAATTCTTGATTTGACCTCTACTTATTTCTCCCCGGTCTCCCCAACCCAGTAACCATCACTACCATCTACCAGCCATTGGTCCAAAGCCTGGGTCCTCCTTTCTCTGTCTCACACATGGAATCCATCAGCAAGTCATGCTGAATCCACCTGCCGAATCCACCTGGGTCCATCATCTCTCTTGGGACTGCAGTAGCCCACTGAGTAGTCTCCCTGCTTCTTCTCTCTCATCCTGAAATCTGCACCCATATGACAGCAGAGTGATCCTAAAATGCAGGTCAGATCACTTCCCTCCCCACTCACAGCCTCCTGTTCTTCCCATCACACTTGGAGTAAAATCCAGACTCCACTGGGACCTAAGGCCTTGGGTGACCTGGGACCTGTCTGCTCCCTTCTCCTTGACACTGCTCCGGCTACTCTGGCCACCCTGCTGTTCTTCTGGCAGCCAAGCTTGTCCCCATCCGTCCTTGAGATCTTTGAACCCTCTGCTATCCTGACTTGAACCCTGTGCTCTCAGAGCCTTGCCCAACCGCAGCTTGTCATTCATTCAGATCTTGGCCGTGAGCCTCCTTGATTACCCAACCTAAAGTAGCTCCTTCCTGTCCACCACCTTATCTCTATCTCATCCGCTGTATTTCTTCTTACTGCACTTTTCACTCTAACACAATCTTGTTCCTTTATTGTCTGTTCATAAGAAGAAGGGTCTGTGTTTTATTCGATGCTGTATTCCCAGCACCTTGGAGGAAGAAATGGGAGTTTTAAAAAAGATTGATGTTGGGGTGGGGAGAGTATAGCTCAGTGGTAGAGCGCATGCCTAGCATGCATGAGGTCCTGGGTTCAGTCCCCAGCACCTCCATTAAATAAATAAATACGTAAATAAACCTAATTACCTACCCCCCCCAAACAAACGAAAAGATTAAAAAAGATTGTTGTGGATCCCCAACCAGGATTGGCTTCTTCCCAGCCTTCCACTCCTGTGTGGTCTTGGTTTTAATCCTTACCAGGACCCTACCCTCCTGGCCTCTGACCCAGCCAGCTCTCATATTTGCACCCAGAGTCCTATCACCCAGGCCAAACATAACCTGGGCCCCTTGCTGTCCCTCGTGCTGCCTGGTTGTCTGACCTGTGGCACTTCCTGTCCCCTCTGTCCCCTCCTCCCCCCATACAGGGCTGGGCTTCACACTGCCTGCCCTATCCCTGCTGGAGGCTGTCTCCTCTCTGCCACCAAATCACTCCTGCCCTAAACACGTCCCTACCCCTCACTTCCAGAGAGGCCTTCAGCAGCCACAGGGCCCTGTTTGGATGCAGCAGGAGTTGTCACTGTTGAGCTTGTGGAGAGATGAAGCCATGAGACCATTTTTGTATAAACAACCATTAAGCTAGAGCCACCCCAGCACAAACATAGCTTAGAACAAAGTGACAACAACAGAAAAACTTAAATGCAGGCTGACTGCCTGACTCTTGTTCATTTTCATCTGCTTGGTTTTATGTTTCCATGTTACAACCTTGTGTGTGTCTTCATTCAACCCCTTGGCCAAATGCTGAACAGAGCAGACAAATGTGGGACTCCGTGGGAGACGGCTCCCAGGTTCAGTTTAACTCTTGTGTACTGAGCACCCACGATGTTCTGGGTCTGTGCAAATGCAAAATATGTCTATTCCTGCCCCAGTGAGTTCTTCCCTTGTGCCTAGAATGCCCTGTTCCCCTGATACCTGAGCTGGTTTCTAGTGATTCTGCCTTCTGTTCCAAGAAGTCATTTCCTTTGTGAGGCGTCTTGAGCCTTTCAGGGGCCTGGGAGATGAGAAGTTGCTGAGTCTAGCTGGACTGTGGGTGGTCACCCATGGGAGGCCTGTCAAATTCAGCATCTTGATCCATGAAATGAAGCCCTGGAGGCAGGCAGAGTGCGTGTTCACCTGACATTGATGGTCACAGAGTGGGGCACGAAGGGCCGTCTGACCCCCACCCCTACTGGGAGCTTCCTGCAGCTCTCCTATCCCCCGGAAGCCTGGGTCCTCATCCTCAAGCTGGGCGTGGGATCTGCCAAGGCTGCCTGGCCAGTCATGGTAGGCACTTCTGACCCCCAGGGACCTGTGCAGGCCCTTCCTGGTTAGGACAATTTCCTGTGTCATTCAACAGTGTCTTGGCTTTTTTTGTTTTGAAGTACAGTTGATTTACAATGTTATGTTAGTTTCAGGTGTACAGCAAAGTGGTTCCGTTATGTACATAAATAAATATATTCTTTTTCAGATTCTTTTCCATTATAGGTTATTACAAGGTACTGAGTGTAGTTCCCTGTGCTATATAGTAGGACCTTGTTGATCTATTTTATACATAGCAGTGTGTATCTGCTGATCCTAAACCCCTAATTCATCCCCCGCCCTTTCCCCTTTGGTAACCATAAATTTGTTTTCTATGTCTGAGTCTATTTCTGTTTTGTATGGAATCTAAAAAAAGTGATACAAATGCCTCGGCTTTTTAACATGGAGAGCTGAAACTTTTCAAGCACTTTCCACAGGTCAGGTCCTGGTCTAAGCACTTTGTGTTTAGTCTCATTGAATCCTCCCTATATTATTATTCCCATTTTACAGATACGGAACATGTGGCTCAGAGTGGCTTAAGTAAGTGGCTAAGGTTATCCAGGGAGACAGAGGTGGGGCCGGGATTCCAGTGCAGCCTGTGTCCGTCTTGCCAGCCCCTGTGCCTTCCGTTTTTTCCTTTTTCTCTTCCTGCCCTGCTCATCACCCCTTCAACAAGCTTTTCTTGTGGCTTCAGATTCCTCTGAGGCAATGTAGGGCACATGGTGGCGGGAGTGGGACTAGGGCAGGAATGATCATGCCATCTTTCAGCCAGAGAGCTTGAGGCCAAGGAAGGCCCTGGAAGATGGTAACTGCTGGGCACCTGCTCAGCTCAGCAGCCCCCTCCAGAGAGCAGGCCAGGCCCAGCTCTGGGCCCCATCCTGTGACCTGGCAATTCGGGGCCTTAGAAGCAGCCCCTTGAGGGTTGGTGTCCCCTTGCTGGGCCTCCTTCTGAGGCCTGGTCCACTCCTTGTGCGGTGTAAGGAAATGTGTCCCGTGGATGAAGTGTCTCCTACCCCCACCACTCTGCTCTGTTTAGGAATGATTTCTTGAACACTGGGGGAAAGAAGTCAGTGTGTTGTGTGAGGGGAGGGGAGCTGGGTGAGAGAATGGGAGGCCTGGGTGGACAGGAGAACTGGTGACTGGCTGGGGCATGGCGGGGAGTGTGGGGAACCAGCAGGGGACTGAGCCTGTAGGTGCTGCCTGGGGGTTGGGGGGCCCACCTGCTGGGGAGGGCGGTCACCACCCCTCAGCTGGAGGGAACTGCAGGGGCTGGAGTAGCATCTGGGGCCTCCAAGGGGCCACAGGGCTCCGAGCTTCCCGGGGCAGGAAGTCCCAGCTGTGACCAGAATCCCAAAGGGCTGAGAGCAGCTCAGGCCTGAGGAATGTGTGCAGTGGGGGTGGTTGAGAGGGGGCCCCTTTCCTGCCTCTCTTACTTCTCTCTCTGGACGTGTGTGTGTGTGTGTGTGTGTGTGTGTGTGTGTGTGTGTGCGCGTGCGCGCTCGCGCGTCTCCCCTCTCCTCTACTTGGTCTGTTCCTACCAGCGTATATTCTTTGACCTCGTGTTTTTTCTATTCTCTCTCTCTTTTCTCCTCCCTCTCTCTCTGTAAAGCCTCTCTCCTCCCCGCTTCCCTCTTCTCATTTTTCCTCCCTCTCCCCCTTGCCCTCCCGGAGGGGGCTTGTGTTGCCTGTAGCTGGTGTGCCCAGCTCCAAGGTAAACGGGCTTGCTTGCAGGGTGGCCAGACCTGGCCTGTCGCCTGGCTGCCCGTTGCTATGGTGACTCAGAGGTGGTGTCAGGCAGCAGCCTTGGCTGTCTGGTAGGGAGGGTATGAGGGACTCTGATGAGGAGAGAGGCTGGCTCTGTTCTTCACAGCCTGTGAAGGGCCCATCCCACTGCCAGGGGCTCCATCATGAGGGAGCTGATGGTGAATGTGGGTTCTAGGCTGGGTGCTGTCGGAGGGGCTCCCTCAAGGGGCCACATAGTGGGGGCCCGTCACTCTTGGGGTCGGACTGCCTGTTGCAGACCCCTCCTACCTCTTTCTGGGGTCTGCTGGAGGTAGGGGTGAGAGGTGGCAATCAGCCCCAAGGAAGGAAGCTGCAGGGAGGCAGCTGTTGGAGATGTAGGGGGAGGGGTAGATGAGAAAACTGACAGGCAGGCCTGCTCCTTAGGGGAAGTGTCTACATTGTAAGGGAGTGAGCCCCCTGTCTCTGGGAGCGAGCAAGCTCACACTGTACAGCCATTGGTGTAGCTGAGATTCCTGCATCTGAGAGGGGCATATCTAGCTGACCATGAGATTTCCTCCCACTCCTGAGAGCTGAGGATTTACAAAGTACAGTTTTCAGCTGACAGAGAGCTTGCAGTTTCCTCACTGGTGGTGGCTGCCTCACTTCCTCACAGGCCGCTGGGTCTTGAGCACCCACTGGGACAAGCGCCTGGCCTCTGGACCACGCTGGGAGGAGGTACTGATAACCACCACCGTTTCCTGCAGAGGAGATGGGGTCGGTGGGGAGGAGAGCTTCCCTGAATGGGCCCAGCCTGGCACAAGTGCCTGGGATGTGACAGGAACTATCCTGCCCATCTGACAAGAGAGAGAGGCAGTTAGAGCAAAGCACCCAAGCGGCCTCAGCCCTTGAGTTAGACAGACCAGGGTTCAAGTCTCAACTCTGCCCTTTACTGGCTGTGTGATTGTGTGTGTGTGTGCACACGTGCACATTACTTAGCCTTTCTGAACCTCTTTTCCCATCTGTAAAATGGGAATAATAACAACATTCAAGTATTAGGGCTATGTGAAGGTTGAAAGAAATAAGGCATAGAAAATGCTGAGCACTGCACCTGGCACATATTAAATAATTAAATTGGGGAGCATGATTGTTCTCAACCTCACCTGCACATCTACCCTTTCAAATTTATAAACGACGAAGCTGGGGTCAGAGAAATTTAAAAACTGGCTCATGTCCCATCAGTTGTTATTCTGCGACATGCTGCAGGGACAGTACCGAAATGATGCAGAGAAGCAGAGCTGAGGATGTTGGCTGAAGCTAATCTGAACCCAGCCTCACACAGCCAGTCCCTGCAGGTTCTGCCCATTTTCCAGGCTCCTGCTGCCTCTCGGTGTAACAGCATCTGCCAGGTCACTCCTGTCTTGGCTCTGTGCGGGCGGGGACCCACTGTCCTGTCTGTGTGGCTGGTCCCCCTCAGGCTGAAGAAGTGCAGGAGTAAGAGGAGGGCTGAGCCACTGCGGTCTGCAAAGCACTTTCCATACGTTCCTTCCCTTTTCCATGTTCATTTCCCAGAAGTGAGAAGACTACTGGAGGAAAGACAAGTCTGGTCCAGCCCAACTGCCTCATCCTCTCCAGCCACCCTCACAGACAGCCGGGTGCCTTAGTTGTGGGACCTCCTTTAACCGTCACTACTCTTGGAGGGAGAAGGGGTGGGGATTATCCTCAGCTTCCAATAACTTACCCAAGGTCTGCCCTTTCACTTAAGACCTTGGACAGACAGCCCCCTCATGCCTCAGTTTCCCCATCCATACCAGCAGGCACTTGCAATCAGTCTCTAAGCCCTTTTCACTGTCATGGTGCTGAGGCAAGGACTGCTGTGTAGACAGAGGCAGGAGGCCTGCACTTAAACCCCACCTCTCTGGTTAAGAGCTGGCAGACCTTGGACTTGGGACTCCGTTGGGTCCCCTGTGTACCTCACCAATGATAACGCCTCACCCATTTCCTGTGGGTCGGGTGAGATGGGAATGGGTAGGCGTTCAGGAAACGTCCTCTCTACCCACTCTGGCTCCTGGTTGGCTCCACAGTGGGTCAGGGGGAGTTGTCCAGATAACCCAGCTGAGGGGAGGTGTCAGATTTCAGGCAAGGCTATTTTTACCCTTGGGTGTAGGGGGAGACAGATTATGTTCAAACTCTGTTCTAGAATGGGGTGAGGGGGCTGGCATGGGAGCAAAGTCTCTAGTGGGGAACTTTTCCTGACCTCCTGGCCTGCATTCCCCCTGCCTGCATGGGGTAACATTAGTGGGGATTGGTGACCCTCTGAGCAAACTCATTCGTTTGGCCCACAGTGAGCCAGGGTCTGTGCTGGGCCCTGTCCACACCGAGTATAGAGAGAGAGGGCTCCTGCCTGGTGAACCTTCATGTCCGATGTCAGCCAAATACTCTCACAATTAAATGCATGTTATCACAGTGGAGAGCCTTACAGAGGGGAGGTCTCTGGGGCCAGGAGCATGAGGACGGGGAACAGATAACGGATCTGGGGGACAAGTGGGCATTATAGAGGTGAAGAGGAGAGAAGAGTCCTCCAGGCAGAGGGGACAGTATGGGAAGAGCCCGGCCGTGGGAGATGGCCTGATGTGTGTGAGGGACTGAGAGACGGCAGGTGTGGCGGGGGGTACTTGGTGTGAGTAAGACTGGAGGGGCGGCAAGGCAGTTATTGGGGGCCTCGTGGGCCTTGTGAAGGAGTTCCTCCTGTAAACCAAACACTTTCACGGTTAGAAAGAGTCTTGGAGATTCTTCAGTCAAATACTCCATTTGACAGATGAGGAAACAGGCACAGAGAGGTAAAATAATTCATCCAAGGTCTCCTGGGGGTGATGAGCTGATAAAAGTTCCATTTATATTCAGTTTTACAGGAAGGCACTGAACTGAAAATGCCTCATGAAGCTCTACCTCCAAAGGAGAGGTGGGGGCAGGCTTGTCCTTAGCTTAGCGTTCCAATTATCATCCCCTGCCTTACTTCTCTTCCTTGCCAGATTTGGGGTCAGGAGCAGGATTAGAAGATTGGAGGCCCTCCCATCCCCCTCTGTCCTTACTAGGGGAGCACAAGGGTTGGCTCAGAAGGGGAGTGCCCACCCCCTGATCAGCCAGCTCCAGTCTGTGGACTCTGGACAGGGACTCAGGGCACTGGCCTCTATTCTCTCCTTGGTCACTGACTGGCTGTGTGACTTGGGGTAGTTTGCATCCTGTCTCTGAATTTCCGCTAGAAAGAGTTTCTTCCATCTTCTTCATCTCCAAGTCCTATAGAAGTGCTGTAGAGATATAAACATGGACTTTGGCTAGTAAGTCTGAGATTTTCTTGAATCCTGTCACTTCTCAGGTGTTCAGAAGCAATGCACTTGCTCTCAGCCTTAGTTTGCTCATCAGTAAAATGGGTGGAAAAACAATGCCTTGTAGGATAGATTTGAGAATTACTGAGATAATACATATGAAAGCTCCTAGCAAAGAATTCGATACACAGTAGGTGTTCAATGATGCTAACCAAATGAATGGCATATAGGAGGTGCTTAATAAAAAATAACAGTTTTATTCTCTACCTTTCCCACCCTGAAATTTTGAAAATTGTCAAGTGCCAACACACCCTGTAGCTAGAAGTAACATGAGGATGTGTGTATAGGATTGGGGACCATTATTTATCTTCTAGAATGAAGATATGATTTGATGTTGTGTGGCAATCAGTAGCCTATGGAATAGTCCACTGATGTCCTCCCAGCCCTCACGCTGGCTTCATGGACTGATGCACTCTCTATTTACCTGGGCGTTTGGTACCCACTACTACCCTTTTTTGCCTTGGCTACTGGGAATCTCAAGGCCAAATGAAATTCTCTATAGCAGCACCTTTGTGCAACTGGATTCCTAAAAGACTTGCTCCTCCCTTATTTGGTTCCTTAGCTGTGTTTGCATTTCGGGACCCGTGTGTGCGTGCCTGCACCTCCTGTGTGCATGTGCAGGCCGCCTCAGAGCCTTTTTAGGGAAGAAGGTAGGGAGTAGGCCTGAAAGGGTGCTTGGGAGGTTGACAGATGCTCCTTCCTTGCTGGTGGGGAAACTGCTGGGAGGCTGCTGGTTGCTCTGAGAACTTGGAGCCACCTTTGTGGGGACAGGGCACCAGCCTGGGCAGCTTCCCCTCACTGCTAGAGTGCCTGGCTCGGACAACCCGGCCTTTCATGGGGCCTGGTTGGGAGTGGGCCAAGGCTGCTTCTCCCTGCCCACTCGGGGCCTGCCTTCACAGTCCCCAGCCCCTGGGGAGAGGCAGGGAGGGAGAGTGGGAGGAACAGGGCCGTGCAGTCTCGCACCCTGCACTTGAATCCCTGCTCCACTGGCTTTTTGAGTTCTCACAGGAGCTCTCAAACCAGCTACGAATCTTGCCCCCTCACGGGGTTGTCACGTGCTTCTGGTGACATCATGGGTGAGAAAGTACTATGTAAACAGTCTGGTTTGAATTCTGTTTAGGTGTCTCCCGGCTGTATTTCTGTAGGAAGCCTAAACTCAGTTTTATAATGCTAACGTAAGTGCTCAATAAACGTTAGCCACGTGGCAGGCGCGTGCTAGGAGCTTTGGACACTTGATCCTGTGTAATTTCATCCCCACGATGACCCTTGGACATAAGTATTATAATCCCATGTTTACAGTTGGGGAAACTGAGGCCCATAGAGTTAGGTGGAGCAGCTTTCCCAAAGTCACCCACAAGTTAGTTGTGGAACCGGACTTGAACCCAAGCCAGGCTGACCCCCAAGGCCTGTGCACAGCCTTGGGTCATGGTGGGTGAGCTAAGAAGTCATCCAAGCCAGCCCCCCTCCTCCAGCGCAGGTGGGCCTCCTCTGCTCTAGGCCTGCTGTTTCTGATGGTTCCCTAAGGCACTGTGATCTCTCTGCTGGCTGGTCTCCGCATTTTCTGGCCAATCACCATAGATCTTTCCGCTGGTCCTCCTTGGTTTCTGGGCACTCCTTGGCCCCTCTCCCTCGTCTCCACCCACACAGGCCCCTAGCACTTTCCAGCGGGCTGCCCTTTGTCCCTACCACTCCAGTCACCGCTGTTCCTGCTTCTCCTTCCTTTCTGCTGTTCTTCAGTCCTCTCTCTACTTCAGACCATCGTCACCTTCAGGTCTCGGCTCCAGGGCCGCCCCGGTCATTACCCGTTTCCTCTTCCGTAGGTGTTTATTTGGCACCTCCTCGGTGCCAGGCCCGAGTGCACCCCTGTCCTGTGGGAATGCCTGTCTGCTGGGGCAGGTGGCTGTGAAAGCAGTGACTTCACAGCTGGATCAGTGTTGTGGAGACAGTGAAGCTGAGGGGCCAGGGAGGCCCTAGCTCTCCCCAGGGAAGAGGCAGGGGTGGGGGAGGGGTTGAAGAGGGAGGAGGAGGGACCCACTTGGCAGATAAGGCAGATGAAGGGATTTTAGGTGGAAGCAGCGCCCACGCAGCAGAGGAACAGAGGTGGGTGAGAGTGGTGCTCAGAGGAACCCAGTGTGGTCTGGAGCTGGGAGAGCAGCTGCGGGGCAGTGACAGGAGCCCCAGAGTAGGGCCTTGATTGTGAGGGGAATAGGGAGCCACTGAGGATTCTTGAGCAGGGGAGGTCCCGCTCTGGCTTGCTCTTCAGAAAGTCTGTGTGGTCCTAAGGGACAGAATGAAGTCCTGTAGTGGGAGGAGTTGCAAGGACTGGGTCTAGCCTCCCTGCAAGGCAGGATGAAGTGGGTTGTGGTTGTTGGGTTGTTGGGTTTGGGTTTTGGAAAGTTCCCTCCTGTGCTGTGGGGAGGCTGGAAGGAGGAGAGACGAGAGGCCTGTGGACAGGCTGTGGAAACAACCCAGTGAGTGAGCAGTGTGGGGGCCTGGGTGCAGCAGGGCAGTGGTGGGTAGACTGAGAGTTTGAGGAGGTTGGATCACTGGGATTTGGCTACTTGGGGGAGGGAGGAAATCCAGCTAAGGCTATTAGCGTGGGCCTGTCGTCACATTGCCCAGATGGAGCGCTGGCCTGGGAGGCTTTACCCTGGACCTCCTTTCCCTCTATGTGCCTCCGTCTCCCCAGTCGTGAAGGGATTGGGCAAAGTGGCCTTTCCTGTTCTGCCCCAGTTTTGTCACATGACTCTGGCCCAGGAGAAGGGGGACAGAGCCCACAGTGTAGTCAGCTGGGGCCTAGTCTGGGGATATCAAATCTGGCCGTGTCTGTTGTGGCTGGTGGCCAGCGCCTGGCATGCTGCTGTCTGAGAGCGCACGTCTCTGACCCTCAGATGCCCTCCCCACCTTCATGTGGGCTCTGCTCTCCCTGTCAGCTGTCTTGGCTCAGCCTGCCTGGCTGCCCCAGGCCCTGACTCTGTCCAGGGCCTCTGCTCTCCCCATGACTGGCCCTGGGAGGAGTGGCCTGGTTCTGGGGCCCCATTGGCTAAACACTGCCTGGGCCACACACGCCCCTGCCTCTTGGGCTGGCTGCCTGCCCACCTTGGGATTAGGAGGAGGCCTGGCCTGCCCTGGCCTGCCCTGGCCTGATGTGGCAGACTGCCTAGGAGCCCAAGTTGGAGTCTGAGAGGCTGTGCTTGGGGCCTCCAGTGCTGCTTTGCCCCCTCTGCCTGTGCGACAGCCCTGGGGCTCTGTATGCCTCCCTTTGACGGATGTGGACACCGCACAGTGGGGTTTGTCCCTCAGGTTGCCTGGGGTGGGGTGGGAGCTCAGTCCTGCTTGGAACACAGTATTTCCTGTCTGACAGGTGACAGGGCTCCTTAGCTTCCTCATGGGAAAGCTCAGCTGGCTGTGCCTGAGCCCTGCAGAGTTAGACCCAGGGTCCTGGTACCAGGGCTGGGGTGCCTTGGTGATAAGCAGTCTCCCTGCCTCTGCCTGGTGAGTGACAGATGAGGCTCAGGAGGGGAAGGGACTTGCTCAGGATCACATAGCACCTGAGGGATAGGGCTGGGTTTGAACTCAAATCTGTCTCTGGACATTCCTCTACAAACCTTGGATAAGGTCCTAATGTGTGCCAGGCCCTTCTAAGCATGAGCACTAGAGTAGGAGCTTCTCAAAGGATTGGCCCAGTTTATCTTGTATTCTCAATGTTTGGCTGAGGGCCCAATACAGAGGAGGTACTCAGTGAACGAATGAATGAAATGAACAAGGTAAAGATCCTAGTTGCGGGCAGGTAGACTCCAATGGCTGGGACTTTTGTTTCACAGACAGGAAATAGGAGGCTGGTAGGAGTGGGGATTGGCTAGGTGGGAAGCAGAGAGGATTGATCTCAGGTGTCCTGACTGCTGGTCTAGGGCTGTTTCCATCCTGACCTTCATCTGTAAAATGAGGTAAATAGTCTTTACCCTCTGCCTTCTTTGTGAGGATCCAGTGAGGTGGTGAATGAGAATAAGCTTGTAAAGTAGGGATACTGTGTGTGGGGCTTCCCTGTGTGCACATCCAGAACTGCCCAGAAACCCCACATGGTCTGCTTCTTTTCTTCTGCCCCCTTCCCCTCTGCATCTTGCGTTCCCCATTGCCCTGACTTTCTCCAGGGCTTGTTTCTGGAATGTTCTGCCCAGAACCCCTAGTTGTGGGAAGGATTTGGGAATAGTGTGGGTAAACAGAGTCTGCCTACCTCCTCCCTCTAACCGTCTCCCACACCGAAAAGCCAGCCACCCGCATCCACATCCAGGCAGGCCCCCGATGCACACCAGGCTGGAAATGCCTTGGCAGTGGTTACCATGGTGACAGATCCTGCTGCTTGGACCGCAGGGGCCTGTGAGCTGCCTGCAAGAGCCTGGCAGCCTGGCAGCCTGGCACCTGCAGGCCTCCACCCAGGCTGCGAGCTCCTGGGATGGCTGCTTCCTCTCCTTTTGGTGCCTGGCACTGAACCTGGTACCCAGGGTCTCTTGGGAATGAGCTGCCTCTTTTGGAACCCACAGCTGCTCTGGGTCACACAGGCCTGGTTCAAATCCCATTTCTACCACGTAGGGTGTCAGTGATCTTAAACAAGTCACCTCAGTGTTTTGGATTTATTAAATTAGCTATAAGATCCTCATAAGGGAAAATTTCCAAAGGATACAGACTCCCAGTGCAAGTCCCATCCTTACCCTGAGCCATCGCTGCCCCATCCTGCAGCACTGGCAGGGTCTGCATCAGGTCATGGCACTCTTTGCTGCTGAATCCATATCCAGGCCCCTGGACTCCTCATCTCAGGCCCCAGGAGGCCCTGCAAGCAGTGTAGTGTGGTGGGTAGGACCTCAGACACTGTGGCTAGACCTCTGAGGTCACAGCTGGGCTTTGCACTTCCTTGGGCCTCAGTTTCCTCATCTGTAAAATGGGGGTAATAATGTACCTATCTCAGAGATTTTTTGGACAGGTGGAAGTTGAATTAGTACTTGTAAAGTGCTTAGAAGAGAATCTGATAGTTATTAAGCACTTTATAAATGTTAGCGGTAACTGTTATCACCACACTTGACATTGGCCATGAAAATTGGAACCCTGGGCCTGTTCCTCCTGTCATTTTTCTCACACAGGCAAATGTCCCCAGCTCTTGTTCACAGTCTGATGATCTCTGAGTGCTGGTCCTGTACCTTCAGGTCCCTGCTCTGACACAGCACAGCCTTACACGTGGCTGCTCCAAAATGGGCTGGGCCCCAGGCAGAAACTCTGCCTCTAATTCATGAGTTTGAGGATTTTCTCTGGGTGGATTCTCTGCTCAGTACCTCTCCCCGCCACCCCCCTCAGGTCCAAGGTTGTGTTAACACAGAGTTGTTGGCTAAAAGGAGGGTAGGGATAAGTGGCATCCAGAGAGCCTCTGGGGTCTGACACCATGGGCTGGAGGGTGCTGGCCACTCTTGGAGTGGGGTCTCATGGGAGGTGGTCCTCAGGTCTCAGGGAGACCTGGGAGACCCAGCTGTGAGCTGACCTCTCTGTCCCTGCCTGTTCCCCAGGGCCTGGCCTCAGTGTTCTCCAGCCGTACATCCCGGAAGTCGGCCTTACGTGCTGAGAACACCATGGCAGAGGGCGAGGGGTACCGGAACCCCACGGAGGTGCAGATGAGCCAGCTGGTGCTGCCCTGCCACACCAACCAGCGTGGTGAGCTGAGCGTTGGGCAGCTGCTCAAGTGGATTGACGCCACGGCCTGCCTGTCTGGTAAGGCTCCCATCCCAGCGCTGGCTCCGCACACCCAGAGGAGAGGCCTCTGTTTTCAGAGGTGGTCACTGTCCCCTGGGTGCTGTGCTCCTCCCTAATCCTGACCTTTGCTCATGCTGCTCCACCTGCTGCAATGCCCATTCCAAGTTCTCCATGCTCAGTGCAGGCCCACCCTCTCACCCGCAAACCCCCAGGGCTCCAAGTGCTGGTCCTGCACCCTCAGGTCCCTGCCTGACACAGCAGAGCCTTACACGTGGTTGTTCCAAGACGGACGGCATTTGCTGTGAGCAAAGCCCAAGGCTGTTGGCCTGAACCACCTCCCAACACTGAGTAGAGCTGAGTGGAGCTGGATTGAGCTCATTTCATTGCCTTTAGCGTACCAGTTTTCTCCAGCCCGCAGGGAGTTCACAGTCTGGTGGGGGAGACCTGACTGCCCCCCAGCAGTGTTTGATGGGGCCTGGGAAAGGGAGGCGGAAGTGGGGCTGTAGGAGAACAGACCAGTGGCCCTGACCCAGCCTTGAGGGCAGAGAAGGGATTCTAGAGGGACGAGTGCAAGGGAGCAGGATCCTGAGGGCAAGAATGACTCAGGCAAGGAGACAAAGGTGGGTGAGGTTGACTGGGCAGAGGTTTGGGCACTCGAGGAGGCTTGGAAGTAGAATAGCAGGGTGTGATCATTCATTCATTCGACAGCTGCTCAGGGAGTATCTCCTATGTGCCAGGCACTGCTCAGGACTGGGACGCAGCAATGAACAAGACAGGGAAATGTCCTTGCCCTCATGACTTGTGATCTAGCAGAAGGGAGAGACACGAGACAGATGACACCCAGATATGTAAGACAGGGTCAGGGTGTACTAACCCCGAGGAAGAAAGTACAGAAGGGTGGGGGTGCGGCTGAGGAGGCAGGCCTTAGCTAGGTGGTCTGACATTTGATTAGAGGCCTGTGTGCCACGGGGAGGCTGCTAACGCATGGCTTTCTTCTCCTGACGCCAGCGGAGAGGCATGCTGGCTGCCCCTGCGTCACGGCCTCCATGGACGACATCTATTTTGAGCACACCATTAGGTAAGTGGCCCCGCCTGCCTCTCCTTCTGGTCTCCCCGCCCTGAGCCCAGGGCACCTCCCCAACTCCTGCCTGGTCAGCCTGTGTGCTGCCTGGAGCCTGCCTCTGCGGACTGAGGGCCTTTGCAGATGCAGGAGGGCGGCCGACCGGGCTGCACGGTGTCTGGGGCAGTGGTGGGTTCAGAGCTGCCCTGTAGCTGGGTGCCATGGGGTGTGGGCTCCCTCGGCCAGGTTTGGAATTGGACATTACTGAGATAGTATCATGGGATGCTGGGCAACTTTGGGGAAGTCAGTCTCTTTCTCTGGGCCTCAGTTTTCTTACCTGCAGAATTAATCAATGAATGCCTTTTTGAGCTCAGACATTCTCTGCGGGTCATTGGTCACCAGACTTTGGGGAGGTCCCTGGGCAAAGTGCCTTGGCAAAGCCTGAGCCAGGAGCTTGAGCCACTCATCCTCTGATCACATACCTCCAGGGATGAGAAGCTCACCACCTCCCAGTTTCTTTCTTTCTTTTTTTAAAAAAAATATCTGTACTGGTTAGAAAGCTCTTCATTATAATGTGCTGAGCTTTGTCTCCACACAGGTTTTCCGGGACCCAAAGAACATCCAAGCCCTTGGCCCAGGACAGGCTGCAGGGGTGACATACACTGCTCTGACCCCCAGGCCTGCTTCTAACCTCTCAGTGCCCAGGACATCAAGGGCCAAGGGCTTATTCGGGGCTTCCTGGAGCCCCGTGTGTCAGTTAAGGAAAGTTTGGCCAGTCCCTGAATTCATTTATTAAGTCATTCATCACTACTTGGACTTTTTCTGGACCAGTGCCCACTCTGGGTTTGGGGTCCACAAAGTAAACTGGAACATAGTCTCTGTGCCCCAGGAGCTCCCAGTCAGCAGGGAGACAGATGTGGAAACATAGTTTCAGTTCAGAAGGATAAGTTCCTCTGACATACCGGTCCTTGGTAATACTTTTTCTGAATATCTTTTATTTTCGAATAGTCTGTGATTTACAAAAACACCGTAGATAGTACAGAGAGTTCCCGTACACCCCACACCCAGATCCCCTATTAGTAACAATCTTACATTTATATGGTACCTTTGTCACAATTAATGATCCCATATTGATGTGTTGTTTGTAATGCCTTTTTAATACATTAACTTATTTAATCCTCAGAACAATACTATGAAATCCTGGCGATTAGTATCCTCATTTTACAGATGTGGAAACTGAGGCACAGAGAAGTGAAGTAACTTGCTAAGCTCATACGGCTGGTGGAGAATCCAGGATACACTACCAGCCAGGCAGGCTGTCTGGCCCCAGAGCACTTGCTGTTAACCAGTGGGCTACATTGTCTGTATGCCTGGGTGTGGGTGTAGTGGCAGAGGATAGTCAAGGGAGGCTTCTTGGAGGTGTTTGAGCTGGCTCCAGTATTGTATGTAGTGACGCTTTCTAGGCCAGTGAAGCCGAGTCTAGGCCAGCTCTGGGTCTCTGCTGCCAACATGGGTTCTGGCTCTTGGAGGAGCAAGGGGTAGCTAGGGCTGGGCGAGGATGTGTGCATGATGATGGATGTGCTGCAGGACCCAGCAGAGTGGAGGTTGAGTCTGGGCAGAGGAGGGTGTGGCTGGAAGGGAAAGCTGGAGAGGATCCTGGGAGGGAGGGCAAGCTGGGGAAAGACCTGGAGTGTGGTTGGTGGTCAGGAAAGGACTGGCCATACCTGAGGAAAGCTGGGGAAGGTTTTTTCATTTGTTTGTTTTTGCTTTTGTCATTTAAAAATACTTCAAAATGTTTCTCTAAGGGGTAAGAACGCTTTTAAAACATAACTTCATCACCACTAGCACACCTAAATAAAACAAACAATTTCTCCCTAACATCAAATTTCCAGTCAGCACTCAGTTGCCCTTACTGTCTCATGAATTTGTTTTTATTTTGTTGTGCTTTACGGTTCTTTTTGTTGCTCAAGTCAGGAAGCAAATAAGGTTGCAATTGGTTGCTATGTCTCTTAAGTCTTTTTTTTAACCTGTAGGTTTTACGTCTCCCCCCAACACCCTCTCCCCCTACCATCTCTCTCTCTCTCTTTACCTTGAAGTTTATTTGTTGAAGAAGCCTGGTCATGGGCTCTCTAGAGTTCTCCATCATCTGGATTTTGCTATTAGTGTAACTGTGGTGTCATTATATATGTTCCTCTGTCCTCACAGTAAATTGGTCCTGGGGAAGTGCTTGAGCAGGGGTCAGATTTGTTTATAGAAGCTGAGGGGATGTTAGGAAACCAGGGGCTTGAAGGGGCCCCCAAGGGGGCTGGGCAGTGACCCTGGGGATGGAGCCAGTTTTGGCCTGAGTGGTAGAATGGAGGATAGTCAGGAAGGAACACAAGCTTGTGAGTCCAAATGGGTGACTGCTTGGCTTTGGAAAATCAAGAAAGGGAAGAGTGGAAGAGGAAGAATAGAAAGGGTCACAAACTTCTTTTTTTTTAGCACCACAAAAAACAGACTTTTATTTTTATTTGGGGGATTATGGAAGGTTTTTT
Organism: Camelus dromedarius; assembly: GCF_036321535.1. Lineage (NCBI taxonomy): Eukaryota > Metazoa > Chordata > Mammalia > Artiodactyla > Camelidae > Camelus > Camelus dromedarius. Next base: position 31,684,696 of record NC_087449.1, on the reverse strand, counting down.
TTCTCCTGATTTTTTATCATGAAAACTTTCAAAATTATAGAAAAGTGAATAGTGCAATGGTCATCACCACTGAGGTTCAGTAATTAACATTGTGCTAAATTTGCTTTGTCTGTATGTAGATAAATACAGGCATATCTCATTTTATTGCACTTTACAGATATTACATTTTTTTTTTCACAAATTGACGGTTTGTGGCAACTCTGCATTAAGCAGATCTATCAATGCTATTTTTCCAATAGCATTGGCTCACTTTGTGTCTCTGTGTCACATTTTGGTAATTCTTGCAATATTTCAAACTTTTTCATGTACTGGGAAATCGGAAAATTCATGTGACTCCCTTTATGGCAATATTTGCTTTATTGTGGTGGTCTGGAACCAAATCCATAGTATCTCCATTGTATGAACTATTTGAAAGTGAGTTGCAGACATCATGATACTTCATCCCTCCACATATCAGCATGCATCTCCTAAAAATGACAGTCCCCTACATGACTATTAGACCTATTGAAGAAAATAGGAGAAAAACAAGTCAGCACAGGGCAGGCTAGGTGGCTCCCCCAGAGATTTTGATTGTTCTTCTGGACATGGAACCATTCCAGAGGGACAGCTGCAGCTGGAAAGAGCAGGGCTAGTGTAGTTGATAGAATCAGTCTAGAATGCTGGCTCTGTCAATTTTTAGCTGGGTGACCTTAGGTAAATGGCTTACCCACTCTGATTTTCAGTCCCTCCTAAACCTACTTGCTAAACTTGTTTTGAGACTCAAATGAGGTTGTGCACGGTGGCTGGCACAGAGTAGGTATTCTTTGTTTTTATTTCCCTTCCCAGCCTCTGTTTATAGCCTCTTGCACTTAACAGGCATTCAGTAATTGTGGAATTCATTAATTCAGAAGGTCTCTATTTATGGGGTGCCTACCCTGTGCTGTGTGCAAGGCATTGAAGGTGTAGTGGTGAGCAAAACAGACATGATCCTTGCCCCAGGGGAACTTAAGGATTGTGGGGGAGACAGAGTTAGAAGAAGCACTAGGAGGGTGAACCTTACGGGGCTGCAGGAGGGCAGGGAGGGCTTTCCCTAGGAGGGACTGTTGAGCTGAGAGCAAAGAGAAGCTTGAACATTCACTGGACAAGGGGGAGCAGAGGGACGAGGGAGATGAATGATACCATGCTGATGCTCTGGCCTCGGCTTCCCCACCTGTAACACGGGGTGCGAACACTGAGGACTCGAGGTCATCGTAGACGGGAATATGTTCTGTCCCCTGTGCCATTCTCCCTCCAGTTCCCTCTGCAGAGGCCCCACCAGTATCTGAGGCCCCTGTTCTCTCCCACTGTCCACTCTCCAAGGCTCACCTCCTGCTTTTCTCTCCTCAGTGTTGGACAGGTGGTGAACATCAAGGCCAAGGTGAACCGGGCCTTCAACTCCAGCATGGAGGTGTGTGGGGCGGGCACTGGCTGGGGTGAGTGGGCGCACGGGTGGGGTTTCTGCCTCCTCTCCACTCTCAGCCCCCAGCCCGGGCACACACACACAGAGCCCTGGTTGAGGCAGCAGAGTTCTGAAACAGCTGGCAGGGTTGGGAGGATCCTAAGGGTCTAACTGTCCAACACCCTGTAACACAGAAGAGAGAACTGAGGCCCAGGGAGGGGAAGGGACTTGCCCCAGGTCACCAAGTCACGTAGATTCCAATGTGGGCCTGGACTTCCAGTCTCCTGGGCCTTCACACCTGGTCTCAGACCCTCTCTTCAAGGGCCAGGTGGTCTCAGGAATGCAGGAAGATAGCCGCTGTGCCTGACCCTGGAGGCAGCATGGTGGAGTGGGAAGGGTACTGGCCTTTGGCCCATTAGCTTACCTCACACACAGCCTCTATCTCCCCATCTGTAAAATGGGAACATGATTCCTATGCTGCAGGGTTGTTGAAGTTTTAATGGGAGGACTCTTTGATGATGCACATGGCCTCTATTTCCCACCTAGAGATGTCAGGCCCAGGCAACTTCACCTAGCTGGACCAGTGGTTACTGAGGAATCACTGAGGCTGGAATAGCAGGGTCCTGACTGTACCTCTGGCCCCCTATAAATACTAAGATTCTCCACCTCCGAGGACCCCCTCAGGTGTCTGTCCTTCCAATTTAGCCAACACTTTACTTACTTCAAGCCCTTTCATAAACACAGTCTCATTTTGATTCTCTCAATAACCCTGTGAGTGTAAGTACAATCATTCCCATTTTACAGATGAGGAAACTGAGGCCCAGAGAAGGGAATGACTTGCCCAAGGTTTCCCAGGGAGCCAGGGGCAGAATCAGAACCTATCCCAGGTCTCTGGCCTTCTGGACTTGGTAGGTGATAAAGAAATACCAGAGGCCAGGTCTGGGGTGAGACTTCCCGTCTTGAGCTGTGGGGCCTCAGGCTGGTGAACCCTATTTCTTCCCTCTTCACTTACCCACGTTGCTCTTCCTCTACAGGTGGGCATCCACGTGGCCTCTGAGGACCTGTGCTCTGAGAATCAGTGGAACGTGTGCAAGGCCTTGGCCACCTTTGTGGCCCACCGGGAGCTCTCCAAGGTAGGTGGCTACCCCTGGCTACCCGATGCTGCTGGGCCACCTGGGCATCTGCCCAGGACAGTGGTTCTAGGGGTTAGTGGAAGGCTAGAAGGGGCTATGGCAGGGGAACCACAGTCCCTAGAGGAAGGCCCCCTCCCCTACTGCAGTTGAACTCCAGGCACCTCTCCGCTCTGCTCTTCCCCACCTCTCCCTGTGCACCTTACGCGAGGATCCTCCAGGTCTCCCTGTTCCCTTCCATGTCCTGCGTTGACACCCCCCCATCCAAGGTGCCTTTGCTGAAGAAGGGGAATAGGGACACTGGAGGATGAAATGATGTATCAGTCAACACGGAGACAGGAAGATGGGGACAAAGAAGGGATGAAGACTTGTAACCACCTAGCAGCCCCGAGCATGAGATGGTGGCTGGGAGGGCAGGCCCTTGTGCTATTTCAGGGAACCTGTCCTGAGCATCTCCCACCCTACCCGCGTCTACAGGTGAAGCTGAAGCAGACCATGCCGCAGACAGAAGAGGAGAAGACGGAGCACAGTGTGGCAGCCGAGCGCCGGCGCATGCGGCTGGTCTACGCGGACACCATCAAGGACCTCCTGGCCAATTGTGTCATTCAGGATGGTGAGTGGGTGTGGGTGAGGAGGGCAGCTGGCATCCTGCATGTCCCCCTCTGCCCTGGGTCTCCACTGGGCAGGGGAAGGAAGGGAGTCTCTTTGGGATGTGTACCCATTGGCAGCCTCAGGCCTGGATGGCCTCTTGCCTCAAGGTCCCTCCAGGGAAAGGGGAGTGTTTGGACTTCTCGCCAGCTCCCAGGAGCCATGAAGATGGAGCTAGGATACAGGGAAAACACTTTGTCATCCACAAAATGCATTTGGGTCTCTGGAAGTCAAGGTATTTGGGAAGGTGGTATTGAGCTTGGCCTTGAAGACCCTGGGACTTTAAAAAAAGCATATAGATAGGTGGGTAGGTAGGTAGGTAGAGGAAGGTGTAGGGATAGAGATAGAGACAGAGAGAGAATAAAAGACAAGACTGTCTCTCCTACCCAGAACCCAGGCGCCTCGGGGTTGTCACTCATCTTTGGGCGTCTTTCCAGTCAGTGTTCCCTGCATATTTAAGCGTCTACCTTTTATTTCACCTTCTCTATTTACCCAAAGGGGAATGTCCAGTACATACTGTTCTATATCTTGCGCCTTTCCTCTTAAAAGCATATCTCGGAGATAGTCCCATACCAGCACACAAAGATCTCCTTTGTACTGGGAGGATTTTGATGGGTGGAGAAATGAGGCAGGTCTTCCTGACAGGGGGTACAGGCTGGCCAAAGGCCCGGAGGGGTGACCCTGGATTTGTTTACTGATCTTCAGAAGGTTAGAATGCAGAATCTTCCTGGAAACCTAAAGGAGGCAATTTTAGGATCAACCAAGGGAAGTTCAGCTATCTAGAGTGGAGAGAGCAGGCTGAAGTTGTGAGCCCCAGGGAGAGCAGTGAGCTGTGCTCTGAATTCCGTATACCAGAGGCCACGGCTGGACAGGCCCAGCTCTTCCTACTGTCGTCAAGGCCCTCTGGAACCATCCATCTCCTGCAGCCCTCCTGCCCTGACAGCCCTTCTACCCAAGGGCCAGTCCAAATGCCTTAGCCTGGCGTCCGGGCCTTGGCTGACCGCTCAGCTGGGTCTGGTACTGTCCCTTTACTTGCCCTCAGCTCCAGCTAAGCCAAGGCCTCATTGCTCCCTGTGACTGTCCTGCCTGTCCCGTCTCCTTGCCTGTGGCATCTCTGAGCAGTCTGCAAGCCAAGGGAAAGGCACCTCTTTCATGGGCTTTCCCTGACATACTCTCTCTCCCTGGGAGATGGGAGGTGCATGGCACCTCCTTGGTGCTGAGTAAATGGAAGAATCTGGGTGGGGTGGGGTGGGGTGGGGTGGGGTGGGGGTCCTGGGAGGCCCACAGGGAGGCTCTGCCCTTGGGAGTCTTCTCACTTCCCCGCTTCCTCTCCCTCCCCCTCCCCGGTCAGATCTGGAGAGCAGGGACTGTAGCCACATGGTGCCGGCTGAGAAGACCCGAGTGGAGAGTGTGGAGCTGGTCCTGCCCCCCCACGCCAATCACCAGGGCAACACTTTTGGGGGCCAGATCATGGCCTGGATGGAGAACGTGGCCACCATTGCAGCCAGGTGAGGGGTGCTTGCTGCCTCTGCCTCCCCTCCTTTCTCCCCCTCCTTCCCTTGTCCAACTCCCTCTGGGCAAGAAACCCCATCCTGGTGTTGGCATTCAAGGCTTTAGAAACTTGGCTGTTCTGTTAAGGTAACCCAGGGCTTTCAGACCCAGAGAACCAGAAAGGAATGATTTTTCTGTGAGCTCGCCATTCCATCCATGGTTCTTGTCACTGGCCTGAGAAATGCCAAGCCCCTCAGCTGGCGTGAGGGCCTCTCCTTGCCCTGGCCCTGCCTGCTCGCTTCCTGTGCTTTACACCCCTTGTAAATCAGGCCATGTGCCCTTCCCTTCTCCATCCTCCATGCTGCCAGCCCCTCCTTCACTCCTGGACTGACTTCCCGCCATGCCAACCCCACTACTTTGTGTCTGCTAAAACCCTGCCCACCCCCTCCATGAAGCCTCTTTGACTTTCCCCTTCTCTCTAGAGGTAAATATAATTCCTTCCTTCTCCTAGAACCTCTGCCTGTCTGGGGCACGTTCTGCTCCAAATCTTGTGGCATTTTTTTAATTTATAGTTATGATAACTGACATTCAGGAACTGGCACTCTCCATGCTATTGTACTTGCTGTTCCTTCTGCCAGGAGTGCCCTCCCAGACCCATGTCTTCCTCAACCAGGCGAATTCTACCTCACCCTTTAGAGCCCAGCACCTGTGGCCCTTCCTTTGTGTTTAACCTGTGGACACAGTGCATAAGCAATGCCATTTTGGGCAGCCCCAGCTATTAATGCAGTAAGATCTCAGAGGAGGGTCAGGGTATGGGTAGTCAGGGAAGGCTTCGTGGAAGAAGAATACTTCAGCTGTGAATGATAAGTAGCCTGGGTAAGGGGAAGGCTTCCAGGTAGTAGGGACAGCAGGTGCTAGGGTGTAAAGGTTGGAAGGAAAAGGTTTACCCCAAGCCCTGCCCTTTCCTCTGTCACCTCAAATTCAGGGCTTTCCAGTTACGCACGTAGACCTCAGTATATGAAGCTGTGAGATGGGACTTTAGTTCTCTTCCTCTGGGCAGAACTGTCACTGGGTTCTGGAGAGGGTGGGTCAGAGGGCGGTGCATGTGGTTCTGGGCTGGGTCTAGGGATGAGGGCAAGGGGAGAAGGCTGGCCCAAGCCAGTGGCTGATGCACAGGGGGCTTTTTTTGTCCTGTCCCTGAACCCCTGGCCTCCTCCAGCCGGCTGTGCCGAGCCCACCCTACTCTGAAGGCCATTGAGATGTTCCACTTCCGGGGCCCATCCCAGGTTGGGGACCGTCTGGTGTTCAAGGCCATCGTGAACAATGCCTTCAAACATAGGTGAGAGGCTAGGATGGGTGAGACGGGCCTCCCCGGGCTGTGGGCTCTTCCTGACCTGAGAAAAGATCTTACTGCAAACCTGCCAGGAACCCTTTCACATGCAGATGAGGTCTGTGAGGTCTAAACCCTGCCTGCCTGCTGAGCCGCTTCACCATCACCAAGATTCAGCTCTGATGTTCCCTCCTCTGGGCTCCCCAGCCCTGTGCCTCCCACTGTCTCAGGTCATATCACGTGCTCAGTGTGTCTCTGTCTCTCTCCCTGGCTCCTGCCTTGGGTCCTGCCACACTGGATGCTCAGATCACAGGGCCACCTCTTGCCAATGTGTTGTTGTTTATCAGACCCTTTCCCACCCTTTTCCTAAAACAGTAATTAGTTCCCAGAGCACTTACCTTTGGAATGAATTCTGATAACCCCATGAAAGCTTACTTTAAATATGTATCTCTTTTGGTGATTTCAAAGATTTGGTGATTTTCAATGATAGTATAGTCGTTGAAAGTGATTTTCAATGATAGTGTAGTTGTTAAAAATCTGGAGCTAGGCTACCTGGATTCAAGTTTGGCTCAACTCTTTATCAGCTGTGTGATTTTGAGCAAGTTATTTAACCCCTCTGAGCCTCAGTTTTTTTCACCTGTAAAATGGGGCTCACCACAACTACCTCACAGTTGTGAGGAGGATTCAGTGAGGGGTTACCAGTGGAATGCCGGAGAAAATGTTCCGTGAAGGTCAGCCATTGCTGCTGCTATTATAATGATAATTATTATTATTAATTTATTTTTATTTTATTAAAACAAATTCGTGGTCTGCTGTCATGGCAGGGGAAAGCCCTGAACTAGGAGCTGGGAGTCCTGGTTTCTAGTGCAGATTCGCTTCCTGACTGTTGTGTGACTTTGAGCGAATTATTGCCCTGTTTTAGGACTTAATTTCCCCATCTGCATAATGTCCACATCCTAGGGTCATAGACCTTCCTATGTGAGAGGGGATGGAGGTGGCGCTGGTCTATAATTAATAAAGACAGTCGGATATCCAGAAACAGCAGCAACTGAGCTGTCAGAGCGCTCGTGAATATGTGCAGAGTGAACATTTTCTCATTTCTCTGTCCCTCCACCTCCTTTCTTATGTCCTTCCACAATGCTTGCAGTTTATGTATTTTATATGTACATTTATTGCTCCGTCCCCCAGTGGTTAGCCCATGAGGGCCTGGACTGGACAGGTTCATTCATTTCTGTGACCCCAGTGACTAGCATAGGGCCAGGCGTGCAGCAGGTGCTCTGTAAACATTGTTGGAAAGGAACAGCTTGGGTTTCCTGCCCATGGGACTCAGAGGGGGGCTGCGGGAGGAAAGCAGGAGTGTGTGTGTGCGTGCGTGCGTGTGTGTGTTGGGGAGGGGGTGGCTGTGGGAAGGCCTGTCCCGCATGAGAGAAGCCCTCCCTCCCCCTCAGCATGGAGGTGGGCGTGTGCGTGGAGGCCTATCGCCAGGAGGCTGAGACCCACCGGCGGCACATCAACAGCGCCTTTATGACCTTCGTGGTCCTGGATGCCGATGACCAGCCTCAGATGCTGCCCTGGATTCGACCCCAGCCTGGGGTGAGCAGGGGCAGGGTCCTGCCCCACCACCAGCCCCTCTCCCTGGCTGCCCAGGGGTGACACCTGGGGAGCACGAGCCCACCCTGCCCCTCTGCTGGGGCACAGCCAACTCCGAGTGCCCTGGTGTGACCCCCGGGGATGTCCCTTGAGCAGGGAAGACACCTTGTGCTTTCTGGAAGAACTCAGACCATGCGTGTGGGCCTGGCTTGTCGCTGGCCATTAACAGCAGAACTGGAAGAGCACTGCCTTTGGGGGCAGATGTGGGTTGGAGCCCCACCTTAGCCACTTTCCAGCGGGTGCCCTCTGCGAGCTTTCAGTCCCATCTGTAAAGAGGGCGTGTCTACAGTCCCTGCCTCGCGGGGCTGTTGCGGGGATACTGACTCCATGCCTGGCTAAGTAAGTGGCGACTGTTGTGATGATGGTGACAGGAGAGCAAAGAGCATTGGGATGAGAGTCAGGGACCTGGATTCAAGGCTGGCTCTTACCCTTGTGCCTTCTGTGGGCCAGGCTCTGGCTTGCTTCTAGGGGGGCAGAGAGCGACCTTGGAGAGGTTGCACCTTCTCTCTGGGAAGGTCCCCTGCCCTGCCTGCCCAGCTCACAAGGCGGAGCGTGGCTGTGAAAATCCCTGCTCCATAGCTGGGCGTTGGGCAGTCAAGACAGGTAGTAGGTGGAGGAGTGGGGAGTCCAGTGGCTGGCAGGACAGTGGACAGTCCCTGAGGTGCCTTTCAGGCCTTTGCCATTTAATGTTCATGAGTGAGGAGACGTTAGAAGTTGTGGTTCAGAGGGTGGGCTCTGAGTCAGGCCATCTGGGTTCTGTTCCTGGCCCTACTCCTTAACCCTGTGACCTTGGATAAGCCACTTAGCCTTTCTGTGCCTCAGTTTCCTCTCTGTAAAATGGGGGTAGGACCAGTACCAACCGCAGAGGGTTGTCGTAAGGCTTAGTTGAAGTTTTGCATGGAACTTTAGAAGCATGTCTGCCCATAACAGATGCTCAATAAATGTGGGTTCTTAGCATTGTAAGTGCCCTTGGGGACCCCCTTTTACAGAGGAGGAAACCAGTCCAGGGGGCAGGTGGTGTTCCCAAAGTCACTCCGAGAGTCTGAGGGGAAGCTGGAGCTGGAGCTCAGGGGCTGGCTGCCCCAGGGAGACCTGACCTCCACTTCAGGGCTGTGGGGTCTCTGTGGGCCCTTGGGCGGGGGACAGGCTGGCTGTCCTGCCTGCACCACAGTCTGTCCCCGCTCTTCTCCCCAGGATGGTGAGCGGCGGTACCGAGAGGCCAGTGCCAGGAAGAAGATCCGCCTGGACAGGCAAGTTGGGGGCCGGGCGGTGGGAGGGGACACAGATTCAGAGCTGTCATCTGCTCCCTGGCCCTGGGAACTTGCGTTTCTCCTGTGCTGCCCCTGTGCTGGGCACTGGGCTGGGCCTTTATGTCAGGCAACCTCCGGTCTTGGCCTCATTACACAGCTGTCTTACAGCCCATTGTACAGGCGAGGACAGACAGGAATGCTCAGCAGAATGAGAATTTGAACCTGGCCAGGTTTGGCCAATTTTAAATCTTGTGTTCCTTCCATTGCCTCTGATACCTGTTGGCAGATGAAGAAAGGAAGGCTCTGAGAGGAGATGCAGTTACTTAAGAAGCAAACCCAGGTGTGAGTAACTACTGGGAAAGCATTTTGCAGACTTGAAAGTTCTGTAAACGCACCAGAATTCACCATCCAATGTAAATAAGAAGCATGCGCATTTATGGAGGATTTACCATATGCCAAACACTATTCCCCTCATGATGACCCCATGAGGAGGCAGGTGTGACTACCGATCCCATTTTACAGATGAGGACACTGAGGCATAAGGGTGAAATCACTTTAGCCAGAGTGAAGTCGCTCAGCAGGGCTGTAGGGTCTGCCCCTTCCCCTCCCCGGCCCGTCCCGGCCTCTCACTATGTATGTTCTCAGCTGCTGTTTTCTGTGTGCCCATCCAGTCTCCCTGGCCAGACAGGAGTCTCTCCCACCCTGCTGGGCTGAGCACAGGGCCTGGCACACAGTAAGCCTGCAGTGAAGTCTGTCGAAAGAGATGTGCTCCCAAGGGACCAAGGTTGTCGTCTTCCCTCTCTCCCAGGAAGTACATCGTGTCCTGTAAGCAGGCGGAGATGCCCCTGTCTGTCCCCTGGGACCCTAGCAACCAGGTGAGGCCTTCTGCCTGCCCAGGCTGCCCACCACCCCTCCCCTCTCCTCTTGTCAGAGTGGGTTTGGAGGTAGGCCCAGAGGGGACAGTATACTGCTTCCATGCCTCAGGACTGGTACAGTTAGCCAAGGGCTTTCCTGGGTCCGCCTGCTTGGCAGGAGGGATCTGGGGCCTTGAGAGGAGGAGCGAGTCTGGCCAAGCCCGGGCCTCCTTTCCCAGAGCCCAGGACATCCTCCTTCACGTCCAGTTTCCTCTGCCCACCTCAGCATGGCCCGGGCGTGGAGCCCCGAGGAAGGGGAGAAGGTGAGGCTTCCCTGTGTGCTCCGTCCAGGTGTGCCTGAGCTACAACAACGTCTCTTCCCTGAAGATGCTCGTGGCCAAGGACAACTGGGTGCTGTCCTCGGAGATCAACCAGGTAGCTGACCCCACCCTCCCGGCTTTCCTTCCTCTTCTGAGCAACCAGAGGTGACTGACTGCAAGCCACAGCAACCCTCTCAAACCACTCGTGTCAAAAGGGGATTCCTTCAAAGGAACTGGATGAGATCATGAAACCGACCCAGTTATAGAAACATGCCTGCCCCACCAGGGCCTGGAGAGGGGTTCCCTGCTCCAAGTCCTCTCCTGTCCGCCCACCTTCTTGCCCCATCACACCCTGCTACTGCCTGCCCTGCTGTTCACCGCTCCCCACTCCCCACCCTGGCTCCTTCTACTGTGAGGTGCTGCAGGGGTGAGGCCTGGGGTACACGCAGGCTGAGGGAGGACTTGAGCTCTGCCACTTTTGTCTGTGTCCTGGGACGGTCACTTCCCCTCAGTGACATTAGGGGGTCGGCTGGACACCTGGCTCTGAAGATCCATTCTCTTGTTGCATCAGTCACTCTTTTAATTTTTTTCCACATTTAAAAAATCAAGGTATAATTTACATACAGTAAAATTCCCCCTTTTAGTGTATAATTCTACCAGTTTTGAAAACACATACAATTACATAATCACTGCCAAAATCAAGATACAGAATAGTTCCATAATCCCCCCAAATTCTCTCATTCTCCATTGTGGTCAAGCCTCTTCGCACACTAATCCCCTGGAAACCATGAATCAGTTTTGTGTCCCTTCAGTTTTGTCTATTTGAGAACGTCCAATACAGGGAATTGTACAGAATGTAACCTCTGAATCTGACTTCTTTCACTTGGCACAATGCATCTGAGATTCCCTCGTGTTGTGGAGTGTTTGTGGTTTGTTCCATGTCATGCCTAAGCACCGTTTCATCAGACCACAGTGCGATTACCCATTCAGTGACCGCTTCTTCAGACCCCTTCCTGTCTGCTTGTGCTGAATCGCTCATTTTCATAGGGATGCGACCAAGGCTCAGAGAGGTTGAGTCGCTTGTTCACAGTCACACAGCAGTCAGTGGCAGCCCTGAGCTTCCAACCCTGGCCTCCAGCATAGTCGGAGGAGGAGGTGCAGGAACGAGGCTGCTGTCTGTCCCATGCAGGTCCGCCTGTACACTCTAGAGGAGGACAAGTTCCTCTCCTTCCACATGGAGATGCTGGTGCACGTGGACGCAGCCCAGGCCTTCCTGCTGCTCTCAGACCTGCGTCGGAGGCCCGAGTGGGACAAGCACTACCGGTGAGGGTGGGGCACCCCGGTGGGAGGTGGAGGGGTAGGACTCGGGGTGGGGCATGGTCCCTTCTCAGGCTTGGTGGGGAGGGCAGGTCCTCAGGTGTCGCCTCCTGCCGAGCCCTCCCCAACTGTGCTCTGTGCCTGCTGGCCTTTAGCCTGGGGTAGGGGGTACTATGGTTATGTACTAGGCGGGTGTGAGTCAAGGGTATTTTGAGCCCTCAGGGAAGGTACTGAGCCTGGAACTGGAGTTGGGGGTGTGGGTTTAAGTCCTGTTTATGGCCCAACTAGCTATGTGACCATGGGCAAGTCGTATCTGTTTGAGGTCTCAGTTTTCCTTCTGTTAAAATGGGTACTTAAGATACGAGTCATGGATTTATATTCAGGGATAGAGCAGTGATTTTCAAACCATGTTCTGTGGAGTTCTGCCTTCCCAGACGGGACTCAGGGATGGCTTGGGGTGGGAGCTGGAAGGCTGAGGAGGCGGGTGGGACTCCTTCCCAGGCTCAGGGTAACTAACGGAAGGGCCAGTTTGCTGAATTCGCCAAGTTTACCAGTTCTTGTATGGATATGAATGTTATTTTTGAATGTAGTGAGTTACTGAATATAAATATGTTATTCCTATGAATACATTTGTTCCCCAAATTTACTGATTCTCCATGTGAATATTTTCTTCTCGAATTTACCCAAGGAAGATAAATTTATTCTTAGGAAAATAGCCAAAATTTCAGTGTTTAATATGGGAATATTAAAGTTGAAACTCTTGTTTTTATCGTATCTCTCTAAAGTCACTTTCTTTTATGCCAACACCGTCCTTTGGGGGTTCTTTGATCATTTCTCCAATGGCTTATTAGGAGAAGCCTATATTCCTGGGTGTATCCAAGGAAGATCTGTGTATTTGGAAACTCAGTAAGCAGGTCATTTGGTGAATTGATATTTGACAGACTGGCCTTCCCCTACCAACCCGCGTCTATCTTCACAAAGCAGGTCTGCCTGTAGCTGTTCGTACACAGGCTTTCTGCTTAAGGTTTCTTTGCAAAAAGGGCTGTGTTGCTTTAAAAAGCCCTCGTCTAGGTGACCCCAGGCCTGCTGACCATGCCATTCTAGAAGCTTGAGAGGTGATTTAGTGGTGGATGTTGCGGGGAGGGGTTTGTAAATGTGGTAGGAAGGCTTCTTGTAGGGGGTGGACTGGCGTGGGCCTTGGAGGCCTGATCAGATCTTGATGCTTGCTGGGGTTGAGGGGCGTGCCTAAGGGGAGGGAGCCTCTAGCAGCTCCCCCCACCCTGCCCACAGCTGCCCTGTTCCTGAGGCAGCTCCCAGGGTGGGCAGGACAGCAGGGAAAGGTGGCAGGTCTGGACTTGGTCATGCGTGTTTCTGTGTGGATGGCCTTGTCTGTGTACGTGTGTGTTGGTGTAAGCCTGAGTGTTTCTACTTGGGCATGTGTATGCAGTATATCCAGGCCTGAGGGGCACAGCTCTGACACCCAGCAGCCTGAGCACCTCCCAGCCCTGCTTCCTTATTAGCTCTGTGGCCATGGACGAGTTCTATCTCTGGGTCTCAGGCCCCTCATCTATAAAATGGGGGTCCTGAGACCAACCTTGGGCTGCTGCGGGGTTAAATGAGATAGTACACTTAGAACGGTGCCTGGCACACAGTGGGCACTCACTAAATATTAAGTACAGAACAACCGCTCAATCATCACACATCTGTGCAGGGTGCGTGCACCTGTGTGCGCACTGGTGGGTGTCTATGTGTCTGTGCACATAGGTATGCCCACAGGTGTGGGTGTGTCCGTGTATGTCTTAGTCTATTCCCAGGTCTGCATGTGTGGGGCTGTGCATTTGCTTGTGTGTGTGTGCCTGTCTTGGCCAGGCCTTCCTGCCATCCTTTGATCCCTGCTGAGCAGTGTTGGGTGTGAAATGTCCCCTAAGCATCTGCTTGGGGAGGCTGAAGCCTGGGAGGGCTTGGGCCAGACAGAAGCTCCCCTGTGACTCCCATGGGCTCTGCACAGGAGTGCGGAGCTAGTGCAGCAGGTGGATGAGGATGATGCCATCTACCACGTCATCAGCCCCCCTCTCGGCAGTGATCCCAAGCCCCAGGACTTTGTGATCCTGGCCTCTCGGCGGAAGCCTTGTGACAATGGGTGCGTGCCTGCCTGCTGGGGTGGGAGGTGGGCAGGGCTCATCCTCCTCCCCTGGGGAAGGGACTTCAGCCTAGAGTCAGTGCGCTGCTTCCTGTGGGCCGTGGTCTACACTGTGGGTAGAATGGAGGACACGGGGAGGCACGGCCCTTTTGGTCACTCATCCTCTAAAGCAGGTTGTTCTCTGTCCCTGGGGTGGTGAGGCTGCCTTGCCCCAGGCCATGGACAGGCCATTTCTCACGTGGGCAGCTCTTTGGCCTCCAGTCTCTAAAAGCCCCATGTTGGCTGAAGGGTGGCAAGGCTGCCAGCTGTGCCATGATGAGGATGCAGGAGCGATGGCGTGACTCTTGCTCGAGACAGGGGAGAAAGGTGAAGCGCAAAAATCCCAAAGTGGAGCACTGCTCCCTGAGTGTCTGCAGTGGCGGGGCTTTTCCAGAAAATCCACAGTGTGGTCACACTGGCTCCTGGCAAATTCAGAGCTGCTAACCCACAGATACCTCCTCTCTCTAGTGGACCCAGAGCCAGGCTTTATGTGCCTTAGATAATGATGAGGGCATCAGTGCAGAGGAGGCTTGGGACCCTGGGTCAGTGCCAGAGGGGGCTCCGGAGCCAGGCCCTCACCCTCTTCTCTGCCCACCCCCCACCCTTCCTTCTCTCCAGGGACCCCTACGTCATCGCACTGAGGTCGGTTACGCTGCCCACACACCGCGAGACGCCAGAGTACAGGCGCAGGGAGACCCTCTGCTCGGGCTTCTGCTTCTGGCGCGAGGGGGACCAGTTGACCAAGGTGAGGCCCTGTGTCCGCTTTCCCCCTACCACCCAGATTCACCCCCAAAGCCACAGAGAGCTCAGTGCTGTCCGGCTCAGCTCCAGACTCAGCCACATCCGCCATCAGGCTCTCTTCCAGCTTAGGGGAGCCTAACAGTGTCTGAAAATGAGCCTTCATTAAGATAGAATAAGATCTAATCTATGCAGAGATAAGTCCGAGGCCACTGCAGGGTCTCTGAAAAAGCTCTGGACGCCGAGGGCAGAAGGCCTGTGTTCTGATCTAAAATTCCATCTCCTTATTTACTTCTTTCTAGGAAGGCTTTATATGGCTCTCAGGGCCCATAAAACTCAGCAGAGCAGTCAGTGTTAATTGAAAGTGTGGGGGAGGAGCTGAGAGCGTGTGGGGTTGGGGATACCCAGCTCCCCTTCCTCAGCTCACAGCGGCTGTTAGGGCCCTGAGACTCCTCCCAGGTAGGGCCTTGGACAGTGTTTGCTAACTTAATACGCTTAAACAGGCGAGCTTCTCAGGGCTATCCCTGGGCTTATTCTAACTTGTGTATGGCCCCAGAGAGCACCTTCATTTAAAAGGGATTCCATGCTGGGCTCTGGAGATCCAGTACCTGTCTTCCAGAGCCTCCTACCTGACAGGGGAGGCACGTGGTGACAGTACAGTGTGTGGTGACAGAGGGAAGCCAGGATTGTCAGCACACAGAGGAGGGGTCAGGGGAGACTTGCTGGAGGAGGTCAGGCCTGCCAGTCATACAATCTTCTAAGGCCCCAGGTGCCAGCTCCTGTTTGCTGCCTTCCTAGCAGGCAAGCAAGGCTGCTTCCCTCCTGCCTCTTGTCCACTCAGCCGCCCCCTGCGCCCCCACCTCCCTGAGTGCAGCTTCCCGCCCTGCAGGTGTCCTACTACAACCAGGCCACCACGGGCCTTCTCAACTATGTGACCACCAATGTGACCGGCCTCTCCTCTGAGTTCTACACCACCTTCAAGGCTTGTGAGCAGTTCCTCCTGGACAACCGGAACGATCTGGCCCCCAGCCTCCAGACCCTCTAGGCACCCTCAGTGGCCACCTCACACCCATTCCCATTCCATCCTGCCCCGAGGACACATGTGCAGTGCACTGAGGAAGGCAGAGGCATTTATTTCTTCCCGCCTCCCCCTTGGGAAGCCTCTACCCAGGGGTCTGCCAGCCCAGCACCCCTGGGTGGTCAGTTTCTACCAACATCTGCCAGCAAATCTTCGCGGTAACTCTGGGGTAGCTTGTAGTAGACTCGGGTCTTATCCACGGCTCTGGCTGCCAGCAGCACTCCCCGCACAGATGCGTAGTTGCCCCGACCAGGGTTGTGCTCCACTGTGACAGTGGCCCGGGGGGAGGCTGCCAGCAGTCTGTCCACCACGCCAGCTGTGCTCTGGCCCAGCAGCCCAGCCTGCAGCTGGAAGGACACAGGTTGCCAGAGGCCCTGGCATAGATCCAGCATATCTGTGAGCAGCTGTTCCCTGTAGCCACTGCCCAGCACTTCCTCAGGCCAGCGTGGTGCCACTGTCACATGGGGGAAAACCTCAGCCATAGCTGTAAGAAACTCCCTGCCAGCCATGTAGCCAGGGACCACAAAACTCCCATGGGAGATTGTGGCCCCGACCCACACAGGCCTAGACAGGTGGCCTAGGGCAGAGAGGTGGGCCAGCATGGCCAGGGTTGGCCGGAGGGCTGTGGGCTCTGCAATGTGCACATGGACGCCCCAGCGTCGGGGGTGTGTGGCCAGCTGCTGCAGGCAGGACTCCAGCGTCAGGGCACGGCCATCTGGGGCACGCACGATGGGCATGGGGTTCTCAGCTGCGGGCTCCTGGAGGCCAACGTTCAGCAGGATCATGCCTTCTCTGTCTGGAAGAGGTAGTGCAGGAAGAGTGTCTAGGGTTTAGGTTATCCTGGGGTGTCAGAGGCCCTTGCTGAAGCTAAAGGGATAGCAGGGGGGTAATGGGACCTGTTGATGGGATCTGGGTTCCAGATGAAAGGGCTGCTTTATAAATGTGCCCGGGGCTCGTGAGAATTAACCAATAAGCCGTTAACTTAGTTCTGGGCCCTTGCCTATGGCTTGGCCCTGGGGCCCGTGCCCGCCTCTCCTGCAGCATGATGTGACTGCGGGCTCACAGGTGCTGGTCTGAAGGCCCCACACTCTTGCCAGCACTGTACTCCCTAAGCGCGCAGCTGTGTTGCCATGGTAACTGAGGCCTGAGGTAGCTCCCCCAGCATTGGAAGCCCTCATGGGAAAGCTAGGCGCACAAGGACTGCAGGCAGACCTTACCTGGGAGGCCCACTGTTGCTGTGCTTCCATGGCCCCGAATGTCAGGAACCAGCCACTCCACACTCAGACTGCTACCCCCAGGGAGTTGGAGAAATGGGGTCAGGCTGCCCCCAGTGTAGTAGTTTTGCTTCCGTGAGGCATTCACTGTGGGACAAATTGCCAAGATGAAGTGACCACCAGCCGTGGGGCACCTTCTATGTAGCATGGCCCTATACACATCCTCCCTAAGCCTCACAGCAAGCTTCCAGGGAGCTGTAACTCCCTGTTTTGTAGATTACAGGTGACTTGCCCAAGGTCCTATAGCCATGAGGCAGAGTTGCTTTGATTAGAACCTGATGGAACCAGATCCATCTGGCTCCAAAGCTGGTATTCTTTCCCCTCGCCTAGATGGCTCCCATGGCAGGAGTGTTGGGTCTGCTGGGTCCCCTTTGAGATGACTTAACTGCAGGCTCTCCTAAGTTTGGAGTCCAGGGAATGAGGGTTTGGACGAAGGAATAGGTAGTGTCTGGATCATTGATTAGCAGGTACGGTGGAGCGGCCATTTTCTGAACTGCCAGAGTAACTCTCAGAGGAGCTGTGTTACAAGGGGAAGCAGATGGGGTTTGGAATTTGCTGGTTCCAGTCTGAGCTCTGCTACGTACAAGCTGAATGACTGTGTAAATTACATAACTGTTCTGTGAAATGGAATCCATGCTTCATGGATCTATGAGACTTAGACAGCATATTGTATCGGGGTCGCATACAATTGATGCTTAAAACAATTCCTTCCTCCCATCCCACCCAGGATTTCCCCCTGCCAACGCTCCACCCTTCCTAGCTCTGCTCCACCAATTGCTGCCCTGTGTGGAATCCAGCCCCACCGCCCTCCCCACCCTCCCCAGACCCCTCCCTACTGGCAAGCTGCCTGAACTGTGACAGGACAGGCTCGAAGATGTCATAGTAGACTTGGTGGGGGGCGGTGTTGTCCCGGATGTAGAGGAGATCATCCACTGACACGGAGTCTGAGGTGGCCTGCCACAGCGTCAGGCTGTACCTGGGGCCCAGAGAGCCGGCTCAGTGCCTGTTGGGCTCAGCAGTCCTCAGCCCCACTTCTGTGCTCAGAGCTAGACCCTAGCTGGGCAGGGGCAGAGCACTACCTCCTTCCTGGGGGCAGAAGAAACCACAGAGGCTTAGATGGAGGGAGGGGATGGCCTGCCCTGCCTCCTCACTTGGAGTATCTATTTTTGGATCTTGCCTTAGGAAAAAGACAAGGACAGGAGAGATGGGCACAGGGGGTAGGGGGAGAGGTCAGGTATGAAGAGGGGAAAGGGGCAGCCTCCAGACTCCTGTGGGGAGAGGCTAAGGAAGGTGGTGCTGGGCAGCTGGGAGCAGAGTGCAGGGGTGGGGATGGGGGTTTCTCAATCCCTACAGAGCTATCCTGGGGCAGAGGCTGCAGGTGCAATCTGTGCAGCCCCAGGGGCACAGCCAGCTCCCATGGGAGAAAACTGGGAGGCAAATTGTGTCTCAGCATAAACACTTTCCAACAGGCAAGATTATCTACCAATGAACAGGCTGCCTCAGGTGATAGTGAGCTGCCCATTACCAGAGGTATATAAGCAGGAAGCAGGGAAGCAGGGACACTGTAGGGAAAGGGGGCACCAGAGGGGGTTGGACCAGATGATCATTAAGACTCTTCTAGCCATGAGCACCTGGGATCTTCCTGGAGCATCAGTGCCTGGGAATGGGTTTGGAGAGAGCAGGGGCTGTGGCAGGGGCCTGGGAGCTCTCACCTCTCAGACTGGCCCAGCAGCCAGCTGAAGTAGGGCCAGGCAGACCGCGCCATGAGAGCGTACAAAGGGAAGGTGACCTTCTGTGGCAGTGCTCCCACCAGCTCCTGCATCTTCTCCACCATGGCTCGGGTATACGTACTGTTCGGGAACATGGGCAGGTAGAGGGTGGTCCAGCCTGTAGACAGGGTTGCCTCAGGATATTTCTCCTGGGCCAAGGCCAGGAACCTGAAAAGGATAAAAGATGCTGGTCTTTTAGAGCCCCTTCCTCATCTCCTGGGTTCCCATCAATGCTAAGAAGAGGCAGGACCTATTGCATCTATGAGATAAGGGCAGAGTCCTAAGGAACAGAAGTCCCACAGTAAGGCTTGGACTTTGGTGTCCGGCAGGTCTGGATTTGGGTCCTGACTCTGTGACCTTCGGTAGCTCACCCAACCTCTTTGATTCTCAAAGATGGCATCCTTTCAAGCAGGACAGGGCTTCTTAAACATCCCTACCTGGACAGGGGGCACGCAGTCCAGAACCCTGGGTGTGGGATCTGGGTTCTGTCATCTGTGGAGTCTCTGAACTTCCAGATTTTATTTTAAAATTTTATTCAAATTTTGCCCTGATGTGGATTTTAATAGGCAAATAATCACTCTTTCCCTCTCCCCAAAATATTGAGTAAAATCATTCGGAGAAGATGAACCACATTTATCTTGGGCCACTGACTACATTTTCAAACTGCTGCTTTCCAGATGCACCTCAGTTTGAGAATCATGATAAATATTGGATGGATGGATGGTTGGCTGGCTGGCTGGAAAGATGGATGGATGGATGGATGGATGTAGAGATGGATGGTAAAGAGCATGAGGGTTAGAATCATAAAAGCCTGGCTCTGAATCTCTGCTCTGCGTATTACTAGACTTAGGCAGATCATTTAATTTTAGTGAGATAGTTCCTGTATTAACAAAATGAAAATAATAGTACCTACCTCATTGTCATTGTAAGAGTTAAATGGTATTCTACAACTAAGGTACTTAAAACAGTGCCTGTGATACATAATAAACAGTCAACAAATTGAGCCTCAATTATTGTCAGTTTTCTCATCTGCAAAATGAGGAGGAAAAAATGCTCCTAACCTGGCATTGCTATGTGAAAATCAAACTCAGATATAGTCTCTCCTTATATGTGGTCCTTTTTTGTGAATTGGAGAGCACCATGTAGCTGATGTACGTGATGGCTGTTGGTGGCAGTGCTGGGATTTCAGGGGCCTGGGGAAGGAGTCAGGGCTTTAGACTTTTCTAGCAGGCCAAGTCCTGCCCTGGTCACTGGACTAGACCTTGCTTGCCCTCCAGGAGTAAACGGTATAGTAGGGGTGACAAACCTGTAACCTGACAATGATAACGCAATGAAATCAGGACTGTGTTAAGAGGAAGTGTGGGTGAAGGCCCTCAGCAGCCTTGGGTGTCAGGGAAGTTTCTGGGATAGGTAATGACTGGGCAAAGTTTCATCAGGAAATGGGGGAAAGGCATTTAAGGCAGCAGAAACAGCATGTGCAAAGGCTCAGATGTTGCATAGTGTGGCTGGAGGCAAATTCAGCAAAGGTCCCCTGAGGACCTACTGTGCCAGATGTTGAAGGAAGAGGACTGGACACAGCTTGGGCAGAGAGGTGAACACTTACCGTGTGGCATTGATCTCTATTGGGATGGGGACGTTGGGGCCCCTCTGGATGTCGGCATTGATCCACACAGGTCTCCGGACTCTCCCCTCCGATGTCAGTCGCCGCAGGAGGTCCAGGGAGGGGCCCACAGCCTTGATGCTCTTGAAGTCCAGTTTGATGCCTGTGGGGAGAGGTCCAGGGGCTTGAGGAACTGGTCCCTCATGCTCCAGGAGGAAGGAACCAGAAGACATGACTTACTGGGGCAGAGAAAGCAGGTATGGGGGTGGTGGTACGGGAAAGATAGGGACCAGATTCTGGCCTGGCGTTAAGAAGGGCTTTCAAACAAGCAGAGCTAACCTGAAGAGGAAGGTCTTGGTTCTGCAGGAGTGAGCTCCCATCCCTCATCCCCAAAGGGAGGAAGCAGAGGACGGCTAAGGGCCTGGGACCTGGGGCTGGTGCAGGGGTTGTCAAGCATCCGATGAAAAGGCACTGTGATTCTTGAGCTGGCAGGCTCAGGGCCACTCGAGCCTGTGGGAGGTCATTGGGTCTTTGGGAGGGGGCATGTGAGTGGAGGAGGGTTGTCTATGTAGAGGAAGGACCCAGCGTGAACAATAGCCCATTCTGTTGAGGGGGGTGGGGGCTGGGAATGACGGGAAAAGCCAGAGATGAGGGTGGGAAGTTAGAGAAGGATGTTAAAAGCCAGGCCAAGGAGATCACACTTTGTCCTGAGGACAGTGGGGAGCCATGGATGGTTAAAGCTGGGGAGTGACATGACAATTGGCATTTTGGAAAGCTCACTCAGGTAGGGGTTGAGTTTGAAGGAAGGAAACCAGTAAGGAAGGAGGTCCAGGGGGAAAATGATGTGGCTGGGGCTGAATCAAGGGGTAGGATTCAGGGTTAGAACTGGCAGATGCAGCAGATGAGTGTATGTGGGGGATGAGGGAGAAGCATTAGGGGGATGTCTGGATTCTGACTGCAATTGGCAAAGAGACATGGGAGGGGAAGGTGGAATTTGGTTTTGGGCATGTGTGTCCAGTTCTGTGGATTCAGGAGGGAACACCCTGCACGAGGTTGGCCCTTTGCAGCTTATCCTGCACTTTTACATCCCTCATCTCACCAATCTTCGGAGCCCAGGCCTCTAGGGTGTGGGCTGGAAAGCCGAGGCAACAAGCAACTTCTGACGGGGACTGGAATTGCCTCCCAGTGGAGAGATCCTTGACATGTGGCTTGAGGACCAGGGGGCTGGGCAGCCAGGGAGGGGCTGAGAGAGGTCCTTACCCTTCTGAGAAGAGGTCAGCACAGTCTCCAGCCACTGCTCCAGGGTGTTGTCACTGTAAATCGCTGGGGGGTGCGCCATGATTGGAAGCCCTGTCTCGTTGGCCGTGCCAAGTCCTTCTACTGTGACATCTGCCTCTAGGACCATGGCATCGCCTGTGCAAGAGGACAAACTCAATCAGTCCCTTTTTTCTCATTTATAACACGTTTATTACAGAACATTTGGAAAATACAGAAAAGCAGAAAGAAGGGAAATAGTCACCTACATTTCCATCATAGTTCATTTTTGATGTATTTTCTTCCATTTTTATCTATGTATAGTTTTTACCAGTTGAGACCATGCTGCATTTATAATTTTTAATCCTTTTCTTTCAATATTATAATGCATGTTCACAATCCTTTCTACGTCTCATTAGAAAAAAAAGCTGCAGAATTCCTGATGGAGGGCACTCACCCTGCTTTAGTTAGCCACTCCCTTATTCCTGAGACATTTCAGTAGTTTCTAATCTTTGCTACTAATAAGTAACGATACAATTTTATTCTGATTTTCTGATTATTTCTGATCCTGACTTGCAGAATTTGAGTCAGGGCAATGCAGGGTCGTTTTTAAAGCCCATATGATCAAATTACTGTCTAGAAAAATTCTTCTGATTCATGTTCTGTTCAGAAGTACATAAGCTGGTCCATCTCCCGGCACCCTTACAGCACTGAGCATTGTTATTTTTATCTCCTAAATTCACGCAGTTAACTCGGTCAGGTGGCTGTGTCATTCCTGCCCTGAGAGTTCAGTCCAGAGAGAGCTAAGGCCTTTCCAGTGAGAAGCAGACCTGGAAGAGCTGACCAGGGTCTCTGCCCAGGGAACAGAGTGCGGGGAGGGCGGGGTGGCTCCCGCATCATCTCAGACAGCTGGCATGAGGAGGGGCCTCTTCTGGTTTATATTTGCAGTGTCCTGACCATTCTCACTTCCCTCCAAGTCCATTCTCTACACAGCCACTAGAGTGAGTGTTCCAAACATGTACCTGATCGTGTCACTTCTATTAAAAAACAAAAACAGCCCTGCCCTTTGCCCTGAGAATCAAATCCAAACGCCTGACCATGAATGACCAGGCCCTGGCAAATTTTCCAGTCTCATCTTGAATTCCTCTTTCCCTCAATCTCTAGGTTCCATCCACTCCTGCTTCTCCAGCATTAATGTGCACACAGAAATCACCCAGAAACTGTTAAAATGCACGTTCTGATCAGTAGGTCTGGGGCAGGGCCTGAGATGTCTAACAAGCTCCCCCATGATGCCCATGCCGCTGGTCCGTGGACCACACTTTGAGTATCGGGGCTCAACTATCTTGTCCTCCCATCCCTGGGCGATTCCATGTGGCTGGCTGTTGCCTTGGCAACACTCTTCCCTCTGCAGCTTTACTAGGCCACCTCCGGCTCATCTGTGGGTGTTGGCTTAAAATATCACTTCCTCAAGGAGGCCATCCCTGAACCCCACACCCAGTCGAGTTAGGTCACCTGCTTCTCCTCTGAGCACTCAGCCCCCGTGTAATTGCTCGCTCAGCATCAGTCGTCCTGAGTGTAAGTGCCAGGGAGCAGGGTCTGGGTCTGCACTGACCATCACTTGCACATCTGATGCCAAGATGGTATCAGGCCTAAAAAGGAGCTTCAGAAATGTTTGTTGGATGATGAATGACAGAATGAATGAATGATAGAGAAGTTAAGGTCAACCAGCCCGGGTCCAGAAAGGTGGAAGAGCTTGCCCAAAAGTGCAGAGGAGTTTTACAGATTTCTCTAACACCTAGATGTCTGGATATCCAGGAGGGGAAGGAAGCTGAGTGCCAGGCTGTCCCCAGCACTGAGCAGGTACTTGGCCTCGTCCCATTTCATCCTCATGTTATTCCTTCTGCCCAGAGGTTGCGGGTCCTGGTGTTTTCACTGGCAAGATGGGGATGAGCCTCCCGCCTCAGGCCCTGACTTGCAGGATATGGACATAAAAGCACCTTGTAAACCGTGAAGGGCAGTATGAAGGTAGCCTTTATTTTTATGGCTTGAACACAAAGTCCTTTCTTATCTTAACTTTTAGTTATCTGGGAATGCAGAGAGAGGGGTCCAAAGGGTTTGGGGCCCAATAAGGCCCAGAGAAGCCAGGCCCAAGCCGGGCAGCTGGGCAGGTAAGAGGGTAGCTCAAGAGAATGGGTGCTAAGGGGTCTCCTTCCCCATCTAAGGGGGCCATTTCCAGTCTGGGGAAGATGGGGCTGCTCTGGGAGAGAGTCCTGGTGACCCTCCGATGCTGCTGCCTTGCTGGATCTACACCAGCCGTCTCCCTTGAGACACTGCGAGCTCCATGAACCCCAGGTCATGTCTCAGTCATTTCTAAACCTTCCTTCTGACCTGGGTCCAGAGCACAGGCCCAGAAAATGTTTAGTGAAGTGGACTAAAGACTGATGGACCTAACCTGCCTCCTTGTGATCGCCACCTGGTTCCACCTTCCTCCTAGAAATTTTCTCCCTTGTCATCAGCACCTGTTATGTGCCTTCCAGATGCTGAATCTGGGGGCTGACTTGTTTGGGTAGGGATTTGAAGAAGGGACAGGAAATGAGGGAAAGATCAGGTTCCTGCAGCCACAGTAGAAGCCCTGGTCCTCAGGGGCACAGTCAGGTGGGAAGGAGTGCTGCTCCCCAGAGGGAGCAGACTGGACGTTACCAGGCATCCCAGATGCCAGGAGCTCTCTGCCTCACATCCGGCAGAAGAGCACCATGGCTGTGTGCCCACCCTGAACCCAAGACTGCCAGCTTCTAGTCCCAGTCCTAACACTTGCAAGCTGTGTGACCTTGGGTGGGTTACTGGTCACTCTCTCTTGCCTTTGGAGATGGCTAGCACTCTGTCTATGGAGTGTGTAAATCTACTTTTGCTTTAACCACCCCCATGCCTCATGGCCTCCCTGACCCTCTGAGATGGCCCACACCAAACTTTTCTGAGCCTTCATTTTTCTTCTGTCAAATGGTACCCACAAAACTTTGCTCATGGCCCCAGGAGGCCCCACGTGGAATGGGAGCATGTGTCCGCACAGGAATCAGCTGCTGACTGGCTCCCATAATCATTCTGAATCAGAGACTCAGGAGCTTTTTTGGTTTACTCAGGTTTTCACAGCTTGTTTTTGGTAGTGCTGGAGGTCAAACGCATCTTCTGGCTTCCTTAGGCTTTGAGGGCAAAGGCCTCCTGAGTGGGGAAGCAGTCTCCTGACAAGCCATTGGAGGGAGGGCAGGACATGAGCTTGGAACCAGACATCTCTGTACAACCTAAGCCAGTCACTTAACCTTTGAGCCTCCACTTCCTCAAGTGGAGAAAGGCAAGATACCCATCAGAATGCCTCCTTGTAGGTAGAGCTCCCTTAGCCCCTCCTCTGCTCTCCCTCCATCTCCCCCCAGCCTGTCCCAGTCCTGGCGACTGGACTTACTGCTGAGGGCAGCCTTCATATCCTCCTGGCTGTTGGCAGCGTGGTACCAGTTGACCAGCAGGCCATCCCTTTGGCTGATCTGACCCAGGCTCAGTAGGTAGTCCAGCATGTCTGCGTCGGGGCGGCAGACCGCATCCTGCTTACAGCCTGGAGTCAAGACCAAGAGGGCTATTAGCATCAGTTCTCGCCCAGCCCAGGACTCCCATCTGTACATCCCACTGACCCTCCCTGGTTCCCCAGGGGGTGTCCAGCATGGCATCTAGGAGATAGACAGTGGACCCCGGAGTCCCCCAGAGTCATCAGTGCTGCGTGAGAGAGAAATACATGGGTTCCTGGGTGTAAGGAGGCTTTGAACCAGCCTGGGGGTGTTAGGAAGTTCACTGGGAAGGGAACACGTAAGGGAGACCGAGAAGGATGATGTGTGAATTTGACCAAAAGAGAGGACTAGGTTATTCCACGCAGAGAGAACAGTATAAGCAAAAGCTTGGCCACAGGAAAAAGTGTGATTGCCTAAGGGAATGGCCCCTGGCCCAGTACTGATGTAGAGAAATGGAATAGGGCAAAATTAGAAAAAAGGGCTGTGATCAGGTTGTAAATGGCCTTGGGTGCCAGCAAAGGAGTTGAGTGTGTGCTGGAGACAGCAGGCAAGGATCTCCTTGGTGGCAGAGCGAGCATGGGCTGGTGAGAGCCAGGCTGGTGGCAGGCAGAGAGTCTGTGTGGGAGGGGGAAGATTGCTGCAGGGGTTCAGCAGGAGATGGAGGACTGAGAGGTCAGAGTGGGAGGGTAGATGATGGAAAGGAAGAAGCCTTGAGGCGCAGGGCTGAAGATACAGGAGGAGAGGAGGTGCTCCCAGGTCCCCGTGTGAATGGAGGAGCCCTTCACTGGGAGAGGGCGCAGGGACCAGCAGGTGGTGGTGGGGAAAGTTCAGCTCAGTCAGCTGAGTTTGAGATGTCCCTGTGACTCCCCAAGAAGGAATCTGGGGGCACAGAAGGAGGTTGGGCTGAAGACTGAGATTCTGTGGTCCTCAGGCAGCTGAAGCCAGGCAAAGGAGGAAGGGAAAGAAAGTTAACGGGACCTTCTGCTTGGGGTGAAGTCTTAGTGGGATTGGTGGATAGGAGAGGCAAGTCAAGCTGTGGAAGGAGGATGAGTAGGGATGGGAGAGGAGGCCATCAGAGCTATCAATGTGGACAGAGCCTTGGTGGGGACAAGGAGGGAAGGATGGGCGAAGCCAGCCAGGTGGCATGACCGGGAGGCCCCTACCTGGTTGGGTGTGCTCCTGCAGTGTGAAGCACAGGACCATCCCGATGGCGAACACTACAGCCACACTGGCCCCGCTGACAAGGGCCCACTTGGTCTGACTGTTCAAGCACCCCTTCCTGCGGGCCATGATGACCTCTCCAGGGAATGACCCACCACTCCTTTTGGTGCAGTCTCCTGAGGCTCTGCGAGCTGGGGTCGAGTGGGAGGCAGGAGCCCCCAGCAGCACCTACTTCTCCCCCAGGACAGCCAGCTCCTGCAGGCCTGGAATGTCCCAGATGAAGACAGCTCCCGAGGCCCCTCCTACCTCCCGGCCCTCCTCCTCTTCCTTGTCTCTCCCAGGATCTTAACAGGTCAAGCAGAAAATCCTGCCACCCCCAAAATAACCTTTGAGCTCATTAAGAGGCAGCAGAAGATGTTGGACGGAGCCCTCACCTGCTGCCTGTCGGCCCCTGCCTGGGGGTTGGGAGACCAGGGACCCAAAACAAGCTTGACCTTGGCTTCCTGAAGACCTGCAGGTTTTCTGGACCTAGTCTTTCCCCTGCATAAAAGGAGGCAACTGGATGGCCCTTCCCTCTTTCTGCCCCACCCCAGGGAGTCGCAAAGTTCAGGCTAAGGTGGGTGACAAGGGCAGATTAGATCTGCCTGAGGAATATGAATTTTCCTTCGATTCCTGATATATTATCTAACTGGGATTGAAACTGATAGGCCTGGCATGCTGGCCTGAGTTGCTATAGGCCACTCCTGACTCAGCGAGTCCACAGGGAAGGGACTGCGTCACCATCTGGCACAGATGGTGTCCTAGGAACCCTGGTGTGGGAAGGCAGTTAGAGACCACCTTATTTTCAGTGATCCTGGAGTTTAAATGAGTCCAAGAATCATCTGTAATGTGCACAGGGACTTTGGCTTACAGAGGTTCACAGAGGAATCCAGCAGGATCCCTGGTGATGGTCGTGTGTGTGTGTGTGTGTGTGTGTGTGTGTGTGTGTACAAGAGTGACTAGAAGGATGAATGATGCCCAGGTGGGCAGATGGTGGGAATCCGAGAGGTAGGGTGCAGGTTGGGAGGGAGTTGGGTTCAGGCCTTGTGGAGTCATGGGGGCTGTGTGTCATCCTTGAAGAGCTGCCCAGGAAGGAACTGGATACAGAGGTCTGAGGCTCTGGAGCAAAGATGAGGGTGTGAGCATTACTTCTTGCCTAAAGCAAAAGGAGAAGAGGGTAGAGGCAGACATTTGGGGACCACTGACTTTAGGGATAGTGGAGGAAGAGGAATCAATCAGGCATAGTGGGACAGAAGGAAGGGGTCCCAGGAGCCAATGGGAGGGTCACTTCAAGAAGAAAGTGTTGTGGGATACAACAAGGCAGCCAGCTGGTGACATGGTGGTAAAAGAATTTACCAGTTAAAGTATGAGAATAGAAAAGGAGTTTATTAGGGGTATGCTGTCATAGACAATAGTGGGCCACACAGGCGAGGGGTGTCTGTGTGAGCCCTGAGGGCCGGTTGTTGGGGTCTTTTATAAGGTTGGGTTACAAGGTGCCTGATCGGTTTGTGCGCAAGTCTCTGATTGGTGGTAGGTGAGGTGAGAAGTTTGGGGCCCGTGAAGGGTGGTGGGGTTTGACTCTGATAAGGTTGTCATTACCTGGGGTTATCAGTTTGTTAGGGGAGACACACCCATTAAAGAATGTCAGACATTTGAGAGCCCAGAAATGGGGGTCGTTGTGAGACAGGAGGGAAGAGGGCAGAGCACAGCCATTCAAGGAATGACAGCAGTTAACACCAAAATGGTGGAAGATTCAACTCCCGGTTGGCCTTGAGGATTAAGAGTGCAGGAGGTTTGACTTCTAGTAGACTTTGAGCTTCATTATTTGCTCATTGTAACATATTAGCATGGTGAATAGCATGCCCACAGGTGTCATGACAGTCCCAAGGCTAACCACAAAAGGTCAAAGAGTGGGTAGTGGCCAAATTCCTGGGAATCCCAGCCCCTTCCCCAGAGCAGTTGGAATGGTCCCACCTGTAGGCGTGTGAAGCTACTGAGCCCATAAAAACTGGCAACACTATGCCTAGTGGTCCTTTTTCACTCGCTCCTCTTCGGAGACGGCCTGCACTGTCTGTGGAGGGTGTACCTACTTTTACTTAAACTTGAGCACCCAATTCCCACACCTCTTTCCTTGTCTTTCTCTTGCCTTACACTCTATGCATTATGCATCTCTCTAAGTAAATCTACCTTTATTCAACTGTGGCTTGCACTTGAATTCTTTCCTGAGTGAAGCCAAGGACTCACACTTGGCGGGGCACATCCCAGGAGCTCAACTGAGACCTGGGACATGGCCCTCCTCACACCCCACATCCGTTTTTCCTGCATCACTAGCTCTGGGGGCCCACTCGTGCCCTATGACATGAAGTAGGAGAGGAGAACGCCGGGGTTGTCAGGGACTCCAGCATGCATTCTAAAGGTAGAGCTGCCATTCTAAAGCTAACGCTGCAAGAGTGGGCTCACAGCCGGAGGATGTGCTAGTAGCAGGGCTTGGGGTGGGAGTGGGAGGGTGGGATATGATGGAGACACAGGGGATTAGGAGCACAGAGGTGGAGCCCTAACCTCCTAGGTGGGCCCAGAGTCTTTCAGAGGAGGCCTGGAGAACTTGGAGACCCATGATGAGACAGGAGGGAAGGGAGCAGGGCACAATTGTTGAAGGAATGACACAGCAATTGAGGACAGGACAAACTGGTTAGAACCAAGATGGCAGAAGGTTTGACTTCCAGTTGACCTTGAGCCTCATGTCACACCCACAGGCACCATGACAGTTCCTAGGCTGACCATAAAAGGTCAAAAGAGATTGGAGCCCAATTCCTGGAAATCCCCACCCCTTTCTCAAAATAGTTGCAATAATCCCCCTACTTGTTAGCATATGAAAGTACCAAGCCCATAAAAGCGAGCAATCCCGCATCTCATGGTGTCTCTCTCTTGCCTTCTGAGATGGCTCACGCTCTGTCTGTGGAGTGTGTATCTCTCTAAATAAACTTGCTTTCACTTTACTATGCGTCGCTCTTGAATTCTTTACTACATGAGGCAAGAACCTATTCTTGGGCAACAATGGGGGACTGGGGCTAAGGACGGACATCCCAGACAAGGGTGCAGCGTGTGTGTGTGTGTGTGCGCGTGTATGTAACGAGCAAAGGCATGTGGGAGAAGGGCTTGCTCAGGATGGTGGGGTGCAGTGGGACTGGATCCTGTCAGGTGGGAAATGGGGGTGTTCAGGAGAGGAGGTTGGGGGGTGAGCAGTGCTGGGTCACCCCAATAAAGAGCTTGGTGCCAGCCTGGAGGGGATGGGGAGCCTTCACTTATAGGAAAAGCAGGAGAGAGGCCTGCTCAGCTTGGATTTTGGATGGTGATTCTGGAAGCTGGTATTGAGAAATGGCTGGAGACGTCCCAACCATCCCTAACACCGGGGACATCCAATTTTAGTACCCCCGGCCCTGGCCCTGCCATCGAGCCACATGACCTCCCACGCCATTCTGCTCAGAACAAGCAAAGGCCCACTGGGGTTTGAGGCCCAGGCTCTGTTAACCTGGGTTACTTCAATCCCTTCTGTTACCTGAAAATTAGGTTCACCTCTTGTGGGCGTCGAGTCAAAACACACCACCAAGCCAAAGATCCGGAGAAGGAAGGATTTATTACCTGCAGCAAGTAAGGAGAACACTTTCTTTCCCAAAGCAGTGTCTTCACGAACAGCAAAATTGGGAAAGTTTTAAGCTAAGGGTACAAGCACATTCATGTAAGGGCTTTAGCAGAGGAGAATTCAGCATAGAATTGGGACAGAGATTGACAGAGTCCAGGCTTTAGTTGATTGAAGTCATGAAGGTCACGAAAAGTCAACATAATTATTCAACCCTCCACCTGGGTGGGGGCCTTAGTTCCTGCAGAATTCAAAGATATGTGTCAGATTGTCATGTTTATCTCTTGAGGAGGAACTAGGACTCTGTTTTATGGCGGAGCTATTGTTTCTTGACAGCTTTTCCTTTGTCTCTGCATTCCCTCATGTCCCTTAAGATCATTAATTGCTGAGACCTGTTCAAGGGCAAGCATTGTGGCCAGGCTTAGATCACAAAATGGCTTAGGCCAAAAATGGCTTCTCTTATGGCAAGAAAGACATGCTTCATTCTCTTTTTCTGGAGACCCCCTACCCTATCTGCTTACACCCTCCACCTTGACATATTACTAGGAGAAGAAATCAAGGTTGTTAGGATGCACCCCCATTTCAGATGTGGAGCAGAAACCTTTACAGCCTTTAGAGCAGGTCCTGCAGGAAGTTCAGCTCACTGTGCCCTGATAGCTTCTGGGAGGCAGTGTCTATCTCCCCTTCCCACCTTTCCACCCCTCCCCATTCCCCGGAGGATCCCATCAGAGTGTGGGGAAATACAGCTTTGTGTATTTATTAATGAAAAATGATTGATTCTTCCTGATCCCAGTTCCTGAACATTCAGCTTGCACTAGCTGGGGCCCCTGAACCCTGGGGATAATCTGACATGGACCCTGTTCCCGAGGCATTTAGAATCCAGGTGCAGGGTTAAGTCCGTGGAAGCAGAGCGGCCACCCCTGGTCAGGACTAAATGTCTGGGAAGCTCCCTGGAGGAGGCAGTGTTTGACCTGGACCTTGAAGGATTGGTAGGATCTCTTAGGGAGAAAATAACTTTTTCCCCTTATAAAAGCAGTACAAAAAAATTATTGGAAAATTTGGAAATATGGAAAAATAAATTATCATTCTTTAAAAATAAGGAGATTCACCAACCAGTTACAACTGATCGCTTTCATTTTATTGAAGACCTTTCCAATCTTTTCCAGTGCCTGTTTATTACTGGAATTTTTGCTTTGTTTTGCTTTTTTGGGAGGTGTATTTGTTTTCTGTTGCTGCTGTAACAAACTACCACAAATTTAGTGGCTTAAACAATACATTTTTGATCTTACAGTACAGCTCTGCAGGTCAGAATCTGAAATAGGTTTCACTGGGCCAAAACCAACATGTTGGTGTGGCTGAGTTCCTTTTGGAAGCTCTAGGAGAAAATCCATTTCCTGGCCTTTTCCAGCTTCTGGAGTCGGCCCACATCCCTTGGCTCCTGGCCTTATTCCTACATCTCCACAGCCAGCAAGGTTGGGCCTGGTCCTCAGCATATTGCCACTTCTCAGTCTCGCTTTCTCCTGCCTCTCTCTTCCACTTACAAGGGCCCCTATGATTGCACTGGGCCCACTCATTTTAAGGTCATTTAGTTAGTAACTTTAATTCCATTTGCAATCTTAATTCCCTCTGCATAGAAAGTAACATATTCACAGGTTCCAGGGGTTAGGATGTGGCTATCTTTGAGCAGCCATTATTCTACCTACCGTGGTGATGGCTAACTTCTGTTTCCCTTTAAAGGGTTTGGGCTCCACTGCCTGCGGGAGGCATTACAGCTAAGAACTACCTTCCAGCCCTGACACGCACCAACTGTGTGACTTACCTCAGGCATTTTTCACCTTTCTGTGCCTCAGTTTCCTCATTTATAACCTTGTAGGGTTGTTGTGAGCATTAAATGAATAAATCCATGTAAATCACTTGGGACAGTACCCAATGCAAACCAAGTGCTTGATAAAGATGACCTGTTGTTGTACATGTACATACAATTAAAAAAATAAATGAGTTTGTATCCTGCTTTTTTTCCCTCATATATAATGAGTATTTCCCTATATGATTGTAATTTTCATTTTTAATGGATGCATAAAATCTCATTCAATAGTTTATGGAACCATTACCTTCCATGTTGGATACTTGGATTGTTTATAATCTTTTACTAATAAGCAAATGCTCCAGTGAGCATTTCTGGTCACACTCCCGATTATGTTCTTAGGCCAGATCCTCAGAAGTGGGACTGCTTGGTTAAAGGATAAGCACATTTTTTAAGGCTTTCAGAATCTACTGAAAATTTCATTCTAAGAGATTTACATCATCCTAGAGCTGCATGGCTGGATGGGGTATCCACAGGAGGAGATGCTAAGAGGCAGTACCATTCCAGGCAGCATGACCCAAGGCTCGGAGGGAGATAGCCAGGGCACCCTAGGGGCAGGGAGAAGGCCTGTTTGATTGGCCATGAGGTCTGAGTGAGCACATGGTGGGATGTAAGGCTGCAGGGTGGGAAGAGTCCTGTTTCATTCGCCAGTTTTTTAAACAAGTTGATGGGTGGGTTTTTTAAACAAGTGAATGACATGCTGAGGTCTGTGCTTCCAGCAGGATGAATCTGCTGCAGTGTACAATGAATCAGGGAAATGCTAACAGAAGCGGGGAGCCCAGCGAAGAGGCTCTTGTTAGAAGCCAAGCAAGAGGAGAGGAAACCTGAATTAGGTGGGGGCAGTAAGAATGGAAAGGGGGGATATGTGGGTATTTTCATCAAAGAGTCTTTTGTACCTGGAATCTGACACCAGGTGGAGGAGGGAGAAGTCAGAGGACTTGCTGGAAGTTTTTAGCCTGTCTCTATGAGAATCAAGAACCCTGATAGAAATAAAGAAGTTGGCAGGAGGAACACGTTTTCTGGGAAGGAGATTCAGCTGAGACATGCTGCGTTACAGGTGTCCTGTAAGTGGTAGGGTATATAGATAGTGAACAAGCTTGGGGCAGGAAGTGTAGGTATGCGGCTGTTTCAGTCTCAGGCTGGGGTGTCCACATCTCCTGGCTCTTCCCTTGCCTTGCACTGAGTTGAACCCTGCAAGCAACGTTTCCCAGCCTCCCTTGTCACAGTGTTCCAGCTGCTTCAGCCAATGGGAGGCACTGGCAGGAGCATGGTGGGTGGGAGAAGGGGAGAGGCAGAGTATTTTGTCATCTCTGCCTCAGGGAGCGTGTTTAGCAACGAATGGCTCTGTTTCTCAGTGGCTCCGGCTCCCACCATGTGCCCAGGAACCTGGGCTCTGGTATCCCTGACTCCTGCCCATTTGTCTTCTCAGCTCATCCATCGCTGTGGAGCCACTTCTCTGGAATAAATTCCCTGTTTTAAACACTTAGCATGGTTTCTTACTTTTCTGGTTGAACGCTGACTGATCCAGGAGCCAACAGCATTGATGCCATAATTAAAGCAAGGAATGTGGAAGAAACCCCAGGTGAGAGCTATGAGACCCAAAGCCAGAATCCCAGGGGACACAGATGTAGGGAGTGGGGCGGGGCGGGGGGAACACAGGAGAAAAAGAGTCTGGGGCGGGGAGAGAACCAGCAGAGTGAAGTGCCCCAGAAGCCGAGGGAGGAAAAAGTCTTAAGTTTGGAGCATCACAAAGCAGATGCTCCAGAGAAGGCAGAGAATGAAGATGGAGGACAAGACTTTCAACTGAGCAATGTCCTCAGAGGCAGAGCCTCAGTGGAGAGGAGGTGACAGAGATCAGAGTGTTTAAGCAAAGGGCAGGGAGTGAGGCGGAGGAGGCCAGAGTAAGAATATGACTCATTTCTTCAGCAAATACTTACTGAAGACCTTGGGTACCAGGTATGCAAAGATGAATAAGACATCTCTGTTCTTACAGCAGTCTCAGTTTAATGAGGGAAATAGTCAAGTAACTGGAAATTTATAGCACACTGTCATAAAGTTCTGATCTATGCAGCAAGAGCAAAGGAGAAAGTCTTGATCTAGCTATTGGGAGGGGATCCTGGAGGACTTCCTAGAGAAGATACCCTTGGGCTTTGACAAATAAGTAGGAGTCATGCAGGTGAAATGAAGGAGGAATGGGAGGGAAACAGCATTCTGGATGGAAGGAACAGCATGAGAAAAAGCACAGAGGCAAGACACATCACTGTGAGTTTGGGGAAAACAGTGTGTTGCTAAAGCAGCAACTAATTGTGTAGGAGGAAATGGTAGGTGAGACTGGGGGACGATTCCAGTGGTATAATAAACTAGAAACATCAGTGAGAGCCAGAAGGCAGTGGGATATTAACTTTAA
This sequence comes from Camelus dromedarius, assembly GCF_036321535.1. Lineage (NCBI taxonomy): Eukaryota > Metazoa > Chordata > Mammalia > Artiodactyla > Camelidae > Camelus > Camelus dromedarius. Next base: position 31,650,738 of record NC_087449.1, on the reverse strand, counting down.
TATGCTAAAATAAAATAACAGATATTCTTGAATGCTACATGCAGTGAAAATATTTTCAAGAATGAAGATAAAATATATTTTTTTGTAAACAAAAACTAAAAGAGCTTATCACTAGTAAACTCTTATTAAGGAATTTTTAAAGGCTATTCTCTAGGCAGAAGGAAATTGATCCCAGATGGAAGGTCTGAGATTGAATTTATTTTTTCTTTGGCTGGGGGAAGGTTATTTAGGTTTATTTATTTATTTTTTAATGGAAGTTCTGGGGATTGAACCCAGGACCTTGTGTGTGCTAAGCATGCACCCTCCTCTCCTGAGATTGAATTTAAAAGAATGAATGAACCAAACTTGGGTCTGCTTGCCTGCATGCAGTAAAACCAATCTACTGACACCAGGTTGTGGTGCGGGAAAGTGTAGTGTGTATTGCAGGGCATCCAGCAAAGAGTCCAGGCAACTAGTGCTTAAAAGACTCCAGCTCCCTGATGGTTTTCAGGGAAAGGTTTTTAAAGACAGGATGAGGGACGGGGATTGTGGAGAGTGTGATCAGCTCGCCGACATTCTTCTGATTAGTGGTGAGGTCTTCAAGAGTCAACCTCCTCAACCTTCTGGTTCCAACCGGTCTGGGGTCCGTGTGCTTGTGGGCAGCACACAGTTAACTTCTTTCACCTGGTGGGAGTTTCAGTATCTGCAAAACAGCTCAAAGGCTATGGCTCAGAATATTATTTATAGCCCTTGCGGAGGAACTAAAGGTCCTGGACTTTGTTTAATGGCTAAACTATTATTATTTTGTCTTGTTTGACTGTTTCCCTTTGCCTCTGCACATTCTCACTTCTCTGCTTAAATTTATTCTTTGGAACTTGGGGAAGGCCTAGAAGGGTAAAGTTTTTTTGGCAAACAAGAGGCAGGTGGAGGACATGGTGGGGTGGGGTGTGGGGGGAGGCAGTCTGTCCTGGGAAGGCCCTATAGGGTCCTGCTCAGTTACATGATCAGCCAAAATATTAGTGAGATATTGGTTAAATCTAACAAACCCTGATTGAATAAAACAATGATATTTAATGGGTAGGATTTAAAAAACAGAACAGGACTAAAATAAAGGATAACGATAGTATATAAGTTGGCTGATTAGGGTTAAAAGCTTCTAAGGTCCTGAGTCTTGTTTTTTTATTTTTCTGAAGGAGGATAATGTATTACTTTACTTCATTTTACTTTTTTAGTAATAATAAATTAGTAATAATTAATAGTATTACTTAATTTTAGATTTTTCTATGTAAAGTATGCATGTTAGAATGGCTAGAGTGACCCCAAGGAATAGACATAGAATACGTAAATTCCATACAAAAAAAGGGGGATAAAAGGAGAGAAGGAAGATAAATTCAGTAATTTTAAAGAAGAGAAGAAAGGAGAAAAATAAGATACAAATTAAAAAGGAGAGATACTACTTCTGGCAATGGCAAGGTAGCTCCTATCAGACCAACCCTCCTAGAGATAACAATTATGAACTCTGGACAGATTATAAAGAACAATTACCTGAAAACTCTGGAAAGACATTGGAGGCAGGAATTGACTAGAGGAGAGCCAACATTTAGAAGAAGGAACAGCTACCACATGCAAAAAATATGTAAAACCTCACAAACTTAGTATCGACCCAAAGAAGCCAGAACCCAAAGTCTGCGCTGTATAATTCCATTTATATAAAATACAGAAACAGGTACATCTAAACAGTGGTGTTAGAAGTCAGGATAGTGGTCACCCTTGGTGGGGAGGATAGCGGCTGGAAGTTTTCTGGGGTCCTGGTAAGGTTCCATATCTAGATCTGGGTGCCAGTTACATGGTGCACTCCCTTGGTGAAGATTCAACAAAATTGACACGACATATGCAATTTTCTGTATGTATATAGTGCTTTAGTACACATTTTAAAAATTGAAAAATGAGCAGAAACAAGGAGGACAGGCAGGAAAAAGTAAATTGTGCAGGGGTCTCAATGCCGGACCAAGGAGAATTGATGTGACCTTGTGGGCAGTGGAAGGGATTAAGGGGAAAATGAATTGTCAGAGACGCTCCCTGGCTGCAGGACAGAGGTGGCTAGCAGAGGGGAGAGCCTGCCCTGTGGGACATTTTTGAGAAAACTAGCCGGGATCTGGGTTTGTGAAGTTGAGGACCTCAGCCAGGACATAGGGTGTGGAGTTGGAGGGATAGGACCGATGCAGAGGCAGAAGGACTTGGTGATTAATTGAGTGCATTATTGGGGAGGAGAAGGAGGAGGCAAAAATGGTTCTTGTCACTGTGGCTAAAGAGCAAGTGAAGGGCTGCAGGGAAGGAAGCAGGTTTGCTGGGAGGATGCTTACTCAGGCAGAGAAAGCTCGGCCACGTTGGGAGGCTGTGGGAAGAAGCAGGTGGAGGAGCAGCTCTAGACTCAGGTCCCTAAGCAGCCGAGGCAGAGGGAGGTGCAGGGCCAGGAGCAAGGAAGGCAGGGGCGTGGAGGTGAGGGCAGAAAAGGCGAGACCCAAAGTGGACAGAAGGGAATCCACCATCCAGGGCTGACACACCCAGGGTGGGGACTGCATGTGACTGAGCAGGTTTCTGGGCACAGCTCAGAACATCACGTGACGTACACGGACTCTCCTGGGATTAATGATCTGGGTGAGCGGGAATACAACTTAGTGGACAGTTTCCTCTACTGTTTTGAAGTTTGAAGTCCCTGATAATCTTAATTAGCTTAGTTATTGCTCAACAGCTTTTCTTTAGGAATAATAGCATTGTCTTCATTGCCTTTTCACAGAATTCAGGTTTCACTTTCTGGGTCTCCTGGTCCAGCCCGCGTTTCCACCCTGCTCTACACTGTCATCTGTGCCTGAGGAGGCAGGGTGGAGCAGGGAAAAGACAAAGGACAGAGGCAGTGTCCTAGCTCATGACCAGGGGCCAATCTTTTCCCTCTGTGGGTCCCGGTTTCCTCATCACTGGCTGGCTGACTACCCACAGGGTTCCATCTCACATCTGTTGTGCCCCAAATCTGCAGTGTTCTTCTGAACCAGTCTGTCACCCAAGATAAATGGAGGCATAAGGTCACAGGGTGAGGGGCTTTTATGGGGAAGTTTGAATGCCAGGCAAGGTGGTCAGTCTTTGTTTGAGCGAGGTCATTTCTAGGTAGTGGTGGAGGGTCTGAAGATAGCTCCTTCTTTGAAAGGAGACCTCTGTTGATGAAAAATTAATCAGCCAATCTAAGTAAGAAAGAAACTTTTATTTGAGCCAAATCTGAGGATTATAACCCAGGAAGAGCATCTCAGAAAGCTCTAAGAACTGTTTCGCCAGTTAGAAATCAAGGCAGAGTTTTTTGAGACAGAGGGCTGTACATCAAATGACGAATTATTGACGGTTTACATAATTCAGAGCTAAGCATCATCCTGGTGGGTCATGTGACCTCTTACAAACTCAGGAAGGCTTGTTATCTTTTAAGGAGTTGTCTTGTTGATTCTAGGAGGACATCAGTGCTCTTTATGGTTGAGCAGGGTTTCCTGCTGATGCGGGAGGTTTGGTCGATGCCTAATGCAGAGACACAGTGCACAGTGTGGGGAGAGAGGAGGCCAGAGGGCAGAGAAGAACTTTTTATGTTTAAATTTTTCTTGTCTTGCCATAAAATGTGAATTCTATTTCACACTTCTCTGCTTCTTCCCACTGTGTAGGCTTGAGAAGGAGCCTCACTGGCTGGGAATTCTAAGCCATGGTGACCTCACAAAGACCCCAATGCTGGCCTGAGCTGGGGGGAGCCTAGGTAAGCAGAGGGGTGGCTCTGGGAAAGTCCCAGGGGTGGGGGCAGCCTTCGCAGCCTCCACAGGGTAGTTACCACCTTGACCCCACCCCCCTGGGTAAAAGTCTCCCCGCTCTCTGTAATTCTACAGTCAGAACTTCATACCTTTGACTTAAGGCTGACTTTTCTGGTACCATGTGGATGCTTCAGGTGGAGGTAACACTCTGAACTTTACATCAGCAGCTTAAGGCTCCTGGAGAAAGAGTTTAGGGTATCAAGATCTGGGAATGTGGTGGGTGGGAGTCTGGGGGAGTTGAGAGGAAATAAAGTAAGACACAGGGAGAGACAATCATAGACTGTGAGGCAGAGGAGGCAGAGAACCTGGAAACCAGATTTGGTCTTTCCCTCAAGGCCCCCACCCTGCCCTTGCCCGGGGAAGGAAAGGACAGAGAGGATGACGACTGAGGGACCCCAGGGGGCCAGATGACATGATCATCACTATGTGCATTATCCCATCTTCGTCCTACACCTACTTGTGGACTTGTGCATGGTGGCTGGGCATCAGGAGAGGTGCGCTGTTTCACTGGACTTTCCTCCAGGGTAGAAGCCAAAGAGTGGCAGAAGGAATGGGGAATGAGAAACAGGAAGACATGACTTCACTGAGTGGTTCGTACCTCGGGAATCTCTGGGGTCCTGTAGGGAAAACTGTGAGATACGAGTACCTGGTTTTGAATCCTTCCTCTGCCGCTTGCAAAAATTGCTTTAGATCCTTAAGCAGTTTGCATTAACATGCCAGTAAATGAGGATAATGATACCTATCTTGAAGAGTTGTCATCCACGAACATTCTCTGAACCTTCCCTAGGCACTGTGCCCTGCACTAGGAAAACAGGGGTAACAGACACTCACCAAGCTCATTATCTAAGGTGGAGACATAAAAGTAAACAGATTAATTCTCTGATACAGGGTGATCATATGAGGTAGGCACCTCGCCCACATTTGAGGGTCCCAGGAAGACTTCCTGGAAGAAGAGACACCTAAGTTGGCATCTCAGTGTGACTCAGTGTTAGTCAAGGGGAGTGATGGAGGTTTAGGTGGGTAATCTTGGGGAAGTTTACACAGAGAAGAAAGAGTATTTATAAAGGTTCTGCAAGAGGAAGGCCAGCATATCTGAAGTACTAGGAAGAGTTGAAAGTGGTTCAAGCAGAGGGCTGGGGAAGGGACTGGATGTAGCTAGAGAGATGGAGGGGCAAGGCCTGTGTGCTGAGGGTCCTGGTAAAAGGAACACAGACATCAGACTGCAGACGCTGTCTCCCCTTGTGGACTGTCCACCAGCTATGTGATAATCACTTCGGGGAGGAGTGGTGGTGGTAGAGCTTGAGAAAGGCTGATTTCTGGGCCCACTGAGAGCTGCAAAGTGGAATTTCAGAGTGAGGCCTGGGAATCTGTCTTTTGAAAAAATATAAGCTCTACCCACACCCCATAGTCTAAAAAGCCATAAGAAATCACAGAACGGTTCTAAGAGGGGAATGGCAATGTTGAATTTGCATGCATTTTTCCTTCATCTAAGAGGATCTTTATTTCCCCTTCATCCCTGAAGAATAGTTTTGCCAGATGTAGAATTTATGGTTGACAGTTCTTTTCTCTCAACACTTGAAAAATTCGTGCCACTTCTTTCTGGCCTCTGTGGCTTCAGACAAGAAATCAACTGTCACTCGAATTGGTGTTCTCCTATAGGCAACGCTCTCTGGTGGCTTTGAAGATATTTTTCTCATTGTCTTTAGTTTTCAGAAGTTTAAACACGATGTGTTATAGTATGGATTTCTTTGAGTTTTTTTCCATTTGGGGTTTTCTCAGCTTCCTGAATCTGTATGTTTATATCTTAAGTCTGGGAAGTTTTCAGCTATTACTACTTTGAATATTTTTCAGCGCTTTTTCTCATCTCCTGGAACTCTGATGATATGAATGTTAGGTATTTTGTTTTGTTCCATAGATTACTGAGGATCTGTTCATTTTGTTTCAGTCTATTTTATCTTTTTTTTTCAGGTTAAGTAAATTTTCTTAGTCTGTCCTCAAGCTCATTGATTCTATCCTCTGTTATCTCTACTTTACTATTTAAAAAAATTTATTTTATTTGGGGGAAGGTAATTAGGCTTAGTTATTTATTTATTTTTAGAGGAGGTACTGGGGATTGAACCTAGGACCTTGTGCATGCTAAACATGGACTCAACCGCTTGAGCTACACCCTCCCCCTCTTCCACTTTACTATTGAGCTCATCCAGCAAGTCATAAAATTTTTTTCAGCTATCGAGCTTTTAAAATAGTTTCTATTTAGATTCTGGTTATTGTACTTTTAAATAACTTTGATTTCTTTGTTGCAAAGTTCTGATTTTTCATTGGCTTCAAGAAGATTTGTTATTGCTTGTTGAGGCATTTTTGTGATGACTGCTTTTAAAATCCTTGTCGCAAATTCTGACATCTGATTCATCTCAGGGTTGGCGTCAGTTATCTTTTCTCAAGATGAGATTGTCTTAGTTTTTGGTATGACAAGTGATTTTTAAAAATTGTATCCTTGACATTTGGATATTACACCAAGAGATTCTTGAGCCTATTTAAATCTGTTTTCGCAGGCAGTTAACCTGTTAAGGTTTAGTGTGTAGCTTCTGGCCTACTTCTGTGGACATAGTTCCAATGATCATTTTCAGAGCAGTAGTGTGCTTTGTCTTCTGGCACCACTGAAGAATCTGTTTATTCCTGCGGGTGTTGCCTATAGGGGAATAAGGTCCTTCTCTGAGCCAACTGTTGTCACTGGGAGGCCAGGAGCTATGGGCCCTAGTAAGTTTTCTGCCACTGAGTGGAGGGCCCAGGATGCAGGGCTCTGCTGACGCTGCCACGGCAGGTGGATTGGACTGCCACTGCCCTGGGTATGGAGTAGGGACTGGGGCTCCCCCTTGCAGCTCCCTCTCTGTTGGGCTTCCCCTTTTCTGGCCCTTTGGCCAGAGAGAGCAGGCTCTCCTTTTCTTTTGTGTGTGTGTATATGCTCTTGGCAGATCTGTGTTGCAAGCCTCTCTGGTACCCAGTCTGGGATACACGGATGATAAAAAGAAAACCCTGAGGAACTCACTAGAGTCATCATTCTTCCAGTCCTGAGATTCTTAGTAAGACTGCTGCCTTCTTTCTAGCTTTCAGAATCCTTTTATGGTTATCTGCTGAACTATTTCCAGGATTTTGAGTTGTGTTTCAAAAGAAGGAGCATGGAAAAGTGGGTCTATGTCCTCTTGTCGGTTACATGCCTTAAAAAAAAAATTGTGGTACAATACACACAGCATAAAATTTACTATTAGTGACACTTAGTACCATTACTAACCGTCACAGTTAACTGGTTTCAGAACATTGTTGTCATTCCAAAAGGAAACCCTGTACCTATTAAGTAGTCACTTCCCATTCTTCCTTTCCCCTGCCCCTGACAACCTTTTTCTGTCTGCTTTAATCTACCTAGATTTATATTCGTCTAGACATTCCATATAAATGGAATCATACAATGTGTAGCCTTTCGGGTCTAGATTATTTCACTTAGCATAATATTTTCAAAGTTTATCCATATTTAACATGCATCCGTAGTCAATTCTTTTTATGGCTGAAAAACATTTCATTGTATCGATATACCACATTTTGTTTATCCTTTCCCCAGCTGATGGACAGTTTGGCTGCTTCCACCTTTGGTTCCTGTGAATTCTGCTGCTGTTAAGATCTGTGTACAAGTTTTGGTTGGAAAATCAATTTTCATCCTTTTGGGTACATACATAGACGTGAAATTGCTGCATTATATGGTCATTCTATGTTTAGTGACTTGAATAGCTACCAAATTGGATTTTACAGAGGTTACACCATTTTACATCCCCACCTGCAGTGTTTGAGGGCCCCAGTTTCTCTACATTCTTGTCAACACTTGTTATTTTCCATTTCTTATTTCCATACTTATTGTAGAGGGTGTGAGGTGGTATCTTATTGTGATTTTGATTTGCATTTCCCTAATGACTAATGATGCTGAGCATATTTTTGTGTACTTATTGGCTATTTGTATATCTTCTTTAGAGAGGTGTGCTGCTCAAGTTGTTTGCCCATTTTAAAATTGGATTGTTTGTCTTTTGTTGTTGAATTGTAAGAATTCTTTATATATTCTAGATAATAGAGTCTTATCAGATATATGATTTACAAATATTTTCTCCCATTCTGTAGGTCATCTTTTTACTTCCTGATAGTGTCTTTTGAGGCAGAAGTTTTTAAATTTTGCTGATGTCTAATTTATCTATTTTTTTCTTCTCGTGCTTTTGGTGTCTTTTCTAAGAAATGCCAAATCCAAGGTCATAAAGATTTGCTCCTATGTTTTCTTCTGAGTGTTTTGTAATTTTTGCTCTTATATTTAGGTCTTTAATCCATTTTGAGTTAATTTTCTATCTAGTGTGAGGCAGGGGTCTGACTTTATTCTTTTGCATGTTGATTTCCAGTTGTCCCACCACCATTTGTTGAAGAGCCTTGAAATTTCAAATTTCATTAGCTTCAGGGTAAAATCACCTCTGGTGGCAGTGGAAGGTGAACGCTTCCTTCTGAGGCAGGATGCAAAGCTGTGCATGAACTACTTGCTCGGAGATGAAGGCAGCTCCCACTGGGTTTGAGCTCCTCACTCTTCTCTGCCCACAGTGCCCGGCAGAGAGTAGTAGACAAGTAGCTACCATTCAGAGAAGAAATTCAGTGGGTCATGTGCTCCGTACCAGTGAAACTGCACTGTGGGTGACAGGCTTCATGCTCCCCATGTTAGCAATGAGGAGGATGAGAACCACAGGGGGAAAGTCTCTTGCCCAAGTTCACTAACACTAGTAAGAGGATGAGTGGGGATTTGAACCTGGAATGACATGACTCCAAATCTGTGGCTTTTCCAAAGCCACACTATAAAGATGCACAACAACATTTATGGGGTGAATAAATGATTTAGTGAGTGAGTGAGTGCATGAATGAATAATGAATAAGTGATGAAATGAACTAGTGACAGAATGGATGAGTGAATGAAGAAACGATACAAAGATGAAATAACGAGCTCATTTATTGAACATTTGCTGTGTGCCAGGTACTGTGCTAGACTCTTATGGGTCATATTGTCTAGTGGGGAAACCAGATACTATGTGCCAAGAAAGGGGAAGTGGACAAGATGCCCTGGGAACTTACAAGTGGACCTTACCTGTTGGGGGCACTTGTAAGGCTTGTAATTTATAAGCTGAAATCTGAAAGGGTGAAGCCATAGGTGTTACCCAGGGAACGAGGCTGGAGAAGGGGGTTCCCAACCCATGGAAGGCCAGATGTAACCTGGGAGGCTGGCTCTTTGGAGAAATTCAAAGGAGTTGAGGGATGTTGGAATGGAGGGGCCAGGGACAGGGCATGTAGAGGGGCAAGAAGGGTGAAAAAGGAGTTGGGGCCAGACACAGAAGGGCCTTTTAGGTCCTGCTAAGGATTGGTGATACTGTCCTGAAGACAATGGGACGTGTTGGTGGGTAGGCAGATGGGTGGCATAAAGAGATGATCTTGGCTGTCTTGAGAGCCAGTGGCATGGGTAATCTTCCTCTCCTTGACCTTCACTTCCTTAAGTATATAATGGAGTAATCATATCTAACTTCTAGGACTGTGTGTGTGTGTGTGTGTGTGTGGCATTTGGTTGTCAGATGTGCATGCCTGGCCTGTAGACTTTGTTCAGTAAGTACTGAAAAAGCTACTCTTGCTTGACTTGGTCTCTTTTGCATCTCCTCCCAGGGGCCAACTCCTGCTTAAGAACACCATGCATGCAGGTGAGCTGTCCCTACAATTCCCTTAGGGAGGGTAGTCCAGGGGCAGGGGTGGGGTAGGGTAGGGGGACTGGGAAGTTCACCCAGCAGTCAGATTGCTGGGTTGAGGCAGGCTCTGTTTTGGATGATTGTCCCAGGTTCTCCTCCACATAGCCTGCTTCACCCAGAGCAAACTGTTAAGGGCAGTGGGCAGCTCTGCCGAGGTTGTTTTGGGAATCTAGTGCCCCAGCCATTTGCCGAGTAGTTCTGGCAACTTAGGGGTTGGCTGGAAGTAGGGTAAGTAAGGCAGCTCCTCCTTCCCTGGGAGAGGTTCCTTGTTTGTCCAGTATTTGTGGACTTCCTACCATGGACTTGGCCTTGTGCTAGCTGCTGGGGATGCCCCAAGGACTAAAGTATGCATAGTTCTTGCCAGTGGGGAGCTCATTTCTAGCAGGGGCTGGACCACTAAATGAGCCCTTGGAATAAAGTGCAATGAGTCATTTGCTGGGAGGAGTGAGAATGGCAAGCACACAATACATGGAGGTTCCAGGCCAAGGGAACCGCATTTAAGGGCCGTAAGCCGAGAGGGAACAGGGTGTGGTCAGAGACGGGAAACACAGGGGATGTGGTGGGGGATTGCCGGTAGGATGGGGCTGGAAAGGGGGGCTGGGCATGGTCATGGATGACCTCGTAAGTCACCCCAGGGCCTTCCTTCATCATTAGGACAGTGGGGAGCCATGGAAAGGTTGCAGGTGAGGCATGCCTGAATTTGCCTTTTCTCCCCTTAAGGAGCACTGCAGAGAGCTCAACAGTTGGCTATTGGCGAGAAGGGGGCAGGGGGCATTGAGAGAACACCAGACCAGGCATGGCCCTGAGTCCAAGGGCTAGTCTGGTCCTCCAGGAAGACTCCAAGATGACAACAAGTCTCAGTTCCACTGGGGCCCCAGGTTTAGGCTCTGGCACCATCTCTGGGCCCAGCCCAGACACGGACCTTGTTCCTGTCTCGAATCCATCCCTGAGTCCTGGCTTGGCTCTTGTCCCAGACCTTAATCTGGGTGTTGTCTCAGAGGAGGAGCCTGGCCTGGTGTCCAGTAACACCCCAAGAACTGAGGACAGCAAGGCCGTGGCTCCAGCCTCCCTCCAGATCACTGCTGCCCACTCTGGTGAAGTCCTGGGCCCAGATTCCAATCATATCTCGAAGCCTAACTCACAGGAGTCCCTGTGTCCAGCCTCAAACCTCGTTCTGAGCCCTGGCTCTATGGAGGCCCAGGATCTGAGCTCAAGGAACCACTCTGGGCCAGATTCTGAGGATGCCTTCAATTCCTTCTCAAACAAGATTTTTGATTTGGGTCAGAGTAACTCCAATCCTTCCAGGCCTGAATCAAACCCATTTAGAAGGCCTTATTCAAGAGAAACCCTCATTCTAGGCCACAGCATCTCCAGGCCAGGCTCAAAAGCCCTCCTTATTCCAGCCTCAAATGCCTTCCCGGATCCTGACTCCAATCAGCTGCTCAGTGTGGGCTCAAGAAACAACTCCAAAGTGGACCTGAATGCGGCTCCAAGTTCTCGTGGTTCCCTAATCTCTGACATGAACGAGACCATCACTTTGGTTTCACATAACATCTCTGGATCTGTTTCAAAAAGAGCCTTTGGTGCAGCCTGGAACACAAGTTCCAAGGGAGCCATCAACGTGGCTTCAAATGGCAATCCCAGGTCCAATTTGAACATGACCATCACTCAGGCTTCATGCTTGAGCCTGGTTCCCAGTTCCAGTGATGCTGTCAGCCTGCACTCCAGCACTCACAGACCCAATTCCACCCTTTCTCCACCCTCATGCATGACACTGATCCTGGGCTCCAATGAGACTGTGAGCCTGGACTCCAGCCTCATCTTCAGCGACACATCCACCCTGACACTGAGCAGCCAGCATGAGTGTGCTGAGGACAGCATCCACACCGTGACCCTGGAGGAGAATCTGGGGAGTTGGAGTGAGCTGGCCAGTGTCGAGGTGGGCCAGTTCCCACTGGAATCCCCGACCTGCGACACTGCAAACAAGGACTCCACGGCCTTCCAAAGCATCCCTCAGGGTGAGTAAGGCCAGAGGGACAGCCCCAGAGAGGACACTGACCCAGACAATCTCTATTCAGACTTGTAGGGCAAGGAGGAGAGAGGAAGGGGGAAAGGAAGGGAGCAGCATGCAATAGATAACACATGATACATTAATTATACACAAACGATCTAGTGCTCAGCCTCTGCTTGCTGTGTGACTTGGGACAAGTTACTTCATCTCTCTGAGCTTCAATTTTCTTAACTGTAATATAGTATCTCCATATCATAATACTTTTATTCTGTCCAAATTCCAAGTCAACCGGCTAACTATACCTTCCTTTCTTTCTTGATAAATTTCAGCCCTAGCTTCTCAGGTCAAAGTTTGATGGGTGGAACAGGCAGGCTTGAGGTTCAGCATGCCTCTATTGATTTTTCTGAGATCCCCACCAAAGTGAAGCCCTGGGGTCCTATCTGGAATCTGTCTCTCACTTCTGATGACTGGGGATGATCTGTAAATTCATCCCCCATCAGTTTTTGATGTTGTAAAGATCTCCTTATTTATATCTCCAAACATTTTTGTTTGTTTGTACATCAATACCATATTGCGATTTAAAAAATTTACTATGGCTTTGCAGATATGCATTCATATCTGATAGCATGAGAATACCTCTTTAAAGTTCTCTGAATAATTCTATACCATGCCCTGGAGGCTATTAGAGCACCCTCATTCTTCCGTGTACATTTAAAAACATACTTGTCTAGGTCCTCAAAAAATCTTTCTGGCATTTTTATTAAAATATTATTAATTTATCCATCTATTCAAGTTTCACTTTATATAGGATTTATCCTTTACTAGAATTTAAAAAATCCTCCATAAAAGACTAGTACAATTTTGGATTGGTTGATTCCTGGGTGCTTTAGAGTTTTTATTGCTACCATGAATCATACCTTATTTTCTAATACAATTCTTATTTTGTACTGATGATGTAGAGGAACTTTGTTTATTTAAGTTGACCTTTCTTTTAAAAAACAGTTTTGAGGCAAAATTTATGTATCATAAAAGTTACTCACTTAAAGCATACAATTTAATGGTTTTAAAATATACACAGAATTGTGCAAACATTACCACAATCAATTTTAGAACATTTTCATCATCCCAGAAAGAAAACCCACATGCCCCCAACACACATGCCCCCCAATCTTAGTCAACTACTTAATCTACTTTCTGTCTCTATAGATTTGCCTCTTTTGGAGATTTTGTATGAATGGAATCATGCAGTATGTGGTCCTTTTTTTGATTGGCTTCTTTCATTCAGCATAATGTTTTCAGCATTCATTCATATTATAACATTTGTCATGTACCCCATTACTTTTTATGACTAAATAATATCCTGCTGTATGGATATACTGCATTTGTTTTATCCATTCATCATTTGATGGGCATTTAGGTTGTTTCTAGCTTTTGGCTATTTTGAATAATGCTACTATGAACTTTCATGAACAAGGTTTTGAATGGGTATGTTTTCATTTATCTTTGGTATATACTTAGGTGTAGAATTGCTAGGTCGTATGATAACTCTACATTTAATTATTTCAGGGACTGTCAGAATGCTTTCCAAAGTGGCTAAACTGTTTCACACTCCCCACTGGCAATGTATGAAGATTCCGATTTTTCCACATTCTCACCTCCTCACCAACATTTGTAATTGTCTTTTTTTTTTTTAAACAAAAAGCTAGGAATCCTTTTTTAAAAAACTTTACTTTTTTGTACAATTTTAAATGTTACACTCCATTTATAGTTATTACAGAATAGTGGCTATACTCCCCGTGTTGTACAGTACATTCCTCTAGCCTATGTTACACCCAATAGTTTGTACCTCCCACTTACTATCTGTCTTTTCGATTATAGCCATCCTCGTTGGTATGAAGTATCTCACTGTGGTTTTGATTTGCATCTCTCTGATGGGCAATAATACTGGATGACTTTTTGTATGCTTATCAGCCACTTCTATATATTCTTTGGATACATGTCAATTCAAATCCTTTGCCTGTTTAAATAATTGGGTCACATGTATTTTTATTATTGAATTGTAAGTGATCTTTATATATTCCAGATATAAGTTTTATCCCTTATCCCCAGATAAGATATACACCTTATCAGATATATAATTTGCCAATATTTTCTAACCTAGGGTTGTCTTTTGCTTTTTCTATGGTGTCCTTTGAAACACAAAAGTTTTTAATTTCAATGATGTCCAGTTTATCTATTTTTTTCTTTCATTGCTTGTGCTTTTGGTGTCATATTTAAGAAATTATTAATCTAAAATCATGAGGATTTATGCCTATGTTTTTTCCTAAGAGTTTTATTATTTTCAGTTCTGAAATTTAGATCTTTGTTCCCTTTTGCTTTAATTTTTGTATATGATGTGAAATTGGGGTCCAACTTCATTCCGTTGCATGCGGAGTCCAGTTATTGTGACAATTCACATATACAATTTGCCAATTAATAGTGTACAATTCAATGGCTTTTGGTATATTACATTATTTATCTTTTAAAAATTGTAGTAAAATAAATATAACAGAAATTTGCCATTTTAACCATTTTTTAAGTGTTTAATACAGGGGCTTTAGTCACACTTATAGTACTGTGTAACCATTACCACTATTTCCAAAACTTTTTCATCATCCCAAGTAGCAGGTCTCACCATAAAGCAATAACTCCCCATTCCTTTCTCTCCAGTCTCTCGTAAGCTTTAATCTACTTTGGATCTATGAATTTGCCCACTCTAGATAACTCATGAAGTGGAATCATACATTTGTCCTTCTGTACCTGGTTTATTTCACTTAGCATAATGTCCATCCATGTTGTATCATGTGTCAGTACTTCATGCTTCTGTATGGTCAGATAATATTCCAATGTATGTACAGCATTTTATTTGTTCATTTACCCATGAATGAATATTTGGGTTGTTTCCACTTTTTAGCTTTCATGAATAATGCTGCTGTACACATTTGCTCACAAGTATCTGTTTGAATCCTTGCTTTCAATTCCTTTAGATATTTAACTAGGTGTCGAATTACTGGACCATATAGTAATTCTATGTTTAGCTTTTTGAGAAACTGCCAAACTATTTCCCGGAGCAGCTGTACCATTTTGCATTCCCTCCAGCAACATGCAAAGGCTCTAATGTACCTTGAGGGTTCCAAATTCTGCATTACTAAATCACTGTTTGTCAACACTTGTTATCTTCCATTTTTAAAAACCATTTTTATAGTAGCCATCCTAAAGAGTGTAAAGTAGTATCTCATTGTGCTTTTAATTTGCATTTCCCTAATGACTAATGATGTGGAGAATCTTTTCATATGCTTATTGGTCATTTGTATGACTTTTTTGAAGAAAGAGCTATTCAAATTCTTTGTCCATTTTCAGATTTGGTTGTTTTTTGTTGTTGGGTTTTAGGAGTTCTTTATGTATTCTGTATATTGATTCCTTATCAGATATATGACTTATAAATATTGTCACTGATTCTGTGAGTTATCTTTCATTCTCTTGATAATGTCCTTTGATTTACAAAAGAGTTTAATTTTGTTGAAAACCAATTTGTCTACTCTTTTATTATCTGTTCTTTCGGTGTTATATTCAAGAAACTGTTGCCATATCCAATGTCATGAAGATTTTCCCCTGTATTTTCTTCTAAGAGTTTCATAGTTTTAGCTTTTAAGTTTAGTCTTTGAGTTAATTTTTGTATATAATATGAGGTAGGGGTCCAACTGCATTGTTTTGAATGTGGACATCTAGTTTTCCCAGCACCATTTATTGAAAAACACCATCCTTTCTCTGCTGCGTGGTCTTGGTAACTTTGTAAAAAATCAATTGACCATATATATGAGAGTTTATTTCTATTTTATTCTATTGATCTATATGTCTGTCCTTATGCCAGCACCACACTGTTTTGCTTTCTATAGCTTTGTAGTAAATTTTGAAACCAGGAAATACGAGTCTACTAATTTTGTTCTTTTTCAAGATTTTTTTGGCTATTTAGGGTCAACCTTATTTTTTTAATAGGAGCATTTTTGTCCATTTGAATTTTTAAAAACATTATATTTTCAAATTCTATTAGCCTTAAAAATCTTTTTAAAGATATGTAACATGTATCAGTAAAATATGTAAAGTGCACTGCCAATCTTAAGTTGTAGATACAGCTTGATGGACATATGTATACATACTGGTAACTACCACTCAGATAAGACACAGATCTTTTCCAGCAGCCCAGAACTTTCCCTTGTGACCCTTTCCAGTCGATACCCCTTCTTCTGGGGCAGGGTTTCTCAGTCTTGGTGCTATTGACATTTTGTGTTAGATAAATCTTTGTTGTGTGGATGCGGGTGTGTGTGGGTTGTTCTGTGCATTAAAAGATGCACCCTGGACTCCGCCCAGTAGATGCTAGTAGTAACCCCCCTCCCCACACACACACAAGTTGTGACAACCAAAAATGTCTCTGACATTGCCAAGTGTTCCATGGGGGGCACAACTGCCCTCAGTTATCAACTACCATGGTGGTAATAATTCTTTTAGTTTATATCACCATAGACTAGTTTTGCCTGTTTTTGATCTTCTTATCAACAGGCTACTACTGTAGATACTGTTTCGACTCTGGCTCCTTTAGCCCAACATTGTGCCTATTGGATTCATTTACGTTGTTGCATGTATCATAGTTGATTCTTTTTTATTGTTCTGTAGTATTCCTTCTTATGAACATACCACAATTTATTCTTTTGCTGATGGACATTAGGATTTTTTTCTACTTCTTGTATATTATGATTAAAGTTACTTTGAAATTTTTGTACATGTCTTTTGGTGCACAGATACACTTATTTATCTAGAAGTGGAATTGCTGGGTCAGAGCATAAGCATATGTTTAGCTTTAGTAGATATTGTCAGTTTTTCAATGTGATTGGATTAATTTACCTTCTCACATGTGAGAATTCCAGTTGTTCCACATCCTCACTTGGTATTGTTAGTTTAAAAAAAATCTGGCCATTCTGGTGGGTGTCTAATGATATTTGGTGTGGTTTTAATTTGCATTTCTTGATGATTACTGATGTTAAGCATCTTCTTATAAGATTGTTGTCATTTTGTATATCCTTTTTAATGAAGTGCCTGTTCAAGTATTTTGCTCATTCAAAAAATTTGGGTTGTCTTTTTCTTATTGATATGTGGGAGTTCTTTATATAATCCATGTATGAGTTCTCTGTCAGAGATATGTATTGTAACTGTTTTCTCCAAGTCTGTGGTTTGATGAAATATTTTGATGAACAAAATTCTTAATTTTAAAGAACCCAATATATCAATTTTGGGGGCTATTATTTTTCTTCTGACAAATCTTTGTGTACCCATATCTTGAGAAAATAGTCTCATATTTTTGTCTATAATTTTATTGTTTTGTCTTTCACATTACGTTTACACATTGCATCATGTATTAATTTTGGAAAACAGTGTGAGAGGGACTTAAGGTTCATTTTCCCCCTGTACGGGTATCTAATTGCTCCAGACCATTTATTGGAAAGACTATACTTTCCCCACTGAATTACAGTGTCACCTTTGAGGTAAACCAAGTGACCACACATACGTAGGTTTATTTCTGGACTTTTTCTGTTCCTTTGTTTTTTATCCTTAACTGTTGCCTTAATAATGTGTTTTAGAGTAAGTCTTAATATTTAGTAGTGTAAGTCCTCCAACTTTGTTTTTTCTCTAGATCGTCTAAGTATTTTAGTTCTCCGTATAGATTCTACAAACAGCTTGTCGATTTCCATAAAAAAAAAAAAAGAATCGGTTAGATTTTCCTTGGGATTTCATTGACAATACAAAGCAATTTATGTAGCAGTGTCTTCTTTATAATACTGTTTTCCAACCCATGGTCTACTTATATTTAATGTCATTATGAATAGGCTGATCTCTATCATCTTATGTCTGTGTTCTTTGTTCTGCTTTTTCTGTTTCTTTTTTTCTCCTTTTTTTTTTTTTTGGTTGTTTTTTCCTCTCTGTTTTCTCCTCTACTGTGTGGAAGTTATATACTGTTTTAAGTTTTTTAGTGACTGTCTAGAAGCTACAATATGTATATTTAATTAATCAAAGTTTTAAACTAATCAATGCATTTATCTTTCTTCCAGACAGTTTAAGAATCAGAAACAATTTAGTTCTATTTAATACCCTCCCCCACAACTAATATTCTCTCCTGGTAATGTATGTTAGTTCTTTTTTTTTTTTTAACCCAATAAACATTATTATTATTTTATATAGTTAATATTTTTATATTTGCCCAAATATTAACCTCTTTCTTTTCCTTATTTGCTTGTTGCATCTCAGACCTTCCATCTGGGATTAATTTCCTTTTGCCTAAAGCATATCCTTTAGAATTTCCTTTAGTGAATTCTGCTAATGGCAAATTTTTTCCATTTTTGTCTGAAAATACCTCTATTTCTCCTTCATTCTTTAAAAAAAAGTTAAAGCAATAAAACTTGCAAGAAAGTTGAAAGTACAGTGTAAAATTTTTTTCTGAATAATTTGATAATAAGTTACTAAGTGATACCCTGTGACTTCTGAATTTTAGTATGTGTTTCTTATAAAAAAGGGACAAAAATTAACTGTCAGAATCAGGAAATTAATAATGATACACGGCTACTGTTTAATTCTCAGGCCCCATTCAAATGTCACCAATTGTCCCAGTAATGTTCTTTATTAAAACAAGGTTCCAGCTCAGAATCACTCATTGTACTTTTTTTGTCTAGTCTGTTTTGTTTCCCCCAGTTCTCAGACTGTCCTTGACTGTCATGTCCTTGATATACCTGAAGCTAAGAAGCCAGCTATTTTGTAATTTGGGTTTGTCTGATGTTTATTCATGATCAGATTCACGTCATACATCTGTGGCAGGAATAGCACGGACGTGATGCTGGGGTTTTCTCACTGCATCCTCTCTGGTGGCATATGGTTTTGATTTGTTCCATTACTGGTGCTGTTCGCTTTGATCACTTGGGTACAATGGTCCCTGCCAAGGCTCTCCACTATGAAGTCATTACTTACCCCTTTGTAATAAATATTACGTACTAGCTAGTATGTAAAAATATTAGGGAGATACTTAGAAACTATGTAAATATCCAATTCCTCATCAAACTTTCAGTTTGTTCATTTACTTTACATGAGTGTGGACTTGTGGTTTCCTAGTTTACACTCTAATCTGTTGCTGCTGTCATTTATTGTGATGATCAAACTTCCCCCAGTTTGACCAGTGGAATCCCCTTTGAGTAAGCTTCTTTGTCTTTTTGACATGTCCCCATAATTTCTTGAACTCTCTTCCTTGTTTTCTGGTACAAAAGGTCTCAGGCTCATCCTGCACTTTCTCTGCCCAGGTCCTAGAACCAGCCATTTCTCCAAGGGGCCTCGTTCCTTTTAGTGGAAAATGGTACTTAGAAGCCAAGATTTTGGTGCTACTGCATTCACTGTTGTTGAGGTGTTTCTGCTTCTCACTGTTGGCTCCATCCTCCAGTAGCTTCTGGTGGCCAAGATGCCTCTGAAGTTCCAGGGTGTCTCTCCTTGGGCTTCCCCTCAGCCCCTTTAAGTCAAAGGCTCTGTTGGCCCTGCTCATCCAAGCGGCGTAGGCCTATACCTACACCAGTCACTCTGGTTGGGGGCATGGGAATCTATTATTGGCCAAGCATGGGTTCCAGGTCCACCTTTGTTTGTTTATTGAAGTATAGTTGATTTACAGTATTATATCAATTTCAGGTGTAAAGCCCACTCTTATTTGGAAAGGGGTGATGGGTGGGGTTTGCAGAATTCAGCTTCACCTAGCTACATGGAATGGGTAGCCCGTAGGAAAACCAGGGGCTTCTTCAGAAGACGAGGAAATCTGAGAGGGACAAAACAGCATACATCTACTATAACAAATAATAGTTTAAATTGTGATGACAACTGAAAGCAGAGAATAGGAGGATGCATGGGAGGATCTCAGTGGGCCCTCCGCTAGCCCGAAGGTCAGGCAGGCAAGCAGAGACCTGAAGGAGGGGGCTCTACCTGGACAACAGGGGATGGCAGCAGAGCAGCCCAGGTAGAGGAAACCACCTGTGCAAAGGCCCTGGGGGGGGAGCTTGCTGGGCCTGAAGGAGGCCTGTGTGGCAGGAGAATGGTGAGCAAGAGGAGAGCAGGGGGAGGTGAGGCTGGGGAGGAGGGTGGGGGAGACTGAACTCACAAGGCCTTGAAGGCACTAATAAGGAGGCTAGTTTTATGCTCAGTGAAATGGGGAGTCCCTGAAGGGTTTTATGGATGGGGGCTCAGTCTGGCTGCTGAAGGAGTAAAGATTGGAGGGGCCCAGTAGGGGAGGGGAGATGGGACAATGCTACACCATATCTTTACCTTCCCTCTTCTTTTCTCAATGTATCTATGATGTGCAGGAACCTTCGAGGAAGTGGCCTCGTGCCTGGTGAAGGTGCCAGGGCAGAGCGAGGATGGCAACAAAATGGATCTGGTATGTGTCCTGCCCAATCCCACCTGACTTTCCTGGGATGCAACCCCTCTCCCCCATCCTGCCCCAGCATTCCTTGTTTCTCTGCCTGGCCCTTCTGTCCTCCATGGTACTCATCACCATCTGATGTGCAATAGGCTTTACTGGTTCATCTTATTTCCTGTTGGTCTCTTGCACTAGAATCCACCCTCCATAGGTCAGGGATTTTTGTCTGTCTTGTTTCCAGCACTTAGAGCAGTGTCTGGCACGTCATAGGAGCTCGTAACAGTTTTTTAAACAACTGAATGAATTGTGAGAGGGTCTCTAAGAGGGGAAGAAAAGCTGGGAATGACCTTTTTCAGGACACAGGCCCAACCTAGGTCTTGGCCATGCAGCAGGCCTTGGGAAGCTAGAGAAAGCCAGCATCTGCAGGACTTGGTGAGGGCCGGTGGGGGCGGCCTGGTCAGGCTGCTGAACACGAGTGTGGCACTCAGAGTGTAGGTGAGCCTGGCTGTCAGATAGCGTGGAGGCAGGTGATCCACCCAGGCTGTGCAGAAGGGAGGCACTGCCCACAAGCTGCTTTAAAGGAAGCTCTAGCCCCAAGGGCAGTGCAGAGTGGGCCTGGGGGTGGGGAGAGGGTGACAAGACTAAGAAGAGGTCTTGCATTTTGGGGGCATCTGTACTCATCCTCTGGAATTCCCCCAGTTGTCTGCCTTGCTCTTGCCACACAGGTCTTTCTCTGTTTCTCACACATGCCACACACATTCCTGCCTCAGGGGCCTTTGCACTTTCTTCTTCTGTCAGAAAGGTTGTTCTCATCTATATGGGCATATTAAAGTTGAAGCGAGGCCTGTGTTAGGTAATGTATGCACAACACTGGGCACGGTGTGTGCAACCCAGAGGGTTTATTGCTGCCAACCAAATTTTATTGAGTCCCTACTATGTGCCAGGCACTGTCTCAGGCACTAGAGATACAACAGTGAGCTGACGTTCTAGTCTGGGGACACAGGCAGACTTTCCCTCTAGTTCTTCACATGGCTATCTCTTTCTTGTCTTTTGGGACTCACCTCCTCTGAGAAGCCTTCCCTGACTTTTAGTCTAAATTAGCCCCTCCCTCTACCATCAGTTTTACAGTTGATCAGTTACTGTTTAATAAACCACCCCCAAACTTAGTGGTTTAAAATTTGATGCTGGCTGCCAGGGGAGTAAGTATAGGAGGGGCCCAATTTCTCACAATTTTGAAACTGGACTGGGCCAAGTGGGGTGGTGGTACTGTTCTGTGTGGTGTAGACTGAGATCACTCAGAGGGGTTGAAACATCCCTGGTGACCCTGATCTTCTGGGATCTCTCTCCAGCTGGTGCCATCATTCATCCCATGGTCTGTCTGGGCTCCCTTGCAGCGTGGTGGCTGGGTTAAGGGCTAGACCAGGAACTGGCACAACACCACTTCCACGTCCTTCTGTTGGTCCAAACAAGGGTTCAGATGAGCCCAGAGTCAAGAGCAATGTGTCCTCTTGACAGGAGGGGTGGGAAAGAACTTTATTTTATCTACTTCAATTTTTTTTCTTCTTCTGTTTTAAGATAATAAGAATAGATTAATTGGATATTGGTCAATGTACTCCCTCCTTCAGGTAGCAGAATGCCTTAGCCTGACTGGTATGTGCCCAGGGTGGACACTAGAAGGCCTTTAGGAGATATTACTAAGTGTGGCTTTTCAGCTGGAGGTGTTGGGACCCTTTCTGTCCCATCAGCTCCTGCTTCTTCTCCCTTAGTTGGTTGGGGAGGAGAGAGTGTTTTGCGGTCCCTGATATCTGGTCCTTCCCCAAATGCTGGTCTACAGGTTTTATCCCCTCAACCTCCCTGCTGCCACCACGATCTTCTCAAATCTTCACCCCACCCCACATTCCCCTGTGGTTTCTCAATTCTCTTGAGTGGATGCTGGGGGCTGGCAGCTGGGGAGGAGAGGCTTGCTTGCCTGCAGGTGGCAAGTGGCTAAGAGGCTGTTACAGCAGCCCCCAAGGGCTCTCACCCTGTGGCTTTAATCTCTGCTGCCCCTGAGGTCGAGAATGTCCTCAGCCTCCAGAAGCACCCGGATGTGCTGAACATGGAAGAAGAGAAGAAGACCATGATGAAGAAGATGATGGTGCGGGAGCGACTGGCGGGGCTGTGGCATTGGGGTGGGGAGGGGGCGGAGGTCCTGAGTCCACCACCTACTGATGAGGCCGGGTGGAGGGGGAGGTGAGGGGGAGAGAGGACAGTCAGGCACAGGACACGGGCTTGAGTCTCAGCTCCACCTCTAACTGCCCCCACCTACCCTGAGGGAGCTCGACCAAGCCATGTCCCTTCTCTGAGCCTCACTCCTTACAAACGACTGTGATAAAATCTGTGTCCTTGGCTTGTTGGGTGGTGAGAACCCAAAGGCTAGTTCACTATAAAGCCTTAGGAACGTGGGAGCGGTCATCATTTTCTACATTCTTTCCC
Organism: Camelus dromedarius; assembly: GCF_036321535.1. Classification (NCBI taxonomy): domain Eukaryota; kingdom Metazoa; phylum Chordata; class Mammalia; order Artiodactyla; family Camelidae; genus Camelus; species Camelus dromedarius. Next base: position 31,628,157 of record NC_087449.1, on the reverse strand, counting down.
CCGAAATTTCTCCTGGTGGGGAACTTCTGAGAGTTTCCTTATCACTTTCCTAAATTCAGTCACTTCCCATTGTCCTCAAGAATGTTTGGGCTAGGATAATCACTGAAGTTTCTAGAATTATATTTAGCTCTAAAGAGAGGGGGAAAAAATCCTTACTTGTGATGCCTTCATTTACTTAACATTAATTGAGCACCTACTGCTTATAGGTGCTAGATCAAAAGAGAATTAATTAGAAGGACATTTTAAAGGAATTCAGCTGGACCACTTTCAAGGGCTCTGCATGGAGTTTTTTGCTTTGGGCCAGTCCCTGGTTTAAATGGGCTTCCCCACCACTGGGCTGCTGGCACCGTTTTTGCTGAGCCGTACATGTGGCGATGCAGCGGGTTAGGGCTTGGCGTGTTTTTGGTGGCCTTGAACTGATCTGGACAGGGTCTGAGCAGTCAGCTGGCTCCCCCACTGGAGGCCAGGCAGGGTGTGGCGGCTGCCCAGGCTGAGGGGCTGCTGCGGCCCACTCGCCGTGAGGAGGGGTGGCCTCACATCCTGTCAGCGGCCCCTCCATGGTCCCCTGTTCAGAAGCAGATCCAGGAGGAACCGTTGGATTCCCTCTCAAGTTCCATCCGCCAGCAAGCCATGGAGACCCTGACCCAGCTGAGGTACCCACGGCCCCCTCCCTACCCCCAGTCCCTTTCCCTCTACCTCTGGGCTCTGGCTGTGCCCCTACCCCACTCCCAGGCCTTTTCCTCTCCCCTGGCCCAGCCTCTACCAGGGCTGTCTGCCCTGCACCCTACTCTGCTCCTCCTCCCCACCTCTTCTCACCCTTTTGTGAATCTGAATCACCAGAAGCCCTCATCCCAGCCCTGCATCCCTCGCTTCCTGCCTCCAGCCCCAGCCCCTCACCTCACTCCATGCCCCTGCTTTCTGTCTCTCCCCCAGTCGTTCTCTGCCTGTCCTGGGCATGCGGGAACGATTCGAGCTGGTGAACACGTGCATGAAGAGTGTCTTCTCCCTGCCCTCTGTGCAGGCCATGCAGGAGAAAGACAAGGCCAAGGCTGAGGCCATCCAGGTGAGGCAGGGCCCTTCCCAGAGGGGTCTCAGGGCTGTCCAGCATCCCCAGAGTGAGACGCCTTCCCGAACTCCCAACAGGGAGAGGAAGAGTGTTCTGGGAGGTAGATTTAGATCTTCCACCCTCCTATCCAAGCAGCTTGGGTAATTCACCTCACCTCTCTTGGCCTGAGTAGGCACTTGATACATACTTGGTGAATGAATGAATCTTCAGAATAAAAGATCCCTCAACTGAAGCACTCTGTCCACTTTAGAATCTGCCCTATGAGAAGGAGGTGGGCAGATGTTGGCATGGCCTCAGGACATGGCCAGGATTGGGAGGAGGAGGCCTGAGGACTGGGTGAGTTGGGGAAAGGAAAAGGAACCTCAGGTGGTTCCCAGGAGCATCTTCAAAACCCTGCAGTCTTGTCCCAGGAGGAGTGAGCAGAGATGAGCCTTCCTGTAGAATGGGGTAGTTGGGGAGGTTGAAGGAGAGGGATTTCAGCTCTGGATGAGGCACATGCATGCATCCTTTCATTCAGCACATATTAACTGAGTGCCTACTCCAGAAGTGCAGGGTGAGGTCCAGTAGGGCTGAGGGTAGGGAGGAGATGACATTATCAAAGTATGGTATGAATAAATGCAAAATTACAACAATGGTAAATGTTGCAAGCAAGAAGTACTTGGTACTATAAAGAGCCTGGAGTGGGGAGACATGACCATGTTGGGGGTCAGGGGTCGTGGTGCTGGAGGTGAAAGGCTACAGAAGACCAAACTAGCTGAAGGGGATGGCAGAAGGAAGAGCATGCCAGGCAGAGGGAACAGCCTGTGCAGCAGCCTGAGGACAGAGAGAACATGGTGACTGCAAGGATGTCAAGGAGGCAGTGTGGCTGGAGTCCAGAGGGTGAAGCAAGAGAGCAGTGGATGCCAGACCAGCCACAGCCTGAGGGCTCTGAGCCCTGGAGGGGTGCTCTTGTGAGAAGATCCAAAGGAGAGATGGGGAATCCCTCCTGGGTGCCAAGAGAAAGGGCAGCCCTCTTGTGGTACCAGTCAAGGCCAGCAGAGGTCAGTGCTGCACAGTGATGGGTGGCCGATGGGAAGGAAGGAGGAGGTAGCTGGCGAATGAGGCTTGCTTGGTGGTTGTGGTGTAACCCCGGTGTGCGTGGACTCAGGAAGCCTGGACAATGGCTGGAAGATAGATGTGGGGAGCTAGTGGGAAGAGGGGAGGCAGGAGGGACAGAGGGTCTCAAAGACACTGCTCAGCCTTGTGCATGTGTAATGCTAGGACAATTCCAGGACTGTAGTGTGGCTGAGGAAGGAGAGAGATGGCTCCTGGAAGGGGCAACTTAGACAATCTATTTGGGTCTAGGAGTAGCAATTAACAAAGAATCAGAGCATTTCCCTAGAGACAATGATAAAAGTAAGGCTGGTCGTTGTTTATCTGGCTCTTACTGTTCTAGGGCATTTCCCCGCTGATCTTCTCATTTATTCCTTACAAACGGAAACTTCCTTGTTGTGTGACCTTGGATGAGCGTTTCCTCATTTGTACAATGAGAAAAACACTTTAAGGATAAAGTGATACGGTTGTGCAGGCCACAAGGCACTCACCTGGCCCAAGGTGGATTCTCAGTAAATGCTGGGCCCCTGCTTCCTCCCTTGGAACCTGAGAAACGCAGGGATAATAATGACCAATTTGTTGATAAGGAAACTGTAACCCCTGGGGGGAAGTAAGTTGTCTAATATTACGCAAGTTAGTCTCAGAGGTGGGACGGGAAAGCACTGTCCTGGGTCTGAGTAACCCCCTCCTCCCCTGACCCCCACCAGGAGTTGCCTGGGGCTGGGTCTGCTCCAGAGGCCCCCTAGTGGCTTGGTCCTCTTCCTGTCCACAGATACTTTACCGTCAGACCTTGGATGCCCTGCAGACACTGCTCAACACCCTCTTTGTTGAGGATCCCACTCCTGCTGGGCTGAAGAGCATCTTGGAGGTATGAGGCAGGGAGGAGAGGATGGGTGGAGGAGAATGGAGAACTGACTCAGAAGTGGACTGGGGGGGTGGTAGGCTGGACCCAGAAAATTTGACTTCAGGATGTCACCTCATGCTAGGTTTTTGCTTCCTTGTCCCTCTCACAGGACCTGTTCCAAACTCCTGTCCCTTCACTCCCTCCCTATCCCCTCTCCTACTGTAACTGCCCCCAAATCCTTGCTCTCTAAGCTCTTGTCCCTGTCTGTCTCTTATTCTGAAGACTCTCACCTTTCATCTCTCTCCTCATCGCCCTTTGCCCTCCCTTGTCTTCCAGTTCTGTTCTCAGCTTCTGAACCCCACGTCTCCCTCGGCTCCAAGAGGAGGAGGAGGACTGTGGTGGGTGCCTATGTTCCCCAGAAGCTTCCTGATGATTGGTGAAGGCTGGCCTGCCCACCCAGGCAGCAGAGACTGGCATCCAGCTTGTAGATCTGAGCCTTGCCCTTCTCCCCACAGCCACTGGGGCCCTGGATGAACTCTGGGAAGGCCCACGAGAGAGCACGGGCTGTGAAAAGCTGCGTCTCTGTGTTGAACCACGTGCTTCTGACCCTGCCTTTCTTTGTGAGTGGCCCTGGGAGAGTGGGGGGACACTCCTAGGGAGAATCTTCCCAGATCTGACAGAGCCTGGGCCTCTGTCCAGAGATTCCCGGGGGGCTCACTACCCTCAGAGGGCTCCGCTATCAGGGCCAAGCCATCCAGCTCTGTCCCCATTTACTGAACAGCATTACTGAGCCTGTAGGTCTCAGTTCCTAAGATTATGACACAAACAGATGTCCTCGGGGTTCCTGGCACTGGGGCTTCTGCTGGGGAGGCTCATCCTTCGCATCGGGGATCCTGACGAGGAGATTGGCCGCGAGGCTCTAGACGGCATCACCATCCTCTACACCATCTTGGAGCTTCAAAAACGTAAGCCCTTTCAAGTGCCTCTGAAACCAGGCTTCTGAGCAGGTGCTCAGCCTGGGGACTGACTGGAGCCTTGGCAACAAGACACTGATGGGAGATGGAGGAGCCCAGCACAGGTGGAAGCCCACGTGTAGCCTTAGTCCCCACAGAATCAGGAGACAGAGGCTACAACACACCTGTTTTGTTTTTTTGTATCTATATACTTTTATTGAAGTATAGTCAGTTTACCATGCTGTGTCAATTTCTGGTGTACAGCACAATGCTTTAGTCATATGTGAACACACATATATTCGTTTTCATATTCTTTTTCACCATAAGTTACTGAAGGTATCACATATAGTTCCCTGTGCTATACAGCATGAACTTGTTGTTTATCTCTTCTATATGTATCAGTTAGTATCTGCAAATCTCTAACTCACAATTTATCCCCTCCCTGCCGAAAACACCTATTTTGATTTAAGCAATGCTTCTCTTTAAGCCTCTCTTCATCCTACCAAGTTTAGTTTGTGACTCTCACTTTCACATTCCCACGCCACCGTGTACACCCAGACATGATAGCCCCAATGTCCTGTTTTTTGGTCTATTTTCCCCACTAGACTATAGCTCCATTTGAAGCTATGTCTTGCTCACCACTGCATTCCCAAGATCTAGCCCAGGGCCTGGCACATGGTGAGTGCTCTGTGAATGTTTATTGGATGAATAAACAAAGAAGAGGTCCTATCTTAGAATCTGGAGAGGCTAAAACCTGTAGGTGGGAGAATATTTCTGGATTCAGCTGCAGGGTGCTAGCGATATGGTATAGGCTGACACAGATACCCAGCTGGCACCGCACCTAGGGGTGTACAGTATCAACTGTTACTTGCCTCTTTCCTTTCTCCATAGTCCCAACTCTGCTCCAAACCAAGGGACCTTGGCATATTGTTCAAACATCCCTGGCTCTGGAGTCAGAGTGCCCTGGGTACAAGACCTTGCTCTGGCCATTCCTAGCTGTGTGAACTCAGGTGAGTACTTTTCTTGTCCAGGCCTAGATCTCTTCATCTGTAAAAAGAATATAGTAGGATGTAACTCACAAGGTTTTTGGAAGATTAAATGAGATCACATATGTATAAAAGACCAGCTCGTTCCACAAGTTACAGGTACTTGTCCAGTTGAGTTTCCTTTTCCCCAACCCTACAAGGATCATCTTATGAGACTGAGCCTTTGGGGTCTGTCTGGTGTCCCTGCTTCTCTTGTTCTCCAGTGTTTGGGGCAAAGATTTAGCCCCTTGGAGATCTCCACTGCTGCCCAGGAACCACTCAGACCCCCTGGGTGTTGGGTGAAGGTGGTATGAGCCATATTAATGATCAGTCTTAGTATACTGATACATCAAATTAGAATTGCCAGATCTAGCAAATGGAAATAAAGGATACCAACAACAAGTATATACTGTATAGTGCAGGGAACTATATTCAGTATCTTGTAGCAACTTACAGTTAAAAAGAATATGAAAACGAATATATGTATGTTCCTATATGACTGAAGTATTGTGCTATACACCAGAAATTGACAAATTGCAAACTGACTATACTTCAATAAAAATATATTTTAAAAATACACTGCTTATGTAATAAAATAAAATTCAGATTGAAATGAAAAAAAAAATACAGGATACCCAGTTACATCCCAATTTCAGATAAACAATAAATGCTTTTTGGTATATTTGAGGCATACTTTCGCTAAAAATTATTTATTTATCTGAAATTCAAACTTAACTGGATAGCTTGTAATTTATCTAGGACAAAGCCACACTGTTAGAGTTTCAAGGAGTGTAGTGGTGTGTCCAGGCCCCCTGACTGTAGGAAGCAGCAAAGCTAGGATTTGAACCCAGGTCTGCCTGATTCCAGGTCTCAAGCTCCTTCCCTTTACAAACAACCCACACACTTGGTCCAGATGGTCATTCTGCCTCAGTGGCCCTTTCTTATGCCTGTGTCTTGCATGTTCTGGGGGATCCAGGTAGGACCCAAACCAGGTCACAGTAAGGCTCAGGAAATGTGCCTGAAATGTGTTTCCTTCAACAGAAAATAAGGAGCCCCCATGTGCCAGGTACTATTCTAGGCACTGGGGACACAGAATAAAAAAGATTAATTAAAATCCTTTTGTTGAGCTTACCTGCTTGTGGTCGGGAGACAGTGAACAAAATAAACAAATAATTCATAGAATAAGCTGGATGATGCGAAGGATTAAAGAAAAAAGAAAAAAACAGAAAAAGGGGATTGGGAATGCCAGGGTTAAGGGAATTGCAGTTTAAAAGAGGTATTGCCACACACCTACCAGAATGACAAAAATGGAACAGACCATTCACTCGTGAGACATGAAGTCACTGCAAATCTCATACGTTGCTGGTGGGAGCATCATTGGCCCCCACTGTGGAAAACTGTTTGGCAGTATCCCCTGAAGCTGAACCCATACCTACCTTAGGACACAACAGTTCCACTCCTAGCTACATGCCTATAAATGGGTACCCACATTCACCAAAAGTCACGGGCTAGATATACTAGAATGTTCATATCAGCACTATGCAAAATAGCCAAAAGTCCATTAGAAGGAGAACAGATAAATAAATTGTAGTATATTCATACCATGGAAAATTATATAGCACTGAGAATCAATGAACCACTGCAATTTGCAACAGTTGTTGCAGAAAAATGTGTTACAGCTCAGTGTTACAGCTCAGTTGTGACAGCAACCTGGATCCGGCACTCGGAGAGTTGGAGAACTCAGGTTTATCACACCAGTGGGCCCAGAGAAGTTGACACTCCAAGCTGTGGACCCCATCTGAACGTTTACAAAGGCTTTTATAGGCTGCCAGTTTACACTTTGCAACATCATATGCAAATAAGGTATAACAAAATGTTGACTAATTAGGAACAAGCTTTATAGAAATGGACTAATCAGGAGGGAGAGAAATAACCAAGCAGAAGTGAGGGAAATGGACCAATCAGGAGGAAGGAAATAACCAATCAGGAGTGTGCTCCGTGCAAATGAAGTACTACAAATAGACCAATCAGAAGTTAGGGAAATGGGCCAATCAGGAGTGAAGGAAATAACCAATCAGGAGTGAGCTCAGGAACCAATAGAATTTTAGGGGTAAGTTCTACTTTCCTAGAAGTAAGCCCTTTCAGAGGCAAAAAGTGAGATAGAGCCGCTGGGCCAGGGAACTGGATGGTGCTGGCAGGAAAGTAGTGGCCCTGCCTGGGGGCCCTGCCGGTCTTTTTATGGGGCTTCCCACCTCACAGTGGGGATGAATCTCACCCATATAATGTTGAGTGAAAGCCAGACGCAAAGGATAACATACTGTAGGAGTCTATTTATAAAAAGTCCAGCAAGGAGCTCTAACTTACAGGTTTAGAAGTCAGAACAGTGGTTACTATGGGTGGGGGAGGGGGATAGAGAACTGAAGTGAGGGCACAGGAGCCTTCTGGGGTGCTGACCGTGTTCTGTTTCTTAACCTGGGTGCCACCTACATGGATATGTACACTGAAAATTTATCAGGCTGGTTACCTGTGATGTATGCACATCCTACAATTATGTTGAACAAAAAGTTAAAAAAAAATAGGTGGTCAGGTCTCACTGAAAAGGTTCTTTTCTTGCAGGAGCCAGAGATAAGGAAGAGACCAATAAGAAGGAGCTGTATGAGAGCAACAAGCGTTTCCTGGGGCCCTACAACCCTGTCAGCCCATGCCAGAACATTCTGCGTGTGATTGCGGTGACTGCCTGCTGTCCATCAGCCCGGAGCCCTCCTGGGACAGGAGGAGGGAGGAGGGGCAGCATCAGACCACCCCAAGCCTCCTCCACCCCTTCCATCCCTCCAGGCTCAAGTACCCTTTACAAAGCCTTTCCCAACCACAGAGGCCCATCCTGAGTGCCCCAGCCCCTCTGGTCTGTGCCCCAGCGTGTGGGCTGTGTCACCCAGCTCTCGGGGCAGGGGCCACGTCGCCTCCTCTTTTGTAGCTCTTCCCCAAATGGTTCAACACTCACTAGCAGAGCAGACAGCCCTCCCTGCTGACATCCGCGAGTCTGGCAGTGTTTGTACATCCGCTCTGGGTCTGTCCCTGTGTGTCAGCATCTCTGCACTTTTGTTTCAGGAATTTGGAGACTTCCTGGGGCCCCAGCAGGTAAAAGACCTGTTGCTAGCAGCCCTAGAAGGGCTGAAAGGTGGCTCAGAGGCTCTGGGGAAGGAGTCGGGGGAGATGATGCAGCTAGCCTCGGAGGTCATGCTCAGCTCGGTGTTGGAGTGGTACTGCCACAGGGCGCTAGAGGTGGTAAGACCCCCTGGGGGTAGGGGCTGGGCTGGGAGACCCCCCCCAGGGCCTGCTCATCCCTCAGACAGGGAAGGGCTGGTGGTGGCTGAATTCCAGGGGCTCCCAACTTGCAGGTTGAGAAAGAACTCACTTACCAGCCCCTAAGACAACTCAACTATTTGGTGTGGGGTTGGGGAGGGCAACAGAGACAAACTATCTCATCCCCAGGGAAGGAGCAGGCACTCTGCTCACCTGTCTCCCGATTTCTCTCCTGTGCACCCTCCTCTCCCTCTCTCTCCCCGTCCCCTGTCACCTCCTTCCTTCCTCCTCCCGTGTCCCTGCTCCCCAACACCTCCCTCCCTTGCCTTCTCCAATTGGCCCTCTGCCTGCTCCCGGCTGCCCCGGCTGCACCCAGATCCCAGAGATCATGCAGGGCATCTATGTGCATCTGAGCCACATCCAGGAGCCCCGGGCCCGCGAGGTGGCCCTGCTGCCCATTTCCCTCCTGGCCAGCTCCTTCATGACCGAGGTCGTTGTGGCCCTGCTCATGTGCCCCCTCCCGCTGGACAGGTACCAAGTGAGGGGGGCTTCCAGCCACTACATCTCAGAGGGTTGAAGCAGCCCCCCTCCTGGGCTAGGAATCCCTCCTTCTACCCAGAGGACCCCTCGCCCTCCCAGGTGGCCCCTCTTCAATGATCTGTGGTGCATATGACAACTACTAAGTCCTTCCTGTGCATTTCCAGGTGTGCACATTTACATATTCTCGCTAGTAAACCACCCCGTTCTACAGATGAGGAAACTGAGGCTCAGGGGAAGTTTCCAGCTCTAGGCCCCTACTGAGCAAGCAACAGGATGAGGACCTAAACTCAAATATGACCAAGTCTAAGCTCAGAGCTCAACAGTGATGCTGCAGAGAGGAGAACAGCATTGGTCTTGATTCTGCTTCTAGCTGCTATGTGGTCTTGGGTAGCCTGTTTGCCCTCTCTAGGCTTCAGTTCTCTCCCATAGGCAAAAGGAGGAGATAATTCCTGCATTCTCACCCAAATGAGTGGTCATGACAAGTAACGCAGCCAGCCATGCTGAGTGCCTGTCCGGGCCTGGGCCTGTGTGGGAGGACGCGCCATCCTGTCAGCCTGCAGGGAGCTCTGGTCTGATGCGCCGAGGGGACTGTGGCCAGACAGTGATGAGCTCATGGGCAGGAGACACCAGTCTGACTCCTCCAGCCTCCCAGCCCAGGAAACTGTTCCTACAGCTTTGAATGAATGAAACAAGGCAGAGGGGGTGGAGAGTATACCTCAGGGGTAGAGTGCACGCTTAGCATGCACGAGGTCCTGAGTTCAATCCCCAGTACCTCCAGTGAATGAATAAATAAATAAAAATAAATAAACCTAATAAAAATAAACCTTCTTCCAAAAATTAAAAAAGTAAATAAATAAAAAGTTAAAAAAAAACAAAACCCAGGCAGAAGTGTGGAACCCATATCTTAAGGTAGTTGGTTGAGAGTAAATGGAAAAAATTATGAAGAGCTGTGCAAGTGGGGTGTGCTTCTAACCAGGAGAGTTGGCGTCAGTCATAGAAGCCAAGGGAATCAGCTGGGATGTTGAGGGCTGGGGTGACACCTCCACCTCCCACCTGGAAGAATTTAACCCTTTCTGGCTTCACTGCCTACCAAGGTTTTTTTCTTGGAGTCACTAAACACTCAGACTCATAAGACTGCCAGGGCCACACCTGACATCAGTTACTCAGGATATAAGACAGAGCAGTGTCCTTGCAGCAGCCCATGCAGCAGGCCAGACAAGAGCTGGGACAGCATTTAAGGAGGCCTCGCTCTCAGGTGCCACACCTGCCCTGGCATGAGCCTGAGAGTCAGGGCCTCCTTAAACACTGTACTCTGGATGCCTCACTTCCCTCACCCTAGGCTGGGCACTGGGCCTCCCAGGGGGTTGGTGTAGGAGCTGCTCTGGCTTGTGTGGCTGTGGCTTCGAAGGAACTGGTTATCTCTTACAGTAACTCTAGAGACTTTGTGTCCAGGATCCCCACGGGGACAAACCCAGTCACAAGAGTCACTGCACCCTGGGAAGCTCAACGCTACAGCGTCCCCAGTGGTTCTTAGAATTAATTTATAGTTTCTCCCAGCCCAGGCCCAATTTACCAGTTGGGTCATTTTTACCATAAGCAATGTTGCCTAGCAACATAGTTGACATACTATCTTTATCAGGTTTCCAGGGAAACAGAGCTAGAAAGTTAATGGAAGGTTCAAATCTCCAGCAGAAGGGGAAAAAGGTTTTGTTAACCTTTTAGTGCACTGGCCTGTCCGTGCTGTCACCTCCCCATGATAAGAGTGCCTGCAGTCTGGTGCCCGCCGTCCCAGATGGACATTTTCCCCTGCTTGCTGCACTGCCTTCTAAGGGACAGGAGTGGGAGCTCCTTGACATTATGTGACAAATGCAAGATCCAGGCCCCAAAGGACACCTTGGCATAGAGGAATGGGCACAGGCTTTGGAGTTATCAGACCTGGTACTGCTGAACTCTGCTGCTTATTAGCTTTGTGGTCTTGGACTGGTGATTTGACCTCTCTGAGCCTTAACTCCACATCTGTAAAATGAGAATAACAACTCACTGTGAGGGTCATTGTATGAATTCAGTGACCTTGAGTGTCTTGAATATGTTGCTCATGTCTACTGGCAAACAGCAGATGCTCAATCTTTGCTGAAGTAATAAATTGTATGCAAAGCACCTGGCATGCTACCTTAGAAATGGGTTTTCAGTAATTGTTAGCCCCCTGCCTCTTAGGGAGTATTTTTTGGACCATTCCAGAAGTTTGCTGGTGCACCCATGGACGTCATTTCAAAGGCACCTTCCCTCCTCCCTCCTCAAACAGTTGGGAGGTAGGGTGGGCCCCACTGTCCTGGTCCCCACTAACAATTGCCACCCTTGCTTCCCCAGCAATGGAGCAGAGATGTGGAGGCAGCTGATATTACGCAAGCCCAGCTGTGACATCCGAGACCTCCTGGATCTGCTCCTGACCAGCCTGAAGGAGAAGCCTGTCACCAAGAAGGGCCGGGCCTCCATTGTGCCCCTGGCGGTGAGGACCTGCCCGCCTGCCCCACCACTGCCCCATCCTGCCCTCCTCCTGCCTCCCCTCCCGCTGAGCTCCGCGCACCCGTCTTCTAGTCCCTGCTCCACCAAGAACTAGCTGTGTGGCCTTGAGCAAGTCTCTGTCTCTGGGCTCTTGTTTGTGATCCACTGGATGACAACAGTACTGCTACTTACGGTGACAGCAGCAGCCTGGAAGAGTGGGCACAGAATGACCTGGGACTCGCAGACCTTAGTCTGAGAACTGGCTTTGTTCCATTACTATTTTGTAACCTGAGCAAGTCACTTCGCATCTCTGAGGCTCAGTCTCTGCATCTGTAAATGGGAATAACGATCCCTGCCTCCTGTGGCAGTTGTGAAAATGAAACGTGGTAATGCATTCATCCATTTAGTGACATAAAATGTTTAATCGCTTCTGCTGCCAGTCTCAGAGGTCGGCCCTGGGAACACAGAGGGAAAGGGCTCTGACTGCAGGAACAAGGCTAGGTGGACAGACAGGTGTCTCTCTGCCTCTGTCACCAGCACCCTGGTCCTAGCCAGCTGGGTAATACCCTCACTTATCTCCCTGCTTCCACTTGAGCTCCTCCAATCTGTACCACAGATGAAAAAAAAAAAACCATTGAGAAATGCACATCTGGTCTCCTCAACCCCGTCAATGGCTTCCCATTGCCCTTGAGAGTAACACAGTGCCCCTACCTATGCTGCAAAGCCCTGTGCCCCTTGCTGGCCTCACTACACTCCATGCTCCTCTTGCTTGCATGGCTCCAGCCTCATTGTTGTTTGTCAGATCTTCTTACACACTGTGCTATCTTCTGTCACAGGGCCTTTGCACATGCTGTTTCAATTGCCTAGCCTACTCTCCACCAAGTTAATTTCCGCTCATCCCATAGCTCTCAACTCAAATCATCACCTCCTCAGGGAAGCCCTCTTGATTTCCCTGACCAGATCAAATCTGTGCATATTATACTTTGCTTCACATACTTTATCTTGAGAGAATTTACTCTACTTGTGACTTGACAATAGTGTGTGTGTAGAGGGGGTGGGGAGTCATTTGATTAATCTGTGAGATGTATGAATTAAGTGCCTGAGCCTGATATCCCCAAAGTCTAATGTATACCTGGCACAGAGTAGACACTCAAATTTTTTGTTGGATTGATTTATTTATTCAACAGATATCGAACACATACTATGTGCCAGGCACACTCATAAGTTCTGGGGCTTCAGCAGAGAGCAAGAAGGGAAGGAAAGAAAATAAACAAAGACGTGATGATGGAGGAGTAGATGGGATGATCCCTTTACAGAGGAAGATATTGATGCTCAGAGATATTCCATGTTTCATCCAAGGTCACACAGCTAGCGGTGGTGCCAGGACTCAAACTCAGATCTCCTCCCCCAAATCCCATGCCTTACCACCATTGCCTCTGCTTCTCTCCCCCAGCACTGAGTTCTATGAATAAGCACCAGCACCCATTCCTTCCCTGGTTTGGGCATTTACACACTCCTCCAGTCAGTGTGTGTTGGTGTATTCTTGAGGCACCCATCCATGCTTCTTGTTCAACAAGCCTAGTTTAAGCATAAGTACAGCCTGGACTGATTTTTATCTGATGGTGTTGAGAGGCCATCTGAGCAAGATTAAGTCAAGAGCAGAGCCCTGTGGCACACCACTGCAGACTTTCTCCGCACACTGACTGTGTTCTTTGGATGCAGCCATTAGCTTTGGGTTACTGAAAAATGTAAAGGCTTTGAGTCCAAGAGGCTTGTCTTGGCTCTGCCACTGCTTCATTATGTAACCTTGGTTGGGACCTTCCCCCTCTCTAGCCTTGGTATTTAGATCTGTAAAATGGGCAGTAATAACTCCTGCCTTATCTATCCTACCTGTTGAGATGAGTGAGACAGAATATGTGAAAGGGCTTCCTAAAGTACAAACCACTGCCATTTTTTGTTCTCACCCACCCACATGAAGTCACGTGTTTCCATGGGAACATGCCATGGGTTCTTTCACGTCACAATTGGAAGCTTTTCCCTTGGCCAGCTGCACGGGGTCTTGGTGGCAGATCTTGACCATTTCTTTGTAAAGAATTCTCACCTCTCCTCTCATTCAACCTCTACTACACCTGTGGGGCTGGTGGGACTAGGACCATAACCCCACTTTATGGAGGATGAGTCTGAGGCCAGACAGGGGCAGGGAGTGGTGGAGCCAGAATGAGCCAACAGGTCTTGTGGACCCCAGCCCATCACCTCCCTTACCCCCGCATTGTCCTCCTGCCAGTTAAAGAGGACTTGGGCGGCTGAGTGTGAGGGGTGAGCCCAGGTCAGGACCAGAGCAGGACTGGCAGGTGGAGAAGTTGCAGGGTGAGTGCAAATTGGGCCCCAGGGAATACCATGGGCCAAATGCCAACAAAGCCAAAGTCTGTCTTCAACTCCCCTGGACGTTGGAGGGCTGGTGTGGGGCCATGGGTAGGATGTGAGGCAGGTGAGCATGGAGCAGCAGAGTCCAGGACTGGTCCTGCCTGGCGCCCGCCTCAGGCTGGGGTTTGTTTCTCTTGGCTGCTGGCCACTGAGGGAGGCAGTGAGGGCAGCCTATTTTAATGGCCCCAAATGAAGAGGCAGCTGGTGCCCCCTCACCGTCTGTGTGCCTGTGTTATGAATCAGGAAGATGCGAGGCTCACTACAGCCCGTCTCTGAAAACCTGGGTTCAAGTTCCAGTTCAGCCCTGAGGGACAGGATGACCTTGGGCAAGTCTCTTCACTCCTCTGAGCGTGTCTCCTCCCCACCCAATGTAGGAAGGGATCCTTCTACCATGAGTCTTCCACTGGTGTGTCAACATCAGCAGGTCGTTCTGATTGTTCTAGGGCAGGGTCACCCAGAGAGCTGGGAGCTGGGGTGCAGTGGTGGTGGGGATCTGGGCTGGCCCAAAGGGGGCTAAAGGAGAGCAACGATCCAGGGCCAACCTCCTAGAGAAGCAGTCCAGGCCCACCAGGAGCGCTGGGATGAGCGCCAGGACCTCCCACCAGCCTCCCTTCTGTCCCCAGGCAGCCAGCGGCCTGTGTGAGCTCCTGTCCATCAACAGATGCATGGGTCGCGTGAGGCGCATCTACCCCCAGCTGCTCCTGGCCCTGCTCATTCAGGTCCATTACCACATTGGCCTCAACCTGCCTGGCCACGTGGCCTCCTGCAATGAAGCCAAGAAGGATGCGCAGCCCTCCAGCTTTGTACCTGTACGGTATGCACCAGCTGTCCCCCTGGGCGGCAGGGAGAGCCACCAGCAAGGGCCCTTCCAAAAGCCTTTAGGGCAATCGATCAGCAGAAATTAGCTTTGGGACTAGAAGGGAAAACAGAAGCATGCTTTTATGAGCGAGAGCCAATCGTTTGTTCAAGCACTGTTTGTGAGCACCTGCTGTGTGTATCTGCTGCTCAGTGCTGGACAGCTAGGAAGAGTCAGCCTCCCCCGCGGAGCTCACCAATTCAGTTTTCCTCTTCCTTCCCTAGAGGTGTTATTTGTTTTAGATTTGTATCCAAGGCCCAACCATTTTATTTTGATTTATTAATTGGAATAAAAACTAAGGGCACGTGGGTAAACATCTCAAAAGACATTAAAAGGGAGTCTCTGTTCCTTTCTTCGCCCCAGTTATCTGCCCTAACAACCCACTCTTTCTTGCCCTTCCAAGTGTTTGATGCAAGGATAAGAACACATGTTCACAATCTCTATTTTTACACCAACAGTAGTGGAATTTACACAGTTAAACATTTTTGCTTTTGTCCTATACCATCTCTCTGAGATCATTACATACAGAGCTACCTCCTTATTTTAAACAGCTGCATAGTATCCCTCTGCGTAGAATTCCAACATACTGTCATTTATTTAGCCAGGATCCTATTGGTTTAGGTATTTCACAGCATTTTACAATTACAAACAATGCTGCAGTGAGTTTGTTTGTATGTCTCTATGCAGATGTGTGACTGTATACATAGTAGAAAGTAGAATGGGTGCATCAAAGGGTTTCTGCATTTAAATATTATAGTGGAAGAGGACTATGTGGTGGAAAAAGTTCTGGACCAGTGAAAGACGAAAAGGAAAATGAAGTACCTTCTAAAGTACCCAGTCTGCCAAATTACTTCCCACAGAGGGCACAGCTGCCAGTAGTATATGATGCTGTTTTTACCCCTGTAACTTCACCAGCACAATGTGGTATAAAATAGTCTCATCTCTGCCAATCTGAAAGTTGAAAAAAGTGATATTTTGCTGTAATTTTAGCTTGCATTTCTCTATTATGAGTGAGGTTGAAGTTTAAATGCCATTTGTGTTTCCTTTTCTGTGAGCAACCTGTTCTTGCTCTTTGCCTAATTTTATATAGGATTATTGGGATTTTTTCTTATTAATTTCTAAGAGCTCTTTATTTATTAAGGACATTAGCCCTTTGTCATTTGTATTCCAGTTTGTCACTTAACCTGCAACTATTTTATGGTCTTTTGCTGTTCAGAAATTTAAAATTTTTATGTAGTCGAGTTTCTCAGTCTTTTCCTTTTTGGCTTCTATTGTGTGTTATGCTCAGAAAGGTGAACTTTGAAGGGCAGAGAGGGAGCAGTTGGGTAGGTGGGCTTGAAGTCAGTGCACTTTGGATTTGCACTGTAATAGTGCTTTGTACTTTTGGTAAACCAGCTCAACCTCTTGGCAGCTTGGTTCCCTCGCCTGTGAAATGTAGGGACCAAACAGGATCACGTCACAGCACAACACCACGTGTAGAGGCTGCGGCACTGATTCTGATTCCCTGAGGGCATCACCTCAACTCAGAAAGCTGGTGGGGCTCTGCGGAAAACACAACTGGAGGAAAGTGGAGAAGGTGCTGGAGGAGAAGGAGGAGCACGTAGCAGGAAAATCTTTGACTGTTGAATGATGAGGTGTGACCTCCCGACCTGGAGGGTGTCACTCACCTGAGGCCGCACAGGGGAGCAGGAGAGAGCCTGAATGTCCACCCTCACCTCCACGTCTCAGGAAGCAAACTGTGAGACTGAAAAAGCAGAGGCAGGCGAGCGCCAGGCTGAAGGGGACCAGAAAAGCCACGAGGAGGTACCTGGGTGTGGTGGGCTGAGTGGCGGCCCCCAAAAGACATGCCCACCTAGAACCTATGACTGAGACCTTATTTAGAAAGAGTCCTTGCAGATGTAATTAAGGATCTTCACATATGAGCATCCTGGATTAACCAAGTGGGCCCTAAATTCAATGACAAGTGTCCTTAGAAGAGGAGATACACCTACACAGAGGAGAAGGCCATGTGAAGACAGAGGCAGAGATGGGAGTGATGTGGTCACAAGCAGAGGGATGCTGGGGGCCACCAGATGCTGCAAGAAGCAAGAAAGCCTTCTCCCCTGGAGCCTTCAGAGGGATCGTGGCTCTGCTGCTGGCACCTGGATTTTGGACTGCTGGCTTCCAGTACTATGAGAGAATAAACTTCTGTTGTTCCAGCCTTCAGGTATGTGATTTGTTAAGCAGCCACGGGAAACTAAGACACTGCGGTGTGGGACCTGAATGGGTCATCGGCGCTTCAGACTCCAGTGATGGAACAGGAAAGCTCTGAAGAGCAAGTGCACAGAGACTGTGTCTCCCATGAGGAGAGGCGGGTGTGGGGATGAGCATGGACGCCAGCCCCATCACACAGGTTGGGTTTGAAGTGGGGGAGGATGGAGTCCTGCTGGGCCAGACCCCACAGATACAGCCTGACAGAGTGTCCTCGAAGCCAGATTCTGTGCCATGTGGTGCTCTAGGCTTTGAAGCAGCCCTGTGTTGGATCGTTGGTTACCCAAGTCCAGTGCAGATACAGGGCAACTCATGCTCCACTTTGCTGGGAAAAGCTGAGAACTGTCCAGGAAGGTGAAGCTTGGGGGAGGCAAAGGGGACAAGACACACCTGCAGCCTTCCTCCTAACTGTGTCACCTCTGCCCTTTCACAAAATGGCAGAGCCTCACTGGGGGCTTTTGTACGTGTGTCTTTGGGAGTGGGATGGGGAGGAAGGGAGATGGGTTGTTAAAATTTGGAGCCTGATTGAGGAGATGGCAAAACAGAGGAGAGGACAGACTACGAATGAAGCAGCTCTGCGTCTGGGAACGTTGGCCTAAATCTAATTCCTTGTTGGCTGCACAAATGAGGACGGGGTGGAGGGGGATGTCTGGGTAAAAGCTCTGACTGTCTGAAACCTTGAAGTCGTCATTCCCTGTGGATCTCCTGAGCACAATGCTGTCCCCAGGCCAGTAAGAGAGAAAGCCAGTAAGAGAGAAAGTCTTACCTCTGGAGACGGGACCCCCAGAAGGGGCGGAGGCCAGGTCAGAGGGGAGTGCACATATGGCAGCTCGTTCTCTCAGTTAGAGGTGCTGATGCTTGGAAGAGAATAATCTTCCTCCTCCAGATAAATCTCCATATAAAACGCGTAAACCTCAGCCTGGCCAATCAGCCAGTGCTGGGAATAGGGAGGGGTGGGAGGGAAGGAGGAGGGACTTGGAGAATTGGGGAGGGCGAGCCCCAGGCCGTGATGCTGAACTCTGGAGTCGTTGCTGGTTAGGGACTGCAAGTGATGGCACGTGTTTCAGAGAATCGGCACAAAGGTCGAGTGATTCCAAAAGCCCTGGCCTCAGGAGAAGCTTGAATTTTCACACTGGATCCACACTCATCTCAAGACCAGAAACATGAAAGTTAAGAGCAAATTTCTGCACATTGCCTGATTTCCAAACTATTTGGATGCTTTGTCTTGAGTCATGAGAACCACTTGCTCTCAGGGTTATCTGAAGTATGTCCACACAACGTGTCATTAACTTTTTTTTTTTTTTCTGATGGAGGTAGTGAGGATTGAACCCAGGACCTTGTGCCTGCTAAGCATGTGCTCTACCACTGAGCTATTTCCCTCCCTCCCCCTGTTAACTCTTTAAGCAAGTGTTTAGGGTTCTGGAAAACTTTGTTTAAATGTAAACTTTATTCCACACATTGTCAGTTTTTATTGTAACAAAGGTGTGTATCTCACGTTTGTGAGTGCCTATACTGTCCCAGCACACAGCAGGATGTCAGTTCATGGCCATGCCCTCTTCCCTGCTCCCTCACAGCACGGATTCTCAAGCTCACCTGAGTCTTCAAAGGTGCAGATGCCTGGGTCCCTGCTGGTGGTTCCATGGGCTGTGAAAGCTCCCCGGGGTCTTTTGTGCATCAAGCCTTGGGAATCACTCCTTAAGTGTCCCATGAGGGTGAAGGACTCAGGCCTGGACAGGAGACTGCGTCCTAGTGAGCAGAGAGCACAGTCTCACAGGGCCCCCACCCAGCCATGAGCTGGATGGGGAATGGAGGGTTAGCAGCAGGCAGCTCCCTGGAGGCTGGGAGGCTCCAAACTCTCCCTCCAGTAAACGAGGCTCAGGAGAAAAGGGAGGGTAAAAGCACCATCTCTGAAAAAATGGGAATTTTGCTGCTGTTTACTCTTTTGTTCTCAAAGCTAATAATTATTTTTAGAAAGTCTCCCTTTATGGATACACTGAACATCAATGTCTAACAATTAACATGGCAGAGAGAAGCTTGTCTGGCCAGATGGAGCTGTGGTGGGAGAGGCTTGGGTGGAGGGAGGTCCGGCCTGCTGGGGGCAGGGTGACATGAGGTCTCAGCCCCTTTGTCTTGGCAGCTGGGTGGTCAAAGTGGTGAAAACCCTGCTGCTGAAGATGGGCTGCTCCTACGAGGCTACCTTTCTGGAGGACCAGGGCGGCTGGGAGCTCATGGGGCAGGCGGAGAACCATCACCGCGGAGTGTCCCTGCTGGCCAGGTGAGGCCGTGGCCCCCCAGGGCAGGGGTGGGAGGGAGGGGAGAGACCTTGGGGTCTTCAGACGAACTTGAGTTTGCATCTCTCTCCGGGCAAGACCTTTCCCTCACTCCATCACCTCTTCTCTGAAATCAGCAGGGTGTTGCCTACCTCAGTGGGCAGGCAATACTGATGTGAAAAGATGGCCCACCCTCTCCAGAGACAAGCCATGGCTGTACCAGTACCTGGTGTCGCAGGGCACTTAGACTGTGTATAATGCAGCCTGCTCACTGTGTCCTGAATTTAGTTCCCACACCGATACAGAAATGGTGGTAGAGCCGAGCAGTTTAGAGTGTGGCCTTGGAGCAGGTCTGCCTGCATCTGAATCCTAGCTCACCACTTCCCATCTGTGTGACCTAGGACAAGTTACTTTCCCTCTCTGTGTCTCAATTTCCCCATCAGTAGTATGGAAATAATAACAGGACCCACCTCTGAGGTGTGGGGTGAGGATTAAAGTACTTTGAACAGCTCCTGGCATATGGTAAGAGCTCAACACAGGTTAGCTTTTACTGCTGTTATGCTGACTGGTGGGCAGGGATTATTAATGTACATTTTGCAGGGGAGGGTGCCAAGGTTCAGAGAAGGACAGTTATGTATCAAAAGTCACACAGCCAGGAAGTAGCAAGGCTGGAAAATGACCTGCTGACCCAGACCAGGGCTCTTCCCCCAAGCCACACACAGCCTCCCATAGGGTCAGGCGTATGGGGGCACCTTGATTTCATTTCACTAACGTGGCTCCTGTAGGAACAGCCTGCCTCTTAGCCTTGCACCCTGAGTGTCCATGATGGTACTCTCCCTGGGGGTCTCAGGATACAGCCATATTTATTGAGCACTTACTATGTTCCAGGCACCACACAAAGAGTTGTACGTTTTAACCATCACCTTGACCAATGAAATAGCACTGTTATTATCCAGTGTTTCCCATGAGGAAACTGAGACTCAGAGAAGTTAACTGACTTGCCTGAAGTCATGCAGCTAGTGGTGGGGCCAGAATTTGAACCCAGGCTGTCTTATTCCAAACTCTACGCATGGCTGACACACTGTCCTGGGTTCATGGATTAATGAAGCATGATGCAGACTAGAGCGTGCATCTGAATCATCTACAGGGCTTGTTAAAACACTGGTGGCTGGGCCCCAACCCGAGTTTCTGATTCAGTCAGCCTGGGATGGAGGCCTGATGATGTACATGCCTAACAAGTTCCCAGGTGATGCTGACACTGCTGGTCCAGGGGCCACACTTTGAGAACTGCTGGTTTAGTAGAATGAATGAGGCAGCTGGAGTGGGGAGCCCTGGATTGGGGCTCGAGCTCTGTGACCTTGAGCAGTTCACACTCAAAGCCTCAGTTTCCTTACCTATGAAAGGGGATAACAACAGTAACCTGCCTCAGAGCGGGGTGGTGAGGATCAAATGCAATAACAACTTGAAAGCCTCTTGCTGCTGCCTGGTGCCTGGTGGGTGGTCCTCACATCCTTTCCTTCCTACCTCTTCCTCCTGGAATGATCCTGTGCACTCCGGGGTCTTAAGCCTGCCTATCTTACTGATTTGCTCTGTGCTCTTGGGCAAGTCACTTTCCGACTCTGGGCCTCAGTTTTCCCATCTGTAAAATGAAGCACTTGGAACAAATGGCCTCTGAGATCCTGTCCAAGTGGGAAATCCTAGGGATACAGGAACCCAGGTGACCTGGGCTGGCCCAGAGTTTTGAGTGTCAAGCCAGACCCCCACCCAGCAGGTCCCTCCAGGGCTGGAGAACCTGAGCGGACTGCTTCCCTCCACCCCCAGGGCCATGGTTCACTACTCCTGCCAGGAGCTGTGCCGCATCCTCTACCTGCTCATCCCGCTCCTGGAGCGCGGCGACGAGAAGCACAAGATCACTGCCACCGCCTTCTTCGTGGAGGTACTGACTGGGCCCCGGGCCCCGAGTGCGGGGCAGGGGCTCCCCCAGGCCCTCCCCTGAGCATAGGCTTCAATTCATATTGCTGGTCACTTCTCCTGTGCAAACAGTACTTAACAGTTTAGAGTCTCTCCTGAACATGATTTGTCTTGACTACAAAGACCTCACAGGTCTCCCTCCCACCTCCCTCCCATCTCTCACCCCTCCCACCCCATTCCACTCTTCCCAGACCCCCCAGTCCCCCCCCCAGGCAACTGCTGATCTTTGCTGGGCACCTCTATGTGCCACGTACCAGATTGGAGATGCAAATATGAATCTGACTCTGCCCTGCCCTCAAGGAATTCTTGGTATGGCAGGGGAGACAGAGGACACTCCAGTTATAACATGGGATACCACAGAGTGGCTTGTGCTGTGATGGAGGCAATTCAAGCTGTGGTGGGAAAACAGAAGTCTTGTATGTGTTAGGTTTGGGGAGCATCAGGGAGGCCTTCCTGGAGGAAGAGACATCTAAGCTGAGTGAGTGTATGCAGGTACTGGAGGGGGTGCTGGGGAGAGATGGGTCAGGAGAAGGTTGGTAGGGTTGGACGCAGAAGGGGAGACTTGCTAAAAATAATAACATTTATTGAGCACTGACTACCTTCCAGGCATGTTCTAAGAACTTTACACATATTGATTCATTTAATCCTCACAATAATCCTATGATGCAGATACTATTCCTTTGCCCACTTTAGAGGAGGAAACTGAGGCACAGATTTAAGTAACTTTCTTAAGGCCACGCAGCTCATAAGTGACAGATCCAGGATTCAACTCGGACACCTAGGCTCTAAAATACACTCCCTCTCTTTAGTTGTGTGTGTGTGTGTGGTTACAAAATATGTATAAATTATATATATATATATATATATATATATATATATATATATATATGTATATGTATATGTATATATATAATAAAAGTTGCCATTTTAACCATTATTAAGTGTACAGTTCAGTGGCATTAAGTGAATTCACACTATTGTGCAACCATCACCACCATCCATCTTTGGAAGTTTTTCATCTTCCTTCCCAAACTGAAACTCTACACCCATTATGCAATAACCTCCCCTCATCCCCTCAGCCCCTGCAACCACCAATCTCCTGTCTGGCCTTGTGATTTTGCCTATTCTAGGTTTCATATAAGTGGAATCATCAATGTTTGTTGTTTTGTGTTTTGCTTATTTCACTTAATATAGTGTCTTCAAGGCTCATCCATGTTGTAACACAGGTCAGAATATCATTCTTTTTTAAGGCTTGCTAATATCCGTTGTATATACATGCTACATTTTGTTTCTCCATTCTGCCGTCGACAGACACTTGGAAAACCCACTCTCTTAACTGCCACCCCTGCCTTCCTCTTGTGATCTCTATTGGGTGGTCATCCTGCCTGCCCAGGGGCACAAAACAGCCTGGGTCATTCTGTGAATGAGGGGCAGCTTGATTAGAGGCTGGTTGGTGGTAAGAGTGCAGGCTAGAGGGTGAGCAGGTGTGAAAGAGGGCCCAGAGGCAAGCAGGGTTGGTGGGTGAAAGACAAGAGGGATCACAGAGGGCTCTGAGCTGGAAAGTCACAAGTTCAGCTGTGCCATGAGGTGCTGATGGACATCAGGTGGAGATGTCTGGTGAGTTGTTGGTTGTCTAAGCTGGAAGCTCTGGACAGAAGCTGAGACTGGAGATGGAGACTTGTGAGTTATGTGCCTCGGGACGGGGAGAGCAGTTAAAATCTGAGTGGGGGAGCTCACTGAGCACAATGGGCAGAGGGAAGCAGGGCAGAGAAGACCAGACTCGGGGTCACCAACACTGAGTGCTGGGTGGAGACAGAGAGCCCAGTGGTTATTATTAACTAGACCTGTGCTGTCGATACAGTAGCCACTGGCTACTGCATGGGACCTATTCAGCCCTTGAAATGCAGCTGTCTGAATTATGACTATTGTAAATATAAGTGTTGTAAGTATAAAATTCACATCGGATTTCAGACTAGGTTACAAAAATCTTAAAGAGTGTAAAATAGATTAATAATTTTTATTTTGATTACATGTTGAAATGATAATATTTTGAGTATTTTGGGTTAAATAAGATGTATCATTAAAATTAATTTTACCTATTTCTTTTTACTTTTTTAATGTGGTTACTGGAAAAATTTAACGTAACATGTGTAGCTCGCATTGGACAGCACTGACCAGACAGCAATAGCTCACACCCAACACTCAGCCCCTGGTCACCCAGTGTGCACTACTAGTGCGTGGGGACACTGGAGGCTGCCCTGCCCCTCAACCCAGGGAGTAATTACCCTTATTCCGTCAGCTTTTGCAGATGGAGCAGGTGCGGCGGATCCCTGAGGAATACTCTCTGGGGCGGATGGCAGAAGGCCTGAACCACCGGGACCCCATCATGAAGGTGCTGTCCATCCGAGGCCTGGTCATTCTGGCCCACAGGACTGAGAAGGCAAGTGGAGGGCAGGGGAGAGCCTACCCAGCCAGGCCCCCAACTGGAGAAAGATGGAGCTTGGCTCTCAGATGCTGGTGGCTGGAATCAGAGCTCATTTCTGCCTCAGTTGTCCCACCTGTGACATGAGTACCCCTTAATAATTCCCTATATACTTTATTCTTTTAAAAGTAGTTTCTTGGGAGGAGGTATAACGCAGTGGTAGAGCTCAAACTTAGCATACATGAGGTCCTGGGTTCAATCCTCAGGACTTCCATAAATAAATAAATATATTTATTTATATAAATAAAAATATTTATTTATATAAATAAATAAAACCTAATTATCCCCCAAAACAGAAGAAAACAAAACAAAACAAAACAACAACAAAAACAAAGGAAAAAATAGTTTCTAAATCTAGATTTTTTACAATGACCTTAAAGGTGGCATATATAGGAGGGGAAGGGGATGGCAGTAATTTTTCCTATTTTACAGATTAAGAAATTGAGTCCCAGATTGTTGGTGTATCATTAGCATTTTAAAAAGTGCTGTGCTTTTCTCTGCTATGTGCTGTTGCAGCTCATGTTATAGAGGGACAAAGGCACGGGAAGTAGACTCAGAAAGCTAACAGCCAATGCAGGGTATCATCTACATAGTGCCAGGAAGGGGAAAGACAACAAAGAGCCTCAGGCATCCAGGCTAGGAAGGAGTCAGTGAGGCCAAAGTGGGCTTTGGGGACAGGAGTAGCTGGAGTGAGGGCATTCTAGGCAAGCGGGATGGCATAAGCAAAGGCCTGGAGGTGGAACTTGCTTCATCAAGTTCATGTCAGTGAGTCAGAGGCTGGGTCTCCCGCCCGTTAGCACAGGTAGGAGCCTCCATCCCAAACGCTCCTGCCCTGCAGACCGCCAAGGTGCAGGCCCTCCTGCCCTCCATGGTGAAGGGTCTGAAGAGTGTGGATGGGCTGCTGGTGGTAGAGGCTGTCCACAACCTCAAGACCATCTTCAAGGGGCAGGACCGGAAGTTGACAAACAGCTCGGTCTATGTGGAGATGCTGCAGATCCTGCTGCCGCACTTCAGTGATGTAAGAAATCCCACCAGGGTGGGAGGATGGAGGGGCACGTGGAGGGCGGGTCTTTACTACTCTGAGGCCTGTAATAGCTCCCTTGACCCGCTGGGACCTGAACAGGTCCAAGTCAGCCCAGGGAAAGGGGCACCCTTTCCAACTAGTCTGTGTCTTTTTGTAATTGTTTTGCACAGAGATAGTTCCTTGTCTAATTGGTTCTCAGAGAGGGAGCACTTCTTGTGTCATCAAGTCTCCCCAGAGCCTTGCCTCACTGTAATTGTTCCACCTAGAAGGGTCACATTTTTTAATTGGTCGTGGCAGATGGGGATATTTTTCCACTTGGCACTAAGGCATCTTTAGGTTAGTGGCTGGGAAGAGTGGGCAGAGCTCTGGACCTAGGCTCCGATGAGGGGGATGCTGGCCCCAGATCAGCCCTACCAGTTGGTCTCTGCTGTTCTCCATCTCAGTGCCTCTTGCACTTGGAGGGGCCCTCAGAATGAGTGGAAGGAAGGCCATGTGCCTCCACGTGGGGTGCAGAGGTCTAGGCAGTCTCCTAGAGGATGGAGCACACCTGAGCCTCTGGATCTGCCCCAGTCACGAGAGGATGTGCGCTCCTCCTGCATCAACCTGTATGGCAAGGTGGTCCAGAAGCTGCGCTCGCCCTGCACCCCGGAGACAGAAGAGCAGCTGGTAAACACTTTGGTGCCCCTGCTGCTGACCATGCAAGAGGGCAATGCCAAGGTGAGCCAGGTGAGTGTGCACAGGCACCGAACCCTGAAGGTACACTCCCCTTTACAGAACCTCACCCAGAATCACAGACAACCCATTGTGAGATAGTTTATTTATACCTGGCCAAGTCTGTTTTCCAAAGGTACCATGTCCGTATTTCTCTTTGAAACAACCAACCTCATTTGGATGTTTCAAATAGGAATGGCTTTTCCAAAGTCCAGTTTCCCAGTTTTTTTTTCCCCTGGAACATGTTCCAGCTGTCCTGGAATTCCACAGCTCTGGTATTCTCTTCCTGTTGATTCCCAGAAATGTGTGAAGACCCTGTTCCGCTGTTCTTGCTTCATGGCTTGGGAATTGCCAAAAAAAGCTTACAGCCGGAAGCCCTGGGACAGCCGGCAGCAGACAGTGACCAAAATTTGCAAGTACCTTGTGAGTGCTTCCAAGGCTACAGTGGGTCCTTATGAGTATGTTGGAGGTGCCAGTTCTTTCTTTGTCTCTTCCTTCTTTTAACATGAGCATCCCTACTGACAATTCCATTGCCACCTCCAAATTGTTGGTCCCTGGAAGTTCATCTTTGTCTCTGACTTCACTCCCTACTTCTGGTGTTCTCTCTCCAGTGGCTTACCGGACACTTCCCCTGATGAGTCACACACTGTAAACTCAGCATGTCTTCTCTGAACGTATGGCCTTCCCATTTCAGTTCTGCTCTGTTCCTCTAGATCTCCAAAGCTGAACCCTAAAACCATCCTAGACTTCTTCCTCTCTTTCACCTTCCACAGTTGATGGATCTTAAATATCCTAAATCCCTCTGGATCTGTTTTTCCCTCCCTGTCCCTACTGTCATTACTCTTAGTTCAGGTCATGAATATCTCTTACCTGGGCCATGGCTCCCCCGGCCTTGAATCTCATCTCTTCCAATTCATTCCCCACCCAGGCCACCAGGGTGGGCTGCTTAAAACACGAGTCTATCTGTGTTATATCCCTGCCTGAAGGGATCCACTGGCTTCCTTTTCTACAATAACAGTTCCCAGTGTGTATTCCATGCAACACCAGTCCTACAAGATATGCCCCACAGGGGAGAAATGAAGTTTCAAGACAAATAAGTTTGGGAAGTACTGCATTATCATCTTTCTTTTGGAGATCTGCAGTGCCATTGGTACATTAAAGCTCTGAGATGTTCTGTTTCATGGAGGAACTGTTTCCCAAACTTATTTAACCACAGAACTCCCTTTCCAGGTAAGAAGGGAGAACATCTTAAGGTAGGAGCGAGCCACACCCACACACACACATGCACACACACACACACAGGGTAACATACACTGCAGGACACAGCCTGGTCCCTCTGCATAACAACTGGGAAGCTTTGCCATCTAATCCCATCTACCTATCCTGTTGTCATAGGGGGCCTTCCCCAGGATGCAGACCCTGAGGCAGAGATTAGCGAGCAGGTTTGTTAGGGAGCATCCTTGGAAGCAATACCTGTGGAAGGGAGGGCAGGGAGCAGGAGTGGCAGAGGGAGGAGTCAAGCTGCAGCATAGATTCAGGGGAGGTCCCAGCCAACACTACAGCGAGACCCCCCACACTGGGGTCAGGGATCAGGTCTTTACACCCCTATGTCCACTTGTCATTGGGTACCAGCCACCCTGGGAAAGGATGTGACCTTGGACCAGCAGTTCTCTTCTGTGGAGGCAGTCTGTAGCAAGGGAAATAAATCCTTTACACCCTAAGGGAGATCTGAGCGGGGCATGTAGCATTCCCATCCCCCACCAACCTAACAAAAATAAACAAAGTAACAGATTATTGCTTTGCAACAATAGCCATTATCAGTAATGCTCAAAACCTCTGCAATCCAGTGCCTAATATTACTACCTCATTTTACAGGGGGAAAAGGAGGCTTGGAGAAAGTGTTTGGCCAGGGTCTCTAATTCAAATACATACCGTGATCAGTGACCAGGCAGATAATGATTATAAGTTACATGTAAGTGGTGGGGTGGTGGCAACCTGGAGAGCCCAGGCTCTGTTGAAAGCACAAGTGGAGAGCTTCAGCTCACCAGGCAGCTCACTCTTGCCAGCACCTCCAGTTCTACAAGAAAAGCTAGTAACCTAGATTTTTATAAGACATTAATTATTTAGCTTGTTTAAAGCACTGTGCTGGCCACTACCCTGCCAGCCACTTGTGGTCTTTGGGCTGCCGGTTTGTGACCTCTGGATTAGACCCCTCTGGATTCTCAGTCTCTTCTTTGCTCTCCAGGCATCAACAGCTTTGCTCATATGAAGGTCACTCTCTAGCCTTAGCTTTAAGAAAGGATCTGTAAACTATTCATTCATTCATTCATCCAACACTTTCTGGGCACCTGGGCCATGCCAAGCTCTGTCCAGGATGCTGAGGACTCTGAGCTCGGTGAGATGGCCCCTTCTCTTGAGGGAACTCTGAATCCAGTAGGGGAGATGGATTATAAATAATTATAGCACATTATAAACATTATATATATATATTATATATAATATAAATATATATAAACATTATAAATAATTATAAATGTTATAAATATAAATATATATAAACATTATAAATAATTATAGCACAGTGTCATAGGTGTCATGACAACAGCTGTGCAACATGCTGCGGAATCACCTAGAGTGGTGGGCTCAGCTCTGCCTGAGGGTTGTGGAAGCCTTCAGAGAGGAGATGGTTTCTGAGCCGATCCTCAAAGAATGAAAAGGAATTCATGAGGTGAAGAAGAGAGGAAAGGCACTCCAATCAGGAACAATGGCTTGTAGCAGGCACATTTGGAGAGAGCTGGGCCACCACCTGGGTGGAGCATACTGTACATGGTGGGGGGCAGGGAGGCAGAACCTGAACTGAGGGAGGTCAAAAACCATACAGAAATAGAAAATCCAAAATCTCTAGCAGAATGAAGCTAGGAAGAATGAAATCTAAACACTGAAATTATACATCTGCTAGGCAGCTGTGCGTTCCTTATTCCTAGGTGGTGGTGGAAGTTGAGGCTGAGAAAGAACAGGATGGTGAATGCTTTGCACACCAGGCCTAGGATTTTACTCCCTGACATGCAGATTATCAACAGGAGAGTGATCAGATCAGACTTCTCTTCATCTCCCTCAACATTATCTTAGCTGATTGCCTGCCCCCTAGTTTCTACTTGATCAAACCTAACCTGAACACCACTGTCAGACTATTTTGCCCCAATTATTGCTTTGTCATTGCTCTATTAAGAATGAATGCTGGCTTCCTATTTTTTAATGCTAAAAGAAGCCCTGTTCCTGTCTGGATTTCAAGGACTTTTAAGACCCAAGTCTCCAGTTTTTTTTCCCCACTGCTCTGTAACTTGAATCCTTCACCCTGGTCATACCTGTCTCCTTAGTCATATCCCTCACATGCCATGTACATCCTTACCTCTGGCTGGACTTGCATTTTAGAACCTACCTTCTGGCTGCAAATGGTAGAGGGCTTGAAAAAGGAGATACCCTAGGCAGGAAGACCACTGAAGTGATTGTTGCAATCAGCTGAGAGAAGATGAGGAGAGTCCAGAAAGGGCAGCAGAGATATTTAGGAGACAAGGGGCCATGGCTTGGCTGCCCAACAGGGTCCCTGTTCCTAGGAGGAGTGGATAGGTAATTAGTCCCTCTGAGGGCCCAGCTCTCTCAGGCCTTTTCTTTGTCCCAGGTGAACACCCGTCGAGACAGCGCCTTCACGTTTCTCAGCCAGAGCCTGGAGTACGCCGAGAATTCCCGGGCCTCCCTCCGGAAGTCCGCAGTCATATTCATAGGTAAACTGCCCTGGCAGAACTAGTCCCCTTGGAAGGAAGCGGCTGCCCTTCCGGCACCTGGGTGGCTGCCTCCCCTTAGGGACAAGGCTTGGCCGGCAGGCAGTCATAGTGCAAGTTAGAAAGGCTTCCCTCCTCTGAGATCACTGCCTGGGGAGTGGGCCACAGGCTGCATTCAGCCTGGAGTCCTGGTGCAGGTGACAGCCTTGGCTTCTGCTGCTTCCCTCCTGAGTACAGTGTGGCTCCAGGCCCAGCAGGAGCCTGCTGTTGACCATGGCAGGAGGCACCAAGCTGCACAGTGGAAAAGTGAGCCAGAATCTCAGCTCCATGATCCCCTTTCTGGGTGACCCTACCTGAGTCATTTACTCCCACTGAGCCTCCTCTGTAAGATCTGTAAGATCCTCAGTAAGATGGGGATCAACTCCTATTTCATGGACTGGATGAGAATATTTTTTTAAGTGAAGACTGGCACAGAAAGATGCTCACTCATTGTTAGTCACCTCCATTCTTCTTCCCACAGTCCCAACCTCTGCCTTTCTGGGGTGGGGTGGGGGGGACAAATAGATTCCCTACACTTAAGATCCCCTGACAGAACCCTTCTGATCACATGCTGTCTCCTCTTGGCTACTCCCCTCCCCTCCCCCGAACAGCCACACACCCTTCAAGGACCAGGAGACCCTGCCGTAAAGAGGCTCAGAGAGGATGACATTCCCAGCCCCCCACCTTGTGAAGCGATGTTTCCTGTAGTACCTTCCCCCAGTTCACTTGAAGGTTTGCGCCCATGTGGTCATCCATGCATGCATTCATTGTTTATACCACAAACATCGATTGATCCTCCACTCTGTGTCAGGCCCTGCGCTTAGTCCAGAAAAACAAAGAATCCTTCAGGAGGTGATGCTGATGGCTGAGGGTGGGGAGGTATGGAGCGTGGCTGTTAACATGATCAGTTCTGGGACAGAGGAGCAATGCTCAGGACAAGGGGCAACTTCTCACACAGTGACATTATTTTCCAGGTTCTGACTTCTCTAAATCTTGCTCCAAATTAATCACTTCTAACAATGTTGGTTCAACACCCTGGGAGTCTTCTCTGTGTCCAGGCCTATGTTGGGAAAACAAAACTGAGTATCGCCTGCATATGCCCCCAGTGTGGTGTTCTGATTCCTAACCTCTTGTGGGCTAGGGATCTTTTGTGAGTCCCTGAAGAAAGTTATGAATACTTTCCCCAGAAAACTGCATATGTGCATGCACTTGTACACATGTCTTAAAGATCCTCAGAGACTGCCCTTCCCATTCCCCCACCCTAGTGGATCTAAGCTGAAGAAACCCCTGGTCTGGTGGCAGATGGTCATTAATCACAATTAAAATTCGACACAGTATATGCAGATAAAACTCAGAGATTTGGGAACCCGGAGAGGCACCTAACCTAGCTTGGGGCAGGGTTAGCATTTCCTGGAGGAGCGACTATGTTAAACCGTATATTCAAGGACAAATTAGCCAGGCAAAGAAGTGTGGGAAGGGCCTTTTGCAGGTATACTGGGAGCCGGGCACGTGGGCTGGGAGCAGGGGAGTGCTGAGCAGTGGGTGGCCAAGGAACTGGGTCTCAGCTCCTCCAGGGATCCTGCCAACCACCTGCCTGGAAGGTAGGTGAGGCACTTGGTACCCTCCATGTTACTGTGGCTCAAACTCCCTGGAGGAGGTGGTGCTGAGGCAGCATCTCCCTGAATCTTAGATGAGGACACGAAGGACCAGCCTGGGGGAGGGAACACCTAGGGCCACCTGTCAGAGTCAGCTGTAGCCCAGCTCCTGACCCTGTCTTGGTGCCATCCTCCCTGCCTGCTGGACCTGCTACCTCTCCTAGGACCCTCCTCGGGGAATCTGTCCCAGGGTCAAGATGAAATTCTCCTTTTGTGTCCTCTTTTGCGGGGCTGGAGGGGGATGGGGAGAGCTTCTCTGAGGAGGTCTGGTCCAAGGGTGGGGGTCGGAGTTGGGAGGAGGATGCACTCACCTCTTGGATTATGCCCAAGGGTCCTTGGTCCCCTGCATGGAGAGCATCATGACGGAAGATCGTCTGAATGAAGTCAAAGCGGGTGAGTCATGCCTGGCATTGGTGAGATTTCAGGGGCCAGTGAGAGAAGGAGTAGGCTCACAGTGGTTAATAGGAAGGGGAAGGGTTGTGGCCCCAGGCCGGGGACTTCAGCTCAGTCCAGTTGTATTAGTATTTATCAAGGCGAGTATATGTTAGGTACTATGCGGTCACCAAGACACAGAACACACAGTCCCACCCTAGGGGAGCTTATGATCTAGGAAACCGGTGCAGGCCGAGTAGTTCAGGGGGCAGGCTAATTTTGTAACTGAGGAAGCTGATGGGAGCATGAAGGTAGGCCGGGGAAGTCCAAGAAGGCTTCCTAGGGGAGGCAGGTTTTGCTTCAGGCTTTGAAAGGCATGAACGATTTGAAGAGCTGGGAGATGAGGGGATGCTGAGCAGACTGCCTAAGCCAAGGTGTGAAGTGAGAAGCATGAGCTGTGAGACTCATGTGGGAACCTGGTCTTAATAAGTGGCATCTCCTCTCCCCATAACTCAGCTCTGGAAAACTTGAGACATGACCCAGAAGCATCAGTGTGCATCTATGCGGCCCAGGCCCAGGACAATATCCTGGCCAGCTGCTGGCGGAACTCCTGGCCACTGCCACATGGGGACACGTGGGTGTGCGACCCGGCCACCATGCACCGCTGGAGCCCTAGCTGTGAGAACCTGCCCACTTCCCACCAGCGGCGCTCCTGGATCATGAAGGCACTGGGCTCCTGGAAGATGTCCTTGAAGCAGTGATGTCCCCGAGCCCCCAGCCCTCCTCAGGGGTGGCCATGGCCCTAGCCATCCTCACTATAAATGCCACATGGCTTGCCTCTCCCCACTGAGTGTTTCTTCGTGGGAGATGCCCAATAGTCAGGAGCAGCCGTCGCTCTGTGGGACAAATCTGTGAGATGCACATTGTCTTCAGTGTTGGCTCAGTCAACAGTTACAGTAGCACATAGGCTGTGTTGTCCACATCTTATAAGTGGGGAAGATGAGGCTCAGAGAGGTGGAGTGGCTTGCCCAAGGCTACACAGTAAGTCTGCTGATGTCTCAGTTTCCCCTCCCTCACAAGGAGAGGATAAGAACGAAAGAAGATGACCTGGGTAGCCTTTGGAGGAGGAAAAGAAGAGACTCCCCCGCCCTATGACATCATGCATGTCCCAGAACCCTGATTTCTGAGTCCCGCCCTCCAGTCTTTGTCCAGAGATTGGCCACCACTCTTTCAGGCAACATTTGTTGAACATTTTGTCTGGGCCAGGCCTGTTCTCGGTACAGGAGATACAGACACGAACAAGACCCAGTCCCAGGCCCTGGGCAGTTCAGAGTCTGATGCCTAGGGGTGATTTGACATCAGGGAATATTTGGCTGTGTCTGAAGATATTTTTGGTTGTTACAACTTGTGGAGGGGGATGTTATCATCACCTAGTGGGTAGAGGCCAGGAATATGGCTAAATATCATACAGTGCACAGGACAGCCCCACAGCAAATGCTTATCCATCCCAAGCTGTCAAAAGTGCTAAGGTTGAGAAACTTTGGCCAAATAGAAGTATCAGAGATGTATAAAGACACCAACTGCCCAGCAGGTCAGTGCTGTGAAGAAGGGCAGCATGGGGGTGGTGAAGTCCAGAGGAGGTACATAGACCAGCTGGGGGTGGGGCTGTCAGAAAGCTTGGAAAGATGACAGACATGTATGGAGAAGAGCAGGGCACATGAGACCAAGGACCGACTGCAGATATACAGATGCACTGGAGCCCAGAGTGGGAGGGGAGAGGGGGACAAGGGCTGGGTCACTATGGCTTTGGAGTCTTCAGAGAGCATGGGAATGCATGGTGGGGAGCAGGAGAGGCAAGCAGGGGAGAGGTGTGGGCAGATGTCTGCTTTAGAAAGCTCCTCCCTCATGTGGATACAGGCAGTGCTGTGGGAGGGTAGAGAGTGGAGCCATTCTGGACAGGAATCTGTCATCGTTCAGTCATATTAGGTTTACGCATGCCCATGACTCAGCAATTCCGCATCTCAGGGAAATCTTTCCATGGGTCCATAAGGAGAGAGGTATGAAGAAGTCTATCTTAGTGTTATTTGCGGTACCTGGGAGAGAAGACAGTCTGGGTATCCATCCTCGGGAAGTGAGCGGGCACTGTGGAGTCCCACACAGCAGTTAGAGGCAGTAGGGGTACATGTAGCACCACTGATGGGACCTAAGACCTAGTGCTGAGGGAAAAATGTACGTAAAACATGGATGCACCAAAGAAGCCGCATTTTGCAAGAACACTTACAAACTGAAAATGCATACTAAAACACATTAGAGTGATGGGAGGGGATGAAGAGGAGGGCTCTGGAGCATAAAAGGGAATAAATGAAAAAAGGGAGGGAAGAAAGCTCCTGCAGTAGTGGAGTGAAAGGGCTGGCGGCGAGGGGTGGGGAAGGGAGTGATGGACAAGAGCACAGATAGAGAGACACGGCCGGAGGCTTTGCAGGGACCTGGGTTACAGTGCAGGGTGGAGAGGGTGGCTGGACCTGCAGGAGACTGAGGATGGAGTATTTTCAGAATCTGGTGGTTGACAGGATGGAGGAAGGGGAGGGAGAGGGGGATGTCAAGGATGGTGGTCAGGTTTCTGGGTGGATGACTGGGCCAATGGTGTCCCTCCCCCACACCCCTCGCCCTGAGTGTCCTTCAGGACCAGAAGCAGGCTTGTAGGGGGATGAGTTCAGTCTGGATGTGGTGAACTTAAGGGGCTTGTGTGCCATGCTAGTGGAGACATCCCCCAGGTGCTGGCTACACGGGGGTGGAGCTCAGCAGAGGGATATGAGATGGAAACAGATTTGGGATTTATTTGTGCACAGGGGTGAGGTGAGATTCCTGGGTGAGTGTGCAGAGTGGAAGAGATATAAGCCTGTAGATGACCTATATTTAAGCTTCTGCTGCAGATGAGGAACCTGTGAAGCTGGCCACACAATCATCGTCCAATAAAGGTAGGCCAAGGCCATCAGGATTCTGGGCCTAAGAGAGAGAAGGAAATGAGGGTGGTCCTTTCGCATAACCTTGTCTGTTGCCAAGAATGTTCATGAGCATTGCCTTGTTTGAGTCTCACAGTAGCCACATGGAGTTATGGGACAGGAAGGCCAGCTTCATTGCTCACATTCTACAGATGAAGACAGGGCTCAAAGACAGGTGGGCCTTGTCCAATGTCATGCCAGGAATAAATAGAAGTATGGATCCCAAAGGCCTCCCAACTCCCATGCCTGAGCCCTTTCCTCCCAGAGATATTGCTGCTTTCATTGGCTGGAACCCAGGTCTGGGGTGGCCTTGACAAATCACATCTGCCATATTCTGGGTCTGGGTGGCCTTGAAGCACAACAGAGGCTGATGGTGTCAGTTATTGGCCAAAGACCCCAAGTGGTCTTGAATTAGAAGGGTCAGAGGCCACTTCCCTTCGCTGAACCCTCCCTATCATCACCTGTAAAATGAGTTCTTACACGGTTTTATAGGTATTTAACTTTTACAATAGAAGCAAAAAGACTTTATAGGATCTGTATTGAAGAAAGGAAAAGATAATTGGAAGGGTAAGTTGGGAACCATTAGGGAGCAGGCTGGAGGATGCAGCGTGGAGAAGGAGGTTTGGATTTGGAGGAAAGGGAGCATTTGGACCAGGTGTTCTGCTGGGTGTGGATGGGTTAGAAGGGAAAAGACACAGTCCTGGCCCTGGAAGGTTCACAGACCTCTGTGTGTCATCCTTAGCCCTGCTGTCCGTCATTCTCGTGCAAATAATGAGTAAGCCTGCCACCTCTGCTTCTGGGCTTCAGATCTCTTTTCTTCCCTGGCCTCTCACCAGCATCCTCCTTGTCAATCTCTTAACCTAGCCTCCCCCATCAATCTTTCACGTGGCAACCCAGGTCTTTGGAAGATAAATTTACCCTCATGTCTTTATGATAAAGGGCTACTCTGGCCCTCTGGCCTCCACCCACTTTGCTGGCCTTCCCTTTAAGTCTTGCACTACCCAGCATGCAGGCGGTTGCCCACCTCCATGTCTCTCTGCAGATGGACCCCCACTGCCTAAAATGCCCAGCTTCCCTCCAGGCCCCATCCGTCTGTGAGACCTTCCCCGTCTCTGCTCTTAGCTCTGCATCACCTCTGTGAAACCTCCCTGAACCCCGCAAGGAACAGGCACTCCTCTGTGCCTCCACTGTGCAGGCTTGTGACCAGCCCGGGTTTAGGTTGGTCTTTTCCTGTCTGCTTTTCCCTCTAGAATAGGCTGTGAGTTCCCAAGACTGTAGCACCTTATTCAGGCCCCACGGCCATTTGCTGGGCAACCCAGCGGCTGCCGGAAGGCACACCTGGCCCAGAGGCCCTGTTTCCATCTCAGCTGTGGGGGCCAGGTGTAAGGGTGGTTAACTTCAGAAATAGACTAGTCTGAGCACATCATTCCTTTCCTCAAAACTCTCCAAAAGGTCCCATTGCACTCTAAAGGCCAACCCAAGCCCTAAGAATCAGGGCCCATTATCCCTTCCACCTACATTCTACTCACACTCTTTGCCCCATCCCCCACCCCTGGCCCTCTCTATTGCCTCCATGGGGGAATGCTCTTCCCCAGACACTCCTTGGCCAATCCCAGGCCTCTTTCTTTGCTTGAATGCCTGTCCACCCTCTTTAAAACTTTTCTTCCATAGTTCTTGCTACCACCTGACCAACTCTCACATCTTACTTGTTTTACTGTCTGTCTCTTCCCTCTACTTTATCAACTTCTAGAGGGCAGGGGTTTTACGTGCTTTGCCCAGCAGTGTACACCCAGCAACTAGACTAGGCCTGAAACACGGAAGGAGCTTAGGAAGTTATTTGTAGACTGACACGGTGAACAAATGAGTGAACGAAGTGATAGTGGGGTATTATAGGGCACTGGGCCTACCCACGACCACGAGTATTCGGGAGGGCGGGGCTGAGGCACAGTTTAGGGGAGGGCGGGGCCGGGCAGGCGCTTGCTGAAGGAGGGGGCGGGGCGGGGTGGAGTCGGGTCGGCCACGCCCCCAGAACTGCGGAACGCCAGACGCGCGGCCCGTTGCGGCCCGGAAGACTGAGGGAAGGGCACCCGCGCCGCCGGAAGTTGCCGAGCTGCTCTCAGGGTCTGGGCTGCGGCTGGGTCGCGGAGGGGCTGACATGGAGCTGCCCGAGCCAGAGGCCGCCGCCGCCGACGCCATGGACTCGTTCTTGGAAAAGTTCCAGAGCCAGCCTTACCGCGGCGGCTTCCATGAGGACCAGTGGGAGGAGGTGGGCGGGCCCAGGGATTCCGCACGAGTGTATGTGTGTGTGTGTGTGTGTTTGTGGCCGAGACACGTCCCTCACCCCCGACCTCTGGCGCTGCAGCGGATAGGTGGTTTCTACTTGAGTGTTAAAAAGCGGCCTCCAGGTTTTGAAGGTCTTCTTAAGCTGCCAGTACATTTAGGTGTCCAGGTCTTGGAGTCAGAAACCTGTGACTCCACCACTTACTGGCTGTGATACTGGGTCAGTTACTTCACTTCTCTGAGCCCGTCGTCTCATTTGTAAAATTCCCCAAACTGTAGCACCAGTCTCCGAAGATTGTGGGGAAGCTGAAGAGAGAGGGTGGGTAAAGTGCTAGGAACATGTGAGCGCTCAATTTACTACCACTCCTGTAAGCATGTGAGAACTGAAAAATCTTTAGGGATTATTATCTTACACTCTCATTTTACAAATGGGAGACTGAGGCCTGAATGGGGAGAGATATATTCAATCATGATGATTTGCAAATCATGATGAGTAAGAAAACTTTTAATATAGAGACATGGAACTGGAGCTACTTAGTGGAAACTCCTATTCGTATAGTTCATTCTTCTCTTAACAACCTCCAGGAATTTGAAAAAATCCCCCTGTTTATGAAGAAAGCGCCATCAGAAATTGATCCCAGAGAGAATCCTGACTTGGCTTGCCTCCAGTCAATTATTTTTGATGAAGAGCGATCTCCAGAAGGTATCTTCAATGACTTTGACATTTGTTTTGATCCTCCATTGAATTGAGATAAAGTCAGAAATGTTCTGATTGATAACAAGTAGTAGTTAGCCTGAGCTCACTTGTCACTATTTATCCCATGTATACTTACTTGAATACCTACTGAATGCTAGGCATTGGGTATACAGGCATGAATAAGACTGCCCTCAGAGGTCACATACCAGTGGATAGGCCAAACTGTCATAAAGAATCAGGACAAACGTGTGTGATAAGAGCCAACATGTAGCTATATACTAGGTGCTGCTGAAACACTAAAGGTGGGGGAGGTAGGAGTGGGCTTTCAATTGATCAGCAGTTTGAACTGAATTCTAACAGTTTTGTAGGCTCTTGCTAGGGTGAGGAGAGAAATCTGCATTCCAGGGAGTGGAACAACATACACAATAGCAGAAGTGTAATTTCCCCTCTTCAGTAATTAAAAAAAAAACAAAAAACAAAAAACAAAAAAACCCAGTCCTCTCTTCAAGAGCTAGGACAAGTATACTTTTTCCTTTATACTTTTTTTTTTTCTGGTAAGCACTTAATAATCTACCTTATAAGATATTTGGAATTGATTGTAGCTTTAAGTACTTGTAACTTTATTTCTCCATGTTAATACCCAGTTTTATAGCATTTTTAAGTTTTCTTATCCTGTTGGTTTCTTGTTTGGTTTATCATATGTTACATTATTGCATGATTTAGAATTTATTTTTAATAAGCCCTTTAAAAAATAGGAAATAGTGATTGTTTCTTCTCTATAGAACAGGCCAGGACCTATAAAGACGAGGGCAATGATTACTTTAAAGAAAAAGACTATAAGAAAGCTGTGATTTCATATACCGAAGGATTAAAGAAGAAATGTGCAGACCCTGAGCTGAATGCTGTTCTTTATACCAACCGGGCGGCAGCACAGTACTATCTGGGTAATTTATTCCATTATTTAGTCCTTTCTAAAAAATTAGCATATGATAAAAACCATTATATGATGGCTGGTGGAGGGTTTGAGAGTGTCAGAGGAAGAGGGGCTGCTTATCCCAGAAACCAAGGATAGTTTACTCTAATTGAACTCTGTTTTAGGTAGACTTCGTGAAAAGAGGAACCAGGTAGATTGTGTAATTCTTACTATCTGAACCAAATAAGTAACATCAAATGCCTTAATACATGAGTTGGTATGATCTCGGATTTTTGAGCCAAAATGCTTCTACGCTTTCAAAACAAAAGGTTTTTTTTTCTGGCCTTTTAGCCTCTTTTCAAGGGTGCTAGAAGAATTAAGGCAATAGAGTTCTTTGTGTGAGAGAAACTATATTAATCCAGGGGAGAATTTCTCAGAGTATTCTGTGGGACATTTGAAGTAAAAAATATTCTTTGGACAAGTAAATTTGGAAAGGGCTGCTTCTTCATTAGAGATTTGCAGTGCACATTAGTATGTTAACACTGAGAAAACCTACAGCAAAGAACCTTACCCTGTGATTCACAGGTTTCATAAGCCCCCTTTGCAGATAACACTTACTAACATGGAGTGCTGTTCTGCAGACATGACTTTGGGGAACACTGATTATTTGGGTGGCATTATTGCTGGTGACTAGTCTTGGTCATGTTAGACCCGTGTTTCGTATCACAGAGTTTAGAGAGGACCAGGGAATGACCTCAGGCATTTCTGAGGGGCTGGCAGGGAATAAGCCTGCAGTCTGGCTGGACTAAGCCTGTTGGGACTCAACACCATTTGAGCGGAGTTTCTCCCCAGTTGTAATCTGCTCCAGGTGTTTTCTCCCTTAGCCTGTTTCATTATAAAATCCCCCAAATAAGAGTGGTATATAACTTTCGAGATTATTTGAGCTAACTGGCCCCCTCATTTTACATAGGCCCAGAGAGGGACCTTTTGGTTAGTGCCAAAACCTGTACTAAAAACCCAGTCTTCTAACTTCTGGAGGAGTACATTTTTTTCATTCAGCAAACTGAGTTCTTGTTCTGTGCTAGGCACTAGCATCATAGAAATGAGTAAGACCTGACTTTTCCCTAAAGTAGTTTCATTCATTTACTTAGTCGATTACTAAATATAAAGCATTTCCTGTGTAGTAGGCACTGCACTGTGAACAAGACCTACATAGTTCCTGTCCTGGGGGAACTTAAAGAATGTCATGTATAGGGCTAGTAAGACCAAAAGCAACTTGCAAGGAAAAAAACGTGTGTGTGCTATACCAGAGGAGCAAATGCATAATAATCAGAAACATTCCTTAAGTGATGTCACTGGTATGGCTTCCAAAGCACTTTCACATTTTTTCTCCCTCTTGACCTCATAGCAACTATGTAAGATAGGTGAGGTTAACAGTTTTATCCCTAGTTATCACAGTAAGAAACTGTAGTAAATATAATAAATGTAGTCAAATGAATTATCTGAGGGTACACAGTGCTAGGATTAGGATGCAGAATCAGTTCTGATTCAGAATACACCAAGCGGAAGACACCTTCACCCACACTTGGAGCGGCACCTGGTGCTGTCGATTCCTCAGTCCTGAGTGCTTTGTAGGTTCTGCAGTACAGCTCGGGTGGCTTTTGAGTTTTCCCTCTGCTGGCTTGGAATTCAGTTTTCTCAAGCCTGATTAGTCATTTAGCCCGTCTCTTTGTTTTCCAGCTTTAAAATGTGTTCTGTGTTCTTCTCATTCTTCTTGTCTCTGGGTTTATGGCTTTTTGGGGTGGGGGGAGTGGTAGGGGTAGAGTTAAATGCACGTGTTCAGTCTACTGCCTTTAAGCAGAAGTTTTTGGATTTCTTTTATATGTATTTTTTCCATAGTTCAGATCATACTGTTCTTCCAATTTTGTATTTAGTTCTTTTCACTTAATTTTGTAACATAAACAATTTCACTTAGCATTAAATTATTTGTGAATACTATTTTAATAGTTGCATAAAGATGCATCATATGGATATACCACTCTTTACACTATTTCCTTTACTATTCTGCTGTTGTTGAGTATGTAGCTGCTTTTAGGTTTTTTTAAGTAATGCAAAAATGAACAAAGTTATTAATAAAGTTTTTCCAATAATTCTAATTATTCTTTTGGATAAGCGGGATTTGGCAAACTGGCTCACAGGCCACATCTGGATCCCTGGCCTCCTGTGAGCTAAAAGTGGTTTTTACATTTTTAAAAGATTGTAAAACAAAGAAGAATGTGTAACAGACCATATGTAGCCTATAAAGTCTGAAATATTTACTGTATAGCCCTTTACAGAAAAATTTTGCTAACCCCTGGGCTAGGGTTTTAGAAGTGAAATTAGTAGGTAAATACCAAACTGTTAATTAAGTAATATTTACAGGATAAACTAAAGGTGAAAATCTACCTCATGCCTCCTACTTTGGATAACCAGCGTGTATGATTGCACACCTTTTTAAAACGCACTTACAAATATATATGTGTGTGTACATGTGTCTGTATATTTATGTTGGTTTGTTTATTTTACAAAGATAGACTTCTCTACACATTGACCCACCGCTTAACACATCCTGTTGTGCCTTTTACGTGCAACTCTATCTTACCCTTTTATTCCTATAATGTTCTAAATTTAATTCAT
The DNA here is from genome assembly GCF_036321535.1 of Camelus dromedarius. NCBI lineage: Eukaryota > Metazoa > Chordata > Mammalia > Artiodactyla > Camelidae > Camelus > Camelus dromedarius. The sequence continues at coordinate 31,587,431 of NC_087449.1, read as the reverse complement.
TTTGATAGAGCAGGTGACAGGGAATAGGAAGTTGTTGAAGATTTCTAAAATTAGTAAATTAGGTTTATATAAAAGGTAATGGAAAACTCTTTACTCTGAGGTCCATTCCTTCAAGATTACTAGGATTTCCAGAGAAAAATACTGGAAGGTAATGAGTGGCTGTCTCCACAGGACAATATTCTGCCTTTTTTCCCGATCCCTTCTCTTTTCACTCACTGAAGACACGTTTGTGAAGTTCCATTATATTGTTCCTTGTTCATTGCTATAGGTCTCTGGTCACAGTTTTTTCCATTCTCAGCCATTTCATATCAGTAACTCTTGAGGAGCTACCTGCTCTGACCCCAGCTTCTCTGGATCTCTGGATCCTGGAAGCAGATTCTGACTGACTCACACTTGCTGCTGGGCTCCAGCCAACCAGATCTATCTTACTCTTCTTAATGACTACATAGAATTCAGTAGTATGGAGTTACCATAATTTATTTAATCATTACTGAATTGAGGATATTTAGGTTATTTCCAGCTTTTCACAATTAAAAGTAATGCTTCAGTTAACATGCTTTTACATTTATCCTTGCACAATTTTACAAACATTTTTAAGGATAAATTCTTAGAAGAGTATTGTTGGGTCAAAGTGTATACACAAAGCCCATGCCAATTTGCTCTCTGATTTACTCCTAGAGTGCCCTTTTCCCATATCTTCACCAATATTGGATGTTACTGGTATCTAATTTTTACCAGTTTCATGTTAATTTTAATTTCCCTAGTCGTTAGTGATGTTAAGCATCTCTCCATGTGCTTACTAGCCATTTATAGTTGTTCAGTAGGTTGCCTGATGTTACAAACATTTCCGAGGCTCTTGATGAGCACAACTATTTTTTTTTTTCCCATAAACAATTGCTCTGGTTTATATTTCTCCAAGACTGTAGAAGAGTGTTTTTGTTTCCACACACAAAATTTGGGAAATAATCTGAACTCAAAACTTGTTTTCTCTTTTACTAAATGGTGTTTTGTTAGGCAATTTTCGTTCTGCTCTCAATGATGTAACGGCTGCCAGAAAACTAAAACCCTGCCATCTCAAAGCAGTAGTAAGAGGTAAGTCTTGTAGAGTGACAGTATGATTATCATTATGGAAAAGTTGGCACACACTGCACCAGAAATGTTTTAAGCTTTGGTATTAAAAGTGCTAAGATACTAATGAAGTCACCTTATTTTTGCAATCTTGATATTAAGTTCCTGGTCCTTATCAATAGCAACATGCCATTTTTAAAAGAATTCCCCACAGAATAATCCAACCCTCTGTGTTTTAAGAATTTGTGGAGAAATTGAAACTACTCGATTTAAATTAATAAAGAGTAAAATTAATTAAAACAAAGCAGTTCCAAAAGCCACATTGGAATTTTTTTTCCAAATTAGCTGATTGAAAGGCAAGATCTCAAATGCCATGTTAATATTAATTAAAAGAGAAGTTATGGGATTTTTGCCGATAACACGAGTGCTGAGATGTTTCCAGATTATTTTTTTCTCTTGTAGCCTGACCTTTTTAGGTAATGATAGTGCTTTTATTATTTTTGTACTTCACCTTTTCTTTGAGAAGTTCAAAGTTACTTTATAAACTTTAATTTATTCATCACATATTAATCTCTATATCCCCATGGATTAACTTAAAATGCTTTATCAAAGTTATGCTTCCTTAAGTATTCATGGTTGGGGAGGGGGTTAAGTCCTTCAGCTATACGCAGAGAAAGTACTAAACAAAGAAGGGCAAGTAAATTGACTGTAGTCCTGTGAAATTGGCCATAGCTGGAAATACCTTGATTGAATTGTCAATTTTACCTTAGCAGTGTGACTTTGGCAAGACACCCACTCTGAGTATCAGTTTGCCCACTTCTGGAAGATGAGGTTGGATTCTGTTGACATCTAAGCCCTTACAGTTCTATTATTTTTAAATACTGTGGAAAGTTCAAAGAGGCTAACTGGAGGAAAAAACATGATTAAAGGAGAGGCAGCTTAAACTGGTAGCCATCAGGAACAATTTTTGGAGAGACCTAGTGTCTTTGGTCTTGCTATTGCTTTTATGAATAACTGAGGCAAATTCTATTTTTTCTCTCCATTTAAAAAAAAGTCATCTGAGTGGGGCTTTAATCTTGTTTATAGATGAGGAACCTGAAGCTCAGGGTTGCTCAGTTCTTTGTCTAATGTGTAGTTGGTAAATGATAACCAGATTTCCAGCCCAAATCTGTCTGATTCCAAAGACTATGTTCTTTGTCACTAAGCTGTAGCCTTCCCTTCTTTAATAGTCCTTGACACCAGGCTTACAGGAGTTTTGAACTGAATTTCTAAGATACAAAAAATACTCTTCCTTGTCTGGGAAATGCACTACAAGGGGCTTTGTCATGCATTTTCCCTTCAGAGTGCTGGCTGGTAGCTGGTTGAGGTGGGGAGTCCTGTTCAAAGATGGCTCTTTCCATGCATGTTGTCCAGGGATACTAAGGGTGCTGGCTTCTACAGGTGCCTTATGCCATTTGGAACTGAAGAACTATGCGGAGGCTGTGAGCTGGTGCGATGAGGGGCTGCAAATAGATGCCACAGAGAAGAAGCTTCTGGAGATGAGGGCTAAAGCAGACAAATTAAAGGTTGGTGGCAAAACCAGTAGCCAGTTGGCATTTGTTAATTAGCATTAATTAATTAATTAATTAATTAATTAATTAATTAATTAGCATTACCCAGATTGTGTCTTGGGTCACTGTAAACTTTTTCTCCTTTAAAACCCAAAATCAGTTCCTACCCTTGGGACTCTGGGGGATACAGATAAGTAAACAAATAAGTAAATAAACAGTTATAACATGATAGAAGCAAGGAAGAATATATAGTATATATAGTAGTGGTATTTAACTTTGCCCTGGTCAAAAGCAAGGCAGAAATGGGGGTAGCAGAGGTTGCTGAGAGATGTGATGCCTGAGTCTAATCTCTTGAAGACTGAACAAGAGTTTACTTGGCTTGGGGATGTGGGGGAGAACATTCCAGATGGGAGAAAGCAGATCTATATAACCTTGGGCAACTTCCTGATATTTCTGAAACTCAAGTCCCCTCTTTGAATATAGTGAACATAATACAAAAGGTTTTTTTAGGGATTAAAGAGAGAGAATGTGTGTGTGTGTATGTGTATTTCTTAGCAAATTTCTTGACATTAGTAAGGACTTGATAAATCTGTGGCTATTTTGATTTGAATAAATAGACTATTGCCATAGTCTAGTATGCACACTGAGTAAAGTTATTGAAAGAGAGAAGGGGAAAGGACAGTTAAACGTTTAAGCAAAACCTTAAGCTTCTGTAATACTGTGTAGCTCCTGGCATCGACACCTATAACTTGCTAATGAAATGCTACATTCTGGCACATAATAGCAACAATGATGATAAAAACAATAATAACAGACTACCGTCACTACCAAAAATAATATCCAGCATGTAGATAGCACTTACTGTGTGTATGTTCCAGTGCTGTTTAAAAAACTTTACTTACATGAATCCAGCTAAACCACACACAACCCCGTAAGGTAGGCAGTACTCTAATTCACCTTCCACTAGTGAGGTAGCTAAAGCACAGAGAGATCAGGAAGTTGCCTAAGTCACACAACTGGCGAAGCTGGGCTTCAGGGTCAGGGAGTCTGGCTGTAGAGTCCACACTCTCAGTCCCTGTGCACTACTGCCTCACATGTCTGTTCAGTACAAACCTGGAACAAGACTTGAGCTCTTCTGATTCCTTGTCCAGGTCTCTCTTCACTGCTTATACTACGGAATGGAAATTTTCAGTGCCAAGGGAGCCTTGAGATGGCCCTGAACAGGGATAAGTTTTAGTCAAAGTCATTCTAGTCATGTGAAGTGGTAGAAAAATAGATATGTCTAGACCCACATGGCTCAGTAACAGAATTCTAAGCCTAAGTAACTGGGTGTGAGCCAGAATTTCTAAAAATGGTATATATAGGAGAGAGTGTCCAGAGGGCTACTGTGGAAGGCCATTGCTAAGCTTACCACAGAAAAGCCCTTATGGGAGCTAAATGAAAGCTTCTAGGTCCTGCAGCACAGGCATAATTAAAGAGAGATTTCAGGGTCCAAAAGCTTGACCTAGGTATAGGTGACATTGCTTGCTGAGTGTCAGGATTATTCCCTTTTATCTGAGTATAAATTGATTCTGGATTCACATGTGCTTGTAATATGTAAGCAACAGACCTCATATGGTTATCTTAATGTTGAACAAGATGGACTTCAAGGCTATGGGTATTACCAGAGATAAAGCAAGGCATTTTTTTAAATGATGGAAAGGTCAGTTTATCAAGAATATTTAATAATTCTAAATGTATATGTACCTAATAACAGAACTTCAAAGTACATGAAGCAAAAAGTTAACAACTCAAAGAAGGAAGAGACAAAAGTACAGAGAGATGGAGATGGCAACATCCCTCTCTCAGAGTAATTGATAATAATAAGTAGATAAAGAAATCAGTAAAGAAAGGTGACGTCAGCAAAAACAGTCAACTAAAGACCTACAAAAATTCTCTTCTCTGTAAAGTCAGTGGAAAACTGGCAAAAATGGTCAGAATTGACTTTTTCAGAACTCTGAAATGAACCAAAGGCTTGCAACAGTCTAGGGAGTGTTCATTCAAGAAAAATGGCTGAACCTTCACGAGAATAGCAAGCTTTGTGGCATTTTAACTTGCCCTATTCCCATCTCCTCCTAGTAGCCTTGAAAGCCAACAGCCCACAATCATAGTGAAACTGAGCAGCCTGGCAGCCACCAGAGGAGGCAGAACAGGATTAGAGCTCCTTCAAAGCCCCACTCCAGAGGGCTGTCATTATTTGACCATCTGGTGGTTCCCTAGGAGACCCCACTCATAAGCTGTTTTTATTTGACCCATCTTGGAGCTATCCCAGTATGAGAAGTGTTTTCATAGAGGGTGGGTGGGGGAGGCATTTGTTAAAAACAATTCAAGGCAGTTATTTAAGGTTGCAGCTGCTTGAGTCAGTGAAAAACTGTTGAAGCAAACAATAGGCTTACCAGAAATCTTAAAAGGAAAAGCTGGGAAATGAGATTGTATAGGGGCTTTGAAAAGCTCCAGCATATTCCTGGGACTCTAGGCAGTCACATGTGTGCTCAGTAAAGATCTAAGAAGGTCCTGAGCTCTCACCTCTGACTGCTTTGGAAGCTCTGTGTAAGCAGGAAGTGAAGATGGAGGCCCAACAGTTGACTGCTAGGGTGATTGTCGAAGGCTTGTCCCAGCATGCACTGCCCGTTGGCAAAGACTGGGACACTCTCTGGCTTCAGACATTTAGGGAAATCTGTCCAGTCATTACCTGACCACTAAGCTCACTGACTGGAGACGTTAGTAGTCACAACAGAGAATACAGGCTTTACAGAATTAGTTTAAGGAAGTCACTAAATAATAACAGCAGCAACAGCAAACACTGGGGAGGGGAGACAGAATGTGATTTGCAGGGTTGCCATGATATATTATTTTAAGTTTGCAGTTTTCAACAAAATATTACAAAAATCAAGAAAGCATGGCCCATACCCGGGGTGGGGGCTGGAAATCAGTAGAAACTGTCTTTGAGGAAGCCCAGACATGGTACTTAACAGACAGAGACTTTAAACCAGCTATTTTACTTATTTACTTATATTTTTAAATTATTATTTATTTTTTTGGGGGGGATGTAATTAGGTTTAGATGTTTATTTTTAGTGGAGGTACTGGGGAATGAACCCAGAACCTCGTGCATGCTAAGCAGACACTCTACCACTGAGCTGTACTCTCCCTCCTCTAAACCAGTTATTTTAAACATGTTCTAAGAACTGTCAACTGAAAAAATAAAAGCACAACCTAGAAGTTGAGAATTAAGTTTTATTCAGCAGACTTAACTGGGGACTTAAGGCCTAGATATAGTCTCTCAGATAGCTCTGAGGGACTGTTCTGAATAAGTAAGGGAGGAGCCAGGATATATAAGATTTTTTGAGAAAACAAAAAACGAAAAAACCCAACAAAACAGGCCCTGATGTCATTCCCTCAACCAAGAATGCCTTTCTCTTTCACCTAGTTTCTATCTGAGCCCACCTCCTCAATGGGGCAGATTCTGTCACTCCCTCCTCTGTGTTTCATAGCACTTGGTTCACACCACCAGGGTGACATGTAACAGACCTTTAACGTGTCTGACCCTCTCAGTAGACTGTGAGCTCCTTGGATGTGGGAACTGTACATTTTAACATTTCTGCTGCCACTGGTCCTGGCACCTAGACATGTGCTTTTTAAGTGTTTATTGAACTGAATCCAGCCACTGGTATCCCTTGATACAGGAGCCTGGGTTGAATAGAGATCAGAAATAGTCATTTAGGATCAGGCGGGGGTAACAGACGAGGAGGCAGGGTCCCTGGAGCTGATGCATCTGAATTTCATTTTCAGCGAACTGAACAGAGAGACATAAGGAAAGCAAAGCTGAAAGAAAAGAAGGAGCAGAATCAGAATGAGGCTTTACTCCAGGCCATCAAGGTGAGTTCTCAAACCTTAGGCATTTATGGTCTTGTGAAGTCCACTAATCCTGTAGCCTGTTGGCAACCTTTCTGGGGATGCTTTACCTGAATGATTTGTTCATTTTCTTTCTGCTTTTGGTGAAGCAGTGTGACAAGTCAGGCCCTCTGAGTTCGGTCAGCTCTCCCACTTGTGTCCATGTGTTGGTCAGGTAACAGATCCTGAATAGTTGCTGTGGGTTAAGCACTATCTAATCTTCACAGTAGCCTTCTGAAGTAGGTCTTTTTGCTCCTGTTTTGCTAGATGAGCACATAGTCTCAGAGATGAAGAAAGCCCACACAGCTAATATGTGTCAGAGCTGCACCCTTGCTCTTGGCCCCTGTGTTATACCGCATCCTGAGGGAGTCTGAATTTTTAGGATGCTGCTCCTCTAACTATAACAACAACAAAACTCGGCCTCTCCTTCCCTCTCTTTCTTGTGTTTTAAATGAATGTAGTCTGACCCAAATCTTGCTTTCATCTGGATACCCAACACGTCACCTGTTGAACCTTGCCTTCACAGGGGAGGTAAACCTGCTATGAGATTGTAGGGTAGGTTCTTGGTTTCATTCTTTTTTATTTTATTTATTTTATTTTGTTTTTTATTGAAGTAATTTACAATGTTGTATCAATTTCTGGTGTACAGCCTAATAGTTCAGGCATATATATATACACACACATATATTCGTTTTCATATTCTTTTTCATTATAGGTTACTGCAAGACATTGAATATAGTTCCCTGTGCTATACAGTATAAACTTATTATTTATGTATTTTATATATAGTAGTTAGAACAGACATACAGATCAATGAAACAGAATAGAGAGCCCAGAAATAAACCCACAGACTTTTGGTCAATTAATCTTTGACAAAGGAGGCAACAATGTACAATGGAGTAAAGACAGTCTCTTTAGCAAATGGTGTTGGGAAAGCTGACAGCCACGTGTAAATCAATGCAGTTAGAACATTCCCTCACACCATACACAAAAATAAACTCAAAATGCCTTAAAGACTTAAACGTAATACAAGACACTATAAACGTCTTAGAAGAAAACATAGGCAAAACATCCTCTGACATAAATCTTAGCAATGTTCTCCTAGGGCAGTCTACCAAGCAATAAAATTAAAAGCAAAAATAAACAAATGGGACCTAATTAAACTTACAAGCTTTTGCACAGCAAAGGAAACCATAAGCAAAACAAAAAGACAACCTATGGAATTGGTTTCATTCTTTGTTGAGTTAAATTATGCACCCATTTATAGGTACTTGTTGACTCTGAGAACTACACATTACTAAAATGTACTGCACTGGTCCCTCCCCACAACAAGCAATCTGTTAACACATTAACAAATTAAAGAGAAAGGAATACTCTAGAATGATTTGGTCATTTTCTGAAATGTAGAATATTGGACGACCCAGACATTTGCTTACAGACTTTATTTTGATTCTCTCCTTTAACCTAACTGTATCTCAAATTTCAGTGTATGTAAGAATTACTCTCAACACTAGTATACACAAAGCTATATATACTATATTTTAATGGTTTAAAGCAGGGGTCAGCAAGCTGCGGCCGTGGCTTGCAGCCGTGGCTTACAGCCCTGCCTATTGGTGTATGTGTTACCGGTGGTTGTTTTTACACTACAATGACAGAACTGAGTAATTTCAACAGAGACCATTCGACCTGTGAAGCCTAAAATATTTCTTATCTGACCTTCTAAGGGAAAGTTTGCCAACCCCTGATTTAGGAGATAGATCAAGATGATTTTGCTTCTGTATGATTTTCTCCTTGGGTGCTAGCCTTAGGAGCTTCCACCCAGCATACCCAAGAGGTGACTACTGTTCAGATCTTTGATTTATCCTTATTTCCATGAGACAGTTAAGATTAAGTCAGTGTGTACATTATTTTTAGTATTCCATGTCCTAGCTAAAGTGAAACATCTGCCATTTCTATACATGCTACTCATGATCTTTCCTATACCTTTGCACATGCTGTTCCTTGGCTGTTCTTGGGGTAGAATGCCCTTCCCACACCCCTGCTCCTCAATTTTTCTGCCTTTCAAAGTCATTGTTCAAGGCCTAGCATCCCCCAGTCACCTCCAACCCCCAGGCTGAATTAATTATTCATGGTCTGCAGTTCCACAGCTTTACTTCTTACTTTATGCTGTACTTTTTACCATGTCTAGCTCATCTCTGACACAGTCTAGCATGTGGTAGATGCCTAGTAAAGGGGAGTTAAACGAGCGATGCCGACTCTGTGCCAGGCCTCGGGGATAATGAAGATGAATCACGTGTAGAGCTGGCCCCCAGGGAGCTCGCAGTGGTATGGTTTCTCTGTTTTAGTGATGGGGGTTTGCATCCTTCCACACATAAGGGGTGTGTGTGTGTTTCTGCCTTTGACCCAGGCTAGGAACATCAGGCTAATCTCCGAAGCTGCCGGAGAGGATGAAGATTCAGCCTCAGAAGGTCTCAGTGAGCTTGTCCTGAATGGGCTGAATTCTGAGAACCCTTACGGAGCCAGGCTGAGTGTGGATGACCAGGGCAGACTGAGCTGGCCTGTGCTCTTTCTGTACCCGGAATATGCCCAGTCGGACTTCATCTCTGCTTTTCACGAGGACTCCAGGTACTTCCTTCCCCAGGTACCCTCTGCTCGTGCTTGTGTGCTTTTCCCTGCTGCCTTGGCTTGAGAGACAGGTGGATTTTTGGTTGAGGAGTGAAGAGAATAGAGAGGGTTTGACAGAGTCTGGTTTTAACATAATCACATAGCTGATTTGTCCTTTCACTGAGTAGCTTTGCAGTGACAGACACGGTCTCACCCTCTTGCTGAGTAACACCATAGTACAGTGTTGGTCAAGCACTGGTACTTGTCTCTGGTGAGAGATGAACTCATTGGAGGTAGTACATGCATAGTAATTGAAGGGTATATTTATTAGAAAGCATAAAACTATCCATTTTAACATGTGATTTCATAGGGTTAATGCTTAGAATGTGGCTAAATGTAAGAATGTTGTTAATCCTCAGTCAGTTCAAAGAGAATTACTATGTCATAGTGATTCACACATTTTGGGCACTGCTGTCAAAATGGATTAAGCCTGCATTTCATGATTTATACATTCTTGATATCTCTGTGGATTGATGTCTGGGGACTGTGATGGGGGAAAACAGATCATGAGTTATTGATACCCAGAAAGTACATGTCATATCTCCTTAGGTTTATTGATCATCTAATGGTGATGTTTGGTGAAACGCCCTCTTGGGATTTAGAGCAAAAATACTGCCCTGATAATTTAGAGGTAAGAGAAGTTTTATTTTGTTCTTCTGTGGGAATTGGCAGGGGCTGGGGGGTGGGGACAGGTGGTGCAGTGAGGTTTCACTGCCTTTTAAAATTGTGGTATAATATACAGAACATAAAACATATCATTTTAACCATTTTTAGGTGCACAGTTCAGTAGTGTTAAGTACATTCACATTGTTGTGCAGTCATCTCCACCGTCTGACTCCATTTTCATCATCTTAAAGTGAAACTCTGTACCCATCAATCAGTAACTCCCTATGTCCCCTTCCCCCCAGCCCACGGCATCTGCCCTTCTACTTTCTGTCTCTGAATTTATCTACTCTAGGTGCCTCATGTAAGTGGAGTCATATAGTATTTGTCCTCCTGTATTTGGCTTATTTCGCTTGGTGTGCTGTCTTTAAGGTTCATCCATGTTTTAGCACATGTGAGAATTTTCTTCCTGTTAAGGCTGAATAACATTCCATTGTTGTAATTTTGAAAAAAATAATCACAACTTACAGAACAAAGAATTTGTCTTCTAACCATTTGAGAGTCAGGTGCCAACTGATGCCTCGTTACCCCTGAATAATTTAGTGTCTGTTTCCTACAGACAAGCACACGTTCTTTCATGATTCTGATCAATCATCAAAATCAGAAAATTGACTTTGATACACTAGTACCAGCTAATCCTCAGACTCCATTCACTTTTCACAAATTTTCCCACTAATGTTTTTTCTTGTACATACTATTTTTTAATTTTTTAATTGACATATAGTTGATTTACAGCATTATGTTAGTTTCAGGTTTACAGCAAAGTGATTGTTATATATATATATTTTTTTCAGATTATTTTCCATTATAAGTTACTACAAGATAATTGAACATAGCTCCATGTGCTATACAGTAAATCCTTGTCGCTCATCTATTTTATGTATAGTAGTTTATATCTTAATCTCATACTCCTTGTTTATCCTTCTCCCCCTCCCTTTCCACTTTGGTAACCATAAGTTCATTTTCTGTGTTTGTGAATCTGTTTCTATTTTGTATATAGATTCATTTGTATTGTTTTTTAGATTCCACATATAAGTGATATATAGTATTTGTCTTTCTCTGTCTTAAGTAAGTATAATATTCTCTAGGTCCGTCCATGTTGCTACAAATGACAATATATCATCTTTTTTATGACTGAGTAATAGCCCGTTGTGTATACATATCACATCTTAAGCCAGTTGTCTGCTGATGGACACTTTGGTTGTTTCCATGTCTTGGCTATTGTAGATAGTGCTGCTATGAACACTGGGGAGCATGTATCTTTTTGAATTAGAGTTTTCATCTTTTCTGGATTTATGAATAAGAGTGAGATTGCTGGATCATACAGCAGCTTTATTTTTAGTTGTTTAAGGAACCTCCATACTGTTTTCCATAGTGGCCACACCAATTTATATTCCTACCCACAGTGTGGGAGGGTTCCCTTTTGTCCACACTCTCTCCAGCATTTATTATTTGTAAACTTTGATGATAGCCATTTTTACCAGTGTGAGGTGATAACCTCATTGTGGTTTTTTGATTTGCATTTCCCTAATAATTAGTGATGTTGAGCATCTTTTTATGTGCCTGTTGGCCATCTGTATGTCTTCTTTGGGGAAATGTCTATTTGGGTCTTCTGCCCATCTGGTTGGGTTGTTTGTTTTTTTTTAATACTGAATTGTATGAGCATATTTTGCATATTAACTCCTTGTCAGTCACATTGTTTGCAAATATTTTCTCTCATTCTGTAGGTTGTCTTTTCATTTTGTTGATGGTTTCCTTTGCTGTGCAAAAGCTTTTAAGTTTGATTAGATCCATTTGTTTATGTTTGCTTTTACTTCTTTTGCCTTTGGAGACTTAAGAAAATATTGCTATGATTTATATCAGAGAATGTTTTGCCTATGTTCTCTTCTAGGAGTTTTATGGTGTAATGTCTTATATTTAGGTCTTTAAACCATTTTCACTTTATTTTTGTATATGGTGTGAGGGAGTGTTCTAATTTATTGATTTACATGTAGCTGTCCAGCTTTCCCAACAATGCTTGCTGTGAAGAGATGTCTTTTCTCCATTGTATTCTTGCCTCCTTTGTTGCAGATTAGTTGACTGTAGGTGTATGGGTGTGTGTCTGGGCTCTTTATTCTGTTCCGTTGATCTCTATATCTGTTTTTGTGCTAATACCATGCTGTTTTGATTACTGTAGCTTTGTAGTATAGTCTGAAGTCTGGAAGGGTTATACCTCCAGCTTTGTTCCTTTTTCTCAGGATTGCTTTGGCAATTCTGGATCTTTTGTGGTTTCAGATACATTTTAGGTTATTTGTTCTAGTTCTGTGAAAAATGTCATGGGTATTTTGATAGGGATTGCATTAAATCTGTAGATTTCTTTAGGTAGTATGGCCATTTTTTCTTCCAATCCAAGAGCATGGGATGTCTTTCTATTTCTTTGAATCACCTCAGTTTTCTTTGTCAGTGTTTTATAGTTCTCAGTGTATAGGTCTCTCACCTCCTTGGTTATTTCTCCTATGTATTTTTTTTTTTTTTTGGATGAGATTTTAAGTGGGTTTTTTTTTTTAACTTTTTTTCCTTATATCTCATTGTTAGTGTAAAGAAATGCAACTGATTTCTGTATATTACTTTGTATCCTGCTACCTTGCTGAACTCATTTATTAGTTCTAATAGTTTTTGTGTGGAGACTTTCTGGTTCTCTGTATAGAATCTCATGTCATCTGCAAATAGTGAGTTTTTTCTTTCCTTCTAATTTGGATAACTTTTATTTCTTTTTCTTGCCTGATTGCTGTGGCTAGGACTTCCATTACTGTGTTGAATAGAAGTGATGAGAGTGGGCATCCTTGTCTTGTTCCAGAATTTAGTGGGAATGCTTTCAGCTTTTCACCACTGAGCATTATATTGGCTGTGGGTTTGTTATAAAAGGCTTTTATTATGTTGAGTTATGTTCCCTTTATACTCACTTTGGTGAGAGCTTTTTATCATGAATGGATGTTGTATTTTGTCAGATGCTTTTTCTTCATCTATTGAGATGAGCGTGTGTAGTTTTTGTCCTTTCTTTTGTTAATGTGGCTTATCACATTGATTGATTTATGTATGTTAAACCATCCTGTGGTGTGGAATAGGCTGGGGTTGAGGGTCAGGGCCCTGTGGCTGTGGGATTCAAGGTGGCTGTGCTACATCTGGGACCTGGGCTCTGTGGCAGACCTCTCCCAGGACCCATCCACCCCAGATCTGGTGCTCAGTTGTGGGGAGCTGGGGTGCTTCCACTGGGAAATGATCACCGCATACTCCTGCCCAGGGCCCGACTGCCCAAGATTCAGCACCTAGCCACTGCATGTTCTTGTGGCACCGTCTGGTGCACACGCTGACAATGTCTGCCATAGCTGGACCCGCTACTTTTGTTCATGTGCTGACAGTGGGCTCTGTGCCTCCCTCTGAGTCACACAGGCCCTCCAGGCTGTCTCTGTAGCTAGATTGAGTCCTCTCCCAGGGCCCGTCTACCTGAGATCCAGTGCTTAGCTGCTGCGTGTTCTTGTGGCAGTGCTGGTGTGTACACTTTCTCAGTCTTTCTGCAGCTTTCTTGATCTTACCACTCCTAAAGATTATAGACCAGTTATTTTGTGGAAAGTCCATCAGTGTAGGTTTGTCTTGTGTTTCCTGTGACTATGACCTGGATTATGCATATTTGACCAGAATATCACAGAAGCGATGCTGTGTTCTCCCTGTATCCTGTCAGGCACACATAATTTCAAACATTCCTTTATTGATGGTGTTCACTTTGATCACCTGATTGAGGTAGGGGTCTGCCAGGCTTCTCTCCTGCAAAGTTACTCTTTTCCCCTTTGTAATTAGTATTTTATAAGGGAGGTACTTTGAAACAATATAAGTATCTTATTGTTCATTGAACCTTCAACATAATTGTTTATATCAGTGGATTTATGGTTTCCTATTTTATTCATTGTGCTATAATCTATTACTATGAATGTTATGCTCAAACTGTCCCAGATTTGGTCAGTGGGAATGCCTTCAAATCTGCTTCTGTGTCCTTTTAACTTGTTTCCATTTTTAAAGCACTTCCTTGCTTTCTGTCAAAAGATGTTCCAGGCTCAAATTGTGCTTTCCTTGCCCCAGCTCTAGAACCCTGGTTCTTTTTAGTGGAAAACGGTATTTAGAAGTCAAGATCTAGTAGTAGGTATACTCGTAAGTACAGAGGCGAGGGAGGGAAGTGCTCACTGCTCCAGGGCCGTGTGTATGTGTATGAAAACATGAACTCTCACTGGTATCTCCAGTTCTAACCCTGCATCACAGGACCAGTTTTCTCCCTTCCTATATTTTTAACGTGGCTTCTTTTATTTTTAGTATATTTATTTGATTAGTCCCCTGTACTTAATCCCCCTCCTGTCCCACCAGTGTCCCCTCTCCCATGGGGAATCTTTCTCACCCGACTTGGCCTCCTGACTCCCCCAGTCAGGCAGCAGCCCTTCTCATCCTACATACACCCTGACACCCCACACTGCTCGGCCATCCTGCATGAACGACCTCCTCACTCCCCTCAGCAGGCCACCCCCTGCTGTGAGTGGCTGCCCTTCTCACCCTTAGCTGGCCGGTCCCCAGCAAGGAAGCCCTCCTCCACTGTCCAGGCTCTGACACTCCTCACCCACCAGCAGCCCTCCTACGCAGACATCTTCCTCACCCTGCTTGGGCTTTGATACTTGCACAGGGATGTCCCCAGTGTGGACGTCTCTCTTCCCTTGCTCTGGGCCACTGTTGCTTTCCTTCCCCACACCTGATAGTGCTAGGACTGAATGTTAGGGAAGGGAAGGCTCCTAGGCCTGGACTTGCGTCTTCCTCTTTTTACTAGCTGAGTTTAATTGGTGAGTTATTTTCCTTCTGTGAGCCTTGTCTCTGTCTTCAGAAAATGGAGCCAGTATTACCTTTCTTAGTGTCACAGGGGAGGACTGAGTGCTTTATACTCCACAACTCTGTAAAGGAGGCATTCACTAATAATGCCGTCTCTTTACCTTTTCCCTAGACTTGGCCTCAATACGCCTCGTGCTGCTGAAGCTCTTTATTCACATCTGACTCCTGCTCCTCTGTTCACCTTGTAGGTCTACTTTGAGGATGAGGCCAGGGCAGAACTATACCGGGTGCCTCCCAAGAGCACCCTGCTGCAAGTGCTGCAGCAGCCCAGGTGAGCCGCTTTCCTGAGGCTGAGAGGCCAGGGAAGACACTCGGGCACCGTCCCAGCAATCCAGCCAGCTTCTCATCTGCTGCTGAGTGTTTGCCTCGTACTCCCCTCCCTCCTTCCCCGCACTCAGAACCGTGAGACAGCAACCGTGGAGGCTGGTGCAGGCCACTGGCCAAACGGCTGCAGTGCTGACAACTCAGCCATTTGCACCACAGCCACGACACTCTCAGACAGGAGCCTGAGAAGGAAGAAGCTACCTGGCTTTTGTACCAGAGACAGCCAGGATGGCCCTTCTGCTCCCAGTGGTGCCTGTGTCCCCAGTGCTGTTATATGAAAAGAACACTGGCTCTTGAAGTCAAACACCATCATTTACTGACCATGCGACTCTGAGCACATGCTGCCTCCTTGGGGCTGTTTCCTCATCTCTAATATGGGGATAATGACTCTTGCCTTTGTGTTTTTCAGGTATTTGAGAGAGTAGGAATTAAAGTGTAAACCCTTATAAACTGTGAAGGGTGATCGTGCCACAAAAGGGCACCTTTGTTAGTCACAGTGGCAGCCAGTTGGATTTAGCAGTTGTCTGTCTTCAACTTGGGAGGAGGGGTGTTCCTGGACAGTAAGGGGATGCCCTCAGTAGCTTAAAGCTGACTCTTGGGCTACTTTTCCCTAAGCTTTGAGCAGAGTAAATGTCTTGCATTAAGGCTAAAAGAGCCTGATGTGCTAGAGGAATGAGGGTGGTTGGGCGCGGTGGAAAATGAGGCTGGAGGACTGGGTGAAGGCCAAGGGCAGAGGCCTTGAATGCCCTACGAAGGGGCGTGAACTGTATGCTGATGGGGGCATATGGGGCCACAGACAAGGGTGTTTAGGTACAATTTACCAAGTGATGTGCAGATTTTAAGTGTACTTAAAGAGGCATGATGTGGGGGATGGATTGGAAGCAAGTGTAGGAGGTAGAATGGGGTGAGAACTGGTGATCTATCGACTGACTCAGTGCAGGTGTCCCACTGGTCTTGGTGCTTCTGCTTTGGCTTGGCAGGCAGGGGGTGACGATTCCTTCAGATACGACCGATGACTTCTCTTGGCAGTGTTTTTTTTCTGGCTTCAAATCTCCCTTCTAGTTTATAGACAAATTTTTAGCTATTCATTTTCTCTATAGCAAATTACCCAGAATTCTTTAAAGGCCTGAGGTCTACTCTACCCTATCTCCCCAAAAATGGGAGCGAAATCTAAACAGAAAGCAGACTGATCTGTGGAGGAAAACCAATTTCATGCTTCTCAGAAAGTGTAAATGCATTGGAAGTGATTACTTTTTAACTGACTAGCATAGGCAAGAGGCTAGCCAGGACAGGTTTATGGCAACTTTAGACCCTGAACTGGGTGCTGGGCCAAGATATAGGCCTCCTGTCCAGACCCAAGCCCTCTGGGTGATGCTAATTCCTCTCGACCAAGGAGGCCACGGCCTTGCCTGCTCTCCGACCTGCCCACTCCATTTGCTTTATGCCCAACAACTGCAAATGCTCTAGTGACCTGCACCTCCGGGCTTTTGCGCTCTCATGCCCCACCAAAAATTAAAGCAAGTGCAGACACGGCATCTTCCCAGAAGTCTTTCCTGATTCCCCTTTCCCATAGAGGGAATCACGTCCCTTGGGTTAACACTGTACCTTACAAATGCTGGCACAGTTGTGCCTTGCTGTCATTGATTACTTCTCTCTCTCCCCTCAGGACTTGAGAGCATGGATGGTGGTTTTTGTTTGTAGTTTAATCTGTGTTTTCAGCATGGGCCTCGCTTACTCTGGGCTCTGGCTGTTGAATGAAGAAATGGAACCATGTTCTTGTTTTATTTCACATTTAGTGACAGACAGATATGATGCTAGAGGACTGGCCCAAAGGTTGTAAGGGGGAGAGGGTCATGCTAATTTGCAGATTTATAAACAACCAAACAAATGTGCTAAACTTGCATTTTAATGTTGACTCATATCCAAAGGTTCACCTTGACTGTTACTGGGATGATCCATGGACGATTAAGATTGCAGTTCAGTTAACCCCTTTCTTTTTTTGTGTTTACTGCAGGTACTTTGTAAAAGCCCTGACGCCAGCATTTCTGGTCTGTGTAGGATCCTCTGCTTTTTGCAGGAATTATCTCCAGGGGAGAAAGGTGCGCCAGGTAAAGTGACTAAGCCAGGCCCCCCTGGATCTTCTCCCTCCCCCTCCTCAGCCTGGAGTCCAGACATCATTTCTGTCACCCTGGAGACAAGCCTTCCCCACATCGTGGTTGGGGAGCTGCTGCTGACTTCCTGAACTGCAGCCTCTTCTGGTCAGAGTGCTAAGTTCCAGCTGGTCTTCACTCTCCTCTTTTGATACAAAACTCCATGCCTTGGTCATGATCTCCTTGGACTCACTGTGAGCTGTGTCAACCACCAGCCTCCATCTCTGTAGGGACCAGAACACAGCAACTGACCTGAGGAGCACACTGGCCAGTGGATGCTGACTCAGGATCCAGTGACATGGTTCTGAACCTTTGTGGAGTCAGAGGCCTCATGTATACACAAACCATGTATGTAATTGTAAGGTATTAAAGCTGAGAGGTTCGGGCCTCCCGTTATTTCATAAGCACAGAGGGCTGCTCG
Organism: Camelus dromedarius; assembly: GCF_036321535.1. Lineage (NCBI taxonomy): Eukaryota > Metazoa > Chordata > Mammalia > Artiodactyla > Camelidae > Camelus > Camelus dromedarius. The sequence goes on along the minus strand of NC_087449.1, from coordinate 31,569,757 downwards.
GTGGGGATGCCGTGGGGTGAGATGGGGCCTGGAAAACCGGGTCCTCTTTCTGCATCTGTAAAGACCTACAAACTGGGGTCGTGCAGAACCCCTAAAAAGTTTGCCACTTTTCCTCATCTTTGCAGTATGGAGAACTGTGACATACTTGGGATAGTGGACTCTGAGTTCCTCTCCAGTTTTCACATTTTAGGATTTTGTGCCTTTTAAACTGGAAAATCTTTTTGCGTGTTGAGTCGTTGTCATAGGTGGTATTTTTTCTGCAGCTATTTGCTTCTTCCTTCCTGGAGGGTTTTGTCTGTCCTTACCTTGCAGTGCTCACCCCGTTCCCCAGGGAGGAGTGTACTTCCTTGCTCCTGATGCAAAAGGATGTGAGTGGACGTGTCCAGACAGAGCTTGCAGAGTCATTGTGTGGTGGGCTCCTGCTCTTTTCCCTCTGCCAGGAGAACATGTTTCCCAGAGAGGGGCTGTTCCTTCAGCCTGGCTGCCGGATGCTAAGACACGTGGAGCAGAGCTAAAGCAGCTGGCCTGCAGCCACTGACTAACATGAATGAGAAAGAAATGTTTGTTGTAGTAATAAGCACTGAGATTTGGGGGTTGTTTGTTACTAGCAAAGCTAACTAATACATCATTAAACTGAAACCAGCTGCTGTCCTTAAGATAGACTCCTTTGGGGTTTGGTGCTGTGTCTTTGAAGGGCAATTTGCTGTGGAATACTCACAGAGAACCAGGCAGCTTTTCTTCCAGATGCAGGCCCCTGCCTGTGGCCGGGAAGCTGAAGTCCAGCCTCCATCCTAAGCCTGGCTTAGGCCATGCTGAGGCCATCCTCTCTCACTTACCAGCTAGACTCGGCACTTTGTGCAAGAGGCTCACGTTTGGCTCACAGCAATCATGACAGGTGCTGCAGGTTTTCCTGCAGCAGCCACCACGCTCCCATGGGACAAAGCAGGTTCCAAGTTGCCGCCGTATTCATCTGCAACACAGACTAGTTACCCTGCCCCCTTCTGGACACTGTGAGCTGGGGTGAGATGTCAGATGACGGCAAATTGTACGTTCAAAACTATATGCACCTGAGAATGGTCCTTATGTGACTTTCCTCCCCGTCACCCAGCCCTTTCTTAAGAATCCTGGCAGCCAGGTCCTCAGCCGCTTCTGCTCCGCCTTCTCTTCAGGCCCTGCCCCGCTCTGGCTGGGGTGGGATAGAGGAGGAAGGGACTTGGAATGGCAGTCTGTTAGACCACAGGTAGGATCCTGGTGATGCTGACTTGCTTTGACTGTGACTGAGGGACTGTGTGCAGAGCCTACTCCATCTGTAAAATGATTCCCTGTTCCCCTCTCAGGTGTCTGAAGCCCTTTTATGCAGATACTGTGTGCAAAGTGCTCAGTGCAGTGCCCGGCATGTAATTATTCAATAACCAGGTCTTAACTCAGCTATACCCAGGGGCACACCCATGCAGACTGGTAGCACTAGACCAGTGACTCTCAACCGAGTGTAGCTCTGCACCCAAGGGGACACTTGCCATTATCTGGAGACATTTTTGGTTGTCACAACTTGGTGGAGTGCTACAGACACCTAGTCGGTACAGGCCAGGGATGCTGCTGACCATCCTACAGTGCACAGAACTGTCCCCACAACACAGAATTGTCTGGCCCCAACTGTCACTAATGCTGTGTTAGAGAGAGGCTGCAGTAAATCTTCCAGAGGGCGAGCTCTTAGTAGGCAGGGGCCAGGTGGGGACTCAGTGTCCAGGCCTGACACACAGTGGGAACTCAGGGTGTGTGCTGATGAGTGGATGGAAGAATGAAGGAGGAAACTAATGAATGAGAAAAAAAGAAGAAAAAAGCCACAGCCATAAAAAAGAATGAAATAATGCCATTATAGCAATATGGATGGACCTAGAGATTATCATACTAAGTGAAGTAACTCAGAAAGACAAATACCATATGATATCACTTATAATATGGAATCTAAAATAAGAAACAAATGCACTTATTTACAAAACAGAAACAAACTCACAAAGAAAACACGGTTACCAAAGGGGAAAGAGGGTGGGAGAGGGAGAAATTAACAGCTTGGGATTAGCAGAGACACACAACTATATATAAAGTAGATAAACAACAAGGTCTTAACTGTATAGCACAGGGAACTATACTCAGTATCCTGTAATAAACCACAATGCAAAAAAATGTGTGTGTCTGTATAAAACTGAATCACTTTGCTGTACACCAGAAACTAACACTATTGTAAATCAACTATACTTCAATTTTTTAAAATTAGGGGAAAAAAAAAAAAGGAAAGCCAGAGTCCTGTCCCAGGGCCCCACTTGCACAGGCACAAGCATCAGCAAAGGCGTTCCCAGGCTCATGCCCAACATGGCCACCTTATACCTCCTCCAGGAAGTCTCCTGGCCTCCCCAGCCTATGGCTCTGCCATCATCTATGGGTTGCCAGGAGCGTGGATCTGGCTCAGACTTAGGAGTGGCCCATGGAAGTTAGGATAAGTTGGCTGGGGTGAGGAGCAGGGGGCCCTGTGGGGCCCACAGGCCTGGCACTTGTGCCTACACCCCCTTGTGGAGTGCAAGGCCAGGTCCAGCCTTGCCTGCCTGCAGTGGTGGGCGGCCCAGCCCAGCTGAGCACAGCCAGGAGCATGGGGGGAGGGCCCTAGACACTCTTCTTAGGGCGGGGCCTGAGGGTTTGGGGACAGGTGGCCCTGGAGGTGGATGTGTGTAGTGGGGCCTGTGGGCCTGGCCCTCATGCAATGCCTCTGTGGCCACCTGCCCGAGCATGGAACTCTAGCAGAGCCAAGTCAGAGCTCCCCACAAGGACTTAACCCTCCCCCACCTCATTTTACAGATGAGGAAACTTAGGCCCAGAGAAGGGGAGACAAGGGCACAGCCAAGAAACCAGCATCCTAGGCATCCTGGACTTGAGGCGGAGCCTTTCACACCATCCCAGGGCCCCTCCTCCCCTGCAAGAGGAGTGTGGCCCTTCCCAAGGCCAGGGTCAGGGATGGAGGAGACCCTCCACTCTGGTTACCTCTGGATTTGGGGTGGCAGCTGGAGAATTGAGTGAAGGGACAAAACCCCCTTAAGCCACCCTGATGAAACACTGCTGGCAGGCGCACAAGAACAGGCAGGGAGATGACTGGCTGTCAACACCGAGTTCTGGCACTGCGCAAACCGTGTACCTGAATTCTCATTTCACTTAGCAGCCACATTTTCAGGTCTATGACCTGATTTTATAAATAAGGAGATGGGGGCAGGTAGCCTCACCAGTGAGTGTCAGAGCCAGGATCTGAACCCAAGCATCTCCCTCCAGAGCCCACCTGCCTCCTCTCCTGTGTTCCTTTTATTCTGTTTGCTTTACAAACATTTAACTGGCACCAAGGGCAGGGCATCAAGGCCAAAGAGCATCAGGCAGCCCCTGCCTTCAGGGTCATGCTGTTGAGTAGGCGTCATAAACTTAAGTCTCGGCTGGAACTGCTCCAGCGAAGAGAAACCAGCCACAACAAGCAAGTCTGTCCACACCTTCTCTCCCCGTTCCCTCATAACACTCTTGGTGTGGCATTCAAGGCCCTTCAGAGTCAAGCCCCCTACCACCTCCTCGGCTCCCTCCATTTCCAGGCTCCTTAGCCCAGCCATCCCGGACACAGTTCCGCTGTGGGGCAGGCGGGTGCAGTGGCGAGACCATCAGCTCTGGAGCCAGGCTGCCTGCCTTCCAACTCCAGCCCCACAACTCACTAGCTGAGTGGCCCCGGGCACTGTGCCTTAGTGTCCCCGTCTGCAACATAAGGAGCAAAACAGCACCTACTTTACGCAGGTGCTGTGAGGATTAAATGAATTAATCTATGTGTAGCAATGGAACACAGCCTGTCTCAAACCAAATGTTTAATCTATGACACTTATTTTTTATTCTCCAATCTTGCCATGCTCTTTGCTTTGGGCCTTTGCACATTCTGTTCCCTCTGTCTAGAAGATTTACTCCCACTTGTTCCCATTCCTCCACCCTCAAGGTTCCCCCCTTTACTACATCACACCTAGTTTTCAATCAGGCCTGGCTGCCTCCTCCAGTGAGTCCTCCTGGCCCCTTATCCACACGTCCCATGACACCTGCAATCCCTACACTTAGCACACTGCACTGTGATTGATTACCTGATGGTTGCTCCTGCTTCTCTGAAAACTGGGTCAGGGACCCTGAACTGTGCATTTTGTACTGCCAGGACCTAGCACAGCACCTGCGCAGCATATAGTTGGTGCACAACAATTACTGACTATGACACAGAGGAATGATGAATTCTGAACAGATCGGGGGTGGGGGGAGCCACCACACATGATGGATGTGGGCCATGAAGCTGAAGAAGGGACTGGTGGGGGGTGGGGTGAGGTGCGAGGGCCTTTGAGCAAAGGCGAGGAATCTTGAAAGGGCATCTTTCATGGGTAGTGCACATGCTGGCCTGGCTTGGAGTAACAGCCGTCACCTTTGGAGCACTTGGGCAGTGCCAGGTAGCATTCCAGGTGTTTCACGTGGACTGGCTCACTTAATCCTCGCAACACCTCTGGAGGTGAGCAGCTTCACAGCACCACTTTACTGATAAAAAAAGTGACATTAAAGAGGGTAACTTGCAACATCAGCTAACTAGAGAAGCATGGGGCCAGAATTTGAGCTCAGAATCTCCCTGAAGCCCCTCAGACAGCAATAGTAACAGGTTGGCAATAAATCCAAAGGCCCTTGCCGGCTCACTCTGAGGTTATGGTGGACTTGGCGCTCACTGTGACCTGCAACGTCCTGGACCTGTCTGCCTGGGCAGAGGATCCAGTCTGTAGAAACCCCTGCTAGGGCCCACAGATGGATCCCCACAGTGCCCGATACCCTGCCCATGGCGCTCCCGTCAGCCCCGAGCTTTCTGGGTGTGCTGGACAAGTCCTATCCTTGGACATGAGGCGTCCTCAGTTACCACTAATGGGTAAGCACCGCCACCTCACTCTCCCAGCTGACACGGTTTTAATTAGCCAAAGGCAATTAAGCTTTAACCATGGAAGCTCACTAGCAGTCTTGGGAGCTGCCAGCTTAACAGGAGTGGACACCATCCCCACACTGAGATGGTGCCTGAACGAGGGAGCCCAAAGATGCCACCCTGCTGTGTTGGCTCATGTGCACCACCCACCCACTTGCTGTGTGCAGGGGGCTAACTGGCCCTCTATAACGGCAGCTGCCACTTCCCAGGCACCTCTGTGAGCAGGCACTGCTGTCCCCGTTTTACCGATGAGGAAGCACAAGGGGTGTGAGAAGTATCTTGCACAAGGTCACATAGCTACCAAGTGGCCCAGGCAGTCTGACGCCAGAGTCTCTAGTCCGGGTCACTATGATGTAAGTCATTATTTTAAATTAAGTGAAATACCTTGATTTTTTTTTTCAAATGTTCCCAAAGTCTGCAATAACATCATAAAAATCTTTATTTTCCCATTTTCACATTATAGAAAACTTAAAAAAAAAATCCTTCTCCTAACTCTAAAACAAAGCCGTGTGTGCCCTTAAATGTGTGACAATCCTTTCTAAAAAGCAACTGGCACCTCGCTGTAGAAATGGATGGTGGGAACTCCTTGAAGAGGCCTAGCACTCAAGTAGTTAAGGAAATGACAATTTCAACAGATTTCTGCAAAGCTCCTTTATTGACAGCCCAGCAGGTGTTTATTCCATTAAAACACCGAATATTAATGGAGCCCTTGATTTACATTCTAAGCTTGATTTACATGATGGTTTTGTTATGCACCAGACTTTGTCCCCAAGTATTAATTCTGCCAAATATTTCCCAGCCAGTTGCTGCTCCGACTCCCTGAGGAATGAGCAATGATAACACAGCCTGTACCTGTTATTTTGCCAGCAACCCCATTTCATCAATTTATGGCGAGAGGTAACATGGGAAAGTTTAGAAAGGAAAGAGGAAGGTACAAGATTTGAATATTGTCTCTACAGAGATGGAACCATTCCACAGGCGATACCTAATTCTTGCTTGTGGCATTCTCCAGGAAGGCTGTGAAGCATCATTTCCAGAAAACGTTAACAGCGGGACCTGAGTTCCCCATGGGGGTGTTTACTAAGTTGTCCCATGTAAGGGAAGGGTTTCCTGAGAGCACACTAAAGGTTAAGCATTTCATGTAAGTCAGCTCAGCCAACCCCAGACAACCCTAGGAGGTGGGTACCACTATCCTGAGTGCATCTTATAGATGAAGAATCTGAGATGCACAAGTTATTCGTCTAAGGTCATATTCCTGCTAACTGGTGGATTTAGGATTGTCTCTTCAAGGTTGTGATCTCTCCACCAAATTATACTGTCCCTGGCTAATGGAAGGAACACTGGCTAAGTAGTCAGGACTCCCGGGTTTCAGTTCAGCTTGGCCTTGGGCAAATCACTGAGCTCCCTGTATCTGTCTCCCTTGGAAAATAGAGGGCATGTATTTGTTTTAAACCTGTAGGGCTTTTTGCAGCTCAAAGGCTGATCCAGCCAGACATCTCTCCCTGCAAAAAGATCGACCTGAGGTAGCCTAATTTAGGGGACGTAGCACCTGGCCTGCAATCAGGCATTTTGCCAGTCTGATGGGATGCGGCAGGTTAATTCCCACTCCAGGCCTGTCTCCCATCTGTGAAAGGAGGGTTGGACAGGCAGGCTCCAATTCTAACGGTCCACAGTTCTACATCACCGTCAAATCACTCTATAATGTACACATTTATGAAGAGTTTTAAATTAATTGGTTCTCGATTCCTTGAATCTGGTTTTTAAAAGCGCTTACATTAGGCTAGCCTTCTATAAATACGTAAACTATGGAGCAAAAATTTAAAATAAAAAAAAAGAACTCGTTTGCATAAATACTAATTTCTCAGCTATTTTAGGCCAACTTGAATTAGACAGATGTAAATAATCCGGTTTTATTGGAATCATTTCGCCTAGGCAGAGGCCAAGCAGTATAGTGGGAAGGGCACAGGTTTGGTCAATACTCAGATTCCAGCTCTGATGAAAACAGCTGTGCATCCTTGATGACGTTGCTCAAATGGAGCTTCAGGTCTCCTCATCTGTAAAATGAGAATTTCACAGCACCTACCTTGTACAGTTTGAAGGTCTAAACATAGTATATAAAAGTACCTCACAGACAATGGCACATGCAGGCCCTCAACAAATAACTGACCGACCACTGAAAGCAGAGAACTCACATCAATCTAACGCACAACCGAAACCGCTCAAATAGTCGCCTGCAACGCAGGCTCAGAAGGCGGCCACCCGTACCTTGAGCTCTCCATTGACTTCATGCATTAGAATCATCTGGGGAGCTTTAAAACTGCTGATGCCCAGGCCACAGCCTGGAAGAGAACCTTGGAGTGGGACCCATGGGATTCCCACTGTGCAGCCAAGGGTAAGATCCCTGCCTTATAATCCAGCCTTTCTAGGTCCGCTCTCAGAATCCCGCCTCCTGGCCTGAATGCTGGCTCAGAGCCCAGCGGCAGGCCTGGGAGTCATTAGGGCTTGGTGTCTACATTCATTAAGAAACCCGATGGTGTGTGCTGGGGGCAAGGTTACTCTGGCAGGTACAGCAGTCACCAGCTACTGGGAAGCTGTTTGGAAGGCAGAGAAAAGAACTTCAGTGCACTAGGAATCAGCCTAGGGCCCTGGCCTCAGGGAGCTGATCATCCCATCAGCGACAAGAAGCTGGACCACCCCACAGCAACCTGTGCGCCAAGCAAGAAGTGAGGCTGACTGTGCTGAGCAAGGGACAGCGCCAGGAGCTGGAGGGGGAAGGCTGCCAGGAATGTCGGACATGTTACAGGAGGCAGTCGCTTTGAGCTTGGCCCTGATAGACTCTTGTTAGGTTGGACTCTTGTTAGGCGACCCTAGGGGCCAAGGACAGAGAACCTGATTCTGTTCCTAACCTGGGGGGCAGGAGCAATGAAAGCTCAAGCCTGCTCCCAGTTCTCCCCAGGACTCAGGCAGAGGCCTTCTCTTAATATTCACCGCTGTGGTGCATGGCTCTAGGCTCCAACTCTGCACCCAGGACAAGGTCGCTACGGCACTTGAAGCCTGCTGCCCCTGACACTTGTGGGAAGAAATGGTTTAAAACACATTTTCCCAGCCACCCAATTTTCTTTTTTGAGTGGAGAAACGATAGAAAAGGAAACAGTCTCCAGGCAGGAAGTCCTGCGCTGGTAAAATGTTACCACTGGTTCCAATTAACACGCAAGGCTCATCCCAATAGTTTGACTTTATTCAATCAATACAACATGATCTCAGTGCTAAGCCGCCTCAATAGGGCCATGTCTCTGGAGGTGGTTTTGAGCCATTAGCTAATTGTATTAACTTTCTGGGTAGCTTAGATGATGGTGGAACAGAGGGACCAGATCTGCCTGTCACAAACCTCTCAGGGAACCAGCCAGTCACACCTGTGAGGGTCTTACAGATCTAGTTCCATTTTCTCACGTCACAGATGGGGAAACTGAAGCCCCAGCAGGGGAGGGTCCAAGTCACCAGTCAGTCGGTGGCAGTCAGGTGTCCTGATTCTTCTCCCCAGACCCTCAGCCCAGCTTCTTAATGGAGGAGAGCTGGACTGAAGGCAAGAGGCCCATGGTCAGACTTCCGGAGCCAGAAGGGCCTCAGCCGTCGGCCACTCCCATCCTACACGTGGGAAACTCCACTGAGAGAAGGGAAGTGACTCGCCTGAGGGCCCAGATGGCAGCTTGGCTCCTTCTTGCCACTCTACCTCGAAACAGAAGCTTCCACAATGGAATATCAAAGGAATGGCATGTGGCAGCTGGCCAGTGCAGACAAAGGGGTCAAGTTAGCAACTTTAAATACAAATAGTCCAAACAAATGACTGAGTAACAACTGGTTTTCCTAACTTAGTCTCACCTTCCAGGAGCCGTCCTGTTTCTGGAGAGGACCAGCCCCAGAAAGCAGTATAAGAAATGCAGCATTAGAACGAACACCAAGGCTGCAAGATGGAGTGGGACAGGCCTGGGGTGGGGGTGGGGGCGTTCAGACAACCTGCACTTGGCTCAGCAATTCCAGGACTCCCTCTCTGGTGAGGAAGACCACCTCTCCGGTGTTCTGGCACCAAACCTCAAAGTGTGCAGGGTTGTCCAGGGCCCTTCTGCCCACAATGATCACAAAGGGGTAGCCGAACTTGTTGGCATCCTTCAGTCTGTTTCCGATGGTCAGATGGGTCCTGTCGTCCAGCAGGACCTCCCCGCGGAGTTGCGGCACTGCTTCTGTGATGTGGTCATACAGGTGCCCCGTGAGCTCTGTGGCCTCCTCCTCCTTACTGCCCTTCTTGGGAGGGATGAGACAGACTTGGTAAGGGGCCAGGAGGCCGGGCCAGCGGATGCAGTCTTCTGTAGAGAGAACTTCAATGGCAGCAGCCAAGATCCGTGTCACACCCAAGCCATAACACCCCATTTCAGCTAGGGATGGTCTGCCGTGGACATTGGTGAACTGGGAATTGAAAATGGAGGAGTACTTGGTGCCAAGGTAAAACGTGTGCCCCACCTCGATGCCTTTTGTTTCGGTCAGTGGTCCCTGGCAAGCAGGGCAGTTTGTCTGTGCCGAGCCCAGAGTCTCCATGTTGGCTGCGAAGTTGCAGCTGGGACAGATTGCAAGCCGGTCCTCCCCGACGTCCACCGGCAGCTGGAACTCGTGAGACATGGTGCCCCCGATGCTGCCCACGTCTGCCTGGACCTTGACACAGTGCAGCCCCAGCCTGTGGAACAGGCTGTCGTAGGCCCCACACACCAGGTGGTAGGTCTGCCGGGCGGCCTCGGGGGAGCAGTCAAAGGTGTACATGTCCTTCATGTAAAATTCTCGGCCACGGAGAAGACCAAAGCGGGGCCTGGGCTCATCCCGAAACTTCCTCGTCACCTGGTACAGCAGGAACGGGAGCTGCTTGTAGGACAGTGTCTTCTGGGAGGCAACCAGGGCTGTAATGGCCTCCTCGTGAGTTGGTCCTAGGCAGTATTCCTTGCCGTGTCTGTCTCTCAGTCTCAGCAGCTCCTTGCCCATCAAGTCCCACCGGTTGGTGGCTCGCCAGAGCTCTGCTGGGCTGAGGCTGGGCATGTTGACCTTCTGCCCCCCAATGGCCTGCATCTCCTGGTCTATCAGCCGCACGAGCTTCTCCATGGCTCGGACAGTGTAAGGCAGGAGGTGGTAACAGCCGGAGCTTGCCGGGTAGATCAGGCCCACCTGCAGCATCAGCCGCTGGCTCTTACAGGTCAGGTCGCCAGATCTGCCCTCGAGAGAGAGCACCTGGTCTTCCCGAAGGTTCTGGGGCTGGAACATGCGGGACAGCACCAAGCGCTCCCCTCTCCCCGGGGTGCGGTGGTGAAACCTGTGAGGGACGTACCCAGAGAGCTGGTGGCTGCAGGTGGCCAGGGCGGGCAGCGCGCTGCATCTTGTCAGCAGCCCTTCCATGATACCCGGCACAGGGAGGCTCTTGTGTCTGAAGAAAAACGAGCTGTGCAGAACTAAGTGTTAACTGTGATCGACACCATGAAGGAGCCAGCACAGGCTGGTCTCCAACAGGCTTCGATGGCAGCTAATGATTTTGCAGATGCAAATCCTTTCTTTTCTGATATCCTAACAGATCCAAGTACGACTTCTCTCACCTCTTACCGCTGTTTAACAAAAATCAGTATTTTCCCATTTATAAAAATACAACAGCATAGTGTGGAGACACCAACGCATGATGACCCCACAGGCTCGGGCTTCCCACCGACTGCACCCTGTGTAGCTTGAGACATATGACTTAACCCCTCTGTGCTGTTTCTTCCTCCATAAAATGCTATTACAGCAGGACCCACCATGTAGATTTATTGTGGGAGTTCAGAGAAAAGTTATAAAACGTTATCAGAACAGTATCTGGCACATTCTGTGAGCTGAATCCATGTTTGCTAGGAAAAACAGAAACAAATAAAAAAGGAAATCAACTACAATCTCTCGGCCCAGAGACAATCGCTGCTGATGATCCCTTGTCTCTTTTGCCAACCTTGTCTGTCCACGTACCCCACCCCACCCACGTTTTCAATGTCCTTAAATGCTGTGTGCCTCATCCCCCCTCACAGCACACAGTACCTGGCACGACCAGATGCTCATGACTCCTAGTCAACATCTCCATTCTGTATGTGCCTCTTAAGCTTCAGACCTACCCATCCGACTGCCTCCTGGAGAACACCCCAGAAGGAGCTCAGCATCTTCCCCTCAAACCCGCTCCCCCTCCAGTGCTGCCTATCACTCTGAATGGCACTACAAGCCACCCTTTGTCCAGACCAGAAACCCGGGTTCATCCATGCTGAGCTCACCCTGCCATGCACCACCTTCACGAACCCACTGGCCCCGGCATTCCTACCTCTTCACTTGCTGCTGACTCTGTCCCTTCTCTCCACCTCCACAGCCTCTACCCAGGTCTAGGCCACAATCATCTTTCACCTGGGCTATTGCAACAGCCTCCTCACTTGCACTCCTAGCTTCCAGGCCCACCCCATTCTCCACGCTGCAGCCACAGGCAATACTTCCAAGACACACTTGACAACAGCTGCGGTCCCTGCTGGCCTCCTCTCACCATTACCCTCTCCGGCTTCAGCAAGGTCACTATTAAAACACACTGTCCCCTTTGCATAGAATGCACCTCTCCCCTTCACATACCAACATCTACTCATCCTCCAGGCCTCAGGATTGCCACCCTGTCCTCTAGGAGGCCTTCCTCGTCCCACACCCCATACTCCAAAGACCAGCTTTCCTGCAGCAGCCCCTATCAAATACCAATCATTCTTTGGAGTTACTGCTCATTTGGCTGCAGGTCTTCCCCCAAGCACTCAGCTCTGCATAGGCAAGGACTAGATCTAACTTGCTCATCACTCTGCATGTAGCAGAGGCTTACTACACATTGTCTCATGAATGAGCATGATGCTTTCAGTATGATTTTATAAAATATTCACACATTCCTAAGGGCAGTACAACATTCCACTGATTGACTAGATTAAAAACGATTCTCCAGAGAGCTGTCAATTTTCTGCTATACGTAATCTACAATAAATTTTCAGGAGATTTTCAGGAATGGAATTACTGAGTCAAAGGGTATAAACTCTTTCATGGTTCTTAATTTATCCTGCCAGACTTTGTAAGCACCTCAAATCTTCAGCATATCGCATGGGGGTGCTCCCCGGCAGTACACTGAGAATGGGTTACTGACTCCTCTCAGTTCTAGGAAGCTGGAATCCCCCAGGTGGCTCCCGCCAGCTTCCAGTAGCCTCACAGCCTCCAGCTGGTCCCCTCCAACCTCAAGCAGCGTCAGCCCTTTCTCCAGGGCACTGTACAAATATAATTATTTCCTATGTGGCCTGTGACCTGAAAAAGGGTGGAAGGCACAGCCACAGAGCCCTGATGTGACTGCGTGGAAAAGTGCAGGTTCACATTTGGTGCCATTACTTAAGGTCCCACCTCAGGCCCATGGCCCAGGCCAGAAACTCCTTCATCCTTGACTCCTCCTAAAACGAATAAGTTTGTCTCCAAGATTTCTCTCAGGTCCACCCTATCCTTTCTGTCCCTTACCTTCTCCACTTGGGTTGAAAAGCTCCATTACAGCAGCCCAGTGGTTCTGAAATTTAACCAAGCATCAGAATCGCCCAGAGGGCTTAACACACTGACTGCGGGGCCTTACCCTCAGAGTTTCTGATTCAGTAGGTCTGAGTGTGGGCAGAAAACTTGTATTTCTAAAAAGTTCCCAGTCACAACGACCCGAGGCAACAAGGGAAGTCCTGCACTCATTTCACAACGTTAAGGAAACAGACTAGGAGACGAGTGTTATCCAAGAGTTTGTGATTGAGACCCCTCCCCAATACCAGGACAGGATGTACATGGGAAAACGGACACCAGGGTCCTCGGTCTCTGCGCCCAGAACCAAGCCCTCCTTCACGCCGCAGTCTCCCGCCAGCCCCTCAGCCCTCACTGTCACCCACACTCACCGACTACAGCGCCAGCCAACGCCAACCGCGCTCCGACTTCCGCGTCGGACCAGTGCGCTTGCGCCAGGGGTGTGCCCGCAACAAGCCCCGCCCATTGCCCTCCCTGCCAATCACAAAGCCGCACTCACTGGGACTGGCCCCACCCCTCTCTACACGCAAGTGAGAGGTTTGCCGGAAACAGCCAAGAAGAGAGAACGTGATCATAGATTGGTCTGGCAGCCTTGAGTAAATCACCGTCCCGGAAGTGCCCTCTAGGATTTAGGGAGGTTTAACTCTATGATCAAGGCCGATCTCCTGGGTTTTGAAGCTGGTGTTCCCTCTCACTGCCAGGGCCCGGCCCACTCTTCAATAGGTAAATAGCTGGTGATAGGGTAACTATGACAACGATAGGCAATGTCGTTTAGAATCTACCCTATGATTTTACAGGCTTTCAATTTAAATAAATTTTAAAAATTTAAACAGTTGAAATAGGGCACCTTTCTTTAGTCTTTAAGACACTAAATCAAACTTTAATTCACAAAATATTTTTTTGAGCAGCTACTACTACCAGCTCCTTGTAGATAGTCAGATGGTGAACAAAATAGACAAAGTTCCTTAGATTTAGCGTAGCTTACATTCTAGTCAATAAACCAATACAGTGAAATTTAAAGGGAGGCCAAAGATCAAGGTAAATGATATTTTAATGCAATTAAAAATTTTTAAATAAAAAATAAAATCATACAAAAACTCCATGGTGAACAAATTAATCAAAATTTTATATAGGGGGTGGGTAGGTATAGCTCAATGGTAGAGTGAATGCTTAGCATGCAAGCATGCATGAGGTCCTGGGTTCAATCCCCAGTACCTCCATTAATTAATTAATTAATTAATTTAAAAATTAAAAAAATTTTATATAGACAGGATCTATTAAACAGTGTTAAATGCTATGGAGAAAAATTAATTAGGGAAAGGATGGGGTTGGAGGTCAAGTGGTTGCCATTTAAAATAGAAGGATCAGGTAAAACCTGGTGGAGAAGGTGACATTTTAGCAAAGACCAGAAAGATATGAGAGAGCCTTGAGGGAAGAATGTTCCAGACACAGAGAACAACAAATGGGAGTGCCCTGAGGTGGGAGCTGCATATCATATAACTCTACCTAACTGATAACATCCATAGTTTATGCAGCACCTAAAGTGTACCAAACCCAGTGCAAGACACTGGGGATTCAGATACTGACCCCAAGAGGCTCTCAGCCTTGCAGGATCTGCCAGGAACAACACTGTGTGATCAGCGATGTACTGGAGGCTGAGAACAGTCCTGTGGGAGTGTAGGGAAGGAGGGTTTCCCCAAGGAGGAAGCTGATCCTGAAGGATGAGTGGGGTTTCAGCACAAGAATGGCAGGGGGAGTGGGGTGGAATGTCCAGGACACTCACAGACATAAAATTAGGAAGCAATGAGCCTGTGTGTGGGAACCATGGGGTGTAGTAGGATTTACATCTTGATTTCCCACAGCTCCCAAAACAGTGCCTGACATACAGGCCAAAGCAGCAGTTCTCAACCTTGACTGCACTAGGAATCATCATATGCGCCCCCTCCTCCAGCCCCAGCTTCGAGATGCTGGTCATTGATCTGGGGTGGGGCTGGGCATCAGCACTTTGTAGTCCCTCAGTGATTCTATCGTGCAGCCTGGGCTAGATTTGCTGAGCTGGAGGAAGGGCACCAGGCAACCTGGTGGGAAGCGGGGGGATGATAGATGCATGTCATCATCATCCCAGTCCTACAGTTGAGAGAAATACAGCTTGATGGGCCCCACAAGGGGCATCCGCTCATCAGCTGGAAGGCCAGGCAGACCTGGGCTGGACTGGAGCCCTTTTGCTCTAAGAACATCGCTCGGCCTCTGCAGCCCAGCACTGTGGTTGGGGCTTTCTCCGAAGAGTGCAATCCCAAAGGTTTTACTGGGGCAATAGTCTCCATGCTTCCTCTCTAGGGGCAGGACGTGAATAATCATCAATGTATTTCGGGATCCAAAGTAGCCCTTACATTTCTCCCTGCTCTCCCTGCACGTTATTACATCCCTTCCAATCCTGGAAAAGCCAGGCATCCGTCCTCTGCACCCTGAGGTGTTAATTATTTCTCAATTAGCAGTTCCTGGCTGTAGAGCAGAGTGGTGTGGAGAGGCCTAATGACTTGCCATGTTTATATACCCCCACATCTTCAGAGCACTTTACCAATGGTAACTAATTAATGCTCACAACCCCCTTGGGAGGCAGGCCGAGAGCTGCTGCCTTTTACTGCGAATTTGCAGGAGGCTCTGCAGCCAGGAGCTGCAGGGTCTGCTCAAAGCAGCCATGGTCAGGGTAGATTTGCTCCCCATTGAGAAAGTCCAGGGTGGTGGAGACCAGAATATAGCCCTATTGCTGCTACCAACTTCTTGAGTGACATTTCAATCAATTAATTGATCAGTCATTTATTGGGTGCCTTGTTTTAGAGTTCATTCAAGGTTAAAACCTCACAAGTTTCCTAGAATAGAAAAAGAAAACTTCATTCATTCATTCACTCATTCATTCATTCATTATCATCTGCAACAAAGCAAAAGCAAAGCACCCCACCCTTGCCTTGGCACCCAGTCCCCCGGACTCACTATGCTCTTGGTGGTTTCCACCGGCCACTGGCCAGACTGGGAGTCCCTTGAGGGCAGGCACAGGTCTGGCTCTTTCCTGGATCCTCAGCCCTAAGCAGAGGGCCTGGCCCAGTCGAGGCTCAGCTAAAGGTTTTGCTTTTTGTTTGTTTTAATATATCAATCAATAAATGAATGGATGGTTTGTCTCTCTTTCTGGTCAGAATGCCTCTGAGGACACGTTGAGTCATCCCTGTACCCAGAACCCATGGTCTGGCACAGAGAGGGGCTCCTAGTGTGTGTTGAATGAATAGTGGAGGCTGAGGTCATGGTGAACTCCCTGACCCTAACTTACTCATAACCTCCTAGAGAGGCCATCTCTCAAAGTGCTGGTCCCAGCAGCCTGTGGTAAGAAGCTGTGCAGAGGGGAGAGCAAGATGCCAAGTGAGCAGCATTACAAGGAAGGAGTGGGATCAGGGAGGGCTTCTAGGAGGAGGGGACATGAAATTGAGTGGGTATAGCTCTGTGGTAGAGCACATGCTTAGCATGCATGAGGTCCTGGGTTCAATCTCCAGTACCTCCATTAAAAAAAAAGAAAGATTACGAGGAGATTTCTAGGCTAAAAATGGAGAAGGGAAAGACATTCTAGTCAGAAAGGCAGTAAGTCACACTGGCTATAAGGAAGACTTCAAGACAGTTATGGCTGGAGCACAGAGCACACCCAGGCATCTGGGGAGCACAGCTGGAAAGGCAGCGGGTGCCAGTGTGCCAGGGTTAGCTGGCTTAGCCCCAAACAGCTCCTTCTCTGAGAAAAATCCCTGGACATTTTACATTCCAGTCTTCAGCATATATGTGTTATAATTTGAAAATAAGTGTAATTGTCACTGCAGGAAGATGGCTGCCTCCTCTGCTGAGGGCACTGGCCAGTGTGAGAGCAGGCCTGTGGGCAATGGAAGGCTTTTACCCCAGGGAAGGACACGGCCAATTTCCCTGGTGTGTCTTCGCCTGAGTGAGGTGTGAGCTGAGACTGGAGGAAGGGGATGGGGAGAGAGGCCGGATGGGAGACTCCTGCAAGGGCTCAGAGTTGGGCAGTGAGTGGGAGAGGAGAGGACAGACTCCAGAGAACCATTGAGATAGTCTGCCCATTGGACTCCTGAGCCGACCTCTTAACCTGTTAGTCCAGCCCGGCCCAGACACTGGACTGGAGGGAAAGGGGGCCTTGCCTCAGAGTCCTGCCCAGCCAATTCCCAGCTCTGCAACCTTGGGCCAGTTACTTCCTTGCTTCCTCATCAGTAACACGGAACTTGTAACACACCACATGGGGCTGCTGTAAAGGGTCTGCGAGAGATGTAACCAAAGCATTGGCTCACCCTTCAACCCATTCCGACTCTGGGGACCCCAGGACTGCCCTCGCTCACCACAAGGAAACAACCAACCAGCATTCTGTTGCAGCCTCTGTTTCCTACACACTCCCCACTCCAGCCACTGTGTGGGATGCCACTACCCTTTGGTCTTCAGGGCCCTCTTCCCTGGGGCCCAGAGTGCCCACTGGTTCAGTTGTTCAGTGCTCAATCTAGGATGATTAGAGCCCAGAGAGGGCTGGGAAGGTGGACCTCTTTTTTAAATCAAGATTCCTCAGAATTGAAGAGTGTGGCACCGATCATCATCACCATCACCACTGTTCACATCTGTAGAGCCCTTGCTGTGTGCCGGGGAACAGTGTTAAACATTTTACACACATGTCTGATGAAATCCTTGCAATAAAACCCCATGAGGTAAAATATCACTGTTATGTCCATTTTACAGATGAGGCAACCAAGGCTAGGAAAAAGTTACCTTGTGCATGGTCAACACAACTAGTAACAGGGGCAGAAAAGATTCATCTCCAGGTCTGTTTGATTCCCAGCCTGATCTCCCCACTGGGAGCCTCCAATGGCAACTTTTTTGTATCAAACATACAACCAAAGTTGTGGGAGCTGTCACCCAAAGAGACCCTTTCTGTGTGTTGGGGTCCCTTCTGCTGGAGGCCTGCTTTCCAGGGGCTACCTCAATGGCATCTTCTTGAGGAACCCTTCCTGGAAGCCCCCACTAGCAAGGCCTGCCCTTATCTTGAGACCCCTCCGAATTCTGTCTGGGTCTCTCCTCTGGCCATTTCTCTCTCCCAGGTGTGTCACAGCTGAGTGTGTACAAGCGGCAGGGCAAACAGACCTGAGTACAAATCCTTGCTTTGTCACCCACTGAGGATGTGCCTGTGGGTGAGATACTCGACCGCCCTGAGGCTCGGATGCCTCATCCTGAAGATGGTAGTGACATCTTCCCTGTGAAGTTGTTATGAAGATACCAAGGAGTTAGCCCAGGTCAACGGCTTAGCCTGGTGTCCGGCACACAGTCAGGGTTCAAAAATGTTTGCTATCATTACTATTATTTTTAATGATGAAAGTGCCCGGCTGGCACAGTGCCTGGCACACAGTCGGTGATCAACCACATGCAAAATGTCAGTCTCCTCACCGCAGTAGAGACTTTGAGCTCCCAGAGCAGGGAAGGCCCATGTCCCATTCATCTCTAGTCCTGCTGTAGTAAATCTGCTCACTATGTAGAAAAGTTTTGCACATAGTAAATCTCAATTTGTTTGCACATTGTAATTCTCAGTACATATTTGCTGAATTAATGTCTTTCTGAAGAATTCCCTCCATTCATAAGAAAGGCTTGCTAAACTGCAACAAAACAAAATCTCAGCAATAGCTGATCTGCCAAACACTCTCTTTTGAGCTTCTGCTTTGGGTTTGCTCTGAAGAGCACTGGCATACCCAGAAGCAGCCTGGGGCACAGTGTAAATGCCCCAGGACAGAGGGAATGACATGTCTGTGAATTCCAGGTGTGACTGGAGCAGTTCATCTGGTCACTCTCACCTGGAAGGATGATGGCAATCTAGTTCCTTCCAACAAGCCTTTGCATTTACTGACTGTGTGACCTGGGGCCAGGGACTTACTTGACCTTTCTGGTCTTCAGCTGCCCTACAGTGGGGTCGGTAATCTCAAAATGCTATGAAGAGCAAGCAAACATTACGAAACAACTTTGTAAACTGAAAGTTCTGTGTTAATATTAACAATGGAAATATATTCAGATCATTCTTTTGTAAGATTAAGTGTGTAATGAGAGGATGACTTGTAAGTAATTAAATGAGATTATGTATGTAAAGCATTTGAAGGGCACCAGGTACCTAGCACTCAATATAGGATGAACTATTGTTAATCCTCCAGTTCGGGCTCCCGCCTGCTGCTCCACTTCCTGGTGGCTCTTCCTGGCCAAGTCCACGTGGCTCACTCCACCTCCTTCATGTCTTTGCCCGAATGTCACCTTCATAGGACTTCCTGACACCCTAAGTTTCACCACAGTCCACACCCCTACACCACAGCACTCCTGATACCCTCTCTCCCTACTTTCTTTTCTCCATAGCATTTAGCACCATTTAACATATTAAATATCTAGTTTTTGGTTTATTGTGTTATGTTACCTCAACCAACTCCTGACTCCACCCCAGTAGAATGTAAGCTCCATCCAGGAGGGCAAGGGTCTTTGTTTGTTTTGTTCACTGTGGCATCGCCAGTGCCTATCCTAAGGGGCACCAAACTTTTTCTGCACAGGGACAGTCAATATTTTATGCTCTGCATTCCATATGGTCTCTGTCACAACTACTCAATCTGTTGTTGTAACATGAAAACAGCCATAAAAATATGTAAACAAGTGACCATGGCTGTGTTCCAATAAAACTTTATTTACCAAAACAGGCAGTGGGCCTAATTTGGGCTGTGGACCATAGTTTGCCAACCCCTGGCCTAGATCATTGTCTGGTACATTGTAAATGCTCAATAAATATTTGTTGAATGAATTAATTAGTGAATAAATGAATGAATGAGCACCTGGTACATTGCCTGGTGCACAGCTGGTACTCAATAAATGCTTATTCCTTTCTATTTTATATGTAATAAATACAAGGTAGGCCCTGATGTATTGTGTTAGAGGCATAAACAAGGTCCCATGGAAGTACTGGAAGGGGGCAAAGTCCTCCTCTTGGGATGAGGGAGGACTTCAAGGGTGTCTAAAGCCGGCCTCCTTGAGAGGCAGACCTCAAAGCAAGGATTCAAGGGCAAGCAGTTTATTTTGGAGGCGATCTCAGGAAACACTAGTAGGAGAGTAGGGAAGTGAGAGAGAGAAGGGGCCGGAAATGAATAGAAGGTGTGATAATGAATGAGCAGATTCCTACTATAGGCCACTGGACCTCAGTCTCACATTCCTCTGAATTATCCTACACCCCCACCCCACCCCTGCTTATGAGGCTTGGGTATTTATCCTCCAATTTCCACTTCCCCTTGGTTGAAGTCTACTCCTGAGGGCGTCAACTACCCAGTGCTTCCAGCCAGGTGGAGAGTGGCAGGTGCTTGCAGCAGGATGACCTTAGCAGGTACCCAGTGGGTGAAGGGAGAGGGGACATGGCGGGCATGGAGGTGATACTTGAGCTGGCCTTGCAAGATAAGCACACACCGTCTTGTCTGAGATACTGTTTTCAGGTCTCTGATGCCCACAGCTAAGCCTAATCCTAACAGGGATGGTCACTAATAGCTGTTCCAGCAGACAGACAGAGAGCATCTTCTGTCCCTTGCATCTAGTTGGGAAACTCTCCGGAAAGGACGCTGATTGGCCCAACCTGGGTCATATGTCAGCATCTGCAGTCAGGGGGCAGGGTATTATGATTGGCAGCCCTCTGCCACCGCTCGGACTAGGGAAGGAGCATAGAAGAGGTGCCATTCCCCACAGGGAGAGGTGCTGGGCAGATGGAAGCAATAGCTCACCACCACAGTAAGGGTTCTTCTGTTTGTTTCTTTTACTTTGTGGGTGACAAGTAAAATTCACAGTGGAGCTGCAGTTTAATGAAACAGTTTACATGCCAAAATAGAACAAGCCCCATCACAAAGCTCTTAACTGGTTTGGAAACAAAAAAATGAAAAGTGCATTCAGATCTTCTAAGCGTGCAGTTTATAGAGCAACATACGTGAAAGAAGAGAAAGTAATCTAAACCCCAAATAGTTAAAAAGCCATTCACTACTACTCTTTAGCCTGCTAGCCACTCAGGGCAGTGGAAGGACCCTGGGAAAGTTATTTAACCTCTCTGAGCCTCAGTTTCCTCAACTGTAAAATGGAGACAATGCTGATACATAGCTCCTGGGCTTGTGAAGATTAAAGAGAGTGAGGTGTTTGAAACATGGGCCATGGGGACTGGCCCATGGCGAGTTCTCAGTAAATAGTTTTGATGATGATAATGATGATGATGATATTCTTTGACTTCCCTGTGGAATCCTGCCTGCTCAAATTGTTCTTCTGTGGCCACCTAGAGGCCGGCTGGAACTTTTCCCAAGCTCCACGGGAGTTTTTGCTCACCACTGTCTCTCCAAGCACAACCCCCACCTCCACTCCCCCTCATCTCCAAACTAGGGGAGGTCATATTCTAAACAGACCTGGGGGGATAGGAAAGGTGCTCCATGTAGGTGGAACAGGGTAAGGAGGGGCAAGAAGCAAGAAGTGGGGATGTGCAGTAAAGATGTGCAGCCCGGAGTGGCTGCCCATGGGAAGAGCGGGGGCAGGAGGGATCTGGCTGTGTCCCTAACCCCATCAGCAAGACTTGCCAGTGATTTCAGCCCCCTGGAGCCAGAGCCAGAGCTGGGGAGGGTTTATTGCTGGAAGCATGCCCACGATGCCGGGGATCTGTTTCCATCTGCTCATTTTACTGCTGAGTTGTAAAGTGCTAAATGTCATTATCCTCCCCTTCCTTAAACAAGAAAAAAAGTTAACAGCCTGAGAAAAGGAGATATTTCACTTCATTTGGCATCCAGCCACCATCATCCACACAGGGTGCTCCCCTGGGGCCTGATTAGGGACGGGGAGAAGCCCTGTTCTGTTCAGCTTTCAGCTGCTGGCACTCACTCTGTGCAGGCTCCAGGCTGGGCCCCGGCAGAGCTCAGCCTGGCTGCAGGCAGAGTAGCCAGCCATCCTCTGAATACTCGAACGCTGTAATAGGTGCCATGACAGAAAAAGAGAATGAGGGCCAAAGTGACTTATTCAAGGTCACTCTGCTTATTGGGGTCTGCTCTGTGTGGCGAAGGTGAACTTGAGTCGACATAGAAATCATATAAAAGAACGTTTCAATTTAATAGAAAGACAAACTCAGAAGACTTAGACTGCTAAAAAATGGATGGATTCCTTCAATAGGTAGTGAGCTTCCTGTCTGCCTGAGGCATGCAAGTGGTTTAGATACTCCTTTCAGAAGACTCACTGTGGAGAGGAGTTCTGACTTAGATGGAGAGGCTGGAAGAGGTGAAGACTAAGCGTCTTTTCAATACTGAAATTCTACAAACCGAAAACTGAAAAATCTCACTTGTTTTCATGATCTTTAACATGCCTTGCTCATGCTGGCCAAACAGGAGTTTCTAACTAACTGATGTTGGCTTCTAGACACAGAGGAAGGAATAGGCAGGCAGCACAAGGTGTGATTCATCTTCATCACTCTGATTATGGGGTCATTAGGGCTTTTTACACAGCAGTGCTCCCCTAAGGAACTACTGCTGCGTAGCTGTGTGACAGACATTGTCCCCCCAGCCGCCCAGTAGGCAGGGGTATTCCACAGGACTCAAAGCTGGAATTAAACAACAATCACCCAGCCCCTAGCCTTCCCCTACCATGGTCCTGGGGGACTGCCTGGCCTGGCCTCAGCAGCGGTTTGCTGAAGAGGAGTGGCCAAGGCCAGGTCCCAAGCCCCAGGGACAGCCATTTTCTCCTCCCCACCGGGCTGGGGAAAGGCCACTAACACAGTGTGAGAGTGACTGCTGTAGAGGGTGGGGTAGCCAGCTCTGAGAGCTAACACCTCCAGAACTCCCCATTGGGCTTCCCAAGTCCCTACTGTCCCCACGAGGCCCTGCATAACCCGCTCTGCATGCTCTAGCCTGGGAGCTCCCTGAAGGCGAAGGGCAGGGTTATTTCCTTCTCCATGGTAGCCCCACAGCTTGGCACTAAGCTTGGCACTCGGCTGGGGCTCAATAAATGTTTGTTGAGTGAGTGACTGAAAGGCCTATGGCCCTCCTGGAGTTGGCAGAAGTAAACTTGGCAAAGGAGAAGTAATCTCTATCCAAAAGCGCAGAGAACACTGACCCAAGAGTCTGGAGGTGGGGTTCAAGTTCGTAACTGTCATCGATTCATTGCTTGACCTTGGCCAAGTCCCTCTCTTGTCTCAGTTTCCCTACCTGGGCCTCAGTGTCCCAGCTGCAAAACTGGGGACTTGACCTAAGGCTGGAGAGGAGGTGGAAAGAAAGCGCATGCTTTCTGGTTGAGGGCTCTGCTGCAAAGGCCCCTGGATGGCAGACCTGGCCCCACCCTCAGCCCTTGGGGACCTGGTGATGGAGTCACCTGCTTGGGACTGAGGCAGCCATGCCCCTGCTTTGAGTTCCCTCAGTTCAACAACCAAAACTGAGTCTGCCTGTGTGCCAAGCTCTGTGCAGTATCATGGGGCTGAATCAGATGTGGTCTCTGTTGAAAAGAACCAGAGTTGGGTGGGGACAACAGACATGCTGACATCATTATGATACAAGGACAAGGGACTACATGCAACGTGGTGAGACACAATGCCCCAAGAGGGACCTGTGCACAAAACAAAGTGATTAATGACTGCTGGAGATTTGGCAAGTCTTTCTGGAGGAAGCACCTTTGAGCTGAGCACTTGGGATAGAAATTATAGGAAAAAAGCCAGCAGAGGAACAGGATGCACAAAGGCACAGAGGTAAGGCGGTTTGGGAGCACAGAGACTAGTACACTGGGGGCAAGAAGCGGGGTCGTGCTGTGTTGGTGATCACAGGCCCAACTCCAGACTACCCGTGACACATCTCCCAGGAAGCGCTGTGTCCCAGGAGGCTGCACACAATGGGGCAGGTCTGGTTCAAATCCTGGCTTTTCCCATGCTTATCTGTGACCTCATTCAGTGTCTCAGTGTCCGCACCTATAAAATGAGGATCACGATGCCGACTCTTCAGCACTGGTGAGAATATTGAATGAGTTTCCATGTATGAAGTGCCTTGCACATGGGAGGCAGTCCTGGAAATGGGGTTTCCTTTCTCTTTTCAGCTCCTGGCCAGCATGCAGAAACCCCCGAGAGAAGCTCTAGTGGGTGGTGGTTAGTCGTTCATACAATTAATGTGAATGAGATTATCAGAAAGAAAGTTTATTGAAAAGGTCTGGCAGGAGTAGGAGGCAATGGAAGGGGAATTGCATGACTCTGAGGGCAGGAAAAGCAAGGAAGGAAAGAAACTGGGAAGCCTGGGGAAGGGACAAACATCAACAACTTTCCAACTTCGCCAGCAAACCACATTGAATTCAGTTTGTCTGGGAAAGCAGAAGAAAGAGATGGATTCCTGTCCTCAGGGAGGTCACAGGTCACAGTCACGGGTGGAGAAGGGATGGGGGAGAAGCGGACAGGGCCGTGTATGCTGCGTGCTGTCCAGTCACCTCCTGGCTTCTGCTGGAATGGAGATGAGAGGAAGGAAGGAGGCAGAGATCACACCCAAAGTGATGAGCCATGATGAGCTGTAAGGTGGAATTCAGGGGCCTAAGGGTGGTATCACTGACCAGGTTTCACAGGTGCCTGGAATACCAGCATTATCCCAGTGGATGTCAGCGTGCTCCAGGTGACAGGTGACACACAAACCCTTAATACATAAACACTTAATGCTTTAGTGTTTCCAGTTTATTAGCATTTTTCCAAACCTGAAAAGTGCTGAAAATTGGAGGGACGGGGGAGGGAGGCTAGGAAGTGTGACTCTGAGCAAGCCACTTTCATTCCACCGCTCTCAGCTTCTCCATGTGCACAGTGAGGGATTGGAGTGCGTGATCTCCAAGGACTGCACTTCTCAGTCTGTTCTCCATCTGTCACTTGGGACATGAGAAGTGATGCAGGGAAGCTGGCCTACCCCTAGTACAGTCTGAGCATCAGGAAAATGAGCAAAGCAGTGAGTATAACTCTTAAAAAAAAAAAGGTCGGGGGAGGAGAGTGCAAAATAAACCACAAACCATTACTGCAGCAAGGAGTCTTGCCATTGCGGTTATGTACAACCAGCATTCCTGCAGTCTGGAAAGAACTTAATCTGGAGTTTCAGGTTAAGTTCGCTCTTGTAAGTAGGGCCACAAGAATCCAGCTTGGCCATTCTAAGATTTGCTGGCAATCAAAGCCTAAGTCTTTGACAATAAAATCCCACATCTAAAATTCTATAACTACGATTCCAAGGGTGTAAAATGCCAAGATTTTCTTCATTCTCTTGTAGGTTTGAGACTGGCTGCAGGTGACACTTCCTGCTGGGTGGGGCCTCTAGGTTCTGCCAAGAACAGGGAAGTCAAGCAAAGTTTCTATTGATAGGCTTTATTTAAGGGAGTCTGGGGGCCTTTCAGTCTAAGCTGACCGAGGATGAGGCCTGCTGGAAGTGCTAGAGAGGCAGGAAAGGGCCCTGAGCAGCCAGGTGTAGACCACCGCCCTGCCCTTACCTGCTCACTGATGGCTGTGCCCTCTGCTCTAGCCACAGCTTCTTCGGCTGCAGGACCTGACACCTACTCCACTCAACTTAAGTAAAGGGAGTCTTATGGTAAGGATGGAGAATGACTCACGGGAATCCAAAGACGGGCACTCGAGGACTAGAAAGTCGCCAAAATGGAGCCAATTATCTTCTGTATCTTCTGAGAGACTCGCAGCCATCTTGTTTTTTCTGCGTATTTGCACAATTTAGTCCTTCAATTTGGCAGTTTCCCAGTGGCCCCTCGCGTCTGCCTCCAGCCTCCCTTGCTCTCCTGAATCAGGCCCTTTCGCCTCTGTGATGACGTCAAACCGCCCCAATGTCTCAACTTCCCGGTTCCAATTCTCGAATCTGATTGGCTCCACCTACCTGCCAGCCTATGGCAGCGAGAGCCGGTTTCCAGCTCCCAGACCAGGTCCAATCATTTGTGGGCGGGGCCCCGACGGGGCGGGGCCTCAGAAGGAGTAGGCACGGAGGCCCCGCTGCGGGCCTGTGCTTTCGCCCTTGCGCTCCATGGTCTCGAAGAGCAGCCGCACCAGCGCTGGCCGTCCCTGAGCCACCAAGGCCCGGGCCAGGCCCAGCACCTCGCCCGTGTGGCCGCGCCACACGCGCTGCAGCTCCTGGCGCAGGCGCGCCGCCGGGTACTTGTCCTGGGCACGGCGCAGCCACGCGTCCACCTCGTGGCCCAGCTCGGCGTCGCTGAGCTGCGCCTGGCTCCACTGCGCCAGCAGCGCCTCGAGCAGGCAGCCGAAGCCGTCGGTGTGGCTGGAGCCCGCGTCGTCCAGCTCCACGGCGCGCTTGAAGCAGGCCGCCGCGTTGGCCTCCTCTCCCTTGATGCGCAGGCACTTGCCGCGCAGCAGCTGCAGCTCCGGCAGCGTGGCGCCCAGCTCCGACTCGCCGGCCTTGGCCAGGAAGACCAGCGCCTGGTTCAGCGCCGCCTCGTCCACCGCCAGCAGCTCCTGCACGGCGTCCACGCCCATGTAGTAGTAGACCTGGGGTAGCAGCGGCGGGGTGAGCCTTTCTCCCCTGCCATCGCTGCTCCCCGCTCATTCCATTCCCACACTTGCTGTTTCAAAATTTCCATGCATTCATTCCCACCCTCCTTCCTTCGACAGTTACTCATCATAAATGTTGGTACTGCTGTCCTGGAGAAGGAGACAGTACTCCAATTCCAGTTCCAGCCCCATGGCTCTTGGCATTATAACCTTGAGCAGGGCAATCTCTGGGCCTCAGTTTTTTCATACCTAAGATATTGTCATCTCTTGATAATCATTCCCTGTACACAGAAGGCACTTCTGGATACGGAATAATGGTCCACCCTTTCTGAGTGCTTAGAAAGAACCGGTCCCTGTTCTGGATGCTCTAGGTGTATTATATCCTATAATCCTCACCATGGCTGCAGGAGGTGGGTACTATCCGGTATTCCTCCCTGTGTCCTCAGTGCCCAGGCCTGGCCTGGCAGAGAGTTAATAGGTTTTTTTAGTAAGCCATGACTATCCAAGCCAAGAGGCTGCCTTACCTGCCCAATGTCCAGGTAGGTCCTGAAGCCTGGGCACACCTTGACCACTTCCTCGAGGTCGGCCTTGGCGCAGGCCAGATGGTTCCTGTCAGGTATGCCTCCAAGCCCCATCTTGCCTCGCTCCAAGTCGTGCAGGTAGGCTCTGATGTGGATCTGCCCAAAGAGTGTCTGCTCAGAGAGGATGCTCCAAGCAAGGACCCCTGCCCTCCTTTCTACCTCCCACCCCAAAAAGCCTGTTTTTTCCTCAGCAGCAATCAGGGAGGTTCTATGGTGCAGTGGAAAGCCCCTGAGACTGGGACTTGGGAGTCCTAGGTCCTAGTCATGCGCCAACTTGGGCTAGCCACTCCCCTTTCTGGGCCTTAGTTTCCCTCTCTGTATGAGGAGGGGGTTGGATGAAGTAAGAGCCTTTCATTCACTCACTCATTCATTCAACAAATGTGTATTGAGTGCCCACCATAAGCCAGGCCCTGTGCTAGGTATTGGGGTGCAGTGGTGACAAGGCAGATGAGGTCCCTGCCCTGGCAGAACTTAACCTTCTAATCAGGGAGATGATCATAAACAAGTAAACAGTACCATTTCAAGTGGTGACAAGTGCTGTGAAAAAATAAACAGGGTGATGGGATAGAGGGGACTGGGGGAGAGGGGTTATTTGAGATGAGATGGCAGCACTGATTTTGTGGGAGTCTACATAAGCAAGCAGTGTGAGAAGAATGGCAGGGGGCCCCAGCTTACAAGCATCATGTTACAAATGATCCTAGATCTTTGCTTTCATCACCACTTCCTCCCTTTTCCTCACATTTATTTGAAGCATTCAGAAAATCTAGAGATTCAGGAGGGATTGTGAAGAGGTGGAGAAGGAGAAAGGAAAATCGGGTCATTCTGTCCTTTATGATTGGATAACTACATTCTGTTGATTCTTATTTTGTGGTTGGCTATATTCCTTTGATAGCTATGTAAGTTTAAAAAGCTAAAGCTCTAATCTGTTCTTAGAAACAATGATAAGTACACATATGTAAACTAAAAAAAAAGTGCAGTATATTGTATATATGTATTTACATGCAATATATATGTACAGTCAAACTGTAATAATTCTACCTAATAAAACTGAAAAAGGAAAAAAGATGAAAAAAAAATTTTTTAAATAAACAAAGAAAAAAAGAAAAAAAAAGAAAAAAGAAGTCATTGTTGAAGGTATTAGTGCTTTATAGTCATCTGGGGGCTCTGGTTCTAAGACAGCTTCATGGGGCGGGGGTGGGGTGTGAGTGGGACACTCTGGCTTTGGAGCCAGTTGGACTTGGCTGAATTCCAGCTCCTCCCTCTCTTTATTAGCTTGACCTCTGTGAGCCTCATTTCCCACATCTGAAAAATAAGTACACTAAAATCTTCCTTGAGAGTTACCATGATGTTGGAGAGAACATATTCTAGAAAGGACCTAGCACACGATAGGTGCTCAATTCCTTCATTCATTCATTCAACAAATAAGTCATCGAGAGCCTGCTGTGTGCCAGTTTCTGTTCCAGTTACTGAGGCTGGAGTAGAGAGCAAAACAACAAAATCCCCTGTCCTTACAGAGCATGTATTTTAGCTGAGGGGAGAGACCATAAACATGCTGAATCAGCAAGTTGTATGTTAGGGAATGATAAGTGCTACGAATGAAAAATCAACCAAGACAGGAGGACATGAAGTGTTGGCGAGAGGTTGACATTTTCGGTAAGATGGCTGCTAGGAGCTGCCTTTTCTTCAAGCCCTCAAGAAGGGAGGGAGGAATTGGATATTTGGGAGACGAGGTTCTAGGCCCTGAGGCCTTAGGAACAGCAAGGACCCCCATGGGACTGGGAGAGAGGGTGCTGAGCCAAGGGTGGCTAGAGGTAGTGGGCAAGGTAGGGCCTTAGGGTCACAACAGGGATTGAGGCTTTTACACAGAGCTCCCTTCCCTTCTGTTCCTTCCTTCTCACTATCCCCTGCCACCATCCCGGTGCTAGTCTGGTCATCTGAGTAGTAAGCATGACCTTTGGAGGTACAGGGAGGCAGTGAGTGTAAGATACAAGCCAACCTATGATGGGGGGGAGGAGAGTGAGGTCTGAGTTCCCACTAACTAAATGTAGGACCCGGGGAAGGTCACTGCCCCTCCGAGCCTCTGTGCCCTCCTTAGTAGAATGACATACATCTGGCCTCTCACAGGGTCTTGTGAGGATTAAATCAGACCACAAACGTGAAAGTGCTGGGTGAAATGCAGAGTGTTATGGAAAAGTGTTATTAGTTACTAGTAGGAGTAATATTACTATTGATAATGATCACATCAACTACAATGAGAGAATTGACGGCCTAGTACCTGCTGGTAAAGTGATTGTGTCATATGGACCAAGACCAGGAGAGCAGATTCACCACCATGTCTCATGAAAGGGAGTGGAGAAGACTGTTTAGCCTGGAGCAAAGTAAACTCAGAGCTCCAGGGCTCCATCCCCAAGCAGATGGGAACTGTGGGGGCTCCAGAGGGCAGATGTGGGACCAGTTGGGGGCAGCCAGAGGGAGGCAGCTCTCAGTTAAGTTAGTAATCTGCAGAACTGAGCGACCATAGTGGACACCTTGAGAGACAGTGAATCAGTTACAAATACACCTAATAATAGTACTAAACTGCTTATGAACTCTATGTGTTTAGTGCAGAGTTTTACACACAGATTCTAATTTAATTCTCTTAACAACTCTGTGAAGCAGGTACAATCACCTCCAGTCTACAGATGAAGAAACTGAGGCTCGGAGTTTGGGCAAGAGTATTTTGTCTATGGTCTGGTAGCATGTAAGTGGTGATGTGAACCAAGACCAGCAGTGTTCAGAGCCAGAGCTCTGATCTACGACATTAGACCACCTCTAACACACCCTGTGCCTTTCACAAGCACTTCCCGTGCTCTAGGCACATGCTTTAGATGTTACTTCACTTAGTCTTCCAATAACTTTTTAAGATAGATGTTATTATTTGTATCTTTGGGAATGGAGGTTTGGAGGGGTAAGTGGCTTGCCCCAAGTCCCACAGCAGTAAGTGGAGAGGCAAGAATTCCACCGGGTTAGTCTGACTGCCCTGGCTGCTAATCCAGGACGAGGCTGGCGGGCCGCTGGCCAGGTCATTGTGGAAGGGACGTGCAGTGGGTGGAAGCTCCTTCATTCTCTCACTCAGCAATCTTAGAGAACACAAACTGTGAGCCTTCCGACGCCTAAGCCCCCTTCCACCATGAAGGCTCTGTGACCCATGGGCTCTGGCCATAGGGTCTCGGCCCCTAGCCCCTGTTGTCCGATTCTTGATGGCAGGATGAGGTGGAGCTGTGGGTCCACTCACCTTGGCCCTTGTGCAGTATGCCTGCCAGTTGAGCTCTGGATCTCGTAGGATGTCCAGGGCCATGTTGCAGGTGCCAATGGCCATGTCTTGCTTTCCGAGGAAGTGGAAGATTTTGGCCAGGCGATTCAGGATAAGGGGTTGGTCCTTGGCAATCTCGATGGCCTGGGTAAGGGAGGAGGGTAAGAGCAAACCATTCGTCAGGTTTGCCAAAACTGGAACCTGGTCTCTGGGTAAAGCCATATCACCCCAAGGCTCTTATTCCTCAAATCCACCTGCCAGTATGTTGGGTCATATCATCGGACCCAACATTTGGGAGTACAACTCACTGGCACTTAGCTCCTAAGTCCCTGATTCACTGCTATGCTCTCTGCCAAGTTCATGGGACATGTCCAGTGAATCCCTCCAGACCCCAGGCAAACCCTTCTTCCTCACACACATCTGGTGCATGTCCCCCTCATTTTCCCAGGGCAGGTGGGAAGAGGGGCGAGAATCAGCCTCTACCTCCCCCATCCTCACACAGCACAGTGTTTCTTCTGGACACACAGCACTTCTCCCCCCAACACTGTATTGTTACTGACAGCTGCCTGCCTTGTGTTCGTTGCTGCCCCTGAGATGGTGAATTCCTGCAGGGCAGGGGCCCCATCTTCCACCAAGGAGGGGCAGAGGCAGTGTGTTAAACTGGACACAGCTCTCGGAACACACTTGAACCAGCATTTATGCTCTGCTCTGTTCTAAGATCTCTCATCAAGAAATTGCTCACTATTCACCAGCAAACACTAGGGGCATGCCCCATGCAGGGCATCATGCTGAAAGTACAGGGGAGTGAAAATGACAGGGTTCTTGGCCTCCAGGAAAGACTTCAAAACTGAGAAAAGAGTGGAAACTGCCACATAAACATGGTGCCAAGAATAAGGCTTGAACAGCTCTTTATAGTTTACAGTGAACAGTTTCGTCCACCACATCCTTTGAGTCTCTCAATGTCCTACAAGGTAGACAGATCACATAATAGATAAGGAGGTTCGGAGATGGAAGTGATTTGTCTTAGGGTCTTGTGACCTTTGGGTAGAGCTGGCATCTGGACCCCAGTTAAACCCATCTTCTTTCCACTGTGCTCCTGGGGATGGGGAGGGACATGTGAACAAAGACCTGAAGGAGAAGAGCCTGAGGATATATCAGGGAAGTTATGAATAGTTTAAAGGTAAAAGCCTCGAAAAATGGGCTGGGGCCAGACTGGGTGTGGGGAAGAGCTGATTCATAGGCAAAGAGGACAGGGGAGCACTTTGGTTTTGTTTGGGCGGATAGAAAGGTCTGGAGTAAGAGCACTTTCGGAGTAGGGGATGGGTGCGGGGATGACACTCAGAGAGGCAGCCGGTTCTGGGAGAGGAGGCTGGGGTCCGTCCTGGTTTGGAGAGTGGGTGTGGCTGGGGGCACATACCTTGCCAAAGCAGTCCAGGGGGTCGGTCCCTGAGAAGCCGCAATCGTGGATGCCCATGGGGGTGGTGGAGAAGGTGTCCTTCCTCTCTAGCAGCATCCCGAGGTAGCACCAGGCCAGAGCTGGGGGCGAGGGCAGGAGAGGGGCCTCAGGAAGCAGCGGGGTGGAGAAAGGGAGGGGAGCCACAAGAAGGGAGGGGCCGGCTCCCCTCCCGGGGTCAGCCCCCTGGAAGACAAAGGGAGGCTCAGTGGCCCGAAATCACCACAGGCCACCCAGGGATTGAGAAAAACAAGGGTGGGGAGAGGATGAACCATTTCAGTGCTTATTCTGTGTTTACTGTGTCACTTAGGGGACCTCACTTAGGATGCCTCCCTTTCTCCTGCCTCCAACTCTCCCCCAGCTCTGCAGTTCTAATCCCTGTGAGAAAATGACTCCTCTCCAACACAGCCTTCATTCCCCCAAACACAAAATGGGGAGAAGAGACTGGAAGAGGGAGAACTCTCTCTCTTACCCTCTAGGTCACAGACACAGACAGGCCTGGACACATGCGCTTGTAGTCAGCGCATTCTGCAGTCGGCACGCTCACCTGTACCAGATGTGTGAGCTCCTTGAGATGAACAAGTGAGTACAAGAGATAGAGGGTGCGGAGAGAGAGAAACAGGGTCCAAAAAAGGGAGACAGTGCTAGAGTTGGGGACAATGACAAGACCGGCAGGGCTAGTGACGGAAACAGGGAGTGCCGGGCAGAGGCTGCCCTCCCACCAGTCCCCATGGGCCCTACCTCGGTGGTGGGGTTCCGAGGACTTGAGGACTTGGCGGAGCAGGGCCACCGTGCGGTTGAAGGCCGGCAGCCTCTTCTGCTCCTCACTGCCCAGCTCCAGGAAGATGCCATCTAACCTGTGGTGGAGAAGGGGATTCGGCTGGTCAGCACCCTTCCAGCTGTCCCCAGCAGGGCTGCAAGTCCTCCCCAGGCCGACGTAGGGAGGGGAACTTGGGGAGCCCTTGCCATGAAGATGGGCTCAGTCATTTCTCCCCTGGGTTCCAGGCCCCACCTCTCCCCCTCTCCCTCCCCACCTTCCCATCCCCACCCCCCAGCCTGACCTGATGAAGAGCGTTGCCATGGTGAAGTACCAGCCCCTTTTCTCCTCCATTGGGATCTAGGGAAGCAGAGAATGGCTCGTACTGCTGTTATTAGGGCATTTGGGACATTGTTCATAGATCCCCACCCTTTCTGTGAACCCTGTGTAGCAGCAAGTATACCCTTGATCATAGTCCTGGCTCTACCACTGGCTGTCTGGGTGACCTTGGATAAGTCACTTCACTTCTCTGGTCACAGAGGATTTGACAAGATGACCTGAGTAAATGCTCTGAGCAAGGTGCCCATTACCAAGCAGGCATGGGTTACATCTCCTCCTTCTCCCGTCTTGCTTTCCAGGCTAAGCTCCCCTCCCCTTGGCTCCCAGACCTGTGCTCTGGATCCCCCGACCACAGGGCCCCTACTCCAAGGGTCACTCTCTTTCTCCCCCAACCATCTACCCGCTTCTTCCCTTTGGCGCCATCCCTTAGCTTCTGCCTTCCTGAGAAAGCCCCTTTGGGCCTGTGAGTGAGTTCGGCTGAAGCCCAGGACCGCCCTGAACTGTTTTCCCATTGTTATTCTTGCCAACTTTGCTGTGCATTTAGACTGACTGGGGCACCAGATAAAATATTTATGCCGTTATTTATGGGAGTAGCTGCTCCTGCCTCGGGAAGGAATTTTAATGAAAACCAATAAAACCCCCAGTGCATCTCAGAGGCTCTGCCTCAGGCTCCAGCCCCTCCCTCCGCATTCATCTCCCTGGTTGATCTCTGTCTCCATTCTGCACTCACCCCACCCCCAACCCGTAATGGCCTCCTCAGCTCAGGGACCCCATTTTCCCTCCACCCCCACCCTCAGCAGCTAGGATGAAGCCTTCAGTCCAGCCAGCACTTCTGGGCATCTGTGCTGTGCAGCCCTGTGTTGGGTGTTCTGGGGCAGTGGTACTGAATGGGTCCTGCACCCTAGCCCACATGGGCTCACAGTCGGGCTGGGGAGACAGACTTAGGCATAAATCACAGGGTTTGACAGAGTGTCTGCCACTTGCCAGGATCCTGACACCCATCATCTCAGTCTCACCACAACTTATGAGGCAGGTGTCATCCCATTTTACAGGCACATAGGTTCAGAGAGGTAAATTGACTTGCCCAAGGTCACATAGCATGCACAAGTCTGAGCTGGGATTTGAACTCCATTTATTAGTTTCCAGAGCTCAAGCACCCCTCATGGCACTGGCTTATCAATAACCATAGTATGAAGCAGAGTTTGATCAAGGCCACGAGGGAGATGCAGACAAATGCCACAGGACAGAGATGCCACTTCCAGCCAGGAGACTCTCAGGAGGTCTCACAGAGGATAGGCTGTAAGGTGGGTCTTGGACAGCAGTGGTAGTTCAGAGGATGGGGTGGGGGACAGGGACATTCCAGACGAGGGCTCAGCATGGCGACGTGTGGGCAGCTGGTGAGCATGGAGCACGGTGAGTAGGAATGGGGGCACATACTGTGAGCAGGTGGGGGGATCTAATGCTGGCAAGTTAGGCTGCGGCTGCTCTGGGGCGGCCTTGGATGGTTCAGAGGAAGAGAGGAAGGGAGACCTGTGAGTAGATCCCACTGAGTGGTGTGACTGCCCATAGGGGCAAAGTCTTGAATCCAGGCCCAAGCCTGGTCTGGAGGGAAAGCCAGCTGAAAGACACAGAGCAGAAGGAACACCAGGAGCTATGGGAGAAGGTTTCCTGCATGATCCAGGGGGGGGGGCCCCCCAAGGCTTCCAGAGGAGGAGGACGTACTGGAGCAGGGTTCTCAAGGGCAAGTAGGAACCACCCAGGTGGATACAGTGAGAGGTGGCATCAGATGGAGGGCACATCATGTGCAAAAGCTCAGAGATGAGCGAGCAGGTGTGTCGGGGCTGTAAGGGGTGGGGGATGAGCCAGCAGGGGCACATCAGGAGGGGCCCCTGAGTGGCAGGGTCAGGACCGGGAGGTCATCTGCAAGGCAGTGGGGAGCCATAGAAGGGGTTAGAGCTGGGGAGTGCTAAGATCCAGTGTGTTTTTGCAATCACACCACCTTGAAGAGTTGTCCTCTTACTTAGGTGGCAATATGTATATGGGGGCTTTAGCTGGGAACAGGGCTGTCTGGAGGGGAGAGCGGCGGGTCCTAAGGATCAAAGGGCACCCTTGAGAGCTCAGTGGGGAACATCGGCCAAGGCAAAAGGCTGGGATGGGCTGCCAGATAACCTTACCTGCTATACCTACACAGGGCCTGGGATGTGGGAAAGGGACTCAGATTCATGGGGCAACTACTGTGGGCCAAGCTGGCCAAAGACCTTGATATAAAGTCAGGACCTGACTGTGAAGGACCAAAGGCATGTGTGCCTCAGGCTCCCTGGCCGCCTGTAGGTGTGATCTCATGACCTCTGGCCCCCTGCCTGCTTTGAGGTTGGCCAAACTGAGTCATAGTGGAGAGACACAGAACCTGCTTCCCCTTTCAGGCTCCTGAAGAAGAGGTGTGGCCACAAGGACAGCAGGTGTACTAGACCAGGGCGGGCTGCAACGCACACAGCGGAGGCTTGGGTGGCCAACAGGCCTGGCCACATGAGGCAGGTGACCCTGGGCAGATGCACTGCCCCTCAGATGCTGTGTCCTTATTGGCAAAGGGGCATTGTGAGTAGTGCGCTACAAATGTTGCCCCCTTTCTCCTAGTTTGAGTCAGAGCCAAGAGGGCTTATGGGGTCTAGGAGGCTGCTTTGCCCTGTTTCAGTTCAAGGTGGGGCAACAAGGTCTCAGGCCCTGGAATCAGAGCCACCCTGCCTCACCCTGATCTCCAACCTCTGCTGTGCTCCCAGGGCCTCAGGTCTTCTGTGGGGCCCCAGGACCCTGCACCCTTCTCGTCTCCATAAGTTCCCAGTGTTGGAGAGCAACGTGGTGTCCAGGGCTGTCCCTGGTTCATAGCCACTCCCTTGTTTCGTATTCAAGATGCAAGAAATTCTGTGTCCAAACCACACATTTAGTACATGACAGAGCTGGGATGTACAAACACATGCCTTTGTAGTCCTAGCCCCAAGCCTTGTCCATAGCACTCAGTTATCTTGATCAGTCTCCCTGTTGTATCTCTGAGAACACTGAGACTGCAGAGGTGAAGCAACTTCCTAGGGCAC
Source organism: Camelus dromedarius (assembly GCF_036321535.1). Taxonomy (NCBI): domain Eukaryota; kingdom Metazoa; phylum Chordata; class Mammalia; order Artiodactyla; family Camelidae; genus Camelus; species Camelus dromedarius. The sequence goes on along the minus strand of NC_087449.1, from coordinate 31,534,060 downwards.
ACACTAGTTAGTACCAGGACTTAAAACCCAGTGGTTTCACCACCACTCTTGAGTCTTGAGTAATTCAAGAGGTGGTTAGGATTTGCACTAAGCGAGCAATACTACCACCTGGTGGCAAAGTGCCTGAATTGCAGGGGCAACCCGTATAGGTTAACTCTCCTTCCCTTCATCTTGAAGACGAAAACTGTTTTTGGAGAAGTAGCTACCTGAGTGACATCTCCATGATTATTCCCAAGTGTGGCCCCTCCTCAGATCCCACTTTAGAGTACCGTTTTCAGGAGGGCTTATGAGGTTGCAGCTTCAGAATGGAGTTAATGGTATAAAAAGACCTGGTTTGAGGCCTCACCGTGCTTGAGTTCTAATCCTCTATCCCTGTGATGAAGCTGGTGGAGACCATTCACTCCGCTGTGCAATTCTGGTCCTCAGATGGGCTGTCTCTTTAAAAATCCGTCTGGTTGTAACTGAAGCAGTAGCTGAAGCTGTTACCAGGGGCAACCTGGCAAGCCACAGTGCGTTAAATTAAATTAAACAGGACTCTGACTGCCCCCTCCCTTCCTAGAGAAGGGAGGGGCTGTTTCTCCCCTCTCCTAGAGAATGAAGTTGCTGTGAAACCTCTTACTGCTGCAAGGAATTCACTTCCAGAGTTGATGGCTCCCAGAGGCAATCTGTTTGGAGGCAGCACGGGAGGGGCTGACAGGACCACTGCCCGGAGAGGGATGTGGACTGAAGGCCTGCCCTGTGTGGGCTCAGGCAGGACACCCCACCCTTTCTCTTGTTCATCCTCATCAGGACCGTGAGCCGGGGGCTCCGGGTCTGTGAGGGGCACTGGCCAGCATGTGAGTCAGCCCAGGTTCCAAGCTGGAGGGGCTCACATTCGGCTGCTGCTCCATGGGAGCTCTGTGGGAGGGGGCGGGGCAAGACCCAGGCACCAGCACTGACCTTGACTGGCTGGCTACATCCTGGTGCTGGCTGAGGGGGATGGTGAGGCACAGACCTCAGGTGAGGGTTCTCAGGACATTTCCCAGCTCCTCTGAGGCCCTGACTAGGCATACCCTCATTTTAGAAATGGGGAGACTGAGGCTCAAAGAGGCAGAGACATGCCAACTTCACCTGATATTTCAGGCCAGGTCTCTCTGACTTCATGTTATTTCCCCAAAACTTTGCTGCAGGTGTTTGCACAGCACTTGCCACAGACAAAGTGCACTCACACAGATGCCATGATTCTGACAGCCCTGCGTGGAATGTAAAGTGGGTTCTCATCTCTGTCTTAATACAGATGGGAACACTGAGGCGAGATGATGTCCTCAAAGTCACATGGCCAGTGTTAAAGCCCAGAATGAAACCTGGAAGTGCTACCATTGTTTTTTTTTTTTTTTTTGCTATACTAATAATAGCACATTTTATTGAGCACTTACTATGCACCAGGCACGTAGTTTACAAGTGTTAACTCCAGGGTTACCTAAGAGGTGGGGGTTATGATTATCCCAATTTTACAGAAGAGGCAACTGTGGCCTGGAGGGGCACAGCTAGAAGGTAGCAGAGCTGGGAAGCCAGCAGCTTAGCCTCAGGGTCCCTGCACTGAACTACCCTAGACGAGTGGTTCTCAAAGTGGGGTCCCCCTACCAGCAGCAGCAGCATCACCTGGGAATTTGGTAGAACCGTGGCTCTTGGACTGTGGAGAGCTGAGTGAAAATGGCAGGCCAGTGTATCTCTTTTTAAAAGAGTGAAAGGATCAGCAGTTGTGATCCTCGGGGAAGACTGAAGATCCAAGCTGCTACAGCTGGAAGGGTAATTCACAAAGGTGGGTGAGCTGGCAGAGCCTGCAGAGAATACTGGGATCAGGACTGGACATTACAGAGAGGTCTGTGCTAACTCGGCAGATAAAAGGATGGGTCTCGGCTGGCTACTCCACTTACTTCAAGAGGTGGTCCCCAAAAAAGGAAATGTTGTGGGGGCTTGGCTATTTTAGAAGATTTCAGTGGAAGATCTCTTACTATACTAATGGCTTACAAATCTCTGTGTCTGCCATACAGAGTCCTTATTGGTTCTTAAGGAAAATATTCGCCTTGCAGTTCAAACTTTGCCCCTGGTGACATTGTACTTTGCCTTTCAGAATCAGTTGCTGAGAGCTGACTAATTGTCTTTCAGGGGAAGGGGGAAGAGAAGGAGGAAAGAGAATGAACATTTCTCGAGCATGGACTGCCTGCTGGGCACTTTACTGCATCGTGATACTGAATCAGCACAGCGGCCGTCAAGGAGTAATGCGCCCTCCTCCTTCCATAGGTGAGGAAACAGCGGCCAAGAAAAAAGCTGCACAGCCAGCCCCACAGCCCAGGGGGAGGTGCCAGGATTCAAGTTCAGATCTGCCTCCCCTCAACATCCTTGCTCTTTCCACTTCATCACACGACCCTGTGACTGGCTGATGCTGCAGAAACAAAAGTCACCAGGTGGCAGAGCCTCAGGAATATGTTCTTCCTGCGTAACTGGAATGTCCTCTGATGACACAGAGCAGCCTCTAGGCTCTGCACACGGAGCCCCACCCACTCCCCACCTGGCTGGCCTGCCAACCGTGGGGGCAGGCACCAGAAAGGCTGGGCAGGGGTTTCTCTTCCCCCATCCAGCTCCTGCTTGGCTGGGGGTGGGGAGTAAACAGAGGGAAGGGATTGGAGTTCCACCCCTGCCTCTACCTCCCCCAGGGACCCAGGAAAGACCACAGGACCAGCCTGGACCTCAGCTTCTGCATCTACAAGTGGGGATGATCCCCTTGGCCTGCCTGTGTCACAGGCTTGTTGATGGGAGTGGTCAGTGCGACTGGGCAGAGGGCATTGTGGGGACGGGTGATGTGCCATGGAGGTGAGTCAGCTATTCAGCTCCAGCTCGGTTCCCTGAATGGTCTTCAAAGATTTTAAGATTGGAGAAGATCGACTGCAGCTCCCCTTTGTCACCCCTTTTCTGGTCCTAGGTCTGATCAGACACACTCATGGCTGTGTGCCCTTGAGCAAGTCATTATACCTCTCTGAGCCTCAGTTTACTCATCTGTAAGATGGGGTTAATAACAGTTCTGATTCCCTAGCATTTCTATGAGGATCAAGGGAGATAATCTGAGAAAAGCAGCACATGAGTGCACAGGGCCGAGCTCATCGTCCAATGTTACCCAGCTCCTTTCCTAGCTGAACCGAATCAAACCACTCAGATTTGTGTTTTGTGTGTGTGTGTGTGTGCGCATGCATTTGCAAGCACCATGGAAGGATAAACCCTGCCAATGATCTCAAAAGTTGGAGATCAACTCCAAAGCCCTCAAAACACTGTCCCCAACATTCATTCCCCAAGTGGTGATTTCCCACCTCCCTATGTGTGTTTATGTGTTTTCTTCTGTCAGAATGTTCGTTCCTTCTCCCATTTCTCTGCTCTCAAAGTCCTTCCTGAACCTGAAATCACTCCAGCCACCACTTTAGTCCAATAACAGAGGAGAAAATGGGTAACAGGGAGGGGAGGTGACTTGCCCAGTGTCCCACAGCCAGTTGGGGCAGGGCTAGGAAGGAACCCAAATCCTAGTCCTCAAGGAATTCCCAGGTTCTGGAGCTGGCCTCCCTGCTGGTGACAGAGCTGTGTGTGTGTATGCCGGGGACCCTGGGGTGCTGACCAGTGGTGAGCCCTTCCTGCTAGGTCCCCACCCACTGGGTGCGGCAATTGCTTGGAATGTCCACACCTTTGTTTGTGAGGCTGGCTGCCGCCTCCCAGCACTGCCTCCCTCCCCGCCCGCCCCAGCTGACCAGCTGAAATCTAGATGGCCTGTGTGTACCGGGTCACCTTGGGCAAGTCGCTTCCCCTCCCTGAGCCCCATTCTGTCCTCTGTGCAACAGGGAATCACAATACCCAACAGCAGCCAGTGTGTGAGGTTGGAATAAAAATCAAATGCACTAATGAACGTAAATCTCTGATCTCTGTGTCTCGTGCACAGGCTGGATAAGTGGGCACTCACTGTGGTGGTGGTTCCTATTGTTGCCCAGGGTATGCCCCAGACCAGGAGCAGGGGTGAAGGAGCTGCATGTGTGTGTGTATATGAGTGTGCTTGTGTGTACAGTGCATGTGTGTGAAGCCACCAGCATTCCGGGTAAAGGGAGAGACACTCAAATAACTGAGTTAGTGTGGGACAGAGATACTGTTTCTTAGAGAAATATAAGTTTGAGTTACCTTATTTTAGAAAAATAGTGAGGGGGGAGGGTACAGCTCAGTGGTAGAGAGCATGCTTAGCATGTACGAGGTCCTGGGTTCCATCCCCAGTACCTCCGTTAAATAAATAAATAAATAAAACCACCCCGCACGAAAGTCAAACAAACAAAAAATAATAGGGATTTTAAAACTAAAAAAACAAATTAAATTTAGCAATAGTCACAGACTCCTCTTGGGTGTCCAACACCGTGGCAGACACTGCGTGGTAGAGACAGAGGAACGCCCAGGACAGACAGCTCCCCTGCTAGGGGGCAACACAGCATCCCTTGGAGACAAGTCAGAGGCTGAGAACAGCTCTGCTAAAGAGGGAAGCTGAGTTCGCTGGGGCGGAGGGAGGGTGGGGCAAAGGGTGGACCCCAGCGTGGTCTGCACCCTGCCTGGAGCCTTCTGTGGTCTCTGGCTTAATCCTCACAGCAACCCTGTGAGATGATGTGAGAATCCCATCTTGCAGATGAGGAAACTGAGGCTCAGAGAAGTGAAGTGACTTGCCCAAAGCCACCTGGTGATGGAGGCGGAATTTTAACTGAGTCTATCTAATGCCAAAGTGTTTGCTCTTAATACCCACTCAGCCTTGAGACTCCACCAAGAATCCATCTGTGAGTGTGTGTAGAGGGGGGCTGGGGGGACGGGAGGAGTGACCGATAAAGCAACCTGCCTCATCGTATTTTTGTAACTTGAGGACAGGGAAGGGAGGGAGTGAAGGCTGAGGAAGGAAGTCACAGATACTCTCCCACGCGCACGCAAACTCGCTGCTTATTTTTGGATCATGGTCTGAATGACTAGCTGCTGTGATGTTTTCTCTTGTAACTTTAGTTGGCAGATGAGCAGCTGTCATTGACTCTTTGGCTGCTCTTAATTCTTTGCACTCTGGGAGCTCCTCCCTGCCTGGGATGGTCCCAGCCCCCTCGGGATGGAGAATCTTTTGGAGCTGCAGCATCTGGTGGGTCAGAGCCCCGACCGCCACACCTCAAGCTGTGCTCCTGTGGGTGGCGACTGGGGGATCCCGTGGCTGTGACTTCACTGTCCTGACTCCTCCTTCCCCAGCCTGACTCTGACTTCACCTCTGCCCTCATCCTTCCCAACCCCCTAATACATGGCGACCCTCTCGCCATTTCTTCACATCTTCCACCCTAGATTTCCAGGAGACTGCCTGTGTCGGGGCTCCCCTCACCACCCCGCCAGACATCTGCACTCCACTGACCGCACCCCACTTCTCCGACCTCCCAGAAAGAGCAAAGGCTTTGAAATCAGTCGGAGTGGCGTAGAATCAACTGCCACTTACTGGCTCTGTGATCAAGTTACTTAGCCTTGCTATGCCTCAGTTCCCACATCTGTAAAATAGGATCAGAGGGTTCTTGTGAGGACCAGGATAAAGTCTGGAAGGCACCCAGAGAAGAATGTTCATGAATATTACTATGTGATGGTGTGTGCTGTATGAAGGAAGGTTTCAAGGGGGAGGTGATATTTGAGCTGAGTTTTGATGGATGGAGTTTGCTTTCTAGGCAGAGGGGAGGGTACATGCATAGGAAACAGCACGGCATGTTTGGAGACGTATGGGTAGTTCAGAGTTGCTGGGATGTAAGGCTCAAGGGAAGTAAGAGGAAGTGCGGCTGAGAGAGGGCAGGACCAGACTTCAGAGACTCCATCAGCAGTTCTTCAGGACTACCCTGTGCTCCTCCCCGTGAAGCTTCCAGCTGCCCTCTCTCCAGGCCTCGTCCTTTGCTCCAGTTCTGCTGTCACTAAAACCCTCAGGCTCTGCAGGCCCCCACTGCAGGACCTTCACACACACCACGCCCCGGCTGGGACTGTCCTTGCCCCATTCTTGCCAGTACACTCCTGCCTCTCCCAGAAGCCTCCCTTAGTCACTTGTGCTGGAAGGAAGTGTTCCCTCTCTGAAGCTCCGTTACTGTCATTCTATCCCCAGGACCTGGACTTGCCAGGTCACTGCTGATGCCAACATTGGTCCTGATGCCTCTGAAGTGCACTTCCCTTGTCAGCCTCTGGGGGTCCTGTTTTTGGTTTGGAAGCTACAGTCTCTGGTGTACAGCACTCAGAGATGACTGTCACCTGTCACAGGCCAAGTAATGAATGCCTGTGGCCTCAGCCAGTCATAGCACACCACTCCACGAGAGGGGGCTCAGGGAAGGCTAGTTAATGAAGGAACGAGTGTTTGTTCCTCCCTCTGTCCATGAGCTTCTAAAAGGAAAGAGTTCTTAAAGATAGGGCCTGACACAAAGTAGGTGCTCAATAAATGTTAAGATGCTGAGCATGTGCCTCTTGGACACGCCCAGAATTTACCAGTTTATGGGCACTTTTACCTCAAGATTTGATTGTATAATTGCAGTAAGCTGAGGCAGAGGTCACCACTGTTGACTGTTTGTAAAGCAGATACTGAGAACAGGGGTGGAAGGTGACTTGCCCAAAGCCACACAGCAAAATATAAGAGAGCTGGGAGCTTGAACCCAAGCCTCCTGCTCTAACTAAACAAAATCATCGCTGTCATTCTGATTGTGACTATTTCCTGAGCATCTACTTTGTATCAGTTACTTCATAAGTATGATCTCTCCTAATCCTCAGATGATGACATGGGGGGCTCAAATCTCCAACTTTCTCCTGGGATTTGAGGAGCCAATCAGTGCAGACCTGGGGAGCAGCCGCTGGGCCAGACTCAAGGACACGGCACAGGGCCTGGCAGCCACCTCCCACATAAGGCAATTAATAGTTCCCTCCCTGGAGTGCCAGGCAGTGCCCTGCTTGACACTCTCTCCTCTAAGTGGCGACTAGTGGGGAGGGTGTGGCCCCGTTGTGGCTGGGCAGACCAGCGGCAGGGAGGGAGGAATCCATTCTACCCCTACTGCCTCCCTGCTCACCTCCTCCAGGAAGCCTTCCCCCTGTGAGTCCCCTCCTGAGAGCAGTAAGGGACCTCAGAGACCATCCAGTCTCCGCGACCACCCCCCACTTCACAGATGGGGAACCCTCAGCCCAGACAGGAGCAGGCCCCGAGGCAAGTGGCACTGCAGCTGAGATGAGAACCCCTGCCTCCTGGCCCCTAGTCCTGGACTCTTCAGGCCCCGCTCTGAGGCTGTGACCAACATATACTAAGCCAGCCATGCCTTCCACTGAGGGCAGCTGCATTCAGGGCCTTGGGTTCAGGCTCTGAAACAGGAGACCTGGGTCCCTGTTGGCCCCACGTGATGGCCACAGCTACACCCAGCCTGGGGTGGAGGCGGCTCTCCCAGGCCGGGAGAGGCAGGGGTCATCTGTGACCCTGCTGTCTCTGCGCAGGCTCTATTCTATAGAGGTGCTTTCCCCAAATATCAGCTCTTAGTTATGATTTCAACCAAATGATGATGTCCCCATTTTACAGATGAGGAATCCTAGGATACATGTATCACTATTATTCCCATTTCATAGAAAGGGAAGCTCAGCAATGCTAAGGACTGATTAGAGGTGAGAGCATGGACTGGGGTTTGGACCTGGACTGTCTGACACAAAGCCTACTGTCTTAACCTGCACCCTGCACTGTTCCGCTTAAGTCAAGTCTGTGCCCTCCACTCAGCACTCCCTGAGGTCTTGACTCCACATTTCCTCTTTCAGGGGAGCCGAAAGCTTTGGTGGAAAAGGTTCCAAGGGGATGTGCAGACACTTTGTGAATGGAGCCATCCTACCCGCATGTGAAGGCTTGTCATTTATACATCACAAATCTACACCACTATTAAATGTTATTATTATCAGCTCAATTTTGCCTGTGCTGTGCCTTCAAGGAAAAGTTACGGTATCTCTCTGAACTGTGGTTTCCTTTTCCGTAACAGGAGGATAATGCCCTCTACATCATTTGTCTGTCATCCAATGCAAGCAGCCTTTGGGATGGCCCCTAGTCATTACCCACTGCCTGGTATCCATGCCCTTGTGTAATCCCCTCCCTTTGCATGTGGGTGAGACCTAGTGACTTGCTTCTAATGAACAAAATGTAGCAAAAGTGATGGAAGGACCTGAGGGAGGCCTCTGGCCAACAGCCAGTGAGAAACTGAATCCTGCCAACAGCCATGTGCATGAGCTTGGAAGCGGATCCCCCGCAGCTGAGCAAGCCTTCAGACAAGAACACAGCCTAGAGGTACCCAGCTAAGCCACGCCTAGATTCTTGACCACAAAAACTCTGAGATAATAAATGCTTATTGTTCTAAGCTGCTAAGTTTTAGGGGGCATTTGTTATACAGCAGTAGGTAACTCACAACCTAGTATTTGCCTACACTGCACATACATTCATTCAAGATACATTTGTTGAGTGCCACTGTGTCCAAGCACTGGGCCAGCTATTGGGTTTACAGTGGTAAACCACATAGATGTTGTCCCCACTCTCAAAGACTGACCTCAGGGTTGATGTGGGGAGACACACTTGTAAGTGGACAGTGTGAGCAGTGCTATGGGTGCCCAGGGGCGGTGCCTGACCCAGCCTGAAGTCAGTGGAGGGGGATGTGTGAGAGAAGAACCTTCTAGGCAAGGGTGGAGCAAAAGGCACCTCAGAAAGAGGCCAAGAGAATGGCAAGGCGGGCTGTAAGGAGCCCTGGCCCACGAAGGAGCAAGGGGAAGTAGACTGTGGCAAAGGTCTGGCTGGAGCGGGGAACATGGCAGAGGGAGGGAAGAGAGCAAGATCACAGAGGGTCTCCAGTGCCCACCAGAGAGCCTTGGACTTCTCTGCCAGGCAGTGGGGAGTCACTGGGGGTTGTAAGCAGCCAAGGGACACAGCCAGCAAGACTGAGCAACATGACACTGGCAGCAGGGTGGAGGAGGAGGCAGAAGGGTCAAGCGAGAGGACAGGAATCCAGGCAGGATGATGGTGACCACACCAGTACCGGCAGGGAATGATGGAGGCTGGAGAGGAGTGGATGGACCTTAGCAGTAAGAGGAAGCAGAATGGATGCGATCTGGGGTCTGAGAGGACAGGGGTGGGAGATGAGGGAGAGAGAGGAGGTAAGAATGCTGCCTGTTTCTGCCCGGTTGGAGGCTGTGCCTTTTACTTAAGTGGGTGTGCACAGGTGCAGGGACAGGTACTTGCTCGGAGGAGCAAGATGAGAGAGATGAGTTGGCCTGTTGAGTTTGCGGTGTTGTCAGAAAAGAAACTTAGGCAGGTTAACCCGCTAGGAAAGGGCCGCCCCTAGCACAGCTGAGAAAAGCTACAGTCGTGGTCTGAGACCCAAGGAGGGATGCTGGAGAGGAGATGCACACTGGAAAGTTATTCTGGTAGCCAACGGGGCAGGGTTTGGGGATAACCTGGGGGCCGGGGGCGTCCCTGCAGACGTTAGGAGCCATGACCCCGGACCCCTCAGCCTGAGGAGGGGTCACCCACCTGCTGTGCGTAGCCCAGCGCCTTGTCATAGAGCGCGATGCTGGCCTCCAGCACTCGAGCGCGCTCCTCCGCGGTGGCGCAGCCTACGTCGAAGCCGTGCGCATAGCCCTGCTCTGCCAGGCAGCGCGCCGCGCGGAGCTGGGGGACCCCGGCGGTCCCCTGGTCCCCCGCCAGGCCCATGAGTCCAGCCAGCCTCCCGGCGCACGCCTCCTCCTCTTCCTCCTGCCCTAGCCGCCCATACAAGTGCGCCAGATTGGCCCAGGCGTTGAGGTTTCCGGGGTCTTCGCGGGCCACCTCGAGGAAGCACTCGCGGGCCTCGTCCAGCTCCTCCAGGTAGAAGGCGAAGGCGCCCAGGAGGTGGCGCACAGCGAGGCGCTGGGGGGCTGCCGCCAGCTCCAGCTCCTGTCGCAGGCCGTCCCGCTGCAGCTTCAGGTCCCTGGCGCGGAGCGAGGCCGGCGAGCGCGGCTCGAAGTTCAGCTGCATCTCCAGGTGGAAGTGGCCCGGGAAGTAGTCCAGGTCGTTGATGAGGGCGTCCAGGTTCTCGGCCGCCGCCTCAGGCTCCCCCATGGCTGCCCCGCGGCTCCCCGGGCCTCGCGCTGGCCCCGGAGCCTGCCTTGGATGGGGGCGCCCCTCAAGCAAGCCCGGCGCGGGAGGCGAGTGTCAGCGCGTGGAGGCCCGCTGAGGCCCGCGGAGGCCCTCGGAGGCCCCAACGGCGCCGCCCGCCGGTGGGTGGGTCAGAGCGTCGACTCCGGAGCGTCCTGCGGGTGTTTCAGCTTCCGCTGCTCAGCGACTTTTAGACGCCCGCATTGCACAACCAGGTGTGCCAGAAAAACAGGTGTAGTGCCAAATACGCGGCGCGCAAACCCCGTACATGGCAAAAGGAGTGCTTTTTTTTTTTTACTCTCTCTGCTCAGCAGTTGAGGAAACTGAAGCTCAGACGAGGAACAGGACTTGCCCAGGTCACAGAATTGGGTGTGCCCAAGTAGGCCTGGAATCCAGTTTGCTGAACCCAAGCCAAGCGCTGCTCCACCCTCCCTGTGAGCCCGCTGACTCAGACAGTCAGGACTGGCCCTTCCAGCCGCGCACAGAAGCCACCCTCACTCCTGCTGCTGTCCCATCTTCTCCGCAGTCCCTCAGGGTTCTCCTACCTCTGAATGGAGCCTGCCATCTCCTGCGGCTCTTCCTTGGCCATTGTTTATCAGGCTTCCCCACTTGGGATTTCTCCGCTTCCTCTCTGCCCTGCATTGGGTCCCAGTGGAAAGACTATGGGGCTCCATGTGCTGGTTCTAATCCCCAATCATGTGTGACCTTGAATGAGTCACTGCATTATCTCACACTTCATTCTTTCCTCATCTGTGACCTGAGGGTGCTATTCCCTCCTCCACGACTGGGATAGATGTCACGGGTAAACCTGGTAAATGTCACTCTGGATGACTATGGCCTCGCACTCTTCCTGCACTCCACCTGGGGCTCAGTTTCCTTGCTCTGGCATCAGTCCCCTACCCTCTGGAAGACTGGACCATGCTCTCTGCCACAAGGCTGCTAGTCCTCCAGGACCTGGGCTCTGTAGCAGGTCTGAACTCTGGAGTCCCTCCCGCCTCTCATTCCACTGGGGCTGAGCTCCTGAGAGCTTGGTGCTTCATCTTCTTAAAAAACAGACTAGCATTTTCAGAAGAGGAAATAGAGCCAATTCATAAACTTGGGAAAAAATATTTGACTTGAGCAATTAAAAGGTAAATTAAAACAACAGTCTGGAGCTCTTTTTCACCTGTAATTTTAAATGTAAAATTTAATAAAAATTGTTACTATAAATTGCTTGTGGTCATGAGATGAAACTTGGGCTCTGACCTGCTTAGGAGGATTGGGGATGGAGTCCCAGGGTGTTTGGCCTTTTTTTTCTTTTTGTCATAACATATATTTTACATCAAATTTACCATTTTAACCTTTTTTGGGGGGGTAATTAAGTTTGTTTATTTATTTTTAGAGGAGATCCTGGGGATTGAACCCAGAACCTCATGCATAATAAGCATGCAGCGCTACCACTTGAGCTATACCCTCTCCCTCCCTGCTTTCACTTCTTTTGAGTATATACCCAGAATGGGATTGCTGGATCATATGGCAATTCTATGTTTGTTTTTTTTTAACTACTATACTTTTTTTTCCACAGGAGCTGCACCATTTTATATTCCCATCAACAATGCACAAAAGTTCCAATTTTTCTATATCCTTGCCAACACTTGTAATTTGTTTCTGCTTTTGCTTGTTTGTTTTCTGTTTTTGTTTCTTTGTTTTTTATAATGGCCAACCTAATGGATGGCTTTGACTTTTGATCTGACTCTGAGGAGATGAATAGGAGTTGGATGGGGAGGATAGGTTTATTTCAGCAGCAGGAAAGGCATATGAAATTGCTAGATCTTTGCCAGTGCAGGGTATGCCTAGGGGCAGAGCAGCCCCCTAAGGCTGAAACTTACAGAGCATGGAGAAGAGATGGCAGTGGATGAGGGCTGAAGTCAGTGACCACAGTCCCATCACAGAGGCCTGAATCCTGGCTGAGAAGCCTGACTTGACTTTGTTGAAATAACATATGGCTCCAGAATCTGGATGGGTTAGAAATTCTTGCAGACTTAGTTATGAGCTTCATATCTGCAGTGGGATGCTTACTAGATGTGACCAGGGCAAGTTACTCTCCCTATCTGATCCTTAGTGTCCTCTTCCATATAGTAGGGGTTGGAGAAAATTGCAATGGTACCTACAAGAGAGAGTCGGTTGCTGTGATTAGTAAGTTGCTGTGATGGGGAGGCTTTGGGCTGTTAGAGCAGACTGCTTTGCTGCAGAGCTGACACACCCTGGCCTGCTCTGGCCTGCCTGGCAGCAGAACTCCCAGCCCAATGGACCTTGGCCCTTGGCCTATATCCTGTGGTTATTCCTCCATGAATCTCAGAGCCACTCATACTGGGAGAAAAGCAAAGCAGCCCCAGGCAGGGCTGGGCCTGAGAACCCCTGAGCAGACCCAGAGCTGGTTGCAGGGCCTCCCCAGTGCACTGGATGTGGTAGTGTACACAGCCACATCTCACTGATTCCTCAATACGGCATCTCCAGGAGACCACAGTCACATGTCACAGACAAGGAAATTGAGGCGTGGCCAAGGTAACTTGCCCAAGGCCACCAGCTAGGAAGCAGCAGGGCCAGGATCCAAACATGATTCTCTTTGAGGACTTATGCATTACTGGAAAGTTGGACTAGATTCATTTATTTGTTCACTTGTCACTGAACAAATATTTACTGAGCATATACTATGTGCCATGTACGGTACCAGGAGTGAATGAGACAGTCTCTGTCCCTGGACCTTCTTTAAGGCCCTTTTCCAAGGACTGGGAATGATCTCTTCTTGTCCTTCTGCTCTGTGCCAGGAGCATACCTAAATTAAGTCATTTAATCTTCACAGCAATCTGGAGATATAGAGATTATTATCTTTATTGTTTTGTATTTTTAAATCCTATTTCTCTATTTTCTCCTTTAAAAATTTTTTTTTTAATTTAATGGCGGTATTGGCCATTGAACCCAGGACCTCCTGCATGCTAAGAATGTGCTCTGCCTCTGAGCACCCTCTCCCTCCATTAGGTCTATTTCACAGATAAGAAAGCTGAGACTGAGAAAAGGAAGTGACTTGCCCAAGGGTGCACTGCTGGGAAGGGGTGCGGCCTGTGCTTGGCTGACCTGGGGTGGCTGTTCTGTATGTGTCCCCAAAGCCTGACACCTCTAACCTTCAGCTCAGCAGTGCAGGGTGGATGCTCTGCCAGCCATGGCCATGTGCCCGCCCAGCCTGTGACCCGTGAGTCCGGCTCATTCCCTCAACTCTTTTCTTTACTTAGCAAGTCATACACACTCTTCAGTGTTGAAGTTTGGAATTCTCCTCCACCAGGAAGCCTTCCCTAACCTACCCACCTACAGCCTAGGACAGAGGCCTCCTTATCTCATAGACCTGGCCACTGTGTATCTTTGTTTCCCCCACTAGACTCTCAGCAAAAGTTCCACACGTGGGTCCCAGGCATCTGCACAGTGTCTGCGAGGAGTGGGTGTGGGGGTATCTGGGGGAGGAAGGAGTCCAGACTCCATCCCTGGAACCCTCCCTCCTTCCTGGCCTCCTTATTCCTGCCCTCCATGCTCTGGCGCTCTGGCTCTCCTTGCCGGTTCCCTCTTTCTCCTCCTTCCCTCCTCAGTCGAGAAAGAACGGGATGCCCTTTGCCCAAGTCAAGCCCTCTCTGTGGACCTCAGTGCTCCCACCAGCATAAGGTGCACATTAAGAGGCCTTTCCGCTCTACCAAGCCCCATGCCGAGCGCTGGGATAAAGCAAGAAATCAGAAACAGTTCCTCAGCAAATGATATAAAACCCGATCAAATGGCATCCGTATTAACCACCATGGGGGCCATTAAGTCTGCAAGCCTCAGGGAGATTTCTGGCAACGGTAGCGGTGAAAATTTGCATAGCCAAATGGAAAAGTCCAGGGATCCTGCCGCGCACTAGCAGGGACGCCAGGAGGGCAGGTACGCAGCGCACGGTCCTCTGGAGGGTCACAAATCACAAGGCCCTGGTTGCCGTGGCAGCGGTAGCAAGGTGGCGGTGGGGCAGCGGCCAGCCCGCCCTGCGGGCGCGGAGGAGTCTGGAGTCCCCCAGTCGGAGTCCCCCAGTCGGAGTCCCGCGAGGACCACGCTGCGGTGGGACCGGCGAGCGCCATGGCCACCAAGTGGTTCACTGGGGCGCCCTTCGGGGTGCAGAGCCACAGGTAGGGTGCGGCGGGGGTGGGGGGTGGGGAGAGAGCGCCCACCGATGCGGGGGCTGCAGCCTAGGGAAGGGGGAGCCAAGGGAGGGGGAGGGCTGGCAGTGAGGAGTGCGGGGGCAGGTCTTTCTCTGCCCCTCCTGCCTGCTGCACTTCCCTGCCCAGAGTACTTTTACCATCGTTATTAAGTTATTTAAAACCATTTTAGGAGCACCTACTATGTGCTGCTCAGAGAGGCCAAGAGGCCTGGCCTATAGGAGGTCACTCAGCTCGAAAGTCATGCGCAGGATTTCAGCCCAGGTGTCTGTCTTCATTCATACATACAAATGATACACATCCTGTATATGTATACCACCTGCGATATACATATAATCACCTACTGTGTGCCAGGCACAGCTCTACCATCTGGGAATAGAACAGTGAACAAAACAGCAAAACCCTTGTTCATGAGCTTGCATTCTTGTGGGAGGGGTGCTTGGAGTAGATAATAAAAAAGAAAAGTATATAAAATGTTGGATAGTGATGAGGGCTATGGAGGAAAAGGAAACTGGGAGGAGGAGCTGGCAAGTGCTGGAGGGCAAGGTGGGGGCTGCACTGAGAAGGTGACTTTTGAGTCAAGGCTGCCAGCAGGGGGTGACGTGACCAGGCAAGGGTGGAATCTAGGGAGAGGGAACCTGGAAGGATGAAGACCCCAGGGTGGAAGCAGCCCTGCTTATCCTTCATGGGCCAGCTCCAGAGTCACCTGCCCTAGGATGCCAACTCCCCCACCCGCCAGAACTGCCCACGCCAGGGCTGGGTGCCAAGCATTGCCCTCTCACGGGGTGTCCTTCCATCCCAGGTTTGATGTCTCCGCTGTTTATCCCAACCAGAAGAAGTTCAGCACCTTCACAGAGGCCCCGTACTCCAGGGCTTATTCCATAGACGTGGTGAGTTTGTGGACCTCCCCTGACTCTCCCAGTGCTCTGGCCACTGCCCCTCTAAGTGCCCCCCACCATGGTGGATGAGCCATGCCCCACACCCCTCTGTGCCCTCAGTCCACAGCCCAGAGCTTGTGGCCTTGACGTGTTTGATAAACGCAAAACTGCCATGAAAACAGCATGGGTCGGGGCCACAGAGACCAGGGCTCCATTTCCAGCTCTTGCACTGACTGGCTCTAGGCCCTTGAATGGGTTAGTACCCCTCTGTGAAATGGAAGGTGCCCAAGGATAGGGGAAGTCATGGTTGCACCTTGAGTGCCATGCCCTTCGGTGCCAGGCTTGGTGCTGGGGGATGGGATCCCAGAGGGGCATTGCCTGTCCATCCCCAGGCCAGGGTGACAGCTTGGTAGGGACTTGCTCTGTAGGTGGGCTGGTGGGTGTGGCTGGTCCCCGCTCTGACTGTGCTCTGACGCAGTCCCACATAGGACCTGGGTCCTATGGCTGCAAGGAGACCTGCTTCAGCAAGAAGAAGCTGAAGAAGGAGGTGGGCACAGGCTGGGCCAGGGCCCAGGAAGCCACCCGGCTGACCCAGCTGCCCCACTTCCAGTACCAGACCATCATGAGAGAGAAGCAGCTGCAGGTGAGGCCCCCGGGACCATGCCCCACCCCACCTCTGGTGCCAGATCCTTCTGTCCAGTCCTAGCTGCCCCCAAGGTGGCCTGCAGTGCCCTCCCAGGTCCAGGTAGAGCTCATCCTTTAAGGAACACATCATCCCCTGGGCTCTTCCCCACATGGGCATTCCTAAGTTTAAAGTTTTCACCTCTGCTCTCTTCTCTTGAGGCAGAAAGAGAAGCTGGGGCCTGGCTCCTACAACTTCAAAGACTTCTTAGAACAGCTGCAGCAGAAACCGGGCAGCACTCGGGGGCTGCTCAGCTCTGGGGAGATTCGCTTCCGAGGACTCATTGGGGTAGGTGGTCTCATACACGGACTGGAACCCCTGCCCTACTGCCACTCTCTGTCCCAGGAGCATGCAGCCTGGGTGGTACTGGAAGCACCCTTCCTCATGCTGTCTCCCTCCCAGGCTTGGCCAGGCTCTCCTCTGGGACTCCACAGCCCCCTGCTTTCCAGGGCCACAACTTTGAGCCCACTGGCTGTTCCTGCATCTCCTCTACCAGACCAGGACTCACTGCTGGCAGCGATGGATCTGGTTCATCTTTGAGTCCCTAGTACAGAGCCCAGCATGCATTAGGTGCTCAACATACTCATCCATCTATATAGCCATCCATTTAGGCAGCAGATAATGGTTGAGCGCCCCCTAGTGCCATGTACCAGGCCCTGGGGATCCTGCAGTGACAAAGACAAAGTCTCTGCCCTCAGGGAGCTGTGGTCCTCATGGTAGAAACAAGAGCACAAAGAAGCAACTCGAATATAATCAGGGCCATGAGGAAAAATGAGACAGGGAGAGATGGTGAAGGATGGTGGTGCTATTTACAGAGTATTCAGGGAAGACCTCTGGGAGGAGGTGGCATTTGAGCAAAACCAGTGGTAGGTGAGCCACAGAGACTCAGAATCTGAGGGTGAGGGCAGGAAGAGGAGAGAACAGAGAAGTGTGGACCAGGGCACGAGGACATTCGGACAAGGTGGGAGCCTCGGGTTGGATGCCAAGTGCTGTGGGAGGACAGTGGAGGGTTTTGACACGGGGAGGGCTGACATACGCGCTTGTGGAGGTAGGGGTTGGAGACGTCCAGATGGGAGGCAATAGTGCTGAGAGGGACTGCAGTGGCATTGGTGTGGGTCAGGATGGTCGTCCTGTGTGTGGAGGGCACTGAGTGAGTTTCAAGCTCAGTAAGGTCACGGGGAAGGGGGCAGGACTCACACCCACATGGAACAAGCTCTGCTGTTTGCTGACTGCCCCTCCTCCCCTGGCCCTGGTGCTCTCCACCGGACAGCCTTGTCCTCCTACTCCTCAAATGCGCCCTCAGTGCCTTCAGTGGGAGCTTTGCTCCTGCTGTTCCTTCTTACCAGGAATGCCACTCCTCCCTCGGTGACCCCTTCACCTAAGGACCTACTCATCCCTCGGCTCTCAGCTCCAAGGTCTGACCTGACCCCATAAGGTGACACCTCCCTTCCCAGGAGTCCCGATTGTGGTTGTGTGTTTGGTGTCTCTCCCTGACGGCACAGCAGCCCCTGAGGGTGGACCACACCTGCCCGGTTCGCTCACTGCAAAATTCCCAGGTCTTAGCAGTGTGCCTGGCACAGAGCAGAGTCTCCGTGGACCAAGTGCAGGCCTGCCTCCTAAGTACCAGGTATTCCAAAACATTCTAACTTTTTACAGCCACTCCAGACAAGGCCCTGGAGCTCAGAGAAGATAAACATCTTGCCCCAGTGGAACATCCTACCCAAAACCAGGGCCTTTCTCCTACACCTCACCACCTCCAAACCTTCAATGAAACCTGGAAATTAGTCCTTGCCACGTTCGGGGGACAGGCGCAGGCATCCTCAGGTGCAGAAGCTGTAACTGCGCTGTAGCAGGGAGTGCCTGGAGGCATTTAAAGATGAGTCATGACAGCTAAAGTAATGACAGCTGACACTTAGCACCTACCACGTGCCAGACACCCTTCTAAGCACTTGAGTGTACTAATTAATGTAATCCTCACAACCTAACCCCCTGAAGCAGGCACTATCAGCCCCACTTCACAGACGAGAAAACGAGCACAGAGAGGTTTAGTGACTGCCTAAGGTCACAGAGCTACTAAGTGGCAGAGGACAGATTTGAATCCAAGTTGTCCACACATAACCATTATGTTTCACCCATAGGCTTGACTCGCTTGGATTTTGTTCCTTGACAGTCTGTGGGGGGGCAGGGTCTAAGGTCAGGCCCAGCCCCGCTGATGGTGGAGGGGTTCAGGGAACAAATCAGATGCTGTCTGTTTCCTCGTGTGCCCCGACCCCCAGCTCTGGGGCATCAGTGAGTGTTGGCTGTGCAGAATGAAGGTCCCATGGCCTGTCTCTCCTTTCCAGCTCTCTTCTCCCCTCTGGTCCCCATATCTGCCCCTGCAGTAACCTCACTGGGCCCTGCGGGATTTCTCCAAGCCACTCTCCCAGGCTCAGGGCTGGACGGTAAGTTCAAGGAGGTGGCACTGCCCTTGTGGGCAGAAGACAGCCGCTGGGGGAGGTCACAGCCAAGGCCTGGTTTTCTCAGCCGCCATCTTGCTGTGAGACCTGGGCTGGGAACTTGATGGCCTCCTCTGGTCTCTGCTCCCTCCAGTTGTCCCCCTTGCTGCTGGGACAGGCCTACAAATGCCACCTGCGTGGGGTGCTGACTTCTCCTTGGGAGTCTCCCCAGTGCCAATGCCAAAGCTGTGGGTGCCTGCTCCGGGGCTTGGTGAATCCTTCCCCAGGGAGGAGGGGGCTGTTGAATCACACCCTTGCAAAGCCAGTGCCCTCTCCTCTGGCACTGGGCTCTGCCTCCACTCCCTCCCTAGTGCCCTCTGCCTTCTCTTGGCTCTGGGGATGCTGGGCTCTGCAGCCCTGGAGTTCCTCTGCCAGTCTCCCTCCAGGGCTCCTCTCTCCCAGCCCCGTCTTCCCTGCCACTCTTTGGGGGGATCTCTCTTGCCCAGCCAGGCTCCATGCGCAGAGCTCCAGATCCCTACCCCAGGGCCCCCCAGGACCCTCAAACTCTGCCTGCCTCCCTGCCCCCAGGTCAGCGTCTCCCTCAGGCCTGCTCTTCCCAGGGAATGGCACCACCCAGTGGCCAGAGCCAGAAACCCAGCGGCACCTTGTTCCCGCAGTCGTGGGGATCTGCCTCCTGTCCTCCTTCCATTCCCATAGCCTCCACCCAGGCCTAGGCAATGCTCCCCTCCCCACTTCCAGCCCAGCCTCATGACTGATTTCCTGGTCGCCTACCATTGCCCAAGTCACCTTCCTTAGCACCCGCACATCTCAGAATCAGGTCTGGACTCCCCAGTGCAGCCTTCAGGGTCTTCCTAACTCCTTCCCACCAAACCTGTCTCAAAGGTGCTGCTGTTCCGGCCCCCTTGCCTTTGCCCCTCTACCAGGGGGGACCTGCCTCTCTCTCACCTGTCTTCTGGGATCCTTGTCTTTCTTCAGAGTCCTGTTAAAACAATATCTTATGCTTTGTTGACAGAGCGCCCAGCACTGGGCTCCACCTGGTCTGTGAGCTCCGCAGGGAGCAGCGGCTGCTCTCACCCCTTTGTTATAACCCTCACCTCTAAGGTCTCCGGAGATGAGCTCATTGCCCTCCGGCCCCCAGTGCCTGCACAATGCCTGGCAATCAGTAGAGGCTCAGAAAACTCATGCAGGGATTTTGCAGTTGGAACCCTTGTGCTGCCCTTTTCTGGAGGTGGGACCTTGACCGGAGGTTTGCCTCTCTGAGACTCAGTTTTCCCATCTGTTGATTGCGGATGGCACTGATTTGATCTCATCAGGTAGCCTCCAGGACAAAGATGTTAAGTAACGCTTGTGAAGCACCTGACACCTGATGCCCGGACCCACCTTCCTACATTGGGGCTTTTCTCCTGAACACACCTGGATATCTCAGGCCCTGGAAGGAGGCAAGGGAAGCCTTCTTCCTCTGAGAGCAAGCAAATCTGATGCCTGCAGTAGCCTGACTCTCCCCACCTCAGAGTTCCATGCCTCTTCCTGCAGTCCTGGGCAGCTTCTGGAGGTGGGCAGGGTTGAGCCATCCATGGAGAGGCAGCGACCCCATGTGGCTAAAAGATGCAAAGCAACAGCAAACATCCTACCAGGTCTTGACCCAAAGACCCACCCACCCACCCAGCTACAGTGCAGGGTGGAAATCTTTACCCCACGTACAAAGGCTAGATTTCTGACCCTGGCAGTTGAGGCCCCAGGTGATCATTCCAGCCACAGTTCTCAACCTCTCTTACTTCCTTCTTCTGCCCCCTCCCACAAAGACAGCCACCCCACCCTGACTTATCTGGCATTGGTGCCCACTATGGACTGGGCACATGCAGGCAGCTTTATAACATTATTTCACTTCAGCCTCATTACCCTGGGAAAGTACAGCTATCCCTATGCTAAATATATGGACCCATGGGGCTAAGAAAAATTAGGTGGTGTGCCTGAGGCCACTCAGCTAGGAACAAGCAGAGTCAGGATTTGAATCTGGGACTTCAGATCCCTCCAGGCCACAAGCACTGCTCACAGCACAGGGAGAAACCCATTCATGTAAATGCAGGGCTGTGACACAGGGGTGTCGTGGATGGGGTTTCTGAGACCACCAAAGTAAGCAGCTGTCTGGAGTGAGAGGGGAAGGAGGACTTCATTCCCAGGAGAGATGACATTCACGCTGGTGTTGCAGGGTTAGCAGAATTTTCCAAGGTCAAGAAGGCAGGAAGGGCATTTTGGGTGGCAGTAATGGCAGAAGCAAAGGCAAGGAGGTTGGCAGAATGGCATGTGTTTGGGGACCAGCATGGAGCCCACTTTGGCTGAAGTGTCAGATGTAGGAAGGGAGCAGGTGGGATAAGTTGGGCAGACAGGTGGGGCCCCAGTAAAGAGTCTGAACCTGGGACTGAAGGTCTGAGCAGCGGTGGAGGCTCAGAGGCCAACAGTGCAGTGCTGGGGGCTCTGACAGTCCCAGTCCCCTCTGCAGGGCATCTCTTCCTCAGGTGCACTCAGCAGCACAAGGAGTGGGACTAATGGCCTTTATGTCCCTTCCTTCCCCGGCCAGAACTACTATCCAGGCCCTGGAAATTACGGGGAGAAGGGCAACCCCTACACGAAACTGGAGGAGAGTGCCTGGAACCGGTCTCATTCTGAGGGCCTCATGTGCAGGATGACCAACAAGCCACCCCCCTTGGCTCACCAGGTATCACCCTACCTGGCCAGGCCTCACCTGCCTTCCTGTGAAGCCTTGAGGGGAGACTCCCAGGGCGCATGGGGACCCCGCAGCCCTGAGGAGGGGGCGACGGACCTGCAGGGATTGTCCTCTGTGCTCCCTTCCAGGGGAGTGGTCTGGCCCCTGGCACCTACACCATCAAAAGTGGCATCGAGGCGTACCTGGCACAATCCACGGGCACCCGAAGCCTCTATGACACGTTCTCTGGTGACCGAAGCAAGCCCCAGCCTTTTGGATATCACTCTGTGCAGGTGTGTACCCGGGGGGCTGTGGGAGTGCATTCACCAAAGGAAGATGGGCCTCTCTTTTCCGCACCACCCTGTGTGCTAGGCTTTGCGCAGGGCCCTGGACAGAGCCGGGACTTGAACCCCAGGGTGTCTGCATGACTTCACTGCCAGTTCTCTCTCCTGTGCACCAGCATGAACTGCAGAGAAGCTGCAGGTGGCCGCAGTGTGAGGCCTGGAGGGGAGACTGGCCGCCAGGCCTGCAGGGACCTCTGCAGCGCAGGCCTGGGCATCCTGCTGTTTTGGAGACACTTCCCAGGCACCGCAGACCCAGCTAAGCTGTCTGGGTTAGTGGCAGTGCTGTTAACGAGGCAGAGAACTGGAGGGCCGGGAGGGGTCCAATTTTAGCTCAATGCCCCCTTTCCTGCACCCATCAAGTTTCTGTTATGTGATCTCTAGCACTTTGTGCTTTGCCTTCATAGCAATGGAACTTTAAGTATTTATCTCACTACCCGTTTGTCTCCACTCTGCATTCGCTCATGTATACCTTGGGCCAGATCATTGTCCAGGTGCAGGGGAACCTGCCCCCGTGGTGCTTACATTCTAGTGGAAAGGTAAACATAAACATGAATGAAAACAATATAGAGTGTTAACAGGGAGTTGGTGCTACGGTAAAGGGCATTGGGAGTGCTAGGAAATGGGGAGGTAGAATGTCGAAATACTTCTGGACCAGCTGGTAAAATGCCATTGAATGAGTCCTGCAACCTGGCTCCTCCCCGGGGCCTCCCAGGCCTCCTCATGACCAGCTACTAAGGTGTCCTGCCCAGCATAGCAGGGGCCTTGGACCCTCCTCAAGCCCTACAGCCAATGCCCAGGCCATATGGTAATTTGTGTTATCTAAAACTTAATAGACTTTTTTTTTTTTTTAAGAGCAGTTTTAGGTTCACAGCAAAATTGAGCAGAAAGTAGAGTTCCCATGCATCCTCTGTCCTCGCTACACACCCAGCCTCCCCACTGTCAATCATCCGCCCCAGAGCGGAACATTTGTTACAGTCGATGAATCTGCATCATTACTGTCCAAAGCCCATCATTTACATTAGGGTTCATTCCTGGTGGTGTACGTTCTGTGGGTCTGGACAAATGTAAAATAACAAGTCCCAACCAGTATGGTATCACACAGAGTAGTTTCACTGCCCTAAGTATCCTGTGGGTTCCTGCATCATTCTGGTTTTTAAATATTTGGACTATCGTGCTCCTCCTTAGAACAGCACCCGGCTCAGTAAATGTCCATGAAACGAGAGAAAGAAACAAGAAGTAGATGAAGCAAGCTGGTTGCAGGGTGTGGCACGCAGAAGGGGCTGTTAGAGATGCTGTCAGACTGGCCCCACCCCTTCCTGGGGGGCTGTATCTCCGTCGCCCAGGTTGGGCTGGGCTGGCCTGGCCATGGGACACTGGCAGACAGGAGAGGTTGATGCCTCACTGGACGACCTGCCTGTCTGATTGCTGGTGAGGGTCCAGAAACTCGGCTCTGCTCTTGCTTTTCCTGGCATAACAGATACCTTTTTTTCCTCTGTTTCTCAGAAAAAAAAGCCCAGGGAACTGATGAATTTCAAGAGCTTCGTGGAAGAACTGAACTCACGTCACAATAAGAAGCGTGGAGTTTTTTCAAAACTTCCCCGCAACCCAGAAACCCCTACAGAAAGAATTTACTGGGCCACCCTTAGCCAGTGTCCCCGAAAGCTAGTTAGTGCCCCCCAACCATGGCCTGCCTTCCTTATTCTCTTGGAAGAGGGCTCTCCTGCAGGGGCAGGGTTGGGGGGTGGCTATTTCAGGGGAAAGCTCCGCCTTGGGTGTCAGACCTACCTGCTTCCCAGTTCTGGTCTTGCACTTACTGGTCACACTGGGTCAGTCTCTCTTACTCTCTGAACCTCAGTTCACACGCTTGTCCCAGGAGCGAAACCTGGTGTCTGTGAGAATTCAGTGAGGTTAAGTCCTAGAGCCTGTGGCATGGAGCCTGGCACCAGGGGAGAGTCCAGCCGCCACTAATCTCTGCCCCCGCCCCCTCCCCCGCAGAGAGGCCAAGGGGAAGACTGCTGCAGGGCGGAGTGTGGATAAGGTGCATGCCCGGACAGAGGGACACACGCCTGCTCTGTCCATGGGACTGGTGGGCTCCTCTCTGGGGGCTCGGCAGCCAGTGGTCTGAGTAGGCCCTGGGCTTTTAGTCGGCCCTTCAAGCAGGGTCTGCCCCACCTCCTCGGGAAGGGGAGTGGGGAGCTGCTAAGGGCTTGGGAAGGGGTTGGGTCCAGAAGAATGAAAAAGGGTTCCAACGTTTCCTGAATGCCTGCTCTGGGCCACTGAGGAAGGGATCATCATTTGCATTTCACAAAAGGAAACTGAGGCCCAGGGATAGGAAGGGATTTGCCCAGGCTCCCCAAGGGGGAGAAGGAGGCAAGATTAGAACCCAGCTCTTCCAGCTCCTAAGCCTGTGTGGCTTCTGCTCCTCAGGATGGGGTCTGGAGCATTTCTCTGGACCCTGACACACTGGGAGGGCCCTTGGAAACCTGGAAAGAGGTGTCAGGCTGATGGGTGGGGGACAGAGTGGGTGGCATGGGTCCTGAGGGCACCTCAGGGCCCCTTCATCCCCGGAGAATGGGCTCCTGATGAGTTGGGAGGTGGCTGAGTACCTTCCCCAGTCCTTGGCTCAAGACCCAGGGCTGCCAGGTGGGTGAGGTCAGCTGCCTGGAGCCCTCACCTGCCCTGGCCCCAGACTGACCATCAAGACCTCTCCAGCTTTCAGCCTTCGTTCCTTACCCCTAGGCCACGTCTGGTCCAGGTATGTGGCTTCCTCCAGAGAAGGAATGCAGACACATCAAGCAGCCACCATTCCTGCTGTCCTCCAAGCGGATAGGCATACAGGACTATCAGATGATTTTGGGAAGCTGGGTGAGTGGGTCTGGGTGGGGCATACATGGTGATGAGCAGGAAGTTGTCTCTTGCCTCTGCAGGCAGCTCCCAGGCCTCCTTCTCCCTGGGAACTGATGCTCTCAGGGAGTCGGATCCCACCTCCTTTCTCTGCTGGGAACTAACACCCACTCCCGCTGTCTCGTTTCTCTAAGGCAGTGGTTTTCAAACTTGAGCAGGCATGAGCATCATCTGGAGGGCTTGCTAGAACACAGGTGGCCAGGCTCCATGCCAGAGCTTCTGATTCAGTACGCCTGGAGTGAGGCCTGGAATTTGCATTTGTAACGAGTTCCCAGGTGATGTGGATACTGCTGTTCCAGGGACCACAATTTGAAAATCACTGTGCTAAAGGGACATCACCCCAGAGCCCTTCCACGCTCTTATTTTCCTAGGGGAGTGCTCCCTCCATTCTCTTTGTGTTTGTCTTGGGGCCTCAGGGGCAGTGGGGAGAGTTGGCCCATTCCTCATCCCTGGTTGAGCAAGGACTCCTCTGTCTCTTCCCCTCTTCCCCACTCCCCAGAGGCAGCCATCCATCCTGAGTGTGTAATGCAATCTTCAGTTTGTTGGTGTTCTTGTAAGACACCAAGTTCTTGGGTTCCTGTGTCTGCCTTCTTCATTCACCAAATGGCACAGGGCATCAGCCTCATCCTGTTTCTTATTCCTACCCTTCAGTTTGTAAGCACATCTTTTATTGCGGTCTAATAACCACACAGAAATGTTTGTGAGTTCTAAGTGAACAGCTTCATGAATTATCACAAAATGGGCCCACAGTGGAACCACCCCCAGAGCACTGAAGAGCACATTTCTGGCACCCTAGGGCCACCCCTGACCTCTCTCCCTGTCCTGACTTCCAGTAACACAGGTTTGTTTTGCCTGGTTTTGAACAGCTGTGTAGTTTTAAGCTGTGTATTTCTCCTGATTTCCCTAGGAACATCTTGCTTATAACCTGACTGCCTTCCCACGAAGCTCCCCCTGCCCTACCCCCCCCCCCCCCACCCCGAGCTCTTTCCATTCCATTCCACTTCCTCGCTTCCCGAGCAATGACTTGGCCCCAGTGTGCCCACACCCTGCCTGCCCTACTCGGTTCTTATGAGGTCCAGCTGCTCAAGTCTCCCGTACCTTCCCTTCTCCTGCCTCCAGCCTGTACCTGCTGCAGGGGAGAGGATCTTCGCTTGGGGACCCCAAATAAGATGTTTAGACAAGAGCCAAATGACCATGTCGCTACCACAGGGCTAGCCACTCCAAAGTGGGAGGGCCGATGTGAGGTCCGGTCCAGAGGCTGAGTTCGCCCTATTCCAGGGCAGGAGTGTCCCTCTGCCTGCACACCCTGGCCAGGAGCCTGCTCCTTGGCAAGACAGGTCTTTCCCTTGTTGGTGGCAAGTCTGGCTTCACATTGGACTAGTGCATGATTTCTAACGTCTCCCAGTCTACCCTTGGGACAGATCCTGTGCAGATGGCCGGTTCCTGCATCCTGTCACTCTCCTGTCTTCACTGGTCACCCTGGGCAGGCTACATCTCCTCTCTGGGCCCCTCCGTTGGTGCCTCTCATATGCACCACCTGGGTTTCTGGGTGGGCTGGTGTATTGATTTTCTAGAGCTGTCACTCGTTACACTGGTTACATTGGATTAAGGGCCCACCCTACTCCACTATGACCTCATCTCAACTGATTACATCTGCAGCTATTTCCAAACAAGTCCATTCTCTGAGGTACTGGGGGTTAGGACTTCCATATATCTCTTTGGGGAACATAATTCAACCTTTAACAGATAGAGCAGGGAGGAGCCTGTGAGGAGGCAAGGAGGCTGAGATCAAGTCTCCAAGCCAGGCATCTGGTTTGCTAATGTCCTGTCTCCTCTTCCGGTGCAGAACCCCGTAGGTGTGGGTCGCTACCTCAACACCAGGCTGTTAGAGACAAAGGACCATCGGCAGCGGTACCGGTCCCTGTTCATGGGCGGATCCAAGCGCTACCCCTCGGACCCTGCCCGGGACAGGTTCATGCAGTGAGTGCCGCTGGAGCTCCAGCAGAGGGGCGAGGGCACAGAGGGGCTCACTCTGGGCTGGGCTGGGGGATCCCCCATCTTGTGCTTGGTTCCCGTGGGAACACAGATGCTGCCCCTAGTGCCAGCCAAACACCTGTCTGTAGGAAGAGTTCAGATCCTGGCTCTGATGCTTACTGGCTGTGTGAGGTGGGGCACGTTACTTAACCTCTCTAAGCCTCACTTCCCTTAACTGTCAAATGAGCAGAGGACTGTGGAGACCCAAATGAGATACTCTTGTTTAAAGCTGATGGTAAAGAGAAAAGGAACTCAATCAATGCTAACGCCTCTACCCACAACCCACACAGTCTAGGATTGCCTCGTGTGGCTTCATCACAGGGGATCTGTTTCTTGGCATTCAAAACAGGGTTGGTAAAACTCATCTTATAGGGTTGTTGTGAAGCCTAAAGAAAAAATACGTGGAATTCTGTGGCTAAAACAGCACGCAAAAATTAGCTGTGCCATGTTTTATTGACCTAAGTTGCCATCAGTTGCCATATAATCTCAATTTCAGAAATGTTAAAATGCGAATAAGCACGCACTATAGAATGGGAAACTCTGTCATTCCGTCATTGGAAATTCTGGTGAGGACCTGGAGACCAGATTCTGGGGGCCAGATCTCTCAGGGAAAACCAGCTTTTAAATATGTTTTATCAAAGTAGTCCTGTATCTTCTTTCTTGATCAACACCTTTGTTCTGGTGGATTCCTTAGGAGGTAACGTTTTTGATAGACAGCAAGCCCAAAAAAGATTCTTTTTTCTCCCTGCACAGCTGATCAGTAGTCTGGTTGGAAATAATATTTTAGTTGGAAATAATTTTCCCTGGGAATTTTGAAGGCTTTGCTGCATTGCCTTCAAGCCTCAAGCATGGTTGTTTGAGAATTCTGATGCTATCTTAGTTTCCTGTCCTTTGTATATAAACTGCACCTTCCTCTCTGGAAGCTTGTAGGATCTTCTCTGTGTCCCTTTTGTTCTGAAATTTCATGACGATGGGTGTTACTGTGAGTCTGCTTTCCTCCATTGTTTTGGGTACTTAATGGATTCCTTCCTTCTGGAGACTCAGGACCTTCTATTCTGGGAAAATTCTTTGTGTTCTTGTGCTTGGTGGCTTCCTCCTGTCTGTTTTCACTCCTCTCTTTGGTTGGTAGACATTCTGGTTTGATGCTCTGGTTTTCTTTTTTTTCCCCTTCTTTCCTATTTCTGCTTTTTCTATCCTACTTTCTGGTAAATCTTCCTCGTCCTTTTATTCGAACCCTGCTATTGTCTTTTGAAAATTTGGCTTTCATCTTTTTTAGTTTCTGAGAGTTCTTTTGTGTTGTGGAGTGCATTTCCCCCGCTTAACTAGCCTCCAGTTCCGTGCCATGTGTGCACTGTGTTCATTCATCTAGGGATGGCAGTGACAGTCTTCCTTCAGTTTCCTTCCACTCCCTGCATTACCTCCACTTCTTCCCTGTTCCTTTTCTTCTTTCACTTGTTCATATTTGAGAGGAAATCACTAAAAAATGCTATGAGTCTGGGTAGGCCTTCACTGGTGATGAAGGAAAAATGGATGTGGGGCTTGTGGGGGGCCATGTCCCAGGTCTTGAGTCCCTGGGATGTGCCCCACCAAGTGTGGGTCCTTGGCTTCATGCAGGAAAGAATTCAAGTGTGAGCCACAGTTGAGTAAAGGTAGATTTATTTAGAGAGATACATACTGCATAGGGTGTAGGCTGTTTCAAAAGGCAAGAGAAAGGCCACGAGGTGTGGGGGTTGGGTGCTCGGGTTAAAGTAAAAGTAGGTACACACTCCATAGACAGAGTACGGGGCCGTCTCCAAAGAGGAGGGAGTGAAAAAGGGCTGCTAGGTGTGGTGTTGCCAGTTTTTATGGGCTCAGTAGCTTCACCCCCCTGCGGGTGGGACCCTTCCAACTACCCTGGGGGAAGGGGCTGAGATTCCCAGGAACTGGGCTACCACCCACTCTGACCTTTTGTGGCTAGCCTTGGGACTGTCATGGCACCTGCGGGCATGTTATTCACCATGCTAATATGTTACAATGAGCATATAATGAAGCTCAAGGTCTATTAGAAGTCAAACCTCCTGCTATCTTAATCCTCAAGGCCAACTGGGAGTTGACTCTTCCACCATTTTGGTGTTAATTGCTGTCATTCCTTGAATGGCTGTGCCCTGCCCCCTTCTGTCCTGTCTCACTGGGAGTGAGGGGATGGGGATTCTGTTGGGAGACCCTCAATGTCAATGTTTCTAGGTATTTTCTCTGGGACCATTCAACTTCTCTAGAAAAGGATCCTGCATCCTGGGGGGTAGGGGATGGTGGTGAGTGGGGTTGCTGGTGTTTAGGGGAAGGAGGTTGGGAGTCTCCATCAGTATAGGGACTTCCACCTCCTCCCTCTATTCTCACTATGGTGCCTGTCTGCCCACCTTCCACTGAGCTGGTCTCCCCACCCCCAGCCTCTCTGAATACTAGTCTCCTGCTGGGTGGGTGAAGAGTGTGTGGTGGGGAGTGTCTAAGTTTCCCCTTGTTTTCAGTCATCAGTCTTGTGCCTGCTTTTTGAGATACTGGTGTCTCTACTCCAATTCCTGGGCCTCCCTGGGGCTTGTGGCAGGAGCTGGCAAGCTTCTCATTGGCTCCCCTACTGCAGGCAGCTTGCTCTTTGACTCTCTCAGCTCTGCTGACGGCTCCCTGCACTTTGCATTTCCCCTAAATATGTTAACACCCTTGTCCTTTGATATTTCCCCTCCTTTTCTTGTGTGTCTATTTAAAAAGAATTCCTTTATAGTGCTTTTACTGAATTACAGGAAGGAATAGAGGGAACAGAGGTAAATGCACGAATTCATCTGCCTTGTTTGATTGAAAACCATATGGACCACTTTTAGTGTGCAAAAGCATGTTCTTTGCCTTTTGAGCCCAAGGTGGTTAGCCTTCTTGACTAGTGTTCAACCAGGACCAGAGAGAGGAGCAGCTTGCCGCAGGTCACACGGCTGGTAGTGGCAGAGCTGGAACTAGAATCCCCTAGAACTTCCCCTCCTAGAGCAGGGGGCTTTCCCCACACCAATGCCCACGTGAGGATTTGGAAGGTTGCTGGGAAGAGTGCCATGCTCTGATTCCTGCAGGGCCACCCCTCCCCAGCCACCCTGTCAGCAAAGCCCCATCCTATATACTGTTTGCTCAGTGAAGGGCTCTAGGGAAGGGAAGGATGCCCCACCCACATTGGACCTTCCACTTCCTCCCCCTGAACATCTTACTCCCCCTTGGGTCCAAACTGCCCCTTTCACTGCTGTTAAAACATCCAACACTCAGGCTTGTGAGAGTTACAGGATTTCTCTTGTGACCTGGCTT
This sequence comes from Camelus dromedarius, assembly GCF_036321535.1. Classification (NCBI taxonomy): domain Eukaryota; kingdom Metazoa; phylum Chordata; class Mammalia; order Artiodactyla; family Camelidae; genus Camelus; species Camelus dromedarius. The sequence goes on along the minus strand of NC_087449.1, from coordinate 31,504,349 downwards.
AGAATTCTGTGTCTCCTACTTAGCTGTGTGACCTGGGGCAGGTTGCTTGGAGACAGATTTTCTCCTGAAAAGTGAGAGTAAACAAAGTAACCACCTTGTAGAGTCTGCTTTGAGGACTAAAGGAGATTATGCATGTAAATGTGCTCTTTCCTGTGGATGGTGTTTTGTAGGTATGTTGTACATGCTGGCTCCCTGACCCTTTAGCAGCTGCTATGCCTTGGCAGAATTCTGTCTCATTAATATAAGGGATAAGTTCTTTCCAGAGGCTTAAAATGCACATCATCCAGGAAAGAAAATATATTGGCTTAAATCACACTTTGTTGTCAAAGACTCAAGGAAAAGCCTCTACTAAGATGGAGATTTGATAGGGACAGGGGAGAAAGAGGAGGGCATTTGAATCCTGAGGGAGGGTGGGAGCTTTGAAAGAGGAGGCCCAAAACAAAATGTGATAGTGAAATACTAAAGGTTTTTCATGAAGTCAAGAACAAAACAGGTATGCCTATATCACGGGCATTATTCAGCTAGCAAATGCAGTAAGACAAGAAATTAAAATGTTGGTAAGGAAGAGCAAAATCATCACAATTTATAACGATATGTGTGTTTACCTAAAGAAATCCAAGAAGTTTCATTTTAAAACTGTAAAGCTAAGGAAGTGAGTACAGTGAAGTGTGTTAAAAAAAAAAAAAGTTTCCTCTGACACTGCAGCCACAACAAATAGATAACTTCATTGAGAAAAAGAAAAAGATTCCATTCTTAGCCACACAAACAATAAAATACATTGGGATAAACTTAATAAAGTGTATTTAAGGCATAAATGAAGAAAAATATAAACCTTTACTAAAAGGTGTTAAAGAAGGCCCGAATAACTGGAGAGAATACTATGTTCATGGATGGAAAGACTCAGTGATCTTCCTCATCAGTATACACATTTAGTGCCATTTTTATCAAATTGTAAGGGGGCTGGTGGGGGAATCTGATACATTTATTATAAACGTTGTCTGAAAGAATAAATACATATTAATATTAAAAATAGAATAACAATACATTAAAAATACATAGCCATATGCATGGACAACACACTATGGAAGACTAGGCTGCACACTGTTGACCATGGTTACACCTGGGGGGTTACCAAGGTCTTTTGCATTTACCTGGTTTTATTTCTTAAATGTTTGAATTTTTCAAAATAAACATATTATTTTTATAATCAGAAAAAAAAAAAGCAAATAAAAAAGGACAAGACAGACTGCACAAATTATAGGTTCTCCTTGTACACCCACCTCCAGCCAAGAGTCACCCTTTGTCTTCCAGACCTCAGGTTTCCCATCTGTAAAGGGGGAATAATGTATACCCTGCAGAGACATGGACATATATAATTAAGGCTTATGAATGATACTGAATGGAAGCTAACCACAGGTGCCTGTGCTTGTCTGTTGGTCAGGCTGGTGCATGATTCTCCCTGGGGCTGAGGTTCCTTGTTCATGAAGCCCTGATTCAACTGGGCCCTTGGGTCAGGAGGACTGTGCCGCGAGGCACAGAAGGTGGGTCATAAGTTGGGAAGGATTTCCTTATACACTCTTTCATTGATCGATTCATTTGAGAGACCTGTTCTGTGCTTGGTTCTGCCCTCAGTACTGCTGAGCTGCTGATCGTTTTTAGGTGATGAGGAATGTTCTCTCATTCACTGAGTTATTCATTTCTGGGCTCATATTTTATTTTCTAAGACTTATTTTTTGTTTTCTGAATGTTCCTTTTAGTAACAATGTGCTCCTATTTCATGGATACAGTGCTTCCTCATCCTTTGAAGGTATTATTAGACAAGCTTGCCTGACATTGTCCTTTCCCCCCTCAAGATTTCCTTTGTGTGTGTATGTGTTTGTTTTGGCCTCAATCTTCCGTATTAGCAATTTTTCTCAAATATCTAGTGATCTTTGACTACGTATTCATGTCCAACTAAAAATCCCACTAAAGGCCCTGGGACACTTACTGACCACAGGCTTCAGCATAGGATGACCAAGCTGGGTGTTTTCCCTGGGGGAATTTGATGTCAGTGATGTTAGATATTTTTCTCTTGGCCTTGTTGTGGAGAATGCTCTTCTGGGGGTTGCAAGCCTGACTGCTGGGGCTGTAAGGGTAGGAGAAGAACCTAGAGGTCTCCATATTTAGGGACTGAACTCCCATTTGATTCCCTGCTTTTTGTCTTAAAATTTTTTTTTTAATGGAGATACTGGACATTGAACCCAGGACCTTGTGCATGCTAAGCATGCACCCTACCACTGAGCTATACCCTCCCCAAACCTATGCAGTATTCATAGTTTTAATTGCTTTAAATATTAAACAAGACAGATTGAAACCAAAAGAAGCAATCATTCAACTCTAGAAGTTTTTTAAAAATCAAAATAAAGGTTTTAAAAAGCAGGAGTGAAGAGTTAATAAGAACAGTTGGAGTCTGGAGGGATGAAGGCGTTCTCATTGGAGCCTCACAATTCCTCCTTGTTGACGTGCTATTTTTAATCCCTGCCTTGGGCTTCAGGGTGGTGGCCACGATCCAGTGTGGCTGTGGATGGAAAAGTGCAGAGTCCGCAAGGTGTAGAATACTAGCGTCACCTCCAAAAGTTTCCTTGTGCCATTTGTAGTCAGTCTCCACCCCCTCCCCCTGCCCCTGGCAACTACTGATGTGATCAGCACCCCTATAGTGTTGCCTCTTCCAGAATGTCATATAAATGGAATCATGCCGTATGTAGAATTATGTGCATTTCATTTTGCATGGTGTTCTTGAGATTCATCCAGGTTGCTGCTTGTATCAGCAATTTGCTCCTTTCTAGTGCTGACTTGTCTTCTGTTGAATGAATGTACCATGGTTTATCCAGTTCCAAGGAAAAGGACATTTGGGTTGTTCCCAGCCTGGGCAATTCTGAATAAATTGGCTATAAGCAGCCACACGCTGGTCTTTGTGTAGACATATGCTTTTGTTTTTCTTTGGCAAATATCTAGAGTAGAATTTCTAGGGCGCTTGGTATGTGTGTGTTTAGCTTTACAAGAAAGTGCCAAGTTATTTTCTGAAATGGCTGTACAAGGTTATAGTCCCACCGGCAATGTATGTGGGGTCTAATTGCTTCACATCTTTGTCAGCATTGGTGCTATTAGGTTTTTTTCCTTCCAACTTTAGCCATCCTAATAAGTGTATTTCCTTGTGGTTTGGATTTGCATTTCTCCAACGACAAAATGTGGGGCATCTTTTCATGTACTTCCTCTGTGTCTCTTCTTCTGCACATTAAAAAAAATGGTTGCTTGTTCTCTTCTATTAAGTTTTGAGAGTTTGTTATATATTCAAGGCATCTATCCTTTATCAGAGATGTGTTTTGCAAACATTTTCTTGCAGACACTCAGAAAGGTTTAACGGGAAGTAACTCTTGTGTTTTAAGGACGTGTTCTGTGGCATTGTAAGGTAGGGGTATGGGGTGGGGCCAGATAGAGACCAGGAGGCTGTCTTGGTGTCAAGTGAGAGCAGAGGCTCTGAGCCAGGCCAGGGGCAGTGGACTGGGGAGGAGTGAAGGGCAGAAGGCATGGAGATCCAGCAGATGGCACTGAAGGGCTCTTTTGCCTTGTGAGCCCTCCCTCCTGCCTGCCTTCTTTTGACAGATACTTGTGAACACCACCTTCCAAGCACAGGGACAGTCTAGGTAAAGGGGAGATATCAATAAATAACCCAAAGTCTTGTTTAAAAGGCAGGCAATGAACAAACACATAAATATGTGCAACATAATGGCTGGTAGATGCTGTTGGACACACAAAGCAAAGGGGTTTTTATGAAATGCCATCTTCCAAATGGCTCCTGAGATGGAAGCTAGAATCCTCACATGTCCCACTCTTAGGAAAGAATCAGAGCAATGGGAGGGACACCAGACTGTGGGCAGAGGCTCTGGGCTGGAGTTCTGGTCATCGGGGTGACCTCAGGCAAGTTCCCTCCTTTTTCTGGTCCTCAGTACCCCTCACAGGGTGGCTAGGTGATCTTTCAGGTGCTAGGATTTTGTATTCAAAGCTCTTTCAAACCAATGTGGGGGCTCTGATGAGTCAAACCAGGTGCAAAGTAGAGGAATCTCCTCTTTAGAACCAGGCTGTTTTGTTGGGAAAGCTCTGCAAGTCACCCATTTTGGCCTCTCACCCAGTGTAGGACCCCTAGGAAGCACAGCCAAGCAGTACCCGCTCACCCCTGACGGGCGCTCCGCCAAGGAGGGAAGCTTACTCCCTTCCAAGGCACCAGGTCCATTTTCTCTCTCTCTGTTTTTTTAAGGGAAAGAATCACACCTTTTACTAAGGGGAAGTGCCCTCCAACTGTGGATCATAATTCAGATCCTATTCCCTAAAGCCGCGCATGAAGGACAGCCTGCAGTGACCGGAGGACCCAAAGGCCTGAAGACAAATCTAGGAATGGGAGGATAAAAGTGGGGATGGGGGGTGGTCTTGGAGAAGGGACACATGGGACGCCTGGGAGAGGGCAGAGGGGTGGTGGGATGACATTTACTGGCGACATCAACCCAGAAGTCACCATGTCTACTGTGACAGCTGGGGACCAGATATCTTTTGATACAAGAGATCAGTTATCCTGAGAATTCAAATCAGCCCATGAGATGAACATGGAAGCCAGACAGCAGATGGACTAAAGGGGTGGAATGTGGTTGACACTCTTGGAACCCCTTCTATTCTAAAGCCAAATTGCTTGACTCTCTGTTCATTAAAATCCAAAGAGAGTTGGGAGAGTGTAGTATATGTCATAAGGCAACTGTAGGGCCTCTCCAGGAACACACTATCTCCATCCCAGGATGCTTCTGGGAGCTCAGCAGGACCAAAATTCTATGAGGAGGCTGCTGACCACCAGGCAAGGTGCAGCCATTGGGAACAATCAGTTCCACCCCCAAGTCTAGCCCAGATGTGGGTCTGTGGGGGTTGGTCTCAATGCCCTGAGCTTCCCTCACTGTTTATGGACAATAAGAGATTGGGTGGGATGGAAGAGTGTGTTGTCCCTATAGAAAAAGAAACTGAGACAAAAATACTTCAACAGTCGTCAGAGTATTAGTGCCTTGCAGAAAGCAGTTACTTCCTCATTCATGTTGAAATGATGCTTTGGAAGAAAGCTGTCTTTATTCACAAGCATGTTGTCAATTGAAAAAAAATCCTATCAAATTCTCACCTAGTTGATAAGCCAAACTAGGGGCAAACTAGATCTAATAAGTCAGCAAGGTTTCAGGAAATAAGATCAATATAACCAAATCAACTATTTGTATATACTAGCAATAAAAAATCAAAAATTTAAAATTTAAAATGCCATTTATAATAGCATCAAAAACTATGAAATACTTAGGTATAAATTTGACAAAAGATGTGAAAGATCTGTGTACTGAAAACTGTAAAATATTGCAGAGATAAATTAATAAAGACCTATAAAGGGAGAGATATACCATGATCATGGATCAAAAGAATATTGTTAAGATGTCAGTTCCCCAAAATTGATCTATAGATTCAACGCAATATCAATCAAACCCCCAGCAAACATTTTTAAAGTGACAAGCTGATCCTAAAACTTACATGGAAATACAAAAACATAAAATAGCTAAGACAACTTTGAAAAAGAGGAGCAAAGCTGGAGGATTAACATTACCTTATTCTATGATGTGGATTTGGTGTCAGGATAGACAGATAAATTAAAGGAATGGGATGGAGAATCCAGAAACAGACCCACATTTCTATGGACAATTGATTCTCAACAAAGGTGCAAAGACAATTCATTTGGAAGAAGAATAGTTTTTTCAATAAATGATGCTGAAACTATCAAATGTCAATATGCAAAAAATGAGCTGTGATCAATGATTCACATCACAAAGAAATGAACTCAAAATGAATCATAGGCCTAAATGTAAACCCTAAACTATAAAACTTCTAGATTAAAAACATATAGGAAGGAAATCTTTGGCCTTTGAATGAGGCAGAAATTTCCTAGATACAAATTTAATTACAGTTGACCCTTGAACAACACGGGTTTGAACTGTGTGAGTCCACTTACATGTGGATTTTTTTCACTAAATATGTGCTGCAGTACTACACGATCTGCAGATACCGAGGGCCACCTGTAAAGTTATACACTGATTTTAAACTGCACAGAGGGTCAGTACCCCTAACCCTGTGTTGTTCAAGGGTCAACTATATTTGTTCTTTTATAGAGCATACTTTGGAATGGTATGAACAAATTGTTAAACTGGACTAAATAAAATTTAAATTTGTTTATTCTGTCAAAGACACTATTAAGAGAATAGAAACACAAGCTGAAGACTGAGAGAAAATATTTGCCAATCATATATCTGACAAAGGACTTATATCCATATATATGTATATGATGACTGTGTGTGTGTGTGTGTGTGTAAGTCATTAAGGAACTGCACATTAAAACAACAATGAGATACCACTATCCAGCTATTAAGATGGCTAAATTACAAAGACTGACCATACCCAGTGCTGGTGAGGATATGAAACAATTGGAACTCTCATACACTGATGGTGAAAATGTAAAATGGTACAATCACTTTGGAAAATAGTTTGGCAGGTTAAAAATTTAACCATACACCTACCATAAAATGCAGCCATTCCTCTCCTATTTACCCAAGAGAAAGGTGAGCACGTGTCCATGCAAAGGCTGTACAGAAATACTCCTTGCCACTTTTTTCATGGTAGCCCAAATGTCCATCAACAGGCAAATAAACAAACGGCTGTGGTATACCCATACAAAAGTCAAGACTAACCAAATTGAGCACTTTAAATATGTGCAGTTTACTGTATGTTAATTACATCCTGATAAACTGTTACAGTTTGGAAGAAACTAATGAAAAATAACAACTAAATGCAATGTAGGACTCTAGGTGGGATTCTGGAAAGAACAGAAACATTAGTGTTAAAACTGGTGAAATTCAAATAAAGTCTGTGCTTTAGTTACTATTATGCCAATGTTAATTTCTTGTTTTTGATAATTTTACTATGGTCATACAGAAGATGTTAACATCAGAGGAAGCTGGGGCAGAGGGATGTAGAAACTCTGCACTATCATTGCAACTTTCTGTAAGTCTAAAATTAGTTCAAAATAACAAGTTAAAAATGTATGCAATAAAACTACTTGAAAAACCTGCTTTACCATATAGGGTAAATACATTTTCAAAGATATCTATTGTCTATCACATTACTCACAGCCATGTCACATAGAGAAAGCCAGCAAACTAGGAATGCTTGCCTTTTGTAAGAAAAACCTGTGAAACAACTTTAAATCAGGCAGTTCTTTTAAGTACTTTGCCGTGAGGTCCCAGTGAACTTCTGCATGTTACAAAAGTCATGCATGCTGAGAGGGGACATCCACCTGTAATAGTGGAAGGTTCTCCAGCCACCATGGAAGGCTTCCTTCCATGGAAGGTTGGATGGGCCATGGACTTAATCCCCTTCAGGAGATGCCCTGAGCTTTGACTAATGGAAGTTGGAGTGTAGACCCCTAGCTCCCTCACCCTTGTGGAATATAACTTTAGGTGTAGTTTTACACTGGCTTCTAGTTTTCCCAGTGCAATTAAACTCCAGTTGCCCACAGTGATAACCTGTTGATAATGCAGACTTCATTGGCTATTACCCCTTCTCCAGCCCCCTACTGGTATTTTCTTCACCTCCCAAATAATCTACTTGCACTCAAATCCTTGTCTCAGGGTCCGCTTCTAGGGAAACCCAAACCAAAACAAACACTAATATTTTTCCAGCAACCCAGTGTGTCAACTTGCCCACCCCTGGTGTGGACATCTCACTTTGGGGACCACTGCTCTACCCCACGCCAATAACTCCATGTCTGTCCAGCCTCTCCCTGCACACCTTCAGCACTGATAGATTATGCAGTTTAGAGCTCAAGCCCCAACTTACCAGGGAGCTTTCAGGCGCCAGCCCAGATAGTAGGTGCTTGTATTAGAAAAACCCAATCTTTCCTCGTCTATATCTCCTTTACTGTCACACAGAACCCTCATACTTCTGACACCAGATGTATGTGAGATTTTTCCTATACCAAGCAATTCTCTGCAACACGTGCTGGGTGTCCTATAATTTAACTCAGTTCTGACACTATCCACCTGGAGATAGCGTCAGATCCCACAGGTTAAGGACTCAGTCCCACAAGGCTGCCCCTGACTTCAAATGCTGATTGCAAGTAGTAGGCCCCCAAGTTACCCACAGCATCTATACAACTTGGCAATTAATTGGAGGTTCCCATGACCTACTCCCCCTTGGATCCCATTACTTGCTAGAGTGGCTCACAGAACTCAGGGAAACACATTTACCAGTTTATTAAAGGATATGATAAAGGATACAGATGAACAACCAGATGAAGAGATAAACAGGGCATGGTCTGGGAGGGTTCTGAGCGCAGGACTTCTGTTCCTGTGGAGTTGTAATGTGTCCCCCTCCAAGTATGTGGTTGTATTCACCAACCCAAAAGCTCTCCAAACCCCATAATATTGGGATTTTTATGGCAGCTTCTTCATGTAGGTATGATCAATTATTTATTTCATTTCCAGCCCCTCTCCCCTCCCTGGAGGATGGGGGTAATGTGGCGGCTGAAATTTCCCAGCTTCTAATCATGGCTTGGTCTTTCTGGTGACCGGCCCCATCCAAGAGCCAGAGTCGCCTCACTAGAACAAGATATATATATATACACACACACACACACACATACACACATACATATATATATATATTTTCTATTACTTCTCAATGCCCCAGTTTTCCCCTTTGTCATTCCTTGGATCTGTCCCCTAGAGAACTCTATGGGGAGGAGGGGTGATGGGCAGAGCAGGATTCAGCTATTTCTGGGTTCCTTGGTTCAACTATCTTCAAACCATCTGTCATCAGCAGTTCAGACTGCTATAATAAATTACCATAGATTGGGTGCCTTATACAACAAACATTCATTTCACATGCTGCTGGAGGCTGGGAAGTCCAAGATCAAGGTATGGGAAGATCTAATGAGAGCCTTCATCTTGGTGGGCAGATGGACATCTTGTACCCTCACACAGAGAGGGCTGGCTGTCTCATGTCTGTTCTCAGGACACTACTTCCATCACAAGGGCTCCACCCTCATGACCTAAGTACCTCCAATGGCCCTGTCTCCCAATACCACAACATTAGGACATCAACATACAAATTTGGGAGGGGACAGGACACAAATATTCAGTCCATAGCACCATCAAAATACCATCCCCTAGACCTCAACAAAGCCTCCCTATCTTTCTCCAGGTAGCATGCCAGGCAGTCACCTGCAATGATTAGAGTGGTCCTGCAGGATGAAACCTGTGGGCCATCTTAACACCAGGACATAACTAAAAAGTGTATTTTTGAAATACATCTACAATTAACTTATGCAGTGGCTGTGTGTGTGATTTTTCTTATATAAGCCAAATTTGGAAAACCAGTTGTTGAACTCTGGCATGAGTGTTGGTGTCTAGACACCACCCACCCGGGCTGAGGGTCTGATTGGGCAAGATGGGCTGCTGAACAAACTGCTCTGGGTCAAAGCAGAACCCTCTGCTGACCCCCGACGTCTTCCTTCCTGAGCTGCGTTCATATAGAGAACCCTCACCCCCCACTACATGTGGGGCTCAGCCAAGGGTCTCGTTTCACTGTTTCTGTATCGGGAGCTCCCATCTCAGCTGGCTCCAGCCAAGAATCTAGAAGCATTTTGGTGTCTTAGACTAGATGATAGCCTGCATCTTTGTTTAAACCATTAGTCATTTCAGTGTGCCCTTCAGGCAGGTACTCGATGTTTCTCGAGCTTCACTTTCCTCATCTGTAAAATGGGGATAAAAACTGACCTGCTTTTGTTATAGGACTGAGGATTCAAGAAGATACTGTTGTGTGCTATTCAAATGTAAGGTGATATTTAAGGCTTAAACTACAAAATCAGTTTCAAGGAACATGAAGAAGTCCTGATTGGGGAAACTGAAGTGGAAAAGGAATTTCCTAAAGGGTTCCTCTCAAATGATTTTAGGACGGAACCCCTACATCACACACATTTTAGGGAAATGTCCATCATGTATAGCTATGTATTTGCATAAAACTTTATTGCACTAAACTCAAGTCCTATCTCTGCTCATGTAAGCCTGACAACCTGTAGCAATTAGGGTGAGTTAAACTGCTCTAACAAATCATCCCAGATATGCAATGACTCAGCTACAGTAAAGGTTTATTTCTTGTTCCCTTAACAGACCAAGCCAAAGTTCAGGTTGATAGGCAGTTCTCTATACAGTGATTCAGGGATCCAGCCTCCTTCCAATTTGTGATTCTGCCACCATCTATGGCCTGGTTATCATCTGCATCGAAATAATAGAAGGGGAAAGAGCCACACAGGAGATTTTTACCACTTCTGTTCACATGGAGAACTCTGACACAAAGATACACTTGGATGGTCAGGGAGCCTGGGAAACGTAGTCCAGCAGTGTGCTCAAAGAAGGGAGGAATGGGTTTTACTGGACAGTCAGTGGTGGGAAAATAGCTCAGTAGGATTAACTCATTTGCCAAAAGCTAGGTCATCCAAGTGACAAAGCCAGACCTGCAGCCCAGAGCTTCCAACAGTCATGTCTGGTGCCTTAAGGAGCACAGACCCACCCTGACCTGACACCACCACCTCTCACCTGAGCTCTTCTACTGCTCTCCACCTTGCAGATAGAGGAATATTATGAACACCTATGCCAGATCATTGTGACGATGAGAGAAATTAAAAAACTGGGCAGAAAATCACCCCCAGCCCCGCTGCCCTAATACACCTGTCACCTGCCTATCCCACACCATGTTTCAGAGCTCGCTCCTGGGCACACAGGTTCAGGGAGAAGCTGGCCTGTTAAGTGGCAGAGCCAGCACTTGAGCCAGGTCTGCCTCTACATTGTGGTCCCCAGAGCAAGAAACGACAGAGGCTACTTTCCAGGTCACACTTTAATTTTTACAGAAGCAGCGGCCACACAGCCACAGGGATACAAAGTATTCCAGACAGTAGGCACAGCGCCTGCAGCTGCAACAGCCTGCTGGGGGAACCATGCCTTTCTCCATGGTCCCTTTGATTAAGGAAAAAGTAAAAAATCACACACCGTACACTGCCACACCCACTCCCTCCCCAACTCCCTTCCCTTTTAGTAATAGCCAATTAAATTACGCATCCTTCCAGCCAAAGAAACTGGCTACAATCCCAATTTCACAGAAAACCATGCAGCCAAGAAACTCGGGGCTCTGGAGGGGACAGGCCTCTTCCTGTACTTTCCACACGCACTGGCCTCTCCGCATCCCCACTCCCCACACCATGTGCTAAGTTTAATTTCACCTGAAACCACCACTTGGACGGAGAGTGACAGGACTGGCTACAGGAAAGAGCAGGTAACTCAGCTCAGCATGCTTGGAAGACTGTCCCTTTCCAGGCAAGATATTACTGAAGCAAAAGACTAACCTGAGGCTAGTGTGACACCAAGACCCTCCCTTCCAAGCCCCAGGTTCCAGGTGAGGTCTGTGAAGGGCAGGATTTTGGTTTCTGGGACTGAGGACAACAGAGGCTACTGGCATCTCTGGCCACACTCCTGGAGGCCCAGGGATGGAGGCCCCACTGGTGACACCACGGGCCTTATCTGTTGGGCTAGCCTAGCTCGGGTTAACCGTTCCTCTACAGCAAGCAGGATCATCAGCTTAGTGCCGAGCAAGAAGCATATGGGCCCACTAGGAGAGCTTACGCCAGAATTCACATGCTTTGCATACAAGGGAGAGAATGAGGTTTCTTATTTTTTCTTATGCCCCCTCCAGAGGCCAAATGGGTAAGAGTGGTTCCTCTGCCTTCTGAGTGCCCTGAATGTGCCAGGCTGCCTAGGCTCACAGGGAGACGCCACAGTGGGCCAAGCCCAGGGCGGGGATGGGAAGCCTCGTCAGCCAGAGCGGGACTCTGTGAGGGCTGTAGCAACCTGCAGTGCCAAGTCTGTTGCCTCGTTCCAGACCACAGGTGCGCCTTTCTGAAAATGAGATGAGAGCTGGCCCTGGCTTGACCTTAAATGACAAACAACGCCCAAGTGTCCACTGGCATCATTTACGTTCCCTCTGACTTTCCACACAAACCAGGCTTTTCATGGGTTTTGCAACCCTGGTGTCTAAGACAGCCGTGCACTTCTAAAGCAGAAGGGCCTTGGATTGCCCTGTTTACACTGATGTGACAGATGAGGAGACTGTAGTTCAGACGGACAAATGACTTGCCCATGGGTGGACAATACAGCAGGGACTGAAACCCAGGCCTCCTGGCTCCCAGGGCAGGGATCCCTCTCTCTTTCTGAATGTCACTGCCTGTCACAGCTCACTTAACTCACTTAATCCCAGCTTCCTTACACAGTTCTGATTCTGGGTTCTCAGCTGAGGCTGGGCAGTTCTTGAGATGGAGTTGCATAAACAGCCAAGCTTTAACGGGTGGGCAGGGACCTAGGAAGCTTCCCTTCCCTTTGGAACGGAAATGGAGGGAACTTTTCTCTGAGTTTAGGATTTATAAGGCACTAAAATTAACTACAGCTGAGGGTGGGGGGGAGAAAGAAAAAACAGGGATGAGTGGTTGGAGAAATCAAGTCAATGTTCTTTTCTTCAGCCCCGCGGTCAGCAGTGAGGATCCTCACGAAACCTTTAAGAACGGTGGGCTCCATTTCCCTGCTTGGTGTGGTCCACCCCCCGACTCCCACCCCCACTGCGGAGCAGAGGACACACCCAACCACACACAACAAGGCAGGTCCTAGGGACAAGAGGCATCGAGGGTGAAGAGCCAAGGAGCCCAGGTCTTCTGGATTCAATTCAGAGCAGAAACCACTCACTCTACCTGGGCAGGTGTCCCAGACCTAGGCGGGGACAGAAGTCAACCCTGAAGTGTCCTCTCCAAGGACTTGATCCTCTCTGATAGACTCAGGCAATGGCCGCAGGGAGCCTGCAGGCCTGAGTGTGAAGGAGGAAGGGGTAGGACGCCACCAAGGACGACAGAGAGAACTTTGGAATCGGACCTGGCTTTGGCACAGCATATCTTGGGCCCGCCCACCCCATCTGCTGCCCTCCCGAGACCCCAGGGTTGAAGAGGAACCTTCCTTCCTTCTCTCCATGAGGAGCTCTTCTGGCTGTCGGGCAATGGCAGCGCAAGCCCAGGGCACCCTCTTCATTCCAGCCAAACCTGAGTCCAGCTGACCTAACACAGAGCCTTCCTGGACTCAACTGCTGAATCCCAAGCACCGTGGTCAGATGTGTTGCTGAGCAGGAAGCCGTGATGACAGCCAACAGGCAGATAGCATTACTCCTCTTTCAACAGAAGAGGAGCCGGGCTCAGAGGGGTTGAGTGACCGCCCACAGTCACAGAGCTAATGAGTGGCTGAACTGGGAAGTGGACTCAGGTTTCTCTGACTCTAAATCCCATGTCCTTCCCACCACACCTGGCTGACCCGGAAGCTGGGAGCAAGCCAGTGGGGCTGTCTGGGTGGGATTCCTGGAGGGGTTTCTTTCTGAAAGTGTGGATCTGACAGAGCAGCTAAGCTTGAGAGCAGGGAGGATGCCTCCTGGCCCTGGGGACCAGGTGCGCCCGCAGGCCCGCCCCCTTCCGGGCGGGCTCGGCTCAGTGCCTGGCCGCCTTGCAGATCTTGTCGTACACCTCGGGGAAGGCGTCTTGGCAGCCGAGCTGCTTCCGCAGCCTGTGGTATAGGGAGCCGTCGAACATCTCCCAGAACTCCTCCCGGTCCATGTAGCAGTCGGCGTACAGCATCTGGAACCTGCGGAGGAGACACAGGGGTGAGGACTCGGGGGTGGGGGTCAGAGGGGCAGAGAGGCGAAAGGGACACAGAGAACCCCAACTGTCCCTAACACAGCCCTAAAGCGCTGCACGCTCTGCAGGGCAGGACGCGCTTTTGGAAGACTTCTCTCACTTAGTCCCCCTAACTAGCGAGTGGCTGAGGTTGGCGCAGGAATTCTTATTCCCATTTGCAGATGGGGAATCTGGGCTTGGGGTGCCGAGTGGCGGCAGAGGCAGAGTCAGGAGGACAACGTGGTGCACGACATGCCTGCCTCCCTGATGGGGTCACCAGGCTGCTTTCTTTCCCTTTTTTGACATTCAGTAAACTGCACATATGGAAAATGTACAACTTCCTAAGTTTGACATACATATAAAACCTTGAAACAGTTACCTCGATGTAATAACAGCCATATCCATCACCCCCAAACTTTCCTAATGCCCTTAACTCCCCTGTGTTATCCATCACCCTCTGCCATCCCAGGTAGACCTGCCTTCTGCCACCACAGATTCATCTGCATTTTCCAGAATTTTATGTAAATGGAATACATACATATATATAATCATACAGTACTCTTTTTTTCCTGGCTTCTTTCTGTCAGCATAATTATTTTGAGATTTGCCCACGTTATGCACATCCAGTTTTTTCCAGGACACTTTCTCAGCAATGCTCTGTCCAGGGCGTCTGTGTGGCTTTTGTGGTCGTGAATCCCTCCCTCCTCAGCTTTGGTCTCCCACCTGCAGTGGGAGCTCCTGAACAAGTCTAAACCACCCCTATCGCCTGCCCTGGGGTGGGGAGTGGGCTGACCCTGGGTTTCTGGCTCAGGCAGCTGGGGGACTGTGAATGCGCTCCCTGGAGGAGGAACAGCAGGGTGTGGGAAGAGGACGGGCGAGGATTCCTGCAATTCCACCTCCACAGAATCTCTCCCAACTCCCTCCTGAATCAGTGTTGTCGCTCAGTGCCCGCAGGTCTGGCTGTGGAGCTAGCCGCCCTGGCCTTCCCCACATCACCCCCAGAGCAGTGCTTGGGGGCCTGCGGCCCCACCCTGGGTTCTCACTCACCCATGCACACTTCGGACGAATTTCTCCAACTGCCTCATGCAGGACCTGGCTTCAAAGTGTTTCACACGCGGCTCACCGTAGGCACCAATGTCGACATAGAGCTCGGTCTCGTCTCCCTTGGGGTGCACCAGGCCGGGCTGGCTGGGAAGGATGAACGGGCACAGCCATATGGGGTAGACCTGAAGGACCAGAGAAGCTGCGTTGGTGCTTTTCCTCCAGCAGGTGGCAGGCTCGTGGCTGGTCCATCAGCACCCACCCCAAGGCAGGCTCTGCAGTGCTCTCCTGGCCCACGCGCTGCTGCTCAGTCACCCCACCCCCAAGCCCTGGCTGAGTGCCCTCCCGGCTCACGTGGATGTCGCTGTGGAAGGTCTGCAGAGCCTGAGGCAGGCACTTCATGGGCACCAGCATGTCCTGCACCACGTGGTGCTGCTCGTACAGCTTGCGCAGCGTCTCGCCCTGGGTCAGCTTCAGGAGGGAGATCTTGGGAGGCACCATCCAACCAAAGAGGTAGCGAAAGATGGGATTGTTGCCAAAGGGGATGATGTCCTGAAAGACAAAGGCTGGGGATTGAGAGAAGGAACCCAGCAGGGCCGAGTGTCCCCACGTGCCAGGGACAGGGGCCTCCTTCGGTGTTTGACAGAAGTACGACGGGGTCCACTCCCATCTGGAGGGGTGTGGGGGTACCCAAGACTTTACCCAGTCAGCTCTGGGTTTGATTCTCAGCTCTGGCATATACCAACTGTGATGTCCTTGGGCTAGTGACTTAACCTCTCTGAGCTCAGTTTCCTTATCTGTAAAATGGGACTTGTGGGAATGGTGAGATACCAAAAAGAAGGCACTCAACCCAGTGCTTGGAGCAAAATAACAAGGTAGCTATCCTTGTGGTCTAGTTGTTGAGGTCAGTGGGGCTGGCACAGAGCAGGCATTCCATAAATGTTTGAGAAATAAATGCTGCTGAATGAGAAGAGGGATACTCAGAGAGCGTAAGCAATTCCCCAAAGGTCACACAGCCAAGGATGGCTCCACTGAGGTGGGGAAGGTCTGGCTCAGGTTCAACAATGAGCCCTTTGGTTTACAGCATCTGCTGAGAGGCCTTCTCTGATGCTCCTATTTAAAATGTCACTGCTCCCTATCCCTCTATACACAGAGCAGAAAATTCTTGCCTATCTGTTAAGGCCAAGTTTGATGCTACCTCCAACCGTAGGTTGAACTAGCCACTTCCTCTTCTTGTTCCTGTGGTCCTTCACAGGGCCACCCTGCCCAAGTCAGCCTCCTGGGAAACCCCGTGAGCAGGGCTGTGAGCAGGGCTTCCTCTTCCACGCCTCCCACTGCCAGGAGGGAGGAGCCCCCACTCTCGATCTTCCTCCCTGCTCCTAGTCTGCCATCTTCCTGAGGGGTACCAGTGTCCACCTGATACCCCATCCTCACAGCTCCTGGGCCCTCAAAAGTCAAGGACATTCCTTCATTCATTAGACAATTACAAGCTGCCTGTGAGCTCAGGAGCCAGGTTCTGTGCTGGGGATACCCACATAACTGAGATGTGGTCCCCAGCCTCAGGTGTGGAAGAGTGGGGCCACAGGACCACTGTGTGGGAAGAGCTGAGACAGAGATGCAGAGGCAGCTCCTAAGAGGGGCCACATCAGACTAGGGTCAGGAGTGGCTTCTCAAAGAAGCCACCATGCTAAGCTTCGGAGGCTGCGTGCTCCTCCATTCCACTCCCCTGAAATTGCCTCCTCTGATCGCCAGCCCACTCCATGAGGGAGGCAGGTCGGGGTCTGTCTGCTGTCTCTTCTGTTAGATCCTGGCTCCTACATCAATGCCTGGCACACAACAGGAGCTCAGTAAATAGCTTGGCTTTTATTGTTCCTTTGGTTGTCTTTGGAAAAGCCACATATGCCCATAGCGGAAATCCCAACAATACAAACTTGTGTGACTCAGTTTGTTGTGATATTCACTTTATTGTCGTGGGTTTGGAACCCAACGCGCTATATCTCTCAGGTCTGCCTGTA
This sequence comes from Camelus dromedarius, assembly GCF_036321535.1. Lineage (NCBI taxonomy): Eukaryota > Metazoa > Chordata > Mammalia > Artiodactyla > Camelidae > Camelus > Camelus dromedarius. The sequence continues at coordinate 31,487,435 of NC_087449.1, read as the reverse complement.
CTGCAGGGATCCACCAACTAGGGCTCCTGGCCCACACTCTGGTTTTGTAAATAAAAGTTTTATTGGAACACATCCATGCCCATTCATTTACATAGTGCCTATGGCTGTTTTCAGGCTTCAAGGGCAGAGGAGTTCCTAGTGAGGCCTCATGGTCCACAAAACCTCAACTATCACATGACCCTTTACAGACAATGTTTGCTGACCTCTGCTCTGCTGTATGGATATACCCTAATTAATTTAGTGTTCTGCACGGATGGGCATTTAGATTATTTCCATACTATTCATTTCAAAGACTGTCTTTTGCATACATGTCTTTGACCATTTATGCCTACATTTATCTATAAGATAAATTTCTAGAAGTGGAAAATTCTGGCTTAAACAGTGTGTGCAATTTTAATGGATATTATTTCAAGTGCTTATACCATTTTATATTCTCGCAAACAACACAGGACAACACCGTTTCCCCAACCCTCACCAGTCAGCACAGTGTGTATCAAACTTCTGCATCTCTGTCACTCTAAGAAGTGAAAAATGAGACTTGTGTAGTTTTATTTCACCTGTTGTTGGTTCTAAATGAGACTGCATTTCCTTATGTTTAAAAGCCACTTGCATTTTTTGTCCCCTAAAAACAGTCCACTATTAGCCACAAGTATCAGCTGGAACCATTCTTTTTCCAAAGTGTCAACCTCAAAAAGTTTTAAACACCGCCCTGCCCTTCTGCTTTCCTGTCTTTGTCGACCCCATTATTCACCCTTCTGCTGCTGAGTGACCTCGGGTCCTACGTCCCTGGCTTCACTTCTGGTCCTCCCGGGCAGCGCGCTAAGGTCAGTTACTCTAGGGATCATCATGGCAACCCCTCCGCTCTTCGGGCCCCTGCTCTCTGGCTGCCCTTGGCCTCTACCTGTGTCCAGCCTGCTGCCAGCCTCCTCTGCTCTGCTGGGCTGCAGGGCCTCCTTCAGGTCCAAGGGGTTCAGCCTGAGCCAGGACCCCCAACCCCAGAGGCAGGCCCTGGACAAAAGCATTCTAAGAAACATGAACAACCAAGGACCTATCTCTCCTTTCTTACTAGTATTACTGCCCTGTGTTAGCCAGCCACTTATACAGGCAGAAGACGGTGACATAACAGGGAAGGGGAAGACAGGGCCGCCTGGAGTCCCTTTTCTAGAAAGTCCTTCCTTCTTCACCAGTAAGCCCAGGCAGAGTGTGTGTAAAATGTGAATGTTATCAGGAAGGGAAGTAAAAACAGGTGAGTTAGTTCTGTGCAGCATTTCCAGTGGCCCGTTAAGAATGACTACATATGCATGAAGAGTTAAACACCGGGGATAAGGGTATAGCTCAGCGGTAGGGTACATGCTTCGCATGCACAAGGTACTGGGTTCAAGTCCCAGTACCTCCGGTAGTAAATAAACAAACCTAATTACCACCAGCCCCAACCAAAAAAGAGTTAAACACTCTAATACTGAGTTTAAAAGATGACAGTAAAACTCTTGCTAATAATTTAAATTCAAAATTTTTCTTTACTTAGAACAAAATTTAGTAGCAAATATTTTTGATAGGAGGGACCATGAAGAAAGGAAAAACCTTTAGGATTTAGTATCTCTGACAGCAATTTTTTTCCTGCTTTTTTCCCTGGGCCCTGCAAGTTATACAGCCAGCTGGCCTTGGCCCTGGCCCCGAGTCCTGCTGACTGACCAAGCTGGGCTTGGGGGCAGGACTGCAGCAGTAAGGCTTGGCCCATGTAGAATGAGGATGGGATGGACTATGGACCAGAACGTGGCTTTTTAAGAGGTTCAGCATCCAGGCCATGTCACACTGGTTCATTGAAGGGTCCAGTGGAGCAGAGGGACCCGGGAGAGGGCTGCCAATGAAAGGAGAAGGCTTTGACCCCAGCACTTGAAAAAGCACTTGAAAAAGGCATGCACTTGAAATGATTACTCCTTTCTAGAAGCGTCTTGGCTTCTGCAATTCTATATAGCGGATGCTGTGCTGCTGCACCCAGATGCCCCGTTGAGGGAGACACCCATCCCCTCCAGCTGTAGGATGTTGGCTGCTGACACACAGCTAAGCCTCTCTCTGGGGCATTGCCCTTGGCGGAAAGGGAGCTTCACCTCCAAGGTGAGGCCACTTCTCCAAGGGCAGTCCAACAGCTGGTCCATGGGATGGGGGTATAAAGTCCCAGCCCCCTGGCCTCAAGGCGGGAGGGGCCACCCAATGCCAGAGCTCCCTATGGGTTGGCTGAAGTCTTTGCTGTGACTGCCTCACACCTCAATTTTTCCCTCTGCTGGACCCTGCTTCTCCTTTCCTTGCAGCTGAAGATGACCAGAGTTCTCCCAAATAAACTTCCTGTGTGCAAATCTTGGGCACAGAACACCTAACCTTCCAGATTCTTCCTTTAACTTCAGGCAGTACAGGCTGGTGTTTAACAGCACAAAAATATAAAGTGAACCTCGTTTTGAAACCCAGCTCTGTGGTTTTAAAAACTGCCCAGTTCCTTGCTATTTCTTTCTTCTCCCACCTTGGGCTGGACTTGGGCCAGACTTGGTGACTCTGTTCTAACACAGAGCATACGGCGGGAGTGGCGGGGAGAGGAGACGGGGTCAGTCTCCCCCGTGAGAAGTGCAGTGAGGACTCCCCCTTGGTCTCTCTCTTGGATCACCTGTTCTGGGGAAAGCCAGCTGCCTGTGGTGAGGACAGTTGAGCAGCCCATGTGGCAAGGGACTAAGGCCTTGTGTAAAAAGCCGTGTGAGGGAGCCTTCCAGGAGGCAGACCCTCCAGTCCCAAGAAAGCCGCCCCAAGACCAGCCCCAGCTGACACCTTGACTGCAACTTTGAACCAGAGCTGCCCACAGTATCACTCTTCAACCTGACCCTCGAAATTGTGAAATAACAGGCGTCAGTTGTTCTAATCCTCTAAACGTGGGTTTAATTCATTATACAGCAAAAGATAGTTAACACACTCTACTTCTTACTGAGTTGTGTTACTCTGGATAACCTAAACCAGTTTCTTAATCTGTGAGACGGAGATGACACTAGGACCTACCCTCAGAGGGTTGTTAGGAAGACTGAGAGAATGCATGTAAAGTGTTCACGTACCAACTAGCACGTAAGGAAGGATTAATGTTAACTACTGGGGTTATCTTTCTGATGCGCACTCAGCGTACTCTGTGGTCTCCTCTTTCTTTTCCTGTCTCCTAAATATCTCTCTTCGTGATAAAACCACACCTCCCAAAACCTTAACACTACTCTTGGCAGGGACGAAGAAGGACTTGGGGTCCTTTGGTGAAACTTTCCGTCAACTTCTCTGTGCCTGAAAATTGCCCAAAGTAGCAGTAACGGGGATGGTGGAACCTCAGAGCTCCCCGGACCTTGATGAACCCTCCACTCCCTCCTCCTCCACCCCTTACCATTGTCCTCTCACGCTCTGCCTGAGAGACCTAGCACATGATTAGAACTGACCCGACACCTCCTCCTAGGAGACCACTGGGGGTAACTGCTTCATGTCTGACATCCCTATTTATCTTAATCACCACGGGCTTCTAGGTGCCTGCTACTAGCACCCTTAATGCTCCAGCAATGCAACATCCTTTAATCTGACCCCTCTGACTGCTGTCCTCCAATCTCCCAGACCTCTCCCCTGTGCTCTCTCATGGTCCAACAAAGCCCCTCCATCCTCAAGCTCTCCTCTCTCTTAGCCTTGCTCCTAGCTGGCCCCTGCAGCCCTCCGAGGTGGTATCACTTTCTATCCGTGCCCCTCTGGGGTCAGTGGAGGGGAAGTGGGCTCCTCCTGGCCCCTCATTCCTGCTTCTAGATCTCTGCTCCTCTCTTTCTCTGAAAACCTCCAGCAACTCTGCAGCACACACCCCATTACCTCCCCGCATTCTCAGATCACTGCCACCTTCAACACAGACCTTATCACTGATGTGATTTAACATCCACAGAGATGATCTTTCCCACCTGACTTTGGTGAAGGGCACATGTAGTCAGGCACACAGCTTGGTCGAAGGTTGCTGCTAATTATGAGGAACAGATGTCTCACTTAATGGTTTTAGTGCTTTCCTAAGTGGGGAATGTGCAAGGATTTGGGTTCATAAAATATTCTCCTAAAAATATCTAAGTATCTGAAGGCCTGTTCTGCCAGCTTTCCCAGAGCACAGGGCGCCTCCTTCCTCACTGTTGACCGGAATTCCTCTCAGGGAGTGTGGGAGATCAGGTACTGCGGTGGCTGATGACTTCAGCCTTGCAGAACTGGATGCTGGGACACATGCTTCAGTTGGAATCTCTATAGTTTCAATTCTGAGCATTTGCCTCTGACCACCACCAACTCTCCTGCTGCTCAGGCCCTCCGGTGCTCTGACTTCAATTCTTCACCCCAAGGGGCACCCAAGTCACCATATCAGTTCCTTCAGCCCCGAGAGCCTCACACAGCCTCACTGCCCACCCAATCTGGCTCAGATTTCCTCACGATCATGTCCCAGCTTCTCCCACCCTGCCCCACTTGTCATACTCATCTGAAAAACCTCCACCGTGGTTAAATCTAACCTTCTCCCTATTCTGTGCCCCGTCCATACAGCTGAATGTGTGAAAACCCACACAACCACCAAGGCCAGGCTCAATGTAAATTCTTGACCATGAACCCTCAGGGGGCCCGGTGTTGCCCAGCAATCCCGCAGTGTTTCCCTAGTTAATCTGCTTCCCGCTCTCAAGAGACTATTCATATCTCCTCTCTCCTCCGTCCTTCAACAACCCCTCACCTCCTCATCTCGGCTGAAACCCTCACTTCCTACTTCATTGAGAAAATAGAAGCAATTGAAGAGAACTCCCACACACTCCCACCACCAAATGGTCCTCCTGTTTGTAGCAACTGTACCATGAACACTTCCTCCCTCCCATCCAGCGGGTGAATTTCCATGCTCTCACCTGCAGGTGTCCTCTCCACCTTAGCGCAGGATGCACTCATGTTCCTCAAGTGCACCCCCCGTGCACCCCTCTCTCCTGCATCATCGTACATCCATATGCTGTCATCTCTCCCTTCTTAAAAGTCACCCAAAATATCTTCTCTCCATCCTATCTCCCCCTCCAGCTACCACCCTATTTCTCTGCTGTCCTTTATACAGAGCCTTCTCAGATTTTCATCTCCACTGTCTCCACTCCGGCATCTACGTTCTCTCTTGAGTCCACTGATCAGGCTTTCAGCCCCATGGCTCCAGGTCATCAGTAACCCTCCCACAACCAAGACTAGTGGTCGGTTCTCACTCAGGGGCACTGGACACAGTTGTTCATCTTCCTTCTTGACACACTGTCCTCACGTGGCTCCTGGGATGACAGCTCTCCTGGGTTTCCTCTCCCCTCTGACTGATGGAGGCCTTTTCATCTCCTGGGCTGGTTTCTCCTTTCCTGATCCGCAGGGCTTGGCTCAGGGACATCTCTTCTCCAACCTCTATCCCTCGTCTAGTCCCAAGGCCTTAGTTAACATTTTTCTGCTGATGATACCCGCAGTGGTATGTGTTCCCTCCACCTTTGCCCCAAAGTCCTGACATATCAGTGAGTCAGCTGCCTACCTGACATCCCACCTGGATGCCTGAAAAGCATCTCATGCTGACAGGTCCCAGACCAAACTTCTGATTTTCCTTCCCAGACCCCTCCCCCATGCTGCCCATGGCAATCAATGGCACCTCGGGTCACCCAGTTGCTCAGGCCCCTAACCTGGCGAGTCATATCCATGGCCAATCTGTTCAGAAATCCTGTTGGTTGATTCAACCCTCACAGTATCTCCCAGATCGGAGACTTCTTTCCTCCTCCATGGCTCCCACTCTGGACAGTAGAAATCTTCTTTCTTCTAGTCCTGCACTCTTTTTGTTTGTTTGTTTGTTTGTTTGTTTGTTTGTTTGTTTGTTTGTTTGTTTTATGAGGGGGAGGTAATTAGATTTATTTATATTTGGAGGAGGGACTGGGGATTGAACCCAGGACCCCGTGTATGCTTCCACTCTTGCCCCATCTACTCTCCATCTAGTTGTCAAAATTATTCTTTTAAAACAAAAATCAGGTCATGTCACTTTTCTGCACAAAGCCCTCCACTGGCTTCTTTATCACAAAGTAAAATATAAAGTCCTCCTTTGACCTACAAGGACCCACACGATCTGGGCTCTGGCTGCTGTTTGACCTCATTCCCCACCACCGGTCTAGCTCACGGGCAATTCCTGCTTTTTTCAAAACCATGCAGCCTTGCTGTGACAACTGGGTAACTCAACACACACAAAACATGGAGTTGGACCCCCAAGTTACACCACATGCAAAACTCAACTTAAAATGGATCAAGAACCTAAATACAAGAACTAAAACCATAAAGCTTTTAGTAGAAGACATAGGGGTAAATCTTCATGACTTTGCATTTAGCAATGGATTCTCAGATACGACACTAAAAGCACCGGTAACAAAAGAAAAAATAAACTGGACTCATCAAAACTAAAGCCTCTTTTGCAGCAAAAGACATTATCAAGAAAGTGAAAGACAATCTACAGAATGGGAGGAAATATTTGCAGATCATGTATTTGATACAGGTCTGGTATCCAGAATATATATGGAACTCTTACAACTCAACAACAAAGATGAACAATCCAATTAAAACTGGGCAAAGGATCTGAATAGACACTTCTCCAAAAATAGACAAATGCCCAACAGGCATGTGAAAGGATACTCAACATCATTAGTCATTAGGAAAAATACAAGTCAAAATCACCATGAGATTCCACCTCTCACCCACTAGGATGGCTGTAATCAAAACCCAGAAAATAACATGCATAGGTGAGAATGCAGAGAAATGGAAGCTTCATGCACTGCTGGTGGGAATGTCAAATGACTCAGCCACCATAGAAAATAGTTTGGTGGTTCCTCAACAAGTTAGACATAGAATTACCACACTACCCAGCAGTTCCACTCCTAGGCACGTATCACCCCCACAAACTGAAAACTAGTACTCAAATTCCTATACATGAATATTTACAGCAGCATTATTCACAGTGTCAATGGGTGGAAACAACCCAAATGTTTACCAGTAGATGAGTTGAAAAACAAACCATGGTCTATCCACACTCAGCCACAAAAAAGAATGATGTTGTACTGACAAATGATACAACATGGATGAACCTTGAAAACATGCTTCATGAAAGAAGCCAGGCACAAAAGGCCACATACTGTATGATTCTATTTATATAAAGTGTCTAGAATGGGGGGAAGGTATAGCTCAATGGCAGAGTGCATGCTTAGCACACACAAGATCTTGGGTTCAGTCCCCAGTACTGCCGTATAAACAAACAAATAAATAAACCTAATTATCTCCCCTCCCCCAAAATTAAAAAAAAAAGTCTAGAATACATAAACCCCCAGAGACAGAACACAGACTGCTGGTTGCCAGAGTCTGGGGAAAGGGAATGGGGAGCAACTGCTTAATAGGTACAAGGCTTCCTTTTAGGGTGATGACAATGTTTTGGAACTAGATACTGCACAGTACCATGAATGTACCAAATACCACTGCATTGTATAATTTAAAATGGTTAATTTTATGTTGCATGATTTCACTTCAATTAAAAAAAGAGGAAAGAAAAGCAACCCACCCAGCCCATTTGAGGACCCATGCTCTGGCTCCTCCTCTGCCTGGAGTGTTCTCCCCCTGAGCTCTGCCTGGCTTGTCCCCACTATGTTTAGGTTCCTGCTCAGAAGGCATCTCCTAGAGATTGTCCCTGACCCCCTATTTACAATGTCACTGCTTCCCCTCCCTTCACCCACAACAGCAAATTCTCACTCACATGTCTAGGCCACGCTTGACGGCTACCTCTAACCCTTGGTCGTACTAGCCACTTCCTTGTCTTGTCCCTGTGGCCCTTCACAGGGCCAGAGTCTGTCTGCTTGGCGAGGCTACAGGTGCTCAAGGATGGAACAGGTCTGTGTTCCCCAAAGCCCCTGGCCCTGCGCCCCACTCTCCGGCACCAGGCAGGTGCTTGGTGAGAGCCTGCTGCTTTATGTGAAGGTGGCCGCTCCTGCAGAAGGAGACACCGTGCTGCTGGGTAAGAGGCTGTTCCAGTTCCCTCGGACAAAGGCACTCTCTCCCTCTAGAGACAGAAGTGTGGCTACAATGTTAACCACCCTGGTTCCCTGCCCGGAGGCCGGGAGGAGCCGCGACTCCTGGGAAACCCGAGCCTCACCTGGAGCTCCCAGAAGATGCTGCGTGTGTGGCGGTGGTAGTAGTGTCTCAGGGGGACGTACTCCAGGCCCTCTCGGTGCGTCTTCAGGTAGTTCTCCACGTGCTTGAAGAACCACGGCTTGTAGTAGTTGCCAATGCTATTCAGCTGAAATGACAGAGGGCACTGTGTCAGGCCACAGACAAGCACCAGATGCCACCAGGGCGTAACAGTGATACCCAGCTTCTGTTCAACATGTCTGGCCTTTCCAGAGCTCTTTCCGCTGTCTGTTACCACCTTTGAGGCTCTTGAAAGCCTGGTGAGGTGAAGCACAGAGGATATTCTCTTGCAGAGAGAGCAGAGGCTCAAAGAGGTTAAGTGGTGTGCCCAGGGCCCAATAGCTAGCTTTTGACAGTCTCGAGAGCTTAGCTCATGGTCCTTCTCAGCCAGAGAACGGAAGTGCCAGTGTTTAGCAGTGACGGCCATAAGACAGTGCTCTACACAGACGTGCCCTTCCCTGCTCCCTCCCATGAGGCCAGTGTTGGCATAAACACTGAGTGGGGTCATCCTCCTCTCCCCGTGGGGCCGTGTTGGTCCCACAGCTGACAGCTCTCCCCACCACCCTGGACCATGATCCACACCTTCTGGGTACAGCAGTCCCCCTAGGTAACCATCATCAGCAGAGAAAGCTCACAGAGCAAAGCTATGTGCTTCCCCGGCGCTGGTCCCCCACGGTCTCCAAGCCTAAATCTTGCATTTAGCTAGTGTCTCCTTCAGTCCTAAATGGTTCAGGACTTTACCTACTGTGTGCCCTAGGATGACTCAGCTTCTCTGGGCCCCAGCTTCCCCATCCATGCAAGGAATAGTGGGCAGATTCTTTCGGAGGGAGGCAGGGCAGCAGCCTGGAAGGATCACAGGCTCTAAATGGGGCGGCTGGGGCCGGACCCTGGCCCGGTCACCCACTAGCTATGTGACCCCGGGCAGGTCACTCTGAGCTTGTTTCTCCACATATAAAATGGCAATAGAAACAGAAACTTTGTGGGAGTTTTTCGTGCCTATTGGAAACAGCATACATTCACAGGCCCATGTTAGGCCAAGCAGCTTCTCTGGGGAGCAGGTGCGATCACACTCAGCTAGGGCTCAGCAAAAGGATATAAGGAAGCAGAGAGTGGAAGCCACGTGGGAGAGGCAGAATGTTGCCAGGGGACCATCAGGGAGGGAAGGACAGGAGCAGAGGCAAGAAGCAAGCAAGCCCAGGGTAGCTGGAGAACAGGCTGAGTGCCCATGCTCCAGGCGGGCGTCACCAGCACCCGAGGTGTCCATTCTTTATCCCCTCCATGCCTTTGCACGGCAGGGCTGTCCCTGATTCACTGACAAGGAGAAAGAATCATCAAGGTGAAAGAGACTGTCAGAGGCCCCAGGGCTGGCGAGAGGCAGGGTGAGGACTCAAGCCCATCCCCTGCTGCAAACCAAGGGCAGGGCCAGGTGGCAGAGAGCCCTGAATGGCACGCTCTGGAATGTGGGCGTTATTAGGAAAAAATCCATAAATTTCTTCCCCTGATTCCAAAAGCAACATACACAACTTGTGAAAATGTTAGACACTGCAGAGATATGTACCTGAAATAGTGAGGTCCTGTAGCCTCATGCCAGAGGCGTACACACACACGCACACGCACACACACTGGTTTATAACAGTAGGACTACCTGTGCCAATGGTTTGCTGAAATTGGCAATTTGCTTTTTCCACTTTTAACGCACCAGGCTGATCCTGGCAGGTTATGTAGCCTCTCTGAGCCTTGTTTTCAGTACAGGCAAAATGGAGACATTATTCCCCCATTCAGAGGGGAGGAAAAACTAAATAAAAAGATAATGTAGAAAGTACCAAGCATGGTGCCTGCCCCAAGTGAGGGGGATAGTATTCAGTTCCCGGCCCGCTCACTGGTCCTCTGCACCCCCAGCCCCTTGCCTGCCCCCTCCACCCTGGAGCAAGGCAACCTCTGCACCTCATCTCTGGCAGCTTATCTGGGTGTTACCCCCTTGTGCAGTCCCACTCTGCTGGAAGGCCATTCTGCAGGGAGGAAACCAGGGCCACAGAGTGCCAGGAAACAGGCTAGAGAGTCTGTTTGTCCAAGTCAGTCTGAGTATAGATAGTGTGGGGCAGGGCAAAAGTCACCACCTGCTCATGCACAGGAAAGTCAGGCCCAATGGGAGCAGAGCAACCTGCCCTTTCCCCAGGTGGGCCTGGCCACACACCTGGCAGTGGCACCAGCTGCATGATGAGACCGAGGTTTGGAGGCACATGGTGCTCATTGACTCATCAGGAACTCTGTGCCAGAGAAGCCCAAGATACGATAAAGAACCCAAGGTGGTGCATCTCTCTTGGGGCACATGTCAGCCAGGGCGGCCAGGCAGTGGCATGAGTTCCAGTTCCAGCCCTAGCACTGAGATAGTAAGCCAATTCCTGTCTCTGGGCCTCCCCTGTAAAATGCAGGTGGGCTGCCTCCTCCCAGGGGCACAGTGAGCCTCCCACCAGACAGTGGCTGACGTGCAGAGACAAATTCCTGAGCAGCCTGCTCAACAGGAATGTTTAGACAAAACACTCCTCAGATGAAATATGAACACGTCTAAAACATCTACCATTCTCCTCCCAGCCCTGCTCCTGCCCGGCATCAGGGTCTTGCTCATGGAGAGTCTACAAGAGTCTGTGGCCGGAGGCCTGGCCCGTCTGCCATGGATACCAGGTATGCTCTGTGTAAGACCATATCTTCTTCAGAAATAAGGGAATTGGTCAGAGTGTTCAAACATTTTAAGAGCTGTACAACCCCCTCTGCCCAATTATAACCTTAGGCAGAACCTAATACATCAGAGAGATGACTTTTGCTGCCCTCAGCTTATTGCCACGGGCTTCATCTAGGGGAATGTTTCTGAGAAGTCAGAAAACCTCTGGACTACACATTCCTTGCCAGGTGATGAGATGCAGGGTGACATGCTGACTGACCTGGCCCGACCTAGGAGGGAGGGCCAGGGGGGCATCAGGGCATTTGGGCTGGATGTCCGCAGTCCCACTCCTGCTCCAGGACCCCGACTATCCAGGGCTCACTGGTGGCCCACAAGGAATGGTGTTCAATCAATGTTTGCAGATGATGCTAAATTCTAGAAGCGGAAGTGGAGGGGAACGAACACCGAACTAGGAGTCAGAGACCCAAATTTAAATTGCCCATGCTTGCTGTGTGTCCTCAGAGTAGTCTCTTTCCCCCGGAGGCCTCGTATTTATTTCCTTATTTAGAGAGGTAATTGTACCAGATGATTTTAGAGTCCCTTCCAATTTTAAAACGTTTTAAGTATATAGAGATAGATCAAGAGCCTTAAGAGTGCCTATTCTTTGATGTACTAATTCTACTTTAAGGTATTATTCAAATTACAAACAAAAAGATGTCCGTTGCTACATTAATCAAAATAATGAAAAACTGGATGCAACTGTAATTTACAACTCTGGGGTAGCAGATGACAGGGCATTTGCTCCCTGCAACGTTTCTGCAGTCATTAAATATGAAGGCAATGTAACAACATGGGGAAATGCTTATTACACTAAACCAGAAATTACCAATTTGAACTGGCGATCACAGCTGAAGACAGAAAAACCGAAAAATTGTGCAGAGATGCTCAACCTCGAAAGTGACTAAGAACTGCAAAATAAAACGAGCTACTATTTTTAACCCTATCAAATGGGCAAAAATGAAAGAGTGATGCTATCCAGCATTGGCAAGAAGTCTGGGGAAAGGCATTCTTACATGGCGTCGTGTTGCTGGAAGGGGACAGAGCACCCATTTCTCGAGGGCCGTTTGGCCATACCTACTGATATTTAATGTGCTCAAACCCTTGGGTCAGAAATTCTTTTTTGGGGACTCATTCCTACAGAAATGCTTTTACAAGAGGTCAAGGATAGATGTGGGAGAATCTGCAATGCAATCTTATTTGTGAGAGTAAAACATTTTAAGCAACATAAATGCTCATCGGGAAGCAATGAGTTAGGTCAATTATTTACCAGCCACAATGGGATACCATGGGATAAAATGAAGGCATGTGTATGTGTGTGCATATGCACACACTCACTCACACACATATGTACACACAGGCCTCAAAGACTGTGTTACAAGTGGTCATCCTGGGAGCAAGTCTGGGTGAAAGGATTCACTTTAACTTTTTCTCTATGTATCTCAACATTGTTGTATATACTCTTTTTAAAAAAGCTTTAAAAAAATCTATGCATCGAAAAGAGGAAATAAATCTATCAAACATGTTAGCAAGTGCTGGCTTGGGTCATGTATACAGGTGGAGTCTTTTCCCTTTTACTTCTGTACCCTTTCCAAGTTTCTCATAATAAACACAAATCCTTTCTCAATAGAGAAAAAATGGCTATTAAAAATTACATAGTGTACATTGAAGGGGTGTCAATCTGGATTCTGAGGCATCAAATCAATTCCTCAAATCTTGGTTTTGTCATCTCATGGAAGTTTACATGACTTCTTGGAATCTTGGTTTTCTTATCTATAAAATGGGGTTGCTGGAGGATCAAAGACTATGCCTATTGAGAGATGCCCATGTACCTGGCAGGTGGTAGGGGCAGAGTAAATGGATGTTTTTGTCACTGCCTAAGACCACTGACTATTGATCCTGTTGTCCAAACTCCAGGTGGGCTGACCCTGGTTGCAGCCTCGCAGATCAGGGGTCAGGCTCAGTCCCAGCCCACCCAGGCCCTCCTTCCTGGCCTACCTTGCTGGGCTCTATATCGTCCGTCATGACTCCCGTCATGATGACAGCCTCATCCAGGGAATAGAGCAGCCCTTCCACAAAGTGGTTCTCCAGCCGCTGGGACTCGCGGGTGAACTTGTCACAGATGGCCTCCAGGCCGTACACCGGCTCAAACCGCAACTTGACATACTTCTTGGCAGGGATGATACGGATCTCGGCGGCCACCAGGAAGCCCAGAGTCCCACAGGACCAGGGCACAGCATAGAACAGGTCTGAGTTTTCTGACTGAGAAGCAGAGTGGACACATGCTGAGTTTGAACCCAGACCCTACACTGCAGCACGCTGTCAACAAGGCACTGAACCCGGGGCCTGGGCTAAATCCTTGTCCTGGCACTATCTGTGTCAGCCTCAACAAGGACCTTCAAGACTCTACTTTTTGGGTCTCAGTCCTCCCTCTGCAGCTTCAGTGTGAGATTTGACCTTACACTGCCCTCTGTATCAGGGATGATCACAGAGAGGGCATCTTTCCTCCACCTGGGCACAGTCCCTGGACCACAGGCTATCCAGGAAGAGGCCAGGACCAGCACTTCCTAGAGTTCCAAAATGAGGGACTAAGGGCCAGGGGTCCCAGGCCAGGCTAAAGAGGATAAAGGTGGCCAGGGGACCTTAAAATGGGCTACTACTCAAATTTATAAAGCCTTTCCTGGTCGATTAGCTATGAAATTCCACCCCATCCCCCAGACCAGGGAGAGCATTAACATTCGCACTTGTAAAGAAAGTGAGACTCCTAGAGGTGACGTGGCCCACCCATGGTTCCCCCAAGTCAGTGCAGCGATGCTGGGGCTCGGGCAAGATTCCCTAATGCCCAGTCTTGCGTTCCTCCTGCCACACCTCATCTGGTTCTGCGACTCTGCTCCTAACCACGTCATTTCTTGTTTTGGCATTTGTCTTGGAGACGGACAGCTTTTCATCCAGCTATTCTAACTCAGCTTCTTTGATTCTAATAGAGCTCCTTGTGAAGAAGTCCAGCCTTGTCCGGGCTGCATGGAGAGGACAGGCCTGTGTGGTCTCTGCTCATGCTGAATGCCTTTGGTGTGGGTGTGGTGGGGTGCAGCGGGGCAGGGGGCCGGGAACAGACTGGCAGAAGTCTGGAACAGCAGAAGTGGGCCAACCAATCCCCTTCTGGACCACCACCTAATCACATTGTCAGCCAGTAGCAGTAAAAACCGGGCATCTGCCACATGCCCAAATCTGTGCTAGGAGCTTAACACATGGCATCTACTTTCTCGTCCTGACGATAAGGAAATTGGACTAATTCATGATCGTTTGCCTCCTTTCTCTGCTGGTAATGAGTAGGTTAGATGGCAGGGCCCAGGCGAGTGTTTAAAGAAACGTGCTGAATTAGTGTGAATCCTGGAAGAGGTCTGTCTTGTCCAGACCAGAGCTCTTAAGCTTGGAGTCCTGCCCTGGACTCTATTCTGTGAAGCCAGCCAACTCTGGTGGCTCTCTAAAACATTCACTTTTAAGGGTCACACTGTCCCTCCTACCCTAGAGGCCCCTTAGATACACTCAGAAAGATGTGAGTTTATTTGAAGTTTCAACCCTGTCCTGCTTCTTAACTGTCTATATCTCACTTTAGGCAGTGGAACTGCCTTTTATTTCTCCAAACCAGCCTCTCTTATTGCTTTTGGTTACACCTCACAACATCTGACACAGAGCGTTGATGCTTGGGCCTGGCTTTGAGGCAGTGTGGTGTCATGAATGGCTAAGGTCGTTGAATCCCAGCTGTGTGTGTGATCTTGGGCAAGTTTATTAACCTCTCTGTACTTTAGTTTCCTAGCTCTGTAAAATATGGCTAAGAATAGTGTTCACCTCACAAAGCTGTTGAAGGATTAAATGCCTTAATATATATGAAGCATTTGTAACAGTGTCTGAGCACATATCAGAGGCTATAAAAATCTTTGTTATTGTTATGGATACAGATCCAGACTGGACAGATGTATTTGAAATGAAGCACCCCCAGGGGAGCCACCTCTCGGGGTCCTTAATGTCCAGGGCAGGCTGGTGGGGACATTCCCCAATCTCTGAACTCACCGGTGTGCATCGGACAAAGCTGCCATCGGCCAGGACCAGCTCGTAGGCTGTGCAGATGTGTTGGAACAGGCCATACTTGTGCGATGAAGACTCGATGCCCGTGCCCATGATCAACCCCCCTGCAGAGACATGTGCATTAGCCAGGCAGAGCTGGGGGTAGAGGGGAAGAGTCAGGGGAGGGCTGGGTAAAGGGCACCTTGCAGGAGCTGGGGAAGCTCAGAGCATGCGGGAGGCATGACAGGTGGGCAGAACTTAGGGGAGATTTCCCATCTCTGTGGATGTGGAGAGCAGGAGAGAAGAGGAGGGGCTCAGATATGAGCATGAGGGCTTCCACAGAGGTGGGGGAAGGATACGAGACCCCAGCAAGGGCACTCACTCCATCACCTCTGGCTAGATCCAACATAGAAACCTGTGTATATTCACAGGGACCTTGATGAAAGGGGGTTGGGTGGGGTTGTGTGTGTGGGGGGAGAAGCTGTGGCCCATGGGAACAGTTAAAGGACCTGTAGGTTTCTCCCCTAAAGAAGAAAAGGCTTGGGGACCTGGAACCTTGTAGAAGGAGAGAGAGACTAGACTTATTCTGTGTGTTTCATGAGGCTGACCTGGAGCAATGGGTACAAAATTACAGGGAAGCAGGTTCAAACCAGAGATTGAAAAGTGCTGCCCCGTCGGGGAGGGTATAGCTCAAGTGGTACCCCGCATGCTTAGCACGGATGAGGTTCTGGGTTCAATTCCCAGTACCTCCTCTAAAAAATAATAAATAAACCTAATTACCCACCCACCTCCTCAAAAAAAAGAAAAGAAAAACGCTGTCTGAAAACATTTAGAAATGGACTGGCAGGCAATGAGCACCCTGGCTTTGGAGCTGGGTGAGCAGACTCAGGGTGACTTCTGTCACAGATGGAACAGTGGCAACTCCTGAGCCTGACAGAAGGTGGGCCCTCAGCTCTGATGTTAGGACTGTCTGAGTCCTCACCCACTGTAAGGTCATCCAGTTCCGGCAACACAGGCAGAGTCCAGCCAATGGAGGTCAGCAGAGCGGTCACCTGACCCATGGTCACCAAGGGCTCCACGCGGACAATCTGTTGACACAAGAAGAGAGACCCTGGGTCACAGGAGGCTGTAAGGAGGCTGCCAGGGGGCTTCTCTCTGCAGAAGGTGTTGTCCCAAAGCTTCCCAAAAAAATCAACACATGGATTCCTACATTATAGACTCTTTCTAGAACATTCCACCGCCTTTAATTACAGTGACTGGGGTTTCTGGCACTGGGTTTGCTAGTATTTAATCTTGTCCTTTCAAATATCTTTACACTTAATACTTAGTTTATTTTTTTTCTGGAAGAAGAAATACTCATTTATTTGGAAGAAACCGCATATGAAGAAGACAAAAATCATCCATCCAAGTTTTCCCAAGTTACCAATATTAATACCGGAGTATATCTACTTTCAGTCTTTTTCTATGCAGACCTGTATTGCAATTTTTTATGTTTTAATACAACACACACATAACATACACTTTTCTCTCTTTTTAGAATTTAACACTGTGCTATGATCATCATCCGTTGCCATTAAATGTTCTTGGAAAATATGATTTTTAATGGATATGTGGACTTTGCTTCTAGCCAAGATGGAGCAAAAAGAATCAGATTTACCCTGCTACCTGGAGGAAAAAAAAAGACAAAATATATGAGACAGGAGTTTTCAATACAGTGGACCTCAGGCAACGAAGTTAATGATTACTGAGAGACAGGAAATAAGCAAGGTGAGCTCTTTGGACGCCCCGGCTAACTGCCTGGAGTTAGGCAGTGCAGGGAAGGGGAGCCCAGTGGACTCTGAGTTGAGATCCCAGAAGATCAAGGTGAATAGACTTTGCAGGACAAAGTACTGGCGAGGGGAGAACTTTTCAGAGAGAAAACTCTGAAGTGCTGCAAAGGGTGTCTGTTGAGTATTCAACTGAGTACTGCTCAGTGTCTACACATGAGGAAACTACCTGAGGCTGGGGTGATGGGAAGAGCCCCTGGAAAGGATAACAGGTAACAGCGCCAGGGGCTCAAACAGGGCAGGGAACAAGCCAGCAGGGAAAAGCTCATGATTCACAGGGCACTGGGTAATGTAATGACTCAGAATGGTCCTGCTGCAGTAGCAGGGAATAATTGTGCCTAGATCACACGCTGCCCTGGCCCCACTTGAAAAATCATGACCGCTCCTCCCTTCCTTTTTCCTCTTCCAATGACAGTATCTAGAGACATTCAGAATGATCCAGCGTTTGACATACTTTCATAGGCTGTCTTGCAATACAGCCTCTTAACAAAACTAGGCTGTCCCGAACCCCTGGTAATAGAATTGTGTAACTTTTATAACAAGAAAGTTGGGAAAGCACGAAAATCCGGATGTGGCGTGTGCCCAGGCCGACTTCGAGGAGTTCGTGCTGTGACACCTAAAGTTCTTAACAGACTGTCTAAAACAAAAAACACGTCGGCCGGGCTCATGGTGGCTCCTTGTGTGCTGCATGTGTCGGTGACAGGATCAAGCGTGCTTTCCTGATTGAGGAACAGAAAATCATTGTCAATTTGTTGAAAGCACAAGCCCAGAGTCAGAAAGCTAAATAAAAAAAAGGAAGCATTGTTGAGTAAAAAAGTGAAAAGCCTTGTTCTGTTAATTTCTGTTGTGATCTGTTAGTGTACAGGTTTGGTTTCTGGGGTAACTAGAGACCCCCGTGACTTTAGTTGATTACTTTTTCTTAAGTAATTGGAGGTCAGTGATTGGAGAATTTTTGGATGGCAACTCTAGACAACAGTAAAATAGGGTCCTTAATACATTTTCTCTTAGGAACTATGTTGTATTTTTCCTGACATCCCTTCATAATGCAAAAGTATGTAAAGATTTTAATAAAAGCTTATTCTTACAGGGCTGAAAAAAAAAGACCTAACAGGATCAAACTATTTTCCATTAACTCAGCTCTACGTCAGAAGAAACTGCAGGAAGATTTACAGGGATACAAAAATATGCAGCAACCAGGGGGAGGATATGGCTTAGTGGTAGAGCACATGCTTAGCATGCAGGAGGTCCTGGGTTCAATTCCCAGTACCTCCATTAAAAAAAAAAGTAAATAAATAAATAAACCTAATTACCTCTCCCTCTTAAGAAAAAATATCCAGCACCCAACAAGGTAAAATTCCTGATGTCTAGAATCCAATCAAAGTTTACCAGGCATGAATAGAGGCGGGAAGATTCAACCCATAACGTGGAGAAAAAAGTCAATCAATCTGTTTTGATAAAACAGACCCATAGACATAGATATTAAACTCAGCGCACAAGGACATTAAAATAATTGTTACTGTATTCCCTATGTTCAAAAAGTTAGGCAAAGACATTTAAAAGACACTAAAAAGATCCAAATCAAACTTCTAGAAATGAAAATCACTACGTCGGAGATGAAAAACACACTGGTTGGGATTGACGGCACATTAGACACTGTGGAAAAAGTGTAGTGAATTTAAATACACAGCAAAGAAACTATTCAAAATGAAGCATACGTAGAAAAAAAATTAATGATCAGTGTATCAGTGAGCTGAGGTGTGGAACAATTTCAAGTGGCCTAATGCATGTGTAACAGCAGTCCTCAAAGGAGAGAGAGGAGGGGAACAGAAAAAATATTTGAAGAAATAATGATCCCAAATTTTCAAATTTGATGAAAAATTATATGACTCCCAAGAACAAGAATTATACAGAACACTATACCACAGCATATCATCATAATTGCTCAAAACTAGTTAAAAGGAGAAAATCTTAAAAGCACCTCAAGAAAAAAGACATGTTACACACAGAGGAACAAAGATAAGGATGAGAGATTTCTTATTAGAAATAATGCAAGCAAGATAGTGAAGCATCTTTAAAGCACCGAAGGAAGGAAAAAAAACTGTCAACTGGGGATTCCATACCCGTTGAAAGTATCTTTCAAAACTGAAGGCAACCTCATACCCACTAGAATGGTTTATTAAAAAAAAATTTTTTTTTAAATCCAGAAAATAACAAGTGTTGGTGAGAATGTGGAGAAATTAAAACCCCTGTGCACTGTTGGTGGGGATCTAAAATGGTATAGCCACTTAGAAGCCAATATGGCTGTTCCTCAAAAAATTAAAAATGGAAGTAACATGTGATCTAACAATTCCAATTCTGGGTATATACCCAAAATAACTGAAAGCAAGGTCTCGAAAAGATATTTGTACACTGTGTTCATAGCAGCATTGTTCACAATAGCTAAAACATAGAAGTAACCCAAGTGTCCATGGATGAATTAATGAATAAGCAAATGTGGTACATACATACAAAGGAATATTATTCAGCCTTAAAAAGGAAGGAAATTCTGACACATGCTACAACATGGATGAACCTTGAGGACATTATGCTAAGTGGAATAAATCAGTCACAGAAAGACAAATGCTGTATGATTCTACCCGTATGACGTACTTGGAGTAGTGAAAAATCATAGAAACAAAAAGTGGTTGCCAGGGTCTCGGTGGAGGGGAGAATGGGGAGTTATCATTTAATGGGATAGTTTCAGTTTTATAAGATAACAAGAGTTATATGGTGATGGTAATTGCTGAATGACAATACGCATGTATTTAATACCACTGAGCTGCACACTTAAAGGTGGGTAAGATGGTAATTGTTACACGTATCTTACCACAACACAAATTGGAAAAGACATGAAGGCAAAATAAATGTTTTCTGACATACAACGGCTGAAAGATTCATCACCAGCAAAATCACCATACAAGAAATGTCAAAGGAGGTTCTTCAGGCAGAAGGAATATGAAACAGATGGAAATACAGATCTACACAGCGGAATGAAGAAATGGTAATTGCATGGGTAAGTACATGAGGTTTTTCTTATTAAATGTCTTTAAAAGATAACTATTAATAATAATAATGTAGTGTGGGATTTATAACATATATAAAAGTGAAGGGATGACAACAATAGCACAAAGGTGGGGAGGAGAGAAATGGAAGCATGTTATTGTAAGAGTCTTATCCTATACCTGAAATGGGATACTATGACTTGAAGGTAGACTGTTATAAGTGCACGTCATAAATCTTTAAACAACTGCTAAAACAGCAAAGGACTTTAATCAGTCAATAAACAAGCTAAAATAGACTCCAAAATTATTCAGTAGTCCAAAAGAAGACATAAAAAAAAAAAAAGGAACAAAGAACAAATGGGACAAATAGAAAATAAAGAGCAAGGAGAACAGATTTAAACTGAAACTTGTCAATAATAACATTCAAGGTAAGTGGTCTTAAATCCGAATTAAAAGGCAGAAATTGTCAGATAGGATAAGAAAACAAGACCTAATTATATGCTGCCTACAAAGAACACACTTCAAATATAAAGATACAAATAGTTTAAAAGGAAAAGGATGGAGAAAGATACACCATGCTGCCACTTAGTCGAAAGAGTGCCTGTATTAATATCAAAGTAGATTTCCCAGCAAAGACTGTAACTAGGAATAAAAAAGGTCATTTTATAATGATAAAGGGATCAATTAATCAAGAGAACATAAAACCCCTAAACGTTTATATACCTAATAACAGAGCTTCGAATGGTACAAAGCAAAAACTGAAGGAAGTGCAAGAGATATAAACAAATCCAGTGACAGGCAGAGATTTCAATATTCTTTCAATAACTGATAGAATAAGCAGAGAGAAAATTCATAAGGATACAGAAGGCTTGAACAACACCATCAACCAACTTGCCTTAATTGATGCTTATAGTACACATCACCCCAAGACAGCAAAATACACACTTTTTTTTTTTAAAGCACAAGGAACATTTACCAAGTCAACCATATTCTGGGCTATAAAGTAAGCCTCAATAAGTTGAAAAGCATTCTAATCATATGAATTATGCTTTCTGACAACAACTGAATCAAATCAGGAATGTGGGGGGAAGAGGCAGGGAGGAGCCTGAGGGAGGGATTAAAAAATGGCATGAAGAAACTTCTGGGGTGATGGTTATCTTGACAGTGGTAATGGTTTTACAGGTGCAGATATGTATCAAAATTTATTATCAATTATACACTTTATGTGCAGTTTACTGTATGTCAAGAATGTTAATAACATGGTTAAGAAAAAAAAAAAAGGCACAGGGAAATTAAGTAACTTGGCCAAGACTTCAAAACAAAATGCCATCATGTGGATAGACCATATTTAACAACTCCCTATTATTGCATATTGTTTTGTCTCTGACTAAAAGTAAATCTGTGATACAACCCCTCTGTATTCTTTCTTTGATTTAAGTTTGCTTTCTTTGATTTAAGTTTGCTTCCTTTTTTTTGAGCCAGGTTTCAAGAAGTAGAATTATCAGACAGGCCAAAGAGTATGCACACATCTAAGGCTATTAACAAGTGGGTCCCCAGAAAACTTGGAACAAGGCCCACACTCTGAGCCACCTCCACAGCCCTATTTTTACCAGCATACCTCCTTACTGGGAAGGGGTAAATAGGTTCCCTTTTGTCTCTCATTTTTGTCCATCATTTCCCCACCTGTCTTCCTGTGGAACTGCAGACAATCAAAGAATCCCTGAGCTCTCGGTTTGTCCACCTGTGAGATGGGGCTATGACCAATCTCTTCCAAAGCTGTGAGGCTCTAGAGGAAGGCAATGGTGGGCAAAGCCTTCTTTGATGACCAGGGGCCTTGGTCCTGCCCACCCTGGGATGCCCTTGGGTAAAATCATCTCCTGGTGAGCCATCTGCAGTAGGGGCAGTGCCCCATGTACTCCCAGAGCCAGGGAACCATGCCACTCTCACCTGTTTCTTGGTGTCCACCTCTAGAATGTCCATCAGGTTGATCATGATGTTTTTGTGTGTCTTCTTGTACTTTCCAACCCGCAGTGAGACAGTGAGCCAGCCAGGGCGTCCTGTGCACATGAAGGTCTTGCTGCCCTGCTCCTTCCATTCCCGTACCTGCAGCCACGAGACAGAGACTGAGCTAGCCCCGCCAGGGATCCCCGCAGCAGCTCACAGCCCTGGTCTCAGGCGAGGGAGCTGGGAATGATGCCTTTGCTTGTCAGCAGACATTTACCAAGGCCCTGAATCCATCCAGGCACTGGGAGGAGCAAGATGATGAAAGGCCCACTGGCCTTATCCTCTGGATTCTCCCTGGCTAGTGAAGCTGACAGAAGAGCCAAGGTGATGCCACATCATGAAGCAGAAGAAAGGAAGAGCAAGAAGACAGGATCAAAGTACTTGGGAAACATTAATTCTAACTGGAAATTTTAGAATAGGTTATGTAATGGTAATAACAGCAACCATACAAACGATAAGCATTTACTAGCTGCCTCCACTGTGCCAGGCACCTGTTAAACATTGTCTTACTTCATGCTCACAACTCCAGAGGGTTGGGATGACCAGCCTCCTTTTGCAGGTGAAGAATCTTAAAGGCAAAATAACTCAGAGTCAAATAACCAGGGAAGGGTAGAGCCCAGATTCACATCCAGGGCTATCCGACCTCAGGCCTGGAAGGGTAAGTGGGCACATATAAATAGTCAGCAGAATAACAGCTAACACTTATTGAGGCTTATGATGTCCCAAACCCTGTGCTAAGCGTTTGTGTGTGTTAACTCGTATCACTCGGAGCGGGGAGAGAATGGGCAGAGGAGGCCCACCAAGCCAATGGAAGAAGGAACTTTTGCAAAACCTCCGCTGTAAGTGACCAGAGCACAAAGCACAGAGAACAAATGGCCCAGGAGATGACAAGGAACATGGGAGGAGGCGTGAGATGGACAAGGGCAAGGAGGTGAGTATCTGTTCCTGTGACCTACGACCACCAATTTCCTCTGCCTCTGCTCTGACACTCCCATCTTCCTTTGGTCCGGGTGACGCTGATTCTCCCTCTGCCTCAGGAGGTGGACATATGACTGAGGTCTGACTCCATCCTCCTGGCCACAGTGACCGGTTCAGGTATGGGCCTCTGATCCAAGTCAAGCCAATAAGACTGATTCCAGGAGAGGCCCTCTCACTTTACTGGGGTTGCTAGGCTCACTGGATGTAAGCCAGAAACTGCTGGGGCCTCTGTAGGGAGACAGCCTCCCTGAGAATGAAGTCAACTCAGAGGAAAGCAGAGCCAAGAGATGGCAGATGGTGGAAAGATGGAGACAGATCCTGGATCCAGGCATGCCTGAGTAAATGACCTGGGTCAATAAAGTCCCTTTTTGCTCAAGCCAGTTTGAGTTGAGTTTCTATCACTTGCAAGCAAGAGTCCTGGAAGAGGATGCACTGAAGCTGGTCAGGCAAACAGTGGAACAAGGGGAAGAACCTCCCGCCTTCTGGAGAGGCCAGGGTGCCATATGAAGTAGAGGCATTCAAGCAGAGGGGAGATGTTGAGGAAGGGATTCCTGTGAGTAGGGGGTGAAGGGATGGCAGGTGGAATTCCATGACCAAGCAGACCTTGCCCCTGCCCAGCTCTGCAGTCCCATGGCTTAAAACAAGCGCAGAGGTATGGGGAATGGATTGGGAGAGCTGCATGCAGCCCAGAAGGTAGGGGGCATGTGAAGTGAATGTGGATGCCATCAAGCCTGAAGCATTGGTTCAGCTGGATCCTGACAGGAGCCAGCCAAGATTCTAGACATCGAGGCAATCCTGTGGGGAGTCATCCTTAGGACTAAGTGCAGGCAGAAAAGAGATGGGGAGGGGCCAGGAAATGGGCAACTGGTCAGGTAGCTCTTACAACACCCGAGAAGTGAGGCAACAGAAACAGACCTCCAGGGTGGAATGGAAAAGGTTGGGAAAGAAGAAACATGAGCGTTCTGGCTCTGAAATCAAGCTGATCTGGGTTCCAGCCCCATCGACTAGCTCTGTCATCTTGGGCGTGTGACTTACAGTTTGAGCCTCAATATTTCCCATCTGTACCGCAGGTATAAGACCTACCAGGGTTGCTGTGAGGATGAGAAATAATGGACATCAGTGGCCTGGGGTGAGGCATGTGGAAGGTCTGGGGCAGTGGGCTGGACTGGCAGAGCCCCCATCTTCCTGTCCATAGTGAGCCCTCAGGTTTAGCTTAGGTTCCTAAGTGCTCACTGAGCTGCTCTGACCCAGGCCCTCTGGGGCAGAATTGAGTCAGACAACAGTCTCTGCCTTCAAGGAGCTCACACTCTTGAGAGACAAGCAGGTAACGGAGAATCTGAACACATGGAAAAAGTTGGGAAAGAGGGTGCATTTAGGAGGGAAGGTAGGCAGGCCTCTGGATCTGTGACTGTGACCAGCAAAGCCCACGAAAGCCAGAGTAAAGCACTTTCAGACGCTGCCTACTCCCTTCTGGCCAAAGGTCTACCCCTCACAGGAATGTTTCTCCACATCCATCTTCATGATCTTGCCTGCAGCACCTGGCCAGCAACAAACAGAGAATGGAGGCTGCCACATCTGGGGCAAGCGTGGCTGCAAGAAACAGAAGCTCTTTGCAATATGATGCCAGTAAGCAAGGAATATAAGGAGAGGCAGAGGGAGCCAAGAAACTGCCTAGACCTGATGCCCAAGCCAGCGGTGGAGTAGAAGGCTCACTGTGAGTAGCAGCAGAGGTGCTGGCTCTGTGGGCACTGACACAGGGAAGACATACAGAGTTCCTGGGAGGTGGACACTGCCTTGTCAAGAGCGAGCGCCTAGCTCAGGATCTGCGAGGCTGCCCACCCTGGCCTGGTGCTGCCTTCCCACTTTAGTCCTCTATTCTCAACACGTGGAAAGCTGCTTGTTGCTACAGAGTAAACTTTAAATTGAAGGCCCCTCCCAATCTAGCTTCAAACTGACTTTCCGACCTTCCTCCTCGTCTCTTCCGCTCACACCTTCCCCCAGTCATTCTCCCTACTTCCCAGTCTCTAGTGCCAGCTGCACCTCCTTGAAGCCACCCCTCCCCTTGAAATTGCTTGGGCCCGGTGAGAGCTACCTGGGCATGGCTTACCTACCCCATCTTACGATTCTTTACATGCCTCCAGGTACCCGCACGTACTCTGCACATAGTAGGCACTCCATAAACGTCGGAGCAAGGTTCTGTTCAACCCCTTTGCTTACTCTTTTCCCTCTCCGGAAGCCCCCACTACCACATGTTTACTTCAAATCCCGTCCACACCAGACCTCCTCGGTGAAGCCCTGGCTCCCCCGCGCGGTGCACCACTTTGCTCCTGGCTCTCGCCCCACCCGGCGCAGCTCACCTGCTTCTGGATGTCCCGCACACGCTGCTCGTGCAGCCGCGGCGCGCTGCTGAGCTTGAACACCACCCAGGCGCGCACATAGTAGTAGATGTCGAAGATGAGCGAGAGCGGCAGGAGGAAGAGGCACACGAACACCCAGCGCTGGTGGATGAGCACGAACTCCAGCCCCTTCACGCGGATCCAGAGCAGGAAGAGGAGCGCGCACACGGCCAGCGACACGGCGGGTTCCATGGTGGAGCCGGCGGCGCGCCGCACAGGGGAGGGGATGTCAGCTTGCGTCGCCTGTCACGGCCACCCGCTCTGCACTGGCCTGAGCTCACTGCCCCCAGCTGCCCGCTCCCCGGGAGCCAGAGGAATGCTTCGCCTCCTCGCGATTGGCTCGGGTCGCAAAGGTTCGGTGGGCCGAGACCCGGGTGGCGACCAATGGCGAGCCTCGCCAGGGATCGGACCAGGAACCGGCTGCTTTTATTGGCTGTGGGAGTCAGGCCGCTCCACCCTCTTCTCCTCGCCAGCGCGCGGGGTGGGGGTGGCCTGGGACTTGGGGGCTGGCGGGGTGTACCGCGCTCTGCTGCGCCCGCGGCTGCGGGGCGCGGGCGGCGGGATTCGGGTGTCATGGCCCTTGGGACTGAGGAGTCGCCCCTCCGCCAACGGCCGCTCTGCCACCTTCTCACCATATCCTTAAGTGGCACCTCCTCCAGAGGCCCGTTAAGCAGTCACATTTTCGGTTACGTCCCGAGGGGTCGAGTTGGGGCACCCTACTCCCTGCGTCAATCACCCTGCAGCTTGGCCGAGGATACCCATTTTGGCCAGGAAGGATGGAAACCCGTCCTTGACCTCGGCAAGTTATGTCATTCTGCCCTCAAGTCCACAAAGTGCACCTTTTCATTTTTTGAGGAGCTTTTTGTAAATTCATTTGAGTTACACAGCAGTCCAGGGCGGCGGGTAGTGAGTGTTGTGAGCCCCAATTTATAGGTGAGGAAACATCCCAGAAGGTGAAGACCTGCCTCTGAACTCCAGAGGGTTTTTGAAGCTAGGCTAGGCTAGGACCAGGCTGCCTAGCTAGGCTAGGGCTGGCGCCTTTCCCTCTCTCCCGCCCTGCCGAGGGGGAGAGGAGGTCTGGGGGGAAGGGCTGAAGGAACTCCGCAAACCTCTAGAGCCCACTGCCAGGCAATGTTGCAGGACCTGGGACAGGTGGTGCACAAAGCAGATGGCGCTGCCTTCACGGAGCAGTCAGTCCAGAGGAGCACGACTGTTATCAGCGAAAGCTTAAATGCAGCGTCGTTTGGATTCTATCTCAATAAGGTAGAGATACGGTTGCCTTTTATGGAATTTTAGCAAGTGTAGAAGACTTATTTTAGAAGCCAAACGTGACTTGCCAGGCCCTTCACTGGCCTTGCCTACCTCCCCCCTTTCCTGTCTGTCTTTTTTGCTCTAACAGGCACTGTTTTCCTCATTTCAGGCCTTTGCCCAAGCTGACCCCACTATCCCTCATTTCAGGCCTTTGCCCAAGGTGACCCCTCCAGAATGTCGTTTCTCATTCCTTTCCTAGAGCCAACATTGCAGGTCCTTGAAGCCAGCTCCAGGCCCCCTCTAAAACTACATGTATGGCACTTTGCTGACCAATGAAAGAATGAAGAATGTAGGCAGAAGATCAAACAGTCAGTAATGATCAAAGCTCAAATAGTGATAGGCTGTTTGCACTGGGCTTCAAAAATGAATCATCTAGATAGGCCTGTACTCTCTTATCCAGTAGCTACTAGCTGCTGGTTTGGCTAATCCAAACTGAGATGTACTTAGAGTGTAAAACACAAACTGGATTTCAAAGACTTAGTACGAAAAATAGAATGCAAAATATCTCATTAATTATTTTGACACTGATCACAGGTTAAAATAATATGTTGATATACTGAGTTAAATAAAATATAGGATTAAAATAGATTTCACTTGCTTTATTTACTTTCTAAAATGTGGCCACTAAAAATTAAAAATTAGAGGTTTGTCTTACAAAGTATCTCCAGAAGCTTCAATCAAGAGGCGGCAATTGAAATGCAAAGAGAACACTACGGAAAATGCCTTTTCCCTGGTTCTGTCTGAATTCAGATGTTGGAACTATTGGAGAGGGCTTTGCTTAACACTGAACCATTCTGGGTATTGTTGGGGTGTTGGGTAATCTAGAAAATACAGTTCAACTTAAAGTTAACATTGGACTGAAGTGTTCAGTGCCTGGCAGGAGGAACAATGGAAATGACTGGTAGTCAGAATAGTTTTACACGTGGGAAGAGGAAGAGGAAGCCCCAAGAAGTAAATAAGACTAATCTTTAGGGGATAACTCTCCAAAAGGGCAAGGAATGACAAGGTACTGAGGACGATTGTTTACCCCAGGTGCGTGTTCTCATTCTACCCTCCTGCCTGCTCTTCTGTATTTCTCATGCTTTGTTTCCCTCTCTACAAACTTTAACCCTTTGGGTTGCTATTATCTAGGCAAGGAAAACAGTTACCTTGAGTTAGGCTGATTAATTTATTTCATTTTTAACTCAACATACAGTAAAAATTGTGTATTTTTGTGTACAGTTTGTGAATTTTAGTGCAGGTAAGTGTTCTTGTAACAGCCAACACAATGAGGATATAGAATAGTTCCGTCGCCCTAAAAAACTCCCTCCTGGACCCCTTTGTAGTCACACCTTTCCTCCTCCCCTAGCTCTGGAAAGCACTGCTCTGTTCTTGGTACTATAGTTTTGTCTTTTCCTGAAGGTCACATGAATGAAATCACACAATGTGTAATTTTGGACCTATGAATTCTTTTTAAAATAGATTTTTATTATGGTAAAATACACATAACAAAACAATGACTATCTTAACCATTTTTAAGTGTGCAGTTCAGTGGTATTAAATACATTTATGTTGTCATGCAGCCATCACCACCATCCAGCCCCATAACTCTTTTCATCTTGTAAAAATGAAACTCTATACTCATTATACAATAATCCCCCATTCTCTCCTTTCCCCAGCCCCTGGGAACCACCATCCTACTTTCTGTGCCTATGATTTTGACTACTCTACTCCCATTTCTCCACATCCTTGTCAACACCTGTTGCCTTCTATTTAGTTTTTTTGACAGTAGCCCTCCTAATGGTTTGAGATGGTATCTCGCTGTAGTTTTGATTTGCATTTCCCTAGTGATTAGTGATGTTGAACATCTTTTCATGTGCTTTTCGGCCATTCCTCTATCTTCTTGGGAGAAATGTATATTGAAATTCTTTCCCTATTTTTGAATTGGGTTGTATGGTTTTTTGTTGTTGAGTTTTAGGGAGTTCTCTGTATAGTCTGGATATTAATCCCTTATCAGAGATATGATTTGCAAATATGTTCCCCAGTTCTGGGGTTGTTGGGCTCATTAATTTTTGCCCAAGCCAAGGAAGCTCCCTTTGATAGGGAGTCTGCTCACTATTAATTATTGTTAATAAATGTATATTATTTACATGAAAACTTAGTTAGAATGCTTAGGAATAGTATGTTCTGGTTAACAAGTTCTCTGGTTAAATGGAAATTAAACAAAAGCCCTTTTACAGTATGACTATGTAGTGATCTTTCTAAAATGTGAGTCCTCATTTCTTAACGAATAGAGCCTAATGAACACAAATAATTTTTCTTATTAAAAGGAGCTCAATGAACACCAGAGTCCCAACAAAGAGCATTTTCTTATCTACGTACTACAGCTTCTGAGATCATCTTGTCTTTACAACCAGTCTGTGGGGTGACAATGCAGAGAACCATTAATCCGAGTTGTTTTTAATAAATGGGAACATTCAGGCATACAGAGCTTGAGGGACTTGCCTGATCAATGGTCTTATTCTGGTGAATAGAGAAACCCAGATGTGGCTCCCATCTTCTGGATCTTTCCATCATTTAAATCTGCTCACTTGGTTATTGTATGAAACACCATTTCCTGTGGTTCAGTTCCAGAGATATAAAGTAGAAGTTATAGCATAGGGTTTCTTGAAGTGGTCTGAGACTGTCCACATCAGAAGGCTGCCTAAAATGCCAATTCCTGGACCCCATCACATCCCACTGAATCTAAATCTCTCCAGGTGAGGCCAATGTGTCGGCCTTTAAAAAGGGTCTCCAAGTTATGCTTGTGGGGCTAACATTTAGGAGATTGGACTGAATGTGTATTGACTCTGAAACTTCTCTAAGAATATTATCTTTGTTTTTAATGAAAGCCCTAATAAGAGATTCTTTTCCCTTGGAAAGTGCAGCTTTCACCTAAAAGCCAAGTTTATCTAGAAAACTATAAGCTAACTTTTAGATGGTCAAGGTTTTGTTGTCTTATCACCTTGAGTTTCTTAAGATCAGTAAGCAGTTTTTGTAGTCTCCACGTTGAGATTTTAACTCTGGTCTATTTGGCTTTGTTATGATAACAATGTTGTTTATTTTCTCATATAGCAAGAAGTCTGAGTGTAGGTTGACTCAAACTTGGTTCAATGACATCTTGAAAGATCTGGTCCTTCCTGTCTTCTGCCTACTCTCTCTTTCTCAGGTTAGCTTCCCTGATGATGGCTGGAGTGGCCACAGTTCCAGGTGCTCCCTCAGATACAGCAACATCCAGTTGAAGGAGAGAAATCAATTTTAGACGGAAATTAACTGCGTTTGCAGTCTTCAGTGATTATTGTTGTGCAGGAATCATGCAAGGTACTGGGGCTACAGTAGTGAACCAGATATAGTCGTTGTCCTGACAGATCATCGTGGGGGATCTGGACAAATCAATAGGCAATTTTAAATCAATGTGTTAAGTATCTATAACTCCTATGATAAGGAATTATAGGGTACTATGGAAGCACATAAGAGATGCATACATTATATATATATATATATATATATATATATGTACATATATACATACATACAGTTGACCTCTGAACAACGTGAGTTTGAACTGCATGGGTCCACTTATACGTGGATTTCTTTCACTAAATACACACGATAGTCTGCATGATCTCCAGCAGGTTGAATCTGCGGATTCAGAACTGCACACATGGAGGGCCAACTGTAAAGTTACAGGCTGGGGACAGAGTAGGAGGAAAGATGAGTGCCATGGCCTGCATATTTGTGTTCCTCACATTCTTATGTCACAACCCTAATTCCCAGTGTGATGGTGTTAGCGGATAGAGTCTTTTGGATGTAATCAGGGTTAGATGAGGTCATGAGAGTGGAGCTAATCATGGTGGGATTAATGTCCCCATCAGGAGATGAAGGGACCAGAGCTTTTTCCCACTGCCATGTGAGGATGCAGTGGGAAGGCAGCCATCTGTGAGCCAAGAGGGAGGCCTTCACTAAGAACCTGTGTTGGCACACTAATCTCAGACTTTCAGCCTCCAGGCTGTGAGAAACAGGTATCTGTCACTTAAGCTACCCAGTCTACAGTATTCTGTTACTGAAGCTGGAACTGACTGAGACAATGAGCCAGAGGTCACCGGGTCTGGTGCAAAGAAATGATGACTGGACATCATTGGGGTGTGTAGTGGACAAGCCATCAGAGTCCATTTCCTGACCCTTTGCCTTTGGGCACTGTTGTCTTCTTTCCAAACCATGAATTGATCTGACAAATTAGCCCTTACTAAGGCATGGCTGTTCCAGGAGCAATATTTCTTGAAAGGAGATTAATAACAATATAACTTGTTATATTTTATGTGAAAATAGCATTGTTGTTTTGTAAATATGGGGTCTATATATGTTCTAAACAATTCAAACTATACAGAAAAGCATAGAAAAGAAACTAAAAAATCATCTCAAATTTTACATCATCCAGAGACAACTAAAGTTCACATATGCATGAACAGCCTCTGAGACATACCTCTAGACCCACAACCACATACATATATAATTTCCCCAAACAGGATCAACTCAGCATTAGCTTTACAATTTGCTTTATAAAAACTGAACCATCGAAAAAAAACCAAACCTGAACCATATGTACAGACATTTGTAATGGTTTCCTTGTATCCAATGTATATGTTTGCACATACGTGTATAGGGGTGTGTGTGTGTGCGTGTGTCAGTTCTGTTGAAGGACATTTAAGTTGCTTCCAGACTTTTGTTATGATGAGCAAAGTTCTAGTGAATTTTCTTCACAATACATGGTACACAACATAGGGTAGTAAAGCAAGGGCCTTCACGAGGTCCAGAGCCCCTTACTCAAAATGTGGGCCCGAGACAGGCAGCACCTGAATCACCTGGGAGCTTGGCAGAAATGCAGACTCTTGGGCCCACCCTAGACCTACAGAATCAGAATCTTCATTTTAACAAAATCTTCTCTAGGGGAGGAGGGATAGTTTGCCTAAGCAAACTGCATTTGATCTGAAACCTGAAAAGTGAAAAGACATCACCCAGGCAACAACTGGGGATGAGACTTGGCCCAGATGGAGGAAACAGCCTACTAGAAGGAAGGTCTTGGGCCATAGAACCACAGGAAGAAGTCCTGTGTGGCTGGAGCTTAAGGAACAAGAAGAGCGGAGGAGAGACAGGCAGGGCCAGGCCATTGTACTGATTCTGGACTTCATCTGGGGGCCAGAAAAACCATTATAATTTTCAGAGTAATATAATCAGATTTTTATTTTTAAAAGCAGTCTTATCAACAAGGATATTTCCAGGTTTTATAGCACCTATCAAGATGCTCTTTTTAAGGAAAAGAAGACAAAATTATAAAGCATCAACATGATTACTTAGAGTGAGAAAAAAAATCACAAGTTATACATTTTGAGACGCTGACAGATACCACAAATACCACAAAATCTAGAAAAATAGTATCTTTTTTAAACTTCTGGAGACACCTTTCTAATATTTTTGGGCCATATTCTCTGTTGTCATTTCTTTACGTGAAAGCAACTTTATAACATCATTTTATACAGAATAAAATGATAATTCAGTCCTTCTTCCAACATGGCTGATCAGCATTTGCTTTTTTTATTATTGATAGTTTGGAAATGTTTTAGGTATATAAGTAGATAGTGTCAATGCCAATGTAAATTTTTTCAGATCGTTATCAAATTCAGAAAAACCTCTATTATGGTTCTTTCAATTATGAGTAGTAAGGTTTCAAAGCATTTCAGACTTTCTCCTGCAGTGAATAAGCTCTACTTTTTGAATTGAGGACACTCATTAACCAGGGCTTCGGGAGGTACTCGTGTACGTGAGGGGGCCCTGAAGCTTATTTTCTGTGTATCCACCTTCAACTCAAGACAATAAACTGCACTGGGTCTTAGGTGATACAGACACAGTCCTTGGCCATGGGAAGGTCTTAGATTAATACAGAAACATGAAAGAAACTAACTATAGAGCAAGGCAGAAGGTGAGTACTTTAGAAAGGGACAAACACAACTGTTACTGAAATGCTGGGAATATCATAAGCATTTTCATAAATATATGAGATAAGTAATAGTGCTTTCCAAAAATATTTGTCAAATGCCTGCTATGCACCCAACCCTGCCGGGCACAGGTTGGGAGAAGAAAGATGGAATGTCCAATAGGACCTCCATCCCATGGATCATAGTGTAGTCGGTAAGATATTTACGCAGAAGAAGCAACGGCAGTCATAATGATGACAGTTTATCAGTGATTCTTTGTCAGGCACAATTCTCAATGCTTTACATTTAAATACAATACAACAATACAATTAAATATTACATAACAGTCCAAAGTAGAACAGGACAAATACCTCATGAGTGGTCCAGTTCTGCAGAATACTTAAAAGGGAGGGAAATTTTTTCTGGCTTAATAATAACAAGAAGAAGAAGAAGAATTGAACACTTGTTGGATCAGGCATGACTTGTCTGCCCATCATCTTAATACAACCCTCAAAGCAACTCTGTAAAGTAGGCACTGATGTCCCCTCGATATGTCAGGGTTTGGAGAGGTCAGGGAGCTGGACAAGGAGAATAAAGTGCACTTGACCTCCTAAGAAAGCTATCGTGAACCAGGTACACACAGCTGGTATGAGTCTGGGCTTTGTTCAACCTTGGCGAAGTCCACAAGCATGTAGTTCAACAGGCCAAAGCGCAGTAAGAGGTTTTAACAGCGTTCTCCTGCTCCCCACCCAACCCCCCAAGGCCTGCTTCCTGCTCTTGCAGCCGGGCTGTAAGCTTCTCGGGGGCGAAAGAGCTGTCTGCGGATCTCCTAGTGCCCAGGGCCCAGCACAGGGCCCGTGTCCAGAAGTCAGCTCCTTCCCAGCTTGATTCTTGAATCAGAATAATTTCAGTTTCTTCTAACAAAATCAGAGACATTCCTTGAAAAACATTTAAGTAAGCGTCACGTACAAACAATAACATCTATGAATTTTCATTTATTCTGGGCTCTGACCTCCAGCCGCTCACCAGAAACACCCCTGGGGGCAGGCGGTGTAAAGCTTAGAAGTACAATTTCATTCCCTTGGTTCTGGTTTGAATCAGAATCTGGTTTGAGCCAGTCCTCCATGCATTAACCTTGGCCAAGTTACTTAACGGCTCTAGGTAAGTTCTGGCCTGTGCTTAGTTCCCACTAAATATTATCTGTCATTACCATTTCCCAACAGAAGAAGGCAAGTCTCTTTGATCATGTACTGAGGCTATGCCCTCATTCCTTGGCAGACATAAGCGGTCCCAAAGTCAGAGGTGACTGACTTAAATTAACGGGTAAAGTGAAATCACTGATTTAATAAGCTTGGTGGCCTGCCATTTTGTGGACAATGAGTAGAGGAAAAAAACGACAACCGCTGATGGAGTGACAGTGAATTGCAGAGGCGGTCAGATTGCGACACACAACAGAGAAGCAATCTGGATGGTTTAATGTGGGACAAACAGCCCTTTCCTAAGTAGCCTCCCTGAGGGCATGGTTGTGGGTTTGACAACTCTTAATAGTAATAGATGGGCATCATAATCGCTTGAAGCATCAATAAAAGGTCAAATATGTTCCGAGTCAGCTGTTCAGCCAGGTAAAGAGGTGTGTAATTCCTTTATAAAAGACTCCTGAGCTTAACTCTGGACGGGATCTCCTAGAGAAACCCCTCAGTCTGACCTCTGACATGCCCAGGAGCAGCATGTCCTCGATTTTAGAAGTACACAGGCCAAAAAGATTTTTTAAAAATTGAAGACCATTACAGGGCTGCCAACTTGTTATTTTGACATGTAAAGAAACCAGGAAATAAATTAACCGAAGAACTGCCATCTGTTTTCATTACCTTTCCATGAAAGGAAGGAAATTTTAATGTCAGAGAAAAGTGGGAAGGTCACCGTCTCGGAAAGAAGGAGGATCTTTCAAACTGAACACATTTAGCATTGTGACACACCTGATTCACTTCACAACTTTTCTGACTTTACTGCAACTTCTGGAAGCATTGTTACGGGTCAACCAAATGGGGCCGGAATTTAGAAACTACTGCATTCCAGAGCAGTGGTTCTCCAAGGTGGACTCGGACCGACAGCAGCAGCAGCACCTGGGAACTGATCTCGGGTGCAAGTGCTCAGGCCCCACCCCAGGCCTAATGAAGCAAAAATTCTGGAAGCGGGCCCAGCAACCTGTACTTTAACAGCAGCCCAGGTGATTCTGACACACCTGAGTTTGGGAACCACAGGTGTCAAGCATCCCTTCTGGATGGGTGGCACAGATTTTCTTTGGAAACCCTCCAACCACAAGATCCCACCACCTGGCAAAGAAGCCTGTTCCAAGGTTAGCAACTCCTAGACGACCCTCGTTGGTCCCAGATTGAGTCTTCCCTGCCTTTTGCCACTTGACAACACTGTCTACATTTGAAGGAGACAATTACAGCTCCTTCTCCAAGTGAGCCCAGCCACTGCTCCTCACTGGCCCTCACATGGCTTGATCTCTAGTCCTATTGTCAGCCTCTTGGCCCTTAGGTGAATGTCCCTTTAGTCTTATTCTTAACAACCACCATTTATTGAACACGTTACTATGTGTCACACGCTGCCTCAGAGTATTCTATACGTCCCCGTTTTCAGTCTTCTCAACAACCATGGAAAGTTGGCCGTTTATCTCCATTTTACAGAAAGAATAAGTTCAGAGAGGTCAAGTAACCTGCCCCAAATCACTCAGCTTGAAAGTGGCTAAGCCAGGATTCCACATTCAGGCCTGTGTCACTCCAGGTCTCATGCTCTTGCCACTGTACCAGGCTGCCCTTAAATTTCCATCAAAATCTTGTTATTTTAGGGAAGGCTGAGCGAGGAAGAGATGGCTGTGAGGGCTGAATATGTAACGTGTGTAACAGCATGTGGAGTCAACCAGTCTGGGTTGAGTCCCATTTTCTGTAATTGCTAATTATATGACCTGATATGTGTTTCCTAGTCGCTCTAAGCCTCAATTTCTTCACCTGTACAATAGGGATAATAATAGCATAAGGCTGCCAAGAGTAGTAAATGAATTTGTGCTTATAAAACACTTAGCAAAGTGCTCAGTAGTAAGGACTCTGCCAATATTTCTGTTGTTATTACTGAATAGATGTGCTCAGCAATTTTATAATTACAGCACAGATGGAGCCAGTCCACACACGTACATGGTAGAAATATAAACCACTGTCTCCTTTCCAACTCCACCGAACACCCATTCATTTCTGGTCCTGCATTATTTCAGCAACTAACTTCCTGATTCCCTCCCTCCAGGGTCTCATTTTTGTAAGCTAGCCTACATACATATGCTGATAGGTTAACCTTCCCAAAGCTCATCTCCTTACTCTCCCTCCTTCCTGTGGCTTTCTGTAAAAGCTTTTGATCTATGTTCTTCAACAAGACTGGATAAAGAAGCTGCAGTGTACGTACACACACACACACACACACAAATTGAATACTACTTAGCCATAAAAAAGAGTAAAATAATGCCACTTGTAGCAAAATGAATGCACCTGGAGACTGTCATTCTAAGTGAAGTAAGCCTGAAAGAGAAAGAAAAATACCATATGATATTTCTCATATGTGGAATCTAAAAAAAAAAAAAAAGAGAGAGAGAGAAAACAAGAAAACATTAATGAACTTATCTGGAAAATAGGAACAGACAGGCAGAGTAAATAAGCTTATAATAAACCAGGAGTCAAGGGTAGGAATGGATAAATTGGCAGTTTGAGATTTGCAAATATTAACTACTATATACAAAATAGATAAAAAAACAAATTTCTTCTGTATAGCACAGGGAACTACATTCAATATCTTGTAGTAACCTATAATGAAAAAGAATATGAAAATGAATATATGTATGTATAAGTATGACTGAAACATTATGCTGTACACCAGAAATTGACACAACATTGTGAACGGACTATACTTCAATTTAAAAAAAACCGAAGGTTTTGATCCAGTCCTACTTCTCTCATGAAACACTTTCAACAACTCCCCAAGAGATGCAGGCAACATCCTTTGAACTCATTTGGCCTTTATTTCTTGAGTTATAATAGTGTCAGAAAAAGAGCTTAGATTTTTGCCACCAGATAGATCTGGGTTCAAATTCTTAATCTTCATCTCATAGTGTATCATGTCCCTGAGATGAAATGTCCTCAGCTGTAAATTGGGGATAAAATTAAGAAGACTAAAGAAACTGGGGAAATATAACGCTCCTGCTCAGAGCCTGATTCAACAGTTTCCAGTGTGTCTTCCCTTCTCCAATATGTGAACAGCGTGGTTTAGATCCTGTATTTGTTGAGAGCAAGGACTTCATCTTTATCATGTTGGTCTTGCTCACAGTGCTTGGAATAAATCTTTATATAGGTGCTCACTAAGTACATGATGGACTGAACTCACTGACTCTTCAGCTAAGTGATCTCAGTTCAATGAACCTCTCTGAGCATCAGTTTTCTTAGAGTTAGTGACATTAAAAACAAATCTTCATGAAAAATACCATATGATATCACTCATATGTGGAATCTTAAAAAAAGATACAAATGAACTTATTTACAAAACAGAAACAGATTCACAGACATAGAAAACTTATGGTTACCAGTGGAGGAAGAGGGGTGGGAAGGGATAAATTGGGAGTTCAAGATTTGCAGATACTAACTAATATATATAAAATGATTAAAAACAAGTTCCTACTGTATAGCACAGAGAACTATATTCAATATCTGTAGTCACCTATAATGAAAAAAGAATATGAAAAGAAATATAGGTATGTACATATATGACTAAAATGTTATACTGTACATCAGAAATCGACACATTGTAAACTAACTATACTTCAATAAAAAAACTAAAAATAAACTTTTAATGAGGAAAAAACCCACAAATCTTTATGTTCCTTCCAGCTATGTCATTCTTTCATTCATCCAATAAATATCTGCTGGGCACCTACCATGTGTTAGGCAGTTTGCTGGATGGTGAGGATGCCACGGTGAATGTCAGGTGTTCTGTAATCAGAACTCTGTTCCATAGTAATAAAAACTCAGCCCAGCACTGGCCTAGTGGACTGGTGGAGCATGGGCTAGCAGAGCTGGGCTGAGGGTGTCAACATTAGAGAGCAATGTGTGTAGGCAGCTTGGGAGAGCTGGATTCTGCAGGAAGACAGACCTCTTTCATCATAGGTGGGAAAACCAATTGCTCCCCTTGGCTTGATGCTTCATAGAAGGCTGCACATTAGTTGGGCATGAGATTTTTTTTTAACAGCCCCCATGAGATAGAATTTACATCTGATAAAATTCGCCTGTTTAAAAAGTGTACAACTCAATGATTTTTTAGTGTATTTACAGAGTTGTGCAATTATCATCATATCTAATCTATCTGGAACATTTTGATTCCCCAAAAGAAACTGGCACCTTTATCTTTGTAGCGCAGGCCAAGTTAATGAATACCTTCACCCAAGGCAAGTCCTACCTTTCTTCAGCACAGGAAGACGGCTCAGCTTGTTGTGGAGATGACAGAGTTGAGAAGTCAGAGGGTGGAAATACATATCTTGATGAGATCATGGGTATTCATTTGCTAAGATGGCTTAAGATATACCATCAGCCCCAGAGATCTCTAGCTCGGTTACATGTAAATACCCAGTCCCAGGATCTTCTCCAAGCACAGCCCCTGCTCCGAGCATCAGTGTTTAGCAATCAGCAACTCCAGGGCTTCCTGCTGGCTAAGCAGGCATCACAGGACAACCCAAGATGGGGCCAACCGACCCTTCCCTTTCCTCTCCTTCTCCTCCCGTTATTCCCCCACATTTGCCCTCAATCCCTCTCCTTCCACCCTCGCTCAAGTCAATTACCCCTTCACTGTGCCACCTTCACAGCTGATCCTCCCTCCCTCCCCTCCCCACCTCTCACTTGTTTCTACAGACACGCTCCTTGGGTGAATTACCCACCCTCCTGCCTCATTTCCTCACTCCTAGTTCCACTGCAACCTCACTTAGGCCCCTGTGTACCCCACCTCACACTTGCGTGGAGACCGCCAGTGACTTTAGAATTGCCTGGCCCAGGGAGCCCTTTCAGGCCTCTTTCCTGCCCTCTTGGTCCTCTATCCTTGAAACCCTGTTCCTCTGGCTGTGACCCATGCCCTCCTTCCACTAGTCTGACTGCTCAGCCTCCAGCCTGGTGCTGTCCCCAGCCTTGGTGGGGCTCAGGGCCCTCTCCTTGGCCCATGGCTCTCCTGACGCTTAACACCTGAGAGAGAGCTTCTGTGACGTCACTCATCACCCACATGCAGAGGCTTCCAAACCCTTTAGGCAGCAGAAGTATCACAAGACAGAAATGCAGTTCCTGAGCAAGACGCCTTGGCATTGACCTTCTTGGTTTCGTGCAGGGTCTCTGGACTGAGAATCACCCATGGCTACACTGTTCTGGGAAAAGAGGGTCTTAGGCAGAGCTGCCTCTCCCTTGATAAGCAGAGGATTTGAGGGGAGCATGGGCCAATTTACATGGGAATCCAGCCCCCCTGGGGAGAGGAGGGCCTTTAACATCCCCCCTGTCCAACCCCTTCTCCTTTAGATCTGAACATAGAGATACCCAGCAGGTGGACCCTATGATCTTTTCCCTGGTCCTGGAGCTGGTGGAAAGGGCAAAACCTCGAAGGGTAGCAGGACACAGGGGCCTGGTGGACCATCCACTGAGGGAAGGGGAGGGCTGGTTCCAGAGCAGTGTTTAGCCGTCTGGTTCTGTCTGGGGAAATGAAGGGCCTTCATTCACTGGCTGGAGTGATGTTGAACAGTGACAACTTCTGATTGTGGTGAGTCATTACAACAGTGAAGTACGGACAATCCCGGGAGACCCGGAGTCCTCAGGGAGTTCTTAGCTGGCTGGGAAGGAAACAGGTCTCTTAACAGAGGGATACTGGACTTTTTGTTAAGAAGGGTAGGTGGAGGCTTGAGCAGTTAATTTGAAAAGCAAAGATGTGATCACATTTGTACACTGAACGAGCGAGAGAGACATGCTGGGCACGCGTATACAAACATACCCCATTCTCATCCGATACAGACAACGCTACTGCTACTGGCTGTCTCCGCCTGGAGTCCTACAGGAAACTCCAACTCAAGCCAAAGTTCTGGCTGTTCATCCTCCCAAAGGTCCTATCCTGAACTGTGGGACACCAGTACAGTCCTGCAGGCCAGAAGCATTGGAGTCATTCTTTAAGAAATAAATGACTACACAAATATCTTTTCCTTGTATTAGTAGTGTCTACTATGGGAAAATTGCAAAATGATCCCATTTTACTTATTTATTTATTGGGGGGGGAGGTCATTAGGTCTATTTATGTATTATTAGTTTTTTTTTAAACGGAGGTACTTAGGATTGAACCCAGGACCTCATGCTTGCTAAGCATGTGCTCTACCGTTTGAGATATACCCTCCCCCCAAAATGATCCCATTTTAGAGATGTGAGAACTGAGCCCAGGAGGAGGGTCATCATGACTTCAAGGTCACAAAACCAATACAAAGCAGTCCTAGGTTCACACTGTCTGTTCTAGAGAAGGGAACAAATGTTTGACATTTCCAGCTAAAAAAAAAAGTTTCCTCTGATGCCAGTTTCCTTGGAGTGTGGTGAGGCTGTTAATTCACTGAGGCCCAGTTTCAGTATTGCTGGCAGGAAGCCTGCCCTGATGTCCTTACCCATATTGATACACTGACTCTACAACAGATGCTACAAAATAATCTTGAGGCCCTTCCGGTGTTGGGACCC
The DNA here is from genome assembly GCF_036321535.1 of Camelus dromedarius. NCBI lineage: Eukaryota > Metazoa > Chordata > Mammalia > Artiodactyla > Camelidae > Camelus > Camelus dromedarius. Next base: position 31,447,095 of record NC_087449.1, on the reverse strand, counting down.
TCTGCATGTCTCTTTTCATCCTTACTATGGTCCTGTGAGTTTCATGGAATCTCTCTCCTTTTTTTTTTTTTTTTTCAGATGAGGAACTTGAAGATGAGAGAAGTTAGGCATCTTGCCAGCTCCCACGGCAGAATGAGGATTGGAGCCGGACCTGTGCTCACTGGGAGGGACAATCAGAGCACCCCTTCTCAAGCCGGCCTGTGCACTGAGAGTCTGGCAATGATGCAGATTCCGAGTCAGGTGCTGGAGGGAGGGGATCAGGGTGGGAGCTGAGCCTGCACGTTTCTAACACACTCCCAAGGGATTCTAAACCTTTTGGTCTGAGAACCGCAGTTTGAGAAGCAGGAGTTCAGAGCACCCCTCTCATTCTGCAGCAGAAGAAAGTGAGGCTTAGAGAAGTCAAGTAATGTACTTACATCAAGCCACGGGGCGAATTAGCAGGGGCAGTGGGATGAGGATTCAGGAGCCCTGATTTCCAGTGCAGAGCCTTTCCTACCCTGTGTGTCACCTCTCAGCTCCAAGCCTGCCTTTCTGCTCTCAGCTTTGGACACTGGAGCTGGGACTCTACACACTACACTGTGCTGCTTTGCCCATTGGCCCCGTGCTAGGGTCTGTGCACATGCTTGAAAAGTGAAAGAGGGAGACAGAAAGAAGACAGAGATGGAGGCTGCTCAGCCATCAGCAGGAGTGGGGCTGGGAGGGCAGAAGAGACTTGCTCCTTCCTGTTTGCTCCCAAGGCCTTCGTCTACAGGGTGTGAGATCACCCAGCCGAACTTCTATTGCAGTAGCAGCTCCTTCCTGGAGCAGCAGCTGGATCCAGTTTGCAGGCTTCTCAGTCCCTGCAGAACATCCTCACAGGCACTGGCCCCAGCAACCAGCATCCCTTCCCCAGGGGCTGAGCGCCCAGCCCACGGTGCCCTCCTCCAAGTGTTTACTGTGAATAATCCAACCTCGGCCCTTTGTCCTCCAGCCCTGGGCAGCAGCAGCCTCCGGCACCTGCTCACTCCTCCTAAGTGTTTTCTTCTTGACTCTTCAGCCACCGAGTCAACAACTTTAACCCAGCTTGCGTGTCTTTATACTAACTTCTCTCTGTTAAAATAACTGGACCTTGACTGATACACTCAGTGATATGTTAATTTAAAAATAAAACATTCCCTCTAGACTCTGAATTCTTGAAGAGTGGCTGCTGGGTCATTATGATGAGTCTGGCCTCTATCAGTGTGAGTGCTTGGTGCATGGCAGCAAATACACACATGCACACGCGCGCTCACACACACACACACACACACAGAAGCAGAATGGATGAAGTTGTTACATATTTTTCTCTTAAGGCTAGATCCATAGAAGGGCCTTGTTTATAAAGTGCTGGTTGAATTGAAAATAAATTCTTGGATTTCTAGGGGTGGTGAGGAATAAAAAAAAAGTCCAGATTTAAGAATCAACAGGACTTGTGCTTCTAATCCGACTTCTTCCACTTATTAGGCAAATTGCTTGCACTTCTCCATTTCCTCCTCTGGAAAGTGGCGCTAATACCCACCTCTGGGTTGTTGGGATTAGAAAGGATGCAGATAGAAGGCTGACACGGGCTTGGAGCACGCTTTGGAGAGCGGCCAGGGCACAAGCTGTTAAAAGGGGATCAAGTCGCTGTTCTAATCAGGTTCCAGCAGAGAAGAACAAGAAGCACGTGGTGACCCAGGAAGGCTAAATTGCCATGAAGATGAGATAAATGGGAGGTGATTTTCTGATGAAGTAAAGACAGGGAGGAAGTTGAGGCCCAGAGTCTCCCCAGAGAAGGTTTTGGGTTTATGAGGAGTTTGGTGACCACAGAGAGGCCATTCAGAGTATTCCATGTGCTGGACGCAGTGCCAGGCACTAGGGGTGCAGAGGTGAATGGGACAGGCTTATTGTCTTGGAAACACACAGCACATCCAATCAATTCATTCAACTTGCATCATAGGGGGTCTGCTGGGTGCCAGGCCCCCGAGCCAGGGGCTGGGGCTGCAAAGGTGAATTAAAGTAGTCTCTGACCCGAGGAATTCAGAATTTAATAAGGGGCAGGTGAGATCAAAGGATACAAGGCATGTAAACCTCGGAGGACACCCTGCTCCTTAAATGGTTGTGTAGCCCTGTCTCCCTCTCCAATCCATCCTGCTAACTCATAGCCGTTGGAGGCTTACGTAGCCCTAAGGTCATGGTGGTGGAGCTGGTGATAACGTCAATAATGATCACAGTGATGATGATGATCATAGTGAAGACATAGAAATGGAAAGAATGTAGGACCCAGGATTCAGCCTGGCCTGAGTTCAAATCCCAGCTCCACCACTTACTTGCTCTAATTACCTGGAGCAAGTTAATTCCTTCTTTCTTTGAGTCCCAATTTCCTGAGAGGACTGAACTGAATCCATTCACTTATTCTGTCATTAAACATTTATTGGGCATCAATAGGTGACAAGCATCGCATAGTTGCTAGGGATTCAACAAACCTCTAGTTCGATAAAGTTATCAGAGGACATAGACCCAACTATGTGCATAGTCTGTACGAAAGCCCTGAAGGAAAACGTAGAACAGTGAGTGAGAAGTGTTAGTTCTGGAGTTGGGAGTGGGTGATGTTTCACAGAGATGACCACCTTGGCCGTTTAGGTGGGCATAATCCCACTAGGCAGAGGAGGGAAGGCTTCCAGGGACCCCTACCTGAGCAAAGGTTCAGGGGTGCGGGGGAGCTCTCCAGACTGATGAAGGGAGGGGGAAGGCGGTAGGTCAAATCTTGATTGGCCCCAAATAATAGATTTCAGTGTTTTTTCATGGTTAACCACCTATGATATTGTTAATCTCAGGCAGTGGAGGTCCTGCAGGCATAAATACAGTTTGCTTCTGAAGGTGGAGAGAATGTTTCTATCAGATAACACAGCTGGACATTCCAGCATTCCAGAAAGGAATGATGGCCAAAGGTCAGGACATGTCTAAGTGTCAGCCGAGGGAGGTTGACGTGGGGTTCTAAGAGGTGAGCGGCTCCAATGAAAAAATGCACAAGGAGTTGCCATACCGCCGGACAGACTTTAGCCGGAGACACCATGGGGTTAACAACACTTTATTGCCACAGGGAGGTGTACGCCTAAGATGCACCTGTCCTGCTTTTTATCTGTTCTCTGCCAGCACTTGAGCAATCTGAGTTTCTTTGTTTATTAGGCTTACAGAATATTTCTAGCACATGCGTACTTCTATTTTCTTTGTTCTAAATCTTATATAATTGACGCATGTGTATAGCAATTATTTACTGCATACTACAAACACGCTCTGATCGTGGCCTTGGGTCCCACGGCCTTAACTCATCTCAAGGCCAGTTCACATTCCACCCCCTAGGTCGTGGGGACCTTGGCCCACAGGGCGGAACATTGTGCGCAAAGACCACAACAATACAGAGTACAGCATCCTGCCAATACACAGGCAGCGACAATAGCCAGGACAGTTAGTCTCCATCTCCAGGAGGACGTCAAGGATGACCACCAATTTTTAAGGGGGTCTTGAGTTACATGATTTATTAAAACCAATTTTTGATCTATTTTATGCAGTGCCTTAGCTACTTCCTTCTGGTGATCTGGTATATAGATACAACATTTAATATGTGACATAGCACATGTGCCACCCTGGCTTGCAGTGAGAATATCTGATGCCGTTCTATTTTGTAAGCCCACCTTTCACATCTGCATAGTCTCATCTAACAATTCCTCTATAGCTCTTCTAGTAAAATTCAGTACAGCTGATATGTGCTGAGCCAAAGCTTTTACCTGCAATTTGACACTGATGGTCCCAGCACCAGGCAGGAACAGGGCCATGGGATAAAACCAAGTTGCACGCTTTCCCTGGTGCCACTGGGTGTGCAATGGGTCCCAGTTTGTGGGGCACTCTGTTAAAGTGGGCCGGATATTTCCGGGCAAGTAAGTTTTACCCCAAGTATAGTGCCCTGTCCATTTAGCCAGGAGATAAGATCATCTGTGGGTGCCACATACCCACAGGTACCCTGGTGGCAAGAAATTGGTGGGTTTTGTGCCAGTTAGAGGTCATCCATCCCACCAGGTGGAGGCATTTACACTATAAGTAATTTTGGCACATGGCTCTTCTGGGAGCCGCCCCATTGTGCGGTTTGGAGCCTCGTGTTCAAACTGCTGCTCAATACAAAGAGGGCTTAAATTTTTCATTTTTACATGAACACAATTTATCCATCCCCACCCATTTTTTACAGTCCTTTCAATTGGGGGGGGGGCATTGCCCCGTTCACGTTGGAGTATATCTTTAATAGTCTGCTGCCACAAGTCCCAGGGCAATCTTGCTGTCCTGTTGGTATTTTATTGAACCAAGGTGCTCCAATTAGCTTCGGACGCGGGGTGGAGGTGCCACGGCAGTCCATCTCCTTCGTCTACGGGAAGTTCAGTACAGACCCAACAGTGAGAGATGCACAAATGTGTGTGCCCAGGAGAACATGGTATTTGCTGTTACCCTGGACAGAAGGACAGAGCAGAGGTGGACACCATGATTGGCAAATTTCTCCCTTCTGGGAGGATGCTAGCCACTTTCTCATCCTGTGAGAGTACAGTGGCAGGAAGGGCTGTTTGCCCTGGGCGGTGGTACCACACCAGCCGGCCCACACTGGGTTGGTTACACTCTGGGAGAGCTTCAGGAGCTCTCAGTGGAATTGCCCAAAGCCGTAGGGCTTCTGCTCCTTTAAGTAGTGACACTCCTGTTTTCCCTAGGGTGACCTGTACATCAAAAGGCCATTCCCCAACTCGTGGGGTTACCTGCAGGGCTTTCTCTAGCCCGTCGCCCCATGGTTCCAAAAGGGCTAGCCAGGGGCCTTCAGTCTGGACCTGATTCTTCCATGTCCAGGTGTCCTGTTGTCCTGAGTTCAACACCCTGGGGGCATGTAATATTAATGCGTGCCCCACTATTGAGACATCGGAGGCATTCTGCATGGGCCCAACTCTGAGCCTCCAAATAGTCCCTTGCAATAACTTTTCCAGGGGGCACATACCTGTACAGCAAGATTGTTCATTTAAAAGATGTACCGCCTGCAGCAAGACACTGTTCCAGCCTCGCCCTTGTGGTTTGAGAGCCCTCAGTTTGTCCTTTAATAGGCCATTGTACCGTTTAATCATTCCTGCTGCTTGAGGACGGTAAGGCATATGCAATATCCAGTTAACATTATTTTTTTTGGCCCATTCCTGGGTCTGTTGGGCAGTAAAAGGGGTCCCTCTATTATAGAGCGAGACAGGATACCCTGCCTTCCAAGTACTGCCATGGAGCAGGTTCCCCTGCCTTTTCTGTACTGTTACAGAGTCAGGGTGTGGGTTTATACATTAGCACCATTTATATTGCCCATAACTTAGCCCATTGGCTGGATTGGCCCTCTCCGTTCTCATACCAGAAGGCTTCAGTGGCAGGGTGCAGTGCTACTGCAACCCAAGTGGGTGGACTGCCCTTATAAGATCCATCTGTATACCAAGTTGTTCCTGGGGGTGGCCCTTTCCCTTCACGAAAGGGACTGGGCACAGGGTCCACTCCTTGTTGTGGGAGCATCTGTACGTCAGGCGCAACAAATCTCGTAGGCCCTAACACCTGCTGCAACTCTGCAGCCAAGCGACTAGCGGTGTTCTGGGCTCTCTGTTCCAAATAAGCACCCCGCTTCGTCAGAGCTGGGGTCTAGGCAGTTCCCGATCGGGGCTGCTTTGCCCATGTCTGTACCCATCCTACAATAGGGTACGTGGTCTGCACTTGGACCTCTTGCCTCCCCGTCAGGGGTTCAGTGGCATAGGTTGCTAGCAATTGTTTTTCAATCAAAGAACAACAACATTTAGCCCCTTTCCACAACTGAGACCAGAATCCTATGGGCACTTTCCGTTGCCCATGTTTTTGCCATGAGCCCCAGCCATATATATCGTGGTCCACATGGACTGTTAACCAGAAAGGGAGGTCTGGGTCTATAGTGCGCAGTGCTTGCGCTTGGGCCATCGCCTTCTTAGTTTTAACAAATGCACATTTGGTCTCCCTTTTTAATCATTTATATAGGGGTTTGGCTATCTGGGCCAAATGAGAAATAAACACCCGCCAGTATCCCAGAAGACCTAAATAAGTCTGTAACTGTTTAACCGTCTTGGGGCAGGAATATGCCTGTTTCCATGCACCAATGTGATTTCAACTCCTGTGTCTACTAGTGCCAGTACTCGCTGTTTATTTATGGGGGACCAGTGGATAGTCAGCTCAACATGTGGTCTCCGGTTGTGGGGGTGCCCCATGTCCCAAACGCCTTGGCCTTCCTACTAGTCTAGGAGGAAATCAGCAAAGGCTACCTTTCGGGCCTGATGGGAGGTTGGAAATGAAGTACATTGTTGCTTAGGCCGTAATTTTTTCCATAAGGCCATCAGCACCTCCAATGGCTGGCCATTTAATTTTACACAGTCCAAGCCAGCTGTCAGTAAATCATATCATATCTGCCGGCGATCTAGCTTTTGGGGCCCTCCTAAAATTGAAGCATTCCCCTTTTTCTCCTGTGGACTTCCCTTTCTGAGTCACTGCATGGGAGGAGGGGGTCCTGGACTCACCTTGAGTCTTGGCAGTATGCAGCTCCTTTCAGCACATCTTTATGTCCCCCAGACGAGCCAGAGCCTCAGTTACTTCATGTATAGGGCGGTCTACATACGGTGCTAGTAGTGCCGCCATAGTCCCAAATGTTCCCGATGGGCCATTAGCCAAAATCAAATCTTTCATTTGAGCTGTAAGGAGCTTATCATTTAGACTATGGAAATACAAAGCAAACATCATCTGGTGCACCCATTTCTCAGACAACTTGAACTAAGTCCAAATACATGGTCCATTTACTCACGTGTCACTCATTGTGGTCCTGCAGGAGATCCCCCCTGAGCCATGGGCTCCTCCAGTTCCACCTGCTGCCTCACCACGGCCGTAGACGCAGTGGAACGGGGCTAGGGGCTGGGCTTACCACTCTCGGAGACGGTGGGACCGGAGCTACGCAGGCATAGCTGCTCTCGGAGGCGGTGGAGCTAGGACCATGTAGACACCTTTTTGCCGTGCTGGGTCTCTGCTTGAGCTCCTCTTCTCTGCACTGCAACTCCTCCACTTGCATCTATAAATCTCTCATGTCTTGGCTAGCATGCCGTAAAACAGATAAGAACATCCAGGCCACTGTCCCGGCTGCCTCTTGGTGGGCTAATGGGACATTATTTTTTAACAACTCCAACACCCTCTGGACATCATCTGGCTGGGACGCCACTGTGTCCCAATCCTCAGGCTGAGCCCACATCAGCAAATAGGCTGCCACCGGGTACCATACAGAGGTAGGGGGCCATTTTGCTTCCATCAGAGCATCCCCATCAGGGGCAAGGGGTTCAGAGGGGGCACTCACCTCATCCTGATCACAGCGCCAAGTGTCAGCCGAGGGAGGCTGACGTGGGGTTCTAGGTGAGCAGCCCAAACGAAAAAATGCACGAGGAGTTGCCATACCGCCGGACAGACTTTAGCCGGAGACACCATGGGGTTAACAACACTTTATTGCCACGGGGAGGTGCGTACCTATGATGTACCTGTCCTGCTTTTTACTCGTTCTCTGCCAGCACATGCGCAATCTGAGTTTCTTTGTTCATTAGGCTTACAGAATATTTCTAGCACATGCGTACTTCTATTTTCTTTGTTCTAAATCTTATAGAATTGATGCATGTGTACAGCAATTACTTACTGCATACTACAAACATGCTCTGACCATGGCCTTGGGTCCCACAGCCTTAACTCATCTCAAGGCCAGCGCACACCAAGGTTGATGCTCTTGTTTATCTCCACTGGAGAGAGAAAGAGAAATAGAGACCTCAACCTTTCAACCAAGGCCTCGTGGTGTGTAAGTCAGCCTGTCCAGGGGCTGAGCGCTGAGAGTCTCCATTCTGCCCTGGAAATGTAAACATATTACTCCACAATTAGGTACATCTCTCTGGAGTTCTCTCATCACCTACCCATCTGTAAATAACTTTAAAGTGCACTCTCAGATGCGGCCCAGCTTTCAGGAAAATTTATTCAGAAAGCCCCAGCTGTGCAGAAACACGGAAATGTCTTCCCTAGGCTTCACAGCAACCAAAGTGACAGAGGTTTGCCACAGCCAGAAACATTCACTAACACCCATGTTGTGCCAGGCTCTGTGTGGGACACTAGGGCCGGGCAAGCAGTAAGCCATGGCCCCTGCCTTCAAGGAGCACACAGCTCCAGAGGGAGGAGACATTGTTCCAGACCCAGGTTTAGCACCCCTGCCCCTACCTGCTCAGCCCACTTGCTTTGCTTTGGCCAGAGGGGTCTTAGTGACGATTCCCACCTCACAGTAGTCCTAAAGCCTGACAATGTCATCACAGCCTGAGAAGCCAGCTGACAAAGAGAGACCAGTGCTCCTGCCCACTGTCCGGCCTGGACCAAACCTTCAGAGACCCTGGCTTTCCCAGGCGCTTCCCAGGGGGCCAAGTAATGCAAGCTGGCAGTGCAGGGGGCTAAGGCCTGTGGGATGGACTTCGACCAGAGAGAGCAGGAAACGGAAATAACCCAGCAAATAAATTGCTTGCCACAGGCCTCCAGCTCCAGGGCTGTTTAAGATGCAGTGAGTCTTGGTCTGCTTGAGCTGCCATAACAAAATCCCATAGACTGAGTGGGATGGGACAACACAAATTAATTTCCCACGTTTCTGGAGGCTTCAAGTCCGAGATCAAGGCACCAGCACAGTCAGGTTCTGGTGAGGGCTCTCTTCCTGGCCTGCAGACGGCTGCCTTCCAAGCCGCCTATCTCCCCATTCATCATTCATCCACCTGTTCATTCATTCGTCTCTGAGCCAACATCCAGAGACCACCCCCGCAAGATGTCTCTGGCTGGGCCCCAGGTGAACAAGACCAGCCTGCCTTCTCCACACAGTGTGAGAAGTGTTCTGGCTGACCATGTGCAAGGGGCAAAAGGCACGCCGTAGGGCAGGAGTAGCTGGGAGTGGCGGGGTGGGCGGTAGTCAGTGGAACATCACAGAGAGCGGGTGGGTGGAGGTGGTCTGGGCAAAAGAAACTGCCCATGCAAACGGAAGAGAAAGAGAAGCCATGGGGTTCAGGAAGGAAGACTTGGTGCAGTGTGAGGGGTGATGGGAGAAGCCAGGTCCTGGAAACCCTCCGGGTAAGGTGCCTGGACTGTTACCTGTGAGAGGTTTCTGAGTTATAAGGAGGGCTTTGTGGAGGAGGAATGGTGACAGACCCCCAGCATCAGATGGAGAGACCAGCAAGAAAGCAATGAGGTTACACATTGTCAGTCCCAGGTTGAGGAGCTGGGGCTGGAATCAAAAGTTCTAGAGAGAAACCAGAACCCTCCTGGGGGTTTCCTGCAGCGAAGAGGTGACCTGGGCAACATCAAACGGTGACGCCTGTGTGTGCGCGTGCGTGAATTCTGGGTGGGTTGACCCCATTCTTCCTCTCCTAGCTCCTGCGCTGCCCCAGCACTATCCAGGGAAGAGCAGAGCAAAGCAGAGCAAAACTCTTCTCCTCTTGCTCAGGAGAGCTGCCCCAGGCTTGAAAAATGGGGTGAGTAAGGTCCACATTCCTGGAACCCAGGAGGATGAACAAATGTACTTACTGTGCTGGCAAAGAAGCAGAGCTGAGCCTTGGGGTCAGACCCGAGTCCAACCCCACTTCACCTAGAACTGGCTCAGAGACCTCGGGCAGCTCCCTTAATGCCTCTGGGCCTCCGTTCCCTCTCCTGTAAAGCAAGAAGATGGCGTCTACATCATGTGATTGCGGTGATGCTAAGTGCAGCCCGTGAAGCATCCAGCCCACCATGGATACCTAAGTGCGGGTAGTTCTGACTCTGTTCACTCCTTCATCCTCCCCAACCCCCGCCCACTCCAAGGACGCTGGCAGCCGGCTGGTGGTGTCTCAGCTGAAGTACCTGCAGCCCATGACTCCTTCATGTACAAATCAGTCCACAGACTGTCCCTCCCTCCCTCACTGGGCTGGTGGGGAGGTTTGAGCTTCAGCCTTCCGTGAGTCTGGGCTGGGCTCTGCACACACCCCAGGTCCCCAAGAGCCTTCCGTGACTTATTTTCAAAGCTACCTTCAGTGTTCATTTTAGGAAAACAAAAGGCGAAGAAAGCAAACTCTGGGCTCCCAGGAGCAGGGGCTGCAGTAAAAAAGACACCTGGAGAACCTCCCACAACCCTAAGAATTGGATTCTGTTAAAGCCCAATTTAGAAGAGGAAATTGAGGTACAGAGAGGTTAGGGCACACAGCTGTCAGGGCAGCCCAGCTGGAAAGTGGGGGAATCACATGGAAATGCACATCTGTCTGACCCCAGTGCCTTTGTTTCTTCTATTGCCCACCTGGCCTAGAGCCACAGAAAAACCACAGGGCCAGGCTGCTCAGAATCAGGGACCTCCGAGAGGAAGAGGAGTCCACCCACCCTGGTTGTTTGCCCGCATTTTACTGTAAAGTTAACCAAGGCCCAGGGAGGGCCAGTGGCCAGCTAAGCTCTGTTCTCCCACCCTGATCTCCAGATGTCCCACTCAAGTAACACAATTTCTTGATTTTAAAGACAATTGTCATTAAGAACTTTGTGTGCATTTAACTGTGAAACAAGCCCTGCCCCAATGCCAAAGCAAAGTAGAGAAATGACCCCGGAGGTTGAGGAGGGGTCTTGGTAGGGAGTGATGCACCAAGGATTCAACCTCTGCCCTGTTTCTGGAGAGAAGAAATGGTCAGGCTTGGGAGATGACCAGGCAGCCGGCCCGGAGCATAGAGCCTGGCACAGTGCCTCAGTGAGTACATGTGGAAAGAGTGAAAACTAAAGTTCTGGGCCCTCAGAGATGGCACAGCTGGGACCACCAGATGGGCAATTGACCCCATTGCACCTGGGAGGTCCTGAGACATTAAAGACCATTTGTGAATCCTCTGGGGATGGCAGCTTGGGCTCCTGGCTCCGGGAACGTGGCCGTGTAGAGGTCAGTGGAGCCCGACCATTGCATGTGGCTCACGTGGCCTGCGAACCACAGTGCCCTCTATCTTTAATTGTCGGTAGGGCCGAAATTAGACGCGTGATGGCGGAGCTCACCACAAAGTGGCGCTCATGAGTTCTCCTTAGTTTTAATTTCCAGCTCCTGTGACAAGTTTGGGATTCTTGTGTGGCTGAACAAAGAGAACCTCGACTTAGTCTTCGGAAGTTATAAGGCCGACTGCAAGTGCTGTCGTATTTCCTAGTCTACCATGTTGCAACTACCCCCAGCCTGGGAAATAACAAGCTAGGATTCCAAGACCAAAATGAAGGTCCTCGTTCAACAACTCAGTTTGAATGGCAGCCACCAATAACAAAATAATGCAACACTCTGAACGGCTGTGTGACCCTGGGCAAGTCATTTGACTCCTGGGCACCTCAGCTTTCCTAAGATGGAAAATGATATAATCATCATCTCTTTCACATGCAGCTGTTGGGGGAAGCGAGGAAAAACAGAAGCACTACTGTATTATGTTTATCAGAGCCCCTCAAACCCAGCCCTTCTCTACCACCTCTGTTGGATTCTCGCAACCAGTGGTCCCTGGCCACTGCTGCTGGGGAAGCAGAGATGAATGTGAGGCAGTGCCTGCCCTTTGCTGCCCCCAGCCGGGGGGAGTATCCCTTAAGGATGGGTCCTCCTCGGGCCCCAGATTGTGAGTGACATCACTAGGGTCTCCCAACCAGAGTGTGGCCCATCCAGTGCTGGACCCCGAGTATCCTAACTGCCAGCCCCAGGTGACAGGAGTTCATAACAGTGACCTCAGCTCTTCCAGGTGGAACAAGATTCCCTGTGCTACCTGCCCCGTGCCTGTTAACACATCGGCATGAGGTGGGCTAGTCCTCGTCAGTGAGGCTCCCGTTCGCCCTCCAGTGTAGGGATTTACAAGGCAGCAGAGTCAGATTGCTTCCAGAAATGACATGGTTTCCTGCAGGCCTGGGCCTTTACAAAACCATAATAGGAGTCATTGTCCACTCGGTGACTCAGCGCCTCCAGACGGTGGAGCACGTGGTGCACTTCTCCTTGAATAAAGTTCCCAGGAAGGACTCCCCTCTGTGCAGACAGTTTGGTTTGCTTTCTTTTCTTAGGAAAGAGACACCAAGTAAGCCTGACTTTTCCCTGATGTCTGCTCAGCCAGGGAATGACAGGAAGGAGGATTTGGCTGACATCAGCTCTTTGCAGATGCCTGGTATGAGTGGTTCTTTCGGTCCCTTGTCAACAGGCTCTGCTCACTCAGAAGTATAGCACTGTGGTTAGAAGCACAGGCCGTGCAGACTGTGTGGGTTCAAATCTCAGCTCTGCTGCTTACTAACTTGGTCAGGGGACTTAACTTTACTGGGGCTCAATTTCTCCATCTGTGAAATGGGCTGCTGTGAGAATCAAATGAGTTCCTTTTGTAAAGCTCTTAGAACCAGGCCTGTCCCATAATAAGTGCTGTGTAAGTGTGAGTGCTCCTTGCCTTGCTATGCCCTCTGTTGATGGGGATGCAATAGAGAGCAAGGGACACAAACATTTGTAAGGCAACATTATAGCTGAAGCACTTTAGGTATGTCACTGGTGATGCTCTGAATAGCCATGAGAGGTAGGAGCTCTCATCCTCATTTGATTGATGAGGAAATAGAGGTTTATGTGGGGAAGTGCCTAATACTATGTCACCTCTGCAGCAGAGAAGTGACCAAGTCCTCAGCCCCCAGGCGGGGCCATTCTCTTCTGTCCTTCTCTTCTTGCCCCAGCCCCCTCGGCCTTCAGGTGCCTCTTTGTCCCCTGTCAGTCTAATCTGTCTGACCTGAGAGTCAGAACAGATCCTGGCAGTGTTAGAGTAAGTAACGCTGACTGCTCTAACAAAGAGCCCTCAAATCTCAACACTTACCACTCTGGAAGGTTCTTATTCACATCACAGTTTAATGCAGGTCAGGTATGGTGAGGGGGTCTGCTCCACACAGTCACTGAAGGACCCAGGGTTCTCTCATCTAGTGACCTTGCCACCCTCCAGGGGCTCAGAGTCCCCCCTGGATCCCCTGCCTTTGGCCAGTCAACAAAGGAAGAGCAAGAACACGGAGGATTGTGTAAAGGGGCTTTACAGGTAGAAACCATGTCTGCGTCATCTGAATCTCATCCAACCTAGCACACAGGAAATATGTGCTTGCTCAGCTGGGGGGCTCATCATGCGGGTGCTCAGAGGATACCGAACCCTTCCCAGGGAAAGGTGGAGAAGTGTTCACCAGAACGGGCACATCTGAGCTGGATAGTGAAGGATAAATAGGAGTTTTCTGGATAAGGTAGAGGGGAAGGGTATTCTGGCAGGGTGGAATAGCATGTGCAAAGACACATGGGCTAGGAAGATAAAGGGCCAGCCTGGTAGGATCACAGAGTGGGAAGTGGGGTAAGGGGAGTTGGGGCTAGAGAGGTAACCAAGGCTAGAATCGGAAGGTTCTTGTTCCTCATTTTTTTCTATCCCTTAAGTGCCAGCCCCAGGCCTCCTCCCTAGGACTCTAGGACATGGAGAGCCTCCTTCTGTCCTTGGAAACACTGATGTTCAGGCCATTTTAGCTTGGAATGAGTCAACTTGACCCTGACAGCAGCCCAGTGAGGGAGGAAGAGTATATGGAATTATGGTCCCCATTACTTTTATTGTCTAACTGTTTATTGCTAGTCTGAAATTTTTTTGACTTTTATTTATTGAACTTGTTGAATTGCTCAATTCACACGTAGATTCTTTTGGACTTGCACCAAAATCATATGATGTGCATATAATGTGTTTTATTTCTTCCTGTATAATCTTTATGTTTTTTTCCCCTTACCTTATTGCACTGGCTAGGATTGCCAATAAAATGGAATTGCATCAGTGATAAGAGACATCCTTGTCTCCTTCCTGATCTCAGGGGGACAACTTTCAAAATTTTGCTATTAAGTATTCTATTGGTCAGCTTGGGCCACTCTGACAAAATACTATAGACTGGATAGTTTAAATAAGAGAATTTTGTTTCTCAGTTCTGGAGGCTGGAAGTCCAAGGTCAAGGTGCTGGTGAGGTCGGTTTCATTCTGAGGCCTCTTCTCTTGGCTTGTAGGTGTTGCCATCTTGCTCTGTTTTCACACGACTAGAGAGACAGAGGTCTCTTCTTACAAGGCCACCGGTCCTATTGGATTAGGCTCCTACCTTCACGATCTCATTGAACCTTAATTGCCTACCAAAGGCTCCATCTCCACATACAGCCGTTTTGGGGGTTAGGGTTTCAAGATGCGAACTTCTGGGGAACACAGTTCCATCCATAGCAAGTATAATGTTTACTGTAGATTTTTTTTAGTAGATACCTTTTATCAGGTTATTTCCTTCCATTCTAGTTTGCCAAGTACTTATTAAAAACCATGAATTGGCATTGAATTTTATCAATTTTTTTATACTTCTCAAAATAATTTTATAGATTTTCTACTTTATTTTGTTAATGAGAGGATTTTATTGAGTGGTTCTCAACTGAGGGCAATTTTGCTCCCTAGGGAACATTTGACAATATCTGGAGACATTTTTGATTGACTCAACTGGTGTGTGTGTGTGTGTGTGTGTGTGTGTGTGTGTGTGTGTGTGTGTGTGTGTGTGTGTGTTACTGGCATCTAGTAGGTAGAAACTACAATGCACAGGAATGCCTTTCACAACAAAGAATTATCCAACCAAAAATGTCAATAGTGCCAAGAGGGAGGAATCCTGATTTACACTGATTAATTTTTGAATGTTAAACTAACCTTGCATTTTGGAAATAAATCCAACTTGGTTGTGATGTAATATTAAAAACCACTCAGGTGCTGCCTATTGCTGGGGTGGGAAGGGACCTTCCCAGGATCCTGGGGGGAGGGGCTGGTGGTGTGAGCAGGAGATGCCTGTGACACGGAATCCTCAGAACCCAGTCAAGGGGTCAGTGGAGAAGACCCCAGGCCTCTGGAGGGCAGATGGGTCTGGAGGATGGGGATCTCTGAGAGCACGACTGAGAATTAGAGGAGATGTTTAGCAGCATCATTGTGATTGGCTCCCGGGATAACGGCAACATTGTCTGACTGAGACAAAGTGAGGTGCTGCTGGGAAGGCAGACAAAAGACAGAAAAAGTGGAGAACAGAGCTGGGGCCCAGGGACCAGGGAGCACTTTTGGGGAGATGACATTCAAGTGAGGTGGCTCAGGGAGAAACGACGGCTCAGAATGATTGTCTGGAGCAACAGCTGTGTCCAGACCTTAAGGGTCTGCGAAGTTGGGGGGACATGGGGGGTGAGGCTGGCTTGAAGACCTGGGACTAAGGGGACCATTGCGGTATAGTTTAAGATGTTTATCCTCTGTGCTTGGTGTAGGCGTCCATCCATCCCTCATTTACTCATGCAGTCCATACCCACTGGATACCCACTCTGCATGAAGCACTGTGCCAGGTATGGGTTATAGGGTTGGAAAGTTCCTGTCTCTGAGGAACACAGTCTCAGAGTCATGTAGAAATCTAGAGAGAAGCTGGCACTCTGTTAGGAGCCCCAAACAGAGTACTCATCCATTCTGAAAAGGTTTCCTCTGGAAAGTGATGCATTGGCTGGAACAGGAAGGGTAAAATGGGCAAAGGGTGTGTCAGGAGAGGGAACAGCATTTGCAAAGCCTCGGGGCATTCAGTTCCCTCTTGATTCTGGCTGAAGCAGAGTTCAGGGGGAAAGGATCGAGGATCTGGATAGGCATTGGCTTAGAGTGCAGCCTGGTGGAATAGAAAAGGTCAGGCTTGGAGTCTGACTGCTCTGACACCTCTGTGTGGCCTTCAGCAAGTTACTTAACCTCTCTGAGCTACTTTCCTCTTCCATAACAAAGAGATAATAGTTCTTTCTTCTTGGGAAGCATTTCATTAGGGATAATCAATAATTAGGAATTATTACTTAGGAGAATGAATATCAAATAACTAGCATATTGTCTGACACATAAGAAGCATTCAGGAACAATTTATTTAGTCAATTCCAAGAAGCATTTCCCTCCGGAATTTCACATCTCTGATATAAGGATTAATTGTCAAGATCTGATTGACAGCATCTCTTTCTTGGTGATAATAAACAAGGGGTGTCATACGATTGATGACATTTTACTGTCAAATAAATACGGAGATTGTCATTCTAAGTAAAGTAAGCCAGAAAGAGAAAGAAAAATACCATATGATATCACTTATATGTGTAATCTAAAAAAAAAAAAATACAAATGAACTTATTTACAAAACGGAAACAGACTCACAGACATAGAAAACAAACTGGCAGTTATGAGGGGAGGAATAAATTGGGAGTTCGAGATTTGCAGATACTAATTAATATATATAAAATAGATAAACAACAAATTTATACTGTATAGCACAGGGAAATGTATTCAATATCTTGTAGTAACTTATGGTGAAAAAGAATTTGAAAATGAATATATCTATGTTCATTATGACTGAAGCGTTATGCTGTACATGGAGATTTATCTGCTTGGAAGTAGTAACTGAAGCCGTGGTAGTGAACCAGGTTGTCTAGGACAACAGAGGAAGGGCCAAAGCATGCTCTGCTCAATCCAGCATGGTCAGAGGAGGGGATTGGGGTCACATGCCTCTGCCCAGGGATTGTTGGGGGTGGGGCCAGGCCATATAGTCCTTCTCCAGGGCGGCAGTGCCCTCCTCTGCAGGTACTGGAGAAGAGGAAGTTGGGGCGCACTTGGAGAGGAGCATGGGACTAGGCATGTAGTAGTGATCTGTACTTGTTGGGAGGGGAAAGGGGACGACTAGGGGACATGGGACTAGTGAGGGGGTGGAAGAAGAGAGCCAAAGGAGAGAGCAAAGGTAACAGAGTATCCCCACCCAGCCCAAAGGGGATGGGGAAGGGAAGAGCAGGGCCCGGTGTGCATGGGGCCACATGTGGGTGAAAAGAACAGGGGCTGAGGGCATGACAGGTCATGACTTCACCCTGGTTAATTCAGCACTCTGAGTTGCCCCCTCTATGAAGCAGGAGTAACTATTACTTTCCTTGCCGCACAGTTGTGGGAATTACAAATAACCACTTAGAGTTCAGGTGTCCCCTGCCATCTGAACTCTCATTCTCTGAATACTCATGATGATGACCTGCAGAATTGCTACCCAAGACTCATGGCCCTAACCGAACACTTGCCTGCTAAGTTGGCTTGTGCACCAGTGAAACCATTTAAATCATGTGTGAGCCCCAGTGAGAGCATATGGTGGCACCGAAGCTTGGCTTCAGTCTTTACTCCTCAGATCACACCCCTGGAGTTCATTGTTCACACGTGCTGGGCGTTATTGCTAGCATCGTCCTCATTTTAAACAAATATTTTATTTATTACCACACTATTTAATTATTTTATTTTGGCGGAGGGTTGGGGAGGTAATTAGGTTTGTTTATTTTTAGAAGAAGTGCTGGGGATTGAACCCAGGACCTCACATATGCTAAGCATGCACTCTACCACTTGAGCTATACCCTCCCCACCTTCCTCATTTTTTTTTTTTAAAGTGAGAATACTTTCTAGAAAACTGAAAAATCTGGGATGAACGTGGGGTAAGCCTTCATTAACAGAAAGAGCAGATGTGACAACAGGTGTTGAGTAGGGGCACATAAATGCTGTGAGCTGGGCCATGGCCATGCACCCCTCACCCATGCCTGTGTCGGGCAGGCAGTGATTGTGATTACAAGTGAGTGTGGTCGTGACATAAGCAGCTGTATCACACTTAAAAATTCCATTGAAGAGAGTGTGATTCCGAGAGCTGGACAACTGCAAACTAAGGAAAAGCAAACAGATGTCCCCTTTGATTTATTTTATCTCAACGATTCATCTAGGGCTGCAGGCACTGGGTCACAGCCATTCACTTCCTGAGCTGTAAGTGTCAAGAAAAGAAGGGAGTCCACCGGCTCCTTGGATGTGAACAAAGCCTGACCTCAGGCAACCTCACCCGCCACTTACAGCCGCCCACTTACTGCTCCTCTCACCTCACTCACCTCACTCAGACAGCTCTCCTACCCACGGGTGTGATTATTCAAATTGGCTTATTCATTTTATTATGCTAAGTGGTTCTCATATTGGATACACTTTTAATATATTATTTCACTATAATTTACATTACAGTACCTGTTCACTGAAAGAAACTAAAATGTGTATCCGATACTGTACAGTATCCTTGTGTTAATAACATCCAATGAAGTCAATACTTGATGTTATGTTGAGGTTATACACTTCATATTATGTAGAAATCCTTAGTGATTTGTTAAATGGATCCCCAAGAGTGTTTTTGTGATATTCAGCAAACTGGGCTTTTTAGGTGGGCTCTGAACACAATATTATTTTTTCTACTTAAAATAATGGAATATAAGTTCCTGCTTGCCAAGTTTTCTCCAGCTGCCAGGGAAGCCAGGGTGATTAAAGGGCCTTCAATTGTTCTGAAGAACAATCTGGAAGCTTCCAGAGTGATGAGAAGAGACAAACACTTCTGGGAGTTGTTAAGCTACACGACCTAAGGGACTTGATCCCAGAGTCCCAGAATGTCAGGAGCAGGGAGAGAGGGGCGCTGGTGAGCAGGTAGGCCACCTTCCCTATCTGACATAAGGGGAAACGGTGGCCCAAACTGGGAAGGGACCAGCCCAGGGCAGTAAGAAGAATGGATGATTAACTAAAGCCAGATCTCCTGCCTCCACTGTCAGTGCCTCTTCCATGTCCCCTAGTCCAAAACTCATCCAGTCCAACCACCTCAGTTACTGATGGGGAAACTGAGGCCACAGAGGGGAACTTGGCTAGGGTCACTTCACAGATTGACAGCAAATTTGGAGTAAAATCACAACACTCAGGGCCACCAGCAGCCTCAAGTACTGCCAAGTGTCACCCCTCATTTACCCGTTGATAAACCAGGCCCAGAAAGGTAGTGGGTGATTGCATCTCTCCCAGGATCTGGCTTTGCTGATGCTGGTGTCCTCACTTGGGTGAATTTACTGACCATGGAAGACAGGGCATGTTGGGGGCAGTGGTGATTTGGTTTGAGCCAGCTGAGTGGGAGGTTCTTATGGCACATCAGGCATCAGGTGAGTGGGGCTGGGTTGGCACCCGAGGCAGGAGTTGAGGCAGGAAACTGGGCTCTTTAGAACTCCCAAGCTAGAGGGAGATGATTCCAGAAAGCCTCTGCACACCTGCAGAGAAAGCACTGACTCAACGAACGGATTCCGGGATTTCTAGCGGATCTGGATGGGATTAGTGAGTCCAATTCAGAAGAGGAGGGAGGAGAAGAAAGAATAAAGCCCCAGAGCTTGAAAGGACCCCCAACTTCTTATAGGTAGGGAAACAGAGGCTGAGAAGGGACAGAGACTTGGCCAAGGCCACAAGTCCCCGTCAGGACCCAAACCAGCCCCTCCTGCCTGCTAGGGCAGCTCTCTTCCCTCGTGCCCCATTTCAGCAGTTGAGAATCATTTACCCCCGCCCCTCCCTGAGACAGGAGTGCTATATCTTTCTCTGGATCTCTGGAAACAGCTGGCTCTTTCCCAGAATCTGAGCCCTTTCATGTGTCTGCCCGAGCTCCCAGAGGTCACCCCTGGAGTCAAGGCTGTCGCCAGCCTCTATCCATAGACCTTTGTTTCGGTTCCCACACGAGATTTCCTCCCCTGACTGGTGAGCATCTCCCCTACGCTGCAGGGCTGCGGTCCCAGGCTCAGCCCGCCCAGAACAGAGGCCCCAGAATAGCCCAGGACGGTCTCACTAAGGCAGAAAATGCCTTCCAAGGAAGCCAAGCCCTTGAGGTTCTAATCCTTTTCTTCCCCACAGACAGCAGTTTCTTTTTTTAGAACATGAACTCAGGACAAAGCTCCTTGCCTCTCCATGAATAGACCGTCTCCTGGGGCAGAATTCCAGGAACCCGCGGGGCCACTAGAGACGCCAGCCTTTCAAGGTTGACTGCAGAGGACGAGCATGTCCCTTGCAGGCTGGCTAGAGCCAAGAGGCTGAAAAATTCATCCTGGCATCAAGTCTGGCGCAACTCTGGACCCAACAGGAATCTTGATGGTTTCCCACAACCTCACTCACCCCCCTTCAAGTCACCCACACTCATTCATTCTCCCCTTCATTTAACAACTGTGTGCTGAGTGCCTACTATGTGTCTAGCCTCTTTGAGGCACTAGAACTTTTGGGACATATCAGAGAAAATTGACAAAGATCCCTGCTTTCCAAAAATCAGTATTTTCATTCACTTCTTTTTTTTCACTTCAAAAACTAGAATTTTATAACTGGCATAAACATTTCCATTGCATCAAAAACAACAAAATACCTAGAAATAAACTTAACCAAGGAGGTTACCTATACTCTGAAAACTGTAAAACACTGATGAAGGAAATTGAAAACACTGATACAAAGAAATGGAAAGATACCTTGTGCTCTCAGATTGGAAGAATCAACATTATCAAAATGGCCGTCCTGCCCAAAGCAACCCACAGATCCAATGCAACACCTGTCAAAATACTAGTGACATTTTTCACAGAACTAGAACAAACAATTCCAAAATTTATATGGAACCATAAAAGACCCCGAATTGCCAAAGCAATCTTTTGTACGTCTTTTTTCTTTCTTTCTTTCTTCTTTTTGTTCTCTTTTCTTATGGTTTGATGACTACAGAAGTTCCTTTAACATTTGTTGTAAAGCTGGTTTGGTGGTGCTGAATTCTTTTCGCTTTTGTTTATCCGTGAAACTGTTGATCAAAAATCAATATTATCAGAGGGGAATGTTTAAAAGAGACCTCCGTACTATTTTATATATTTATCCAGAGGCAGGAGATAGAGAACTTTGGTGTTGGATGGACCTGAGTTTAAACCTGCTCTGTTCTCTGATCTTGGGTGGCTGTTTTAACTTCTCTGAGCCTCAGTTCCCTCAATGCTAAAGTGGAGATGACAATTTCTATTCCTCAGTCAGTTAAATATTGAGTGACCATACGATCCAGCAAGTCGGCTCCTAGGTTGTACACCCAGGGAAAGGAAAACATATGTTCACACAAAAACTTGTACATGAATGTTCACAGCAGCGGTATTCATAATAGCCAAAAAGTAGAAACATCTCGAATGCCCATCACTGATGAATAGGTAAACAGAGTGTACTCTATCCATACAATGGAATATTATTTCACCATAAACAGGAATGAAGTAGTGCTATACGTTACAACATGAATAAACCTTGAAAACATTATGCAAGTGAAAGAAGCCAGACACTAAAGATCACACGTTGTATGTTTCTATTCATATGAAATGTCCTGAAAAGGCAAATCCATAGAGACAGAAAGTAGGTTAGTGGTTGCCTAAGGCTGGGGGAAATGGAGTAAATAAGAGTATGATGGTTAAAGGGTGCAGGGTTTCTTTTTGGGGGGGTGAAAATTTTCTACAATTGATTGTGGTGATGGATATAGAACTCTGTGAATATATAAAAAGCCACTGAATTGCACACTTTAAATGGGTGAGTTTTATGATATAGGAATTGTATCTCAATAAAGCTTTAAAAAAAAATCCCTACCACATAAGGGTCTTGGAGGATTAAATGACCTAAGTATACAATATACCAAACATAGTATCTGGTATTTGGTGGATAGTCAATGGATGCTAACTTTCATTTCATTGGTAATCCTTAATAGATTGGTTTATACAAAAGTTTACAAATATGTCTGTTGTCAACACAAGAATGCCATAACCTTTGGTAACCTTTGTGCCTTGAGCTGGTGGTCCTTCCCTACTCCCAGTCCCAGTCCTTCCTTTGCCTGTTGAAATCCTACCTGTATCACAGCTCAGCTCAGGTGCCACCTCCATTTCAGTCCACCTAGAAATCCTGGGGCATTCAGAGGCCGGCTCTCACCAGTCAAGCTTGTTTTGGAATTCTTTGTGAACATTGTCTCTCCATGTGCCCTGCATCTGGCAGAGGGTATAATCCTGTAATGAGTGGGTTTATAGCTCACATGCTCTGTTTCCCCTGGCACAGCACATGCAGTGGGCAGAATTCTCCGATCGCCCTCATGACCTTTGCCCTCTGGTTATATGGCAAGAGGAATTTTGTAGATGTAATTAAGGTTACTAATCAGCTGACCTTAAGACAGAATGATGGATGGACCTAACCTAATCACAGGAGCCCTTTAAAGGTAGAATTTTCTTCCTTGGTAGCAAAAGAGGCAGAGAGATTCAAAGCAGCCTCTAGGAGTGGAGAGCAGTCCCTACCAGGGAGAAAACAGAGGGATTCTGCCAACAACCTGAATGAGTTTGGAGGCAGGAATCTTCCTAAGAGCTGTCAGATAAAAGCCCAGCCCAGCACACATCTTTGACTTGACTCTGACCTTGTGAAACCCTAAGCAGAGAACTCAGTTGAACCCACCTGGACTTCTGACCTACAGAGAATAAACAGGTATTATTTTAAATTGCTAAGTTTGTGGTAATTTATTATGCAAAAATAGAAAACAATATAGCACCCATCTGTGGAGGGGCATTTGATTTCCATTTTATAAGTGAGGAGGCACAGAGAGGTGCTGTCACTTGCCCAGGAATACACAGCACATTAGTGGCAGGGCTGAGCCAGAGGCTTGGGCAGGGGCCAGCAAATATTATCTATAAATATCCAGACAGTATTTTAGGCTTTAGGGGCAATATGGTTTCTGCATTAGGGAAATGTTTTTCTTCCTTTAAGGGTTAGAGACTGGTTTTTTAATCCTGATTTCTTTTAACTTATTGACAGTTTCTAAATTTTCTGCTATGTCCAGCTATTTCTTATTTTTGGACAAGAGAAAGGGAAGGCAAATGGTTTTACTTTTGTAAGCATGCTCAGAGCTATGAAGGATGAACCGGTAAAGTTCTGTGGGAGCTTGGGAGAGGGACCAGATAATTCTGCTTTGGGCCACCGAGGAGGAGCCACTCAGAAAGGTAACCTGAGTCTTAAGGGAAGTGTCTGAGCTCAGCAGGGGAAGCTGGTGAGAAGGGAGGCCTTTGTAGTGAAGGCGGGGCATTGTGCTTGGGACACAGTGGACAGTGGTTGGGGAGTGGTGTGGAAGGAGTGCAGGAAATGAAGCTGGGGTCATTATTCAGAGCACAATGGGGGCACTGAAAGGTTTAGGCAGGTGGGGAACTGATGGGGAGCTGGTCTGTAACCTCACACTGGTGGCTCATGAAGGGCAGACAGCCTGGAGCAGAGAGGCCAGTGAGAAGTGGGCCTGGGCAGCAGCTCAGGTCATAGCTGAAGAGGGAACAATGTGGCAAAAAAAGGAAAAGTGCATATGGGTCTGGAAAATCCACATGGATTTTAGCAATTCCTCTCCCATCCCCTACTCCCAGTCCCCCACTTATTAGCTGTGTGACCCCGAGCCAGGCACTTCTCTCAGCCTTGATAAAGTACCTGAGGTGACAATTAAATAGGAAAAGCATGGACTGGTGACATCTAAAAAATGGATGCAGGTGGCAGTCCCCTCCCCCACACCTGGACGCAGAAGCTAGTGATGGATTTTCTTCTCATTTGCCCAGTGGTGCTGGGAAACCTGAGGCTGCTTGTTCAGAAAGGGTCTGCAAATATTCCCAAGCCTGCAGGGTGCCCATGGTGCATGGGCATTGTGGCAGACCTGGGGGCTGGGGCCAGAGCCCTCAAAAGTGGGGAAGAAGAGGACAGAACCAGAAAAACTGGGCTAGATCCCTGGGTTCTGATCAGCACTCAGTCCCAGCTCCCTCTAGTCCTGGCCCTGTTAGATCTGGCTGGGTCTTGAGCCAAGTCACATTGGTCCCTGACCTCAAAGAGGACACCATCTTTGGGGAGATTCACAAATGGAGCCACTGTGTATTGCAAGAGCATACTCACGCCAGCTCCTCATGGATAAGGTCTTATTAAACTATTAAGCCTCCATAGCTACCCTGGGAGCATGGCACCATGGCCTCCATTTTATAGATAAGGAAATGGCAGCTTGAGAAGGATATGGCTAGAGTCTTCTGGCCTGGAAGAGGCTGAGTCAGGACAGAAGTCACAACTAGCCAATTACAGGGCCTGAGTGTTTAGCCTGGGCCAGGGGACTCGGATTCAAGCAGGGTTGGTGTGTGGCCAGGCCTGGACCTCAACTTCACCATTCTGTGACCTGTGACCCTGGGCCTACTGGTAGGGAGCAGAAGGGGAGTCTGGATCATTGAGGGGCCCATGTCCACATGGGGGCTGGCCCCTGCAGAAATGAGCAGGGCTGACAGCTCCAGCTCCATGGCCCTCTGCTCCCCACTCACATTTCCCCTGAGCAGACCCACAAGGCCCCCAAGAGGGCTGCTTGTCCCCACCTCCGGATTGAGCAGAGCAAAACTCTGGCTTGAGGTCTACCTGGTCCCTGTCTCAGCTCAACCACTTGTGAATTCTTTAGACTTGCCTCTCTCTGAGCCTGTGTCCTGTCTGTAAAATGGGAACACCTACACAGACCCCAAACACGGTGAAGATGAAATGAGATAACATAAAAGACCTCACCAGTCAGCGGGGTCATGGGAGTCAGTGCTCAGAGAACACTAGGGGTGGCATATAACCTCAGAGACAAGGAATTTAAGAAGTAGGAGCCTGGGCCCTGCCACTGACCTGCTCTGTGACTCTGAGACAATGGTTTTCCCTCTCTGAGCTTCAGATCTCCACTGGACAGGTTGCTCTAACCCTCTGTGTCCCTAGGCTGAGTGGGGAGTTGGTCACCAGTTTGGTGAAGAATCCTTGGCCATGGCTAAGGGGAATCTGGCCCAGTGCAACGGTTTGCTGGAGCAGCAAGAAGAGACATAAACAAAACCCAGACTCCAGCTGGTCTGGAACTGGCTCCCTTTGACTCACATGAATTTGTCAAGGTTAACCCACTGGACTTTGTCTGGCCTTTGCACAAGCTGCTCCGTGGATGCTGCCGCCCTATCCATTCCTACCTTCTACAACTCAGGTGTCTTCCCACAGAGAACGCACATGTACACACATGCTGACCCTTCCTCCAGGCTCCTAAATGCCCTGTCCACAAAATCTGCCTCCAGCCTGCACTTGTGAAAGGCTGAACTCTTAACCTGCACTGCTTAACTCATTCAATCCCAGAAGACTTGTGAGTTGGGATCCTCAACCCTCCTCTGACACTGGAGGAAGAAGATTCAGAGAAGTTAGGTCACACAGCAGGTAGGCTGGGAGGCCCTGCTCTCAAGCCCTGCTCTCCAGGCCTCTTGCTGTCTGGGGCAGTGACCTCCCTCCTGCAGAGGCTGGGGAAGTACTTAAATGCTGGCCTTTACTTCTGAGAATGCCTTCCTCCTCAGGGTGTGAGGGTCTGGAGGGCCGGGGAGAGCTTGCTCTCAGATTAAATGTTATGACAAGAAAAAGCCAGTTGTCAAGGAATATGCGGTAAACTGGCAAGGGACCTTCCCTACTTGGGCCTCAGTTTCCCTTCCTGTAAAATGGGATTGAGGAGACATGAGCTCAGGACTCCAGAACCTTCTCAGACTGAGCTCGCCCCAGTGGCGTAGCAGGGGGCTGGACGGCCTCAAAGTCAGCCGGTTCCCGACAGTTCCACGGAGGTTCCGGTTAACAGCGGTCTTGCCGCTCCCTGCACGCTGGGAAACAACAACCCTTGCCGGCCCGGTTCGCGCTGTCGCTTTAAGGACGGGCGCGGCACCTGAAGCCGCCTGGAGCCGCCACCCGGGAGTCTCTGTGGCTGCGAAGGCGCGGATCCGACGAGAGGTGGGGCGAGCCGCGCCCCCGAGCGCGAGCCTGAGCCCAGGGTCCCGGGCGCAGTCGGCCAAGCCCGAAGTGGAGGCGGGGGCCCGGGGGTGGTCACCACGGAGTAGAGGGCGAAGCCCAGCTCCGCCTGCCCCTCGGCGCCCCTCATTAGCGCCCCGCGCCCCGGGTGGCAGAGCCTCTGTGCGGTGAAGACGGCTCCGCACCGGGTCCCGGCGGCTGCGGACCGGACGGACGGCGGCGAGCGAGACCCCTGGATAAGACCTGGAGTCGGACCTTAGCGCTTCTGGGGGCGCGGAGAGCAGGGCTGGGGGACGGTCGCCACTCCTAACGCCTGGCGCCCCCGCAGACCCGAGAAACAGCTATTCCCAGGTTTGAGCTGCCCTCAGCCAGCATGCTTTTACCCTCGCCGGGCTCCCCCGGCTCCCCGCGCGGGGACCACGCCTGACCCTGCGGCGGGATGACTGCGCCCAAGGTGGGTATAAGCTTCCTTCTCTCCTCATCTTCCGGAACATCTCAGGTCCTCCTAACCCGACCCCTCCTGGACCCCTACCCTTCACCTTGACCGCGGTGGCTTGGTGGGCAGAGTCCAGACACCGAAGTCTCCTCCTCTGTTCTAAGTCGCTGGGTGGCGTTGGGGCACTCAGAGCCTCAGTTTACCCAGTGGTTACATGGAGATGGTTTGGAATACTTCTTGTTGAGATAGGTTAGTTCTTTATAGAAAACTGGCACCTAAAGTTCCCCTGTTGATAGCACGGACGTTATGATATTATTGTGCCCATTTTACAGAGAAAGGAACTGAGGCATGGAGCAGCTAGGTAATTTATCAGAGCCAGGGTCCACCTTTCCATCCAGTTATGTCACCATGCTTCAATTAGCACTTGCCCTCTTGACATCTCATCTTCACAACTTGCTCCTCCCTAGGAGGCAGGAATTTGAGCTCAGAGATGTGGAGCAGCCTGATCAAGGTCACAGAGCTAACAGAGTGGCCATAGTCAGAGGGAGTGATAACTCTGTTGCAGGGAAAGGCCTCCTCCAGCTGGTAGGTGGTGGGCACAGCAGCAGAAAACTTCTGGGAGGAGGTGGTGTTTGGCCTGAGTCTTGAAGGAAGGTGTGAACTGAGGGCCCTGGATGGGGACTTCGGGCTCCCCAGGCAGAGGGAGCAGCCCGTGTATAGGACCCCAGGTGGCAGGAGTTTGGGTGCATGGGGTGTGGGGGATATACGGGAACTAAGAAGGAGGGGGCAGCCTGGCAGCATGAAGAGTGTTAGATTGGGAGTGGGACTTCTCTGGGATTGAATTTTCCTCTCTTCCCAGGGCTGGGGTTATGCCCTCCAGGACAGGGAGTCCTTTCTTCCTCCTCTATCAGAGTCCACAGTACACCAGTGTGCGGGGTGAGTGAACTGCCTGAAGACCACTCTGAAATGGGCCAGGGGAATCTTGGGCCAGGACACCCTACTGCTAATCAGTCAGAGCCCTGATCTGTAATAATAACACAAACCACCACACAACAGAACAGACTGTCCTTTAGTGGACATTGACACCCCCCACCTCCTGGGGGTGGCAGATTATCATGTGCTCTGCCTGCCTCTGGGGGAGTCCACATGGAGTAGGGGAGACACACAGGAGGTGAAGACACAGCCTCCAGTGAGAACAGGCTAAGGGCAATTGTAGGAACCTGTCTGAGGCCCAGGAACAGTTGAGTCAGGAAGAAGGGCAGGGCGTCCTAGAAAGTGGGAACTGCCTGAGCTGAAGACTTACTCTATTCGCAGCATGGTCTCACCTTTATATACTGAAAAATATAGATCCAAAAATAAAGAGCCCAATCCATCTGTGTGTGCACACATACAGAGATTTGAGTCACACCTGGGTTCAAATTTGGCACCGACTTCTGATAAGCTGTCACCATCACAGCTCCAGTGTCCTCGGGACATAATGCTGTTGTAAGGATTAAGTCAGGGGACACCTGTAAAGTGCTGGGTGTGGTTCCCAGCCCCCGCCAATGCCCAGTACACATCTGCTGCCACCATCATCAGGAATGCAGGCCAAGGGAGGGCCACATCCCCATGCAGGTCATGCTCATCTCCGAGGGGCAGCATGAATGATGATTCGTATTTTGTATTTTTATTCTCTTCTGTGGTTTTCTCCTTTTGTCCACAATGAGCAACTATTGCTTTTATAGAAATTTTAAAGCATGGTAAGTTACCCTATGCAGAAGTGAGTTCTGTTAAGTGTCGAGACACACAGCTGTGTCCAGCTTTGGGCAAAGTCCTTCACCTTTCTGGGCTCAGTCTCCTTATTTGCAAAACAGGAATTTCTTTTCCTGCCCTGACCATGCATCTCAGTTGTGGTGAGTCAGATGAGATGCTGCGTGTGAAGGAGGACTGTCAAGTGCCATAATACATAGGCAAGGGGTTACTGTCGTTGATTTGCTGTGGGTTTCTTTTCCCCCAAGCTGATCTCTCCAGCTTTTCCTTTTGACAGCCTCTCTTTGCTGTCTGACTCTGGAGAGGGAGTAGCCAGGTTCTTTTTCTACCCACCATGAAAATGTCTTGAGCTGGGGACAGGAGGCACTTGCCCCATAGACAGATTCACAGGAAGAGAACTGCAGGTAATTTACAAATAGCATTTTCAGGGGTCGGGGGTATAGCTTAGTGGTAGAGCCCATGCTTGGCATGCACGAGGTCCTGGGTTCAATACTCAGTGCCTCTGTTAAGGAAAAAACAAATGGCATTTTCTGTAGGCTTCTGGTGGTCTGGGGGCTCAGAAAGATTGGGGTTCACTTCTTGAGCATCCTTGCTACATGTATACATTCTCTCTTTCTCACACATACACAAAAGTTTTGAAACACATCTAGGAACATGCCCCTTTGAAAACTAAAGTCTTACCTACTAGATCTTGAACACTTGCCCTGCCCCTCAGCCCCCAAGGAGTGTGCCTTTGGCTGTGCAGTGGGGCATCATTCGGATACACCACCTTAGGCTGGGTAAGTCTGGCCATGGAAATCTCCCTAAGGTCTCCGAGTTCCCCGGTCCCCTCCTTCACTGACTCAGTTTTTGGAAGAGGAAAGGGTGTCTCTGTAAGTTCTCCTAGCAGCCTGGTGGAGAGCCTGCCCTCTATATGGGTGAGGAGACAGACCCCAAGCAGTTGAGAGCCTTACCCCAAGACACAGCTGGTGAACCACAGTGTTGGGATAAAGCCAGGCTTCATGGCTCGGGGCTGTAGCAGCTGGGATCCTCTGTTCCCTCCCCTCTCCCAACCCCTCCCAGCCGCGAGAGAGCCTTGTCACACAACAAGGTTTATTCAGCAACACTGTTTCTCACTGAGGAGAATTTCTTCAACAGATGTTTCCAGAGCAGCTACTCTGTGCTAAGCACTGGGGGAGACAGCAGTGAACAGGGCCAGTACAGACCTGCCCTCAGGGAGTTTGCTGCCTGGTGAGGACAAAAAGCAAAGGAAGAGTCAAACAGATAAATAAAAGCTTGGTCCAAGAAGGCCCAGGGGACTTCGAGTTTAAAGTGTCACCCGTGAAGATTTCTCAGGTGAGGGCTGAGCTGAGCCTGGAGGAGAAATAATAGCTCCTTGCCAAGCAGAGGGAACAGCATGTACAACAGCCTAGAGGTTGGCTTTGGGGACAACCCCTTCCTGTCTGTATAATCTGGGGCCAGGATTCCTCCCAGTATTTTTTTCCCCACTCTGGGCATTTTGTCTTTGCCTAATTGAAATAACACTGTTTGCATATTTTGGCATACTAAGTTGAAAAAAATCAGATGTCATAAGCATTTTCCCCCTGTTGTTAAACATTTGTGCTAAGCTTGATTTTGTCAAATGTCATGAGAAGTCCGTCTAGAGGTTATGCTGTGGTCTACTTACCCTGGACATTTCGGCTCTTTCCAAATTATGACTATTATAAATAAGGCCATGGTGACCATCTTTTCACATGAAGTTTTGCTTCATGGTGTGAATTTCAACTTCAGGCTTCTCAGTGCCCCTCTCCCACTTGCCCCTTTACCTGCCCCAGGGTTTCAGTGTCATCCTCTGTCAATAGAGATGAGTGTCGACCTCACGGGGTTTTGACTGGGGTGAAGTGAGGCAACGAGTTAACGAGCAAGCCCCGCTCCTGGCAGGCCTGGTGGACCCCACAGCCTTCACTCTCCTCCCTTCCAGCCTGTGGTAGACACAGTGGGGAGTCTTATACCCACCAGGCAGATGAGGCCTGACTCCTGGAAGGAGGCCGGGAGTGAACCCAGCCACTTACTGAGCTCCTACCCGGTCCCAGGCATGTGCTAGAAATTTGTGACATTCTGCAAAGTTGGGAGCATCATCCCCATTTCAGAGATGAGGAACCTGAGGTACAGAGGAGTCAAACGACCTTTCTGAGGCTGCCCAGTGACCTCGGGCGGAGGAGGACTAAAACCTGGTCTCGAGTACCCAGCAGGCCTCTCATGTGGCCCATCTCCTCTTCTCTCTCCTTCTCTGTGTCCAGATGTGTGACAGGGGCCGCGTGGCCTCCACCCTCCGCTACTGCATGACGGTCAGCGGCACGGTGGTTCTGGTGGCCGGGACACTCTGCTTCGCCTGGTGGAGTGAAGGAGATGCAGGTGCCCAGCCCAGCCAGCCAGCCCCGCCCACTGGACGCCCCAAGCCTGAGGCCCCCGGTCCCCTGCTCAGGTCGGTCAGCTTCTTCTGCTGTGGTGCAGGCGGCCTGCTGCTGCTTTTCGGCCTGCTGTGGTCCCTCAAGGCCAGCACCCGGGGGCCGCCTCGATGGGACCCGTATCACGTCTCCAGAGACCTGTACTACCTCACTGTGGAGCCCTTGGAGAAGGAGAGCAGCAGGTCAGCAGGGCCAGTGGGGGCCTCAGGTGGGGCACCATCATACCATCAGGCATTTACTCAGCAAACTCTCATGGGGTTTCTTGTCTGGACCAGGCCTTGCCTATGCCCTGGGGTCTTGGAGGCTGATCTGATCAGCACTCCTGGAGGTGTTTAAAGCCTCCAGACAGAGGCAGACTTTGATAAATCAGAGTAGTTAAAGCTATGAAAGAGGGACAGACATGGTCTTGTGGAGATGGGGAGAAGTCCAGGAAAGCTTCCTGGAGGAGGCGGCAGCTGAGTGCAACATGGTATGGGACAGAGTAATGTAGGGGTTAAGTGCTCACACACAGGAGTCGGACCCACTGGGATCGTCTCCTGCCTGGTTCTGTCACTAACTAGCTGTGGGACTTCAAATAGATCATGCAACCCCACTGAGCTTCTTCATCTGAAATAAAATAAGAATAATAAGAACAGAAATAATAGCAAACACCTGTTTAGTACTTACCAGGAGCCTGACTCTGCTCTAAGTGTTTTGCATATGTCTAATCATTTAGTCCCTACGGCAGCCCTCTGAAGTAGGTACTGTTATGAATGCCATTTATAGATGAGAAAACTGGGGCACAGTGATGTTAAGTAACTCACCCTGGGGCACCCAGCCAGTGTGTGTCAGAGCCAGGACTCGAGCCCAGAGTCTTTGCTCCCACACATTCCTTAACCCTGAAGTTAGGGGAAAATTAAATGAGATGTTGTGAATCAAGAACTCAGCCCAGTGCCTGGCACACAGTACCTACCGTGCCAACAAATGTCAACTTTTCCTCAGGTGGATAAGGTGGAGAGAGGTGTTTTAGGCAGAGAGCATATACAAAGGCCCGGGCTTAATATGGGGCATGGAGACAAAATCTTGCATTTAGATAATATTTCTCAACCTTTTTTTTTTTCATTATTGCTCTCTCTAAGGAGACTTTTTAGCCATTTTTTCTTAATCCCCCCATGAAATGTTAATACCACAGATACACTGTATATTGAGTCTGTATATCTGTATGTATATCTGTGCTTTATACATAAACGGTATCAGCAAGATTCCAAGAACCAATTTCTGCCCTGCTGAGAATGCATGGATTTTAGTGCTCTTATTTTACACTTACTCATTGGCCAAGTATCGGCAGTGCCTACATATCAGGGGCCTGCATACATCTTCTCCAGTCCTGTCCACTTGCAAGGGAAGAATTCCTGTTGCCTTTTACAGAAAAAGAGGGTGAGGGTTAGACAGCTAGAAAGTGGCAGAGCCTGCTGGCTGTGAAGGTGCATTCCCCCACACCACTCTGTACGCACTGGATTTGCTTGTCTTGGGGGCTAAACCAGACACCTGTGGGCCGATCTGGGACCAAGGCACCCTTCTTCCCATGGTTAGAGGGAAAATGCATTCTGAGTTAAAGAATGTGACAGGTTAGTCCTGGCTCCTGGCCTGTGACTCACCGAGGTCACAGACAACAGAGTATTCAACAGAGGCCCCTTAGTCCAATGGTCATGCCTTGGTTTGACCTGACTGTTAGAGGGAAGGGCAGGGTTGGGGGACTCTCCAGCCAAACCTTTCACTTCTCAGATGAGAAGCCTGGGTCTCAGAGAGACCAGTGACCTACCTGGTAACACAGTGAGTTAATGATCAGTTGGAACCAGGCCAGGCCTCAGGGCACTCTGGACTGGAGCCTGTCCCTCCCTGCCTGGCCTGGCCTGAGCACAGAGGGTGGGTGTTGTCTGTACACACAGCCGTGTTGACTCAACAGGGCTTGGGCCTGGGCCACAGCTGCATCTGTCAGTTGGAGCCACTGGGCCTTCATTCCCAGCCAGGCCAAGGAGGAACCCGTCTAGGAGGCTACAGGGTGCTCATGGCCCATCAGGTTTGGAGACCCAAGTCTTAGATCCGAAACTGGGGTGGTGGATGTTGGGGAGGCTGCTTCTGCTAATGGCTCTTTCTTGCCCGTGGGGCTGATCCAGCGCGGCCGTGCTTCTGAGAGCCCAGCATCTGGCCCCCATGGGGAGGCCAGTCAGCCGTCCCTGCCTGCAGGCATCTTGCTGTCTGCGGGTAAATTCAGGTCAGAGACAGAGGCCTTTTAGGCTGATGGCTTGGGCAGGTCCATTTCCCTCTTGGGGCCTCAGTTTCCCCATTTATTCATCTACTTATCCTTGCATGCGTTTCACCATTTACTGAGTGCCTGCTGTGTACTTGGTCCTAGGCAGGGCACTGACAATGCAGCAATGGACAAAACAGGCAGAACCCTGCCCTTGGGGCCCCCATCTAAAGTGTGAGCCCCTAAATGATGTGGCTGGATGAGGGTCTTCCCAGGGCCCCCGCCCTCAGTGAGTACAGCAGATAAAGCATGGCTCTAGTCAGACATGGGGCTTTCAGTGTCTGCTCTTTTCTAAGCTGTGTCCTTGAGCCTGTTACTTAGACTCTGAGCTATGTCTAGTTCTTCCTACGTAAACCTGGAATTTTCCCTAGGATTGCTGTTAGGCTCAGATGAGATGACGGATGGGAGGCGTATACACTGCAAAGTTCACTGCTCTGACTGTGCTTTCATTTCATGATCCTCTCTCGTGTCCACTGATTTGAGCCTCACTGCTTATGAGGCAGTGTAAGGACTGGGCCCATTTTATGGACGAGAAGGTTGAGGTGTGGATACATTAGGGGCTGGCTCGGGAGAGGTGTGATAGGTGCAGTTGGCTTGGGCCTTGCAAGTAGACAGAGCTGGGGCTTTGCTGCTTAGTGGACGCACGGCCTTCCCTTACCTGGCTGAAGGCCGCCAGCCCCAGGCTTGTCCTGAATGTGAAATGAGATTAGAGAGCTTGAGTGTTGGGCAAGTAGTGTTTCACCCTTGTTCCTTCCCCTTTCCCTTCTGTGTCTGCTTGACTCAGCTGAAGGGTGGAGGATGGAGGAGCTGGTGCCAGGCCCAGATCTCCTATCCCCACCAGGCTCCAGAGAGGCAAACCCTAGCCTTGGTGGAGCTTCCTGTGTGTGGGCCCGGCCCACACAGCTACAGGGAGCATGTCCAGAATGCACCATGAACAGGCCTGCCCCTGAAGTGTGTGATGTGGCCGCCCTGCCTGGGGCCTCGTGTTTCCCAAGTTCCCAGACCTCTGAACCACGACCGCACGACCGTGATGACCCAGGGCTGGATGGGCCCGGTTGGCTAGGTGAGGTGGCATGAGGGCCACTCCATGTCTGCCCTCTAAGCAAACTTCCTGCTGTGGGCTGAGCTCACCCGCAGCTGTGCCCTGCCCTGCCAGCTGTTGCCTGCTGGGGTGGCCCCAGGCATACCCAGAGCCTGCCTGTCTCTGGGGCTGGAGAAGTGGGAGCGGCCAAGGCATGGCTGGGAGGTGAGCAGGCTAGGAGGTGTGCGGCTCTCGAAGTCATCACCCACATTTTTTCTGAGTGTTGTTGAAGCCTTTTCCATTTTCCCTGAATCTATAAAATGGGAATTGTTATCCTCAATTTACAGATGAGGATAAAGAGGCTCAGAGAGGGTGTGAACATGGTCTACATCACACAGCAATTGAACCTAGCTTGCCTGGCTCACCTGCAAAGCAGATGCAAAATTCTTTGCCTGCCCTCACCTGCCAAGGATGCTGGGAGTCAGGAGAGTGAGACCTCTTATCGGCTTCCTCAGCTCCTGGCCTCCAGAGAAGGAGGGTCTGTGAGAGAACTTTGCAAAAGCACCGGCTGGGGGGCCCAAATTTGGCTCCTGGCTGGTGTCCTCCATCAGATTGGCACATAGCCTGCACCACAACCCTGGCCTGTGACTGGAGCAGTGAACCTGCCTCCCAGTGAGCTATTCTGAGGGTGGCAGTGGGCATGGGCTGAGAAGACACATTGCTCAGAGAAAGGCCATGTCCCCGGTGGGCAGTGGGTGCTGACCTGAGGGGCAGCAGATTCCTGGCACAGCCCCTCCACCATCCCTAGAGCAAAGCCTCCTCCACTACCTCTTCTGTCCTCCAGCCAGCCTCCTGCCATTGGCCCCTCCCCTGTCTAGACAGGCAGGCCCGCTGGTATAGATTTATCTTCTTCCCTCCTGGCTCAAACTGATGACCTTCAGCAAGTGACAGCCTGTCTGAGCCTGTGTGGCACCTGCCAGCAGGAGATCTGTGACCCTTCCTCATGGACACCTTTGAGATTTTGTTTCCAGCTCCCATTTATAGAGCACGTGCAAGGTGCCCACTGTATTATCTCATTTAATCGTCACACAGTCCTGTGAGGCAGGTGCTGTTATTGTTCCACTTTACAGATGGGGAAACTGGGGCCCAGATCAATAGAGTTACTGACCCATGATTGTGGCATAGCAGGGAGCTGACTCAGCAAATGCTGACTCACAGCCAGCCCTCAGTCACCTGGGGTGGGAAAAGACCTTCAAGGTCACCTAGTCAGCCCTTGTATCTGGCAGTATCTTCCCAAAGAAGGACCAGCCCAGACACTGGATCAGTGACACTCCCACCTCCAGGGTCCTGGGAGGGGAAGGGGCACTGACTCCCGAGAGGTGACCTACCAAGGTCCTGAGAGGACTGAGGGCCAGCCTTATTCCTGTCAGCATTGCTGTGGCTGGGATGCAAATGACCTATTCTTAGAATCTAGCCTGCAGAACATGGTCAGAGGATCTGATCTCTGCCTCAAGACCCTGCAGGGTGGTTCATCTGGGGGAGGTGGGGGCAAATCACAGGAAAACCAAACTGTTCAGAGGCAGATGCAGTTGACTTGGTAAGTGGTGAGCTCTCCATTTCTGGAGGTATGCAAGCAGAGGTAGACATTTGGTGGACTTACCAGGGCCTCAAGCATCCAAGTGGGCAGGGGAGTTGAGGTCTCCCATACTGCCCTGAGCATCCACAACTCCAGATCTTATAAGGGAGATTACAGTAAGCTGGGAGCCTTTCTCACCATGGATCATCACTCAGTCTTTCAACAAACATCCCCAAGCATCAGTCCCTGGACACTCAAAGTCCCTGCCCTTGGTGACACCTAGGTGGGATCAGTGCAGTGACAGAGAGGGGAGCCCTTTGGGAGCCCAGAGCAGGGAGTAGGGGCTTTGCTGGGGGAGGTCAGGAGAGGTCCCCAGAGGAGACTAGAAGGGCAAGTGGGGACTGACCAGCAAGGAAGGGGTGAAGGAGGTGAGAAGGACTTTCCCTGCAGAGAGAACTGAGGAACTAACTCTATGGAGAACTAACTATAGGGAAGGGAGTGTGGAGTCGGGGAGCTGAGGGTGGCAGGGGGCCAGCTGATGCCAAGCTTCAGCTGTGTATATGGGGCGCTGGAGAACTCGCAGAGGGCTTGGACCAGGGCATGAAGCTGCCCCTGTCACTGCCTTCCTTGCTATTTCCCTGGTGTGTGGTAGAGTTTTGCCCCAACCCCTGCTCACAGCCTCTCCTCTTCCGTCCCTGTAGGTCCCCAAAGGTGGTTGCCTTCCCCAGTGATGAGGAGGCCGTGTGCTGCCCACTGGCTGAGGGTCCCCTGATACCACCTACATACCCCATGGAGGAAGACCTGGGTGCCTCTGGGGATGCCCTGCTTGGGGCCCAGCCCCCCTTGCCTCCACCCAGCTACGACAGCATCCTCGGTGCTGATGGCATCTCTGGAGAGACAACACCTGAGGCTGCATGCTCCTGCCTGGGACCGGTTCAGTCTGCGGCGGGAGGAAGTTAAAGGCTCCTAGCAGGCCCGGAAGCTGGAAACAAAAACAATGATGGGCTTCTTCTAGTGTCTAGTACAGTGTCTGGTACACACCAGGCACTCAGCAAATATTTGTTGCTGAATACTGTTTTATTTATCTATTGCTGTGTAACAAATAGCTTAAAATAATCCATTTTATTATCTCTCATGATTCTGTGGGTTGCCTGGGCCCAGCTGGGTGGTTCTCCTGCCCCATGTGATGTTGGCTGGGCTGAAGTCATCCACGCCCAGCAGGGCCAGTGCGCCCAAGATGGCACACTCACCTGGCTGTCAGCTGCGAGATGAGAAAACGGGCCCAGAGGCAGAGCCAGGACTGGCCCAAAGTAACATGCTGAGTTTATAACCAAAAGAACATGGGCTCTGAATTCAGATCACCTGTGCATGGGTCCCACCAGGTACCATCTGAGTGAACTTGGACAAGTAACTTTAACCTCTCTCTGCCTCAATTTCCTCATCTGTAAAATGGGAACTGGGAAATATAGTGGCACCAGCCTCTACCTTAGACAGCTGAGTTGCCAGAATTAAATCAGATGAGAGCAGCTGACATTATGAGAGCACATTGACCCTGCAGGTTCAGTGCTAATGGGTCAAACAATAAATGTAGATTTCTTAGCCCATGGCAGATGTCTCTTAAGTATGCTGTGATTGTTAGATTTTGTTAGTAGAGGTAACCCCGCTTCCATCAGGTGCCTCTGCTCCCATACCTCCTGTGACAGGGAGCTCGCTACCTCTTCTTATATTCCAGATATGGCAGAAATGTCTGCTCTCAGAATGTCATACCCCATTCACAGATAGGAAATCAGCCCAGAGAGGTTAAGTAATCTTCCTAGGGTCACTCAGCAAGCGGGGGTTCAAAGCCCTGTGGCTCAGTCAGCTGTGTAGAGGCAGTGTTCCCCGAGGGCCTAGCCTTTACTGGGCCAGGCTCCCTGCCGTGGCTTCACATCCTCAAGGCCTCTCTGCTACAAGCGGTGGCCCCATTTACCAGGTGTGGAAACAGCCTCAGAGCAGTAAAATCACAGAGAATAAAGGTTTTTCATATCAGTAAAAGTATTTTCATTCTGGCCTGGTTGGGCTCCAGGATTCAGAGCCTCCCACTTAGAACTGGACCAACTCAGTAGCTGCCCATCTGGTCTCCCTGCTTCTGTCAGGGTTCCCTGCAGTCTCTTCAAAGCTCAGCAGACAGAATGAGCCTTATCAAACCCAGATCCGTGACATCCCTCTGGGCCTGAGTGCTTCCCAGCTCACCTTGAATAATGAAAGCCCTAATGCTAACAGTGTGAGCGGGGCTGGTGCGGCTGGGTCTGGTACCCACCTTGCCCGCTGCTGCGGTCCGTCCCCTGTGGACCTTTGCTCTTGTCTCCTCTCTCTCCAAGGCTCTTTCCCAGGCTCACCCCTCACTGCCCCATGGCATTTTTGTCTGTCCCTATCTTCACGAAGCCCCCAGGACCCTTCTGTTAAAACTATTATCCCACCCAGCCCCCTGCACTCCCAGCCTCCTTCCTCCTCTGCTTTTTCAGTAACACCTGTCACCATTTAACATCTTACCTTTTAAAATTTTGTTTCTTTGTTCATTGTATGTTTCTCCCCACCAGTAAGCTCTCTGAGAGCAGGGATTTTTTTTTTCTTTCCTTTACGTTTACATCCCTAAAGCCAGCCTAGGAATGGTGCCTGGCCCATGGAAGATGCTCCACAGATACCTGTTGACTGAATGAATGAATCAATACTTGTCATCTCTCTTTATCATTCCCGGACCCTCTCCCAGCACCTGAGCCATATCCTGTGGACCTGCTGTCATCCTCTCTTGCCCCCATCAACAAACCCTCCATCCTTTCCCTGCCTCCTTCCCTTCCTCTCCATCTCCCCTGTGTGAGCCTTGCACTTCCCGCTCTGATGGAGATGCAGATTCGAATCCTGCCTTGGCCTTGGCCTTATGTGACCCTGAGATGCTCTCTCTCTCTCTCTCTCTCTCTCTCTCTCTCTCACACACACACACACACACACACACACACACCAGCTTCCTACATATATCAGGGGGATTTGGTTGGGGGAAGTAAGGGGGTTTATCAGGCCCTCTGCAGTTCCTCAGGGGTTAATGGGGTCCCAGGCTGGGAAGCCAAGCCCAGCTCCCTCCTACCCCCAAACTGAGGAATTCCCCCCAGGCAGGTGGGTTAATGAGTTGCAGGTGTGATCTGGAGGGGGCGCTGGAAGGGGTCGGGGCCAGGGAGGGCTGGAAGACTGGGAAAACCTTTCCTGCTTTCCTCTCTAGTCAGCTCATTTGTGCCCCAGCTGAAAGCCCCCAGAAGGGACAGTGACTTGCTCAAGGTCACCAGCTCGTTGGAGGCCGAGCCAGGGCCTTAGAGCCAGTCTCCTGACCAGCCAAGGGCCCTTCTGAGCCACAGCGGCCTCGCCGTGGGTGGGGAAGGCTCCAGGTGGAGCAGCCTCTCATATGAGGCTGGTTCTGTCACTCCGGCCCCCCGTAGATGCTGGTCTGCTTCCTGGTCTCTTTCCTCCTGGGCCCTGCTGACCTGTCTCTTCACCCACCACTCAGAGCTCACCGCTGGTGCCCGCCGCCAGGCCTGGGACATCAGGGACCCTCTGAGCTCAGGCTTCTCCCACGCTTTCCCTAGGCCCCTCCTTCGCCTGTTTACCTCTGAGTGAGCTGGTGACCCCGCCCCCAGGGTCGCTCCACCCACATCCGTTGGAAATTTCCCAACCAGGAACTCCCTTACCCTTCTTTCTACCCCCCAGTAATGAATTACTCTTTAAAAAGTGTAAACTTTAATCTTTCCCTGCGCAGGTTTCTACTACAGCTGTGGCAACTGCCCCTCACTTCCACCATCTCCTCTTGCTTCTTCCAACCTGATCTCAGAACCAGAGGATCAATATAAAATTAAAATCCAGTCCATCACTCCCTTGGAGGCTCCGCATTGGCCTCTGAAAGATGTTGGCTGTCTATCTTAGCCTGAAGCCAAGAGGTGTCTTGTCTGTGCCTCTTCTCCGGCCTCCCTCTCCTCTGGAACTGAGCGCCACCCCTCCATTCCCAAATATGAGCCGAGCAGTTCTGGGCCCTGGGGGTACAGCAGTGAACAAAACCAACTCCCCAGGCTGCGGGAGCCTGAGTTCTAGTCGGGGAAGACAGACAAGAGACAAGATAAATAAATGATATGTACAGAATGATAGGTGGTGACCAGCACTTTGGAGGAAAATCAGTTGGGAAAGAGGGACAGGGAACACCTGGGGGAGGGGGTTCTGCAGTTTTAGATATCACACCAGAGAAGGCCTCATTGTGAAGCTGACATTTGGACAGAGACTTGAAGGAGGTAAGGGAGGAAGCTGTGCAGATATCTGGAGGAACTGCTTCTCAGGCAGAAGGAAGAGTAGGTGCAAAGGGCCTGGGGTGCCTGTGTGTTCCCAGAACAGCATGGAGCCAGGGTGCCTAGGGTGGAGTGAGTGAGGGGAGGTGTGGCAGGAGACTATCTCAGAGGGGTCATGGGGTGGGCAGCGTGGGCAAATTATCTAGGGCTCTGTAGGCCATTTTAAGTCTTGGCTTTTTTTTTTCTTTTTAACTTTTTTTATTGAGTTATAGTCATTTTACAATGTTGTGTCAAATTCCAGTGTAGAGCACAATTTTTCAGTTATACATGAACATACATATATTCATCGTCACATTTTTTTTCACTGTGAGCTACCACAAGATCTTGTATATATTTCCCTGTGCTATACAGTATGATCTTGTTTATCTAGTCTACATTTTGAAATCCCTGTCTGTCCCTTAAGTCTTGGCTTTTACTCTGATAAGACAGGGAGCCATTCTAGGGTTCTGAGCAGAGGAGTAACATGGTCTGACCTAGCATTTGGGTTGGAATGAGACTTTAGCCAAAAAGGTAGAAGCAGAGACCACTTAGGGGGACAGAGATGATGAGGCTCAGACCGGGGTGATCAGCAGTAGTAGTAGGTGAGAAGTGATCGGATTCTTATATCTCCAAGGTAGAGCCAATAGGATGTGGGTGTGAGGGAGGAGGTAAGAATGTTAGCCAGGATATCCAGGTGGTGGCCTGGGTCACACTGGAAGGAGGGAGTTTACATGGAGGCACAGGTTGGGGAGCAAGGGGAGGAGTATGCTGGGCAAGGGTGAGTGCATGCATAGTATTTAGAGTTTTACCTCCAGCTATGTGTCAGTGTTTACTTGCCTCTGGGCCTTTGCATACGCTGGTATCTTTGCCTGAACTGCTTTTCCTGCCCTGATGGAAGAACTCCAACTGGCTTCTCAAGAATCCCTCCTGTGAATCTCCCTTCATTTCTCCCTCTCCCCAGTCTATCCCTCTCTCTGCCTTGTGCACATGCAGGACCTCAGACATATCTCACAGCCTTTATCATATTGTGCCCCAGAAGGTCGGACCAAGTGCCATCAAAACCCATGTTTATCAGATGCCTCACACTTCATAGTGTCCTCCACATAGTAGGTACTCAACAAGAGACTGACTGGGGGCCCGCTTTCAGCCCTGGCTCTGTTATTTACAGGTTCTGCAATATTGAGCCACTTTCTTTGCGTCCATAAGCCTCAGTTTCTGCATCTGTCAAATGGATGTAGTCTTTCTCACCACAGCTGCAGCTCGGGGGATCTTTGCATGACTTTGAAGTCTGTAGACAGAAGAAAACAGTGGTTAGCGCGCCCTCTGCTGGAAAATGGCCGACTCCGCAACCACTCCTCCCGCTCACCCTGCTTTGTGCGGGAGGAAGGTAGAAATCAGAGGCAGGTGGGAGGGGAGTGGGAACACTAACAATGCGCCCTACACACGTGTCCCCACTTAGTCCTCACCGCGGCTCTGTGGAAGAGGTTAGAGTAGACCCATTTTACCGACACCTACTTGTCCCAGAGTTTCTTACTCATTGTCACTCCCCTCCTCCTCCATTCCCCTTCTTAAGGAAAGAAATGGGGGAAAGGAGAGGAAAGGAATGGTGGGGAAACAGAGAAGCCTCTCAAGAAGGGCTAAGGACCAGATCCATCTACAATGGGGCTGGGGCTGCCTGGGGCTGCGTCAGCCCCCAGCTCAGTCTAGGGAGAACTTGGTCAGTCCTTGCCACTCCTCGGGCTCAGTTTCCTCGCCTGTGAATTAGGCAGGATAACCCCGCCCCTGCACCCCTCCCTGGGCTGCAGGGCTGAGGCAAGACCAACACGGTGTGAGAGCATCGCGCGTGCTACGATGGCCACCAGGGGGCGCGAGGGGCTCCTGCTGGAGATCTATTCCCGCCGCGGGCCGTCGGGGGCTCCGGAAAGGGCAGGCTGAGGCCCCTTTGGGCCCTGGTCTCCTTTTCTGGAAGGAGCACTCTTCTCTTCCCTTCTCTGAGCCTGTATAAGATGATAATAGTGGTTCCCTCGAGGGTCTTGCCCTGTTAATAATTACAGATTACAAAGCATTCTCCCCTCCATCATGTCACTTCCCTCACTACCCCTGGGAGGTGGCCTGATTCCACCTTCAGTCCACCAATGACAAAAGTCAAGAGCAAAGCAGAGCCACCAACGCACGTTCACCAGGGAAGCCGACCTGGATGTCACGCTGGACCTCTGAGCCCTTTTCTGACCCCTCAGCAGCCTCCTAGTGGGAAGATCCCCTGGGCTGTTACAGGAGACCTCCTCTGCAAACTGTAAAGTGCTGGGTCTTCACCAGAGGGCTGGTGAAGGAGAAGTCCTTCATGACAAAACCCCAAAGCACTGTATGCAGCAACACCAGGCAAAGGGTGTGAGCACAGGTGTGGTGTTGGGAACCAGCACAGCTTGTGTTGGGGAGGAGGGAGAGGGTGACAATGACAAACAGGAAAATCCCCAAACCTACGGAGTCAGGATGTGAAACGAAGCCTTTTAATCCACAGTAACAATTCAACCCTGTACAGATGACAAGTTAACGTTTTCTTTTAGACATATTGTTGTCCCTCATTTTCCTATAATCCTGTAAGGGAATCTGGTTTTTCCTATCAGCCTGTCCCTAGGACTGAAATTCCATCTTTAAAGTGTCATCCTTAGGATTAAGGCATTTTCCTGGGTTAGGAGGCAAGGAAATTGCTGACAACCACTCACACCCTACAGCGACATAACCGCACCAGAGTTTCACGGCCATCTCGTGACCAGCAGGCCCGGGTGGGACACAGAGTATGAGAAGGGAGAGAGACCCAGGGAGGCCAGGCCTGGGGAGGCCCTTGTTCTCTGAGTTGCTGGTATTATTCCCATTGTACAGAAGAGGAAAACTGAGGCACAGGGAGGTAACTTGGTCAAGATCACACTGCCCCATAGTAGAGGAGCCAGAACCCAAGCCCAGGCTGTCTGGCCACCAGAGCCCGCACTTTTAACCCTTGCGCTACAGTTAGGCAGTATCACCGAGTGGTGATACTGTAGACCCATGGACAGCTTCTGGGTTCAAATCCCAGCTGCTCTGCCATTTCTAGCTGTGTGACCTTGGGCAACTTACTTGTCTGTGTCTTCATTTGTAAAGTGGGGATAGTACCTACTTCCTGGGTTTCCTTTAATGAGTTAAAACCTGTCACGTATTTAGAACTACATGTGTGCAGCCACCATCCAGTCAATAGGAGCTGTTCTTCCTGAACCCCAGATGGACACATGACCTTGAAGAGTCTAAACTTCTTCAGGATTCTCAAATGCCAGCCCGCGGGATCCTGGAACCCTCCAGTGGCATCCTGATGTCTTTGGGCTGCAGCCCTGTACCTTGCTTCCCCTGGCTGGAAGGTGCGGGGCCGCCTGTCCACTCAGCTCGGCCCCACACAGGCAAATGAGGTGATGTCAAAGCCTTGGCTGGGGCCCAGCCCCTGGAACCTCCCCCTCCCTCCCTCCCTCCCTCCCTCATGTCTCCCTCACTCAGACTCTCACAAGCTCCCAGAGAGAAGGTGAGAGGGAGTGAAGGTGGGGGCACGCGGCCATCCAGGCGTAGCTCCTTCAGCCTGGTGAGCGGGTGCCCAGGGGTTGCAGCTGGACCTGAAGGGAGCCTGCCCTCCGTCTCCTCCCTCTCGCCTCAGGCCCCGATTTGCAGTGATCCTGGAGCGTCATTCCTGCAGTGTGAGTGAGTGTGTGTCGGTGTCTGGCTGGTTCACCTGGTGCCCCTCTGCGGTGGTGCCCCGGCCAGGCCTGGCCCGGCAGCCATGGCTGATGAGAAGACCTTCCGCATCGGCTTCATCGTGCTGGGGTTCTTCCTGCTGGCCCTTGGCACGTTCCTCATGAGCCATGACCGGCCCCAGGTCTACGGCACCTTCTACGCCATGGGCAGCATCATGGTGATTGGGGGCGTCATCTGGAACATGTGCCAGTGCTACCCCAAGGTAGGTGGCCGTGGGGACAGGCGGGTTGAGGGCCAGAGCCCAGGAGGGCCTGGAGCTGTGCCTCTATTCCAGGCATCAGTCCCCCATCTTTCAATCATCTTTCCATCCTCCTCCGTTACACCTTTTCTTATC
This sequence comes from Camelus dromedarius, assembly GCF_036321535.1. NCBI lineage: Eukaryota > Metazoa > Chordata > Mammalia > Artiodactyla > Camelidae > Camelus > Camelus dromedarius. The sequence continues at coordinate 31,403,366 of NC_087449.1, read as the reverse complement.
TCCATTCTCCTGGGCATCCATCCACCCACCCACCCATCCATCCATCCATCATCCATCCATCCCTTATCATAAAGATTGATCAGAAGCCCCCTGGACCTGGAGCCCTGAACTAGGCACAGTGAAACCCAACACACAGTCCAGGTGCCTGAAACCAGAGTTCATGGGTTCTTGCCACCTGCCAGGCACACCTGCATCTCTGGTGCAGTTCAGTCCTCATCTTGAGCTTTTTGGTACCTCTGAGGTTCTGTTTTATAGTGGAGAAGCCCAAGGCTCAGAAAAGTGAGGTCCCACAGCTCTGAAGTGTCCGAGTTGGGATCAGAGCTCAGATATATGTCATCTAAAGCATAATCCTCCACCTCGGAAGGCTTTCCCTGTGTCCCAAGGCAGCTGGGAGTTCTGGGTGGGTCAGCTGTCACCTTGATGGCATGGGCTGGGCAGAGTATTAACGGACTCCTAGCCTTTTGAGTGACTCTGTGATGAGAACAGAACTTGTTTGGGAGTCCCGAGTTCTGTCCCAAACTCTCTGTGTGCCCTTTGTCTTTCTGAGCCTGTTTCTTTCATCTGCAAGATGAGGCCCGGAGCTTCTATTTCTCCCAGCCTCCGGAGTTATACTGAAGAACAGAGGAGAGATGGGATGTAGAAATGTAAACTGTAGAGTGCTATATTTAGGCGAAGGGCTGCCACCCTTACTGTTATTAATCTTCCCAACAACCCTGTGGAATGGGCATGTCAGGAGTTGTAATCCTTCAGTGCCCAGAGAGGTTGAGTGACTTTTCCAAGGTCACACAGCTGGTCAGACAGACCCATGGAAACAAGGAAACAAGCATGGATTCTAACTTGGGCTCTGCCTGTAACTGCCTGGGAGACTTTTGTCAAGCCCCTTCCCTCTCTGAGCCTCAGTTTCCTCATGTGTACAATGTGTGGGTGAGAAAGAGGGGGTGGGAAAGGAGGTGCATCCTAAGGGCCCTGCTGGTCCTGACATCTAGGGGCCCAGGCCCCAGGCAGCCCCCACCACCTGTGGCTCCCTCCTCACCTCCTGCCTGGGAGGCTGTGCTGGGGGCTCGGGGAGGAGGGAGGGGGCTCCAGGGGCCCAGGTCCAGCTGTCCCCGGCCCTGCTCCCTCCATGGGCAGCCCTGGGCAGTCAGCATGTGCATTCGGCGCCAGGGCGGTCTGGGCTGGTTTGCAGTCATTTACTGAGCAGTTTACAGTCAACTGGCCTCTGCCTGTGCAATGCCCTGAGCAGAGGTCACCAGAAGAAGAGGACCTTGAGGCCCGAGCCACCCACATCACCACCACTTCCATCGCCATTCTCCTCCCAGTGAGGAGGCTGGACCCTGGGGGACAGCAGGGCGACAGCCAGTGGGAGCTGTGGAGGGGAAAGTCCCTCCTGCCCTCGCCCCCTTTACAGAGGTGGCTGGGGTGGTGAGCAGAGTGAGCGGGTGGCAGTGGGGATGAGGGAGAGGGAGGGGAGACGGAATATTGCTGGGTATTAATGAGTAACTGTTGATGGATTCACGTGTTCCTGTGCCATGGAGGCCACATGGCAGGGTAGAAACGGCATATGTTTCAGTGTCTACCAGGCCCAGATTTAAATCCCTCCTCCTGTGCCCCACTCCTATGACCTTGGTGGAGGGAGTCCCCACCACCCTGAGGCCTGCACAGTCAAATGGGAGGAACCAGTGGGGTCTTGTATGTAGGGGACCTGGCATCACGCCTGGCCTGGAGCCGATTCAGAGGCACTGCTCTCAGGATCTGTATTCATGGCTTTGGGCGGGTCTGTGTGTGTGTGCAGGGGTGTGTGCGCTGATGCGGGTGTGTATTTCTGGGACGCAGGCTGTTAGGGCCGGCACACTAAGTCAGGGGAGGAAGGTGTGTCGTCAGCCAGGGAGGTATGCCAGGCGAGGGCTCCCCATCCTCCACATTGTCTCGGCTGAGCCCCCAGCAAGTGCTGGTGCCCGAGCTCCCCTCCAGGTCCTCCCCTGCCTCAGTGCCTGACAAATGGGAATTTTCTGGATTGAAAGAAATATAAAGGAATAGAATTAGCCAATTAAGGTATGGAGGTAAGGGGTAGCCAATACCAGCCTGAATTAAGCTGTCCCTGTCTTTGGGGGGCTGGGGGTCTCGCGGAGGAGACAGTTTTCTGCCTGATGGGGAGGGAGTGGGCTTCACAGAGATGATGAGCTGGGTTTTGTAGGTTAAGTAGAAGTTCACCGAGCAGAAAAGATGGGGGAAAGCATTCCAGGCAGAAGGAATAGCATGATCGAAGGCATCAGGTGAAAGAGCAAGACCAGAGGGTCAGCCCGGCTGCTGGAGGGTGTGGGGAGGAAGGTGAGGTGGGGAGGGAGTGGGGCTCGGGGCCTGGGGCCTGGGATGCCATGCTGGGGAATCTGGACCTTTCCTTTTAGTTGGTGGGACAAGAGAGGGACATGAGCAGCTTTGCAGTTCAAGAAAGTGATCAGGCTGACGTAAGGGAGGGGGAAGTTCAAGAGCGACCAGTTCAGTGGGGAGGCTCCTTCTCTGCTCCAGGTGAGAGATGATGGTCTCCTAGACTAAGGCAGAATTTGACCCCAAGGCTGTAGGAGCTGAGAAGACATTTCCGGGTCATCAAATGTGCAGTACTTGCTGCGGCTGGGGTGGCACGGGCACTGCCATCTGGCTTATTTTACTGAATTTCTTTTTTTTTTAGATCATTTTATTTATTTACTTTTTATTGAAGTACAGTCAATTACAATATGTCAATCTCTGGTGGACAGCACAATGTCCCAGTCATGCATATACATATATGTATTAATGGAAACAAATATGCAAATGAATTTCTGAAGTAGACTCAGTCAGATTTGGTGGTCAGCTGGGCCTCGGGCTTAAGAGAGGAGGAAGAAGCCAGGCAAATCTGGTAGGTTGGACAGTCAGGGATGCCGTGCTCATTAGCGGAGATGGGGCAGGGGGCTGGGAGAAGGGGAAACATTGTCTAGGAAGGCAGAGCCTCTCCCTGTCTGGCTTCTGCCTCTGCCTCTGCCTCTGCCTCTGCCTCTGCCTCTGCCTGCAGGTCCACCACTCCCCACTCCTGCCTGCTCTGCTGGAACCCAGGACCAGGCCCCTAATGATGGATTTGTTCTCTGTGAGCCTCCTTCCATCCTTCTGTTCCCTCCATTTGGGGACTGCTCACATCTTTGCCTCAACACAAATCTGGCTGTGCACTCTCCTGCTGTTAACTCCCACTGCTTCTGGGTAAAGTCTGAACTTCTTAGACTGATGTTCTGGGGTCTTCATGGTCTGATTGCCCCTCCCCAGCTTCAGCTCTACCTGTCCCCTTTCTCTTAAACGAACTTGTGTTCTAAGATGTTCAGGCCTTTTCTTCTCCTCCAGGCTTTACACAGTGACATTGATAACGATGCTGTATAGTGATGATGATGGTGATAGTGATGATGTTGATGGAGATGATGGTGGTGGTGATGATGCTGATGGAGATGATGGTGGTGGTGATGATGCTGATGGAGATGATGGTGGTGGTGATGATGTTGATGGAGATGGTGGTGGTGGTGATGGTGGTGATGGTGATGGAGGTGATGGAGATGGTGATGGTGGTGGTGATGACTATGATGAGGAGGAGGAGGACGACGACTGGGCCACGAGGTAATGAGGCAGAGGAAGGGGCAGCTTCTAGGAAATACAGAGCCAGCTGGCAAGTACAGAGTATACTTAGCAGGTGTGGAAGATACCCAGACCCCTCCTTGCCTTGTTTCCAGACTTTTAGGGGAAGCCCCTCCCCTTTTCTCAGGCAGGCAAGTGTCTTTTACTCACTTCACCCTGTGGGAAAGGGGAAAAGGAACTGCTATTTATTAACATGTTATAATACAGTAGGGTCTTTTCAAGTATTTGTTGAACAAATTTTCAATTGAGGAGAAGAAGACTCAGAGAAGTCAGATAACTTCATCTTCAGTAGCATCAAACTACTGTTTACTGTTTACTATGTGCCAGGCACCATGCTAGGAACTCCTTACAGATTATCTCAAGGAATCCTCACAGCAATGCCAGGATCAAGCATGACTAGCCCTGTTTTTTTAATTGTAAAATACACATAACATAAAATTTCCCATCTTAACCATTTTTAAGTGCATAGTTCAGTAGCATTAATTACACTTGCATTGTTGTGCTGCCAATTTCCAGAACACTTTTCATCTTGTAAAATGGAAACTCTATACCCATTAAACAATAACTCCTTATCCCCTCTCCCTCCAGTCTGCGGCAACCACCATCTCTGTCTCTATGAATTGGGCTATTCCAGGTACTTCATATAAGAGGAATCCTGTGGAATTTATCTTTTTGTGATGGCTTATTTCCTCAAGGTTCATCCATGCTGTAGCATGTGTCAGAACTTCATTTTTTTTTTTAAGGATGAATAATGTTCCTTTGTGTGTGTATACCACATTTTGTTTATCTCCTCATCCATTGATGAGTACTTGGGGGTGCTTCCACCTTTTGGCTACTGTGACCAGTGCTGCAAATATCTCTTCAAGGCGAGCCCCACTGTACAGAGGAGCACAGGTGACCTTCCTAAGGAGGGACTCTCACCCAAACTCGGAGACCCCAAAGGCAGGGCTCCTTCTGCCCCATCCACTGCCTCCTTTATGACCTGCCTCCCCTCTGCCGCCTGGTGCCCACCCATGGTACTGCACTTGCAGAGACCTCTTGATCCCTGAAAGTTCAGGGATCAGGACTGGTGGTGGGCATAGCCTTAGCCATCCACTTCTCTGTTCCCCGTCGCAACCTCTGTGTGAAGAAACACGACATGACCTGCTTCCCACTTGTTCACCAGATATGGATAAAGTGTCTACTCCATGTCAGACACCTGCTGGGCACTGGAGGAGGACCTCAAGAAATGATAAGATTTGATCTCCCGCCCCCCGCCAGGGGTGTTTGTCTCATTTACTCACTGCTGCCCCCTAGTGCCTGGAAGTGTGCCTGGCACACAGCAGACGCTCAGTAAGAATTTGTTGGGTGAAGAGAGAGCCTGATGAGAGCTGGAGCCCAGAGATCCAGCCACCCACTGGTGCTGGGCCCTGAGCAGGTCCCCTCCTGTCGAACGGGGTCGGGGGCCTTCCTGGCTAGGCCTCTCTCCCAGGGTATGTGGAGAGGTTAGGCCCATGCTGTGGGGGAGCGTGTGTGTGGGCATCTGCAGAGATGCCTTCTCCGCTTTGTTCTGCAGATCACCTTCATACCTGCCGACTCTGACTTCCACGGCATCCTGTCCCCGAAGGCGCTGGGCCTGCTGGAGAACGGGCTCGCCGCTGAGAAGAGGTGGGTGCCGGGCCCTCCAGCAAGGGCATGGAGGGGAGAGGAGGGCAGTGAGCCCCTCAGGCCGCTCTCTCCCTGCAAAGGAGAGTGAGAGGGGGTGGGAGGGGGGTGGTATCTCACCCCCTTGCTCCAGACTCTGGCTTTGCCTTCCCATGTAATGAGAACACACTACTAGAAATCATGGATTGTTTAGAACTTTCAATCCTGAGTTAGGCATTGTTGTCCCCATTTTACAGATGAGGAAACTGAGGCTCAGGGACTTTGTCCTGTCTTACAGTGAATTAGCAGCAGGCCAGAAATCAAAGATAGGTGTGACCCTAAGTCCCAAACACCTGTGACTACTACTCTATAGCAAAAAACAAGAGGCATGATGATGGCCAAGGCACAGACCTGGGGCTCTGCCACTTTGGGGCTGGGTGACTTTGGGAAAGCGACCTGCCTCTCTTTGCCCCATCTGTGAAACAGAGATACTGATAGTTCTTTCCTCCTAGGCTTCAGTGAGGCTTCAGTGAGATAATACAGTCATCCCTTGGTACCTGTGGGGGATGATTCCAGAACTCCCCTCCGATACCTAAATCCACAGATGCTCAAGTCCCTGATATAAAATGGTATAATATTTGCTTATAATTTATGCATAATCTCCTATATACTTTAAATCATCTCTAGATTACTTCTAATACCTAATACAACATAAATGCTACGTCAGTAGTTATAAATACAATGTAAATGCTATGTAAATAGTTGCCAGTGTATAGTAAATTCAAGTTTTGCTTTTTGGAACTTTCTGGAACTTTAAAAAAATATATTTTTAATCCATGGTTGGTTGAATCTGAAAATGCAGAACTCGCAATACAGATGGCTGACTGTATAAGCCAAATGCTCAGAACAGAACCCGGAGCACAGTAGGCCCTCTGGTGACAAGTAAGCTTGTCATCATTGGTAGGAGGTGCTTCCAAAGCACCAGAGACCAAGTCAGGCATTTTGCGCCTACCACTTCCTTCAGTTCTCATAGAAATCCTGAGAAGTGGGGCATGTCGGGCCCTTTATACAGATGCAGAAACTGAGGCCCAAGATGTGCAATCACAAGCCCCAAACCTCACGGGGAGTCAGTTAACACCAGACCAGACCTTCCTTGGTCCCTAGAGGTGCCAAGCACTGTCTGCCCAGGACCCGGCAGAGAGCACTCTGGCCCTGGAAGCTGTGACTCTGTGCTCAGAGGGCCAGGTTGCAGGTCCAGGGTCCGTGGCTGGGGCTCTGGGACTCTGCTTTGCTTGGGGAAGGAGGTGGTGATGGTATTTTCTGTTTGTGGTACACAGGTGACCAGATGTCCCGGGGGAATGAGGCAGATAGACTATGGATGGCTGGGCGTGGGATCAGCCTCAGGACTGGTCACACGGGACGAGCTGCTGCACCAGGGCTGGGGCTCAGGCTGCCCCGAGTCTGTGCTCCTCCCTGTCACTCCCCAGCTCTGGACCATAGAGAGTGGTAGAGGAATGTGGCACTCGGAGCACCAGTACCACCGCCTAGGTCTGAGTCACTTGGGCAAGCCAGCTCAAGTGTCTGTGCCTCAGTTGTCCCCCAGAGCTACGGTGAGGGTTAGAGGAGCTCACTGACACAGCCTGGCCAGCAAGGAGCACTCAGTGGCTGGGCTGTTACTGCTAAAAAGTGGGAACAACCGTTCTGCTTCAAGGTTGTTCAGAAAAAATGGGATGATAAGCATAAAGCCTCAGGCTCGCGTCTGGACCAGCAAACTCGCAGTCAATGTGAACTGGTCTTCATTTTGCAGCCGCACCCCTGGGGCTAACTTTGGAGATTTTGGGTGAAAGGAACATGGGATTGAGGGTCTGACTTTGCCACTTACTTTACCTTACTGGGTCTCAGCCTCCTCATCCATGAACTGGGTACAGTAACGACCCCCAGCGGGATGCCCAGAGCAGCTGGGCCAGGGGACAACACTGCTGTCTGCTGAGCGAATCTTTGCCCACCTGCCTGTTCTCTCTCCTGCTGTCTGCTGTGCACCATTCCCCCAGCCCCCAGCCCCCTTACGTCAGGCTGTGGGAGGAAGCCGCCTATGACCAGAGCCTGCCTGACTTCAGCCACATCCAGATGAAGGTCATGGGCTACAGTGAGGACCCCCGCCCGCTACTGGCCCCTGAGCAGGGACAGCCACAGCTGGGAGCCAGTGATGGAAGAGAAGGTGGCCCTCACAACCCTCAGGCCTGGTTGGAAGCCGCTGTGGTCATCCACAGGGGCTCGGACCAGGACGGGGCAGAAGGAAACCTGAGACAAGACAGTCCCAGGCAAGTGTTCTGAGCAGCAGTGGGGCTGCTGCCCAGGACTGGGGTGAAGGAGGAGGGCTGTGGGCCACTGTAGGGTCGGGGGGGGGGTGGAATTCGGATAGGATGTTTGGGACACCCAGAGAAGCAGCAGGTGTAGCAGACGCCTGGGTTCAAATCCCAGCTCCTCTCCCGGGTAACATTTGAAAGTTTTTTACCTTCCTGAGCCTCAGTTTCCGCCCGTAGGAATGCTCACTCCCACTTCAGAGTTCTCTGAATGCTCACCACGAGGAGCCAGGATGAGCCAGGATGGGGAGCCAGAGGACGAGGAGCCAGAGGACCAGAGCCCCAGTCCAGGCTCTGCTGCTTATGTGCTCTGTGACCTTGGGCAGGTGGCTCCCCACCCCACCCTGTCCCCAGATGTTCATAGACTGGTTCCTCATTCATCCATGTGGTCACTCAACCACCAACATTACTGTAGTGGGCACCTACTCCCTGCCAGGCCTTCATGGCCCCCCACCCTGCAGGAGCTTCCACATCCAGCAGGGGAGACAAACCAGGGAACAGAAGGTGACACTCAGTGTGACAGGGGTTGTGGGCCCAGAAGAGACCCCTTAGTGATTGGAGAGGCAGAGGAGTGACCTGGTTTGGATAGTAACATAGTAATGGCCCATTTCTTGAGCACCTACCGTGTGCCAGGCATTGCACAATGTGTTTTGCACTCATTGTCTGCTCTGAACCTCAGCGACAACCATGGGAGTGAATACTTTTATTTCCCCCATTTTACAGGGGAGGAAAGTGAGGCCCAGACAGGTGAACTCACCTACCCTGGGCCTTGCAGCGATGGGATTTGGATCTAGGCAGTCTGACTCAGGGCTTCCCTCGCCCTTTCCACCTTTGCCCCTGCAGCCCCCCGACCTGTCCCCAGGGCCCTGCACCCCTTGCTTCCTTCCAAGATGACCTGGATGTGGGTTCCAGTGAGGGCAGCAGCCCCAACCTGGTTCCACCAGAGGAGGCAGAGCCTCAGCCCCTGCCCCCGGAGCCCGGGACCTGCAGGCGCCAGCTGGACCACTTCCATGACTTTGCCCTGATTGATGCCCCCACATCGGAGGACGTGCCGCCAGAGAAGCAGCAGCAGGAGGCAGCCGTGCCCAGCTCCTGGCAGCGGTCTCCAAGGACAAAGAAGCAGGAGGAGGAGGCTTCGAACAGAGGTGCCGAGGAGTGGGAGCAGGAAGAGGAAGACTTGTACTATGGGCTTCCGGACAGCCCCGGGGATCCCCTCCCAGACAAGGAACTGGGCTTTGAGCCCGACACCCAGGGCTGAGATGGAATGCTCCCTGAGTACTAGCCTGGCACCACTGCTAACCCCGTGTAATCTCACGGGGCCTTGATTTCCCTATCTGCAAAATGGGTTTAGATGGAGGTTCATAGGAGACAGCGGACCTGAGAGCATTTTGAGAACTGCACAGAAATGCACAGGGAGGGGATGGTTATATCAATGGGCCATTGCTGTTCGGATTTTTTTTTTTTTTTTGTAAAGCTTTGAAGGTAAAATAGGATTCATTGAGAAGATTTGCAGCAGCCAGGGCCCTCAAGAGCCTTTTCTGCCTTTCTCGAAAGCTGCCCTCTGAACAGGAACCCTCCTTGGTGCTGCCCCCTGGGTCCCTGACTCTCTGTGAAGGCCTCTTAGGGTTCCCATTCCTGGAGAGTCTTTTAGTCCACCCAGTGGATGGAATGATCCGTCTTCACTCAGCTAGCATCTCTGGCCCGCATCCTTCCTGTGGCTCCTGCTGCTCTGGGATCCCAAACCTTCTATGACTGACCATTGCTGACCTCCCAACTTTCTCCCTGGTCAGCCCCACCCAACTCTACCCTGCTGCCCTGCCCTTGCCAAGCTGTCTCCTCCACCAGGATGCCCTTGGTCCCCTGTCTGCCTGGCAAATTCAGGCTCATCCTTCAAACCCCTGCATAGACATCCCTCCTCTGAAAGCTTTTCCTGATGTCACCGCCTCTGGTCCTGGCTCCTGTGTGCCACCTGTGGGTCTGGTCCTGCACGTTTATTGTGGAGTGTGGTGGTCTGCTCAAGGCCTGCTCCTTTGCTTTGCTCACCCCTGTATCTCCCGTGCACGGTCAGTGGTCACTGAGGGTGTACAGAAGTGACCAGAACCCAGGAGCCTTTCGCAGAGAATACCCGCTCCCCTGACTCTCAAACTCCTGACACCTAATCTGGTTCAGTGGCATTTACTGAGCATCTACTGTGCGCCAGACACTAAGCCGGGAACTTTAGGGGAAAGAAATGTGAACTCATGACAGTTCTTGCCCTCAAAGGGCTCACAATCCACTAAGCCTAGTGTCTTGTAAGTTAGGCACAGAGTGCAGAGCAGAAGCCTAGGAGGGGGCAGAGGAGTTAAAAGCTGACACACCAGAGGCAGTGGAGTGACCCCTACACAACTGTCTGGGGCCATCGAGCACAGGGACGCATAGCTCTGGCTGCCTGAGCAGCCCCTGAAGGTATCACCATGTGGCAGCATCACAGAGGAACGCTTTTCTCAGGCTGATCTCTGCACAGCCCCTCTGGGCCCCAGCACAGGCACGGTAGCACTACCTCACCCCAGGTCCCCACACTCAGAGCTTGAACCCTGGGCCCTCTGGAAGGGCTGACCTTCACCTGGGCTGGGCCTCTGGGTCGGGGTTGGAGTTGCAGCCGAAGGAAGGGCAAGCCCCTGGCACCCCCTCCCCCTTCTTTCTGGGTTATTGCTACCTCCCGTAGGAAAGCCTCTGCTGTAACAGGTGTTCCTGCTCCAGGCCTGAGTCGTGGAGTCATGGACAGGGTGAGGTGCAGCTTGGTCCTGGGCTCTGCTCCCTCGCACATGGGAGGGGTGACCTGCATCAGAACGAGCACCAGTGGGAAAGGCGCAAATAAAACGTTTTCAATGTTCAGAGCGGTCACCTTCACTCACCTGCAAATTCTTTTATGTAAAGCCACCCGTCCCCTTCCGGGCAGGATAAATGAGGCTTCACTGTGGGCACTCTCTGGAACGTGTATGTGAACACAGCTGTGTGGCCGTGTGGGACAGCTGTGTGGATGGAGCCTCAGGAGGGGTCCTCACCCTGAATCACCCTGTAGGGCACCCTCAGACTTCAGCAGAAAGCCAGGAGCCTCTAGCTGCCAGGCCCGCCAGCCCTAAGAGATGCTAACCCTGTCCCAGGGAGGGCTCTGGTGGCTGGGGCAGGGACAGTGTTGGCCAGGCCAGGCTTTGGCTCCCATCTGGCTCCTCCACAATCTTTCTGCTTGGTTGCGAAACCACACGCATAGCCTGTCTAGGACAGTCCTGGTTTATGCCACTGTCCCCACCTAGTTAGTAGTGTGTCCTTTTACCCTCAAAAGTGTTCCATTTGGATGACAAATTACATGTTCACTCTACTCTGTGACCTTGGGCACGTACCTCAGTTTCCTCTCCCTTTAGAGGGAGATGGTGGATTCCGGTCTTTGCCTCTCACAGGGTTAGGTGGGGGGCAGGGGTGGGATTTGATGGAATCTATCTGCTGGTGCCCTGCCCATGAGGACCACCAGGAGCTCACCTGTAGTGACTAGTTGGGTTTGTTACTCATCGCAGTGAGGGAGAAACCCCATGGGATCGGTGTCTCTGTAAGAGGGCGGAGAAAGGACTATTATGGGATTTAGGCTTGTATAATGTGATTGGGGGAGGGTCTGTGGGAGCGGGGCTCAGCTGCAAATTAGATGCTGTCGAGAAGCAGGGCTAATTCCATGATGGCACATCTTAATCAATCCTATATAGGAGACCAAGCTAAGGATGCAATTGGCAAAGAAGCAGCAGTCATGCTCTAGCCAGGAGAGGGTTATTTGGTCACTGATGTCATTAGGACAATGGTCATGTTTGCTCAGCCATGGCGATAGAGTTGTCTGGATTGGTCTTGACCCATCACGGTCACAGGGTGCCTTGTCTGAAGCTGACATCCTATGAAACTGTTCATATCCATCAGAAGAACGCCAGGGCCCAGCTGTGAGGGCCGGGCTAGCTCCCAGCCATCAGGCTGTTCCTCTGGAGGCTGCTGGTGACTGTGGGGAGGTTGGGGTGGGAGCAGAATGTGCTGTGGATTTCATCTGAAGAGTCTGCCACTTTGTAAAAGTTTGAAGCACAGAGGAGCAAGGGGCTCTTCTGTTTAGCTCTGACCATCCCGAGCTCTGAGATTTACCACCACCGTTGTGCTCTGTTCCCTTGACCTCTGAGATGGCGTCTTGTTGGCTGATTAACTGGGACAGGTCCCCAGGGGATGGATGCCGTGCTGAAAGGGCCTGGTGGAATGGCCTTGGCAAACCCTGGGACTCCAGCTCTCCGCCCCAGGCTCCAGACTGGTGTACCATGGCGGAAATACCTGCTCTGTCTACCCTCCCATCAGGCCAGAGGGGCTTTTGGAAGTTTCCACTCTCTGGGGAGGGAAGGCCCCTGCCCTTTACTGGGAAAGAGTGATCCTGGGGGCAGTGAGCGCCAGCTCTGTGATTGCTTGCTGTGACCTTGGCATGTGGCGACCCTCCCTGAACTTCTGTCCTTGTTCTCTGTATGATTAGATGAACAAGATTCCACTTCTACTCCTGGTCCTTAAGCACAGTGCCAGGTTCCCTCACAGAGTACCTCACTGGTCCTTGCAACAGCCCTAGGGGACAGACCTGTTGACTCCACATTGCAAATATCCACTCTAAATCCCAGACCCTGGAGTCAGGAAAACTTGGGTTTGTACTCAGCATCTTCCAGTTCCTTGCTGTGTAAGCTTAGACAAGGCACTGTCCCTCTCTGAGCCTCCACAGCCACATTTATGCAGTGGGGAGGATACCTGCCTCTCAGGATGTCATGAAGAACTAATGGGTATGATGCTTCGGACACATCGTAGGTGATTGAACAGTGTCAGTATGCTTCCTTCCCGCTCAGGGTCCTGGTTCCTCATCTGCACAGTGGGGATTAACTCTGTCCCGCTTATAAATGGCACAGTAGGTGAGTGGATTCACCGGGGAGAAGATGCATGTGAGAGCTTGCTGCAAAGGGTACAGAACATCTACCATGTGCCAGGCCCTGAGGGGCAGGGGAGCTGACAGCAAGTGACAGGGAGCTAAGGCAAGTCTAAAATCCTTCCTAAGGGACGGGCAGGGGAGCAATGTGCTGAGTGGCAGCGTCCCAGGAGCAAACAGGAGGAACAGGAGGAGCAGGACTGCTTGCACCTAGCCAGACAAGGAGCAAAGTTACTGAGCATCTGCAAAGTATCAGGTGCTCTGCCGGTATCAACTCCCTGAACCCACCCCTCGCACCAGCACTGAGAGGTGCGCGTTCCAGGCTCCGGGGATGGGATTCTGGCGTGGGGCCTCGAGCCCGCGCTCATTCTGCAGTGCTGCCGGTCCGCACATGTGACCAGACTTGTAATCACCCCCTGTGCTGTGCTCACCTGATCTCATTTTACCGTCAAAACCTGCAAGGTTGGTGTGCGACCCCATGTTACAGAGGAGGAAACGGAGGCTCTGAGAGGTTGAGTAGTTTGCCCATCCTCCCAGAAAAGGACTAAATGGTAGAGAGGAGGTATAGCTGTAGGGCCTTCCGCTCCCGGCAGGAATCATCTAGTAGTCACATGTCATTCTGACCCTGGTGAGGATGCGAGAATTATGCACCTTAATCAATTGAGGCAGCAAGGACGCGCTGAACATTCACCTGTGTCTTTCCCTTTGCTGGTGCTCAGGGCAGACACACCCCTGCTCCTACACCTTCCATGCCTCCCTACTGCCCGCAGGATGAGGCCAGATTCCTCAGCCTGACGTTTGAGGCCTTTTTCAGCCAATTTGTCTCCCACTTCCTACGGCACTGGAAACCTACTCTCCACGCCATCTGCCTGTGCTCAGGCTGCTCCCTCTGCCTAATGCCCCTCCTTCCCTTCTCTACCATCCCTCAAGGCTCAAATTCCACCTGTTCCCTGGAGCCTGAACTGGCCCTGCTCTCCCTCCTGGGGCAGAACCCATCCCCATCCCCATCCCCATCCCCATCTCTCCTCTGCATCCTTCCCAAAGGATGTGCACCGCTCAGGTCCCAGCGTCCCTTACGTGAGTAGCTGTGTGCGTGTCAGGCTCCTCACCCAGACTGGGATGTCCTTCAAGGAAAGGGGCTTCTGCCCACTCATGTTTCTATCCCTGGGACTTAGTGAAAGCAAGTGGCAGTAGTGCCGATAGAACAGGATGGAACTGAAACTGAATTGAACTGAACCCTGTGGGTGCCCTGAAGGCTCGGGGCCCACTTGCACAGACCACATAGCACAGGGATGAGGGGCTCTGGCTTTGGCGTAACCAGCTCTAGGTTTGAGACTGGACTTCCCCTTGGCAGGCTGTGTTACTTTGACCAAGAGTCTTACCTTCTCTGGTCCTTAATTTTTTTTATCAATAAAATGAGGTTTATAATATATACCTAATAGCTTATGAAGACTGGATGAGACCATGCATCTCAAATGCTCAGGAGATGCCTGGTGAGCCCTCAGTAGTTGGTAGAAGTCATGGTCCCAGAGAAACGTGAAAACCTGAGGCTCTGTGAGGAGCGGTGAACCTCGCAAGGTCCCTAGTGTGGCTGTGAGGGGCTGGGACGTCCCCTTGGTGGCCCTCCTGTCCTCCCTCACTCCTGCCCAATCCCCCAGCCACAGTGCAGAAGGCCCCACCTCTCCCTCAGGGCTTCAAGGACAGACCCTGTGTTCCTGGCCCAGGCATGTCCCTCAGCTCCCCAGGACAGTCATCCTCACCCTGAGATTAGGCCCCCAGGCCTTCTCCGCTGACTGCCCTGCCAAGCAGGTTCTCAGCCAGTGACCAGATGGCCGGTGACCAGATGACTGGGAGGACGGGCTTGCTGGGGCCTGGGCCCCGGGAGGATGGGGCAGCTACGGGGTCTGTAGGTGGGGCTGACCGTTGGGCAGCACCTGTATTGGCTATAAACATGTTTACAGCACTGTCTCCTCCCACAACAAACCTGGGATTATCCCTGTGAAGGTGACCCTGAGGGAAAGCAGAGGGGAGAAGGGAAAACACCAGCAGAGCACGAAAGGGAGACCACAGCAAGGGACGGTGCTGAGCCTCCACTCAGCAAGCGTTCCCAGGGTCACCGCTGAACTGGCCGGGGACCCGGCTGTCAGGACAGCAGCCAGCATTCTTCTGTGTGCCCGGCGGCGCCCTCCTTGGCCACGCACACGTGCTGGTCCGTCTGATCTTCACCTGGGAGGTAGCACTGTCAGGGAAGAGTCCGAGGAACTGGACAAGGACCACTTAAGGGCAGCGGGGTTATTTTTCTGGGATAGGAGGAGCCTAGACCATCAGGATGGTTTATACCAATGTTCACTCTGGTGAGGATTCTGGGTACCAGCTCTGACACCCCACCTTGCCCTTTAGAATGGGGTAGACCAGTCTGGAGCATCCTGACGTCCTCGGTGACACCAGTTTTCCTACCTCTCTTCCTTTCCTGCCTCCTCCTTCCTTCTGCCCAGTTCACCCTCTGTTATGATGCTCAATCCATCTGACTGAGCCTCGATTTTCCCCAGCGAAATAGTAGGGTGCTGGTCAGTGCTGCCCCACCTCTTCCCAGGGAACACTTTAATCTTCCCTGCCTGGTTGGGGGAGTAATTCAGACCCCACCCCTTATTCCCTGTAGGATCTTCCCTGGCCTCAGTTTCCTCACCCTATAACGGGACAGCAGCCCAGCTTGGCTGCCTCATGTGGCCAATGCGAGGCCTGGGAAGGGGGGTTAAGACGGTTATTGCTGGGCTGCGCTTCAGGGCTTCAGGCCCTCCTCCCAGGCTCAGATGGCTGCCTTCCCTGCATCATTAACACCCAGACCAAGAGGTGATGAAAATATTTTGGCCTGGGGGTGAGGGCTAGTGGCCAGGAAGCTGCCAACGGCACATTCCTCCTGCCACCTGCCCTGGTTCCTAGGGCTGCTGCGGATTCTTTCCTTTCATCCCAGATCTCAGGGTACTTGATGCAAATTGGGTGCACACCCTTGGGCCCTTTGGATCCAAACTGCCAGTCCAAGATACAGTTGTGTGATGGTGTGGAGTGGGGGCTGCCATCCCACCATTTCCAGCCCCTGTCCGCCCTCTCCCTCCATGCATGCCCAATGTGATGAAGCGCTCCCCTCTGTCTGTGCTATGAGAACGTAAAGCATTTTCAGATCTGTCATCTCATTTGGCCTCACACCTCCCTGGGGAGTTTGGAATTACTGTTGCCATTTCACTGATGAATCAGCTGGGGCTTGGAGGGGGGCAGTGACTTGCCCAGGGTCACTCCATGGGTTTAGTGGCAGAGCTGGGTTTAGAATGGTGCCTTGGATCCCAGCCCCAGGTCCTGCCCCGTCTGCTGCCTAGGCCTATCCTGGGAATACTGCCTGGAGGAAGCAACTCTGAGGTGGGTCTTGAAGGATGTGTACGAGTTATCAGGTGAAGAATGCTGGGAAAGGCATTCCAGAAGGGAACAGCATGCACAGAGGCATAGACCCAACTGGTGGCTGCAGAGTGGAGCTGGGCAATCTGGACCACTCTTCTTTGTTTTCTTTTTTTGAGGGGGAATTAGGTTTATCAATTTTTATTTAACAGAGGTACTGGGGATTGAACCCAGGACCTCGTGCATGCTAAACATGAGCTCTACCACCGAGCTATACCCTCCCCCTGGACCACTCTAAGCAATGCTACATTTTCAAGGAGTAAATGTATGGCCCCCACACTTTGGGCTGCCTCAGAATCTCCTGGGGAGCTCAGGAAATGCAGATTTCTGGCCAGGTTCCTAGAGATTCCAGGTCAGTCTAAGGAATCTGCACTTCTCACAGAATTGTTCCCCGACCCCACCCCACAGCTCTGATGCTGGTCCCTGGGCCACTGTTAGAGCTGACCCTCTCAGACCCCCACCACCACCACTTAAAAGGGCGGCTCTCCCCTCCCCTATCCCTTTTCACTTTTCTCCATGGCTTGTGTCACCACCGCACAACCTGCACATTTGACTTAGTGGCTTCTTAGGTTTTCCTCTATGAGAGTGAGGGCAACATGAGGGCAGGAGTCTTGTCTATCTTGTTCCCTTGTAACCCGGCGTCTAGAACAGTATCCAGCACATGTGAAGTGGCAGAGGGGCCTTGTTCTGTTCTGTTTATTCATTCATTTATTTCCAGGGAGGGAGAGATCTGAGCATGTTCGGAGGCTGGCATGGGGGACAGCAAGCCTTGGTGTGACCAAGATGGAGACAGAATGCCAGGGCGCAGTTCCTGGAAGGAGGCTGGGGGAAAGGACAGGCCCCTTGACACCTCCTCCCTTTAAAGGACATTTCCTCCTTTTAGGCCTGCAGGGAGAGAGCTGGTGCCTGATGGAGAAGTGGTGGAGGAGGTGGCTGTCACTGGCTTCCATTTTATCCATGAAGTGGCGGGAAGAGGGGGAGGGGGCAGGGAAGGCTAATGGAGCATGTGAGCCTGGAGTAGCTCCTGAGGGGGCCCTATGGGAGCAAGTGAAAACATTATTGAGGTTGGAGCTCTAGTCACGACCCTCTTTTGACCAGAACCTCCCAGGACTCCTCCACCCACAGGAAAAGGGCTATAACTTTCCCTGGCTTTAAGAGATGTTAAAAACTAGCGGTCTCCAGCTGGGCCATGCATCGCTCGCAGACATGTCACCCCATTACAACTGGACCACAAATCCTGAGCTGTCTCCTCCAGGAAGCCTGCCTGGATCTGGGGTCCATCAACTGGCTCCTACAAAACCTAACCTCTCTCTCCCTTGTGTGACTTGTCTCCTCCTGCCTCTCATCATAGAAGGCTGAGCTCTTACTTGCCTCGCTGTGGGCTCCCCAACGGCAGGGCAGGGTCTGGTTCCTCTTAGGGGCTGGGGCAGGCCACCAGCAATTCCCAGGCTCTGCCTGCCCTGGCAGTTAGGCTATGGGCTCTCAAGCCAGGTGCCGGATGCCCCCTGCTGGCCTAGCTGGGCACAGCTACTGCTCGCCAGGGGCCAGAAACTTTTGGGAGACCCCTCTTTCCCTGGGCCAAGTCCCTCCCTAGTTCCTTCCTCCTTTCTTGAAACCCTTTACAGTGCCCTCAAAATCCTGGCCCATCACCAGCAACTGCCTTGTCCTCAAACACCTGTCAGACACTCCTTCCTCCTCCTGCTCTGTCAAAAATCCCCCTGACCCCAAGACATTGCTTCCTGATTTCCTCTCCTTTACCTAGAGCCTGAGGAGGGGTAGGGCCTCCTTGCTCCTCACTGCCTCTTCCAGCTCACGGTTGTGTCCTCTAAACACCTGGCCCTTCGAAGCTCCATCATGAGATTACGCCCTTTATTACTGAAGACTGGGCTCAAGGTCACATTCTCCTGCGGGGGCGATTCCAGCATGCCCCGGGCTCTCCCTTCCCCCATCTCCAGAGACCTCGCCTCCACTTTCTCTCAGCCACCCACTCCCACTGTTATACTCTGGACCTTGTCTCCACCTGTAGTTATATCTCCCCCAGCATCTCAACTCCAAACGTCCCACCTTCTGACCACCATGTTCCCTTTTCCAGCCCACTCCCAGCTCCCACTTTCTTCGCTGACCCCGGCCGCCTGTTCGTGCACACGCGTCTCACCTGTGGCTCTCACTCACCCTCTCCCGTGTCTCACCTCGCCACAGCTGAGGCTTCCCAGTCCAGTTTTATATCTGCTCACACCCTTGCCCCACTATTTATCATACTCACAGGGCAAAAACCCAACCCTGCTTAAACCCAACCATCCACCAACTCAGCTCCCGCACCCAGGCTGCTGAACCCAGCAAGAGGGAAACAGACACGCTTTCGGGTTTCACTCGGTTACCAACCATAGACCGCCAGTGGGCCCTTGAGGCTGTTCTACAAACCCACATGTGTTCTGAGCCATCACTTTCCCCAACTTATTTTAGCTTTTGTTTTAATTAAAAATATAACAGTTCTACTTTGCAGGTAATATTCTAAGTTATGAATATCAATTTAGTAATAATCACAGAATTCTGTGAGGCAGGTTCTATAACTACTTGCATTTTACAGATAAGGAAACAGAAGCATGGGTCGGGGGTGGTACGGAGTGACCTACCTCGCAAGCCCACACCCTCCACACGCCAAGGGACGCTGCCTTGAACTACATCATCCCTTCTCTTTTTTCCTGACCCTTCTGAACCTTCTCGGCATCCTTCCTTCCAGATAATGCCATGCCTCCCAACTCCATGAGAAAACAGATGCAGTAAAGAGACACCCCCATCATCTCCCACTCCACCTCTACCCAGCTGCTCGCACCTCTGCCCGCTTCTCCACCTCCCCACCTATTAGGATCAAGTGTCTGAGCCCCTGTCCCCACTGTGTGCCAGAAAACAGCCCTTCTCACCCACCAAAGAAATTCTCCCCGTCCCACGTTGCCAGCCTCCCTTGTCTGTATCATCCCCATCAGCCCATACACCTGCCCCTGTAGTTCCCATCCAGGGAAAATACCTTTCTTGACCTCATATTCCCTCCAGCCACAACCCATGTTCCTGCTCCTTTTATAGAAAAATTCCTTAAAGGAGGCATCTGTACTCTCTGGCCATCTTCAGTTCCTCTTCCTGCAGTCTCTCTAGAAGCTTCTTCAATCTGGCCATTCTGCGGCTAAATCAGATCATCGGATCCCATCACTGGATCTGCTAAATCAGTTTTCCGGCCTCATCTTACTTGACCCACGGGCTGCATTTGACCCAGGTGGTCACTTCCTCCTCTTGGATGCACTCCCTTAGTGATCTCTGAGTTGGTGGCTTTGGATATTATTGACATGCTGACAACTTCCAGCCCAGCTCTCCCTGAGCTCAGATCACGTGTCCTGCTGCTGCTGTGGTGCCTTGGTCATCTGCTGAATGGTCCAGACAGGGGCAACTAGAACCCTGAGGTTGCCCTGCTAAGCCTCTCCCCCTGGACTTCCCAGCTCCCTAAATGATAACCCCATCCTTCCAGTAGGCCCAGCCAAAACTGGGAATCTCCACTCTTCTCTTCCTCCCACACTTAACATCTAAATTGTCAGCAAATGCAACAGCCTCTACCCTCAAAATACACCCAGAATCCACCTACTCTCACTGCCTCTTTGCTACCCCTGGTCCAAGCCACCACCAGTGGCTCACAGTCTCCTGGCTGGTTTCTCTGCTTCTACCCTAGCCCCTACCATCTGTCTTCTAACCAGTCAGAGCAATCATTCAACCAACCAGGGCATTTCACTACTCTATCAAAACCGCCCATAGCTCCACCCTCCAAGAGAAAAGCCAGAGACCCTACTGGGTCTGCACCCCAGCCCTGCAGTTACCAGGCTGCCTCCCAGTCCCCTCTGTGCCACTCCCGCCCATCGCTGGGCTCATGCACCTGCGGTTCCCTCTGTCTGGGGTGCCCTTCCCCCAACCCGTGTCCACGTGGCTGATTCCCTCAGCTCCTCCCGTGTTCCTTCTCACTAAGGTCTTCTCTGATGCCCTATTTAAAGCACAGCTCTCCCTTCCATTACATTTTATCCCCTTCCCTTTTCATTTGTTTCCACAGCAAGGATCGCCTTGTCAACACTGCATATTCGACTCATTTATGATGTGTTTCACTCTCCGAGAGTGAGGGTTGCTTGGGGACAGGACGGGAGAGCAGAGATTTTGTCTCTTATTTACTGCTGTAACCCAGCATCTAAAACAGCACTCAGCACATAGTAGGTGTTTGGTAATTAATTAAATCAATCGTTAAATATACATATCAGGCTCTGGCCTGGTGCTTGGGACCCCAAGGTGATTCAGACTAAGAAGGACCGCGATGACAGTGTCCTTGCCTAGGCCAAGTTCACAGTCCCATGGGGGAGACAGACACAGTATGTGACAGTTGGGTTTGCAGGTAGCCATTTATATTTGTCACTTTGTGATGCCACCCTTACTGGACTTGGCAGGAAATGCATTCAAGCAGACAGCAGCAGCCCCACCTCCCCCTTACACCTCCCACCCACACCTCCTGGGACTCCTCAAGTTGCTGGGCTAGGAGATGCTCAGCTGCTCTGGGAAGCACCCTGGGCTCCACGATGCAGCCAGGTGGACTCAGCCCCACCTCCCAGATTCCCAGGCCATCCTGGAGTTTAGGAAGCAGCTGGAAAGGGTCCACTTTGACAAGTAACTGTGTGGTGTCGACAAAGAGCTCCCCCTCTTTGGCCTCAATGTCATCTTTTAAACAGAGATAATGGTCCCAGCTCAGCATGCCCCACCAGGCTGGGACAAGTGAGACAATGAATGTGAAAATGCTCTGTAGATGGGAGACCGTGGGCAAAGGTGGGCGTTCTAAGTGGCATTAGGATAGGCAGTGGGGCAGTGAGAGTAGGTGGATTCTGGGTGTATTTTGAGGGTGGAGGCTGTTGCATTTGCTGACAATTTAGATGTTAAGTGTGGGAGGAAGAGAAGAGTGGAGATTCCCAGTTTTGGCTGGGCCTACTGGAAGGATGGGGTTATCATTTAGGGAGCTGGGAAGTCCAGGGGGAGAGGCTTAGCAGGGCAACCTCAGGGTTCTAGTTGCCCCTGTCTGGACCATTCAGCAGATGACCAAGGCACCACAGCAGCAGCAGGACACGTGATCTGAGCTCAGGGAGAGCTGGGCTGGAAGTTGTCAGCATGTCAATAATATCCAAAGCCACCAACTCAGAGATCACTAAGGGAGTGCATCCAAGAGGAGGAAGTGACCACCTGGGTCAAATGCAGCCCGTGGGTCAAGTAAGATGAGGCCGGAAAACTGATTTAGCAGATCCAGTGATGGGATCCGATGATCTGATTTAGCCGCAGAATGGCCAGATTGAAGAAGCTTCTAGAGAGACTGCAGGAAGAGGAACTGAAGATGGCCAGAGAGTACAGATGCCTCCTTTAAGGAATTTTTCTATAAAAGGAGCAGGAACATGGGTTGTGGCTGGAGGGAATATGAGGTCAAGAAAGGTATTTTCCCTGGATGGGAACTACAGGGGCAGGTGTATGGGCTGATGGGGATGATACAGACAAGGGAGGCTGGCAACGTGGGACGGGGAGAATTTCTTTGGTGGGTGAGAAGGGCTGTTTTCTGGCACACAGTGGGGACAGGGGCTCAGACACTTGATCCTAATAGGTGGGGAGGTGGAGAAGCGGGCAGAGGTGCGAGCAGCTGGGTAGAGGTGGAGTGGGAGATGATGGGGGTGTCTCTTTACTGCATCTGTTTTCTCATGGAGTTGGGAGGCATGGCATTATCTGGAAGGAAGGATGCGGAGACGGTTCAGAAGGGTTCCGCAGCTCTTCACCAGACGCTGGTCCAGTTCCGTTCTTGGACATGGTGTGTAAAAAGAATCCGCAGACTGAACCATCTGGAACACCGAATTTGTGCTACAGTGGAATTCCTGACTGTACACATATGACATCTTTGCAGATTAAAACCAGAAATATTTGTCGAATAAGTCCCTTGAAATGTGTGATTAGTGCTGGCTGGAAATCAAAAGCAACAGGATCTTCAAGACTTGGCTAGTTGGTGAGGTGGGTGTGCCGGGTACATGAGAGGCAGTGGCTGGAGAGGGGTCGAGGCTGCGTGTAGAATGATGCCAAGCCTGGACCCGCGAATAGATCTGGGTGCGGGGTGTGGCATCTAGGAGTCGGCGTCACGGGGGGAGGGGTGGTGGGAGGCGAGGAGGAGGACCTGAATGGGGTGGTTTAACGTCGTTTGGGGCGGGAGAGGCGAGAGGGTTGCCTGGCCAGTGGCAAGACAGAGCCCAGGAACTTTGCGGATGTGTCTGTCATCGCACGCAGGGCTCAGGGTGAGGGGCGGAGAGAAGGCATCTACAGGGCACGCCGGGACAGCTTTCCAGCCCAGTTAGCGTTTGGGATTTTTTTCCTCCCTCTGAGGGTAATCTGACGTGGTTTGGGAAGGGCGAGGCTGAAACTCGATCCATCAATTCTGGGGGGTGGGGGGAGCCAGTTAATGTTTAATCAGGTAGGATCATCCGATGGGGCTCGAGTGGCGTGATCTCCCGGGCCCCGGGCGTCGCGCACCCACACCCCAGCAGGTTTCAGCCTCGGCGTTGAGGCGCTCTCGGCTGCAGGCGGACTCAGGCTTAGCTCGGGTCCGAGCCCGGGGGGGGCGAGCCAGACAGTGAGAACTCTCGGGTCCCGTAAGCGTGGCCACGGCGCGGAGCCCCGAACCCAGAGCCCCAAGGACGGGCCGCGCGGGTGTCCCTGTTGGGACCCCAGGTCCCGGCGCGCGCCTAGAGCTCCCCACAGCGAGGCACAGTGGCGGCCGGCCTTGGCCAGCGCGCTGCCCCCGGGTCTCCCCGCCGAGCGCAAACCTTTCCTCTCCCCGCGATGGGCGCGGACAGCTCCTGGCGGCCATGGTGGCCCCCGCTGCTGCTGCTGCTGCTACTGCTCTTGGGCCCTGGAGGCTCGGGCGTACAGGAGGACGAGGACGGCGACTACGAGGAAATGGTGCTCGCCTTCAGGTCGGAGGAGGACGGCCTGACTGACACGACCCAGCACGTGGCCACCGCCAGTTTCCATCGCTGCGCCAAGGTGCGGGCGCCAGGGGCGAACCCGCGTGGGGGCCCCAGCGGTGGCTGATTCCTCTCCGGCCTCAGTTCTCCCCAGTAAGGGAGAGTCTAGAGAGAAGGTTTCCAGTGCCTTCTGCTCATCCCAGGACGGGCTTGGCGCAGATCTTGAGGACGGCAGGCACTGCGGCAGGGGACCGAGTACAGTAGTTCTTTGGGGTGCGCTGTGCTGGGGAAGGCGCACAGGGGTGGGAGACTGGAAGACGTCAGGTAGGGCGAGCAGAGCACCTCCAGGACAGCCTGCGCATATCCCAGACATGCCGCACCACCGAGGCTCTGGTGGGGAAAGGTGCTAAAGCCTGGACCCCGCTTAGAACCCCCCCCCCCAACCCCTGCACAGAGGAAACAGACTTGCTATTATTATGCATCCTGAAGTGGATGGGGGAAATCTGGGCAGTGTAGTTGTATTGTGGGGAGTGTGCGGGGTGGGGAGTGGGAGTGGGGATGGTCATGGGGATCTTGGGGAAGGACAGCACTGCCGTGGCAGGGGTGGAGTGGGAGGGAAGGCGAATAATGGGACTGGAGGCAATTTCTACAGGCCACAAAACTAGTATTGCATCCTTTTCAGCTGAAGAAAAGAACAGAACTAAAGGCAAAGGGGCGGAGTTATTCTCAAGGCCCTTTATGGTCCTTGGGGTCCTCAGGCAAGGAAGGGCTTTGTGGATGCTCATGAGCAGGAGGTGGGCGCACCTGGTAGCTGGGACAAGGAGGCTGAGCCCTTCAGCCCACGCGCAGGTCCTGCCGGCATAGGCGGGGGTGGGCAGGGCGAGTTTCCTGAAGATTGATGCCAGCACCTGGCTCTAGGGTTATGGGAGCTTCTGCCCAGGGGGACCGCTGGTCCCTCCAATTATAACCTTCCCAGGACTCGACTGAGGTCCCAATACAGGACTTGGAGTCAGCCCTGGGGTTGAATCCTGGCTCCATCACCCACTAGCTCTGTGATGCTTGGCTCGTCACTTAACCTCTGAGCCTCCATTTCCTTATCTTCAAAAGGGAGGTGACAGTTCTTCCCTAGGGTCTGTTGTGACATTTCAGTGCTGGGCAGATGGAGGAATGAAGGGGAAAGGGCTCTATTGCTCACATGCATGACCTCACCGGGATGTGAGCCAGTGCAGAGAACACTGTAGTTATTTCCCTGGCTGCTGTGTGACCTCCCGGTGACATCCTCTTTACTCCAAACTGCAGCTCCTGGAGCAGAGGGAAAGTTCTAGGCTAATAGACACCAGGCCTGCACTTCTGCCCCAGCCCCTCTGCCTAAGTGTGCTAGGGTGGGGAGGGATGTCAGGCCCTTAGTGTTACCTGTGCCTGGTGTCAGTGGTAGTGGGGAGAGACCTCTCTTCTTCGGTCTGGGTTTCACAAAAGAGTGACATTTACTTAGCTCAAATCACCCTCTTTCTTGTTCCCTGAGCCTTTCACCTTCTAGAAGGATGTTGCTGGGTTGTGGCAAGGATGAGAAAGGGTGTTTCAAGTCACCACTGTCCCCAAGTAACTATTCTAGGAGTAGTGAGTACTCCATCTTGATAGGTAAGCAGTGACTGGACAACCACCTGAACCAAATGCTTGAGAGGGGAGAAGGGTGGCTCAGTGGTAGAGCACATGCTTAGCATACATGAGGTCTTGGGTTCAATGCCCCATACCTCCATCAAAATTAGTAAACACATAAATAAACCTAATTACCTCCCCAAAATAAATAAATTAATTAAAAAAGACACTGAGGGTATTTCTTCCCTGGTGGAAGTTTGAAACAGACCCTCCAGAAGTTCATTGATTCAATGGATATTTTGTGGGGATTGAATTTAGAATGAACATTTTTTTGGCAGGCAGATAAAGATTTAGACCAGTCCTTTTATTTTATTCATGAGAAGCCCAGAGAGGGGGGGTCCACCCTCCTGATGCATTAGAACTAGTCTTCCAGGAAAAGTCTCCTTCCACTGCACAGAGTGCTCTCCCAATTCATTAGAGTTTCATTTAGTGGAGGGCATTTTAGATGGGCCTTTGAAACATAAATAGGAGTCTAACAAATGAAGGGAACAGGGGAATTTTATTCTAGGGGGAGGGGGTAGCATGAACAAAAGCGCAGACCTGGGAAAGCCAGAGATGGAGAATGGGAAGCACATGTCCACAGTCCCTTATCCACCTTCTGAAATGTAAAACTGCTCCCCAAACCAAAAGGCTTTTTGTAATTTATTTTGTGGTAACCTGACCTGAACTGACATGAGGTTGTTTATAATTTATCCCACTGATATATTCACATTCATATTTATATTAACAGATTTTTTGCTGCATAGATTATAATATGCTGGTCCAGATCCCTCTGAGCGCCCTGACTGCCTATTACTACCTTTCTAAAATCCAAATAAGTTACAAATATTGAAACCCATTTGGCCCTAAGACTTTGGATAAAGGATTGCAGACTCTGTGCTCCTCTCTCTGGTGCGCATACAGAGATGTAGGAGATTAGGCTACAGAGGTAGGTTAGAGAGGGGACCAAGGAGAAGCATGGAGTTTGGACTTTGTCAGGTTATGGGGAGCCACTGAAGGTTCTTGAGCTCAGGTGTATCTGTTTGAGAGCAGCAGACACAGATAAAAGCTAACTAAGAGCAAAAAATCTGCTCTGGCAGACCACGACTTGAGTCTTTTCTCCCACTTGAAAAGTGTTGCCTTTGCTCACTCAATCATCCCTTCTGTTTGCTAGATGCTTTACGCAACCACCTTTCCTAGCCTTCCCAGCAGGCCTGTGCCATAGGTATTACCCCGACAACATAGAGTTGATGTCTGAGTCTCAGAGAGGTTGAGTGACTCGCCCGTGGCCACACAACCAGGAAATATTGAGGCTGGGATTCAGTCCACATTTTTGGTCTGCCTCCAGAGGGGGCCATGGAGGTACTAGAACGGGGAGAAAGTGATTTTTCTTTTCTTTTCTTTTCTTTTCTTTTCTTTTCTTTTCTTTTCTTTTCTTTTCTTTTCTTTCCTTTCCTTTCCTTTCCTTTCCTTTCCTTTCCTTTCCTTTCCTTTCCTTTCCTTTCCTTTTTTCTTTTCTTTTCTTTTCTTTTTTCTTTTCTTTCCTTTCCTTTCTTTTCTTTCTTTCTTTCTTTCTTTCTTTCTTTCTTTCTTTCTTTCTTTCTTTCTTTCTTTCTTTCTTTCTTTCTTTCTTTCTTTCTTTCTTTCTTCTTTCTTTCTTTCTTTCTTCTTTCTTTCTTTCTTTCTCCCTCCCTCCCTTCTTTTCTCCCTCCCTCCCTTCTTTTCTCCCTCCCTGTCTGTCTTTCTTTCTCCCTCCCTCCCTGTCTTTCTTTCTTTCTTTCTTTCTTTCTTTCTTTCTTTCTTTCTTTCTTTCTTTCTTTCTTTCTTTCTTTCTTTCTTCCTTCCTTCCTTCCTTCCTTTCTTTCTTTCTTTCTTTCTTTCTTTCTTTCTTTCTTTCTTTCTTTCTTTCTTTCTTTCTTTTTCTTTTCTTTCTTTCTTTTTTAAAGAAAGTGATTGTTTCTAATTGGGGTATGGGGGAGAAGGGTGTAACTAGGAAGGCCTCCAGGAGGAGGTGGACTTCTGGCAGGGCCTCCAAGGGTGTCCAGGCCTCAATTAGGCCCACAGACAACCAGGTGCAGGTGCAGAGGAGAACCTCTGTTGACTGTGGCAGTTCCATTTTTTGCCTGACTGCCAAGTTTGAAAGTGTGTATAAATTAATACTAGTAGTTGGCCTCTGTGTGGTGTTAGGGGTCCTAATTTGGTAACTTCTGTTTATACCTCTATACTCGATGGAGTTTCTTTTGTTGTAATTCTAACTTGTAAACAGAGGTGGGCGAGGCACACATAACATTACTATTCTTTTTTTAACGTCATCATGTCACTCCTTGCTTGGGGCCAGGACGCCTGGAGGTTGCCAGGCACCTACATGGTGGTGCTGAAGGAGACCCACCGCTCGCAGACCGAGCACACTGCCCGCCGCCTGCAGGCCCGGGCTGCCCGCCGGGGCTACCTCACCAGGATCCTGCACGTCTTCCATGACCTCCTCCCTGGCTTCCTGGTGAAGATGAGTGGCGACCTGCTGGAGCTGGTGAGCTCCCTCTCTGGTCAGGGTACTTCCTGCCAGGGCTGGGCCACCACATACGTATGGGGGACAGTCCTTGGTGTGCTGACAATCAGGAGGCAGCAAACATCCATTAAGCACTTACTGAGAGCCCAGCACAGTGGCTCCTGGCCTTCAGTACAGAATGCCCTGTAAGCTTGGCCAGTCCTCAGCGGTACTTCCATCTTCACTTGGAAGATGAGGAGACCAAGGTTCAGAAGGGACCACCCAGACATCTAGGGGCAGAGCTGGCTTCAAACCCAGTGGTGTGTCTGCTAGCTGTCTTCATGCTGATGAACTTGCTGCCTGTGGAAACCCTATAGGGACAAGGCCCCATGACATTAGTTGGGCCTGAGTCATTTTATAAAAGCCTGTCTCAAGGATCCAAAATTCCTTTGAAGCTGATGCTATTCAGAAGGTTTCTCCTGTAGGTCAGGGAGGCTCTTCTCCCTCCAGCCTGGCCGTGATGTCACGTCTCTGGTGGAGGAGCCTTGAAAGCATGGGTAGTTGGGAACAGCTGGCCTCCCTTCTCCTCATCCTGGTCCTAGTGCTTTAAATGAAAATCCTTTCTTGGCAAGTCTCCCTGCTGAAGAGAAGGGGGCTCCACTTGAAGCGAGTGATGGATGTAAGATTTGTGGCCTTAATTTAAAGGCAGAGGAGAGTCCTGAAAATGCATCTTTAAAAAAAAAGTCTTGCTTGTTTTAGCCTCTGTCCCCTTCTCTCCAACCCACCCCTCTCCCCTGTCCTCCTAACTTGATGAGGACACATGGTTCCCATTTTCACACTGATTTTCCATGTGCCTAGGGTGTATCACAGCCTCCTTTAGACACTGAAACCCAGAGTGGGACAGGGTCTTGCCTGAGGTCACACAGCATAGAACTGGCAGGGCCAGAATTGGGCCCAGGGCTTCTTGCTCCACTGCACAACCACTGCATCGTTTAATTCAGCTCAGCACACAGTGGCTGAACAACTGGGTGTTAAGTCCTGTGGGGACAATGACATGGATTGGACAGTGTCCAATCCCTTCATCTAATAGGGGAAACCTCAAGTTAATGCTTCCATCAGTCTGCTCACCACACATTTAATCAGCACCTACTGTGTGCTGCAGACTCAAGGATGAACCAGACCCAGCCCTTTCCCTTGAGCTCACAGTTCAGCAGGGGACACTGAGGAGTGATGGGCAGTGCAGTTAACTGGGGAATGGCATCCCCAGTGCAGTGGTGGGGAAGGAATCAGGAACCCACAGAGCCAGAGGGCAGGTGTGAGCCCCAAGGCTGGGCAGCTTCTCAGAGAAGAGATGCTGCTGACAGCAGGTCACAGACATTTGCCTTCAAGAGCTGGGCTTTGGCACCACGCCAGCCTGGCTTCACATCCCAGCTCAGCTTCTCACTAGTTTGTCTAACTGTAGGCAAATTCCTTCACCTCCCAGTTTCTCCCCTATCTGTAATTTGGGTCTAAAAATACAGACCCAAATGGAATGGTCATTTAAGGACTAAATGAGATCGTCAAGTATTTAAGCAGATGCTAAGCACAGAAACTCACAGAGGTGTGCACAGGTTACGGAAGCCCACGGGAATACTAAGGCACCCAGAGATGAGTTGCTGTGACGAGTTGATGTGAGAGGGAAAAGTGTCACCTCTGCCAGGTGGGAGCTGGTGCCGTGGCGGGATGTGGTAGAGAAGGGGCTGCCCCAAGGAGGCCGTGGTCACCAAAGCTTGTGGCCATTGCAGGAACCTTATGCCAAAACAGGCTGGGAGTGGAGAAGGCACCCTCATCCCCGAGACTCCTACTGGAACTCCCTCTGGCTGAGCCCAGCTGGAAGTCGCTGCAAGGAGGCCTGGGTGCCACAGTCTGCAGGGTCAGCCTCCACTGCGCAGGACGGAGAAGGGCAGGAATGGATCTGGGGAAACAGAATGGCCAGTGCCGGCATCATGATTTGGGCATGGAGTCCAGGTCCAGCCTGCCCGGAGCCTGGGCACTGCCTGGCTCACCAGATGGCCTATCAAGGCATTCTCTGTGCCAGTTGGTATTGGGCTCCCCAGCCTGAGTGAGGAGTGAGGAAACCCAGTGCCAGGATGGGGGCAGGGAGGGTGCCTGTGTGTGACTCGGGACAGGCTTGATCATGTTGGGTAAGGGCTTAGCTGTGTTTGTTGTTCACCAAATGGCTTCTGAAGCAGAGCCCCCATCCTCTCCGGCTTCTGCAGGCCCTGAGGTTGCCCCACGTCCAGTACATTGAGGAGGACTCCTTCGTCTTTGCCCAGAGCATCCCGTGGAACCTGGAGCGAATTCTCCCTGTGCGGCCCCAGGTGGATGAACACCACGCCCCCAGTAAGCCCCCTGCATCCTGCTCCTCTCCATCCCAACTGAGTCCACATACAGCTCTCTCTTCCACAGGGATGGTCCATGCCGCTCAGGGGCTTTAGAGCTCAGCACACTCCAATGACCCCACCTTTTCTGTCTCATTCCCTCCCCCACTCCAGCTCCCACCTCTGCCTTCCTACTACCTGTACAATGCAGGAGTCTTTTTTTTCCCCCCTCCCTCCTTTCCATCATCAAGCAATGCTCTTTTCTTTTTTTCTTTTTTAATTTTTATTTTTTAATTGAAGTATAGTCAGTTCACAGTGTTGTGTAAATTTCTGGTGCAAAGCATAATGTTTCGGTCATACACATACATACATATATTCCTTTTCATATTCTTTTTCACTATAGGTTATTACAAGCTATTGAATATAGTTCCCCGTGCTACACAGTAGGACCTTGCTGTTAATCTATTTTATATATAGCAGTTTGTATCTGCAAATGCCGATCTCCCAATTTATCCCTCCATCCTCCTTCCAGCCCCGGGAACCACAAGTTTGTTTTCTATGTCTGTGAGTCTGTTTCTGTTTTTTTAAATAAGTTCATTTGTGTCTTTTTTTTTTAGATTCCACATATAAGTGATAGCATGGATTTTTCTTTCTCTTTCTGGCTTACTTCACTTGGTATGATGATCAGGAGTCTTTTCTTAAATGAGCTCTTCTCCCACTTTCTTGAAGTTCTTGTTTGCCTCTTCTCTCCTTTGGAATGGCCCAGCAGGCCGCACTTCCATGGCGACAGGGTAAATCTGACCTTGACACTCCCTAAGGCCCACAGGTCTTGGTGACTCCCAGAGCCCTGAGGACAGGATGGGACCCCTTAAGAGAACAAACAAGCCCTGTCCGCTCTGCCCGATCTGGTCTCTGGTCTCCTGCCTTACCCTGCTCAGCCTTCCTCCAGCATTGCTGGGCTTTCTGGGGCTCTGTGTCGGGGCCATGCTGTGTGTCCCCTCCAGGCCTCTCCTCTCACTCTTCCGTGTGCCTGAGGCAGCCTGGCTAGGGCAAGGAGGAGGGGGAGGAGAGACCAAGGATAGTGGCCTGAGTTCCGGCAGGGCCTTGTAGGTGGGTGGAGGTGGGTTTATTGAGCTGGGGAAGACAGGAAGGGCACCTGGTTTGGGGAGAGAAGATCAGGGTGCTAGTTGGACCCTGCTGAGTCTGAGGAGCCCATGGGATGAGGTTTGGAGCGGAAAGATGATGCAATGATATGCCAGGACTCAGCCAAGCCTGGGGACCAGTTCAGCCTCCATCCCTTACTGGTTCACGTGGAGTCTTGGGAAGCTACTTCCTTCTCTGAGCCTCCCCTTCTCATATGCAAAATGGGCACAGAGAACCCTGTCTGGTCCTCCTCATAGGGTGTGTTGAGGCCCCAGTGAGGTGAGGGATGGGCAAATGCTTTGGGAACTGAAAGGCTGGGTGCTTCCCCAGGCCAGAAGCAGATATGGGACCATTTTCTCCGGCATTGGGATGCCCAGGGATTGCCTTACTCCTCTCTTGTTCCCAGTGGTGCTGGGAGGTGGCGGGATGGAAGGCAGGAGTGTGGAGTCCATCTGGGATCACAGCAGGCTGGATGAGATCCCTGGGAGCTATTGGGTTGGGGTAGGGCAGAGTGGGCACCATGCAGACAAGTGGAGAGTCAGCTCGCCAAGCCTGGAGCAGACCCTTCCTTCACAGAGAGGCCACCTGGCACAGGGGTGACAAGCCCTGGCTCAGGAGCCGACTCCTGCCCTCAAACCCGGACTTCAGCAATCTCAAGCTGTGTGACCTTGGATAAGTCACTGACCGTCTCTGAGCCTCAGGTTCCTCTGCAAAAGGGAGGTAATGATAGTTTCTACCTCAGGGGCCGTGCTGAGGGATAAATGCCCTTCTTGCTGCGGCACGCATCCATCCGTGGCTGGTATAGAGTGAGGGTGTGTCATTCTCCCCTTCTCCCATCTCTTCTTCAGTCCCACAATAAATTCTCAAGCAGCCAGCATGCTCCAGACACTATGCCAAGTGCTGGGGACACAAAGACGAACAAGATGGACTTGGTCTCTGCCCCCACAGAGCTTCTGGTGCACAAAGAAGGTTCATCCATTGCTTAAACAGCTGCATGAGACCAGTTAGTCTCAATGGGGTAGGAGCTCCAAAGCAGTTTGGACCCGGCTGATGGCTGGGGGGTCAGGAAAGGCTTCCTAGGGGAAGTGACATTCAAGCCAAGACCTGCAGTGAGGACCATTAGCCATGCCAAGGGGAGGGTGTCCAAGCAAAGGCCCTGAGGCAGGAAGGAGTTTGGCCTGTGAGGAGGGGCCAAGAAGGTCATGGGCAGGGGCCTCCTGGGCAGAGATGGAGGGAGAACTTGGCTACCGTCCGAGCTTCTTGGGTGCGGCAGGGGCTGCCTCATGGGAAGGAGAGAGCTCCCCGCTCCAGAGAGATGCACTGGGCGCCCACCTGCCAGAGGTCACAGGGCTTTCTGTCCCAGACCAGAGGCTGGATGAGGCCACTCCCAGGTCCCTTTGCCTCTGAGTGATAACTGCTCTTGAGGTCCCTTTCCCCTCTGCGACATGGGATGACAGTAGACCCACCTTGCACAGGGGCTGTGAGGTTGGATCTCTGAAGATTCTGAGAGCAGTGCTGCGGTCTGGGGCTCGGCCTACCTGACCCTCTTCCTGCCTCTCTGACCACAGGAGTCGCCCCTGCAGGCTCTCCCTGCTTCATCTTGCCCCCTCCACCTCTGTCCTGGGTAGGCGTGCCACCGAGAAGTCCCCTGCTGGTTTCATCCCATGTTGGTGCTTCCTTACTGGAGAATCTGAACTGACCCAATTAGAAATGATGAAGTGTAGATGGCAGGCGCTTGGTGAATTTCCAACACTGCTGTTTTCTCTGGGTTGTAACACGTGTCAGTTGGAACCCGTCACTATGAGCCATCCTGGCACCTTGCGGAGTGGAGAAAGCCTGGGCGTGGAGCCCAGAGGCCAGATCCATGCATCCTCCCCGAGCCTCAGTCTCCTCTCTGTGAAATGAGCTGGACACTCAGATGGCCAGATGGCCCCGTTAGTCTCCTTTTATCCTCCAAGCCCTGTTCTGTCTCCTCCTCGGGCTTGGGGAGCTGTGAAAAGTGTAAAGAGGGGCTTGGCTTATTTTTTCCCATTATATTTATTAGCTTTGAATGTTCGTATTGTTATTTCACATTCATATTATGCAGCCAGATTAATATTATGGTTCTCCTGCTGGTTTCACCATCACCAGCTGTGTGACCTTGTGCAGTTACTTACCCTTTCTGTGCCTCAGTTTCCTTGTCTGGGCAATAAAAATATAATAGTATGTACCTCGAGAGGATTTTTTTGACTTAATGTATGTAAGGTGCTGGGAGCAGGGCCTGGGATGTGGTAAATAGTTTATATGTGTTAATGGTTATATTAACCTTAAGGTTATTCTTTCCACTTGAACAAATCTCCCCTTGGAAAGATGGAGGCGGCCTGGTGGAGGTGTATCTCTTAGACACCAGCATCCAAAGTGGCCACCGGGAACTTGAGGGCAGGGTCACAGTCACTGAC
Organism: Camelus dromedarius; assembly: GCF_036321535.1. NCBI lineage: Eukaryota > Metazoa > Chordata > Mammalia > Artiodactyla > Camelidae > Camelus > Camelus dromedarius. Next base: position 31,370,254 of record NC_087449.1, on the reverse strand, counting down.
TTCGAGAACGTGCCCGAGGAGGACGGGACACGCTTCCACAGACAGGTGAGCCCTTTCCTCAAGCGGGAGGGCGGCCCCGACCCTCTCGCCCCACCTAGAGTGACCCCACCCCCGGAGTGTCACAGCTGCGCTCCTGCTGCCCTCCACCCTGCGGCTGCTGCCCCGATCTTGCCATCAGGTGTGGGTGGGGGCATCTGTCCCGCCACTCGCTGATGTATTTTGGGGTGGGTGGGCTTTCTCACTTGGGCCTTGTGTTTGTTGAGCAGGCAAACAAGTGTGACAGCCATGGCACCCACCTGGCGGGGGTGGTCAGTGGCCGGGATGCGGGTGTGGCCAAGGGCGCCAGCCTGCGCAGCTTACGTGTACTCAACTGCCAAGGGAAGGGCACAGTGAGCAGCACCCTCACAGGTGAGCCATGACTTCGGATGCCTCAGTCTCTGCATCCAGACCTGGCATGGGATGGAGCTTCAGCCCAGAGAGAACTGACTCCTGACCGACAGGGTCAAGGCAGCCTCTGCCCCAGAGGCAGAGTCCCAGCGTGTCAGAGAGGGCGGGGTCCCCGGGGGCACAAGTGTAGATGGAGAAACGGAGGCCCAGAGAGGGGCAGGGCTCAGCCCGGCTTTGACCCCTGGTCTTTCTACAGTTTCACACTGCTCCCCTTTTCAAAGCCTTTAAATTTGTTGTCTTTTGTGATGTTATTTTAGATTTGCTTGGGCCCTTGAGGTGATCTAAGCAAACTTTCTCCATCTTCTGTTTGCTTATCTCTAACACTAGGGGACTCACTACCTTGCATGACTGATTGGGCCCTGCAGGTCACCCTGTTCGGGTGGACTTGGTGGGGGAACTGGCAGAGGACTTTTTCCAGGCTCTTGCAGGTTTCTCTATCTGGTTGCCTCTGGTGAGGTCCAGCTGAGAGCTAGGACCCTGGAGGGGGTCTATGGACAGAGAAGAGGGTGAAAGATCTCACTTACTGAGTCCTTCCTGTGGCCAGACCTTGAGCAAAGGACTTTGTACTCCATACCCTGAGGCTGGTATTGTGATCTTGTTAAACAGTTGATAAAACCAGCCCAGAGAGGGGCGGTGACTTGCCTAGGGTTACACAGCTAGAGCCAGTGACCCCATTGGGGAAGGTACCAGCTCTGAGTTTGACCTCCACAGCAAGCCCGCAGACCCCCACGTCAGACACTGGCTCCTGAGCTGGCAGAGGCAGCCACAGGCCTGTTGAAGGGCTGGGAAGTTCTGGTGGCACCTGCCTCATGCTTGGTGAGTGAGCTCTGCCCCTATTCTTTCCTGTTTAGAGAACAGGTTTTGATGTCCATTTTTCAAGGCAAGAATCAATAATCCCCTGCCCCATCAGGTGACCCCTCATGCCTGTCCCACCCCTTTATCGACTGACCTCAGCTCAACAGGCCAGTTCCCAAAGGTCAGTGGGCAGAGGAGGGGAGACCCGCTGGTGCCATGAAGGGCCTTCCACAGGCCTGGTGCCCTGGGGTGGACGAGGTCCCCACTTTGGGAAAAGCCCCTAGCACACTACCTGGTGCAGAGCAGGGGCTCAACAGCAGTAGCTTTTACTTCATGGTCACCGCCAGTTTCCTCTGTAAGCAGACGTTGGAGCTAAAGTGTGTCAAGTCCCAGCACAGAAATATACATACAGCAGGTGCTTATAAATGGCAGCTGTCATTGTGGTTATTCTTTACCCCCCATCCCAGTTCTGCTCTCCCCCCTCCTGGTGTGAGGGGTAGCTGTCTCCTAGGACCCCAACTCCTACCTCTGCTGCAGCCCCAGGGACATCCCAGATCCAGAATGTTCTGAGAGGTCAGCAGTCCACACCCACATCCGACAGAGCAGGAGCCGGACATGGTGTTAGAACCCAGGTCTCCGCTGAGCCTGTGAGCTCCCAGGCTGCACACGGCTCTGGGGCAGAGAAGTACAGCCGGGGTCAGGGAATGACACCCTGAGGGGGCAGGGTTATCACGTTCCCGGCACCCAGCCCTGGCCCAGTGCCCCCAGCTCCAGGGCATGGGGTCTTTTGATCATTGCAGCAGTCAGAGCAGCAGTGTTCCTCTTCACACATGGTGGTGGGGCACATGGCTTTGAGTGGAGGTCAGGACTCCCTGGAGTTTGTTGGAGGGGTGTCTACACCGGCCTCAGAGGATGGTGATGGTCAGAGGCAGCACAAAGGGGGCCGTTCCTGTTCCTCTGAGGACCTTACATATCCTCTTGGTGCCTCAGTTTCCTGGAAAGGGAAAATAATAGTAAGGTTATTGTGAGGATCATGTAAGTTCCTATATTCAGGCACTTAGAAGGAGCCTGGCACGTCTAAGAGCAGCCTGGTTTTATCATTGCTGCTGTGGTTAATGTGCTTCCCATGTGTATTAGTCAGGGTTGTCCAGAGACACAGAACCAATAGGATGTGTGTCTATGTTTACATTTATATCTACAAATACATACATATACCCCACATAGTGGGATATTTATCCTAAGGAATTTGCTTACATATTGTGGGGTGGACTGAAATCTGCAGGGCAGGCTGGGAGGCTGGGATCTGGCAGGCTTTGATTTGATGTCATGGTCTTGAGTATGAAGGCAGTCTAGATGCAGAATTCTTTCTCGGGGGACCGCCATCTTTTTTTTAAGGCCTTCAACTGATTGAATGAGGCCCACCCCCCATTATAGAGGGTAATCTGCTTCACTGAAAATCTATTGATGCAAAAGTTAATCACATCTATCAAGTACTTTCAGGGCAGCATTTAAACCCATGTCTGAGCAAACACCTGGGCACCGTAGCCTAAACAAATCTACATGTGAAATTAACTCTCACAGGGGCCTCTAGGGTGGGGCTAGGAAAGGGAAGCATATCTCCTCAGAGGTGACCTTGGCTTTGTCTCTCAGGCTTGGAGTTTATTCAGAAAAGCCAGCTGGCCCAGCCTGGGGGGCGGTTGGTGGTGCTGCTGCCGCTGGTGGGAGGGTACAGCCGGGCCCTCAACGCCGCCTGCCAGCACCTGGCGAGGACGGGGGCAGTGCTGGTGGCCGCAGCCGGCAACTTCCGGGACGACGCTTGCCTCTACTCCCCAGCCTCGGCTCCCGAGGTGGGTGCTCCAGGAGTACGGGAAGGTGGCAGGTGGGCCCCTGTGGGCTTCATGGGGTGCACTCCTGAACTAGCCTGGCTTTGCAGGGAGGTGTCAGAGACTCCCAGGGCTGAGCCTGGACAGGGAAAGGGCTTGAACCTTCAGCATTCTCATCTATAAACAGCACCATCCTCAACTCTCTCCCTTCCCCGCAAAGCAGCCCCGCCCTCACGCCCTGCCCCTCTCCCTCTGAATGTCTCCTGAGTCCTCCGGCCCCTTCTCCCCATGCCCATCACCTCCACCTGGCCCCTATCTACTCTCCCCTGGGTTGACAACACAGCTCCCTCAGCTTTCTCCTGGCCTCCCTCTGCTCCCTCCCCCAGACCACCCTGTAAGGGCCTAGGGGCTCTGCCCACATCACTCTCCTGCCTGGTACCCCCAGGGCCTCCCTCCCCACTATTCCCCTCCCACTCAGAGTTTCCCTGAGGCCTGGGTTGAGGGTCCAGGTGCATCCCAGGCAGGGGGGCTACGTGAGCACAGAGAAGATGACTCTGACCCCGAGGGGCTGACTCAGTGGGGCCCATGCCCGTCTATTCCTCTGACCAACATGCGAGTGCACCTACTGGGTGTTGGGTGATTTGAGCACTGGGGGTACCAAGGGGAAGGAATCTCATCCCACTTCAACGACTTCACAGTCTTGGGGGGGATGTTGGGGGCAGGGGACTTGTGGGGGCACAGATGTGAGCCTGACAGTGCTGGGTCACCTTCCCTGACTGGTGGATTTAAAATCACATAAAGCAGGCAAAATCCAGCATGTCCTCCCCACCTTGCTGGCTCTGTTTTTCTCCACAGCACTTATAATCGTCTCATGCACTGTGTGGTTTACTGTTTGTTTACTGTCTGGGTCCCCCACTAGAATGTAAGCACCTCAGGGGCTTCAGGAATGGGTCTTGGCCAGTGGTAGGGACAGAGGGCCTCACCAGGGCTGGGAGGGCCAGGGCTCTGCCTGGGGAGTCAGATTTCCCTCAGGAGGGGTATTTGAATGGGACCCAAGCAGGTGTGTAGGAGGTAGTCAGCCTGGCCGGCAAGGTCTCAGTCTATTCCTATAATCTCTTCCCTTGCCACCCACCCCTCTCCTCTCCAGGTCATTACTGTTGGGGCCACCAATGCCCAAGACCAGCCAGTGACCCTGGGGGTCCTGGGGACCAACTTCGGCCGCTGCGTGGACCTCTTTGCCCCGGGGGACGACATCATTGGTGCCTCCAGCGACTGCAGCACCTGCTTCACGTCACAGAGTGGGACGTCACAGGCTGCCGCCCACGTGGCTGGTGAGTTGCTGCCCTACCACCTCAGCCACCGTGATTCTAACCACCCCTTTGGGAGCCAGGATCTGCGCCAGAACCCCATGTGCCAGGCTCTGTGTTGGACACGGGGGACTAAAGAGGAATCAGACTGATGGTGCCCTCAAAGACTCTCAGTCTGATGGGTGAGGCAGGTGCACAAACAGAGTAGCCAGGGCTGTGTGGAAGGGAGCCCAGAGAGGTACCCACCCAGCTTAAAGGTCAGGGAAAGCTTCCTAGCATTTTATTTGGGGTTTGGTGGATGAATAGGAGTTTACCTGGCAAGCAAAACAGCAATAGTCAAGGCTCAGAGGTATGGGAGCAGGATGTAAGATAGTCTTACTCTTTGGCTGTCTTTTAACCTGGGGTTGCAGGTCTTTTAACTTCTGAGGAACAGCCTGGTGTGTCTCTGTGCATGTGTGTGTGTGTGTGTGTGTGCGCGCGCACGCGTGTGTGTACCAAGAGAGGAGTCCCAGATCCGGAAAGAGGGCCAGGCCACCACTATCTCTCACTGCCCGTCCCACCACCAGGCATTGTGGCCATGATGCTGACAGCCGAGCCGGAGCTCACCCTGGCTGAGCTGAGGCAGAGACTGATCCATTTCTCTGCCAAAGACGTCATCAACAAGGCCTGGTTTCCCGAAGACCAGCGGGTGCTGACCCCCAACCTGGTGGCCACACTGCCCCCCAGAACCTATAAAGCAGGTCAGCAGGGCGGCAAGGTGGGCAGAATCCAGACTGGGGCTTGGGGGGTCTCGGGAGGTCTGTGTGACCTGGGTAGGCTTGTCCATCCTCATCTGTGGAGGGAGAATTACACCAGAGGTTCCTAGAAATGGGAGGAGATGCATAGAAGAGGCTCAGAAAGGGCTTGGCAGGGCGTTCATGATGTTTTGATGGAAAAATTGATCATGTTCTTTAAGGCTGCTCTCCCTGACCAGGAGCCAAAGGTCTGGCGTCCCCTGTGAGCAGAGCCCTGACGGAGGCTCCGCTCCCCAGCGCCCCTTCTCACCCCGGGGCCTTGTTGCAGGTGGGACGCTGTTCTGCAGGACCGTGTGGTCTGCACACTCAGGACCCACGCGGATGGCCACGGCTGAGGCCCGCTGCACAGCCCCTGAGGAGCTTCTGGGCTGCTCCAGCTTCTCCAGGAGCGGGAGGCGGCGGGGCGAGCGCATTGAGGTGACCTGCAGGCCCCCGTCGGAGCCTGAAGTGGGGTTCTCGCTTCCAGGTCCAGATCCGCCTGAGCCCCTTCCTCTGCTGAGCTCCAGGCGCCCGCCTGCAAGTTAAAGCAGGATGGGGCACGTCTCAGTCACATGGCTGGGTGCTGCTGCAGGGAGCCACACTGAGGTTTCCCAGGAGACTGCAGGACGGTGGCTAGATGGATTCCAGCGACCGACCGTCTGGGGAGCGGGAGGGCTGGGCATGGGCCAGGGACTCGCTGCCTCTGGACTCACTGGTCCCCAGGGCTCTTTCACTCAGATGTTACATAGTTCCAGCAGCTGAGAAATCTTCTCAAACCAGCAGCAGAGGGGACTTGATATTAAGGCCACAGAGCCTTACAGAGATGCCAACTGGCCAGGGCGTTTTGGTGGAAGGACAGTGCCTCGGCCAGGAGGACGGGGTGGGCAGGCATTTCTGCCTGGGAGACGGTGTCTGGGAGTGTGTGTGACCATGCACTTGATCCTGCAAGTGAGAGTATGTGGGCGGCGTGGCCGAGAGCAGGTCAGGGCTGAGGAGGCGGGGGCCTTGCTCGGGGTCTTAGGTTTCCCTGTATCTGCATTTTATGGTCATGCTTAGAGCCCAGAAGAACTTTATTACACACAGCTGCCCATGTGCTGAGCAGTTTGCAGGAGGGAGGTCCTGGTCCTCAGAGGGGCAGGCTCCTGGCAGGGACGGTGGAGATGGTATGAGGGACTGGGACCAGCTGCTTGAGCCTGTCCCTTTCAGCCCCCTCATTCTGTGTTTCAAAGCCCTTTCTAAAGCATGTTTCTGTTTCTGTCTTTGGCTTTCAGGCCCGAGGGGGCAGGCATGTCTGCCTGGCCCACAATGCGTTTGGGGGTGAGGGTGTCTATGCCGTTGCCAGATGCTGCCTGCTGCCCCAGGCCAACTGCAGTGTCCACACAGCTCCGCCAGCCAGGGCTGGTGTGCTGACCCAAGCCCACTGCCACCAGCAGGGCCACGTCCTCACAGGTAGGAGGCTGGGCCCATCCTGGGGTGAAGAGGCTTCCTTGTCTCCTGGTGCACCTGCTCCCACCTGACTGGTCCCATGCTGGGGCCCAACTGCCTGGTGCGAAGGCCTGTGCTACCCTTCCATCCCTGTGACCCTGGGTGGGCACCTCATTGGTCTCAGTCTCAGCTTCTTCCTCCCTAAGAAGAATGACGGTAGTTCCTGCCTCAATGGGTTGCCATGGAATGAGTAAGCCCTAGAGCACCAGGCCTGGAGCATCCAGGGCACTTTCTGACAGTGTGTGAGGGGCAGTTCAGGCTCAGGCCAGTGTCTCGTTCCTGCCCTGACTTATTTCTGGGTTTCCCAGCTCCAGCCCCAGACCCGAAAGAGATGGAGTCTGAATGGGGTGGGGAGGACAGACAGATGGTCCCACAGCATCCAGGTGTCTGAGCTGGCCCTCCTTTGCCCCAGGCTGCAGCTCCCACTGGGAAGTGGAGGAATTTGGCACCCATGGGCCACCTGTGCTGAGGCCACGAGGTCAGGCTGATCAGTGTGTGGGCCACGCGGAGGCCAGCGTCCATGCCTCCTGCTGCCACTCGCCAGGTCTGGAGTGCAAATTCAGGGAGCACGGGATCCCGGGCCCTGCGGAGAAGGTGAGAGGCGTGCTGGGCGGGGGACCGGGACGAGAGCCTGACACCCCAAGCGGTGGCCTGTGTCCCTCCTGTGCCACTTTTCTGTGTCAGCATTTGTGTGCCCACCACACCCTCACAGATCTGGGGGGTGGTTTGTGGGCTGGTCGCTGTTGGCGGCTTTTGCAGCTGTGTGGACAGCGTGTGCATGTGTGCTCCTCTGTGGCTGGGCCAGGTTTTGCTTTTGTCTAGTTTAGCGAGGTTTGCTCTCTGGGGCACCCTGCCCCTCCCTTGCAGAGAATATGACAAATGTTGCATAAGGAAGATCAGCCCACATGCATTCACTGGTTCATCCACTCAGCACATCTGCTGGGAGGATGACTCAGCCGTGACCAAGAGGAGGGGACACCTGAGCTAGGGAGCAGCTAGCGGGGCCAGAGAGGCAAGGGAGGGTGTGCAGAGAGGGCGGGAGCCAGCTCTCAGAAACCACCCGTGCCAAGTGCAACCTGCGGCTTCTCTGTAAGTCTCCTTTTAAAAGCCACAGGGAACTTCTTCAAAGGAAGCCCTGCAGAGTTCACTTTTAAATGAACTGGAAGAGGTTTTTAAGAGTGTGAGTCTGTGCTGATTGTGTTCTGCATGCTGCATTTCTGGAGGGCAAGGGCTGTTCCAGGTCCACTTGCTCAGCAAATGTTGAGGCCTGTGGCATCCCAGGCAATGTTCCAGGCGGTGGGGATACAAACCCGACTAGCTTTCTCTCCTGGCGCGTCCAGTCTAATGGGGGAGAAGGACAGCAAACAAATAAGTAACTATAGAGTAATTAAAACATGCTATAGAGGAAAGTAAAGCAGGGAAGGGAATGGGAGGGTCCTTCAGGAGAGGCCTCCTTGAGAAGGTGGGGGACATCACAGGGAACAGTGTTCAAGGCAGAGGGGGTAGCCAGGGCAAAGGCCCTGAGGTGGGAGTGGGCTTGGAGAGCAAAAGGAAGAGCCAGAGGGCTGGTGAGGTGGGACCCGAGTGGGAGGGGGAACCAGAGACAGGGTTTAGGTGGGGCCGGAGGGCCACAGGAAGGACTTGGATTTTTACTGGAGTGAGCTGGGAGCCACACAGGGTTCTGAGCCTGGGTGTGGGGAGGGGGGTGGGCTATCTGACCTGGGTGTGAGCAGGTTCATTCTGGTCGCTGTGTCGGGAAGACTGCAGGGGACAGGGCGGAAGCAGGGAGGCCCGCTGTAGACGGGTGGACAGCCCGGGTGCTGGGGGGTCCGTCAGGGCGGGAGTGTAGAGGATGCTGGAATCTGAAGGAGGGGCTGCACATCTGATGGCCTGGATATTGGGGGAGCAGTGGAGGGGGCGTCCAAGGGTTTTGCTTTGCTCTCGGACGAATGGCATCGCCCCTGACTGGGATGGGAAGGGCTGTGAGAGGTCAAGTGTCGGGGAAGTTGAGGCATTTATGCGGGCCTGGCTCACAGCGTGCCGTGCCTTACATGTGCTTTCTTTTGTCCCCGGGCCCTGGCAGGTCACCGTGGCCTGCAAGGAGGGCTGGACGCTGACCGGCTGCGGGGCCCACCCCGGGGCCTCCCACACCCTGGGGGCCTATGCAGTGGACAACACGTGTGTGGTGAGGGGCCGGGACGTGGGTGTGCGAGGCAGGACGGGTGAGGAGGCCGCCGTGGCCATTGCCATCTGCTGCAGGAGCCGGTCAGGGGAGCAGGCCTCCCCGGGGACCCAGTGACAGCCCCGCCCAGGATATCTGCGTGGCTGGGGTCCCAGGCCTTGGCTGAGCTTTGAAGTGCTTCCTTTTTCCTCCTTCCTCAGCCCTCCTCAGCCTGGGCCCCGGGGGACAGAAGGCACCTCTTTCTCCTGGAGCTCTGGTGCTGGCACTTGGGGTACACTGGCTCCCTGCCTGGGAGAACCCCATCTCTTGGCCCGAGTCACCCCTCCCCAGACCCGAGCTGAGTGGGAGGTTGAATGAGCAGGGCCACAGGCGCCGGCAGCCCCTCCCTCACTGAGGGGCTGTGTCCACATGTCCATCAACAAGGGTCTGGCTGTGCTCAGCTCCCTGTCAGCTGCTCCCAAGTTGCCAGTGCTGTGGGCAGAATTAGCTTTTGTTGAGTTCTTGCTACATGTCAGCCAGGCAGTCAGTCCTCAGGCCTCCATGAAGGAGGTGGTAACCCTCCTATGGGGAGGCAAGGAAGCACTTGACGGCTGGGAGAGGCCAAATGTTGGTCAGAGGATGTGAAAGGTGGAAATGGCCCCTCACCTCCTGCCCACTCTGGGGAGGCCCGGTTGGGCTCCCTGATTATGGAGATGAGTTTTCCATGCCTCTGGGGATGCAGGGTGGCCCTGACAGGGGGTAGGGGGTGGTGGTGACGGGAATGGGGGTGGTGATGATGCTTCCCCAGATTTGGCCCATTTAAAAATGGCTAAAGGGCATCTCCACCCACATTCCACCGGGTTTCGGAGCAGCCCTGGGGCAAAGGCAGGGCCTATTCTACTCATTGGATAGATGAGGATACTGAGGCTAGAAGCCAGAGCCTAGGGTCAGCTGCCAAGACTCCCCAGTTCAAGTCCTTGCTCTTTCTCTAGAGAGATCAGTTTGGTGATCTCCAAGGGCCTGCCCAGTCCTGCCATTAGGACTCACCTCCTGAAGACAGCTTTTGCTGATAAAAATCCTAGCTCTTGTACCCACCCCTAGTCACCAGCAGTGGGATGACAGATCCACCCAGACGTGTCCCGGGTGATCACAGGGCCGTGCCTTTGTTTCTCCCAGCTGCCCTCACCTTGCACTGGTCCAGGCTTTGAGGTTCACCCAGCATCAGCCTGCAGCGGGGCATCACCCCAGGGCTGACTTCGGTTTGCAATGGAGGGCCACGTGGGCCGGCCACCCTCTCGCCCAGGCCTCCTTGCACCTACCCTGCGTAGTATACATTGCCATCCCCACTTCAGGAAGAAACTGGTAACCAGAAATGGGGGTGGTAAGTGCCCCCAAGTTTGCACCACAAGGAAGTGAGGTGGTATCAGGGTATAAACCCAGATTTGGCTCTAAAGCCAAGCCTCTTTTTACTGCACAAGGTTGGGCACCCCATCTTTGTAGTTAACAGAGGCTCAGAAGGGGAACAGAAACCCGAGGTAGCACCGTGATCACTGGACAGAGCACTGGGTGAAAGGCACATCAGGGGACCTTTGGTCCCTCCTCGAGCTTCCCCACCCCCACCCCAAGCAAACTAGCATGCATTTATCTTTTTGGTCTGTTTGTCTACAGCTCTCTGTTGTCTTTTTACAGCAAGCATTTTTTCAAGACCTCTGTTTTGCTTTTGTAACTTGAAGATATTTATTCTGGATTTTGTAGCATTTTTACTATATGGTGACTTTTTAAAATAAAAACAACTTTGTCATGACTCTGGCCTGAATCTGACTGTCTAGGATGAGGCCCTGCTTATACGAGGCACTTGGTAAAAGTCTGAGGGATGGTTGAGTGAACCGAGTCTTTGAGGCGAATTTGGATTTTGAGTCCCAGTACTTGATGAGTACCTATGCCTGACCTGGGAGAAGGTCGGCGTCTTCTCGTAGCCCGAGTTCCCCAGCGCCCAGGGCTCCTGTCAGCGGCAACTCGTGCCCCACAGTGTTCTAGATGCTCGGGGTCCCTGCGTCCTTTCTGTTCTCCTCTCCCAGCACCTGCACAAGGCCGGCGCAGTCAATGTTTATGGAAGAAGTTAATTATCCAAGTGGCTGAGGTTTCTGTAATGAGTCAGTACTACGTCCGTGCTCACTTTTCATGATCTGAAATTAAGAACAGTCTCAGAACTTTGCACTCTGCAATGTTCAATTGTCCCATTCAACGTGGGTGCCCCCAGCCCCACTCTGAGGCTGGCGAGCATAGCTGTCTTAAACAAGGCCTAGCTCTAAACAGCCCATATCGTAAGTTATAAGGGAATTGGCCTGCAAAGGCAAAAATCCTCCTAAACTCTACTTTCTGACAGTCTGGTGTCATGGGAAGTGTTCAAGAGCTGCCAGCTGCTAAGGGCCCGGCTGCCAGGGGATGTCTGTGTAAGTGTGCCCACTGGCACCTCCGCCTGCTGTGCACCCACCCCACCCACTGCCAGGAGGGAACAGTCAAGGGTCAGCTCACATCGTCATGGCCGGCATTTCAATGTCATGTCCCACAGGGTTGCTTTGTGAGGATGGTGGGGAGGAGCGGGGTGACAGTAGGCCATGGGGTATTTATGTGCACAGCTCCGAGGTTTGAGGAAAGGGACCAACTGGTTCTTGCAGATGTTAAAAGGTGGTCACTGGGAGTAGGGGAGGAAAGGGTGTAGATGAGCTACAGCAGCGAACACCCCCAGGAGAAGGGAACCGTGTGCACAAATGCAGGACATTAGGGATCAGGCTGAGACCTGTGGGGTCCTGCAAGAAACCTAGCTTGCCTAAAGATGTGATTCATGCCGGGGTCCACTGGACGGCCTGAAAACTCTGGGCAAGATGCCTGCAGGCCACTGGCCTGAGTTCGGCACATGTTCAGCTTTGCAAATGAATTCTGAAATGGTCAAGTTATCCAGGGGAAGAAACAGCAGAAGGCTTAGAAAACCCATTGCCCCCTCATTAAAGAGTGGCCCTTATTCACATCATCAGAGCAAAGTACAAAAAGGAATCAGCCCCTTTTCCCACCAGACCACTGGCCCCTGGCACCCCACCCCCCAACCACAGCTGTTTTCTGATATACGCAGAAAAGTGTTGGTGAGGCCGTTTTTGAAAAATTTATTTTATACCCTTAGAAGCTAAGAACTCTGCCACTCAAAGAACCAAATTTAGAATTAAGATTGTTCCCTAGTTCATCTACTTCCTTTTGAAATTTTATAAACAAGATTTTGTACACAAGAGGTAGCAGAGGAAAATTCCAGTCTGCTTGTTCCAAGCTCAAAAGGTAACTGCACACACCTCGATGTTAGCAGGGAGGGTGGAGCGAGACGGGGGAGTCTGGTGACGCGTCCTCTAGGCCCCACAAGTGTTCGAGCCGTCAGGGCTCCACAAGTCATGGGCTGGGTGCCCGGTGAGAGGCTCACTTGTTTTCTTTCCCAGGATGCCAGGAAGGGGGCGGCTCAGCTGTCCCAAGATGGGCCTCACAAAGGGAGCTTCTTGAGAACACACGGCACTGAGTTAGTTGTGCAATTCCTACTCGATTTGCAGACCATTTTGAAAGATTTATAAAAACATCTTCATCCAAAAAAATTGGCAGTAAAAATGACACCTCTTCCAAGGTAAGCCTGTTGTAACTGTCACTTTGTTGTACTACATTAAAAAAAAGTCCTCAGCAGGTTTGCAGACTGCAGCCATTGGAAATCAAGTGGTTTCTGGCAAAGTGAAACTGACATTCGTTGTAGCAACAATGTGAGCAAAATCAACCAGGGTGGCTAATGACAGCGACAGGTGGTCCTGATCCTGATGAGCGTGACTGTGAGGACAGCAGGTGCTGGGGGCTGTGGAAGGCGTTGTTTCCATAGGAAATAAGGGACAGAAGTGGCACTTTCACTCCTGACTTTGGGCTCCTGAGAGTGCATTTGCCAGCGTGACATCCTCACACATCGTCATGGCCGGCATTTCAACGTCATGTCCCACAGGGTTGCTTTGTGAGGATGGCGGGGGGGGGGGGGGGGGGAGTGGCGATAGTAGGCCATGGGGTATTTATGTACTCAAAATCAGTTTTAAAACATCACATGTGAAATTGCAAGAGCATCAGAACCATATGCAATTTGCCAGCTGCCTCTGATCATTTCCCTGGGCGCAGCTCTGCTCTTAGGCGTCGGCCCTGTACCTACTAGGCCAGCGTAAGTCACACAATTACACACTGCCGCCTGGCTGCACCGTAACCTTAACCTCCAGCAGTGAGGTGACAGGGTTTGCAGTGCACAGCTGGAACAGCTGTCTGTCCTGTCGCGTGTCCGCTGCGTCTGACTCTGCAGGTCTACGCCGGGGCCACTTTGGCACTTCCTAAGGCCCCCCTAGTTCTGTGTGCGGTGATAGAAAATACGGCAGAGCACGCAACTAAAGGCAAAACAGGCTTGAAAATGTGTGTAGTGACTCAAAAACCAAAACATACAAAATATACGAAGTACATTGGCACACCCCTCCCCTCTGGAAAAAGGGGGAGCTGACATCTACCCTGAAGTGGCTGAATGATGCTATTCTTGAGAAATACAGCTAAACACATGGTTGTTCAGTTGCCTTCTAATTATTTCTGGGACAATAAATCTTGTTCCTATCTTTTCAGTGTTAATGAGTTATGTGGAGGAGAAACAAAGTCTCAAATTCCTTCTCTGCATTAAAATGTCTAGAAACTCACAAAGCAGTGTCTCTAACTCATATACAACTTCATACACAGCCAGTACCCAAGGTTTCATTACTTATGTTTTCAGCAAAAGCAAATGATTGCAGATCACATGATTTAAGACTACAGTTTATTCAATATGTCTCCAAGCATTAAAAAGATGATTTTATGAAGTCAAACTCAATAAAATTGTATCTTAAAGTGCTTTTTATTTTGCTGTTTTTAAAATTTGTTTTGGGAACAACTCATAACTTCTTTAGTGATTGATGTCAAAGAACACATCCTGTACTTCTGGAGAGTGCAGCATTTTTTTTTTAATTGCTCTTTCAATCTCAATTATATCAGAAAAATACCTTAAAGAGCTTAATAAATTTCCCAATTTTTGATCCTGGTAACATTGCATCAAGATCCAAGTTTATGCCCAGGGTGCTTATCCAGACCCATCTGAAATTCTATACAAATGGGGAGACATATTAAATACAAAGGTCTGTGTAAACTGAATTCTTTAACTACTACTTTACAGTGAAAAGGAATTTTTATCACATATCTTTACATCAATTTAAATTGGATATTCCTATTCAGTGTTACTGCAAGATTAAAAATTTGCCCCCACATATCTAAAAGGCAGCTTTCTTTTTTCTTTTTTTTTTTTTTAATATAAAAACCAAAGGAATTTCTTTTGTAGCATCATAGAGAAAGCAGCAGCTTTATCCTCACTCACTCTTGTATCTTCACGTAACAAAACAGTCTGCTACCAGACTGACTAAAATCTCCACAAAAATGTCAATCCACATATGGACTGTGCCCAGGACAGCGGACCCACAGACTGGAGTTCTCCTACTGTCAGACAGCTCCCAGGCCTTTCCTAGGGGCCAAGCAAAGAGTGCTTTCCTTAAAAAACGTGTGCTCCTCCCGGCACAGCGGGCTCTCCCAGTCCAGCCTCCAGGCTCTTCTAAAGGGTTCGGGGATGAGAATCTGATTTCAAAAAGGTGCTGAGCATCCAGTAACTGTGACGTGTCTCCCCATCGTGTGCTGGGCACGCTCCCTAGGGATCGACATCGTCCAGGTCACTTCTTAACTCACCAATCATCATGGGCGACTCAGAACCCTTTGGGAAAGGAAAGGAAGTTACATACATACACTGTAAAGTTAGAGAAAAAAGTTTTTCTATGCTGAGGGACTTGTTTGCGTTTTGCAGTTGAAAACATGCCCTCATTTAGCTACTTAACATTTATCAAAGGGCAATAAAAGAACAAGTGTAACACCTTTTATTTGACAATTCCTAATTATGCAAAACTTTCATTTCTGTGTTCTCATTTAGTCACAGAAACAACCCAGTGACTTGCCTGAAGTCACAATGTGGAGTTGGGTTAAATCACATCACTATGCCGAGTCTGTTTCCTTCTGTGGAATCAGGAAAATAGTGACCTCACAAGGTTGTTATGAGGATCTGAAAGACTTACAAACAAACAAAATGGCACACAGAACATCAGCAAGGTTCATTTAATGAAGCCTCTGTGCCAGGTACTGGGGTGGGGCTACAGAGATGGCCTCACAGACGGTCACAGACCAGAGGGAAGACACCACCCACGTCCTTATACTTGCACCTGGCTACATTATCTTGCACATAGTAGGAGCTCAATAAATATTTCACTCAGTTTTTCTACTGTCGTAATCAGTATTGAAAAGGTTTTTTGTTTTTTTAAAATAAGCTTAAGATTACTTTTTGCCTCCCTTCACAATCAGGTAGATTTCAATGGCATGAGGCCCTTCTTTACAAGGGTCTACGTTTCCAGGAAGTCTGGTGAGAGCGGAAGGAGGAGGGGATGACTCTTCCTAACTTGGTAGGATGATGGACCACAGCTGTGGCCCGGCTTTCTCAGGATGCGCTCCAAGCTGAGCGGAGCAGCCAGCAGAGCCTGAGAGACCAAAGCCTGGACTGGCTTCACGCTGCAGCACTGTTCTGCTTTGTAAGCACACTGTTAGTCCTCAGCAGAGCTCACAGCGGGCAGAGCTGGGTCTCCTTTTTCTCGTGACTATGGGAATTCCCTTTGGAGAACCTCGCAGCAGACGCTGCCCACCGCGCGCCAGCCTACAGCTGTACCTGCTGTAAGTGCCTCTCTCCGTTCTCATTCGCGGGACTGCTCTCTGACCCGTTACTGCTTCCCGACTGCTCCTTCTCATTCAGAAGAGCTGTGGCATATGCTAATGTGTCCTGTGGGAGATTTAAACACAAGGAGAAAAAGTGAGGGGGTGTGCAGCGGCAGCAGCACCACCCAGGGAGACTGCCTTTCACTTGACATTTGGCAGCGCCGGGAGCCTCAACGTCGTGCCTTCATGACAACCTCTGTGGCTGGTGGGCCCAGACTGACCGACCTACACCACTCTTTTTCCAGGCAAATCACTTGCAAACTGCACGCCAACTTGCCTTTCATAGAAGATCAATTGTTTCTCCCACCCTTCCTCATTTCTACCCTATACCTCTTTTCTCTGAGGCTGCAGTTTCTGAGAGACATCCTAAAAATCCTAAGGAATTTCAAGCCACACAACACCAAAGGACAGCCCTCACCTGTGCTGAAATCGTTCGCTGAAAGGTTTTTCCAGTTGACGTTTCATTAGAGACATTGCTCTGTGGTGTCCAATAATGTTCTGACATCTGAGATGGAAGGTCAAAAATGCCATCAGAAATGACAAATAAGCCCACGTGAGTCTACAATTTCTACCATTAGATTTTACGGTATAAAAAGCACCTAAAATAGTGTATAAGTTGACCCAGACTTTCTATCATGTCAGGAGATTCTTTCTTGGAAGATTCCACTTCCAATCTCAAGAGCTCACTAAAATATGGCCTCTTATATAATCAACCTCTTTTTACCTATAAAACATGTATTAAGATACAAATTAAATGCATAAAGATAGCTATCAACTGTACTAAAACAATTCTGAAGTCTGAAAATACTCTGAGGTCAGTCTCCAAATTAAGTTTGAGATTTTTCCTGGTAAGATGTGCTGCTATTGACTCCAGTGGTATAGCCAGAAATGTTAAAAACTCCATCACCTTCTTCTGCAGCCACTGTACAGCCCAGCTCCAGTGGTGGGAGTTCTCCTTGAAGTATTCTTTAGCAGCAGGACACCTGGTGGTGGGAGGAGATTTTTATCAGCCAAATGCTTTCTTTGCAAATACACTCAGGCTCCTCCTAACATTGAGAACCTTTGCTTTCCAAAGGTCTATTGACAGATGAATGGATAGGCAAAATGTGGTATACAGATATCTACAAAGTGGAATATTATTCAGCCTTAAAAAAGAAAGGGATGCTACAAACCATGCCACATATGCTACAATATGTTTGCACCTTGAGGATATCACGCTAAGTGAAATAAGCTGTTCAGAAAAGGACAAATACTGAATAAGTCCAGGTATGTGAGGTACCTACAATAGTCAAATTCATAAAGACAAAAAGTAGAATGATGGTTGCCAGGGGCTGGAGGGAGGAGGAAGGAGGAGTTATTGTTGGGTGGGTACAGAGTTTCAGTTTTGGAAGATGAACAAAGTTCTGGAGATGGATGGTGATGACAGTTGCATGAATAATCTGAATGTACTTGATGCCCTTCAACTTAACGCCACTGAACACCTAAAAATGGTTAAAATGGTGAATTTTATGTTATGTATATTTTAGCACAATTTGGTAAAAAGAAAAAAGAATCTTTGCCTTGAAGTCAGTCAGCCTGTGCTCAAGTCCTAGCTCTGAATGCAGGCATGTCACCTAAACCACCTAGGATATGGGACTAGTAACAGTACCTAACCTCATAAAGTGGCTGCAAAGATTAAATGAGAATACAGCAAAGGTGTTTTTAGCACAGTGCCTAGGTTCGTAAGCGTAAGTAGCTGTAACATGATTTTGTCTCTTGAGAGACTATTCTGAAAGTGGGGACCTAGAAGCTGAAAGAGTTGGTAGTTAACTGAAGATATCCTGAGTGAAGGTTCATGAACTCTTGTTGTTAAGGTCCCTAACTGTGCCTTGGACTCTCGACCTTCCTGTACAAAACCTGGCGGCTTTTTCCGGATTCTGTAAGATTTGTTACTTGTAACAGTCCCTGTTCCACATCTCTCTGAGACCACGTGAACAGTATTCTGCACCATCCAAGGAAGCATCCCCTGACTGGGTCAGATTCTCTAGGTACTAAAAAGACGCAGATTTTTTTTCTCCAGTCACATTTGACTTGTAACTAAAAATACCATTTTCTCAATGCATTTTGAGTCCATACTTACTTTTGAGCAAGAGTTACAAGAAATTTGACACACTGGTAGCAGCGACTGCTGTCCACGTGATTACTGTGGTGCATCAGAGCTGAAGAACAGAAGAGTTGACATTTTAACATTAAAGCACTAAAGAGAAAGTGGATCCAAGTAATAACGGCTCTCTTGCTCTGAAAACTTATGACAAACTATTCTGAAAAACAGATAAGGAACTTAAAGAAAAGCATGGTGGGGCTGACTCAATAGGATTCCTTAAATTCCAAGAGGTAGAAACATAACTTTAAGTAGAATTCAAGAAACATACATGGTGATGAAAGTTTTGACTTTTAGGAGAACTGAAAGAACTAAAGTTTATACTGGCTGATTATTCCCCTAGAGATCTCCAGTTTTCCATCCACCACACTACTGACAAAGAGTAGCTGTAACACTTCTACTGTGATAAATGGAAATGTATGGTTTAAGTTCAGTTCAACAAACATTTGCTGCTCTGTGCTTTGGGGATTTATAGATAAATACAGCTGACCCTCAAACAACATGGGTTTGAACTGCATGGGTCCGTTTATACGTGGATTTTTTCCAATAAATACATATAGTACTACGTAATCTGTGGTTGGTTGAATCCTCAGTGGTCCTGGAACCTGTCCCCTGTGGACAGCGAGGGACAGCTGTAGTACTTGGTCACCACTCTTAAGCAGTGAATGGTCTAAGTTCCAGAGAGCCTGGGTGCTGCTCTGAGCAGAGCACACCATTCCAAAGGGGTGGCCTAGCTACAAAACTTTTTAGCTTAAATTTCTTTTCTGAAATAAAAGGAAGTCCTTTTAAAATATAGCAAAATTTAAAACGACTCAAGTTAGCTGGAAATACAGGTGGATGGAAGGAGTTGGGTAAGACTTTTTAACTAAACCTTTTCTAAGAAATAGCTCATTGAAGCCACTTCAGCCTTCAGCCTTCTCAAAAAACTTTCATGAGTGGACAACAGAAATTTGGGTGCATTCATAGCATAGGTTAAAAAAAAATCACATTTCATGAGCTTGACAACGTCCTGAGTCTAAGGTTTTAGTTTTTAACTCCTGAATGGTGACAGAGTGGAATGAAAGATTTCTTGCCGAAGTGGCAAAACTTAAGCTTGCTGAAAAAAGGCACAGGACCCCTGAACTATACCCAACCCAAGGAAAGGACCTCAAGCTGTGTCTCAGTAGGCAGGAAACCATCCAGGGTGGTAAGCTCCTCTGGCCCTAGTACTGGACCCCTCCCTGATCCATGCCCGGCAGAGCGTGCAGGGCAGACCACAGGGAGGAGACTGGCTAGGACTGGGGGCTCTCTGCACACGCACCACAGACATTTCCCGATAAGGCAGCTATACTTGCCTAGCAATCCATTTTCCGTCTCAAACACAAATTTGACCCGCTCTACTTGTATGGGATCCTCAATAACCTGTGAGGAGCAGGAAACAAAGGCTGGTAAGTGAAAGAAGGAACCTGTGTTCTAGCTACCAGTGCTTTTCTAAAAAAATTAATTCAAGAGATTATAGTTTCTAACTTAACTAAACCTAATACAAACAAATATCATGTCATTGCCATATTTCTCAACAACATACGAAATTGTAAACTAAAGATAAAAACTATTAATATTTGAAGATCCATTCATTTCCTAATACTTGTTCTTACCAACTACATCTAGTTCTCTGTGGGTTATAGGGACATGGATTTCATGATCCCCAGGATAAGAGGTTTACAGCTTTAAAAAGCGTGTCAGTTTTGCTGTAACACAGGCTCTACAAGTTGATGTGGAGGTTCCTGCCGGGCCACCACGGCCGTGCTTCCAGTGCCCGGCACTGAACTGTGCACAGTGCAACAGACTAAATGGGTTTGTTGCTGAACAGATGAACAACACTCAGTCCTACCCCTGAGGAGCAACAACCTCCAAAAGCACTAGGATGAAAAGGAGGTAAATTAGGACCAGGGAGACAGTCTTCTTAGCAACGGCAACCACAACGTGTCTCCTTATTCAAAGTGTTTATTAAATGCCTGCCCTGTGCCAAGGACTAGATTAAGCCTTGGGGACCTGAAGTCCTCCCCGTCTTTAAGAAGTCCTTGGGCTAGTCTCTTTCATCAGCTCGCAGTCAGTCACCAAATTCTATTGATTCTCTTTCCGAAATACCTCTTGATCTGTCCCGTGCCCCTTCGACTTCTGTCTCTCCTTAGTATAAGCCTTGTTACTTCACACTCGGATTATTGCTACAGACGCCTATACGGCCTTCCAGTTACAACCCTGCTTCCTTCTTTGGTCCATCCTTCAAAACAACTGCTAGGGGAATCTTTTCTAAGACATAAATCAGGCCACAGTGCTTTCCTGCTTAAAACCCTTCCACAGTGCCCCTCACTGACGGCAGAGGCTGCAGACTTCAATGTCTACAGAGGCCAAGATGACAAGTGAGCAACGCGGCAGCCAGTAAGGAGCAGTGAGGACAGTGGGGAACTGGAGACCACAAGCCTCATCAGAGGGGGCACGCTGACTGCTCATGTGACTGGCATGTAGGAAATGGAACTGACGGGCTAGACTACCTGATTTCTCAAGATAGGCTGAAATCCAGAGATTAAAAACCAGAACAACAGACATATAGGTGGAAGCTGGCCACCCGTGTGTAACCACTAGCCTACAGGAAAAAGTCCATATGAACTGGCACCCGAAGCCTCTCCTGATTTAGTTTGGGCTCCTTTTCCTAAGCCCTACTCAGTTCCTACTCGTTCCAGTCATACCACTTACAATTCACTGAGCAAACTAGGGGTTTGGTGAAGACTATGGGCCTTAGGGCCAGTCGCTTGGCTCAGATCCTGGCTCTGTCACTTATTAAACGATGGCCTTGGGCAGGTCACTCCACCTCTCTAAGTTCCAGTTTCTAATAATACTGAATTTCACTGATTACAACTGAATTTCCAACCCCCTCCTTTTCATACTTCCAAAATTGGGATGCACCATACAGAGGACTAAATTTCAGTTTCATGGCTCATAAAGATATTCTCAGTAGTACACACACTGTAATGTACTACTGGTAATGATGTCTTAGATTTGAAAGAACTGCACAGCCAGCCATTCACCTCTGACAGTTATCATGAGGTTTACATGAGATAATATTTGAACTGAGTGCAGTTTCCTATCCCTGGTGGCCCATCTATTACTCCTTTGCCCTCTGCACTATGACTGCCTGTGTATCTAGCGCTCTCACTAAACTGCGAGCACCCACCAGGTAGTTTAATATTGCTCCCTTTTAAATCAGTCATGCACAAAAAATGGCTGATCTGGAGCGGACTTAGTAAGTGCAGACCAAATGAATGCAAAAACAACACAAAGACACACAGATTTTATTCACAAACACATGGTGACTAATAAACACCTAAACGTTAAGTGAATTAGAACATTCATGACTTACCAGTATCTCATGAAGTAGCTGGAATGTATTCTTTAACTCATGGGGTGGAGCTGTTTCTAGTTGGTTCTGAAATATTTTTTAAAAGCATAAAGATTCCAGTGAATCCTGTGTGGAAAGCATGCCGGAGCAGCAGCCAGCTGTGCTGGGCTGGGCTGGACGCCAGCCCTTGTTCTACCACTACCTGGCTGATCCGGGGCCTGTCAACTGCCTTCTCTGGGTCTCAGTTTTCCCAAATGCTAATGCTAAATCTGGGGACTGAAACAAATAACCTCTACCATCCTCCCTGCTGTAACCCTCCATGATATTTTACTATGAAATTAGGAAGGAGGGAGGAAAAAAGGCAGAAGGGAAAGGAGAGCATTTTCAGTCACTGAACAGGCCTAAATTTACATTTCATTTATATATATCCTGTTTTGTTCTTTAGAATATGCTGGTCTATCTCTGAGAATGCAAGTGAGAATGTTCTGAGATAAGCACGTTATCAGTGAAAAGTATAAGAAAAGTCAGCTTAGGAAGTGGAAAAATCTGCCAAGATACACTAAGTGAAGAAAGCAAGGTTCATAAAACACACTCCTGTGCGTCTTAATAACCTTAAACATATACGTGGTGGGAAAGAAGCCCGCATTTCAACATTGCACTTCTAAGGTGCTGGGACCAGTACTAAGTAAGCACTTCACGTCACACCTCACGGAATCTTCACAATCTGCTAGGTCAAGTCCTGCTTCCTCCCATTTTCCAGAGGAGGACACTGCCCTAGACTATATAGTTAGTAAAGAGAGGACTTGACCACCTCTGATACAGGTCTGTACTGGAAAGGCTGAGGGCAAAATATATTTTAATAAGAGCCTGAAGACATGATCCACTGACCACTGGCTCCTTGTAAACACTGCCTGTATCACTGTTACAAATCCTGGGGCAGATAGGGAGGTGTAGCGGAAGCCAAAATATCTGGTGTAAATGCACAGAAAGAGGCCTGGAAAGACACACCCCTTACTGGTCAGTGCGGGAGGGTGGGGAGGGGATAAGGCTGGTTGGTGGTGGTCAAAGTGGACTTTGGCCTTATTTGTATGTTTCAGTTCTTCACAAAAAGAAGGCAGTCACGTATTATCCAAGTAATTAAAAATTAAACATTCAAAACAAAAATGGTACGTGTAGGCTTAAAGGTTTTTCTTATAATCCCAGCAAGGCAGTAAACAACATGGCTCAGAGCATAGTCCTGCAGCCACAGCGCGGAGGCTCAAACTCCCATGCTGTCACTTACTAGTTGTGTGACCCTGGGCAAGAGCATGTGCCCCATGCCTCAGTTCTTCAACTGCAGGAAGGTGATAACGATAGCATCCACCTCACAGGACCTAAGTGCTTGAGCACTAAGTGAGGTAAGTATGTAATATGCCTGGAACAGTGCTTGGCATCCAGTAAGTGCAGCGTAAGTAATTACTACATTGATCAGAGCTTCATAATGAGCTACATACACCACTATTTCAGAAGGTGAGAAAAATCAGTCTTCCTTTGATTCTTTTAGATGTTGCCTGGTGAAATAATCTGAAACTGTAAAACCATTTTACACAGTAATGGTCACCACTGATAGCATTATCAATTTATAAAGTATTATTCTTAATAGTTAAAAACTGAACCCAATGCAAATGAGCATCACTGGGAAGGGAATAGTTATGTAAATTCTGATACGTCAGAAAATGAAATATACTCAGATAACTTTTAATAATATGGAAAATACTTATAATATCAAGTGAAAAAAAGGACACAAAATCATCAATAAAGTCCCAATTATGTGAAAATACATGCATAGAAAATAAAAGGGAAACAAGAAAATATTCATGATGATCGTAAGTGGTGAGATTTTTGAGTTCTTTTTTTAATTCTTCATTTAAGAAAAAGAGACTATGCTATTTTTACAATTAGGAAAAACAACTGAGGTTATTAAAAGAAGCACAGTGCCTAGGAGCAAAGGAATGCTGTCCTGCAGCCTCAACCGCAGGCTGCCGGGCTGTCGTGGGGGCCCCAGGCCCTACCTTAACCACGTGCAGCATGGTGAAGGAGAAGTGCTCGTTGCAGAAGCAGCAGTGCACCACCATCTCGATGAGCGCCAGCAGCGAGCCCGTCAGCTCCCGCAGAGCGAACATTACCTAGCGAGAGGGCACAGGAGAGGGAGCTTTTCCTCTGTCACAGTGCACTGGCACTGTGTGGCATCTGACTTCCACTGGAATTTGCTCAGCTTTAAGATCATCCACTTTACCTCAAAACAGTCTGAGAGTTAATACAATTTGTGCAAATGTGCACCTTTTTCTCAGGAGTCACTTTTACCAGATTTTTAAAGGTAAATGGCCCCCTCAATTAAAATAATGACTGACAGAAAATTACATAATGCTAAGCTTGAAAAAAAAGGGAAGATATATAGCACAGTACTTGCTGATGCAGTTAAATGCATCATTCTCAGAGTCACATACATGTAAACAAGGACTGAAGGTTACGCTCTGGAGATGGGCTAGCTCTGGGCAGAAGGGGCAGGGACTCACTGTGGATGGGCCACACGGGGCTGTGAGCAGCCCACTTCTGTACTCCTGGGACTGAAACGCCTGTGTGCTTCAGAGCTGTAGTATTTCAGGACAGGATACACACCAGAGACTGGGAACAAACCCGCTGATAATATACTGACTAAGTGTGATTGGGGAGGTGCCATGTACCTCCTTCTCCTGGGACCTGGATGGGTAACTAGCTGGGCGGGACCTGGAAGTCCAATTCTTGGCTGCAGAGAGGACTAACAACACACTCTCCAACTGCCTATTTCTTTCTGACACACATACAGCAAGTAAAAGTAATCCGAAATAATTTCTGCTCTTAATGGTACTCCCTTCCATCACAGTAACATACAGAATACAACTGATAACAAAAGGCATTTTTCCTCAAGAAGAAGAAAATAACTAAAACAACAAGAAAATGGCTTTAGCAGAACAAGTACATACCTCTAGCAGGTAAGGTTTCCCTTCAGACAAGAACAACAGGGCCTCGACTTCCTCGTGGAGGGGCAGCAGGGGGCTCGAGGGGGCAATGCTAATAGGCGGCCGTTGTTTAAATACACCAGGAGCTTTAGGAGACCAAAGGGAAAACCCACCTCACCGGATGTTATACACGAAATCCACATCGACAGTTGCTGGGCGCTGACAACCTGTTCCCTCACAGACACGAGACAGGAGCAAATGCTCGCCCCTCTCTTGCAATGTATGCTTGAGTCGTAGGTGTGACTGTTAAGATCTCTATAGACTCCCAGTGATCCCATCCAACACACTCTTTCCAAGAAGTGAAAATACACACAGTGTATGAAAAGGAATGCCCAAAGTGCCTCTGAAGTCACTGGACAAGGGACTTCTTTTGCTCAAACAATGGCCATTACCACTTACGCTGAGCAGAATGGACCCACGTGGAAGACCTTACTCAACTTGCTAGAAAAACAAGGACTCACACTCTCATTCTCTTTTGCAAACCTGTCTGAACTTATAAATTTGGTAGCTTTGTCCTTCTAGGTGGATGAGTCAGAGTTTTTATCTGGTTTCCTGCCTCAGATCTTCCTGGTCAGATGACATGAAGACCCCACCACAGCCTTCAGGGTCAGAGGCTGTGTTCCAGACCAGCTGCTACACCACTGACTAGCTGTGAGACTTGCGGGAGTCACCAGACCTCTCTTACCTCAGCTTCCTCACATACAGAAGGGGAACAGCCCTCAAGGGTTTGCTGAGGGGATTGAACACAACAGACTGAAAGCCCCATGGAAAGGCTCAGCACACAGAAAACACTGAGCACTTTCAGGTGCTTCACTGTATCATCCTTGGTGCTGTTGTTGGTGCCACCATGACAAGGCCTTGGAACAGCATACAAACACAGCTTTTAATCCTAGTGTTTTTTAATACTTATACATCGAACCCCCAAATAAATTATTGACTTTCTCTTATGACAAACTAGTAAAATAAGGTGAAGTTCAAAATGAATTAAAACAAAAAATTTTAAGTGTTCTCAAATATCAAATAGTCCAATGAGAAATAAGTAATATCCACTGAACTGCTAACATTATTACTGTCCATGTACCACTGACAAATTCACCATTTCTGCATCTTCCTGGCGTATTAAAGACAGCTTAAAGCTTACCAACGTTCCTTTGGGAAGAGACATCCGAATGCAAGACAAGCAATGCCACCGTATTGTGAAGGTTCCCAAACTCTCGTGCTTGTGCTGAACTCCATCGACGTATCTGTTGTCAGAGAAAATAAAGTGGATGCTAGTGCTTTGGTTTGAAACAAATAAAAAGGAAGGGAAAGGGTGTGCGGGTTCATGATATTTTGAGCCACACTCTTTCTCAACGTTTGACAGTAGGAGAGGTCAAAGTACAAAAAAGCCACAGGTTTTAAGTCAGCTTAAGTGTTTTCCCCTTCAGACGTATTAACTCGTATTCTAAAGCAAATCCACTTATGTATTCAATTCAGGCACTGAGCGCACTGAGCGTTCACCACATGCCAGGTTAACTTTCCTGCACCACCATCTGGTGGAGAAAGCCCCTGAGGCTGGAGGCCTGGAGGCCGGCCTGCCTCTGCTGCTCCCTGTGCTATGTGGATGTGGGCGAGCTCCCTCCCCAGCAGTGCCCGACCTCTTTCGGTAAAGACACAGATAACCCACGGCTCTGGGCTCTGACCACTTCGCTGTTGTGAGGACCAAATGGCACACAAAAGGTGAAAATGCTTTCAAACTTATGTGCCCCATAAATGCAAAATAATATTAAATATACAATATAACACTATTAATTAAATTAAATCTTACTTAAATTACAATGAATTTAAATCAATCACCAGTGTCAGTGGAGTCCTTGATAAGTAAAAGCTTGAAATAAAAAATAAGACACTGCAAATATCAGCCTGCTATCAGCACACAGAGCAGGCTGTGTTGTCAGCACTTGTTTCTTAATACTACAGCACTGCGGCAGGACAGCAAGCAGGGCGGAGGCCTAAGTAGCAAGTCTGACTCCCTTAATAAAGGACGGAAAGCTTCCCTAAGCCACGCATCATACACAGGGGAAACCAGAGCTTTAGCACCGTGACCCCGAACAAGCCACAACTTTCCTGAGCTGCTATTGTTGCCTGAGAATGGGGGTGAAACTGCCTGCTTGACTCAACTGTGAGCACCAGAAGTAGAGCATGTGAAGTAAGCCGTTACGTCTGGCACATCCCAGGTGCTCCGTAAATAGTAGTTATCATTACGGCACGTTCACATTTTGTGTATTTTAAATCCATCGAACAGGAGAAATACAATCATTGGAGAAACACACTAACATAAGAACTTCACACAGGAGAGTCTTTTTGGCATACACCTGACCCTATTATTACCAAGCAACTTCCCTTTCATTCTCTGAGTGTGAGTATTATATACACAGCAACGCTGTTCAGCGTGTACAGTTCAACCTTCCATCTGAATCCTCGCCTTATTATCTCCTTCCCACTTAAGCACCTCCACCAAGACAGCCTTACTCACAGTCCCAGAGAATAAGCAGAGGACCCGCTGCCACTACTTCTCGAAGGCTAGCGATTCCCCCAGGCAGGTCCCATCTTTACTCCTAGGACACTCGGCACTTCGCATTTTATCTGATGTCCTGGCTAGTCATTCCCATTGGTTACAGCATTTAGAATGCTCTATGAGGAGGCTGCAAAAATAAGTAAACTCCAAAGAATTTTAAAGGCCATGTGATACTTGTACCTGGCTTCTTATGAAATTAATATTTATCATTTACAAAGAGAAGCACTGTGGCCACCCAAACCGCAGCCACTTCACTGGGCTACAGCCATAGGCGTTACCTGACTGCTTTGCCGATTGGCCCCCAGGAGGAAGCTGATCATGTGTCGCAGAGCTGAATGCCTCAGGAGAAGGTCTCCGGCCCTAATTCCTTGCTGTCACAAGACATGGAGAATGACAAATTACACTCCTATCCAGACAGAAATCTGTTCTAAAAGCACAGTTAAATCAGTTTTAAGAAGTCAACAAGTTTTTAAATGCTATTATTTACATATAGAAAGTACTTGTTAAAAAATCTAACAGCCCTGCAGTGCTGCACAATGGCCCTTAGTTTCAGTGCAGACTTCTACTCCATTAACAAGGAACCATCCCTACCTGCATCGGAATTCTTGCAAGTAACAGAATTTTTAAGAAGCAGCAGTCATAAAACCGTATCATATAGATCCCATATTGACCAGTCTGAATTTTTTGCTATATAAAACTCCTTTAGACTATAAATCTGCTGTTTTAGAAAAAAAAATCATTTACCTTTTGTACAAAAGTGTTGAACAGGAAAAAGTACTGAGCACAATTTTTACAATTTTCGGGGACATCTTTATCCAACAGAGCAAGTAGTACCTCCAGTAACTGATGAAGGCTCTTTAACTGGTTGGAGGGAAGATGAAATTACATAAAGAAAAAGAATGTCAGACAGACATTTGCAACAGGCTTAATCTGAAGTAAATCACCATAAGAACAAAAGGAAAGTCTGATTGATATAATCTAGTCTGAGATTCAGATGGGATTTATGCTTTGGAGAGCAAAACCAGAATTATCAATTCGATCTTCCAGGGAAGACTGGGGGCACTGTAAAAATAATTAAAAGGGAAGTCTAGTTTTGTTTCCAAGCTTTCAAACTCAAGGGTGTGGTTCTACTGCTGAATGGTCACATTTTCTGCAGAGCCAATCTCTTTCTGTCTCTTCAAAAAAGGCAAGGGGTTTAGAGGAAACATATTCTGGATCCCTCCCTCCACTACGTTATTCCTGCACATAGTCACAGATGCAAAGAATCAAAAACACAGACACAGGCATAGGGGCTAGAAACCAAGCCAATGGAGCAAATGGAGAGCAACAGCCTGACAGATGACAACGGTAATATCGACTCAACTGGGAACTTACTTGAAAGCCCGCTGACGCCTCATGGAAAGCTTTGAAAAACATTTTATTTGTTTAGAAACCATTTTGGTCATCACATTGCTTCTTCTTTCCCTCCCGCCCCAACTATTTTCGGACAAGTCCCTGAAAATTCATCTGTGATCTGAGAATTAATTACCCAGGCTTACTACTCTTGTTAGTTCATTTCCTCTGAAGATGGTATTCACAGACTTCTAAAATATTCCCATCCATCCTGTCACACCCATTGTAAATATGATAAAATCTACCATTTATATAGCACTTGATTTTCAAAGTACTTGACAATATAAAGTGGGTGGCAAGAGGCACCATTTCCATTATGGAGGAAAAATAGACCTGAAATAGACTCGCTAGATATCAAGCAGAATTTACTGAGGCAAATGGCTTACGTCCTCCACCACTCCCTTCCCTTTCTATGCCTTGTAGTCCTGCCTTTAGAGGCTGGTGGGGTGATGCGCTGCGGCCTGACCCATCTGTAGGCTGACTGCACTAATTCTGCCTTTCTCCTCTGTCTGGGTTGGTACATGGGAGGAAAGAGGAGCGTGAGAAGGTCCTTATGTTAAATAACTTGGAAAACTTCCACAGGGGTACTTCAGAGCAATGGTAGCCAAACTGCCCCAAGCAGTTCCCAATGACCTATTTTTTATGTTCGGCAACCAGGTAAAGGCTTGTTCGAAAAATGGTCCTGCTGTTTAAGTTGACTGAAAGCCACTGCCTTAGAGTAAACCTCCACTTCTTCAGGATTCCTGGAACTGAGAGACACGGTCTTCTTCTAGGTCCTCCCTGAAGGGCATATTCGACCCGCTTGTCCATTCTGGACTGAGCAGCGCCTGAGCTTGTCTGGTCTAACGCTGCGCCCTGGCTCAGGAAGGCTGCAGGAACTAAGTGCTTGGGTGCCAGGCACGGTGTTTGGATCAACTTCCTTACACGATTTGCTCAGGGTTGAAGAGCAATGCCAACACCTGAATTTGCAGCAGCAATCCCTAGAATTTGCATTTAGTTCATTGAAACACTGCCTCCAGCTAACGTTTATAAGGAGCCAATTAGTTCTGAAAACATTTTTCAAAGTTTTCCATGTAGTGTCAGCTGTTTTAAACAGCAAACTTGGGAAGTAACTGCTGTATCTGCTAGAACTTAACAGATTAAATAATCAGAGTCACAATGTATGTCATTTATTTCCCTAAGACTTATAATTTAAGGGGGGGTGGTGGTGGCTGAGGATGGTAATAAATACCATGGTTTGTTTTAGCATGTGTGGAATTGTGAATCAGAAGAAAATATGTCACAGGAAAGAGTTAGGAAGAAGAAATTCAGAAGAACAGGAACAAGGATTAGGGAAAAACAGAGACCAAAAAAAAAGGAACTATTGCGGCCAGTGCCCCTGGATGGATGGCACTGTTTGGTTTGGCTGCCAACTGAAGGTTTAGATTGTGAAAACAGCTTATAAGGAAAGAGACAAAGCCAAGGGGGCTCAAAATGTTCATCAGTCTAGACCCAGGTTTGTCTTGGTGCAGAAGGATCACAAGAGAAGACTCTGAGAAGGGAGTGTTCTAGAAAGAGACCCTGACACAGACCAGAGCAGTCCTGAATTCCTAGCTTACCCTGACATCTGGGATACGAGGAGGAGAAGACAGAATGCCTTCTACCCTGGCATTTACCAGAAAGTCAGTTCATAGCATGTGTGTTTTATGTGGAAAATCACCAGATTCCAATCCTGGGCTTTCTTATTATGTGCAATTTAAAACATTAGGTAAAAACAGAATGTGTAAATAACATTTAAGACACAAGACTGACCTTATCCTGATAAAACAAGGCACTGTCTAGGGTTTTCTCCAGAATGGTGGCCACAGCGACTCGGACTTCTCTCACATTGCACTCTAACAAGAAAATCCTAAAATAAAGAGAAATGTGGTGTGAAAAAAGCAAGACAGATTCCTATAACCCAATCTTCCCAACAAGGGTCCCGCCTACTAGCCAAGAAAAAAAACGACTCCAAGATATCAGTTCAAGTCTCCGGAGAGTGTTAGCACACACAGGCCCTTGTGAGGAAGGAAGGTGGTTTAAGAGGAAAACATGATCCTTGAGCAAGGAGAGCAGATTGTTCTGTTTCTTCTTCCTTTCTTCCCCTAAGATGAGTAGCTGTATAAAAGTAAATCTGGACTTAAAGAGCTAGAAAAGCAAAGAACTGAAAATTTTTATAAATTCTGTTCACTCAGTAGGTCTCCCTGGCACCCCTTCCATTTCTCAGAATACGACACTAGTTAAAAGTTCTGCTTCAGCACAGCCCCTCTTAATGCCCCTGTGCACCTATCTCCATCCTTTCATTTCCCCTTCTTCTCTGCTCCCAACCCTTACTTATTACTTAGTGCTCCTCTAGAAGCATCTGAGGCTGAAAAGGTCCCGCTTCCTTCCTTCCCTCTTCTTCTATGATGATGATGATGAAGATGACAACAGCGGTTAAGGTTTATTGGGCACTTCCATCATATTTGGCACTTCCATGTTACACACTGCAAATGCATGACCTAATTCAGTCCTTCACGCGACCAGGGCAGTAGATGCAGCAGCCTCAGATGTGGCGGAGGGGACGATCGGGCAGACACATCTGCCCCCTGGGCTGAGGGGCGCTGGTAACTACCCTAGAGCAACGAGGTGACTGCACGCTTCTCCACAGCCAGCTTTTCCTTCTCTGCTTCATACACACTTCAACATAACAATCCATGCCATAATTGGCAAAGTGAACACTTACCTATCATTTCTAATACATCTTAACAGAATACTCTCATTACCCCACGAGCAAGATTTAAATACAAGGTCATTGTAATGACCCAGGTCAAAGCTGTCCTGAGGCACTCCAGGCACAGCAGTGAAAGCTGCTCTGCTCTGTCTGAGGGCAGCACCTGCACTTCCTCTCTCCCCCGCTCAACAGTATGCTGCCCACCTCGCCTTCCTTTCCCTACGGGAAGATGAGACTGGAGCGTCTGAGGTCATTCCACTTCTGCTCACTCCACATAACTGTCAATGCTATGTGTTAGCTACCTACTGTGAACCTGACTCTGTTCATCCTCCACAATGATTCTGAGTGGCAACAACAGGAAAGCTGAACAGATCACAAGTACTCCTGTAACACTGAGCTCCAGAAGTTTGATCAGGCTCCAGTACAATTCTTTTGGAAAGAGTATCTGCAGGTGATGCTCCACATTTCTTATCACGGGTAACAGGAAGCACCATGAAAATGCAAACAAACCCAGAATATGGGCAGTTTTGCGGGGCCAATGACTGATCTCACCCAAATAAACAGCATGACAAAAAGGTGGTGGAGAAATGAAACCATTATAGATTAAAAGAATCTTGAGAGACATATAAACCAAACACAACAAGGGGCGCTGGTTTGGATCCTGGTCCGTACAAATTCAATGGTAAAAGAACACTGTTGAGACATTGGAAAATCTGAACGTGGATCAGGTATAGGCTGCTATGAAGGAACTGTTATCATTTTTGTCTAGTATGACAATGGTAAAGTGCTTATTTGTTTTAAACTTAGAGTGAAATTATATGATACCTGAAATTTACTTACAATACTTCAGAGGATTAAAAAAAGCATATATGTGAGTGTGTGTGGGAACTTGGATAAGCAAACAAGACTGGCCAAGTGTTGCCAACTTGAGCTGAGGATAGGTACAGGACAGGGTTCATTACTCTGTCTACTT
Source organism: Camelus dromedarius (assembly GCF_036321535.1). Lineage (NCBI taxonomy): Eukaryota > Metazoa > Chordata > Mammalia > Artiodactyla > Camelidae > Camelus > Camelus dromedarius. The sequence goes on along the minus strand of NC_087449.1, from coordinate 31,338,377 downwards.
TGGCATATGTTTAAACATTTCCACGATAAAGAAATTTTAAAAGATGTCAAAGCACTCTTCATGTTAGAAGTTCTAATTTCTTTAGATCAATTTGTAAGCAATATCTGCTACTAACTTAATTTTAAAATTATAATTACATTTAAAAATTGCCCCCTAAAAGGACTATACTGAGGGCTGATCTGAGACAATACCCTCTTCACATTTATAGTTACTGAAATATTAGTATAGTGTATACTTGTCTTTTAGTTGTAACAATGACAACCTAAGGTATCTTAAAAGTTCTGAAAAAATAAGCAATTAGAGAAAGGAGAATATTAATTCTTGAAAAATATGAAATCAGAGCAATTGATAATGATGAGTAATTGGGCTTTATATAAAGAAAGAGACAAAATACAGTAAACTCTACCAGAAAAAATTTAAATTAGGTAATTCACTGAAGTTCTTTACCACTATCAATTCTAAAAAACCAAAGTTACTGAGTTTCTCTGGAGATACTTAAGAGCAAGCCTGCTTGACTATAAGGGAATAAACTAAATACTTGCCATGTTCCTTTCAAATGGATGATGAGTCTATGACGTTCTACTGCTTAACATGATATACAGGAATCCTAATGGGAAGATACTGTGGAATTAAGCTGGTAAAATGGGTGAAAGGTCATCTTTAAAGCAAACTCTAAAGGGACGGGCACAACACTTCAAAGAATTATTTGTTCTCCCTTTACGAACTGCTTGCATGTATGCACGCACAAATACCTGAGCACTTCCTGTCTGCCAGGTTCTCTGTGTACGCAGGGAACCACACAGATGTAGCTTCTGCCACCAAGAAGCTGAGGTTTGGTGGAGGAGACAGGCAGCACGAAAGAGTGGGCCTAGTCTATACAGGGTGTTTGGGGGTGAGCAGCCCCCTGACACCTGATGGATGAGAAAGTGCTTACTCTGCAAAGAGTGGAAGGGAGATTGTTCTAGAGGGAATAACAGGAAAAACGGCCTTTAGGCAGGAAAAAAGCTGAAGTGTGTTCCAGGAATCAATAAGCTGGCAAACAGTAAGCCAGGAGGAGAGTGAACCATGGGCAGCCTGGAAGGACAGGCAAAGCCTGCACTCAAATGAGGCCCTTTGTGTCCTCTAATGGGAAAGATTTTGGATTTAACTACGAGTGCAATGAGAATCCACTGAAGAATTTTTAAGGAGAGAAGTAACATGATCACATTTGTTTAAAAGGAATGTTTTCACTGCTTATGAGGTAGACTGGAGGAGGGCAAGGAGGAGACGCCATGCAGGCCAATAAATGAATGCGTGAAGCTTGGACCCAGAGATGAAGAGGATACAGGGTCAAGGGTTTCCATTTGACCCTAACCTGCCACCAGACTATGATCTCCCTGCAGGAAGGGACTTGTATTTCTGAATTCCCTGTTGTCTGTTTTAAGGTGAGAGACCAGTGCTTATTCATATGAGGACAAAAATTCTTAGACCCAGTAGAAAATACTGGAAGGCAAAGATGCTGGAATGAGAGTCGATAATTAAAGGGCTAACTTCTTTGAGAAGCTGTGCTTATGTAGAGATATTTGTTTTGAGAGGAGAGAGGACACTTCGTTGTATCCGGAGGAAAGGAGAGGAGAACAGACTTGTAGGTGCGCAGCATGGGCTGGGGCCGGGGGCTGCTCATCTGTCATGACGCTCTCTCAGTGAAGTCTGTCTGAGGCAGGCTGTTAGGTGGAAGTGGGCTGAGCCACGTGGCATGTCAGAGGGGCGCGAAGGCACAGCTCGGCAGAGCGAAGAAAGAGGCCACTGAGAGATCGAGGTGCTCGCTGGGACCCACAGGAATGCTGAACTACCCGAGGATACGAGAATGATTGAGAGCAAGGTGTAAATACTCTCAGTGACTGGACAATCTCAAAAAATCAAGTGACTTTTTAATTATAGATACAGAGATAAACATACTATCACAGGTAATATACTATCAGATTTTTGAAAAGCAGCATTTTAGCCAGAATGTGAACTTAATAGCAATGCTGTGTAGTAACCTAGGACTGCTGACCTCTTCACTTGCCACCAGACTGTGAGTCCTGAGGGCAGAGATGTATTTTGGAATCCCCTGAGCTACAGCAGGGGTTTGGGGAGTGCTCTCCTGTTAGCACTGGGCGATCTGCTTAAAACTGACTCCAACCAGAAAAGTAATTTCAAGTTGAAATAAAGAGTTACAGGAAACTTCAGCTCCAAATCACTGGAAGAGACACAGATTTCTTTTAATTAAAAGATACTGACACTTACTTTATCAATTCTCGTCCTTCAGAACTAATAAAATATTCAACTAGCCACTGACAAGCATCAAAACTTTTTGAAAGCAATGCTTCAATAGTGGCAATCCATTCTTCAGTGTCAACCCTTTAAAAAAAGCAAAGACAATGATGTTAGATGGGCAAGTAAATAACTCTATGCAGTGTCACTCCATTTTTTTCTATTTAAAAAAATTTTGGGGGGGGTAGGATGGAGGATAAGCTAAGTACTCAGTGACTGCTGAAATAACATGGCTCCAAGTGCCCTACAAGCTAATGTTTTGCATTTTTTTGGTGCTCGTGGTGTGACTTCTCGCCCTCAACTCCCTCACCAAACAGAAGTGTGAAGAAGCTTAAGTCTTAGACTTGAACTTTCATCTTCTGCATCTTCTTCAACTTCACTGGAAAATACACCTGACCTGAGCATTCTGTTTCACTTAATTAATTAATTTACATTCATAAGATGCTCACGTTTAGCATAGGTAAATACATCAACATTTTTATACTTTATTGCTGCAAACATTAATATCCTACCTTATGAAATAAAAATACTTAGGCAAGGAAAAAATCCTTGGAACCTCACACCACCCCCACCAGTCCCTCACGACCCCAAATGGTAAATATAAACAAAATGGAAATAGAATGCAATGTTTAGGTGGCTTGAGCAAATTTCACAAATAAAAGTAATCAAATAAATCTCCTTAGTCCTATGCCAGACATTAAGAGAAAGAAACACATTATTTCTTCTTTTTCAATCATGTAATAAAGGTAGATATCACTTAATAAAAAATGAAGCTGTCACATTTGCTTTCTTCTCAAGAGTTTCTAGACTGCAAAATCTTTCCAAAGCCTCTCCGCACTTGGAGAAGCTCACTCTGCTAGCAAGAGATAAAAGACAGAACTTCCCTGGAGAAGTGAGAACTTCTTCACTCTGAGTCCTTCCTTGCTCCAGGTGTATCCTACAGACCACTGTGTAATTACTCTCCATTCTTTACTCATTTACGCAGAGAGCAACTATCTACCCAGAATCTATGATATGTTAGGCATCTTACCATGTGCTGCAGATAAAAACCAATGATAAGTAACATGCAATCAAAGTCTAGAGTTTCTGTGTTTCTTCTGAACAGTCTGCCTCCCTGTTCAAAACCCCTCATGATCTCCCCCTGAACAAATTCCAAGCTCCCTTCTCTGGCATCAGAGCTCATCCAAACTCAACATTTGGTCTTACTTCAAATGAGTTCCTTAAATGAGTAACACATTAATCATTCACAGTTCCTTAGGCAACTCTTGTCTGTTACTCAGGTTTTTCCCTGCCAACCTAAAATGATCTCTGTTTCTCTACTTTTGCTTTTCTTATTCCTTTGAGAATGTAAATGTCTTAAACGCCTACCCAGTTCCCACACTCAGAAATGATTTTGCCCAATTTCTAAAGATGTATAGCATTTACGCCTTTCACTAGTTATTTCTTTTCTTTGTTCTGTCCATCTTTCCAAATGGATTAGAAATTCTTTAAAAATAGGAAACCACGTCTTCATCATCTGAGTGTATTAAGTAGTTGCCTTCAACTACTTAAAACTATGTTTTGAATTTATAAATTCACTTTAGTTGAATTAATCAGTGCCTTTTGTCACAAGAGACTATCAAAACCTATCACTTCTTACCTGAGTTTTTTCTTTGTTCGTAGATAAGTTTGAAAAAGGAACTGAATGGCGAGCTGTAAGCTCACCTTTGCCATGCAAGGGTAGCACGGATGCTTTAGTTTAGTCTACGGGAGAGGGAGAAAAAGGAGGGCATTTTTCACAGGTGTTTTATAGACTATCACACATTGAGATATCTATGTAACTAATGCGATATCTATATAACAAAGTTAAATACTAATAAGAAAAATCCAGCCAGTTTATTATAGAAAAATGTTCCAGTTAAATCTTAACAAGATTAAGAAAAGATAGTTTCTTCCCTTCTTTTATGAAGCCTTCTCAGAATAGAGCCTTCAGACCACAGGATGTTAAGTTACCCATCATCAGACTAAGAAAGTTTTCCCCTTACTGGCAAACTGTGATCACGGTACTTAAGAAAAAGAAGCACTTGGAAATTAATCTTGAGTCTGCTAATGTCTGATTACAAATTAGGAAATACTAATTCCCACAAAGCCCAATATCCATTTACATCACCTATGGCTACTCTTGAATTCTTTATAAAATTTAAACAAGGACACTTTAAAAACATAGGGACACTTAAAAAACCCACCCCCATTCACCATACATTCTCAATATTGCCCATATTTCAACATCACCCAATAAGTGACACATTTGTGGGAATTTTTTTTTGGCAGCTAATCTAAATGCTAACAAATGAGAGTCATTTGAGAGAATGAATCACTGAATGTTTTAGCTGAAAGACATGTAACTATGAATTCTCATTTCTTTAGTAAAAATCAAACTTACAGCATTCAATGATGCTAAAGACAAAACAAAACTGAAATAATCACTACTGTACACATCTCTGTTCTTCATAAACTTGAGGTTTTCATCTCTCACCATCTATAAAAGAAAACTGGTAATTATTTTTAAGGAACAGGGTAAATATTCAATATGAAGAAGATATTTTTAAATTTTAATTGAAGTATAGTCAGTTACAATGTGTCAATTCCTGGTGTACAGCACAATGTCCCAGTCATACATACACATACACATATTCATTTTAGAAGACATGTTTTAGTGATATATTAGGTAAAATGGGTTCATAAAAACACTTCTCTCAAGCTTTGAAATTTTTAAAAAGCAGAGAGAAAAACTTCCTTTCAAATATAAGAAGTTGTAAAAAGGTGAATTATTATTCATTACACCAAATTCTTTTGGGAAATTCAGGAAAACCACCCTGTGAAGGACAAGTGAATTTGGGCAGGAAGGGACAAGCAGAGCTTTCCCAAGTATAACCAACTCCATGCTTTCCTTGTATCAGATTGTTTAATTCTCTTTCTCTTAATCAAAGACTCCATATTTTTCTTAAATTTTTGGATTCTGGCTACTTAGCTTTTGATTACTTAGTGTTTAAAGTCTAGACTGGGAAGTTGGACAGTCTGAATTTAAATCCTGGCTCTGTGACTTTGGCAGCCCATTTCTGCTTTCTCAGCCTCTGCTCTCCCATCTGAAAAATGGGAATAAAACCTGCTACTCCACAAGTGTTTAAGAATTAGGGACTTGTTTAAAGCACATAGCACAGAGTAGGTATTCAATAATTAATGATCACTGTTTTCTCAGTTTTATCCAAAGATTATGAAGCTTAACATTTTTCTCTCCAGATTCAGTAAGTTAACTCCAGCAATGTATTCCTCTACTGCCCACTCCCCCCACCTCTTGTCACACAGCAGGTCAGTGACAGTGCTGGCCAGTAGTGAGTCTGCAGCCACCTGTGTGACAAGGTGGGTCAGGAGATGCGGTGCTAGAGGAACAACTAAGTCCACAAGAAGGCTGGCAGGAGTAGTTCTGGACTTATAAGATGGATTTTGACATTTATCTGGATTTTCTCCTGGAATTTTTTATATAGTTCTTACCTGGTATATTCGAACAGGCATTTTCTCCACAAATAGTCCTTTCTTCTCGCCTTTTTTAACCAGCTTGGTTAGAATAGAGAGCCGGTCGTTGTTAGGTCTATGGGGCCGAGGAGATGACTGAGGTGAAATTTCTGGTGAAGATGGTGCTGACCTAAGAGACAGGATTGGAAAACTGTTTGTCTAGAATAAAGTGGCTATTGTTTTAGTAGTCACCACGACCAGATAAACTTGGTATTAGACTTAAAAATAAACTGTATACTTTTCTGATCCAACATATTAAAATGCAAACTCACAGACAACCGGACTTTAAAAAAAACCTTTTGGACAGTGCCGGCATAGTACTATAGTTTGAACGTAAAGTATACTCAATAAATGAGATTTTAAGAAATCTCAATTCTAGAATGAAAAAATTTGTATTTCTAAATACAAAATATCTTTCTGCCAAGGAAATAATGACCAGGTAGCAATAAGAAGAAAGAAAAGGGGTAGAGGGATTTACCTATTTTCTTTGCAGAATTTCTCTCTAGCTTAGCTAATTACCTTTAAATCCCCAAATCTCTAAAGATCACAGTATCACCTACTGAAATCACATGGCAAATTCCACAGAGGAGAAACTCACAGAGAGAGATCCTCAGCCTCCTGCCGAACCACGCTGACTCGACTTTTCTTTGGTAACACTGGGGAGTTCTGATCAGATACCCTTTGGTAGAAGAGCATATAGGCATTCCAGTATCTTCGGCGTACATCAGTATAAGGGTTTGCTTCATAACGAGACATTAAGAAAGAAGTCTTTGTAAATAAAAAAGTTGTTTTTGTCTTGACAATCTATAACAAAGGACCCACAAATCCATCAAGTAACTACTAACTAAATTTGTTTTTTTCAGTAGTACTTCGATAAGTGCCAAGTTTAAGTAAAATGTCTGTCTTTTTAGAGCACTGCTTAAAATCACTCTGCAGGTGGTACAGAGGGGCAGGGAGTAAGGGAGTTGTATGGCAGTGGAGTAGGGAAAGAAGGTAAACATGCCTAAGCAAGTTGAAATTCAATCAAACGGCAAGAACTAACATTTAAAAGTAACTTCTATGGCACAGGATGGGATTATAATTGGCCTCACTTAACCATTTCTGCTTAGAACAGCCAAATCAGGGTAAATTTTGGCAACGATACTATGTTCAGTCATTAAAGGTTACTACCATTAGATGCATGACTACCATGGTATGTTACCAAAATCTAATATTGTGGATCTTAAGCAGGTGGCAATTTTTAAATGCCCCTAGAATATTTCAAAGTCAGGTTTCAAAAATGCTAAGATTGCTGCAAAATATTTTTTCTTCAAATAGCAAATTCTGATGGTATTTTGTGATGTACTTTTCCTTATACATTTTCTTCTAGGGGTGGGGGTGGGGGGTTGTAGAAAGATTCCTTTGCAACACTGCATAACATAATGATTTTAGAAACACAGGTGCTATAAATGTCTTTTCTATTAATCATTCCTCTATATAAGTGAAAATGAAATTTGAAAATTTTAGTGGACAACTACTTATTCTGAAACTATTTTTAATGTTGAAATTCTTTCACTATTTGTTCTTTGATATTTATTTCTTCCACTTAATTTATCCCCTCACTCCAAGGCTGCTGTAAGGAATTATTTAAAAATATGTTTGTAAGCAGCTTGAGCCTTCTCACTCTGGCTAACAAGGAGTTCATGGATCTATACAGCTAGAGTGATAGTATGTAAGAAGAATAAAATCTATTCTACTTTTATGTAAAGAATACTGCTTCCAACTTGATAGAAAACTGTAAATTAAAAAAATAAAACAAATGGAAAATGTCCATTTGTAAATACTTACTTTGATCATAAACTTTTGGTCTATATTCTCCTCCAAAGCATTCGTACTCCAGGGTCTCATCATTTAGGTCAAATTCTTCTATAACTGTGTCATTAAATTTATACCATTTTCCTTTTCCACATCCCCTAGAGCACAGATTTAACAAAGAAACAAACAAAAACATTATAAGGTTAAAAAACAAACATCTCCATCCCTAGCACTTATCTCTATGTACTGTCTGCAAACATAGCAAGTGATTATCATTTGAAATACCTAAGAGAAATATAGTCATAGTTACTTCAATTTCTTAAACAACTTTTCAAACTGAAGAGGGAGAACAGTTGTAACAAGTTTTAAAAATCCAGTATGAAATAAGATCAAAGAAGCAAAAGCTTCTCTGCACCGTGATGATAAGTGTGGATGACAAAGCAGGGCAGGCACGGGGGTGGTGGTGGGGTGGCTGGAGAGACTGCTGGAAACGGGGAGTGAGGGAGTGGTTGGAGAACGCCTTACCGCCTGTCCTTGATGAAGGAGTAGTAGTGGCCGGCATGTGCCTGCCCACTGTGTACAATGACACCCACAAGTTCATAATTTTCTGTGAGGGCAACTTTTTTCCGAGGAGATCCTCCACCTCCCTGATCCATACTTCGCCCATTTTCACCAACTTCAGAAGATGAATCTTGGCGAGCCATTCCTGAAACTGTGTAAGGCTCCATGTTTAGCATCCAGGGAAACTATTTAAAAGGAAAAAGAGCACATTAATATTGATTAGTAACATATAACAATAAAGTCAGTACAAAGAAGAGGGGTGTGTTTTCCTTATTTCAGCTAGGACTACCCTCCAATTCAAGCACACAATCTCTGAACGGCTCACAAGTCTGGGCAAGTGTAAGCAGTCTCTCGTTTCAGCATTAAGGAAAGCATTTCACTTCATGGCTGTCACGAGGATGCCTTCTAGAAATGAGGGTTACTGGTTAGGGATCTGCCTGTACCACTAGCAGGAGCTGCTTAAGACAGGGGCTGTGTACTTCTCAGAATGCTAAGACCATAGCCTTACACATTTTAGGTGAAATTTGAAAATATAAAAAGGAAACAATAAAGGGAGAGAAGTGATAATAATTATTTAAAAATCAGGAAAAAAAAAAGTTACCCTTATCTGTTCATCATATTTAATGGAGCGTCCACTCTCCCAGTCAAATCCAAATCTCATCAGGTGAATGACCAAGACGCTAGGTAATGACTTAATACAGGTCCTTTTCACTGTTATTCTCTAAAGAAGAGCAAAACCCAGTTATCTCCATGGAGAAAATAAAAAACATCAAAGTAATTAATACAAAGGTCACAGATTTCTATAGGGCTTTCCCATCTATGTGGACACAAGTCACGGCACAATCCAATGGAAGTAACAATAAGATCTTAATACTGATCTCACATAAAACAAAGACAAAGTACATGAATAAGAAATTAACTTGTTTTTTAAAAAGAGCAAATGTAATACCTTTTCTTTACACTTTTCACAGTAATATGCATTACTTCCCTCTAGAACTTCTCCTCTAACAAACTGGTCCAAAGAAATTTCCAAACTCTGACAGGAAGTAACTCCAAGGTTGAGAGCCATAAAAGCTTCCTCACGTTCGTATCTGATAGGGAAATAACAGAAAAACCATGATCAGCAATGGAATTTAAAAATCTTGACGTTATCACAATACCCGAAATTGAATACAGAACTACATTCATAATCAACGTAATTAACACATACCTCCCCTCATCCTTTTAAAAGTATACTACCAAATAAAAAATCCCATTTTTTTTACCATTTAGAATTGTCTAAAATTACAAATTTCAACAAAGGAATTTTAGAAATAGAAACCAAAGAAATTTAATTCAATAAACATTTATAGATCCATTGAGAGAATATCTACACGCCTTTCAACAAATAAAAAATTTACAACGTACTAGAAGAAACACTTAAAAATGATGCTGATTATTTTTTGATGTTAGTATTATCTTCACTAACCTGTGAGGACAGTCTTTACAGATCTTCTGGTCAGAATAGATGCCCTGAAAAGTATTCTTAAAAATTTGGTCTCTCCCCATTTTCTGTTGAAATAAAAAGTTAAAATTTTAGTTGATGCCTCTAGAACTTTCAGGTTGTATATACAGAATTTCATTTAGATCTACGCTAAAGCACAGATTTTAACTTAACCAACAAAATAAAATGAGTTACCTTGGTTGTTTAGGCTGGAAACTAATGAAAGAACTATAATCCATTTGACCCACTGTCAGGGTAACGCACATAATCAGAAAAGGAAGAGGAGAGCCACCAGCTACAGCAGATGACAAGGACAGCATGCCCGTGATGACTCTGACTCCTTCTCCCCAGGCCACGATTACCAAGCTAGTATTAACTCTCCACAATCTCTTCTCTCTTCTTATATATGCTATAAATATATGTTATTTAAAAAAAAAGAAATGGATAACTTGTGCCTACTGATGAGAGCAGAGGCAAACACTGGCAGTGATGGGAGGCTGTCCGTATCTTAGAAGGCGATACCATTTAGGAAGTTTGTCACATGTTTTACTGGGTAGAGGTAGGAAGCGTTGGGTTAGATAACCACAAAAAACTTTTTAATCTGGTCCTTTTCTTCCCTTTGACAAAACAAGACTGCTCTGCGTGGGGCCATCAGTTCACCTTGACAGCAGTCCTCCTCTGAGGCCAGGTTACTTCAATGCAGACACAGAGCATATAGTTACACATGGTTATTATTACATACTTTATCAAGTGTCAGATTAATTAAGAAGAAAATAAATCTATAATCTATAGTGTTCTGTGTATGTTTGATATTCAAACCCAGAAGAAATGAATTATAGTTGTGGTATTCAAGATGATCACTTTCTGATTTGTCAGTTTCATAGTAATCCCAAATCCTGAACCACTGTTCTCATGCTACAGACTCTGAGGGAGTTAGAGGGAAAATGAAACTTTTTCTACCTTGAGATACTCATCCATCTGATCGATGAGACTAGTGAAGAATTCATATGCATCCTGCTGTTCTCTTACATAAAGTTCTTTGTTCCACATCTTGAAAATCTATGTAACAAGAGTTAAATACGTTGTTAAAGGGAAAGTAGCAATTTCTGAATATAGTAGAAAAGGAATGTGAAAGAGCCCTTAAATGTGACTAAAAATCAGGTTCACTATTAGGATATAAAAGTTCTTATACTGACGTGAGATTAGCTTGTATTTAGCAGCCTATGCTTTTCCCTGGTCCCTTTATAGTTAAGTCTATGAAACCATACCGGCTGAGATCTAAGGCCACCCAGAGAGTTTCCCTTAGAAGCCAACCAATCTATATGGGAAAATATAAGGCGAAGCATAGTAAAGCCGTGTTAAAACAGAATGTTCTTTGTTAGAGGCATTAGTGAAATTGGCATAGGTTCAGAGGAATAATTTGAACAAATACTTCAAACAGCTAAATAAGAAACATGAGAAATAGTCAAAACAATTAAGATCAGCAAATCCCTAGCTGACTATTCTCAACATTCTGATCACTTGAATCAAGCACCAATGTCAAAAAGAACTGTATAGACAACTGGATTAATCTAGAGTAAAAAAACAAGACCGTTATCACTAGAGAAAGAATGTGGCCACACTCCACTCCATGTACATAACATCTTTTTATCTAAAGAGTTACTGGTTGAAATACCTTCCAAAAGTTCTCAGGTACATAGTACTGCAACTTGCTTTCCATCAAGTGCCCAAAAAGAGACTGTACTTGGTAGAATACACTGTCGTCTGGATTGTCCGTGTCATCATCCACTGAAAGCAATGACTAAAAAGAAATGAACTGTGTTAAGTCAGAAATATTCAACCGTTTTACAGGAAACTTGACTTAACATACGTGTGAGCACCCATTATTGCTCTTTGAGAATGGTATGTGTGTTTGGATGCATCTATAACTCTGCACATGCTTAGCTTCAACACTTTCTAGCTGGTATAATCATGAATAAATCATCTCTTTGAGCTTCTGTCTGATTACGAATAACTGGAACTAGATCCTGGAACTACCAGGATCTCTACAAGAAATAAGTGCAACATGATAACACACAGAACAGTCTCAAAACTATTTACTGCTGAATCACAAGTTACTAGTATAGTGCTGATGATAAGTCTAAATATATCTAGAACACCAAAAATGTTAGTGATTTTATATCAGAACTTGAGAATATTTAGTTCAAAAATCACATTAAGTCAAATACAATGTCAAACAGGCAGCATATTACCCTAGCAGACTTATAAAATATGTGACTATGAACAATATATTATCTATAAGATTTATGAAGCTGCTAGAGAATCTCCAATTTTGCTTAGTTTTGGTAAGCCCCAAATTGCAATATATGAATATGGAACAGTTCTCAGGCAATGTACACATACACCATTTATGATACTAAACAGGAAAGAGGAAGGAAATCACCTCAGGGAGACCTGGCTGCATATACAGCTGCTGGAAGACTGCATTCATGTAACATGTAGCGCCACCGTTCCTCAGCCCCACAAACCCTGAGCTGGACCTGCTATCCACTGGGGGAAGGTACTAGGAAAGAGATGAGTAGAAACAGTAAAGGAGAGAGCATTAGCATCTGCCACCAACACATGTCCTCACAGCTATACGAGACGCCCAAAGGAAAAAGATACAGATTTATCCATCCTGCGTGTTTATGAGTCTGCAAATGCAATGCAATTCTAGAACTGCTCTCTCAATGTTTCCTTCCAGTTCCTAAAGTACCTCGCATATGGGGCATGTGTCTTTGTACATCCACTATGTAGTCACGTGTTCAGTCACTTAATTATCATTCAACAAATGTTCCTGAAGAGCCTACTATGAGCCAGGCATTGTGCCAGGGATATGAGAGACAGCAGGAATGTATCTGGTCCCTGACCTCTAGGAGCTTACATTGTAGGAAGGTAGGTAGGTAGCCATTAATCAACTAAAAGTACTGATATGTATGTACAAACTGTGGAAGTTCCCTGAAAAGGAGGAACAGAGTTCTGTGAATAGAGTTTACTATCCTAACCAGTCTGGATGGTCAAGAAAGGTGCATATTCCTTTCCTTTCTTTTCGAGAAGGTAACATTCTTCTATTGAGCTTTCTAATAAGCATGCAATTAAATAGGTAAATACCCTAGCATGTCACTTAAGGATGGTTTGTAATAATGCAGATTCCAGTACAGCGTTTTTCTAGGTAGAAATAATCTAGAAAAGGCATCTTGGATAAAGTTTAATATGGCACTTCTCCAAGTAGAAAAGGATATTGTAATGACACACTGAACTGCTATCACAGTAGAACCTTGGTTCTAATGCTATGACCAGAATCATGTTATCCGCATGTATCAAGTACTTGCATCCATGCAATAACTAATCAACTGACAAAATCCTGCAGGTCTTCTGGACTGAAAAGAACTGCTAAATATCACAGACTTTTTGTTAACATTCAACATACACTTAGAGTAGGGTGATTTCTAAGACATAATTAACACTGTAATTTACTTGTAGTCCAAATTGCAAAGTAAAAACTTATAAAGTAAAAAAAACTGGTTCATAACAGTGCTAAAAATATATTTATATATGACAAATATTTTCTTCATTATGCTGACATAATCCCTGACTTATTAAAATTGTAAAATTGTCATTTAAAATCTGATTATTAAATAAATGCATGTAAAACTAAAGCATAGCATAAAACAAGCATTATAAACTAAACAGTTCATACCAAAATAGTTTCCAATTTACACACTCGAATTTCACTTTGCAAGTGCCATTTCCTCTGTCTGGAACACTTGTTCTCATTCTTTTCCCATCTAATTTGTATGTTCCATAGTACTCAGCTCAGGCATCCGAAGGGATGACAGCCTATCTATGATGTTCATGGAGAATGCTTTCAAAGTGTCCTCTCACTCCTGGTCCACAGGTCCAGGGTACCTGCAGCTCACTTCCTTCTTGCAGATCCCGACACATACGAAGCTGTTCCACGGCTACTTATGGCTGGAATGACCTTCCTACCTTGCTTCAATTGGCTCACTATCCTTTTGGGCTCTATATTAAACTTCATCATTTCTAAGAAGCCTTCTAAAACACCACCAACATGTGTCGAAGTGCCTCTCTATTAATAGAGCATTCAGGACATACCTCTATCTAAGGGCTGGGATTATATTTTCACTTTTGAGTTCCAAAAGCTAACAACACCCCTTAGCACATAGTAGACTCAATAAATCTTAGTTGAATTTAACTGAACACAAACTGTACTGTGACAGAACCAGGATCTGTTTTACTTTGTAACTCTAATGCCTGGCACTGTGCCAAGCGAAGAATTTCTCAAAAAATAGGTTGAAATGTTACGTTTTACTGAGAGTAATTATCAACTGACTTGAAAATGTCTCATCTTTTTTAATTAAAAGGGTATCAGTTAGTAATATATTACAGTGTATTAGTGTAATACACTACAGATGATAGCTGACTTGAATATGTGAACATGATAAGCAAAAGAATAACACTGATTTTCTTTGTGATTAGGATAATGTAAACATAATTTTCAAATAATGCGTTTAAGAGATCATTCTAAAAAAAATAAGTGCATCCAGATCTAGAGAACTTACATCAAACTCCTTGGTAAGAGCAGGATCAGGTTGATGATGCATAGAAAGTAGTTCTTTTGTAATAATTTGAAGATTTGAAGGTGAGCTATCAGCCAGCATTACAAGGACTTCATAGGCTGCCAATCGGCTATTCACTGTACTACATCTAAAAACGAAAGACACAGTCAATTTCAACAGTGAATAATTTACTTAAGTTGCTCATTAAACTAAATCAGCATTTGAAATGAAAGTAAAGAGCTGCAATTCCTGAAACAGGGTTAAGTTAGGTCTGCTGGCAGAACCCAGTAATCTAGTGGGAAGTGCTTTCTTAACAAGGGAAGAGACCATGAATACTGGGGGGATGATTATGGTTTAAAGCTAAACATCTTCTTGGCCTGATGATAAAGTAGCAAATTTTTAAATTACAACTTCAGAATATTCTTATCTAAGTGATGGATCAGCAAGAATAAAGCATAAAGAGCCTGAAAACTTTACCAAAATCACAACATGGAAATAACTATCTTTCAATTAAAGTAGGTAGGAAGAAAGGTTTTGTAGATATCACCCTGAAATTCATCTACACAGCAAATATCTACATGGCAGAAAGCTACACAAACCAGAATAGACGCCCAAAAACACTTTATATGCATCTGCAGATAAAGAATTCTTCAAGGATAGTAATCAACTTTCTACTTTGCTGGAAAAATGGAGACAGAAATACACAGTTTTTTGTCACGTCAATTTTTAGAAAATGACAATGACAGATAACCAGCAAGCATTCTGCAGGAAACCAAAGGCTTCTTGATGGCTCACCTTTAGTAGAAATCATTTTGGGGAAGGACAGTAATTTCTCACTGTCACTTAAGCCATCCTTGCATTTCTTAGGACATCACAGGTTAGGAAGGATACACAGAAAAGAGGACATCCAACCTCTGAGAGACACTTATGGAGTGGAGTGTAGGGTATGTGTTCAAGAGGGGGCTGAGGGGCTTGGAGATCAGCCCCGCGTCAGGCACTGAGGACAAGGGCTGTGTGGAGCTGGCACTGTCCTTTGCTTCTTACCTGTGTTTCTGGGTTGCAAAGGACAGGTAAAGAATGAACAGAAGTTACCATATATACAGGTAAGAAGTCCTTTTGTTGGTGTCAGATGAGAATAGCATTACTTGTGAAAAGAGTTTCTGTGTACTTTAAATCTCTTTCTGGCTTTAGGGTTTTGGTGGGAAAAGGCTGTGAGTCACTGTGATAAACGAACATCATTCAGTGCACTGGGGAGGGATGAAACAAGTGTTTCCTTTTCTAGTCAAGGCACTGTATGTGATTAAAAAATACAACTACCTGTTGGTGGAGGTACTAATTTTAATAAATACAACTGGAAGGATTCGTGAAAAATAATTTCAGTAAAACTGCTGAAGATTTATTTTCTCTGTTCACTGAAAACTGAAACACTCATGTATTTCTATTGCTCTAATAAAGGAGCCCCCACGGAGCTAGCACTCAATCTTCCAGAACAAGACTAGGACAGGGGAGGGGATGGAAGTCACAGTTTGAAGGAGACCCAAAGAGTTTTGACGAAGGTTGTTTATTACCTAAAACAGATCTTGCTAATAGCGAATCTCTAGATAGAGAAATATTCATACATAAGATAGCTCTAAGAGTCCATTAATATAATGCTTATTATTATGCCTTGCCCATTTCAATAACCACTGAAACTGTACGGGAATTTTTTTTCTCTGGTTAAATACCAAACCCTCAGTTTCTTTAGGATTACTCAATTAACTGGTTTTCAGGAGAAAAGAACAAAGTAAATTAGATTCAGAGTAAATAAGACGGCAGCTTGTAGCTGCCTCCTCCTATCTCAAAGAGTATAAACATCACCCACGTAGGGTCAACATTACAAAAGGATCTTTCAAATTTCTACCCATAAAAACTGATATAAAATTTGATTCTAAAATTATCACCGTAATAAGTCACTAGCAGTTGTAATTATCAGGACACAGTCAATACTCAGCAAATCACAAGGTTCATGTACTAACGCACCTATGCTCTTCTCCCAGCAGAAACCCTTAAGACTCAAGCCTACTTTCTGTTACTTTGGAAGGAATTCTTACAACCTCAGCTTCTCCTGGAATTCATTACTGACCAAGTTAACCACATTATTACTTACTCTTCCATCTGGATGATAATAATGGTACCAGCAAACCTGTGCTATGTGCCAGGCAGGCTTTATCCTAAGCCCCCTCACATGCATTCTTTATATGGCAGATAATATCTTACAAGCTACACACACTCACAAGATGGAAGACAAACTCCAAGTTAAGAAAATCTTTCTGGACTAAAGTTTCGAATTAGAATTTTTACCAAAACTGAACACAACGCATTTTCCATACTTTGGATGAAAGTCCTGTTGACTGATGGCGGCACTGCCAGCTGGAGAATGACTATTTAAAATAATTCTAGAAGCTCGGAAAAGGAAGTCATCTAACAATGGTTTAATGAGTGATGAACCTGAAATAGAGCATAACATTCATGTTGAGGATGAACATATATTTTAATTCAAAGATTCTGTCTTGCACTTTCCTATCAGAGCATCTAAGGCCATCCCACGGCAGGGCATTCAATTTAATTTGATGTCTCAATGTTCATTTTTTGAACACTTACAATATGTGGCAAAGCTCTGTGGGGCAGAGGGGTGGGGATGGGTGGGAGAGTTGGGGGACAGGATTCAAAGATAGACAAGTGAAGGTTCCTCCCCTACGAGCTTACAATAGAGTGAAAGAAGTTAAGCTTTCACTTAAGAAACACTAATGCCGGTAACATCACAAGGCAGATGGTTTGAGTGAATAATTAACTTTTACTTTGGGCACAGGGGAGTCCACATAAAAGTTTTTTTAAAACTTTAAAAATCTTTAGCTAAAAATGACGTGCCCATCTCACCCTGGTTTAGAATCACTCTTTTCTATGTATCCCCAGTAGCCAAGAAGATTTTTATACAGCTTGGTTTGTGCAATAAAAGTGGTAACTAACGTTTTGATCTGTTTTCTGAATATAACTTGTAATACTGAATACGCTTTTATAAATTACATGTGTACCCCACCATCCAGGGGTGTTGGTTGGGGGCTGCTTCTCGAGACAAGAATTATCTTTAAAAGAGGTAAGACATATAACGGATTATATTTTATAAAGTATGTAACAGCAAAAAGACAAAAACCTACTTTGATTTATAATTTTTAGTTGGTATTAAAAAGTTACGTGATCCAACTATTTCGAACACTTTAAAATTCTCTATAGGGTTTAATGACACAGATAAAATTCACCTTAAATTTGTTAGCCACTAAAATTCCAATCTCTTATTGCCTGAAGGGTCAATTTTCTATGGAACACTTAGCATCTATCTTATTTTCCCAATTACATGTAACGCTACAGCAGTAACTGAGAACTGAGGTATTCTGTCACATAAGATGAAGTAATAATTACCAAGCATTTCCTTTTCTGCCCCACAGAGTGAAAGAAGGGTCTTAATGAGCCGTAAGTGTCCTGCCAATAAAATGTTGTCGGCTTCACTGGTCTCACATTCAGCTGTGCGATTAGGTTCAAAGTTATCCAGCCAAGTAATCTCATCTTCGAGCATGGTGGCTGGGCTGATTCTTAACTGCTCCATTTCTGAAGCTAAGAAGGAAAAACAAACATAAACATTTTGAAGAAAGAAGGATTTCTTTCCTTGGAGTTAAAATCCTGAATTCAAGTCAGCAAAGACAAGTCTCCATCTTTCACTTCACAGATTAAAAAACCTGTCATGGGTGAATGGAGGCGCCCACAGGACTCTGAAGGCTCCCGCAGACCCATGCCCCCCCTCCTGAGCTCTCTCAGTCGTACAGCAAACGTTAGGAGCGTCTCCTCTGTGTGCCACGGTGCTAGGTCCTGGGGATGTAAGATGGAGGGGACAATCCTTGTTCTGGAGAAGCTCCTGTTTGCTGGGTCATAGCAGACATGCCAGGGAACAAATCCTTCTAGAGAAGGAACGGACTGAGGGGTGAGCGGAGAGCCGATGCTTCTACAGTGTCACCTCTGCCAAGGGAGGGGAGCTCTGCAAAGGAGAGGGGGCCACAGCACAGTGGCAGAGTCCGAGTTTCCAGACAGTGAGCCAGACTCTGGAGAGCCACTCTGTTCTTTCGTATTACGTATTTCATTTTCCCCTCCAAACAAGGATTTAAAACATGATTCCAAGTTGGAAGTTAGGATTAGGGAGGAGAGCAGAGAGATTGTGCTCTCTTTCCACTGCACTACAGCCACAGGCAAGCAGGGCCCCAGGTGGGGACGGGAGAAGGGATCTTCAGGGTTTCCTTATTAACAACATGAGGCTAACACCTACACTGCAGAGTGCTGTGTATAAAGTGGCTAGGTCTAGCACTGGCATACAGAAAATACTCCAAAAATGGCAAATATTGCTTGTTTCAAGACATATTCCCACCCTGCCCTCGACATCCCAATAAGGGATCCTGAATCTCATAGGTGACTCAGCGACACAGCAAGGCTACACTAACACCGTGTTCCTGCATTCTGAGGTTGTATGTACAGCCAGCTCATGAGACCAGTTCTCAAGAAGCGAAGCAGAATACCTTCGCCACATCCAAGCCAGAGAGCAAACCTTCACTGGCTGCTTACACTGAAAGCCTGGTTGAAAACCGTGGTACTAGGCTAAGATTATGAGATGGACATGCAGCTCACCCCCTTCCTAGATAGTACAGGTCTTACCCCTGAATCAAGATGTATACTCTTATTACATCAACTCAGGCGCCAACGAAACCAATTTCACGGCACTGCTCAGAGAACCATGTCCTCGATTCTCGAGAGACTTAGGAAATCCATAGAGGCACCTGCCTTAGAGATGTTGCTGCGGTTTCTTAGTCACTCTGTCTTTACATGTCCATTGCATGAAGACCTTTGTATGAAGTTTCCTTTTGGTTTAAGTGCTGGGAAAAAGATTTGTTTCTTTTGAGAAACAATTCTGTTTCTTCTTCTAGGGTACTGAGGACAACCAAACAAATGCTGTTTCCTGTTTACCTCTGTCCTCCAGGAAACTCACAACCCAATTCTGACGTGTGGGACTGGACAGCTGGCACAATTGTTTTTTTACCTCTTGGCCTTGACGTTCTTTTCGAATTAATGTTTTTGTCAATCCTGACTTTTACTTTATTTATCCCCTGTAAGCTGAAGCAAATCTTTCCCATGATCTTTGCATAAAGGGTGAGGTATAAACTAACAAACTCTTCATTTGAACAACTAAAATTTACACAGAGCATTCCAATTTACATTTGTATTATATAAGAATAAGTGCAGATGACTAAAATCTTAAAACACTCTAACGAAAGAATTTCTAACAACGATACTGCAATCACCTAACGTTAAACAATTAACTGAATTCTATCATTTACTTCTATTACTATCAACGTAGCTCAACAGATTCCATCTCCTTCAAACCTTTAAAATTGTCAGAATTGGCTGTAATGGAGAGAAAGATTCTTCCTAATAGTTCTGTATCAGTGTAATTAAAATACTAGCCTTTGACAATTTTTAAAATCAACAAATCTTTTCAACATATTAATGGTTGGGTATGTAATAGGAGAAGCAATAACTGATACATGGGTTTACATGCTATTTTCAAGAAAATAAAATTCGACTTCAAACAATAATTATAATGTTATTTATAGTTGAGATATATTAAGTCAGATTTAGAAATGTCTGTCTTTTCTAGTCCTTCCTAACCCCTCCACCCACATAAATCAAAATTAGACATTTACTTACTTGTCAGATCATCTAATAATTGGCACCTCAGATCAAAATACTCCATACACTGAGATAATAATCTAAAAAACAGATTTCAATGATTAAAAAGAGGCTGATTTTAAAATAAAAAAACATTTTCTTTGTAAGAGTAAGTTCATAAAACAATTGAACAAGAGAATTTTCCTAAGCATAAAATAACTACTTCTACATTAATTCAACTTCAACATTTTAGCAAGACGTACACTAGTGATTTTATTTATACAGATACAGTATAGGAATAACAGTGTAAAGAGAAGAAACTTACTAATCTGTCACATTTTGTAATGATGCACACAGACTGCATACATAATGCATCAATTACATTCATTTGTTCCAATAGCAACTGATACATATTAAGTACCTACTATATGCTTAGAATTGTTTTAAGGGAGTAGTGAACAAAGAACAAAGGAGACAGACAACAGACAAAAAATACATACACATGGCAACTGGTGGTAGGCGCTAAGCAGCAAAATAAAGTGGACACAACAAGAAAGAGAAAGGTAAATTCTTTTATCCTGGACAATCAATGAAGCTTTCTCTGCAATTATGGTAGTGGGAGTGCAGGTTTTAAAGTCAGAGGACCTTGCTTTTAATCTCGGCTCCACTACTTATAGCTGGGTGTCCAGGGACAATTTATTTCAGTTCTCTCAGTTTTCTGATTTCTAAAATGCTTATTAGAGTACTAGGAATAAATATGTACACATAAACACAAACATACATAAAGGGTCTGGAATGCACTAATGATGAGAACAGACAATGAGTGAAGAATTATGATTATTTAAAAAGTGGGTATTATTATTTGCCAAACTCATTTGGCCATTTTGAGGATTAAACATAAATATATGCAAAGAATTTAGCCTGCTGTGTGGCACATAATCAGCCCATGGTAACTGCTATTATCATCATTACTATTACTATTAAGGGAAAATATGTACCAAACTTGGGCATTAAAAAATTGTGAAATGCAACTTTCAAATTATAAAAATGTGTAATTAAGATTCAATTTTATGTAAAATTGCATGTTTTACATTCAAGAGTCTCTGAGAGTGTATGTTTAAAAACTCAACTAATGTTTTCTATTTCTTTTGCAAAGTTTAGAGAAACTCAGTAACAAATCAAACTCTTAGAATTTAGTTATGTTAAACAATCTGACTCTTACAAGTAAAAGCACAATAGCTTACTACTTAAAAATGGCTTACACATTTCAACTAAAGAATCATTGATCTTACTAGTTACTAAAAGGATTAACTGATTTTAGGAAACTTTTAACTAGGAAAAATTAGAATTCTAAAGTAAAAAAAGTACAAAGGCAAAAAAAGAAGTTTCTATGTCTTTTAATCCGAATGTCTTTATCACGGAAAGACCATTCTCTGAGATTTGGCTTTATACCATTGAAGATTTACTTTCATTAGCAGAAATACACAGCTAATGTCTCATTTAGGTTAGATCTTGATGGCCAACTGTAACATGACTGTAAAATTCAGTTAAATTTTTAAGTTTTATACGTCACTCACAATGACCTTATTTCAGAAACCAAAATCTTGACGTCTCCATTTATAAATTTAGAAGGTTAAAAGAGGTTAAATGGTTCAAAATAATACTTAAGTTGAGACTTAGATATGGAGGTCAGGAATCTCCATATATGAAAGAGGACTTAAATAAATGTCAAGATAGCTCATGTTTACAGACTAGAAGACTAAATCTTGTTAAGATGCAAATAATAGGCAGTGATCTACAGACTCAATGCAAACCCTATTAAAATACCAGTGATGTTTTTCACAGAAATAGAAAAACTTATTCTGAAATTGATACAGAATCTCAAAGGGACCCTCTGGTAGCCAAAAAGATTCTGAGAAAGAACAAAACTGGAGGACTCACACATCCCAATTTCAAACTTACTACAATGCTACGTAGAACTAGAATACAGATCAATGGAATAGAAATAAACATATATATGCATGCATCTATGTATGAGTGTGTGTGTGTGTGTATGTATATGTATCTATAAAATATTTATACTTTCAAATGACTTTCAACACGAATGTCAAAACCATTCAATGGGGAAAAAACAGTCTTCAAAAAAGTGTGCCAAGACAACTGTATATCTACGTGGAAAAGAATATAGTTGGACCAAGTTTGCATGCTTGTATCTTAGGGGTTTGGAGTAGCTCTAACATTTCTTCCCTCTATGGGCTCTAATTTATAAAGCATATACACAAGGAAAGTAGATAGTGATTTCACAAATCTCTGTGGCACCTTCTAAGTCCCAGATCAGGGGCTCTCTGGTAAGGCCGAGTTGGAGAAAGTGGCTGAAACTTGAAGTCAAACTTGGTATCTCCTACCTCCCATCCTGGGCCCTACACTAGGGCACCCTTTCACGCAGTTTAGCCTAGCCCAAGGAGATTAGATGGGGCAGGCAGATGGATTTACTCAAGTCATCTCTGAGCCTGGACCACAAGACTTCTTCTATGTCAGGCATGTATAAAACCAAGATAGCAAAAACAACAACAAAAATGAACAAACAAACAAAAAACCCACCAAGAAAGTAGATTAGAAGGATACCTCACTACCTCAAGACATGGAGTTATAAAGTAAGCTGAGCTAAGAAACTGCTGTATAAGTGGACATGAGCAGTGTGATCTTTAATCAGTGATCTGGCTCGAATAATGCAGCCTCCCCACAACTAGGTGAGCCTTCTCTCTTTTTGGGATAGGTGGACCAGGTTGGGTGGAGGTCCGAGTTGGGGTGGTCGAAAGGAAGAAAACCTAGTATTGTTTGTTCCTTCTAATTTTTCTGTCCTGAATGAGGAAAAAACTGAAATGCCCTACTTCAGGGCACAAATGTGGTAAGAGGAAAGGATAAACTCTGTCATCTTAATCATGCACTGTGGACTTTGGGGGAGCAGTACACAAGTCATTCTTCTCTTTCTGTATGACGTGAACTTTGTCATCTGTATTACATACCTCTGATTGACTCCTCGCATGATACTAGTGGGGGACCAGAGGGGCAGCTGAGCCGTGAGAATCACACCCAGGAGAAACTGATTTGGCTTCTGTACATCTGGATGAGCTGAAGTATCTGTCTGACTAAGAGTATATAGCTGATCACAGGCAACACGGCGAATCTGGAATTACATTTTTAGTGGCAAAGGATGTACATCAACCAACACTTAGAAACTGCTTAAAAAATGATTTTCCTCCAAAGTCCACACTCTGAAGGATGCTATAAGGGTTTGAGCATTTCAATCATTAATGGTAAAGTTTACATGGAAAAAACTGGGTTAATTTAAAATAAGTGTGGTCTGGGAATTGATTTCCCAAATTATTCTACTATTGTATTCCACTCTAATCAATATGTTTATAATTTCATGTAAATGAAAATAAGGAAAAACTTCTTCAAGTGTCTCAAAGTTAATTTTCATGGTCACATAAGAAAATTAGAATTATAAAATCTAATGAAAGTTCATGGCTTGAATTTGGTCTTTCTTGATTTTGACAAACATGTTGATGCTTAATGCTAGCTGCTTTTGCCAGCTATGGATGTTGAATACTGGCTGTAACATTTTGTGTTGCTATAAACAACACAACTTAATCACAGCGCTAGTCTCAACTTTTGGTGGAATATGGAACAGAAAGGAGGGTGACAGTCCAAATGGTCACATTGCTTTCAGAGTGGTCTGCAGCCCCTTTGCACGACTCCCTGAGAGGACTAAATGCCATTCCTTCTGCACCTCTCATAATGTCACAGCTATCCAGAGAGCCCACAACAGGATAGGACCAAAGGGGTTTTTTATAAAGTAAGGTAAAAAATCCTTACCTCAGCACTTGGTGATCCAAGCAGAATATCAATGATAAAATCAGCAACACAGGGCAAGTTATAGAAAGATGCTACAGAAAAGAATAAGGATGATTGGGAGCAAGGGAGGAAACTAAGTTAGGAAGTGCATTTTCAAGATTTCAAAAATTCTGAATAATTTCTTAAGCTTAACTAGTAGAAATCATCTCCTCTTCCACATGGAATCAAATTCCATACCTTCCCCAACTGCCCCGTGTCTGAGTCCACCCCAGGAGAGACTAAGGTGCTCAAGAGCAGGGCTGTGCCACGGTCACCTGTGTACCCTCACGTTTTCACACACTGCCTTGTGCATACCAGTTACAGGATAAATATGTCCTGCCTTGATAAACGATCCATACTTGTGAACTATAAAACGTACCCTACAATAAACTTACAAATGATAGAAAGGCTTGAAGTTATCATTTTTTCACCTTGATTTTAAAATATCTCTAGAATTGTAAGGAGATTGAACTATGAGTATGGCTTATGCTCAAAAGCATTTCATAATGACTTACCCTCCTCATATATAAGCCTTTAAAAGTATGTTTGCTCAAAGTAAGCCATTTTGGATACTATTTTACTGTTCCATAAAGGTCTAATTTTTTTCTACATGTTTATCTTGGTCTTACACGATGAGTTTGGATGCTATACTAAATACACAATAATCACCAATTCTACGTAACAACCAGTCTGAATCAGTAACAACAGTGAACATGGCTCCTACGTGTTAGTACAATTTTTAAAAGTGGAGCTATTAAGACTTCATCTCTGAATAAGTATTTATTGAGGGCCTATTACACATCATGCGGTGTTCGGGTGCTAAAGATTCAGTAGGGAACACAATGGACAAAAAAGTCTCTGTTCTTACAGAACTTACCGTCTAGTTGGGGAGGGAAGAACAATGATAAATATGATAAGTAGACAAATTATACTCTATGCTGTAAAGTGACAAGTGATGCAGAAAAAATAAAGTAAGGAGTTTAGGTGATGCTGGGTGAGGAGAGGTTTGTGATCTCCTAAAAAGGCAGGGGATGAACATACCAGGAAGTGTGAACAGCCAGTGCAAGGGTCCTGAGGTTGGAATGTGCCTGCAGTGTTGGGGAACAGCCAGGAAGCCAGGGTGGCTGAAGCACAGTGAGGGAGGGGGAGAGGGGAGGAGGTGGAGGCACAGAGGTATCAAGGGGGCGAACAGTGTCAGGCCTTGAAGGCCTCAGGAAAGATCTGGCTTTCACTCAGTGTGACCTCAGAAGCCACTGCAAGGTTTTAAACAGGAGTGATACAATCTGACTTACATTTTAGAAGGTCTACTCTGCTTACTGTGTGGAGAATAAACTGCAAGGGTAGAAGCAGGGAGATTAGTTAGGGCACAACTGCTAAAATCCAAGTAAGAGATGAGGGGGGGTCAGAGAGTAGTAACAGCGAAGGTGGTCTAAGGGGTAGAATCTAGATATGGTTTGAAGAAGGATGTGCTGACAGATTAGAAGCAGGGTGTGGAAAAAGGATGACTCCAAGGTTTTTGGTTAGAGCAACTTAAAGAATGAAACTTGTTAAGTTGGAAAAACTCTTGGGAGGTATGGGCCAGACCAGTAATTCAGCTCCGGACGTGTTAAGTTTGGGATGCCTATCTGATAATCTAAGTGGAGATGTCAGGGGAGAGGCTCAGGCTGTAGGGCCAAATGTAGGTGTTACCAGCATACAGAGGGAATTTATGGCTGCGAAGGTGGATGAGATTACTGCGAGAACGAGTGTAGCCAAAGGAAAGACAGTGATGAGGGACTGAGCCCTAGGCTGTCTGACGTTAAAAGAATGATTAGCAATAGCCCCAGTTTGCCAAAGCCAACAATAAAGACAAAAGGGCAAATCTTAAGTTTCATAATTTTTAATACTGGAGTCATTATCAGTTTAGGAACTGATACACAGTTCTGATTGTATAGTTCATGACCTACACACTTGGGGTGCTTTAATTCCTCAACTAGATAGTAAGGTCCTGGAGAGCAGGCATATTGTCTTTATAACATGCATGGTAGAACCGTGTATACAGAAGGTGCTCAATAAATACTCGTTCAGGATTTAAGTACCTAGCATAGACCTCACTTACTCCACACACCAACTTTCCCCCCCTCTTCCATTTCTTTCCCTATGACCTCATCTATGATGGAATATAAATTATTCCCAACAGAAGCCTGACCCTTTCCTAGAAGAGATGAACAGCAAGTGTCCTGCATACCCAGTTGCTGGCTCCGAAGCTGCAGGCACGTAACAAGAAGGGACAGAGCCTCTCCAGCAATCAGCGAGTCTTTGGTGGACACGGACTGCTGTCGCACACAGATGCCAGCGTGCAGGGCTACTGGATCTCCTTCACTCCCGGAGCTGCAGTTGCTTCCTGGAAACAGGTGAGCAGAAGGTTACTGCAGATCCCACAGGACTCTCACGATATAATGATATCCTTTAATGCATTCCATGATCCACAAGTGAAAGTAAATATTTCAAGACACTCTGGTCTAAGAAACAAGAGAGACTTAATTACTTTATTTGACCCTCACTATTTTGTACTTAAAACACATCTGGAAGCTTTCAAAAATGTGTTTATGAGGCAAAATTAGTTTCAGGTGAAACAAGTTAGGAATAGTGCAATTTTGGAGGCATGTGGGAGTCTTCTTGGGATGTTAGAAATGTTCTTTATCTTGATCTAGATGGGTTATACGTATGTAAAAACCCTAAAAATCATGTACATTGAACACTTCTGTGCTTTACTACATGTGTATCACATAGCTTAAAAACTTTTTTTATTATTGAGGTGAATACACATACATAGATTGAGCAGGGAAACCAAATGAAGCTGAGACATAAAGCTATTTACAAAGGAAGGCCCAACAGAAAGTAACAGGCTGTACACCAAGAAAATGACCTCCAGGTACAAATTCTATGTGCATTATCACTGGTTTCATGACACTTTCACACTCAGCAAGCACAAACTCTGCTTCGTTTCCCTATTTACCCTGTATTTATGAACACTCTTTTTTCTTAAATGAAGTATGACACACATACAGTAACATGCACAAATCCTGAGTGTGTAGCTTGATGAATTTTCACTCAAGCTCAGCAAGAGAAAAGGTTTTCTCCTTCCTGTGACTCTGAACAACCTATGCCGGGGTGCTTCTTATAGGTACTTCTTGCCCAGTGTACTAATCACTTTATCCTTTTTAATCAGTACCTGAACTGCTGAGTCTGTTTCGAATTCCAGCAGGAAACAGAGAATTACTTTCTTTAATTGGCTGGCTACTCCCAACGAGGTCAAGCCGTCCTGCAGCTGCAGCCCACGACAGTCTCATGAAACAAGCCACCGTGGACGTGAAGTCACTGACTTCCATCGTCTAAGGAGGTATGGAAAGAGCGGTGAGGAAAGGCAGGACCCGAATGCACTCCGCTGACTCCTGCAGCCTCCTCCTGGGCCTCAGTTTTGTGAGGCTCGTTTCCCTCCAAGATCACCTGCGAGGACAGCCCTTTCTTGCTTCCGTGCTGCTCGAAGACCTTCACTAGCCCCCTGCTATCTATACTACAGAGACTCCACTCTCCATGTGCTGGTCTGAATCACCCACCACCGATTCTGCTTTTACCGTTTCCCTCTCCCATACCCTGCATGTTGGCCCACGTGAACTAGCGTGTGACCGCCCCACAAGCTCCAATTTTGTCTAACTGCTCGCGCCCTCCCTCTTGCTTGAACAACTCTCCTCTCTCCAACTCTCCACACTTTTCTCTGCATTTTGAATCCCCATCTATTCCTGAAGGCCTAGCTCAAATGCCACCTCCTACATAAAATCACCCGTGACAGCCACAGGTGAAGGTAATCATTCCATTTCCTCTCAAGGAATGTTTTGTCTTTGTAGTTTTCTTGACATTTGCTATCTGAATTACAGTTATCTCTGCACTAGTGATCTCCTTCTTACTCACCGTACGTTCCTTGAAGGCAATATTCACATCAATAATTTTTACATCCACACAGGCCCTCCCCCCGACCAGTGCCTTCTAAACAGGAGGTACTTGCTTTTCTTGGATACACAAATCACTTACTTGTATTGCGACTCGTGCAGCAGGGATGATTTCCTCAACCCTAATAGAAGACCTGTCAGACACAGACAGCTGTCGGTAGGACGACTTTTCTGGGGTACCACATAAGGACATCTGCCTGCTTGTCTGCCGGCTGACATTTCGGAACGGGCGAGAAGAAAGTGCTTCTATGCCGTCTTTGGTGAGGTCTTCATCTAGCAATGTGGGCAGTGTTTGTCCAACAAGTAAAAATCTTAAAAGGAAATGAAAAGCTAAGCTTATTCAAGGTCATGTCATACTATTTAAAATGATGGGATGTGTAAGAAAAAGTCAAGGGCTGCCTTCTGAGACTAATGCAATATATTTACATACCTTGCAAGCTGTAGACAGATGGAATAAACGCCCTGCCTTGTTTCATAGTCTACTTCGGATGGGATGGAATCCCTCTGCATGACATTTACAACCAAACTTCAGAAAAAGAAAAGAAAAAAAAAAAAGGCAAGATATTAGAGACTTCTGTTTCTTTCACAGGAAATTTTCTGTAATTAATTTAATCGCCTATCAATGTCATTGATCACCCTACTGAGTATCATCAATCCCTCTCCAGCCCCTCTTCCTTGTCTCATTTTTCTCTACAGGTCTTATCACCACCTGACATACACTTTTACTTCTTCATCTATTGCTTGTCTTTCCCGCCAAACTGTAAGCTTCATGAGGACACGGGTGTTTGTTTCATCTACTCACTGCTCTGCTCCCAGTGCTTAGAACAACGCCTGGCAGGTATACTAACTGACATTCAAAAAAAGCCAGAAGTAAAATGCCTGTATTAGCATGGCTCTGTAATTGGTAAGTAACCTGAAATGAGTTTTTACCTTCCAGTTCCATTTCTGTTTCCCATCCCCTTTATCTCCTCAAGGTTCCACCCAACTTCTCTTCCCCTGAAGGCCTCCAAATAGAAGTTCCTTTAACTATCCTCTGCTCAAACATCAAGTTGGTCTTCACTCTTCCCTCCCCCAGAGGAGACGGCATGCCTACGTCTTCCTAGAGTCACTCTCCTTCCAACTGCAGTAGAACTCAGCCCTAAGTAGAACTTAGGGGGTCATTCTTCCCCCTTTCTTGTCTTTATTTCTTTTTTTTTTTTTCATTGGCCCCTTTTAGTCAGCTAACAAAGAGAAACAAGTCTTCTATAAGTTAAAATCAAAACAGAAAAGCAAACTCTCTCCTCAGTTATTATACTTTTCAAACTCTTGTCACTTCCCATTTCTCATTCATCATAAAGCAGAGATTTCTACTTACTGATTCAACTTCCCATCCTTAACTTGTCACTCAACCCTTGGCCAGCTGCTTATGCCCTCAGTCTTTACTTACATACACACCACTGCCTCCCCAAACCTCTAAAGCCTTTCTCCACTTCTCTCCAGCGCATCATGTCCAAACCATCACATGACTCACAGGGACCTCATGTGCTATTATATTCATTTCTCCTGACTTTCTCAGTTCCCTCCATCTCATTCCATCTTTATTTCCCATGTGGACTAAAGATTCATCATTCACTCACTCTTCTAAGCTAGAAATCACAGGGCCATTTTATAAATGAGTCATAAAGACTCGGCTATTTTACCTTATAAATACCCTTCTACCACTGTCCCAAATTTAGAACCTCTTATCTCTTCTCTGGAACACTATCATAGTTCTTAGTAGTTCTTCCTGCCTCCAGTCTCTCCCACATCTACTCACTGTCTCCACTGTAGCCAGAGTAACTGTTCTAGGTGACTTCTAGCTTAGAAACCTCCTGTTTTCCCACGGTCTACAAGGTAATGTTGAAATTCCTGAATGTGACCCTTCTCTACATACTTCTCTCCGTTACCCTTTGCCCTAGCCTCACCAGGCAACTGCAGTTCCCAAGACAGTCAGGGCATCTCTGTGCTTTCGCTCATCTCCAACCTCTTTTGGCTTAGAGAGCCCTTTTCCCTCTTAGTTACCTAGAGAATGGCGACTTGTATCTCAATTCCCAGCTCAAATGTCACTTTCTGGGAAGCATTTCCCAATCTTATCCCAAGCAAATCAAACCATTTAACCACTGCTTTCTTCCCTACCCCTTCCCCGCTGATCCCCCACCCAACAAAGCACTTTTTATGACAATCTGTTTCGATACTTATAATAACTATTTGTCATTCTTTGTTAAACCATGAGCCTCTCAAGGCAGGGACAGTATCTATTCTATCTTTGTACCCTCAGCACTAATGCCTTGTACAACATGGATTACTAGGAATCAAATTCACCTTATCTCAAACTGGGAATGAACAGAAACAGTATAGCCTCCTCTCCTCTTGAGAATTTCCCCCACTACCAGAGGGGAAAGAACGTGCTTCTGTCAGTTTGCCAAATATTAAGTCAAAAAGTAAATTAAAATATTCCAAAGACTGAAACATCACTCCTTCTTATTAGGACTCGCATAATGCTTCACATAATGCCTTGGCAGGAGAAATTAACTAAAATAATTAGATTCAAAAATAAAATAATAAAAATTTAAAATAATTAGATTCATTTTCTGCAATTCATATAGCATAATACTGAAACTCTAACCTCAGACCTCCTGCTTTGAGGAAGTTCTCACAGAAGGATTTTGCACAGTTTCTTGCCATGTCATCATCAGCTGTTGGCATGAGTTTGGAGCTTAGAACCTTGGGGAAAAATAAGCACAATTAATCATCCCAACATCTCCAGTAGAAGTTACTCCTTTATACTCAGTAAAACAAGCAGACAACCTGAGTCAGAACCTCTTTAAATGCTGCTCTTTTTTACTCCCTGTAGTATGAGGAGGCTGATGTTCCACAATTAAAATGACCACGTTTTCCAAATTTTATTTACTTAGCATGAAAAACCTTTGTTTTTAAGAGAGCTGGTGTGTTAATTCTTTTTATGAAACCAGTAAACGTGAATGCTTCAGGCTCCCAGGCTTAGGTAAGAGCACATAACATTTTGTGATATGCTGGTATGTTCTAGGAAGAAGTATATAAAGTTTTATAAAACAGCTTATTTATTATAAATGCTAGACGAACTCCCTGATAACTCCTGTTTACTGAGCACCGATCTCCAAGGTACTAGCCATAAGATGAGGTGCTTAACACGCATCCTCTCTTCCTCTCACTGTGCATGGCATAGGTATTTTACTCTATAGGTAAAGACTGAGACCTGAGAAGTTAAGTGACCTCCCACCCAAGGTCACACAGTCAGAATTTAAACCCAGGTGTGTCTCACTCTAATGTCCATGCCCCTTTTATGACACTGCAATATCTACCTAAAGGGAAGCTTAACTGGAGTAAGTATACCAGTTTTTGGCATAGTAGAAAATCATTTCACACAAATAATAATACTGCAGTACGAGACTACAAATTTAGATCATATTCTAGTTTTGTCACCAACTAGATGAGAGATCTCAGATATGTAATTTTCCCTTTTGTCTGTTTTCTCATCAGGTAAATGAGGACAATAATTATCTTCACCAAAGGATTGTTTGGATTGAGTAAGGTAACATGCTTAAGGTGCTTAGTACAAGCACTGGCACAAAACAAGTGCCCGGTAAACAACTGCTTATTTAGTTATGATTTAAATAAAATTTTAAAAGCTCGTTGCCTCATTTTCCCCAAGGTTTTAAACTAGATATAATTCAACAACCTTTTCTATTAAAAAAAACTGCTTCTATGAGCCTATTAGTTTTAAAAGCTTAGATTTTTAATGTATTATTATTATTTTTTGAAGATGCTTTCTTCCTAAGTTGCCCTTTGGGAAACAGGCTCATCAGCCTCAGATCATGAGCATTACATGGGAGAACGGGAACCCCCTGCAATTCTAATCCTTCTGGACTGTCAACAGCCACATGCACATACTCCCTGTACTTAACGGACAATTTAGTGAAGATGGAAGACTTCTCTAAAGGAATGGGTATTTGGAATATCCACTTTGAAGTTTCATAGTAGGCAAACGTAAGTTAAAGATCAAAATGCAATAACATTACCTTTCAGGTAACAGTATAAAAATAAGTGCCTTGGGAGTGCTGGTTTTCTACATTTTTTGTGTAAAGCAAAAGACAACCTATCAGAGGAATTCCCAGTTAATCAGAAGTCCTAAAGTTATACTGCAGATAATTTACTATAGTCCTCTGGCTCTAAGATAATGCAATCTAGGTAGCTGATGACAAGCTAGACCCCTTGTTGGGCCATTCTGTTTCTCTGAGTGCTCTCATATACGGGTGTTAAGATTTATACCATAACTTCTTGAGATAATTGTTTAAAAGCTAATGACAAATCTGGCAGTAATTGCAAGATGTAGATTTGATTAGCTTGAATTAGCCAAAAATTTCTAGGTAATTTTCTGTTTTGGAATAGTGTATGCATTTTTGAATGTCTGTGTGAAATAGGAACATACTTTATTTTTAAAATATTTGCTAAATATTTTCTCCTTGTGAACCCAACAAATGTTTTCACAAGAATGATTATTTTAAGGCAAATATGAAATGTTATCACAGCCTCCATCATAATATGAAATAAAACCTGGAAAAAATGGCCAAGCAGGTACCCTCTTACCAATTATGACCTTTGTTGTGATTCAAAACCTACTGAATATAAATAGTAATTTGATAATTAAGGTTGCTTAGGCACTGATCTGGATTCTTTAATAAATAACTGACTGAATAGAACTTCTCAGGGCAAGACAAAATCACTCAGGGCTTTATTTTCTTCAGAACTTAAGTGGCGTGAGGGTCTGGCCTCTTACCCTCCAAACAGTCCAAGAGCCAGACTCTTTTCTGCCGGCTCACTTTCCACATGGCTTTGTTACTGCTTTGATTCCAAGACTCAGCGTATCAAACCTCCCCTATGTCTTACTCATAAGATCCTGGAACAATTATCTTGGCTTTTCAACTCTGACCCATTAACTACTACAATGACTTGTGGAAAGTACACAATTAGTAAATGTTTACTGAACTAAATCTATTAGCTTAAAGCAACTATTGGGAAGGAAGGTAATTCAAATATCCTTTTGCTCAAATTCTTTCAAAAGCTTAAATAATAATATTAACGTGTTTCCAGACAAAATCCTTATAAAGCTTTATTAATGGCAACAAATTCCAATAGCTTTTAAAAAGTTAGAACGCATTTAATAACAAAGCTAAGGCTTAATAACTGGTATTTTATAGACTTGCAAAACTTCCAGAGGAAGTTAATAACACATTTTAATACATAAACCTTCCTAATTATTAATTTAGATGCTATTTTACAATTATAACAATGTACATAGGTACAAATTGAAAAAAAAGAGCATTTCAAAGGTCAAAACAACAAAACACTTCAATTTATATTGTTTTTTACTTTTTTAAAACTAATTTAACAGACCATCCAATAATAATAGAAACCTATTTACTAATTTCTGATATCTGAAAGCATGAATCTTCAGACCAAAGTGAATCTGTTAAAATGAAATGAAAAGAAATTAGGTTTCTCACTTCTAAGTTGTAGAGCACTCGGAAGGTGGACATTCCTGGAGCGAAAGATCGAAACAGACTTTCTAAAATGGAACTGGCACTTGGCTGATGCTGTTGCTTGGAAGAGAGGGATGGAGATTTTGAAGACTGAGAACTTGTTTCAGACAGCAATGTTTTCTAAGTTTATGAGAATGAAAAAAGGAATATGTGTGTCAAAAGCACAAATTAAAAAGAAACAGGTATCATTACACATTCTAATATTCTTTTTCACTTTAATATAGTCAAATCAATGAAATTTTCTAAAAATTAACCTCAAAGCCACATCACCCTGTAATTATTAACAAAACACTGAACTCCATCACACAAACTGTTAAGTGCTCTACAGTATTCCAATTCTACAGGAATGCTTCTGGGGATGTATTCTAAACAACACTAGAGAGGTCTTTCTAATTTGTTCCCATGTTTTCAAAATTTGTACTACTAAATACTGATAATTAAATGGTAACATTGCAAAGGAGGAGTTTTGAGAATTTTTAAAGTTACTACTAGTAATACATTTTATAATTACATTATTCTCCTTTCCTTAAATTAATCTATAAGCCATATATATGGCTTATGGACTGATCTAAACTATAATCACTGAAATACAAAATTCATAACTTAGTTCTAACAACTTTGTTCTAAATGAATTTACTCTGAGAACATAATTAAACAATACTATAGATAAAACGTATTTTATATATATATATAAAACTATCAAGGAACAAAATTAAAAATTAAAATGAACTTTAAATATCAACTGGAAAAAATAAACGATAATCCATTTATGCAAGCAACTCAAACATACGCACAATCACACTGAGAGAGGCATCACGACAGAAGAAAAACATCTCAGCTGAATCAGTGCTAGATTCTGACCCTAGACAAGACACTGCACTGCTCTGGGCTTCGCTTTCCTAATATAAAACAAGAAGGAGGTGGAAGCAGATGATAATAAAGGCTCTTCCAGTTCTAAAATCTGATGTCAGTATTGACCACAGACACTTAAAAAGCTAACATGAAGTTCTGATTTCCATTTGCAGCAAAGGTATTTTTCTAAAAAAGAAAAACTGTTATGGGAAAGATGGTATCATATGACCTTAATGTGATACTGTATTTTATCTTCAACTGAACCATGATATAAAATTTCCATGCCTGTTAAGTAACTATCCAAGACACCCTTACCTTTCTTCCTAAAGAGTCAAGTTGATCAAGGGCTTCCTGAATGGCTGGATCAGTGGGTATTAAGAGCAGAAGCTTTCGTACTCGTAGAGTTATCCTGAAATTTTTCAAATATAAATTTTTTTCACATAGACCACAATTCCAAGAACGAAGTCATTTACTATGGGATGTGAAGTAATACACATTTTGAGTGAAAATTTATTTGGTTCCCTAACCTTAATAACATTCTCTCTTTCAAGCTTCAAAAAAAAAAAATATATATATTTACCTTGGCTCTTCTAGGTTGGCCAGCTGGTAAAGCATGTCAAATACATTACAAACAAGTGCCATCACGACACCAGGGAGGGATTTCTCCTGAGGGGAAAAGCAAAATACAAACACAAATTTACAAAAGAATTTTCTCCTTTTCTGATCAAAGGTACAAACACTAAATTACTAGTCCTTAAATTCTGGTCACTGCAAAGCTTGAGGGACACAGAGTGCTCGTCTGCCTTGAGGAACAACATGCAGGAGCACAGAGTGAGGGGCCACCACCTGGGCTCACTTCTCCTGCCCACCTGCTGGTGGAGGGGCTAAGGCACCAAAAAGCAGAGAGCAGAGGAGGTAAAACAAAGAGCAGGAGGGCACCACGGAAAGCTGATCAGAGCTCGAACAAATGAGGCAGAGTGAGTGAAAGGCAAATTTAAAGTGATATATACATACACGTATACACACGCACTCATACACAACACATAGGTATACATATAATTTGAGAAAAAGTGGTTATCCTGTTTTTTCTAAAAGTGAGAAAAAGAAAAAAGTGGATACAACTGTAGAGAAGGGATTCAGATGTGATTTAAGTACTATGTTCTGGTTATAGGAAATAAAGAAACTAGACATCACTATGGAATGTATTTATATTCAGGAAGGCTTTTAATAAATTCAGGATAAACATGAGATAGTTTAAAAATATTTAATTTGAGGATGTCAAGTACATCGTTTCTATTGTTGATAAACTGTCATAATACTGCTCTGAGTGGGATTTTGTTCTTAAATTCTTGCTACATGTAAGTATAGTTACTTTAAGAAACCCCCAATACTAACATGAACTCTGCAAAGTTTCATGGTACATATAGCAAGGCTATACTCTCTAAGTTAGAGACACAGGCATACAAAGAACTGGAATTAAATGAAAGGACTGTATACAATAACTATGAAAAAGATCCTTCTCCTTCATTTAAAATCCTTTACTTCACATGAGGGCTAGTATTATCTTACTTTCCAGATGGTAAAAGGATAAAGAGCAGGACAGTCCTATCAGTTTTGTATCCCTGGTGCCAAGCTCAGTTCCTGGTATAGAAAAGGCACAAAAAACCTGACTGACTCATAAAGTCATTCAACAAATACTGACTGCCTATTATGTCTGAGGCACTGTTTTAGGTGCTGGAAATATAGCAGTGAGCAAAACAAAGGTCTGCTCTCACGGAGCTTAAATTTTACTGGGGAGAAAGAGAGACATTAAACAAGATAAATATACAGTATGTTAAACAAAAATAAAGGAGGGAGGGGAAATGAGACTTGCAGGAGTAGGAATGGGTTGAAAATTTAGACAGGATTGACACAGAAGGCTCACCAAGAAGGCAACATTCGAGTAAAAGCTGAAGAAAGTGAGAAAGAACCACCTGGATATCAGAAAAGCGTGTTCTGGACTCAGGGAAGAGCAAGTGCACGGGCCCCACTGTGTCTGAGGACCAGCAGGGAGGCCTGCACAGCTGAAGTGGTGAGAGCGAGGGAGGGTCATGGGGGAAGACCTCAGAGGGGCACCCCAAGTAGGCCCTGTAGGTCCCAGGAAAGACTCTGCCTCTCCCTGGCTCTTAATCTGAGTGAGATGGGAGCCACTGGAGCATCTGAGCTGAGGAGTGGCACAATCTGACTTCTGTTTAAAAAGATCATGGGCTGCTGGGCACCATACAGAGAAGAGGCTGAATTGGTATGAGGGTAGAAGCCGTGAGACCAGTAGAGCACTACTAAAACCCTCCAGGTGAGGGATGATGGCTGCCTGGACCGGTGTGGAAGCTGAGGAGGCAGAGAAAAGTAGCTGGATTCTAGATGTGTTTAAAGGCAGAGTCAAGGATTTGATGATGGATACGGGTATGAGAGAAAGAAGGGGCACAAGGACTTTGACGCGAGCAACTGAAAGAATGGAGATGGTGTTCTCTGAGATAGGGCAAGGCTGGGATAAAGAGGTTTAGGGGAGGGGGGAGGTGGTAAGAAAGGGGCTATCAGGAGGCTCAGTTTTAGATGTATGAGGACTGTGTACCTATTACACGTTTAAGAGGAGATGCTGAGTAAGAGGTGGGATCCACATATCTGGACTTAAAACTAAAGGTAAACACTGGGGAGTTATCAATACAATATATAAAGCTTTGAAACTGGATGAGATTCCTAAGGGAATGAGCATAGACAGAGGAGAGGGCTCAGAGGTCCTTGAGCCACGGAACTCCTCTGTACAGAGGTCAGGGAGATGAAGAGGAAGCAGCAGAGGAGACCAAAGAGGAAGAGCCAGAGAGGGAGGGAAAGCCAGGTGAGTCCTGAAAGCCAAGTGGAAAGAGCATCTAGAAAGGAAGTGATAACGTGGATCAACTCCACTGAAATGTCAGTAAGATGAGGACTGGGAGGTGGACATGATGGATGACCTTGCAAAGAGCCTGATTCTTTTCAAAGTGGGTCACAAGAGGATGGTAAAGAGAGTTTAGACAACTCTTTCAAGGAACTTTGCTGATTTGGGAAGGAGAGAATGGGGGCAGGAACTGAAGTAGAAGTTGGGGTGAAAAAAGTTCAAGATGGCAGAAATAATACAGTGTTTGAATGCTAATGGGAATGACCTAGTAGAGGAAAATCAATGATCAGCGAGGAGAGATGTAGGAGAGGAACAGCAAGCAGGGGCCAGGCAGAATCGTTTGGTGACTCAGGAGATTCGATGGTTTGGAAGACTGATGAACCTCAGTGCTGATCCCCAGCACTCCTCAGTAACGCAGCTCTGAAGAGGCAAGACTCATCTGACAGAGAAGGACACAATCATGTAAATCCATACGGGCCGAAGGCAAAACTTAATGATTGTGAAGTCCCTGTTTTAAAGTTGGAACATGTCCCTCAATACCTGCTCCATGGCATACGATGAACTAAACACGCCACTGCTGCTGCTGCTGGAGCTGGCTGAGGAATCCGCGGAGCTCCCAGATGGGGTCCCACTGCCAGACGTCTTTACTGTGAGGATCTGTTCATCAGAAAAGCCCAGCTGGTGGAGTAGCTTTTGATCTTTATTCACTGTCAGCTGCAAAAGGTGGTTTATTAATTACTGACAGGGAAAGGAAGAGGAAAATACTGGTACCAGACTAAAGTGTCACAAAACCTTTATCTACACCTACCAGACTGTCATTTGTAAATATCTGTATATTATCCACTGGAGAGCACAACTGCTTGGCTATCTTCCACCGGACACTCCCTATGGTTTCATTACTGTGAGCCTGTAAAATAAAATTAAACACTGTTGTGAGTAATTCGCTTAACTTATTCATTTGAACAACTGTTAGCGAGCATCTCTTGTGTACCAGGCACTGTTCTGAAAGCTGGGAACACAGCAGAGAACCCAAAGACAGAAATTCCTGTCCTTGTGAGGCTTCCCTCCTGCTGTAATTAAACATTCTATTCCATTCCCTCCCCATCATGCATGGAATAAAATCTCAAGTCCTTCTTCCACTGCAGTGTCTTCCACTCTTTCCCGGTCTCACTGTGCTTGAGTCACACCAGGCACCTTCCTTGTCAGTGAACAAGCCAAACAAACTCCTACCTCAGTGCCTTTGTACCTGCTGCTCTCTTTGCTAGAAATGTTCTTCCCCAGAAATGGCTTACTCTGTCACCTTCATTCAAGTCTCTGTTCAAATGTGACCACCCCAGAGACCTTCCCTGTGCATCCTTATCTAAAATATGCCATGTGTACCCATCTTATCCCCTGTATTCCCCTTTCAATCTTTATAACACTCATCATCACCTGATATATATTTACTCATGTGTCTGCTTACACCCTGTCAGCTTCCTTTCATTTCAGGGCTTTATTTTAAATGTGTTTATTACCAAACCGCTTTTAGAATAGTCATTCATGCAGCTCTGTCAATCAACAGTGTTCTTATGGAAATAACAAGACAATATGGAAATGGCTTCAGGGCTTAAGGTAAACCTACCTCTACAGTGAAGGTATCTTTGGTAGACTCATAGGTAACATTAAGAGTTAAAAGATGTCCATGAAATGAAGCACCATGAGGTAGAATAGTTCGTGGAACAGAGTAAAAATCCTTGAAAAAGATACAGTAAGTCAAACAAGTGAGATGCACAGCACACTGTTAAATATCTCAAAAATACACACCTAACCCATTGAAACTAGTTATAGGAGGATAAAGTTGCTTAAAAAAGAGAGAGGCTTACCTCTATAGTGATCACATAGCGTTCTGCCAGAAGCAGCAATCTTTCAATTATTACAAGTTTAGTGGATCTATGAATTAAAAAAAAATTTCTTTTGAACATACTTGGAATGAATTGCTGTGAGCTCAATTTCAGTCTATTTCACCAAAACCACAATCAATTGGCCCTCACTGGTCAAAGACTGAAATTTGCAGACTAAACTTCCCTTCACCCAAGGGGGAGGTGGTTCAAGCAAGTCACAGCTGTTGCACACAGATGGAATAGGGAGAGGCCTGCCCTGCCCACACTTCCTTTCCTCTCCTTTTCTTTCTTCCTCTTTTTAAAAATAGTTGCTCCATAAATAGAGGACCTGGGTCTTCAGGCTTATTTGTCTACCAGTACACTGAGAATGAACAATCAATGAGTTTGACTCTCACAATCTCACAATTAAAATATGCCACTAATTCTGTAAACATATGGAATCTAACAAAGTTTTGAACTGCCTGAAATCTAGAAGACAAATGCAAACCATTAAGTATGCCACAAATAAGTTACTGCTTGTTGTAACTAGCCTAAGAATGAGGCAGAAGGACAAAAAAATTACTCATCTGTTTGAGCGAATATTCTTATTCACAGTTAAAGCATACAGTAGAAGAATTTGTTATTCCAAGAGTTTTCAAAAGAAATCTTAAGAATTCAACACACATCAAGAGACATAACCACCTCTGGAACAGAAAACACACAGCAAGGAACTGCAGAATTCTAACAGACTCTAAAAACGAGCCCTGGGGTTTCCCTTGGTCAGACTTAAGGAATCTTACTTATCCTGGAAATACTAAGACGCCAACATTCAGCAGCTTACACGGTCACAGTTCCACACTTTATTAAACACTACATGTGTTAATACTGACAGATGGAAACCCAAGTGCCCTTAATTTAAACACTTACTATCCCAGAGAGTCTAGGTATTTCATACAGGTGTATTTCTAAATCTGGAAAGTTTTCAGATTTCCTAACAATAGGTCTGGTATGCTGATTAGCAGTATTGGAAATTTCACTTTAAAAAAAATTGGTTAAATACATTTAATAGTGTTCTAAATTCTTTCAGTCTACAGGCAGGAGCTAGAATTTGATATTCAGATAGAAAACCTTTAGGAAATATTTAAGTACTATAATAAGTGAACTGTTGTGTGAATTGTTTTAATTATGCCTCAGTGATGAATTAAATCACAGACAGCATTTCAAAACACTGTACAGATGAGAGAATAACTCCTCCCCCATAAGCTGATATCAGACTAAAGTGGTGAAATGAGATTAACTATAGTGTACTGGTCCAAAGGCAACTCTGATGTTACATATTCTTATTAACTCTGTTTAGAGTTTACAATTAATTAGAATATTTAAAAACTATCATGTGGTTTTGTTCTGTAACAGTCAAATATGAAATAATTCAGAATAAAAAGCATTTAGAAATGACAAAAACACACACTTATTTTAAAAAGTAGCAGTTTTGGAAATCCCAATACAGTAGTTCATAAATGTATTTCTAGTCTGGTTTGTTAGACAAATGAATCATTGAGGACCTAGGTCATAGAGATGGACTATATTTTACAAACATGTAGTTAGGAATTCTTAATGAAAGTCTATTTGAAATATACTCCAAGAATGTGGGAATGCAAAAGTCATGTTAGTATTCTTATCATGGGTTGAATCTATCATCACCAGTTTAAAAAGAGGTCCAAGGGTTGAGTTTTATTGGCTTCTTTCATATTAATAAAGTACACAGTACTCAACTCATTTTAAAAAAAAGAATGTGAACAAAGATACTGCCTTGATTCCTTTTCTAAAGTAAGTCTTTAAAAAGAAAAGAAATATCCCCCACTGTAAATAAAGATAAGTAAATAAATACATACATAAATAACACGCTATAAAATGATTCTAGGAGCAGAGGAAACTGTATGAGCACCAATCACTAGAGGGCAGCAGAGTGAGGCACAGAGAGGGAGCCCTTCTCTGAGCATCCACCAAGGTTTCCTGAGCATCACTGACTGGGGGCTGCTTATCAGCAATAAAGGCTCACAAATACCCACAAAAGTATTTGAGTTACTTCAATCTAATGTTTCTAAATACTCATCTATTCTCCTTACTATATCAAAGAACTATACCAAATACTGAACTCAGATTTCACTGGTAACATCTGAAAACACTCAACAAAGCAATGTGATTAAGAGATGTCAGTTCAAAGTTTCAACACATATTTGAGGATAAAGTTCTTATTAAAATTATTTTGAAAAATCATTTTAAGCAAATAACATTTTAACTATGATTATATCATAATGTACAATGTTAATCATATTCCACTTCATTTTGCTAATACTATTAATGCCCTAGATTTGACTATTCAGGGGAAGAGCTGTAAGATATCTAAGCAAATACTTCAAACTTGAAAAAAATTACTCTTCATACAATGAATATATCGTATCTTCATTCCATCAGAAAGAGTAGGTTACTCATGTTATACAGAGTAAAAGTAAAAAGAATCAAATAAAATACATGATGGGAAACATGTAATTTCCCAGGATATGACTGTTTGAAAAGTTATGAAATAAAATAAGGAAGTAAATAATTGAGAGCTCTTCAAAGG
Source organism: Camelus dromedarius (assembly GCF_036321535.1). Lineage (NCBI taxonomy): Eukaryota > Metazoa > Chordata > Mammalia > Artiodactyla > Camelidae > Camelus > Camelus dromedarius. Next base: position 31,296,600 of record NC_087449.1, on the reverse strand, counting down.
GAAAAAAAGATTGCATTTTTTTTTTTAAAAGCTGATCTGTGTTTACGCATTGTGTATTTGCTATAACTTCTGTGATCACTCACCTGTACGGAGACTGAACTGATGTGGCTACAGTTGGCATGGCAGTTGCTGTAAGCATTTTTGTTGCTCTGGTCACAGCATGTGTTAGAGTGGGGCCACCAAGTGCTGAACTGGCTGCCTATGGAACAGGAAATCAGCATTCCATATCAGGGTTTCTCAACCTCGGCTCTTCTAACACTCTGGGCTGGAAACATTTTTGTTGTAGAAGACTGCCCTGACTTCTACTCACCCTCTAGTTATGACAACCAAAAAGTTCTCCAGACATTGCCAAATGTCCCCTAGGAAGTAAAATAACCTTCAGTTGAGAACCATTGTTCTACATGTGTTAATTCTTACATGGTAACTCACTTAGGGGTACTTGAATATATTAAATGTTTTTATGATGAAATATTTGGATGGAAGTCGCAACTTGGAAACTCCTGTACAGATTCATCACCAGCACATATTCATCACCAGAAAGTTAAACTTACTGACTTTTGGGGGCAGTAGCACTTTATGCTTTTGGAATATTCTTTATTAGATTAATATTTATCTTTACTAGATAGTAAGCTTAAACAAGCACAAAGTAGAAATGAAGATGAATGTTTAATGCTTTAACCATCATGCTGGAAATAAGGCACTGGAAATATATATGAGGTAGTATTACATCACAGGATTCTAATGGACAAAGACAATCTATACCACCTACTACTAGGGTCCTGCTGCGGCCTTTAATAGTGTTTATGACATAAATGAGGTGAAACATGGGGAAGGATGGGGAAAGAAGTGCGTGCTTGTATAAAATTTCTGGACAAAGAATCTATTAGAAACGTGGAATGTACAGCAGGCCTGTTTTCTGAAGGCAGTTCCTATACCCCAAAAGGGGATGGGTTGGGGGCAGAACAGGGAAGAGGGATGGTGGAGGGAGAAGAAACAATTTCCCGCAAAGTAACACTTCTACGCTATGGGCATCAAAGCAAATGCCTGTTCCCTATGTCCGCAATATGGTACTGTTGGCAAATCCTTCCAGTAGGATCCAGCCACAAATATCAACATTATACATGATCTCAAAATATAAAATTAGAAAAAGAAAAAAGACCCAAAGCATTTATTTTAAAAACAGGTTGAATAAAATTTGCTACTCACTTCTAATCTTGTATAGCAATCAGCAATGAATTTCTTATGTAATGATACAGAATCCTAAAAGTAAGAGGTATATGGAAATTAAAATTAGTCTAGCATTTAGCTGTAATCACTATTAAGGATAAAATGTTAAAATAAAGAAGCCCAACTTTCAGGCATGCTAACTTATCAATTAAAAGTAATTATAATTTCCTGCTTTTGTGTATGTGAGTAACTTCTTTCCTTAAATACCCACCTTCTTTAACCTAGGATTTAGATTAATGTAACTGTAGTTTATGATTAACTGAATAGCTTCATTAGCAATTTCTTCATCAGGTGATTCCATGGCTATTTTCCAAATGAAATCCATTCCTATCAATTCCAGCTTTTCTACATACTGTTCAAAAGAAAAAAAAATTTATATAGCACACCAAGGTCACAAAATGATAGGCAGTTATTTTGTGCTACATTTTAAGTCCACACCTCTTCAATCAAGTTCAATATAAATTAAGGCTGCAAAAACTAAGCTACATATGAGAATATTATTACACTGATGTGAAACTTTAAAACAAAAAAGTATCAACAACAGAAATACTGGGCAACTTCCATGGAACCAGGACATGGAGATTTTTCTCCAAACATCCCTAAACCCAAGCTGGAACTCTACCCAGATGGGCTTACTGAAGCAGAAACAGCACAGGTATAATATGGGCACCATCTCCAGGGGCTTTTCTTCAAACAAAAGAGAGTCAACCTAGAAGTGGTTACTACTCACTGGGGCTCAATCTGGTCTTTTCAAAGCTTAGTTAGAAATGGCAGGATCCAAGGCTTACAAGATCTTGTTAAAAATTCTTACCACCTAGGAAGTCAGGTTGTGAGTGAAACAGACTTGGAAGAAGAGTCATTTTTTTGTCTTTCTTTTAAAGATGCACATGTAAATATAAACACAAGCTATATACATTCTATAGATCCATTTTCCTGCTTCCTTGTCTGTTCTTAAAAAACTTCCCTCTCAATCCTTGCCAGTGCCATCCCAGAATTAAAGATTTTGGTACTTTTTCAGGCAGGTATGAACTGCTGGATCTGAGAGGTTGAAAGCTTAGATGAGGTATCCCTGCTCTGCATTTACCTGGCCACAGGAGCGCTGGGTGCCCTGGGTCAGCAAGAAGCAAAGAGGGACCTGACAAGTCACTAGTGCAGGAAAAGGAGCCTCCTTCCTCCCACTCTAAGAGAAGCTCTGTCATCCGTGCAGAAGACTGCAGTCAAGGAAGGTACTCATTCTTTTAAAAAATCTGTTTTCTCTCAATTATGACATACAGTTTTTGCCGAATATCAAGTTTTACTAGATTATCCACATTATCTAGTTTTGAAAATAACGTCCTTACCAACTGAGCTCCTTGTCTTTTCAATCGATGATCACAGAGATTCACATTTTCAAAAAAAGTCTTAAATAAGTTAAAACCTGAAATTACAGAATGTCGGATAAATTCATGCACTTTAGGTAACACAGATAATCAATGGAAAAACAAAGCATATCAAGAGCTAACTCTTAGGACAAAACACGGGCATAAATTTTCAAGACTGTGGATTAGTCCAACAGTCTCTTAGATATGGTACCAAAAGCACAAGCAACAACAATGACAAAATATATAACTGAACTTCACAAAACTAAAAGCATTTGTGCTTTAAAGGACTATCAAGAAAGTGAAAAGCCAATCCACAGAATAGGACAAAATATTTGTAAATATATCTGATAAGGAATGAGTATGCAGAATATATGAATAACTCTTAAACTCAAAAATAAAAGGGCAAAAAAACCAATTTAACAATGGGTAAAAGATTTTTATAGACATTTCTTCAAAGATGATATATGTGACCAATAAACCCATGAATAGACACTCAACATCCTCAGTCATCAGGGAAATGCAACTCAAAACCACAAGATACCACTTTACAATCACAAGGACGGCTAAAATATAAAAGACAGTTTGTAATAATTATTAGAGAAGATGTGGAGAAATCAGACCCTCATATATGGCTGGTGGGATTATAAAATGGTACAGACACTTTGCAAAACAGACTGGTAGTTCCTCAAATGTTAATTATATGATACAACAACTCCACTCTTAGGTATATAAGAGAAATAAAATCCTCTGTCCACACAAAAACTTGTATATGAATTCCTATGGCAGCATTACTGATAATCAAAAAGTGGTAACAACCCAAATGCCCACCAACTGATGAATGGATAAACAAAATGTGGTGCATCCATACAATGAAATATTAGTCAGCCATAAAATGGAACGAAGTTCTGATACATGCTACAACCTGGCTGAACCCTGAAAACATTATGTCTCAGCATAATAAAAGAAGCCAGGTACAAAAGCGACATATTATATGAGTCCATTTATATGAAAAGTCCAGATTAGAATAACCCGTAAGGGCAGAAAATAGATGAGAGACTGGGGAAGGGCGAGTGGAAACTGCTACATGGTTTCCTTCTGAGGTGAGGAAAGTGTCCCAAGATTAAAAAGTGAAAGTTGAACAACTTTGTGAATATACAAAAAACACTTATTGTATCCTTAAAAAAAATGAATTTTATGGCACGTGAAATACATATCAATAAAAAATTTCAATTAAAAGAAACAATTAAAAAGATTTCCATACTCTGACAAATTTTTACCTTAAGTGAATCCTTTTTGTACTAAGTAATTTCATGAAGACAGTTTTACAATTATCAGGCTGTGTAACTTAAAAATACCATTCATATAAAAAGGAACTTGTCTATGTATATAAACATATGTATATACAGATGTGTCTTTATACGCATAGGGCAAAGTCCAGAAGGATATCTCAAACTGTTCAGCTTGAGAAGTGGACTGAGAAGAAAAGTATAAAATTTCTTACTTTAAAGAACTGAAAAAATGATTTTAAGTTTTTTCCTACCATTCATAGTGATTTCATATGACTCCAGTTTAAGAATTTTCTCCTTGAAGAGCTGCTGCTGAACATCACTCTCAAGATCATGCTGCCCCTTTGTAAACCATTCAAAACACATCTGCAGATCAAAGACAAACATTACCCTATAACTGGAATCTGCTTCAGGCAAATACATATTCCAAGCTGGGAAAGTAAAGATAAATAACTTTAAATTTTTCAAAAATTTATATTGCCGTAATACTACTCAAAACTGAAATGCTTGTGACTCTAAACCTAAATAAAGCAGTTAGTTACCAGCAATCTTTCCCCTAGATAATGAAAATGCATACTCAAGACTTTTCACTGAATTTTATTTTACACTTCAATTTTTCTACTATCATTTATTAATAAGCCTTACTATGTGTTAGGCACTGTCACATACTTAGTTCTTTTAACAATCCTATGAAGCAATTAACATTGTTCTACAAAATGACATACGGCAACAGCAATTCACTGTTACAAAATGTCAAAACAGGTGTGGTGCTCCTGGTTTAATCCACTTTCAGCCGTGTAACTGTAGTTCTAGAGATCTGTCTAGGCATTCTTTTTTTTTTTTTCTTTCCATTTTTTGGTTTTTGTAGGTAGAACTGTTACAATTTGACTGCACGTGTACAATTTATTGCATGTAAATATGTATACACAATATACTTCACATACTTGATTGATTGTCTTTTTTTTTTTTTTTAAGAATTAGGTTTAATTATTTATCTTTTTAGAGGAGGTACTGGGGGTTGAACCCAGGATCTCGTGCATGCTAAGCACGCATTCTACCACTTGAGCTATATCCTTCCCCCCATCTGCACATATTTTAAAAAATTTACGTGTATGTACTGTTCATTGTTTCTAAGAACGTTTAGAGCTTTAGCTTTTTAAACTTACATGGTTATCAACGGAATAAAGCCAACCACAAAATAAGAATTAAAAAAAAAATACATACACCTGCTATTAACAGCAACATTATTTATAATTTAGGCATTACTTCTTTATAGTGTTTCTTGGGTACAATATTATTACAAGAACTCAAAGTTTTCTGTTGGTTAACTTAAAATTAGTTTCATGGATGGGAAGAAAATTAAAAGATACACCAAGAATTCATTAGCTGTACTCACCTGGCTGAATTTGATTTTATCCAGAATGGTATCAAAATTACCAAAGAACTCACACACTTGTTTATATCACAGATATATATTATATAAAATATAATACCTTTTCAATACTTACAGTTCCTAGCCTATTAGTATACATGTATGCTTAGTGAATTGAACAGTGTTTAGAATTGAAGATGTGAGACACATACAAAGATGTGAGACACACACAAAAAGTCAAATACTGTTAAGTCCCACTTCTGTCTTATTTTATCCACAATACCATTTTCTTACCTCTCTATCTAACTCACAAACATCCTGGCCAGTCACAAGACACTCCCAGATTTCCTTGGCACGATTCCAACCCAGATACAGAGTAGCTTCTTGCAAGAAAAATGCCAGAAATTTTAGATGGGCCTCTAAATACTGGAAAAAGAAATAATGCTAATTAGTTAATTCCAGGCATTCATATCTAAAAGCGAACTTAAAAAAAAAAGCTTTAAAATTAAAACAAAGGTTCATGCTTTTTCATATAACTTAGGGTATAAAGTAAATGTGAGAAATCTGTTTACAAGTAGTCAGTACAATGTGGCAGAAACTACTTGGCGTCTATTACAAACTCAGTTAAGTTTAGATGCCAACAAAATAAAATTTCAGCAATCTTAGAGTAAAATACCACACACACAACTGGTGAGTTAAGATATTTTTCTGTTTTTTAAAAAACAATCTATTACTAACCAACAGATTTAAAAAACATGTCATTAGCCACAGAATTGACAGTTATTATTTCCGATCAAAGACAAAGAAAAGAGATTTATTTTACCTTATTATATGGAGTTATCTCAGGTGATTTACTGAAAGATTTACCCACAAATATCAATTTTTCTACTTTTATTTTGAAGTGATTATCGTCAAGATACAAAACTGTTCCCCCATGACAAAGATACCTCATGATACCTCTTCAGAGTTACTCCCAACAAATAATAATTTTACAGTTCAAGTGCAAAAAGGCCAAACGAATGCTGTAAATCACAACACAGAAGCACAATGCCAGATACCTCCCGGTAAGTGTAACGGCCATCCACCAGTGTCGAGCCAGTTAAGCCTCCAGGTCCAGCCACGGCTGCCGCAAGGCGATGACAAGCTATCAAACTTCCTGTTACCAACTTCACTATTTCAAAGTTTTTCTTCAGGTCTTGAATAATGCTCTTGGCAAAAACAACAAAAAGAAAAATGGTAGGAGAATGTGCAGTTATTTTGTCAGTTTAATACAAACTTCTATTTTAGCATGCAGCTGAGGAAGAGGAAACGTAAAAATTTCTCCACTCACATTTCCTACATAAAGGTAAATAAAATCAATCTGGTATGTACTAGGGAATTACTCCAGAATTAATATACTTATGTGGCAATTTTTTACTTCTAAAAGATAATCTTTTTAAAAAAGAAGTTTTTCAAAAGAACTATTTCACTTCTTGCATACTTTTCCAGATCTCTCTTCCCAAGTCTACTACACTGAGGAAGCTCCTTCAAGCAAACTAATGTTTTTGCAATATAAAGTATGTCTTTGAACCTTTTCAAACAAATCTGTAAAATATCATTCTAACTTTTAAATACTGGCTTATTTCAGTAAATTAAAAAAATAAATAAGTGAGTTAGGGGTATGTCAAAAGAAAAGCTCCATAGAAATGAAAGCAGAATGATTGTTACATTCAAGATTATTGAATAATATAAATGAATTACATTGATAATCATAAAATTACAAAACAGTCCCTGCAGAACTCAGCAATCTTATTGATGTTCTGTTATCATAAAAGGTCACGCAAGTAACTGCATAATGATCAAATACAGCCTTGCTCTTACCTTGTCTTGCTTTTGATAGGTTTGTTTTATGAATGACCGGGTGATTTCATGTAGCTGACGCAAAGCTGGTACCACCCATACAAACTGGGGATTATTAAGCTGAGATGACTAGAGTTAAAAAGAAGACACATTAATTAAATTTAGAAGTAAATGGTAGATTAAACTTATTAGCTACAAAAAATTTCCAAGTCAATTAGGTTTTATTGCTATGCATTCTCTATTTTTGTCTTCATATTGTGTATTTATAGTTTATCACCATGCACTCATAATTCAGTCTTCAACTTCTTATTCTGCATGCAATCCTAAGGTCAAGAACTGCAAACAGGAGTGGATGTGAAGTGACAGTAAATGTACAGGGGTACATCAGCAAAAAAACAGACGACAAGGAATTAGCAACTTCAGAGGATAGATTAAGTAGCATAGGCTGCTAGGATATGTTGATGTAATAAAATAAACTGATGGTAAAAGCTTAACTTGGATAATACTGAACTGGCTGAGAAGTAAAATGTTATAAAAATACGGTTTTCTATAATTGTATGATCAAGATACTGATAGTGGTCTAAATATTGAAGAAAATATTCATGATCTGCTTGTATTCCCTAGTTAAAACAGTTTTATGAGATAATTCTATTTTTATTAATTATTACAGCCACTTTAGACTTATACTTTATATTTTTCAAAACACTTACAAACATGTTATTTCTGAAACTGGTATATGATAATCCAGATCTTCAAAGTACATATCTGAAAAGTATGATGTTCATGTGATACTCTTTAAAAAGAGAACTGCTTTTTAATAAGTAGTATCTTTCGAACTATGAGATTTCATTACAAAATTTGTAAGAATGTCAGATTAAACACTATTAATCATTTGCTCAAGTAACTCTAAAAAACTGAGTAAAAGTTTAAGCCCTTAGCATTTATTTTAAAAACTGTATCTTTTTTTAAAGCCTTCTCGCTTCTTCAAGTCTTTCTGTAAGACGAAGATGCCTATAGGGCAGAAAAATACTTTTGATGTCATTTATAGAAAAATGTCGTACTACTAAGTATGTAAATGTGAGAGCTACTGCCAAAATAATACTGGCTTTCCTAGAGATTAGCCAATCAGTCAGCAAATACCATATTTCCTGGATTCTAAGATATAGGTTTCATAAATTTAAACATTTCTGAAGTTGTCACTTCTTACAATTATGTTGAAAGAAACTTACCAGCCACTAGGCATAGGAGTAAGTTTAGATATAGTCGTCCTTACCTGAGTATGTGCAAACGTAGCTGTATACAAAGGTATGTGTTCATCTACCCATCATTTCTGTTGCTATGTGGCAGAGTTAGCACCAAACAAGGATGGCTCTTTAACTTAAATTTGGGTCACTGATTTATTTCTTGAACGATATCAAAAAGATTACGCTATGATGTAGCACTGACTAGCCTGTCATATCTATCAGTTCAATTAAAAGCAAAGAAAACTGCCAGTTGTCTCAGATTAAAGCATTTTTCAAAGCCAGGAGAATTTGGTGTGACAGACTCATACCCTGTGAAGGGCTATATCATTAAAAGTCTCTCTGTCCCAAGTTTGCACCTTAATTCAAGAGAAACTGTTTAACTTGTAGTATACATAACTGAAGGAAGAAAAAAGCAGCTTGAGTTTTACAAAAAAAAAAAAAAAAGACAAGGACACAAAACGCCATGTTTTTCAACATGCCTCAAAATTCTACAATCTTAGAGATTTCAAGTAAGTCCAAAGCACTACACTAGATAATGAAAAGCAGTGTGCCACAGTGACGCTGCATGTATTGGATTAATCCTGTGATGCACACTGCAATCACTGGCATCTTAGAATCAGAGAAATAAGGTATATATTAAAGGCCAACTACTTGCAAGACTAGCTAGAATATTTCTGCTAAGATATAAAAGCTGCAAAATGACAGAGATTAAAATTCTAAGGCTTAAGTCCAAACTGATACCTTCCAAAAGGATTACAAACATTAGGATATAAATATAAAACCCTTTAGTAAAAAATCAGGTATATTAAAAAGTATCATGATCAATTAAGTCAATTACAATTAATTTTTTTAACATTAAAAATTATCCTTTGGAATCTAAAAAGTATTTCTGGAATAGCCTTTCTAAAGTTTAGCAAACAAGACATGTTATTTATTCCATCGTATCTAGCACATTATGTTGCTAAGTTACAAGAAAAATTTGAATCACTCTTCTCCATTTACAAAAGGGGCAAAAGACTATGGTAAACAATGAACGTATCTGATGATGTCTGATAACGAAGCTGAAATTTCTTAAGTAGGAGTTAATGGTATATCCAGATTAGACTCTTAGTGTTAGATGAAGCCTTAGAGGTCAACTAGTTTTAGCCTGCAAACTTATGCCTAAACACTCCTTACTCACTTGTGTTAAAAGACTAGTCTCCTAGTATTTCCAGTGATGAGGAACTCAGGAGACAGTGCATTCTGTATCAGACTGTTTTCATAGAGAGTTCACTGATCTATCGTATTGAAACACGCCTTCCCATAACTTCTTAGGAGACATAGAAAGTAAGCTGAATCAAACTTCTGTAACAACCCTGTAAGTATCTGACGAAAGTTTTCATATTCTTTTCTTGAGTTCTCTCTTCTCAAAGGTGAGTATCCCATTTCCTCATCTGCCTTGTTTTTCCAGACCTCGCCATTGATCTAGAATCAAGGTTAGAACTTTTACATGGGAGGACATTTTTTTAAAAGGTATTTCCTCCTGTGCCAATCACATCACTGTGAGACTGCATTGAGGGCATCTTGCTACTTTTACTTTCAGTTACATGTTTTGGCAGATGGAGGCCACTCAAGTATGGGTAAATAACGATTTCAGTGTCCTCATAGGTGATGGAGAGGAAGTAAGAGGAAGGGAACCAACATTTACTAAAAGGCTGCTGGGAACTGTGCTAGGAGGCCTTAAGATAACAACTTAAGGAATATGCAAACATCACTAATTGAATAAAAATGATTTTTTTGGTTTAGTAATTTTTTTTGGATGAGTACATTTAAACTTTTTAATTGAAGGAAAAAGAAGTGAAATAAGAGGGAAAGGTTTGGGGGCAGACAGTGGAAGGTATAAAGGAAGCAAAGGAAAGAGGACCACGGAAGCCAAGGGTATCCTGGCAGAATCTACAGAAATAAAGTTAAGAAATAAAGGTCAGAATTTCTGAACACAACAATGGAACTTGGGGATTTTAAGAGTGTCAAAAGCAGAGGGAAAGGGAATCAGTTGTGGGAGTAGAGGTAGCTGGGGTAGGAGGGGAGTAAGAGGTGGGTGATCTTGTCTTACCCTTTGCTTAGTTTCTGTGTAGCCTGGCAGGGAGACATAATCCCCAGTCAGCCCACCTTGCTGCCTGGCAGGAAAGGGCATAGCATAGAAAAACACCTTTAGTGGCAGTATATAACTCACCCCCCTGCCTGGAGTCATATCCGGGGGCTTTGATTTTCCCACTGCCCCCCTTCAGCCATGTGTCCTTTAAGACAGTATCTGCAAAAGCACTCAGTCAACTGAAAAGTGCTGCATAAGTGCAGGTAGTATTATTTGAAATGAAAGAATGGTACACCAGAATTTCTTTACTGGGAGCAGTGGGATATAAAAAAGGAAGAATATTCCTTTCAAGACTCACAATATGACTCCAAAATTCTCCGTTACTTTCTGAGCTTTGTTATAAAACAACAGACATGAATGAAGTGACTGCAAAGAGAAGCAACAAAGATGCAGCGATGCCACTGGCTAGAAGGGCTAAGTAATGCTTGGCTGTAACAAGGAAGGAACAGGGGTCAGGAAGGATTTTCTGGTTTCAAAAGCCATTTCCTTGGAGGGAGGAAAAAGTCCCTTCAGCTCTGACCTTCATACTTACAAAGAAATGTATCTGTTACTGCGAAGAAAAGACCATTTTCTATAGATACCTTTCCCTCTTACTATTAGTAGTGGAAAGTCTAAACTTCTATAACTCTGGATGAGTTTCAATCATAAAGACAGAGGCTGCTAAATTATTTGAATAGCTGAGCTGAGAAAACTGGAAAAATTCAAACTGTATCTGAGTAGAAAGAGAGCAATGTTGTTGAATTAAAGGACTAATTAATCATAACCTGAGCATTACCAGCTCCAGTTTGTGAAAAATTTTTAATGTAGAAAATTCACTTGATCAAATTTCAATGTTAGAAATATAACACACAAAGTTCTTAAATGTCCCCAACTAAACTTTATGACCAAGTTTAATTTAAGAGAGTAAAAGCCTACTGAGTCACCGAGGCCACTTAACAAGAGCTGAGTCTCTGAATTAACCAATGTAAATTAGCTGTATTCAAGATCTTTCAAAGAAATATTTAATTAGGAAAGCCAAGAAATATGTTATACCAATGAAATTATTAAGCCGATAGCTATTTTCCCAAAACTCTCTCTCAGGTTAACAGCGAAATGAAATCCCTCTTGTGAGGCTTTACGTGTCATCTGGGCGACCTGAGGGCCCACGTGGGAGGAGCACCGCGCTCTGATCAGAGCGGCTGCACCCACAGATGCCCGCTCCAGCGAGCAGCAATGGTGATCATCCCTCTCTGAGGAGAGCCTTGACCTTTAAGGACTAGAGCAACAGCAGAGCTACAACTGTCACTGCCCATTCTTCTGCTAATCGCCCTTTCGAAGGACAGTTCTTAAGTCCAAAGAAACCAGGAGGCCAGAGCCCTGAGGGTAGGGCTTCCACAGCACCAGTCACTACTAAGTCCTACTTCCAAAATCGAGCCCCAGCAGCAGGCACTCACTCAATAACCGTTTGGCTGAGGAATCAGTTCAGGAACACATCTGCATCAAGCCCTAAAAATGACCATGTGCCAGTACAGAATGAACCTCCTCCTTCCCTCTGTCTCTCTTCTCACTCTATGAATGTTCCTCCATTTCTCCCTTACGGGAGAAAAATGGGCAAGATATTTGTTCAGAGTCTTTTGTGCTTATTCAAGTTGTGCATACTTTGGATTTAATTTAAAAATAAGTAGATTATGAAAATAATAAAATTTCTCTTTGAATGTGACCCTGAATTTTTTTCCCTTTGAGAGTCAGTAACTCCCCAAGCTTTAAATAATAAAGCACAGGTCATAAACAAGTATTTAAATAGCAGTTTAAATGTGAATATTATTCTAAGAAACACTAAAATATACTGTTATCTTAAAATTATGATGCAATTTATTAAAAGGAATTATTAAATTAGTGTACCTTTTAGTTGGTTCCACCTGCAAATTCTTACCTTGAATCCATCCTTCTTGTTTTTTTCCAAACCTGACCATTCTCCAGGCTGAAAATTAATTTTATGAGAAATATAAGTAACTTGGTAAAAACAGTACTAATAATTTCTAATCTTGGACTCTAAGGTAAGAGTTTCCAGATAGGACATTTAGTTTAATTTACATAATAGTGGGGGAAAGTTATTTGGCTCTAATTACTCAGATAATACTATTGCTATGACAACAAAACTAGTCCAAAGATAAAACCAACCCTTTTAATATCTTCTATGCACTTAATGATGTAGCTTCTCTTGATTGCTTCTTTCACTGCATACGCATCACTGAGGATTGTCAGGTGCTCCTCCAAGGCCTGCTGAATAAGGCTACTGGGCAGTGTTGGGAGATGAGCCAGTTCCCAGAGGACATCTAACACCTATGATAAACCACATGTGATAAGCCATCCCATATGCAAGTAAAGCTGCTTTAAGTACTTGTAGCTAGAAAAATTCATTTGCTTCTCCTGCCTTTCCAGAAGTAGCCTCAAAGCGAGCTTCCCGGCCTATTCGTCCAATCAGGCTCAATAGCTTCTGCCTTACTCTGTCGCTCTCAGTCTCCCAGCTCTGTAGAACGGAAAAGACACAGGAATTGTTTCACAGTCCAATTTTATCACACTGGCAAAACATGCAAAAACTTTAAATTTGAGCTAGAGAAGTTTAATAAAGTAAGAAGAGCAATGAACATTGCTAATTTAGAGGGAGGAGACCTCAAAATGAACTTTTTTTAGAAAAATTTAAAAGCATGTTTGAACACATACCTTCTGAATGAGAACAAACAAGTGATTAAGCTGATCTGAATTAAATTTGACAGCTGCTGCAGCAATAATAGTGTGGATGTTCTCAATCACAGTAGATGATTGTCCAGACTAGAAAAGGAGACATTGGGAAAAAGTTAAGTCTTGGAACTTGGAAAAACCCAAGTCTTTTCCCTGGCGATTTACTGAAGCAAAAGCAAAACAGTAACAAAGACAAACTGATTCTAGTCTCATGAGCAAACACTTACATGAGACAGTTGGCAAGACTACTGAAGCAACTATTATTAATAGCTATCAGTGGCCTTATTTAAATTCCAAACAGCATTAGATCTTTTAAAACACAATGTAAAAAAAGATGAGAATCAAGTTCTCAATCTGATATATTCATTTCAAAAGAACAAAATATTTTCAACCAGCATAAAAAAAAAATTAAACCCTACTCTTCAAAAAAACCCAAATAATAACAAAAAAAATTTAAACTAATTACAAGAAAAACATACTCACTTTTAGCACTTTATAAGTGATCTTGAGGGCCTCAGTTGATTATTATCTGTCTCATTTTTAATTTTGCACATAGATATTTTGTGACTTCAATTAATATTTATTTAATCCATGGGCAGTTAAGTCTCTGCTTTAGAGATTCACCACCCTTCTCCCTCTCTGATAAAAAAAAAAGTCAGCAAAAGACAAAAATAATTCTGATCAACTTACCTGTATCTTCCAAATTTTAGTGAGCTCATCTAAAGACAATTTACTGCCCAAGAGTTCAATGATTCCCTTTATACGATCACAGTACTGTGCTTGGTCTATGTTGCCTAAGAGAAGAAACACCAGAGAGGCAGATAGATACAGTGAACACTGGCTTTCTAAATACAATTCTATTAATTGAGAGCAATATTAACCTGCTGTAAGGTTTGAAGGCTAATACAGTCAAAATGACAATTTCATGCTTTTATATACAAAAATACATTATTTATGTGTTGGGTAATTTTTTTAAAGTGACTTACCTTCTAATGCAATTGACAGAACTGAGTTCTCAACTAGCCAATCTAATAATCTGTCTGTATCTATAGCATTCTTCACAGATTTGGATAAAGTGCTATCTTCTATTAGTTTGGTTACCTAAAAAGACAGTATTATTGTGACTCAATCTAATGCAAATATTCATAATCAAAATCTTCATATATATTTTGTGACTGTTACAGTGTTACAATGTGGTCTAAAGATTAGCCAAAATATATCAAAGACCAATTATTGGAAATAACAGACTACTTATTTGTGATGTCTTTTTAAAAAGAACATGGAGTTTGCACTCCCTGGGCCACTGCTGATTGGCTCAGGGGTGAGTATCTGACCCAAACTTCAGTCAGTGAACTCCTCCAAATTCTATACCTGGGGATAGAGATAAAGTGCCAGTCCTGCCCTGGTGATGGGAGCTACCCAGGGACATGACGTCTATCACACACAAGATGTCACTCTGCAGGTAGAGAGCGAACAAGGCCATCATGCTCTGAAAAGCAGAGCTAAGACCTGGACAGAGTCCTGGCAGTGGTCAGGTCTCAGATTCCAGTTGCTCCTGCCACCTACATGTGTCCCTGCCCTGACAGGGTATGGCTAGTCAATCTCTATTCATGTGAGATATCCCAGTCTTTGTCCATTAAATTCCTCTTTTGGCCTTAGATGATTCAAAATGAGTTTATTTCACTTACAGCCAAGAATCCTAATTAATACAAAATGAAGGAAAAGAGCTGGAATTATGGTTGAACTGTATTGGCTCCACTTGCCACTCACCAAAACCGACTATGCTCCTGTAAAGTTTAGGAAGCTATAAAAAATTACTCCTGTCACTTTGCTTAGACCATCACTTTGGTAGTCATTTTGTTTTTGCCCCAACCCCAGTTAGGTTTGGTTTACGTAAACGTATATCTGAAATCTAATAAAAGGAATTGTACACTTAAAGAAAAAAGTAAATCTTAAACTATATATTCCAAGGAATTATGTTCTAGGAAATTTCACTGAAACACTAAATATTTCAAATATTTCAGAGAATGAATTTTGAATATAATACATATAAAAAGATCACTTTATTAACAATTATAAACATGTATACCATTTTACATATAATCATTGTTATGTCTTTTTGTAGGATTACAAGAAATTAGTGTTATTTCTCAACATTTTTACATTGATAACCACAAGTTTTGGAAGAACTTCCGTAAAGTGTCTGTGCTTTAAGTGTTCCAGAAACAAATGCAAAACTTACTTCTTTGAGGGAATTCATTTTAGCACTAAAATGTGGTGATTTCAGCATGCGCAGTAGGATGTCTAGTCGAAGGTCATCCACGACGGTCACCAGATCCGGTTGGAAGCGCATGCAGAGTAACTTAATGGCAGACAAGAGCTCAGGGATGCTAACCAATCTCTTTTATTAAAAAATAAAATAAAACAACACACACAAGCACATACATACAAAGATTAACAAAAAAAGGAACCATGAAAACATTCTGATGTCTATTCTTACAAACACAAAGGAATACAGGACATTTTCAATAACAATGGTCTAGCGGTATCTGATATTCCACATGGTCAATTAGCTACATTTTCTTCTAAACAAAAGTTAACACGTGGGTGAGCAAAGAAAAGGGAAGGGCTCTGTGAGAAATTCAAGGTAGACAAAATAAATCATGTCAAATTTAAATGTTAAAACTGCTTCAAACTTTGGATCAGCTTTCCTTCCTCCCTCCCTTCCTTTTTGAGTTTTTTTTGGGGGGGGAGGTAATTAAGTTTGTTTGTTTGTTTGTTTATTTATTTATTTTATTTTATTTTTAATGGAGGTACTGGGGATTAAACTCAGGACCTCATGCATGCTAAGCATGCACTCTGCCACTGAGCTGTGTACCCTCCCCCTGGATCAGCTTTTAGTACTTAAGCTTCTTCAATGCTATACCAATTATAATACTATCAAAATCAACATGTTAGTAAAATTAGTTAATGGTATCACTTACTGAGAACCCTACATTCATTCTATTGACTGAGGTAACATTAACCTCTTGGTACTTCAGAAGAAACATTTTTTGGTTATGAAATGTAAACTTAATTTGAGGTGAGCTGTATGTGACCAGAATCCAAAGAGCAATGGTGTCTGAACCTTGCTCCAAGTTCTGGCTCTCCTTCCATGGACCAAAAGGCACTGGGGCCACCTGACTGGAGAGAGCATTACCTTGTCTTTGAGGTCCTTTTCCTCCACACTCCGCACATCCTGGATCGTAGTAAGGATGACTGGGTCTAGCATGGGCTGCAGAAAAACAGTGCTACAGTTAATAAGGATCCCTGAATCTGTCCCAAAACTGGGGAGGAGAAATTTCGTCAGTCACATTTCACAAAGAAGAGGGTGCAATGCAAAGATCTGAATTCTAGTATCAGAGCTGCCACTAACCAGCTAATACCATCCCACGTAAACCCTTAACTGACTCTGTGCCTCAGCTTTTTTAATATCATACAGGTGCAATCCCTGTCTTTATTATCTTATAAGGGTCCTCTGAAGAGCAACCAAAGATACATGGACTAATTTAAAACACTGAGCATGAGTATGTATTATTTTTGTAATACAGTACTATGCATCGGATTAAAAAATTAAAGCAGCACAGCCCACGAAACAGATGCTGTTATACGCACTTTTGCTTGCTGGTATAAATGAGGCCTACAGATAAGACTCATATGACACACTGCTCCAAAACGGCAGCATAACCAGACAGTGGACTCTGAATAGTATGTGAGAAACAATAAAATATTAGCTAGATCTAAACGATCTAGCCAAGTAAAATAATTTTTAAAACTTATCTGGTGATAAGAGAAGATAGAAAATATTTGGCTGTCAAAGCCAAGAAGATATTAGCAATGAATTAAAATGACATCTGGCAATCATCCAAATAGAACTTCTTTATTTACAGTTATGCCAACTACAGAGTGAGAACTGAGGGCTGTCAGGGTAAGAGGCAAGTCACACTGTTCTTGTCAGCATATGCCAGTCCTGCTGAATTCCCACTGCAGCTCTGTGAGACAGGCATGATCGTTATCACTGTTTTATAAACAAGGGAGCCAAGGCACAGGTGTCACATGAAGTCTTCCAAAGTCACACAAGAAGCAAGCGGTAGACATACCAGTTAATTTATATAAATATGGTATGAATTAATTGCTGAATGAATTTCAGGTTGGATAGTTTGATATAATTAAAATAAAGTTAAATATGCTTTGGTTGAAACTTCATAGACTTTTTTACTCTTTTAAAAGTATACTATGTTTAGATATAAAACCTGGAATTTCTAAAGAACTTAGTATTAATTAGCTGCTGGGAATATTTATACTAAATCTCTCCATGTTGCAATGCATGGGTCAAGAGCATGCATTTAAAAATTCAATCCTGGACCTGATCATTAAAAAGCCAATTATTAAATTATTAATATTTATTATTAAATTACTAAAAGTCAAATCATTTTACCTCTTTATGCCTTAGTGTTTCAGCTACAACACAAATGATTATATTTGCATGCTTAACAAGTGAAAGTTGTTTCTAAAAAGCTTAATATCCAGAATGAAGAAATATGTAAGTAGCCATTCTGTTTCATTTAAAAACCTTGCAGTATTATTTTGATATCTAAAGAAGGCACTTAAAACTTAGAAACAGAAATTTCCAGAACCTACTAAAAAAAAAATCATATCTCCCTTGTTAAAAATGGCCCTAATCAAATGAGGTATTAGAAAGAAGGAATAGTGCATACAAAAACATTTCTCTCAAAACTTTCAAAAGTTTCACAGATTTATTTTCATAAGAAAATAATAAATGAAGGAATTTCCGTATGACAATTATTCCGTAAAACTTATTAACTGAAATGGAAAGGAAACTAGAAAGTGTTACAGGCCCTAAGCATTAGGAAGCTGAACACTCACAGCTTTGATTATCCTATGACCTGCTGACTTACAATCTGCAGAGACAGGAAATCACACAGGATGTGCTGTTAAACTTTTCTTCAGCACCAAGTGACTTGGCTGGTAAGTGAGCCTAGCAGACTGCTCAACACTAATGGCACTGAACCCTTAAATAAGCCAGTGAAGAGAGGAGGGTTATATGCCTATTTCCTGGTTAAGGAAGCGAAGAAAAATATATGTTATAATATGTAATTATATTTGATAAAATGATAAATTAAAAAGGTAAATAACCTTAAATGTTAGCTCTCTCCTGTATCTTAAATTATTAATCATTTTTATTTGTCTTCTGATATTATTTTCACTACAAGGATAGCTAATCTGAAAAAAAAATTACAAATTAGGCACAATTCTGAACAACCTGATAACAAGATAATTTTTACTGTCTGTGTGCCTTATATCACCTGTGAAGTAAATGTTCAACGGCTTATCTTACCTGTACCACCGAGGAGTTGAGGTACTCTGCACACACTCCTAGGGGCTGCAGCAGTGCTGAGACTGCCTGGAAAAAGACAGTGAAGGCGAGAAACAAGTATGAGCAATTTTCTTCCTTTCAACATTAAACAAACCCCTTTCAGTATGTCAGAGAATACTTTATGCTCTTGGACAGGGAGGACTGATATAAAGATGTCAATTCATTTAAATTTAAATTATTGTAGTGTAATTTAAATCCTAATATGCCAATAAAACTTCTTTGGAGGCCTGGATGAGGTGATTCTAAAGTTCACTTTGTAGAATAATAAAAATTATTTGAAAAAGGAGAGAATAGTTCAGGAAGGAGTGAAATGTGTCTTTAACAAAAAAAATTTAAGACTTTGATGAAGAAAATTATAAAACTTTACTGAAATACATGAAAGGCACAAATAAATGAGGAGATACGATGTTTTTGAATGGAAGGGACCAGCACTGTGAAAACATCAATCTTCCACACCTATAAACTGAACACAATTCCACATATCATCTTGGTGGAACTTTCTGCAGGAGAATCTGACATGCTGACTATATTCAGAAGAGTAAAAATATGTGAATGATTAAAAAAATTAGAGAAAAGAAAGATGCTGAGCAGAACTGGCACTACCAATAATTAAAACAGAAATGGCCAGAGGATGGCTGAACGAATGAATGGCTGGAACAGAAGTCCAGGAACAAATTCAGGTGCACATGGGCCCCTGACATTTGATAAAGCAAACAAATCAAAATAGTGAAGAAAAACTGCATTATTCATTAGAGGATCTTACAATTAGTTACTCATTTGGAAGAAAATAAAATTAGATCTCTATCTTATATCATATATATAAGTAAGCTCTAAATGAGCTCAAAAACTAAGTTAAAAAAATGAAACTGAGTAAGAATAAAATGAAATGAGTATTTTTATAACTCTGAGATAGGGAACATTCCCCAGGCAAATCAGAAAACTTTGAAGCTATTAAGGAAAAAACTGGGTATATAAAAATTTTAAAGCCTCTGTAGAGCAAAAAGACACCATCAATAAAAATAAAAAAAGAAGCAAAAGACTGAGGGAAAAAATTTACAAATACACAGAACAGACATGGCATCGATATTGTTAATGTAAAAAGAATTCCTAAAAGTTAATAAGACAATCAATACAAAGAGACCTATGTAACTAGGTCAAATCTACAGAGGAAATGCAAACAGCCAATAATCATATGACAAAGTGCCCAGATTCATAGGAAATCAGAGTATTACAAATTAAATCATAAAATACCACCTTTTTTTGGTCCATCATATTGGAAAATTAAAGAATGACAGCATTCAGTACTGACGAAGAGTATGAGGAAATCGCTTTGCGGGAGTATAGACTGGTGACAGCTTTTTTGGAAAGAGGTTTAGCACTGTCAGTTATAATTTTAAAATGCATATAGTCTTTAATGCAGAAATCCCACTTTTTAGGAAACTATCCTTCAGAAATGGTAGCATAAGCACACAAAGACAATTTTACATGGAACACTCTCTGTAACAGTAAAAACTTAGAAATAATCCAATGCTCATTAGTAAGTGACTGCATCATAGTACATTTGCAGTAACACATTAGAACCATTAAAAACAGTACTAACCTTAAGGTGTCCATGATTTAATGTTATATGAAAATATGCTACTAGGTATAGCTTGATTACAATTTAGTCTCTTAAAGAGAGAAAGAACATGCATATACACTTTATATAAACTTTGGAAAGTCAGAAAGGTTATGCACTAAATGGTAGGAGGTGTATGTGTGGGGGTAGGGTGGAGGAGGAACAACTTTCATTTCTTACTTTGTATAGGTTTTTACTTAATTTTAATTTTAATTTTAATTTAAAGTGGAGGTACTGGGGATTGAACATAGGACCTTGTGCATGCTAAGCATGTGCTCTACCACTGAGCTACTACCTACTGCTCCCCCCCAGTATAGGATTGGGAATGATGGTTTTTCCCCAGTATTTTTCAAATTCAAAAATATGTAAATATAAAATGAGTACATTTACTTGTACTTGGTCTTATAATATGGCCTTAAATTTATTCTGGGACTTAGTTACCTTCTTAACTGGTCAAAATCAGAAACTTACTGTGAAATTTTAATTATACTTGTTTGCTAAAATTAGTCTCAATCTTTGGAATCTCTTTCTCTTATGTCTGAATTTTATCATCTCAATACAACCTAACCAATCTAATTCTACATCAACAGTAACAAACAACACAGTTTGTCTGACCTAAGGGAAAAATCCTGGAGGAATCTTTAGCCTCAAGACATTTGATAATAGTGAGGGCAAGCTCAGATTCCTACATATCAACCCTTAGCCAGTTTTCATCTAAGTAGGGTAGAAACTTTGGGATTCTCTGTTTGTCTGTTTAAATAAATAAACTCTGCAGGAAATGAGTGAGTGTT
Organism: Camelus dromedarius; assembly: GCF_036321535.1. NCBI lineage: Eukaryota > Metazoa > Chordata > Mammalia > Artiodactyla > Camelidae > Camelus > Camelus dromedarius. Next base: position 31,275,573 of record NC_087449.1, on the reverse strand, counting down.
TTAAACTTTTTTTTCTAAAAATGAAGTTCATTTCTAATATTGCCCAAATGACCTATACAGCCAGTTCCTGAGAAACAAGTAAGCTGGATAAAACCCTGTATCTAAATAGGTTTTTGTTCTGTCTGACTTTTTAAGTTACTACCTATTATCTTCCACGTCAATAAAGTCATCTCTAACATACTCAGTCCATTTTATGGGTATCAAAATGACAGCCTCACAACCTAGTTAATAGTCAGGGAGGGAGGAGAGGCCTCTGATTGGTGCCAGTAGAAGTATTTATGATCTGGCAGACACCTGATCTTTAAGGATAAACAGAGGGTAGCAAGACATAGTCTATTACCTATGTTGCACCAGTCTCTCTCCTTGACGGTTGTTACTGCCCTCATGCAAAGATGGACTAAGGGAATTAACTGATTAGTCATGGTCCCACAGAAATAACTGCTACTCTAAGCACAATTCGCATCACTTAGTTATATTATGTTATCACATCACTTTCTGCTCTGATCAATTACAGTAGCTAGAACACTGTCATCTACATGGCAAGTACGTAATAACTCATTTTTAATTGAATGATTACTTAACTAGAGAAAAGAATAGAGTGCTCTCAGTAACAAAGAGGTCAGCAGTCTGCAAAAAATTAAAGATTAAGTTATTTCCCTTACCACGAGGTTAACTTTTTTTGAGAAAACGAAGTTAACATGAAAAGATAATGATATTGTACCCGATGGATGATTCTAAGCTCCTGTTATAGCCCTTTGTTACGTTTAAATCTCTGCAACACCAAAAAGCTGACTAACCAATCTTAAAATATTTTATTTGTTTCTGGTACTATAAAATAAATTCTGATTAACTGAGGCATAAAATTGTTTTGTACACATATACTTGCCACATACAGCAACGGTCCCTAAACAGCAAGATAATTTCATGTAACCACTACAAAGAAAGAGGAGAATGTCATAAAGAGAAATCAGTGTGGTGGGGAAAAAGAAAAACCCCAAAAACCCTACATTGAAGTTTGGCTACTATGATTAAGAGTAAATTTTTCTGTGGTTATCAGAACTATGGAAGCTGCTCCTGCAAAGATTAACTTCAACTTTAACATTGAAGTTCATGTGTTTAGAGTATGTCCTCTGGGTTACACACCAACCCACATAAAGTGAACTTCCACATCGGGTACATATAGTGGGGTTTAACTTACCCCAAGTTCTATATCTTCTGAATGGAGCTTGGCTTGGATTGCTGCAAATCCACCTAGTTCTCCGAACTTAGAAGAAAAAAGGTACAAATTAATATTAAGGTAAAATGCTATATCTTAAGAGTTTAAACAAGGAACTAAGGCTCACATTCTACTTATCAGTATGCTCTATAATCCTGGTCTTGAGAGTCATCACAAAAATAATTCCAATGCTCCTGTGATACACTGCAGGAGATGTGCTAAGATCTAAAGCTGATGTTTATCTGTATAAATAGCACATAAAAAAGAGGAAGAAACCCTAAAACCTATCTGATTATTCTCTATAGCTTTCATCTACCTAAAATACCATACTCTAGAAAATCTTATTAGAAAATGGAAAACATGACCATATTAATAAAAGCTGTATACCTTATTTACCAAATCCACAACCCATCCATGAGGCTCCTATAAGAAAAGAAAACAGAAATTGAGATAGCAATATAAAAACTTCCCTACTAACCCTCATATTTCTGTAACCCTAAAAAAAAAGTTGGGGAAAATTTTTAATTTAAAAATATTTCAAAAGGTTTCTCCAAATGTTTCTAAATGTGAATCTCTCACATTACTGTAAATAATTTTAGAAGTAAGTCTGTATTTTGATGGAATTGCAACAATATGAAGCATTTATGCATTTTGGGTGGCTGAGATCAATTGTTTAAGCTCTCTGAGGTACAAAATAACGAGTTAAATTCTCTAAGAGAGTTATATTTCAGGAATTAAAAATTATTAACTTAAAGAGAAGCAAATCAGGAATCAAGAGATTAAAGTTTTAGTCCCAGAATTATGTACTCCTTGCGGGTATAATGTTATTGGCACATTGCTGGCCTTTAAAAATAAAATAAAGATGTTAGTCTGTGCTTAAAAAAAAACCAAAAGCTTTAAAGCTTATGCAGTTTACAAGAAAATTATACATGAGATTAACTACTAGGTTATTTTTTTCTAGGAATAATTAGTCATTTCAAATGATTTGAAAAGCTCTACTTCTCAAACATCTCTAAGAAACTGGGACGCCCACTAAACTGGGCTTCTGATAATTCAATAAATAGGGCACTCATGTCATGTGGTCACTTCTCGTTTCACTAAACACCATTTCAAATCTACAAAGTTCTTCATGGTATTAGTTAACAGCTATGGAAAAACACACAATAGCTGAAAAAAATGTTAAGCAATTTTATGAACCATATGGAGTATTTGTCATTTTTTCACAGACTGTTTTAATCCTTCCACATAAACTTATCATTTTTAGAGCAGGGAAAATCTTTTCCAATATATTCTCTATTAAAAGATGAAACAAAACTATGAATACCTTTTGGAAAGTAGAAACAGGTGAAATAGCGAACATATTTCCCTCTCCAAACACTTCTGCCCAATTCCTTTGAGACACTTTCATTCTGTTTTTAAAATGGTATTCATTATCAGGATTGAAAGCCTAGATTCAAAGAGAAGAGAGAAACATTATTACTACCTATTTCTATAGCAACACATATTAGCATTAGAAAAGAAGATAAAAATACAGCCTTGGACTGCTTCATTAATGAAATCTTTCAAGTATTCCAACAAAAAATTCCTTAGCTGGTGCTGAGGAACAAATGATCAAAGTGGTGCTCTCCTGTTCTGTTCAACATTTGCTATGGGGGAAGAGAAGGAGGGAGCAGGATGAGAGGTCTGATCCAAGGCAAGGTGATGCTAAGGCTCCAGACGTCCTAGGACCACCACAAGTAGAGCTGAGCAACAAGGCAGGGAAGATGAAAGTTAGGAAAAACATAGTGCCCTACTTCACGCAGCTGCTGTTACTAGTCAGGGGAAAAGTCCATGAACTACACAAACACCTTATGTGACAGTACTTATGATGCAAATAACCAGGGAGACATAGGGAAAGCTATTTAATCATTCTAAAAGTTGAAAAAGCTTAAAATTAGAAAGGTATTCCTTTAAAATTGAAAACACAGAACGGTTGTTTTGCTTTTAAAATAAAAGCAAGAACCCTAATAGCCAAGTTAATATCTTTAATGATAACATTACCATCTCTCCTTGTTAATTATGTCAGAGGGTAAGTAAGGTATTTTAAACAAAATCAAAACACAAAGTACTTCATTTTAGAGATACTGTACCATTGTAAGCACAGCCAGCAGACCAGTAGGAATTGGGTCCTGTTTTATTCTCTCTGCAACCAGCTCTATTAATAGCATCAACATGTTGTAGATCCCTTCATGAATTTCAGTACCCCACTTGTGAACAGCACTTGATGTCAGGAGCTATATAAATATAAAGGGCAGTTTAGACTTTCACTTGAAAAGAAAAAAAAAATGTCTACAGCTATCAATTCAATCTTGAATAATCATGAGATTACTACCATAATACTTATTTTTATGTAGATGACTTGCTTCAAAAGACCCACAGCTGTAGTCCATATACTCGTTCACTTATTTCACAGTCAACACTTAGTTTTGCTTTTGAACTTTAAGTCCCTTGTATTAAAACAATCTGCTTAAAAGAAAATGTTTCTCTACTTTTCATTATTACTAGGGGAGGTCAAGTGATGTAGAGCAAGAAAGAACCTGAGATCAGTTGTGGCACGACTGTTTTCTAGCTGTGTGGTCTTGGACAAATTTACCTGAGTTCTCAGAGGCTTAGTTCTCTCATCTCACAAGAGGCATAATTCCTACCCACTTCGCATAGATGTTACAAGTATTAGAAGGTATATAACAAATGTGAAAGTATCTTATAAGTAGTAACGTTTTATAATTAATGTATCTTGGCTGTCACTATTAATCAACATTCCTAAAATCTAAAAAATGGATGCTATATTTCATGATTTGACCATACACACTCTTCATATTTTTTAGATCTCAGAAACCCAGGACTACATCTTCGCACCTGTTGACCAGATGGCAGCAAGGCTCCAAATGTGAAAACATTTTAGAAATATCTTACCAATTTATTTTGCTTGTATTTCCCTTTCTGGTATGTATAAAAGTAATAGTCAATTTTTAAAAAATATTTAAGGAAATCTAAAATAGCTCTAAGTGATAAGGCACTGTAACACAGTTTTCTTTGCAGCTATTTTTTCTTAAATATAAAACATAAAATATAAAACAATGGTGCATCTTATACTCAGACAGCATCTTAGATTTGTTTAAAAGGAAGGAAAAGGCACACAGATGAATCTAAAATCATCATCTTTGGATTTCCCCAATCTTTAGTCTTCTAGTCCTTGGGGAAGTCTAACTCAGGAACAACTGCCAGAACAGGGAATGAGGAGTCAAAGTTTCCACTTAATAATGGCAAATTGGTATGGTGGGTTCATATTTTTGTAAGATTTCTCTTCAGAGGGAAAATACTGTGCTACATAAATTTCATCTTGGTCACACTGAGAACCCTTAACAAGAACAGCTGAAAGAGCCCAAATTTCTTTAGCTGCAGAGGAAAACCTCAGCTCCAGATTTTCTATATAGCAATTAGCTGCATTATTTGCTCAAATGAGCAATAACCATAAGACAGATTTTATATAAACCAATGAGTTACTATTTTTCGCAAGAATTCTTTTGCCTGCCTGTATATTATTCCGGTACTTAAAAATTAGATAATACAGCAGAGATTAAGATTTAAAAAGCTTCAAGTGACTACAAAATAAAAATTATGTGCACTAAGCACCACTCCCCTCTGTTCCCATCTCATTTATTCAGTTTTTACTTTGAAAATGGAGTTCTATCTACCTTCCAGATGAGGTGGGGCAAGACAGGCAGCACCTTGTAGGAAGATGCACACAAAGTTTAAATAACTATGCACCATTGCCAGACCTAGATGTTTTGCCCTTCCTCAATATACTAGTAAAGAATCCAGCCTAGCCTGAAGGTGAAAGGTGAAGAAAGTAGAAATTACAACAGAGCTCCTTTTGTGTACCTCATTCATAAAAACTGCTTATTATTTACACATACTCTCAATTCTTAACAAAACAAAAAAAAAAGGTAGCACGTAAGAAAAGCCTAGGGAAGAAGGTAGGGGGGAGAGTAATACAAGGAAACACAGCCTTTAAGGGAAGCAATACCAATTACATAAAATACACTTGAGTTTTCTGGCAACCAAATCTACAGAATTACGTTGCTCTTCTGGTTTAGAGAACCTTTTTAATAGCTCTGAACTCTAAGATTTGAACAACACTGAACACAATGCAGGGTATCATTGTGTTCACAGTTTTATAGAAAAAAAACTCCAAAACCACTGGACCATTTATTATACTATTACAAACAGCTGAGGGCATAAAATAAAACAGTCCTCTGAAGCATCTCTGTATAGAGTTAAAGAGTATTATATTCCAAATATGCAACTTGCTGCTGGACTGATTTGACACAGGGCTCTCTGAATCTGGAGATGATCAACCTAAAGATCCTTTCCTTACATGAATAAATCCTTTTTCATGACTCTGCATAAACTTGTATTTTCTTTCTCTGCAAATTTATGCGTACATTATGATATGTGTCACAGTATGTTACATTATAAAAGTGCTGTTATTTTTTTAAAAGTTACTATAATTCTTAACAAAATTCTTTAAAGTTGAAAATAACTTTAAACTACAAAATGGTAGATGAGTTCATCCAAAATGAAGATCAATCTTGATTCCATATAATTCCTACCCAAATAACAATTTAAAAAGATTTCTCCCTTTTTTCAAAGATCAAGTTATTTTTGTTCCTAAAATTAATTTTGTTCTCTCTTAAGCCTTGAATCAAAGGAGACTTTCTCTGTCAAGATGCAGACAGGAATAATAGCCTGCAAATGAACAGTTTATTTTACTGGGTTTTAAGATAAATACAAACTTCACCCATCTGTAGTTGTAGGGACTTACTTGCATATGGGACAAATATGGATGTCAAAACCCAGAAATAGGAGACAGCAGGAGACTCATTTATTCATTCAACAAAGATTTACTGAGCTCTGTCTTTTTTTCATATTAGAGCACTCCTCAGTTGAACAGGATTCATTAAACTGGTCTTATATATAAAAAACTAAAACTAAAACAAAAAGCCTGTTCACCTTCACTCTCACACACACACAGACAAAAATATATATATTAGCATAGCACATTTTTCTTACCTTTTTAAATGCTTCAGGCATACACCTATCCATAAATCTTTTACAATTCTCATCAGACTCAGAAAGACCTTAGCAAAATAAATGAAACAATATGCCTTATTTTAGATTTTAGGTAGTTGCAGAAATCATGTATCATTCAAATTCATGCAGATGGAACTATTTATTATAGAAATCTTGATTCTTAAGGAATTACTAAAAGTAGAATACATACATTCTGATGAAGGAACAGGCTGAGAAAGTCGCAGTATTATGTTATTTATTAATAGTATAATATATTTATTTACCTTTGTTAATTATTAATATATATTTATTAATAGTAAAATAAATACTAGTTAGAACTGAAATGATTGAACTTATGTTTCCATGTCAGAGTAACTTCCAATGATCTGACTAAATAGCTGCCAGCAGCAGCTACTTAACAGCCATTACTGTTTTCCTAAACAGCTCTATTAAAAACAAAAATATTCTCAATAAATGCCAAAATCACTCTTCTTCCCTAAAGCAAACTGATGAATCTGTGCAATAAAATGCATGCAATTGTGCCTGGCACTGAGGAAGTGATAAATACTTACTAAATGAAAGAATAAATTCACTGTAAAATTATCCTTTGGAATCTACTTAAAAAGAAAACCTCAATAGCAGGTTTTGCTTATCAGTGGGAAGACTGTTGAGCACATTTTCTTTTTTCAGACCCACTACCTAGCTATAGTACCTACATCCTCACAGGCACTCCAAAATGCTGCTGCTGAGAAGCCAGGTATAAACGCACCATGAAGGCCTAGTCAAAATATTTCCTTTTGATGTGTCTCATATTTAATCACGATGATAAATTATGCACTTTTAATAAGAAAAAAATCGCAAGAAGTAGCCCACTTCATCTTATTTTATAACTGAATTCAATACAGAAAAACAAATTATTATTCTCTCTTTAATGTTTATAGTACAGAAGCTACCTTATGTTGATACTTATTCTCCAAACTAGTGATATTTTATTACTCTAATAGCTTAATATTTGTAAAGCACTTAAGACAGTGCCAAGCACTTAATAAGTATAAAATGTTTGTTAAATAAACGTTACATTCTTCTCTTTAAAAAAAAAAAAAGCCACTGAATTGAGCCTTAATCGAAAATGCTCCAAGCTTCTGTGGAAAAAGTTAACATCAATATCCATAAGGCATTTCAATTGTATCTTATTGAATCTTACACTTTATTGGTGTTAGAAGAAAATAGCTGATTTAATTCAATGCTTTTATTCCACAGGCGATAAACAAAGGCTAAGAGAGAACAATATCTAATAATACTGATGGGCAATGACAGCAGCTAAGATTAAAGTCAGGCCTCCTATCAGAAAAAAAAAAAAAAAAACAAAAAACACAAAACTCCCGTGTCCAGAGGTGTGAACTTACCAAGTCTTGCTAGGTAGGTAGACGCCAACAGGCATTTGCCTAGTGATTCTTCCCGCTTGTAAGGGATGGACCAATGATCAGTCAAAACACGGCTTTCTAGTTCATATAAATTTGTAGTAGGGAATTCAATTCCTTCCCCTGAGCAGTTTCCATTTTCATCATTCTTCTGACAAAAGGGGATTAGGGTAAAAAAACAAAACAAAGCAAAAAATAAACTAATTAGTGACTAAAATTTTTCAGTTTAACAAAAGGAGATGCTTACTCAATAGCAGCCATTAATGCCAAGAGTGTGGATACTGTTTTCATGCCTGCTAACACAGCATTCATTCTGCAGCCCATGCACCAAGGAGTAATTTCAACTTTCAAGTCTTATTATGTAAGAAATACATTTTGTGAGGGTAAGAAATACATTTTGCAACAGATAATGAATCCTCTGGCAGAACTGGGCAAAATAAATTGAAAACCTTCTGGGAAGGATTCACCATTCTAGATACCATTAAGAACATTCATGATTCATCGGAAGAGGCCAAAATATCAATATTAACAAGAGTTCAGAAGAAGCTGATTTCAAACCTCACGGATGACTTTGAGGGGTTCAAGACTTCAGTAGGGGAAGTCACTGCGGACGTGGTAGAAACAGCAGAAGAACTAGAATTAGAAGTGGAGCCTGAAGATGTGACTGAAGTGCTGCAGTCTCATGATAAAACCTGAGTGGATGAGGAGCTGCTTCGGATGAGCAGAGAGTAGTTTCTTGAGATGGAATCTACTCCTGGCAAAGATGCTGTGAAGACTGTTGAAATGTCATCCAAGGATTCAGAATATTACACAAACTAAGCAGCAGCAGAGTTTGAGAGGACTAATTCCAATTCTGAAAGAAGTTCTGTGAGTAAAATGCTATCAAACAGCTTTGCACCCTACAGAGAAAACATTCATGAAAGGAAGGGTCAATCAATGTGGCAAACTTCATTGTCTTATTTTAAGAAATTGCCACAGCCACCCCACCTTCAGCAACCACCACTCCCATCAGTCAGCAGCCATCAACACTGAGGTAAAAAGGTTACAGCTTGCTGAAGGCTCAGATGATGGTTAGTGTTCTCTAGCAATAAAGTATTTTAAAATTAAGGTATGTACATTTTTAGATAATGTTATTGCAATATTTATTGACCATGGTATAGTGTAAACATATCTTTTATATGCACTGGGAAATCAAAAAATTCGTGTGACCCCATTTATTGTGATACTTGCTTCACTGAAGTGCTGTGGAACTGAACTTGTGATACCTCTGAGGTATGCTTGCAGACGTTAAGAAATACATTACTAAAGACAAAGAGGGCTACTTCATAATGATTTTTTAAAAGCCAATAACAACAGGAAGATAAAATAAAAGAATGGAAAAATATATACTATGAAAACAGTAACCAAAAGGGAGCTGGAGTGGCTACACTAAATCAGGAAACCCAGATGTCATGTGAAAATTTGTTACTAGAGATAAGGAAGGATTTTTTTTTTTAATGACAAAGGGCTAATGTATCAGAAAGACATAACAATTCTAAACAAATATGCATGTAACAGAGATCCAAAGTACAGGAAGCAGAAACTGACAGAGCTAAAGAGAAGCACACAATTCAGTAAGAACAACTGGAAACTCACTTTCCAATTCACTAACAGCAGAATATTCATGATTCTGCAATATTCACTAACGGAATATACATTCTTCTCAAGTGCACATGGAATATTCTCCAGGGTAAAGCATATGTTAGGTTATGAAACAAGCCTCAATCAATTTGAAAGGATTAAAATCATACAAAGTATGTTCTCTGATCACAATGGAATGAAATCAGAAATCAACAGCAGATGGAAATTTGGGTAACCCCAAAATACATGAAAATTAAACAACATACAGCTATACAACCAATGGGTCAAAAAAATCACAAAGGAAATCAGAAAATGCTTTGAGATGAATGAAAATTAAAGTACAACGAAATTTATGAGATGCAGTAATCAGTGAAATATTTTTAAAAAAGCAAAAAGATCTCAAATCAATAACCTCACCATACACCTTAGAAAAAGAAGAGTAAATGAAACCCAAAGCAGGCAGAAGGAAATAAAGATTTAAGCAAAAATAAATGAAAGAAAGAACAGAAAAACAATAGAGACAATAAACAAAACCAAAAGCTGGTTCTTTGAAAAGATCGACAAAATGAACAAAACTTTAGCTAGACTAACCAAGAAAAAAGAGAAGACTCAAATCATTAAAATCAGTAATGAAAGGGAAGGTATCAATATTGACTTTACAGAAACAAAAGTGCTTATAAGGAATATTATTGATGATTGTATGCCAACAAATTAGATAATCTAGATGAAATGGACACATTTTTAAAAGACAAAACCACCAAAACTGAGTCAAGCAGAAATAGAAAATCTGAACAGATCTATACCAAACAGAAAGTGCTTTGTAATCCCACAAAGAAAAGCCAGGACGAGATGCCATTACTGCTGAATTCTACCAAACATTTAAGAATTAACATTAATCCTTCATATTCTTTCCCTTGCCAAAAAAAAAAAAAAAAAAAAAAAAAAAAAAAAAAAGGAGGGAATACTTACCAACTTATTTTATGAGACCAGTATTACCCTGATACTAAAAATGGACAGAAACACTCCACATCCATTAGAATGGCTATTACCAAAAACACAGAAAATACCAAGTGTTGATAAGGTTGTAGGAAAATTGGAAACTTTATGCATTGCTGGTGGGACTACAAAATGGTGCAGTTACAGTGAAAAACAGTATGGTAGTTCCTCAAAAAATTAAACACAAAATCACCACATGATCCAGCAATTCTACTTTGGGGTATATATCCAAAAGAACTGAAAGAAGGGACTTGAACAGATATTTGTACACCCATGTTTACAGCAGTATTATTCACAATAGCCAAAAGGAGGAAGCAAACAACCCAAGTGTCCATTAATGAATGGATAAACAAAATGTGGTATTTACACACAACAGAAAATTACTCAGCCTTTAAAAAGAAGGAAATTCTAATACACGCATGCCACAATATGCATGACCCGTGAAGACATTAGGCTAAGTGAAATATGCTAGTCACAAAAGAACATATTGTGTATGATTCCACTTACATGAGGAACATAGAATAGTCATATTCATAGAGACACAGAGTAGAAGGGTGGTTGCCAAGGGCTAAGGGCAAGGAAGAATGAGGAGTTACTGTTTAATGAGTATAGTTTCAGTTTGGGAAGATGAAAAAGTTCTGGAGATGGATGGTGGTGATGGTTGGAAAACAATGTGAATATACTTAATGCTCACAACTGTATACTTAAAAATGGTTAAAATGGTAAGTAAATTTCATGTTGCGTGTTTTACCATAACTTAAAAAAATGGACAAAGATATCCCAAGAAAAATAAACAAAATTACAGACCAATATTATCCCTATGAATATAATCACAAAAGTCTTTTAACAATAACCAAGCAAACTGAACCCAACAATATATAGAAAGGATGATATACTATGACCAAGTATGCATACAAGGTTGGTTTAGCATACAAATATCAGTCAATACAACATAGCACAGTAACAGAATAAGGGATAAAAAACATATAACCATTTCAATAGATGCAGAAAAAATATTCACAAAATCCAACCTTGTCATGACCAAATTAAAAAAAAAAATCAACAAAGAAATAAAAGAGTAGTTCCTTAATCTGATGGACAGGCCATCTACAAAAAACCTATAATAACATAATACTTAACTGTGAAAGACTGAATGGTTTCCTTTAAAATCAGAAACAAGGATGTCTATTCTCCAGCTTCCATTCAACTGGAATGTCTAGCCAGAGCAATTAGGCAAAATAAGAAATAAAAGGCATTCATTCAGATTGAAAAGGATGAAGTAAAACTACTTCTGTTCACTGATGACATGGTCTTCTATATAGAAAATTCTACGGAATTCATTAAAAAAACTACTAGAAATAATAACTGAGTTCAGCTAGGATGCAGGATAAAATATCAATATCCAAAATTCAATTGTATTTCTATATACTAACAGTGAACAATCTTAAAATTAAGAAAACAATTCTATTTTAAGAAGTACAAGACTTGTACACTGAAAATTACAAAACATTATGGAAAGAAACTAAAGACCTAAATAGATGGAAAGACAGCCCATGTTCATGGATTAGAACTTAGTATTTTTAAGATGGCAAAACTCCCTAAATTAGCCTACAGATTCAATGCAATCAGCATCAGTATTCCAGCTAACTTTGTAAAAACTGATAAGCTGACTCTAAAATCACACAGAAATGCAAGGAACCCTGTATAACCAAAATAATCTTGAAAAAGAACAAAGTTTGAGGATTCAAACTTCCCACTTTCAAAACTTACTATAAAGTTATAGCAATCAAGACAATGTAGTACTGGCACAAAGATAAACATACAGATCAATGGAATCAAATTGAGTTTCCGTATATAAACCCTTATATTTGTGGTCAATTGGTTTTCAACAAGGAAGGCAATACAATTTAGTTAATCTCTGACAAAGGCATGAAAACAGTTCAATGGAGGAAGTTCAGCTTTTTCAACAAATGGTACTGAGACAACTAAATATATACAAGCAAAAGAATAAAACTTGATCCCTATTTAACACCACATACAAAAATTGTACTCAAAATGTAACACAGGAGTAAATCTACATGATCTTGCATTAGGCAATGTTTCTTAGATAGGACACCCAAAACACAATGACGAAAAATAAAAAAGATAAAATTTTGAATTTTGAACTTCATTAAAATTAAAAAACTTTTGTGTATCATGGTATTGGCACAAAAACAGACATATGGATCAATGGAACAGATCACAGAGCCCAGAAATAAACCCACAGACCTACAATCAATTAATCTTTGACAAAAGAGGCAAGAATATACAATGGAGAAAAGACAGTCTCTTCAATATGTGGTGTTGGGAAAGCTGGACAGTCCATGTAAATCAATAAAGTTAGAGTGCTCCCTCACACCCTACACAAAAATAAACTTAAAATGGCTTAAAGACTTATTAAACATAAGACAAGACACCATAAACCTAGAAGAGAACACAGGCAAAACATTCTCTGATATAAATCATAGCTGTGTTCTCCTAGGGAAGTCTACTGAGGCAATAGAAATAAAAGCAAAAGTAAACAAATGGGACCTAATTAAATTATAAGCTTTTGCATAGCAAAAGAAACTATAAACAAAATGAAAAGACAACCCACATCATGGGAGAAAATATTTGCAAAGGGTGTGGTTGACAAGGGCTTAATTTCCAGAATATACAAACAGCTCATACAACTCAGTAACAACAACAACAAAAATACCCCAAACAAACCAGTCAAAAAATGGGCAGAAGACCTGAACAAACATTTCTCCAATGAAGATATGCAAATGGCCAATAGGCACATGAAAAAAGGCTCAACATCACTAATTATCAGAGAAATGTAAAAAAATCAAAACTACAATGAGGTATTACCTCACACCAGTCAGAATGGCCATCATAAAAAACCCACAAACAATAAACACTAGAGAGGGTGTGGAAAAAAGGGAACCTTCCCACACTGTTGGTGGGAATGTAGTTTGGTGTAGCCATTATGGAAAACAGTATGGAGATTCCTTAAAAAATTAAAAATAGACCTACCTGATGATCCAGCAATCCCACTTCTGGGCATATGTTGGGAGGAAACTCTAATCTGAAAAGATACATGTACCCCAATGTTCATAGCTGCACTATTTACAATAGCCAAGACCTGGAAGCAACCTAAATGTCCATCAACAGATGATTGAATAAAGAAGTTGTAATACTATTGAACCATAAAAATGAATAAAATAATACCATTTCTAGCAACATGGATGGGCCTGGAGATTGTCATTTTAAGTGAAGTAAACGAGAAAGAGAAAGAAAAATACCATATAATATTACTTACATGTGGAATCTAAAAAACTGATACAAATGAACTTATTTACAAAACAGATATAGACTCACAGAGATATAAAACAAACTTCTGGTTATGGTGTGGGGGCAGCAGGTGGGGATGGATAAGTTGGGAGTTTGGGATTTGCATATACTAAACTACTATACATAAAACAGATAAACAACAGGTCCTACTATGTATAGCACAAAGAACTATATTCAATGCCTTCTAATGGCCTATTATGAAAAAGAATACCAAAAGGAATATATGTACGTATAACTGAATCACGATGCTGTACACCAGAAATTACTACAACATTGTAAATTGACTATACTTCAATTAACAACAACAGAAACTGTTGTGTATCAAAGAGTATCATTAAGAAAGTGAAAAGACAATAGCAGAACGGGAGAAAATATCTGCAAATTTTATATCTGATAATAAACTTTTACCTAGAATATAAAAGAACTGTTACCACTCAACAAAAAAAGACAACTCAATGAAAAAATGGGCAAAGGATTTGAATGGACATTTCTCCGAAGAAGATATACAAGCAGCTAATAATGAGCACATGAAATGTTGCTCAGCACCGATGGTCACCAGGGAAATGCAAATCAAAACCACAAGATACCACTCCACACACACACGAATAGCTAAATTAAAAGACAGACAATAACAAGCATTGGTGTGTATGTGGAAAAACTGGAGACTTCACATACTGCTGTTGGATTATAAAATGGTGTAGCACTTTTGCAGGACAGTTTGGCAGTTCCTCAAAAGTTATTCATATTTACTATAGGACACAGCAATTCTATTTGCTGATAAATCTATGAGATACATCCAAGAGAAGTAAAATATGTTTCCACAGAAAAACTTGTACATGTGTTCATAGCAACATTGTTAATGGTAAGTCAAAAACTGGTAAACCCCAAATGTCCATCAAAATTGATGAATAAATATAGTATACCCATACAATGGAATAGTCTTTAGCCCTAAAAATGAATAAAATACTGATACAAGCTATATCATGAATGAACTTCAAAAACATTATTCTAGGTAAATAGAAGCCAGACATTAAAGGCCACATATTACACAGTTTCATTTATATGAAATATCTAGAACAGGCAAATCCACAGACATAAAGAATAGATTAGTGGCCGCCAGAGGATGGGAAAAGGGAGAAAAGGAGAGTAACTTAAAAATGAATACAAGGTTTCTTTTAGGGGTGATGAAAAAATATTCTAAAATGAAAGAGTAGTGATGGCTGCACAATCATCTATGAATGCACACTTGAAAATTTAAGGGTAAACTTCATGGTATGTAAATTTTAATCTCAATAAAGCTGCTCTTTTAAACACCTGAGTAACAAAAATGAGTTCAAATATTATAGTCACTAAACATAAGTGAGTATAAAAATATACCTAAGAATTTCAAACCACAGGGTTGTACCTAATGACATATGATACATTGATAACATATGCCCATTAGTCAGTTTTAAAACAGCAATTTAAAAAATAACATATTTAAGACCTGACAGGTGAAAAATCTCCTGCTGCTTCCTAAGCAGTTAACATTCTTGATCTTGAAAAAGGAGGGAATAGACATGGTGGACATTAGGGTTAACAAATGACACAGAACAGCATTACGTTTTGAGGAGAGTGCTACCAACACAAAAGAGATAGGGAATCACAAGAGAGGAGGAAATACTGACATGAGCCCATATTTAGGCTGGTTTAATATTTTGAGTAGAGCCTGTCCTTGGCAAAAATTAAATATTGAGCAAAAGAACACATGCAAAGCAGCTCAGAATAGTCCTACTGCAAAACAGCTGCAGGCAGACATAAGGAATAGGGCTTTCAACACTTTGATCCCCCACTGTGGATCAGGTGCCCCTGAGGAAACACAGCTGTCACCCAGGTTTGGGGGACGTGGAGATCAATGTGTTAATAAGAACTCTGGAATGTAATATACTATTTTCTCATTAGATTCCAAATACAAATGATACCCAAATAACTGTTAATGGCCACTGATTCTAAATTGACTACAAACACACTTATCAAAAGCTTACTATGTTCCAGACAAGGCACTTAGGGTTGGGGACAGAGATAAAGACACACTTCTCGTCTTTAGAGAGCGGGACAATGTGAACGAAGAGAAAGGGTGGATCTAAGTCAGGCTGTGGGCACTGTCGAGTGTGTGTGTGTGTGTGCAAGCACTTGAAGTTCAAAGGAAACAGTATTACAGGCAGGGGTTACAGAGCATTAATATTTCAAAACCAGTATTTTTTGATTTTTCAAGTACATTAAGTGAAAAAACTTCATCGTTTTCAGCCTTCTTGATCATTTGAGGTAACGTCTTTACTTTTTATTATGATAGTCCATCAATTTCATTTAAAAGTTAAAGGTACTTAATTTTTAAAAAATGTTTTACTATGTTTATGTAAATTTAGCCTTTGTTAGAGATGCACACTTCTGTTACTAAGGCAGAAGAGAAATGAGCTCAGAAACAATTCCTGAATGTCACTTTTAACCTAAAAAATTTCTAACAACACTGAACTTGTGTATTCGGTCATCGAAGAAAAATAATAGATGAGCTAATGTGCTCAATTATGATTTCAAAATGGGCCATTTTAAGATTAAAATTGAAACAATTGTTGGAAACATACTTAAAAGATATTTCCTAAGTAAGTAATTTTATTTATGCCCATAAATACAAATTAAAACATAAACAAGACCTCTGTAACTCCCATCATATCTGACAGTGTCATAAACATGCTAGAATTCAAATAGTTGTGATTATAACTTCAGTATTGGCAAACTGTTTAGAATAAGGTTTACTATTTACTTACTTAAAAGGGTTTAATACTTTCAATTGTTAGAATAGTTTTTTGTGGAATTGATAAAAGCTGTCACTGTATAGTGAAATCCACCTCCAGAGTTTCACAAAGATCTTTAGATTTAACGTGTAGATTATTTTGACAAAAAAATTTTTCTGCTTGAAATCTTTCATATCTACAATTAGATGTGTCCATATATGTCACTATCCATATCTAGAAACTTGCCTGTTTGAAAAATGCAGGTGAACCAATGTAAATACAGTACAGGCAATAACTTAATTAGGGGCTGAGGACACAAATAATTTACTTAACCCTGCAGCTGGTCTTTAAAATATTACTATAAAGCTTTAAAGTTAATAATAGAGTTTTAATATTTACTTAGAAAACTACCTTCAAGTTTTAAAAAAGACAACAAACTGTTTGCTCTTGAAGTAAATAAGGACATACTAAAATTTAAGGCTTCTTTGTTTAAAGAAGTAAAACTTAACTGGAATAAATACTGCCTGTTAGTTTAGCGATAAGCTCCGCTCCTGTCTGCCCACTAACTCAACAAGTACAGATTAAAAAAAAATAATTCAACTTAAGGGATAGAAGATTGTCAATATCACTTAAAGTTTATTTTAACACTAAATTCAATTACTGAACTACTTTATTAGTCAAAAGTGTACTCAAAAGACCTTCCAAATGTCAGATTAATGTACAGAAATGAAGATGCCCAAACTGATGTCAAAACATTTCTTTATGATTTTTAAAAGTGCATTTGTCTATTATCTAAAATAAACAACAATTAGCACCATATATGTCAAGTGCTTAAGGTAAAACATGAAAACATGAACATTTGATTCCAAGTTACTAACTTACAACTTTCATTAAATCTTGAGATTGTCAGCTTTATCTATCAAGTATTTTTCAAAGCAATTCACAGTTACATACAGTTCTAACATGCCTTCTGTTATTTCAGACTAAAGAAAAGGATTCCTAAAATATCGTTTACTGAATAAAGAAAGGATGGATAAGTGCAGGCAGTCCCCAAGTCACTAATACCTATGTCTCAAGTCTGTTTGCAAATTGTTTTCCTGGAATTCATTTTCATCCCATGTATAAGTAGTAGGTAATTTCCTAACTTTTCTACAAAAGCTGACATTTCTCATGGTCCCTTTCTTTCATAACTCTTGGTGGTTATTCATGTATTTACACGATACAGAAACAAGGTTTTCATGAGAAGAAGCTGTCTTAGAATTCAAAGGCGGTATCTGACACATAGGATTTATCCTTTCTTTTAGATTCAGGGCCTGGGGCTTACAGATCATTCATTTTAGGAACAAAAGAGTAGGTAGCTGAAGTTGGACCTTCGGTTTTAACAGACAGGAGGAAGAAGGAAAGGGATGGTAAAAGGGGATTTAGATATAGTCTGACTAAAGAAAAGTGAGTAAGAGGCAAAAGGAAAACTAATGATCTACTGACTACTTCGCTACTTTGGGTCAGGAATGGTGCCCAACCCCAAGTGGCAAGAATTGTCATCTTCCTTTTTCAGATGGGCAAACTGAGGCTCAAATAAGACAAGTTATTCACGCAAATCATATTTCTTATGGTCTCTTGCCTAACGCTAATAGTCATTCATGAGTTCAGAATGGAATGAAAATTCAAGTCAAGGTTTGTCCAAATCTCAGGTTCCAGATTCACCACACTTGGAGGTATTCCAATTCCTCCTAAAACTGGCAGAATGGCGGAGTCCCTAAAAGCACCACTCCAGAATAGAATTAAATTTTTGTCATTAAAAACAAAGAAACAAAACAACCAGACAAAAAGTGTATACAATGTACCCCAAACCAAAAGTTGAGAAAGTAAGAGAGGATTGGTGATCAATTAAAATCTTTCTCTTCCAAAGCACCAGTATTTCTTAATCCACTGATATTCCTAGTTAGTTCTAGATAAGGGATTACCTAGGATAAGCAAGTACCTTTTATTCTTAATTTTGTTGAAACTACCTTTACTATATTTTCCCTTATGATATATCTAAATGTGGATTCTGTCACCACCACTTGCTAGCTGTGTGACCTTGAACAAGCCTCTTAACCTCTCTATGTGTCTTAGTTTTCTCAACCAAAAAACAGAGAATTGTGCTTAGCTTGCAGGATTACTACGCAGATGACAGAGAATCCACATAGAGGGTCAACTACAGCAAACAGGCACATCATAACCACTAGCCCAGACCTCTCTTCAAGCTTCAGATGAATGTTTCTTTTTTTGGGGGTGGGGTGGGGGTGGTAATTAGGTTTATTTATTTCTGGGGATTGAACCCAAGACTTTGTGCATGCTAAGCAGGCACCCTACCACTGAGTTGTACCCTCCCCCTCTGGATGAGTGTTTATACCCCTATCAGACTCTTCAACTTCGGTGAAGAACTCAGTGCTCTTTTTGCTTCAGGTGTTTCTTCTCTAATAGCCCTAATCTCTGAAACTCTGTGTCGTCTTCCCAACAGTTGGTCACCACACGGGCAGTGATTCCACCTCAGAGATTTCTCCTCAGCAGTCTCTCCCAGCCACCCCTGCCTCAGCTGAGGTCTGTGTTGCTCAGACTGCTGCCAGCACTCTGAAGACAGCCGCCCTGCCACCTTTCTATCCCCACTGCTGGGTCCCCTCCGAAACCCACCAGATCGCTCTCTCTTTAAAGAATAGAAACTAAACCAAACCCCAAAAAGGAATCTGATCCCATCAGTCACTTGCTTGGAAGCCTCCTTTTAGCTGCCAGCTGCCTGTAAGTGCCTAGAAAGTAGAAGCACGCCTCCTGCACAGGCATGAAAGCTGCTCACCCTCCGACCACAGCCTGAAACAGAACCCCATCTGCCACTTTCTCAAGACCTTCTGCTCTAACCACACTGAACTTCTCTGGTCCCTGAGTACACAGGCCTTGCCGTGCATGAAACCATGCTAGCTCTATGCTCCTTCCTCTGCCTAGAATGCTTAGAATGCCCTCTCTCAACCAGATAAATTACTACCTTTCCTGTGCTATAGACTGAGTATCTGTGTCCCCCCGAAGTTCATACGTTGAAACCTAATGCCTGATGTGATGGTATGTGGAGATGGGGCCTTTGGGGTGATTAAGTCATGAGAGCTCTGTTCTTATCAAAGAGGTCACAGTGTGCTCCCTTACCCTTTCCACCCAAGTTACAGGGTGAAGAAAGCTGTCTACGAATCAGGAAGTGGGTCCTCAACAGACACAAAATCTGCCGGCACTGGGATCCTGGACTTCCCAGACTCCAGAACTGTGAGAAATAAATCTCCATTGATTATAAGCCACCCATTCTACAGTATTTTGTTACAGTACCCTGAATAGACTAAGACATTCTTTAAAACCAGTTCATGTATCATCTCTTCAACAAATGTTTCAAGATTCCTCCAGCAAGGTAAGGCATTCTGTTTTCTTTTTAATACTGAATTCTCATTCAGTATTATCCAGAAGCTGTGAATACATTAATGAATAAGACAAATTCATTCTGCCTTTGAAGCTTTGAGATACAATGCCTATCAGAAAAGACAATTAAATAAGAGATGATAATTTCTTGTAAGGAGCATGTTATAATAACAGAGTACTACAAAAGTGTGTAAGAAAGGGAACTCATGGAATATTATTCAGCCTTAACAAGGGAGAAAATCCTGTCACACGCCACAGCATGAATGAAACTTGAGGACATTTTGCAAAAGGAAATAAGCCAGTCACAAAAGGACAAATACCGTACAATTCCATTTATACAAGGTATCTAAAGTAGTCAAATTCACAGAAACAGAAAGTAAAATGGTGGTTACCATGAGCTGAGGGGAGGGGAAAAAGGGGAACTGTATGGGTATAGAGTTTCAGTTTTACAAGATGAAAAAGTTACGGAGATCTGTTTCACAAAATGTAACTATACTTAACACTACTGAACTATACACTCAAAAATGGCTAAGTGGCAAATTTTGTTTTGTATTTTTCACCACAATTAAAAAAAAAAAGATGAAGAAGAAGGGAGCCAGTCTAATCATGGTCAAAGGCAGCCTATAAATGAAATGACACTTAGGCTGAGACCTATCTGAGCATCTAGCTTCTTCAACCTCGCCCACATGGTTAATGCTCAGTCCTCCCCTGACCTCGCCCATCAGCATAAGCAAAGGCAGCTGACCACTCTGTCACCCCCGAAACACCTCCTCCACTTGGCTTCCAAGACAGAGCCCTTGCCTGGTTCCTCCCACTTCATCAGCCACTCCTCATTTTCCTTTGCGGGTTCCTCCTTATCACCTCAGTCTCTAAACACTGGAGTACCTGGAACCCAGTACTCAGGACTCTTCTTGACTCAGGACTCTGCTTAAGACACACACACTCCCTTGGTGATCTCACGGAGCCAAATCTAATGCAGTGTTTCTCAACTGTGTTTTCATGATCACTCCTTCATGGATAATTATTTTAAACATTTTTCTTCTAAATCATCCCATCTCCATTAATTAACTGCTAAAGAATAAGACTGTGTTAGGCAAGGTTGAGTTTTGGAGCAGACTACTGTAACATCTAAGATCTTTTTCACCCCCCAAGAACAAATTTTTGCCCCCTTTGGAGTCCTACTGGCCCTGTTGAGAATATCGTCTCTAAGTGGAAGGCTCGCACAATTCAGCTCCAGCACGGACCTCTTCTCTAGACTCCAGGCATCTACACAACCCCCCTTTTGACATCTCCACCAGGATTATTAATAGGCATTTAAAAAAAAACCCAGCAAACTCTGGATCTTTCCCACCAGATCATGTCACCTCCCTGTTCAGAACCCTCCATGCTTACCCTCCTCTTTTTGTCAAAAAGGCCGTCTTAGGTGCCTACAAGGCCCAGGTGAGGAGCACCATTCTCCTTCACCCCGACGTCATCTCCTGCTCTTCCCATCCTTCACTAAGTTCCAGCCACACTGTCCTCCCCACTACTGCCCAAATACACCAGCTCTGCACTGGCTGTTCCTTCCAGTTAGCAAAGTACTGCATCCTTCTGCAGACAAAGCTTTGTTGGAGCACAGACCTGCTTACTCATTTAAGTAGTCTACGGCTGCTTTCCCACGACACTAGCAGAGATGAGGAGCTGCAACAGAGATCAATGGCCTGCCAAGTCTAAAATACTTACTATCTGGCTCTTTATAGAAGAAGTGTGCCGACCCCGGACTTGCAGCAGTTTTCCCTCAGATGACCATACAGGTTGCTCTCTCACTTCCTTCAAGTCATTGCTCAAATATGATCTCAGTGAAGCCTTCCTTCATCAACCTGTCTTAAAAAGCAGCCCTGTCCCACCCACCCCTAGTCCAGCATGCTCTCTGCCCCGTTGCCTCCTTAATATTTTTCTATATCACTTACCATCTGACATTCTACATTTGACTTTTTTATCTTGTTTGTTGCCTGTCTTCCCTCACCTAGAATATTAGCTCCACCAGGACAGAATTCTCATTTTGTCTGTTGTATTATCTCCAATGGTCTCTGATACAGAGGAGGTAGTCAATAAGTATTTGGTGAATGAATGAATGTTAAGCACCTAATAAATACTTACAGAAGAGAAGGGGGAAGGGATGCTAGGCATAGAGAACTGCATGTGTGAGGGCCTGCCACCAAAGAGAGTGCAGGATATGTAAAGTACTTCTATCTCCGTAACATCAAATACTGAGCTGTATTAAACTTCACCGATGTACAGGTTTGGTGCCCTAAATGGACTGTTACTCAATGAGAGGAGCTGTGTCCAACTCTCCATTCTACTCTCAGTGTCTACACTTCTGTCTGATACCTAAATCCCTTCCACAGCCCCAGAAATATCCCAGAGCTTCTGCCTCAACAGGTCTAGTAACCAGGAGCTTCTGACATAGAGACTGCCTGTTTCTTTTTTGCACACATAAAAGTTCAAATGAAATCTCTCACTATGTAATTTTAACGAATACCTACCTGACCACAGACAGATGGAATATATTATTTTCTGTGACCCTTCATTTCCTCATTTGTGAAAAGGAGACTGTCATTTGTTTGCTTACAACTATAAAGGGTTTTTGTTGAGTACTAAATAAGATACTGTATGTGAAAATGCTTTGTAAATGCAAACATTATATAAACAAAGAAAAGAGCAGTTATGGTTATCTAAACTGCTCTTAAAAGGTTATTCTGCACATATTTGACTTATAGGAACAAAACTCCACTCAGAGCACCTTTATATTTCACTTTTAGAAAGATACTCCGTGTTCTTTCTAGCAATATGTTCTAATTCATCTTAATCCTTATAGCCATAATATGCCATACTTCATTAGGCTTAACAAAAAGGTTCAAAGTGAAGAAATGGAGGATGAAGGCAGGGAAAATGAAAGGGAAAGAAAGCAAGGCATTGCTTGTGTGTGGAAACAGCAGAACTGAGAGTCAAGAAACATGGGTTTAAGACCCACCACTAGGGGTGTGATTTTAGACCTGGGTTTCTTAACCTTAGCACTACTGACATTTTAGGCTTTCTTGATGGGGGCTGTTTGGTGCATTGTGAAATGTTGGGCAGCTTCCCTGGCCTCTGCTCACTATGTATCAGTATTACTCCTCTAGCTGTGACAGTCAAAAGGTCTCCAGACATTCCCAAATGTCCCCAGAGGACAAAATCACCCCTGTTTAAGAACCACTGCCTCAGATTAAGACTTGATATCTTCACACTGTAGTTTCATCTATAAAATGAAAATGTTTACCTATCGACCTAAGATCGCTGGCTCTAAAAATGCTAAAATTCTATAAAAGATCAGAATAAAGAGGACTAAAAGTGCAGTCTTACTAAAGGGGAGCAAATAATGTCATGAAAGGAGTTACTATTTTAGTTCAGTTTCCCTTATTACCTTAATAGATAATGATAAAACTTCCTTGTACACTCAAAATGATTCAATTATAAAATCTTTTAAAAATACAGTAAGAGAATCGGGTTATTTTTAAGTGTCAGTATCAAAAGACTAAAAAGATGTTAACGATTATTCTAGACTCTACATTAAAGGGACATGATAACCAAATGCAATGCATATTTTGGATTCAATTCTGCATTTTTTTCAACACAATGATGCATTTGAAGTGCTTAATATAGAGCCTAGTACTTTATTACATGATTTTTTTAAAGGTTATATTTCATTTATAGTCATAAAATATTTGCTGAATTCCCCATGTTGTACAATATATACTTGTAGGTTATTTTGTACCTAATATTTTATACTTCTTAATTCCCTACCTCTATATTGTGTCGTCCCCCCCCCCACTGGTAACCACTAGTTTGTTCTCTACATCTATGAGTCTGCTTCTTTTATGTTATATTAACTAGTTTGTTGTATTTTTAAGATGCCACATACATGTGGTATCATACAGCATTTATCTTTCTGTCTGACTTATTTCACTTAGCATAATGTCCTTCAAGTCCATCTGCGTTGCTGCAAATGGCAGCAGTATGGCTGAGTGGTATTCCATTGTGTGGGTATGTATACGTATCACATCTTCTTAATCCATTCACCTGTTGATGGACACCTAGGTTGCTTCCATACCTTGGCAACTGTAAATAATGCTGCTATGAACACTGGGATGCATGTATTTTTTAGAATTAGTGTTTTTGGTTTTTCTTGGATATATACACCCACGTTGAATCCAGGTGAAAGGTATGCCAGTGTTCACTGTATTGTTCTTACAACTCTTCTGTAGGTTGGAAATTGCTCAAGATAAAAACTTAAAAAAATACATCCAGTATACAAATCCAATTACACCCACAATGGATCTGTCATTGGCCATAGCACACACACCTTTACTAACATTTTATTAAGTACTTTTAGCTAATGCTCTTCATTCTGTCAGTCCCCTGGGATAGCTGGAGGCCCTGTTGGGGATAAGCTACTCTGAAAAAGCAACCTGATCTGATGCTACTCATCCCCACCCATCCTTCAGAATCACTGCAATAAGCTATGATCTCCTTGAAGGCAGACATGTGTTTTAGCAATCAGAAGCCAGACCAGAGCCAAAGGCATTCAATAAATATTTATTTACTGCTGAACAAACAGTTCCCATACTACTGCTTCTTTCCTCCTCCTACTTCCTCCACACACCCTTTTTTAAAAAAAAATTACTGGGGTTAAGAAAGGAGGGGTAAAAAATGAACAGTGTGTCAATCAATAGCCTTACTTCAAAATAAACTCATTTAGATTAATATTAACATCATTAATCATTATTATAGTGATAAATGAGACAAATAAGTAGGACAATCTAGAACAAAACCAACACTAAAAATCAGTTTACTGTTTTAATTAATCTGTAGCATATTTCTCTCTCTTCTCCAGAAATGATCAACTCTGCAAAAAATCTCCTTACTGAAGCTGAGCTCAACTAAGACATATAACAAAGCTACATGAAAACAGACTGGCAAACAGTCCTATTGTCAAAGGCTTGTTTCTTTCAGCATGTATTATGTTCTTTCCTGTCTGTGATATTTTTCTATGAGCTACAGAAAAACTTATAAAGCAGAGAGAGTGGTACTTAACACCAAAGTTCAAATTTAATGAGTAATGTCCAAAATGGTGTCTACAGAAAGACACTGGCAACAGTTCCAAAAAGTTCCTTCCCACGAACTGTAAAACAAGGTAAATACCATGACAGAAATCTGCTGTAGGACTTCCAAAATACTTGTGACCTTCAAGCCATGGTGTAGGTTATTTTAGGTAAGATTCACTTTAAGAAATGACTTGATGTACATGAGTGGAGGAGAATGTGTTCCAAAATGGTGATGCAAACTAAATATTTTCCAGATCAGATTCTTTTATGTGTTTCCCTGGTCTTTACCAGAAATACAGAAGATCAGACCCTGTCCTCAAAAGACTCACAATTCAGTCTGGATGACAAATACATGAATATTTCCAATACAGTGGGATAAATGCTGACAGAGGACTGAATGTAAGGATTTCTATTCCAGCTCAAGAAGGGACTTTTAACTAAGTGGAGGGGAAGAGTGAATGGGCAGAAGCGTGAATGGAAAGAAGAGAGTATCAAGCTCTAACAGAAAACTACTGGAAAACCTGATTAACAGTGCATGTGGTATGTTAGCATTTGGAATCTTCTGGGAGTTGCTAGATTGAAATAAAGAAGATGTCCAATACCTATCTCTGCCAACTTGTGGAGAAAGGATCAAGTACAAGATCAGTTTGATGTCACACAGTACTATGGACTAAGTCTCATGGTCCAATATGGCAAGAGAAGAGGAAAGAGGGAAAGGAGGACAGTCCAGGTAGGAGAAAAAGCAAGCGTGTACATAGGCAAGGGGTCATAAAACAACTTGGCATATTTAAAGGCTGATTTTTTTTAAGGTATCCTCTAACAGTTAATCAACATGCACTGTTTTATTTCTGTATTCATTAAAATATATAATTAAGGCAAGTGTTATGTTTTTAGAATATTAATACCTTCCCAAGGTATCATTCAAAATGTTTAATTTCCAACCTGTAAGTGTATAATACTTCCCAGTTCATATTTATGATAATTACTGTATTTGATACATAGAGAATAAAAAGGTAGTTTTAAGAAAGTAAGATATACAAATTAGGCATTATTTCAAGAGATTTGTATACTGACTATTAAATGCCCAGTACCCATGTGCAACTGTGGACAGACTCAGGCAGGGGATCACTAACCCTCGTCAGGTTTACAAGGATGCTAAGTAGACAGATGGACACAACACCTTCATAAATGACAGCACATGCTCAACCTTCCCCTCCTCAACCCTCAACGCTTTTTATAAACCTATCAATTAACAGGTGACATTAGAAAGTGCTGAATGAGAAAGCAAGGTAAACAAGATAAACACCTTTGAGGGAGAAAAAAATGAATCAAATGTCAATTTTGCCCCCCTAACCGAAACTAGCATCTAACAAAGGAAACGGTGGTGATTAAAATACAGCAAGTGTGTGAGGAAGGATATACTAAAGATGATCTACAGTAAAAGACTTCCTCACATCAGAAAGACAGTGTGTTAAATATACAAAAATACTTGGTGAGAAGCAGAAGTTCCCTTCCTGACTCAGCTAGTGATCCAAGAGTCAAGGTCCCCATCCCTAAACTGATGAGATTTAACACCACAAGATCCCAATGGTCCCATCCAGCTTTGAAACAGATCTTCAATTTCAATCCTTAAATCTACAATTTTTGGTATTGCTTATTGGAACATAGAGAGAAGAGGGCAGGAAATATTCTGTTCTACAGATAATTTTTCTGTTTTATAAAGTGTATCTTGCCAGGTATTCTTGATATTTCTCTCCCATATTATAATCATTGTGACGTGGGTGAATCCAACGTAACTCAGCATTGATTCTGATCTTCGTTCTTAACAAATGCTTGAAATTCCTTTACCACAGATATGTTTTATACTCCAACTTAAAAACCTCAAAGTAATGAAAAGCTTGCCTGTTATTCTCTACAGATGTCAATATATCTGTACACATATCATGAACCAATTGTTTTTACGGTGCAAATTTTATATATTACACATACATTTTTTGCCTGGTGTAACTTCAGCACTGAGAATACTGATTGTTCAATAGATGCCTGATGTCTTCTCAAAAACAAGTATGATATATAAACTAGTGAAATATAGGATAATCTGCTGCTACTGTAACTCACCAAAACGAAGCAGACATCACGAGAAGGAAATCTGACAAAACGAATATTACTAATATTTTTAAAGTATTAAAGTATTTTAGCAAAGACAGTTCACTCCAAAATAAAACCACAATTTTTAAAAATGATAATAAACTAAGGATTCCTAATGTTATTAATCCTAGAAATGTTTTTCATTTACATAGTTACTGCTATTTCCGACATCATTAAGTCTTTCTAAAATCAACAACATTCCTTAGCTTTAAGATGGCTTTTTTGTTTTGGTATTGTCAACAATCATAAGAGATTTTTAGCCTAAACAAAGACCAGCTCTTTCCTTGATTAAAAAAAAAATACACATTCATGACTTTAGGACAAAAAGTAATGCCATTTAGTTGAAGTAATAACATCATTCTTAAAAGAAATGCTAGTTGAGATAATCATAGATCTACTAATATTAAACACTCAACAAGTAAGTAAATACAAATTCTGTACATTCCATGGCATTAAAGAAATATCACTTGAAAAAAAAAATCACTCTGTTTCCTGGCAATGGATACCACTATAGATCAAATTACATCACAAAAAATTGTTGAGGACTATTCAAATGCTTTTGATAGATCTAATCTCTTCATTTTCAACCCATGATTCTTTAAGGCCTCAATTTTCTTAATTATAACATTATAATTTATTGGGCACAGAGCATAAGAAATCCACCAGCCTTTAAACTATAACAGAGAAGGGACTATGTATGATTGGTTCACCACTGTACTCCCAATATCCAGCTCAGTACCCAGCATACAATCAATGCCCAATAAAAACCTTCTGAATGAGTAGCTGTTTTGTTAAATGGGCTGGTAGCTGTTTTGCCACTCTGACATTTTAGTGCAGTGTCTGTTTTTATCACTAGAATTTATTTTGTATCATTATTTAACATAAATCTAGAGTTTTTCTTCTGAGAACTCTTTAATTACTTTTTAAAAAAATTTTTCTGATTTTTTTAACTTTTTTTTTATTTATTTATAATCATCTTACAATGTGTCAAATTCCAGTGTAGAGCACAATTTTTCAGTTATATACGAACATATATATATTCATTGTCACATTTTTTTCTCTGTGAGCTACCATAAGATCTTGTATATATTTCCCTGTGCTATACAGTATAATTTTGTTTATCTATTCTACAATTTTGAAGTCCCAGTTTAATTACTTTCTATTTAATAAAAATATCAGAAATAGCAGTCTCACCCTCTTAAAAATGTGTAAATAGACACGAAAGAGTACATTAAATTACATAAAGACAGAAAGAGTCAAGTGAGTGGAATGCTTTCTGGAAACAGGAGATGAGATTGGGTCTGGAGCCCACCAACAGCCCCACAATGCTGAGTAACAGTAGACAAGAGAAAGCCTTGTTGGCCAGGTGTGCATCTAATTCCATCCCTTTGGCAAAGCAAAGCAAAACAAACAAACAAAAAACTATGCTCCAAAGACAGCTGCTTCCAAGATACAGTCACAGACCTTGGAGTCTTGGAGTCTGGCAGGTAATCTAAAGGCCAATCTAAACACACTGGGGTTATAGATAACACAGTCCTAAAACAACCAGCAAAGCAAAACGCTCTGAGAGCTGAGATATTAGGCGAGGGCTGGGGAAACATGCCAAAAAGGAGAAAGGCAGGAAAAGCAATTACACAGAAGTTCCATCAAGGCTTAAACCATGACTCAAATTTGAGAAGTCCTGCTCAACCACATCTTCTAAGACACGGTTCTCCTGTAACTGAAACTAATTAGAAACTATCTAATAGGTAGATAATCAAATATGAATTCTGGATTTTCAAAAAATGTTCCCAATTATATGTTAGGAAGCAGTATACTTTTTTCTGTATTTCACTCAGATAAAACACATATTAAATCTTTTTATATTTAATTTTCATCAGTAACAGTTATTGTTTTGTTTTGTTTTCTCAGTAGCAAGGTTTTAAAATAAATTTGGAGTGTAGGCAAAATTCTCCTAAGAATCAAGATACTTTAGCTTTTTTTTTTTAAGCTATTTTCACTTCTAATGGACACCACAGTTTGGTTTGTCTTCATTTAATAAAGTTTATATACTTTTCAGAGGCTCGTTAATTTTTTTTAATTCAGAAAAATACAGAGAGAATTAGTAGTCCTATCACCCAAAAATAATAGTACTAGTGTTTTAACACCAGCTTATTTTAAAAATCAGGTGTGTATGTTTGTTTACATGTGCTATTTTCCGAAAGGCCTGATAGCTTTTAATTTCTCAAAGATGTCAATGAATGACAAAAAGTAACCACAGATCTAGCGCAAGATGTCCATTTTACAGATGAGAAAACAGGCTTACTGACTTGAGAGGCAAACTGACTTGTCCAATAACATAGACAAGAACCCTGAAGAGAAACACAGAGTCTCCCAAATCCCTGGTTCAGTACTCTTTCAAATACCATTTGACTTTTTATTTCACTTAAGATGTTTTTTCCATCCATTTTATTTCTCTATCCAATCAGGTATTGTGAGCCTAGGGTCCTAGGGACAGAGATAGAAAGAAATAATCCCATTCCTCAACTCTAATGCAAACACAGATACATACATATAAACACATACCTTTAGTGTATCTACAAAATGCAGTGGGAGAATGTGGTGGTGTGAGACAAGTGTACCTTGAGGAGAAATGGCACTTGAGCTAATGGTGAAGAATGAATCCATGTTAGCCAGGCAGATGGATGCTGGGGTTCGGGGGTGAGAGTGAGGAAACAGATGGCCCCTGAACTGCAAGGGAGAGCATGGCACTGGAAGGCAGGAGGTAAGACCAGATAGATAAGGACGGAGACCTTGAAAGAAAGGAATTTATAGAGTTTACCTATAGGAATAAGGAACCACCAAAATTTCTGAGCAAGGTTATCCCATAACTAAAATTTGCATTTTACAAAGATCTTTCTGGTACCAGTGAGCAGCACAGAGAAACATTAAGAAAGAGACATGAACAAAACAAGGGTAGTAACAGAGGGGCAGACAGATGGGGCAGGAGAGAGATTTAAGGTTAGAATTAACAGGCTTTTCAATAAGAAAAGGGAGTAAGGAGTCTAAAATAAATTAAACAATTAATAGATGGTGTTGTCGTCTGTATATGGAATGCCTTCATATTTTCTAGGATCTGAAATAAATTCTAAATTGCTACCAAAATGCTACATTGTAGATTTCTAACTATAAGTTTCAGAAAGCAATTCAATTTTCAACCAAAATAGCCAGTATAAGAGTGAGAAATGCAAAGAAGGAAAAAAAAGCCAAAAATATTGACCTGTTTATGAAAAGCTAGATTCTCAAAGTACACAAAGCAGAATTTGAAAAGTTTTGACCACAGATTATCTGACCAATGAATCTTCCTAGAAAAGATTGTAATTTCACAAACCATTCTGGAAACCTACTGATAAAGAATGTATCATGTTTACAAAGTTTTTTTAATAAAATATTGCTAACATAAACATTAAACTTAAGTGAGAGCACATCAAATGCTGCTACTTGAATTCTACAATGCAAATAACTGGCTAAGACATTAAGAAAAGCAAACGGTGTGCTGGAACTTATCTTAAGAAGTGAGTCTTTGGCGGGCACCTAAGATGCTACTTATTTCTAAGAGGAAAAATAAAATCTTCAACTTAGCCCTAGAAAAAGATTACACAGACCTCTGTATCATGGCTGAAGCATTTTCATTTCTGGAAAGATTATCAGAATACAATTTTGACTTAATTGTGTTAGCTCTTTTCTTCAGAACAATTAAAAATAAACCAAATCTAATGTCACCAACTACTAATATGAACTCAAAAATTTTTTATAAATCAGTTGTGACTGAAAGATGTTTCAATATTGAACAATAAAAATTCCTATGATAATAATGAGAATGAGAAATACAAACTTACAGAAGAAACTAAAACTCCTTGGAAGGAAGGTGAGAAAAAAAATTCACTTTTGAAAATGACACACAACTTTCAGCAGGGCCTCTGCAATGTAGAATTCTCAGACTGAAACATCCCTGTATCTGAATATCTCAGGTACCTGAAAGCTTACTTCTTTATGAGCCCAGCTTTCTTCCTCTTTCTTTTTTTTTAAACTAAAATCTTGCTAATAAACTGTATTACATATCCCTGATCTTTCTTAAAAAGATCATACTGCAGCTTTTTCTTGAGCGTAGCATCATTAAGAACAGTTAAAATCTTAGGGTCACACAGCATGTAAAGCTGCTCCACATCACCCTATACAAACTGGCAACCCTGCTTTGCTTTTTTCAAGTTTCTCTGTCCCCTCTCATACCCCTGAGCTGCCACCTGTCTCTTCTCACTACTGTCAAGTGTACTTGCCTCTAACAGCCCATCACCTCATGTTTGGACTACAAAAAACTTCTCATTTGCTACTTGTAACCTGATAGGAAACCAAGTATTAAAACTTATTTGAACTATCTTTTTTAAAAAAACAAGCTAAAACACATGAGTGAAATGCATGATCTTTAGGGCATTAAATGTATGGGGGCATTTTGAAACGGTCTGAGCTTATGCATTTTACTTCTTATTTCTGTGTTCCAAATAAGAACATTTCCTAGAAAACTGAACTCCAGACATGAAAAGCATTACTGAACTAATCTTTCTAAATATAATAGTTCTTATTAAAAGTATTTCATCTTCGCACTCAAATTCAAACAAAATATATGTAACACGATATTTGAGCAGTAAGCACAAAGGCACGTAGTATACTGATGCCTGCTATTTAGGTTATATTACCGTTGAAACCCTTTCCTCAGATTGTTAAAACATTACATTTATTTTTCTAATATCATAATGGGTTTCAAATTTTAAGCTAACAGCAATATTACATTGTATAAAGCTGTCACTACCTACTATGATTTCACTAGAATACATACTCATTGACACACAAAAGGTAATTCCTTCATGCCAAATTTCAGTCACTCTAGTAGCAAATGGCCAGGTGTTTACAAGGTAGGAACCAACCATTAGATAAACTCACAGGCCTAATTCCCAAAGGAAATATATACTAGATTAGAAAAAAAATTCTTATTTCAAAATTAATCTTTGAGACTCCCTATTTTTATTTCATTTACTTTCAACTTATTTTTGGAATTATTCTATTGTTTAACTCTAAAATCTTAAAATATATTCCATTTTTAAAAAAATGTATCAAATCATGGTAAATCACAAACTACATGTATTCAAATCACAAATAATAACTAAAGTTTACTTATTTGAGATTCACTTCACACTCAGATGTGCTAGGATTGTGCATTTTAGGAAAAAAAGGACATGAATTTTAATATAAACCTTAATATATTATATAACATATTTTATATATAATGTATGGTAACTTTAATTCATGTATAACTACCCACTTAATACCAAAGGGGAAAAAAGAAGCAGAAATGAGTTAAGGAACTACATTACGTGATTTTTTGTGTATGTGTGATTTATACATATTATAGGAGGGCCAACTTTGGGGCTCTTAAAAAACAACAAGAAAAAAGCAATGAAATCTTGCAATCACTTCAGACAAAGCACTTCTCAGAAATACTGTCCTCAATAAAACAGGAACAACAAGGAGTTCACAAAATATTGGCGAGATCACAATATTAAATGTCACTTCTAGGAATATTAATTATCACAGAAGTAAACAGCTAAGAAAGGTATTCCTAGTTGGTAAATTAAAATCTCTCTGCAAAAAATTTTCCATTTTAGTATTTTCTAAAGACAAAACAAGGAGACTTACTGAATAAGGTACATTTCACAACTGTTACATTTTATAAGGTGCCTATAACAGTACCTGGTTCTAAATTCTAACTCTTTGGACAGGATCACAATTCATAAAGGACCAACTCTCCCAGCTCTGTGGAGGGTAGAACCAGGCAGCATGTCCTTAGTAGTGGCCAGCAGGGTTGACATTAGCCATATAAGAAACACTGAAGAATTCTGAAAGTGGGGATGTTAAACATCTGGATAAGTTATTTAGGGCAACTGTGAGATCTCACTGTCTTTAATAATAGAACAGACTCATACCTGCCGAGGAAAATTTTTGAAGTAATGCTATTCAAAATCAAAACTGGGCAATTTTTCAAAGTCCCGTCCAGAGCCAGAGACCAAGAGTTACATATACAACTACATCCAACAATACTAGTAACAACCAAACACAACTTTCTGCAAAGCAATACCTTTACTTCTGTGGCTTTCTGCAGTTTATGTGCTCTGCTAGATATCTGGGTCTTTTTAATCTGCCTTCTCCTTGTTTCTACTGAACCAGAGGTTAACTGCTTTTACTTTCCAAATTTTAATTTTTAAACCAAATCCTAATTATAGCATGGGTCCAAATTACTAAACTGATTCACCTCACTACGTGACCTTGGGAAGTCACTTCTTGTAAATAAGAGGCTTGCACTAAGATCCACCAGAATGTAACCTCCCTGTTCTGTCCACCACTCTATTCCCAGCTCTGGGACATGAAAGGCATTAAATGTTTACCAAATAAGAAGATCATTCCTGTCGCCAAGTGACAAATATAAAATAAATGGAATCATTTTACTTTCTTTTTTTTTTTAACTATTAGATTTTAATCTGTATATTCCCAAATGTTTTAAGAGGACATGGAAATTGAAATTTCCTATGGAGCAAACAGAAATTTGTAGTTTCAAACAAAGTACTCATTTTTTAGAAATAAAATGAGTGGATTACACAAGAGTTGCCAATCTTCACCCAGTTTGTCACACTTCCCTTTTCTTCATCCCCTGTAACTCATTACCATGTCTGTCCCTTTCTCATTTGAAAGGAAGGCAGCTGGTAGGGAGAAAGTGCAATGGACTTGGCAGTGAGTGGGTCTGAGCTCTAGTCCCATCTCTTCCATTAACTGGCTTGTTGGGGACACACCACTTCCCCTTTGGGGCCTGCAAGGCATTTGTAAAACAAGGGAGCTAAACTAATTCTTAATTTCTAAAGTCTTCTGCTATAAAAATCTATGATTCTCCTTTCATTCTTCTCATTATTCTGTTCCTAATGCCTTGATTCAGTGCTTGCCAGCCACATCATTCCTAGACTAGTACAGGAGCCTCAAAATGTTTCTCTATCCCTCTATTTTCCCTTTTTATCTTAAAATGAATTCAACCCTAAAACCATGAGTTGAGCAGAGTAAAAAGCACACTGTCTTTGAAGTCAGAGACTGGGTTCAAATTCAGACTTTGCCACTAACTAAGCATAGCTCTAAAATGGTAATGTTATTAACTATCTCACTGAGGATCAAATAAAATGTATAAAAACACAGTGCCTGACACACTGTGGATGCTCAACAATGATTAGCACTTTTCCCTATTTTCCAAGACCAAATGCCTCAGGTTCCCACTGTCTACAGTAAGAACTACCCAGAAGCTACAGAGGCAGCACGCAAGAAAATCTGTAAAACTGAAGGCAAATACTGGGTTAAATTTCTCACCAGGCTCCTGTGTGCCAGGAAAGTGTCTGCCTGTTTCCCTGCCAATACTCTTTTGGGTAAAGCAGCCTCAGTCACCAGCCCCTTGTGAACTCTCAAAATTAAATGATGCAGACAAATCCACAGGTCAAGAGGAAATGAAAACTTGACATGATTCTTCAGAAAGTCATAGATTCTCTGGATTTTACATGAAAGCAAACTCCTCAGCCTGTCATTCACACGAAAAGAAGTCAGTCCCAATTCTTAGTACTTAAACTTACAGGCAGTACAGCTGATGTTCAAATACCACCAAGCAGTAGAATTTAATTTGATTTTTCAATTACTGAAAATTTAAAGGTGTGACAAAAGAAAAAAAGTAAAATTTCTCACAAAATGAGGATACATTGAACTTTGTAGAGCTATACAAACATCTTCAGAAAAAGCAACGGTTTTCTTCTTGATTTCAAAACTGGATCAAAACTAGAAGGAACAAGGAGAGGAGTCATGGGGATTTGCAAAGAGAAGCTCGTTTCTTAAAGGGACTTAAAGTACAGTTATTTAATTATATGGGAATTCTTCCCCAAATTAGGAATAGTTACAATCTTTTATTTCCATACACTAGTCAATGAGATAGCTGAGTTACTGGGTAACGGAGGGCAATCAACCAAGTGTGTGGAAGTCTGGAAACCCAAGAGTTCTTGTGAAGAAACCTGGTTTTTTGAAGTGTCACCTTTCCCAAGCCACTTCAGCCCAAGCAACTGCTGCAAAAGCACATAATTAAAAGGATGTAACATTATTTAAGAAAAAAATTATTTCAGGAGGCTTAGCTTCATTAAGAATTATCCAAATTCGCTTATCTACTTAAAGACCCAAACCACTAGTCTGAAAGCAGGCCAACCTGCCCTACCGGACCCTTGAAATGCACTATCCAGCTAATTGGACAAAAATTCTGGCCATGAGCTGCCATTTTTCTGCAAAGTAATGATTCACCAGCACTGTTGTTTCTGGTCGATCCTCTTTTAAAAATCAGAGATCAAGTCTGTTTTCTCCCCGACATTCTTTGCTCACAACCCAAACAGGACGAATCGTCTCCACTCAGACTTGAGGTCTGATCAAAGCCATTGTCTAGATGGCCCTTTCTCCTCAACGGACTCCTCCTCTCCCATTATCTCCCACCCTGTCCCGGTCCCTCTGCACAGCACCCTCAGTGTTGCTACAGTCCCTTTCCCCAGTCTAGTTTTCCCTCATTTCTGACTTAACTGATGACCAGTACTCTGCTTACCCATACTCCGTTCAAGCTTCTTCTAATTCCAGTCTCATCCCTGCCTAGCCCCTCCTGAGTTCTGACTCCTGCCCTGGTCTCTAACCTCTCTCAGTCTAATCCCCATGGTTTTAATACCTGACCTTATTAACGATAGTTCCCCTCCCCGCCCCCGCAGACTTTATTGCAGCTGAGCCCCCTCCCCCACTTATATCAATTCTTGTCATTCCTGGCCTCTGCCCCGTCCCTCTTCATTTTAGACCCTACCCAATCTTCTCTCTTTCTGGTCCTGGGCTAAAATCCAAGCCCCATTCCTAACCGCAAGTCCTCCTGTGACCCTAGCAAAGGCCACTACTCTGGCTGGCCAATCCCACTTTTTCTCTGACTCTGAACCTGGTGCCTCCCACACTCCTTCAATGAAACCCTGGGCCACGAAATCTCTGACCCCTGCCTCGTCTAGTACTCCATTTCTGACCCCCCCCCCATCCACATGTCCTCTCCATCACACACTCCAGGCCAGTGTGTCTGTGTTTCCCCCATCTCGGATGCTCGCGTTGGACCCTCCGCCCCATCGCGCTCAGTTCGAAACCCGGGAGACCCCTCCCCACCCCACCGCGCAGCCATGCCTGGCATCCCTAACTCCCAATGACTCCCTCTCCTATGGGTCCTTCTTCCCGCTAGACCCTAGGCCGGTGACCTCCGTCCTGACTAGCCAGGTGCCCCACTGCCCCTCTCTGCGCCTCCCCCGCCCCGCGCTCCCTCCGCACTCCAAGCCCAGTGGGGTGTGTCCCCTCCCCAGAGCACTCTGGCCCACTGGCCTTTCCCACGGGGGTCACGAGCCCCCTCTCCTCACCTCGGCGTCCACCACCTCGTGGTACGCGGGCGGGGGGTCGAAACCGCCGCCGCCGCCGCCTCCGGTGCTCCCGCCGCGGGAGGGACCACTGCCGCCGTCGCCGCCGCCGTCGCCCCGTGAGCCCCCGCCAGGCCCGGGGCTGGGGCCGCCGCCGCTATCCATGGGCTCGTAGCCGCCGTAGTCCAGGCCCGGCCGCTCGTTGGTGAGCAGCGCCACGGCCTCGTTGATGTCGTTCTTGGCCAGGCGCAGGGCCTTGCGGATGGTGGCGGGATCCGAGAAGCCCATGCACAGCAGCGTGGTCATGTGCTGCTCCTCCTCCGATTCCATGGCTCGGGCCTCCGGGCCGCGCCGGCCGGCGGGCGGCGAAACTGCGGGTACCGGGCCTGGCGGGCCGCGCGGCACGGCCTCCGCGCCGTCCCCGCGCCCGGGCGGGCCCCTGCGCTCCTGGGCTGCGCGCTCCGCGGCCGCCGGGCCACGTTGGGCGCGGACGTGGGCGCCGCAAGCCGAGCGAAGGCGCTGGGGCTCTCAGGCGCGGCGGCGGCCCGGCCCAGCCCTGCGCGCCGCCATGTTGGCCTCTTCCTCCGCCTCCGCCTCCTCCGCCCGCGGGGCCGCGCCTCCGCTCCCGGAAGCCGCACGAGCCGCCGCCGGGCCAGCCGGTCACGGGCGAGGGTTGGGGGATGATTTTTCGTTTTTCTTTTCCTTTCCTGTATTTTAAATAGATGCGATAAGGGAGGGGCCGCGCCGCGGAGCGTTTCTAGGGTGAAAAGGCTGCCGTGAGGCCCGGGCGGAGGCGAGAGAGGATCCGCCGCCGCCGCCGCCGCCGCCGCCGCCGCCGCCGCCGCCGCCGCCGCCGCCCGCCCATTCCTCCAGCAACAGGTTCCCCCGGGAG
The DNA here is from genome assembly GCF_036321535.1 of Camelus dromedarius. Classification (NCBI taxonomy): domain Eukaryota; kingdom Metazoa; phylum Chordata; class Mammalia; order Artiodactyla; family Camelidae; genus Camelus; species Camelus dromedarius. Next base: position 31,237,943 of record NC_087449.1, on the reverse strand, counting down.
CGGGAGGGGCGGGAGCGAAGCGCAGCTCGCAGAGCGGAACGTCCCCGAAGTCTCCGAGCCGTCGATCCCGCCCGAGGCAGACGGCGCTTCCCCCGAACCTCCCCCGGAGTCCCCGCCGGACCCCACCTCCGGGACTCGCTCGCCCCGCCGTGGCCTGGAGCGCACCCCATCCTAAACGGAAGGCACTCGGCCGCTACTGTAATGCACCCCCAACCCGGTATGAAATGCGTCGCGGTCCTGGAGGAAATCCTCCCTCCGAGCTATCTGAGATACCCCTCAGCGCCGACAAAAATTCAGGCAAATCGACCCACCGGGCTGAAATGCATCCGCACATACGCTTGACCTACATCCCTCCAACTCTCGCTGAAATCACCCTAAACTGGTTAAAATTAATTCCCAGCCCTTGTTGAATTTTCCTTCCAACAGTGACTTACCACCTACCCCTACCCAACCTGACTGGATTCTACCAAACTCATGCTGAAATCCATTTTTACAACCTGAACTCTAAATCCCAGTGCTCTCTGTGAAACCCTCCCCAAACTCCAGAATGCAGCACCCTCCTTCAGCAACAGACTCATTAGAACACCTTGGACCTCTACCTCTGCTTCCCTCCTCGTGTTCACCCCACCACCCGCATTTTACTGCACCGTTTGGTTCGGTCTTTGTTTCTGCCCTTTAAGGAGGGGACCGCAACCCCTCTTTTTTATCTCCTTTGCAGGAAGGGACCCCACGCTGTTGATTTCCACCTTTGAACATTCCTCTTCCTCAACAAAGGCCTGCTTTCTTTGCTTTCTCTTTACACTTTCAGCGTTAGTGCACCAGGCCGTATCTTTAGTCCACTGACCCTACCATCTAAGCCCTGGTGTTTGCTGTTTTTCCCCTTTAATTTCCTTTAATTCATACTTCTCCTAGGTTTCTTCCTCCTTCTCCCCCGATGCTTTTTTGGTGTCTCATTACACACTAAATTAGTTCATCTCCTAATACCCTCACCCTGGTTTCCTCTTGAACCCTCAAGTCCGCCATCTAACCTTTCTCATCGCATCAAATCCCTACTGTTGCCAACCCAGCTACTCCCTAAAATCCCCGTTTACCCTAAGTCTTAAATTAGTGGCAGTTTCCAGAAATTTTCTCTGCACTCTCTTTATTACCATCCTTTTCCCTGGATGATGAGCCCTTCCTGCCCAGTACTTGCTACCTACACTTATAAACACCAGCAATTTGATTTACAGGGTGAATTTATCACTGTTGTTTACATTTAAATTAAGTAACTGTATTTGTTATATTGAATAAAGATTAGATTATAGACCAAAGACTAACACTAATACCCAAAGGAAGTAAAGTCTCTTAATTTGTTGATGAAAATAACAAAACTTCTTTCTCTAACCGTTCTGAACAACCAAACAGAACCTGCTAAGGAAGAGTGCCTATAATTGTATCAGGTCACAGTGTGTATATTGAGATAAAATTTTATTAAGTGTTATTAACTTCTAGGTACTCAATGACATTTAAAATATTTATCTGTGGCATATGAAGAATAAAAGTAATCTGAATAAAAGTAATCTAAATCAACCCAAGCAGACTGTCACAGAGTACATTTAATTTTATTTAATTTTTTTCAGTAAATATATACTCAGTATTTGTCAGGTACCAGGTACTGTTACTGGCACTGGTGATGCAACACTAAACAAAGCAGACAAAATTTGATGATGGCAAAGTGATGACATTCAATTTTGCCTGTATTTAAGAGAGTTAATTCAGTGACCGAATTTAGAGATGCATTAGAATGGAAGAGAAAGTAATAGGTAAAGAAAAAAAAATGTTTTGCCACTAAATTATGAAATGAAACCCAAGAGGTGATGAGACAAAGCCGATCAATTCAGACGGCACATGAAAAGACTCATCAGCAGTGGCAGGTTTATAGAACACGACAGAGGAAGCTGTGCTAAGCTGAGAAGAGGAAGCAGAGAAGGAAGCAGAGAAGGAAGCAGAGAGAAACAAAGTCTGTGATAAAAACTGGAAAGGAGCCATGCAAGGCTCCAAAAAACAAGGAAGGCCATTTTTGAACCGGATCCTAGAGTGACTGAAAAGGCAGAGTGTCATTTGAGGATGCCAGTAGTATAATCACACTTTTTTGCATGTAAGAAAGGATGTGAGCACTTTAAACTCTGTTGAATTGGGGTAGCAGGAGAGGGGCCTGTGGTATGAATATTCATACCTTCACTTACATTTTTATTGCAGTAAAATCTTGAAGATGTTAAAAGGACTCATGGATAAATAACATTTACGCCACATTTATCCTCATCTAGAAGCTTCCGGAAGAAAAAGAAATAAGTCTAGAAAAGAAGTATAGTGGACTGTCTTGAAAACAAGGTATGAGGGGTTTCTAATAATAATAGTAAGTAATTTAAAACACATTTGAGTGTCTTTTCTGAGCCAGGCGGAGGACTAGGGAGACAACTGTGAGCAAAACATGCACAGTTTCTGCCCTTTTAAACTTTAAAGGCTTTAAAGGAGATAGACAAGTAAGCAGTAATCATTAAGTGTGATAGGTGCTTGGATAGGGGAATTTCAGGAAGTAAGGGGCAAATGTCCTGCTCTCTATGGGCATAAATTATCAAATCTAGGAAATCTGGAAAGTTTTCCAGAAGAAATTATACTTAAACAATAATACAGAAAGTAGGAAAGCCAGGAAAAGGAGCATGAGATGAGGGGAGAGCATTCCAAAGAATAGGAACAGTATGTGCAAAGGCCCTGGAGTGGGTGAGAGGGGAGCAATTTAGAGGAATTAGAAGTTAGTGGAGTGTGGCTGATGTGAGAATTCTAGAGAAGTAGCAATGAGAAAGGCATCTAGAAAGGTAGACAGACACCAGATTTGAGAGAGCCACTTAAACTGTGATAAGGAGTTTGAACTTTAATCTGAGGGAATGGGAAACCACTGAAACATTTATACAGAGAAGAGAGGTAATGGATGTTATTTAAATTTTTAAAAGATCAACCTAACTGCATTGTAGAGGATGGTGTAGAAGAGAGAAAGAGTAATGATGGAGAATCCATTTAGGAGATAAGACCAGTCAGTCTTCCTAGGTAACCACTTCGAAATGAAAGAGTTTGGTTTATTTTCTTATCCAATCTACAATATTTGTCATTTTGTTCTTGGTTTCCAGCAGTTTTACTATGATATGTCTAGGGGTGATTTTCTTTGTACTTGATTTCCATGGAGTTTGCAGAAATTCTTGAATATGTGGCTTGAGAACATTCATAACTTGACTAACTTTGGCCATTATTACTTTGTATACTACTTCTATTCCATTTTCTCTCTGGGACTTCAATTAAATGAATGTGAGGCTCTTTTCACTAAATCACATCTATTTCCAATGCTTGTTTTGTGTTTTTTATTCTTTACCTCTGTGCTTCAGTCTGGATTGTTTTTTCTGTCCTTTTTTTCTAGTTCACAAATTCTCTAGATCACAAAGTTCTCTTCAGGTATATCTTACCTGCTAAATCTATCTATTGAATTCTTAATTTCAGTTATTGTATACTTAAGTTCTGTAATTTCACTTTAATTCTTATGGTTTCCATATCTGTACTGAAATTCTTTATCTTGTCATTTAATTTATTGAGCATATTAATTATAACTATTTTATAGTCTATATCTGATAACTTCCATATCTGGAGCTCCTGTGGGTTTGTTTCTATTGTCTGATTTTTCTCTTCATTACTAATTGATTCTTATATTTTTATAAGCATAATTTAAAAAATTTTCTGGGCATTGAATTTTGTAGATTATATTATTGCTTAAAAACAATATAGATGACCTGAGGTTCTAGGTGATATCTTCTTTATGAGTGGATTTATTTTACCTTCTGGCAGGTAATTGGGAGTTGGGATGATGGGCAAAGTAGTCTAATAAAGGATTAAGTCTTTTTTGGAAGCCAGACCTCAGTCTTTGCAGGGGCTGGTCTACTTTTGGTCCACCCTGCTCCTAGCATTTAGGGTTCCCAACTGTTTTAGTTATGTATTATATCTCAAACCACTCTGATACTTGTGGCTGTAAACAACAATGGTAAACTATTTCTCATAATTCTCTGAGTTGACTGGACAGCTCTTCTGCTCCATTTGGTGTTGGCTGGGATTACTCATAAAGCTCCATTCACCTGAGAGCTTTGCTGGTGCATTTTGGTGCTCTTCCACATGGCCCCTCTCTTCATGTAATATCCCATCCTCTAGTGCTTCTCCACATGGCCTATTTCTCTTTTGTGTTAACTTGGTCTTCATTAAGCATGGAGGCTGGTTTCTAAGAGGGAGAATTCCAAAAGTGCAAACCCTGGTGAGCAAGTGCTTATCAAATCTGTTTGTGACACTTTTACTAATGTAACATTGATAACAACAAATCACATGGCCAAGCCCAGAGCCAATGTGAAGAGAACCACCCAAAGGCACAAATATGGAAAGGTGTGTTTCATTGGTGGGCCAGTGTAACACCTTACCATACCAAATAAAAGCCTGAGGTGTTTCTCAGGGCACTTCCTCATTAGTGGCCCTTGATCTCCAATTTTCATCATCTTGGTCCTGTAAGACTGCCCAAAGCTCTCCCCAGCTTCTTGGCTCGTTGGTTGCCAATTAAGAACTGGCAAAGGCATCAATGGGAAAAGCAGTGCCAATGGTGGGCTCACCTCTCTGTACTTCCTTTCTCTTTGGGATTTGGCCCTTCAAGTTCTCACTTGGAAATTTTCTGTTGCCTTCACATAGATATTTCTTCTATTCTTTCCAGCTTTTCTAGTTGTTCTCAGTAAGAGGGATGGTTTTAAACAAGAAGATCTGTCATTGCTGGAAGCAGGAATCCCATAGAATGTAAGAAGACAGACAAAAGTACTTCGAGGTAGGGAGTAAAAGAAGTAGACCCTGACAGAGGGAGATTTTCCAGGACTAGGAAGAGGTTAGTATTTTGTGGATTCCATGGCGGGGAAGAGCCCTGTGGCCTCACAGTGCCCCAAGAAGTTGAAAGAGCACAAAGAGCAATGATTGCCTGGGCCCCAAGCGTCTCCAGACTCTGCAACATTCCCCAGTCTCTAGCAGGTCAGGGAAGCAGCAGAAACACCTTCCCTTGGAGGACTTCACCTTTGTAGGTTTAGGCTATGATTCTTTCAGTTTTGACTAGTACAGACAGACCAGAGGGCCCTTCTTGACATTCTAGACTGCAGAAGACCCCTGCAACTTGTATAAATCCACCTCCTCCCTCTCATAGTAGGGGAGGGAGTCCTAATTATGACTGAAACCCAGCATATCAATGCTTTGGCAATGGTGGTTTATGTGAGCTTAAAATTGTTTCAGAAAAAATAAAGTAAAATGATACTTAATGTACCAGATTTTGATGGATACATATGCATACCCACTGTGTATGTTAAAAAATTAGTAAAACAGCCACCAGAAAATTGGCATCAATGGCCACACCTTAAATACTTGGGCACTGATTTTTGGGGGGCAGGAGGAAACAGCTTTATTAGGTTGTAATTCACATACCACACAGTTAACTCATTTGAAGTGTACAGTTCAGTGGCTTTTAGTATATTTACAGATATGTACACTATCACCACAATCAAGTTTAAAACATTTTCATCATCTAAGAAAGAAACTGTACCCTTTAGCCATCCCTGTTCAATTACCTTATTCACCCTAGTGCTGAGCAACCACGAATCTACTTTCTGTCTCTATAGATCTGCCTATTCTAGAAAATTCGTGTAAGTGGAATCTTACAATAAGTGGCCTCTTTTGTCTGTCTTTTTTTATTTAGTATATTGTTTTCAAGATTTATCCATGTTATATAGGATGTATCAGTCCTTCATTCCATTTTATGGTATTTCAAGGATGTACCACATTTTGTTTATCCCTTCATGACGGATATTTGAGTTGTTTCTACTTTTAGGGTATTATGAATAATGTTTCTATAACAATTTATATGAAGGTTTTGTGTGGACATATGTTTTCATTTCTCTAGCATATGTACCTAAATGGAGTTGCTGGGTCAAGTGTTAACTCTGTGTTTAACTTTTTGAGGAATTGCCAAATTGTTTCCAAAATAGCCTAACAAATTTACATTCCCATCAGCTGTATATGAGAGTCCTATTTCTCCACATTTTCTCTAATAATTATTATAAGCTGACTTTTGATAATAGCCATCCTAGTGGGTGTGAAGATGTGTCTTATGATTTGATTTGTATTTCCCAGATGACTAATGATAGTGAGCATAGACTTATTGGTCATTTGCATATCTTCTTTGGAGAATGGTCTATTCAGGTCCTTTGCCCCTTTTTGAATTGGGTTATTTGTCTTTTTATTATTAAGTTGTGAGAGTTCTTTTATATTCTAGATCCAGATGCTTAACAGATACACGATTTGCAAATATTTTGCCCCATTCTTTGGGTTGTCTTTTCACTTTTTAGTTAGTGTCCTTTGAAACACAAAGTTTTAAAATTTGACAAAATTCAATTTATTATTTTTTTCTTTTGTTTGCTGTGCTATTGATGTCATATCCAGGAAATCATTGCCAAATCCAATGTCATGAAGTTTTTCATCTATGTTTTCTTGTAAGAATTTTATAGTTTTAGCTCTTACATATAGGTCTTTGATCCATTTTGAGTTAATTTTTACATATGGTGTAAGGGAAAGGTCCAATTTCATTCTTTTGCATTTGGCTATCTAGTTGTCCCAACTCTCTTTGTTGAAAAGACTGTTCTTTCCCCACTGAATGGTCTTGCACCCCTGTCAAACATCAATTAAACCTAGACACATGGGTTTATTTCTGGAATCTCATTTCTATTCTATTGATCTGTACATCTATCTTTATGCCTATACCACACACTCTCTTGATTACTGTTCCCTTTTAGTAAGTTTTAAAATTAAGTGTGAGTCCTCAAACTAGATTCTTTTTTTTTCAAGATTGTTTTGGCTATTCTGAGTTTCTTGCAATTATATATGAATTTTAGAATATTTGTCAATTTATACAAGAAAGTCAGCTGGAATTTTGTTAGAGATTGCATTGAATCTGTAGACAAATTTGGGGAGTATTACCCTCTTAATAACATTAAATCTTTTGATCTGTGAACATGGGATGTCTTTTCATTTATTTGAATCGTCTCATTTCTTTCAGCACTGTTTTCTACTTTTCAGAGTACAAGTCTTGTACTTCTTTTGCTAAATTTATACTTAAATATTTTACTCTTTTTGATGCTACTGTAATGGAGTTGTTTTCTTAATTTCATATTTGGATTATTTGAATGCAAATGTATAAAAATACAATTGAATTTTATATATTGCTCTTATAACCTACAAACTTGCTGAACTTGTTTACTAATTCTAAATTTCTTTGTGTATTTCTTTTTTTAAACATTTTTTATTGATTTATAATCATTTTACAATGTTGTGTCAAATTCCAGTGTTCAGCACAATTTTTCAGTCATTCATGGACATATACACACTCATTGTCACATTTTTTTCTCTGTGAGTTATCATAACATTTTGTGTATATTTCCCTGTGCTACACAGTATAATCTTGTTTATCTATTCTACAATTTTGAAATCCCAGTCTATCCCTTCCCACCCTCCACCCCCCTGGCAACCACAAATCTGTATTCTCTGTCTATGAGTCTATTTCTGTCCTGTATTTACACTTTGTTTTTGTTTGTTTGTTTGTTTGTCTTTGTGTATTTCTTAGGATTTTTATACACAATATCATGTTGTCTGTGAATAGAGATAGTTTTCTTTCTTTCTTTCCAATCTAGATGCCTTTTGCTTATTTTCCTTGCCTAATTGCCCTGGTTAGAACTTCCAGTCCAGTGTTGAATAGAGGTGGTGATAGCAGTCATCCTTTCCGTGTTCCTGATCTTAGAAAGAAACATCCAGAAATGCTTTTTCTTCATATATTGAAATAATTATGTAGTTTTGTTTTTTAGTCTATTGATATGGTGCATTGTTTTAATTGATTTTCAGATGTTAAACTAATCTTGCATTCTGGGATAAACCCCACTTGGCCATGGTATATAATACACTTTACATGTGATACTGGATTTAATTTACTAACATTTTGTATAAAAACACAATGATAACATTGGGGAAAGAGAGCAGTTACTTTTAGAAGAATCTAGATTCTGATTATTTATTGCAAAAGAAAATCAGTGTGAAAAAAATGGAGAAAGCTAGAAGAAGGAAGAGGAAAAGATAATTTTTAAGTTCAAGGTTCCTCCCACCCTTTATTGCCAAATGGGGAGTCATTTAAAAGTTAATGAGGTCTCTTCCCTCACTTAAGAAGATGATGCAACTGACCTGATAGCTGTCCAACTTAGCTTTTGGTTACTTTACCAGTAATAGCAATGGGTTTTCTGGAGCCCCCGTGACTAATGGTCAGATCTATCCCCTGTGCATGCAGAGTGGTTCCATTGCCTCCACTCTGGAAGGCCTTTCACTTGGAATAGATGAGCTAAGAATCCAGCAGTCCACAGCTTAAATGCATGCTATCAGATTGTGAAATGAACAGGAGACAGGGCGCTAAGGCCAAGGATTTGACTGCCAAACTGAAGAATTCTCCTGAATTTGTTAGGCATTCAGCAGCTATTCAATGTTTTGTGTCTGGGAAAGACATGATTGAAGACATGCTTTAAGAAGATTAAACTGGCATTGGTGTACTGAACATAAGAGATCAAATACACAGCTGTGGGGTGAGAATGAAAAGAAGTATGCAGAAGTAAGACTTTTCAGGATTTGGCAATTGAATTTGATGATTAAGGAAAAGGACAGGCTCCTAGATTTTAAGGCTAGATGATCTGAAGTCAGAGTTTGACGAGAAGGGAAGATGATAATTTAGGCTTGAGATAAATTGGCATTTAATTATTAAAGTTTGCCTACAGACTTCCCCAATCATATCACATGCATTTGTGATTTGGAATAAAACAGTTAAAGCTGATAGGTATTTACAAGGAAAGGACACTGGGGCTATTTTAACTTGGAAAGTAAAAAGATTTTACAGAAAGAGAAAGATGAAAGGACCCATTTATTTCTCTGATGACCTGGTTCCTGGCCTTTAGCTCAGCATACTCACCTACACGTGACCTTACATGGCAGATAAAGAAAGCAAAGCTTGTTTAGGCAGAAGCGCCCCAAGCACAGACTCCCATTTGTGTTTCACTGCTCCTCATTTTCATCTCCCTGCTCCTGGGTAGCTGAGTGTGTACTCCAGCCTTCCATATTGCTGCTAACCTGCCCGTGGCCTCTTGACTATAGTAATATGCTATTCTCCTTCCTGGGCATGGTGGATCCCTCTTTCCATGGACTCAGATTTCAGCAATCTCACAGTTCCCAGCAAAAGATTTCTCTGCTATCTCAGACCCTTAGAACCCTCCTGCTCAAGCTGACCCCAGAATCTATACCAGGAGATACAGATGGAGCAGTTTATCCAAATTACATTTCCTGAGGATTTACAGTCATAATGTAACAGCTTGCAATTCTCTGATTGACTAAAAATTTGAAAAAGGGATATGTTTACCTTGATAGCAATGTTGAAACTCAATTGTTCAGAATAGAAAAATGGACTCCCCTATCTTTCGCTGAAAAATCAGGATTTGAGGGTTTTATTTGTCTCTGAAACCAGGAGGACCTGGCTTTCAGGCTTCAGCTTAATTTCAACATGATTTAGAAGTCTGTTTCATTTCCCTGATGTTGACTCACCAGTCTGGATTGATTTTCCAGGGTGTTGTGCTAATTATAGGCTAGTGGAACTAATAGGCTAAATCAAAATGGCAACAAGTGAAAAAGTAGCAGAGAACTCTGGGTTCTGCTCAGATGCAGAACTATTTATAACTTCACAAGTGTATGGTTACTCTTAATTAGGAAGTATTGCAGTGACCCTCAATTTTCAAAGGCATCCACCATCATTTTCTAGTTGATCTTTCCCATCTATTACTACATCCATTTTACATGGAGGGTGGAGCTGATGAATTACTTGCCTGAAGTCATGTCTGTGGTAAAGCCAAAATTATACTTTAAATGTTATGAATAATAATAAAAATAATATATTTGTGGAGCATTTTGCAATTTTCAAAAGGTTTTCTCCTTTGTCATTTCATTTACCCTTAAGCATCCCTAAGAAGGTTTCCTGTTGGTTAGTTGAGGAGAGCAGAAGAGAAGAGAGTTTGATTGACAGCTGTCTTGGTAAAATTTGAATGAGTAAGTGAAGAATGCAAATTTATTCAGGAGTCCAGAGTTCAAAATTGCATGATCTTCACTCTCCATCACCTCTTTCTGTTTCATTTCTTGGCCTTTGAGGATCCCAGGGCAAACATTCAGTTTCATTAATGTTTTTGTTTCATGAATCTCTAATTTGTTCCATCCAAATCTAAAAGGTAGGAATGTTACCAAGTCCAGACTCGTTCTGCTTGCCATACGAAAGGCCAGTAAATCGGGAGATAAGGTGTTGGGACAATGAATAAGGACTTTATTTGGAAAGCCAGCAGACTGAGAAGATGGGGGAATAATGTCCTATAGAACTATCTTACCCAAGTCAGAATTCAGGCTCCTTTTATACTAAAAGCGGGGTGGGGGTGTAGTTGGTTGTTGCAAACTTCTTGGTGTCAGAATCCTTTGTTTTTGCAGCTGTCCATGTAGGTCAGGTCATGATGTTTCTGTAAACCTCTGACAATACAAATGTTATTCTCTGTCAACTTTTTATCTCTATATGAATGGAAAAGTGTTACATCCTTAAAGAAACTCCATTCCTTGAGATAGAATACATCCTTTGCTCTTTATATAATTTCTGATGTGGCCTCTGTCACCCCACCCTTGTTTCACTTCCTTGGCACCATCTGTAGTTTCCCACTGCTCCTGACTCATGCCAAGGAAGTCTCCACCTTCCATACATTATGAAGGCCCGGGGGCTTCTGACTCCTGGTTGACTGATTGACCCCTGGAAATGCAGTGCTCGCCTCCATTCTCCTGCTGATTCTCTCTGGGAGAGTTCTAGATCCCTGGAAGGCACTGCTCTGGCCTGCCTAAAAAGGACCAGCCCACGCCACAGAAAGTACCTCTTCCTCCTTCTCCTTGGTGGATGCCACCAGGGAGATAGATCTTTTCTAAATTTCCTTGAAACCCAGGCCAGCTTTTGTAAAAGGAAAAGTGTCCCCTAGTGTTTATTTATTTATTTTATTTATTTTTTAACATTTTTTGTTCATTTATAATCATTTTACAATATTGTGTCAAATTCCAGTGTAGAGCACAATTTTTCAGTTATACATGAACATATATATATATTCATTGTCACATTTTTTTCTCTGTGAGATACCATAAGATCTTGTGTATGTAGATAAACAAGATTATACTGTATAGCCCCTGGTGTTTATTAATCAAATCAAATGTCCCTACTTGCTTGGCAGAGGGTAGGTTTGGATGCTTTGGTATGTCTGTCAGCAGGCACTTTGTATCCAGTTTATCCAAAGGAAATGTTTGTGTGATGTACTTTTAATTTACTGAAGAAGGATATGTGTTCAAACCTTTGCAAATTTACACTGAAATTAATTTTTCAAGGTCCACATAACCACAGCTCTGTCAAATCTTCCTTTTAAACACACTTCCTTTAAAGTGTGACTAACCATGATAAATTATACATATTTATAAATGTCATCTCTCATAGTGTTGTTGTGAAACTTAGAGAGAATGAAGTGTGAAAACCACCCAGCACCATGCTTGGCATATCTGTTGCCTTTCCTCTTATTCTATTTCTAGCTCTTAGGATGGTGGAAGCCAAAATGGATGAAATTCCTACGTGTATGGGCTAGGAATGGTTTTGGCTGTAAATAACAGAAAACTCCACAGTAGAGCTTAAAAAATAGGAGCCTTTTCCTTCACAGAACACTAAGTCTGATGGAGTCTGATGGTTTGGTTTTAGTCTCGGAGCTCAGTAAACCCACAAGCAGTAGCTCTTCAGTTCTCTTGGCCTTTTCCTCATGCATGTTGCCTCATGGTTCCAGCATGGCTACTGCAGCTCCAGACATTGTATTCATATCTGAGACAGGAAGGGTAAGAGACCTATCTGGTCCTTTCATTAGGAAAACAAAAAGCTTTTTCAGGCCACTCTCTACCGCCTAGCAGTTTCATATCCCATTGGCAACTCAGCCTCACTAGAAGTTGAGAAAATGAGTGCTTAGCTTTTTCAGCCTTTATAGTGGAGGTAGACAAGGGAGAGGTGGTCAGAAATGGGTCTTTGGTCAGCTATTTGAAATGTTGCCACACTGACACTTTCAGTATGACCCCCAACTGTTCTGTTAGAGCTGGGAAAGAGAGCTGAAATCCACTTAGCAAGATTCAACTTTGCTTTCCCCCTTTGTCTAACTAAAGACCCAGTTTAGCATAGTTGGCTCTCATCTGGGACATATATGGGTCCATTAAGCTGCACTGTCAAAGGGGTGCTGGAGCTGGCTCATACCATTTCACGGGAGCCAATTGTTAAATTTTTAGGAATGTTGTAAGCCAGCTGATAAACACAGTCATTATTAAAATTAAATGACATTAACTTATAATTAAATAAATCACATTGGAAAAGGTTATAACTACTCAAAAAACTCACCACTTTCTAATACTTTATTATGCTCCTGAGGTTATTTTTGTCTGTGGTATCTGTATGATAATTTTTAAATGTGCTACTGTGCATTTCTTCTCGTCTCTCGGTTTAGTGACAACTTGTTGGTAGCTTTAAATTGGCTATGGTGGGAGTATTTACACCACAGAAATCAGCAAATGCTACAAATTGGGTTTGTTTTTTTTTAAGATAGTCATTTAGACAGCACACCAGCAGTCTAACAGCATACCAGCACACCATTGTGCACAGTCCTGGAAAACAATAATTTGGAGAGAAGATAGATAAGCATGTACCTTTGAGGTAAGTAGGTAGACATTTCATAACAATTTTCAGAGTTCTGCCAAAGATAAAATACACAAACAGATAGTGCCCTGTGTTTTAAACCAACACAATAAGAATGCATGCTATAGGTCGCTTACTTTTTGCAAGAATGCAAAGAGAAGTGTAATTTCTTTAGCTCCTAGTACTTAAGAATCATCCTCAAACCACAGTTCTTTATTGCCACTTCATCATTAATAAACACCCACTGCATCCCTACTATGGGTTAGATTCTGAGCTTAACCAGACAACATCAAATATGGTCTCTATTCTCAAGGAGCTTATGATCTAACTGGAATATGCAAAGAAAAAATAAATGAAAGTAGTCTATTCTGAATGTTCCATGCTTTTTCTTCATAGCACCTATCTTGATTTGTATCACTCTCTGTCTCTCTGACTTTGAGTGTGTGTGTATATATAACACACATATATATAAATATACACACAAGTATCATATATATATATGTATATACATATAAATATAATATATACTCATATGAACCTTGTTTAATGCAGTGCCCTTAGACTATAAGTTTCTTTAGGAAAGACAACTGCATCTCTTTTGTTCACAGCTGTGACCTGGTATCTACACAGTGCCTACAAGATAGTAGGCACTCAATGTTTGTTGAATGCATAAATGAAAGAATGACATGAGTAGCATGGACAATAAGAACTGTAAGAGATGAGAGGAAGGAACTTCTACCAATGACTGGATTGGTTGGGAAGCTTTACAGAGGATCTAGGACTTGAGTAAAATCTTGAAGGAAGGGTAGGGCATAAATAAGGTACACAGCACATCCAACACAAGGACTTGTATGGCTGTAGCAGTAAGTTATTGCATTTTGCTGGTGTTGGAGCAAACTCACTGGAGCTAGGGACTTGGGGCCATCATGGTTATGTTCAATTGAACTGTGGTGTCACTTGAACCCAGAGAAGGAAAATGAAATTTAAGAAGCAAATGAAGATTGAGGCTGAAGAGGGAACTCAAAGTTGAGAGAAAAGAACGAAATCTAACTAGTTTACCAGATGCTTTTCTTGCTCATCTATCCATTCTCCACAAAGAAACCGGAGCAATTTTTAAAAATGTATATCGACCAGTATCTCTCTCAAACTTAGATTTAAAAGTATTCAGCAAAATATTAGCATATTGAATATAGCAATGTACAAAAAGTTATGTACTACAACAAAGTGAGGTATATTCCAGGGATACAAGACTGGTTCAATATTTGAAAATCAATTCATGTAATCCACCATATTAACAAACTAAAGAAAATTCATACAATTGTATCAGTTAATGCAGAAAGAACATTTGACAAAGTTCAATACACAGTCATGATAACACTCCAAAAAATAGAAATAGAGGAAAACTTCTCAACTTGATAAGGAGCATCTATAAAAAATTATACAGGTAGCATTAGGCTTAATGGTGAAAAACTAAATACTCTTCCCCCAAGATTAGGAAAAAGGCAAAGATACCCACTCTCACTGCTCTTATTCAACATAGTACCAGAAATTCTAGCCAGCAAAAATAAAGCAATAAAAAGATACAAAAGGCATACATATTTGAAAGGAAGAAATAAAACTGTCTTGATTTGTGGACAACATTATTGTCTATGTAGACAACCCCAAGGAATCTGCAAAAAATTTTCACAAAGCAAAACGAAACAAAAAAAAAAATCCTAGAACAAGTAAGTTCAACAAGGTAACAGGTTACAAGATGAACATACACACAAAATCTATATACATTTATATGGAACCAAAAAGACCTAGAATTTACAAAGCATTGCTGAAGAAAAAGAGGCTGGAGGAATAACTCTCCCAGACTTCAGGCAATACTATAGAGCTACAGTCATCAAGACAGCATGGTATTGGTACAAAAACAGACATGGACCAATGGAACAGAGTAGAGAGCCCAGAAATGAACCCACAAATTTTTGGTCAACTAATCTTCGACAAAAGAGGCAAGAATATGTAATGGAATAAAGACAGTCTCTTCAGCAAATGGTGTTGGGAAAACTGGACAGCAGCATGTAAATCAATGAAGCTAGAACACTCCCTTACTACATACACAAAAAAACTCAAAATGGATCAATGACTTAAACATAAGATACAATAAACCTCCTAGAAGAAAACATAGGCAAAACATTATCTGACATATATCTCAAAAATGTTCTCCTAGGACAATCTACCCAAGCAATAGAAATAAAAGCAAGAATAAACAAATGGGACCTAATTAAACTTACAAGCTTCTGCACAGCAAAGGAAACCATAAGCAAAACAAAACGACAACCTACGGAATGGGAGAAAATTTTTGCAAATAATGAAACCGACAAAGGCTTGATCTACAGAATACATAAGCAGCTCATATGACTCAATAAGAAAAAAACAAACAACCCAATCCCAAAATCTGCAGAAGACCTAAACAAGCAATTCTCTAAGGAAGAAATACAAATGATCAATAGGCACATGAAAAAATGCTCAATGTCACTAATTATCAGAGAAATGCAAATCAAAACTACAATGAGGTATCACCTCACACCAGTCAGAATGGCCTTCATTCAGAAGTCTACAAATGATAAATGCTGGAGAGGCTGTGGAGAAAAGGGAACCCTCCTACACTGCTAGTGGGAATGCAGTTTGGTGCAGCCACTGTGGAAAACAGTATGGAGATTCTTCAAAAGACTAGGAATAGACTTACTGTATGACCCAGGAATCCCGCTCCTGGGCATATATCCAGAAGAAACCCTACTTCAAAAAGACACCTGCACCCCAATGTTCATAGCAGCACTATATACAATAGCCAAGACATGTGAGCAGCCTAAATGTCCATTGACAGATGACTGGATAAAGAAAATGTGGTATATTTATACAACGGAATATTATTCAGCCATAAAAATGACAACATAATGCCATTTGCAGCAACATGGATGTCCCTGGAGAATCATTCTAAGTGTAGTAAGCCAGAAAGATAAAGAAAAATACCATATGAGATCACTCATATGTGGAATCTAAAAATAAAAAAACATAAATACAAAACAGAAACAGACTCATAGACATAGAATACAAACTTGTGGTTGGGAGGAGGGTGGTGGGAAGGGACAGACTGGGAGTTCGAAATTGTAGATACATTGACAGGCATATGTAGAATAGATAAACTAGATTATACTGTATAGCACAGGGAAATATATACAAGATCTTTTGGTAGCTCACAGCGAAAAAGAATGTGACAATTAATATATGTTCATGTATAACTGAAAAATTTTGCTGTACACTGGAAATTGACACAACATTGTAAACTGACTATAACTCAATAAAGAAAACAAAAACAAACAAAAAAACCAAAATCTATATACAAGCAAAACATATGTAGAAACTGAGATTAAAAACACACTACTACTGACAAAAGCACCACAGAAAATGAAATACTTAAATATAAATCTGACAAAATATGTATAGGATCTGAATGCTAAAAATTATCAAAGAAGATCTAAATAAATGATCTATTGTTCATTTAGTGTTCATTTATTGAAACTCAACATAGTAAAGATGTCATTTCTCCTCAAATTGAAAAATCCTGTGAAAATCCTGGCAAGGATTTTTTTTTCATGTTAGAGAAGCTTATTTAATAATTCGTATGTGAAGCCTAAAGCCCTAGAATAGCTAAAATAAGTTTGAAAAAGAAGAGTAATGTTGTCACTCTTAATGTCACTCTACTTGACATTAAGTTTACCATGCAGCTCCAGTAATCAAGACGGTGCACTACTGGCAGACAGACATACAGATCAATGTCACAAAATAGAGAACCCAGCAATAGCTCCACACAAACATGCCCAAATGATTTTTGACAAAGTTACAAATGCAGTTCAATGGAAGAAGGATAGTTGTTTCAACAAATGGTGTTAGGGCAATTGGATACCCTTAGGCAAAAAATAAATTTAAAAAATTAAATTAAATTAAATTAAAAAAGATCTTTGACCTAATCCTCACAGAATTAACTCAAAATAGGTCCAAGATTTAAATGTAAACATAAACCCACAAAACTTTTAGATAAAGCATAGAAAATCTTCAGGACCAAGTGGTAAAGTGAAGACTTAGACTTCACACCAAAAGCACAATTTAAAAAAGAGAAACTATGATAAATTCGACTTCATCAAAATTAAATACTTCTACTTTGTGAAAACTTTGTTAAGAAGATGAAAAGATAAGCTACAGATTGTAAGAAAATATTTGCAAATCATATATCCAGAAAAGGGCTACTATCCAGAACATACAAAAATCACTCAAAATTCAACAGTAAAAACAAACAATCCAGTTAGAAAATGGACAGAAGACATATAGATATTTCACTGAAATACACATGACAAATAAGCACAAGAAAAGTTGTTCAACATCATTAGCCATTAGGGAGATGTAAATTAATACCACAAATAAGATAGGACTCTATTCCTACCAGAATGGCAAAAACAAAAAAATGGTGATACCACCAACTGCTGGTGAGCGTACAGAAAAGCTGGATAACTAATCACACATTGCTGGTGGGAATGTAAAATGGTACAGCCACTCTAGAAAACAGCGGTTTCTTTTAAAACTAAAAATTCACTTACCATACAATGCAGCAATCTCACTCCTGGGCATTTATTCCAGAGAAATGAAAACTTAATGTTCATGTAAAAACCTGCACATGAATGTTCATATTACTCATGATAGCTAAACACTGGAAACAACCCAGATGTCCTTCAATGGATGATAAACAAACTGTGGTGCATACATACCACGGTATACTACTCTGCAGTAAAAAGAAACATTGACATAAGGTAGATGGATCTCAAGGGAATTTTCCTGAGTGAAAAAAGTCAATTTCAAAAGGTCACATAATGTATGATTCCATTTATATAATATTCTTGAACTGTTGTAATTACAGAGATGGAAAACAGATCTGTGGTTGCCAGGGGTTAGGGCTTCCGGGGAAGGGGTAGGAGTGACTACAAAGGGGTTACTTGGTGGAACAGTTCCGCGTCTTCATTGTGGTGGTGGTGATGCAAAGCTACTCGTGTTATAAAGTTGCCTAGAGTTACATGCACGGACACAGACACACACAAAACGGGTGAAATCTGGATAAGTTCTGTGGATTGCAGCAATGTCAATTGCACAGTGTTGCTATTGCATTCTATTATATATGTACTATGTATGTTGTATATATATGGTTATAAAAGATACTGACATAGGGTAAGGAGGGGTAAAGGGTTGGGGGATCTGTACATTTTTACGCCACTTCCTGTGAATCTATAATTATTTCAAAAAAAGTTAAAAAAATGTATATCAGATCATATCAGATCTCTTACTTAAAATTAGTAGAAGCCTTCCTAATTGCAATTAAAAGAAAATTCAAATTCCTTCCCTCCCACCATCTGCTCCCTACTCATCTCTCTGACCTCATCCTACTCTTCATCTTATGAATAAAGCTGATGCCACACAAATCTTCCCTTAAGCACGCCACGCTCTTCCACACCTCCAAGGGGTTTCACTGGCTGTTTCCTTTCTGAACAGCTCCTCACTCATCTGCATGCCTTGTCATCATTCAGCCTCACTTCAGTGTCATCTCAGAGAACCTTCCCTCGACCCCTAGTCTAAAGCGTCCCCCTCCGCTCCGTTACTCTCCGTGTCATTACACAGTTCATTCCGTCCTAGCACTTGCCATCATGGGAACTGACCTTTGATCTTTGTTTGTCAGCTGTCCTCCTCCACGGGAGTGTGAACTCTTTCAGAACCGGGGCCATGCTGTCCTATTCATAGCATTATCTCCGGTGGTTTAGACAGTGCCTGGTCCTGAACTCCAAGGGACTCCCCCGCTCCAGACACATACAATAAGCAGCTCTCCTCTACCCGTTCAGGTTCTGAACATTATCAAGACATATTTTTAAAAGGGCAAAAGGAAGAAGTGAAAATGTCCCCTGTGTTAATGACAGGGCTAATTTGGAAGCATAGCTCAGGCAAAATTAACTGGTTATAGAATTAAGCACCAGCTCTGGACTGCATTGGGCCCTCCTTCTCCGGCACATGAAACATAGGTGCAGGCTAAATATTTTGTGAAGGAAAGAGGGAAGAAATAAAAGCTGTGATGAATTCCTGAGTCCTCTCTCATATTGGGTTTGGGAATAAGGCACAGAGGTAGGCCTGCCTATTTAAGGATACAGAGCCCAGATGGAGCATATGGTGAAGGTTAGAGACATAGGTAGGAGGCAGCCTGTAGAAAGTCTCCAATGCCAGGCCAAGGAATCGGGACGCTGTTCAAGATGAAGTCGGGGTGGCTGTGCATCTTTTTATACACTTCCATCAGCTCATTTACTTAGGTGCTATCTTCATTATTTGGGGGAGGTGTGAGTGATTGCTTTTTCTATGACTAAGCTCACAACAGTACTCAACACAGGTACAGTATGAAGCAACCCATCAGCCTTAATAGAGTTTATGCCTTTATCACAACTCTCTTGTCTCAAAAATAATAAAAGCACACCTAATGTGCCTACTTGTCAGCTACTATAAGGTGCTGTATTAATCAGAAATGGAATTTAAAAAAGATAACTCATGAATTCCAAACTGTCACCACAGCACTTCCTTTAGTGGAAAAATGAAAGTTTAGGGGAGCCAGATAGATATTTTGCCTGAATCAGTCTGACTAAAGTTCTGAAGAAGAGACTTTTTTTTTTTTAAAAAAGGTGATTGTCAGCAGAATCAGAGGAAAGGAACACGGGTTAGGTGGAATATGGGACAGTCAAAAGAATGAGGGATAAACGATACCCCTACCCCCAGCAACCTTGAAAAAGAAAACCTTCACCAAAGATGAAATTATATCTCTATTCTGAACCACCAGCATCACTAAATGACCACAGTGACCAAATATTGCTGAACATAGACATCCAGCTTTCTCTGGACATGTATGTGTAATTATTTCTCCAGATACGCATGTGTAAAAATAAATTTGAAAAAGTATATAATGTACATATTTCTATCTTTCTGGTTTCACCTGTGTCCACTGGGCAAGGTTAAGCCCACCTGTATGTTCTGTTCTGTCAAATGCTTCTGTGTGTGTGTGTGTATGGGGAAATAGAAGTGAGAGATGCTGTGTGTTAAAACCAGATAAGCTGTGTTTTGGCATCATTTTAGGATTTTGAAGAGCTGTAATTGGTCACTAACAACCTGGGGTACTAGTTTTTCTCTTTGTTTTCCTATGGGAGAAGGGAACCAGAGCCCCAGAGTAGCATAAAAGGAGGGAAAGGAAAGGGAAACACAGATTTTTACTTTTCAGAATTGTACTTAATGTGCATTTATAGAAACCGACCCACTTGAAAATGAACAGACCTCTCCATGTTAATCAATGCTGCTCAGTGCTGTAGGAAAAAAATCTAAATCAGCTGACATTTGAACATGTCTTTTAGGCAGAAATTTACCTACATTAGTGAAAAACATGAGTGGCCTCCTATAACCCACAAGAAAGTGATTTTGAGACAGATTTTGGGAAACCACTTGTGTAAATTAGGAAGACGGAACACCTGCTTGACAGGTGCTATAACTTTTCTCGTTTATTTGTTATTGCTTGACTCATATCACACAGACTTTTCAACTGTTTATCCCTTGTTCCCCAGATGCATCTGTCAGGGTCCTGGCAGGAGGCAGAAGCACACTCAGGTGGAATTTGGGAGAGAATTGGACAAAGGGACTATTTACAGAGGGAAGGGCAGGTTAAGTCACTCTGGGACTAGCTGCAGTGGGAAGTGTCTGCTGCCCCTGAGGTCCCCTGGGAGCTGGCGTGGTGAGGGAGGGGCTCCCCACCGCGGGCTGAGGCTGTGGATGGATGCAGCCATTATCACAACCGTGCAGAACACAGAGGACAGGGAAATAAATTACCTCACATCCATTAGTGCTCTATCTCCCTCTAGTACCTCCCGTTAGTACTGCCACGAACCCACCTGGAACCCAGAGGGCAAGGGGACCCAAGGGCTATGGTTCATGGCTGCTAGTTACTTGGGACACAGCACAGGCACAGGAGGAAGGCGAGGGTACCCAGGGGTGGCAAAAAGAGGGAAGTGTGCCAGTGAGTATCAGTGTGTTTGATCTTCCAGGTGAAAGAAAAATTTGACGCTGCAGATTCCCTCTGGATAGGACCATTCGGGAGAGAAGGAGAAAGTGGATGAGAAACTTTGTGGTTGTTTTTTTCTTCTCTCATAAAAACAACGAAATGGCCCAGACCTGGACTATTCGAGGAATGAGAGAAGACAGAGAAGATTGCACACTCTCGACTGGTCCCCAGAGGCAGCAGGCAGCCCAGATTTGAAGCAATTGCCCCATGTTCGGGATGATTTCTGCCTTTTCCTGCCAAAGCGTTGCTTCATTTTGCAAGGAAGTCAGGTAAAGTTTCATTTAAGAAGCCTGGGTTCTCTGAGAAATTGTCTTGGCCATGGAAGTGCTGATTTAGCACATCAGATCTTCCATTCCTGAGGACAAGCCTTGGGGCATCCTCTTCCTGGGTTGCTCCTGGCAGAGCCTCCTGAGCACAGAGTACAATCGTAGTGTGCTGATCAGAAATCATACTGCCTAGAGAACAGACAGGGATTATCTTGCCACCAGGTTCGCTATATGGATGAAATTAGAGTTCTTTCAGGTGGGTGAGACTTGATGGAAGGTGAAAAGTGTTCTCCTTCAGAGGCCCTATTTCTATCTTGTCTTTGTTGTTTACTTGTTCATTCATTCAAGTATTCATTGAGTGCAGTGGGTCAGGCAGGGCCACTCTATCTCTCGATTCTAGCATGTTCTGCAATGCCATAGCCCGGTTCCCCAGGGGTATAAAGATGAGTAAAATACAGAACATACAATACACAGTGTACAAATTTAGGAACATAGAATGAGTGGGAGAAACATGATAAATCACAATGCAACACTGGGAGTGCTGCGAAAGATACAAAGCAAGTGTTGGAGACACAGAACAGAGCCGGTAACTCTGCCTGGGGCAGCGTAATGACACCAGAAAGTCCCACATCATCTATCACTTGTGTGAAGTTATCAAACACCCATCTAAAAACATCAATATTTCTTGGGAGATGGGTGATGTTAACTTTACCCATGAACAACTTTAAGGTCAATTTTATGGAAAATAATCAACTTCCTTCTTCCTATGTATGCTTCTCTTCAGCATTTAAGGATGCGCGAGCCTCATGCATGCTAAAGAATTCTCCCTGGAGACTGATTCCCCCACCACTCCATGTCTCCCCTTTCCCTGTGTAATAAACCTTCTCATAAGAACTGCCTTCTTTCTTGCCTTCATCATTTTCTTAACTCCCGTTGACTTCTTATCTCCCACCTCCCTCCATCCCGGCTTCCACTCTGGTCAAGCAATCAAAAAGATCCTGAGACTAAGACAATGTCCGCCATGTTGCTTGGGCCAGTTGGCAACCTTTCAATCTTCAGTTTACCTGACCTCTCGGCAGCATTTGATGCCATGAACACCAGCTCCACTTGCTAACTTGGCATTTGTGAAACATTCTCCTGGTTTTTCTCCTTCTTTGGCTACTCCTTCCTAGTACTGTTTATTGGATCACCCTCCTCTCTATGATCTTTAAGTGGTGCCATTCTTAAAGTCTTTTCTTAAGCCCCTTTCTCTTGTCCTTCTGTCCTCCCTCCCAAAGGGAACTCATCTGCACTCATGGCTGCAATGATCTTCTGTAATAATAACATTCAGATGCTTATCTTAGCTCAATCCTCTCTCCTGAGTCTCTGATCCTCACATTTTGACATTTCCATTGGGATGTCTAAAAGGTATCTCAAATTCAATTTACTTAAAACCAAGCTCATGGTGTCCTGTGTCATAAATGGCCTTTCTATAGTGTCTATGCTGGCAAATAACTCTACTGTCTATCCAGAAATGTGGCATCATTCTTAATATCTTCTTTCCAGTCTCCCCAGATGCCAAGTCCTGTGGATTTTACTCGAATATCTCTCTAGTCTGATCACATCTCTCCTTCTCCAACGCAACCTCCGAACTCTAAGCTACCATCACTTCTGCCGTGAACCACAACGATGGACATATACTAACTCATTTGCATCTGTTCACGCTTACCTCTTCTCCAACTCATTCTCCCCAGGGCAGCCACAGCCCTCTTTTCAAAATACAGCATGACCAGTTCATTCCTCTGCTTAAAATCAGTCGCCACCTGCCTGCCTCCCTAAGCAAAATCCTTAACAAGGCCTAAGGCCCAGATGACCCAGCTCCACCCTCCACATCTCAGCCCAGCGCTTTGCATGCCTCCCCTTGCTCTGACACACCGGCTTTCTATGGTTTCCAGTTTCGTGCATCTGTTTCAGGACCTGTGGAGCGCTAATCCTTCTCCCTAGAATTCTCCCTCCCCTCTTTTCACCAAATGAACTTCACTGATTTTAGATCTCATCTTAAAAGCTACCTTGTCAGAGAGTCTTTATTGAATTCAGACTAGATAAGACCCCTCAGTGATTCGCAGACATAACCACCTATGCTTTTCTTTCCTAGTGATTGTCAGTTTGAGATTATATGTTTGCATGATTATTTGATTAACATGTCTTCCCCTCTATACCGTAATACTTATAATATCTGAGGCCATTCTGTTTTCCTTGCTGTAGGACTCCTAGTGCTTAGTGTAGAATCAAGCACACTGTAGGCACTCAATAAATATGTTTAGGAGATTTTGTGACCTGGAAGGGTGCAGGGGGAAGGTGGATGAGGGTTGGTGGGTTATGACATTTGGAATGACTTGGGAAAGATGTAGACAGGTGGGTGGGCCATGACAGTGAGGACCCCTGGGCAGGAGAGAACTGAAAGGGCCTGTCAGGGACAGAGGGCGTGTCCACAGTCACCCTCTGTGCCTCTGTAAGGCTGCGCCACGTGGGGGCAAGCCCACTAAACTGTGTGAGGAGACCTGCTTTTGAGGCCTGGATTTGATGCTAACTAGCTGTCTAGTTTTCCTGCTCATTCTTAATTTCATCTGTAAAATAACAGGGTTGGATTATTATAGCAGTTAGCATTCTTAGTTGCAAAGAACAAATATTGCCTCTGGGCAATTTAAACAGAAAATGGGCTGTTTGAACGGATTTTGGCCAGCTCACACGACTCCTGGGAAGTCTGCAGAACAGATGGACAGAACTGATACTAACAGTGAAGACTGCATGGGCAAAACCAAGGCCAGAGTCTCAGAGAGGGGCCGGACTCCCTTGAAGCCACCACAGCTACCATGTCATTGAATGCTGAGCGTCACAGCTTGTGCTCCTGCCAGGATGGGCACGGGACAGCCCTGTTGGCACCGTTGGCTGTGCTGCCCTTGGGAACTGGATGTTGCTGCTTTTGCTGTTCCCCTTGGAAAGAATTTTCCACTCTCCCTCCTTTGCGTCATTAACTTCTGACTCAAAAACCTGAGAAGGTGCATCTGACCTCCGGGGCTCAGTCTTATGTGAGAGCCCTAGCTGGGGTGGCAGGGGTCGGGGTAGGGGTGGGGAACGATTATGGCAGACTGGGAAAACAGCTTCCTAGAGAGGGAGACAGGCTCTGTTGACCATCAACCCTTTTAAAATGGAGAGTTCCCCATGGGAGGAATCAGAGGGTTCCGATCCTGGGCGGCCAGTCAGCCTGGAAGGTCCAGTGCCAGGCAGTCTCGAAGGTCACTCCAATGCTAACGATCCACGTGACCACCAGCCAAATGAGACTGGACCCGGTTGTCACCTCGTCTCCCTTTCCAGGACCTCAGCAACTTATAAAAGCGACAACATCCTCGCTTTGCCACAGAGAACTTTGTTCAGTGTGACAGGGCCTGACTTCTGGGTGCTTTGGACACTCTGCGTGTCCTTGCATCACGTGTTTATTTGAGTTGCTGAAGCCAGCCTGTGTTTCCTGGCTCCACAGCCCTAAAAATAGGGCATTATTGAGTAGCCTAATAACCTGGTCAGAGCTCTCGGGGCACAGCAGGGTTTGTATTTTTAGCTGATGCTCTTTCTATTGGAAGATCTATTTTTAAACTCGCCAAATGTCAATTCTCTCTCAACTGTCGATTCCCATTCTCTAAGCCGTGCTGATTTGTTTGTTTGGTTTTTCCTGGCAGAATATACCCTGCAATATAAAAGGCACATTTCAGTCATTAATGGTTCTTTTTTAGACAGAAGTAACATTTATTTTCTTGCCCATACTCTACAATGTCTTTTTTTTTTTTTTTTTTTTTT
This sequence comes from Camelus dromedarius, assembly GCF_036321535.1. Taxonomy (NCBI): domain Eukaryota; kingdom Metazoa; phylum Chordata; class Mammalia; order Artiodactyla; family Camelidae; genus Camelus; species Camelus dromedarius. The sequence goes on along the minus strand of NC_087449.1, from coordinate 31,212,775 downwards.
AACTTGACTGAGAACTAGGAGAATCAATGAAAAAGGAATTCTGGGAGGAAAGGATCCAGGATCTTGGAGCTGATTTATGCACCTTCTTTTAATGCAGTTTCCACCCTATCTGCTTCCTTAAGCAAGTAGCTTGCATTTAAAGTAGCCAAGCTGTGGGAGTGAAGCAAGCTTTATAAAATCATTCAGTGTGAATAGCTGATTCCGGCTTAATTTGTTACTACTCCAAGGTAACACAGAGGTGAGAATGTAAAGTAAGGTGACTGATGTTTTAAAAAACCACCAGAGATCTTACACATCCAAATGAACGTGAAAGTCCTCAAAGAGCCCCCTTTGGGAGGCATTGTACTTGGTCTGACAATATCTTTCGGCTCAGAGCATTTTTGGAATAGCCTTTTCAGAACTATCTTCCCAGCTGTGAGTCAGGCTCTGGAAAGTCCTCAGTGACAGCAGCCTTTGTGCTTGGGGAGCATGGGACATTCACTCAGGTGAAGATGCTGTCCCCTTCTTGTGATGGGTAGAGGTGGGGAGACATAAGTGTGGTCTTAGTGGAGCAGGTGTAAACCTTGGCATGAGATGATTTGAGTTCAGATCCTCTCTCTTCCACTTACAAGCTTGGTCAAGTCGCTCAGCATCTCAGAGCATCAAATTCCTTGTAAATCGAAAGAGATCTCACCTTCCTTGTGGTGTCGTTGTGAAGATTAAAGGTATTAATGTGTGCAGAATTCTGGCACCTGGTAAAAATTCAGAAAATGTGAACACCTTTCTCTTCTTTACAATTCTTCTAACATACTTTGCCTCCAGCCAAAAGAAGCTGCTTTGTTCTTCCATTTTTGAAGCCCTCTGTGTCCTTACTAATGTTCTTTCTCATCGCATCTCCCATCTTTGTTCCCCACTTCTTCCGTCTCTGTGTGTCCAAATTCTATTTCTCCTTTAAGTTCTGGCTCAAATAAAAATAATACCAATGAATGGAGTGGTTAAGCAATTTGCTCAGGTCTCACAGCTCTTATGTAAGTGGTAGAGCCAGACTTTGGGTCAAACATGAGTCAATACTCTACAATGTCTACGCTACCCGAGGCTATGTTATACCTGCATGTATAAATGCCTCTTCCACCTTCCTCATGAATTTTTCTACATCACTTAGTTAGAAACACCCTCTTCTGCCATTGAACCACACCTGCTCCATTTACAAAGCTTTCCTTAGGAAACATTATCTTTCCACATGATATTACGATCATTCTGGTTACTAGCCTTACTGCCCTGCGAAACTGAGTGCCTAGTAAGGGTTATTTTTTCATAGTACTCTTCTTAGTATCTTGCATAATTTGTTGTAGGCGCTCAAGAATATTTGTTGAGTGAACCATTTAAAAAATGAAAATCTGATCACCCCTCTCCTCTGCTTAAAATGTTCCATTTAGGATGAAGATGAAAGTCTTCAACACAGCCAGAAGTTCCTGAGAGCTGAGTCCCCCACCTCAGAGCCTCACCTGGAACCGCCCTTGCCCTGACTCTCTGCTCTCCAGCTCATAGTGGCTTTCTGTTCTACTTTTCTACTCACCTTTCTCCTTTGGGAACTTTTCACTTGCTTTTCTCTTACCTGGAAGGTGGGCTCTCTTTCCCAAGCTTGACTTTGGCTCAGTCATGACTATTCTGATGACCTACCCTTGTTACCTTGCCTCAGGGTACGAGGGGGAAGCACCCCTCTGGCCTGCCTGGAAACGGATGTGTTACATCCTGGCCAGGCCTGCCTGGCCCCCGCGAGAGGGGGCCCATCTGATGGCCCTGGCTCTGCCCTCCCTCTCCTGCGGGGGAGTGCCAGGCTGGGTGACACTGCAGGGGCTTCCGGGGCAGCAAGGCTGCGTGTCCAGTCCAGCTTGCCTTGTCACGGAGGAAGCAAGTTCTGAGATTGACCTTGGCGGGGGCATTTTCTGAAGGCAACTGTACCCTTCATCTACCTTTGGTTCACACATTCCGACTGCCAGCGGGCCTGGCTCAAAGCCATTTTGGCAAAGAGGAGAATTTATAGCCTGATTAGTTTAATTTTGTTTTCTTCCCAAATTCCTATCCTCAGGCAGAAATAATCTCCAAACAGCTTTTATAGCAGGGGGATAAAATGGGGGAAGCGTGCAGGGGGAAGAGATCACAGCAAGGACACCGAAGTTGGAAATAGGTTAGCTCCTCATTTAATAATAATACATTATTTTTATAATAATAGGTAACACTTACTAAATACCTACTAAGTCCTGGGTACTGCACTAGGGATTTGTACATATATTAGCTCATTTAATTTTTTGAACTCTAGCCCTTTAAGTTGGGTTCTGTTATGATTTCTACTTTATAGATTAGGAAAGTTGAGGATGAAAGAGGTTAAGAAATTTGCCCAAAGTTAGTAAGTAGCAGAGGTGGGCTTAAAGCCGAAGGTAGGGAAGCTGAAATCGTTGCCTTGAGGATGAGAATATCAAATTACATTATGGTTTCCAGTGCAGGGGTCCAGCAAAGACTGATCATCAAAACAGTGGATTCTAGAGAGATCCAAGCATGACTTAGGATATTCCCCAGGTGCCCACACGCCAGTGATTACTTTCCAGATACTTATCCAGTTCACGGGGAAGCAGCCTGGTGTAAGAGAGAACATGAGCTTTGGAATCATGTAGACCTGGGTTTGAAACTGAACACAGCCTCTTCTATCTGTACCATGTCACATACAATATATAACTTCATTGTGACTCAGTTTTCTCACCTTTAAAATGGTCATTGTGATTCATAACTCATAGGGCTGTGAAGATTAAGTTGGAAAACCTAATACAGCTTTTTGCACCGTGCCTGGCAGGTTAATAGTGACCAATAAATGGTAGCTATTAGCATGAAACTGATGCGAAGGGAAGCCAGAGATGCTTATTATTAATCCCCCCTTCCATATTTCATTATTAGCTGATAAATTCCACTGTTGACATTTGAATTAAGGTGTACTCTCTCTGAGAGGCCTGATTAAAAACAAAATACCTTACAGGGAAAACACATTAAACTATGAGCAGTCTCAGTTATTAAGTCTTGATTAATAATTAAGCTACTTATTGTGTAAGCTGGAACATAAGACAGTAGCTTGCAGAAAAAAAGCCTTAAATTAGTAATACAACAGCTGCATCCAGATACTAACTGCTATATATAAAATTGATAAACAACAAGTTTCTACTGTATAGCACAGAGAACTATATTCAATATCTTGTAGTAACCTAGAATGAAAAAGAATATGAAAATGAATATATGTATGTTCATGTATGACTGAACGATTATGCTGTACACCAGAAATTGACACATTATAAAATGATTATACTTCAAAAAAAGTCGAAGACAACAGCTGTATCCATTTAATTAGGGTATATTATATGTTTGATATATATTATATAATCTTTATGACTACCGTGTGGGGATGGTTCTATTATCATTTGATTTATGAGGTTTAGGAAGAGATTAAGCAACATGTCTGAAGCCACCTGAGACCAAATGATGGGAAAAGGATTCAAGTAGAAGCCTAACTCCAATAGCCATACTTTCCCCGTGATGCCTCGCTCCTCTTGGGCCTGGTAGTCCCACTTCTGGGAAAATGTCCTAAGTAAATAATTTAAAAAGAAAAGGTCAGTTGTTAAAACACAAACAAAAAATTATTTATAGCTCATATTCACATGGCCCTATGACCCCAGGTTGGAAAGTGAAGAGAGGCAAGCTGTCACACTTTAACATAATGTAGGAAATTTCAGAAGACCAATACATGAATCATGTCAACGGAGAACATCTGAAACTATATTTAGTAAAAAGGACAGAATGCAAAATAGTAGCATAAACAGTACATACGCACTTCTGAAAACTAGAGAAAATTGGTATCTGTATACCAATAAGGATGAGAAATATTTAGTTTTACAAATGATTAGTGTATGAAACCTCTTTTGTTGTATTTTGGGGCATAGCTGTTGTAATGTAGTGTTCATTTTAACAGAAAGAAAGAAAGCATATTGAACCAAGTTCTTAAAAAGGAGATAGACTCTTTAAAACTATCTAGATTTAAGTTGTAAAACTGGCTTCTTGAAAACACTGAAACAAAAGGTAATCACTATCTTGAGAGGGATTTGTGTATTACAGTGTTTCTTCACCTGGAATTTTAGGACTCTGAGGGACAGTGATCGAGGGACCCCAAATCTGTACTGTATTTCACAAAACATGATGGAAATTGTGTATATTAAAAGCACGTTTAATCACCTCAGCTATAGTTCAGGGTATAAGAGTTTTGCTGTTATCAGATCACCTGAATTTGAATCCCAGCTTTATTCCCTACTTGCTGAATGATGCTGGTCAAGCTAATCTCTTCTGTTTCCTTGTTTGTAAAATGAAGTTAATAATAAAACCCACCTCAGTGGGTTACTGCCCACATATGGTAAGTTATCTGTTAAACATTAGCTATTATTAAACTCTAAAGCTTCTTGCTTTGATCTGGAGTTATATCAGTTCAGCACTAATTTTATTATCTCAAATCAGAAATCTCCATTGACAATTGTACAAGCTTTTGATTGCCCAAATATGGGAAAATGAATGAACTGTGAGTAAATGCAATTTGGTCAATAATATCTTTCAAAATATGGGTGAGAGGAGGCAGGCAGGGAGAAGTGCTAGGGATCGTTGGTGATAAAATATGCGGATGAGTACACTAGATGGTGGCATTTGATAAGGACAAGGGGGATGCGATGCCTGAGCAAAGCATGGAGGTGGGGAGGTGGGAAGCCGGCAGCCACGCTGTCAGAGGGAGACAGTCAAGCTTTGTTGAGGCCGGACCCGCCCTGAAGACAGATCACTGTCCTCCTCTGCTCCCCGTGCAGTGGTTGGATTGTGACACCTGAACCCAAACCAGGACCTGTAGAGGTGAAAATGTGTTTCTAAAGGGGGTTGTGCAACCTGGGTACCAGAGGGGCCTCCCCATGCCTGGGAAGTCTGCGTAAACTTGACCTGAACCTGAATTCCACGGCCACGGCCTGTGACATCATCACAAGGCCTCCGCATGGTTTCTCTCTGGCTCTGACCTCTTCCTCTACTTGCTGCTTTGTGCTGCTCCAAGTCAAAGGAGAGGCAAGTCCGGCCCTTCCTCCAAGTTCCACAAACAGCGCACAGGCGCTGATTCTTTAATGAACTTAGTAAAATGCTAATGGACGGGGGCAGGTATCCCAGGTCCAGGCTGCATCCCACACACATGGCCTCTGCCTCCTTCCAGTTTCATCTCCTCCACCTTTCTGGTCTCTTTCCCTCTCCTCCCCCTTCTCATGTGAGAGAGATAAACCTACTCCAGCCCAAGCACTTATGGTATTTTGCCAACAAAGATAGTTTGCTGGAATTCTGATCAAAATATTTTCTCACTCATATTACAGTTGTATTAGGCCAATGTAACTTTTATGACTATCATTTAAGGCAAAAGAAGTGCTTATAAATAATATTTAATTATAAAAGCTATTAAAATGCTTACAAATGGTGGTCTGTCAGTGGAGTTTTGACACATCAGATCCCCAGTGGTGGCAAAGAGTTGGGACTCACAATAAGGGAATGGGGAGCTGTAGGGCCCATCCTCAAGACCAGAGAAAGAGCCTGGAGTCAGCAACAGAGACAACAGTTATTTGATAGATGGGGAATCTTACACATCTGAAGCAAGAGGGTCCTAGAGCGATACCCCACTGTGGATGGCAGACGACAGGCAGGACATGGCAGCGGTCTTCACTACCAAGGGAAGAGGGAGGTAACCAGTTATAGGGGGAATTGATGTTTCATTGGTTACCAGGGAAACCAGCGGAGGGGCATGCCCTTCCCTGCCCCTTTGATAAGCTATCAGAGCAGAGATGTTCTGAGCTAAAGATTAGAACAATCACTAGCAGAGGCCAGGGGCAAGTATGTAGGCATTTACTGCTGAGGCTCTAGGATTCAGAAGGAAGGTGGGTCCTATGGGTAGGTGTGGGTGAGCAGGGACTGGTGGAGCAGAGGATGTACAGAGAGCAAGAGAACAGCCATCTTGGGTGGTCTGCCCATACAGGAGCCATGGAGTCATTGAAGAATCCTAGTAGGAGATTTATGCCATTCAACTGATGTCTTTTAGGAAGGTCACTCTAGTAGCCTGAGGGGAAAGGACAGGAGGGAGGCAAAAGTAGATGCAAAGAAACCAGGGGCAGCAGACAAGAAGCTCTGGGATAAGACATTGCTGGTGGCAGTGGAATGGAGGGGTGGGTTTGGGAGCTTTAGAAACTAGTGGCCAGTGGATGTGGGAAGTGGGGGAGAAGATCATGAATTAGGGTGTTCAGCTTGTCTTAGTTTGCCTGGAACTTTACCAGTTTTAAAACTGAAAGTCTTGTGTTTTGTGAACCCCCTCAGTCCTGAGGAAATTAAGCCGGCTGGTCATCTTCTAGGCTTTTTGGGAGAGTGGAAGTTTGACAGCAGAAGATGAGAGGAAGGACATAGAAGGAGGTAGTTACTTGGTGATGAAGTGAGAGGGGAAGTAGTGGAGGTGGTGCCTGGTGATAACAGAATCTTGAAATAATCCTGTGTTTGAGATGCCTGTGGGATATTTAAATCAACGTTAACAGCCTGGTGGTCAGATAAGAAGTCAAGGCAGATAAAGGCTTGATAACAACCAATCAGCAGTCACAATAACCACAATCTAACAAAAAAACTACTCCAAGTACTTTGTGGTTTTGGCTTCATTTGATCTTCACAATAACCCCATGAGGTGGGGATTATTATTACCATTTTCCAGTTGAGGAAACTGAGGCGCAGAAAGGATAAGGAACTTGTTCAAGGGCAAAGTCAAAAAGCTAGTAAGTGGAGGTGCTGGACAAACATTTCTGGCCCAAGACGTTCTTTGAGACACGTGTTACAGGAGCAAAGCATCAGGAACACCCTAATGAGGAGGCAAATAGGTAAATTAGGATTCATTCATAAAGGAATGAGTGTGCTCAGTTTGTCCCCTGCCCCCACTCCCAGAAAACGAATGCCACCCTCCCCTCTTTCTCTACCCCCTGCAGGGCACTGGCTCTGCTGGTCTTGTTCTTTTAGACCTCTGTGATGTCAGAAGGACAAGCAGGTGAGAGCCAAGGTGAGAGGGAGTGTTGAAGACATTGGTATGGGAGCAGCTGTGACACATCAGGGACATGGAAGAGAGAAAAATGAAACTTTTTAAAGACGTATTCCTGTTGCATGAATCCCCTTCATGGTATTCAAAAATACAAAGGGCTTGAGCTTTTTAGAAATCACTTACTGGGGGCTGAGCTCAATTTCTGTGACAGTGACTGCGCTTTTCATCAAGGCTGGGGTAATGGCTTTACTGGTATTGCCACAGTATTGTCACAACATCGGGGGTGACAGAAATGAGGCAGAAGGGCCTAGAAACCGCCCAAATAGGAAGGGCATTGGGAATAACCAGATACTGAGAGTTTATGTTTCTGAGTCCAAACTCGTTCTGCTCACTGCATGACAGGCCAATACATCAAGAGACGAGGTGTTGGGGCAAGGAATAACGGCTTGATTCAGAAAGCCATCAGAACAAGAAGATGGTGGACTTGGTGGACTAATGTCCTAGAGAACCATCTTCTTGAGTTTGAATTCAGGCTCCTTTCATACTAAAAGGGGAAGGGGTAAAATCCTGGTTCTGGCCAGACTCTGGAAGGGATGTGTTAATTTCTTCCTTCCCACAGCCATTCACAGGCGAGCCTGGTCAGGATGTTTCCTGTGAGTTAAATAAAGATATTTTAGCTTAACTAAGCTCATTACCTGGGAGACAGGATTCCCAGAGATGGGCCATTATGTATAATGTAAGCTTATAGACAACGTCCCTTTAATGGCTAACAAGCAATAGAATACAAAGTTTAAAGAAACAGATTTAATACAGAGTCAGATTTGTTCTTCCCTATTAGATTTACCATGTGCAGGTGCTGGAAATCCATTCAAACGGGATAAACCACAGCCCCGGGCTGCCTGGAGCTCCCAGCTTCCTGGAGGAGAAGGACACAGAAATAAATGTTACTATAATGCAGTAAGTGGATAGGTGGTGGTCCATACAGCGGGATGCTCAGGCCAGGATGAACTCCACTGAGCTTGGCAGTGGAGGGACTTAGTGACTGTCAAACAAGCCTTCCTGGTCCGAGTCTGAACCAAATCTTGAGCGAAGAGAGAAGGCAGGATAGGGAAGGTGTTCCAGAAGGAGGGACCTGTGTGGGCAAAGACACAAGGCAAGAAATAGCCTAGTGAGCACAGGGAACTAACTACAAGCCAGTCAACGTGACCGGAAGAGCAAGTCTGAAGTGGGAGCAGGAGCTGATGGAGAGGAGACAGGGCCTAGGGCAGGTCTGCTCTGACCTGATCAGGCATCTTGGCCACTGACTCTTGAGTGAAGGGTTTGGAATTAGGGATACGTTTTGCTGGTTGGTTTGGTTTGGGGGATGGAAGGAATTTGAGCACATTTATAGGATTGTTTAAGGTAGAGGTGAGACAGCAAGGTTGAATACTGGGGAGAAGACAGTATACTCCTAGGGAGCAGGAGCTGAGGGGGTAACAGGGAAAAGGGCCAAGGAAAGATGAAGTATCTGAGCGTAGATGTAGATTTTTCTTGCAGCAGGAGGGAAAGTTTAGGCGGTGCATACATTGTCACCTCTGTTTTCTCAAGTAGTTTTCAGTGTGTGTGTGTGTGTGTGTGTGTGTGTGTGTGTTGGGGGTGGGCAGTGATGGGAATGAGGGGGAGGTCCAACTACAAATTAGCCAAAGGCTGTCAAAGTCTGGGTCAGCTGAGTGGTGGGTGGGGGAGGCGTGGCCAGTCAGCCTGTGCCACTGTCCCCAGCAGCACTTGGGGAGCGAGGTGCAGGAAGCAGGAAGACCAATTGAGGCAGGTGAGGCAGGAGTGCAAGGTTGGTGAGAAAGAGGAGGAGAGTCTCTTTCAGGCCAGATAACCACGAGCTGAGCTTGGGCAGCAAGGAAGAAAGGGAAAGGGGGTCGCTAGATTAGGAGATCATGGGGGACTCAAAGGCGAAGAAATTATGGTTAGTCCCATATTTCCCCTGTGCCAGAGTGGCTTGCAGTGGCAGTATTCTCATGCTGCCTGGCTTTGAATAAGTAAGTTCACCTTTCTGGGCCTCAGTTTCCCACGTGTATGATTACATAATCATCATGTGTTCTCCAGCTCTAACTGTACGATTGTGCAAACTGCCATATCCCAGCCTCTTGGGCCCCGGGGTGAGGCACTTTCTTTACCTTCTCTACTGGAGCTGCTGAGCCAGTGTGCACCATTTGCTGCTCAGAAGGAACTGACCCTGGGGATGTGAATGAGATGTGAGATTTCAGTTCATCAGGGCCAGGTGCCAAGCAATTGTTCCAGCTGCCACTGGCCCAAAGTTCGCATTCAGGTCACTTTGCCCCAAGGGTCTCAATAAATATTAACTAACCTACTGGATGACCTTGGACAAGCTACTGAAATAATTCATCACTTGCTTTACTCAACCATCAAGGAGAAGCAAGTAGTTACATGCTCAGGGTGGCCACAGAAGAGTGTGACTCAGACTGGTTGTGGGAACAAAGGTACAAACAGATATATTTATTCCTGGAAAGGCTGCTGCCTTGGGTCTGGTTCTCAAGAAGCACAGCCTGAGACAGGGATTCTCATTCAAGAGATTTATTAGGAGAAGGGAGTGATGGAATTGGCACAGGACAGAGGAGAAAAGCTAAGCAAAAGTGTGATCTCCTCCAGACTCTGGCTTCAGTCAGCACTCATGGGGAAGTTCTAGAGCACAAATTGTGCTGCAGGGTTAGTCTCATCTCACAGTAAGGGAGTGGGCCTTTTGCACCCAAATGTTATTGCCTGAGGTCCTGGACAGGTGAGGGGGGCGGGGGGAGTAGGGTAGCCTCTCTGGTGAGAGTGCTCTTGTTTGTTCCAGAGCAGTTCTGTTCAGAAGAGGGCAACAGAATTTTGTCAGCAATGCTCACATCCACTGGGTAGGAAATGGGCACCAATGGGATCCACTATAGCTACCCTAGAAATAATAAGCAGAGATATATCTTCAGGTGGGTGAAGGATGAAAAATGATGTGTTGGTAGTTAAAAAACAAACAAACACAAAGGAAATGTTAGACATATCATCCAGGCAGATTTTAAAGATTTGAAGATCACATACATCAACTCAAACATTCCTCACACTCCGGTGACAAAGCAGTAGAACTACCCTTATCCCTTCCACACACATATTTCTTAAACTTCACACTACCAGCAAAGAATTAATATCCTTAATATATAAATAACTCTTACAAATCAATAAAAATGAAGACCCTTATAATTATATAGGAGGAGGGTATTAACAATTTACTGAGGGGGAGATATAAATAGCTAGCAGACATTTAAAAAAATCACTCACATCTGCTGATAATCAAAGGAATAAAAAGGAAAGGATTCTGCAAATTTTAATCCATCAAATTACAAAAGTTTAAAAATGAGAGCACACAAAACTAGCAAAGAAAGGAGAGGTGGGTGTTCTCTATCAGCTGGCAGGAATTTAGATTCATTTAGCTCTTCTTAGAAAATAATTTTATAGTATGTTTCCTGAGACTTAAAAATGTTTAAACTCTTTGGTTTGTACTTCTACTGCTAAGAATCATCCTAAGGAAATAGTCCGAATGTACCACTGCTATCATATGATGGAATACAGAAATTGCTGTGTGCTAGGTATTGTGTTGAGTGCATTAATATGCATTATTTTATTTAATCTATACAATTGACTTATTAGATGGCTACTTTCACGAAGTCTCTTCTTACAAGAGAGAAAACTGAGGCTTAAGGAAGTGAAGTCAAGGTTACTTACAGTGAAGAAGCGGGGAAGTTGGGATTATCTGACTGTCGTGTATCGGTCGTAATAACTTTACTTACTCTAAGGACTCACTAAATAGATGGGTCCAAGAAGTGGGTGAAGAGCTAGGCTTTCAGCAAAATGATTAAATCAGGCCTGGAATTAATTAAAGAAACCTCAGCTAAAATTGGAGTCAGGACAGGCCTGTAGGGCATGCTCTCATGCCCCTGCCATGCATGTCAGTTACTCTAACAGGAAGACACTTAAGCCTGCATCTCTCACAGGAAGGTGTTGCCTACTTTACTATCCAGCAGGAAGAAGAAAACTCTGCCTGAGGACAGCCCAGCCACTCAGAGACCGTAGCAGCTCAACCAATGAGAAGCCTCCATACTTTGGCCTCCCAGGTTCCAATGGATTCTTTATTACAGCCCATCCAACCCCCCAGCTCCCCAGCCTTTCCCTACAAAAGTAAGTTCCCTGTCTTTGTTCTCTGGATTTGCCTATGGTCCCTCATAGCTTTCGTATCGGGAACTGCAATTCCTCTGGCTCTTCCCAAGTGACTTCACTTTTGCTAGTAATATAACTGGCTATCATATTGTTAAAGTTGGCAGGGGCACAGTGTTCTTGCTCCATGGATCAGAGAGCCTCAGCAGCGCTTGGATTTCTAATTAAGTCATGCAGATTTAATTAGGGTTCCTGGGGCTATCACCTAGTCCCTTGGAAAGTTTTGTGATGAGTTTTACATAAGCATATGAAGCAGTCCTAGGCTCCTCTGTGCAAAATGGTGAAGTCAGCTACTGAGTTTGGCACCTTTTGGGGTTGGGATAGCAGTGAGCTGATGGCTTTACAGCAACTGGTTACTGAAGAATCAATTGTCTAAACTTGTTTACTTGCCTATCTGCCCTCTAAAACTGTGAGCTCTGTAATAACAGGGATCATGTTCGTCTCTTCCACTGAAATACTTTTAGAAGGTGAGAATGAATTGTCGGCAGGCATCCAGCAGCGTCTGCCAAGCTCTCATGTACGTACAAGAAGACATGTCACAACAATGGTCTCCGCAGTGGCACTGCTGGTATTTGTAAAAAAATTTGGAAGGACATCTGGGTTGTTTCTAGCTTTTGACTATTTCAAATAAAACTGCTGTAAACATTTATGTGCAGGTTTCTACATACACATAAGTTTTTATCTTTTTCTGGAATAAATGCCCAGGAATGCTGTTGCTGATCTGCATGGTAGTTGCCTATTTAATTTTGTAAGAAATGGCTGGAGTTGTGTACGATTTTACATCTGATCAACAGAGTGTGAGTGATCCAGTTTCTCTGAATCCTTATCAGCATTTGGTGTTGTCACCCTTTTATTTTAGCTATTCGGATAGATTTGTAGCCATACCTCACTGTGGTTTTAATTTGCATCTCCTTAAATGGTTAACAGTGTTAAACATCTTTTCAGAGGCTTCTTCACCATATGTATATCCTCTTCAGTGAAGTGGCTCTACATATCTCTTTGTCACTTTCTAGTTGGATTGCTTGTTTTTTAACTGCTGAATTTTAAACAATGTTTATAGAGTCTACCCTTTGTCAGATAAGTGGTTTGCAAACATTTTCTCCTAGTCTGTAGTTCGTCTTTTCATTCTCTTCTTAGAGTCTTTCCCAGAGCAAAAGTTTTTAATATTGATAAAGAACATTTTATACATTTTTCCTTTTATGGATCTTGAAGATTTTCTCCTCTGTACCCCCCACCCCCACCTGCCAAGTTTTGTAGCTTTACATATTACATTAATGTCTATAATCCATTTTGAGTTAATTTTTTGTATAAGGTGTGAGATTTGGATTGAGGTTCATTTTTCTCCCCTTCTTTGGATGTTCAATTACTCCAGCACCATTTTTGAAAAGGCTTTTTTCCCTCCATTGGATGACTTTTGCATTTGGGTGTACTTGTGTGGGTCTAGTCTGGGTTCTTTATTCTGTTCCTTTGATCCATGTGTCTGTCTCTCTGCCAATACCACGTAGACTTGATCGTAGTGATAGAAAAAGGCTCTAAAGCAGGTAGTCTGACTCCTCCCATATTCTTCTTCTTTTTCAAAAATTATCTTAGCTATTCTAGTTCCTTTGCCTTTTCATATAGCTGTTAGAATAAACTTTTCTTTATCCATAAAAAGTCTTGTTGGAATTTAGATACGAATTACATTAAACCTACAGTTCAAGCTGAAGAACGGACATCTTTACTATGCTGAGTCTTTCAGTCCATGAGTGCTGTATGTCCCTCTTTATTTTCTTTGATTTCTTTCATCATCACTTTATAATTTTCAGCATACAAGTCTTATGCATGTTTTGTTAGATTTAGACCCATCATTTCATTTTTTTTAGTGGTTGTAAGTGTATTTTATTTTTAATTTGTTAGTTATAGAAATAAAATTGATTTTTGTAGGTTTGTCTTATATATTATGACCTTTCTGAACTCACTTATCAGTTCTAGGAGTTTAAAAATGTTTTGTAGATTCCTTGCCCTTTTCTACATAGACAATTATGTCATATATGAATAGGAACAGTTTTACTTTTTTCCATTTCTATCTATTGCATTTTATTTCTTTTTCTTGCCTTGTTGCCCTGGCTAAGACTAACAGCATGACACTGAATGAGTGTCCTTGCCTTCATTCTGATCTTAGGGAGAAAGCATTCACTCTTTTGCCATTAAATATAATGTTAGCTGTAGGTTTTTTGTAGATGCTCTTTATCAAGTTGAGAAATTTCCCTCTGCTCCTAGCTTTCTGAGAGTTTTTATTCATAAATGAGTATTGAAGTTTGCCAAAAGATTTTTTCATCACTTGATCTGATCATGCAATCCTTCTTCTTTAGCCTGTTAAAACAGTAGATTTTTGAATATTGAACCAACCATGCATCCCTGGAATAAATCTTACTTGGTCATGGTATATAATTCTTTTTATATGTTACTAAAGTCTATTTGCTAATATTTTGTTAAGGATTTTTGCATCTGTATTCATGAGGAATATTGGTCTGTGTTTTTTTTTTTTTTTTTGTATTGTCTTTATCAGGTTTTGGTATCAGGGTGATGTTAGCTTTATAAAATGTACTGAGAGATATTCTCTTCTATTTTCTGGAAGAGATTTTGTAGAACTAGTGCTAATTTTTCCTTAAACATTTGGTAGAATTATCCAGTGAAAACATATGGGACTGGATATTTGCTTTTGAAGAGTTTAAATGAATTCAATGTCATTAACAGACAAAATTATGGAGACAGTAAAAAGATCGGTGATTGCCAGGAGTTTGGAGGAGGAAGAGAGGGATGAATAGGTGGCACACAGGAGTTTTAGGGAAGTGAAACTATTCTGTAAGATACTATATTGGTGGATACATGTCATTATTCAGTTGTCAAAATTCATAGAATGTGCAACACAAAAAGTAAACTCTGATGTGAACTATGGAACTTGGGTGGTGATGATGTGTCAGTGCACGTTCATCATCTGTAACAAATGTACCACACAGGTGGGGGGTGTTGACCCAGGGGCTTGGGCTGTGGTTGACTATGGGTGTGTGTGAGGCAGGGGCATATGAGAACTCTACTTTCTGCTCAGTTTTGCTGTGGACTTTAAACTGCTCTGGGGAGGGGTATAGCTCAGTGGTAGAGTGTGTGCCTAGCATGCATAGGTCCTGGGTTCAATCCCCAGTACTTGTATTAAAATAAATAAATAAATAATAAATAAATAAATAAAACCGAAGTACCTCCTCCCCTCAAAATATATAGTGCTATATGTCAATTATATCTTGATAAAACGGGAAGGAAAAAAAATTGCTCTAGAAAATAATCTATTAATTAAAAACAAACAAACAAACAAAAAACTCCCCTGAGTCTCTTGTTGTAAAATGGGTGCCCTTATACCATTGTCCCCATCACTAGTGTTCAGCTCCTGACTCACATTGTGCCTCTGCTGGGCTGCCCACATGTAGACACCTCTGGGCCTTCATTCTGTGAGCTCCCGACCCTGTACCTAAGCCTGAGCCCCCCTGGACTCACTCCGTTTGATCTGCTATCCTGCTACATCCCTCTTTCCTGTGGCTTAGTAGGTCTGGATCCTCAGACCCAGACAGACTGGAGTGGCAGCCTGTCTAAGCCTCCTTCTCATCTGGGTAAAAGGGGTACCACAAGCTCATGACGCCAGTACCCACAGCGCTGCTTGGCACCAGGTGTAACTTCTTCCACTTCCTTCCTCCCCTGCTGATGGCATGGCTGAGGGTGGCCAACTCTGGAAAGGCAGCCCTTTCAGAGTAAGAAATAAAGAGACAGGGTGGGGTGGGGTAGGACGGGAGGTGTGGGGGTGTGGGAGGGTGGGTGTGCGGTGGGGAGGAGGGGAAGAGAGTGGAGAGTAACGACCCTGGGGCTTGCACTCAGCGGCCAGGCCAACCGGCGCCCTTTCCCACGACAGACAATGGACGCACGTCTCAAGATATGTTTGTTTCCTGGGTCCCCTTGAGGTGGGGATGGGAGCAGGGAGCACACGGGGTGACGAGGAAGGATGTTGTTTTTCAACTGACAAGAGTGACTCCGTTTCCGATTCTCACAGGCGACCTGAATGCCCATCACATCGGGCAGGGAGAGCTGCCCAGATCTGACACTAACCCCTTGTGGAAGCGGCTGGCAGGCCCCCGGGGTGAGGGGACGCCTGCGGGCCGGCGGAGGCTGCATGAATTTAGAGCCTGTGAATGAGGCGGGATTGGCAGCCCTTGAGACAAACTCCCTCTTTGTTCCTGAGCTGTACCTCCCAGACAAGGGCAGTGCCAGCTCTCTTCCCTCCATCCTGTCCACATTCTCTGGCCCAACTCAGCTGTGCAGAGAGGCACAGAGGCTCCCATGGTTTAAACCCTAAAAAGAATCAGTTAATTTGTGTCTTGGAGACCCACAAGCAGCCTGCAGCCTGCACGTCTGGGGTCCTAGAGCTGAGAGTTGCCAAGACAGCAGTTTTCAAACATTTTTGACTGTAGCCTCTAGTGAGAAATAAATTTTGCATCATGACTCAGTCACACACACACAGACATTCATGTACACTCTCATGCATAATTTAAACATTTAAAAAAGGAAATAAAATAGACTAGACAGTATCAGAGTGCAGTGAAGATAAAGATTGTTTGGTGAAACCTTTTCTGTGTCATTGAAATGAAAGGTGTATTCATTTCAGCACATTGGGTGTGTGTGTATTGGGTCATGATATAAATTCTATTTCTGACTGTGGATTGTGGTAAAAAAAAGAAAAAAAGATCAAGAAATTCTTCCCAGATCACTGTTTCCCCAACTATATGTTATATCGTCAGCTTGGAGAGCGACAAACGTGTACATATTAAAGGCCCTGAAAATTCCTGCAGTAAAGACATCTGTTGAACTTTGCTAATCAAGTGTGTGGTCCCTTGAATTTCCTCAGTGATTTCAGCTGCTGGGTAAAGGGAGGCGGCTTCAACAAGAACACAGCGACAGGATCTGTTACATTGTTGGTTGCCTTGAGGATTGTGTCTGCAAATTTCCTCATGCTAAAGATGCTTGAAAACTGTAAGTCTAGTCCAACTCTCTCATGTTTTGTTTGGGGAAACTGAAGTCCAAAAAAAGGGAAGTGACTGGCCCAAGGTCACCCAGTGAAGTCATGCTAGGGTTGGGACTCAGTTTTGCTGAGTTCTTAACCATAACCCCTGACTCCACCTCCAGGCGCAGATAGACACCCTGGTGCAGGGGTCCAGGGGGTCTGGGGTAGGGCATCAGACCCTTCTTTGAAAAGGGAGATATTGTATAGTAAATATAAGGAACTTATTTCTTTTTTCTAAGCCTCATAAGGGAGAGTCTATAGTTCCAATCAGGAAGTTACCAGCCATATCATACTGCAACTTAATGAAAACTTTTCCCCATTGTCTAACCCTAGGAAAAGTCACTCATTGCTATATGAAAAAAAGTATGAACATTCAGGAATTCCTCTTTTGTCCCACTAAAACTCTGTAATTATCTTCCCAGAAGTGACTTTGCTTAGATTGTATTCCAACTAGCAAAGAATGTCTGTTCCTCATCCACAGAGGGTTAAAGTGGTTTTACTTCCAACAGCGTCTGAAAATACAGTACTGTGCATTGAGCTTCTGTTGAAGGGACACGTGCTTGAGTGGTGTGTGACTGCTTTTAACTCTGGATCCTGTCATCCTCTGCCACCCTGTCCCTCATCCCCCGAAAGTGACCTCCAGGAACTCTGTCAGTGGCTTCCTTGCGTGTTGATCCTCAGCTCTCTGCATCTTCTGTTAGTCTCTAATGCTGATCTCAGCGTGAGAACTTTGGTTCTGACTGCATGCACCACTGCCCTCTTGTGGACAGTGGCACAGCTGTGCCGGTGGCTGAAGTGTCACTTCAAGGCCCCTGTCACCTCCTGTCAGGACTGAATGGGGCTTCAAGGGGCAGTTTAATCAAGACTAGGAAAGGCTGCACTTAACCACTTTCAGAAGATAGCCATCTCTTTTTATCTAACCACCTTCGGTGAGGACCTTCTCCTAGTTACTGTGCATTATTTTAAGAGTTCGTTAATTTGTTTAGAATTAGCTCTCTAGTATCAGGGAGGGGATGGGGTGAATGAATTGCTTTGCAGAATGACTATGATTAAAAATAAGGCCGAGCATATAGGAAAAACCCCCCAAAGATCACAAATTACCCCCTCAGAGGCAGAGCCGGCAGAGCAGAATGGCCAAGTCCTTGGGAGGAGGGAGCATAATTTCTGTGCCCAACTGAGCTGCTCAGAATGCTCCATCCACCTCCCCCAAGACCTCTCCTAACTTGCCCCCTCACGGAGATCCCCTCCTCTGGCTTCAGCCTCCTCTTGCCCCCATCTCCTGAGCCTTCTCTCAGCGCCTTCTCTGAGTCCCTCCTCTGAGCGCCCTCCTGCCTCTGATTTCCACCTGCTCCTTTGTCCCCTTCCGTTCAATGTTCTTTCAATGGCCCTTTCACAGAAAAGATGGTAGAAATCTGATAGCTGTTTTTAATCAATTTATGTGATATCTTGTGCATTCATTATTAGTGTATTTTATATAATATTATTTTTAGGGATGATATAAGATGAAGAGTATTGTGCGTTAATCATCAGTGTATTTTGTTTCATTTCTCTATTTTAAAAATTGACGTATAGTTGAGTTATAATATTATATTAATTTCAGGTGTACAGCATAGGGATTCTGTATTTTTACAGATTATACTCCATTAATAGTTATTTCAAGATAATGGCTATAATTCCCTGTGCTATACAATATATCCTTGTTGCTTATCTATTTTATACATGGTAGTTTGGATCTCTTAATCCCATACCCGTAATTTGCCCCTCCTCCATCATCAGTGTATTTTATATTAAACAATTTTTATTGTTTCGTTAGGGAAGACATAAAAAACAGAGGCTAAATGTGTATTTCCTAAAAAGTAGATGCAATTTTGACTACTTAAATTTACATTAAATATATTTTTGTGCTATATTTGGACAACTTTTAATAATGATTTTGGGTTGCCCATGATCCCGACCACCATTCCTGCACTGCCATTATCTGGGTGACTATGAATCCATCCACTCACTCATTCAATAGCGGTCTTTCTTGAGCACCTACTCCATGCCAGGCACAGTTCTAGGCTCTAGGGAGACAGCAAGGAATAAAATCATCTCTTCTCTCGTAAAGCTCAGATTCTGATGGGAGGTGAATGTTATATAGTCTGATGGGCTGGATCTTATTTCATTTGCTTTGATACTGTCTTTCTTGAGTTTTGTAACTGGGAAGACGCCCCCAAGCTCCTTTTCTTTCACCATCTCCAACATGTGATCTCTTTTGGATCAATTTTTGGGAAAACTGCTATTTATTGACAACTTCTGATGACTGAGTTTAATTAATCATTCACAACCTGGTCACTTTTCTAGTAGCTGATGACACAGTAAGATGAAGAGGAAAGGATGCTGCCTTCCTGGACTGCACTAGTTCCCACAGAACCACCAGTGCTAGTACAAGTCACACTGCACTGGGGCAGTTTAACACGGTGGTCCACAGCGTGGCTCCACAGACTCACAGACCTGGGTCAAATTCTGGTTTTGCCACATATATATCTACATGGCTTTGAGCAGATAACTTAACCTATCTGAAGCTCATTCTCTGCCAGCTCCCACCCCTACCTCCTGCAGAACGAGGAAAGTATTAATAATCACTTAAGAGGCTGGGAGGAATCATTAAATGAGATTTTATGTGTGTATGTGTGTATATATAGTGCTTGGTATAGTGAATGCCTGGCCTAAGGCTCAATAAATGGTAGCTGTTATTACTAAGTGTAATTTGCTGTTACTTTCCTCCTACCAGCTTTATTGAGGTATGATTGACAAATAAAAGTTGTGTATGTTTAAGGTGTACAGCATAATGTTTTGGTATATGTATGCATTGTGAAATGATTACTACAATCAAGTTGATTAACATATCCATCCCCTCACACAGTTGCCGTGTGTGTGTGTGTGTGTGTGTGTGTGTGTGTGTGTGTGTGTGTGTGTTGAGATCTACTCTCTAGGAAAATTTCAAACATACAATGCAAAATTATTAGCCTTCTCTGCCAGCTCTATCCTATAGTCACAATGCACATCAGGTCTCCAGAAGTTATTCATCGTATGATTGAAAGCTTGTACCCTTTGACCAGCATCTCCCAATTTCCCCCACCCCCAGCCCCTGGTAATCACCATCCTACTCTTTTACTGTAAATTTGCCTATTTTAGATAACACGTATAAGTGACATTATGCAGTGTTTGTTAGTGCTTCTTAATTTTCACATATAATGGGGACTTACTGATTAATTGCACTGTAATAAGAAAACATATACCATTTGTTTGACAAGTGCTGTGACAAGGTTGATACTGATACATATAGCGGGGCCACCTGACAGTCTAGGCAGACTGCCTAGAGGAGGAGTGAGTTATGAGCATAACACTGAAAGATGAGTGAGATACAGCTGGTAGAGAAAGTGCGTATGTTTTCATGTGTGTATGTGCCAGGGAGTAGTGGCTAAAGGACCTCAGTCTTAGAGAGGAGACCCATCAGTGGACAGGACAGGTTCCAATGTAATTTAGTAAAAGTTATGATGGAGGAGAGGCTGTAACGTTAGGAGCAAGGCAAAGTGTACCAGCTCTGCTTCATGAGTGATGAATACGTAAAGCTAGAAGGTGCGCTGCGATGGTTAAGCTCGTTCCTATCAGACCTGGGTTTGAGTACTCTTTTGCCTCTTAATTTTCCCTTGAGTTTGATACTAAACTTCTTTCAGTCCTAGTTTTCTCATTCTTACAATGGGGATATAAATCCCTGCCTGGCAGGATCGAGGTGAAGGTACCTGAGATACAATCCAGCAATGAACAAAAGGCAGGTGTTGGAGCTCTGCTAGTGGGAATGGTTTTAATCTCTGGGTGTGAGTTCTTATAATGTCACACTGGGCGTCTGGCCCGCAAAAGAACTCTGAGGTCATGCTGCCGCCCCAGGACACCCAGGAGGCAGCAGGTGGAGAGGACAAGAACAGCTGGGAGCCTTGAGGTAAGGAGCCTGCAAGCCCGGCGTGCTGTGGCCCAGGCAGAGCCCTGCAAGCCGGTGCGTGCTGAAGGCCGCATGCACAGAGCATAGGCCGGAAGATTTAAACCCTCCCAGCCCTGCACAGGCTCGTCCGCTGAGCTTGGCCCTCCTGGGCCTCAATTTCCTTAAATGAAAAATACTGGGGTAATTTATATGGCAAATTTGATCCTCCCCACCAGCAGTGGAGAACTAGATTGAAAAGAATTCAGAAGCTTTGTCCAGATTCAGTAGGAAAAAGCATTCAGATCAATCAGTGTTATCAGCTCTGAGTGAGAGGAGTCGCAGCATGTGGGCCGTGGATTTTCCATGCCTGGAGCTTGCTAGGAACCCCAGACACTCATGTGCTTATTTTATAGGAGGCACCATACTAAATGCTTCATATGAATTATATCATTTAACTCTCCTAACAACTCTGTAAGGCAGGGACTATCGTTAGCCTTATTTTACAGTTGAGCAACCTGGCTCAGAGAGGTTAAGTAATTTGCCCAAAGTCACACAGTTGGTAGTTGTGACCAGTGTCTCTTCCAGCCCTTGTAGTCAGTCTATCAAGACTGAAAGTCTTTGAGAAGAGACGCTTTATCATACTTATTTTTGAAACCCTAGGGCCTAGTAGGCTTTCAGACTGTATTTACTGCTGTGCTGAACTCAGTGGTTGTAGATGAACATACAATCGACTGGGGCCTCTAATGAACTTCTCACACCTGGGCCCGGCCTCAGATCACCTGCTCTGACCCTCTGAGGCTGGGGCCTGGGCGCCTGGGCCTCGTGCTTGTGAGGCACCACGACCCTGAGAACTGTGGGCTCATATTCTGATGAGCTAGCGCTCCTTCCCTCTTCCTGCGTCTTGGCACTGGGTGGTGCTGTTGGATAGTTCAAGAAATAATATTTCCCGCGACCCAGGAAAGGCATTTCTTTTTGTTTTCAACTTTGTTTTGTGTATCCTCTCAAGAACTGGCAAGATGGACTAAACTAGCTTTTCTGTGGCTCTTTTGAATGTTAACTATTGGTATTTAAGCAAGCAGGTGGGTGAGTCTGCAGTTGTGTTTGGCTTTCAGCTTTTCTCCAGGTGCAAGAGTCTGTGTTCAGAAAGAGGTTTGCAAGGAATTGGTGGTCTGAATAAACAGGCCCCCAAAGATGTTCATGTCCTCATCCCCGGAACCTGTGACTATGTAGCTTTACATGGCAAAGGAAACTTTGTAGGTGTAATTAAGTTAATGATCTTGCAATAGGGAGATTATCCTGGTGGACCCAAGGTACTCACACGGGTCCTTGAAGACTGGAAGAGGATGCAGAAGGTTAGATCAGAGAAGGAGCTGTGAGGATGGAAGCAGATTGCAGAGTCAGAGAGGGATCTGAAGATGTTTGTTGCTGGCACCGAAGACAGAGGAAGTGGCCACAAGTCATGGGATGAAGGCAGCCTACAGAAGCTGGAAATGGGTTGTCCCCTAGAGCTTCCAAAAAGACCACAGTCCTGCCTGACACTTTGATTTTAGCCTAGAAAAATCCATTTTGAATTTCTGACCACCCAGTCTGTAAGATAATAACATTGTGTTATTTTAACTAGTATATTTATGGTAATTTGTAATAGCAGCAATATGAAACTAATACATGAAGAACACCTGAAATAGTCCCTATGGTAGCATTACTGCTCAGCTATCTACTGGCTATTCCTAACCTCCCTGCCCCCCACCTTCTTCCTAGGTACTCATATTTCCAGCCTATCTTGTATTAAGGAGTGACCCTGTGACCCAGTGAATCATAAGGAAAGGTCATCAGGGGAAAGAGTCTCCTTTCCTGGTAAAAGAAGATAGGTATTCAATGAGAGCTCTCTCTCACTGTCTCAGCCACCCCTTTGATTTCTTACTTTGGAAACATACAGTGAGAATGTGATGTCTAGAGCTGCAGCAGCCATCTTAGGACTATGAGGTAAAAACCCATACCCCAACCCTCAACCATCTTTAGGATTGTTAGATCAGCCCAATGCATCCTACGAGATATATTTCACCTTCTAAAATATATCCTTAATTGCTCTTTCAGGAGCCACACAGTCTCCTTCAGAAAATCATGTAAAATCAATAAATGTTTATGGGCTGCCCAGGCTCCAGGCTGAGCACTGGGACAAAGATATGGATTAAGCAGTCCTGTTCTGTAGGAGTTCACCATGTACTAATTAGATATTATTTGGTTATAGATGTAACTTTGAAAAATAAGGAGAATAAAACTGTTACTCTCCATTTATGGATGAGGAAACAGAGACTCAGATTTTGTAATACTTTCTCAGTGCCACTGAAAGCCCATGGCTAGCTGCTGACTATGTCCCGGGTTTCTTGATTTTTGCTTTGGTGCTTTTTTCCCTCATGGATCTTACAATATCAAAACTAGTAAAAATCCTTAGAAATCATCTAGCTCAGGGATGGCAAACAGATTTTTTTTTTTTTTAACTTCATGTACCAGCTCTGGTCTACTTGTACCAATTGCCTAAAGCAATATGTTGTGTCCTGCTTATGGGAAGAGGGTGCTGTGATTGATTAGTAATGTCTGCATGGGTTTTGGGTGGGTGAATGAGGGTGGTACTCACTCTACCTCATCTAGTCCAACTCTCTCATTTAATCAACAACAAAAAAACGAACTTCAAGGAAGGGAAATGAATTACTCAGGGTTAACAATGAACTAAGGGCAGAGCTGGGACTAATGATTTTTCTCACTTCAGTCCAGCTCCCACGACCACCAATCAGACTTAACTATTTAAATATCCTTTTTCTAGGGAACCCTCAAATACTGTTGATGGGAATGTAATTTGGTGCAGCCACTGTGGAGAACTGTATGGAGGGTCCTTAAAAATATAAAGATAGAATTACCATATGACCCAGCAATTCCACTCCTGGGTATATATCTGAAGAAAACAAAAATACTAATTTGAAAAGATACATGCACCTCAATGTGTATAGCTGCCTTATTTACATAGCCAAGATATGGAAGGAGCCTAAGTGTCCATCAACAGCTGACTGGGTAAAGATGATGTGGTATATAAACAATGGAATACTACTTAGCCATAAAAAGAATGAAATTTTGCCATTTGCAACAACATGGATGGACTTGGAGGATATTATGCTTAGTGAAATAAGTCAGAGAAAGAGAAATACTGTAGGATATCACTTAAATGTAGAATCTGAAAAATAAATTAGTGAATACAACAAAAAAGAAACATAGTCACAGATATAGAGAATAAACTGGTAGTTACCAATGGGGAGAGGGAAGCAAGGAGGGGCAAGGTAGGGGTGGGGGGATTAAGAGGTACAAACTACTAAGTATAAAATACATAAGCGACAGAGATATATTGTATAATGCAAGGAATATAGCCAATATTTTATAATAACTATAAATGGAGTATAACCTTTAAAAATTGTGAACCACCATTTTGTACACTTGAAACATATACATAGTATTGTGCATCAGCTATATCTCAATTTAAAAAATCCTTTTTCTTACTTCGGCAGGATTTCCATTGTTTAAGTGGAAATCATTGAGGCATCCTAGAACACTGAAGACCATAGGTTTTAATCTCAGCTATGATGCTGTGTAGCATTAAACACATTGGCTAATCTTGTGTTTACGGATACATCAGCTTCCCCTCGATATCTCCCGTATCTCAAAGAAACTGGACGGTTTAAGCGTTGTGAACTTGATGTTGCTGAGGAAATGTCAGCCAAGAAGGTTAAAATGAAAGAAACACCATGGCATAGACTATGCAGGGACCTTGACAGGCGGCTTGAGTTGGTAAACTCAAGCTCACAGTGTGTTTCAAGGCTGTTAGCTGGAGAGGAAAGAAGAATGGCTAGATTTGCACTTTGCAAGAAGTAAACCAAGGGAAGCAATCCTTTTACCTCTCAGGTTACAGAACTCTGGCTTGATTTTTCACATGTGACCAGGCATTGGATAGAATCCCATTTCCCAGGGGCGCTGGGCCCTTTGTGGGTGAGGCAGGGTTGCTCTCAAACCTTCAGGTTGGGAAGGGGAGCCGCGACCCATGCTGACACAGCACACTCAGGCTGGCTCTTTCAGTCAGCTGTAGTGTCCTTGGGCCCTGGGATGTATGCACAGTTTGCAAACTGTAAAGCACTGTGCAAATGACAAGCAGCACTCCCGTGGTCTGAACAACAACATAAAGTATATTTGCACTATTTAGAGAGGGGCCTTGGGGAAGAAGAGGGTGTCTGTGGAAATTCTGCTTATCAGTGACCGTGAGCTGGTATTTGAATTGTATCCTGGGTCTTCTAGCAGAAATGTTATAAACCATAAATGCAGGACCAGATCATAAATGTTAGTTTTTATGGGTTAGTATTACTACTGCCCTAAAAGTTAATGGTCTAATTTTTAAAATACTCCTTGGCATTTCAAAGTTGATAAAGTCCTTTCACATATATCATCCTGTTGATTTTCCACAAGTGGAACGGGGTGTTCCTCCCTATTTTAGAGAAGAGGAAACAAGTTCAGGGAAGCTGAGTGGCAGGTGGAAGGACAGGTGGTGAATCACTGGAGAGGCTGGAACTTGACCTGGAGCCTTGGGTGCTGAGCCCAGCGGTATTGCTGTCTCACGGTGGCAGCCTTTGAAGATGTTACGTGTGGTTACCTGGAGTCCCAAGGGAGGAGTGGAGGTCAAGGCCAGGGGAGAGGCACGTGTGGTTAGAGCAGTTGGACATGTTGGACTGGGGGTGGGCTTGTGTTGGTGGAGGGCTGGGCAGGCAGGATTTTGGGACTGAAGGACCCATCACAACCAGGAGACTGGTTTGTTATCAGCTGCTATTTATCGAGTTTTTACTTTGGACCAGGCATGGTGGTACAGGCTTGATGTGCATAACCTCATTTAATTTATACCAAACAGTGTTATGTTCAGGATGTGGGGCCTGAGTCGGGAAGGCCGAACACCTTGCCCAAAGTCGCACAGGAGGGATGAGGCCCAGGTTAGAAATGTGGTGGATCAGCTCTGAAGCCTGTGCATCTGATCACACATGATGCTAGAATTGTGTGATCCCAGGAGGTGGAGTATTGGGAAATAAACTTGTAAATGTAGGCTGGGGCCAGTTGGGGCAGCTCTGAGATGCCAGATTAAGGAGCTTTGTGCCTTGTTTTGTGGGCAGCCAGGAGCCACCAGATGGCAAGGGAGAGCAGCAGTCTGTCATCCCTTCCTGAGTCAAATGGAGATTTTTTTTGTAAGTGGGTGCAGACATGGTGCCATTTCCACGGGCTCTCATGCTGCTTCATCCCCCACTGAAAAGGGGGCCACGGTTCCTGCTTTACCTTTATTAAAAAAGAAATCATTTAAGAGCCTCTTAAATTCTAAAGCCATTCCTGCCGAGAGCTTGGCGAGGGTCCTGCGAGGATGCAGAGAGACAGCCCTTGGCCCGGCTGACTCTGGTCTCTCTCTCTGGCCAATGGCCTCAGTATAGCTGTTCCCCAGGGAGTGCGCTTTTGGCATCAGCAACTTACTTCATGTGCCCCTAAATAAACCTTGCAGATTTAAATGCTCCCACGGGGCCTGTCTGGAGAGAAGGGTGTTCCTGAAACAAAACCTCAGATGACGCTTATACATCTCCGGCTCATCAGTCATTCTGACGAGGGACTGAATTCCCCAGTGCCTGTGCAGGCGGTCATTGCTGATGCCACAGGGGCCTGGCTGGGACTCCTTGCTGGCCTCATACATCAGAGCGGAGGTGGCTGTGAGGGGATGTGGAAGCTTGCCGGGACCTTTAGGTGAGCAGTGACGTGAGATGATGTGCTATGATGGGATGGAGTGGCTCAGTCAAGATGTGCCCAGGTGTGTCCTTCACGGGAGATGTGGCTTCATATCTGTGGCCCTTTCACCCCCATCAGATAGAGTAGGACATATCTATCTATTGCTTTATACTTTATAAGGGTTGTCTGCATACATGAGCTCAGTGAATTTTCATGCAGCCACGTTGGGAAGTACAAGTTATCTGAAATTTATAGGTCAGAGCATCAAGCCTTACAGGATGTCTCCTGGACAAATCTAAATGTCCTACCCTCCTTCTTTCCCCTACAAATGTGTTATCAGGTGAAACTGGATTTGAATGACTACCACGTCAGGCACGATGGAGAGCAATCCTTAGGAAGATACCGTGGTGTGCTGCTTAGCTGAGGGGCTGTATGATGGTTAGCTGTCATTTGTTCTTGCAGATCCATTCTCTTCTCTGCTGTTCTCTGCACCCTGGCAAGTTGACCGTAACAGATCGTGTCTGTGGGTTCCAGTGCCTTTTGACATCTGGTTGGGTTCAGCCAATTGTTGGCACTGGCAGGGGGTTCTCCCAGCCAGGAGGCCATGAATTGCTCAAGTTCTAGGCAGCCTTGCTGCCCCTAACCCCAGGGCACTGTACTCCCCTTGTTGGTTTCCTTGAACTTGGCTCTCATCTTAAAAAAGAGCTTCTTGGAGGAAGGGTATAGCTAAAGTGGTAGATTGTGTGCTTAGCATGCATGAGGTCCTGGGTTCAATCCCCACTACCTCCATTAAAAACATAAAAAAAAAATAAATAAACCTAATTACCTCCCCCTCCAAAAAAACAAAAGAGCCCCTTCATCCTCTCCCCACCCCCATCACAGATTTAGTGTACCACCTGCATCTCCTGAGAACCCGTACAGCTCACTACACAGGTTGTGAACTTGGAAAGGTTGTTGGTCACATGCATTAAAGAGGGTATTGAGTGTAAATGTCTGATACTGGTCTGTGGGTTGGGTAAGGATGGGCTGTGTCTGTCTAGGCACTAATTGGTGGAATTATCTCCCCTATTAGCCTCTTTCTCCTCTAGATCCTGCCCAGTCAGGAATATTCTACAGAGTGAAAATTCTAGATAATGAAACATCCACTTTAAATGCTGTGGACTGGAGAGAGTGACTCGGGGACAAGATAGAGTTTATTCTGGTGCCAGCAGTGCATGCTTTGTGCCTTGTGTCCAGTGAGGGCCACAGTGTTGCCAGTGATGGTTTCCAGGGTACAGAGCTGTGCCCCCATCAGACCGTTCCTGCCACAACAAAGCCCACGGTTGGCGAGAAGGTTTAACTTAGAGCCTGTTCAATTATGTATGAGTGATAATGTTTGTGGATGCCTTTGTAAAGGGGATGTGATGATTATTGTAGCAAACCCTGGCCAAGCAGAGAAAGGAGAAAACCTATGAAAAATCCTGGGTCTGATGCAGGTCTGCACTGATTTCCAGCTCAGGACTGGAATTATCTACATTTCTTTAAAGGTGTGACAGTCAACCCTGCACCTCTATGCTCTGATCAGAATCTGTCATTTGTGTCAGGCAGATTGCTAATAAAGGCTGCCAGTGGATTATTTCTCCTACGTTATGTCCCTTTGCAATGTGACCTCACCTGCTCTTCTCAACAAGGGGTAGGGGTTCCATTTCTCCACCTTCTGGAATCTAGGTTGGACTCGTGACTTGCCTTAGTGAGGAGAATGCAGCAGAACTGACATTCTGAGATTTAAGGAGCTATTTCAGAAGGCTTTTTCTTTCACTCGGAGAAAAACATTTGCCATGTAAAGAAGCCCAGAGTATCCACGTGGAGAGGTCACGAGGAGGAAAACAGACATTACACAGCGCAGAGAGGAGAGGTTCCTGCTGAGCCCTGCTGGAATTCTCCATCCTCAGAATTGGGAGCAAAGAAAATGATTGTCGGGTGCAACAAGAAGTGGTGTTATTGTTTGGATGGGTTATTACGCAGCAACAGAAACCAGCTACACCATCATGTCCAGTTTTACTTGATACACAGGGTGATGGGGTTGCAACCCATGAATTCACAGGTATTGAAACAAATAGATACTTTCTGCCTGTGATTTATTGAAAAAAGTCCAGTGTTGGATCTGGGTTTGGATCCTGACCCTGTGGGTGATCTTTCTGAACATGACTTTCCACACCGGTGGAACACACAGAGAGCATCCTGAGTGTTATAGGAGATAATGAATGTAAAGCCCGTGGGTGTAGGGAGCACCAACAAAGTTGGCCATGTTTATTCCTGTGAAGAAGGCAGGATCCTTGCTTTCAGTGTGATTACAGGTTAGTGAAGAAGCAGAGTTAATTTGGGGGATGAATATGATAAATTTGAAACTCACCATGCTACAGAGTGCAGGCAAGGGAGAGACAGTTTCCTTCCAGGGAATGGCTTCCTAAAAGAGGTGGCATTAAAAAAAGGTTTTTTGAAGTGTAGTTGATTTACAATGTTAGTTTTACGTGTACAGCAAAGCAATTTAGTTATACATATACATACATACATACATATTCTTTTCAGATTCTTTTCTATTAGATGTTATTTTAAGAAATTGAATATGGTTCCCTGTGCTATATAGTAGGTCCTTGTTATTTATCTGTTTTACATATAGTAATGCATATCTCTTAATCTCAAACTCTTAATCTATTCCTCCCCTGCCCTTTCCCTTTTGGTAACGATAGTTTTTCTATGTCCGTGAGTCTGTTTTTGGTTTGTAAATAGAATTAGTATCTTTTTTTATTACATTCCACATATAAATGATATCATGTGATATTTGTATTTCTCAGTCTGACTTATTTCACTTAATATGCTGATCTCTAGGTCCATCCATGTGGCTGCAAATGGCATTATTTCATTCTTTTTTGTGGCTGAGTAATATTCCATTGTGTATATATACTACATCTTCTTTATCCAGTCGTCTGTTGACAGACATCTAGGTTGTTTCCATGTCTTGGCTATTGTAAAAGTGTTGCTGTGAACATTTGGGTGCATGTGTCTTTTCGAATTAGAGTTTTCTCCAGATATATGCTCAGGAGTGGGATTGCTGGATCATATGGTAAGTCTATTTTTAGTTTTTTAAGGAACTTCCATACCGTCCTCCATTGTGGCTGCACCACTTTACATTCCCACCAACAGTGTAGGAGGGTGCCTTTCTAAGAGGTGGCATTTGAACCAGGACTCACAAAAGAAAATAGATTTTAGCAAGCCAGCAATCTAGATGACAGGCAGTCTCCTTAATGACAGCAATTCTTGTCACTTGGGGTTTTATGTGTTGTTGGATTTTATTCCTTGTTTGTCTTTGCAGCTTTTTCCTTTTAAAGTACAATCTACCCGCGGATCAGCACTGGGGCAGTACAAGTGGGAGGTGGTAAGAGGAAGGCAGAGTGCTTCCATATGGCCTCCCTAGAGGCTGAACCTGGGGCAAGAGGAGGGGCCAGGATCTGTCCTGCCTTTTCCCCAAAGCCTCCAGCCAGCAAATACCATTGCTCGGGGTGTAAACAGGGCTACACCATCTTGGATTCCAGAGCCACTGAGCAGGGCTGGACTCTAGCCAGATGCACTCGGCATTTTGCTTTCATAGATCCTTCTGGGTCGGCAGCCAGTGTTGGATTTTATACAGTCAGGCTGAGAGTGGCAGTGGCCGTGGGCCTTGGTCATGGAATCTTCAGCTCTTCCTGAGTTAGGTAGATAGAGTTTCAGTCTCAGCTGCATCATCGTTTGCAGCTTTGGCTAAATTACTTCACTTCTTTGCATCCAGTTTCCTCCTCTGCAAAATGGAGATAATTCTACCTCTTTTATAGGCTGTTGTGAGGACACATCGGGGACTGTCAGTGCCAAGCCTGTGTCTGGTGGGCTCCTGGCCCTTAGCAAATGCTCTTTCCTTTTGCTTTCCCTTCCTGCTGTCACAGACTGGTTTTCCCTGAAGTCATGCCCTGCTCTCCATCCCCCAATTTTCTCCATAGTGCTGACCCCTCAGCTCTGCCTTACTCTTAGCTGCTTCTGTTGGTGGGAAGAGGCCAGCATCACAGTACAGATGAAGATGGCAGGTCTGAAGCAGAAGGATTTGAGTTCAAGTCTTGATGCTCCTGTTCCCCGCTGGGTGACCTCGGGACAGTGACTTATGCTTGCTGATCTTTTGTTTTCTTACTTGCAAAATGGGCATCCAGATATCTACTTTATAATATCCTTTTGAGATTAAAGGACCTTGTGAATGAAACTCATCCATTCCAGGCCTCACTGAATATCTCTCTCCTCCATCCAGGAATATGTTGCCTCCAGCATGTTCCAACTTGTATTTTGGCCAATAACTCTGGCTTTTATACACCCTCCACAGGCAGTAGCCAAAGGGATTTAATTTAATGACACTTCTAGAGTTGTGTCCTCTGATGACTCATCTGGAAAATGGAGCCAGGTATTGAGTGACATTCTATTGGCCTGTCCTTGAGGCCTGGCTGTCGTACCTAAGTGGAACCAGCTTTCCCAGAACAGATTCTGCAGTGGTGTGACCCAGGGAGGAGCTGGATTTGTCACCACACCATGCCAGATTAAGGCTACAGGAAAATCAAGACAGAGATTCTGCCTCCGAGTGGCTCAGAGTTTAGCAGAAAAGGCCAACTAATAGAACTAATAGAATTACGGGATCTGACTTTACAGTTTGGGCTGCAGATATGGTCCTCCCCAGGGGTGTCCTGGAGTGCAATCTTCTCTCCAACTTCTTCTTGTTTTTGTAAAAGAAGCCTATTCCTTCTCCTCCAGGAACCCTGTTAGAGACCCTAGATACTCACAACTATGTGTGTGTGGGGAGGCCTGGACCTGCTGTCTCCTAGCTCATCACAAGAAACCAAGAGCCAAACCCTACTGTCTAAGGCAGGAGGTGCCCACCTTCCCTAGGAGATGCTTGCTTTGGGATGGTCTGGTGGCTGCAGGGTGCTTAGAGAGGGGAGCTGGTGTAGCAGCTGTAGTGAAGGGAATCTGAGTAGTCTTTCTCTTTATTTCTCTTGTTGCTACTGACCAGGTTTCTTCAGGGTAGATGATTCTCCTTTCCAAGGTTGAACTTGGTAATTGATAAAGTGGACACATTCTTGCCTGGTAAACACTACCAGGTGTGGCAGAAAATGATGGTACTCACCAATATTCATGTTCTTTTCTTCTTCCTGGGCATGGAAATCAATGGCATTTCCAGAATCCCTTAAAGCTACATGTGGCCATGTGACTGGCTTTAGCCAAGGGAATATGGGTGGAAGTGATTACACCCCTTCTAGAACTGGCCCACATGGGATCCTTGCTCTCTTTTTTTACCTACCTGCTGAATGGAGAGAACTCCAAGGACCTACATGGAAGGGATCTGGGCTCCTGAGTAACATACAGAGAAAGCCTCCCACCCCCACCCACCTGCACTGGGCTATGGCGTGAGAGAGAGATCAACTTTTAACATGTTAAACTATGATCTAGGCACTCAAGTGATTTTCTCTAAAGTCACTTGCTGCCTCCATTTCTAGATATTACAGAAAGTAACCTCATTTTAAGTGGCTCTTTTCAAGGAGTCAATTATACAATCGGAAAATCCAATACAGTGAGATGAATGTGGTAACAGGGACATGCCGAGGCTCCGGGAACTCAGAAGAGGCTCTTAGCCCAGACTTGCAGGCTCATTCAGTAGAGCTCTACAGAGCAGCTCACAGTGGAGGTGGGGGATGGTGAGGATGTGGAGTAAGAGGTAAGTAGGTGCTAAGGAATCCGGGACAGAGTAAATGGAAGTAAGTTGGGGTCCCCAGCCAAGGCCAAGTCAGGAGTCCCAGCTGAAGGAGAAACAAGGAGCCCTATGGCAAAGCTTTAAGATCTTGAGTTGTGTAAGATCTGGCTTGGTTGGCTTGGTTTTAGGATTCAAGGCTGGGGAAGGGCATGTGCAGTTCAACAGGAGATGAAGCCAACAGAGCCATCCAGCGTTTCTGAGTTACAGTAGGTTGACTGGACCTACCTTAGTATCTTCAGGGAAGCACCTACATGCATCTGAGGTATTCAAGGTAGGGAGTGGTGAGGGATGATGGGTTTGAGATCCATTTAAGAGATGGAGCTGGACTTGGTGTCTACTGGGAAGAGAGGAGTTGAGGCCAATATTCAACTTTTTGGTTCTGATGTCTGAGTAGATGTTTCTTCCATTTACTCACAGAGGGGTCTCAGGGGATGAACAGTATTTTGGGGTAGTTGGAAAAGGAGTCTGGTTTGGGGAATCCTGGGTTTGAAGGGCCTCTGGGACAGCCAGTCAGAGAAGTCCAGGAGGCAGATAGTCACTTGAGTCTGGATCTCGTAGTGTGGTTGGACCTGGAGAGGAGTAAGTGAGAGGAGGAGCAGGCCAGGACCACATCCTGGGGAACACCAGCAGTTATGAGATGGAAGGACAAAGGAGGGCCTGTGTAGCTATTTTGGGTACCCCTGGCTCCTAACAACAATCTTTCCTTCTGGTTTAGGACACAATCATACAGCGCCTGGATGGTTTCTTAGCCTCAGCTACACCCTCCTCAGACTAGCTGTTGGCCGAGGCCCAAACACAGCCTGTCTCTGAGCCCACCTAAGCTGGGATGACCCCATCAAGGCATGTTGTGTTCTACATTAGGACTTTGCTCTCTGAAGGCTCCATATCCAAACTTTGGTTTTCTATCTCCCCTGCTTCAGCCCCAGTCTTGGACTTGGAGTTGGTCTCTGGCTGTAGAATTTATTATGGGCCCCATTCTCCTCCCCAGGCAGCCCACTGATAGTCTGACTCAGGCGTGAGTTCACACTTTGGGAATTTTAATAAATGCAGAGCATCCCAGCCAGCCCAGATTTCTCTGTTTCTGTGCCAGTGGCTTCTCTAAGGTGATCCCTTCCCATTTGTCATCCTCTGTGCTAGACTTCCTCTGGCCTTCTAATTAAAGTCCCCCCTCAAGGAAGAAAGCATTTGAAAGGTGTGGTGAATGCTCCTTTAAGGTAATTGACCAACATGTCTGAACATTCATGTGGTTTTGTTTAAAGAGTCCATCCTGGGTCAGAAACATTTGCTTTCAGTGGGTTTCATTTTTTTTTTCTTCTTGAAACTTCCATGGAACTTTACTCTTTTTTTCCCAGATTGATCTGAGCCAAAATTCCCCTGACTTGCCTAAATTGTCATAGACGATTTTCTGGCAACAAAATGCCATAGACCTATCTGATTCAGTGTTATAGGCTGCTATAGGCGGCAGATTAGATTCCATAAAAACCACCCAAAGGACTTCTCCCAGTCCTTATGAAAGCTTTACTTGAACATTGCTTTTCATGCCAGAAGCCACCATGATCCTTGATTGAGTCTTTTAGCCACTGTGCTTCCCTGCCTATCTCTAAGTCTGCTTTTTCCGCAGTGAGCCTGGGAGTTCCCTAGGAGATGGATACTCCAGCCACCCTGGACTCCTCCTTCTTTCTCAAGCTCCATCTTCAACCAGCTACCGGCCTGGCTGATTTGTTCAATACATACTTACTGAGAGATGAGCACATGACAGGCACTACGTTTTAGCACTGGGAGTCCAGTGGCGAGCAAGGTAGAAGCAATGCCCATAGTCCGAGAGATTCCACTTCACAAGGAAGACAATGAAACAAGCAATTACAGTCGAGAGGGGTGAGTTGATTGTTAGGACTACACCACTCTAAGCTTCTGTCAACAAAGCCATCAGTGCAAAGTTAGCTCTGAATTGCAAACGGTTAATGCAAATGCTGGTCATTCATGAATATTACCAGTGATTTCTTGGACCCTACTCTCAAAGAACAGGAGAGGAAAGGAGGAGAGGGCACAGGCTGTGGGTTAATGAGAGACACACAAAGAGGTGAAAGCAAACGATGAGAAAGCGCAGGGCAGTATAACCAGTTCCAGGATAGAGGAAAGTTCATTTTCTCAAACGGCAGTTACTGGTCTCTGTGGGGAAAGGGAATTTCTGAACCATGGGACAGGAAGGAGGCCACCGAGACCACTCAACCCCATTGCCTTATCTCCCCTCGTCTCTCTACTTCCCACCCAGGAGACTACTGTTGGAGGAGTGGGGCCCAGAGAGGAGAAGGGACCACCGAGTTCCCACAGTGAGCCAGTGACAGACCTGGTCTGCAGCCTGGGCCTCCTGACTCCCGTTCCAGGCATTTTTCTCACTCTCCATTTTTTTTCTTTTTCTTGGTCGGGACCCTTAATTCAGTAAAAACAAAATCCTCTATTTCCTTTCTGACCAAAGACATCCTGTTCTACCTTTGGGTGTTGCAAACACAAATACGAGTGATTGGCAGCCTGGCGATGAGCTCTCCTGGGCGCAGATAGGGGCTGGGCCCTGGCCTGCAACTGCCTCTGGCTGGTGATGGTGGCGAAGGGATCCTCACAACACCTGGGGGTGGGGGTCATGGTGGGGGAAGGGAGGGGCCTCCCAGCAGACTCTGCGAGGGCAGCCAGCTCTAAGGTACGCACTGGACAGCCCTGGGACGCTTGAGCTTGCCAGCCTGGAGCCCCCAGTCGTCCTAATCCCATGGGAGCTGTCCATGTTGAGGTTTCTCCTACAGGCTCAGCCCCAGAGGCCCTGAGCCGTTCTGACCTGGCTGCAGGTCCAGCTGCACGGCCTCAGCTGTCTCACCTCGGTGGGTGTGGAAGGAGCCTTGCACCCTGGAGTGAGCCTGGGGTCACCCATGAGCCTCAGGACGATGGCAAGACCTAACATTTACTGCAAGTTGACAACCTGCCCAGAATTGTTGTAAGTGCGTCACTTGGGGTAGCCTCGTTCATCCTCCCAACAGCCCTAGTAGGGAGGTGTTGTTTTGAATCTCTGTATCGTACAGATGAGGAAACTGAGGCACAAAGGTAACCTCCCACACCCAAGAAACAGCTGAGCCAGGATTCAAACCCAAGTAGCATGACTTCAGAGGCCATGCACTTAACTATTAGGGATGCTGGGAATTGTAGCCATCTCCCAGTTGGGTCTGGGCTTTTGCATCAGATTCCCTGATCTGTACCTCAAATCTTTGATGAGTGAGTCTAAAACCTTCTACATTAGTCAGGACTCTTAGTTGCATGTGTCAGAAACTCAAATTTGTTTAAGCACAAAAGGAACTGGGTTGGCTTCCTTCACTGAAAAGTCCATGGGTTGGGCTGACTTAAAGCACAGCTGAAATGAGATGCTCTAATGACCAGGCTTTTCCTTCTTTCTTTCTGCTCTCTGCTCCTTTGTATTTTCTGCATTCTCAGGCAGGCCCTTCCCAAGTGAGGGAAGATGGCCCCCCGCAGCTCCAGGCTGGTGCTTCTTGTCCTAGTTTTAGGAGCAGGTTCCTGACCTCGTTTTAAGAGAAGTCCTCATACTGACTCCCAATTGGTCCTAACTCCAGTCATGTGCCCATCCTGAACCAATCACCAGGAAAAGGACCATGCCATCCTCTTCCGTTGGCAGAATTCCATTCCTCAGATGGGATGGAGCCAGTGGCTGCCCTATTTGAACCACCTGGACTGGGAGAGTTGAAAGTGGAGGGGCGCCACCAGTGAGCTGCCAGCTCCTCATGTCTGTCCCATCTCACCTGGGTTGCGGCAGAGGGCACAATCCAGAAAGAAGGTCAAGGAATAGACCGTGCATCAGTCAGAAAGTAGACAGTGCAAATTAGGATGCATCGAGACGTTAATAAGGGAACTCTTCATGGCAGAATGGCGGGATAAGATCACACGGGATGTTTTAGAACCTTGGAGCCAATAACATCCCTGGTCCTGAAGGGGTGAGGGGCGGAGGTGGTAACTGGACCAAGGAAGAGAGGGACTGGAACTGAAGGGGAGGGATTCAGCCAGCCTGTAGTGACCAGAAAGAGAGGGCACTAGGGGAATAAATACCCTAGCTTCTCCTTTCTCTTCCTCTAAACTCCAGATCACATTTCCCATTGTTCCCATAAGGGCAAGAACATCCAGTGATGTCATCCATATAAGTCAGCCAGCAGGGACAAAGTGCCAAGCTCAGAAAGGTGGTAAGTGGTGGAGGGGGGTCCAGGTTCAGCTGACAGATTGTCATGTGACCTTGTTTTTGCCTCGAGGTTACTGGAGATGGGAGCATGTATTTAGCATAGAGGGAAGTGCTAGTCTGCAGTCCTGGTGAACTGTCAGCACAGATCACTGGCTGTCCAAGACTGAAGGAAGGCTGTGGATGGGAGAAGAGAGGTGGACCCACCCAGGTCCAAAAGAAACCAAAATTTAAAGAGTAGGGTCCACATTAGTGAATAGATTCTGCCTTTTGCAGGAGTAGGGTTAGAACTGACAGGTTGGACATTACTATGCAGTTCTGAGTGGTCTTTAAATGTGCAGGCTGCCTGAGTTTGAATTCTAACTGCAAGCTTGGGGGAGTTACTTAAACTGTGCCTCAGTTTCTTCATCTGCAAAATGGGAATCATCCTCTTACCAGTCTGATGGGGCAGTGGTATAGATTAAATAAAACATTCAAAGCACTTAGAATAGAATCTGGTACAAAGTGAGGACTCAGTCCTTGTTATCTGCTATTATTGTTATTACCAGCAAGAGCACTGAACAGAGAGTCTTCAGATTTATATACTACTTACTCTCTACTATGACTTGCTTTGTGACCTTGGGCAAGTTGCTTTTCCTCTTTGGCTTTGTTTTTCCCTTCTCTAAAGTTAAGAGGCAGGATTTGAAGGTTTTGAAGACATATTTTGGCTAGAAAATTCTAAATTCTGCAAGTCCCAAATCCATCACAGATTTCGCAGAGGCACCCAAAGGGGAACTGTATTTCCAAAGCCCTTCTGGCTCTTGCCAAAGAGAGCTCAAGTTTCTCCCCCTAGCATCAGCTGGAGGAGTTCCCAGTAAGGGGGACCCAGAAGACTCCTCCCCACAGGTGTCTCAGGGCCTCTGCTAATCTCTTTTTGATGGCCTCCACCTGCAGGAGATCTCCTGGAAGCTGCCAGGGGGAGGGGGCAGCCCTTTGCTTCTGGTCCTTGAGGCAAATCACTCACTTGTGAAGCTCTCCCCCGTGAGGCCTGAAGCCTGCCTTGGGGAGGGCCCTGAGCTGGCTGGGGGAGGTGTGGGGCCCCAGGGAGGCTGTTACACCATCCTTGGCTGGGTAGGATGGCCCGAGGCCAGTTAATTCTCTGAAATCCCTTCCTGGGGGTTTTCAACTGCCAGTCTGATCTCATATGGCTTGAACTCAGGAAATTTGCCTTCCAATTCTCTCTTTTCCTGCTTCCTGTTTGTGTTTCTTCTCTTCCTTTCTCTTGATAACGTGTAAGCCCCTGAGCCTGGCCATGGACGTTGGTTCTACTGCCTCTCAGCTCTTCTTGCTGCCTCTGTGGCCCTTGCCCTCTGAGCTCCAGCTACTCTGGGGACTCAGTTCCTTGACTGTGCCAAGCGTTTCACACTTCAGGGGCTTGGCACATGCTGTTCCCATGCCTGGAACACCTCTCCATCCCTTTTCTTGTTAGCTCTCACCTACTCATCCTTTGCATCTCAGCCTAAAGCTCATTTTCTTCTTTCAGCCTCTGCTTGATACAGGAAAAAGAATGTGGAGCAAGAGGATGGCTGTGTCCCAGGTCTCGGCTGAGTCCCTGGGATGTGCCCCACCAAGTGTGAGTCCTTGGCTTCGCACAGGAAAAAATTCAAGAGTGAGCCACAGTTGAGTAAAAGTAGACTTATTCAGAGAGATACATACTCCATAGACAGAGTTCAGGCTGTTTTTGAGGGCAAGAGAAAGGCCATATGAGGCATAGGAGTGGGTGTTGGGTTTAAAGTAAAAGTAGATACTCACTCCATAGACGGGCCGTCTCACTCAGAAGGGAGAGTGGCCATGAGGCACCATGTTGCTAGTTTTTTATGGGCTTGGTAACTTTATATGCTGACAAGTGGGAAGATTATTCCAACTACTTTGGGAAGGGGCTGGGATTCCCAGGAATTGGGCCATCACCCACCCTTTGACCTTTTATGATCAGCCTTGAAATGGTCCTGGCACCTGTGGGAGTGCCATTTAACATGCTGTTGTATTTCAATGAGTGTATGTTGAAGCTCAAGGTGGACTAGGAGTTGGTTCTTCCTCCATCTTTTTGCTAATTGCTGTATCATTCTTTTAATGGCCGTGCCCTTCCCCCTTCCCTCCTGTCTCACGCTGACACCCATGGTGACCAGGGTTATGGGTTTGGAGCATGTTGTCTATTTTCCTGAAGGGACAGGGAGGGCAGGGCTGTTTCTGCTTAATTCCTGCTGGCCTCCCCGTGCCTGGGACAGAGCCTGGCTCTTGGTCCCTATTTGTGACGAATCGATCCTTTCCCATTTGTTGCTGCTTCTCTTCCTCTTCCTCCTTCTTGTCTTTTTTTCTTCCCACTTTTTCTTCCTCAGATATAAACCTGATGATGTCGGTCACCTACTAAAGATTGTCTGACATTCCCTCCTTCTTGGATCAAGGTCTGATTTACAAGGCTCCTCACGATTGCTCCCTGCCCCCTTCTCAACCCTATCCCCATGAGCATTTTCTTCCGCTCCACCTCTGGCCACCCACAACGTCTCCCAGAAGCATTCTGCTCCTTCCCATCTTCATGCTTCTGCACAGGCTGCTCACTCTGCCTGGACCACCCTCCCTGACTGTTACCTCCAGTTTTTTTAATTCACAGTCCAAGGGTCCCTTCTCTTGAAAATTTGCCCTAAATGTTCTGGACTGGCCAGTGGCCTCCTTTCCTTATGGTTCTGGCCCTCCTGGGTTGGACTTGTTTCTTTATCTGTCTGTGTTCCTCACTGGAGTCAGAAGGGCCTTCAAGGGCCATGCTTTCACTTTGGAATCCCCGGTACCTTGTTTATATCGCCTTGCTGATAGTAGGCACTCAGCAGAGCTTTCCTGAATAATGAGTTTTGTTAACGATCTTAGTTAACCAGGTCATGTCCAGCTTTGTACTGAGATAACATATCATTTAGTACCTGGACAGACATCACTGGGTGTGTACATAACATACCTTGCCAGTGACACTCCAGTTTGGGGGTACCATGTGCTTAGGGGAGATGGCTCTATACTCAGGCCCAGAAGGAGGATGAATCGTGATCGGTTTAAGCCATCCATGGTGGTCTCAAACTCTTTGTCAGTGATTGATTTGGATATGCACATATGAATCAATCATATGTGATCAGTAGGACCTGAGAGGAAACTCACTTCAGGGCTCCTGGGAGAGGATTTTAATGCTGATAAGAGAAATGCACAGGACAGAATGTCCTCTTTTTCTGATAACGTGTCCTCCAATGACCCCTGCTGCAGCCACCTTGTGACCATGAGGCGAGAAATCAGTGCTGAGGATGCAAAGCACAAGGCTGGCTGGCACCTGAGCCTTTGATGACATCTTCCTGCCCCTGAATTAACCAAATGTAGAATTTCATCTCACCTTGTGTCTGGACTTTTAGCTGTATGAGTTAATAAACCCTTGTTGTTTAAGCTATTTCAAGTCAAGTCTTCTCTTACTTTTAGCTGAAAACATAACTGATTTACTGCCTGTGTGTTCTCTGGCAAGTCTTATTCTTGTTCAACTGTAGTTTCTTTATCTGTGAAAAGAGATACCAGTCCTTCTGCACATCCATACATTGGGGACCTTGTAAAACAAGCGAGTTTACTTGGAATGAGGGTAGAGCTGCACAAATGGAAGAAGGGGTTGGCATTAGCTCCGTTAGGGGACTGGATGGAATAAAAGCACCTGAGATGGCTTGTTCTTCCTCTCCTCTTCCTCCATTATTTTCTGACCAAGTAATAGATTTAAACATCAAGAAGTGTAGAAAGAGATTCCACAAAGCAGGAGGCTAGGTTTCACTCAGTGACCTTCTCGCCCAACTACAAAATCCAGAAACAAACAGAAAAGTTAAGCCCCATGTCATAGTATCTTTACTATATTACCCTGGTCACATACATTTTTTTTTATTTACCTGAATTAAACTTTTAAAGAAATCAAAAAAAAGTGTAGAATGACAGAAGGTGAGAATTTCCCATCCGCCTCTCTCCCATCTGCTAATTCACACTGCCCACCAGCACTTCCCAAACCAACCACTGTAGCTCACTTCTTGTTTTTCTGCCTGGAGGAGTTTTATGTACGTAGAAGCACAGAATACAGAAACATAGAGTACTGTTCCCCCACTTTTTTTTTTTCACTTTAACAGTTTACCACTGTTTGCACTTTAGTTTTTCACTTGGCAGTATATCTTGAGATTTTTTTCCTTTACAGTACATAGCAAACTTAATTATTCTTTTTCTTTTGTAGCATCACAGTATTTCACTGTGGAGAAGTATCTATTTACTCCATTCCTCACTGATGGTCCTTTGGATGTTTCTAATATTGTATTATTACAAACACTGCTGTAATGAATAACCCCATGATAAGGCTAGTTTAACTATAAGACATATTTAGGGGAGCAGAATTGCTGGGACAAGGGATATATGCATTTATAGGACTCTAAAAGGTAGCTCACTTGAATCTTAAGTGCTGCATCTAGTCCAAAAGAAGAAGACTTCAAATTCCCTTCTTTTATCCACCCCCATACCCATTCCAAATATCACTCTGGGCCAGTCTGACCACTTTTCTTTGCTCTGCAAACAGTTATTGTGGATGTGGGATGGATAGTCTTGTGGAGTGGCTCTTTCCTGAATGAATGAGCTGGATAAGAGCCTGGAGATGATTCAGCAGATGAGGACTTGAAGCCCAGAGAGAAGCACAGTGGGAGCCAGGACCTTGGGCTGCCTGAGTCCCAGTCCAGGACTCTGTCCTTTGTGTGGAAGTCTTCTCTCCATTGCAGTGCTATTCTGGAAACCTCCATAGGGAGACTCCACATAATTAAGTTCACATCTTAAAAAAATGTTTTTTTTAATTAAAGTATAGTCAGTTACAATGGGTCAATTTCTGGTATACAGCACAGTGTTTCAGCCATATATATACATACATATATTTGAAGTTCATGTCTTGAGCAGTGTCCTCCACAGACTCCTTGTGCACCCTCTAGTCCTGTCACATGCAACCACTCACCATTCATTTCTTTCATTCATTCATTCATTCATTCATTCATTCATTCATTGTTCACAGGGAATAGAACCTCAGGGTGCACCACCAGAGGAGGGGCGTGTGCTGGATGGCTGCTCTGCTTTGCACTGGCCTGTCCTCCCCAGAAGCAGGGAGGCCAGTCCAGTCTCTTCCGCTTCAGGAGGATAAAGACATTCTGGACATACAGGGGAAGGAACCAGAATGGGGAGGAAACTTAGAAACAGGTCTCATAAAGGCATGATCGGGGTAAGTAGAAGGGATTGTCTTGAAACAGGGTTTTGGGGAGCCAGAGGTCTGTGTTCAGACTGAGCCTTCCCTGAGTAGAGGGGCTATGGGGTTCTGTGCTGCCCCTGAGAGGAGAGAGAGGCAGATGCCTGGGTTGTCAAGAGGTAGGAGTCAGGGCGGGCACTGGCATTGCCGAGGTCCGACCCTGGGCTGGGTGGCTTCGAGGGGTGAGTGTGTCATTCTTGCCAAAGACCCTTCAGTGGCCTCCCATGACTTTTGGGATAAAGGCCAAACTCCATGCTATGGCCCATGAGAACCTGCGTGGTCTGGCGTCCTGCCCCTCCAACCCCCGTTTTCCTCCGCTGCAGCCTCGTCCTCGTTTACCCTCTCCCCTGCTACTGGGCCTCCCTGCTTTTACTCCCTTGACCATGCCACACCCTGACCTGTTTCAGTGCCCTTGCATGTGCTGGGGCCAGTGACAGTTCCTCCTGCAGTGGTATTACCTGACATAATCGATGATAATAATTGCAAACACATTGGGGGCACTTATCACATTCTGGGTGGTCTAAGCTTTTTACGCCTATGTGGACTCACTCATCGTGCACAGAAGACCTGCGAGGCAAGTGGTGCTCATGTCCGTGTTGTAGGGGGGAACTGGCAGGCTGGGCTGCTCAGGAAGCTGGCTCCTGGGTGGAGAAGGATGTGCTGGCTGCTTCCACTTCTGAGAGAGCACTCTTGGGACCTGCACCCATGGCAGGAGAGGAGGAGGCAGGAGGGCCCTAGGGAGAAGGTCAACTGTGACGGGTCTCAGCCAAGACCTCAGCTGACCCCACGGGATGCTTGAGCTTGGATGGTCCTTCACTTGGTCCAAGCTAGGGGGAGGGGACTGGGCTTTGTACCTCTGTGTTGATCAGACGTAAGCATGAACTTTTGTGGGGCAGTCTTCTCCAGCCAAGACCATCCCCAAAGGAGGCTACCAGCTGTGGGCTGTCCTGGGCGGCACTCCCAGCCACTGGGGGCACTAAGTTCTTCACTTCTTGAGGGGCAGCTGGGGACACTGCCTCCACCACATGAACCCAGGCACAGAGAGGACAAGCAATTGCCCCAAAGTTTTCAGGAGGATTGGAACTCGTGCTATACCGCCTCCCGAGGAACCCTTGAAACTATTTAGATTAGTGACAATCAGTGCTCAGTAACTGTTAGCTGCTCTTTTTATTATCGTTATAATTTTACAGGTGAGAAAACTAGATACTGATGAGGTTAGATCATGTTACCAAAGTCACACAGCTTTTAGGGAGCAGAGGTGAGGTTTTAACCCAGTTTCATCAACTAGAGAATTAATTAATGTAAGTTTCATTAGGGCAGGACTTGTCCACCACTGTTATCACCAGGGCCTAGCATGCCTGGCACACAGGAGCTGCTCAGTAAAGATCTATGGTGTTAATTCGTTATTTAGTTGAAATACGAGCTTTAGTTGTTTAGTTGTCATGGAGCTTTGACTCTGACTTCCCAGGCCTCTGCTCCTTCCACCAGCTGACGGCCCCTTAGGGAGTATTCCTCATTTTACAGATGGGGACACTGAGGCTCAGAGAGAAGGCACTTGCCCTAGGTCACAGAGCCTCTTGGTGGCTGGTCAGGACCCTTACCCAGGTCCCTGGACTTGTGGCCAGTGTTCTTTCTACCTGTCAGTGTGTACAGCAATCACCTGCAGATTCTGATTCAGCAGGTCCAGTGGGTCTGAGGTTCTGCACTTCTAATGAGCTCCTAGGTGGTACGAGGCTGCTGGCCTAAGACTACCCTTTGAGGAGCAAGGCCTTTGGGGCCCACAGATGTTTGAGAGCAGGAGGCCCCTGAGAGCCACAGTAGGTCAGTGCCACGATTCAGCTTCGAAAGCAGGAAGCCTGTTCCGCTTCCTGCCACACGTAATCCAGGTGCTGTCAACAGGCGGCGGGAACACCTGGTTGCGGGGTCACAAATTCACTCAGGCGCCTGGCTGTTCCTGACAAGTCTCTCCTCTAAATCAGTCACCTGCCGGAACTGGCGAGGACCACCCGGTGTGGCTGTGCTGGGAGGCGGAAGCGCCAGCCACCTGGGCTGCTCAGGTGGGCTGGAGTCAGGCCTGGGTTTGAAACCGGGATCTGCTACTTACCTGCCAAGGGGCTTGGGGCCAACTGCTTGCTCTCCCGGGGCCTCAGTTTCCTGGCGGAGGAGACGGCAGGATCCTACTGGCTAGCTCGCGGGTTGTTGCTGTGCCACTTGAACGACATAAATGTGTGTAAGGTCCTCAGCTGGCGCATAGCAGATACTCGATGAATGTTTGTTTTTCTTATTTTCATTTTTATGGAGCCCAGTCTTCTAGAGAGTTTCTTGGTGAAGAGGGAGGGAGGAGTGAGGACCGCCTGGTCCCCACCTGTCCCACCTGTGCGAGGGATCCCGCATCTTCAACCTGCTCATCATCGTGGCCTCTGCCCTTTCTCTTACCCTCCACGTCTGATCAATCAATCGCCGATTCCCCTTCCTAACTTCTGAGTATCCTCCAGGGCTGCCCACATCGCTGCATCTCCAACGCCTGCATAAATGGACTGTGTTCGGCGATTTACCAGCAATTTACTTAGCTTTCACAAGCCTCTGCAAGACTTGTAAGAAAGCATCTTATTATTATACCCACTTAACAGATGGGAAAATCTAGGCTCACAGTGGTCAGGTGGCTTCTCTAGCTCGTCTGTGTCAAAGTCGGGATGAAACCCAGGCCTGCTGGATAATGGAGACTGCTTTAGCCACTACGCATTAGTCTTAGTATCCTCAGCTGTAAAGTGAGGGATTTAGTGACACAATCTTTACATTTTTATACACATATCACTTGATCTTGCCTATGCCAGATGACTTCCTTTGTCCAGTCACTGGGCCCCTTCCTTTCCCTCCCAGCTCCATGTTCCAAAGCCTCCAGCATCCCTGGTCAGGGGCACGGTCTGGCTGCCTGCCTGGGGTCCCCTTATTTAAGCACATCTTTGAATCAAAAGTGATACAGATTCATCCTGATGTCCTGAATGTCCTCTGGAGAAACTGTAGATGACGAACCTTTCACCATGGATAGGTGCTCCTTGAAATCATTTGCACACCTCCCCTCTCCCATCTCTGTCACTGGTCCAAACTGCTGTCATCTCT
Source organism: Camelus dromedarius (assembly GCF_036321535.1). Lineage (NCBI taxonomy): Eukaryota > Metazoa > Chordata > Mammalia > Artiodactyla > Camelidae > Camelus > Camelus dromedarius. The sequence continues at coordinate 31,168,135 of NC_087449.1, read as the reverse complement.
TGGATTTGATCCTACGCTTCTTGAATTGACACCTTCACTATTCCAATCTTGATTCCATACTACAACTAAACTATACTCTACGAATGCAAATAGGATTGTATACCCTGCATCAAACCCAGGAGAGGCTCTTTTTTATCCTGGGAACAAAGTCCAGGATCCTCACCTTGACCTAGGAGGCCTTTGCGATCTGTTCTTTCCTCCCCTCACTTCTCCAGACTCTTCACATCTTCTCTCTCGTTGCTGCAGTCATGTTGAATGCTTCTCTGTTTCCACATTGGGTCACTGCGGCTCTCCCCAGGAGGTCTCTGACCCCATACGGCTGGGCTTTCTTTGACCCTCTGCTCTGTCCCTCCCTAGAACCCTCTCCCCCTGCTGTCCTAATGGGCCCCATGCTTTTATAACCAGTATCTTAAACAGGTAGATCTTAGTGAGATCCAAACATGAAAGTTTTATTTCCCTCTAATCATTGCCATCAGATGCATTTAATGCAATGTCCTTTTGTGGCAGATCTGAGCTTTTTTCTGGCCAGTTAGTCCTTTAAAACTAATCTCATTTCCAATTTAGAATTTATTTTCTCTGTGGTTCAGGTGGGCTTTGGCCTGAGGGACCTGGATCAGGGAGGGGGTGTGTCTGCCTCTCAGCACCCCCTTCACCCATCACTTTTCTGCTCCTGAATCTCTCAGGGTTTAGGATGCCATAGGGTAGGGTGGGGCAGCAGCATCTGTGCTCTGCATAATAGTTTAAATGGGTGAATGAAGAGCATGGGCTTTGGAATTCATCCCGGCTGTGGGGTTAGGTGGGATTAGTTATGACTCAGGACTGTGGGCAAATCACTTCCCTTTTTTAGGTCTCGGTTTCTTTATCTCTAACATGGGCTTAATAATCTCTACTTGGCAGTTTAGGGTGAAGAGAAAATGTAAAATGAGATAACTATAAACAACTCAGTGCGGCACTGAGTGTGTCATTGCTGCTCCATAAATGTTAATTCCTCTTCCTGATCTGTGGAAGGGGGCCAGGAAGAAGGTGGTGATGCATGTCCCTTAGGGCTGTGCTCATGACTGCATGTGATGCCTGCCTCCAAGGCTAGAGAAGAGATGAACCTGCAAGGCCCTCTCTCCACGGCCGATGAACACAGGGAAGGGAAAGGAAGTCGCCCTGGCTGCTGATGTTAGGTGAGCGTGGGAAGGCTTGGACTCAGGCTGCCGATTAAGTGGCCTCCTGTCGCCCTTTTTATCTGACACCTTGCACCCTCTTCCTGACCCCTTCCCTCCTCTGGCTCCCACCAGTGCACGACTGCTGTGGAACCCAGATTAGAGAGGAACTGTGCTCAGGAAGTGCTTTAACTGGCCCAAGTGGAAACATTTCCCAGGGCCACGAGAAAGGGTTTGCTTTTACAGGGTTGGGTGGGGATGGGGTCAGGGAAGAGAGGACAATGTGAAGATTCTATGCAGCAAAGCTTCTCACAGTGCTGGCTCTGAGACAGAAGGTAGAGCTGGACTGAATTTAAGCAAACACTCTCTCTAAAGCCACCATTTCCTGCTGCCTTGCAGAACTTAGGAATCCACTGAGATTGTTCCCAACCTGATCCTTCCTTCTGAGTGTGTGTACGTGTGTGTACACGTGCACTCAGAGGTGTGGAGGCCGCTGAAGGACTTCCTCCCTCGCCTGGGGCTGGGAGAGCTTCGAGGTGTGCAGATCAGAGCTCGCCGAGAGGGTATGAAGGGGGCTGCTGCTATACCTGCCGTCTCCCCAGCGCTTCTACGTGCCTGGCACTGTGCTGGGTGCCTTGTATGCACTGTTTCTTTTAATAATGAGATAGCACTGCCCTGCACAATTTAAAGATGAGGAAACTGAGCCTCTCTCCCAAGCCCATGTAGCTAGGAATGGAGGAAGGAGGACTCAGCCCCAGGTGCCTGCATCAAGCGGGTCCCCTGGACAGGAACACTCATTCCATTCTTTGGACGGCTCAGCTCCCCAGGCTGGGCTTAGGTTCCTGGAGTCCTGCCTTCCCAATCAGAAAGTGGGAGATAGAGCAATCATGATCTCTTGTCTCGGGTGTTTATGTGCTTCTGCCAACCCCCAGACAAGGGGCTTCACTCCGCTGGGACTCCAGCGGCACAGGAATGACTCTGCTGAGTCTGGCTTTGGGTCCAGCATCTTTCCCTTATACCCTCCCTTTGCACGTGCACTGTTTCCATGGTGATACAGCAGCTCCTGCTTAGTGAGCTGCTGCTATGTGCAGGCACTGGGCTAAATGATTTTCATTTCTAATCCTCACCAGCCCTGTGAAGTAGGACATTGACATCTCCATGTTACCGATGAGAAAACTCAGATGTTAAGAGTTGAAAATGACAAACCACGCAGCTTGTAGGCTGCAGAGCTGGGTGGTACCTCTAGGTTTGTCCAAGATCACTGTTTATTCTCTGAACTGCTCTGTTTTCCTGGCCCCCTTATTACATGGAATGACACTTGTCCATGCACGGGTCTGAGCAGGACCCTTGGTGTGGGGGGACACTGGATTTGTAGCCACAGAAAACTGGTTTGAACCACAGTGTTGACATTTCCCAGCTATGTGACTTTGGCACTTCATTTTTCTAAAGTTGGTTTTCTCATTTTAAAAATCAGGATAACCATGCTCTGTATCATTATAGAATTATGGCCATATGATTCACTGTGTATCAAAATGCCCAGCATGTGTGTGATCAATGTTTGATGAATGGATGGATTCAAACTGAGCCTTCGTGCAAGCTTGGCTCTGCTGACATGTAGGGCGCCTCCCTCTAACATTCTAGGTAGGTTGGAGAGCAGCAATTTCTGCTTTCACCTTCTCACATTGGCAAAAGCTGCGTATGGGACACCTGCCTCCTACTGTAGGAGATGCAGGAGTCCCAGATAGTCTTCCCCCACAAAGAAATCCAACCCTACTAGGTTTCACGTGACACTCTCACACTCCTTGCTTCATTTTCCTCTCCTTGACAGCAATAAACCTTGCAAATCAAAATTCACACAGCATCCCATAAAGGGACACAGGCTTCCTCTGGGACCCCCTGGAGTCTTGAAATCCAAAGGCTTCCTCAGTCCATAGGGAGAGGGGCTATTCTGAGTTTCTTAAGATACATATTCAAGAAGTGTGCCGCCTCCGCTCCACACTCCCCCCAGCCTCAGGACAATTCCCTATGACGATTAGGACTGAAACATCAGATAGCTAGGAAACCCTTGCTCCCAGGCTGGCCTGAGCTTTCTTAATCCCTGCTCCTCCAGCCATCTCCACTCTGGTTCCAAGGCACAGAACTGGGGCCGAGGAGACTCCCTTGGTTAGAGACTTGAGGATGGGGAGGACAGGTAGGCTGGAAAGAGCACAGTGAGGGATCAGCTGGGCTTGAATCTCAGTACTTCACTTTCTGATCACATAGTCTTGGAGTCATCACCAAATCTCTCTGTGCTCATTTCTTTCTTTGTTACTGGGGATGGTATTACCTAATTTTGCAGATAGGGGTTGAATGACAGGTTATCTGTAAATGATCCAGCCCAGTGTAAACAGTGGACAATGACTGCTATTATCAGACACCAATTGTCACAGATGGATCTAGCTGAGCCCGGTGGAGCCTAGGGGCACGCCTGCTCGGCCAGCAGAGCTCCCAGGGTGTGCTTGTGGGGAACTGGAGCTGCTGAGAAGGGAGTTTTGCTCACAGATCTCTGGAGTCAGAGATGAAGGGAGGGTGAAAGGGTGTGGGAGGGAGAAGGTCATGGAACTGCACTGCTATTTCTGTTTTCTAGTCCAATCCAAGGTTTAGGTCCTAGTCTTCTGAATCGAGGGCTCCAAGGTAGAGGCTTAAGGTATGGTTTTTACAAAGCCTTTTGTGAGATTTGGGCTCTAAGCTAGGCTGCTTTGGGGCCCTGCTGGCAAAGTGAGATACAGGTTTGGGGAGAAGGCTCCTTCCCGAGTGATGCATGGAATGTGTGTGATTCAAGGTCTGCCTTGAAGAGTGAAGGGCGCAGCTCTGGAGCCTTGGGAAGGAAGAGCCGTTCTCACTGGCAGGAAGGACGGCAGGGAGGAGCCCACCCCTAGAAACTGAGTGGGTATCCTCGAGGGAAGCACAGAGCCCAGTGTTTGTGAGATGTAGATGTCTCAGAGGACCCCAGGGCAGACCCTGGGGAAGGCCAGATTCCTTCATCAGCAGGTGGGGGCTCTGAGCCAGTAACAGCTGAATTGTTCATGTGACCTCCTTTGTCCCCACAGCCTGCTGAGGGTCCCAGGGGATGTAACAGTATCAGTCTTGATTCCAGAAATTACTGGGGTTGGGGGAGGCCTCCCAGTCAGCTGCAGTGAGTTGAACTGGGAGGGGCTCTGCAGGGACTCTGCCCGCAGGCCAGGCTGGGGCAGGGGGAGGAGGGCCAGGGCCGTGCAGATGGCCTCCAGGCCCTCTGGGAAGCTGAGGAGAACTCTGGACTCCTGCCTACGGCCGGGACTCAGGGAAGGTGTTGGTCTAAAGGCAAAGACTAGGCAGGGTTGCAGGTGCCTGTCAGACTGCGGAATGCTGACTAATACTTGTTGAGGTGCACCCTGGCGTGGCTGGAGGCACTGGATTCTAACGGGTAAGTGCAGGACCGGGGCCTGAGCACCAGGGTTCCGCACAGCTCTTCCACGTCCCGACTCCGTGACCCCAGGCAGGCTGCTGGGCCTGGTGCGACGCTTAGAACCATGTGAGTGGGCACAGCAGAAATGTTGGTTTTATCACACGTCTATTACCTTATGAGCTAGTGACTATCCATTCAAGGTGGGTATAGTCTGGTCCCACAGCGGGGCCTTCAGTGGATCTGCCTGTGAGAAGATGGAGGCAAAAGAGGCTTCAGAAATGAGCTCCAGATAACAAAATCTGGTATTCCAAAATATAGTAAAAGAATAACCACAATAAACATTAAACATATTTCTAACTGAGAAAAGAATCTATATATGCCTATTGTATGCAAACATTCCAACAGTGTAAAAAGATAGAGTCAAACCACATTTCCATATGACCCCAGAGCCTTGTCTCAGGAGGATGGTTTCCTGAAATTGTTGTGAAAATACAGGGTGTGAGTGTGAGTGCCCACGTGTGTGTGTGTGTGTGTATGTGTGGTGCATATACTATTATGCACTCCAAATGCATTCTATTTAGCTAATATTTATTGAGTTCTCATGATTCACCCAGCACAATGCTAGTACCTTCTCATGAGATGTCTCATTTAGTCCTGTGACAACCTTGTGTGGTCATTACCCAGACAGATTATTGTTACTTTGACCGATCTACGGGTGAGGGAAAGGAGGCCACAGAGCTGAAGACTGAATGGGCTGGGGGCCAGTCAGGTCACACTGACCCAAAGGGGATGTGTGTTCTAGTGTTTCATGCTGCCTCTTCACTGCTTATCAGGAAAATACTTTCTGTGAACTTCATAATTTGACTTCAGAAGGTCTAAAACAGGCTCTCAACGCTAGAGTTTATTATGCTAGGGCAGAGTTTATTCACAAGTGCTCGTTTGTGTATCCATTGTCCATTTATTAACTGTCCCTTTTAAAGTAGTGCTGGTCCCCATGGAACGTGGCTGGGGCTTGCTCTTAGGGCCAACCGATCTATGCTTAGGTTGTGTGTGTGCACTTGTGTATGTGTATGTGTATATGTGTGTGTGTGTGTGTGTGTATGTGTGTGTGCATGTGTGACATTTGACTCAGAGAGATCTGAGAAGCAGTGATGTTGCAGGTTTCCCATAGGTAAAGACCAAAGGGGACAGTGGAGTAAACTTTTGCCCAACCCCTCACCCCTTTTTGGTTTCATTAATATTTATAAAGAATGAAAGTAGGTCTTATTCTGGAGAAAAGAATCACCCTGATTTTGGCAAAATTTTAAACAGAATGATATTTACTTTGCTCTGTAATTGTGAAGACTGGGGACAACAGTGCATGTTCGTGCTTCTCCAATTGGGTAATCATAACTCTGATTACACAGTCATACACATCAGGGCCTCGAGGAGGCACAGGATGGCCACGATGTTCTAAACTACAGATGCCCAGTAAATTAGAAGATACAGTTGATGTTTTAATTTAAAGACAGCATGAAGACACTACCGAAGAAATATATCACCGTGGTCAAGTGCATGGCCTCTGGAGCCAGACTGTCTGGGTCCAAATTCTGGCTTTGACACTGGCTAGCTGTGCAACTACAGATAAGTTATTTAACCTCTCTGTACCTCAATTTTCTCACCTGCAGAATAGGGATAATAACAGTGCCATCTTCATAGAAACATCAAAAAGACAGTGGAATATACATGTCAAAACCTTAAAATAGCATCTTTTAAGTGCTCTGTAAACATTAGCTAGTGCTATTACTGGGGAACAGAATGTAAAAGTCACAGTCTTTCAAAAGATAAAACAGGAGACCTCAGTGAATTCTTGTGCTTGCAACAGTCGGCCTTGGGCTAAATTTTTACAACCAGCTGTGCTCTCTTACTCATTCTGCGCATTGAGGCATTTGTCTGGAAATTTTTGAGCAGTACCATGTCTGTATGATGCCTGGCACATAGCTGGCGCAAAATACATTATAGCTGTCAGCATCAACATTATTAGCGTCATTCAAAGGAGTGTTATGCCTCAAATTTGAGGGTGGTTTCCTTATTTTAGTGAGCTGACGTCAGCAGGAGATACCTGCACCTTCTGGATAAGCAGGGCTTTCCAAGGCTGTTTGTAGGGCCAGGGAAAAAAATGAGACCTGGTTCTTCTTAAGATTTGGGGGATAGAAATGAGGTCTGACTACTCTCCCTTTTGATGGCTTGCTTATTTGCCAGGTAGCTAAAAATGGCTTTTGGTGATTTCCAAAAGTCAAATCTGCTCTCAGAGGACAAAGATGAACCATTTTGAAAGAGCTTCTAAACATTTACTGGGTAATGAGTATATGAAAAGAATTTCACCTCATTCAAACCTTCCAAAGGTAAATTTAAACAACTTGACCATAATTTCTTTTCTGAAATTAGTCACCATTAGGAAACTGATAAAACTCAGGGCTGAAAATGTCATGGTGAGAAGGGCATCACCATTGGGTTGGGTGACACCTGATCTTGTAAAGTGAAAATTAAGTATAATCAATATTACCCTTGACCATTACGTATAGTACACAGGATTTGTGTTTTAAAATTTCTCATACTAACTGACTTGAAAATCTTTTTATTTTGAAAATGTCTATCACACATAAATAAATTGTGTATGGAAACATTTGTCTGTAGCTATCACTCAGTTTCAATTCAGCATTTTGCCATATTTGGTTCATCTACCAACTAGCCTTCCCACCTTTTATTTTTGCTGCAGTATTTTAAAGCAAATCATAGACATCATGTCATTTGCTACATTTTAAAAAGTGTTTTTTTAAACTAACAGTAATGAGATTATCATCCCCAACAGAATGAGCAATAATTTATTGATATCATCTGATACCAGATTTCCTTCATTTTCTAAAAAGCGTCTTTTAACAATGGGTTTGTTTGAGTCAGACTTTCCACAAGGCCCACATGTTCACACAAATTCTTATGCATAATATAGAGTTGAGAAGCTCTAGGCCAAACTAGAGGAAGAAAGGAAAGGAAAATTATAGTAATAGTCATAATGGCTTAATGAAGGTCATGCTTGGAAAACTATTAATGTGCTTTTCTATTTTGCTTCCTTCCTTTATCGACCTTTGCTCTAGCTGACTTGAAGCATCCGTCATCCTGGGGGTAGATCATGATTTATAACAGAAGACATGCAAAAAGAACGGGCAAGTTAATATTCTTCCTCTGACATGTAAAAAAGACTTATTCAGCAGGAAAATAACCTTGCAAACCAGGTGTTATTTTAAATTCCTTTAATCTCCCTTTTAGCTCTCAACAGTGCATTCTGATTGACCCAGCTTACGGAGTTCCTTCAGTGTGTACAGAAAATACCCCTGTGCTCCATGAAGGCATCTCCAGAAGTTGTAGTGAAAGACAGAGGGCATGATGTGATGATAGAGGGGCTATCTAGCCTTTCAGGACCCTGTGAGATAAGGAAAAAACATAGAAGAGAAAGGAGGATGAGGAGGTAAGAGATCAGTTTAAGTTGGCTGTTCTCCCAGCTTTGGCTGAGAAAGTTGGGAGGCACGTTGAATAAGTGTAACCAAGGACAGACGGGCTCTTGCACCTCTTACCACTTGAGACCCTGCTGAGTATATGGTCACATTCTGGGCTGTGACCATAACCACATGGCAGTGTGTTGTGGCCAGGCAGAGATGGCCACCTGAAAAGTGGTGAGAATTTGGCTAGGAAGCATTGCTGGTGGGGGTCGCCATGGTTGGGCAGGGTCCAGGTGCTCTGGAGAAAGGGCTGCATGGTGGACCACCCGGGCCAGGGCAAATTGGATTTCGAGCAAATGGCAGGGAGTCTAGAGCCAGCAGAGGAGTCTAAATTGCCAGGGAGAGCTGGTGAAAGGCAACGCTAGCCAGGCAGTGCCCTGGGCACTGACAAGCTGTGGAAAGCCTGGACCACAACTTACCCTGGTGCAGACACAAACTTCAGTTGTGCATCCCAGCAGGTGAATGAGGAATACCCAACCCAGGCCAGAAGAGCCAGAGCAGCCAGAAAAATGGGACTTTCCACCTTCCATGATGTCATTTAAGCCCCACTTCCCTCCTCTTATACCCAGGTATCATCTTGGAGAGTGGCCAGGAAGGGAGCCCAAGACTGGTATGTCTGAGAGACTAAGCCTTCATTTTCCCTTAGAGAGTAAACATTCTTTGAAGGGATCATTTATGTTATTGTGTTATACTTAGGTTCAAACCTGATCAGACATGGAAGTAATCAGATTGTCTTTTTGAAATGCTTTTGGCTATTTCCAAAAATTAAATCTACTCTCAAAGATTAGCCATTTTTGAAAGGCTTCTAAAGATATTCTAATGGATAAATATATGAAAAAAGTTAACTTCAATTATCTTCCCAAATGTAAACTACAACAGCTATCCCCTACTTTCTTCTTTGAAAGTAGTAAACATTGGAAAATGTACAAAAAATCTGCTAGCTAGGAGGAAAAATTTTATACATAAAAACAAAGGAGCCACATGTTCTTGGTCAATCTGAATTTTGAAAGGAGTTAAATGTTCCACCCTGGGATAACAGAAACATTTATCAAGCACGTTCTCTGGGCCTGGTGCTGTTGCAAGAAATTTAGTTGTTACTTCACTAAACTTGTACAATAACCTGGTGAGATACAGACTCTCATCAGCCCATTTTACAGATGGGGAAACTGAGCCACAGACAGGCTAAATACCTTGTTAAATTTGCACAGTTAGAAAATAGCAGACCCAGGCTTTGAATCTGGGAAGTCATTTGTCAGGGCCATTTACCTTAACCTGAGATTTGGTTGCCCAGACTTGGGTGCCCAAACCCTTTTGCCTATGTGACAATGATCAGATCCTCAGCACTGACTGGGGTGGGTGGAGAATTTCCAAGCATTCCTTCTTATCTCTGGTCTATTTTAGCACTGACCCTTTATAACCTTAATGTGTATGGAAAGATTTGTTTGTTGTGAGGATTTAAGATGATATTTCTGAAAACACCTAGCATAGGCTTAGCCAGAGTAAGTGCTCAATCAGTGTTGCTCATTGAACCCAAATCTTGCTTAATCAGCTTATTTGCATACACTATTCTTTGAGAATGTTTAGACAAGACCTTGGCCACTTGCTTCCTGTCTTTGCAAGGGGGCATTTCCTAACGAGGCTTCCCTGAATAGTGCCACTCTCATGTCCTGGATTGTTTATCACATCTTACCAGTGCTCCTGGGTAGCTGCTGTCCTTTCAGCCTGGGCTCCAGAATAAAAACACATGGAGCAGACTTGACCCAACCACATTCTAGTCAAACCCAGCTGTCTGGGTTTGTGGCAGGCTGAGGTAGAGCTTCTCAGCCCAGGCTAGCCTGAATCAGTTGAAGCAGAGCTGTTTCCCTGACTTGTGACTGTGAGTATAAATGCTTGTTGTTGAAAGCGATTGCAATTTGGAGTGTTTGTTAAGCAGCATGATAGTCACAAGAGAGGACAAACACAGTGGGGTGTATTCTAAAGTCCACATGCATGTTAAATATGGGAACGACGTGACCTCCTCACTGCTGCTTCTGAGAAGATAAAAATCTAACTTTAGGAAAGTTAGATGGACCTATATCTATGTCTATGGGAAAAGCTTCACTTTCTACCTTAGAAAATAACCAGGAATATGGAGAAAAGTTTATTACAGTGTTATTCCTAATGGTGAAAACTGGAAATAATCTTAAGGAACGATATTAGAATCATAATCAAATATACTATGATTTAGCCATATGATGGTCTATTGCACAGTCTGTTAGGACTAGATTCAGGTAAGAAACACGTAAATAGTGTTTTAAGCCAGATTGAAACTCATTTCTCCCAATAAATGGAATCTGGGGGAAGGCAATCCAAAATTGGTTTGATGGCTTAATGGTCACAGTTGGTTTCTAGCTTTCTGCTCCATCTTCTATGGAGTGAGGCCCCTGTCTTCATGGTTCAAGATGAGTGCTAGAGCACCAGCCATCACATCCATATTTCCAGCAACAGGCTGGAAGAAGGAGCAAAGACGTATATACAGTCTCACTTTAAGGAGACATGTTAGGTTTCCTCATATGACACTGTTTACATCTCAGTGGGAAAAATTTAATCACAACAATGTGCCCAGATAAAAATTTGAGTACTATACCTTTGGAAGAAAAGGGGAGTAGATATTGGAAGTCACATGTAGTTATTAAAATTATAAATATGAAGACCTCTGGAGTGTCCTGGCTTACAATTTACTTTGGTATCTGATAACTACTGACTTTATGCCTCAAATAAAAGATACATTCCTGGAGTTTGCTGGAGCAAAGGATGTAAGAATATTTCCCACGGACTAAGTATGTGCCATGGATGAGAGGGAGCTGGTATGTGTGGCTGCCTAGGGCGGGGGACAGATTCAATAGAAAAAGGCAAGAGGTGAATTTCTGGATTCCTATGGGCTGCAGAAGCAGTAGGTGCCTAGCTGGGGGAGAATGCATTATTATTGTCAAGGGAGCTGCAAGTGTGGGGTCTCTGAGATACCGTGAAATTGTGTTTAAAGAATGAGCTTTAAATGTTGCTGAGAGTGTGATAAACCTGTCTCAGGGCAGTATGGGTCCATGAAGAACTTCTCGTCCTTTCCTATCTTGCTTTCATTTCTTTTCTCCTCAATCCTGGTAGGGCAGGAAGCCAGGAAGCTGGGTTAGTGAGAAGATGAGGAAATGGGGCGTGTTCAGTGGAGAAGGAGGAGGAGGAGGAAGAGGAAGAGGAAGGATCATGACTTTCCTCTACCTCCCTCTACCCCATCAGGGGAGCTTCTGGCTGGCAGCAGGCACCCAGTTATGGGGAGGGGTAGTAACTGACCCTTTGAATCAAGTTTGGAGCTTTGATTATTCGATGGGATTTTTAATGGTTGAATTGAGACTAAATTTGTGATTTATAAAAAAACTGTAGGACATTAAAAAAAATCACATAAGTGTGAACAGAAGATTCATGAGTTCTGCCATGGTTTTTTTGTCCAGAGGATGGGGAGGAATTTTCCCCACTGAATATGTTTTAAGGGCTGTAGGAGACAAAAAATAAAGTTACTATATCTTTTAATTCCTATTTATTCACCATACTGGTTACATATAGGACAATTCTTACCTAATCATATTAACTGAAAAGACAATAAACAGATTTATATAGAATATGACTGAACTATGTGAAGAGAAAGAGAATGAGGGGCATGCTAGGTAATAGCAAAATGTTCACTGCCTTTTTTTCTGCTTTGGGAAGTTCTGTGTGAACCTTTCCTTCCGGGCTCCCCAGCCATCCTTCCTGACACCGTTAGGTGGTCTGTTAACTTCCACTGGTACCATAACTCGTTTTGTGATTATTGGCTTACGTGTCTCTGATTAGACTGTAAACAACTTGAGTGAAAGGTGATGTCTTTATGTGGCTTTCTCTCCCCAGGGCCCAGGATAGAGTCTGGAACACAACCACACAGAAATAAGATACCATTGATTAAAGAAAGGAAAGACATCATTAAAGCAAAGAAAGGAAGGAAGGAAGCCAGGTCTAATGCTTTATTGGAGGGCCCAAACTGTGGCAGCCACCTTCTCCTCTCTCCTCTCAGGATGTTTCGCTTATCTTTCCCGGATGCCCAGCCTTGCATTAGTGATCTGTGTGCTCATGTTAGTTACTTGTGAGCTATTTGAGGGTTGGACCCATACTCTGATAACAACAGTAGCTGCTGTTTATCGAGCACCTGCTAGGTGCCGGGCAGGGGGTTGGGCACGCTGCCTGCATGCTAATGCACACCTGAGGCTCTTGGGAAAAGCAGATTCTGATTCGGCAGGTCTGGGGTGGGCCTGAGATACTGCATTTCTAGAAGGTGATACCTGTGCTGGTGGTCACAGGACGTGCATGGAGGAGTGAAACGTGAAGACATTAACTCATTTGATTCTGACATCAATCCTATGAGGCAGGTACCGTTATTCATTGCGCTTTGCGATAAGAAAACCGAGTGTCAGAGCAGGTGAGTGAAAGTCAGTTACTCGTTAGTGGCAGTAGCATTTGGATGCGGTGCTAACTTCAAGGTATGGAAGCTTTCTTTTCAGCTAGTCCAGGGAGCTCCCTTAAGAGCCATCTTTGCACTGTTGGACCCTTAGAAGACAGACAGACAGTGGTTAAGAGCCTGGGTTTGGGAGCAAAAAACTCCCAATCTGGTGCGAACATTTATTAAATATGTGGCTTCAGGCGAGTTCCTTCCCTGTGCCTCCGGGAATGGTCCCTGGCGCGCGCGCACTCGTATGTGTGTGTGTGAGAGAGAAGGAATGTGAGCTGGAAGATGCAGAGGGCTTGTGTAAGAGTTTGTATGTGTCAGAAGACAAGGGGCGATTGGACGTGATAGGCTGTGAGCCTGAGAATGTGTGTGTGAGGGAGTCAGTGTGTGTCTGTCCTCCAAGGGGAGTGATGAGCAGCTGCGTGGTAGATGTCTCACCATCAGTAGGGGTGATGGTGTGGGGTTTCTTTCATTTCTCCTCAGAGAGTCAGGCTGGGGAGGTCACGGTCCCTGCTGCTGGGATATGGAACAGAGTGGGCGGGGGGGGAGGGGGAGGTCCTCTTTATATCTGGACAGGAGGTTGGGTAGCAACAGATGCCAGGAGATGGGGGATGTGGCCTGACCTCTCAGCCCCTCTCCCATGGTGAGTACCAGGAGGGAAAACAGAAGCAAGTGTTTGCACAAGAGATACTGGGAGCCAAGTGGTTGTGGGATTATGAGACCTAGTGGCCACGGGATTCCCGAGTTGGGGTGACCCTGGGAATGGTCTTGAGAGGAACTTCTTCCTCAGTGTAAGATAGGACCTGGGGTCCAGAGTGGGAAAGTCATTTGCCTCTGGTCACATAGACTTGACCTTCACCCAACAGGGGTCTAAGGGCTTGGACTAGAAAAAGGGAGGGAGAAAACCACACAGTGGGACAGGAGTGAATGACTGTGTGAGTGGGAAGAATCAGGGTGGCCAGGGAGGCAGTGGTTCAGTGCATAGAGGTGGTATGGTATCCACGGTCACCCATCTGGTGGGATGAGGGTGGGGGTGTGAAATAGGCTGGGAGGAGCAGAGCAGTGCTCACTCACTGGCGGCTGGAATTGTGAGGGTTAGTCTACCCCCTACAGTGTCTGGGGAGAGTCAGAGAGATGCTTGTGGCAAGAAACAGGGGGCAGACAGGAAAATGAGGTGGCAGCTCAGTAGAGCAAATGGGGCAGATGGGGCAGAGGAAGGTCCATCTTGGACTTCACCAGAGGGACACTGGGCAACAGAACACCCTCCAGAACAACCCACCAGCTGAGGCTTGGGTGGTGGGATGCAGTGACTCATTACCCAACCCAGCCGCCCTCTAAGTCAGGCTGGCCTCGTCCCTGAGATACTTATCAGGCCCTACGGCAATCCTAGCAGTACCTGAAACATTCCTTCCCATTGGATCCCAGCTTGCTCCTTCTGGATCCCCTTCTCCGTTTCTGAGTTCCTGATTCCCTACGCCTCTGCCAACCTGAACCTGGTGTTTGTTCAGACTTGTGGACATCTCCCTCCCTGCAATGGCCCTGTCCTTGTCATTGTTCAGGTACAGACTTCTGAGGGTCCTTCCGATGATGCCTCAGTGGGGCCACTCTGGCTCTGCCTTGAGGGAAGGAAGCTCAGTGGAGGCTGAGTTATAGATGTCTGGTCCTGCCCAGCAGGCACCTCACCACCAAAGAGGGATGCAGGGTTGGGGGAGCTGTTCTTCAAGCAGTTTACTTGTGGGGGTGGGTCTGAGGGGCTGTTCCCAGCCCGATGCAGGAGCTGAGGGACGAAAATGAGTTCAGTGCCCATGGAGTTAGGTAGGAGGCTGGGAGGGAGATGTCCTGGGGCCAGATTTGGGGGAGGGAGTGGCCTGTGTAGCAAGCAGGCCAAAGTCAGCATGACGGAGGTTGAGAGATCCAAGTGAGATCTGAGAGAGCAGAGCAGGGTAGCTGAAGATTCAGTATACAAATGCTGGTCCTCCTAGATGGCTCCTTTGTAGCAGGCAGTGAAGGACGGGAGTCTTATTTGCTGGTCATCTATGAGCACATCTCCAGCTCAGAAAAAAAGTTACGTTGGATCCTCCGAGAGGTAGATTCTAAGACAAATTTAGATATTCAAGAGATTATTGGGGAAACGCTTGTGACGGATAAAGGGGAGAGTGGCAGCAGGCAGCGCAAGCCTGTGGAAGTGATGCGGGTCTGTCACCTGGGAAAGCAGAGGCAGAATGTAGGAGAGGTGGGCAGGAAGGTCTCAGAGCTAAGAGCCCGCTTCTAAGAAAGTCTTGGCTGGGCTGCTACAGCGATTCCCGAGCCAGGTTCCCATTGGAGGAGCCCTGCATCTCTTAGGGCTGGGTGGGCATTTGCTCTCCTGCTGCACCCAATCACTGGTTGTGTCTAATAGGGGTGGGCGGGGGCTTGCTCCCCGCTCCCCCTTCACTCAGTCATTAGCTGTTTCTGGTAGGGTGGGTGGGCACTAGCAACCCCGCTACACGCTGTCATTGGCTGTTTCTAGTAGGGTGGGTCGGCACTAGCGCGCCCGCTGCACGCAGTCATTGGCTATTTCTAGTTGGGTGGGTGGGCACTAGCGCCCCTCAGTCATTGGCTGGGGGCTGCCCTGGGAGGCTTAGCCTAGTGGATCCAGAGGGACGGCAGTAAAAGTGAGGCTTCCAGAAGGAGATCTGGTGGTGTATTTCTATGGTCTCTGAATGGCCTAAAAGAGGCTGAGGTAGGTGGCTCCAACTCACTTTCAGGGGCGCATTATCTTCATATTGCCTCTTCCAGCTGGCATTTAGGGCTATTTAATCCAGTTCACCTAGCACAGGAACCTGTGGGAAGAGGGTGGGGGAATTCAGAACAGAGAAGAGTATTGTAGCTGAAAAAGCCCTAGTCTCCAAGAATGGAGACCTGCATTCACTAGTTCTGTCATAAACTCTCTTTGCTACCAAAAGCAAGGCATCTCCCGTCCCTGGGCTCATTTCTACATTTGTAGACTGAGGAAAGTAATAATTTTTACCTCCCAGACTTGTTGTGAGGATACAAGAAAACCGTGGATGTAACAGTTTGCTCTTAGCTGAAAGAACTATACTGATGTGTGGTATGATATGAGCATTATTAACAGGGATAGGTTAGGGTTATTATGATGAGTAAATAGGTTATTTCATGTGACGTGCTTAGCCAGGCACAAAGTAAGTGCCCAATAAAAATTAGCTGTCCACCCCACCCTCACCCCCCAGTTTCGTCAAGAGCCAATTTTATCCAGAGATAATTCTTGAATGTGTTTAGGCTTAAACGTTTTTTTCTCCAGAAATGTGAACTCAGTGTGGCAGCTCAGGGGCCACACTGTTCCGGCTGAGCCTCCACTTCCTGTGCCAGCTTTTGCTGGGATTCAGGACGCTCTGTGGTGGGAGGCTGCCGTTTAATACGCAGCGTTGTTTCTGCTTCCCCAGCTCTGTGAGGTAGGCACTGTTACAATCTCTGTTTACAGAACACCTCAGAGAGGTGAAGCATCTCATCCAAGGTCACAGAGCAGGCCTCAGTCACAGCTCAGAGCTCTCTGGAGCAGGAGCCGTCAGACAGAATACTCCCTTCTCAGGAGTGTGCAAAATGAGCCAAGTGTGTCGAGGTCCTCGCAGAGTGGCGGCCCAGGGAAGCTGGGCAAACAGTACTTATTATTTACATCTGGGTCGGCTCTGGGTGTGGGTAGCTGCTCCTTTAAAGCTTCCTGATTCCTTCCTTGCCTGTCCTTACCGAGGGCACCACTTTACACATCCTTATACAGAATCTGACCTCTTCCTCCAAAGGCCAGGTTGCTCTGTTGGTGTGTTCCTGGCGTGGCTGCCTGGCAACGCTGCCTCTGGGGCCTTTCACCTCCTGGGAGGGAAGTTCCAGGTACTTAGGCTGCTGCCTGTTAGCCCATGTCTCTCTATGCAGGCGAGGGCATTTTTATTCTTATTTAAAATTTTTTTTTTAATGTTTAATTTTTTTTGACTTAGTATAGTCAATTTACAGTGTGTCAATTTCTGGCGTACAGTATAATGTTCAGTCATACATATACATACATATATTTGTTTTCATATTCTTTTTCATTATAGGTTACTACAAGATACTGAATATAGTTCCTTGTACCATAAAGAAGACACTTGTTTTTTGGGAGGGCATTTTAAATAGTTCCTTGGCGTGTTTTCTGGCCCCAACATTTTTAAAGCAAATTTCTCTGTCAGTTGGCTCTCCCTTCCACGTTCATTTATTCACTCAGCAAAGTTGTTGATCACATACCACACCACCAGCAGCGCTCACAACATCTATTGAGTTCTAGGAACTTACTATGTTCTAGGAAACGGGATGAGTGCAAGGGAAACCAGACAAGAGTAATCACTGTTGAACTCTTACTGTAGGCAAGGTACTCCGAGCACTTTGCAGGACACTTGCCTTCCGTAAGCAGCCCTGTGAAGTAGATGCTATTTATTATCCCCTGTGTACAGAGAAGGAAGCTGAGGTGTAGAGAAGTGAAGTAACTTGCCTGAAGCCACATACTTAATAAATGTTGGCACCAGACTGGGAGTTTTTTGACTCCCAAACCCAGGCTCTTAACCACTACCTGACGGTCTTATAAGGGCTCATGTTTTTTAAGAGATTGATGCTTTAACATTTAGCTGTGCAAGGAAAGTAATCTTTAGGATCGTTAAAGTCCAGATTTAATCACAGATCCACCATTTACTGGTTGTATGACCTCGGTTAAATTAGTGGGAAAAAAGTTCAACTACTGAGCACTGTAACTAGCATCCTTCTAAGTGCTGTGAGCGCAGCTACAGCTCGGAGATATTGTGGGTTTGGTTCCAGACCACTGCAATAAAGCAAGTATCTCAGTAAAGCTAGACGTGAATTTTTTGGTTTCCCAGTACATACACAAGTTATGTTTACACTATACTGTAGCCTATTAAGTGTACAATAGCATTACTAATTAAAAATAATTATTTTAAAATTAATCATTTCCACTTTACAGAAGAAGAAATTGAAGCTCAGAGAGGTTAAGTAACTTTCTCTAAGCATATCAGTCAGGATCCTGTCAGAAGATAGAAACCATACAGTAATTTGAATAGAGAAAGTTTAACATAAAGAATTGTAAACTAGGTACAGGGAATATTAACTACCAAGGGGTAAAGATAACACTTAAGAATGTAGGAACAGGATTTAAGGAGCAGTTTCTTCCTCTAGGGTTGAGTCAAAGTACCTGTGAAATAATAAGAAATACATGTATTGTTCTCTGCCCTGAATCCTGATGCAGTTCCTAGAAGCCCTGTAATTTCGTGAGTGATGGACATAGGAGTGCCTCACATAGAGCTCCTAAATCTCCTGGAATAATCTGAGTGATAGGAGTGTCTTTTGTTCTAATGATGCAACTCTCGGAGTGTGTGTAGGAGGGGGATCCTGCAGGGGGCCTGGTCACCTGAAAGTCCAAGCATGATTAAGAAGCTTGGAACTTTCAGCACCACCCTCCATCTTCTGGGGGAGGGGGGAGGGCTTGGGGATTGAGTTAATAATCGATCATGCCTATGTGATGAAGCCTCTGTAGAAAACCCCTGGTGGGTGAGCACATCCACATGCCCAGAGGACGGCTCAGGTGCACCTGAACTCTATGGGGACAGAAGCTCCTGCACTCAGAACCCTTCCAGCTCTCACCCTGTGTACCTCTTCATCTGGCTCCTCATCTGTATCCTTAACTGTAACCTTTATAGTAAACCAGTAAATGTAAATGTTTCCCCGAATTTCTGTGAGCCATTCTAGCACAGGAGCAAACCTGAGGAGAGGCTTCTGGGAACCCCCAGTTTATAGCCAGTTGGTCAGAAGTATAGGTGAGTAACTGGGACTTGTGACTGAACTCACAAGGCAGCCTTGTGGGACTGTGCCCTTAACCTGCGGGTCTGTAGCTAATGTCATAGTTGAATTGTAGGACGCCCAGTTGGTGTCTGAGCATTGGAGAATTGGTTGGTGTGCCCCCACCCCTCCTCCACATTTGATGTCAGAAGTGCTGTGAGTAGAAGAAAACATGGGGGTTTTCTTTTAGTGTGTGAGGAAGGAACACATTTGGAAGAGGACCCCTATGCCCTAGGCAGAGATGCAGACCTCATTGGAGAGGGGGTGACTTAGTCCACTGGATGGTGGAGAGGTTTGCTGAGGCGCCATAAATGGGCAGCCAGCCCTGAGGATGCCTGCGAAACCCCCTAGGGACCTGCCTTCTGTGGCATGACTGAGAGCCCCTCGGAGGGCTGCTCGTGAGAGTGCTGCTGACGTTTCCAGGGGAGTTGCCTTCTGGGGTGTTGGTGAAACTTGCTGAGGTGTGAGCACCATTGAGATTGGGTGTCTTTTACGTGCTGCTTGCTGTTAACCACGGGAGCAAGAAGAAAGCAAGCACGTGGAACCAGGAAGGAAAGGCCTTTCCTCCTGTAGTGCCCTCTACTGACAACTAAGCATTATGTCAGCTGACGAAGAAGACTCGTTCACAGGGTCCAGCTTCAGCATCACAAAGCCAGGCGATGAAGATGAGTACTGAACTGGGAGGCAATACATCGATAACTGGTCCGCTAAGTATTATATCCTCTTATTGTTGTATTATTTAATTATTTTATTTTGGTGGGGGGGAGAGGGGGTAATTAGGTTTCTTTATTTTAAAGGAGGTACTAGGGATTGAACTATACCACTTGCGCTATACCCTCACCTGCACAAATATTTTATCAAAAAGGTACTTGCACCCCAATGTTCATAGCAGCACTATATACAATAGCCAAGACATGGAAGCAACCTAAATGTCCATTGACAGATGACTGGATAAAGCAATTGTGGTATATTTATACAATGAAATACTAGTTGGCCATAAAAAAGAATAAAATAATGCCATTTGCAGCAACATGGATGGACCTGGAGATGGTCATTTTAAGTGAAGTATGCAAAAAAGAGAAAGAAAAATAACATGATACTGCTCATATGTGGAATCTTAAAAAAAAAAGAAAGAAAAAGAAAAAAGAGGACATAAATGAACTCATCTACAAAATAGAAACAGACTCATAGACTTTAGTAAACAATCTTATAGTTTCAGGGGGAAAGGGAGTGGGAAGGGATAAATTTGGGAGTTTGAGATTTGTAAGTGTTAACCACTATATATAAAAATAGATAAAAAACAAATTTCTGTATAGCACTGGAACTATATTCAATATGTTATAATAACTTTTAATGAAAAAGAATATGAAAATGAATATACATATACATACATGACTGGGACATTATGCTGTACACCAGAAGTTGACACATTGTTACTGACTTTACTTAAATTAAAAAAAAAAAGCCAAGTTTATCTGACATCAAGGTCCAAATTCTTTCAACGACAACACTGACCTTTTCTGACCTTCAGTTTTCCCATCTCTAACCTGGCAACAGCAGTGCTTGCCTCACAAGGATGCTGTGTGTAAATAAATAAGATGACGTACGTCTGGGTCTGGAACATTATAGAGGTTCAGTGTGAGAGTTAATTGCCTACTGGCCTGTCTTCTTATAGAAATGTAGGCTGTCACCACTGTAAGAGACTGAAGGCATCATCAAGCCCATTTTTCTGAATTCACAAATGAGGTACAGAGAGAATGATTTATCTCAGATCTCAACACTTGACAATGGCAGATAAATAATTAGTTTCTGAGCCTCCTGACACCTACTTTATTTCTCTTCTTACTCAACTCTGTCACCTCAATTTGGTTTATTAATTTAGGGCTGAAGGGAGCTAGAGGTGGTTCCATGTGAAATTCTTTCACATAGGCTGGCCTTGTACTCAAGTTGTGCAATCAGAGAACTTTCTTTTGTTTACAAGGAGAAAAGGTTATTTTGACCAATTCAAGTTTTTTCTTAGAGACTGAGTTACTGCTTTTATTTCATTACCAAACTGGCAGCGTGGTACAAGGCAAGCTCATCAGTGTCATTAACCTTTGGACAAGGAGAGAGCGCAGAGACAAAATCCCACTGCCATGAAATTGTCCTCTTGGACTCCTCATCTCCATCCGTGATTTCCTCCTGTGGCTGCTTGGGGATCTGATAACAATATTCCAGCCTGAGTCATCTGGGTGGGCTGCTGGCTCTTTCTCAGCTCTTTGAGGAGTTTTGTTTGTGAATTTCTCTTCTCATCTACATGTTCTGTTTGGGGGATTGCACCTGTAAGCATAGTTTCAGCCGTGTCCTCCAAACGAGTGACTCCCCAACCGTTGTCTTCGGGCCGTACCTCTCTGACCACCTTCTGACCTCTCTTTCTAATGCCTTCTGGGCAGCTCCACGTGCAAATCTCCAGACACCTCACACTGTCCCTCCCACAAAGAACTCACTGTCTCCTTCCAGATCTGCTGCTCCTGCTGCCTAGTCTTCTGGAGGGGCATCTCTGCCACCAAATGCTCAAGGCAGGACATCTGCTTGAAACTCACGCCCCAGTACACTTTGAGTTTGTATTCTAAGCCCCTAATGTGGACTTCAGTCCCTGCCTGAGCTGGTCCCTGCTGACCCCTCTCACTCACATTGTCCCACATTTACTCATTACACTTCCTTTTACTCATTTCCTCACACCTTCCAGTGCATAAGAACCTTTCCTGCTCTCCCCGCCCCCTGCCCTGAGCCTTCATATGAGCTGTTTCCTCCCTCTGATGTGCTCATCGCCTGATCCTCAGAGCCCAGAGTCTGGTAAGAGCTGGACTCAGTGGAGACTTGGTTATTGTTGTCTGACCTCATAGAAGAGGTCCTCATGTTCAAAATTAGTCACTGAAAATGAGTAAACCTAAAATAAGGACAGTGGTTTCACAGGGACTAGTAAAAAAGGACAAAGGTTTGGTTAGAACTTATTTTGAAAATGAACAACAAATTGTCATCATGTTTGTTTTGTTTTATGTTTAACAAAATGTAGGTTGCATTGCAATTACATGGGAATGGCTTACAGTGAACGAGGAATGAATCAAATGTTGTTTCTTCGGTATAGTTTTCCTAATACCGTATGCTAGCACAAAATGCATTCTTTTACCTTCGACTTTTGCAGCATGATCGGAAAGCAGGGTAACTTGTGTCAATATGATAGGCGTCTTATTAATTTTTTCCTGAGCTTCGTTTCTATTAGAAATGCACCCCCCCAAAGATATTGTGTCATTATCCTTTTTGAAGGGCTTGTCTTCAAAGGCTAACTGGTCTACCTTCCAGATGGTCATTTATCACTGACACTGCTTGTGATTTGTGCAGTTCATTAGTATCGTTTTCATTGTCTTCATAACATCTGGCATCTTTTGTACATCGTGGTATTACTTTGTCGGCCATTTGCATTGTACATTTCTTGTATCATTAGATGTGACACATTTGACCACAAAAGAGTGGCCTTCTGTCCATCCCATCCACTTCTTTGTGGGTCATAATCTTTAGCATCAGTGTGGGGGTGTGGGGGGCTGCTCTTTGAATGAGGGTTACTCTTATAGGCGAGGAGCACATTAGTGAACGTTTCATGTCCAATCTTTGCTTCCCTCTCTGACCTCAAAACTGTGGGAATTCTGACGATGGCTGCTACGGCACTGAAAACATCCTACAGAAATCCGTTTCTCAGAGCTTGCACCTTCCCTGTATTTACTGCCCAACATTCCTTGTACCAGAACCCAGGTGTCCCTTGTGAGCCCTCTTTGTCTCCTGTCTGATAAATGTCCCTCATGCTAAAGGTTGGCCAACAGCCTTTTGATTATTTGCCAGGGAGCCCTGGCCTCCTGGTGGGGTCCAAGCCATCCTATCTGGGGAGTGGTTTTGTGGGACAAAGAGCACATTCGCTCTCTTTTTCCTTCCCATCTTCTAGGCCACACTGTATACAGAATTATAGAATGTTGAAGCTGGGATGGACAAGGTATCACACTCCAACCCACATTTATTAAGCTTCTACTCTGTGCCTGAAAATTTTCACATGTTCTGACTTTTGACCTCCACAGCCTTCCTGTGGGGCTGCTGGCTTTTTCATCTTCATTTTAGATGAAGGGGCTCTGACAAAGTGACTTGTTTCAGGTCTCCCAGCCGAGGAGTGGAGCTGGGATGAGGGCTGTGGAGTCTGACTCTAGCTCCAGGCTCTTGCTCTCGGTTTACAGATGGGGTAACTGAGACCCCGAGATGGGAAAGGACTTACCTAGAGACACGTCAGCAGGTCGGTGGCAGGGCCCAGCCTAGACCCCAAGCACTTCTGTTCCCTATCCATCTACTTTCCTGCTTGGACTTCTTATTGTCCAGCTATTGTTTTAGGGAAGGAAAATAAATTTCATATGAAATGATTTAAAACCTTTCAGCCGCTTCCTTCGTTGCACAACCAAAAGTTCCATTTTTTGGACAACTGTTATTTTTTAAGCCTTTTCAGACTTCCAGTGATACATTTATTTCATTACTGAATTGGGATCATGCAGAACTCAGAATTCATCTGATTCATCAAACTTTCAACACTCTTTGACACAGGGACTATATTGCACTGAGATTTCATCGTCCTAAAACTGCCACAAACGTTGATATGTGATCAAAGAGGAGAAGTATCTGTCCAGAAGCCAGATTTTCTGAGTCTAAATCCAGTGCCCTGGCTCACATGCTTTATTAAAGAATGTTCTTTTTTTTTTTTTTTTTTTTTTTACTGATTAACGTGATGGCTGTAATTAGTCAGCACTTTTAACCCGGCATGTATTAACTCATCTAATCCTTAGAACAATCCCATGAGGTAGATACTATTATCATTCCTGTTTTACAAACAGATATTTACAAGGAGATATATTGATATTGATAATATTCAACACTAATATATTGCTCAGTTTTTGTAAAGGCCTATTTTCTACTTTTATTCCTTGAATCACCTACTCCCCATGGAATCCCTCCATGTCCCAAGACGTTTGTACTTTGGATCGATAATGCATGAAGCCTTAGTTAAGCACTTCGCGTGCTTTAATTCAACACCTGAGCAACAGTGGCATAAGAAGTAGGCAGTTCTGGGCTGGTTCAGGGGCCAAAAAACCAAAACCAAACCAAACCAAACCAAACCCCTCTCAAAAAACCAACCTCCTTCCACTCTTCTGTTCCTCTTTCCTCAGAATGCTGGCTTTTGTCTTCAAGCTCGATGCCTTATGATTTAAATAGGGCTACCTCAGCTTCAGTTCTCAAATGACTATTTTCAAAGGTAGGAAGCCAAGGGATTCCCAGCAGGCCAGAGAGCTTCTCTCTATCAGCAGCTTCTCCATGGAGATCACCCAGTTGAACTAAGTCTTATGACCACTGCTGGTTGCAAGGAAGACTAGGGAAATGCGAACCTCTGTGTGTATGTGGAGACGTCAGTGTGAGAAAGGGTGGGAGGTTATGTCCAGTGGGTATTTAAACAGCAGTTTCCATCACACTTGATACATTGTTAGTGGATGCTTATCTTTGAATGTGGTCTCAGGGGCTAATCTGAGACATTCCATTTATTTCATTCTCAGAACAGTGTTGAGAAGTTGAGTTCCATGGTAGAAGCTCAAGGGTGAAGTATAGTCGCTTTGAGAAGTCATAATTCTCTGATTTGACGGTGCGTGGTGTCTCAGGATGCGTTCCGCTGGAGAGAACAGCCGCCTTTCCTGTGATGTTTGGTGTGGGTATGAGTACCACTTTTTGCCCTTGATCTTGTCCTATAGTTAGTTTAAACTGAAGAGTGTAGGTAGAATAAAGGGACCGCATTCCTCAAAATGAATAAAATGATGTTCATTTCATAAAAGGAAATCAGCGATGAGATGAGTTCCCTTAGAGGCAGGATTTGTCTCGGGACCTAAGAAGGAAAACAGGTGTGTAAAGAGGATCTTAATATTGTCCTTGAGGAGGGTTGGCTGGGGGACATCTCTGGGAACTTGGCTCTTCTTTCATGGGAAATGCCCTGCACACTGTTGGCCTCTAGGGGGAGCCGTGGTGGAGGGAGAGCTCTTTCTGTGTACTCATCCTCAGAAATGTCTGCTTACAGGAGGTAAATCTTTCCCTTCTGTCTTATTTTCAAAGATTAGCAGAAAGGACTATAAAATCTTGCCTGCCTAATGTAGAGTCCAATTTGCTGCACGCCCATTACTACCCTGTCTGCTTCTCTGATGGCCGGAAGTGTTTCTTTGGGGGGATCTGGTGGTGTAGGGGGCAGAGTCCCTTCTTCCCTTTTAGAGATTGACGCTCACTCTACGTGGTGGAGACAGCAGAGGGGTAGCGCACTCTCCAGGAACAGCCACTTTCTCACGTCTGGAATTGAACCCAGGTGTGACAATGAGAGCAGAGGACAGCTGACGGGCAGTCAGGGCTCTAGCATTGACCCATCTGGCAGGCCTGCATGCGTGGGACGTACTCTGTGCCAAGTACCATGCTAATGGTCAGCCTGGGGGAAGAGACAGGCTTCCCCCCTCCACGTCTGGTGCCCTTTGCTCTATTCATGTGAAAAGAAGAAAGGCAATTAACACAGAGCACATTCTACATGCAAGACATTGTGGTGCTGTGCCATCTTATTGGTGAAGAAGTAGAAGATCAAAAGTGTAAAGTCCGTGGGCACAGCCATGCAGGTAGGAGGTGGTGAAGTCAAGGATGAAACCCAGAGTCGTCTGTGTCCACAGTTCACTCTTGTCTTACGTCACTCAATAAGCTCAGAAGATGGGGACGCTCTTGTCCAGTTCTCTGTCTGAAAAGTTTGGACCTTATCTGAGCATACTTGGAGCCACTTAAGGGTTTACACAGTGGGAGATATAGTTTGATTTTTAGTGTTAAGAAAATCCTTTTGAAGTCTTCCTGGATGTGGCTTTGGAGGGGTTGGTGTGAGACTGGCATTAGGGAAATCTGAAGATGACTGTGTATCCAGGGCAGAGGTGATCAGGAGGAGACAGGGTCGTGGGAAAGAGGATGTGGAATCAATAGGGCTTGGCGAGGACTGATGGGCCGTGGTGGGTGCGAGTAAGAGTGAGGCACCGTGATGTCTCGACTGGGTGGTTAGTGTTCTGCATAATAGACTTATAATCAGCATGGCTCCTCATTCATCTTAGACTTCTTACAAATTGTCTTTTGACTGAATGCTTATGTCCCCCCAAATTCATATACTGAAACCTAATCCCCAGTGTGATGGTATTTGGAGGTGAGGCTTTTGGGAAGTATAGGTTGTAATGGCAGGGCCTTCATGAATGGGATTAGTGCCCTTTAAAAGGACACCACAGAGGGATCCCTCATTCCTTCCTCTGTGTGAGGACTCAACGAAAAGCCACCTATGAACTGAGAAGTGGGCTGTCCTCAGACATCAAATCTGCCAGCACCTTGATCTTGGACCTCCCAGCCTCTGGAACTCTGAGCAGTAAATTCCTATTGTTTAGAAGCGACTCGGTCTATGGCATTTTGTTGCAGCAGCCTGGATTGACTAACAGAGCCTCCAAGCCTGCGGGCCCAGTCTGGCCATCCTGACCTGTGATGCCTTTGTTGTGTGGACTTGTTGAAGTCGGTCTTCTTTTGTTCTTCCCTGTCACCACCACCTTCAGGGTCCTGGATGGTCAGTGTCACTGCCTGTTCCTGACTGTACTGTGTTAGTTAGGGTCACACCTTCTCCTGTGATGATGATGACACCACCACCCCTTCTCCCTCATCTAACAGTGCAAGGTGGGTGAGCCCAGTTAGTGGTTGGCTTCCTACCAGGCGGTGACTCAGGGCTGAGTCCCCTTCCATCCTGTGGATCTGTCAGCCTTTGGGACCATGGAGTCTTCTGGATTCAGCCAGAAGATGGACAAAGGAGAGGGTGGAGAAGACACACCTAATTCTTATTGCCTTTGCTTGGCAGCGGCCTGTCCTCACCTTCCATGGTGGACACTAGACCCCCACACCTTCCTGGATGCAGGGGACCAGGCAGCAGCATCTCTGGTTAGGCACCTGCTGCCCACGACAACTCCCTGCTATGAAAAGACGAGCATACATTTTGGGTAGAGAGTAGCCATCTGGGTGCCCCGCCCAGGACTATTTCCAGCCCTAACAGCAGACGAAGGGCTACATGTCAAGTACCCTGTAAGGGGTTCCAGGCCTGTTAGCCACATCTCACTGTGAAATATGCTAAAGGAGGCACAAAACACCTGAAAAAAACCTCTTATTGTACATAGTAGATGGAAACATATGGAGGTGCTGTTTTGGAGATAAAAAGACAGTCAGATGTTGGGAGTTTCATATGAATCAACCAAATATATTGAGAAAGTGCTTCCAAAAGTGTTTTTCATAGAACTCTGGCTCATAGCTTTGGGAAAATACTTCATCCTCTGTATGCATACTCTGCTGGGAGAGTCAAATACACTTTAGCCAATTAAAATCTTTGAAAAATCCTGTATTTTAGAAAATCTTGCATTGTTTGGTTTCTCTAATCAGTGATTTCCTAAGTAGTTCTTTTTAAATCAGTGACTTCGTGACTAATTTGTGCATAGAATTCATGTTTCCCTAAATACCTCTTAAGCACTCATAGAATTAGTCTTTCACTTTAGGTGTTTTGGGAGACTCTACCTAGAACAAATGAGGGAATCCACTGGTGACTCCTTTTATATAGCAGAAAAGAAATTTTTTTCTCTATAAAAATCCATCTTGAGCAGATTGGTGGAAATGATAAATGCTTGTTGAGTGAATGAATGACTTCGAACTATTCACATTTCTCTGAGTCTTAGATTTTCACCTGCAAAATGAAGGTGAACAATTAAATGAGAAGACCCATTTGGCAAGTGTAGGAAAGGGTGGACAGGTGCCCACTCCTTCCTTCCATTAGCATCCCTGAGATTGAAGAAGGCCTCCACTTGCCACGTAGAGGACACCTCATTTCAGCAGTCACATGTGGGATTGCTTTGGTCCTGTCGTGCAAACATGTTTCAGCCCAGCTTCTTAAGAGCTCACATAGATATGTGGGTCTGGCAGTTATTTTTGTGTGTTCAAGAGGGAAGAAAATAAAGAGCAACATCCTCGTGTTGACACGAAAAGGCTGCCCGGTGATTCTCGGCTCGAGGTGGGGGAAGGGATGGGGGTTGAGTAAAAGACCAGGCCGAAAAATCCACATGGAACCACTTTTCCATGGTCTAATCTGGGAACCGGAACGCTCTGAGCTTGGAATCGAGTTATGGCTCTGGTTAGGGGATTGATGCACTGGGGCCAGCACGGCCCCTGGCGGGGCCTTGGACACATCTGTCCTCCCCTGTCCTGACCTCCCTTTGGCAGCCTCATCTCAAGGCCTGGCAGAACCCCCAGAACGGATCTTTCTCCTGGCCCCCAGCAAGGCTCTCCACTGACTTCCAAACATGTGTGACTCGTTTGGCCATCTGAGCCTGAGGCCCCTCTGCAGGGGAGGGGGAGCTTGCTGGGAGAGGTCTCGCTCCAATTCTGCACACTCGTCATGGCTTCCAGCTGAGTCACATACCTGGTCTTCCTGCAGGACCCCTCCCCCAGGGCTCTTTCCAACACGAAGAGGAAGCAAGGAAAGGGCCCTACTTGAGGCTGAATGCTCTGCCTCTTTCCCAGGTTGCAGTGGGGCTGGTGCCTTATGTAGGTCCTCCTGCCGGCAGCCACGTACAGCCTCCACAGCCAGAAGGACTAGGTTTGAATCTTGGCTTGGCCACTTGTAAGTCATGGAACCTTGGACAGGTACTCTCATCTCCTTGAACCTCAGTTTCTTCGTCTGTAAAGTGGGGATAATTGTTTCATCCCATTTGGCCAGCACACACTCATCGAGGGCATTATACTGCACGCCAAGCCCTGGAGACACTAAGATGAACAACAACTTGTCCCTGCCCCAAGTGGGTGACACTCTCTAGACAAAAAAGAATGAGAGAGTAAGTGCCAAGCCCCAGGCTGGGCACCCAGAACATGGGGAAGTGGAAATAACTGGGGCTTTACATTCAGACATGTGCCTACTTGAATTCCGGCGCCGATAGTAAGTTGCTGTGTGGGCTCAGACAGAGTATGTTGTCTGTTCCTCAGCTCCCCCATCTGTAAGATGAGGACGTATGACTAGATTATCTTTTTTCTCTGACGGTCTATGATTATATAAAGTTACCAACCTAGAAATCAAAAAAGAGAAACAAATTAGTTGAATCGGTACCTCGCTGTCATGCCTCCGCACCCACTGGGCACTTGTCATTCTGTCCTGGACATTCCATACTGAAGACATTTTGAGGAGTCTTCGGTATTCATGGGGGGAAGTGTCTAAGCTTTGGCATCCAACAGACTTAGAATCTACTTTACCACTCACTGGCTGAGTGACTTCAAATAAATCACTCAGTGTCTCTGAGC
This sequence comes from Camelus dromedarius, assembly GCF_036321535.1. Classification (NCBI taxonomy): domain Eukaryota; kingdom Metazoa; phylum Chordata; class Mammalia; order Artiodactyla; family Camelidae; genus Camelus; species Camelus dromedarius. The sequence goes on along the minus strand of NC_087449.1, from coordinate 31,139,209 downwards.
CCCCATTGCCCATCATAAAATTTGAGGGAAAACATACACTTTGGGGTTTTGTTGTAGGAATTAGTGAGTGCCTAAGTGAAGTGCCTGGCATGGTAGATCCTCTGTGGCCCTGCGATTTGGCGGACTGAGTCCCTGGAGAGCAGGCTCTGCCTCTGGCCCATTGGTCTCTGCAGGGCCCAGCAAGGATCGGGCAGGGGCAGATCCTCAGGGTTTATTGAATGAATGAATAGGTTGCAGAGCTATGCTTTGTAACTGGGGCCCCAGACAAGTATATTCTCTGTTGCAGGTGGTAGGTAACAGGGAAATGGAAAGAACTTTGGATCCAGTTAGAGACCTGAGATACTGGTTGTGTAGCGTGGACCCTGCCCATTAGCTATAAGTCCTGGGTCAAGTTGTGGCCCATATCAGAACCCGCAGCGGTGAAACTACTCTGTAACTCTGAAATGCCATCCCATGTAGCATTGTTGTTGCCAACAGTTTGCAGAGGGCCATGAAGCTGTTGACATCTGCCATTTGGCATTGGCTTGGCCAAGTTCAGATGGTCCGGCACTCAGGCATGTGAACTTCTGGGATTTCACATGCTGGGAACATCATCAGAAGACACCAGTTGACCTCCCTTTGTCCCCAGGGAGGCACGTGTACTTGGCTCACTGTCCTCAAGGAAGTTAGTGAAGCATTTATGCAACACAAACAAGGGTTCCAGAGCATCCTAAAGCAATGCTAACTTTTGTGCAGAGCTTCATAGTTTGCATATCAACTTAACATCTATGTTGTTTGGATTTCACAGAGGAATGATCAATACACCCATTTTACAGATGGGGAAATTGAGGCCCAGAGAACCATTGATGGAGCTTTTATCATGTGCCAAAAACTGTGCTAGGTGTTCTGTTTGATCTCTCTTTAATCTTTATGAGGGATTTGGAGATGCAGAAACTGAACTTAGGGATGTCAAGTGATTTGTTCAAGGTCACACCGTGTATTAAGGTAAAAGATGCTCTAACAGAGACTCAAAATATTATCGCTAAAACGAGCTCCGAGTGGGCTGCTCGCTCATGTAACAGTTTAGTCTAGAGGCACATGCGTGCAGCAAGCCACACACAGCTCTGCCCCTGAGGTTACTCAGCTACCTGAGTTCCTTCTCATTTTGTCATTAGAGTGTTGCCTTGTCCACTTGGTTGAAGCTGTTTTGCCACCGCCACATATGTATTCCAGTCCATGGGAAAGGGAAAGAGAGGAAGTGGAAGGCAAGCAATTTCCATTTACAGTTTCTTGCTGAGAATATAGCCACACCAGGCTTCAAAGGAACCTGGGAAATGTAGTCACAAGCTGGGAGACCGTTTGCCCATCCCAGGCTCAGAGAGTGGAGGTGTTCTGTTAATCCATGTCTAGCCATCTCTTCTACACACAGTGAGTAGTGGAGCCGGGTTTTGAACCGAGGTCTGTCTGCTCTTTCCATCACTCCAAAGATCCTGGGGAAGAGGGCAGATTCCTTCCCTGACTTCTGCTCCTCTTGAATATCCCAGCATCTTGGTTTGTATAGTCAGATACCTGTCGCTGTTAGTATAACTGTGTGCCAGACGCACAGAGTGCTTTCCAGGCACTGTTCCAGTTAGTCTTCAATGAGACTGCAAGTCTTCGTGTAGAGATCTCATAAAGGGTCAGTCGTTCTGAAATGCTCAGTGACCCTGGGCGTGTGTGGCAGTCCAGCTTCTCAGTTTGTCCCTATTATAGCCTCTGCTTAAGAGCTGGGGGTCTGTATACGTCTTTCAAAATGATGGCACTTTCAGATGATGGATTGTTATCCAGCCATCATAAAGATCAAGACAGATATTTATATACCGATATAGAATGATTGCCCAGCCGTATTGGTAAGTGGAAAAAGAAAGGGGCAGATAGGTAAGCATAACTCATTTGCCTGTAATAGTAAGAAGACCTCTTACAGGATATGCAAGCAACTGCTAACAGCCATCCCCTCCCAGAGAATGAGATGCTGGGAGGCCAGGAGTGGGAGAAACTCTTACTTACACTTACTTACTATCTTTGAATTTTGAATTTGGTACCATGTGAATATCCTATTTTTCAAAAAAAGTAAGAATGAAGCTAGAAACTAGATCTTGGGGTGTGGAGGTAGTTAGATGTCCCTGGTTGACGACCCTCAAGCCCTGTGGAGCTCCAGTTTCCTGATTTGTGAGATGGGGAATGAAAATCATGGTGCAGAGCTGCCGCACACGACTCACATGCGGTAAGGTGATTACCGTTACCACAAAGGGCTTACATAGCGCCGGAGAAATCGTTTGTGCATGATAAGCATTAACTACCATTGTTAGAGCTCCTTCTTGGTAGGGACAGCGAGTGGACGTTCTGTTTGTCTCAAGGAAATGTGGAGCTTCTGGCATTCTCTTTGGCCCAGGAGGAACCTCCCGTGGAGAGTGCAGTCCTTCATTCCAGCTGTCCTGGGCAAGTGCTCCTTTGGGAACTAGCAAGAGGAAGTTGGTGAGGTGCCCAAATGCTGATTTTCCTGGTTCGGGGGAACTGGAACCTGAGGAAGGATTGTCCATCATTGGACAGCCTGGACCGCACTGACATCTGGGTGCCTTGTAGCCTATAACCCCTTCTGACCTTGGAAACACCAAGACTTTGCCAATGAGATTAGAAGAACTCTCAGGTCATTAGTCCAAGCCAGTTGTTTGATGGGCAGGGTAAGGGGGGGGGGTCAAGAGGAGCCCAAGTCCACACAATGGATTATGTTGTGGAGGAGCCCAGTCCTGAGTCCCAGCTCAGGTTTTTCTCTAAACTTCCTAGGGATGCTGTCAGGTTAACTCTGCCATTTAACCAGCACTGAGCTGTGTGCTTTATAGGAGTTTTTACTCATTCATTCACTCTGCAGACTGACATAGAGCATCTGCCGTGTGTCAGGCAAGAGCAGGAGGCGTGGGGGCGGGGGCAAAGATGAGCTAGACTCATCCCTTGTCTGAGGGACTAACCATGGGGTGGAGGTGAAGGGTGTGGAGGGGAATAAGTTCCACTTGAGAGGGAAGGACAAAGTCCTGGGAGTCCAGAGGAGGGAGAGCTCACAGAGGACAGGAGGATAAGAGGGTGCTGTATGTTCATCCAGTGTCATTCATTCATTCATTCATTCATTCCAGAAACAGTCTCTGGAGGAAGGATGGATATAAATGCATATTGACTACTGTCTGTCTGCCGGATATAATGCTTCATGTTCTTTTAAACATCATCTGATATAAAATAATAAGGAGACAACATACAAGAAAGATTATAAACTTGATTATCAGACAACCTGGGGTTGAAATCCTAATACTACCACCCTTTTAGCTGGGGGACTTGGGAAAAATTTATTGAACTTCTCTCAGCCTGCTTCCTTCTCTGTCAGATGGGGTTAATAATCAAAGAACTGTCCTGAGGATTGAAAGAGAGGGTGTTTTTAAACCAGTCCACATATGGCCTGGCACGGAGGAGGCGCTCAGTAAAAATCCTGGCCCTTGTCCCTTCCTGCATCCTCAAGAACTTTTTTTTAAAGAGACAAATCATTGCCCATTATACTTTCTAGGATGGGGCTGTGTTCTCTGAAGAGGGAGCACTAATCCAGTGTAACACTTCTGACACTTAGCTTCCCTAATCTTTCAGGATGAAAGTGTGGGATGGTCTCTTTCCCCTCCATTTTGTCCAAGACATCCCCTTACGAGCTGGACTTAATTCGTAACGCTGTATCAAAGGCTACTCTGCACTGGGAAGTGTGCCTGCCCTCTCCAAATTTCCGTTCCAAATTCCAAAGGGATTTGGGCTTCTGTTTTCTCTGGAGCTAGGAGGCCAAAGCTCCAGAGGTGCCGTGGAAGATTGTGCCCGGCCGGCCTTGGGCCTCGAAGATCTGTCTCACTCAGGGTTCCCATCTGGGGTATGGTTACGAGTTGAATTATGCCTCCCCCAAAAGACATGTTAAAGTTCTAATCTCACGTACCTCATGTTTTCTCTTATTCGGAAACAGGGTCATTGCAGATGTAATTTGTTAAGATAAGGAGTCATACTGGAGTAGGGTGGCCCTTAATCTATGTGACTGGTGTTTTTATAAGACCATGGGATGAGAACTCCAGGTGACAAGAGAGACAGAGATTGGAGTGTTGTAGCTCCAAGCCAAGGATGGCCAAGGATGGACAACCACCACTGGAAGTTTGGAAGAGGCAGGAGGGATATATTGGATTTTTGTATGTATTTTAATACATTTTATATGCCTCTAATAATAATAATAATACTTGCATTTTATTTCCCTATGGTTTAAAAATAGAGAAACTAAATCCTTTCCCCTCACAGTTAGAAAAAACTGCAGTTCTCTAAAGAGACTCTAAACAACCTGATAAAAGAAACAAATGCAATTAGCTGGCCCTCTGTGAGAGTCCAGGGTACGCATTCTTTGTTGGAATTTGGATCTTAATTTGAGTGGAGAGAAAGCCACTGAAAGGTCGTTAGCTGAGGGGTGACTTCATTCTTGGCTCCGTGGAACTTTTGGAACCTGCCTCCGTTCTTTTCCATCCTCATCTGCCTGCCCCAGCTTCAGTTTTTCTTCTCGTAAGTTCATTCCTCTGGCAGGTACACTGTGCTACTTACACTGAAGTGCAGTTGTTCATGGATTCCTTTGCTTAGGACATCTTTCTCCCTCTTTCTTTCTGTCTAGCTGACCCAGGTCTTTCTTCCAGAGCCAGCTAAGGCAACACCTCCCTTAGGAAGTTTTTCCTTGTTCTCTTAAGATGAATTAGGTTCCCCTCTGAATTCCCAGAGCTCCCTTGGATATTTGTGTCAAAGCCTTATTTAATCTGTGCCTTTCCAGCTCCCAGCAAAGTGCCTGAGTCAGAATTAGAGTTTAGGAAAGAGAAGTGCTGTTCGAGCCAGAAGGTGTAAACTGAGTGTTTTCTCCAGTCCCTCCCAGTGCTCTTGGTTTCTAATAGTGGCTCACATGGTCATAAAGTAACCTTTCAATGTGAATTAGCTCCTGTCAGATTTGATAAGACTTGGAAAAGAGACTCTGAGAAAGGAGTAGGATGGGGTGGAGAGGGATCACAGGGAGGATGGGTCCAGACTTAAACTTCCCATCACTGCCCAGCAAGTTGGAGACTGGGTGGACAAGGACCAAGTCTTTTTACTCCAGCCCAGTGCTCTTGCTTTTGTTCCACCTTTTGTAGCTTGAGAAAACAGCTGCTCTGTATCATTTTATTCAAATCTCTTCCAACACTTGAAACAGGAAATGACTCTCCAGTTCTGGGGTAGTGAACCTGGGTCAGCTGCAGCAGGTGGCTTGGAAGAACCTAAGATAAGAGGCACTGGAGAATGGACAAGCCTCAGGAAAGCAATATTAAACTTGAACAGTGTCTCAGAAAGGTTTCCGTAGTTGAATCAAGTTAAAGCAAGTTTGGTTCCAAAGGTCTGGTGACTCTTCTAAACGTACTCACACATCTGGATATTGAACTGAATCCCAGTAGATCCATCCTTGAGCGTCATCTAGGGACCGGCTTTGTGCAAAAAAGAGAGGAAGGAATGATGAACGATCACATAGAGGATGCTGGTCGGGTGTTCATCATTAGAAGGCAGAGGCCATAGACAAGATACGGCTTCCACATCATCAGGAGAAATGTGGATGGTTGTACTCAATTATCTCTGGGTCTCAGGGCCGAGCCAAGGCCTGGAATATGGCAAGTTTTCACCAAGGTTTGCTGAATGAAGGGATGAGCTCTGGAGAAATCTCATGACCGGGATAGCCTCACCAGTCACGTCTCGTACCTCTGGTTCAGAAGAATGTTGGTGGCAAAATAAAAAAACAAGACTTCTTGTAAGAGCTTTTGACATCAAGCTGACCAGAAACATGCCAGATTCATATTACCAGCTGGATTAAAACCAAGGAAAGGCTCAGCAGCCTTTTTAATGGTTAAGAATTAGGATTTGGGGCGTCTGATGGTGGCTTTCCAGCAGTGCCTGATTTAACCATCCCTCTTTCCCATAGAAAATACTCCCAAACACACAATAAAACTTAAAGTTGCAACAGTCTGGAAGGAATGACCTCTATGAATAATTCGCAGGTCTCTGGGAGGGACTTTTCTCTGACCACATCACTGATGGGATGAGGTTGAGAAATAACTCACTTTGACCTCAAAAATAGAGCCAGAGCACTAGACGGGAATGTCCACCTCTGTACCACAGTGTCTGGCCTCCCATTTGTTGGGAACAGCCTTCTAAAGTAGGGGGGCTCGCTTCCCACTGTTCCCACCGTCCATTCTGGCTTTCTTTCTCCATCCATTTGGTAACTATTACTTCCAATGATGGACCCTCCTGGGAAGCCAAGTTGACAGTGGGAAGAGCACAGGAAGAAAGGCTTTAGGAATGCAGCACGGTGGGGCAGTGCTTAATTGGGGTTAGACATTTGAATTTTTATAGATTTTTCTCTTTGTATTATTTTTATTTATTTATTTGTAACTTTTTTTTTTTTGATTTATAATCATTTTACAATGTTGTGTCAAATTCCAGCGTAGTATTTACCATGGCAGGAGCTAAGTTTAGTTAATGCTTATATCTAACTACAGAGTAAAGGGAGATGAGTATTGGCATATAACACTGACAGCTAATGTCTTTATAGCCCTCTAGAATTTGGAAGATGACTTAAGACTGTTTCAGTCCCCCACCCCACCTTTGCCATCACTGTTTCTACCACCAACAAACACATATTTATGGAGTACTTTTTCCCTCTTTCGTGACCCCATTAAACCATCATCCTTTCAACTACTCTGTGGAGATAAGGACTGTTATGATCTCTGCTTTGTAAATGAAGGGACTGAGGCTTAGGGATGTCAGTCACATGGTTGTTATGAACTGAACTGTGTCCCTACCCAAATTCGTATGTTGAAGCCCTAACCCCCAAAGTGATGTCATTAGGGCATGGGGCCTTTGAGGGGTACTTAGGTTTAGATGAGGCCATAAGGGTGGGGCCCCATGATGGGATTAGTGCCCTTATGAGAAGGTGAAGAGACTAGTGTGAAAAAGCTCTCCACTGTGTGAGGACACAGCAAGCGGCAGTCATCTGCAAGCCAGAATGAGTGTCCTCACTAGAAGGAAGCAAACCCAGCCCCTTGATCTTACACTTCCCAGCCTCCAGAACAGTGAGAAGTCAATGTTTGTTGTTAAAGTCAGTGGTATTTTATTATAGTAGCTTGAATGAAGACAGTGATCAAGTAATAGCCACGTGCATGTAAGAGCTGGGTTGTGAAAGCCTTTGCATGGAAAGACTTTATTAAACCAAGGATCCTCTGAAGCAAAGGTGAGATGTCGGCCCCTTTCATATGCTGAGACTTGTATTAAAAGTGTACTAAAAGTGAAGAGATACCAAAACAGGGTGACAAAATACCATCTATTTTAAACGGTTCTATTTAACAAATCAGCACCTTTAACTCCCAAAACCACATTGTGTTAATTGGTTTTGTTTCTCAGCATGCAAAAAGTATAATGATTGAAATATTTTTGGCTGATGTGAAATCTTAGATATTTTTGTGGAAAATGATGTCATTTAAAATTTTGAAGGAGATAGTTTCATACTAGTTAAAATAAAAGTAAATAAATAGACTATGAGTGATGCATAGTTATGATCCTACAACTGTGCACTTGAAGGATAATTAGCAGGTTTATAAAAATGCTATTTTATGATATACTACAGGTATATATGGATATATATGGATATATACAGGTATATACATATATATATATATGAACTTATATATATTTATAGACATATATGTATATATGGACTGGTAGTGTGCCACAAATTTGAGAAATACAGTAAGCAACTTCTGCAGTGCTGTTAGTGTATTTCTGCGGCTATATGTCAGGCCTAGGGCAAAAGGCTCTCCAGATTGGCATGGATTAACTTTGTGGCTTTCTAACTGTGTAATGATCTCTTTGGCTTTGTATTTCATCAGTGATATGGAAGGCTGAATGCTCGATATCCACATCCATCATCTCATTGCTCACCAGAGCTATTTCCCTCATTTGGCAGGCTGGGCTAGGGACTCTTTAGATCTTCATCTGCAAATATGAGGGACTAGGTGGGCTAACCTGCAGTGTTCTACTAGGTCAAAGAGCCCATTAGCTCTTTTGTACAAAATATAGAATTGAACTGAAAAAATGCTGGTCTCATGTAGCTGCTGCTCCTACTGCTACTGTTACCACCACCACCACCACCACCACCACAGTAATGCATGCTCAAGTAAAATCAAGCTGTTCAGCCCATGACAGCAGCCTAACCTCATTGACGGTGGCACACCTACCCATAAGTTGCCCTCTGTGGGCTCATTTACAACCTCCAAACCGAACGCATAACCTCATGCCAGCTTTATCTAAACCATTAGTAAATAGTTTCTCTGGTATTGGCTACAGAAAGGGTGGAATTTCCTCTTCTGAGAATTGTAGGGCAGCCCAGAGGTTTTGCTGAAGAGGTACCCACAGAGACTTTGAAAATTAAGAGGAGCGTTGTCTTCTGAGGATCTGACTGTAAATCAAAGCACTGTGGACACAAATATGCAAAAGCCCCCTTGGAAAAGTAGGCTGACTAGGACCAGAAGACCATCAAGAGAGTTAAAAAATAATGTACCAGCTGTAAGAGGGTCTGCAACTCAAGGAACAAACATAAAAATGAGTCACTGAGGCAGCGTGCACTCAAGTTCGGTGCAGGAGAGCCTCTTAGATCTACCAAGCCAAGTGCTCATGTGCTGACTGATGCTGGAGGCATCAGCTCCTGTTTACTGAACACCTGTTCTCCATGGGGAATGGTGGAATGTGCTATCTCTAATATTCAAAACAGCTCTTGGAGGAAGGTATCACTAACACCATTTTGCAGATAAAGAAACTGAACTGAAGGTAAGGAAAGAAAGGGTCACGTGGAGTGGGTGAGTACTAGAACCCAAAGCAGATGCAGGCTGAGGGACCCTTGAGACTTTGCTCCTAACCACAGTGAACACTGCTGGAATGGTCATGGGGCTACCCATGCTCTCCCTTGGGCCAGTATTCCAACAGAGATAGAACAATATGGCTTCTTCATGTGGTATATATATACAATGGAATGTTACTCAGCCATAAAAAAGAATGGAATTCTACCATTTGCAACAACATAAATGGCCTTAGAGAATATTACGCTTAGTAAAATAAGTCAGACAGTGAAAGACAAATACTGTATATTATCACTTATATATGGAATCTGAAAAATAAAACAAATGAATGAACATAGCAAAATAGAAACAGACTCATAGGTATAGAGAACAGACTGTTGGTTACCAGTGAGGAAGAAGAAGAGGAGAAGAGGCAGGATGGGAGTACGGGACTGAGAATTACAAACTAATATGTATAAATTGGATGGGCTACCAGGATGTATTGTACGACACAGGAAATAATAGCCATTATTTTGTAGTGGTTTTAAATGGAATATAACCTATAAAAATGTTGAGTTGCTATGCTGTACACCTGAAACTAATATGATGTTGTAAATCAACTATACTTCAATAAAAAAATTCAACAGGAAAAAAACACCCAACCAGATGGCTTCTTGGTGTACAGTAGGTGCTTTGGACTGAGTTGTGTCCCCCACCCATTCCCAGATTCATATGTTGAAGCCTTAACCGTCAGTGTGATAGTATTTGGAGAAGGGGCCTTTGGGATGTAATTAGGTTTAGATGAGGTCATGAGGGTTGGGCCCTGAAGGTGAGATTAGTGTCCTTACAAGAAGGAACACCAGAGAGCTTCCTCTCTCTCTGCCATGTGAGGACATAGCAAGAAGGCAGCTGTCTGCAAGCCAGGAAGAGAGCCTTCACTGGGGAACCAAATCAGCCAGCTTCGGCAAGAGGAGGGAGCAGACAATTGCTTTCAATGAGGAAGTGATGGATGAGGTTGAGTGAGGTGCTCAGGGAGCCAGCAAGGCACAGGATGAAAAGTAGAAGCATCATCTTCCACGTCCCTCAGTTCTGCCAGATTCTTTCCGGGCACTTGCCCTCCCATTGACATGGTTGTGACTTGATTCTTGTGTGGAATGCAATGGTTAAGTCTAATGGAACTGCCCCTTTTGATTAAAGCAAGAAAATCCCACTCTGGACACTGGGTTAAATTGGACCCTGTTTCATTTAAATTGTAGGAAAAGAGTAACAATATGGTGAGTTGAAAAGAGAAAAGGTGAGAGAAGTAAGAATTTTTTGAGTGTCAGTAGGAGCTGAGCCCCATGGCAGACGCATTGTCCACATTGTGTCATTCGATTCTTGGAACCTCAGCAGTTTGAAACCCTAGTTATAGATATGGAGATTCAGAGAAGTTAAGGGGCTTCTTGCCCAAGGGAGGAAGTAGTGGAAGTTGGATTTGAACCAGCATGTGTCTCACTCAATTTTCTCAGGCTGTTTGACTCTTCAGGAGGTCTTAGTTGACACTCTTACTTGGTGAACAATGTGCTACACAGATGCAGTGGGTCACTTACCCTCTCTGAGCCTCAGTTTCTCCATCTATACAGTTGTTTCCTTGTAGGTTGTGCCCATTCACCCCTATTCTTCCTTTTGGATTCTTATAGAAATCTAATTTTCCTGACTCATGGCAGTGCTTTAAAAACATGAAAATAGTGGGCTTTCCCTGAATATTATCATTTTCAAGCTAAAAATTCTTTCAATTGCTTTTTTTCTTGCTTTTTGATACTTCATAGTGAATCATGTGAGTGGTCCAAAAGCTAATGATAGCTCAGGTTGCGTTAAAAGAAGTATAGTGCCTGAATTAAGGGAGGGGAAAATTTTCTTCTGGTCATACCACCTCTGGAATCAAAGATTCAGTTCCTGAGACTACAAGGTATAAAGGAACCAGATGAATGAGTGTGCATTAGAAAAGGATCTTCCATAGACCTGGTCTTGCTGACAGAGCAATATAGAAGTAAAATGGACCTCTCTTTATTCCTTTAAATAGTTTTCTCCAAAGTCCCCTTCAGAATTTTACAGGGCACATGAACTCTCACACTGAAATCCTAGGCAACATTAAGGCTGTAAAGGGATACAGCTGAGATGCTGGGGAATACATGGAGTGTCTAAATCCTGACCAAAGGTGCAGAGATTTTCGTGAGCTCTCATTCAACTTTTGGCAGCAAATGTTTTAGCTGGAAAATGAGTTGGTATCAAGGACTATTCAACACCCACTGGGACATAAACCAGGTTCTGTTACTAGCTGGGTATGACCTTGAGCAAATGCTTTTCCTTCTCTGGGCCTCTTTTCTTCATTTGCCAAATGAAAGTGTTAGATTAGAATCTGGGAAGGCCAGTTGGTTTCATCACATAAACATGGCAACTACATGAAGCATCATGTTGAGAAGTATGAGACTATGTATGGGCTCAACAACAAAGAGCTTTGCGAATGATGAGTGATATTAGTCAGGACAGAAAGTGATAGAAATCCAAATGGAACGGCTATAAATAAAAGGAGAATGTCTTGGCTCATTAATGGGGTGCCTGCAGGGAGAACTGCCTGAGACCCAGGGGCACACGTGTTGTTGGAGCTCTTCTCTCTCCATCCCTTGGCTCGCTCTGAGATCGGTTGGCTCCGTTTTCCTCAAAGGCTCTTTTTATTGGGTGGGCTGCTGGTAGTCCCGTGCACTCACATGCTTCTACCGTAGCAACCTCCAGGGAAAGAAACATCTTTCCAGTTAACTTTGCTAGAGGAGTCCTGGGTGGCTTCTGATTGGCTAGATTTGGATAATTTGACCACATCCAAACCAAACAGTATGGCCAGGAGTGAGGGTACTTTGGCTGGTCCTGGGCCACATGTTCTCAGTCTTGGGCGGGGGTTGGGGGAGGTGAAGCACTATGATTGAGGAGGTGCCTAGAATGGGGAGGTGCGATCTTTCTTGTCTGTAAAGCTTTTGATTTTTCCGTCAAATCTGAACGAGAGCCTTGCTGGGTAGAGTATTCTAGTTGTGGGTTTTTCCCTTTCATCACTTTAAATATATCATGCCACTCCCTTCTGGCCTCCAGAATTTCTGCTGAAAAATCAGCTGATAGCCTTATGGGAGTTCCCTTGTATGTTTCTTGTTGCTTTTCCCTTGCTGCTTTTAATATTCTCTGGTATAGTAGTATTCTTTGGTCCACTGGTGGGCAGAGCTGGGTCGTGGCCCTCAGGTGGGCAAGGCCGTGTCTAGGGGCATGTCTAGAGGCAGCTGTGGGCTCTTTAGTCTTTAGGCAGCCTGTCTGCTGATGGGTGGGGCCAGGTCTTGGGGCCAGGAGACATACGGTTCATGTGGCTGAATGTTCCCCAGTATGTTTGCCACCAGTCTCTGTGTCCCTGAGCCACAGCCACCTCTCCGGGAGACTCTCCAAGACCAGCAGGTAGGTTTGGACCAGGCTCCTATCAAATTACTGCTTTTGCCCTGGGTTCCGGTGCGTGTGAGATTTTGTGTGCGCCCTTTAAGACTGAAGTCTCTATTTCCCCCAGTCCAGCGGGGCTCCTGCAATTAAGCCCTGCTAACCTTCAAAGCCAAATGCTCTGGGGGCTCATCTTCTTGGTGCAGGACCCCTGGGCTGGGGAACCTGACGTGGGGCTCAGAACTCTCACTCCTGTGGGAGAGCCTCTGCAGTATAATTATTGTCCGGTTTGTGGGTCTCCCAACTGTGGGGTACAGGATTTGATTGAATTGCGATTCACCCCTCCTGCCCATCTTGTTGTGGTTCCTTCTTTACGTCTTTAGTTGTAGAAGGTCTTTTCTGGTAGGTTCCAGTCTTCTTCATCGATGGTTGTTCTGCAGATAGTTGTGATTTTGGCACATTCCTGTGTGGAGGTGAACTCAGGGTCTTTCTACTCCACCATCATGGCTGCTTTCGGTGCAGTCTTCATTTTAAAAGAAAACCAAGGTGCTGTTCTCAGCCGAACGGTTTGAGAAAGCCATTTGAGCAGAAGAAACTCTGTAGCTAGGTCCTCACACCGCCTATATGCATGGGAGGCAGTTGGTATCACACAGGCTCCACATTCTCCATTACAGGATTAGATGAACTCTCCAGCGCTTCAGTTCTATTCCTACGAGTGAGTGGTTCACATCAATGGCACTGCACTGACATTCAAGATGTCTACACTGTACTTCCAGCATGACCAACACCAATCAAATGAACGGCGACCCCAGCCAATTCCTTTCTTCACCTTTGGTCTTAGTTTATTGTTTTTTTGAAGTGAAGGGGGTGATTATGTCACCAGATATCCTCTCAAGGTGCCCTTCTTCTCTGACATCCCCATCCCTTCTGGCCAAGAGTCCCTTGGAATTTCACCCCCGCCCCAGGCCCTGAGCCAATCCTGGGCAGGGCTGGCAGGACTCAGCACCCTCTGCGCATCAGGAGGGGCTGTCTCTGAGTCTGGGTGGCCTCGCTGCCTCTGGCCAGCCGGTGTCTGGTGTGAGCAATCTGAGTCCCAGCCCACTCCCGTCCTTGCTGTGTTGGCTCCATCTGTTAGTTGGATGCCAGCCTTGTTTTTCTCTGCCTTCCCTGGAAGAACAATTTGTCCCACAGCTCTGGACCGATAGCACGCTTTTAATAACCGCCTGGACCTGGAGTTGAAGCAGCCCGGGCCTCCTTCCCGTTAGACGCTAAGGTGGATCGCTTTGAACGTCCACCCCAGAGAAGCAGCATGTTTGCAAATAGCCCAGAGAGAAGGAATCTTCTGGGTTCCAGCCCCATCCAGGCTGATTTCTTTGTTTCTAGCTCTGCTTTCAACTTCATGTCATTATTTGATCAGATTTTTTTTTTTTTTTTGCCACCCATTGCAACCATTCCCCAGTCACTGCTGGGCGGTTTACTGAGTGACATCTGTGTCCTGACTCCTCATTCCTCTGTAGAATGTGCTTTTGGTGAATAAACAACAATTGTAGCTTGTTTCCTGCGGTCCCGTGGGATTTGAGGTTATTCCAAGTGAGAGGTGCACAGAGACTTTATCAACACCCCGAATTTGTGGCCATGATTGTCTGTGCTTGCTTTGTTACCTCACAGCACGTGCTGGGTGTAACGGCCTGATTTGGGGTCGGTAAGGAGCTGGGAGGAGCTGGGGTGCCTCACCCCAGACACCTGTATGAGACGAAGTTCAGCTGGACAGGGAGGTGCTTACTCACCCTCCTGGCTCAGCACTCGGTGACCTCACTGCTGGGAAGCCGGCCCTGAGACCCCGGCCAAAGCACAGGGCAGGAGAGCGATTGATTTCAGTCGCTGCCAAAACTGCCAGCAAACACAGAGAGCGGAGCGAGGGAAGTGGACCTTTTCTGAGTGCCTAATGCCGTATTTCAGTTTCACGATGTCCTAGTAAATTCACATGTGTCCTGATTTTACTGGGGAGAAGGAAACTGAGGCCAGAGGAGGGGAGCCCAGATGTGAAGACATACAGCTGGGAGATATCAAAGCTCCGCCAGGCTCTGGTCCCCTCCCAGGGCTGCGCCTGAAACTCAGAGGGCAGGGTATGAGGCATCAGGCTGAACTGAGGAGGCCACGTGGCCGCCCAGCCAGTCTGGAACCACGGCTACCTCTGAAGGCCGTCAATCCCCAATTGGATCCTGGTTATTAATCTGTAAATTGGAGCAGTTAGCATCCTGAAAATCTGGCTAGGTGGGAGGGTGGGGAGTCTTGCCAGGTTCCCTGGTGCCTCTGGCCCACTGTAGGAATGTAGAGCTGGCTTCTTGAGCAAACCCAGAGAGGCTTGCTCTTTCCTTTTCACACCAACAGGAGGCAGCAGAGAGCAGTAAATGTCTTGTCTTTGTGCCCCGGAAAAGTCTGCTTTCTTTCTTCTGCTTCTTGGTTTTGTGATTTGGGCACATTTATTCACTTCTCTAGGCTTGGTTTCCTCATCTAGTGGGGTTTGATAATCCCCACCCCACAAACATTCCTCTCATAGTTTTTGAGATGGTAATGAGATTGTGGATTTAAATCAGTTGTCAAAAATTTTTGGATACATGATCAGATTATGAATGATACTCATTTACTTGAGAAATACCTAATGAGTATCTTCTACGTGCAGGGATACTTTGGACACAGTTCCTGCCCTCGTGGAACTTAGATTCAAGTTGGGGGGGTGTAGGCCATGGCTTCTTAGGTTTAGACACATGTCAGGAGTGCACCATTGAATTGTTTAATTTTAATTATGACATCTGCTAAAAAGAAGGACCGACTATTCCAAGGGAAAATAGAGAAACTTAACCCAGATTTAGAGGCTTAGAAAAAGTGATTCTTGAAATAAAATCTGAAAGGTATGTGGGGGGTTATGTAGGTGAAGTGGAAGAGGAAAAACTATTCCAGGCTTTGGGAAGAGCAGATGCAAAGGCCCTGAGGTGTGGGGATAACAAGGAAGGGCAGTGTACCTGGAATGTCAGGAGCACTCCTGGCCTAAACACAGACATGGAATAGTCACGACTTTTCTGTCTGTGAGGAAAAATATCCACTGAGCTATTCAGTAGATTGAAAATACAGAATTTAAGTTTTTAGTACTCATTCTAGATCAAAATCAACACAGCCAGCTTTAGGATTATAAAAATGTATTCTGTGTAATTTTCTCTACTCAGGTGATGATAGTGTTTGGCAGCACATGGGATAATGTATATGGGTAATATAGGACAAGTATAAGGATAATGACATAGTGGAAAATTTTTGTTTGTTTAAGGATGATCCCCTCAAAACTGAGTTTTCTTTCTCAATTTTCCATTTTGCCTCTCCTGACCTTGATATCACCAGTGGCTCTGAATTGCTTGGTGACTTGGTCTCAGGGTCTTTTTCTAGACTTGTTCCAGTCACTCTCTCTCTTTCACGCTCTCTGTTCTCCACGATCAGGCCCCTTCCTCTCACACCTCTCTCCCCCCACATCTTGGGTCTGATGCTCTCCTAGCTCGCTTGGCTGTCTTTCTCCTCTCTCCTGAATGAAATCCCAGCCATCCTCCATGCCCAGGGGAGATGCCGCCTCCTCCTTGAAGTCAAGGCAGAATGATGCCCGCCCTGACGTTCCCCAAGCACGCTCGCCTGGTCGTCTTACACCCGGAGCGAACGCTCTGCCTCACCTCAGGTCATCTCCATCCATGCTTGTCTCTCGTTAGATTATGAGCTCCTTCAGGATGCAGACTGCATGAACTTAACCTCTGTATCCCTCTTCAAGACTTCATCTGGGGCAGAGCGTGCTGTGCTGCATGTCACAGGAAGTAGTGCTTCACCCCAATCGAATTAGACAGATGACTAGGAGAATTTCCTCTAAAGTTCTGGGGTTGATAAGGAAGTTTTGCTGAGGGACGTTTTTCACTAAAAAGTAAGATTGCTGCATTTTATTTGTAATAGAAAATGTTGCCCACACCTAGATGTCTGTAATTAGGGGTTTGTTTACCTAAATTAAGCTCAATGTATATAATAGAATACTAAGCAACCGTAAACATGATGGAGAAACATCCTTATTGATAAAAATGTCCACAAGGTATTGACAAGTAAAAAAGGTTATAAGATCCTATATATGTTATATGCCTTTTAATGTGTGACACTGTGTTTAGGGAGTCTGGTGGCAGGTGAATGTAGGTGCCTTCAGGTAATAGCCAGGGCTGGAACTGGGAGAGGGAGAAGTGGGAGGTTACAGAGGAGGCTGTGAAGTCCCTGGGAGATGCCCTGTCGAGGTGCAAGGGACCTTAGGGACAGTCTCAGAAGATTAGGAGCAGAGTAATGGTTCCAGAGAGAGGATAGGGTCTCCTACTTGGAACTGATGCAGCCACTGACAGATTCCTTCACCCCAGGGATGAAGGAATCTTGAAATCCTGGGTGACCCCACTGGAAGAGCTGACATGAGGAAGACCTTTCTCCTGGGTGGAGTCAGGGACAGCCATGTGGCCCAGAGAAGTAACAATGGTTGAGTCAGGAGTGACATAGCAGAATTGCCCCAGGGAGCCAGGGTGGTCCAAGGTGGATGAGCAGAAGAGGATGGGTGGCTGCCTGAACTGAAAAAGCCAGCTGGATGAACAGCTGGGGCAGTGGCCTGTGAGGAGCAGTAACAAGGTGATGGGGAGGTGAGCAGGGACAGAGGCACAGGCAAAGGCTGGGACTGGTTTGGGAGCATGTGTGGGACACCCCCAAAGATGTCCAGGGATAGTGGGGGGAGGGACCTTGGAAAAGGGTCTGGGGGCCTGGTGACAGGCAGGTAGAAGCCATCAAGCCAGTGGTGTGACCATTCATCGACCTCAGTGGAGCCCACCACCTGGTAAGACCTGGAGGATGTTTGGATTGCATTCACTTAATAAATGAGGTACGCACAAAGAGAAGCCGAGAAAAATAGACATTAAGGTATTAACAATGGCTGCCTAGGGCTGGATGAATGAGTGTTTTTTATTTTCTTCTTTTTGGTATCTGTGTATTTTCAGATTTTCCTGAAAGGAACATGTGTTGCTCTTATAATAATAATAATAATAAAAAACAATAAAAGTTGTTTTTAAAAAAATCAAATTACAGAACACATGTTGCCTGGGGACATGCTTAGGAGCACAGCCATTTTAAACTAAGTGGCGGCCAAAGTACAGACTGTTATAGCGATGGACACTGCTGATCCCCTCTCTCCCTCCCCACGGTCAGAGAGCTTAGCGTGAGTCCAGTCCCCTGCAGCATGCTTGCACAGATGCCACGGCCACGTGTGCACCCGCCATGACTGGAGACACGCTCTCTGCCCAGTCCTGCCAGCATCCACCTCTCAAGCTCCTTCCAGAGGGGATCACTGTTGCTGTCCTCTCTCTGGGTTGGCCCTGCCTGTTTTCTGGCTGGCAAGGTTCCAGAGAGGGAGTACCAGGGCAGGTGGGGGCCAGGACAAGTCATGCGGCCAAGGCCCCAGTGTTTGATGTGCAGTGATGAGGCCTGGGTACCACATGCTTGTGAAGTCACTGTTTTTACCCTCACCCTCAGCACATCAGCACTCGCCCCTGGCTCTTCATTTTTATCCCTTCATTTCCTGTTGGAACTCAGGGCCTGCTTTGAGTGGCAGCTTGTTTGGCAAGAGTCCTGACAGCCTGCCAAGCTCTTGCAACCCTGTTCATCCTGCGTCACATTCCTGGTATCCTTTGACCACCAGGTGATCACATCCCCTGGGAGTTGGTGCTACCGTGTGTCCGACTCAAGTGCCCAAGTGTCCCTGGATTCTTATTACTGTGCTTGGACCGCTAGATTGAACCTGGCCCATCCTGACACCTGCTGGGTTCACGTTTGATTTTGCTATACTGTAAGCAGGGCCGAGTGGACAGGACACTCCTAGCCTTGTGCCAGAACGCCCTTTCTGATTTGCTCCGTGCCTGTCTACCTGAGCTCACCTGGCACCACTTTCCCTCTTCTTTTCTGTACTTAACAGTATTGGCCTTCTTTTTGTTTCTTGAACCTGTTAAGCTTGTTTCTACCCCAGGGCCTTTTTATTGCTGTTCTCTCTCCCTGGCACTCTTCACCTGGTGGTTCTTTTCCATCATTGCGGCTCAGTTCAAGGTCACCACCACAGAGAGACTTTCCCTGTCCACTGCCAAGGATGCCTCTCCGGGCTTTCTCTCCACCAGGAGTTGGCAAACTTTGCACAGGGCTGGATAGTAAATATTTTAGGCTTTACAGGACACATGCCATCTCTGTTGCATATTCTCCTTTGCTTTCTTTATAACTCTTTAAAAATGTAAAAACCATTCTTAGCTCGCAGTTCTACATGAAGACAGGCTGTGGGTGAGACTGGGACCCTGCGCTGTATCTTAGTAATCCCTGCTCTAGATCACCACTGCTTTATTTTCTTCACCATCTGGAATTATCTTGTGCATTTCTGAGCTTAGTACTGTTGGTCTCTCCCATGAGAGGGCAGGAAACCTGTCTGACTCACATCTCTGGTGTCTGGTGCAGTGCCCGGCATATAGTAGACCCTCAATACATTTTTGTTGGATGAATGAATAGGTTTCAGAGGCCGATGATTTTGGGTCTGAATCCATGTCTGCCTTTTAGTAGCTGTGTAATTTAGACAAATCATGTGATGTTTTAATTCTCAACTTTATTCTTGGTAAAAGGACTGTAACAAAAGCTGCCCTGCTGCATTGTTGGGGTGATGAGCTAGGAGCATCCCAACACAGCACCCAGCTGGGAGCAAGCTCTTAGTCAACAGTAGCTTTCTTCTGCTTAGCTCCTTGGCTGGCCTTGCCAGCAGGCGTAGCATCTCCCACCCAGCGCCAGCCTGTTTAGTCCTCATTCCCTCATCCTCCCCCTGGTCCACCCTTACCAAGGTCCCAGTGGCCTTCATGGCAGAGCCTCTCCAAGTATGACGAGTCTCTTGGAGCAGTCTCTGTTTACAACAGAGAGCATCGAGCTGGGATGAAGGCCACTGGGGTGAGTGATGGAACCTGGGAGGGCAGAGCTATCCCCAGGGGTGTGCACACCTCCTTGGATTTAGAGGACGGCCCCCACCCCTCTGAGGCGCTGGCCAGGCCTGGCTCTATCTAGCTCTGTAATTCCCTGGATTCTTAGAAGAGGGATGGGAGGAGACAGTGCAGCCAATGCAGAGCTTTGTCTGCCCCCCAGCAGAGCTTCTTGACTTCTGAGCTCCAAGGAACTGGAACGAGATCCCTGAAGTGTGTGTACTGTGTGTACTGCCCAGCTGCGGCCACGCGGAGGGTCTTGGAGGAATCCCACAGCCCTGGAATGTCAAGGCAGAAGGGAGCTGTGAGAGCCCTTGAGAAGCCCTCAGGCGGCCTCTTGGCCTCTCCTCTCTCTGTCTCACTGTTGCCCCATCCAGCCGTGCTTACTCTGGCCTCTCTGCAGCTAGATAGTTCCTCTGGTCCATCCTTTTCCTGCTGCCACAGGCCCTCTAAGTCTGATCAGGCCAGCCCTTGCTTTTAAGTTCCTACCCTTTGTTGGATCACCATTGCCTCTGGGCCAAGTCTAAATCCTTAGTCTGTTCTGAGATGCCACCCACGGTCTGGTACCTTCCTCTCCCACCATCACTCACCTCCTTCCACTGTCCACTAGCCCTTCCCTGGGCTCCTCCTGTTACAGCCTTCACGCACGGCTGCGTCACATGCTTCCTCTCCTGGAGGCTGGTCCTTGACCTTCCCACTTCCCCTCCCCGGGACTGCCCAGCGTCTCACCAGGCTCCAGGGCCGATCTGTAGATGTAGCCCTAATTCACATCATGAGTGACTAACGCGTCTCAGCTGTTTACCATGTGCTGGCCCTCAGAGCACCCTTAATGCTTTAAGGACTAACTCGGTTGCTCACATCCACCCTCCATGGTGGGTGGTTATTATTACTACTTTATAGTTAAAGAGAGTGAGGGACCAGGACGTGAAGTAACCTGCCCAAAGTCACACGCTCATGCCTGGCAGAGCTCGGACTCGGACCCAGAGTCTGCCTGCAGAGGCCATGCCTGATGCACTGAGGTCAGAAAGCTGGGCTGGGCCAGGCCCCAGCCTGTGAGAGACCCCCAGCCCTGAAGGCAGTAACCAGAGACATAGGGGTAAGCGTGCGATTAGCACAAGGCTGGCCTGGAGCAGGGGCTCAGCCCCTGCGGGCTTACCCCGTGAGCAAACGAGTGCTCCAACTTCTGTCCAGACTGCCTGGTCCACCCAGGAGTGCAGCCAGTCGCAGAGCGGGACGGGGGGCTCCAGGTCACGCAGTGTGCTCGTTCTCGAGCCCACGAGCCTACTTCTCCTTGTCTTGGTGAAATATGTTCCAGGGCTTGGACCCTGCTTCTGAGACGCCATGACACTGGCAGTCCCCCAGTTCATGTGCTTAGTCCTTTCAGCCTCCATCCGTGGACCCGCTGGCTGGATGCTGCCTCTTCACAGCCCAACAGAGGTGACTGACAGTGTCTGCTGATCAGGTTAGTCTCTGGGACCTCTCTGTAAGCTAACACCCATGGGGTATCCAGAGTCATGCCCTTTATAATGGATTGTCTCTGGGTCTCCCAAGTGCAAACCTGATAAACTCTCCCTCCCACTCAAGAACCTTCAGTGGCTCCCCAGTGCCTCCCAAATTAAGCTCAGTCTCATCTTGGCTTTTAAGAACTTACTCAATCTGGATGCTGCTCATCTTTCTGCTCCACCCATCAGTACCCTTGACATTACAGTCAACTGGGACTACTTGCTGGAGGAAGTGGTAGGGTAAGATATAAAGAACACAGACCTTGCAGCCCAACACCTGCATCCCATGTCATGTCTTCCCTCTGTGACCTTGGATTCATCACTCCAAAACCTAAGGTGCTTCCAGGGCAACATGCCACCTCTCGGATCTCCTGTAGGCCCCGCAAATGGTAGAAGAGTATGAAGAGGGCCACGGTCTCTTGAGGGAAGGAGGGGAAGAGAGAGAGCTTTGCACAGTTCTGGGACTTGTTGGGGTCTTTGAAAATTTAGTCCTCTTTTCCCTTCTTCTACTGTGTTTCCTTCTACCCTGATAGAGGAATTCTGTCTAGGTGACTTACAGGTGCCAGTTGAGTGAGATCCACAGTTAGTTAGTTCTGGTGGAGTCAAAGTTCTCTTATGAGATTCTCCAGTTCCATTTCAGCAGTTCCCAGGGACACCTCTGTCTGGTGACACTCTCTCCTTCCACTCAGCTCAGGGTGCCAGGAGCCTTCAGGGGTCCACGGTCAGTCCCACCAGAACATAAGCTGTAGCCTCTGCTGACAGGAAGGCTCAGGGGGAGGCTGTGGGGCTCCCGGCGGGTATGCCGTGGTCTCTTAGCGAATATAATTTTCACAGGACAGATGTTTTCTGCTGGTGG
Source organism: Camelus dromedarius (assembly GCF_036321535.1). Lineage (NCBI taxonomy): Eukaryota > Metazoa > Chordata > Mammalia > Artiodactyla > Camelidae > Camelus > Camelus dromedarius. The sequence continues at coordinate 31,117,440 of NC_087449.1, read as the reverse complement.
AAAGAGAAATAATAACTGTGCTAGGACCCCCCACTTCCATGGCTGGAGAGTCGCCAGCACCAAATCAACAGCTCTCTTTTGAGTGTGTACACACATTCTTCCCGCCTGGTCAGCGGCCCAGGGCCACCCTGGCTCTATGCAGAAGAATGTGTGTGTGTGTGTGTGTGTGTGTGTGTGATCGCCAAACCCTGACTGGCCTCAGGCTTACTTCAAAAAATGCCTCCTCCTCCAGGAAGTGTTCCTAGAGCCCCTCGGTTGGAAGTGATGACACTCTTTTGGTACTGAAGGCTTCCCTCCTAGTTTTCTGGGGGGCTTTGCAGATTGTGAAACAAATGCAGAGAGAGACATAGAGCTGACTTTGGATCCTGGAGTTCTTATTTAAGGGCTGATGATCTGGGGCAACACACTTCCTTGCTCCGAACCCCAGTTTCCTTACTTTAGAAGAGAAATAACCATGCTCACCTGTTGGGGTTGTCCAGGAGATTTAATGAAATAACACAGGAATCTGGCAGAGAGAAGGCCCTCCATGCAAGGGAGTCCCCCCAGCCCCTCTGCTGTCAGCTTTGCCAGGGCTGCACCGCATCCTTCTCCCAGCGTCTCTGGCTGTGTTGGCTTTAGCCCTGCCTCACAGAAGAGAATGAGGACATACAAACCTCAGGGGAAGAGGTATACACTTGACATGTAGTTGGGATGGAGAAAGATTTGGCATCCTAATGAAAAACCCGCTGATAAATTTGATACACTTGATTATTGTCTTCATTCATTGTTCATTTGTATCGTAAATAGGTTCCCAGTTCAGGTGACTTGACTGTGTTGATCCGGACAGAAATCACAGAATGAGAGAGCTGGTAAGGGCTCACAGCTCACCAGGTTGCTACTTAGAGAAGGTTAGTGACATTTAAAGACACGTGGCCGTGTGATGACCAAGCTGGGTTTTGAACTGGGGCCTCCTGACTTTCCAGTCCCTCCAAGGCCCCACTCATCTCTATCAAGTTTATGTTTTTGAGTTGATAGTCCAGCCCTGGGTTGAGAGGGTCCCAGCTCTCTGGGAGCTCTCTGCCTTGGGCATGACACCTTTTGTTACCTCCCCCTCAGTGCCCGTGACTGATGTACGGGTGACAGGTGCTGTGTTTACTCTCTTTCCTCAATTTCCCCTGTGACGGAAGAATAAACGATTCTTTGGTGCCTGGCTGCCCACAGCCACCCAACTCCCCCATGAACATGAAAGAGCGCAGGCAGCTACTTTCACTTCTAATTTGTCTCCAATGGAATAATCCAGAAGGTGGATTTCAGGGGTTTCCTGGAGACAGAAATGCTACCTACCCTGTGGCCTGAGCCTGAAGAGGAACTTTCATAAAATACAGCCTAGGTAGTCGATGTCGCCTGGACAGAATAATGAAACACTTCTTATAGGCAATTTAGGAGTCTGAAAAGCAGGCAGCTGACTTTCAAAGGCAGACGCCAAAGTGTCAGCAGGCTTCACTTAAGGTCAAGGCTGAGAGGAAAACCTGCCCGAGGCTGAATGAAGGGAGGTTTGGATTTAGGTCTGTATGTAATGAATTGTATTTCAAGCTGTTGGCACTTTTGCTGCTCCCCACTCCTGCATCCCCTTGGGCTTCAATTCACAGGCCTGGGTGGGTGTGAATCCTGATTCCACCACTTACCTGCTGTGTGACCCTGGGAAGTCACTTGACCTCTCTGAGCATCAGTGTTCTCAGGATTAAAATTAAAATAACACTTTCACCTCTAATAACTAATGTACAGATTAAATGTGAAAGTGTCAGGTGCATAGTAGGAAGTCAAAGCTTTTTTTTTCTTTCTAAAAAAAATCTATATGCCGTAAGTCAGGGGAGCTGGGGCCTAGCACTAGTCCCATCAAAAACTTTCTATGGCCCTTGATCAAGGCTTTTTTTTTTCTTTCTAGGCTTCATTTCCTATATCTAGTAATAAAAATGATCATTTACTGGGGGTTTACTATGTGCTAGGAACTGTGAAAAGTGCTTTATGTCTCCCTCCTTCCCCCTTCCCTTTCTTCCTACCAAATCTAGCAGCCCGCCATATCCACAGGTTCTGCATCTGTGGATTCAACCAACCATGGATCAAAAATATTAGGGAAGAAATTCCGGAAATTTCCAAAAAACAAAAAACTTGAATTTGCTGCACTCTGGAGACTATTTACGTAGTGTTTACATTGTATTTACATGGCATTTACATTGTATTAGGTACCCTAAGTAATCTAGAGGTGATTTGTAGATTACTATTAGTAGTCCAGAGGGTGTGCGAAAGTCATATGCAAATATTACTCCATTCTATATAAGGGACTTGAGCATCCTCGGTTGTGGTCCTGGAATCAATCCCCTGGATACTAAGGGAGGACTGTATATATCAGGTACCTACTGTGTGCTAGGCACTGTTTCAGGCACCAGGATATGGCTGGCAGTGAACAGAATGAACAAAATCTGATGATCCCACACTTATATTCTAGCAGAGGAACCAGGAAATAAATAAAATATTTAAATAATGTGTACAGTGTGTTAGGTGTCGAGTGCTGTAGGGAAAGATAAAGCAGGGAAGGGGCCAGGGTCTGTGTGTGGGATTTTAAATAGGGGGCGGTCAGGTAAGTCCTCACGAGAGGGTGGCATTATGCATGGGTGTGAAGGAGGTGAGGAAGCAAGCATCTACCTAGGGAGAGGCTTAGCAGCAGGGGGAAGAGCAAGTGCAAAGGCCCTGATGCTGGGCTGTGTCTGCTGGAGTCAAGGACCAGCCAGGAGCCCTGTGTCTCTGCAGCAGGGTGAGCAGATGGGGAGGGCAGGAGTTGGAGTACAGACTGGTGACCCTGTGGCACCTGGTTTGCCAATGAACTTGGGATTTTTCTCTGAGATGGGAAGCCAGTGAAGTATGTTTCTTTCTTTCTTTTTTTTTAATTGAAGTGTAGTCAGTTACAGTGTATCGATTTCTGGTACACAGCATAATGTTTCAGTCATACGTACACATACATATAATTGTTTTCATATTCTTTTTCATTATAGGTCACTACAAGATATTGAATATAGTTTCCTGTGCTATACAGTAGAAATTTATTTTTTTAATCCATTTTATATATAGTAGTTAGTACTTGCACATCTCAAATTCCCAAGCATTTCTTTCTTTTTCTTTTCTTTTCTTTTTTTTTTTAACTTTAATCAGATTTTTATTTCCAAAAATTTTCTTACCTTTACCTTTCTCAAGAAGTATCCTTGTGCTTCCCCAGAAGCTCCTACTATAAAACCTTGCCCTTGACCCCCACCCCAAACCCCAACCCCACTGCTCTCTCTTCCTCTCTCTTCTCTCCAGGTTCACCTTCCCATTTGAGGGTTTTGAGCAGAGAAGTGATGAGATGGCAGCTTACATTTGAAAAGAATCACACGGTTATGTCAGCTAGCCTTCCCAACCCCTGTGTGATGTGGGTGTTATAATCCCTACTTAAGTAGTTTTTTTCCTTTCCACATAAGAAAAGGATAAAAAAGGTAAAAATAAAGCTGGCAATTTCTCCTGGCCTAGAGGGTAAATGTCTGTGGTGGTGCTCATTCATTGGAAGAGCTCTGTCCTTAGGGCCACACAAAACAGCTTCATTATTGTCTATGACAATTCTTCAGAGAGATGCCAGTGCATCTCCAGATTTCCCAAGTGTACTGTTTCTCTAAGATCTAGTGTAAAAGTTTCCTCCTTTAAGAAGTCTTTCCTGATGTCTCTAGTAGCTTGAACTCCTACATTATTTAATCTGAATATCTATTATGCAATTTTCTACTAATAAGCAGAAAGTGCTGTGTAGTGGAAAGTGTCCTGGACTTGGAAATAAGAGACCTAGACTTTAAAAATTTCTATCGTCATCATCATCATCTCCATCATTATGGTCATTATCATCAATATTTTTATGATGCTTTGAAAAATTATTACACCCAGATATCATCTATAGTCTCTATTATCCTAAGATATCAGACCAAACTATCATTTCCTGGCCTGTGGACATCTAATATCCTTCTTAAGACTCCTAAATTTTTCAAGAGAGCCGAGGTTTTCATGATCATCTCTGCTTTACGTCTTTGTTAGCAAGTGCTCTCTGTGTTCTGTAATGTCTGAACCTAAGCATGAAACTTACCCTCTTTCTTGTTGTCCATAAAAGAAACACACTTGCACAAAGATTTAAGAAGGTAGGTTTCACTAAAGGCTTGGTTGTTACTCAATGGATCACTCAGAACAAGCAGCAAACAAGTTTGTATCAGTGTAACTGTACCTTGTTTATTCTTTGCGTAGAGTGTCAGTCTGCTTAGGCTGCCTTAACAAAATGCCGCAGACTGGGTGGCTTCAACAACAGGCATTTATTTTCTCACCGTACAGGAGGCTGAAAGTCCAAAATCAAGGTGTCAACAAGGTTGGTTTCTGATAAGGCGTCTCTTCTTGGCTTGTAGGCAGCCGTCTTGCTATGCCCCTCACATGGCCTCTGTGAGCATTGTGCATGTGTGGAGAAAGAGAGAGAGATTTCTGGCGTCTCTTCCTCTTATATGGATATCCCTCCTATTGGATGAGGACCTCCTTTAGCCTTAACTACCTCCCTTACGACTTCATTTGGCCTTAATTGCTCCTCTAAAGGTGCTACCTCCAATTATATATAGTCACGTTGGGCATTAGGATTTCAACATACGTACACAGAAAGGAGTTTGATTATTGGCTTATCACTTTGACTTTTTGTAGACCTTGATATGGAGGAGCTGTGGGAAGTCTAACTTTCTTAAACAACTCTGACTTGATGGGGCCAACCTCCAAATTTTTATCCCTGTGGATATTATGAGCACTTGGCTTTAGACTTTTTTTTTTTTTTTGGTGGGACCAAAGCTGTTCTGTACAATATGACAGGCATATGTAGCTATTTAAATTTAAATTTGTATTAAGTAAAAGGAAATAAATTAAAAAATCATTTCCTTAGTTGCACTAGCCATATTTTGAGTGCTCGATAACCACATGTAGCTAGTGGTTATCATTTTGGACAGCTCAGATCACATTAGCATGATTGCGGAAAGTTCTAATGGTCAGTGGTTATCAAGAGTATGCCTTACTCTAGGGTGTGGTCCTTACTCTTGTGTTGTCATCATCTGTATGTCTCAGCTGGAGGCCTGGGTGGGAATAAGATTTCTCCTTTATGGCTGATCTGTATCTCTTCCGTCCTCTAGCATTGCTTAACTCCTGGTATCTCTGTTCTGTTCTCCACCCTGTTTAGCTGCTCACTGGCGATCTGTGTACTCTCTCTGGGCATGCATAGCCTAGCTGTCAGCTCAGGGCTTTGCAGGGCACCCCTGCACAGCTTCTTGAGACCCCTATCTGTGCTCTTTACTCCTCTCTGTGCCTTTCCTCACAATTCCAGCCATTTCAGCTGCCTGATGTCTGATTTCTACCTCCTCAGCTCATTAGAACTATCATATTGTGCACAGACTCCGGCTGTCTGCTCTGCAGGGGGGAAATAACTCCCAGACAGAGTTGGAGCAATCGTGGGGCTCACCTTGTGAGCGCCTCTCCTTTCAGGCATCCCAGTCTTGTGCTGCCTGTTGTCCAGTGCCAGAAAACTGGTGCCTTCTGTGCTTTCTCCATTTTATGTTTGTTTTATTTCATTGTGGGCAGGGTATTTTATACCAGTGATTCCATCAGACCCTGAAGTGAAACCTCATTAATTAGCAAGCAACTTAACATCACAGATTACATGCTCCTGTTTTTAAAAGCTTTGTTTGCTACTGGGTTTTTCTCATTAGAAATTTACTTTGCTCAGTAGCTAGCATCACATTGTCTGTTGGTTCCTCTTTCCTTTGGTCCTATTTTTTTTCTTACCCCATTGAGACCCTCTGGGAAACTCCAATTTCTTTCCTTTTATTGTGCAGAGAATTCAGCTCTCCACAGGTCTTGTCTTTGAAACTATATAAGCAAAATCATAGAAACTCTTAGCAGGAAAAGAGGTCCCGTTCCCAATTAATGGGATCTGTCCTCTTTAGCAGATAGTTGGAGTTATAGACAGCAAAATATTCTTCCTATTGTAATGTTTATTGTTGTTATTGTGTTATTAGCTAACTCATCGCCATGCTTCTCACCCTGGCCTCCCCTGGATCTGTTCTCTCCCCGTTGGTCAGAGGCTCTGTCTAAAACACGAATCTAATCATGACAGTCTTCCTTTATGGCTTTCCCTTCTCTGTAAGATCACATACCCTCAACTGACACGTAAGTCCTTCCATGAACTCTTCCTTTCTGTCTCCAGCCTTATCTCTTATTCTACACCCACCCCTCAACACACACACACACACACACACACACACACACACACACACACACACATATGGCTCTTCATGGGTCTCAAAACACACCAAGATGTTTCTTTCCTGTATTCCTTTTCTCATGTTGTTTCTTCTCTCTGGAAAGCCCTCCCGTCATTCCCAACTTTCCCATCCCAACTTACACCAGCTCATTCTTTTAAGACCGAGTTAGGAAACATTTTCCTTCTGAAAGGATTCCCTGCTCTGACCTTCTGCATCTGGATCAGGTACCTCCTTGGGGCTCCCACTGATCCCTTCTGTTCTCCTCTGCACACAGACTGGGAAGGTAAGCCTCTGCCTGTGCATTTGGTCTCACCAGTGCTAGCGTAGAACCTGGCACATAGCATGCATTAGTTTGTGCATTCATTTATCCACCCGATTAATGTTCATTGAGTGCATAGTATGTGCAGGGTGCTGTCCCCAAATTCTGCCCTTTGGGAGTTTGGATTCTGGTGAGAAAGGCAGGAAACAAACAAATAGAAACAGACCGTAATTCAGGAAGCTGTATGTCTGTGGAGGAAAGTAAAGCAAAGTAAGGGCCAAGCGGGCAAGGGGGACGTGTGACATGTGAGCTGGGGCCGGAGTGAAATGAGGAAAGGCGCTACACAGATACCTAGGGGAGCACTGTTGGAGGAGGGAGAATAAAGAATTCCAGGTGGGAGCTTTCTAAGTGTGTCAGTGAACAGCAAGCAGGCCAGTATGGTTGGGGCACCGGGAGTGACTGGGGCAGTGGGACGTGAGGCCCAGATCCCAGGACCTTCTAGGCCGGGGTAGGAGCTTTAGATGTTTCCCCCTACATTTAGGGAAGCCGCGGGGGGTTGTTGACAGGAGAGTGACATGATTAGACTGCTAGTTTGAAGGCTCGTGCTGGCTGCTCTGTTTAGAACAGACTGTAGAGGAGCCCAGAATTAGGAGGGAACCCAGAGTTAGGAGGTAACAGCAGTAATCAAGGCAGGAGGACATGTGGTTTGGACCTGGGTGTTATCTTTGGAATGGGGTTAACATTGGCTTGGAGCGTATTTGTGGGATAATGATTAAGTTTCTTTATCTCTAGCTCCCCTGTGAGACTTTTGTAAGCTTTTGGAAAGCAAGGCCTGTGTCCGATTTATCTTTATATTCTGAGCACTTAGAACAAGGCTTGCTAAATCATTGGAGTACAATATTATTTTTAAAATTTATTTTCTTTCTTTTTTAAAATTGATGAGTTTCTGAACATGAGAGAAATGGGACAAAGGATGATATATGATGTCTCACTGTTACTCCATTTTCCAGATGGGGAGACTGAGGTTCAGAGAGGTTAAATCTTCATCAAGTTCTCACAAGCCACAAAGTGATGGAGCCAGTTTTAATCTCAAGTCTATTTGACCCCATAGCCTTTACCTTTTCTATCAGCTAGGCTGGTGTAGAGGAGGGGCTAGGGCGCCATGGGAGGAAAGGCTGGATGTGTGGGCCCCAGCCATGAGCTGCAAACCCCACTGGTGATGACAGACAGCCACCTTCAAGAGCAAAGTCGTGAACTATGTCCTGGGCAGAAATGACCTGCTTTTGGTAGAGCCTCCTTTTCCAGGCAGAGACAGCATGCACCTGTGTGGCTGGGCTTGCTGATTTACACATGGGGATTGCATTTTATTTTTCAATTTTTTGAAAAATAAAAAGAAAATGTATAGAAAAAAAAGCAAAGTCCCAGTTGCCAAGTCTGTTAACGACACACATAATGGTGTGTTAACACTGGTGATTATCGAGCTGGACAGCACCCAGCTTTCTGCCAAAACAAACCTTTCTGCTCAGCAGACCTGGGAATGCATCAGCCAGAATGGGACAGAGCGAGGAGGGTGGACTGCAGTCTTCCACGGTCTGGAAACAATTAAATGCCATGGCTATTGGCATTGCTGACTTCCCTGTGGGCTCTGAAGGACTGGACCCCACATCTTCCATGAACCTTCCACAAGACCCCAGGCAAGTTGCCATCTGTTTCTGGATCTCAGTTTCTCCTTGAGTGATCTCCTTCATGATCTCTAAGGTCCACTGATTTTTAACCTTCAGTGGTTCTGGGCAGTCTTCAAGGAGTCGGAGGACTGATGCGGCTCTAGGCCCCTCACGCATGCAAGACGAGGCTGGCAGATCCAGCAGATCCAGGCTGGCACTGCCAGCTCTGTGGCCAGTGCAACACCTCCAGATTGCTCTGCCAGCTGTGAGACCTTGGGTGTCACCTCAGTCTCTGTTTTCTCACCTGTAAAATGGTAAATGAGCTTTCCTTAAAGGACTGTTATGAGAATTAAATAAAATACAAGATATGAGGTACCGAGCTCTGTGCCTGGCACACAGGAAGTCACGAACACATGTTAACTTCCTTCCTTCTCTTACTCCTACTCTGCCTTCAATCTTTCTTCTCTCCTTCCCTTCTTTCCTCCCCTTCCTTAAATCTTTTCTTTCTTCTTTCCCTTCCTTTACTCCCTCCCTGCTTCCCCCTCTTCCCTTCCAGAAGAAAAATCTGTCTTATATTATGCTGCCCTGAGCCAGTTTATCTGCTTCTTTCAATTGCAAATTACTCTACAATGGGGACCATTTAGGGGTCATCTTTTTATCTCCCTCTCTGCAGGCACAGAATAGGTGCTCAGTAGATGCCTGGGGAATCAATGATTGACTTGTGGGAGTCCGAGGCAAGCCTGCCTTCACCGGTGTCTTGGCTTTCTCATCCCTCTCTCTTCTGATGGAAACATAAAAAGCATATACGCTCACACTCTCACTGGCTTGCTTGCATCTCCCACCCTTCCCCAGGCTATAAAAAAACGTTATATTCTAAAACGAAACAAAGGTAATGGAAACCAGAAAGCCATGTTTTGTGTGCGATCGAAAACATATGTTAAGAACGAGGATTCGAAATGATGAATCTGCGCAAGGCCATTGGCAGTGATCCCCTCCCTGCCTCTCTGCTGTGGTCAGAAGCAGGAGTGTGCAGACTGCAGCAGCTCCCAAGCTGCGGCAGCCTCCGTTGTCAAGGCAACAGGCCTGGCGAGGCCATGGGCCTCTTTTCCCCCCAGGCATCTCCTGGAGGGTACTCAGTGATGTAGGGGTGAGGATTGCACAGTATTCTTCTGACCTTTGGAAACATGGAGAAATGATCCTTTTGGGTTCTGAAACAGGGGCCTCAGTTAATCCTTTTCCCTGAAGATTAGAAGCGTCACTGACACTTGTTGATTCCCTCCTGTTAGAAGATGAACTGAGGCATTGTTAACAATTTTAAGAGTTTATTTAAGCAAAAATCATTTTGAATCAGGCAGCAGCCAATCTGGCAGATAGAAAGGAGCTCTGAGGAGCTGTACAAAATGGGAGACTTTTATAGGCAGAAGGGAGCAGGAACAAGGAAGTTATACTAGACATAGAAGGCTGCCTGGTTATTGCAAGGGTCCTGTCCTTTAGGGGATGGCAGGGGTCCATCAGGAAGATTACCTCACTCATGCTGATCAGGCAATTTCTGATTGACTGGTTTAAGGTTCCATTTCTGGGAGAGCTGAAGTTGTAATTAAGTCTTGATTTAGCAACGTGGAGCTTAGCATAAGTGAGCCAATTTTGGGCATGCTGTCTTGCTTTTTACACTCCTATGAGATAAGCATTTCATCTACATTAGGTCAATAGCTATTTTGCAGGGTTATTTTGAGTATTTGTTCTTCCCATTTTACAGGTGAGGCCACAAAGTCACACAGCTGGTAAGTGGTAGGCTGAAAATACAGTATTAGTAATACCCATCCATGCTGAGTTCCCACTTATTTATCTGTTTATTTATGCATTCTCTTAGTAGACGTTTATTGAGTACCTGCTGTGTGCCAGACACTGGGAGTTAGTTGGAGATACAGCATTGAGCAAGAGAGAGCAATGTTCTTGATCTTATAGTTGGCTGGCAAAGATGGTACAGCCTGTTTGATGTTCAAGTTCATTGAGTCTGATGTAAAAGGAATTCCAGGGGCTGTGAGCCTTTGTGATATGAGGGACTTGGGTCTGAGGTGTCAGGGAAAGCTGTCCTGAGGAGTGACTTTGGGGGGAGCCTGGAAGACAGGAGGAGCTGAATGGGTAAACTGAGGTAGAACCTTCTAGCCGAGGGAAGACATGTGAGAAGGCAGAAAAGAGCATCATGTGATCAAGGGAGCAAAAGAGGCTTGAAAGGTGAGGTTTCCGTCCTTTACCTCCTCTCATGCCCTCAGCCACCATCAGGGAGACATCATTATTATCCTCCTTTAACGGATCATGAAACTCAGGCCAAGGTCACACCCTCAGAAGTGAATTAAACCCAGTGGATTGACTCCCCTGTCTATGCTGATTCTGAAACACATGGTATATCTGACAAGGCCTCTGTGGAAGGCCTTTTGAGGAAGCTAAAATTGAGAAACGTGACCAAGAACTAGAGAGCTTTGAATCCTGAGGCTCTGAGATGTGGGGCCTGAGCTGCACCAGCAGCAGGGACAGCAGAAACCTAGGCAACCGCTGAAGAATTTTCTGCCCTGGGCCTCTCCTGCCAGTAGAAATAGCAGGTTCTGGATGTCTGTACATGACAACATCATATTTCCATTCCTAACATTGCCCTGAGAACTCCCTAGACACTCCAAGGATCTCAGTATGAAATAGTCTAACGTCCTGTGTTTGCACATGCTTAAAACTGAAGCTTAAGTATTGCCTCTGCCAGGAAGCCTTCCTTGAACACTGCAAGCCTGGTTTGATGCCCTTTCTTTGGTCCTTCCACATGCACCCTTTCTTCGAGGCTCCCTGTCCTGATGATTCTTCTTTTTCACCCTGAACCATATTGTGTTATGTATATTCCTTTACTGGGCTGTCAACCCCACACTAAGGTGAGCTCCTCAAGGGTAGAGCTTGGGTCCCATTCATTTCTGTATCCATTTCCACCTACGGCTCCCTAGTGCTGGTTGGTGATGAATAAACACTCCAGTTTTCATCTCTGTTGGAGGGAAGGGAGCCTTAGGAATATGTGAGCTAAATGGCTGTCATCAGCCCGAGGGTAATCCACGCTGGAAATCAGATCAGTGGTGGAAACATGCCGAAGAGCTCAGAGAACATGCTTTGGTTTCTAAGAGAGAGGCCATCACACCTGCTTTAAAGTGGGCATCATTGCCCATGTAGGGTGTTTAAACCTCAGGCGAGATGCTGGGGAGGTGGAGCCCAGGCTGAATAGGAAGAGCCGTTTCCCAAATAGTTTCCGTATGCTCGGCTGGCATCCACACTCTCAGAGTGAAATGACATTTAACTCCCTCTTGACAATGTATCCATGCCGTAAACATATTCTGAGCACCTACTGTGTGCCAGTTACTCTGTTCCATTCTGGGGAAATAGAAATGAAGCAATGAGCCTATTTGGGGAAGACAGAATAAAAACAGATGTGATGATGGTGTTTTACATAAGAAGGAGGACTTTTAGAAACCCAGAACCAGGGGTGAATCACTTTAGGAGAACTGGGAGCAATTTGCAGAAGAAAGAACATTTCAAGTGGGTCTTTAAGGATAAATAGGAACTTGAAGGTGAAGCATGGCATTCCTGGCAGAGGAAATGGCATGAACAAAGGAGCAGAGGAATGCTAAGGTGTGTCCCATCAAGGGAACAGGGTCAAGTTGGTTCATTGTGATGAGAACATAGGGCACTCTTGGTGGGGGGCTGGGAGTTAAAGGAAAGGAGGCCACAGCGACAGGTGTCCCGGCACCTGGACTTAGTCGCAACCCCAGGGTCTGCTGTGAAACAGATGGGAGATACTGACCACTGAGTGAGACTCAGCATTTTCCACTTCTACCCAAGATTGGTCAACCAAGCAGAAAAAGAGCCCAGTGGCCAGCAAAGGAAGCCAGTTAGGCATACGTATGGAAGATATGGCCAGTGCAGAAGCCTACAGGGCTGCCATACTGGGGGTGATAGGGTCCTACCAGAGAAGGGCCTGCTATGGGCTCTAGTTAGATTGAGAGCCAAGAGCCAAGGCAGCAGTGCTCCCCTTGTTGCTGCCCCTGCTTCCCCCAATGGGAGCTAATAAAGTGTTCACTAAGGAGCATAGACTAGGAAAAGAGGAAGAAGGGAGGCCAGGGCAGGGAGAAGGGCACCAAAGGGGATGTCGAGCTCTGTACACCTGCAGCCCATTGTCCTGGTTCCAAGCAAGGATGGGAGTCACCAGAAAGCAGCCATGGCTTTCTGAGAAAACACTGTCGGTATACCCAGGGTGCAGAAACTGCATTGCTGTGTGTCTGCAGGCATCTATCCCAGCCCAGAAGTCCCCATTAACCTTGTCAAATCCTCTCCCCAGAGCTGTGTGCTGGGGAGGAGGGGGTCGCATTGGACTTTGAGCTCAGGCTATATGTTTCTTCATTACCTCACATGTATCTGGCCCCACGTTTGGAAGCCTGGTGTCACTGATTTCCCTTCTCCACCCCCACAGCCTCCCAAGCTCCATTTCATTTCCTTGCACCTTATGCTGTGTGTCTGAAGCCTTCTCAGTAATATGAGCTCATTGGGGATCCAGACTGTGTCATCTATCTATCTATTTATCTATCTATCTATGTGCCTGGCCTCTCGCATGGCGCCAGTGCTGGAGATGAGAAACGGATAAATATTCACCTAGTAATTTCTGAAAACTGACAAAGCTGGTGATGATATGCTTTAGTGTCCGTGGCAGGATCTATTCTTTTCCTGATGGATTTTCGGTCCCTTCATTTCTTAGCGGATACTTTCCTCTTCAACCTTCTCAGTGCTTCCCCAGGCTGGAAATATGTTCCTTTCCTATCTATCTATCTATCTATCTATCTATCTATCTATCTATCTATCCGTCCTTCTATCCATCTATTCATTCATTATAGACACTTTGTTAGAGCAGGTTTAGGTTTACTGAAAACTTGAGCAGGAAGTCCGAAGAGTTCCCATATACACCCGCTACCACACTTTCCCCCATTATTAACATCTTGCATTGGTGTGATACATTTGTTATAATTGATAAACCAGTAATGATACATTCATATTAACTAAAGCCCATAGTTTATATTAGAGTTATATTAGGGTTACAACTCTTTGTGTTGTAAAGTTCTATGACTTTTATAAGTTTTGACAAATGTCATGTATCCACCATTACAATATCACACAGAATAGTTTCACTGACTCAGAAATCCCCTCTGCTCCTCCAGGTCATCACTCCCTCCCTCCTTCTGAATCCTTGGCAACCACTGATCTTTTTATTGTCTTTATGTTTTGTCTTTTCTAGAACGTCTTATAGTTGGAGTCATACAGTACGTAAGCCTCTTCAAACTGGCTTCTTTCGCTTTGCAATATGTATTTAAGTTTCCCCCATGTCTTTTTGTGGCTTAATAGGTTATTTCTTTTTCTTGCTGAATGATGTTCCATTATATGGATATACCACAGTTTGTTTATCCATTTACCTATTGAGGGATATCTTGATTGTTTCCAAGTATTAGCAATTATGAATAGAGCTGCTGTAAATAGTGCAAGTTTTTGTGCGGTTGTAAGTTTTCAACTCATTTGGGTAAATACCTAGGAGCATGATTTCTAGATCATGGTGAGACTATGTTTAACTTCGTATGAAACCACCAAACTGTCTTCCAAAGTTGCTGTTCCATTTTGCATTTCCACCAGCAATGAATGAGAGTTCCCCTTGCTCCACATCCTTGTCAGCATTTGATGTTGTCAATGTTTTGGATTGTAGCCATTCTGATAGGTGTGTAGTCATGTTCCTCTTCTTTTCACTCTTACCTCCAGTGCTCTGGACTGAGTATCTGCTCTCTGTCAGGCACCATAACAGGGTATTTATGTCTTCATCTCATATATGAGAAAATGAAAAACTGCTAAGATAAAGACTCGCCTGAAGTCCCACTGCTGAGTGACTGCGTCTTTGTTCAAACCCAAATGGGTCTGATTCCAAATTCACTGCTCTTTGTTTCACTACTTCAGTCTTCATTGAACATTAAACACACAAGTGAAAAAAAACCACACAAATGAGAGAACATGCAATGATACTACCCCATCCCTGCACCATGTAACCGAGAGACAAGGAAAATCTTTTAATTAAAAGGTATCTATGTAATGCACTAAACTGATTGGAGAATGGGTCCAGTTTTATTAGCATGGGTAAACCATGACTTCAAGTAGAACTTAAACTAGAATCTCACCTGATTCAACACACTCTTTTCCCAGGTGAAGAATCTGAGGCTGCATTTTTAAAAAATGAGGCACTATTATTGGGTCTATAGAGAAATGGGCCTGAGAAGTAGGGTCCTGGAATTGGTGACTAGACCAAATGTGGGAGTTACCAGATTTCAGATGTGAGCCCAAATGCAAGGATGCATGCAGTCCAGGCCCACAGGGAAGAATGGTCTCTGGAGAGCATGGTGATGGGTAATTGGTGATGTAGGAAATTTTGCCCCAGGGCGAGGAGGGCTGGCCATGGTGCATTGGGTCTATGCCAGGTCCTGCGCTGAGTGCTGATGGGAGAGATAAATCAGACAAGTGCAAAAGATGGTTGGTAATCAAGACTGTACATTGTGGGGTCAGAACACATGAGTTTGAATTTCAGTTCTGTTACTTAATAGCTGTATGATCTTGGTCAAGTGGCAAATTCTCTAAGCCTCGCTTTCTCCATCTGTGGACTGTAGATAGCAATAGTGCCTTCCTGTTTAGACCGTTGTGAGTATTAAATAAGACAGTGCATGTACAACACTTAGCATAGCCCCGATGTATAGAAAATTCTCATTACATTTTAGTCATCATTATTATAAGGAGGAGGTTCAGCCATGCAGGGGCTCACTACTGGAGCTGGGGTAGAGGGGGGCTGATTTAATGTTGGAGTTTCCTGAGTTCAAGTCCCCTGGGTGAGGGGCAGGACAGCTCTGAGAGTCTGGGATGCAGTCAGATCATTAAGAGTGAGTCATGTGACTCTAGCAGCGGTGTGAAAAGAACAAGAGGCAGGCAGGGCACCTCAGTCAGAGAGGAAAAGTGGCTTTACCCGAATCACAGTGACTCTGGTTGGCTTAAGACAAGGAGTCCCTCCTGCAAGCCTTTGTCCTGTCAGCTCCTTCTCCTTGAAAAGAGTGACTCCCTGGTACTTTGTCATCTGCCTGATAAACAACTATCCATCATTCAAGACTCAACTTCAGAGAGTAACATGTTTGCCGAGTATAGGGCTTTGGGGTCTGTCTCACCTGTGTTCAAACTATGATTTTTCACCTTACTGGCCATGTGATCTTTTAAAGTCTCCATTTCCTCATCTATAAAATAGGGCTAGTGATAGTGCCTGCCTCAGAGGGTTATTGTGAGAATTAAACCGTATAATGTATGTAAGGGGCTGAAATGTGGTACAGCATAACTGTGTCCTCCAAAAACATATGTTCAAGTCCTTCCTTCCCCATGCTGTGAATTTAAATGTATTTGGAAATAGGACTTTGAGATGAAATTGTGTTGGATTGAGGGTTGTGTCGTAAATCCAAAGACTGGTGTCCTTACAAGAACAAGAGACACACAGAACAGAGGAGAAGGTCGTGTGATGATGGAGGCAGAGACCGGACTGAGGCAGCTACAAGCCAAGGAGCCCTAGGGTCGCTGAGAGCCACAGACGTTAGGAGAGAGGCGTAGAAAGATTCTCCCGTAGAGCCTCCAGAAGGAGCCGACTCAACTGTCACCTTGATTTCTGGCATCCTGACCTGGGCGAGAATACACTTCTGTTGTTTTAAGCCACCCAGTTTGTGGCAATCTGTTAAGGCAGTCCTAGGAAACAAATACCCAAGACAAGTACTCAACAAAGGGCGAGCATTAGTGTTGTTATTACCTCTCAAGCCTTTCTTTATGCTCTGGGCAGAACGGGCTCCCTCCTCCTTGATGTCCCACTACCCTGCACATCTCTGACGCTCTTTAGGAGAATTACTTGCTTATATACTCATCTCTGACATCCCCCTTTGACTCCTTGGAGGGCAGGGAATGTGTGTGGTTTACCCTGTGTCTGCAGTGCCCAGCACAGGGTCTGGCACAAGAGAAGGCACTTCATCAAGATTGGACAAGAATCCAGGTTTTCTGGCTCCCTGTTGGCATCCAGGTCCCTGTCAGCCTCCTGCCTTGATGGAATACTCCATGACTGAATGCAAGGCGTCTGGTACCCCTCCCCCGCCTTTCTCCCACATCTGGCTGAATTAGGTGTGAATGAATGAAAACCATAAGGATCCCATTTGCTCTCCCTCTGCTTCTTTTTAAGCCGTGTGCATTGAGAATTAATCAGCCGAGCATGACTGAGAGTTTTGACAAAACCAAAATACTGGAGAAAGAGTTCAAGATGTTTCAATGATCCTCAGTACAAAAGTGGTTAAGCTGTTGGCCCAAACCATTTGTTGTCTCTGTGGCCGGTGAAGTTTCGGACAACAGCAGCCTGCACCGGTCTCCTAGGTGAGGTGGGAGATGCATAGTGGGGCTCTACTGGCCCGTCTCTCCCAGGGACACTCGGCCCCAGGACTCACACTGCATAAACAGCAGCCAGATGTGCAGCAAAGTCAGAACGCTGAGCGTCTGCCCAGTTTCAGAGCTGCTGCCCTTGGCTCAGGACTGGGGTTCTAAATGCTGCAGTCCTGGGCAAATCTCACACCACTCACTGCTCCCAGGGTTTAGTTTTGGGTTCTGGAAGTTCATGATGACAGGTGTTATGCAGAGACGTGTACATCCAAACCCAGCTGGAGGTGAGTCAGGAGGTCCCATGGCTTAAAACTCCATGCACAGCCTTGTCTCTAAGAAAACCAACGGGTCTTTTTTTTTTTTTTTCTTGTTACAAAAACAGTAACTGCTTTTTTGGTGTATGTAGAAAATAATTATAGAACAATTTATTTTGGGGAAAAAACCCACTATGACTTCACCTTGCAGAGATACCCACCATTAACGTTTTATTCCATAGCCTTCCAGACATTCTCTAGGCATGTGTTATGTCCATGTTGTATACGAACAGTCACATTGTACCTTGGTCAGTTCTCAGAATAGAAATGATGTTCCCCAAACTAAGTAGAGGGAGACTCCAATCATACATATGAACATCTAATTTTTAAAATAAAATTGGGACAAAAATTGGGAGTATAATGTCATGCTTTTTGTATCCTGATTCTTCAGCTATTTATTCTTCAGATTTGGGCTTAAATGTTATTTCCTTGGAAGCTTTCTAGACTGGACCAGGGTACATGTTCTCACAGCACCCTGTGTTCCTATCATGATGTACTGTAATGCAATTAGACGTTAAATATGTCCATGTATAATTTTTGGCTCTCTTGCTGGAATATAACTTAGGCAGGTGAAGAGCGGTGACTGATTTGAGCCCCAAGACAACCTACACTTCTCTCCAACCCTGCACCTGACTTAGTCGATAGTCCCTGAGCTCTGAGGGTGAACAGGAAGCCTGGAACCCTTGACAGTGGACTTTGCTCCATGGATACTAGTATCTCTGTGAACATCTTCTCAGGCTTCCCCAAAGGAACCTGCTGCCATTTAAACCCAGTAAACTGTATCCCAAGGAGAGAGACATTGCTAACCTTGTGGAATTCTAGTTGATACTGGCTCCAAGATAAAGGTTGGCATTCAGAAGTGTACTGTGGTTCGGCACTAAAAATGGGGTTGGGGGAGGACTTTTGTAGGCCAAGAGATAAATGGAGATCTCACTTAAGTTCCCTTCATGTAAGGAAAGCAGAGCACTAAATCCCCTTGTCTTTATTACCCCAGTCTGGATGCATAGCTGGCGTGGATATCTTCAGCAACTGAAAGAAATTCCACACAGCTTCCTGACCCATGGTAAAGCCGACTGTGGAGAAAGGACCACATAGAAGCCATTAACATTCACCAGTTACACAGAGGGAAAAACATCAAAAGAAAAACTGCATTTCTAAGCAGAGCTGAAGACACTATCGCAACTCTCAAAGGCTTGAAAGATACAGGTGGGGTGCCTCCTAGGTCACCCCGACTTAATTTCTCCATTTGCCAGGGTAACAGGGTCCTTGGGTTGATCATGGTTTATCACAGATTTAATTAGGTAGAGAATCCCACTGAGCTACTGTTTCAGATGTGGGCTCCTTCTGGAACTAAGCGATACGGCCCCTGACGTTGGATGTGTTGCTGATGAGCAGGACAGACAAATGCATATTTCTTCATTCTGAGTCACAGTGAGCATTACAGGCAATTTGCCACATCTGGTAGGGACAGCATGAGTGTTTTTACTCTCCTGACTCAGGGATTTGTAGTTTCTCCAGATCCATGCTACAATTTATTCTACTGGATCTTGATGGCCTCTCTGTCTTACAGGACATCGTGCCTGTCCAGTAGCCTGGTGACAGTGATGGTGTTCAGGATACACCACTCCAAATATGGCCCCTTGGTTTATTGAGTATCTTAAGCTGAAGGAGTTTGCGGAAATGGCAGAAACAAGAGGGTCACTCTGACCTTTCATCTCTGCCCTGCCCCTTCCCCCCTACTTCTCCCCTGAAGGTCATAAAACTCCCATGTGAAGAGTACCCTCCCTGTACCAGAAGGCAAGAAGACATCATCAGAGATGGGGGATTTGGGGTTAAGAAATCTCTACAAATCTGTACAGTCAAACCTTGTTAAAGTAACTCTTATCTTCCCAATTACCTGTTTGCTACCCCAGCCCAAGCCCTTCCGTCTTGTCAATTCTTCACAAATTTGTTGTTTCTCTGTTTAAGAGACATAAAAGCTTCCTGCTCTGGTCCCTTCTTTGGGTCTTGATTCTCTTCTGTAGGGTCCCCTGCACATGTTAAAGTTCTGCAAAATTTGTATGCTTTTCTCCTATTAATCTGTCTTCATCAGTTTAATTTTCTGACCCAGCCAGGGACCCTAAAAGGGTCAGGGAAGTCTTTATCCTCCCCAAGAGTAGGTAACATCTAGAATAATAGGCTCCTTAGATGTTTGACAAGATCCATCTGGGAGCTCTCCATCCTGGGCAGTTGAGTGCCTGTGTAGTTTCAGTGATCTAGAGCAGAGTTAGCAAATCTTCTCTGTAAAAGATTAGATTGGAAATACTTTTAGCTCTGGACACATGGTGTGTCCTGCAGCTCCTCAGCTCTGCGGTGGTAGTGATAAAGCAGCCACAGACAGTATGCAAACAATAAGCATGACTATGTTCCAATGAACGTTTATTTACAAAAACAGCTATGGGCTTGATTCGGCCTGCAGGCCTTAGTTGGCAGACCCCTCCCTGACCTAGAACATGTCAGTTATCTCCTCCAAGGACAGAATGGTCTCTCCTGTTCTCCCTTCCACTGTGAAGGAGGCATGATGCTAACTAGGTCTCTCAAAAATCTGGAGTCCGTTGATGGTACATTTGGGTGTATGGCTCTTAGCCATTTGCTGGGTGACCTGAAAATCTAGAAGCTTTAAAAGGGGCCCTGATTAAAGGAAGAATCTCCAGCTCTTCCAGAATGCAGTCTGGATGGCTCTTAGTGCAGATCTTCTGCAGATTCAGCAGGCCTGGTGTGTCTGCGGTAAACCAAGATGCTAAATGGTCTCATATGAGAGCACCGTCCTAACAGTCTTACCTTCTTGAGCTCCTGACCCTTTCCCCAGTACTCTGCCTAGGCAGTTTTGGCACCTCTCCATCACGTACTGTAGGCCAGATTTGTGGCCAAGCTGCAAGGAGCCATCCCGACTGCCTTGGAGGCCTTTGACTTTTTAGAGCAAACCTTGAATAGATCATTGGCTAACTGACCTGTCATTTTTTTTTTCTTTTTTTTTTTTTTTGGTCAGGGCTTCTAATACTGTTGACCACAGCTAGCCAAATCTATAGTCCATAGTTACCGCCACCCTCATGTCATTCAATGTCCCCACACTTTACTTTTCTCCACCCCACTCTGTCTTAGTACTTTGTACTTCTAGGGATTGTCACCACCCCACTCATCACAAGCAGTGGGCTTTTTCTTGCTGTCTGACATGTGAATATTACAGTTCCAGAATCCCACCTGGAGGGTCTGCTTTCCAAGACCACTTCTTATCGCGACTCTCACAGATTATGTCATCCCCCAAAGTAGATCCAGAGACAAGTGGTTGCTTACGGATGTGGGGATGTCATTCCAGGGAAAATGGGTAGGAGTCTGGGAAGAGGAAAACAGGGAAGAGGGAAAGCCAATGTAAGGTTGTGTTATTTAGCCCATCACCACTGTGGGTGTTTGGGGCTTTCCCACTGGGGCCCTCTGAGAACTTCAGGATTACCTATCCACGTGATGGAAAAGGAAAGCATTTGTTTATTGCTTCCAGGGGTTGCTCCATGGAGTGCTGCTACCCTCTTATTTCTTTTTTCTTTGTCTTTTTGGTTTTTTTGGTTTTTGATTTTTGCTTTTTTTAAAAAATTGTAGTATAGTCAGTTTACAATGTGTCAATTTTCGATGTTCAGTCATACATATACATACATATATTCGTTTTCATATTCTTTTTCATTATAGGTTACTATAAGATATTCAATATAGTTCCCTGTGCTATATAGAAGAAACATCTATTTTATTATATGGTAGTTAGTATCTGCAAATCTTGAACTCCCAATTTATCCCTTCCCACACTCTTCTACCCCTGGTAACCATAAGTTTGTTTTCTATGTCTGTGAGTCTGTTTCTGTTTTGTAAATAAGTTCATTTGTGTCTTTTTTTTTTGTTTTGATTCCACATATGGCATTTTTCTTCCTCTTTCTGGCTTACTTCACTTAGAATGATGATCTCCAGGTCCATCCATGTATCTGCAAATGGTATTATTTTATTCTTATTTATGGCTGAGTAGTATTCCATTGTATATGTATACCACAACTTCTTTATCCAGTCATCTGTCAATGGACATTTAGGTTTTATACTCTCTTATTTCTAGGTTTGCCTGTGCCTGACAACTGAATGGGCCCTTGGAGGCATCTCACACCACAGTGTCAAAGAATTCCAGGGCACAAAGTCTGAAGTAGATGATGTGGCTGAGGCCATCAGCTGTCAGGCTAAACCTGCAGGCTCATTGCTGCAGTAATAGGTAGAATTGAAGCTAAATTGAAAGCATGTGAATCAAGCACAAGGAGTGATGGATACACTGTGCATGGGCTCCTGGTTTCTCCACTCCACGCCTCCTGCCACTACTTATGCCCAGTTTTGCATCCCCACCACCAACCCCAAGTCCCTGC
The DNA here is from genome assembly GCF_036321535.1 of Camelus dromedarius. Lineage (NCBI taxonomy): Eukaryota > Metazoa > Chordata > Mammalia > Artiodactyla > Camelidae > Camelus > Camelus dromedarius. The sequence goes on along the minus strand of NC_087449.1, from coordinate 31,095,939 downwards.
TATGTACAATGAAAGAAATAAGATAATGGTCTGATTATTATGACAATCCTTGGTTTTATCCTAATCTCCATTCTCAACTGACCTTAAAGGACAGTGAAATGTCACACTGAAGTTTGGATATGGCAATGGGTGGGAGGTAACTGATGGCAAGTTTGGGGTGCTGTTTTTCAGGATGTGGTATGTATTCTGAGTGGGTGACCATAGATTTAGGAACTAAGAGGTGGAAGCGGAGTGGTACCTCTTGTGACTGAACTGAATAACCCATGCTTAGAATGTTGCTTCTTGACTTGGGGGTTCTGTGGTTTGCTGAACCTTAGAAAGTACCCAAGGAAGGAATGATCTCACTGGGGATACAGCCATTCTTCTACTAAATTGAAAGTTATGGGGGCTCCCTGGCCACTTTGGGCTCCTGGAGCCATGAGGAAAACAAAGGAAAACAGTTTGGCTTGTGTGGTTGACCTTGACCATCGAGGAGAAACTATGTTTGGAATACAAAGTTGGGGGCAGAGAGGAATACGGATGGAACTCTGATGTTTCCTCTATTCTCGCTGTATTACCATGTCCTATTGTAAAGGTTTATAAAAGACTGTTAGACCCTTATAGGAACAGGACCACCAAGGCCTGAGATGCTCTAGCAATGAAGTACTGGGTCACTTCATTACAGAAGATCCCTGATAAGTTGTCGTACTGGCAGAAGACAGGGGAAATGTGTATTGCATAGTAGTTGGGGGACTTCATATGTATCAGCTCTGGATTTGTGTGCACTTGCAGAAGAGAGAGCTGTGTCCTTTCCCTCTGTTTTCTTGCTTGTTGGGGGAGGGGGCTCTGGTATTGAGTAGGGTGGAGCTAGGAATGAAGGCTTCATTTTCTTCCTTCATCTTCTTCTGATTAAAACTTTGATTGGGTCTCCACCTTCAACAAGCTCTGCTCCCCAGACTGGGGTTTACACATGCCTCAGGCTATGTGGCCAGATGTTGGAAGACATAAAGCCATCTGCTGGGTATTCATTCTACTTGAAGAGCTAGGAAAACATTTTTTAAACTATTAAAGCCAAAATTATATTATGAAACAGAATGAAAATGCACATTTTTTTTTAAAGAAAAGATGAGTTTCGAATGAATTTTATGTATATAAAAGGCTGCTTTGGACTTCAGCCCTCCGCGTGGTCTCCTGCAGCCTCTCTTTCGGAGTACATACTCTGCCAGACGAGGTCACACAGTATTGATGTGCGGTACTAATGTGCACCCTGTCTTCCAAGAAGTGGCCCTTGCCTCCTTCTACAGGCTTCTGTCCTACTACTGTCCATCCCATTTTCCAGCTTAGTTCACACCCAACACCCAATGGCTCTCATTCCTCAAATGGGCACTGACTTTCACACACCAGGCTTTTGCCCTCTTTCTTAGAAGTTTTTTTTTTTTCTTTTAGGCAGGATCCAACCTCTTCTCCAAAGCTTTGTCTCACGCCATTCCTCCCCCATCCCTCCCCCAAAGTCAAGGCACTAAGTAAGGGAATCTTTTAAAAATTTTTTTCAAATACCTCATCTATAGAACTTAACATCTGATCTGTCCTGGTTTCCAGATGATTGCTTGTGGCTGTTGATCTTTATATTATTGTTCACATGACTGTTCCCCCCGTGAGGCTGTTAGAGATGAAAATGAACCTGGGCCTGTGACTATTGTCCTAACACCAAGCGTCCTGCCTGGCAAAAATTCAGAAGTGCATCCTAAGGTATTTTTGCTGAATAACTGCACAAATCAATAGAGGAGTGACCATCGGGACCCTGGACTGTGCTGGATGCCGAGCCTCCAGTACTGCTCTCTCTGCTGACTGGTGCTAGTGGTGGGGTTTCTGGTCCCACAAACAGCCGCCCCATTTACATTATTTGCTCTTTATTTATTTATTTTTTGTTAGGCCCCAAAGGCCTCAAGGCACAATAACCTCTTCGCCTGCATGAGTTTTGCAAGTCATCAATTTCTGACTATGGCCCATTTCCTTTGGCAGGGGGAGAAAGTGATTCCCTGCAGTCTTCTGAATTTACAGAGAAAAGCTGTCCAGATGTGTCTGGCCTACCTCTCTCTGCTCCCTCTCCCTCACAGCCCCCCTCATTTTTCCTCCAAATGAAATTCATTCCTGGCTGAGGGGAGAGGAAGGATTAAGGGGTCCACATGCAGCTTCTTTTCAAGCTTTGGGGGAGGGCAGATGGTTCCTGTCAGTGTTTTCTTTCCATGCAGACTTTGTTCCTTGAGGCAAAATGCAGGCTATGCAACCAGGCTGGTTTTGCATCAACCCCTGGGGAGTGGGGTGGAGGGCCCCCCACCCCAGGCTAGGTCAGTGCAGGGCAGGAAGAAACCTGCCTGGTGCTGGCTTCAGAGTCAAGAGGTGCCCTGGGGTCCAGGATGGAAGTATTGTGTCTGACTCACAGCTGGGCTGAGTTCATGTTTCTTACAGTGAATCATGCTCAGAAGTTAATTCTTGGGACTATACTTCAGTAAAAATATATATACACATGGAAAAAAAAAAAAAGAAGTAATTCTTGGAGCTCAGTCAGTTCAAGAAGAGCCAGGTAGAGAATTCTAGAAGAGTTAGGATTTATGTTTTTTTTAAATTTAATTTTTAAAATTTTTGCTGAAGTTTAGTTATTTACAATGTTGTGTTAGTTTAGGACTTAAGTTTTGATTTGAAAAATGAGAGTGGTTTGTTCAGAAGGCGAGGGTAGAGGTGGGCATTCTAAGCAAAGAAAATAATGTGCATATTGGTGCCAACAATTTGGTAAATTAATTTCAATCCAATAAATATTTGTTGAGTACTTAAGTGTTAAAAGTGACTGAAGAAGGGGTATAGCTCAGTGGTAGAGTGCATGCTTAGCCTGTACGAGGTTCTGGGTTCAATCCCCAGTACCTCCATTAAAACAAACAAACAAACAAACAAACCTAATTACCGACACCCCCAATGCAAAAAAAAAAAAAAAAAAAAACAAAAAGTAAACTAAAATAAATGACAAATAAAAACAGTTTAGGTGATAAACTTCATGAGGCAGACAGTATCCACTCAGAGAACTGCAAAGTGGGGCAGAAGGCAGGAAGCTTTTATAAAATAAAGAATAAAGAATAAGGAAGAGAAAAACAGAAAATATCTCATTGGCTAGGGCCACATCGTCAACCTTGTCTATACAACAAGGAAGTTAAGTATAGAGCTCAGAGCTGGCTTGTTGTCAGGGGCCCAGGGGCCCGGGGGCCCAGCTCATCAGCTGACCGGATAGACTGCATTTCTTGTCAGGCAGAGCCTTTACAGGGACATGAAAGTTATCTAAGTTTTGGTTTGTGATGTGACACCCTGAGCAGGAGTGGCTCCATATTGGGCCTTAGAAGGTTATTTATACACCAGTATGTGCCAGACGTGTGTTTATGGACCTGTCCCCCATCAGGCAATAAGTCACTTGCAGACAGGGACTGTCTGCTTTGCCGCTACAGATTAAAGAGTCAAAGAGATTGGTGGCATAAGGATGGAGCATTTCCTCTGCACCAGGCCCAGTGCCAGATGGCAGGGATCAGAGCTGAAGGTGGTTTCTGAAGTCAGGCTCACAGCCTAGTAGTTACACGGGTGTAGAAGTGTGAGTACGAAGTTCAGAAAAGCACAGAGAAGAGAGTGATCAGTTCTGTCCAGTGTAGGGTCAAGAGTATCTCAAGAGAATATGCGTCTGAATTGAGTTTCGAAGGAAAAATAGGATTTCTCTGGCTGGATGAGGATGGGGGTTTTCAGCTGAGGAACATCATATGAAAGACTGCGACGGAGGAAACAGTATGTGCGTTTGCAGGGGTGGGGCAGTAAATAGTTTGTATTTTTGGAGTGTTCATTCAACAATTATTTACTAAACAACTCCTGTGTGGCAGGAACTCTTCCAGGTGCTAGGGATACAGGAGTAACCAAGACAGACGTGTTTCTTTCTTGCTGTATTAGCTTGTGAGGGCTGCCATAACGAGGGACCATGGACTGGGTGACTTGGAAAACAAAAGTTATTTTCTTGGCGTTCTGGAGGCTTCATCTGAGAAGGAGGTGTCGGCAGGATTGGTTTCTTCTGTGGCCTCCCTCCTTGGCTAGTAGACGGCCATTTTCTTGCTGTGTCTTCCTACGGTCTTCCCTCTGAGTGTGTCTGTGCCTTAATTTCCTCTTCTCACAAGGACACCAGTCCTATTGCATTACGGCTCACTGTGATGACCTCATTTTAATGTAACTACCTCTTTCCGAGTCCTGTCTCTGAATACCATCATGTTCAGAAGTTCTAGGGGTTAGAACTTCCACATATGAATTTTGGGGGCATACAACTCAGCTCATAATCCTTGCAGGGGATTTATATTCTAACTTGTGTCAGGGTTGGGGGGCAGCAAATGACTATCATACCAATAAACAAACTTGGTAATTTTATATAATAAGTATTTGGAGAAAATAAAACAAGTTAATGGCATAGAAACTGACTGTTCATTATTCTCTATTATTTGTATATTATACCAAATATATAAATATTTGTTCTTTTCAACAAATGCTGTTAGAACATTTTTTTTCTGGGCCAGGATATAGGTTTGTTGCTGGGGATCAAAAGATCCCTCAGACATGATCTTTGCCCTTAAGAAGTTCGCAAAGTAGTAGAGGAAACCTGTGTACACATAGGAAAACTTGTGAGGAGACCTCAGAGTGTTTTATTTTATTTTTTTTAGTTGGGGGAGGTAATTAAGTTTATTTGTTTATTTTTAGAGAAGGTCCTGGGGATTGAACCTCGGACCTTGTGTATGCTAAGCATGCATCCTACCACTCGAGCTATACCCTGCCCCGGGAGTTAAGTGATTAATCAGGAGCAAACTGTTTCAGTTGGGTGAGAGGAGGAGGTGGTGGGAGGATACTCACTGGCATCATGTAGGTGTAGTCAGGGCCTCTGGGCCCTCCCCAATGGAGAACATCCATTTCCATCTTGGGTCCCAACAGTGAAATTCTTTTGCCACCAATAGGAGTTAGAACAAAACTTTCTTTGATGATGGCAACCCAGACTCAATGTGGGGTGCCCTGACCCTTCTCTGCACCTGAAGCCAGGTAGACACAGAGGCCCAGGTCAGGGAGGACTGGCCAAGGGCCAGCTGGGTTAGTTCACCATTATCAGCAGGCACCTTGGTGGATAAAGGCTTGTACTTACAGTGAACCCCGACCAAGTTCTGAAGCCAAGACTAAAAATATAAGCCCCCTGGGAAGTGGCTGTGTCAGCCCAGATCATTGAACAAGAGCAGTAAGTGGCTCCCGGAAGGGCAACTGCAGAAACCAGGTGGTACATGGGGGAGGAGTCCACCTGGGTCAAACAGAGACTGGTGAGGTTCCCCCGAAAGAAGAAGCAATACTTCCATCAGTTGTTCAGGCCCAGTGATGTTCCAGGTTTCATGTGCCTCTGAATCTCTTGGAGGTGATGAGGCTGTACTCGGAAGCATTTGGTCTGTGTGGGTGGGGGACAAACTGACCAACTTTATCTGGGGTCAGGGAGTTTGCTGAGATGAGGGGCTTTCAGTACAAAATCCAGGGATGTCCCAAACAAATCTGGAAGTATTGGTCACCCAGTCTGGAAGTCAGTGTCACACATATGCCCAAGCTATTCCAAGTGGGGGTGAGGAAATCAAACTGTGCTTTATACTGTCTGACTGGTTGGTCGGTGATGATGCAGTTTCTAGATTCCCAGTCTCAAGAAGCAGTTTCTCCTCGCAGCTCCGGTAATGTCCTGAGCACTGAGTAAACCGGCCTGCTGATTGGTGCAGGCACAAGAGGGCTTCTCAGGGCATCACAGCACGTTACTGACCCCTTCCCTTGCCTCACTTCCCTTTTTCCTCACTCTCACTGCCTGGGTTGCATCTTCCCAAGGAAAGCGTCAGGGCCATAATCCTTGCCTCAGACTCTGCTTTCTAGAGAAGTTGGCCCAATTTGGCTGACATACAGGAAAACTGAGTTCAAGTCTCGGTTCTTTTGCTGATTTGCTGTGTCATTTTGGATGATTAAATTCTCTGTTCTGGACCTCAGTTTTCCTGGCTCCAAATGAGGAGTTGGAACTATGTGATCTCTCAGGTCCTTCTCAGTCCTCATATTCCCTGATCTTACAAGATTCCCCTTAAAGACCCTTGTGAGTCCCTGCTAAGCAGTAAGCCACAAACTCCTTTCAACTCAGTCATATTTTTTTCCCCTATCACTCTTAATGAATCTTGGTTTCCTGGGCAATTTTTATTTAAAAGAAAAAAGGAGAGCAGGAGAAAGCAAGTTGGGAAACTCATAGCCCCTATGCCCTGAGGAGATTTTCTTAAAACAATCTCTTTTTGGGGGGAGGGGAGGAGGGGGCAGGGGGAGACTGACTTTGCAAGGAAATTCAGTCGTTCTAAAATGGCCTTTGAAACCAAAGACTATGGAAAAGTTTAAGGAAAAGCACAAAGTGATTGGGGATAAAGAGTTCCATATGAGTTACTGGATGTAATATTCCTCCTTGTACTGCTCAGTGCTGGGTAAAAGCAGACACTGCATGCTCGGTGTGTGCTAACAGATGTGTGTGTAGGTTTAATGGGGTTTTAGAAAGGTCAAGAAGTCCCCCAAAGGATGCTTACTCCACTGTGCTCTCTGAGGGTCACGAGAAGCCACTCACCATCTCACCTCCTTTTTGTCGCCAGGCCTGACAGGATTCATGTCACTTCTTTCTATGGTGAAACATTTGGAAACAGAGGATGGACAATAATAGTAATTGTAATAATGTTAGCAATAATATAATCAATACTGTTTATCGAACATGTTGTGCATGAGCTCAGTTGGGTTTCACACAAAGAGAAGTTCGGTAACTTGGCCGAAATCACATGGTGGTGGAGGGTAAAGTGAATTTGGATCTGTTAGGCCCCAAAGTCTGTGTGTGGTCACCCGTAAAATAGGAAGGAAGCTGTGACTTGCGCAGTGGATTGGACCAGAGCCTTTTAGGTGGCTTCCAATTTGACTGTCCAATGAACGTTTCCTTCTTTGGGTGGGAGAGAATTAAATGGCTATTATGGGCCAGGCCTTCTGACTGCAAAGAGGAATCAGATATAGATCTGGCCTTTTGGGGGCTGACACTGTAATAAGGAAGATAAGGTTTGTCACCGATGGGTCACTTCATATTTTAGACACAGATAATTACCATCCAGCAGGCAGGGGTGAATAAAAGGCCAGGGACGATTATGAGGAATACTGAAAGGCAGGATGCTGCACTGGCACGACTCTTGGCTCTGGGGTTAGATTACGGTTAGAAATCTGGTTTTACTATTTCCTAGCTGTGTGACCTCTGGCAAGTTACTTAACCTCTTGGGGCCTCAGGCTCAAGAAAGGTAAATCATTTGAACAGGACTTTGATGTTTGTACAAGTTTTGAGCATATGGAAATATAAAGGAAAGAAATACATTAAAATTAATAGATATGTAAGATGCTGAGTGATTAAACATTTTGTTTAAGTAGAGGGACAAAAACACACACAAAAACAATAGCAAGTATTTGTGAATTCTAGGGTTGGCAGCAGAACTGATTCTTTTTTGAAAGAGATTTCTTTATTGTTTAGGAGAAACACTGAAATGGGCTTTTGGTCCTGCAGAGGCATGGCCAGAATCTAGTCTGGAAGGAGGGCTTGAAGCAAAGGGAGTGGATGGTGAAGTGTTCTGCATCATCAACTAGAAGGTGCTGTCTTCCTGGCTACAGGGCGCATTGTGATGGCACCTGTGGCAGAGAGTAACTATTGTTTGACAAATCTGCTCCCTTTTCTATTGGACACAAGTCGTCCTAGGTTTCCCAGCCTTTTTTGCAATGAGGCCGGGCCATATGTTGCCGCTGATGGAAGATGGCTGGAAGTTTCACATGCCACTTGCAGGATTGGCCCCAAACATCTTCTACACATGATTCCTTCTCTTGCTCTGTCTGCAGACTGGATGTTGATGTCTAGGGCAAAGTGGCAATCATGGCAGATCCTTTGTGAGCCTGGGTCCCTGAATGACTCTGTGGAGCATAGCTCCATGGGTCCCTGCCCTCTCACTGACCGGACTTTGTAAGAGTAGACTTAACTCTTCTTTTAAGCCTCTGGAACATCAGAGTTTTGCTCTTAAAGTAGCTAGTGTTATTTCAACTAATCTAATAACACATTTGGGATTTCTTCAGCAGGGCCCAGAGGGAGAGGACTTGGGCTCTGGAACCTGGAGGAAAGGAGGTGAGAGGGAGGTGTCTATTACGAGATTAGCCCAGACAGGGCAAAATGGTACCCTGCTTTAGCTAAGGATGGAGGTCCCTTATGTTGACTAAGGATGTTGGTCTTTGGAATCAGTGTCATCTGGGATTCATTTTTCCATTTTACTTTTCTGTGTTGTGATGCCCTTGTGGTCCCCTCAGGGCTTGAGTAGTGTTGGTCAAACACTCGAGTCTAGCATCACCTGTGCTTTGGAGAATTAAGGAAAGATCCATGTATAGATGTGCGAAGACCAGGGAAGATGCAATGGCACCTTGGGGAGGCTTGAATGGGCAGAAATGAATGGTAGAGAAGCTTGGAGCAGAGGTCTGGAGGGAGAGGTGGCTACCAAGAGAACATAAGCTACCCTGGGATCCTCAGACATACCTGATTGTGATGTGAGCAGAATTCGCTCTTGCTCCTACAATTATGCAAGTTGAGGTTCATGTTGTGTTACGGTGCCTTAGATTCTGAAGGGGCTCTTTAGATATCTCTTTACTGGGGAACTCTGGGATACTTGAGCTCCTTGTATTTTTAAGATTTTCTTCAATGATGGTTATTTTTTAATAAACGGGAAAAAATGCTGAAAGAGCATAAAAGAAAGAAATGAAAATGAAAGTAGCATCCAGCATCGGGTCTAGCAGATAGTAGGTGCTCCATCAGTGGTGGCCCCCTGTCTTCTAATGTTCACCATCAGTTTAGTTATAGCTTCTTGGAAGGAGGAACCTGGCACTATTTTAATTGATTGTTATTGCCCATTGATTATCAGATGCATTCTGATTTTGGAAATATTTGCAAATGAAAAAATGTGCCTCTGGGATTTAAGAAGATACCCCTGATTAGTGACCTGTTCCTGGTGTTAAAGTCACTAATTCTCCTGGGGAGCAGAAGGTTTCCCTGAGGGTTGTTCTGAAACAGTTAATGTCATAAAAATCCAAGTGTTTAGATCCGATCACTGCCCTTCCTCTTGTGCTCAGAGTAAACACCAGTTTCTTTATCACCAGCTCTTGAGTTGTGATTTATCAGCACAGCTTGTATGGGTTCCTGGAAGTGGCTTGACCCTGGTCCTGCTCACACGCTCCGGTGCCCTACTTCCCCCCAGGAGGCAGTACCTGGCCTGGCACGGCAGGTTATGTTGTTCCCAGGAAAACAAAGGGGCCCAGATAATGTCCAGCTCTGAATGTCACATGTTGTGAATTGGGTCACCAGCCAATTGGCCTGAGCTCAGTTGAAATAGTGGAGGGAGGAACTGAAAGCCAGCAGCAGCAGCATCTTGTGAGGACCTACTGTGTGCCGTGGTGTGAGGCGCTTACATTTGTGATACTAGTTAATCTTTATGCCAATTGAACGGGATGGGGCCGTGATAGGAAAGCCCACATTCAGAGAGGTTATAAGTCAGTTGTGTATGAGGTGACATGGTTGGGGGCAAACCCTGGTGATTCTGATTCCAGAGCCTGTACCCTTGCCCACTCTACCATGAAAGACATTGAAAATAACTGGAGATGTGCAACCTGGAGATGAGAAAATACTCAGGGATGTGATTGCTGCCTTCAAATCCCTAGGAGGCAGAGTGATGAACTAAAATGATTTCAGGGCCAGAGAGACTGGAAGTGCCTGCCCCCAGAGGCACATAGCTAATAAACGTAGAGCCAAAATTGCAAGCGAGGGCTGCTCAAGATTTCTTTCTGCATCCACAAAAAGGAAAAGAATGACCACTTTAGAGAATCGCTGGAAAATTAAATGAAGCAACATTCACAAACCATGTAGGCCTGACACTAGGTATGTGCACAAGAAATGTTTAGTTCCCACCTCACCCATTTCCTTTTCCCCCAAAGAATTGATGTGTGAGAGAATTTTGTTATGAGGTCTCCGTAGTCTAAAAAGTAGAGGTTTCAGGCAAATTTTGGTTGATTATCACAGTGAATTTTCAATTCAGTTCAACAGATGTTCACTAGACACCTATTAAATGCCAGACTGGGCACTGGGAATGCAGAGACAAGTAAGATGTAAGTTCTGCCCTCAAGGAGTATCCAACCTGCACTGGAGGCTGATAAGATGAAATGGGCCTCAACGTGCAGTCAAATGCTCTACCCTTGAGCTCTGCCCCACGAAGTGGGCCTCAGTGTGTTTTGTGGAGTATTTCCCATTCTGCTAGAGGACCACAGCAGGGCAGGTGGCTTGGGGAGATAGTTCCCGGGGTCCTGGAGAGGGTTATGCAGTGGTTGGATAACGAATTGGCCGCCAGGGAATTGCTGCCCCGAAAGGTTCCAGCTGACAGGCATCACTGGCTGATCACGGTCTGCTCTTCTGTTGTGCCTAGAGGGCCCCAGAAGCCTTTTCAGTGATCTATTTCAAGACGCCCGAGGCAGGAAGAATGGGCCAGAGAGGAAACTCCAGTGCTAATCCTGCTGTAACATAGATGCCTGATGGAGGCTGCTTTACGGAGAGCCCACTGAGTGCACTAACCAGTGGGGGAGATGGAAATGTGAGCAGCAAGTGCTCTGAGCTTGGATGCCCCTCCGCCTAGAGACTCAAAGGACTTGCTCCCTCACTTTATTCAGGTCTCTGCTCAAGTGTCAACTCCCCAGAGAAGCCCTCCCTGACTGCCCCTCCCTGCCATGCTCCCTCCCCATCTTTCGTACTTCTCCATGCATACCCTGATCTAATGAATGGAGGGCTTGATTGATTGTTTAACTAGAATCGTCAGTTCCATATGGCAGAGAGTTTATCTGTTTAGTTCATTGTGGAATCCCAGGCACATTTGGAAAAACTGGAAAATCCAAACCCACTTACCAGCTGTGTTGGAGGATTAAGCAAGGAAACATTTGGAAAACATATAGCTCCTTACATGCAGTAAGTAGATGCTCAGTAATTGCTAATTCATTTCCTTTTCTCTTTTCCTATTAGACTATTCTGAGTCTTGAACAGGTTTTCTGTTACTGAATGACTAGGCGTGCCTGTGTTGCCTCATCTTTAAAGTGGGCTAATGATAACATCTACCTCCTGGTTACAGTAAAGGCGGACCAAGCCAGAGTGTGGAAGGCTCTTAGCACAGGACACTATGCCTGGCACATGGTGAGTTCTCAGTCAAGGTGACAAAGGGGAGGTGTGGGGTTGTGGGACACGGGGCAGGAAGAACGGTGACTCTGATGAACATCTGCTTGTCCCGTGTCATCCTGGGTCTTAAGGCACCGTAGGTGAGTGGATACACAAATGAGAAAATGAATCTGATTCAGGAGCAAACAATCATTCTCACACGGGGCTCCTGGGCAGACGCTGAGTTCTAAAACTTGAATCTTCTCTTTAGTGACTACTGACTGGCCCCTGGGACCAGCCACTTTGCCTTGTCCCCTCCTTCCCAGACAGAGAGGTTCTGTCCACTCAGAAGCAGTTGCAGAAATGTAAACCGAGGGGCTTAGCAGGCTGAAGTGCTGACTGTGGAGCCCCGGGGGGACATGCGTGTCCTCGGCTGACGTGTGACCTGGAGGCTGCAGTCAGGGCTGTGGGAATACAGACACGCTTCCTGGGTATTGTTTGGAATTGGGAGGGGCGCAGGGGGAAGGAGCAATGACCTGCAGGACAAGAAGCAGAGGATTACGATATGGTCTGACCAGGGCTCGGGCTGATGCGGGCGGCACGAATCAGGGATGGCTGCCCTGTGGCTCATGGGCACTGTGGTTGTCAGCTCTGCATGGCTGGGGAAGGGAGGTCTGCTTGTCTTGCCTGAAGGGAGCCCTCGGCCTCAACCTCGAGGCTGGCCTCCTTGTTTCTCTGCTTTGAGTCTGTGAGCTCTTGGGAAGTGGCCCTGTGTCTTCTCTGTGGTCCCTGCAGCATCCTCCGTGGGGTCGTGCGGGTCCAGGATAGGCCTCTGTCTCCCTTTCTCAGCGCACCCCTCACGGCTCCCCCTTCTGTACCTCATGTGGCAACTAACCAGACAACTGCATGCCCCAGGCGGCAGTCCGCCCGTGCGCTTCCTTGGCTGGAACTGCCTCATGGAAAGAGCGCAGACTTCGGAGCCACGCAGACGTGTTCTTAGGCCTGTCTAGGCCTCACCTGGAAAACCAGGAGGCTCCCTTGCAGGGTGGTTGTAAGCATTAGCCATGCTGTGTCTGGATCAACTGAACCTGGTGTTCAATAAGTCTTAATCATTATTTTTTTTAAGTAAAATACCAATTTTTATTTAAAACTAAAGTCAGTCCTTCAGTGTAATAAGCACAGCACTCAACTTCAAAAAACCCCTGCAATCTCGGCATGCAGACCAATCTAGAAAAGATTTTTTAAAAAGTCTGAAACGCTCAGCATCCCACTTCTGCAGCATTTGGGCACAGTGCTGTGTGTCGAGCACAGCCCCTAAAGGTTGCATCTTCGGGGCGGACACAAAGGGATGTGCCACGAGATCCCAAGGCTGCAGCCTGTCCTCCTTCCCAGAGTCCCTTTCAAAGGCCTTGGCTGTTGTGCAGGGGCTGCAGGGTGTGCAGGCTCCCAGTCCCCAGGCCCCATAGATGAAGGGAACTGGCTCGGCTGTCTGACCTAAGCACCCATGGTAGCTGGTGAGGTGATGAACTGGAAGCAACACCATCTTTGTTCCCTTAGGGCACAGCGCCACCCGGATTTCACCTCCGAGGCTGTAATTTTTTGCACTGCTTTCTTTAATGTGTTTGCTTATCTGGGCACCAGGATGGGGCATTAGTAACTCTTGTCCTTCTATTAGACATCAGTGTGTCTGCCCCATTTATCCCACTATCAGAGTAAAATTGATTAGCTGAATGACTGTGTTTCTTCTGATTACTCCTTGCCCACCTGGGGTCCTCAGGGTTGGGGGACACTGGGGGGCCACGGACACCAGCCACCTGCTGGGTGGCCATGGCTATGCACATGGTAGAACTGCATGGGGGCGGTGGGTGTGGGTCACCCCCTTCTCTGTGTTGTGCTGAAGCAGCAGCCATTCAAAATCTGCAGCTGGGAGGGTTTTGCTAACAGCCACTGAAGACCAGGAAACTCCCTCTGTGCTTCTCTGAGCCCCACAAATTACCGTTAGTCCTGAGGTTTAGTATTTGACAAACATTTATCGACCTCCTCCAGAAAGGTTAATTCTGGGTCCGGGATCTGACTGTTGTAAGCTTTTCTGCTAAGCCTTTTCCCACACAATCTCCTTGGCCTTGGACTAGCCGTCTGCTTTCTCTGGACCTGTTGAAGTCCTACACATCCTTGAAGATCCAGATAGATGTCACCTTCTCCTGGTAGATGGGTGGTCTCTTTTCGTGTTCTCTCAGCACCCCATGGGCTTGTTCAGTGTGGGAGCATCTGTATCTTATGCATTTCTTTAAAACAAGGACCTAGTACTGTGCCTGGTTTATAGAGAGCCCCCTGGCCGGAAATGTTCTCTGTCCTCCCACCCCATCCCCATTTACATGATTCACATGTCCTCAGTCTCCAGGTCTCAGCTGTACCATCACTTAATCCAGTTTCTGGACCCCTCAGGCTGGATGACACCACCCTCCCCTTGTGCCCACAAAGCACTCTGTATCCACCCCCACCCCCAAATCATAGCCCTTCTTATCATTCTCCACAACTGTGTACTAAATTGTCTCTCCTCCCCTCTAGAAAGTCAGCTCTGGGAAGACAGAAAACTGGCTTGTTTTTGTTTACTGCTGTATTCTTAGTACTCCACTATCGCCCTCCAGGCCCACAGTGAGCCTGCAGTGAGCACGCAGTAGAGATCGGACCAGCGAGTGAGAAAATCTGGTGTCAGATCCCAGTGCTGCCCGTTAGCTGTGTGACCTTGCAAAAGTCAGTCTGCTTTGAACACAACTTCTTTGCTAAAGGGATGGATGATCTCCCAAATCCGTCTTGGGTCTGACACCCTGCTCTCTTGGGACCCGTTTTACCTGCTATCACAGCTCACGGTCTGGCCCGTCCAGTGTGAGTCATGCCACGGGAACGTCAGGCGCCTGCTAGCCCGAAGGATTTTACGTTCTTTGGAGAACCTTTCACTCTTCAAATATTATCTTTCTGATGCGGCCCTTGGCAGCATCCTGAATCCCTCCAGCTCACGCAGGTCGGGTGCCTCCCTGGGGCAGACGCCTCACCTCCGCCCTCAGTTCCTGGCAGTCTTGGCCTTGACGGTTCCCATCAGGGGCCCCAGAGGAGGGGGGACCTGCTGGGCCCGTCGTGGAGTGTGTTGTGACCCTTGCAGCCGGGAGGAGGGAAGCTGCGACTCAGTGTTTGTGACATGTTAATCTGTGGGCTGAGTAAGACCGGCTGGAGGCTGTGTATCCTGGGAAGCGGTGAGTCTGGTTAATTGGAACTGGAGCCTGAAGGCCAAGGTCAGTTCCTGCCATTGCTGCTCTCACTTCCTGTGTCCTCAATTTGTAATCTGTCCTTTCTAGGCCTCAGCTTTCTAATCTGTACAATGGCTATGTTAACAGCCAGCCTACTTGCCCCTGCATGGTTGAGAAGTGTGGAGGGAACACGGAACACTTACGACGTGACACACACTATACACCTGTCATTTAATTGAATCCTCAGAACGATTCCATGGAGGTGAGAGGTGCAAAGTCCATCCTGGATTTCTTTTCAGCAGCATGCCCCTGACTGGGTGTTGGAACATTCCTTTCCACCTGGAGTATCTTCCCATCTGAGGCCAGAAGATAAGGATTCCGTGGTCAGACACATTTATTTAGTCCCCCATTCCCCCAAATCAAGCAGGACTGTCCAGAATATTTTCTATAGCACCAGGCACCCTTGGGGACTCAGTGTCATAAAATAATCTGGATTTTAAGGAAAAGGCTCCAGCCACACCAGAACTCTAAATTTTATGCTCAGCAGCCTGGAATCGGGCGCCCTGATATTCGAGTTGTTAGGGCAGCCATCTCCCGAAAGTGGACCTGCCAGGGCAGCCATGCCTAATGACCCCACTTGTGGAATCTGACTTTCCACCCCTGTGGCCCTGGGTTCTCGCTGGCAAGGTCTCCGTGTCCCAGGCAGGTGTTCTTTCATCAGGCTGCTCAACGATGGTTCCCTGGGGCTGGGAGCCCAACTGCCACCCAGATATTTCAGGTTCCTTCATGCCCGCGATGAACAGGCGAAAAAGGAGCTTACTTCTAGGGTGGTTAATCCTGAGGACCAAGGGGAAAAAGGGTTACTGCTAATGAAATTGGGCAGGGAGGAGTTTATCTGGAATGAGGAAGTTCCTCTGTGGGGTCTTCTACATTTTTTTAACATTCAGGAGTTTTTTTGTTGTTGTTTGTTGTTTGTTTGTTTGTCTTTTTAAAGACTACTAAGTCTCCATCCTGGCAAGACCACCAATGGCTCAGATCTTTCAGGAATGAAGATTTGGTTTGGGTCATCCCAGGAAGTCAGGATTTCTGAGCAGCTGAGATGCTGGCTGAGAGTGGAACACACACACTGTTTAATTCTCGCTTTCTCCATCACTCCTTCTAACTCTGCTTTCATGATGGGTTCCTGAGGATATCTGTAAGATAGATACGTATTTGCCATGTGGTATAATACCGGGTTTCCCTTTTCTTCCTTGTTTGCCTCCTGTTTTGCTTGTGTGTGGTGGGGGTGGTAGACTCCACAGGTTTGTCCATGGGCTCTAGCACATTCAGATAGAATTGGGATGGAGCTAGAGGAGGAATAAACATCCCCCAGAGACCCTGGACCGGTTGCCCAGCACAGTGATGGAAGAGCTTTTGGGTTGGTCTCCTCTGTGGAGAGGAGGGAGAGCCTCGTTGCATTAGATTTTTGTTGCTGTCACGATTGTTGCCATTGTCAAGCTGCAGTAGGGAAGGAAGGTCTCAGTGAAGTTCAGGCAGCTGTTGAGGGGGCTGCACGGGACACAGTTATGTTTTCTGCCTGATTGTCAGCAGTTTTTGAACTTCTGTTTGGAGAGTTTTCAGCCTTGTGTGTCTGATTCTTCAAGGGTTTGCTGGTCAGACTCACACAAAGGAGCAGCTTAAGGAAGCAGGGCCCATTCAGGAACCTTCATTGATCCCGTGTCGGGGCCGGCATCCAGCTCTGGGGCAGAACTGGTTCTGTGAGGGTGACTGTGGCCGGGCCGTTTCCCCGTGGGCTTGGCAGGCCTGCAGCTGCCACAGCAAGTATCTCCTGAGGCCAGGCCTTTGGGTATCATTCTTACACTGTCCTTGAGCTTGTCCTCTGCCATCCCAGCCAGGATTCAGCTCCTGGATCTTGTGGCAAGAAAGTCTGATGTATAGAAATTTAAATAATAGTAGTAGTAATATACCAAAAACAACAACAACAATAATAGAAGAAGACCTTTACTGAACACCTGCTGTATGCCAGGCATCATATTATATGCTAGGTGGGTATTATTTCATTTCCTCCTTTCAACAGTCCTATACATTTGGTGGATTTTTACTTCTTTGTTTGGTTTTGTTTTTTTTTAGTAGCGAAGGTAACCAAAGCTCAGAGAGATTTCAAAATTTGCCTAAGGTCACAAATTAGGAATTTTTGTCCATGATGCTTGGAAGGCAGCAGAAAATACGTCCAGACTACAAAAGAATGCTTTAGGCTTTGTTATGGGAAAGTGTAAAACATGAACAAAAAGAGAGAGTGGTGTAACAGACCTCCATACACCCAGCACCCTAGCTTCAGCAAATCATCGGTGTACGTGAGAGTATAGTATGCTTTTTATTACTAGTTTACGTAGAAGGAGCTAGCTATATTGAGTTTTCTCGAATGCTGAGAGGTTTAAGAGTTTGAGTTAACTAACTGTATAGGAGCAACATCAACTAAAATTTATAGTAAATTTTCAAACTATATAAAATTTAAAATGTATGTCAAAATATCATTAAAATTAAAAGGCAAACAATAGACTGTGAAATTTATTTGCCACAGATGTGATATTTTAAAAACATCTTTATTTTATAAAGAGATCATACATGGTAATAAGAAAATTACAAAATATAGCAGAAAAGTGGGTCAAAGGTGTAAACATAGACTTCCTGGAGAAAGAACCAATGTTACCTATCAAGTTTACTAGTAATCAAAGCCATGAAAATAGAGAAAAGGTGTTTTCACCTATGAAATGAAAAATGTAAAAAATGGATATTCACGTTTGGTTGATAGGAGAGTGTTTTAGTATAATCCGATTGGAAATTAATTTGACAAAATGTATTATGGACTTAAAGAAATGTATATTTTTTGACCCAAAAATTCCACCAAGAGAATCTTCTCCTAAGGAATATGAGAGATGTGGAAAGGATTTCTATGCAAAGAATCTCATTATAGCATGAATTATAAGGGCAAAAATATTAGGGGGAACAAACCTCAAAAACCTAGTAACAGTAAGAGGACAGTTGTGTAAATTATGGTGCAAACACAGAAGGAATATTAACTGTTTTCTGTGGAAAATGGTCATATATGTAAAGTATGATTTTATTTATGTAAAATTGATCTCTTTCTAACACACACACATGTGCAAAAAAAATTGGAGAGAAATATATCAACATATTAACAGTGGTTATCCCTGGATTGTGGGACTGTGGATTTAAGAAAAAAACTTTCTTTTAATTCTTTCTGTATTTTCTATTTTTTTCCATGAGGAATATATGTTTCCCTTTAGAATCAAGAAAGAAACTTAATAAAAAGTTGACTTAAAAGAATGCTACCCAGCAAAAACCTTCATAACTTTCCTACTGTGAACCATGTGAGCTGTGTACATGACTATTTATTATTAATCCTACTAATAATTATGGAGTACTTACTGTATGCAATAATTATGTTGCTACTGTCAGTACTTACTATATGAAAGGAGTTTACACATTTTTATTGATAGTAGCAGCTGCTACCTGTCAAACAGACTTATGGCAAGGATTATGATCCTTCCCATTATATAGATGAGAAAACTGAGACTCCTAATGGGTAAGTGGCTTGCTGTGATTCACAGAGCTTTCAATGGTGAAGCCAGGGCTTTAACTAGGCTTGTTTGGCACCAGGGCCCCTGTCTTCCCAACTAGAAGTGTACTTGCTTTTTTTAAAAAATAGTTTTTTTTATTCAATTATTTTATTTTAGCAGGGAGGGGAGGTAATTAGGTTTATTTATTTTTAGAGGAGGTACTAGGGGTTGAACCCAGGACCTTGTGCATGCTAAGCATGTGCTCTGCCACTTGAGCTATACCCTCCCCAACTAGAAGTCCACTTGTGAAGGCACTTCTCCCCTGGATAGCAAGAGACAGCTCATGGGGCAGCCCTTTCAAAGTGAGCCTGCATTATAAGGCCATGAGGGTCACAGCCTTGGGTGGCTCAATGCTGAGTCCAGCCTCCTTTGATTGTTAGAGTCAACTGGATGTCAGAGGACCAATTTGAAGAGAAAATCCCCTTTTCCCTGAAGTTGAGGAAAACAGGCTTTTCTTTCTATTTCATTAAATGAAAACAGGGAGAAAACCCACAACAGAGCTGACTTTCTTCTACACAGAAGCCTCTGTTATCCATTTTTCCGGCCCCCATGCCTCACCCAAACCCTGCAGATGCACAGTTTTTCCTTTAGAAACACCGGTGTCTTCAGTTAGGTTACGATCCAGGCCTCCGGGTCCGGAATCCTTTTCTGCCTCCTTCTGTGACTGTCTACATCTCTTTGATATTTCTGAAGGGTTAATATTTAACTTGGGGGAAGGGTGTAGCTCAGTGGCAGAGCGCATGCTTAGCATGCACGAGGTCCTGGGTTCAATCTCCAGTACCTCCATTAAAATAAATAAATAACAAACAAACAAACAAACAAATAAATAAATAAACCTAATTACCGTCCCCCCTAAAAAAATATTAACTCATACAGGGCGACCTTCTTTAGTTTTCCAGCTCTTTAAAGGGAGCAGTGTTTGGCTGGGTCACTTTAGTGTCCAAGACCTGCCTACATCTTGCAGGGTTGTGGTGAGGATTAGTGACAGTGGTAGAAAGCCTGTAACTGTGTCCTCTAGAAAAACAGGGTAATGCTAGCCTTGTTTCCATATATATGTCTCCAGTTTTTGGCCTGGTGCCCTGCACGTAGCAGGTACTCAGCAGATCTCTGATGAGAGCGGTATGACTGAATGAACACAGCACACCATGCATGGCTGGAAAGAGTGCATGCACTCAGCAAACTCTAGCCACAATGCATGTTAGCCTGTCCCTCTCGGTCCTTAGTCCACACATCCATATTACAAAGGGCTTGCACTGGTTGGTCCCAAGGGTCCCTTCCAGCTCTGACATCTGTGCCTGTGTCTAAATGCTCCCGCAGTGAGCTGGGGCTTGGGGAGGAAAGACGATCTTCCCAGCATGTGCCCAGAATTATCTGACGTGTTCTCTGTGTGAGATGAGGAGCCTGCGTACCCTCCCAGGGCTTGCTCCACCCCCTCAGTACCCCATCTGGGCCCCTCTCGCGTGGCAGTCCCCAACATCTGTCAGAAGCACTCGGTGCCAGGATGAGTCTTGCCTCAAGTATGTCCTTGGAAAGCCCTGGAGATAGGGAGCCTGCTGGGAGTTTATGTAACTCGATGAGTGGCCAGCAGAATGTGCACAAGGGACTCTGACCACTCGGGGTGACTCAACTGTAGGCACACGCAGTGTGCAGACTCCAGAGGACAGAGCACCTTGGTGAAGCAGCGGGGAATTCTGCCTTGACTTTATGTCTACACGTGTATATATATATTTTTGATGGTTATTCCCCTTTTTGCTCTAAAAAGGAAGGGTTGGAGATAGCTGGCCCAAACATAAAGAGGATGAAAATTAAAAGAATGAAAAATAAATGAGGAAATCGTGATGAAGGGAAAAGAAGGTTTTCTGGAGTCTTCTGTTTGCCCAACCTCCCCAGATCCACTCTCCTCCCTTCTCTATCCTGCTCTCTGCTCTGGGGCGCTAACCCGTGTAGTTTTCCTCTGGATCTCCTTTGGGCTGGGCCGTGGGGATGGCCAGCTGGAGATCAGAAGGAGAGAGGGGTGAGGTCACGAGGTTGCTTAGCCAGGCTGTGTCCTTCCAGGGAGGACACAAATCCTCTCAAGGTGACCTTCCCAACAAGGCTCTCTGCTTCTCTATAGGTAACTGCTCCGCCCCTTGGGACTAGGGGTAGGTAACTCCACTGTTCCCGGTCCCTGGTCGCTGTGTACTTCCTTCCCTCCAGCCCACACCTCTGTGTGCAGTCCCACTGTAAATAAAGCCTGCTTGAATTACACCCATTTCAGGGCACCATCTGTTTCCTGTTAGGACTCCAACTGATACATTAAGGATAGGGAAAAAATGAAAGGCTGTCAGCAATAATGCTCATAAATGAAATACACATCGTAGTGCCCTGTACACGTGCTCCCTGCAAAAGGTGCACTTGTGCATGTGTGGTGCATTGGACTCCGAGTGTTCCAGCGACCAAAGCAACAGAACCAGAGGACACCTCTAGTCTTATCCCATCTTCCTGCCAGAGCCTGAAGGCTCTTCCTAAATAAAACTCTCACCGTCACTCCTGTCACCTTGGGTTGTGGATTGAATTTTGTCCCCATAAAAGTCAGGTTCAAGTCCTAACCCCTCATTCCTATGAATGGGACCTTATTTGGAAGACGGTCTTTGGAGATGTGATCACGTTAAAATGAGGGCTCACCTTAAGCCAATGACTGGTGTCTCTATAAGGAGAGGGATCTTTGGACACAGAGACACAGACAAGGGGAACATCATGTGAAGACCGTGGTGGAGGTGGGAGTGAAGTGTGACCACTGGAAACTAGGACAGGAGAATGGGACAGATTTTCTCTCAGAGGCTCCAGAAAGAACACTCTGTTGCTGGGGTTGCCACCCTGATTTCAGATTTCTAGCCTCTAGAACTGTGAGAGAATGCCACTGTTGTTTTTAGCAACCATGTTTGTGGTTCATTCATTATGGCAGCCCTAAGAAAACATATACGCCTTGATGTGGTGCAAAGGCTCTTCATGATCTGGCCTTGCCTGCCTTCTTAGAGTCATCTCCCACCACTCACCAGTTTACCCTTTCAGCTCTGGTTCTCACATACGCCATGCTATTTCATATTTCCAAGCCTTTGGCTCTATTCTTCTTGCTGCCTGGAGTGCCTTTTCTACTTTATCAGACTTCACTCAAACTTTCTCACTCTTAGACCTTGAGTTCAGGCACTACTTTCTACAGGAGACCTTCCCCATCTCTCCCAGCTGTGTTGGGCCCACCTCCTTTGGACTCTACGTCATCATAATAGATAGCAGAAGCATTTGGTTTTCTCCCTAGGTGGTAACCTCTGTAAGGACAAGGTTCTGTTCTTCTTGGCATCTTCAGGGTCTAGGAAAGTGCCTGGTACAGAATAGATGCCCCATTAATGTTTCTAGAACTATACAGTTCCTTAACATGGCCTTGGTCTGGCATTTGCTGCAAGCCAGGCACTTTTCTCAGTGTTCTGTATACTTTTCATTTGTGGATGAAGAAATTGAGTCTTGGAGAGTATGATGGTTAATTTTGTGTGTCATTTGGCTAGGCTACATGACCATTAGCTCAGTTAAATAACAGTCTAGATGGGATTAAGGTGTATTTTAAGATGCAATTAACATTTAAATCAATTGATTTGGAGTAAAGCATATTACCGTCTATATGTGGGTGGGTCTCATCCAATCAGTTGAAGGCCTCAAAGGAAAAGACTGGGGTCCCTTGAGGAAGAAGAAATTCTGCCTCCAGACTGCTTTTGGACTCAACTGCAACTTCAGCTTTTAACTGAATTTGCAGCCTGCCAACCTGCTCTACAGATTTTGGACTTGCCATCCTCCACGATCATGTGGGCCGATTCCTTAGACTAGATCTCTCTCTCTCTCTCTTTCTGTGTATCCTGTTGGCTCTGTTTTTCTGGAGAGCCCTGACTAATAGAGAGAGGATCTTGGGTTATGCACCTATATGTGGTTGAAGTGGGACTGAAATTAGGTTTGACACTACAGTCTAGGCTCTTCCATACCAATCTGCTGCCTCTTTCCACTGGACAGACAGCGGGGGTCCTGGTGAGGGTGATCTAAACGATGTGGTGTTGTCTGTAACAGATCTATCTTGAGCAATCAGTTTGGGGCCTCGCCTGGAGTAGGCTGATCAAATGAGTTATCTATTTACTAAATCTCATTTTGCTTTTGCTCAGCAAGCAGAAATGTTTATTCCTTTAAAAAACACAATTGCTAAGTGAGGCAATATAAACGGGACACTCAATCCTTTAAAGTGGCTGAGATTTTCATTGGCAGAACATTAAAAATAAGACATGTTGGTTTTAGCTCTCGACACAGAGGCCATTTTTCATCTCTGTGTCATACTGTGTCTGTGCAGCTCAGAAATGATGACACCACTCAAGTATCCATCCCGCCTGCAGATAGCCTGCCTTCCAGGGAGTGTGCGTTCCAGGGCTGGACCTGTGTGAGGACAAGGCAACGAGAAAGGCAGCTTGGGGAACGACACTCCATTGAGAAGTTAAAATTTCTTTCACCTGAAGCCTTACTACCCTTTAAAGTAGTTCTTAACACCATTTTGCAGATGGCGAAGCCAGGGCTCGGAGGGGACCAACAGCTTGCTATGATCGAGATATGTATTCAAGAGATACTCGTGAGCACCTTCTCCGTGCCAGGCACTGAGCTGAATGCTGAGAATTCAGCGGTGAATAAGAGTGACTGGCCTCTGTCCTTGTGAAGTTAATACCCTTGCAAGGGAGAAAGGGATGAAACAGATGGAAATAACACACGTCCAGGAGGTGTGACTCTGTGTGACTTATGGCAGAGCTGGGATTTGAACCTGTGCGGAAGACTTCAAATCCCAGACTGGTCCTGTGCCGCTTTTCTTTGCTTTGGCAATGTCTCTGTTTTATAATGCTCATTTTTTCTGGTACCTCATTAGGCTATTGTCACTGAGAAATTTCTGTTCAGTCGAGCAGGTCTTACTACACTGATTTGCTTCTTTTAATCATAAGATGTTTCCGGAGAACTTTGAACTTTGTGTGAACTGTGTGACCTTGGACAAGTCCCATGACTCTCTGAGTTTCATTTTCCCCCTTCATATGTATGAAGTCAGTGTGAGGCTCAGTGGAGAGTGTGAATGGGAAATGGCTTTGTAGACATTAAGAAGCTCCCCAATTGCTGGAGATTATTAAAAACAAACAATCACCTGCCTAACCTCAATGAATAGCTGAGTATTATTCAAAATAGTCTGAGAGTGGGGACCAGGGTAAGGCTTTTCTTTGCGTCATACATGCAACAGAGAGTTTTAGCAAATTAATAGCCAAATAAGGTTGGAAAAAATAAATGTAAATATAAGGATTTATGGTCTCTATAAAATTTAAGTTAGTTTTCTAGTCTTTCAAACCTTTTAGTTACAGTGAGCATTTCCTTACAATGTGTTCATTACAAAAGTACTTCACTTCCCAAGGAATGGGAAAAAAAGCAAGTATGAGGTATCTCATCCACTACACTGAAAGCAGGGAGCTCTGTATTTTAAATTCTCCAAAGCAAACTTCTCTCTCCTTTTCTTTTGGATGAGAGGGTTGTTGCTTATAAACCTTGCCCGCTGACCACAGCCCCGCCCTGAAAAATCTATCCTGTGCGCTTTGTGACAAGTATAAAAACCTAGGACGCAGCCAGGCCTTTGTCTTCTAGAGGTGTTGCTCTTTGTTTAATTTATTTCCTGACTTGTTTGGGGGTCATTACCTGACAGCCTACAATGTAGTCTCTATCTTCAAAAAATTCAGCTAAACCATGACTTTTTTCCCTTGTTGACAACAAACAATAAAATTATTTAAAAATGAAAAAAAATGATCTGGTGTCTACAGATCATTATGACTGGCACAGACTAATTGTTCAATAAATGATAGCTATTGTTAAAATGATAATAATAATTACTATTGTTATTATTACTACTGTTGTTATATCATTATGTCCATATTTTTGGAATGGAAATGGGAAAATTGGGCAATAAGCCAAAAAACACCTGTGCATAGAAAACAAATATAAATAATTGTGTGTCCTTTTAGACCCTCATTCATTGCCTGTTTTTTCCTATGTTACACAGAGTTCTAATACGCCAGGTATTTCAGTTATACACAGCAGATTAGAAGAAACAGAATCTTCCTATAATGAGAGGAAAAAATGTGCCTATTTCTGTCCGCCACACACCGAAAGGTTATAAGGATTCTTTTGCTGATAAAGGTAGAATCAGAGCGGGGTTCTGAGTTGGACTCTTGGCTCTGCCACTTACTTGGCACAGTGTGGCTTCGGGCAGCATGTCATTAACCTCTTTTATTTGAAAAAATGAAAAAAAAAACAATTTCATCACTGTATAAAAATGTATTAAAAATCACCAATTTTATTGTGATAATAATATCCATTCCATAGAGTTATTAATAAGGAGCCTAGCTCTTGTTTGCACAACTCTTTGTATTATACCAGGCCTTCATCTACCTGGTTACTATAAACCCCCTGAGAACCATAAGCTGTCAAGGTTTGTATCCCCAGTTGACCAGTGAGCAAGAGCAGGCCTGGAAGTGAGTGATGCCTCTCTGGCTACACCGTTAGTTAAGTGAGTGATGCCTCTCTGGCTACCTTCCATCTAAGTGTAATTATTACAACCATCAAATAGGGTAGAATATAGCTTTAGAAAGGGGATTTCCAGCATCACCTTCCCAGGACTCTTCAGTTTGTTTGATGCATTTGAATGAACAAGCACCTCTTCAGTGCCTAACACATCAGGCCCCACGAGGAGGTGGGGTGATGACTGTGAGAGAGGGCCAGGCGTGGCACACCCACGGCAGTCTGCAGAGCACCTAGGTCAAGTGGTACATTACGGCATTCACAGGGGAAAGAAAATTTTAAAAAAATTCAAATGGCTTTAATAGTGTACAATTACCACAAAGTAAGCATGGATAAGACTCATCTACTTCCAAAGATCTGGTTACATAAAATTAAATTATTTTGTTATTTTGTTTTGGGGACTGAAAACGCAAGGCTATTTTCTTTTGAAGAGAACAATTGATGCCATTGTCAGTCATTCTGGGAATTGTTAATTCTGGGATGAAACACGAGTGAAATTTTGAACTAGGTCAAGAAGATTTTGGCTCCAGACTTTGAGCTGGGGAAGGAGGATCGAGACAATTGTGAGGGTGAACAAAAATGGGGGGGTATGGTAAGATGAATAACAGCCCCCAAAGATATCAGGTCCTAATCCCTCCAACCTGTACAGATGTTATCTTCTTTGGAAAAAGAGTCTTTGCAGCTGTGATTGAGTTAAGGCTCTTGAGATGGGGAGATTATCTGGGATTATCAGGGTGGTCCCTAAATTCAATAACATGTATTCATTTTTTTTCAAATTGGTAAAATTAACCTTAATAATTTATTTTACTTAACCTGGTATATCTAAAACAATAATATGTATTCTTTTAAGAGGCAGGCAGCGGGAGATTTGAGGACAGACAAGGAGGAGGCTGTGAGATTAGGGAGGCAGAGATTGTAGTGATGCAGCCACATACCAAGGAATGCCAACAGCCACGAGAGGCTGGAAGAGGCCAGGAACACATTCTCCCCTGGAGCCTCTGGGGGGAGCACAGCCCTGCCTTCACCTTAATTTTGGTCTGGTGACACTAATTTTAGACTTCTGGCCTCCAGAATTGTGAGCGAATACATGTCTGTGCTTCTAAAGCCATAGAGTTTGTGGTAATTTGTTACAACAGCTGCAGAAAACTAATACAGGGGCTTAGAGGGGGGTCAGCTGCTCTGGGCCATGTGCAGGACACACACCTGCAGCATCTTGAATCTGCAACCTCACTAGTGGCCATAATGGTGGTGGTGGTACTGGTCCAAGCGATCCAGAGAGGTGAGCTGCTTCTGGAGCAGCCAATATCCATGGCAGCCTCAGTGGGGCTGAGGAGAGCCATGCCCTTGCAGAGGCAGGTGGGGGCATCAGTGTTCACTGTGGATGGAGAGCAGGGACTTCTGGAGTTATTCAGCCTGGAGGCAGAAGATGTCTAAATGGCAAGGGCAGGTCCATCCCTAACATTTGCAGTGAGTTCAAATGGAATCTGTCTACCATATGTCTAAATATTTAAAAGTTATAAATCAATGTAATAAACTATTAAATAATCTATTTTGAAAACATATTTTCAAATTAAAACAGCATGTGAAATTTTAGCTTTTAAAAGTAGTCTTAAAACTATATTTAAAATGCAGTTTTTAAATGAGTGAAAGTTGGCAAAGTACAAAAAATTACTGAATTAATTCTTATTGAATGTATCTGTGTGTTCTGTTTATGAGCTGACAGTGTTTGGATGACTGATAAAAGTAAGACATTACATAATTCATAAATGTTTATGTCATTATTCCATAAAATTAATTTATCTTACCTCTATTTCTGCAAAATTAGCAATTATGCTGTTATATCTTCTTGGAGAATAGACTATTTTTTTTAATCATTATGTGCTGCTGCATAACTTTCCTTGCTTGGAAGTCTGCTCTGTTTGAAATTGGTATAGCTCTCTTGCTTTCTTTTGAAGGCATGGTTTAAAGAATGCACAACATATATGACAGAAAGTTAGAGAAGGAAAACAAAAGATGACCCCAATGATCAATTTGCTTTCTGCTTGGAGGCACTTTTTGGGCCGTGGTAGAGGGATGAGAATCTTAGTCTGACTGTAATAGTCTCACTTTATTCAAGAGTCAGAGATCAGAGTTGGGGGAAGTGGACTTTGTTGGATTTTGCAGAGCAGAGTACCAGAGAGGAAGGGACTACACAGAGAAAAAGCTCCAGATATCTGCATAGGTTTCTCTTGTTGAGTATTAAGCTGTTCATACCTAGAGTGAGACTCAATTCAGCCAAGAAAGGAATGACTTAGGAGCTGCAAGCAGAACAATTTCCAAAGCCCACATCGTATTGGGAGATGTTTGTAACCAGAGTAGAGAGACCTTATTGAAAACCTAACGCATTCAGTAAACATCAGAGGATCATCCCTTATTAGAAGTCCTAAAATAACCTGAAATTAAAGGCTTTTCTATAAAGCTTAGATATATTCTTGAAAGAATGACTGATCCATAAATCATTTAACTGCCTGTCAGAACAAAGTCTGACACTCTTTACAAGAAGACAACAAAATCCAGCACACAACAACCTCCAGGATCCAAGTAGAAATTACTAGACATGTTAAGAAGTAGGAAAATGAGATAATAATAAAACAAAGAAAGAATCAGCCAATAGAAACAGACCCAGAAATGACAGATAATGGAATTACAAAGAACTTTATAATAGCTGTATTTATGTTCAAGTATTTAAAGGAAAACATGGACACAATAAATACTGAAATGGAAGATATTTTAAAAAACAGTGAAATAGAACTCTTAAGGTAAAAATACAATTTTAAACAAAAATTTATATCTAGCAGGATAACACAGATTAGATATAGAAGATGACATCATTGAAGCAATAAACTATCTGCATTACAAAATCACAAAATACCACAGACTGAGTGGCTTAAAAAACAGAAATTTATTTCTCACTGTTCTGGAGGCTAGAAGTCGAAGATCAATGTGCCTTTAGGGTTGGTTTTGGGTGAGACCTCTTTTCCTAGTTTATAGAAAGCTGCCTTATTACTGTGTCCTCATGTGCCCTCTTTTCTGCATGCATATGCAGAGAGAGGTCTAAAGAGAGAAAGAGAGAGAGAGAAAGATCAATCTCTAGTGTCTCTTCCTCTTCTTATAAGGATACCAGTCCTATTGGATTAGGACCCAAACCTTATGACTTTATTTAGCCTTTATTACCTCCCGAAAGGCCCTATCTCCAAATATAGTCATATTTGGGGCTAGCATTTCCACATATGAGCAATATTGAGCATCTTTTCATGTGCCTGTTGGCCATCTGTATGTCTTCTTTGGAGAAATGTCTATTTACATATTCTGCCCATTTTTTGATTGGGTTTTTTTGGGGGGGTATTAAGGTGTACAAGCTGTGTATTTTGGAAATTAGTCACTTGTCAGTCGTGTCATTTGCAAATATTTTCTCCCATTCTGTAGGTTGTCTTTTCATTTTTGTTTATGGTTTCCTTTGCTGTGCAAAAGCTTTTAAGTTTAATTAGGTCCTATTTGCTTATTTTTGCTTTTATTTCCATTAATCTAGGAGACAAATAGAAGAAAATATTGTTGTCATTTATGTCAAAGAGTGTTCTGCCTATATTTTCCTCTAGGAGTTTTAGAGTATCTTACACTTAGGTCTTTAATCCATTTTGAGTTTATCCTTGTATATGATGTTAGAGAATGTTCTAATTTCAGCCTTTTACAGGTAGGTGTTCAGTTTTCCTAGCACCATTTATTGAAGAGACTGTCTTCTCTCCATTGTATGTCCTTGCCTCCTTTGTCATAGATGAATTGATCATAAATGCGTAGGTTTATTTCTGGGCTTTCTTTCCTGTTCTGCTGATTTATGTGCCTGTTTTTGTGTCAGTACCATACTGTTTTGATTACTGTAGCTTTGTACTATAGTCTGAAATCAGGGAGCATGATTCCTCCAGTTCTGTTCTTTCTCAAGATTGTTTTGGCTATTCAAGATCTTTTGTTTTTCCATACAAATTAAAAAAATTTTTTTTCCAGTTTTGTGAAATGAATACAACTCTTACCTCACATCACATACAAAAATTAACTAGAAACTAATCATAGATCTAAATGTGAAAACTAAAACTATAGAAAAAAATTGTGATCTTATAGGACAAAATTTCTTAGGACATAAAATCAGAAATCATAAAAGAAAATAATTGATACACTTTGCTTTATCAAAGTAAAAATTCTGCTCTGAAAGTAAATATTAAAATGAAAACTTAAGTCAGAGGCTAGAAGATATAGCTTATAAAAACTAGTATCAAGAATGTATGGAGAACTTCCAAAATATCAAGAAGACAATCCAACAAAAGTCAGGCAAAAGATTTGAACAGACAGTATATGAACAAAGATGAATGGATGTAAAATCAAATGATAATATGTTTCATGTCACCAGTAGGAAATTAGAAAAATTAAAATTATAATGCATTTCCATGATGTACCTACCAGAATGGCTAGGATTAAAAGGAATGACCATACTAGGAGTTGGGGAGGTGTGCAGCAACTGAGAGTCTCATAAACTGCTGGTGGGCGTGTAAAATGGTATAGTGGTATAGACAGTTTGGCAATTACTTATTAAGTTAATCATACACTAACACTACAACCCAGCTATTCTACCCTTAGGCATTTATCCAAGAGGAATGCACACATATATACAGGAACGTAAGTTCACAGCACTTTTATTCACAATTGTGCTGAACTGGAAACAACCCAAATGTTCATTGGCAGGTGAACGGATAAAGCAAATTGTGTTACATCCATGCAGTGGAAGATTTATCAGCAATAAAAAGAAACAAACTGCATGTAGCAAAATGGATACACCTGGAATACTGAGTGAAAGTAGAAATGTTAAGTGAAGAAAGGCAGGTACCAAGGGTACATAGTATCTGATTCTGTTTATATGGAATTGTAGAGCTGGCATCACTAGTCTATAGTGACATAAAATAGATCAATCAGCAGTCGTATAGGGCCAGGGATAGTGGGTGGGAGGTAGGATTGACAGCAAAGGAACCCAAGAGAACTTTCTGGGGTGATGGAAACATTTTATATCTTGATTGTGTTGGTGATTACACTGGTATATGCATTTGTCACAGCCCATCTGTTAACTTAAAACAGGTGCATTTTTATGGTAAGTTTTATCTTGATAAAATTGCTCTAATATTAGGAGAAATTATTTCTAATCACGTGAATGCGTTTAGTTGGCATTTCTGTCCTATGTTAGGGAGAGAATTGGTAGGTCAAATATAACATGTATTTCATCAAGATCTTACACCTTTGCTAGTAGACTAGATCTTAAATGTTCTCACCATAGAAAAGAAATGATGGTTATATGAAGTGGTAGAGGTGTTAGCTAACACTACAGTGGTAATCATATTGCAATATGTAAATGTATCAAATCAACCCGTTGTACACCTTAAACTTACACAATGTTGTATGTCAACTATATCTTAACTTTTTTTTTAAAAAAAAGATCTTACAACTTTCAGCAGGTCTTGAAAATATGGAGTATAATCTTTGAATTGCTCCAAAGAATTACATTAGTATCAGCACAGTTAAGGCTGAACCTTCTGGTAACAAATTAAATTGCATACCAATATTACTTCAGGATTCTGGCTGTATACCCTTTCCCTCAATCACCATGTTAGCATCTTTATCATGGGGTTACCCTCAACAAGTTTTTAAATCAATGCCTAAAACTTAGGGTGATTTTTTCAGTTCTTTAGTAAGTTAAAATCTGTATATTTTAGAAGAGCTGTGACATGAATCTAGTGTTATTAATTTCAATTTGTTTTCTAGTTGATCCACATAATTTTTATACCTGCTACAAAATAATTGAACTGAGCAATATTACTTAATGTTCTAATACTGATGTTATTTAAAAATTAAAAAAGCCCTCTTTATTCCTCATTAAATTAAAATTTTCATTCTGAATTCTAGTTATAATTTGACTCATTATTTTGCAAGTTCAGCTATTGTAACACCAAATGTCAAAACCCTTTAAACCTAAAAATTTTCGTTCTGGTCTATAACTATTGTGCGTTTAGTCCCATTTAAATTATTCATTATGTTTGAGTAAATAGTAGAATAACACTATTCTTCATAACATCATGGTAATTTCCAGTATCACTTGCTTTTTTAAATACTGTAGAAATCTTGCCATTTTTTAAGCCTTGATTTTAGTTCTAGAAATTTCGAAGTTTTTTCTCACTGTTTTCAATTTAAAAAAATTTGGCAGACTTTCTCTTTAAGTTTTTCTATTTCTTTTTTCCCTTTAGCCTTTTTCCCTTTATTATTTCTGAATTTTACTTTCTCGTTCTATCATGATCACAACTTTTATTCATTCTTAATGAATTCTAAGGATTGAAAATAAAATGTAGTTATATTTAATGTATATATATTTTGTTTATTTTCATTAATAAGTGTAGAAATAAAGTGTTATTCATGTTTTTAAAAAAGTTATTTTTGTAAGATATTCAGATCAAAAGGTGAACTACAAATTATACTCAATGATTATCAAAATTACAAAATATTTAAAGGTACAATTTCATTTCTTTGAAATTTTAACTAAGAATATTTATATATGTTAATGAAAACAAAACTATGAAAAAAAAGTCTAACAGTCAATGGCCCTTTAGTTACCCTTTTAAAGGGTTATTATCGCTTCATTCATGTTTCATTGACACCTGCAAATAGTATACACTTTTCTGAGCAGTTGAATTATTTAGTATTACAAAGTATTCCTTAGTTACTGTGACCATTATGTTCATTTGTAAATACCTTTGAAATTATGAATTGGAATGTTGAAAAATAAGAAAATAGTATAGCACAGGGAACTATATTCAATATCTTGTAGTAACCTTTAATGAAAAAGAATATGAAACGAATATATGTCTGTATATGCATGACTGGGACATTGTGCTATACACCAGAAATTGACCCATTGTAACTGATTGTACTCCAATTAAAAAAAACAAGTAAGAAAATGAACCCTCAGCCCTACTGGAAGGCAGTGCTTTGCCAGGCAGGAGTCAGTTGCATTCGTGGTATCTGAATGGAAGGATCTGACAGTTAATGTATCTTTCCTCCTATCTAGGTACTTCTGCCCCTCAGTTCTCACTCTCCTCAGAAGCAGGGTCGTTTCTGATATTGGCAGCACAAATTTTCACAGCACTTAGACCCAGTTGCTCTTTGATTCAGGGACAGAGGGAAAGAGGTAAAGCCTTTTCCTGGATCCTGAACAGCACTGGTCCAGGGAACGGCTGTGTTATAGGTGGCCCTGTGCCAGTGCTAAGCCCCAGCCCCCAGTGTGAGTGTGTGTGGTGGGGTGGAGGGGGGGTGGAGGGGCTCTAACCTGGGGTCCCTCTCACCTGGAACTAAGGATGGTCCTGGCCAAACCAGCCATTGTGGCCTCTTGTACACTCATGGGCTCTGCAGAACAGAAGTGTGTAGGAACCCAGAGAACAGTAGGGCCCCTTTAAAAACCTCCCGATGAGATGATTTCTGAGTTCCTTGGTACCTTGGTGCTCAGCAGAGCTGTCTTTGCTCTGTTAAGCTCTTGTCTAACTTGAACCAGGGAAATTTCATTTTAAAATTTTAATTAGTTTTCTATATTGGACTTCTGCCCATGATTTTGTTAGGAAATTTTTTTTTTATTTTACTAAAACAAAGATGGAAAAAGTGATCTGGTCCAATTAATACCCCACCCTCCTTTTCTACTTGGGAAGACTGAGGCCAGAGAAGGACAGTGACTGTCCAAGTGGCTTGTGCAGTGAGCTGCAAGGCCCAGACTGGAAGCGGGGTGCCCAGACTCCCTGCACGCTGCGCCTCTCCCTGCCCTATGGAATCAATCAAGGGTGGGATCAACAGCTGTTACTCTGTTGCTCTCAGAGAAGCATTTTATGATCTGTTCAGCCTCTTCCCAGAGTTGGCCTGGTCTTCCCAGCGTTTGTGGGCTAGAAGGCATTGTGTGCCTGATGAGCCCTTAAGGTTTCGGAGGCCGTTGCGGAAATCAGAGATCTCATGCTCGCACACGCTCTTGGCCGACTTGTCACTTTTCCATTGCTTGTGGAGTATGTGGTGAGAAAACAGCAGGCACCAAGCTTGAGCTCCAGCCTGTTCCTCTCTGTCCATCTGTGGAGCTCTTCCTCTCCATCTTCACTCCTCATTCATTCAAAACGTTTATTAGTACCTTCTGTGGACTAGTTATCACATTATAGCTGCTCGGGGACACGGGTGGTCTTTTTCTTTACTCTGTTTCTCTGTCTTTTGTTTCTTTGGTTCTCATTGTGTCTCTCATCTGCATTTGTGTGTGAATCTCTGTTTTTTTGGTCAATGTCTCTCTTCTCTTTTCCTTCCTTCCTTCCTTCTCCTTCCTTCCTACCCCTTTCCCTCCTCCTTCTCTCAGTATCTCTCCATCTTTCTCTATTTTTTATTCCCTTATTTATCACTGTATTTGGTCTCTTTCTTTGGCTTCTCTCACTTTCCCATTGTTTTTTGCTTCCCTCTCTGTTCCTCCTTCGTCTCTCCCTGCAGCTCTATGCTGCCGTGTCTGTCTCCCTCTGTCTAGCCATAGACTCTCTGTACAGACTGCAAGTGCCCTTGTGCACAAAGCAGGGGGCTGCAAAGGCCTCTTGAATTTCTACTCTTCACCCAAGTCCTTGGGAGGACACTGAGGCCACCTCATTTGTTTAGCAGATTTCACAAGAGTTTCTTCTTCTGATTATTGGGCTATGTAAACAAATTTTGATCGCACTCCTTGAGCTTAGGCATTGGACAAGCAGGGACCAGATTTTTTTTTTCAGGTTATAAGGAGACCTTCCCTAGCTTGGAAAACCACATGCTATGAAAATAAGTCACTAGGCCCAGAGTAACCAAGGAGGACTTCAGAGAGATGGTCAATATTTGATCTGGGCCTTGAAGCATGAATAGTTTTCCAGGAAGAAAAAGGTGTAGGCCATTCTTTGTAGAGGAAATGGCCCAGAAGGATCAAGCAGTTTGGGATATTGAGAACTCAGTGTGTAAGAGGATGAGGCTGGAAAATTATAAATGGGGGTCCAAGCCTGAGGGCTTTGAATGCTAGGATGAGGAATTTGGCCTTTATCCTGATGGCCGTGTAGGGTTGTGGAAGAGTTTGAAGCAGGAGTGTGGTCAAGTCTGTGTGGTACCAGGGAGGTATTCAGACTAGAGGCCTGGAGGACAAGAAGGAAATTGAGGTAATACTCCCAGTAAGAGATGGGGCCATGGTGATAATGTTCCTCTTCATTACATCATGTGTTTCATTAAAATTTGGCTCTGTATACACGAGGCTTTGTACTCATTTAAAAAATTTTAATGGACCTGTACTGTGTATTCATTGTGTGAGGTGTTAGGGTGTGGAGACGACTAAGACATGGTTAAGCTCGAGTCTCAAGGAACTTAAAATTGAGAGGGGGAGATAGACACATCGACAGGTAGTTTCTTCGTAACCCTGCATGTGCAAGGACAGAGGAAATAGCAGGGAGATGGGGCCTGGGGAAGGAGCCTAACACAGTATGGAAGGAGGTCAGTCATGGTGGGCTTCCTGGAAGAAGTGAAGCTTTAGTTGAGCTTGAATGGCAGGCCAGAGTTATCTCAAGCCATAATTTTACAAGTGTGGCCCCTAGCCTAGAAGCACCAGCCTCACCTAGGAAATCATGAGAAATACACATTTTGGGGGGCCCTTCCCAGACCTACAGAATCAGAAACTCTTGATATGGGGGCTCAGCAATCTGTGCTTTAACCAGTTGATTGATGTATGCTGAAGTCGGAGAACCAACTCTTCATCCTAGCATTCAAAGCCCCCACTCCTCACCTAGAGGTAAGGGAGGAGGGGAGTTGCCTTCGGCCAAAGGGGCAGGTGTGCAAAGGCATGGGGATTGTGGATGGCTGGGTGGGATCATCGTTCAGGGGCTGGAGGGCAGGGTTGCTGGGTGAGTGGGCCACAGAAGTGCCTGGAAGTCTGGCTGGGACAGGCGATGAAGGGCCCTGCATGTCAGGTGGAGGCATGTGGACTCTAGGGGATGTGGAGTCACAAGAGGGTTTTCAGGAGGAGTTAGGTGTGGTCAGTGTCTCTTCAGCATCGGAGTGAGGTGGGTACATGTAAAGTGGGTGCTCCATCCGCATCTGTGGAACCCACCTGGGAAGAGCTGGAATAGTTTCCTTCATCTGATGCCTGTGCTCCTGGAGGGCAAGCAAAGATGCATCTCTTGCACCAGCTCTGGTCCATGGGTAGCTGCTACCTGAGTGCTGTGTTGAGAAGGATTCTGAAGTTCAGTCTGGGATATAGAGGAATGAAGTTTGTGACTGAGTCGCCAAGTTAGCCACGGACTTGAGCTGGAGGTGGGGGTGAGGATGTGGTGGCTCATGTGCTACATATTAAATTTGAATTGCTCTTGCCGGATAATTAACACAATGAGAAACAAAAACACATGTTTTCCAGAACTCATTTGTACTCAGGAAACCTAGCCTTGTTCTGAGTCAATAGCAGCTAGAATCATTTCTAAATTATGTGGAGTCGAGTCATTAGGGGACTCGGAGTCCTCTCCTTCTCACAGCCCCCACCATGTAAACGCCTCCTAGATCCTGACACACGACTGAGTTTCTACCACTATGCCTTTCTTTAGGGTCAGGCAACTAAGGTCTCTGTAGAACTGAAGTTGCTACAAAAGAAATCAGCTCACTGAGAACATGTCATTCAGACAATGACATCAATCAGCTACCTGCCACATGCAAGGCCCAAATCTTACACTATTCAGTAAGAAGAATGCAATATTAAAGAAAGCTTTTCCACCCAAGTAGCCCTCATGGCATAGGAGTCTGAATGGGTGTCACCTGGGAGGCCTGGAGCGCAGCCCAAAGAGCCCTCCCCTGCTGCAAAGTGGATCTGAAGACTTGCACTTCATCCTTAAAATTTATGCGATTTTAAAATTCCACCCCATAATGTGCAACATCTGAGTTTGTCTTAATGTAGATCTCCTTGACATCAAGCAGTAAGGAACCAGGAAGTAAAAGGGATGCTGCAGGTAGATGCCCAGTGTCATTCCTGTAAATTACACAGCTCCCCTCCCCTCAGCACATCCCTGTGTCCTGGAGGATTTGTGTGCTACAGGTGGAAGGTTGCCTGTTTGACCAGCTGTGTGACATTAGGTAAATTACCTCACCTTTTTGACTTTGGTTTCTTCATCTGTATATAAGAGAAGATA
This sequence comes from Camelus dromedarius, assembly GCF_036321535.1. Taxonomy (NCBI): domain Eukaryota; kingdom Metazoa; phylum Chordata; class Mammalia; order Artiodactyla; family Camelidae; genus Camelus; species Camelus dromedarius. Next base: position 31,059,902 of record NC_087449.1, on the reverse strand, counting down.
GAGGACAGGAAGAAATAAAATAAACGAAAGTGTGCAGCCCAGCCCCTGGCACATATTAGGTCCACAACAAATTTTAGTTAAATCCCCACCCCAAGGAACCGAGTCATGTTTATTACCATGTAAATTAATAAGTCTTAACACAATCATGCCCCGGGAGAACAGGACTGTGCAAGGGTCGATTGGGAATTTTGCATAATCTCTGCCATTTCCCCTCACTGTGAAGTACTGGGATCTTGCTGTGAGAACATCAAGGAAGGAGGGTTCATTCCTACTGGGGAATCCTGGGTGGTTCCAAGGAGATGACACTCGAGCTGGATTTTCATGTTCCTCTGGAAGTGAGGCAAGTGAATGATATGTATGATTGTCTATTACTTGTTTAAGCTGAATTGGCTATTTAGAAACTGAAAATGGCCAAGATGGGAATCTTTTGACATTCTAGAAGTGGTTTTTGCATATGCCATGAGAGGAAGCTTTCTAGAAGGAACTGGTTTTTCTCCTTTTGTGTCTTTGAGATGTAAGTGATCTACCTGGGCTCCAAAAACTTTAATCATCTGATCCCTGAGAGGGAAGAATAGAAAGCCTTTTTAAACTTTAGCAAGAAAACGGTGAGATGTCTGTGTCTAATGTTTGCGTGCACCCAAATATGATAGGTCTCTGCCTCCAAATGGCACTGCCAGGATTGGTTGGTGGATGAGTTCTGTTTAACTGGCTTAAAAAAATTTAAGCCCTTATGTAAATTCTCAGAAATATAATAGAAACTGGCCAGAGATTAAGGTTTTTAAGGGTTAAGATTATAATCAATCATAATTTTAGTTATTGTAACCAAGTTTATCAATTACATTGCAATCAGATGTTTGTGCCTTTTTCAGCCTTTAGTCATTTATAGACAGTGTTGTACTCTGATGCAAAAAGTGCTTCATCTTTGCAAATAAATTAGTCTTGATTTGGTTGTGTTTGGTGGGGATGAGGGTAATTTTAGAGAGAAAAAAATTATGTTTCAGTGGATATTAAATTCTAGTTCTGCTAACTGAGGTCTGTATTTATGAAAGTTATTGTGTTAGCTATGCTCTTGCCATGATGTTCAAGATGGAAAGAGAGTTCTCTAGTGGAGCTGTCACAGGGTATAACTACTCATGATGTGTAACACTGCTTGCGAAAAGCACATGTACAATGTTTGTGTGATAATTCGGTATAATTGGTGAAATGTATAGCCTTTAAAGTGTTTCTCCACTGACATGTATAGCCTTCAAAAATGTTTCCCCATTGATATACCTCTGAGCTTGTCTGATCAATTTGGATAACTAGGCAAATATAAAGACTGCCTAGCACCGAGGGACATGATCTGGACCCAGGGCAGGAGGGACAGATACTTTGATCTATCGAAAGATTTGCAATCAAAAGGCAAAATGATGGGAAAATCTTCACACGCAGAGGTATGGGGCGGTCATTCTGGCTTATACATGGTTTAACTTAAACTTGACTGACCAGCGTGGCCTATTTTGTGGCCTGTGGAACATGCATTGTACATCTGATTTGGCCCTGGAGGAGGAGAGTGCATTTGAAAGTCAAAACGGAGTAGCTGTGGTTCAGACCTCCCAGGTAACACTAGGTAGCCATTGTAGGTGTGATTTTAGATGCACTCCTGTATTATTGAAAACTTGACTTTTCTGAACTGTATTGCAGACCAGGACAAAAACCACAGGCCAGTGTGGTGTTATCTTAGAACCTGGTTACTGCTTGTGCTTTGCTTCATTGGCATGATCTGCCCTGTGTTGTGCCGGTTCGGTGCTGGAGCTTCGTCTCTAGCCTGAGCGGAGGAAATCCGTTCCAGGACTGAGCAGCAGCAGTGGCCTCCCTGTGAAGTAAGTCTAGTTGCTGTGTCTACAGCAAGGTGCCGTCGTTATCCTCCTCCGGACTTCCATGAAAAACTGACCTGGCTGATGCGACCGTGGGGCAACGACTGACGATGGAGGTGGGGAAAGACTCTCACCATCTTCCTGTTCCACATGTCAGTGCGTCCCTGTTGGTAAACATAACGTCATACACTTTGCCAGGGTGACTGTGAGCCCCCCTGGGCTGTGCTGTGTGGGGTGGAATAGGCTGGCTTCTGGACACGCAAGTCCCACTAGTGGGATTAACTGTTTTTTGTTTGCAAAGACCTAACAGGTCCACCCCTGATGGCACTCAACATAACATGGGGTAACAGACCTGTACTGTGACCGCTGACTCCTGGCGAGGCCACTAGAATGTTTCTTTGAGAGCCAAGGCCTTCCCCTCCCCTTGGGGGTGGCTCTGGGCTTATGAAAACCACGGGGTGGCCTCAACCTTCCTTACAACTGGACAGGACGCTGCTGCCATTGACTCCTCCTCCATTGACCCAGTAAGCACTTGGCTCCAAAATGAGCCCCATCCTGGCAAAGGACTGTTCTTAGTGTCCTAGGTAACTTACTCTTGACACTCCTTGGCTGCTGCTGTCTGCATTGTGTGTGTGGTGCCTGCTGCAGTGCCCCCGCCTACATACCTGATCCCAGCGATATTGCAGAAGAGGGATGGACCAAGATTGTAAAGGTCATGCAGGGTATTCAGGGATGGAGGGTATGATCAGACCACCCAAGATGGCTGTTCTCTTGCTCTCTGTACATCCCCTCTGGACCAGTCCCTGCTTCACCTACACCTACTCACATGACTGATCTTCCTGCATGCTTGCCCCTCCCCAGCTACTGATGGTTCTAATCTTTATAGCAGAATGTCTCCACTGTTAGCCTATCCAAGTAGGGGTGAGGGGCGTGCTCCTCTGGTGGTTTCCATGGTAACAGATGAGCCAACTTGATGTCAATTCTCCCTGTAACTGGTACCCTCCGGCTTCTGGGGGTGAGGCCTGCTGCCATGTCCTGCCTGCTGTCTGCCGCACAAGGTGGGGTGTCGCTCCAGGACCTTGCTTCTGACGTGTAAGCTCCCCCCACCCACTAAACCGCTGATGTCTCTGTTGCTGACTCCGGGCTCTCTCTTCAGTCTTGAGGATGGGCAAGTACAGGGCTTGCAGGCCTGTTGCGTGCAGCCCTACCCTCATGACAGGGACATAGATGGTGAAGAATAAAACTTGAGACAGGACAAGTAGATTCAGGCTTCAGCCTGGAGGGCCTTGTCTGCATTAAGTTCAATTTTTATTCAGTTGGCCATAGGGAGCCATTGAGGACTTTTGAGCATAGGGGAGTGACATGAGGTGAGAACTACACGTGAGAAAGAGCATTAGACTATAAGCCTCCTGAGGACAGATTTCCCTCACCCCAGCCCCCGCACCATGTGATTCCTGCCGTATCCCTGTGCCTACAGCAGTATTTGGGAAAGGGAAGTGTCCAATAGCTGATATTTGAATGAATAAGTGATTTGATCGCTCTGGCAGCAAGTGTTTGGGATAGATTGGGGAGGGCACACCAGAGGCAGGAGAACCAGTTCAGAAGCCACGAGTGCTGGTCCTCAGGGGCTGGCAGTGGGGTGGTCACAGAAACAGCTGTGGGAGATTCTGGAAACATCTCCCTTCCGCTCTCTGCACCTCCCAGGGGGCTCTGACCACTCTCTGAATTCAGGGAAAGCTTCAGGGCAACATAATTGATCCTGACAGTCCCGGCCATGTGATCTTCCAGAGCCTCTGTTCCTCTCCACTCCCCATTCAGTTTGGAACATGGTCCGGGCACACTCTCGAGAGGAAACAGTCATTTGCCCCGGAACGTGAAACAGCATTTTCTGAAGCTGCGAGCAGGGCCCCGCTGGTGTGAGCTGGGCTTGCTCACAGTTGCAACCGGCTTGTTTTAATTTGGGGCTGGGGGTTGGGGTGGGACTGCACGTGCCAGCTTTCTAGCATGAAGACACTCACATACACACAGACACACACAGAGGTGCAACAGGCCTATAGTCCTGGCCAGCTTGGCTGAGGAGAGGACTTCCTAGGGGGAAAGAGGAAGGAAGGGAAAGGGTTGTACAAATGCATTCTTCTCACACCCCAGGGGAGCAGCTACTTTTGGATGTTCATTAAATCCACTGGGAACAGAGAGTGACCCGCTGGTCCTGGAGCCATCTTACAGAGCTGAACACCTACTTTGTGCTAAGCATTTTGTCAGATGCTTTACTGTATGGCTTTCTGCAGAAGGCAGGTAGGAGGAATGCTGGAGAAAGAGGTAGGCTGCTTGCCAAGGCCTTATATTGTTTTAAAAAATGATAAATGAACATTGAGAAAAGTCACTGGGGTGAGAATTCAAGGAGACTCATTAGAAACCTGCTGCCCCAACTGAGACTCAGTTTTATCCTGCTGTTTGATCCCTGAAAATCAAGGCTGGACACAGATGTAGAAACAAAGATAAATACACGCAAATGGAGCTGATGTCTCCCTTTCTCACCCTTTTCTTTCCCTCTTGCTTTTCTCATGTTGGCCCCTCTTTAATTTCCTCTCTTGATTCTGACTGCAAATGTTTACTTGTCCCCAGGTCCTCTCCCCACGGTCCTCAGGGTGGGTATTCGTCCACCAGCTTAGAGTGAGGGGACTCTGGGGCATAAGGAGACCAGGACCAATGCTGAAACTTCTGAGGCTTCAAATGGACACAGTGATGAGAAAGCCTTCTCGTAGGGGAAGTGGGCAGCATGATATTCTGGAACTAGCTCAGGCTTTACATCGTGCAACTATGGTAGAGAGCTTAACACGCCAGCTAAGTTTCATCACCTACCCTGTGAGCTGGGTGTGAGCTGCAGCTGTTGCAGGAATAAAGTGAGATAATGTGTGTAACAGTGGACTTAACCTAATGTAACACTGTAATAGCTTACACTTAGCCAACAGTACTAGGTGTGCTTTTCCAACCACTTCCATTAACGAACTCACTTACTTGACTTTCTCAATAACCTTAAGAAGGACCGCAATCACCCTCATTTCACAGGCCCAGGGAGGTTGCACCGTTTGTCCTAGTAAGTGGCAAAGAAGGGATGCGAAGCCAGGCAGTCTGACTCCAAAGCCAATGCTCACCACCACTGCTCTGTGCTAGCTTCTGCCACCGGTGTGCTCAGTGCTCCCTGGGTCCCCCTCCCCTAGCTTCTTTCTTTCAGGAGCCTGGAGTCTTGCAGAAAGTTCTCTGGCAACAGTGGAGCAGTTCCCTCTGTTAATTAGGTGTTTCATTTTACTGCCAGCCTTTTGTTTCCCCCCTGGAGATCTGGCAGTATTTCCAATAAATTGTGTTTCAAGGAAAGAAATAGAAAAAGACAGTGAGTGGCCCCCACGTTGGAGACAGCAGAGGAAAACAATTGGGCCATTGTCCACATTAATAAGGGCTCCCTGGGGAGGCCAGTTTGGGCCTTGCTCCCCGGTTTTCTTTTAGCAATGACCAAATTAGACTCCTTTTTCTTCCTCCCCTTCCCTTTGGTCAGTGGTATATTTTATTCTCACACGGACCACTCCTTATTCCCACAAAGGAAATGAAGGTTTTAGTTTTGCGCTCAGCATAGGGAGGTGGCAAGGGGTTGCTTGCATCTAAAGGGTGGGACCGAATGTTGTGCAAAACCTGCCTTTGTGGAACCAAGTGTTCCCTTCTGGCGAGCACGCTGGGGTCTTCTTGGGCCCCATGTCTGCATCTTAGAGAAAAAACTCGGCACCAGAATCTGGATTGATCAGCACTACTTATTTAGGTTTATGTTGGTCCAGTCTCAAGATGTTCAGTCCTTTGCTCCTGACTGTGTGTTTCACTTCTCACCAGCCAGAAGCAAGGAGGAGAGTTGGGGGCTGGAGGCTGGTGGGGTGGAACTGGGCATGGCCTCAGAGTGACCCGAATTTGAGTTACCATCCTACCTGAATTGTGTGACGCTGGCCAAGTAGCTTAACTTCTCCAATGTAGACGCTGATACGCCTTCCCACCCTCTCTGCATCCCCATTCCATGGAATGACTGGCACTCTCAAGGCAGCTCTCACCCATTGCATATGTTGTTCCCTGTGGAATACCATTTCCCTTGCAGCCACTTGCCTCACTCCAACCTAATCATCAAATCTCAGTTCAAAATTTGCCTGATTCATAGAAATACATGATGTATTTCTTTGTAGGAGATATTTGCTATTTTTCTTGGCTGACCCTCTTCTTCCTTCTCTGTCTTATTGACCTCTTAAGGCGGCAAGAGTTGTCTGCCTCTAGAGAGGCTGAAAAGACGAGGCAATCTCTTTCCCAGTGTTCCTTGCATCTAATTTTTGCCAGTTGGACAAAACCTCTTAGCCTTTATTCAGCAGCTATGGAGAAATTAGAGACAGTGAAGATGACTGGCTGCTTGATCGCAACTTTCCTCATTTCTACAGTGGATTGCAAGGGCGTGGTTATAGTAAAAGCTTCCTTGTTTCACTGCTAAATTCGTGTCCTCTTTGCCTCATTTAGTGCCTTACTTGGTCATGGCTCTTTACCTGACCGTGTGACCCTAATCTTCATATCTAGAAGGTCTAAACCTGCAGTAGATCTGGATGTCTTGGGTTGCTATGGTCATCCATTAACTTTTACCACTGTTCTTGTTAGTTCATGTTGCAGAAGCACCAGCCAGCTAGTTGGCAGTCTTGATTTCCAGTTCCATGAGCCATTGTTGTGTTCCCTGGTAGAAACTTTTCCTTCCTTGGAAACTAAGACCTCTAAACCAGCAGAGCCCCAGATTGATAGGAGTGGGAATAAAAATTTTGTGAATGGACCATGAGAGTTAATACTGAAAGAAGCTCCTTTCAATTCTTGGTTCTCATGGCCAAGTATTCTGGCTATGGGAAAAGGGCATCAGATGTGATATGGAAGTTCAGAACAGTGCCCCAGACCCTTCAAGTGCTGTCATCTTGCAAGCACAAGACCACAGTCTTTAACAGGCCATTCCACATCTATCTGTTAGACTGCCTGCTTTTGAGGGATGACATTCATGATAAAACTCATGATCATGAGCCCGTCATCCTCCTCCTTTTCTGTAAACCGAGTTCCTTGGTAAGAAGTAATGTGTGGGATTCCATGATGCGAAACAAGGCGTTCTTATGCCTATAGGTGGAGATGTTGTCAGAAACACTGTGGGCAGGGAAGTCAAATCCATATACATGTTGGTATCTGTTCTAGTGAGGATAAATCACTGTCCCCTACCTACGTGATCAGACCAAGTGGCTGAATGCTCTCCCTGGAAATAATGCCATATGTGAGGCTCAGCCGTGGTCTCTGTTGTTGATGGGTTGGACACACGAGTGGGTTTCGTAGCCCAGACTTCTTTGACCAAAGTTAATCTGGCTCCAGCGTTACCAGCCTCCATCCCTGCGACTGTGAGCACCTTGCTCATGAGCCCATTGAGCAAGCATCGGGGTGGCTGGGGAAAGAAGCTACCTGCCCACAGAATAGGTTACCTTGACCATTTCATTATTGTGTTCCTTTGCAAATAGATTATTTATATATAAAATGTTCTTTTGTGTGTGTGTGTGTGTGAACATCTATACAGACACAGATAGCCTCCTGTTCTCTGCCCATTCTGAGAGGTCTTTACCCAGACCTCCTTGATATCATCCTCTAATCTTCTTTCCAAGCCCTGCCTACCTTGCCATCTGGGTCTCCCTGGGCCTCCTCAGGAAGCTGCCTCTTGGCAGGAGGGGCAGCTACTTCGGCTATTTGGATGCCCCTTAGCTCAGGACCTAATTAGTGGAGACCTGGAGGTAAAGAACGGGAAGGACTGATTCTTACCCTTCTCCCTACCAGTTGGGCTTCCCATCCCAGCACTTGGGTTTTCTGAAAGGGCAGAAGGCCAAGCTCATGGGAAGCTCTGGGCAGCCCAGCAGGAGGAGAGGTGAGTCATTTACTTCTTGAGGAGTGAGGTTCAGTAATGTCCCATTAATCTGGCTTCCTCAGGAAATGAGCTGTGTCACCTAAGTAAATTTTCCAATAACTGAAGTTTTCCCTTTCATGTGCCAAATTTTGACTTAATAATTTTGGATGGAAGGCTTTCTAAAGCCAATTTCATGCTTCTCTGCCTATTCCAGTGGAGGATCCTGCCCATATTCTAACCTTTTCTTGAGGACATGGTGACCATTAATTCACCAGGTTATAGCTTAGGAAAAACAAGGAGCCATTTGCCCCAGGGATGAATTTCCCCATCCTTGCTGTGAATTTTGAGTTATTCTGCCTACTGTAAACATTTGATTTGGTTTCGCCTCACTTTCTCACGCTCTTTGGGGCTGAGTGACAAGCTACAGAAGAATGGATCTGGAGTCAGATCTGAGTTTGAATTCTAGGTCTGCCACTTATGGTCTTTGGGCTCCAGGGTCCTCAAATGCAATGCAGGTATAAGTCCTCGATCACATATGTAGAAATTCCTGCCCCTCCGTATCATTGTGAGGGCCAAATACACAAGAGGGAAGGCCCGATGCTGTGCCAGCACCTAATACATTATAGTTGCTTAATAATAAACATTACTTCCCAGTGAGTGGGTTTACTTCTTGCTCTGCAATTATCTTATCATCCTAACTTGCTATGTCTAGTCTGCAGAGCATCACCTGTGAGCTTCAAGTGCAAGGTTACCACTGTCTTATTCACTCCATCCCCAGCTGCCTAGGGCCTAGCACAAAGTTGGGCACAGGATAAGGATCAGGACATGTCTTTCTCTTCACCGCAAAGAACCGTGCCAATTCTTCAGCGGAAGTGTATTTTCTTCCCTGTGTCAGTTCTACAATCAGTTTTGCATGTGGAGATCCTGGGACGTGTAGCAATTCTTTGGCTCTTTAAGTCTTTGGAATGCAATGGTCAGGCTCTACTTCCAATGCCCTCCCCAAAATTTCTGTTTAAGAAGAAGTGCAAATGCATCACTGCTTGACACTTAGAGAAAAAGGAAAAAGAATTTTCTTACTAAACTATTCACAGGGTCTCAGAGCCGTAAATAAAAACCATGGAAACTTCCCATTGTACACTTGCCCCCTCCAAACACACTCCCTTTCCTTCAGAACCACTCTGCCCTTTGTGCAATTGGTAAGGCATGAACAGCAAGTGGGAAATTAGGAGTGAGGGCTATGCCAATTACATTTCTTTTAAAATTTTAGCTTCCTGGAGCCAAGACCAAAGCCACGTATTGACAAGGGGAGGGCATGTCTCTGACAGCCACCTCCTGCTGGGCTTCTAGAAAGCTGACTCATCTTCTTGTGCAATGAAGACCTCTCCAGAGAGAAGGGAAGGGGAGGGAAGAGAACTCTTCTTTATAAACACTTAATACGTGTCAGGCTGTATATACGTTGTTTCATTTAATGCTGACAGTAATCCTGTGGGGTAGATATTATCATCCACTTCTTGGAGACTGGGGGAACAATCAGAGAAGTTGAATCATTCTTCCAAGATCTGACAGCTGATATATGAAGAATTTTATTTGGCAGGCACTAGAATACAGGGTAGGCATTTACCTTGAGACGTCCTCACCCAGTTCCACATCCCACCCCATCCCATCCCCTGGAAGGCTGGAAAAGGGAAAGAAATATGGAAACTCTGATGTAAGCTATTTAAAATTTTTTTGATGGAATCTCCAGCTTGGTATCCCAGAGTACAGGAATGACAGCTGTCATCTCAAATAGAGAGCACTTTACAGTTTATAAATATTTTGCCCTCCCTCCACCCTCCCGCTCTCTCTTCCTTTCCTCTACAACAGCTCCGTGTTCTGTCTGTCACATGAGCTCTCTGGCTTGGGTTTTACCTTTAGGACGGGCATAAAGTCTTGTGCACTCCTCCCGAGAAAGTTTTTAGGAGATCAAGTAAAACGCAAGCTCTGGTCCCTCTGTTATATGCTCTTTTTGGCACCTGCAGCTGAATAAAGTTATAATTGAGTAACTATTTGTGTAACTATGTGTTGATTATTTGTCTCTCCAGTGGGGATCTCCTAGGGTTTGTTTACCACTCCATCTCCAGCTTTTATGTTACAGGGACCTTAGCTGCTAAAACTAGGACTTGACCTCGAGTGTAAGGATTGCTGCTTTGAGGTGGGTGGAAAATGGAAATGATACATTTAAAACAATAAAAAAAAGAGGAATAAATGATTTGAATTCAACTGTATGATGCTAATGAAGGTCTGTGAACCCAAGTTGCAAAGCCAACGGCAGGGCGGGCCGCCCACACCTGCTCTAGTGGGTGGGGTTGGTAAGATTGGGGCAGTGCAGGGGATTATGAAGAGCGGGGTGCTTGGAGCCCAGAAGTCACATGACCTATTCCCTCAAGTTTTGTTTCCTTGGCAAATCCCACTGGAATGCTTCCTACTTTCTCCATGTGACTAGCAACATTGAATAATCTTGTTTTGAAGGAAATCACTGGTGGTCAGAGGGCTCTGCCCTTGGCTCTTCCCATCTGAGAAATAGCATGGTTAAGGCTAATAGGACAGGGATGGCCATAGCTCTTTATGGACAAACAGAGAACATGCCCCTGGGACGATTTTGAGGAGGCTGGGTTGGTGGGCTAGCTAGATTTTGCCAAGGAATCTAGCAAATTCTCTTATGATGTCTTTGTACAACATTTGTATAATGCTCTTGATCTGATAATTTAGCATCTCAACCCCAGTGGGAAATGAGTCTAGTTCGATGTGATTCCCTTTGATTGATTGTCTTCCTTTTTATGCCACAGATACTGGCATGAGAATCTCATCTTTACTTTGGGGATTGTTTTCAGATAATTTAGTCACTAACATATATTAAGCATCTGATCAGAGCCAGGCACTAGGTTGCTCCCATTATCTAATTTAATTCTTCCAGTGATCTTCCCTGGTGGACACTGGTCTTGATCCCATTTTGAAGATGAGAAAATAGAGGCATAGAAAGGTTTTCAGATGTGTCAGGGTCACATGTGCATCTTCTTGAGATGGACACTTATGTGGAAAAGAAAGCTGTCATCCTGAAGAGTGAGGGAAGGGAAGCTAGTGTTTCTGAGCAACCATGTGCTGGGTACCTGCTGAATCCTTGACAGACTTCCTTGTGTTTAAAGTTCACAGCACACCTAGGAGGGGGCACTGTTAGTGTCTCCATTTCAGAAAGGGAAACCTGAAGCCAAGACGTGAAGGGACTCGTTCAACGCCAAGGAGCTAGTGAGCTGGGGCAAGCCTGGAGCTCTGGTCGTGTGCCACAAAGCTGGCTCTTCTAGTCACTATGCAGTGCTGCCCCGCAGCAAGTGTGCAGAAGAAGCTGGGGTATCTGACCGAGGACCAGGGATGCTGTGGGACCTGGGAGGCTGCAGGATGCAGGAGGGTGTGGTAGCCCTGGAACCCTGAGTGTCCCAACCAGTCAGTGTCTGCAAGCTTCCTCCTATTGTCCCCCTGCTATTTCATAGCTTTCCATTTTGTGTTCCTTCTCAGCTAAAAATAAGGTTTTGTTTGCACACAGGGCAGAGGCCCTGGGACCCTCCTGAGAAAATCCACAGAGGAAACAGGACATAGAGTGGACTGCAAGGGCAGAGACGTCATTCCGCATCTCAGAGAGGCTGGAAGCACGGAGCGGGAAACGGCACTTCCCCTGTGTTTTTATGTTTAGCTGGGGTTTAATTAATAACCGGCAAACAAGTCTATAATTAACTCGATTTCCCTTTTGGCCAGCCAAGGGAGTAATAAGAAAGCTCCTTTTTAAGTCCCCAGTGTTGCTGGAAGGATGGGCGGGAAGTCAGACTTCCAGCATGGCTTTCCCAATAATGAGGGCCCTGCAGAGCATTCCTGGTTCCCTCCCCCTGCAAATTGTATTATCTGTACCAGATGTTGCATTAAAAGAAGAATTACTATACTTCAGGGCTCAAATGATATGTGCCTGATTTATTGCCCTGCCTCAGTGTTAAATGCTACCTAGCAGGATGCTGAGAAATGATATCTTATCATTTTGTGCAGTGCTTAGGTGGATGAAAATGTGGAGGGCAGGAAGGGGTTAACTCTTTCCAGGCTGGGACCCATTTGGATGGTCATTTTGCTTGCCTTCTGACCATTTCAGATTTCCCCACACCTACCCCACCAAACACATACCCTTTGGGTTGTTTTTATTTTTCATCTCCAAAAATGACACACTCAAGACCCTGTCTTGGCTCCCAAAATACCGAGGCATCTTGGACATCAAAGATGAAGTCCCAGCTTTTAAGGGTAACATTCAAGACCTGCCTCTAACTGCCCTTTCCACCATCCCATTATTCCTCTTCCCACGTGCTTTGCCCCAGAGCCCTCAGTGGTCTGGCCTGTGCCTACAGCCTCATTTCTTGCCCCTCTGCCACACTGGCTTGCTTCCAGCTCCCGGAAAGTCCAGACTCCTTTGCGCCTCAGGAACTTGATACGTGCCTCTTCCTCTGCCTGGAGCTCTCTCCCTTCCAAGCCTTCGTTTGGTTAGCCCATCTGTCTTGTCTCAGCGTGCACGTCACTTTAGGAGTCCCGATATTTTTTAGCTATCCCTTTCTATTCACTCTCATGGTACCATGTACGTTTCCTTTCTAGCACTTTGCATAATGTGTACTCATTTATCTAGTTGTGTGCTTATTTGTCTGTTTCTTCTATTGCATTATGAGCTCCATCAGGCCTGGGACTGAACCTGTTTACCACTGTAATTCCAGAGCCAAATACAGAACCAGGCACAGATGCACAAGCTTATTTTATTGAATAAATGTCTCCATGAGTAGTCAAGCTGCCTGCCTGCCCTGTTCTCACCCTGCTCATCATCCTCCCTTTGGTTATTTCTGCTTCTGGAAGAATTTCTTCCTCACCTATTCCTGAGACTGTCTTGCCCTTCCCAAAAGCTCTGTCACTTACTGGCTTTGCGAGCTCGTGCAAGTTACTTGACCTCCCTGTGCCTTGGTCTCCCCATCTGTAAAATAGGGATCACAGTAGACTAGCCTCCCCTCTGGCTGTGCAGATTAAATGTATGCCTGGCTCATGGAAGGTACGTGTAAAATGTCTAAAGGGAAACCGCAAGTGTTTTCTTGGTGACTGTGCATTTCCCCTAACATGGCTTTAATTGAGGCCTTTGCTCTGGCTCTGTTTCCTCCAGCCACACCCTTTGGCTTTGACTCGGCCTTTCTTAGTGTTCATGGCTTCAGAGGCGCTGCAGGTCAACTAGAAGGGCAGCTAACCCAGACTCAAGGAGGCTGCTCAGAGGAATTTATACCTGAGCTGGTTCTTAGAAAATGGAGACTACTTTGCCGGATGTTGAACTGGAACAGAATGTTCCTGGCAGAGGGAACATGAAGAAGGCCCAGAGGAGCTGGAGAACAGGGTGTCTGGGGACTGTGGCTCACATGAGGGCCCAGTCTGTTTGGAGTAGAGGGTGCAGATGGGTGCAGAGGCGGGGGAGCCTGGGACTCAGAGGACTTCCCTGGTCATACTAAGGAGTTGGAGTGTGTCCTGTAGCTAGTGGGCAGCAGTCAGCGTCTTCAGGAGAAGAGAATGCCACTGTCATCTCCAGATGCTGTAAGAAGGCAGCCTGGGCCGATAGCAGGGCTCGTGGTTCTGCGAGACACGAAGGGGAGCAGTGAATGCTTCAGCTGAATCCACTCCCAGCTCAGCCTGCAGAGATGGTCTGGGCTCCAGGAGCGCTTTCCTGGGTACCACATGGACTCCTGGGAGTCACCAGCCTCTGAAAACCCAGGGTTTTAAAGATGTGCCAGCTCCCCAGCCATGGAGGGAGCTTCCTTCTCCTTATTTCAATTCCACTCTAATAGGTTCCAGGGGGAGCTGTGGATTCCTGAGCAAGCAAGCAGCTGGAGAGGAAAGAAGGTAGCTTTTGTTGAGGGCCTGCTCTGTAAGGAACCTCGCATGTTCCTGGGGTGAACATTTTCTCTTTCAGTCCTCCCAACAATCCTGAGCTACAGGTGTGGTGACCCCAGTGTTTATAGACCGGAAAACTGAGGCCTAGGGAGGCTTGAAAAATTTCCCACGCCAGTCCTGGCAGAGTTTCAGGCTGTTTACTCTCAAACTCTTGTCATCGCTACCTTACCTGGCTGTGGCTTTACCTAGCACCCAGCCTGGAGTGATCCTGTGGTACATGTGTTATTGCTCTACTAGACTGTGACCCTGTTCAGTGCCCAGCACTGGGCATTTCACATATTAGGTTCTCAATATGTGTTTTCTGATTGGTCCAGTATCCTCTGAACCTACAATTAATTCATCAGTCACTAGAGGGCATTATGGGTATGCAAAGTGGAGTGAAATTAAGAGTTACAGGTGACTTAATTACCCAGCTACCCTCTCTTCTATCCTTCCTTCCTTCCTTCCTTCCTTCCTTCCTTCCTTCCTTCCTTCCTTCCTTCCACCCATCGATCATTCACTTGTTCGCAAAACAATGATGAAATGCTTCACATATACTATGTGCGAGGCTAGGGACACTGGGGTTAAAACCTTCACATTTCTCATTGCTTTTGGCAAGTATGGAGGAAAGGCCACCATGGGTTTAAATCATAAGAACACATAGATACCCCTTCACTCAGTCTAGGAGTCAAGGAAGACCTCTCTGAAGAGGTGATAATCTGCGCTAGGTTTAAAACTGAGTTGAAATTTGCTAAGTGTAGAAGGGGAGAGAGAAAGGTAGTCTAGGTGAGGAGCCCAGAGGAGTGACAAAGTCCAGAGACTACAAGCAGATTGGGATGGATAGATGTAACGGAAGCCTGCAGGTGGGGCTGGAGATGTGGGCAGGGCCTTGAATGGCAGGATGAGGACTGTGGACTAGCCCTGAGGTCTTCAGCAGAGCATGAAAGGTTTTAAGGCAGTTGAAGGTGAGAGAGAGAAGGGATTCTTTTTAGGGTCTCTTTTGTCTTTTAGAAAGATCACTTTGGTCACAAAGTAGAAAATAAAAAACTGAGGATAAGAACAGCTTGAAGATGGTATTAATTCAGGCAAGAGGTGATGGTGGCCTGAATGAAGGCAGCAGATATGAGGATGGAGAGAATTGGATGGAATTTCAGATTTAAACAAATTTTAAGGAAATAGAATTGGTAGGTCTTGTTGACTAGTTAGAGATGAAGGAGCCGACGTGGATTCCCAGGTTTCTGTTCTGAATGACTAAATGGATGGAGGTGACATTTACAGGGGTGGAGAGCGTGGAAGGGAGGAGCAGAGTTTGGAGGAAGACAACAAGTTCCGTTTTAAACATGCTGTGTGTGATCTGCCTCTGGCACAGCCAGCTGAAGATGTCTAGCCAGCAGCTCCATGCGGAATTTTGGTGCTTAGAGAAGGTGCTGGGATGGGTTGGACAGACAGATTTTTGGAGGCACAAGCATATGGATGATCTTTAAAGACACAGATTTGAATGAGTTCAAGTAGGATTAGTGTTTGAAGGAAGAAGAACTGAGAGTTGGAGTGGCCTCCGTGATTAAGGATCAAGATCTGAAAGGGTGGGGAAGATCTCTATGAAAATTACATCATTGAAACCCCGGGGAAGACCTTTAAGAAGGCTTGGTCAACAATGGCAAAAGCTGCAGAGGTCAGGAAAAAGAAGGACCAAGATGTATTTACTGGTTTTAGCGAGTAATATGGAGAAAAGCAATTTCTATGAAATGGTGGGTGTAGCAAAGCAAGATATAATGGCTTGAGGAGTAGTTAAGAGGTGAACAAGTGAAGGTGAGAATCTTGGGTGTAAAGGAAAGGAGAGAAGTTAGGAAGTGCCTCTCTAGGAATATGACATCAAGTTGGGGGTGGTTAAACTTAAGAACAGAGAATCTTGACCACATTTATGAAAACACAATGAGTAAAGAGGAAAAGGCTGAGGATACAAGATGGAGAGCAGATACAGATAAATTTATGGGTGGCAGGTAGATTGCAGTGGATGGAGGAGACATTTGCCTCATGGAGGCATTTTCATCCCAAGAAAATGAAAAAAGAGACTGTAAACGAAAACAAGATAATACCCTTAGCTACACCTGTCTGAGGCTGAAAGTTAGTCTCAGAATTCTGTTGCAAGTCCTTGTAGTTGTTTTGTCTACTCGTCTGTCCATTCATCTAGTTTCCAGTCACTCACATTCTGGAATCTACTCATTCATAGGTCTGACTGTGACCCAACCAACTTGGCAGAGCCAGTTCCCATCCCTAAGTAGAAGGTCTGTTATTCTGAGATTATTACTTTTCTTTTTATAAAGTTCCCAGATAAAGATCCTTTCCAGGTATTGTTAGGGATTGAATAAATGAATGAATAGATGAACACATGAATGAATGCTCACTCCAGATCTTTCATCCAACCATTTGACCCATATTTATTAAGCAACTGCTATGTGCAAGGCTACCGTAATGAACTACATGGAACTCATAGAGCTTACTGCCTGGTTAGAGATACAGATCTGATAAGAGGTCATCACACTACAAAATGTTAAATGCATTTTGGGGGAAGGGGCATAATCTATACACAGGGGGCTGGAGATGCTTCCTGGAGTGGGTGACTAATGGGAAACCCAAACTCTTCAGGTTAATCCATGCTGACTATTATAGTCTATTGTTTTATGAATGGTAAATCAGAATATTTCTTTCAGTATCTGCTAAACTTATGAATGTATGAATGAACAAATGAATGAATGAATGAATGAATGTTTTTTTCCCTAGCTTATTAACAATATTTATAGTCATCTATCTTTGAACTCTTGCTTCCCAGAAAGCATTAACCTCCAGTCACCAGCAGCCTGGTGTCAGAAGATTTTGTAAATAGGGAAATGTTCTAATTTGAGCCTGTTCTTTTCTAATAACAGTGCTTTTCTGGGAAGAACTGTATGTGTCTTCTCATCTGACTATAATAAGTATTTAAGGCAAGGCACTTGAACTTTGGATGGATGAGACCTATTTCCAGTTGAAGAAGCCAGCTTCTCCTTCATTCTGAAGGTCATTTAATTGACCTGAAAGCTTGTGTAAGCCCTATGAAAATGATTGTCAGTGGAGGATGGCTTTGCTTATAAATTATGGAAATAACTGGGGAAATCAACAATTTTAGCCTCTCTGCCCCAGCCTTTTGGCCAGGCCACCCAGAAACCAATCCCCAGCAGAGAACACTACTCTACTTTTGTAAATCTCCAGAGGGAAAAGAATCTACAACTTTAACACAGCTCCATTATGGTGGCTAGAAACGATAAAATCAGGAAATGCGCTGGAATAGAAACAAGATTGATAGATGTCTGAGGATTTACAAGTGAAGCTTGGCTAATAAAAATAATACTGGCCACTGTTGATGGCATCTACTATGTGTTGGCCTGGTGAGGGGACAGGCCACCTGTGTCCCTGTCTAAGAAAGTGAAGGAAAGACAGAGGGCTATGCTGAATGGGGGATAGAGATGGACTCAGCCATGGTTACGTCCCCTTGACCACCAGGGTCCTGGAGCTGCAGGGGCCATTTTGAAATGCTCTGGTATGACCCAGTCATTCACCATGGGCTGAAAGGGGAAATTCTTTTTACTTAGCACAGAGAAAAGGCTCTAAACAACGAAGAGTTATCAACCAAGGTCTCCTAAAGATTTACTGGGTGCTGTTTGTCAGGGGTAATACAAGAGAATTAGGAAGCTAGAGAGAAAAAATATTGACTATTGCACAGAAGAATCTTGAATAATACTATCTTTTTCACTCCCCTGCCTCAGCCTTTGAGAAGGATTTTTTTTTATTGAAGTACAGTCAGTTTACAGTGTTGTGTCAGTTTCTGGTGTACAGCACAGTGTTTCAGTTGTACATATACATAAATATATTCTTTTTCATAGAGAATAATACTGCCTTAAAAAAATTAACCACCAAGTTGTATGGTTTAAAATCAGGGGACTGTTGAGATTCAGAGAAGGTGGGGGTTGCTGGTGGGTAAAATGCTCATGAGAGGCTTTTGGAAGGAGAAGCAGCTTGTGCTGAGTTTTGAAAATGGAATGAATGTTACTGTATAACACAGGGAACTATATGCAATTTCTTGTAATGAACTGTAATGGAAAAAAATCTGAAAATACACACATATATATGTACATATGTATAACTGAATCGCTTTGCTCTACACCTGAAACTAACACAGTAAATCAATTACAATTCAGTAAAAAATAAGAATGAAAAAAAATGGGTTGGATGTGTTGAAAGGCCCTTGCCTATTTCTCTAGCTCGATCTGGCGCTGCTTCCTCTTCTGTCTCTCCCTGCACACCGTATAGCCTGCATCATAGACTGTTTCCCCAACAGCCAAGCTGTTTCCCGGCTCCATGCCCTGGACATTGCTGTCTTGTTGCCGGGATGCCCCCCATTCCTCTGCCTGGAGAACCTCAAGATTCAGTTTAAACACCCCCTCTTCTGCTGAGTCCTCCATGAGCCCTTCCGGCTGACTTATTCACCACTTTCTCCTGTTGGAATTGCTATTGGATTATAGAATTTTTATTAGATTACAATCATGATAATTGCTAATAAGTAATATTGTACAATAATAACTATGATTTTATGATCATGACAATCATAGTAATTTATAAAATGCTTCTTGCTAAGGTCTTTACATGCATTACCTCATCTAATGCTCACAAGACTGCAGTGAAGTAGGTTCTACTGCCAGGATGCCCATTTTTATGGATTTGAAAAAGGAAACTTAGAGATTCTGCAACTTGCCAGGCCTCTCCATCAGTAGTAGACTCAGGATACAAACCCATGTTAGCCTGACAGTCTAAAGTCTTAAACATTACCCAACGCTGCCTCCTATAGAATCATAGTGGCATTTACTTGTCTGAAGTTGGCTCCAGGGAGGCAAAGATGGATGAGATGGAGTGCCTGGAATGCCCCAAGGGTTCATAGACTGGTGCGGGAAGAAAGAGGTACTCAAGCAAGTTTTTCCAGGAATGCGTTTCCCCCATTCTAGCTGGTTGTGTGTTTGGCACAGCAAAAGCCCGGGGCTGAATGAATGGAAGCCCTCTGCTGTTTGACGTTCATTCAAGACTCTGCTACCATATGACCCAGCAATTCTACTCCTGGGTGTATAGCCGCCCCCAAAAAGAAACACTAACTTGAAAAGATACATGCACCCCAATGTTCCTAGCAGCATTTTATATATATATATATTTTTATATAAATATATATATATATATTTTAATTGAAATATAGTCAGTTTACAGTATTGTGTCAAATGTTTCAGTTATACATATACATAAAAATTTGTTTTCATATTCTTTTCCATTATAGGTTACTTAGGTTACTACAAGATATTGAATACAGTTCTCAGTGCTATACAGAAGAAACTTGTTGTTGATCTTTTTTATGTGTAGTAGTTAGTATCTGCAAATCTCAGACTCCTAGTTTATCCTTTCCCACCTCTTTTTCCCTCTGGTAACCATAAGTTTGTTTTCTATGTCTGTGAGTCTGTTTCTGTTTTGTAAATAAGTTCATTTGTGTCATTTTTTTTGATTCCACATATAACTGATATGGGCTCGCAATATATCTAAACAGTAGAACCCCCTGTCTGCTGACTCAGATACATTCTGAGTCCCTTATGAACTGAGTGACAGGCACTCTGCCTTCCTCAGCCCCTGCCCTGCCTGTGTTTGAGGCTCTGTGTGTTGGTTGAGCTTGACTGCCTGGTCCCCTCCCTGCTGATGCTGACTTCTCTCCCAGGACAATTCTGCTGGATTCCTCCGACCGTTCCACTTACCATTTCCAGACATGTCTCAGTCCCAAGGGTAAATATTGCTTAAGCTCTAGCTGGGAACTCTGTGTACGCAAATGAGGAGTTTACTGTATATATAATTGTAGTTATTAAATTCTTTTTTTCCTCTTAGTGTTGTATTGCAGTAATTTCCTCATGTCATTAAAAATTCTGTAGACTTAATATTCTATCATTTGAATGGATATCATTACTGATTCACTTGTGTTTGGAAAATTGCCCTCCCCCTACTTTTCTGCTTAAGTTGTAAAAAAGTCTGAGATGATTATTTTTGTTCATAAATCTTTACTTGTGTTCTTATTTTAAGGAAATGATTGAGCACTCAGCAAAGGGTATGAATTTTTTTAGAGACAATTGATATATAATGTCAAATCACTTTTCAGAAAGATTCTACCAAGTTACCCACCTCCAGTCAATTTGATAGGCAGAAATGAGAATAATAATGATTATTAATAATAATAATGATGATAATTATAGTATTATTCTAATTTGCGTTTCTCTGATTCTTGGTGATGTCAATTAAAAGATTTTTTTTAGTCTTTCATGTTTCTACTGTAATTTTTCTCCTTCTTTAGACATTATCAATTATCTACTATGTGCCAAGAAATCAACTTGACACCAGCAAGTGAGGAATTTGATATATAACACCAAGAGTGGACCGTGTGGCTTGAGGAGTTTCGTGGGAACATGAGGTAAGGAAAGTGCCTGACCTGGGGCCAGTTTGGACATCTTCTTGGTCACCCTGGCTCCTCAGTACCCTGGAGAGGGTCTCTGTGGCTTTGTGGAAAGACAAGGACTTTGGCATCAGACATGCCTGTCTTCAAAAGTTGGCTCTGTCACTTGTCAGTTGTGTGCCCTTAGACAAGGTATTTTAATCTCTTTAGCCTTAAATTCCTCAGATGTAAAATGGTAAAAATGTAATATTCCTCTAAGTCTGTTGTCTGGATGAAAAGAGAGAGTAAAAAGAGAACAAACATAAGCATCTTACATGTGGTACCCACAATAACCGTTCAGGGACCATCAAAGCCTGCTCGGCCTCACACATTCTGGGGTTTTCTCTCCCGCCCTCCCTGTGGTATTGCTCCTGCCCGACTTCATTCCTCTCACAACATTTCTGTCCCTTAACTGGTCTCCCTGTTCAATGTTTCGTCCCTGCCATTTATTTGCTACACCACCTCTGATTAGCTTTCTAAAATTAAATCTAATCATGTTCCCACCTTAAAATCCTTCAAGAGCTCCTTAATATGATTGAGACCTGGCCCCTTCTAGCCTGCCTCGTCTCTTACCTCTCCATCTCATCACACCCTGTAGTCTGGCCACACAGGGCTGCCTACAGTCCCTGCTTTTCAGAGCCTGGCACTTGTGAACACGTTGTTTCCTACTTGGACCCTTTTCTTCCTCTCCCATCTATATAGTTATCTCCTGTTCATCCCAGAGACTTTGGCTGAAGTGAGACTGCTTCCCTGACCCTTCAAGCCGGTCAGGTGCCCCCTCCTGGGGCCTCGCCATCACAGCACAGAGACAGCCCCCTCCCCCACCTTCCTTGTGGGCAGGGATGGCATCTTCACGTCTACATCCCTACTGCAGAGCCTAGGGCTGGATTTCCCAACATCGGTACCATTGACCATGACTGGCTGCATAAACTGTCTGGCCTCAAGATGAAAACACAGAGTCCCTTTGTTCAGAAGTTACCAAGAATTTCAACATGGCAACAGCAGAACGTAAAAACAAGTGGGGGCCTTTCTGAGAGCTGAGCCCTATTGACTGTGCAGGTTACTTGCCCAAGAAGCACACCTCCCATTGACATTTGGGATCAGATGATTCTTTGCTGTGGGACAGTCCTGTGTGCTGTGAATGCCTGGCAGCATCTTTGGTGTCTCCCTACTAGATGCCAGTCGCATACCTCCCCACTTGGGGAGAGTTGGGGACAAAAATGTCTCTGAATATTGCCAAATGTCTCCTGGGGGACAGAATCACCTCTGGTTAGGAAGCCATGACCTAGAAGACTGAAGGCATGCAAGGCAGACTCCTGGGTGTACCTGTGCTCTGCTAAAGGTCAGGGGAAAAGTACTGTTGGGAACCCAGCCAGCCTGAGGAAGGCTTATTGGAGATGTGATATCTCGGGGGACGTCTCAAAGGATAAGTAGGATTTGGATAAAACCCACTACCTGGTCAAGTAAGCTGACTTGGCAAGAGCTCTGAGGGGTTTGGGGGAGGGGGAGCATCCAACAAGACAAGGAAGCTTTGGAAGCTTCTAAACGAGTCACAGATCTGGTGGCTTCATGTGAGTGGGCTGTGAGATTTAGAATGAGAAAGCGACTTTGAAGTTCTTCCCTTGGAGTCTTTTTTGAGGGGGTAGAGGCAAGAGTGACAGAAGCCTTGAGGATCACAGAGAACTCTGGGCCGTAAGATCTTGGGCAGGCTTCTCTAAAAACAGGGGCCAGCCAACTGCCACCCTCAGGCCAAGCCTAATGGCTTGCACGTGTCCCTGCCTTGGCCTCTCAGTGGCGCTGGATGTGCTGCCTGTGTCCTCATCTCTCTCAGATCCTCCCACCCCCATAAGCTCCTGGAAATTCTGCAAACAGATCACCTAGTTTGTCTTGCCAGGGAGAGAGTTGGGGGGGTGGAGTGCTATGGGTTTTGGGGGTAGAGGATCTAGGTGGTGAAGACAGCTTGAATTTCTTGGGCCGAGTACTAGGAAATAGTACATCAGGTCAGATGTTCGGGATACAGCGAGTTTAGACCTGGTTGGATGAAAGGACTCTCATCCTCCACTGGTCAGGACAACCTAGTTGAACTTTGATACTGGTCAGTATCCTCAGGTACCCATAAAAACTGCTGCTTAGAGAGGGTGGTTTCCTGGGAGGAAGGAAAGTGTAGGTCTGATAGGAGTCTAGGGATTGCAGATGATGGAATCCTTCGCTGAGTCAGGTCTTCTCTGAAGCCCACATTCTCACCTGTAAGCACACTGGCATCTGACACCCTGTCCTCTATGTTTTAGCCATGTGACTTGGGAAAGTTACTTAACTCCCCTGTGCAACAGTTTTCTAGTCTTTAAAATGAGGCTGATACTGACTTCACAGGTTAAACTGATCATAAGGATAAACAGAGATCCTGTGTGTGTGTGCAGGGACGAGCCTCTCCCCATGGCGCTGAAACAGAATGCCAACTGACATCCATTAGAAGCTTCTTGTGGTTGCCTGTTTGATCCAGGACCCTTTAAGTGAATCCAGCCAGGGTCTCAGAGTCAGTCTGCGATCAACAAGGGTTCTCAATTATAAGCAATTGAAAATGAACCCTGACACCCTCAAATAGGGTGGTGGAGGCTCCAGCATCAGTAGGCACTAGAGGAACCAGCCTTGGAAGACACACAGGAATCAAGGAACCTTCTGATTGCCAGGGAGACAAATGGCAAAATGCAAACATTCACCTTTTGGAAGACAGCCAGTTTGCACCATCCATCAGTACTCTCACCGCTGATGCTGGACAGCACGGCGACTGCGTATGAGCCCTAATCCTCGTTCATCTGGGCAGCTTTGCTGGGTGCTGGGAGAAGGAGAGAGCGAAGATTTCCACCCACCCACTGTGGCTTTCACTGTGAGTGTGGGCTGCTTCTTCCCGGGGGGTTTCCCACCACGTAAGAAGAACCATTGCTGGGTGGCCAATTAAGAATGAACAGATGTCCCCCTATGTCCTACCTCTTTGGCTGCCCAACCTCCACTGAAACCTTTCTTTCTAAACATATTCTAACACACACACACACACACACACACACACACACACACACACACAGTCTCCTTCTTACTACTGAAATTGTATTTAGCTTCTCCTCAAAGGAACAAGAACAAAAGCTTTACTGGTTATTGCATCCAGACTGTGTCTCCAGTTCTTTCTGTAATCTATAGATTAAATTGTGAAGTTCACTGGTACTATGTCCCACATGTATAATGGTGGGGAAGATGCAAAGGCAAAGAAGGGAAAACTTCAGAAAAATACATGAATATCTGACATTGCAAAGAAGGAAATCCAGAGAGAGGTTCTGGTCCTTGTTTCTGCATCACTGGTGTTTGTGGCTTTTCTTTACAATTTCATCCCTGTGGTTTTTGCTTCAGCTGGTCCCTCCCTGGTCCCCCTGGTGAGTGGCTCAGGTATTTAGTTTTGAGGCCTATGAGCCCTTGGTTTCAGGCTGCAGAGTTTCCCACCAACTGTTACTACTAGATACGGCAGAATCAGGAGGACCTCAAGCTCTGTTCTTACTACTCCCCTATTCCTGTTACTTCAGTCCTGTTTTTCCTTGACCATCAGGGTCAAACACCCTGGCCAGTGTGGTGAGTGCCCTTCTTTTCAGTCTGTATTCTCAGTTGCACAAGGAATCCGAACGACCAGATGGTCATGGTGAATTCCAGTTCAGGTGACCATTGTTATATCGCCTTGTAGAGTGTTCCTCCCTGAGGAATGACGTCCTCTGCCGATCCAGTGAGCCAGCGAGGCCCCGAGTTGTGGGAACGGGAAGCACGTTTGTGAGTGGGCGTGAGGAGGGCGATCTTCAGTCCCTGGGTTCTGGACACTTCGTCTGGCAGCAACATCACTGTAAGTTGTTGCCTTATTCAGAGTATTTCTCACTTTCGGCAGGATGGTACCCCACCTGGTGACATGTTACCCTGCTGGCATGGTGACTGATTCTTCACCTGACCAGGACACCGTTCGGTGAGTACAGCAACTCCTGGGAAATGGCACATCCTTAAAACAAATCAATCCCATTGGCATAAAACCATTGCTCTCCTCTCCTGCTTCCTCTCTACCTGCCTCCATCCCTCCCTTCCTTGGCAAAGCAGGTGAAGAAAGGTACTGCTTGAAATTTTGCTTTCTGGGGAGATCTCCCTTCTCTCTGGTTCCTGGGTGGAACTACAAAAACTACAGTGCTCCTGTGTCGGTGCACTAATCAGAGGTCTTCCTATGAAGCTATAGGGATGGGCTGATGGAGGAGATGGGTCATGGCAGAAGTGTGCATCCCGGGGGTGCAAGCATCCTACTCCTGCCATTTACTGATGCCTTAAGAGCCTGTTGAGCCTGGTCCCATGGGCACCATTTTCATCTGAGGATGGACTGCTGCTGGCCGTGCACTTAATGGCTGGTGGATTATACAGCACCCTGTCCATAATGCTCAGCTAGGTGTGAGTGCTGACTTCATGTCCCATTTTCAGTCATTCAGTCTCCAGCAGGGCCCAGTAACAATCCAAACCATGATTTTTAAGAGGCTGAATAGTGCCTAGATTTGTTGTTGTTTTTTTTCACCACAAGTCTCGTACTGGAGCTTGCTATCAGTGTTGTACAGCATTCCAATCTGACAGGGACACCTTTCAGTGCTGTTGGATCTGCCGGGTCATCACAGGTAAGTTGCGGAACGGACTGCATTACAAGCTGGCCCAGGCAGAGAGCCTTCTCCTACCGTGTATTCCGCTCAAAGCTGGTGGCTTACTCCCGAGACGGCTTACAGCGGCAATGCAGATGGAGCGTACGTGGCCTCCAAACTTCAGAGGCTCACCAATTATCGTTTGTTTCTAAGTGGTAGCAAGTGCAAGGCACAACAACTGAACACGGACTTTTGGGAGACTGTCACGACGTGCCTTCAGCCACTGGCCCTCAGGGAGTTCACAGAAGTGAAGTCTCCCAGTGTCGGGGGGTTTACCTCTCATCCCCTGGCTTGCATGTATTTTACCAAAAGCGTCTTCAGTCCTTGCTATTTCCTGTGTTCTGGTCTGAATAAAGTGATGCTGTTAATGTAGTGGACTAACATTTTGCCACCCGGATGGAGAGATGGTGAAGGTCTTTGTGGCTTGAGTTGTGGCACAGACTAGGAGTTGTGATAGTTTCTGGAGATCGACCAGATAGACGGCTGTTTCTGCCAGGTGAAAGCAAACTTCTTGCTTTTTCTGATATTTGGTGCAGAAAAAAAATCGGTTGCTGCATGCCAAGTATCAGATGTAAATGCTTTACTCCAGTAAACAGCACATCTAGAGCAGTAGTTTTGTTTTGATTTTTGTTTGTTTTTGTTTGTTTGTTTGTTTGTTTTGTGGTACCACCTAATTCTTTTCATTCATAACCAACATTACCCTTCAGCTGTCGATCACAGATGATGCCACAAGTCTCTGGAATTTTCCCAATGAATTTCCTGGTCCCAATAAATGACCTCCTTCTTACCCTTTAGAGTTCAAAGCCCATTCAGAGATAAATACAGTAATTGTGTATTAAAACATCGCAATTATTGTTGATAAAGCTGATCGGGGACTGTGGCTTTCCATCTGAGGCCAAGTGGGTTTGCTTATTTTTCACCTCTGAATTTTGATGTCCTGCCCATCATCGGCTCGGTGGAGCCACCACGGGCCTCATCCTAGGGCTGAAACTTGCCACAGTAAACTTAAGGTGTGGAGCAGCAAAAACTCTATGTTCCTAGGCAGACTGGTTTAAAAGAAGAGGATGCAGCCTTGTTGAGTATGTTTATTTCCTTTCTCTAGACTTAACAATTCAGCGTGTCATAGAAAGTGGTGACGTTTTTCTCCTCCTGGGGAGAAAAAGCGGTAAGGAATGGAGGAAGAGGCCAGGGGCACAGCAGTGCCTCCACGCGAAGACCCGAGTCTGGGGAGAGGGAGGTTGTGCCCACATCCCTTCCCACCGCTGTGACTCAGCACTGCTGGGTCCCGCTGTGCCTACTGCGATTAAGCCTGACTATCCCTTGCGCTGGGCATCGCCTGCCCACAAGCCTCGAGGGTGGGCCTGCGTGCTCTGGCTTCCAGGGCATGTACTGACGGAGCGTCTCCCGTCTTCAGTTGTGGGCGTGAAAAGCAGGGCACTGTGTCCACCGGTAGTGTGTACCATGGGAGATTCCTCCCAGATAGGAATGGGGATCAGGTACTGAACAGCCAAAACACTAAATAATTGTCGCACTCTCGGCAGATGTGTCTACATCTCCACACTCCAGTAGGGGAGGGGGGCTTCTCTGTGTTACAACCAAAGCAGCTTCTGCTTTGCAGAGTCTGCCCCACTGTCCTTATCATCCCTTCTCCTCTCGCTCCTGGCCTGCTGATCACCGGCCCTGCTGCCTGGCTCTGGGCTCCAGCCTAGGTTCCAGAACTCTCCTCCAGGGCAGACACTGTGACATTCGTCTCCCTGTCATCACAGAAGAACGAGGATTCTCCTCACCCCCCTGCCTCAGCCTGGGGCTGCATGGATCTCATCAGGGCCTCGGTTTAGTTCAGAACATCCCGCACTGACTGCGTGTTTGCTCTGCGTTCACGTGATTGGCAGTGCTGGAGACACGGGCTGGATCAAAAGCAGTCTCAGTACTTACCTGTCCTGCCCGCTCCCTGCCCCAGAAGGGAGATGACTCCGTTGTTCCTCTCTATGGGTGTCTTGATGTTCTGACAGCAGCTCAGACTCGGGGGAAAGGAAGACGTCATGGAAGGGGAAGTTTCATGATTTTGGGTAGGGGGCTTGTGTTCATTTCCTAGAGTCTCTCTAACAAAGTACCATAAGCCGGGGGCTTAAAGCAACAGAAATTTATTCTTTCATAGTTCTGGAAACTGAAAGTCCAAAATCTAGCTTTTGGCTGGGCTGGTTCCTCTAGCAGTGCTGAGGGTGACGCTGTTCCGTGCCTCTCTCCGAGCTTCCTGTTGCTCCCAGCAATCCTTGACTCCTTGACTTGTAGCTACATCACGCCGATCTCCACCTCCTTCTTCATGTGACATTATCCCCATATCTGTCTCTTCTCCGCTTCTTAGAAGGATGCCAGTCATATTAGATCAGGACCCACTCCAGTCCAGTAGGACCTCACCTGAACTTGGTCACATCTGCTAAGACCCTATTTCCAAATAAGGTCATCATCACCGATACAAGGGGTTGGGACCTTTTTGTGGGACACAATTCAACTCACAACAGTGCTAAATTCTTAAGAGATTTCTTCGAACTACATTTCCTTAAACCTAATGCAATCTTTTTTTTTTTTTTTGGTCTTTG
Source organism: Camelus dromedarius (assembly GCF_036321535.1). NCBI lineage: Eukaryota > Metazoa > Chordata > Mammalia > Artiodactyla > Camelidae > Camelus > Camelus dromedarius. The sequence goes on along the minus strand of NC_087449.1, from coordinate 31,032,300 downwards.
AAATGAAGAGTATGTTTAGGAAGCAGCTCCTCTTCTAAAGTTTTCTATCCTAATTATTATCATTCTGCACAGTTTTTAAAATTCAAGATTCTACAGGCTGCATGTCTTTTAGAAAAATATTCTCCAGTTACAGGTGTGACTTTCTTCAACCAAATCAAACAAACTGTGAATTCTCACCCAGGAAGAACTAAAAAATTTCTGAATTGAAATACTAGAGGTCTGGGTAGGGTTGGAATGAAAAGGCTTATTTTTCTGTAGTGGACAAAAAAACCCCAAATAAATAAAATGTCCTTCACTTCTTGCATATGGCCAAGCCTCCATGTAAGGAAAGAAGAATCCTACAAATATTAATTTCAGGTCAACTTTGATGTCTTCAAGGATCATATGAAATAGTATTACTAACCTTTTAAATTCACACAATTAATGGCAGTTTACTAAATGCTTCCATGTAGTAACTCAGTTGTGCCTCAAAATATTGTGAGATTGTGTTTTATATATAAAGAGATTGAGGGAAACAAGAGAGATGAATTGACTTGTCCAAGATCAGGTGGCTGGTCAGCAGTGGGCTTGAGACCATGCCTCTTTGGCCAAAATTTCCAAATAATTCTGCAGGGCGTGCCAGTGGAGGGTGTGGGTCTTTCTGTATTTTACTTTCTAATCCTTCACTGAACTTGAAGATGACAGAGCAATTACTAAATAAATCTCTCTGAGTCAGGACTTTGCTAAGTGCTGGGGACACATAGTTACTGCCCCCAAGTAATTCACAGGCATAGAAACCAACAATTTCATTGGAACTGATATTCCCACAAATCTAAGTGTTGTGATAGATGGTACCCTGGTGCTGAGGACCCTGTGCAGGGGCGGATCGACCTGCTTGGGGGAAGGGGACGTGTCTGCACAGGCTTCACAAGTTAGGGGACACACGCTGAGCCTTGGAGGACCAGGAGAGCAACCCAGTCAGGATGGGAAGTGGGGATCATTAATGTCTGCATGCAGGGAAGTGCGAGGTTGGGTCTGCACAGGTAAGCAGGCTTCCATCGTGAGGGTCTCTAATGAAAATCTAAGTGTCTTAGACTTCATTTAGAGGACACTAGAAGGCAATGGTTGGGAAATGGGGGAGAAGATGAGGTTGTTTTAAACCAAAGGCCCTCAGTTGGAGACAATTTGCCCTCATCTCTCGTGCTCCCCATCCTTGATATTTGACAGTATCTGGGGACATTTCTGGTCCCAGTGGTGGGGGGAAGTTGCTACTGGCATCTCATGGGTAGAGGCCAATTATGTTACTAAATATTCTACAGTGTACAGGACACTCTCCCACAACACAGAGTTTTCTAGCTAAAAATATCAATAGTACCAAGGTTGAGAAACCCTGTTTTAAACAAGGGAATATTTCTGATTTTTCCCCCTGTTTTAGAAAGAGAAATTGGAAATTGCTAGAAGAGCTAGAGAATTTCTACATGACCCAGCTACCTTGTTTCGTTTTTTTCCCCCTGTGATATTTATTTATTTATTTATTTATTTATTTATTTATTTATTTATTTATTTATTTTACAGTCAGTTACAATGTGTCAATTTTGGATGTACAGCACAATGTCCCAGTCATGCATATGCATACATGTATTCATTTCTGTATTCTTTTTCATTAAAGGCTATCTTATTTTGAATGTGCTTCCTTCTATCATAGACTGAATATATGGTATGTGCACATTCTGTTTTATTTGTATTCTCCCTATTCCACGATCCTCTTCTAGAGGGTATTCTGCGAGTTCTGTGTTCATGTGAATAGCGTCCCCTAGACTTGTGCAGTGCACAGACTGCACCCTAATAGAATAGAGTTTAAAATTATTCACTCCAGTAGTGTTTCTCCTGAGTGCCCAGCACAAGCCTGGCAAAGGGGTGCAGAATTTGATGAATGAATGAATGAATGAACCAATGATTGTGCAGTCCAAAGAAGGGGAAACTAATTGCATACCAGGTGATGCCAAAAGAGAAACTTGTCATTAAAATCCCAGCAAGGTATCATAGTGAATTTCCGGAGTGCATTCGAGTGGAAACAAACAGCTCTCTGCCAGGACCCTCTTGGCCGACACTTCAGAGTCCCGGCTGGCGAGGGTCCCTTGGAGTGGAAGCTGGGTCTAGGCCTTGGAAAATTACTAGGTTTTCTGGTCTCCTGGGTCCTCTGCAGCCTTATCAGTATAGCTTTGTCAGGGTTTCCATCGTAAACCCTGGGTGTGGGGCTAAGTGGCCTGTAAAACCTGACTCCAGGCTGAAACTGGCAGGAACCAAGCCTGCTAAGATGCAATTATTCTGACTCCCGGAGTCTTCGGTTGGTTTCTTTGCTTAATTGCGAGAATACAACCAAAAAGGAGGCCTTGGGCTCCTGTTTCCAAGGACAGGCACAGAGAAGCTTCTGTTGCAGAGAAGGGAAACGGGCCCATCTCCAGCACAGAGCTCTGGGAGGCAGGGCTTTGGGAAGGCTTCCCACCAGAAGTTGAGAAATCCTGCTGGGCACGTGCCAAAGGCAGCTGTGTGACCCAGGCCAGCACCTTGCTCGCCCGGGCCTTCATGTCCCCATGGTTAAATTGCTTGGTCCTTATGGCCGGCCTTTGTCCCTGAGTAGGGGTGACCTGAGATGGTTGCCGCAAAATAAAATGCTTGTTTAAAGCCATGCTTCACACGTAAGCCCTCTTCACTCAGTGGTGACATTCATTTATTATTTCAGTCATGGCCTATTATGACTTCTTTGTTTGGGGTGAGTAGTCTGGAAGTATAACTGAATCAGACCCTGCTCCAAATACAGGCCCTGTCCCTCGCCCACAGATACACAGCAGAAAGATCCCTGACCTCATGGGGATCTTAGTTTCTTCACTTTTTAAAGTTGGGGAAATAACACCTGATTTATGGCATAGGAATGAAATTTGAATGATATAATTTATAAAAAGACTGTAACACTGGCCAAAAAAAAAAAATTCTTTAAATCGAAGCTTTATATTACTAGTACTTGTGTTACACAATAAAAACACAATGTCACAAATGCTGTCCTTGGGGTATATACAATGCTGTAAAAAGTCAGAAGTGTGAGTGCCTGTGTCTGAGGGTGGATGGAGGTGGGAGAGGAAGTCAGAGAAGTCTTCATGGAGGAGGTGACGTGTCCTGAGAACTGAAAAATAGATCATGAATTATCTAGGCGGAGAAGAGAGGAGAAAACATTCCCCTTAGCAGGAACAGCATGTGTGCAAGTATTGAATGTGCACGGCTGATTGGAGCATGAGGACGCATCCTTGTACCCTGATCACAGGGCAGAGCGCTGAGGGAGGGATGGGATGTCTACACCAGTCCTTTCTTCCTTCTTCCCACCCCTGTTTCATTTTCTCCTTTCCATTTTAGGACATTTTTGTACATACAGATTCTTTGGTGCACAGATAAGCTTCTCGAGGGAGGGAACTGGCCCTCAATCATACGGTGAATTAGTCAGTGCCCTGGCTCTGGGCTCACTGCTCTCCCGTGGAGGATGTGGGCTCCTCTTCCTCCATCAGAGCTGACTTCCCCACCTCTGAATCTGCTCATTTCTCCACCACCACCCTCTACCCCACTGCTCGCCCTGCCGGAGGGCTCACTCCCATAAAGTTCTCTTAAAAATCTTTTATGACTCCTTCTTCCAGGCTCCCAGTCTACCCTGAGCCATATGTGGGCTTGTTAATTCCTTAAAGGGTCCATGTATGGCACATCTCAGAGATGCAGGCTCGGATCTGCAGGGAAGCAGCTGCTTTCACTCTGGGGAAATGCCAGTAGGTGTCCACTTTCCCGAGTGAGGGACAAGGGTCAAGCAGAGAGCGGGGAGCAGGCAGGCAAACGCATTTTGAACACCTGCTGTTGTTGAAGATCATGCTGGCTACTTTCATAACAGAAACTGAGATTCACAGCCTGACCGTTTTAACTAAATACCGTGGATGACTTGCTCAAATTGTCCTAGCCTCAATTTTCTCATGTGTAAATTGGGATAGTAGTGCTGACCTACTCCAGGGAGGGCAGATCAGATCCCTCAGTGGCTTTGAGGCTCTCAGATTTGAATATTCTCATTTATTTCCTCAGATTCACAAGCGACTCTTAGATGGAACAGATAATTCCTTGGCTCATCAGTTGAATGATTTCCCTGGAGTGGGTAGTCGGGGCATGAACACAGGACCTTGAGTTAGGACCAGAAGCCAGAGGCTCTGTGTGCCAACTTGGGAAGGTTTGGAGTCAGAAGAGAAAATTAATTGTAAGGAGAGCAGCCCCTACTTCCTCCCTTTCGTACCTGGAAGGGATGCTCAGGGCACAGTGAGGAGACCTGCTCAGTCCATAAAAGCTGGAGAGACAGTGTGACTATCTCTAAAGGCTCCTCCCTCCGCCCAGCCAGATCCACTGGGCTGTGTCTCTTGTTCCTGGGAGGTGTGTGCTGTCAGGGAAAGAAACTGACTTTGGAGTTAGGCAGGGTCTCCCCTTAGCAGTTGGGTATCCATGAGCAAGTCACTTAACCCCTCAGCTTTCCTCCTACATGAAACAGCAGTCTCATGCATCTTTCCTGAGGGGTAGATGACCTGGTGCACAGGAAACACCCCGTAAACGGTAGTTCCCCCCTCCAGCCAGCCTGAAATACCTTTTCTCCCTAAGGACTGCCACCTAGCCCCAGGGCACAGCTCAGTAAAGTCCCTGTAAAATTCAGCTTCTCTGGACCCAGCTTCGGAAATTACAGCAAGTTGATTCATCACATTGTTTGAATTATGGCAATATGAAAATACAAAAAACCCACCGGGAGTCAGTCTTTTCCCATATATAAAACAGGGTTACGATCCCATATAAACTTTTAAAAGAGAATACTTTAGTTTATATCTTCATGCATATGATTGGGGGAAAAAAAGAAGGAACAAGAAAAGAAGAAAGAACACATTGGCAAACAGCATAATTCAAACCAACAGTCCCACTCATTAGTCCCTCAGGTCCCTGTTCTTTATCGTCATTCTTCATCTTCATAACATCCTGGATCAGATGCCCGCACTGCAATGGGCTGGAGCTCTCGAGGGCCTTTGGGGTCTGGCTGCCTTGTCAGGATGCCTCAGTTCATCCTCTCTTCTCCATCTCCACTGCCACAGCCTGCATCCCAGCCACCAGCATCCCTGTCCTGGACCACTGACCACCTTGCAATGAATTGTCCCATGACCTTGCAGGTTGCAGCCAGGAGGATGGATGAGAGTGAGGAGCAAGGAAGGGGACAAAAATCGGTGTATGTTTTTTTCCCATGTAAGACCTTAGAAGCCCCTGGTGCCCTCAGGAGAAAGTCTGATCTCCCGAACAGTCCTGCCTGCTCACCACCACCCAGGGCTGCCTCTCCAGGTTCTTCTCCCGTTACACCTCCTTTGCCTTGAACATGCCCCTCTCTGCTTCCTCTGCCTGGAAGGCTCTGTCCTCTAAAATTTCCCCTCCTCCTTTGCTTACTCCTGCTCATCCTTTAAGACACAGGTTATATACAACTTCCTCTGGGAAAATTTAGAAATGATTGTAAATCCAATGAATCTGTTTTCACTTCTGAGCTGTAAGCTGCCTGAGGGCAACGGCAAAACCTATTTGGCTCATCATTCCATCCCCAGTGCTTGGCAGAGTGCTCTCTGACACGGTGGACACTCAAAAAATACGTGCTGTGTTGTGATGACAGACTTTAGTCTCAATCTCTACCACCGATGATACCCAGGGTCACTTCAATGGCAACTTTACCACCATTCTCATCTCTAAAACAGGCATAAAGATACCTACTTTGCAGTATCATCATAAGAATCAGAGACCAGTTAGTAAAGTGGATAGCCCATAATTATGGATTTCATTTCTTGAGTGCCTACTCTTATTGTGAGGTTTTGGGGACAGAAGAAAATTTCTAACGCTGTGACCCTCAGTCCTGATAAATTATTCAACACTGGCTAATGCCCACCAGTGAGGCACAATAGTAAATTGCTGGATCGAGGTTCTGTTTACACTTGGAAGGGAAGGAATATCAATTGTTAGTTTTCAAATGAGACCTCCTTGTGCATGGCAGCACATGAAAGAATTGCCTGGGCGTGAGTCCAAGGTTCTGTATGCAACATATGTAGATATTCAAATACAGTTTCATTTACTCATGACCCCACCTGTCAAGAGCCCACATCCAATTAAAAAAATACAGTTGATCAACCTTGTGGCAAAGGTGTAAAGGGAATGATAATTGTGTAACTTACTAATTTTTCTACTGTTCTTCCTCCCTTTGTCCTTACGTGTTCATCTTTTTTGTAGGGAACAGCAAAGATGGCTAAGGATCAAACTCTCCTAAATGAGCATGTCAGATTTCCCCAGTTGCCAATCTTCTTACCAAAGCCTCCTAGGGTTTTGGATTTGGGCAAAGCACTTGAGATGGTATCTGAAGGAATTCTTGGCAAAGCGGGCTGGCAGAGGGCCCTGAGGCTTGGAATTGAAAAACAGGCTACAAGATTATTAAAAGACCTTTTCCCAGTGGTGCACCATGTTGTGGTTTAAACTGTGTGTGTCCAAATAGGTTACCCTGTGTGATCTTTGTGCAAAACTCAGTTACTGCATGAGCTGGGATTATCCAACTCATGTTGCATGAGTGGAAAGGGGTTCAGAAATTTGCCCAAGGTTGACCAGCTAGTTAATGGCACTGCCAAGGCTTAACCATGGCTTTCTGACTCAACGCCCTCTTTTTGTCCTACGTTTACTTCCTCCAGGAAGGCTGACTCCTGAGTCCCTATTCTTACCCTTGCCTCCCTCCTCAGGCTGGAGATTTGGGGAGGGATGCTCTATGCCTTTCCCTCTCTCCTCTGCCTTCGGTCTTGGCCCCTGAAGCCCGCTCTGCCCACCTTCCCAGACAGAGCTCATCACTCCTCCTCTGCCCTTGTTCATCTGGCGTGCTTATGTGTAACAGGGAGGTGCAGTGCAATGTGGTTTGAGCCACAGGGAAATGTGATCAATATGATCTACATTGTGGGTTTCTGCTTAACTGCACGGTGTCAAGGGAGAGGGCTCGATAGGATGCATCTAGCAATAATTGGGTAGCTTCTAGGTATTTTACTTCTCATAACTGTATGAGTATGTGTTCTTTTTTAAATTTTAATTTATTTTTTTTATTGAAGTATAGTCAGTTAAAATGTGTCAATTTCTGGTGTACAGAACAGTGTCCCAGTCAAGCATATACATACATATTGTGTGAGTATGAATTCTTATCTGTTTTTCTGGGTAATTGTATACTTGATTTACAATGTTGTGTCAGTTTCAGATGTACAGCAAAGTGATTCAGTTGTATATATGTGTATATCTATATCTATTCTTTTTCAGATTCTTTTCCACTACAGATTATTACAAGATATTGAATATAGTTCCTTGTGCTATACAGTAGGTCCTGTGGTTTATTATCTATATAGTAGTTTGTATCTGTTAATCCCCAAATCCTAATTTATCCCTCCCCACCTTTTCTATTTGGCTACCATAAGTTTGTTTTCTCTGTCATGAGTCTATTTCTGTTTTATAAATAAGTTTATGTATATCGTTTTTAGATTCCACAATGTAAGTGATATCATAGTATTTGTCTTTGTCTGACTTAATTCACTTCCTATAATAATCCCTGGGTCCATCTATGTTGCCGCAAATGGCATTATTTCATTCTTTTTTATGGCTGAGTAGTATTCCATTGTATATACCCCACATCTTCTTAAGCCAGTCATCTGTTGATGGATGCTTAGGTTGTTTCTGTGTCTTGGCTATTGTAAATAGTGCTGCCATGAACATTGGGGTGTAAGTATGTTTTTGAATTAGAGTTTTCATCTTTTTTTAGATGTATGTCTATCCCTGTCTTTAATGGGTAATGCATTGCATTATGGCAAAAAGCAGATCTTGTCTACACAGGGAAAGGGAAAGGTACTGGAGCATTTAGTGAGTGCCTAATATGTGCTAGTACTTCACACATTTACAATTTGTTGAATCCTCACAGCATCCTATGGAGGAAGGGATGGGTGATCCCATTTTACAGATGAGGAAACCAAAGTTTAGCAAAGTGGAGTAACAGGTTCATCCAGGAAGTAAGTAGTAGAATCCAAAGTCCATGATTTGGTCCCTGCTGCAATTTCAGGAAGTTGCCCCAAATCAGACTGGCTGCCCACAGGGCCTGATGCAAGGATGTCAATCCAGGTCAGCACTGTCCAACAAGCAGGGATGAAGTGGAAACCACCTGCTACTATTAAACAGGGAAGAAGGAAGGGGTTATGAGATGTGAACACACAGGAAACAATTGGGATACAATCATAAGGAAAATGTAGGGAAAATTCCAGGAAGTCAGACTCTTACAGAGCTGTTTGCAATGGACATGGTGGGAAAGTCACCCTCTGACCTGAAAAACCACAAGTTCTGGAGAAAGATATCATATCAAATCACAGAAATTCTCTGAAGAAAAGGGTCTTTCATTCATTTAATTGGTCAGTTCATGCTCATGAAGTCTCTACAATGAGCCAGTCCTGTCTCAGGCACAGCAAGTTTGAGGTTGAATGAAACTCAGTTCCTGCCCTCGGGCTGTACATTGTTGAAAGGTTGTGGAGAGAAGGGACATGTGTTATCATGGGAAGCTGTGTACAAACTGATAAATGCTGTAACTTTGGAAAGTGCAAAATTGGAGAGGTCATACAGGATAGAGCAACTCTGTCTGGGGAAATCAGAGAAGGCTTCACAGAGGCGGTGATGTGGTCAGGATCTCAAAGGAGGAGTGGGCAATCCTCTAAATGGAGATGTGGGCAGATCACATTACAGGCAGAAGGAAGAGCGTGGCGAAGGCAAAAAGCATGTGCATGGCAGATGCAGAGAAGAATGGGCAGTCATACATTAAGTGCATGAAAAAAATTTTAATGTGGCTGTTCTGGCTCTTTCATGCCTGCAAGCCCCAGCCCTGTGCTTGGAACACAGAGCACAGAACACAGACCTCGCCAACTGAGACTGGTGAATGAGTGTGGATGGCCAAATACATAACAGAGAATCAGTAGATTCTGCTGCCAGTAGATTCCATCTAGCATTTCATCTCCCAACGTCTCAATCAGTGTCCCAGCAGGAGAGCTGTCAGTTAGGATGCAGTGAGGCGGTTTAGCACAGCAGACTCGAGCCAGAATGCCCACGTCTGAACCTGGCTCTGCCACTTTCTAGTTGTGTCTCCGAATAGCCTCTGTGTGTGTCATTTTCTTTGACTGTAGAACGGGGATAACGATGGTACTGATCTCCTAGGATTGTTGTGGTTTAAACTTGACCATTTCGTGGTTGCGTTAAGCAACGTAGTCTCCCTCTCTAAGTCTTTTTGAACTTGATGGAATCAAAACATGACTGACTGTGTGTATCTGTTTATAGTTTATTCCCAACCTTCTGGGGCACCTAGAATAATTATTTGAGTGGGACCCCAAGGATCTTTTAGTCCAACTTCCTGGGTTTGGAAGGTGTGATCCTGGACAAAGCACTGAACTGTAACATCTGGGCCCTAGTGCTTAAGCACCTCCGATACTAATAGTCACAGAATTCCCACAATGCATCAGGCCCTGTCCAGCTTTCCACACGTCGCCTCTTTTGACTCTCCCAGCAATCTCATGAGGCAGCAACTATGATCATTTCCATTTTACCAGTAAAGACATCGAGCCAAAGAGAAGTTGAATGACCTTCCCAAAGTCATGGTTGGTACGTGGCAGAGGCAGGACTCCAACCTGGGCAGTCTGAGCCCAGAGCATCTGCTGCCCTTCCATGTTGCCTTGCCTCCCTATGACAACAAGGGTGGCCGCCTTGGGACAGTAATACCAGAGGGACAAGAACATCACAGACGTTCTGGGAGGTGAAAATCTCCCACATAACCTATGCAATTAAAAACTATAAAGTGCTGTTATGTCAGTTTTGGAACATAAAAGTGCATAAAATAGATAATAAGCAACCTGGAAAACTTAATATAAAATAGTCTTGGTCTGCTTCTTTATTGTTTTATGCCCTTAACTTGAGCTGATCCCTGAGTCCCTGAGTTGCTGAGAAGGACTGTCCACAGGGCAGGGGTTTTCGGAGCAGTTTTCTCAGTCGACAGGCAGCGATCACTGCCCTGGCTGCAGTGAGGGGCTGTGAGGCAGCCTGGCCCTCGTGCCCGTTTCCCCTCCTCCTGGCCACTCTCACTCTTGGCCAGTCCCTGGAAGGAGGACAGCTTGTCTCAGAGCCGGAAGGGCCTCAGGGTCTCAGCAGTGCCTGAGAATCCCTAAAATTCATTTTATTTCTATCTTCCCTGACCTCACTCTCTCTAGTGCTCATTTTCTTCTTTGGATATCTCAGCCTGATTTTGGGAGAAGCCCTGACACATATAACCCTGTGTGGAATATTGGCATAAGTTCTGCCCAGGAGTCAGAAAATCAGGCTCCTGAGTGGGGCTGGGCCACAGACTCATTGGGTGGTCCTAGGAAAGTCACTGCTCCTCGGTGGGCCTTCTGTAAAGTGAGGAAGTTGGGTCAATGATCTGGAAGATTCCTTCTGGCTTAAATATTTTCAGTCATAAACTAAGCATACTCTGTTTACAATAGCATGTTAAATCTAGAATGTTGATGCATAAAATCTAGAACACAGGAGCTTGAATTGAGGTAGAGCATTTTACCTAACACTCCCAGCCCTGACTTTCTACTGTATTTCACAGGCATTTTTGGTGGTAGTTTTTGTGGTTTTAAAATAGATGTACAAATTTTTTGACACTCATTCCTCTAATAGGTGCAGCCTGATTCCCCTACCCTGTGTGACTCCCCACATTAGGTCACTAAAGGCACCACAGATTCTTCTTTGCTCTTGCTGTTGGGTTGCTTACCCTGGGAGAAGCTAGCCACGATGTTGTGAGGATCCTCAAGTAGCCATATGAAGATATCTATTTGGTGAGGAACTGAGGACCCCTGTCAAAAGCTATGATAGTGAGCTGCCTTGGAAGCAGGTTCTCCTGTTGCATCCAAAACTTTAGGTGACTGTAGCCCCAGCTGATATCTTGACTGCAACCCAGGAAAGAACCTGCCAGGACCACCCAGATAAGTTGCTCCTGGATTTCTGACTTTCAGAAACTGTAAGATAATAAATATTTGTTGTTTTCAGCTACTAGATTTGGGGATAATTTGTTACGCAGCAGTAGATAACTAACACAGTAGTGGTGGTTGCTACTGTTAGCAATGGTGGTGGAGTAACCATGACCTATAGCCCTGCCCCTGTGTCACTATAAATTTCCTGTCTGGGATTGACTGAATGATTGATGTACATCCTTGGTCCAGAAAGGATTTCAAAAGGCAGAATCTGGGGCTCCTTATCTTCCAGTCCCAGGCTTAGCATAGATCCAGATTAGGGGAATAAATTTGTCCCTGGAGCAGGAAATATAAATGGCTCTGTCTAGGCCAGCAGATGGATGAGTTGGAATTGTGTGACTCTTGACATCAGTTTCCTCTCTGAGCTCATTTCTTATTCTAGTAATAGGTTTCCCTACTCCCGTCTCCTTCACCATGACAACCACATTGGTCCTTATAACTCTGAGATAGCTCTGTGATCAATTAGCTATGTCTGCCATGAGTGTGAGAGGGAGGGTGGTAGCATGCATGCCAGATAACCTTTGTTTTTAATACAAATCTTGTAGTTTTATCTTTTCATCCTTTCTCTGTGACACCTACTGTTGGACCTCCTGGAGGATAATGAAAAGTGCATAGTTTGCTGTTATTGTTAGTGTGTATGTTCTCAAATAATTTTTAAAAAATCCCTGGTATTTGGAAGTGTTACAGTTTAGAGTATAATTTGCTCTGTGTTCCCACAGGGTCTCAGTGACTGCTGTATGATCTGGGCAAGGGTCAGTGTTGCTCCTGTCGTGTGGGAAGGGAAATTGAAGCTTAGAACAGGCACCTATTGCAAGGACTCTCTCTGTCATTCTGTTTCATGACTGGATGTCTGCCTTCAGTATTATTCTATAGAGATTCAGGCTCATGGAATATTTTAAGGTTTTAGGTTCAGCTCAAAGCTAAAAACATCTCCCTTATTACCACACCGCTTAGGGTATTAAGTACATTTGTCAAGAATTTAGAAGACTCTACCCATCCAAAGTGGGAGGAAGAGAAAGCAAATGTGTGAGACCTGCAGGGTGTGTGAATGCTAGGGGATCTCCCCAGGGTTGGGCCTCTGCCTTTTCCTACTTTGGTGTCATCATAATAAAAATAAATAAATAAATAAATAAAGTGACTTCTGGCATTTTTCAACAGTAGTAATTCTCCATATTTAGATGATCTTTGCAGGTTATAGAAAGGCTTTCCTCTGCCCGATCGCCTTTGTTACCACGAGCCCCTGTGGGAGGTATTGGCATTACTCCTTCTGATGGTTAATTTTATGAATCAACTGTGTTGTACCCAGATATTTTGTCAAAGGCCAGTCTGGATGTTGCTGTGAAGGTATTTTTAAGATGGTATTAACATTTAAATCACTAGACTTTCAGTAAAGCAGATTACCCTCTGCAGTGGGGGTGGGTCTCATTCAATCAGTTGAAGACCTTAAGAAGAAACAGGCTGACCTCCCTGGAAGAAGAAGGAATTCTGTCTCCCAGTTTTCTTCATATTTGAGTTGCAATATCATCTCTTCCCTCTGTCTGGCCTGCTGGCCTGCCCTGAGGATTTTGTATTTGCCAGCCTCCACAGCTGTGTGAGCCAGTTCCTTAAAATCTCTCTCTCTCTCTCTCTCCGTATACACTTGACTCTTGGTTTAAACATGAGTTTAAAATGCACGGGTCCATGCATATGTGGATTATTTTTTCAATAAACATAGTACCTGTATTTTCATTTTATAGATCTTTAAATTAACTAAGTGGGGGAAATTTTGTGTTCAATTAGACATCACACTATGTGGAATCAAAAGAACTAGGGTTCGAGTCCTGTTTCCATCCAAGGGTTTCAGTTTCCTGCCCTTGGGTGAGTTATTCAGCAGTTCCTTTGTTTCTGAGGCAGAGATGGCAGTACCTATAATTCCACCTCCCCCAGAGGCATTACATATTTTAGGGCATTTTTTCCCCCATTGCTTTATAATCCCCTTTCTGTTTCCACATGAGCAGTCTCATGATCTAGGTTGAGTAATAGTAACAATAACAAACAGCTACACTACTGACCACATTGCCGGTCCTATTTTCGGTGCTCTGCATGGTGTTGGCTAATGTAATCCGGACACAAGTTCACAAGGTAGGCGCTGTTATTACTGACATTTACGGATGAGGGAAGTGAGAAGCAGGGGAGGTAAGTAATTTGCCTGAGTTTCCACAGCTAGTAAGTGCAGAAGCCAGGATTTGAACTCGGAGAGCATAGCTTCAGACCCCCTGTTCCTAAGGTGCTGACTGCAGGGAGTATGGACTCCGAAGAAGGAGAGAAAGGCAGGATAGGAAGTTGGAGGCTGTTTAGCTACAGCTCCCTCCCTCCATCTCAGCAAGGCAGAGGGGCTGGAAAGAACACAGGCTTTGGGGCCAGTGAATCTTGCTTCAGGCCATGGCTCTCATTTATAAATGTGACCAAGCTCTCCAACCTTTCATTATCCTCATTTACAGGTGAAGAATTAGAGACTTAGAACTCCCTTTCAGTGGTGCCACAGAGACCAGAGATAAGACACTTAAAATATCTAGTGTGATACCTCTGCATAATTATTGTTCAACAAACTGAAGTTATGGGGGTTATGGATGGAGATCTTGCACGTCCAAGAAATAACAAATTCCCAGGGGCAGCTCTGCTGGTGAGTGGGGGAGGCGTTGCTCAGGAGGAGTTTGAAGAAATAAATGGGAAAGTGAAGAAAGGGATTCAGGGTCACCTGCCAACATGGGTGGCCCCTGACCTAGAGCCTCCCAGCAGCCCTGAAAAACCCTCAGGACAGGAACATTGTTTTTTCATTCATCCACTCACTCATTCATTCATTCATTCATTCATTCATTCATTCAATAAATATTCCTTAAGCACCTATGTGCCAAGCACTATTCTAGGTGTTTGGGCTACATTAGTGGACAAAAAGAAAAAAAAAATTCCAAAACTCTGTCCTCCTGGATGTTACACTGTAATAGGGAAAGACAGACAATAGATAATAAACAGAACAAACAAGTAAATTATTGAGTGTGTTCCAAAATGATAAGTGCTATGGGAAAATAGAGCAGGTTAGGGGGCTGAGAATGCTGTGGGTAGGACAGTTAAAATTTGAAAGAGAAATTAACTTTTGACCAGAGACGTGAAAGAGGAAGCCATGAATGTATCTGGGAAAAAATGTTCTGGGCAAAGAGACAAATATGCTGGTGTGGCCAGCATGGCTGGAGGGGAGTGAGTCGAGGAGAGCATCAGGGGGCAGGGGCAGAATGGCGACAGTTGCCTGGAACATAGGGATGTGGTGCCCGGTTAAGCTTTGGCCTATACTCTGAGCCAAGTAAGGAGTCAACTGAGGATCCTGAGCAGAGAAATACTTTTATCCATCTTTTTAATTAAGTAGATCATTCTAGCAGCTTGGTTGAGGGTGGACCAGAGGGGACAGGGCTGGCAGCAGAGCGGCCAGGTCGGAGGCTACTGCATAAGTCCAAGCTGGAGAGGGTGATGCTTCAGATCAGGGTGGTAACAGGGGCAGTGGAAAGTGGTCAGATGCTGGATCTCCTTTGAAGTTAAGCCTGGCAAGGTTTTCTGACAGGTTGGATGTGGGCTAGGAGAGAAAGAAAGAGGTCAGGAATGGCTCTGAGCTACTGGCTTGTCTGACCAGAAGGGGCTGAGTTTCCCTCAACTTAAAGAAGAAAAGTGGAGATGAAGCAGGATTGAGGAGGGAGACCAGGGGTTCAGATCTGGAGTTGCTGAGTCTGAAATATCTATTAGATATGTAAGAGGAGATGTTGAGTAGGCAGATATGTGAGTCAGGGATTTAGGAGAGAAGCCTGGGATGAGGATGCATACTTAGGAGTTGTCAGCATATGGTCTGTAAAACCATATAACTGGATGAGATCGTCAAGGATCTGTCTATGTATGTATGTGTGTGTGTTTATGTATGTATGTATGTATGTATGTATGTATGTATGTGTCTGCTTGCCTGCCTGCCTGTCTCTGTCTGTCTGTCTGTCTGTCTATCTATCTATCTAGGGAAGAGATGGGAAGAAACTAAGAATGGAGCCCCGTAGCCCTCCAACTTTAGGAGGCAGGGAGAAGAGAAGGAACCAGCAGAAGAGAGTGGGCAGAAGCCATCAGTGAGATAGCAGGGGAATCAAGAGAATGTTGGAAATTAAAAAAGAGCATCAAGGAGGATTCAATTACGTCAACAGCTGCAGTTAGCTCGAGGGAACTGAACATTGGATTAGGTGTAGGCAGGCCAGCCGTCACCTTGACAGATTCATTTCCATGGGTGTGGGGTGGAAACACAAGTGGAGAGGGTCCAGATGAAGTTGCAGGGAGGAAGCTGAGCCAGAGAGAGTACAGGAGCTCTTCTGTAAAGGGCCACAGAGAACTGGGGCAGTGGCTGGAGGAGCATGAAGAGGCAAGTCAGGGTTTTGTGACAAAGGTGGGAAGGATACAGCATGTTGGCATGACACTGGGAAAGGCTTGGGGGAAATGTGATAGCGTCGGAGAGAAAGGAGGCAATTTCTCCAGAGGACAGACCGTCTAGAGGGACAGGAGGGATGGCAGAACACGTAGGCATGGGTGCAGGGCGCTGGGCAGACGTTGGGGTGTGAGTGCGTGGAAGTTATCTTCAGAGGACGTCTGTCTTCTCAGTGACGAGAGATTGCAAGGTCATCAGCGGAAAGGGAGGAAGAGGAAAGCAGTGCTGGATGTTTGAGGAAAAAAGAAAAGATAAGGTAAACAGTCAGCCCTCTGTGTTCGTGGATCCTGTATCCTCAGGTTCAACCAACCACGGATCCAAAATATTTGGAAAAAAATCCCAGAAAGTTACAAAAAGCAAAACTTGAATTTGCTGAGCTCTGGCAACTATTTACATAGAATTTCCACTGTATTTACAACTATTAACACAGTATTTACATTGTATTAGGTATGATAAGTAATCTAGAGGTGATTAAAAGTATATTGGAGGACTGTGTAGGTTATATGCAAAAATTACATCATTTTATAGAAGGAACTTGAGCACCAGTGGAGCTTGGTATCCAAGGTGGGTGGGGGTGTGTGCCTGGAATCAATCCCCCTGTGGACACTCAGGGACAACTGAAACCTCTGATTCCCACCCCCCTTATCCCTTGTATAGGAGTTGGCACAGGAGAAATGTTAAAAAGACTCAAGGTATAGAATTGAACTGGATTTCTGGAACACTGCCTTCCCTGTGCACTGGCTTTGGCATCTGATGGGGTTTGAATCTTGGCTACACTTCTCCCTAGATGTGTGGCTTCAAGGGTGTCATTGTCCCCTCTTCACTTGGGGTCTCTCATCTGGAAAGAGGAGGGTAATGAGGTTACCAATGTAATGTGCCCAGCTGGTGCCTGGCACACAGTGGATACTGCAACAAGGCCACTCCCCTGTCCCAGGCGTTATCACTGCACAGCCCAGTGGACTGCACAGTGACCTTGGTGTCAGAAGAATTTTCCATTTTTGCACCTCAGTAAACTAGAGATAATTTAATGATAGACAAACTGACTATTAGAGACCAACTCCTAACTTTCTTTCTCTTAAAATTGGAAGAAAAGACTGTGAATTCAGACTTACTATCTTTCAAGCAAATTGCTGAGTTTTTCCTCTCTCCAGATAACTAACTGGTAGAGTGGACAATTACACAAGACGGATAAGTAGGGCCCGCCAGGCCCTGGCTTGCTACTTTCATGTAAGTTGCTCTGCTCCAGTGCGTCTGAGATCCTTCATCTGCTACGTGGGGAAATGCACCCCTTCTGTACAGACAGGTGGAGGCCCTGAAGGAAACTGGCTGAGCAGCAGATATGAAAGTGTTTTTGCAAATCGTGGAGCTTTCAGAAGCACTCAGGTGGTGGCCTGTGTAGCCCTGAGGACAGGGGCTCCTGTGCAGCCAAGGTATTGATGGCCTTTGAGGTGGCTGCAGCACATCACAGCCCAGAGCTGCTGCCAGGAGAGTGTTCCAGCAGGGCCCGGGGCAGCCTCACCTGCTTCTTTTGGTTCTGACTTTTGCAAAATTTCCCAATAAAACCATGACATGACAGAGTGGCTTATACCCTGCACTAAAGCACCAAAAGGTCAGGTTTCCTAGACCTTAACAAGGGGCAAGAATCTCATCATTCCTCCCATCTCTCCGGATTCTCCCAGGGAACCGTGGCTGGCAGCATCTGGAACCATGGGTCCCAGGCCCCGATTTCCCCAGGCTCACAAAAAGAGGTAGATTCTCAGGGCCCAGACGCTGGCATCCATGGTCCTGGGTTGGGTCTCCAGGCTGGTCATCCATCCTGGTTTGCCTTGGACAGCCCAGTTCAGGCCTGTTGACCCTGTGTAACGATTGTTAGCATCTCCTTTCTTTGTCAAAGATGTCCCTGTTTGGGTGAGAAATTGCAGGATCATCCTGTGGATTTGTGACCTTTGCTTCAACTTTTTTGAACCTTCGTTTCCACACCTGAAAAACAGAAATCAGCCTTTTTACACTGTAGGATTATCGTGGATAATTACCCATGATTTAAATAATGATGATTAAATAAGATAATAAAGACTAGTGATTTAATACTTTTAACACATTGCTCTGGTTTATGTTCCCATCTTCTCTTCTCCAAAGTATTTAGATAAAATTCTCGCTGCTCCTGTGATCTCTGGTCCAGCCGGTCTCAAACCTTGGGGACCATCGGAATCCCCTCAAGGGCTTACTAAAACAGGTTGCTGGACCCATCCCCAGAGTTGCTGATTGAGTGGATCTGGGGTAGGGCAGGAGGGGCACTTCATACTTTGCGTTTCTAACAAGCTCTCAGGTGAAGCAGATGTCGCTGGTCCCGGGACCATGCCCTGAGAACCACTGATCCAGTTTCCCTTCTTCTACTCATTTCCCTGCTCTTGCCACAACCAGCTTTCTAAAATACTAATCAGTCCATGTTGCTCCCACTGCTTCAGATCCTTCAGTGGTTGCCTTAGGCCCTCAGGGAAAAGCCCACCTCCATAGCGGGGCACTCAAGGCTCTGCCTCTTCCCTCTTGTCCCCAGTTTCTGTGCTCTGCCTGGTGGCCCTAGGGAAGAGCCGAGATATTAGGCAGAGTGCTCTCTCCTTGTGACTTTGTGACTTACCTCTCTTGCGCGTATGTTAAGAATTCTCTCCTTGCCATGGAGCTGGGAAGGCTAAGTGAACTGTGTGGAGGGCATGCAGCCCTGTGGCTGCCCTTAGGGCCTGTCTGTATAGTCCCCAAGGCCTCCTCCTGCCTGCTTGACCTGCCTCCCTGCCCCCCCAGCTCTGACAACCATTGCTGACAAAATCTGTTAAGTACCTCAGGCAGGGCACATGCCAGGCCAGGTCTCTGTGAGCAGGGTGGTCAGGGAGGGCTTCCTGGAGGAAGTGAAACTTGAGTGTCCCTTTCAATATGGCTCCCAGCTTGCTGTTTTCTATAACCTGTTTCATTTTTTTCTTTTACTCACCTTTTCATGTACACAACAAGGATGAATTGAGCAGCTTCTCTGGGTCTGACACTGTCCCGGGGACACAGAGGAGAAGGAGGCCATAAGCCCTGGAAGGCAGGACTGTGCTGTAAGGCAGCGGGCAGGAGGACCAGGTGTCTGGGCTTTGGAGAAGGTGAATCTGGAGTCAGAGCCCCACTTGACCTTGCTGTAGCTGTGTGAGCATGTATACCTGATGGAATGTGCCTGAGCTTTGTCTGTGACACGGGGCTGAACATCCCCAGATCAGAGGCATGCTGGGAGGAGGAAATGAGACAGTGTCAGCAAAGTCAGAGAAGACGGAAGGGGCTCTAGAGATGTGAGCCTGTTTCCCCCCAGCCCTGGGGAAAGAGGGGGCTCTAAACCTTCTCACCTCTGATCTGCCCAAAGACATGAGGAGCCCCTGAAGGTTAAGCTTTTCTCTGCTGGCCACCACCTGTTTCTCATCTCCAAAGCCCAGTTCTCGAATAATTCCATGAACTTTCATGGAAGATCATAGCTCCCACTGGGATGGACTGAAGCCCACTGGGACCCCTGAGGATGTGAAATCCTGCCCCTGGAGACCAGCATCATCCAGGGCTTTCTCTGTGGTGGCTGCTGCACCAGGCACTTGGCACAGACGTCCAGGGTTGGAGCAGCCCTTTAGGAAAGCATGAGAAAGCAGCTGAGGTGTGGTAGCATATGAGTTGCCCAGGGCTGCCCTAGAAAAGAACCACAGACTGGGTGGCTTCAGCAACGGAAATGGCTTTTCTCACAGTTTTGGAGGCCAGAAGTCTGAGATCAGCAGGGTGGGTTTCTCTCTTGGGCTTGTAGATGGCTGGTTCCTCCCTGTGTCTTCTCAGGTCTTCCCTCTGTACCCATCTGTGCCCAAATTTCCTCTTCTTATAAGGACACCAGACGTATGGGATTAGGGCTCTCCCTGATGACCTCATTTTACCTTAATTACCTTTTTAAAGACCTTATTTCCAAACATAGTCACATTCTGAGGGACTGAGGGGTTAGGACTTCGATATAGGATTCTGTTTTTTTTGGAGGTGCTCATAATAGGTAACCAGCCTCCAACACGGTCCCCAGGAATCCTGCCTCCTGGTTTTGCACCCTGGCCTAGTCCCTTCCCATGCTCTTCTGGGATTGGCCAATAGTACCTGCCAGAAGTGACAGTATCACTTGTGATAGGTGGTTCTCAAAGACCTTGGTTTCCTTGGATCTCTTGTCCTGGGGGAAGCCAGCTGTCGTGTTGTGAGGCTGATGTGGTGAGGAACTGAGGCCTCCTGCCAACAGCCACATGAGCAAGCTGCAGTCAGACCTTCAGATAAGCACAACCTCATGAGAGAGATCCTGAGCCAGAACCACCCCACCTCACTGCTCCTGGGTGCCAGATGGCAGAGTCTAGGTGACATAATAAATGTTTGTTGTTTGAAGCTGCTAAACTTGGGGATGATTTGTTACTTAGCCATCGATAACTGATCTACGAGGCTCAGAACAGTTAAGAGCACACAGATTGTAAGTGCAGAGACAGAACTGGATTCTTGAATTTCTGGCTCCCTGGTCAGATCAGTGCCCTTTCTGATACTGCCTGTTACCTGAGCCAAGATTAGCTTTGCATGTGGCAGTGTGGAATGCAGGGGAATGTGGTCCCCAATGTTTCTGGGGACCTCAGCTTGAGCTTTTTGGACCTGACTTCCTTTGCCCCTTCTTGGCTTCCCTGAAAGGCAGTGGTGTTTTCAAAGCCTCCAAAGACAGTTTTTAGCTGAACAGTCTGTATACAGTCAAGGATTGGCCTTGCCCACAGGCGAGGAAAGAAAGGAGGAGGAGGAGAGAGATGACTGTTAATAACCATTTGGGGAAAGGCTGAAAGATACAGCTGAAGCCACAAATCTAGCAGACAAATGGAAGTCAGGAGGTCAAAGGCCACGCCAGTCTGTGGCTCCCACTGCTCCAGGGCTGCAGTTGTTCCTTTGCTGCCTGGCTCCTGTCTGTGATCAGAGGAGCAGACACATCTGCAGGACCACGACCAGCTCCCAGACTGTAGGCATCCCCAGAAAGGCTGTGTAAATCTGAAATCACTCTAGTCTTTCAGATCAAAGGCTTGCTCCAATCGGCCTGTGCTTTTTTCCCCTTAATATAATGTATCTTTTATTTATTTTTTAAATTGAAGTATAGTCAGTTTACAATGTTGTGTTACTTTCTGTTGTACAGCATAACGATTCAGAGGTGCATGAATCTTTTCGAATTAGAGTTCCCTCTGGATGTGTCCCCAGGGGTGTGATTGCTGGATCACATAGGAAGTCTATTTTTTAGCTTTTTAGGGAATCTCCATACTGTTTTCCATAATGGCTGCACCAAACTACATTCCTACCAGCAGTGTGGGAGGGTTCCCTTTTATCCACACCTTCTCTAGCATTTATTGTTTGTGGACTTTTTAGTGAGGGCCATTCTGGCCAGTGTGAAGTTTTGTAGTTTTGATTTGTATTTTTTTGATTTTGTATTTTTAAATTTGCATTTTTCTGATCATTATTGATGCTGAACATTTTTTCCATGTGCCTGTTGTGCCTGTGGTTTTTTTCAGAGCCTTGCAACACCCAGGGCCTGGTAAGGAGGTGCATAATGAGCATTTATTCATTGCCTGCTGTGTGCCAGGCACTGGGCTAGACTGTGGTTTACTTTCATACTGAAAGGAAACCTGAGAAGTACATACTTCCATACTCATTTTACAGACAAAAGAAATGAAGTTCAGAGAGCTGGGACATCGGTGTGAGGTGTCTTTCCCAGTTGGTAAGTAAGGATTTGAACCCAGTTCTGCTTCTTTCCACACACTCTGCTTTGCCAAAGTCTCAGACATTGCCCCTCCACCAGGGGTATTAATGAGTAAGGAGGAAGATTGCAAAGAGACTTATTTAAACCTAATTTTGAAGTACTCACAGTATACCCAGCACTCTATTGAGGAAGAAACAGAAGCAGAATCCTTGTCCTTAAGAGCTGGGAGAGGAAGACCTCACACTTGATCATATTGACTTGTTTCCTTGGGACAGAGGGAAGCACAAAGGGAGTGAGAGTTGAGGACTAGGCTTATCCTACCCTGGCAGTCAGGGAAGGCTTCCTGGAGAAGGAGGTACCTAAACTGAGTCCTGACACAGAGGTTGAAGGGCGGTCTCTGATCCTGCCCCTCAGAAAATTCTGCCCCTCTCCAAGGGTCAGATTTGGAAGGGTCCTCAGAAATCATCAACTGGAACCTTGGTGGGGAAATGAAGGTGCCTTCTCACTAAGCGAACGGAAAGAGTGGAGTGTGCCCCAGGCACATGTACAAACCAGCGAGGTATTCTTAGGACCCTTGATCCTCAAAGTGTGGTCCTGGACCCAGCCACCCCAGCATCACTTGGCAGTTTGTTAGAAATACAGAATCTCAGGTTCCACATGGGACCAATAAAATCAGAATCAGAATTTTTACAGCACCCCAGTGGATTCATATGCACTTTTAAGCTTAGGAAGTGCGATTGTGTAGGGAATAAGCATATCTAAGAGCTACATTAAGAGAGCAAGGTAAGGCGAGGCGAGCTTCTTCGGAGAATGTGTGAGTAGGTGCAGGGAGGGTGGGACGGAGGTGCGGTGGGGGCTTCTGGGCACGAGGCTGAGCAGGGGGCCCCCATCAAACATGTTTTTAAGCCCAGGAAGGGTGGCCAGTGCTGATTTTTCAAAAGAAGACAAATATCTGGATATTTACAAAAATATACTGATTTCTAAATGTTGTCAATTAATTTAAAAATTAAAAATACTCTAGTGGATAAAAAAAAAAATCATACCTTCAGGTTGTTAGCTGGCGGCCTCTGGCTTCTAATTCTGAGCACAGTGCCTGTATCTTCTTAAGTGGGAATTGAATGAATGAATGAGTAAGTGAGTGAGTGAGTGAGTGGGTGAGTGAATGCACGAGGTGGGAGAGGATTTGAATATTTCCCCAAGGCCTGCAGAGGTGGCAGTATGTTCCTCTTTGCATAGTTTTCCACCCTTGTCCTTCATTTCCCCACCAAGGTTCCAGTTGACGATTTCTGAGGACCCTTCCAAATCTGACCCTTGGTGCCCCCAGGAGAGGGGCAGTGTCAGAGGCACTGATACAAGGCAGCTGCTGGGTACCAGCTCTTGGGTTTTGGGAAAGCCAGGGCTGTTTATGGGTGGTGTGTCCTGTCCTTTCCAGTGAGGACTGAACGTTCCACCAGATGGAGAGGAAATGAACCTCTTAATGCAGTTTTTCTTTCTTCTGGGGTGAAGCCTTGTAAAAGGATGACAGGGCCCCTCTAAACATGGAAGGAGATGAAAAGGGAGGTGGGGACCAGGCCTCCTGGCCTTTGGCAGGGTCACCCTGCTCTCTGCCTTCCATGCCCCTTCCACGGCCGGCTTCCCCTGTCCCTGCCACTGTCCTGGCTGAGACAGCCCTCGCTGCACTTTCTAAGGTTTTCACAGCCCTCCCCATCTTCTTGCTGCCCTCGTCCTTGTCTCTGCTGCTCAGAAGAATCCTGTCCCCATCTTACCGTTTCTCTAGAGGAGAGCGTTTCAACATGAGCCTAACAAAGAGATCATGTTACCAGTGAACTCACATAGGATCCCATCTGATCCCATCAGAGAAGCTGTCGGCCAAGCTCCCCAAGGAGAGATGATGGGCCAGAGGGGATGCGAAAAGAATTTGGCATTTCGTAGGCTTGGGTTCAAAGCTCAACAATGTCATCCACTTGCTGAACGTTCTTGGTTGACACTTCTCTCTCTCTGGGTCTCCTTTTATTCATTTCATCATATGATGAGATTTACTCATCATAAGCTGGAGATAATAATCTAGCCCTTATAAATATGTTGTGAAGATTTTTTTAAAGTAACATTTTTGAGCAGTTACTACATGTAGGGCACTACAAAAAGAACTTTATTTGTATTATTGCATTTAATTCTCACAACAATCCCATGCATGGAGTACTATCATCTCCATCGTACAGATGGGAAGACTGAGTAAAGTTAAGCACATTGTCTGAGGTCTCATAGATGGTAAGCGGCAGAGCCTCAACCGGGTGCAGGATGTTCTGATCCCAGAGCCTCACACTTGACCACTGACTTGGCTAAACTTAAGAAAGGTCTCAGACATGACTCCTACCCTCATTTAGCCTTAGTAGGAGGTTTAATGGACCAGACAGGTGTTAGGAAGCCAAATTCAAATTTATTGAAATAAATTAAAAAATTTTTTTGTGGGGGGAGGTAGCTAGGTTTATTAATTAACTTATTTATTTAATGGAAGTACTAGGGATTGAACCCAGGACCTCAGGCATGCTAAGCACGTGCCCTATCACTGAGCTATACCCTCCAGGCTGAAATAAATTTTGTACAGTTTTCAAATGGCTTTTCACTGACATTATCTTACGTTCACTTCTCAGCAACTCGTGGGGTGGGGGTGGGGGTTGGTATTATCCTATATTTCAGATGGGGTAGCTAAGGCTGAGAGAGCTGGTCAACAGCTGAGTGAAAGCTTGAATCCATCTTTCCTGACCCAAAACACAAATTTTGTTCTGATTTCATCCTGGTATTTGTCACTGTTAAGTGAATTTGTGAATTTGTGATATTATTCATTAACCACATTAGTAGCTGAGTGAACAAAAGAAGGACAGGACAGGTCGATCTTGAGGACAGGAGGGAAAGGTCCAAAGCTGGGCTTGGTCGCCAGGCACTTGTCTCAGTGGGCAGGTCCTGGCAGAGGGGAGATGAAGAAGAGAGGTTGGGTATCAGTGGTTCTGAGCTGGGTGTTCTCAGGACTGGGGTGGGGGGCTTGAAGTGTGGACTTGGCCAGTTGCCTGACTTTGGATTCTGAGGTCTCTTTATGCCATGGCTCTGGTGGAGGCCAGGACAGGGACACTCAGGACACGCACCAGCACATTTTTAGGCTGTAGAAAGGGCTACAGTGAGTTTAAAAGCATCAGCCTGTTGGGTCTAGATTTTGCACACGCTTTTTGCCTTAAACATTTGTACTCTGGCTTCATCAATAATACTTTGTTCCTCACCCCCTTAAGTGGTCTACATTCTTTCTTACCTCTGAGCCTTTGCACATGCTATTTCTTCAGCTTGTCAGAGGAAGACGCTGAAGAATGGGCAGAGGGGCAGAGAGAGGTGAGTGCTGTTTGGGGAAAATTCCCACTGACTTTGAAGGTGCCAGGTTGGCTAGTTATATAGTTTAACAGCTGAAAGTTCTGGTACTCACTAGCTGTATGACCTTGGACAAACTACCTAACTTCTCTTTGACTCATTTTAGTCATTTGTAAAATGGGGATGATGATAATAACTTAAAAGGTTGCCACGATTAACACATGGAATGGCAATTGTTTGCTGGAGGATGAAAGCACAGAACGCACACTGAAGGCTTAGCACAGTGTCTTACAACCAGTTAGCCTGCAGTATGGTGACTCTGGTGTTATTAGACTTTTAGAAGGCTTTCTTTCATGCCCCCTGCCCCCATGCACTCAGTCAGATCAAAGTGTTCATGCTGGGTGTTCTCTGAGCACCTATCAAAATTCTTAGTCATTAGGTTTGGAATGGGATTCAGATATGCCAGTCCCTCTTTTGCAGGCATTCCAGATGGTTCCAGTGGGTCCTGCTTAGCCTAATTGTCTAAGAAGGTGTTTCTCAGTCCTTGCCCATAAGACAGGAGGCATTTTTTCTGGCCTCTGAACTCTGTGAAGGCAGGACTGCATCTGTATTGTTCACTGTCGAATAGCCACCCCATCAGCACGGGCCCAGCCTGGAGGAGGGTCTCCGTAACACCAGAGGGACGTGCAGGCTGGGACGTCTTGCTGACGCTTCCCTCTGCAGTGTTCCCAGACAGAGAGAACTCGGAACAGGAAGCAGGTCTACCTTTCCCGATGTTACGGTTCCTGGTTAGTTATTATAGGACTGTGTCCCTGCACCAGGCGGGCTTCTGTCTCCCTGCTGCTGCTGACTGATACAGATAGCCATACAGTATAATGAGTCAGAGCATGAATTCTGGAGCCAGCGAGCCCCTGTTTACTTTTACCAATGGAAATATTAATAACCAGAGCTTTGTAAATTGTACAGGCCTGTGGGCTCTTGAGGGCTGGTTTCTGAGTAAACTATTGAGAAATCCTGGTGCCCTGTTGCCTTTATCGAGGGTCTCGAGCTGTGAAATGAGATTTAGGGAAGAAGGGTCCAAATGAATCCTGCTTCTCTGTTAAGACCTTGAAGCAAGCCACCCTCTAGGATGGACCCTTCCGAGGACTCCCTCCTCCCAGGTGGGCTTGGCAGGATGAGGGTGTGCAGGGCTGGGGCGCAGACAGATGCGGGGGTGTAAAACCAAGCATGTGGCTCACCCTCTGGTTCTACAAGAATTAAGTCACGAGCCACTGCAGTCCCTGACCGACCGCACACCCCGCGAGGAGTTCAGGATGAATAGGATGAGGTTCCCTGTGCTTTGTAAAAACAGGCCCCTTGGGTGGTGAAATATATCTTAGGAAAAAAATTTATGAATGCAGATTCTTATATCTTCTCCAACCTATAAAATCACTCAAGTGATTAACTGAGATACCTGTTCCTTGTGACTAGCAGTAACTTTTTGCCTATATGGATGCTGACTGCATGTCCTCCCCAAATCATCTGCGTGCTGGCCTCTCCCCCCACTTCAGAGCAGTTCCTCAGAGCTACTGAGAGGCTGCTTCCTGGGCTCTAGCCCTCAACTGGACCCGGAATCACACTCAACTCATAGCTGTTACGTTGTACGTTTTTCTTGCAGGCCACGGGGTTACCCGCCACACAGCTGCCCTTCAGCTTTGCCTAGCAGCCCCCTGAGGAAGACACCTGTGTCCCACAGGATCTGAGCCTCTTGAGAAGCAAGAATCCCTGACTCACTGTCATCCAGGTGCCACCCTGTCTGCTCTGGTGGCCTCTCATCCCCATCCCCACCCCCCTGAGTCCCATCTACAGCTTCACATTATAGGTATTAGCCGTAATCAGGCTTCTGTCCTGAGCTGGGTGGGGAACGGAAGAACGGCTGATGACCCCTGAATTGGTGCTGTATATTTGAATGGCAGGAGGGCCCTGGGTGGGGGACCTGGTGACCCATGTGGGCTCTGAGTCTTTAAGTTGTAAGAACGTCACTAGTAGCCCTAGGAGCTGAGAGCTGCCGAGGCCCAGAGCTCGGTAAGAGGCTCTGCTCTGTGTGGATTGTGAGGGGCTTGCCCTTGTTTGGTTTCTGAGTTAATTGCAGGAACATGCTGAAGTGGGAAACTGAGAGAGCAGTGATTTACTCACAGCGAGTTAGTTGGCACCTAAGCTGGGACTTCAGCCCGGGGCTCCTGAGTCCCTGCCAGGGCTCTTTGCGTCCCCACAGTGCATTCCTTTTCCTTCTCGGCTTTGTATTGTCCTCATCTGTAAGTGGGTTTATTCCCAAGTTTGCCTCTCCGGACACAGATGAGATTCAGCCTGGCTGTCGGAGATGCCACCAAGCTCTCCTTACAGCATCATCTGGGAGACTGGCTCAGGGACAGAAACCGGGTTCCTTCTCTTATTCTGGCGTGTGTGTGACCAGAGGCCTGTCCTTTAACCACCTAGTTCTCAGAGTTTCCAAATGCAATAGGAAATGGGATTTCTGGCCTCATGGAGCTGAGAGAGCTGCGGAACGATTAGGGCTAGAAGAACACATGAAAAGGTGCCAGGTTTGTGGGACAGAAGCTCTGGCAAAAGATTAACTCCTTTTCTGTGGGGCAGTGTGACCCTGAACAAGGCACCGGAGTCCAGTTACTTAAATCCTAGTTTACAGTTCTGTAAAATGGAGGTAGGGAGGGTTTTCTTGACTGGGTTGAAAGTTATCAAACAAGATAATGGATTTGTAAATGTTTTATAAAATAAACATCATTCTGTGGGGTTATTTGTGAATAAAGTTGTTATGGGCAAATAGTAGATAATCCTAATTTTAGCAAGCATAATTTATTTTGTACCTACCATGCTCTAGGTATTTTATTAACCATTTTGTATTTGTTCCTCACTAAGCCTTAGAATAATCCTGTGATTCAGGGTGGCTAAGAGCTTTCTGTACATTAGCTCTTAAATCTTTAAAACATTTTTCTTATTATACAGATGGGAAAACTGAGGCTCAGAGAGACTAAGTGGCTTTCCCAAGGCCCACGAGGAAGTATCTAAGCTGGGATTGAAAATCCAAGTCATTCTGACTTCATGCTGACACTCTTTCCATCAGTCTGTGTCCCCTAATGCAAAACTCAGTCAGTGATCAGATTCCGCCGTCCCAGGTGGGAGCGTAAGTTCCCCGAGGGCAGCTCCAGGGCAGACATTTTGGTTCTGACCACTGAATATTCCAGCGCCCATGAAATGCCGAATCCAATTCATTTCCATTCAGCCAGTGATACTCTTCTGCCTTGAAGTGTTTTCTAGTTGATTGTGTGGGACCAGGGCTGGTCCTGTGAGGTGTAGCCACACAGGGATGGCGTCACAGTGTGAACATCATGAGGCTCTCAGCTGTCTGGGCAGGTCCAGATGTCAAGGAGAGAACTGAATCATAGGTTCTAGACTGGAGGTTGAGTTGGAGCCAAATGTGAAAGGCTAGAGCCAGTCATGTGCCGGGTATCCAGAAGTTCAAGGTGAAGATAGGCACAGTGTGGGAGCACGGAGCTGGGAGGCAGCTGGCCGTGGGCCCTTCATTCACCGCTCTTCTGTGCACACTGCCAGCTGCACACTCACTGGGCACCTCTGTCTGCCGGCCTTGGTAGGCCCTTGACATCAAGTTTCAGGGATTCGAAGAGCTACCCTCATTAAATCTGCACACACCTCTGTCCTTGGAGTGCTAATCATGCCAGCCTGAACCTGTCTTTCAGGGGATAGAGGCTGTGTCCCAGCATAGTTCCTGGAACAGAACATGAAGGGCCCGCTGTGAAGTTTTGTTAATAAACAAGTAAGTATGAGACAAGAGAGGCCGAGAGAGGTCATGCAATTTCCCCCAGAGAGCGGCAGAGCCAGAGTGGCTCTCAGGACTGCCTGCTGAGTCCACCCTGTGTGATTCTATGAAGTCGCAGAGTCTGTCAGGAGCCCTTCGTGACACGCACCAATGTGCATCGCTTTCAAGTGATGGGTGTAAGTCAGGCGCCAACACTGGACAGAGCTGTGCTGCCAGAGGCCGCCTCTCCTTCCTCTGCCAAGAAGCGGGTGATCGTGTGGGCGACTGGACATGAGACAGGAGGGAAGGGGACAAAGCACAACCATTGAAGGAATGACACAGCAATCGGGACAGGACAAACTGGTTAGAACAGTTTAGCAGAAGATTCAACTTCCAGTAGACCTTGAGCCTCAGGGCACCCACAGGCGCCATGACAGTTCCTAGGCTGACCGTGAAAAGTCAAAAGTGGGCAGGAGCAGGGAGGGTATAGCTCAAATGCTGAAGCACATGCTTAGCATACACGACGTCCAGGGTTCAGTGCCTCCATTAAAACAAATAAATAAACCTAATTACCTCTACCCTCAACAAAAATCTCAAAAAAAAAAAAAAATAGATGCTGCTCAAAAGTGGGCAGGGGCCTGGTTCTTGGAAATGCCCACCCCTTCCCCAACATAGTTGGAATAACCCCCCTACTTGTTAGGATGTGAAATTACGCAGCCCATAAAAACCAACAACCCCGCACCTCATGGTCGTTCTCGCTTGCTTTCTGGGATGGCCTGCCCTCTGTCTACGGAGTGTGACTCTCTCTAGGTAAACTTGCTTTTGCTTTTCCACTTTACTATGCCTCGCTTTTGAATTCTTTCCTGCCCGAGGCAAGAACCTATTCTCCAGCAACAGACAGAGCCCTCCTCCTGGGATGGTCCTCAGTCTTCATCCCCAGGGACCCAAGTCCTGCCCATCCTTCAGGGTCCCGGCCACCTCCTCACGGTCTTCTGTGATGGTTAGAAGAGGGTGAGCCTCTGAATGCGGGTCTGCGAGAGCTCAGCTTCTGCCCCACAGCTTCCTGGCTGTGTGTGCTCGGGCATCTTTCTCCCTGGGCCTCACTTCTCCAGGCAGGGATAGAGTAGGTGGGGTGACAGTGGCAGCCGTGGAGGGGTGCAGGCCCCCAGCTGCAGCCCCTCCAGGATCTGCCTCAGCCTTTGACCCGAGGCCAGTGACCTAGCGCCAGGGGCTCCGAGGGCCGGGCCTTTCCCGCCCAGCGTGGGGGTCCTCCAGTGGGCTTGTGGGGTTGGGAGTCGGTTGTCAGTTCTGCACTGCTATTGGGGTCACTCCCTGCCAATCCTGCTTCCTCCCTGTTTTCCTTTCCCAATGGTCAGATCCCTATCCTGACCTGAAGGCTTTCGCTGCCCAATCCTGCCTTCTACAGACATTACCCTCAATATACCACTTGTACCCCTAACTCATGTGTGTCTGCTTCCTGGAGGACCTAACACTCACCTACATAGTAAGGGCACAATGTGTGGTAGACGTAATTGTAACAGCCATCACAATTGTTTTTATTGTTGTTATTATTATTATTTCTCCTGATTAAGAAAAACCTGCAGCCCCTCTGGCCAGGGGAACCCAGAGTGACTCACATGTATGTCAGTCCTCAGTCTGACCAGCAGTTATCAGCAGAAACAAATCCTCTGGAGACTGCAGCCCTAGGGGGCTGAATCGTGAAGATTTCTGTTTTGCTAACACTCGCATCCTTCTCAGTCGTTCTGCTCAAAAAGGGTACAGGGGCACACTTGGAGTGTGCAAGGCAGCTCAGGTTTTGTGAGGAAACAAATGAATTTTAAAAAGAGGAACATTTCTTACTTGACCTACTCCACACTTCCTCCCCGATGCCTGGGCGGAGAGCCTGTTGGACAATTCATTACACTTGTCAGGACGCGAAGACAGTCAAAGACTGGGTGTGCTGCTCTGAGATTTATGACCCTTCGGAATATTTTGCAACCTGGTTATATTGCCACCTTTGGTGTTTGCACATTTATTGTCCCCCCAAGGCTGTAAAAATGTCCTGCCTTTTATAGAGTGCACAGATTCAGACTGCCTCCGACCCCCCTGGCCAACCCAGCAGAGTTGGAAGGGACTTTGAGTTCTTCCTTTGTAACTGAAGTGCTACCCTGCTATTAAGTTGTTTGGCCTGGGCATCAGCATGTTATAACAAGAGGGCCCCTGCTCCCCACCCACAACCCAACAAAGTTCACTGACAGACACTGATGCAACGGAGCCTCCTAGCTCCTAAGACAGTCCATTCTGTTCCTTCATGGGTGCTATTCCCATTTGACCATAGGACCTGGTTTACCTTACACAGTCAGTTCTTGTTTGTATCTGTTGCCCCAACGTAAATGTTAATAGCGTCCCCTTTCCCTCTTAGATATAGAGTCTTTAACAAAACATGGGCACGCATATCCACCCAGCCCTCCACCATCTACATGCAAAATGGTGAAGGTTTGGAGCCATGAACCAGATAGAAGTTTATAGAAATGAGACTGCTTTCATTTATTCATAATTGTTTGTTTCTTGGTTCTGTGAGGCTGTGGAGAGCCCTCCAGTGACTCTCATGAAAGGCCAAATAAGCTGCCATTCTGAACTTGATGGAGTCCAGTCTTGCCTGGACTCAAGGACATGGCACAAATAGCCTCTTAGGGGCTCTTTCTAGTTCTGTGAGTGCTTGAAGTAGATCAGTGGGTGCTGACAAAAGAGCAAAGAAGTCATTGGCTCTTTTTTTTTTTTTTTAAAGTGAAAATGCCTTTATTTGCTACCCTTTCTGAAGTGTATGTACACTGGTCACAGAATTCAGAGTTGAGACTTTTTTTGGGGAGAGAGGGAGGTAATTAGGTTTGTTTGTTTGCTTGTTTGTTTATTTATTTAAGTGGAAGCACTGAGGATTGCACCCAGGACCTTGTACATGCTAAGCATGCACTCTACCACTGAGCTACACCCTCCCCCAGGAGTCATTGGCTCTTGGGGTTAAATGGTGATAACAAAAATGATAATAATAGTGAACGCATGACATTTATCCTAGGAACTAGGCATTATTCTAACTATTTTATATTTGGGTATGTTAACTGATTTAATCTTCACAGTAACCTTATGAGGTAGATGTTATTATCATTCCCATTTTACAGATAAAAAAATCAAGGCACAAAGAAGTTACATAGCTCCCCAAAGCCATAACGTTTTTTACATTGGAGCATGAAGCCTTCCTTTGTATCCTATCGTGTTGACAGGAAGAGGCTGCAGGGATATGAGGTCGGCAGCCCCTGGGCTTTCCCCCTCGTTGCCAACCTGGCCATCCGAGCTCCCTGTAATCAGGGTGCCCATGTAATTTACTGTCCAAACTAGGTCACTTTGGGGAGGTAAAGGAGTGTTACTAATAGTTACGCTGGGACAAGAGGCATAAATGAAATGACAATGTGGGACAAACCAGGTCGTATGACCACCAGACACTTGAAATCCAGTTTGACCTCTGCTTTTAGTAGAGTAGCTTAAATCCACTCTACAAACACAAAAATTTAAAAAGGGACTTTATATGTCATCTGGGACTAATACAAACACATGTGAAACCAGAGGATGAATTGTCTTAGAAAATAGATGTGAAGAACTTTTCCCTCCTGCCAAGCCACCATGTTAGCCTGCCATGCTTTCCTGGGTGCTGGGAGAAGACAGGGGACTCCTGGGTTGGAGACAAAGAACTTTATTACTAAGGCACAGCAAACTGCACAAGCTTCATGTGCGTGTCAGTTTCCTCTTGTCCCTCAAGTCCCATGGGGGCGATGTAAAGTGGCCCAGGTGGGTCCTGCACCCACCTGGAGTGAGTTTGCATCACAGCTAGAGGACTTGAGCTTAGAGAAACCAATCTTTTGTAATGGCTGCACGCAAATCCCCCTGACCTTTGTTTGCCCTGAGGGGGAGAATTTGTCTTTATTCTGTGGGACAGCAAAAAATCTGCCCTCTGCTTCTACCTCTAGCTTCCAAGGTAGTTTGCTGTATAAGCATCTTTGAAAAGATAGTTGGTGCCTCTGCTTACAAGACATGCAGAAACACCAGAGACCATGGAGACCCGTCTCCCAGCAAGAGTGAGTGCCACAACTAGGACTCTGTCTGCTGGGATTTCTGTACTTAGTGGGGAATGGGCAGACACACTTCTAGGCTTCCCACAAAATCAGGGATTGCGTGAGATTCTGGTTCTCTTCCTCTGGTATGAGGAAAAGCCTGAGGTCAAGACAGGGAATGATGAGAATGAATGACAGGTAAGTGCACACCTGTTCTTTTTCCATTTTTTGCTTATCTTTCTTTAAGATTGAGCTTTTTTTTTGGCAAAGGGTTGGAAAATTAATACTCTGCATTGCTCATGGGTGGATGTCTTCTGTCAGACGTTTCCACAGATGATTAATATGAGGAGGGTAGACATTAGAATTCTTATTCATAGATAGGATAAATATACTTTTCCTACTATCAAAATAATTTGCCATGATGACTCTAAAACGTTTGAAAAGTCTAGACACAGAGTGAAGTAATTACTCTAATTTAATTACCTCAAGGCAACCACTGGAAAATTTTGGTTTATATTCTTTCCTGTGTGTGTGTGTTTACATACATATAACCATAGTTGTCATTGTAAATGTACACATTTCAAAGTCCTTTTTATTTTTTATTGCTAGGGATACTGTAGGCAGTTTTCAAAAACATAATTTTCAAACATTGGATAACATTACATTGAATGCAAAACTTTATTTACTGTTCTGCTATTTGATCTAACTTGTAAGGTCACTGGCCCTGGAATGAGTCTTTTTTTCAATTCTTATTTTTTTTATTGACGTGTAGTTTATTTACAGTGTTAGTTTCAGGTGTACAGCAAAGTGATTCATATATATATATATTTTTTTTCAGATTCATTTCCATTACAGCTCATTACAAGAAATTGAATACAGTTCCCTGTGCTATACAGTAGATCCCTGTTGTTTATCTATTTTATATATATTAACGTGTACCTTTTAATCCCAAACTCCTAACTAATCTGTCCCTCCCCCACCCTTTCTCCCCTGGTAACCACAGTTTGTTTTCTATGTCCATGAGTCTATTTCTGGTTTGTAAATAAAATTTGTATTTTTCTTTTCTTTTTCCTTTCTTTCTTTCTTTTTAGATTCCACATATAAGCAACATCATATGATGTTTGTCTTTCTCTGTCTGACTTACTAGAATAAGTTTCATATCTCCACCACTTCTAGTTTTACCACCTTAGACGAGCTAGTAATCTCTCTGAGCCTCAGTCTCCTCAGCTGTAAAATGGGAACAATATTAACCTTGTCGAAGAGTTGACAGTGAAAACGAATGAGATGGAGACACTTATGAGTGCTTTAGCACAGTGCTTTATGTGTTACCTAAACAATGAGTGTTTAATGCATGCTTATTATTACTACTACATGCAGTCCTTCCCCATTATAAACCATGGTTCAGTGGCTATCTTGTGTGCTTTTCCAAGACTGAGGATGATTTCTTTAGAACAGATTCCCAGAAATGCAATGACTGGGTTCAACATTTATGACTCTAGATTTGTGTTTGGAAGGTGACCCATTCAATAATTGATCCCAGAAGAAGTGTGAGCTCTGTGGCCAGTATCAAGGTGCAATAATCCTGTGAATGTTTTAATGCCATATAGAGCCCTGTGCCTCCAGGATGGATCTACAGCATAATTAGTCGCCATGCCCTTTGACTCTGAATAACCCTGAGCAGTGCAGAATGATGGACACGTACTCTTTTACCTTCTGTCTCTTTAGGGGCTCACAGCTGATGCTTCAATGCCCAGGTGGTCAAATTTTGCTTCCCAGTGTTGTGTTTTGTTGGAACAGTGTGTAAAAAATGGAATTGGAATGTCTTGTCTTTGGCCACAGGCTCTCCCGTTCCCCATGGGCTGTGCCTTTCCCTATTTTCTTCCGTGATGTGGATACAGTGGGGTCATCCACGAGCCCTGGTGACTTGCAGGGCAAGGACTGTGTCTTGTTGCCTGTGGTATCCCAGGGCCCATCCTGAAGTCTGGCATAGTAGGTTTCTAAATATGGGCTGGCCAAAGAATCTGGGAGACAGTGGCTGTACTACACACACATGGAGTTCTCCTTTCTCACTCTATGGACTGTGGTCAGGCATATTTTTTCCCTGCAAGTCTTGGTTTTCTCATCTGTAAAATAAAGGAATTTAACCAGATGTCCTCATATATCTCCTCTGGTTGTAGAAGTCTGTGTGCCTGTTACATAATTATAATTATGAATTCTTACTTTGTGCCAGGAGCTAAGAAATGTCCCTCTTCCCCAAGGATTTTACTACCAGGTTAGGAAATATATTGTTGATACTTCTTTATGTGCATAAATGCTAAAAAAATTTGGTACTGGGATATATGTGATTAAATCTCCAAAGAATAGAGAGGATGTGTCGTAGGAGTGATTCATTTATACCCTGAGCATTGGCAGAGCACAGACTGTCTATGAGCCAGGTTCTGTCCAAGGTATCATGTTGACACAGGGTCAAGGGAATGAGCTCTGGGACACTAGCTGGGACTCAAAACCAGCAGTATGATCTTGGGGAAATTATTTAATCCCGTTGAGTCTCACTTTGCATAAATGTCAAATTGGGATTAAGTCATTGCGGAGAGAATTTGGTGATTTAAGAAGTTTGAAAAAGACTGGGTGAATCGGAGATTAGAAAGCAGTATGAGGTGCCATTATTACAAATTTTGGTTGCCTGTTGACTTTCCATGCTTAGCTTTAACGGGTGCAGGGCAGGGCCATTAGCACTATAATCTTTGGTCACTTTGAGCCCGACTTGGTTCCTCCAACCCATGCTGTAGTCAGAGTGAGCTCCCCAGATCTCATCTGCCCATGTCACTTCCTGCTAAAATCCCACAGGGCATGTGGCTGGAAAATCGAAGGGGGCCAGAGGGCTTGAGTTTGATCTATAATATTTTATATTTTCAGCTAGGTTGTAGGTTCATAAATATTATTCAAACCAGTTATACTTTTTGTCTGCTGGGAAGAGGAGGGAGTACCTGGGACACTGTGCTCATGGACTGTGTCCTGACATCCTGCAAACTATGTGGAAGGAGCCAGCATCCTCCAGGGTGGCAGGAACAGGAGGGCTCTGAATCAGTTCTCTGGGTCACTTGAGACTTGAAGAACATACTCTTTTCCAGAAAGAAATCTAAACTGTGTTCATGAATTGGGGTCTTTCTTTTCCATACAGCTTTGGATGGTTTTCCCAGGGAGAAAGAAAACAAGTGGAAAAAGTGGGAAAATTCTCCAAATGCACGCAGTCACAGCCAAGGAGAAAACGGTTCTCATGGCCCAGCTTCTGCCTGAAATGCAGAGGAAGGTCCTAATTGTCTCCCAGGTCCCAGACCCCATTCTAATTTATTGAGGGAAGGGCCCAGGAGGTAAATCTCAATGTCATTCTCTAAGCCACCTAAAATGAGCCCATTAAACTACCGACTCATGAATGGAGGCGTTTTTCTTATGGTTGTGAGCCGCTACCCTCCTCCCACACCCAGCATCACCCAAGTCACCGCCACTCTAAGAGGCTGAGTGGCACATCTGACAATGCAGCATTCAGGAAGGCCTTCCTGGATGGGGTAGGAAGCCTGTTTTATGCCCTGTTAATTATTGCAACAATTTACAAAATTCATGACAAACATAAAGCTCTTACAGAGATTGGATTTCAAATGGTATTTACCTGTAACAGAATCCCCTTTGTTTGTAATTCCTGGATTTATGAGCTGTTGCACAACAAAATGGAACCACCCCTTGTCCCCGTGGGGGCCACTGTCTGAGGGACCTCAAATGTGCCATGGGGACAGAAATCTACCCCAGCTTGGACTGAGACACTGCCATCCTAGACTCACTTCCAACCCATGACACTGCTCAGTTTCACAGCCTGTGAACTTTGGGGAGTAGAGGTTGGACCTGGGCAGGTAAGTTTTCTTGCAGAGAATCTTGGTTTCTCAGAGTTGGAGGGGCCTGGGCATGAGCTAGTCCAATTGTGTATCCATCATAAGCATCCTCCCTGTAGCTTCTCTATGCTTGCATACTTCAGTGACAGGGAGCTCCTTACCTGGCAGAGTAGCCCAGATGATTGCCCTTGGCCTCTAGTCTTCTCCCTTTCTTCTCCCCAGCCTTCCCCTTGGCCATAAGGGTGATTTCTTCTTTTTCTTTCTTTCTTTTTTTTTTGTTTTGTTTTGTTTTGTTTTGTGGGGAAGGTAATTAGGTATGTATGTATGTATTATTTATATTAGTGGAGGTACTGGGGATTGAACCCAGGACCTCGTGCATGCTAAGCACATGCTGTACCACTGAGCTATACCCTTCCCTCCAAGAGTGATTCTTCTAAAACTCACATCTGATCTGGTTGTGCTCCTGCTTAAATCACTCAGTGGCTTCCTTTTGCTTTTGAGATCAGTCCAAACTCTATAACAAGGCCTGCATGTTCCTGCATGGGGTGGTCTCTGTCCTCTTGTCTCTCTTCATCTGCAGTGGCCTCTTGCCGCCTTCTCTCAGCAATGCCAAATTACTTTCAGTTACCCCCTTGCGTTAAAAGCCCACAGTCAGACCTAGATGCCCGAAAGGCCAGGGATTGACTTTGGGGCAGCCAGTGAGAGTGTGTTTGTGGAGCTGGAAGGTGGTGGTGACTTCTCCAGTATCCAGTGTGGGGATGAGGTGATCAGAGTCCTATAGAGGGAAGAGAGGACTTTGGCAGCTCCAGAGAAGACAGGGAAGCCAGCCTGAGGAGGGAAAGGTGGAACTGGAGGACAGACAGCATCCTGAGAGCAGGAGAAAGGCCTGCAGTTTTGTCTCTGCGGTGACTCGGAGCCCTCGGCGTGTGCAGCGTGGAAAGGAGCTGGTCTCCCCTCCTCTGCCCCACCCTCGAGGCAGGAGAGGGGGCCTCCTGCTCTGCTCCGCTGTCCTTTGCTCTGCACGGCAGGGCTGGCTTTCAGTGTGTTCCCAACCTCAGGGAAGACCGTCTCTCCCTGAGGAGGTGCTAACTTTATGAGTCTTGGACACAGAGTTGTTTTCACTTTCTCCTCAGTGTCAGGATATGTGTCCTCTGTGAGATGCGCAGGAGATGTTCAGCTTTGTATCCTCTGAGGCAGAGGACTGTTTATAGAGCAATTAAAACCTGGAGAGACTGGGTACTCAGACTTTCCAAAGGGCTGATTTGTATGCTCACATGCTAGTTTCTTTTAAGGGAAGGACTGTTTTGCGTAGAGATCTATGGAAAAGAACGTAAACTCAGTCCATCAGATTTCAGGTATTCTACTTACTGGATTTGTGGCCACAAGCAAAACATCTCCCCTCTCTGGGTCTTGGCTGTAGTTTCTGAACAAAAAAAAAAAAAAAAAAAAAAAAGAGAAGTTGTTGCTTGTAATACCTTTTGGAGATGTTCATGTTTAGGGAAGCAGAGACTTGATTTTGTCGTTTCCTCATCTGTAAGGTGGAGTTAACACGGACACCTACGTCTCAGAGTTACTTTGCAGAGGATAAAAATAGTCTGTGCTATTATACATATTATAAGGATGAGGCTTCTGCATTTTCCATCACAACTGGGAAGGAAATTTCCAATCTGTTTAAGTTGAGGTGTGGGGAAGGGGAGTTAGGATATTTTTGGCTGTATGGAATAGAAGACCTGACTCAGATGGCTTAAGTGATAAGAAAAGGTGTCATTTCACATTTTAGGATGTTGGAACTATGGGAGGTTCTGGGGTTAGGAAGCTGAATTGTTTGATGATATCGTCACAGACCCTGAGCTGAGTCTCAGCGGTCCCAGCAGCAGACTCTCGTGTTTCATTGCCTTCTCCCCTCAACAAAGAGCCGCCAGATACCTGATCAGAAAGTGTATGAGAGCAAAGAAAGAGTGGAGACTGGCTGGGGGTGGACAGCCAGCAGCGTCTGCCCCAGGAGGCAACTCATACATACCACATACCCAGCAGGAAGGTGTGGTTGATTCAAGGTCAGTGACTATTTCAGAAGTAGTTCAGCCTTTGTACAGACACTCCCTGGTGCAAGGGGAGACAATATTTTATACAGGGAGAAACACTGCCTCTTTAGAACCAATTTACCTTGGGTTCAAATTTGGCTCCACCATGACCAGCTATAAGAGCATGGGCAGATATTTGATAGTTCTGTGGTTTAGTCAGTCAAAG
The DNA here is from genome assembly GCF_036321535.1 of Camelus dromedarius. Classification (NCBI taxonomy): domain Eukaryota; kingdom Metazoa; phylum Chordata; class Mammalia; order Artiodactyla; family Camelidae; genus Camelus; species Camelus dromedarius. Next base: position 30,993,528 of record NC_087449.1, on the reverse strand, counting down.
GAATGCAAAATCAAAACCATAATGAGAAACTACTAAATACCCATGCACAAGAATGGCTAAAATTCTTTAATTTTAGGATTTGGAACAACGGAAACTCCCGTACATTGCTAGTGTGAGTGTAAATTGATATATACCCTTATGACTGATCCAGCATTCTGTTTCTGGTTATATGTCTAACAGAAACAAGTGGTTATGTCCATCAAAAGACATCTATAAGAACGTTCATAGCAGCATTGTTCATAATAGTGCAAACTGGAATCCACCCAAGTGTCCCTCAATAGGAGAATGGAGAAATACATTGAAGTATGATGGATATGATCATGTGCTCCCCAGGTTCCCCTTCAAGGTGGGACTTGTTGCCCCAGCTTTTGGGAGTGGTGCTGGCTGGCAGACCACCTTCAGGCTGTCAGCCCCTTCCAGCATGGCCTCAGCTGCAGAAAGCTGCCTTGCCCAAGGCGGCCCTTCCTGGGGTGGCCCACATCCACACACCCATAAGGCTAAGACTATTTCAGCTCCAGAGCTCCCTGTGGGGTTGGCTGTGGCAGTGCTTGGATCTGCACAGAGCTCTGGACTTCTCTCTGTTGCTGATCCTGCTCCTGTCCCTCCCTTCCACAGCTGCCATCCCAAGGGCCCTTCCTAGTGACTATACTGCAAGCTCAACTCTTGTCTCAGAGTTGGCATCCCAGAGAACAAACCTGCTGTGTATGGTGTATCCACACAATAGAACACGGTACCACAATAAAAAGAACAAACTATGACCTGGGCAACATGTGAATGTCAGGTGAAGAAAGCAGGGTGTGAAAGAGTAAACACTATCGAATTCCATTTAAATAAAAGTGAAAAACAGCAAAACAAACTCATGGTGAAAGAGATCAGAATAATGATGACCCTTATGTGGTGTTGGAAATAGTCTATATCTTGACTCAGAGAGTAGTAATACACCTGTACACATTTATACATATGTATTTGTTCAACATTTGTTGAACTGGACACTGTAACGAGTGTACTTTACCACTTAATTTGTACCACAATAAAAATAATAAAATAGGAAGTAAAATAACAGAAAGTCAGACTGTATTGAAATTGCCTGTGTCCCCTGCTAGTCTGCAGCGCCCTGGGGGCACGGACGCTGTCTGGCCCATAGTGGGTGTTCAGTTAACGTTTCTGGATGGATTCAGTGAGTCTTTCCCTGGTCTGCCATAGATTTGTTGGGTGGACTTGGGTATGTCTCTGCACTCTGTGGACTTCATTTTACAAGGAAACCAAGGCAAATAGCAAACTCTAACTGACAGGTATGTTGTGGAAATCAAATGAGAAACATGGTGGAAACATGCTTTGTAAACTGTAAACCTCTGCATGAGAGTTAGTACCCAGGTTCTGAAGTTGGACTGACAGAGGTTAAAAATAAACTCCACAGCTATTAATTGTGTGACTTTCCAGAAGTTACTTAGCCTCCCTGAGCCTCAGTTTGTTTTTTTTAATCTGAGTAAAATGGGGTTGAAAAAGGACCTACTTTGGTGAGTGACCGGGATAACTGAGATACTCTGGGTCATTTAGACTAGCAGCTGATACTCAGTAAGTGCTCAAAGGCTGGCTAGTTTCGTCTTGTAAAGAATTTTCCCCAGGCTAGCCTCATTTTGGTAAAGCATTCCTCTCCTTTGCCTTCCCCTACTCAGCTTTCTTCCCCTTATCCCATCTCTGGAGCTCACTAGCATCCTGGGATCCAGTCATTTATGACCTTAAAGAAATGAGTTTCCCCAAAAGGCCGCTGGCCTCCTACAAAGGAGATGACCCCACTAGTTGGCCCCACACTTCTGAAGTCAGGAAGTCTGAGTGTCATTTTTTCCACCAGAGGAGGAAAATAGGTGTTAATGGTCTGCTTGTGAAATATCTGGGCTTCTCATCCAGGGCAGCCTGGGGAGGGCAGGCGCTGCGAATGCTGAGGGGCTGGAATGGGGTTCCCCTGTGGAAACCTCTCTCGCCCTGTTGAGGCCTAAGGGCAGAACGAGATCCCAGAGCAGGCTTCTCCCTACAGGCTGGACTGGGACACGTGGCCAAAGATGGAGTTAAGATTCCAACTAAGAGCCAAATAGCAGGGGTGACATGTGGCAGAAGGAGCATTAGACAGAAGCCAGACCCCCAGCTCTCTCCATAACTGGCTGTGTGACCTCTGCTTGTCCCTTCATCTCTGGATTTCAGTAAAATGAGAGATGGAGACTAGAGAATCTGGAAGCGCTCCTTCAAATCTGAATTTTGGGATTCTGAGAAATAGAGCTTGGTGCAGTAGAATCAGATGACATGAAATTTAAAAATCCAGCTCGCCATTTTGGCAGCCTTGTATTCTTGGGCAAATGATGATGACTCTGTGTCTCTGGGTTTTATCTGTTACTTAGGGGTCATTGAGGTTTGCAGTAGGTTAAGTCCCTATGAGGGTTGATTTTATGTGGCAACTTGATTGGGCTACAGGATGCCCAGATGTTTAATCAGACGTTATGCTGTCTGGGAGGGTGTTTTGGTTGAGATTAACATTTGAATTGAATTCGTGGATTTAGTAAAGCAGATTGCCCTCCCTAATGAGAGGGGGCTCATCCAATCGGCTGAAGGTCTGTACAGAACAAAAAGGCTGAGTAAGAGAGAACCCCTCCTGCCTGACTGCCTTTGAGCTGGGATGTTGTTGTTGTTGTTTTTTTTCCTGCCTTGGGACTCAGGACTGAAACATCATCTCCACCTGGGTCTAGAGCTTGCGCCTTCAGACTGGACCTAGACCATGAGCCCTCCTGGGTCTCAGGTCTTTGGACTCAGACTAGAACTAGACCATCAATTCTCCTGGGTCTCTAGTCGGCCAACTGCAGACCTCAGGACTTGTCAGCCTCCGTAATGTGTGAGCCAGTTCCTTAAAATAAGTCCTACGCCCCTACCCACATCCACACCCACAAACACACGCACATCCTGTTGGTTCTGTTTTTCTGGAGAACCCTGACCAATACAGTCCCTTTCTCATCTGCCTTGTTGGTTTTTCAGGAAAATCTTCATATTTTTCTTTCACCTCTGACTAATCACTCCCAGATAAGACAGTGGTATTTGCAGAGAGCAAAACATCACTGCAGTAGAATACATTCCATTTGTCATATGTTGTGTCCGTTTTTATTATTTCAAATGTTTTTATAATTTATTTAATCTTAGGGACACAATGACCAGGGAGATCAATAAGCAGAAATTGTTCCCTTCCTTTTTTACTTTTAGAAGTGTTACTAAGGTATAATTGACACAGTAATCTACATCTATTTAATCATACAGTTTTGATGAATTTTGAGATATGTATGTACCTGTGAAACCGTCAACACAGTCAGTATAAAAACATACCCATCACCCCCTAAAGTTTGCTCATGCGTCATTGTAATCCAGTCCTATCCCCCACCCTGTCCCATCCCATCCTCAGATGACTCTATTGATCTCTTTCCTTTTTTATAATTACTGAGAAAACTGAGGACCAGAGGTGATATGTCCTGCCTGTGTGAGGGCTGATACCCAGTCTCCTGACACTCAGTCCGGTATTCATTCTAGAATACCGTCATCAGTCATCCCCAGAAGAAAGGAGAGGGAACCATATATTGAGTGCCTACCATATGTTAAGTCCCAGACTAGGTGCTTTATATATGCACCTATGTAAATACAGTAGCCTGAGTACTCCTCTGGCTTGAGACGCCTTCTTTCTGTTGAATGTTCTCCTCCACCCCTGAGTTCTCATTACGCTCACATATCCAAGTGTGAGCTTGGATCTGCCTCTCCCGTGGGGGTTTAGTAAGCAGCTCAAACTGAACTTGTCTCCACACAGCTTTATTTACAGTTACCTGCCCCTAGTTCCCAATTTGTTGTCCCTGATACTTCTATACAAGTGCTCATGCCAAAAATTTTGAATCAACTTTGATTTTTCCCTTCCCTTCACCTGGGACATCTCATCTGCCATCAGCACCGCTTGGTCAAGCCCCCATCCTGTCCCACGTGCTGTCCCAGCTTTCTTTCTTGCCCCACCCCCTACAATCCTTCCTCTGTACATCAGTCAGTGATCTTCCCAAAACAAATCAGATCATGACACTCCTCTTCCTGACCACACCCCCCCCCACACCCACACCACAGTGGCTTCCCAACACAATTGGAATAACCCTACATTTTTACTCAGCCTCATAAAGTTCTATGTGATCTCTGTCACCTTTGTGAACTGGTACTGTAACCTCCACCCCGACCCCCAGACACACACACAAGCTCCAGCTGCTCTGTTCTTCCTTTTATTTATTTATTTTTGGGGGGATGGGTGGGTAATTAGGTTTGTTTGTTTGTTTTAAATAGAGGTACTGGGGATGGAACCCAGGACCTGGTGCACGCTAAGCATGCACTCTACCACTGAGCTATTTCCCACCCCTCTGACCTTTTAATGCTTGAATATACCAAGCTTATTACTGCCTTCACTTCTCTGTCTAGAACACCAGGCTCTCTCAACTTAAAATGGATAATTTCTATTCTTTCCTAAGAAATTAGTGAAGAGAAAGAAATGGTCATTATCACCATCTGAAATTATCTTGTTATTTGTTTGATAACCTGTCTGTTGCTCATCTTCCTTCTTAGAATCAGGGAAGGAACCTTGTCTGTTTTATTTACTGATGTATTTACTGATACATCCCCAACACCTAGAAAAATATCTGGCAGGTACTAGATGCACAATAACTATGTTTTAAATAAATGATCAAATATTAAGTACCTTGATCACAGTCATTGTTAACCATCTTTACAGTTAAATTTCTCTATCGCTTTGTAAAAATTCAATAACTCTTCCTAATTCTTTCCCCTCTCAGTGTTTTAGTTGGCCCTGTGCTCTCCACAGTGATGAAACTTTTAAATGTTTTAACTTCTTTATTTTCCCACTCCCTTGTGAAAACTCCCCCTCGTACCCCCTAAACCCCATCTCTTGGGTTTTGCTGAGTAAATTCAGCACTTTCATTCTATTATCCCATATTTTCTTACAATATGCCTCTTCTGTTTCAATAATCCTCACTTAACTCATATTACAATTCCCAGTCAAGCATTCATCATTTTTTAAGATTTAACTGTAAAATACTGTAAGATTAATTGCTTACCTCTTTTCTTATACTTGTCATCTTCCCTATCTTGAGACTTTTGTTTTAATTTAATTTTTATTTGGTTAGAATCCGTCTCAAGTGATTTCCTTAGCTAGGGGCATACTCTTCTTGTTTTTTTTTTTTTTTAAAGGCGACAACTCTTTGACTTCATTAATGTTTGAAAATTTCTTTCAATAACAACAGCAACAAGAAGAGTATCCTCGGTGGTCGTTCGTGCTGTCCTGGGCCGAGGGGGCATGGCCGGGAACAGTCAAGGCCTTGTCCTCAGGGGGCTTACGTTTTTCACTCCGGTCTTTGCCCTGGTGGAATGGACTAGTTTATGCTGCAGTTATTAACACCAGCCTCCACTCTTCACCCCTCCGCCCACCTCCCCTGCCAATCTGAAAGGCTTAAAAAAAACCCAAGTCCCTTTTTCCTCATGCAAAGTTTGCTGCTGGTCCCAGCGGACTTAGTAGGGAGCTTGTCTACCATGTGAAACTCAGTGTTTTGAGTCTGTATCAACAGAAGCTGCCCAGATCACAACAGCAGGGGAGAGGGTATCGGGAAGTCTCATGCCACCATTCAGTGCTCCTGCACAGGAGGGACACACTCATTTTCATTGGTCAAAAAGTGTCACCATGCCAAACTGCAAATGGAACAGAGTCATACCAAGCCCTCTGTGTGCCTGGAAGGCAGAAAATTGGAAATGCTTGTGAGCACCACCAGTATCTAACTCAGCCTTCACTCGAAATTGGTGTCCTGGGTGAAGAGGGTATAGCTCAAGTGGTAGCGTGCCCACTTAGCATACACAAGGTCCTGGGTTCAATCCCCAGTACCTCTTCCAAAAATAAGTAAATACATAAACCTGATTACCCCCCCAAATAATAATAAAATAAAATAATTAAAAAGATTGATGTCTTGTTAATATAGAATGCTTGAATTACAGTTTTTTTCTTCTCAATGACTTAAAACTTTTGATTCACTGTCTTCTATTACCAGTGTTGCATAAAGCCAGATTTTTAGTTTTGTCTGTTTACTTATCTATCTGTCCACCTCTCTGTCTACCTACCATTTATTTATCTACCTACCAACCTATCTGTTTATCTGTGCTAGCTGAGGTTTGTTATGATGACAAAGATAGGATTAAAGCCAAGAGGTTTATGGGACAGGAGCAGGTGAAGGCCAGGAGGAAACTCTGACCACAACAGAGTTCTGAAACCTGTGAAAGCAGAGTGGAAAAGAAGGAAGATTAAGGTAGGAGTGTTCTCTGACTGCCACACAGCTCTAAGAATGGTTTGGCCAGACCTATGGGGAGTCTTTGAGCCCAAGTTGTCCATGTGGGAACATCTCTCAGGAGTGGGCCTGCCCTGGGACCCCTGAATGCTTAGTCATTGACAAGGCACTGTCTGTAGGAAGCATTGCCTCGGCGTGAACTTGGCGGGAGGTTCAGAGGGGCTGCACATGGGGCCATGAGTTAATTAAGTTCCTTGCAGTAGGAGATCTGAGAGGCACATCTTCATCGTTGCCACAAGAAGCTTATAAATATTTTTCTTCTTTTTTCGAGTCCAGTAACTTTGCCAGGGTATGTCTGGCATAGTGATAACTATGAGTGTCAGTTAAAATTACTCCTGCTGAAGACAAATTCCATATGATGTTTCCTGTCTTTCATCACCTCAGTGAAATTTTCTTTAATTCTGTTTCCCATTATTAATTCTCCTCCATCTCTTTCTTGCTCTCCTCTTGGAACGTGAGCCTTCCATAGTATATTGCCTACTTATGTCTTTTATGTCTCTTACCTTTTCACTCATGATTTTCAATATATGTAGTTTCTGCTCTGTATCGCTTGTTGTTTTATGTTTAATTCTCCAAAATGCTATCGTTTTTAGAAATTAACAATTTTAATTTTTTCTATTGAATTATTCAGAAATAATGTGTACAGTACTAAAAGCTATTTTTGTTTGTGCTTTCACAATATGCCGTTAAGAGTTCTAACTCTAGCTTGCCTCCTTAAAAGCCACCTGTTCTAGTTGGGACTGGTCTCCCTCCTTCACTGGCCTTTGACCTCTTTAGTAACACATGCTTTGTACATGCTTGTTTTGGAGGCACAAGGCACTGGGGTCTCTTGGTCCAGGGGGATCTGACAGGCAGTGGGAGACAGGGAGAAGTTTCTTCTCCAGCAGGGTGCCGATGATAGGCTTATTAAGATGGGGTGAGGAAGGGAGGCCTCTTTGTTCTAATGTCCCAGTGGAAAAGGGGTGTCCTCAGCCCCATGTGGCCACTCCCCTCTGACACCGCCACCTCTGGGAGCAGCTGACCTCCCCTAGAGCCACAGAGCTAGCTGGTGGGATGTTTCTTCTTCCTGAGTCTAGAGGGTCATCGGGCTTTCTTCCTGTGACCTCCTAATTGAGGTCTTCACTGCAGATTCTTCTAAGAAGGCACTCCTCTTGTCAGGTGGGGTGTTGGGTCCTTCTCCTGGTACCACAATAAACAAATCCCTCATCCTAAGTCTTCTTTCCTAGTAGCTGTGGTGTCAGCCTATCTGGCTTCTTACGAGGCTACTACATTCAGCCAAGTTTATTGTGGTGATTGATTTATCCCAGGGAGTTGGCACAGATCCTGAGCACATAGTCAGGTCATTCTCTTGTAGAATCCCCCAAGAATTTTCCCTCCAGTCTTGATAATTATGGTGCCCCTCCCATCTTCTCATCCTTCCAAGCCCCCCTTCTTTATTTATATTGGCATGTCAGTTCATTCGCCACCCACCTCCAAGAAGTCTTACAAAATAGGGAACGATAGTTTGAATTTGTCACTGTTAACCATACTTTTACTTTCCCGCAGGTCAGATACCCTATCTGGTGCTGACAGTTGTTGAAAGTCTAGGGTCAGCAGTCAAGGGCTAGATCAGGGAGTTGGCACTGAGTCCATCATCACTGGACGAGCCCCAAAACAAAGATGGGCAGGTAGGCATAGTGGGACAATGTGTTGAGGGGAGTGGGTTGGAATATTTAATAGTTGTTTGTGATCGTGGTAGTCTCATCATGAGAGGATACCTTGAAATGCCGTTTGTTTAAGTTTCTTTCCTGATGGCTGGCAGTGTTGCCAGTGTTTCCAACCAAGAGGCATAAAAGGCAGGTGCTGGGTGCCAAGCTCTGTGCAAGTCATTTTCCATCTATTAACTCATTCACTCTTACCGCTTCTCTGTGTCGTTGTCCTCATTTCACAAATGAGCAAGTGGGGCTCAAAGCGAAGAGGTGAATTAGGTGGCAGAACTGGCATGTGAATATGGTCTGGGCGATCTCAGCGTCCATATGCACACTCTCTGCCACTAATCCATGCTGTGTGCAATTTTGAGTTGACTTTTGAGAGGTGAGCTGAGACTTCAAGAGCAAAGAAGGAAAGGGAGAGTGATCAGTTTGGGACACCGGCCCATGAACAGGCAGGAGTCAGGTGTCAATGGGAAATGGGAAGGGGTCCCATGTGTTGGATTATAAACTACGTGAGGGTTCCTGTGGGAGAGATGAGATTTGAAAGAGAGGTTAATGCCATAACTCCCAAGCTGGGAGAGCTTAGGGAAGTTACTTCACCTCTCTGAGCCTTTGTCTTCAGATTTGGAAAATGCCCTTCCTGATTGCGTCGTGTGTGTGTGTGTGTGTGTGTGTGTGTGTGTGTGTGTGTGTGTGTGTGTGTGTGTGTGTGTGTGTGAAGCACATAGTAGATGCTTAATGAAAGTTAGTCCCCCTCCTTGCTTTTCACGACTGGGCAGCTGGCTAGAGGTAGGGTGGGCTGGAGGAGGGGGTTAGGGATGGAGGAGGGGAGGGCTGGCAATGCTTAGCACCTCCTGAGGCCCCAGGTTTCTTCCAATCCCCACAACCTCTTCACGTTTGAGAGATCAGCCACAGGCCCATTTGGTGTTAATTACAGCAAGCCAGGCTTCTCTGTGTGAAGGAAACAGGCCCTCATTTCTCTCATTAAAATAAAATATGACCCATTTTTATGCCTGCATATTTTGTTGCCGAGATTACGAGAATCATCCTTTCTGTTTATATGGAGTGGAGAAACGTTACACCAGGAGGGCGGCCGGAGCCCCGGAGTCCGGGGAATAGAAAGCAGATGTCGTCCTCACCGTTACTTTCCCTTCCACCCTCGTCTTCCTTCTCCTCCTCTCCACCTCTCCTCCCGGTCAGAAGCGGAATCCTCTTTCCAGATCGACGTGAGGTCAGCGGGCTGTAGGAGAGTCAGCGCACATGTCTGGAGCCCTTTACCATTTGCCAAGCTCTATAAACAAGTTTCCCCTTTAATTCTCCCCAGAAGCTTCAGGGATGGGGGGTATTCAGCTATTTTTCAGCCCCAGTTCCCTCAAACCAGAAATGCCCGAAGTCTTCCCAGTGCCCAGAGATGTGGGGGAAAATGAATCCTGCTCATCATAGATGCACGTACAGACCATGTGCACGGCCTTTCGGGTCTACAGAGCTTTCTCAGGCATCTCCTGGTAGACCCTCATCACAGGTGAAGGCGACTGGGGGTTAGAGGGGCTCAGGGATTTGTACAAGGTCAATTTAACCAGTGAGCAGCGGGGACTTGGAAAAATTTTAGGCAGAGAATGGACAGTATGAGCTGTGTGATTTTTGAAGGACTGCTCTGGTAACAGTCTGGGGAATGGGTGGGAGAGAAGTGGATGTGGAAGAAAAGTAAGAAAAATCATCCCCGACGTGGAAATAAGGCAGAGAGGTCTGCGTGTATGACCGAGTCCAAGCTGGTACTGTTCACCACGCGACAGGCCAACAAATTGAGGGACAAGTTGTTTGGGCAAGGAATGGTGACTTTATTTGGAAAGTGAGCAGACCAAAAGGGTGGGGCACCAGTGTCCCAAAGAACCATCTTGGCTAAGTTAGAATTCATGTTTCTTTTATACTAAAAAGGGAGGAAGTAAAAAGTTGTTTCTGGTCAGCCTCTGAAGGGGATATAATTTCTTCCTTCCTGCAGTCATCGACAGGTGGGCCTGGCCAGGATGTTTTCTGTGAGCTAAACAAAGGTATTTTAGGGCAGGGTTCCCAGAGATGCACCATTATGTATCACGTAAGCTTATAGGCAACACCCCTTTGGTGATTAACTTGTAGCAAAACCGTAGAATGCAAAGGTTAAAGTAAAAGAAACAGATCCAATATGGAGCCAGATCTGTTCTTCATGCCTTGTTACACCAGAGCAGTGTCTAATGGGTCTGCCCCAGGACTGTTTATTTCTCCATGGCAGAGCAGACAGCTTTTAATGTAAAGGGCCATATAGTAAATATTTTAGTCTTTGTGGACATATGTCTCCATTGCAGTTACTCAGCAATACCACTGTAGCACCCTGGAAACAGCCAAAGACAATATGTAAGCGAACGAGCATGAGTGGTGTAAATAAAACTTTATTCACAAAAACAAAATGTGGCCACCATTGTTGCTCTATGGGAACATCCTCTTAGAGGCTCTGCGAAATTCCATGTTGGTTTGTGGATTTTTGTCCAAAAGAGATGAAATAATTTCTGTCTGATGGAAAAAAATCCAAAGGCTCTGCTTTTATTTTCCTGAAGGACATTAACTAGTTTTGCATCTAACAAGAAATCTCATTCCGACGTTCTCTCTGTAGCGCTCGTAATACCAATACTCAGCTCTTCAAATACTCTCCAAACCAGCTTTACTATCAGGCTGGTTCCCTCTTTAATGAGTTAAATAAACCTTGAAAATACGTTAACTTTATGTGAGAACGAGGGTCATTTTTATTTTAACTTTCTGAAAATTACACTGTACTTAAACAGAGGAGAGAGTCGGGATAAGGCTGCTGGAGTAATGCAGTAAAGATACAGAGTCGGTAGAGATGTTCAGGATTTTTAAGAGGTATCACTGACCGGACTTGATGACGGATGATACGAAGGAGTGAAAAAGAGGCGAGAGAACGAATGGTTCCCAACTCTGGCTTGACCCAGTGACGTGAATAGCACTGCCCTTCGCAGAGCTGGGAACACCGCTGCTGACGAGCCCCCCAGGCCTCGGAAAGTTGCATGGTTGACAGCGGATGTGGGAGGGGCGGGCACATGGTCAAGAACCAGGCCAACCTCTAAGGGTCCTCATCCTTACTGTCTTATTGGAAATTCAAGTACTACTCTTGACCGGTTGGTGTTTGCAACCTGACATGAGCATTCAAATAAATCATTTCCTGGAGTTTTGAGTTGCCTCTGGGTGTTGTAGGAGTAGTTTTTAGGGGTGTACATTAAGGAGGTTCCCTGAGTACCACTTATGGGGAGAGGGGTCAGAAAGAGGGAAGCACTGGCATCGGTGAACCTTTCCAAGTGGCGCCGTGTGGCTGGAGGGTGCAGAGCCCCAGTGGGGGGCTCAGCCTTGTGCTCTCCTTGGTGAAGGCAGATGTCCTAGCCTTCATGGGGCTTACATTTGAATCAGGGAAGATTTCACACTGTATTATAACTGCCTTTTCCTCATTTCTTGGGATTTATCCTATAGATATACTGCATACCTCCAACATCTCAGATACACAGTCTGCATTTTCATCAGTGGGGACTGATTAAATAAATTCCATACAACAGAATGCTAGGCTATGGTAGGAAAGAATAAGAAAGTGCTCTACATCCTGATAAGAAATAATCTCCAGGGTGGGGTGTGAAGTGGCCAGGTGAGAAATGAGGATGGAGTGTGCTGCTTTCCATGTTAGTAAGGGGGAAAGTATGAATACATATTTTTATCTGTCTGAAGTAACTCTGGAAGGATACCTGATACCCAAGGAATAATGAAAGTGATGACCTTTTGGGGTGAGGGAAGGTGGATGGATGGGGCAGGATCAGAAGCCAGGTTTTCACCATTTTATGCCATTTTATGTTGGTGGAATTTTGAACTGAGCAAGACTACCTATTACCTGTGAAGCAAAATGACAGGGAAATTATAGGCTACCTGTAGGAGGAGTGTATAACCCAGTGTGAGGTAGCAGGGAAGGCTCCCTGGAGAAGGTGACATTTAATCTGAGGCTGAAGATCAGTAGGAGGTGGCCAGCAGTGGGGAGCGGAGGAATGATTCAGGCAGAGGGAGCAGTGCAGGTGCAGAGCTTAAGGGGAGAGCATGTGGGGAACTCAAGGAACCTAAATTTGTGATGGCTGAGCAGAAACTTTAAGGCTTGGCATTAAGGTAGATGGAGAGGGAGGGACGACATTTATCAAAGAGCTCACTTTAGGTTTACCCATCACAGCACGTAACCTGGGCTTCCCATGCCCCAGACACCTTACCTCACCCACCACCTGCATTCTCTCACCCGTTCCTCACATGATCATCCCCACTTTCCAGGTGAGAAACAGGAGCTCTGAGGGTTTGAATAGCTTTCCCTGGGTCATGCAGCCCCTGAGGGGCAGGTGGCAATTCAGGCTGCCCGCTCCTCTTCTGTGTCATCTGTAAAATAAGGATGTCAAACTCACAGATGAGACAAAAGGCACAAGGAGCACCTGACTCAGTGACTGACATGTTAGAAACACCCCTAATCTCACCTTCTGCTCATTGGTGGCCCCTTGAGTTCAGGCAGATCACTAACCACTCAGCACAGCCTGCTGGAAAGGGCTGAATCGGGAGAAAAGAGATCTCAGCAGTCAAAATTCTTTACTAAGAGACAAAACAGTTATTCTAAAGAAAGGAGGGAGGGAGCCAGTCTAAACCCTGATTTCCTAAATATAAGATTCGCAAGCCCCTCTCCTTTGCCGGCTTGGGGAAGGTAGTTTAATAGCAATGACATTGAGCATAGTTGTCCCAAGCACTGGCCCCCTGCCAAGCACTCTGCAGGCGTCCTGCCTACATGGTCTTAGCCATTCCTTGCTGCAGCTGGCTGGGGTACGCATTCTTAGCTGCATTTTATAGACAAGGAAGCAGAGTCTGGAGGAGGTTAGCCAGCTTGCTCGTGGTCTTGCCAGTAGTAAGCATCGGACCAGACTTGAACCCTGGTCTCTGATGGAAGGCAGATTTTTGCATGCTAACACACACCCAGGTGATTAGGGCATGGTATGAAGGGCATCTAAATCTCTGGCTCGGCAAGCCTGCAGAGGAGGGTCCCAGAACCTTCTAGAAGGATGATGAGGTGACGTTTGATTGGAGTCCTGAAGAACAAGAAGGTGTTGTCCAGGTGGAGAGGAGAAGGAGGGCTGCTCCAGGTGGAAGGACCATCAGGGACAAGGATTGGGAGGGACCCAGGTCTGTGGCTCATCTAGACAGTACGGGGTCCAGGGTGATGGCAGGAGAGAGTGGGAGGAGCAGTGAGGCAGACTGTTAGCAATTGGACCTGATTTCTTATATGAAACGAGCTTTATCTTTTCCTTTGGCAAGTCCGTTGTCTCCCTCTAATCTAAAAATGAGAGAGAGACCACTGAAAAGTGTTTTCCCAATTGAACCAGGTTTGCAGTGAAAGGACCCAGCTGGCCGGTGGCTCGGGGAGGATCGTGTATCCTGTCTGGACGGCCTCCAAAGAGGGGTCTTCCGAGGAGGCAGAGAGCATGGCCAGCGCTCCTCGCCTGTTCAGCCACCCGCCCCATCCGCCCTCTCCCTCGTTCCCCGTCCAGGCGCTGCCCCCACACCTCATCAATTACCCGGGGCTCACGGAGGAGGGCCCTCCGCGCTGCATGGAGACCCCAGTGCCTGGTGCTGACAATGGAGAGCTGGCCTCCGTCCGCGCTGATGATCTGGGGACAGATAAGGGCCATTAACACCTTTCTTAATTACAGAACCCCAGAGCAGGCCTGTTAGCCCCCGACAGGCAGAGCTTGGAGGAAATGCGGAGATTGGCCTTCATCCTATTTTATTAATTTTATTTAAATGAGTTAATATATGAAAGCCCTTGGAAGCACGCCCAGCACGTAGCAAGTGCTGTGTGAGCCTTTGCTTTTGCTGTCATTAGTGCTGCCATATTTATAGGCAGAGTGGGGACTTGCCCAGCTACACAGCAAATGACAGGCTGAACCCGGCGGGTCCAGGCCCGGGCTCTTTCCAAAGCATCTTGCTACCCTGGAGAGGGCTTGGCCGGCTTTCTTGTCACCCAGTAGCTGACATTTTGAGCTCCGATGTAGGATGAGTTTTAAGAAAAGGCACCATAGAAAGCTTATTATCTGAGGGGAAGAAGGGACAAAGGCTATCTTTCCTCATAAAAATGTCTGTTTCTTTGATCTCATCCCCAGAGAGCATCATACAGTAGGTATCTTCATTTTATGGATGAGAAAATTGAGTCTATATCTACACACCTGGAGGCCTGCTCTCAGAAGATGCTCAGTGTATTTTAACTTCCCTCGGTCCTCTGAGTGGGCGCATTGATTAACGGAGATGTCTGCCTTGAAATTTATCTCCTAGCAACGCTGACCTTTCTCCCCTCCCAGAGTGAGAAATGAGAGAAGTACCAGCTTGGTGGGGCCCACAGAGAGTCAGGGCTGGACTGGAGGCTGGTGGGTGGCCTGCTGGGTGGGACGAGAGTGCCTCGAGGGGCACCCATCTGTCTTGTCCTTTGACATGAGGGGTAAACTTGTACCTGCTTCTCACTCAGCACAGCGTTTGCACTATCTGCTGCCGGGAAGAATGTCTAAATAGAATCCAGGCTGGCTGACATGAAAAGGGCTCTGTACCAGCCTGAGAAAGGTGGGCAGTGGGCCAGGAGCACCCAGGTGGCCTCAGCCCAGAAAGGTGAGGTTGAGGGGGAAAAATCAAGAAGACCCTTGCTTAGGAAGTAGCCACCAAAGCCTGCGGTGTTAGGACCAGGATCCTTTCTGAAATCTGCTGAAGTTGGTTTTCGGGGAAGTGAAAAACAGTTTTATCTTACCAGAGATGCAGCTTAACAAAAGAGCATAATATAGCACATTGGTTTAGGGCCCTGTCTCTGGAGCTGGGGTTCAGATTTTAGCCCATCTGCTCCCTACTAAGTGTGTGACCCTCAGCAACTTTCTTAATCTTTTTTGTGCCTCTGCTTCCTCATCTGTCAAATGGGAGACTATTGCTATTACTTGCCTCACAGAGTTGATGTAAGGCTTAAGAGTTTATACACAGGAGGAGCTCAGAACAGCACCTGGCACATTGTAAGCCCGGGTTAAGTGTTGCTATTATTATTGCTATTATTTAGTTCCCACTGTGCATCAGTGCTTTGCATGCTTTGGACTTTCATTGAATCCTCACAATTGATTCTCCCACAGAAAGTAGGTGGGCGTAGTTATGGACCCTGATGACCTAATTCCAAAGACTGTGCTTTCTTCTGAGCCAGGCTAACTCTAAAATTCTCTCCGTCTCCATCTGAAATCTCTGTCTTTCTTGAAATGTCCCCCTCTTGCCCGTGGGATGAGAGTGTGGAGGGATCAGTGAGAAGGTCACTTTGTGGGCACCCCGTGTGCTGAGGCAGAGCTGGGAGTCAACTGCCTCATCTCCAAGGCAAGCGTTCTTGGCCAGAAGAAATGGCCCCAGCACACAGCCTGCTGTCAGGCTCCATGGTTTGCCTCCTGTCTTGGTCTGGGCAGCTGTGTGGCTGTAGTCACGTCACATCACCTCCACGAGCCCCCTGCCTTTTTCATCATCACAGTGTCGTGGCTGTCTAGGCAGCTCAAGGGGGCTCTGATGATCTGGAGGGCTGCCTGGAGGTGGAGTTTTGCAGAGATCTGAAGAGGCTTCTGCCACTGTCATTCCAGGAAATGCTTCTATAATTGAAAAGGAAAAAAAAAGGTAAACAGCATGATAAAATAGAATGTGTTTTTGAATTCAGACCACGATCACCCCCTTTTTCTAATCCTACTGGAGCATGTCGGGGCTGTACACATCACCTCTTTGGAGCCTACACGGAACATCTAATGCAGACTGTTGGGCATGGGTGGTGAGGCCAAGGCCCCTCCTGACCCCTCTGACAGGTCATAGGTTAGCCTGGCCACTGCCCCCGGCTAGAGCTGGACCGAACTCCTTAGGTGGGGCTCTGTTTCCGTCCCCCAGTATGCCCAGCACAGCAGGGTTCAAGAATCTATCTGAGAGAAAGAAATTGACCTTCCCTCCTTCTCATAGGATGCCCGGAGCCTCCTACCTCCTTGCTTCTTCTATTGCTCACCAGTTCTCCCCCATCTCACCACCTTCATCTACACCTGGGTCAGGCTGAGGATCAAATTGCCATGTATGTAAAGCAATCACTCCCTCTGTGTGTTCTCAGCTTTTGGTATAGAGCTCTACCTTCAGGGGCCGAGAGCTACAGAGGTATAAGAGTACAGAGTTGTACTTCTGGGATGCTGCTGTGTCCTGTGCACGGGTGGATGAGAGTTGGGGACCTGAGTCAGACAACTCAAACCCTGGGAGCAGGTGTGCTGATGACCCAGGAGAGCCAGTGACTAGCCCGGAGCTGGGCACACAGCCGTGCTTATGAATGAAGGAACCAGTGAGTAGAGCAGCCATGGGCCCTGGCTCCCAGGTTCCCCTTGATGAACCCCTGAGCATCTGTCCTTGCTTCCGTCACAACACTGGCCTCATTCTGCGATCTCTCCCGCATCCTTTGATCGTGAGCCCTTGTGCAGACTTTGCGTGTTGTCTCGGCATCTTCAGCGCCCAGCGCCATGTGTGGCCCACCGTGGATGCTCCCTCATTATTGAAGGGATGAATGTCTGGCTGGTCCTGCATTTCATTCACCCCTGGCTGTGAGCTAGAGGAGCAAATCCAGGTACCAGAGCTCACTGTTATGATCTCAAGCTTGGTCGTGCTCCTCCCTGCTGCACGAGGTCTGTTATGTAACTCCAGGCAGCATGAGGAAAGTGTTATGGGGAGAGCTAATTGGGAGTCATTTGCAGACCTTTCAGCAAGCATCAGCTGCAGATACAGCCTGAGGTAGATGAGCCAGCTCTTTAGAAGACAGAACAAAAACACACTGGCCTGGGATAATCATAGTTTTCTTGCTCGATTTACTCTTTTTGTCCAGAATTGGTTCATCTCTTAAACGGCCCATGAGATTCCTTCTCACTGAAGAAGGACATATGTTCATAGGGGCCCATGCAAGTTTATGTGGGGCAAAATGTTTCCTAAAGATTTTATCCTAAGTTCCCTCCTTTTACAGAAAGAGAACTTTAGGAGTTCAGAAACTTGCTCGAGGCCATATGACTAATCAGTAATTATACTATTTGCTTTGATTTATTGAGAACTTACTGTGTATTAGTTGCTAGTATTATTATTATAAGGTTGTTGGCTAAGTCAGCCTTATAGATTGGGTTTAATTATCCCCATTTGACAGAAGAAGAAACTGAGGCTTGGAGAGATTAAAGTCACTTGTCCAGTGCTACCTTGTTAAACACTGGCAGAGCTGAAACTCCTGTCCAAATCTTACAGGCTCAGAGCCTGTGTTCCAGAGGTTCTTAGTCAGCAGAATGTATACATTGGCATCGCCTCGGATGTTTATAAAAAATACGCATGCCAGAGTCTCACTTCCCAGTCAGAACCTCTGTATCCTGCCTAAGCTCCCTAAGTGAGTCCGATGTACTTCCATGCTTGAATATCTCAGCATAAAAAACTCAGCCCTAGGTTTTCTTATCTGAAAAACAGGGGACCCAGGGCTGTTTTCAAGGAGCCAAAAGAGCTTATGAAAGGACCCAGCCCAGTGTCCATCAGGGGTGCTCCGTAATTGCCGACTTCCTTGTCCCAGCAACTGAGGAGTGCCTGGAGGGCTTTGGGTCTCTCGTGTGTATACATGACCCCACTTTGCCAGAGACCCAGAACACTGTTTTCTGGGCTTCGGGGTTCAGTTTCCTGATTGTTTGTTATTATTCTTAATAGAATTCAGGAGAAGGCCATGAGTGGGCCAGACATCTGTGATAAATCTGCTGGGGTTTTTACAGGAAAGATTTCCCAAGTTCACTATATTCTATATTTCTTGCTTTTCTTTCCAGCTACGACCCAGCCAGGAAAATATCTTGCTTGAACTGAAATAAAACAGCCTGTTAGCCTCTGGTGAAAAAGTTGACGTAGGGAATATGACTGTCATATTATAAGGCAAGTGAGTGAGAGGGTGTTTGGATTCTTCTTTCTGAAACACTGACCTGGAAGGAAAAGGGAATATTTATTTCAACCCTTCCTGGTTTGGATTCTTGTACCAAGTGCTTCATGTGTGTTATCTCATCTCATGTAGGACCTCCCTCACTGGGATGTGACGAACATTCTTACCCCTATTTTACAGATGAGGAAACTGAGGCTCCAAAAGTTTGCCTGACATGACCAAGGTCCTCCAGCTAGTGAGTAGGTTTGAACCTAGTCTGTCTGGTTTCAAAGACTTGCATCTTCCCTGTACCATGGCTGTCCATTTAGGCCTTCTGTTTCCTCGAATATTTTCTAATAACCTCAAATGAATTTTATGACAAAAACAGATTTTAAAAGGTTGTCTCCACCTCCCCCCCACCCCAGATGTAGCATTCTTGTTCTGCTTGGTAGCCCTGGAGACTGGCACCATGCCTGACGCTGATAGGTGTGCAATAAATGACTGGTAGCTGAATGGACAAATGGGCGAGTCCTTTGCTTACCTGAAACGGTCCGCATTTCTTCGCATGGACCTCCCTGTGCCCATTTTTGCCTCTACTCCAGGCTCACTCCCCCTGTGTCTAGGTCTGCTCCCCTGGGAACTCTTTTGCTTTGTGGTGAGTCTGGATACCAGGGCTTCTCCATCTTGTGCTTGGTGTGTTTTAGGAATAAGAAAGTTCCCCAGGTCCCCTGTCATATTAATGGGGCAAGTCATCTTTCTTCTGTGGATTTCCATTCTAAGATGTTGTTATCAAATATATGCCCTAGTTTTCTTTTAATACAATTTACAAAATAATAATAATAATAATAATAATAATAATAATAATAATAATAATAATAATAGATGTGATTTTTAGAGCTTCCTATGTCCCAGATACTCTGTTGAGCATTTCACATACAAAACCTGGGATACTCACAGCGACCCTCTTATAGTGGATTGCATAGTGTCCCCCGTCCCCACCTCAAAGAAATGTCAAATTTCAACCCCTGGCAGCTGCGTCTGTGAGCTTATTTGGACGTAGGGCCTGCAGATGTAATTAAGTTACAGATCTCGGGACGAGATCATCCTGGATTTAGAGTGGGCCCTCAGTCCAACGACTGGTGTCCTCATAAGAGAAAGGAGAGATTCGACTTGGAGACACAGCAAGAAGAGCACGTGGGGATGGAAACGGAGACTGGAGGGATAAAGCTACAAGCCAAGATGGCCAGGGATGCCAACAGCCACCAGGAGCCGGGAGAGAGGCATGGAATGGATTCTACCTCAGTGTCTCCAGGGGGAATCAAGCCTGCCAACACGTTAATTTGGGACTTCTGGCCTCCAGAGCTGTGAGAGAATAAATTTCTCTTGTCCTAAGCCAGCAAGGTTTTGGTAATTATTTTACACTTATAATACAAGAATGATTTTTAATTTTATAGATAAGAAGACTGAGGCTCAAGAAAAAAACTTATGACTTTGTCCAAGCTCATAGAATTAGCCAATGCCCCAGACTGGCTTCCAACTCTGTTCAGGGCTGGCTTCGTGGGCACGCCACCAGTGCAGTTTAATGCTCTGTTGTTCTTTCTTGAAATTCTTACTTATTTTTGAACAAGGGGGTTTGTGTTCTCATTTTGCACTGGGCCCTGCAAACTAGGTAGCCATTCATGACCAGGTCTCTCTGGTCCTCAAACCTTTGCCCTTTCCTTTACCACCTGCAGGCTCACAACCACATATATCCGTGGTCCCCACCTGTCTCCACAGCCTCATTCCCAGCCACTGTCCCCTTTGTGATCATCTGACTAAGGCCCCCAAAGAGGTCCATGTCTTAATCCCTAGGATCTGTGAATACGTGATATAGTAAAAGGACTTTGCAGATGCGATTAAATGAAGAATCTCGAGATGGGGAGATCCTGCTGGACAGTCTGGTGGTCCAGATGTAATCCCAACAGTCCTTATAAGAGGTGCAGAGGAGTTAGAGTCCAAGGAGAAAGCAATATGATGGCAGAACCGAAATGGGACTGAGGCACTTGGAAGATGGAGAAAGGGGCTGCTAACCAAGAAATACAAGTGGCTTCTAGAAGCTGAAAAGGTCAAGGAGATAGATTTTCCCATTGGAGCCTTTAGAAGGAGCCAGCCCTGCTGACACCCTCCCTTTATAGCTCAGCCAAACCGAGTTTGGAGTTCCAACCTCCAGAATCATAAAAGCATAAGTTTGTTTTTAAAACCACTAATTTTTGGTAATCTGTTATAGCAGCAAAAGGAAACTACTACACTCTGCTTCTAAGGCTCCCTCCTATCCGCTCCTTTAAATCTACAGAAAAAAAAAAAAATCATTCTGGAGGTAATAGGAAAGAGAAATAGAACTGTAGTTCAACAGAAAAACATTCAAAACATTTTTATATAATTGTAGAAATCACAGATTTTCAAAGGCAAGAGTCCTTTTTTTTTGAGGTTCATTTAATATGCAGGGAAAAAGATTCCAGTATGTATAGTTGAATCATGAAAATTATCAATGCAAAATAGTAAATAATAGTTTAAAAGTTCAAAGAATATTAAAAAGTGTGTCTTTGAAAAAGCTCTCCATGCTTCTGTTTAAATCTTTCATTATTCTGAAAGGAAACATGATATTAATGTTTGTGTTACTTAATGGTTAGATTTCTGCCTAATGCATAAAAAGCTAATTAAATATTAAAAGATTGGTTTAAACATGAATTTAATCTAAGCCTCTTTTACGGAAAGAAATGAAAGAAAAGCAATCATCCAAAATAAACTAAAACTAAAAAAAAAAAAAAAAAAAAAAAGGAAAGAGAAACCGAGAAACCAAAGTCCATTTTCCTTAGCCTGATTTTCAAGGTGACTCATCAATCAGACTTTGCCAAAATGCCTGCCACATCTGCTACCCGCCTCGCAGTCCACACAAAGGTGTGCCGCTGAAAAAGCATGAATTTGAAATTAAATTGTGTTTCACAACTTCCTGCCTGTGTGAGTTTGGGCAAGTCACTTCATTGGTTGGGTCGTATTATGTCCATTTCACAAATGAGAAAATTAGTCCTCAGGGCTGGGTTGCAGAATAAATGAACCATATCTAGCATGATCTGCACATCACGGGTGTCGGAGATGATGCTGTCAAGTATTAATTGCTGTCCCCCCTTATTTTCAGATAGCAGCCAGCGTGTTCTAAATTTGCTGAAGCATAGTTGGTAGGGAAGAAACATAGGTTTTTAGAAGTCCCCATTAGGATTTCTAAGTAGGCATTTGAAGCTCCTAGCTGTAAAGAGTCTATGCAGAGGACAGAGCCTGGAGCAACTCAGGGCGTGCAGTTTGTGTATTAAACAACTGAGGAGCCAGGGATGATGCTCTTGTCTTACATAAAAAGAACTCAGACTTTTCTGAGTTGGTAGAAAGATGGAAGAGATGGGGGAGGAGGGCAATAGAATGAATTTCTGGTCCAAGCGTCCCCTTGTTCCTCTTGGAGATACGAGGCAGAGGTTAAAGGAGGAGTTTGATGAATCCTAAAGAGGAGAGACAGGGGAGACTGGTGAGCATCTGACTCCTCATTCTGTGATGCTGTGTGCCCCACAAGGATCTTCCTCTACTTTGTCCTGGATGAGTGAGGTGAAGATGTAATGGGGCATTTGATTCTTTCTTTAACTGACCCCAAAGTTAACAGTGACTTAACTGAGGTAGAAGGTTATTTCTGCCACTTGAAGGTTAGATGAGCAGGTGCTCCATGGAGGAAAGGCAGCTCTGGTCCACGACCCCTCCTTCCTCTTACTCCACTATGTCCTAGGGCGTTGGTTCGGTCTCCCCAGCTGCAGCTGGCTCTCATCTACCACTCCTGCACTTCAGTGAGCTGGAAAGGGGGAAAGAAATAGGGGGCAAACGGAAGCAAGCTGCTTCCCTTTCAGGGCATGACTGGAAGTTTTACACGTCCCTGCTTTTCACATCCAGTTGGCTGGAACTTTGTCGCACGGTCATCCCCAGCTGCAAGAAAGGCTTGGAAATGGGATCCTTAGCTGCATGCACATGAGACTGGCTGAAACTTACAGGTGTGGGACTTCATAATTGACAGGAATCAGGACAGAATGGATATTGGGGACAATAAGCAATGCTGCTACAGAGAGCCCACCTAGAAGGGCGTATGTTTCCCCATTGGATCAGGTGGGGTTCAGTCAAGGAAGCAGAACCATTGTAACTATTATGGAATACAGGATTTATCTTAGAGATAGGACCTTGCACAGTTGTGGGAGAAGCTGGGGAAATAAAGGGCTAAACTGGGCAGTTGGAAGATCAGAGAAGAGTCTCTAACCAACACTTCTGAGACTGGTGCAGGCAGACAGGTGAGGGAGAGCATGCTAGCTCTTCAGCATCTCACCTCATCTGAACACAGCAGACTTGAGGGAGTGGTGGCTGCTGCCTCCCCTCCACTGCTCCATCTGGCGTGCATTTCTCTTTAGATCAGTTCCAAACTGGAATTGTGGAGGAAAGGCGTTCTTGGAAATGTAGCTCCAGCTTAGCCCAGTCGACCCAGTTACAAACCACCGCATTCGTGTTGTTGAGGGCAGTGGAGGGGGACATGACACTGAGACGGAGCAGACCTGGGGGTTGCGAAGATTAAGGGCAGCAGGGCCTGCAGGGGCAATACTGCATCTCCCTGGATGATGCTCACCCTCAGGACGCAATGTCTGCGCCTCCCCTCTCCCCAGTGCCTTGATGCCATGTACCAGCCCCTCCCTTCCAACATTCCTCGCTGCATCAAGATGAAGTTGCAATCTTGAGGTTGGTCTGGGAGGGAGAAAACTCTGACTTGAGAAAAACCTGGTTAGTTTGAGGAAAAAAAAAACCCTCAAGTTGATTACACTAGGATTTCTGTCCTTGGGCAGAATGTGGGCTTAGAATAGAAAATAGAGTGCTTTGTAGAAAAATAAATTTCATTTCATGAAATGTATGTACAGTGAGAAATTCACATATACTAAATAGGTAATCAACAAATCTTACCTGCCTCCTTCCTTTTTTGCTGGATTCAGCTGAATCAAAGGACAGCTTTGATTCCTTAATGGGACTTGCTCTGGATTGAGCATGTGAGCTTCCTTTTCTCATGAACGTTCTTTCATGTTTGTTGCTTTGATTTTATTTTAAACAGCCCCGCGGTGAAATTCTCCTCTGTGACTCAGCTCACATGAACCCCTCCTCTGTTAATCCTTCCTGCCGTGCCTCCTGTGTGCTCCAGGGAATTCTGTTAAGTGCTTGTGTGTGCTCAATTCAGTGTAATGTGCCCCACACCAAACTGTGAGCCTCCTTGGGCAGGGCTCTCACTTATCCTGAGTCTCTCCATGCCAGCCCCAGGGAGCAGCCTCAGTGAACACTTGTTGATCATGTGACTGAATGAAACTTTCTCCAAATTGTGAACAAACAAATCAGATGATTGTTCTATTCTAAAGAGGATACTGTTCCCTAATTGTATGTAAATTACATTACACACACACACACACACACACACACACACACACAGAGTTCTCTGCCAATATCATTTGATGGTGCTGATAAACATATAAATCTTCTAAAACTGTATGTAGTGGGAATCTTTGGGCCTTCTAACGTTTTTTGAGTTCATTTTTTAAAATACTGAACTATAGTCAATTTATAATGTGTCAATTTCTGGTGTACAGCGTAATGTTTCAGTTATATGTGTACATACATATATTTGTTTTCATATTCTTTTTCATTATAGGTTACTACCAATATTTAATATAGTTCCCTGTGCTATACAGTATAAACTTGTTGTTTGTCTATTTTATATATAGTAGCTAGTATCTGCAAATTTTGAACTCCCAATTTATCCCTTCCTACCTCTTTTCCCCTCTAGTAACCATAAGTTTATTTTTTATGTCTGTGAGTCTGTTTCTGTTTTGTAAATAAGCTCATTTGTGTCTTTTTTTTTTTTTTTTTTTTTTTAGATTTCATATATGAGTGATATCATATGGCATTTTTCTTTCTCTTTCTGGCTTATTTTACTCAAAATGATGATCTCCAGGTTCGTCCATGTTGCTACAAATGGCATTATTTTATTATTCTTTTTATGGCTGAGTAGTATTCCTTTGTATAAATATACCACAGCTTCTTTATCCAGTCATCTGTTGATGGATATTTAGGTTATTTCCATGTCTTGGCTATTGTATATAGTGCTGCTGTGAACATTGAGGTGCATGTATCTTTTTGATGTAGACTTCCCTCTGGATATATTGGGCCTTCAAATTGTTAACTATGAATTACATCTCCATCTGATTTTATTTCCTCCACTGACCCTCTTCCTGTATCCTTTCCTCTTGCTTATACTGCAGAGAAATATCTCTTCCTTGTATTACTATGTTAGTTTCCCTGGCTGCTATAACAAGGTATCAAACTGAGTGGCTTAAAACAAGGGACATCTCCCACAGTTCTGTAGGCTAGAAGTCTGAGACCAAAGTGTCGTCGGAGCTATCCTCCCTCTGAAGGCCCGAGGGAAGAATCCTTCCTTGCTCTCCTAGCTTCTGGTGGCTTCTGGCCATCCTTAGTGCTCCTTGGCTTGACGCTTGTCACTTCAATGTCTACCTTTGTTGTCTCGTGGCCTTCTCAGTGTCTCCTCTGTCTCCATGTAGCTTTCTTATAAGGCCACCAGTCATTGGATTTAATCCAATAAGACCATTCCTAATCCAGTATGATCTCATTTCAACTTGGTTACGTCTGCAAAGACCCAGTTTCCCAATAAGGTCATGTTCACAGGTACTGGAGATTAGGTCTACAACCTATCTTTTTGGGGACATGACTCATCTCACAACTGTCCCTGTAGCTTGTGTCCTTTGCACCTGGAGGCTGATGTATTCCAAGCTCAGACACCCTCAAGGACACTGCAGTCAGCCACTGCCTCAGTCCCAGCTGCCCAGGGCAGACTCCCGTGCTGGCCTTTGATGTGCACAGTGGCCAGTGGAGCAGGGTGACTCTGCGTCTCCCTCCCAGCCTCGTGCATGAAATCTCACAGTCCTTGTTATAATACAGTAGGAAGTACAGAGGCCCAGGCACTGCACTGGCTCTGTCACCAACATGCTGTGTGACCTGAACAGGCTGCTTCTCTGCACATCAGGTCATGACTTTGTTGAGTTGTGCTTGAATGAATTTACTGGGCATTTGCCACGGGTCAGAGCAGGGGTGGGGTCCTGGGATACAGATATAATTAAGATTCTTCCCTCAATGAACCTAGCATCTAGTGGGGGATAAATCACTCACCTGTGAGGTCCTGTGAGGATCAAGACTTTTCGTGGTTTATTATGGGCTGTGTACATGTCAGCAGTGAAGGTGACTTGTGGAGTTTGGGCCTGAAAGGCCTTCTGACAATGACACAGTTCCTTCATGAAGCCTCCAACATCGCTAAACACAGCCACTTGAAATTCAGAGGAGAACGTTCACTTTTCATTTCGTTGTCTATTAATTTGAGCCCCGATCGTGTTCCAAGCACAGGGCCAGTTTCTGGAGATACAGTGTTGAACACAGCAGATACTGGCCCCACCCCAGGGAGTGTACTATCTGCAGGAGACACAGACATTCCGCCAGCAGCAAGTTCTGATGCTCCCAGAAACTCCTGTTCTGGCCTTAAAGGTTAGGTCAGTTTTTTAAGTTTCTCAACCTTGAATCTTGTCTTGGTCCATTCGGCCTGCTATCATAGAATACCATCAACAGCGTGTTTTTTAAGCAAGAAAAATTTGTACCTCATACTTCTGGAGGCTGCAAAGTCCAAGATCGAGGTGCTGTCCTGATTAGGTGTCTGGTGAGAACTGACTCCTGTTTCATAGATGCCATCTTCTCTCTGTGTCCTCACGTGGTGAGGGGGAAAGGAGCTGTCTGGGGTCTCGTCTATAAGGGCACTCACCTCATTCATGAGGGCTCCACCCTCCTGACCTAATCACCCCAAAGACCCCCCACCTCCAAACACCATCACATTGGGGAATAGGTTTCAACATATGGATTAGGGAAGACATAAAAATTCAGTCTATAGCAAATCTCAGTGGATTCCAGGCATACAGATGCAGTCTTCTGACTTCTGCTCAGGAATATTTTCCAGCTTATAAACTGGTCCATGTAGGAAGCAAGGTTAGATTTGCCTCTGCTCAGAGTGGGACCACTGTGTACTCGGATGAAGTCGTATCTGGGAAGGTGCATAATAGGGGTTAAAATATTAGCAAAGAGAAAGAGTTCTTATTATCAGGGGCCGTGTGGATACATTCAGATGCCCGTGTGTGTGTGAGACAGAGAGAGAGGGAGAGGGAGAGAGGAGCGAAGGAGAAGCAGCAAGCACATAAGCTGTTGTGTGGGTCCCTAATCCTTGGCCTTGCCTTTCCTAGAAGGTTTTACGTTTGAGTCTTGGCTGGGGTTAGCATTCCAGGAACCTCCACTGAGGTTCCTCTTCTACAAGATGCCAGGATATCTGCCCACGGCAAGTGACAGAGACACCACGTTGTCTAGAATAGCACTCTCTGTTGCTGGAAAATACTGCTCCCTCCCCTCTCCTTCCCACAGTCGTCCTCTGAGCAACCAGCATGTGATAGTCCCTGTGCCCGGTTCAGAAAGAAAAGGAAGGTGGGCTTCTTGTCCTTAAGGAGCTCACTGATGTTTGAGGGTCTCAGTTAAGGAATCAGAAGATGATGGGGCAAGGCGGTACCTGAAGCCCATCTCTGAGAGACCAGCTGACTCAGGGCACCTGGGAGGCCATCCCTGCAGAGGTGATCCTGGCTGAGTCTTGAAGCATGAGCGGGTGGAACAGAGGGGAAGGGAATTCCAGACAGAGGACATGGTGGGTGCAAAGGCACAGAGCCAGGAAATAGGAAGATGTGTCCCACCCAACTGTAGCCTCCAAGCGGAGGGGGCGCTCAGCAGGGAGGCCTCCCTTCTCTTCACATCCTCTCTACCCCCTCACCTCCCCTTCTCCCAGTGTTGTGGGTGAGATGTTCATCCACTGGTCGGATCCCAGGACA
This sequence comes from Camelus dromedarius, assembly GCF_036321535.1. NCBI lineage: Eukaryota > Metazoa > Chordata > Mammalia > Artiodactyla > Camelidae > Camelus > Camelus dromedarius. The sequence goes on along the minus strand of NC_087449.1, from coordinate 30,966,404 downwards.
GCGAGGTAAACTCATAAACACTACTGGCAGGATGACTGCGTACTGAAAGGTCCTGCCCGGGACTGTGGCTCTCTGCTTTGTCCACCTCGATCCAGGAGCAGGAGGGGAGCCAGGGCCCAGCCTGCAGGGAGGAGATCCAGCCTTTTCCCTGTTCCTTCAGGCATGTGCCCAAGTACTTTCAGCTCTGGCCTCTTGTCCCTACCAGTGGGCTGGCTGCTGGTAGGATCCGAAGATCTGAATTTGGGCTGAAGAGCTTCAGAAAAAGCTCCAGCAAACTCCACTTGGAGGTTTTGGGTACAAGCTCAGCTGTTAGTATCATCTTTGATTTTTCACAGGTACGAGAGCCGAGGCCATCCTGGATCCCTGGGTCTAATGAAAACCAAGTGTGCTCCACAGTTGGTCTTCATGCCACCTTTTATGTGTGACCTGGCGATCAGCCTTGTCCAGAAAGCCTTTCCTCACTTCCTTTTCCAGCTGGATCAACCAGATCCTACCCCGATTCGAGCCAACTTCCTGTAGCCTTCTTTTCTTCATCCACTTACCTCATTCTATCTTGTGTTTTATTCGTGTTGACATCATCTTAGAGGCGTGCTCACGTGGTATGTCTTTTATATACTCCGCTGCACTGAGCACATCCAGGACAAATGCTTAATAAATATTTATTGGACTAAACTTTTCCTGGCAGAGAAAGGGGAAGCTAGCATCAGTGTAACCCACGGTGGGCCTCGGACTAATGTGATTTCTTCATTCACGCCTCCAGCAACTGTTCCTTGAGGACCAGGAAGACAGAAACCTGTCAGCTGGTTACAGACTACCTGTCCTCTTGGAGCTGATGGTCTCCGGGAATCTGCATCACAATGCTGAGGGTTTATTTTCACTAACTCAGTGTTTACCAAACAGGAAACAGAGATTCTGAATGGGGAAGGCCATGGGGTTTGCATGCAAGGAAGCCTGACCTGAACTCAGGTCTGCTAGGAGTGGGAGGCAGGTGTCCTGGGAGTGGCCGCTCCGTGATGCTTTAAGGTCCCTGCTCACACAGCTGTGTTGTGTGCGATCAGAGCCAACACGTGTCACCTGTCTGCCGCTTGAGACCTCAGTCACCTTCCTCCCCATGTGGTAGCATTTCTAGGACCTGGATGGAGGCAGGCTGTGGACCAAAGACAGGCTGGTTACCAGAGAGCTTTTCCTCCCCTCTTGAAATGTGTGATGCTTTCCCCACATGGCTGTAATTGGAGGTCCCTCCCTTTTAATAATCCTTCCAAAAGAAAACCAGAGCAACACCCGGATGATTTGTGATGAAGAGGTTGAGATCCACTTTTCCTGTCCTCCTGACATCTGGGAGATGAGTGAAGCAGAGGAACAGAGTGTTTCGTGCCGTCTCCACCACCTTCTCCCGGGTGGGCGTTCCCTCCGGCCCGGCAGGCCTGCCCCGGTCTCTGCCAGAAGAGAACTCTGGTCCATGGCTTCATTCCCACTGATGTGTTTCAACAAACACCCGGAGCATCTCTTCTGTACCAGACCGGTTCTGGGTGCTGAGGGGACCGAGAGGCGGAGGTGCTGCCCCTGTCCTCAAAGATGTCCCCATCTGGAGGCCCCCTGGGACAGGCAGGGCTTGAGGAGTGGGTAGAGTTTCACTGGGTGAAAAAGGGAAGGCATTTCAGGCAGAGGCCACAGCCTGGGCAAAGGTGTAGAGGTTTGGGAAGGTGGTGGGTGAGGCGGGGTGGGGCAAGATTTCTCCAGAAGGACTTTCGCTGCAAAGGGAGGCAGGAGCAACCTAGGGAGGGCTTGAGTAAGGATAAGGAGGTGGCTTTATCCTTCAGGGGATGGGGAGATGCTGAAACACTGGAGATCCATGATCCCTGCTTCACTCAGGACTCATGCAGGGAAATGTGTCAAATCTTCAAAAACATGGGTATACCTGGGCATCATTTTAGGGCAGACAATAAAATGTTTTCTTCTTTCTTCCCTTTCTTTTCTTTTCCTTTTTTTTTTTTAAAAACAATGATGATTTAGTCAACTTACTCTCAAAGCTAAGAAATATTATCTCATTGATCTCATGCCCAGGTACCTGAGATGCAGAGAGAAAAACTGAATTATTAAGAAACTGGAAACTCCTGACACACAATCCCAGCTTTACCTCTTCAAAATGAACACCATCTCTGTTCTGGACACTGTATTCAGCATTTTTATACACACTGCCTCTCATCCTCAGAGATTAAATAGACAGACTAGATTAAATAACAACAATAACTCATAAACAAATGTCATTTGCTTACTGACCAAGTATTGTGTTCTAAGCACTCTGAGAAGAATTTTTGATCATGCCCATTTTACAGATGAGGAGACTGAGGTTGAAAATGCCTAAGAGACTCACCAAGGCCAGGGTGTAGAAGAGGCCAGATGCAAGCCCAGGCTTGTCCAATTCCAAACCACATATGTGCAGACTACCATCCTGCCTCCCAGCCTGCTGGATTCCTGCCTTGGCCAAGGGGTGATGACCTTGACCTGCTGTGTGTATACCAGTGGTGTGAAATTTGAGTGAGGAATTGTTTTGCAGACTGCAAAATACACACTTGTCAGGTGTGATTATCATCAAGAAAAATAATGATTCCAGATAGAAAAAGAGTGTCAGTAAATGAATCTTGCTTTATTTTTAAAAAAACACAATTGTTAGGCTTTTTGTTTTTGTTTTTGTTTTTTTTTTGGTCTACTTAACTGCCTAAGCCATGGATTTCTTTGTATTTCTACAACGTTAACAATTTGGAAATCAGGCAATAATTTTGCACTCTTATTATGCTTGTTAACAAAAGATTTCTTAGTGGTTAGTTGATTTCTGGAGAAAACAAGCACTAATCTGGCCAGTTAGTCTTGGGGACATCATTTTCATTTAAAAAGGAAAATGGTTCAGACTGCAGCCACCACCTCCGGGGGTTTCCAGGACAACGTGAAACTCACCCAGAGACCGACCAACATCAGCACTTCAGGGCATTGATGGTCTCCGGTTAGAGGTGCATGGAGCCAGGCTGGGCCTGCTGGCACGGAGGAGGCGAAGGAGGGGAATGCTCTGATCCTCCTTAGAGCACCTTCCTGGCCGTCAGAGGGATGGAAATATGGCCCTTTCTGGTAAACACAGATGGCCTGGGTACATCCCTGAGTTCTGACTTTAAAAGGATAAAAAATGAACCAGACTTTCAATCAGGGACATGTGGGAAGTTTCCAGCGCTCTGGGAGCTGCTCCCCGGAGGGTGGAGAGGCCTCCTCCCCGGGCTGGCTGACCCACTCTCGCCTTCCTCGCCTCCTCCCTGGGCTTCTCCACACCTCACCCCTCTCCTTAAGGCCCTGCCACTCATTCCCTGCCCTGAGCAAGGCTTGAGCACCTCCGTTTCTCCCCTTCTCCCCTCCCAGTTCTGTGTCTGTCATCCAGGGACTAAACAGACCTCTGCTGACTGGGGCTGCTTTCTGGGATCAGCCATGTGATGCATCAGTCCTGCAGGGACAGAGGCTCTGCATGAGGGGCTCACAGGGTCGGGCCTGGCCGGGCGGGGCTCAGTCAGGGCCGCACACAGAGCTTCTGCTCTTCACTCCTGGGTCAGCGGGAGGGGCAGCTCTTCCTCCCACCAGAGCCTCTGACCCTGCTTCCTTCTCTCTCCTCTGTATTTCATGAAACCCTGTGCCATCCCATGCTGGTGTGCTGTTGTTGCTTTTAGGTTCCTATCTTTATTCTTTTTCTTTTTTTTTTTTGAATTGAAGTATAGTCAGTTTACATTATTGTGTCAATTTCTGGTGTATAGCATAATGTTTCATATTTACACACAAATATATTCATTTCATATTTTTTTCATTACAGGTTACTACAAGTTATTGAATACAGTTCCCTGTGCTGTACAGTAGAAACTTGTTGTTTATCTATTTTATATATAGTAGTTAGTATCTGCAAATCTCGAACTCTCAATTTATCCCTTCTCACCTCCTTCCCCCCCAGTAACAGTTTGTTTTCTGTGTCTGTGAGTCTGTTTCTGTTTTGTAAATAAATTCCACATAGGTATTATCATATGGTATTTTCTCTTTTTTACTTACTTCACTTAGAATGACAATCCAAGTCCATCCATGTTGTAGCAAGTGGCATTATTTTATTCTTTTTTATGGCTGAGTAGTATTCCAGTGTGTGTGTGTGTGTGTGTGTGTGTGTGTGTGTGTGTGTGTGTGTGTGTGTGTGTGTGTGTGTTGTGTGTGTGTGTGTGTGTATTACAACTTCTTTATCCAGTCATCTGTTGGTGGACATTTATGTTGCTTCCATGTCTTGGCTATTGTATATAGTGCTGCTATGAACATTGGGGTGCATATATCTTTTTGAATTAGAGTTCCCTCCACATATATACCCAGGAGTGGGATTGCTGGATCATATGGTAAGTCTGTTTTTAGTTTCTTGAGGAATCTCCGTACTGTTTTCCATAATGGCTGCACCAAACTACATTCCCACCAGCAGCATAGGAGGCCTCCTTTTTCTCCACACCCTCTCCAGCATTTATTGTTTGTGGACTTTTGAATGATGGTCATACTGACTGGTGTGAGGTGATACCTCACTGTAGTTTTGATTTGCAGAAATCTACAACTCTTATAGGGAACCCAAAGTCCTTCCTGACCTGGCTCTTGCCTCTTGTCACATCACTCACGCACTCCTCCTCCTCGCTGCTCTCATTTCACCTCCCAGACATAGAAGACCATCTACTCTACTGTCCTTGGCAACCCTGCTGTGCTGGTCCTCCCAGCCTCAGCTCACGCACCACCTGTGCCATGATGTGCTCCCTCAGGGAGCCGCAGGGAGTCATGGAGGGGCTTATCTTCTTCTCTGCTTAGACCCCCTTGGGACTCCCCATCCCACTGCCTCTGGGCCCATCTGCCTCAGGGCTTTTTCTGGCCACAGAGCATAGCCTCTGGGGAGCCTGGGCGGTCCTGTCTCCAGGGAGCAGCCCTCAGCCAATGGAGGATGGCAGTTGGCAGGTACACACCCCAGCTTCCTCATTCCTTAGGTGGGACAACTCTGAAATGTGTTCTACACCGTCTTCCAGGAGCATCCAGTGGGGTTAAGCTCCAGTTGCCCAGTGGTATTAGCTTCCTTTTCCTGTTTCATTTCCCCAGCCCCCTATGAACACTTCCTGAGATCATGTCCTAAATAAACTCCTTGCCCTCAAGCCCTTGTCTCTGGGTCTGCTTGTCGGAGCACACAGCCTGAGACACCTCCTTGCTTCCTGCTGCAGCTGCCACACGTCTCCAATGGAACACTTCTCACGTTTAAAACCATTCATGTCTGTTTGTGCACTAGACTTGGAGCGGGCCAGCCACTGGGAAATGGTAATGAAAAGATGCAGTGGTTAGCAGTATGCCCAACAGATGTTCAATGTATGAATACAAGACTGGTTTTTGGGGGTAAGGGATAAACTGGGAGTTTGGGATTTGCAGATAGTAACTACTATATGTATAATAGATCAACAACAAGAACCTACTGTATAGCACAGGGAACTACATTCAGTATCTTGCAGTAACTTATAATGGAAAAAAGAGTCTGAAAAATAATGTATATAATATATAGATATAACTGAATCACTTGACTCTCCACCTGGAACTAACGCAGCATTGTAAATCAACTATACTTAAATAAAAATAAATAAAAAGACCAGTTTTCCTAAAGCTGTTCTGATTATATTTCTTTGCTAATAGGACCCTCAGGGTGAAGTCCAAATTTCTGATCCAGATATTTCTGGTCTTTTCCAGTGTGGCCCTAAGCCTCCAGTTGTAGTTTCCCAACTCAAGCTTTTCTCAGGACGGAGTATCTGCCTGGGCTGCCCTGAAAGTTCTGAAAGGCAGTTCCTCCTCAAGGCCCTGCCTAGCAGCCCCACCCCCTCTGGGCTCCACCCTCTTTTTGCTCGGCCTTCTTCTGAGCCCCGCCCCCAGCATGGAGCAGGGTGCTTGCTCAGGCACTCTGTTGACCTCCCCAAAGCACGGGGTAGGTGCTCCACCATCCTGGCTGGAAAAGAGCCTTTCTGCAAGGATTTTTTTTTTTTTTTTTTGTCCAATATAGCTTTTTGTCCAATGGTCTTGTCCCATATAACTTTTCTTGCACCTCAAGAGGACAAAGGCCATTTTAATTTTAAGCAGTTGGCACAGAGCATTGACTGAAGGGCCTCCTGTGTGGCCTCTTGGGGGAAGTTAACAACGATTTCTTTCTCTCCCACTATTTCACGGGCGACATGCCAGGCAGGGTTTATTTAGATTTATTTATTTAGATGCAGCCTCCCTACACTGGCTGAATGTATAGTTTTGACTCCACAAATGAATTATTCATGTAAGTATCAGAGTTGAAGACTTTCTGCACAGATTCAGTGAAGTATTTGTCTAAGTATCTACCCTGGCTAGCGATGGATAACATGTTCTACATTTAGATGCTTTTAAGGGCCACTTATTTTATGTCAAGGTACAAGAACATAGCCAGTTAAAGGCTTGGAGCTCCTTGTAACATAGAACAGTTTAATAAGTTTTAGAATCGGAAAGGTCTATATTCAAATTCCTAATGCAATGCTTTCCAGATGATCACTTTTAGTTCAGCCGCTTATCCCCATTGTAGAAAGAAGAGATGGAGGTTTGGAGAGAGAGAAATGTCATGTAGAACCTGAGGCTATAGGACACAATATTTATATACATAAGTATGTATGTGACTTGGTTGTCTCTGAGCTTCAGTTTCTTGTTCTGTAGAATAGGAATTATATGTAGTAGGTAGTAATACGGGTATCCCTTTAAACATAAACGAAGCCTCAGTTTCCTCATCTGTAAAACGGGGATTATCTCTACTCTGTATCTCTCTTTTGATCCTCAGATACAGCGAGATAAAGGAGGTGAGGCCTCTTTGTAGAGCAGTTTCTTCCGTGATAATACTTTCTGTTAGCAGACTCTAATCGTGGTATGTGGGAAAGAACACAGACTCTGAGATCAGGAAGTCTTGGGTCCAAATCCTGGCTCAGCCACTTACTTTGATCCTTAGTTTCCTCCCCTGCAGAGTGGGGGATCTCCGTTTTCAGGCTCACTGGGAGGGTGACTGGCACCCTGCCTGGAGGAGAGGCAGCACGTGGCAGCCCCTTTCCCTTCCCTGCCTTTCCCCAGATATGCTTTCTTCCCGGTATTTGAGAGAATGTGTGAGCTAGATGTATAAGGAGCTTTCCCTAGAGGTAAGCACCACAGTTTCTTGTTGCACAGTTCTCAACTGGTGAATCACTATACCTTTACCAAATGACAGACAGTGGGAGGAAAAGAAGTGTTTGGATGCTTGGAGGCCTGTTCTCTTGGATGTTGCAGTGGAATCAAGACCATCTTTAGTCCCTGATTGTTCTGGAGAAAAAAACATAAAAGCCTTATTTATGGTTTTCTTCTCATTCCAGAGAGGAACAGCGGGTTCTTTCCCCAGTCGTCCCTGTCCTTAACCGGGAAGGAGCCCAGGACATATTGTACAGCTTTTCTCCAAATTCAGATTTAAGCCTTGAGCAAAATGAATCACTATCTCACTTAGCTAAGACCATCAACTGATTTCCTAATAAAAATTCACTTCAAAGAAGGAAACATTTATCCATCAGATATTTACTTAGCACCTACTACATACCAGATGCTGCTGTGGCAGTTTGGAGAGATGGATCAGAACAGAGAAGAGATGAGAGCAGAGTGGTGTGATGGAAAGAGCCCTAGTTCTGGTGCTAAGAGACGTGGGTTCATCTCCTGGTATTTGAGTTTTTTTTCCTGTGCAACCTTGAGCAAATCACCTAATTTCTCTGAGTCCAAGGTATCATAAATCTGTTTCAATGGAATGGTTTCAGGTGTGAGGGATGATGGCTAGAAGCTCTACGTTTAGACAGAACTAGGATAGACTTCCAGCTCTGGCACTTAGTAAAATGTAACTTTGAGTAAGTCTCTTTACTTCTTTGGGTCTCAGTTTCCTCATCTGCAAAATGGGGATAATAAGGCCTCTCTTGAAAGACTGTTGGGATGCTTCAGAGTGCAGAGTAGCAAATGAAAGTACTCGATGAAGTTCAAGGGAGGGAGATTTTTCCGGGTCAAGTTGGAATCCATTCTAGCCAACTTTCTAACTCTTCTTGAGGTTAATTCTTGGGTTTATCGCTTGATTAGAACTACCTGAAGGAGGCTGTAGGAGGACTAGAGGCTTTGAACTTGGATTTTTCCATTTTCTATAAAAATCGTTGGTTGCTAAAACGCCAAGTGAAAACAAAGTCATTTATTAAGGTAACTTCTGCAGCCTGCTTTCCCTGGCCCTGGCTCCACTTTCCTCCTGGAGGTGGTTCAGTCGGCTTTCTCTGTGTATGTACAACTGCTTTCTATGACTCAAGAGATCACTGTCTCTCCTCTCCCAGCTCTGACCTCTCCCAATTTTTCTGTCTGATCATGTCAAAGAAAGCATGTCTTTCGTGGGCTTTTCCCATAGATGTGCCAAGAGTTTCCATCCTTTGGCTCATCTTCCACAGGCAAACATATCTACTAAATTCTGGCATTCTGACCTGTGGGTTGTCTGCGGCCCATTGGCCTTTCTGGGCAGGGCACTGTGAGTCAAGAGTGGAAAATTAGTCGCTGGTGACCTGGATCTAAGAGTCCCCATCCCTCCACCCTTAGAGGGCGGAGGCCTCCTTGAGGCTTTGCAAAGATTTTCCTTAGAGCAGAATAGAGCAGGGTGTCCAAACCTGCCCTGGAGTCAGGCTGGTGGCAAAACCAATGGCATGGTGATCCTTCCAGGGCTCTGGTTCCTGAAGCTGATAGGCAGGGACTGTTAGACTGGAAAGGAAGGAGGAAGTAGTTGAAGTGTGCTCAAGGGCTTAACAGAGGGGCCAACGGTGTTGGGGAGAGTGGAAAGGATAGTTGGTGTCTGAGTCCCTTTTGTCTGAAAACTGGGACAAGATAGGTCAACAGTGGATATTTGTAAAATGTGAATGTGAGGTGTGAGTCACTGTTGCAACAGGAAGGAGCATTTCTTGTTGTTAACCCCCAGTTTTCATGAGCTTTCATGGTTAACGATTTTATAGGGTCCTGCTGTCAGCTTTCCGGGTCTGACACCTACCTGGGGGCTGGTTCTAGGCTCTTCTCTCTGAAAGTCTCAGCTTCCCTGTTTGTAAAGGAGGGACGATGCTAATTCTTGCTTCAAGTTGTGGGTGCAGAAGTCCAGTTGGATGTCAAAATGTAAAATTCTTCAAAAAGCCTAATCCTCTGGACACTGTTAGACACATAGAAGGAACAAAAGTAGCTGTGGAAAAAGAATAAGAGAAGAGGGGTAAGGGGGCAGTTATACCTGTGTTGACTCAGGATCATGAATGGAAAACTTGGTTGTAAGTGGACTTCTCTGTCCAAAACAGAACATTCCTCTTCGTTAGCTGATTCTTAAAGTGGACCCTGCCATGGGTGTCCACCGTGGTTATGGGCTGTGGAGACACCAGTGTGGGGACACTCCATAGGATGACAGATTTCCAGCCTATTTGTGACAGCCATGTTGTCCTGGCTCTTCCTTTCCATGGAAAGAGATTGATCCCAGGCTCTGGTCAAGTTTGGACCAACTAGAGCTCTGAAACTACCTCCCAGGTGTCTTAGAGATACTCGGGGAAGAAGAGAAAAAGCCCCCCACCCAACCTGTCTCGAGCTTTCGATAGCCTCTACGCCAGCCTTCTGCTCCTTTGGAAACAGAGGTTTGTTCTGAGTTCATAGAATCATAGCATTTTGGACCTGGGTTGTGGAGGCAGGAATTTGAGGCCATCAAATGCAATCCTTTCATGGTAAAGATATCTGAGTGCAGAGCAGGGGAGGGGCCTGCCTGAGGCGGCACAGCCGGGTCCTGTGGGCAGATAAGGCCGGACTCCTCTTTCCTGCTTCACAGTGAAGATCCTGTAACATATCAAGCAGGGGAGCCAAGCCCTCCTCTCACCCCGTGGATAACCCATCCGGGCATGTAGCAAACCTTCACGCCAAGTTTCTTAGGACGTGATGATGCTGTGAGCACGTCCTGATGCTCATACCTTCAGAGTCTGGCGGCCACTCTGGGGCCTCCACGGCTCTCCCCATCACACACTCAACTCCAGACTTGGGCTAAGGTGAGACAAGGAGGGATGAGAGGTGGCCAGGGCACAAACTGTAAGGAGACACTGCCTTACACCCCCTGGGATGGCGTTTGTGTGGCCCTGGGAGCCAGTGCCTCCTTAAGTGTTGCTCCTAGGCTCCTCACTTGCCTCCCCTTTATTGCAGGCCTTGACCTCCTGGCTGTTCCTCCAGCACGTGTCATGCCCTGTCCCACCCTGGGGCCTTTGCTGTTCCTTCAGTATCTGAGTCACCTTCAGCCACCACCCAGCCACCTCGCTGGGCCCGCAGGCCCTCTGTGACCTGGCCCTGCCTCTGCCAGGGCCTCCCTCTTCCCATCCTTGACTTGCACGGACTTGCCACAGCTGGCCACTCACACCTGCCCGTGCACATGCCTGGGATGCTCTGTCCCCACCTTCTCCTGGTTAACAGCTCCTTGTACTTCCTGATGGGGAGCAGGCTCTCCTCCGGGAGAAGTCTCCTGACCCCATTCTTCCCCTAGCTGGGTTTGGGGATACACAAAGGAATGGGCTGTGATTGCATTCCCCGGGACAAGACTTAGGAAATGACTGCACATAAGATGCTTGCAAGTTTGGCTTTTCTGCTAGAGCACACGCTCCAAGGAGAAGGCTCACAGCTTTTCCCTCTCCGTGCCTCCAGCACCTAGTACAGGACAAGGATGGAAAAAGACTGGTCTCCTCTTAAGACTGCGAACTTCTTGAGGGTTGGCCCATGATGTTTTCTTAGTCACTGTTTCTGTAGTTCAGTGAACACACACACACACACACACACACACACACACACAGAACTCACCATCCGCAGATCAGTCAGTGCTTTAGCTGGTTACATTAGTGTGCTCAGGCTGCTACAACAAAGTGCCACAGACTAGGTGGCTTAAACAACAGAAATGTATTTTCTCACAGTTCTGGAGGCCAGAAGTTTGAGATTAAAGTGCGTCATGGTTGTCTCTCCTGAGGCCTCTCTCCTTGGCTTGCGGACAGCTGTCGTCTCCCTATGTCTTCATGTGGTCTTCCTTCTGTGTGTGTGTGTCCTAGTCTCCTCTTCTTATAATGACACCAGCCATCTTGGATTAGGGCTCTCCCACATGACCCCATTTACCTTAATCACCTCTTTAAAGACCCTACCTTCAAATACAGTCATGTTCTGTATGTAGGACTTCAACATACTAATTTGGGGGAACATGATTCAGCACTTTTTTTTTTTTAGAATAGTTTCTTTGGGCTCGAGGCACGACAGTGGGTCCTGATTTCCTTTTTTTCTTCTCCAATTCAGCTCTTAATACTGGCAAACATTGTTGTGTAGCAGAGAAGAAAGAAGAATAAATTCTGACCAGAGAGGACAAGGGGACATTTTCATAGAGGATGTTAACGGAAGTCCTCAGGACTGTGGGCTCCTTGAAGGAGAGATTGTGGCTCGTTTCTCTCTGTGTTCCACATGCTTAGACCAGGGTACAGCAGAAGATGCTCATAATAAAGACTGAGTAAACACACAAGCACGCCAATGAACTAGCATTTGATCTAATAATGCTGCTATTCGGGTAGCATCACTGCCAGCAGAGTGACTACTCTTTGTGCTTATTTCAGGTTCTCCTCTTCACTACAGGGTCAGGGACTGAAGCTCCACTTTCCTCATTTGCCTGCAACAGTGGCCATGGGGGTCAAAACTTTCCAACCTAATTAAACGATTGGGTGGTTGGGACCTGCCCAAGAAAAGCAAGCGTGCGCTCAATCAAATCTTTCAGTTGGAAAATGTTTTTCAGCTGGGAGACCTGGGCCCCTTGTCATTGCTAGGCTCTAGGATCCTGTTGCTAAAAGCCAGAGTGGAAATTTGGGAAAATACCAACTTAGACTTAAAAATGATAATCCCTGGAATCTGTTCAATTCTTTACAGTTTTTACAAAGGACCTTAACTTCCGTGGTTTGCCCTTGAAACAACCCTGTGAAGAGGGTTAACAGAAAGAGCATGGGATTTCAAGGGACCATTTCGAATCCCACCCCTACCACTTCTGGGCCTTGAGTACTTGGGAAAGGTGAGACATTTCTTTACGATCTGATTTTCTCCTGTGTGCGATGTAAATGATAGTACCGGCATCTTACGACTGTCTTGAGGCCTGATTGATACCAGGTTTTAGAAAGAGCCTAATCAACAGAGCAAAGGCTTGAACCAGAATTTGAATCCTTGTCCTCCCTCTGTTTCCCTTTTCTTTAGAAAAATGGTGAGAATACAGTAAATATCTCATAGAATTGTTGTGATGACGAAATGAAAAATGAACTTACTTAACTGCTCAGTAAAAAGCAGTTAAGGCTATTCTTTTTAGCCCCCAATACTTTTTTTTAAATGAGATATTACTAGCGTCCGTCTTGTCAGCTGAGGAAGGCTGGAGAGGGATTCGAGGAGGTGAGCTGCCCAACGTTGCAGCAAAATGTGCGAGGAGCCGACATAACGTGGGAGGAGCCGACATGGAGCAAAACAGCACTGTGTTGCTGTGCAAGCAGGTGGCGCGCGCAGCGGGTGGCAGTGGCGGTGGTGGCCGCGGCAGCCGCGCTCAGCACTTTCTTCTAGTTCAACAAGATGGCGCCCACCGCGTGGTGCACTTGTCCTGCTTTTATTTCGCCCGCACGTGCAGCAGGGTTCATTTCTTTGTTCATACTACAGAACTGGCGCATGCGTACATTTAAGCTAGTGGCGCATGCGTAGTGTTTATGCTACAGCGCATGCGTTTATTTACTATTTGCCTCAAACACAGGCGGGTTGTTGTGACCTTTGGCCTGGGTCCCACGGCCTACTCGCTCAAGGCTACCAACACTTCTGAATGTTTCAAACTTCAAATAACCTTTGACGTCGGAAAAAAATCTTAAAATTGCCAATTTGAAAAATAGACAGATATGTGGAAACACCACCAGCCTGGGAATTAAAAGCCTTGGCTTGGATTTGGTTCTGGTGCTTCCGAGACAGGATGGGGCCTGGGACCCTTTACCAGAGTGCTTGCACCTGGATAAATGCCTCCTCCAGCAACAGAATACAAACTCTAAGGGACTGAAAGTAATTGCTTGCACGTGCAGTTGGGGGTAAATTATGAACAATAAGACACACAAAGGCCAAAACCCAACTGCCACTTCTGAGGGGCTGGGAGTAAAGTCAGGGTTCTGTGCGTGATCCCAGCACACAGCACCACTTAGGTGGGGGGCAGACCACCTAACCCGCCCCTCTGGCCCGACCAACCTATCTGCCCCATTTAAGGAGCCAGAGTGAGCAAGGGCACCTGTTTCTTGTTCTCGCTCCCTCGTACTGCATCACGAGTCTCAATAAAGCCTGGCCTGAATTCCACGTCTTACCGATTTCTATTGATTAAGAGTCCAAGGACCCAGCCAGCAACACTTCCCTGCCGCGAGTTCTTAGGTAAGTCACTTTCCTTTTCTGGGCCTTGGGTTCCTCATCTCGGCAGTGAGTAGAATGGACCAGATGAATGCTCCTACAGTCCCCAAGAATCTATGTTATTTTGTAAATCTTTTGCCCAAATCCAGTTAAAAAAAATCTGTAGCACTTAAAAGGGGAAATTTAATCAGAATTTTTTTTCTGATTCATGTGCACTTAACCAAACAGAACCCTACTTTCCGAGAGTTCTTTGATGTTTAAGCTGCCTCGAGGAGTCTTTTTTTTTTTTTTAAAAGGGGTACTTTAAAAGGTTTTTTTTTCTTAGAAACAGGAAATCAGGTTTTGGCAAGAGGAGGAGAAATTCGAACACACCGAGACTTTGGGGTGGGGGCAGTTGGTTTGTTTTGAGTGGGCAGAATTTGAGAGGGTTCCTGAGATTGGCAGGAGGTGGCCTAGGCCACCCAGCTCAGCCTCCCAAGGGCCTGCCAGCTTGAAAGTCTGTGTGCACGGCTGGGCGGTGACGAGGGAGACGTGTCTGAAGCATTTCGCAAGGTTTTAAGGACTGGCTGAATGTTTGCTTTTCCTCCTTAGCCCCGCGTCTTCTTTCTCTTCCGCGATATTTGGCAATCCGAATTGTCGAATGCCTTAAGTGGTCTCGAAGGAAAATATTTTTCACTAGATGATCAGTTTTCCTTTCCAGAAAAAAAGAGAAAGAAAAGAAAAAAAACCAACACACGGATGAATGCGTGTGGCAGAGACAGAGTTCAATTAGCTCTTTGAAAATCTACTTCAGTCTCTGTGAGCCGAGTGATTTGAGCAAGTAGTCATCCAACAGGCCAGTGGCGTGGCAGCAGAGGTCCCAGGTTGGCCTCCTATTAGTCACAGGACCTGGAACGGTTAGTGCCGTTCACCTCTCCAAGAGGCAGTTCCTCATCTTGTAAAGGCAGAAATGAGGACTGTTTCAGTGTTGCTGATGCGATCATGTGAGACAACGTATACTTTCAGCCCCTCAAATAGATGCTCAAGGAATGCTGCCCTTTCCTGATTTACTGGCTTCACTGGATGGGCAGTGCTTTGGCTCAAGGGCCGGTCTGTCTCTTGTCTTTCTGCAAAGCACTGGTGTGGATGCCGCAGGCAGTGAGAAGTGGTGTGTGCTGGGGAAAAGCGCTGGGCCAGGAGCCAGATGACCTAGCCTCAAGCTTCTTTTTCTTTTTAATTGTGGTTAAAAAACCACATAATATAAAGTTTACCCTCTTAATTTTTAGGTGTACCTTTCAGTAGTGTTAACTGCATTCACATTATTGTGTAACAGATTTCTAGAACTTTTTCACCTTGAAAAAGTGAAACTCTATACCCATTGAACTACTCCCCGTATCCCCCTCCCCAGAGCCCTTGGGAACTGCTGCTCTACTTTTCTGTGAATTTGACTACTGTAGCAAACTCGTGTAAGTGGAATCATACAGTATTTATCTTTTTGTGACTGGCTTATTTCACTCAGCATAATATTCTGAAGTTTCATCCATGTTGTAGCATGTCACAGGATGCTTTTTTTGAGGCTGAATAATATTCCACTGTATGTATAAACCATTCCTCTTTATTCATCTGTGGATGGGCATTTGCTTCCACTTCTTGGCTATTGTGAATAATGCTGTAATGAACATGGATGTGCAAATTATCTCTTCAAGATCCTGCTTTTAGTTATTTTGGTTATATACCCAGAAGTGAAATTGCTGGAATATGTGGTAATTGTGTTTTTTTTTGAGGAACCTTCATACTCTTTTCCAAAGTGTACCATTTTACATTCCCACCAGCGATGTACAAGGGTTCTGATATCCTGGCCAACACCTGTTATTTTCTGGGTTTTTTTTGTTTTTGTTTTTGTTTGTTTGTTTGTTTGTTTTATAGTAGCCATCATGATGGGTGTGAGGTAATATTTCATTGTGGTTTTGATTTGCAGATGACCTAGCTTCTAATGTGCTATTGTTATCTCTTTTACTTGATGGCCCTGTGACCTTGGTGTAATGTTTAGTCTCCATGTATCGAGGGGGCCTGGGGCAGGCCTACCTGGAGTGATGCCCAGGATGCAGGCTATGAATGAGCAAGCTTCCTAGGTGTGCTCATTTCCGGGGGCTGCCTTACAAGGTACCACAAACTGGGTGGGCTCAAACAACACAACACAGTCTCATGGTTCTGGAGGATAGAAGTCCAAGGTCAAAGTATCAGTAGGGTTGGTGTGAGGGAGAATCTATTCCACACCTCTCCTCTACCTGCTGACGGTTGTTGCAAATCTTTAGATTATAGATACATCACCTTGCTCTCTGGTTCCATGTTCACATGACGTTTTCCCTCTGTGGGTAATTCTGTCCAAATTTCCCATTTGCATAAAGACACTAGTCATACTGGATTAGGGCCACCCTCATTTCAACTTAATTACTTCTGTGAAGACCAAACTTCCATATAAGGTCACATTCTAGGTACTCAGGGTTATGATTCTGGGGGGACACAATTCAACCTGTAACCCCAGGCATCTCCTAGCTTTTATCCAGAGGTTACTGGAAACCTCCAGGAGCTGAAGAGTTAGAAGTAGGATCATGAGGATCCCAGGTGGGGAAGTCACATTCCTTCCACTCTTGCCAGAGTCCAGCAGGATAAACGAAATCTCCAAGCCAGGCAGAGGCTTGGATCTGGGAATGAGAGTAAGATCCTATGCGAAGTAAAAGGGGCTGGTGTACCTGCATTCCTTTATGTTGGTGGCTGTGGGTGAGTTGGTCTGGTTTAAAGGCACAGGATGGTTGATGGCAGTGGGCTCTTCGTTAGCCAGTATCGGTTGTTCAGGAACCAAACCACAGGGAAGTGTTGGGGTGGGATGCATCTATCCCTAGTTTCTGCTTACGGGCTGGTGCAGACTTGGCATTGACCATGGGCTCTGTGCTGTGGAGTTGAGGGCAGGATCTGATGTGCCAAGAGCTTGACTGGAGGCTGGATCTTTACTGGGTTGCAGAGCCCCTGTGATGGCTGGGTTGTTACAGGCCACCCAGATTTGGGAGGCTGATCTTGGTCTAGTGCTCACTGGGTCCAGTGGGCCACCCCATGACATCATGCTGCCTAACTTGAGCTCTAGCTGTGGATATAAAATATGTAGTGGATGCTGTAATGTGCCGCCTAGATCCCCCTTCACCAATAAATGACTTATCTCCCTAGTGGCTGGAAATGCTTCTGGCTTTCTCTGGAAATTGCCCCGGGCTGGAGAGGGTTTTCTCACACGAAGCCATACCTCCTTTCCGGGAGAGCCAGCAATCAATGCGTGCTTCATGCAAAAAGCCCACTGCTTTTTCTGCAGAGTGGGTGATTCTGAAAGGCCTAATTCTGAGCTCCCTGTGGGGTCAGCTGAAGCCTGTGCTGCAGCCTGGTGTTTTCTTTTACCTGAACTTGTAGCCTTTCCTCCCCTTCCACAGCTGTAGATCTTAAGTGTGCCCTCATGAACCTCCTGCATGTTAATTTCTATTTCAGAGACCACTTCCCAGGGAACCTGCCAGTGTAGTAACTTCCAAATAGAAGAGGCCTGAACTTAAAGATGAAATTCCATCTCCCAACTCCACGCAGAAAGGCTCTGAAATCTTTCTCATGACTGTTACTGGCATGTGATTGTAGTCAGAACATGTTTCTCTCATAAATTCAAAAGGGAATGGACAGATCCAGGCTCCAACCTTCAAAGACACATGACTAGGGAACATCTTTTTGGCTTTGGTTCAAGATCACGAGTGTGTGAAGGGAATGACATTATAGTGGAAAACAGTGTAACTTTATATTTGTTTAAAGATCTTTTCTTGATCAGGGAAGTCTTTCACCAAAAAGCAGGCACACACAGGGTTGTTACATCTGGCAGGTGTGAAAGGCAGTGGTTCAGACAATGTTCTCTGCCCAGCCTGTGAGCCATGCATAGAGAGATGGGCGTTCTTTGGCTCTGGTTCTGTGTAAATGCATCCCATCTGGTGTGAACTTCTCAGCACTTGGCAGAGCCGCTTTCTAAGAAAAGAGGAATTTAAGAGGGGCTTTTGCAAAGTCAGCAAGTAGAACTTCCAGCTGTTTGGAAGATGTTTTGGCAGGGGCCAGGGGTGTAGGCCTGTAATAACTGACTAGAGGTGAGGATGTGATTAGAAACTTCCCACCTGTAGAGTTGGGCAAATAGATACGTGCTAATTTCTGTTTACATCAAGATGAGCTGGGTCTTAAGTGTCCTTTACCTTAAATACAAATGATTAGGCACACAGGCCTACGTGCTCATAGGCGTAAACACCATTAACATTTCTAGGTGTTCATAGGTTGAAGTCAAACTGCGTGGATAATGGATCCCTATTTTAGGCCTTAATAGAGCCTCAATTCTTTTTTAAATCAATTATAATTGACTTACGATGTCATATTAGTTTTAGGTATACAGCATAGTGATTCAATATTTTTATATATTATGAAATAATCACCATGATTAGTTGTCATCTGTCACCATATAAAGTTATTACAATATTTTTGACTATGTTTGCTATGCTGTACATCACATCCCTGTGACTTATTTATTTTATAATTGGAAGTTTGTACTTCTTAATCCCCTAAACCTATTTTGCTGGTCTTCCCAACCCCCTCCCCTCTGGCAACCACCAGTTTATTCTGTTTCTGTGACTCTCATTTTGTTTGTCCATCTATTTTATTTTTTAGATTCCACCTATAAATGATATACGATATTTGTCTTTCTCTGTCTGGCTTATTTCACTTAGCAGAATACCCTCGAGGTCCAGCCATGTTGTTGTAAATGGCAAGATTTCATTCTTCTCGTGGGTGAGTAATATTCCATCGTATATACATATACCACATTTTCTTCATTCATCCATCAATGGACGCTTAGGTTGCTTCCATATCTTTACTATTGTAACTAATGCTGCAGTGAACATACAAGTACATGTATCTTCTTAAAGTAGTATTTTGTTTTATTTGGATAAATACCCAGAGATGGAAGTGCTGGATTGTATGGTAGTTCTGTTTTTAATTTTTTGAGAAAACTCCATATTGTTTTGCACAGTGCCTATAGCACTTTATACCCCCCCAATAGTGCATGAGGATTCCCTTTTCCCCACATCTTTGCTAACATTTGTTACCTCTTGTGTTTTTGGTAATAGCCATTCTGTCAGGTGGGAGGTGGTATCTCTTTATGGACCTGATGATTAGTAATGTTGAGCATCTGTTTATGTGTCTGTTGGCCATCTGTAGGTTTTCTTTGGAAAAGTATTTATTCAGTTCCTCTGCCCGTTTTTTTTTTTTTTTTTGATATTGAGTGATATGAGTACTTTATATATTTTGGATATCAACCCCTCATCAAATACATCTTTTGAAAACATCTTCTCCAATTCAGTAAGTTGCCCTTTGATTTGTTGATGGTCTCCTACACTGAGCAAAAGCTGTTTAGTTTGATGTAGTCCCATTTGCTTATTTTTACTTTTGTTGCTCAAAGCAAAAGGAGACAGATCCCAAAAAAATACTGCTAAGACCAATGTCAGAGAGCTTACTGCCTATGTTTTCTTTTGGGAGTTTTATGGTTCCAGGTCTTACATTTAAGTCTTTGATCAACTTTGAGTTTACTTCTGTATATGGTGTAAGAAAGTGGTCAGTTTTTCTAACACCACTTATTGAAGAAACCGTCTTTTTCTTGTATATTCTTGCCTCTTTTGTCATAGATCAATTGACCATATAAACAAGGGATTATTTCTGGGCTCTCTATTCTGTTCCATTAGGCAACCTGTTTTATGCTCTCACCATTACTGTTTTGATTACTATAGTTTTGTAGTATAGTTTGAAATCAGGGATCAGATACCTCCTGCTTTGTTCTTCCTCCTCAAAATTGCTTTGGCTATTCAACATCTTTTGAGGTTCCATAGGAATTTTAGGATTACTTGTTCTAGGTTCTGGAAAAGTGAAAAACGCCATGAGTATTTCGATAAGGGTGGCATTGAATCTGTTGATTGCTTTGGGTATTATGGACATTTTAACAGTGTTAATTCTTCCAATCCATAGTGCAGTATATCTTTCCATTTCTTTGTGTCATCTTCAATTTCTTTTATCAGTGTCTTATAGTTTTCAGAGTATATAGTTCTTTCATCTACTTGGTTAAATTTATTCCTAGGTATTTTATTCTTTTTGATGAAACTATAAATGGAATTGTTTTCTTTATTTCTCCATTCTGGTACTTTGTTATTAGTTTATAGAAATGCAACAGATTTCTGTATGTTAATTTTGTATCCTGCAACTTCACTGAATTCATTTATTAATTCTAATTGTTTTTTGGTGGAGTCCTGGGTTTTCTATATAGAGTGTTATGTTATCTGCAAGTAGTGACAGTTTTACTTCTTTCTTTCCAATTTAGATGCCTTTTATTTCTTCGTCTTCCCAAGTCTGTAACTAGAACTTCCAATACTGTGAATAAAAGTGACAAAAGTGACAAGACAATCCTTGTCTTGTTCCTAATTTTAGAGGAAAAGCTTTCAGCTCTTCACCATTGAGTATGATGTTAGCTGTGTTTGTTATATTTGGCCTTTATTCGTTGAGGTATGTTCCCTCTATTCCCATTTTATTGGGAGTTTTTAAAATAGTAAATAGATATTGAATTTTATCAAATATTTTTTCTGCATCTATTGAAATGATCATATGATTTTTATTCTTCAATTTGTTAACATGGTGTAACATGGTGATTGACTTGTGGATGTTAAACCATCCTTGCTACCCTGGAATTAATCCCACTTGATCATAGTGTATGATCCCTTTAATGTATTGTTAAACACAGTTTGCTGATACTCTGTTGAGGATTTTTGCATCTATGTTCATCAGGGGTGTTGGTTTGTAATTTTCTTTTTTGGTAGTATCTTTGTCTAGTTTTGGTTTCAGTGTAATGCTGGTCTTGTAAAATAAGTTTGGAAGTATACTTTCCTATTTAATTTTTTGGAATTTGAGAAGTATAGATATTAACTCTTCTTTAATTGTTTGGGGTAATTCACCTGTGAAACTATATGGACCTGGAATTTTACTTGTTGGGAGTTTTTGATTACTGATTGAGTTTCATTACTAGTAATCAGTTTATTCAGATTTTCTGTTTCTTTATGATTCAGTCTTGAACAAGTGTGTTTTGAGGATTTTATCCCTTTCTTTAAAGTTGTCTAATTTGTTGGCATATAATTGTTCACAATATTCTCTTATGCTCCTTCTGTAGTGTCAGCTGTAACTTCTCTTTTATTTCTAATTTTGCTTATTTGGGCTTTTTTTTTTTTTAATGATGAGTCTGACTAAAGGTTTGATTTTGTTTATCTTTTTGAAACACCAGCTCTTAGTTTTATTAATCTTCTCTTTTTTTTCAGTCTCTATTTCATTTTCCTACTTGAATCTTTGTTATGTCCTTCCTTCTACTAACTTTGAGCTTAGCTTGTTCTTTTTTTAGTCCTTTAAGGTGTAAAGTTAGGTTGTTTACTTGAAATCTTTTTTTACTTTCTTAACTATATATATACACATTTTTTTTCATTATAGGCTATTACAAATTATTGAATATAGTTCCGTGTGCTATACAATAGGACCTTGTTGATCTATTTTATATATAGTAATTTGTATCTGCTAATCCCAAACTCCTAACTTATCCTCCTCGCTTCCCCCTTTGGTAACCATAAGTTTGTTTTCTATGTCTGTGAGTCTGTTTCTGTTTTATAAATAAGTTCATTTGTCTCTCTTTTTTTTTTTAGATTCCACATATAAGTGATATCATGTGATATTTGGCTTTTTCTATCTGACTTACTTCACTTAGTATGATAATCTCTAGGCCCATCCATGTTACTGCAAATGGCATTATTTCATTCTTTTTTATGGCTGAGTATATACGTATATCTCTGTGTGTGTGTGTGTATGTGTATGCCACAACTTCTTTATCCAATCATCTGTCAAAGGACATTTATGTTGCTTCCATGTCTTGGCTGTTGTAAATAGTAATGCTGTGAACATTGGGGTGCATATATCTGTTTGAATTGGAGTTTTCTCCGGATATACGCCCAGGGGTGGGATTGCTGGATCATATGGTAAGTCTGTTTTTAGTTTTTTGAGGAATCTCCATACTGATTTCCATAATGGCTGCACCAAACTACATTCCCACCAGCAATGTAGGAGGGTTCCCTCTTCTCCACAACCTCTCCAGCATTTATCATTTGTGGACTTTTTGATAATGGCCATTCTGACTGGTGTGAGGTGATATCTTATTGTAGCAAAACTTGTTCTTTTCGTCCCTGGAAACCCAAGGGCTGGAAATTATCTGATCTACACTGGGGAGGTCAAACCCCAGAATGTGAGAACTGAAATGCTCCCAGGAGACAAGCCGGTTTTATGCACCAGGATAAAGGTGGCCAGGAATCTTGCCGTGACTCTCTACTCCTCCCAGTTCACTGTGCTGCTTCTTCCTAAGACCTGGTTTCTGCTTTCAACATCTTTTCCTGTTTCCCTATTTTTGACTTGCTTCAGTTTGTTTGTTTGCTTTTTGCCTTTGTCTTTTCAGCTGTTGGTTTCATCAAAGAGTCAAAGAGACACTCAGCGGGAGGGGAGTATCAGGCTCCCATATTATTTTTCTCTCCCACTCCTCTCCAGTTACCTGACAGCTGGCTGGCTACCTCTAGAATATATTACGGCCTCTGAGATTGGTAAACTGGAGAAGTATCAGCAGAAGCACCATGTCCATTGCATTGCCAAGCCAGAAGAAACAATCTTATCTCCTCATGGGAACAGTTTATTCTCATAGTACTTTGATTTAAGCTCACAAGGAGAAATGGCCAGTTACAGAGTCATTTCCCTGCATATTTTGATTTAGTTGCCTGGCTGTCCTTAGCACTAAATGGTAATGGCCCACATCTGGAAAAGCCTGGTGGGGTCTCCCTGGACACCTTGGCTCTCTGGTTTCAATCAAAGGGCCTTATCAGTCTTTTACAAGGGCTTGCAAATGTAGAAATAAATTTGTGAAGGCCAAATAAATGCAGAGCTGAGAGTGATCCTTTGATCCAAGCCTCTCATTATGTAGATAAGAAAAAGGAGGCTCAGAGAAGTGAAGGGGCTTGCCAAAGTCACGCAGCAGATCATGGCTAGGACTGCAATCCAGGTCACTGACTCAAGATCATCCAGGATTTATAGAAAATGTACAACAATGTTTGGTGTGACTCTCATGAAACCTCCTTGAGCTCGGGCAGGCTCCGTGTCTGCACTGTGATTAACCTCCTCACTGGTCTCCTGTCTCTGGCTCTCCACTGGCTAATTATCATGTACCTGCTGCCAGATTCATCTTCTTGGTTGATCCTCTGATCACATCTCTCCCTCTTCAAATCTTTGGAGGCTCCTAAAGAATAAAGCCCAACCTCCTCGGCATTGAGTGGCACAGACTCTCTCTAGCCTTACTTCCCGCCACTTCCAAAGTATCCTCATTCAGCCTGGACAGCTTGCCATTCCTGTTTAGAGCCTGAAACCTCTGCTTATGCTGTTCTGTGTGTTGAAACACACTTTCCATAGTTCTCCTCCTTTAAAGCCTGGCTTATTGTCAGGGAGGTCCCTTGGGCCAGGTCTGGGGGGAGGGGGATCTGTTGGAGCCTGTCTATTTGCTATCGACAGAGTTCTCCACCCAGGAAGTTAAGCAGACAAGTGGGCACCGCCAGGTGGTCCAGGCTAGAGCATCCAGTGCAATGTGTAGGAAGGCAGTTTGGTTCAGGTACAGTCTGGTAGCGGATGGTCAGTAGACAGGGAACATCTGGGCAAGTGATCTGGCAGCAGGTGTCGGAACACGAGCTTCCGGGGAGGGGCATTTTGGTGCCAAGTTCTGGGGACACAGAAGCAAACCACACAGATGTGGCCTTACCTATAGGAATCTTGCAGTTTGGTGGGTAAGACAGATATTAAACATAGATGATTTCATCACATATGCATCAAATTCCTATGATTATCATTTCTCTAATGTGAAATCCAAGTCTCACCGCGGTTGAAAAACTTTCCAAGGTTCTTCAGTGTATCAATTTCAGAGACACCTCCAAGGCCCATGCTCCCTTCAGAGACAGCTTCATTTCTGGAGAAACCAGGGATCAGGGCTGAGTAGTAAGGGAGTAAGCATTACTACTATTAATGGTGACTGTATTCATATGAGAAAGGCTGCTCTCCCTGTACGTGATTATTACCTGTCATGTATCAGACCGAATCCTAGGCGCTTTGCATGTGTTAGTTAATTTAAAATCTCTCAGTAACTGTGCAGTAATGATCCTTTCTATTTCACAACTGCAGAAGGCACAGGTTAGACAGGACAAAAAATTTGTCTAAGATCACCCAGCTATGGTGGAGAAAGGCATTCAACCTAGATCTCTCTGGCTGTAAAATCAGTGTCCTTTTCAGCAGACCAGGCTGCCTCTCTACCACCATTTATCTAAAAAAACCCATTGAGAACCTCTTTTTTTTCCCTTCTTCAAGGGAAGGAGGGAGAATGAGATGAGGTCTATGTAGATGGTGAAAACAGAGACTAAAAATATTAGTTTCAATCCCAGGAGTCACCTTTGATTTCTCTCCATCATTTATCCCCCATATCCAGCTAGACTACCAGGACTTCTAAATCCACCGTCTTCCCTCCATCTCCCCTCCATCTCCCCTGTTACCACCCTGTTTAAGCCGTCAATTCCTAGCAGTTTGGCCTGAGCATATGGGCAAATATTGGTGCCACTTACTGAAATGGGAAGGGCTCAGGGAGGGTCACGTTGAGAGGTGAAAGTGTTGTAAATCAAAAGCTTTGTTTGACCACGGTGAAGTTGAGTGTTTACTCGACATCCAAGGGGAGATGTCAAAGAGTAGTTAGATATTGTAATCAAGAATCTGACTCCATTTTTCATGCTTGACTGCTGATGGCTTTCAGGCCTCACCTCTCCGTTGTCAACTTTTGAGGTACATCTGAGCAAGCAGATAAGATAGCCTGGGCCCTGGGCTGGGGAGACCTGACAGGCAGTTTCCTGCTCTCCTCCTGTTTACTCTGACTCAGTGTCCTTTAAAGCTAAAAGGACCTTTGATTCCTATGTCATAGTCAAGCCCAGCCTCCCAATAAATAAACTCAACTCTCAAAGGAGTTGAGCCTTTGCTATCCTGTGGTTGACCTGAGTTGTAGGTTTGGGACTCTGTCTTGGTCTCTCCTCCTGGGCTAAGGACTGGAGCCCTGCCAGCATCCTTGTCCTGAACCAGGGCAGCACCCAGCACTGAACCCTGCTGACTCAGGGTCCTTACTTCCTTATTTTATTTTAATTAAAATTTTTAAAAAATTTATACAATTTTAAAGATTACTTTCCATTTACTGTTATTACAAAATACTGGCTATGTTCCTGGTGTTGTACAATGCATCCTTGAGCGTATCTTATACTCAGTCGTACCTCCCACTCCACACCCCTCTATTGCCCACCCCACAAACTGGTAACCACTAGTTTATTCTCTGTATCTGTGAGTCTGCTTCTTTTTTGTTGTATTGACTAGTTTGTTGTATTTTTTAGATGCCACATAGAAATGATATCATACAGTATTTGTCTTTCTCTGTCTGACTTATTTTACTTAGTATGATGCCCTCCAAGTCCATCCATGTTGCTGCAAATGGCAAAATTTCATTCTTTTTTATGGCTGAGTAGTATTCCATTATATGTATATGTATGTGAGTGTGTGTGTATATATACATCTCACATCTTCCTTATCCATTCTTCTGTTGATGGACTCTTCGGTTGCTTCCATATCTTGGCTATTGTAAATAATGCTGCTGTGAACACTGGGGTGCACATATCTTTTTGAATTAGTGTTGTTTTTTTCTGGATATATACCCAGGTGTGAAATTGCTGGGTCATATTGTGACTCTATTTTTAGTTTTTTAGAGGTTTTTAGAAACCTCCATACTGTTTTCCACAGTGGCTGTACCAACTTACATTCCCACTAACAGTGTACAAGTGTTTTCTTTTCTCTGTATCCTCACCAACATTTGTTATTTGTGTTATTTCTGATAGTCATTCTGACAGGTGTGAAGTGATAGCTCATTGTGGTTTTGATTTGCATTTTCCTGATGATTAGTGATGTTGAACATATTCTCATGTGCCTGTTGGGTCCTTCCTACTTTAGATTTTCTTCTTCCCAGGGCCAGATCTTGTCCCTGAACCCCTAGTCAGTAGTCCTGTACATATGAACACCACCCTTATATCTGATTGCCATTGTTGCCAAAACACAGCCTCTCTACCCTGCTTACTGAATTGAGACTTGAGGACAGAGTTTTGGGTGAAGTAGAAGAGGCAGCTTTATTTCTTTGCCAGGCAAAGAAGGTCACAGTGGGCTAATGCCTCTAAGACTGTGAGCCTACTAGGGGGAGAAGGCAAGGGGTTTTATAGTAAAAGTTCAAGAGTTCAAGGGGAAGAGCTAGTTTCCATAGAGATCATATACAGGATAACAAGTTTTTCCTATTTCTTCAGATGCAGCAGTCCCCTTCCCTCTGCTGAGTATGAAGTTCACCTTCAGCTTTCAGACTCTCTTAATATACTTGTACCTAGAACAAAGAATACATAGGAAGGGGCTTCATGGCAAAGAGCTCTAGAGAAAAACTTGTGCAATTTAGAGTCAGATTGATAAATGCTTTTAGCTTTTCAAGTAGATTGAGGCCTGGGACCTCCTGCTACAGACTGGGGCCTGCAGCTTGAACAACAGGATACAAGGAAACCACAGGGAGTCAGAAACAACTGCAACATGCACAGTTTGGGGCCAGTTATGAACAACAAGATGCACAAAACACCCAACTGCTGTTTCTGAGGTGTCAGAGTCAAGAGCAGGGCACTGAGCAAGATCACTGCACATAGCACCAGCACCACAAGGGGGTTGGGTGCAGCGCCCAAACTTTCCTCTTCTCCAGACTAACCCTGGTCAGCAAGAGATGAGAAAAGCCCTTTAAACCATTATACAGTTATAAACACCTTTACAGACACCAGATGGTCACCAATGACAATAGGTGCTTGCTGTTTTCACTATTGTCAGTAATACCCTTGTAACTGAGATTGATGGCTGACTTCTTTTAATGGTGGTCTCATCTCAAATGTCATCTCCTCAGAGAATCCTTCCCTGATTATGCTTTGTAATGCAGCAACCTCCTGTCCATCAGTTTCCATGTTCTATTTTTCTCCATAACTCTTGTTATGTAAAACTACTTATATTTATATCTTCCTTTGATGTTTGTTTACCTACTTGTTTATTGTTGGCCTGCTCCCAGGGGGCCTCCTTCTCCTCGCACTGAAAGTGTAAATTTTGTGAGAGGAAACTCGCTCTTCTGCTTCCAGCATGGGAAACAGCACCTGGCACATAGTAAGAATCAGTAAATATTTTCAATGAATTTTAAAAGCAACTAAAAATAAAACTTTTTGCTTCTGTACCCTAGGGTATGGTGTTTACTCCAGAAAGTCCTTATTACCACATCCTCAGATGGTAGTTGGGAGGTGTGTGGTCATTGAGCAATATGGATTGAGTGGACTGGGTATAATCACGAGGTTCAGTCATTTATAAAAAGACCAGAATGTTTATCTATGAGCACGTCGTAAGGAGCTTTCCTGCCTCCTAATAATTCCCTGTGGTTTAATATATATGGGGTCTTTGTGGATAAATGTTAGTCCAGGAAAGGAGTGGACCAGAGCATCTAATTTTCTCCTGGAATCCAAGTTAAGAAGAATATTGATGATTGCCAAGAAAATATAAATTTACCCTGAGATTAATAATGCTTATGGTTTAGGGCTCCTCATTTGTCCACATGTTGTCCAAGGCTCTAAGAGGAACTCTAGCAGTGTGCTTGCATGGTCATGTGAATTTGTACAATGTTCAAAAGTAAGACATGTCACTTAAATCAGTCTA
This sequence comes from Camelus dromedarius, assembly GCF_036321535.1. Lineage (NCBI taxonomy): Eukaryota > Metazoa > Chordata > Mammalia > Artiodactyla > Camelidae > Camelus > Camelus dromedarius. Next base: position 30,938,954 of record NC_087449.1, on the reverse strand, counting down.
GGCACTGCCTCTTTGCTTCAGCTTCCAGTATGTTGCACTATCTCTGGTGTTGGCGGGCTGCAGACATTTCTGGGTTGTGGTTGAGGGATGTTGGATCATGGATGCGTTTGATTTCGGTTTAGTGAGATGCATTAATGTGAATCATTGTCCTCACCATGTATAGTCAAATTGTAATATGCATCCTGGTGTAGTAAAGTCTTCCAGCCCTATTTCTACTACTCACTGTACTCTGACAGTGCCAGAGGTGGGATCCTAACGTGAACACATGTGCTGATCTGTGGTAGCAGAAATATAAAGACAGTGGAAAAGAAACAATATTTGAAATGTATGGGGCCGGAAGCTGGTCTGCAGAAAATACTTACAGTTAATCAGATGTTTAGAAATATTAAGTGGTAGAATTGGTTCTCCTTGGCACCTAGTCAAAATGGAATTTCTCGCCTATTAGGAATATACTCAACAAGGCAGCATGCACAATTATCATGCCCCTTACACCAGCTTCACCAAATAGGATTTATGAGCATCCCTGCACTCACAGGACACAAACCTGTATCAGTACCAACAGCGGGTGTGTCGGCATAAAGTCTCCTATATTTTGCATCCCAAAGTGTCAGATCTCGTCTTAGTGTGTCTGACCTGTCTTACCGTGTCTGACACATCTGGTTCTCACAAAGCCTATGTTGGACCCAGAAGAAATGGTACTTAAAATGATCACTAATACCACAAGATAGGCTGTATTGACAAGCACTTCAGTGACAGCATTCCTACACACAGTCATTAATGAGTCACTCTGTGTGGTTTAAAAATAACTTGATTATATAATTATGTAGCTGAATAAAAATATAGAGGCAATTAAAAGTGTATTTGAATTTCTCTTGGTAGGCCTTAACTTTAGATTAATTCTGTATATTTTTTTGCAGAAGTATTGATTACACCTGAAATCACATCTTATGAGTGGAAGCCAAAAATGTAAACTAGGAAAAAAATGCTGTTTGAAACTTTAAATGTCAAAAGCTCTCTTATTACATCACAAAGGTAACTAAAATCTCTGCTGGTCAAATCCTGAAGATGAGAAAAGAATTATGATTGTCCAGAAAATATAGACAATGAAATTGACAACAGAGCTAAAGGGGAGTTAATGAGAGTCAGGACGTCCCTAAACAGAAGGCATAAAAGCAAAAGAGAGATGAAAATAATAGTAGAGGAAAAGATAATTCGTGACCTCAACAGGACACACACAAAGGTCAAAGGTCAACAGTGGCTTTATTTGTATGAATCTGTTGTGCCCTTCCACAGTGTCCTGTTAAAATCAGCAGTAATTTCATTCAACTTGATTTGGTGGAAGACAGTTGAAAAAAATAACATAAAACTATGTGTCATACAAGGACATCAATGTCAAACTGGTTATTGAATGTCGTCAACTCAAAAAATATTTAAGATTAGTCATACACGATAAATCTTGAAATGCCCTGAAATCTTATAGCTCACATATGAAAGAAACTTTATAGACATTCCCCCAATTTAATGATAATCCTGGACATTTATATGACATTCTCAATAGCAAGTTGCCCAGCTGAAACTTTTTCTAAGCTATCCAGAATAAAAACAAATTTCAACGGTCCATGCTGGAGGAAGAAGGACTCAATTATCTTTTTGTTCCGTCTGTAGAAAATATTACAAAGCTGTCATTGTATGAAGAGGTGATCAAAGAGTATGCGGCCAAAAATGTAGGAAAAAAGCTAATTAATAAAAACAAAAATTTGGGATTTTATGATACTTGTCAGCTTTTAAAAATTTATAGCTCATGGTCATTTATTTTCTCATTCTAAGTAAATATTCACTCTTGAACCTTTTTATATTCATCATTTCGTATTCTTTCTCTTTAAGAGGGTCCCCACAGAAACAAACCATGTGAACTTCAGGCCACACCAAACCTGAATCAGCCTGGGCAGGAAACTATAGCTGTGGCCTCTGTGGCCTTCACAACAGAGAAACATGGGATGAAATCTTGTTCGAGCAGGGTCTAGACACCGAGGGGGTAGGAATTTCTCATGTAATGTATAATATAAAGTTTTTATTTGTTGAAACAGCTATTCCTCAACCAACAAGGCAAGAGTTTTACTATGGGGCATCACCTGTGTAGGTTATTTAACAACAGAAAAAGAGTCACTTGTCTGTCCATCTCAAAATACTGTGTCTTCATTTCCTAGTGTACTGGGTTGTCCCCTCTAAGTTCATGTCCACCTGGAACGTCAGAATGTGACCTCATTTGGAAATAGGGTCTTTGCAGATGTAATTGGTTAGCTTAAGATAAGGTCATACTGGATTAGGATGGGTCCTGAATCTGGTGTTCTTGTAAGAAGGCTGAGTAAGGAGAACAGAGACACAGAGGGAAGAAGGCCACGTGAAGATGGAGGCAGAGATCGTGTTACTGAGTCCAGACTCCTGCTGCTTGCTGCATGACAAGCCAATAAATCAGGAGTTGAGGTGTTGGGGCAAGGAATAATGACTTTATTCGGAAAGCCAGCAGGTTGAGAAGATGGCAGACTAATGCCCTGGAGAACCATCTTCCCCAAGTCAAAATTTAGGCTCCTTTTATACTGAAAAGGGGAGGGGGTGTGGTTGGTTGTTGCAAACTTCTTGGCATGGGAATCCTTTATTCTTGCTGCTGCCCATGTAGGTCAGGTCATGCTGTCCCTGTAAACCTCCAACAAGACAACTGCTATTTTCTAATCTTCAACTTTTTATCTTTATACGAATGGGAAGGTGTTATACCCTTAAAGGTCAGGGCCTTGAGAATGGGCTATTCTGTATGTTCCAGGCTCTAGGCAACATTCTTTTACAAAAAGTTCAGAACCAGCATGACTAAGCACCGAAAACAGAGCACAGGGTTAGAGCTAAAGGAGCAGATCTCATGTGGAGCCAGATTTGTTCTTCCCTACAACATTTGGAGGGGTGTGGGAACAAGCCCAGAAATGCCTGAGGCAATCAGAAACAGGAAGAGGGGAGTGGGGGCTCTCCCCTACAGCCTTGGGAGGGAGCATGGCCCTCTTAACACCCTGATTTCATACTTGTTACCTCTGGAACTGTAAAGAAATACATTTCTGTTGTTTTAAGCCACCAGGTTTGTGGTAATTTGTTGTAGCAGACCTAGGAAATTAATACGTCGGATAAATGGTATATCTTGGTGAGTGAGGGCAGTGCTAATGGTCAGAATTTCAAGACAAGCAAGCAGAAAAAGCCTGGTCCTCTATCTTCCCATGACTCCGCTGCAGAAACAAACATTCCTGGTGCTTTTCACTATGTGCTGTTGCTGTGCAGGCTATGGTGGGGAACAGAGAGGTGGTTAGACACAGTCCTGACCTCAAGGCACTTACAAGCAGGCAGAGAGACAGGGCATGGATAAAAACACGGCTGCTCCCTGGGACAGAAGGGGTCCAGCCCACATTTTGCACTGGGCTCCTGTGGTGGCAAGGTGGCAGGTGAAGGGGGCGTGAGTGCTATGAGATTGAGCTGACAGCAAACTGGACAGGGGATTGGATGCTGAGAGAGCGGGGAGTGGGTGGGAGAAAGAAATGGATTTCCAGAATTTTCCGTGAGGATGAAACATTAAGGAGAGGGGAAAATAACCTAAAGGTGATTTTTCTCAGAATGATTTCTGGGTTGGCTGCGTGCATGTTGTCCGGCATTGTGCCTTTGACAGTCTCAGCAGTGCAACTCGCCCTTGCTGTTCAGAGCTTTCAGAGTGAGGCTGTTGTTTCTTTGATATGATGCCTAGTAGATTGGCAGGGTTGTGGGACCTTCTGGCTTTGTGTGGGTTACTCATGGGCACAAATTTTGTCATGGAAGGTTGGATATGAGCTGGGTGAGGGAGGAGCTGCAACAAGGCAGCAATTGAGACCAGAGATAAGACATTCTACTCGGAGCTGCTATTGGTCACAGAGTTCCCCATGACCTCATGCAAGCTCTCCCCTAAAAGGCAACTTGTTGTAGAGATAGCAGTAATCTCTCTGGGGTGTTGTGACTCCTGGGCTAATATTTGTTCCCTCCTGCCCCACCGTCCACAAGCAGGAAACAGCCAGAGCCCACCGGCTTTAGAACTTGCTCTCAGACTCTTTAGTCTTCTCAAAGCTTCACAGAAACCCTTGCTTTCTCTTTCCATTCAGGTGTAACCTCTTAGAGCCTCCTGCAAACTCTTCCATAAACCCTCCTTTCCACCCTGAGAGTGCATTCGTCAATAGGATCTGAACACATCCTTAGTTGCTAATGTGGTACGTTATTTCTAAAACTTGTATTTTATAAAGTACATCATGAAATTCAATCCCAGGGCCCAGGTGGTTTAGAGACTGTTCCAAATGGTCTACTTATTTGAAAGCAACGAGGGGGGCTAGTCTTAAAAAAAAATCCCTTTACATTTTGGCCAGGTCCCTGATGTACAGTTGGGCCACATCATAAAAGACTCAGATGGTTATGGCCAATGTCATCTGATTGAATCATCTCTCTACCCAGATGATTAGTCTGTGGGATTGGGGCTGTTCCCAAATTCAGAGAACTTTAGACTGCACACTTGGGTACCTGGGGAGTTGACTGTGGCCACCTGCTTTCTTGGACACTGAAGAGGAAAAGGCATCTGTCAGTTGTGTTCCCTTGGTACTAGCCCCCACTGACTCTAAACACAAAATTCAGTTGAAAATAAGCTCCCACATGATGTCAGAGCTGGGAAGAAATTGCATCCTGAGTATGGCTGGCAGTCAATTCTTGGGTTTTTTTTTTTGTCTCTCATCTTTCCCAGGGAAGACTCTCTTTATGGCTCAAAGTCCACAAAACCTGCCTCTTCCATTTCAGTATAAACTTAATGAACTCTAGATGCTTTCACTAGAGCGTAGAGGGCTGGAGGGGATTCAGATCTGGTGCTACTTCTTGATGTTTATGTGAGCCGGAATGGGTCACTTTGCTCTTCATTTCCTCCACATGTAAGGTGAAGCTGGAAAGCCCAACTTGTGATTCTCCACCTTCTGATGGGAAGGAGACTGCTTTCTTCCAGAGAACCAGTGGTTCTGATCATCTATAATGCATTACCTCTTACTCTAGCTGTCACTGGCAATTAGTATGGTTCCCAAAGTCCTCTGTCTTCTATATAAGCCAAACTAAGTCATAAAAGATCCTCTGCAAGGTCACTGTATCAGACATCCCTGGGAGAGTCAATCATAGTATATTCTCTATATAAACGGTGCCCCAGAGCTGTGTAAACTGGCAGTTACTGAGGATGTAGTGGGAATCAGTATTCCTACACCTTTCAGTTCTTTGCCGATGCAAATCTCAGTGATTGCTGCCTCCAGGGACAGTGTTTTTGAGCTACTATTTTGCTCAGGAGGGCAAAGTGCAGGGTATTCCCTTGGCCTTTCCTACTTGGCCCCTTCTTCACAGACTAGGAAGCCAGTGTGTGGATTCTGTGAGTTCCTGAGAATGTGCTTCCAACAGTGTATCCAGAAATTCCAGGACAGATATGGAGTTTCCACTGAGCTTATCATGAACCAAAGCTGAGTCAAATTCCATTTGTCACTTGACCTCTGTAAGTCCTCACTCTGCCGAGTTCTGGACCTTAGGATTTAGTGTTGAATTAAGGCCAGTGACTAGTAATTCCTCAGAAGTATATTTACTCTGTTAAAAAACACAGAAACTTTGGGAAAAGTCTAGGAGAAAGAGTTACAGTGCATACCTCCAGTGTTTTTATATGGCTGATCATTTCTTCTTCAAGAGTACTTGGCTATCTCTGCATTCAGTGGACCTTGGGTTTGTTCAGATGTGGAAATTGCCTTAGGGACTGCAACAATATTACTAGCATAATATCATATCATAAGGCCTAAGATATGCTAATCAGGCAGTTCTTCATGAGATGCCAGTCTGTGTAGAGCCTGGGGTACCAAAAGGTCAACTACACTCTCCAGTCTTACCCCTATAAGGCAGACACTGCAATATTGCTGCCTATTATGGTGACCATATCTAGTTTAAAACTGTATGTGAAATGCTTCTAATGGCCCTTGGCCCCACTGAAGTTCCTTCTTCCCAGTGGAATCAGTGACTCTGGTTACCTGGAACTTCTCCCATCAGCATCCTGACCCTTAGAGAAATGCCATCAAAGCACTTTCCCTTCATCGCTGTCGATCTTGAGGTCTTGGTAAGAGAGTGTGTTCAGATCAACAGGGCAGCCACTGGTAGGGACTGAGTGGGTCACACGTGATAAATCCACTCTAGCATTCCTGTTCCCTCAAAGACTTTGGTTTCCTTCCTCTACTAATACCAGAGGGTTTCTGGACTTTCAACTTCCTTTATTTATGTCGTTGCTATGTCTGTGTTTCCATCAACAACTCCTGTGTGCTCAAGCTAGACACTGAATCCAGGATCGCTGGCAGGACACCCTTCAGCCAGATGTATTTGTTCTATCTGTGGCTGAAGCACTCTTAAAATCTATTCCTACACTTGTTCCTCAGTTTTTTAAGGCCTCTCACCTCAGGTTTGACTTTGAAGTTACCTCCTTCCTATCCTCTAAAGCACTCATGGATTTGATTCTAAGTCTGAAAACAATGATGGAAGGAAGGTCGTTACCTTGACTTCCTATTGCAGGGCCTCTCCCTCAGGGATGGGAATAATGGATTATTCCAGCAGTTGAGGAATGGCCTCATCCAAGAGGGGATGAACTGCTGTTTCTGCTGCCAAAGGTTCAGTGTGGGCCGGACTTTCAGGGTACCCTTGAAACCATTCCCTGTGGTCCCTTACAATTTCTAGGAAGCCATTCTTTCTTAATTGGTCCCCTAGCTTTGACCTTAGAACTAGTGTGGGATGCTGGGAACTCATTTTATATTTTACTTTGTCAACCTAAGGATCAAGCTGAACAGGCTTTATTTCTGCCTCAGCTTTGTAGATGTAAAATATAAGAGCCTTTTCTTTTTGCCTGGGCGTAGAAGTTTTCCGGGTTCCAGTCCATACCTTGACGTAGAGAATTTAGGGATTTGCATTTGTCACTCTCTTTCTTTGAGCTGTGATTGCTCTCCATTTGGTCCTTGAATTCCACATGCATGCTTTTTCACTAGTGTGATGGTCCTGCTAATTTTGCTCTCAATGTGTCCTCGGGCAATAATTTAGTCCTTATCATTATTGTTGTTACTGTACACCATGAGTTTCTTTGTTTCCAGCCCTAGAAATTAATAGGAATTTCCCTGCCTTTAGCCACCCCCATTAGATTAGATAGGCAGCTCAAAATCCCTGTCCCTCCTCTCCCCTACCCCCCATTCTCTCAGCTTTCTGGACCATGACTTGATCCTGGACACTTAGTTGCGAATAACAAAATGACTCTGGTTCACTTCTGCAGAAAAGTAATATATCAGAAGAGTATTAGGTAAAACATAGAATCAATGGGAAATTCTGGAGAACCAGGCTCAGAATGTTGGTAAGAACAAAGGAGGCAGGGTAGAAGGGAACACAGCCAAGATCATGCCCTGGGCACAGATTGGTTAAGATACCTCAATGGTACCACCATTCCCATCACTCACCACCGTCACCACTAGTCATGTGTTGGTGCTAGAGTCCTGCTGCTGCCATCTCTACTGAGGATACTTTACAAAACTACCTCCATGTCCTTGGATTATTTCTTTGAGATGCAGCGTTAGGTGGGATCATCTCAATGGCTGAGTCTGTTTCATTTGCCCTTGTCTAGGCTTCCAGGAAGTGGGGAGAGGAAGGATTTTTGCTCTTCAGCTTCTGTAGAGGGTGGGACACTGGATCTTATTAATATTCCATGCTATGAAGAATTATCCACAAGTAGGAAGAGGACTTAAATGTTGGGTAGGGAAAACCAAACCAAATCCAACCAAAAATATTACCACTGATATTTTTTCATTCATTCAACTATCATGTATTGAGTACCCGCTATGCTACATGCTAGGCTGTAGTTTTCAACCTACCAATACAGGCAACCTAGTATTACTTAGAGGTAATGCAAACAATGAAAAGTTATCTGAGCAGTTGTCCATTGCTCTTATTATGCCAAGTATAATCCCACCTCTGAGCCTTGGAACCTGCTGTTCCCTCTGCTTGGAAATCTCTTCTTCTAGAGAGCTCATAGCTAGCTCCTCACTTCCTTCACTTTTCTGTTGGATTGAGCTGTCAACATGGTTGAGATGGGACCTGCATTTCCCAGAATTCCTGTTCCTATTTCTTTCTAGGTTAGAATTGGCAATAAATAAATAAATAAATAAATAAATAAATAAATAAATAAGGAACATGTAGGAGATTTGGAAGGCTGAACAGGAGTAGTGGTCTTTCTTCTAGGAAAGTTGTTATGGGCAGTGTTGATGGACAGACACAGAAGTGCCTGGCAAGTCCCAACTTTTGCTCACACTCCTATGCTTCATGTCTAGATCTTTGGCTGCAACTGTGTAGAGGCAATAGCTACATAAAATCAAGAGCTCTCTGTAGACCTTTCCGTGAGCTTTATTCATGGTCCCCTTCACTGGCTATAAATCCTTGGCTTCTCAGAGTCCATACACGCAGTTGGTTGCATGTTGAGCAGTGGGCTGTTGGGATCAGTGCTTGGTTTTAGAATGATTCATCTGCCAGCCTGTTTTAGACATACTCAGTGGCCCCAAAACTGAAATCAGGGGCTTTCATGGATGTCCAGGTGTGATCGATCTAAGAAATCCCACAGTCACAGGTACAGCCAACTGATGACGAGTTTCTCCTGAGGATCAAAGGAGAGATGAAGAGAGTTCCTTGACATTGATGGAGAGAGTAGCCAAGGATACTGATATCAGACCACAGTATCTGATGCTTTCAGGACTGGAAGCTTGAAGGAAGCCTGCTGTTTATTTGGTAGTTGGGCATGGTTGAAGGGACACAAGTTTAGACTTTCAGATTTGTGTCCTGGCTTTGGTGGCCTTTGGCAAGTTCTTTATCCGAGATTGATAAAGGTTATCATCTATAAAATAGGGAAAATATATCTACACCTTAATATTTTTAACGACTAATGAACTAGTGCTGTACAGACCCTGCACAGAGTGGAGCTCTCAGTAGGCCTACAGTAAACAGAGTGTCTTGAAGTGGATATTATTACTATGTGCATTATTATTATTTCATATGCCTTTGGTAAGGAGTAAAAGAGATGAGGTATGTAAATCGCCTAGGACGGTTTCTGTTTGATGTTTGGTATGCAGTAGGCCCTTAGTAAATAGCAGTTCACATCTGTCCTCCCCTCCTGTTGGGCTGCTTGCCTTTGCCCCGGGTCTGTGCTGTTGCCAATGTCAGGCCAGGCTTACCAACCCCATCTCCAGTGCGTGGTCCAACAACAAAGTGTGAGTTTTCTTTGCTCCTTGGTTCTCTTGGTGCCCAGGATGACATCCCCGAAGCAGTGTCGACAGCCTCTCTGAGATTCCCACTGCCCTGCCAGCAGCGCTGCCTCTTACTCTCAGCGATGCACACATTAGCAGCTGCAGTTTCTCAGGGACCCTCCCTCCGTGTGATCTCAGCTGGATACGCTATCCCTGACTGTGTCCCTGGCCCATCTCAGGACTGTTGAGACAGAAACCCACTCTGTTGCAGAGTCTTTGCCAAAGCTCTGAACAGCCACCCAGAGCTCGGTCTGTCATTAGGCTTTAAGAATAAAGTACATTTTTTTATACAAAAGCAACGACTAGCTTTAAGCACCTCTCTTAACGTTTGTGTATGGCTTTATATTTTTAAAAGTCTCTTTCCATCATTTGTCATCTGTGTATGCAGATCCATTTATCTACAGTTACTAAATGAACACTCAGAATTAGAATACACAATTCTGTGTTGAAATATCTGGTTCTCCAGAAAGGGATCTTGCAACTTCACTCATGAGATTTAGATTGAGGTGCTGATTGAAATCAGTTGAGAGCACAGGCAACCAGGGAGGTTAGTGCAAGGAGAACACATGCCCAGAGCGTGAGATGTGCCAGCTCTCAACGGAAAAGTTCTACTGGTTTAGTCTTTCATTGGACAAATATTTATTGAACAACTGTTACATGCCAGGTATTCTTCTAGGTGCTAAAGATAAAATAGGCAACAAATAGACAAAAATGTTTGTCTTCATGGAGCTTACATCCTCAAGGGGGAGACAGAAATGAAACTAAGTAAAATATATAATGTGTTAGATAGTAGAAGTATTACAGAAACTAGGCAAGCTGGCGGGGGTTATAAATTGTTGGGGCTGGCAGGCATTGTGAGTGTTGAGGATGGCCTTGATGGTGGTGGGGGACTGACATTTACCAAGTGCTCTATTGGACATTGTCACTGCCCTCACAAGAGTGTGGCAGGAGGCGTGGGTGCCTACCAAAATACCTTTCCTTCTTCTATGGCAACAAGATTGTAGTGGAGACAGATATGGCTTCCAAGCCAGGTTCTATATTTTCCAGCCCCATCGTAGAGTTAGATGTAGACATGGGGCTCAGGTCTATCCAGTGCAGTGTGAACAGAAGTGGGATTGGCCACGCCTTCATGTGCTCTTCCTCCCTGCCTTCCCCTGGGCTGGGATGACAAATACCAGAGCCACCTTGAAAGGCAGGTGTTACAGATGCCAGATCCAAGGTTGGCCTGAGTCCTTAAATGACCACACAGAGGAGAGCTGCCCACTTACCTGGAATACCCACTCTGTCCTGTTAGTGAGAAAGAAAGAAACTTCTGTCTTGTTGATGCGATTCTAATTTGGGGGGTGTGTGTCTAGTTACAGCAGTTTAATTTATGGAGCGCTCATAAAATGTATCTTTAAAATGAAATAACATTTGTTTATCAGTCAACATGGTTAAGCTCTTTATTTTAGTGACATAGAAAAGAGCTATGGTAGCAGAGAGAGGGAGTGTTTAATTCTTTCAGCTTGGAAGGGTCAGGCTGGGAAAAGCCTGACAAAGGAGATGATATCTGAGCTGAGTTGAGAAGAATGAACAAGAATTCATTTTGGGGAGGAAAAGGGAAAATGCACTCCAAATTGAAATCACAGCTTGAATAAAAGCCAGAGGCGTGGAAGTGTGTATTTTGCGTCATGTGTGTATGTTAACTCCCTGTCTTTGTGAAGAAATGAAAGAAAATGGCACAATCCTAAACCCTTGGTCTAGTTCTCTCAATTCAGCACCATAATTTTGAATGTGGGGAAAATGGTGTAGTAAAAAAAGCAACACGTGTGTTTGAAAGCCAAACACAGTTGTTGTCAGTGTCTCTGAAGATTTCAAAGATGACATTCACAAGGTTGTAAAACATGGTTGCTTCTTTTCAAAATGGCTGAGTGTTCTTAGTGACAGGGCTTTAGATAGCACATTAAACTGTGAGCCCGCTTCTCAGAAACCTGAATCCAATCGCAGCTGAGCTGGTTTCTATAAACAGATGCCTATAGTTGCAAAAATACAATTAAAACGGGTTGGGGGAAGGGTATAGCTCAAGTACACAGCGCATGCTCAGCACCCAAGAGGTCCTGTGTTCAATCCCCAGTACCTCCTCCGAGCAGAAATCAATGAAGAAACCTAATTACCTCCCCTTCATAAAACAAACAAGACAATTAAAACGGTTAAGAGGACCCCCTTTTCAGCACAGACACAAAGGAATAGGACCTTCTCCTATGTTATGTTAATACAGACAGTACGTTAGTGCATATTACAGAATGTGTACCTAGTGTGTGTCACTCAGTCTGCCCATTTCCTTTTGTATTTGAAGCTACCACTCCCTGTACTCTGTTACTGAACTGTGTGTGTTTGACAGCACTAGGGTAAGGGTTGCACATGCCAGTAAGCCAGGTATTAGGTGTCCTCTTTGACAGATGAGTTCAGACACAGAGCCTGAGTATTCGTTTAAGGTTATGTGATGACTAAGTTCCACGGCAGGAATTTGAGGAGGTCCGTTTGACTCCAAAGCTCATTTTATTAACAACAACATTCCTTCTTTGCTGCTTCTTTAACATTTACTTTTTATTTTATTTTCAGAGTATGTATTTTTAAGCCCTGTCCAGGTTTTGGAGATAGCAGACTATTATTCTTTGGATTATGTGTTTAATCATCGTGTTTTCAAAACTTCCATCAGCAATGAGTATTCTTTTTCAGTTCTGCCCTCGGGGGCCATCCTGACCTTTCGTGAGGCATGACTTCAATATAAGAGTTTTCAAGTGTTTCGCAATCCAGGGCAATGGTGAGGTTTTTTTTTTTTTTTTTTTTTTTTTTTTCCTGCCAAGAATTAACTTACTGGGTCACAGGACACCCAGATTATGCAGGATTTCAAGGCATCCATATATCAGCATAAATCACCCTTAAATCTCTGGGTAAAATAAGGTCAGCTCAGTCTTAATATTTTCTCTCATTTTTGGGGTGAATAGTTAAGCTTTGACATTCATTGTCGGGACATTTGTGGGTTTCACAGGGAAAAAATGCTTTAATAGTTTGCATCATCTATCAGATTCGGAGAAGTGATAAGGAAGGGCTAACAGTGATTCAGTGTCAGCTGCAGGTCAGATATCATGCTTATGGTCTTTTAGTTAATCATCACCACAAGCCTCTGAGGCAAATACTGTTATTTCCATTTTTACACATGGGGTGTCTGAAACTCAGACTTGTCCAAGGTCACTGAGTTCCTAGGTTGTAATGCTGGAATTAAACTGAAGCCTTCCAGATTCCACCGTCCAGTATCTTTTCAGTGACGTGATGCTTGAGTGGTTAGAATGAATTGTTTTAGTTAAACCAGTTTCTCTAACCTATTGTTGTTCAAAATGCTAGAGGCATGAAATTGATTTTGTGGATTGCTTTTGACATAGAAGATAACAGAATGCAGCAACAACATTACAGGACGTTCCATGAATCAGGACAGGTATTGTTTTGTGACAGTTCTGTTTCAGGTCTGTATACAGGCTTGTACTCAGTTGTACCTGAGAACGTGAGCTGGCCTCCTTGTGCCTATGTGTTTTATCACAGGTTGCAGTCAGATGTTCTCTATCCTCCTCTCGTGCTCTGGTCCAGACACTAAACATCCTTGTAGATTTCTCAAGTTCTCAGGTTCAAAACTGCCCTTCCCCTGCTCCTCTTCCTGTCTTCTTTGTCCCAGTTAGGGGCGCTGTGACCCATCCCATCATGACCATCCTCCCTCAATAACTGCTACTTTCTTAACTATCACATATGATCTGCTTTTTAGCTGTACCAGACTTACTTAACGAACTAAATCTTGAAATTTGCCTTTTCACCCCATCCTCCCCGGCTCTTGGCCTTGGAGGCAGGGATGCAGTTTATTCAAAACGTGTATCCTGGGCAGCTAGATACCTGCAGCCCCTCCTTTATCTTTTCCTCTCCACCTGCCTTTTGCTTTGCTGCCAGAGTACGTCCCTTGGATTCTGCACTTACTATTGAAGAATAAACTCATTTGTGTTCTTGTTTAATATGGATTAAGCAGACAGCACATCTGAGCATATTAACTACCCCCCCGACCCCTGTTTAAAACCCTTCCATAGGCTTTCCTGTTTAGAGCTGAAGCTCTACAGCAGGGTGTGCATTTCCTGGGAAGTGCTCGAGGCAGTGGCTGGGGTGGGGAAAAAAATACTACTTCTCATATTTAGTCTATGGGTAGAGAAATAGACATATATAATTTATAAAGATGGAAGTACATTTTTCAGGCATAGGCTCATTTCTCTTTTCTTTATGAAGAAGGGGGTACAATCAAAAGATTTGGCTGCTGTAGCATGGACCAGAGGTCTGCATGTTCCTTTGCTTTCCATGCAGAGCCCTCTGGCACCAGTTTCACTTTCCAGATTCATGCTTGGTTCCTTCCCAGTCCTCTCTTTCTTCTTTTGCACCCTCTGACCCAGCTATACTAAACTAGCATATTTTCTAGATTTGAAAATGTATTTTTTTCACATTCTAATATTTCTGAGATGCACTGTGTAGTTACTGTTAAAATAACAGTTAGGGACGTAAGTTGTGTTAGAGTGGTCCTTGCCCATGTGTGTGTGTGCATGTGTGTGCGTGTGTGTGTGTGAACATGGGCTCCAAATCTATTCAATCAACGTCTCCCATCTTTGGAAATGCTATCGTGAAAGGACCAATTCCAATCTCTCAAAGGCTTCCGGTCAATTTGTGTGTGTGCATTTTAAAGAACTTTTTAATGTGGGGACATAAAGAGTAAAATGCCAGCAATAGTTATCTATGGATAGTGGAATTAGAAGTGGTTATGTTTTCTTTATACATTCCTATGCTCAGATTTTGTATAGCACTCAGAACGTACTTTTTATTATGATCTGTTTCATTTGTACAGGACATGATATGTACATATCAGGTATAAGGCATAATAAAACAAGCACTCCTGTACCCACCCCTCTGTTTAAGAAATGAAAGGTTATTGATACTTTTGAAGGCACCGCCCTCACCCACCCCAGCCAGAGTGCTCCTCCCCAGTTGCAGCTCTCTCTTTTCTGCCAAGGGTAAACATTTTCAATTAACCGAGATTTGTGTTTATCATTATGTTGCATTTCATCATAGCTTATTACATTTGTATGAACCCCCAAATGATACTCTGTGAACATTTATGTATTTGGGGCTTTAAAATAAAGGTGTCACGCTGTGTGTGTGACCCTGCAGCTTACTTTTTTTCACTCAATATTACATTTCTGGGATTTGTCCACATGGTTGCATGAAGCTGCAAGTTCATTCATTTTCACTGCATGGTGTTCCATAGTACAAATTCCTACTCAAATTTATTACCCATTTTCTGTTGACAAACATGTGGGGTATTTTTTAGTTATTTTTCTATAACAAACAGTGCTGTCAAGGACTCTTCTTGAGAATGTCTCCTGGTGCACATGCGCAAGTTTCTCTAGGTTGCACTCCCAGGAGGGAAGTTTTGGGGTCATTTGATATGTATATCTTCACAATGCAAAGATCATGCCAAGTTGTTTTCCAGTTTGATTATACCAGTTTACAGTGCCATCACCAGCATATGGGAATTCTCATTGCTCCACATCTAGTCAACATTTAATACTGTCTTACTTTTAATTTTTGCCAATCTGTGAGTAGAAAATCGTATCTTATTATGGTTTTAGTTAGCATTTTTCTGTTGACTAATGAGGTTGAACATTTTATATGTTTATGGGCCATTTGTGTTTCTCTGTTTACTTGTATGTGAAATGTCTTTTCAGGTTTTTTGCTCAATTTAAAAAAAATTAGGTTACTTCTTTAATGGTTAAGAAGGAATTCTTTACTATATTTGGATAATAATGCTTTGTTAATTTTATGGTAAATTTCTTTATTGATTTATGACTTGCATTTTCACTTTTTTTTACAAGCTCTTTTGACAAACAGAAACTTTTAATTTTAATGTAGTGACATTTATCATTTTTATTTATTTTCTAAATTTTTTTGTGGGTAGTGCCTTCTGTCTTGTTATGGACTCTTTCCCTTTACCAAGATGTACAGACCTTCTTCTATACTCTCCTTTAAATTTTTTAAGTTGTATTTTTACATTGAAGTACTTAATCCACTGGAATTGATTGTTATGTATGATGTGAAGTAGTAGAAATTTCATATTTTTCCCCCATAATGGGTACCCAGTATTCCTAGTGCTATTTATTAAATAGACCGTCTTTCCCCCATATCTGCAATGCTGCTTCTGCCATGAACCAAGTTTTCATATATTCAGGAAGGTGTCTTGGTTCTCAGTTCTGTCATATTGATCTTTTTGTCTATCCTTGTGCTGTTACATTAATGTCTTAATACTATAGCTTTATAAGCCATATGACAGGGAAAGAATTCATTCCAGATAGGTCCAAATCATTTCAACTTACACAGAAAGTTCCTGTTGGGATTTTGGTTGGAATAATTTGACTATAGATTTATTTGGGTAGAGTGTTATAATATCAAGTCTTCTCATCCATGACCACAGTGAAAGATTTTTTTTTTTGGTCTTTTCTTGATATTTTTCTAAGTAGTTTTAGAATTTTCTCCAGGGAAGCTTGGCACATCTTTTGTTATATTCCTCAAATATATATATATGGTATATCTCAAATATATACATAAGACTTATGAGTGCCATATATATTTGAATATATAATTCAAATCATATATATGACACATAAAGTACATCTATATGCATTTTACGATTGGATAAATGCTATCTTTTAAAAAGTTACTTATTCTAAGTGTTTCTTCAGTCTAAAATTGCAGTTGAATTTGCATGTTGATGTTTTATCCAATCATCTTGCTTTCTTATTAATGACATTAATTGCATTTTTTACAGCATCTATGAGTATTTCCTATTCCTATCCTTATCATTTCTTTTTCTTGACTTACTGTCTTGGCTAGGACCAATATTGAATAGGGAATTGTTCCTTCCTCAAAGGGCATGCTTCCAACATTTTACCTCTAAGTATGCATTACTATAGGTTTTTGATAGATGCCCTTTACCAGTGAAAAAGTTTCCTTCTACTCCTAGTTTTATAAGAATTTTAAATTCTTATATATGTTAAAATTTTATTGAACATTAAAAATCTAGCAAGAAGGATATATTTTTTATCATTAATAAGGTGAATTATGTCATACATTTTAAAAATGCTAAACCAGACTTGCATTCCTAGGATTAATAATGCTCTGTCAAATTGTATTTTTTTTATTCATTGATGGAACCAATTTGAAAATAATGGAGTTTAGAATATGTGAATCTCTGTTCACGAGTGACAACAGCATGTAATTTTTATACCTTTGCCTGGATTTGACATCAAGGTTATATTAACCTCGTAAAACTAGGTTGAGGACTGTTTCTTTTTCTGTTCTTTGAAAGAGTTTGTATAATATTGGAATTATCTGTTCCTTGAGAGTTTGGTGAAATACACTTGTAAAACCCTCCATCTGAGCCTGGAATTTTCTTTGTAGGAAGATTTAAAACCAGTCTTCAACTTCTTTAATGGTTATGGTAGTATTTAGGCTTTTTATTTCATTTTGAATCAGACAAAATAGATGAATCTCTAAGAAATACAATAAAACTAAGTGTAGGTTGATTTAGTATTGCATAATTCAATTAAGGGGAGGAAATCTATGAGTATTATCAAATAGGAAATGCAAATGAATTCCTGCTATTCTAAAATAGTTCTAAAAATTAAACTGTCAGTCACAAAGGTACAAATGAGGTCAAGATGTGGAGTATGTGTTACAAAAAGTTGTGAGTCACTCAGGCTACAGTATAGCTTCTTAACATCTAAAAGTAATTCAGAAGTGTTTTTGGATGTAGCATGTATAAAAGACACAGGGAAACATTGTGATGTAAAAATAAGACAGTGTTCTATAAAGGTGGGGGCACATAAATGTGCTACTTTGGGTAGATAATTTTTACATGTGTTTATTTGGTAACATGTCTTTCCTTTTTATCCCCCCTTAAGAAAGTATGAGTGGCATGCCTGAAAAACTGTGAACTCTTAGAATTAAGGAAATATGGTCCTTGTTATTTGTGACAGTGCCTTGATTTTTCTTATGTCCATTCTTTGGAGTAAGTAGTTTCCTCTCTTCATTGCCTGGTGAACTGCTTTTTAAGACACAGTTTACACCAATGTCTTTGTGACAACTTTCTAAATGTTCTCCATGTCTCTATCAATAGGAATTAAAAAAAACAAAAAACACCCACCAAAACAGAAATTTCTGTTCTGAGTTATTGAGTCATTCTTCCCCACAAGGCTGTGAGCAGTTTTGGGAAGGGGCCGTGTCCTGATCACTTCCGTGAGCCCTGTGGACAGTGCCATGTCTTACACAGAGCAGACAACGACTTTTCAGTAATGTTTATTAGAAGACTAAGCTGTGCTTATGGTCATCTCCCACTTTCTTGATTCTTTCATATCTTATCTGTATGTAATCAGCGATCCACGTCAGAAATGAAGCTGAGTGTAAAATCTTAGCAGATCATTTATCTTCCTCCTTCCAAATCCCTCATTATCTGGCTGTTCAATTTGGTAGCTGGGGAGTGAGGAGGGGGTGGTGGCAGGCTTTTATATCTCTGCTGTTTTCACTCTGAGCGGGCTCTCACTAATTCTTGTCTGGTCTGATGCTGTTGGATTTGATCCCTGTGGGCCTCCAGTAACCAGACCTGTGCTGTAATCTTACACCTAATTAGACGATCATGCAGCAAACCCTGGCCTCTGCCATTTGAGGGATGATTTATTTTTCTTTGCTGTGCTCAGGAAAGTAGAGGCCGCAGAGCCATTTGAGAGGTCAAGCTATTCCATCCCCTGCCCCCGCCACGTCCTCCCACCCCCTGCCTCCTTAGGTGCTTCTCTCCGGAGGCCCGGCTGTAGATGTGGAGGGGGTGGGGTGGAAGGCTGGCCTCCCAGGGTGGCATTTGGAGGGAACCAGGGTTATACCTTGATCCTCTGTGGAGCTCCCACAGTGTGTCTAATTGGGGCTCACTCTCCTACTTGAAATCAACAGCTAGCTCCACTAAACACTCCAGCTTGTGTAGTCACCCCTCAGCGCCCTGCTTCTGCTTTGTTCTCTAACCTCACCTCTCAGACTACGGATTCATGGGGCAAATGCCAGGCAACTAGAAAATTGGGTAATTCTTCAAACATTTCCCACCCCCTACTTGAAGCGCAGGGCTCTGTCTACAGTGCTCTTTTCTTGCATCCCTTCCCTCCCCATTCTTCTTCAGGGAGTCAGCTCAGTATGACTCTTAAAATTTCTGTCTTTGTCTCCTCCTCCTGGAAGCCTTCCATGATTCCCCCATCCTGGGAGAAGTTCCACTCTTCCTTATTCTCTCTGTGTCCTCTTGCCCTATCATTTAAACACTTGTATCACACTTCATTGTAATTGTTGACTCACAGGCCTTATCTTCCACCAGAGTATAAACTCTTGGAAACTAAGGTAAAAATGCTGTCAATGCACCTAACAGTGTCTCATACAGAGTAGGTCTCAGGCTAAGTTTCTTACTAAATAAATTAATTAGTCAAAGAGGAGTGTGTTGAAGGGAGCCCAGATGTTGTGTAAGATGCAGGAACACGCCTGGGGAAAGGCCGAGCTGACCAGAAGCAATGGACAAATGGGGAAGTGCACTGTCCAGGGTCCACAGGGGTGCTGTTTACAAGAGGTCCTCGTGTGCCTTTTAGGGAGAGGAGACCATGACTGGAGCCATTGTGTCTGACGGCTGATCCCAGGACCAGGATCCCTTTTAGTGAGAAATAATGGAATAATGACAACTTCATATCCTGCAGGGAAGTGTAAATACTGGCTGGAAAAGCAACTTGTTTCAAGAGAAGCAAGTTGGTGCATCAAGCTGGCCTTCAACAGAGGACAGTGGTCAGGAAGGAGTGGTAGACTAAGCAAAATTCAGTGCAGGATCTTTCAGTGAACCCAGGAAACTGTGTGATAGTCCAAGGGAGACAGGGACTGTGAGGAACTGAAAAATGAAACTGGGTTAAAGAGTGGAGCCACAAGGGATGCTGTCGGGGACTAGAAAAATCGGAAGTTTTACACACATGGGAGCAGGGTACTCCCCCCCGCTGGGACGAGAGCAGGAGCCTTGTACGTAGAGACTGTTGGGATGAATGGAAAACAGTCACCTTAATGGCCAACCCACCCTCGCTGGACAATCCGAATCCCTCCTAAGATTCAGCCACAGATGCCATTCCCGGTCCTAGTTCTGAACCAGTCCTCTGACCTGTATTCCTACCTAGTTCTGAGCTGCTTCGAATCCTCTCCATTCTTAACCTCGAGGTTCTTCTGCTTGTTCAACCTGTCTCCCTTGGCTGATCTGATCCTGGACCCTGCCCCCTTGGTGCTGATCCCAGGGCCTCTAGATAATGATTCTGGTCATCCAACTGGTTACCCTGCCTCTTGTCTCTTGCAAACGTCCCTGCCAGTGCACCCCCATTCCAGCATACTCTTTCCTTGTGCTTTCTTCTTCTCCTCTTCCCAAGAGACTTGTGTGGTCCCGTAATTGAAAACCAGAGACAGAGAAATGGCTTCACGGCAATGCAAATGACGTCTCAGTAGTCCATAACCTGTTCCCCGAGCATTAAACCTCTTTTGAGGCTCCTGCTGAAGGAGGGGCCATGGCTGGCCACATTGATGCCATACACCCCACCTCCCTGGCTACCACCTACTGAGGTACAAGTGGGCATCTGATTCAAGGGTAGTTGTGTATAGGAGAAGACCTGGGATAACCAGATTGTCTCCTGAGAGAGACTCAAAGGATGTAGTCAAACAGTGGTGAGTGGTTGAATTTTAGGTTAGTTACATACGATGACCAAGCAGGGAAATCTGGAGGGCGGGGAGGGTTGGGAGAGTCTAACAGGTTCATGCAGAAGTGGGGGCCCCACAATGGTATTGGTGACTATTGATGTTCCATGAGGTCCGACCGTGTTGTGTTTCCATGCAATGTCTGTACTCCTTTTCCTGCCTTGCTGGTTTCACTTTATTTTGTTTTAGCTTGTTCAAGTATGGCCTATTGTCTTTGCAACCAAAGAGCCCTGACTGGGAATGAGGATGTGGGGTGGACGGCTATTAGTCAGGGGGGCCGGTACATCAGAACTGGAGTTGGATGTAAATTTGAGATGAACAGGGTGAATTTGGGGAGGAATAGTTTGGCAGAGGGCAGATGGCAAGAGTAAGTAGAGAGAAAGACTTTTGTGGTCTTTTGGAACCAGGAGAGCCCCCATCATGAGCACCTTGATTAGAGAGGGCAGACTGGGATGGGACTTCACGTGGGAGCTGAATCATTTTTGGGATCCCTCTTCTTGACTGTCCTGCCGGGTTAGCATGGCATGGGGAAGCTCTCCATAAACATTGATATTTAATATGCCAGGCCCTGGAATAAGAGTTTATTTTAACATGCAGTAATCTGTTAATTTTCACAATATTTTGAAGTATGTCTTACCATAATTTCCACTTTACAGATAATGAAACTGAAGTTTAGGAAGGCTAAGGTACCTGTAGCAAATCACACAAAAAGCGGTGGGGCTGGGATCTGAGAGCAGATCTAGGTGTGCCAAAGCCTAGTGTTAGCTTGACTTGGTGCCTCCTTCACCCGTGGTTCACAGCATCCTTTGGGTTAAGCCTATCTGATGACGCTCTTGCTTTAAAATGGCTGCTTTAAAAAGGCACATAGTTTCCCAGGCCCTGCTCCTCTTCCTACAGCCAGGTCATGTTGGATCCGGGAGGTGCTTGTAGATTGCTCTCAACAAATGCTGCCAAGAGGCATTACCAAAATGTGAAATAATTTTCTTTTTGGAGAAAAAATACATGAGTAATAAGAACTGGCTTCCAAAAGCAACAAGCCTGGGACTATTTTTTGTTCTTGAAGAAATGTTCAACTTGAAAGGGCAAGGCTCTTAAATTGCCGTTTGAAGTTCAGGCTGTATTTTAGCCTGCCGAACTTGAAAGGATAAGACTAGCATTTAAATATGTGGGACGCGTAGGGTCCTGTCACCCTGGGAAGAGAGTGATACACAGTGGAGTACAAAGGGAGACAAGATGCATTGTCTTGGTTCTTCCAATTGCCAGGGTTGCTTCAAACTTCTCAAGGGAGGCAGGAAATTCGACTGCAAATTTAATTTATTTCCCTGTAATTTCAAAAGCTATGGTTATCCCCTGAGGCAGTGTAGGTCTGTTGGAGCCACCTGCCCGCAGAGGGAATCTGGCCAAGATCCTTATTTTTGCTAAGCCTCAGTTGCTCCTTCTGCCAAATGAAGATGGTTGTACCCACACCACAGAGCAATTTAGGAGGGGAAACAACATAAGGGATGTAAAGGCTCTTTACAGTGAAAAGGGCTCTTTAAATGTAGGGAATTATTATCACACATCCTTCTAGGTCAGGTTTGCTATTAAGGAAGTGGTTTTGGCATGCAGAAACGACAGCAAAGGACATTCATTCATTCAAGAAACATCCATTGTCATCCACTAAGTACTGCTCAGCATCGTATCTGAAGAGCCTGACACAGTGACTACGACCAGCTTAGAGCCTTTCCTTATTGGGCTGGAGTCTGGCTGGAGACACAATTCATTCTGGGAAGAAGTAGGTAATAATGAAAGGTCCTGCCATAACTGGAGATAAAGAGGAGTACTTAGAAGTGTCTTTTCATCCAGATTTGGGGTGGAAGAAATGCTTTGTATGCTGTTGCTGTCATGGGCTGAACTGTCTCCCTCCAAAATTCATACCCTGAAGCCACAACTCCCCGGTACCTCAGTATGTGACTGGATTTGGAGGTGGGTTTTTTTTTTTTTTTTAAAGGCATTAAAGGTAAAATTAGGTCACGTGGGTGGGCACTAGTCCAGTATGAGTGGCGTCCTTCTCAGAGGACGAGATGAGAACACAGACACCCACAAGCACAGAGGAAGGACCAGGTAGAGTCAGAGAGGGGAGATGGGCGCCCGCAAGCCAAGCAGAGGGGTCTAAGAGAAAACAGCCCTGCCAACACCTTGATCTCAGACTTCCAACCTCTGGACCCGTGAGAAAATAACTTTCTATTGTTTAAGCCACCCAGTCTGTGGTACTTGGCTATAGCAGCCCGAGCAGACTAACACAGGCACTAAGTATACACTCAAGAAACATTTGCTGAATGAATGAATGCAGGAAACTGAGACTGAACTGAGCCCAGATCCATGGGTGGCAGTTAGCCTGGGGAAGGGTGTGTGTGAGGCGGGCAGTGGGATGGCTGGAGTATTCCAGGCAAAGGGGCCAGTACGTGGAAATCATGGAGGCTTCTGAGAGCAGAGTGTGCTGGGCACAACTCCAGCCTGGGGAGCGTGGCGGGTGGGGGAGATGAAGGCGGAGGGGCGGTCAGGGACCCGTCAAGCTGGACCAGGTAAGCCAGGCTAAGGAGGGATTAGAATCCTTCCTGGGATCCCTTCTGCCCCCCAGATAAGATGCAGTTACACATTTTATGCATATGTTTTTATGTAACGTACAGTTCAGTGAGGTCTGTGACCCTAACTGCCACAGGTTGGGACATGAATTATTTCATTCAAGCTTCATAACAAACTTACAGGGTCCTATTATTATCCCATTTTATAGATGAGGAAATGGGGGCTCAAAGAGATTGAATGATTTCCCTAAAGACAAATGACTAGGAATTAACAGAGCAGGATTCCAACTCGCTTTGTTTGGTGGGCAGGTCTCAGCACTGCTGTTGAATCTCTCCGGGCTCTACCCGGCCCCGGCTAGGGTGCCTCTCCTGGGGAGGCCTGTGTCCTCAGAGTTCAGGTTAGAAAGTTGTTAGGAGTGAAGGCCTCCTGTTGGCTGCTTGGGGTGTGTGTGTGTGTGTGTGTGTGTGTGTGTGTTTGCGTGTTTGCACATAGGCTCTCTCCTTTTTTTTTTTTTTTGCACCTGTAGTTGGATTACGTGAGAAGAGGCTTGCGTGGATGGCAGGGTTAGAGGTGAAGCTTGCTGCAGGGGTGCCCTGGGTGCTGTCAAGAAGAAGGGAAGATGCCATGTCCCCAGGCAAGATCAGCAGCAACTTCGCCGGAAAGTCCGTTGTAACCTGGGACAAGAGAATATTGCCAGATTTCCTTGCCCCTCACCTTTCCACGTGGAGGGCCACCAGCAGGACTGCCTCCCGGCCTCTCTCGTCACTCCTTCCTTCTTGTGTGATGGTGGATGTGGGAGGCGGCTGCTCACCTGCAGGGAGCGAGTGTCTGGCTCTGCTGTCAGCCATGCCTGGGGCGCCTGTCCCGCTGGGAACCAGCCGTTTCCAGCACTCCCCGACCGTGCCAGGTGGATGAGCGTCGTTGCAGGCTGAAGTTTTGTTGACTATCCTGTGACCATATCTCAGAACATGTTCTCTGTTTATCGGCATAAAAGCTGACATTTTTCTCTCTCTCTGCCTGGCTCCCGTGTTTATTTTAGTTGGCCTAATTATGAGAAAAGAGGCACTTTATTTGCTGATGTCCTGAAGTCCTAGTGCATTGGCTTAATAACAAAGAGGTGCTTCTGTGGGTGCAGGGTGCTCAAGCAGTGGAGGGTAGAGATGCTCCTGTGAGTTCCCCACCTGTGGGTTTCCTGCCACCTGTGTAACATTTTCCAGAGGTTTCTTCCTCCACCCAGTGAGAGTGGGGATTTTGAGAGACTTTCAGTTTGTAAGCCACCTGCAGATTTATTCTCAGGTATTTTCTCTGTTAAATTTATTTCTGATGCTTTTGTACTAGGAATGCTGTTAAGAGAGTGGGAGGACACACTGACTGTTCTGTAAAACAGATTTGTATATGAGCGCTGTGGGAGGCAGGGGGCAGAAGGGAGACCGTACGTATCTATTGCCGTAATAAGGGGCTCTAACCAACAACAACAAAACTCGAATGCATATGACAATGAGCCTTTCTCTGTCAGGGGCTCGCTGGGCATCAGGGAGGTAGCCCTTCTGGTCTTATCTGGGCTTGCTCGTGGCTGATCCAGCATGGCCTCGGCTGGGGTCCTGGGGTGGCTCCGCCCTGCTCTGTGTGTCCCTCACTCTTCCGCCAGCCAGCCCAGGCATGGCCTTATGTCATGCCCACTGGGTGATAGTGGCTAAAGTGAGTCACGTGGGGTTGGGGGACGTACTCTGCCTTTCTGAGAGAAACTCTAGAGTCCAGAACCATAGGATAGCAATCAGTCTAGCACAGCAGGGGAGAGAAGAAATCCTGGTGAAAACGAGATGCCTTACAGGGGCACCCTCACCAGCAAGGTAACCTGGATGGAAGGGCCCCCATGACTCCCTGCCCAGGGCTGCCGTCCGCCAGGATGCACTGTCTGGCTCCGTGTTTGGTTGGTGTTCGTTCTGATTGGTCAGTGCTTGTGATACTCTGGTTGTTGAACCTTTTGAGTATCACCTGGCTTGTATCCATCCACTCACCACATCTTAGAAGTTTTTACTTATTAAAGATTTCTCTTATCCACGCCCTCCTGGGATTGGGGCTCTCTCTTTTCCAGCATGATTTCCTCACACTGAGCCAAGTTGTCTTTCTAAAACACTCTCTCCCCGGCTGACAGTGCTCTGCGGATTTTGGTACTCTGTCTATTACCTGTCCATCCACAGCCTCATCTCCAGTGACTGAGATAATTACAGCTGTTGGTTTCAAGCCACCAGATCTTTAGATGTACTGGACCCTCTTCTCAGGAGTTATATATGTGTGTTGTACATCCTTCACGGTGTGGCTCAGGCATCCCTTTCTCCAGGAAGTCTGCTTGCCCTTCTCCCCAGCCAGGTGGAAGGAGGCTTGCTCCCCTGTGTTACTGTGGCCACCTATGCTTCCCTTTAGCATAGCACTTACCATGCCATGCTGTGCTCTAATTTTTTAATTTGTCTGCCTCCTGCTCTGGACTTGAGCTTGGGGGAGGTGGTGGGGGTGGGAGGCACAGAGTCTGTCTTACTTGGGGTTTGTAGCAGCACCTCTGACAAAGCCTGGCACGCTATAGGTATTCACTATTTTTTTTTTTTTTAGTGAAAATAGGTATTCACACAGTTTACAATACATATCTAGTAAAGCACAAACTATTACTGCATTCTCCAGTGCTGTGAACGTGCACACACACACACACACACACACACACACACACACACACACACACACACACACTTGCACCCTCCTTCCCCCTGTCCCCAACCCCAATTCTCTTTCTCTCTCTGATGCATGGCAAATACACACATACCCCAAGGGTTCAGGCAGGGTGCTAAGTAAAGTAATTGAAAGCTTCTGCTTTGATGTTTTTTATTTCAGGAAGCTACTGGAACAGAGGGTAATTATTGCTGTTAATAGCAATAATTTCTCCATAATCTGGCTACATGTCCTATTTCATTTTAACGATCAGAGCAGCTGTCTTTAAACAAGTCTGGATGGGCCTCTGGGGACAGAGCTTCCTGAGGCATATTCTCCTTGGTCTAATTACTCCACCGCTGGAACGTGCCTGAGGAGGAAGGAGGAAGCTGCGAGTAGGGGACAGTGAGGGGGCAGAGTCCCCTACCCCTGACTCTGGGGTCTTCCAGAACGCAGAGCCTCCTGAGGCTTTTCCTCAGCACCTCCAACTTGCTACAGGAGGAGAAGTGGGTAGGGCTCCCATCTCATCATCTCCCTTGCTCTTGGGAATAGGTGAGATGCTTTCCGGAGACGGGACCACAGCTGTAAGGCAGCATGTTTCCTTTTCCTTCTTTTCATCGAGGGCTGGTAACATGGAAAACCACCAACCGCATCAATGCCTTGCATCCTCTCGGAACTTTTTTTTTTTCCCTCCCTAAAACTTGCTTTACAGGAGGAAATGAGGCTGTTTCAGATGGTTTCACTTTAAAACAAAACACAGGATTCTATGCCCTGTGTGTTTGCTAAACACCGAGGCCGTGGCTGCCAGGTCACTAGTTGGGCAACACCTGCGCATGCGCCCTTTGCCCTGCTGGTCTGGCGTACGCTCCCCATGCGTGCTGTTTCACTTAACAACACGAGCTCTGGAGCCAGCCAGGTCTAGACTTCAGCCCCTTCTCAGCCACCCACTAGGCTCTGTGACCCCGGAAAGAACCTGCATCTTTCGTCATCTCTGAATGTTAGTTCCTTATTTGTAAAGTGTGGATAAAAGTACCTGCCTTGTGTGGTTGACCTGAGGATTAGGCAAGGCACTTGCCTCGTGTAGGTAGTAAAATGATTGCTTCTGGTCCCTATTTTACTGGTGGTCTTGGTTGGAGAGACTTAATGATCTGATTAAACACACCTGGGCAGAACATGCAAATTTCAGGAATCCAGTGAGACAGGAATAAGTGCCCTTTCAAAACAATGGATTTCAACTGAAGTTCATCTTTCCCAAATCACAGAGGAACAGAGATGACCTGCCGGTCAGTGTGTGGACTGGTGTAGGAGAGAAAAGGATACCCTTGGCATTTTTCCCATTAGCGCACTGCACCTACCGAAACAGCTGTTTTCAATATGTTCACCATTTAGGAAAACAGTCAAAATGATACCTTGGACATTTTAGTCCCACAGTTAGGGAAAGACCTGCAGGAAGAGAGGGGTTGTCTTTAATCGGGTTATTTCATTTGATCCCTGGTGGGCTTTATTTTATTTTATTTTTAAATGAAATAAACCTTAAGAAAAATTATTGTTCTACACATTTTTTTTTTTAGTGCACACTTCCTGGCTTTAAAAGGGCTGGTTCCATAATTGAAGCAAATATAAAATATATAAAATGACAAATGGAAACATATGCTGACACTACCCGTGGTGAATTCTCTTTTGACAAAAAAATGTTTCCAGGAATTACTACAAAATTTTCAAGCCACATGAGTCAGTTTGGATGGGATTTGGAGACTGTCTGCTTTCCCTTACCCAATATTATTAATATTCTGGTCTACACGTTGAAAAACATGCTTATTTGTATATTCATTCTTTCCTCCCGGAGTCTTTTGCCTCAGTGTTATGTGACTGTGTGAAGTAATAGAAGGAAGAGAGGCTTGGGAATCATAGTTGAAAACAATGCCTCATGGATGGGGGTTTGAGTGATAATCATTCCCACTCTCTCTGTGAATTTTGCACCAGTTGAGAGATAAACATAAGAGACAGAAGGATGAAGGTAAAATTTCTGGCTTCATTGTGGCTGGTGTTGCGTTGGGTGACAGGGCTTAGACCTGGGGCCAAAAAGACTTCCTATTATTTTCCCCAAGAATAGGAAAGTGTGAGCCTGCAGAATGGACAAATGCTTCCACAGCCTGGAGTGAGAATTGCTGCCCTGCAGCCAGCTAGTTCTTAACAGCAAGAAATACAGATAAAGGCTCTTAACCCCACCTGGTGTAGAAACTTGGGCCAATGAGAGTGAGACTCTCATTGCTCAGCTGTGAGAAGAATTATTTCTTCTCCAATAGATGGAAGTGAGTACGGGGTGGGGAAGATGGGCTAGAAGTTGACTCAAAGGCGGGTAGTCTCCTTAGGAAATACAGGGAGAGAAAAAAGGAAATGTGACATCAGGGACTTTTTTTTTTTTTTTTAACCTTTGAGCTGTATTTTTCCCATTTAACAGATAAGATACATGGATCTTTCCAGCACCAACTGGATGCCCTACAATTCAATCCTATTCTCACACCAACTACTCAGAGCTAGTGTCAGACTCCATAGATTTTAGGGTTCAGTCCCACAAGTCTTTCCTCATTTCAGATGTCAGTAGCAAATCCGAGGTCCTCAGGTGACTGGTACTTCTGTCCAGTTTGGCTACAAATTCTAAGTTTCCCATACACCTCCCGCTCCCACCTGACATACCATCCCCCCATCCAGTGATTTACTAGAACAGCTCACAGAACTCAGGAAAGTGCCATACTTGCAATTACCATTTTATGATAAAGGATGTAACCTAGGAACAGCCAAATGGAAGAGATACATAGGACAAGGGCAGTGGTGGGGGTGGTGCTGAGCTTCCACGCCCTCTCCGGCTGCTCCACCCTCCAGCACACTGACATGTTCTTCAACCCGGAAGCTCCCCAAACTTTGTTGTTCGAGAGTTTTTATGCAGGCTATATTATGTAGGCATGCTTGATTAAATCATTGGCTATTGGTGATTGAACTCAATCTCTAGCCCCTCTTTCCTCCCTGGGGTTAGGAGGTTTGGCTGAAAGTTCCAACCCTCTGATCAAGTATGTGGCCAGCCTCTTCCTTGAAACCATCTAAGGGCCCAGCTTGAATCACCCTATTTGCATAAACTCAGATATAGTATAAAGGGGCTCATTATGAATATCAAAAGACACACTTATCACTCAGGAAGGTCCAAGGGACTTTAATGCTCTGTCTTACGAACTGGGGGCAAAGGTCAAATACCTATATATATACATATATACACACATTTTTTTTTAATTGAAGTATAGTCAGTTACATTGTGTCAACTTCTGGTATATAGCATAATGTCCCAGTCATGCATATATATATGTATATTTGTTTTCATATTCTGTTTTATTAAAGATTATTACAAGGTATTGAATATAGTTCCCTGTGTTATACAGAAGAAATTTTTAAAATTTATTTTTATGTATAGTCGTTAACATTTGCAAATCTCAAACTCCCAAATTTATCCCTTCCCACCCCCTTTCCCCCAGTAGCCATAAGATTGTTTACTATGTCTGCGGGTCTGTTTTGTGGGTGAGTTCACAGTGTCCCCTTTTTTCTTTTTTTTTTTTTTTTTGAAGTTTCCACATATGAATGATATTGGTATTTTGCTTTCTTTCTGGCTTACTTCACTTAGAATAGGCACATGAAAAAATGCTCAGTATTGCTAACTATCAGAGAAATGCAAATCAAAACTACAATGAGGTATCACTTCATACCAGTCAGAATGGCCATCATTAAAGAATCCACAAATGATAAATTCTGGAGAGGCTGTGGAGAAAAGGGGACCCTCCTACACTGCTGGTGGGAATGCAGTTTGGTGCAGCCATTATGGAAAACAGTATGGAGAGTCCTCAAAAGACTAAAAATAGACTTACCGTGTAATCCAGCATCCCACTCCTGGGCATATATCTGGTGGGAACTCTCATTCAAATACCAATTTTTTATCATACCACAGTACCCATCTGAGGTACCTAGCTAGCTTTGTAGATTCTTTCAAAGATTAACTGGGTTAAGGAATATAATAAACATATATGGACATTAATTGCCTTCCCCTAACTGATTAAATTAGCATGCTATACCTGTCCCAGAGTTCCCTAATTTCTCATCAGTAAAGGCCTCATGAGTTATAATTCCAGAATGGAGCTTCTATTTCAAAAGATTTTGCTTCTCAAGCTGATAAATTAAAAATGGGAGAAAATGTAACACATTATTTATAGCTTAAAAAATAACGAAGAGGTGCATAGAACTAATTATCTCATATCCAACAATAGAACCCCACCAAATTGATAGACTTCCCACCAAAACTGAAGAAAATACTCATCTCTGGGAAGTGAATGTCTTTGTATTATGTATCAAGAATTGCTCTGAGCAGGAAAGAGTTACGCGGATATGTTAATATAACTCTCTAGGTGATGGAATTAGGGGTAATTTGTAAACACAGAGTATAAATAAAATTTAGAAAAGCATGAGTATACGTCCATTTGGAAAACTTGTAAATCAGAAAAAATAAATATGCAAAAATAAGTGAACTAAGATGGCAAATATCTTGGGAGAACTCTTAAGTATCTGATTAAGAATAGGTCCTGTTTAAGGTTTTTTTTCTAACGTCTATTATTTGCTTATTTAAAAAATATTTATTGAGGACCTTCTCTGAGACAGACATTGTTCCAGGCAATGGAGATATGGTAGCAAAAAGACACTTGGGGTCCTTGTCCTTATGAGGCTGTATATCATATATTAATGATCATATTAATAATAATTATAATATCTATGCAGTGAATTTTAGCTATGCTAGGGCTGTGCGAAGTGTTTTGCATGGATCATTTTAGTTATTCCAAGCACCTCATGAGATTGGTGCTGTTATTATCAAAATCTGAGACCCCGAGAGGTTGAGTTGACTGACTGAGGTCACACAGCTACTAAGTGGCAGAAACAGGGTTAGTTCCCCAAACAGGAATCAGTCCCCTGACTGATCCATGCTTTTAACCCCTACTTCTCCTAAAACAAGATTTTTCTGCTTGAACTTCTTCTGTTCTCTCCCTATACAGAGAAGGGCTTTGAAGCATATGGGAGTGTGTATAAAATTAATTTAAAAATCAGCAAATAAAATAATGATTGCTGAATTTGGCCAGCTGTTTGGAAAACTCAAACAGAATGCTTCTGTCACTCTCTATTGGCAAGGCATCAAAGCGTCATACTAATTAGAGTTTCTCCCTGCGACCCTGGATGAGGCGATTAAGGAGGGAGCAGCAGGAAACATCAGGTGCAAAACTGTTGGCAAGAATGAGAAAGGAGGAACTTGGGATATCCAGGTTCAGGCAAAGGAAACCTTGAAATACTTGTTTGACGGGAGGAAAACCCTTGTTTGCAGTTGGGTCAGGATTTTTGCCTTTTGCCTTAAGGCAACAACAACAACAAAAAAGGGCAAAGAGCTCTTGGAAGTTGTTGGGCAGGGGACAAAACGTAACGCACTCGTCTGGTTTTACAAAACAGACCTGCAAGCCAGACTGAACTGCGCGCATTCAGAGTGTTCCTGAAAGATGGCCTCTGAGGCTGGGGCAGCCGTTGCCCTTGGCTGCACTTAACTTAAAAAACACCAGCAACGGTTTCTTCTTTCATGTAGACTCATATTTGGTTTGGGCTGTAAGACAAGATGAGAAATGGTTGGGCAGGCCAGGGGCAGGAATCTGGGAGGTGGGTGGCTGGACTTCCCTGCTGCCCCTCTCTTTGAACTGCGTGCCACATACTTCACGAATTCTTTCCCTCGGGGCAATGGAAATAAAATTACCTGCCCCAGGAATTTCAGAGTGAAAAATGAACTCACAGCCACGATGCTAGGATCGCTCCTGACACAAGTATTTAATGGGGGAAAGAGAGGAGACCCCGGGAGGGAGGTATAATGAAGCAGGGGAGGGGGAGCATGTATTTGAGAGGCAGGTGACTTGGGTCCCCTATCCTGAGCTTGCCATTCCCCATCGTGGGGCTTCAGTTTCTCCATAGTTAAGAGTATTAGAGGTGAGCATCTGAAAATTTCCCAGTTTCTCCGGGAATTGGATGATTTCAAACCCTGGCAGAGGGTAGGAAGGGCTTTCTAGTTCTTGGTGGAGGAAACAGGACCTTGAAGGAGACCAATGGAGCACCTATCTCACCTATTAGCCTGGGCAGACAGCGGGGCTGGGCAGACCGCAGAGCAGGGGACATGATGTCATAGGCAGCTGCAGACCCTCCTGGCCCTGGGAGAAGTTGGATCATGCCCCTTGATTATGAGTGCTCTCCAACAGGGAGCTGAATCTTCATCTTCTTTATTTGTACTGTGTGACTTTCTTTAAAGTTAGAGAAAATAATTAGCTTCATCTGTCTTTTGCAGTCTCCTAATGAAAATAATAAAAAGGGAATCAACTGTATAATTTTTTTCCTTTAAAATTTTTATTGAAGTGTAATTGATTTACAGTGTTAGTTTCAGGTGTATAGCAGTGATTCAGTTATACATACAGATATATTTTTAGTTTTCAGATTCTTTTCCATTATAGATTATTACAAGAAGTTGAATATAGTTCTCTGTGCTACACAAAGGTCCTTGTTTATCTATTTTATATATAGTAATGTATATCTATTAATCCCCAATCCCTAATTTATCCCTCCCCACCCTTCCTCCGTGGGTACATAGTTTGTTTTCTATGTCCATGAGTCTGTTTTTGGTTTGTAAACAGAATTTGTATCTTTTTTTTTTTTTAGATTCCACATCATACAATATTTATCTTTCTCTGTCTCACTGAACTTCACTCAATATGATTATCTCTAAGTCCATCCAGCAGAGATAATTGCTGCAAATGGCATTCTTTCTTTCTCAAGTATGTAATTCTAATTTTATTTCCTCTCCTCTCTTCTCCCTCAGACACCACCCTTCCCCCATACCACCAAATGGTGATTTGATTTTTAATACAAGGCCTCCATTAACAGTTTAGAGCAAGCTGTAACTCATCCAAGGAGGCTCGCTGTCCTGCTAAGTGGTAGTGGGAAGGAGGGGTCATTGGCTGAGCTGACAGAGACAGGGTCTGGGTCTCTGGATTTCGAATCCAGGGCATTTCCTGGAGAGCAGAACTTCTGAGCATCTCCAAACTCGATTTTAAAAATCTCAATCTGTCCTGGACCCATACTTTTAGAAAATTCAATAAAAATAAATTCATGGAGAAATAGAGTTGGAAAAACCCTACAAACCTGAGTTTTTATTATTATTAAATTCAACAGACATATGAAAAGCGTTCTGTTAAATTGCTCTCAA
This sequence comes from Camelus dromedarius, assembly GCF_036321535.1. NCBI lineage: Eukaryota > Metazoa > Chordata > Mammalia > Artiodactyla > Camelidae > Camelus > Camelus dromedarius. Next base: position 30,906,125 of record NC_087449.1, on the reverse strand, counting down.
AGTTTCTAAGTACTCTTTCTCAATTTGGGGGCTGGGCTGGGCCCCTGGAATGTACTTTGAGTCACACAGGTCTAAGGTTCTTGCTCTGCCTTCCAACCCGACACCCCTGGGAGGCAGTCTGGCTCAGGGAAGAGAGCTGGGGCGTGAGGGATACAGGGGCTGGAATTAAACCCCCTGCAGCCCAGGCTGCCTGTGGGAGCTGTGCAGCCTGCCCTTGGTCTCAGATGCTCAGGGTCATCAGGTTGAAGTGGGGAAAGTAATGCCAACCTTTCCAGACTGCTTCGAGGATTCAACAGGGGATCACGTGTGAGGTTCCTAGCACACACGGTTGTCCCCCAAAGGCTCTTTTTCTACTCTGCACAGAAAAGGGAAGGCCTGATGTTTTGCTTCTACTCTTGGAGGGCACCACACAGTCCCCTCAGTCTGGATCCCCCCCCCCCTTGTTTTTGTCCCCCACACTTTGACTAGTGACAACTGTTCCTCACCGCCCACCCGCCTCAGTTCAAGGGCCCTACCTGCGCTGTATTCACACCTCTGATGCCAGGGCTCATTTCTTTCCCCTGATAACTGTCAGCTCCAGGAGGGCAGAGACTACTAACTCTGTGTATTCATCCTATTTATCCCAACTCCTAGCATGGTGCCCGGCACATAGTAGAGGGGTGAGACCGATTTGCTTAATAAAAATATAAGGTCCTTGTTAAAAATCTGGGCTTGAACTGGGGGCGAAGGAGCAGCCTCTATCCCAGGCCTGGCTAGGTAGAGAGCTCAGAAAAGTTATGAATATTACCTTCTATTACCGAGACCCGCTTGGCCTAGGGGCCTGGGCCTGTGTCTGTCCACATGGGATGTGAATTAGCTGCCTCTCACCAGAGCCTTGGGCATGTGTGAAGCTACGGGGAACACGGTCAGCTGTCTTTTCTTCTCCATCCATAGAAGTCCTCAGGACCACATACAGAATGTTGGAGGGGAAGGTGCATGGATGGTGAGAGGAACAGAGGATAAACTGGTACAGGGGAGGGGAAAGTAAAAAGATGCAGATGATTTAGAATCCTAGACCCATAGGATGTTCAAGCCAGGAGAGAGTCCTTAGAGAGCATCTAATTCAGCCCTTTCAGGGATATTCTAATGTCAAGCTTAAATGTATGGACTCTGGGGCCAGATGGCTTGGGTTCAAATCCAGCTCCATCCGTTCCTAGCTGTGTGACTTTGAGGCATGTTTCTTAACCTCTCTGTACCTCTGTCACCTCACCTGTACATAGGCTTGATGATGCTATATCTGCCTTGCAGGGCTGTCAGAATTTAAATGCACCAATACACATAAAGGGCTGAGATTCGTGCCTCGTACACAGCACATTTCAGAGTTAACGATGATTATTCTTTTAGCTTTTGGGAAAACTAAGGCCCAGGACTTACTTAAGGTTATAGAACTAGGTGGCAGCGGAGGCTGGACTGGAATCTCATTCTTTTACAGTTCACTTCTGCCCCTCCTCACCTTTTGAACATACCAGTTTAGAGGGGAGAATGACCTGTCTTCATGCTCCCACATAACACATATGGAAATCAGCATCCAGAGGGGTTGAGTGAGAGGCTCACAGTGAGATAGTCTGAGGGCAGAAGAGAACGGTCTCCCTGACCCCGCTCTCCTGAGCCACGCAGACAGGCTGTTTGTGATGAACAATGGAGACATGTTAAGAATAAACCAGTCATCTCTCGATGGACATTTAGGTCTCCCATGTCTTGGCTATTGTAAATAGTGCTGCTATGAACATTGGGGTGCATCTGTCTTTCCGAATTAGAGTTCCCTCCGGATATATGCCCAGAAGTGGGATTGCTGGATCATAGGGTAAGTCTATTTATAGTCTTCTGAGGAATCTCCATACTGTTTTCCATAATGGCTGCACCAAACTACATTCCCACCAGCAGTGTAGGAGGGTTCCCTTTTCTCCACACCCTCTCCAGCATCATTTGTGGGCTTTTTAATGTATGTATATGCATGACTAGGACATTGTGCTGTACACCAGAAATTGGCACACTGTACCTGACTATATACTTCAATTAAAAAAAAACCCAAAATAAACCCTCGTGCACACATTCAGTCTTTTTCTGGGAGCTTGGTGCAATCAGGGAACAGTTCAGGTTTCAAATTTTTCCTAGTGAAATAGAAGCTAAATTCACATGGCCATTCTGCTATGGAAAATTCCAAATCCGCCAGCTTTTGGAAATTGTTAGAATTTGGTGGCAGCGTTCTCACTAAAGATTCTGTCCTAAGGGGACAGGAGTCCAGGAATGTGACCCCCACAGGACAAAGGCCTGGATTTAGTTGGGGACCTTTGTACCTGAGCTCTCTGAGACCTGCAAGGTTCTGTTCCTCCCCCTTTCCATCCGTGTATACGTTACAGAAGCTATGCCAACACAATAAAAGCATTTTGAAAAATGGGGATATGTAATACTGCCTACCTCGTAGGTATAGTTGGGAAGGTAAGATGAGTTATCTCATGTAAAATGCTTAGAACAGTGCCTGACAATCGGTCAGTGCTCAGTGCACCTCTACGGACTCCGTAATCTTTGTGTGATGACTCTACAGCACGGCGTTAGGTGGCTATACTATAGCTATTAAAGTGTTTGCCTTCTGTGTTGGCGTGGAATTGAATGCTGATTGTTTCCCTAGCTTTGCTTCTGTTGTTTTCACCCTTTTAGACGAACAATTTTATTCTAAAGCAGGGGACTGCAAACTATGTAACGTGGGCCACCCCTTGTTTTTGTAAATGCAGCTTTATCGAAACATACATACTCCACTGAAATATTGCCAGTGGCTGCTTTCCCCATAATGGCGGAGTTGAATAGTTGCAACAGAGCCTGGTATTTTTACTATCGGGCCTTTCCTAGAAAACATTTGCCAATTCCTGTCCTAGATGAATGATCTTCAATATGTAAAAAGGCTTTGCTTTGCTTTTGCATAGATTTTATATATATATATATGTGTGTGTGTGTGTATGTATACATGTATGCATATATATATGTTGTGTCTGTTGTATATGTTTGTATATATGTGTATATATATGTGTGTGTATGTGTGGATGTATATATATATGTGTGTGTGTGTGTGTGTGTGTGTGTGTGTATCTCCCTTCCCTGCTTGTTTAATTCCTCTTGTTCTCTTGATACATTCTCAGTGTTTCTTTCAAAGAGGGCAGTGTAGGAGAGGGACCGAGGAAAGACAGGAGGGCACACGTCCAGCTCTGGTAGGTTTATTAGATGGTGTGGAAGCCATTTGACATGGTTGTTTTCTGAGTCCATATATCAATATGTTTCTTCTTTTAAAACTTTTTCTATATGGTTCAAGGCTTTGTTCATGATAAATTTCCATTTATCCTATGAAGAACTTTTTTTTTTTTTTCTTTTTTTTGCTGGGCAGGAAAAAGAAATAGAGAAAGTGCACTGGGCTGGGAGTCTAAGACATGGGTTCCAGGTCTGTTTTTTTTACTAATGTGCCACATGACCTTGGGCAAGTGACCTATCTTGACCATATCTCCCGTTCATTCCCAGGTCATCTGGGTGGTCCAGGCTCTAATTGTTTTCCTCTAGACAGTGGTGATAGTCTCCCTTCTCCTGGCCTCTCTGCTTTCACTACACCCTCTCCAGCCCACCCTCCAACCCACACTCCAGCTTCTAAAGGGCGCCTTCAAGGTTGTCCCTCCCTTCCTCGAAAGTTATCCCTGGGTCTTCATTTTACATGTTTTAACATCTCTGAGATCCAGTTACTCATAGAAAGAAGGACTACAATTGGATTATTGCAAAGGTCTTTTGAGATCTATAATATCTTATTCTAAAGACAGGAGTTCGCCATCATCATCACCGCCATCACCGTGGAGAAAGACCCCTAAAATCCTGCCCCCTTGAAACTTGGGCCAGAAATCCTCTTCTATGGGAAACTCAAATGCTGGAAGCACTTTTAACGATCTTTTTCCGCCATCCAGACTTCTGCCTACTGGCCTGGCATGGTGCAGATGCTTTCACAGGCAGCTAGGATTTTAATCTGTGCCAAGAGTCTGCTTATCCAAGGTTGTTTGGCAATACTTAATCCTCTGAGTCCCCACCTCCCACATATCCACTCTTTCAACATTCCATTTTTCAAAGGACATTTACAAATAGAGTCTTGTTTTATCTTCAAATAAACCTTAGAAATAGGCACAGCATATGTTAGTCCTCTATGATGGATAGAGAGCTGAGGCCCAGAGAGGTGAAGTGACCTTTGCAAGGTCACACAGCCATTTTGCAGCCCAGGTGGCAGTAAAACTCAGATTTTCAAATTCTTGGTCTTGTGCTCTTTCCTCCTCCACACAAATATTTTTAAATGGCTTTTTGTCTTAAAATTTCCCACACCTGGCCTTAACTCCAAGTGATATTTTTGTGTATAAAGTCAGTATTATGCAGCTGAGCGGGAAAGTGGTGGGAAAGAAATCTCAAGTTAATAGACTTTGATGTTAGACAGGAACCTTTAAACTGGGGAAAAAAGCAAGCTACAGATGAAACCTCTGCAGAGGAAAATAATGTTTTACTTAGTCAAAAAAAAAAAAAAAAAAAAGAGAAAACTGGGCCATGCTACCAAGGTAGTCAGCTCTAACATTAATTTCAAGGAACACACAGACTGTTGACATGAGAACTTCTGCATGGATATGAGAAAAAAAGTACACTTTATTAAGATTCACAAGCCTTGAGATAATTTCTTTTCCTATTCCTCTTCCAATTTCTTTTCCTGGGTCTCCATTTCTTCTATAAAATGAGAGTGTGGGAATAGCATTTAGCTGAGCCTAAGTTTGGCTGCTGTAACCACAATCCCTCCAATGTTAACAGCTTGCGACAACAGAGATTTATTTCTTGCTCTCTTGGATCTGCTGTGGGGTCTTCGTTTTTTTCTGGATCAAAGTGGAAGGAGCAGCCCCTCTCTGGTCCGTGCCCGTCTCATGGCAGAGAGGGAAGGAGCCAGGCACAACCTTTGTTTGCCTTTTGAAGATTTTGCTTGGAAATAACACCTGTACATTCTATTGGCTGAAGCAAATCACATGGCCAGTGTCAGTGGGACGGGAATTAGGATTGTCCTCCAGGACAGGCCCAGGAGAGGAGGGTCTTGAAGGAACAGCACATATTTTGATAGTAATGCCATTGACCAAAATGGGGTTAAACTTAGTTTATCCAACTATTCCTTGAACATCTACATTTAGATGTCTTACCCCAAACTCAACATGTCCAAAACTGAGCTTCTCACCTTTGCTTCCCAGGTGTACCCCTCTTTCTGTATGTCTTCAACACAGAAATGGCACCACCATCTCTGTTCCCTGGCACCCAGTCCTAGACTGGATATTGTCCTAGACTGTAGGTTGTTTCTCCTTGGTCTCACCGCCGACGTCCAGTCGTTAACTGATTCCTGTGGATTCTGCTCTGAATTACCTCTCACATCCGCCTCCTTCTCCATACTTCCTCAACCACTGTCATAATCCAAGCCAGCGTTGAAGAAGGCCTGATCTACTATAGTAGTTTCGGGACGGATCTCTCACCTCTTGTCTCTGGCCCCCAGTGTGAGGTATGGATTTGAGGGCGGAGGACAGAGTGAAAGCCAGAAATTACCGTAAGGCCAATAAATTTTTCCTGAATAAGTGGTTGGTCAGTTTTTCACTGGAAGTATTTCTCTTTCTCTTTTGCTTTTTTTTTCCCCCAGGCATTTAAGGGATAGGAATCAAGTATATTTAAAAAAGGATTGAGATGTTCCCCATTAAATATCGGTGAATTCTTTAGTCCTGTGTTTTAAGGATGTAAACAAGAATGATGGGAAATGCAAGTTCTTCAAAAATGCAGGACCTCCCCTTGCGTGAGGCCACACGTTTGACTGGTCTGTTCCCCTGGAAACCTGCCCGCTTGATGTGAGAATTGTGGCTCATCCTTGTTCACTGCTGCTGCTTTCTCCACCCGTGCCTGGCCTCCAGCTTCTAGGATCTCCAAAGGGAGAGATAGACAAGATAGAGTCTCAGGAATGGTGGACCTGGAAACAATTAATTCCCACCACTTCTCCAGATGTTGGTGACATGAAATGAGAGAGACACGGCAGGAAGGAACCTGAATTACCAAAGAGCCCAGACCCCACATTTAAAGGTAAAGAATTGAAGGCTCAGAGCAGGAAAGTGACTTGCCCAAGGTCAGCCAGCAAATGAGAAGCAGGAGTGGGGTCAGAACCCAGGACACCTGTGTAATAGTGTCATTTTTGTACTTAATAGTCTGTGATGTGGGGAAGAGTGTGCTTAAGGGAAGGCATTCACCTTGTGTGTCTGACTCTGGCGTTTCTTCCCATCCATTTCATCTTCTATCATAATTGACCTTAACAACATTTAGACTATTTCCAGACGCAGCAGATGCTTCTAGAACTCTCTTCTGGCATATTTGCATTCAACTCGAGAGGTGGGTGGACCATGTTGTTGGACGTGGGCTGGGCTTTTAGAAGACCTGTGGCCAAACCCTGGCTCCACGACTCACTGTGTGACCCCAGGCTCCTGCTCTGTCTCTCCGAGCCTTTGTTTCCTCACTTAGGTAACAGGTGTGACAATGTTGCCTGCCTGTCAAGCTGCTTCTTATAAAAATTAAATAACAAGTATTTGGAATCACCTAGCACTGAATTTGATGAGTCTGTCAGACTCCTGCTGCAGTGCTGGCTCTGTGCAAGACACCGGGACAACAAAGATGGCCCAGTGTCACCCAGCAAGCACTGGCCACAGGGAGTTCACTCCCTGATAACACACCTGTCTGCTCCTCCCACTAATTAATAAACACAGACTGGCAGGTCAGTGAGAGGAGGGTACATAACACAAAGAAGTGAGACAGGGAGGGAGGGATCAATTCTTTCTAGATACAGGAGACTCTCCAGAGGAGGCGATGCCAGAGAATACGTTTTGAACAATGAAACAGAGCTTTCTAGGTGAGGAATTGGGGTGACTCGAGGGAAATACAATACCATGAGCAAATGCATGAAGGTGTGAACCTTTGTGGTTTGGGAAAACTGCAGAAAATAATCTAATAGAGCTAAAGCACAGAAGAGAAGTGGGGGAGGGAGGAGATGGTCACGGTGAGAAGCGAGACCAGAGAGTTTGGTCTGGGTCCATTCAGGAGGTGGCTGCCAGAGTAAGAATCAACCTGAGACAGAGCATGCAAGCTGGTGGCCTGGGGTTTAGCCCGAGGGTGTGTTTTCCTTGACTGACATGGGACCTTAATTTAGGTAGGGCATGCCCTCTCCAGTTCTACTTTCTTCCCAGCCCTGACCTTACTCTGCCACTTCACTTTTTAAAATTCATTGCCTGGACCTTATAGGCATTTGAGCTTGAGTTTGGAGCAGAGCACTGATGAGATCTGAGTTTTGACTGGATGTGTCTGGCTGAGTCCTGGGTTGGGGTTGTGGTGGGGGTGGGGGTGGGGGAGGTTATAGTCGGTAACGCTGGTGGCCAAGAATCCCATTAGGAGACAGTGGCAGTAATTCAGTTGAGAGATGATGAGATTCTGATCCGAGGCAGAGGGTGCAGAGAGGAGGGGAGGGGAGTGAATCTGAGAATTATTTGCAAGGCAGAACCCACGGGATGTTGGTAATAAATTAAGATGAGGATAAGAGAGAATGGAACTCGACTGAAGGGTTTTTGAGGGCAGACTGTCTCATGACTAGTATCCCTGCTGTCTGCCCAGTGTCTGAGGCAAACAGAACCTGAATAAAAAATTCTTGAATATAAGAATAAATGGGTGGGAGATTTCAAATGGCTCTCAGTTTCCTAAGTTAAAAGGAGACACACAGTAGGTCTTACGTACCCTGTTCAGTTGAATGCAAGGAGCACATTTCTAATAATGAAGTTTCAGCTCCTATTTTTAACTGAACACCATTCCTTGACACCCAGAGCCCACGGTGGCCCCACGAAGTCTCTCACGTGGCTTCTGAAGAAGCATAAATTAGAGGCACTTGTAGGGGATGTTGTCTGACATCTCCCGTGGGAAACCTGGGCCAAGGGAGTTCCAACACTGAGTTTCTTTGCTTTTGGAGACGAAAGTCTGAGGACGTCCACATCTAGGGCTGTGGGGAGGCTGGGACCTTCTTGCTTAGTCCTCTCCACATTGAAACAATAACAAAACTTTAACCAACTAAATATATAAGTGCTCTGTGGATTGACGAGATAATACTTCCGTGGGCCAAATTTTAAAATATCAAAAGTCCAGGGAAAGATACAGTTATAGGCCTTTGATGTATCATAAAGCCCGGTTCATGCATCAGTCAGGGATATTTCAGGGCAAAGATGGAAGGATATTTTATGTCACTTCTGAGGTATAAAGGGCACTTTATGAGTCAAAGGAAACCAAGTTCTCAAATGGCCGGAGACTGGCAGGTTACCTGTTTGAAATCTAAACACCCACTCGGAATCCAGAACAAAGTTACTCCCTCACCCCTTGCCCAGAAGTTTGCTTATGTTGTCAGAGGCAATGGAGCGGGAGGTGTGCCCTGGGTGCTGGTAGACAGAATCCCAGTTGCCCATCACCGGGGAGGCCGGGGCCTGAAGTGCCCATGTTAGCCACGGGTTCCATACTTACCGAGGCCTGGGGGCCAGGGAAGGACCCCGGCCCTGGAAGACTGGGAAAAAGAAAATGAAGCACTAGGCTTTCTGGAAGTGCTTGCTGGGTGAGGACTGAATGAAGGGTTTGCCTCGCTCACATCTCTGCTCGGATGTTTCTTCCTCAGAGACCCATTGCACGCTGTCTCCTCGCCCTCTTTTATTTACCTTCATCCATATATTATATAATATCAAGAAGTGATGCCTGCTTTTTGTTTCTTCATTGTCTCTTTCACTTTTATTTGTTTTATTTTATTTTGTTTTATTTATTTATTTTTTTTTTACTTCTATGACTTTTTATTTTAAAATCCGTGAATTACACGTGTTCAAAAGAAGCTGTTAAGTGCTTGCGGTTCAGTTTCAACCACTAACTGTGGATGGCTTTGAACCTTTACCTTTAGCTTTGTCCTCTTCCCTCAGCAACAACTATTTAGCTTATATGCACATTTTTCAGGGGGATCAGAAATAAGTCAAAACAGATACCTGTCTGCCCACCTGCCTAGGGGACATTCCCACTCAGACAGAAGCCTTCTGCTCGCTTTATGTTCATCAATAAAACTGAACGCATCCCCTCAAACTGGCTCTCCTGCCCAACAGTATTTCCACCTCTTCTACCATCATCATTTTCCTCATCGACATACTTGATTTTTCTCTTTCCTGTACACCTCATCCCCCAACTCTAGGCAATTACTAAACATTGTTGGTGTTTCCTTTGTAGTGCTCTCAGGATTTCCCTTCTACTCCTGTCACACCACTCTAATTCAGCCCATTCCCACTTTCTTCCTAGATTTTGCTGCAGCATTCTGTTTGGTCTCCCTGAATCCAACCTTCCTCTCTAGATCGCACTACATATGGAATCTAAAATAAGCTTCTTATTTTAATCATTTATCTCTTTTGCTTCAAAGCTTTCAGTGGCTCCCCGTATCTTATAGCATATTTTTCAAACCCCCATTTGTGATAGTCAAGGTTTTTCATAAGCATATCTTTCATTGCTGCCTAACCCAGGTCTTCACAGCTAGACTGATCTCTTAAATCCTGATGATTCCTGCAGCCGCACCTTTCCCTAGACTGTACTTCCTAGTTTTACTCTAACAAGTCACAGCCAATCTTTTAAGTTCCAGTGGAAGTTTTAGCTTATCTGTGCAGTTTTCCCTGACCTACACACCCCAGTGTTCTAGGTTCTGGGTATTCTCTGTATCTCTTTTAATACTCAATTATACATCACCTCCCTTTTAAGGCATATTCCTTCTTCCCACCTATCACTGTCATGTTCTGTGGCTCCCACAATACTTAGCCTTGGGTTGGGCATAAAATGGGTGCCATATATAGAAATCCAGGAGGCAGAGATGAGTTCTCGATATAACTGAGGGATTGAATAATAATAATAGCTAACATTCAGATATATTCTAGGCACTAATATAAGAGCTTTACCTGTATTAACTCATCTAAATTTCACAATAATCCTGTGAGATGGGGACTATGATAACCCCCATTTTCCAGATGAGGAAACTGAGTCACAAAGCTAATAAATGGCAGACCTGGATTCAAACCCAGGTAGTCTGACTCCAGAATCTCTACTCTTAACCACTTTGTTGTATTACCACCAATGAGATGGGGAGAGGGACGTGTTGCGATAACGCGGATGGAGCAAAAATGAGAGAAGAGAAGATGTTAATAAATTAAATAATGGAGTAAAAAATGGAGAAGGAAAAAGAATAAGGGCAATTATAAATAAAAGACTGGAGAAGAAGGGACCTTAGTAAGAAGACATATGAACATAAGAAATTGTTTATAAGACAAACAAAAGGTTAAAAACAGAAGGTCAGTCAATGTGCATTGCAGAGATGAGGAAGACCCAGGAAGACTTTGAAGAAAGGCTGCCACATCAGGTAGGATGCAGAGAACAAATGAGGAAAAGTAATTCTTACAAGATGGTGAAGGTGCCGTTGGAGCTGTTGGGCTCTGGCACAGACACTTTGTGGAGCCTCTTCTTTTGGCTGAAACCAACACATGACAGTGTCTCATTTTTGCAGATACGGAGCTCACATATGTTTGTGCTTATGGTAGCAATCTGTTTTGGTTGCTCCTTTTCTGGGGTATATGTTCTACAATGCACCACTGAACTGAGTCGAAGGAGAAGGTGTCTTAGGTGACCCTGGATGCTGAGTTATGGTAACTTCCTGTTCTACAGGTGGAACTGTGACTCAAGTCGGGTCTGGGTGTGCAAGGGCAACCTCAGGAGGAGGAGCTGTAGTCTTCTGCAGGACTGCAGAGTGTTTGGCCTCCATAGTAGGTTCTGAAGTTATGGTTAGCTCCAGGTCTGCATGATGAATTGTGACTCTGGGCGATGTTGGATGCTGACCTTGATCCTTACTTGTATTTGGAATGGTCACCTCCTGATGGGATGGATATTAAATGACAACCTCCTTAGTTGGCTCTGGAGACTGAGTTGGAGTCTCTTGCTTGGTTGGAGAAGGTTCAACCCCACATTGGATGCACCAGTTACAGTAAGTTCCTGGTCCATAGTGTGAACTGACTTGAGTGATGTTTGAATGGGCAAGTGTCACTTCAGGGTGTTTCGGAGGGAGAGCTGTAGAATGTTCAGCTTCTATAGTAGGTTCTGAAGTTATGGTAGGTTCCAGATCCAAAGGTTGAACTGTGGCACTAGGTGATGTTGGATGCTCAGTGTGATCCTGATCTGGTGCTGGAACTGTCACCTCCTGATACATTGAAGGCTGAACTCCAACAACTTCCTGAGGGGGTTCTGCATGGTTGGAGAAGGTTCACCCTCTATATTAGATTCTGGAGTTAATGAAGTTTTCAGGTCCAAAGGTTGAACTGTGACCTCAGTCAGGGTTGGATGCTGAACGTGAACTTGCTCTGGATGTAGAAGTGTCACCTAAGGGGGTTTCAGACTAGGAGTTGTAGAATGTTCAATCTCTGTCATAGGTTCTGAAGTTATAGGAAGTCCTATGTTGAAAGGTTGAACTGTGATGTTGGGCAATGTTGGGATACTGAGCTTGATCCAGGCCTGGATTTGGAACTGCTGCAGCCTGATACAATGGAGGCTGAACAACAGCCTCCTTAGGTGGCTCCAGAGACTGAGCTTGGATCTCCTGCATGGTTGGAGAAGGTTCAACCTCCATAGTAGCTTCTGGAGTCATGGTAAGCCCCAGATCCAAAGGTTTAACTGTGACTTCAGTTAGATTTGGATGCTGAGCATGAAACTGCTCTGGATGTGGAGGTATCACCCCAGGGTATGTTGGAGAACCTGTAGTCTGCTGCAGGGCTGTAGAATGTTCTGCCTCCATAGTAGCTTCTGGAGTCACGGTAAGCCCCAGATCCAAAGGTTCAACTGTGGCACTGGGAGAGTTTGCTGAGCTTGATTCTGTCCTACTGTGGGAACTGTCATCTCAAAATGCACTGGAGGTTGTGCTATGACCTCTTTAGGTGGCTCTGGAGGCTGAGCTGGGACGTCCTGCTGGGCTGGAGAAAGTTTTGTCTCTTTGACGGGTTCCAGGGGTGGGGCTGGGAACTCCTGTTTGACTGGAGAAGATTCTATATTCTCAGGGGGCTATAGAAGCTGAGGAAATGTCTCTTGAGGGACTGGAAATGGTTCCACTTCCTTAGGGGGCTCCGGAGATATACTAGAGGCTGAGCCAGGGCCTCCTGCTGGACCGAAGAAAGCTCCATCCCACTAGGGGGATCTGGAGTCTGAGCTGTGGCCTCTTGTTGGCCTGGAGAAGGTTCCACCTTCCCAGGGGACTCTGGAGACTGAGAAGTAGATTTGGGCTGCTTGGGGGAAACGGGAAAGTGAGCAGAGCCCTCCGGCTGCTCTGGAGAACTTTCAGCCTCCTTAGTTGGCTCTGGAGTGATGATAACTACTAGATCCAGGGGTTTACCTGTGGTACTAGGCATCACTGGATGCTGAGCTCCGTCTGGACCTACAGGTGAGAAGGTCACCTCATTATGTACTGAAGGTTGAGCTGCAATATCTGTAGAGGTGTCTGCAGGCTGAGTTGGGTGCTCATGCTGGACTGGAGAAGGTTCAACATTTCAGGTTCCACCTCCTCAGGGGACACCTAGACTGAGCTGAGGCCTCTTGTTGGGGTGGAGAAGTTTCAACTTCATTTGTGGGCCCTGCAGTTATGGTAAGTACAAGATCCACAGGTTTAACAGTGACACTGGCCCACTGTAGAGACTGAGCTTGATCCTGACCTAGAGGAGAAGCTGTTGTCACATCATGCTCTTGAGAATGAGCTGGAGAGGATTCAGCCTCACCAGAGACTCTGGATGCTGAGCTATGCTTTCCTGCTGGGTTGCAGAAGGTATAACTTCTTTGTCATGATGCTCTGGATACTGTGTTGGGGCCTCCTGTTGTGTTGAAGGTTTCTTGTGTGTAACAGGTTCTGGAAATTGAGCTGGAGCCTCCTGTTCAACTGGCAAATGTCAACTAACTTCCTCAGGTGGCTGTGGAGGCAGGGTGGAGGCCTCATGCTGGGTTTTAGAAAACCCCACATTAGTCAGGGGCCCTGAGGGCTAAGCTGAAGCCTCGTGCTGATTTGGAGGTCCCACCTCTGTAGTGTGTTCTGCTGTTGTGGTAAGCTCCACGTCTGCAGGCTTGTCAGTGACACTGGGTAAGTTTGAATGCTGAGCTTGGTGGTGACTTGGAGTTGAAGCTGTCACTCGTGATGCCCTGGAGGTGGAGCTGGCTATTCCTGTTGAGTTGGAGAAGGTTCCACCTCCCCAGAAGAAGGCTCTGGAGGTGAGCTCGTTGCTCCTGCAAAGTTGCAGATGGTTCTGCCTCTTCTGGAGCTTGAGCTGGGGTCTCCTGCTGGGTTGGAAAAGACTCTGCCTCATTAGGGAGCTCTGGAGATTGAGCTGAGACCTCCTCCTTCTTTCACTTTTAAATACAAGTTCCGTGAAAATGTGGGTGGTGTATTTTTCTCTGCAATAGAGTGTTGCCTGACACAAAGAAAGAACTTATAAACAATGGTCCAATGAATGGATGGATGCCCCTTAATTGTGCTAATTCAGACCTGTGCTAGATGATTCAGTCCTGGTCCCCTCCCCCCTTTCAGTGCGCACAGTCCAGTGGGAGAGATGGCTACCACGTTGTACTGAAATGATTAGCATCAATGTAGAACAATATGCAGGATGCGATGGGGTCTCAAGAAAACACCTAAGCGAGCTTGCTGGAGGACAGGGAAGGCCACTGGGAAACTGGTGTTGCAGCTGAGATCTGAAGGATGTGTGGGATTTAGCCAGAAAGGGACATTGGGAGAGTGTTCACAGCAATAGAAATGGTTCACGCCAAGTCACGGCACATTGCATGATGTGGCTGAGTAAAGATGTGTCAAAGGACTGAATACGTGAATGAATGCTTTCACATTTACGACAGCTGATTTTTCTGATCATTCATTCAAAGAGCCAGTCAAAAAAGTGCCTTCCAACTAACGTGTCATTTTACTGAGTTATGCATTGATTTGTTATTTTTCTCTAAGAAAATATAAAATTTCCATGGGCATGAGCAGGTTGACATAGGAACTTGGAAAAAAAAAAAAAAACGAAACAAAACCAGACAAAAAGTAGATCAGATATAACTGGTTCTTCCTGCAAGCCTTTTAGAAAAGAAAAGGACTTCAGGTATCACCTAGTGAGATGTGGTGAAAAGGACCCAGAATTTGAACTTGGAAGGATGGGTCTCAAGGATCACATCAGTATTTCCCAGGCAAGTCATTTTGTCTGTCCATTGTGGTTTCTGAGCTATGAGAATCTAATGAAAATAATTTGTGAATCAAAAAGTGATGGACAAAAAAAAAAAAGTGACAGACACATAATTTATTCTTCTTCTTCCCACTCAACTTATTATTCTGTTTTTTTTTTTAACTCCCCCATAGTCACAGATTCCCCGCACCCCTCCTCCCTGGCAACAACTCACCTCTTCTCTGTCACTGTAGCTTTGCTTGTAAATGGCGAACGACAGATAAATGGACTCATACAGTATGCAGTCTTCTGAGTCCGACTCCTTTCACTCAGCATCATGCCTTTGAAATACATGCAGTTGTTGGGTGGACCAACAGGGCATTCATCCCTTATTGTTACACAGGATTCCGTGGTATGGGTATGTCACAGCCTCTTTATTTGGTCACCCACTGAAGGACATGTGGCTTGTTTCCACTTGTCGGCAATTATGATGAGACCAGCTATATACATCTCTGTACAGGTGTTTGCATGACCCTATTCTTTTTTCCCAGAGAAATTAACCAGTAGTGGGGTTGGTGAGTCGCAGGTTAAGTATATAATTAATTTTACTGAAAACGCCAAACTGTTTTCCAGAGTAGCTGTACCATTTTGCATTCCTGAGAATGCAATTTAGTTTTGAATGGAGGGGATGGGAGGCCCAGAGAGGTGAAATGACTTTCTTTCAATTACAAAGCAAACAAGGACATGTGGGCAAGACTCCTATAGCCCCCAGTCTGCCTCCCCTTTTATTAAACTGAAGTTTAACACTGTTTATTTCTGTATGGCACAGGGCTCTATATTCAATACCTTGTGAGAGCCTATAATAAAAAAGTATATGAAAAGGAATATATATGTATAACTGAATCACTGTGCTGTACACCAGAAATTAACACAACATTGCAAACCAACTATACTTAAAAAAATTAAAATAACTTAATTTCGTATAATCCTTAAGAGGGGAGGTCTGTTTATTGATTTGTTTTCTTATTTATTTGCCCTGTTTGACAGGGGAAGACAGTGGGAGGGTAGGTGAACTGCCCAAGTTCACACAACTCATACGTGGTGGGCTGAGTTTGAATTTGAGTTCATGCTCTTCCCGCTAAGCACATTTCTCCTCGATCGCTGAAAGTTAGGGCCAGAGCTTCATCTTAAATGAATCAATATTTCCACCCTTATGGTTATGCTACGTTACAGAGGAAAAATTTCCATGCTTTCATAGTGTGAACTGTGTTTATTAATAACCATTCCTCAATTGCTTCAATTTCAACATTATTAAAAAGCTAAAGCTTGGCTCATTTTTCATTTTCTTTTCTCTGCTTGGGAGTGGATTTTTTTTTTTCCTAACCCAGGGCAGGGACTAAGAAATGAAAAGGAGTTAGGTCTGGTGCCCGCTGTCCCTGCCAGGCAATTCCATACCCCTCGGCCTCCTTCCCGTTGGCGTTTCAACAAGGGGCGGATCGGAGACACTTTGAGAGGGCAGGAGAGCCACTCTGCTTCCAGCATCTTGGATCTGGTTTCATGACTAAAAGGTGTTGAGATGATTTTTAGGTCAAGGCTGTTTGTGTCAGAGGGAAAAACTGACAGATCACTTGCAGATTCAGCTTTTATGAGAGCGCGTTAGTCTCTCCCAGGCTCAGGTTCCCTGCTTGAGCCCAGGAGGCAAGGAGAAAAAAGGAAGGAAGCAAGGTGGGGAAGGAAGGAAAGAAAAGAGAAAGAAGATAATGAAAGAAGGAGAGAGAAAGAAGGAAAAAGAGAATGAAGAAAAGAGGAGGGTAAAAATGAGAGAGAGAGAGAGAGATTGAGAAGGAAATGAGAAGTGCTGAAAAGAAGGGGGAAAAAAAAAGACCTGAAACCAGGTAGTTTATTTTTCTTCCCTGGTGTTTGTTATAGATTATCCTAGACTAACTGGAAGGGAACAGAGTAATTGGGCCAAGTTAATTAGGTCTTCATTTGATTTTGTGTTTGTTTGTTTGACTACTTAGTTTATAACTTGGCAGGGAGTTTTATCATATGTACTCTGCTAACTGGTTTATCTAAACTGAGATTGAGCATGAACAAAATTGACATTGGGTTTGCTGCTTCAGACCACACAGAAGAGGGGAGAGAACCTTTTGAGTAAATACTGATGTCTAGGAGCAGTGGGCGATCTAACAGGGAGACTCCCGGGCCTGTTGGAGTCCCTGAGAAGCAGAGTTGATGAGCATGGCTGGGCCATGCAGATGTCGAGTGAGCCCCCCGGAATGGCGTGGTACCCTCCTAAGATTTTGGAATTTGCAGTCAGAGAGATCTGAGTTTAATTCCTGTCTTGCCTGCTTACCACCTTTTTGTCCTCTCTGAGCCTCATTATTCCCATTTGTGCAATGGGATGATAATGCTTTCCCAGTTAGGCAGAGGCCAGGGTGAAATGAGAGAGCAGGGAAGATGCTTAACAGTGAGGTCAGCTTTTAGGAAGAGCTCAGTTGCCCCCTTCCTTCTGGCTGGGGGAGCCATATCTGGGAAACTCAGCCAGAACACTTGCAATATTGAGGGGGACTGACACTGTCCAGCGGCGATGCCCTAAGCATCTGTTCACCCTAATTCCCTGTAGAATCAAATTCTGGGACTTGAGCAAGGCATCTTTTCTTCCTGGATTTCAGTTTTCCTATTGGTCAGTTAGATTCCAAGCAGTGACTTACGAGGCTGAGCACCTGCAGATCTTGTAACATGCACGCTCTCATTTTTGGGGTCCCCATTGGAATATCTTTGTTCTGTTGGCCTCTCTGGCCACCCTCATGGGGCCTCTAGTGTCAACTCAGCCATCACCACCTCTGGGTCTCTTCTCCAGACCCTGGACTTGAGCCTGTCCTCAGGACCCATGTGGCAGTCTCTGTGGTTGTACTTGGAGAAGTCGTGCTGTGCTGCATGTATCAGTTTATTTACCTGTCAGAATGTAAGCTTCTTGAGTTCGGGAACTTGCTTCCATCTCTGAGTCTCCAGTTCCTAACATGATACCTACTTGTGTGACTCTGTGCAAGTTACATAACCTCTTGTAGCCTCAATTTCCTCACCTGTAATATGGGGATAATAATAGTACTTAAGGGTTAATTGACTTAATACACGTAAAAGCTCTCAGTACTGTTTCTGGTACACAGTTAAGTGCTCAATGCATTATTACAAATGTCATTTTGAATGACTGAATTAATAACTATGGATAAGACACATTCCCTGATATTAAGGAGTTTGGTCTGGTGGGGGGATGTGTATAAACAGCTCACGATAAAACAATGTGCTATTAAAGTAGAAATGCATTAAAAAATGTAATAACAATAGAAAAAAGATTCATTTAAAATTTGACAATTAAGGGTGAAAAGTTAAGAAGAATGAAACTGGTGTGTGTGTGTGTTTAGTGAGGACCTGGGGAGGAATAGGTAGAAAGTATCATAATAACAAGGCCTAGGTTGCAAGAAACTGAGAATAAGAATTCTCCAGTTTGCTCTGAGTTTCCTAGCTACCGAAGCAGAAAATTAGGCCAATTTTACTTTACAAATCCTTGATCCCAGCAGTAAGAAATTATCCAAGAGTGTCCATAGGGTTGTGGGAGGAAAGGTTCTTTTTTGGGTGAAACTCATATTGCAGGACATGGAGCTTCCTTGGCCTCTCCCTGGTAATTGTCAGTTGTGACTTCTAGACACTGTGACAATAATAATAATAAAAATGCCTCCACTCTTTTACAAATGCCCCTTAAGGGCAGAGCTAACTCCCACCAAGAACCATTAAACCAAACCCATTTGGTTTCACTGGAAGAGGGTGTCAGGATTCAAAGAGGACCTATCCAGGGTCCCACAGACTGGAAGTGTCAAATCCAGGCCTCGGACCTACGTTTCTTAACTCAGGCTTGGCTTCTATTAATGTTCTGTTTTTCAGTGTTTGGTTTTTTTTTTTTTTTTAAATTCTGTTGACTTTATTATTTCAACATATATTGAAGCAACCCACCTTTTATATTTGAAAATTATACTTTAATTTTCCAATCTGTAAATGATTTATCTTGTATGGGGAGACACTGGGGAAAAGTGACCAATTCTCTCATGGGCAGAAACCAGAGGGCCTCAGTGATCTTGGAAGCTTAGTGAGTTCTGAGTGAGAAGTCAGAATGCCCGATTTCCTCCACTGAGACTGCGCCAACATGGTTTCCTGAGATTTTCCACGCCAGACAGTTTGACTCAGTGATTCCAAGAATTCAGACAGAAAAGCCCAGACTCTTCCTTCTTTGGCTGCATTTATCTGGCAATCTGATGGAAGCAAACAGAGGAGTGGAGGAGGGTCTCAGTCTGTGTGATTATCATAGTACAGACAGTGTCAAGAAACTCCGTCCAGATGCTGTGCTAGGCCAGGGGGCCCAGATATGATCTAGTGCCCTTTGTCAGCATAAAGGTTGGCCAGGACCTACAGAGAGCTTGGAGGGGAGACCTCTGGATTTAGAGAATTTCTGTCTCTGCAGCTTAAGTCCATGTGATCTTGGTCAAATGCAATTCTTCCCTCCGCTTTAAGCCTCACACTGAGAGTACTGAACTAGTGCAATTATTGGGGGTTAATCTCATAATGAGAATATGAGAGGGTTCCTTGCCTTTTAGGGGAGAGAACACTAGTGGTCACCACTGATCCAGTTTTCATTCCTCTTCCTGGACGTATAGCTACACCTCATCTCAGCACCCTTGCACGCACATAGGATGGAGACAATGGGAGGTGGTGGACCTGCCATATTCTCCTTTGCAGGGTGCTGCACCCTCTCCTTCCCCTTCGGCCTTGGAGGTCACATGTTGGAGATGGCAGTGCCCCAAGATGGGAGAAGTCTGGACCCCAAATTGCCTTGAAGAAAGCTGCCCTGGAACACCTGATCAGACCATGGAGTGGGCAAGAAGTAACTTTCACATCTCAGGGGCTTTAACAATAAAGCTGTGCCTATTCTAGAAACAGTTGATAGCCTACCATGACTAACACAAGTGTAATGTGACTCAGAAGACCCAAAGTAAATGAATGAACTCTGCTTTCTTCTTCTCCCAGCCACGAATCCCTACCCATCTGTTCTTAGGAGCGATTCTGAAGACAATGCTCAGAACTTACTGAGAATTTTCATTTTGGGGCTTCTTTATCCAATATAGTTTGATTCCAAAATCCATTTTTTTTCCCATTGGGGCACTATGACTATTTGAGAAGCAAGCATACCTGTGGTTGGACCCTGTTTCTGGAACTTCCTCCGTGTGACATTGGGCAGGTCATCTGAGAGCTCAGGAAACTGAAGCTCATAGAAGGAAAGTGGGATGAACAGAGCCTGTGTTACTGGATCGTGTGAAGATTGAGTGAGATCAGGGATGCAAAGCACCTAGCACGGTGCCTGGCACATAGAACGTGCTCCCCAAATGTCAGTCCCAGCATTCTCGCTGTCCCTGAAGAGTGAGGCACTTTCTTTCCTGTCGAAGGAATCACTGAGCCCAGGGAACAGCACTTAAGGGATTGGGGAGAGGTATGTTGGCATTTTCTGATCCCCTCACCCAAATTGCAGCTCTGTATAAAATCTCACCATTTCAAGGCACTCTGGACTGAAAGAAGCAATGTTTTCTCCAGCCTTGGCTCTTTGGACAAATAGGTGCTCTTTTGCTCTGGGCTTCAGTTTCCCTTCAGAATGGCAAGGCTAGACTGATGACCTCCAGGAGCCCTCCAGCTCTGCCAGTGTGGAATTCCAGGTTAACATGGGAAGATGGAGAGACTGTGGAGAGAAAGGCATCAAGGATGGGGAATGGGCTGGAACGGGGGCTCAGCTATACATGTAACGTGTCCCAGAGGACGTAAGCTCTGCTCCAAGGTCACACAGAAAAGATTTACAGTCTTGGAGTCCATGAATAATCCCTGGCTAGTGGAGTCTTTTAAATATCCAGTGATGCTGGATGCCACAGTAAGGGAGAAAACCCATTCTTCTTAGAACCTCTAATGTTGATTGTGAACTTTTGTAGGATTGGATTCAGGCTTGCATTCTTTGATTTTTCTTGTGTTTTCTTCTTCCTTTTCCTCCTCCTCCATCTCCTCTTTCTCTGCAGACCCCTTTCCCCTCCCTTCTCCTCCTCCAGTCCTGGTTTGCTGCTGACAACTACTTTCTCATTTTTCAAGATCTTTGCTTCTTTCACATGCATGTGTTTATTATCTAGTTTCCAAGCCAACTTATTTAACTTCTGTATGTATTTTCCCATCTCTTATTTAGCTTCCTCTCCAGTTAGATACTACAGGGAGAGAATCAGTCATTTTTTGTGATTCAGTAGTCCTGGTGACTTAATAACAGCACTAATAACAGACTGAATGGTTTATAAATTCGGGAGAGTGTCAGGCACCACAATTTTAACTGCTATTGAAAGCGGTTGAGGTTATTGCAGAAAGAGGTTGTGGGGTGGTGCAATTCTGGGAAAAACAAGTTAAAAACAAATAGGCTCTTTACAACACTGTTTAAAGTCTTCAGGATAATTATGAATTCTAAGTTTTCGGGGACAAAAATCATTAGCTTTGACATTCCAATCAAGTTTGAAATTGAATCCAGTCTGAAACTTCAGCCACTGAGCAGACAGGTTTTTTGTTTTTTTTTTTTTTTGATGTGCAATCATGTGCTTTTTTTCTTTGGAGTAGAAAATTAAAAGCACAATTTGGGAGCAAGTGGAGAGTGTTCCCAAAGCATTTTATTCCAAAGGTGGCCTTAACTGCAATTACAGGGACACAAAAACAGGGACACAGAGCAATATCACCTGTATCGGGCCTGCTTCCTTCCCTTCTCCTTAATATACGCAGATTAAAGACTTTGACTAGAAACCACAACACTCCAAATTCTTAACACCACACCCAGAACAGGTTTTATTCTCAAACGGTTAAATGATTTCATCTTCTCAGCCACCCTGCCGCCTAAGTATCACTATGGTGATTTATAGATGGGATTGCAGTAGCTTTGGACTTCAAAGTGGTAGAACCAAGATTTGATTCCTGGTCTCTGTGTTTCCCAAACTTCTCTTTCCAGCCTTATGCCCAGAAATTCCTTCTACTTAGCTGTTGTTTTGGTTGCCTGAAATTTACACTAATGTCTTTCTTTTCTTGTGGAATAAAAAAAAAATGTAAAGGGGATAGAACTGTCAATAAAGGAAATGTAATAATCTAAGTTTCCATTTCCACTGAGAAAGCATTTCATGGTTTCATTTGTTTATTCCCAACAAACTGTCATCTTTATTATTGCATTATCACAACTTCAGTTTTTATTTTTTAAATTTTTTTCTGAATCTCCCACTCTGTGACTGTAAGCTCCTTCAGGAAAGGGATTGTCTCTGCTTCCTTTGCTGTTGTCTATCCAGTGATGAGTCCAACGTCTGACATCTGGTGGGTGCTCAGATACTAAGTACTTCCTACAATGTGATTACTCTTTAACTGATACTTAATTTGTGCTTCCCATGTATAATCATACAAGACCGTAAGGCCTCAGACCATTGAGTACAGTTGTGGAGAGAAGATTAAAGCCCCAGTAACTTCTTGATTGTGATGGAAAATGCATGAAAGGGACCATTTGTCCTCCAGATCTACCCTCTACTCTTCTCTGATTCTCTCTGTGCCTGAAAGTCTGACCCCTGTGAGATGTATCACTCAGGCTCCTTGTCCTTCTATTTTCTAGTTGAGTTTGGCCAGTAAGTGCTCACAGGATTCTGAAGGGCAGAAAAAAGAGGGGTGAATACTTAAGTCGTTCTGTTCCCTCCCTGCTTTGCTGTGGTTTGGGCAGTGGCTGCGTCCGTCTGTCACAGCAGCACCTGTTGGGGAGGGTAGCTCCTCTCTCATCTCCCAGTCTCATGGGGTTCTTGTAATGCTGATCCCTTTCCTTGCCATTTTAGCCCTTGTGGTGGCAACAGCATTTTGTGATTGTTAGCCTCTGGGTACGTTACTTACCTTCGTTGGTTCTTTTTTTATTTTTAAACAATTTGGAAAGTTTACACTCCATTTACAGTTATTACAAAATATTGTCTGTATTCCCCACGTTGCACAGTATATCCCGGTAGCCTATCCTACACCTAATACTTTGTACCTCCCCCACCCCTGTATTTCCCCTCCCCTGCAACTGCTAACCACAAGTTCTATATCTGTGAGTCTGCTTATTTTATTACATTCACTAGTTTGCTGTAAGTGATACCGTACATATTTGTCTTCCTCTGTCTGATTTATTTCACTCAGCATAATGCCCTCCAAATCCAACCATGTTGCTGCAAATGGCAAAAATTCCTTCTTTTTGTGGCTGAGTAGTATTCCATCATGTGTGTGTTGGGGGGGTTGTTTATAGACAACACACAACAGCATTTACAATATACTGTAATTTTTGTAATTAAAAAAGTGAACACTAAGTCCCATTGTGTGTTTTCTATACTTTCTAAAATGTCTGCAATAAACTTGAGGGACTTTGTGGTTTTTAAAATCTCTTTTTTATGACCAAAGTATAACTTACAGAGAATAAACAACACATATATTAAACTTACAGTTTGGAATTTTCACGAAGGTAGATACCCAAGGAACCACCACCTCGATCAAGCTATAAACCCCTCCCAGCACCTTAGGATGTTTGCATGTCCTCTCCCAGTCAATACATTCTATACGGGTCGCAACGATTCTGGCTTCTATCACCACTGATTCATTCTGTCTTTCATAAATCATAAAAATCGAGTAACACAGTTTTTATTCATTTGCATTGACCTCCCTTCACTTGTTTTTATGCCAGTGATTTTGATCCATGTTGAGTGTAGCAGTAGTTGGTTGTTTTATGTTGCATCGGAGTATTCCATTGCATGTATATTGGCTTTTGGGTCATTTCCAGCTTTTGGCTATTATAAATAAAGTGGCTGTGAGCCTCCTTGGACATGGCTTTTGTTGCACAACTTAACAAAACTTTTGTTAGTGGTATGTCTAGAGGCTGAATTATTTGGTTGCAGACTGTGCGTTTTTTAGCCTTAATCAATCTGTCCCGTTTTCAAAGTTGCTGAGCCAGTTTACATCACTGCCAACGATGCATAACACTTCCAGTTGCTCCACACATTGGGAATGTTTGGTATTGTCAGGGATTTTTCTGTTTTTGTTTTCCGTGTTAGTGATTCTTGTGGCTATGTGGTGGCCTCTCACTGTGGTTTTAATTTACATTTCCCTGATGGCTAATAACGTTGAGCATGTGCTTACTGGTCATTTGGGGATCCTGTTTCGTGAAATGCCTCTTCAAGTCTTTTGACTGTTTAAAAAAATTTTCTTATCTATTCCATTCTTACTGATTTATAGTTCTTTAAATGTTTTGATTATGAATTCTTTGTTGGATATATGTAATGCAAATTTCTTTTCCTACTCTATTGCCTTCTCACTGTCCCAGTGGTATCTTTTAATGAACAGAAGTTTTTAATATTAATAAAGTCAAATATGTAAATCTTCTACTTTATGATTAGTGTATTTTGTGTTCTCCTCAAGAAATATTTGCCTACCCCAGGACCACGAAGACATACTTTTATGTTATCTTCTAGAGGCATTATTATTATTATTATTATTATTATTATTATTATTATTATTATTATGCCTGTCACAATTAGATCTACAGTCCACCTGGAATTGAATTCAGTGTGTATTACAGCTCAAGTTTCATTTTTTTCTGTATTAATATTTAGTTAATTCAACACCAGTCATTAAAAACGTCATTCTTCCTCCACTGCACTGCAGACATCATTGATACCAGTCGGGATGCTATGTGTGCGCATCTGTTTCTGGAATTTTATTTTGTTCTGTTGATTGTCTGTTACTGCGCTAATACTATACTTGTTTTAATTAATGAAGATTTATATTGAGTCTTGAAATCTGGTAGCATAAACACCACGACTTTATTCCCCCTTTTCCAGATTGGCTTTCTTTGGCTTGACTCTGCATTTCCATACACATTTTAAAATCAGCTTGCTGATTTCCTTGTCGTGGGTGTTGTCTGTGCCCTGCCCAGACCCCTCAGAATCCTTTTTCTCTGTATGTCTGCCCTCCGCTCCTGGCTTCTCTAGAAGCTTCTCTTCTCTTTTACTTCCTACAGCTTGCAGTTGTGCTTTTATCTGAAGGACTCTCTGAAAGCTACTGGAGCAACTTTGCCCAAAGGTACAGAGAGCTGGAAATGCTTGAAAGTTCTGTCCCCCTAGGGCAGACCTTAGCAATGACTAACTGGTGCCTGAGTATCAAAGCCTAGCTTATTTGCTTTGAAGGGGGAAGCTGTGGGGTGTGAGTTGTGCTCCTGTACCTCCCTGTAGGATCAGTCTGAGACCAGACCTTTGCTTGGTTTCCTCTCCTTCCCTGATCTACTTCTCCATTTTCTGATCGTTTCTTCTGAGGACATTTCTTTAATAAATCTCTTGCCCACAAATCCTCATCTCAGAGTCTATTTCTGTATGATCCAAACTAAGACATTCTGGAAGAAAATACCAGGATTTTAAGTGGAACTGCACTGAATATATATAGCCAGTTGACCAATAAAATTACAATATTTGATCAGTTCTTGAATGTGGTATATCCTTCAGTTGAGGCAAGTCTTCTTTGATTTCTCTTAATAATGTTTTATAGTTTTCTATATATAAGTTTTGCAAATCATTTGTTAGATTAATTTCTATATGTTTGACATTTGGGAGTCATTATAAATGATATTCTTAATTTATTTTTTAATTGTATATTGACCTTGTGAATTTACTAGTCTTAACTAAGTTCACATGTTAATTCTACTAATGTGCCCATAGATTTTTTTTTTTTAGATTTCTACATATACCATTCATGTCATCTGTGTAAAACAGCAGTCTTACTTATTCCTTTCTCATTTTTGTGCTTTTCTCCCCTCTTCACTTAATACACTGGCTAAGACCTCCAGCACAACACCAAATAGAGATGGTGACAGTGCAAACAGCACATTTCATTCCACTGGACACCATGACCACATGATTTCCTCAGCTCAACCTTTCAGATGAGAAGTCTTGCAGGAATCATATACAATCTCAGTTATAACAAACATCAATTTCACACATTTAATAAAAATTTGGAATCAAACCTGTAAAAGGTATGTAACATACCTGTTGTCACTTGAGAACCACGGACCTCATGTATTTACCAATTAGTGTATTTATCAATCAGTATAACTTTCAGAGATTAGGGATGAAGCATCTCTGTTGTTCAATTTTGATATTACTGAATTCAGCAATCAGCATTCTTGTCTGGCTAATCTATCTTACCTTTTCCATCACGTTCCTAAGTGAACTACACAAACCATAATAGGATAAGGCACAAACAATTTTAATTAGTAGTTGCCTAAGTATTATATTCTCTAATGTAGGACCTTTTGCACAAGGAGTCCTTATGTGACCTGCTCAGGTGAACCCAGCTTAGTAACCTACAATTTCACTCTCATACCACTTATCACACCTATGTTTGGTCATTACTTGTCCAGTGACTTCCCCAGGAGCTGTTAGACCATGGATTGTGCATGCCTGATTTGTTCATGCTGTGTCCTAAGATAGTTACTTCCTAGCAACTACCTAGCATAGATCTAACATCTGTTGACTCCTAACTAGTATAAGAGAGTTGAAGGTCTAGAATGCTACTCCATCAACGTGATGCAAAGCCCCCGTTCGCTCATTCATTGTGCAGTCATTCAATAACTATTTGTTTCAGGACATGCTCTCTCTGCCAGGACCTGTGATAGCTATTTCCCATGCAATGTTTCATTCAGTCTCTCAAAATCCCTTCTAAGTCAGGATTAACATTATCCCCATTTGATAGGTGAGTAAACTGGGGATAGGCTGTGGCAGAGCTCATATCCAAATTCAAATCTGTTTGAATTCAAAAGTCATGTTTAAAAAAAAAGCTAGTTCAGGGTAAAGGAAAGAATATAGTGGACAGAAGTCCGAGTGTGTAGTTGACATCGCTTTGGAAGATCTGAACGACTGGGATGCAGCACCAGGGGATACTTTACGTATGACTTTAGAAAGCAAAGCTGGTACCTGTCAGTGAAAAGCTCTAGATTTTGGGGAGAAAGATAGAAAGAAGTTTCTGGTTGAGAATAACGGTCCAATAGGAGAATGGTCATCTTCCGTGCTATGAACTATTCGTGTTGTTATTCTGGGACAAACCCAGTGCTAAGGTGTGAATACTGTTGGTTTCTACGATGCCCAGCCTGGTTTTAGGGGTGCATAGACTTGAGGTGGAAACAGCACGTTGTGGCCTGATTAGTCATTTGCTTGTTTTCTGCTTAAGAGAGTGGTCTGAGTTTCTACGGAAGCACAGAGATAGAAGTTCCTGTCTACCTCCTTGTCTGCAGAGCCTTCCTTGAGAAATCTGGATGTCATTAGAGAGGGTCTTATAGAAAAAGTAGGAGAGTTCTAGGTGGAAAAGAAGAGAAGGGAATTCCAGGCACAGGGAACAGCATATGAAAAAACCCAGATGCCTAGAAAGCTTGCAGGGTGTATCTGGACAAAATGCTAGGACCTGAGTTGGCAAAAGGTTGGCATCCGGCACTGGTTAGTGCCCTGGCCACGTGGGCATCAGATCTTGGAGGGCTTTGGTAGGCCTCTCAAGGAGCTCAGACTTGTCCTTGTAATACACAGAGTGGAGTTCTAAGCTGAGGCTTGCCTGTCCGTCTCCTCTGTGCCTCTCCGTGTCTCTGAGCTAGTCCTCCTTCTGGCTCCAGTGCGAAAAATGTGTTAATTAGTGATGAAAACCATTCTGCTTTTCAGGCCTATAAAGGCTTCCTGGGAGCGCTTTGCAGAAAGAAGTCCCGGCTGTTGCTGTCAACAGTTCCTGTGACTCCCTCAGTAACAGGATTCCTGGTCCCGGGCAGTTTCCCCATCTCCTGGGTGTGCCTGCCTCCAAGTCACTCAGAGAACCACGTCACTGTGGCCTGGTGCTCCGGTGTGTGCAGATCCGTCCAGGCCTGGAACCCGTCAGAGATACAGGGAATTAAATGTGTCAGGCAGAGAGGGGTAGGGCCTTGAGGGCTGGGACGGTTTCCATGTAGCTTTTGGGAGCCCAGCGGTGTTTGTGGAAAAAGAAATTATTTTACAAAGAGTGAGGAAGGAGGTCCCTGCACCCCCACTACCCTCCAACCACAGGTCATCTTGTATTTATCTCTGTTTATGACTTTGAAAATATGTTATAGGCCAGTTTACTTTTTAGCTCTAGTACCAATGAAATTATACTAATCTGATGCAAATCCTCTTCTGGCTAACTTTTCCAAGGATTCAGTAAGAGGCCATATGTGCAGAGGGAAAGGGAAGAGGAAGGGGTCCAGACATTTGGGGCACACATTGAGGGGCACGTGAGGACTCAAATGTGATTTACATGGGTAGACATTTCAATCCTCCAGTGCACGG
This sequence comes from Camelus dromedarius, assembly GCF_036321535.1. Classification (NCBI taxonomy): domain Eukaryota; kingdom Metazoa; phylum Chordata; class Mammalia; order Artiodactyla; family Camelidae; genus Camelus; species Camelus dromedarius. The sequence goes on along the minus strand of NC_087449.1, from coordinate 30,878,344 downwards.
TTATTTAATTGGGTAAACTTCCTTAGCAAGGAACCTCAGGGGTTAGGAAAAATCCCTTTCTCTCCCCACCCCGAACCACTCTCCACTCCTCTCTCACGAGTGACTCTGATACTTACTCTTCATGTATGCACCCTCCCCCAGACCCATTTTTACCCTCCTCTGACCTGCTGTTGACCCAGGAAGGCTGACATTTACAGATCACATGACCCAGGCTCTTCTGACCTCTGGCTTCCAGTTGGTTTTGGCCAATGAGAGGCACTAGCAGGAGATCATAGAGGAAGGGGACAGAGACTAGTACGTTCTCCCCTACCCGCCTCCCACTGCCTGGCCCTGTCTACAGAGGCTGTGTTCCCCACTGAGGCTGTAGTTCCTGTGGGATCAGCCATCCTCCTTGGTTCCTGATTCTCTGAGCTCTTGTAATACCATCCCCTCCTCTTGTCCCCTCTGGCTTGGGAGTGGCAGTGTCTTCTGGTCTTGGTTGTGCTTGGTCCCCTGAACTCTGCCCACACCTCTCAAGAAGGCCTCTTATTAAGCGCTCTTGGGTTAAATCCATCTGCGTGTGTGTCTTGCGTCCTGCCAGACTGAGAGTGGCAAAGTGGCCAAGCCGATTCATTTTATTTCCCCGGATCTTTCTCTTCTTTCCCCCACAAATGATTATCTTTATTTCTGGGTTGGATTTGTGTGACAGCCTCCTTCCTTCCTGCCTCCAGTCTGGCCGGCTCCCTCCCATCCTTATGCTACAGTCAGACAGTTTCTTAAATTGCACATGCGAGCATGCTCCTTTCCAACATACAGTCTATTTATGGCTCTTCCCTTCTGTTCAGATCAAAGCCAAACTCTGCCTCCATGACATGGCCTCAGCCACCCCCTTCTCACAGGCTCTATGTTCCAGCCAAGAGGAAGGACTGGCCTCCTTCCATTCCCATCCAGCATGCCTCCACTGTCCCCCCAAAATGGCTGTGTGAGTAATATTTACTGAACATTAACCAGGCACCAGGCTGAGAGATTTATTTTCCATTTTTTTTAATTGAATTATAGTCAGTTTGCAATGTTGTGTCAAACTCTGGTGTACAGCATAATGTTTCAGTCGTACATATACACACATATATTCCTTTTAATATTCTTTTTATTATGTTACTATAAGATATTGAATATAGTTCCCTGTGCTATACAGTGGAAACTTGTTGTTTATCTATTTTATATATAATAGTTAGAATCTGCAAATCTTGAACTCCCAGTTTACCCCTTCCCACCTCCTTTCCCCCTGATAACCATAATTTTGTTTTCTATGTGAGTCTGTTTCTGTTTTATAAAGAAGTTCATTTTTGTCTTTTTTTAGATTCCACACATAAGTGATATTATATGGTATATTTCTTTCTCTTTCTGGCTAACTTCAGTTAGAATGATGATCTCCACGTCCATCTATGTTGCTGCAAATGGCATTATTTTATTCTTTTTTATGGCTGAGTAATATTCCATTATATATATATATGTGTGTGTGTGTGTATACATACGTACATACATTCATACATATTTACAAACCACAACTTCTTTAGCCAGTCATCTGTTGATGGACATTTAGGTGGTTTCTTTATAAAATTAACTTCTAGGGATGTTATGAGAATTAAATAAGATAATGACTTTTCTTTCCACCTGGAAAAGAAAGATAATAAAACCTGGAGAGGCTGAATGATCTTCCTAAGATCACGCTCCTGGCAAGTGGAACCAAGATTCAAACTTCAGTCTGTCTGCCCCTGTGTTCCTTCCGCTGCCCTGTCACCTCTCATGGTACAGGCACCAGCCTCTGGCTCTACCGTTTTCTTTACCATCATGTAAAGGAGGCATCAGAGCAGAGGGACTGCTAACTTTGATGTGAAAGAAATAACTTGCTTAATTCTCTCAGCAGTGCTGTCAAAGGGACACTGCTGTCATTATCTCTGTGAGGATCCTCATTTACAAATATGGATGATGAGGCTTGGAGACCTGGGGGCTTGTGCTGCTCACAGATGTAGGGCTGGAACCTGGTTCCGCCTGCCTCCAGAGCCCACCCTCCCTTCTCTGTACCCGTGTTGTCCAACAGAGTGTTCGGCACTGATTGAAATGTTGAGCTATTGAGCACTTTAAATGTGGCCAGTGCAACAGAGGAACTGAATTTTTAGTTGGATATAATTTTAATTAGGTTAAATGTAAACAGTCTCATGTAGCTAGTAGCTACCCTAGTAGACACCTTGACTTATGCAAATTAAGGCAAAGACTCAATTATAGCCTACTTCCGCATCATTCTGTCTCCCTCCCCTCCCGCTCCTTCTTTAGTTTCTGGCTGAGGACCAACCATGTAGAAGGCAGTGAATGGATGAGGGGGCGGGCGGAGCAAGGATGATCAGACTCCATGCCTGCTCTGGCTTCTGTTCAGGGTGAGGAGATTAGACATGGGCATAAATAACTAAACTACAAAGTTGAAGGTTTAATGTTCTAAGTGCCCTAAGAGAGGAGCAGATAAGAGGCGAGGGGATAAGAAGGTTCGCCCTGCCTCCTTCCAACTCGCTGTTGGGGGAGTGCAAGAGAACTGACATGGATGTACATTAACAGTAACGGGCGTCGTAAACTGTCAAGTGCTCTGTAGACGCGAGCCATCGAAAACAACCTTGTCTCAACCTTCTGAGTTTGATAATATTCCAAGGGCCTCATCGATGACCTCATTTGATCTTTACAAGCCCACTTGAGGTGTGTAGGATCCCATCCCCTTTCTGAGATGTTGAAAGGGGTACCCAGAAAGGTGCCTAAGGACAGGCAGCTGGTTGGGACAGAGCCTGGGGTGCGTCTCCAGGTTTCCTGACTCTGTAGTCAGGGATGCTTGCAACCCCCTCACTGCCCTTGGCAGATTTTGTGAGTCATTGTTATCCATCCACCCTTATTGCTGGCACCCGCAGGTCTCCTAGGGAAATAACTCCTGAGGTTTCGGCAACTCTGCTGCAGCTGGCAGGGATGCACTACAGCTACACCCCTGACCCAGGGCAGGTCTTTTGGATGCACCAGGGCTTTTGTCATAACAGAAGGTGTGCCAGAGAATGAGGTCAGTGGTGAGGCCATCCTGATGTGGCCACAGACCTACCCAGATTCCACAGGCCAGCAGGTTGTCCAAATGCACAGGCTTCTGAGGGACCCATCAGCATTCCTGGCACTTATTCCTGAAGGATCTCAGCCCCAGAGAATCATAAAAGAGGTCTCTTCCAATCTTTCACCCCGATCTCTGTGCAGATGGGAAGATCAAGGCCCAGGAAAGGGGAGAGAATTTGTACAGCCAACAGCCAGTTAACTCCTGCTTCTGTTGTGTTGACGGTATTTCTTGACTCCCAAACCGTGTCTCCAAGCAAGCCATGTTCGGCCTTTCTTCAGGGTTTGCTTTGATGATCTAATACAACACCATGTGCCAACAATTGTATAACTGCTTTGCTGATGTCTTCACGAGATGACTACCTGCTGTCTGTCCATGGACTGAGACTGTCAGAGCTGGCAGGCCCATCCATCATGCCCCTGGCCTGCAGATGGGGGAGACAGAAACCCAGCTAGTTCAGTGACTGGACCAGTTCACATCACCAGCTGGTGTCTTAACGGGGAGGTCTTTGTCAATTTCTGGTGCCAGGTATACATAACTTGGAAAGATTTGAGGGGACAGTAGTCCCTTTGGCACGGAGTCTGTGTTCTAATGCTTCTTTTCCAACGGGCAGCTAGGTGAGTGGCACACACACACAGAACCATTGTCCCTCCCTCATTACGAATTTAGAGTCCATCTCGGAGGCCCTGAAACAGACACTGCTCAGCCCGCCTCTTCCATGCTCAGTTTTAGGTCTGTTTCTTCCAGGAAGACATCCCTAACTTTTCCAGCACCAAGTCCTTTCTTCAGTTCCATTGTTACCTTTTTTTTTTTCTTTTTTCACATTTGCATTTAAAAATATTTTTACTGAAGTATAGTCAGTTTACAATGTGTGATAGCACAGGGAACTATATTCAATTTCTTGTAGTAACTTGTAGTGAAAAAGAACATGAAAGCAAATATATGTATTTTCCTCTTTGCATTTTTATTGTCTGTCCCACTACTCTGACCGTCTACTGGATACGCAATGGAACTCCAAGGAAAGGGAATTCACCTGTTTTGAACACCTGTTCTGGGACAGGATTTGCATGATTATCTCATTTAAGCCTCTCAACAACCCATGAAGAGGATGTCATTATCCCTTTCTCGGAAGGCAGGGTGCTAAGTCTCAGAGAGGAGAGGTAGCTTTTCTCAGACCACACCACACATACCTCATTAATTTAGTCAGTAAAATTTTATGGCACACCTGCCGTGTACCAGGCACTGCTCGAGGCGGAGTGAAGCCCTTTATCTCGTGAAAAGCTTATGCACTCATGGAATGCCAAAAATAACCTACTAGACACATCTACTTAAAGCTTCATCAAACTGGATTGCCTATTGTTTCTGGAAACATCCCACAATTTCTGTGATTTGACTCCCGCTTCTTCCTCCATCAGGAAATCTTTTTAACTTTAAGAGTTCAAAGTTCACACACCTGTGGAGCCCATCTCCACCAGGAGACTTCAAACTGCAACATGGTTACCCTTTCTGGTCCTCACAACAAACTAAGGAGGTCAGTACTATTGTTACCCACCTTTACAGGCAAGGAGACTGACTGACTGAGGCTCAGAAAGGCTGGACTTGTCCCTTACTGTTCCCTTATTAGGTGTTTCTAATAAGACATAGAGCTGGGATCACAACCTGGGCAAGCTGTCTCCAGAGACCACGTACTTAAGTGTTTCTCCATCCTGAGTTAGAACTCCTTCCCTTTCTGGGATGTGTTGAAAGATGCTGTATGAGGCAGGCTGGTGTGGGGGGATGCCATATCCATGGTAGACAGTGGTCCAGGTCTGAGCTCAAGCTCAAGCTCAAGCAATTTTGTCGTCTCTCCGGACACAGAATGTTCAGGGTATACTTGGAGATTCAAATATTCATCATACAAGATCACCCACACGTAGCTATCCTCTGGCATAGCCCCTGAGATTCACAGTAGATGTTCAGTAAATGCTTGCTGAATCTGAATCTGGATGGAGCAAATATGATAATCCTTTTCTCCCCAGCCACACTCTGACTCTCCAACAAATTAGGTTCTTCTAATTTGTAGTAGTCTCTATCACTGCAGCGTGCTACCTTAGAAAAAGAATGTGTCTTTTCCTTATTCATTATCTGATTCCTCTGCATATAAACTTCATGCTGGCTGGACCATATGAACAAGACATTGATAATTGCTTAATGAATGAAAGGATCCCAAATGGAAAAGCCCTTTACATCGAAGACCTGCCTTCCTGGCCACATGGCCACAGCTGATTGGCTTAATCTGAGTTAGGCATCCACCCTGGGTCCCATCAATTTCTCTCTCCAAGGAATTTGGAATTGGAAGTTAGAGATGGAGTCAGTTGGCTGTGGGAGACAAGTCAAAGAACTTGGTGAACTTTGGGGCTGTGAGATAAATTACCTTAGTGGTGTATGACAACCATTTATTATGCTCATAGATCACAAGGGCCTAGAATTCAGATAGGGCACCGTGGGAACAACTTGTCCCTGTTCTACCATGTCTGGCATCTTAGAAGATTCAAAAGTGGGAATCATCCCAATCTTCATTCATTCACTTGTCTGGTGGTTGATCTTGGCTGTCACCTGGGGACCTCAGTTCCTCTCCATACAGTCCCACCACATGGGCTAGGTTGAGTTCCTTCACAGCCTGGTGATTAGGTTCCAAGAGTAAGTGTCCCTAGAAAGAGAGAGAGGCAAATGGAAGCCATATTGCCTTTTATAACTTAGTCCTAGAATAAATGCAGTGTCATTCATTTTACTCATCAAGACACTCACAAAGACCAGCCCAGCTTCAACAGGAGGAGAAATAGACTCTTCCTCTTAAATGGGGAGTTGCCAGTTTCAGGAAGAACATGTAGGATTGAAACTGTTGCAGTTATCAATTTGGAAAATGCAGTCTGCCACAGGTCCTGGGACAACCATTCGGGAGGCAGCCATGATTGGTTATGTTCAAGAAGAAAAGTCACAGGTGGATTACAGGGAAAGGGTTGTGGAGCAAACCATGGTGTTGTAGGTTGGATCCTTCAAAGGAGATACTTAGAATTTGGGGTGCATGGTGTTTATAGGGATCAACACCTGTGAAAGAGAGTAGGAGGAGGCCGTACTAGGCAGAGGGAAAAGCTAGCTGTGAAGAGTCCCAACAAGAGCTTCCACCAACACTGCAGTGGGTGTTCTGGAGCAAATTTTGTCCATTGGAGTTGTCCCTTGTTGGGTCAAAATGACTGGACCTTTATATGATGCCTTTCTTCATCACGGAATGTGGGCTACGCCAGCAAAGATATGGCCTTGGGTGAGACTGGCCTCTGGTGCTAAGTCAGACCCTGAAGGAGCTGATAGTGGGAAGCTGTCTGCTGACGGCACTCCCCTCAGCTGGGCAGTGGCGTTTTCCTAGTAAGGGGATCTGTGTGATGCATCTTCTGTCCACCACAAGGGGGGGGGGGGCTTTCTAGTTCTCCTGGGTCTGGTTGTCATCCTACAAATGGGTTCCATAAAATACCCTTTGTATTCACAACACACCCCTCTCCATTAAGTTGAATGGGTTTCCATGTCTTGCAACCCAATATACCAGCCTAAGGCTCTGGGTCTCAGTTTCCCTGTGAAGTGAGGGGGGTGGATGGGCCTTCCCATTTTGAAATCTGGTGATTCTTATCCTGTGGGCCACTGCCTTTTCCCCAGCCAGCCCCGCTGTAAGTGGAACACAGCTTACTTGTAGTTGAGAGCCTCTTATCAGATACAGACCCAGACAGACACAGTCTGGCTTAGCCGTGCATGTGATTTATTCACCCCGCGCAGAAGAAAGCGCCAGGTGATATCCGAGCTGTGGCAGCGGCCAGCTGGCTCCCAGCACATTCCAGGTATAAAAATAGAATTATTGGAGCTTGGTGCTCCTTACGAGCTGATTTCAGAGACCAGGAACACCGAGATGGCCTGGAAAATGTCGGCAAACTCAGTTCTGACCTCTGAGCCTCCAGTTTCTCCCTTGGCAAGTAAAGCAGAGCTAATGGAAGCAGATTGTTGAGGGCACAAAGGACATGGATGCTGGGCGGTTCCAGCAATCAGACTCTTGGCCAAAAAGTTCTTCAAAAAAGCACAGAAGTATAGATTTGGACAATACATAGTAGTGGAGTTGCACAAACCTAGATTTTAATTTTAGAACCTTAGTCTCTCTGAGTGTGTTTCCCCACCTTAAAAGTGTATCTAAAACCTATCTCATAGGCTTATTATGAATACTGAAAAAATAATGTGTTCTAAAGCATTTTGCACAATGCCAGGCACATTCTTGAGTGAATATTATTAGTTTCAAAGAGGAATATAAACTTTTTTTTAGTAATAGGTGTACAATATAGTGATTCACAATTTTTAAAAATTATACTCCATTTATAGTTATTATAAAATACTGGCTATATTCCTTGTGTTGTACAATACATCCTTGTAGCTTATTTTATAACTAATAGTTTGTATCTCTTAAATCCCCACCCCTATATTGCCCGTCTCCCCTTCCCTCTCCCCACTGGTAACCATGTGCTTGTTCTCTGTATCTGTGAGTCTGCTTCTTTTTTGTTATATTCACTAGTTTGTTTTATTTCTTAGATTTCACATGTAAGTGGTATATCACACAGTATTTGTCTTTCTTTGTCTGACTTATTTCACTCAGCATAACACCCTGCAAGTCCATCCATGTTGCTAAAAATGGCAAAATTTCATTATTTTTTACGGCTAAGATTCCATTTTGTGTGTGTGGGTGTGTGTTTATCTCACATCTTCTTTATCCAGTCATCTGTTGATGGAGACTTAGGTTGCTTACATATCTTGGCTATTGTTAATAATGCTCTGATTATTGGGATGTGTGTATATTTATGACTTAGTATTTTGGGGTTTTTTTGGATATATACCCAAGAGTGGAATTACTGGGTCATATAGTAATTCGATTTTTAGTATTTTGAGAAGCTGCCACACTGTTTTCCACAGTGGCTGCACCAATTTACATTTCCACTAATGGTGTACAGGGGTTCCCTTTTCTCCACATTCTCACTAACATTTATTTGTACTTGTTTTAATGATGGCCATTCTGACAGGTGTGAGGTGAAACCTCATGGTGGTTTTGATGTGCGTTTCCCTGATGATTAGTGATGCTGAGTGTCTTTTCATGTGCCTGTTGGCCATTTGCATTTCCTCTTTGGAAAAATGTCTATTCAGCTCTTCTGCCCATTTTTAAAATTAGGTTATTTGTTTTTTTGATGTTGAGTTGTATGAGCTATTTATATGTGGTGGGTTTTAATCCCTTATTGGTCACATCATTTGCAAACATCTTCTCCCATTCAGTAGGGATAAAGTGGTGGAAGCGGGCATCCTTGTCTTATTCTTTAGAGGAAATGCTTTCAGCTTTTCACCACTGAGTATGATGTTAGCTATGTATGGCTTTTATTATGTTGAGCTATGTTCCCTCAATACCTACTTTCTGGAGAGTTTTTTTAATCATAAATGGATGTTGAATTTTATCACAAGATTTTTGTGCGTCTGCTGAGATGATCATATGGTTTTTATTCTTCAGTTTGTTAATGTGGTGTACCACCCTGACTGATTTGTGGATATTGAAAACCTCTTGCATCCCTGGGATAAACCCTACTTGATCATGGTGTGTGATCCTTTAATGTACTGTTGGATTCAGTTTGCTAGTATTTTGTTGAGGATTTTTGCATCTATGTTCATCAGTGATATTGGCCTGTAATTTTCCCTTTTTTTGTGATATCTTTGTCTAGTTTTGTATCAGGGTGATGGTGGCCTCATAGAATGAGTTAGGAAGTGTTCCTTCCCCTCTGCAGTTTTTTTGAATAGTTGGAGAAGGAGAGGAGTTAACTCTTCTTTAAATGTTTGGTAGAATTTACCTGTGAAGCCATCTGCTCCTGGGCTTTTTCGTTTGTTGGCAGTTTTTCAGTTAGTGATTGAATTTTATTATTAGTAATTGTTCTGTTCATATTTTCTATTTCTTCCTGGTTCAGTCTTGGGAGATTGTACTTTTTGAAGAATTTGTCCATTTCTTTTAGGTGTCCAACTTATTGGCATGTACTTGTTCATTGTAGCTTTCAGTTATTGAGCCCTGACACTGTTCCAGGCTCTGTGATGAGGGCTAGGAAAACAAAGCTATCAAAACATGCTTCTGACCTCAAGGAATTCTGGAATAGTAGGAAAAACAAATTATTGCTCTGATACAAACTCTGTCACATCCCAGCTAAGTGACCTTGGACAAGTCATTTCACTTCTGTGGGTCTGAGTTTCCTATAAAATAGAGCTAACTCTCCTTTGTTCAGAGCATTGGGTTGATAACTATATGAGATGATTGATAAGAAGCCTTGTGCAGCTACCATTTGTTGAGTATTTCCTATTACACCACAGCTGTGGTCCAGCTGGTTGGCCTTCACTTTTCCATGGGCTGCTCAGGACAGGAGACTCCTCAATGCCCTGAAACCTCAGAGAATTTGCCCAGCTTCTTTGGCCATTTGACCTGCTTTATATTTGATGGGACATGTTGAGGCAGAAGTTTGAAATAGTAATGGACCAGGAGCCAGGAAACAACAGGCTCAAGACCGTGCTTTCCTACCTTGAGGTTAAGAAAAATTGAAGTGCCCCACAGTTTAATGTTTCCATTTCTTGGTGGGGATGAGATTTGGAGTCAGGCCCTCAGGGCTTACATTACTGACTCTGCTCTTGCTGTGAAATCTGACAATGAGCCTCAGCTGGGGGCCTCAGTTTCCTCATCTGGGCAATTTGGTAATCTCTTTAGTACAGTGCCTGGCTCAGAGTAGGTGATTAATGAAAATTCCCTTTGTTAATGACTATTTTTATAATTCAGAGAAAACTTAGGAGATATATAATAAAAATGGAGCTATGAGATGGAGAAATTAGTGCTCAGGGAGTTAATTTATTGTGGTGCTTTATATTTGCCACCTCAGTGCGTGATACAGAGGAAGTGCTCCATGTGGATTTGTCCTGTCCCCCTGCAGATAAGGGTCACTTTCAATCCAGGCTTCATTTTTCAAGAGTGTTTCTCTTGTCTCAGTTTTAGTCTGACTTTTTCTCTCCTCAGGAGCTTTCATCCTCTCCACGAGTCTGAAGATTATTTTTCCTGCCTGGGACACTTCAGGGATGCTGTCCCCTTGGGAAGGGAAGTGAGATGCATGCTTACTTGCTGAGGTTGTTAGTGGTCTTGAGTCAGGCCTGGGGTCCCAGGTGCCATGCTCACTTGGCCCCATCCCTTCAGGCCACTCATGGCTTTGTGGTTGCTTTCAGTGACGTATGTAGAAGGAGTTAGTCCCTCACTGTGACACACACACACACACACACACACACACACACACACATACACACACACACACACACTCATGCGTGCACATGTGCAAGTGCCCGGTGACTCACATTCTCTCCCAGTGACAGCTGATGACCGTGGAAAGCTGGACAGCTCCGGGGAGGGGGGTCCAGTCAAGTGCATCTCTCAATTCCCAAAGCGACCCAGTGGTCGCAATGACTCACTGCTCAAAATGCAGCAAGAGAGATAATGAGAGAAGACCAGGGTCAGCTTGGCTCCCACGGAGGATCTTGGAAGCAATGGTGCCTGAAGACAAATCACATTTCTGAGCTTTTGAGAGAGCTCTGAAACCCTCTCAGTTTAGATTGGGCTCTCTTCTGGGATCAGTCATCTCCGGGAGAGATGGCATTTCATTTTGGAAACCTATATTGGAATCATAATAGCTCATTGTGCCATGCATTTGTAGGCTCCCGGCCCACAGAGGTCATCTGGCAGAGGCCCCGAGTTCAGCTGCAGAATTATTTCCCAGCCCAGGCTTTTTCCAGTTCACAAACAAGGGTTTAATCATTCCCAACTTGCTTAAAAAGGTGTTAATAATTTCCAAGTGCCTCTTGGGGCCTCTGTGGGCGTCTGTACATTTTCTTAATTAAACCCCCTCTCTCCTCCACGAGACCCCCATGATGGTCCTCACCTCTCAGAGCTGAAGATTCTTGAGGTCTAAATGATTTGTCCAAGACCTCATGGTGGCAATCCAAGAAAGAATTCCAAAACTTACACTCTTCCTGCTGTAGTACACAGGCCAGAGTTGTGGTTCTTCCATGATTTCTGCAAGTCCTTTCCCTCTGCTAACCTTGGTGTCTCATAACATCATCACCCACAGCGTGGACCCCCAAACACAGCTCACTGAAACGGAAGGGAAATGTGATGCAGGGTGTGACACTGGGCAGGACGCAGGTTTTCTCACTCGTCAGGTAAGGAGTTTGGTCAAATAATCTCTTGGCTTCACTCCTACTTGAACAGTTTAGAGAAGTGGTTCTCAACCCAGGCTGCACGTTCATATCCCCTGGGGGAACTTTTCAAAAACACTAATGCCCTGGCTTCTTTGTAGAGCCTTTGGTTTATTGGGCTAGAGAGGGGCTTGGGACTTCCTAGAGCTTCCTGTCCCTTCCGCTCTTGCACCTTATTGCTGAAAGTTGTCAACTCACTGTACCAGCCAGAAACTGTCACATCCAATCTAACGAGTCCTTCTGTCTCTGATATTTGTGCCAATCTTCCCTCTCTTCCTCTCCTTCTCTCCTGTAACTAAGAAGTCACCGTTATCTCCCTCCTTACTATTGAAATAGCCACTCTGGTGGTTGCCAGTCATCACTATCCGTGCCCCTCCCCTTGTTCTTACTTGAAACCTGATTTTGTGCCAGAATTCATCTCTATCCCGCATGGCTCAGGGGATACTGCCACCATTCCCAGTTTAGGAATGGGTCCTAACAGAGCCAGCCTGGGCACAGTACTCCCCCAGCAAATGTTGTTTGTCTGGGATTGGACTCGTGACCTTAGTGGCCTAATTAAACTGGAGGGAAGGACTTATAATTCTTGCTGGGGGATGCATAGTGGAAACTTCCTCTTCCCTGCTGGATATGAACAAGGAAACATACAGACCACGTTGCCCCTTGCAACCATCCTGTGACCATGAAGGGAAACAGCCTTGGGATGACATGGATTGGAAATATATACATCCAGATATAAATATATATCTAAATCTATTTCTATACAATATGTTGTCCTAAGGCTGTTTCCCTTCATATAGTATAGATTATTATATTATATAGTATATATTATTATATTATATAGACATATGTTCCTTATGTATATTACATGTATATTACATATACATAATATATAGTTTGTGTGGAACATATCAGACATGTGATAAACATGTGATGAATCATGAATGAATGAATGAATGACTTCGCTGTCTGCTGAATCAAGTCAGCCTGGGTCCCAGTGTACTCTTGAACAAGGGTTGGCAAACTTTTTCTGTAAAGGGACAGTGAGTATATATTTAAATCTTTGTAGACTTTGGGGTCTCTGTTGCATTTGCTCAGTTTTGTGGTTGTAGGGTGAAAGTAGCCATAGAAAATATGCAAGTGAATGAACAGAGCTGTGTTCCAATAAAACTTTATTTATACAAACAGGCAGTGGGCCTTATCTGGCCCACAGGCTATATTTTGCTGACCCATGATTTAGGAAAAAGAGAAAAAGTTGGACCAGATAAAGAATGACAGATATTTGGCCTGCTTGCTGAACCTCTGGCTCCCCCTGCTAGACGTCAGTAATCCATTAAGCCCCACTTTGATGCTGAACCTGCGTTTGGTCTCACACACCTCAACCCAGACCAGCAGTCCATTAAAGAGGGTGTGCTGAGTGCAACCTGTTTGTCTTCCCTGCCGAGATAATACTCTTAGTTCCCTACAAAGCCCTGTGGTTGGGAGCTCACAGACCTGGGTTTTAGACTTGGATTTTCTGCCTGTGTTCCATGTGACGTTACCCCAGACACTCTCTCTCTCTGGATCTCGTTCATTTCTAACATTGTGCGTTTTGTTGACAGGGACTTGAGCGATTACCTAGGCAAAGATTCCATTAAAAAAAAGGCCTCCCTGGTTTTACTCTCTCGGTGTTTGCTGTGTGGTCAATTAAGCAAGGAAAGAAAATTTAAGCCAGTTGTGACAATAGAGCATTAGAACCTGGGCTCATATTTTTTCCTTTCTACCTTGCTGAGTTATTAAGGACAGATCGTGGCTTCAGTGGCTGAGAATGGCTGACATCCCATTCCAGAATGCCACCTTTCCTCCCATTGTGCCACTTGTCAGGTTTTCCAAATATGCCCCTTTCACCTTCCATTTCAACATTATTTTCATTCTGAGGCTCTTGACATGTTTAATTCCATGGCTAAGCCCTCTCCCCGTCCAAATGTCGCCACCCTTGTCATACAATTTATTTTCTACACACATATAAAATCAAGCCTGAACATTTTTCTCTACTGTGAACTTTTGAGAAATAGCCTTTGGAGCAGCCATCCATCACGATGGCAATAATACGCAGAGTAAATTCTTTTTTATTTGTTTAGTAGTTCCCATTCTAGATCAGGTTTCATCAAGTGCGGCCTGTGTCAGCAAAAAAATGCCCCTTCATTGAGTATGTTTCTCTCCTGTCAGTCAATCAAGGGAAGGGGAAAAGAAATGATCTGAAGCACCTACTGTGTGCTAGCCATGGTGCTAAAGGAGAGCGATTTATCTCCATCATGCTGATGAGACGACAGGTTCAGAGACGTTAAATGATGGAGAGAGGAGACTGGAGCGGGTTTTCAGAATCCTAGGTGTATCAGTCAGGGTTCTCCAGAGACAGAACCAATTGTGTGTGTACACTTCCTCCTATCTACATCTGTCTGTCTATCTGTCAGTTTATCTTCCTATCTGTCATCTATCTATCGATCTATCACCTATCTTTCTACTTATCTACCTTTATATTTATCATCTGTTGAGAAATTATTTTAGGCTAGCTCATGTAGTTATAGGAGCTGGCAAGTCAGCAATCTGCAGGACAGGCTGGCAGGCTGGAAATCCGTGTAAGAGTTTATAATGCAGTCGTGAATCTCAAATCCTTAGCACAGGTCAGCAGATTGGAAATTCAGGCAGGGTTTCCACGTCACAGTCTGGATGCAGAATTCCTTCTTCTCTGGGAAACTTTGATTTTTGCATTTAAGGCTTTTAACTGTTTGGATGAGGCCCACTTATATTAAGGAGGATAATATGCTTTCCTTAACTGATTATAAATATTTGTCATATCTATAAAAGACCTTCACAGCAACACCTACACTACCATTTGACCAAACAACTGGGCACCATAGCCAAGCCAGTTGACCCATAAATTTAGCCATCACCCTAATCCACTATTGAAGTATAGTTGATTTACAGTATTGTATTAGTTTTTGGTGTACAGCACAGTGATTCAGTTATACACATATATGCATATTCTTTCCTATCATGGTTTATTACAGGATATTGAATATAGTTCCCTGTGCTACACAGTAGGTTGTTTATCTATTTTATATACAGAAGTTTGTAATGTATCTGCTAATCCCAAACTCCTAATTTATCCCTCCCCCACCCCCTTCCCCCTTTGGTAACCATAAGTTTATTTTCTGTGTCTGTGATTCTGTTTCTGTTTTGTAAATAAGTTATTTTTATCATATTTTAGGTTCCACATATAAGTGATATCATATGGTATTTTTCTGTGACTTACTTATTATGATAATCTTTAGGTGCATCTGTTTTACTGCAAATGGCATTATTTCATTCTTTTTTATGGCTGAGTAATACTCTAGTGTGTGTGTGTGTGTGTGTGTACACACATAAAACTTCTTTATCCGTTAATCTGTTGATGGACATTTAGGTTGCTTCCATGCCTTGACTTTTGTAAACAGTGCTGCTCTGAACATTGGGTTGCGTGTATTTTTTTTTTTTTAATTAGAGTTTCCTCTGGATATATGCCCAGAAGTGGGATTGCTGGAACATATGGCAACTCTATTTTTAGTTTTTTAAGGGAATCTCCATGCTATTTTCCCCAGTAGCTGCGTCAGTTTACATTCCCACCAACAGTGTAAGAGGGTTCCCTTATCACTACACCCTCTATAGAGTTTATTATTTGTAGACTTTTTGATGATGGCCATTCTGACAGGTGTGAGGTGATACCTCATTATAGTTTTGATTTGCATTTCTCTAATAATTAGCGATATTGAACATCCTTTCATGTGCCTGTTGGCCACCTGTATCTCTTCTTTGGAGAAATGTCTATTTAGGTCTTCTGCACATTTTTGGCTGGGTTGTGTTGTTGTTGTTGTTATTGAGTTGCATGAGCTGTTCATATATTTTGGAAATTGAGTCCTTATTGGTTGCATTGTTTGCAAATACTTTCTCCCATTCCGTAGGTTGTCTGTTTCTCATACTTCCTCAGACTTGGGCGAACTTTTGAAAGTTCTCTTAGATTCGGTTGATGATTTAGAGTGCGTGCAAGGGCCTGCATAAGATCTGGAACTTGGGAGACTCCCAGTGAAGAAATGTGGCAGATATGACCCTTCCACTGAACATTTTTATTTAGGATTTGTGGTTAGACTCTTGCTTAAAGGGCTTTACTGGCTCTTCTGTGCTCTTAGGAAAAGGTCTGAGTGTCCCACTGTGGCTTCTGAGACCCTTCCTTGTGGGATCTCTGCCTGCTTCTGCAGCCTCGTGACCACTTGTTTGCACACTCACAGTTTCAGCTATCACTTATTTGTCATTTTTAATGACCAAATGCTCTTTTTTACCCCTGTACTTTCCCACACACTATTTTCTCCAACAGGAACACACTTCTCTCATCTATCCACTGCCTGTTCTCACATGAGGAACCCTGAGGTGACCCCTTAGGTCTCAGCTAATTACCATTTTCTTGGGAATCTTCCCAAGTGTGCAGTGGGGCTCTGATCTACAAATGTGCTGAGCTGACCAGAGGGCTTATTGCCCTGCCTGCTTGGTTAGCTGTGAGTTTTATGCAGGCAGAGTTGAGCCTCATTTCCTTGGGGCTCTCGTGCATGGAATAATGTCTGACACATGGTGGATATTTAATAAATATTTGTTCAATATCAAGTGAAAAAGAAAAATGCAACCTTTGATATTCCATGTCTTCTTTTCAGTGTTTATGAGGTTGTTTTTTCTCTCCCCAAGTAAATTACTGTCTGAACGTGAGTTCCTCCAAACGCCCGTCATTATATCATAAATGTTCCTTATGAGAAACAATTAAAGAAGCCAAGAGGTGACCAGCTCTTCTCAATAGAATTCATGTCAGCCACACAATATGTTCTCTTCTTAGAAGCAGGATCTGGTGAGCTGGCCTGGGCCCAGGTCGTGAAGGATGGTTTAGCGGTCGGATGGAAACATGGAATCATCGCCCCCATGGACTTGCCCTGAGGCTGCTCCGGGAAGAGTGGCAGGAGGATGACAGGTACGCACGTTCAGAATTACTTCGAGGTGGTCTCGGCCCCATTTACTGTCCCCAGGAGTCCTCTCCAGGGTTTGATGTGGACACATTAGAAGCACACTTGAAGACAATGATGTATATGTGTTTAGTCTGAACTTGTCCAGCACGGCTGTGTCACCGTGGAGCGCAGCTGCCTCGCAAAGAGAAGAAAGATGGGGGTGTTAATCATCATGGCAGCCCGTTCTTCCTCCTTCAGTCCTTCTGCCAAGGCTGCAGGGCTGGTCACCATCTTTTGAGCTTTCATCTCACTCTCCTCTAAAAATGACCTGGATGTCCTCTGTGTTGGAAAACCTTAAGGAGTTCAATTCAAGTCCCTTTATTTCAAACTTTCCTGAATAGTTATGTTTAACTTGTTTAAAAACGTCTTTTGAGGAACTGAGAGAAGCATTAGGAATGCAATCATGAGCAAAGAGACAGAGACCCTGCCCTCAGGGAACTTACCTAGGTTGTACTGAATCTGTGCTCAGAGAAGGGAATGCAGAAGTGGACACGACTCCCCACGTCCCCAGCAGGGATTACAGCTGGCCGAGCACTGAGTCCGTGCCTGGCACTCAGTCAGGTATTTTACATCCATCCCCACAACCATCCTTTGAAGTAGATATTATTCTGATTGGTTGTTTATTTATCTGTTATAACTGCAGTGCACCCAAGACACAAAAAGGGAGCATTTGGGCTGGGCTTGAAAGAATGTGTAGAAATCCATCATGAGGAAAATGTGGGGAGGAAATTCTAGGCATAGACACAGTGCTGCATCTGGAATGTTGGATGGCTGCTCGGGTCATGAGGTTGGAGGGGTGGAAGGAGGGACAGGGAATGAGCCTTCTAAGGGGGAGTTAGGACGGTTGTGAAAAGGAATCTTGACTGCTTTCTTACGGGGTGGAAGCTATTAGTTATGTTTAAGCAATAGGGTGACATAATCAGAGGTGAGAGTAAGAACTATAGAGGCAGTACACAGAATTGGCTGGGAGGGGGTGACAGAGAGCGCAAACCTGGGCCATCATTAGGAAGCCACTGTAGTTGGTCTTGCAAATAATGAGTCTCTGTTGTGGACCCATGGATGGGTCAGTCTGATGTGTTCCATTGAGAAGCTGCTGATCACTGGTTGCTTATTACTGGTTACTTAGATACAAATAATTTTTCCACATTTCTCTTATAATTACAAACTCTTTGGCCAATATCAGAATTTTTTTTTAGCCACATGAGGAAACAAAATAAATCACTATATTTAGGTAACACTAATGACGGTGTAGAGGATACTGGAATGCATGGCCCAGATATTACCTCTGTACTTAAATTATTCCTCTAGCTGCTGGGAGGGCTGCCAGCAGATAGCCCTCAACACTTAGTCCCCTTTGAGGATTGTATCAGCTGAAGAGAGTTACCTCTTCTGAGATCACACTTCCTTCCAGGGGCAGCCCACATCCAATGGCTGAACTCTGTGGAGGTATACATGCCTTGCCCCCTTCCCCCAGTTTGGGGTAACTCTGAAGGTCCCTCTCCACCTCAGAGCTCCCTGTAATGTTGGCTGAGACCTCTGTTGAAGCCCACATCTTCTTCTGCCTGACTCTGCCACCTTTCCTTTCATTCCCTTTCAGGATGTGGGGATCCTGAGAGTACTCCCTGATACAGTTTGTGCATGCACGTCTCCATCCCAGCCTGCTACTTGGGGGACTAGCTAGTGATAATTGCAGCTAATGTTTGTCTGTGCCTGACAGCGTGTGAGGGAGTTTATATACATAGTCCTCTTTCATTCTTACAGTAACCATGGGTAGTAGGTAGTCCATCATAACATTCCTACACCATTGTGTGGACACCAGAGAAGTTTCCTGTCTGTGAGCCTAGGTCAACTTTAGTCCTTCCTGAGAGAGGGCAGGGCAGAGAGCCCTAACCCCTTTAGACATATGAGAAAGTGAGGCCCACAGAGAAATAATTTTCCCAAAATCACAAATCTAGGAGTGTCGCAGAGTTGTCCAGCTTTCTGATCGGTTCTACTGCATATAGGTGTTCCCATTCCTACTCATGCTTTTTAATACAGCACATCCTAGGCAGGCTAGGCTGGGCCGGGGTTTCTGTCTGCGGTCTGAAGGCTGTAAGTGCCCGCCTGCTAAACTCTCACTGAAAATGTGTGGCCTGAGACAAAATGGAAAGGAATGACTCTTACACAATGTTAGTGCCAAGGAGGCCCTTAGCATCTAATTCAGGGATTTCAAACTGTCACCTACAGAGCTGCCTCGGGGGCTTGAGAGAAAAGAACAGGGAAAGAGAAAGAGCAGAATGGAAAATAAAAGGAAGGGGAATAGGTGTGAGAAAGAAAGAAAAGATGAGAAGAGATTAGGGAAACGGGGGAGGAGGGGAGGGAAAAGGAGGAGCGGTGGGGGGAGAAAGATGCTGGCCGGCTGCTCTCTGAAATAAACAATGGCAACTTTCCTGCCCGTGAGGCAGCCGCTTATGTGGGGCTTTGAACTCCTCAGGACAGTATGCTTTGTCATCTGGAATAATAAACGCAAACCTGGTGGCCCAAGGAGCCGGCAGGCGGTGACTGGGGGGTGCAGCTCGCGCTCTGCCACCATGGGCAGCCCGCTGTCTGTGTCTGCACAGAAGAGCTGGGGAAGGCATCCTCGGGGAGGCACTGGGGCCAAGAGGGCTCTCAGCTGGTGCTGAGTGAGCTTTTCAAAGTAAACAAGGGCTCTGGGGCCAGGGAGAGCCTCCTGTTGGTGGGGACTCTGATGCGAGGTGGGCCCTGGAAGGAGCTTGGTATTTTTAGCTCGCCTGTTGCTTTGAAAGAAAGAAAGAGGGAAAGAAACAGCCACAGTGTGCAATCTATTATTTTCTAGGACATAATAGTTAACAGCTCCAAAAACATGCTGGCTGCGCGCCACAGCTCATCAAGGAGCATCTCACCGCAGAATGAGCAGAGGATGAACACCACGTGTCTCAGAGTGCTGGCTGCTGGCGCGCGGGGCTCGGGGTCTAGCTCCACGCTTGCCTCGCCTGGGCGCGATGGCAGTCACTCACCTGTTGGCTCCTTGGTGCATCAACTCTCTCCTCTGTCCTTTAAGGGAAAGCGTTCTGTTCCATTGGCCCCAAGGTGAAGTCTTACTTCCCTAGGCCACTAAGAAACCCTATGGGGTTAGGAGTTGGGCCAGGGACCTGCCCTGCCCACTTGCTTGGATGAGTCTCAGTTACCTGGAGCTTAGGTGAGCTCAGCAGGCTCTCTGAGTTTTAACACTAAACAAGCCTTCAAAAATACAAATGAGGAGAGGTCCTGAGAGGCCAGGTGGGTCCTAGTGCTCTGCACCAAATAAATGGATATTTGTTGAGTGAACGAGTGAATAGGAGGTATGGTAGGGGGTGATGGCCCACCTTCACCTGCAGGAATAGAGGATATTGGATGTTCTCGTACTACTTGCAGCTTTGTACTCTCTAAACCTCCAGGAGGGGTAAAGAAACTTTAACTCTGGGGTGGCAAGCAGAGCTGGCGGATGAGCAGAGAGGAGACGCTGGGGCCATGGGGGATACAGGGCGCTGCCCAGAGTGCACGAGTGTGTGAGGCAGCGCTTGCTCTGTGAGGGAAGGATGCTAGACCAGGATACGGAAGAGCCAAGCTTGCCATCTCCTGGCAGTGGAGACCTGGGGCAGATCTGCCTTCCCAGAGGCACAGCCTTTTCGGGCGTTGAGACTCCCACCCTCTGCTCTCCGGCAGCGCCGCAGGCCGACCTCTGTGCAGGCCTTTCTCCCTGTCCAGGATGATCCTTCCTGTTCTCCTAACTGTCCTCGCCACCCTTCCGCCTTGCCCTGTTCCACTCCATCCTCCACGCGGCCTCTGAAGTGATCTCCCAGCGTAAAGAGCAATGGGGCCACGCTCTGGCACACAGCGGCCAGCAGCCCCTCTGCCTCAGGCTGATGCCCAAGCATTCAAGGTCTCCCCGCCGGCAGGCCCCTGCTGACAGTTCCAGGGTCGGCGTCTCTGTCCACTCTTCCGCACGCGCCCTAAGGTTCTGGCACGTTACTCCCAGAAGGCTCCACACTTTCTCAGATGTGGGCGTACTTTTGTATGCGCTGTTCCTTCTGCACGTGCTCTTCCAAAACTCATCTCGAGCAATTGCTGTGTCTGGAGGACGGCTCAGGAAGGCCTCGTGGAGCAAATCCCTTCCTTCTGTACGCAGTCCTGTGACAGCCCCCTATTGCCTGCAACACTCCATTTGGGGAGACAGGTGAAAACAGAACCCATGAGAACCAGGTTGTGGTCATCGCTGCAGCCCAGAGCTGTCAGTTACTAGTAGTTCCCAGGAGATGACTGATTTTGTGAATGAATCAGTACGACAGGGATAAGGATCCTGTTTTTACTCACAGGGCTATTGGAAGGATCCCCAAAATGCAAAAGTATTTTATCAAAGGAAAAGGCTGTACACATTTGAGGGTTTGTCATGATGATGATCTGATTCTAGAAGAGAAAATAGAGACAAGTGCTAAAATAGAATTTCTCTCTCCCTCCCCTCTGCCCTCCCCGCTCCCCTTCCTTCTTTCTTTCTTGAGTGTTTGGCATTGCCCAAAGCCTAGAGAAATACCAAAGAACAAGGCAGACAAGATTCCCCTCCCCCATGAAGCATGTTTTCTGTTAAAGAAACAAATACAGCAAACTAACAACATGATGATTTTGATCAATGAGTGACTGAGAGAAAGCAGAAGCAGGGGCCGCAGGGTGCCTTAAAAAGAGAAGGTCTTCAGAAACTTGACCATGGCTCTGTCCCCCATCAGCGAGGGCCACTTCCAGCTGTGCGATGTGGAGGGGCTGCTTGGCCCTTTTCCGTGTCCTTCCCTGCCAGTGTGAGATGGTGATGTCCGTCTGTACGGAGTGCTGTGAGGACCAGATGATAGGCCTGGCTTATGGCTTCCTGATCTCCTGGACAAAGGATTTAGGAAGCTCCCCCACCCCCACCCCCACTCATGAAGGGCGCTCCTGTGATGTCCTGAGGGAAGGGATGAGCACCGAGGCCTCGGGTGCAAAGGAGCAGCGTCTTCTCTCCCATTGAGGGACCCACCCACACCAGGAAAACCATTTTTCTTTGAAGCGCCCTGCATGGATTTCTAGAACTTTCCCGGGCTCTATATCAGGGCTTGCTCTGATCAACTGTGTTTTGGCTCCATGGCCGACCGGGGACTAGTCACTTTCCCTTTCTGGGCCTGGTTCTCCATCTGGGAAAAGAGGGCATTAAACTAGAAAATCCCCCTCCGGTATCTTCCAGCGCAGGCACGCTCTGATTTTGGTTCGAGAACACTTTTACTTCGGGAATGCTTTGCCTCTACACATAACGCGCTCTGATTAGTTCACTGATCTCTGTTACAAGGCTGGGAGCAGACATGTCCTCCCTGGTGGGCCAGGCTAACGTGCAGGGTCAGGAGCCATGCTCCTTTCATCCACACAACTGTCATTGAGCGTCAGCTTGTGACAGACCCCAGGACACATCACCCTCTCCATCAGTGTCTGAAACCTGACTTTGCTGAGGCACAGGAGCTGGTAAATAAAACAGAGCCGGCCCCTGTCCTCACTGGGCTGCTATTCCATCTGGGGAGACAGCCAGAAATGCTACCAAGTAAGCAGAGAAATAAAGAAAATCCCAGTAAATGGTGACAAGTGCTATGAAGGTAACCAGCAAGGGGCAGAGACAAGGAAGAAGGATGGGAGAAGCCACCGTATGTGCGAGGGACAGAGAGAGTCTGTCTGAGAGGTAACTTGTAGATAAACAGTACAGATATTGCACCATTGAAATGATAATATGGTGCTGAAAATATTCTGGGAGCAGAGGGGAGAAAATGAGGAACTCTCTGCCTGGGAAACTTAAGACAGTTGATGTGACTTGCCCAAGGTCATGAGGTGGGTCGCAGGCAAGCCCAGGCTGGAATCTGGGACCAGAAACGTTTCTTTTGCTGAAAGCCTTTATCTTGCTCTTTTTATTCTTCTGTCTTGGTTCACTTCCTCTTGATTAGATTGCCTGGCGGGGGCAGTGTTGTCTTCAAAGAGTCAGTCTTTATGTCTCAGAAGAAGAGTCAAAGGTCATCTAAAAGAAAACGCGTGTCATGCTAAAAGCGTCTTAAAAGAGACAATGAAAAATTTAAATTCTAATATGTGTTTAAGCTCCAAGCCCTTCTCGCTCTTCACTGGGCTCATCTATTCCACAGGCTTGTAATAACCCTGAGGGACCAGATGGAAAGCACTTTATAGACTGTAAAGCACCGCACACATGCAAGGAATTGTCAGATACCCGACAGACGCTCGGAGCCGTGAAGACGTATTCTTTTACCTTTGGAAAATCGTTACTCCCATCCCCTCTTTTCTCTGAGAATTAGAGACAAAAGTGGTTTGGTTCTGAAGTGGCGAGAGCTCCTACAAAATGCTCTCTGCTCATCCTTTCTTTCATCTTTTCTGGGGACAGTCAGCTGCCAAAAATGTGTCACTTCAAGTAGTCCTCCACATCTTATTTGGATAAAACTTAAATTATTACCATACCAGTCTGTGCATACTTTTTTCCCCTTCTCTCTTCCAAGAACGGCCGTAACCAAGCTTGACAAACTACTGATTTCTACCAAAGTGCTTTCAACACCTTTTAGGCATCAGAGACCAAAGGGATGAGATGAACTGAAAGCAATGAGGAAACTCAGAAGTTACTCATCACTCCAGACCCACAGCTTCCTCCAAGCAGTCTTCTTGGATTTGCTAGCAGCAAATGAGGATTTACTCAATGCCAGCTCCCTGTTTATGGGAATCATGTAGCTCCTGTGTTGGTTTGTTTGTTTGTTTGTTGGCTTTTGTCTCCTGAATCAGTGACAAGGCTCTATTCTGGACATTGGGGGTTATGATGATGAGTCCTGTGACCCAAAATACTTTCAAAGCATAGAAGATGTAAACAAGTAAATAAAAATAATGGCATATTGCAGAAAGTGATGTGAAATGAAATGTTGTAGTTGCACAGAGGAAATAAGGAGAGAGCACTTCCTGCTAGAGGAAGAGGAAAGAGCCATCTGTAATTTTGGATTCTGGCTTTTGTGAGGGGTTGTAATTGAACTGGTCCTTTGAAAATGGTATGGGGCTTGTAGGCTGAGCTAGGGTAGGCAGATGCAGCTAGGGAAGGTTACATCATCAAAAAGAGACTGCGAGTACATTTCAGGGCAAGAGGAAGCAGGAACTAAGGGATAAAAAGAATCTTTTGGGGAGAAAAATAACCCAGTTTGCCTGCCACTGTGAATGATGCTTGACAAGAGAATCTAAGTGGTTGTTTTTAAGGGAGAGAGCATTTGGACTTGGCGAGAGCCTGAGTTCAAATTTAGGTCCACGTTACCCCATTGACAACTGTAACCTTGGACACATCTCATCACCCCTGAGTTTAGTGTCTTTCGTTCATTATGAGAATAATAATGCTGTCATTTGAATGGCAAACATTTTTAGGCCCTGTTTTCTAGGAAGGTGCTTGGAAGGGTACTTGGACCAAAACAGCTGCTCAAAATAGCCTTGTTTGGCTCTCCCAGCAAAGGCCTAGGAGCTGTTAAGGATGGGAACACAAACCCAGCTGGTCCTAGCCGACCCTGGTATCACAATTTGGGCAGCATGCTGAATATTTTTAACTGTGTGTTTTTGGCCACTTATCTGCAATTTTTGGAGCCTCCATTTCCTTGTCTAGATTTGGGGATTATTGATCAAGAAGGAATCTTCTCTATTCTTCCCACATTCCCACCTTGATCCACAGAGGAGAGACTGTCCCTTCTGCTCCTCTCTCAGTGCCGAGTGGACACTGACACTCTCTTTCCACTCTTACATATTTCTCTCTGAAAAGGAGTGTCTAATGTGCTCGGTACCAATGCAGGGCAGACTCTAATCATGTGTTAACAATCCACATTCTCTGTTGCGTGTTCCGGCTTCTCCCTCTATGACTGGGCACAGCACAGAGGGAGTGCAGGTCCAGGCACTTTCAGGTGGAAACCTAAGCCGTGCTCTCTGACACTTAACCCCTGACTGTAATTTTGAGTTACAGGCCACAGATTTTTGTACCTTCTCCCTGTGAGATGTGGAGTCGGTTTCTCTGCCCCTGTGATCTGGATTGGCCTTTTGACTTGCTTTGGCCAAGCAAAGCTACAGAAGTGATTATTTGAGGGCTGAGCCTTAAGAGATGTTACCTGCTCCCCTTGGCTCTCTTGAAGAACCTACGACCTTCATGCATGGCCCAGGCTGACTTTGTGAATGCAGGGAGACCAGTGGAGAGAGGACCCAGTCATCTGAGCCAGCCTAGCCCAGGTCGTCAGAGACTGGCCATCCTCTAGTTGGCCGGTCAGTTGATGACTATGTATCAGTGAGCTCAACCAGGATCAGCTGAGCCCAGATCAGATCGGCAGGACTGCCCAGCTGGCCTGTAGATTTGCGAGCAATAACAAATGGTTATTGTTGGAAGCCCCTAAGTTTTGGGGTCATTTGTTATGTGGCAAAAGCTACTGGATACATGTGGTGATTACACAGATTTTCAAAAATTAAGCTTGTTTACAATTTGGCTGGTAGTCTTTGCACCCCAGAAGGAAGAGACTCTTCAGTATCCTGAACCACTAGTGGAATGATAGCTTCCTCATAAGGTTGACAGTAGTCTTAAGAGGCCACCAGGTATGGCCACACCAGTAATGAATAGCAGCATTCTAGAAGAACCAGGAACATCCTGGCATATATAATCCTGGCATATGAAACTAATGATGGCCCCTGGATTTGGGCAAAGCCATGGCCCTTAGAACTAAGTAAGATAATGTGCGTAAGATATCTAGCATATAGCTGATGCAAAATAAGTAACCATTTTATAATTATTTCTTGGTATTGAAATGTTTTATGATGTTGAATTTTGTGATGATTAAGACTTAATTATCAAATAAGCTTCCATTTTCTCATCAGAGAAGTATCCAGGGAGTGGTGATAGTAGAGGTGGTAGACTAAATGATTTTCAAGGTTCTTTCCAGCCTGGCTACTCTATGATTCATGGGCTTACACAAAGCTTCTCATAAAAAGAAGCCAAAACACATGCCCGAGTGAGCTCCTATGGTGAAACTGGCAACATGGCCCCGGCAGTGCAGGGTGGCAGGCCATCCGTCAGACGACTGCGTCGGCAGCCCTAGAGGCAGCCTATAAACCTGCCCAAGCTGCCCTTCACTCTGCCCCAATCAAAGAGGAGTCATTGTCAAGGCCTTTGTGCCAAGAAGTTCCTGTGTGGCAGGAGAGAGGCTGTGTCATGTTCTGAGCAGGACAGGCCTGAGGGACCTAAATGGTTAACGCATCATAGTAGCTACAAAATAAATCCTGTGGTTTGAGATCAAAACCCAGCAGCGTAGGAAACTGAAGGATTGATGAGATGTCTTTTTTTTTCTCACCTCTCACCTTCCCTGTGTCTCACCCAGCAACTAACCAGACTCAGAGCTCCCAGGGATAGTTCTAGAGCAGAATTTTACTCACTACAAATGGAGCTTTGGAAGAGGCACTGAGGCTGGGAGAGGCTGAGTTCCAGTCCTGAATTCTCTACTCACCAGCCGTGTCACCGTGAACCCTGATGCCTGGTCACAAAGTCACCTAACACCTGCCTAGTTAATGCTCCACTGCAGCCAGGGTTGAGAACCACTGATGTAACCAAGTTAGGCTTTTGTCTGTCAAACGGGGACAGTGAGACCTACTTTGCTGTGTCGTGCAATCTTGCAGAGTTAGATAATAGATGGGAAAGGGCAGTGATGGCCATTTGGCACCGTTACTTGTCTGGAAGGAGCCTCTGCCTGGGATCTTAGCCAGGTACACGGAGATCTTAAGGACCCAGCTGTGCCCATTCTTTAATCAGCCCCCTTCAACATCAGGGCTCTGTCTTGGCTCTGCCGGGTTTGGGTCTGGGTGGGCAGAACCAAGGAAGCCCTGAGAAACAGTGTGGGATGCATTCATGACGTCCTGGTCAGAGGAAATAGAACATCCCACCCTTCCCCCTGTGAACTTGTTACTACTTTTGCTCCCACATTCCTTGTCTGAGTGGCAACCAGGTGGCCCCTACAAGTAATTAATATTGTATTACCAATGAATGAATGAATGAATGAACAATTTCGCCCTATTTACCCAGCCCAGGTTAGGACCTAGGTGGGGATAGGAACGGGTAGGGAAGGGAACTGGATGGGTGGGCACACCGCTACATCCTATTTCCATTCATTCGTGATATATTTGGGCCTGCCAGCCTGCCTTCACTCAACACACATTCCCACATGGCTGACTCTTTGCTGGGTGTCCAGGATATAGAGGTTACTGAGATCCCATCCTTGCCTTCGAGTTGTTCACAGCACAAGGGAGGCAAGTCCACAGTCAGTAGTGCTGTTAAGGGTTCAGTGAGCAGGACCTGTGTTCGTGGTAAGGTTGCCAGGGAAGCGTGATGTTGGTGCAGGTGGGAAAACCCGGGGAAACATTCCTGGTAGAACTGGATCTGTGTCACTAATAAGATCCTACTTGGTGTCTTTTCAGTTTCTTACCTGGCACACATGTTAACCCTATTTCCAGTCTCGTTTTCCCCACAATATTCTCTAGTGGTGCCACCCCTCTGCTCAGACATTTTTTAGTGGCTTCCCCATTACTACTTGCAGAATAAAAGCCAGACTCCTTAGGGAAGTACTGGTATCCCTCCCTGGCCGGAGCCAGCCTCCTTTCCAGCCTCGCCTCCCTCGCCCTCCCCCTTGTCGGGACTTAGGCTCAGCCCCCCTGGCACTGTTTGACACAGCCCTGGCGCTCCAGGTTCTTTCACACGTGAACGCCCTGGCACAAGCCTGAAATGCTTTTCTTTTCACCACACCCTCAACCTCCTCATTTTCTTGCCAGATCGAACTGTCTGCTCTCCACCCGATAGTCTCTTTCATGTCTGTGCCCAAATTGCTTCCTCTGTTGCAATAACCTTCTTCCTGTCTTTTGTCAGTCTGAAAAAGCACCTTCTCTCTTTCAAAATAAATTCAAATACCGTCTCCAGGTGAGCCTTCATGTTCCCCGATAATGCTGGCTTCCTCCTCTGGGCTCCATTCACACTTTGAGAGTCTCTCGCTTAGAGCACCAGTGTATATAATAAGAACTACAGAAGCAACGCATCTTTGCCACCTTGGGAGAGCCAGGTATTAGAAATTGGTTATTTTACTTCTCTGTTTAGGCCCCTATTAAGGGAAAGGGAACGTGCCAGCCAGTGGCTGGTAACTTAACTGGATTTATCTTCTCACTGAGCTCGCGATTCCCTGGATTTGGTGTCTAGCTCTTTCTTGGAATCAGATTTCCTTTCCCGGCTAAGTCAGTAAAACAAAATCTCTTGCAATTAGTTGCCTGACATTGCAATGTTTTGTGCAATTTATAGGTTCAAGGGCTTGCAGACCAAGGGATTAAATACACATGAGGCTGACCTGCAGCATTTGGAGAGAAGAGCCAACCCACAGTCAAGCCTTGGACTTGATGATTTTTAGGACAGAAAACTGGCTTTGAGTCTTACTATTCAGCCCCACTCCCAGGACACAGTTTTCTGATCCAACCCCCCCCCCCCCCACCACTTACTTTATAACCAACAACATCAAAATGTGGGGAATTTTTAACTTTGCCATCTTGAACTAGAATGGACTGGAAAGAGCCCTGGTTTCCAGTTCTCCACAAATCACTGTGAGTTCCCGCTCTTAGCCTTGTCTTCCCGACTGCAAAATAAGGAAGTTACATAAGAAATCGCCAAGGTCTCTTCCTAGCTTGAATATTTTCATTCATTTCTTTGATCTGTGTGTCATCCCCCACTGCCGTCAATGTACGATCCTTTTTTATTTTCTAAACACCTTCCACGGGCCTTGTGTCTTGTCTATCATGCACCGGTTAGCGTCACGCAGACTTGTTGATTCCCTACAATGAACTCCAGGCTCTTTATTTTGACATTCAAGTTCCTCTACAGAGGAACTAAATCTGCCCCCAGGAACACTTCTGAGTATGACTTCTCTCAATCCCAGAACCAACAGACTGTTCGCTGTTCCCCCTGAATTCCATGCCCGTTTGGCTCATTCACGTTTTGACACATACTCTTCTTTGCCTTCGGTGCCTTTTATGATGTCAGCATTAGGCAAGATCCTACACATGCTGTCCCCAGACACTGAACCATAGGAGCCTTTGTTTGGTGTTTTGTAGGATTCTGCATCAAGTTATCTGTTCTGCTCACCCTGTTCCTGCGATGATCTCTGATTTGGATGTTTGGATTCTGCTCATGTTCCTATAATTAGACTTAGCTCTTGTTCCTGGTACCATGTTTTAGGAACTTTTATGAGAATCCAGTGAAATGTGATCCTGGACGTCCTTGCTTGTTCCCTTCCCCAGCAGTAACCTTAACCCCTCCTCGCCCCCTTCCATTCAACTGATCTTCCTCCAAATAACCGAGGGGCTTAATTAAAGCTGACTCTTGGTCTGCGTGGGCTCCCTTTTCTTACTGCTGCACTTTCAGAGGTGTTTCCCTCCTGCTCTGACTTTCTCCTGTTGCCACCTACTGCACCCACCCTCTCTCACCTGCCCTTTCCTTTCCGCTCTGGGAACGGCTGACCCTAGAAAGCACACGTCTGACCGCTGTCACCACACCTGGCTGAAGCCAGTAACCGTCTCACCTCATGACATGCAGTAATCAAGGGAATTCTGGCTTCTTGAGGCTTTAGGAAGCCATGTCCTAGAATAGCAGTCATACTAAGGGCCAGTGACTTCCACTTTAGAGTTCCTAATGTTTCTGGAGCCATCTCCTTTTTGAGTTTCATAACAACATTATATCCTTGGTCAGAAAGATAGCTCTTTCATAGCATGTATGTTATTTATAAATAAGGCTTGTCTCGGGTGTATATGACTCCAAATACAGTGCTGCGTGTTTATTTCTGTATTACCTTGGGTAAGTTACTGAATCTCCCCGGCCACCCGTGTCCTTATCTGTAAAATGATGGTCTTACCTCTATCACCAGGACATTGTGGGGGAGTAAATGGGGTCAGTTACATATGAGCTCTCGTGCGGGGGCTGCACAGTCAGTGCTTCCCACCAGTGGCTCCTTCCCATTCTTTCAATAACAGAAGCGTTTCCTGGATCTGACACATAAATTTCACTCTGGAAAAGGGCTTCTTAAGTTTGAGGACTGCCTGTTGGTTAGCAGGAGCCAGACCAAAGTGGGTCCTTGAACGTCCTTCAGAGGGCAGTTCACCTCTTTGCAAAGCCACCTTCTTGTTGCCCGTGACTCTAACAGTCGCAGGTCTGTCTTACTGTGTTTGCATAGCCATCCAGTTTCAACATGTTCTCACTGAAACTTTTAACCACAGGGATCTTGAGAGACCTCTGCCTGAACTTCTGTGGGTACAGAAGCTGATGGAGCTCAGAGAGGGTTTGTTTAGGAAGGTCTCGTAATGGGCTTGTCTGTGCTAGGAGGATTTCAAAGTGATTTGTATGCTATCTCATTTAACGTCTAAGGGGCTGGTGTGTGTGTGTGTGTGTGTGTGTGTGTGTGTGCAGTGCTGTGACTGCAGCTGCTACTGTTACTATTATTATAGTTACTACTACTGTTACTATTATTTAATCTAAAGATAGTTGAGACATGTCATAACAAAGTGGTTAAAGTCACGGTGATGGAAGCCAGGCTACCTGCTTCAGAACCAAGCTGTTTTCTCATTATATAATTAGAATGAAAGTATTAATAGTACCCATTTCATGGTGTGGTTCTGAGAATTAAATGTGTTAATATGCATGGAAAGCTCAGAGAAGTATTTGATCAGAGTAAGTACAGCAGGGGGGCGGGGGGTGGACTGGGTATAGCTCAGTGGTAGAGCGCCTGCCTAGCATGCATGATGTCCTGGGTTCAATCCCCAGTCCCTCTATTAAAAAAATAAATAAACCTAATTGCCTGCCCCCTCCAACAAAACAAAACAAAACAAGTAAGAATAAGTACAGCGTAAGTTGTAGCTACTGATATTATGTTAATAGTACCATTACTATTATGGCTGTGTGTGCAGTCAGGACATAGCTTCAATTTCAGGCCAAGGAATTCAGCCTTCAGCTGAACCTGAGAATACACGAGTCCTTGAGATGCCCAGTACGATGTGCTTTTTATGATGTGTATCTCATCATAGCCTGGTGTGGAATTTTCTTCTGCAGGCTGATTTTCTCAGGCACAGAACCATGCCCAAGTGGCAGGGAAAAAAAGTGCTAAGGGTCCACGTGTCTCAAGTTTGGGAATATTAACATGGGGTAGGGCCGGTGGCATGTCAGTGCTGTATAGAGAGAGCTACAGGATAAAGAAAGTATGTTTGCGTGGAATTTTACTAGAGAAATGTAAATAACTTAAATTTTAAGTGACATTAAAACATCTGTGAGGATTGGGGTATAGCTCAGTGGTAGAGCATTAGCTTAGCATGGGTGAGGTCCTGGGTTTAATCCCCAGTACCTCCATTAAAAAAAAACTCTAGAAATATGGGCCTGAAAGTCATGTTGGCATAATTCTTAGATAAGCCCTTAGTCCTCAAAGACTCTTAAAGAGGTGGCTTTGGGCTCTCCCTCTAGGACCACAAGGGGCACCTGATCACTTTCCTTGTGAGCCCTTGGGGGTGATGTCTGGGAAGTACTGTCTAGCTGCACACTCTGAGGAAATGATTTGAGAGGACAGTAGGGTGTGAGCAGGAGTCCTGCAGGCAACAGTTGTGGGGCACACGTTTCTGGGGAGAAGAACAGCGTGATCCGAGTGGAATTGTTTTTTGAAGATCATGGTAGCAGCATGTAGCCGTGAACAGGAAGTGGAAGAGCCTGGAGGCAGGGGGACTGGTTCAGAGGCTTCTGCAGTCATCCAGGAAGGCGAAGAAGGTGTCGGCTGATGGTCAGTGCTCCTCACGAGGCCATAGCCTCAGGCTGGGGAGACAAGTTAATGCAGCAGGGGGCAGGACCAGGGGCACTTGGGCCACTCCTTCATGGAACTCACCTGTGCCTTCAGGACCAGTGTGAGCCCGGTCTCATCTGTACCACTTCCATCTGATGATGGAAGTGTGGCTGTGCACGCCCAACTCTGCGGCTTGGTGCGTCAGACATCAGGTTCACGATAGGCAGCTTAGGTCACGGTAACTCGGTGGCCCGTAGCTAAGCGTTGGGCCTCTACTGAGGCAGTAACAAGCCTGGGAAGTGCTGCAGGGATGGAGAGAAGGCAGACACTGAGAGCAATGTGAACGGAGGCAGAAAGACACATCAATGTAGAAGGAAGCCAGTATGCCACTGGTCTGAGACCGGATGCCAGGAGGGATGGGGGAAACTGCACAGGAGGTTACAAGGCATGATTTGTATTTTTTTCATATTTAAATGGAAATACACTGCATGTGGAATGGGTATTAAAGATAGTATTTTAGATACCATATGATATCACTCATATGTGGAATCTAAAAACAAGAGAGCGAGAAAAGAAGACACTAATAAATTTATCTACAATACAGAAACAGACTCACATCAGTAATCCACCTTACAGTTACTGGGGGGAAAGGGGATGGGAAGGGATAAATCGAGAGTTCAAGATTTTCAAATATTAACTACTGTGTATAAAATATATAAACAACAGAAACAAGTTTCTTCTGTACAGCACAGGGAACTATATTCAGTATTTTGTAGTAACCTATAGTGAAAAAGAATATGAAAAGGAATATATGTATGTATATGTATGACTGAAGCATTATGCTGTACACCAGAAATTGACACAACATTGTAAACTGACTATACTTCAATTAAAAATATAGATTTTAGGAGTTTGGGGAGGGGAACAAGAGTGATGAGCTGGATGCACTGAAGAGGTAGGGATAAGAGAAGCTTCTAAAAGAGATGGCACCTGGCTGGACCCTCGAAGACTTGGTTGGACTTCGGGGGAATGGTAAACATTCCAGAGGATGAAAAGGCATCGAGCCCTAAGTCCTTAAAATAATGTAACTTGGCTCCTTTGATTCACAGGAGAGGAATTCACCCAAGGCCATTGGCCAAGTGAGAGAGCTCAAAGGTCAAGGATAGTACTTTTTTTTTGCAGCGTTTCTCATTTTTTGAGCTTAAGTGAAGCTGAACCCTGCAGGGCAATGAGCACATGTTATGTATCTCCAAAGCCAGGAGGCTTCATGGCCAGGAAGCTGTGCTGGTTGGATAGTAATACAAATGACTAATGTACCCTCTGAGGTCTCATGTGGTTTGAGACCTGGCACACTGGGCCAGGCAGCAGACAAACAGGCAGGGGCTCCAAGTAAGGGTGATTAAACCAGAATCAGCCCAGTGTGATGAAGAGAATGTTGTTCTGGAAATTATGAAAGGGTTTCTCACTCTCGTGGCTCTAAACAAGCCATGTTCCTTCTCTGGGTTTCAGTTTTCCACATTTATGTCTCAATATAATATACTACGGGGCCAGGAATTACCAGCAAGTGTATGCCTTGCTGGCCGGGGCTGCCTCCCGTGACAGATCCTAACTCCAACCACATATGGACCCAGACTTAGGGACAAGTCATTTTGCACTTGTTCCTACTCATCCTTTACGATCCAGTTAGCTGTCGTCTTCACTGGGGGGCTCTAACTCCCCCACGCAGAGGTGGTCACTGCTTCCACGGCGCTTGGAGTATGTAATTGTCACAATGGGGACCTTGGAAAGGAAATCTCAAAAGGGCCATGTCCTCTCTCTGGCCCATGGGCATTTCAAATGAGGTAAGTCTTTGAATAAGGCTTTTCAGAATAGAATGCTCAGCCTCTAACACTGAGCCTGCCTGGAAAAAAAGGGGGGATAAATGAGACCCTGACCCCTTAGGTATGCGAAATTGCTCCTATCTTTTACTCGATCTGTGTGAGTGGGTAACCTCTTCATCTGCTTGAGAGTCAGCATATGTTTCTTCCAAAGCTTGGACTGCTAGATACCCCAGAAAACCACCTCCTGATTTACACCTTGGCACTTCCCAGAAAGTCATCTGAAGAGTCAGGGAAAGTGGGGTTTTCTCCCAGGCAGAGGGGCTGGGGGTGAATTTACTTCCTTCTTAATCAGATGATAGCAGAAGAGGCTTGCAGATGGATGGGCAAGGCTGGGCTGCTCTGTGCCTGGCAGACACTCAGCTGGGCTTAGCTGTGTTCATCCTGGTGCCAAAAAGACTCACCCACAGAGCAGGGCTTCAACTCTAGGAGACCCCCAAGAGCAGCCGCCCCCAATCTGCGCTCACCTCTGCTCTGCTGAGACAAGCACTGTGGAACCTACTACCCAGCCATGTGTCCTTCTGCAGATGCTGAAAGGGGTTCTGCTCAGAGCACCTCCTTTGTACAGGGTGAATCAGATGACAGTCACTGAACCCCTACTCAGCCTCACACTGTGTGATCTGTATTTGCTCATTGCATCTTTACCAGCCCAAGAAGCCATGACATGGTTCTGTTTAACACACAGGGAGACCAGAACCAGAAAATCTGTGACACCAGAATTCTTTCATTTCTCTGTGCTTCAAAAACTGAATTCTTTCCTTTCTAGGATACCGTGGAATGGGGGAATATCTATATTTCACCTTCAGAGGAAGACATTAATAATCAAAACACAATAATAAGTATTGCAAGAATCGTTGTACCATTCATCAAGCTATTGCTGGGCATGTGTAAAGCAGTGGTCCTCTACAGGGAGCAATTTTGACCCCCTGGGGGACATTTGATAATGTCTGCAGACACATTTGGGTGCTATGGCATCTAGCAGGTAGAGGCCAAGGATGTTGCTAAACGTCGTATAATGCACAGGGAAGCCCTCATAACAAAGAGTTATCTGGTCCAAAATGCTAGTAGTGTGGGGGTTGGGAAAGCCTAATGTAAATCATTTGAATGGCTTATGTCTTTTTATCCTTATTAAAACCCAGCAAGGTAAGTATAATTATTGCCCTTTAAGACACAAAGAGTGAGAAGCACAGATTGGTTAGGTAACTTATCCCACGATGATACAAGGAAGTGATAATGGTAGGAACTTGAATCCAAGGATCTGAGTCCAGGACTCCTGATCAGAGCAGTGTCATTAGCTTATTTGGGGTTCTGTATCATCTTTGTCAGTCCAGGCTGCTATAACGGACTGCGTGGCTTATCAAATATAGAAATTTATTTCTTATAGTCTGGAAGCTGGGAAGTCCAAGTTCAAGATGCCAGCAAATTTGGTGTCTGGTGAGCATCTGCTTCCTGGCTCATCGATGGCCATGTTTTTCTGTGTCCTCACATGGCAGAAGTGGTGAGGGAGCTCTCTGGAGCCTCTTTTATAAGGGCAAAAATCCTGTTCATGAGGGCTCCCCTGTTATGGTCTGAGCACCTCCCAAAGACCCTCACCTCTGAATACCATCACACTGGGATTGAGTTTAACATATGGATTTCACAGGGACACAAACCTGCAGCCTACAGCATTCACAGCTCCTGAGGGAGTGCCTGGTGCTTATGGAAGGGGCTGTCCTGAGAAGGGATGGTCTGTGAGTTGCTCTGTCCACAGAGGAGCTGGTATGGACTAAGTCCTCACTGAGGGCTGGGAAGCTTCCAGAAGCAGCAGATAGTTCTTGAGGTAGAGCAAGTCCTTAAAGTCATAGAAAAGTCTGGCTGAAAGGAATTCTGGGCTATAATCAGACTTATCTAAGGTCCCATATGGCAAGTAGATGGCGGGGTCGGGGCTCCAACCCACCCTCCACGCTCCCCAGTCAGGACTATTCACAGGGTCATGTTATGTTTAAATATGAAAAGCAAAGTGAAAGTGCTTAAAAAGAGGACAGGTGATACAGGAACATGAGGGATAAATACGTCAACATGGGTTTTTTCGGGGGAGGAGAATGCCTTAAATCCTTTCAAATGCACACATCTCCAGAATGTACCTAACATGAAGTGTTCATGGTGAAGACCATAGGGAAGTGTCTTCAGGCAATAAAGCCTTCCACCATACCACCTCCTTGAACCCCACGCAAGTCTCTTCTATGGCTTTGTGCTCGTGGTTGACCATGCACAGTTGTGGTCCTATTTATGTAGCCCCAAAGTATTTGCTATTGATATTCAATAATGCAGATTTTTTTTGTTTTGTTTTATTCTTTGAGTCTTCCCCCTTTTTTTTTTTTTTTTTTTTTGAGTATAGTCAGTGTATAATGTGTCAATTTCTGGTGTACATCATTATGTTTCAGTCATACATGTACATACATATATTCCTTTTCATATTCTTTTTCATTATAGGTTACTACAAAATATTGAATATAGTTCCCTGTGCTATACAGTAGAAACTTATCTATTTTATGTATAGTAGTTAGTATCCACAAATCTCGAACTCCCAATTTGTCCCTTCCCACCCCCTTTACCTCTGGTAACCATAAATTGGTTTTCTATGTCTGTGAGTCTGTTTCTGTTTTGTAAATACACTCTTTGAGTCTTAAGATTCTTAAGTTGACAATTAGTATTTGAGCTGACAACCCCTTCTCACTTTTCAGTTTACATTGCAATTGTCTCAGCCAAAGAGGGTCTCCCTGGTGTTTCTTACATCCCAGTCCCTTACTTTCTATATTTAAAATTCTGATGATTCTTTGCTAATAGGGTTTTGAGAGATCTAGAAGCTATTTAGTGAAGTTCAGACATTTTATGGATATGGTAATTGGGGCTCAGAGGAAAAGGAAATGACTTTGCTATTATAATAATCACCATTATAATAAGCAAGAATTATGGTCATGATTAAGATCTCTGCATGTGTGTATAAAGCTTCCAAGTTTATAAATCATTTTTATTTAACTGATCTTGCTTGAACACCATAGTAACATCATCAGGCAAAGAGGACAGAGAATAGCCTTCTTATATTTCAGGTGAGAAATGGACTTAGATGAAGTGAACGGATCCAAATCACAGAGTTAAGAGACAGTAATCCTAGTCCCTACACCCAAACCTAGGTCTTACGGCAAATTATTGTGTACTCCTATACACACTATGTCTGTATGTCTCTGTGCATAGCGACTTACTGAGCCAAGCTAATCTCCTACCTTTGTTTATTGCTTTGAAGGGCATAGCAAGGCCAAGTTCAGGGAGTCAGATCTGATTAGCAGAAGTGTGACCTTGGACAAATTATTTAAATTTCTGGACTTCAGTATCTCCATCTGAAAAACAGATTTTTGTATAATTACTGATGATCCATTAGAACCTCTTATAGTAAAATGGTGGTTATAACTATTAAAATGGGCTACTCTGACTTTTTGGCTTCAACTGGCCACCAGTGAGACTTCTGTATGCCTCTTGGAGATGTAAGGTATCACTTTAGCCTAGATCTCATTCCTATGACAAATAAAGACCCATTTCCCTCCCTAAATGGGTGATCCCCTAGTCATGGACAAGAAGAAATAAAGCCTAAGTTATGAAGAGTTACGGCAGCTGGAGGCATCCTTCATGATTAAAGGATAAACAAACACATCTTTTGAGCAAAGTAGACTGTTTCTTTCCAACAATAAAAACAACTTTCTGCAGTTATATACAATGGCTGTTTTGAAGCTGGTTTCCCACTGGAGGGTCAGACGGGGGCCGAGACTTCATTATCCTTTCATCTCCAGAATTGACTCCACTTGTAGCTCAGTATGAACCAGCCATGCCCCTGGCCACCAAAAGAGCTGATTCTGTACCAGGCTGCTTTACTGCTGTGCAGCTTGCAGTGTTGTATCTCCCACATACCTGCACATGGTACAGGCTCCGTCCATCTCCTTGTCACCTTGTGCTCCCCAAGCTCCCCCAGCCTGCTCCTTCTGTGTCTCAGTCTTGGTGAATGACACCAGCATCTCTTTTGTCAATCAAAACAGAAATCTGACAGTTATCTGTGGATGGCAGAGATAAGTGAAAACCATGTCCTTTTGAGGCACCTTCCAAGCCCAACCCCTGTTCTAAAATTTTAATCCCACTACCCTCATTCTGATCACTCTCATTTCCCACTTCAACTGTTAAAACAGCCTTCCCTAGTCTGCTTTCAAAAATTTAGTATCACTGGATAGTAATGGTGAGACATACCAGAAATTCTTTCATGAAGGTCTTCATATGCTCCACTAAGGAGTTAATACTTATTTGGTAAGTAACAGGGAACCAAGTGATGGTGTCAGATTTGCGTTTTAGAAAAATCACTCTAGTTTCAAGTCTAGATGGTGAATTAAATGGTAGAGGATGGAGGCCAGGCTAAAGAGATAATTACAATAATCTAGCTGAAAGGTGACCAGAATCTTAAATAGAGTGGTGGCAGTAGAGGTGGAGCAGAGGGGGTTGTTTGAGAAATAGTAACGTGACAGAACTAAAAGGACTGGTATTTAATAGAGTTGGATGGATGAGGGAACTCAGAATCTAGAATGACGACAAGATTTTTTTTTGTCTTGGAAAGGATGGCAACATTTACAATGGAAAAGGAAAAACTCAGTGAAATATCTTTTTTCAAATACCTCAGAAGTTGTCATTAAAATTGATTGATTCAAGCTGTGAATGTCTTCTGAAGGTAAAACAAAAAGGGCTGAGGTTTGGG
This sequence comes from Camelus dromedarius, assembly GCF_036321535.1. Lineage (NCBI taxonomy): Eukaryota > Metazoa > Chordata > Mammalia > Artiodactyla > Camelidae > Camelus > Camelus dromedarius. The sequence goes on along the minus strand of NC_087449.1, from coordinate 30,840,311 downwards.
AGTAGATTTGGTGTGGTACAAATAGAGCTTTCTGAACGGCTGCCGCCAAGTGGGCTCTGATGGGGGGAGTTCATTGGTTCAGAGATCGGTTCAGTCCTTGGTTGTATAGTTCAAGGTGAATCATTGATTAACATGGAGATTCCTTCAAACGTGGTGGTTCTGGGATTCTCTGAGCCCCAGAGGATCAACGTTATGAAGAGGCATGGTGATGCCATCAACATGGCACTGGGCCAGCAATTTGGTGGCCAGTGTTCTGGTCCCAGATCTGTGTCTGCCTAACTTACAGGGTGATATTAAATCGCTTTCTCCCTGGGCTCTAATTTTCTCTACATAAAAGATGAAGAGTTTTATTACATAAATAGTAAGAGTTCATCTATGTAAAAGAGGAAGAGTAAATAATAATGACAATGAAAAGTCAAATAGTAAGCACCCAGTGAATGGTAGCTGCTCTTGCTGCGGCCGAGCACCATGCCCTGTGTTTCATGTGCATTGTGTTCTTTAATCCTTGCAATAGCCCTGTGTTACTCATTCCTCTGATTTACAGATGGGGAGCCTGGGGCTCAGGGAGCTGATCCCCTTTGTCACTCTCACACTTGGTGATTCTGTTGTTTTAAAGTCCAGGAGACTTGGAGCTGAGTCTTGTTTTCACAGCACTCTACAGAGAAGTTCCACAATCTGCAGCTGAGGGCCTGCCTTTCTGTGGTTTGATTACGCCACCTCCCCTGGCTTCTGTAAGAGACCCCAAGATCCTGCTTCTTGTATTTCAACTCAGAGAATCATAACAATACACTTGTTGTCAAGGAACTTAAAGCCAGGTGGGGGCTCTGATTCTATATATAATTTGTGCACTAATGGGCACAAATGATGTATCTGCCTCTTCCTTGAGGTCAGGTACAAGGTCTCGTTCACTTTTATTTACTCAGTGCCTCACCTAGAAGCCTAGGGTTGGGCACCTTTCAGGCTCTCTGCTATGTTTATGGAGTGAAATGCTTATGAAATACTTCATAATGATTGTGGAAAATGTATTCGTAATATTCATTACAGTATAGGTACATTTCACATCTACAATGGGCACAGAACTGAGCTTAGGAAATGGAAAAAGGACAGATACCTGGAAGAAAAAAATTAATTTAGGATACTTTGTATCTGCGATAGCCACTAGCATCCAACTGGCTCCTTCCAACAGGCATCTGGATACACCAGATATGATATGATATTTGGTGCATATGATGGAAGGAATCCACTGGATTTAGAAATTTCAGGGTGATAGTGTCTAGATAGGTGGCGTTTAAGTCCATTGGACCAGATGAGATTACCTAAGGAGTAAAAGCAGATAGAAAATAGAAAACAGCCAAAGAAAGAATCTTGAGACTCTCCAAGATCTCTCCAGATGATTGGAAGGTAAGGAGGAACAAGCAAAAGGAACAAAAAATTATAGCAAATGAGAGAAAAACGGAAGCCAAGGGATATGTCACAGAAGCCAGCTGAAGAAAATCATTTAAGGAGAAGGAGTTGATCAACTCATTTTAATTGAGACTTTAAGATAAATAAGCACTTACTATAGAATTGGGCAATATGAAGGTCACGGGTAGCACTGATGGGACCATGCAGAGGTGTGGGGAGGGAGCATCCGCGTGGAACAGTGTGTGAGAATTTCCCTGCTTGATCTTACATCCATCCCATCCCATCCCCTTTTCTCACCCTGTTCTACATTGTAGGGAAATACACTTTCAAATATCCTTTGCCAGCTGGTTTCAGATGACCTTGAGCTTATGGGAGACCCCAGCAGGAGACTGGAGGGCACGAGGAGAAGACAAGCCAGAGTGTTTCTCCTCCATTCTCTGTTCTTTGAGTAGCATCTCTAGCAAGACCTGCATTGCCCCTGTGGACCTGGCTACCACTGGATAACCCTCTTTGTCCATGGTCCAGGCTCCCACTGGGAGGGCCCACTGGTGTTCCAGCTTACCTGGAGCTCTGGAAGCAGCGTCTCCTCCCTGGGTCTCTCTAGCCCTGCAGGTGGTAGTAGCTTTGCTGTGGCTAACACTGGAGTTGCCTCACCTTCCCCTGGTCCGTCTTTCATCTCTTCTCTGTATAGGGCCCACTCACAGAGACAAGTCTGACTGTCTTCATCCATTTTTTGGTCAGCAGAATCCTGGGCCCTACGTTCCACACATTCTGGGCCATCATCCAGGCACCCCTGTGGTTTCCGAGCACATTTTTGAGAAGGACATGGGGACCTGAGCCCCAAGAACAACAGTTCCTTGGGTGTTTCTGGAATGACCCAGGGGGAAGGGCTGATAGCCTATTTCTATTTGGCGAGGGTAGAAGCACTCCGCCTGAGGTATAAACCCTTTCCCAGATGTGCTGGCCGGACTCATCTACAGAAAAGGTTTAAGCAAATAAACCTGCCACTGCAGTTTTCAAGTGTTCCCTCCAAGGAAAGCTGAAAAGAAGGCAACACACATAAACTAACTCAGCAAGCTTTGCATAAATGAGTGGGAGGAAAATGCAATGGGCCACAGAAATGGAAGGGGGGCCTCAATTTCACCCCAGTATATTTTTTTCTAGGTTAACTGTGACTTTCTATATTTTAAAATTCTAAAAGACTGAGCTTCTTAGATTCTGAGTTTTTCCCTGTAATTCTTGTGTCTCTAGACCTCCCCAGTCTATGGACGTAGATTGTGACCTCTTAATAATCATCGTCCACGTTTTGCTGGCTGTTTCCCTCACCCCCATCTGCCTCTACAGGCTTGTCAGCCTATTCCAAGTGTCTTCCTGCTGGGCTGGCCTTCTGTTCCCCCAACACCCCTGTCAGGTGGGGCCTCTCCTAGGGCTCCAGCTCCCACAGGCTCCAATGACACTGCTTTCCCCCCTTCTCCCTTCAGACCCAGGGGTGGAAAAACCTTCCTTCCTATAGTTGTTGACCCCTGGGAACCTCCCCATCCTTTGTTGATTCCCTTAACTCTCTTTGTGTATCTGTGAAAAGTCCCTTCATTAAATGTGTGTTCCGTTAAGCCCTGCTGAGTAAGCCATCTCTTTTCTGTGTCCCACAGGGAACTTGAATAAATTCAAGCAACCCTTCCACCATGCCACTTAGCACTGGTGGTGTGCCTGCTCTGGGTCACGCAGAGCAGAGGCTCCCACTCTTGTTCTAACTGCCCTCACTGAGGTGTGTGGCTTGGAAACCACCAGAGGACCTTTCAGCCCTTCTGGGTACCCCTTGGCCCATCTCCTTGTGTTCGCAAGGCTGCAGGCTTTTGCAGGGCCATCATGGAGTCACATGTCCTAGAGCTTTCACGGTGCTGAGGCCTTTCTGGTTCTGCTCAGAACTGAGGAGGACACCCCTTTCTCCTCGTGTGAGCATCTCACTGAGTGCAGCCACCCCGGTGTCCTACAGAATACCCTCCTTCCCCAGGAAAACAGCATCCTTTAGCCTAAACCTGGAGACCTCCTGCATGTCTCCGACAGGTTTGTGCCACCCGGCCAGGAGCTGTAAGAGTATTAGGATGAAAAGGATTCTGCGACTAAGAAAGTCTGGGCAGCAGTGGATTAAAAAAAGATAAAAAGAAAGTTTTGTTCTAACTACTCAGAGCCTTTCAGTGGACAGTGAATCTCCATAAGGGGGCTACAGCTTCTAGCATCTGCCCATGTTACCTGGCCATGGCATACGTCTATCCAGGACCGTTTCCTGGACTATGCTTTTGGGAAATGCTGGTCTGTGGTGTTACTGCTTTCCAATAAGAATAGCACATTATTTAGTATTTCAATAACAAAGCATTTTGTGTTTTTAAAATACTGCCTTAGGCAGACAGAATGGGCTTGCCGATGAGAGGCCACTTTGAGGAGAAGCAACATAATGTCATAACTGGGGCTTTGGCTCAGCCCGACTTGAGTCTGGATTCTGACTCAGTCATTGAGTGGCATGTGACAAATCACTTAACCTTTCTGGGTCTCAGTTTCCACATCAGTAAACTGAAACCAATAGAGTCTATTCTGAGTGATAATGATGGTAAAGTTTCTACCCCTGGCTCTGGGACACAGAAAGTGCTCACCAAGTGTGATTTCCTCTTCTTTAGAAACAAATGCTTTTCAAAAAGCCTGGGCCAGACTGCTCACTACTTACCCGAGGCCTCATTGACTATCTCCTTCCAAATTCCTTCTTACTTTGAACTGCTCCAGCATTTAAAGGCGAGGTAGAGAATAGGTCTCAGTGAACTAGAGAAAGTTAGATCAAGAGACTGTCTTTGTAATCTCAACTCATTAACGATGGCAACTGGTGGAATAGCTCTGAATTCTTGGAACTGGATCTTAACGATTACCCCTGAAGCAAAAGCCACAAGGATTTCTTCATTTCTCGTTCCAAATCTGGAAAGAAGTATTTCCCCCCCTAGTTTCTGTTTCTTTTTAATGTTGTTACGTAATCCTTATTATAAAAGTAATTCACACAAAATCCCACCACCTGACTACATCAGGTATTTTCATTTTTGCTGGTGACTTTTGGTTTTTGTGATAGTGTAAAATATGTCTGAAATAATAATATCAGTAATATCAGAAATTACTAGACATAATATTAAATACTATTCCAAGTTGATTCTTTATCTTCGAAATTATTTCTAATTATTAGGTGATATTCAATCAAAGATCATGAGGATTAAATTCAGGTAGTCTTTGGGGGCAAAAAGTCTGCTCTGGTTACTGGTTCTATGATCATATCCTCACTGTTGGATAATTTTTTTTTTTAATTTCCAATTCTTTCCCCATTTCTTTCTTTCATGGCATCTTCATGCATGTATGTCAGGGTGATATTCTGAGATACTAATTTTTTTCTATGTCCATGATCCCCCCTCCTATCATCCAAACACAGATAGAATGGTCTTACTCCAGCCTAGAGGAGACTGGGGCTGGGCTAAAGGCACAGCCCTCTACAAAATTTTCCTCTTCTTGACTTTTGTTTTCAAAAGCTTGAGGGTGGGAGTTTGGGTGCTGGTGGGCTGAAAAGATAGGGGAGCCAGGGGATCTGGGAAGAGGCAGAGGGTCTCAGAATAAGAGCATGAGTCCTTCTCCTTTCCTCTTTGTTTTGGAGGAGGGGGACCATCTCCCAACCCCCCTGGGCTGAGGGGAAATGGGGAAAGAGAAAATTGTGTGACCAAGAACATCAGTAAAGCAGGAATCCAAGCCTTCACACTGCCACCAAGGAAGGTGGCAAGACCCTGTCAAGAAGGGTATGCGCGGTGTGGGATTGTCCAAAAAAGAGTTCTTAGCTTTATTGATGGTCCCTTTGCCTTACCCATGTCACAGAAGCAACAGAGAGGCTGAGCTCCAAGACACCTGGAGGATGGGGTGATGGTTAACTGAAGGCCATTCTCTTCCCAATCCTGAGTAGCTTCGGCATTATAAGTGATCCTGGGACACCAATACAATCCTGTACACAGGAAAAGCCCAATAACTGAGATTAAACGTTCTAGGATAATCAAAGAAATGTGTTTCGGAATCAGAAACTGAGATGAGTTATAGAAAATCAGGATGCTTTCACCCTGAGTATGTGAGATGAAATTCATACCTATTTTTTTTCTAGATAAATTTTCTGAAGAAGAATTTCTGGGTCAAGATATATAAATATTTGTTATCTCTTGTTTTATGGTTCCAGATCATTTTCCCAAAGAATTACCTTAATTTACCCTGATGCCAAGAATTATCAAAGGTACTGCTTTCACCATATATGCACTAGTTTTAGTTACTAGTATTTTAAAAGAAATCATTGCTAATTGAATAGTGAAAATGGTACTTCAATTTAATGAGCATTTCTTAAGTTACTAGAGAATTTGAACATCATTCCATGTACTTATTTGTGAATTTTATTTCTTCTCATGTATATTTTGGTTCGTACACACTTACAATTAGCTTTGAAAAAATAAATAAATCATTTTTATCTTTAATGGCCTATAATTTCCTTGTAGACAGTGCCTCTCACAGAATATTCTGCATCTTAAACCTCCTTCCCAAATCCAGACCGAACCCCCAGACTCTCACCACTGAAAAATATGTCTTTCATCAAGCGAGTTCAGTCCTGACCACCTAAAAGGCCAACTTCTCCTTTTCAGCTAGAGTGGACAGGTTCTAATTAGGCAGCATCATGATTATAAGGAAATTATTCACTTATGAAGCACAGAGGAAATGTGACAGGGAGTAAGGCAACCCATTGCATTATATAAATAGTTGCAGACGCTTGGGAGCTAAGACTCAACTACCATTGGCTGCATATTTTCTAAAGGAAATAACCCAGATGAGAAATCTACCTTGGGTGGAGACACACAGTATAAGCCTTGTATAAGCAAACCCACATTTTATTTATAAAAATTACTTTAGAAAAATTACAGCTCCGCAAAATGTTACTCAAGAGCACTTTCTTCCGCGCAACCCAGGCAAGTCCGAGAGGCCCCAGCAATGGAAGTGTGAAGAGCACCGGGTCAAGAACGCCCTGCTTTTCTTCCTTTACTCTCTTGCCTGGACAAGTTAACTCATCCTTTAAGTAGCTTGACTTAGGTACCGTCCTCTCCAGGTAGCTCCCCTTGACTATCAGATAGAATAGGTGATTCTGATCTGTCTTTTGGTAAACATGTTCTTCCGTCTTAGAAATCTTACGCCCCTTTCCCCTGTATCTTTAACTTCTCCCTCTCAGCTGGACTGCTTCTATCAAGAATCAAGCACACATCAGCCTCTTCCAGTTTTATGAAAAGACTCCCAGACCGCCACATTCTCCTCCAGGTGTTGCTCTCCTTCCCTTAATTGCTGAATTTCTTGAAAAAAATTGTCTCCTCTCGGTCGCCATCTTATTTTTCATTCTCTCTGCCCTATAATGCCACCGAAGTGGCTCTCACTTGAGTTAACTTTGTGTCACTGAATCCAGCTTTCAATAGTTCTCATTATATCAGACTTAGGAGTAGCCTCTGTCACTGCTGACCACTGGTCCCCTGTCCTGGTTTATTCTTGCCTTGGCTCTGTAATACTACAGTCACTTGATTTTCTTACCACCTTTCTGGCTGCCCTTCTTGAGTCTCCACTGCTGGATACTCATCTTTGTCCTGATCCCTCAGTGCTGCACACATCCCCTTCATTCATCATCTCTTCTCCCAGGTTCTCAATATCTGTCTGCCAATATGTGCCATGTTTGTACGTCAGCTCGACTCATCACTTCTGAGTTTTAGCTTTGTGTAGTCAGACTGCACCGCGGCCTCTTTCAAAGGCACTTGGAAACCGATATGTTCCAAAGTGAATTTATCATACTCTTCCCCAACCTGCTTATTCTCCAGTGTCCTTTACATAGGAATGCTCTCTTTCAAGTTCTGGGTTATTTATTTTTTTCTTTCGCGTTGATGTTCCTTTGCGCATGGATTTAATGATTGATTAATTGACTGGATCAAAGTTGTATTTTTCCAACAGTTAAGAAGAAAGCGTTTCACTTCATTATCAACCTAGAAGAACTTCCTGTTTAACCAAAATTGCTTCCTCAATTCTCCTTTTGAATGTGATTCATCAGTATTGTCAATGATAAATGAATTCTTTGCAAATTCTGAATCTTAAAAAGAATGATAGCATATATAGCTTTTACTTTAAACTATTAACTTTGGAACCATAAATTTACAGTGTTTCTTTGGCACTGATGGGACTAGATTTAATGCAAATAAAGCAGAGCTCACATTAAAAAAAATAGATAGGATGCTTTGAAATGCTTCCAACTATATGAAAAACAATCACAAAAGGCCTGTTTTATCCCCTTAGTGGCTATTGGATGAAGCTGCAGTGGAAGAAGCTACTCAGTTGGGACGTATCTTAATCATGATTCTAGCCAAACTCTAGCAAAAACACATCAGCTAGGAAGATCCTGAATACTGATGACAATCCCTTACGTTTGCGTAAGCAAGCACATGCATAAGGGAATGCTTCACTATTTGCAGAGCATTCTACAGTCATTATCTTGAGCCTTGTAGCTGCCTGACCAGGTAGGCAAGCCTCACTTTATATTTTACAGACGAGAAAACTGAGGTCCAAAGAGAAGCAAGGTCTTTTGGTTTGTAAGGTACCGTAGCTTATAAGCCTTACTGCAGGATATTGAATTCAGGTCTCTCTATTTTGAATTTTAGGATGACAGCCCCCATCCCATTCCCTCCCCACCCCTTGCTCTCTCCTCTGAATACAGGAATCCCAGCAAGTATGTGGCATCATCTCTTCCAGGGAATAGGACTGGTTGGTTTCAACAAAAGAGGAAAAGCATGGAAAAGCGATAAATTTAGGACACTAACATAGAGAAGCATAAAACTGAGTTGGCTTGAAAATTAAGGTTCAAGGAAGAGAATAGCAGGAGGTAAGACTAGAAAAGGTGGCTGAGATCAGAGCAAGAGAGCTTCAAATGTTAGGTAGGCAAGGGAGTTTCGCAGAGCATCCTCCTGCCACTGAAAGTGGCACTATAGGATTACTGACCCCTGCACTGCAAGGTGCATATTCAAAAGCAGCTTTCCAGCACGGCCTGCTTGCACTCTCACATCCAAGACAACCCTGTAAGTAGGGGAAAAAAATTCAAAATAGCTCCAAGTCCAGTGTGGAAACTGGGGAGATAACTCATGGTAATCTGTACTCACATTGAGCGTAATAACTTCCCCCCATCTCCCTGCACCCCAGCTTTACCCTTCCTTCATAACTTAAAAAAAAAAAAAGTATTTGTGTTTAGGAGTATGTGTCCTGCTGTATTTGAAGCTCCTTTGTGGGCAGGAAGTACATGATATTAATGTGTAACTACCTGCCCTCACTGGCCCTTGATGCAGAGCCTTGTACATAGTGGGTGCTCAGGATTAGATGAATAGACAAGTAGCTAAAAGGAATCTGGGACCCAGAGAGGCTCAGTGATTAGGTGATGGAAGAGAGGGAGCAAAATGGGGAAAAATGAGTTTTGAAGAGAGATTGTGTTTTAACTCCAAATGGGGCACTCAGTAACTGTGTCACTGGGCAAGTCCCTTTATTACTCTGATCCTCATGTTCTTTACATGTGAATTGGAGATACCAACACTGAGTTTACAGTGTTCTAGTGAAGACTGTGTCCAATTTGGTGAGATTAATACATAGGTGCTTAAATGTATCTGTCACTATATACTTTCGCATTTCTCATATGTCGTTTTCTCCCTTCTGTGCTGAGTATGAAACAGTTCCTACACTCATGTATGCAGAACAATATATCATTCTCTCTCTCTTTTTCCCTTTAGAGCAACTTGATTTTGTTTGAGCTCCTATTCATTTGAGTTGCTAAAAATATATCTTAATTATTTGGGGGGCTTTCTTCCCCTTAAAACATTATGGAATGTTTCCAACGTCTTATGTAAGCCAAGGCTAAGGGCGTCGTCTCTGTCCATTGGTCATTTCACCAGATCTTCCCATGATTGGCTTTCTTTTTCTTTTTTATGAAAGTCTAAGCTCAACTATGTGCTCAGAGAAGGCTTTGAGACCACTCAGTATAAAGTAGTCACTCTCCCTCCATCATGCCATTTTGATTTATTTTCTGCATGGGGCATGTGAATCTTATATTGTAATATTTGATCTTTTCTGTTCCCTTTACCCCACCCAAATAGAATGTAAGGTCCATGAAAGTAGTAGTTTCTGTGCCTAGAATACAGTCCACTTTTGTTGAATCCATCGCCATGGGCTCTGACACTGAGCAACACTAAGACTTTCTAATAAAGGGACCTGATGACTTTGTCTTCAGAATCTCTCCTTCCTTTGTTCTTGCCCTCTCTCCTCTCCCCTAGGGATAACTGTATTCTCTTTCATAGAGGCCTTGAAAAAATATAGGAAGAGACATTGATTCTGGCTGCTTCTATTTCTAATTCTTGCCAAGATTTTTGAAGTAAGAAATTATAGGGTTGGCCTTTGTATTTGGAGGAAGCAGGGGTTGGTTCAAGAAGAAACATATTGGGAGGACAAAACGTTTATTCCAAAACTTCCAAGGTCACTTGATGCTGCAGATACGACCGGTGCCCAGCCTGTACCCCCGTGATGCTCGCCTCTACCTGAGGCAGTCTGCTCTGCCAATGCCTGAAACTCCCTGTCTAGAGGTAGGATGGCAACCATCCTACTTTGCCAGGAACTTTCCTAGTGTTAGCAATAAAAATTCTGCATCCTGGGAAACCTTTCAGTGCTGGGCACTGAGATGGTTGCCCACCCTACCTGGGGAAGCCTGGTATTTAGCCTCAAAGCAGGGCAAGGCGGAAGTTTCAGAAAGTTAATTAATGCCCAGGGAGCAGCCCTCAATCAATGATGAACATGAATTTGGTGGGTAAATACCCAGGCTTTCTGTCCTTTGGTAGACGGTAATTGTAGGTGTGTTTTCTGCTGTTTCCGGGAATTCCTCAGGGGATTAAGGTCCAGTTGTCCACAGTAGTAACTAATTTGATAATATGGCATTTATTTGCTCCCTTCTTTTATCCATTTCCCTACTTGTATTTCCTGCTGTTACTTCCAAAATAAATCACTTGCACTCAAGTACCTTGTCTTTGGGTCTGCTTCTTGGGAAACTCAAAGACAAATGACTTTCAAATTGCAGAGCTGGGCTAACACTTGCATTGATGAAATCTTCACCCTGGTATAACAGAGTGTTAAAACAAAATGGGTCCTCTCACTTTTGGATGAACCTTTCAATAATAGCACAAAATAGGTGGCAAAAACTTCATGCAGGAGTTGCAAAAGGGGTGATCTAAGGGTTTTTTTGTTTTTTTTGTTTGTTCGTTTTTGGACTCCTGACCTGTTCAACATCTACTGTTTCTATGCCAATAAGGTGTGTATTGGGCTGAGAAGAAAGTTTTTATAATGCTGTGGCATTTCCTCTGCTCTGTCTCCTCTGTGGATGTTTCCTCGTCCCAAGACTAGTGAGGAGGGTCACCTGAGAGATTTGTGTGTGACCCACATCTGAGGAGTCTTAAGGACAAGAGGTTTTGCTATTTTCCCTAGCAGTGGAGCAAAGAGAAATGGCTATTTTGAGGGCAAGCTGCACTTCCCTGGTGTCGTAAACCAGGTCAGCCTTCTTTTGGAGTGAATAGATGGAGGATTGCTTTAAAAGGGACCTTACCATAGGACTTCATGCTGCACTGGAGGAGGGTGTTGTAAGGCACCTGCTGCCATGTCTTAAGAGCACTGGAGCATCTCTAAGGGAAATGGGTCATAGCTGGGAACTGACACCTCAGACCAACAGCCGTGTTAATTCAGCCATTTTGGAAACATTTTTCAGCCCTAGTCAAGCCTTCAGATGACTTAGTCCCTGGTCAGCTGCTTCACTGAAGCCTCCTGAGACACCTTGAGCTAGAACCAACCAGCTAAGCTGGTCCTGGATTCCTGAGCCCAGGAAACTTGTGAGATAATGAATGTTTATTGTTTGAAGGTGTTAAGTTTTAGGGTATTTTATATGTATCCATGTGGTAATAGATAACTAATACTTCCTGTTAAAAGAGTTATAGTCAAATGTTCCCCAAAGGTGATCACTGAAGGGTTCATAAAAGCAGCACATTAGAGAAGAAAGTTGACTTTGAACATTTACCAATCCCAGAGGCAGCAAAAGAAGATCACAACGGTATTGATCCAGGAAGACCTTTTCTTCTTGCTTTGTGACCCTGCCCACACCTCCCTACACCCTAGGCTAGCAAGCTGGGGGGAAAAGGAAAACAGGGTACCAGACAAAGATGCTAACCTCCCAGATCTGCAAAAGGAAAGATGTTTCAGCTTTCAGTAAACTTTGGAATTTTTGGCCATTACATGGGGTTGGGTATTTTCATTACTGAGGTGAACAAGAGTGAGCAGGAGGGTCCAAAGGAACTGCCCTAGATTTCACCCAATGGGCAGAGAAGAAGTAGCCAAAGAGAGGGGTTTGGATAGAGTGTGGGGAAAAAGATTGAAGTCCTGTGTCCTGTGGGGTTGTTTCCTTTCAACCCCATCCTGACATTGGCAAAGTCGATTACAAAGTCCTCCAGGGCTTATGTTCTGACTGTCTTCTCAGCATCAGTTCTTTGTTAGTGGAAGCTTGCCTAGTCCTCGTGGAACTTTCTAAACATCATCTGTTCTGAGCAAGGTCTCTTGGCTCCTCATGTGAGCATTAACCTCTTCCTACCCCATAATGTTCTGGGTCTTTGTGTCTGGGCTGTCCCTTCCATTTGCCCTTTGTCTGTATTTTTTATGCATTTTCTTAAAGATAAGTACACTTGCTCTCGTAGCAGATTGTGAGCTCACTGAAGTTGGATCCTGTATGATAAATGTTATAACAGAGATCCGAGGACTGATAACGCAGAGATTAACGAGGCAACCCACTTTGTATCTGCATTACTACGGATAAAGTATGCTTTACCTTCCAGAGGCTATTAATTAAATGGAGATAAAAGATTCAGAAACAAGGTCCCCTGACCACCAGAGCCAGCTCAAAGAGGAAAAGGGGCTGTGCACTTGAGGGCAGATGCTGGGGTCATAAGCAGGTCACCAGCAAGTGTGCACAGAAAGTTCTAATGGACAAACTGAGATCAGGACCCAGGTTGACAGAAGGAGACAGGAAGTCCAAGAAGGGACAGAATGAAGAGCCAATGTCTGAGAGGCAAACCCAAAACAAAGGTGTACAGGGACTCAAGTGTATTCAGTGGGTCCCCATGAAGTGGCAAACATCCTGGGATGGATACAAAGACCCAAAGTCACACACCACAGTGCTTTTTTAGCTTGACTTAAAGCACGGTGCCCTGATTTCGGTAGGCAGAATTTGGGACTGCAGTCTGGGTCAAAAGAGGACATTTAAAGTACCCTTGGAGAGCAGTTTCTGAAAGGTAAGACTATGTAAGTCATTGAAATTAATATGTGAGTATTGGGTGGGCTGTTGCAATCGATGAAGGGTCAAGGACTTACTGCCACAGGCATTGTTTATGGGACTGTCTCCAAAACCGTACAGCAAATGACACGGGTGCCTGATATAAGCTGAATGAACTCAGTGTAGTCAACAGGCACACTGAGAAGCGATCCTGCTGGCCATCTAGACACTAATATGATGTGGGTCAGTTACCCTTCTCTCATTTGATATTCTCCTTGGAAGTGACCAGACCCTACTGGGGACTCCCTCAGGTTACCTAAATAGGAAATCAGTCACTGCCTAAGGCTACTTCCCTAGGAACGGAGCCTTCCACGTGATGAACACCAACTCGAACAGCAACAGTATGGAGGCGAGACCATGCACGTTAGTTAGTTATGCTGACTTCCTTTTGGTGGATAAGCACTCCCATCACTTTTACCCTGAGGCTGTAATGCCTTGGCCATGACTCGGCTTCTCAGCTGCCCAGTTCCCCAGCCTTCCACCCTTTTCTTTCCCAAAGTAGGGTGGTGTTTGCCTTGAAAGCTTCCACCCTGGCTGGTTAGCAGCCAGCTGCAACCCATCAAACCCACTGATTAGGCATTTGAAAGGGTGGAGCATTTTTAACGCTATGATTGACAATGGCTTCTATCTCACACACCTGCTGCTTAAAAAAAAAATCCCCATACAATGTCAGCGGGGAGTGTAAGTGATATACAGCAGGAGTGCTGCCCAGGGGAGGAATGTTAAGTGCTAGGAGGTGGGAGTGTCTGAACCTCAGCTACTGGGAAGAAAACAAAACAAGCACCCAATCTAATCCATTTCTAAAGACAGGGCCCAGCACAAGGGTTTCAGCACTGGTGATCACTGCGAAGCCCTGACTTGGGATCACTGTGTGACTACCACAAGACTGTCCCTATCCAGTACGGGGCTGGCTCCTGGGGACCAGATCAGGCAATCCCGAAGTCATTGCTGGCCAACCAGGCAATTTCCATTTGGGTCAGAAACTGGCTATTTGGGATGATTCGGGTTTGAGGGACCCTGTGTGCTTTCTCAGTGTCCTATGTGTAGGATCTGCTCAGTCGAGTGACTCTGTCAAATCCAGGTGACCCAGCACTAAAATCAACCCAAGCACAAACTTACCCTTGAGCCAAATTATTCTGCCTGGGTGGCCAAAGGCAGGAGGATGAAAAAGATTCCCAGTGCATCTGAGAGCAAGGACTGAGAGGTTAGGGACAAAGCTAGGTGACCAGAGTCAGAGGGTAACCTGAGCACAGTTTGCAGAGGTGGCCCTCAGTTGAGCAGAGTTCAGCAAGAGGAAGCAGGGAGGAAGCAGACCTGGAATGTTGCTCTGGAACACAAGTGGCGAGGGAGCCTGGTAGACGTTTTCTCTCTGATGTGGTGGGAATGGCTAATCCTGGCTGGTTACCAATAGTGAAGAATGGATACTGGGACTTTTACACTGTGGATTATTAATAAATTAAGCTCTTTTAGTTAATAAGTGCGAGGCACTGTGCTGTCTCCTGGGAATACCATAGCCCACGGATGCTTCTCTTGCCCTCACAGAGCTAAGGAGATATTAACTGAATGTTCTAGTCCAGTCTGATGAGTGTTGGGTGGAATGGGGAAGTACAGGGAGCTCTGGGAGCCCACGGTCGGAGGGACGATGCAGGGAATCCTGGGAATCCTGTGGAAATTATTTCAAGTCAATAAGCATTTATTGAGCACCTGCTGTATACCAGGTAGTATAAAGGCATGGGAAACTCTGCCCTCTACTGTGAACAGCTTACTGAGTTTCAGTTCCTTTTCATCCCTGTGTTCACAGAAGCAGAATGTAGCAAGGGAGTGTGTCCAGGTGTAGGGGTAGCAAAGAGGTAAGCAAATCGTAGGCTTTGGGGGTCTTTCTCTTATTATGGAATATCCAACTATACAAAAATGAGAAAATAGAATTGATTCCCAGGCATATCCATCATCCAGATTTAGCAGTCTTCAAGTTGCATCTCTCTCCCAAAGATTATTACATCTACCTCTAAAGCCTCTTTGCTCCAGGCTGCCCCCTCAGGGGCCAGAGCTCTCCGGAAGCTGGTACCTTTCCAAACACTTAAACTGTTACCTCACCTGCTTGACAGATGCCCTCTCCCTATCTGTCACTTGCCTTGCCACCTCAAGTATGCTGGTTTTCCCTGAACACACGTTTTAATTTTCAATGTGTTCAATTTAATTAATCTCTTCTTTTACAAATACTTTGTGTATTTTGATTAAGAAAACCATTCCTTACCTTGAAGTCATGAGATATTTTTCTGTGTTACCTTCTAATAGTTTCAGAGTTCTGCTTTTATTGATAACAATAAAGCCATAAGGCTTTAAACCTTCTAAAAAATTTTTTTTCATGGATTTTGAAGAAAAGATTCAATCTTGTCCTTTTTCCCTCCACAAATTACCCCAGCATCATTTAGGAGTTAGTCCTTCCTCTTCTCACCAACTTCCAGTGCCTTTTCTCATATTCATAGTTCTCATATATTGTAAATCCATTTCTAAACACTCTGTGTTTTTCATGATTCACCTGCCCTTGTGTCAATACCATATCATTTTAGTTATATCTTTTTGATAAATAATCATATTCGGTCAAGTAAATCTCCCTCTACCCTCCATTGGATTGTTATTCTTGACCCTTCAATCTTTCTCGTAAAATTTCGGTATCAAGATTTAAAATTTGAATTATATGAATTTTTATATTAATTTAGGGAAAATGTCATCAATATCATTGTCTTCTCAAGTATGAATGTGATTTATATCTCCATTTATTTATATTCTCTCTTTTTTAAGAAAAAAGAGACTTTTAGTCTTTTTTTATTGAGGTATAATTGATATGCAATACTATATAAGTTACAGGTGCACAACATAGTGATTCACAATTTGTAAAGGTTATACTTCATTTATAGTTATTATAAAATATTGGCTATACTCCCTGTGTTGTACAATATATCCTTATAGCTTATTTTATACATTAGAGTTCATACTTCTTAATCCCTTACCCATATTTTACCCTCCCTCTTTGTTCTCCCCACTGGTAACCACTAGTTTGTTCTCTATATTTTTGAGTCTGTTTCTTTTTTGTTATATTCACTTGTTTGTTTACTTTTACATTCCACACATAAGTGATACCATACAGTATTTGTCTTTATCTGATTTATTTAACCTAGCATAATGCTCTCCAAGTCTATCAATGTTGCTGCAAATGGCAAAATTTCATTCTTTTTTAATGGCTTAGTAATATTCCATTGTATCTATATACCACATCTTTATCCAGTCATCTGTTGGGTGGACACTTGGGTTGCTTTCATAGCTTGGCTATTATAAATAATGCTGCTGTGAACATTGGGGTGCATATATTTTTTTAATTAGTGTTTTCATTTTGGGGGGGGGATATATATCCAGGAATGAAATTGCTGGGTCATATAGTAGGTTCTATTTTTAGTTTTTGAGAAACCTCCATACTGTTTTCCAGAGTGGCATCAATTTACATTCCCACCAACAATGTACAAGGATTCCCCTTTCTCCACATCCTTGCCACATCTTCCAAATATCTCCATTTATTTATATACTTTATGTTCAATAAAGTTTTATTATTTCCTCTATAAAGATGTTAATAGATGTCCACATATGTTTTAAATGATTTATGCCTCAGTGCTCTATATTTTTGTTATTGTAAATGGTGTTTATGGCTTTTCAGTTGTTGTGGATCTACAGGTTTATAGCAACAACTGAATTTTATTTATTGATACAGCAACCCGAAACTGTGAACTTTTCAAGTTTTTTTCTGTAGCTTCTCTTGAATTTTTCAACTAGATAATTTTATCTCCACACATGATATAGTTTTTAGTTTATTATTTCCCCCAATTTTGATATTTTATATTTGTTTTTGTTGACTCACTTGCTGTGGCCAAGACCATTGGCACAATCTCTGTGCCACATACAGAATAATTTGTCAGATTTACTTCTAGTCTACCAATTCTTCATTTGTATTTTTTCTATTTTGTTGATTGTGTTTATAATCTCATATTTCTTCTTTGACTCTCTGATTCTCTTTCACACTGGCTTTTCCTTCCAGTGTCTTAGATTAAATTATTCTAGGTTATGCTGCAATCACGATCCCAAACTCCTGATGGCTTAAAACAATAACATTTTATTGCTTATGTTAAATGTCATGAAAAAACTAGTGGGATGCTCTGCTCCACACAGCTTCTCATAAATTCAGGCTGGTTGAAGCACTGGTGTTTTGTTTCTCCATCATCCGAAGCATGAGGTTTCTCAGTCACTGTGGGAGGGGAAGAGAGCGTGTGCTTTGGACAGAATGCGTCTCCCTCTAGCTCACATGCTGGAGCTCTAACTCCCAATGTGATGGAATTGGGAGATGGGGCCTTTGGGAGTTAGATGAGGTCATGAATATAGTGCCTGCATGATGGACTTAGCACCCTTATAAGAAGAGACACCTGAGAGCTTGCTTACTGTCTCTCTTCGTCACATGAGGACATAACAAGAATATGGCCAGAAAGTGGGCTCCCAACAGAGAGCTGAATTAGCGGGCACGTTGATCCTGGACGTTCAGCCTCCAGAACTGTGAGAAAACAAATTTCTCCTGATGATGCCATCCAGTCTTTGGCCTTTTGTTAAAGAGTCTGAGGTGTCTGCTGTGGAAAGTCATGCACCAGATTTTAAGTGCTTTGGCCCAGAAGTGACATGTATTGCTTCTCATAACAGACTGTTGGCCCAAACAAGTTACATTTTCCTACCCACCTATAATGTGGCTAGGAAATATACTCTTCCCGGGGATTAGGAAGGCACAGAGAACCAAAGTCTGCCACATATTTTACTCCTTTTACTTGTGAGTTCTGTGTGTTTCTATATATTTTAGAATTATATTTACTCTTTCAAATTAAGCACATTTTACCTAATTATCTCTGATGTTTTTTTGAAGGGAGGTCTCATCTTTCTCCCCTGCCCTTCTCCCTTTTTTGGCTAACTCTTGTTCCATAATCATTTTTTTTTTCATGGTTTGAACTTTTTATTATAAGCTAACCTTTACCTATTTCTTCCCTACTTGAGCAATTCCTATTTGCTCTTGTTTTTCAGAGAATATTCCTACAATATTTATTTTGTTTTATTTGTTGTTTCCTTCTGCCACATACTCTAAGCATACTACTGGTCAAAGATCATTTTTTGTTCTTAATTGTTCTTTTTTTTTTTTTTAAGTGAAGTATACTTGGTGTACAATAGTATATAGGTTACAGGTTTACAGTGTAGTGATCACAATTTTTAAAGGTTATACTCCATTATAGTTGTTATAAAATACTGCCTATATTCCCTATATGTATAATATATCCTTATAGCTTATTTTATTCCTAACAGTTTGTGCCTCTTAATCTCCTATCCCTATATTGCCCCTCCCCTCTCCCTGTTGGTAACCACTAGTTTGTTCTCTATATCTGTGAGTCTGTTTCTTTTTTGTTATATTCAACACTTTGTTGTAATTTTTGGATTCCACATATAAGTGATATCATATAGTATTTATCTTTCTCTGTCTGACTTATTTCACTTAGCATAATGCCCTCCAAGTCCAACCATATTGCTACAAGTGGCAAAATTTCATAATTTTTTGTGGCTGAATGGATTATATTGTGTATGTACACACACATGCACGCACACACACACACACACACACATTTTTATCCATTCATCTGTTGATGGATACATAGGTTGCTTCCATATCTTGGCAATTGTAAATAATGCTGCTGTGAACATTGGGGTGCATATATCTTTTTGAACTCGTGGTTGTTTTTTTTTTTCAGATGTATACCCAGGAGTGAAATTGCTGGGTCATTTGGCTGTTCTGTTTTTAGTTTTTTGAGAAACCTCCGTATTGTTTTCCATAGTGGCTGCACCAGTTTACATTCCTGCCAACAGTATATGAGGATTCTCTTTCTTCCTCATCCTTGCCAGTGTTTGTTATTTGTGTTCTTTTTGATGGTAGGCATTCTGACAGGGGTAAGGTGACATTTCATTGTAGTTTTGATTTGCATTTCCCTGATGATTAGTGATGTTGAACATCTTTTCATGTGGCTGTTGGCCATCTGTGTTTCCTCTTTGGCAAAATGTCTATTCAGTTCTTCTGCCCATTTTTTAATTGGGTTGTTTGTTTTCTGTTGTTGAGCTGTATGAACTGTTTATATGTATTGAATATTAATCCCTTACCAGTCATATAATTTACAAATATTTTCTCCCATTCTATAGGGAGAAACGTTTGTTTTGTTGATGGTTTCCTTTGTTGTGCAAAAGCTTTTAAGTTTAATTAGGTCCCATTTAAAAATTTTTGCTTTCATTTTCTTTGCTTTAGGAGACAGATTCAAAAAAATGTTGCTGCAATTTATGTCAAAAAGTACTCTGCCTATGTTTTCCTCTGGGAGTTTTATAGTAGCTGGTCTTTCATTTAGGTCCTTAATCTATTTTGAATTTATTTTTGTGTATGGTGTTAGAGAACATTTTAATATTATTTTTTTTTACATGTAGCTGTCCAGTTTTCCCAGCACCACTTATTGAAGAGACTGTCTTTTCTACATTGTGTATTCTTTCCTCCTTTGTGATAGACTAATTGATCATAAGTGCATGGGTTTATTTTTGGACTTTCTATCCTATTTTATTGATCTATGTGTCTGTTTTTGTGCCTGTACCATACTGTTTTGAGTACTGTAGCCTTGTAATATAGTCTAAAGTCAGAGAACATGATTCCTCTAGCTCTGTTCTTCTCTCTCAAGATTGTTTTGACTATTTGGGGTCTTTTGTGTTTCTATATGTATTTTTAAATTATTTGTTCCCAATTCTGTGAAAAATGCATTGGTATTTTAATAGGGATTGCATTGAATCTGTAGATTGCCCTGAGTAGTATGATTATTTTAACAATATTGATTCTTCCAATCCAAGAACATGGTAGAGCTTTCCATCTGTTTCTGTTATGTTCAATTTCTTTCATCAGTGTCCTATAGTTTTCCTAGTAAAGGTCTTTTACCTTTTTGGTGAGTTAATTTCTAGGTATTATAGTCTTTTTGATGCAATGGTAAATGAGATTGTCTCCTTAATTTCTCTTTCTAATAGTTCATTGTTAGTGTATAGAAATGCAATAGATTTCTGTATATTAATTTTGTATGCTGCAACTTTACCAAATTCACTGATGAGCTCTAATAGTTTTCTGGTGGTATCTTTAGGATTCTTTATATAGGATATCATGTCATCTGCAAACAGTGGCAGTTTTACTTCTTCCTTTCCAATTTAGATTCCTTTCATTTTCTAATTGCTGTTGCTAGGACTTGCAAAACTAGGTTGAATAAAATTGGTGAGTATGGACACCCTTGTCTTCTTCCTGAACACAGAGGGAATGCTTTAAGGTTTGTACTATTAAGTATGATATTAGCTGTAGGTTTCTAATATATGGCTTTTATTATATTGAGGTATGTTACTTAAATACCCACTTTCCAAAGAGAGTTTGTCATAAATTGATATTGAATTTTGTCAGAAAAGATCATTTTTAGGTTACTTGATTGCTGTAGAGATTCCTAAACCCCATGACAAATTAAAATTCAAACTCCAAATATAAGAGATAGACAGGCCTAGTGTTTTTCAATTTTCTGGGAGAAATTTTTCCTATTCATAATCCAGGTAGGGCAAGCAAGCTTTCTTGCCACCTCCCTGTTCCGGTAGGCATACTTTTTAAAGCACCCTTTCACTGACGTTGCAGCCTTTTGAGAGTCTCAGTTTTATGAAGGTATCTTGGTTGCTCCTCTTTTTAATCTATTTTTCTGTAGCATTTAAACCCAAGGCCCTGACATTAAATATCATAAACTACATAATCAGTGCTGTCTTTTTATAACTTTTCTTTATTTGTGACATATGATTTTTCCTTTATTTCTTGTGAAGCTATAAAACTAGTTGTTTTTATTCCACAGATTCTGAGAGTTTTAGTGAGAGTTTGTATGTGTATGGTGTTATTGTAGTTCATAATATTGCCAGATTTTTTTTTTACAGAGCTTCTAAAAGAAGCTTCTAAAAGAAGGAATGAATTGATTAAGCATTTAAACACCTTTTTGTCAGGTTCTGTGGAAAGTTCTAGGAATCTACGTAGACATGGAATGATCTGTATTTTTAAATTGCTTCCAGTCTAGTACGGGGAAAAAGACAAACATAATTATAATACAGAATAAATACCATAATAGAAAAGTGAGATAAAAAGAAAGAAAGGAACTCTTCTCAAAAAAGTATCCTAGAATGCCATTTTTTTTCAACTAGTGTTATTTTTCTTGGGCGGGCTTTATACAAGTCATTTTGTGTTGATTTTTGTCTATGAGAGATTGAGATTCTGAAGGAAAAGAACTAGCATATGTCTTAGGCCCCCAAATGAGTGTGAAGTTCATAGAAGCAGCCTGTGTGTTCAGTGTTTCTGTATTTGAACTCCTTTCTGCAATTCAAGGAAACTGCCACCAGCTTGATAGCTAATATTTTGGTCCTATGGTTGAAACTGACCAAGCTGGCAAGCAAAGACAGGGAATTTTTATTTCTACTTAATTATACTTTAACTTTAAAAAATGTGGATAATAACTTTATTAGAGTTGATAAAAGTTTGCCATAAAACAGAAAACTTTCATTGCTGAACAAATTCATTGCTTTTGCATTTTCAATGAACCATTGTATTCATTATTGATCAATTTTACTAAGTTATTAAAAATCTAATACTTTATTTTATAATTTTACCTAAACATACATCATGAACATTTTCATTAAAATATTGTAATTTGGAACATTCATTTGATAATTGCATTTTGTTCATTTTTGTTCCATTTCTGTAAATGTCTATGTTTAGCTAGTAAACCTGTTAAAATTTTTAATAATATTTGCAAAATATGAAAATAGATGTAGGTGTGTATCTCATTATTAAATTATTGTTATTCTCATTCAGTTATCCATGGTCAAGTTTTTCTAAGACGTCAGAAGTATATTACCTTTATATTGACTTTAAAAACTTTTTTATAGCCATATATCCACTCATTCAAACACTGAATAAAGATTCTTATGCTCAATGTTCAGCAAAGTTTGGTATTGGAAATCCTCGTAGGAACTTTTCTTTAAGTCTTTTCTTAAGCAGAAACTTTGAACATGTTTGTTAACTTGTCAGGAAGAAGAGATGCATTTTTTTTCTTTAGAATTGAGTATCATGCTTTCATCTTCAGTGTAGTTAGTCAGGATAATCATGGAATAACATCACTGGCATAGGTGATCTAATTTCATACTCATAAATCTGATGTAGGTATTACTATCTTGCATTCAAAGAGAAGGAAACAGAGAGGACTTTTAATATTGGTGGCTGTAAAAGTTGATGATTTCCTTTTAAAACAAACAAGTATAAAAATTGTCAAAATTGTCAAAAGCAATCATTTCAGGGTACAAGGAATTAACTAAAGGCAGAAAAATGAGAAGCATTTATTCTTGAAAAGCTGATGTGGTCCTCTTGCCTAGGTCTCCTCTCTCCCTCCCTCTACCAGATTAGTAGGAAGAACAGTAGCTTTGTCTGTCTGGGATTGACTGCAAAACCCAGCAGCTTTACTGCCAGAAGCTATTAATTCAAATAGGAATGGGAAGCAAAAACTTTAGGCTTTGCCAGCTAAAATGGCAGACTTAATTGGAAATGGATGGGGAAAACCCACATCTGTGAAAGAACAAGGTTGCCATTCCAATTTGGGGTGAATAACAGGCTGTCTAGAAACTTTATGGAGATTCTGGAAAGGACACAGTCATGTAAAGCCTGAGATAAGCTTTTCCACACTTTCCTGGTGTCTGGAAAACTACATATGCATAGTAGAGACTCAAGGGAGCCTGGCAAAAAGTGAAAGCCAAGATACACTTGAGAGTTTCCTGAAACTTTATACACATTCCACAAGCCACACAGAACAACTGACAGTGGGTGAAAGAATCCAGATGTTAGATTTCCCAGATAAAAATTCCAAAGCAGCCATTATAAATATGTATAAAGATTTAAAGTTATGTTAAATGAATTAAAGGAAAATATCCTAACAATAAATCAATAAACAGGGAATCTAAGAAAAAATATTTTGAAAACAATCAAATGGAAATTCTAACTAGCAAAGTAAAATAAATGATATGAAAAAATTTACCAGATGTACTCAACAGAATAGTTACAAAGGCAGAGAAAAAATTAATAAACTTAAAGGTGAATAGAATTTGTTTAAATAGAATAACAGAGAAGAAAAATATTGAAGAAAAATGAGCATAGTATCAGACACTTGTGGGACAATGTCACTGTTCTAGTATATGTATAATGGAGACTCAGAAGGAGGGTAGAAATAGAAATAGACAGAAGAAAATAATTGGGGATATAATGGTGTACAGTAAAGTGATTCAGTTATACATATACATACATATATGTTTTTTCTTTTAGGATTCTTTTCCATTATATGTTATTACAAGGTATTGAATATAGTTCCCTATGCTATACAGTAGGTCCTTGTTTATGTATTTTATATATAGTAATGTATGTTCTGTTAATCCTCAGCTCTTAATTTATCCCTCTCTGCCCTTTCCCCTTTAGTAACTATAGTTTTTTTCTGTGTCTTTGAGTCTGTTTTTGGTTTGTAAATAGAATTTGAATCTTTTTTTTTAGATTCCACATATAAGTAATATCATATGATATTTGTCTTTCTCTGTCTGACTTATTTCACTTTATATGATAATTTCTAGGTCTATCAATGTGGCTGCAAATGGCATTATTTCATTCTTTTTTATAGCTGAGTGATACTCTATTGTATATACTTACCACATCTTCTTTATCCAGTCATCTGTTGATGGACATGTAGGTTGTTTCCATGTCTTGGCTATTGTAAACTGCTGCTACGAACATTGGGGTGCATGTGTCTTTTTGAATTATAGTTTTCTCTGGGTATATGCCCAGGAGTGGGATTGCTGGATCTTATGGTAAGTCTATTTTTAGTTTCTTAAGAAACCTCCATACTGTCCTCCATAGTATCTGTACCAATTTACATTCCCACCAGAAGTGTAGGAGTATTCCTTTTTCTCTACATCCTCTCCAGCATTTATTATTTGTAGACTCTTTAATGATGGCCATTCTGACTGATGTAAGGTTACACCTCATTGTAGCTTTGATTTGCATTTCTCTAATGATTAGTAATATTGAGCATCTTTTCGTGTGCCTGTTGGCCATCTGTATATCTTCTTTGGAGAAATGTCTATTTAGGTGTTCTGCCCATTTTTTGATTGTGTTGTTTTTGTTTGTTTGTTTGTTTTTGCTATTAAGTTGTATGAGCTGTTTGGATATTTTGGAAATTAGTCACTTGTCATTTGTGTCATTTGCAAATATTTTCTCCCATTCTGTAGGTTTTCCTTTCATTTTTGTTTGTGGTTTCCTTTGCTGTGCAAAAGCTTTTAAGTTAAATTAGGTCCCATTTGTTTATTTTTGCTTTTATTTCCATTACTCTAGGAGCTGATTAAAAAATTTATTGCTGAAATTTATGTCAAAGAGTGTTCTGCCTGTTTTCCTCTAGAAGTTTTATAGTATCTGGTCTTACATTTAGGCCCTTAATCTATTTTGAGGTTTTTTTTTGTATATGGTGTTAGAGACTGTTCTAATTTTGTCCTTTTGCAGGTAGCTGTCCAGTTTTCCCACCACTGCTTATTGAAGAGATTGTCTTTTCTCCATTGTATATTCTTTCCTCCTTTGTGATAGACTAATTGATCATAAGTGCATGGGTTTATTTCTGAACTTTCTATTCTGTTCCATTGATCCATGTGTCTGTTTTTGTGGCATTTCCATGTTTTGAGTACTGTAGCTTTGTAGTATAGTCTGAAGTCAGGGAATGTGATTCCTCCTGCTCTGTTCTTCTCTTTCAAGATTATTGTGGCTATTTTGGATTTTTTATGTTTCCATATAAATTTAATTTTTTTGTTCCAATTCTGTGAGACATGTCATTGGCAATTTTATTGGGGATGTATTGAATCTGCATATTACCTTTGGTAGTATGATCATTTTAGCAATGTTGATTCTTCCAATCCAAGAACATGGTATGTCTTTCCATCTCTTTGTGTTGTCTTCTTCAGTCTCTTTCATCAGTGTCTTATAGTTTTTGGAGTACATGTCCTTTGCCTCCTTAGGTATGTTTATTACAGTGTATTTTATCCTTTTGATGCAATGGTAAATGGAATTGTTTTATTAATTTCTTTTTCTCATATTTCATTTTTAGTGTATAGAAAAGCAACAGATTTCTGTATATTAATTTTATATCCTGCAACTTTACTAAATTCATTGATCAGCTCTAGTAGTTTTTTGGTGATATCTTTAGGATTTTATATGTATAGTATCATGTCATCTGCAAACAGTAGCAGTTTTGCTTCTTCTTTTCCAACTTGGATTCCTTTTATTTCTTTTTCTTTTCTAATTGCTGTGGCTAGGACTTGAAAAACTATATTGAATAAAAGTGGTGAGAGTGGACATCTTTGTCTTATTCCTGATCTTAGAGGAAATTTTTTCAGCTTTTCACCATTGAGAATAATGTTAGCTGTGGGTTTGTCATATATGGCCTTTATTATGTTGAGGTATATTCCCTCTTTTCCCACTTTCTGGAGAGTTTTTATTATAAATGGTTGCTAAATTTTATGAAAATATTTTTCTGTGTTTATTGAGATGATCATATGATTTTTATTCTTCAATTTGTTAATGTGGTACATCACATTGATTGATCTGTGGATGTTGAAAAATCTTTGCATCCCTGGGATAAATTCCACTTGATCTTGGTGTATGATCCTTTTAATATGTTTTTGGAGTCAATTTGCTAGTATTTTGTTGAGGATTTTTGCATCTTTACACATAAGTACTATTGGCTTGTAATTTTCTTTTTTTGTGATATCTTCGGTTTTGGTATCAGGGTGATGGTGGGCCTCATAGAATGAATTTGGAAGTATTCCTTCCTCTGCAATTTTTTGGAATAGTTTCTCTTCTCTAAATGTTTGGTAGAATTCCCCTGGGAAACCATCTGGTTCTGGACTTTTGTTTATTGGAAGTTTTTAAGTTACTGATTCAATTTCAGTGTTGGTAATTGGTCTGTTCATATTTTCTATTTCTTCCTGATTCAGCCTTGAGAGGTTGTACTTTTTGAAGATTTTTGTCCATTTGTCCATTCCTTCTAGGTTGTCCATTTTGTTTGTGTATAGTTGCTCATAGTAACCTCTTATGAGCCTCTGTATTTCGGTGGTGTCAGTTGTAACTTCTCCTTTTTCATTTCTGATTTTGTTAATTTTGCCCTCTCCCTTTTTTTATTGATGAGTGTGGCTACTAAGACCCATCTTTAAACCTTCAATTTAAAGACCCAAATAAGTTAAAATTTTTAAAAAATAGACGATACAAATAGTAATCATAAGAGAGTTGGAGTGGCGTTATTAATGTCAGACAAAATAGATGTTAAGACAAAAACATTACTAGAGACAAAGAGGGTCATTTCATAATGATAAAATCTGTCAGGAATATATAATTGTTACAAATGTATCTGTACCCAAAAACAGAAGCCCAAAATACATTTTAAAACTAAGCTGAAGGGAAAAATATATCATTGAACAATTATAGTTGGGAATTATATTAGTTATGGTCCTCCAGAAAAACAGAATAAGTTATGTGTGTGTATAAACACACACATATAATTATATTTATATTTATATTTATTACAAGGAATTGCTCACAAGACTGGAGCCTGCAAAGGCCCAAGATTTGTAATTCACCAGCTGGAAACCCAGGAGAGCTGGTGGTGTAGTCTCTGTCCAAGTCTGAAGTCCTGAGAATCAGGAGAGCTAATGGTGTAAGTTGCAGTCCAAGGACAGGACTGATATCCTAGTTGATGTAACCAGCCAAGCAAAGTTTTCTCTTACTCAGCCTTTTTGTTCTATTTTGGTCTTCAGTTGATTCGATGAGCCCCACCCACATTAAGGAGAGCAGTCTGCTATACTCAGGCTACCAATTCAAATGTTAGTCTCATCCAGAAATACTCTCAGGGACACACCCAAAATGTTTGGCCAAATATCTGGGCACCCTGTGGCCCTGTCAAGTGAACACCTAAAAGTAACCATCACAGAGATTTCAATACTCCTCTCTCAATAATTGATACAACTAAACAGAAAAATCAGATGATTTGGACAACACAGTCAACCAACCTGAAATTTCCTTTTATTAGTTGCCATGCATCCATTCATGTTATGTATGAGAGGGTCAGTCTGGCCTAAATGTACATGGTGGAGATAAACCAGGTATGTTAACCTGTCAGCAACTTAGGGGGCAACCAGACACAGTGATGGGAGCATTAGGATTGAGCACAAGCCAAGAAAAGTGGCTTATGCTTTTTTTAGTGATCGAGGTTACATATTATGTTACATTTTATGTATCAGCTCTTCATGGCATCAGCAGCTAGACTGACTTGATACTGAAGACCCTCAATCTATTATGGTAGGTAGGGTCATTGTACCTAATTATTCACTGCACCCTCTTGTAAAAGATTTTACACACCCATCTCAAAAGATTATGTAGCTCTCTCTATTGCCATGGATTTACAGTGCTTCCCTATGAGAGAAGTGTGATTCCCTGCAGTACAGATATCATGCTTGGCCATGTGATTTGATTTACTCAGTGGAATGGAAAACTCAGAAACTTGAGCCATTCTGTGATTCACACTTTCAAGAATAGCATGTCCCAAGCAGGGCCTGCATTTTCAGCCTAGATCCCACACGAGGAGCAAAGATGCAGCTGCCCCACGACTGGGAAGGGAGCCACAACTTATCTGCATCCAGCAGGCAATGTGAGTGAAAAATAAGTTGTATACCACTGTGATGTTGTTTGCTATCGCAGAATAACCTAGTGAGAAGTGACTTATAAACCCTGATGCTGAACACTCTACCTAATGTCACCACCGTGGTGTGGGAGACATTTATTAGAGTGTCTGCCCAGTCACTTTTCTCTGCTGCAGAATAGGGTCCTGATCCATAGGTTAGGGCCATAGAAACCATATTGATATTATATCTCCTTATCACCATTTGGACGTGGCTGGTCA
Organism: Camelus dromedarius; assembly: GCF_036321535.1. Lineage (NCBI taxonomy): Eukaryota > Metazoa > Chordata > Mammalia > Artiodactyla > Camelidae > Camelus > Camelus dromedarius. The sequence goes on along the minus strand of NC_087449.1, from coordinate 30,812,291 downwards.
AAATGGGCCAAATTCTCTCCTTCGAGAAATTTTACCCAAAGCCTGGAGCCTAGAAAGTTGGAACCAATTCACATCCATCAACAAGCTTTCAGAGAAAGGTCTACAGCCTCTCACTGGTCCCTAGAGAAATCCTTGTTCTTACCCCAGTCTTCTCCTTTATTAATTTCTCTTGGATTCCATATGATCCCCCAGTATTCTTTTTTCAAAAAGCTGCCTTTAAACCTAGGCCAGTGCTATTTGATTTGCAACCAAAAGAACCTTAGCTAATACGTCAGGCACCTAAGACTACCTTGATACTACTTAAATGCACTGTTTAAATGTTGGCTAGGCCAAGGGCAGCCTCTGCCAGGGGCTGCTCCCACAGTGGCAGAGGGTGTGGAAGGAGCCCTGGGCTAAGGGAGTTGGCCACTCCTTTAAGTCTGGCCAGGAACAAAGCAGAGCCTGGAGTTTCCAAATTCCATCCCTGCATTCAAATCTCACATGACATATATATATATTTTTTCTTTCTCACTTCACTAAATGGGGCCCAGATTTCCAGAAGGCCTGGCGCATCCTCTCCCTAGATCTCCCTAGGGCAATGGGTGGGGCAGAACATGCATGGTTCAGAGTTCTCCTGTTGTGCGAATGGGTGGTCCCTGGCAGGGTTATTTTTGGCCAAGTGGGTGCTGGGTATTTTCAGTTACAGTTGCACATCATTGCCTTTAATTTTTTGGCAGTATTCCAACCAAATGCTTTAAACTCTAATTGCCTTTATTAAGAGAAAGAACAGACATGCACTAACACATGCGTTCTGTAAAGTTCGGGACTGCTAAGTAACGAGATATAATTTCATAAGAACAAGGCATGGAACTTCTTTTATTGGCATATTTACATTTTCTTTCCTTCTGGACATCTGAAAAAAAATGTCCATGCAGCTACCAAATTTTCTCAAGAATACCTGCCAGATCTCTGGACAAAAACCTTTACAGTTTTAGCAGTTGATAGAAGAATTCTAGGATGTATTTATCCTTCCCACACAGCTCTAGTCAAAGTGTCCTGGTCACTTCTTTGCGTTTCATATCCATTTATCTAAATAGCTGCTAGGTATTTCCAATCTGGAGGTCAGTCCACCAGGTCTAAACTCAGTTGGGTGCAAACAAAGTTCACCATCTCTCTCCCCTCCCAAGGCCCATCTCTCTTCCTTCTTTGTAATCAAGTTGTGTTGTTACTACGTTAACCAGCCATACCAGCAGCCAATTAGCAGTCTATCATCCTTGACTCTACCCCTTCCATGACATTGTATATCCGATTAGTCACTATCTTCTATTTGACTTTCCAAATAGTTTTTGAGTCTGTTACCACACTGCCTTAAAAGAGATAAATTACGCTGAATCATTACAATGGCTCTTTAATAGGTTTCCTGATTAAATATGTGTTGTAATACCTCGTCTTCCGTCAGTTTTTCACGTTGCTACTACAGTGATCCTCCTGTAGGGCAAGTTGGTTGGTGCTACTCATGTAAATTTTTGAATTTAATCCTGTAGGTAATGTGGAAACGCCAAGCTCTTCAGAAGGGCAGTAAAGACTTCCAATTAAGAGACTTTAATGAGAAAAAATATGAAAATGAATTTATGTACATATATGCATGACTGGGACATTGTGCTGTACACCAGAAATTGACACATTGTAACTGACTATACTTTAATAAAATAAAAAAGAGCCTTACCTATTTTTCATATATTAATGTGTAAAAGGATATAAAAACTTTTGTTAATGTAGTTTAAAAAAGTCATTTTTGAGAATTATGCTCTTTTCACATCACACATTGCTTTTTTCTCATGTTCAAGTAAATAAAGTGAATGAAGAGAAAGTTATGTCCTTTCTTTGAATGTGAAGCTTTCCTGGCAGTCCTTATTCTCCACCCCAGGAGGAGCCACTTATTGGGATATTTGACCACTGTGAACTATTAAGTGTTCAGTTAGGGCTAGAAGATAGGTCAGATCACACTCTTTGGAGGTGGAAAGATGGGGAAAAAAGGTACAGGAGTGTTATTCCTAAAGGGAATAAGAAGTTCTTACTTCCAAATACCACTGTTTTCTGTGCTGTCTTAAGCCAGCCTGTGAGACATCTGAGATAAGGCAAGAAAAAGATATAAAATCATAAATGTTAGCAAAGGAAAAGAAAGTTGTCTATTTTCTGTTGATATGATTATTTACAGCTGAAATCGAATCCCATATTACCAGAAAGTTTTGTGCTTGGGAGGCATGTGATACTGTGCTTCAGACTCGGTTATTGACTATTACGTGTGTGGACTGTGCTAGGACTTTACTAGGAAATGCCAGAGGGCGGAGGAGCGAGAGCTGAGACCTAGATGCTCAGACTCCATTCTAAAACCTTAAAAATCCAGTAATTTCTCAGTTCCCTATAATTTTCAAAGCACATTAATATTTATTATTTCACATGAACGTTATAATCCTCTGAAATCGGCAGACTAGATAGCATTATTCCCACCTTATAGGTAAGGCAACTGAGATCCAACAAAGTGAAATGATTTACGTATTTTGATGCAGCTAGTAAGTTGGCAGGAGTAATTACTTTAGAGTGGAAGAAGGTCATGAGCCAGTGACGAATGGGAGATCAGAGACAGACTTTCTGATCTATATTCTGACACTCTTTCCAAACCACATTGCCCAGTAGGTACTTACGATTTGGCCATAGCTCTCATTCTTTTATTTTTTATCTTTGGGATTATTGTCCAAGTTGGGGGATCTAAAGTGGGAAACCGAATCTAGACTAATGTTCTTGGACTTGCAAGGCAAGCTCCCAACTTGAAATAACTAAGTCAAAACCCAGACCTGGCAAACAAAGCAGCTCTTCCCACCCCCCTTCTCCCCCTCTCTCCCCTCACCATATGAGGACACAGGAAGAAGGCAGCTGACTATAGGCCAGGAATCTGGTTTTCACCAGGAACCAAATCTGCTAGCACCTTGCTCTTAGACTTTTCAGCCTCCAGAATAGTGAGAAAGAAATGTCTGTTGTTTAAGCCATGATTTTATGGCATTTGTTATAGCGGCCTGAGCAGACTAAGATGGTGGCTATTATAAACCAGATGAGAAAACTGACAGGGAGAGATCACCCAGCAAGTAAAAGTCAGAGCTAAGGCTAGAACTTGGGCTGCTTGACCTCCAAACCTCAGGTGCAACACGCTGGGCTCCATCACCTTTGGCCCAGTAGTGTAATCTGAAAGGCAATTCTGCTCTGTCACTGGATTGTCTGGGAAAAGCCGAACCATCTCTATGTATAGTCATTTTCTCCTTACACAATGTGGAAAATTTAAACCCTTTCAGCAGACAGCCTGCCTGCACACTCTCAGGAGACATAAAGATCCTGGCAAGCTATGTGCTCCAAAATCACCCTTCTCCAATTACACTCCCCCAGGTTCCTCAGTTAGCAGGCCCCGGCATCTCCTCTCCACTGAGCCAGTTCTGGGGTTGAGGCCTAATGCATCACAGGTGGGTCCTGGATCCAAACTCATTCCAGATGGCCTCACAGTCTAAGCTTCCCAGCAACCCATTATATTTTGGCTATCCTGGGATCATTAATGATGCTGAAGGACCATGAGTCCTGAGGACGGCAGAGACTGCTCTGAAATCAGGACCCTTGAGAGACCTTGTCTAGTGGAGTCCCCACCATAACATAACACTTTCACAGGGAGCAAGCATGTGCTGACCTTGGTACTCAAAGGTCACTGTGAGGGGCCAATGAATTTGACATTGTGAATGGTCTGTCTGCTTGGGTCACAGAACAAGCATAAAGGAATCATCTGTGTTCTACAGAAAATAGCTCCACTGCCTCTGGGCTCTAGAGAGAGAAAGGATATATCCTTGAACCCTGGTAATTGCTGTACCAGTTATTCCTGGGGTGGGGAGGGGGCAATGGGGGAAGAGGACACGCTGGGGCAATTGTTTAGGGGCACAGGGTGAACCTCATAGTTTTTAACTCTTTCATGGCCAGATCTCTTTAAGAAGAGTGTAACATTCTGCTAATTGCATCTTTATATTACTAAATAGCCTTATTCTACAAAAGAATTTCAATTCCCTTTCTAGCTGGAAACTTTCCAAAGCAGATACTGGAAGTTGAGCAAATTGCATGCTATTCAAGGGGCACGTATTTATGTATTTATTTACTTACTTACTTACTTAATTTTTATTTTTAAAATATTTTATTAAAGTATAGTTGATTTACATGTACAACAGAGTGATTCAGGTATACATATGCATACATATATATTTTTTTTTCTTTTCAGTTTCTTTTCTATTATATGTTATTTCAAGAAATTAAACATAGTTCCCTGTACTATGCAGTAGGTCCTTGTTCATCTATTTTATATATAGTAATATGTGTCTGTTAATCCCCAACCCCTGATTTATCCCTCCCTGCCCTTTCCCCTGGTAACATAGTTTGTTTCTATGTCTGTAAGTTTGTTTTTGGTTTGTAGATAGAATTTGTATCATTTTTTTTAGAGTCCACATATAAGTGACATCATATGATATTTGTCTTTCTTCATTGTCTTTCTTCTGACTTAACTTCATTCAGACGATAACCTCTAGGTCTATCCATGTTGCTGCAAGTGGCATTATTTCATTCTTTTTTATGGCTAAGTAATATTCCTGTGTGTGTGTGTGTGTGTGTGTGTGTGTGTGTGTGTGTGTGTGTGTGTGTGTGTATTTACATTGCTTCTATGTCTTGGCTATTGTAAATAGTGCTTCTATGAACATTGTGGTGCATGTACCTCCTTGAATTATAGTTTTCTTCAGATACATGCCCAAGAGTGGGATTGCTAGATCATATGGTAAGTCCATTTTTAGTTTTTCAATTTATATGTTTTTGCAAAATGAAAGGCATATTTGGAATTATCCACATTTTGGGGTCTTAAGAGCTCAGCCAAAAAATCTTGAGAGTCAAGAGCATGGTATTCAAAGCCAGTCATTCTTGGACTTAAATCTCAACCTCATCACTTACTAGCTGGTTGATTTTGTTGGATAAATCTTTCACTTTTCTGACAGCTATTATCTATGAAATTGGGATAATCCCAACATAAAAGGGTGGTTGTTGGTTTTGTTTACTTCCTTGCTCATGTGTTTTTTTCACCCTCATTCATGCATTCATTTATTCTGAGTGCCTGCACTGTGCCAGGCACCGTGCTAAATGATCCAAGAAACCTAGTTTAGAAAGTGATGTTTAACTCAACAAATACTTGTTGAACACTCATGAAGTGCCATTTGCTGTGCTAGGCAATGGGTGGAGTGTGCTGTACGCACAATGTCCTCATGGGGGTTAGGGCTTGGCATGTATTAAACCAAGTACACTGCAGCATGACTTTGCTGCAACTGTGTTCCTGTGTGCAAGGATTTGATTGGACACAGCCCATATTGCTTGACTGGCTCACAAAGACCCTCTAAGGAGAGGACAGTCAACCTGGGTTCTGAGGAGGTGTTGGAAGGAAAGAGCTAGGCTGGTGGAAGTTTATGCAGTGGTCATTCTAGGAAAAGAAATCTGAAGCATCTAGGAATGCATGAGTCCATTCCAAAAACAACTTCCTAAAGTTCTCAAAAACATATCTATATTATTATTTTTACTTTGATACCATTCACATGCTCATTACCAGGAATAGCAATTTTTAATACTCGTTTTATTTCTGAAAAATTATAACAACAAAATAATAAGCATTGTTAGTGAAGTTGAAGTTGCTTGTAACCCCTGTGGTAGTTGCTTATCTCAGCCCATTTTCCCTTCTGCCTTAGGAGCAAAACACTGACTTCGTTCTAGCGAAAAGACCACATTTGTTGGCCTCCCTTTGGCTGAGGGAGAAGGTTGGCAATGAAATAGTTATTTTGTTTTTAGGTTGAAAGTTTGACATGGGTTAAGAAACAGGTTTTGGGGGGATTTGTGCGGCAGGGAAGTTAAAAGGTTATAACTATATACTATTGGACATAGACCTAAATAAATATAACGTGATTCTATCATGAGCCTGGGGCTGCAGGCAGAGTGTATGAGTGTATCAACTCTTTACATGTATTAAATTTTCACCTCCAAGCAAGCTGCTTTCTGTTTCCACCACTCACTCCCCAGGGCCGCACAGTTCATTAGTTACAGGACTAAGATTCAAACTTCAGTTCATTGCAAATTGGAACTTTCAAGAGTAGGAATGGGAGGACTTGAGACAATATATTGAAAGCACCCAACATTAGTCAGAGACTAGAGTTGGTGTTGAACTGATTACAAGTTTCCTTTCTTCCCCTCTCCCCTCGTTACGTCTAGTATACTGGACTCCAGCAAGATCAAAACGCACTTGTTGACAATCAGTTCGGGTTGTTTTTAGAACGTGTGTGTGGTGTGGACTCACGCGTGCCTGGGTGAGGGGAGGTGGTGGTTTAGAGGACACTGTGCAGGCATCTGAAAGATGCAGTGCGGCCCCTTGTGTTTATTTGGACTGCAACAGAGCACGTGTCAGCATCTCATCACCTGGCCTGGAGACTGGACCCCTTGACTGGGACCTGGTTTCAATACCTATCAAGAAATTCAGTTTGGCTCGTGAGCCAAGCATATCTTTTTTTTTTTTTTTTCCAACTCGTCTTTGCAGTTTCTATAGCATACCTCCCGGATGTCTGGGCTGCTGTACTATGTAAAAATCATGATCAAACAGAGGCTGAGGGTCAGCTACTTAGGCAAGACTCAAATAAGCCACATATGTGTATGGTTCCCCTACGTGCATGCACATGCACTATATAAAATTGTTCCCAATGGCAGCTAAAGGAAAAGTAACTAGTAGCCAAAGAAACTGATGGTCAGGGTTGTGAGAATGAGTCATTTGGCAGCTGCTGGTTCAGACCCGGCCTGACCACACTTCTGTGTGTCCACATCTCTACATCCTGCCACCGCCTGCTCTCTAGTCTCATGCAAGCACTCCGAGCTGTGTTTTTCACCTTCCTGCTTTTACTCCTGCTGTCCCCTCCTCTAGGGATGCCATCTGCTTAAATTCTATGCCTTTCAAGACTTGGTTGAGGCTAGAAGATCTGTCATAAAGATCTCCTACTTTTGCTAAATCACGGACTCCTGGGTAGAAGACATGCGTTTTAGTAATTGTAATCCCCACCCCCAAATGTATATTTAAGGATTTTATTTTAATGTAATGAAATTCTGGTGTTAGCAGGATTTTGGAAGAATGTTCATGATAAAATATTTTAAAACAAATGAAACTGAATATTTAATAGCTATCAAATATATTTAGAAGTATAGTAAAAAAAATCAAGTTAAATTATAAAAATATGAATGTTAAACATACACCATTTCAATAAATTGGATAAGAACAACGAATACTACACATAAGAAAATGTATTCATAAAAATTGAAAATGAGATCAGAATTATAAAAAGTACAGTCTTAAAAACAGCATCAAGTTTATATTAGTTGGAAAGGCAGTGCTTATGGAGGAGCTGGTTGCCCTTAGTTTTGACTCCTCTTGTAGATTCTGCTGCAGAGAAAACTATACCAAAGCCAAGGGATGGAGGGTTTGAAGATGAAGGACTAAGCTTATAACTATGAAGAACCAAAAATGCTTCCTTTGAAAAATAAGTCGCAATACTCAAAAAAAAAATTGTTCAGCTAAGTTCTCAGTTTTTCAGTGTCACCGCTGTTATTTTTGTATTCCACGTGTTTGGAAATCTTTCACCTAGAGTAAGAATCACAGCTGCGCTAGAAGCATGTCCTTACTAATTGTCATTTTCTTCTTCGTCACAATCACTTGCAGATTAAGGAGCCAGAGTTCATGCTCTAAATGGGCATACTTTTGTTTGATTTGAAATTTAAATGTCGTATGTAACCATCAGGGTATATCCAAGATAGAAATGATTGGGATTTCAGAGTTTGTAAAACTCTGCAATAATGTTATCACACATGTACAAATCAATGTTTATTTATATAAAAACAGCTTGGTGTTACAGATTTCCAAAAACCAGTGTTACAAGCTCTAGTATCTTAGGAATCTCTGCATAGGACTTGGTGGATTTACTTCTTTGAATATTTGCTGCACATCTCTCAGGGCTCAGGTCTGGGCCCCATCTGGACGTTCAGTGGAACCAGAGCCCACCCCTTCCCTCATGCCCCTGCTAGTTTGGTGGGGGAGCAGGCACCGACTCAACACAAATGTGCATCACTAACTGTGACAACAGCCTGAAGGAGAGGAGCAGGGCCACAAAAGGGTGTGGCAGGAAACCTAATGTCAGTCACGGAATTGGTGGCAGCCATATAGACAGAAAGCTGAAAGAGGAGTGGGAATTAGCAGATGGAAATTTGGGAGGTGAGGAGGGAATAAAAATGTTCTGTGCAGAAGAAATACCATGCACTGAGGTCTTGAGGCAGAAAGAACGGAAGATTACTTAGCTCATTTGGGGAAATGAAATAAGGTATGCATTTTTTTTCCCCTATGCAAAGATGTGCTAGGAGAGTAGTGTGAAAGGAGGACAGGAGGTGGGGGTAGACTTGAGGGGCAGTGCCCTCCTAGTAGGGCTGCAGCTAGTCTGTGTAGCCTCTGTGCAAGTTAGAAAAGGCTCTCCTCTCTGGGCGGCTGCAAGCCTGCCCCACAGCGCTTGGTAGACAGAGCACAGGATGGCGTTTCACCCCAGCACCCCACTGGCCTTTGTGCAGTGTACAATGATAGGTAATGGAATGAAGTGATATGACTCAATTTGTTCCAAAAACTGAAACTTAACTAGTTTCCTATTTCTGCATAACAAATTACCCCAACACTTAGTGGTATAAAACAAGAGTAACTACCATCTCACAACTTTTGAGAGTCAGGAATTTCAAAGTGGCTCGGCTAGGCAGTTTGGGCTCAGAGTTTCTCAGGAAGTTTAGCTGGATGTCAGCAGAGGCTGCCGGATCCACTTCCACCTGGTGACTCACTCGGAGAGTGGGCAGCCATTCTTTGCATGAGACAGAGGGTTAATAAGGATGTTGAACTTCTTGTGCTAAATCCAGAAGAGTATCAGGCAACTGGGATGACTGGTCACCCTACTCTCTCGACTCATGGTTGGCAAATTGGTGCTAGCTGTCAGAAGGAGACCTTGGTTCCTTTACATGTGAGTGTCCATCATTCTGCTTGAGTAAACTTACAGCATGGCAAGTGCTTTGTGCCAGAGTGTAAGTGATTAAAGAGACCAAGGTAGATGCTGCAATGCCCTTATCACCTAGTATGGAAGTCAAACATTGTCCCTTCCATCATAGGATATTGGTGACACAAAGCAGCCCTGATTTAATGTGGATGGAAACTATACAGGAGCATCAATATCAGGACACAAGGATCATTGGGGCCATTTTGGAGAATGCTTGCCATAACTTGTTTGGAAGAGGATAAGACTGGAGTAAGACTACTTGAGAAACATTAGTGGTTTGAACTACAGTGCTGTCAGAAGTGATGAAGAAAAGTAAACATGTGGTATAATAGCTGGACATGTAATCAGTGCCTAATGATACATATTCATCCTTTTATATTCTTAGGTTCAAGTGTGGAATAAGCTACCCAATTCAGTTCACTTGTAGACACATATTAGGGACTGGGAGCTTTAATGCATTAGCTCTCATCGAGCTTCCCATTTTGCAGATTGTTTAGCAGTTATGTAATTTGCCAAAATCAACAGCTAAGGAGGGTTGAAACTCGAGCTAACTCTGGAATTTAGGACAGACAAGTTCATGCCTATGTATTTTCCTAAACAGGTAAATATCCCATGCATTTTTTGAAGATATAAGCTTTTATTATTTACCTAACAAGCAAAAAATGAGGCTATTTTTATTTCTAAAGTGGTATAATTTTCAGATGTTAAGAGCATTTTAGCTAAACCTGTTCAATAATTTAGTACCACAAACTTACGTAATACCCATACACTTACCATATAAGGTATATGGTTTAGTACATCAAACTTATACCTATTTTACAGGTGAGGAAGCTGAGAATCCAAGAGGCTATATGATATGCCTATGATCTGGAGAGATATTTGTAGTTATTGACAAAGTCTCAGGGCAGTGCTCTTTCCATTGTGCTGTAAAAGCCTTCCTCAGAATAATGATGCTTCCTAGGTCAGAGGGACAAAGGGCAGGAGTGAACAGGGGACCACTCATCCTCTCTCATATGTAAGATAAGTTAAAACCATACTCTTTAGAACCAGGTCGACCTCAATTCAAACTCCTGTTCTGCCAGTTACAAGCCCTGTGTCCTTGGAAAAACTATTTCAGCTCTTGGAGCCTTAGTTTCTTCTTTAGTAAAATAGGGATCATTACAATTACCTCCAAGTTGTGCAAGGTTTAGATGAGTTAAGATATGTTTAGAAAAACAAACACAGATGCAGTGTCCACACTGGGTTCCCTTTGGGGCAGATTTGCCTAATTTCAGTGTTTCAGTCACTCACAGGAGACCAGAGAAAAACAACTTTTCTCTTGGTCTCTAAACCAAAGCTCTGATTAAAATACCTCAGAGGTTTTGGAAATATACACGTTTTCTCTAGATTACACCAACAGGACATATTAGGGAAGAGCTCTCAGGCTTGAAGATACCCACACATGGCCCTTGGTCTGGAGCCTGGCAGTATCATAGGGGTCTTCACATGTTTTTGGACAACATTTTCCTAGTATATTTCTTTCAAATTTTGAATGTTATGATGTTTTCTTCCGTGTAGGTTTTTAAAACAAAGAAACTTAGAATGGATAACTTTATACATTATAAAACTATGAAATCTAATATATGCTATTAGTATAAAAGTTACTTTTATAGCATTTTCCAATTTACAAGGCCATTTCACATGTGTTCTCCTGTTTCATCTTGAAATACCATGGGAAATAGGAAGACCATGAGTTGGCTCCATCTAACAGATTGATGGACCTGGGCCTGGAGGGAAATAAATAGGTCTGGAAGGTGGTTCAGAGGTAGGTGAGAAGGCAGGGGTGAGGCCTGGGGGACAACAGAGGACAGATGTCACAGGCAGGCTTTTAGAAGATGATTTTGGAAAAGTTGGAGATAATGAAGGAAGATTGAGGCATAGCTGCTGGTTGTGTGTGTGTGTGTATGTGTGTGTGTGTGTGTGTGTGTGTATGTTGGGTTGTAAAAAAGTATGTAGATGAGTCAACTGGAGAACATTTTATTTATGATGATTTTTTGTGTGCTGTCAATGGGATCCTTATTTGGCATTGTTCAGGAGCCTGTAGTGAAGATTTAAATCACCTTTTAAATTATTTTTGGATGTTACTGGTCGGGACCACAGATTGTCTCAACTTTGTACAAGCTATATAAATATAAAACCCTTGGCTTCTCAGGGAGAATCTGGGAGTGGGGTGTTCCCTCCTGACTGTATTGCACTGCGCCAGGGGTTTATGGTGAGCGTGTATGTTAGCCTTTCCTGTCTGTTTCAGTGAGGGTGTTTTCTTACTTGCCTGATGCGTACGAATCACTCAGCTAGATTTTGGATTTCTCTGAGGGAGGTGCTCCATATGTAGTAGTTAATTTGGTACATCTATGGGAGGAAGGAAGTTCAGAAGCCCCGTATGTCACCATCTTGATCCCTCCCCTTCAAATGCCCAATTTTCAACAACAACAAAAAAAATCACAAAGCATACAATGAAATAAGAAACATGGACAATTCAAATGAACATAGTAAGTCTCCGGAAAGTGACCATAAAGAAATAGAGGCTTCAGAATATCTTGACAAAGACTGTAAAATAACTGTCTTGAACGTGCTCAGAGAGCTAAAGCAACACATGGACAGACAACTAAAAGAAATAAGGAAAACAATATATGAACAAAACAAGAATATCTGCAGAGAGGTGGAGATTAAAACAATAAATTCTGGAGCTGAAAAACATAGTAACTGAATTAAAAAATTCACTAGAGGTATTTGATGGCAGAATCAAAACAGCGAAGAGAATCAGCAAACTTGAAGACTGGTCTCTTGAAATTATCAAGTCTCCTGAGCAAACAGAATAGTAAGTTGAAAAAAGTGAACAGAGCCTATGGGACTTATGGGAAACCATCAAACAGGCCAAAATAAATAGCATTATGGGAGTCCCAGAAGACGAAGGAAAGAGAGAAAGGGGCAGAGAATGTATTTGAAGAAATAATGGGCAAAACTTCCCAAATTTGAGGGATGACATGGATATATAAATATAAGAAGCTTAACCAGTAGAAAGTTAGATAAATCCGGAGACCCACACCCACGTGGTACATTATAATCCAGCTGTAGAAAGATAAAGATTGATTCACAAAAGCAGCAAAAGAAGTGATTTGTCACATAGAAATTATCTTCAATAAGATTATCGGATAATATTTCCGCAGAAACTCTGTAAGCTGAAGGAGGTGGGACGCTTTATATATAAAGTATTGGTAGAAAAAAAAACTTAACTGAGAAGTCTTTATCTGGCAGTACTGTCCTTCAAAAATGAGAGAGAAATCAAGTCATTTCTAGATTAAGAAGATGAAGGAGTTTGTTATCACTAGACTCATTCTAAAAGAACTGCTAGAAAAATCCTTCAAATTGAAATGAAAAGAGATTGGCAATATCTCAAATATGAAAATATAAATTTCTTCAATAAAGGCAAATTACATGAACAAATATAAAAATGTATCTTATTGCAATTTTGTCTTGTAATTCCATTTTTGATTCTCATAAAATTTAAAAGACAAAACTATAAAAATTATTATTAATCATATGTTAATAGGTACATAATATATAATGATGTATGTGTGACATCAATAATGGAGGGGTGGGTGGAACTGTAAAAGGGTAGAGTTTTTCTAAGTGATTAAAGTTGATTTCAGTTTAAAACATTTCTGTAACTTTAGGAAATCACATGTAATCCCATGGTAACCATAATGAAAATATCTATAGAATATACAGAAAAGGAAATGAGAAGAGAATCAAAACACCTCACTACAGAAAATCAACTGAACACAACAAAGGAAGGCATTGAGGGAAGGAATGAAGAACAAGAAAGCTGTAAAACGTACAGAAAACAGATATCAAAATGGCAACAGTAAGTCTTTCTCTATCAATAATTACTGAAAATGTAAATGCATTAAACTCTCCAAAAGACTTAGGTTGGCAGAATAGGTTAAAAATAAGATTTGAGCATATGCTGTCTATAAGAAACTCACTTTAGGACACATATAGCTTGAATGTGAAAAGATGGAAAAAGATATTTTATGCAAATAGTAAACAAAAGAGACTAAGTTTTGCTATACTTACATCAAACAAAGTAGACTGTAAGTCAAAAACTGTTAAAAAGAGACTAAAAAAGACATACATAATGATAAAAGGGTAAATTTACCAAGAAGATACAACAATTACTTACATATATACACAAGACATTATAGAGATAAACAAAATAGAGAATAGGAAAAACAGTAAATAAAAATCAATGAAACCAAAAGTTGGTTTGAAAAGATTAACAAAATTGACAAACTTTCAGCGAGACTAATGAAGAAAAAATGAAAGAAGACTCAAATAACTAAAATAAGATATTACAGAGGAGATACTAATACTGATTTTACAGAAATAAAAAGGATTATAAGAGTACTAAGAATCATTGTACAACAAATTGATAACCTAGACAAAATGGACAGTTTCCTTGAAACATACAACCAACCAAGATTAAATCATGAAGAAAAAGGAAGTCTGAACGGACCTGTAGGTAGTAAGAAGATTGAGTTAATAATCAAAACCTTCTCAAAGAAAAACCTAGAACCAGACGGCTCTACTGGTGAATTTTACCAAACATTTGAACAATTAAAGCCAATCCTCCTCAGATTCCAAGAAATTAAAGGGGAGAGATCATCTCCCAGCTCATTGTGAGGCCGGCATTAGCCTAACGCCAAAACCAGAGAAAGACAGTACAAGAAAACTACAGACCAGTATTCCCGATGAACACTGTGCAAAACTCCTCAGCAAAGACTAGCCAACAGAATTTAATAGCACATTAAAAGGATGACAAACCATGGCAAAGAGGGATTTATTCCTGGACTTCAAAGGTAGTTCAACACATGAAAATCAATAAAATACACACACCAACAGAAAGAAAAAATTCACACTGCATGATCATCTCAATTGGTACAGAAAAAGAACTTCATGGCATTCACACACTTTCATGATAAAAACAGTAAACAGACTAGGAGCGGAAGGCAACTACTTTAAGGTAATAAAGGCCAAATATGAAAACGCCACAGCTAATATCATAATGGTGAAGGACTAAAAGCTTTCCCTTTAAGAACAGAAATAAGACAAGGATGCCACTTGTGTGTAATGTAGTACTGGAAGCCCTAGCCAGAGAAATTAGTCAAGGAAAAGAAAAGACGTCCAGATTGGAAACAGAGAAGTAAAATTATATTGATTCTCAGGTGACATGATCTTATCTACAGAAAACTAAATATTCCATGAAAAACTGAGTGCTAATGAGTGCACTCAGCGAAGTTGCAGAATACAAAAATCAATACATAAAAATCAGTTTTATTTCTGTACACTAACAATGAACACTCAAATAAGGAAGTTCGGAAAACAATGCCATTTACAAAAGCACCAAAAGAATAAAATATTTAGGAATGAACTTAACCAAGGAGGTGAAAGACTTGCAAACCAAAAACTACAGAACATTGTTGACAAGTAACTGACAATGTCTACTTTGTAGATTATGGTGAAGCTTTTATAATACGTGCAAAAGAACATAGCAGATGGCCGAGTACAGGCAGGTATGGAGTAGAAGCTAGCTAATGGTGGAAAGAAGGATGAAGGAAATTATCTAAGGCATAGTCACCCTCAAGAATCAGAGGAATTATTTCACTTCCTCCCGAAGACTTTCCCAGAATCTCTCCCTGACTTCGATGCAAGAGAAATAAAATCAAAGCTAGCTCTGTAGTTGTTTGGACATAGTCTTATCAAATGCTGCTCTTACTAACACAGTACTGATTTTATTCTTTCGTGAATAGTGTGTCTCAGTTTCTGCAAATATTTCCATGCCCCAGATCTCATTTGAACTTGTTATCTGCCCTCTCTGCTCGATCCCAATAGCTACTGTACTAATGCAGGGCCTCCTCTCCCTCAGTTTGACTGTGGTAGTGGCTTCCTTGCCTGTCTCCATGCCTCTGGTACAGCTCAGCTGGTTTCACAACTCCTCCACAGCCTCCAGGAAGAATTGTGACCTCCTGGTATGGGAATCCAAAGTCTGCTACAAAAATCCACATCTGCTGAAACCCAGTATCCATTATCACTGCTGAAGAATGTGACTTTTGCCTCCTTTCTGCCTTCCGGAGCTCCCGTGAATGCATCTTATTGATGCACAACTCTGGAGGTAAGTGAGTTTGGGAGATGTGGTTCCCAGGCTTCCAGCCCCGGCGATGAAGGAGAAGGCAAAGCAGCAGGTAGAAGAGAAAGCTGAACCACAAACCACAGCCCCACATCATCCAGAATATCCCTTACTGATGTTTGGACCCCAGCATCCTCTTCAGCCTCGCCTACCTGACCTGTGTCCCAGTCTCACTGAATATCTGGCTCTTTCCTGAGATGCAGCCCAGCTCATGCTCTTCTCTCTCCTGAGAAGACCCTTTCCCCCCAGCTCGTGTTCACTGCTCCTTTGGGCCATAGTCAGCACCTTCTTGTGAAGCCACCCTGCCCGCCCTGTCGGGCTGGTGCACTGCACCATGCTTTCCCATCATCATACACTCATGTCACGTTTTATACCCGTCCGTTGACTTGTTTATCCTCCCCCAGAGGCTAGAGTTTCTAGAAGTTAAGGATTATATTTCAGTGTGTGTCTGTAGCTGAGCGCCTTTTCTGTCATGTTCACTTACCCCCAGGAAAGATGACAGACATTCAGCATGTATTTCCTGGGCACTTACCATGAGGGTGGCACCGTGATGGTCTTCCTCAAAGAGCAAGTGAACAAGATAAAAGCCACTGTACTGTTAGGTTCTCATCTATTAAAAAACATGGTCGTGATCATTTCTGCCTTGTATTCTCAACCCTTTCCCAATTAAGGAGTAGAAGATCTGTCTCCAGAGCCAGGTTTCTATCCTACCTGCTGCAGCATAATCTTTCCCACCCTCCTTATGCCACCAAGAATGGGTTGGTTATCAGAGACCTCAAACTTCCATCTGCTTAAAATGCATCCATGCTCCCCAGCCCTGAGCAAGGCCGGTGAAGCACTGGACACAGCTCCCCTAGGGTTGGCCAAGCCTGCAGGCCATTATGCCTCCCTGAGCCTCAGGGCCTCGGGGTTTCTGGACTGTTAAGGGTTATCAGGGACGCAGGACAAATGAAGTCTGCAGTCCATCAAACCTGCAGACAGATGTGGTTGGCAGCGAGTAGGGCCAGGGCTTAGAAACTACTGGAATCTCATTATGGAGACACATGATCCTTGCTCGCTTTGCTTAGGAGAAGGCCAGACCTTTTTTTTTTCTCTTCTCTTCTATTCTTCAAACCAGTCTGCAGCCCTGGGATTGCTCATTAGGAGAGAAATGTGAAAGTAAATAAAATCTAATCTTTTTAGATACAGAATTGTGTGTTTACACTTGATGTTTAAAACCGTAAGGTTTTGGTCTCAGCGCCCTTGGCTGGGAGCAGGAGACATCTATTCAGGTCCTCTCTGCAGAGCCTGTTCCAGCTCATTTCCCTGCTCTCTGTAAAAACACAGATTCTTTCCTCTTTTCTCTTGTCACAGATCCCTTTGGAAATCTGACAAAATCTATTCCTCAGAAAGTGAATGCAGTCATGCCTTAGCCCCACTGTACTTTCTTTTAGTTTTTGTCTCTCATCATTAGTCCTTTACGATGAAATCAGTGGCATTTTCTCCTTTTCTCTAGATGCAAACTCCAATAGCTCCATGGCTTTTCTGTTCAGTCTTAATATTCTTCCTATTGTCAGTTTAGGGCAAAATACAGGCATTTTCTCCTTTTCTCTAGATGCAAACTCCAATAGCTCCATGGCTTTTCTGTTCAGTCTTAATATTCTTCCTATTGTCAGTTTAGGGCAAAATACAGGTTTAATTCAGCAGGCAGAATATCCAAAACAAAAGATTAACCCAAACTCCCAACTAGAGAGTGAATGTTTCCCCTTCTTGAGTTCTGGGCCAGCTCGGGTGGTAGCTCCCGATCTGAGGGTGCTTAGGGAGAAGATGAGCCATCCTTAGAGAGGATGGCGAAATTCTTGCTGGAAGCGGCCCCACCCTCCAGTTGTGGTAGATGTTTCGAGTGAACTCCTTTTCTCCTAGGCTCGCCTGTGGGGCTTTGTGGCTGCCTGCTGGGTACCACCTGAGACTGCAATTCCTGTGATGGGGTCAGGCACGTTTTCTTCAGCTGGCTGCCGCTGAGCCTCTCCCTCAGCTCTGTATTTCACATTCTTGCTCTTGAGTTCTCTAGACCTCTAGCTGCAGCGTTCTGGGGCAGGTTTCACAACACCTCCAGGCAGCTGCTTCTCTCCCACTCCTGGCCCCGGAAACTGTCCTGTACATCTAGTCCCAGCGAAGTCTGAGGTGCAGGCTGATCTTGGTGCCCCTCTCTCCTGTTGCCACGGGCAGTTTTAACTTTCTCAGGTGTGAGTCCTGCGTCATTCTTGTGTCTCCCAAACTCAGGGAAGGCTTATAAACTCTTCCAAGGGTTCCATAGAAGCCTCCTTGATTTTAGGCTGGAAGTAAACAAACGAGCATCCTTATCACCACTGCTCTCTTATTGGATGGAGGTACATTCTCCCAGACAGTAATAGCTCTCTTCACAAGCCTTTCATTTTCCTTGCATCCTTAGTCCTTCTTATGTCCCTGATCTACCCGAGGATCTTAGAATCTTGGAACAAGTTCTCAGAATTTCTTTTGTTATCTGTTATTTGAGAATATGGAATTACAGAGGGCTTGAGAGAGACTGTTGTATTGATAATGCAATGAAAATGGGAGCAGGAGAATCCCAGCATCGTAAACATTATCTACAAACCTTTTTATAGATTTCAAGGATTCAAGCCAATAAATGGAAGCTAAGGCAAGACTGCTTGGGTTAGATTTATTGATCCAGTTTTTATTAAGTTTCAGTTACAGCTTGGACATCAACTAAAGTAAAATGGATGCAGGGATAAATATGCATTGCTCCCTACCTTTTAAAATATGTAAACCAGTTCTTAGAGTGCTCTGTGATAAATGCTGTAATGGAGCGGAAGGGTGTCCGGGGAAGGTTTCTAGTTCTATTAAAGGGACACAGGAAATGTCTCAAAAGAAATAACACTTAAAAGGAGACCCAAGTGAGAGTAGGACCCAAGTAGGTAAAAGGACAAAGTTGGGGTAGAGGTAGCTGAGGGCATCCTAGGAAGAAGGAGCAGATGCAAAGGAACAGTACAACGTCAGTACACAGTACAGAAAGCAGGGCTCATGGAGCCAATTAATGGAAGAGGAGGAGGAAAGTTAGGGGCTTTGACTGCCTTGCTCCGGAGAGTCTTCAGCATTCTTCCAATTCTCCGTTTTGCTTATGTGGGGAAACCCCAGAGCAGTGACATAGACAGGAAATTGTTTTGGAGCATCTTGAGTAGTTTAGGCATGAGATTATGAGGGCCTGGATGGAAATACTGACGGGGCTAAGAGGTAGGTAGAACTGGTAAAACTTGAACGTAGCTGGGAATAAGGGAGATGGAAAATCCAACGTGACTGTAAGGTCTTGGGCTTAGGAAATACACTAGTGATTTTCAGAGAACGCACACAGGAAAAAGGAGCCAATTAAGGGAGGGATGGTAAACACTAGGGATAAAGGCTCACCCATCTTGGAGCATGATGAATTTGAGGTGGAGATGTCAAGAGGGCTGGCATGTGTGGCTGAGGAAGAACATCCATGGATTGGCAGGGCTCTAGCCTTTACTTTCAGCTAATTTCCCCACCAGCCTGGCTCAGTATCACAGAGGGAAGTGGAATTGAAATGTATTTTAAGGCCAGAGTGAGACATTTGTGAATCCGGGGTAAGACAGGCCTTTATTCCTCCATTTTGCCTTCATTGCCAGAAGACAAGGGGCTAAAATTTACAACCAACTCAAAGAATAATTCAAAGGCCAATTCTTCCTGATGGTAGGTCAAAGCCATTGCTTAATTAATGACAGTCAAAAGTCCTGGGTTCAATCCCAGATTGGATCAGGCCACTCCACTTACTGGTCAGTAGCGCACAGGGCTGGAAGACCAGACCTGGGTCTGAGTCACAGGGTGTGGTGACCACAGCCGACAGGCCACTTACAGGGAACACTAGGACCTCTAGTGTCCCAGGCAATGACTCATGCCCATGTGCCAAGCACTTAATTGCAGACGTTCACGTCGTGTAGATGGGAAGCTAGGAGCATTGGCTAGGGGAACCCCATCAAGCTTAAAGCCATGAAAGACAAAAACAGGAATTGAATCAAGAGGTTAGGAGCAGGGAATGGCTTTCTTGATCATCCACCCAGGCAGGTCTCATTATCCACCCCACCAATTTTGTCCCAGTTCCTTGTTTGTTTCCCTCGTGGCACTTATCATAAAGGTGGTTGTTTCCACATCCGCTTACTTGTGACTTCTCCAGTAAACTTGAGGGCAGCAACTCTCTGTCTTTTCTACTGCTAGACCTCCAATGCCTAGATCAGCGACCAGCACATAGTAGACACTCATGTGTTGAGCCAGTTGAGTGGAGTACAGGGCGGGCTGAAGCAGACAGGTCTGGAGTGAGACCATAAACAGAGGGAAGGAGACCACCACCTCTTCTTACCGGGGGCTCACCATGTGCGAGGTGGGCCGGCATGTCAGCGTGAGGACTAGGGCAGACCAGTTTCACTCTATGGTTGCTCTGCCAGTCAAGACCCTTCTAATAATGGTCTTTATGTATTAGAACCAGAGACTTTCATTTGGTTTCTGTCTGCCGTCTCTACTTCTGCCCAAATACAGTGCTTGCATCATCTCTAAAATACTGTTGCCTCAGTTGTCTATCTTGTTTGCACAACTACTTCCAAGGGTAGGGCCCCCGCCCCAGGAGTGAGCCGCTTGCCCTACAGATAGCTCTGACTACCACGCTGTGTTGTACATGGGGGGAATCTCTGATGCTTGCATCTGTTTGCCCTTCGCAGCACAGTAATTTACTGAAGAAGCCCTGTCCATGCTTGTTTTTATGTACACAGAAACAAGGAAAAGACAAACATCTGTAGCTGAGTCTTTAAACAAAGTTTCAAGAGATATTCTTCAATTCCTCGTCGCTTCCTGGAGCGGTAGGAAATGATCAAATGCTTGGCTTTTTTCCCATCTTTGAAAGAGGCTGTGATGCAGTCACTCCATAATGAAAATCAAGTAGTTCACTAACTTCAAGGCATAGAGGATAAGCCAGGGATTGGGTCCAGGAATGAGATGAATGATCTTCATATATTATCTGGGAGCCGAAGGTAGTAACGAAGGAGTGAACCAAAGGCCAGTTGCCGAGGGTTGGTGGCTGCAGGTCACGACCTACTCAGGAGGCATTAGGTCATAGGTGAAGGATGGAATTCAAGGCACTTAGTGAGGCCTTGGTGGATAATTGCCACCTTGGCATTCAGTGACCTTAAGAGTTGTAACATAGACAGATGTCAACTTAGGAATATTAACTGTGGGACACTTCAGAATAGTGGTTAATGAAAGACTTGGGTGTCTGACAAACTACTCCCTCAGGCTCTAGGATCACACATTCAACCACTGACTATTTCCCCTTTGTTGTCTCCAGTACGACTTGGCCAAAGCCATGGTCACAGACACAGGCTGAGGGAAGGATGCTGGTGCATCAGTGGTAGGTCTGAGCTATGTGCTTATTACTTTGCTTGGCCTCCCCCTTCTGCCCGTTTGATTTTTAATGTACCAGTTCCGTCTTTTGTTGGAGTGTCGCTGGGCCCATTTGATCGTCTGACCCGGTGAGCCTGATAGGATTCAGCTCATGCAGGCAGCTGTGGGCACAAGGTCCCATGGCATTAGCATTCCATCTCTATCAGAGCCCAGTAGCACAGCAGGAATTGTTTTTAAAAATAACGCCGAAGAGGCCAAATTTCAGAATGAGTTTACTTTCTAGAAATTGCTAATTGAAAACAACTCTGATCAGCAGAAGATCAACAGTGACTATGATGCCATATTCACCTTTTTTGAAAGGGGATGTTGAAATACTTTAACTGATGATACAATAAAAAGAGCAAAAATAACCAACATTTATTCTTCTACTTTCTCAAAGAGAACAATTTTCAAAATATTTATGATGGCAGAAATAAGATTAGGTAAAAGGACAATAAAACTAGAAACTGTAAACTAAATTAATTTTTCCAGCCTCAGAAGAGCATATCTTAATGTAATTAAAAAATAAAACTTGTGGATTTGATGTGGAAATACTTTTAGTAATCATAGAGAAATAGAAAACAGGATGCACAAGTTGAAAATATATCTCAACTTACAAGAAAGGAGACAAATAATTTTAGAAACTATAGTCCAATGAACTTACTGTCAATCCTGAAGAAATTCTAGAAGGGATTACCAAACAGCCTATTGAGATATAAAGAAGAAAGCAGTAACTAGGAGGAACTATTATGTTTAAAACCTCACTTTATAAATTCATTTTAAAATAAAAATTCTGCGTTGGTAAAATAAATAAATAAAATATGTGTAATTAGCCATTGGAGGTGACATGGCCTTCCTTGCTGAAAAATCCTAGAGACCTGTATTGTGATTATGCCCTGGGATTGGCACAAACTCCACATGCATCTTTCTCCAGTTTTGACACTGCTGACATCTTAGGATCCACCAGATCATATGGCCCAAGTAGTACAGCTGCTTGTAATACACACAAATCAAGCCCTTTAAAAATACGCGGAGCTTCACTGGGGGAGCTTGTTTGGAATTGGGAAGGTTAGCAGAGGTGACTTGAATACATGTGGGAAACAAAGACGAGGAAGGAAATCCTGTTCTTGTCTGAGTTCTATAAAGAAAATCACCGGGCTAAGTGCTGACCCAGCTTTATCTCCCAGAAAATCCAAGCATAATGGGGTGTGGACTCATGAAGCCAGGTACCGTTTGTCGTGGGTTCTGTGGAGGCTTTCATAGGTTGCATGAAGCTGAGCCACATGAAATCACCAGCACCCTACTCTCCTTTGCTGACAATTTCCACTGCAATTCCACTTACTCTATTTCCTCTTTTTCAAAAATCTTTTTTGGGGGGAGGTAATTATGCTTACATATTATTATTTTTTTAATAGAGGTACTGGGGATTGAACCCAGGATCTCATGCATGCGAAGCATGTGCTCTACCACTGAGCTATACCCCCTCCCCCCTTATTCTGTTTCCTCTTATGCTACAGGTTAGCATCCACACAAGCAGAGTCAACACAGTGACAACTATGAGATGGCCAAGGGTGAAATGAAAGAGATTGTTGTTGGCTATTGTTTGTGCCCAGCAGATTTCCTGACATTTAAAAAATACTCAGTCTTTATTATGTACAGTCATCTCATTCAATCTCTAAGGTCTGTTAAGATCATTTTACCTAAAAAGTGACTCACAGGTTTAAGTGATTTGCTTAAAGAGCCTAAAAGAGGTTTGGGTAGAGTTTTGACAAAGCTCCTGCAGAAAAGGGGCCCCAGTTAAAGTTTCCGTGTTAACACTTTGCTGGTGAGTGAAATTCCAGGGAAGCAGGAGTGACGGACAAGGAGGAGGAGAATCAGTGTAGTTGTCGTTCTGAACTGCCACAGCTTGGCAACAAGTTGACTCCCTGTCTTCTGGGCATCTTCAGAGAGGCTGTATGAAGCTGCTGTGTCTCCAGACTGTGTTTGGAAAGGAGTATTTGGTGGCAGATGGGAGGTGGTGACAGTCAGGGATGACCCCATGGGGTGTTAACTCTGGCACTTTTAGGTTGTTCAACTGAAGATGTGAGGAAGTTGTTTGTGTGGTGGTTCAACTGTGACACAAAATCCCCAGGGCAGAAGGCAACAGGATAGTGGTCTGGGTGCAAGGCGGGCATGGGCAGGGCAAGCCCTCAAGGGAATGGAGGGACTGGGAGAAATTGCCTCTGCCCCTGATGGCCTTTGCAAGCCCCTCTCTTTGTAGCAACAGCAGAGGCTTTAGAGACCTGGGTCCAGGATCATGGGAACCAAGCAAGTGTTCTCCAGGTCTGTACTGTTCAGAAAGCAAGAAGAGGGGACAGATCGTGGCCAGGGCATAATCTGAGTCTCCCATGGTTAGGATACGTGGACCTGTTTTCCCTCTTTACCTTTGAGCTAGTCATAAAATGTTTCGAGCGGAAACAGCATTGAAAGGAAGGCTAAATTGTAACACTATAAACTTCTTTTAGGTTTTAAGTGGCACCTGACCTTCAGAACCTAATGTTTTCCTTTAGATGATTTCAAAACTATAAAAGCTCACTTTTAGTCTCATTGTAGAAACACTAGAGAAAGTTTGGAAACTGTCTAGAAATGTAAGGAAGAAATAAAAACATCACTCAGCAACAGTACCTAGAAGTGACCATTGGAAGTATATACCCAGTGCTCTGCTTATATGCAGAGTCTGGATCGCTCTACTAGGCAAACACTCAGTCTGCTCAAGTGCATGTGAGCTTGGGGGAAACCCAGAATAGGTAATGGAGGAAGGGGTGTTGAAGATTAGTTACAGCCTAGGGACTGTCTGTAATATTGGAGACTGGATCTTACTGCACAAACTTACCTGCACTAAGTCTATCAACAGATGACTGGATAAAGAAGATATGGTATGTATGTGTGTGTGTGTGTGTGTGTGTGTGTGTGTGTGTGTGTGTGTGTGTGTGTAAATAATGGAATATTACTCAGCCAGAAAAAAGAATTAAATAATGTCATTTGCAGCAACATAGACGGACCTAGAGATTATCATTCTAAGTGAAATAAGCCAGAAAGAAAAAGAAAAATATCATATAACATCACTCATATGTGGAATCTTAAAAAATGATATAAATCTTATTTACAAACCAAAATAGACTCACAGACATAGAAAACAAATTATGGTTACCAAAGGGGAAAGGATGGGGGAGAGATAAATTAGGAGTTTGCGACTAACAGTTACACATTTGTAAAATAATAAGCAACAAGGACCTACTGTATAGTACAGGGAACTATATTCAATGTCTTGTAATAACATAACGGAAAAGAATCTGAGAAAATACGTATGTATGTGAATGTGTAAATGAGTCATTTTGCTGTACACCTGAAAGTAACATTGTAAATTTCCTATACTTCAAAAACAAAATTTTTAAAAAATCTCAAAGAGACTGCAGTGGGCAAGGTCCATGGGAGGAGACTGCACTGAGCCACCTCAAGACAGAGCAGAAATTGTGATGGACCTGGCTGGTGTGAAGGATGGCTGGTTTCATACACCTCTTGTGTACTGCCTCTTGTCCTCCAGCCCTCCCTTCCCTTTACCCACTGCTGCAGCACCAGCTTTGTGTAGGTGTAAGTTTCCAGCACGTCCTGTTTCTTGCTTTCTGTCTTAGGTCTTCCCTGATACCTCAGAGGCAGAGGTCCCTGGGGACTCACTCAGTACTCTTGCTTGTGCTGCTCTGGACAGAGAGGGAGGCAACACCAGTGCGTCAGCCTTGACTGATGGAGTCAGACATAACCTCCCCTTCCCCATCCACTGAGTAAGTGATTCTGAGGCACATTCTCTCTAGCTCCTCTGAGGGTTCCCCCCTTGCTCAGAGGTGACAAGCTGGATAATGCATCCTTGCACTGGCTTTTCCACCATCCCCCTACTCTTCTTTCCTGAAATAACTTCCCCAAATAAATTACATGCTAGCAAGTCCTTATCTTAGGCTGGGCTTTCTAGGAGAACCCAGGCTAAGATTAGAAGTATGTATCCAACTCTATGTAACTATCATAAGCCTGTCTCCCTATCATTATAAGATATATAAACATTTTTAATGGTTGTAACATAAGACAGGCTCTGAAGCCACCCTGCCTGTCAAATAACTGCCTGCTCAGTAAACTTGGATAAGTTATTTAACTTTTTAGTGTCAGTTTTCTTATACATAAAACGGTGATAATGGTAATGATACCCGCATAGGGTTATTGAGAGAATTAATATGTTAATTCAGATTAAGTACTTTGAACTTTGCCTGGCACAGAATAGCTAACACATTGTGCTTTCTTGTTATTTTATATTATAACAGCAAATTGGCTAATTACAATGTTCCCACTGTTTCCACAATTTTCCCACTGTTAAATAACACACTGCGTGAACCCTATCGGCATGAACGGGGTCAGCCAACAGCGACGCTCACTGTGTGAGCCATGTCTGTGTAAGTCGTTTCTGCATCCCAGATTATTTCCTTAGGATAGATTTCTGGAAATAGTATTTCTGGATCCAAAGAGCCCATGCCTATTGCTACAGCAGCACTCAGCACACTGCTCTGGAAGAGCCCACCATTGCTGAGAGCCCCAAGATGCAGGTCCTAGGGTAGGAGGTAGGCTTTTCCATTCTCATTGTATTCCAGCCCTTGACAAAGCCCTCCTACAGGCCAGCCCCCCGGTTAAACACAAACTGTGGTGTTGATACCTATTTCTGAACAGGTGGCCCATGCTTAATACATTTTTAGTGAGGTTGTAGAGTATAAAGATCTAAAATGGACCAGAACATGCAGGGCATTTAGTTAGAAACTCCCACAAAACAGATGTATAATCAGAGTTTACAAGAACTGATGCTGAGATTATATTACTGTAATAGAAATGCACCCATCCACACCCATTAAAAAAAGGTAAACATGTTTCATATTCCAACTGTGTCAATAACCAAAGGGCAGAAATGGATCCCATAAGAAAACAAACATTCAGCCTTCATAATTAAAAGTCAATATTAGACAAAGACCCCAAATAGGCTAGGCAATTACCTGCCTCCTCTTAGTTCATGCCTTGATGATTCCTCCCTACGTTCCGTGGGAGGAACTGCTGCTTTGCCAAGGCTCACCTGGTTAGAATTTTTCATGGAGCATGACTTCAAGGAAAAAAAAAAAAAAAAGGCCCAGTCAAGCAAAACTGTGCAAATTAATTTGGGTTTACATTACCAAAGTGTGTATCCCAACTGGGTGTCTGAAGGAAAATTGAAACATAACATGCCATATAAACAGAAAAATAATTGATGGCTTTGGAAGCAATAAAAATTATTACCTTCTGGGAAATTCAACTCAGAGTTACAGAAGGATACTAAACAGAATTGATGGAAACAGACAACATACACAGCTATTAATTTGGAGATTTGGTTTTAAAAACAGTTTAAACTGTTACTGTGTATCTTCTGCCTGTTTTCATGATGTGTACTAGAGGCACGGGTGTGAGGACACACGCTCTTCCACCAGATTATGTGGTCATAAAACAGTACATGTTGTAACAAAATGCAGTGGGAACACAGATACTGGAGCAGTGAGTTGTGCTTGTCAGGGTGGTTATGGAGAACTTTTACTATGATTATATATGTTTTCAGGTATCGTGAAGACACAAGATGAGTTACCCTGATCTTTGGGATAGAAAAGTACTTGGCTTAAACTGTCATTTCACAAGATGAGAAACTCACTACCCTTCTAATGTCCTTGAGGATCTTGGGTGGGAGTTTTCCAGAGAGGTTTATATTTCTCCTAGTTGTAATGGCTGTGGCTATGGGTTCCTGATCTTCATGAATTAGACCATTTTCTTAATCACCTGGCTGTCCACATACACATAATGTGGAATGTAATTTTCCACATTACATTATTCCACAGTGAAAACCACCTCATCCTTCACTCCTGCAAACAATGATGCCAGCTGTGCAGCCCCAGACTCTTCCTGAGTGGTTGGACCATGGAGGGGATCTCATACCACAGCATCAATCCCAGCCTCAACTTGAGTATTTAAATGTTCTTCGTAACTGGTTCATCCACTTGGCCACTAGGAGTTTCTGACTGTATTCCTTACCTTCTTTTCCCCCTTTGACTCTGCTTCTCAATACTCACCCCCAAATCCCAATACTTGTAGCTTAATTATTCTGGGTTAAATTTTTATTTCATTTTTGTTTTATTTTTTAAATTAAGGTATAGTTGAATATATATATGAATATTATATAAATTTCAGGTGTATAACATAGTGATTCACAACTTTTAAAGATTAGGTAGTTATAACATATTGACTATATTCCTTGTGTTGTACAATATATCCTTGTAGCTTATTTTATACACAGTACTTTATACCTCTTAATCACCTACCTGTCTCTTGCCACTCCCCCACCTCCACGCTAGTAATGACTAGTTTGTTTTCTATATCTATGAGTCTGCTTTGTTATATTCACTTGTTTATTTTTTGATTCCACATATAAATAATAACATGCAGTATTTCTTTCTCTGACATGTCACTAAACATGATATTCTCCCGGTCCATCCTTGTTGTTGCAAATGGCAAAATCTTTTTTTATGGCTGAGTGTATCTATATATACTACGTATTCTTTATCTGTTCATTTCTTGATGGACACTTAGGTTGTGTCCATTTCTTGGCTATTATAAATAATACTGTGCACATTGGGATGCATACATCCTTTTAAATTAGTATTTTTGTTTTCTTCAGATATATATCCAGGAATGGAATTGTTGGATCATATAGTATAGTTCTGCTTTTAGTTTTTTGAGGAACCTCCATAATATTTTCCACAGTGACTGCACCAATTTATATTCCCACCAGCAGTGTACAGGATTCCCTTTGCTCTGAATCCTCACCAACATTTATTTGTGTTCTTTTGATGACAGCCATTCTGACAGGTGTGAGGTAGTTTATCATTGTGATCTTAGTTTGCATTTCTCTGATGATTAGTGATGTTGAACATCTTTTCATGTGCCTGTTGGCCACTTGTGTATCTTCTTTGGAAAAAATGTCTGTTCATTCCTTCTGCCCATTTTAAAATTTTTTTTTTATTTTTAATTGTATGAGCTTTTTATATATGTATTTATATTAATCCCTTATTAGCCATATTTTTTGCAAATATTTTCTTCCATTCAGTAGGTTGTCTATTTGCCAGTGGTTTCCTTTGCTGTACAAAAAAGCTTTTAAGTTAATTAGGTCCCATTTGTTTATTTTTTCCTTTTGTTTCCTTTGCCTTAGAAGCAGCTCTAAAAAAAAAAATTGCACTATTTGTGTCAGAGTGTTCTGCCTGTATTTTCTTCTGGGAGTTCTATGGTTTCCAGTCTTATATTTAGATATTTAATCCATTTTGAGTTTAGTTTTGTATTTGGTTTGAGAAGATGTCCTAATTTAATTCTTTCACATGTCACTGTCCAGTCTTCCCTTATTGTATATGTGAAAAATGTCATTGGCATTTTGATAGGGGTTGCACTGAATGTGTAGATTGCCTTGAGCAGTATGGTCATTTTAACAATATTAGTATCTCTATGCCATGAACATGGTATATCCTTCCATCTGTTCATGTCACCTTCAGTTTCTCTCATCATTGATTTACAGTTTTCAAGTACAAATTTTTTACCTCCTTAGGTAGATTTATTCCTACATATCTTACTCTTTTTGATGTGATTATAAATGAGTGTTTCTTTAATTTTTTTCTGACAGTTCACTATTAGTGTTTAGATATGTGACAGATTTCTGTATATTAATTTTGTATACTGCAACTTTACCAAATTCATTGATGAGCTCTAGTAGTTTTTTGATAGTGTCTTTAGCATTTTCTATATATAGTGTCATGTCATCAGCAAAGTGACAGTTTTACTTCTTTCTTTCCAATTTGGATTCCTTTTTTATTTTTATCTTCTCTCACTGCTGTGGCTAGGACTTCCAAAGCTACATTGAATAAAAGTGGCAAGAGTAAGTATACTTGTCTTCTTCCTGACCTTAGAGGAAGTGTTTTCAGCTTTTCACTGGTGAGTGTGATGTTAGCTGTAGAATTAATATATGTGGCCCTTATTATGTTGAGGTGTGTTTCCTCTATACCCACTTTCTGGAGTTTTTTTTCATTAATGGATGTTGAATTTTGTTAAAAGCTTTTTCTGTGTCTATTGAGATGATCATATAGCTTTTTCCCTTCAGTTTGTTAATGCGGTGTATCACATTGATTGATTTGTAGATATTGAACCATTTTTATATTCCTCAGTTAAATCCCACTTGATCATGATGTATAATCTTTTTAATATACTGTTGGTTTTGATTTACTAACATTTTGAAGATTTTTGCATCTATGGTACTGATTTTGGCCTGTAGTTTTCTTTTGTGTGTGTGTGTGTGATATCTTTGGTTTTGGTATCAGGGTGATGCTGGCCTCCAGAGTTCAGAAGATTTCCTTTTTTTTTTTTTTTTTTGTAGTTTTTGGAATTTTTTGGAATAGTTTGAGGATAGGTATTGATTGTTCTCTAAATATTTGGTAGAATTCACCTGTGAATCCATCTGGTCCTGAAGTTTTGTTTTTGGGGAGGTTTTTAAAACTATTATTACTGATTCTGTTTCATTACTGGTAATTGGTCAGTTTATATTTTCTATTTCTTTCTAATTCAGTCTTGGAAGATTGTACATTTCTAGGAGTTTGTCCATTTCTTCTAGGTTATCCATTTTATTGGCATATAGTTGTTCATAACCATCTCTTATAAGCAATACCACAGAAACACAATATATTGTAACTTCTCCTTTTCTATTTCTCTTTTTATTGCTTTGGGCCCTCTTTTCTTGAGGATTCTGGCTAGAGGTTTATAATTTTGTGTATCTTTCCAGAGAACTAGCTCTTAGTGTCATTGATCTTTTCTATTTTTTGACTCTATTTTTTTTTTTATTTCAGCTCTGATTCTTATGATTTCTTTTACTAATTTTGGGTTTTATTTATTCTTCTTCTTCTAGTTCTTTTAGGTATAAGATTAAGTTGTTTGACATTTTTCTGATTTTCTGAGGTAAGTTTATATTTCTATAAGCTTCCGTCTTAGAACTGATTTTGCTGCATCCCACCAGTTTTGGATTCTTACGTTTTCATGTTCATTTGTCTCCAGATATTTTTTGACTTCCTCTTTGAATTCTTCAGTGAACCATTGGTTGTTTAGTATTATATTGTTTATCCTTCAAATATTTTTGTTTTTTTCAGTTTTTTTTTCTCTTGTAGTTGATTCCTAGTCTCATAGTGTTGTTGTTGTTGGGAAAGGTGCTTGATGTGATTTCAGTTTTCTTAGATTTACCAGGGCTTGTATTGTGGCCTAGCATGTGATCTATCCTGGAGAATTTGAAAATAATGTGTATTCTGCTGCTTTTGGATGTAATATTCTATATGTATCTATTAAGTCCATCTAGTGTAATGTACCATTTAAGGCCAGTGTTTCCTTCTTGAGTTTCTGTCTGGATGATCTGTCCATTGATGCAAGTGGAGTGTTGAAGTCCCCTACTATTATTATGTGACTGTCAATCTCTCCTTTTATGTCTTTTAATATTTGCATTATGTATGTAGGTATTCCTGTGTTGGGTGCATATATATATATATATATATATATATATATATATATATATATATATATATATATACACACACATATATATACACACAATTGTTACATCTTTTTCTTGAATTGATCCCTTGATCATTATGTAATGTCCTTCTTTGTCTTTTGTTACAGTTTTTGTGTTAATGTCTATTTTGTCTAAGTATCGCTACTTTGCTTTCTTTTGATTTTCACTTGCACAAATACATTTTTCCATCCTCTCACTTTCAGTCTGTGTGTCTTTAGATCTGAACTGAGTCTCCTGTAGTCAGTGTATATACGAGTCTTGTTTCCGTATCCATTCAGCCACTGTCTTTTGATTGGAACACATAATCTATTTACATTTGAAGTAATTATTGATGTACATGTTCTTATTGCTGTTTTGTTAATCATTTGGGGGTTATTTTTGTAGTTCTTTTTTGTTCCTTTCTTTTTTTTTCTCTTGTGATTTGTTGACTGTCTTTGGTGTTATGTTTGGATAACTTTTTTTCTTTTTGTGTATATCTGTTGCAGGTTTTTGGTTTGTTGTTACCATGAGTCTTTTATATAGCAATCTGTATCTCTCTCTATATATATATATCTATACATATATGATTTTAAGTTACTGATCTCTTAATTTCAAATGCATTTTAACAACCGTGTATTTGTACTCTCCTCCCCTCATGATTACTGGTTTGTTTGGGTTTTTTTGACATCATATTTTACATCTTAACTGCTTTGTGTGGATATAGATCATCTTAGTATTTTTTCTTTTAACCTTCCTACTAGCTTTGTACGTAGTTGGTTTTCTATCTTTACTGTATATTTGCCTTTACTGATGAGCTTTTTCATTTCAAAATTTTCATGTTGCTAGTTGTTGCCTCTTCTTTTTTGCTTGGAAAAGTCCCTTTAACATTTCTTGTAAAGCTGGCTTGGTGATGATGAGCTCTTAGCTTTTGCTCATCTCTAAAACTTTTGATGTCTCCATCAAATTTGAATGAGAGCCTTGCTGGGTAGAGTATTCTTGGTTATAGGTTTTTCCTTTTTACCCCTTTAAAATATACCATGCCACTCCCTTTTGGTTTGCAGTTTCTGCTGAAAAGTCAGCTGATGGCCTTATGGGAGTTCCCTTGTGTGTAACTTGATGCTTTTCCTTTGCTACTTTTTAATACTGTATCTTTAATTTTTGCCATTCTAATTACAATGTGTCTTGGTCTGTTCCTCTTTGGGTTGATCCTGTTTGAGACTCTCAGACATCCAAGTCCAGAGAGCAAAGTTTCCTTTTCCAGATTAGGGAAGTTTTAAACTATTTATCCTCAAATAGTTCTCAGCCCCTTTCTCTCTCTCTTCTCCTTCTGAGAGCCCTATAATGTAAGTGTTATTATGCTTGATGTTTTCCCAGCGGTCTCTTAAATTTGTTCACATTACTTTTCATTCTTTTTTCTTTTTAGCATCAGTGACTTGCTCTACTCTATCTTCCATCTTGCTGATGCCTTCCTCTGTATCGTTTAGTCTACTGCTGATTCTTTCTAGCATATTTTTCATTTAGTTATTTTATTCTTCATCTCTGTTTAGTTGTTGTTTATATTTTCCAACTCTTTGTTAAAGCTTCTAACTTTTCACTGTGCACCCATTGTTTTTTGAGTTCTGTGATCATCTTTATAATCATTACCCTAAACTCTTTTTCAAGTAGATTGCCTACCTCCATTTAGTTCTTCATCTGGGGTTTTATCTCATTCCTTCATTTAGAGCACTTTCCTCTGTCACCTCATTTTACGTAACTTGTTTTTATTTCTATGTATCTGGTAGGTTGGTTACATTTCCTGACCTTGGAGAAGTGGCCTTTTTATAGGAGACATCCTGTGCATTCCAGCAGCACACTCCCTTATGTGCTCTAGGTGTGCTCTTGGTCTGGTTGGTTGCCAGGCCCTCCCTTGTGCAGAGGCTGCTGGCTCCTGATTGGTGGGGATGGATCTTGAGGCAGCTGACTGCAGAACTCTGGAGGACCCTGGGACCAGTGCTTGCTCACAGAGTTGGGGGTCCAGGAGATCCTGGGGCTAGTATCCATCCCATCAGTGGGTGAAACTAGGTCCTGGATCTAGTACCAGCCCACTGTCAGGCATAGGTAGGTCCTGGGGTCTGGCTGTAGGGCTCAGAGGTCCCAGAGCTGGTGTTGGACTGCTGGTTGGTGGGGCCAATTCCTGACACAGCTGGCTGTGGCATCTAGGGTATCCCAAAGTTTATGCTGGCCTGCTGATTGGTAGGGCCAAGGCCCAGCTTGTACCAGGATTGGTGCTGGCTTTCTGGTATATGAACTGGGTCCACAGGCTGTAGGGTTGCAGTCTTCCTCAACCTGGTGTCCACCTGCTGGTGGGATGGGTGAAGCTAGTCCTAAGGTTAGAGCAGGCTCACTGATGGGTAGGCCTGTGGATTCTGAGGCTGGTGCCTGCATACTGATGGGTGAAGCTGGGTTCCTGGCTGCAGAGCCCTGGAAATCCTTGTTCTAGTGCCTGTGCACTGGTGTCTGGGGCTGGGTCCTGGACCCACTGGTGGATAGGACTGTATCCAGGGCTGGCTGTGGGCTCAGGGGATCTTAAGGCAGCCTCTCTGCTGGTGGGTAAGGCTATGTCACCATCCAGTTAGTTCCTTGGCTTGAGGCGTCCCAGTACTAATGCCTACAGGCTGTTGGGTGGGGGCAAGTCTGGGTCCTGAGGTTAATATGCTAGAGGGAGGAGTCCAAAATGGTGCTTGCCTGCACCGGTATTCACATGGTAGAACAAGTCCCTCCAAATGGCTTCTGCCAGTGTCTGTGTCCCGAGGGTGAGCTTCAGTTTTCTCCTGCCTCTCTGTGAGATTGTCTGAGATACATAGGTAGGTCTGACCCAGGTTCCTTTCAGATTACTGCTTCTGCCCTGGGTCCAAGAATGAGTGAGATTTTTTTCTGTACATTTTAGGAGTGGAGTCTCTGTTTCCCCCAGCTCCCTGAGACTTCCTAAAGTAAGCCCCACTGGCCTTCAGAGCCAAATGATCAGGGGGTTGTCTTCCCAGTTCAGGATCCTGGGGAGCCTGAAGTGGGGCTCAGATCTCTCCCTCCTTGTTGAGAACCTCTGCCATGTAATTATTCTCCAGTTTGTGGGTTGCCCACACGAGGATATGGGATTTGACTACACTGAACTCTGCCCCTCCTACCTATCTTGTTGTGGTTTCTTCTTTGTATCTTTAGTTATAGATCTTTTTCTGGCAGGTTCTAGTCTTTATTAATGCTTGTTCTATCAATAATTAGAACTTTTTGTATGTCCGTGTGGGGAAGTGAGCTTAGGTTCTCTCTACTCCATTATCTTGGCAGATCCAACTCACTGTCCACCAAGTGTGGGATACGTCTGGGCTTATGTGGCTTCGGGCAGTCTTGTGGTGGCAGAGTCGCCAGGGCGTGCCAGCACATGAGGTGCAGGCATCCTGGTATTTCACTTTTATTTTTACAGCTTTATTTTTGGGGTCTATTATGGTAGTTTCTTTTTAAAAATGGGGTATATTATTGGGTGTTTCAGGGGATAATGGTATATACTAACATAAAGGACAGGGACATGGGGATCTATAGAACTCCTTTCAAATCCTCAATCTTCTGAGTTCTTTTGAGTGTATCTATGGGCTAGTTGGCAATATCTGAGCCTCTCTGTTCTCAAATTAAAAATGTGGACACTACCAGCTATCTCATAAGGTTGTTGGACGAGTTAATGAAATGGTATGTGGGGGCCATGGACAGCCAGGGATAAAATATGGAGAGTTTAGGGATAGACTGAAGTAACCTGACAGATGTGGCCCTATTTCTACACTACATAATGTAATGATGTTTGGGGGGTGGTAAAGTATAGTAAGAGGTAGGAATGGAATGGAGACTAAAAATTTAGATTAGGGCCAAGTTCTGCAGTCCTGCAACAGACACTCAGGCCTGGCTGACCTATTCAGTGCAGTATTTACAGCAACAAGGGTTTTAGTTTTCAGTGTCTAGGAGCCTATCAATTCCTCTTTGCCCTGTTTCCTCTTATCAAAACACAATTTCAGCAGCTAGAGAATGCAGGTAGGTAGGGGCCCCTCTGTCTGCTTATTCCTTCCATATGTGGGTTATTTAATTTTCCAAGGGGCTCTAGGGTTTGGGAAAACTACTTGTCTGGTGTAATCACCTATGAGCTAGTATAAACTCAAGCTTTACTGCAATTTATTAGTTACTGACATGCCAAAAGGAAAAAAAAATTTTAAGAAACTAAGAAAACAGCCATTTGAGATTTTAATCTGAGGTTCATTTGAGCATGTTTGGGGTTTAAAAAATAAAATAGTAGATCCATTTCTATCAGCATGCACACAATATCCTGCACAGATATTTTAAAGATGATATGGTTTGTATGAGTCCACATTTCCCAAACGGTTCAAGAATGGGCTTCAGAAGCTCTCCCCCAATCCCTAGAAATCTGGTGTTTGAAGCACTCTCATGAGAACTCAAAACTTTGGGTCTGTATTAGTTTTGCTCTGTAACTTCCAAACTGCCCAAGACTTCTTTGGTGGAGGGGTTGGTATGCCCTAGGGCAGATGAATGTCTTTTCTATAATCTGAAGAGCTGTCACATTAGTGTTTAGTAGTTTCTTAATAATCTCCAACTTCCTCCTTTTAAAAGGTAGAGGAAATTTAAGTCCAAAAAAAGAAATTCATTCAGCAAGCTACCAAACCCTTACTTCATGTGGCACTGAGACACGGTGGGAAGAGAACCCTGTCCTCATGGAACTTGAAGATGGGCAGATGAAAGTGTATTCACAAACATGTTTAATCTGGGCTGGTGGAAGGTCTTTGAGGAAGTGATGACTAAGCAGAGATCTTAAGAATGAAGAACATCAACTAGGCAGACGGAGTCAAATCGTGGAAATTCCTTTCAGGAGCGCCAGGAGCTAGACTGGGATCATGGAAGGTGGCAGAGGGAATGCTCTCTGCAGTGTTACTTATTCAGCTCTCTCCCAACATATCCCTCCAAACAAGTTTTAGAATGTTCCTACTCCTGCTTCTAATTATCTTTCGACACTTCCATGCCGTGCTCTATCCTACTCATTGCAAATGCTTGATTATTTTAGTCCAAAGTCCAGGGTCTATTACAGAATCTGTAATTGCTGAGATTTCTGCATTGTCTCCCTTCTTTGCTTACTTTCTGGTGGAAGTGCTAATTGACAGAAAATCTTTCCAAAGATTGCCCAAATCTTCTAAACCTTCAAAGAGGAAGGAGAAGGAACTCCCTAATTGGATTTTAAGTCAAAATTTTTCCCCCCTAAATTGGTTGTCAGAGGAATTCGGTGACCAATGAAATCATGTGCAGATTGCTCCCACATTCAGGCTTGTCCTGCTCAGGCTGCTATATGGGATTAGAGTGACTGGAAAATAGCAACAGCCAGAACTGATGAGAGGCACCTGGACATCTTGGCCACATTTTGTAGTAATGATCATTGGATGGTTCATTAGTGAGAATGTTAACAAGATTAAGCAAATGTTTCTGCTGAATGAACTCCAGTCACAATTATATTGCTTTTGGCCAAAGACATCACAAGACGCATGGAGCAAAGGCTAGTTACAAGGTATCATAATAATTGTATTCAAAGTCGCATTCAAAAAAGTCATGCTAACCTTGTTTAAAAAATTAGGTCCACAAAAAGAATCAGATCCATACAATATACTGTCACTTAAACTATAATGATAAAAAGCATTAGCTCTTATTTTAAAAGAGATTGATGTACATACTTTAGTATATACATAACATGTGCATAGCAATATCTGGTAATAGATTACTTTTCCTGAGGCAGTAGATACTAGTTCAAATCAAAATCACCTCAGGAAAACTGTAATCATGGTTCCAAATTCTCAGGATAGGATTAAAGTGACCCACAGTATAACCCAAATAAAATTGAGATGACTGGTGGTCCAGCATTAGAATAATGTCACATTAAAAAAAATCAGTAAATAATTATTTTTCATGTTATTTTAAGTGTTTCAAATATGCAAGAGGGAGAGATTTCATTGTCACATTTCCAAAGTTTTCTTTCCCCATCTCTCTCACATGCAAAGCAGTTGTTTGACAGCCTTCTTTCCCTTTCCAAACTTCCCAAATTATCTCCAAACGTAGACTTCATTGGCTCACATTCTTCCAACTTACTGTCTGGATATATTCTCTGCTGCCAAAAAATTACTAGGCAGGTCATGCAGCATTTCTTAATTCTCTCCCTTATTAATTATCCTGATTCTACAAAATAAATTTTCAGGAACCGCATCAGTGAAGATTGATTTTTCCTGGAAAACATACCTATATGAGGGAGGGAAGAGGGTGTGACTCTGATGGGGTGAAAAGTTAATGGGTCAATTTTCACAACCCCTTTGCTTTAAATTTATAGGTCCATCTCATCCTGTGTATTGTAGATCACTTTAGGAAAAAGAATGAACCTGACCGTGCAGATAATGGTTCCTTGGCAATTGAATTAAGCATTATACTAGGAGTTAGGTATACTAACAAGCCTGTTGGAAACAGTTTTAAAATTTTGTCAGTGGAGTCTTTTAGTAGTTGTTAACTCAAGAAATAATGACCAAGTACCTAACATGTGGGTCTTGGAGATTCTGAGATCAATCAGATAACCCCTGCCCTTGTGGAACTTTCATTTCATTATGGCCCATTGAGACATCACCTTCCTTTGGGGCAATGAATGTTAAGAGTCCCTGTTTAACCTCATGCAGCAAAGACAGCACTCCCAAGCCAGAACAAGAAAGTCTGGAAAACATAAGGTGACAGATCAGTAAGGGCACCATTAATCCCTATGTAACCACACACACACAGTGCCTCCCCAGGGGTCTCCCTTGACTGGTGTTCTAAGCCACCCAATCATTCGAACCTCTGAATCTGTTTGATCCTCCTTGCAAATGAACCAGCTGCCCTAATTACATACAACTGTTCAGTGCCCTTATATGGCTGGGCTTCCAGGAGCTAACTAGAACGTTTACTTTGGTTATATTCCTTTCATGCTTGCCCCACGCTTACTCCATGTAATCTCTTGAGCACCTGAGCTATGAAAATCATTGTGCCTGATGCCAGCAAAAACAAAAATATCAAGCTTCTTGTGACTGGGAATGGCCTTATTGGATGAAAGAGGTTAAACAGAAGGTGGGAGATTTCACACTTTATTAGATACCAAAGTCAAGAAATGTAAGTGCTAAGAGTAATGGAAATCCAAGTTTCCATAATCATATAGAAAGGTGTTTGACTCAGTTGGCAGGGAGAGGGTGGTCGTTGTTAGAGAAATCTTCATGGAAGAGATTCCAGAAGTGAATTATGAAGGATTAGGTAATTCACCAAACCAAGAGCAGACAGGGTATGCATTGGAGTAAGCAAGCTAGTGTTCTTTGGAAAGCAGAGCCTGAGGCAAGGATTGGAGTACTGATGATTTATTTAAGGGGTACAAAGCCAAGGCAACAAGGATGAGGAAAAAGGGAAGTGAGGCAAGGACGGACTGAGATTGAAGCAATGTCAAACAATAAATTATGTTGGCAACTACTTTGTTATAAACTGAGTAGACATGGCATATTTGTGTTTGCACGGTGTGTGGGACTTCTCCAGAGAGACCACAAGGAAAACTTGCACCTGAGAATAGTTCACAGGAGAGGAGATTTTAGCTCCCAACTACCTCCCACGCCTGGTTTCCTTTTGGTCAAAATTTTCCTAGCAGGAGTTTTATCACCTGGCCTCTTTTTCAGTTACTTGGGCTGTCAGATCCCATTTGCTGAGACATAGTGTTTCATACTAGACCAGAAATAGAAGGAGGAGCCCAAATCTCCAGGCATGCAGCTAGTTAGCCTGGCTGTGGGGTGGCAGCCCTGACATTCTGAAGACAAGTGATTGATTGGCCTCAGGTGGGTCCTGGGGTGGATGGTCAATCCTAGGAGAACCAGCTACAATGAGTCCAGGAAGTGGGTAGTGTCACAGGACTCTGAGAAGGATCCTGCAATTTCTGATACAACAAATTTGCTGGAACTGGATGCAGACAATGTCCTTATGCCCTAGCTAGTCCTTCACATTCATTGTCAAACTGATCTTTTAAATAAGCTCTCCTGCTTCAAACTTTTTTATTGACATATAGTTGATGTGTAAAATTATAGAAGTGTACAATATAGTGATTCACAATATTTAAAGGTTATACTCCATTTATAGTTATTATAAAATATTGTCTATATTCCCTATGTTGTACAATATATCTTTATAGCTTATTTTATATGTAACAGTTCATACCTCTTAATCTCCTATGCCTATATTGTCTTTTCCCCTTTTGCTCTCCCCACTGGTAACCACTAGTTCTCTATATCTGTGAGTCTGCTTTTTTTGTATATTCAAAAGTATGTTTTTTAGACTCCATGTAAGTGATATTACAGTATTTGTCTTTCTCTTCCCTATTTCACTTAACAATAATACTCACCAAGTCCATCTATGTTGTTGCAAATGGGAATTTCTTATTCTTTTTTATGGCTGAGTATTATTTTATTGTGTGTACACACACACACACCAATCACATCTTTATCCATTCATCTATTGATGGACCCTTAGGTTGCTTTCTTATCTTGGCAATTATAAATAATGCTACGATGAATATTGGGGTGTACGAATCTTTCTGAATTAGTGTTTTTGAGGGTTTGGGGGGTATATATGCAGGAGTGGAATTGCTGGGTCATGTGGTAGTTTTGTTAGTTTTTTTCAGAAACCTCCATACTGTTTTCTACAGTGGCTACACCAATTTACATTCCACCAAACAGCAGTGCACAAGGATTTCCTTTTCTCCACATCCTCACTAACATTTGTTACTTGTGTTCTTTTTGATGATAGCCATTCTGACCAAGGTGTGAGGTAACATCTTACTGTAGTTTTTGTTTGCATTTCCCTGACAATTAGCAATGTCAAACATCTTTTCATGTGCCTGTTGGCCATCTGCATTTCCTCCTTAGAGAAGTGTCTATTTGGGTCTTCTGCTTTTTAATTGTGTTTTTTTTTTTTTTGATGTTGAATTGTATGAGCTGTTTATATATGTCAGATGTTAACCCCTTATCAGTCATATCATGTGCAAATATTTTGTCCTATTCAGTAGGTTTTCTTTGCATTTGGTCAATGGTTTCCTTTGCTGCGCAAAAGTTTTTAAATTTAATTAGGTCCCATTTGTTTATTTTTATTTTTATTTTCATTGCTTTAGGAAACTGGTCCCCCCAAAATATTGCTACAATTTAAGTAAGTCTTCTAGGTCTAGAGTAGCACAGTAAGTCTAGTCCCTTGGCTTCGAGACTTACCATATATGACCTGAAAGCTGGTCTGGCAGTTGAATTTGTGGCAGAAGGAAGTGGGCATCAGCACGTATGCTTGCTGCATTCTGGCTCATTCCCCCCAGTGGGTCCTGACCTTTCCCATCAGTGCTCACTCCATCTCCACATTCCCCACCCACTTAATACTTCCCTTCCCTTGCAGCCCATCAGAAGCCTAAGACAGTAAGTCCACATAAATGTGGTACTTTAAGAGTTGCAAATAGCTCACTTTAACTAGCTCTTGAGTCATGGATAGAAAGGGGACCGTGACTTTGGTGAAATGGATCCAAGTCAGCTTTCTGAGGGAGTGGTCAGTATATATGATGAAACATGCTCCATAATATCTTTGGTACTGAAAGACAAACAAACATATCCAGGCACCATAGCCTGAGCAGGCCTAGCTCTAAGAGCAAAAGCTGGTAATAACTGTGGATAGCCAGGGCTGAAAGACTACTTCCAGAGTGGTATTTCTAGCTTACTGTGACCCATCCAAGACACCACTGATGGTTGCCTTAAGTTATCCTCCTGGACTGGCTGGTCCAGGAGGAGGAGAACAAGAAGGTGGTGAGATCCTGCAGAAACCTACTGTGAATCCCTGTGTGTTAGCCAGCCTGAGCAACCATCAGGAATGCTGCAGCAGAAAGGGGCCTCTAGAGTCTGATCCAAGTTCATTTCAGCTTTGCTCCTGAATAAGTGATTTTAGGTAATTTACTTACTGTCTCTGGATCTCAGTTTCATTACCCATCAAATGAAGTGTGAAGATTCTTCTCCTATATCTGTAAAGGGATAGCAGAGGATGAGATGATCTCTGTACTGTTTGGATCAAGGTGCCTTGTCTTAACCCTGGGCTGGGTTCCCTAGAAGTAGCGCCAGAGAGGATTCTTGTGTCTGCCTCTGTCAGTGTCCCGATCTAATTATTCTGAATAATCTGGCTTCTCTGCCGAGGCTGGTTCTGCTGATGAGGTCAGCACAAGTAGTCCTGATAGCTGCTTACATCTGAGGACACTTACAGCATGTTAAGTATTTAAAATGATAAACAGTTTTCATCAATTCTAGAAACTACCCTATAATGAAGTTTCTCAAAGTATGATGCACTTCAAATAGCTGAGGGTACTTTTTATAACACAGATTTGGGGGCTTTGCTCCAGAATTACTTAATTAGAATCTATAGAGTTGGAGAATTTGCATTTTTAAGCACTCCCTAAAATTATGTACCCTAAAGTGAGAATAACTCACTAGAAATATACTTCTCCTTTTAGTGACAGATGTCAAAGATTCCACGCAAGTGGTTTATTTGGGAGGCACAGGGAACACTGGCAGGAGAATGAAGAATATAGTCAATAATGGCTGTATTAAGCTACCTACCACTGTGGGTGACTGGCACTTAATCTCAGAAATGGTAACACACATCCGTTAGAATTAATAAGGATAACAGAGAATGGAAATATCAGTACCCCAGCTCCCTTGCCTCTCAGTTAAGGCAAAGACTGTTTCTGGGTTGGTGATCCATCTCCAGCATGTCCAGCCTGCCATGCATGAGGCAGCAGTGCAGCCACGTGGAAATAGCAGAGATGCAGATACTAGATGCTGGAGGAGGAGTGGACCACAATAAAACAGTCAATGCCAAGGGATAAAGGTGGCACTGACAAGGTCTGCCTCAATCTCTTCCCATTTTATTCTAGAGAAAATATTAATATTACTTGTCCTGGCTCAACATTTATACTTACGAGAGTCATATGGGCAGTCAAATCTAGTTTAAAGGGGGATGAGATCAAGAGGACTTGTCTTGAAGCAGTCTTGGCATAGCAAGGAACCTGTTTGTCTTAGGTGATATGCTCCTTCAGTGAGGCCTGAGGGCAGGAGGACTCTGAGAACATGGTCATGGTATAACACCTACCCCTTTGAAGGCTTTGTGTTCCCACTACCTATTTCGTATGGCCAAGATTCTTTAAGTTCATTCCTTAAGATCATACAACCTGTAAGTGGTAAAGCCAAGATGCTAACACAAGTCCATCTGACATGAAAACCCATGGCAAAATTATTGTTTATGAAATATCATACCCGAAAGCAGTGGTCCTCAACCATGGTAGGGGTGGTAACTTTGCTCCCTAGGGGACATTTGGTGATGGCTGGAGATATTTTTAGTTATCACAGCTTGGAGAGATGTTACTAGCATCTACTGGGGCTGTCATGTGCATCGAAAGATGTTTAACTTCGATTCAAACAATTATCTGATCTAAAGTGTCAATGGTGTGAGGTCCAGAAAGCCTTCCCTGAAGGTTAAGGGCGTGGATTCTGGCCCTACTACTTACTAACAGTGTAGTTGAGGGAGCCCGATGTCCATAGCCCAAACTATGACATTAAGTCTCAAAAAAGTTAACATTGTAAAGCATCTAGTTTGTTGTCTTTCAACTCACCCAAGTAGTAAAGTCAACCATTCATGAGGGAAGAGCTGTTCAACTTGGATACTTTGAGTCACTATACCAAATTTAGCTGTAAGGCAAGAATGGCAGTAGAGGGAAGAGAAACACTTTGCATTCCAAGTTCACTTGACCATGCCTTGGTGTCAGTGCTCAGCAAAAAGGTAATTTACCAAAGAAGGCAGTTGCACCTCGGCAGTGTTGCTCTCTCTCCGTCCCACAGAATTTGTCGGAGCCCGGCAAGCCTCTGGGAGCTTTTCACCATTAATTGCCATTGCACAGCCTAGGAAGAACATGACACTCCCCAAATCAAGATCCATGGTTTTGTTAAGTCTTCAACTGTTTTATATTTTATCAGCCTAAACACAGAAAAGTCTTTTCAACAGATGGATTGCATCAGATTCTGTAAACATTGTAATTGTTTGGCAGAATTACTGCTTACGCTGAAAAATGTAATTTGCAAGGATACACACAGACAGACGACATATATTCTCCCAGTGCACACAGCAACACAGTTTATGCTGTAAACGAGGCCCCATCATATGCCTTCTGCACAGTGCTCATTAGCTCATCAAATCTAGAATTGAACAGCAATTATCTCCAACATCTCAGACTGCTATTTCTGCCATTTTGCTGTCTCATGGGGGCTTAAGAAATGAAATA
This sequence comes from Camelus dromedarius, assembly GCF_036321535.1. Lineage (NCBI taxonomy): Eukaryota > Metazoa > Chordata > Mammalia > Artiodactyla > Camelidae > Camelus > Camelus dromedarius. The sequence goes on along the minus strand of NC_087449.1, from coordinate 30,769,374 downwards.
ATGCACATCCCCATCTCTCTCTTCGCGGCACATTCACACAGAGACCCTGGAGGGCAGCCAAGCAGCTCGATGGGATAATGCAATCAGCCCTTTTAATTAGGTGTGGGCAGAACAGATACTTTCCTTACTTTACTAAAAGATAAGCATCCTGTAGTTTAGGCAGTTTCACAGTCATGGCTCAAGGACATTTACAAAGATGCTGGTCTAGCTTATAAGAACTCTTCTCAGTTGATTGTTATGGGAATGAATCAGGGGGCTTGGGAAAAGAATCGTTTTAACTTATAAATTTCATCAGCCTCTCATTTTTATAGAGTATTTTACTGCTAAAATCAAGGAGGGAAGAAATCACAAGAAAATCAATCTCAGGCATGCTGCCAGTAGGAGAAAGACAGGCAAACCTAGAACCATGGAAAGTTCAGGGCTGAAGAAGAGCCCTCCTGTTGAGACTTCCATCAGAATAACTGCGCATGTATCATGTTGATGAATGAAGGTTTCCTCTGTGCTGGGCGCTAGGCTAAACATGTCACTCCTCAGGTGGAGGTTTAAATGATTTTAAAATGAGGGCATTAAAGTGAGGAGCCCTGTAACTTGCTCAGTCAGACCTAGATTCAAACTAAGTTTTGCCAAAGTTTGAGCCTCTTAAACAAATCTCAGCACAGGTTCCATTTCTAAACCTATCTCTGACAAATCTTCAGAGATCCCTGATTGTTCTAAAACTTATGCAGCCCTCCAGGAAGAAATCATTTTCTTTCCCCTGAATACTAAGAAGAGAGCTGGAGAAGAGGCAGACTCCCAAATGGTGGGGGTTTGGGAGAAAAACAAAAGATGTTGGTTAAAAGTAAAGTCATCTTTAAATATTTTCTCCAGGTTTTCTTCTTTCCCTGTTCTTAAAGAGCTCACAGTCAAACTTTGTCTTAAGGTGATAGTGATGAGTTTGCACTGGATTTTTCTCTTTGTGCTTTTTTTATCTTTTTGACTTTGAATCGTAGAATTGGATTTTTTATTTTTTAATCAGGTAACATTGAAGCAATATTGGGTGTAGTGACTGTGACTTTATCTTTGGATGAACAAGAAACGTCTGTGACATTTTACTGAATTATAACATGTAGACGAAATTGTACAGGTACAAAAATTTTATGTCACAGCTTAGTGAATAAAAGTAACAAAAATCTCTGTATAACTATATCCCCCACATAGTTCCAGAAACTTTATCAGTAGTCCAGATGACCCCTTCCTGCCTCCTGTAGATCACTATCCTCTCGTTCCCCAACTTTTTAACCACTATCCTGATTTCTGAGTTGAGCCGAGTTCTACATAAACACATCACTTTTTTTGTTCACCATCACATGATTGATTCATGCTTTGTGTAACTGTGGTTCACTCATTTTCATTGTGTATAGTATTCTACTATGGTAACAGATTTAAAATAAAAATTCAAAATATCCAGTTAAATTTTAATTTCAGACAAAAAAAATGTTTTAGTAAGCCCCATGCACTATATGTGATTTGTTTAAATTTAAATTTCAGGTAGATAAAATAAAAGATGCTCACATTTTAAAATTATCTGTCAATCCTCATTTTTTAACATACAAAATTTATCGAATACTCTATTTTAGAATGTTTTAACTTTAGACTATTGCATTTGTATTGCTAAGAGCATTCTCATGTATGTCTTTTTAAAATTTATTTATTGAAGTATATTTATTTACAATGTTGTGTTTCAGGTGTACAGCAAAGTGATTCAGTTATATATATATTTATGTATATATATACTTTTTCAGATTCTTTTCTATTATAGGTTATTGTAAGATATTGAATATAATTTCCTATGCTATACAGTAGGTCCTTATTTCTCTGTCTTACATATAGTAGTGTGTATATGTTTATCCCAAACTCCTAATTTATTGCTCCCTCCCAACCTTTTCCACTTTGGTAACCATAGTTTGTTTTCTATGTGAGTCTATTTCTGTTTTGTTAAATAAGTTCATTTGTGTCTTTTTTTTAGATTTTGCATGTAAATGATACCATATGATACTTGTCTTTCTCTGTCTGACTTACTTCACTTAGTATGATAATCTCTAGGTCCATCCATGTTGTTGCAAATGGCGTTATTTCATTCTGTTTTATAGCTGAGTAATATTCTACTGTATACATATATACGAAATCTTTATCCAGTCATCTGCCAATGGACATTTAGATTGCTTCCATGCCTTGGCTATTGTAAATAGTGCTGCTGTGAACATTGGGATGCATGTATCTTTTCAAATTATAATTTTCTCCAAACTTATGCCCAGGAGTGGGATTGCTGGATCATATGGTAACTCTATTTGTAGTGTTTTAAGGAACCTGCATAGTATTGTCCATAGTGACTACACCAATATACATTCCCACCAACAGTGTAGGAGGGTTCCCTTTTCTTCACACTCTCTCCAGCATTTATTATTTGTAGACTTTCTAATGATGGCCATTCTGACTGGTGTGAGGTGGTACCTCATTGTAGTTTTGATTTACTTTTCCTGATAATCAGTATATTGAGCATCTTTCTGTGTGCCTGCTGACCATCTGTCTTCTTTGGAGAAATGTCCTTTTAAGTCTTCTGACCATTTTTTGATTGGATTGTTTCGTTTTGATATTAAGCTGTATGAGTTGTTTGTGTACTTTGGAAATTAATCCCTTATCAGTCTCATTATTTGCAAATATTTACTCCCATTTTGTAGGCTTTTTGTTTTGTTTATGGTTTCCTTTGCTGTGCTAAAGCTTTTAAATTTAATTAAGTCCCATTTGCTTATTTTTCCTTTTATTTCCATTATTCTAGGAATCCAAAAAATATTGCTGACATTTACATCAAGAAGTGTTCTGCCTGTGCTTTTCGTCTAGGAGTTTTAGAGTATCTCATCTTACACTTAGGTCTTGAATCCATTTGGAATTTCCTGAAGTAAGTTCATATTGCTGTAAACTTCCCTTTTAGAACTGCCTTTTTGCACTCCATGGGTTTTGGATCATCATGTTTTCATTTTGATTTGTCTCTAGGTATTTTTTGATTCCTTCTTTGATTTCTTCAGTGATCCATTGGTTGTTTAGTAGCATATTCTTTAGCCTTCACATGTTTGTGGGGGTTTTGTGTGTGCGCGCGCGCGCGTGTGTGTGTGTGTGTGTGTGTTTGCTTTTAGTTGATTTCTAATCTTTTTTCATTTTGGTCAGAAATGATACTTGATATGATTTCAATTTTCTTAAATTTGCTGAGGCTTGCTTTGTGGCCCAGCTTGTGATCTGTCCTGGAGAATACTCCATATATACTTCAAGAGAATGTGTATTCTGCTCTTTTTAGATGGAATGCTCTATAAATATCTGTTAAGTCCCTCTGGTCTAATGCATCATTGAAGACCTTTGTTTTCTTATTGATTTTCTGTCTAGATGATCTGTCCATTGATATAAGTAGGGTGTTAAAAGTCCCCCACTATTATTGTGTTACTATCATTTTCTTCCTTGATGTCTGTTAACATTTGCCTTATATGCTCCTATGTTGGGTGCATATATATTTACAATTGTTGTGTCTTCTTCTACTGATCCCTTGATCATTTTGTAGTGTCCTGGTTTGTCTCTTGTAACAGTCTTTGTTTTAAAGCTGATTTTGTCTGATGTAAGTATTGCTAATCCAGCTTTCTTTTGATTTCTATTTGTGTGGAGTACCTATATCCATCCCCTCACTGTCACTCTGTGTCTCTAGATCTGAAGTGAGTCACTTTAGGCAGCAAATATACAAATCTTGTTTTTGTGTCCATTCAGCCAGTCTGTATATTTTAGTTGGAGCATTTAGTCTATTTACATTTAAGGTAATTAATGATATTGTATGTTCTTGCTGCCACTTTGGCAATCATTTTGGATTTGTTTTTGTACTTCTTTTTCCTTTTCTTCTTTTGTTCTTTTCTCTTATGTTTTGGCGACTATCTGTACTGTTATATGTGGATTCCTTTGTGTGTGTATATATATTTAGGTTTTTGGTTTGATTACCATGAAGTTTTGGTATAGCAGTCTATATATAATACACAGTTGGTTTAAGTTGCTGATATCTTAATTTCAAATGCAATTTAAATACCCTGCATTTGTACTCTTCCTCCTCTTATGATTACAGTTTTTGATTTTGTATTCTACATTTGTTTTGTGTATCCTTTAACTGCTTACTGTGGATACGTACAATTTTAATGCTTTTCTTTTTTAACCTTCCTACTAGTTTGTGTGTGGATGATTTCCTGCCTTTACTGTATGTTTGCCCTTTACCAGTGAGCTTTTCTATTTTGTAGTTTTCTTGTTTCTAGTTGTGGCCTTCTCTTGTCCACCTAGAGATGTTCCTTCCGCATTTGTTGTAAAACTGGTTTGGAGGTACTGAATTCTTTTAGCTTTTACTTGTCTGGAAAGCTTTTGATTTTTCCAAATTTTAATGAGAACTTTGCTGGAGTATTCTTGGTTGTAGGTTTTTTCCCTTTTATCACTTGAAATATATCATGCCACTTCTCTCTAGCCTGCAGAGTTTCTGCTGAAAAATCAGCTGATAGGCTTATTGGAGTTCCTTTGTATATTATTTGTTGCTTTTCTCTTGCTTTTAATATTCTCTCTTTAATTATTGTCATTTTAATTGTAATATGTCTAGGTGTGTTCCTCTTAGGGCTAATCCTGTGTGGGACTCTTTGCTTCCTGGACTCAGGTGACTATTTCCTTTCCCATGTTAGGCAACTTTTCAGCAACTTTTCTGCTATTATCTCTTCAAATATCTTCTCAGGCCCTTTCTCTCTCTCTCTCTTCTCCTTCTGGGACCCCTATAATGCAAACAGTAGTGCATCTGATGTTGTCCCAGAGGCCTCTTAAGCTGTCCTCATTTCTTTCAATTCTTTTTTCTTATTTCTCTTCTGTGGTAGTGACAGAAGTTTCCATTAGTCTGTTTTCTAGCTCACTGATATGTTCTTCTGCCTCATTTAGTCTACTATTGGTTCTTTCTAGAGTTTTTATTTCAGTTATTGTATTCTTCAAGTGTTCGGTTGTTCTTTATATTTTCTAACTCTTTGTTAAAGACTTCTAACTTCATGCTCTGTGCATCCATTCATCTCCCAAGTTTTCTGATCATCTTTACAATCATTACTCTAAACTCTTTCTCAGGTCGATTACCTATCTCCATATCACTTAGTCCTTCATCTGGGATTTCATGTATGTGGTAGGTTAGTTACATTTCCCAACCTTGGAGAAGTGGCCCCCTGTAGGAGATGTCCAATGCATCCCAGCAGTGCACTTCCCTCTCATCACCCAAGGGCCAGGGCCAGCTGGTCCCAGGGTAGAGTCTGGCCTGTATTTGTGGATTCATTCCACAGGCTGCAGGAGTGTAGTTTACTCGCTGCTGGTGTCTGTCCCTTGGTGGCTGAGGCTGGTCTAGAGGCCTGTGCAGGCTTCTTGGTGAGAGGGGCTAGTACCTGCCCACTGGTGGCTAGAGCTGGATCCTGCCCCTCTAGTGGGCAGGGCTGTACCTAGGGTATGTCTAGAGGGAGCTGTAGGCTCAGGAATTCTTTAGGTACCCTGTCTTCTGGTAGATGGGGCTGTGTTCCCATCTAGTTAGTTGTTTGGCCTGAGGTGTCCGAGCACTGGAGCCTACAGGCTGTTGGGTGAGACCAGGTATTGGTACTAATGACCCAAGCAAGATGTCAGCTTAGAGTAGTGTTCATATAGATGAATTACTCCCTGATATGTCCTCCACCAGCTTTCATGTCCCTGGGGTGAGCCACAGCCACCACTCTCCCCACCCCCCCCCCACCTGCCCAGGAGACCCTCCAAGAGCAGCAGGCAGGTCTACCCCAGGTTCCTATGAAGTTAGTTCTTTTACCCTCGGTCCCAGTGTGCATGAGATTTTGTGTTTGCTCTTTAAGAGTAAAATCTGTTTCCCTCAGTCCTGTGGAGCTCTTGCAATTAATCCCCACTGGCCATCAAAGACCAACGCTCTGGGGGCTTCTCTTCCTGATGATGGACCCCTGGTCCGAAGAGTCTGACGTGGGGCTCAGAACTCTCACTCCTGTGGGAGAGCCTCTGCAGTATAATTAGTCTCTAGTTTGTGGGTCTCCCCATCCACGAGTAATCTGGGATTTGATTATATCCAGCGTGTGCCCCTCCTACTGTCTTGTTGTGGTTCCTTCTTTATGTCTTCAGATGTAGAAGATGTTTTTTGGTAGGCTCCAGTCTTTCTTATCAATGGTTGTTCAGCAGTTAGTTTTAATTTTTGTTATGTTCCTATATGTCTCTTAATTCTTAAGATTTTAAAGCAAATTCTTCATTTTCTAATATGAATACATACTTTAAAAATGTGATCGATTTCTAGTATCAAAATTTTGCATGTTATGAATGTTAAATATTTTATTGGTATGTAGCATCCTTCCAGGTAACTGGAAACTTAAGTAAATTATGGTACATTTTGTTGGCTATTTAGATGCTCAATCTCCACTTTTAGAGAAGTACTCTGTAGAGTTTGAAGAACACTGGAGAAGTAAAAAATGAAGCAGTTTTTTTTTTAATGGAACCTACTTCATTTATTTATTCCACAAATACTATTGAGAGTCTACTGTGTGCTTGGCCCTGGACTTAGTGGAAAGATCAATATCAACAAGAAAACCCGAAGTAAATGTATCATTAAAAATTATATTAAAAGCTACAAAGACAAAGAACAGAATACTTGGGAGAATGGGGTGGAAGGATAGTTTGGGTAAGGTCTCTTGGAAGCATTATCATTTAAGTTAAGATCTAAAAGATGAGAAAGTGCCATTTGTGGGAAGAGGACTTCAGATAACAGAAATATAACAAGCAAAATAAGATCCGTTTGAGATTTGCCTCCGGCTCCTTTCTAGAGAACATAAACCAATGGCATTGGAGGTGTAATCCCAAGGAAATGAAAGTGCAGAGAAAGAAGTGGGAAGAGGAGAAGGAAAGCTGTCGGGGGGGCAGGGGGCACTGCTGAGCTGGCCATGGGGTCAAGGAGACTGGAGAGCAGGTTGACCAATTACAGGAAAGGTCCCTAAAGGTGTCTGGATCCACTCGATCTGACTGAAGAGTTGTCGGAGAGGAGCACAGGTGATTCATCTTTGAAGTGTGCCTGTGGTGGAGGTAGTGCTCCTACATGTCCAAGTTTGGGTAGTCCACCTTGCTGTTAGGACACTGAGGAAGCCAGATTTTCTGTGGTCACAGTCTAGCCAGACCTGGGCAGGGGAGCTGCTCGCAGCCCCCACAGGAAGGTGAGAAAGGGCTGGTAGCATGCCATTCCTTGCCTGCGGGAAAGGGACGACAATCAACTAACGGTAGAAGGTGGGGCAATGGCCGTGCCGCCCTGCGCTTTTCAGTCATAGACGGGCAGCCTTCACTGTGGCTGCCCCAGCCTGCAGGCAGATCAAGCTTCCAGGGCTCAGGGGATGGCGGCGACTGAACCCCATCTGGTGTGGTGCCTCTCTCAGGCCAAAGCCAGGAAACAAGCGTTAGCTGGGGATTTTCAAGAGGAACACAGAATAGATAGAAAACAGAAGAAAACACAGGAAACCAAAAGCTAACTGTGGCCATATGAATAGTCACTCAAATAAGAAATTTAGCCTCTACATTTCTTTCCTTTCATATACTATTTCCTAACATTTTATTATGAGATTGATAAACATAAAAAAGATGAAAGAATGATATATCACACACTTATTCCACAAGCTAAACTTATTCCACAACCTAAACTCTGGAATTATTTTCTTCATCATATTTCTACCATTAATTCAACATCTTTAACGCACTCAAGTTAATTTTCAAAATCATATATTTTACCTCGGAATACTTCATGTAAATTATCCAAAGGAATTCAATGTTTAGTTTTAGTTCAAACTTTGTGTATTGGGTTGTAAATTTTAAGTCCTGTGTAACAGACTTTCATCGTTTGTATTTCCATCACGTCCAATGCTTTAGGGCATTTATTTTTCTTACAGTAATAAGCTACTCCTATAGCTATCTTGTGGAGTTGCTGTTAGAATATTTTGCTGATGTCTTTGTTATTGAATTTGAAAATTCTTCATATATTCTGGACATTAGTCCTTTGTCAGGCATATGTTTTACGAATAATTTTCTCCTAGTTTGTGCCATTCTTACTCATTTTCTTAATGGTATCTTTTGATGAGAATGTTTTAAATTTTGATGTGGCCTACTCTGTTTTTATGTTATTGCATTCTATGCTCCTGTTTTAAAAAAACTTCCCACCTCCAAGTACCTATGTCCAAAACAACAACAACAAAAAGGTCGGAGTGTCAATGCTGTCGACTGAAATAAATGCGCAGCCTAAAAGTTGAGAGATGTTTTATTTGTCGGGAGGACTCCAGCCTGCATGACAGCCTCTCAGATTGCTCTGAGGGACTGCTCCGAAGAGGTAGGGGAGGAGCTAGGATATATAGGAGCTTTACAACAAAGACCAGGTAGTTGGAATAATAAAAGATTACTTGTTATCTAAAGAAAAGCAGGCATCTCAAGTTAAAGAATTTAGTGCTTTTCTATGCATGGGAGGAAGCAAACATTTGGGCTTATTGAATTCATTCCTTTGACAAGCATCTCTGGCTATCTAGGGCCCTTATCTTGTCCTTTCTTATTCTGAGTCCGCTCAGAGGGCACCATTGTGAGTGGCTGCAGAGGCTGGGCTGCAGGCTTGTCTTCACTGGGGTGGGGGGTGGGGGGTGGGTGGCAACCGCTGATGACTTGGTTTCAGCATTCTTTGTTTAGTGATATGGTTGCGGTATTTTTTGTTCACAATACCATATCCAAAGTTTTCTTCTAGAAGCTTTAGTTTTGAAGTTTAATTGTATAATCTATCTGAAATTAAGTTTTCGATATGGTTGACAGGAGTTGAGGTTAATTTTTTTCTAAATGAATGTCTACTGGTTCTAGCACCATTTGTTAAAAAGACTATTTTCACTGTGGTGCTTTTGTCAAAACTATAATCACAGCTAAGTGTGGTCCTATTTCTGAAACCTCTGTTTTCGTTGACCTATTTGTTGATCTTATACCAGCGTTTGAGTCTTCCAAATTTGTCCTATTTCAAGATTTCTTTGGATATTTTGGGTCCTGTGCATTTCCATATACGTTTTATAATAAGCTTATTATACCTACCAAAAAAGCCTGGTGGGATTATGATTATGATTTCATGGAATTTATAGATCATTTGGGGAGAATTGAAAGCTTAATAACATTGAGTCTTCCAATTAATGCACATGGTATTGTCAACTGAAAAAAGATGCACAATCTAAAAGTTGAGAATTATATTTTGTTTGGCAGCCTTACTGAGGACTATAGCCTTGGATAGCAGCCTTTCAGATATCTCTGAGGCACTCTTCCAGAGAAGTAAGGGAGGAGGCCAAGGTATAAAGGAGTTTCTGCTAGGAAAAAAAATGTAGTCGAACATCAGAAGATAATTGCTAATCATAAAACTAGACATCTCAAGTTAATAAATTTAGTGCTTTCTTGTGTATGGGAAGATGCAAGGGTCTAGGCTCATTGAAATTATTCCTTTGAAGTTCATCTTAGCTATCTAGGGCCAGTATCCTATTTTTCTGCTGAATTCCTCTCAGGGTACACCTTAGGGGGGTGACTGCATTGGCTGATGGTGGGCAATCTGTTCTCCATCCTGAAGTCTCTTCAGGGTGTACTGTCAGTGGCTGCTGCAATACCTTTGTGGACTGAAATGGCTGTTGACATTCTTGTCCACAGTAATTACTTCCATTTATTTAGGTCTTTAAAAATTTCTCAGGAGAACACTTTCAGAATGGCAGAATTAGGACCTCTGAAAATCCATTCCTCCACAAAAGTAATAAGAACTTTAGGAAAAATGTGTCAACATCAACTTTTTGAGGACTCTGGAAATCAGCCAAAGGCCTGCAATAATTTAAGGAGAGTGTATTCGAGAACAGCAGAATCTTGGTAAGAACAGTAAACCCTGTGATGCTTTAGCTTGCTTTAATCCCATGCCCCTCCCACACACATCCTTGGTAGCCTTGATAACCAACAGTCATCATGGCTTCACAATCATGGTAGCCATGAAAAGTAGTAGCCTAGGACTGGTGGAACAAAAATGGGATTGGTGCTCCCTGAAAAACCTCGATTTCCAGAGAATAGTCTTTATTTGAAGATTTCCAGGGAATTGCCAGATCAGCCAGAGACCTTGACTTTGCTAAGAGTAAACTCTGGGTCAGATCAAACTAACTGCCTTTTTCCCTAGGGCATTTGTCAAGAATAATTGGCAGCAGTCATTTACTATCACATGGCCTGAGCTGGTGATAACAGTTGATGTCAACAAAGTTACCAACAAAACTCCAAAGGAAAAGGTAGGAAGTAACATGTCTAGAAGGGGTTTGGAAGAGCTCCGACATATTCCTGGGAACTTAGAAGGCCATACACATGTATAAAGCTTTGCATGTTTCCAGAGTTGTGTGCATGTTCAGCAAAGACCTAAGAAGTCTGAGAATCTCTTGCCTCTGGCTGATCATGAGGCTCTGTACAGGCAGGAATGAAAGCTAAGGGAGAATTGTAAATTGTCTGGCAGAGCATCTAGGACCTGCTTTGAAGCACACACCAAGCCCCTCAGCAGAGGTTGGGCGATTTATTGCTTCACAGCGTCCAAGATCGGTTCAATCACTAGTTGACTACTAAGCTTACCTAGCAGAGAGTTCAGTGGCCACACATTTGAAGTAATGGTTCTTCCATTCAACATGCATAGGGGAAAACCAGAGGAATTTGAACTGCAGAATCCAATCCCAGACTCAGTCCTCAGATGAAGTCACTCAGTACATCTGGGATCAAGTCCAGGAATCTGTCATCTTGACTGCTCAGAAGTTTGACTACCTCCTCAAGACGACAAACACAGCACATCAGTGATACAAATGGCTCATGGAACATTTTTTTCTAAATAGAACCGTGAGTCTCTATTACCATTTCTTAGTGTAGGGAGTAAGTGCAAAAGAGCTGGGTTATAACAGGGGGCTGATGAGAATTATGAATCAACTGATTTCTGCTCCGAATATATTGAGGTACTTACAGGTGGACAGCAAACAGGGACTAAAGCTATGTCTCAAACCCCAGACTCACAAGTCCATCGGGTAGGGAGCAATGTTTGAAATTAAAGTCGATATTACCAAAGGAGAATGAGTAGGTTCCTGGCTGGACCACTAACCTTTTGCTTTGTGAAAGGCAATTAAAGACTGAGATAGTGCTTACTGACAGTGATGTGCCTTTGAGGAGGCCTTGGTCTTCAGCACCAGGATCACCTGTATGTTCCATTTCTGATTTGCCATAAAGGTTTATCATTTGAAACTGAGGACTAACCTGATTAAAACCAACTAAAAACAAGTCACCAGGCTTCCCTTGCTTTTAAACTCCTATTAGCTTCCTTACAGATAAGCAACCATTACTATAGTGACCCATACCTTAGGAGTTCAGTGGGGTTTTTTAGGAATTTGGAGCCAGATCTTGCCCAGTTCAGACCTGTTGAGACCATCGACCATACAACTGGGCCTGTGTGAATGTCTAATGGATGGCCTTCGGACGTCACAGACCAACAACTCCACTCTCAGGATGTGAGTTCAGAAAACAGTGACCTCAGCATGTTCTAGGAAGAGCCACAAAGCTCTACTATGCTTGTGAAGACCACCGATTACCTGACTTTTTATACCTCTAATCACCTTTCTCCATGCTTCAGACTGACCTGCCTCTTCATCCCATAAATATCCCTAAACCCTATCTTTGGAGAAGTGGATTTGAGGTTTGTTTTTGCATCTCCTTGCTTGGCTGTCACGTGGGTGAAACTTTTCTCAGCTGCAAACCTTTGTCTCAGTGTTTGGCTTGCTGTGTATCCTGCAAATCAACCTGATTCTGGAATAGATTTGGTGAGCTGGCCAACAGAAAACATCCAGGCAGAACTTTTGTCCATGGTTCATCAGTCCCTTGCTGATACTGAGAGCCCTGGGGACAAGTCCCAGCAGCTGTGGGGATCCCTTGTCCCAGGGACTGTCCCTGACATTTCCCTTGTCAGAGCCACTGACATTTGGTATATAGTTTCATTTTGCAGCTGAGAATTGGTTTCTGAGTTTGGAAGACTTCCTGTGGATGAATAAGCTCATTAAAACCCACCTGTACCTAAATTGTCTAGAAATCTCATCCAGATTGTGGTTTAGAGTCCCACCTTGGTGAGATTTTAGTTGAGCTAGAGTCCCAAGGCTAGGATGGTGGGTTAGAGGCCCACCCAAAGAGGCGATATGAAAGGTGGGAGCTGCTGAGGTTCTTAAACCTGGGTGAGAGTCACGGAGGTGTACACTTGCTTGTCTATGTCTGACAGTCTTATTAATTAAAAATTGGCTATTTAAAGCATTCTGGCTGTAAGCGATAAGTGGTAACTAAGAATTGGCTATTTAGGGGCTGAGTTTCTTGGTGACTGCAGAAAAACTCCCTTAGGAATTAAACTTATGAGGATCTTTTGACTGCAAAGAAATGAGGCAGTGCTCCCACCTGTCTCTGGGGACGTTCCCAGGTCACTGGGGTATTTACGGAGGTGTTGGAGCATCTGCCTGTAACAGATAATGACTTCATAGGGACTCACTTCTAAGAGAACAGTTTTGCCTTCATTCATGAGGCAAAGCCTCATCTGAGGCTTACTGGCCTGAACTTTGTTGGTGCTGGGTAACTTCTGCAGGTAGTACCAAGATAGACTCTTAGAAAGGCTTCCTTTGCTGCAGCCATATGGAAAAACCCTCCAACTGGGAAATGTTAATGCCATTCGCCCTTGCAGCTCTCCAGGCTGTAGTCTCCAAAACTGGGCAATATTTAGCTAGGAATCCATGAAAAGGAAAAAAAAAAAACAGATGTTTTGGTGACACCCTATGGCCAGAATATTCTTTAGACTCTAAAGAAAAATGGTGCAAAAAATGGGTCCTTAAAGTACAATTTTAATTACATTTTGTAAATGGAAAAAAATGTGAAAACAGATCTTGTTTTCAACTTTTATGTCCTTGCACCAGAATAAACCAGAAGAAAATGTAAGGTTATGCCCTATCAAGAAGGACATCAGTGTTCCCTATGTGGAGCCCCAAGTTACTGTGATGGTGGGAAATCAACTTTTGACTTTCTGACCAATATGGGGCCACCTACTGTGTTTTAAATATCCAGATTTCTGAACTTCCCCCCGAGTCTATTAGTACCTGAGGTGTCTGAAGAAACCCTGAAGAAACCCTTTGTCCAGCCCTTAGACCATCAGAAGGGGAAGACTCATCTGAAGCATTGTTTTTTCCCTGAATGTGCCATTTCTCTTCTAGGAAGAGATTTACTAACAAGATGAAATGCCAAGGTTACCTTTGCACTGGGACAAGTGGGCAATAAAGTACCACCTGAGCAGGCTGGTGCATTCCAAGCTCTGTTGCTCCAACCCCAAAAGGAATACGGTCAGCACTTCTGGAAGAGACATTGCAGGAGGTGAGTCCAGAAGTATGCACTGAAGGGAGGCAGGGGAGAGCAAGAAAAGCTACACCAGTACGTCAGACTCAGTCAAGGAAGGCTGTTAGCAGGAGCTAAATCCCTTGCTCTGCCCGTTCCTTTAATGAGTACTGCTTTCATTTTGGAATTTTGGCCCCAGGGCTGTGACTTAGAAGGAGACCTGCAGGAGCACACTAATAGTCTAGTTTCATCCTTCCAGCTGCCAGGCACAGATGAATACAGGTTTGTACTGGACTTGAGAGCCATGAATTATAGAAGATATTTATCCAGTGATTCCTAATCCATACACTCTGCTCACTACTCTGGGGACTTTTGTTGGTTCACCAGGGACCTAAAAGATGTCTTTTTCTGTATACCTCTGAGTTTTGAATCCCACAAGTTGTTATCATATAAAAGTTGTCAACTGGCCCAGCTTTAGGTCTGCCAGCTGGCTATCAGGAAGCCTTTTGACTTGTTTGTTCGTGAGGGACAAGGAATCAGTCTTGGAGTATTGACCCAATAGCTGGGCCGTATAAGGAGATGTGTTGCCTGCCTTTCAAACAATTAGACACAGACACCAAGGGATGGCCAGTGTGCCTTCAGGCCATAGCAGCTACTTGTGACCTCTTAAAAGAAGCAGAAAAGTTCGTACCAGGGCAGCATACCACTGTGCATAGCCCTTGCTGTGTGCTTACCCTCTTAGAACAGAAAGGAGGATAATGGTCAGTCTCAGGAAGATTAGGAAAACACCAGGCTATATATATTACTGGATAACCCTAAGGTCACTTTGAAGGCAGCCACAACCTTAATCCTAGATACACTTTTTCCCACTAGTTTTGAAGAACCTGTACATGATTCTATTCACATAATTGAATAGGTCTATTCTAGCTGCCCTGACCTGAGGGACTTGTCATTAGAAACTTTGGACTTTGAGATGTTCACAATTGGAAGCAGCTTCATGGACCAGGGAAAATGCAAAGCTGGGCATTTGGTGGTGACCCATCCATAGACACTGGAGCAGAATCCCCACACAGGTACCTCCACACAAAAGGCCCAACTTGTAGCACTGACCAGAGCCCTCCATATAGATAAGGATGAGAGAGTAATTATTTTCTTGATTTCAAATACATCTTTTCAGTGGTCCACACCCATGGAGCCATTTGGATAGAGAGAGGACTGTTAACTGCAGGGAAGAAAGAACTTAAACATGCCAAAGAAATTTTAAACTTATTAGAAGCTGTCAGGGAGCCAAAAAAAAAAAAAACTGGTCACTGTCCATGGCCCAGGGCACCAGAAATCAGACTGACTGCTTGAGGGAAAAATCAAGCCAATCAGGCCAGGATGCTAGTGGCTAAGATCAAAATACATAGATTCTTTTGTTGGCTCTGATTCTTGAAGTGGATTCATCAAGATACTATCTGAAGTATACTCTTGAGGACTTAGAAAGGGCCAATGAATGGGGATTTGACTGAAGTCCTGACTATCCTCAGGACACCCACTATAGGTACACCAAGGAAGGATGGATTTATAATGGACAAGTCCCTGTACCTGAGTATCTTCTGGAGGGTGTAATAAATCATATACACCAGAGCACACACTAGGGGAAGGATGCCACCCTCTACTAGATTCAGAAATTCATTATAGGACCACATAAGCAAAAAGACTGTTCAAAAGTAATACAGAAATGTATGGTATGAGCTAGAAACAACCCAGAAACTGGGCCACCTCAAGTAATCAGAGGAGTTCAGACCGAAGGCACTAGACCTGGAGAAGACTGGCTGATTGATATGGAGAAACACTTCGAATTTTAGGTACTCACTCATATATGTGGACAGTTTCACTGGTTGGGTGGAAGCTTTTCCTACTGGTCCAAAAAGGCTTCTGAGATTGTTAAAGCCTTACAAAAAGAAATAATTCTTAAGTTCCCTGCTCTGGGTGAGGGTAGCCCCTAAAGGTAAGCTGTAATGGATCCCCAATGAAATGTTATATGGTAGCCCCTTTCTGTGTTGTAGAAATGATTTAGGAGACCCAAGAGAACTGGAATCAAGGAATGAGACACTGACAAGTATGTACTGTCATTGGGAGCTCCTCTAACTGCCCTTTATAAATTTGCTTCTAGCAGGTTGATGTTTTCCACTGATGCTTCTCTGCACAATATCTGTCCTGGAGTCTGGTCCTCCTGAAAATGTTAGAAAAAGGAGCATACAGAATACCAGCTCTATCCTCACTGGACCAGAATTTGAGCTGTTACTAGTGACCCATTCTTCAGTGATATTAAAAAATGAGTCAAGACATAGATCTAGATTCATCACATTCAAGTTGATTCCACAAGGATCCTCAGGATCACCAAGTCCTATCTACAGAAACCTTGCAGGGAATGGCAACCATGATGTCGGAGACCATCATGACCATGGTCGCCTAACCTTGGCTGGCTCCACACCCACACACTGACCTCTAAATGGAGTGTTGAATCCATGATAGGTCTTCAAGAGCTATTCAGAAGGCAGTCTCCTACAGTAACCACTTATTAGATTACTTGACTGACTTCTAAATCATCCACACACTGAACTAGAAATATGATGCCCTTTTTGTTATGCTTCCTAGTTGACTTTGCCAAAGCTTGGGAAGTTCTAATCATTGAATTGTCCTTCCATGCTGGTGTGGTGGGGCAGTGGCAAAGACAGGTAGTGTCTCTAGCTGTTGGATATGTCATCCAAAACCTTCATACTGACCACTTTTTTTGTGCTTTGAGCATCCTTAACTTTATGGTGACATATAATCAAAAGCCTTTACAAAGTATAACCTATGAAGTTAGAATGGTTAGTCAAGGGCCTCATCTTCCCTTCCCCGCTTATTCCTAACCACCCTCTCCCCCTAGACCACTATAATGGTCTCTGGGTAAAAATGTGAACACAGACTTACGCGCACCAAAAGCAGACTTTTTCTGATGGAAAATCTAGTCCTGTCTGTTTACTAAGTGACATTACTCGTCTCTCTCCCCCTTACCTCCAGCTTCTTATATTCTAGCCCCCCAGTGGTGCACCTAACATCAGGTTCCGGGTTCTCTGAATGATATCAAGGTTTCCAAAAGCAAGACTTGGTAGGTTTTCAAAGAATGGTCCAACCAGCTCCCTTATGAAGCTGTAAACTATTCCTCATGGGTTCTGCCTCATACTGACCCCCTTGATCAAGTTCCAGGCGGTCTCCCCATGAATGAGACATTCATCTTCCAGAATACGTCTGGCATTCTGTGCGCCCCTGCAGGGACACGTCTTTGTAGCCCCAGGGGCAACCTTGGGCCTGTACGCGTTTCGACAGTTGGAGAATTGGAGGCTCCTCCCTAATAGACTTAGTCACTCGCTTTTCTTTCCACGACTCCAGTGAGACTCAGCATTGGACTAGTTCCTTCCCATCGTTCTCCAGAATAAGCAGGGCTGCCTACTTGCCTATGAGTCAAGAGGACGGCTTTGGGTACACGTTCAGTAGAGTGCTTTCACCATGGCGGGGAGTCAGATCAGACAAGCATAGGATTAGGAATGTTTCCATTACCCTCGGCATAATAGCACATGAAGCATCCTTAGCTGCAGCTGCTCAACAGAAGGCAACTGACTCATGAGAAAGGTAGTCCTAGACATCCTGGCTGGACAAGGCGGAGTTGCTGCTGCTGCTGATACCGCCTATCACACATATGTTAATGTTTCTTCTAAAGTAGAAACCCATGTAGGCAAAATAAGGCAACAAGGCACTCGGCTACAAGTATACCCAGAAGTGTCAGGTCCAGACTGGTTTTCAGACTGGGAATCTCCTGGATTCCCCAAGGGAAGAAGATGTATTATTCAGGGACCATCAAAGCTTGGGTTATCTGTATTTCTCGTCCAAAAGTTTAGTTGGGCATTTGCTTATAAAACGTGCTCTTAAATATCCTGAGGCTGTTAGAAGAGGCACAATAATTCTAATAATATAAACTGTTAACATGAAACCGGAAACTATTTCCAAATGAACACTGTACAGTTTTGTTCCTCAAGCCCTTGTTTGGCCTAAGCCCTTTGCTATCAGGAAGTAGCCACAGGGGCCATTTCCCTGAATCACTCAAGAATAAGGAATGAACAGAAACAAGGTGGCATTGAAACCCAGGACTAACCCACCAACCCTAACCTGCCTCTCTTGCTTTTAGTTGACTTTAAACTCAGCTCCCACTAGCTTTCTTACAGTAACATCTGACATATGGTTCACTATAGTGACTGTTGCTTAAGTTGTTTTTCAGGAATTTGGAGCTAAGTCTTGCCCAGTTCAGACTGGTTGAGACCATTTGCCACTCAACTGGGCCTGAGTGTCTGATTCATGACCTTTTGATGTCAGGGGGCCCAAACTCCACCCTCAGAACACACTAACAACCATTTTCTGAACTTGTGTCCTATGAAGAGCTGTGAAACTCAACTAATCTTACAACGGACCACCAATTACCTCACTTTTCTTACCTCCAGTCACCTTTCCCCATGCCTCAGACTCCCTTGCTCCTTCACTCCATGAAGTTCCCTGAACCCTATCTTCAGGGCTAGGGGTGAAGTTGAGATTTGTTTTTGTGTCATATCACTTGGCTGCCTTCTAAATGAAACTTTTCTCAGCTGCCAACCTCTACTTTGCAGCATGTGACTTGCCACTACTCTGGTACATGAACCTGGTTTGGTAACGTATTTGTGAGCCAGCCAGCAGAAAAAGTCCAGACAGACTTTTCCCATGGTTTATTGGCCCCTAGCTAGTCCTGGGAGCCTGGAGACAAATAACAGAAGCATCAGCATCCCCAGAGCTCTCCCCAGGATGTCCCCAGTGCAGAGCTGCCGACCTTTGGTGCATGGTCTCCCTCTGCAGCTGAGAAATAGTTTCCGGGTTTGGAAGATTTCCTTGGGTGAGTAACCTTGTTAAAACTCACCTGTGCCTAAGTTGTCTAATAATCTGGTCAAGATTGTGGGTTAGATTCTCACCTTGGGCAGATTTTAGTCAGGCTAGATCCAGACCCTTGGCTTGGAGTCCCAAGGCCAGGGTGATGGGTTAGAGGTCCACCCTTTGTGAGAAACCATGAAAAGCGGGAGCTGCTAAGGTTCTCAAACCTGGGAGTTGGCTTTGTCTGTCTCTGTCATTCTGATTATTCAGAATTGGCTATTTAGGGGCCAAATTTCTTGGTGACTGTAATATAAGTCCCTTAGGAATTAACTTAGGAGGGTTCCTTGACTCTGAAGAAAAGAGGCACTGTTCCCTCCAGTCTCTTGGGAAATTCCAGGTGACTGGGGACAGAAGTGTTGGCATGTCTGCCCATGACATGTAACAACTTTCTAGGGACCCTCTTTTAAAAGAGCAGTCTTTCATCATTCCTGACAAAGGTGGCATCAGCAGCTCACCTGGAGATTACTTCCCCAAACTTTGTTGACACTGGATAATTTGTACAAACAAAGCCTTTCTAAGGGTCTGCCTGGGTAGCATTTACTGCAGCTGCAGGGGAAAATAAAACCCTCCAAAATGAGAAGTGTTAATTCCAGTCTCCCTCACAGCCTTCTAGGTTACATTCTCCAGAATTGGGCAACTTTTAGTTATCAACCCATGTAAATGAAAAAGATACTATTTTTTTTTTTCATAACACCACTTGGACACAATATTTGTTAGACTCGAGAAAAAAAATGGCCTGAGAAATGATCCTTAAATTATAATACAATTTTACAATTAGATGTACCTTGTAAATGGGAAGAAAAATGGTGTGAAAAACCTTGTGTTCTGTCTTTTATGTTCTTATACCAGCATAAACCTGTGCGAAGTATGACTGTGGTCCAGAAAGAAGGAAAGGCAAAACAATGTTTTGTCTGATTCTAATGAAAAGGAGGATGATTTACTATCACTTCAGTTGAATACCCTAGATTGCTCCTCCACCTACATATGGCTGAATCTCCATCACAACCTCAGGCTCAGTTTCCCCGAGTCCCTGAGGGTCAGGAAATAGGAATGTTCTCCCCATCTCACACCTATCAGGGTCCTGGTTTGGCCAAGGAGCTACCCAGAACCAGGCAGGGCAATAGCCATTAAGGCAAGTCCCATAGGAGGTCTCAGCTCCAAGGCTGGGCAGTTGATGGAATTGACCTGAGTCCATTCCCCCTTTTTCAACTTCAGATTTGTTATGTTGGCATATCATTCTTCCAATTCGAGAATAGAAACATCTTTTCTCCCGACAACCCAACCTGGGCAGATGTTAGCAATTTACTAATCACCCTCCTTATTTCAGAAGAATGGTGCTAGGAGAAAAACCATGGAGGTGGCAGATCGGCTTCATGCAGACACCCCTGGCAACCCAGTGCAGGCTGCAGCAGGCGCAGCTGCACCGAATGGGGCCTAACTGGGGTGTGAATGCACACAGTGGACTGGAACTTGAGCATGATTATTGAGACTGTATTCTTGTAGGACTACAGTGCCTCAAATAATGAAGCTGTGAAAAGTTCAGGAAGAAAACAAACCAAATAAAGATCCTTCAGCGTTTCTCAAAAGGGCCTTTGAGGCCTATGGGAAACACACTGATGCATATCCTAAGGCACCAGAGAACTTCAATATGATGTTTCATGGTCAGAGCCCCCCTGACATACAGAGGAAGTGACAGAAGGGAGAGGGGTCTTGGGGAAGCCTGGGTCTCAACTGTTGAAACTGCCTTTAAAGTTTCCCATGACAGGTCAGGTTCAGGAGTGAAAAGGAGCAACAAAAGATGAAATAGGCCACTCAGCTGCCTGGTCACAGGGAAGAGCCAGACCACACTGAGGTCCCCAGGAGGGACCCAGCACATGCAGGAGGCCCCTGACCCAAGCTTCTGCCCACAAGAGACACCCAGCAGTGGGGGGACCCTGCCCAATGTGCTAACAGAAGTCACGCTGGAAGAGAGTGTCTTATCTTGAGTGAGGCTCACGAGGAAGGTGAACTAGGGGGGAACATCACATATCTGAGCTGATTGAGAATGACAGTGACCAGGAATAATGGGGCCCAGGGGTTCTTTAAATCCCTCTGATTTAAGTCCCTCAGTATTTCCCACACAGAGCCCCAGGTGATGACGAGGTTGGGAAATGAACTTTGGACTTTCTGATCAATATGGGGGCCACTTACTTGGTTTTGAATACTTCATTTTCTGAACTTTCTTCTGAGACTATGTTAGTAACTGAGATGTCCAGAGAAACCCTGAAACAGCCCTTTCTCCAGCTCTCAGACTGTCAGGTGGGGAAGATTCATCCGAAGCATCATTTTTTGTACATGCCTGAATGTCCCATTCTTCTACTAGGAAGAAATTATAAGCCAAATGGGCATTAAAGTACCACCTGAGCAGGCTTGTGCATTGTGGGTTAGTTGTTCCAACCCCAAAAGGAATATCCTCAGCACCTCCAGAAGAGATACTGCAGGAGGTAGGTCCAGACGTATGTACTAAGGAGAGACAAGGGAGAGCAAAAACAGCTACACCTATACAGTCAGACTGTCCTGGGGCCAAAGTTCCAAACTGAAGGCAGTGCCCATTAAAGGAAGGGGCAGAGCAAGGGACGCAGCCCCTGCCAACAGCCTTCCTTGACTATGACTTAGTGCAGCCCTGCTGGTCGCCTTATGATAACTTAGATTTTACCAGTGTAACAGCCAGGCACAGATGAATACTGATTTGTATTGAGAGAAATTAATCAAATTGTGAAGGATACTCATCCAGTTGTCCATAACCCATACACTCTGCTCACTGCTTTAAAGTCCATGGTGAAGGTAACAGAAATCCCCAAAGATGCCTTTTTCTGTGTACCCCTGAGTTGTGAATCCCGAGGTGCTTGCTTTTGAATGGGAAGATTTAGGTACAAGAGTTAAACAACAGTGCTGCTGAACAGTGCCTGCTCAGGATTTTGGAAGTGCCCCCACTATATTTGGGAAAAGTCTTGGCAAAGAACTTGAGGGACCTTTAACGGAATGATACTCTGATTGCCAGCAAAGCAAAGGTCACCTCTGACCAGAATACAGTTCTGACTGAACTTTTTGGTTGAACCAAGCTATCAGATATCTAAGAAATAGACACACATCTCCCAGCCTTCTGTTTAATACTTGGGTTTCAAACTCTCACAAGGATAGAGAAACTTGTCCCCTGACAGAAGGGACACGCCAGCCAGGGCTGCAGTTTTCACTACCAGGAAACAGTTGCACGTGTTCTGGGAACAGCTGGGTTCTGCCGCCTTACACTTTGGACTCATAGCTAAAGCCTTTACAAAGCTCTTAAAGGAGGGGACAGTGAATCTCTAGACTGGATTGGGAATGCCATAAGGATACCTGTGTCTATTGAAGGTGACAATGGCTGAGCCTTTGTGGCAAAAATAACTCAAGCATTCGGTGCCTCAGATAGCAGTTGGAAACTACACGCTTCTCGGCAATTGCAATCTTCTGGCAAAAAGATGAATCACTCTCAAAAAGGACTTTAGCTAAGATTTGTCAAGACACAAATTTACCTTGGGATAAAGCCTTACCAGGTGCCCTCCTTTGGGTGAGAGTGGCCCCTAGAAGCAAGCTTCAGTTGAGCCCCTATATAGCCCACTTCTATATTCTAGACTTGATTTAGGAGACCGGAGGCACTGGAATCAAGGAACAAGACACTGTCAGGTATGTACCATCATTAGGAACTACTCTAATGCTCTATAAAAGTTTGCTTCTAGCAGATTGATGTTTCCCACAGATGCTCCTCTGCACCACTGTGTCCTGAAGACTAGGTCCTACTCAGAGTCTTAGAAAAAGGAGCACCCAGAAAACCAGCTCCATCCTTGCTGGACCAGAATTTGAGATGGTAGTTGTGACCCATTCCTCAGTGATATTAAAAATGAGTCAAGCTATGGATTCATCACACTCAAGTTAAGTTGGCTCCACAAGCATCCCCAGGGACACCGCCGATCTACAGAAACCTCATAGGGAACTGGAAATATGCTGTAGGAGGCCATCGCGGCTGTAGTCACGCCGACCTTGCCTGGCTCCACGCTCCCAACACTGTTGTCTCCGAATGGATAAGTGAATCCCTGATAGGTCTCAAGTTGCTATTCAGAAGGCAGTCTCCAAAAGTGATGAGTAACTCACTTGTTAGATTACTTGCTTGATGCTTCTAAATCCACACATTGAACTAGAAACATGATTGCCCTTCTTTTTGTCATGCTTCTTTGTTGACTTTGCCTGACCCCCACCTCCCTCTCCAGGCTTGGAAGGGCAACTTGATAAGAATTTCCCAGGCATTAACAGGTACTCTCTCTGGGTGTCAAATAATGTTATCCAAAACCTCCATCTGCATGTAATCATACTGATCACCCTTGGTTGTGCCATGAGCAAGTTTTCCAGCAATCCCAAATTTTACTGTGACACATAATCAGAACCCTACAGTGTAACCTATAAAGTTAGACTAGTTACTCAAGGTCCTTCATCTTCTGTTTCTTGTTCCTTCCTAACCTCCCCTACTCAGACCAGAATAATGGTCTCTGGAGAAAGTATGAAAACAGGAAGTTTACACTCCCACCCAAACCAGTTATTTTCTGTTGGGAAAACTAATGTCATCTAGTAAATAGGTGAGCCTGGTCACTTCTCATCCCTGCCTCTTATTTTCTAGTCCTGGAGAGGTGCACTCCAACAGCAGATTACCAGTTCTCTGAGTTACGTCAATGTTTCCAACAGCGAGATGTGGTACAATTTCAAGGGGGTGAGCCAACCTACTCTCCTATCAAACTGACCCCAAAAGGTGCAAGGACTAAAAATACAAGTTGCTAAATTTTCTAGTTAGGAGTGATAGAAATGGGTCCATCTTTGCTTTAAATCCTTGATTCCAGGTATTTTACCTGTCAGTGATACAGCACCATACCATGGTTGTTGATTTAGTTTGCACATACACTCTAATGATGGGGTACCATCTTCCAGGATGATCATGTCTAAGTCAGAATCTCAGATGTGCTTTAAACAGGCTGTTCCATCACTTCATCAAGCCTGGAGTTCCAGGTGTTGCAATATATGGTACGGGACCAGTAAATCCCATGGTCATGAGCTCACTACTATCCTCCTTTGTGATAATGCAGCTCTCTTTTTCCGTGTAATATGCAAAATTCTCTGCCACTGGATCAAACACCCTGTAGCCTTAGGATAGGAATACTGGTCAGGGCCCTGCTGGCAGGAAAGACAAACCTATGCCTGGAATGTGTGTCTATTCCTGTCAAAATAAACTGCCAACTAACCAGTCAGTTTCCAGAGATGTTGCCATATTTTGTTTTGGCATTTTGTATGTTTGGCAGCAGCAGCAGCAGCAAGACCAGCATTGGTGAATGGGAGTCAGTGGCTTTGGGTGCATGCGTGGCTTCCATCTCTACCTTCAAGACTAGTCCACTCATTTACTTATGGAAAAAGAATTGAGGTCAGTGATGAGACTGGTTCTTGTCAACTGGCAGAACGATTCTATTTACCTTGTCAAATAACTATTCTGTGGTAGACGCCTTTCTTAAGTCATACAAAGGTCCTCATCATTATGCCCACTCCCATACACGAGTCCATATGCCCCTTCCTCAGGCCTCTTTGCCCCTTGTCTTCTAGTCTGTTTCCACATCCTCCACTAGCTATTCAGGTCTTTTGTCACTAGTCATGATTTCATATATATTCTAAGTTCCTTCTTTTCCCAAAATGTCTATCCAGGTACATCACGCAAAGCTCTGCCCACTTGGAGTTTTTTTCTCTCTAGTTTGACTGGAGCTGTGAATAGAAGCAATCCTTTGTTTTAGCCAGATAGGAAATGACCCATTTGGGCACAGACTTGATCTTTTTACTTCTATCGGCTGGTTGAGTAATCCCCTACATGGCTATAGGTGTGAGCTGAGGGGGAGCTCTCAGTAAAACTTCCGTGGATGACATTACGGTCTGGGCCACGTAATTGTATAGCTTACTTGTGTTTGGTCCTGAGTGGAAGATGTACATTTTATGATAAATTAGTGATGATCTACCTGTATTTATGACTTGGGCAATCTGACAGAACCCCATTCAGGATGGGCTGTTCTGGCTACATTCTCCCTTGGTGTCCCAGGAAAAGGTGGGTTCTCCTCCTCCTTCTAAGTCCAACAGAATATTAAGAGCTATTTTTCAAAGGTATAGA
The DNA here is from genome assembly GCF_036321535.1 of Camelus dromedarius. Taxonomy (NCBI): domain Eukaryota; kingdom Metazoa; phylum Chordata; class Mammalia; order Artiodactyla; family Camelidae; genus Camelus; species Camelus dromedarius. Next base: position 30,744,725 of record NC_087449.1, on the reverse strand, counting down.
GTTCTCTGCTACAGGAGGCATGGCTTTTGTGCTGATACACCAGAGATCTATGCTATGATTATTAGAAGGTGCCATTAATTCTACCTGATATTTTCCTTCATCGCAGATGCCACTACTGACATAGGATATGCTGGATTATATGGCCCAAGCAGCAGGGCCCTTCCAACTCTGGGCACCATTCTAACCTGGCAGCCTTTTATGTCATCTGGTATAGAGATCAGAATGTTATTACCAAGGGAAGCATAACAAGCTGCCTCGTGAAACTGAAGAGGTGTCAGCTATTGATTGTACTTCTTTCTTCATGGTAAAGATTGTCCTTTACTTTGAGGCTATTTCCTGGTGTGGGCTATAAGCCACTGGGCTCCTAAAAGCGTCACTGAAATGGTAGTCTCTTGAATCTTCATGTGTTTAACTCTCACTTTCTGATGTGCTTCTAAAATATTTGCCACTTCTTGTTCATCAGTTTAGTATAGGAGACTAACGTAACATTCTGCAAGATGTCCAGATGTACAAGTCTTTTCAGCCTATTTTGGCAGAAGGTAGAACGGACATAGCATCGGGAAGACCATCATATATACGTGTACAAACTTGTCCCAGGCCCATGTATCTGAGGTGGTATTAACCAGCTATAGCAAAACACTTCATCTACTATTGAGTTCACTCTTTTTCCAGGAACTTTCTTCAGAAACCTGACTTTTCAAGGGGTTAGATTGATGGTTTAAGAGGAAAAGAATGGAAAGATGCCATTTTTAACGATGGCACTCAAGCTTGCCATTTCTTTCAAGGGTGTAATATTTGATTTCTATCTTGGCCATTAGAGGTGAGTTTTAGAAACTTCCATTTGGCCATCCCCATGATGCTAGTTCTTACCCCACAAGCTAAGAAAACAGTATTAGGGTTCTGCCAAAGACCAAGCATTTTCATTGCATTCATAGAGTCAGGACCAAGGAATTGACCATTGGATAGGTCCATGGACACGAAGTCTATCAGGACTTAATTATCTGCCCACCATTATTATAGAATCAAGACATGCCATAATATCAGATCATGGTTCTTCTAGTCCCTTTGGTTGGACTTACAAGGTTCCCATGTTATTTTATTCCCTTAGCATACAAGTTTTGTGGTTTCTGAACAAAATCCTCCATTAGATAAGTCTCTCAAATGTTTTCTTGAATAATTCAGTGATTAATTTAGAAAAAATCTAATCATGCTCCCCCTTCCTTACTACATTTTCCATGTTAAAGACATAGGAATATTTGAATCTAGTGACAGAAACATCGAGAAGTTCCTCTAAGAAAGGTAGTTAGAGACTCCAGTGGATATACATCGCCACGTTTTTTTTTGAAGTACACATGTGAAGGCCACCCTCTGCCCACGTGCTCACAGCCAGTGACTAAGCATGGCTTGTTATTAAGTCTGGGTCTTTCTTGCTCAACAAGAATCATCTATAGGTAGTTTTTGGCCTAGAAACCCACCTAGTTGTCCTAGCTGAGACTTTCCTAGAGCTGTCCTCTAATCTGAGTCTCCGTATACCCAAGTCCTCCCCTCTTTCCTACCTATCAGACTAGTATTAAGTCCCGTCTACTCCTGTTCACTCTGCTCTTGACCCTTCACAAGGTGTTTTCCTCAAAAGATCTTACATGTTTACTTCCATCTTGATGTTTGCCTCTTAGAAGACCTGGATGAATAGAGGAATGGAAGTGGTCCAAGAAAGCAGGCAGTAAGATTAATTTGATATCAAATGGAATTATACAGAAAATTCCAGGAACACGGTGGCTCTCCGATTACTGAGGACTTCAACCCTGGTAACCTGAGTAAAGGTCCCTGTACGGGATAATGCTATTGGAAATACAATGATACAAGTATTGAACAGTACGATGTAAAGATTGTAAAGATGTCCAAAAGGACAGCAGAGATGGCTAGCTGGTCCTAGATGGAATCAATGTTCTGCAGAGGTTTACTGAGTACCTGAGGGTCGTCAATATGTAAAAGATAAGTGGGAGGGCCAGAAGGCATAAACTTGATTTCAATAGTTTACAAGAAGGCCTTCCTACAGAGTCTTCTACAGAAAAAGAGCAGAGGCCAAGAAGCTAGCTCAGTGACAAAGCTCAAAGCTGTGCATGCTCAACTAAAGCAGGTCTCTATGCTAAGATCAGGGCTCTGTCTGGAGAAACACGGGGCCTTGAAACATCAGATAGAGACGTATGTGTGAGTCCTGAGCAACTTTAGCTCTTCAAACTTCCCTGAGCCATGAGAACCAAAGAGGAATTGCCTCTCAAACATGTCCCTCACAAATTTGTTTCTCCAGAAAAGAAATAATCCATGGAGATGTGCTGCTTAGATTTTAAGAGGATTATGTACAAGGAGATTAGATGGTGGAGGTATCCTTCAGTGCTGCCCCTCTGAACTGCAGCATCCACATGCCTAACCTTCTTGGGATTCTCTGAGCTAGTGACTGAGCATGGTAAGGTTACAGGAACAGTGCCATTCCCCTCTGAGCAGGGATCTTTTATAGGCAATCTTTGAGGAAGTTTTGTCCAGCCAATGGGGAGCCCAAGTCAGAACTGCACTGTAGTCAGTCTCCTCTTACTCAATTCCCCTCCCCTTTTTCCTCCCATTTCAGATGTCAGACCTGCACTGCATTTCAAAGTTCCTCCCCACCCACTCCTGATATCTTCTCCCTGTTATTCTTAGAGCTTTCCCCAAAGTCGTTCCACCTGATGCCTGCTTCTTGGAGGATCTGAACTGACATATTCCCACTTACCGTATGGATGCTGAGTTTGACACATCTTCTCAGATGACTTTAATTTTCTAGATGACATAACCTGTTACTTGGCTTTTAGGTAAAGTCCAGATCGCCTGACCCGGGAATACCGGTCAGTTTACACATTAACCACACTGAGTTCCTCAGGGCTTCTGTGCCATCCCATCTAAGCCTCACAGACATGCCAGCATGCTCCAAGATCCTGTTACACCCAAAGAGCCCCAGTGATATACTCAGGGACTATTAATACTGTCTACAAAGGATTCCCGTCAGTGATTGGACTCAGAACAGTGTAAGAAATAGGGCAGAGAAACTCAAGTGATCACAGTGTCATACCTAAAAGCTAACATACAGCTATAGATCAAGCTGTTCAAGAGTGAAAGGTGGGTGCCTTGTACCCAGGGTCTATGGCAATGGACCAGCCTATTTCGGAGGAGCCTGACCTCGAGGTGTTATTAGCACCATTCCATCAGAAATGAGGAGCATTGGTTTGAATGCAGGCAATGTATCAGCCGTACCACATTACTTAACCATGTGAGAGAAATACATGTAAGGTACATTGTGAACTGAACTTTGATTTTTGAATATAATTTAGAATATACATTGTGAGTGAATATACATTTAAGAATATCAAATTTGGTTGCCAAGGTTAAAACTGACAGCACAGAACAAGCATAAATCCTAATATTTTTTGTATATTCTGCACGTTCTACCACTGTGCTGTGTAGTTAAGTCTTTAAAATGAACAGCACTACAACATGGGATTTATACAGCCAGTTGTGTAGAATTTCTTACTGCATTTCACATGTCAGAACAGCTAATAACATTCTCAGGACAAAGGTTGACAAGTATTAGAGATCTGAAAAGCAATTTTATAAATTTGAGAAAAATATTGAGATAGAAGTCTCAGAATAGGCAAAGCAAATAACTTTTTTTGCATAGCACTGATTCCACATCCCTCCCTGAGGGTGGGCATTGATAGTTCAACCCAATGCTCATTCCTGACACTTAGAAAATTTCGGGATCTCTCGACATATGAATGAATATATCATTGACCCATGAGTTGAAACCTGATTATCATTTACTCAATTTTAAGCCAAGAAAATGACTATGTGTTAATTCCAATACTGACAAGGCAATAATGAAGTGTACAGATAGCCAACTATATACAACAGCCAAAACATGGAAACAACCTAAATGTCCATCAACAGATGACTGGATAAGGCAGTTGTGGTATATTTATACAATGGAATACTACTCAGCGAAAAAGATGATAAAATAATGCCATTTGCAGCAACATGGATGGAAATGGAGATTGTCATTCTAAGTAAGCCAGAAAGAAAGAAAAATACCACATATCACTCATATGTGGAAGCTAAAAAAAAAAAAAAAAAATGGAGAACACTAATCACTCATCTACAAAAGAAACAGACTTGCAGAAAGAGTAAACAATCTTATGGTTACCAGGGAAATGGGGTGGGAAGGGATTAATTTGGGAGTTTGAGGTTTGCAAATGTCAACTACTATATATAAAAATAGATAAACAAATTTCTTCTGTATAGCACAGGGAACTATATTCAATATCTTGTAGTAACCTTTAATGAAAGAATATGGAAGTGAATATTTGTATATGTATGCATGATGGGGACATTATGCTATACACCAAAAATTGACACATCATAACTGACTATACTTTAAAAAAATTTTTTTTTTAATTTAAAGTGTCAGACAAAAACAGTCTCCAGCTACCACACGTCTAGGCTCTACTGCCGAGGCTGCTTCCTCTCTAAGCTGTTCCCAGTCTAAGGCCTGGTTCTGCCCGATGCAGGACTCTGCTGGCAGACAGGCTTTACAGGCTCCCAGTTGGCTTGGTCAAGACTTGCTCAGAGTTGGCACACAGTCAAGCCCTTGCTACTCAATCCTGTCTTCTTTCTACAGGTATCAGACATCCTCTTCTGAAGGCTTGCCCACCTTTTCTTGCTCCCTCTTTTCTCCACTTAGAGGCCTTTTTCTTACATGTCTAATTCTACTTTAGTCCCTGCTTCTCAGAAGACCCTGCCACACACATTGATATACAAGAGGTGGTAGAATTAAATAGGCAAGAATTTATCCTTTTGGTGCCAGTATTGTGATCCCAGGACAAGATTTTCTAAGCTGGAAGTAGTGTGCAAGATAGAAAAGCTGACTTCCAAGAGGCAGATTCCTCCTCCAGGTTCCTGCCAGGTATTTGTGTAGAAGGGCAAAGCACATTTTGGGGGTTCATCTTTCTACTAGACCCAGCAAAAAGTGATCCTGAGATCATATGTAATGGATCCTCTGCCCTACCTGAGTGTGACTGAATACATGATATACTCATCCACCAACAGTTGGCCTTTGGTCCCCTCCAAAGCAGGTAACATTGGTGTGTGTTCAGTTGCTCCGTACATCTGGTACTGCAGACATTTATATAAAGTGCTCCGATGTACTAAACCTGAACTGCACATTAGCTAAAAAATAGCTCATCATTACTGGTCTCAATTAAAGAAAATTCAGGGCTGATATATTAATTCCAAGTTTTATGATGAAAAGGAAACTTGGTATAGTGGTGATTTCAAGAACACCTCAAGAGCACCTCAAGAATAATTTATGCACCTCCCCAGATTACCTTGCCTCCTGCAACATACAACCTCACTGTAAATGAGAGCCCAGTTACTGCCCATCACATTTCAGTGTTTGCAGCCTCTCCAGGAAAGGCCTGGCTTTGGCATGGTCCACATCACACCCTCCCAGGCAGGAGCTAAAGCAACTCTGACACTCAGGTCTGATGCTAGAAGTCCCAGAGAAACTCTGGTTCTTCCCACTATTTTGAGACACAGTGAAGCATTGTGATGTGAGGTGTCAAGGCTGGCCACTACTCTCCTGATTCAGTTAGAAAGATTTCAAAATTTGTTGTGCGTTCCTTGCTGTTCATGTGGAAGATGACAGTTGAACCCACCCTTACAGCATACAGAGAACTAAATTCAAGGGTTAAATTTTAAGAGTAAATAGAAATATGGAAACTTGAGTTTTGGAAGCTTCTGTCATCCCTTAGGAAAGACTTTAACTTACGAGGTGGAGGAGAGGGTGGTTTAGAAGCACAAACTTTCAAAATGTGATAAACCCCAGGATGAGCTTATCTGTTCTCCAGCTTAGAACATCCTTACCAACTATTAATCATAAAGATGGGTTCGTATCTCATCAAGTCAAAACAGAATGGGCTTATGCGTAGAGTTTAGGCATATCTTCTATTTGGAGATAGAAAAGAAGCCTGTAACTTGGTTTCTAGGCTTTGGCATCATGACAAGCTGCTCTAGCCAGTTAAAGCTGAACTCAGAGCCCAGGTGAACTCATGAGGAAGGTAATGAGTAAGTCAGGGAGGTGGCCAGGCCATGTCTCAACAGGTCAGAAGCTTCCAAAGAACCACCTCAAAGAAAAGCAGCACTTGATAATTCAAAGAACTGTATGTTTGAATCCGTACCTATGTGTTAATTATAATTCAGTAAGTTAAAAAAGTAGAAAAGCGTTTGAGAGGGAGCCTTAGAACGAGAATCTTAAAATCTGTTTAGTTGAGGAGTAAAAAGCCAATGGAACCAACTAGTAGTTTATTCCCTCAGGGCACCAGCCTTAAGATTGCTTGAGTCCTCACATGGAAGGATGACAGACACACCTTCACTTTGTCCAGTAAAGCAGATAATTAGATAGCTTGGATCAGAAAATGATGAATTCCAAGCTCTTGAAAACTCTTCTATATACTGTGTTGAAGATTGAACAGTATGGGGACAAATCTCAATCAACTGGTCGGGAACTGTGAGATAATTTCTCTGCCTCCCATCTCCTGCGACTCTTAAGAATTGCCCTTTTTGCCATTCTGGAACATGCCAGAGGATCCAGCTTATGTCTGTCTCCTCCAGGTACCTATGCATTTACTCCCTAACCTCCTTTTAGTTTTGGTTCAGAGTTTCTTCAGTGAATTCAACCCTGACCAACCATTTAAATGATAGATTGTTGTACCCAGCCATGCCTGATTTCCCTTCTATCCTACTCCATTTATGATGTGAACACTTCCTAAGAGACTAGAGAATTTACTTATGTTCAGTCCACATTAAATTACTCTTCTTTATGGCACAGATACTTCTTACATTCACTGAGTGTCATTAGGACTCAGTGGTGTGTGATACATAGTAGGGACCCACTAATTGATTGAACCCTCATCTTAAACAACAGGACCTCAAACTTAGCTCAAACTCTTTTCCAGTACCATCCAAATACAGTGTTTGAGTTTCTATCTTGGCTGTTAGATGGCAAGTTTTAGATTCTTCCATTTGGTGTTCTCCATGATGGTAGCTCTTACCCTATGGGCTTGGATGACATTAGGGTTCTGCCTACTGTCAAGCACTTTTTCTCCAATTATGCAGTCAAGTACCAGAAAGTGATCACTGGTGGGCGTGGACACTAAGTCTGGGACAGGACTCATTATCTGGCCCAACGTGCAGTCTCTATCAGGAGGGCCATGATTATTCTGTGGATCTCTAGAGATTAATGTTGTCTTAGAAACTTCCTAATAGTTATAAAGTATTTAAGGAAAGAAACATCTAGTGTTGGTAACCCAAGTAGTAAGTTTAAGCCCTCTTGGGAGAAGTGGGGAATTATTATCATGTACATTTGACATGGTGTTAGAGGGTCATTCTTTTGGAAGACCTAGCCTCTCTTTCAGTCCCTGGTTTCCAGGTCTGAAAAGAGACTCAGGTTCAGAACCTGGCAAGAGATCATGACTCTAGTATCACAGCTACTCTCAGCATCATCCAAGCTTGATTTCTTCTAGTTGCACAGACTGAGCTGTGCTATTGCTGCCTGTCCTTCCATCTAGCCTGTCCTTAGGGATGCCTTGTTTATTAACGCTCCATAGGCCAGCCCTGGTTATCTTGCCTCTCAGCCCTGTTTAACTTGCCTCTCCTGATAATTGTCCCAAACTGTCTTCTTGTGGTGCCACAAATTTCCTAATATTTCTGGATGTATCATCACCATAGTTTTGGAAAGTCTGGATTTATGGAATTCTTTTGGTCAGACCTGGCCTACAGGGAACAGCCACAACTCAATTTCTTAATCAGTGATCTCTTAGGACATTCTTTATTACTATGGTGAGCAGTGTCCACTGGGACTTTTTGTGAAGTCATTTGGTGGGTTTTCTATCCCTGTATTCCAACATCCCTAGTTCTTTATTTTTAAATCCCTTTTTCATTTATCTCACAACCTAGAACCTTAACTGAAAGCATTTACTGAGAGATTCCAGAAAAAGTCAGCATCTGTACATTTCCTCCTGCAGGGATTATGATAGCAAGACCAAGAGGCAGCTTTGGTTCATGATGTGTAAGCTGGTATCAGGAGCTCAGCTGTCAGCCACCAAGTCCGAATAATCTCATTTAATAGTCAACTCAACTACCATACTGCAAGGTTTTACCTCTGCAGGAATATTTCAGGAAGGCAAGTGTGCATCGTTAATCCTATTCCCTTAGAATAGACTTCAAACTCCTAAGTAAGGATATCAGACATCCATGGCTAGTTATGGAGGTACTCCATGGTTGGTTAGGTGACATTATGACATGTCTTGATTCTAGTGTCATGTTTCTTCTGGTCCCTTTGGGCTTACTTGATTACCCTGTAGTTCCATTCTCTTTAGGTATAAAATTTACAGTGTTTTCTGAATAGAGTCTTTCTGGATTTTAAAGATCATTAATTAATAATTAATTGAATGGTCCAAGAAATTTGAAGTTGGAAATTTGAAGATGTCAAATGGAATAGAGGTCATTTAGAAGTCCCAGGCACACAGTAGACACCCAAGTGCTTAAGATTTTCCTGCAGGCCCATCTGGGAAAATATACCTCCTCTAGAAGTGGATGCTATTGGCCAATGCAATGATTCTAGCATTGTAAGATACAGGGTAACAACAATGCCCAGAAGGACAGTAAAGATATCTAGTTGTTCCAAAGTGGAGGCCATGTTCTGCAGAGGGTTACAGGGTAAATGAGTGTAGTTAACAAATAGGTAAAGGATTAGTGTAAGAGACAGAGACATCTCTGGTAGTACCAAGAGACCCTTATCTCCTTCATGGAAACAGCAGAGGTCTGAGGAGCAATCTCAGAAACCAAGTTTGATATGTATTACATGCTCAACTAAAGCAGGTTTCTTAGGCTAAGCTCAAGGCTTGGTCTGGAAAAACGTGGTGCCATGAACCATTGCATAGAGAATATCCAGATAGGTTCCCAAGGATTTTGGCTTCTCCTAATTTCCTGAATCCAAGAGAACCAATGAGAAATTGCTTTTCAAACATATACCTCACAGATCTATTTGCTTCTCAGATTATCCTTCAGGAATTTCCTCTGCAGACAGAATAGTTGGTGGGGACATCCTCCAGCTGCCACTCCTTCAAATCTGCTGCAGTATCCAATGAGGTCACACTCTTTTGGGGGATATTCCAGCCAATGGCAGGGCATGGCAGGGCATGGCACTGTTAACAGGAGCATGGCCTCCTTTGTAGCAGTCTTTGTGCTGGGGCTCCCCTTTGGCTGGCCAACACTTTTTTCAGGGCTGCACTGCAGTCTCAATTCCCTTTTATCCAACCCCTTCCTTTTCTGTTTCAGTGTCAGACTGGCATTGTACTCCAAAAATCTCTCCCCACCCACTCCTGTTCTTTTCCCTCCATTATCTTTATATTTTAACCCCAAATTTTCCATCTTTGGTACCTGTTTCTTGGAGGACCTGAACTGACATAATCTCTCTACTATTATGATGTTAACAACCTTGATACATGTTTCTCAAAGTTAAGAAATCATCTGGAAATTTGTCTTGCTACTTTGTTCTTTGGTCAAGCCCAGAGTAGGCGACCTGGGAACACTGGTCAGTGTCCACTTTAAGCACATTGTTAAGGGCTTCTGTCATACTACATCTAAGCCTCACAGACACAGTAGGAGAAATCTGATTAGGGGCCATGCCAGCATGCTCAAGACTATCATTCTTAGTCAAACAGCCCCAAAGACCAATTCAGGGGCCACTGATTTTTTTCTAGATACGTTTTCATTCAGTGATAGGATTCAGAATCATACAGAAAATAGTTCTGCCCACTTAAGGGCAGAAAAGTTCAAGATGTCCAATTGTGTTACTTGAGAACCTGATACCCAGCCATAGGTTAAGTTGTTTAAGGAGGAAAGTTGGTAACTTGTATCTAGAGTCTGCGGGAATAAATTAACTCCCCACCTCCAAGGTTCAAGGCTTTGATAATCAAAACTTGGTAGATATGTGATGTTTATTTTGTGTGTATTTCCTTTCAATGTTCAATAAGTAGAATTGTGGGAGCCATGATCATGCAACCCGCAGACCTTAACAGAGGGACTGACCAAAGGTCAAGCTGCTGCTCATTTTTTCCCCTTTTTAAAAATTGAAATATAGTCAGTTACAATGTGTCAGTCTCTGGTGTACAGCATAATATCCCAGTCATATGTATACATATATTTTCATATTCTTTTCCTCTTTTAATTGTAGTTTAGTTAGTTTACAATGTTGTGTCAATTTCTGGTGTGCAGCATAATGCTTCAGTCACACTTACACACACATATTTGTGTTCATACTCTTTTCCAATATGTTACTCAGCTGCTGGTCTATGAAGTCAATGTCTACATCTGCATCAAGGGTGTGCCTTGTTAAGGAAGGACCACTGCCCAAAGACTGCATGACTGAGGTATTAGGGCAGACCCTCTCCTGGGAGACAGGGGACCCTTTTGGCAGTTCCAGAACTCCAACAGCTTTGTCTAACATTATTTACACTATGGGGTGGTCTTGGATGCTTCCACCTAAACTTCTCTCCTTTTCTTCACTGGGGTCACACATCACAGACGGAGGGCACTTCTAGTCGTCTCAAGCTTTTTCCATTTTTCCATTTATACAAGTTTTATTCATTGTAATCTTTGCATATTTAATTGTATCTTGGCATCTACATTCTGCAGAATCCAATTTAACATTTCTTATTCACATTGGTTTGGATCTTCTGCTTTCCTACAGTAATATATTCAGTTTGTTGTAAAGACATGTTTTACCATGTCTAGTTCTTACATAGACATTTACTTTAAGCAAATACCAGATATTTTTCTCCTAAGTTATAGTCATAGATTCCTTCCTATCAGTCTTTCAAGCCAATTTGGTCCCTCCATAGGTAGGTGTAGATAAACATCTAAAATCTAGATGTGCTATGATGTGAGGTAGAATGCTGAACTGCAGGCCCCTAGACACAGCAGCCTGCATATTTTAATGTAAATCAAGAATGTATTTAGTTGTCCAGTTTTATGGTTCCTTCCTGGAGCACAGATGCACATTGGCTCAGTTGTCAGCTAGCACACAGGTAATGTCTAAGAGTTCTCACTCCAATATTAAACACTTGAATTGAGTATTGTGACAAGGACATATTTGCCTCTGTTCTGACTCAGATTACCTGCTACTAACCCAAAGTCAGTGACAGGCACGGAATCTCCCAAGTATTTTATATTTCAGATGATAAATCCACAGTCTTGTCAGCCCTTCTCCTTTCAAAAAGGATGCAAAGTGATTTTAAGATGAGGGTACATTGTCTTACATTCCAAGAATAAGACCAATGTTTACTAACTTCTAAGCCCTTAAAATACTATCTACAGTTTTAGGTTTGGTGAATTTTTATAGGCATTTTTGTATAGACAAAAGCAGCTAAGAGCCCTAAATTTGAATTCATCTTGGAACTAGTGGGCATCTTTCAAAGAAAGTATCAAGTCTTATGGTTGCCAGAGGTTGTATTCAGCAAGAAATTACTGTTGATGGTTCCTTTGAGGGAGTGATGAAAATGTTCTGGAATTAACAGTGTTTGTCCCACAACTTTGTGAATATACTAAAACCCACTGAATTGTGTACTCTAAAAGGATAAATGTCTTCATATGTGAATTATATTTCAAAGAAGAACCTCAAGGAAGTTATTTTTAAGAAATCTTAAATAAACAAAATATCAAGTCTCACATTAGAGGGATTGATTTGGAAGTGGTTGACGAGAAGAAAGCCAAATAGACGTGAAACAAGAAGACACTGTTGGTGATCTTGTTTTCCAGACACCATTTTCCAGCTCTAGGAAGTCTCAGGGTATAGACTCAAACTCAGACAAGGGGGGAGCGAAGGTACGGTGCACCACGTCAGGATCTCAACATGTACCTCTATATTGGAATTCTTTCCCTTCACACTACTTCTTTCCTTGCTTTATATTATCAGCCTCTAAGTTCTTTTCACTGGCCCTGCTCTGGACATAGAACCCGAAATAAGGCAATCAAATTATGTCTGTAATCCCATTCCTAGAAGACAAGGTTATGTTTAATGTTCTCTGCTGGGAAACAAGCTGCTGGATAACAAGCCGCACTTAAATTTCCATGAGGTTAAAATACTGTATTCACACTTACTTGCTTAAAATGCACATGCTTGCTTTGTTTCAATTTGCTTTGTTACACAGTAGATGACCTATAGCACGTAATATGCTAAAGAAAATTTGTGAGGGTTGACCATAAGGGCACAAAGGAGGGCAGATATTTCCTTAGGGTAAAACAATGGCTGGTCCTGGAAAGCCGGATCATCCATTAAGAGAACTTTGTTGTGGCATGAAAGCATGCCGTTTAACCCAGGGGAAATATTTGCTATCTTGAGATGTCCCAGAGGCAATTAACAGGATAGACTTAGAAATTTTGCATACCCCGAGGAGGGGATTGTTCCTGGAAGGGATGGGCCTGAAATTAATCAGTTAAAGCAAGCAGAGCTTAGTGCTTTTCGCATGGACTATCTAAAGCCCCACCTCTTTGATCGCATTTTTTTCTGAGCTGTATACTCCTAATATGATGTCGACCAGGATTGCGGCACTCTCGATCCACGAGATCTTGAGTCCCCGGTCCCATCTTCGCTCTTTGTCTCTTTGTTTCTTAAGTCTTGCATCGCACATCCTCAGACACAGTCCCGAGCTGCGCTGGACACAGCAGTTCTCGACAGGTTTGTGGTTGTCTATTCTGTCTAACAGTATGAAGATTATCTTCTTCCACACAGATTTTCTAGCTATAGGAAGAGATATCAGCCAGTCTGTTCCTGAAACATGCAAATTTCTGCCTTCAGTGACCCAGATCTGGCCTTGAAAACAGCTCTCAGATATTGAACCTATCCTGAATGAACCACCTCACGGGAAGCTGTAGCCCTAAAGTCAGGCAAAATACCCTAATATTTTTGCACAGCACTGATGCCACATTCTTCCTTGGAAGCACACGTTGTTTTTCAACCTAGCACTCTTTCCTGATGCAGAGAAAACCTTTGGGATCTCTCAGGGTGCTCTTCTGGTTGGTGTCTAACATGGCCATGAGATAAAGCTCATTTATCTTTTTCTCTGGTAAAGTCAAGCATGATTATATATAATCCCAATATCAACGGTGGCATCCTTCAAGGTGTGTAGGTGGGCGACAGTCTCCACCTGTCAGACCTTCAGGATCTACTACCAGGGACATGCCAACACCATGTTCTCCCCACGTTGTTCCAGCCTTATTTTTTGTTCTGTCCAATGTAGGAATCTACAATTAGGGCTGCCCACTGCCCCGGCTAAAACTTTTTCAGAGCTGGCACACAGAGGCTCTTCTTAGCCCCCCTCCCTTCCTCACTCCTTTCACAGGTCTCAGACCTGAATCCCATTCTGACGGCTCTCCAATACTTCCCTTCTCCCGCCCTTATCCTTTAAGGGACATTTTCTACATGCTTGGCACCCACTTCTCCAAACACATTGACATATTGGTAGACCAGAGGTGGTAGAGTTAGTAAACAGGTAGGTCAGAGGTGGTAGAGTTAGTAAACAGGAGCTTATCCTTTTGGTGCCAGTGTTTGTAATCCTAGACACAATTTTCTAGGCTGGCAGTAGTGATCAAGGTAGGAAAGGTGACTGAAGAGGAGCCAGGTTCCTCTTCCAGATTTTTGCCAGGTACTAGTGTAGAATCCCAAGACACATTTTGGGACTCATCTTTCTCTCTACTTGAGGCTTCAAGAAGTGGTTCTGAGATCTCATAATGGATCTCCTGCTCCACTTGGATGTGATTAAATACGTATTGTTGCATCCACCAACAATCCTGACTCACTGGTCAGCTCTGACACAGGTCGGCTTTGGTTCCTGTTCAGTAGTAGGTCCACACATCTGTGTTTCTGGAATCATTTATATATACAATGCTTTGATTTTATATAAAAGATCTGGACTTGCCACATTAGCTAAAAAATAACTTGCCGTTTCTGGTCCCCATTACAGAAAAAGTTCAGGGCCGATGTACTAATGTTTCATGACCAAAAGGAATCTCAGTACTTTTTGGATGGATTTCTATAGTACCTCAGGAATAAATGGAGCTACAAGTATTGGAAGCTTGATGAGAATCTCTCTGCAGTTGTATGGGAATAATTCAGATCCCTCCTCAGATTATGTCTCCCTGTCACCTGGGACACGCAGCCTCATGCTCAAAAGGGGAGCCCAGGTGCTGCTCATCACCTCTAACATCTTTGGCCATGGTTTGTCCAGGATGAGGCCAAGATTGGGTATAGTCCGCATCACACCACCCCAGGCAGGAGATGAGGTAGTTCCAGACTCAGTCCTGGGAAACTGAGGCTCTTCCTGCTAATTTCAGACTCAGCTGAAGCACTGAGGTATGAGGTGTGAATTCTAGCTGCCCACTGTTACTCTGTTTCAGTTAGACAGGTATTTCAAAATGGGATTAGCATAACTGATCACATGCAAGAGGAAAATTGAACCTAACCTTACACCATACAGAACAATATATTCAAGGACTAAATTTTAAAGGTATGTGGTATTACAGGCCCTCAGATTTAAAAGGTTCTGTCTTTCCTAAGGAATATGTTCACTCAAGAATAAAAAAGTTATCTACTCAAAGTGTACTAATCCCCTGGATGACTTGATCTGTTCTTCTACTTAGAGCCACCAATAAACCATTAATCTCTGATGTGGTACACATCCCACGCTGTTCACCCAGTCACAACAGGGAGGTGGCTTCTCTAGTACATTCTTCTATCTAGTGTGTAAGAACATCTATTCAGAGATACAAAAGCCAACTGTAATTGGGGTTCTGAGCTCTTTGGCCATTATGACAATTTCCCTGTACAGTTTAAACAAAACTCAGAGCCTGAGTGAGCTAACAGGAAAGGTGGTGAATATATTCAAGGAGGCAGCAGCCAGACTCTGTCCTAACAAATCAGAAGGCTCCAAAGTGTCAGAGAAATGAAGCACTTGCTCATTTAAGAAACCATATATTTGCATACTTTCATGTGTGCTTCTTTAATAAAAAGTTGAAGTAGAAAATCGTTTCTTTGATAACCTGCCTCAGAGTTCAGTGTCTGAATTACACTTTGAAGACTAAAAAGCCAATGGAAACATCCATAGCTTTTTCTTCCAGGCATCAGACTGAAGCTTGCTGGATTCTTCAATTGGAAGGATGATGGACATTTTGTCTAGTAAAGGAGAGGATTAGAAAACTTGGATCAGAAAGGGACTAATTCCTGAAAATTCACCTTTTATCTAATGCATTGAAATTTAGCCTTGGTGGTATCAAATCTCAATCATTATGAAACAGGAACTAATGAGTAACTCCTCTTGTTTCCCATCTTCTGGAAACTTCTGGCAGTTGCTCTGCTTTGGCCTATCAGAATCATGCCAGCAGAATCCCAACTCATGTCTGCCTCCTCCAGATAGCTACCTACGTACTCCCCAACCGCCTGCTTGTTAGGGAGTCAACGTTCCATCAATGAGTTCAACCCTGACCACCCAATTTACAATTTAGATCTTTGCACCTGGGTATGTCTGAATGAACCCCTTTATCCCTGCTCCATGTATAGTGTGAATACTTTCTAATGGACTAGAAAGTTTACTTATGTTTAATCTACGTTAAACTTCTTGACGGCAGGATATTTCTCTTGCATTCACTTGGTATTCACTTGTACTTACAATTGTGTCTTACACATGGTAGACACCCTGATTGAATCTTCATGTTATACAGAAAGACCTGAAAATTAGGTCTAACCAATCCCGCCAGTTCCTTCCAGAATGTAATATTTGACTTTGTATCTTGGTCACTCATGATAGTTCTTATCTTATAGGTAAGAGTACAGCAGTAGGATTGTGCCAGTGACCACACATTTTCATTCCAGCTATGCACTCTGGTAGAGGGATTATCCCTGGGTGGTTCTGTGGCCACTGAGCTTGGGTCATGGCTTAACTATCTGGCCAATACACAACATCCCTAATAGTAGGAATATATCATGCTATGGATCTCCAGGTATCAATGTTGTCTTAGAATCTAGGTGTAACAGTCATGAAATGCTTGGGTCAGAGGAATACAAAGTGTAGGATACCCAAGTGAACAGGGTAGGCCATTTGGGAAATAAATGAGAAATTATTACCATGTATACTTGCCCTGGGGTCACATGGTTTTCATCTTGGGGGTGTAGTTCTTTCATTCCTTGGTTTCTAGGTCTGTAAAGGCTCAGGTCTGGAAACTTGGCAGGTGATCATGACAGGCTGCCCTCCACCTCACCCTCCATATTTTGTTTACTTTGGTTGCATAGATGGAGCTGTAACTCTTAGCAGTCTATCCTGCCCCTAGGGATGCCTTGTTCTAGTAACCATTTTAACTCTCCCTGGTCAACCCTGCTGATCTTGTCTCTCATTATGATAATTGTCCCAAACTTTCTTTTGATGATTTAACACTGCCTCCTAGTTGCTATTAATTCCAGATTGTATCATCCCTACTGCTCCAGATTTGTAATGTCATCTCTATTGTCAACCTTGGCCTACAAAGAGTCACCAGTGGGTTTCTCAATAATGCTAGCTCTCAACAGTATTTCATTGTTAACAGTTCTTTATTGCTCAGTAAACAGTGTCCACTGGGCCTTTCTGCTGGAGTTTCCATCCTGACATTCTAGCATCACACTTCTGTATTTTTAATCGCATTTCTATTCATCTCGCAGACTCAGCCCTAAGAGATGCTGGAAGGAGGCTTTTCTGTTAATTCCTTTCATCAAGAATCCAAAGACCTGTAAACTTCCTTCTCCTATGATTAGGAAGAGAGCAAGACAAAGAGGGTGATCTGGGTTCATGATGTGAGGTGGTACCAGGAACTTACTGTCAGCCAGAGTCCAAATAATCACAATGATCAGTCAACTGATTTATTCTATTGATAAACTTTACCTCTGCAGGAATATTCCAGAAGCAAGATGTAGTATTAATTCCACTCCTGATAAATGGGGATTGTTTACTCTTAGAATCAATCAGTCTTGACTCTAGAATCATGATTGTTCTATTGGGGTCGTTATGAGCCGATTGATTTGCCTATTTAGAACTGCCAACAAGCTATTACTCTCACATGGGTATAGATCTTACTAAATTGGAACAGAGAGGATAATCTAGTACTTTCTTCTGCCTACAATGTGGAGATCTCTCTAATGCAGAAATAAAAGAAGCCTGTAACTTGACTTCTAAGCATTTGGCCATCATAGCAAGGTGATCAGGACAATTAAAGCAACACTCAGAGCCTGGATTAGCTGAGAGGGCAGGTACGTGTGTAAATGTGGCCATGATCTATCTCATCTGACAGGAGACCTACAGAGAAGAGCAGCACTTAGATCAAGGAACAGTGTATTTGCCTGATTTTCTATGTCCTTATACTTTTAATTGAAAAAGTAGCAAAGTATTTGCTAGAATCAGAATCTGAAAGATTGTCTGGTTGAGGAGGAATGGCCAATGGATCCTGAGTGGCTTGTTCCCGCTACTCGCCAGCCTCAGGGGTAGCTTGATTTCTCAAATGGAAAGATGACAGAGTATATTCATTTTTTTCTAGTAAATCAAATGATTAGAAAGCTTCGGTCAGAAAGTGACTAATTCCAAACTGCTGAAAATTCAGCTCTATATTGTATTAAAAGTTTCCCACCCATGACGACAAGTATCAATTAGATGATGGATAACTCCCTTCTGCCTCCCGTCTTCTGGGAATCTCTGGGAAATTGATCTGCTTCCCTCTCAGAAAGATGCCAGCAGATCTGTCTCTTTTCTGTCTCCTTCACGAAGTTATGTCTTTATTCCCTCTTCTCCTAGTTTTGGGTCAAAATCCCCTCAGAATTCAATCCTGAACAAGCATTTTAAAAGTTAGATCCTTGCATGCTGGCATGGTTGACACCCCCACCCACCTTATCCTGCTCCATTTATAGTCCCTAATGGACTAGAGAATTTATTTTCAGTATACATGAAACTTCTTGATTTCAGCAATTTCTTTTGAGTCCATTGAATGTCACCAGGACTCAGTGGTATCTGACACATAGGCACCCACTGATACAGAAGGTGAAGATTAAGTCAATTAGGTCTAACTACTTCCTTCCATGATGCAGTATTTGATTTTTTTTATCTTGGCCAAATGTCGAGTTTTAGCGTTGTCCATTTTGGTCTTCATTATGATAGTTCTCACCCAACCCACAGGCTAGGCCCTTTCAAGCCAATCTGGCCCATCAATGGATAAACTGAAGTGTAGATAGCCATCTAAATTCAAGACACTTTATACAAGATGAAACTGATCTACGGCTCATGGACAGAGTGACATGCACATTCCATTGTGGAAGTCAAGAATGCATTAATTATCTGGCTTTACAATCCCTACTTTGAGTATAGAAACATGTTCCTTCAGACGTTGGATAGGAAAAAAAAAAAAGGTAATTGAAGCAGAAAAAGGCCAGATTCCATCTCAATGGATCAGAATCCCCCAAAGTGTTACCACAGAAAAGAGAAAAAGCACTTAATTCAAAAATGGATTTCATATTTTCCTGTATGCTTAATAAAAGTTGAAATAGAAAAGCATTTACTAGCCAGCTTCACAAATCAGAATCTCAAACATTTAATCAATGAATAAATGGCCAGTGGAACCATTCAGTACCTAGTTTCCTTTGGGCTCCAGATTCAAAGTAGCTACATTTTCCAAATGCATGGCTGACACACATCCATTTTGCCCAGTAAAGCAGATAACTAGAAAACTTGGGTCAGAAAGCAACTAACTATATCAGCTGTTAATATATTACATAAGAGATTGAACAGCCATGGTGACAGTTCTCACTAAAGAACAAAAACTGATGGTAACAATGCCAACTTCTCATCTTCTGGGATTCTCTGGGAGTTGTTCTTTCTGATAAGGAAGATGCAGGCAGATCTCACTCGTGTTTGCCTTTTAATACCTAAGCTTACTCCCTCTTAGTTTTGGGTCAGAGTCCTTTCAGTGAGTTCAACACTCAATGCCCATCTAAAATTTTTATTATTGCACACTAGCATGCTCAACTCCATTTATCCCACTCCATTTACAGTGTAACACTTTCTGACAAGAGAGTTTAAGTTCTGTCTAAAATATGCTTGATGGTAGGGTTATTTCTCCTGCATTCACTGCATAACTTCAAAAATTCATAGGACTCACAATAATGTGTGAAACATAGTAGGCACCCATTGATTGACTCCTCACCTGATACAACAGGACCTGAAAGTTAGACCTAACAGCTTATTGTTGCCAATTCCTTCCAGGATGCAATATTTGCATTTCTATCTTGACCATTTAAGGCCAAGTTTGAGAAACTTTCGTTTGGTCATCTCCTTGACTATAGTTCTTACCCACAGGCTAAGGAAACAACATTAAGGCCCTACCAATAACCAAGCACTTTGTTACAATAATGCAGTCTGGTACCATTTCTACATTCAAGCTTCTCCAACTTTTTTTGATCCCTTTCATTCATCTTATTGGCTAGAACCTTAACTGATGCTGGAAGAAAGTTTTCTATTGATATCTTTCATCAGGAATAATGTCAAGGTCTGTAAACTCCTTATCCTGGGATTATGATGATACCAGACCAAGAGGTGATCTGGGTTCATGGTATGGGAACTGATCTCAGAAGCTCTGTCAACTACCATGTCTAGATAATCACAATGAACAGTCAACTGAGCTATGTATTGGAAAGTTTACCTCTCTAGGAATGTTCCACAGAGACAAGGATGCAATGCTAACCCTACTCTCTTTGAATAGGGATCATAAGTTCCTAGAATAGGAAGCCAGATATCCACGGCCAGTTTTGGAGGATAACCTCTGCTGATCAAATAAAATTATGGCATGTTAAGATTTTGGAATAGAGATTCTTCTAGTCTCTTTCATGAGGCTTACTTGGTAACCACATGGTTTCATTCCTTTTGGGTAAATATTATAATTTCTGAAGAGACTGTCCCTATATTACTAGACTAGGCTCTCAAATATTCTTGATTTACCCAACACCTAATTAAGAACAATCTCATCAGGCTCCCCTGTGTTATGGTTTCCACAGCTGAAGACATAGGAATACTTGACTCTGGTGGCAGACTCGTCAAGAGAAGGTCCTGTGAGGAGGATAGTTATAACCTCCAGTTGCCACACCTCTAGGTCCCTTGAAGCATTCATATCAAAGCCACTCTCCCCATGCTTCTCACAGTCAGTGATTAAGCATGACTAGTTACTACATACCTACATTTCCTGTTCTTTGAAATCCTCTCTACGTGGATACCACAGCCACACCTCCCAAGGGCTGCTCCCCAAGGACAGCTGGAATACTGAGGTAGACCCTTTCCGGGTTGACAGGAACAATTCAAGTACTCCCAAACAGCCGCACAGTTCAAGGAAGGTTTGGAAATGTGGCCTTGGATGCTTCTGTGCAAACTTTCCTTTCTTCACTGGGGTCTCACCTACATCAGACTAATGGTCCTTCCAGCCCTCTTCCATTATTTCCTTTCACACAAGCATTCCTCAAGATCTTTGTTCCTTTAAACCCATCTCGGCATCTGCTACTTACAGGACCTGGTGTACACAAACTAATATGAATACTAAGGTTTAGAAAAATACCCCTATTTCTTGCAGTATTTTCAGTTTGTTGAAGAGACATGTTTCACTATGTTTAGTCCTTAGATGGATTAAATACCCAGTTTCTCTCCAAAAATACAGTTTTATACACCTTCCTACCACTGTTTCAAGCCAATTTAGTCCTTTCAAAGGGAAAAAAGGACAGAGAAATATGTAAATTCAAGGTATTTTACAATATCCTGAAATGAACTCAGAACCGCATGCTCCCCACAGTGACCAGCATAACCTATTATGGCAATCAAGATGGGGGGCTGATTGTCCAGATACACAAACCTGTATTTGAGTACAAAGGTGTATGCTGTCAGTTATTGGAGAGAAGTCAACAGTGACACCTGGGATCAGCGTGAACCCCTAGATACAACCTGTGACCTATTTGCAAAGGGACTGGAAGCAGATGATGTCCTTGTCACAATATCCTGTTCTGCCCTGAATCAGATTCACTTGCTGCTAATCCAAAGTCAGTGTTGGGTATTGAATCTTCCAGACATTTTATATTCCATATTTCTTACAGAGAAGCTTCAAGAGTACCAGCTCTTCTCATGTTAAAGAGGAATGCAAGGTGACTTCAAGCAAAGTGCACAATTATCAGTCTTATTCCTTGGAATGTAACACAATGTTTCCCACCTTCTAAGTTTTCATCAGTATCTGTGGTTTTAGGCTTGGTAGATTTCATTAGTTTCAGATAGACGAAAGAAATGATAGGGTCACAGTGATTTGAATTTATCCGAGGACTAGTGTGCATCTTCAGACAGATCTGAAAATATGAAGCCTTGTGTTAGAGACACTGATTTTAAAGTGGTTGAGTGGAAATACCAAGTAAAGTGACATGTGAAATAAGAGGATGCTATTTCTGACCTTGTTTTCTAGGCAATAGCGTGATTTTATAGTTTGAAAAGTAAAGTGTCTCAGCTGAGGCTCTGGGAAATCTCAGTGCACATAGCCTCTGAAACTCAGGCAGGGGGAGAGCAGAAGTAAAAGTGTGCTGTGTTGCGAGCTCAATGTGTACTTTTACATTGGGGTTTCTTCCCTTCATGTGATCTACTGCAGTGGCTTTTAATCCTTGTCAGGCTCTGCTCCTGTGGGAGAACTCAGATTAAGTAACCACAGTTTGGAATACAAAGTCTGATCATTTGTCTTTGAGAAACGGGATTGTAGACAGATAGCCTAGTAGTATTTTAGTCTGTCCAGTAACAATATGAAAGATTTACATTCTTCAGTGAGGATTTTCTGGCCATGGGGGCAAAAATCAGCCAGATTGTTTCCAGAAACATACAATCCATTGCCATCGGTAACCACACCCAGCCTCAAAAACAGCTCTTAGGCTTTGGACCCATCCTGGATGAGCCATGGCTGGGAAGCTATAGACTTAAGATCAGCTGGTACACATGAAGCAAAGCAAAGCCTTTCTACATATTGTACAGCGTGTTGATCCAGGTTAGAACTATCTGCTGGTTTTTCTAACCTGCCAGCTAGTTTATAAAAAGGCCCTAGAAGTAGGAGAATCCCACTTTTGCCTCCTTCATTTGTAGACTTCCCTTCCAGACAGAACTTTTACCATGCCCTAGCAGCAAGGCCATGGGGCCTTCAGTGGAACAAACTGCACCCATTGTATGGTGGCCACTGATACAATGCAAAATCCTTCCACGAAGGGCTTGTTACTTCTGGGCGTAGCATAGGCAGCCTTCGTCAGCCCCTTCAGGCCTTGCTTCAGCTGCATGTGCCTCAGGTCACACGTCTTTCCAGATTGGCTTGCATCCAGTGAGCAACTTACATGGCAAGAGAATGAATTTACATGGTCATACCTTTCAGAACAGGTCTGGAAGTGCATTCTAGCTCTAGAGCTTCCCTAGTGGGTAGCTGAGGCTGTCTGGGGATCTATGCCTGTCGAATGGAGTGGGAGGAAGCAGGAGAGGGCAAAGGGCCAATCTGTGGTACGATGTCACCCCATTTTTATCCCCTCCCTTAACATTCCCTCCAAATTATGAAAGCAGTTCAAGGGAGTTAGTGACCAACCTGTGGTCTCTTTTGTTGTCACCGCTTGTGATTTTAAACTAATAAATAAATCCTTTAAAGATCAGAATCATTGTTCAACCTCTGTCTCAGATTTCTTGTATGAAACGTCATTTGACTATTGATTACAAAGCTATTTTTTGCTCTGGCCATGACTGGTAAAGGGCTTCTATCCAAGAGTCACTAGTTTTTTAATAAGCTAAGTGATGTTCCATATAAAAGTAAGGTCAGATACAGAATTGAGAAATCAGAAGATGGCAGTGGCCAAAGTCTGTGGAATGCTCAGAAACTGTCGGGAAAACATCACACATAGAAGTCACATACAATTCTTGCTCCTTACGCCACAGGAATAAGACTGGCTGTTAATACAAGGTAAGAGACAGACAGTGCTCAGTCCCAAGGAGGCTGAAATCTCAATCTATCCTTCAAACAGCCGTACCTTAGATTACCTTCATTATCTGTCATTATTATTTTATATGTGCACTTGTATTAAGACTCCCTGATTCCTTGTACCAAAATCAGGGGCTGACACTGGGTCTATTTTAACCATTCCTAGTATGCATGCTTTGGACTGGAATATTTCTTGCCTCTTGGGGCTAAATTACTTGGATTCACAAAGCAAGTAGTTCTCAGGGAAGCCCTTATAAGACCCCTTAGCATCACTTACCTCATGGTGTGTGTCTCGGCGAGCATCCTTTTATAAGCGCACACACTAGCTCATTTGTGCTAGTCATAGTACAACAGTGCTCACTTTGGCCGCATGTGCAGCAGCCTTGTGGTCTGGTAGGTACAGAAGCCTAGCTGCTGTAATGTCTTAGCTCTGATTTTCCCCAGACACCATCACACTGGTGATAGATGTAGGTTTTTCCATCTATGCCATTGGCCAGATGCCAAGGGTAATCTTTCCCTAAACAGCCCAAGGAACGTGGAATAACGACCAGTCTTTCCAATGGATGAGACACCAGCTGTGATAGAAACAAAGATGTATCATCTAGATCCCCTTCCTTGGAGGGCTTGCTGCCCAGATGGAGAGAAGGTATTCAGTAGACAGCCTTCAGCTGTCTGCTCCTCCAGGGTCCACCTCAGCTGCAGAGAGCTCTACCATCTGAGGTTAATCTCTTTGGGAGAGCAACCCACGTTCAGTGAGTGACTATGCAAGGGAAGTTACATAAAAACTTGATCCTCTCAGCCCAATGAAGGACGATTCTAACAGGCAACTCTCAATCCAGAGTTCCCTCTTCCTGCCAGGGTGACAGGGACTTTGGTGCTAAACTCTACATTCAGTTTTGAAGGCCCCATGCTCTATTCCAAGCCTGTGCCAAGAAGTCCTGCCTGGCTGCTTTGCTCAATTTAACATCCTCAGTCGTTCTTGGTGGGTCAGTATCACATTGTCATGGAGTGTCTTCCACTCTAGCTTCTGTGGCAGCCACAGAGGTACACTCCTCAGATCTCCCCTCCAGAAGAACTGACCTGCGGCTGCAGATCCAGTAGTGCTCGAGCTGAGGCCATGCTCTTCCCAGAAGCTCCTACCCAGTAACTGGGCACTGTGGGAGTGGAGCCTGGGTATTTCCATTCAAAGAAGATTCTTCTATGGGCAATATTTGTGCTGGAGCTCCCTGGTGGGCTGGTTAAAATTCTCAGTTGCACTGCAATTCTGAATTCCTCATATTCAAATCTTCCTCCCCACTTCTTTTCACAAGTGTTAGATCTAAGGAATAGTGTAAGGCTCTTTCTACCTAATCCTGTCCCTTCCCTTTATCTTTCTTAGATGTGAACCACAATAAGCTTTTTGAACTTCTAATTCCTTCTTGGGCATGACACAGCTTCATAAGTTATTCAGATTTGGTGCATGTAGTTTCAAATTGATACATGTGTTCCTGTGAAGGTCCTGAACTGAGGATACCACCACTGAACTCTTGGATCCTAGTTAGGACTTGAAAGATTTTAACCCAACCAATGTCTTCTTGGTTCTGAGAGGAAATAAAACCCCCTGACTCAAGTGGCAACACCAGATATAAGCCTTATTTAAGGAATGGGCATGTCAAGATGGGCCCCAAGGAGATCTTTACCCCAAGAAAGGATAAAGTGGCCTCTCCAAGAACTACCAAAGTCAAGAGAATTCTGACATATCTATGCAGAGCTGGTCTCAGCCTGTCAGGATCTCAGTTATAATACAACTTGTAAGTGTTTCTTATATATTCCAAACTATTAAGGATACTTTAGTTATTGACCTTAACAGATCAAGATGTCATGGAACTACAGGACCAAGTATGAGTCTTAGTTGCTTCTTGGCAATATTTAAATCCAGGAAGCTCAGTTCTTCCTTCCAATGGTCCATTTAGCCTTAAAATAAAATACGGCCAACTCCAGTTCAAAGACAGAGGACCTGGGTCACTATTAGCTATTGGTGCCCTGTGCTGAGGAAGAAGGGGGAGGAAAAGACATAAGTATTCATACAAGTGTTACAAACTAAGATTATTTCCTAGTATAACTTGACGAACCAACATTTTTAGTTTTAGCAGTTAACTCAGAATTCAAGAGATGGCTTATATCTAACTGATTTTTTTGTATGTAACCGCATTTTTTTATATGTACCCACATTTTTATTTAAGGAACTAGTACCAGAGACCCTTATGGGTAACTGGCTTTTTGCTCCTCTGCATCTGCCCCGCACCCAAAGACAGCCACCAACTTGGATTTCAGAGACTGAAGATTTGCACTCCACCGCCATTAGTACATGTGCTCAACGGTATAGCTAGTAGGAACTGTATTAAGGACTATATACCAACTCAGGCTGATGTTACAATACTGACGCAATCCATAGCCCACCACATGCCAAGTGTACCATGATACACATGGCGGTAACTGTTTACACAATAAATAAGCATGCCAAGTGTAAGCTTTGGCCAAGACAAAGACATCATGGAGGGTAGTCATAGATGAGAAATGATGCCAAGACTGACTTCTTTGTACCTGATGAAGACAATATTGAACACAAGCTAAAAGACTGTCACAGTATCAAAGAAAGGAAGCCAAGTCTTCCTTTTTGCTGGATGTGAAACTTTGGGATAAGAAATCAAGATTAAAGGAGCACATCAAAAATGTTCAAGCAGTTGGCTTTTGGGATCCTTTTCAACTCATCCCAGTAGGATATAACAAACTTCAGATACAGTATATAGCAGCTGAACTTGCAAAGGCAGGTTGCAAGAATAAATGAGATTTTTAGAATTATTTATAGTCTGTTCATATGGCTACTTTTAGGAGGGTCTAAACTTACGCTTGACAATTGCACTCCAGTTTGGAAGACTTATTGGCAAGCTATTATGAGTCTATGCTGGACGTATTTTGTTTGTCCCTCTGTGTCATGATTTCTGTCCCTTCTTAGGAGGCTAAAACAGTAACATTTTTTCATATAGGACTACTGGACTCCCTGGTTTGAGTCCAGGGGAAGTCTTAGCGAGAAATCAACAGGGAAGAGGGGTAGTATCAGGGTGATTATTTCCTCGGCACCCACTCATGAATAGAAGTTTCATCCATCAACAGAAACTTCCTATTTCTCACTAGGCAGAGGACTTCTCCTTCCAGAGATTAGTGTTCACACATCCTCCTTCATTTGAGCCTTGGGTGGTACATCTTTGGTTTCAAAGTCATTGGTTACCACTTGCTCAGAGTTACTGCATTCTCCTTTGTGAGTTTGTCCCTTTGCAAATAAGACCTTCATTGAATTATCCTATTTGACTGTGCTGTTTGCATTTTCTTGGGGTCCCTGACTAATAGAACACAAGCCCCATATAATGTTCTCAGCCATCTTGCTTACTCAAGGGCAAGTAACAACCTCTGAACCTTTAGTTTTTCTATGGAATTGGGATAACAGTCATTGAAGCATTTTTCAAATCTCTGTACTTTCTTCCATGGTTCTTTTGATTTGTTTGTTCTGTGTTAATGCATTTATCATCAGTGATAACAGAGCAGTATCATTGGGGAACATGGCTGGACTAAGTATTTATTGAGTAGAAGAGTTATTTTAAAATGCTAAGAATTGACTGGATAAGAATCAGACAAATTGGGTTCTGTATATAGAAGGAGTATTTAAACTTATAATCTTGTTTTGAAAGGCACTAGTAAACATTTAATATTCTTTTATTTATCTTCATGGTATTGATTATGCAAAGCATAATTATCAACTTCTAACATTCCTTCTTAGGTGAATAATCTGTATGTTGAGAACTACCATGCTTGTCAAACAGAACTGTGTGAGGGTGTGTAGCCCTGTTTCAGCTTGCTCTAAGATCCTTTCCATATAGACCTTCCTTACCATCTGGAATCCCTATTTTTCTACCCATAAAAATGTTCAAGGTGTAGTTAATGAGTATGGAAGAAGTTAAAACATAGAATCAGCTTCTCAAATCTGATTTACCACAGGTGCCTGAACCCTTTGGCTAGTTTGTTTTATTGTATTTGACTAGACCTTAGTTTAAAAAAAACTATCATTTAAATGCCAGGGCTTCACTCAACTCAGATCCACACAGGAGAAGGACCCAGAGCATATACAATGTTATGGCAACTATAAAGGCAACACCTCCAAACCTCTCTCATTGGTATAACAAGTCTTCATGACTGATTCCCCAAGAACACAGATTTGCAATATTTGAAATCCCCAGATGCATCATCCTCATTGATCTCCAAGCTAAAGATCAGAGAAAAGTCAACTCAGAAGCCAAGCTCAGAGCCTGTGTTAAAGGATAGCTAAAGAATGAGACTTCAAAGAGATCGCAACAGCAGCTCTTTCTGGAGGACAGAGGGTCTCCTTATAGTTCAGCTTGCTCCACCAACAGGTCTGACGCTTTCTCCTTACAAAAGCTACAACACTAGAGCCAGGCATCAACTAATTCAGGCATACAACGGGAGGGGTGTCTTGCAGAGACTGGGTATCACCAGCACGATGGCTCTCTGAAGATAGTGGATGGACATAAAGAGCCTAGCCCTGGGATGGACTGTACATCCATCTCCTACAGGCAGATTCGAAAAAGTCAGACAGACTGAGTTCTGACAACACATTCTGGTTGGGAGGGTGAGAAAGGGAGATCAGAGGCACAGGGTAAATTGCCCTGGGGTTAAGTTTAGCTAAAGTGTAGTTTTGTTGTGAGTGACTTACTGTTTCTAATTCTTTCTGCATAATCATTGATCAACACAGTGGAATAGTTTCCATGGTTGTGAGGCAAAAGCAGTATCAAGAGATACCAAATGAGACAGGAGACAAGTTACCAGCTCAGGACCATGGTGAAAGCAATTGTTAGGAAAGGCCCAATACAAGCAAAATGGAAGGCCTCAAACCAGAAGCCCAGGTGTAAGGGCTAGGGCTCAGCAAGGCTGTCCTCATCGTCTAAGCTGGGAGAAGCTAATGGTGAAGAGAAACAGCCAGTTGTCAAGATGAGCTGATCTACTCCCCAGTTCTCATGAGCCAGATCTTTGAATTCAAGGATCTGGGTCCAGCATTTTGTTGTTGTAAAGCAGGAAGCATAAGGCTTTCCATTTGAGATTCTCAAAATATGAGAATGTCTCAAGTTTCTACATAAGAAGGCTTGGGTTAAGAGGCTGCCAATCACTGATTCTATGATCAGAGTGATTGACTGCTAGACTTATGGTTTTCAGGCTAAAGCTGGTCTTCCTTCTCAGAGGGATTGGAAAGGAGAAATTGTCATTCAGTAGGTCTCTGAAGAATTGCACCAAGAGGTGGTGAACCAAGGGACACATATCCCAGCGGGACTGAGGTATGAGCCACACAAGGTGCTCCCTGCCACAGCTGCAGGCTTTGTGTTGCTAGTTTCAATCAGATCTAGGGCTTCTATCAGTACCCCTTAGGATGAGCTTTGACAGAGGGTGACATTTGCCTTTTCTCTATTTGTTCTCCTGTTTTCTAAGGAAAAGTCCAGAATTGGGTCTTTCAGTGAAGAGACGTAAGAATCTCAAAGTTGGTTGAACCAACTGGGTAGGAATAAACTTAAGAAACATTGTCTGGGTGTGTCCAACACAGAAGTCCATGTATCAAATGGGCACCGTCCCTAAGTTACATTGCCAAGATAAGGTATACTCGGGGCTCAAAGGATACTTGTGAATCTCACTTAGCATCTATGTGAGAATGTTCTTTAACATTGAGTCTTAATCCTATGAAGGTGCAAACTAAATGTGACTGCAGCATTTTGTCCTATGTGCAGGACAACCATGGAGTTTCCAGGGGATGAATGCATTTATGTATACCCACCAGCCCAAGCTTAGGATCCATTACTTCAGTAGAGTAGTCTCACACCATGGACATAAATACTAGAAGTTTAGCAGGACAGACTCAAGTGTCCTACCATACAGCCCACCATTAGATGCCTTGATATTAAAGATTAAAAATGCCAATTGTTCTTGCAAGGCAGCAAGTTACATACCATCAAAGCCTGTAAAAGCCAACTTGCATGCAGACTACTCCCAGGAACCACTGAAGGAAATGATTTCACTCACATCATAGTTAAGCACTGTTTGTAAAT
Organism: Camelus dromedarius; assembly: GCF_036321535.1. Lineage (NCBI taxonomy): Eukaryota > Metazoa > Chordata > Mammalia > Artiodactyla > Camelidae > Camelus > Camelus dromedarius. The sequence goes on along the minus strand of NC_087449.1, from coordinate 30,715,413 downwards.
CTTTAAGGGATACAATTCAGTCTAGCATGGTGGATATAATTGATTTGTTTGACAAGGCTACCCATGTGGCTCAGACTGAATGGTTAATGTCACTTATTCTAGAGGGATGGGCCATATGCTTCTAGCATTTCTGCCCCCAAAAGAAATGATCAGGCTACTAAAAAAAGTAGCATTTCAGACCACTCTAGGATAACAAGAGTCACTTCCGTTTATTCAAGAAATATAACCTATGCATGGCATTTGCAAAACAAGTTCAGCACAAAGACATGCTCTGCAATGGTCGGCCAAAAGCCTTGATTAGACATTCATTTCTAACTCGGTTTAATGCTATACTTAAAGCTAGGTTTAAAGTGTCCAACTTGTCTCATGTATAGTGTGGGGTGTTCTGATACTAACCAATTCCAACCCCAGCTGGGTGTCCAACAATTCAGTTGCCACTTTACCTAGAATTGTTTGCAGATACAAGTTAAAGGAACAAGTCCTAGAAGATTGCCCCTACTTCAGGCGCCAGTAAGGCTTTGAGGTGTAACATATTTCTGTCCAACTTGGCTATGAATTTGATGTTCCTACTCCCTCTCCTTTCAGGTTCAATAATATATTAGACCAGAGCTCAGTACTTAATGCTTAGCAGTTTATTATAAGAGGTACAACTCAGGAAGAGAAAAGGTTGAAGAAATGCATAGGGTAAGGTTTGGGGCAGGGGGAGTAGCACAGAGCTTCCATGCCCTCCACGGGCATGCTGCCTTCCCAGAACTTCTACGTGTTCACCAGTGCAGAGGCTTATCAGCTCTTATTGTTCAAGAGTTGCACCCCTTATCTCCAGCCCTTTGCTGAAAGTCAGTGGGTAGAGCTGAAAGGCCCAGCCCTCCCATCACTTGGTCTTTCTGGTGACCAGCCACATGCTGGGGTTTAGGGCCACTCGAAGTTACCGTGTTAGTGTAACCTCAGGTGTGATCAAGAAAGTCTCTTTATGAATAACAGAGACACCAGGAAATTCCAGGGGCTTTAGGGGGTTTGCGCCGGGAACTGGGGACAAAGACACAGTTGACCATGCAGAGCAAAAGTGGTTTCTTTAAAGGTTTTGATTAAGTATCATACACCACCAGATAAAAGCTAGGCATGTTTTATGTTTCTCTTAGTAAAGCAACATATGTTCTACTCAAAACCTAATGCTGGCTGTTAAGCAGAATTCATACATTGTATTTTAACCAGGAAATGCGGAGAAAACCCTAAACAAACTTATGACATTGTACTGCCACACACCCATCATAATGGAAAAAGTTTTAGGGCTCTAATGCTGAAGATGGGTGAAGGTGTCTTGAAGAGGAAGGAGGGAAGACTGGGTGTTGCACTGACACCAATTTGTGGCAAACTCTACTGTCCAGATGTGTTGTTAACAGCTGCAATAAACCCCACCTCAGTGTTCAGACGGCACTTCTCTCAGGTAGGAGCAGGGTCCTGAAGAACCAAACACTCAAGAAAAGGGCCTCATGGGTCCCTAATGAGGGAAGGCAGGCTTTGAAGGGCTCCCCCAGGGTCAGAGACAGCCGGACTGGCTTCAACAATGGAGAAGTGGACTCCCACTCGACTTCCAGAGCGCAGACAAGTGTTAGGCAGCTTTCTAGCCACAGTCAGAAGTAATGTTTCTTAAACTCTTGTCTTTGAGGGTAACTATCAGAAATGCTAAAACCTGAGTGATGGAAGTAGAAAGCAAGCATTAGGAGGAGAGATGCGACTTCATGAATATACAAAAGGAAAAAAAACAGAACCACCTCCATGTGCTCAACAGTATGAACCTTTGCAAGGCCAAGAAATGGTACTTAGCAGGACTTCAGTGAGAATATAATTCATTTGGTATAGATAAGAGATTAGGCCAGTATAGACGTACAAACTTTTCTCCAATAAGAATGGGGTGTGGTTATACCCACAGGAGGTCCCAACAGAAGGAATCAATTTCCTAGTCCCTTCTATATCAGCAGCTGTCTGGACTCCTGGTTTCACTAAGTGGTGAGTTCCTAGCCCACAGGCCAAGCCCATGGTTGTCTTGGTCCCTCACTCATTTTCATGCATGAGAACTGGCTCATTCTGTTCAAAGTCCACCAAGACAAAAAACTAAGTGACAAGGGAGTTGACGTGGAAATTCAAGAAATTTAGGCATTAACGCTTCTGCTGAGAAAAGTTACCTTTTGGAGATGATCTATTATAAAGAATAAACTCTAAGTTTTAAGATGAAGTAAAAGATTTTGAACTTTAGCTGCTTCCTTTCCATTTTCTTAGAACTTTGAATAGAAAAGGGGAAGAGGGTCAATGGCAAATGTACAGAGAGGTGTAGCTGAAGTTTAGCTTAGAAGAGAAAAGGTGATGGCAGGAGTAAAGAACCTGTAACAAAGTCCTGAATCCCACTGTAGACATAGGTGCCGGCAGGGCTCAGGAAGGAGGATGGAATATGGGCCACATGTCTTCTCAGCTAAAGCCTTAAGTTCAAGTCAGGCCCACAGAGAACAGTGTTTGAACAGCAGTTTGTAGGTCAAGAGGCAGAGTCTATTTCTATGGTCACTTACAGTGGTTAGACACTTGGATAAAGAGTTGCCACCCTTACCCTCCCTCCAAAGATACTAAGAGGTGCCCAAAGCCAGTGTGTGTTGTTTGTAGGTACACCAGCCCCTTGCCCATTACCTGAGTTCAGACTGACCTAGAATGACTGGAACGCAAGTGTCAGACCTCATGGTTTTCAGGCAATAAAATTATCTGCCCTTAAGTCCTTCACGAGGTCCACTGAGACATAATTTTCCCAGATAAGTTGGTTTCACTCAACACTGAACCCCACACAGTGTCCTCACTGTAACAGGGAATGTGGCGGCAAGTTCTGACTGGTATCCGTCTCCTGTTTTACCTGATTTCTGTGATTCAGAACCAGCTGTAAGGGCCTTCCTTGATTCATCAAGTGTAAACGCCACAGGCAACAAGAGCAGCTAAGCCACACGCAACTAGACTGGTTTCAAAAGTTCACCTGCCGCCAGATACCAATCATGTGGACTATTTCCCATATCCAAGGGCTTCTCATGTCAGAACCTGCCCACACCCCCAAACTACTGCACAAACTGCCTGTATCCCCAGGAGACAGAGCAGCCTTGGGAGAAAGCAGTCTCTTCCTAGCTGTGGGCCTTCAACCTATGGAGTAAGTGTCATATGGTTTCTCCGATATCATGGGAATAGGGCAAGCCTTCCTGATCATTTTGGAAAAATGTGAGAATAGACTTCTCCCCACCCTTCAAAGCAGTTCTAGTTTGCCAGTCCAGTTTTCTTCCAGGCACTCATGAACTTAATCTAAGATTTGCCAGTCCATTATTGCCTGATAACCACTAATGCCTGGCCTATTGGGTACTAATGGGACTTCTAACAGACCTGTGTAGCATTGTGTGTTCAGCTCCCTAGAAGGGAAACTAAGGGAGACAAGAGCAAGTAGATTCTCCCAAGATGGGACGCTTCTGTTTAGCAGAATGAACAGGATAGCAAGGTTAAATGATTGTGTGTTAGTAAAATCCACATTAAGAGTTTTATTTCCAGTGTGACCGGACCTTAAAATTTCAGCAGAATTGAAGGGAGATGGTGTCCAGTTGGTGGTGAGAATTCTGGAGGAGTTCACAACGATGTCTGTCACTTTACTCCTAAGTTACTTTGACATCTAGTAAGTCAAAAATCCTATCAGAGGGAAATGAAAATCTAGAAAAACTTAAGAAACAAGCATCGAAAATACTGGGCACTGTTACTTAAGGCTCAGAGCTAGGCCGGCAAGTGAGCATTGTACTTTGTACTCAAGTACAACTAAGTTAAAAGAAGCAAATGTTAGAACAAGGATTTCCCCTGGGAGTCTCTAGTGAGGTCCAGTTGACCCCAGTTTTGGTTCATAAAAACAGCGCAGGGAGGAAACCTGAGACATCTAGGGTCCACACAAAGTTTGGAAGTCGAATGAGAAGAACCAGCTCAAATCTGAAACCATCACAAAACTCTCTCTCTAGTGAGAAGGAAGCCAGCTTCCATAAGGTAAAAAGGGGAACCTGTGTCTTTTAGCATTTGGTGGTAGTGAGAAAAACTCATGGATTTGGGGCTAAAATTAACTGTCAAAAGCAGCCCACAAGTAGGAAACTGATGTCCTGGGTGGAGTCAGGGAAAGATGACAAGTGGTTTGGTATGTCATCACTACCATCCTTATGCCAGCTACTACTTCTTGGAACAGAGAGCCCTCCACTAGCAGTAACCATGTGGTTTCAGAGGGTGGCCAGACACTCTTCCAAACACCCTGAGAACTTCATTGCATGAGAAGATGCAGGAAAGATGACAATCTTTGGATGCAGAACAGTGGGACAGGTGCCAGCCCATGATGAAAGCCATGGCTTCCAAGGTGGCAGGAGCTCATGGTAAGAAAGGCGGACTCCTGGAGAGCCATGCTGGAGGCATTTGGGGAAGACCATGTGATCAGAACTGCTGGCCAGTACCCAGATGTGAAGCCGTGTGGCTGGTGGGAAGCCACAACCGTTGTGTAACTCCTGGTCAGGGTCACAGATGCTGGCCAGACTTCTGAATGGTTCCCACTATCCTACCAGCTCTCATGCATCTTCTCCAACTTAGTGTGATTCACATCTTCCAAGGAAAAAGGCAGTGATCAGAGTTCCAGCCAGTGAGCCTGGCCTGGGCTGTAGTAGAATTCCCTTAGGAATTAAACTCGACTTTGAAGAAGACAGGCACTGTTCCCTCCTCTCTCTCGGGAAATTCCAGGGGACTGGGGAATTTAAAGAGATGTAGTATCTGCCTGTGACATGAAATGACCTCCTCGGGACTCCCCTTTAAGAGAACAATCCTTCCAGGCCTTCCTCGCTGAGGAGCTGTCTGCCTCAGCAGCTCACCTGGAGCTTACTCACTTGAACTTTGTTGGCACTGGTTAATTTCGGCAAATACTTCCAGAACAGACCCTTAGAGAAAGGCTTCATTTGCTGAAACCATGTGAAAAAACCCTCCAAAATGGGAAATCTTAATTCCATTCCCCCTTGCAGCTTTCTAGGTTGCGTTTCCCCAAATTGGGCAATGTTTAGTTATCAACCCATGAAAATGGAAAAGATGGTATTTTTTTTTATAAAACTGCTTGGCCACAACAATCTTTAGATGATGGAGAAAGATAGCCTTAAAATGGATCCTTAAATACAGCAATACAATTTTACAGTTAGATTTACCTACTAAATGAAAAATAGGATGAAAAGCTTATGTACAATCTTATGCTCGTGTACAAGAATAAACCTTTTGCTAAGAAAGGATTGTTTAACACGAAGGAAAGATAAAGAAACCTGCTTCATTCTAATGAAAAAGAGGACGATTTGCTGTCAATTCAGTTGAACACTCTGACTGTTCCTCCTCCACCCCCTTTTGGTGGCACTGCCAAGTCTCCATCACCACCCCAGGCTCAGGTCCTCCCAGTCTGAGTGTCAAGAAATAGGAATGGTCTCCCCATCTCACACCCATCAGGGTACTCAATTTGGCCAGGAGCTACCCCAAACCAGGCAGAACAACATCCATTAAGGCAAGTCCCACTGAGGGTATGAACTTTGAAACTGGGCAGCTGATGGGATTGTTTTTGGTCCATTCCCCCTTTCAACTTCAGGTTTACTGAATTGCAAGAACATGCCAACTTATTGAGAAGACCCAGAGAAAATAAAACATCTTTTCAACTCACAACCCAATGTTGAAGCGGGCAGATGTTAGGAGTTTGTTAAATTCCGTCCTTGGTTCAGAGGAATGTAGAACGGTGCTAGAAAAAAGCTGGGGTCGGGGGGAGGCACGTCGACTTCGTGCAGACACTGCTGACAACCCAGTGCGGGCTGCAGCAGACTGTACCAGACTGGATCTGAACTGGGGTGTGAATGCAGGAGGTAGACCAAAACGAACATTTACGAGGCTGCCTTCTTCCAGGGCTACGGAAAGGGGTATCCCAAATACAGAAGCCCTATAAAGTACAGGAGGAAGACAAAAACCAAAGGAGGGTCCTTGAATTCCTTAAAAGGGTCTTTGAGGCCTCTAGACAACACACCAAAATATATCCTGAGACACGAGAGAAGGTCAGTGTGACATTCAGTGATTAGAGGACCCCTGACATACAGAGGAAGTTACAGAAGGAAAAAGGGGCCTTGGGAAATCAATGTCTCAAGTGGCTGAAATTGCCTTTAAAGTTGTTGATGACAGAGCCAGAGTCAGGAGAATAAGGGAGCAAGGAAACATCAAACAGGCCGCTGTGCCACCTGGACACAGGGAAGCCAGACCACACTGAGGTCCCCAGGAGGAGTCCAGCACCAGGTGGGAGGCCCCTGGCCCCACGCTTCCATTCACAGGAGGCACCAGCAATGGGGGGACCCTGCCAACATGCAAGCTGCAAGCAGAAGTCATGCTGGAAGACACCGTCTTGAGTGAGGCTCTTGAAGAGGGTGAGCCGGGGGAAATGTCACGTGCCTGGGCTGAGAATGACAGTGGCCAGGAATAATGGGGCTCGGGTTTTAAATCCCGCTCTCGAGTCCAGTGTTTCCCAGAGACCTGGGTGACTATGATTGGGAAATCAACTTTTGACTTTTCTGATCAACATGGGGGCCACCTACTAGGTTTTAAATACCCAGATTTCTGAACTTCCAAGTCTATGTTAGTAACTGAGGTGTCTGGAGAAACCCTGAAAAAGCCCTTTGTCCAGCCCTTAGACCATCAGAAGGGGAAGACTCATCTGAAGCATTGTTTTTTCCCTGAATGTCCCATTCCTCTTCTAGGAAGAGATTTATTAACTAAATGAAATGCCAAGGTTACCTTTGCACTGGGACCAATGGGCATTAAAGTACCACCCGAGCACGCTTGTGCATTCCAAGCTCTGTTGCTCCAACCCCAAAAGGAATACGGTCAGCACTTCTGGAAGAGACACTGCAGGAGGTGAGTCCAGAAGTATGCACGGAAGGGAGGCAGGGGAGAGCAAGAACAGCTACACCAGTACAGTCAGACTCAGTCCTGGGGCCAAAGTTCCAAACTGAAGGCAGTACCTATTAAAGGAAGGGGCAGAGCAAGAGATTTAGCCCCTACTAACAGCCTTCCTTGACTAACACCCCTGCCAGTCTCCCGATTATCCAGTTTTACCCTTCCACCAGCCAGGCACAGATGAATACAGGTTTGTACAGGGCTTGAGCAATTAAATTGTAGGAGATACTCATCCAGTGGTCCCCAACCCATGCACTCTGCTAACTACCTGGGGGATTTCTATTGTTCACCAGGGACCTAAAAGATGCCTTTTTCTATATATCCCTGAGTTTTGAATCCCACGAGCTGTTACCAAGGAAGTCACCAAATTCCCCAGCTTTATGTCTGCTGGCTGTCAGGAAGCCTTTTGGCTTGCTTGCTTGTGAGGAATAAGAAATCAGTCTTTTGGAGTACTGACTCAATACTTGGGCAGCATAAGGAGATTCATTGCCTGTCTCTCAAACAATTAAGACACAGATACCAAGGGATGGCCAGTTTGCCTTCAGGTCATAGCAGCTACCTGTGATCTCTTATAAGAAGCAAAAAAAATTCATACTGGGACAACATAGCACTGTGCATAGCCCTCTCTGTGTGCTTACCCTCTTGGAACAGAAGCGGGGATATTGGTTGACTTCAGGAGATTAGGAAAGTATCGGGCTATTACTGTGTAGCCCTAATGTCACTTCTGGAAGGCAGTCTCAACCTTTAGCCCAGCCATTCCACTTCCCACCTAGTAATGAGTAACATTTGCATAACTGTATTCACATAATTGAACTAGTCTATGCCAGCTGCCCCTCACTGAGGGACCTGCCATTCATTGGAGAATCTCGATCTTGAGATATTTACAACTGAGAGTAGCTTCATGGACCAGGGAAAATGCAAAGCTGGGTATGTAGTGGTGACCCATCCATAGACAATGGAAGCAGAAGCCCCTCCCACCCCACCCCGAGCAGGTACATATGCACAAAAGTCCCAATGTACAGCCCTGAGAAGAGCCCTCTAAGTAAGGATAAGAGTGTAACTATTTTCACTGAATTCTTAATATGCCTTTTTAGTGATCCATGCCCATGGGGCCATCTGGATAGCAAGGAGTGTTAACTGCAGGGAAAGAGAAACTTAAACATACCAAAGAAGTTTTAAACTCATTAGAAGATGTCATGGAGCCAAAAAGCTGGCCATTATCCATAGCCCAGGGCACCTGTGATCAGAGAGATTGCTTATGGGAAAATCTGAGCAGATTAGGCCAGGAAGCTAGCAGCCAGGACCAAAATACATTGATCCCCGTTGTTGGTCCTGATTTCTAATGGGGATTGGACAAGATGCTAGAAGTATTCTGAGGACTTAGAAAGGGCTAATGAATGAGGGTTTGACTGGAGTCTTGAAAATCCTCAGGACACCCACTATAAATTCATCAAAAAAAGGATGGCTTTTTAATGGACATTTTCTGGAAGAGGTCATAAAATCATATAAACCAGAGCACCCACTATGGGAGAGATGCCACCATCCACAGAATTCAGAATGCATTACATGACAACACAAGCAAAAGGACTATTTAAAGGTAATAAAGAAATGCATGGTATGTGCGAGAAACAGTCCAGAAATGGGACGACCTCAAGTAATCAGGAGTTTGGACCTAGAGAAGACTGGCCGATTGATTTCACTGTGATGGGGAGATTGACTTGGAATTTTAGGTACTTGCTAGTATTTATGGACAGTTTTACTTGTTGGTTAGAAGCTTTCTCTGCTGGTCCAAGAAGACTTTTGAGGTTGCTAAATCCTTACTAAAAGAAATACTTCCTAGGTTCTCTGCTTCGGGTGACGGTGGTGCTTAAAAAGCAAGCTCCAGTTAAGCCCCCAATGAAATGTTATATGGGAGCCCCTTTCTAGCTTCTAGAAATGGTTTAGGAGACCCCGAGAGAACTAGAATCAAGGAACGACACTGACAGGTACATACCATCGTTGGGAGCTACTCTAACTTCTTTACGTAAGCATGCTTCTAGTGGGCTGATGCTTCCCACAGATGTTCCTATTGAAATCTTGGAAAAATAAGCATCCAGAACCCAGCTCCACCCTTGCTGAACCAGACTTTGAGGTGCTAGTAGTGACCCATTCCTCAGTGATATTAAAAATGGGTCAAGCCATGGATTCATCACACTTGAGTTAAGCTGGCTCCACAAGGATCCCCAGGGGCACCTCCTGTCTATAGAAACCTCATAGGGAATTAGAACCATGCTGTAGGAGATCATGACCGTAGTCACCCCAACTTTGCCTGGCTCCACACCCCAGATACTGACGTCTCCGAATGGACAAGTAAATCCCTGATAGGTCTCCAACTGCGATTTAGAATTCATTCTCCTGAAGTAACCAGTAACAGCTTGTTAGATTACCTGCTTGATACTTCTAAATCCACACATTGAACTAGAAACATGATTGCCCTTCTCTTCTGTCATGCTTCCTTGTTGACTTTGACCCCTCAGGACTTGGAAGGACAATTCAATGACAAGTCTTTCCCAAGCATTGGCAAAGGCAGGTGGTCTCTGTTGGTGTCAGATAATATCATCCAAAACCTCTGTCTGCACGTGATCATACTGATCACCCTTGGTTGTGCCTTTAACAATTTTTCCAGCCACCTCTAATTTATTGTGACATACAATCAAAAGTCTGCAAGCGTAACTTTTAAAGTTAGACTAATTACTCAAGGTCCTTCATCTTCTATTTCCTCTTTCATCCCAACCTCCTCTACCCAGACCAGGTTAATGCCACTGGAAAAAGTACGAAAACAAGTTTGCACTCCCACCAAAACAGTTGGGAAAACGAATGCCATCTAGGAAATAGGTGAGCCTGATCACTTCTCATCCCTGTCTCTTATTTTCTAGTCATGGTAACCTCAACATCAAGTTACCAGTTCTGAATTATGTCAATGTTTCCAACAGCAAGACTTGGCACAATTTCAAGGGGGTGAGCCAACCTACTCTCCTATCAAGCTGAGCCCAAAAGGTGCAAGGGCTAGAAATACAAGTTGCCAAATTTGCTAGTTAGAGTGCTGGAATGAGGCTTTTGTTGGTATCTTTAATTGGGAAGATATCAAGATCTATAAATTCCCTCATTCTCAGATTATGATAATTGGAGTCTGACATCCCTGGCTAGTTCTTATGGAAGATGATCAGTGGTTAGGTGACATTATGGCATGTCTTGTTTCTAAAATCATGGTTCTTCTAGTCCCTTTGATTGAACTTAAAAGGTTACCACATGATTGCATTTCTTTAGTATACAAGTTCTTTCTGAACAGAATCTTCTATTAGATAAATCTCTCAAATGTTTCTTGAATTATCCAATGATTAATTTAGAACAATATTGTGTTCCCCCTCACTTAGTAGATTTTCCATGGTTGAAGACAGGAATATTTGACTCTAGCAGCATAAACATTAAGAAGGTCCTATAAGGAGGATAGTTATACCCTCCAATCAACACATCTCCACATTTTTTTTTTTTCTTCTTGAAGCGTTCATATGAAGACCACATTCTCAGGTGCTCAGAGCCAATGACTAAGCATGACTTGTTAAGTCTGGGTCTTTCTTGCTCAAGGAGAATCTTCTATAGCTAATTTTTTGCCCTAGAAATCCACAGTGTACTAGCTGAGACTTTCTCAGAGCTGTCCTGTAAATCTGAACTTCCTTATATTTTTCTTGGGATCCAGGGAACACGACTAGGAGGAGTGGGACAAGAAAGCAGTGTCCAAGACTGGATTTTGGAATTGGATCACTTACCAACTGGCTGGTATAATGTTCACTTTTGGTAGGTGAACAAAAGATAACAGTGGGAACATCTTGTGCCAAAGGCTATCTCTTACTGTGGCAAATCGGGAGGATATATGAGAAGAGTGTACATTAACTGGGCTTACATATCAGAAATTTTGCATGGACTGTTCTCTAGACATCCCAGTCAGTAGCTAAATCCCTGATGGCTCTTTATGGTCTTGTCTTCCTAGCATGATACTATTCTGGTCCCATTAACACTCAGTGATTAACCCTGGGACCATAGGTTACTATCAAATAAGATGACCTCAGTGTCCCTTTAAACCAAAGCTTTGTATTTAAATATTTTCTTAATTTATAGAACTAAGGTGTATATAACATTTATGTATAGTCTCTATTATGTAGTGGTTTTTGTAGCTTAGCATGTTCAACCTTTTTAAACCCTAAAGTACGTGGTAGGCCAAGACAGTTGAATGACTTGTAAAAACTAATAATTCTATTTCTCATAGGATATCCCAAAATGGAACCTCAAGGCTAAAAATTTGTATTCTCAAACCTTTCACAGATGCCTTCCACAGAAACCTGACATGTTTATTCTGTAGATAAATATCTTCCAAACTAATTGGTAACACACTGAAATTAGAAAGTACATTCCAAACCGAATTCATACTACAAGTAGCCCGGTCTTACTTGGTTCTCTGTGACTGAGGGCAGGAAGCATTTTGCTCCTTCTCCCTCCTGCAAAAGGCTCAGCGTATTTGGGGCACACAAGCAGGGAGTGGTACTTACTTGAAAGCCCCAGTGAACTCTCGCCCTGAAAATTCAGTCCCTCTCAGTGCTGCCTTGCAGAAATACTTGGTGAGGGAAACAAGGCTTCTAAAGTGTGCAGAAAGCTCTTGGCAGTTGAAATATCTGCTCACTCAGTGTAGGAAGCAGAAATAGATTTCTTTAAAGCAGTGGATCTGAGCTTTAGTGTATAGGTGACTTCTTTTTTTTTTTCTTTTACACTTGCAACTGAGTATCTACATATCCCTCATAAAAATTTCTAAGTGCTAAAAGCAGGAATGGTATGTTGTTCACCTACATTCCCTCTTGTGTCCTGGTAACAGGAAGAGAATGTCCATAAACGTGAAGTTAATACATTCTCTGGTTGAACAAGGTCCTCATCTATCTATTCCTGTGCTGCTTAGCCTTCTGGAATATTAAGAAGTCAGTCAATACACCGTAATATTTCTTCACCATAAGGTTTTATAATCTGAAGAAAGACCGTAATACAAACATGTCTGTTAAGTTTAGAAAGGTCAGGCCTTCTCCAATACCATTTGGAGTTGGAAGTTCTATTTTTCTGCCAAAACTCAGTTTTCTACCTTTCAGGTTCAGAAGGAATAAACACTTGTCATCGATAAGCTCTTCAGAAATTGCTACCAAATTGAGATTACTCATAAGCACTCTTATTGATGTAGATATTATCCTGGGAAACAGTAGGACTTTTTAGCAGCCTCAAGGGTGATGAACCTGACCTCACAGGTACAAGGAGCACCATTCTGTCAGTAATAGGATTCATATTGGTTTAGATGTAGGCAACATATTGGCCAGGCTGAACTAAGCATGTTAAAAGATACATACAATGGGTATTGCACTGAACTTAGATTTCTTTTTTTAATGTCATAAAAATGTGACTTTGTATACATAGAAAAGTTAAGGAATCTGATCTGGTTGTCTGTGCAAACTCAAACAAGCAGAAACACCAATATTTTCTCCATGTTATACCACTGTACTATGCAGTTAAGTCACTAACAAAATATACAAGATGGGATTTTTTTTATAGCAAGTTCTTAGCAATGAAGTCAACGTAATCTAAGAGAATATGTACTAACATTGTTCAAGGGTTGAAATTACTTTCTAAGTCTCCTGTCTCAGTTCACGTTCCTAAACTTGAGAAGAATTGAAGTAAGTCTTCAGAACAGGCAAAGCAGGCAAGTCTTTTGCACAGCACTGATGCCATAGTCTTTGCTGAATGCACGATTATTCAACCCAGCACTCTTCCCTGATGCATAGAAAAACTGGGATCTCTCAAGGTACTATTCTGGTTAGTATCTAACATGGCCCCCGAGACAAAGTTCATTTGTTTTTTTTTTTTTTTCGCTCTGGTAAAATCAAATAAGATTATATATTAATCCTAGTATTGACTGTAGCACCCTTCAAGGTGTGTAGATGGGCAACAGTCTCCACCTGTCGGACCTTCGGGATCCACTAGCAGGGATATGATTTTCTAGGCTGGCAGTAGTGACCAAGGTAGGAAAGGTGACTAAAGAGGAGCCAGGTTCCTCTTCCACATTCTTGCCAGGTACTGCTGTAGAATCCCAAGACACATTTTGGGATCTATCTTTCTACTTGAGCCTGAAAGAAATAATTCTGAGCTCTCATAATGGGTCTCCTGCCTTCCTTGGATGTGATTAAAAACCTATTAATTCATCCATCAACAACCTTGACTCATTAGTCACCTCTGATGCCGGACAACATTGGTGTCTGTTCAGAAGTAGGCCCACACCTCTGTGTTTCTGGAATCATTGAAATATATATATAATGCTCAGCTTTTATATAAAAGATCTGGACTTGCCACATTAGTCAAGAACTACTTGTCATTTCTGGTCTCCATTACAGATAAAGATCAGGGCTGACGTACTAACTGAATTTTATGACCAAGAGTTCTTTGGACTTCTACTCTGCTTCAAAAATAAATGGAGCTACAAGTATTGGAAGCTTGATGAGAATCTTCCAGTTGTACGGGAGTAATTCAAATTCCTCTTCAGATTCTTACATCTCCCAGTCATCTGTGACATGCAGCCTCATGCTCAAAAGGAGAGTTGGAATGCTGCTCATTACCTCCAGTATCCTTGGCCATGATTTGTCCAGGATGCAGCCAAGCTTGGGCATGGTCCTGGTCCACATCACACCATCCCAGACAGGAGATGAGGCAGCTCCAGACTCTGAAGAGTCTTAAGTTTCTTAGGACTAATTTCAGACTCACCTACATCACCGGGATGTGAGGTGTGATGCCTAATTGTCCACTATCACTCTTTCAATTAGGTATTTCAAAGTGGGTTTAGCATAACTGATCATGTGGAAGAGGAAAAGTGACACCAACCTTCCCCTATACAGAACAATCCATATATCCCATGATTAAATTTTAAAGATAAGTGGTATTATGGGCCCTCAGATTTAAAAGCTTCCCTAAAAGTACTAATCCCTAGGATGAACTGATCTGTCCTCAGAGCCACCTACGAACCATTCACCTCTGATGCAGGTACGCATCCCACACTGTTCACCCAGTCACAACGGGGAGGTGGCATCTTCCATATATTCTTTTGATAGTGTGTGGAGAATGTCTATTCAGAGACAGAAAAGCCACCTGTAATTTGGGTTCTGAGCTGTTTGGCCATTATGGCAAACTTCTTTAGCCAGTTAAAGCAAAACTCAGAGCCTCAATGAGCAAGTGGGAAAAGTAGTGAATATATTTAAGGAGGCAGCGGCCATGCTCTGTCCTAACAAATTTGAAGCCTCCAAGTTGTCAGAGAAAAGCACTTGAGAGGTCAAGAAACTGAATTTGTGTGCTTCTGTCCTAGAAAGTTACAGTACAGGAGCATCTCTGATGCAGACACACTAAACAGGCAGGTACTGTCTAATCGAGGACTAAATGGCCAAAGGAACCATCCATAGCTTTTTCTTTTAGGATCCAACTTCAGCTTGCTGGATTCCTCAAATGGAAGAATGACAGACATTTTGTCTAGCAAAGCAGATAATTAGAAAGCTTGGGTCAGAGAGTGACTGATTCCTGACATTTCATCTTTTATGTACTGCACTGAAATTTAGCACCAGTGTTAAGTCTCCATCAACGTGGAACAGGAACTAGAGAGAATCACTCCTCCTGCCCCCCATCTTCTGGGAACCTCTGGGAGTGGCTGTTTTAGCCTGCCTGGAATGTGCCAGCAGGATCCCAGCACCTGTCTGCCCCCTTCAGATAGCTCCCTGCTTATCCCCTAACCTTAGTTTTGGGGTCAATGTTCTTTTAGTGAATTCAGCTCTGACCACCCAGTTTAAAGTTTAGATCCTTGTACCCAGGTATGGATTAATACCTTTATCCTCATTTGATTTATAGCGTGAATATTTTCTAGTGTACCAGAGAGTTTACTTAATGTTTAACTTACATTAATTTAAACTTCTTGGTGGCAAGGTTTTTCTCTTGCATCCTCTGTCACTAAGATTTA
Organism: Camelus dromedarius; assembly: GCF_036321535.1. NCBI lineage: Eukaryota > Metazoa > Chordata > Mammalia > Artiodactyla > Camelidae > Camelus > Camelus dromedarius. Next base: position 30,700,352 of record NC_087449.1, on the reverse strand, counting down.
CAATGGCACATAGTAGGGACAGTTTCTTCCAGGATGCAATGTTTGAGTTTCTATCTTGGCCATTCCAGGGCAAGATAAAATTCTACGTTCAGTTTTAAAGGCCCCAGTTCCATTTCAGGCCTGTGCCAAGAAGTCCTGCCTGGCTGCTTTGTTCAATTTAACATCCTCAGTAATTCCTGGTGAGTCAGTTATCACGTTGTCACGGAGTGTCTTCCACTCTTGCTTCTGTGGCAGCCCCAGAGGTACACTCCTCAGATCTCCCCTCCAGAAGAACTGACCTGCGGCTGCAGATCCAGTAGTGCTCGAGCTGAGGCCATGCTCTTCCCAGAAGCTCCTACCCAGTAACTGGGCACTGCAGGAGTGGAGCCTGGGTATTTCCATTCAAAGAAGATTCTTCTATGGGCAGTCTATGCTGGAGCTCCCTGGTGGGCTGGCCGAAACGGTTGCACTGCAGTTCTGAATTGCTACCTATTCATCGCTTCCTCCCCACTTCTTTTCACAAGTGTTAGACCTACAAAACAGTGTGAAGTTTCTCTCCGCCTAATCCTGTCCCTGCCCCCTTTATCTTTCCTAGATGTGAACCACAGTAAGCATTTTGAACTTCTAATTCTTTCTTGGGTCTGACACAGCTTCATGTTACTCAGATTTGGTGCATGTCGTTTCTAATTGCTTAAAGTGTTCCTGTGAAGGTCCTGAACTGAGGATACCACCACTGAACTCTTGGATCCTAGTTAGGACTTGAAAGATTTTAGCCCAGCCAATGTCTTCTTATTTCTGAGAGAAAATAAAACCCCCTGCCTCAAGTGGCAACACCAGATAGAAGCCCGATTTAAGGAATGGGCTTGTCAGGATGGGCCCCCGAGGAATCTTTATCCTGAGAAAGGATAAAGTAGCCTCTCTGAGAACTACCGAAGTCAAGAGAAGTCCCTGTGACAGAAGAGTGCCATTTTCCAAATCTGTGCAGAGCTGGTCTCAGCCTCTCTCAGGATTTCAGTTCTGTACAAGTTGAAAGTATTTATCTATTCCAGACTTTTAGGGGTACTTTAGATAGTGACCTTAACAGATCAAGAGGTCATACAACTACAGGACTTTGTATGAGCTCTTAGCTGTTTATTGGCAATATTTAAGGCCAGGATGCTCAGTTCTTCCTGCCAATGGTCCATAGTCCTAAAATGAGACACAACCAACTCCACTTTGTAGACAGAGGACCTGGGTCACTATTAGCTATTGGTGCCCTGTGCTGAGGGAGAAGGGGGAGAAAGAGACCTAAGTGTTCACGCAAATGTTACAAGCTAAGATTTCCTAACTTGAGAGACTAACAGTTTTAGCAGGTAACTCAGAATTCAAGAAATGGTTTCTATGTAAAGGGACTAGTGCCAGGGACCTTTATGGCGAACTGGTTTTTTTGTTCCTCTACAGCGGCCCCTCACCCAAAGACAGCCACCAACCTGGATTTCAGAGATTGAAGGTTCGCACCCCACCCCCATTAGTACATGTGCTACAACGGTTAGGATGAGTTGAATTGAGGCGTATATACTGACTCAGGCTGGTGTTGCAGTACTGATGTAATCTATAGCCCAGCACGTGCCGACATGTACCATGACATGCGTGGTGATGACATGCTTATGGTTCATCGTGTCACTGTCAGGTATAAGCTTTGGCCAACATGTAAAGACATCATGGAGAGTAGAGCCATAGATGAGGGGTGATCCCAAGATTGACTTCTTTGTGCCTGATGAAGGCAATAGTGAAAAGAAACTAGAAGACCCTCAACGCTATTAAAGAAGACATGTCTTCCCTTTTGCTGGATGTGAAACCTTGGGATATGAAAACAAGATTAGAGGGTCACATAAAAAACATTCAAGCAGGTGGATAGTCAGATTCTTTCAAACTAGTCCCAGAAGGATGTGTCAGACACAGGATATGGCAGCCAAAGCTGGAAAGATAGGTTGCAAGAGTAAGACTTAGAATTATTTGCAGCCCATTCATACAGCTATAGTTCAGATTCATACAGCTGTGTTTAGAAGGGTCTAGACTTATGCTCAACAACTGCACCTGAGTTGGCAAGACATATCAGAAAGCTATTCTATGTCTATGTTGGATGTGTTTTGTTTGTCCTTCTGTATCCTCCTTTCTGTCCCCTGTTGGGAGGCTAGCCTGTAACGTTTTTCATTATAGGATTGTTGAGCTGTCTGGTTTGGGTCAGGACAGAGTCTCAGCAAGTCAACAGGGACGAGGGGCCTATCAGGGCAATTATTCCCTCTGAACCCACTGATGGACAAATTATAAGAAGCTTCCTATTTCTCATAAGGCAGCTGACTTCTCCCTCTGAGATCTAGTATGCACACCTCTTCTTTCCTTTTAGCCAAGAGTGCTGCGTCTTGGTTTTTAAGTCTTACTACTAGCTCTGGGGTATAGTATACTCCTTTGTGAGCTTGTCCTTTTGTAAATAAGACCTTCATTGAATTATCCTAATTTGACCATGCTATTTGCTTTTTCTTGGGGTCCCTGACTAATACAGTGCCAGACCAATATTCTCAGCATCTTGTGGTATGGATATTATTTATTCAAGGGCAAGTAACAACCTCTAAGCCTTTAGTTTCTTTCCTATAAAATTGGGATAAGTCATTGAGGCATCTTTCAGATCTCCACACTTCCATGGTTCTTTTCACTGATTCGTTCTGTGTTAATGCAGTTACCACCAGTGATAGAGCAGTACAATTGCACATCAGGATTAACCTAAATAGTTACTGAGTAGGAGAGATTTTAATGCTGCAAATTGACTGGATAAGAATCAGAGAAGTTGGGTTGTCTATATAGAAAGATTACTAAAACAAATTATCACTTGTTTTGAGAGACACTAGTAAACATTTAATATTCTTTTATTTGCATAATCAATACCATAAGATAAAGCATACAATAAGCTTCTAATATATTAAAGTGAAAAATCTACATATTTAGAGCCACCATTTAATAGTTTGAAGAACAGAACTGTGATGGATGTTTAGCCCCATTTCAGCTTGCTTTAAGACCCTTATCATGTAGGTCTTCCTTTCCAGCTGAGGTCCCTATTTTCCTACCCATAAAAGTGTTAAACATGTAGTCCATAAGTATGGAAAGGACAAACAGAATCCAGTTCTCAAATCTGATTTACCACAGGACGCTTTGGCTAATTACAGTACTTGACTAGACTGTATTCTGAAGAAAATTGAGTGTAGTTTAAATGCCAGGGCTTCACTCAACTCAGATCCACACAGGAGAAGGATCAAGAGTCTATGCAATGTTATGGCAACTGTAAAGGCAACACCTCCAAACCTCTACATCGGGTTTAACAGCCATAAAGACTTGTTATACCAAGAAAACAGATTTGCAAGGTTTGAAGTCCTCAGAAGCAGCATCATTGAATGAGGCTAAAGATCAGAAAAAAGCTACTCAGAGGCCAAGCCCAGAGCCTTCAATAAAGGATGGCTGAAGAATGAGTCTTCAAGATCACCACAAAAGCAGCTCTTCCTGGAGGACAGAGGGTCTCTTTATGGTGAAGTTTGCTACACCAGGTCTGAAGCTTTCTTTTTACAGAAGCTACAACACTAGAGCCAGGCATCAAGTAATTCAAGGGCGTACTACTCACTCAGGCATACAGTGGGAGGGGGCACCACCAGCAAGATGGCTCTCTGAAGATAGAGGATAGATATAAAGAGCCTAGTCCTGGGATGGACTCTCCCATCTCCCACTGATAGGATTTTGAGAAATACCAGAGGCAGGCAGAGTTCTGACAACCTGTCCTGGTTGGAAAGGTGAGAAGGAAGATCAGAGGGGCAGGGTGAATTGCCCTGGGGTTAAGTGTAGCTAAAATGTAGTTTTGCTGTGAGTGACTTACTGCTTCTAATTCTTTACACATAATCACTCATCTTCAGAGGAACAGTTTCCATGGTCATGTGGCAGAAGCAGTTTCAAGAGATAAAAGTGAGACAGGAGAGAAGTTACCAGCTCAAGATCCTGGTAAAAGTGACTTATCTAGGAAAGGCCCAAGATAAGCAAGATGAAGTCCTCAAATCAGAAAGCTGGGGAATTCCCAGGTATAGGGTGGGAATTCCCTGGTGTACGGGTCAGGGCTCAGCACAGCCGCCCTCACACTAAACAGGGTGGTAGTGATGGGGAGAGAAACAGCCAGTTGCCAGGACGAGCTGACCTACTCCCCAGTTCCCATGAGCAGAGATCCTTGAATTTGAGAGGTAAGACTCTCAAGGCTCAAGATTGGGCTGAACCAATGGGATAGAAATGCAGCTGAGAAACACTGACAGACGTTCATGTATCTACTGGGCACAGTCAACAAGTACGTTGGCAAGGTAAGGTGTACTCAGGGCTCAAAGGACACCCGTGGATCTCATTTAGCATTTGCGTGGGAATCTTTACGATTGAGTCCTCTTCCTATGAAGGTTCAAAGTCAATGCAACTGCAGCATTTTGTCCTAAATGTAACAACCATGGCGTTTCTAGGGGGATAAAGGCATTTATGTACACCCATCAGCATAAGTTTAGTATCCATTACCTCAGTAGTTTCACAGCATGGACATAAATGACAAAGTTTAGCAGTAAGGACTCAAGTATTCTATCATACAGCCCATCACTAGATGCCTTGATATTAAAGATTAAAAATGCCGATTGTTCTTGCAGGGCAGCAAGTTACATAACAGAAGCCTGCAACGGCCAACTTGCAGGCAAACTACTGCCAGGAACCACTGAAGGAAGTGATTTCACTCACATCAGGGATTATTGTTTGTAGCTCTGTAAGTGGTACCATTCAGTCCTGCATGATGGATAAAATTGATTAGTTTGACAAGGCTACCAGTATGCCTCGGACTGGAGTAATTAACACCATTGTTATTCCAGAGGGATGAACCATATGCTGAGCATTTCTGCCCCCAAGTGAAATGATCAGGCTACTAGAAAACTAGCATTTCAGGGCATTCAGTTCAATAGTGGTCACTTCCATTTGTTCAGTAGATTTAACTATGTATGGCATTTGCAAAACAAGTTCGATGTAAAGCCATGCTGCAAGGGTCTGCCAAAAACCTTCAACAGTCTTGTATTTCTAACTGTTTAAATCTAGGTTGAAGTATAGGGTTATCGTGTCCATATTTTTTCATACCAAGTCTGGGGTTTTCTCTGACACTGATTAACACGAACTGGGTGTCCAAAATTCAATTGACACTTTACCTGGAGTTACTGTCAGATACAAGTTAAAGGACCCAGTCCCAAAATACTGCCCCCACATCAGGCACCAGTCACAGGTTTTGAGGTGCAACCTATACTTCTGTCCAATTTGGCTACAAATTTGAAGTTCCTACTCCCCTTTCCTCAGGTTCAGTAATTTACTGGACCAGTTCATGGAACTTCATACGTAGCTGCAATAAAGGTGAAATTCAGAGAGAGCAAATTGAACAGACACGTAAGGTAAGGTTTGGAGCAGGGGCAGTGGCACAGAGCGTCCATGCCCTCTCTGGGCATGCCACCCCTCCCAGCACATCCACGTGTTCCCCAGTGCAGAAGCTCCTCAGACCTCAGGGTTCAAGAGTTATAGAACTCAACCTCCAGCCCTTTTCTGGGAGTCAGTGGGCAGAGCTGAAGGGTCCAACCCTCTCATCACTTGGTCTTTCTGGTGACCAGCCTCAACCTGACAGTGTTTAGGGGGACCACTCTAAGTTACCTTGTTAGCATAAACTCAAGTGTGATCAAGAAAGCCTCTTTATGAATAACAGAGACACTGTCACTCAGGGAATTCCAAGGGCTCTAGGAGGTTTGTGCCAGGAACTGAGGACAAAGATATTTGACCACGCATAGCCAAAGTGACTTCTTTATTAAGGCATTTTATTTAAATAACCATACACCACTAGATAAAGCTGGGCTTTTTGTTTGTTTGTTTGTTTCTCAGCAAAGCCATGTGTTTTTTCCCTTCTACTCAAAACCTAATGCTGTTAAGTAAAATTTACACATTGCATTATAACCATAAAATGCAGAGAAAACCCTGAGCTCATGATGATTTAATTACTACACACCCACCATAATGGAAAGTTTTAAAGAACGCTGATGCTTAAGAGGGGTGAGAGTGTGCTTAAGAGGAAAACAGGAAGGGAAGGCTGAGTGTAGCACTGACACTAGGTTGTTCCACACTTTACTATCCAGAATGTGTTAAGGCCTATAGGATAAAACACCCTACCTCAGTGTTCAGATGGCACTTTTCTCAGGAAGGAGCAGGGTCCTGGAGAACCAGGCACTCAAGAAAAGGGCTACATGCGTCCCTAATGAGAGAAGGCAGGCTTTGAAGGGCTCCCCCAGGGTCAGAGACAGCCGGGCCGGCTTCAACAACAGTGAAGTGGACTCCCATTCGACTTCCAGAGCGCAGACAAGTGTTAGGCAGCTTTCTAGCCACAGGTAGAAATAGTACTTGTGAAACTTTGTCTTTGAGGAGAACTGTCAGAAATGCTGAAACCTGAGCAATAGAAGGAGAAAGGAGGCATGAGGAGGAGAGAAGCAATTTTAGGAACACACAGAAGGAAAAGACAGAACCACCTGCATGTGCTCAGTCTGAACCTTTACAAGAGAAAGAAGTGAACAATCCTTATCAAAACTTTATACCAAAAAGATTAGACTGTCACTGTAGACACAGATCAGGACTGTAGTGAACACAAACTTTTTTCCAATAGGGACAGTGTTGGGTTATACCCGCAGGAGGTCCCAACAGAAGGAATCACTTTCCTAGTCCTTTCTGTATCAGCAACTATCTGGACACCTTGTTTCTGGCTTCACCTAAGTGGTGAGTTCCTAGTCCTCAGGCCAAGTCCATGGTTGTCTTGGTCCCTCAACTCATTTTCATGCACAAGAATTGGCTCATTCTGTTCAAAGTCCAGACAAAAACCTGACAGGGCAGTTGACATTATAATTCAAGAAATTAAAGCATTAACATTTCTGCTGAGAAAAGTTACCTTTTGGAGATGATCTGTTCTAAGGAATAAACTCAAGTTTTAGAATGAAGTAAAAGGTTTTGAGCTTCCGCTTCCTTGCCATTCTTAGAACTTTGAATAGAAAAGGGGAACGGGATCAATGGCAACTGTACAGAGAGGTGTAGCTGAAGGTAAGCTTAAGAGAAAAGGTGATGGTATGAATAAAGGACCTGTAACAAAGTCCTGAATCCCACTGCAGACTTAGGTGCCGGCAGGGCTCAGGAAGCAGGATGCAATGTGGGCCCACATGTCTTTTCAGCCAAAGCCTTAAGTTCGGTCCACAGGGAACAGTGTTTGGAGCAGTCTCTAGGCCAAGAGGCAGAGCCTGTTTCTATGGTCACTGATGGTGGTTTGATACTCGGATGAAGATTTGCCTCCCTGACCCTCCGAAGGTACCCAAAGCCGGTGTATGTTGTTTGTAGGTACACCGGTCCCTTTCCCATTACCTGAGTTCAGACTGACCTAGGATGACTGGAACACAAGGGTCAGGCCCTCATGGTTTTCAGGCAATGACATTATCTGCCGTACGTTCTACATAAGGTCCACTAAGACAGTTTTCCTACACAGGGACTTGGGTTTCACTTACTGACGCTGCCTGAACCGCCCACCCTCCGCCCCAAACACTGTTGCTTTTTAATAGCAGGGAGCTTGGAAGCAGATTCTGACTGGTATCTGTCTTGCTCCTTGTTTTACCTGATTTTCTGTGATTCACAGTCAGTGATAAGATCTTTGATTCAAGCTGAAACACCAGTTAGAAGTAACTAAGCCATATGCACCAAGACTGATTTCCAAAGCTCACCTCCCACCAGATACCAATCATGTGGAATATTACCAGGGCCTCCTCATGCCAGAAGCTACCCGGACACCCTAGACTATTGCACAACCTGCCTAGATTCCTAGGAGACACAACACCCCTAGGAGAAGTTAGTGCTTTCCCTAGGTGGGGGCCTGAGCGTAGTCAGACTGGACCTGGGCATCCCTGTGTTTTGAGATCTACTGATTGATTGGCTTCTCTACAAATTCCCGGGATCCTGTTGGCTCCAATTAGAATGATAGAGCTTAAGTGAATTAGGATCCCAAATCCAGGTTGGGATGCTTAAATGTGCTTTTAATATTGCCATCAGTCCCAGGTCACTAAGGTTTGTGAGGACTGGGGAAGAGAAGTTGCTATAAAGGATCACATGAGTGACAACATCTCAGTGGTCTGGAATCATGTATTTAGACAATTTCACTACTGTCTGGACCGAGATTAACTTTGAATAAGGTCAGAACAATTTGCAGGAGGTTTCCTATTAACTGGAGAACAAGTGTTCAAAAAAATATTCTTTAGGACAACGGGATGAGGGGGGAAGAGAACAACTCTACACTAAGCTTGCAGGCAAGTTCAGGAAAAGTCAATGGCCCCTTGAGATAAAGGACAAGAACAGGACTGGGGAACAGAACTGAAGTCCCATAGGTAAAGCCTACACATGACCCAAACATCTCACTGCATCCTAGAGAGCCCCAATAAGAAGGTTAAAGTTCAGTGGCCTTTGAAAGAAGGGATGCAGTTTCTTGTGGAAGAACCTCAGGGTAGAAATGATTTTTACCTATTCAAACGCAAAGCCTAGGAATTTTGAATGGAGCCACTGTAGGAAGACGGATGCTGGAAGCTTTTGTCTGACACAGCCACAATGGTACACTGGTGCAGAGGCTTGAGGACAGATACAAGGTTAGTATGTGTGGGGACGTTTTCTTCAGGGATGCTTGAGAATGAAAGTAATAGAAGAAAATTTCCCTGAACTAGAGAATGATTTGGAAGGGAAATCCAGGAAGGATTGGTAAAATACCTCCATGTATCCTGAAATATTTGCTAAGTTTAACAGGGAAAACTTTAAACGAAAATTTAGAGAAAAAAGCGGATATTTACAGTGAAATACTGACTTTTCAGCATCTGATATGCAAGAATAGGAGGAAGACAACAGAATCTCTTCCAAATAGAGATGCCAGTAGCTCTGAGTTATCTGATCTTCTAAGATGGGGGCTCGGAACAAGAGAAGCCCTGAAGCTCGTCTGTGTTGTGTGACACCTCTCCCTGCTCCTTATGCCCTGTAGATCCACTGGAATTGAAGGTATGTTGGAGAGAGGATGCTAATGGAGCCTCTGGCAAGCCCCCAGACACGTGTCCTCTTCCTGTATAACAGGTATAGTCCACTTGAAAAGCCCCTGCGGGATTGCTGCTGGATCCTTTCAGGGCCCGATGCACCACGCAGCTATGCGACACAAGCGGCCCATCGTGAACTCGGTGCCTGATGATCCCAGCAGCAATCAAGTTTGGACGCGTGTAACAGAAATCCCTCAGGTAGAACACTCCAATCAGTCTTGGGCAAGTAAGGAAGGTGTTACAACCTGGGCTCTACCAGAAGCAGATATTTAAAGAGGTATGCTTGCAGAAGGTTTATTGGGGAGTAACGCCTGTGATATAAGAGGGAAAGAAGCTGGATTGGGCATGGAGAGCCCTCAGAACACCATGCTAACCTAACAGTCTCTGCCAGCCCTACACAAAACTTCACGGCCTGTTAGCTCAGTCCATCCTAGGGTGACAATGATATCATGGCATACCATCACCATATTGGATCATTGCTGGGATCTGTCCTCAGAGGAACATTCCCCTGGGCTTGTTGTTCACTCATCTGCTAGAAGCCTCCCACATGACCCCCCACCACCACTCAGGAACTGAGAGGTTCGTGTGGAAAATACACTAGCTCCTTTTGCACCTCAGGTACGAGAATTCCTAGGTATATTTTACCTTTCTGCAGTTTTCTTAGGTTAGTTTCCAGTGGTGGCTGGCATAACACACCATTACTGGATGCCTTTCTCTCCACATTTCACTTCCCTGTTTGACCAGCTTTCCCACATCCCCCAAGTAAACTACTTGCAATTAAATTCACATCAGAGACGCACTTTGAGAAACCATATGACACTTATTCCCTATGACAAGAGTAGGGCAAACCTTCCTGTTCACTTTAGAAAAATGAGAACAAAGACTTCTCTCCACCCTTCAACACAATCCTCCTTTACCAGTCCAGTGTTCTTCCAGGTACTCATGAAAACTCAATGATTTCTGTCCATCACTACCTGATACACCACTAATGCCTGGCCTAAGGGGTACTTAGGGAGCTTCTAACAGAAGATTCATTTACAGTGTTAAATTCTCTTGGAGAGAATCTAAGGGAGACAAGAACAAGAAGATTCTCCCAAGAGAGGACACTTTCTTGCTCAGTGGAAAGTACAGGATAGCAGAATGTTAAATGACTGTATATTAGTAAAATCCACATTGGAGGATAAAACTCTTAATGTGATTGGACCTTAAAATTTCAGTAGAAGTGAGGGGGAAATAGTGGTGAGAATTATCAAGGAGCTCAGAAAAATATCAAAGTGACTTAGGAGTAAAGCAAGAGACATCTAGTAAACCAAAAAGTCTATCAGAAGGAAATTAAAATCTAGTAAAAATTAGACACATCCAAAATATTGAGCACATTTACTTAAGGCTCAGAGCTAGACTGGCAAGTGAGCATTGTACTTAGCATTTAAGGACAACTATGTTGAAATAAATGTTAGAGCAAGGATCTGCTCTGGGAGTTCCTAGTGAGGTCCTGTTGAGCCAAGTTTTAGTTCACACAAAAGCTACACAGGGAAGAATCCTGAGACATCTAGAGTCCATGCAAAGTTTGGAAGTTCAATCAGATCAAACCTGAAACCACCACCAAACATTTAGTGAGAAGAAAGCCAGCTTTTGTTAAGTAGGAAAGGGAACCTGCCTCCCTTAGCATGGGTGGTAGTGAGAAAAACTCAGATTTGGGGCTAAAATTAACTGTCAAAAGCAGCCACAAGTAGAAAATTGAGCTGACCTGGGGGGGGATTCAGGGAAAGATGGCACAGGTAGCTTGGTATGTCATCACTACCATCTCTAAGCCAGGTACCACTTCTTGGAAAAGAGACTTCCACTGGCAGTAACCACGTAGTTTCAGAGGGTGGCCATTTTTTGGAATACCCTGAGAACTACCTCATTGCATGAGAAGATGCAGGAAAGATGACGATCTTTGGAGCATGGTGGGACAGGTGCCAGCCCATGATGAAAGCCATGGCTTCCAATACGGCAGGAGCTCATGGTAAGAAAGGCTGACTCCCAGCGAGCCATGTTGGAGGCATTTGGGGAAGACTGTAGTGGAAACTGCTGGCCAGTACCCAGATGTGAAGCCGTGTGGCTGGTGGGAAGCCACAACCGTTGTGTAACTCCTGGTCAGGGTCACAGATGCCGGCCAGACTTCTGAATGGTTCCCACTATCCTACCAGCTCTCACGCATCTTCTCCAACTTAGTCTGATTCGCATCTTCCAAGGAAAAAGGCAGTGATCAGAGTTCCAGCCAGTGAGTCTAGCCTGAGTCTAAACTCCAGTCTAGAGTTGCCCCTTGGCAACATCCAGCCCTACTACTGCAGTGCTGTTTTTACCTGTCACTGAGCGGTAACCCCCCAACCACAATCTGGGGTAGAGTTAACACTGTAGAAACATCTGTAGCTTCTTGTGTACATATAGGTAACACCAGGTCTTCTGGGCTCCTTCTCCAACCACCCCCCCCCCTTCCCTAGTGCCTCCCAGATTCTAGTCTACTCCCTTGTATTGTGCCAGAGGCCAACTCCATTCTGGACACTAAACACTCAACACTCTGAACTAAAAACCCACTTGGATGTGGATTGTGACAGATGACGTGATCCCATGTTGATCTTTGCCTGCCTTTCTGAACCTCCTAAACAGCTGAGACTTCAAGCTACAGGCCCAGTCCAGGTCTGCTTTCTGTCCAGATGGAGTAAATCAAGTTTGCTGTTCAAAATCTGTTACTATGTTTGCATGATTGTCAGTGACTACAGTCAAGGGTAGGATGCAGTTGGCAGTTTTGAAGGCATGGATTCATTCTGAACTTTGACCCAGCTGATCTCAAAGATACCTAAAGAATTTAGTTATGTTTACAAATAAAAATCTATTTAAAAATCTCTATGTAAACAATGTTGATATTGAATTTTAGATTTTCAAAAATGATAGTTTAGACAAGTGTGCCATCTCATTCCGTTTACTCCCTTCCCCAGAGACAAGCAATCCCAAAGTTAGTCCTTCCCATCTCTGTGCGGATACTCTATACATTTTCATCCTTGACAATTGCATAGTATTACATATTTGTTTTTTGTGTTTTGTTTTGTTTTTTTTGTTAGTGAGGAGGGAGATAATTAGGTTTATTTTTAGAGGTACTGGGGATTGAACCCAGGACCTTGTGCATGCTATACATGTGCTCTGCCACTTGAGCTATACCCTCCCCCACTTTTTTTTTTTTTTTTTTTTTTAAGAAAAGAGAATTTTATTCAAGCCAAACTGAGTATTATAACCTAGGGGAAAAAAGTCTCAGAAGTTCCATTGTTCAAGAGGTAAGATGTAGTTTTACGTATTTTTGTGACAAACTATTTATTATTGTACATGTTCTTCAAAGATGTTTCTGGTCAGTTATGCACGTACAGAGCAAGGCTTTCATCAACATGACGTCTCCTTTATGGTGATAATATTACTTTTAGGGTGTAATTTTTTTTTTTTTACAGTTTTATTTGCAATTTACTTTCTGCAGATTTAATACTATTGAATAGGAGCAGTCTTACTCTTTGTGACTTATGCTATGTCTATAAGTCCTTTAATAAGCACCAACAAATTTTCTTCCCATAAAGTGGCTTGCTTTTATTTTTGTCCTAGATCCCTAACAGAAGCAAATGCAGATATGACTTGGACCATTCTGAAACAGACTTAATATTTTGAAGTGGAAATATTTTGAAGATAAAGCTTTGAAAATGCCAAGAGCAACACCATGACTAACGGATAGCAGGAAAAACACAGTACACAGAATCAGGTATAGAAAGTCCACTGAAGACTGAAATGAGATCTTTTGGCACTCTTTACATTTATGTCCTAAGGAAAGAGACTCTCAAGATGATCAGGCATATTTGAGAAGAAACAAGTAACTTCCTAAAGTAGATTAGTGTTGTACCCGGATATCAACAGTTACACTGGCACACAGTGCGCCTTCGAGGGTTGATTCTCAGTGAGGCAGACATAGACACTAGAAGTCCCGGAAACACGGAGGCATGTGTTACCTTCAAGCAAGTGAAGAAAACCAGCTGTCTGAGTCTAAACTCTAACTGCACCTCGCATAGTGTTTTCGGCTTGGTTTAATACATGCAGAGTTTTCCAGGAACTCAACTACTGTAAGTTGAAGGTTGCACATTGTTACGTGGGAAATTCTCAGAAATTAAGTTACCGTTCTTGAAAGTCACACCATTTGCAGCAACCACACTGTGATTTCCCCCGTAGTCTGTTTTTAGGAATGAACTTTAAGGCCCTTGAGTGTGATACCATTTCACACCCACAAGATTAGCAAAAAGTCAGACAGAACCAAGTGATAGTGAGGATGTGGGATATGGGAAGTCCTTTTCACACCTTCCCACAGTGTTTTGTGGGAGTATAAATGGATAAACACTAGAACTAAGAGTGAGCAAATATTTTCTGCCAGAGCCAAGGCACGTGAGACTACAAACAGGCTGTGACGGGTGCAGATTGACTCAGGAAGACATTGGGCACCTTGAGGGTTCCTTCAAGGCATTTGTGCTTTTTAATCTATGGCACGTTCTTTGAGGTAAGCCTCTTTCCCCTCACCCTCAACCTGAGCTCACAAAATTGTACATGGCAAAGCATGCTCAGATCTGAATGCCTGGTAAGGCTCAAACTTAGATTTAAAAATCTTCATAGCTCATTACAAGTTACTGAAGACCAAGTTAAGTTCTCCCAACTTTGGTGACCACTGATTGGCAGTGTTTACAAAAAAAAAAAAGCGTACACACACACACACACACACACACACACACACAGAAGTAGGGCTAATCATTTCAGTTTACTTTAGAAATACTTGTTAATTCAAAGACTCAGTTACCCTACACAGAAAAAGAGATGGACTTTAGAGACAGTATCCAGATAGGTGAGCTCTAGTTAAGCACAAACACCAGAATGAGTTCATCACAGCCAAGTTAGGAGTTCATGGGCCCAATGAGACCAAGGCTATGCTACGCAAAGAGCTGACTTCCCTTTCCATGTGCAGTGAGTACAGCCTTGTGAGGTAGGAACCTTTCTCCAAAGGCATGGGATCATCTCCTAGCTTGCACCTGCCTCTGGAAAACCCCCAGTTGGAGTCAATTATCTAAACAAGTCCAGATGGACAGAGGAGATTGGTATAGGCTAGCAAGGATCAAAGCAAAGGTCTAGGATAACAGTGCTTAGAATACATAGATCTCCTTAATGTGTTGGGAGACTAACATTTTGATGGGCGATAATTTATCTATATTCTCACTCGATACTCTCACAGACACCCCTTAAGAGGGCAGTATCCCCTCCTATTGATGGGAGAACTGAAGAGGTAAGTTACCAAATGCCACATGATTAATAACTGTCAGATTGTCAGAGCCAGGTTTCAAGTACTTTGAGTTGAAAGTGCTGGAACTTAATGGAAACCCACAGCTACCCCCACTTACAGGAGAGCCCACCAAGACATTAGACTCCTCGGGAATCAGTTTGGAAATTCCATACCTTCCAGCAGGTAAGCCAAGACCTGCAGACATGGTAGCTGAGGCAAGGGGAATTCAGGGAGGACAGTGGAGAAAGGAAGCTGAGTATTACTTACTGCCCTGACGTCAACGGCAGTGAAGGGGGCTGTAGTTCATCCTGTGACACTTCCTTTGTTCCTCTTTAGAAGTCACTCCTAGGAGTGGAAGACCCTCCTCCCTGAACTGAAGTGGACGCATGCAGCATAGAAGGTGGACTGCAGTGGCTGGAGAGGAGCACACCACTCAGATCGCTTTCAAGGGACCCTCATGGATCAGACTCTAGCTGATTCCTCTTCTAAATCCCACATGTTCAGAGTATGCTCTTCCTAGGCAGAAAGAGAAAGAAAAATACCATATCAGATCACTCATATGTGGGATCTAAAAAAAAAGCATAAATACAAAACAGAAATAGACTCATAGACATAGAATACAAACTTGTGGTTGCCAAGGGGGCAGGGGGTGGGAAGGGATAGACTGGGATTTCAAAATTGTAGAACAGATAAACAAAATTATACTGTATAGCACAGGGAAATATATACAAGACCTTATGGTAGCTCAGAGAAAAAATGTGACAATATATATATGTTCATGTATAACTGAAAAATTGTGCTCTACACTGGAATTTGATACAACATTGTAAAATGATTATAAATCAAAAAATGTTAAGAAAATAAAGATACTCTTGGCAAACAACTGCCATAAAAATAGGTATCCTCTATAAGCACTGCTTAGCAAGAAACTCAGTAAAAGGTAAAATGGGAGGTTTTAGACCTTTTATAATGTGCATACAATACTGTACATTTCCCTCTAAGCACTGCTTTTGCTGTATTCCACAAATTTTGTTAAGCTGTATTTTAATTTAGTTTGAAATTTAAAAATCGTCTTTGACGCATCTGTTTAGAAGTGTTTAATCTGCAAGTACTGATGTCCTCCAGCTTTTTGTTGATTGCTATTTTCTTTAATTCCATTGTGCTGAGAGCACACTTTGTATAATTTCTATCTTAAATTTGTTAAGGTTTTTTTTTTTAAACCCTGAATGTAGCCTTAATGCTGTGCATGAGCTTGAAAGAGTGTATTCTGGTGTTGTTGGATTAGGTATTTTATAGATGTCAATTGGGTTCAGTTGACTGATAAAGCTGTTCAGCTCAACTATGTCCTTACAGATTTTCTGCCTGCTGGATCTGTCAGTTACCCACAGAGGGATGTTGAGGTCTCCAAATAGGAGAGAAATCCATTTTTCCTTGCATTTCTATTGGCTTTTGCATCTTGCGTTTTGATGCTTCTTGCATTATGATGCTGTTAGTCACATGCACATTAATGATTCGTTAGTCTTTAAAAAATTGACTCCTTTGTTATGCAATGCACCCTTTTGAGTTTTTTCTAGCTCTACAGTCGACTTTGCATGAATACAGCTACTTTTAAAGTTCACTTCTGATTAGTTAACATGGGTCTTTCCTCATCCCTTAGTGTTTGAACTATATATTCAAATTTAGTTTGTGTGTGTGTGTTTTTTTTTATTACTGACATAGGGTTGTCTTTTTGATCCACTTTGACAGTCTTTTTTTCAGACAATTGCCATTTAAGGTAAGTGATAAATTGATCATCATTACTGTTTTGTACTAATTGGTTGCCTTTATTTCATTTTTATATTCCACTCTTCCTTCCCTGGTTTTAGGTGAACATCCTATACTATTGCATTCTTAGTATGCTATATTTCTGATCTTAGTGGTTGCTCGTGATTGCAGTATGCATTTAACAGATCCCACTCTTAAGGAGCATCGTACTACTTCATGGGTAGAGCAATCAATCCCCTTACAGTAGTGTGTTTGATTATTCCCTCCTGTCTCATTCCTGTCATCATTTCACTTATAAGTTAGAGTTGTCAAATGTTTTGAACAGTCTATTCTATTAGAGTCTCATTTTCTAATGCTGTCATATATCTGAATTTTGGCCTCTTAATTCTTTTAACGTCTTTCAAGTCAGGTCTACTGGCAACAGATCGAGTTTGTCTTTCTCCACTTTGGAGGCATAATTCCACTGGATATTGAATTCTAGGTTGTCTTCCCTTCCAACACCTTAAGGGTTTCACTCTTTGCATGGTTTCTGAGAAGTCCAAAGCAATAATTATCCTGGCTTCTCTATAGGCAAAGTATGTTTTATCCCCCGGGCTTCAATATTGTCTATGGTTTGAGTATGTGCCTAGATGTTACTTTGGTATTTATCCTGCTTGATGTCCCGAGTTCCCTTATCTGTGGTTTGAGGTCTAGCATTAACTTGGGAAAACTGGCATTGTTGTTTCAAATATTTGTTCCTTTCTTCTAGTATTGCTATTGTGTGTACGTTACACTACCTGTAGTTGTCCACTACCTGTAACTGTCCTAAAGTTGAGAAATTCTATTCTGTCCTTTCACTTTTCTCTTTGTTATTTCAGTTTTGGAAGTTTCTATTGACATTTCAAGCTCACTGGTTCTTGAGTCATGTCTCGTCTACTGATAGCCCCAAGTCGTTATTTCTTTTAGGTTTTTTTTTTGGTTTTTTTTTTTTTTAGCGTTTTCTTTAATTTCTGTTCTTTTTTTTTTTTTTTAAACTTGTTGACCACTTAGAGCCTTTAGCATATCAGTTTTAAATCCCCCACCTGTTTAAATTATATCATATCTGAGTCCAGTTCTGTTATTTTCTCTCTAGACTCTTCTTGGTTTGCCTTGTAATTTTTTTGTTGAAAGCTCAGTATTAGGAACTGGATAACAGAAACTGAGGTGAACACGCCTTTAGTGTGAGGTTATGTATCTGGCTAGGGGTTACACTGTGTTTACTGTTTGCTGTAACTGTGTGTCAGAGGCTGAGTTTTCCTCCGGTGTCTTCATCTCCTGGTGTCTTCAGAATTCTCTAGAGACTTAAGTTCTGAGGCGTATAGTATTCAGTTGTGTCCCTCTGCTGCTACATAGGGGACAATGATGTGGTGGCTACATTGTGAGGGAAGAGAAAGCATTCTCGATTTCTGTGGTCCTACAACTAGGTCCGGCTTTTAGTGAGCCCGTGCCCTTGGGCTGTGATCCTCACATGTCCCCCCCTTCCCCTTTTGAGGGGCAGGAAGGCTGGATGGGGCTGGAGTTGGGTATTTCCCTCCCTCCTTGTTGGTCAGGCTCTGGCAAATTGAAGGCAGGCCTTGTTAAGAACAGAACACTGGCATGTATCAAGGAGGTTACTATCCAACCCCACCCCTCAAAGATTGTGGGACTTTTCTGCCTTCATTGGGAGAACCTGATAGGGCTCTGGAGATAAAACTCAAGTGTGGGGCCTCTAAAACTGGGCCCCCTTTTAATTTAAACTTGTCCATCCCAGCAGTCCCCAGTTCATTTAGTTTCCCTACTCCAGTACAGGGTCCTGTGAAGGTTTCTGCTCAAGAAAGCTGTTCTCTATATCTGCCTGTCTTTCCATTTTGGGAGCAAAAATTTGCCCTATGACCTCAGTTTTCTTTTGGGAGTTTATCAATAGTTCCCAGTTTTCAGTTTGTTCCATCTTCCTAGTCATGTGCATGGAGTGACCACTTCCAAGCTCCTTACTTGATGGGAGACTTTTGGTTTGGGGCCACTACCCAAACCTTTAAAGGCACTCCCCCATCCAGGACAAAGTAAGATTCATCCACAAAATCATTTGTTATAGGAAGGTTTAAGAGAAATTCCTCCACCAAGATGGGTTATGTTACACATCTCCCATTACGAGAATAGCCTGTTTTGAGCTTGGAACCAGATGGACTAGGAGCTCAATAAACCTCTGCCCACGTTGAACACTGGCTTCTGCTTTAGGGGAGCCACCTCCTTACTTAGGATCCTAGGATATCACTCTTGGTTAGACAGTATCTTCCCTCCAGACCCCGAGAGACTAAGTTCTAATAGTGAGAAAAGTCAGTCCTGTAGTACAGGCCCAGAGCTGTGTCTTCAAGGGGAAGACGACAATTACATGGTATTTGACAGTAAATTGCCAAGTACATTCCCTGTGCACGGCTCTTGGCATCTTGAGTGGGCATGCTTGTGTTTAATCATCTGTAGAGAATTTGTTCTCCTGAGAGTCTTTGAAGGATAATAGTATCAGACAGCTGCTGGGCCAACGAGAGGAAAAGAGCAGGTGCTTACTTGGCTTGGATCTCTAGTTTAGACACATTTGAATAGTCTTACTATATTTTGTGTCAGCCTTTTTTTTTTTTTTTAATTGGGGTTTTTTAATTTTTTTTTTTGGTGGGGGGGAGGTATAATTAGGTTTATTTATTTATTTTAGAGGAGGTACTGGGGATTGAACCCAGGACTGCACGCATGCTAAGCATGCGCTCTACCACTTGAGCTATACCCTCCCCCCTGGTGTCAGCCATTTTTGTTCTTAGACTATTACAACAAAAAGAGGCCCCAAACCATGTGAGGATGTTGGAGGTATGTCCTCTTGCTCTTTGCTATACGCTGGTTGAACAGCCAAAGAAAGCTAGGATAGATCTTGCCCTCAAGTTCAGTGGGCCTGCTGCTCATCTGTTAGCTGAACAGTAGGGTGGGTTTCTTGAGTTGTTTCCCCAAATTCAGCTCAGTAGGGAAGCTTAGACAGGTGTGCAGGAGTAAAGTTAGCCAGCCAGCTGCTAACGGGTTCCGGAATGTGGGGATGTTTTGCACATTTTGAGGTAGTTACTAGATTCGTTGTATTCAGTGATGTAACACAAATAGTTATCAGATTGTCGTAGACCCGTTCTGCTTGTTTGTGCCAGGAATGCCTCCTTCAGGCATCAGCATTACAACACAAGCGCTTATCCTTAGTATTTGGGGATCTTTCTCTGAAACCCAACGTGAGAAGTTTCGAGTAACTAAACTGAACAGAAACACCAGTTTTGAGCATCTGATGCAGAGAAGTAAGGAGTTCCTCATCATGACAGAATTCAACTTGCTTAATAGTTGGCAGATGTGATGAGAGTCTGAGATTAACCCACCAGTACTTCTGAGTTGCACTAAGATCCAATTTATAAACCCACACTTACACCCACAGTCTTCCACTACCACAGGAAGGCTGAAGAAGCAGCCATGTTAGAATTGGATGCCAAGATAGGAGGATATCAGGAAAAGGTGGCAGAAAAGCTTTATAAGCAGAGACAAAAGAACAACTTGACCTGAGGACGCACAGGGTTGCATTTACAGCATACTCAGATCAACGTGGCTAGCTTCTAGGCTGGAGCCAGCTGCAATGAAAATAAAGCAGGCCCAAGATTCGAAGAACAGAGATGAAAGCATTTTACTACCTTAAGGTGAAGACAGATTTTAGGACTCAGCTTTAAAAAACTGTTGCCAATAATCTGGTTTTTCAGATCGTTTGTCTTTTGCCTGTTAAAGTGAATGTCAAATTGCCCGCCCCCGCCATACTCATTCCTACCATTGTCAGTCTTTCTTCACACCTGATCTGTGTTCCAGTTAAGTACTGCCCAGCCTCTGAAACCCAGCTGATGCTCATTGCTTCCCCAAATTGCTTTAACCTGAACTGTTGAAGTCTTTTCATACAATCAAGAGCTAGTTATTTACATCAAGTTCAGGCAGAGAACTATTTCTCCGTGACATGCTCCTGGGAAGTGCAGTACTCAGTACTAGATACGTGAAATATGTAGCCACCCTAGATGATTAGAACTATTTCCATGCCGCTTTCTGGAGTCTCATCAAGTAGCGGTAGAGAGCTTTGAATGTTTAGTTACTGTGACTATTCTAGGAAACCCACCCAAGCACTTTCTGAAATCCTTTCAAGTCTCCCCCCTCCCTCTTCATCAGCTAGTTTACTTGACTACAGCCCAGATGCCCCTTTATTTGCCAAATAACCACCTCCATACACTGTTCACCTTAAAACCTTCAAATGAGTGATAAGAAAAATGACTCGGATTTCCATGGAGGTCTATAAACTTGTTATAAGTCTTACAACACCTCGTGTCATGAGAATCAATTCAGTCCTTCTCAAGATAGTTTTACCAGCTGGTCACCCTAATTCCGCTTGGCTGAAGTAAATCATTGGCTTGAAAGAGCTCTTGGCCACGGGCTATGGAAACCTGAGTCTGCAGAGCGGTGGGGGCAAAGTCAGCGTCTTTCTAAGAGTTTCGATGCTAGGTTATCAGGACTAGGGAAGGGCTTTATCCACCTTCACTTATGCTCATTTGTCTTCATTTTAGATTTCCGAACTGCCATTCCAGGGAAAGATTAGAGAAGCATTCCCTACGAGATTAGACTGGACTGCTTGACTCAAAAGTGTTTTAATTAGGCTCGTGCAACTACCTGGAGTCACAGCTGAAGGTCATTCACTTAACAGCCCTCGCCCTGAAAGAGGGCCGGCCAGGGACGATGGAGCACCCTACACGTTGCAAAACAAGGCCTCCTTAGTGACTTCAGCGGAGCTACTGGCCATTAGAAAAAGCCAGTTTCAGGGTACTTGATTCAATAGAATGAGGTACCAGAGCACTTATGACCTAAGACATTGGGTAAAGGAGCCATCTAATGATCGGCAAGTTAAAACAGTTGCTCTTAAAGTCTGAGTCATCGATGGGAGCAGCCTGTGTGTGCACCTATTTGGTTGACACACCCAGCCCCAAATGTTTCCATGCTGGTCGGTATCTCCGCTTAGGCGTTCAGGCTAGCTAGCACTGAACTTAATACCCCAAATGAACCCCCATCTTGCCACCTTACTGCTCTGCACAGTGTCTGGATGTTACTTCACATCCAATGCCATCTTCCTTGGGAAAGTCTAGTGAAGCTGATACGGAGGCTGCCTGTCCCGAGGTGCTCCACCCTCTCTCCCTCACAAACAGCCGTCAAGTGCAGCTATCCTGCTTCTCTCTGCGCAGCTGGTGCTTGGCCATTAGCTGCTGTTGAACGCGAGTGGGCTCCAGTAGCTCGTTAGCCTCAGCCCCGCCGTCTCACCTGGCCAGGACTTCAGCAGGAAAGTCGATTCCCCCAAAGTCAGCGCAACCTGAGCCTTGCTTCTTCCGTACTTGGGAAGCACTAGCCCCGGGGAACAGAATGGCCCTAGAAGACGTACTTGGCTCTAAAGCCACGCTGTGTCCTTGAGTCTTTAAAGAAACCCCAGTACAGAAGGAACAGACCTCTATAAAGACATGTAGTTAGAAACCACCTTCCTGTGAAAGGCGCGGCCCGGCCCCACCACGAAAGGCCCCAAAGCTGAGAGCAGGCAGAGCTGACCTGTTTGCGTGCTTGATTTTTTACGAGAGAAAAAGCCTGACGTTCCCTTCTATCGTGGGGGTACCAGCAGCTGCCTTGATAGTTTGTTCAGAGAGCATCTCCCCAGATGCATATTTCTCCTGCTAAAGGACATGGTGAGCCCAGAGAAGGGCCCCTCTTCAGAGACTGGAAAAGAGGCCCAGCGGGGAGCTTTCCCCTCACTCAAAGTGGGGAGAGAAAGGAGCCACTTCAGAGATGCACAGCCTCCCCGCGCTTAAAGAACAGCCTGGTTCAGAGCCTGGTAGAGGAATGGCGGGAAAAGCCAAGCCTCCCCAGCAGGTAAAAACACTTTGTAAGAAAAGCCAAAGTGAAAAGAGAAAAGCCTTTAAAGCAGAACAGTCTTCTAGGTCCTGGAGGGAGGACTAAGAAAGTTCTTGGAGAAAGGAAGTTTTTGGAGAAAAATTTCTTGCAGAAAGGAGAAAGAAAGCAGAGGTAATTTTCTTCACCACCCTCCAGATCCCCCCTAACCCAACCGTCATTTGATTACAAAACTACAAAAAGCAGCAGCCTGCCTGCCCGCCCACCCGCCTGCCTCGCCTAGAGCAGAGACGCATCTAGAGAGTAGAGGGCCGCCCAACCCCCGCTTTTAAAGGCCAGCATCATGAGCGCATGCTCACTGAGGAGCGGAGCGTGGTCAGGATGGGGAAAACACCTGTCTTCCCATCTTCTCGTTCTCCACTTCAAAGCCCGCCACCCCATCAAGAAAAAAAGGAAAAGCTGAGAGGAACTGAGGCAGCAGCTTTAGCTGGTGGGTTAACTGTGCACAGCTGTGCCTCCTTTTTTTTTTTTTTTTTTTTTCCACCTTTACCTTAAGTTCTGCCTTAACATTTATGCTGCAGTGTCTAGAGGGGAGTGGCTCTCAAAGACTACCTCTGAGGACCTTAGCATTGTTTTTTGGTTTTTTTTCTTTTACCATTTTTTTATTGAGTAACAGTCATTTTACAATGCTGTGTCAAATTCCAGTGTAGAGCACAATTTTTGAGTCATACATGAACATATATATATATTCATTGTCACTTTTTTTCTCTGTGAGCTACCATAAGATCTTGTATACATCTCCCTGTGCTATACAGTATAATCTTGTTTATCTATTCTACATTTTGAAACCCCAGTCTATCCCTTAGCATTGTTTTACCAAATGAATGCAAGAACTCTCCTCTGGGTATCTCCTCTCATGAAGAGAGATGCTGGGTTTAATAAAAGGACAGGATGCCTAGTTACATGTGAATTTCAGACAATCAGCAAATAATTTTGTAGGTCAACCATGCTGCAGTTAAGCTCTGCTGTCCTACTTGGGACATAACCTGAATTGTGAAATTACTTGTTGCGTATCTGAAATGGAAACGCAACTGGGCATCCTGTACTTTTTCTCCCAATCCTATTGATGGGGCCCCAGACCACCCAGAATATTCCCCTTCTCAGCTAAATGCTGGTTGAGTTCTTTGCGACGGTAATGAGGGAAACAAGACAAGACCCGTTGCTGCTGCTCTGTTGCACCTGAAATCCTGAACCACCAAACAGATCCAGCTCTGTCTTACCCTAAAGAGAGCTGCCTCCTCTTCAGCAGGTTGGAGAGAGTCGTCCAAAGCCTGAAGCTGTCCCTTAAGGAAAACTCGGTGTTAAACATCCTGCGTGACCTGGAGTAGATTTGGTCTTCCCCGTGGTTATTAATTTCCCCTGCTGTGAAATGAGTTGAACCCAGTGACGGTAATGGCTGCTATTCACTGAGCCAAGGAACTTCACACTTGTTATTTCTAGTTCTCTCAACAATGCTGCGAGTTAGGCGTTATGATCTTTATTTCACAGATTTACATTTTACAGAACTTGGAGAAACCATGGGTCAGAGCTAGGATTTAAAGCAAGACCCATTTAATTATAAACCCTGCGAGCTTTTCAGTTCTTTATACCCACCTCTAAGTTTTTCTGGGTTGTTCATTCATGTTAGATTGCTTCTTTTTTGTTTGTCTACAATTAGGTAACGTAGGCACATGAAACAAAAATTAAAGTGTCTAAAAAGGGTGACAAGTGAAACTCTGTCCCTGACTAGTCTTCTGTCCACTCTGTTCTCCCAGAAACAATCAGCCAGTTAATAGTTTTTAGTCTATTTTCTTTCCCACACAAAGTGGACTTCTATACAAATTTTTCTGTGCTTCTCTTTTTGTTTTTTCAGCTGGAGATCTTTCCATTTCATTAAATGGAAAGTGTCTCTTAAAGGTCTGCATACTATTCCATTGTATAGATGTATCATAATTTATTTTACCAGTGCTTTATAGAAGTAAAATCAGGCTTCTTGCCATCTTTGGCCCTTTTTACAAACAACGCTGTAATAGATATCTTTCTACAAGCTTATATTTGTACGTGTGCTATCCATGGGATGGATAACTAGGAAAGGAATCACTTGCTCAAAGGATGTGTGCATTACAAACTTTTAGAGACACCACCAAATTGAGGCAATTTATCCTCTCAGCAACGAACAAGAGTACCTGCTGGTCTACAAAGTTCATTACTCAAGTATGTGATCTCTGCCAGTCTGACAGGTGAATAAAAAGTGTCTCATTATGGTTTTAATTTGCATTTACCTTATTATAAATTTGCGTGGGGATCTTTTCCTGGGTTTGAGCCGTTTTCATTTCTCTTTTTGGAATTACCCATCTGGTTTGTCTGGGACACCAGGAATGAAGATATCACAGGAATAAATATTGAATAAAATGAGTATTTTACAGTTGGTAAAATACCAATTTGTTAGACCTGTTCTCATTCATTTGTAGATGCACATGATATTCCCCCAAAATACCACGTGCCTGTGATTTGAGTTTCAAATACTTGTAGGTTGTCTTTTAACTTTGTGCATTGCAATTTTTCTAACTCAGAATGTTTAATTTTTAAATAGTCAGAGTTAGGAATTTTATTTCAAACTTAGATAGACTTTCTCCACTTCAAGGCTATAAATCAAAAATCTTCCATTTTTCTGTCCTACACTTTCATTTTTAACAGTATTTAAATATTTTGACCAATCAGAAATTTATCTGTCACCTGCATCTCAAATATTTTCTCCCAGTCTTATAATTTTCTGTTGACTTTTTACAGTAGATTATTTTGTTCTTTCAGGTTGTTTGCCCTCTTCCTCTCCATAAAGAGGAGTTTTAATCTTTTCTTGCTGACCTGCAGTGCCTCCCACCCAGGGAAGGAGTCGGTGTCCCTTGCCACTGATGTGTACTTGGCAAATGATCACCATGTTTTTACAAAATGAGATCATGTTACATATTTGTTTTTTGCTTGAAGGAACACTATGAATTTCTACCAACTCCCTTGTTTTTTTCCCTTTGCCACAAGAATGGCATGTCCCCAAAAAAGGCTGGCTCCAGGTTGAAGCTGACCCACAGCCACCAGGAAGTAATGTGAATGCTGAATAAATATTTACTGGTATAAACTACTGAAAACTTCAGGTTGTTTGTTACCTCGGCAAAGCTAGTTCACATTTTTAATTGTATCTGTGCTTAATCCTTGTATCGTGAAGTATAACATACATCCAAAAATGGAAACAAAACAAATGCTCCCTGCCATAAATCACCGCCAAGTGAAACCCCATGTTACCACCACGACCCACGTTAAGAAGTAATATATTGCCAGCCCTTGAAAATAAGATTGTACCCTCTCCTTACTGTTATCAGCTGAATTGTACAACCCCCCCCATTTAAATGTTGAACTCCTAACCCCCAGGACTTCAAAATGTGACTGTATTTGGAGATATGACCCTTAAAGAGATAATGAAGTTAAAATGAGGTCATTAGGATGTGCCCTAATCCAACATGACTGATGGCCTTACAAGAAGAGGAAAAACACACACAGAGCAGAGACCAGGCGAAGCCACTGGGGGAAGCCAGCCATCTACAAGCCAAGGGAAGAGGGCTTAGAAGAAACCAGCTCTCCTGACACTTTAACCTCAAACTTCTGGCCTTCAGAATCGTGACAAACACATTTCTGTTGTCTAAACTACCCAGTCTGTGGTGTTTCTCACAGCAGTCTTTAGACTCTAACACACCCTTTCTGGTGGGCTCCCCCACTACCCGTTAGCAATAACCTCTATACGTACTTGCATCACTGTAGCTTGCTGCTTGTTTCTTTTACCTTCATAGAAATATGATCATACACCACATGTATGTGCATGTGTGTGTATGTGACTTTTTGTGCTCAAGATTATATTGGTGAGATCCTTCACTTTCTTTGCTATAAAAATACAGTTGACCCTTGAACAGCACAGGTTTGATCTGCATGGGTCCACTTATACATGGATTTTTTTTCAGCAAATACATCCTACAGTACTACATGATCCAGGGTTGGTTGAAACCACAGATGGCAAACTGCGGGTATGGAGGGCTGACTGTAAAGTTATCTGTACATTTTTGTGCAGAAGGTCAGCACCTCTAATCCCCACGTTGTTCAAGGGACAACTCTATTCTACCACATATTAACCCATTCTACTGTTTGTGGACTTTTGGGTTGTTTCTCATCCGAGACGATTATGCATAATACTGCTATAAAATTCTTGAACACATCTCTTGGTGTTTATGGACATTTGTTTCTGTTAAGTATGTACCAAAGAGTAGAATTGCTGGATTATAGGGCATGTGTATGTTCAATTTGGGTGGATAGTGTCAAATAGCTTTCAAAATGGTTTTAATAATTCCTTTCCCACCGTAAGTTCAGGAGAGTCTCTGACATTCTACATCCTTGCCACCATTTGTAATTGTAAGACTGCTTGGTTTTGGGGTTTTTTTTATTCAAGAATTTAAAATGCTTTCTCATTATGGTTTGAATTTGTATTTCTGTTATGACAAAGGAAGTTAAGTACTTTTTCTTATATGGATTGTTCATTAGAATATCCTCATCTGCAAAATCTTTTTTCAACACTTTCATGTTTCAATTGAATTGTTGGTATTTTTCCTACTGATTTGTGGGTGTTCTTCATGTATTATGAAAGTGAGCCCTTTGGTGGTTATTATGCTATAAATGGATTCTTCCATTCAGAAAATGTAAAGTTGGCTCCTACCTTACACCATGTTAAAAAATTAATTCCAGATAAATTGAGGGTCTAAATTTTAAAATGGCAAAATAATACAACTCTTAAAAGATAATATGGAAAAATATCTTATGACTTTGAAGTAGGGAAAGAAGGGCACAAAAAAGTAGACTGATACATTTGATCACAGCAACTTTAAGATATTGTTCGTCCAAAGCCACCATTAAGAGGATGGAAAGGCAAGCTCACAGAAAGGAGGTGAATCCTCATCTTCACAGGCAGAAGCTAATGGATAGTATTTAAAGTTGATTCATCAAGAAATAGTAAAATAAACATTAAAGACTGAGAAACACAGAACTGCATAATAGATCACTGTTTCTGGGAATAGGACTGGAAATGAGAATGGGTGGGAAAGAGGTGAAGAAAACGCTTGGTTTTCATTATAATCCCTCTGTACAATTTGGTTTGTTAATTATGTGCATATATTACTCTGATTTTTAGAAAAGATACAGTATTTCTTAAACTCTTACTGAGGTGCCTCTGGATCAGAGATTGACTACACCTCCCTGGCAATGCAGGTGAGCCCTAAAGCTGCAATGACAACCTCAGGCGTGCTTTCAGGGATCGCGCTTTGTAATGGAAATCCCAAGAATGTCGTAGTCTTCCTCATAATATATTCATGTTATTTTAATGGGAAACAATATTTTATTTAAAGTAGTTTACACCTTCACTCAAACCATCAAGTAAGTTTCATGCACAGGAAGGTCCAGCAGGTTTATTCTTTGGCTTCAAGTAGCCCCAGGACACCCCTGTGAGCCCCCTGGCACTGTAAGTAACCCAGTTTGAGAAGGATATTTCTAACTTGTTAATGCTGCCGTAATGGCTAAATACATGATAGCTTCCAGATGTTGCGTCTACTTCAGATGTTAGATAGGGAGCACGGGGGTGTGTAATTGAAACAATATTCATTTTGCAATCAGAAGATCTATCTGAGTTCTGACGGGGACCTTACTTTGGGCAAGTCACTTTAAATCTCATGACTTTAACCTCCTCGACTGTATCACAATCCTAATGAATACTGATTTCGCCTACTACCCCACAAAGTTGTTCTGTGGCTTCTGTGAGAAATTATTTTGCAAACCATGCAACATTTGTCTTCCAGATATTGGCAGAAAATTTGTATGTCAAATTTTAATGCCAATATTTGAAACCGAAGTTGGATGCTATGATATGTATTAGCATCTTTATAGCCTTTCTGGCTCCTACTGAAGTTTACATTTGACCAGCTAGTGAGTTCCATTTGATAAACATTTTTAGCATCCACTCTATCAGGCTATGTGCTACAAAGAAATGTGCACTATAGATTTGGTAGAAATGACTTATGACTTTCATGTGAGCATACATGCTGCTTATTTTCTTAGCTGTGTTTCCTTGGTGAAGTCATTACCTTTTTCTGGGCTTCAGTTTTTTTACCTACAAAATGTGGATATTGGAACTTTGCACATACTTAGGATGTATTGATTTTCCATATTCTTTATTCACCAGGACTCTAAAAATAATCTGCAGAAATTATTCATTGAGTACCTTCTCTGTACTCAATATATGAGTCAGGGTTCAACCAGGAAGGACTCCGTACTGAGCTTAGAGGAAACTAGTTACACGGGTGAAAGGGGCTGAGAAGCTGAACACAGTGCAGAGGCGCCCCCCACCCCACCCTGAGACTAGAAACGGTAGGGGACTGCTATCATCCCCTAGGCTGGAGGGAGGGATGTTTCCAGAGCCCAGTGGTCAGGGCTGCCTGGAGGGGGATGGGGCCAGATAGGTTTGTCTAGAGGCCACAGAGGAGACACAGCCAGGGCCAGAGACACTGTGACTCAGATAGTCTCCTCTGAGAGGGAGGATAACCTGGATTCATGTTCTCCTCTGCCTCTTCGACTTGTGCCTTCCAGGGCCCAACCCAGGTGGAGCTCTCTAACCAGGAGCCTGGGAAACTCAGAGGTCAACCCCAGTGAGACAAAACAAAGGGTGAGAAGTGAATCTGAGCAGAAACAGCACACAGACTGGCCCTCGCACCATCGTGCTTCGCACTCCAAGGAGCTTACAGTGTCCTGGAGGAAATCAAAGTCATATTGATGCAGCAGTAAAAATAATAATAGTTGTACTGTTTCATTCATATATGTTACCTGAAACCTTGAAATTATTGTCTTCATTTTTCAGATGGGGAAACAGGCTCAAAGAGCAAATGTCCAAATTCACAGGGCAAGTAAAAATGAAACTGAACTGGAAGTTACAACCACATGCCTCCAAAGGATGTAATCTTTCTTCTGTACATATTAGATGATCTCAGTGAGACAGATGTGCAGAGAACAGCAAAGCCTCTGTTTCCTCATCTGAGGAATGGAGTTTGAAACAGCTCCAGTAGGAATCCTTTGTCATTAAAGGCTGGAATCATCTAGCAACGCTTGATAGAAAATGTGAGGCTCTTTGGGGGTCTTGAAGGGTATGTAGGACTCAGAGAGAAAGCGTATGGAGAAAATTCCTTCTGTTTTCTCTTCTTTGAGAAATCTCTTCTCTCTCTGCAGATTTGAGTTGAGTTTTGACCAATAAAACATAATATGGCTTCCAGGGATCCTAATGGACTCTCCTGAGTTTATGCTTTTGCAGTTGTAACATCGTACAGCTCCAGGGCCCTGGAGGCATCCCAGAGAGTGTCCCAAGTCCACCTTTCATCCCCAGTGCCTTGCACCCTGACAGAGGGGTACCTGCACTTCGACATCAGCTCTCCTGGGCGACTGGATCTCTACTGGCCATACATCTGAGAACTCTCAAGAACACTGTTTATTCCTTGAGAAATCTGGAATGAATTAGGCTGAATAAATTGGCCCTCAACTTGGCTGTTTCAAATGGCAGCAAAGAAATAACACATGTTGCTTTCTCTCCTTTTTTCTTTCTTTCTTTCTTTTTTTTTCTTTATGGAAGGGGAAATGAAAACACACCCATATCCACACAAAAATTAGATTTGGTCAACCCATGCTCCACTTCTCCAGCAAGTGGAAACCTTTGATCGAAATATTGAAGTGACTCAGAAGAGTGTTAGGATAGCAAGAAACCTGGGGAATTCATTCTAATGCATGTCTGCAACCTGTGCGGCATAAATCTAACTTGAACTGCGGTGTCTACGGAGCCAACCTGTAGCTGAGTTGCTAGGGCTACTGATACAGTAAGCAAACACAACAAAGAATTTTCCCGTCTTAATCCTCCGCAGATCTTACCTTTCTGCTCAATGCCAAACATTCATCAAAAGAAAGCCATATGGAGACTTTGAAACATTATTCAGAAAGAAATTAGAAAGAAAAAAGGACATCATTCATCATGATTGTATCTGACACATGCACGATTTTAACTGCTTAATCTCAGTTTGCAAATAATTAATGATAACAATGACAGGTGGCACTTTTGAGTGCTGTGCTAGTTTTTAGCATATATTACCTCATTTATATGTAACTATAGCCTCATAATCAAAGTACTATTATTATCCTTACCTTACAGATGATAAGACTGAGCCTTAAAGAGTTTAAGTAAATTTTCTGAGTTAACACATTTAGAAAGTAAGGAAGCCAGATTGCAACGTTTAGTCAATCTGTGCCTCCCAGCTCTTAACCATTGACGGACACAGGGGTGTGCTGCCCAGATCCCCCTTCAAGAAAGGATTTGTTGCCCCAGCTGCTAAGGGTGCTGTCAGCAGACAGAATTTAGCTGTCAGCTCCTTTCGGGGTCAGCTCAGCTGCAGAGCACTGCCTCACCCAAGGCCAAACCTTTCCCAGGGCTGCTCATACCAGTGGCTAATGGCGTCCTGGACACGTGGGCACCTGGTACTCCATGGTCGAGCTGGAGCCTTTCCTGTCACCTGGTCTATGGCCAGAGCATTATTCCTAGGTGTGGGGTGTGATGCCTTTAGAACCTGAAGAATGCTGCCAAGAGTTGTTGCTTCCTTCTTTAGGGTAGCACATGCAAGATCCAGGAACTTGTCTTTTAACTGGAGTGCGTGCCCCAGCATGACCTTGACCCCTGCATCCCTAAGTACTTTACTGAAGTGGCAGATCTCTGAATCATGTTAAGGTTTATTTCCTGCCTTCTGGAGCACCCTTGTCTTTCCAAGGCCTCCAGTGTGCTGGATACTTGTTGCTCATGCCCCTTGATCTGCTTTATAGCATCAGTATGATGTTTCATGGGAAGTCCCTGAGGTTCAGATCCCTTTGGACAATATTACAATAGACAATGTAAAAATTAACATGGACTTGGCAAAATTTTACATGAATGTTTTGTCTCTTTCATGTGAATGCTAACTTTTACATATTTTCTTTTCTGATTGGGATAGGAAAGAACGTTCACCAAATTCAGCTTCCCGAGGCCCTAGGAATCTCCATCAAAGATACCACATTGAATACAGCAGTAGTGCTCAGCTTGCGGTAGTCTACAGTCATCTTCTAGGATCTGTTTTGAGTTCAGCAGGGACCAGACTAGTGAAATCAATATAATACGTCCTCTACGCCTACATCCTTGAGATCCTTAAAGCAACACTAACCTCCTGCTTCCCACAGGGATGTGATACTGTTTTTGATTTACTATCTTAGGGTGAGAAGGGCACTGTCAGTGTCTCCTTCATTTCTCCATTATGATAGCTCTCATCCCACAGGCCCAATGGGGGAGGTTACTCTGGCTGCCAAGTATGTCAATCCATTTATACATTCAGAGGCCCGGGCAATGACCACCAGGCGGGCCTGTGAACCAGTGGACCGATCGTTAGCCAGCCTTTGGCCAGAATTCCATTAGCAGGGCTCTTATATGCCCCCACTATAAAAAGGGATCTGTGATCATTTGCTATGTCTTTCAGAGTTCCCCTCTCCCCAATCAACCAAGTCAATGGCAAAGTTCCCTTTGGGGACAGACTGGGAATTAACACAGTACACACCTGCTGTGGTATGGCAGGGTCTTTCCTTATGGGGACTGAGCCACATCCTCAAATATATAAAAGCCCTAAAGACTTAACAAAAAAACTGTTATAATTAATAAACGAATTCAGTAAAGTTGCAGGATAAAAAATAAATATACAAAAAATAGTGTTTCTGTCCACTAAACAACAAACCATCAGGGATTAAGAAAACAATCTCATTTATAATTGCATCAAAAAGAATAAAATAGTTAGAAATATAACCAAGGAGGTGAAAGATCTGTACACTGGAAACTGTAAGTCATTGATGAAAGAAATCGAAGAAGCAACACATAAATGGAAAGATGTTTTATGCTCATAGATTAGAAAAATTAATGTTGTTAAAATGTCCATACTACCCAAAGAAATCTACACATTCAATGCAATACCTATCAAAATTACAGTGGCATTTTTTTTTACCAAAAAAATAGAACAAATAATCATAAAATTTGTATGGAAACACAAAAGATCCCAAATAGCCCAAAAAAAAAAAAAAAATCTTGAGGAGAATATAAGAACAAACCTGAAGGTATTACACTTCTGATTTCAATCTGTAGTACAAAGCTGTAGTAATCAAAACAGCATGGTATTGTCATAAAACCAGACACATAGATCAATGGAACAGAATAGAGAGCCTAGAAGTAAACCCATGCATATATGGTCAATTAACTTATGATAAAGGAGCCAAGATAGTCTCTTCAATAAATGATTTTAGAAAATCTGGACAGCCACTTGCAAAAGAATAAAACTGTACCTCTATCTTACACCACACACAAAAATCAACCCAAAATGATTTAAAGACTTAAATTTAAGACCTGAAGCTACAAAACTTCTAGAAGAAAACACAGGAATAAGCTCCTTGACAATAGTCATTTGTATCATTTTTTTTAAGATTCCACATATAAGTGATATCATATGATACTTGTCTTTCTCTGACTTATTTAATAGCCAAGACATGGAAGTAGCCTAAATGTTCATTGAAAGATGAATAGATAAAGAAGATGTGGTATATATACACAATGGAATATTACTCAGCCATAAAAAGAATGAAATAATGCCATTTACAGCAACATGGATGGACCTGGAGATTATCATATGTAGGGAGCTAGTGTTTGAACAAGATAGACCCATATCTATTTCTTTTGCTCCACCTGCCTCCCTCTCATATCATATATCTCTATTGAATCTTATTCTCAGCAGCATGCAATCCTAGCTTTAACATATGAGCAGAAATAAAGAGTGACCTTTCCCAATGTTCTTAGTTTCAATACTGCCTGTAAAGTGTATTTTGTGAATTTGAATTGGTCTCAGCCTTTAGAGGCACTGAGTCATTGTTTCCTTTTCAGGAAACTTCTAAGTCACAAGCCGTGTCTTAGAAACTTACATCTCTTCATCTTATCATCTCATTTGATCCTCCCAATGGTCCTATGAGGTAAGAGACCAGATGTCATGCATGGAAAGACCAGTGAACCCGAAAGTCAGAAGATAAGCACTTCCTCCCTATTATTTATTAGTTGTGTGATCTTAGGCAACTCTCATGACACGCATAAAAAAAAAATGTGTTTTATTAGATTCAAAACCCAACAAATACTTAGTGAGTGTCCTTTATGTGTAGGGTTCCAGATACTGGAGAAACAGTGGAACATAAGACAGGTAAGTTCTCTTTTCTCACAGAGCTTTCATTCTAGTGTGGTACAGACAAATAGAAAGGTGGCAAATAAATCAGAAAAATTTGGATATTAATAAGTGCTATCAAGAAATAAAGTTTAAATATGATGGATTTAACAGTGACCAGTAGAAGTTATTTTGATTGGGACATCAGAGAAAGCCCATCCCTTGAAGAGATTTGAGAGACAAAAAGGAATCAGCCATATGAAGATTCAGGTGAGGAACTTTTCATGCAGAGGGAACAGATGTTTAGAGATGATTACAAAAGTTCTCAGATGGCACAAGCTTAGCTGTCCCTGACAGTTCCTACCTTCAGTGGCTCTCATTCTGTGGAAGATGTTCCTAAGGCTTACAGCAGTAAAGCAACTTGCTCAGGAGTAAAGGCTGAGTTCTTATAAGAGCATTCTTGTAAGAGATTCAGATCCATGACTTCAGATTCTTAAAGAGAATATTTTTCACCACTTAAATTCTTAGATATGGGGTGTCCAGATATTTGGTCAAACATTTTTCTGGGTTTACCTATGAGAGTTCTTTGGATGACATTAACATTTAAATCAGTGGACTTTGAGTAAAGCAGATTGCTTTTCATAATATAGGTGGGCCTCATCAAATCAGTTGAAGGCCTGAATAAAACAAAAGAACTGGCATCCCTAAGCAAAAGAGAATTCTCCAGCAGACTGTCTTTGGACTTAATCTACAAACTTTCTCTTTCTATAGCAGCCTGCTGGCCTTTGGACTCACACTGAAATATTAGCTGTCCTGAGTCTCCAGACTACTGAATTGTCCTGCAGACTTTAGGCTCGCCAGCCTCTATAATTATACAAACCAACTCCTTATAATAAATTTATCCCTCTGGTTTTGTCTTCTTCAGTTCTTTGACTTTCTAGGGTTTCTAGCATTCTAGTTTTCATTTAATTTGAAAACATTGGAGGAATAATTTCTCCAAATAACTTTTCTGTTTGCAGTCTCTTCTTTTATTTTGGATCCCCAGTTACATGTTTGTTGGGCCACATGATATTTTTCTGACTGTTTTTATTTTCAGTCTTTCTCTCTCTGCTTCAGTTCGCATAGTTCCTATTAGTATGTCTTCAAGTTCACGGTCTTTTTATCTATTTTGTCTTTATCTTTGATTTTCTGTAGTTTGAAAATAAGATGTCTAGGTGTAGTTTTGTTTTGTTTTGTTTTGTTTTAAATTTATCCTGCTTGGTATTCTCTGAGCTACCTGGATCTATGGTTTGGTGTCTGACGTTAATTTGGGGGAAATTCCCAGCCATTATTGTTTCAAATATTTCTTTGTTCTTTTGTCTCTTTCTTCTCCTTCTGGTATTCCCATTATGCATATGTTATACATTTTATAGATGTCCCATAGTCCTTGGAATTTTTTTCCAGTCTTTGTTCTTTTTGTTTTTTGATTTTCAAGGATTCAATTGATATACGCTCTAGCTCAAAGATTCTTTCCTCATCCATGTCCAGTCTACTAATAAGCCCATCAAAGGCAGTCTTCTTTTTGTTAGCTTTTTTTTTTTAATCTCTAGCATTTCTTTTTGACTCTTTTAGGATTTCCATCTCCCTGCTTATATTGCCCTGTTCTTGCCTGCTGACTACTTTATTATATCCCTTAGCATATTAATGATAGTTGTTTTAAACTCTGGTCTTATCATTCCAGCATCTCTACCATGTCTGGTTCTGATGCTTGCTCTGTCTATTCAAATTGTGTTTTTTGTCTTTTAGTACGTCTTGTAATTTTTCTCTTGGTAGCTAAACATGATATACTGTATAATGGAAGCTGCTGTAAATAGGCTTTTAGTAATGTGGTGGTGAGGTCGGGGAGGAGGGGACATGTTCTATCGTCCTATAATTAGGTTTCAGTCTTTTAGCAAGCCTATTTCTGTGGACTGTGAACTATATATGTGTTTCTCAGTTTTTTTCTCCCCCTTTTAGGTGGGACAGGGTGGTTAACATGGGCTAGAGTTGGGTATTTTCCTTCCCTTACCTCAGTTAGGCTCTGGTTAACTAGTTTCCCTTGAGGGCAGTTCTTGTTAAGAAGAATAGAGTGCTCTGGTGTATTTTAAAATGGTTTGTTTTTACCCCTTTCCCAAGTGGAAGCCTGAAGGGATTTTTCTTCAAAATTTACTGTGGGAATCTGGTCAAGCTCCTGGAGTTAAATCTCACAATATTGTGGGAGCTCCCCTTCAAACTCCCCTGGAGTTTTTAACTCTCAGACTTGTCCGCACTGAGCCTCCAGCAATTCGTCAGTTACAGTTCAGGTTTCTCTACGTCAGCACTGGTTCCTGAGGCAGTTTCCACTTGTAAGTCTGCTCCAGTAAGCTGTGACCCCCTGTGTCCACTTTTCTGTCTCTCCAATCTTGGGAGAAGTGGTTTGTCCTACATCCTCCCATGTTACTGATCCAAGAAGAATTGTTGATTATCCCTCTGTTCAGCTGTTTACTTGTTGTCAGGAAAGGAGTGGAGACTTCCAATCTCCTTATATATGGGAACTGGCAACTCGAAGTCTGTGTACTAATTTTTGATTGGCTAATGTGTATTGTGAGTGTCACATTGTTGAGTGTCTGGATTTGTTGACTTCCTTTAAAGAATCTTGAGAAAAAATTTATTCTGCAAGTGACTAATATTTCTTTCAAAGAAGTTTTAGTTTTTGAGGCTTTTTTTTTTTTTTTAACTTTGTTACAATGATTCTAAGGTTTTTTTTTTTTTTTTCCAACTAAAGTATGCCCCTTCCTTGTCCAGCTATTCCATTATGTCTACATTCTGGCTGTTTGGTACTCGAGGACAGTACATGTGAGGTCTGGGAATTTTAAAGCGTACACATTCCCAGTTGTTCTTTGCCCTTACTTATAGAATTTTATCTGACATGTCAGTGGCTTTGTATTGAGAATGTAATAAAAGGTAACCTTGTCCTATGCATAGCTCTCTAGTCTTTGGGATTCTTCTTTGCAAACTGTAGCCCTCTTTATTTGTTTTACAGTTGCTAAATATAAAAACTTTTACAATTTAATTTTGTTCATTTTTCTAGTTGTTTGAAGTGAAAAAGTAAGTCTGTTCTCAGTTTCTCCATCATAGCCAGAGGCAGCTATTCAGAAATCAATCTTTTGAATGTTAGGCAAACCTGAGTGTAAAATGCTATCTGAATGTGGCTTTGTTTTGCATTCCTCTGATTATTAATGAAAGTAGGCGTCTTTTTCTAAATTTATTGGCCATTTGTGCTTCTTCTACTCATATCTCTGGGCTATTTTTTAAATTGGGTTGACTTTTCCTTGTTGATTTATATGAATACTTTGAATATCCTGGTACGGATTCTTTGCCAGTTATATCATTGTATACATTGGCTCCAAAAATCTTGTTAGTTTTCTCACTTTATAATGTACTTTGTTTAATAGAAATTTTATTTTTTAATGTGGATAACTATGTCAAATATCTATTTATTTTTATGTAATAGTTCTTTGGTTTCTTCAAAAAGTTTCAGCATTTCACTTCTCATATTTTGACTTTAACCCATTTATAATAATTGATTTCTGTGTGTGGTATCAGGTAGAACAATAATTTAATTTTTTTCCTCTGAGTATATACAATAGTATCCATTCCACTTACTGGAATAATTATTTCTGCTCTATTGCTCTACAATGATACATTTGTCATACATCAAGTTTCTATGTGTAAATGGCTCTGTTGCGGAGCTCTGTACCATTTTCATTGGTGTGACTGTTCATGTGGATTTGTGCTGATTCCGCATGGTTTCATTTACTAGAGCTTTATGATTAAGCTTGATATCTGGTAGAGCAAGAATGAGCACTTTATATTTCTTATTTTTTCTTTAAAATTTTTCTCAGCTATTCTTGGCCCTTTGTAGGCAGTGAAAAATACTGTTAAGATTTGGTTTTGAATTTATAAACTTATTATGGAGAATTGACATGTTTACTCGATTAAATCTATCAAATTATGAACATAATATGTATATCTCCAGGTTTTCTTCACATCCTTCAATAATTCTTTATAATTTCCCTAATTATAGGCATGAATATCTTTTCATTAAACTTATTCCTATAAAAGTTAAAGTACTTAATCACTATTTGAATGAGGTTTGTATTTTTCTACATTTTTCTGGTTGTTGTACTGAAGTGATTTTTGATTTTTGTATATTTATCTTATATTTGCTAACTTTGCTGAATTATTTAGTTAGATCAAATATAGTGTTTATGGATTTCTTGAGAATTTTTGCAAGACAATTATACTGTCTATAGATAAGGACAATGATCTCGCTTCCTTTATAACTCACATTCCTATTTTTAATTGTTCTCTTTTAATCTCATTGTGTGGGACTCTTACTACAATACTGATTAGAAGCAGAAATAGTTCTATTGTTTCACTATCAAGCATGATGTTTGGTAAGTTCTGATAGATACTTTCATCAGATTAAGGAAGTTCCTTTCTAAGCAGAATTGATTAGGATTTTTGTTTTCATGCTGAGTGAACATTAAACATTTATTCTACATCTATTGAAATGATTGTTTATCTATCTACCTGCATATCTATATCTATCTGCATATCTATGTTTATCCTATTTATATTTATCTGTATTTATCTGTCTCAGGAAATTAAAAACATCCACACTTCTTAATTAGCTTCAAGGGAAAAAGAGAGAGAGAGTGTGTGTGTTTGTCTTTAAGGAATTGGCTCACACAATCATAGGTGCTGGCATGTGTAAAATTTGCAGGGCAGATTGGCAGGTTAGAGACTCAGGAAAGGGTTGATCTTATAGTCTAGAATCTGAATGCAGTCTAGAGACAGACCCCCTTCTTCCTTAGGGGGGGCCTCTTTTAAGGCCTTCAACTGATTAGATGAGGGCCATCCTTATTATGATAATATGATAATCTGCTTTACCCAGTCTATTGATTTAAATGTTAATCACATCTTAAAAATAACCTTCATAGCAACATCTAGACTGATGTTTAACCAAACATCTGGCACCATAGCCTAGCCAAACTGACCAGATATTATAAATAACATTCAAATATCTGACTGAATTAGATTAGTTTGGAGATTTCTCTATTTTTGTTTTTTTATGAGTCTAAGAATGACATATCTCACTAGAGAATTTTTAGAAGAGGAAAAAATAATTCTAGCATGATTCCAGTAGAAGCCAAGCTAGTCTTCTACCTTTCAAGCAATGTATTTATTGTGACACATAAAATCCACAACAATTTGGATTTTTTTTCTTTGACTGAATAAAGTATTCTCTAAACTTATTTTTTTATTGAATGCCTACCTATAGACAGGTGCTATTCTAAACAAAACAAATAACAATTCAAGAGTTTATTTTGCAGTGGGAGGGTGAGGAGAAACACAATAAAGAATAAGCAAGCTATAGAGGATGTCAATGATGGTAAGGTACTGTGGAGAAGAATAAAGCAGGGAAGAAAATAGGAAGCACTGGGGCCCAGGTGGGAGCATGTTAGTGACACTGTCAGTAAAGAGGTCAGGGAAGGCCTCAGGGGGAGGTAAAATTTGAATAAAAACTAGAAAAATAGGAGCCAGAGTAAGCCATGTACACATTGGGGAACAGAAGAAATGTTTCAGGCAGAGGACACAGCAAGTGCAAAGGCCCAGGGGTAAGCTCATCAGGCTAGATCATGAATGGGAAGAAGGCCAATGTGGCTGAAGAGGGGAAAGTAATAGATACCAAAACGAGAGGAGCCACAGGGGCTAGAAAGTATAGGGCCTTATAGGTTATAGGAGGTTTATGAGGTTTTTTTTCTCTGACTCAAGGAGTATTTTAAGCAGAGTAGGACATGATCTGACTTACGTTCTTAAAGGACCAACAGGACCACTTTGGCAGTAATGTGGAGAATGTGGCTGGAAGCTACATATAGTCTCAGTCCATCCAAGCTTTTACATAAGTTCCCAACCCTTAATTTTCTACCAGGACCATCCTTCCATTTTATGTGGTGTTCTTTTTGTTTTGTTTTAAATGCGTTTACTGAGCTATAATTGTCGTAAAGTACATGGCATGTATTTAAAGTGTACAAACTGATACATTTTGACATGTGTATATACCTGTGAAACCATCATCATATTCAAGATAGGGAAATATCCATCACTCATAGTTTTTCATATGGTGTGTTTTCTTTTAACTAATTGCATCACCCAGTTGGTGTTTAAAGTGGGGTGCGGTGGCCAGTGTGTGGAGTTAAAGGCAGTGGCCATTTGTTCTATATTCTTGTCAAGAACCTGGACACCGTCCCATACAACTGTTATGAGGGTTTCCTTCCTTCTTTGCTTACTTTAGGAATACCTAGAAGGGTATTTATAGGGCCAATTTCAACTATCCCAAAACTTTCATTCCATTTTGAAAGGTGTAGCCTTCAGTTCTGAGCAGAAGGAGCAAGTGACCCATATTTTATGCAGCAAATATTTCTTGCCAAGACTGTTTAATGGAAGCACATCCAGTCTTTTGCAGTTATTTTGGTCCTGTTATAGGGAAAGTAAGATATTTGCTTTGGAATTGCCTAGGTTTCTGACAGACAAATATAAGCCAATTAAAATGGATGAAAAGATGTGGTAGAAGGAGAAATTATTTTCCCCCCTGAGGAATAAAGACATTCCAACTTCTGCATCATTACACTTGGCAATAATTCCCCCCTTGAAGCTAATTAAGAAATGTGGATGTGTTGTTTTTAACTTCCTTAATTCTACCTTTGATTCCTCCCACCTCAACCATCATCCCCAAAGAGCAATATATTTTCTTACTAGGTGAGGGGAAACTCCTGAATAACTTAATAATGTACCTTGCCAACATTATCCACTGCACCTTGGAATTTCCTTCCGCCCAGTGTGCTGCCTCTCCAAGTTCTTTCTCACCCCTTGTCAGATAATGGTGTCTTCTCCCCTTACCCTGCACTGATTCCTCAAGGATCTCACGATTTTTATTATTACCCAGATAGCCAAATAAGAATGCATTTACTCAGGTCCAGATTCATCCGCTCTTCTATATACTCATTTGTGCATTTTTGTTCAATAATTACTTATTAAATACCTACTGTACCAGTCAGAATATCAGCAGGAAAGTATGTGGAACATACAAATTGGGTGATTTGAAAAGAATTTCATATTAGAGATGTTGTACAAAAGCACAGTAAGTGTAGGTAACCCAGGAAGAACAAGTGTAGTCCTGGATATAATAACTATGAGGGCCTTTACCAGCCCTAGGCTTAAAGGGGCAAAGGGGAAGAGTTTCTAGAACCTGAAAGAGGCATAGAAAGGGAGCAACTGACTGGACAGAAACCTTGGCATCCGGTCCAGGGATGCAGCCAACCTACAGCATCATGGCTGGGAAGAAGCCTGGGGAATAAATACCCTGACCTCACTTTCCTCCCAATCACTTGCCATGTTCAGCCTTGACCAACACTCCTGCTGAAACAGGGCAAAAGGAAGCCTATTAATGCTCGTCATGCAGGTCAGCCCTTCCAGGGACCGGGCCTGGTAGAGTGGATCTGCAGGGGCAAACAAAAGACATCCAGCTCACTGCTTTGGGACAGACAACATATATTGAACTGCCCACCAAGAAAATATAGTTAGGTATCCTACAGAAGCCTCAAACTCAACAGACAGAAAAGTGAGATCTTTTGCCCTCACAAAGCTGCTATTCTCCCTCCATTACCAATCTTGGTGCCACCATCTGCTGAATCACTCAAGTCAGAAGCACTGGAGACTTGGGACTCATTCAGTACTCACCCTCATTCTCTTGTTCCTGCCTTTCCCACCATGGTTATGCCACTAAGAACTGCCATTTTACCCCTAACTTGTTCTCAAATCCATATTCCCCTCGACATCCCTACTCTCATTGCCCTCCCTTTGCATACTCTACCTGGTTTATTGCATAAGCAACGTCTAATTCATTCTCCAGATTGCCACCACAATGACCTTTCAAAAACATAATTCTTCTTCCTTGTTTACTGTGTCTCTCCCAGTAAAATATAAGCTCCGTCAGGGTAGGAATTATGTCTCCTTTGCTTACTACTCTATTCTCCACATGTAGGTATGGCATCATGTGGGCACCTGAATATTTGTTGAGTTTGAATATGCCATGTCATGCCTCTTCCTAAAATCTGTTTTGCCTATAGAGTTATGTAATCATTATTAGCATTAACAACAAATATTTATTGAGTAACAGTGACACGATTAATGTTCAACTATGAAGTAGGTACTATTGCTACCTCCAGTTTATATCTGTGGAGACTGGAGGGCAGAGGATTCAGATGGTTGAATAAGAAAAACTTGTAGGACCCAGAAGAGAGCAGAAACCATAAAATGGAAGGAGCCTAGGCCTCTGAAACTCTGCGTGGAGGGCGCCATCCAAACTCTTGTGTTAAATGGTTATGTGACAAAGAAATATTTTTCTATTATGTTGAGCCTCTCATATCTGAGCACTGATTTTTATATAGTTAACCTATCATGACTACAGTAACTACTACTCAAGAAGAATCTGTACAAAAAAGGAGAAATCTACAGGCCAATATCACTGATGAACATAGATGCAAAAAATCCTAAACAAAATACTAGCAAACTGAATCCAACCATGTGTTAAAAGGATCATACACCATGATCAAGTGGGGTTTATCCCAGGGATGCAAGAGTTTTTCAATATCCACAAATCAGTCAATGTGATACACCCCATTAACAAACTGAAGAATAAAAATCACATGATTATCTCAATAGATGCAGAAAAAGCTTTTGATAAAGTTGAATATCCATTTATAATAAAAACTCTCCAGAACGTGTGCATAGAAGGAAAATAGCTCAATATAATAAAGGCCATATATGACAAATCCACAGCTAACATTATACTCAGTGGTGAAAAGCTGAAAACACTTCCTCTAAGATCAGGAACAAGACAAGAATGCCCATTCTCATTGCTTTTATTCAACATAGTTTTGGAAGTCCTAGCCACAGCAATCAGAGAAGAAAAAGAAATAAAAGGAATCCAAATTGGGAAATAAGTAGTAAAACTGTCACTGATGACAGGATACTATACAAAAAAACTCAAAGATGCCACCAGAAACCTACTAGAGCTCATCAATGAATTTGGTAAAGTTTCAGGATACAAAATTAATACACGATAATCTGTTGCATTTCTATACACTAACAATGTATCAGAAAGAGAAATTAAGGAAACAATC
This sequence comes from Camelus dromedarius, assembly GCF_036321535.1. NCBI lineage: Eukaryota > Metazoa > Chordata > Mammalia > Artiodactyla > Camelidae > Camelus > Camelus dromedarius. Next base: position 30,657,565 of record NC_087449.1, on the reverse strand, counting down.
CCATTTATCATTGCATCAAAAAGAATAAAATACCTAGGAATAAACCTACCTAAGGAGGCAATATATATATGTGTTTTTGGATTGGAAGAATCAATATTCTTAAACTGACCATACTACCGAAGGCAATCTACAGATTCAATGTAATCTTTAGGAAAATACCAATGGCATTTCTCACAGAACTAGTACAAAAATTTTTTAATTTATATAGAAATACAAAAGACCTCAAATAGCCAAAACCATCTTGAGAAAGAAGAACAGAGCTGGAGGAATCATGCTCCCTGACTTCAGGCTATACTACAAAGCTACAGTACTCAAAAACATACGGTACTGGCACAAAAACTGACATACAGACCAAGGGGACAAGATAGAAAGCCCAGAAATAAACCCACACACTTACAGTCAATTAATCTACAACAAAAGAGGCAAGAATATACAGTGGAGAAAGGCAGTCTCTTCAATAAGTGGTGCTGGGAAAACTGGACAGCTACAAGTAAAAGAATAAAATTAGAACATTCTCTAACACCATACATGAAATTAAACTCAAAATGGATTAAAGACCTAAATGTAAGACCTGGTACTATAACACTCCCAGAGGAAAGCATACGTAGGACACTCTTTGACATAAATCACAGTAATATTTTTTTTGGATCAGTCTCCTAGAGTAATGGAAACAAAAGCAGAAATTTTAAAATGGGACCTGGTTAAACTTAAAAGCTTTTGCACAGTAAAGAAAACCATAAACAAAATGAAAAGATAACCTACAGAATGGGAGAAAATATTTGCAAAAGATACAACTGGCAAGGGATTAATTTCCAAAATATATGATCAGCTCATACAGCTCAATATCAAAAAAACAAACAACCCAATTAAAAAAATGGGCAGATGAGTGAAATAGACATTTCCCCAAAGAAGACATACAGATGGCAAACAGGCACCTGAAAAGATGCTCAACATCACTAATTATCCAGGAAATGCAAATAAAAACCACAGAAAGTATCACCTCACACTGATAGGAATGGCCATTATCAAAAAATCTACAAATAATAAATGCTGGAGAGGGTGTGGAGAAAAGGGAACCCTCCTACACTGTTGGCAGGAATGTAAATTGGTGCAGCCACTATGGGGAACAGTATGGAGGTTCCTTAAAAAACTAAAAATAGAGTTACTACATGATCCAGCAATCGCACTCCTGGGCATATATCCTGAGAAAAGTCTAATATGAAAAGAAACATGCACCCCAGTGTTCATAGCAGCACTATTTACAATAACCAAGACATGGAAGGGACCTAAATGTCCATTGACAGATGACTGGATAAAGAAGGTGTGGTATATTTATACAATGGAATGCCACTCAGCCATAAAAAAGAATAAAATAATGCCATTTGCAGCAACATGGATGGACCCAGAGGTCATCATACTAAGTGAAGTAAGTTAGACAACGAAAGGGAATTTTTGTATGATATCACGTATAGGTGGAATCTAAAAAAAGGTACAAATGAACTTATTTATAAAACAGAAACAGATTCACAGACATAGAAAACAAACTTACGGTTACCAAAGGGGAAAGGGAGGGAGAGGGACAAATTAGGAGTAAGGGATTAACAGATACAAATTACTATACATAAAATAGGTAAGCAGTAAGGATTTACTGTACAGCACAGGGAACTATATTCAATATCTTGTGATAACCTATAATGGAAAATAATCTGAAAAAATATATGAATCCCTTTGGTGTATACCTGAAGCTATCACAATACTGTAAATTAAGTATAATTTTTAAAGAGACACATTTTAAAGTTGTAGCCATTAAAAGAGAGTGGAATGTGCCCAGGGATAGACAGACAACTACAGCAATAGGACAAATTAGAAACCTCGGAAGCAGATTCAATAACTGACGGGAACTACATATGTAACACAGATGGTGTTTCATGTCAGTGGAGGAAGAATGTTAGTAATATGAATATTTTAAAAAAAATCTTCCTAGTATGTATTTGTTACGTATTCTTTGCATATACATTTGAACTTGGAGAAACCAAATAGGAAGTCTGATCCTTGTGCTAGATCAAGTTATCCTTTCTCATCAGTATTTAACTATAATATGATACATTGATTTCTGTTTCATTCCTTATCTTGCCTCTCAGGGGACTGGAAACTCAGAAATGGGGGAGAAAGGAATTAACTGTCATTGAGTGTTAATTAAAATCTTATCTGTAAAATCAGGATAGTGCTATTACTACTTCAGCAAGTGCTGTGAGACTTAAATGAGTTAATGCCTCTTAAATGCTGAGAGCAGTCCTAGCTCAATTAATGTTAGCTATCGGAATTATCACACTATACTCCTTTGTATACCAGACTATTTTGTTGGTGGTGCAGAGAATCCTGGTCAGATCTTATGGACCCCAGTCATTTCACCACTTACAAATGATTTAGAATAAGATGTGAATTTCACTGTAACCTATATCCTTCCCCACCGCCAGCCTTTGTATTTCAGGACAGGAAGCTGGGACCCCTGTACTGTAATTTACCTGAACAATGTAACAGATTTCATGACGCGGACACTGTGCCCATTCTGTTCAACGCGCTTCCTTCCTAGTTCTGTGCTCCAAGTTACATAACCACGTTAAACTATAATAATTATTTTCCATCCTGACATGGTGTTTAGATCAAAAACTAAAAGGTCCTTCCCACATTTGTCACTTGACTGAGCTGAGGAAAGCATAAACTGGACATTCTTTGACATAAATCACAGTAATATTATTTTTGAATCAGTCTCCTACAGTAATGGAAACAAAAGTAGAAATTTTAAATTGGGACATGATTTAACTTAAAAGCTTTGGCACAGCAAAGGAAACTATAAACAAAATGAAAAGATAATCTACAGACTTGGAGAAACTTTGCCCCTGGCTTGTTTGATGCTGTTGGAAATAATTTGCATGACTCCATTTATCACATTATTTAATTCTGTGTCATTAGGAATAATGAAGCAACTTAGGCCTTCTGAGAATCAATGGAAATAAATTAATCTGACATTTCCTTTCTTCTTGAAGTTCAAGATTGTTGTAATATATCTATTAACTATCATCTTGATGCCTGGGAGCAAGTGCAGGCTTGAGGGCATTATTTGCGTTGACTTATATTTCACTGTGCCAGACTTTATGTACCAGACTGTGCTTTGTTTCCTTAGCAACACCAACGATTTCTGTTTTCAAAAGCAGTACATTCAGTATTCCTCGGAGGACCATCTTCTTAGATAGTATGTTCTCAACAAATGAACTAATTGGAAACTGATCACAGAGTATATCCAATTATATATGTGTATATATATATATTTAATGTGTAATGTGTCTATGAAATAGGTTAAAAGGATATATAATACATAGTCTCAGACCTTGGATATGTAATACATAGTCTAGGACCTTGGATATCACAGAAATCTAGTGAGAGAGAGAAAAAACAGAAATATGTTCAAGGTGCAAAGAAGGAAGTGAATTAGTTTTCAAGGGACGTCAGGCAAGTCTTCACAGAGAATTCTCCGATGATCATAGGGTTATAAAGGATGCATATAAGTTCATTAAGCGGACTGAGTAAAAAAGGATATATTCAAATGAATTATGATATAATATACTGTTTATCAAAATTAAAACACTGTTCACATATTCACTAAAACTTTGTTACTGATTGTAAATACATATATGTATATTTAAAAGACAAATATTTCCCAAATACTTTATACTGGTTAACTTGCTACATAAAATAAGTTACCTCAAAACTCAATGGCTTAAACCAACAGTAATTTATTATTGCTCATGTGTCTGCAAGTCCACTGGAGGTATGCCGACAACTGACCTAGGCTGGGCTCAACTCTTCTCTCCATGTTTCTCACCTTGTCCTGGGACCAGTGGGCTGCCTGAGCCTGTCCTCCTCACAGAGATGGCAGATGTGTAAGAAGATAAGTGGAAACACCAAAGCTTCTTAAAACCTGAGTTCAACACTGGTACACTGTCGTTTTCCCCTTCTGTCATTGTCCCAAGCCAGTTACATGGCCAAATCTCAAGTCAGGGGGCAGGCAAGTACACTTCACTCATGATGAAGCAATGGCAAGGGTGTTCATGCTGGGATGGGTGCAGAGTCAGGGCTGTTATGAATAGAATCTGCTTTATACCTCCGGCCAGGCTGTGCTGTAGCTTACAGCAAAAGGCACAGAAGGAGGTCCACTCCTGAAAGACCTGTCTGAAAGAGACGCCTTACAACAGAAAGCCCAGGCAAGGGCAGGAGTTCTGAGATTCCTGATGGCCAAAAGCAAAAAGAAAGAGGAGAAGAAATTTTCTTTGCAAAAGGGCAAAAGGAAAAAGATGTCTGAGAAAGGAAAAGCACCAACTTGTGATGAAAACTAAGTGCATACTCATATAGCGAACTCACCAACATATTTATGTACATGCATTCCTGAACATTCTGTGTGGTTACAAAATGGACTATTATGTATAACAAGATACATTCTTAATCTAAATAAGCTCGTATGAGTTTATCATTCATTCCACACCCCCTCTTGAAAATTTTGCACAACCTTTGTTTCACTACAAGGAACAGACAATCCCTTTGACTTCTAAAGAGTACCCTATTTTTTCAGCCAGGAGAGAACAGACAAAGATAACCAAGAAGATTTTTTTCTATTTCCAGTGTCTGACTGGATGACAAAGAAGTCTGGTACTTTAGCCAAGTTGTCTGCCAACACTTCACTTTCTTCACTTGGTATTTGTTGCCTGGTCGCAAGGAAAAAGCAAAGCAAAACAGTCTTTGGCAAAACCTGCACCTTTTAGCCCCCACTTAATAAATATTTGAGTCAATATGTTGCCTCATATCCTGTGTGGGTTGGTATGAAAACCAGTTTAGCTATTTTATACAGAAACAAACACTTAGATATGTGCCTTTGGGCTAATACCTGAAACAACGGTGATGCCCTGTGTGTGTATACTGTTTTGAACTTTCTCAAACAAGTGGCAACATGATGAGGTTGAAAGGTTTGCATCTGTGACAGCCTCCGATTGTATCCCAGTTACTTACTCTGTGTGAACCTGAAAAATCAGTTCATATATTTGAACCTTAATTCCTTCACTTGTAAAAGTGAAAACAATGCTATCAACCTCACAGCATGATTATGGGGATTGACGCTGCGTTTCCGCACGCGCACACGCGCATCTGCCAGGGTGAATGTGGTGGTGCATATATTAGGTATTCAACAAATGCTGGGCCCTTTCCCATATGAAATCAGGAGGACTATGCCTTATTCACCCAGTAAGCATCTGCCTTATGATGTATCAAACACATGAAGTTAAGCAAATAAGAAAACCGACTTATGAAATAACCAAGTGTACTTCCAGCAGTCACACAGAGGAAAGACTCAAGACTAGAAACGAGACTGCCTGGTTCTCAGTCCATTGTTATTCTATTGCTGGACTCCATTCATTCACTCACTCACTCATCTGTTATTCATTTGCATCCACTCTGTACTAAATACTCTGTTAGACACTGTACATTTAAATAAGTAAAAGAGACTTACCCTCAACTAGCTTACAGGCTATAAGGGTACAACAAAAGAAAGACAATTATATTACCTTGTAATGAAGTTTATAACAGAGGATTTGCTAAAAGGTCAAGGAGAAAAGAACTAAAGTGATTTTGAGAAAATAACTGTATCCACAGTTCTCTTTCTAGAACTTCTTATAAACATCTAGTTCTGTTGGGACTTGGGTTTTAATAAATAGCAATCTTTAAAAAAGGCTAATTTGACAATTGTCTCAAAGGGCATTTTGTGTTTAAATCTGCAGCAGTAAGTTTACGCCATTATCTGCTTTTAGAAGTTGTTTAGAATGGATGGGACATAAAAATTTGGTATTTCCCACCAACTGGAGTCTTTCGTAAGAGAAAAATATTGCCATGCCAGATCTGTAAACACCCAGTCCCTTCTACTCTGTTGTTTCACTTCTAACTTCCCCAGCTCCACCCTCCCTTCAGCTGACCTCTAGCCACTCATTCCTTACGTATAAATTTAGGTGTTATTTCTTCTAGGTGACCTCTTCAAGCCTTTATGGGCTTCTGACTAGCGATTTGGCTACCTTCAAAGACACTTTGCAGCTAAAACAATTATAATCAGGGCTACCACGTACAGTCGTTTAGACTTAGAACTACGTACTGTAATCCATGTGAACGGCACTAATGTGGCGAAACGTACAACCCCACAGCTGCACCACATGTCCCTGAATTAAACCAAGCAGAGAAATTTCCGCTTCCCTCAAGTGCCCCTCTAATTTTATTAAACTCTTTTTTTTTTTTTTTAAAGAATTCTTTTTTTTTTTTTTTTTTTCATGGAGGTACTGAGGATTGAACCCAGGACCTGGTGCATCCCCCTATTAAACTCTCTTTAAAAAATAATGATAAAAATTTTTATTTTTAAACTATTGAAAATGCACACCATAAGAAATAAATCCATGCAACAGAAACAAGTGTACATTTCTCTCATCCTCTACTCTCCTGAGCACCTCCCCAGAGGTAATCACTGTTAACTATCTCTTGTTTCTCCTCTTTCACTGTGCAGGGTTGCTTCAGTAGTAGCTAGCCTTTGAAGTATCCCCACTGTCAAGTCATTTGCAAATTCTTTTACCTCTGCCTGGAATGCTCTGTTTTACCCTGATTTTCTGGTAAACCCCATTTTATCTCTCAATCTCAGCAAAAACAATTACACCCATACAAGTTACTTACTATATCCACATTCAGATCACTCTTCTGACTCCAGACACAGCTGTCCACCTTCCACAGTTCTTACGTCTCAAAGCACTTGACGCTTACGTTCAAAAGTAAATCTGTGATCTTTCTCTGAAAGCTTTCTCCATTTCCAATGCTCCCTGGCTCAGTGAATCCACTGCCATCCATTCGATTAAGCAAGTCAAACCTAAGAGTCATCTTGAACACCACTTCCCTCTTTCTCACCCTCAAATCCTGCCCATCCTCCAAGTTCTGTCAATTTTACCTTCTTACTTTCTCCTCAACCACCTTGTTTCTCTTTCTACTTATATTAGCACCAACAGTCCAGACACCATTATTTCTTGTCTGAAACTTTTGTTATAACTTTGTTATTCATATCCCATATCTTACCCTGATCCATTCTGCACACTGCAGTTTGAAAGATCTTCTGGAAATGCAGACTCCGTATGTCACCTCCTTTCTTAAAAATCTTTACATGTCCTCCCATTGTTTGTAGCCTACAGACTCAATTCTTAACACAGCCTACTAAACCCTGTGTGATCTGACCCCTTCCAGACCACCTAATCACACCTTCCCAACACTTACAGTTTCACTCTTCCCATTTTAATTATCCTGTTCATTTTCAGTGTGCTTCTTCTTATTAAAATTATGTGCCAGATTATTAGTTTTGGTCACATGTTTTAATGAAGAGTGAGAAGCAAGACTTTCTGTCTCTCCTCTCATCTAGGTATTTCATTCTGCCTCCTCAGAAGTTCACTCCCTTCAGGTCACTCAGTGCATCAGTGTGGGCACTTGGGGACGGCCCAATCTAGAATGCTTTATGGAATGTGCACCCTATGCTACAATTGGCTAACACACAATTAAACAGAGTTGCAAATGTTATACATTCAGTTCCTTCTCATTAAGGAGCAAGGCTTCCATCAAAGACCTAGAATTGCCAAAGCATCACTGAAGAGAAAGAAAGAGGCTGGAGGAATAACTCTCCCAGACTTCAGACAATACTACAGAGCTACAGTCATCAAGACAGCATGGTATTGGTACAAAAACAGACATATAGACCAATGGAACAGAATAGAGAGCCCAGAAATGAACCCACAAACTTTTGGTCAACTAATCTTTGACAAAGGAGGCAAGAATATACGATGGAATAAAGACAGTCTTTTCAGCAAATGGTGTTGGGAAAACTGGACAGCAGCATGTAAAGCAATGAAGCTAGAACACTCCCTTACACCATATACAAAAATAAACTCAAAATGGATCAGACTTCAACATAAGACAAGATACAATAAACCTCCTAGAAGAAAATATAGGCAAAACATTATCTGACATACATCTCAAAAATGTTCTCCTAGAACAGTCTACTCAAGCAATAGAAATAAAAGCAAGAATAAACAAATGGGACTTAATGAAACTTACAAGCTTCTGCACAGTAAAGGAAACCATAAGTAAAACAAAAAGACAACCTACAGAATGGGAGAAAATTTTTGCAAATGAAACTGACAAAGGCTTGATCTCCAGAATATATAAGCAGCTCATACGACTTAATAAGAAACAAACAAACAACCCAATCCAAAAATGGGCAAAAGACCTAAACAAGCAATTGTCCAAGGAAGACATACAAATGATCAATAGGCACATGAAAAAATGCTCAATATCACTTATTATCAGAGAAATGCAAATCAAAACTACAATGAGGTATCACCTCACACCAGTCAGAATGGCCATCATTCAAAAATCCACAAATGACAAAATCTGGAGAGGCTGTGGAGAAAGGGGAACCCTCCTACACTGCTGGTGGGAATGCAGTTTGGTGCAGCCACTGTGGAAAACAGTATGGAAATTCCTCAAAAGACTAGGAATAGACTTACCGTATGACCCAGGAATCCCGCTCCTGGGCATATATCCAGAAGGAACCCTACTTCAAAATGACACCTGCACCCCAATGTTCATAGCAGCACTATTTACAATAGCCAAGACATGGAAACAGCCTAAATGCCCATCAACGGATGACTGGATCAAGAAGAGGTGGTATATTTATACAATGGAATACTACTCAGCCATAAAAACCGACAACATAATGCCATTTGCAGCAACATGGATGCTCCTGGAGAATGTCATTCTAAGTGAAGTAAGCCAGAAAGAGAAAGAAAAATACCTTATGAGATCACTAATATGTGGAATTTAAAACAAAAACAAAAACAAACAAAGCATAAATGCAAAACAGAAACAGACTCATAGACATAGAATACGAACTTGTGGTTGCCAAGGGGGCGGAGGGTGGGAAGGGATAGACAGGATTTCAAAATTGTAGAATAGATAAACAAGATTATACTGTATAACACAGGGAAATATACAGAAGATCTTATGGTAGCTCACAGAGAAAAAAATGTGACAATGAACTATATGTATGTTCACGTATAACTGAAAAATTGTGCTCTACATTGGAATGTGACACAACATTGTAAAATGATTATAAATCAATAAAAAATGTTAAAAAAAAAAAAAAAAGAAGGAAGGCTTTAACTGGTAAGCCTAATGGAACAATTTCTGTTTTGTTCTGGCCTCACCTCCTCACTACCATGCCATCCAAATTCTTCTGATCTCTTTCTCAGCCTTTCCCCCATCGTGAACGTAAGACAACTTCAATCTGAGGTACTGATTATTTGCAACAGTGTTCGCCATACTATTTTACAGACAATTCTTAACTTTTGCTCATGCTGTTTTTTAGGGTTTACTCCAAACATTGAAGCTTCTTTAAAGAATTGATAAGGAGGCTTTGCTTGTTTCCAAGACGCTAGCAGGTGATAAGTAAAAAGTTGGATTAATTAGTGAGTCACCTCTGAATGTAGGATCCAATGGCTCTTTTTGTAGTCTGTGTGCTCAGCCCAGCTGCCTCATTATTTTTCACTTAGGGTTTAATATGTGGTTTTCTGTCTCCCTGTCTTTAAAATTTTTTTTTCTTGGTATAGCAGGAGGAAGTATTTTAGGACTCCTTGAGTTAGGAAGGCTAAGTTCCTGACTAAGGACCAAGATTAAAACAGACTCCCTCACTGGGGAGATACCCGGACAGCATGTATTTCCCGAGCAGAATCATTAAACATCCTCCTTGTGGCCCAAGTTCATGATTTTATTGTTTAACCAGTTCACGCTGACAGTCCTGTGGGTTGCAGGTTTGTCTGACTGCCAAGTGCATGCTATTTCCATCATGGTACATTCCATCCCATTCTCTAGGAGGAAATGTTTTAAGTGATGCCAAGTGAGAAATTACTAATTACATCCCTACCTGAATCTGCCGTTATTTTAAGGATTGATTTTTTTCCTTTAGTTAACAAGTTGTCCTTATTCACCTTTATTTTGATATCCCACAGTTTCTACCCTTCCAAATCTCACAGAATTTTCAAGATCTAACCTCATTTTTCTCCCAGCTAATAGGGCCTCCTTGCTATTTTGAAACTTCATAGTCTTTGGAGTTTATTTTTATATTACTTTTTTCAGAAGAGTAGTTAATGTCACTTGACAACAACCCTATCATTGTCTAGCTTCTTGGATGGTTCTTTGTTTCAGAGGTGTCAATACTTTTATTTTTCATTTAAATTGTTAATAAATGCACAAATTAATAATGATTTCCCTGAAGGCAGAAACTGGACCTTTTCTTCTACTGGAGCCTCAGGATCTATTCAAAAGCCTGGGCACAGAGTTGGTATTTTATAAATATTTGTTACTTATTCTCACTTCAGGTGAAAAAATTAATGATCAAACCCGAGTCCTAAAGCATGCAAAGTGATGAAAGCTGGAAGAAGGCAGAGTGGTTTGTGGTAAGCAGTGTAGTTCTATGAAATGCACAGCAGGATTAAAATCATGGATTTTACAATGATATGCACTCAACTGCAAATCTTGGCTATGCCATTGGATAATTATATGACCTAGGTAGATTAATCACATCTCTAAACCTTTGTCTTCTCATCTGTAAAATGCAGATAATAACGTCTGTCTTATAGACTTGTTATGAAAATTGAATGAGGTAATAATACAGGGAAGTCTAAGCAGAATACCCAGCTCATAGTAAACACGTAACAAATGATATCTGTTTTACTTGTGTTAGTAGCATCAATATTAGTACTTTTAGTAGTGTTAATATTGAAAGAGCAATACCTTTGCATCAGCCTCTAATTCTGACAGCTATTGATTACATGGCCTGTGTCAGGTAAGGTCCTTTGAGAAGCAGATGACAGGACACAGTGTACATGAGACTTACTGGGGGAAAGATTATGAAGGATAAAGATGGAGGGAACATATCTGGAGGAATACGTCCAGAGGAACATATGTCTGGAGGAAACTCTAATTCAAAAAGACACATGCACCCCAATGTTCACAGCAGCACTATTCACAGTAGCCAAGACATGGAAGCAACCTAAATGTCCATCCACAGATGACTGGATAAAGAAGCTGTGGTATATATATGCAATGGAATACTACTTAGCCATAAAAAAGAATAAAATAATTCCATCTGCTGCAATATAGGTGGACCTGGAGATTGTCATACTAAGTGAAGCCAAAGAGAGAAAGGAAAATACCATATGATATCACTTATATGTGGAATCTAAAAAAAATGACACAAATGAATTGATTTACAAAATAGAAACAGACCCACAGACATAGAAAATAAACTTATGTTTAACAGGGGGGAAAGGGAGGTGGAGGGATAAAGTGAGAATTTAGGACTTGCAGATACTAACTAAAAAAAAAAAAAAAAATGGAGGGAACAGGAGAGGGTAGGCAATGTAGGTCTGACGCCTTTGAAAGGAGAGTAGGAATGAAGGAGCACTGGACAGAGAGAATCTCTCATGTTAATTCTGAGTACAGTTCTGAGAAAGCTCTGGCCAGTCCAGTGCAGAATCTCAGAGCAAAAGTTGAAGGAATTCCACATTGGGCAGGAGCAGACTAGCTTTAGTGCCACTGCTGTGTTCAGTCGTTGCCTCAGAGTAGCCCCAGGGAAGTGTAGCCTTCACATGAGTGTCAACGTAGATCTGAAGATGCTACAGCAGCAGCATCTATACTGCATGCAGCAGGTTTTCTTAAAAGATGATCTGGGCAATGCACCCTCATGCCCACCACTTGGTCTTAGACTCATTATCCTACCTATTAGAATCTTACCTTGTCGTCTGTGACATGAGGAACACAATAAGTACTCCATGGAGATAGTGCAAAATTTCACTTAGATGATTTACATGGAGTATCTGAAACATAGTCAACTGTACAGAAAATGTCCATTTCTTTTCTTTCCCCCAGTTTTATCTTTGCCCTTAACTTCTCACCCCTTAAAGGTAGATTCCCAACCTTTTCTGAATACCTCTAATATGAAGGCACTACCTAATAGCTCAACATCTTAAAATCTTCACTTTTGTCTCAGTCATCCAATAGTTGGCCAAATGTAATAAAATTGAATTATTCAGATAATGGCTCTGGCTGTCTTGTTTCTTTATCTAGATAGAAACAGTCTCAGAAAAAAAAAAAAAAAAGAACAGAGAAATGAAAAGGAATTCATATTTGGCATTAGGTTTCTTTTTCCTTGAGGGAATAAAGCTTATTTCTCTTTGATATTAAATCTTTTGTGGGAACACTATGTCTTGAATATTTTGTCCTATTCAAGGCAATGGGGCACATTCAAGAAATAAAACTATTTAGATCAGAGAGTATGAGTTAAGGGGAAAGATCACTATCTTAAATCTATTGGAGTTCTTAGAAAGAAACTCTTCTGAATTCTAGCCCACCAATAGACCACACAAAGGGGCAGAGATGGAAATAATTCCATATTACACAGGAAAATTGAAAACAAAACGTTAATAATAGGAATAGAATTCTACAGAAGAATTTTTATAAACTATGGTGAGAAGAGATAGTTTTTAAATGATTCTTCCTATACACAATCTTATAAAAATTGCTACTGGGAAAACACATTTTACTTTTGCTTCTGCCCGATTTACAACCCTGTGATAACAAAGGCGTTGTGTAGCTTCAGAACTCTTTCATGAGAAGTTTTCACTCTCTCAACTCCAAATGCCACCAGTTCAAACTAGTTATTTTCCAAAGATTTCACAATGTTGTGTGGTTATCTTTGTGTTCCTTGACAAATAAACAAAATAAATAATTTAATATTATTCTCTTGAGAAAGTTTCTCAATAAAGGATCTTTGTTCCATGGCTGGCTTAGCATGGCCAGTCTTGTCGGTACCAGTTCATTCCAGATATTTACTTGAATCCAGTGTTGTTGAGATCCATTCTGTGAGATGGAAGAGAGAGCAGTCAGGTTTCTCTGACAGCCTTTGAAGCTCTAAATGGTCAGATTTCCTGTTAAAGTTTTCCAGTTTCTCACCACATTCCAAAAAAAAGATTATTTGTCTTAAGGTTTTTTTTTTTTTTAATTTAGAAAAGAATCTTCTGGGGCTACAAAGCAAGCATCCATAAATTTAAGTAAATTGAAATCATTATCAGGCATCTTTTCTGACCTCAACACTATGAGAGTAGAAATCAACTACAAGAAGAAAAAACTGGAAAAAACACAAACAAGTGGATGGTAAACAATATGCTACTAAACAACCCAAGAATTACTAAAGACATCAGAGGAGACATAAAAAATACCTTGAGACAAGTGAAAATGAAAACCCAATGATCCACAACCTATGGGATGCAGCAAAAGCAGTTCTAAGAGAAAAGTTTATGCAAAACAAGCTTACTTCAGGAAACAAGAACAATCTCAAATAAACAACCTAATCATATACCTAAAGCAACTATACAAAGAAGAATAAACAAAACCTAAAGTTAGTAGAAGGAAATAAATCAAGATCAAGAAATAAGTGAGAGAATAAAAAAAAGTAGAAAAGATCAATGAAACTAAAAGCTGATTCTTTGAAAAGATAAACAAAATTGATGAACCTTTAGCCAGATTCATCAAGAAAAAAGAGAGCCCAAATCAATAAAATTAGAAATGAAAAAGGAGAAGTTACAAATGGCACCACAGAAATACAAAGAACCAAAAAAGACTACTATAAGCAACTATACACCAATAAAATGAACAACCTAGAAGAAAAGGACAAGCTCTTAGGAAGGTACAATCCTCTGAGACTGAAACAGGAAGAAATAGAAAATCTGAATAAACCGATTACCAGTACTGAAATTAAATCAGTAATTTAAAAACTCCCAACAAAAGTCCAGGACAAGATGGCTTCACAACTGAATTCTACCAAATTATTTAGAGTATATTCAATATCTATCCTTCTCAAACTATTCAAAAAAATTACAGAGGAAGGAACACTTCTGAATTCATTCTATGAGGCCACCATCACCCTGATAGGGAAACCAGAGAAAGATATCACAAGAAAAGAAAATTATAGGCCAATATCACTGATGAATATAAATGCAAAAACTCCTCAACAAAATAATAGCAAATTGACTCCAACAGTACATTAAAAGGACCACACACCATGATCAAGTAGCATTTATCCTAGGGATGCAAGGGTTTTTCAGTATTTGCAAATCAATCAATATGATACATGATATTAAGAAATTGAAGAATAAAAACCATATGATCATCTCAATAGACGCAGAAAAAGCTTTTGATAAAATTCAACATCCATTATGATAAAAATTCTCCAGAAAGTGGGCATAGACGAAACATACCTCAACATTATACAGACCATATATGACAAACCCACAGTTAGCATCATACTCAACAAGGAAGAGCTGAAAGCACTTCCTCTAAGCTCAGGAACCATACAAGGATGGTTTTGGAAGTCCTAGTCACAGCAATCAGAGAAGAAAAGGAAATAAAAAGAATCAGAATTAGAAAGGAAGAAGTAAAACTGTCATTGTAGATGACATGATACTACACACAGAAAGTCCTAAAGATGCCACCAGAAGATGACTCGCACTCACTAATGAGTTCAGTAAAAGGCAGGATACAAACTTAATATACGTAAATCTGTTGAATTTCTATACACTAACAACAAAATTTCAGAAAGAGAAATTAAGTAAACAAACTCACTTGCCATCACATCAAAAAGAATAAAATACCTAGGAACAAACCGACCTAAGGAGGCAAAAGACCTGTACTCTGAAAACTGTAAGACACTGATGAAAGAAATTGAACACAACAAAAACAGATGAAAAGAAATACTGTGTTCTTGGGCTGGAAGAATTAATACTGTTAAAATGACCATACTAGCCAAGGCAATCTACAGATTCACTGTAATCCCTAGCAAAATACCAATGGCACTTCTCACAGAACTAGAATTAAAAAATTTTAAATTTGTATAGAAACACAAAAGACCCTGAATAGCCAAAACAATCTTGAAAAAAAAAGAACAGAACTGGAGGAATCACACTCCTTGACTTTAGAATATACTACAAAGCTACAGTAATCAAAACAGTGTGGTGCTGGCACAAAAACAGACATATAGATCAATGGAACAGGATAGAGAGCCCAGAAATAAACCCACACACTCATGGTCAATTAATCTACAACAAAGGTGGCAAGAATATACAACTGAGAAAAGACAGTCTCTTCAACAAGTGATGTTTGG
Source organism: Camelus dromedarius (assembly GCF_036321535.1). Classification (NCBI taxonomy): domain Eukaryota; kingdom Metazoa; phylum Chordata; class Mammalia; order Artiodactyla; family Camelidae; genus Camelus; species Camelus dromedarius. The sequence goes on along the minus strand of NC_087449.1, from coordinate 30,642,228 downwards.
AAGGCTAGAGAGCTACATGTAAATCAATAAAATTAGAACACTCCTTCATACTGTATACAAAAATAAACTCAAAATTATTTAAAGACCTAAATATAAGACAGGACACCATAAAACTCCTAGAAGTGAATGTAGGCAAAATATTCTCTGACATAAATTGCAGGATTATTTTTAGATCAGTCTCCCAATGCAAAAGGAATAAAAGCAAAAATAAACAAATGAGATCTAATCATACTTAAAATTTTTTGCACAGCAAGGGAAACCATCAACAAAATGAAAAGACAACCTACAGAATAGGAGAAAATATTTGCAAGAATGAAACCAATAAGGGATTAATTCCCAAAATATATGAACTGCTCATACAAATGAATATCAAAAAAGCAAACAACTCAATCAAAAAAATGGGCAGAAGATCTAAATAGTCATTTCTTCAAAGAAGACATACAGATTGCCAATAGGCATATGAAAAGATGCTCAACATCACTAATTATCCAGGAACTGCAAATCAAAGTCATAATGAGGTATCACCTCACACTGGTCAGAATGGTCACCATTAAAAAGTCTGCAAATAATGCTGGAGAGGATATGGAAGAAAAGGAACCCTCTGACACTGTTGGTGGCACTGTAAATGATGCAAGCCACTATGGGGAACGGTATGGAGTTCCTTAAAAAACTAAAAATAGAGTTACCATATGATCCAGCAATCCCACTCCTGGGAATATATCCTGAGAAAACTGTAATTCAAAAAGCATTCATAGCAGTACTATTTACAATAGCCAAGACGTGGAAGCAAACTAAATGTCCATCAACAGATGAATGGATAAATAAATGAGTATATATATATATATTATATAAATATATATAAAATATATACACATACACAATGAAATACTGCTCAGCCATAAAAGAGAGTAAAATAATGCCATTTACAGCAACATGGATGGACCTAGAGATTAGTATACTAAGTGAAGTAATTCAGACAGCAAAAGAGAAATATTGTATGATATCCCTTATATGTGGAATTTTAAAAAATGATACAAATGAAATTATTTACAAAACAGAAAAATACTCACAAATATAGAGAAAAAAAACAACTTATGGTTGCCAAAGGGGAAAGTAGAGAGGTATAAATTAAGAGTCTGGGATTAACATATACACACCACCATATATAAAATAGGTAACAAAGACCTACTGTTTAGCACAGGGAACTATACTCAAGATCTTATAATAACCTACAAAGGACAAGAATCTGAAAAAGAAATGTATGTGTGTGTGTGTGTGTACATATATATATATGCACATATATGTACATATATATGTATGAATCACTTTGCTGTACAACTAAAACTCACACATTGTAAATCAACTATACTTCAATAAATAAAAAAGAAAATAATCTTTTTTAAATGTCAGCCCTCAGTAACATATTTCAAGATACTAAAAAATACAATGAATAACATAATAAGCATTCCTGCATCCACAACCCAGACTTGCCAAATCTTAACATTTTGCTCTGGCTGCATCACTTTTTTTAAATATGACACTGATAATTAGAGCTGGAGTTGTAGGCTCCTGTGATACCCGCCTTCATCGCATGTCTTTACTGCCCTTCCCGGAAGTAACTCATGTTCTGATTTTTTTTTTTTTCTTGTCACTTAGAATTTTTATCTTATAATTATTGAAAACACTTTTTCATTTTAAGAAGTTTATTTGAATGAACAAATTACCACCCTTTTTATTTCATTTTGTTTTATTTTATTTTTAAGTATAGCTGATTTATAATATATATTAGTTTCAGGTGAAAACACTCTTAAACATACAGCGGATATTTGTCTTCTATTACTCTTATGATCACAAGAGATGGAAAATAGAAGCAAAATGCACTGACAAAGCTTTTCCTAGAATTTCTCCCATTCAGAGTCAAACTTCTCTGAATCACTTTTCAATTCATCTTGTCCTGATTTTGATGTGCATAATTCTCGCACATGTGTGTCTACTTCTGCTACATATAAAATATATCCCCAAACAATTCATGGCATTTCCCAGGTTTTAAAAGGTATATAAATATTATACAATATATATCCAACTCAAAACTATGTTTGCATGTGGTATGAGAAATACATTTTTATTTTTCTTTCCAAATGAATAACTAATTTTCCCATCCTTTCTCCATGTGAAGGTTATAATTCATTCCCTCTCCTTTTACTAATTCATTCAAGTTGTTGAATTTTGTCAAAAGCTTTTTCTACATCTTATTGAGATGATCATATGATTTTAAAATTTCTTCCTGGGTCAGTTGTGATAAATTATATTCTTCTAGGAAATTGTCCATTTATTCTAAGTTTGCAAATTGTTAAGCAAAACCTCACACATGGGGTGATATTTGTGCAAAGTCCTGAAAAAGGATATCTGAGGGAAAAATACACAACCAGAGGAAACTGCAAGAACAAAACTTCTGAGGCAGAAACATGGTTAGTGTTTGTGGAACAGCAAGGCAAGGTGGGCAGCATGGCTGGAACACGTGACAAGCCAAGGCAGAGACTTGAAAGGGAAGTGTTCGGAAAGCACATCACCTAGGGCTGTATTGGTCACCGTGGGTACTTTTATCATTAATAGGATAGGAAGCCAGTGGAAGGTTTTAAGCAGAGGGTTGACATGGCATAAACTGACTTGTACTTTTTAAGGTTCAGATATTGAGAGTAAACTCTAGGGCCAAGGGCAAAAGCAGGAAGGCAGGTAGGAAGCTATCAAAATAATCCTGGTGAAATACCATGGTGGGTTGGATTATACACATAGCGGTGAGTGACGTTAGCGAGAAAAATGGAACAATTTTAGCTATCATCTTTCAATTACTTCCCCTGCCATTTTTCTGTTTATAGTATCATTTTGAATTCCATCTTCCATGTCTCCTAAATTTTTCAAAATATTTCTCTCTCTATACTATATTGTTGGAAATTTCTTCAGGTCTATTTTCCAGTTCACTATTTTTTTATTCAGCTTATTCTAGGCTACTATTTATACTACACATTGCTTTTAATATCAATGACCATATTTTTCATTTATATATTCTTTCTCAGATACATTTCTTTAATGGTATCTTACTCTTTTCTCATATATGCTGTGTCTTTTTGAAATGTCTTAAATCATGTTAAATATATTTATTTCATAGTTTTATTATCTGAGGTTCCTGGAGGTCTACTTCTGTTATTTATTTGTCTTCTCCCTCTCTCTAATGATGGTTCCTTCACAATTATGTAATTTTTCTTTGTGAGCTATTCTTCAGTGGGGCTTTAGCTTGAAAAACATTGGATAACCATGTTTGATGGTGTGTCCAGCCAGAATGGTTTTGCGCTTGCTTCTTCCTGGAGGTACCAAAATTACATGTCTGGAATCCCTTTTCTGTTAATTCCTCGGCTTGCAGTTTTCCACATCACTCATGTAGTATTTATTCAAACTCCTAACTTGAGTGCAACCAGGACTTTAATAAGAAGTCATCAGAGATGACGATTTTGTTTTTATGTTCAGGCTGACAAACAGATTTTATTTGTGAATTCTTATCACAGCAGATGGATATTTTTAAGCCCTATACTTAGTTTTCAAAGCCTTTGGAAGGTTCTTATTTTGGGGATTAGCTATCAACCATCTATCCCCAACATTCCAGGTCTAATGTCTCATTCATTGACCCCTTGGGTACATAAAAGTCAAGACCATTGTTAGTTCCAGGGTCAGCTCATGAGCTTACTAGTGAAGTTTGCAGAGTGTTTGTTTTTTGGTTCCTGTGGATTTTCCTTTCTAGTCGACTCAGCTCTGCATTTAAAGGATGTTTGTTGTGTGTTATGGAGCTGTCTAATGTGATATATTGATAAAAATGGACAGTGAACTGTCTGGCCTTTCGTAATCTGTTACTCACGTATCTTTCTGGTTTCATATTCCATTTGTCACCCACAGTAGCTTCATAAGTTGGTCAAATTGAGAAAGTATTATATTGTTCCTTCTGTTTTCTTGGATTTCCTCCCTTGCTAATCTCTTATGTCTGTATATGCCTCATATATTATGACCCTGCTTAAATGTCACTTCTCTCAGGAAGCCTTCCCTCCTCTACCAAAGGGAAGTGATGGTCTCACCGATGGTGTCTTATCTGGACTTCTTATCTATTGGCTTCCACGCTTATTGTGGTCATTGTTATGCTCTTACTTTCTCCAGCACCATCCCACTCCCAGCATTAAACTGGAAAATTTTTTGATGCAGGACAAGGTCTGTGGTCAATTCATTTTGTATGGATTCCAGATGTAGCACTATGCCTTTCAGAGTCTGAGAGCTTATTCAACAAAATGGAATCAAAGCAGAGTTTCAACCAGAAGCTGTAGTATGAACATATTACAGAATGGGATTAGTATATGTCTAGTGAATGCTTAGACATAAATCTATTCCAATCCTAAGTCCTAATAAAAACAATAGTTTAAGTGGATACCCTATTATGTTTCAGGCTCTCTGTTAGTGCTTTTCTTATATTATCTCCAATTCTTGTGACAATTCTGAAAAACAGATGAGGTTAAGGTAGTTGCTCAAGATCAGAGAGGTAGGGAGAGGCAGAACCGAGGCTTGGATCTGGTACTATCTGGCTTCCAAAGACAGCAAAAGGCAAACGTCCATAAGTACTGACGTAGAAAAGCTATACGCTTTATTGAAGATAAAGTATTGTTTACTCCATGTGGATGGTTGGAAATGGTGGACTGAAATAGATGGGGTTGCAATGATGCCACTAGGGCAAATACTCAGCTCCAGTGTCACCTCCAGAAAGCACCAACTCCCTCTCCCTGGTTAGTCTCCTCCAGCTGGACTTCTGCCGTCCTCTCTGCATTTCCCTTAGTTGTTCACGTCATCATTAGATTTTAACAGTATGTTTATGGGATTGGCCTTCCACGAGATAATGCCTGACTTGAACAAGAATAAACAGGAACTTTATTTTTTTACTCTGTTTTTCCATTTTATTCCCACAAGATACCAACAAATGTTCTTATCAGAATTTTTACATATGATCTCTTTGCCTTGGAGATTCACAATGCAAATTTGTAAACAAAAGGGCTAAGAAGTCCTGCAGAAAAGACATTTGTTTGCAGAAAAGACAATTAACTAAAGTAGCATTTCTCAATCTTACTTGACCACAGAGTCTTTTTTTCTCAGAACACTTATGAATATCTTGTGCATCTGATGTTCCAGAAAATAAACCTTGGGAAATACTGTTCTTACATGACTTTCTGGAACATTCCTCTTCTGCTCATTTTTGGGGTGAGAGAGATAATGATAATGACAAGTGAATAGCAGAACTTACTAGTTTTATAATATAAAAGGGACTGTTCTCATAACAATGGCTAAAAAAGAAGTATGCTGTGTAGCAAGAGGAAAACTCCAAGTTGTTAAAGAAAGCTGCAGTCGTGGCAAGAGAGTACACTTGTCATTTCTGTTTTTGAGGTCACCACACCTGTTCTAGGGATTTGGGAAGGGGGAACCCTGAGCCCAAATTTGCCCTTTGCTTTGATTTCTCCTTCAGAATGTGATTCTGTTCCTTTAAAAGCATGGGCTTGTTTGTCCACTCTTTCTGTGGAAGCACATAAATCCAAGGGGCAGCTGTAGTGTTTAGAGATACACAACACCAGGGACAGAGTTCAGTAGTTTTCTCAGTACTGATGCAGCCAAGGGCTGAGCCCTGTGTGTCGTAAACGATAGATAGGGCTGTCGAGAGGAAAAAATCTTTGGTAGGCCGTTTTCCTCCCCTTTAAAAATTCTTTTTGGTTTTAAAGAGTGGAATCTTTCAGTAGCTGAAGCAGTTGCCATCAAACCCCACCTGTTTTTTATATCTCACAGCTCCTCGGGGAAAACAGAAAATGAAGATGACCCAGGGAAGCAGGGGGTAGTGGTGCCAAGTTCCTAGCAGCGCTGTTTTCCAGAAGATGTGCTATGCAGAGGTGCTTTACTTTTATAACTGTTTTGGTGTCTCTTGTCCCATGAAATGACTCCTGAAAAGTCCCCTTTTCTGCAGCCATAAATGCCTCTACTATGGTCCTCAGGAAAACACTCGTAAAACACACTCATGTGAGGAATTCAATGTTATTTGTCTCATGGGTCCCTGGTATACTACGTACACAGGCATGGTGCTATATTTAATACCAAGGCATTTGGAAATAGTGCACCCCAAGATTTTCAGTGCTTAGTGTTATTATAAAACACTTACTGAAGCAGAGTTACAATGATGTTTTTATTCCTCAGAGTTGTTTCTGTCTTATTTACTCTGCTTGGTAAGTGGGTAGACTCCTAAATCAAAAACAAAAGTCAATTTTAAAATAGTGCTGGTAACATTTTGATAAGGTACTATTAGCGTTACTGAGGATCATGGATCAGCATTCTGTACTTGATTCCACTAAATTCTCACAACACCCCTATCAGGGTAATTATTTCCTATATTACCAATGAGGAAAATATATCTCGGAGGTTAAGAAGTCACAGAGCTGCAAAATAATGGAGCCAGCCTTTGAAACCAGGTCTGCAACATCTCCAACGGTGCAACAGGAGGTGCTGGAGGGGTGGGGCAGTGTTAGGGCAAGTTACCTACTCACAAAGATGTGAAGGGCATGAGCTCAGAGTCTGTGTGCGAAACTTTTACTGAAAGAACATGGGAACAGGGAGGCATGCAAAGGTGGGACCATTAATGCAAACCATCTCCTATACTGGGCTAGTGGGCAAGGGGTGAAATGGCACAAAAGGAGACAAGGGGGTAGGCATGCTCAAGGGCTCTGGTTTAATTGAAGGCTGAGAAGGAAGCCCTAATGGTGGTTTGGACTAGCTGGGCCCATTGCAATAGAGTTGAGATATATTGTGTCCATTGAATGGATGCAATTTGGTGACATTTTAGATGTGGGGGCCGATGGGGAGCAGGACTCAGGAATAATAGTTGGGTCTCTACTTGAGTAAGTGTCGAATGATGGCCCATTCCCTGAGCTAGGGAAAGGACAGGGCATTTCAGGGCAGGAGTCAAGAGTTCTACTTGCGACACTGACTTAGCCAATGTCCTGATAAGAGAAGCAGAAATTACAAGATATTTGACCCAAAGAGGAGCTTTTATCTGGGAAATGGTCACGAGGGTCAGGGTAGCATTGTATCCTTCATAGTCCCAAGTGCTTTTGCATTCATGGCCCTTCCTCCATTCATTTTTTTCCCCTTCTGATTAAAAATATAATAAACTATTTCTAGGGCCCTAAAACTGCTGTGTGCCGGCTGCGACTGATGGATAAGTCAGCCCTGACAAAGATGTTGAAAGGATTGGAAAGCAAAAGGGGAATGGGCCATCACAGAGATCAGGAAGCTGCTGCCACCAAGTGATCTAGGATTCAGGAGCCACACTTCACCTCTCAGTGCTGGAACCACCAACTCCTGCTGCTAAGCAGGAGCCTTTATTGCCCTCTAATTCTGTGGCAACCTCTACCATTGATACCACTTAAACTGCCATCCCAGAAATTGCTGGAATCATGGCAGCTGCCACTGAGCAGAAAACACCAGGGTTGCCATTGCCAGAGGTACTGCCAGGAGCTCAGTGGTTTTTCATTGCTTCCCCTTTCTCATCACCATATAATACTTTTAATTGGCAGAACCTGACATAAATTCAGCAGGTCTGGGAGTCTGGGAGTTGTCGTTTGCAGGGTCCCAGACCTAGCAGTACCAGGGGAACCTACGAGAGCAAATGCAGGGTCATAACCAACCAATAACTGTCTGGCATGTGCATACAAAATTTGAGCTGTGTGTGAAATGTGCTGATGGAAATATTGCATGACATCACATTTACAGCCGCTTAGAGATGGAAGAGTTGGTCAACTAAGACCAAGAACTAAGATCACCAACATTTTCATCAGATAAAGGAGGAGAAAATGGCAAAGGAGACTGAGAAGTTGGAGGGGAAAAGCAGCTCACTGCAGAAGCAAGGAAGGATGGATGATCAGCTGTGCTAAATCCTGCTGAAAGGTTGAATAAGACAAAAACATAAAGGTGCCAGTGGATTTCACATCATGGACGCCATTGGTAACCTTGACAAAGGCCATTTCAATCAAGTGCTATGCATAGGAGGCCAAAAATTGCTTGATGTTTTCTGATGTATTTTGCAAAAAACCCTGTGGTTTGCGGATTATTATCCCACATATCCACTGACTGGTAAAAAAAACGTTTTTTGAACGCAAGTTTCTGACAAGTCCAATTCTCTTCCTACTATCGCAAAAACCCTTACAATAATCACTGTCTTTCCTTTACAAACAATGACACTGCAAAATAGAAGGCTCCAATTCTTGCAGAACTTCTGGCCACGGGCAGCTCGGTCCACACGGAGTCTCAAATTTTAAAAAGGATATACTTAGATACAAAATTCCACAGCCGCTAGGATTTCTCATAGAGAGGCACTGTGAGTGTGTACAGATGGAAACCAGGAGTGGGTATGGTCTTCCCATTACCACCTCCCCCAGCACTTATTTTATCATCCTTCCCTTAAAGAGCAGGGGAGATTTTGTGTTCTGATCCGTTTATTTTAAGGCAATGGCAGGGAACTGTAGATCACATCTGTCAGCTAAAAATTCCAAGGAAGCTGTCTGCACGCTAGTCAGGCCCAGAAGATGAAAGGTCAAGTAATAGCTGGTGAGGTGACAGAAGCTGCAAAAGAGGAAAATGAAAATCTATTGAAAAATGGGGAGTTACTGTGGGAGGGTAAGTAGCTGCGAAAGGGCCCAGGAGAATATTCCCAGCTGATCCTAGAAAGTCCATGGAACCATGGCCTGGAATGAGTAGGACCTACAGAAATATTAAGATCGAGAGGAAGAGTCCGAGGAAGGAGGACATTTTTGTCATCTTGGAGGCTTTAAATTTTCTGGAGAAAATCAAGTATATATCTTCTGCCAGTTCCTAAATTTGTCTCTTGCCTGGATTGCGGCAACAGCCTCCTAATCATCTCCCTACCTTTGGTATATAGCCTCCCCCCAACAGTGTGACTCTCCACAACGGCTAAGGTGATCTTCCAAAAGCACAGAACTAACCAGCTCTTTAAATTCATCGCTGCTTCCCACTGCTCTCAGGATAAAGTGCAAATTCCTTAACGTATCTCACTTCTCTTACCTTCTCCACCCCTCTGCCCACACACACCACACACACACACACACCTCTAACATTCCAACTACAATATAATATCCTCTTGGTTGTTTTTCTCTGGAGAACTCTGACAAATAGAGAGCCCTTTAAAGTTGTAATCATCAGATCTTGTAGAAGTAAGAAGAGTCTGAAGGAACTAATCTGAGATTACCTACTGTATACAAGAAAGTGCTTGAGAAGCAGCACAGAGTTCTGGAATCAGATTGTTTGTATTTGTACCCTGGCTCCTTCACCTTTTACTAGCTGTGGGACATGGAAGAAGTTACTAACCCCTCTGCACATCATTTTTCCTCATCTGAAAACAATGATATTGATAGTGCCAACCTCTTAAATTCAATGTGATTTTTAAATGAGCTAACATGTGTCCAGCCTCTCTGTTAATGGTCCATTTAAGAATTTTATCAAAGCCCTGCTTTGTTTAATATGTACCTACATATACACCTACATCTATCTACCTATCCACACATAAATATATATATAATATATGCAACATATACTTGGACAGATTATATTTAGAAATTCAAGTCAGATGGCATTATTTAATAGCATGTTGTAGCAGTTTCGAGAAATGGCCAAGGTCCTTCCTGTTCCTCCTCCTTTCACACCCTGCTTATTTTCGTTGGAGACAAGGGAGGGGCCTTTCCTCCTCGCTCAGAACCTTTGCAGTTTCTCTCCTTGAAGGAGCTGAGGCACACTCAGCAGGACTTCTGGCTCTGTGGCAAAGACTGTGCTTGGGTATCACACGCCAAGCTGGACCATGCAGCTCCATTTCCTAGAGAAGCAGGATGATCAATTTCATGACACAGCTAAGGACATAGAAGATCTTTCTCAAAGGCAATGACTTGCTTTGGGACACAGCTGATGAGTGACAGCTAGTGCTAGAACAGTAGTTTTCTGCATCTGATGCAAAGCAGCAATACTGGGTGGCGTGTTCTGATGCGTGCTTGAGCTTTGATTTCTTCAGTTTGTCCATTTCTCTTCCCACTTCTCCTAACTTCACTATTGGCTCCTTTATTTCATCTCTCATTTTACAGTTGACCCCTTCTCCTCTAGGTTGTGATAAAGACAAGATGAAATTTCTCTGGCTGAGATCAAAGTGTCGGCAGGTTTAGTTTCTTCTGAGCCTCTCTCTTGGCTTGCAAACAGCCATCGTCTCGCTTCATGTCCACACATGGCCTTTCCTCTGTGCACGTGCATCCCTGCTATCTCTCTCTGAATGTTCTCTTTTTATAAGGAAACCAGTCAGATGGGATTGAGACCCACTCTATTGGCCTTATTTTAGCTTAATTGCCTCTTTAAAGACCCTATTTCCAAATATAGTCTCATTCTAAGGTACTGAAGGTTAAGGCTTCAGTGTGAATTTGTGGGGACACAATTCAGCCCATAATACTGACTAATGAGGTTCGTGTGCCTGTCGTACATTGTACCCTTTCTCAAACCTCGGAGCCACACTGGACACAGCCACCCTCACATCAGTTGTTGTGCGTTACAAGCATGACACCACAATAATTGATAAAAGCATGTTTGTGAAAAGATACAACATCATCAAAAGGAATGGAGCACAAAGTAATGCTGAAACTGTGAACTGCCTCAAGCTAATACTTTGCAGGGACTGCAATAAATGTTAAGTACCACTGTGTTTCTTTCGAAAATTTAAAATATACTGAGATGTTCCTGTGACTGCTGTGGTAACCCAGGATATTGTAGTGCACAGGTTTGAGAATTCTTATGATAAATGACTTACATATTGATCACATTTGGTCTTCCCAGTAATTCAGAGTTCCGTATAGTCCATTGTACTATTTATGAGTGGAGGAAAACAAAGGCTAAGATTAGATATGTCATTTCACTAAGGTAACACAGTGAATAAACAGTGAAATTAGGTTTATTTGTCCCACTCTACTGCTGGGGCAGATAGAATTGATTAGTTATTCTACTTCCAGTCCCATCTCCTTTCAATGTACCTTCCCATGCTGCTAAAAGCCAAGTTAAAGACCACTTCTTCCAGACTCCTTTGCAGCTAGGGTCCAGTATGCAAATTAGGACTTACAAGTTAGATGAGCTCAAGTGAGATTTTAAGATAGGAGTAAAATAGAGGCCATCAGGTCATCTTTATGCTTGACTCTGGGGCATTTTTTTCCCTGCAGTGTCATTCCAGCAACTTGTCTGTAGGCTTGAGTGTCAAGACCGTCACAGCGCTTAGCAGACTCAGTGTTCTATTGACTAGTCACCAAATTTATGGAGGTCAAGAAAAGTTGTTGATGACAGCAGTGGGCACTTCCTGATCTGGCTTTCTGATTCTTGGATTGAACTCATTGAGGTCTGTTCTTGAATGCAGTCATTTCAGCGGCCACCCTCAATTTCCTCACTTTCTGACGGCAACAAAATAGCAGCTCTGGGGTGTGGTGGGGGGAAGGCTCATTCTTCTCATGTTCTGGGACATTCCTGGGTGTACAACTATTGTCCACACTTCCAGCCCTTTTAGCACTTTCGAAAGTCCCAAATTCCCTGTTAAAAGATCTTTTAAAATCCTTGAGTGATATATGTTTCCAACACATAAGTCTGACTGATGTCATTATATTATGTATAATAAACTATGACTTAGAAGAGAAAAGCTACAATATTTGTATTAGAAAAACAGAAAGCATAAAAGAGCATTCCAGCAATCAAGGCCTATGTGTTTAGAAGGCTCAGACAGGATGAAATTCATGAACACCTCAGTAAGACAGAATAAAATTCTATGTAAAGTCCAGTGGCTATAAAAGAAAATTGCTAGAAAAGTAATGGGGTACTTCCCATTTATGCTTTTAGGACTCATTAAACAGTTTAGATGGATGATTTAAAAAAAAAAACTTTTCCATATTTACACCACTAGCTTTATTTCTTGGGAAATACACATACACACACACACACACACACACACATTTATATATACACCTAAATGGTGAACTATATAATTGAAATTTATTTTACCAGAAACACAAGGAAGGAAAGGGACTCTATTTTAACACAAATAAAATAGATTAATAATCAAACTTGTTTGAGTATCAAAAGAGTAAATTCCTCCTGACAGGCCTAAATTTAAAGAACTCCCCAAGCTTGTATATGTTCCTGAATTTGTGAAGGTATCTTTCCTAAAGGACTAGTCCCAACAAAAATAACTAGTTCGTGCCCTGGTAACTGCTCCCATCAAAAAATGGGATGGCCTCTGTTTAATATCCAGTTTTAATGTCATTCAGACACAAGTTTGCCTTGTAAATCAGAAAAGGCAGCAGAGATGTTTCTGTCCTGGGGTCAGCGGTATCAGTCAGAGCTCTGGCAGGAAAATGGAAGGCATACTCAAAAAGACAACTGAAGAGGTTTTAATGAAAGGTCTATTTACACCTAAGGTCAGGGTTAAGGTCAGGGTTAAGGGAACCAACATGGGGTGATGTAAGATTTAGGGACTGCTTCTGCCAGGCGTACCCTCCCTTCCTTTCTCATTCAGAACTAGAGGCCATTGATGCCTAAGTTCTAAATGGGCAGAAAGGAGGGCTGTAACTGGAACATGGTGAGATTGTTAGCCGTGGAAGAGGGGACACATGGCAGGAGCTGTAGCCATAGGTAGAGAAAGGCAGCTACTGACAATCCATCAGGGCAGTGGAGCTGGCAAAGATAAATAGAAACAAATGCCCCAAAGCCCATTCTATATAGGGAAAGTTTCAGAGTTTGCAGTAAAAGAAACAAATTAAAAACAAAAAAAGAACAAACAGCTCAATTGAATATGACATGCTGATCAAATATTCTTGGGCATGTTACTTACATGTTCTGAAATTGTCCTCTCAACTTCAAAATAGGAATAATAATGCCAAGGATGTCATAGGCATTAAAGGGAAAAATATATCTAAGAGTGATCTGAAAAGTATAAAACATTAATAAAATGCTATTTATTTTTATCATCATTTCTATTGTGTAATCATTATCATCATTGTTATCGTTATCATCTTTAGAGATGCTCATTAATTTCAAATAATATTTAAATGAGCCATCTTATGACCAAATATGATTTTTCTATATGACAGAATATTTCATAGTTTGGTCCCTGCTGGCTACCGATATTTGAATATCTGGGACATATAAACTAAGTACAGTAAAGTTTTCAGAGATTAATGGAATACTCTAGCCTTGAAAGAACTTACAGAAATACAAGTGACAAGTCTCCTTAACCTTTGCTTTCTGTAAAAACTCAGAGAGATGGTCATCCAGTGGGTCCTTAAATCTAAGCTATCAAATATGGCACAACCACTGCCACTCCCACCTCATGCACATGGTAGACATTGCAGAGCCCAGAGATAACATTAGAACCCAGATAATATTAGAGCTAGAGATGACATTAGGATCTTCCTTAATTCAGCATTGCAGGCAGCCACTAGTGCGTTATTGACTGGAGGTGGCAAACGAGATGAACTGTGTTCACAATCACTGGACTTTTAGCTGATAGGCAGTATGTTGAAACTGATTGAGCACTGGGGTATTGGTTTGGGCTTCACAATTTATAGAGGATTCCAATAAACTAGAGAAAGTCTAGCAAAGGATGATTCTAAGTCAACAATTAGTTGAAAGACCTGGTGATGTTTTTCCTGAAAATAAGAAGACGCAGAAAGGATACTAGTAAACTCTTCAAATATCTGCAAGGCTGTGTGCCAAAGAGGGGGCAGCCAGGTTCACTGTGGCCTCAGAGAAAAGAACGAAAGCCAATGGGTAGAAGTGTCTGAGATGCTGTTTAGCATCCAGAACTAACCAACAATGGTGTAACTTTAAAAAATCCTCAGTTCAGTTGAGCCCGGATGAGCCTCTATCAAAGGTGTTTTGAAATAAAATAATTCCTGATTTAGGAGAGTGGGTAAGCTAGATGATTACTAATATCCCTTCCAGGTGCAAATTTCCACAGTCCTTGGTCATTCTGAGTGTTCGGTGCTGCTCGCCAGTTCTCAGAGGGCAGCTGTAAAGTAAAGCCATACTGGTTCACTTGGGAATCTTCAGATGGGTATAGAATTGGCAAAGTCCCATTCAATCCATTTGCCAGCTTTATTTTATAATGTGTTAGCTAGAACGCCCCTAGCCAATGTCCTGTGCCCCAGAAAGGAAAGCCCATGACATAGTAAATTATTGATGATGCTGCCAAAAAAGGAATTTCACTCTTGGATCAGATTTGGATTAAATGTAGTAAATCCAGTGCATTAGTTTTTAATAATCAAAAAGTTCGGTCGATGTGCTTTAAAAGAATAAAATTCCCCCCTTTAAAGGTCTGTTTGATATAACACTTGAAAGTTGAGATGCAATCAATCATTAACAATGTTTAATATTCTCTACCTTCTAGAAATACAATACGGGCAACGTGTTGAGGTGTGAAAGCTGGCCAAAGCTCAATTCTTGTATGAGATGAAACCACTTTTGAAGTATCATTTTCTTACCACATTCAATTTAGCCATTTCTTCAATATATCACCTTTATCCATCGCTACTTATTTAAATTAAAAACTTCAGCTGATACTTGGGTCTCTGGGCACATGTAGGGAGAAAGAGGACATAGTGTAATATATAAAAGTAAAGCAAAAATTCTAGTTCTCAATTTCTGTATACAATGACCCAGCAGCAAACTGGGATTTAGATAGCTCTGTCCAGAATGACTAGGCATAAATATGTACATATATTTGTATGAATACAAGCAAACAAATTTCTTCAATGCTGCCTCCTTTTGAGGACAACCTTGAGGACACAGATTCTGACTTATTTCTCTGTTAACTCTCAGCACAGTGCTTGGACAATAATAGGGATCAACAGGTATGTAGTGAATTGAATAAAATACAAACTACCATGTTCTCCCTTCTCTGTGCCTCTCAGAGTATTCAACATGTGTGATTATCTTGTTTATTTTTCCATTCTTATAGATCTGTCTCCCACATTAGCCTATGAGCTCCTTGACAGCCCAAAGGATGACACCTTATGTCACTGACTTCCAGGGCCTAATTCAGTGCCTGGTGGACAGTCCTTTAATGTTCATTGAAGGAATGCTTTCCTCAGTGAGGTCCCACCCACGCACTCAAATAGGCTTTACTGAAGAACAGCCCTGGAGCAATGAACAATGGCTTTCAGAGTAGCTGGAGTCCTAAATCAACAATTTGCTAACCATACAACCTATGGAAATGTATTTATTGTCCATGATGTAATCGTCCACATTCACGAAATAAGAAGAATAGTAATTTAAATATATAACGCTTGTCATTTACAAAGCAATGTCATGCATATACTAATTCTCCTCAGTTTTCATCTTCCCAGTTACACATGGAGGTACTCGAGGCAAGACCGTCACCTGATAATTAAGAGCAAAGGAGTTGGGTTTTCTGGTTTGAAACAGAGATTTGATTCATTAGATAATAATTGTTTCATTAGATTTGATTCATTAGATATTCATTAGATACTGGGAAACTTACTCATATCTCCATGCCTCAACCTCCTTTTCTATAAAAATAGGGATAGGAATCGTACCTAATTCACAGATCATTGCTGGGAGTGCATGTAGAGTGGTGTCTGGTGCAAATGCACAGAAAATTTAGCTCTTATTATCACCATTATTATTTCTGCATTCCTCCCTTCCTTTAAATAGCACCTGTAAGTTTTCATACATTATTTAACCCAACGTCTAGCCACTCAAACCAGAAATCATCATCATCTTCTACTCTAAAGACATTTTTTGGATCAAGTGACATTGACTCATATTATTATTTTTCAATTTTGCTCCCCAGCCAAATTTCCAACTCCTCTAGTATTAGAGCACTTTACAAAATCACTTCGGTCCAATGTCAGCCCTGAAATCTAACCCCTCCACAATGAGACCCATCTCAGTTCCTTTCTCCTCTACCTCTCCAGTCACTCCAATTAAATATTTCAATATTGTCTTCACCTCTTCCCTCTCCCTAACCAATTTTTATGTCAGCATCTTTGTCCTTCTCCACAGTGTCTCCAAAATCTACCCCTACTCTATCACACCACTGGAACCCTAGCTCAGATCACATCGTCTTTCACCGGGGCAATAGCCTCAGCCTCCTAACTGATCCTCAGCTTGCAGTCCCCCCAGTTTCACCCTCTATTCCACAGTCAGGCCAGTCTTTCCAAAGAGCTGCTTAAATGTTATAAGCCTCTGCTCAACACCATTCAATAAGGTTCCACACTGCTGACACTGTAAAGGTGAAACTCTCTAGGTTAACATCCATGGTTCCCTTAACCTGGATCCCTTTCTCTAGCTTTTAAGTTCCAATAAATGTGGGAGGAGAAAGTACTAATATTTTATTTTAGAACCTATTTAAGCTAGGATGGTGCTACACACTCCTACATTTAAAATATCATGTAATCCTTTCCGCTCTGCTCCATCCTGATTCCCACATGTTCACCAGCATGCCTCTTCCTGCACACGTAGGAACTGCTGCAGGCCACTTTTCCTTTCAGAACAGACATGACGCCAGACTTACTGCCCCATCACCCTCTGTGGATCTCCTCTTTCACTGGTTGTCATTTTTATCTGTAACATCTGCCTTTGTATCCTACCTCCTTCTCCTTGCCATGATTCACTGGGTCAGTGGCGGAATTTCAGACCACTCCAGTGGGCTACGATCTAGCATTCCTTAAGGTTCTCTCAGCTGCTTATGGACTCCAAACATAGAAATGACCAGCAAAACGTGCCTCTTTGAGCTTCAGGGACTAGAGCTAGCTGCACATTGAGATTTCTGCAGAAGCCCTGCAGGGCGGGCATCATGACCCCATTCTTCCAATGAGGAAATGGAGGCGTGGGACAGTAAAGTACCTTGTTTGAAGATACACAGCTAGTAAGTGGCACATCCAGCACTGGAGCCCAAGTGCTCTGAGGTGATATCCTGTGCTATTTTCCAAGTACGTGCTTCTTCCTCATGCAATGAACTAGGTCACTTCGTTCTACGCACTCACGTACTTCAGTAGGAAAAACAATATATCATATTAGGTGTGGCGGTGGAAATTCCTTTCTGTACTACTCTCCCCATTCCTAAACCCTCCAGAATAAAGTGAACTCCGACTTCCCAGAAAGAAAACAGCAGAAATTACCTCCTTACACAGGAGACAACGTGACATATAGAAAGAGAAAAGGCTTAAGGACCAGACCAGACAAACACTGTGTACTAGCTTGATGACCTTGAGCGAGTTATTAACTCCCTGGAGGCATTTTCTTATGTAGAAAATGAGAATAATATGTCTTGCTTCACTGGGTGGTAAGGAATGAAAACCGTATTTTAAACACCTAGACAAATCAACAAATGTTAGCTCACCATCCCTTCTATTCCCCAAATGACTATCTCCTCCTGTTGCCAATAAAGAATATTTTTAAAGAAAGATCTTATTCTGCCATAAAATTCTAAGTCTCCCAAAGAAGACTGAATCCTGCTTTGTTTTGGGGGTTAACACCTTCATCTAAAATGGCATCTATCGGGAAGAGCTGTGATCAAACCAAGGATCAAACTCATTCCTTTTTGCGGATTCGTATTCAAGAAAGGATGGAACCCACGAGCTGCCAAAGCCATGAGTAAAGCGTAATTTCAAAAACTAAACCGTCTTACCACATAAAGAGCAATACAATTCCACCCTCAGAGTTCTCCAACCTCAGATGGAGAGAAATGAAATAAAAATATGAGTTATATAAGTGAGGAGCCCCAAGCCAGTTTGCAATATTTTCCAAGAATTTCTTCATAAAAGCCATGGAAAGAAAACACTGAACGGTTACTTTGGCCTTAACCGTGTGTGTGGCAGAGCACCTCACAAGTTCTCTGATTAGTTTTTACTGCCATTTTATTATGAAATCTGTGTTTCATAAGTTTTTCAAAGTCAATTAGATTCAGAAGTTCCCTTATACATGATCTCAAGCAATACCCCACTCAGAGCAGGCATCTGGTCCTCAGTCTCCAAGATGTGGATATTTACCCCCCTGCTGAAGGGAAGAGAAACAGTGGGAGGAGAGACAAGAATGATCATAAATGGTTATGAAACAGTGTACCTCGCAGGGTGTAACTAATATTAAATGAGTTTACAGTACTCTTTCTTCATCTAAATGGCAGTTTCTTTGAGAAAACTGGCATTGAATTTAGCGCTAACAGGACTTCCATGCTCCTAGGTTCTTTTTCCTTTGCCTTTCTGCTAGTCCGTGTCCTTGAATAGGATGCCATCCTGCGTCCTGTCCTCCTCGGATTCTTCTTTACAAGCTATCCATATTTATTGAGTCAGCCTCTGGCTCTTCATTGGAAATTCTTGAATCTCTATCTGCAGTTCAGAACTCTCTCAAGCACCAGAAGTCATAGGTCCAACTGATTTCTGAATTATCCTCACCTGACATTAAACAGAAAACTTCAAAAATTAGTCTAAAACTGAACTCATCAGATTTATCTCCAAAACTCTTTCTCCTCTTGACAATTAGTCAAATAAAAACATAATAAAACACTAATGTTTATTTACAGTTTTTTTTTTTTTTTATAAACATATGTCAGTTCGGGAGTCAAAGCAGAGATCTAAACCATAATTAAAGGGAAAAAGAATTCTCAAAAAGCATGTATCTGTCTGCCACTAGCAAACACCAGGAATCCAATTAATTCACAGCAACATTATTTTCTTTTTTTAAGAAAACTTTTTGAAATATAATTTATGTGCAAGTGGCCTCCTTTCCCAGAACATAACAGCAAGGAATGTATTTACTCTACTCCTTTAAACAACTTGAAATCCATGAAAAAATAAATGTAAAAAAAAAATAGTCTTCAGACTCGGGACAACAGGCAGCACAGGACTGAGAGGAAAGAAACAAGGTGGGTCCTCTGATCGTCCAGCCTGAGTTGCGGAGCAGACAGGGAAAGTTCAAACAGATCTGAGCTTGGCAGGCAGAGGTGGCTAGAATTTGAGAGACACAGAACCAGAGTATGGGGAGCTCCGGAGAGCTGCAAAGGGGTCCTTCAAATTCTTGACTGAATACTACTCTAAGCTTGCATGAAAGGAAATTACCCAAAGCCAGGAAAGAGACATACAGTGGGCTGAAAGAGTGCATGTGCCAACCAACCAAGGTAGAAACACATCGTAAGAGTTAGGGCATCAGGTCAAGTTCTCAGAACGGAGTCACCATAATAGTGGGGCTACACTAGCTCTAGACATAAAGGTGCTCTAAATATGCCTTTAAAAAGTTTAAAAAAAAACAATTGATTCCAAACAACTTATCTGCATGCCAGAACAAAACCCAACATTGTATAAAGGAACAAAACAAAACTCAGCACTTAATAGTGTAAAATCACAACATCTGGAGTCCAATATAAAATTAACTGGTATTCAGAAGGGCAAGATAAGATATAGAACACAATCAGGGGAAAAATTAATCAGTAGAAACAGACCCTTAAACAAAAGACACGATGAAATTAGCAGACAAGAATGTTAGAACACACACATTCAGGAAGATAGAAAAACACAAACAGGATGAGAATGAAAATGCAAGATATAAAAATGAGACCCCAATGGAATGTCTAAAAATAAAAAACCAATATCTGAAATAAAAATATCTGGGCTATATCCTGAAGAAAAAAAATGTAACTTGAAGATCTAACAATTGAAACTGCCCAAACAGAAGCACATAGAGAAAAGGAAAAAAGAAAAAAAAAAAAGCAACAGGTCAGAACAAAGAAAATATCCTTCAAAATGAAAGATATTGTCTAAAAAATTCAGACCAGCAAAGCAGTATGAAATTCATATCCAGCAGATGTGCACTGTAAGAGATCTTAAAAGAAATTCTTCACACAGAGGGCAAGTGTTACCAGTTGGAGAGTCAGATGTAAACAAAGGATCGACCCCGAGAATGGAAAATATATATATATGTACTTTCTCATTGTTAATACCTTTAAAACAACTAACTGAAAACAACAAAAATAATAATATTAAATTGTGAAGTAGAGAGCATAGGTAAGAGTAAACTGTATAATGGTTCTAGCACAAAGTATAGGGGAGGGAAATTGAAGTATATTGCTGTAAAGTTCTTACACAGTACATAAAGTGGAATAACATAATTTGAAAGAAGAACCGTAATAAATTAGAGAAGTAAACTGTAAATCCTAAGACATTCAGGAAAAGTTGTAAAGCAAAGAGATTAAGCCAATAGTGGTGAAGAATAAAATACTAAAAGTATTCATTTCCAAAGAAGGCAGAAAAGAGAATAGAAAACAATTTTTTTAAAAAATAGAAAGGACAAATAGAAAACAAATTGCAAAATGACCATTTAAGCCCACCAAGTTAATTATTACATTAAATTTAGATGGCCTAAATACCCCAATTAGAAAGGGGTCATTTTCAGACTGAATACAAGAAAGCCACTTCTTAAAAACTTTTCAAAAACTTTTCTTAATTGAATGAAAAATTCTTTAAATTCTATAGTGCTTTATAATTTTCAAAATTTTCACACACTGGATTTCATATAATCCCATAATAACCCTTGTTCATCCCAACTCCTATAATGCACCTCCCCCTTTCCCTCTCTCTACTAGTAACCACTAGTTTGTTCTCTAAATTTGTGAGTCTGATTCTCTTTTGTTTTATTCACTAGTTTGCTATATTTTTTAGGTTCCACATATAAGTGATATCATACAGTATTTGTCTTTCTCTGTCTGACTTACCTCACTTAGCATAATGCCCACCAGTTCCATCCATGTTGCTGTAAATGGCAAATTTTCATTCTTTTTTATGGCTGAGTAGTATTCCATTGTATATAAATACCACATCTTCTTCACTATGAATCGGTGGACACAAGTTGCTTCCATAACTTGGCAGTTACATATAATGCAGCTATGAACATTGAGGTGCATGTATCTTTTCGATTTGGTGTTTTTGTTTTTGTTTTTGTTTTGGATATATACCCAGGAGTGGAATTGCTGGGTCATATGGTAGTTCTATTTTTAGTTTTTTGGAAAACCTCTACATTGTTTTCCACAGTGGCTGAACAAATTTACACTCCCATCAACAGTGTATGAGGGTTCACTTTCCTCTACATCCTCGCCAACATTTGTTATTTGTGTTCTTTTTGATGATGGCCATTCTGACAGGTGTGAGGTGATACCTGATTATGGTTTTGATTTGCGTTTCCCTGATGATTAGCAATGTTGAACATCTTTTCATGTGCCTGTTGGCTGCCTGCATTTCCTCTTCGGAGAAATGTTTATTCAGTTCTTCTGCACATTTTTCAATTGGGTTGTTTGTTTTTTATTTTTGAGTTGTATGAGCTGTTTATAAGTGTTGAATATTAATCCCTTATTGGTCATACCATTTGCAAATATTTTCTCCCATTCAGTGGGGGAAAATTTCACTATGTTGATGGTTTCCTTTGCTGTGCAAAAGCTTTTAAAGTCAATTAGGTCCTATTTTAAAATTTTTGCTTTTTTTCTCTTTGCTGTAGGAGACAGATCCCACCCAAAAATTATTGCTACAATTTATGTCAAAGAGTGATTTGCCTATGTTTTCCTCTACGAGTTTTATAGGATCTGGCCTTACATTTACAAAATTTTTTTAAAATATTTTTTATTGAGTTATAGTCAGTTTACTATGTTGTGTCAATTTCCAATGTAGAGCACAATTTTTCAGTTATACATGAACATATATATATTCATCGTCACATTTTTTTCTCTGTGAGCTACCATAAGATCTTGTATATATTTCCCTGTGCTATACAGTATAATCTTGTTTATCTATTCTACATTTTGAAATCCCAATCTGACCCTTCCCACTCCCCAACCCCCTTGGCAACCACAAGTTTGTATTCTGTGTCTATGGGTCTGTTTCTGTTTTGTATTTATGGGGTTGTTGTTGTTGTTGTTGTTGTTGTTTAGATTCTGCATATGAGCGATCTCATATGGTATTTTTCTTTCTCTTTCTGGCTTACTTCACTTAGAATGACATTCTCCAGGAGCAACCATGTTGCTGCAAATGGCATTATGTTGTCGGTTTTTATGGCTGAGTAGTATTCCATTGTATAAATATACCACCTCTTCTTGATCCAGTCATCCGTTGATGGGCATTTAGGCTGTTTCCATGTCTTGGGTATTGTAAATAGTGCTGCTATGAACATTGGGGCACAGATGTCATTTTGAAGTAGGGTTCCTTCTGGATATATGCCCAGGAGCGGGATTCCTGGGTCATACGGTAAGTCTATTCCTAGTCTTTTGAGGAATCTCCATACTGTTTTCCATAGTGGCTGCACCAAACTACATTCCCACCAGCAGTGTAGAAGGGTTCCCTTTTCTCCACAGCTTCTCCAGCATTTGTCATTTGTGGATTTTTGAATGATGGCCATTCTGACTGGTGTGAGGTGATACCTCATTGTAGTTTTGATTTGCATTTCTCTGATAATTAGTGATATTGAAGGCAATCTACAGATTTAATGCAATCTCTATCAAATTACCCAGGACATATTTCACAGAACTAGAACAAATCATAATAAAATTTATATGGAACCACAAAAGACCTAGAATTGCCAAAGCACTACTGAAGAAAAAGAAAGAGGCTGGAGGACTAACTCTCCCAGACTTCAGACAATACTATAGAGCTACAGTAATGAAGACAGCATGGTATTGGTACAAAAACAGACATATAGGCCAATGGAACAGAATAGAGAGCCCAGAAATGAACCCACAAACTTTTGGTCAACTAATCTCGACAAAGGAGGCAAGAATATACAATGGAATAAAGACAGTCTCTTCAGCAAATGGTGTTGGGAAAACTGGACAGCAGCATGTAAAGCAATGAAGCTAGAACACTCCCTTCCACCATACACAAAAATAAACTCAAAATGAATCAAAGACTTCAACATAAGACAAGGTACAATAAACCTCCTAGAAGAAAATATAGGCAAAACATTATCTGACATACATCTCAAAAATGTTCTCTCCTAGAACAGTCCACCCAAGCAATAGAAACAGAAGCAAGAATAAATAAATGGGGCCTAATGAAACTTACAAGCTTCTGCACAGCAAAGGAAACCATAAGGAAAACAAAAAGACAACCTATGGAATGGGAGAAAATTTTTGTAAATGAAACCGACGAAGGCTTGATCTCCAGAATATATAAGCAGCTCATATGACTTAATAGGAAAAAAACAAACAACCCAATCCAAAATGAGCCAAAGACCTAAACAAGCAATTGTCCAAGGAAGACATACAAATGATCAACAGGCACATGGTCTTACAGTTAGGTCTTTAATCCATTTTGAATTTATTTTTGTATATGGTGTTAGAGAATGTTCTAATTTTATTCTTTTACATGTAGCTGTCCAGTTTTCCCAACACCACTTATTGAAGAGACTGTCTTTTCTCCATTGTATATTCTTGCCTCCTTTATCATAGATTAATTAATCATAGGTGTGTGGGTTTTTTTCTGGTATCTCTATCCTGTTCCATTGATCTATGTGGCTGTTTTGGTGCCAGTACCACATTGTGTTGAGTACTATAGCTTTGTAGTACAGCCTGAACTCAGGAAGCATGAGTCCTTCAGCTCTGTTCTTTCTCAACACTGTTTTGGCTATTTGGGGTATTTTGTGTTTCCATGCAAATTTAAAGTTTATTTTGCTCTAGTTCTGTGAAAAATGCCATGGGTATTTTGCTAGGGATTACATTGGCTCTGTAAATTTCCTTGGTTATTATGGTCATTTTAACAATATTAATTTTTCCAATCCAAGAACACAGTATATCTTTCCATTTGTTTGTGTTGTATTCAGTTTCTTTCATCAGTGTCTTACAGTTTTCAGAATACAGGTCTTATACCTCCTTAGGTAGGTTTATTCCTAGGTATTTTATTCTTTTTGATGAGAAAGTAAATGCAGTTGTTTCCTTAATTTCTCTTTCTGATAGTTCATTGCTAGTTTATGGAAATGCAACAGTTTATATGTATTAATTTTGCATCCTGCAACTTTACTGAATTCATTGATGAACTCTAGTAGCTTTTAGTGGCATCATTAGAATTTTCTATGTATAATATCATGTCACCTGCAAACAGTGACAGTTTTACTTCTTCCTTTCCAATTTGGATTTCTTTGATTTCATTTTATTCTCTGACTGCTGTGGCTATGACTCCCAAAACTGAATAAAAGTGGTGAGAGTGGGCACCCTTGTCTTGTTCCTGATCTTAGAGGAAATGCTTTCAGCTTTTCCTCGTTGAGTATGATGCTAGCTGTGGGTCTGTCATATATGGTCTTTATTATGTTGGGATATGTTCCCTCTATATCCACTTTCTGGACAGTTTTTATCATAAATGGATGTTGAATTTATCAAAAGCTTTTTCTGCATCCATTGAGATCATCATATGGTTTTTATTCTTCAGTTTGTTAATGCGGTGTATCATATTGAGTGATTTGTGGATATTGAAAAATTCTTGAATCCCTAGGATAAATCCCACTTGATCATGTTGTATGATCATTTTAATCTATTGTTGAATTTAATTTGCTAATATTTTGTTGAGGATTTTTACATCTATGTTCATCAATGATATTGGCCTGTAATTTTCTTTTTTGTGTGATATCTGTCTGGTTTTGGTATCAGGGTGATGGTGGCCTCATAGAATAAGTTAGGAAGCATTCTTTCCTCTGCAGTTTTTCGGAATAGCTGGAGAAGGATAGGAGTTAACTCTTCTCTTAATCTTTGGTAGAATTCACGTGTGAAGCTGTCTGTTCTTGGACTTTTGTTTGTTGAGTGTTTTTAAATTACTGATTCAGTTTCATTACTGGTAAATTGTTCATATTTTCTGTTTCTTCCTAGTTCATTCTTGGAAGATGCACCTTTCTAATAATTTGTACATTTTTTTCTAGGTTGTCCATTTTATTGGCATATAGCTCATCGTAGTCACTTATGACCCTTTGTACTTCTGTGATATTGGTTGTAATTTCTCCTTTTTCATTGCTGATTTTATTGATTTTGGGCCCTCTCTGTTTTTTCTAGATGGATCTGGCTAAAGTTTTATCAATGTTGTTTATCTTTTCAAAGAATCAGCTTTTAATTCAATGATCTTTTCTATTTTTAATCTCTATTTTATATATTTCTGCTGTGAATTTTGTGATTTTTTTTCTTCTACTAACTTTGAGTTTTGTTTGTTTTTCTCTCTTTTGTTCCTTTAGATGTAAGAAGAAACCCACTTTTAATGTAAATACATAGATATTCTAAAAGTACAAGGGTGGAAAATGCCTGCCATGTTATACCAAACAAAGGAATATTGGAGTGATTATATTAGTATCAGGCCAAGTAGATTTCAGAAGAAAGACTATTTCTAGAGTTTTAAAGAGGGATGTTTTATACTAATAAAAAGATTTCTTCATCAAGTGGTTTACTGATTTTTATAAAGGGCATGCATGTAACAACAGAGTTTCAAGATAATATGAAGCAAAACCAAACAGAATTGAAAGTAGGAACATAAACATTTACAACTGCAGCTGGGAGTTTCAAAACTTCACTCTCAGTAACTGATAGAACAAATAGATAGAAAATCGGCAAGGATGCAAAAATCTTCAACAACACTCTCAACCCACTTGACTTAAATGAAATTTATTGGACAGTCCACCTCAAACAGCAAAAGAAAAATTTTACAATGAGATAAATCATAGTCTGGGCTATATATCAAGTCTCAATTATTTTAATCATACATAAATTATCTGACCACAAGGAATTTAAACTGGAAATGAATGTCAAGAAAATATCTGAAAAATATCTAAATATTTGGAAATTAAAGAACACACTTCTAAATAACCCATGAACGAAATAAGAAATAAGGAGAGAAATGAGAAACAATTTTGAACTGAATGAAAATGAAACACAACACATCAACACTTGTAGAATACAGATAAGACAGTTCATAGTGGGAAATTTAGAGCACTAAATGCTTACATTATACAATAAGGGTCTCAAAATAATCTAAGATTCTATTTAAGAAACTAGGGAAACATAAATTTACATACAATTAAATGCACTCATTTCAAAGGTACAGTAAGTTATGATAAATGTATACAATTAATATTATCATAATCACACCCCCTCCCCAAATCTTTGTGCTCTTTGAAGTTAGACTGTGACTACCTCCACTATCACTAATACAAGCTCAGGGTGACAACTGATCTGCTCTTAGTCACTATAGATTACTTTGCCCATTGTAGAATTCCGTATCAGTGGATTAGTATGATATAAAACTCTTGTGTTTCTGGCTTCTTTTTCTCAGCATGTTTTTGAGATTTAACCCTTCTGTGGTATGTATCAAAGTTATTTTTCCTTTTATATGAGTATCACAATTTGATTATCTATTCACCTATTGATGAACATTTAGGTTGTTTCCAGATTTGATTTCAATGGATAAAATTGCTATGAACATTTATGTACAAAAGAGTCTGGACTTCACCCAAATTTTCCTATTTGCTTAGTTTCTTCTCATTCCCTATCCTGCTTCTCCCATTCCTTTATTCGTGTTTTCAGGGATACTTTATTAATTAATCACTTGCACCAGAATTCTTGGCTCAGGATCTGCTTCTGGAAGAACCCAATCTAAGACATCACCTAAGGCAAGTACCTCTCAATATGATGCTTGTCTTTAAGATGCAGCCTGCCACCTCTAATTGCCTCAACTGATAAACAAAATCAAGTCTCAGTACAGCCTAAGCAGGGCGTTACAGCCCCTGCTCCGAGAGGAGATAACTTCTTGCTACTAACATTCACAGGAACCAGGGAGCATGTGTAGGAATGGATCTTGAGGTCTGGAATCTAAGGAGGTAAAATACAAGACTGGATAGGTGCAAATTTATTGACTGAAGATTCAACATTCTTGCAAGAATATCTGGAGCTAGTTCTAATTCAATGGCTTGCACCTGACAAAAGACAATAGTAAATGAGATGGAGATGCCAGAATTGCTTTGGCATAGTATAGATAAAATGGTCAGAAAGTAAGGGGAGTGAGAATATTAAAATAGATTTATTAGGTGAGAAGAGAAATTCTACCATCTGATTATGTTCCCATGGAGGGCTCACAGGATATTTATTTTATTAAGGCAACATAGGCTAGCAGAAATTCTACTGGCATCTTTAGGAAATTCAGTGGTGACTATCTTTTATAGGCCAGGGTGGACAGGGGAGATGCTGCATGAATTGTAGAAGCCAGGAAACGACACTTGACCATCAGGTTGGACATAATTACCAAAATGGGCAGCAAGCTTGGAGTAGCAATTGGGATGCTTTGACTTGCAGGGATCTGTGGCAATAGCTAGCATATCATGGAATTCCTAGGGGTAAAATAGGTGGATAACAGATTAGGGTGATACTCAACTTGTAAACTAAGAGAAGATAGATTCAAAAACAAAAATTTGATTTCATCTGCTGCCATGGAAAATTATGGCACTTTACCTAGTTTCCAGATCCAAGACTGTTCACAGAATCAGCCTCCATCTTCTGACAGAAGAGAAAGCCAGTCCCCTTGATAAAAGTCTTTACATTATCAAGCAAGAGTATATGGAAAATACTCTGCTGATTTGTCTATAAACACATGCCATTTGCCAGGCAACAGGGTACTGGGAATAAGAGAATACCTAGAATTTTCAAGGAATATAGGATGATAGGTCAGAGCTGACACACACAGATGCCAGGCAGCCTAGGTGTACCCAAGAAGCAGATCCTGAGGCAAGGGATTGTTTTTGGTAGATTACTTGGAGGAAGAAATGTCAAAGAATCAAGAGTGGGAGCAGTGAGAATGGTGAAGCTGAGGAGAGAAAAACCAATCCAAAGTTGTATTATCAAGCTGGTCCCTAGTGTGGGCAACCATGGCTTGATCCTGTTAAGGATTCTCTGAAGAATATATCTCCAAATTGTCCACCAAGGGATAGAAGATAGGAATCTTTCCCTGTCAGTTCGCCTACCTGACTTGCCGTGGGATACCTAACTGATCTGAGTCTTTTCACATATCCTTGTTTGTTCTCGGCATCAGGATGGCTGACGGTGTTTCTGCAAGTATCCCAAAAGGCAGGTCAGAGACTTCCCCGGGCAGAATGAGACACTCCATGCAGCTTTAGCAACAGGGACAGACTTGTTTCTGAACGCTTCTCTCTTTTGAAGAGAGGCCAGGCATAGATTAATGCCTGGCTACATCTTTGAAGGTGACCCTGACAGATTGGACTTACATTTCCTCTCTCTCAGGGGTGAGGTGAGGGCATTATTTGGCTCCATATTGCAGTATGGGAGGCAGATGTGATGGAAGACACTAGAGGATCTCTGGTACAAGAGGTGGGGTGGACTGTATCAGCTCTCTTACTCACCTCTTCAGATCGCCTTGGCCTCATCTAGCTCTTATACCAGCAAGCACTGCTCTGTGTGGTCTCAGACTGACTTATTACAGGCATAAACAGGCAGAGCCTGACCTCACACATGCATCTGTGCCTCCCCTTCCCTGAAGCTTGCCTCTGATCCTGAGGCATGGCGTGTGCCAGCACCACGCTCAGTGCCCACACAAGCAAAATCCAGAAGTGAGGCAAAGTTAACACCCTTTGGGGATCACACTTTCATAAATGATGGATAGGAAAATAATGGATAAATTCTTCTCTTTATCTCCTTAGGCATGGATAATCTAGAAATGTATCATATCTGATACTCAGTCAGTCCTGTGGGACCAGACAACTAGTAGCCTCTGGCTGTGACCCACTCAACAGCACATCTTTGATTGTCTTCCTCTGCTTTCCCCCCAGTGTGAAAGAGCTGTGATGTGGGATTCTACTGCTTGCGCTTCCTACCAAATCGTTCATATTTAAGCCATTATCTCAAGCTCTGAATTCTGTGGAATTCAGTTCAAGCAAGGGGGTGACAAATGATCATTATTTCAAGATGTTGATTATCCATCCAGAAAGCCAAAGAAACACAGCCGCAACAAAGCTCTCACAATAGGACTCAGGACATTGGCTCATGATAAAAAATACACAAAAATTAATAGCTTGTACTGTATGCCAGTAATAACTTAACAAAAACTGAGCTAATAGGAAATGTACTCAAGTGAAGGAAGACACAATGACTATATTCTGGGCCATAAAAGACACGACTTACTGGGAAGACACGCCATTTTCCAAGATGGAAAGGCTTAATGTTATAAATATGCCAGTTCTCCAAAAAGTAATCTGTAAATTTAATAAAATCTTAATTAAAATCCTAACTCTTTAACCTAACAACTTAATTCCAAAAGATATTTGAGAGAATAAAGTCATGAAAATAGCCAGGGATATTTTTTAAAATAGTAATAAGAGATGACTAACCCTAATAGATACGCAAGGTTGATATAAAGCTGTAATTTAAGAATTGTGCATTACAGCTACAGACTTTCCAGGAACCTAGCCCAAGCAGACACAGATATAATATATGTTAAAAGTGGCATAACGTACCAGAGGGCAATTAGTGGATAGTTTTTAATAATAATAGCACAATTGGCTAGTCACGTGGGAAAAAATACAATCCCCCATCACCCTTCACAAAGAAATAAGTTCCAAATGTAATAACAGCATCTCAGTTTGTTGCATGTTCTTCCGTAACTTTATTTCAGCATTTGCTTTTTTTTTTAACATTAAGAATTGCTTGTATATAATGTTGTCCAACTTGCTTTCTTCATTTACTGATAGTTACCATGGGGGCATGGAACAGAACTGAGTTTCAGAGTGACAATAAAAGGGGTTTATCATAAATTAATTAGTTCATTCAACAAACAATTGTTGAGTGCCTGATACATGCTGGGCACTATTCTTGGTGCCGGGGATACAGGAGTGAACACCACCACTAACTCTGCCCTCATGATGCTTACATTCTAGCAAGGAGGAGAGACACCATTAACAAAACAAACAAGTGAAATATAGCACGTGCTAAATGGTGAAAAATGCTGCAAAGGAAAATAAAGCAGAAAAATGGATAAGGAGGCCAGGCTTCACCAAGAAAGAGACATTTGAGCAAAGACATGAAAGAGTGAGGGCGAGAGCCTGGTGGGTGGGGCTATATGCCCAGGCAGAGGGGACAGTGAGCACAAAGAACTGAGGACAGAGTGAGCCTGGCACCTCCACTACCCCGGCTTGGGTGCTGTTCCTTGGCCATATCTAGAGAGAGAATAGTAGGAAATGAGAAGGAAGATAAGGCATAAGATAAGTTTGTAGGTTCTTAGAGGTTGTTTGAGGACTGTGGTGTTTCCTCTGAATGAGAGAGCAAGTTGTTGGAAGGTTTGAAGCCAAGGACAGGCGTGATCTGACTGAGTTTTTCTGAACAGGATTACTATGTGGTTGCTATGTGCAGAACAGGATGAAGGGAAACCAACTAGGAGGCCACGGCAAACTTCAAGGGGAGAGATGATGGGGGTTGGGATCAGGGTGGTGGCTGAGTGGGTTCTGTACGGTAGTTGGTGTTTGGATATATTTTGAATGTAGATCTGGCAGGATGTGTTGATTAACTACAAAAGAAAAAGATTCCAAGGCTCTGCGGACTTTATTGTGAGCAATCAGAAAGGTGGATTTGCTGTTAACAGAGATGGGAAAGTTGGGAGGAGGGTATAGCTCAAATGGTAGAGCACATGCTTAGCATACACAAGGTTCTGGGTTCAATCCCCAGTACCTCCTCTAAAAACAAATAAATAAATAAACCTAAGTACTGTCCCCACAAAAATTAAAAAAAAAAAACAAACAGAGCTGGGAAAGATAGTGGGAAGGGTAGGTTGTGAAGGAGATATCAGGGCTTGGTTTTGGGGTCTGTTAAATTTCAGATGTGCATTAGGTATCCAGGTGGAGATATCAAATAGTCAGGTGGATGCATGACTGGAATTCAGGGGACAGGTCAGGAATGGACATATAAATTTAGGAGTCATCAGGTCGCATTTGAAGCCATGAGAGTGAATGAGATACTCAAGGGAATGAGGGGCCATTTCCATGATTCTTATCATAAATATTTAAATGTTTACAATAAAAGTGTATTTGTGTACTATTTGTATAGTTTTTGAGAACTAGTAAAGCACTAGAAGAAAACATATGCAAAAATGTGTATTATCATCTGCAGGGTAAAATCTTCCAGGCCTGTTACCAAAGGTAGGGTTATAAAAGAAGTCACTAAATAACAGATATGGCCACATAATACTTCTTTAATGTTCTGTGTATCAGACATGGCATATATAAAAATAAGAAACCAGTAAATTACTGGCAAAATTAGTGTCAATGTGTGTGACATGCAAATTACTAACTTTAATATGTAAACATTTTTTGCAAGTCAGTAATATTTCAGAAAAAAATAAGTATAGATCTGAACTCAAAAAGTATAAAAGAAAAAAATAGAAACAGCAGTAAGTATACAGGAAATGTACAAAGTGAAATAATAACATTTTCACCTAAATTGGCAAAAAAAGATCTTTATGTGATACCACCTAGTTTGGGCAGGGGTGTTAAGAAATGTGTATTCTTTATACTTTCATCGTAAATCAATATTAAATTTCCAGAGATTAAGTGGCAAAGTCTAAGAGACCCTTAAATGCATATATTCTTTGACTAGAAAGATCATCTCTTATAATTTATCTGAAAGAAGTGCTTTTGTTTATGGATCATGATTCATTTAAAAGGAGCTGAATTACAGTATTTTTAATTAGTAAAATAGTAGATATTAACTTAAGGGAGAGAAACTTAAATAATGAATGTTAGAGAATTGATTAAAGAAATTTTGCTACATCCATGTGGTATTTAGACAGGCATGAAAATCATATTATAGAATAATTACTTAACAGAAATATTTATGCATGGCTTATTTGTTAAATGAACAAAGCTGATAAGAAAACAAGGGGTAGCATGGCTTTCCATCTCAAAATAATTATATCCCTATAATTTACATAGAAAAATCTGAAAGAAATCATTTGAAAATATCAAATTTGGTTTTGCTGGGTAGTGGAATCACAAGTGGTTTTATTTTTTTTTCCTTTTCTGCTCAATTATATTTTCTGTCTTTTACCAAAAAAAAAAAAAAAAAGATTTTTCTTACTTTGTGTGGTTAAAAAATGAAATCAATATAATAATGAGCAAAAGAAGAAGTCCTGGTTGCCATCCAGTATTATATAATCCTGGGGTGCTTCAAAACCACTCAGTTTCGTGCTGACAGCTTGTGCAGATGTCTGGGATGAGAATCACAGAATATCTTTGTCCCAGCAAATTGGATGGCTGCGCATACAAACAACGCACTCTTTATTTTATTTATCTGCACTTCGACAAGGCAATTTTCCCTGGCATCCTTATTTTGCTCTTCTGTTATGACTTCAAGGCACTTTACTATGTACTTGACATATTTTATGGCATCCGTGCAAATACCCTCCAAGCTGAGTGTTAATATCTCATTTGACCAATGAGGAAACTGATGCACAAAGACATTGAGTAACTTACTCAGCATAACTGGCAAGTAAGAAGTGGAGCTAACTTTCAAATGCTGGTATTTCTACCTTCAAAACTTTGCTCTTTCCACTACAATTTTTCTCTAAAGAGTGAATGGCCAAAGATGATTTAAATAATAGAGGGATATCAATTAAATGATAATAAATCTTAGTGTGAAACTTAGTTTGTTCCTTTTCAACTATATTTCAAACCTAATTACACGGGGGAAGAATTCTCAGTCTCATAAGAGTCTATCCATAAAATCTTTTTAATATTTACAGATTCTCTTCTTTTAGTAATAAAAGAGCAGATCTAATGTTCAGAGCCTACTTAGAATTTAATATTGCTTGATCTTGTTATATTTAGTTTTACCTTCTATTTAGAGCAAGAGATATTGTTTTTTTCATGGATAGCTGTAATACAAATTTTGTCTTTAAATAAATTTAAGTTAATCATAAACAGATTAAAAGAAAATATTCTATCATGAACAGTACTAATAGCACAGCAATATTTCAAAAATCACAAAAGTTAAATGCAAATGCTTGGAGTTTGGAAAATATCTGAACTACTCTGTGCTGCCTCTTCTCACCATTTTTGGAATTTGAAATAAGACATAGTAAACTTTTATTGAACCCTTGTTGCATCTTGGTAGTTTCTCCATATGATCTCACTTAACGCACACAGTTGTTCTGTGAGAGTGGTATTAATCCACCCAGTTTACAAATTTGGAAATGGAGGTCCTGCTTGGTGATGCAACCTAAGGGCACCCAGTTAGTAAAACGGTGAACTTGAGATCTGAACTCGAAGTTTTAGACAATAGATTTCCAAGAACTCAATTTTAGACCATGCCATTCAAAGGTAGATAGCTAATTTGCTTGCTTTTTGCAATTCTACTCAAGTGTGAAGTCATGAGCGTGTAGTAAACCCAAGAGAAGTTCAATGTAGGGGAGACTATTGTGGGCCAGGGTTGACAGTGAAGACTTTGCCAAGGGGCTATCCCTGATCTGGACTTTTCTGAAGAACAGGTTAGGCCCTGGAAGGAGATTCAAGCGAGTTTTGGATGAAACAACTGAGGTGACTTCCATACCAATAAGGCCAAGCTTCTGAAACACAGTGCTTTATAGTCTTCTGCTTTATCTCTGCAAATGTCCAGGAAGGGGCAGCATTCTAAGTTTCTATCAACACGTCACACCTTATTGTGAATTCACTTTCAGTACTTTACTAAAAGCAAGTTGGGACAATGGAAAGCATTCCAAGATCCAAGAAGTCATTCAAACACAAACACTACCAAACAGGCGGTGTGGAAGCAATGAAGCCGAGTCTCAAGTTGGTCCCCATTGTGATCGTAGCCAAGTCTATACCTGCCTGGCTGTGTCAAGGGCTTTTAACCACAGTTGCCCAAACATCAGTGGTATTCTCTACAAAAGATCAGGATAGTTGTCTGTCTCATATAAATTTTCTATTGCATTTCTCACTGGGATAATATCAAAAAAGAGTCTGAAGACTTTTGGGACCTCATGAAACACATGGTTAAAATTTCTACTGAGTTTTCTAGCCCATGTGCATATAAAATCCTGGTCAGGGAAACAACAACCCTCGTGGGCCTCCGCTGGCCAAGCCTCCGTGTTTATTATCGGGAAGATCACTTTTCAGCCCCAGGGAGGTCACAGTGTTGACCTGACATGTTTCCTATCCTTTCTGCTCTTTAGTTGGTCATTTAAGGCTTTTAAACTTGACACCTTAGATCCTTTCATCCTGAAAACCAGATGTGCTCAGCTGGAGAGAGGAAAGGGCTCAACAGAATCTAAGCTCTCCATCGTGAAGAGGGCCAAATTGACAAGCAGCCCAAGGGTTTGTCTTTTCTGCCCTCTCCCTGACCTCTGCCTCCTTCCTATTCGCAAGTTAGCTTCAGCCTTCCACCTGAAAAGAGGATCATGTTTTACCAAATCCCCAGGTCTTTGTGGCCCACAAGACCCAGCTATTTCATCTCTGAGTGTTTGTTTGATATGCTCCCACCTCTATGCCACCATGGCCCCTGACCTCATCCAAACTTTCTCCATTACTGCCCTAGATTATCAAATAATCTCCTATCTCTCCTCCTCAAAGACAATTCTCTGCATTCTAATAGTGTTTATCAAAAAGCTAACCATCATGAGGATGGTGGCTACCATTGCTTGAGGGGCCGCTGTCAGCGTTGAGTCACGTGGGCCTTTTACACACATGGCTTCTTCTCTGCTCTCTTTCCCGACGTCCACAATGCCCCCTTCACCTGCCCTGAGCCACCTCCAGTTCCTCTGGGAACTTTACACAGTCTACCTTTGTGACCTGCCGCAAATCACTCTTGCCATTTGGGATTCTGTTTCCTCAATTGTGAAATGAAGCGATGCCATAATGTCTAATGTTTATGAAGTCCTGTGGGCTTAAAACTGCTGAAAGGGTTTTCTCTTTCTCTACCTGGTAGGGCTCCGTGTGCTCCTGACATGAGAGAGGGGAACAGTGAGTCAGATATTTCCCCTGTTAACTACTTAGCTGGTTCTGTCACGTCTCCTTTTCAATCCTTCTCAGAGTTTTACCAGTCACTCTGAAGTCTCCGGCTTTGACTGTGTTAGATTGGAAAGTGTGATATACCATTGGGGTCCATGTGGTTTTGTATTTGTTCCAGTGACCTCAGGTAGCTGAGTTGTGTGTCCCCATGTCCTGTAAGGTTAGTGACATGCCTTATGCTTTTTGCACATCTACTCACAGCATCTATCACAGAGATAGGGGAAGGCAGGTGGGAAATAAGATTTATAATATCTCAGTTAGAATTAACTCTACAGCTTGGTAACTTCAGTTCAGTTTAAATCCTAATCCTGCCATTATACTGGCTGTGTGACCTTGAGCAAGTTACTTAATCTCTCTGGTCTCAATTCTACTTAATGGGTTATTATGAGGAGTAGGTTAGTTAATCAAAATAAAGTGCTTCAAACAGTGCCTAGAACATAGTTAGGTGTTATTGAGGTATTTGCTATCATTGTTTATTAAGAATTTATTCCATTCCAAGAATTAGGCTAGGATATAACAATGATAATAAAAATAGTAATAGATACTAGTTATCGAGCACTTGCTAGATGCTTTCATTCTTTATGTGACGATTCCCAATTTTTAACAGCAGTGTGTCTCATTTTACAGATGATAAAACTGGGGCCGAGAGTGTTTTCAGTACCTTATTCAAATGTGAGAGTTAATAATACATTTTTGAAGCCAACACTGAGACCCAGGTCAGTCTGAGTCCAAAGCTCATATTGTTTCTCCCATAGGTACCATACCACAACTATTTCTCATCTAATTGTTTTCAATTATTATCATTTTCTGCTGAGACATGCATAGAGGATGAAGCACACAGTCTGGCAACCTCCCTTGTGCTGAGCAGCCACAGAGAGAAAACTGTCTGGGGGTTATGCCCAATTCAGCATCCGTCCCTCCCCTTCACATACCACAGCTGTAACACTGTCTCTTTTCCTCCCACTCAAAAAAAAAAAAAAAAAAAAAGCATTCTGTAAGGTAAGGAGAGTGGTATTTTTATTGGGTTAACTTGACTCTACCGTGATACTTCATTATGTAGGTGATAGCCTCCCAGCCTTCTCCCACTTCAAGGGTCACCTTCACCTGATAGAGTGGATTTGCCTCGCACGCACCACGTGTTTTACCACTCAGATGGTCTCCCCCTCTTTTACCACTCAGATGGTCTCCCCCTCTGGTGTCCCAGCACTGGAAGCCCCTGCCTGTTTTGAAGCAGTCTCCCGCTGAAGCTCCCGGGCCACACTCCCTCTTGAGGTGGTGCTGCCCCTGCTTCAGAGGCAGCAGTGGATGCAGGTGGGCAAGCCAAACCCCGGTGCGTCCCCTTACCGCTGTTCTCCATTATAGCACCTCCAGAGGCCTCACTAAAGGTAATTCAGAGTAGGTAGCATGAAGCACAGAGGATGGACAATAGGCAACAACAACTACAACGGCAAGTACCACCACGTCCTTGTCCCAACAACACGATCAGAATATGCTCGCAAGATCCCTAAGAAATGGACGAATTCTACAGTCCGTCTCTCCTTCAGTGACCCTGGTTACTCTCACAAAGACCTGGCAGAAACTTTTCTTCACTCGTAGGTCGAACTCTATGTCTCAGACAGGACTGCAAGGGAAGCGCGATGAGGATCTAACACCCTAAGGCTAAACAAACACCCCAGGGTAGGACATTAGAGGTTGTTCTCCCAGGAACATTACTTTTTAAAATAAATTATTTACACTCTTTTGTACTTAGACATCAGTAACAAACCCCTTGTGGTGCACCTCTGGATTGACTGAGGGGTGTTGTGACACTGGGGCTGAGATCTGAATTTCCAGACATGAGCTGGGGACTCAAGCAGTGCTTTCTTCTTCAGTGCCTGTTGTCTGTGTTTGCATGCCCTTCTAGAAGGATGAGAGGTTTTCTTTTTTTCTCGTATTTCTTACTTCAGTTTTATTCCAGATCGCTTTGGAAAAATTGATGCTTTTTCTGGATACGTTCACATACTCTCCATGGACACAATTATAAGGGCAGTTGGAACATTACCTGAACACGTTTCCTTGATCACAGGCTTCCAAACTAAGAGTTAGAGACTTTTCATTCTTTTGTTTATCTTTATGACTCTAAGGAAGAAACATGATCATCTTCATGCTCTTTCCTTAGAGCTATGTTTTGAAGACCTGCTAACTGAAAACAATGTCTCACTCAGATTTGCCTTGGAAAATTTTAAAGCAGAATATTTCCGTCATTGCTGTCCTATGTAGCAATGTTCAGGGAACTGTGTTTCCTTCTGGGTGTCATGTGCAAACTTGTGGGTTCTTTTGGTTGTTTTGTCCTTGTTGCTGCTCCATATAATTAGAGAATCCCTGAGTTCACAAAAGGCACATGACTTGTCTAGCCTAGTCTTCATCTAATGCATTAGCAACATCCTCTCGTGTTGGAGAACTTACAACATCGGGTGTCAGTATGTTCTATTGTTGGCAGTTATGACTCTAATAGTTCTTAGTCTATAGTGATAAGAAGACTGCTTTCCTAGAACTTGCATTCCTGGATCCTATTTCTGACCTTGAGTCTACATCATAGAAATCTACTTAATCAAACCATAGTAGTTTTTTCAAAGACATGAGATTCTACTTTTATTTATCTCATTAGAATCGCCTACAGTTATATAGCATCATCATACACATTAACTCATCTCATTCTCAAAGGCTTATAAGGTAAATATGACTATTTCCATTTTACAGATGAGTAAACATGTTCAGATACATTTAGTTATTCTATTAACATGTGTTTAATGTGAAGGCATGGTGATAAGAGGGTATAGAATGTTATATGGAACAAACCGTGTAAAGATTGCAACCTAGTAGAACCTTTTTTTAATCTGTGTAAAGATTGCAACCTAGTCAAAACTCAAAGAAATATTTGTCTGCATATACAGACCAGTGCTAGGCAAAAACAAACAAACAAACAAACAAAAAACCACAAAAAACAAACAAACAAAAAAAAACAAGGTGCCCTAAAAGAATTTCCAGGGTTTGGAAGCAATGGCTGAAGACTGAGTATTCAGGGAACAGCTTCTCTGAAATTATATTTAAGTGTGACATAGAAGACGTGGGAAGGATGAGTCAAAGTCTGGTCTGGAGAGTTGGACCAGCAAGCAGGAAGACCTACAGTGCTAAAGAATTTCACATGGTGAAGGAACTTCAGGAAGGTCAAAGTGGGAGTTAGACCACCAAAGCAAGTGAGTTGGTTATACGTATATTTATATTTTTTTCAGATTCTTTTCATTATAGGTTATTATAAGATATTGAAATATAGTTCCTTGTGCTATACAGTAGATCCCTGTTGTTTATCTATTTCATATATCATGATGTGTATCTGTTAATCCCATACTCCTAATTTATCCCTCCCCATCCACTTTCCACTTTCCCCTTTGGTAACCATAAGTTTGTTTTCTATAGAATATGCAACTTTTTAATGAAATCCATTCTTCCTAGATCCAGATGGACTTGCAATCCATTGATTGGTTCATTTCTGACAAATATTTTTTGAG
The DNA here is from genome assembly GCF_036321535.1 of Camelus dromedarius. Lineage (NCBI taxonomy): Eukaryota > Metazoa > Chordata > Mammalia > Artiodactyla > Camelidae > Camelus > Camelus dromedarius. The sequence continues at coordinate 30,603,508 of NC_087449.1, read as the reverse complement.
CATGTACTTATTTCCAAAAACTATGTTAGCCAATGGAAACAAAGTATATCACACACAATCCTTGCATGTAAGAAGCTTACTGTTCTGTTTGGAGAAAAAAATGGTAAATCAATGATTAGAGTATAATGTGTTCAATGCGGTGATAAAGATACCCAGAAGGTGATATGAACGCTGAGAAGAGGGGTAACTCTAACAGACAGAATTCAGAGAATATGCGTTTGTTACCATTGTGACAACCCAGCTTGGGACGATCATGAATGTGTTCACAGGAGAGGCCTGGAAACATGGTAGGAGCTTTCCAAAAAAGATGTGGGGAGTAGGGGCATTTCAGAAAAACTGGAATGCAAGAAAGCACAAAGGGCTCATTCAGGAAACTAAAACTGGCCATTCGGAGTGCTGGAGTGTAGGCTGCAGTGGGGAGAATGGGAGAGGAAAGAGGCAGAATGGGATCAGATCATGCAGGACTTTGTGAGGCACATGATGAAGCTTGGACTTTATCTTTTAGGTAATTGGGAACCATGAAAGGATTTTAAGACACGTCATTGTCATTTTTTTTTAATTATCAACCTCAGTGTGTATGGAAAATGAGTAAGTATAGGGAGACATTGGAGGCTGTTGCAAGAAAGAAATGATGAAACAAACTAGAGATCAGTGGCAGTGAAAAATGGAGAGAATTAAACTAGGAGGTTTTCAATCCTGAAACATTTGGTAATTCTTGAGATATAAGGATTCAAAGGATAGTGGAAAAGGTGCACACTGCAGATGGTGTCCTTGAGGGTGTCATAAACTAAGGATCCAAGGATCACAGACTCAAACAATTTCTTGAGTCTCGATGGCATTCTAACAACTGCCTCGACCTTCCTCGTGTCTTATCTAGTCTCCTATCTTACCACCTGATAGGCTGCTGGCTGGACCTACTGCTGGCGGGCCGATAGCTCTGCAGCACTCTTTTCATGAAGGGATTTCCTGGTGATATGAAGCTCTTGCCTGTCTGAAGATATCCACGACACTGAGCAGCTTGAGGATAAAAACGACACCATCTTTGTTTCTTTGTTCCATTTCTTTGTGCATGTTTGATGAAAATGCTACTGGACTAAAGCATGCTCAGTAGATGCCTTGACGACCCACAGATCTGTTTACATTCAAGATAGAATGAAGACGAATTCATCCCCAAAATAATAATTTTGATATTTAAAAGTAATTATTCCAGTATGGTGGATGAGTATCAATAAAACACATTTGATAGTAATTTTTGGCTATACATACCCCAAAGTTACTGTGGTCAGAAGATACCAAATGAGATTTGAAGTGGATGAATAGAACTACTGCCTGTTAGTTATGTCATCTGGGGCAGGACTTATTTGAGCCTTATTTTTGTCATCTGTAGAGTGGGTCCATTACACTGCTGCTTATAGAGTTTTGCAATGTCCTAAAAACAGGGGTCAAAAATCTTCCTTACACAGCTGTTTTGTGAATCCTTAAAATTTTAAACATGTTAGTAGCTTCTGAGCTATTTCATTAGAGCTCACATAAATAATTAGAGGAGGTTTAAGGGTTTGGATACAAGCAGTTTTTAAGTCCTGATTTCAGCATCTTTCAACTGTGTGTCTTCAGACGAGTACCTAACTTCTCCAGTGTCATTTTTAGCACATGTTATAAAAATACTTATTTTACCAGATTATGAAGTTTGAAAAAAAATAGTCAATATATGTTTATGGAACCCTCTTTCTTGATCAACTCCTCCTTCTGATCAATATCTCCTTTTCAATCTAGTGAAGAGACCTAGGGAGTGTGTTTTCAACAATTTTTATGAAAGACATTTATTAGGCTATAAAAAACAATGTTAACATTTGTACCCACTTGCTGGGACAGGGAGTTCTGTGATTTCTTTTTATGGGTGAGCTTGTTTTTCTTCATCTTTTTTTTTTTCCTCTCCTGCACTCAAAGTCAGCCCAAATATGGTAACAGTAAATCATTCAGATTTGGTTAATACACATCGTTATAGGTTTAGATACCTCTCAGTCCCCTTGCTCATCTCTGAGACGAAGGGAATTAGCCAGACCTTCATTAGAATTTTTGCTTTGCTCATTAAGCCCTTGAGTACCATGTAATGTGATCACTGTTCTTACCTTTCAAAGCTCTGGCTCCAGAGATACCACAGCTCTGCTGGTTTCTGTAGAACAAACCACAACGATGTTTTTCACTTTGTTTAATTTTCCTTCCATCTGTTCTTTCCTCCACAAGGCACTTGTTGCTGCTCCATCTCTCTTTACTGAATGCCAAGCCCAATAGGCTTGTTTCTTTCCTTCTCCATCAGGCCAAATTGCCTCCTCTGCTCATAACTTTGACCTGTCTTTGTGGACTCATCTTCCTGGACTCTAAGCCATGATTCTAATGGGATCACTGAAGTTGTATAATTTCCTTTATGGTCACATGGTGACCTCCCAATAATGAAACTTTATTTTTAAAATCAGCCTTGAAAATTTTCCATCTTGAGGTAAATTTCATAAAATGCTATAAGAACTGAGATTTCAGTGGCCAAATCTTTTTCTTTTAAGCTGCATAACCAGTGGCAAACCCAAAGCATGAGAGGCTATGTTAGACCCTGTTCAGAGTAATTCCTTTAAAAAAGGTAACTTTAGCTGCTACATCCTCTCTGGGCACCATGATATTGAATATGAATGTGGGTGGGATCAGCATGGAGAGATATTCCCAAGTGTGGCTGCCTCAGTTAATGGTCCCCCAACCATGGCTCGGGTGATGCCAGTAGCATGCAAAATAGCTTAAGGTGGTTCACAGTAAATAACATTGAATCGCAGTGAAAAAATCATTTCCCTTTCTGTTCTTTGTAATAATTATCAGGGACCATCTCTCAGTATGTATCTGGTCTTAAACACCTTTCTGGAATTTCCTAATCCCTTTTTTAAATTTGGAGAGAGAGAGAGAAAAAGCATCAAACTCAGAAATTCAACAGGAAATGACAGCATGTAGACAGAATTTAGTAACGTTGCTTTGTTTAATTGTGGTTTGTGTGGTTGTCTTTTGCCCTTTATGACTGCCTTTGTGCTGCACTGATTTTCTATTCATGATGGTAATATAAAGTGTCCTTATAAACCATATTTATGTGAATAAAAACAAAAGATGAGCCAATTCAAAGAAAAACATTAAAAATACTATTATTAGAGGTACACATATGTAGTGAAAAATTGAAAGCTATACACAAATGATTGAAGTTAGGAAAATATCATTATGGTTAAATGAGTGTGAATTTTGGTAGGCAATCAGAGCTCTGATTTTAAATCCTATCTCTCCTACTTATTACCTGTATTTGTAATATGGTAGTATTTGTAAATAATTTACTTTGAGCCTTTGTTTTCTCGTCATAAAAATAGGGGGAAAGATCTACTCTATAGGATCATTTAAAAATAAGTAATGATAATGTATCTAATACGTGTCTAGCATAGTACCTGATGCAGAGTAGAAACTCAGTAACTTGGGTGCTTCTTTTCCCTTTTATTATTGCTTTACACTTGTAACTCTAAAAAATTTAAAATATTGGCTAAGGATAACAGAACTATGTACCCTTTCCTAGACAGCTAATATATATTTTAGTAAGTTACAAAAATATGTTGCTGTCATGGCAACATGAACTTACTGTTGACTACTAGTTACAACTCAAAAAGCATAGAAAAGTTCTTTATGCAAGAGTCATTGAGGAAAATGCTGTGTCAAGGTTCCCATTCGAGTCATGTTGACCCACCTCCACTGTTAAGTGCTTCCTTCGCAACACCTCCCTTTATCCTCAAAAAGTGCTTCTGGAGCACTTCCCGTCTCAGAGTGGCACTGTCAGTCACTCAGATCTGCAGACCAGCAAGGTGAGGGACAGGTTTGCCTTACCTCTTTCTCTCTTACCTCCTTCTCTCTCTCTCTATCTCTCTCCTTTTCTTTCTCCCCGTCTCTCTCTTTCTCTGGCCACCTCTCTCCCTCCCTCAGTCCTCTACAGTCCTTGATGCATTCCATCATCAAGTGCTGTCTTGTTAACCTTCTAAATACCCTTTGCACTGACTCTATATCCACTACTTTCTCCTTAATCTATGTCTTGCCTATAGAAGTAACTTCCCAGAAGGTCTACCATATTCTACACAATCTGTCTACCTTCCCCCACCATCCCCCCTCCAGAGCCTCCCAATCCTTCAAATGCTATATATGATTTGTTCCCTGCCTTTTGAAGCCTTATCACAAGCCGCCTTCCCCTCTTTTGCTAGCATCCATCCATTACACACACTATTCCTTCCCCCTGGTGAGCTCGATATCCTACCTGTCCCTCTGCCTTAGTTCCCGTCTTGCCTCTGTTCCTCAGGCCAATGGTTTTTTTCTTCCTCTGGATAATCTTCCCTGACCCTCATCCAAAACCTTCAATTAGACCAAGTTTCTTCATTATGCACTTTGTTTCCTTCAGAGCATTTATCTGTGGTTAAACTTTAAAAAATTATTTGTTACTTTTCTGTCTCCCTACTAGATATACTCTATGAGAGAATAATATCACCTGGCTTCGCTCCACATTTTGTCCTCAGTACCTAATAAAGCTACTGACACGTAGTAAGCACTCAGTAAATATTTGTTGAATGAATGAATGAATGAATGAATGAGTCAGCTGTCCTGTGACACTGGAATTTTTATTTCTTTGCTGTTTTCATATGTTTTTAAAATGTTATTGTAGTAAAATACACATAACATAAAATTTGCCATTAGTGACATTAGTACATTACACTGTTGTGCAACCATTACCACTATCTAGTTCCAGAAATTTTTCACCACCCTGAAAGGGAACTCCGTACCCATTAAGCAGTCACTCCCTATTCCCTGTACCACTAGCCCCTGACAACCACTAATCTGCTTTCTGTCTCTATGGATTTGCTGACACTGGATATTTCATATAAATGGAATCATCACCACATTGCTTTGCAGCTGCCAATGGGAGTGTCTATCCCCATCTAGATTTGCCTTCATCATTTTTAACCCATTATGTACCTCAATGAGTTACATATAGAAGATATGGAATAAATGCTTCTTGAAATAAGTTTTTCTTTAATTCATCAAATATATACACAAAACATATTTTTAGTCATGAAAGTAAAGATTTTGCTGTATTTTCCTAGTAGGAAACTGAACTGAAGAAATACAGTATATCTAATGTATTAACTAATTTTTATTATCGCATTCTATACCCAATTTACTTCCAACAATAGTTTTGAAAGTAAAAGACAATTTGGGATGGCAGTGAAGATGGTGGAGTAGAAGGACCTAGAGTTCACCTCCTCTCACAGACACACCAAGACCACGACTAACTGCAAAACAACTAGCGATTTAAAAAAAAAAAAAAAAAAAAAAAAGAGCTGGAAACTACTGCAAAAAATCTTTTGTAACTAAAAACTTAAAGAAACCATGGCAAGACCATTAAGAGGAGAATACTCATGATATAATCAGGTCCCGTGTCCCCCAGGTGGGTGACCCGCAAACTGGAGAATAATTATATTGCAAAGGTTCTCCCATGGGAGTGAGAGTTCTGAGCCCCATAATAGGTTCCCCAGCCTGGGGGGCTGGCACCAGGAAGAGGAATCCCCAGAGTGTTGGCTTTGAAGGCCAGCAGAGCTTTATTACAGGAGCTCTGTAGGACTTGGGGGGATCAGAGACTGTACACTTAAGGCTCCCATAGGAAATCTCTTGCTTGCTGGGATCAAGGACAAAAGCAGTAATTTCATAGAAGCCTGGACCAGACCTGCCTGCTGGGCATGAGGGTCTCCTGGGGAGGCATGAGGTGGCATGGTTCACCCTAAGGGCATGGACACAGTGGTGGACATTCAGTGGTGTTCATCTGAATGAAGACTCCTTCCAGGAGGCTGACATCTTGCTTGGACATTAACACCAAAACTTGGCCTCACCCAACAGATTTTAGGCTCCAGAGCCTGGGATGCCTCAGGCCAAACAAATAATTAGGTGGAGACATATGCCCATTTATCAACAGACACTGTCTAAGGCTGACCCCACAACTGCCTCTAGACATAGCCCTTCCCACCAGAAGGCCAAGACCCAGCTCCACCCACCAGTGCGCAGGCACCAGTCCCTCCCACAAGGAAGCCTACACCAGCCCTTAGACCAGCCTTACCCACCAGGGGGCAGACATTAGAAGCTAGAAAACTGATCTGACAACCTGCAAAACAAGTCACAAACACAGGCCAGAATCTGCCCTGGGGCCAGCTGGCCACAGTTGCCTAGGTGACAAGAGGAGAATACCATGTTGGGATGCAAAGGATGTCTCCTACAGAGGGCCTTTCTTCAAAGCTGAGAAATATAACTAACCTACAGAAAAATACAAATAGAAATTTAGATAAAATGAAATGGCATAGGAATATGTTCCAGGCAAAGGCACAAGATAAAATCCCAGAAGAAGAACTAAATGATGAGGAGATAGGCAATCTACCCAAGAAGGAGTTCAGAGTAACGATTGTGAAGATAATCAGAGAGCTTGGGAGAATAGATATACAGAGTGAAGTTTATAGCAAAGAGTTAGAAAGTATGAAGAACAACCAAACAAAGTTGAAAAACACAATTACTAAAATGAATAATACACTAGAAGGAGCCAAGAATAGACTAAATGAGGCAGAAAAATGTATCAGTGAGCTAGAAGACAGAGTAGTGGAAATTACTACTGCAGAACAGAATAAAAAACAAAAAGAATGAAAAGAAATGAAGACAGTTTAAGAGATGTCTGGGACAGTATAGAGCACACAAACATTCTCATTACAGGTGCCCCAGAAGGAGAAGAAAGAGAGAAAGGGTCAAAGAAAATATTTGAAGAGATAATAGTTCAAACTTCCCTAACCTGAGGAAGGAAACAGTCACCCAAGTCCAGGAAGCACAGAGAGTCCCATACAGGATTAACCCAAAGAAGAGCACACCAGGACATATTATAATTAAAATGTCAAACATTAACGATAAAGAGAGAATATTAAAAGCTTCAAGGGAAAAGCAACAAAAACATACAAAGGAACTCAATTAAGACTATCAGCTGATTTTTCAGCTGAAACTCTACAGGCCAGAAGGGTGTGGCATGATATATTTAAAATGGTGAAAGGGAAAAAAAAATCTATAGCCAAGAATACTCTATCCAGCAAGGCTCCCATTCAGATTTGATGGAGAAATCAAAAGCTTTATAGACAAGCAAAAGCTAAAAAAATTTAGCACCACCAAAGCAGCTTTAGACCAAATGCTAAAGGAACTTCTCTAGGTGGAAAAGAAAAGGCCACAACTAGAAACAAAAAAATTACAAAATAGAAAAGCTCACTGGTAAAGGCAAACATATAGTAGAGGTAGAAATCATTCTCACACAAACTAGTAGGAAAGATAAAAGACAGTAGTAAAATCATCAGTTTCCACAATAAGCAGTTAAGAGATACACAAAACAAATGTAAAAGGTGACATCAAAAACAGTAATTATGAGAGGAAAAGCATACAAATGCAAGGTACTTAAAATGCACTTGAAAATAAGAGATCAGTGACTTAAAGAAATCATGTATATATACAGAATGTTATACTGAAACCTTATGCTAACCACAAACCAAAAATCTGTAATAGATATGCACACAAAAAAGAAAAAGAATCCCAACATAATACTAAAGAGAGTCATCAAATCGCAAGAGAATAAGAGAAAAAAAGAAAGAGAAAGACCTACCAAAACAAATCAAAAACAACAAAATGGCAATAAAAACATATATGTCGATAATTACCTTAAATATATACAGACTAAATGGTCCAATCAAAACACACAGACTGGCTGAATGGATACAAAACAAGACCCCTATATTTGCTGCCTACAAGATACTCACTTCAGATCTAGAGACACATACAGACTGAAAGTGAGAGGATGGAAAAAAGATATTCCCTGCAAGAGGAAATTTTTAAAAAGCCAGATTCACAATCCTTATATCAGACATTAAGTAATTAAATAGACTGTTAATTAAGTAATTAAAGTAAAGACTGTTACAAGAGACATAGAAGGACACTACATACTGCTCAAAGGATCAACCCAAGAAGAAGATGTAACAATTGTAAATATATATGCTCCCAACATAGGAGTACCTCAATATATAAGGCAAGTGTTAATAGACATAGAAGGAGAAATTGAGAGTAACACAATAATAGTGGACATCTTTAATTCCCAATTTACATCAATGCACAAATAATCCAGACAGAAAATCTATAAGGAATTGACCATTAGACCAAACGGACATAATTGATATTTACAGAGCATTCCATCCCCAAACAGCAAAATACACATTCTTTTCAAGTGCACATGGAACATTCTCCAAGATAAATCACATGTTGGCCCACCAAACAAGCCTTGGTAAATTTAAGAAAACTGAAATCATATCAAGCATCTTTTCCAACCACAACGCTGTGATATTAGAAATCAACTACAAGAAAAACTGCAAAAATCACAAACAAATAGAGGCTAAGTAATAAGGTACTAAACAACCAATGAATCACTGAAGAAATTAAAGAAGAAATAAAAAAATACCTAGAGACAAATGAAAATGAAAACACAATGATCCAAAACCTATGGGATGCAGCAAAAGCATTTCTCAGAGGAAAGTTTATAGCAATAAAAGCTTACCTCAGGAAACAAGAAAAATCTCAGATAAATAACTTAACCTAAAGCAAGTAGAGAAAGAAGAACAAACAAAGCCCAAAGTTAGTAGAAGGAAAGAAATCATAAAGATTAGAGCAGAAATACAAAGGATCATAAGAGGCTACTATGAGCAACACTAACAAAATGGACAACCTAGAATAAATGGAAAATTTCTTAGAAAGGCACAATCTCCCAAGACTGAAACAGGATGAAATAGAGAATATAAACAGACCAATTACCAGCACTGAAACTGAATCAGTAATTTAAAAACTCCCAAGAAACAAAAGTCCAGGACCAAATGGCTTCACAAGGGAATACTACCAAACATTTCGAGAAGAGTCAATACCTATCTTTCTGAAACTATTCCAGAAAATTGCAGAGGAATGAACACTTCCAAACTCCTTCTATGAGGCCATCATCACCCTGATACCAAAACCAGATGAAATATTACAAAAAAAGAAAATTATAGGCCAATATCATTAATGAGCATAGATGCAAAAAGCCTCAACACAATACTAGCAAATTGAATACAATAATACATTAAAAATGTCATACACCATGATTAAGTGGGGTTTATCCCAGGGATGTAAGGATTTTTCAATATCCACAAATCAGTCAATGTGATACACCACATTAACAAACTGAAGAATAAAAGCCATATGATCATCTCAATAGATGCAGAAAAAGCTTTTGATAAAGTTCAACATCAATTCATAATAAAAACTCTGCAGAAAGTGGGCAAAAAGGGAAAATACCTCAACATAATAAAGGCCATATATGACAAATTCACAGCTAACATCATAGTCAATGGTGAAAAGCTGAAAGCATTTCCTCCAAGGATGCCCATTCTCACCACTTTATTCAACATAGTTTTGGAAGTCCTAGCCACAGCAATCAGAGAAGAAAAAGAAATAAAAGGAATCCAAACTGGGAAATAAGTAGTAAAACTGCCACTGGAGATGACAGGATACTATACAAAAAACTCTTAAAGATGTCACCAGAGACCTACTAGTTCTCATTAATGAATTCAGTAAAATTGAAGGATACAAAACTAATATATAATAATCAGTGGCTTTTCTATACACTAACAATGAAATATCAGAAAGAGAAATTAAGGAAATAGTCCCATTTATCATTGCATCAAAAAGAATAAAATACCTAGGAATAAACCTACCTAAGGAGTCAAAGGGCCTGTACTCTGAAAACTATAAGGCACTGATGAAAGAAAGTGAAGATGACACAAACAGATAGAAAAATTCACCATGTTCTTGGATTAGAAGACTCAATATTATTCAAATGACAATACTACCCCAGGCAATATACAGATTCAATGCAATCCCTATCAAATTATCAATAACATTTTTCTCAGAACTGGAACAAAACATTTTAATTTGTATGGAAATACAAAAGACCCCAAATAGCCAAAACAATTTTGAGAAACAAGAATGGAGCTGGAGGAATTATGCTCCTTGATTCAGACTATACTACAAAGCTTTACCAATCAAAACGGTATGGTACTGGCACAAAAACAGACACATAAATCAATGGAACAGGATAGAAAGTCCAGAAATAAACCCATGCACTTATGGTCAATTAATTTACAACAAAGAAGGCAAGAATATACAGTGGAAAAAAGACAGTCTCTTCAATAAGTGGTGCTGGGGAAACTGGACAATTAGATGTAAAAGAATGAAATTAGAATGTTCTCTGACACCATATACAAAAATAAACTCAAAATGGATTAAAGACCTAAATGTAAGACCAGATACTATAAAACTCCTAGAGGAAAACATAGGCAGAACACTCCTTAATATAAATTTCTGCAATATTTTCTTTTGAACCAGCTCCTAGAGTAACGGAATTAAAAGCAAAAATAAATAAAATGGGACCTAATTAAACTTAAGAGCTTTTGCACAGCAAAGGAAACCACATACAAAATGAAAACACAACCTACAGGATGGGAGAAAATATTTACAAATGACATGACTGACAAGGGACTAATTTCCAAAATATATAAATAGCTCATACAGCTTAATATAAAAAAAAAATCAAAAAATGGGCAGAAGACCTAAATAGACCTTTCTATAAAGAAGACATTCAGATAGCCAACAGGCACAAGAAAATATGCTCAATTTTGCTAATTATTAGAGAAACTCAAATCAAAACTACAATGAGGTATCACCTCCTACCAGTCAGAATGGCCATCATTCAAAAGTCTACAAATAATAAATGCTGGAGAAGGTGTGGAGAAAAAGAAGCCCTCCTACACTGTTTGTGGGAATGTAATGGTGCAGTCATTATGGAGGACAGTATGGAAATTCCTTAAAAAGCTGAAAATAGAGTTATCGTATGATCCAGCAATCCCACTCCTGGGCATATGTTCAGAGAAAACTATCACTGGAAAAGACACATGTACCCCAGTATTCACAGTAGCACTATTTACAACAGCCAAGACATGGAAACAATGTAACTGTCCATCAACAGATGACTGGATAAAGAAGATATACACATATACACACACACAATAGAATATTACTCAGCCATACAAAAAGAATGAAATAATGCCATTTGCAGCAACATGGACAGACCTAGACATTATCATATTGAATAAAGTAAGTTAGACAGAAAGACAAATGTCATATGATATTACTTATATATGTAGAATCTAAAAACTGATACAAATTCTATTTAAAAACCAAAAACAGACTTACGGACATAGAAAACAAAATATGATTACCAAAGGGGAAGGGGCAGAGAGGGATAAATTAGAGGTTGGGGATTAACAGACAGACGTTACTATATATAAAATAGGCGAACAACAAGGAGCTACTATATAGCACAGAGAATTACATTCAATTTCTTGTAATAACATATTATGGAAAAATAATATGTTTTATTTTTATTTAAAGAAAAAGTATAGATTTGTATGTACATGTATAACTGAATCACTTTGCTGTACACCTGAAACTAACGTTGTAAATCAACTACGTGTCAATAAAATTTAAAAAAAAAAACAGTATGATTCTGGGAAAATACAGTAAGATACTAAAACAGAACTAGACTATCAAAAACTACAAAGACAAAGGGGAAACAAATCTATTAAAAACACTTATGCTAACAGCTAATTATCACAATTAAGGACATCACTGAGCTTTCTGCAAACTAATGTAAGAAAAAAATATTTTTACATACTCTTGAAAAGAATCATATCTATTTTAAACAGGTATAATGATTTTATGATTCTAAAAGAAAATTGTAATTTATTTATTCATTCCTAAATATTTATAGATAATAAACTTGTGTTAGCAACTTCTTTGCCGTATGGATTTAAAGATAAACAGTTTTCAACTCTGCTTTCTAGGTGTTAAAGTCAGTATTGTTTTATGAGAACACTTCATGACGATGTATCCACTAGTGCTTAAAAAACTGCCAAGCTTAGGAGTCCACGCGCAAGCCTGGTGGAGCTATTTACTTACTCAGATATCCAATCCCTATCCTATAAGCTGTCAGTCAAGCTACAATTCAAAGTAATTCCAGAGCAGCAAGTTTGCTGAGCTGAGCAATTTTGAAAATACCCACTTTCAATCACAGTAGTGGGTGTAGTTTGGAAATGCATTTCTACGAAAGCTCATTTGAACCACAGGTCAAACAAAGTGAACTGTGATCATTTATATATAGGCACTATGATCATTTGTCATTATTTCACACCACCTGGCAAAGATTGAATCCAAAATAGCCCACCTGTTAGACATTATATTTTGATCAAAAATCAGATCACACAGACTGGTGCTTGATTGGAAAATTTACCTATGAGTCTGCAAAAATGAAGTATAGTTAAAGCCATTTTCTGCATTTACAAAACACAGACCTTCCTTTTCTGTAGCTTGGCAAAATGCAAACTTAATAGAAGGTTCTCGTGGGAAACTTTCAGATTTGTTAAGCATTTGATGTTAGCTAAAAACACTCTGAGTCAATTGAGAGGAGCCAAAACTCCCCAAATTAGAGTTTCTGGTGTACTTAGGAACAATTGCAAGGTTATTTTAGGGAAGCTGGTCTGTAAGGGTTCCTGATTTTTTTGTCAGCACATCACTCCAGCCTCAGGGTTGAATTAATTAAGGCCCTCCATGCACCCTACCCCTCCCATCCTGAGAATGACGGTAAAGGTCATAACCATTAAAACCACAGAGGTTTCAATGACATCCTATTTTAGTGTTAGAATTCCAAGAAGGCTTTTGTTAAAATAAACACCACGAGATTTTAAATAAACTAAACCGATTATTAGCTCACATGTTTTTTTCCCCCTTGAGAATAATCCATTGAAATCCAAATCAAATACATCCATTCATTCAACTAGTATTTACTGAGTAGACCTACTAAGTGGCAGGCACCATCTTTGGGACTTGGGATTCAATGATAAAGACTGACAAGTTCAGGACACTTTAAGGAGCTTATATCCTGGACTAGTCATACATTCATTTAATCATTCAAAACATATTTGTTGAGTGTCTACCATGTTCCAGGCACTGTTCAGTCCATTAAAATATATCACTGAGCAAAGCAGAACAAGCCTGCATTCCAGTAGCGAGAGTCAGACAATATGTAATAAATATAATAAATAATTAAACTATATAGTGTGAAGGAAGGTGATAAGTGCTATGGAATGAGGAAAAATGACAAACAGGAGAACAGTATTAAATAAAGCAGTCAAGGTTGGGCTTACTGAGGAGGTTCCATTTGAGCAAAGATGTGAAGGAGTTGGAAGAATGGGCCATGCTGACAGGGAGCAAAGAGCATGCCAGGCAGTGGGAACTGCCCGTGGAAAGGCTCTCGAAAAGAAGCAAGCCTGGTATGTCTGAGGAACTGCAAGAGGGCCAGGATGACCAGAGTGGAGTAAGTAAGGTGGGAAAGGGTAGGAAATGAAATTAGAAAATACGCAGAGCCAGGTAGGAAACTGAAGTATAGGGGGTACTTCATGCAAAGCCTTGTAAGCCATTGAAATGACTTGGGCTTTTATTTTTCATGAAACGGAAATCACAGGAGAGTTTTGACCTGATTTCTATTTTGCAAGGATAAGTCTATTCCCATTGGGAATATACTTTAGGGACTATCCAGGATCAAAGAACAAAGAACTATTAGGAAGTTAGTAGAGTGATCTTGGCCAAGGGCCAGGCTGGCTTAGACCAGAATGGTAGCATTGAAGGTGGTGAGAAAATAATCAGGTTCTGGGAATGTTTTGAAGGTAGAAGCAACAGATTTCCTGATGGATTGAACGTGAGATGGGAAATAAAGACACATGTCTTCATTAATTCAACTACTCTTTTGTTCTTTGACTCATTCCTTCACTTTACTTCCTTCAGGTTGGAAGAAATACAGGATCATAAAACTTTTTAACTCTGTATTAGCCAGGGTTCTCCAGAGTAATAGAACCAATAGGATTTGTGTGTACACATATCTCTTTATATATTAAGTATTTTATATATGTATATATACAGCTTTATATTGTACATACACATATACATGTCTAAAAGTAGCTCATCCTATTATGAAGCTGAGAACTCTCATGACCATTTATGAGCTGGAGATTCAGGGAGCTGGTGGTGTTAAGTTCTAGTCCAAACCTGAAGGCCTGAGAACCATGAGCACCGATAGTGTTAAGTTCCAGACTGAAGGTCAAAGAAGACTGATGTCCCAGCTCTGCAATTAGGCAGAGGGAGAGAATTCTTCCTTTCCATTCTGGTTCCATTCAGGCCCTCAAATGATTGAATAATGCCACCCACAGTGGAGAGGGCAATCTGTTCTACTTAGTCTTCCTATTCAAATGCTAACATCATCGGAAACACTCTCACAGACCCATTCAGAAATAATGTTTAACCAAATATGTGGGCACCCTGTGGCCCAGTCAGGTTGATACATAATATTAACAATAATACCCAGTCACTAGATAATTATCAATCAGCAATAAAAGCAAAAGTATTTCATCCTGAAATATAAACCTGCATTCTTTCAAAAAGCTAGAATCTCCACTTTAATCCCAGCAATGAGTCTTTTTTTTTTTTTTTTTTTTTGTTTATAACATGCAAGGCCCTGTTGTAAGTTGACTTTGTAAGACACAACAGTGATGTGTTGCTCCCCTCCAAAGGCATGCAAGTGTGGAAACAGATTCTTGAAGCTGACAGGCCTAGAGATAAGTCCCAGGTCTTTCTCCTCTGAGTTCAGTGTTCCTTCAAGTATGGTTTCCAATCATCTTGGTGGTTTGACAAAATACACATAGAAGTCCCAGGTGAAACTTACTAAATTGGAATCTCTGTGTGCAGAGCCCTGGAAACTATTTAGCAAGCACTCCAGTTATGGTTATACATAGTTGTGCAACCTTAGGTAGTTTATTTCTCTGATCCTTAGTTTCCTCATCCGCCTAACAGGTATGAAAATATTGTGCATCTCATAAGGTTGTGGAGAGGATTAAATGAGACAACTTTTGGCAAGATTTAGCACAGTTCCTCAAACTTACTGGGCACTTGATAAATAATAACTATAATCAAATAACAAAAATACAAGGCTGAATATTGTTAGTATTGTAATGGTGCAGTAGCAAAAACAAGAAAAAATGCGTCAATGAATAAATCAAAGAGGAAACCAGAAAATACCTCAAGACAAATGAAAATGGAAATACAACAATTCAAAATTTATGGGTGCAGCAAAATCAGTTCTAAGAGGGAAGTTTATAGTGACAGATTTTCCTCAAGGAATAAGAATAATCTCAAATAAACAACCTAACCTACCACCTAAAAGAATAAGAGAGAGAAAAAATAAAGTCCAAAGTGAGCAGAAGGAAAGAAATAGTAATCAAGGAGGAAATAAATAAAATAGAGATTTTTTTAAAATGAAAAGATGAATGAAACTAAGAACTATACTTCTGGAAAAAAAAATAAAATTGATAAATCTTTAGCCAGGATCACCAAGAAAAATAAAGTCCCAAATAAATAAAATAAGAAATGAAAGAGGAAAAACAATGACTGATACCACAGAGATATAAAAAATCATAACAGAATACTATGAAAAGTTGTATGCCAATAAATTGGACAACCTAGAGAAATGGACAAATTTCTAGAAACACACAGTCTGCCATGACTGAGTAAAGAAAAATAGACAATTTGAACATACCAATCATTAACAGTAAAATAGAATTTGTAATTAAAAAAAAAAAAAAACTACCAGAAAACAAAAGTCCAAGACTGGACAGCTTTGCAGGGAATTCTACCAAAGAACTAATGCCTATTCATTGTCACATTTTTTTTCTCCATGAGCTACCAGAAGATCTTGTATATATGTTCATGTATAACTGAAAAATTGTGATCTACACTGGAATTTGATACAACATTGTAAAACGATTATAAATCAATAAAAAATGTTAAAAAAAAGAATTATTGCCTGTCCTTCTCCAACTATTCCAAAAAACTCAAGAAGACAGAACACTCCCAAATTTATTCTACAAGACCACCATTACCCTGATACCAAAACCAGAAAAAAACACTGTAAAAAAGGAAACTTACAGGCCAATATCTTTTGTGAATATAGACACAAAAATCTTCAACAAAATATTAGCAAACCACATGCAACAATCTTTAAAAAGGATCATACACTATGATCAAGTTGGATTTATTCCATGGTCATAAGGATGCTTCAATTTTGCAATCAATCAATGTGATACACCACGTTAACAAAAGGAAGAATAAAAATCACATGATCATCTCAATATATGCAGAAAAAGCATTTGACAAAATTCAACTTGATTTATGATAAAAACTCTCATCAAAGTGGGTATAAAGGGAACAAATTTCAATATAATAAAGGCCATTTGTAATAAACCCACAGCTGAGATATATTGTATAGTACAGGGAATTATAGCCATTATCTTTAATAACCTTTAATGGAGTATAATCAATAAACATACTAAATTACTACACTGTACACCTGAACTAATATAATATTATAAATCAACTATACTTCAGTTAAAAAAACAAACAAACAAAAAACAAACCGAGACACTTTATTTCAGCAACACTTTCATCAAGGCTGAGCAAGGTTCACTTCTCCTGAGCCACCACTTCACCCTGACACTGTAGCACCCTGTGCTGTGGCTTGGGTGGAGGGTAGTCAGGATGGCACTTCATGGCCAGATGGACACAGTTTGCCCATGTCTGTCTCTCTACCTAGACTGTGAGCTTCTTGAGAGAAGGACCTGATCTTATCTCTTCCCTTTACATACTCATGACCCACCATACTGCTTGATGCAAGCCTGAGTACTCCTTAAATATCTATTGGCTTGTACTGAGATCAAACGACATCATGAGCCTGATGATTACATGGGGATCTGAAATGAAGTGATGGGTGATAGGGTATTCCATCAAGCTACGGCAATGAACAAATGCATGGCAGAGGAATGGGGTGGGGGGCGGTGTGGAGGAAATAGCACAGAAAGATGATGCCTACTAATGTGTGGTCAGGGTATAGCATGTGTAACTCAGAGATCAGGGTTGTCAGAGGTGTTGGTTAAGAAGTTGTACTCTATAGACAATGATCATGTATTGATAGGTTAGATAAAGGGGTGGCATGATCAAAGCTATATTTTGAGAAATTTCTGGAGGATTGGAGTGAGAGTGGAGGTAGGGAGACGAGTTTCAGAAAAAAACTGCTCAAGCAGAAATGAGATACCTGTTCAAGTTTGTCTGCATCAGCTCGGTACAAATTAGCTGGCCCTTACTCAAAGTTCTGTTGCAAGAGCAACAAATGAAGACTGAGAATGTTTTTTTGGAGCCTTATTCATTTTGTTCCATCATGTTTCGCAATTGTCACTGTTTATTATTCTCTTCTAAAGACAACCAGTGCAGATGGATGAGACCACTGGATTTTTCTCATTCTGTTTAGTAATTTTTTGCTATGTAATCTTGAGGCTACATCTGAGAAGCTGGAAATTACTCAGGTGATTTTCCTATTCTTTTTTGAAAGGACAAAGACAATACTCTCTTTTTATTCAAAAGAGAAAGTCCTGCTGCTGTTTGTCTGTATTGAAGCTTGGAATTTAGCCCTTAGGGAATTGTTTAAATTATCTTGGAGCATCACATCCTGCCCTGGTGTCTTGCCAAAGGGAAGAATTCAAGAAATATTTATTGAAAGAATAAGTCAATAATTCATTGCAACATTCATTGCAGTAGTTTCTGTCTGGATTTTGAGTTCAGAGTCCTGTTTTCCACAGCTTCCATCCTGCATATTGGGGTATATCATCTGGCCCCTCAGACTTCTTGTCCCATACTGGCCTTGAACATGTCTCTTTTACTTTCTGTGCTGAGCCAGAAAGGAGGGGAGTGGGACCACACCCAGACAGGGCTACACATGCAGGCAATGCACAGGAAGTGGGAACGGGTGCTAGGATTGGCAAGACTGCTCTTTGTAATTGGCATCAGGAGGTACCAGTTACACTGAAGACTATGTGAATATATGGGAATCATCCCTGGGTCACTCTTTCAGTATTTGATAGATTTATCAGTATCTTACAGATCAAAGTAACAAAAATTAATATTGATAGAAAAGATATAAGCAACATAAGCAAGCTGATTCTTATACATAGTGGATCAGTCCAATAATTTTTAAAACTCACATTTTGTCCACAGGAAGCACTTAGGGAATACAGCAAACAAAATGTCATAAACCATTTCACAAAAAAATGTCAATGACAAACATTTGCATCACTTAACAATGTTTTCCAACTTCAATGCAATTATATTAGAAATGAATAAATGAGAGAAGAGAAATAAATTAAGTGAGCTCTAGACTCACTCCAGCTTTCAGCCTGGAGGCAATTTCTGGATCAGGGTGTGGAGAAGGAAAACAAAACAGAGCCCAACATTAACGTGTTAAAGAGGCCAAGATTCATATTCAGGAAATCTTTGGCAGTTAGGCTTTGTGAACTAAGAATCAGAGAAGAGAGAGCTTGGGAGAGAAAGAGCTCCAGAAATCTGCATATGGGTCTCTTTGTGTCTTTGACTAAATACCAATCAACATGCATAGGGCAAAACTCTTAAGAAGCTGGGCAGAGAACAGCTTCAAGGAGAAAGAAGAATCACTGTGCACTTGGAAGCCAAACAATATTTCTCAGCAGCGAAAGGGAATACACAGGGTATTCAGTAGGGGCCCCAAAAGAGTCATGCTTTATTACTGGGAATAAACTAGCCATAGAGGAAAGGTACCCTTGGTTTGTCCTAAAACAAAACAAACAAAACAAAACAACAATAGAAACTTAAAAATAAGCTTCAAAATTATCAAGCTGTTTAGTAATACAACCCTCTACCAGAATAAGTCCAACATTCTTTAGAGAAATATAGCAAAATCTAGCATTCAACAAGGTAAAATTCAAAATACCCAGCATGAAATCAAAGTAATTAGACAGGCTGTAAGGCAGGGGAAAAAAATGCTCATACTCCAGAGAAAAATCTGTCAGTAGAAATAAACCAAGAAATAACGTATGTGGTAGAACTAGCAAACATGAATATTAAAAGAGCTCTTATAAATATGCTCAAAGCTTTAAAGAAAAATGTGAATACAATGAGGAAAGATATTTTAAAAATAACCAAATGTAACTTCTAGAGTATGGTCACTTTAACAATACTGAGTCTTCCAATCCAAGAACACAATGTAACTTTCCATCTGTTTTTGTCAACTTCAATTTCTTTCATTAGTGTTTTATAGTTTTTTCTGAGTAGAGGTCTTTTGCCTCCTTAGGTAGGTTTATTCATAGACATTTTATTCTTTTTGATGAGATTGTTTCCCTAATTTCACCTTCTGATACTTCATTGTTAGTGTATAGAAATGCAACAGATTTCTGTATGTTAATTTTGTATCCTGAAAATTTATCAAATTTATTGATGAGCTCTAGTAGTTTTCTGGTGGTGTCTTTAGGATTTTCTATGTATAGTATCATGTCATCTGCAAATATTAACAAAGGGAAGTGAAATGGTCACTGATTAAATATATTTTAAATGTATCCTTGATACATCTACATCTGTGTAGAATTAAATTACTTGTAGCATGCAAATGCTTTTACTAAGAAAATTTAAAAAGCTAAATAAATTTTTAAAATAGCTCTTTAAAAGGCGTCAGAAAACCACTAAAGAAATGAAGACTTTGGGGGCCAAAATTATGGAAAAGGAGAACCACAAAGAGGTAGGATCATATTCTGCATCTGCTTTTTCTTTGGAGACATTTCCCAATTCTGGTTTGAGAGTAAGAGGCTGAGCATCTGGATAAAAGACCATTGTTAAGGGTCATAGAAACCAGCAGGACTTTTAATGGGAAAACACATGGCCAGTTTTCCTTTTTAGATATTTGCCAAATTCTGAGACTAAGTATAAAGCCCCTAAAAAGCAGATTGGACTTTCTGAAGTTTTTCCATGATGAAAAGGCCAAGATTAGAACGTAGAACCCATCTGCAGGAAGGACCTTGGTGAGAACACCAGGATTTTAGCTGAAAGTCCTAAGGAGCTATGCCCTAGGAACACAGGCCAAGCAGAACTGTTGTGTACTTTCCAAAATAGCAACCCAGCTTTGGCTCAGATCAATACTTAGTCAGATTTTCCTGACCATTCCCTACTCTTTCTGCCTAGTGCACAAAAGAGTAAATTATCTCTGGGGAAAAATATCACCATTTGTATAGTCTGTTACACACAATGTCTGACTTTAAATGATAACTTACTAGACATGCTATTAAATAGGACACTACATCTGAAAGCCAAGAATGAAAACAAAACAAAACACCAAAATCAGATACATAGGTGATCCAGATACTAGAGTTAATCAGGCAATGGTATTAACTCTAATCAACATCTCTAAAAATTACAGAAAAAGATGGATATAATAGGTGAAGTCATGGAGAATTTCACCAAGAATCAATCTTTAAAAATGGATCTCTGAACTGCCAAAAGTGAAGGCATTTGAAGGGGCCAAACATGAAGGTAAAGCAGAAATTGTGGGACATAATTCATACTGAATACAATTGTCATCATGGATAAAAGGTTTCTGCAACACTGATGGCTTTACTTGTTTGTTCATTTGTTTTTGATAATTGTACAATGCATAGGAATCAGGAAATTAAAGTTTAGGGTGTACTATGGCCTGAACTGTGACCCTCTAAAATTCGTATGTTGAGGCTCTATCCAGCAATGTGACTATATTTGGAGATAGGGCTTTTAGGATGTAATTAAGGTTAAATGGCATCATAAGTGGTCCTAATTTCATAGGATTGTAGCCTTTTAAGAAGAAAAGAGAGAGTTAATCTCTCTCTTCACCACATGAGGACACAGTGAGAATGTAGCCATCTGCCAGCCAGGAAGAGAGTTCTCACCAGAAACCAACCATACTGGCACTCTGGTCTGACTTCCAGCTCCAGTAATGTGAGAAAATAAATTTGAGTTGGTTAAGCAACTCAGTCTATGGTATTTTATTATGGCAGCTTGAGAAGACTAGTAAAAGGTATAAACAAATTTAGAAATTTAATATGTGGTTGGATCTACACTTACATCTAGACCATCAAAGAATTACATCTCAGTGGAAGGGTAAATGAGGAATAAATTAACTTCTTAGTAAAGAAGAAGAACGAAGCATGCCCATGTTGATCTGATTCATAAACCAAAGGAAAAAAAGAAAATCTTTCCAGAAAATGCTAATATAAGTCAATTCTCATATGGGTTTTTCAGTCCAAATTTCTTCTAGTTTGTAGTACAAAACACCTCATGAAAATAATTTAATTTGAAGTGGTCCTGAGTTATAGTGAACTAAGACAATTAGCAGAACCATATGCAAATCTTCTCAGAAAACGCAAAATCTCAATCCATGCCACTGAATTCTTCCACAGATAAAATTCCAAGAAAAGCAGGCTTTTAGTAAAAGATAACAAGGATGAAAAGGAAACAAAGTACTGAGAATAAAAGTCAATATAAAAAATAGAAGAATCAGAACTATAATGACTTCATATATTAGAACTATTCAATACTTATATAAAATAAGAATGCTTAATATTTTTAAAAAAAAAAGAGGCTTAAATATGAGCAAGGAATAAGAAATGGGGGAAAAATTACTATGTATATTTGGAAAAGTACCAAGAATAACTTATAAAAATGGAAAATGTAATTATTAAAATTAAACTTTTAATGAATCGTTAAAGGTTAGATTATACACAACTGAGGAAAAAATTAGTGGACTAGATGACTGAGCCAAAGACATTACCCAAAATGTGGCCCAGATAAACAAAATATAAAATAAAATAAAAAGGAAAAATATGAAACAGAAATTAAGGTACATAGAAGACATATTGGAAAGGTCTAGCATATTAATAATCAGAGTTCCAAATAGAAAGAAGAGAAATAAAAGAATTAATACTCAATTATATAATAGCTGAGCATTTCTCAGAACTGTGGAAAAACAAATAATATATCTCTGGTAGAAGTATGAATTTTGGCACACAGCTTGGTATAACGTAAATGAGTGAAATATGATTATTCCTTACAACTCATTAATTTTACTCCAATAGTCGATACCCGAGACAAGTTCTTACACATGTACATTAGGAGACATGCCCAATACTGTTCATAGTTCTATTCATAATAGTGTGTGTGGTATATTCATACAGTGGAATACCACCCAACAGTAAAAATAAATGCATCCTCATGGATTAAACTTGAAAACATTAGAAAGCTACTCAAAAGAATGGATACCGTATTATTTCATTTTGTAAAATGCAAAATAATAATCTTTATAGGGATCTGTAAATCAGGTGACCCCCCCACAGAGAACACTATTGTTAAATCATTAGTGCATGTCTACCCCATCTCTGTAACAGAGTCCCATAAATATATATGTATATATACACTCACTACACACCACATATCACATACACACACAGAATTTTTTAAGAGCTTGAGATTATACCATATATATATATTATACTATATATATACTATATATATTATACTATATATATACTATATATAGTATACTATATATATACTATATATATATTTATAGCATGCTTGTTTTACTTAGAATAAATTATAAACAATTTCTCAAGTGAAAAAAATCTATAAATGATTTTATTGGCCAAATAGAAGTCTAGCATATGTATGTAACGTATTTAACCAGTCCTTTACTATTCAGCATTTAATTGATTCCAACATTCTTCCATAATAAATGGCATTGCAGTAATACATATCCTTACACATAAATCTTTATGTTATATACTTTTCATTTTAATAGGACACATTTCTCAGAGTAGAATGGCTTGTTGAATGGCTATTACACTACATACTGCCACCCTCACATCCCTATTAGCTTTTCTAGATACTAACGTTTATTTAATTTCTATCAAGTTGATAGGTGAAAGAGATCATTGAGCTGTTTTAGTTTACTCTCCTTTTTAATCTCTACTTCTCATATATATATATATATATATGCATATGGCTTTTTTCATTCTTTTATAAATAGCTAATATGTTCATTTTGCCTATTTGTGTATATAACTAATGCATTTATCTTGTCTCTTTTTCTTCTGGATAGACTGCTTTTCAAAAACAATGTGAAATACATGCGTGTATGTGTGTGTGTGTGTGTGTGCGTTTGCTGAAACTATTATGTAATATAGGCTATTGTTTTCCAGCATCATATTTGGCCAGGCCTCCATGGCTGACAAACTAAGAAATTGGCAAGAGTCTTGT
The DNA here is from genome assembly GCF_036321535.1 of Camelus dromedarius. Taxonomy (NCBI): domain Eukaryota; kingdom Metazoa; phylum Chordata; class Mammalia; order Artiodactyla; family Camelidae; genus Camelus; species Camelus dromedarius. The sequence continues at coordinate 30,580,061 of NC_087449.1, read as the reverse complement.
TCTTGGTGCTGCTGCCTGCCATGCCCTTCTCAGTGCTTGGTGAAGTGTCCCATATACCCCAGGGCCAGTGGGCAGAACTTCTTTCTTATGCTGTAGGTCAGGGGTTGGCAAACAGAAAAAGTGGGCCAACTCTTGCCTGTCACCTATTTCTGTATGACCTTCAAGCTAAGAAAACATTTTAAATGGTTGGGGAAAAAAATCAAAAGAAAAACCGTATTTCATGACATGAAAATAATGTGAAATTCAAATCTCAGTATCTATAAACCAAATTTTATTGGAACACAGACATACTCAGTTATATTACCTATGGATGCTTTCATGCTACAATGGCAGAAATGAGTAACTACTACATACACTACATAGTCAGCAAAGCCTAAAAGATTTACTACCTGACCTTTTACAGAAAGTGTTTGTTGGCCCTAGTATCTTTAATAGCAAGGAGATCACTGGCAAGAAGGGAGGATACACCAGACAGATACACATTTCGAGACACAGACAAAAAACAGATTCCTGGAGTTAATGTGTAAATCATGCAGACTACATTTTGTGAAGCATGCTGAAGTGAAATTAAAGACTATGCTTAAAGGCGGTCAAGTGCTACTCTAGGGGGTAAAACCTGTCAATGTATTCGTGTGTGTGGAGAGAGATAGCTGTAGATATAGAACTATATATCTACAGATAAGGTACAGATACACATACAGATACAGAAACAGACAGGGATTTATCTAAATAGATAGGTCCAGATACAGACAAAACTATTCCGTAACAGATACAAATCCAGCAAGACCTTACGTACAGAAGAGGACCAGGACCACAAAAACTAAAGCCCACACAAGGAGGATTCATATTGGACCAGAACAAGAGCTACCCATTCTTTTAATCATACTGGTTAATAGTAATCAATTAAGCATGAGGAAAAGACCCAAAATAGATTTCATAATTCCACTTATAGGAGAATGATCTAGAGAAAAAGAGGTAGAGATATTTAGAAAGAGGTGTGTCTTTAGATTTGAGTTCATTGATAGCACATTTTTTAAAGGTTTCACTCAAGCTCTCTCAGTTATTTTTAAGAAATATTTCTATTATCTTCATTATGTCCCAGCTCAAAAGATTCTGTAGAAAACAATGAAAATGTCAATCAAAGGATATTTCTTAAACAAACTTTGGTACACTTGAGTTTAGATTCTAGATATGGGAATGCTAGATTCTTTTTTAATATGCTGTCTTAATGTACTTTCTGGCTGTCCATGCCAAATATTTACTCTGATACTACTTAAATGCAGTATCGTATATTCTAGATAATCACTAAATACTTAGGGGAAAAATATGTTTAAAAAATGTTTCTTTCTCTTATGACTTACACTTTGGCCAAACTTAATTTTCTATACCATCTTCCACCTACCTCCGCCTTTTGCTCCAAAATCAGGTTTCAATTTTCACGGGTTCTTTTGAGCTAGCACCTTACTTAGCACCAACATTTCCACATAAACCAACCAGACTGAAAATCTAGGTTATCCTGATTGCCTAAGTGTCTGGACCTTATTTTATATCTGTAAACCTTTCTAAGTTGCTGATATCTGGACAGCTATGGAACCTTGGGAAGGTTAATTGACATCTTCATCCTTTGTTTCCCTATCTGCAAAATATCTAGCTCAAAGAATGGTTGTAAGGATGAAACGAGCTCTTCTATGTGTGGTACCTACAATGGTGCCCATCTGGTTGCTGATACCTTCCTGTTAACTCACTCTCTAAAAAGACTGCTGCCTCAAACCCCTGAAACTGAAGTTCCAACATGAAAGGCTGAATTGCCTGACAAGGTCAAGTTCATTCTGATTTTCTGTACTATCTGCTTCCTGAAATTCCACATGGAGTCCTGAGAATTTGTTCAAATGAAAAAGTATGATTTACCATAGAGGAGTTACAGGGTAAAGGTGATGATCTACATTTTCCTTCCTTCTAGACTGTGGTCTCCAGAATATAAACTGTAGGTACACATATAAGATACCCTTTTTTATATCCCTAGCAAATATATACTAGTAAATGAATAGGTAAATGCCATTTTCACTTTATTGATAAAGTTCTCTGGCTATTGATGCTTACTGGGACTAAGCATGCATTCTGTATGCCCCTTTAAATGTTGGACGTGACAGCACTGCCCTCTCAAAGATTAGCCCTAAAGCCAGATGACTTTTCCAAAATTCACCCAACCCTTCTGTAGCCAGTCCTACCTTCTTTCTTCTTCTCACTCACCCTGCCTTGCTAAGACCCTTGCATATTTTTAAACTCTGTTTATTTTAATGGCATCTCTCTTAAGATCTTTCCCATCTTCTACAATGGGACAGGTGTTTCACTATGTATTACATCCCAATACGAAGTAGAAGTTTCTTTGAGATTATGATTGGGCCCTCATTTAAGCTGTTTTTCAATAAACAATTACTAGATATTGACATCCTTGGCTTGGAGGCTTCCCAGGGACAGTATTCCCCCAGAAGCCATTGATAGATAGTTCTGAAGTTAGGATTGATTTGGGGGGATTTAGGCCGTATGTGGATAAATGGGAAGAAAGGAGGATTTTAAGGAAAATTTCACAAGCAAAAGAGGAATATTAGTCCAGATGTTAAAAAAAAAAAAAAAGAACACATAAAAAGTCTATAAAAGCAATGGGTAAAAACCACTTACACCACCATCTCATCTAAGCCGAAGACATAAAATACTGTGGGATTTCACTATTTTATACTAATGACTTCCGTCCCCACATTGTGTCCATAACTTACCTCTTCCATGGGTCCAGATGACTGTTCCTTGTTAAAATTCATCTGCTTCCAGATCTCTTATTACATCTTCAGGGTACATCTAAATATGTGGCAATCCCCAAAATGAGGGCCCCCAAAACAAGTGTAACCCAGGGAAAACTCAGCCCTTATATGAGTGCTTATCTTTATATCGATAATGTGTGGCATGGAAAAACCTGTACATTAAGACATTTGATGACATTTACAGTTAATAGTCATAATCCTACTCTTTCTCCTTAAACTTTTTCTCTCTAACCTCTTGGTAAAGTTTGTGTCTTCCAGGTTATAACAGTCTCACATCAGATGATGGCTATGCGAGGATTCCAGCCCACATGGCCCTCAGATGCAAAAACAAAAGGCTGTCCCGCCCCTGGGGCCCCTAGATTAGGCATTCAGAGATTTTTACTCCCTGATAGGCAGGGTCAACGCCCCTACTGCCTGGAAGTAGTTTTGGAAGACGGATCATCGCCCCTCTGCAACCCTGTAAAATTATGGGAGTAAAATCTCTGAGGTGGGAACGAGACAGAAGGGAAGAGGGCAGGGCACAGCCACTCAAGGAATGACATAGCAATTAACACTAAAATGGTGGAATATTCAACTTCTAGTAGGCCTTGAGGCTCAAGATGGTGGGAGATTTGTCTTCTGGTAGAACTTGAGCTTCATTATATGCTCATTGTAATATATTGGCATGGTAAATAATATGCCCACAGGGGCCATGACAGTCCCAAGGCTAGCCACAAAAGGTCAGAGTGGGTGGTGGCCCAATTCCTGGGAATCCCAGCCCCTTCCCCCAGGGTAGTTGGAATGTCCTCCCACTTGTCAGCATATGAAGCTACCGAGCCCATAAAAACTAGCAACACTGCCCCTCACTGCCTCTCTTTCTTCCTCCTCTTCAGAGATGGCCTGCACTCAGTCTATGGAGTGTGTATCTACTTTTACTTTAACCTGAGCACCCAACCCCCACATCTTATGGCCTTTCTCTTGCCTTCTGAAACAGCCTCCACTCTACGCAGTATGTATCTCTCTAAATAAATCTACCTTTATTAAAAAAAAAAAAAAGAACAATGAAAACAGGTTTCTGAGGTCAAATAAGACATTGGGTTAAACAAAATTAAATAAATGCTTTATTGCAGAACATCTCAAATCGTATGCTAGCGTGGATTGTGGAAATATACAAAGTTTCCTAACATGATTTAGTCACGAAACCTTTTTTACCCCTTGGAGGATCTAAAGGGATTAGTGGGAAATGCTGCTCTGTGTATCTATCCTGCTCGTGACAGTTTCTGGTTGTCTGCTGGGGAATCATCTCGACAAGATTGATCAATTCCTCCTGAAGGAAATCTTGTAATAGCTCCCTTGAACCTTTGTCCTCTCAATTCACCAACCAATCTTCATAGCTAATTTAATTTTAACCAAAGTCACCGCTGTCATAGGTTTTCTTTCACATTATCTGGCTTAAATAACTGTCTCAGATTCAAGGTTTAATAGAGGCGAACAAACAATATTGTTAAAGACCACACAGCCGCCATGATTCCCCCACTTCATAGATGTGCTTAATCTGGTCTTCCAACTTTAACCACAACCACAGAAGTTTAATATTCTGAGAATGCCGAGATGTTTGCTTCTTACCCATGCATTTATTCAACAAATATTTTTGAGGGCCTACCATATGCCAGGCACTGTTTCAGGTTTTTAAGATGTACCAATGGACAAGCAAAGACTGCCTTTGCAGAACCTATAGCTGGAAGAGGGAGACAGACAAGAATAAGCCCAGTAGATAAGCAAATAAATAATTAAACGTTTCAGGAGCGTATGTGTTATGGGGGGAAGAAGACAGAAGTAAGGGGTGGAGTAGACGTGGACATTTTAGATAAGGTGGTCTCTTCAAGAAGGTGGCATTTTAGCAAAATCACTAAGGAATTGAGAGGAGCACACAGGGGCTTTCTCTCTACTGGAGAGACAGAAACACAATTTTAGTATCTCTTGGCAAGTGACAAAGCAAAGTTTAGGTACCATGGGAACACAGGTCAGAGGAAACGTTCCAATCTGGGAATTAGGAAAGGCTTTTTGGGAGAGGTCATTTCTGTTAGGAGTTGTAAAAGATTTTTACAATTTATATATATATATATATATATATATATTTCCATTCCTAATAAAATGGTACTTGGAAGATGAATGGACAACTGGATGAGTAATTATTTTAGGCAAGGTTTTATGCAGAGCTGTTTTAAATATGACACCTCTCACTCAGCAATGTGAGAGAATTGCCATGGCTCACTGCCTCAGAGCTTCACTTTTTCCCATCCGATAACCAGAATCAAGAAAAACAAAGTATTTGAAAGTGCTTAAAAGACATAATAAATAGAGAAGCTATGGGAGCCCCGTTCTTGTTGGTGTATTCATGAAGGGATCAGCAGGCAATATTTTATTTTGTGGACCTGGGGTTTTGCAGACTGTCTTCTCCCAGGGGAACTGCATTTGGGGGTGGGGGGAGCTGTGTAGTTGAAGGAAACCCAGAGACCCGGAAGCGGAATTTCCAGCAGGCGTCCCTACAGAAGGTGGGCCAGGGAGGCAGCAGGTTTGTAGTTTTCCACGTAGGTGGCCAACTCATCGGCCTCCGCCTGTTACCAGTCGTGAGGCTGAAGCTAAATGCTTTGTCAGAGTCTGCTCCTCAGGTGGGAACTGCCATGGTAACCACAGTGCCCGCAAGCTTCGCTGAAAACCTTTTGAGTTTCAGCAGAAAGAAAGGGCCGCGTCAAACAAATGCTGATCCCCTCCTCCTCCAAGCGTGGAGTCCATCCAAACCTGGGAGCCCCGTGCTGCAGTCTGGAGGCTCCTCTTGTCCTACAAGCCTAACCTTCAATTTGAAAATGTCCTGAAAGCTTTCCTCAAAATGAAAATATTTGTTCAAATCCTCAGAATGCAATAGGAAAATATCCTTCTAGCAAAAGCAATGACTTAGCATTTTGGGGTTGGCACAAAAGTAGGAAAACATAGCCCAGGGAATCACAGCCTGTCTGGCTATTGGCTGGGTCTTGCTTCTGAGGATTAAATCGCCTTATGAACTTGGCTTACCTTCTCTCTCGATGGTTCTTGGATGGGAGTCCCAAGACCTCATATTTTTATGTGCCCTAATCTACTTGGAGACTCTAACAGAGACTCACAGCATCGCACCACAGAGACTAACTTCCACAAGATTCTTATTGTTGAGATGGGGAAACTGAGGTCCATAGTGGTTTTGTGATTTATCTCCAAGGCCACACAGCTAGTTAGTGTCAGAGCTGGGAATAAAATCCAGTCTCCTGCCTCTTTCAACTACCTCATATCACTTCCTCCTCCCAGAAATGTTTCCCCTCTATTAATCCTTTTCTTCCTAGGTCACGTGATAAAGTTCGTGTTAATGTTAGTAAATGTCTTTGGAGCAAACTCAAGGGTAAATATTCTCAAGTGTGCGCTCCTTAGGGACACATAACGCATGAGCAAGAAACTAGGTGGTCTGAAAGAGGAACTGTAAATGACACTTATTTCAAGTTCTCAGCCTTACAGAGCGAGAGGGGCCAACTTGCTTAACCTCTCTGTTTCTGTATCTGCAAAGCCAAGAGGTCTGTTTCCATTTAGTGGTTGCTCTGAGAAGTATTTGGAATCAATGACAGGGGTGAGTAGTACTTGGGGGCTGGGGAAAAAAGAAGAGCCTCTGCCTCCCCATGCCCCTGGTTTTGCTTTGAGTAGCTGTAATTGTTCTGTACTCTACCCGATTCCTCCCCACCTTAAAACCCCACTTCCCTCCCTTTCTTGTAGCTAGTCCCAGCCCTGCCTATACAACATGAAGAATCTATCTTATTATGTTTCCTAACCAGATCCCCGAGCTGCACAATATTTTGTATACTTAATTCAGCCATTCAGAAACTGTTTGCACACTGGAACATGGAGTTAAGTGCTAAGCCCACAAATGGGTTCCTATTCAACATTCATTCAACAAAGACTGCATTTCGTCAGTGTCTACTACGTAGCAATTCCTGTGCTGGGTGCTGAGAACACAAAGATAAGTAAGATTGAAACTTGACCTTGGGAAACACATCTCTAGTGGGAAGTATAAAGATGGGCAAATAATACTTAAACTGAATTCAGGTTTATTATTACACTATGCTTTTTTTTTCCTAATGCAAATTGTGTAAATTTCATTCAGTGTTTCCCATGAGTTTATGAGCGTGAGAAGATGCCACATTTTCAAAATAAAGATGAGGAGGGCTATGATGTTATTGTGGGTGGTGGTGTCTTTATTCTCTTTCTGTGATTTCTACAGTTTTAGAACATTCGTGGGCCACAATTCAACTTTTTTGCAGACACAGATGAGGAACTACCGCTAGGACTCAAGCCCAGTCCCTAACCCTGGAGTCATCCTAGCATCTGAGATTCTGTGATGTCAGCTACCATTTTACCCACTTTATGGATAGAACTGCTAGCACACCACTTTAGGGACCTCTGAAACATCCCCCTAGCTTGGATGAATGTCTCACCAGTCACCACTGCCTACAGACACCTTGTTCTACCTGTCAGGCAGGGTCCCTTTTAACTTCCTTCAATGCTTTTTGCAGTCAACAAGGCTATGCAGAACTGGACTCTAGGATATGATGTGTCCACCAGAGAGACGTAGACGTGCAGGATGGTGTCATGAGTGTACTTCAGGAACATCAACTGACAGTCCCCTTTAAGATTCTGAAGTTTTTCCTTCCCCATGGAAGCATCAAGCTGAGCAATAATAGGAAAGAAGGAAAAAGAAAGAAGACATGAGTGACTACATCTGGTGTTGTGCATTTCATAATTGGCGCATTAAGAAACGTCTAATCCTATAGACTTGCTTTTAATAGAAACCAGATACTTCTGAGGTTTTATCTCCCAGGACATCGTCCAGCATCATAAGAAAATCCCCTGCAGAACAAGAGAAAGTGAGGCATTAGAGTCCGAGCAATGGACTAGTGTCAGCAATAACAAAATGGCTTTAAAGCTCAGAAGTGTGGATTTTTCAAACCCAAGTGGGGATATTTATGAAGGCATTAGAGGGATAACGGCAGGAGAGCTAGCAAGAGCATTCAGAATGGAAGTGCGGAAATGTCTCCCAAGCCAGACTGTGCAATGACAGAGTGCCAGAGACCACGTGGGCGAAAGAACCCAGCCCACGCTGTTTTGTTAAGGGCTTGAAATTCCCTGGGCAGGGACGACAGGGCAGCTACGCTGTTTGTTATTAGTTGTTGCTGTTTTTCATACCACACGAATGCGACCCTAGAACCAAAGCAACTGTTGTACTTTGAGTGAAGTTTAGAAATGTCCTTAGAGAGCAAGAGTCAAACACAAAACCACGACTCTGTTAGTTTTGGCTCCGCCACGGGCAGAACCTGAGGCAAGGATTTGCATACAAATTGTTTATTTGGGTCATGCAGACAGCCGTGGTAGGTAAATGGGGAAGAGAAACAGAGGCGGGAAGATGGTCAATAAAAGGTGTATGTTAAGTCAGCTACCACCCAGAGAACTGAAGCTTCATACCCTAGGACTTCCAGCCTGATGTGCTGAACAGGGTGGTCCTCTTGTGCTTCTGAAAATAGAAAGATGCAGCATCTGGGAGTCTGATGAGGTGCACCAAATGATACAGGAGATGTAGAGGCAGCCAGCAGGGTTGGGGGTGAGGCACTGAGGGCATCTGCTGCACTTCCAGCCACGCGGCTTAAAGGGCTGGTTTAGTGCCCGCAGTGGAAGGGAGGGTCTCCTCCTGCAGCATTATCATCTGCCCCAGTGATGAAACTCACAGCACCCAGAAGAGCCCCTTCTGAGACAGATTCAGGTCCTTAAGTGGATGAACATTTCTCTACAGATTCAACCACCACCATGAGCAAGCATTAGGGCAGCTAATGCATGAGGGCTATCAAGGTTTCTCTGAAAGCTCAGGGAGCGTGACTCTGGGAGCTGGGCTGACCCGGGAACGCCCCGCAGAGTGACGCCTGGTGCAGAGAATGGGCTTTCAGCTCAGATGACCCTGAGTTGGAATTCTAGCACTGAGGTGAATTACATAAATGAGTCTGGCTCTCTGAGCTTCAGTTTCCTCACCTGTCAAGTAGGGGTCTGGTCAGTTACATGGCAGAGTTCCTGGGAGAATTCTGGAAGCCTGCAGCAGTGAAGTGTCTACTGTGGCTTGTGGCATCTCATAGGAATGCCGCAAATGTCAATCAAAGTTCATAAGCATCTTCACAGCCCCTTGGATCTCTTCCAGGTGCTGAACCCCACTCTGTTGTAGTCTCCTCATACAAACCTTGCTGATACAAATGACCTTACGCAAACCTTTCTGATCCAGGCTGGTCTGACCTGCTGAGGCACAGTCTAGAACACTCTGCTATCATACAGGGAGCTTCCCTGATGGCCTCTGACAGGGCTCACCAGAAAATTCCCTCAAAATGCAACATCCTTTTGGGGAAAAGGAAAGCAGCTTTGGACTCAAACAGACCTGGATTTGCTACTTCCTGTTCTGCTATTTAAAAAAAAAAAAGTTTACTCAGTACCTATTTTGTCCAGATCACTATATTGGGCACTGCACAACCTCAGGAAAATCCAGGAATTTCTGACAGAGACAAAGCATTTGGAGATGGAGAAGGAGCAAACACAGGGCCTGTCCCTTTGTGGAACACAGGAAAGGGCCTCTTCCCCCCATTCCTAAGCTCTACAGGGGACTGGCCAAAGTGGGTCATGATCACCCCCAAGGGATATGCACAGTTGGGAGAAAGATGCCTGAGGTCCCCCCCAAATCAGAACACTGTAAGATTTAGAAGAGCAGAAGTGCTAATTCCAAAGCCCACTAGATGAGGGGTGAAGGGAGCTGATGTGTTGACATGCCTCCCTTTCACTGATTCCCAGAGAATGTCTTCAGGCTTCCCAAAGGCAACGGATCTGACACCCGCAGTTAAATGGATGGTAACTAGCAAAAGTTGAGATGAGGGTAGAACGGTGTCAAGGAACGACAGTTTTCTACTTGCCTCGATCAAGTCAGCATGGATGGCTAAAGGAAAGAGTTGGGGGACATGCTGGCTAGTCTCCATAGAATCAAAATCCTTCCTTCTCTGCGCTGCCTGGGAAGGTTGACCTGAATAGGCGACATCAGCAAGTTCCATGTTGGGTTGCCCTGGAAGCTAATGTCCTTCACCAAAGGCCACACCTTCTGTCAGGGGGCCCTTTCCATGCAGCTGGGCTCTGTGTTCCCTCCCAGACCCTTTGGGCCTCTTGGTAATCACAGCTCCCAGCTGTTGGTAGTCCGTATGTAGCACTGCTCCATTCTTTCTCGGTTTCCATAAATTCTGGACACATTGTTGTAAATAATCCCTTTATTAAACTTTCCTCAGTCCCCCAGTTGGGGTACACACCGTCTGCTTCCTGCTGGGAACTTCACAGAGATCAATGTGCTTTGCAACAGGGAGCATGTAATGACCTTTTCCATTTGTTAAGCTTTTCTCAGTACACCAGCTTTAGCGAGATGTCTCCATGTGTTGAAGAACAAACATGGAACAGTTTTATTCTTATTCTAACATTTATCAACTATATTCTATTAAATCCCCCTTTTAGAGCAGGATGCAAGTTCCCTACATCACGCCTCAATGAGACTCCAGAGCTTTCAGTTACTCTTGGTTACTAAGAAAATCTTATTCCATCTTCTAAGATAATGCCATTCACTTTAAAACTTCAATCTCATACTTGCTGTCATCCTTCCTCCTCACCCCATGTGGGTCTGGCTAGAGGCTCTCGTCCTTGAGCACAGGGCTCATGATCAGGTCTCATATACATCACTCACCCGCTTTACCCCTGTGATTCCTACATGCTATTGGTGGGTGAGGTGGGAGAAGAAAGAAAGACACACTGCCCCCTCTTAGGGGATGGTGCTAGGGGAGGTGGCTGGATTCTCTTAGATGGATTGTGGTGTTTCTCTGCTGATGACTGGCCATTGGCTTTCCTTTGATGCAGAGAGCACACCAATCATCATCTCTACTGGAAATTATTGGTTTGCATTTGACCTCTTCTCCTCCCGTTCAGTACTCCATCAAGGGCATCCAGCCACATTCTCTTGCTTCTGGTATACCCCACTTACTAAGGATCCTGTCACAAGGATGCCAGCAAAATCACTCAAGTCCAGCCACTCCCTGATGAAGAAAAATCCCCAAGTCCTTGCGGACTGCCCTTTGGCATTCAGCTCCACCATCTCTCTCCTGTCTGTCTCATACCCTGCCTGTGATGGGCATTCTGCTGATTCGTTGTCTAAGCAACTCCAAGAGGAGACATCTCCAGCTTAGAGGAGGACACACTATTTGAGCACCCTCAGTCTTTATCAGCACTTTTCATGGGTCCTTTTCCCCTGTGCCCCAGGAAGGGGAAACACCTGGAGAAGTGAAGGCAAACGATGAGCCCTTCCCTAAGCTGGGATGCCCCTCCTCTGTGCCAGTCCTCCCTTACTATGAAATTAGAAAGGAGATGAGCATGTTCTCAGCAAGCCTTCTTGGGAGGGCACTGTCTCCCAAATGTTGGCACTTTTCTATCTCACATGTGAATGTGGGATACTGAAAAGCTCTTTGTTCTCATCTTTAGGTCTTAGCAGTAATTCCATGAAAATCAAGAGAAGTCTCACTCATCACCTAACACTTGCTTATTCCACCAAACTTGGATGTGAACCCCACATCTATTACTTCATTTGATTGTCAAAATAACTAAATTTTTAGGGCTAACATGAACCTCACTTTATAGAGGGGAAAAATGAAGGTATAAGGAAGACAAACGACTTGCATAAAAAAATTAATGCTCGAGTATGGATTTGATCATAGAAACCAGGTGTCTTGACTCTGCCCAGTGATTTTTCTGATAGCAGATTAGACTGTGAGCTCCTTGAAGGTCAAGAGCATATCTTGTTTGTTTCTGTCTCCTTATGCACCTGACAAAGATAGTATGTACTCTGCAAACATCAAGTAAATGGAAGAGCAAATAAATTTCTAGACTCTCCATTGAGTCCCAGAATCTCAGACTGGAAAGGGACATTAAAAGCCATATAACCCAGCTCTGCAGCGGGTGGACGAACCCCACCTACAAATCTATTTCCTCCTCAGTATTGCCCTTTAGTCTTTTGAAACCTATGATCATAAGTTCCGAAGATTCGTTCTCTCAGCAAGCACCTTCGGTTAACATAGTGATTCCACAAGGGACGTGGTCTTGAAGCTTTTATGGGTCTAAAGTGAGCCAGCAGCAGCTGCTGCATGATTTACCGGGCAGCATGCTAACCCTTTTACTTACACTCTTATTTAATTCTCACAAGAAACCTCTGGGGATGATGCCACAATTATTATCCCTATTTTAAGGTGACAAAGCTGAGGCTTAAACTAGTTATATTACTTTTCCAGGATCACACAGCTTTAGAAAATAGTCGTGTCATATTTTGAACCCAGGACTGTCTGAGTCCAGGGCCTGAGGTTTCGAACATGACAGCTCTCAAACAGGATCCCTAGTTGTGGTCTAACCAGAACAGTGTACGTTGGAGACATCAATCCCCTCATCCCAGAAGACTACCCTTATGGCTGCCTACACCATCTAGGAAAACATTCTCATTTATAATGAAAAACAGATTCTTGCTTCTCTGTGCTGTCGTGAAAATACAGCTTTGTGGCATTCTCCGTTTTCATGTATTTTTCTCTTCCAAGCACTCTCATTCCACAGAGCTCTTGGTTGTAAGAAACCAATACGCTTCTCTCTCACCATTAAGATCTGACAAGAAGAGTGAAGTGTGAGCACATCAAGGCAGTTGGCGTGTCACCGCTGTCAGTAAAGGAAGGCTGCTTGCTGAGAAGATGATTTATGTTGCTTTGAATGAAACTGAAATAGGAAACTTCTCCATACATCTCCCCTCCCCCACAATCCTGTGCCCATGAGATACTTCTTCAGGGTTAGTATGACATCGGGAGATATCCTGAGATCTGTAAACATTTTGGCTGCAGTATCATTGACTTGTTAAACGGGGAGAGGCTTTAGAATTCATCCAGTCTGAGTCCCTCAGGAAATAGAAGACACTGAGACGCAGAGAGGGGCAGTCACTCACCCAATGTCACACAGCAACTTACTGATAAGCACAGCTTTAAGTCTTCTGACCCCCAGGCTGGATGCTCGTCACTGAACACCACTCCCTCAATGAAAGACTTGACAGATAAGACTGACTAGGCAGGGGATAGGTGAGAAATCTTACTTATTGATCTAGTCTATGGCAGTCATTGTTCATTTTGTGTTCACGAGCCTTATAAATACACTGAAAACTGGTATAATCTTCATTTTATATGTGAGGGAATTAAGGCTCAGAAATTTTAAATAATTTTTCTATATGCACATAGCAGGGAAGTGGCAGACCTACTTCTAGAACCAGGTTGTCCCAATTCTAGCACTTGCGTCTTCTCCAGAACTGATGTGTCCATAGCTGAACCCTGATCTTTCTCTTCCCTTCTCCTCAACTCTTCCCCGTCCCCTCTTCTTTCCCTCTCTCTCCCTCAGCATCCCTTTCCCAGTAAATGGAACCGCCATCTACACAGTGACTCAAGCCAGAAACTGGAAGTCTTCACTTTCTTTCAAACCCCACATTTAATCAAGCTCCAAGTTTTGTACATGCTACTTCCTAAAAATCTACCTACTTCTTTCCCTCTTCACTGCCACTATCCTTCATCATGACATCATCAGCCACTACCTGGACCACCAAGGAAGCCTTCTGATTTAACCCCCATCCCCACCCTCGACGCTGACGCTAGAGGGATCTCTTTATCTGACTGTATCACTTACTACTTAAAACTCACTGATGGCTCACTAACAGAGATGTTCCCTCTGTTGCCCATTCAGCCCTCTTTTCCTCCTGCTCTCCAAGTTGCCACCCAACTCTCCATCATGCCTGGGGACATCTTTGCCTGGCTAACACTCAGACTTCAGGTCTCAGCCTGAACTTCACTTGTGCAAGTGACCCTTCCAGGACCTTCCAGATCAGTCAAGCTCCCTCTTTGAGTCACTGTCATGGGTCCCTTTGTTTAATCTTTAATCTCATTTGACAAGCTTGTAACATATGTCCCGCACCTATCTTCCTCTGAAGACCCCATGCCCTGTGAGGCCTGGACCTCTGACTTGCCTGAGCGCTCCGCCCTCCCCACCACCAAGCCCAATGTGCGGCACATGGTGAGTGTTTGGTTAATATATGGTGAATGAATGAGTGAAATTAAAGATTAACTTTCCAATTGAAAGGATGAGTAATGTGTGGAATCTAAGGATTTCTGCTATAGGTGGCCTCTAATCCACATCCTTACAGGCTGCTACACATGGGAAGCATATAATCCAGGTATCAAGTGAAGTTTGTCTTGTGCTATTTAATACTTCTTTGCTTTCCACAAATGAATGGTACTGTTGTAAACAATAGCTGATGCAGAGTGGATTTTGGATTCACTAGCATTGGTTAACGTGATGAATTTAATCACTGCATGCAACATATTGGCCGCATTTTTTTTCCTTTCCATTGCCAAATATTAAATGTGTGCTGGCTTAACCTCCTACAAACGGTCTTCCTTGAATGATAAATAACCACCAGGCTAGCACATGTGTCTGAGTGTTGGCAGCAATATTTATATATAAACACAATGTGCCTAGATGTAGCAACTTAGAACTGCAGAGTGCTTGAAGGGTCTCTGGGAATCATTAAACACAACCCTCTTACTTCACAGATGGGAACACTGGACTTCCAGGTCAAGAGGGTAGATTAAGTACATGTGAAAATAACCCCTTCCACAGTTCAAACTCATAGAAATTCTGGATGAAACATTTATAAAAATACATAAACCAACTACAAAGCAAGGAAGGGAAATCTCCCTCTGCCAGAAATTTAGAGGGAACCCCAGTGGTGAGTGGAAGGTGAGGATAAATTGCTCCCGAGGGAATTAGGTCCAACACAAGTTTCAGGAACTGAAGTTTCAATTGCTCATGTTGGGAAGGGGTTGGGTCAGCATTCTAGGGTCTGCAGCCAGGACCCCTGCATGGGCCTAGGAGTTACAATAGGTTTTTTTTTTTTTGTCCACAAAAGAGGATCTGAAAATCTCCAACAAGTAGCACTAGGCCATAGCCAATAGCAAGCCTATGTACCCTTTCTGAGGGTGGAATATAGCATGAGATGGGAATTCTAAAATTCTGCCTTACTGGGAACAAATTTGACTTGTCTTATCAGTGTGGGAAACCAAAATCCTAGAAACTAACATGGAAAACAATTTAGATGGAATAAACTCTATCGCATCTGGTCAAGGACAAACACTGAAGTGCCTTGTTGAATTTGGTCAGAAAATCAGAACCTACTTTAGGGAATTAACCTTACACAGCATTTGGAAAGACTTGGAGAACAAGATCAGGAAGGTCATTCCTGGCTGTTAGGATCTGGAAGTACAGGAAATGGCGGGCAGACTGCCATCAGTGAGCTCAGTTGCTTGAAATGGAAGATTCACCAGAGCAAGAGTCAGAAAACCATGGCCTGTGGGCCAGACCTGGATCACAGCCTGTTATTGTCAGCTGGCTACCTAAGAAATTTTTTTAATATTTATATAGAAAGTAAAAAAGAAGAAGGAATATATAACAGAGACCTTATATAGCCTGCAAAGGTTGAAATATTTATCCCTAGTCTTCTACAGAAGAAGTTTGCTGAGCCCCTGTTCATGAGGCTATCTGAAAGACACTTGGCAAAACCCCACCTTTGCTGTCTGTCAATGTTCCTGCGTATTCCCGCAGTAGCTGTGGCCAGAGAGCAGCTTCCCCATTTTCTAAATCTTATGTGTTTCTTATTGTCAAAATCTATCCCAAGGAGTCTGGGAATTGCAGTTCTCACATTTCACTCTTAGGTGCAGTGAAGAATGTAGAAACGGCAGGAATGATACTAAGGTGACAACCCAGATGGGATGTTCACAGCCCCGTGCAAATGTGGGAGAACAACCCTGCGTACGATAACTCACACAGAAGATGAACTCACAGAACAAAATTCCAAAACATTACATATATATTACACATATACATGAAATATATTACATTCAAACATTATGTATATAACATGTATATATATATTCAAATGCATAATAAATCAATGCACGTAAGTCCCTCCAAAATAGGGACACTTATATGAGGACTAAAGGTAACATTGTAACCTGAAAAGAAATTTAACATGCATAAATGTTCAAAGAATTAAAGGAAAACAATGGCAACAATAAGAAAAAGGGAGATTTTTTTAAAGTAAAATTAAAAACAAACAAAGTAATCACCAAGATACCACCACTTCATACCTACTTTACTGGAAAAACAAAACAAAACAGAACAAAACTATTAGATAGGAGTAGATATAAGAAGTATAAGAAAAATTGCAGACTAATTGGTAAATCTACATAAGTAACTAAGTACTGAATATAATATGAATAAGAACAATAAGAATGACTATTCATGCAAGTGCTTAAAATAAGCTGGAATTTTAAAATTAGGCAACAATATCATGGTGGTTTGGGTAGGGTATTGGGCAGAGAAATACTAAAACATGTTCAGATGTACCCCTTTTGAGAACAGGATATAGTCACTGATTAACTTTAGATTTTGTTAGAAAATTTAGGCACATTTGTTAAAATCCTAAGGATAACTATTAAATGAATTGTTTTGTAAATTTTCAAAACACAGTAGTAGAAATATGAATATTGAAGCAAATTTATTATTCAAGCAGAAGGCAAGAAGGATGGATAGCAGAGGACCCAGGGGCTCAAGGTGGAGTCCTGGAGAAGCCAATGCCACACAGCCAGTTCAGACTGGACCAGGACCGTGCCCACGGGACATGGCTCCCAGCTCACTGCTATCTCATTTACAACAAGATCTCTCTCTCTATAGACCACTGCTGATTTTTGCAAAGGAACCTTGTGAGTCCCACTGCCAACTTGTGCTCCCATAAAAACTTAAGATTCAATTTGATAGTACAGTGAGAGAAAAAAATTATACTTTGTATTTAAATATACATGGTCTAAATTCCAACTATTCCATCCATTGGATGTATCCTTGGATAAAGTATATAATTTCTCAGCTCCAAATTCAACATTTGCTGAATTGAAGTAGTAACAGTTATCTCACAGAGTTAATGAGAACATCAATTTATTCAATATAGATTAAATAAACATAAAGTACCTGATTTAATTCCAGATGCTTAATACAAGTTCAATAAATATAGCTAGAGTTAATGGTGGAGGAATTTCCAACATAGGAAGAAAGAAGTCAACACTGGAGAGGTACTGTTGAATACCAGCTCCAAGGAATTTAGCAAAACAATTAACTTAAAAAAAAAAACTGATGGTGAGGTAAGAAGTGAAGATGATCAGGAAACAGGTTGGGAAACATGGTGCAAGAATGGAGGCAAGGCCTCAAGATTGAGTCTGAGGGTGTTGTTGGCTGCCAGAGGCTCACCTACGTAGTGCCAGTTATGAGACATGGAGACAGGTCAGGTGGCTTAGCAGAAATTGGCCCACAGGCTAATACCTGTTTTTGTAGACACAGTTTTAATGAAACCCACTCATGACCATTTGTTTAGAGACCATCTATGGCTACTTTTGCAATGGCTGGGTTGAGCAGTTGTATCACAGACCATGTTTCCAGCAAAGCCTACAACATTTACTATCTCGCCCTTTTAGAAAATGTTGGCCAACCCTGGGCTTAAGGAATACACATGCTCAGACAATCTCCACCATTCTATAAATGGTGAGGCCAATCTTAGGTCTCTGAAATAGACCAGCTCATCATGTAGCTGGGTCAATGGAGATGAGCTTAAACTATCTTCAGGCTACTTATTACAAGGGCTTTCAACTCCCTTGCTTTGGTCTCATCTAGTGATGAACTATCTTCTTATCGGCAGTTTTATCTCTAATTTCTGATCTGTGTTTACCTTTTGAAACTGATCATTGGACCTGACTTCCCTAGTTTAACCTTTGAAACAGCCCCAAGACCTGAGCTGTGCTCTCCTCCGTCTGCTTTGTGTAAATGTCCTGTCTTATCCAGATCTAGTCCTCCATGAGGGAGGAAGACACCAGAATCACTCGGAGAGCAAGGATCATGTCTTACCTCTGTTTTCCACACAGATTCTGACACATGAGAGAACATGAGGAAATGTCTACTGAATAAACAACATCATGTAAAGAGGAAAATCCAGACATTTATATAGACAATAAGCTGGCCAAAGGAAAAGACACAAGAGTATGTAGATTCATAGGAGCCAGTTGGTATTAGGGAATTGGCAAAAAATGAGATAGAAACAGCAGGAAGAATTCAGATCAAATAGGGCTGTGTGTATAGGGTAAGGCATTCAGATTTTATTTTCAAGACAGTTGAATGATTTACAGTCAGAACTGAGACAAACTTTTTTACCTATCATTTGTTTTAATGTCCTGTGACTTGAACGTAGAGGGATGGAAGGTGGCAGAGGTGGAGACAAGAGAAATGAGAAGTTTAAGAGTTGTGTTATCCACTCCCCCACCTTGCTGGGCCTTGAAGTCCAGGGAAACTCTGGTTCCCAGGCACCCATGCCATGGCTTCAGTTCAGTTTGGCAGTGGGAGGCGCTGGTGGAAGGTTGGAGAGTTGGAGGAGGGAAGATACTGGGGTATTCCTGCTCCTTTTTTCTGTTCCAGAGGTGTCCCCAGTAGTGTCTGCCTCTCCTTTATTGTCACAGCACCCTCTCTATATAGTCCCATTCCCAATGGGTACTCCTCATTCCTGGGTAACAGTGTCATTCAATGTCATTTCCTTTGGTCCTTACAGCCCTGGGGTGGGAGCAGCTTTCTCTTTTATTTATTTTTGTTTATTTAGTATTTAATGGAGGTGCTGGGGATTGAGCCCAGCTACACTTGAGCTACACCCACCTGCAACCCCCAACTTCCTCTTAAGTTTCTAATCTCTAGGTTGCCTCACATTCTCCATTTGACCTTTCAGCTCTTCTAACAAGTTTGTCACCAGTTCACCATGTTAAATCCTCCACATTAAACTTCCTGTCTGTCTTCTGTTTTTCTGATTGGGCTCTGATTAAGACAGAGATGAAAGAAGACAAAAGAACTTGCATTTATTTATCTCTGCATCCCTCGTCCTTAGCATTGGCCTGAAACAATAGATACTGATTCAATAAAACTATTCAACAAAATAAAGACCCATTCCTTCCCTTTTCTAACTCCTAGTAATAATAAATCCAAGAAGCAAGAATGAAAGTGATGGCAAAGACAGTGTTCTCACAATTCCTGTAAGTGAAAGAATCATAGTGAATTTCAAGGAAAATGAAATCCGTATGTTTTTGATTCATTAGCACTTCCCATCAGACCTGGTCTAGACAAGATGGCTGGAATACAGAAGCTACTCCAATGTGCTTGGAAAGATCAAATGTAGCAAATCTGATCAAATGTAGCTAAAATGTTGGAACTCTAAAAGCCTCATAGTTCAGGTGGAAAGACTGGATGGCAGTTGATAGCTGCACAGCTCAGCAGGAGGACAGAAGACCTAAGAACAGCAGACTTGGGTTCATGCTAGCCAGTGTGGTATCCAGCTTCTAATCCCCGACCAATCTCTGAAATATTTTTTATCAGTCTTTCCAGGACTCTATGTTTTGACCAAACTTTCCCTAAGAGACAGCAGGACACACTGGAATGAGCACAGAACTTGGAATCTGAAAACAAGATACTAATTTTCACTTTGCTGCTTAATAACTTTGTGAGCTTGGTCAACATATTAAACTCTTTAAGCTGAAGGATTTTTCATCTGTAAGATAGAGATACTAGTACCTACATCATAAGGGAATTGTGACATCCTAATGAAATTACCTAATATATTAATGAAAAAGTATAGTATGGTTAAAGAGATGTGCTATCAAGTCAGGTTTTGGTTGGACCCCTTGTTCTCCCCCTTACTCATTGCTCTAAACCATGGTCTCTTCAAATATAAAATGAGGATAATAATAATGTCTACTTGATAGTGTTTTTGTAAAGATGAAGATAACTAATTGTTGTAAATTGCTTAGCAAGGCATTTGGTATCTTGTGAGCATTTAACACTATCAAAATCAGTATGTCCTGTCTTGCACATATGAGAAACATGGTTATATGCATCCTTTCATCTTCACAGCAGCCCATGAGATGAGTATTGCTATTAATCCCATTTTAGAGATGTTTACACTGAGGCTTAACTTGCCTAGGATAACGTAGTTCATCTTTGCCAGGGATTACATAGTTAGCTTACAGAGTCAGTTCTGACACTGACCGCAAAATCTTTACTCATAAATAATGCATAATACCTCTGAATTATCAGCTATTAAAATTGTTATCATTACTGAGAACTGTGTAAGGTTACTGGCACAGATTGGCTATTTTTATTTAATTAGCTTCCTACCTTTTATGTGTAAAGGAACATTTACTACCACCTATGATGTACACCATTGTGAGTGAGGTTCACGAGTCGTCTTCTCAAGTGAATTACCATCGTTTTTCATGCTGATATACAAACTGAGACTTCTTTTTTGCCATAGAGACAGGAAATCCTATTTATTTTTTGATTTTTTAGTGCAGCTCGGAATCAAAGATGATCTATATTTTGGAAAGATTTTTAGTAAAAGTAATGGAATGTCATATGTATTTTTTCTTTTTACAGTAAGCCAAGAAAAAGAGCGATGAACTTGGAGTCCAGGACCCAGGGGGTTAAGTCCGGATCTGTGACCTTGAGTACACCCCCAGATCTTGCTAGGCCCTAGTTTCCTCATCCATAAACTGAGGGTATTGAGTGATGTGACTTCTGGCATCTCTTCCAATCCTAAAATATGAGTGTTATTTTGCCCACAATGTCAATGTCTTTTATGGTGATGATGATAGCAAAAGAAGACATTTACTTAACTGGGCACCTACAAGTCTTCATCTGATAGCGCTAATGTGTGCTTATATCCTCTCATACTTGGCTTGCAGCAAAGTGTTATTCTAAAATTACAGCTCCCTCAAATCACATTATTTCTCTGTATTAAGCTGAACCCTCACACTTGAAGTTTGAAGTTTTTATGATTTTGGCCAGAGCGAGACGTCCTGTTTTCCAGGGAGAGAGGACTTTAAAATTCACTTCTCTGCAAATCCACTCTCTCTCAAAATCATATTTTGATGATTTAAGTGCAAATGAACCAAAAACATACGGATTTCATTTTCCTTGAAATTCACATGGGCAAAAAAGTGGGGGAAAGAAGAGAAGATGAGAAAGAAAGAAAGAAACAGAGAGGGAGCAGCTACACGATAGAAGGCAGGGGTTCCATTGACTCGAAACATCTGGCATCATCTCTGAAATAACTTCCAAGGAAGCGTACCAGATTGACTGTCACTATCTGATAGCCAAAGGGACTCATGTCCCTAAAGATTGGGCTCCAAATGCAGTACGATGAGAGAAAAAGGACAATGGTTTTGGAATCAGACCACAGTTGGGACCATTTGCTAGGAGTATGACTACATGCAAGTCAGTTATCTTAGGAGCTCCATTTCTGCAAAGTGGAATAATAATACCTATTGTAGTAACCATAGTAACTACAGTAACTACTAGTAACCAACTACCATAGTAACATGTAGTTACTATGAGGCTTATTTAACAACGTTTATAAAGCTCCTGAGAACATACCTGGAATATAGTACCCAGTATCTGTTCTTAGTTTTCCATTATTTGGCACCTAACCTAACTACCAGTGGTGAATGGGCTTCTGGTGGAACCATCTCAATTCAGTCACCTGTAAAGGTATTTTATCAGTTCCACTCTCCTTCCACCCTTCGTTTCTAAGTCCTGTGAACAGTCAACAACCTGCAAAAATAATTGCATGTGTGCTTCAGAATTACTGTGACCACAAAACAATATGTGTACAAATATGTTACAACCGGTGATGGGGAAAACACAGAGGAGAGCCTCCATGTCCCCTTGAGATCGTGGTCAGGGCCTAAGTCCCATGCGTGGTTCCTTCTGGGCTGTCCTTGGCCATCCCACCCTTAGACTTGATCCCTATCTCTATTCAGTTCCTACAGCCTGCTGTCTTTCTAGCTGTTTCCAGGGTCTCCTTCTGTTATTGCTTCTTTCTGAGGCCTGTGGGGCTGGTTGGAAGACAGAAATGAATTAAGACCAAACCTCCTCCCCTTCTCCTCTAAGACCGTAGGCATGCTCTGTCCCTTCTATGTCAATACTGAATCCCACCCCCTTGTCTACCTCCTCCCTTGAAAGGGGGAGGAAGGAAGGAGTAACCTCAGTGTTACCGCTACCACTGCTGGTTCTGACAGGTTACATGGGTTGACGTTTAAAACTCACTCCTTGAAACATTCTACACCCTAGACCAAAGTGCCTTTCAAAGGCCAATCTTGTTCAAGTTCTAGGTTCTACCCACAATTTTTGGTTTTCTATGTCTTGGTTTACTTGTCTTTAAAATTCACTGAATAAGTCAAGCTTGCCTGAGTGCTCAGTCTCATACACCAGACTCCATGCCTTAAGGAGGTGGCGTGGGATGTGCAGACCTCAGATCTGTGATCTCTAGGGAGGTGCTAGGACCCAGTGAAACTAGCAAACGAGCTGATGGAAGACCAAAATACATACAGAGATTACCATTTTCTCCCTACAACGCCAAGAGAACAAATCCATACCCATTTTTTTCCCATTAGTCAGGAGGGAAGTTATCAGAAAAGTATGTAAGAAAAGCAAAAACAAAAAAACAAACTCACTTTTTGAGCCTCTACTCTGTACCCACACTGTATGAAATGCTCTACACGCATCATCTCCCTCAACCACAACAATTCTTGAAATGCATATTTCATATCCACCTTATAATTCAGGAAACAGAAGCTCAGAGGAGTGAAGCAACTTGCCCAAGGCCATGCTGTTTATTCAGAGCCAAGTCTGGATTGAGGTTTTTCAGACTACAAAGTGTGTGCTCTTTCCACTGGTGGAGGAAAGCATGATCCTTATTAGCTACCTATGGATACGCAGTGGTTAGAAAGACGGTGAGGGAGGCAGGGATTAAAATTCCTTGCAAGAGACACCCAGGACCTGAGCACTGGAAGCCAGGGAGGAAGGATCAGCACTGGGGAGGGTTCCAGCAACAGGGAGACTGAGGGTGTGATTGAATACAGGGCAGCACAGAGATTTATGCCAAATCGCAGCTACACTTGGAGCTGCCATCTTGAGCCACTCCATAGAAAGATGACTTGGTGAGCTCAGTTCCAGATGTACAAGGAAACAATGGCCAGGATAGATCAACAGCTCAGTGAGTCCTGGTCCAGGCCAATCCTTCTACCATAAGTGGGTCTCCCCTGCTCACCTATGCAGTGAAATTATACTTTAAATTTTTTAATTATTTATATTATTAATAACACAACATTATTATGAATATCATGTACTGAGCTCTTACTATGTGATAAGCATGGGACTAGGCACTCATAAATTATTTAACTCTTCTAATGAATAAAGTCAATATCATGACCCCCTATAGGGGGTTAGAAAGTTGAATCACTTTGTCCAGTTACTTAGTATGTAGCAGAATAAGGATTTGAACAGAGAAGTTCTGAGGAATACATTGTAAGTAACTGTAGGAATGAGGAATTACTAGATATCTTGAATAACTGAAAACAAATAAAATAACAAAAGCTATGGAAACCTATGCTTTACTTACTCCTGAAAGGGGAAGAGAAAATCATTCAGTGATGATAAGAAACAAAAAAGGTTTACACCTTGTGAACCTTGCTAGTCTTTGGCATAGCAGTTGCAATTCTGTGATTCTCTAGTTTTCTGACTCTGGAGCAATTAGTTCCAGATCATGGTATATAACAATCCAAATTCTTTTCATTCTGTCAAACCCATAAATGGGTCAGAGTATGAGCGATGAGGGAAGGGAAAGAATGTAATTTTATTGGTGTTATCATCACCAAAGTGGATTTCAAAGCACACTGCCACCATTATTGAAACATTATCACCACCACCCACCTCTGTCTTCCTGTATGGACTGGCAAACTTCTGCTCATCCTTAAAACTAACCTTAGATGTCAATTTCCCAGGGAAGTCACTTCCTCAGCGACATCACCCATTTCATTCTCCACCCATCATCAATGTGACTGTAGCACCTGGGGCTCACCTGCCGTGGTTCCCGCCATATTGTTTTCATTGCGTGTTCCTTTTTGTAGACTCTGCCCTCCTTGAGGCAGGGACCACTTTTTTATCCCTGCACTTCAGAATACAGTACATGGCTCACTAATCAATGAGTAAAGGAATGATTTAATAAATTCTTTATTAGGACTGAAACTTGGTTTCTCTCTTAATCTAGAGCCCTGTTCAAACAAACCCACACCCATGCTTTCAAACTGTCTGTAATGTACACATCATAAATAATGTAAAATTATGTGTGCATGCCTTAAGGTCAAAAACTACAACCCAGAGGTCTCCATAAGCATTCTAATCAAGACTATGTATTGCAAAGTTTATCAGCTGGCTTTACATCAGAAAGGTTGTAGTCCAGAAGCACCTATAACAACACAGCTAAAATCAGTTCCACGGCTTTGTTATCTAACAACGTGGATGTCATAAATGTTTTTAATTGATAGAATTGGTAGTTGGATAATTACCAAGACCAGTGTTAGAATGGGCTCCCACTGGTGAAATGTGTAAGACTTGGCTGATATATTTTAGAGATTCTCCCTACTCTCGCATGTGCAGGATGTAAGAATCCAGCAAGACCTACAGGCTGTAACTCATAAGGATGGTGCCTCCACCTTTAACCCTGGATGGTTGGTGTTGACTGAAAGGGTCACAGAATCCTCCCTCTGGAAACTCACTATGTTTGCCTTGGGAGCCACATTTTATTCAAAATTCTGTTTACAGAACCCGAAAAGACAAAGAGCTGGAACTTCAACTTTAAAAAACACATGTACGACCCCTTTGGTGTCAGCTTGCTGATGATGTATTTGTTTTTTATGAAATGTTTAGATGTGTGGAAGAATTTGGTCTGAGATTAGCTTTGAGAATAACATGGTAGCAAAGTTATGGGGGATCAGCTAAAGCTCTCCCACCCCAAACTCTTTGAACCTCCTACTTTCTACCAAAAAGAATCTAAGATGTGTGTTTAACCCAACTGGCTTAGGTCAGTTGCTAACACATGACCTCAGCATCTTGCTGTAACTAACCAAGACAGTTTGCACATATGAAGTAAGGTTTCTGTAAGGAGAAGTAAATGTTTGCCTAAAATGCATGGAAACAAATTAGTGCCTCCTCTGAAAATTTCCAGATTGTTTTAAACACAATCCAGTTCTGTCAGTTGAAGATTTTTGCACTTGCTAATGCAAAGCTCCTTTTGCTTTTATGAGCAACAGATTCAAGAGAATAAAAGTAGACTTCCCTCTGAAATCTGGCCCCATATTACATCAGTGGCCTTTGACTTCCTATTGTTTTACAAAAGCGCTTTGAAAAGTGTCACACACTAAACCCCACCCCCCACCCACCAAATGACTTTTGCGGTTATATGGTCAAACTTTCAGTTGCAGTTAATAGAACCCATACCAGCTAATTTGGGCAGAAAGAGTTTTACAGAAACAGTGTTATATAACTGAATGTTAAGTGCTAAAAGCAGCCGGTAAAGGTGTCTAGCTACACCATAAGAACGGTCCATAGGACTCCAGTGAGTGTTTCTGAGACTTTAACATTATGCCAATCTTCTGGAATTAATACAAATTACCATTCAGAGGGTCTAGGGTGTGGCCTGAGCGTTTGCTCTTTTAACAAGCTCTCTGGTGATGCCCACGCTGGTCTGAGGACCACACTTTGAGTAGTGAGACTATAGGTAGCAGAATTCTCACTGTCACTGCTGCCACCTGCCAAAGGGGACTCATGATGCTAAAACGGGACATTAAAGCTTCTGCCTCAACTTCCCCCACAGATTCAGTCATCCTGGGCTGCCTCCACTCATTGCCTCATTCTTCTAAAATTCGTTGAAGTATGTTTGCTTGGCATAACCTAAGTCAAACACTGTACTTTAGATCAAGGACGTCTAGTGAATGCAGTTTTAGATTTACAGCCAATGTAGGAAGACACCCTAGAAAGGGGCTGACATGGGTGCTGAGTGAGCCAATCTGCTGTATTTTCCAAAAATACTGATAATATTGACATTGAGAATAATTATAATGGCTAACATCTATTTTAAGCTAACTATATACCAGACATTATGACAAATGTTTTACTTGTAGTATCTTAGTTAATCTCCACAAAAATTTCATGAAGTAGGAATTATTATTATCCACTCACAGATGAGGATATTGAGAGACAGAGCTGGTAACAGAACTGCCCAAGGTCACAAAGACAGTCAAGGATAAAGAATTTGAATACAAGGGGTCAGACACCGAAGCCCACATTCACTACTAATCTATACTGCCTTATATAAGGCTGGAGGGTCACATTCCCATGACAGAGATGCATGATATAGTGCACTTTAAAGTCTTATACAAACTCTACAGTAAAGAAACCCTTTTAACCTTGCTAAACCCAGTGTTTCCCAAACATATCTGGACATGGAAATTTTAATTTTGTTATATAATATTTATTAATATTGGGAATATTAGAAAATGTTTCATAAAACAAACTTTAGGAAATGTAGTCAAATAATTCTTCGGCTGTAAACAGACCATAATTTAAGAATTTAAGCCAGAGAGAACTTGCACTGCCACCTTCTCCCATGAAAGGGTAGGCCTCAAATTTTGGTGTACATCAGAACCACTTGGATTTCAAATTCCATGGTTCTGAAGAATTTTCCTTCCTAACAAGTTCCCAAGGGATGCTGATGGTATGGTCCACATTTGACTAAAGGCTTGGGCATTGGGAAAGTCATCGTCCATCTTTGAACTTTGTTTCCTTTTCTGTAAAATGGGGATAAGAATATCTACTCCATAGGGTCCTTCATTCACTCAAGTATGAATGTTGTGTGTTTACTCTGTGCAAGACATAGCGCTTAGTGTGTGGAACACTGATGACCCAAATAGGGCCCTGTCCTCATGAGCTTCCAGCCTGGCTGGTGGAAGGACATGAGATAATTGTGTATGATGTGTGCACGAGCACGTGTGGTCCATAAGACGTGTTCATTAAGCGTTCATCCCCCTGTTGGATTCTCCTTTACTCACCTTCAGACAAGCCTTACCCATTCTTACATCCCCATCAGTCTCTGTAGACATCACCTACTCTACACCTTTTCTCCAACCCAATCATATGAATCCTTTTTTAAATTGAAGTATAGGATTAGCAGATACAAACTATAATATACATATTAATCCTTTAATTCACAACTCAGAACCTACCTTCTTATTGAAGCCTCTCTTAACTACATCATTCCATGATTCCTTTTCATTATATGAAACTTCTGTAACACTTATAACCTACTTCCTATATGGGACTTCAAATGTAATTATTATTTTCCATTACTATACAGATATAGATGTATTAGTATACAGCATAGTATATAGATGTATTCCCAGGCAGATCACAAAAATCCAGGGGGGGCTTCATGCCTTACCCATGTTTCCAAATACTTATGTAGTATCTATTATTTGCAAGATACCAAGGACATTTTTTGCTTCCTTCAGAGTGTATTGTTCATGATAAATGCTGAGAAAATTAGCATTGTTTACTTGACTCATTTAATTGTCTCTGTTGAGCCCCTATTATTTCGGGCCAGGTGCTAAAGATTCAGAGATAAATACGAGATTGTCCTTTTTATTGTTAGATTGTGAGCACTTTAGAAACTGGGGCAATGTTGATTTCACATCCAAATCCTTAACAGGAACACGGTACCTGGCACAATAGATTCAATATATTTTTAAAAAATAGATAAATGAAAGGATGCTCTAAAATAGCTTTCAGACAAGTGGCTATAATATATGGTAGCAAAAACGATGATAGCAGTCCACTCAGAGTTCTGTTACATCCTAGAGGAAAGGCTTTCCTTTTCTATGGAGTAGAAGTCTCATAAGAAATAAGTTAAGACGTGTGAACCTGACATTAAAATATGAGAGAATTTTTCCAACTGAAGATGAAAAGAAAAGCCCAGAAGAGGAAAAGCAGAGGCAATGGTCTTACAGAACAGAAGCATAAGTTGTTCTCAAAGAATGATAGAAAAGAAAGCGATTGCCAAGAGTGGGTAAAAATAAAGTTGAGAATATAGGCAGGCAGAGACAAGTTTGGAAAGGCATAGATTGTACGCAAAGGAATATGGGTTTTCTCTTAGGCCAAAGGTTGTATACCTGGGGGCCAATGTGAAATGCGCCAGACTAGATTTTAAATAATTTTGAATGTCTTGCCAATATTAAAAATAGTAATATTTTGAACAAAAATTCTGATTTTTTTTTTTTTTTTTTTGCTTTGCTTCAAAAATTGGAAGATCTGGCAATACAAGGTCCATATTCTTCATGGCTAGTGCTAAGTAGAGGTTGATGCCATAATTTAGGGTAAGTAATGAAGTAATTATGCTTTAGTTTTCCATACTTTTTTTTAATCTTGAATTTATTTTTTCACTCTTCATTCATCAAGCATTCCTGAGAACTAGGTATCAATCATTTCCCTAGGGGTTAGGGAAGCAGGCATATATGTATGTTAGGGGTTCACAGTTTAGCAAATAAGAGGAGGGTATAATAAATAAGTTTATCCGAGTTACCAGCACTTTGCTGGAACTCTCCACTGGTATGGGGCAGAAGAAGCCATATAGATCTGGCAAAATCCTGAAAGCCTTCACAGAAGGGATGAGATACGAGCAGACTCTTAAAAATTGAACAAACAAGCCTCTCCTAAAAGAACAAAGTGGGAAACAGGTTTTCCAAAGAGAGAGCAAAGGTGAGTAGGCCTGATGCAGAGAGGGGACCAAAGGAAAACTCCACATGGTTTGACATAGGGTGAAAAGTGGTAAAGGGTAGGGGTTGGGAGGAGGAGGGGTGAGTTTGAATTGATAAGCAAGAGTTAGAGCATAGAAGATCTTAGCTTCTGTGTAAAGAAATGTAGACTTTGTTACCAGGACCATCATGGCTATGTAAGTACAGACATTCAGTGTACATTGATGGGGTCTCAAAACCACTACAGATTCTAAAATTCTAAAAACTCTAAAACTTTTTAGGTCTCAGCAAGATTTTCTTAGAAACAAACTCAGCCTCAAAATATACTTCAAAATATTTTTCTGATAAATTAATGGATAGAGATAAAGACTATTATTCGATCTTATTCTATCTTTCCAGTGTCCCAGAATACTAAGTCTGGGAGTTACCCTATAGTGTATCCAATCTCCTATTTCCCAATGAAGAAATGGAAGCACAGAGAGAGAGAAACTTGCCCAAGGTCACATGGGGTGTACAAGTAGAACTGGGTCTAGCCCCTGAGTTTCTTCCCCTCCCCAGTCCTGAGCTTAGATAAAATCCCTCCACGCCACTCAGCGTCTTCCTGTAGCAAAGCCAAGCTGCATGGTTGAGTCCTGTTTTCCAAAACTGTCTTTCTCAAACTGCTTTTTACAAAAATTCCTGTTTTCAATGATTTTTGTTAAAAAATTGGAATTGCGTCACCCAGGGGAAAAAAAAATCTGGTTTAAAGACAACATAAAATTACTCAACTTTCTGAATAAAAGCACCTAATTAGAGAACTTATGCTCTTTGGGACAAGTCACAAATCAGAAAAGAAATTTCATTAATGTTTTTGGACCATGTTCATGGGGGAGGGGAGTTGGGGATTTGGAGGTGAGGTGGGGAGGAGGAATTAATTACATTGGAAAGAAGTCACAAATTATCCCTGCACAGTGGCTCGAACTGAGGCCCCCAAATTTAAAGGTCTACAGGAAATAGAAGCAGGCTGTCTGCCTGAATGCCAACTCCTGGATGGAAAAGTTTCTCTGCTTCCGCATCTGGCTTTTCTCACTCTTTCATTTTCCCACTCAGTACTATTTGAGTGAATTTAGAGAAAAAAAACTCTTAGACCACAGCAATTGGGAACGAACGTTTAAAATAAGCCCAGACTATAACATAGTGAATAGCACTGAGCAGGGAGTTAGGAAACCTGTGAGTATCAATCAGTCTTCCAGGAAACCACCTCCATTTCCCAGCAAGCCAACCATAGTTGTTCCTCGTTATTTGTGGATTTCATATTTGTGAGTTCGCCAGCTTGCTAAAATTTATTTGCAGTCCCCCAAATCAATACTTGGGGCATTTTCAGGGTCATTCAAGGACATGTACAAAGTGATGAAAGATTTTAGATACTCATCACACATGCCCCCAGTTGAGTTCGAACAAGAAGATGCTCTGCCTTCTTGTTCAGTTCTTGTACTTCCGAGTGTCCGTCTCATGGCCTAATAGTGCCATGTTTTTCACATTTTTGTGCTCTCTATTCATGACTTTGCTGTGTAAAATGGCCTCCAAACATAGTCTGGCAATGCTGTCTAGTGTTTCTAACTGTAAGAAGGCTGTGACGTGCCTTACAGAGAAAATATGTGTGCTAGATAAGCTTTATTCAGGCCATTCAGGCATGAATTATAATGCTGTTGGGCATGAGTTCAATGTTAATGATTCAACAATATATATTAAATACGATGTCTTTAAACAGAAACCCACATAAAGCAGGGTTATGAATTGATTGGTTGACAAAGGTGTTGTGAACAGAGGCTCATAGGAGCCTAACATTATATTCCCACTGGAAGCAATGGTTCCGTATTTGCTAATTTGGTATTCGTGGTGACTTTATAGAACATAACTCCACAAATAATAGTCTTTATCTCTATCCATTAATTTATCAGAAAAGCTGTAATTCACTGACAGCTCGAAAGTCTCCATTCCAGAGAGGACTTTCTCTGACCTCGTTATTTGAACCAGCACCACCCCTCCCCAGGGGCACTTCCCATTTCCTTTCTCACCATTGGTTTTCTCCATGGCACTAATCACCTTCTGAGACAGTATGAGTTTTATTGTTCATTTGTTTACTTTCTGCCTCTCTCCTTAGAAAGTAAGCTCTGTGAAAGCAAGGATAGCTGTCTACTTAGTCAGTGCTCTTAAGTTCAGCACTTATAAGAGTAAACAGTACAGAGCAGCCATATAGGAAATAGTTGGATGGATGAGTGAATGGATGAAGGAGTAACAATACCCTTGTCAGGGCTTCTGGGAGGGAAAACAGTAAGCCTTGCTTCTCTTCCCTGTTCTATTAGTATCTTGCTGACTATATTACTTAAGCCAAAATATGTACCTTCTTTAGTCTTCATTCATAAAATGAAAGGGTGGATTTTAAGCATTTTGTGCATCATGTTATGCTTTGAAAATGTGAGAAAAGCTATAGATACTCTACCTAGAAAAAATGAACATTCAGATTTATACGCAATACTTTTACCCACATTTTCAAGTGGTTCACAGAATGCCACCTATGATTTGTGGATCTCAGTTTGAGAAACGACAGCCTTGGACTAGAATGCATAGCTAAGTCATCTTCTCACTCTTAATATCCATTTTTTTAATCCATTCCTTGAGGGAAAAAAGTCCTGGGAACTTACCACATGCACAGCATTGGATTAGGTGATATGGGGAAAGCATAGGAGACATAAAAATAAGATTCAACTTTCAGCTCCAATGGTGTATATATAGTAGAAGCGAAGGGATAGTCAAATAGAGAAGAAAAGAATTTTAGCTAGAGGGCACATACTGGGCAAAGGTGCAGATCTGGAAAATACAGGATGTAGTTGGGAAATAAATAATTCTGGTCTCTGTCTGGAAACCCCCTGGCGAGCTTAGCACAGTAGGTCAGGAAGAAACAAATGCCCTTACTTTGTCAGCAAGGACACAAAAAGACAGCCATCATCTGCTAGTGAAGCTATAGCAAATCCTTTTGTTTCATCTCCAACAATTTCTGCTGCCCCAAGACAGCCAGTGTCCAGACCCAGTGGCCAAGAATTGCTTGGTTTTCTTCTTTACACCCCTATTGTTCCCTATACTTGTGCTAACTGCCTGGACCGTAGCAAATGCTTTCACATATGTTGTCCTATTTCTTCACACCTTTTCCCAGGTGAGGAAGTTGAGGCTCAAAAAGGTAACGCAATGTGTCCAAGGTCACATTTATTGGTAAAGCCAGCATGAAGAATCCATGACTTTTGACTTCAAATCCATGTTCTTTCCCCTGTACCCTACTGTTTTTGCCTAGGCATGCCTATCCTTAATTGCAGTTGGATGGAATTTGAAATCATACATTGGAAGCATGCAGAGATAGGGATGTAGCCTGAAGGAATCTGGAAAGAGGTGATGGACATACGTCAGCATGTCATATCAGAGACACCAAGTTAAGACTATACACCAAGGAGAATGGATACGGAGTTGACACCACGCTGCAGGCAATACCACACCGCATTACTACACCCATATCCTATAAACATGTCCTCATAAAATGTTTAATTACAGTATCATTAAAAAATGATAAATATTATCTTCATTTTATAGATGTGGAGATGGGAGCTGAGAGACTTGTTTGAGTTCTTAGAGCTAGTCAGGAAAAGACCCAGAATTTAGATCCCAGGGTAAATGACTCCATAGCTGACCTTTTCCCTACCATGTAACAGTACTGTTCTGGTTTGAACTTAGTCTTTGTTGTGAAGAGCAAACGCTCCAAATGAGCATTCCATTCAGCACAAAGGAAAGTCTTATAGGTTTTGATGGAGCCAATTGATTTCAAATGGTTCTTCTGAATAGATACTTTCACAACCCCAATTTTTAACTTGTTTTATAGAAATCTGATTCCACACATCTTCCCCCTGCTTTTACAGGAGGACATCTGGCTTTCCAACTGGAATTCCTTCTCCACAAGTCAGGCAAACATGATTGGACAGGAAATTGAGTTCCTTCCCCCTGGTTTGCACACTTGCCACCTGTCCCCTCCATTCCCCCTTTACAGCCCAGAGAATATGAAAACACAGACCTTCTGTGGACTAGTCAGTGAGAGACAACAATGCTACCTGTTGGCTGAAACTGAATGGTCCTACAGCCATTGTCTTCCACACATCCCACTCTCTAGTTTCACATTTAGGGCGCCCATATGTCTCATCTTGGTGCCTCTGCTCCCAGTATCCCACTTCATCTGTGACTCTCTAACCTCAAGTCCTCTTGATCAAAGCTTTCTCACCTTTAAAAACAAATCAGTTCAAATGCCCCCTCCTCCAAGAAGTCTTCACTGATCTCCTACAATGGATATTAATCTTTCCCTTTTATATCATCCTCAGCTGTAAACCTCTTATTAGTACCTCATATTAAACTATCACAATTTATAAAAGTGTATCATTCCCTCTACTTAACTACTTGACTTCTCAACTTTCTCATGGCAAGAACTACACGGTGTTAATATTTGAGTCCCCACAACATAGTGTCTTAAATGTAGTTAGTTAAATCCCTTTCCAGAAATGATCATTGTGATCATAATGTCTCTAATTTGACAAGCACTTATTTTGAGCCAAATATTTTTCATGCATTATTTCTATTTCTTACGATAAACCTGCAGGGTAGTTTCCATCATCCTCGTTGTTCAAGTGAGGAAACCAAGACTCAGTCAACCAATAAGCGGAGGAGCAAGAATTCAAACTTGAGTCCATGCCTCCAAAGCCCTTTGTTCTTGGCACTTGGCAGTTCAATGTAATTGGAAAATAAACCTTGAAAAAGTGAAGCATTGCTTGCATTCACTGAAGTCTCTAAACTTTAACCTCTCACACCACTATCTGAAACAAACTTAAGATCAGAGGAAAGGTCCCCGAGTACCTCTGATAATTGTCAAGGGGTCCCTAGATAAAAGCCATTTACTTTGAGAAACATTGAGAAATATGAGGATTATGAACACAAATTCCGAAGCCAGATTGCTTCAGACTGAATGCTGACTCTGCTGTTTGATAGCCTGATGTTCTTGGGAAATTACTTAACTTCTCTGTGTCTCATTTCTTTGTTTAGAAAACAGACATCATCATCACCATCACCTTCTTCATCATCGTCATCATCATCGTCGTTACCACTCTGCTTCCAAAGTTTTGTTGTGAGAATTAAAATAGTTAGATGAATAAGACATTTAGGAACGTGCTCAAAAGCTTTGTTCAGTTATTATTACTGGGCCAGCAGTTGCAAACCGTTGGCTTGTAAGTAGGATCTGAGCTGCAGATTATTTTTAACTGTAATTTCTCCACATCGTATATTTTGAAGTAGTAATTTATTGCCAACACTTAACATTTTTTAGATTACACACACCAAAAAAGCACAAATTCTGGTTTCTCTTTGAAAATCAGAAGATCTAGTAACTCTGAACACTTCTTCCTGCCTGGCCATAATCCATTGGTCCATGAGTAACAAATGGCCCCATTTTTACAAAAGCATGAATGCCCCAGAGCATCATCAGGGCCCTTGTGTTACCTTAAGCTCAGACACCTCTCTCATTTGTGTTTTGTGCTGTTTTGAACTGTTTTGAAGGTTTTGAACTATTATCTAATCTACCATATGCTTCAATGAGTTGAGTTATCAAATTTTCCAGTCCAAACACAATTTTAAACAGCAAACTAGGTAAGCATTCATGTTAGCTGGCTGATAGGAAAACGGGTGTTGAAACAGATATAGCTGATAACCAAAAGAAAGAAAAACCCAACAGCAGACATAGCACTTCACCATGATAAAGCATCACAATCAAAGTCACACTCAAAATGTAGCATCACAATGTAGTATCGTGTTACCTGAATGCTTTCTCACAAGGTTGATCCTTCCCCTTGCCTCCTACTGTAAGATCTCACTCAAATATTATCTCATTAGGTCTATCCAAATCTTTTAATTATACTCTCTATACAAACCAGAAGGAATTTCTTATTCCCTTATTGCACAGGGCACAATTTGAGAAATTCTATCCTTATCTTCATCATAGCCTTCTCAACCAGACCATGAGTCCAGAGCACAGGGGCATGGTAGAATTTGCTTGTGTGCTCCTTAGGGATAAGCAAAGTGCCTTGGAATTATCTGAGAAATATGTGAGTGAATTATAGTAAGAAAATTAAAAAAAAAAACTTCCTAGCCTCCTTAGGTAGAGGATATAAAATATAATTTTTTACAAATATTTCAATCAAAAAATTCAAAATATATTAGGTATATAAGGAGGTGACCTTCCATTAGAAACATTCATTTATGTTATTTTGCCCTTGGAGGCAGACATGGGTTGGCTTCCTCTTTGTTTTTTGCTTTTTTGTAGCATGGCAGGTTGCTTCAACTGTCTAAATCAGTTTTCTCATTTTTAAAATGAGGATTTCTGATTGTTATTTTTTTTAATGGAGGTACTCGGGATTGAACCCAGGACCTACTTCATGCTAAGCATGCACTCTACCGTTGAGCTATTACTGTCCCCCTAAAATGAGGACTTCTATTGGTCCATCAGGTCTCATTTTGCACCTCATCTCCTATGAGAAGCCTTCCAAAACATCCACAACTAGGTTTAAGTGCCTCCCTACGAGCTCCCACAGCCCCCAGGCTCTATCACACCACCCTGAAATTCCCTAGACTATCACTTCAATGAAGGCAGGAATTATGCCCCATTCACCACAAGATCCCTTGAACAGACTAAGTGCTCAGAGAGTATTTGTTGACCGAAAGAAATAGATGATTGAATCAATAGCTAAGTGACTCTACTTCCAAGGTAGCTGGAAGAACCCAAGTCCAAGTTGTCATCACTATTACACACGATGTCTAACATGGAGGAGCGGAGCTGGGAAATCTGCTTTGGCCCAAACTGCTGTCTGTTGCTCCCATCTGTCGCTGTCCTGGCCCCAGCCCTTCCCCCATTACACTCCCATTGAGCTTTCCTGGAGCTGACCCCATGCAGGCAGGGCTAGTGGGGTGTTTTCCAGCCTCACCAACCTAATTGTTCCTCATTTCCTGCCTGTAAATGGTACAAGGTGTGGAGTTGCACCTCCCAATGTCCCCATTTCAATCATTTGTCTACATTAATCGACACTAATGGCTTTTACAAATGTAAGTCTTTAAGCTCCAGTAACTTACATGTGTTTGAGGAGGCCATTGAAAGAAAGCAAATTCCCTGTTCCTTTAGCTTCCAGGGAAATGTTCTCCAAATATCCTGAAAGCAGGGGCAGAGCCCAGCATTCCAAAGCACCGTGCTTTTGCTTGGCGATCCCTCAAGAGACTGAGTTGTTATTATTAATAAAGTGTGACTTTCTCAAATGAAGGAACAAAGCCCTGTGTGTTACCAACTGCATGGAAAAGACAGGCGCACTGAGATTTGAATCACATCAGTTTACTTGACACCCCAAATTGCATGTGTTTAACTTTTATTTATTTTTAAAAATATTTTTAAAGAATGTAACAGCATTAGACACGAATTAAAAAATATTTTTGTCTTTGAATTCTATCACACTACCTTGAAATTCCCTAGACTATCATTTTCACTCCCGTATTTCGTCCAAGACTAGAAAACTGTATCTCCACTATCTCAGAAGTATCACTGTCAGCCTTTTACCATAGTTATTGTATTCAATATAATACAGTCTTATACCCTCTTTCTTCATTTAATGTTATAACATAAATGTATGTTTCTAGTTATAATTCTAGTTTTAAGAGCTAGTATTTATTTGTTTTTAATACAGAAGTTTAATCTCCTTAACCATCACCTCTTATTAAACAGTAGAATACAAGACCAATAATATTTTAAAAAAACAGAAATTTAGAAAATAAGCAGCAGACTAGGGGGAAAAAAACCCAGACAAACATAAAAGATTATGAAAGATTCCTCACCCACCTTGTCATTAGCCATTTGACCAGTATCCCTTTTGAGGATCCCCATATATCATCATTCTGAGAACCAGACATCGGAGGCAAAATTCTGATGAGAACAGACAACAGAAAATAATTCAAAAAAATTGTTTGAAAACCGTAAGTACAATAAATCCTGTGAATAATTCAAAGTCCCATGATTAAAAGATGGGCAGTCTTCAATTCACCAAAACAAATATATAAAAATCTAATAATATATGATTTACTTAAGACAGTGTTGCTAAGACAGATTACCTGGTACAATTAGAAGACAATTTCAAAACTGCATGATCTTAGCCAGAACTCCCCCCAAAGCAGATACTGAGACAAAGGCTAGTGTGCAGATAGCTCATTTGGGAAGTGATTCTTGGAAGCAGGTGCTAGGAGCAGGGCAAATGAATCACACGGAGAGAAGGGAAGTAGACCAATGTGAGGATGTATCATCACTGATCTGGTCACCACTATGGAAGAGTGATGGTGATCCTGCCGGACTCCTAAGGAGCCTTCTAGAAAGCGTCTCAGAACTATTTTCCCAGAAGATGAGTGGAGGAAGAATTTATTCACTGGTTGTCAACCCCCACTGTTCAAGCATAACTCCATGGGAACTAACGACCTTTCCTGGCTCTGTCAGTTAGCATAATACTGCTCCCTATCGACTGAACTGGCTGTCTCGGCAGCAGCTGAAGTAAGAAGGGCTGCTGAGGGGGTTTGAAGTGGCTCACAAGAGGCACCTGATACAGTCCATCCTTGGCATCAGCCAGAGTTGCTCCTGCCTCCCATACAGTTCATCCCCTTCAAGGAGGTGGCTGGCCGTTCTGCAGGTGAAACAAGGTAGGTCCTCACACTCACCGCAGTCCACGCCTTATTCAGTACTCATCGTCTCCCCCATCTACTGACTGCCCTCACTCCCAGCCAGTACTTGAGCCAGTCTAGGCTGTTTCCTGGTGAACTTCCCCAGGATGTCATCCCTAAGGGTACCCACGTCCCTGGCTGCTCCTGGGCATGGTTGTTTCAGCTGTCGGTTCCCCATTCTCACACAGATGGAAGATGAGTCCCTTGAATTTCTACTTGACCCTGCCTCCATTCTGCAGTGGCAACCCTTGTTCCTCATGGTAGTCAGGGTGCATCACCCCCACCAGTTCAGCAACTCCCTTCTTTGCTTGTTGGCCCAATGACAGAGAAGGCCAGAATGGCCAGGTGGAAATGCCGTTTGAAGTTCAGCGGAAATTTCATTGAGTCTCCTGGTAGCAGTTCCCTTCTTAGGAGCTAGAACTTTAATCCAGCTCATCCTACTGATCAAGCCCACAAATCTCATCCTGAAGGTTTACATTCTAGGACTTTTTTCATAACAAACTCTCTTAGACTGGTTTCCCCCAAAGACAGAACTCAAGACAAAGTGCAGGTAGTTTATTTAGCAAGTAATTCCAGGAAGGAGGGATGAGGGACAGGAGTAAAACAAAGCAAGACGGAGGAAGGAGAGAAAGCCCATACAAGTTTGCACTGCTGATTTGGCCACAGCTAGAGTAGACAGGTGCTTAATGCATGCATCTTGAAACTGTCCACTCAGCAGTGAAAGAGAAAAGAATTTCTATCATTTTGTGCTCAATTTTTTTTTCCTTTGCATAAAGCTAAGTCACTAATTGTTGCCAAAATTCCCTTTTTTTTTAAACTCTGCATCCCCAGCATGCAGTGCAGGCTAATTTTATTTTATTGTCCATGTCAGAGACATTTTCCCGTATAAGATGTCATTTTCTATTTTCTGAGCGCTGAACTTCTAAATGATTCTGCCTTGAAGCTCCAGTATTGGATTTCTCTCAAGTTCCAGGACTTCGGCATTCCTCCTCTCTGTCTAATGTAAGTTCCAATGGTTCATGTGGTGTCCTCATTTCCAAAGCGGCTTTGCTCCCCTTCCCCTCGCTCCCCTGACCCACCCTCCATGCATTATGGATGGATGTCATGCTTCGCCATCTCCTTCAACCCCATTAGTCAACTAGAACATATTGTGATGATAAAAATCTTTGCCAAAAATTCCTGGCTATGATCACGCTGGGCTCTGAAGGAGCACACTTTAGTTTTCAGATAGGTTCAAATGAGCAGTAATGCCAACGAGTGAGTTCTAAGTTCTTCCCAGAGAAGAAGCATTTCTGGCTGAAGAGAGCAGTGGAAGGAGTCAGAAGAAGGTAGGGGTTTGAGTACGGCCCTGACACAGCGGATGAGGGGCCCTGAGGAAACTGAAGCTCTAAAGGGGTGAGAGCATTTTCCCATCTGTAAAGTGAGCGTGATAGTCACAGCTGTGTCTTGAGTTGCTGGGAAGGTCAAATGCAGAAACAACTAACATTTGCATAACGTATTATTATCTCATATGTTAAAGTGGCTGCTATGACATGATCATTAGCTTCGTGTAAACCTAATTACCTACTCCCCCCCCGACCAAAATAAAAAATTATAGCTTCCTGTGAACTGGTAAAATTACCTACCTATTGGACTTCTTCAAATACGCATCTACTGAGAACTACTGTTTGCCAGGTTGAGGTAAAAATTTCAATGCCTATGAATAAAGGCATTTGACAAAATGTAATTAAATTCCATCCCTCCTGCATTAGTCAGATTGGACTGCCATAACAAAATGCCATAGACAGAGTGGCCTAAATGATAGAAATTTATTTTCTCAGAGTTCTAGAGGCTAGAAGTCTCAGATCAAGACGTGGGCAGATTCGGTTTCTGGTGACAATCTCTTCCTGGCTTGCAGATGACTGCCTTCTTGCTTTGTCCTAAAAGACAAAGCGAGGAGGGCTGGGGGGAGGGAGGGAGGGAGAAAGTGGGACTCTTTCTCTTCTTATGAGGACACCAGATCTGTTAGATTAGGGCCCCACCCTTATGACCTCATTTAACTTTAATTACCTGCCTAAAGGCTCTATCTCCAAATACAGTCACACTATATTTGAGTTAGGGCTTCAGCGTAAGAGTTTTAGGGGTCAAAATTCAGGTCATAACATCTCCCAAGCTTGCAGTATTATATAAACAATCCAGTTAGGAAAAAAAGTGATTCCCCATCCTTTCTTCAGATTCATCTATTAGAAAGAAACTCTCCAATCTGGTCTTTAAAGAGAGAACCACCCTGCAATCCAAATCGACCTCTACTCAAAACCCCTCACCCAGGGAAGACATTTGGCCATTGATTCTCTAGGGTTCCCCATCCACGGCCCCCAGCATCCCTCACTTCTGGGGTCAAGGTGCAGATCTTCACTGCACATGTCTAGTCCTAGCTCTTTGTGGAGTCTGCTTTGTCTAAGTTTCTGAATCTGCCTCTCTCTCTTGCTTCTTGGTTTTCCTGCTAGTCTTCCCTCCCTTCCACTCTCCTCTCTTCTATCTCTCTTTCCAGGGGGCCAATATACTACAAAAAGTCTGAAAATACGAGGAAAATCGTGTCTTCATTTGAACTTTTTAGATTAACAATTGGACCCAATGCTTTAAATAGGGAGATATTTCAACTACATAAGTGTCTGGAGGTTGGAGAAACATATAATGAACATATTACTTGAAAAAGTAACTGATATTTAAAAATAAGCTTGTTCTAAAGTCTTCTGGCTTTTGGATATCCTGTGTGTCTCTGCCTTCATCTACCCGTCTCTCTTCCTTCCTCCCACTCCTCCTCTTCTCTGTCTTTGTAGATCTTCCCTATGTCAGTGCCTCCCTATGCTCCTCTCTTGTCATCTCTGTCTTCCCATTTCTCCATCATGATGCCTGTCCTCCCCTCCCCATTCCCCTCCCTCTTTCTCTCCCCTTCCCTCCCACAGATACCCTCCATTAGCAGCTCTATTTGGCTTTATCATTTCAGCACTGCTGTTTTGGCATGAGAATCTTTCCAATTTCCTGTCATAATAATGAAGCTTAGAAGAGAGCATGTCAAAAGTTTCCTGTAAACAGAGGAGGTGCTAAATGAGCTCTCTCGTTGATAGGGTTCAAGAAATTGGGTCTTTTTGCCATGATTCTCCATAAAGTGCTGTGTGTCTAGGCTGGTCACAGGGCCTAATTCCCAGCCAGACAGAAGACACATTTACTGAAGGAAGGCAGACTGGGTTCTGAAAAGGGCTCTCAACCCAAAGTCAAGAGCTTGGTATGCAAAGCACAGCTCTGGCATCCACGGACTGTCTGATCTTTGAAAAGTCCCTTGACCTCTCTGGATTTTTGTTTCCTCAACTCTAAAAAAAGGAATTGGAGTGTTAGTCTTTAGGAACCTTCTGGCTTTGACTTTATGATTCTGTATTCTTTACAAAACACTATACTTCAAATATACGTACTCTTTGTGTGTGGGGTAAATATAGACGTCAGTGTATATGTATATAAAACATACATCTAAATGTATGGATGTGAGTGTGTATGTATGTAACACACACACACACACACACATTCTTTGGAGGAAACATTCTGGAAAGCCATTCTGAAACTTCTTTCCTACAAGCACCATGGGTCCTAGGTGG
This sequence comes from Camelus dromedarius, assembly GCF_036321535.1. Taxonomy (NCBI): domain Eukaryota; kingdom Metazoa; phylum Chordata; class Mammalia; order Artiodactyla; family Camelidae; genus Camelus; species Camelus dromedarius. Next base: position 30,538,904 of record NC_087449.1, on the reverse strand, counting down.
GAGGAAAGTTTAATTCCCCTAAAACCCTAAGAGTAAAGAAAGAATCTGGAAAATATATCACAATGAAAGCAAGGTTAGGATATGGAATTTTGGAGGTGGTTTTTTTTTTTTGGTTTTATTTTATATGAAAATATAGGCATTGTATTATAAAACTAAATAGATCACATATTTGGATCCTGATTCATAAGTACTTTAAAGTTGGTGTTGATTAAAATGCTAAGAATTTGTTGGGCTTGAAAGGTAAGTTAAAATTAGCAAATTCTGTTAATGGATAGTGATCACAAAGAGAAACATGTTCTATAAACTATGTTTCTCTTTGACGAAAGTGTACCCACATAGACTGTTGAGTGTATGGAAGCTGAGTTTCAGGGCCCCAAGAAAACAACGGCATTGTTAATTTATTACTGAATTAATACATGCCTACCGTGTACCTGAGCTTAAAGGAAATGCGATATGGCCCTTGCCCTTCTAGAGATGTACAATAAACCAATAAAAATGCATCGACAGTATTGTGATACGCTATGAAGGAAAAGAAATGAGGTGATACAGGAGGAGGTATGGGTGATGGGGGGTGGGGGGTTTAGGGTAGAAAATGTGACAATCCGGTCGGGGTGAGATGTGCTCCGAGACACCTTCCTTACCTCACCATCCCGAGGGCGGCAGGAAGCCTTGCTTTGTGGGGCGCCTGCTCGCCAGTCAGCGCAAGTGACTGAAATCAAGCTACTCTATCAATCACGCCTGGCTCACCTGTGCCTTTACAGAGGGCGCGAGATTTCAGTTTTATTCTCCCAACCAGCTCAAGAGGTAAGTACTGTTGTCTTCATTTCACATGGGTTTGAGGGGATGCAAAGTTACACACTGATTCTAACATGCAAAGGAATATAGTACATTTTCTCCTTAACTCTCATGAGTTTAACTATGAATGAGCCTCCGTCTCCTGGGCAGTTGCGGGGTGGGGAAACTACGTTCTACTCCAGTCTGCTACGCTTACATCCTAATGCAAGAATCTAGCAGTCCTTTCTGGGTACCACGTAGCTTCCTTTAGGTGCAGTTGGCTCAGTCACTGGCATTTGCCCTCTCCTGCTCTGGCCTAGGGTACCACCTAGGGGGAGGTACTAAGGCAGCAGAGCAGAGATCAAGGCTGTGCCCCTGGGGCCCCTCAGACCATTGCTGGCCTCTTCTGCGGAGGGGCCATTTGGAGTTGCTTCCTGGACTGGCCACTGCTATTACCTCTGGCAACTACTCCTGTGCGTGGGCATTGCCCTGTGTGCTCTGCTACTGAAGGGGGCACTAGGCAACCCAAGATCTCTCTCTCTTTTTCTCCCCACCCCACCACAACCCCACCCCTTCCCCACTCAGCTTCTGAATCGCCTGGGGGACTTACTAACAACTCAGCCTTTTCTTTGACACCTCTGGTTCTGTGGATGCCTCACCTCCAGTCCCTGCCATGGGCTGCATCCTGCTCCTGGCTCTCTGCACTTGCTACAGCAGTCCTGCGGCAAGCTTGCTGCCTCTCAACTCAATGACTTCCCATGCCTTCCCAGGGGCGTGTGGGAAATTTGGGTCACCTGATCGTAACACACAGGAAAGACAGGTGGCTTGGAAAAGCCTAGTTCTGGGTCTCCCTCTGTCTCTCTATTCTGTACTGATGACTCTGTACCTCTTTTCAGAGTCCTAATTATAAGGCCAAGGGGAGTGTCTCTTTCCCCCATACCACTCACCTAACACCTACGGCCCTCCCCTGCTCTGGGCTGAGATGCAGAGAGGGCACAACATGCCTGCCTCTCCTGTTTGTCTCTTTCCCAGAGTGTTTGCAGCTGGAAGGCAACGGCCTCAGGGCTCTCATTTCTTGCACGTGTTTTCTTCTATGTCACGGCAGCAAGCCTCAGGGCCTGGTCGCCGCAGGTGGAAGGAGCAGCCTTTCTACAATTACAGAAGAAACTGTGATCTAAGATATTCAGGTTTTATTCTTCCTGTGATAAAGGAATTTAGAAATTCTCTGTAGTAACCAGCCCAACATCTATTCCCCTTTTCTTCCTTAGGATACATCCCCTGTTTTCAGGGGATTCAGGGCCACAGTGTGCTCGGTTAAAAGCGCTCTCCTCCCCAGACACAGAGGTTACTAGAGCTGCCATGTGACCAAGTCCTTGCCAATGAGCTACGTGTGGAAGGCAGGTGCTGTGCAGGGTTTTCCTCTTTTAAAAAAGAACAGGTTTGACTAGTGTATGTTTTTGGTTTCAGCCCTTTTCTTTTCCCCTTCTTCCTGCCAGGCATGCAGGCAGGACGCCTAGCAGGGCAGTGACCAGCTTGCAAGTACTGAAGATGTTCCCAGAGAGAGGAGGCAGGTGTCTGGGTCTGTGTCAGGCCTCATTCCACTGGAGAAGCAGAACCAGTTTGGGGGAGAGGGGAGACCGGGGCAGGGAGACAGAGAGAGCTGGATAGAAGGGGAGTGATTTATGTAATTGCGGGGGCTGTCTAGTCTCAGCAAGTCTGAAACCTTTAAGGCAGCTTATCAGGAAGGGCCGGCTGGAACTCTGGGGCACAGGAGGAGACTGAAATCCACAGGTGAAATTCTTTTTTCTTCAAAGAAGCCTCAGTCCTGCTCTTAAAGTCTTTCTATGGATTGAATCAGGGCCACCCAGATTATCTAGGATAATCTTCCTTAGCTCAAGTAACCTGATTATAGACTTCAATCACATCTATAAAATACCTTTAAGACAGGAGGGAAGGGGGCAGGGCGCAACCACTGAAAGAATGACACAGCAGTTGAGGACAGGACGAAGTGGTTAGACCCAAGATGGTGGAAGATTCAACTTCCAGTAGACCTTGAGCCTCACCCACAGGTGCCATGACAATTTCCAAGGCGGACTGTAAAAGACCGAAAAGTGGGCGGGGTTCTAATTCCCGGAAATCTCCGCTCCTTCCCCAAAGTAGTTGGAATCCTCCTACTCATTTGCATATGAAATTACAGAGCCCATCAAAACTAACAACCCCTCATGGTCGCTTTCTCTCTTGCCTTCTGAGATGGCCCTTACTCTGTCGATGGAGCGTGTATCTCCCTGAAAAATCTTGCTTTCACTTTACTATGCCTTGCTCTTGAATTCTTTGCTGCTTGAGACAAGAACCTCTTCTCTGGCAACATCTTCCTAGTCCTAGATTCGTGTTTGAGTGGATAACTTGGCCTCTCCAAGTTGACACATCAAACCAGTCATCACAGGGTCCCAAACAGCATTGTGTTGCCACCCCACTAGCTCTGGACTACCTGCTTCTGGATTTGTTGTTACCCGAAAAAACAAACAAACAAACAAACAAACAAATAATAAAACCCTATGGGTTAAGCCTTAATAGCCAGGTTTCTACAACCTGCAACCAAAGGCAAACCCTACCTACTGCATTCTTCCTCCACAAAACTCAGCTTTCGGCTTTTAAATTGCTTGGACTCAAATATCTAATGTTTGTCAAAACCACGTATTAGCTCTGTTGTTTCACAGAGGTGCTAGGCTTCTCCTCAAAGCTCTGAAATTCACTGTTTCAAAGAACGAGGAAGCTTGCAGGCAACAAGATTTATAAGATATGAAAAAAGAGCTAGAAATTTTTGACAGAAAAAGTATCCCTGCTATAGTACATGGGTAGAAAATCGGTAATTTGATCGAGGTTAGAAGCCAGCACTGCCTGGGACTAAAACCCATCACCCTCTTTCGACTGTGCCAAGATCAGAGCAAAACTCTCTGGTTGGCTGTCTGCGGGAAAGAGAACCGCCAACAAAGCTGCGGGGTGAACTTCTTTAGAACTCCGTACTCAGGAGAATGATCCTCATAAAATTACTGCCAGGAATATGTAGCTAAATCAGATTTATTCCATGTTAATTTGCTCTCACCATCACTATTAAAATTGAAATTTCAGCCTTTATATCTTATTCGTGATGACTGATGTAGGTTAATCTATGGCTATATGAAGAAAGAAAGAAAGAAAGAAAGAAAGAAAGAAAGAAAGAAAGAAAGAAAGAAAGAAAGAAAGGAAGGAAGGAAGGAAGGAAGGAAGGAAGGAAGGAAGGAAGGAAGGAAGGAAGAAAGAAAGAAAGAAAGAAAGAAAGAAAGAAAGAAAGAAAGAAAGAAAGAAAGAAAGAAAGAAAATTAAGGCTGATCACTTCTCAATGCAAGCTGTCAGAAACCACAAATATGCACTTGGAGGAAGCCAGAGGGGGCAGGGGTGAGCGGGTCAGCCAGCGCATTGGTGTCTGTGCTTGTTCTTGTCCAGTGAGCATGTCAAGATGGGACTATTAATTTGTACGTGTCAACTTGATTTGGAAAACGTTGGTGCTGATCTGCTAAGACAGCACATACCATCCCCTCCCGCTCTCCAAAAACCCCAGATAATAAAAGACCCTTATATTTTCATAGAGTTCATGGGATCTTCTCTCTCTTTGCTCTTTCTGTTACATAAACAACTTTCAGGGGTAGGCAGGGTAAAGAGTCTGAGCACCATTTTATACATGAGGAAACAGCTTCAGAGACAAGAAATGACTCACTTGAGTTCACATGGCAAGGAAACCACACCACCCTCCATGATCCCTGGGAAAGAAAGAGGGAAAAGCAGCATCTTAAAGTATTTAGAAAAATCTTTTGAAAATTGAATAAAACTTGAGCCAAAATGTCTTGCTGACGACAAGAGACCAAAGAATGTGGGAGAGCGTGGCCTTCTGCTCCCCTTTTAACTGGAGGACTGACATTAACAAAATCTGCCCTGTTAATTTCTTATGAGATCATGCAGAGTTTCAGGGAGGCTGGGCATGTCTGCCTGGCTGTTGTCCTTTAAATGCCACTAAATTCATATCTGAATTGTTCTAAGGCCATGTGTATTTTCAGACCCTATCACTTCTTGGGCCAAGTTGCGGGTGTGGCAAGTACAAACCGAGTCACTAATGAGGTCCTCTGTGGTTGGCCATGGATGGTGGGAAGAAGAAGAAAAGAAAAATTCATCCTTTTCCATAGACTAAAATTAAACTAGACCTAACCTGAAGATATGTGAAAGCATATCTTACCATTTTATTTTTTTTTATTTTATTTCATATCCTAGAAGTAGATAAGAATTATTAGCATCTGTGTGGCACTTGACAACTCATAGAGCCACAATTTCAATCAATACACCTCTCATGTAATAGAGAGCCTCACCTTACATGTGGGATGTGGGAAGTTTTCTCTGAAGCAGTAACTTATGAGTGTGGCCCTAAAGCTAAAACCCATCTCCTTTCTACTCTACCTAGATAGCAAAAGTCCCCACTTAGCTGCCTGTGGGAGAGGAATCGTCAATAACACATTCAAGTGGATTTGTTTAGAACCGATATTCATAAGAGTAATTACTATAAAAAGCTGCCAGTAATATTTACCTAAATTAGATTTATTCACTATTCATTTGCTCTCCCATCTCTATTGAAATTGAAATCTTAGCCCAAATATCTTCTTCAGAATGACAAACGTAGGCTCACCCATGGCTATCTGAAAAACAAAATAAAGTAAAAGGTGACATAAACAGAAATACAAAAAAATGTGTATTCTAGGGGAGTGAGAATGGGGTGTTAGGGTGTTCACGATGCCAAAGGGAGACTCCAGAGAGCAATTAGCCCAAGTTTGAGGGTACAGTAGGTGTTTTTAGAATATATATAGGAATATGTGTATACATATAAGTAAATTCTACTTATATACACATCAATTCATTTTGGATTCAACTGAATATATATCCAATTGTATTCATATAATAACATATGAATTCAATATATATTTTGAATTGAATTGATTCATAGCACTCTCATCTATTTTCTTTTATCTTCTTCTCTCATGCTCCTTTGTTCCTAATGCCTACACGGTGTACTTCATGAATATTTGTGATATAAATTAAAGCACTTCTCCCCCATTTTCTGCTTCATGTGATCCACCTCTGTTGCCACCTCTGTACTGAACACAGACGTCAGCGCACAGTAAGTAGTTTGATAAGAACTTGATCAACTGAACTGAATTGACCCCTTCAAACTTTGTTTCCTGAGTTCAAAGCGCCTCACTGTCAGCACCACTTAGACAACCCAGGAGCTCACCTTCCCACTGCCAAGAAGGAGAAGGTAACACAATGCAGAAAGGTCCCAGCTCTGACAAGTCGGTGGGAGGTTCTGGTTTCATGGTCTGAGACCTAGCAATCAGTTAGAGAGAGGGAAATGGTTGCCATTGGAAACCTCGAGGCCCTGGAGCTGTCAGAGGGAGTGAAAGGCTGGAAGCTAATCAGGCATAATGAGCTTACAGTACCATAGATCATGTCAACTAGCATTCTTATTAATTTCCTGCCCAACGGCCATGCACAGAGGACTGATTCATCCATCAGTCCTTCCCCAGCCTGAGCCGCTAAATCACCTGTCAAATCAGGAATGCAGTGATGAAAATTCAGGAGTGACACAGTGGCAGAAATATCATCCATCATCCCCCTCTACCCCACCTCTGGCAAGCATCTTACCCGTGCTTCCTTCTGAGTGGGAGGGACCAGACGCTGAGCATGTGAAGCTGTCAAGGACCAGAAAGAACGTCTAGCCCAAGGATGGTAGTAAGAGTCACCGGTTGTAGAAGAGACTAGTTCAGGGATGATGCAAATGTGGCACATGTTCTGCTGCATCCCCTTTTCTGTGTCCTTGGCCGACATCGTAAATCGATGACTCCATGCACACTCCTCACTGTAGCATCCCATGAACCTCCTACCAATGAATCTACAAAAGTGGGGTATAGAGGATAAAAATGTCCTTACTGGTAATGGGCAACCAAAGGAAACAATTTAATGTGCCCCATTTGGCTCCTTTTTAAAATTCCTGATCAACACATTTGCTACCTTTTTATTTTAAGACACACGGTCTAGCCTGAGCAGTCTACCTTCCCATCTCCAACAGTTTTCTTCTTCTCCAATTTAGGGGAAATCCATAAGGTTAGGGTGAGGCAGGAATGTGTGTCTCATACAGGGGCTAAGCCCAAGGATGAGGATTTGGAGTGTGGCTTATCCTGAGAGGGGGAACCTGGAAGAGCCAAAGGATGCTTTCACAGTCTGAGAGACAAAAGTTTATCTGGGGGATCATTACTATGCAAAGAAACAAATGCCAGGACCACGAAGAGACATAGGATGAGCATCCAGGTGCCTTTCAGGGGAGCCACTCGGCGCGTAGCTTGTGAACAGAAAGTATATACCCCAGTGCACATTTTTCTGTTGTATTCAGATAAAACAAGAGATCTGAGGGGTACAGCATGTCACCTAGGGAGGCTGCATACAAGGAGGTGAAACATAAGTGGAGTTCTGAGACTCCAGAGGGAGGGATATACATAAGGAGGGATTTGCCAATGAAGAGGCAGCATAAACCAGGAAGGTCATCTCAGACAAGTGGACCATCAAGTAAAGATTCAGAAACTCCAGAGTCTCAAAGGGATTTCAGCAGGTTTCCTCACTTGGAGCCCAAGATGTCTTTGCATTACAGGTGTTAGGATCTCTGTTTCGGAGTGAAGGAAGCAAAGGCCCAGCGAGGGTAATAACCCACCCAAATTCGGCATGTCTAGCTGCACAGACAGGACACTAACCCAGGTCCCTTGATCAAGAGCCAGGCTCTTTCCACTAGATTCACCCCCTCCAATGGAAGCGTTGATAACATCCCTTTATTTCATCTTTGGGCAGAGAGGTTCTTAACGAATGAAGAACCAATGGAAAAAATAGCACCATATCAGGCTAATGGTAAAGAGATAGTAAGGATATGAGATCAGAGTTGGCAAGTAGCCCCCACAATGGGGGGGGGACATTTTTGTTAAGTTCCTACGTGTCAACAATGTAATCCGTGTTGATTTGGCCTTGCTATTGCAAGACCCACAGTAGCGCACTATGAACGTTAATAGATAATTTCCTTTTCTGCTGGTTGGAGCTAGTGGTCCCCCTACCAAAAAAAGTATTGAGGCAGATTGGTAGAAATTTAAGCACTGTTTTTCTTTCTTCTTCCATTCTTTCATGCTTTTAACAAGGATGAACTGAGTTTCCCCCTTGCACCAGTCACTGCACTAAACATAGAAGTTATAGAGATGTTTTTCTTATACTGAAGAGCTCACAATGTGATGTGAAAATAGTGGGAGGGTATATATAGCTCAGTGGTAGAGTGTGTACCTAGCACGCACGAGGTCCTGGGTTCAATCCCCAGTACCTCCATTTAAAAAAATTAAAAAAAATAAATCTAATTACCTCCCCTCCTCAAAAAACAAACAAAGAAAAAAAAAACAAACAAACAAAAAAACAAGTACCCAACAAGAATCACGTGTAAGGAAAGGAAAATGCATAATCGAGAGGCACACAAAGGAGTGAGCTACTCGCCCAGCCTGAGTGGACTGGATCAGGCTTCTGAAAGAAGCGGGTTTTGAAAAAGAATTGGAAAATGAATAGAGGTGGCCAACAGTGCAGTATGAAAATCAGTGCAAATAAACAGTAAAGATTAAATTTCACTGAATCAAAAAAGAATACACATGAGTCTATATGATTCTAAGCAAATGCTGGAGAAGGGAAATATCTTCCTTACAGTAGAAAGCCAGCTAAGGAAAGTAGACAAAATATTGGATTTAGAAGATCACCACTTGGCAACCATAACAATAATGGTTGATTCAGGCAGGAATTATCGATGAGTGCTGAAGCCCGTGGGTGACAATTGGAGGAGTAACAGGATATTTGCATACTTCCAAAGTATCTCTCCAAAATTACTTCCCTACAAAGAGGAAAACAGAAACTTCACAGTAGAGAAAACTGGCAGACAACACCTTAGACCAAGAAGTCAAGGTTACCATCATCAGCAATGGGATAATTTGACACCATGTATCTCCTGACATAAAAGACTGAGAAGAGCATAACATCATGTGGCGATACTTTTGCCAAAAGTGTGTAATCTGACTCTAACCATGAGGGAACATCAGATAACCAAACTGAGGAACATTCCACAAAATAAATGACCTGCGCATTTCAAAAAATGTCAGTGCCATGAAAGACATCGAGAAACTGAATGAAATTGCTCCAGATTAACTAAGACTGAAGAAGTGTGCAATTACATGGAATGCATGAGCCATGATTTTCTTATGTTATAAAGGACGTTATTGGAACACTGGTAAATTTTGAATAAGGTCTATAGATTAGATAATAGTATTGTCTTAGTGTAATTTCCTGATTTTGCTAATTATGCTATGGTTTGAAAGAGAATATGGTTTGAAAGAATATCCTTGTTTTTAGCAAAAACACACTGACGCATTTAGGGATAAAGAAATAATGTCTTGCAATTTATTCTCAAATGTTTTAGAAACCACTGGAGAGAAAAGATAAAAGATTTTTTTTTTTCATGTAATAAGATATTAACATTTGGGGAACCTGGAGAAAAGTATAAAGGATGTTATGGACTGAATGTTTGTGTTCCTTCCAAAATTCATGTATTGAACCCCTACCCCCCAATGTGATGGTATTAGGAGGTGGGGTCTTGGAGAGGTAATTAGGATTAATAGGTGGAATCATGAGGCTGGAACTCTCATGACTAGGATTAGCCCCCTTAGAAAAGTCATGAAATAGCTTGCTTTTTCTCTCTCCTTTAGCCACGTGAGGATACAGGGAGCAGTGGGCAGACTGCAGCCTGGAAGAGGGCCCTCACCAGAACCCAGCCATGCTGGCTCTGTGATCTCAGACTTCCTAGTCCTCAGAGATGTGCGAAACAAATTCATATTGTTTATAGCGCCCTCAATCTATGGTACTTTGTTATAACGACCCAAATTAAAACACAGGCATTCTTTGCACTATTCTTGCAATGCTTCTGTAAATCTAATAGAGTAATAAGGTTGAAAATTACTGCTTATTTTTATTACTTTATAATGCTGTTTGTGTAAAAAAATTTAAAAAGCACATGCTAGAGTGAAATACTGTTTAGAGTTTCACTGGGTAGAGAAAGCAGAGAAAAATATTAGAGGAAAATAATTTAGCATGTGTTATAATTCTTTTTTCAATCTGGAATTACGCAGCATTCACTATGTGCTAGACACTGCTGTAAGTACTTAATTAGACCATCGGCCATCACAACCACCCAATGTGGTAAGTGGTATTACAACCACCCACATTATAACCACCGCCTCTCAGACGAGAAGACTGGAGCACAGAGAAACGAAGGAACTTACTGAAATCACATGGTTAACAAGTGGCAGAGCGAGGATTTGAACCCAGGCAGTCTGGATGTAGAAGTCTGTGCCCCAAATCATCATCTTATTGTTAACTTTTAGGCTTCCACAGCACATTATGGGAGGGAATAGCCAGATTCTCCCCAGCCACCTGCTGCCCCACTTTTTACAATGAACTGGTTATAAAGCGTTCACAGAGAGATCCAGAGTGCTGGTGATAAACTCCATGAGGACAAAGACAGCTCCAGCACTTGTGTAGCCCAGTGTCTAGCAGAACAGCACAGCCCATGGCTGGAACCATGAGGCAGATTGATGGTGACAGCAGGGGCAAGGCACTCACTGTGCCCCACACATGCGCTGAGCACTCTGTGCGCTTTAACTCATGAGGTGGGGATACTGTTACCCATACATGGCAGGTACGAAGTACCTAGCATGCAGCAGAGCTGGGCCTTGAACTCTAATCTCATCCCAGGGCACCCACCTTCCAGGACACCATATAAAGAGTATGACATGGGGAGACATGAATGCTGGCCTTCTGCCAATCATTGGGTGACCTCCCTCCTGTGTCCTACTTCTCCAGGGAAAATTGAGGTGTTGGACTGTATGATCTTTGGTTCCTCTCCAGCCCTTTGCTTCTATGCCTCTGACAGAGATGGAGGTCCCCAATCACACTAATGTGACAACTGCAGACTAAAGCAGGTCTGTCTTGAACACCTTGCAAGAGAGAACAGTAACTGAGTGACCAAGGGGACCTCCACAGAAGATGGCGGCTGCGCGGAGCCTGGTGCTTGCTAGAAGTGGGACCACAGAACCACAAATGCTGAGAGCTACTGGGATCATGCAGTCAATTGTCTCAACACAGGGCTATCCGAGAGTGAAAGGGGACACTACGAGTAATTACAATACGAACAAGTAGAGAAATTGGGACCATTCGCAACAAACCAAAACACATCACCACACTCAAAGCTGGAAGGCACCTGACGCACTCAGGAAGCCAGCTCCACAATGGCCGTAAGCTGCTTGAATGGCAGCACGCAGAAGAGTTCACTGGGTTTCACAACAGCTCTGTGAGGTTCAGGGATGCCGAAGAATGTACTGTCTGCTTCCAAAGAGCAGGCTCTTTCCAGAGTGCCAGGCTGGAAGGGCCTCCACGATACATTAGGCCAGTGATACAGAACTGGGCACGCTGGACAGGAACAAGAGCTGAAGTAGCAGCAGGCATCCAGGTTATGCACAAGAGTGTTCAAAGCCTACCAGAAATTATATTCTTGGGGGAGGGGATAGCTCAGTGGTAGAGCATGTGCTTAGCATGCACGAGGTCCTGGGTTCAATCCCCAGTACCTCCATCAAAATACATACATATATATATACACCTAATTACCTCCCCTAGCCAAATATCTTTAAAGAAAGAAATCACACTCTTAATTGAAATGATATTATCCTTTTGTGGTCATTGCTGAATCAGTCGGGACAGGTTAGATGACACAATGATAACAAACAACTTCAACATCACAGAGGTTTAGGATAGCAAAGGTGTGCCTCTGCTCCTGCTGCGTGTCTGCTGAGTCAGCTAACAGCCGCATCGCGGCCCTCCCTCTAGCACCCAGGCTGGTCAAGCAGCTGCCATCTAGAACATCGCCTTCTTCCTGTGGATGGAGATGAGAACGCTTGAAGGTCTTGCACTGGAGATGAAATGTTTAGCCCCCCTCTCTCAGCTCACTGACCAGAAGACGTCCAGTGGCCTAGCACAGCCATGAGGGGACTTGGCAGTGCCACCCTACCAAGTGCCTGGGGGAGGAAAGTATTGGAAATATTTGGTGAAAAGCATGAATGACTGTCAAGCTTAAGGAAGTTTTGTAGACTCTGATCCCATCCGTGTATATCTAGTAAACACCGGTTTTGTGCCAGGCATTGTATTAGGCACTAAAGATGAGACACAGACCTAGCTTTTGTTTTGTTTTGTTTTGTTTTGTTTTGAACAGAAAACTCAGGGGTGTTTGAGATCAATTATTATAGCAAATGATGTCTTTGGTGATAATAAGTTTTAAAAAACCCAGCTCTAGACCAGCTTCTTTTGCAGAGGGTATGTCCAGAAGCCCAGCTGGAAGACTGGCTTCCTAACCCCAGCACTCCACTAAAGCCAGTGGGGGAAAGAAGGTTTACAAACAGCTCTATGTTTAGAGACCTCTCTTGAAAGTTGCATAAGTGGGCTAGGGTGTCCTGTTTACACAGAATGACCAAGGAATGCAGACAAGGCCGCCATGAACTGCACGACAGAGGCCAGCAAGGCCGTGCACCGTAAATAGGGCCGTGGACGCTGGGGTCAGCTGCTCCGACCTGGCACTAGGCCACATGCCAGGCTCTCAACAAAGTCACCTGTGTTAATACCTAGCCATGTGAGATGGATGATTCCCCAGTCTGCAGAAGTGGAGACCTCTCATGAAACAGTCTTAGTTATGTGGTTAAAGAAAAGTAAGCTGTTCATGCAAAGTGTCTGAAAACAAGACTGACGTATATCAACTTATATGATGCTTTCTTTGCTCCCATTAAACATCTATGGATGAGAGCAATGGACTGGACATCTCCCCACGGGCAGCACGGGGTGGACAAAAGAGCTTTGGACTTCCTCAGGTTTGCCTTGAATCTCTGTTCTCTCACATACCTGCTGTGCTATTTACATTACCTTTCTCTGTTATCTGTTAACGAGGGATCTTAATACCTAGCATTGTGGACTTCCAAGACAAATTATACAGGGGGAATTATGCAATGCACCTGCCACTTGCCAAGTATTAGTTCTGGAACTCTGTGAGCACAAAAGGAATGTTAGTTTCTGTTACCCTTCACTTCAGTAGTTCAATCTGTGGTCATATTTTTCTGGAACAAAAATTCAATCTGTTCTTGTGCCCAACATTGTAATGGCTAGGCTGTGGTAACAAACAGACAAAATTTCAGTGGCTTAAGACAACAGAAGTATATTTCTTGCTCACTTAACTGTCCTGAGTGTGTGTTGGCAGGGCCACTCTCCTCCATACTGATGGAGCCTTGGAATATTTACTTTGCGGCTTCCAAGGATACCCTAGCTGTCGACATCTCAGTGAGCTGGAGGACAGAATAGCGTGGAGAAGCAAATGTGGGAGGTTGATGTGGGCCAGGTCCAGAGACGGCGCCATCGTCGTGCGCACAGTCCCCTGGAGAGAACTCAGATACAAGGTCACACCTAATGCAAGGGAGACTGGAAAATCTCATCTAGCTGCAGGCCAAAAGGGAGAGGTGATTTCTGTGGACAGTTTTCTCTCTTGATTAATAATAGTGTTTCTCTAATAGCTTTTCTCCCCAACCAGGCACATAGAGAAAGATGGGATAGAGTTGCCCTGAGAGAATCTAAAGGGGCAAAGGTTGACTTGATCTGAGCCTTGAATTGTAAAATAGAGTACTCAACTATGGCTCTAACTATCCTTCTAAACAACATTTATTTAACTTTTATTAGATGTCACATGCTGGGGATACAAACATAGAAAGAGATAAGTGATGTGAGCTGGAAGGATCAGAGACTAACAACAGGTTAGCTGTGACAGTGTGATGAAATGCAACTATTTTGTTAAATCATGGTTAACAACAAATGAAACCAGACTTGTCTAGCGAAGTTCCCATCACCAAATACTGGTATGTGCAAAACTATTGCCTATGTGGTGTTTTCACACCTCTGCATTTAGTAGAACTGCCTAAATCTAAGTTAATTTTTTTCTCACTCTTGAAAGGAGCACTTTGTAGCAAAAGCAGTTCTTAACAAGCTTTGTTTTCAACCAGCTAAAAACATACATATTTCTCTAGACTTTTTCCCCCCACATTCTACTGTCCTAATTATATTGTTTTCTGCTTTGTATTTATGTCTTGAGACAGTAACTTTTTGGAAAAAAAATATCAAAGACCCTACAGTTAGAAAATAGGAAGAGAGAGAGAGAAGAAAAAAGAAAAGAAAAGAAAAGAAAAGAAAAGAAAAGAAAAGAAAAGAAAAGAAAAGAAAGAAAGAAAGAAAGAAAGAAAGAAGAAAGAAAGAAAGAAAGAAAGAAAGAAAGAAAGAAAGGAAGAAAGAAAGAAAGAAAGAAAGAAAGAAAGAAAGGAAGAAAGAAAGAAAGGAAGAAAGAAAGAAAGGAAAGGAAGGGAAGAAGAAGGTTGAGCTGGAGTGGGAGCCTAAATGAAGAAAAGGAACTACTTTACCTTAAAACAACGCTGTGAAGTAGGTTTAGCATCACCCGTTTTATAGGTAAAGAATTTAATGATGATGATTATAGTGACAGCAGACTTACTTAGCTTTAACTATGTTCTGAGCTCTGTTGTAAGTGCTATGTGTATATATGTATACATAAACGTATATATAATGAAGTGATATAAATATATCTATACATGTATATATGCTTAAAATATATTTAATATATTTTATTATTAATTTTATTAATTATTAACATACCTTATTTAATCCCTGTAACAAGTAACACAAGAAGAGCTGTTATTACCCCATCCTAAGTTTGGGGAAACTGAGACTGAGCAAGGTCAGTAACATGTTCAAGGTCATAGAGTGGTAGAATCGAGATTTGAAACCAGACACTCTAGTCCCATTGTCCACGCTCTAACCATCACGCATATTGCCTCAGAGAGGTCAAGATATTTAAACACGTGCCCAAGGCCCCACTGTGAGACACCAGCAGATACAGGACTGGATCCCAGTGTGTCTGACTGAAAAGCACTGCTTTCTCTTCTGCTCTATACTGTCTGTCAGTAGGACTGAGGCATGGAGGGGAGAAGGGGGAGGTCATTTTCAGTGAGAGGTGAGCACGAGCAAGGACCAAAAGAAGGCAGATGTCCCCCAAACACACACCCTTGCATTTGCTGACCGCCAAGGCCTAAACACTAGCAGTTGATTTTGTGACTCAGTGGAAATTCTTCCTTGGTTACACAGGCCACAACTCCCAGTCTCCTAGTCCAAGATACCTATGTACCATCAACGTGTTTATTCACATGGACAGAGGCTCTTCCCAAGTCGGGGCTTGAGTTGTCACGGCAACAAGAAAAGACAAGGAAAGCCTTGAGAAACATCCAAAGGCCAAGAAAGGGGTAGCTGGCTGTGAAAGCTGGCAGCCCAGAACAATCCTGGTAGCACTGGGGATCCCAAGAACATTAGCGCCAAAAGGGGTCCTCTATGTCACCTACAGATAAAGGATCTGAGCTTCAGGAAAGTGCCAGGCACTGTGCTAACTGCGTTAACTAGGTTATATTATTACTTTCTAAGAAAGAGCCCAATAAGATATGATCCCAGTTTGTAGGTGAGGAAACTGAGGCCCAGACATCAGATGCAACTTGCTGAAGGTAGAACAATGATTCTGGCCTAGAACTGATTCCAGAGCCTATGTTTTCAGCTGCAAAGCTATATGCCCTAAAGACTGTGACTTACCCAACATCCACACAGCTATTCAAGTGACAGAGTCAGAACAGGGTCTTGTCCCCTCTGTCCTCCAAGGACCTCAGATTTCCCTGGCTATCAAACAGCAAGACCATCACCCACATAGAGATCAGCCCCATATTTCATCAACACCTCTTAACATTCTGCCCTTCGTTGCCCTGGAATGGGTCTTGTTCAAACTTCCCTTCCACAGCTCAACAAATAAGCAAACAAAAATAAAAAGCTTAACTTTCCATGAAAAGGCAGAGTAAACATCTGGCAGGCTTCCTGGGTCTTGGCCTCCTCCGGCTGGGTCTAAGTGCACTACATGAGTATATTTGGGTTTCAACAGAAGAGGCCATGCTAGACATTACTCACCTCCGTGCGAAAGCAAACCAACCCCAAAACTGAGTGAAGGAAATACAAGTGCTCTTGTTTGCTGATCAAAAACTAAACAAATCTTTTGAGGTTTTGGGTTCAAAAATCTTTCAGAAATGCAGTTCCCACACATTCATTTGGGATATGTGTGACTATATACGTGGGTTTGCTTAAATCTTGTCTGAAAGAAGACAGAGAAGAAATATAAATATGTGAAAGAACTTAAATAAATTTAAGGAGAAACAGTCCTTTTTTTCCATTTTATCAAATGAAATGGGACAAATTGGACTTCAAATGTGGACCATACTTTGTCAAAACCACTCAAGTGGTTAAGTTTTCTCTACCATCTGGGTTACTTGGGGAGTCACCTAAGCTCTCTGGGATTTAATTCCTCATCTGCAGAATGAGGAGAGTATCAGGATAGTGTAGAATTGGCTGTGATGAGTATGGGGTTAGAAAATGGTGTGAAAGCCTTGAAAACTGTAGAGACCTACACACAGGTGAGAGGCGGTGTTTACTCCTGTCTCCTCTGGCAGGCACCGATCCCCACTGTGACACTTCCTCCCCCATGACCCATGCTGCCCTCATGCTGATCCATGGCTACTCAAGGACCCCAGGAACACCTCCTCTCCATAGACCTCTCCTCCCCAACCAACACCAGGCATTTTGAAATATACAGGTATTAGGTGAATTTGGTTGTGGATGGGAGGCAAAAAAAAAAACTGAGATTTCCAGAGTCAAGAAAGTATAAGTTAACTAGCCACTTGTGATTTTCCTCCCCCCAAGAGACGTGGCAGAAGAGGAAGGCCTTTCTAAGTAGCAGAGCAGAACATCCCACTTTCTGGAGGGCATGGAAAGAGGAAATCTGTAGCAAGCTGGTGTATAACAGATAGCACAGGTAGCAAGGGCAAGGAGAAGGGGCGGTGGGAGCAAGACTGAACAAGGCTTAATCAGTGCTGTGTTTTCTAATCTAGCCAATTGAATCCATGCCTCATGGAGGGCTACCCAATAAATAGTTAAATACATGAATGAATGAATGAATGAATGAATGAATGAATGAATGATGTAAAATGAAACAACATAAGGAAAGTTCTGCTCTGGTAAACTTACCTAGGATGTTCTAATCCAAAAATGAAAGAGGAGTTGATTTTAATTTCAGATAGCCTTTCAGTTTTATGTTTTATTTCTTTATTTGATTTTATTTTGGTTTGCATATGAGGGAGGGACACCATTATCTTTCCAAGGCTTTGCATATCTAATGACCCTGACCCTGATCCAGGAGGCACTTGGATACTAAGCGTCAACAAGAGCTCCTAAGAGAAGAGCAGATCACACCCCTACAGTCCTATCACCCAACATGACAACAGCAGAAAAGCTCTGGCATACTTCTGCAGGAACATGGAGCAAACTGCAGTGGTAACTCTGTAGAAGGGCCTGATGTTCAAGCCATGAGGACAGGTAGGGCTGGCAGGGGAAGCACAGTTCTGGAGAACACTGAGAATCAAGAGGAAAGGACAGAGGTTGATTTTAGGAACCCAAGTCTAAGAAGGTAGAAACTCCATAAAGAACAGAACCAGCCAGAAGGTTGGCCAAAACACAGAAGGGAAGATACTCTAGACACAATACTGGCAAGAAACAGAAACAACAGTGTCAAGGTTGGCTGGGATTGTGGGTGGCATTTCCCCCATCCGTCTATTAGGCCCTGAGTAGATGGAGAAACCTGGATTATCCATACCTCAGAGTCCTCTGGTCAGGGAAACTGGGGTGCTGTTCTGGTGTATGAGGGTCTTCTGTCAATAACTTGAGGGGAGCAGAGGGTAGCAGTTACACAGAAGTGACCTGATATAGGAAAGAACAGGTGAATATATGCACCGGTTCAAAACTGGTGACAGAGAATGCAAGACTAGGAGACAAGGACAAATGATACAGATCTACAGCGATGTTGGAATGGATACAATGAGGCCAAAGTTTGGGGCAAAGTAGGAGGTTTCACAACACTTTTTCAGGGACATGTGCTATTTAGTGTAGATCACACTAGTTTAAACACCCAGGTCAGTATGAATACCAAGCAAACACTGTGACCTAAGCAAGTCCAGACCATCCAAGCTTGGCCTGCCACCTGACATCATTGCTGTAATTCTCCAAGGAGCAGCCACATGTGGATCTGAGATCTGAGATGGAGATGGTCATGGGAGCAGATGACACATGAGGGAAAAAATGTTGTTTTAACAGGCAGAGCAAGAATTCCTCCTAGGGAGAATCTTCCTTTGTTCATTAAAAAAATTTAAAGCAGCTTAAAAAGAAAATATCATTCTGGGGGATACATAAACAGAAGCTAAGGCATGAGAAGAGAGAAACAATGTACACTACATTCAAAATTAATAGGAGTTTGGGGTTATAGGAAAGAGAGATTAGTGAAAAGGAGGGGAAGTGGAGAAAAATTAGTTAGTGAGACTAGACCACCTGTACAGAATAAAGAGAGAACAGTGGAAACTCCCCCATTGCCAGGGTCACCAAAAGATATTTTAAAACAATGAGACCTGTATCAGTCAGCAATTGCTGCGTAACAAATGATCCCCAAACACAAAACAACAAGTCATTGTTTCTTGCTCACACATCTATGAGTTAGCAGAAAGTCTAGACTGGGTGTGGCTCCAGGCCATGTGTTTGTTTCAGGCCTATGACACATGGTCTTCATTCTTCTGTGACTAGTGGGATACCTCATGCACATTTTTTTTCTTGGCAATGGCAGAATTACTAGAGTCAGATCTTTCCTCCCAAGCACATTTCAAGCCTCTGCTTGTGTTACCTCTGATAACATTCTGTTGACTGAAGCAAGTCACATGACCAAGCCTATTATCAATGGAATATAGAAGTAAACTCCTTTGATGGAGGAGGGAGTAGCAGTTGGGAGTAGATGTTTGCTAAACAATGATCCTAACCTACCAAAAGCTTCATGCTAAATTTGAAATTGTTTTCACTGCTGCCAAGCAAATTCTTTCTTAGACCCCTCAACCTTCAATAGGTGTACTGCAAATACAAACTGTTTGAGCTGATTGTGGGGTCCACAGACATATGGCATGCTCCTACTCTAAGGCCCCTCAAGCATTCAGTTGCTGCCCTTTAAAGATAACAAAGAACATTCCTTTCTTAATACCTACCTGCCTTACCTGAACTAACTACTCTAGACAATGATCAGCTTTACAATGCCCGGAAGCCTGACCACCAGAACTGGTCACAACGCCCCACCCTTTCATGACCCCCTCCCATCCCTGTGGCATCAACATTAACCATTCAGAGAACTGTGCATGAGCTGATCACGTACCCTGTGACCCCTCTGTGGAAGAATCACATAAGCATAAGGAGTTAAAGGTTACCCTCCTTTATGAAAGACTTCAACAACCAACTCTCAGGGCACACAGATACCTCTTGTCTGTGGCCCGCTATTGCCTATAACAGCGTACTCAATAAACACCTTTTTATCTTCCTCCTTTGTCTGATAAATCCTTTTACTGCCCACGTAACAGCCTGCCAAATTCCACAACACTGATCTTGTATAGGATTTAAGGCAGAGGAGCAACATGATGTAGGACAGAGAACGCAGAAGGAAACAGTGGAGTGATTCCTAACAGAGAAAACAGAGTCAAAGATGGCCGTGATCATCTAAGCATCCTGAGAGTCACAGGCATCTTGAGAAAAGCAGGGGAGTAAGGATTGGAACCAATCTTCCTGAGATCTCAAGGAGAGCTCAGCTGTCAACTGCATTACCTAAGAAGTTAATAATGGCGTTAGTGAACGAGGCTAGACTGCCATTCATTGCTGGCAGGGAGCTATGGCTGGACAGGGCAAGCTCTAGAAAGAAGTCTGGGGGCTCATTCTGAACAGATGGGTGGAAAGTACCAACTAGGTCAAGACAGGAAAAAGAAGGATCCAAAGTTTCTTCTTTGAGTATAGGGTAAGGGTTTTTTCTTAAGAGTAAGATAAAAAAAAAAGACCAAGTCTTTATACACAGTCAATGCAGAACTATTAGGTAGCCTAGCTTGAAGCTTAGTTACCATATACGCTTAATTAGGGCACTTCAAACCACCTGACACCGACAGCGTTGCGCACTGACCTTCAGGGAGACAGAGAAGGCACCAATTGCCATGTTGAAAACCTGCTCAACACCAGGAACTAGATACACTACTTTATTCCCTGATTTAATCCTCACAAGACCTCTTCTCCCCACAGGTAGGAACATCTATTCCCACTCTATGGACAAGGAAGTAGAAACAGAATGCTTGACCTGTTCCTAGTGGAAAGGCCAGGTTAAACATCCCAGGTGGTCATGAAGCCACTCAGTTGTAGCGAGAAGAGGAACATGGAAGCAAAGGAGTCAGTGAATTGCCACAAACAGGTCTTTGGTTGGGTGGATTTATGAGGATTCCTGTGATGCTGTTAGAGCTTGAGAGGAAAGAAAAGGCCTAGATGGGCTTTTATGACTGTGAGTCATGTGACGTTCTACAACCTCAAAGCCTTTACAGCTGGGAAGCAGATAAAGTCCCTTGGGCCTGAATGAAGAAAACTTATCTAAAGTTACGCATTAATCTTACCCTCCACCTATCTTGACAGACGCCTCAACTACTCTATCTCCAAAGCCAGAAAAGGACAAAAGAGCTGGGGCAGAGGAAAGCACTAACATTTAATAAATGCTCTTTTGTGCCATCTAAATATAAGTCAGTAGATTTTAAAATGCCAAATGATAAAGATTATAAAAGCACTTCCTATAGCATGACACTACTATAGGCCGGTAAGTTTAGGAAGAATGATGAAGTCACAAAAAAATTACTTTATTGGCTTTAACACACTTACCTGTGCTTCAGACCCCCAAATAACCATCTTCTATAAGTTAAATAAACATTTGTTGATACCCAAAAACAAAACAAAAACAATCAAATTCTCAAAATGGTCCTAATTACTTGATGACCCAGTCTTTGTTGGCCTTCAGGATAGCCTACAATTAACGCAATTAATGATGACATATAGAAAAAAATTTAAACTTTCTCAATATTACAAAATAGCATTTTCTTGTGCATGCAGCTGGTTCGCAAGCTTCATGAACTTTCTCATAAGTTTATTCCAAAACTGTCCAGGGAAAGCCAATAATTGAACATTTTTAGAGAAGGTGAGTTGAGCAATTTGCTTTTAAGCTCATGACACACTACTCACTTGCTTTTTGGAAGCCTTCAGATATGCATCCAAATTTCTGTGGCAAATTTTCTGGTCTCAGTTTTTCAAGCACCTTGAAATAAGTTCAGTACTCAGTAACACTTAGGCTTCATAGATGCCAAAAACTGCAGTTGAAACAAACAAACAAACACACACACACACACACACAACTTATGTTGAGAAGAATGAATCTCTCCCAAAAGGCAGAACATTTCCTTTATCATTATTCTCCATTCCTTGCTTGCTCTCCTCTTCTCCTGAGAGGAGACATCATTTGATGTTAAGTTTATCAAGAGGAAAGGCTCAGAAGGGAGATCATGTTAAAACTTGCTGGAGATAAAATGCATTTATTTTTACAACAAGGCTTCCATTTTCCATCCCGGATTCCTTCTGACTGCTCAAGTGCCAACTGGACTGGTAGCTGGCTGCTTGTGTGTTTCAGAGTCCAACAGAAACTGTTTTTATGGCAGTATTTTGGTCTTATCCTGATATGTTACTTGCCAAGAGCTATTCACCCAGATTTATCAAACTTAACTTCAAGAAAAACTCCTGCCTAGTAAAAGAATACCACTAGGGATATTATCAAGGCAAGGATCTGAGAATTCCTTATTTCACTTTACCATGCACTTGCTAATGTGCACATTAAATGAAAAAAAATACAATTATAGATATTCAATGTTTTCCTCTGTTCAACAAATACACTGCTTTATCAGTGTTAAATATCTCAATGGATAAATACCACTTGTAAATGTATGTTTTTAACCCCCCTTTTTAGAGGCTTCTTGGCATTTGCTAACTCAGGAATATAAGGCTTGCCTCCCTCTTCTCTAACAAGTGTCTGGGTTGCCTCTCCCCTTCCTGTTTATCAGTAGACCCCCCTCCTCCCAGAGAGCACAAGGAGGAGAGCTTAGTTTGAACCTGTATATAACCGAAAGCCTATGAGTTTGATACATTAAAAAGCTGGATATAAAAACAGATAAAAAATAAATTTCTACTGTATAGCATAGAGAACTATATTCAATATCTTGTAGTCATCTATAGTGAAAAAGAATATGAAAACAAATATATGTATGTCTATGTATGATTGAAACATTATGCTGTACACCAAAGATTGACATATTGTAACTGACACATTGTAACTGACTATACTTTATTACTTCAATTAAAAAAAATAAGAAAAGTAAGAGTGTTTGGCTGTTGACTGGTTAGTAGCCCCCGCTTCCTTTCTGTATTGTAGCTTTTGCCCTGCAACGTCATATTAATTGTGAATCTGTATCAGAATTCCATGACAACAATCCTCTGACGGGCAGAAAGGAGATGATTCTGCTTCCCTTCCTTCATCCTTCCCATTTGCTCTGTGTTCACTCATTATTAGTTTGATAAACCTCACACAGATTCACCAAATGAGATAAAATACGTGCAAGCAAAGACACATAGAGTCTCAACCAAACCATATTTCATTGAATCACCCCCAGATCACCTTCCCAGCATGAGATGTTTGACTTGTTTGTTGGGGTCTTTGTTTTCCTATCAAGGAGCCTAAGTGATTGATCGGATTTTGCTAAGAAAGTCTATCTTTTTAGAGTCTAAATTTCCTTATGACCTAAATAGTCCTTTGCTTTATTTGTCAATTTTACTTTTAAAAAGGAAACACTCCTGCAAGTCCACAGGACTTTGACACTGCAGTGGATTTGAGGGTGAAGGAACCCATAGGCTGAGACTATGTTTTTGAAGCAGGATGGAGGATGGTGATGGGGTTGGGTAATGGAAGCTGTTTATTTACCACCAGCTGCCTCCAGCTGTGACATCCTGCTAGGTTATGGAATAAAAGCACAGTAAATAAACACCCCAAGGAGACACGCTGGAGCACAGCACACATGGAAATCCATCTCCTCACAAATCCTGGAAAAATATGTACTCAGTGATTGAGCATGTCCAAAATAAACCATCCCCAGCCAACGATTTGGAATGATTTCCATGTTGCTGCCCCGGGAGTGATTGAGAGAAATAACCCAGGATCGCTAGGGTCATTATTCTGAGTGGCAAGAACCTATTCTCTGACAACATGAGCTGTCCTTCACCTCTCCTTACAGGGCTGAATCCTATTCATCCTTCAAGACTCAGCAAAGGCATCACCTCCTTGAGGATGTCCTCCCTGACATCTGCCACCAAATTGCTTCCCCAGAGCTTCCCCAGCTCCCGGGCTTCCCCTGTCACAGCATTCATCACGTTACACTGAAGTGATGTACATGGTCTCTGTCTCTCCCATTAGACTGTAGGAGTTGTTGGAGTCATGGACCACATTCTAGTCAACTTCATATCCCCACAGCTTAGTACAATAGCTGCCTGCGGCTGTTCAGGAAATGTTTGCTTAGCTGAGTACATCCTACTTGGAAGCTTCATTTTTTCTTTTTGGTCCTTAATTGAAAAGAAAAAAAAAAAAAAGGAAAAATGCTGGAAGAAAACTTAAGCATTAGCTGGAGTCCACAGACCAAAGGCACACAATATCACTACATTTATCCTGTCCATTCCTGCTCCTCAGTGCAGGGATTGCCTTCAGTTTCTCTCTTCTCTATCTTTTCTTTTATCTCCTATTTCCTGGATCCCACGAAGAAAATGTAAATGATCTGGCAGGCCACAAAAGTTAGGAAATACTCATCTCATCCACCTCTTTATTTTACAAAGGAGGAGACTGAGTCTCAGGACATCTATATTCTCAATTCCACCTTTATGTCTCCTTTTCTCTGCTCATTAAATTCTGATCTCTATGAGAGTTCATGCTTAGTCCTCACTCCACAGAGAGCGGACCATGCCCTTCACTTCATCCTACCCTCAACGAGGAATGTGGATCTAGATCTTGATTCTAAGATAGCGTGTGGCCCACCCTCCTAAGGGATGAAGCTTTCAGAGAGTTTAAAATGTAAAGTGAATATGACCCTGATACTTTCTGGATGACATTTCTTCTCTCTAGTGGCTTGTGAATCAAGTTGAAAGAGAACTGCCTCTCTCACCCCACTCTGAGGTGACTGAAGCCAATTTATAGGCACTGCATACTTTCCAGTAATAATACAAGGTTAGCAATAAAGTCACCTTTGTCGAACACCTACTTTGCACTCTGCCTTTTGCTGGATGTTTTGCATCTGTGATCTCATTTCATTACCGCAAAAAAAAAAAAAAAAAAACTACAAGGCAGATATTATTCCCATTTTACAGATGAGAAAGCTGAGGCTCAAAGAGGTTAAATAGCATGCCCCAAATCATACAGCCAATGGGTGGATGAGCCAAGTTTCAAAGCTGGCTCTCTGACTCCAAAGCACACGTTTTGCCTACCACTCAACAGTAAAGACATTAAAGTGAAGGGAAAGTCTTGTTTAGATGCAGCATCTACTTTCGGTACCCCTTTCTAGAAGCTATCGCCTTCCTTCCTCTGCCCCTCTAAAACGTGTCTAGGAAAAAGGTGGTTGCTGGAAAGGTAAAGTGCCCAAACCACAGAACACACAGAGCTGAAACCAGGGATAAGAAACCAGGAGCTTGCTCAAGGAAGAGAACCTAGTGATACAGGAAGACGTTGCAAGGACAGTCAGTCCAGCTCATTCTGCGAACCCAGAGAGCATGGTTCTGCCTGTCGGAAAAGCTTTTAATGGGCTTCTCCCTAGCACTTCAGCTCTTTCCCAGCAGCATCCAAAAAGCACCACTGAACACCTGCCACAGTGCTCTCATCTGGCCTTGAAGGATTGCCCTGTGGGCTCTGCAATTGTTATTGAAACTGTGGAAACTCTGAAACTTCCTGGAAATTGCAGGTTCAGCCATAATGAAGTTACCATTTTAGCCAAACCAAATTAACTTCCCAAACAATATTCCCACTAACCCCAAACAGTACTCCCGCTAGCCCCAAACTCTCCAGACTTTAAAGTACAAAATAATTAAGACCCTGCAAGGCCACTTTGTTCCTTCTCAAACATTCTCTTTTCCTAAAGTCCAACTTCATGGTCAATTTTGAGTCTTTGATTTTCCTGTTTCAAAGAAATAGTTCAGAATCAAATTATGGTTGATTCTGAAGCCAGAAGTTAGAGTTTAACAATGATTCAGCAAAGAGGGTTATTCCAAGAACTTGGTGCCAGGATTATTGTGCCAGGTGACTGCCCCTGCATTTCTTCATTTATCTTCACAACAACCCTGTCAGGTACAATTACACCCCCGTGTTGTGAATGAGTGATAAAGCACACTGCCCGATGCCACTGAGCAGAATGAGTAAGTGGAATTTAAACGCAGGTTTGTTTGGTGGGTTTTTTTTTGTTTTTTTGTTTTCTTGGTTTTTTTTTGGTGGTGTGTTTCCTTGTGTGTTGTTTGTTTGTTTGAACTCATTTTACTATTTTAAAGCACTTGCCCAACCTAAGGAAGCAGAGCTACAAAACAATGGGTAGTTTCAGGAAGTAGCAAGATGCCCATCATGGGCACTGAGACATGAAACAGCAAAGGATGTGTGATTCAGTGCACTTTAAATAAGAAACTTCTGGTGAGTAACAGAATTGGGGTCTGGACAGGAAGTCATGGCCAGATCACTGAAAGCCATATTTAGGCACTTGGGTACCAGGCAATGAGGAATGTTTGAGTAGCTTTAAGTAATTAATTCATCATTCTTTCAGCAAATATTTTATGTAGTACCAACTGTGTGCTAAGCCCTGGGGACAAAACTGTAAACAGAACAGATGTTTCCTGTCCTCGTTGGATCCACAGTCCAACAGAGACGATGGGTCATTTCCATAAAGAGTGGAAAGTGCCCTGACTGGGGATGAATAAGGTGCTAGAGGAGTATCAGGAAGACCAATGAAGGGAAGTCTTCCCAGGGGAAAGGATGCCTAAGTCAAGACTTAATGGAGAGGAAGCACGGGGAAGGAAGTAGTCAAGGAGATGGTTGGAGTCGGTGGAAAGAGCATGAGTAAGGCAAGAGGTAAGAGCGAGGACGGTGCATCAGAATAACTGGAAGAGGCAGAGTGGCTGATGAGCATGGCTAGAGATGAGGCTGCAAGGGTTGTAGATGAGGCTGGAAGGGGCAAGATCAAGAAGCCAGGGAGCGTTAGGAGTAATTCTTACTTTAGAAGACCACTCAGCATGTGGTGACAGCTGGACACGTAAAGCCACTCAACATAGATTCAAACCTCCGTGTCTTCAAAAACACCATGAGACTGTGGCTCAAAAAACGGATTCGACCTCCAGAAGCAAGTTTTGTCACCTCTTCCAATCAGAATGCTTTCAGTTGCAAGCAACAGAAATGAAAACTGGCTTAAATATTAAGGAAATGAAATATTTACATGACAGTCTAAGGATAAGGAAAGCATAGCACAATCAAAGTCTCAGAGATAAAATCAAGCTTTTCGGTTTTGTTTTTTTTTTTTTAACTCTCCAATCAGTCCTCCTCAGCATCGGCCTCATTATACACCTGGTTCCCCTCCCTTTGAAATTGTAAAATAGATGCCGGTAGCACTTGAGTCTCTGTGCCTATTTGTCATTATCTATCAGGAGAGAGAGGCAAAGTCTTTTTCCTCAAGTATGGCACCTAAGCCCTTTCCTTTGTCTGATCATACACACAGGTCACTCCTGGATCACTAGTCATGGGGGGAATGCCATGTGTTTGTTGGCTTAGGTTAATCAAAATCTACCTTTGAAACTGGGAGTGGTGTCAACTTTCCCTGTATCTCATGGTGGTGGAGGATATTGATACCTGAAAAAAAAAACAAACATGATTACGTTAGGAATAAAATTGAGGAACAGGAGCAGAGTCCATTACACTCCACTTACAAACGGGGTTCCTTTGCTTTTGAACAAGTGACAACAGCCCTGACACCTTGTATCCGTTGCTGGAGCAGACAAGCCTCAGGTCAATCCCCTACCAGTTATCCATTCAACAGTGACAACAACAAAATGGTAACTCTTATCCCCTAACCTGGTAACTTCAATTATATGGAAGTAATTGTGTGCCTAAACAAGCCACACATTGGACATAAGCAGTTCTGGATAAAATAGAAGTTTATTAAACTCATCTTCATATTCACATAAATTTTTTTAAATGACACTATCTAGGCCAAGACCTTTTTCCTTTTTTCCTTCACAGAATAACATTGAGAATCAATTTCTCCAGCTTAACATCACCAGCCTTGGCAGCAGCTCATATTTGGAATATAAATGATGTCATCTGGTTGGCCTTTTCCCATCACAAACAGTAAATCTCTGAATCTGGAGAGATCTTTTATTTGGTTACACATATTGTACAGCATCAAGGGGTTAGAACACATGTGCTGGAGATTATTAAAATCATCTGGAGGAGAATGGCTTATTATTGGAAAGCCCAGAACTTACGACCCTTTCTTGCCTGGTATCTCCATCAACTCTCCTTTTGCTGCTGCCTTTTCAAAGCAACAATTGCAGTCCATTGGCTTATGATCCTCTGCAGACTGAAGTTTTGCCGGTGCATCATGTTTTTCCTCTTCAAAAAGGTATCCCTAACATACAGATAGAGCAAAGAGGACAGGACTGCAAGTCAGAAAGCCAGCCTCAGCTCAGCGACATGCCAAATACATGGCTCTGGGCAAACCACTTAAACTCTTGTAACTTACTTTCTTCATCTGCAAAATGAAGATGATGATAGCCACCCTCACAGCACTGTTTGAGAGGCACAGTAAACAACTACTGAATACTTGATGACTACTTTATAATTTGCTAAAGTCTTTCAGTTACTTAGCAATGGACTTATACAGGGAAAACGCTCAATAGATGTCTGATGAATGACATGGAACTAGGTGGTAATGCAGTTCAGTGCATTCTAAGTCATCAAGTTATTTCACGTCTCTGAACTTAGTTTTCTCCAGTTATAATGTGCATTCGATTTTAACCTTCCTTTTAGAGTTGTTGTCTAAAAGAATAAACAAAATAACATACATGAAGCGTTAGCACCGTGTCTGGCACACTGCAGGGCTTGCGAAATGAGGTTCCCTTTTCTCCAATCCCCTCCTCTTTAAGAGTCTCACATTTCTCATCCCACAGAATTGTTAACAACACTAACATTCTACCTATTGAAGGATAGAGCTGTGGACCAGAAAGAATAGAAAGGCCAGGCATTGGTCCTGGCTTTCTAACTTTCCCAGTTGTGTGAACTTTTGCAACTTTCTCAGGGCCTCCGCTCTTACATCTGAAAATGAAGGAGCTGGCAGGTCTAACTCTGAAGTACTCAAACTTTTTAAATTTACAGATCAAACAACAACAACAACAAAAACAAAGCAATCACAGATCAGAAGCCTCTCATAGAATGGTCAATATTTTGATTTGATAAATAGATATTTTTCAGATAATTGCCACTTACCATAGCAACGTCAAATAAAAGGACAGAGAACACCAGAAAAGAAGGAAGAGCAAAATTTCAGAAGACCTCTGTTTCAGTGGAATGAATTAACTTTCTGAGAAAATTGCTGAGTTGTCCCATTGTCCTCATTTTTCCACAGACTGGTGAAAACTTGTCAGGACCAACAAGAGCCTTTTGAATAGCATCAGGGGACCATGGGTCTGCATCGCCTGGAAGATTTCCTCCAGCACGCATGTCCTGTGATTCTCCCATGGTTCCTCCATGGTGAGAAGCTATGGTGTTAAAATAGCTTCTTTGGGTAAAAGTAATAAAAACTATGGGCCACTTCAGAGAAGAAATCAACCCAGTAACTAATTTTTCTGAACTAAATGATCGTGAGTCTAAAGAGGGAGTTTAACTTGGTCAAAATGATCTAAGAGATTAAAGATCCACATATAGGAATGCCCCGAGACCCTTCCTTGTCCCTAACACTAATCCTTCTGTCTTGGGCTTCACTCTCCACTGACTGTAAAGTGGTGACAACCACACTGGCGCCCACCCCCACCTACATGAAAACATGAGGGAGATGTGAGCAGACCAAACATATCCAAAGTAGTCCCAAGTCAGGCACTGCATTCTCACCCCAAGGGCAACTTTTCTAACAACTGTCCCTCTCCACTCTCAGGCCAAAAAAGATCTCTGAGCTCTACCATGATGCGCTCAAATCCCCTTAATGAACACCAAATATTGTATTCCTGAGAGTCTAAAGAGATACTTGCTCATTCATAGTCAGCACTCGCTTTTAACAAGCTTGGTTATTTTGACCAAATTAGAAATAGACAAGCAGGAGAGAAGGAAGAGAAGCTGTTCAGACAGATCTGTGGTTGAGGCTACGCTTGACCTCCCAGAACGAGAGAAAATCAAAACAAACGCACAGATAAAACTGACTCTACCACAACTTTGAACAAGAGTAGGTGTTCGTAACCTTGAATCTAAGTCATCAAGAAAAGTTTAAACTTTATTCTATAAACTTTGGACACTGGTTATAGACTTTAGCCAAACTGGTTGAAGTAGATGCTCAGAGGAGCACAGCTCAGCTGCCAGGCAGGTGGACGCTAATTCTCCAATGACCCAAAATACATGAAGTAGTAACAGGAATAGGAACAACCTTGACTGGTGTTGTATTGTTCTCTGACTCTTGTAAAAAGTGCTCTGTGCTGCCACTTTCTCAGCTACTATTCAGACCAACCTTGTGAGGGAGAAATGATCATTATTATCATCCATCCCCTTCTCTAAATGAGGAAACCGATAAATTCAGCGTGGACAGTAGAGTTAGTCAGCGGCAGGCTAAGCAAACCCAGGGCGTCTGACTCTATGCACTTTTCCCACCCTCTGCTCCTCTGTCATCCTTATAAATAGCTCTAACACTAAGAGGTTCAAAGGAACTTCCTTCTGGTTCTCAGGCCCACGATAAATGCCACTTGCCCTGAGGAGGCGAATAAAGTCCATGCTCTTTGCTGGCCTATGTGCTAAGTCATTGGCGCCCAGAAATGACCTCCTAAGAGACTACGGGCCTTGTATTTACCACAGAGCAGTGGGTAAATAACTAGTTGGTGTTTTAGTGTTTTGTGGTCACTTAATCTGTTGTGTTCCTTCCCAAGACTCTGAAGGTTTCCTTTTTCAGTTAATTTTTATTTACGTTTCTGAGGTCTGCGTTGTTTGGGGTTTGGTTCATTGGATGTTTTTCTTGGAATGTGTTGCCACTGGCTTCAGGATGTTCCTGCTCTGCTATTTCATGGAATTTTCCCCGAGTGTGGATTGCTATGTATTTCTTCAGGGCAGTGAGCCAAGGCAGTGCTGGTATGTAATCTGTTTCTCTGGCCAGAGGACTTCTTGTCACCCATCCACATGGTGCTTGATTGTATTTCTCCACTGATAATTCCCCTCCCCTCTGCTAATGTGCTGTGACCTTGGAGTTCCGCCATCTTGTGTGTTGTGCATTATTGGCTCTGGATGAGACGAGCCCAGTTGCTTCTGATAGAGATTGTGTCAACTGATTCTCCTAGTTGGTCCTATCAGCCCAGCATTGGAGAAGGAGGTACATGCCAAATGTTATGAGAAGGGTGGAGAAGATCTCATAAGGTTAATGCTACTGACAAAGGGAGTGTGTGATTGAAAACGTCCAGCCCTCCGCACAGCTCTGTGCCCCAGTGGGAGGCAGAGCCAGGGATGCCAGGTGCATTGCAAGCACCACACACTCCCATGACCCTCAGCAAGTCTTTCTTCCTTTGTCTTTGACAAGCCCAGGAATGATGTGCCAGAAAAAAGTAAGAATTTGTTCCATATCAGAAAGTTTTGTCCTTTAGATATTTTCTTTGTGGGTAAAAAAAAAAAAAAAAAAAAAATGAGAAAGGTCAAATCGTATTTGGTCATTAAAATGGTATGTTTCTCTCTAAGCTTGCGGCCTAATTGAGAGGAAAAGCACACACTGAGACAGTGTTATCCTGGATAAACCCGTTCTTTGGCTGTTTTATTTATTGTACTTCACTTCATTGTTTTGTTTATGTGCTCAGTACCCCTACTCTTTCCACAAAGAATTTGAGATAGCTTACAAAAATATGTCAGTACAAAATAAAATATTCCTAAATCATTGGAAGAAGCAGGGTGAATGGACAATATTACAGACACGCATAGATTAGTGTTTAGAATTTCATGACAAATACCCCAATGTTCATAGCAGCACTATTTACAATAGCCAAGACATGGAAACAGCCTAAATGTCCATTGACAGATGGCTGGATAAAGAAGATGTGGTATATTTATACAATGGAATACTACTCAGCCATAAAAACAATAACATAACACCATTTGCAGCAACTTGGATATCCCTGGAGAATGTCATTCTACGTGAAGTAAGCCAGAAAGAGAAAGAAAAATACCATATGAGATCGCTCATATGTGGAATCTAAAAAAAAAAAAAAAAAAAAAGAACATAAATACAAAACAGAAACAGACTCATAGACATAGAATACAAGCTTGTGGTTGCCAGAGGGAGTGAGGTGGGAAGGGACAGACTGGGAGTTTGAAATTTGTAGATACTGACAGGCATATGCAGAATAGATAAACAAGATTATACTGTTCAGCACAGAGAAATATATACAAGATCTGGTGGTATCTCATAGAGAAAAAGAATGTGAAAATGAGTATATGTACGTTCATGTATAATGGAAAAATTGTGCTCTACACTGGAGATTGACACAACATTGTAAACTGACTATAACGCAATAAAAAAATTAAAATAAATAAATAAATAAAATTTAGGAAGATTTAGTTTGCTGTTTAGATGTCAGCAGTACAACTTGATTTTTAGGATATAATTGATTAAGTATTATTAATGGAAATAAACATATGGCCATTAAGAAACACAATTAAAATTATAATAACTCCAACTAAAAAAAAAAATTGTTAAAAGCAATTCACAAAAACGTCTCCCAAAGCCTACTGTTTATCATTTAAATCGTGCGGTGGGTCTCTAATCTGTAGTCTGAGTTGGGTGCATTTAAGAATCTGCACTCACTGGGAAAAAGGGGTGGGAAGGGGTAAACTTGGGAGTTTGAGATTTGCAAATGTTACCAACTATATATAAAAAAAGATAAAAAGCAAATTTCTTCTGTACAGCACAGGGAACTATATTCAATATCTTGTAATAACCTTTAATGAAAATGAATATACGTATATATATGCATGACTGGGACATTATGCTGTACACCAGAAATGGACACATTGTAACTAACCATACTTCAATAAAAAAAAAAGACATCAAAGTACAAGCCATAAAAAAATAAAAGAATCAGCGCCCAATTTATAATTTTAACTTGGAGGTTAGGGGGCCAACTTCAATCCCCACACTGACTCCCCGGCACTGCCATGCAAATGTCCTGCAACCAACCCAGAGAGAGCAAATGTCAAATTCCTCCAAATTAGAGGCCATAACAAAACAGAAAGATAAGAAGCTATGGTCCTGATACAGAGGGAGCAATCCCACTCATCAGGGAGAGAATGACCACTGGTGTTGGTTGGGTTGGCAAAGTCACTTCCAACAGCTGCCAAAGAGATAAGAAAAATAACACTGTCATTTGTAACAACAACACTCACTTCTTGGGTGCCTACCAGGTACCAGGCACACTCTACATTTTATTGCTAATCTTCATAATAAGCCTCTCTGTACACTCTTGATTCTTGTCCCCTTTTTTCAAATGTAGAAACAGAGGCTCAGAGAAGTTTTTCAGATGGCTGTGGCGAGACCATTAACAAGGTACAGAGCTAGCGCCTCAAACGTAAGCCTGTCTAACTCTGAAGTGCACACACCCTCTGCGGGTGTGCTGCTGCTCTGGTACCAGCCAGGTCAACCTGAAAGACTAAGGCTAAGTGAGTAACACTGATACCTCAGGCCAGATTCTGAAGGAACAGCAGCATGTGCTACTGGAGTCTTCCAGGCATCAGAGACGTGTCTACAGTAGCAGGAAACACTGACGGCCTCTGGGGAGGGCATGCCCGCCAGCCCACTGCCAGGAAAAGGGAAGAGCCTTGAAGGGAGAGAGCTGGGACCTCGGAGATTCTTATGACAGGAGAGGCAGGTGTTTCCCACTCCCTTAATTTAGTGGCCCTTTCTTAAGCTTGGGGTGCAAATAATTTTACCAAGCTATCTAAAATGTAAAGGATGAAGTATATAATTAAAAAGAAGTCCCCCTTTCTATTGGTCTGTTTGGATGCCATAACAAGATACCACAGGACTGGGTAGCTTAAACAAGATATTCATTTTTCTCATGGTTCTGGAGACTGGAAAGTCCCAAATCAAGCTGTTGGCAAATTCAGTTCCTGGTGAAAGTTGTCTCCTGGCTTGCAGATGGCTGCCTTGTCACTATGTCTACATATGGCTTTTCCTTGGTACCTGGGTAGAGAAAGAATGAGCTCTCTGATGTGTCTTCCTATAAGGACACTCATCCTACTGGGTCAGGACCCTAACCTTATGATCTCACTTAACTGTAATCTTTTCCTTAGAGGTCTCACCCCGAAATGTTACAGCAAAGTGTGTTACAGCTCAGTGTTTCAGGAACCTGGATCCTGGTGAGAGACCAAGTGACGCTCAGAGGGTTGGAGAACTCAGGTTTATTACACCGGCAGGCCCAGAGGAGTTAACACTCCAAGCTCTGGACTCCGTCTGTAGGTTTACACAGGCTTTTATAGGCTACGAGTCAAGACTGCAACATTTTGCAACATCATATGCAGAGTAGGTGTTAGAAATGGACCAGTCAGGAGTGAGTTTCAGGAACCAATAGACTCTTATGGGTAAGTTCCGCTTTCCTAGAAGCAAGCTGTCTTGCAGAAATAATACCGCCCAACCAGGGCCCTGCCTGCGGGTCCTGCCGGACTTTTCATGGGGCTTCCCACCTCACAAATACAGCCACCTTAGGGGTTAGGATGTCAAAATATGAACTTTGGAGGGACACGAGTATGCATTCTATAACATTCTTCTACTCCATACCATCAGTCAGACTGTTTCCTTCTCCAAAGGCAATCATTGTTACCAGTGTCTGAGTATTCTGCCAAAAACATTCTATGTATAACATGTGTTTATACAAATGAAGGGCCATTATGCGCTATGTTCTACAATTTTTTCTCCTATAAGTAGAAGATGGAGACTATCCCATGTCTACACCTATACCTTTCTGCTTTATTCTGTCTCGTGATTGCATAGTATCCCATTAAATTATCATGATTCAATTCAATCAATACCATACTTACACATGCTAAGTTTGTGTTTAGTCTTGGGCTGTTACAAATAATGCTTTAGTGAGCATCCTTGTACAAACATGTTTGTAAATGTGTTACTATAGCTAAATATCTAGAAACGAAATGTATAGATCAGTGTAAATGCTTTCCAAAATGGACAGATATTGCCAAATTGTCCTCCAAAAAGATTGTTGCAATTTACATTTTAACATTAAAGAATAATTAACAGCATGGATAAGAACTCCAAAATCACTTTGTGAATGTTAACTCAATAAGCCATTATTATTAATCACCTAAAGAGAAGGAAGAGAAAGTTTGGGAATGTCTCTCCCAGCCTCCTGACTCCACACCTTGAATTCATTTCCTCAAAGATGCCAGAATGCGAATCTGGTGTTGCCACTCCCTGTTCCTTCGCACCACAGGGTGAAACCCCAGCTGGCACACAGGGTCCAGTCAACGTGATTGGTCTCTGCCCACTTCCCTGTGTCATCTCTGACCACCCACTCCCTTCCACAGGTTGGAGCTCTCAGTCAGAGCAAATACATAACATTAGAAATCCTCACGGTCTCTGAACCTCTCATATCTCTGAGCCTTTTCAAATGACATCCATCCTCTCTGTCTTCCCATATTTGTCTTCCCTGCTAAGCTCCTACTTACTCTATAATCTCTCAAATGTCACTTCTGCAGACTTGATTCCTTTTCCCACATGGCCTCAGGCACTCTGTCTTCTATGAAATGACTAAAGTCATGTACATCACATCATAAAACCTTATTACTATAATTTGTGTATGCTTCTCTGAATTCCCATTGGATACTAGAAAGTATATAGGAAAAAAACATAGTTTTCATCTTCTTATTTTTAACACCTCTACTGGGGAATGATTCCTGTACAGCAAATTACACATATTTCAGATGTATAATTTGATGAATTTTGATAGATGTATACACCAATGAAACCACCACCACAATCCAGATAGCTAACATTTCCATCACTCCCCAAGACGTGCAAATTTATCTTCTTATTTTTAATGAACTCATTTAGTCTTTGGAATAACCCTTTGAAGTAGATACTCTTAATATTCTAATTTTACAGATAAGGAAGTTGAGACATAAATGTATAAGGTAAGCTGCCCAGTCACAGAACAGGTAAGTGCAGAGCTGGGACTTGTACCCAAGCATAGTGGCTCCAAAATCCTTGCTATACAGAAATCCTCATCAGAGATGTCTGACTCCCAAGTCTCCTCTTCTTACTCTTTTTCCAGAGTAGGTTCTTCTTGTTCTCTTCTCCCTCAGCCTCCCTATCTCCTCTCCCACGACATCTCAATTTCTTCCTCCCCACAAACTATACTGACGCTCTCCTAATTGTGGAGATTGGTCCAGTCCTTTCTGGCTCCAACCTCAAAACCTTCCTGTTACAACCATCAAAGTACTAAGCACACGAAGGGGCCATCAGCTACTAGGGCCCACCCATCATAGGAAGGAGCAGAGGGTTATAAATAATAATTTTAATATTAATAAAGTATCTTCTTCAGGTTGCCTTCACCAGAAACTAGACTGAACTGAAGCTTAACATACAGGATTATATCCAGGAGTATTTTGGGGATGACATTAATGGACAGGCAGGGGAAAGACACAGAGTTGGGCAGAATGAGAAGCTGAGCTTTGATACACTCCCAACAAAGCCTCAACCGACCCCATGGAGAGTTGTGCAGTTGAGAAGACCTTTCAGAGCTGTACCAGGTTGGGATGAGGTGGCCCAGCCATTGATCAGTCATTGGAAGGAGGCTTCCCCTTGAGAGGAGGTGTGACATTGAGCAAAGTAGTTTTCTTCTTTCCCCAAGGACACTGAGGGCCATCTTCAGTAGCATTCCCTGAAGCTACAGAAGTCAGTCCAGTTCTGAAGGGGTATCTACATGGCCCATTCAAGCATCTACCCAATGACCCATTATTTAAATGCCTAGCATCATGATATTCTAAGCACTGTAGCTTCATTTTCCAGATGGGACAATTAAGGCTTAGCAAGGTAAGGTAAAATAGAAATGATCATATAGATGGTAGCAACTGAACTGGTTTTGGAACCCAAGCCTTGCTGAGTGCAAAACCCATGTTCCTTCTTTACATTAAGCTAACCTTCTCGGGCACATTATAAATTGTATGACAGCATGTATGTGGTAATCTTTTGAAGACTAGAAATACACATTCATAGAACTGAACTCCTTCCAGAATTGCACTCTCCCATCATCCCCTAAAGGAGCAATTCCCTCTGAGCCCACACACCCACTTGCTCTCATTTTCCACATGTTTACTCGGATGTAGTCACCAATTACATACTAGGCAGATGTCATCTGGAAAGGAAGGCATGGTCGTTGTCAAAGAAAAGTGAGAAGTACTTTCAAATTACACTTGATGTCTAGTCCACAGTTGAGGATAGCTCACCTTAAAAAAAAATACATTAGCAATGTGTCCCAAAGTATGGTCCATGGACCCTGAGGATACTCAGGATTCTTTCAGGGAGTCTGTGAAATAAAAACTATCTTCATAAAAATAGAAGTGATTGCTTTTTTCACTGTGTCCACATTTGCACTGCTGCTGTGTTAACTGATGGTGCAAAAGCAGTGGTGAATAAAAGTGCTGGTGCTTTAGCAGCGTCCACACTATTCTAGTAGTTGTTGTAAACTTTAACACCACACAGTCACAGTTCAAAAACAAAAATTAAAAATAAAAGCCAATTTCATTTAAAACTCTTCTCAATGAAGCAGTAAAAATTATTTTTATTACTTGTAAGAGTGACTGACAGACAAACTATGGTTATTTGGACTTGGGAGTATGTCACATATTTTCTTAAAAAATGAGTGAAAAGAGCCTACCACTTTGAAGAAAACAACTCATAGCATCTGTTGCCAGTGATTAAATGCAAGCTTTCAAGCAAAAATTTTAATTTTGAAAAACTTGTGTCTGCTATCATGAGCTTGAAAACACCCTGATATTCACAGATTTTCTGATGAGATTGGTGGTAATAATAAGAAATGTGACTTTTTTAAAAATTTTATGTAATAAAGTGAATCAACATTTTGAAGATCTACATAACTCGAAGAACTGATACTTTCCATATGACAGGTGTGTGATGTTACAAAATTAAGCATGGGCAAAACAATCCATTCCAAAAATAGACCAATGGATTTCAATGGACTAGAATGTGGAAAGCTTATTGATATGGTTTTAAATTTCACGTTGCAAGTGTGCTTTAGGAACTTACCACTTGTCAAGTTTTGGTGTAGTATCAAAGAAAAATATCTGTGATTATCCGAACCACGTATCTGGATTTTCTTCACAGTTTTCAACAAAACAAAGTATTGCACAGATTCTGACTGTAGAGCAGCTATGAGAATCTGTCTTCTACCAAATGAGACATTAAATAGATTTGTAAAAATACAAAACAATGCCACACTTTTCACTAATTATTTTTATTTTAAAAAATGTAATGAGTTCTCATTTTAAAATATAATGAATGTATTATTATTTTAAAATAAATTAATAAATGTTCTTTATAACTTCTCAGCTTCCATTTCTAATATTAATAGATATATCCCACATAAACAAAAGTAGTTTAAGTTCCTCAGTGCTTTTCAAGAGTGTAATGGGTTCTTGAGACCAAAAAGTTTGAGGACCACTAGACTAGGATCACTTAGCCAACACTGAGAGAACAGAGGTAGAATTTTTCCAAATGAATTTTTTAGCTTAAAATACTGAATCAATAAATAGAATTTAAAATTTTTAAATGAATGAGAAAAGGGAAAAGGGATGAAGTATTTGAAAAACTGTGTGAGGATAGTCAAAGAGAATGCTGACTGAAATTGACTATGAGGAGATCCATACCCAGAATGAGAAAACAAGAGAACTGGAAGATCCCATAAGACAGAGAGGCAGAATACGGCTTATTCCGTATCTACCTTACAACAGGCACTGTAACACTTGCCCACATAGTCTCAAAATGGCCCAAAGAGCCTGGTATCATTATTTCCTTTTCACATAGGAGATGTTGAGACTTGGAAGTTATGAGACAAAAAGGATATATGACATAGCTGGGATATTGTCCCAAATATGTCCGAATCCCACATCGTTTCTATCTGTTTCACCACACTATGCTACTTCCCACCTGGTCCCCCAAACCTTTCTTACTCCGTCTTTTACAGAGGAGGTGAGACTCAGAGGGAGTAAATAACGTACAGAGGCCACAAAATGAGTTAGTGGCAGTCATATCTCTTTACTATACAAGAATCCTCATCAGACATGTCTGAACTCCCTCTTGGGACAGCCTAGCTGGTGCTGTTTCTGTTGCCCTATGCAGCATCAGGCCAAGTTTCCCTGCAGTGGAAGAGATTTTGCAAGGTGAGTTACATGGTCCCTTGGCTCTGAGAACTAAGAAGCCCAAGGCAACATTCAAGGAGAGATCTGTTTGGGGAAAGGAAGTTTGAGCACCCATTGAGCAAGGTGGCTGTTTCTTCTACAGCAGCTGAAAGAAAAAGAATGGGAGAAAGGAAAGAGACACAAATAAACTTTTGAGTAATAATGAAGCACTCTTGCTCTTTCTTTGTTACAACTTCATTCAACGAATGTTAATAGAGCACCTCCTATGAGCTGGGCATTATGTTAGGTGGGACATCATGCTAGATGCTGGAGCTTCAGATACTGCTGGAAGTTCTCACAGTCTTGTGGGGGACACCAATGGAAATAGAGTCCCAAGGCAGTGTGAGTGATCAAGATTTGGTCGGGAAAGCACAAGGTGATGTGAGAATCCAGAAGAGAAACTTAACCCAGACTGGGCCTGATAACATGCCACCTTCACCAGCTCTTAAAAGATTTGATAAAATTAACAAGTAGAAAAAGGAGACAAGGCAGAAGGACTATAATGTAAGTCATATAGCCCCTGTGTGACTTCTTAGAGAAATGAAAACATTCAGTATGACCAGAGGGGAGTGGCCTCATGCAAGTTTGGTTGTAGCCACTCTCACAGTTCACTACACAATTGTTCATAGTGAAATGCCATCAGTTCAGATTTAAATATTTAAAACAACCCATGGATCCATCCTCACTACCTTCTTGGACATTTAAAGGTCTAGGGATCCCAAGCTAGCTAGGGATCAGTGGGCCAGATGCTGTGATTTTCTGAGTTTGCACAGGAAGATATCGCCACTACACTGCTGCAGGTCAATTCACCACTGCCTAGCCCACAGTAAGTGCCTTATAAAGGGTTAATGAGGAGTGAACAGTATTCCTCTCTTCTGCTTTTTTCTTTCTTCTACTCTTTTTATCTCAGCTACTATAGAAGATTCAGCCACTTCACTCTATTCATGCTCAAAGTTCCTTCCCCAAGGGCATTTTTTTTTTTTTTTCATTTGTCTTGGGACACTCAGTTCTCAGGCCAGAGGAATACAGATCCCACCTGCAAATTTTCTTCTACTCCAGGGAATCTTGGTCTTTGGTTGTGGGTCCATATTTTTCACATCCCCACCTGACTACACAAACAATTCCTTGAGGACAGGGAACTTGACTTTTTCATCTCTAAATTTCCACTTTAGAACAAAAAAAGTTTATTTCATAAGGAAAAAGGAAAAAAAGAAAGAAGTAAAATTTTTAGTCCTCATGAAGTCCTCTTGTCTTTTCTCAGCTATAACTGCTACCCAGATGCTCCACTAAAACTGCAGTGACATCTTTTCTGTCCCACATGGACAAGTTTGCCATGATTTCTCTGTTTATATTTCTAACCCATTCTGATTCAGAGGGAAAAAAAAATTTGAAAAGCACTCTAGAGGAAAGGGCAAAACCTGAGCACAAGAAGTCAGAAAAAAATTAATTTAAATGAAATAAATTAAGATCCTATGGAAAGCCCCCGCTCAAAAAATGTCAGGCGTGAGGAAGTTGCTGAGTGTACAAATCAGCTCCTAGACACAAACAGATGTTGGATCCCTCTCTCCAACCTCTTCCTCAATTTCCTTGCTTCCCCTCTCCAGCCAGGATACACCCTGGGCTGCAGTAGCTGATAGAAACCAGGCACAGAAACCCCCGGAATAGAAGAGACAGGATGAATCTTGAGCCGAGTCTTTACAAAATATAGGTGACTCTGAGGGGACTTCCAGCTGCCACCAAGATGACAAGGTTACAACCATTTCCTTCAGTGTCTGATTAAGTCTTCACCGAAATCTTGTTTCATCAATCGTCTCCTATTTGAGATACAACCTTACCCCCTCTACAATGTGGAACCCTGATCAAATCTCTTTCATCTAAAAGAAATAATATTCTTAAAATACTAGGGCCAAGAGCAAAAACAAAGAAAAAGTAAAACGTGTCCTTGAATCTTCCTTTACCTCTTATTTAATTTCTTTTCTTTCTGTCTCACCCAATTTTCTTAAAAGAGTGGTCTACACTCTCTGAATCCATTTCCTCATTTAAACCCAACAGTTTCTGACTCTTCTTCCTCCCCCTCTCCTAGTTGCCAGTTCCACTGTGCCTATTCCTGCTTTTGTCTTATGCAACATCTTGGCAGCCCTCTTGGCCCTCTTGGCCATTCCTTTCTTTCCATCCTCCAACTTTGACTTTGAGAGCATCTGCCCTGTTTATTTATTTGTTCTATCTCTCTGGCCACTCTTTCTCACTTCTTCCTTTGCTCTTCCCTTAAATACTTGTATTTCCTATGTTTCATTCATTTCATTTTTGGTCAATTTATTCCTTTCTCTCTCCTCATTTAGGAAATATTTTTGAATACTTTCTATATACCATGCATTGTTCTTGGTAGCCTGGGATTAACAAATAAATTCACTGCTATAAGGTATAACATAACTTTGCTTTCAATTAGTGAAAACATTTTACAACAAAGGAGGTATGACAGTGGGCTCCCACCCATGAAATTCACTAGTCTTATCATGTGCTCCATTACTCATATACACAGTTGGCTTGATGGAATGATGGAATGGCCTAAGAAAGGCTCACTTTGGGCACTAGGTGGAAAGTAATATCCTATGGAGAAATTTTTGCCTGCCAAATCACTATCTTGAATTCAGTGGGTCTGGGGTTACTACTGCCCTGAAGGAGAAGTACTTTCACCAGAGAACAAGTTCTGTTACTGTTGACTGTGATGCCGAGACTATTACTTCCCCATATTTTCTGGGTTTCTCATGCTGCTGAGCCAACAGGCAAAGAGAGGAATCATTGTCCCAGCAAGGATATGTGATTCCAAGTACCAGAGGGAAATTGAGATGCAACCACATGATAGTGGTAAAGAAGACTGTGTCTATAACCTAGAGGATTCACTGGGGGCACTCCTTGGTCTCCAACAGTTTTGTTCAGTGGAAACCTAGGGCAATCCAAAACAGGATTTTCAAGGATTTAGATGTCATAAAGATAGGCTTCAGTTTACTTCAATAGGTAAAGAATGCCACTCAGCTGGGGGACTGGCAGTCAATAATGGAAATACAAATGGCAGTCAAAGAAGGCAGCTCTGATTATCTACACAGGCTTCATGATCAGTTATACAGAAGCTGATGTTATATCCGAGGTTATTTAATTAATGTTTTTCTAATCTACCTTCATTTCCACCCCATCCTTTCATTAAGAACCTTGTGGTGGCTATGGTGTTTTTAGGCTTCAGATGGGAATACAACCAAATTGAGATCCTCATGTGACATTATACTATCTGATGGGATTTTTGTGTCATCTATGTTGAGGACAGCAACCTTTTACCTAGACAAAGGGAAGAGGGGAAGCTGAAGGGCAAAGATGGTGCCAAATATCATCCAACTGGACCTTCATAACCACTCTCCAGCATTCTCCAACCTGCTCTGTGCTCCTGGGCGCTGGCCTTTATGAACCCAACAACAGGCTCCCAAGAGCAATGGCTTCCTTGGGTTCAGCCAAAGGGAGGCAAGAGATCAAAAGATAGAAGGAAAATGAGACTGGAGATTTACTCTCTAGACTCTCTCATGACAGATCACCTCAGGCTGGCTGTGTCCCTAATTTGAAGGCCACAGGTCCTGTCAGATGCCCTCTCCTAAGATGATCCGCTCTGGGTTCTGGTAACCACCGCCCCTCCTTAACCTTCCTTACATAAGCCTTGAATCACTGCTTGTTGTTACTAGCCACAGGGCACTTCACCATTCCTTGTTTCCCTAATCCATGACTATACCACGTGAATAGTCTTCTTTTTTAAAACTGTCTTCAAATCATCCAGTTTGAGAATGTCATCTGTTTCTAGCTGGGATATTGAGTGATACAGCCAGTGCCCCTTGCATCATGGAAGGATGGTTTTAATTGCCCGCGAGTCTTAAAATGACTGCTGGTGCAGATTTATACTCCTGTGGAGGTCCCAGATTTCTGGATGGAATGGCTCTTGGGCAGACTTTTTTTTTTAGATGGAGCTGTTAAAGGGCTTTCCACCACTTCCCCTCCCCTCAAAAGCAAGAGATATGCCAGGCCATACTAAATATAGGTTTGGGTTTATTTAAATTTGCTCTGACGGTGAATTCCATAGCTATGGGCCTCGAACTAGGATGGCTGTTCTGTAACTGAGGACTGACAGTGGCTGCTCTTGGCTGGCTCAAAAGGGCATATATGAAGAGCTGGCCACAGCGTCAGGCTACAGTGTAGCAAAAAGAGACAGGGTGCTCTTCTCTCAAACCACTGAGTACATTTCCAGTAAAATAATTTTTTCTCCATATATTAACAAAGAGTATTGAATCATCTGTGAACTAAACCATGATGGAGAACTAGGTCTTAACTTGAAAGAAAAATGCAGCAAGAATCAAACATTTCCTCCAGCTCCTCTGCACACCTTTTATGACCTCTCCATCCTGTTAATGCCCCAGTGTACTCCATTGTTTAAGCTAGAGGCATTCTTTACCTCTTCCTCCACTCACCTCAAGTTCTGAGTGATCTTGAAATACTGGAAAAATCCAGACACACTGGGTTCAAATTGCAGGTCCAATACTTTAGAGAGTTGTGACTTTGGACAGCATATGCTCCATTCCATAGTTTCAGTTTCTTTATCTGTAAAATGGAAATAATATCTAAAAACCCTTGATTGAGATAATATGAGAACAATTAATATGTTGAATAAGTGTGATTTGTGTAATAATTAAAACACAACATTGTTTTCCATGATTCTTTTAAAATTTTTTAAGTGGAAATAATCTCTCATTCTCCTGATGATAAAAACATGTACACAATTTTCCCCTTATTCTTTCTCTTAGTCTTAGGTACTAGACAGCCCCATAGTACTCTAAGGAACAGAACATCATTCCTTAGAGACATCAGATGAGGAGAAGAAACAAAAATAATTAGGTCTAGGGGAAGAAATATCATATTTGAAAACTATATAACTATATACAGAAGGATTAAAATAATCTATGTAAAAATTAGTAGAATAATAATTTTAAATGTGGTTGCTTATA
This sequence comes from Camelus dromedarius, assembly GCF_036321535.1. Lineage (NCBI taxonomy): Eukaryota > Metazoa > Chordata > Mammalia > Artiodactyla > Camelidae > Camelus > Camelus dromedarius. The sequence continues at coordinate 30,495,110 of NC_087449.1, read as the reverse complement.
AGATCAATCTATAAAAATTAATTTCATTCCTATAAACCTCCAGAAAACATAAAGAACTCCTATGACACAGTAAGAAAAAAACTAAATGTCTAGAAAATATAATTTAAATAAAGAATTAAAGGAGAAATATACTATATTCATGGAAAGAGAGACTACTGTAAATATATTAATTATCTCTAAATTGATCTATGGACTTAATACAATTTCAATTAAAATTTCATTAGGATGGTCTAAAGAAATTGACTCCCTGATTCTAAAATGTATATGAAAGAGTAAATGTCAAATAATAGAAATGTAATTCCAAACTGGGAGGATATTGACTACCAGATATCAAGGCTTATTATAAAGCTAGCTAATTTAAACAATCTGGTATTGGTAGGGGAAAAAAAAATCAACTAGAGACCTGGAACAGTGGTTCCTGAAATAGACCTTTGCATATATGAAAAAACATTAGAGGGGCATCACAGACTGTTTGGGGAGAGAGGATTTATTCATTAAACGGTGCTAGGACAGCTGGACGTCCAAACAGACTGAAATGAAATTGGATCCTTCCTACAGATCATACACAAAAACCAGTCCCAAATGGATTAAAGATATATGTGACAGGCAAAACTTCAAAATTTATAGCAGATTATGTAGGAGATTATCTTTATGACAATGGGGTAAAACTTATTTCTCAAATAAGACATCAAAAAATGCTAGCATAAAAGAAAAAAGTGAATACATCCCACTATACTGAAATTAAAGATGTCTATTGTTCAAGATACCATAGAGGAAGTGAAAAAACAAGCCATAAACTTGGAGAACATATTTGGAACACTTTTAAGTGATAAAGGATTAGCGTACAGAATATAAAAAGAATTGCTTAATGAGAAAAGTCAAATAACCCAAAAGAAAAATGGCAAGAGATATGAATTCGTATTTCACAAAGAAAGTCACATATATATGGCAAATAAACAGTTAAAAAGATGTTTAACTTTTTAGAAGTCTGGGAAATGCAAATTGTGGTATCATTTTTACTTACCATAAAAACAAAAAGTCATTAAGCCTGACAAGTGTTGGTGAGGATATGACAGAAAGGGAATGCAAATAGGTACAACAATTAGTTGGCAGTTTTTAAATAAAATTAAATAGTCACATACCTTATGGTCCAGAGGAAGTTCCATTCCTAGAGATTTCTCCCTGGAGAAGTCTTACAAATGACTACCAGGAGACAAGCAAAAGAATTATCATAGATAGGAACATTGTTTATGATAGAATAATAAACAAACGAATAATTAAAAACTGGAAATAACAGTTTTAATCTACAGGAAAATGACATTTAATTTCTGGCCTAGTTACACACTTATATATTATACAATGAAAATTAATTCACTATAGCTATCGATTACTATGCAGATGACAGACATTATGTTGTAAATTATTATGTTCAAATTATTAAATTCAGTATTATAACAAAATATTTTGAAGTAAATTATTAGGAGAATAAATACATATGTGAAAGGACTACAGGAAAAAAGGAATGAAAAATACAAAAATTAGGGGAGAAGTTACTTCTGGGAAGTAGGCATGACAACGGGAGAGGGTAACTAGTGTATTAATATTGTTCTACCCCTTAAGTTTGGTTATAAGTGCCTAGGTATTCATTATATTATATTGCACTGTAACTACATTACACATATTCTTTGCGTCCCATAGACTTCCGAGGCTCTTTTAATTTTTTAAAATCTTTTTTCTCTTGCCTTTGTTCTTTCCATTCTGCTATTGAGGCTATAGAGTGAATCATTCTACTTCAGTTATTGAGTATTTCAGTTTTAACATTTCAATTTGATTCTTTATTATCATTTCTATTTGTCTGCTAAAAGCTTCCATCTTCTCACTCGTTTCTAAAGTGTTCACATTTACCTCATGGAGAACAGTTCTAACAGCTGCTTTAAAGTCTGCGTCTGATAATTCCAACATCAGGGTTATACCATGGTTATTATGTATTGATTATCTTTTCCCTTTTAGAGTGGCCAGAGTTTTCTGGTCTTCTGTATGTAAGATGATTTTGGATTATATCCTGGACACTTTGAATATTTTGTTGTAAGACTTTAAGTCTTGTTAATATCCTCGAAGGAATGTTGATTTGTTGCTGGTGTTATTTTAGCAGGTAATCATCATGGCTAGGTTCAGATCGCAAGATCTGTCTCACCTAGTGGTAGTGATGGTTCCAATGTCAGTTCAGTTTTCAAAGTCTTTCTGATGTTTCATTAGGTCTGTTCCATGTACCTCAGGGGTGAAATGGGCGTTTCAGGGGTGAATTAAGGTCGTATAGGTTTATACAAAGATGTAGGGAATCCCCTTTTCCAGAACTTTTCCCATCAAGATTCCCTTTACACTCTTTGTTTCCCATGAGAACCAGAGACTTCTTTTCGGAGTCTTCTGGCTAGAAAGTCAGGGTACCTCTCAAAACTGTACCCTCTTGTGCTGTTGAGAAATTCCATGGAAATGTGCCTACCCTGTGATAAAGTACTAAGAGGAAAAGGGGGAAAAAATACCCCAGGGATTTCCCCTAAATTCTCCGGGCCAGAGGGGCCCTTTTCCAAGTTTCTTTGTCCAGAAAAAATGGGTTCTTTTTTGCATCACATAGATGCCTACACTGTGATCACCACTGCTGTCCTGCAGCTTCCCAAATGCGGCTGGCCTCAGGGAAGAGCCAAGAGAAAAGGAAAAAAGGAAGAAGAAGAAAAAATCCAGGACTCTCCCCCTATACTTGTCAGCTCGTGAAGGTCCCCTATTCCCAGTCTTCTGGTTATAAATCAGGGAATTTTTTTTCAGAATTTCTTTTATCCTCTCTGCAGTCTGGGACTCTCTTTACCTTTAGGTCAAATCTAGGAGAGAAAAAACGGGGGAAAAAAAAAACCCTGAAACTCACTCCCATTACATGTCATTATTCAAGAATGGACTTCCCTCCCAATCTGCCTACTGTTGTTTCAGAGTCATTATGTTCTGTATTTTGTAGGAAGTTTTTAGTTGTAATCGGTGGGAGAGAGAGAGGTTAGACTGAACTTAACTCTATCTTGGCTGATGTCAAAATCAAATCCATACTTTTTTATGTATCAAATATTATATAATACAATTAAAGATAACACAAAAATTTCATCCCCAAAGGATCTCATAATCTACTGTAGGAGACAGACTCTAAACACACTCTTTTAGGGAACTTGGCTCTGACAAGGAGAAAAGAGTCAGAGGTAAAAGGAGACAGAGGGTAAGATTGAATGGGTCTGGTTTTTGTTTGTAAGGGTTGGCTGAGTGGGTCCATAGCTTCTCCTACCCAACACTTGGCACATTTTATTTATTTTATATTTATTTGGAATAACCTATTCCTGTCCTACTCCCTGGATAATAAGCTGCATGAAAGCAGGTGTCTATCTGTGTGGTTCACCCTTGTGCTATTTCATCCAGTAGGTGGTCGAGATATGTTTGTTGACAGATAACATAGTATTTGGCACTTAGCTGCCACAACAGGCGCTGTCGAGGCTCCGCCCATATCCTCTCCCCCTTTATTTCAGTGTCCACCAACCCAATTTCCTATCGCCAGTTTCTGAATTTCTCAGCCTAAGGTCTTTCTCAGGCTTCTGAAGCACGTTCTGTCCCCCTGCATGGCCAGGAAATTAACATCAGCTAGAAGAAGACCTCAACCAATGACTGACAGGGTTGGTTTATAAACACCCCAGCTCCTTCCCCTTGAATGGATTAACTCTGTGCCCTGTGTCCTAAATTGGCTCTCAGACTTTCCCCAGCAGGATTTACCTTCAGTTGTCCACAGTGTATCTGGTTTGATAATGTTCAATTTATTGACTACCTTCCCTTCTGTGACTCGCTTTACCATTTTTTTTGGTGTTTCCTCATCTTCTTAAAATAAAGAAATCACCTAAATCCTTGTTTCAGGATCTGCTTCTGGGATCACCCAAACTAAAACAGTTGTATATTCTACATATACAGGCATGGAATTTTTATTAAGAAATTTCTTCGTAGTGGTAGAGTAGATGTAGGCAGAGCACTGAACTTTAAGTCAGAAAGTCCTCGTTTATCCACTTAATCAGCTTGGTAACCTTCAGACAAGTCACTTGATTACTCTGAGGCTCAGATTTCCTCGTTTGAAATGTGAAGTTAATAAAATCGACCTCATAATGTTCTTATGAGTATTAAATACAACAAAATAATATATGTAGAAGAACCTACCATGGAGACGAGTGCATAGTGAGTACTTTGTGCATTCGTGAGTGCTGGTTGAGTATGTAAGCATAAAAACTTCTTTCTTGCGCTGTGAGCCATCATGCCTGTTTTATTTGTTTTCCTGATGGAGAGTGGGGTTGTATTAACATGTCCAGTCAGCATCAGGAATTGCTAATGGTGGGGAGACGATGGAGAGCTTGCATTGTTTCATCTTGAGGAGCATGCTTCTAATTAGCAAGAGCCTGTTTCATTTCAGCATAAATGGGCAACAGCTCAGCAGATGGTCCCACAGTTCCTGAGTCCCAGTGTGCTCCAGAGGAAATGTACAACAAACACTTCAGAGAGAGCGCATTGTCTTTTAATTTATATGGATTTCTCTTTTATTTGAGAATTGTTCCATGAAGTTTTCATGGCTTTATAGTCTTTTAGGCCATAAAGAAACCCTGGTGATAGTCAGACCCTGTGGTTTCACAGTTGGGGAATCAGAGACTCAAATAGCCTCCCCGTGCCAATCGGATTTTAAGAACAAAGACAACTGTCTTCAAATATTTAAAGGATCAGTAAATGAGAGAGCAGAAGTCTTATTAAAGTGACTTCAAATATTAAAGGCTGTGGAAACACAATGGTACAATTCACTACCTGCTCCCCCAACAAAAAATTATCTTCTCTCTCTGGGGGAATTCTGTGTGTCCACGATCGTTCATGGTGGGAGCATCTTGAATTTTACTTCAAAGGGAATATTTTATCAGCTAGAGTGGTCCAACAGCCAAAGTGATGACTGAGGTGATAAGCTTACCATCACTCGAGGTGAGAGGATACTGAGCCTACATGGGGTGTTATATAAGGGAGTCTTGCTCATGGAAGGGAGACTTAACTGGGCACTCAAGTCCCTTCTAATTTTATGATTCTACAGTTGGGGGTCTCCAATAGCAAACACCATGCACAGTACAGAACACACAGTATCTGCTCAATGAAAACATGATGATTGATTACTACCACACCCCCTCCCCGGATTCTCTAAGGTTGCCCTGGAGATAATTAATTGTATCTCATTTCTATAAGTACCTTCTTTCTTCATATTGATACTCCATTTGGGGGCAGTAGGATCCCTGCTGCCAAGCAAGCTGGAAGCTCAGACATTTGCCACAGGACAGGGACCCAGGAGGCCAGACCTGGCTATGAGAATAAAGTTGTAGCAGTCAGGGAAGTGCACCACTCAGACTTCCCTTTGAGAAAGAACCTACCATTCAGCTGCAAAAAGCTGAACCCCCAGCTGTTAGCATCTTTAGAACCCATTTTGACTTTTAAGCTGAAGCCCCACGACTCCCCAGGAGCCCTCACTAATGACTGAGCTTGGCAAAGGTATGACGGCCTGGCCATCTCAGCCTGAACTTGGCTTCCTTTTAGGCTCTTTGCTCTGCAGCTTCCTTTTGGATCGATGACTTTTCAGACCTGCATCGTGATCTCAGGCTATCCCACCCCAGTCTTGCTTCTTCCCTCCTTTCCTTTCCCAGGTGTCAGATCTACGTTGCAACCTGAGGCTCCCCCTGCCCAGTCCTGCTTCTCTTTCTATTACCTTCCACAGACCTTACCCTCAATAAAGCTCTTATACTCCTAACTCGGTCTCAACTTCTGCTTCTAGAAAAAACAGTAGACACCATGGCTGACCCTGCAACTATGGCACCCACAGTAAAAGGAAACAGAAGTCCATGTCCCAGAGAAGGAGAATCTGGACTATCCATGTGTCTGAGGAGGTTGAGAAAACAAGAAAGGGTCTGAAGAATAGGATGTGCAGCAATGACCAGAGGGCAGCAGTGACGCTTCGAGAGGCAGGGCCTGGAGACACCCCGGGAGGAGAGCGTGCTAGAGAGAGGGCGCCTTTCCCCTGGGGCTCCCAACCACCCTGCCAGTGCTCTCCGGACAGCAGCCACCTAGTAGTCTTGTGTCTTTATGGTGGTCAGGGAAAGGAAGAGAAGCTGCCCATGCTTGAGCCACTGACACTGACTACTCCACAGCACAGAATGGCGACACCAGCAATGAACTTTACAGATACGGGAGCACCAGTTTTTAGGCGGCAGATGATAAAGACAGCTAATATTTTACTGCAGCTCCGTATGCATCCGACACTGTCACTGTTGTAAGGTCGTTGATTATCAAACGATTTCTGAGATCAGGAATCTGGGAGCAAGTCGCTAGACTGTTTTGGCTCAGGCTCTTTTGTGAAGTTGCAGACAAGCTGACGGTCAGGGTTGCAGTCATTTCAAAACTCACCTGGGGCTGGAGGGTCCACATCCAAGACCATTCATGTGGTTTTGGGGCAGGACTGAGTGCCTCCCCATGCAGGGCTCTCCATAGTGCAGCCTGACACAGTGGCTGCCTTCCCCTGAAGCCAGTGAGCCAAAACGGAGAGGTTACTCAAGGTGGAAGGCACAGTCTTTCATGACCCAGTCTCAGAAGTGCAACGCCTTCCTTTACACCATATCCTGTCGTCACACAGACCAACCCTCACGGAGTGAGGGAGAGCACAGCACTAGGGTGTAAATACCAGGGGACAGGGATCGTTGGGACCGCCTCGGAGGCTGGCCACCACAACCTCTAGAGGACAACAGGAAGTGGACATTTTACCAACGAGGAAACAGAGGCACAGAGATGCTCCCGGACAAGTGGCAGAGCCAAGATTTGAACTGATAGTCTGTGTTCCTAACCTTTATATAATACTGTCTCCCCAAGCGGAGGAATAGAAGGCAGAGAAGAAAGAAGATGGATGTGTTTAAACTTCATCATTGTCAGTGGTTAAAAAAAGAATGTCTTAGGTGGTCACAACTTGCTTAGCAGAGCAATTCCTCATTATCAAGGGTTGTCTTTATACTAAACATATAAACAAGGAATGATTTTCCCATTTTCCAGATGACAAAAGAAAATTCAGAAAGACTAAGTGCTTTGCCCATATTGCACAAAGGAGGCTCAGGGGAGGTAAGGTCAGGTCTTCATTGCTAGGTCCAGGGCTTGAGTCTATATCTCAAGCCACTCTTTCCACTAAACCAAAGGACAAGTCGGTGTTCCAGACTCTCTGGAATAGTAAATAAGGTAACTGAAGTGGGAGGAGCCTCTAGAGACCTAATTGTTGAGGGGTGGGGTAGAGAAGGCCTGCACTGAAGAAAAGGAATTTGTTGGGGGTTTCCCAGCGTTTCTTAAAGTGTAATAGACATCTAGAGAAGTGCACCTAAGTGTGTGGCTTGTTAGTTTTATAAACTAAATAAAGAGATAGGCATTACCATTCACCCCAGAATCTCCTCTACATTCCACTTTTCTTTTTTTAATTGAATTATAGTCAATTTATAATGTGTTAGTGTCTGCTATGAAAAAGAATATGAATATGTATATAACTGAATCACTATGTTCCACTTTGCTGTCACAACCCCCTACGCAGCAACCACTATGCTGACTTACAGAAGTAGAGATTCACTTGCCTGCTTTTGTAACTTATATAAATGGAACCTTGTACTTTTACCACTTGTCTTCTCTCACTTAAGATGGTGTTCCTGAGGTTCAGCCACACCGTTGTGCAGTGTATGTGTAGTTCTCCATTTTTGTTGTCGTGTAGCGCTCTGCTGTGTGAAGATATAGTTTATCCACAAAACCATGGGTTGGCAAACTCCATCCAGATTTGGCCCACCTCCTACTTCCATACAGCCTGCAAGTGAAGATAATTTATACATTTTTTTTTTTTTTGGTGGGGGTAGGTAATTAGATTTATTTATTTATTTTTTGATGGAGGTCCTGGGGATTGAACCCAGGACCTCATGCATGCTAAGCATACGCTCTACCATTTGAGCTATACCCTTCCCCTGAGTTATACATTTTTGAATGGTTACAAAATCAAAAGAATAATATTTCCTGGCACATGAAAATTACGTGAAATTTAGCTTTGCATTCCTAAATAACATTTTATTACAACACACCCTACTCATTCTTTTTCACAGCTTCCGCGGCTGCCTTCACATGATGATAGCAGCTAAGTAGTTTCAACAGAGACCTCTGTAGCACTCTGTTGCTGGAGCACAACAAAGAGAAGTGATGCAATTATAAGCTGACTTTGCTTCATGGCCTGCAGAGACTGACTATTTATTATCCTTACTGAAACTTTGTGCTGAGCTCACACTATACCAATGGTAGGCATCTGAGTAGTTTCCGGTTGGATGTTATTACTGATTAGGGCCACTTCGAACATTCCAGTTCATGTTCTCCATGAGCAGATGTAAGTATTTATTTGGGGCCCATACCTAGGAGTGGAATTGCTGAGCACTGGGCTGCATTCAGCTTAGTTGGTTTTGCCACATATTTGTAGTAATTTTACACTCTCATCTGTAGTGTCTGAGAACTCCAATTGCTTTATATTCTCACCAGTAATTGATATTGTCTATTTTATTTAACCATCTGATAAGTGTATAGTCATAACACGAGAATGGATTTACAATGATAATTACAGCAACTTCTTTTTTAGGCTATACCAAATGCAGTGCTAATAATTTTACCTACATTATCACATTATGGACAAGTCCATTTTACTGATGAGGGAATAGCGTTCAGCAAGGCTACGCAATGATAAGGCACACAGATAGTAAACAGCCAGACCAACTATCAAACTCAGATCAGATTGACTTCATAGTCTACATCTTTTACTGCGTGAAGGTGTATTTCAATGTGACAATTACAGTAAGACTCACACTCTTGGAGAGTGTCAGCAAGAGGAGTGTCTTTAACGACCATTCAAACATTTGTCAGGAAAAGGGACGCAGTGGAGCCATCAAAAGTAGGTAAGAGGAAAGTATGTACAAATACATCCTCATTCCTGCTGCCGCCTGCTCCAGTGGGTAGCTGTATGCTTTCCACCTCCTTCCAGCCCTCTGGCTGGTTAAGTTTATTACATGTTCTGACAGTTGAGGCCCGTGGTGAAAAAGGATAACAGATTTGTACTCTCAAGATCATCTCCAGATGCTGGCCAGAAGCACCTCTGGATTCATGAAATATTTGTCTTTAGTATTTCTGGAAGATGGATGATTGGAAGAAAAAAAAGTTCTAGGAACATTTCAGTATAAATCACGGGGAATTCCTTTCTTTGGCAATCTGGAATGCGTTTCTCTATTTCTTTTAGAAGAATAATGTGTGTATTAATAATGTGGTTGGAATGGAGTCTGGGCCAGGATGAGATGACCACAGAAATCATTACTGATGGTTTCTCATGGCCAAACAATCTGTTCCCCCAGAACTGGAGTCTGTCATCTGTAGGTGAAGGACTGCTGAAAGGCCACATCTGAGTCACCTGCACAAGTCCCCTCCTCTCCATCCCAACTGCCATTTCTCCACCCAGATTTGGGGGTTTTTTTGTTCGGGGGGATTTTTTTTTTTTTTGGTCTGAATTATGAAACGCTCAAATCAGGCTTATTAACTTTCTCTCTTGCTTCAGCACAAACAAGCATTCAAGTTGACACTGACGTTGTCCTACTAATGTGATTACGCCATTGCCTCGATGACATGCTTCTGGGACTCATTATTGCCTCTAGCAGTGCTCTCTCATCTTGTTTTTTAAATTGAGATATAATTGACTCCCCAGTCTTTTTTTGATTCTACACAACACATGAAGATTCCATTTGTTTATGATTCTGTTTTTTCATTTATGTATGAAATGTTTATGAATTTATATATTTCAGTGTAAGTTTGAAATACATATATATATGTATATATATATATATCTTTAAAGAATGAGATAATATATACCAGGGGTCAGCAAACTTTTTTCTGAAAAGAGCCAGATAGTAAATATCTTCGGCTTTGCAAGCTGTAAGTTCTCTGCCGCGAGCTACTTAGCTCTGCCCCTGTAAGCGCAAAACTGGCCCTGTGTAAAGAAATGTGTTTGGCTGTGTTCCAATAAAACTTTATTTACAAAAACAAGTAGCAGGCCAAACTGGGCCTGTGGTTCAAGTTTACAGATGCCTGATAGACAACTTGGCTTTGGCTACTTCAGGTGTGATCAAGGTAAAACCAGATCCAGGAACTCAAATACTTCTGACTTTGTTCTTCTGTCCCTGCTGCACGTCTACTTCATTGTCCCCAGCACTGCAGTGTTCTCTCTGCAGGCTCCGACCACTGCCTCTTGTGGCACCATAGGGAACACGGGCCAGCAGCAAGGCCCGAGTCTGGCACGTTACAGTCTAGGCACTCACGCCGACAGCTTTAGTCAGCTCTCATGGTTCCAGAAGGAAATCCTCAGAAGGAATTCCCAACTTTGTGTGCCCCTCCTACCTCAGCAACATTGCAATACATGGCAACTTCCATCACACCCACTCAAATGGAAAGAAACGGGGAAGTTCCCCCAAAAAGCATGAGAAGCAAACAACTTTTGCAGGCATCTTCTACCATAAGGAGCAGCACAAAGAAGGGAATGATTGTCACCGTGGTCAGGATCATTTTTAGAAAAGAGAGCAGCTGTCATTATAAAAAGATGAGAGATAAATTGTCATACATTACTAAGCACCTATTGCGCACATGGCACAATGAGTTTTTTAAGGCAGTGGTTTTCCAACCTTCTTTAGTACCTTTGTCAGAACAAATGAGTTCTGTTATACTACGGTAACAAACAACTCTAGAATCTCAGTGGCTTAACCAAGACATGGAAACAACCTAAATGCCCATCAACAGATGACTGGATAAAGACACACACACACACACACACACACACACACACACACACACACACACACACACAATGGAATATTACTCAGCCATAAAAAAGAATAAATAATGCCATTATGCCATTTGCAGCAACATGGATGGACTTGGAGATTATCATTCTAAATTAAGTAAGCCAGAAAAAGAAAGAAAAATACCATATGATATGACTTATATGTGGAATCTTAAAAAAGGACACAAATGAACTTATTTACAAAACAGAAACAGACTCACAGACATAGGGAATAGACTCATGGTTACCAGGGGTTAAAGCAAGTGGGAAGGGATAAATTGGGAGTTCAAAATTTGCACCTCTCAGGGAGTGATGGAAATGTTAGGTATCTTGACTGTGGTGGTGGTTTCATAGGTGTATGCATCTACCAAAATTCATCAAATTGTACATCTGAAATACGTGTAGTTTACTGTACAGAAATTATACCACAATAAAGTTATTTTTAAAAATAAAAATAAAATCTCAGTGGCTTAAGAAAACAGATTACTTTCTTGCTCATACTGCATGTCTATCATGAGTTGGCCAAGAGTTCTGCTCCACTCTTTCCATCAGGGATCCAGGTATGATGAGCATTCCCTAACTGTCTCCCACAGCAGGGAGGAAGGAAAGTGGTGAATCATGCAATGGTCTTTGAAGGTTTCTTCCTGGAAGTGACACACATAACATGCACTCACATTTAGTTTGTCCAACAGTTAACTTCAAAGAGGTTAGCTGTGTGCTTGAATTGTATTGCTGGTACCCATTACACGCTGGCCTTCTGTAAGATGATTATATATCCCCACCCACTGTCATCTGACTGTGGGTGAGGTATATTTCCCCACTTCATTGATATCAGTCTTGGCCAGTTAAATGTAAGCAGAAGTGATCAGTGTCACACGTGAGCAGAAAATTTAGAGCCCTTTAATTTTGCTGCCGCTGTTGCTGTTTTCCCTTTGTCACAAGAACTATATGTCCTAGATGGGAGCTATTTCTGTGGCCTGAGTTCTAGAATGATGGAAATCCATGGAGTGGAGTCATGTTCTCCCTATAGTCGACAGGTAGTATGCATGAGAAGTAAACTTTGTTGTTGTAAACCACAGATGGCTTGGAGACATTTGTTACAGCAGCATAACCTAGAAAGAAATGACTAACACAGAGAAGAACCAGAAGTACTGAGAAATAACCCTAATGACTCAGAAGGCCAGCCCTTCTACTGACAAAATGTTTACTTTTCCCTCCTTTGTGTACATATCACACACACACCCTTCTTCAAGGAATCAACTCAAAAATCTGTCTAGCCACTGTAGCAAACACGAAGTCCACTATACCTGATGTGTTAGTTTGCAAATACCGGAGACTGGGTGGTTTAAACAACAGATGTTTATTTTTGCATATTCCTGGAGGACAGAAGTCTGAGATGAAGGTGTCAGCAGTGTTGGTTGCTTCCAAAACTTCTCTTAGATAGCTATCTTCTCCCTGGGTCTTCACAAGGCCTTTCCTCTTGCCTGTGTCCTAATCTATTGTAATAAGGACACCAGTCATATGGGATTAGGGCCCACCTATATGATCTCATTTTACCATAATTACCCCTTTAAAAGCCCTATCTCCAAATACAGTCTCAGCCTATGGTACTGGGAGTTAGGATTTTAACATGAATTTTAAAAGGACACAGTTTAGCCCATAATATGATATGCAGCAATCTGTTCATCAGAGCACTATGAAAAATAGTCTTTATTAGGTCCAGATGTGACTTCTCTGGATCCAGAGACCTCAGTACTAAAAAGACAAATTGTCTGTTCTCCACACACCCAATATACAACAGAATAGAAAAACCACAATAAAAAAAATTCCATTTAGAAAGAGAAACTATAGGAGACATATAGCAGACACTGTCCCATAGTAAATCTGAAATCTGACTGGACAGGAATCTTGAAGGTCCCTACTTAGGAGTGGAGAATGTGCCTAAATCATGCCCTGAGTCCACTCTCGAAAAGTAGGTCCCTTGTACTTTTCCTCCATTGTCCTTGGCTCTGATTTCTGGATATTATTCCTTTTCCATTATTCTTCTAACCACATCTGAAGTAGGTATTGGGCAATATGTTCTGAGGTTGGGGAGACTAAACTGTTTTATCAGTCCACTGTCTGCCCATAGAATTTAGTGGTCTCAGAGATAATTTTAAAGCTTGAATAGTCAGAATCACTTTTCATGTAGTCAGATTTTTGTTAATGTCCTTTTTGCATTTTAAGTTTTCTGTTTTGTTTTGGTTTTGGCAGTACAACTATCCTGAAAGCTTTGTTTCTTTGATGGCAATCAGTCTTATGTGCAAGCAATCCACAGTCATCACACTTTTGGAAAATGCATTTTGTATGCAAAAAAATGACATGAATATTATTGGTCAGAGAGAGGGTGCTATGAGATGAATTGTGTCCCCCCCCCCGCCAAATTCATACACTGAATTCCTAAATTCCTTATGAAAAGAAGAGATTAAAAAATGGGCAGAGGACCTAAATAGGCATTTTTCCAAAGAAGACATACAGATGGCCAGAAGAAAAGATACTCAGCATCACTATTCATCAGGGAAATGCAAATCAAAACCACAATGAGATATTACCTCACAACTGTCAGAATGGCTATTATCAAAAAGACAGCAAGTGTTGGCGAGGATGTGGAGAAAAGGGAACCCTCATGTACTATTGGTGAAAATGTAAATTGGTGCAGCCACTACGGAAAACAGTACGGAGGTTACTCAAAAAATTAAAAATAGAACTACCATACAATCCAGCAATTCCACTCCTGGGTTTTTATCTGAAGAAAACAAAAACACTAACTAGAAAAGATATTGCACCCCTATATTCACTGCAGTATCATCTACAATAGCCAAAATATGGAAGCAACCCAAGGGCCCATCAATAGATGACTGGATATAGAACACCCATAATGGAATGTTAGTCATAAAAAAGAATGAGTTCTTGCCATTTGTGTCAACATGGATGAACCTAGAGGATATAACCCTAAGTGAAATAAGTCAGACAAAGACAAATACTGTATGATTTCACTTATACGTGGAATCTATAAAACAAAACAAATGAACAAACATAACAAAACAGAAACAGTTATAGATGCAGAGAACAAACAGGTGGTTGCCAGAGGGGTGAGAGTGGAGGAAGAAAAGAAATAGGTGAGCGAGATTAAGAGATACAAACTTCCAGTTGCAAAATAAATGAGTTATGGGTATGAAATGTACAGTGTGGGGAATATAGTCAATAGCTATGTAATATTTTTGTATGGTGACATATTGTAACTAGACATATTGTGGCAATCATTTTGAAACGTATAGAAATACCATAATCACTATGTTGTGTAACAGGAACGAACATAGTGTCGTAGGTTAATTATACTTCAAAAACAAACAAATAAACCAACTCCAGGAAGAAGACACCAGATTTGTGGTTACCAAAGGCAGGGGGTACGGGGAGGAGAAATTGGATGAAGGCAGTCAAAATGTACAAAATTTCAATTATAAGATAAATAAGTACTAAGGATCTAATGTACAATATGAGAAATATAATTAACATAGCTGTTTAAGTTATATATGAAAGTTGTTAACAGAGTGAATCCTAAGGGTTCTTATCACAAGAAAAAAAAAGTTAATATTTCTTTAATTTATATCTATATAAGATGATTGATATTCACTAAACTTATTGTGATAATCATGACATATGTAAGTCAAATAATTATGCTGTACACCTTAAACATATACATGTTTAATTATATCTCATATGCATGTCAATTATATCTTAATAAAACTGAAAAATAAATAGGAAGAAAAACAGAGATTAGGGCACAGATGGCTGACCAGGGGAAGACACTGGAAGAAGATGGCCATGATTTGACCAAAACTGCAAGAGTTTATTTACGCACTCTCAGTTCTATTCCACTGATCTACACATCTATCCTTACGCTGATACCACATCCTTCATTTTCTTGCCTAATTGTCCTATCCAGAACCTCCAATACAATGTTGGATAGATGTAACAAAAGTGAACAGCTTTGTCTTGTTTTTGATTTCAGAAGCAAAGCATTCAGTTTTTCATCATTAATTAGGATGCTACATGTAGGTTTTTGTAGATGGTCTTCATGAAGTTGAAGATTTCTTTCATTCCTAGTGTTCTATGAGTTTTTTAATATAAAAGTGTGTTGATTTTTGTTAAATGCACTTTCCTTGCATCCATTGGAATTACCATATTTTTAAAAATCTTATATTAAGTTAATATGTTGAGACAAATCAAGTGTTCCTCCAAATACATTTTTTTAATAAAGTTAGTGTGGTGAGTTGTATTGATTAATTTACAAATGTTAAACCAACTTTGCATTCCTGAAATAAACCCCACTTGGTCAGGATGCATTGTTCTCTTTATTATATTGCTGGATTTAATTTTCTAAAATTTTCTTAAGGAGTTTTGTGTTTATGATCGTAAGAAACAATGTAGTTTTCTTTCTTTTTAATGTCTTGGCCTGCTTTTGTCAATGATAATGATGGACTTACAACTTGAGTTAGAATATGTTTCCTCTTCTACTTTGTGAAAGTATTTTTGTCAAATTGGTACTACTTTTTTTCTGTAAATGTTTAGAAGGATTCACCAGTAATTCCATATGAACCCAGAGTTTTCTTTGTGGGAAGATTTTAAACAATTTAATGTCTTTAGTGGGTATAGAGATGTTCAGGTTACGTATTTCTTCATGAAGGAGATACGATATTTTGTGCCCTTGGAGGAATTAGTCCATTTCTTCAAGTTTGTCAAATTTATTGGCATCAAGTTATTAATGATATTCTCATAGTATCCATTTGATGTGTATGATATTCACAATGACTTTTTTCTTTCATTCCTGTATTTCTGATTTGTTTTCATTCATTTTTCAGCCTAGTTACAGGTTCATCAATTTTATCCATCTTTTCAAAGAACCAGTGTTTGGTTTCATTGATTTTCTCCATTGTTTGAACTTTCTCAAATTTCACTTGTTTCTCCTCTTTTTCTTTCTTATTTTCTTCCTTCTACTTTGCATGTCTTTTTCCTGCTTCTTGAAGTAAACTTGAGGTTACTAAAGAAGGCCTTTCTTCTTCTCTAATAGAAACATTTAAAGCTGAAAATTTCCCTCTAAGCACTCTTTAACTGTATTTCACAGTGTGATACATTGTATTTTGATTATTACGTAAAATAATTTCTATTTTCCTTTGTGATTTCTTCTTTGACCAATGGATTATTTAGGAATGTTTTACTTAATTATAAATAGATGAGGTTTTCACAGATATTTTGTTGTTACTGGTTTCCAATTTAATTTTTTCAGGGTCAGAGAACATATCCTGTATGATTTCAGTTCTTTTAAATTACTGAGACTTGCTTTATGACCCATTTCACAGTCTGTCCTTTTCAACATACCATGTGCACTTAACAAGAATTATGTTCTGCAGTTGTGGCATTTATATATACATAAGTATTATGTATTTTATGTAGTTATATATTTATATTTTATATGTAAATTTATATATTAGATTAAATCTACATATATATAAGATCAAGATAATTGATCATTTTTTTAATTACTTTTTTGGTCTAGTTGTTTTATCGCTTATTGAACAAAAGGTGTTAAAATTACCTAATATTATTTTGGAGCTGTCTGTTTTTCTTTAATTCTGTGTATTATTGTTTCATGTATTCTAAAACTCTACTATTCTGTACCTACATATATAACACATATGGTTATTATGTGTTCCTGATGAATTGGGACTTTTACCACTATAAAATTATTTATCTTTGGTAATATTCTTGGTCTTGAAGTACACTTTATCAAATGATAATATAGCTAGTCTCATCTTATAGTTACTGCTTGTATGTCATATAATTTTTATCAATTTCCTTTCAAGCAAACTGCATTTTTAAAATTGAAGTATTCCTAGGCAGCATGTAATTGGGTCTTGCTTTTTTACCTATTCTTAAAAACTTTACCTTTCAATTGAAGTTTTTAATTTATTAACATTTAGCGTAATTGCTGATGCAATTGGATTTATTATTCTGGTTGTCCCCTCTCTGTGTTTTGTCCCCATATATCCCCTTTCTTGCCTTTCTTTAAATTATTGACATATTTTTAAACTCCATTTTAATTCATTTTTGACTATTAGCCATAGTTCCTTGCTTTATTTTTAGTGGGTTTTCTAGGGATTATAGTATAAATTATTAACTTTTCACTCTACCTAGACTTGATATTATACTACTTAATATATAGTATAAAAATCTTACAATCTCTTAAGTTCATTTAACTCAACATCTTTTATGTTATAGCTGCCTCATTTATCTTCATACATTATAAACACTCAGGACAATACTATAATTTTTGCTTCACGTATTCATATGTATTTTAAGGATATTAAGAGAAAAAATAGCCTTTTATATCCACCTATATATTTACCAATGTTACTTATTCCTTCCTAGGGGTCTGAGTTCCATCTAGTTACATTTCAGTTCACCCTGAAGAACTTTCATTACCAAGTCTGGTAGCACAGTTGAGGTGGCAGCATATTCTCTTGGTTTTTCTTTATCTGAAAAATGTCTTTTATTTTGCCTTCAGGCTTGAAAAATATTTTCATTGGCTACAGAATTCTGACTTGGCTTTTTTTTCTTCCATTGCTTTAAGATAATTTTTACATGACCTTCAGGCCCACGAAAATGTCACGAAAAGCCCACAGTTACTTGTTGCCCTTTGTTCCCCTTTCTGTAGTGTGTTAATTTTTCTCTGGCTAGTTTCAAGAATTTCTCTTTATCTTTGGTTCTCAGCAATTTGACTATATTGTGCCCAAGTATCATTATCATCAAATTTATGCTATTTGGAATTCACTGAGTTTCTTGAATTGGTTTATTTCCTCACACACTGTGAGAAGCTTTCAGACAATATTTCTTTAAACACTTCTGTCTCCTTCCCTTTCTCCTTTCCTTTTGGGACTCCAATTATCCAAATATGTTAGACCTTTAGAAATTCTGCATTGGTCCTGGAGGCTGTATTAACTTAATTTTTCTTCTGGCTTCTTTAGATGGGTTAATTTCTAGTGATCTATCTTCAAAATCACTTTTTACTCTGTCATCTCCATTCAGGTAGTAAATTTCTCCAGTGAATTCAGATATTGTATTTTTTCACTTTAAAAATTTCCTTTTTTTTTTTTTTACATTTTATATTTCTCTGCTGAGAATTCCTATCTTTACATTCATTAAAGCATATTTAACTTTACCTCACTCAGCTATTCTATCTTCTTTAAAGTCCTTATTTCACAATTTGAATATCTCAGAGTTCAGCATCTATTGATTTCTTTTCCCTTCAAGATAAGTTCATATTTTTATGACTCTTGATTCTTCTGACTCAAAAATGTTGAGTAATTTTGGACTGTATCATCAGCATTGTAAATATTCTGTTTTGCAGATTCTAAATTTTGTTTTATTCCTCCAAAGAGTGGGTGTTTTGTTTTAGTAGGCTTTTAATTTGATTATCCTAAAATTACACACTGTCTTACCTGTGATGGGTGGATGCTCATAACTCAGATGAGGTATTTATACCTTTATTGTAATCTGCTTTCAGTTGCCTCACACATACGTGGTTCATAGGTCATCTAGAGACTTGGGGCTGAGTTTAAACACTGAACTAGGGGTTCCCTATTCTTTGACTCTCTCCTTTTCAGGGTTTTGCCCTGCCTTTCTGGCGGCTCTGATTGCCCTGGGGGCTCCTTCACTTAGTTCACTTGGCCAAAGCCATGGCAGGGATTTCTATCAGAATTTCAGTCGTGCGCTGTCACCTCCACCATAATTGCAGATGCCTTCAGAGTAAAACCACACATAACAAGGAACTCACTCCATTTAGTTTCATCACGTGAAGTTTTAATTCCTCTCTAAAATCTGCTGCATTTGTTCAGTCACCAAAGCCTTTAGCTCATATTCCCTCTCTCTCTGTGTATGTATATGAGTTCTACTATTTACAGTAGTTCACTACTTCATACTGGAGGTAAAATTTTAATTCTGTTTTCCAAATTTAGCAATTTTCATATATTTTATGTTCAAGTTTCTAACTTTAAACTTTTATGAAGTCATTAGCTGAGAACAACAGGGATGTTTTGCTAAACACACAAAGTCTGAATTACATTTTATGATTCCCAAGTTGCCATCTTACTTCAGCATCCCATTTAATTTCCTATTTTTTCAGTTGCACAGTATTGAGAAATTCTGGTTTATATGGGTATATAGTTGCAAAACATGGAGGGTTTTTTTTAAACAATTTATCTTAGGATATCAATCAATAAAATAGAAGCTTTACTTGAGGTCTGCATAAAGAGGAGTTAAATTGGCAACATGATCCTCTAATCCCAGATTTTATAAACATCTCATGAAAAGCAGACATCTGCTGTCAAATATATTTGAGGAAATTTGGCTGGTATATTCTACTAGAGAAGCATTACATATTCACGATTCTGAGGAGAAATCTTTCAAATTTAACTTAATTCCAATGTTTCCCAAAGTTATTTACCATAGAATCCTTCCTTCAAACATACCCATTAACAAATTATAGAAGCAGTGTTCCAAATTTTGGAGAACAGAACTATGTGTGGTGGCAAAGAAAAGAAAAAAAAAAAGAAATTAGCATCTACAGGTACCTACTATACGGTAGCATATTATTGGATGTACGTAATTTTATTTAATACTTATGTCACCCAAATATGAGGAAACTTTGGGACAAGAAGGGTTTTGTTTGGGTTTTTTACCCAGTTTTATTGAAATATAATTGACATACAACATTTTTTGTTTAAGGTATACAACATAATGATTTGATAAATATTATGAAATGCTTACCATGGGAATTTAAGTTAGCATCCATCACCCCACATAGTTACAATTGTTTCTTGTGATGAGAACTTTCAAGATCTACTTTCTTAGCAACTTTCAAATATACAATACAGTATTGTTGACAACAGTCACCAAGCTGTACCTTACACTCCCAGGACTTAATTAATTTTATATTTGGAAGTTTGCATCTTCTGGCCACCTTCACCAATTCCTCAATGCCCTGTCGCTGGCAACCACCAATCGTTTCTCTGTTTCTATGAGTTCAGTTTTTTTTAGATTCTACGTATAAGTGAGATCATACAGTGTTTGTCTTTCTCTGTCTGATTTATTTCACTTAGTATAATGCCCCCAAGGTCCAACCATGTTGTCACAAATGGCAGAATTTCCTTCCTTTTGTGGCTGAATAATATTCCATTGTATATGTATACCACAGCTTCTTCATCCATTCACCCACCAGTGGACACTTAGGTTGTTTCCATGCCTTGGCTATTATAAACAATGCTGCAATAAACATGGGAGTGCAGATATCTTTTCAGTATCCTGTGTGATTTTTTAAATATGAAACACAGTCTCATGTCCCATGGGCCTTGCAGCATCCTTGCAGAGCCAAGCCCTATTGCTTCAGTCCCACCCAAGTGCCAAAATAGACCTGGTGGGAATGGGCTAAAAAGGGGTCAGGAGTACAGGAATTCTCAGACCAGTAGCCAGGGAAGTCAACCCGTATTGATACGGAGAATAGCCAAGGTAGGGACAAGGAAAATGGTGCTGAGTAACAGAAATAAATAAAAGATTTGAGAAAATAAAGAGGGAAATTCAACTGCAATATGAATACTTAGGGAGGTCAGAAAAAAGATAGTGTTAGGAAAAACAAAACAGGGAAAGTGATCCAAAACTAAGGTCATTTTACAAGGGGATTAGACTCTTGTATAGCAATGAGTGTAACTTTTTTTAAAGAGTTGCTTAAGAAAATATATATCTTAGTAAAAGAGATAATGAATTTTCAAATGAGTGCTAGGGAAAAGAAATGCTAAAGAATGTCATAGGAGAGAGTGAAAGTTATAGGTTAGAGAAGTCATGGAGGCTTCCTCTAAAAGGCAAGATATGAATCAAGCCCTGAAGTCAGGAGAGGAAGGGTTCAAATGGCCAAAGAGAGAAGGAAAAAATATTTATATAGTACTAGTTATATAACCGTCAAGAATTTTTACCTTTACCTGTCAGATGGGCACATTTGTATCCTTCCCAGTATAAAATCTCCAGGAAAATAATTTATAAATTTCAAATTTTATTGAGGATCTACTATGTGAAAATTCACCCCCAAAAATGTAATTGATATTTCTGTAGTTTAAAGCATGATGATTAATTTTACTTTCATAATTTAAGTAATTTTAGCAAGCTTTCTCCCCCATCATTCAATTTCTTAAGATCTATATTTATAAAGTAGATTTTGCAGGGTGGAGAAGAAATTAGACAAGTGATATAACCCAGTGTACAAGTTCCTGGCTTTAGAGTCACCTTCCACTCTAAAATTATCTTTACAAGACAAGTGACAATTTATTTCACTATAATTTTTTAAAGTGGAAACGTGATTTTTCCAAAGTGTTTGGACTTTTATTGAAATGTTTTTCCAGCCTGGACTTCTATAAGACCACAATCTACTTTTAATCACCAATCTTGTGTTAGGAATCTTTGCATGCTCCTGAAGGGATATATATGGTCTTACAAATGTTTATTTCCCTTTAAAGTAGAGATCATTTTTATTATGAAAGTGATTAAATTCAGAAAAATAGAGAAAAGATCATATAGTCTTAGTATCCAGGGATAACCTCTATTAAGAGTTTGGTGTATTGTCTTCCAATCTGTTTCTGTAGAATGTATTTTTTTACATAATTATATCAAATATTACATATAAAATATAATATGCAGATTTTAAAATATCATGTCAAAATTTTCTGATTATAACACTACTATAGCTTAATTCTAGGGGATTTAGAATTTTTGAAGAGTATAAAAGAAAACATAAATAATGTGAAATCTATTTACCCAAAGACAGAAAATATATGTTGGCATATTTCTTTAGAATTCTTTCTTTTCTTTTTTCTTAAAACCTGTTTAAATCTATATTGTGTTATAGATTTTTAAGCATAATTAACACTGATTCACCTTTATAGAGAGAAACTAGGTGTGTGGTTATTTATAAAGAGTTGGTGAATAATGATATCTATGGCTAGCTGGTTTCTCAGTATTTTCCAACAATAATTTTTAAATGTTGAGTCATTTAATGTGCGTCTTAAAATTACAGAAAGAATGTAAAATATTGATGACAATGAAAAGAATTACAAGCTTATATGGAGCAGCGTTAAAACATTTAGTTGCTATTCTCTTTGCTTATATGAAGGATGGATAAAATTTTCTTCTTCTGTAGTAATTTGCACATCTCAAGATACCCAACATTCAGTAGCTTATCTGCTACTAATGTTAAAAAACAAAATTCAACTGAATAAAATTTACAGATCTTACTGGCTTTGTTTAATGATTCATAAATGGACAGCATCCAATCTGGCAGATAGAAAGGAGTTCTGAGGAACTGTACAAAATGAAAGACTTTTATAGGCAGAAGGGAATGGGAATAAAGAAATTATGCTAGAGAAAAAAGCAGACTGATTATTGCAAGGTCACTGCCCTTTAGGGGATGGAAGGGGTCTATCAGGAAGATTACCTCACTAATGCACTAATGCTCATCAAGTAATTCCTGATTGGCTGGCTTAAGGGTCCATTTTAGGAAGAGCCAAAATTGTAATTAAATCTTGGTTCTGTAATGTAGGGCTTAGCATAAGTGACTCCATTTTGAGCCTGTTGTCTTGTTTTTAATATTAGCAAATATAGAGTTGATTTCTACTCAATGATTGTAGGAAACTTTGCTGAATTGTGGAGTGATAGTGAGGGATAGAGTATGAAAAACATTTCTAGTACTAGAGATTAAAACAGCAACAAGAACAAGAATATGTTAATGATACCTGCCCCTCGGGAGTGCTCACTGTTTGCCTGGGACTGCATCAACCACTTCCTATCAGTAACTCTTGTATTCACTCATGCATTCAATATATGTGGGCTACTTTCTAATTGCTGGGATTGCAATAATGAGAAAAGAACCGATCTGAGAAGGATCCTCATTTGTTCTCATGGAGCTTAGAGATTAGTGGGAAGATGGGCTCAATCAAATGATCGTGGTAAGAGCTAAATAATTACAAGCTGACTGAGGACTCTAAAAGAAAGGCCCATTGTTTCAAGACGTCTGTAGCAGATAAACCTTCCCAAGACTAGGGATGTATGGGAGGTTCCCTGAGGAAGAAACATTTACTAAGGTCTGCATGGGAGCAGTAGTTAATTCAGCAAAGGAGGATGGAGTATGTTTGGATGACAAATGAGTGGCAGGAAATCAGGCTGTAGAAGTAGGGAGAATCTAGACCAGGCATGATCTTATAAGGTCTGCAAGGATTTCTGTCTTTATCACAGAAGCAATGGAAATTCATTGCAGAGCTTTCAAACATGGAGGTAATATGTACAGATCTACATGTTTAAAGATAACATTGCCTGCAGTGTTGTGATGAGACTGAAAAGGCCAGAGTAGATACTGGATAGTTTGTATCAGAGTGGTGGCTGCAGAGATGGTGAGTTCACAGGTTCAGGAGCAATCCAGGGATGCATTTGACCATTGTTGGGTTCTGTTACGGTTGGACACTGGGGAGGGGATGTGGCAGGCAGGTGAGGGAGCTGGGTAGAATCCAAACCAGAAGCGGAGGGACTGGCCTTCACTGGGAGATAGAACATGGGCTCCAATTTTCCTTTGAGGAACCTTTCCCTTTTGTATATTCAGCTCTAGGTTTGGGCTCTGACTAGTTGAGGCCGATCAGCATATCCCATGCTCAGATCATAGTGAGTGAAGGTGTGAGCCAATCGGAACCAAGGAGATACAGGCAGACAGCCACAGGCGCTTTGGGGAAAGAGAGACTCCCCTGGGAGCCCTCCTGTTCCCCGCATGGGCTGTGAGAACATGAGGCTGGGAGCCGCCAAGGCTGTCATAACAGTGGGGAGCAGCTAAAGGTGTCGGAGACACTGTGTAAAGCCGGGGATGAGGTGTCATCCAGGAAGACAGAGACAGGAGACAATTAAAGAAAATAAAGACGCCAGGATCCTGAGCCTTTACATGGCATATTTCTTAAAGCTATCTTTGTTTACGGACTTTTCAGTTACATCAGTCAGTAATTTCTTTTTTTGTTTAAGTCAGTTTAAGTTGGATTTTCTATCATTTTCCTACGTCTTAGTTAAAGCACTCAGCTGCCTTTCCAAAATACTATAACTGGGTGGCTTAAACAACAGAAATTTATTTCTTACAGTTCTGAAGGCTGGGAAGTCCAAGATCAAGGTACTGGCCAGTTCAGTTCCTGGTGAGAGCCCTTTTCCTGATTTGCAGGTAGATGGCCATCTCCCTTAGAGGATGAGGGGGTGGGAGTCTCTCATTTGTCTTTTCTTATAAGGACACTAATCTCACCATGAGGGCTCCAATTACCTCCCAAAGGCTCTGTCCCCTAAAGCCATCACCTTGGGGGTTAAGGTTTCAACATATGAATTTGGGGGGAACACAAACATCCAATCCATAGCACCCTACAAAGGCCGGGTAGAGCTACAGATCTTCCCTATCAACTGACTTACTCTAGAAGTTTCAGCTCCTCTGATGTATATAAAAAGAAAGAAGATGGGGTTATTAATCCAGGGTTGAAATTTGGCCAAATTTGGCTATGATAAAAGAGAAAGGAAGAGGGTATTTAGAATATTGGCAGGAGAAGCATGGAAATGATGGCCCACTCAGTCTAAACTTGATGAGTGAAGTGAAAAAAAATATAGAGGAATGATGGATTGGAAGCAGTGAAGAATCAATATACTGGACTTCCAAAAGAGTGAAGAATGCCTATATTAATAGTAATTTAACAAACACACTGGAAGAGCCTAAGGTTAGAGAGAGAAAGCAGGATGCTTGAACTGGTTATTCTGGAGTTGCGGATACCTTCACTAGAGACAAGGTACAGAATAAGACTGACAGATTGGACAGTGGAAATGGAGTGAAGAAGGAAATGGAGCAAATGAGACATCAGGGTACCGGCACTGCCACCCATGAAATGGTGAGATCTCTTGGGATAAGGGAAGAGCTTGGGATGGGGAGGACTCTGATTCAGACTGTGATGTTCAGCAAGCGAGTGGGAGAGACTGAGAAGGCAGGAGATGCTGGTGATAACGGGGAGGGAGGTATAGGAGATGGGCACAGGCCTAATGGGCACAGGATTCTTGCAGGATGTCGGAAGAAACAGAGATCTGGAGCAGAAATAGGACACAAGGGACTCAACCAACCCACTCCAATCTCAAGGTTCCTGGGAGAGAATAAAGAGCCCCTGCTTGATGAGTGTGCCTAGGAATACTGTCTGGGAAGTAAAGTCCAACAGACGAGAGCCAGTCTCAGTTCAGGGAGCTGAGAATAGATGGGGAGGAGGACTTGCTAAAAAGGCAAATTCTCAGACCATTCCTCAGACCCCCTGAGTCAGAACCTCTGGGCGTGGGGCCCAGCACTTTGTGTTTTAACAGGCTCTCTAGATAACTACGATGCACACTAGAGTTCAAGAACCGCTATCTTAAGGGCAAGGGAAAGGGCTAGTTAGCTTGAACCTTGGCATTTCTCGGAATCCTTCTCAACACAGAGACCCAGGAAGCCATGCCCAGTGGTCCTGAGCTAGTGCTTGTAAAGAGACTGATTTGCCACTACGGGTAGTTGAACAAACTAATTCCACAGATGAGAAAATGAGGTTCAGAGAAAGAAAGTGACGTACGCAAGGTCACAGAGCAAAACAGTGATAGAAAAAAGTAAAGTCCAGTTTGGTCTTTCCAAATACCACAGTGGTTTGACTGAAACAGTATTTTCTGATGAACAGAACGTGAAAAGGTGGGGTGGGGATTGGGGGGGAAGTTAATAACTTTTATAGGCCAAGATGTGGGATCTGGTTGAGGCACCCGCACACAACTGGGTTTGAGATGGAATCTGACACCCAATTTGGGACTGGAATAGGCCAGCATGAAGCAAAGGAGGCAAAGGAGAAACCCGAGCTGGAGAGGAACGGGCATCTCTCCCCCCTTACCCTGTTTGGGCTGCCTCCAGCTCCCCCAGATCCCACCTCTGTTTTGCCACTTGGATGAATTACCTTGCTCAGAGCCTGCTTCCTGGACCCTCCTCCACCCACAGCTGCTGGATCTGATCTTTATCCATCTTCGCCCAGGCCAAGAGCCCCAGAGAGCTCTGGGGAGGCTCCAGTTCACAGTAGGAATGAGAAGAAGGACTTCCAGGAGCACTACTGTTGGTGAGTACAGTCAGGGAACATGATCACCTAATTCTTGTGAAATTACCAGGTGTGACTAAACAGGTAAAGGATGTTTTGTTGAGGGGTGGGGGTGTGGGGACAAAATTTAAAAAAAAAAAACCCTCCATGACTTTGAGTCCACCAATTTTTCTGAAGGAGAAGTTATTGTCGTGTTGTCTTGCCAAAACCATCCCATCTGGAGAATTCATTCAATGTATATATAACACTGAAGTGTCCAAATTGGTGAAAATAACTGGATTTTTTTTTTCATTTTTAATCCGGATGCTTGTGATTTCATCCCAGTTGGAATTTCCACAACTTAATAAGATACTTAATATCTTCAAGCTTCAATTGTTTCATGTGTCAAATTAAAATAATAATTGAGATAATTCCTGCCTTATCCCTCTTAGAGGATGAGGTCGAGTGAGATAACGGTCGTGAAAGTGCCTTGCAATCTGTAAAATATCACACAGATGTGAACTCTGTGTTATTATCATCACTTCAAATTTCCTTGACCAACTTCCGTAGCCCCAGTTTACTAATGTATTTCATGGCTACTTCCTGAAGCTCATCATTAAAAGGAAATGTTCCATCCCTGACATCTTAAGTTCTAATGTACAAATCTCTGCTTCTAACTTCCTATCAGTCTAGTTTTTCCTTCCTTACACCTACCGCACATATTTTGTGATCTCATCATGACCCTCTAGTTTTTTTACCTTTTTTCCCCACTGTCAGCCTCCTCCTTCCTTCACTTCCTTCCCTGTCCTCCTGAACTGTCCACCACTGTAATCATTTTGTTGCATATGCTCTCATACTCCCAATCTCTAGTTCTTCCACTGTACATTCACGCAAACTCTCAGTCTTATATCAGTGTAACCATCTGCCTTCTTCCCATTTCTTCCTTGGTTGCTGAGCACTGTTGGAAGGAATGACACAACTGGATGGATTGGTGCCATTCCAAATTTATGGGCTCCAAATTCATTGGGCCTTATTGCCAGAGCAAACATTCCACATCTTACACTGGTCAAACTACCTTCCTAATTGCTGCACCCTTCTCTTAGTAATAAACTGGTTGACTTTTCAGAGACAGAATTGAGGCTATCAGAGAAGCACTTGAAAACTCTGCTTCCAAAACCACAAACTTAAACATTTACATGGAAATCCAACTTTACCTCTTGGGATCCTGCCACAGACCAATAAACATCCCTCTTCTGTCCAAGGCAAATTCCTCCATCTCTTCTCCCAGTTCATCTTTACCCAGTTCCCCTAGAGATTTCCTCTTTCCTGGATATTTCATCTCTAAAAGATGAAAAGAAAGCCACCCTCTTCTTCTAGCACCTCTGCTCATTTCACTTGCTCTTTACAATCAAATTCTCCCAAAGAATAATCTACAATCACTGCCTTCATCTCTCCAATTTCCCACTCAGTCTTCAATCCATGACAATCTGGCGTCCTTCGCTGCTGGGCTGACTCTCTCCTGGTTGAAGTTACCGATCATTTTCCAATTGCAAGTTGTCTCAGTGCGAATGATCTCAGTCATCAACTCAGTTCACCACAGAGCATCATCTCACTGATACTTTGGCCTCTTCTTCTTCTAACTCTCTTTCATTAGCTTCTGAGATGTGACTCTTTACTGAGTCCCCTGACCCACTCTGACATCTCCTTCATGGTTATATCCATACACACACACACACACACACACACACACAAACACACACACATATATATTAGATTCTTCATATCTACCTACCCCTGAAATGCTGGGTTTCCCCTAATTTGACTTTAAAAAAACAAGATATTATTACTTCCTTGGTGATTTCATCTGCTCCAGGGGTTTCACGCTGATAATTCTCTCATTCATGATGATTTCCAATTAGGAAACTTCAAACTGAAGTGTGAGGTCAACCAACCAGTGGACATTTCCACCTAATCAGTGTGGAAATTTAATACCTTCACTCCAATCTGGCTTTCCTCCTGTGCTCATTAGCTTGGTAAATGGTATCATGAGATACCTAAAACCTGAAGGTGATTTTGGTCCCTCGCTGTCCCTCACTGTAGCGTCCAACGAGCCCTTGGGTCCACATCTCTTCTCTCCATCTTCTCTGCCTCTGTCTGAGTTCAGGCTTTCATTCTCTCTCCCTCATGGGTTGCTGCCATCATTTCCTAACTGGCTTTGCTTCCTCCAGTATTAGGCCCTTCAAATAGATTCATCATGTCAAAGTAATCTTGCCAAAACAAAAGCCCATCAGTGTACTCCTACCATTTTTTAAGCCCTCGCTATGTATCAGGAATCATGCTATTCTTTACATTCATTGTCTTATTTGAGCCTCTTAACAACCCTATCAGGGAAGTATTGATATTCCCATTTTCAGAAGGGAAAAAAAAAAAAAAAAAACACCATGAAACTACTAAATGGGCAAATCAGCAATTAAATCAAAGCTTGTGTGCTTTGTGTCCACCTACTAAGGTGTTTCTCCACGGCCTGAGGATGAATCCAGACTCCTTAAGATGCCACCTCCCCAGAAACCCACTTCATACTCCAGGTTCTCACAGCCTCTACGTATCTCTACCCCTCCTTCTCCTTCCCTCCCCCGCCACCCATTCCTTTCACATCTGAAGATTGCCTGTTGTTTCTTCTGCACGGCCACAAACTCTGCAGGGACTTCAATCAGACCACGAGTCCAGTGTTCTTGTATTTGTTCATTTCCTTCCCACAAGACTGTGTGTGAGCTTCTTCAGCTCATCTCTGTCTCCAGAACCTAATATCATCTTTGGCGTCTAGTACGTGGGTTGGCAAACTATATAGCCCACGGGCCAAATCTGGCTTCCCAAGTGTTTCGGTAAATAAAATTTTACTTAAAACTTTTTTTTAATTTAAAAAAATAAATAAAATAAAGTTTTATCGAAACAGTGCCACTTTTAGCCATTTATGTGTTATCTATGGCTGCTTTCATACCACAATGTCAGTGTTAAAGAGCTGCAACCAAGACTTTATGGTCTATGATCCTAAAATGTTTACTATCGGGCCCTTTACAGAAAATGTTTATCAAATTCTGATACAGTGGGTACACAATTAATGTTGGAAAAATTAAAAGATGCATGCAGAGTTGGCTGAATGAATCCATGAATGATTGGATCATTATGAAGTCCAGTACCTTTTGACAATGGGAAGTAAGACATAGGAAGAATTTTGAATTAGGCAAGAATTTTCTAGCAATTAGCAATAATCTTGTTTTAATCACAGCCCCCTGAGATGAACAGAAGAAATGATATCCCCCCCCCCTTTTTGTTTTAAATAATAAAGTAGAGGCTCATGGAAGTAAAGCCAAATGACCAGCTCAGGCTGGAGCTGGGATTTGGACTCGGTCATTGATGGGACGCTAGAAGACATGGAAGCCCATTGGGTCCTTAGAGATCAGTCTCCTTGGGAACAGAACAAGGTAGAAAAGGATGGAAGTAGATCCAGAGGGACTATGCAAAATACCTGACATTAATCATAACAACTCCACCTACCCTCCCAGGGTTGCTGTGAATGGCCTCTGTTGTTTGTCAGGTACTCAGAGACCATAACGCGTTGAGTGTTTCGGAGATGACAAAGGACTTTTTCCTAGCCTGTTCCTTTCACCATCCCATCAACCTATAAGGTAAGAATTCCTCAATAAAGAAATACACAGTTAAGCTCAAAAAGGTTAACTTTCACCCAGCTGACTGGTGTTCAACCTCTGATCTCTCCAGCTCCAAGCCCTTGCTCTTCTTACTGCTCCAGGCTGCTTCTCTTCACCGATGAACGTATCAGCTGTAGCTTGAAGGGAGACCTTATTTCCAGAGACTTTAGGACTTGCTGTCTACGCTCCATGCAGGCAAGGTCGGCCAGGCACTTGTGACAAGCTTTGATTATTGCATTTACCCCTGCAGACCTCCCAGGCACAAACACTGAATTTGTTTTTCAAGCACTCCTGATGGCTACAGCTAGCCAGTCTATTTGGATAGAGGGTGTGGAGGCATTCCTAGCCCTGTCACACCCGCCTAGATAAGGATGCCACGTGACCTTCCAACATTTGCCAAAGATCAAACTAGCCAGGGGATCCAGAGAGGATGGGGTGTGCCCAGTTAATCGAGCAGAGCAGACTAAACAAGCCTACACTTTCTGACCTCTTCCTTCCTCTGGGTTCTTAATGAAAGTTCTTTCATTTGTTCATTCATTTAACATTCACTGAGCACCTACCCCCGACAGGCCTTGTGCTGGGCACATGAGGTGAAGAGATAAACAAAACACAGTTCTTCCCTGCAAGGAGCCTACAGTCTGATGGGTGAAACAAACATGTAAATAGACAATAAAGATGCAAGGTGGTGAGCACTCCAAGAACCTGGAACACAGCTCTGAGAAAAAGCAAGCTCCTCTCTCTGGGATGTGGAGAGACATTGCAAAGGAGGTAACAGTGGAGCTGGATTTTACAAAATAGGTAAGAATTTACCAAAAGTAGGCTAATAATTCTCATAGCTTAATGACTACCTAGTATGAACCAAAAACGGGACTAGGAACTCCATATCCTCTGTCACTAACTCTCACTTTGATTACGTTTTAGGAACAATGAAACTGGAGCTTACAGAAGGACTGTAGCACATCCAAATTCACACAGGCAGTGAGTGGCCAAGGGAGGTCTGGGTCCAGGTGTTCCTCACTCTCACAACGGCATTATTTTGGTATTTCTATTTCAAATGAGGGTAAGAGAGACCAGCTGATACCTTCAGAAAAAAGCAAGAAGTTTAGAGGAGCTGAAACATAGAGCCATGGAGGAAAGGCCTGGGCATGGAGGCTCGAAGAAGACAGTTCGCTCAGATTTTAAAAGGCCTCGTATGTGTCGCCCATTGAGATATTCTCCTTGTGATTGTGGGGAAGATGCCATAATCAGATTTCTAGTTTAGAAATGTCATTGTAGCAGAAGAGAAGAGAAAAACTGGAAAGCAGATGGAAGGTGAGGAGACGAATCAAAAAGCTGTTGCCTCCTTCCAGGTCTGAGACATTTGAGACCCAAATGAAGAATGCATTTAATGAGGATAGAATTTGCAACACCAGCGTGAATGGGAGAGGCATTCTAGAATGGATCCTCCAACAAAACGTCAGTGTGCTCTGAGACCATCTGTGCTTTGTGGATGGAAAGTTGAAGACCAGAGGGCATCAGCTCCCCAAGTTCAAGCCCATCTCCTGACCTTCGGGGCCCAGTGCCCTTTCCTCCCTTCTGACAGCCCTTTGAGGGTGCTATAACCCAGGCCCACAGCACCCTACCACGGGGCATCCCCCTCTGGGGGTTGCAGCCATTTCTCTCTCCCCGTAAGTCATCCTGGAGTGTCTCCCAGCACATGGACAACGTCCAGCCATCTAGGAGGGCTGGCAGGAGGAAGCCCGTAACAATGAACAAATGTTCAGGGAAAACCCCCAGTGATTTCCCCAGACAAGCTCAGGCAGAGCCAGCCTTCCCCGGGCTCATGCTTCACTGAGCAGGCAGATTGTCTGGGCAGGATCAGGTGATGAGGGAAGGCAGGATGGCGGAGCCTGCAATTCCCACGACAGGCTTGGAGGTGGAGGCCCAAGTTCAGTCAGTATTAGGAACAGAACTTGCCTTCCTCCGTGTGCCAACCCCGGTGATGGGGAAGCAGGAACACTGTGCAGAGACGCTGTTGCTGGAGACCGTGGCTGGTTCAAGATCGTGCTCTGCGTTGAACGATGACCGCACCGACTCCAGCCTCCTGCGCAGACTCCCACTGGCCTCCTGCGGCCGCCTGCCCAGCATCCCGGGAGGCTCTGTTGGCTAGCCTGCATTTCCTCCTAGCCAGCCCGTGAGCCCTGACCCTCTGCAGACAGAGGGCTAATATCACCCTTATCTCCTTTCTTTTAATAAAGTCCATACATTTATTTCTTTTTTTATACTTTTTTTTAAACCTGATACCAGGCCCTTGATTCACTTTTTTTTTCACTCTTTTTATTTTTACCATTCCACTCATTTTTATTCTTTTGGGGAGGGGGAGGTAATTAGGTTTATTTATTTACCTTTTTTTTTTAATGGCGGTACTAGGGATTGAACCCAGGACCTCGTGCATGCTAAGCACGCGCTCTACCACTGAGCTGTACCCTCCCTCGCCATCCTTACTTCTTATTTAGCCCCCATCCTCTGAAAGGGGAAACCAGCAGCAGGGAGGGCACAGCCTATGGCCAATGACGGGCGCCTTCCCCAACTACAGCAGATCCTGAGTGGGCCTGGGGAAGAACAGAGGAGAAGGCAGATGCCACAATTAAAGGGGGCCTGGAGGACTTTCACACATGGCATGAGCACCTGCGGTAGCTTTGTATGTCTTCTCAGCACCAGCGTATTTGGGTAAGGAGATTTCTTCCCAAGAGGCCAAGAAAGAGAACAAGGCTCCCTTTCTGGTGTTCCCCATCATGGCTCACCACCAAGACCCTTCCATGAGAGCCAGCAGAAAATGTTCTAGCCAGTTCCACCTCCCCGCCTTTGGTCATTTCCCTTTCCTGCCTGGCATGCTCTGAGCACTCCCTGAACTCCTACCCAGAGTTAACGTTCCAGCCCATTTCACACCTTCTCTCTCATAAAGCTTTCTGACTTGATTTGGTTTCCCCAGAAAACAAGAGCCCAAGTCAGAGACCTGAATGGTGGTACTTTATTGAAGCTCAATCTCAGCAAGCAGCCGTGAGGAGTGTGGTGAGTGAACGGGGGAAGGAAAAACCAGCACGAGGTGCACCGTCAAGAATGCCACCGCCAGGACCTCCTGAGAAGGGTACACCCTGCCTCC
Source organism: Camelus dromedarius (assembly GCF_036321535.1). Taxonomy (NCBI): domain Eukaryota; kingdom Metazoa; phylum Chordata; class Mammalia; order Artiodactyla; family Camelidae; genus Camelus; species Camelus dromedarius. Next base: position 30,462,077 of record NC_087449.1, on the reverse strand, counting down.
CAGAAGCACCCACCAGCTGGATGGAAGACTGGGGCGCTCACCCGCCAGCTTCTCCCCCAGCCCCTCCCCTCCTGCCCCCAGCCCTCATCCCTGGGTGAGGGGTGCCCCCACAGCCTTGTCTTAGTTTATTTAAATTGCCCTAGAAGCAGATCCTTAGATGAGGATTCCAATGAAAATCACGTGAGGTGATGCAAGGAAGCAAGAGAGTGGGAGATCAGCTCTGGGATGGAAGGAAGCCCGCGAGGTTGTGTCAGCAAGCAAAGCAAGCGGGTTGCCACTGTGGGCGCCGGAGCTTAGTCCTGTTGGGGAGTTCTGGCAGCCAGCATGGAACCCTGTCTCAGAATTATCCCCGCAGAGAGGAGAGGGTGCTAAAGAGTTTTTCTCCACCACTTCCATCAGTCATGCCTGGAGGTTTGAAGCCCGCCCCTGTGTTGGGAGGGAGAATTTAATGCCCTGGCACTTCCAGCATCCCCAGCCTACAGACCAAGTTGGGTCTGGTTGTCAGAAAAAGCCCACAGGCAAAGAGTTACAGCTGCTGGCTGTCGGAATTCAGGTCCGGACGAGCCAGGGACATGAGTGTGGCATTGCCCCTCGGCTCTGCTTGCCAGCTGGCAGAGACGGCTCCCAAAGTGTAGAAGACACTGCAGTAAGATGCTAAAAGGCGGGAACTCTGCCGGAGGGAGGTGAGTCTGATCTGTCAGCCACAACTGCAGTTGAAATTGGAGATGGGTTGAAGTTGGAGGCGGGCCAAGGGCAAATGGAGCACTAATATTGTGTCTAACGGGAGCACACGGCCTTTTTCTTTCCTTGTTTTGAATACCCGGGAAGTAACCACTGGACCCGTAGGCCGTCCTAGACGTATGTGAAAGTTGAACACTCGAGAGTAGCTTGCAAACTTTTGTGGGTCAGGGTCTGCAATTTGGTCTTTGTTTTTTTTAATCTCCTTTAGTACTTAGCACAAAGCTTTGGGTCTAATAATGACTTTGTCTGCTTCTGCCAAAAAAAAAAAAAAAAAAAAAAAAAAGGCTTCAGGAATGAGCGCTCTCCTGTCCCGATCTATAAAGTTATCTTGTGGTGTATACACCAGGCCTGACATCTGTTATTTCTTTCTTGGAAATAATCAGAATGAGATTTCTCCTCCCCCTGATTAAGGTCAGCTCATCTTCCCACACTCGGTGCTGCTGACTCCGCCTCCCTTCCGGAACCCTCACTCCTGCCGTCATCCCTTCTCTCAGTCGTCTGTGTAGCAGATATTTGGGGTGAGGTGGGGGTCCTGAAACCTGAGCCATCCTACTCCCCGTATCTCCGAAGAAGCCCTTGGGTAAAGGGCAGGATCTGGACCGAGCCATCAGCTCTGGCTCACACAGGGCAGCGCGAAGGCCGGCACTCCATCTGGCTTGGCAAAGGACTCCGTTCTGCATGATCAATTGTGTAACATTAGCCTGGGAAACGGGGCATCTGCCTTCCCCTTCTCTTCAGTCCTGACAGGGTGAGGACAAACAAGAGGGTCTTGCAGGGCTGGAATGAGGCGTGGAAATGCTCGAGTCACGCCCAACACACGTACCGTCCGCAGCCTCTCCTTCTAATCCCAAAGTCTGCCATCTCCTGTGATTTAGCTTAGCCATCAGAAAACGAATGGCTCCTTGTCAAAATCATTTCAATTCCTTTGTAAAACAGATTGCTCCTACTGGCCCCCTTGGAGTCTAGAAAATAGAGTGGCTCAAAAAAAAGTAGAATAGGGACCTGAGAAGTACACCAGTCTATCCGCCCCCTCAGATCCCTTTGGGAATAAAGTTGGAAGTAAGTGAAAAACTCTACATAGCTTTACAAACTGAATTTGTGCATGGTGAGTAATTTCTTGACCCTCTCCATCTTTATCCTCCATCTAACTCCCATTCCCCATCTTGCTACAGGTCTCCATGTGAATGAGTCTGAAATATGTCCTTAAATACTGGTGTATACTTGTGAAATATGTACTGTTGGTTTAGATGCATGTATGTCTTCAATTTTACATAAATCATATGGTATTATAAATCTCATTCTGTTTCTTTTGTCACTTAACAATAGGATTTTGGAGGTAGGGGCTGGGAGAACACAGCTTTTGTTTTAACCTTTTTTTTTCTTTCAAAGCACGTCACACATACACAAGAGAGCATGGACTTGGAGGGCCGGCTGCGCGGACCTCCAGGATATCGTGTGTCTCTCCCCACTGAAGGAATCCTCAAAGCTCAGCTTCCTGACAGTCACTTTCTTTTTGCTATTGTTTCATCTCTGCATAGTATCTTGTTTATTTGCCTGGTTTTGCCCTTTGTGTAAGTGAATCATACAGAGTGTGTTCCTGTCTGACTTGCTCTTTTCACTCAACATTATTTTTTTGAGGTTTATCCACGTTGCTGGTGTAGCTGTAGTTTATTCATTTTCATTGCTGTAGAGCGTGCTGCTATGTGATTATACTATAATTTCTTTAATCTATCTACCATAGGTAATCATTTAGACTTGGTGGTGGCTGTATTTTAACCATGTTTCCATGAGCCATTGGGTGGGAATTTGTCTATGGAAAATGCCTAGGACTGGAATTGCTGCATCAGAGGGTACCACGTGCCTGTTCTAAGCAACGCCAAACTGTTTTCCTGAGTTAGACTAACTCAAACTTTCTCCCACAGGTATAATATTTCCCATTCTCCACAACCTGGGCAACACTTACATGGTCAGACTTCTTATCATTGTCAATCTGGTGGGCATGAAGACATATGAAACTATATTCATTTCAACGTGTATTCCTTAACTGCCAGTGAGCCTGAGCATCTTTGCATAACTGCAGGGTACACTCATGTTCTCTCTTCTGTGAGATTTCAATTTGCATTTTTGTCCATTTGCCCCATAAGCAGCTTGTCTTTTTCATATGAATTTATAGAAATTTAAAAATATATACATTCTAGATACTAATTCGTTGTCATGTATGTGTATTTCAAATATCTTCTCCCAGTTTGGGGCTTTAATTTTAGCTCTGTTTTTGGTATCTTTTGGTAAATAGAAGTGTCTCATTTTAATGAGGTAGAATTTATCAATTGTGTACATTAAAAAATTATTTTCCTTGTGGTCACTAAGATATTCTTCCATGTAATCAGATTTTGAAATGGTACATCATCATGGCTTACTTGTATTATTTACCATCCCTGAAACTTGACTTTAAAAATCCCAGCATCCTGGGGATTTGATGAGGGTTACATGTGATAAATGTGTATGCAAGAGCTTAGCAAAGCACTTCACACAGAATTAGGACTCGATATGTGTAAGTTCATCCATTAGTGTGTAGTCCTAGTTCTATATTTTACAGATATTAAATTTTTGCAAATAATTTCATTTTTAAACAGTGAATATTTTGTGTGTGTTAGTTTTATGCTGGACATTTTGTCGAATGATTTTTTGCTCTCATATACCTCATAAAATAAACACTCGTATTAGCCCCATTGTACAGATAGGTTAATTGAGGCTCAGAGAATAAGTGATTTGCCTTGGACACGGCCAGTAAATGGCAGGGACATTATTGTATCTCCCATCTGCCTTTCTATCTAGACTGTGAAATAATTTATGTGAGGGTTTGTGTTCGGAGAATGGTAAGAGCCCTGTAGTACTGGCAAATAAGTTACATCTATAAGTGTATATCTGGGGATGTGGTGGAGGGGAGATGACAAATGTGGTCTACATACCCTGTTGCTATTCACTTTGCAAAACATGATTTGCCCCAGACCTGACTCAGTCTCTCCAAACCACCCATTTCCCTAAGTGACTGCCTTGAACCTACATGCCTTCTGATTTGCACCGTAAAGACAGTGCCCATGATTTAACCAACCACATTGCTCCTCTCTGAGGACTTCCACATCAAGTCATAATGGAACTGGGCTCCAGTGATTATCTTCCTGTCAGAATCTTGAGTCACCCAGGACACATGCGTCAACATGGCGTAGAGCTCTGTTTGTTTGCCTCCCCAGACAGATGTTGAAACAGGATCTCCCACCGCCAGTCAAACTGCCCAGACAACCAAGCAACTCAGTAACTACTTGCTAAAGCTAACACTCTTGGCATTCAGTTCCCACCAGATGAATTATAGCACAGTATACACTGGGTTCATTCAAGTCACTGAATGCTAGATGTGGAAGGACCTTGCCCTCATATTATAGCGGGAGGGGAGAAAGATCCAAAAACTGAATGCACGGGAGTAAGTCCCTTTACGTTAAATGTATATCCTTCGTTGAAGGACATTGTATGAGTGGACCTCATCTATAAAATGAAGACTGAAAAACAGTATCTATCTTTCCCACATCATAGGGTTGGTGTGAGAACCAAATCAAATAATATATGTGCTTCTGTGATGCTCTGCTTTAATTCGAGTATAAAGTTGTGTATGTAAAAGAAGAAAAGCAAATACAAACATTTGTTGGGTTCATTAAAGCTTTTAAAAAATTCAACTTTAATTGTCCTGTAAAATGTATGACTAAACATTAGAGATTTGGGGCTTTTTTCCTTTGTACCCAGATGAACACTATAAAGTAAGTACTCAAAGTATACAGCAGATTCCACAAAGAAAAGGTCGGTTACTCTCACCTTTAAATTGCATCTACACAGAACATAAATGCTAATTTTCTGCCCTATCCATGCCTAGGGAAGATGCTACTATTAATAACAATTCTTTTTCAGATGAGCATCTACATGGCTTTAGAATCTTCCTCAATGAAGCATTCCAGGAAGCTGGCAAAAATTATTTCTTGAAATTAAGTCTTAGTTATTATTGAGAAACAATGAGTTCAAAGCTCTACTCTATGATAAATTCCTGGAATAAAGTTTGTTTTTCCATTCCCATTTGCTACTAAACTTACAATCTCAAAACAATGGCAGCTAATTTTCTAGATTGGCTTGAGGGTCCCTAAGACAGATTCACGGGGGCTCACTGGTGCCGCTGCCATCAGCTAGAGATCTGGCTGGACTGGAAGGTCACTTACAAAACTCGATGCTGGTGTTGACTATGGGTTGGGGTCCCTCAGATCTCCTCCACATGGTCTCTTGTCCTCTAGGGAATTGGACTGACTTTCCCTAGATGACTCACAGGGCCACATTCTAAAAGAGCAAAGCCAGAAGCAGCAAAGTCTTATAAGGCTTAGCTTCCAAAGGCACATACCTTCACGGCCGCCATATTCTGTTGATAAAAGCAAGTCACTAGCATACCTCGATTCAAGAAGATAGGTATCAAACATCCACCTCTTGATGGGAGTTGCAGCAAAGCCACATTGCACAACGGGGCATGAAAACTGGGATGCGAGAAATTTGTGGCCATTAAGCAATTTATTAGCATGTGCCTTCTTGCCGTAAATTATTCATATTCCTCCTGCGGGTAAAATGTAGTCACCTCCAAACTAAGACCCCCAAAAGTCTCATCCTAATTGTTTTAGTTATCTATCGCTGCATAACAAATTAGCCCCAAACTTAGCTGCCTAAAAGAACAACAAGCTCACACAATTTTTTTGATCAAAAATTCAAGAAGTTAGTTAGATACTTATGCCTAAGGGTCTCTCTTGTGGTTTCAGTCAGAACGTCAGCTGGAGTTGTGGTCCTTTGAAGGCTTGAATGGGACTGGGGGATTCACTTTTAATACTCCTCACTCACATGCCTGCGGAGAAGTTCCTCGCTACATAGACCTCCCCATAAGGCTGCTCAAGTGGTCTCACAATATGGAATGTGGCTTTCTCCAGAATGAGTGGTATAAGAGAGGTCATCTGTGACCTCGGCATGGACAATAAACATAGTTATTTCTATGTCTCATTCCAGCCCCTTTTGGTATGGGAAGAAGCTACACAAGGTCACTGGGGGCCATTCTGGAGGCTGGCTACGACATCAATTACGGTATCAAGCTTAACGTCCAGAATTTCATGACCTGCCTCAGCCTGGATGTGAATGAGTCTCCTTAGCTGTGGTTTTCAGGTATAGCAACTTTTGAGCAGTAGCATCTCCAGAGATTTGTGAACTAAAACGACAATATATCCTCCCCAGACATACTCAGCATACAACACTGAGATAGGGAAAAATCATGAATAGTAGACAATCTCATTCAAAGTGGGATGAGATAATGGTGGACACATAGGAGTCACTGATCAATAGCAATTCTGAAATCCAGATGTCATATGTCAGGCTCCCTACCCTGAGGGCAGGGAAGGTTCCTTGATTAGGACAGAGTTTTCTCCCTGGAAGTGGTCTTAAATTGTTCACGCTACTTTCTGAGTTCTTGGTCTAGCTTTCTAAAGCACTTTTTTTTTTAAAAACAAAAGAAGTGGTCCGTGCTTACATCTGAGTAGCTTTCTCCAAGAGCATGTGCTTCTTGCAAGCCCCTTTTATTTGAATGACCTACATCTGTCCCAGTTCAAATCACCAAAGTTTAAGTTATCAATGCTATTGGAAATATAATTCTCTTAAAATCTTTGTAAGTTTCCCATCAGTCTTCTCAGCATTCACTCCAAGCCCTTAAAAGCCAAGTCCATAATTCTTTTTGAGATAGATCTCTTTATATTTTAGATAATTCCGCTTCTTTGGGACAATGCCATTGAGATTATTAGAAGCCCCTTTTTCAAGTGAACAGGACTAACTCAGGACCTGAAATCTTATAAGATCTTAACAAAAGGTATTACAGCCATATCCTTCATTTTATGTTTTCCCAGAAGTCCTTTTTTACTTTAGTAATCTTTTGCTAGCTGCAGAGACAGAAAATACAGTTTTGCTTTCTAACCCAGCGAGTCCTTGTTTTTATATTTTCTCCAAATTATGCCTGCAAATGCTACCATTCTCTCCTTAGCTCTTCTCTGTTCCCATATGTTATTATATACAGTTGAAGACACCATTTGCTATTTTTCTCCTTTTGCCTTAATATCTCCTTAGCCAGAAGCAATAAATTCATTAAGCATATTTCTATCTTCCAAGTCACTCCAGTTATGCCACGATTTACTAGAGAAAGGGGACTGCCCTTTCTCTCCTGGTCTTCAACAGCCATTTCCTTTCCACTCCTCTAGACTCTTTTCCTTCTTCTCTTTCCAGCCTCTACCCACCACCTAGGTCCAAAGCCAATGTCACATAGTTGAGGTTTTGTTATGGTACCATTATACTTCTAGTTACCAATTTGTTTCAGTTTTCTATTGCTGCATAACAAATCATCCAAGATTTGGTGGCTTAAAATGACAGTGATTTATGATTTCTCACTTTATTCTGGCTATATGTTTCCTCTGATGGTTTTTGGAGAGCTCAGCTCAGTTGTTTTTTTTTTTCACATTTTTGATTGTCACAACTGCGCGGGGGTTACTTGCATCTGGTGGTTAGAGGCCAGAGGTGTTGGCAAACACGGACAGTGCACAGGACAGCCCTTGACAACAATAAATTATCTAGCCCCAAAAATCTACAGTGCTGAGGCTGTAGACCCTGTAGTAAATATTTTTAAGTGCATTGTCTTCTTTAATCTTTACAATAGGCCTATTAGGTAGATAAGATCTTTATTATTTACAAAAGAGAAAAGTAAAGGTCAGAGGATTTAAGTAACTTGAACGAGATCATACAAAGGGCAAAAATCGTGCTTGAACACGTATATGCCTGAGCTCCTAACCGCTATACTATAGGATGTGCATTGCACCTGGATTGTTGATTTTCACAACAGATCAGATTTTCTAAATATTAAAACCACACTAGCCAATAGCCTAAGATCTCCACCAATTATTTCTTCTTTGGCTCTTTTCCTTTCTCTCTTAGTGGCTTTTCTAGAAACAGAGCCCAAGGCAAGGATTAAGTGCTAATGCTTTATTTAGGAGGTACAATACTATGGCTGCAAAAGTGAGCAAAAAGGGAAGTGAGGCAGAGAAGGACAGGAAATAATGCAAGGTGAGACATTCCAGCAAGCCATCTATATGAGGCAGCTTATGAGATGTCTCCAAATGGGCTATTCAGGGGGGAAAATGCTCCTTGGTTCAGTCTATTGGAGGGTGGAAAGGGGAGGAAATTTATTTGCCAGAACCCTCACATCTCCTAAGTTCCATTGCTCGAAGTTTGCCTTCCAGGGATTTAACTCCACACTCCTGGGTTGCATTACTCAGCCCTGCAGCAGCTGCTCAGGAAGCTAGCTCTTACACCTGCAGCTTGGTCTTCATCAGAGTCCAGAAGTGCTGGGGGAAATAGATGCTTTCAGGCATGCTGTAGGTTGGCCTCAGGTAGTTCAACTCTGTGGGTCAGCACAGGGTCCGAGAGCTGAAGCAGCTGGGTGGGAGCAGGTAGTCAGAGGTTCAAGAAACAGCTTGAACCAAGAGAATCTGATGTTGGACACAACACACGTCTAATATCCTCTTCAACACACTCCTCCAGCATTGGAAGGAAATATTCCCAGCTTGGATGACCCAACGAATCAGTTAGGATTCATTGAGCTTTAAGAAGCAGACAACACAAGTGGGACTACCTAAAATACTAAGGAAAGAAGGGAAGTGGCGAAATGACCGTTAGTAGAAAAATGGCCACAGTAACTCTAGGTCCCTCATTCGCATATCACCACGTCTGGATGGAGAAATGAACTGTCTCTCCATTTGGATCTCTCTTGTAAATGAAGAAACATTTCCTAAAGGGCCCCTCAGTAAACACCCCTTTGAATTTCTCATTGCCCAAGTTGGCCGATGCATTCATTCCTCAACAATCCCTGTTACTAGAACCTAATGCTCATTGATTGGTCGAGGCCTGGGTTCCTGGACCAATCACTGTTAAGGAGGGATCATCAGCACCACTTAAACCAATCAGGGCCCAGCTCCAGCCCTGGGAGAATCTTCAAACTGCATGGCCACTGCAGAAGGGAGGTGGACTAAAGAGGCAAACAATGTTAAAGAGAAAAGCCTGGTGTCTACAAAAGACAGGCTTCAGCAGGTTCTAAAGAAACAAAGGCAAAGCTTCCCCCTGCATTTCTTACTGGACAGTTGTCATGAGGTCCTGATTCACTCCAAACAAAATGTGTTTTGGACAGACTGCCCAGTTCTCCTTGGCTCTTGCTGTTCCTTCCACTGGGACCATCTCTCCCCCATCCGTGTCTTTGATGGCCCATTCTACCCTCAAGCTAATTTCAAAAGTCTGTCCTGATGTTTCACAGCCAGAAAACATAGGCTACAGGAAATGAAGGCTTTAGAATTGGTAGGGATTTTAGAAATCTGGATCAGGGTTTTTCACACTGGATGTCCTGGGGTCCCAGAGGCTCTGAAAAATGCTCTCCCGTGTAGCCTCAGAGGCCTGAAGTGCAGAGTTAAACAGCTGGGGTTTTGGACATTCTTCACTCACCCAAACAGAGCACTGATTTGATTTAGTTTATTTGATTCAAATAATCAAATCAAATTTGAATTGATTTATTTTACATAGTTCGTTTCAAGGTTAATTTTCCTTTGTAGAACAGACTTCTTATAAAAGTGAAAAAAAAAACTGAAGCTTAGAGAAGGGCCTGAAGTCTGTGCTGAAAGTCATGGTGCTGATCTGCCTCTCCTGCTCAGGACAACTGTGTGATATTTGAAAAGATCCATCCTGTGCCTCTGGAGTCCTTTCTTCTCCAGAATCGATGGCCCCAGCTCTTGCAAATCTCACTCACAGAAGGACATTCCAAATCATCTCACCAACCCATTGCTCAAATCCTTGTTAAAATCACACTCAGAGTGTAGTGCCAAGAAACGAACATGATGATTCAGATACATCTGAGCAGCAGAGAGATGAGCAGGACTACCTCGTCCCCATCAGAATGCTGAAGTCCTAACAATGCAGCCAGGGATCACATTAGCTAGCTGGCAGGCACAAAGCACCATTGCCTCATACTGTCCATTAAAACTCTTAGGGCTTTTTTTCATAAGCTGCTGTAAAGATTTTTCTTCCCATCCTGTTCCCATCCGCTTGTTTATTTAGACCCAATTACAGAGTTTAACATTTATTTCATTTATTCTAAGAATCCACAATCCTAAGTGACCAACCCTGTATATTTCTGGGAATTCCATGTGTGGACTGAGAATTCTAAGGCAGGAGTGCAAATTCAACTACCTAGAGGGAACAGGCAGGGAGCGAGGGAGGTGATGTAAGTAAGTGAAGGTGGTCAGATCTCATTCAGACCTGTGAGTGGGGTACTCTGGTGAACTGGAGAACTCAACTCCATCTGAAGGGACATATTCTACTCAACTTTGACTCAACATTGCTGTGCAAAAATCAAGCCCAGTATTGCTCAGTCTTCTGATCTTTCCAGAGAAGCCAGAAATGTGGATGTTTACTGGAAATATCCAGTCTTCTAAACATTGGCCCACTAATTCACAAAGACCTAATACAGCCAATAGGCCAAACAAAATACATCTGCAGGCTGAGTTCAGCCCACGGACTGCAAGTTTGCAACCTTTGCCCTGCAGGGATGAGGGAGTTGGGCAGCACTAGTTCTTGAGACAAAAATACCAAATGACTTGTATTATCTTGGATTTAATAGCATAACATTTATTTTTAAAATTTCCCTGTTAATCATCGGCTTGAGCATTTTAAAGCTGGAAAGAATCTTGAAGATTATATGGTTTAATTCTCTTGTTTTACCAAAGAAGAGTCTGTGATTCAGAGAAAAGTGACTTGGATTTTAATTAAATACACAGTTGACCCTTGAACAACACAGGTTTGAACTGTGTGGGTCCACTTCTTTGCAGGTTTTTTTTTTTTCAATAAATATATACCTGTATTTTCATTTTATAGATCTTTAACTGTGGCGGAAATTTAGTGCTTGATTAGAGATCACAATACATGGAATCAAAAGAAGTAGGATTTGAGTCCTGATTCTATCTACACTGTTTTAGATTCTGGCCCTTGGGTGAGACATTTATTAATCTTTGTTTTTGAGACAGAGATAGCAGTTCAAGGATCTTCTACTGCGAGGGGGTTGGCACCCCTAACCCCTATATTGTCCAAGAGCCAACTGTATCTCAATGAAATGAATAAAAAATCAGATTCTCAGAAACAGATGGAGTTGTATTGGTCCCCCAGTCTAGAGCTTTTCAATCTAGGCACTACTGATATCTATGGATTGGATAATTGTTTGCTGTAGGGGGCAGTCCTCTGTATTGTATGATGTTTAGCAGCATCCTTGGCCTCTCCCTACAAGCTGCCAGCCATTGAGGGGCAAGATAGAGGCAAAAATGTATCCAGATGTTGCCAATGTCCCTGGGGGTGGAAATCACCACTGCTCTTGAAAATCACTGCTGTTCTCCAACCCCTTTGTCTTACAGATGAAGAAACTAAGACTCAGAAAATGTAAGAGTTTGGCCAAGGTTATGTGGGCAGTTATTGGCATGGCTGGTACCAAGACTCAAGTACCTTAATTCCCAGTAGATTGCTGTCTCTGAAAAGACTGCAGATCTAAACCACAGTTTTATCAGTAAACGAGCTGTCTAAAACTGCATATTTTAAATTAAGAAGCAACATAGCATAATGATGAGGATCATAACGTCTAAGACTATCAGATCTGAGCTTTATTACCAGGTCTTCTATTTATGAACTTTGTGACTATGACCAGATTAACCTCTTTGAAGATTTGTTTCCTCACTTGGAAAACTGGTCATTCTAAAAAATAAAATTTATTTGAAAAACATGGGTGGGAAAATTGATGTAGTGTTCGACACATAATAGAGATTCGGTAAATGGAAATTATTATTATTATTATTATATTATTATCATTATCATCATCATCATCATCATGATTATTAACTGGATCTGGGGTTGACAAACTATAGCCCCCAAACCAAATCTGTCCTACCTGTTTTTATATAGCTTGTCAGATAATAATGATTTTTACATTTTTAATGGTTTTTAAAAATCAAAAAACAATACTACTTGGTGATACACAGAAATTGTGTGAAGCCAGATGTCAGTGTCTATAAAGAAAGTTTTATTGGAACACAACCCTGCTTATTCATTTACATAGTCGATGGTTGATTTCACGGCACAACAACAGAGTTGAGGTTGCAACGTAGATCAAATGGCTGGCAAAGCCTAAAATATTTACTGGCCCTTTACAGAAAAAGATTGCTTAATTAGACCTTTGATCTCCAGGGAGAAAACAGGCAGCCAGAATTGGCACAGAGCCCTCTGGTGTATAGGAGGAAACATAGCAAAATAATTCATTGTTCCTTTTTGATGCCCCCTTGCAGTCCTAGCCCCTCTGACCATTGTATCTAACTCTGCTCCCTTGAGACAGTTCTCTGCACCTGCACGCACCTTTACTTTTTATAGATGTCCTTTCTTGAATAACTCTCATTAGAGACTTGGTGCTGGACGGTGCTTTTCAAAATCTGGAATATTTATCAAAAAGAAAGGAAATGATTCGCTCAGTGTTAAGCCAACCACATATTTTAAGTGTTGCATGATTTGGACAGGACAATAAAGAGGGATATCCGGTAAAAAGAGAAAAATAGATAAGAACTATCTACCAAGACTAAGATTTAAGAGATGCTGTCCTGTCACTCTTTTTTTGTAATACCTTGAGCATCTCAGTTATGATTTAATCTGACTATAGGCCAAGAGTTTAAAAGTCAAGATACCTATTTACAGCCCTAGCCTTGCCACTAACTCAATTTGTGGTCTCCAGAATTCTGTTTCAACTCAATACAATACATGTATTGATTGTCTAATATGTGCCAGATGCTGTGCTGGGCATCAGAAGTACAAAGATAAATCAAACATGGTCTTTGCCCTAGAAGATTTCACTGAGGATCTGCTTAAGTCATTGAACTCCTTTGAGGGTCAGTTTTCTTATCTGTAAGTGTAGGGCATTAAATTAAACATTTCATCCACTCGAGAAACTCATATTGATCTCCTTTGTCTTTCCATACCCTCTAGTAGATAACAAGGAATGAAAATAGGACTGAATCATTATAATCATTCAACTGGTAAGTATGCTACTGACTGTCCTGGGAGGTAGTTCCAAGATAGTTATAATACAATATAATAAATGCAAAATAGATATATGAAGCTCATGAAAGGAAGCCATTAATTTTTCCTGAATGAGGAAAGATGGACTTCACAGGACATTAGGGTAAGTCTTAAATGATGAGTTCATTGATGACATGGTATGTTGGGAGCTCCCATCACTGACAAGGGATAAAGCAAGGGATAAAGGGATAACACAAATCTAAGAGTTAGGGTAGAGGTCGGTAGAGAGTCAGCCCCCTTCCCAGTAGAGCAGGCAATTCAAATCCAAGTCCAAAGGAAATGAGCAAGATTCAGTCTAATTTAGTCCAAGACTAGGGAGAATCTGATACAAAGAAATGAGGCAATGCATGTCATTCAGGCTTCCAGGGATTTGCCATTGTTGGTGCCACATGGAAACTAAAAAAGAAGTCATTCTAAAGGAGATGACAGAAGTTAGGTACAAAATTCCCCAAGGGAAAGGATTGACTCTAGGATGGAGGGAGTCAAGCTAACAGCCAACTTCTCCATTTTTAGGAGTTCACTCTGGAACAGTAAGACAGAAATAAGCACCCAGGCTCAGAAATAAGAGACAGCAAGCCCATGCGCACGGGTGTCTGGAATGAGGAATGCACATGTAAAGCCACAGATGATTCCCAGATCTCACACACGTGTGACAAGGGGGCTTTATATGGCTTGTCAGTCCTGGAGGGGTCGTGATCTTGCTAGTGTGGGCACCGTGGCAGGAAACGCAGGCAGCATTGGTCCCAAAGACAGAGGAGTATGAGAGGGCTTTGCAAATGGAAGCACAACTTGTACAAAGGCAGAAAGGTGCACTTACAACTCTCAAATAATCCCACCTCTGTCTTTCCCGCCCCCAAAGTTGCCATCTGCAAACATATCTACAGTGCCAATGAGAGGGGCCCCATCATGACTCTCCACTTTGTGAGTCCTGAGTAATCTGGCAAGAGAGGTAGGATTCATACACATTATTTAATGCTGTTGTGATTAAACTAAATTTCTAACTTCCAATCCCATTGCACAAGGCCCAGGATATAGCCAGACCTGCCTTCCTCAGGACAGATCCCTCAACATTCAGACCCTTGAGGACTCTCCAGGAATTTTGGATGCCTCTGCCTGACTTGATGACGGCATCTTCTCCCTGTGTCCCATTACAACATCACTTGACTTACTCCTCCATTTCCAAGGGTCACCTGCAAAGGTCTGTCCCACTGTGGCCAGTTCAGTGCACACCTGGCCACAGCTAGTTATTGACCCCCTGCCCTCACCCCATCACTTCTCATGGGACGCAGGCTTCACTAAGTTCCCCAGTGAGCTGTGCCAAAGCCTTCCTCTCTACTCGCCCCCACGCCCAGCCTCCAATCCATTCCTAGGCCACAGTGCACTTGGGGGAAATTCAATCCATATGTTTCCTTTTCTTCCTACAGAACGCATCCAGCCATTGTTTAAAGAGGGAGGCAACAGCCAAGAAGAGCCATGTGAGACCTCTCTTGGCCTTGCAAGCCTTTATTAGGGAGCAGAGAAAGAAGGACCTTGCCAAGAGCAAACCTGAAACATTCCTTTGGGTTTGGTTCAAAGCCCGCAAGTCATGTTTCCACACAAACACTTCCCTAGGACTGACGATGCCAGGCACTGTTCAAGGAGTCTCTGAGACGGGAAGAGAGGGTAACAACTACCACCACCACTGACCTAGCTCTGGGACGTGTGTGAAGGGAATCGGTTTGCAGGAGGTTGTTTTACATTATTACCTTCTGAAGCTGACATATGCCCTCTCTGAGAGTATAAACTCTCCCCTAATCATAAGCACAGAATACCACAGAATCAACAATTTTGGAGTTCAGTGGGAACTGAGATGTCTATCAGGTGTCCCAGCCATCTCATTTTAAAATAATAGAAAACTTAGGCCCAGAAAGGGCAAAGGACTGGTCCAAGGTCAAAGAGCTGGTCAGTATTTCATGGAGAAGCCAGGACCTCTGATTCCAAGTTCAGAGATTTGGACTCAGTGCCTCACACCCTGACCTCACACAAATGCTAAGTGTCTGACATAGACAAGATGCACTTCCATGCTTTAACTTTGGTGTATTGTAGACCAATCTTTTGTAAAAATTTCTTTATTCACATTGTCTACTTCTACATTTTTTTGTGTGTGGAGATGGTGGTTATTCTTTGAACCCATAAGTCAGGCGCTTCAAGGCAGTAGAAACTCCTTCCCTAGGCTCTCTAACAGTTCTCTATGTGGGCTCTCAAATAATTTTGAAGACAGGGAGTCCACTACTCTCTATGTTGGCCCATTCCATCTTTGAGCAGCTCTCAAAGCTGGAAAGCTCTTTCTCACATTAAGCAGAAGTCTGCTTCTCTATCATCCCCCCAGCCGCCCCCCGCCTGCTTGCTCACTGCGACCTCCCAGAGCTGCCTCCAGTACAAGCCATATAGGGATGCTCCAAAGTCCCCATGGAGTGAGCACTGCCGTCAGCCAGTATAAGACCACCTTTATCACAGTCACTCTGGGGCTTCTCCCCTTGCCCATAATCCCACCAGGGAGGGTCTTTTTTTTTTTTTTTTTTCAATTGAGATGAACTTGACATATAACATTGCACTGGTTTCAGGTATACAGCGTACTGATTCAGTATACGTACATGCTGTGAAATGATCCCACAATAAGTTCACCACAGATAGTTACTTTTTTTCATGTGATGAGAATTTTGTTTTGAGATATATTTTTTCTTTTACTGAAGTCTAGCCAGTTTACAATGTTATGTCAGTTTCTGGTGTACAGCAAAATGTTTCAATCATACATATATGTACATATGTTCCTTTTCATATTCTTTTTCATTATAGGTTACTATAAGACATTGAATATAGTCCCCTGGGCTATATAGTGTAAACTTGTTGTTTATTTTGTATGATGAGAATTTTTTAAATCTACTCTCTTAGCAAATTTCAAATATAAAACATGGTATTATTAACTATAGTCACCATGCTATGCATCCCCAGGACTGATTTATTTTGTAAATGAAAATGTGTGCCTTTTGACTACCTTCACCCATTTTGCCCATCACCCGTTGCCCACCTTGGTAACCATCAGTCTGTTCTCTGTAATTATGAGCTCAGTTTTTGTTGTTGTTGTTGGTTGGTTGGGGTTTTTTTTTTCCCCTTAGATTCCACGTATAAGTGAGGTCAAATGGTATTTGTCTTCTCTGTCTGACATATTTCACTTAGCATAATGCCCTCAAGGTCCATCTATGTGATTGCAAATGGCAGAATTTCCTTCTTTTTATGGCTTAATAATATTCCATTGTATTTATACACCACATTTCCTTTATCCATTTATCTATTAATGGACACTTAGGTTGTTTCCACATCTTAGCTACTGCAAATAATGCTGTAATGGATGTAGATAGCTTTTCCAGTTTATTTTTTTCATTTCCTTCAGATAAATACTCAGAAGTGGAATTGCTGGATCACATGGTAGTTCTATTTTTAAGTTTTCTGTGTTTTTTCAATAATACTATGGCAGTTAAAGACCCAAGACTCTGTTAACTAAACCTCATCTAGGAAATCATAAGTCTAATATATCATGTCAGGATCTGAGAAAACACTAACAAGAATTATAGTAAAGATTTAATTTATGACATCACTATAATAACTCATTGAATAATAGTTTAAAAATCAAGGTTCTTGTGTGTATTTTTAAAATTTATTTATTTAAACCACAGTTATTTGGCACCTTCTTGTGTACCAAGTACGAGGGATGTTACAAAAAGCAACAAGATTCATTGGCTCCTCCTTTTTTGGAGGTCCTTTCTGGTGACATCTTTCATCTCAAACCTCCACAGCGCTAAGAAAGAATCTCAGACAGTAAGGGAAACCTGTGCCAGGAGAGACAGATGACAAGGATCAAAGGATGAGGCAGTTGTGAGCAGGAGATTAGAGGAGAGGTTGGAGGCTTAGAAAGTTGGTAGGACATTGAAGTAAGTGGAAAAGGTAGGTGCTGGATTCCAAGGAGCCCTGAAGATAATACTAGTGTTGGAGTATAATGTCATAGAAAGACCATGAATTTCAGAGTCAAGCAATGAAGATCCAAATCCAAAATTCCATGCCATTAATTAGATAAGTTGTTTAACCTTCAGCCATTAATCATGCTAAACCCCTAACTCCTCATCTATAGAATGAGGACAACCACACATCCTTCCAAGGATAAAATGAGACCACAACAAATATAAAATGTCTGACATACGTTGACCAAAAAGCATAAAATCCCCATATGAGATGAAGCCCAGAAAGCAGACCATTGTTCTGACCTTCACTAGTCTGTTCTGACAACCAATGGCCCTTTTCCTCTTGACAAGGGAGTCCTGGAGATTGGAGCCTCAAAATAATCAAATCCCATGGGCTCAAGCTCCAGTTCAGCTGTTATGAAAAGATACATCCCTTCCCCTCTCGACCAGCGAGCCTGGTTTCATTCTTCCTGTGCACACCTTGCCTTGGGCAAAGGGAAACAAATCCAGATACCAGGATGTTCATGAGGTGGGATGGGGGGACACCAGTCTCCCAGCGTGCTAGTCTGTTTGCACAGCTGCAGTCAATTAGGTGAAACCGTAATTGTTTCATACTTTTGCTCAACGTTTAATCCCGGAGAAAGAAGAATGGATTGTTGGTTTTCTTTTTTCATCTTTTCAGTATTTTTGTTTTGTTTTGTTTCTTTTCTCATCATAATATTTAGATAGTATTTGTGTGAGGGAAGGCAATCATAATGAAATGGATAATCAAACAGAGCGCACAAAGGCACATTTACAAAAGCCATCGCCTCAGAAATGCTTCATTTACCCAGACAGTGGGCAGTGGAGGGCATGGGAAAGTCTGTTTCTATGCACAGGGAAGTGGTTCATGCCAGTCAGCTGGAGAGTCTCTCTTTCAAAATGCTCTGTAGGTAACATGTAGCATAAAACCTCAGGTCAATAAGCAAACAGGAGGTACCACACGCCTTCTAGGTGCTGAACCCAGGCTAAGGACTGGACGGGCCAAAATGAGTTAGAGATGAGCCCCCAGGACAGGATTAGGGTGAGTCAAGAGTGACATTTGCCATAGGAACAAAATGAAAGGGGATGCCCAAACCTCAAATATCAAGATAAAATATATTTTATAAGGCAATATTTTTAAAAATAAAAATTGGTGCCACAAAAACCCATGGTGTACAAACTATCAAAACTTTGGTATGTTTTCACTTTCAATTCTTAGTCTAAAAATGCATGTAACCTGCAAAAAAAGTCACTATTTGAGTAAAACACAAGAATGTTTACCTTGCAAATCATAAAGCAACCTTAGCACTGAATCAGGAAAGCAAGAGATGGGGAAAACAGCAGGAAAAAAATACACAAAAAGGAAAAACCATATGGAAAACACAATTATGAAAATAACCATACATGTTTTAAATCTCCCCTTTAAAGAAAGAGACTGCCATTAACTTCTAAAATACAATTCTTTGATCTAAAGTTAGGGGATAAGGTTAAGAGTAAAAATATGTTCATTTATTTGACCCAAAAATCATACTTCAGGGAACCTACCGTAAGTAAAACTGACATATGGAAAAAGCATCATTTGTAACCAAAAAAAAATCAAAAGAACTCTCAACAGAATATTATTCAGTCATTAAAAATAATGGTCATGAAGACCAAGCAATGTTAAAAAAACTACTGGACAACGTAATGAAGTGAAACATAGAAAGCATAAATATATGTATACCCCAGTAACAACTACATAAAAATTGCATAGAAAAGAAAAACTAAAGATAAACGCACTAAAGTTATAATAGCAATTTTATTTTAGTGCTAAAAATTTGAGTGTATTTCCTGTATTTCCCTTTCTTCCTCCTTCCCTTCTTTCCTCCCTTCCTCTTTCCTTCTTTCCTTCCTGTTATTAGGACCGTGTACTATATTTTGTCCTGTATATTGTATTGTATATTATATTGCATCATTCAGGGGCCAGGCAGGAAACAGTTGGCATACCCAGTGAGATAACTGAGAAGTATTTAATTATAGGACTGTTCTCTGAGGTGTGAGCAGGGTTAAGGAAAAGCAACAAGAGGTGACAAAATACCCGATGTCTAGCAATAGCTAGAAGTCGGTACTATTCCTAAACCAGAAAAAAAAGAGGAGGAACCAGGAAAGAACTGTAGTTGCAGGAGAAAGCTGCCCCATAGGAAGAACAGCCACTATAAAACTGTAGAATGAGTGGAAATGAACATTTGAATCTCTCTTACTCTCCTCCCTCCTTCCAGTCTCCTGCGAGCGTCTTGCATTGGCTGAACTCGGCTGAATGACAGCGCGCAGGGGAACCTAGATGAGGCAGTGTGTTGAGGTCAGCCTCCTGGGGTATGGAGCAGGTAAGGAGAAGGGTGAAAAGTGGATCTGAAGGGACAACGAGAATATACCCCACAAAAACACTGCGTCATTTTATTTCTAAAATGGAAAAATGTATAAATTAAGAAACTGACAGCATTTGAAACTCTCTTTTCTCATCCATCGAATGCAGAAAAAAAATAATTCCCACCTCATAAAGTTATGGGGTAATCTTCAAAGTCAGCAACCTCTGTTAACTTGTCTTGTCAATATTCTTATAATCATTACTATGTATCTGTTTATGGTGATGGTGGTGGAGCTGGTGGTGATGACAGTGGTGATGGTGATGATAGTGCATATAATGGGGATGGTTGTCATGATGGCAGTGGTGGTGCTGATGATGGTGGGAGCACACATAATAGTGATGGCGGTGGTGATACCAATGCCAACAGTGGTGGTGGTTGAATCATTGGCACATTATCCTCTTACATAAAGTATAAGTTTCATATGTTATCAAGGATTATCCTTAAAGGACACATGACTCTATTCTCAAGTAAGTAAGGCATTAAACCCATGTCTTCTAAGAGATCAGACAATCAGATGGTAAGATATGAATCCTTCAGAGCCACCCTCTATGATACGTCTTTAACCCATAGAAAAAACTAATTCAGTCCAGAGTACATTCACTGAGAAACTACCATGTGGCGTCTTCAGAAAGTAATGAAAGTTCCTACCTTCATAGTCATTACAGCCTAAGAGCAAGAGCAGGAGGCAAGCAAACAGTACTGTAGACACAGCACCCTCAGCTGTGACACCATCTTCCTGGCGCCTAACAGAGTGCCTGGGACATTAATAATCTCGATTTATTGAAGGAGTAAATGAAAGCTCTACCAGTTATTATGGAAGTGCAAGCCAGCTTGATTGTGTAAAGGGGATGCTATTGAGTACTTAAGTATTCTAGCCACGTCACATGTTTTAACTCAGTAAATCTTTTCAACAGTCTCATGAAATAGACACCAATATTATTCTCATTTTACAGGTATGGCATTTAAGGCATAGATTAAGCAAATAGTTCAATGTTGCACAGTTTAGCAAGTGAATTACTTAGGATTCAAACCGAGAAACCCCAGGGCTAGAGCATGGCCTCTCACCCCTCTTGTCCTCAGAGCAGACTTCACAGGGGAGGAGGTGGAATTAGAATTAGAAGCCTAGAGGATTTGGTAATTGACAGTAAATCCCTCGGGAAGGCCATTCAAGGCAAAGGAAATAGCATTCGGCAAAGGTCCAGAGGGAAATCACGGAAGATATTCTCAGAGAGCAACTTCAGGAAGGTGATCTGGAACTTGAGTTACAGGTGGATTGCAGGCGCTCATGCTTGGAACAATAAAATGAACAGAAAACAGGCTGAAATAAATTATTCCAGATTCTTTAGGACCAACAAAGGATGTGGGGTTTGTTTTTGTTTTTGTTTTGTTTTGTGTTCAGACGGAGCTCTCTCCTGGGTTATTTGCAAAAGTGAGCAAACTGTAAGGAATGAGGAGGGCACATCCTTGTAAATTTGATGCTATTTTTTGCCATAAGCCTAACCAGCACAGCAGCATTGGACAGGAAGCAGGACTGAGCTTGGTGACAGCCCTGTCTTACACACAAGGGTCAGTGTTCAGTGTGGGGACGGGGGCCGTGACAGGGAGCAAGGATGGTCCAAGATGTGAGCAACATCTCAAGCCCAGAAAGGAATGGGGTAGGAAGCCAGAGAGGTTCACAGGAGAGGTTTCCCAGGAGAGCAGGGCCAGGCTCCAGCACCGGGCAGCCTGGGGAAATGTCTCTCCAGTTTCCTGTTTCCTAGCAATTTTTGTTGGCACAGCCCACCTGTCCCACCTCTGCTCTCTCCTCCAGCGCCTAAAGACACAGCAGCATCTCTGACTGTTTCTGCTACATGACGACTGGCTGAAAAAACGTGAAAATTCACTCTACCTCAGGACAGGAAGATGAATGAGTTACAGGGAAATTATTTTAAAATCTCCTCAGAATAAAAACTATAATGTCAGGAACACAAAAGAAAAAAAAATATATATATATATACATGTATACACACACACACGCACACACACATTTATAGGGAGGGAAACGTATAAGACCCCGCGATGTGTGTGTTTTCATTTGGCAAGGTTTCTTTACATAAAAATATTGTTTGGGAAATATTCTGAGTGAGAATTTCTCCTTTGGCACCGAGCTGGCTGCCCTGGGCTGCCTTCTCTGAACACCAGGGCACTTCAGATCAAGTACAGGAGGTTAAGCGTGGTTACCTGCATTGGACCTCACCGCCAGCCTGGACCTGGCATGTGGTTTGAATTCCTCCCCACCTTGCTTGGTGGTTTCATCCATCTTCTTTGACAGGCAGCCCTACTGGGCCTCAGCCAAGTCACTTCACTTTCTGCTTGCCTCAGTTTCCTCATTATGACGTGGGGCTAAGACTGCCGGCTGAACAGCCCTCACCAGAGTGAAGAGACCCATCTTTGTGTGAGGTGCGGGGGGCAGGGGAGTGCAAGGATGGATCACTTCTAGGTGCATGGGCAGGACGGGGACATTTTCACATGGCTGCTTCTCATAAATGGGGCAGCTGGCACTTTCCCAGTGCTGTTCGGTGAAGGGAAGGTGAGAATTAAAGGAAATTGACAACCAATGGATATTTTAAATATATATCTATATTTTTGATTACCCTTACCAGGGAGAAATACTCCAAACAAAAATAAGAGGTCCATTCAATGGTACCAGTGTGATAGTCACATATGAAGAATTTAGTTTTTTATGCATTCATTTATTTAAGTTTTATAAATATTTAGGAAATGCCCACTGCTCTCTCTGGCAATAACTAAGTACTTAAATATAATAGGGATAAAATGACAAATGGAAACATCTCTGCCCTAACAAATCTTCTATTCCAGGGGATGAGACCGACATGCAGCAAATGCATACATGCATGCATGCATACAAGGTCTGGTCGATACTATAAAGAAAGAGAACAGAATTCTCTGAAGAGGACCCCCAGAGGTTCAGTACAGCCTACTCTGTAAAAGCAACATTTAAGCTAAGATCTGAAGATTGATCAAGAGCTGGCTTGGTGAAGAGAGTGACAGAAAGAGCATTCCAGGCAGAGGGAAGAGCATGGGGTAGAAAAGCACTTGGCAGAGAAGAGGCCAAACCGTTCAGAGAGCAGCAAGCAAGGGTACAAGATGGGGCTGGAGAGGCGGGGGGAGCCAGGTCACACCGGGGTCCCTATGCGACAGGAAGGTCTGTGGGCTTAGTTTAACTGTGATGGGAATTTACTGGACAGCTCTGAGCAGCGGAACAACACAGCCTGCGAAAGTGGAAGCAATGAGACCTGTTAGGAGGCTGTTGCCATAGTCTGAAGAGAGGCGAGGCTGATGAGAACTGAAGTGACGGCAGTGCAGGGCAGACGAGTTTGGAGAGGAGTTTGTTGAGGGGTAAAATGTGAATGACTGGGTGACTTATTGATGTGGAGGGAAAAGGTAGAGAAGGTGGCAAGAAGAGCTCCTGGAGTTCCAGGCTGAGCAACCGGCTGGGTGGAAGAGCTATTCATGCAATGGGGAAAACTCTGGGGAGGCTGCTTTGAGGCGCTTATAGTCCAACATGCAGAAAGGACTCGATATGCAACGGAGCTGCTTAAGGGCCACGCTCAAGGAATACACAAAGTCTTATGGAAGCAGAAAGGAAGGAGCCTATGAATCTGGCTGGAATCAGAGGAAAAGGAATCTCAGAAGGGGTGTCATTGGAGTTGGCTCCTGAAAGATGAGGTGTGTTTAACAGATTGAAGAGGGAAGAAAGAACTTCTGGGAGGAGGAATAGAATTTTTAAAATAAATGTAATAATGCCACTCCTGCAAAACATTTGAGAGGATTAAATAGGACAATTTACATGGAAATACCTAACACCCTGTTTTGGAATTTGTTGATGGTGTTTACACCATTGTCACCAACGCATTCAACAGCCAGTACTGTACCTGTTCATCTATCTCATTCTTTATGAGTTGAAAGGAGAGTAAAACCCTGATTGGCTTCCCTGCATCTCCCTAATACACCTGAGATATGAATATGAAATGATCAACATTTGTGGACTTGCAGGGCTGTTACTGAAGGTTGCAGAAAAAGGAATTACAGTTGACCCTTGAACAATATGGATTTGACTTGTGCAGACCCCCTTATACAGATGTTTTTTCAATGGTGAATGCTGCGGTACTACAGGGCAAGAGCTACAGTTGGTTGAATCAGTGGATACGGACCCACAGATATGGAGGAACCCCAAATATGGAGGAACTGCAGGTACAGAGGGCCGCCTGCAAGTTATATGTGGATTGTCAACTGCACACAGGGTCAGTGCCCCAAGTTGTTTAAGTCAACTGTAATTTATAAGACTAGCTGTTTTTATGCTTTGCCTTTGTAATTATATTCCTTTCCGATTTAATGTACGTTACGTTTCATTTAAAAAATTCCCACCATCTCCATTTGTCTACAGACCCCCTCAACAGCTAGTGCAGGACCTAGCATAAGGAGGCGCTCAACATAAGTTAATTGAACAATATAAATCAGCAGAGCATTCATGGGGTGCCTCCTATTTTCCAGAAACTATATGAGGTCTGGGGGCACAGAGATAGTTAAAGCAAAGGTCCTGCCCTCAAGAAAGTCAAAGATGTAAATCTAAAGGAATAAAAACATATGCATACATACTTATCCCAGTATGATGTATGTGTCCAAATAAATAAATATAGTGTCTCTCCCACCCCCCAAAATTCAGAAGTTAACAGAATACAGCCAAACCAAAATATTTTTTCAATCCATAAGCATTTGCAGGCTTGAGATCGCCAAAGCAGAAACTGGAGGGTACAAAACCAGACTAAAATGCAGTCAGTGGAATTCCTTGAAGTTACCCATAAATATTCGCCAAGCCTTTCCCCAGTCCTACACCTAGTCATAAATCCCCCTGCTTCTTTTCAAGAACTTTTACATTTGATCAACGATGCAGGGTGATGTTTAAACCAGGCCCTTTGGAATATTCGATTTTCATACATAGTTTTAAGATTTTAATTTCCACTCTGTAAGCTGGCTCGGATTTTCCCTGTCCTGAAATAAATCAGGATTTCTAAGACATGAAAGCAGGCTCCAAGCACTGAAGGGCTTTCTGAACATTCAGCCTGGTTGAGTTGCTCAGTCAAGCCATACGTACAAACAACTTACCTCTCACCTCATCTCAGTCCTCGGGGGATAGCCCAAAAAACTGGCGGCGAGTGTGGTGAGAGAAAAATATCCAGCATTCAAGATCAATCTGTCAAAAAGAGGCAAGAGTCATCTGTCAAAGGAGAGAGGGGCAAACTCAGAGATGTTATGAAACATTTACCCTACCGATCTGAAACTAATTGGCCCCTCTACTTCATCTCTTTCTCCCCTCCATGTCAAGCCAGGGGTCGCAGAGCTGTAACGGGATAGCTAGTTCCTAGCAGTAGAATGGACGATGTACACAGGACATCGCTAATGCATCACAGAGTCAGAGCATGTTAGAGCTGAAAGGGTCTTTGGAGTTCATTTAGGCTGGGTTGGAAAGGTAGCACTAGGGGAGCAAAGAAGAGTCCTGGACTTGGTTAGAATGGAACAGGGTTCTAGCCTCCACCCTTGCTGTTTTCACACTATGAGTTCTTAGGGAAGTCATTTCAGTATGTCCAAAAATTATATTCCTCATCTGTCAAAAGCAAAAAAACAGTCTTACTCACAGGGATTCGATGAGAGTGTGGTAATACAAAAAAGTGCACTGGAACTACTATTGAACATAGAAATATGTGAGGAATTATTATCATTATTGCCAAGAACCCAATAAACGCTTCCTGAATCCAATCAGTAGTAGAATAGACTTAACTAAACCTTGACCTAAATGACCTGATAGAACCAACAGTCTCCATTCATTCTGTAAGGGATGGGGTCGCCCCACGGCACGGAGGACGCACAGCGCTAGTGGATGAGTCTCTAGCGTGCCAGGAACTCATCTCCCCCCATTTCGGGGATATGCTAATCAAAGGTCAGCTATCTTTGTTCCAGTACTCTTTATTCTAGCTGTACTTCTGAAAGGCATTATAAAAATTAACTAAATACCATGTAAACTACTAAAATGTAAGTTTTATCAAGATATTTGTTGTTGATGTGAAAATATACATGAATGCTATCTAACAACTACTTAAAGACAATTTGATAAAAGACACTATTGTCAAAGTAGCAGCAAGCGAGACCATTGCAAAGGCTAGAAGAAAACTGTAAAAATCTGGGACACCTACACATTCAAGTTTCTTCAAAAAGTCCTTTATATTTTGCTTCACTTTAAAGAAAATGAAAATATTAGAGCTTATGAGCACTCAAGAGAATCAACTGTGCCCTGTAATTAGTGGATCTGTGGCCAAAGCAAAGGCCTTGGCCCCCACTTTGAAAGATTGTTATATGAGTTTTGCATTAATATTATTTCCCTCCTGACAAAATCTAAAAACTAACCAACTACCTGTCCTGACATGGAGGGGATTGTTTGTTATCACTGATACCTGAGGATCGGCTGATCTGTAGGAGCCCTGAACATAAATCGTGTCTAATGTGAGTTCCTTGCCCTTGAGGAAACCACAGTTTAGCTGGACACCAGTACAATGTGAAACGCTTATAGTGAATTATGGGCATTCGATTTAGCTTAAAATGATCCTCCAAGGATGATGGCACCAAAGAGAAGAAAATGCAATTATTCGAAGTGGTTGGAGCAGTACTGTTTGTACATGCCACTACCAAAAATAATCTGGCTTTGCCTGTGATTTCATCAACTCTTTCAGAGATAATGAGGGTTTCCTTATTATCAATTCAACTTCAGTGCTTAGAACACAGTAGGTTCCCAATCAGTAGGAGCAACTGGCATGAAAGGCATGGAAATAGAGGAACATGCACAGGACGTGGAAGGTGGGATTAAACAAGGAGGGGACACCCAGGAGGCAGGGAGAGACTGAGCGAAGGCCAAGAGGGAGAACGAGTCCTGCACCCATTTGTTCTTGTAAACACTTCTTGAGCTCCTTCTTAGACATTACGACCTCTCTCCTTACAGGCCAAAACTGACAGCAGATTTCTCTAGCCCAGACAATGGGGATTTTAAAATCTGAAGTAGTTGCCATCATTTACATATCAGTAGATTTCAGATACACATTAGCAGTTTCTCCTAAAATATCAGAAGGTCCAGCAACACCAGCATTCCCGCGTGGAAGCAATGGGCAGACACATTCCTGTCTAGCGACTCTTTCCTAGAGATAAGACACGACCACTCCCATATGTCATGCTCACTGTGGCACCCGGGCTGGCATCACTCGTGCCCCCTTAGCAATGCAGGTGTTGACCCCTTACGGACTGTGTGTCTTGCACTGTGGTGACGCTGGGTCCCTGCTCTGGAAGGGCTGCAGAGTGATAGGAAGTGGTCCAGGTGGCAGGTGATGTGAACCTCAACAAAGCGTTAATGGGAAAGGAAACAGAAGCAGATCCATCCCAGACACCCTTCAGAGACAGAGGTCATGGGAATGAGCGAAACATCATGTCTAGGGAAACGAGAGGCGGAGTTTAAAGTAATTTCAGGGATTATAGCCTAAAACACCAAGAGAAACGTGACTGAAATGAGATAATTAGGGGAGAAATCAGAAGAAGGAGGAGAGAAGGAGAAAAGAAAGAGGGAAGGAGGCAGGAAGGAAGAGAGGGAAGGAGAAAATATTTAAGAGGCCACTGCATCATGTGTTTTCACATTGGCTGTTTTTAGGGGAAATATTATGATAAATCTCGCACACACTGAGTTTTAGAGCTAGTGCAACTTCAGGAATGGTTTCTGATGGGCCACTTCTAAGAAAATAAAACTCATCTCTTTAACCATCTCTAATGATGAAAGTCATAATGATAACAACATCTAATCTGCTCTGAACACATGCGCCATGCCAGTTCCTATGCCAAACACTTCTGAGGCAGGAGCTGTCTTTTGCAACTTTCCCAACAGCTGTAAGAGGTAGCAATGATAATAAAAACAATAAATAATAATTGCTAACAGTGAGCTCAGAGTCACTGTGCCAGACGTGGTTCTAAAAGCTTTACATGCATCAGCTTATTTGATTTTTACAACATCCTCGTGAGACAGGTATTTTGTTATTGTCTGAATTTTACAGATGAGAAAGCTAAGATCAAGAAGAATTAGGTAACCTTCCCAAGACGACACAACTGGAGAGTAATGACGTTGGACTTCTCACCCAAGTCTGTCGGAATGGTGGTTTAAGCGCTGAGCCATTACAGGCTACTGACACTCTGTGCCAGGAAATATTTTTGGCACTAATGAGACTCAAATAATAAAAGAAGACAGGCTGCCCCTACCCGCAAGGAACTCACTGTCTAAAGGGAGAGAGAGAGGTGAGCAAACCCCGCAGGCTAAGCCTCAAGGGCCATTTTAGAGATGCCTGTGTCACAGGTGCTCTGAGAGCACAGGGGTCAGGGAACCTGCCAGATGGGGAGGAGGTCAGGCAAGTCAGTCTTCACAAAATCACAGCACAAGGAAATTGATTCTGGAAAGATGGAGACAAATTTGCCAGGCAGGGAAGAGAGGGGGAAAAAAATGGAAAAAGACATGGAAGTATGGAAGTTTAAACCTTCTTCAGGGAGCATCAAGACGTCCTGGGTGGCTGGGAATTTGTAGATGCGGAAAAGGGCAGAAGAAAATGGAATGTAAGAGCAGCCAGAGCTAGACGGAAAGCCTGAAGGGCCATGCTCAGCAACCAAGGGATGGAGAGAACAAACATTTCTCGTGAGCGCTGTCACGCACAACGCATGCGTCTTTGTAGGTAATGGGGAGAAACTGAAAGAGTAGCACGCTCAGACCTGTGTCTGGAAAATGTCCCTCTCAGGTAACCAGGTGGACACTGGATTGCAAAGGGGCTAGACAATTGATTAGAGAGGATGCATTTTTTATGCCTTTTTTCCTTTTTTAAAAAACAATTTTTGTTTGTTTTCTGGAGGGGGAAGCTAATTAGGTATATTTATTTATTTGATGGTTTTTTAATGGAGGTACTGGGGATGGAACCCACCACCTCGTGTAAGCTAAGCACGCGCTCTACCACTGAACTGTACCCTCCCTCCCCCCGAGAGGATGTATTTAGGAGACAGTGGTGCTGGCTGGGGTGAAGAAGGTTGAGGACCTGAATCCCGAGGGCAGAGAAAAAAAGAGTAAATTAAAGAGTAATTTCAGAATTCTTTTGCAAGGCTAATGCATCCTCTGGCTTTATATTAATCATTTAAGAGATAATATAGCGGGATCAGTTCCACCAATTCAGTACATTTTGGCTATGCTAAATCATTTGTACTCAACCGCAAGGAAAGTTGCTATTTTTGTCTCTTTATATTTATACCCATGATCTACCTCTTTCCATGAAGGATTTGAGGAGCCTGGAAAATCACTAAATGAAATGCAGCATCTGACAAGTGCATTCTGACTAAAAGAACTGATCGAGCAGCATAAATCAGCCTCTCCTGGCAAATGAGACAAGTTCACGCTGAAGTTATCAAGAAACATCCTCTACGTCAGCTCGAGACTCCAAGTCACCGTCCCTTTCCTTGTCTGCAGAAACAAATGGTGAGAAAGTGTCCAGTTTGCTTTACTGCTAAATTGAGCATTTCTCCGGGAAAAAAAAAAGAGGAAATATCGAAACCGGCAATGATTTTCAAACAGAACTTGCACACCCTTTCCTGGAGACACTTAAAATTATATAAGGAGACGTGTAAATAAATCAAAACTTTAAACAAGGCAACACCTTAATCTTAAAACAGATGAACTCTTAGGAATGTGAAGTCCTAAAATATACATATATCACTTCTGTCCATAATTTTTTGCCCCCTTAATCCTTTTATAACAACCTGCAGAAGAGTCTGAGAAAATTATCATCTACATTTTACTGAAGAAAAAACCTGAAGGTCGGAGCTTGAAAGCGACTTCCTGAAAGTTGCACAACTTTCGGTGTTAGTGACAGAATTAGATTGAAACATCAATTTTACTAAGACTCATTTTAAGGAAAATGGAGTATGATAAAAAAAATAATAAGAGCTAACATTTAGAGTTATCAGATACTATGTGTCAGCACTAAGCTATGTACATTATATGTGTTATCACATTGAAGTCTCAAAGCACGTCATGGTAGAGGCAGTATCACTGTTCCCATATTACAGATGAGGAAACTGAGACTGGAGATGCAGGTTATATCAAGGTCATACAGATAATTATTGGTGGACCAAACCCAGACATTCTGTGTCAAATCTAGCTGTTAACCAGACAAACATCTTTTAAAATCTTGCCTCTGCTACTAACTGTCCAGCCCTGGCCAAATTATTGCTTTGTTGTAGCCCTGAGAAACAAAATTGTGTGTCTGTGTGTGTATGTGTGTGTGTGGCCCGGTTCAGCATCATAGTCTCTGTAAGCCACCAATAAACATTAAGGCCCCCTCTTTCAACCATAATACGTTGTCACTAGGCATTTTTATGACAGAAATAATCATGTTAGTTAATCTAACATAAAACGGGAGCATTTGTATTGACAGTGGGGGGAAAAAAGGACTGTGTCTTAAACTCATCTTAGAGTCGTGTTTCACTGCTAATCTCAAAGATTTCTCCCAGGGTTCTTAGGGTAGAATTAAAATTTCCTTCTGAGAAGGAAGCAAAAACTACACTTATTTATAAAATTCATTGTCTTGCCAACAAAAGCCCATTTGTTACGGAATTCCCAAATGACTTAAGCATATTAAATCTGAGTTACTTAGTAATACTATAGTTTAAATAAGTAAAATCTTGTTAATCAAAGACGGTCCCAGAAAATTCTCCTCCAGACGCCGCGGGCTTTAGAACCTCAAATTGGAGGCACTTGAATTTGAAACTCAGAGCTCAAATCTCATGGTTTCCAACCCTGTCAGGTAAAAGTCTCCCTTCTTAAATATAAAAGAATTTGTGGATCTACTTCCTGCCATAGTAAGAAAAGTAGTGATATTAGTTTATGTTAATTTTTTAAACGGCAATTATAAAAGTAGCTGTGTATTCATTTGTGGATAATTTGCATTTTACTAATCCTAAGAGTATAATACACTTCTGCAAAAAAAAAAAAAAAAAAAACAATACTTTGAGGTGCTATAAATTTTTTTAGCACACAAATTCTTCTGCTCATGGGTCTCTTTCAAAAAAATCTATAGCCTCTCACAATGATCCACAGGGTAGAAACCTGTGTTCTAAAGTAAGAGGATTAGAAGGGACGTTTAACGTCACATAAACCATCTCAGTACCCAATACATGCATCCCAGCTACAACATTTTGAAGGCCAGGCACATTTTATCTGAACACTCAAAAGCCCGAGGAATAGGGGCTGGAGTAGGGGAGGTGTGGTCAAAGAGCCAGGGGTGTGATAACTACCCCTCAGGCTGATCTATCCTGCTGTGGACATCCTGGGAAACTCTTTAGAAGGAGCTTAAATCTGCTTAAATGTCTAACGTCCCCTGGATCAGTCAGGGTCTCCTCAGGAAAATCAAAACCACAGTAGTGATTTCAAAGAGTGGGTGAGGCGGTAGAGGGTGGGAGAAATACAAGTGCCTGATTCCAAAAGCATTTGGAGGTAAAGGAAGCCCACAGGGGCGGTAAATAACAACAGAGATCAGTGATTGTCGGAAGATGCTACCACCCGTGGAGCTGGAGACACAAGAGCGAGGAGGCTGTAAGAGCAGAGCCTAGGATCACACTCACCACTCCCCCACCTACTCCCGCTGAGTCCCAAAGCCTCTGTTGTCACCAGATCTGCCTCCTCCGCTCCATCTCCTGATGGCAGCTACAGCACAAGGTCACGCATTCCCGCCAGGCAACACCAGAAGCAGATACAGAAGAGCAATGACCTCCCCCCTACCTATCTCCTTTCTCCATTTCTACCCCTACTTTACCATCTAATACCTTCCACTGGTTAAACAGACAGGAAGCCAGCCATCAAGAGAGCTTGGAAAGTGTAGCTTGCAGAAGGCTAGCCCGCTTGGTACAGACCTGAGCACGGCAAGCTGGGAAGGCAGCTGACGGCCAAAGGCAAAAGGTCAGCTTAATCCGATCCTTTAGCTACCCAGATCCACTCTCACGCTTTGAGTCATATTTAACTCCCATCAGTAGTGGAATCATCATGCTGCCTAACATGATGAACCTCTATCTGATACAAAGATCCTCTCATCTGTTTCAAAAACTAGGAGAGCTAAAGCCTCATCGACTACCATATCCATGAGTCCATCCCACCTGGAAGTTTGATAACCTTAAAACTAAACAGAAAGGCAACTACAACCAAAATTCCCCACATAAAATACTAGCAGCAAGGGAAAGAGGGGGGAAAAGGAAAGCATTGTACACATACATATCAAATGCAAGAAGAAACACAGGTGTAGCCGCTTCGATCTTTGTTTCTACAATGGATCACTGATTCCATATTTGATGTTTATTTCCATTCCTTTGCTCTTGACAAGCACTCTGATGGAGAGACCCAAAGCTCACCGATGGTTATTCCCCATCACTGACAACCCTCCTAAATGAGAGGAAATGGTGAACACTGTCCTAAATTTGGATCAGTGTGACTTTGGTATTTAATGAATGTATGACTTAATGAACCATGTATCCATGGTCCCTCCGTATCCATGTTTCCTCTGCATCCCTGTTTCTGCATCCATGGATTCAATCAACTGTGGATCATGTAGCACTATAGTATTTACTATCGGAAAAAAAGGTTACCACTGTGCCGTGGACCTGCATAGTTCAGACTCGTGCTGTTCAAAGGTCTGCTGTATTTTCAATTCTCCTCCTCTCTTACTTTGTGATACTCATGTATTACCTCTGCATATATTATAAACTTCACAACACACTATTTTTCTCTACTGATTTTATCTTATTTTTTGGTATATATTTTTTATTGAAGTATAGTCAGTTTACAATGTTGTGTCAATTTCTGGTGTACAGCACAATGCTTCAGTCATACACGAACGTACACATACTCGTTTTCATATTCTTTTTCACTGTAAGTTACTACAAGATATTGAATATAGTTCCCCTGTGCACAATACATTATTTTTAACATTTTTTTATTGATTTATAATCACTTTACAATGTTGTGTCAAGTTCCAGCGTAGAGCACAATTTTTCAGTTATATATGAACATATATATATTCATTGTCACATTTTTTTCTCTGTGAGCTACCGTAAGATCTTGTCATTATTTTTTTTTTATGTTAAAGAATCAATGTTCTCCTAAAGATGAACTTTTTAAGTGAGAAAAAACGATTTTATACTTGCCCACCTATTTACCGTTTCCAACACTGCACTTTCATCTTGTTGGTCCCAGTTCCCATCGGGTGTTGTCTGCCCGCAGACTGAAGAACTTCCTCTAACATTTTTCATCATGCAGGCCTGCAAGTTACATATGCTGCCATCTTTTGCTTGTTTGAAAATGTCTTTATTTTGCCTTTCAACTTTGCACATTGTTTACTCTCCCTATTAGAGCCCACAACATTTTAATCACAGTTATTTTGAAATTCCCAATCTGATCATTTGAAAATCTCTCCCATATCTGAGTCTGGTCCGGCATTGGCTTGCTTTCTTCAGACTGTGTTTTTTGACTTTTAATGTCTCCTCTAATTTTTTGTTGATGGCCACACATGATGGATTAAGTAAGAGGGAAGGAAAAAAATTGGCCTTTAGTGTGAATCTTTGACGTCTGTCTGGCTAGGAGCTAGGCCACGTTTACTATTTGCTGTAGCTGTGAATGGCAAAGACTCGACTTTCCCCTGATGTCTGTTTTTGTCTCCCTTGTTCTGGATTTCCTCAGAGACTCCTTAAATAAGGTCTGGGGCTTGAGATTCTTTCAGCTGTAACCCTCTATTGTTACACTGCAGCCCAAGTGACATGGTGGTAAGCAGCACAGGCTCCAGCAGTGGGCCTCTGCTCCTGGGCTGCTTTGCCCAATAAGCCAGATTCTTTGTGTGCAGCTGTCTCTCCAGTTTTCAAGGTGGCTGCTTACCCCGTGATCTCAATTTTCTCATCAATCTAAGATGAGACGCATCAACTTGTCCACATTAAACATGTGCAGGTCTTTGTATATCCACCATACCCCAATAAAGTGGTTATAAATTTTTAAATTAAAATAATACACCTGGGGAAAAAATCTAAGATAAGTTGCTCATTTTCAAGTTAGCTCTTTTCTTACAAAATAGGAGTAACAGCTTTCAAGGTCTTTATAAGTCAAACCAGAAACTGGAAATCTCATTGCTTTTCATTTATGAAGGGTACTTTTTTCTGGATAGAGAAATTTGGCTTGACAACTTTTGTTCTCTTAGTACGTTAAAGAAGTTTTTCCATTGTCTTCTGTCTTGCATCGTTCCTGACAAGGATTCAGTAGTCATCCTATTTGTATAGTATGTGTTTTTTTCTCTGACTGCTTTTTATATTTTCTCTTTATAAACCAGTTTTCAGCAATTTGGCTATCATGTGCCTTGGTGGTTTTTCCTCTCATGTGTAGTTATGCTGTTGGAATTACTGGGGAAATGTTGGCATTTCTTTCTTTTAATAATTTTTCTACCACCACCTACCACCCTGTCTGAGTCCCTGATTACATGAATAGTAAGTTATTTTATGTCTTCTGAAGGTCATTGAGGCTCTGTTTATTTTATTTCTTAAGCCTTTTTTTCTCTATGTGCTCTCACTTGGATAGTTTCCAGCTTGCTAATAATCTTTTGTTCTGGTTTAAGCTCATTCAGTAGCTGTTTCATTTGTATTTCATTTTTCATCTCCAGAATTTTCATTTATTCTCCTTTTATCATTTATTTCTTGATGCATTTGTTTCTCTTATTCTTTAAATTCTTGAAAACATTTACAATGGCTTTAGAGTCTTTGTCTGCTAATTCCATCATCTCTGTAACTTCTGGCCTTATTTCTATGAAATGACTTTTCTTACAGTTTTGGGTGCTATTTTTTGTTACTTTGCATGCCTAGTAAAATTTTATTGGCTCCTGGACATTATAAGCTTTACATTATTAAATATTTGGCCTTTATTGTCTTCCTTTAAAGAGTGTGAAAGTTTGTGTTGTCAGGCATTTAATTTGCCTGTGAATCAGCTTGACGCTTTCAAGCCTTATTTTTCAACGTTGTTAGGGTAAGTCTAGAATAAGACTATCCTTTACTCTGCTACTATCGTGTGAACCTTCTTGGGTCTCTGCAGAATGGCCAAGATGCTCAACAAGGTCTCTGCACTCTGACATTTAGAGCTCCCAGCCCTTGGAGGGCTCTAGGAATTGTCTGGCTTATACCTCCTTGGTATATATTTTTTGCCAGATACTTGTTCTTTGCTTGACCTCAGAAAGTTCCAGTCTATACATGCCCAGGTTTGTATTCAGTCAGACTCAAAAGGACCTGTATGGGTGGAAAGGGATAAACTAGGAGTTAAAGATTCATAGATACTAACTACTATACATAAAATAGATAAACAATAAGTTTCCATTGTATAGCACAGGGAACAATATTCCATATCTTGTAGTAACATATAAAGAAAAAGAATATGAAAATGAATATATATATACGTATGACTGAAACATTATACTGTACACCAGAGATTGACACAACATTGTAAACTGACTATACTGCAATGAAAAAGAATGCGAATTAAAAAATAAAGGACCCCTATGCATTTTACTGGATCTCTTTCTGGGCTTACCTCCCTCCTGTATGGTACTTAGCCCTGAAATTCAAATCACTTAGCCTTCCCCTCAAAAATCTCTGTTTCCTCAACTCAGTGAAATTGTGAAGCTTTGCTTGGATTCCCCTTCCCTGTTCCACATTTCAGAGAATGCCCCCAGGCTGAGAGCTGAATTGATTATGGGGTTCACCTCGTGTGTTTATTTTCTCTCATGGAGCACAAGGCCATGTTGTCCAGTGTTTGAAAACAGATAAATCGTGTATATTGTTCAGTTTTTCCAGTTGCTTATGACCAGTGAAGTAGTCTATTATACCAATTATAAATACGTTTAGCTTTTCATTCTAGCAAAAAGTGTACAGGGGATTCCACAAGTTCATTTATGCATTAATTTGACAAACAGCTACTAAGAATCTAACAAGTTCCTGGCACTGTTCCCCAAGAAAAAGCAGAATGACAACCTGGGAAAAGTCTAACATTTGGAGTCAAGAGATCTGGGTTTCAATCTAGGTTCTCCATTTGTTCATTTTGTGACAAGTTATTTAACCTCTCTCAGTCTTGCTTCCTTACCGCTAGACAGGATAATATTATGCCTACTTTGCAGGATTATTGGTAGGGCTAAATATATTGTATGTAAAACAACTAGCCTATTCCTGGAACATAGCCTGAACCTGATTGATTGCAATTATTATTTTTATCAAATGTGCTTTGGAAAGATTTGAAGGTATAATAAATCAGCAGACTGGGGTGAAAAAAAAAAAAGCCTCCACTGGAGGCTGGTAATAACCCTATGCCTGGAAGTAAAGGCCTAAACTGGGAGACATCCAAGGGAAAGAAAGAACAATGAAAACTGAGAACTTAAAGAAATAAACTTTCCTCCTCTGGTTAAGTAAGGGAGAGTCTCAGCGTATGCAACCTGAGAATTTCAGAGTAAGTAATACAAACACACGCAGGCACCGAAAGGCAGACCAACAGCTACTGATAAAGCAACTGGGTTCCTTAAAGACTGAAGACGGAGCACCGGAAATGAGGGGATCGCTGTATCAAGAAACTCACCGCAGTATAGATGAAGACAGATGGGAAGATGCCCCTCAGAGTCAGTCTCCATACCCTGGGTGGAGAGCCACAGGTAAATCTGGGATCTCAAGACATACAGAGAGAAGATTTTTGCCAACTTTCTGGACCAAGCATGAAAATAATAGTGTTTCCAGTTAATCAGACTCAGTACTGATACCCTTTGATTTGAGTATATGTTCTATTTTTCAGAACCAGTTAGGAGAGCTGCAAGAAAAGATTGAGGGTGAAGGAAGAGGGGTAAATGCTAACTCATAAATAACCCATGTTACTCATTAACTGGGGATTGAAATGAAAGAATGAAGGATGTAGGTGTTAAGCTTTACATCTGACCATTTCCCAACTCACACCAAAATGTACTTCCTGTGCTTTCTGCTCCAACGTTATTTTTCAAAGTAACTTTAACAGAAATGTGTTCAAATAAATTCAATTTGTGTTAAATTCCTTGTGTTTAGATGTATCTCCTCCAATAGAATGTGCTTTGAATTGTGTCAATGATGATTTATTTTTCTTTATATCATATTAGCATCAAATGCTGATATGTGGTCTGTAGTAGGTGCTTAATAAGTATTTTAAGTATAAAAGTTTGAATGAATTAATGAATGGAAAGAAAATCTAAATTTCTGATATAATTAGCAAGAAAAGATTTATGAAAGAGTGACTTTTTCCAATGGAGTGGACCACTGAGCAACCAGAGCGCTGATGCTTATTAAAGTTGGGGACACTTTTGTACAAAGTTTTTAGACACATCATCTATCTCTCCCTTCTCTCACCCAATTTAGCCATAGAAGATCCAAACAGTCATGGTTACTTTGAGACCAACTCTCAGAGGCACTAACAGCAGGAAATAAGCCAGGACGACCTGTGGGATGAGGACTTGATGAAATTTGGGAAATTTTATATAACGTTCTCAATTTGGTTGGTTTCGACTTTATTAAATTAAAATTCTTTAAAACACAAGGCAATACCAATGAAGAAATTCAGGCATACATAGGCCACGTTAAATGACATTCTGCAAGGGAAGCCTGTTTATGTGACGTCCTCCAGCTTTATTACAACAATCAAATAGGGTTTACTTAGCAGTCACATTCCTGGGATTATTCCTTAAAGTGGATTTCTTTAAGAGTAACCAGAATACATTATTGAATAGAACTATATATTATTTTCTATGTGGTTAATTTAAGAACAATTACATATGACAGATTACAAACAACAGTAATAATGAGTTGGTTTTAAAAACTGCCTGAGGGGGGGAGGGTATAGCTCAGTGGAAGAGCGCATGCTTAGCCTGCACAAGGTCCTGGGTTCAATCCCCAGCACCTCCATTAAAAAAAAAAAAAAAAAAAAACTGCCTGACATAGAGCCAAAGAGTCCCTTAAATGCATTGTCCAAGTTCTATGGCACTTTGTTACAACAAGGTGTCACTTTTGGTATCAAGACCTTTACCTCTATTCAAGCAGCTGCTCAAAGTTTAAGTACCAGATGGGTATCAATTGTCCTTTAGGAGATTAGGGGCCATCCAGAGACACCCTCTAAAATGTCTATTACTGGTTGCATGTTATCCTGGGAACAGGATCCTTCTATGCATCCTTGGTCCGGCCACGTCATCTCTCTCTGGTCTGTGTGTCCTACTCTCTCTGAAATGAATATTTATTTTTATCTGAAGCCGGTAGCCTTCTTGTGAAGCATATGCTCCAACAGTGCGAGATACGCTTTAAAATCATTTTCATGTGAATAGGAACCTCTTGACCAGATCCTAAGCTTTAACAATTCACATTTTCCCAATTAGGCAAAAATAAACGAGGCCCTTTTCTAGGTTCGATTTATATTGACTAAAATGTACGATACTAAGTGCATAATAGGATGAGTTTTGACAGATGTGTTCACCTGTATAAGTAAGATTCTGTCAGAACATAGAACATTTCCATTGCCCAGGGAGTTCCCACATGCCCTCTTACCAGGCAGTCTTCCACGGCAGAGACAGCCATTCTGAAATTTGTTTTCTAGCATAAAGTAGTTTTTTGCCTGTTTTCAAACCTCATGTAAATTGAATCATACAAAATGGACTAATTTTTTTACCCACATTTTCCAGCTTAGCATATATTTGCCACACTTAACCATGAAATCCATTGACTGCTGAGAATCCACTTACAGAGTGCTAGGCAAAAGGGTTGCCTCTGATCTAGAGCTGCTTTGGATATTCTCGTGTGAATATTTCTACTGACATTTGCTTTTGTTGTCCTTGGAAATATACCTAAGAATGGACTTACAGGGTCATAGGGTAGGTGTATTTTAACTTTATAAGAGACTGCCAGAACTTTTCCACAGTGGTTTAGTGCTGCTGTGGTGGGCTGCCCAGATTCTCCCTTCTGGGACCAAACACGCATTCCCTCATCTGCTAGAAATGTTGGCAGCTGACAGCTCTGAGCTATATCCCTCTCTGGGACTTGCCCTCAGCTGAAGAGAAACATCTTTCTCGAGAAAACACAGGGCTGGGAACAGGGTGAGGCAGGAAGATGCCTAGGGTGCAAAATTTAAGGAGGTGCTTAATC
Source organism: Camelus dromedarius (assembly GCF_036321535.1). Taxonomy (NCBI): domain Eukaryota; kingdom Metazoa; phylum Chordata; class Mammalia; order Artiodactyla; family Camelidae; genus Camelus; species Camelus dromedarius. The sequence goes on along the minus strand of NC_087449.1, from coordinate 30,423,328 downwards.
TGAGGTTCAGGCAAGTGCATCCTTTGCTTCTCCTGCCAACACATATCCACATGGGACTTCAGAGTCTCTTCTCTACCACCCTCAAGGGCTCGGCCTGTTACCCAATGGAAGGTAGCAAGTCTTAGTTATTACCATCGATAATAACTTTTTCCATCTATGGAACACAATACAGTTTACAAAGCACTTGCATCCATATACCCTCTTTTTATCCTTGGATGAAGCTTAGCAAGTAGAGAAGGGCTTTACATATAATGATTGGTTCAAGACATTAAGTGACATTGCCAATAACGAAGCAGAGTTAAGTCCAAGTCCTAACACATCACAAGTACCGACGTTATCTATAATTCCCTTCCCTTAATGCTATAAAGCCCATCCTGGCAATTTTTTAAGGGCAACTGAGTGAATAATGCATGAACACTGATGGTAAACATATTGTCCCTCAGCCAAAATACAAGACAGCAGCAAAACACATTGTTCTTTGCATTAGCCAGATTTCTCTGAAAGCGGGAAATTCTCTAAGATATGAAAACCACTTTTCTCATTATATGTAATTCTGTTTCCTTGGTGGTCAGTAAACTATTAATAGTAGGTCTAAGGTTGACACCTGTACTTTAAGTAATGGACTGTGTCATTTTAGGGAAATCATGTCACTTGACTTTCAACAAGAGTTTCGTCTTCCCCATCTGCAAAACTTCTTCCCGGAATTCGTGATTTCATAGATGACATGTGCGTAGGGGGTAGGGTCGGGGTGTGAAAACTACCGAACTATTATTGCTATCAATCTGTCATTTCATGAAAAAATACAGGCTAATCCTTTCAAATGAATATATTCAGCTCATGAGATGGATGTAAATGCCACCAGGACCAAGCCTGAGCTGAGGACTGGCCTTTAGGAGTCCCAGACCTGGCTGATCTCTCAGGTCCTTTTAATTTCTCAAATTATCAGCCTCTCTGAAGGCAACATGAGAGTGTTTGTTAGAAAAAAAAAAAAAAAACAAAACAAAACACAGGGGGCAGACATAGCTCAGTAGTAGAGCACATGCTTAGCATGCATGAAGTCCGGGTTCAATCCCCAATACCTCCATTTAAAAAAACAAAAACGAAACCTGAGGTAGGGGCAGGGGGGTCTCCTTTGCTCAGTTCCTTCTCTGCACCCACACAGTTTTCCCTCCCCCAAGAATGGGAAATCAGATTTAAAATAAAACAAACTAACTTAAAGCAAAACAAACAAACAAACAAACAAACAAAAAAAAACCATGATCCCCTTGGTGGTAGGTAGCAGTTCATAATGTTTCTGATTTTCTGGGGGAATTTAATTAAGTGGTTTGCCACTAGGAGCTGGGCGGCAGAGAAGAGGCCCGACCCAAAGAAACCTGGTGCTTGCCAGCTGATTTTGTGTGGGAGGCATCCACGCCCAGCAGAGTGCCTGAGTCTTTCAGAGCCGCACAAACAACACCCTGCCCCACAGCACTGCGAGCCCAGCCAGGCCCACCTGACCGGTAGCAGGGAATGTCTCTCGCACTGGACGGTGGAAGCTGGAAGTAGGGCTTTGGTTCACAGCAATCAGCTTCAACAGCAGAAAACCTGAAAAGGCCCCTCTGACATGGGAGGAGTGACAACTAGTAGTCTTCAAGCCTCATCTGACTGCAAAACAATTTAACTTCACCCTTCAAATTTGCTCTTTTACCAATTTACTTTTGAAAAAGGTAGGTTGTAAATAGTTATAGTAATAAGTAAGGCTTATGCCACACCCTTCATGGTTTGAAAATAATATTTTATATGATTCCTTACTTAATCCTCATTGCATTTCATGGAAATGTATATTCTCTTCTCATGGAGACACTGAGGCACAGACCAGGAAACTGATCTTCGTAAAACCACAGAGCCAGAGACCAGTGGTTTCAGACTATGAACGTGGATTATAATCATACTAAATTAAAATCCTTATGGGTGGACACCAAATCTGCATCCACAGCACCAACCCTAGTGCCCAATAGGTGAAAGGCACTCAGTAATTATTTTTTGAGTGACTGAATAAATGGATGAATAATTAAACTAAGGACCCAGACCATAAGATTCATCCTGCTTTTTAGCCATCTTTAGCTAGATGTCATGAATTTCCTAAGAGCTTCTGGAACTGCAAACGTGGAGATGCCTGGGAACATGATCAGTTTCCTGTTTTTATTTACTCAATACATATTCATTGAGCAACTACCACATGAGAAGCACAGTATTAAATACTACGAAAATTTTACTGTAATATGTATGGTTCTTATTCATCCATGTCTGGAAAATGATCATTTTCCTACACCATTTCCACCTCTTCCTCCCACATCATATGCTTCCTGCTTCCCACATCAGTAAGGCTGGAAAAGGCAAGCACAAGCCTAAGAGATAAAGCTAATGTTAAGACTTGCTGTTACGCATACCAAATTTCCATGACAGTCAAATAAACAGGAGAATAATAGAGAGGTGTACAACCTTTTCCATTATGACCATGTTTCTGGTAAATTAAATATATGTCTTATAAACCAAATATTTTGTTCTACTGACAGTAAAATTGGAGAATTTTTCATTTATGATCATCTTCAGTTAGTAATAGTTCCCAACACAAAAACTTAAATTAATATTTCTCAATCCTGAACACAGTCACCAAGGGTATCTTAAAAACATATAATGCAATTTCCTGACTTCACCCAAGATCCACTAAAACTGAATATCTTGGTTTCACTTTCAAATTGCTTTTCCAAAGAAGAGAAATTTAGGAGCAATTATATAGTTTTGCTCTACAGGGAGCAAAGAAATAAGGAGGTAGCTGGTGGTAACAGGAGGATTATTTTTGAAGATGAAACTTCTAGCACCATACCTATATCCTGATAGGAAACACCAATAGCAAGAGAGAGGGACAGAGGTATTAATGATTCAGGAGAGAGTGTAACTGCTAAAGGCAAGTCATTGAGTGAGTAAAATGGGATGGCTCCCATTCACAAGAGGAAGGGCTAGTCTGATAAAATCATGAATGTACATCTAGATTAAAGGAAGAAAAGAAAAGTATGGCTGGTTGGTAGATGCTGTGGTGCAAGTATGTAAAAGATCTACTTCCTCAACGAAACTGGAAGCAAGGCCATGAGGAAGAGTGTGGGAAGAAGATAAAGGCATGTTGGAGATTTGAGAAGAGAAACAATGATATGAAATTGTTACCCAGGAAGGTACGGTCAAGGAGGCAGCATAGGAAGACCCTGAGCTCACTTCCTCCAAAAGGCACATCGAAACTGCAACTATTTACAGAGCAACTCTCTATAAGAATGCCCTGAAGACTAACAGAAAATATTTTCCATAACTAAAGCTATAAAGAAGGAATTACAATGAGATACATAGGAGGGGTAGAGGTGTGGTAGAGTCAAGACCCACACCCTGGGTAAGTGACCCACAGATGGCAGGATAATCACAATGGCAAAGTTTCTCCCCAAGGAACCAGGGCTCTGAGCCCCACATTGAGCTCCCCAGCCTGGGGGCTTTCAATAAGAAGACAAGTTCCTTAATGGCCAATCAGACTTACATACAGGAGAGCAAGAAGGATGAAAGAAACAGAGAATCCACTCTTACAGGGTATGCACAAAATCTCACATACTCTGAGTCCCAGGACAGAGGCGGTACTGTGAAAGGAACCTGTGTCAGCCCACTTGCTGAACTTGAAGAACCTCCCAGAAAGGCAGGAGGCAAGTGGAACATAGACACTTGTAGCAGCCATTTTTGGAAGCCTGTTCCACCACAAGGCCACAGGTGCTGGCAATGGCCATTTTGGAGTCCTCTCTCTAGCCTATGAATGCCAAGGGCTTACCTGCTCATCAGTGGGCCAGTACAGTCCTGGGACCCCAGGGACTAACCAGCCATCTGCAGGGGGACCAACATCCACCCACCAGTGGCCCAGTAGCCCCCACCCAAGGCAGAGCCTGGTGGCCAACCAGGCTGGGGGTCAGCCCTGCCTACCAGTGTCCCCACGGTAGTCAGCCCCACCACAACAGAAGGGCCCATGCAGTCCACGTGGATTGGAAGAACTAATATTGTTAAAATTACCATATTACACAAGGCAATCTATAGATTCAATGTAGCCCCTATCAAAATATCATTTTTCACAGAAATAGAGCAAATAATTCTAAAATTTGCATGGAACCACAAAAGGCATAAAATAGCCAAAATCTTGAGAAAGAAAAACAAAGCTGGAGATAACATGTTCTCTGATTTCAAAGTGTACAAAGCTACAGCAATCAAAAACAGTATGGTATTGGTATGAAAACAGACATACAGATCAGTGAAACAGAAGAGAGATCCAGAAATAAAGTCACGCTTATATGGTCAATTATATTATTATTATTATTATTATTATTATTATTATTATTATTATTATTATTATATTACTTTTTTTTTTTTTTAGTGGAGGTACTGGGGATTGAACCCAGGACCTCGTGCATGCTAAGCATTTGCTCTGCCACTGAGCTATATCCTCCCTCTATGGTCAATTAATCTGCAACAAACAATGCAAGAGCATACAATTAGGGAAAGACAGCATCTTCAATAAATGGTATTGGAAAAATTACAAGCAAAAGAACCAAGCTGGACTACTTTCTCACATCCTATACAAAAATGAACTCAAAATGGATTAAAGACTTAAATGTATGACCTAAAATTATAAAACTCCTAGAGGAGAAAAGAGAACTCTCCTATACTGTTGGTGGGAATGTAATTTGGTGTAGCCACTATGGAGGACAGCATGGAGGTTCCTTTAAAAAAAAAACTAAAAATAGACTTACCATATGATCCAGCAATCCCACTCCTGGGCATATATCCAGAGAAAATTCCAATGTGAAAAGATACATGTCCCCCAATGTTTAGGGCAGTTACTTTTTACAATAGCCAAGACACAAAAGCAACCTAAATGTCCATTGACAGATGATTATATAAAGACTATGTGGTATATATATATATATATAATGGAATACTACTTATCCATAAAAAAGAATGAAATAATACCATTTGCAGCAACATGGATGAAACTAAAGATTATAACCTAAGTGAAGTAGGTCAGACAGAGGAAGATAGATATCATATGATGTCACTTATATGTGGAATCTTTTAAAAAATGACAGAAATGAACTTATTTACAAAACAGAAACAGACTCACAGACATAGAAAGCAAATTTATGGTTACCAAAAGGGAAAGGTGAGGAGGGACAAATTCAGAGTTTGAGATTAGCAGATACAAAACTATATATAAAACAGATAAACAACAAGGACTACATAGCATAGGGAACTCTATTCAATATCTTATAATAAACCATAATGAAAATATTTATATATATTTATATGTATAACTGAATCACTATGCTGTACACCATAAACTAACACAGCATTGTAAACTATATTTCAATAAAAAATAAAACTCCTAGAGAAAACATAGGCAGTAAGCTCTCTAACATCGGTCTTAGCAGTATTTTTTGGCTATGTGTCCTCAGACTAGGGAAACAAAAAGCAAAACTAAACAAATGGTACTACATAAAACTAAAAAGTTTTTGCACAGTGAAGGAAGCTATTGAAAAAATGAAACAGCTGCCTACTTACTGAATGGGTGAAGCTATTTGAAAATAATATATATGATAAGAGGTTAATATCCAAAATATAGAAATAACTCATACAACTCAAAAACAACAACAACAAGAAAAGCAAGCAATCCAATTTTAAAAAGGGCAGAGGACCTGAATAGACATTTTCCCAAAGAAAACATACAAAAGGCCAACAGGTACATAAAAAGATGCTCAACATTATTAATCATCCAGGAATTGCAAATCAAAATCTCAATGAGACATCACTTTACATCTGTCAGAATGACTCATTAAAAAGACAAGAATAAGTGTTGGTGAGGATGTGGAGAAAAGGAAAGTCATATACACTGTTGGTGGAAATGTAAATTGGCAAAATGTAAATTGTAAATAAGGAAAACAGTGTGGAAGTTCCTTAAAGATTAAAACTAGAACTACCATGGGATCCAGCAATTCCACTTCTAGGTATTTATCTAAAGAAAACAAAAACACTAATTCAAAAAGATATATGAACCACTATGTTCATTACGGCATTATTGACAATTGCCAATATGTGGAAGGAACCTAAGTGTCCATCAACAGATAAATAGATAAAGAAGATGTTTAAATATATGTATATATTTTACTACTCAGCCATAAAATAGAATTAAATATTGCCATTTGTGACAGCATGGATAGACCTAGAGGGTATTAAGCTAAGTGAAATAAGTCAGAGAAAGACAAATACTATATGATTTTATTTATATGTGGAATCCAGAAAATAAGACAAATGAACAAACATAACAAAACAGAAACACACAGAGATACAGAGAACAAACTGCCAGAAAGGAGGCAAGTGAGGGTTTGACTGAAATAGGTGAGGGAGATTAAGAGGTCCCAATTTCCAGTTATAAAGTAGATACATCATAGGCATATAATGTACCACATAAGGAGTATAGTCAAGGGTATTGTAATAATTTTGTATGGTGACAGATGGTAACCTGTCAGACTTAAAGTGGTGTTAATTTTGTAATGTATAAAATATGAAATCACTGTGTTGTACACCTGAAACTAACATAATATTGTAAGTAAGTCAATTATACTTCAATAAGAAAAGAAAGAAAGAAATTGTTACCCAGGAAAGTAGGATAGTGATTGAAACTGGAAATTATGGGGCTGGCAAACACCACATTAGCAAAACAGATGAAGATCTATGCTGATGGCATTCACATTCCTATGACAGAAAACAAGCAAGCAAACAAAGAGTCAACCTAGTGTCAGATACCTGTTATGAAGAAAATTGAATCAGGGGAAGGGTATAATGGGGGCAGGATACCCTCAATAGGCTTGTCAACGAAGACCTCTTAATTACATGAAACTTGGACAAGCTTCAAATAAACTGAAGAAGTAAAATTGCTTGTGCGGAGAGTGATTATTTAAAAAAAAAAAAAAGACACCCCAAGTGCTAAGTCCATAAGGGAACATGTTTGATGTATTCAAGGAACAAGTAGATGAATGTGGATGGAATGCAGTGAGTAAGGGGAAGAGGGAAGGGATGTAAAGGCAGAGAGGAGGCAAAGGGACAGACTGAGGGGCCACATAGAGCATTGTAAGGATTTTGAGTTTATCCTACATATTTAGGGAAACGCCTGGAGGGGTTTAATCAAGAAATTAATAATCTTCCTTCTCTTTTAAAAGAATCTCTGTGCTGCTCGACTGAGAATAGACTTTAACAGCAAATATGAAACCAGGAAGACAAATTACAAGATGGTTTCAATAGTTCCGGAGAGAGATGATGGGAGCTTGGGAGTAATAGCAATGAAGTGGTAGGAAGTGGTCAGGTTCAGAATATATTCTGAGTATAGAACATAATAGATGGATAGATACAAAGTGTGAAAGAGAGAGTCAAAGAGTCAAAGATCACTTTAAGTATTTGGGTCTGAGCTGTGGAGCAAATTGCAATGCTACTCACAGACATGGAGAACTCTAGGGGAAGAGGGAATCAAGAGTTCTGTTTCAGCATTTTTCACATAACATTACCATTATTAATATATGTGACTATCATTACATTATATCATCAGCCATCAAGATAAGAACCACAAATTCCCCAAAGCCCTGACACCCAGCCCAATTTCTAACATATGATAGTGTAATATTGTGATATAATGAGAAATGTATGTTAATCCTCGTCCTGGTTCCTAGCACAAGAGCTTCTGGGACCCTTGGAATTTCCTGAGTGATAGGGGTAAGAGGGGAAATCTTTTGTTATTCATAATTAGCCCCTTTCAGCCAAGCCTGGGTTTATGCTAATGAGCTAACTGGTTGCTAGGGGATCCTAGATGGCTTCAGGATATTGGCTAGTTGCTAGAAAGATCAAGGCATGGCTATAGGGTTGGAGTTTTCAGGTCCATTCCCCTGTCTCTGGGGAGGAGAGAGGGATTGGGGACCAAGTCAATCATCAATAGCTAATCATACCTATGTAATGTAACCTCCATAAAAATCCCTAAAGGTTGGGTTCGGAGAGCTTCCAGTTTGGTGAACACATTCAGTGCTGGGACAATGCTGTGCCTCAAGAAAACAAGGAAGCTCCATACACTCGTACCCCATACCTTACTCTATGTCTCTCTCCCATTTGGCTGGTCATGAGTTGTATCTTTTATAATACTAGTAATAGTAAGTGTTGTGGGACACAGTGGGAACCAGTTGGTGACATGGTGAGGTGCAGATTGGTAAAAGAATTTACCAGAGATAAAGTATGAGAATAGAAAAAGAGTTTATTATGGTACATTGTCATAGACAACAGTGGGCCACACAGATGAGAGGTGCCTGTGTGGACACTGAAGGCCAGTTGTTGGGGTGTTTTATAAGGTTGGGTCCCCAGGTGCCTGATCAGTTTGTGTACAAGTCTCTGATTGGTTGTAAGTAAGGTAAGAGGTCTAGGTGCTGGGAAGGGGAGATGGGGTTTATGGCTCTGACAGGTGGGCTGAAACAAGCCAGCCTGAGCTATTGTGAGATTAGGCATTACCTAGGGCTATTAGTTTGTCAGGGCAAACACACCCAGTAAAGAATGTACTTTATCTGTTGAGGCAGACATCTGAGAGCCCAGAAATGAGGGTCATTGGACTTTGAAGGACATCAGTTGGCCCAACAGTAAGTAAAGTACTTTCCTGAGTTCTGTGAGCTGTTCTAACAAATTATCAAACCTGAGAAAGACGGATTTGTGAGAATCCCCAACTTTGCAGCCAAGTCAGACAGAAATGTGAGTAACCTGGGGACCCAATACTTGTAACTGGAATCTGAAGTGGGTACTGACACTCGTTCTGGGTAATCAGTGTCAGAATTTATTTGAACCATAGGACACCCAGTTGGTGTGTGAAGAGGCAGAGACTTGGTTGATGTGATGAATATCCACACACATTTGGTATCAGAAGTGTTGTGAGTAAAACACTCCAAATGTAGATAGTCCTTAAAATTCACTGCACTTTATAATACAGTCTACTGAAAGATTAACTATTTACCAAGAATTTATTATTGATATATGCTCTCACTATGTCACGGGACCAAAAGATATCTTGTAATCAGTAAAACTAATAATTTTAAAACTTAAATAGATTGGACAACTTAGAAAAGTATAGCAAATAAAACTGATGAAAAAAAGAATAGAGTTTCTTTCAAGTCATTTAATACAACAGATTAAAAAACTAATTACAATAAAGTAAATAAATAAGCTGGATCTATTTTATAAGTAACTTCTATCAAACTTTCAAGAAACAGATAAGCTATATCTCATAAACTATTCTAGAGAATAATAAAAAAAAATTGAAAAGACCCCTAACTCATTTTTTAAGATAACAAAGCTGATACAAAATCTAAGTAAGGACTTATAAGAAAAGTAAATTAAAGATCATTCTTAATTATAAAAGAAGACAGAGAAATAATAAATACACAAAATATTAAAAAATGAGTTTCACTGAGGCACTAAAATAGCATGGTAAATAAGTTTTAGTTAAGCTATATACAAAAAAGCATATGTTAACTCTCATTCATAATTTTAAAAGAAATATGAGTATTAATAAGAATAACTATAAAACAAGCAAAAGCTAAAACAAACCTCATTTTTAATGGTGAATCATCAGAAGCAATCATTTCAAAAACAAGACTTAGACCAAAAAATTACTCTAATCCCATTTTCAATATTGTGCTGGAGGTCCTTGGCAATGTGATAAGACAAGAAAATAATATGTGAGGGTAGTCAACAGGAAATGTATATATATTGTTATTATTGAAATCCTATTACAATAGCAATGAAAAATATAAAGATCTGGAAATAAATAGCAAAATGTATGTACTATTTTTTAGAGAAAATTTATTAAATTTTATTGAAGGACACATAAGAATAACCAGATGAATTAAGAAATTCTATGTCCATGGGTTGAAATATTCTAAATAAAAATTAGCAATTTCACTATAAGCAGTCTATACATTCAGAGTCATAAATCACATTATGATCAAAATCCAAACAAGAATTTTTGAAGAACTTAATAAGCTGATCATAAAATTCATACAGAAGAATAAATGGCCAAGATAATTGAAACAAAATGTAAGAGGAAGATAATGAAGTGCAGTTTGCTGCATATAAAGACTGGGAAATATCTTGATGAACTGTGGTAGGGAAAGATTTCTTAAGACAAAAATACCACAAACTATTAATGAAAAGGTTAAGAAATTTCATTGCTTTTAGATTAAAACTGTTTGTATGACAAAAGATATAAAATGAAAAATCAAACTAAGGACTCAAAAAGTATAACTGCAACCCATTTAATGAACCAATGATTATTATTCCAAATGGATAAACAGATCTTATGAATTTATAGAATAAAGACAATCCAAAAGAAAAATAGGCAAAGAATTGAACTTTTGGTCAGAGGGAGCAGGGAACCTGAATGACAAGCTTATAATAAGACATTCAAATATTATTTACTAGAATTCAGATTGACAAAATTAATAAATAAACTAAAATCAGAAAAATACAAATTAAAACAGCAAGATATTAAATGAGAACATAAAGATTTACAAAAATGAATAAATCTAGTAACACCTACGTTTGCAAGGATGTGGGGAAGAGAAATACCTAAAAATTATTGGTAGGATCATTAATTAATGCCATCACTTTGAAGAGTTATTTGACAATACATAGTTAAGTTAAAGTTCATATACCAGCAATTCTATAAACCAGCAATTCCACTTCAGATTTTTATCCTAAAAAACAAAGACGGTAACAAAAAGCTACTCTACATATGTCTAAAGAGACTTGTACAAAGATGTTTACTGCAGAACTTTTTGGAATTGTCACCAAGTGGAATCTCAGTTCTTTCTCAGTGGTGATAGTAGAGAGATAGATATAAACAGAGGAGCATTCATAGAGCATAAAACCATAAAAAAGAAATAATAATAATACCTATATGTTATGGGATAAATTGTATTCCCTCCAAATTCGTATGTTGAAAAGAGACCACTAATGAACTCATCTACAATCCAGAAACAGAGTCGCAGACATAGTAAACGATCTCACGGTTACCAGGGGAAAGGGGGTGGGAAGGGATAAATTCAGGAGTTTGAGATTTGCAAATGATAATCACTATATATAAAAATAGATTAAAAAAACAAATTTCTTCTGTATAGCACAGGGAACTATATTCAATACCTTGTAATAACCTTTAATGAAAAAGAATATGAAAATAATATATGTATGTATATGCATGACTGCGACATTACGCTGTACACCAGAAATTGACACATTGTAACTGACTATACTTCAATTTTTAAAAAGTTAAAAATTAAAATTTTTTTATTAAAAAAAAATTCATATGTTGAAACCCTAACCCCTAGAATGTGACTGTATTTGGACATACAGCCTTCAAAGTGGTGTTAGAATGAGGCTATTAGGTTGGGCCTTAATCTAATCTGACTGATGTCCCCATAAGAAGAAGAAATTTGGAGACATACAGAGACACCAGCGATACACGCGCACAGAGAAAAGACCATGTGAGGACTCAGCAAGAAGACAGCCTTCAGTCTCAGAAGAAACTAAACCTGCAGACACCTTGACCTTGGACTTCCAGCTTCCATAATTGTAAGGGAAAAAACAGGCACTGTTCAAGCCACCCAGTCTGTGGTATTCTGTTACAGCAGCTCTAACAAACTAACATACCATTCTATACACTAACTGCGTTACCTTCTTAATCTTTACAACGCAGTGGTGTTGATACTATTATTCCCATACTACATGTGAGAAATGAAGACTCAAAGACATTATGTAAATCGTCCAACTTCATGTGCTTAGTTAATAGTAGACTCAGACTTTAAACCCAGAAAATCTCGTAACAGATCTCAGTCCCTAGTATGACATCAAATCACTTAAAATGAATAAGCTAGATCAAGCATACCTTCAGAGATAAATGCCTAAAATGTAATGCTGAATGTAAAAAGTATTTAGCAAAAGGATACTTCCAATATGATACCAATTATGATCATTTTAAAAACACACAAAATAGAAGTTACATCTTTAAAAAGGGGAAGGGAGAGGTTGGAGTTAACTATGTTTCTTTTTTCCTTTTTTTTTTTTTAAGAGGGAGCTGAAGCAAATATGTCAAAATATTATCTGTTTAAACTTTGTCGGAGATAATAGGTATCTATCTGCTAGATAATTTTCTCTGCAGAAAATGTTTCATAATTTTTTAAATATTTCCTTTTTAAAAGGCATAATATATCGCTTTAAACATCCTTCTCTGTAATTAAGTCGGGCAGTAAACCCTTTGTCATAAAAGAGCAGTTCTTTCTGTCTTGAGTATAAACAGTGAAGAAAACTTTTCTTGTGTGTGTGTTTGTTTGTTTTGCTATTGGAATATTAAAAGAGCAATTTTCTTTAACATATGTTGGTTGTCTTACAAAACAGTCTGGACCCCTTTACAAGTCAGGTTGCTGAGTTGATCATACAGTTATAGACCAAAGGAAGTGATTAGAAACAGATGTGACATTTAAAAAGCTTCCACTGTAAAAAGCAGAAGAGAGACAAGGAGGGAGCCGGGGCAGAGTTGAAGGGCGTAATGTACTTCCACAGGCATCCCTCTGCCCTCACTAAAAAAGCTTGTCACCACCCACCATCCCAAATACATAAAGAAGGTCATTTTCTTCATATAGGCAAGAAAGAGCACTGACTCAGGAGCTGGTTGCTCTGAGACAGTTAAGAATCAGACCAGAATCAGTGGATGAAATCTCATGCTGCCTGTTCAGAAGGAGAAAAGCATGGATGGAAGATTTATATACTGGAAAGCTTTGCAGAAGCTGAAACACAGGGGCAAAAGACATAGTCTTAAGAAACCAGAGGGAGTTATGGAATTAACTGAGTAGACTAATTTCTGAGGCCCTAGTAAAAATCTCTGTAGGTCAGTTTGCTCTTTTCCAAAGGAATCACCAAATATGACTCAATGCTTTTGGTAGACAGTTCTCCGTAAGTTTCTCCATAATTCTCTCCAGTTTCAGCACATCTTCTGAGCACTGACATCTTTTGTTCTGGACTAATTTATCACAGATATCGATGCAGTAAACAACCATGAGAAAACAGAGTGTCTGCCTCCTGAGCAGGGAGCAGGTGTGTTTGCTGTCCAGTATAAAAGATAAAGGTTCCCTGAGCTCGGGGTTACCCAGCTGTGACGCAAACCTGCTGTGGACAGCATCCACCTGGGTCATGCCACATCGCCCCCAGGGGATTTGGAATTCAAGGGGGAGCCCAGGAAAACAGAAAGGCCATGCTGCTTGCTACACTGTGAGTAATAAAGTCCTTTGTCTCTGATCCAGGAGTCTCGTGACTTTTGTCAGCACCCGTGAAACTGTGGCAGAGTAAACCTGTATTAGTTTGCAAGTAGAGCCAAGTCTTCCACACTATACAATCCTCAACAAGTATTACTTCTAAGGTTACTGGCTAAATATATCAAATTCAACAGATACGTACTCACTATGTGCCAGGCACTGTGCTAAGTGACCCCTTGACATCTGTTATCTTACTGAATTCTCTCATCAGCTCTAGGAGGAAGTGAGGCATAGCCTGGTTACATAACCTACTGAAGATCGTCCAGTTCACCAATGACAGCTTCAGGCTTCTGGCCCAGCCAATCTGACTGGAGCATCCACTCTTCATGGCTTCCTATCCATGCAGTAACACCTTGCTATCCCTACTAACAATTAGGAAATGGAGATTCCAAATGGCTAGTGCTTCCTCAAAGTCCCAAAATTCACTCATGTGAAGTTAGGATATCAAGCCCCTTATAAAAGCAAAAGGCAATACTGATTAAGTATTAAGAAGTTGCTTCCAAACATTTTCATTACAATCATGATTCTTGCTATAATCTTCCAATATTGTCTATTTTTATAGTCCTTTTACTGAAAGCAAAAGAAGCGCATTGTTGCAGATAAGATTAACTAAAAGATGCTAAAATTAGTAGGCAAAATTTCGAGGAGAAAGAGGCTTTACATAATTTCAATTTATCTTCCCCAAGAAACTTATTAACTGCAAAGGAAAAAAATAGTAACTCTACAGTAGAGACACCAGGTACACACCAACTCAACCCAGTGACAAAGGTACATTATCAGTAATAAGACCACTGACATCGTAAACTCCTTGATATGACACATTGAGAAGGATACATCTTTTTTTGTATTCTTACCAAAATAATGCATATCTCATTCCAATCATGAGAAGACATACTCAAATTGAGGGACGGTCTACAAAATAGCTAAGCAGTATTCTTCAAAAGTGTCAAGGTCATGAAAGCCAAGGAAAGACTCAGAACTGTTATAAACTAGAAGAGACAAAGGAGAAATAGCAATGAGATACAACATGAGATAGTGGATAGGACCTTGGGACAGACAGGGAAAAACATCTATGTTAACATTGGTGAAATGAGAAAAGGTCTGTAGATGACTGGATAAAGAAGTTGTGGTATAGTTATAAAATGAAATACTACTCAGCCATAACAAATAATAAAATAATGCCATTTGCAGCAGCATGGATGGATCTGGAGATTGTCATTCTAAGTGAAGTAAGCCAGAAGGAGAAAGAAAAATACCATATGATATCACTTATATGTGGAATCTAAAAAAAAAAAAAAGACAAATGAACTAATTTGCAAAACAGAAACAGACTCAGACATACAGAACAAACTTGTGGTTACCAGAAGGGAGGAAGGTGCGAGGGGATAAATTCAGAGTTAGAAGTTTGCAGATAATAACTGATATATACAGAATATATGAACAACAAGTTCATGCTGTATAGCACAGGGAACTATATTCAATATCTTGTAGTAACTTTTGGTGAAAAAGAATATGAAAATGAATATATGTATGTTCCTATATGACTGAAGCATTATGCTGTACACCAGAAATTGACACAAAATGGTAAACTGACTATACTTCAATAGATACATATATATACAAAAGATAAAAATAAAAAATAAACCTCTGTCCTCCTCTTCAAAAAAAAAAGAAAAAGGTCTGTAGTTGAGGTAACAAAGTTCATTCCCTGTGCTTAATAACTGTACTATAGTTATTTAAGACGGTAACATTAAGGGGAGCAGGGTGAGGGATATAAGGGAATTTTTTTTCATCTTTTCTTTAAGTCTAATATTAGTTCAAAGCAAATCATTTTTTAAAACCTGAATTATGTCATTATATAAAACAATGTTTTATGAAATGCAGTATTAGTGGTTAAGAGTATGTTCTCCATATTCAAACCCCAACTCTTCTACTTACCAACTATGTCATTTTGCTCAAGCTGATACCGAACAGTCTATGCTCCAATTTCCTCATTTCAAAAATGAGTGGCACAATAATTTCTACTTTGATTATTCTCATGAAGATTAAATAAAGGAGTCATTGCTGAATGCTAAAAACTGAGGTGGACTCAGAATAAACACGCAGTAAATACTGTCTCTGTTGTTGTTGACGTGCAGTGGCTCACCTACGCCAGGCATCCTGGGTTTCACCTGTCAGGGTGAGTGGTGCTGGCCTCAGCGTCAGAGACAACCGTCGGCACTTGGCACTGGAAAGAAGGCGAGTACAAGGAGGAAGGGCGCCTCACCAGGGTGTGCTCTGAGCCGGGGATGGCCAGCTCAGACGCCAGCCAGGGCCCAGCCTGCGACCCCAGTGAGTGAAGTCAGCCTGGGCGGGCCCACGGGGGAGCCAGTGCCCTCTCCAAGGAAACAGCTGCAGTCCTGCTGTCGCCATGACAGACCATGGCCACATACTGCCGGGTCTTCTAATTTTGCAAGGAAAGCGAGCATCTTGGCTTTTTATAAGGAAACTCCCAACTTCTAAATGTTGGCAAATAATTTAAAAATATAAAACTCTCTGCGGCTAATACTCCAAAGGCCAAAACAAACTCTATGAATGAGCCAGGTGCAACAGGTGCCTCCACTTTGAATGGCCGACTTCTTAGCAGGTGCAATTAGCTTTGGGGTCAAAATACCTTGGTACAGATTTACCTCTGTCATGAATCAGTGTGACCTACACACACGTTTACACACACACACACACACACACACACACACACACACACACACACACCTAGTCATATCAATTTGGGGAATTCAATTAAACAAAATTAAATACAATTTTTTTCAATTGCAAGTGTCAGAAACTTTCATATGTTCAGGTCTATTGTGAATCCAGATTAGAAGATCTGCTATGTTTTTTGTTTTCCAATTTCATCTGCCACTAGGTCTTTTTCTGAGGAGTTGCTCATGGGACAAGCTTTGGGGGACAACACTTGGGGGACACTGGACTAGATGGTCTCTGATGCTCCTCCCTACCTGGCCCTGACCCTCCGCCATCCTGAGCTCAGCATCATGGCCACCTTTCCCTCCTACCTCCTCCCCTCACAGGTCTTGGTGTGTGGTGAACTCCTGGTCAGTGCTTACAGAATTAATTACCTTTGCAAAGGAATTTGGGGCTCACAATGCAGCCTGAACTTCAGCTTACAGAAATGAAAAAAGAAAAGAAAGCCAGATGCCACACTGGACTGAGCAGAGCTTGCCGGTTCTGCTAGTTGGCTTTGATTGTTTACAAAGGAAAAGACAAACAAAGAAGGAGGTGGAATTTATTTCGGTAAACAGTATCTTTCAAAGAGAAAGAACTCAGTCTCCTCCAGGAGAGGCAGCCTCACAGCTGTTACAATCAGAAAACATTTGCAAACAACCTCTTGGTTAAAGAAAACAACATGTTCAAACAACAGAACTGTGGGTTTCCTCTGGGCATTTGAGGGGTGTGTGTGTGTTCTGGAAGGAGGGTAGGGAGAGATTCCCTTACGTACATCTCTAGCCTAAGAACATTTGCTGTCTCAGGGTTGGAGAGTAAAAGATTTATACACGCAGTGCATTTAAGCACTAAGGAACTTTGGATCCTCTCTCACCATCACTCCTCAATTGGCAGATGAGGGAAGGAAGTCCCAGAGAGGTTGAGTGGCTTTCCAGAGAAATAAGTTCCAGCCTTCTTCCCATCCTCCCCCACTCCCTTCTGCCTAATGTTCTTTCCCCAGTATGCTGCCTTTTAAAGCAAAGAAGCATGTTAAAAAAAAGCATTTACAAAGCCACAACTCTAAACAGATCATTACTAGCAACAGTCAAACAAACATGGAAGAATGGCAGAAGAGTTAAGTGTTGGTCAAGGTGAAGAATTAAACTCCAAGGAACAGAACGGCATACCCAAATGCAAAGGAAATCTCATCATGTTGCTTGGCGAGATTATAAACTGCTAAACTAATGACACCCCTGAGAGTTCCCTGTGTGCCAAGCACTGTCCTGAATGCTCTGGTCTCCATCGTGTTCAATCCTACCAGTTACGCCCTCTGCAGGAAAGGCAGACAGCACCATCACCACTGTAACACATGGGAGAACTGAGGGTTAGGGGGTCTCGATAAGTAATGCTCAAGGTTATAACTGAGAAGTAAACACATTAGGATTTGGACCCAGATCTGTCTGGCTTCAAAGCCCTGTACTGTTCTACTACATCAGAAGGAATGACGGGAAGCCACTCATGTATTGTAATGTAGAAGCCAATTTTTGCACATCTAAAGAAAATGCTCACTCCTCATCTACTGTGTCCAGCACAATTCAGTCATTGCAGTGAGTGCTGCAGATGAAGGAGTCAATCAGACCCTGCCTAGGCACTCAAGGTGGGATCTGGGGAGGGTGAGGAAGACAAGGTAAGTAGGATGATCTGAGCCATAGGTGAGTGCTAAGAGGAAGTGGGGGGTGGGGGTGAGGGCGGCATTATACTCAATCAATCAGGGGGTCCTGGAAGGCTACTTGGAATTGATGGCATTTGAGGTGGGCCTTGAAAGAGGAAAAGGGTCCTCAAAGGGGAAGCAGGAAGAGAATGGTCTTCTAGACACAACTGAAAGATTGGAGAGCAGTGGGGGTGTGTTGGGGAAAAAAGCATCCGCTGGAACGTGGCTGGGGCATGAGTGTGTCCAGATGTAGAAGGAAGCGAATTCAAAAAACTTGGGGAATCTTGAACTTCAGGCTATGCAATTTGAGCTTCTTGTTGTGGGTAATGAGGCTGGGACGGAGCAGGTTCAGTTTAAGACATGTGACCATCAAATGACCCAAAGGCAACAGGAACTAGCCTGTGGGGAGCACAGGCTAACCGGGGACAATCTTTTCTAGTCAGATATTTGTGTTCGAATTCCAGCTCTGCGACCTACGAGCTGTGTGACCTTGGAGAAGTTCCTCGCCTCTCTGAGCCTCAACTTCCTCATCTGTAAAATGGGAATGATGAGACTATGCAGCTCACAAGATTGCTGTGAGGGTTAAAGGAGGATCCAGACAAAGTGCTTTTGAAAGTGCCTTACACATGGGAGCCATTATTCACATGGTGGGTCCTGATTTACATAATGTTTGGTTTGTCAGTGGTTTGGGGTAATCAGTGCCAAGATCTTTTCTCTTTCAAAACTTGCCCCCTGGCTATTACATACAGAGATTCCGGGGTGCGGTAGAAAGGACCAGTAGTTTTAGAGACAGGCAGGCTCAGTTTCGGGCTGACTCCCCGAGTCGCTGGCAGAGCCTGAACTGAACGACGTTAGGCCAGTTACGACCCTCTCTGAGATTTAGGGCGCTCTTTCACGAGCAGAGTTGATTATCAGCAGGCACCGCTATCCTTCTCTTCCTTTCTCGGCCTGGGATTGCCTGTGATTCTAGCAAGTCACTTAACTTCTTGGAGCCTCAGTTTTCTCCTCAGGAAAATGGGAATCATAATCTGCGCTGAGTACCTCATGGGATTATTCTGAAGATCAAATAGCAGATGGGGGAACGAGAACCATCTTTGTAAACTGAATCTCTTTGCAGAGATATGGGATTTTTATTATAATATTCAAATGGTCTCATTGAAATTTTGAATCTCTGAGGCAAGAAGGAGTCAATGTTTGGAGTGGCCAGATGAGCTCCAAGGAAGAAGGACAACGCAAGTTTCATCTCCTGGTCCAATCAGAGTGCACAGCGGTTTACATTTATGAGCTTATTCATTGCTGCCCCATGGAAACAGGGTTAAATGCTCTAAAAGGAGGCCAGTTAAATCTGTCCAGTTCTGCTTCTAGCCACCCATCCATGTCACCTCTTTCTCCTCCTCTCACAAGTAATAGCCACCCTTACCCTTCTCATCATGGTGAAGATCATAAAGCACACAACACACATTGGAAAAAAATCACCCTAAGACACACGGAGACACATGTGAAACATGCACACACGCATGTGCATGGGGCACACCAGCACACCCCTTCCCAACAGTGTCTTTAAGAAAAAAATAACCAGTTGGGAAGAGCTGATTTGTTAGAGTCACTGAGCAACCCTGGTGACACGGCCATGAGCGTTTTTTGAATCCTTTCCACACGTTCTGTATACAAAGACACACAGGCTTAGCCTAGAGTCAGCTCTGAATGGACATGCCCTTTAACCTAAATGCCCTTTAATTAAACAAATATCAGAGCATCTGTTCCAAGGGTCTCCAAGAGTTACTGACCAGAGGGGACTTCCCTTGGGTTTCTTTTTCTGTTCTCGAGAAATGGAACTGTCACCCACCAGATCACCCACAGATGTGTAATGTCCTGGTTTGGAAATATTGTTATTTCGGCTTTTATTTTTACTTTTGCTCCTTTGGGAACAGTATAAAAGAGAAAGGCCTGGGCTGTGGTGGGGAGGGGGGGCGACCACCACTGGACTTGAAGTGAAACTGCTGGACTGCAAATACTCTCTGTTTTCCGTGGAAGGTGTATCATATTGGGTGAGCCACTCCCACCTGCAACGTGGGGGAATAATGCCCACCTCCCAGGATCGTTGGGAAAGCTCAATTCCAGAAATAAAAGAGCTTTTCACATTCTCAATGTTGAATAAACATAAGTTGTCATCAGTCCAAAGGGCAATGAATTAGAGTCAGGGGACATAGGGCTTGAATCCTGGCTTTGCCACTAAGTAGCTGGGTGACCTTCACAGATGATTTACCTCTTGGAGATTCATTTTCTTCACATCACTCAAGATATATCCACAAAACCTCTCTTATGTGGCAGGTACGGTGAATCATTCTGTAAAATGTTGGTTAAGGGATAAACATTATGTTATTGACTAATTACTACTGGTTAATTGTGCGCATTATATAATTTCATCATTTCAGTGTGGTGTCATTTCCCTGTGATCTAGCTGTATTCTCTGAAATTGTAACCTTCTGTTCTGATTTGTATTTTCCCAGGTTCTGAATATTAAATATTTTGAATTTTTACTTTACTATTTTAGTATATCCACATTGAGTAAGCGGCTACAAATACACTATAGGGTGAAATGTGACAGTGATATATTAAAAAAAATAAATAAATACGAGTAGAGGGAAATACTCCAGGGTTAAAATTCACTTGTTTTGCCTGCATTTGATCCAAGTAACCTGAAGTCATGCTCTGATTATCCAACCTCAAACCTATCCTAATGCGAGGATTAAAATAGAGATACTTGCTTTTATAAGATGAGATAATGCTTTTTAAAAAGGAGTATGTCTCTTTGGGAAGGTTGCTTTAATTCACACATCTTGTAAAGAACAGTGCCAGCTGTTTTCCTGATCACTTATTTTGAAAATGGGAGAAAGGCATTGAAATCAAAGAGTGTTCTGTTTTGAACACTGTGGAATTGGTGGTAACTCCCACCAGGAAAGGGGCTGGGGGAGAAGGGAAAAGAGGAGGGCTTGACTAGCCAAAGGCTCTAGCTTTATGAAACATCTCCTGTGCATCAGATCCCATGCTAAGTGTCTTACACATTAAATCCTCATATGCATGTAAGGGAGATGACACCATCCCACTTCACAACTGCCCAAGCCCACATAGTTATGGAATTCAGACCCAAAGCTTTCTGATCAAATTTGCACCATCTTTCCACTCCACCATGCTAATTCCCTTCCTAACTTTGCTGAGTGTTAACACTGCCCTGGGGGGCAGCCTCTTCTGCTGTCCTAGGATGCTCCTAAAATGTGGGTGAGCCTAATGGGGGCCCAGTACACCCAACCCACATTCTCTACCCTTCCCATCTGACTCCCGGTCCAGAGCTGTTCCACAGGGACCACATACAGGACAGAGCAGACTTAATAAAGAAACAGCCTGAGTCTCAGTGCAGGCTTCATCCAGAATGAAGAAGAGAGTCTCTAGTTGTGCTTAGGAGGAACTGTCTTCCACCTTAGAAGCTTGCATTACACGAGACAACTTGGATTGATGTAATGGAAGGAGCACAGAACTGTGTCATAAAGATACCAGTTGAAACCCAGGCTCTGGAGCAGCATTTCTATAATGATGGAAAATTTCTAAATCTGTGCTGCCCAACATGGTAGCCACTAGCCACCTGTGGCAATAGAGCACTTGCAATGTGACTGGTGTGCAACCGAGCAACTCAGTTTTACATTTGATTTAGGATTAACTCACTTAAATTTAAACGACCACACGTAGCTGGTGGATACGGCGTAGGACAGCGCAGCCCTCTTGCTGCCTAGCCACTTCATTTCTCTGAGACTGAGATCACTCATCTGTTCGTGATCCCGCCCCCTCACAACTCCGTTAGATGGACAAGGTGAGAAAAGAACCACGCAAGTGCCTAGCACAAAACCTTGCACTTAACAAGTACTCCAGAGACTTCAGTTGAATCTGAAAATGTGAATCTCATAACAGTCCGAGAGAAATGCATGTGAAAAGTCCAAGCCTGGATTTTGCTCCAGAATTGATTCCTTATGATCGCTTTATTCATCCAAACGTCATTTGCCTGCCAAGAATGACCTCTGAGAAAACGAGAGCTAAAGACAGCCACACTAGTTAGAGGACGGTGGGTACCATCCCTACCTCTGACTGCCGTGTTTCCCCCTGGAGCTCTAGCAGGTCATTTTCTCCAGGTGGTAATGACGGGAGTAGCTTAGAATGGGGGAAAGGGCCACAGATCTTTGAGAGTTTCGCCAAAAACTTCCCTCCTTCTCCTCCACTTTTTAAAGACGTTGTTTTCAAGAAAATTTGCCCATCTGGTTCTGATTCATTTGCACTTAACTCATCAGAGGGCGGTGTTGTAATACCAGATTGACTCGTGAAAAGTTCCAATTCATGTATCTCCCAGCCTCTTTTCTTAGAAACAGGGGAATGGGTTTGGCCAGCAGATGGACAAAGCACACTTCAAGACAGGACAGAGGGCATGAGATGGCCGTTCCAGCTCTGCTGCAAGCTCTCTGTATATGAGCAGCCCCTCCTTTCTGGGGTCTCGGCATCCCCTCCTGGGAAATGAGGGTTTCAACTGAGTGGTA
Organism: Camelus dromedarius; assembly: GCF_036321535.1. Lineage (NCBI taxonomy): Eukaryota > Metazoa > Chordata > Mammalia > Artiodactyla > Camelidae > Camelus > Camelus dromedarius. The sequence goes on along the minus strand of NC_087449.1, from coordinate 30,400,892 downwards.
ACTAACAATTGTTCTTTGGAGTAGAAAAGCCCAGTATTTTTACCAAGGGCACAGTTGTCACCAAGAACTCACACAAAATTGGACAGTTTGATGAAAGAAATCTAGAAGATGTTTTGTAAAGAAAAAAAAAAAAAAAGGAAATGTGGTCACCAGAAGTTTACATGAGTTTAGAAAAATCAAATAATCCTAGTTTAGCCTTATTCTTTGGTTGATAAAATCACTAGATTACTAGACCAGACCAGGCCTGATATTTGAATAGCTGCACATCGAACACAGCCTTCTGGGATGGTCTGATAGATAAAGGACTGGGGACTGGATAAAAGTGAGGACTGGATGGTAGTATGGTTTAAATGGCAGTTCCTGGACTTAAATGTAGGTTAGATTGAAACCAGAAACCTGCTCCCTTTGCTCTAAGCTGCGTGGCCCAGCAGTGGTTACAAGACCTACTGTGGCTGGTGTCCAATCTAAGATCAAGGTGCTATGGGACAGATTACTCAGCTGGAGGAGCTGAGCTGATGCCCAGATGGTCCCTTCTGTGTTGAGAGCCAACGCCTACAAGTGCATGAAATGAACTGCAAGTTCCTTAAGTAGTCGTTTCAGACAGACTTCTTGTGATCCCATTCTCCTCAGGTCCCGAGGAGTCACCTACAAAAGCCACCGACTACCCACATAACCTTTGTAGAGACATTTCATCAAAGTCCTTGGTTTCAGTAATTTCCTCCAGGATAACAACTCCCAAATTCTATCCCCAGACTATATTTTTTTCTGACTGCCTGTCTCATATATACCACTACCTCCTTACTATCTTCACTCGGATGTCGTGCAGGCATCTCAGACTAAATGTTTCCAAAGTAAAACTTAACTTTCTTCTCTGACCACTGTTCCCCATCCGGTGTTCTCCACCTCCGTTGAGAGCAATGCCATCTACTCAGCAGATCAAGAGACATTGGTTCAAGAGACACCAAGTTCAGCCACTGCAAGACTCTCAGTGTTTTGCTGAACTCCTTTTGTGAACCCTGAGGGTTAGAATATATTGAACTAAACAGAATCTAGCTCTGTCTTCTTACATCTCTCACTCATTGGGCCTGACAATAGTTAAGGCATTAACTTCTGTGGGTTTAGGGTTGTTGATTGACGTCCCTTCTAGGATAGGCATTTTTCCATTAGACCAGGAGGCTTGGAGGAGGGAGGGAGCACATTCAGACCGTTCCACGATCGTAGGACAAAGTAGGTACGACACGGTGCAAGCTGGAGACTCTGTTCTCTGCATCTCCCTGCAGCTTTCTGATGCCTTCATTTCAGCATTATCAAACAAGCTATAATTATCTATGTTTATTCTTCTTCACTACACTGTGAGCCTCCTCTTATTTGTTCATATTTGCTGTCTTAGCACAAAGCTCATAGCCCAACACTTGGAAAGTGTTGAGAGAGTATGTAACAAATGAAGACATGATTAAATAAATTAATGAACGAAGAATAAAGAAATAAAGAAGCTAATGAGGCAGTCAGTCCATGAGGCAGCCCTGGCAAGTCCCAAATACGCTCCATCCAGCAGATATCTGATAACGTATCCTTACTTTCTTCCACCTTACAGCCCAGGCAGGACTCGAGATGAAAGCTTCAGGAAGAGCTTAATGTTCAGTGGAAATTTCTCACCAATGACCAACAGCCAGCCTGACTTTCACGGTTATCTTTCTCTCTCCTCTCTCTCTCCCTTTAAAGTCATCTGCAGTGCCTTTTCCTCCTCCCCACTTACCCATTATTACGATAATGACTTCAAACACCAAGCACTGCTATTCAGGGCACTGTGAAAATGTGTTTTTCCCATCAGTCCTGATGAAATAGTTTCCACTGTCTGTTTCCCTTGCAGATAGCAATCAAAGTCCGGGCACAACAATTAAAAAAAAAATAGTCCAAACTCTTGTCCGATATAGCATCTAAAACTTGTCCTTGGAAAGCGGCGCCCAAGGGAACTTAATCACAAATGCTCTTTGCTTGGTCCAGCCCATTGCTGTTAAATACAGACTCTTTGGGATGATCTGTTTCTGGGAGCTGATTTTCCTGTTCTTCCCCCCCGAGTCTTCCCAGAAGGCCAAAATAAGAGGCCTTTGGAAAAATGCTATTCCCTTAAGACCTCCGCTGGGATCTGCAGGGTCTCACAGCAGCCTGTAAATTTCACTGTCATCTTTTACTGCCTCCTCTGGCTGTGGCTCCCTGTATACTGCACCATTCCCTGAGCAATTCACTGCCTCACAGTGGCTGACTTTGCATCACCCGGTCAATACCTATCACTTACTGCTCACACCGGGCCCTGTCACTTAATAGTTATATGACCTTGGACAACTATTCACCCCCTAGCTTCAGTGTTAATAAAACAGGAATACTCACCTGTGTCTTACAGGAGAGTTTCGAGGTTAAATTATGTAACTCGGCAGATACTACACATGAATTGGTCCTGAACTGGTTGAAGGACCACAGATTCACCTCGTCCGTTGTCAATCTCTCCCTTCTCTGAACTTTTGTAGCACTAGCACCATGCAGACATAGAATTCACAGCCAGAATGGCCTTTAGTGATGGCCATCTCAAAATTCCACTTCATATGCTTAGTACACCCCCCGACACACACACACACCCGCTAAACTGGGCATTTGGACATGTGCCATTTCAAATTCCAAGGATGGCGCGTCTTCACTGCCCTTATCTTCTCTTGTGATTTGGCCTGATGCTCAGTCCAAATAGGTTATGAGGAAATACCATGGGACACATACGGAAAAGGGATATGCTGTTTTTCTAAAGCCTTTTGTTCTTTGGTGAGTTAAGACCCTGTTTCCCAGGTCCAGTGGTGAGGGTCACTGATGAGTAACTGATAAGTAATGTAGATACAGAACATTCACTATCCACCAGGCACCAGGCTGGTGCACGGCTTACAGGATACATGTAACCCTTACAACACACCAACACAGCTATAGCTATCAAGCGGTCAGGCTGCAGGGCGAGCAGCCATCCCCCATATTCTCTGCTGCCAGGGGTCCACCCAACAGTCGGACCCCCCACTCCCGCTTTGCTCACCAGCAATTAGAAGAACAACTGTTTCTCAAGCTGGGAGTGACCAGTGATGAACCAGCCAAGGAGCACCATGAGTGTCAGTCTTACAGACATACGTGATCCAAAAAAATGCAAACAATGGGCATCCGGGAATCAGGGGCTAGGAAGGTCTCTGCCGTGTCATCATGCTACTGACGCTTGCTATCTCTCAGAAGCCCACAGTCGTTCCAGAGCCCGGGCGAGGCCTGGCACTCTCAGCTCCAGACTATAATCAGTGAGGAGAATTTTGTTCCTCAAAATGCAGAGCGATTGCTGTAGAGACCAAGCCAGATGTTCCTGCCAGCCTATCACTGGCCATTGGGTTGTCAGAGGTTGTGGGCTTTTGCTGCCAGAGGGGCAGCACTGATAATCCACCCGTGTCCTCATCTACTGCTAGGGTGAGACACAGCCACCCCGGCCCCGGAGGCTTACACACACGCTGGAAGCCCCGCAACTGGAATGCTGGTGGTATCCTTTAGGGATACAACTTAGCCGTGTAGATAATATCAAAAACTTCTTTTACCCCTCTAAATAATATATACAGAGCACATGTATCCATAACATATATGGAACTTCTGAAATTCCAAGACAGTATAAGGCTTTGAAAGCACTGGCTCCTGACAGGGTCAGCATGTTCTATTCCTTGTTCCCAGTGCTGAGTTAAATACCCTATGATCAACTTCCTCCTTTCCATTCACATGGTTGGCAGTTTCCAAACTGCTTTCGTGCTCACTGGTCATTCACAATGACCCTGAAGGCTTATCATCAGTGTCTCCCAGGTGTGGAAACTATGGGTCAGATGGGATAAGTAACTTAGCAAACATCCCACAGCCCACAGTGGCAGAGATAGAATGACATGATTAGTTAGTGTTCATGTTACTGGCTCCAGCGAGTCCAGATTTCTATCTGCAACTTGGTACCAATAAACATTCTGGGGGATGACTTCGGCTACCTGCTCTGGGTAAGTGGAAGAAGCGAGGGAGACCCTCTTAGACGTGGCTAGACTCCATTTCTTCCCACATGCTGATCCCAACCAGTCTTTGATTCCAATTCAACTTTACATCTCAGCTCAATGCTTCTTTCTCAAGGTGGCCTTTCCTGACACTCTAAGTTAGGCTTTCCACTGTTATATGTTCCCAGAGTATCTTGTTCTTCCTATTTAGTAATACTCTTCGTTCTCAAAATAACTTTTTCAATAGCTATTTTCTTTGCTAAGCTTTAAGTTCCATGAAGGCAGGGACCATATTCAGCTAGCATAATTCCTAGTACCTGTAGGCACTCAACACGTATATAGAGTGAAAAGAGCAAACTATTTCCTCTCACGGAGAAGTCTGGACAGGGCCGGAGAATCAACCCATCGGTCAGCAGGAAACTTAGCAGAGGTAGCCAGGGAGAAGTACAAAATCACGTCCAAGAGCTCAGCTGGTCAAAGGAAGCAAACCACTTGTTGTCAGGTCTCAGCTGGGGCTAGGAGACGCCAAGAACAGGACCAGAGGGGAGGGGAGAGGACCTGGAGCCTTTGTTCCCAGCAGGGTGGGTCCCTCAGACTTCCCTCTAGGGGCCAGAGGACCAGCATCCCAGCAACAGGATCAGGACAATAAAGTTCATAACTCTCTTCGGGCTGTTTAGTTAAAACAGATGGCTCTGTGCCTTGACGGATGCCTCCCTTCTTCTCATACAGCCAACCACATCCAATAGTAGGTGATGGGGAGCTATAGAGGGATGCACTGGTGGAATATCATGGCAGAAGGTGCATTAAGGGAGATTATTCCATTTGGACAGATAGAGAAAAGCCACACAAGAATCAGGAAGACCAGCTAAGATGCTAACAGACAAGAAAGAAGCAATGAGAAAATGAATTACAGCAGTGACAATTGGAACAGAATGAACAAAATTGAAATATACTTCAAATGTATACTCTGTTGAGCATGGTAATGGACAGGGTATGTAACAGCATCCATCCCCGTTGGATTTGCTTTCTGTTTACTAAGTACTTTCATATCCTTTACCTCATTTAAGCTTCACAAGAAGCCTGTGTGGTGGATAGATAAGGATAGATAAGGGCTTAGAGGTGACATGCCCAAGTCACACAGCTCAGAGAGGCTGGGCCGGGGCTGGAGTCCAGGTCCTCTGACCACCACCTCCGAGCCTCCGGACAGCATCAGGCCATTGTGTAATCCGGAGTTTGGGTTACAGCAATGAGTGCACCTCTCTCCTCAGGGGTTAAGCAGTCTTTGATCTTGTTTGTCTATTCATGTTTATGTAAATGCACATTTACAGCTGTGCATTTCCCAGAAGAGAGGTCGGAGGATTCCCATCAGCTCTGGAATCTGATAACAGCCACCAAAGACCCCAGGACCTCCAGACAGGCTCTGCCCCCTGTGAGTCAGATCTGTTCTCCATATCTACCGTTTTTCCTGATTACTAAACAAATCCTGGGGTCATTGTAAAATATCCAAATAAGACATTTTAAAAGGATAAAATGCTGTCTACTCTATTACAACTTACTTTTTTATTTGATAATATAAAACACTCACTGACATTTCTGGATCCTATATTAGTTGCCAGGCACAGGGTGAGTCAATTTAAATGGGCATCGCATTTAATCCTCACAACAGTCACAGACAAGTACTGTTATCACCTCTGTTCTACAGACGAGGAAACCAAGGCTCCCAGAGAGTCATGGACCAAGTCCACAGAGCTGGTGAGTGGCAGAGACAGAATTCTGGGCAGGTCCTGTGACCCAGAGCTCACACACCTAACTGCCCCTGGATATCAGGAATATCTCTCCAACTCAGACAAATTCAGTCATTCCTGTTCCTTAAAGAAAAGGGTGTTGTCCTATTCCCCAATATGTTTCTTGGGTTGAGTTAACCAGAGTGAAGGGGCCAATCCACAATTCTTTTTTTTTCTTTTAAGTCACATTTTTCAACCAAACTTGAATAGGTTTCCTCATATCTATTTGCTGAACCAGAAATCCTCCTCATACGTCCCCTGCCTTGTGGTGGACAAAAACACTTGGTCAAACAGGAACCTTGAATCTTGGGTTAGGTCCAGGCCACACTATTCACTTACTGAGTGATCTCGAGCAAGTAAGTTCTCTGCCTGCTTCTCAGTTGCCTCAACTTCATGATGAGATGTTTGGGTGGTCCCTGAGGACCCTTCCAGTTCTGACCCCTTACATGTTTTCTCTCATAACTTGCCAGAACATGAATGGGCTTATTTTATTATTTATTTTTAATGGAGTTACTGGAGATTGAACCCAGGACCTCCTGCATGCTAAGCATGTGCTCTACCTCTGAGCTATACCCGCCCTCCTAGATGGGCTTATTTTAGAAGGTCATTTATTTAAAACAAAATTTAAACATTCATAGCAATGTTCAGAATAGTAGAAAGGCCGGGGAAAGGAGATGGATAGTGTATTAGTTTCCTGTGACCGCTGTAACAAATGATCACACACAGTGGCCTAAAACAACATAAATTTATTCCCTTAGTTATGGAGACTTTGAAATCAGTTTGAAATGAAAGTTTTGACAGGATTGGGTTCCCTCCAGACTCATTACAGGAGAATCCACTCCTTGCTTCTTTCAGCTTCTGGTGGCTCTTGGCTTGCACTACATCACTCCAATCTGTTTCCAGTCTCTGTGGTTACATTGCCTTTTCCTCTTATTCTGTGTCAAATCTCCCACTGCCCCTCTCCCATAAGGACATTTGTGATTGTATTTAGGACCCACCCAGATAACCCAGGACATCTCCATCTCTAGATTCTTAACTCACATTTATAACAACCTGTTTCCAAATAATTTCACATTTACAGGTTCTAGGGATTAGGATCTGATGTCTTGGGGGGCTGTTGTCCAGAGAAGCACTGAAAACCCCATTTCAGCTGCTGCATAACACTCAAGGTGACCTCTCAAGGACATCATCATGAACAACAACTGCCAAGCAGAGGTAAATATAAACACGCTGTGGGTATTTGATAGGGAAGAGGGAGGGAAACTGAAGAAAAAGGTCAAGAGATCTTTGCAGAGTGCAGTGGAATTGTTGTGTAGTGGAGAGAGCATTTGCTACCTGAACAAAACACAACTGTATCATGCTGACTGGCTGAAGGGCTCCACCCTCATAAACCAGGGTAGGACCACCAAAGTGCCCTAGACTGGCCAACCAATGAGTAGTTAGTTCTATGACACTAATCACTTACTATAAAATCAAACAACTTCTTGGTGCCAGAATTCTTCTTCTCTGATGCATTCAATTGCCTACATTTCATTATTTTCTTTAAGGAAAAAATAAGCCACACTTTTTATGCCCGTGGGTACTACACATACACTCCTTAAACTGGCATAGGATTTACCAGCTCATCTTTTCTCTGGAAAATTCACTAACTTTGGGAAATGCTCTTAAAAATAAAGGCCCTAACAATATTCTAGTAAACCTAAAAAAGTCTACCTTCTTGGAAATTTCCTAGGAAATTTGGATTCAAGACAGGATTCTACCAGGTACAAACTGGGTTGCCTTTAGTTAAGTCAGGTCTTACTCAGCCACTCAACCACTGAAAGGTTGGACCCTCCCAACCATCTACTCTCTCCTCTGATTTAGAAAAGCCTTAAAAAATACCTTATCTCCACTTCTATACTCTAAGTTCCTGATGGCAGGAAAAATGTCTTAAAGAAAATAATGACTAATTTATTGAGCCCCATGTTCCCTCCAGCACTCAGTAAAGTCCCTATAAATCATGGAAATGATTCCTGTTTTAAAATTAGGAAACTTAATGCTTAGAGAGGTTAGTTGACTATTCAAAATGGTACAAGCAAAGAAGGAGAAGTCTGGATTCACACGTCTGCCTAAGTCTAACCTTCATAATGCTTCCTCCAAATCATGCTTCTTCCCTTATCTCCAGCACCTAGTAAAGTATCTAGAACATGGGAGACTCTGGAGGAAACAGTTGACAGGTAAGAATAAACTAAAAGGTCAAAAATGGAACTAAAGACTTGTTGACACTTTGCATGAGCTACGCCCCCTCTGTAACGTTGGAAACGACAAGGTATATGGTGGGGGAGAGGGCAGGCAGAGGCAGACTGAGAGAGCAGTGACATACCGAATAAAGCCTCACAAAGCACAGCTCGCCACATCGCCCAGTTTGCACAGGTATTGTTGTATTTGATTCCCACAGAACACCTGGGAGGCATGAAATGCCAGGAAGTGAATTCTCACTATTAGTAATAGCAATGCAATCCGAGCTGTTACAGGACTACATTTCCTAAGTGGTAGGGCCAGGATTCAAAGCCGGGTCAGAAGACTCTCGTCCAGAGCTTTTCCCACCGGGCAGCACTGCTCCCTCTCACCAAGAACTCTCCTCGTAGTCCACAAACTTGCTACCTATAGCTTGCTCAAAGGCTCTGAGGCCAGCAGCTTTTCACTAGTCCCTTACCACCTCCACAAGTACACACACACACACACACACACACAGACTTCCTCTGGCTATATTTACTGTGCCCTATGGGTGAAGAAACAAGGATGAGGGTGAGGGGTGGGGGCTGGGGGAGGTATAGAGAGTGTGCGGAGGGCACAGGAACCAGACTAATGGTATTGTCATAACAGCTTTCCCAGAAGTTCTTGAGAATTTTTTCCACTGGCTTCTATAAATATACTGTATATGTGTATAAATTTCTGGGTGTAACTAATGCCCACAACATAAGAGAAGTCACAGATTATCCAATACAGACATGGTGTCCTTGAAAAGCTTCGAAGTCGGACCTAGGTGAACACCCAGCTCCCCCGTTCTCTTGCTGCAGGACGATTTCTCCCACTTTGTCTGTAAGGCAGAACTACAGAATGGTTTTAAGTATAAAGTGGTCATCGGTAAACATGTCTAACACAATTCAAGCAAATAATTATTATTCAATCTGTTCCGTTAACCATTATTTTCTTATATAAAATGGATATATTTACATAGTCATTCTTTGAAAATGTAACAACTCCACCACATTAATTCAAGAACTCTCGTAACTCACAAATTATAAGTTAATCAGATGTAGCTTGTAAGCTCCTCTAGGCTATAACCTCCATGAGGACAGGAATGGTTTCCTTACCGTTCTCAACATAAGATACAACGTCTGGTACATAGTAAGCAGTCAGTCAATGAGTCGTAGAGAAGACCGAAAACCAACAATGCATTGGACTGAGTGGAAATATCCATGTAGGCAACTACAACTTTCCCCATGTCTTTGTGAAGGGGGTTTCAAAAGAAGCTCTTTGAATGAACATGCTAACTTGAAATCCATCTTGTGCTTCAATTGTAGTAGACTTAAAAATAATGCTGCTTTTGCCTAACACCAAGAAATCGAATTTATGATTTCGTGTAACCAGTTTATAATTCCTAGATCACCATGTACTGTATCAGACATGCGGTGGGCACTTGCTGTTTTGCCTACTTATTCTCTCTTCCCTTAGCAGCTGGATATGTCAGCCCAGTGTTCTTTTGAGAATCCTCTTACTCCAACCTTAGTCCATGCAGGGAGGGCTGATCCCCACTCCTGGCTCCAAGGGTGAGAATGTGACCCACCAACGAACAGGAATACAACAGCCTAGCCGCTGTAACTGGCCCAGATATGAGCACATAACAGTCCTAGGATTGGGGTTAGGTTAGGGGAACAGCATCCCTGTCTTCCAGGTGAGATTGCCAGACTGGTCAAATATATGCCTGAACATCTGAAAAAGCTATCTTGTTACCAAAAGAATTTGCTTGAGAATGAAGCCAGTCAGAGAAAAGCAGGCCAAGACCAGGAATAAGGCAAGTTGCTAAAGATAATCTGGGCCAGTTTTCCTTCTCAAAGTTCAGGTTTTTTAATCTTTAAAATGAGTATAATCGCTATTGTCTAGTTCATAGCATTATTAAATGGATCAAATAAATCAATAAATTTTAAAATGCTTTGTAAATGGACATGTGTCAAATATATGTGTGTGTGCATACATATACATACGTATGTATGGTTATGTGTATATATATCAAATAGTTCATAATATAAAAGACATACTAAACATGTACAAACATTAAAAATATACCAATCTTCATGATGTTAGATTTGGCAGTGGACTCTCAGATACGACACCCAAAGCATGAGCAACAAAAGAAACAATAAATTGGACTTAATCAAAACTAAACCCACTTGTATACCAAAGGGCATTATCAGGAAAGTGAAGAGACAACTCACAAAATGGGAGAAAATATTTGCAAGTCATATATCTGATGTAAGAGGCTGGTATCCAGAATATTTAAAGAGCTCCCATAACTTAAACAACAGAGACAAAAAAAAATTTTTTTAAAGGGGGCCAAAGAGGTGAATAGACACTTCCACCAAAGAATATTTACAACAAGCACAAGAAAAGATGCTCAACATCATTAATCATTTGATCAATGCAAATTAAAACCACAATGAAGTATCACTTCACTCCCACTAGGATAGCTATAAAATAAAAAATAAAATAAAATAAAATAACAGTGGAAAATAACAAGTGTTGCCAAAGATGTAGAGAAACTGGAACCCTTGTATATTGTTGCTGGGAACATAAAATGGTTCAGCTTCTGCAGAAAACAATTTAGCATCCCCTCAAAAAGTTACACATAAAATTACCATACAATTATCATCTATCCCCCAAGAGTTGAACACAGGCACACAAGCAAGTACACGTCCACGGATGCTTGTAGCAACATTACTCACAATAACCGAAGGATGGAAACCGTTTAGGTGTCCGTCACTGGATGAGAGGATAAACACATTGTATATGCCTGCAAATGGAATATTATTCTGGTATAAAAAGGAAAGAAGTACTGATACACGTTACATCATGAATGAACCTTGAAAACATTATGCTATGTGAAAAAAATCCAGACACGGAAGATCACATATTGTATGATTCCTTTCATATGAAATATCCAGAATAAATATATTTAGAAAGAGAGCATGAAGCTCATGTTTGCCAGGAGGTGGGGGAGGGCTTATGGGGAGAAACTGCTTAAGGGGTATGCGGTTTTACTCTGGAGTGACGGAAATGTTTCAGAAGTAGATAGAGGTGGTCATTGCTCAACACTGTGAATCTACTAAATGCCACTGCATTGTTTGTTCTAAAATGGTTAATTCTATTGTGTGAATTTCTCCTGAATAAATTTTTAAATAGATGGATAACTTTAATAATGTTCAAAGAAGGTCCATGAAAGAACTGTTCTGTGTCTAAATATTTTGAGTCTTTTAAAGAAAATAAAGTAGTCATCCCATAAGTGTTTTTAATAAACCAGAAAGTACATCAGTAAATCAACTAATAATATTATCTTGGAAAAATATTCTATTGTAAGGAACACAGAGAAGACTCCAAATTTTCAAACAACATAACAGAATCACTGCCAACGATATCACTATTTTGTGTCAAACCATTACCAAGTGAAACCAAAAAAAAAAAAAAAAAAATTAAAACTATCCATAAATTTGCCAAGATAGCATGTAATACTATGACATAATGGCAAGTTTTTCCAAAGTATGTTACTTGTTTATTTTATTTTTGGTAATTCCTGCCCTGTCTCTACTGAAGAATGTTCTTTCTTCAAATTAAAACTAACTAAAAACTATTTAAAGAACAGTAAGTGACAACATTTATCTCAGCTCTGAAGCTCAGTCACCTGAAAAAACAGAGTTGAAAAAAGCACAATTAATTTTGTTATTGCTAAATCACAATGAAGATCATTCTAGGTTGTTTATAATTTTGAAGTATGCTTCTATTGACAGGATAATTCCTTTTCTATTTTGTGTTTTAAAGTTTCAAAGTTTATGTGAAAACATTTCACTGTTGGAAAGAACACTGCTTGATCATTTATAAAATTTGGCCTATATGTGTTTGTAGAGCATGCAGGATCTAACCTGTTAAATAAAAACAGCTCCAAGTATCTAAAATAGAAGGAATTTAATATAAGGAATTGGTTGCCCAGGAGATAAAAGAGTGAGCAGCATGGAAGCCACTACCACCCCTAAACTGGAAGGACAAAGCAAGGTGCCCAAGAGCTGAGGTGACCTGGCTGAAGCTGGAATCATTGTGAGCTTGGGGTCATGGAAGAGATAAAGCCTCAGCTTGAGACAGAAGACATACAGGCAGAAGAGGAAACACCCTGGCTCTCCCTTTCTCCCCAGCCTCTCATCTCCCACCAGTACATCCCACTGGGGAAACCCAGGCAGAAGCTAGCTGGTTGGTACAGGAGCCAAGGAAACAAAGACTTCAGGGCCAGCCCCCCTACAACATAAGGACAAGCAGGGAAGGATGAGGGATGGATCTGAGGGCAAGAAGGACCAACCAACACAGAAGGCAAAGCTAAGCAGCATGTGATGGGTACAGCCTCACAGGAACTTGAGATCTCCAATCGTAGATGTTCGGTTTCTGCCCTCAAGGCTCCCCTCATCTACTTCAGGAACCAGGCTCTCTGACGATTAGCTTATTACTATATAGCTCAATAAAAAAAAACAGCACAGATAATAAAGAAAGCACTTTATTCCACAGATACTGAAACAGCACATTACACAGCACTTTCACACACATTATTTCCAACTTTGGGATGATGAAAGCTTGAAGAGTTGCCATGAACTTGAACCTGCCATGATCCTTGGTTCCTCTCTCTTCATCAACCCCCCTCATTCACACCATCACAAAGTCCTATCTATTTTTCTCTTCATTTCTCAAATGAGTCCACTTCTTTCCAACCTGACATCCTTTACCCCAAGGCTAATCAGTCTCTCACCGGGACTACTATTATTAGCTACTAAATCATTTCCCTGTGTCCACCCCTGCCCGCTCCAGTTCGTTTTTCACACAGCAGCAGTGACCTCTTAAACAATACAAATATGATAGTGCTATATCTTTACTCAAACCCCTTCAAGTTCCTCCTGTTGCTCTTGAGTTACAGACTAAAAGCCTTGATGTAACCTAAGTTGCCTTGCAAATCTGGCCTCTGCCCAGCTTTTTATCCCCATCTCATGCCCCTTCTCCCTAAGCTCCAACCACACTAATACATCAAGTTTTTCCAAGGTTCAAGCTCCTTCTAAGTCCAGGGACTTGGCATATGCTGGTCCTCCTGCTTGGAATATAATCTGCATTTCCTCCAGGTCTCACCCCATAATCCCAACTGTTAGGAGGTAACAAATAGATTTTCCTTTCTGGAAAGAATGATTTATTCATCAATTTATTCATTCAACAAATATTGATAATTGCCTCTCGCACACAGATTCTCTGCATGCATGGTAATTCATCTTCCTGCCCAGTGTAGTCTTTCTTATACAAACGAAGTGCCTTATTAATAAAAACAATGACAGCAATAACAGAGGCCGAAGAACAAATGTTACTATTTATTTAGATCTCTAAAGCCTTTTTGTCAGCCGGGGCCACAGGAAAAATTGAGTCACTGGATCCTTATATTCAAGTTGGCAACGAACATATTCTTGGTGATGTGGCTTTTGAAATCCTGCACATGGAAACAAGAAAACCTGAAATCCTTTAGCCCATGGTATTATTATAAGGCCTCACCCTAACATGAGAAGCGCTTTTCCTATTTTCTCACTACAGGGCTTCAGGAGTCCTCCTTACTTGGGGCACTAGTTGGCCATCTGATTGTATCAGCAGCACTAGGGTTCTGCAAGAATTACCACTGCAACGAAGGGGGCTCCCCTCGGGCAGAGCCTCCTGGACGAACGCTCATGCTCTGTTCTAGCTCTGGGGAGGAGAAAGCGTGGGCTGGTGTTCTCCAGGCTACCCTCCACCCCTGGGGCAGCCTCTTTTCTGCTGATAGGTGCTGGTGAAGGGGTCCCTTCCACCCTTACGATAGAGAATTGACTATAAAAGAACCAGAGAACCTCTCCGCACCTGTTCACATAATGGAAAGAGTCTGGGCTTTGTAATCAAACAGACCAGGGCTCAAATTCAAAGTTGGCCACTTATTAGCTGTGTTATCTCCTAGAGCTGTCTCATCTAACGTGGTAGCAGCTAGCTATAGAGGGCTATTAAATGTAAATTAATTAAAAATGACATAAAACTAAATATTTAGTTTCTTAGTTGCACTAGCCATGTGTCAAGTGACCAGTAGTCTAGTGGTTACCATATTGGAAAGCATAGATGGAATACTTTCATTAATACAAAATTCTATTGGACAGCAGTGATCTAGAGAAAGTGCTTTAATCAACCTCTCCATCTCTCTCTCTTTTTCTCTCTCTCCCCACCCCCATCCTCCATGTCGCCTCTTCAAATGAGATCCTACATGAGCTCATCTATGCAAAGTGCTGCGCTTGGCACAGCGCAGGTTCTCAATATGCTCTATCTTCCCCTCCTTCCATTCTTCAAGGTGTATGTTATGTGAAGGCAGGGATTTCACTTAATCACTGTTGTATCCTCAGGGCCCTCCTGGTACCATAGGAGCTGCTTAATAAATGTTTGTTAAGCTATACAACTGACCCCTTCAGCTTGAGCTCAGACCTAACTTCTCCCCACCATCACTTGAATGCAATGCATTAGGGATGAAAGAAAAATAGTATTGCATATATATTCTATAAATAATATATTGAGTCATTAATATATTAATTTAATAATATGTTAATATTAATCATCATTAGTTTATATATTAATAACATATTATTATATTGTATATAGTTATATATAATACACACAAACATGAAAGATTCAATGTGTGTTGAAAGGAGGAAGGAGGAAGCAAGAAGGATGGAGGATGGGCAGAAGGGAAGAAGGAAGGAAAACTAGCCAACAGCTGTTCACATGTACTCAATGCAGTGTGATGTGCTTTGTTTACATTATGTCATTTAATCCTTACAAAAGTCCTATGAAATGGCATTTTAATATCCACTCGACTGGCAATGTAACTGAAGCTCAGAAAATTCAGAACCAACATTCCAACCCGTATCATTCTGAATTCAAAGTTCATGCTCTTGGCTAGTACATGCTAGAACCTCCCAACGATGAAGGAATAAAATTTATCCCTTGTCTCCTCCAGTAGATTCTTGAGGTGGTAAAATGAGATCATACACGTGAACACACCCATTGCAAACCTTAAATCTCCATGCAAAGTGGCCATTATTATTTCTTACTTATTATCGTTAAGCACTCTAACTCTCAAGCCAGCATGCCTAAGTCACAACACGGGCAAGCTGCAAGTTCCCTATCCTCTCAATGCCTAATTTCAAAATCAGAATAGTAGCGAGAGAGTGCTAATTCTATGCATGCCTCAGATTTATTGTGGGGATTATATGGATCGATATATTTTAAATGCTTAGAATAGATTCTGGCGTATCTTGAGCCACTAATATCACTATTATTACTATTACCATTACATGATAAAGAAGTAGAAATGAAAAAAGCTTAGAACTGAAATATATCCTGAATAGAAATGAAGAATCTAGTTTCTCCAACCTCTTTTTCTAAATTAAAGTAAGTGAAAGGGTTTTCCTTGATCTCATCTCTCATTTAATCAGAACTCTTGTGGGGACCATTCATCTGGAACACTTCCGTATTTGGGGGACAAAGTTCTATTCAGTCCCTAACCCAGGGTCTTATCTACAGCCACCAGATGTATCAGCCAATGAACCACCTGGTACAGCTGAGTGTGTCAGGCAGAGACATCACAGGGAGAGAAATTCTAGGTTTTTATAGCCCAGTGGGAGAACACGAAGGCTGGCATTTGGGCCGACCCCCCCTGGGCAATCACAAAGCAAGTTTTAGAAGTTTTTGGACAGTTTGCAGCAGGTGGACAAAATTTCACCCTCTCTGGTCTCTGGGAAGCCCCAAAGCCACTCTGTTGATAGTAAGTAAGAGAATGAGAATTAAAATTAGAGTCTATTGTTCACTCTAATGGTGTTTGTTACTTACTGGTTTCCATTGTCCCAGAATGATTCACCGCACCTGGACTCCCGAGAGCTTTTCTCGAGAAGTTAATGGTTTACCCAGATTTCACTTGGAGGGTGGAGGCAGGGGAATTTCATCCAATTTGTTATCAAATATTTGTTTGATGCCAAGGATGTTGAATTCAATTCCTGAAAAGCCAAGGGCTTCAAAGGTCCAAGATACTCACATACTTAGACTAATGCATCTGAACTGGATGTTCTTTTTCCCCTTTTTTGAATAAGTATAGTAGACAATGCCCCAGTAATACACTGAGAACCTGGCAAGCGAGTTTAGCAGTGCTCCTGCTCCAGGCAATTCATAGAAAATAAGTGACAAGGATTCCTAGAACCCTAAGTCACTGAGAATCAGCCTCACAAGTAGGAGGGACTTGGAATCAGAATAGGGGTATAGAAAGTGCTGGATGAGAAAGTTCTATTCTTGCTATAATGAATTGACTATGATTGGCAACTGGTTACACGAATGACAAAGGGGAGAATTTTTTTTTAAAGAACTCTAAGATTTTACTTAACATTTGAGAAGATAGTGGTATTATTTCTTGGGAGAGAGTTTTAAAAAGGATGGGGAGTACAGGAGGGGAGAAGGGGGAAAATTAGCATATAGTAAACACCTCTATGTGCCAAGCCCTGAAGTAGGCACTTCACACCCATTCTTTCATTTAATCATCACTGAAATCTATAAGGTACCTATTATCATCCCCATTTTACAGATGAAGAAATTGAGGTTCAGAGAGCCAAGTAACTAACATAAGACATTACAAGTTCTAAAATATTAAGATGAAATTCAAACTCAGGGCTTTGTAGACTGAAAGCTCACGATCTTGCTAATACATCTTCATCACAGCAAATCCTCATAACCCCTGTGATGTCAACAATATAATCCCCATTTTACAAATGAGGAAGCTGAGGTTCGGAGAGAGGCGATGTTGTGCCAGTAGCACGAAATGGAGAGTCCAGGCTCTGGAGACAGATGAGTCCTAGGCTCAAATCTCAGTTTTGTTCATTATGTTGTACACCAGTGATTGACACAACATTGCAAGCTGACTATACTTTAATAAAATAAATAAATCTCAGTTTTGTTATGTATCAAGTAGGTAAGTGGCCTTGGCTAGTTAATTCCCTTTTGTAATGTAGGAATAACATGCTTTATGAGGTTGTCGTGAGGATCTAAAGAGGCAGGACATCTTGGGTACCTGCAAGGCATGCGTTCTCAATGCGTGGTGGCGGCCATTTTTGTCATCATTACTCAACTTACGTTTCTCTTATGAAATCAAGTGAACAAAATGCAAATGGCATAGCGCACTACCTACTACATAGTAAGGATTCAGTAAATGATGGCTCTTGTCTTTTTGTTAGGTATCAAAAATGGCCTCTGGACTCTCATCTCTGACTCGAAAACCCACAAGAGAAGCCCTGTCCTGTCTTTCCAGCGGGATTTCCTCTGTAACAAAACTCCCTGAGTTCATGCAGGTGCAATCTGATCTCTCCTCCCCTTGACTCTGGTAACCACTGGTATTCTCCCTCTCTCGACCTCCACCTCCCCCCAGGCTCAGGGCAGAATAATATCCCTGTCCTTCCTCTGAGGGATGTAAGGCGGCTTAAATAATTAACGGGTGTGAGGCCCTTTGAAAAGAGAGCGCAAAACACCATAAATCCCAAGAATTAATTCATAAAACCAGTGGTGGGCTTGACAATTATATATGTCATATTTGTTCAGCTGTGAGAATGGTGGAGAACGTCAAAGTTTGGAGTGTGGTCCAAATCTCTCAAGACCAAGGATTTCCTGCAACTCTATATTGTCTGTGTTCTCTAAGGCTAAGATTGTAAAGTTCCAATCTCTTAAACACAGCATTAGGAATAGCTGCATTTTATTAATTTTTTTTTTTTAAAAAAGCTCTCCACTCCTCAGATCTAACTTGCATTGCAGTCTGGGTCTTGGAGGGCGAATGGTGGAGTGAAAAGCTCACAAGTCTTGGATTTACCAGCACTTTCCTGGAGCTCTGGCTCCATCACTAACTGGGAACACGTTAGTTCATTTCTTAACCTATTTTAGTCTTCATCTCCTCCTTAGAAAAAGAAAAAGGCTACTAGTAATTCTAGCAATTCAGGTTATTACAATGAACTAATGAGGAGGTGCTTATACATTCATTCACCAGAAGTTTACGGGGTATCTTATTCTGTATCAGACTGATACGAGGCCATAGTAATCAAAAACAAACAAACAAAAAAATTCCTTGGTCTCAAAAGCCCCAAAGGACAAATAAACTGATGACTGCAATAGGGTGGGGTGAGATCCTGTCACTCCAAGTGTGGTCCATGGACAGCAGCAGCATCACCACCTGTTAGATGCTGAAGATTGTTAAAAATGCAGAATCTTGGCCCCCCCAGAGACCTATTCAATCAGAATCCACATTTTCACATGGCCCTGTGGTATTCCTATGCACATCATAGACTGAGACCTGTTGGGCTCAGGACAATGCTAGGATAAGTACAGGGTGGTATGGAGGATGCAAACTAGACAGAATGTAATGCTGTTGTTATCTAGGTGGGTAGCGCAGGTGGGCAGCGAAGAGAGGCTGGAGGAGCTTGTTGGGCAGACAGTCCCAAGGGAGGGTTATATGCAAAGACACAGAGGTGTAAGCCCACAGGGCAGCTTCGGAACACGACAAGGAGCTCAATGTTCCTGCATTGGGACTGGGGTGCTATCAATAAAGGGCTACTGCTTGATAGTGGTCCTTATTACTCAAACATAACCCCTGAAAATCATCTAAGATTTTTTTTCAAGACGTTTATTTTGCATATCAACCTGACTCTGAATTTCAGCTTGAACTACAAGTGTTTCTGTTGTCTAAGCTGCAAGTGCCTTTACTGGCAAGAAATCCCCAACAGGAAGGAGAGGGTCAGATTAAAACCTATAATCTGTGGCCCCTGAATGTATTTGATGTTGCTGAAAGAGAAAGAGGCTGGGAGGAGGGCGGGAGGAACACAGACAGAGAAAGAACAAAGCAAAAGAAAAGAGGGGCAAAAGGAGAAAGAAGAAAAGAAAAGGTGCAGTCTTTTTGGATGAGCTTTTCTGGCACCACGCGTGACGTCCTTCCCGGCTGGAGTTGCTGCTCTTTGTGGGCACTCTCTGTCCAAACGACTCGTGTCTGGCTCACAGGGCCTTCCTGACCAAGTGCTTGCTTGCCTCTCTAGCCTCATTCAATTCCTGCTCCCAAATGCAAATTAAAATATTTTCCCTTCCCAGAGAATACCCAGCTCTGTCACATTCAGTCCTTTTGAAATACTCTTTCCTCTGCCCAGAGGCCCTTTATCCTCAGGAAAAGCCTCATTCTTTACTAGGAATAGTTGCCATGGCTACCACCTACTTAGGCCCTATTACACGACAATTTTCATTCACTCTTTTCTAGTTACTAGGAATGCAACTGTGTTATCAGTACCTAATCCCTTGCCTCGGGCTCTGTTTTCTAGGGAACTCTAACTGCAACACTGAGAATTTGCCAAAAGGCTTTACATTGATGATCTCATTTTAACCTTCAACTATGCAGGACTGTATACATCAAGCACATTCGACCCTAATTTTAAGCACTGATGGTTATTTACTGGATTTGAATATTCATTTCTTCAACAGACACTCCCTGAGCAGGTGCAATATCCCAGGCACCGCTCAGTACAGTGGTGCTCTACTGTGACACTAATGTCATATCTAGGAATCAGTCCTGGTCTTTTGTACTCTCAGGCTCTTAGAGCTGGTTGACCTCTGTAGTCATCTCATCTGGCCTCTGGTCCAATCCAGAGAGTCCCCCTGGGACACTCCTGCCCATGGTCAGCCTCTGCCTGAACACCTGTGGTGAAGGAGGACTGACTTCGTCACAAGGATATTCTATAGAGTGCCCTTTGTCCTGTTCAGCTAAAATCTTCCTCCTGGGTCTACCACCCACCAGTCTGGCTCTGCCCTCTGTCCCTTCACAGAAGGTCAGTGCTCACTTTTAGATCATTTTACATAGAAGGATCAAATGAAACTCAAGGATTACCTTTGACTAATTTCCTCATTTCAGAAGTGGGGTGACTTGTCGATGACAAGCTGCACATTAGTGAAATGCCTGCGACTGAAAGCCCCTCAGTGCCAGGCCAACGTGCTTGTCCCGCCGGCTTGTGGTCCCATGTCCACTCTGACTGACGTGCCCCACGTGCTGGCCGCTTGTGCACACAGCGTGTGTGTGCTTCCTTCACCTTGAAAGGCTGGTTAAATAAATGAAGATCCATGGCTTGAATAGGCCTCGTTAGATACTCAGTTGCTTCTAACCCAAGTCATTGAATTATTAAGTTATTTTTCTAGTTTCTATCAAAACCATGACTTTTTTTTAACGGAAGAACAACTTACTCATTCAGCAAATGTATATCCAATGCATACTGTGTGTCAGGCATTGCTGAGAATCACAAAATTGAAGACGGCGTGGCATCTGCTATAGAGCTGATCACAGCCGTCGAGTTAGGAAGGTATGTCCACTAACCTAGAGGCTAGGAAGACGGACTCCAGTGTCAGAAGGAAATGCAGGAGTCCCAGCTCTCTCACTTACTGATTACGTCACACTGGCAGGTTATTTAACACCAGTAGAGCTCGATTTCATCATTAGTGAAATAAGGTTACGAGTGTTAACCACCCCGCTGTATACTCAAATGATGATTAATGGCTCAATAAATTGTAGCCGTCTTTGTGTGCTATAAAATGGTCACTTAATAAGTGATAGCCATTATTATAGTTACTATAATTAATTAAAACTTTGTCAATTAAGCAAAGTTATATTTGTTATATTTCCCCCAAGAGGCAAACTACGCTCTATGGCTGACATGGATATGGGCCAGACTGCCTTCGAGGAAGGACTTTGTGATCAGCTGCGTGATGAATACCCTCCGGCGACCAGCAACATCAGTGTCTGCATTAGGTGGAAGGAGCTGCTTTGCCCATGGCCATGCCTTCCCCAGGTCAGCCCATACCTGGAGACGTGGCTGGGGTAGAGCGGTCCAGCCATCTGAGCCCGGGTCCGCTCAGCTCAGCTGAGCATCACCTATTCCAGCACTGTGCACCAGCTCCGCCCAAGGTGACATCGCCCCCCTCCCCATCCTGCGTCCTCACTGGTGTTCATCTCTAGTGAACATGCTGCATCCCAAACTCTCTCTCTGCATCTGCCACCAGAGAACCCAACCTGCGACAGGACTGTGACGCAGAACATGGGCTCCAAGCCACACTGCCTCGGGTCTGAATTCTAACCTCCGCTCCCTGGGCTCCCTCGGATGAGTCACTTAACGGTATGTTTTCTTGGTTTCTTCATCTCTAAAATGGAAACAATCGTAGTGCCAGCCTCCTAGAGGTACTGTGGAGACCAAATGACTTCATCCATATTAAGTGCTTAAAAGACTGCCTGGCATTTTTGAGCATTCAGGAGATGATGGTTGCTATGATTTCCGACACTAACACGTACTAGGCACTGCGCCACACCTGGCACACAGAGAAAGATCAAGCGTGTTGTCTCTTGCCCATGAGGAGTTCTATGAAGTAGTATGGTAGATATGTTTGAATGAGAAAGACATTCTGTGGTTGTAGAGTGAATTATGTTACATAAGAATCCAAAATTGGGGCACAAAATTCTCCTGAAGCTGGAAGGAAATATGGGGCGAGTTAGTCAGGGACTACTTCATGGAGGAGGTGACCAACATGTGACTGCACAAAGAGCAAGGTGGAGTTTGAAATGAGAATCAGGTCATGTCATGATGCCCGGCCTCCCTCCATCTGCCCGCCACAGTGTAGACACCAACAATAATGGGCATTGCTGTCCCGCCAGTACCTACAGGATTCTCACTTCCATTCTTTTTCCATTAGCTTCCTTACTTCCACTAATAGACGATGTTCTAAAACCCCCACAATGACCGTAACTCCAAGGTCAGATGACGCCGAGCCACCAAGTTTGCCCCCACTACAAGCAAAACAAGAAAGTTCTAAATCAACTGGATATCTGAAAATTTTACTCTGGAAATACAGGAACTATTTTATCTGAACGAGTTGCACAGCTACGAGTGTCCTGAATACCACATTCAGGAATTTCTCCCATTCACCAGCCTTACCAGTAGGGACAGCTCAAAATGAACATATACGGGCTTAGTCCCTCTGAGCTATTTTTTCTCATAAATTTTACTTATAACACAAATAAAAAGGCAATGTTTGTTACTTGTGCTTATAACCCATTCAAAGACAAGAGTAGGGTGATTTTTACATTGGATTACCATCTGCTTGACTTACGTATTTTAATAAAACCAGCAATGTGTGTATATTCTCCCAATATTCATGGCAAGTCCTGGGAACTGTAAATTACATTAAACCCTAACTTGCTTCAGATTGACACTGTAACATAAAAACAAATGACATATTCAACTTTTTTTTCAGTAAGCCTCCATTTAAAGAACTAAGTGAGAAAGAAAAGTATGAAAAAGGAATAAAATGTATTCACTTTATCCTTATGACAACTTTTATGAAACAGAGACCATATGATTCCTATTTTCCATATAAGAAGTGATGAGATTCACCAACAACAGAGTAGGACAGAGAAGCAATGGCCAAAAAAAGTGACCAAAACAAACACAGACTAGTGCTCCACCAGGACAGCCATGTTGTAAGGGAAGAATTCAAACTTCAGAGCCCACGAGACCCAAGGTCAAATTGTAGGTCTGCCACCTACTCTGTGTGTGACCTTGAGCATGTGTTTGAACTTCTCTGAGCCTCAGTCGCTCAACTGTATAATGGTTGCCAAGCAACACCTGTCTCTGAGGCTCATGAGAATTGAACCCGGTGAAGGATGCAGGAGCTATTCAATAATTATTAGTCCTCCTTTTTCACCTCCTCACCATCCCTACTGGACCACTCACTCTGACTGCAAGGGAAGGGTTTCTAGGCTCACAATGTCAAATCCTGATCCCCCATGTTGGCTGGATCTCTACACTGAAAAATAGTTCAGAGTTCGGTTCCCAGTGCAACCAGTCCAGAGTCCTGATCCCACCTTCCTGACCCCTGTGGCCCCACAGAGAAATACAGACTTACTTCATTACTAACAATCTCCTTTGCAAAGAGGTCCCAACCCAGTCTGAATCAAAGCATGGAATTCCTAGGATCTCGGCAGTGGAAGGGCCTTCTTGCACATTCGGCACAGAACTCTGCCCAAACGGGTTTCACAGATCACGTGTTCCACATGGTGTTAACTATGTATCCCAGGTATAGCAGATCTCTCTTGAGGGATCCCAATGGCCTTTTGCAGATCAAGTGTACTAAAAAGACTGGCAGTAAACTCATGTCCTTAGCTTCATTTTCTCCACCATTTTCAAGTTCTGACTATAATTTGCTTTTTGCAGAAGACCTATCTGATAACATTTTATAGGACCGGTGCTCTACAAAACACAGTTTCAAAGATGTGGCCACAACAGTATTAACTCAGCTTCTAATCCACAGAGATTCTTGCTAAAACCTTAAGTTCTAGAACCCAGGAGGTGAGAAAGCATTGACCATTATCTAGTCCAATTCTTTCATATTACCCATGGGGGAGAGGGGTGAAGCTCAGAGATGGTAGGTGGCTTTCCCAAAGTCAACCAGTAAGCTGGTGGCAAATGTGAGACCTGAACCCAGTTCCCTGGCCCCCACACCAATATTCTCCCTATAACCACAGGGCCTTTCTGTTTCAGGCTGGACCACAGATTGAAGTAAGAGGGTCTGCCTAGTGCATCCATCCATCCATCCATCTATTCATTTACAAATCCTCCTGTGTGCAAGAAAATACGCTAAGTGCTAGACATAAAATCTCCTTCCAGGAGTTTACACTCTAGTGTGAATTAAAATATAAACGAATAAATAGAAACCACAATCTGGTTCTGCTCTCACGGAGGTATTTACAACAAAGGAGGGAAATACAGAGGTAAGAGACAGATGGAAAAGAGGCATCTACCATGTGACTAAAGTCTGGGGAGGAGGATTGCAGACATCCCAGACAGAGGACAAGGCCTGTGCCCAGGCAGAGAGGCCTAGGACAGTATGGGGAGGTTGGAGACTTGCTGAGATGCCTCACTTGGTAACTGAGCACAGAGCGGGAGGCTTATGGTATTCCCAAATCTTGAGACCTGTCACTTCCCTTCCTGCCCTTGTTTATTAATTCATTCCATAATTTGACAAATATTGATTAGCATTTACACTGGGTTCTGGTTCAGCGGGTCCTTTCCAGTCACCGTATCTCTAAACCTCTGCTTATCCCCTCATCTCTCGCTCTCTTTCAAGCACACACACACACACACACACACACACACACACACACACACACACACACACACACACACACTGAGCAATTCTCTTGCTCTCAACTTAATGAGCACAGTAGAGGACAGTAACTGTCTTGAGTGTAAGAGAGACTGCATCAATTAAAACGCCTCGCAGTCTGATACAGCTCCCCTGCCCTCCCAGCTCCAGGCACTTCTCACAGTTCATAGCTCCCCCTGCGGCCTGCTCTGCCCTGGGACATTTTTAGGGTAATACCCGCCTGTCAGAGGGTTGTGCTTTCCTGTTCTTTGAGTGGGAGAGAGTGTCATTTCCATCCTGAGTGCCCACTGAATACTGCAGCATCCCACTTCCTTTTCAGAAATACAGAAATGCTTCCTATAATTCAGGCCCAGTTCTTAACAGATTACCTATCTCTGAGATCTAAAGAAACACAGTCTACCTTGAGATGTCAGATTTTCACTTTTCTTTTTTTTTTTTTTACATTTTTTTATTGAGTTATAGTCATTTTACAATGTTGTGTCAATTTCCAGTGTAGAGCACAATTTTTCAGTTATACATGAACATACGTATATTCATTGTCGCATTGTTCTTCGCTGTGAGCTACCAACAGATCTTGTATATATTTCCCTGTGCTATACAGTATAATCTTGTTTATCTATTCTACATATGTCTGTCAGTACCTACAAATTTCGAACTCCCAGTCTGTCCCTTCCCACCCCCCTACTCCTTGGCAACCACAAGTTTGTATTCTATGTCTATGAGTCTGTTTCTGGTTTGTGTTTATGTTCATTTTCACTTTTCTTATAAGGATTTTCTTTGAGAAGAGCCCGCAAAGCACTGAACTTGGTAGTCAGATAGAATTGAGTTTGGTTTTTGAAGGATTTTGCTTTTCTGAGACTCTGTTTACTGCATCAGTAAAATGCAGATAGTAGGGGGTTCCCGATAGGGCTATCACTAGCATTAAATAAGACAACATGGGTAAAGCAGCTGAAATACAATAGGTTAGTAGTGACTATTCTAGACCTTCTTTGGTTTCAACCATGCAGTGCGTGTTTCTTGACAAAGTGTGAAGTCTCAAGTCTCCAAAGTCAACCAAAGGAAGAATTTTCCAAAAGAGAGTTTAATAATTGGCTTCTTTGTCTATTTCCTTGACCTAGTAATTCATTATTGTACCTGCAACCTAGATGTTAACTCCTCCCTATGGATCGAATTACAAATGCTTTTTATCTTTGGGAAATTTTGCATTTAATTCATAATTTTTTAATGAAACTAGAATGGTTTCTTTGTGATTACCCATTTGAAAGTTGCACTTCTGACAAACAGCCGTAAGTCCCCAGGCTGGTAACCTGTTCTTTGATTTTCAGTTTCCCCGACGTAATAATTAATGTCACAGAAACATCATAAAGAATAAATGAGGTGAATGTACATGTAGCCCAACTTTTTCCACGTTATTTCCCTAGTAATTAAAAATGAAAGAAAATTAAAACTCTCCCTGCCTACCATCAGTTAGTGTTCAGGAAAAATAAAAAATAATAACAAACAAACAAAAGAAAAGGAAAACAAAACCCAAAAAAACACACAAAAAGTTAGCTGTAAAATAAAGAAACATTCATTATAAATTTTATTACTCCAACTACTGTAAACTGTGTAGGAATCTGAGCTGCAAAGCTACCCATTAAACTGTCTGCTCTTTCCTGTTTAAACAAGGCCCCTCTTGGGTCGTGGCTGCCTGAGCCTTCATGGGTCTGCATCCAGGAAGGAAGACGTTTCTACGGTAACCGCTGAGGCCTTCTCGGGAGGTTCACCAGGGTCTGGTGCAAGCGACAAACCCCGGCTCCCTTGATACTGCACAGAGAGGCAGTGGCCGTGATGTCCAGGCGTGAGCAGAATGAGAGCATTCAGGCGTGAAATCCCTTTTCAATCGCCCGTTTGTTTCCCGTGATGGAGAATTCACTTTGTGCAACTCTTGAGAAATGGCCGCTCTAGGCTCAGTGATGTGGAAATAATAAGCGGCCCAGAAGGAAAGATATTTTTGTGATTTGGGAAAGGGGGTTGTTGACGTCCTTGCACAATTTGGTTCAAGCTCTTAGAAGGCTTGGAATTACAAGGGATCACAGAGAATAGCCTAATAGCCCTATTTTATAAATTGGGAAACAGATCATGAGAAGGGATGGGGGGAAGGCTGGTTAAAGTCATAGAGTGAGGGAGTGGGTATCAAAAATATCCTAAGCTCCCGATGAATCAGGCTTGGGTCGTGCCATTGTGACTGTCCAATAGAGGACTACCGTAGTGCTCAGACAGAAAGCTGGACAAGAAGCAGTGGGAACGAGAAAGATGGACATCCGAGGCCACCGGTTACAAAAGACACAGTGCTTGAGAGGAGACTTAAAGAATGAGTAGAAGTTGCCGTCATTTATGTAGTGTTAGTGTGCTAAACACTTTATATGCATTGTCTCATTTCATCTTCAAAAGAACCCTCTTTTTTTTCTTTTTTTTAATTTATTTTTTATTGAAGTATAGTTGATTTGCAATGTGAGTTTCAGGTGTGCAAGACAATTCAGTTATATATATATATATACATATATATATATTCAGATTCTTTTCCATTATAGCTTATTATAAGAAATTGAATAGAGTTCCTTGTGCTATACAGCAGGTCCCACAAGAACCCCTTAGTAGCCACTGTTTTTAAGATGACAATACAGGCCTTGAGAGATTAATTACTTTCCCATACAGCAAGTGGGCAGCAGAGTCAGGATTCAAACCCAGGTCCATCTAATTCCTATACCCAGCTCTTTATTACCTATTGGCATATTGCCTTCTGTAAATATAAATCCAAGAGTCTGGAATGTGGGTAAGTTGGGGACAGTGCTCTGGGCAGGGAAAAAAAAAAAAACCAGCACAGGCAAAATCACCAGCAGTACAGGGTATGCTGGCTCCATCTGGTACCTATCAGCCGAGCATCTCTACCAAGCTCTCATAGCCTTGTCTGGGGATAAGTAAGCCTCAGTGTTGCTTCTGACTCCTACCGCCTGGCCCTGGCCACAGGGGAACAGTCAATCTAAGACTTACCCAATAGTAAAAACCCACACACAGTTGGTGGCCTGGATGAAGCCCCTACATCGTCCGTGGGCGTCAGAATAGTAAAATCCATTAGGAAGTGCTTTCTTTTACAGCTCACTCTTACAACCCATGGGTTTCTGGAGGCTCTGATCATCTGGATCGCCCTTCGTTCTGGACACTCAGAGCATGAAGATTTTCCATCACAGCTTCTTTCCATGGGGAAATGCTGACCCTTGGTGCTTCGCGCCAAAGTGGTTCCAGTTCAGTAAAAAGTCTTTCATGGAAAATCCATGGTGCAGCTTGACGGAAAAAGTGCCTGCCCATTAGGAGGCTACGCCAGTCCATGCCAAACAGAGTGCGAAGCAAAGAAATGAATCCAGATGTCCAGGCCAAACTGGCCACGTTGGCGTAGGAGCTCTCCAGGTTATAAAGAGCCAACAAGAGGTGCTTGCTCTGCAGGTCCTCTTTGTATACAGGTTCTTATCCTCTTCACCATCCCTCTTTGCCATTGTACAGATGAAGAAACTGTGTCTCAGAAAGGTTCGGATGCTTGCCAGAGACCATAGAGAGTATTCCCACCCAGGACTCTGATCCTCAAACCTCCACTTTTTCACATCACCCCAGAATCATCAATCTAGTGGCCACTTGGAATTATTGGAATTTTCGCCACCATTTTGTTCTGGGTTCCACAGATGCCCACTGATTAAAACATATGCCAGTGCTTTGGCAAGCAAAGGTCTCCTGTGTCCGAGGTGCTGCACTAGGTCCAGAGAATTTAGAGGTTGCTTCGTTCTATAGGTTAGCTGGTGGGTCAGTGAATATGGTCAAGAGCCAAATACGTGCAACGTGCTGATTCTAACGGGGGGCCTTCATGAAATGCCCCCCCACTGCAGCGGGAGCCGTGAAGAAGAGGTACAAGGAGTCACGAGTGGGCAAAATGGGTGGGAGAGAGGACGTGGCGCTGCCATTAAAGTCAGAGGAGTCCCTGAACGGTCCCTGGGCAAGCCAGGGTGATTGTGAGAGCGGGGTATAAGCTGGGGGAACTGGTGAAACACAGGAGGGAGAGAGACGAGTGGCGTAGGCAACTGTAGGAGTGTGTAATTCACGTTACGGTCAGGAAAGACATCATGCCATGGAAACAGGAGACACATAGCTCACCTGCCAGAGGGTGGGGGCAGCTGGAGAACGCTCTCAGGAGATAGTGGTATCTAAGTGGTATCTAAGCTGAGAACCGAGGATACACAGGAATCCAACAGAGGACAGACTGTTTGCCTAGTGCACACAGAGGAACCAGAACACCCAAAGATCCAGAGACAAGAGAGTGTGTGACGAGTCTGGAGAACTGCAAGTGTCTGTATGTCTCACAGGGACTAAGAGAACAAAGGCAGGTCCGGGACAAGGGTGGGGATGCCACAGGGAATGGCACTGGTGGTGCATAAGAACACCACGGAGGAACATGATTCCGATGGCAGATCCACGGTCAGAGCAAGAGATTGGTCCTGCTGTGGATGTTAACAAGGCAGATGCCAGCATCATGAAAGAGGAGAGAAGTGGGGAAGAGAAAAGGAATTGGAAGAGGAACTAGTATTGACTGAACAGCTACTCGGTGCCAGATCCTTTCGGGGGAACTCCAGTCTAGGGAGGAAGAAATGGCGGCCCCAGAAGGTGAAGCAACCCGGCCGAGGTCACACATCCAGGAGGTAGGGAGGCCTCAATCATGCTCCATTCTTCCTCACTGACTTCTGGAACTGTCTTGTGCCTCTGTGTCCGAGGGCTTTCTAGTCCCATGAGAATATTACCCAACTGGCTGATTAAGACTGGCAAAACTTACCTGTGAATGATAAGAATCTAAATTCAACTAGCTTAGGTCAATGATACATAGGAGATATATCAGAATTAAGGGAATAATTAAGGAAATGTTTAGCACTAGGACGTAAGAGGGGCAGGAATTCACTTGGGTCTCACTACGGCCCTCTGTCTCTCCTGTGTGACTGTCTACTCATGAGTTTTACCCTCTCTTATTACCAATCATCTTCCTTCCTCCATGTAGCAGGAGCTTGGTTACCCATAGTTCTGGCATCTTTACCACTATAGAATAACATGCTCTCTGTTTTAGTCTTTAAATTCAAGGAAAGATCCCTGATTGGCCCAGTGTGAGTGGTGTCCACCCAACCATCAATGAGCTACAGCTAGCAACACAAGCGTGGCCTTGGAGGGGTCGTCCCTGTGTGCTGGGGGCCATTCTCCAGAACTCTCGTGAGTCAAGAAGCCACTCCACAGGGGACTGAGAGGTACAGACTACTGTGTACTAAATAAATAAGCTACAAAGATACATTGTACAGCAGAGAGAATAGAGCCAATATTTAGATGGAGTATAATCCATAAAAATTTTGAATCACTACGCTGTACACATAAAAGTAGTACAGTATAATGTAAATCAACTATACCTCAATTTAAAAAAAGAAAAACATAAAGGGATTGGTATGAAAGTGCAAAGAAGGGCTTTTAAAGAATTTTGCCATTTGCAGCAACATGGATGGGCTTGGAGGGCACTATGCTAAGTGAAATAAGTCAGAGAAAGACAAATACTATACGCTAGATATCACGTACACATGGAATCTGAAAAATACAGCAAACTAGTGAATTTAACAAAAAAGAAGCAGACTCACAGATAGAGAGAACAAACTAGTGGTTACCAGTTTGGGGATCCAAGCTATTAGGTATAAAATAAGCCACAAGTTTATATTGTTCAACAGAAAATGTAGGCAATATTTTATAATAACTATAAATGGAGTATGACCTTTAAAAATTGTGAATCACTATATCGTATACTTGTAAAGTATATAATATTGTACAGCAACTACGCTTGAATAAAAATTAATTTTTAAAAGGAAAAAAATAGAAGCCACTCCAAACAGTATCTACTAAGTTAATGGCAATATTTTTCACTGTTTATCAATATTTTATCAAAATTGTTTATCAAAGTTGTTCAATATTTTCATCAAAATTGTTTAACAATATTTTTATCAAAACTGTGTAACAGTACTCATCATGCATGGGACAATTAAGATGGAGCAGGCTTTGAACTGAGAAAGCCTACTGTTCTCTGTTGACCTCATTTGATTCTCCCAACACCGATGAGAAGTAGGGATCGCCAATGTATACAGAAGGAAACCGAAGCTCAGAGGAGCCTACTGATCCGTCCACTTACAGCTACTAAGTGGAGGGACAGGGTCTGAATCCTGGACTGACTCCAAAGCCATGCACTTAACTCCCACGCTTAAGTACCCTTACTTTGGCCTCCTGGGGTACTAAAGTGATTTTAGTTCCTGGTTACAATCCAGGAGTCCCGTCAAGCTGTGTGGCCTTGGGCAAGACCCCTAATCTCTCTGTGCCTTAGTTTTTTACTCTGCGCAAAATGAGAAGAATATTTCCTGCTTGCCTACTTTTATAATCATAAGACTGAGACTGAATGTTGAAAGTGCTTAGAAAAGAACTCCATGCTAACAAAGGTGAGGTTTTATTACCATTTTATTTCTCATGATTGCAAGATGCCATGATTTTGAAACTTTCCATAAAGCAAAATCCGTCCTTTGAAATAAGAGTTTATTTCATGTTGCCAATAGGCAATATAAAAATAGGTTAAAAAATAAAATTCTTCTGTATAGCCCAGGGACCTGTACTCAATATCTTGTAGTAACGTATAATGAAAAAGAATATGAAAATGAATATATGCATGTATATGTATGACTGAAACATTATGCTGTACACAAGAAATTGACACAACATTTAAATTCAAAGTTAAAAAAAAATAAAACAGCTAAGCTGTCTGTCCTATTGAAAAGAAAAAGAGCCAATAAGCAGACCCAAATGTTTAAGGCTCTGCTTTTCGGCTGTTTTTTTGTTTTTTTTTTTAATAGCTCCAGATTGACAGAATTTAACCGAGGAAACAGGAATAGAGTTAATTTATCCTAGATCCAAATGTCAGGCTCCTCTTGGTTTTTTTCACAACAGACATTAACATTGTTCCTCTGGATTCATTCTGCGCTGACACCACCTGGTTTCTGCTTATTTTTTCATTTCACCCGGTTCAGTGATATTGAATTATAATTGGTTTCTGCTGAACTTTCTCATGCTGTGAAGTACTGATTAACAAAGAAAATGAAATTTTTCTTTCACTTGGTCAACAGGTTCTGCCCCACTGCAGCGTCTCAGAGGGAAGTCCTTTAAGGAATGAAGGTTCTGTGGAATCATTTCCATCCTTAGGAAACAACTGGAGGGCTCTGATGGAAGCCTTCATCAGCCAGCACTCTGTTTGTGGTCCACGAGCTACAAATTTGCCCAGACTAGGAACTGAGGCATTACCCTCCCGCTGCTAAGCCCCACCTGCAGTCAGGCACTAGGCCAGGTGATGGACTTTTCCAGAACGCCTCCAGTCTGTATCCTCTCCCACTCCGTGTCACAGCCTTAGCCCAGGCCTTCACACCACCCTCAGACTGTGTCAGCAGCCTCCTAACCAGTCACCTCACTGGTGCCAGGGTGATCTTCTGAAAACATAGATTCTGACTACATCAGCCCTGCTGATCGCCTTTCCGTGGCTCCCTATTTACTAGACAATGAAGTCCAGGCCACTTCCTGGTGTCCTCCATCACTTGACCTCTGCACATCCTCCTGGCATCATCACACTGCACCCTCGACTACCAGCCATCAGCATCCATCTTCCTCTGTCACCATGACGCTGATACTTACCAGCCATACTATCTTTTACGGGGTGTCTGATTCTGTGGAACACTTTTTCACAAATTCTCAGAAACATCCTACAAGCTATTGTATCCCTTTATTCTACTCAGATTTGGAAAGTTAAGGAACCCATCCAGCATCACACAGCTGATCTCTCAAGTGACAGAGTTGAGACCCAAACCCAGGTCCACCTGACTCCCAGACTCCCTCCACTCCGCTGCAGGGACGTTCTGAGACGCTGGCGGTTCTCTGATCGGGCCATGCCCTTTCTCCCAAACGCCCACGGTCTTTGCAACTGCTGTTCCCTCTGCACTGAATACACCTTCCCTTTCTTTGACGGGCTGGTGACTGCTACCCCTTCCCTAAGATTTGGCTCAAATATCACCTCGGGGTGAGACTCTGAGCAACTGCAGATGGAGAAATAAGGAAAGAAAGAACCAGACTGGAAGCCAGGAAACTGGATGGGTCTCCACACCTCTCCTAGCTAAGCCTCCTTGTCTATAAAATAGGGATAATAACCCACACCCTGCCTACCACCTGGAGTTTCGGGGAGGATCAAATGGGCCTTCATATTTGAAGCCACTTTGCAAACTATCAAGCCGCATATAAATATGTTATGATTAATTGTTATATTAATTACATAATTAAATCTCAGCTACAATAATGAATCTTCAAAATTACTGTTAATGGCTATTAATCAAAATGCATGCTGATGGTAATTATGCTAATTAAAATTCTCAGTAATAATGATAATAAGCCCTGATACTGAGAGGTGGTCCAGGGGCGTGGACCAGCATGGCACTGGGGAGAATACGACGCAAATGAGAGCTGGCAGGGACAGGGAAGCGGGCTAATGAACAGGACGAGCAGATAGGCCAGGCCTTTCCTGGCTGAGCGTTCTGCCAGGCTGCGGTAAAAGGGGTGGAGAAACACCAAAACCACCCAGCACTGTCTGAGCCCTTGGCTGAGCACTTGGATCTGTGTCGTTGACTGTGTACATCACTGCATGGTGACACTTTCACATTAAGCTTCATCGTATTGAACTCCTCGTGGGTCCACAGCCATGCCATTCCCTGGCTCCACCTATTCATCATGTTGCCATGTCTCCTGACAAACCCAAGATCCTTCCTGGCTTGGTTCATTGGATTCTCTTTCATGAAACCTCCCTGGATTTTTCCTGGAAGACTAGGGATCTCTTTGTGCTCCTCTGCACCTTCTGCAAGCTTCCCCTCTGGGACTTAGAGTCCCAGCTCCACCGCTGATAAGCTGTGTGTCTTCAAGACGTTACTTAAAACCTCTTTTATGCTCTAATTGCCTCATCTACTAAATGAAGTAACAGTAGCATGGACCAGATAGGATTGTTTTGAGAATTAAATAAGATACGTAAATCTTTTAGAATAGGATTAGACATATAGTACTTGATTAATGTTCATCATTATTACTATTATTATTACTGTAACTAATTGTCTCTATATAGCCATCGTTCTGCCAGACTGTGAGCTCCTTCTTTTTGTGTCTTTATTTCCTAGACTTACTCTGTAATAGCTATTCCTTTCCTTGTTGGTACTAAAATGGAAATGGATGGAGGATGTTCTTAAGGAAACTGTGGACAAGACTAAAGGCAAGAGAGCTGGAAAGATCATTGACCATGAAATCAACTTCGGTTTAAACCTTGGTTCCATAACTTGCTCAGACATTGGTTTTGTGCAAGTCACTTCCCCTTGTAGGACCAAGCTTTATCATCTAGAAAAGAGAATCAATAATCCCTGGGCTGTTTCCTCACAAGCTCCATCATGGGGTTGGAATAAGGACACAGATGTGAAACTGCTTTGTAAACTGAAAGGCACTAATCAAATATAAGATGCTTTCACTATTATTAGAACCATCTGGAAGTTGTTTGGACTTACAAATTGATAGAATCAGTCAACACCTACTTGACTTACACAAAAAGCAGTTGTTACGCTTGGGTATTTTTTAAGCCCTTAACCCTATGGATATTCCAAGTCTTTTCTCCAGATTCACGCCCAATTTGAGAATTTTCGAGTTTATTTTCCCAAAGACTGAGTAACAGTAGGAATTTAAAATACAGCTAAGGCTGAAACCTCACTAAAGATTTCAGTTTCTCTTTCCCTTAAGGGAGTTTCTGGAGCCCCAGCTAATAGCTGAGTTATTAAATGCAGCCCAGTTCACAGGGTTTCTCAAGGTATTAAGAAGCTCAGCCTCAGGTTTTACTTTAGGATAAAAGAGAGTTGAGATTAAGATGGCTAGTAAATTGCAAAAATAAGAGAAAGAGCTATCTCGATGGTAAGAACACTGGACTAGAATTCAGAAATCCTAAATTTTAACCTAACTCTACAGCCTTCTGGTTTGAACATCTTATCTATCTGGGCTTTAGTTTTCTCAGTAAAATGTGGATCATCTCCTCCCATTTTATCAACCTTTGCCACACAGCAAACCACCCCAAAACTTAGTGACTTAAAAGATCAAATAGTTGTTTCTCACAGTTCTGTGGGCTGGTCAGGCAGTTCTGCTCATCTCACTGGGCCACTCGTGGAACAGCATTCAACTGGTGAGTCAGCTGGGACTTGGGCCCAGCTCTGAGCCTCTTTTCTTGTACAGGGTCTTTCATACTTAAGGAGCTAGTCCGGGCCTCCTCACGTGGCAGTGGTCTTCCAGGAGAGCGAAAGTGGACATTGTATGGCTCCCTAAGGCACGGCCTCACACAGTGTCACTCCTCCCATATTCAGCTGGTCAAAGCAAGTTACACGGTCAGCCCAGATCAGTGTTTGGGGAAACAGACTACACCCTTTGATGGGAGGAAGGCAAAGTCAAATTACAAAAAAAGGACACGGTCACAGGGAGGCAAGATTCATGGGGATTCATGGGCAGGGCGTGGGGCTTTTGGGTACCAATCCAACACACATCTGTCCTGCCTCCAGGCCTATTTACAAACGTATAAGTTTATGTAATTAGATTTTGTAAAGAATAAAGTGTTGTGTCATACAATGGGTGGAAGAGCTTTCCATTTTGTTCTGACATTTGTACTCATATTATTTAACTGATTTTAAGATGATCTGGGTTAGGTTTTCAGATTTTGATTCCCTTTTAGTTTAGAAAAGCTCCTGAGAATACAAAGAGTCCCAGACAGGTGGTAAAATTAGAACAGCATCAGTCTGCAGCCCATCCTGAACTAGTGGACGCAGGCTTTAAGCATCAAGGGCTGCTAACATCGCAAACTCCAGGCAGCTAGATATTCTGTGTCTACTGAGGAGAAATGTATCACCTATGAAGCTGTCTTGCTAAAATAAAACTGAACCTTAATCTGATCAAGTCGCTAGTTACCAGTACCAATTTTCAGGAAATACAGAGGATGGAGAAACCTGTTAAATCATACCACAGAAGGGCAATCAGCAAACCCAGACTAGGAAACCACAACAGGAATACAACCTAGGTTTTCAATAAATAAATCTCAAAGAGGAAAAGAAAAAAAAGGTGGGGAAGAAGCATGTGCATTAAGAGAGACCAATAACAATGTGCAGAACTTACACGGATCCTGATTCAAACAAACTGTTTTAAAATTTATGACATTTTTGTAACTTTGGAGATTTGTAAACTGGCAGGGTAAAATGAAATTAAGGAATTAAAGCTAATTGTAGGTGTGAACTGGCATTATAATCGTGTTTTTAAAAGAATCCTTAGCTTTTAGAGTACGTATCAAAATATCTACCTGTGAATGGATATTATATCTGAGATGTATTAATACAGAGCGGGAGTAAGTGGATGGGGGCACAGACGAAACAAGAGTGTTCATGAGCTGATAACTGTTGAAGTCAGGTAATGATTACATGCCATCCATTATTCAATTCTGGCTACTTTAGTCTCTCTTTGAAATTCTCCATAATTTTTTTCACAGAGTTGGACAAGAAGTCAGACAGCCCTGGGTTGAGCAGGACGCCCCATGTCCCCTTTCCTTAACCATACGTTCTGGGCTAATTGATGTCACTTCTCTGAGCCGCCATTTCCTTACCAATAAAGTAGGGATAACCTCCTCCCATTATTTTCCAACGATGCTCCGAGGGCCAAATGAGTTCATGAATGTGAAAGCATTTTATAAACCATGAAAGGCTACACACGTGCTCAGAACTGTTTTTGTTACGATCACTACTGACCTGAAAATAATTCAGATCCTTTGTGCCCTGTCTCCCCCTTAGTAACCGTCTCTCTTTGTACTCGGTCTGCTCCTGTGAGAAATTAAGCGCAAGGGGCTTGGAAAGCTCTTCGGGCAGTGGATGTGAGCTTGACAAAGGTTCTGAAGATTATTTTTTAAATCTCATCCTTTGCCTTTATCTTCAAGGCAGGTGGGAAGAATTTCTGCTTCTGGTCAAGATGGAGTAACAGGGACTATATTTACCCTACTGTATAAACCAAAAAAAAAGACTCTCTCTCTCTCTCTCTCTCTCTCTCTCTCTATATATATATATATATATATATATTTATATAAAGTGTGTGTGATTAATATATAGTTTCATATATATGAAAGAATGTTTTCCAAGGAACTATCTCTAGTCCCTCACTCCCCGCAGTGGGCCACTAGGAAAGCATTAAGATATTGTCCTCTGGAAAACCAGACTGCAGCCTTCCCCCAACTCTGATAATTTACTTATTCATCAAATGTTTATTGAACACCTATCGTATTTTAGGTACTTTTCTGGGCTCTGGGGATACAAAAGAAGAAACAAAAATCTCTCTGCTCACAGCACTTATAGTTAAGCAAGTAAGAGACAAATAATAAATTAGTTAGTATAATACAAAGAGAATCAGGTGGTGAGAAATACTATGGAGAAGTATCCAGCACAAAGGGGACAGAGAATACACTGGATCCTGAAGGGACAGGTGATGTTTTAAGGAGTGTTCCCACCAGGCCTCTAATAAAAGGTGACTTTGGAGCAAAAACTCAAAGGAACTAAAAGATGAGGCAGATACCAGAGTGTAAGGTGATCTAGGCAGAGGGGACACATAGC
This sequence comes from Camelus dromedarius, assembly GCF_036321535.1. Taxonomy (NCBI): domain Eukaryota; kingdom Metazoa; phylum Chordata; class Mammalia; order Artiodactyla; family Camelidae; genus Camelus; species Camelus dromedarius. The sequence continues at coordinate 30,363,728 of NC_087449.1, read as the reverse complement.
ACCGAGGCCCCCAAGGGGCAGCAATGCCAACAATCTAGGACCACCTGCCCCCGGGTGGCACATCTGAGCATTAAGTCTGAGGCCAGTGTGGGCAGGAGAGCGTCGGGGAAGGGGCTGAGTGGGAGCAGACGCAGTGGAAGATGGGGTGTGAGAGTATGTGGAGCCTGCAAGGGCGGAGTCAGGACTGAGCCCTTCCCTTTCTGTGAGATAGGAATCTGCTGGAAGTTTCCGAACAACAATATGAGATCGACTGATGTGTGTTTGAAAAGCCTAGGTTTAGCTGTGGTGCTGGGAAACCCGTCAGGGGAGCGAGAACAGAAGCAGACAGAGGCCCATGCACGCGATCACCTAGTGGAGAAGTGATGGAGGCTCAGTGCAGAGTGCTGGCGGCTGTGGGCTAAGAGGTGGACAAAGTTGGAATACATTTTGCAAGCACTTGCTGACAGATTAACTTTGGGGATAAGAAAAAGAGGACACAGAAAAGGCAGGACGCTTTTTGGAATGAGCAACCAGATGGACGGGGTCGCTGGGTTTTTCTCCCCAGCTTTACTGAGACATAATTGACATACAACACTGTGTACGTTTAAGGTGCACAACACGATGATCTGATACACAACATCTATTGAGAAATGATTACCACAACAGGGTTACTTAACACCGTCATCACCTCACATAATTACCCTTTTTTGTGTGTGACAAGAACATGTAAGATCTATTCTCTTAGCAACTTTCAAGTCTATAATACAATATTGTTAACTGAAGTTGCCATGATGTACGTTGGATCCCCAGAAATCATCCATCTTGTGGCTGGAACATTGCACCCTTTATCCAACATCTCCCATTCTCCCCCTCCCAATCCCTGGCAACCGCGTAGCATGACACACTCAAGGCCCATCTGTATGGTCACAAACGGCGGGATTTCCTTCTTTCTCATGGTTGAATAAAAAGCCACTGTATATATAGCTTATCTTTTTTTATCCATTCGTCTGTAGATGAACATTTAAGTCATTTCTATATCTTGAATAATGCTTCAGAGAACATGGGAGAGCAGATATCTCTTCAGGATTTTGTTTTCATTTCTTTGGATATATACCCAGAAGGAGAATCACTGGATCATATGGTAGTTCTATCCTTAATTTGGGGGGGGGACCTCTGTACTGTTTTCTGTTGTAGCTATGCCCATTTACATTGCCACCAACAATGTGCAAGGGCTCCCTTTTCTCCACACCCTCACCAGCCCTCGTTGCTGTCTGTTGTTTTGATAGTAGCCATCCTAATACATGTGGGGTGGTATCTTGCTGTGGAATACTATGAGAGAAATAGATCTTGTGGGAGAACAAGGGGGACTGGGGAGTTCAGTCATGGGAAACCGAAGTCTGAGATACTTTTATCATCCAGATGAGATGCCAAGTTGGCAGTTAGAAAGAAGAATCTGGAGTCCCCCAAGAAGTCAGAGCTGGGAACATCAGTTTGGGACATACCAACATAATGATAGTATTTCAACCCATGAGACTGGGTGACCTCATCAAGGAGGGGAATGGATAAAAACAGATAAGAGACTAGGGCCTGGGGCTGGACCTGATATGAAGAGGTCCAAGAGTTTACAAGGAACCAATGCAAAGAAAGAGCAGCCAGAGAGCTAGGAGGAAAACTGAGGGGTGGGAGTGGGAGGTGGGGCAGGCAGTGTATAGCCAAGTGATGAAGAGATCAACTATGCCAGCTGTTGGGCCGAATACAATGAGGACAGACAAGCGACCATCAGTTTCAACAATGTAGAAATTGGTTTTGTGGACAAGAAAAGGTTTTGTGAATAATGGGGCAAAAGCTTGATTGGGGGAAGGTTCTAGAGAGAATGGGAGGAGGGGAACTGGTGATATAGATGAGGTTTCCATGCGTCTTTGCCTGTGGCAATTCCAGTCTGCACCTGCAGACCAGTGTTGTGTCCAGTGAGAAGTGTCCCAGTCTGCGTGGTAATTTACATAACAATCCTAAGCACAGACAACTCTGTCTCGGTATCTATTATCATACTGTACCCATTCGTCCATGTAACAGTGCACTTTGCCCTTTCTGACTTTCCTGATGTAAATGAGTGTCAAATCTTTCCTGGTCCAGAGAGAAAAGACCTAGAGAAGTCTCCCTAAGGTGATCATTGTCAAGATGGTCCTTGTGGTCACACAAAGGGAACGGGGCCCTACCCTCAACGGTTTTAATTTAATTGATCTGAGGTACAGCCTGGGCTTGTATCTCCTCCTGGAGATTCTAACGTGTAGCCAGGGGTGGGGACCACTGCCCTGCTTAATGGAGAAGTAAGCAGGTGAGTCTCATGGAGGTGACTATATAACCTGCAGCCATCTCTCCAGAACCTTCCTCCCTGCCCATCGCCTGGTCAGTGCTCTGTTCTCAGGGTCATTTTCTCTACCTTGGACTATTGACGTTGCTCTCCAGACAGTCTCTCTGCCTCTGGGTTCACCTCCTCTAATTCGCTTTCTCTCGTATTACCAACTTACTCCCCTGAACGGACTCTGTTCTTCCTTTAAAAACTTCTGATGTGGCTTTATTGACTTCAGGTTAAAGTTCAAATTTCTTAAAATGTAAGCCAACGTCATGTGAGTCCTCAAGAGTTCTACTGTGCGTGACAAAAGAGTGAATGGGCTCAGACCACTGGCGAAAACAGAGATGGACACAGACAAGGAGTGACAGAACCAACAATATGGGCCCAAATGGGCAGCTTTTCAAGTCCCATCAGAACTCTAGGGCTGTATGAATCTCTGATTGTAAGAAATTTCCAACTTGACACATTCTTGAGCACATTTTGCTCGTGCACACCTCCCCCAGACACACGTCGGGGTACAGAGAAGAGAGGAAAAGCAGAGCATGAGATCTCTCACCTCTCACTCGGGCTCACTGTCTTTACCCCAGTTCCGCGGGGAAATTGCATTCGTTCCTCCAACAAGCCGTGTTCTCTCACCTCCAGGGTTTAGCACATATTACATCCTCCTCCTGGATGACTCTTCATCTCTCATCTTCAAGTAGCTAATTTCTACTCATCCCTTGGATTTCAGCTGCATGGTAAGTTCCCCTGACAAGGTCTCCCCGACACCTGTCACCCTCTGCTGCTCCAACCCCACCAACTGGGGTGAGGGCGTTTTTGCAGCATCCCGCACCACCCTGTGCTCTCCTCGTCGCGGCCCTTCTCACACCGTACTGTAATTGTTGCTTTACACGTCTGTCTTCCCAACTAGACTGCCAAGGCCATATCCGTCTGCTCAAGGCTCAATCCTTCTTTGTCGAAGGAACACTAATATGAATTCAATCTGAAGTCCCCGCAGAAATATCTTTAAAAAGCACTAAAAAGCTCACAGGTGCAGAACCCTCCTTTGAAATCTGACAGCCCCAAGGATGTCCCACCTAACCCTGGCTTGGCTTTGCCCCACCCCCTTGGTGGACATGTGCTTCACATCGGCCCCAGGGCCTGTGACTTATGATTCATGCTGAAAGCACATTTGAAACCCACATCTTTATAGCTCTTTTCTGAGAAAATTACCCAATCTGGCAGTCCTTCTGGCCCCAAGGCCACTTGACAGATCCCAATGAGCCAGGCCAGATGGGAGGTGGGGGATGAACTCCACCATCAGATTGTCCAATGCCTGAAAAATGTTGGCTTTGGAATGATGCAGGTCCTCTCTTGTGTATTGCCTAGAATCAGAGGAAGGTGCTCTCCGCCAGGCCAAGGCAGTGAGGTCTTTGTGTTCCTGGCTGAGGCCCCCAAGGCAGCTCTGTCTCCGCAGCAGAGCTCCCTGCCAGGTGGGGTGTCACAGCTGTGGAATCAGAGAAGTTGTGCAAGAGGAGAAAAAAAGTTTTCCAACTCAGCGAAAGAACAAGCCTTGGAGAGAGAGCTCGGGGACAGCGGGAGTCCAAAGCAAGGCCAGGAATCATGAAATAAGGTCCACGTGGCAAGAACTAAGGATCTTAGCAACTGCAAGATTTAGAGGGAAGTGAACAAGCAGAAGCTAGGGGGAGGAATGCAAGCCATCAGGAACACACAAGGAACTCCAGTGCTTTCTTACAGCCTGACATTTGCTGCAAACCTTTCTCTAGCGTCAAGTTGTATATTAATTTCCTCACCCAGCATCTAGGCAGCCTTGGCACTTAACACAACGCCCTTGATCTGCACAACTAGCTTAGCTTCTATTATTATTGCCATTTTAATGAGGAAATTGAATTTCAATGAGGTTCACACATGATCAAGGCAAGCCTTATGCCCAGCTCCTGTCTGATCCCCAGGCCCGTGTTCTGGATTGAAGCCCACCCCAAACCACCTTATGCACTGGGCAACCCCGAGCAAAGTCATTCTCTCTTTTCATGTCTATAAAATGAGGATGGAATAGACACTGAGATAATCTGTAGGAAATGATTTCCTCATCAACCGGGAAGCATTATGCAAATTTGAGATCCATGGATTTGTTTATTTGCTTGTTTTTTCACACTCTATTTCACTTTGCACTGAGGCCTGCATGAGACTACACGCAGTGAAATAGCGCAAGTCAGTCATCAGAACAGCAGTGCGCAAGAGATTAAATTCTCCTCTTGACGACTCTTGATGGAGGAAGACTCTGCAGGCACAAAAAAAACCTATGGACTCCAATCTCACATTCACAGAAATTCACGGCAAACCCTTCCTGCCCTAGGGCAAAGCTGAATGCAGTTTAAGCAATGAATAAAGCACAGTCCCTGCCCCCAGGATCTCAGCATCTAGAAGAGATGACAGAGGAATCAATGTGCTCAGCACTACGGGAAAGAAAACCACAGCGACGTGCAGGCATCGGGGAGCGACAGAAGACGCTTCACCTGGGAAAGCGCTCCTGGAGGGAGGCGCTTCTGAGCTGTATCCTGAAAAGGCAGACTGGAGTCTACCAGGCAAACCCTGGGCGTGAACGAGGAGCCAGACACTCACACGCAGGGATGGGAGCGTGGGTGGGTTGGCTGGGCTGTGGAGCTGCAAGTCACTGGCCTGGCTGAAGCTTCGAGTTGTAGGGGAGAGTAGGATGTGCATGATGAAGCTCCCAGAGCGAAAATAACTTCCCTGGCTCTGCTCGCGCATGTCCTCACTCCAGAGCACAGTGAAACACCAGGGAGGCTTCTGGAGCCTTCTAGAGCCTTCTGCCTCATGCAGATCCATCAGCTTCTCTAATCGCTCTGATAGGTAAACTAGGCCTCAGCCACCTCTTACCTAAACCACATCTCTCTTCCCTTAGAAGCAAAGACAAGCTGAGGGATGTGTCAATCTCCCTCAGCCGAGTGTGTGACAGTCCAGGTCCAAAGCCTGTCATGGCTGCTTCCTTGCTACGCAACATTAGGCGCATCGTTTATCTTCTTATGTCTCAGTTTCCTCATCTGTGAAAAGGGTCAATAACAGCACCTGCCACATAGGGTTTGTGTGAGAATTAAATGAGATAAAACACAAAAAGAATAAAGAGCAATGCCTCACACAGAGCAATGATCCAATAAGCGTTCCTTATTATCATTAGTATGATAATTGCCTGCAGCATCAACTTCTACAATTCCAGCCACTTAATTTTTTATTTTTTTTATTGGAGTATGGTTGATTTACGATGTTTCAGGCATGCATTAAGGTGATTCAGTTATACATTTTTTCAGATTCTTTTTTATTATAGGTTATCACAAGGTATTGAATATAGTTCCCTGTGCTGTACAGTAGGTCCTTGTTGTTTATCTGTTTTATATATAGTAGTCTGTATCTGTTAATCTCAAATTCCAAATTTATCCCTCTCCCCTCTTTCCCCTTTGGTAACTGTAAGTTTGTTTTCTATGTCTGTGAGCCTGTTTCTGGTTTGTAAATAAGTTCGTTTGTATCTTTTTTTTTTTTTTTTTTAGATTCCACATGTAAGTGATACCATGTGATATTTGTCTTCTTCTGTCTGACTTGCTTCACTTAGTATGATCATCTCTGGGTCCATCCACATTGCTGCAAATGGCATTATTTCATTCCTTTTTATGCCAGCCACTTTATTTTTTATTTCAGCTATTTCCAACGACTAGGGAAATGTGCATAAAGAGTGAGAATGAGAGAAAAATACACGTAAGAATCATTGATTAATATGGGGAAAGAACACAAAAACCCAGACCATAAAGTCTCACGTGGCTGCTATGGTTTAGTTTCAAGTTTGACATCCAGTTTCCTGGCAGCCGAAGCAAAAAGGAGAACCGATCCATAATTACTTTCCCAGGACAGTTCCAAAAGAATTTCTTCCACCAGCTTCACAGGGAGGCACAACGTGATGTGCTGAACGTGTTCGCCATGGGGTCTGGCGTGGTCTGTCTGAGCTGCCCTGAGAAAGTAGCACAGACCGGGTACCTTAAACAGCAGAAATGTATTAAGATTTATATTCTCACAGTCCTGGAGGCTAGAAGTCCGAGCTCAAGGTGTCAGTAGGGCCGTTTTTCTGAGGCCTCTCTCCTTGGCTTATAGATGGCTGTCTTCTACCTTGTCTTCACGTGGTCCTTCCTGTGTGTCTGTGTCCTAATCTGCTCTACTTATAAAAACACCAGTCATCCAGGCCGAGAGCCCGCCCACATGATCTCATTTTACCTTAGTTCCCTCTCTAAAGGCCCTATTTCTAAACACAGACACATTCAGAGTTCCTGGGGGTTAGGAGTTCAACATATAAATCTTGGGGGGATGCAGTTCAGCCCATAACAGCATCCCTGAAGCAGAGGCAGGGATGAAGGAACCCAGCTTGATTCTACAAATCTCCCTGACAGTGCAGTCCTCTGACCTTCTGATGGTCTAGCTGATTCCAGAAGAGAACCCAGGGCATCCGGAGAGGTGGATGGACTGTTTACATTCCAAAGATTGGGGTTGGGGGGGTAGAGTGCATGCTTAGCATGCATGAGGTCCTGGGTTCAATCCCCAGTCCCTCCTCCAAAAATAAACAAACAAATAAACTTAACTACCCAAAGATTTGGGGGTGAAGATCACATAAAGAGTGAGCCAGTTCTAGGAGGTGAGGGTGGGGTAAGAGAAACAGAGACCCAAATTTCCACTGTGAGCCTGGAGTGTGTTCAGTCTTGGGTGCTGGGTAAGGAACCTTTAAAAGGGTAACGTTTTTTAGCATACTGCTCTAGCAGGGGTATATGGCTAAGATAATGGGGAAAGCGGTTAAGAGTGGATTGTAACAACCTAGGTCAAGGATGCAGGTCTGGGCCATGGGCCACGTCATTGGAGACAGATGCCAGGAGATGGGTCTGCCTCGTGCAACCCAATTCACAGTTCCAGTTCAGAAAAGGTCTCCACTGGGTTGATAGTTGAAGAGGGGTGGAGAAGATGGCAACTGGGACAGGCTCGGGGAAGAGGATTCACATTTTCAGTCAGAAAGAATCTATGTTAAAGCCTCTGGAATAAGAGAGCTCGCCTGATCTACTCTGTGTTGCTGTGGGCCCTGCCCTCCTTTATTTTTATAAGAGATAAGAATAGTGACTAACTCTGTGTCCGGCGCAGAGATGCTCAGTGAGGGGCACAAGGTACGTAGGACCTTAAAAGCAGAGACCTTTTTCCAGCTGGAGGCAGGAGAAACGTGGCAGAAGGAAGGGTCAGACAGAAGATTTGGAGTGTAAGGACTTGACACGTTGCTTATTTTGAAAATGGAGGCAGGGGACAGTGACACAAGGACTCCAAGTGGCCCCTAGAAGCTGAGAATGACTCCCAGCGAACAGTCAGAAAGGAAACGGCAGCCCCAGTCCTCCAGCCACAGGGAACTTAATTCTGTCAGCAGCTTGAAAGAGCTTGGAACGAGATCCCTCTCCTGTGGCTCCAGAAAAGAAGATAGCATGACCAGCCCCTTGATTTCCGCCTTGGGAAGCCCGGAGCAGAGCACCAACTGGGCCAGGCTATGCTCTTTTGAAATAATAAATGGGGATTACTTTTAAGGCACTAAATATTCAGTAATAGAAAATGGAAAATCCTCAACAGCCTTGTAAAGAGAGAGTCACTCTAATTCCCATTTTGCTGATGAGAAACTGAGGCAAAGAGTAGTTGGACTCATTCAAGGTCACACCATGAGCAGGTAGCAGAGCGACTTGATCCAGTCTGATGCACGAGCCTTTGTTCCTAGAGACAGCCCCTGGTGCATAGTAGGTAGTCAGTAAATATCTGTGAGATAAATGGATGGAGGGAGAGATGGATGAGTAGAGGGAAATGGTGGGTGTGAAGATGATGAGGACATAAAAAGCACGGTCACTTGTGTTACATTAAGCAGATCTAAATCTGCCATTTCAAGAATAGTCTGAGACACTCAAAAGGTACAAGCTCCCAGTCACGAGATAAGTCAGTACTAGGCATGTAATGTGCATGGTAAGTATCATTAACCCTGCTGTGTGTTACACATGAAAGTTGTTAAGAGAGTAAATCCTGGGTTCTCATCCAAAGAAAGAACAATTTTTTTCTATTTCTCTAATTTTGTATCTACAAGAGATGATGGCTATTCACTAAACTCATTGTGATGATCACTTACGATGTATATAAATCAAATTATTATACTGTACACCTTAAACTTATTCAGTGCTGTATGTCAATGACATCTCAATAAAGCTAGAAGGAAAAAAAAAAGACATTTAAAAAAAAGAAAGTAGCCTGGGGAATAAAAGGCAATTTGTCAATGTGAGGAAAGAACGCTGGACCAGGAGGCCTATATTCCATGCCTGGTTTTCCAATTTATCTTCCACGTGACTTAGGCCAATCTCTGCACTGCTCCGAACCTCAGTTTCCTTGTCTATTAAATGGAGATGATAAACCCAGTATGGTTTCCCCATTACAGGCACCATGAAGCTCCCATGGGATAAGGAGCTGGAAAAGTCGTTTGTAAACCACGCTCTACCATCCATTCATCCATCTGGTCATTAACACATACCTGAGTGCCCACCCTGTGTGAGACATGCTGGGGGTGCAGCAGTGAGTGGGGCAGAGCCTGTCCTAAAGGTCACCAGCCTTGTCATGGCCACATGGGCAAAAAATGTTCTTGGAAAACTAGATGAGATGTGCTCAAGGTCAAATCAGACCAAGAGAATAGTGTGATCAACTCCACATGGTGTGTATGTGCTGGGCTGCTGGCAGGGGAGGAGGGGTCCAGGAAGACTTCCCAGCAGAGGTTACATTTGGGCCACTTCCTGAAGAAGTAGGAGTTGGCTAAGTGTATGTGGGAAGGGAGGACCTTTCAGCCAAAAGGAACAGCCTTTCAAAGCCATCTGTGTCCTGTTCAGAAAGCCACCAAGAACTCTGTGGGGTCATTAAGGATGGTCCCGGGTGTCCCCTCCTCCTTTCCTTCCAGCACGTGTCAGGCCAGCAGTGTCCTGCCTCTCGGAAGTTAGATGGGGCCTGGAACTGGTGTTGGCTGATGAAATGTGAGAAGTGACTGCTGTCATTTCTGTAAGCCACATATGTGATTTTAAATTTTCTAGTAACCACATTAGCCACATACTTAAAAAAAAAAAAAGAGAGAGAGAAACAGATGAAATTACTTCTAATAATATATTTAACATTTGAACCTAATATATTCAAATATTATCATTTGCCATGTAATCAATATAAAAATATTAGTGACATAGTTTATATTCTTTTTCACACGACGTGTCTGAGTTGTGACAAGTGTGTACTTTACGCTTACAGAACATCTCAGCTTGGACTAGACCCTTTTCAAATGCTCAGTAGCTACATGTGGCTGGTAGCTGTCCTACTGGGCAGCGCTGGGGTAACTGGAGAGGCTCCACGACCCTCGGCTGGAGAGTGAGACATGGAGCAGGGGCCCAGCGAACACTCAGTGAACAGGGAGCATAATCGGGACACGAGCCATTGATTCCGTAAGCCACAGAGATTGTCTGTTACTGGAACACAATTTTAACCAGCTCAAGCTTCGTGTTGCTAGAGTATAAAGCAAAACCAAAGGAGGCTAGAAAGTGAGGCAGGAGTCAGTGAACCAAAGGCCTTTTATGAGATACTCAGGCCTTTGAATTTTATCCTGAAGGAAAGGTAACAGATCTTCCAACACCATTCAGATCTGCTGGGCTGTACTGGAGAGAGGGGATGTCAACAGGGGGCTGGTGCAACATCCCGGCAGTGAGGCCTGGTCCTGGGACAGATGAAAGCTCAAACAGAAGGACACAATATGCTGCCTCCATCGACCTACCAACAGAGCAGCTGACTCCAGGTCAGGTACAAGGGGAGTTTCCTGGCCCACCAGTGAGGGCACCATCAGCCTGGACTCCTACACTCTGCTGGGGCTTCAGCTTCATCACGTAGCCGATGGCTGGGAGGAATTATTCCACAGCTCCGTCCTGGTGGAAGGCTTTGCCCTGATGAAGGATTGTGGATCTGTTTCAGGGTCATTTTTCACACGTCAAGGTCATTTTTTCCTTATTTTCCTTCTCGCCCAGGCCAGACTTCAAAACCTCCAGCTTTTCAGAGCACTCCAGCTGAGGTGGGGTTATTTCCTGACTGTACTTTTTTCCCCACAAATGATACACTATAAAGAAGAGATAAAGGGGGGGGGGGAGCAGTGATTGGATAATTCTGCACCACCTACAGAGAGGGAAACTGGGACTAGGGTAAATAGGGAAGCCATGCAAATAGATTGGTGTTGATTTGAAGTCAGCGCATCAAAATACATTCTGTAGATCCAAACTATTGGATTTTGAGAATTCCACTTGTTTATCTTTTTAAGCAGGGGTCGGGGCACACAATTTGAGCCTGCATTACCATAAAGAACTTTTTTTTTTTGAGTGCAGGTTTGTAGATGGTGAGTTTGCTCAATTTTCATTTGTCACAAAATATCATTATTTCACCTTCATTCTTTTTTTTTTTTTTTTTTTGGAGGGGCTGAGGGGCAGGTAATTAGGTTCATTTACTTTTTAAAGGAGGTACTGGGGTTTGAAGCCAGGACCTCGTGCGTGCTACGCATGCGCTCTGCCACTGAGCTACACCCTCCCCCCACCATAAAGAACTCTTTAGGAAACATGTTGGTAAAATGAGAGTCAGCCGTGAGAAAGATTTGTTTAAAAACGACTTTAAGCCTTTTCTCTGAGACTTTTCTACAGGAGAATGTCTGTCACAGTGGTTTTCAGGCTGTTCAATCAGCCCCGGCCGTCCCAGTAGGAGGCAGAGCCCTCTCACAGGCACCTAGGCGTCAGAGATTATTTGTTAACTGCTATGCAATGAAGTCTGAGTTCCGCTTCATCCACCACTAACTTGCTGTGTGATCTCAGGCAAATTGAGTACCTTCCGAAGCCTTGGTTTCCCCACTGATAAATTGAGGGCAATGATCCCTACCAGCCAGAGCGGTTGTGAGGACTGAGTGGAACATCTGGCATGTTGGCTGATGTTCCATCAAACTCAGTTCTTTACCCGAGTAAAGAAGTACCTGGGCTTGGGGCCGATGGACTTAGGCTAGACATCCTGCTCTGTCCCTCCCTCATCACACAGCCTTGGATAACTCACGCACATCATTGTCTATATTCTATAAAATGGGATGACAGAACTTTTCCAATTAAACCGCATAATTACCTGGCATTCAGTTTTGTTTTCATCCTCTAGAAAGCTGTCAGAGGCAAGGATTAAAGTGCTGGTACTTCAAGCTGGAGGTGCAACCAAGTGAGGCCAAGGTGAAGAAGAAAAGCAGGAGTAAATAGAGGAAATTTATAAACTCATGCAACGGGTAGGTTGCTCTGATACCACCAAAGAGATGTTCAGCCTGCAAATGCACATTCATTTATTCAGCTTCTGTGACTTTCCAGAGCAGTTCCGAGCAGACCCGCAACTCAGCATGCCACAGAAGGGAGGGAGGAGAGAAATGGATCCGCCTTGCTTCTCCTGGTCTCCTTTTCCCATTGATCAAGGTTTACCCCATGGGGATCTAACTCCCCACACCTCTGAGTCATATCACTTGGCCCCTCAATAGCTGATCAGGAAGCACTTCATCTATCCCAGGGCAAAGGTACATCCGCGTGGTCAGCTTGGCCTGGAGGCCATTTAGACCGGGAAGGCCTGGGCCTTCTGACCCAAGAGAGCTCAGTGAGCTGTCACCACGGTGGCCCCAGAACACCCCAGCCCCTTCGTGCTGTGCTCTACCCCTGGGCAGGGGAGGACGTGGCATCAGTGGCACAGAGTGGGAGTTAGATTCAAATTTTTAAGACATTTTGAAAGCTTAAATGTGACCTGTCCATTTTAGAAATGAGGAATTGGAGGCCCAGCGAGGGAACTGGACTTCCCTAAGTCACACAGATGCCACTGTCCAAGTCCCTTAGACCTGAGCTCCTCCAGCTCTGTGTTCCTCAATCTGCCTGGCAGTCTTGTTGAAAGGAGATTCTGCTCCAGTTGGCCTGAGCTGAGACAGAGGCGGGGGGACCTGTGGACTGCGTTTTGTGTAGCAGGGCTTCAAACTGCCAAGAGCCACCTTGGAAATCCACACTGAGCACCACGTAAATGAGACTTCAGTACGTTTCCTTCTTCATCCAGAATGGTCCCCTGTGCCCATCACTTGCTTAATGTATATAAAACAGATAAACGACAAGTTCATACTGCATAGCACAGGGAACTATATTCAATATCTTGTAGTAACTTATGGTGAAAAAGAATATGAAAACGAATATATGTATGTTCATGTATGGCTGAAGCATTGTGCTGTACACCGGAAATTGACACAACACTGTAAACTGACTATACTTCAATTAAAATATATATACATATATATAAAGACAGTTTAATGCTCCACTCTTCTTTCTTGGCTAAGATTTTGACTACCCTCTATCGCTTAAGCGATGTCACATGAAGCCGTGCTGAGTACACACGCCCCCTGTACAACTTGGGCCCAGAATCCTCCATCCGCAGGCGCTCCTTGGGGGCAGTGCCTCTAATGGGCTCCACCCAGCTTCTTTTGTGTGCAGATCAAACCGATGAGAGCCCAAGTGTTCTAAGCACTCTCCACTGTGCCTCCCAGCCTTAATTCTAAGGTTTAATGAGGCCGAAGGGGATTTGCAGGGCACAAGAATATTTTTGTGCTGGAACACATACTTGTTCTCAAAAAAAAAAAAAAAAAAAAAACACAAAGCTTACATTCAAACAGGAATACTCTGGTTTCCTAAAAATCACAACCAAAATAGACTTTCTTTCCTGTTTACTCTACATATGAATCAGATTGTGTTTCAGAATTACTGGATGAATGACCAGAAACAGATCTGAAAGTATTTACTAAATGCCTACCATTCTCATTAGTGGAGCAGAGAGCACAGAATGGGCTAGAAGTAGCTGTGAAAGAGAAACTGAGTCACTGAGGGGGAAACGGAAGGAGAAAGAAGTGCTGGGTGTGGGCTGGGGGGCCGTGGGGATTAGATCTCCCAAGCTCTTTGTTCACTGTGACCTAGAGCGGACGGCTTCACAGAGGCCGGGCTGCTTCATGGCTGAGACGCAGAGCTCTGTAGTCCAACCACATCATTCAGACTTAATTACACACTTATTATATGTGTGATCTGGAGCAAGTTATTAAGCTTCTTGGTTCCTTGGTTTCCCCAGCTGTAACCTAGGAATAATAGTCCCCATCTCGTAGAGTTGGTCTAAGGGTTAAATGAGTTAATCATTTGGCCATAAGCCATTTAAATTTTTCCCACCCCAGAATAAGCACCCAACAAACGTTAGCCAGCATGATGCCTGCTGGAACTGCACCGCTTTGTCTCCCACTCAAGAAATCACATTGGAACGCGAGCAAGAGTGGAAAGAGAAAGGAAGTCAGTAAATTTGAGGAGACTGAAATCACAGCAAACAACTTTTCCAGCCACATAGGAATATATTACAGATACAGCAAATAAGTGTTTATGCTAAGTTTATCAGGAACCAAGATTTTTAGTGTATGAGAAAGAGAGACAAGTATTAAAGTCAATAAAGTTGAACTTTATATTACTGTATTCAGACTGTCAGTGATTAGCTTGAATTCATGATTTTTTAAAATAGATATTTTCTAGCTCTCCCCACTAAAAGGGCCCAGAAGCAACCACAGTCTCATGGCAGTGAGCACCCCTAGCATCCAAAGTGTGTCTTATAAAGACCATTCCCCTCCAGAAGACACAGGGACTCCTCTGAGACGTGGATAACAATTACGATCTGGAGCAAAAATTGTCCAGGGACTTCTTGTACCAGAATGTAGGGAAACTATCACAGAGTCCTGAGGATGTGATGAAACGAATCATGGCCAATGTCTTGGAATATGCTGTGTATAAAACCCATGTGCTCAAAATGATACCCAATTGAAAAACAACCTTAGCACTCACAGTGTTCACCATTAGTGGTAACTGGGCACCAACTCCTAAATGAACATCAGCCATCAAAGGGACAGAACCATTGATCCTGCCTCTCCTCAATGAAAAATGTCTGGGGGTAATCAGATACTCATGGTGTGTGAGCATAAAGGGTCCTTACAGAAGGATCCCAGCCAAAAAATGTGAAAGGATGACAGAATTAGAAGGGCCCGTCTTCAACCCCTAACAAAATAGTTGATTCAAGCAAAGATTGTCTGCGGTTGAAACCATTAGATGAAAGTTTCAAGGAAAATTTGGAATGGAGATATCAGACGGTCGCCATCCAAAACCCTTGATTTAAATTAGCATCGTTGAAATGGTACAATCAGAGTTTCTAGGCCTTCTAATGTGATGCAGCATGAGGTACACAGCACCAACAACAAAACGCCCTTGAAGAAAAACTTGGACTTGACTCCATCAAGACTTTAGAACTGGCTTCTAGCCTACCGTAAATAGAAAGGGTAGAGAAACCAGTTCAATGACACCACAAGGGAGCAAACAAAATCAGAATGTGGGCTTTTTTTTATAAGACCTGGTTTCTTCAGTGAGAAAAAAAACGGCAGAAAAAGGGAGGGATCAGGGAAAGGGGCCAGGGAAGAAGGGCTGCTCTAGATCATGAGAGACTTAGGAAACACAACTGAACGCAGAATGTATGGATTTTATTTAGATCTTAATGTAAACAAAAGTAACATAACGTTCTTGAGATAATTGCAGAAATTTGAATACGATCCAAAGGCATTATAATGAATTTCTTTAGGTACAATGATAGCCCCATGGTTAGCTCAGAAAATGCCCATACTCCTATAATAGGTACCCTGCACTATTCATAAGTGAAATGACATGAGGTCTGGGATTTGAAAAAGCAAACAACTGGGTGGAGTTGGTACAGGGGAGGGGATGAAGCGAGAGAGGTGAAGTCCTGGTACCTAGAACACACTGGTTATACGGAGCTCATTACGCTGCTTTACTGTATTATGCTACACTATTATTGTAGCATTATTATTATAGCCTCACCACTTTTATGTAGGGAAAAGTTTTGTAATAAAAATATTTTTAAATACCATGGGAAAAAAATCTAGAATCAGACTTTATATACATTTTGTTAAAAATATTTCCATTCTTTTTTTTTTTTTTAAACTAATAGCCAAAAATTTCCCTGTTCCATCACCCATCACCGTGCCCGGGTATCACACCTGTCACCACTCAGGCTGCATGTACGTCACCCCTCAACTGGTTTCTTCAGTAAGAAAAATGGCATAAAAAGGGAGGGATCAGTGTAGTGTTTGAAAAAAACTGGTTCGATCAGTTGGAGTGAAATGAGGATGTTCGTCTGTCACCCACCAGACTGTGGCTTGGGAGAGGAGCTGCGCCTTGCTCAGCACCGAACCCCCAGCACTGGTACACAGCCAGTGCTCAGAGAAGACCCACATAATTAGTGGATACTCACAGGAGTCAACCAGAGATTGTTTAAGAGGCTGATCCTGGACATTAACAATAAAAGTTCCAATGCAGAAAGTCTGTGTGGGGTCTGGGAAACCTTCATTTTTAGTAAGTTTTCCAGTTATTCTCAGGCACACGGTTTGGAGCCCACGCCTTGAGAAGCACGTATTTATCTGGCCTCTATTAAATAGTCGTGTGGGACAGCTTTCTAGGGGAGCGCGGGAATACGCAACGTCAATAAACAAATGGATGCAGTTTCTTGCACGTATGCAGTCACACTCATGGGCTTCAGAGGCTCTGAGTCCTGAGGTTAAGTGACGAGAAGGGCTGAGGAGTAAACGCCAAGGGAGCAGAGCAGCTTCAAGGGCAGCTTTTGACTTCAATTTCAATTTTATTTAAATGGAAACTTCTGCGGGAGTCAAAAGCAAAGCTTCTTGATTGCGGACAGAGCGGCCGTGGATAAATACAAATCCGAGCTTGCCAGCCGGCTTTGTGAGAGGGATAAGGAGCATAGGGCACTAACTAGCGTGAATGCACAAGGCACGTGCTTATCATAAGACTTAAATCAATACGGGCTTCCTCAGAGTCCAGCTTATAAAACGTCTCATTCACTCCCATCAGCCCCACAGGGATCTATTTGAATCTGCCAGCTCATTGGTTGCAGTAATACTATTTCCACACAATTGCCCAGCCTGTGCCAATATATTGTTAGTGGTGGGTAGTTAGTTTCCTCGTGAGACTAGAAGTGCCCATGACATCTCTATCCAAAAGCAAATAAATAAAATCTAGGGAAAAACTAAGAGCAAAACTTTAAAATACCTCCACTGGCAACAAGTTGAAACCTAAAAGAAGAAATGTAATGACTAGTAGTGTTAAAATATGCAAAAACTGGGCTTTACCAATTATACAACAGAATAACGTGTCACCTTGTTTGCTAGGTCTGTTAAAAGGCAGATATACCCACATACTCTCCAACTTACTATCTTTCCTACAGTAGTAGAAAGAAGAAAATGACCCTTGAAATACGATTTCTTGAGTCTCACTGTCCTTATCTAATGGGCAAAATAATAGGTCCTGCCATGAAGAGTTGTGCAGGGTCTCCAGGTATGGCTGTGCGGGAGAAAACTAAATGAGATTGTTTGCTCATCAGACTATTTATTGACTGACTACCGTGTTGCAGTGAAAGACTGTGCATATATGTAAAGCTCTTTACGCCATGCTTAGCACATAGTATATGCACAAAAAACTGGTGGCTATTATTATTATTATTAAGCCCAGATGTAATGACCCTGGTTATCCATCCTGCATCTAGAAACAGAAACTGCACCTGCTTTTAAAGTCTCAACAATAGGAGGTCCTGTGCTGGGCTGCTAGAGTTAGCATATCGTAAACGTCTTCAGAGCTCTTTCCTTAGCGAGTGTCATTGAGAGTTCTAGCCAGAGACAGACTCTCAGGGTGGTGTCCACTGCCAGACTTCTAAGGACAATCAAGTGTCTGCAAAATCAAGTTACGATTAAGTCCCTGACTGGATCAGCTTTCATAGAAATTCCTCACTTCTCAGCTTCTAAACCCTGTTAGCCTGTAACACACAATCTAGCACTTAATTTTTTACCATCTTGGAGTAGAAAGAACATTTAAAATTAAATTAAAAGGTATTAGCTGAGAGCCTCGGCTTTTTAGAGTCAGACAGTCCTATGTTCAAACCCCTAATTTTCTGACCTTGGGATGTTATTTTGTTCCCTCAAAAGTTCAGTGCAGTACAGTGATGATTTAATGAGATGGTTATGTACCTCACAGGAACTCACTAAATGGTAGTGGTCAAAAGAAGTAACTGCTCACTGGTTCACAGCCGGTTGTTAGAAGGTCCTCCACGAATTGAGCCAGAAATTTCCTTCCTCTAACTCTGTTCTTCCCAGTGGTCTTAAGTCTGCCCCTTGAAGGAGCACACAGACAGTTTACTTCCTATCTGTCTCTAGGAACATGCTTCAGACAGTTGGAGATAGCAATGATGTCTCCCTAGGGTCACCAACCATCCTGGTTTGCCCAGGACTCAGGCATTTCCTGGGATACAGGACTTTCAGTGCTAAATTTGGGAAAGATCCAGATAAACCAAGATGGCTGGTCATCCTGTCTCCCTCTCTGTTCTCCTTCAGCCTAAAATATCCCCGTGATCTTCAAACATTGCTTTTTGTTAGATGCAGGATGGATACCCAGGACTACATGCATGGTCCCATCAGCATCCTTTCCTCCCTCCTTATTGGCATTATCCTTTTGTCAGTGTTCTTCTCAGTGTGTAGCACAGAAACATTTATGCTGCAGCACAGACGTGGAAGATTTTCTCTTGTGATATGTGACATCAACTCTTCCTTTATCTTCCCCATTTCAGGTGCAGAGATCCTTCTCCTACATTCACCGGTCAGCATGTGCATGGCCCCTATGTTTCTCTATTCTTATTGTCTGCACTCCGACTTTTATTTCTCTCTGCCCGGTAGGCTCTCATTCGAATGTGTGAAAGATTAAACGAGGGTTTACGTCACTGCCAGTCACGTAGTTGTTTTTACGCATGTCTTTTTCAATTTGCATAAATGGTATTATGCTATAAACTTCATTTTCTTTTTTTTTAAACTAAAGTCTATTGTTAAGATCTGTCCATATCACCATTTGGACATCTATTTCCTTGACTGCAAGTGCTGCATAGGATTCCTGAGTCTACAGCCAGCTCACTTTCTAAATCCATCCCCTCAACAATGGTAAACAGGTGACCTCCTCCCCCCCAGCTGCTACCTGTCACATTCTGATGAACATCCTCATTCACATCCCCTTTATGAGAAATTCTCCTAGATAGTTTCCCTTGCCAGATGCTCCTGGAACTAGTTTAGCCAAAAGGGGATCTAATAGACAGAATTCTTATTTTTAAACGGTTGGAAGAAAAGCAGGATTTAGGCTGAACTTCCAAGAACGACCCCTGGAACTACACAGCAGGACTGGCCCACCAGGGAGCAACGGGGCCGGGGGAAACCAACACCGCCTCCCTGAAGCCAGGATGCCCATGGCCCAGCTTCTCGATATTCACCACGTTATGACCGGATATCAGGACCTCTGCTACATCTTCTGAAAAATAAACTGCCAAGATCTACAGGTCTTCGTGACCACACACCCCAAATAACAGACAGCAGAAATAAGACCTCTGTCTCATGATAACAACTTCCACCTTCCGAATATCACATCCATCCATTGCCTAGAGGATGCTAGGTCATTCATGGAACCTGGACAATAAGGGCATCTGGAAAGTATCCATTTTTACCTCTCTAACCCCCAGAGTCAGGAAGGCTCATTTTAAGTGAGGCAGAAGGAAGCCGAAGGAACCAGTCTACGGAATTTGCCACAAACCAAGAGCATGACTGTTGGGTCATGGGCATATACAAACTTAACTTGTTTAAGTCGTGCCAGATTGTGCCACAGAATGACTACCTCAGTCTGCACGCCCACCAGCTATGCATGAGGGGTCCCGAGCCCCCTTCCCTGACGCTTGGCGTTACATAGCTAAAAAATGTTTGTCAACCTAGTGTCGATGCCAAAGTCAAAAGCACATTTTTAGCATCCCACTACTGTATTGGAGCTGATTGAAACTGATTTCGAACAATTTTTCCTGTTGTTTCTGACATGAGCTGCTACCAAACTAATTTTCCTTAAGCCAGTATTTCCATTATACAGGGAAACTTAAATTCTGGACTTGATATTTATCTTTTAAAAATTTCAGTAGCTAGTATTAGCCCAGGGCCCTGGTCTGCCAAGATGACTTTAAAATCTTTTTACTGTTGTCTATTTTTTAATGGCCCCTTTCAACTTTGAGAGAGTCAAAGGGAAGGGACAGGGTGTCAGTCTTCGATCTGACACATGAGAAGCTCAGAGAAGCTAAGTAACTTGCTCAAAGCCACCCAGTGGTAAGTGGAAGAGGCTTGCTTTGAACCAGGCACACCTGAAAGCAAAGCCTTTCACACGCAGGGTCATGTCATGCTTTGCAAAATCACCCAGCCCATGGGGTATCCGAGGATGAATCCAGACTCCTGGTTTAACAATTTAAAACATTATTTTCAAAATTACAATAGTCCCTTTTCTGGCCTTTATAAATAAATTCTAATGAAAAGACACCAAATTTAACCTAATGGAAAATTTTCAAAACCGTAAAAGATATTATTGCCAAAATGAGTTTCTGATTTTAAATGGTTCACAAGGAGGAAAATGTGTTTTTCTGTGACCTCCACACTTTTGCACCTGCTGTTCACTGGAAATCTCCTTTCTCCATCTGGACAACTCTTGCTTGTCCTCAACACCCAATTCAAGGTGATCCCTACTGTTTTGTCTGCTCTGATCCCTTCAGAGAGAGATTTAAATCTAGGCACCTTGATTCCAGAACCCACCCTATTCACTCTTACATGCAAAAATTAGTGTGGGGAGAAACACAAAAACAAACCCACAATATGATGGGTTTCACCTTATAAAAGAGGTAACAGAAAGGCACAAAGGGCACAGAGAGGAAGAAGCACCTGATTCAGCTGAGAGAGTCATGGGAGATTTTCAGAGGAAGTGACTATAGTGAACTGAGTCTTGTAGGAGCAGTGGGATTTGCCAGGTGGACAAGGAGGAGAGGGAATTTCAAGCAGAGAGAACAGCAAAGGCAGGGAGGAGTGAAAGAGCATCTTCCCCCTACAGGCAAAATGATACGCTCTTCCCCCTCCAGCAAACAGCAGTCAATTAAAGGGCCGTTTTTAAATAGCTGCGGATCTTAGAAATTATCTTTGTAGTCAATTTTTATCTTACCCTTAAAGATTAAAAAAAAAAAAAAAACTAGCTTGTTATCACTAATAAATCAATGGTAGAGCCAAGTCCTCTGAAGACAAGAATTGCCTGGGGCTCTTGTTATAAAACATAGCTTCCTGGACCCCCTGGAGCTTCTTAATTCAATGGGTCTGCGATGAAGCCAGAAACTTGTAATACTTAACAAGTGCCACCAGGAGATTCCCATCAACAGGGAAGTTGGGCGAACACTGGCCTAGCGCGGGCCCTGACGTTCAGCACTCCTCCAACAGCTCTTTGCAGAGGAGTAAACTCCAGCACGGCAGTCTTCCTGGTCAGTTAGTAATTAAATCATGTGAGCCACTGTCCTGGATAACTCGAGAATATATTTCATTATAGAATGTGACCATGAGCAATGTACTCAGTGGTCCCGCAGATCTGTCTCTTGCTTCAACAGTGTTTGGATGAAACAGACCCAGGGACACCACTTCCTCCTTTATTTCCAGTTGCAACTTTCAGAACCAGCCACTCTGCTACTCTCAGCCTCCGGGACCAGCAAACACTATTTTTTGAGCTTAGCTCCTTATTGCCAATCAACCATGAGCTCCCAGATCCGTCAGCATTACTCCGCGGAGGTGCAGGCTGCTGTGACCTGTCTGGTCAACATACACCGGGGGTCTCCTACACCTACCTCTCTCTGGGCTTCTGTTTCCACCGCGAGGACGTGACTCTGAAGAGCGTGGGCCATTTTTTCCAAGAATTGGCCGAGGAGAAGTGTCAGGGTACCCAGCATCTCTTGAAAATGCAAAACCAGTGCAGTGGCCACATCCTCTTCCAGGACATGCAGAAGCCTTCCCGAGAGGAGTGGGGTAAAACCCATCACATTCTGGAAGCCTCTGCTCATGGAGAAGAACCTGAACCAGGCCCCTTTGGATCTGCCTGCCCTGGGTTCTGCCCGTGCTGACCCCCAGCCCTGTGACTTCCGGGAGAGGCACTTCCTGCATGAGCAGGTGAAACGCAACAAGAAGATGGCAACCACCTGACTCACCTCCACAGGCTGCCTGGTGCCCGGGCTGGGCGGGGCGAGTATCTCTTGGAAAGGCTCACCCTCAAGCATGACTAGGAGCCTCTGGAACTTAAAGGCCTTTGAAAAGCCCCTGTGGTGTCCAGGCTTCTACCTGAAGCCTCTCTCTGCTGCCACGAGGCAGCTTTTTAACCACCCTGGAGCCCTCACCCCAGCCTTGGACCAAATGGAAACAATAAAGTTTTTTGCAGAAAAAAACTAACAGGACATTGGCAACCTTGTACCACATTTCTCTTTATAATCCCAGTGCCTGACACTCTTCCTGCAGGGTCTTGTCCAGTCCCCGCAACAATCCTGCCAGGTGGATATTTGTCTACATTGTGCACATTTGGAAACCGAAACCCAGGAGCTCTGGGAAACTTGTAGGTCATGCAGCTCATCGCAAGCAGCCAAATTGGAATTTGAAGCCAAATCCGTCCGAATCCAGACCCATGTTCTTCCCATTAATCTGGCTTCTGGAAGGGTCTATGGCAGATTCTGTTCTCACAAAGTCAAGCTATACAAACGTCTAGCCATAATTGAAGTCTGCGTGACTTCACTCAGAATCTCCCCACTTTAGGTTGACCTTTCACTGACCTCTCCTCCCCCAGCCCACCTGCTTCACCCCAAGAAGCCATCCTGTTTTCTCCTGGCCACTCTGCTGCAATTTTCCACCCGGATTATTTGTGTCTATAACAAGCAAGGCCACACCAACGTCTGGCATGAAAAGAAGCGTGAGCCTTCATTCCTGAGGTAATGAGACCTTTTTTTTCCAAGTTCCTTCCTCCAAAGTTCATGAACTTAATAAAAAATAAAATAAGACCAGCTCTATTACAGCCCAGACCTCTGCTGCAGGAAGCCAGGGCTGCCTGAGTAAAGGCAGTGCCCGGATGAAAAAAAATGTATTCAGTGATCAGAACTGTCTTCATCTTCTATTGACCCAATGTAGAGAAAGACGCAGCGGGAGGCACCCCAGCCTGTATCTGAGATCTCTGCTTCCACACTGCAGGTGACATGTCACACGGGCAAAGTGGACCTTAGCATAGAGATGTTTGTGGTACTCTCTCCCCCTTGGAAATAGAGCTTTGGTGAAGGCTGATACTCAAGCCTTCAAAGTGATTGGAGACTTGCATTCATCCAATCCCCACACAGAATAGTGGAAAAGACCCAGGAGATGAGGGGAAGGAGTTACCCCAGGGTCTGTTTCTCCTTGGCCTCTCGCCCTTCAACACCAGTAGCCATTGCCATGTGCTTCCACAACTGCCCAGTAATGGCCCCACACTGGGCCTTGACATCACTCCAGATGGTTCTTCTGAGACTCTTAAAGTCCACTGTCCCCCACAACTACCCCCACCTCCCAGCAGCTCACCTGCCTCACTTCTGCTCTAATGCCTCATGAACCCTCCAGGAACTTGTGAAGAACTTGTGCCGGACGTTTGGAGCAGAGAAAAGTTTATTGCAGGGCTGAGCAAGGAGAACAGGTGGTTCTTGCTCGAAAATCCCCTGAATTCTCTAAAGAGTTTCAGCAAAGCCTTCCTAAAGGCCAGGTGAAGGAGGAGGTCGCAGGTGTGTGATCAGCTCGTGCACAGTTCTCTGACTGGTTGATGGTGATCAACCCCTAGACAACAGAAGGTCTGGGGGCTGCATGCTCATGATCATCAAGTAATTTCTTCCATTTGATGGTGGTTTTAGCATCTGAAAAACTCAGGAAATGTGCATCAGGGACTACTATCCAGGTGCTTCAGAGAGGAGCTAAAGCAGAGGATACGGGGGAGGGGTCTGTCCCGGGAAGGCCTTGTAGGGTCGTGCTGTGCAGGTCACTCACCTTCTCTGCTTTGGCTGCCGAGCTGCTGGGGAGGTTTCCCTAATGATGCTGAATTGCACCCAAAAGGAATTAACCGACTCTGCCTTTGCTAGTTTCTACATCACAGGGCTACAACGAGAAATAGAGGAGGAAAAGAATCTAAATTCCCTAATATACTGTGTCATAAGTAGGTGTTCAGTAGATAACTACCCCCCACCACCCACCCAATGTTTGAATTCCAGCGGCCCATTCAATTGCTGCGTGCTCTGAGCCACAGACCCCTCGTCAGGAAACTGGAGGCAGAAAAGTAGGTGCAGAGAGGATTCAGACACACATATGCAAATGGCCATTCCATTGTGCCTCCCCTAAATGGAAGCGGTCTGTTGCAGGGAAATGGGGCAGGAGAGGATGGCCAGGTCCCAGGTCCCAGGCGAGTCCCCGGATGCACCCCATCCAATAGGGATCCTTGGCTTCACGCAGGGAAGAATTCAAGAGCGAGCCATAGTAGAGTGAAAGTGAGTTTATTCCGGGAGACACACACTGCATAGAGTGCAGGCCACCTCAGAAGGTGAGAGAGAGGCAGCAGGTCAGAGGTGGCCCCAGAGGATGGAGTCAACTAGGAAACTGAGAACAGCCACAAGGTGTGGGGAGGTGGTCAGTTTTTATGGGCTCGGTAATTTCATATGCTAATAAGTGGGAGGATTATTCCAATTATTTGGGGAAAGGGCAGGGATTCCCAGGAATTAGGCCATTGCCCACTTTTTGGCCTTTTATAACCAGCCGTGGAACTGTCATGGCACCTGTGGGTGTGTTACTCGGCATATTAATGTATGACAGTGAGCGTATAATGAGGCTCGTGTCTACTGGAAGTCGAATCTTCCACCATCCTGGGCCTCGCTGGTTCTAACCGATTTATGTCCTATCCTCAGTGGCTGAGTCATTCTTTTAGTGGCTGTGCCCTGCCCGTTCCCTGCTGTCTCACGTCTGCGCTCTGGACCCCACACCATTGCCTGAGTACTAGGTGGTTTCTCATCGGCAGTGTTGCCTGCTGCATCAGAAGAACACTGCAGCTGACATGTTTAAGACCTGTTAGGCTCCTAGAACCTGTGCTGTTCCCTCCTAATTCTCAGTGAAGACCATGGCAAAGATTGTAAAGAGATACAGAAAACAAACTCTCAGGAGCCCCCGCGGCCCAGGAGGTTTGGGGCAAGGAAAGTGTAACATCGCAGCGCCTGGAGCTCAGCGCTCCCAGGCCCTCAGCCCC
The DNA here is from genome assembly GCF_036321535.1 of Camelus dromedarius. Classification (NCBI taxonomy): domain Eukaryota; kingdom Metazoa; phylum Chordata; class Mammalia; order Artiodactyla; family Camelidae; genus Camelus; species Camelus dromedarius. The sequence goes on along the minus strand of NC_087449.1, from coordinate 30,339,005 downwards.
AATCCCAGATGCGGTGGGCAGCGATGATGAGGAGTGGGTTGCATTTCCCATGAATTAAGCCATCAGGCGGGAGAACAATGTCGTCATTGATGGGGAAAGGTCGCTGAAATTCCAAGGACACTTGAGGCCTTTCACTGGGCTGAGACAGAGATGCCTAATGTTAATCCTACGTAATATGAGTCTCTGACAACCCACTTTCTAATGGGCCTGCTGGCAGCTCAATTGACCATTCACTGTGATTCAGTGCATCCTCAAGGAAGTGGTTGGGGCGGGTGGGGGGGACCTCTCATTTTTTTTTAATCTGTGGTCCAAAGCTCCCCCAGAATATATTAGCACAAGCCCTTCTAATTCTTGGAGGAAAAGTTGCTTTGCTCCATTCAAGGCTTACTTAATTTGGGGAGTGGAGGGGGTCCAACCTCCAAGCACAGTGAAATCAATGTTCTTTCATTTATTAAACACACATTAATGGGGCACAGAATGTAACGAACACATAGGCTATTTCTGCTGCCTTCCTTTTGGTGGTTTCTGGCCGGTGACCTTGGCTCTGAGGCCCATCTCTTTACCCTGGTACTTGAGAGTTCATTCCTTTATTTAACAAATACTTAATGTGTGCTCCCTTCTTCCCGACACCATAGGAAGGGACAAAATGGCCAACAAGACAGAGACATTCTCTCCCCTTCCACGGTTTATCAACTAACTAGAAAGTCAAACCATGCCTTTATTCATTACAATTGGGTGGAATGGGTGTTATGTGAGGGGAAGTTCAGGATCCTCTGAGCACACACAGCAGGGCTTCTGAAAGGTGGGGAAGGAACTGACAAAAAATTGGTGTTTCAGCTGAGCCTGGACAGAGGCTAAGGGTGAGCCCAGGGAAGGGGAGCAGGAACAAGGGGCACAAAGGGAGGGCACTGGACCTGGCCGGTGGGGAGGAGGGAGTGAAAGAGGAGAGGTGTGGCTGGCACAGAGCCAGCGTGTACGGGGGGGGCTGCCTCATCCACTCACCCCAGCTTTCTAATCAGCTGCACAACATCTCCAGACCTTCTTCAGCTTAGGCTTTGCAACCTTCGGTCCTCACTGAGAGCCCAGCCCCCAGAGTCCCAGGCGAGGCCCAGCTTCCCAGTGGAAGGGAATTCAGATCACCTCCCCTCACATCTCCAGGGTCTGGGGACCATGATCAGAAGAACCAACGTGAAGTGAGGAGACGCAGGGCATCCACTGAGTGGGACCTGTGGTATAGTGTTTAGGACGCAGCGAGCTCAGTCTCCCCACTCCTTTTCTTTGTCTTGGATGGCCAGGAAATGACATTCAAGAGATCAGGGCACTGGAAGTGAATGCTCTGTCTTCCTAAATGAGTTCTCATCTCCTGGCTTGGATTAAACTCTGTCCCAGAAATGAGAATTTCTGCAGATAAAACTTAGAGGAAACGTGGAGAACAAGAACAGAGTTGAAGGATAGCGGTGCGGCCAGCATGATTTTTATGTTCAACAATCAGAAAAAAAGTAGACACAGTAAACGTCAGTGGTGGTCTTGACACGGAGACCAAGCCGGGATGGAGCAGGTGATCAAAGAGGCGGCCCTGGGATATCAGAGAAGGAAGCAGTGGGGGCCGGGAGGGCAAGCTCGCTCAGCTAGCTGCCTTTTCCTCGATAATTAGGAGTTGGCAGTTGAGCGGAGGTCCATAGTTTCTCTGGGATTCAACAGAACACATGCCAAGCCCTTCCTCAGCAATCCCTTAAGATACCAAACGTACACTAAACGTGGTGTGTCTGCAGAGTCAAGGCCAGAGTGTATGAGAGCCTAGAAGAGTCACCGACCCCGGCCTGCAGCGGGTCTGCAAGGCCCTAGGAGAGGGCCACCTGAGCAGAAGTAGCACACATCTGCACACGACGGGTATGGGGACTGAAGCGCGCCGTGCAGCATGGTGTGAACTCTGCAGCCAAACTGCCAGCAACTAGCCATGCAGCCCCAGGCAAGCTTCCCTGACTCGCTGTGCCTCAGTTTCTTCATCCGCAAAATGAGAGTAATAATAGTACTTAGCTCACAAGCATGATGTGAAAATTTAAGAGTCAGTATATGCAAAAAAGTACTTACAGCAATACCAGTATGTGGTAGGTGCTACATAAATGTTAGGAGATGTGTGGTTAAGTATTTTTTTAATTAATAGACTTTCATTTTTAAGCAGTTTAAGGTTTACAGAAAAATTAGGCAGAAAGTACAGAGAGTTCCCAAAACCCCTCCCTTCCACACACAATTACCCCTACTGATGGCATCTTGCATTAAGGTGGTAGATTTGCTACAACTGATGATTCAATATTGACACATCATTATTAACTAAAATCCAGAGTTTACATGAGGGTTCACTCTTTGTGTTGTACATTCTATGGGGTTTTTTTTCTTTTTCTTTTTTAATTAAAGTGCAGTTGAGTTATAATGTTAGTTTCAGGCGTAAGTACGCCAAAGTGAATAAGTCAGACAAAGACAAATATCACATGGGTTTTGACAAGTGCATAATGCCAGGTATCAGCCATTGCAGAACCGTACCAAATGGTGTCACTGCCCAAAGCATCCTCTGTGCTCTGTTTGTTCCCTCTCCACCCACCCAGCTCCATACAACTCCATATCCCCTGGCAACTACTGGTTTGGGGTTTTTTTTTTTACTATCTCCTTAATTTTACCTTTTGTAGAATGTCATAAGGTTGGACTCATACAGTATATAGCCTTTTCACACTGGCTTCTTTCTCTTGGCAATACGCATTTACATTTTCTCCATGTCTTTTCTTTGATGAAGTTTTAATGAGGGGTGGGTATATTCATGGCAAGTTAAATGACAATACACGGGGAGCTGAATAAAGGGTCCTTCCCTTGTCACTCTCTAGAAAGTTCTGTTAATACTTGCCTTTGGAAGTCTGCTGTTCCATCCTCCAGTGAAGTCCCACCACTGAGGCTTCTTGCCTCTATTTAAGTGACTCCTTCAAAATCTAAGTGTTCCTGGGAGGTCACATTTTAAATGTCTCAGACCTAGAACCATAGCATCATTCAGCTCACGGGGGCCTCAGCATCAGATGTCCCCGTAACCTTATTCTATTAATGGGGGTCAGAAGGAGAGGTGACTTACTGCAGAGGACACAGTCCAAAACAAGGGACCTGTCACTCATCTAGGAAGTCACTTGTCACTCATTCACACAGGTTTGGATAGGTAGGTGCAGTAACCACACAGTCTGAATAGAAAATATTAAAATGCAAGTTTCAACAAAAAGATCTTTTGAATTTCCTCCGGGAACTTATACAGGTACAATCACTTATTTCACGCATAATCTTTATCAATAGTAACAACATTAATATAAGTCAGGGCTATTCATTTACCAACAAATATTTATTGGGTGCTGACAAAATGCAAGACAAGATGCTAGGTGTGAGGATATGCGGGTGAAAATAACACATGCTTGCAGAAAGCAGGCATAGATGACTGTCTGGGGCAATCCAGGAGGGCTTCTCCTGAGAGGTGACATTTGATCAGGCCCTGAAGGATGAGCAGATATAGGTGGGAAAGGAAGCCTGGGATGTTTCTCTAGGAGCGGCAAGTGAGCAGTTCTGTCTGGCCAAGAAGAGGGCACACTGGGGTATGGCAGGAGTGAGACCCCACACTCCCTGTTACGGTGTCAAGGTGACCACAGGCTGCAGAGGGACTGGGCTGGGCAGAGTCACGAGAAGGTTGACTCTTCCACTTCGCCACCATTCCCAGGACCCAGGCTGCTCCACCAAGGTCAAGTGTCCAGCCACCCCCTGAACACTTGCCAAAAGCAGCCTATAGCAGGTTCTTAGAGAACTCAAGGACTCCCTGCTTCCCCCCTGTGTCCTTGGCCACCGTGTCCTCATTGTGCCTTCTAAGGAACAAGTTTCCTCTGGAAGGGCAGACAATAGAATTCTTCTGAGAAAGCCTTCTCAGGAATGAGACATCCTGAAGCAGCCTTAACTCAGCCTGCGGGGTGGAGGGTGGGTTTTCCTTCCCGGAAATCCAGCTTGCTAGCAAACTGCCTCCCCGCCCTTTTCCGACCCCTGCTGGCAGCCCTGCACTTCCAGTCCCCCTCCCTCTGCTGATGGAGCAGCCTCCCACCAGCCTTCACAGTCAGGACGGGCGCTTTCTCCACTCAAGGCCAGGCTCCTGGGTGATACAACCATCTTCTCAAGCAGCCTCTCCAAGCCTGTCAGAGCAAGGAAGGCCCATGGTCTGCAGGACACCCCATTCAAACGAACACCCAGCCACCAGGCAAGAGCCTCGTCAAAGAGGAATCAGGAGGGTAGCTGACAAGGAGGGGGTCCTGAGAAAGTGAGGGCTGTTTGGGCTGATCCCACACCAATTCTTTCAACATTCATCTCCCTCCTGACTGCCTCCCCGTCTCCGTGGATGAGCACACGCATGCGTACACATGCACCAGCCCTCTTACTCCTTGCACTCACACCCACTTTCCAGACCCCGCAAGTCCCCACTAATCTTTCCAGATCCCGCAAGTCCCCACTAATTCTCCATCAGGCACCTCAATACCACAGGATACAGTGGGGATGGAGAGAACAGGGGCTTTCAAATCCTAGACAGGGGCTGTATTCCAGCCCTATTACCTGTCTGTGTTTATACTGTGTATAAACCTCCCTCGGCCCCAGTTTCCTCACCTGCAACCTGGAGATAAGGGAAATTGGAGGATTAGAGGGGATAAAGCATGTGTAGGACCAAGGACAGTAGATGACACAGAGTGGACTCTCACATTACTTTCCTTCCTCTCCCTCCCTTAACAGATTAAATTCAATTGCATTCAAACAAGCACAGCACTGGGATGTCCCCTAAAGGCCACAGAGAAGCAGTATGACAGGAAGAACAAGGCTCAGAGGCAGACTCCGTCTCATACAAGGTGAATTTTCATTGTGAAGAACAGAAACCCCAACTCCAATCGGCCGGAAGGAGGGAAATAAAGAATTTCCAGCTTTGGCAAAAGGCATCAATCCTCCCTACATCTATTCTCCCATCTTTCCCTTAATAATAGAACTCCCTGTCTCCTGCCACCCACAGGTGGTGACCATCTCTTCCAGATGCTACATTTCCCAGCTTCCCTTGCAACCAGATATGGCGGAGCAGGGGGATGTAAATGAAGGGGGTGAGTACACTTACTTTAAAGAGTAAAGTAAGTTACTTTAAAGAGAGGCTGATGGCTCTCCATATCTTCTTTCTCTCTTCCCCTGGGTTGAGAAATGGGTCAACTGAAACAATTACTTTGGACCTAGAGATCAAAGCCACATGTTGGGAATGGCAGAGCTACTCCAGCAGCCCTGGATCACTTACCTCTGGACGGTTATGTGAGAGAGAAATAAACTTCTGTCTTACTTCAGTCCCTTCACTGGGGAGTCTATGTTATAGCAGCACAGCCTTGAAATTACTGACACTATTAATTTCAGCTGAGGTCGATTCAGCAGTTTCCAACAATGTCACCAAGGACAGGATTTCTTTCATTGTCTAGGCTCTACTTCAAATGGTGTCTGTCTTATTCTCAGACTCTACACGCCGCCCTGCCATAATTGGCCCCTACTCCCCCATCCCACCCTAACCCCAGCCCTAAAACAGTTCTAGGGGCTTCCCAGATGCCAACAAAAATTGCTGCAGCCAGTATGGACCTCAGATCTTCACACAACACACTACAGAGGAGAGTGATATTTTTTTCTGTTAATATAAAAAAGAAATGGCAATAGGGATGCTGAAAGATAGAAAGATAAGCTAGCAAACTTAAATGGCCTACCCTTACTCATGTTCTTCTTTGAACATCTTGCTTAACTGTTTGCTTAGAACCATTATCTTAGGGTTTACACCGAGCACAATAGACTTCAGAATCAGGATCTAAGACTCAGAGAATGCTCCTTCAGGGTCCTCTTGGGTTTCTATTGTGGGAGGCAAGCACCTATTTCCCACAGTGTCCCACCAAGACACACAATGGAGGAAACAAGTCCCCCAAAATGAAGTTAAGTGCTGTTAGGAAGTGGAAATCAATGCGGGGAAGCAAGAAACAATGGGAAATGTCCACTCCATCACCTATATGCTGATGTCACCCAAACTTGTCAACTCCAGCCCAAACCTCTCTGCTGTGACTCAGACAGGGCCAGGACTAGAGTGAGGCAGGCAAGAAGCCCAGGGTGGAAAAAAAAAAGAAAAACTTAAGGAAATACTCATTCTCCAGTACTGACCCGGCACTTGTACGACCCTGAGGAGAGAGTCACTCCTTAAATTTTGCTCCCTAGGGGTCATGCTTCCCTCATTCCTGTCCTGACCCTTGATCTTCAAGCCTGTGTACTGGCCATTGACCTCCCAGGATATTTAATAGGCTTCTCAAGTTCAGCAAGGGAATGAAAAGTATTGCCAGCCACATCAGTAAACAAAGGACGCTGCGGCCATCAAGTCATCAGCAGCTATCGCCACCCCCGACAGTGAGCGAAGGGAACTCAGGATAAGAACAAGCAGGCAGCCCAGCCTCTGCTGCCATCCACAGTGGGGCACCCTGAGGGGACTCAGGATGGGAAAGAACAGGACACCGGCCCTAGATGGCCAGGTGCACATCACAGGAGTAATTTCAGTGAGTTCAGGCCTTTGCACCTGCCCATACATAGAAAAGCACTAAATTTCTTAACTTGAGATACCTGGTTATCTTTAATTAACAGTAATATTTTGATGTTCTGACTACCTGGTCTTTGTTGCGAAAGCTGCCATATATCCTGGCTTCTCCTTGGCCTGGGCAGAACAGTCTCTTAGAGCGGTCTGAGTCTTCTGAAAGTCCACCGAATAAAACATAACTCTCAACTTTTAGGTTGTGGATTTTATCAGTAGATAAGCATGATTAAGGTAGATCCCCTCACCTACCACTCCTCCCCCTTGCCCTCCTGTGCTCCCCGTCTCAGGGAGTACTACTGCCACCTACCACCTAACTGGCTGCTCAGGCCAGAATCCTGGGAATCACCTTTGATGTCACCCTCTCTTCATCTCCCTCCAGACCATCACCAAGTCCTAACCATTCAACTTTGTACAGCTGGCCCTCCGTAAAACCCAAGAATACAGAGGACCGACTGTATTCATTGTACTATGCCATTTTTTTACAAGGGACTTGAGCATCTGTGGATTTTGGTACCCATGGGGATCCTGGAACCAATCCCCCACAGATACTGAGGGATGACTATATATATATATATATCTCCAGAATCCATCCACTTCTCCAAGCCCACCATTTTCATGACCCTAAGCTACTACAATCTTTCTGCTTGAAATCAGCAACAGCCCATAACAGGTCTTCCCAATTCCAGTCTTGCTCTCCTCCAACCACTTTTTCTTATCATGACCAGAATGACCTTTCGTACCTTGGCTTATAAAGTAGTCCCCCACAGTCCTACCCTGTCAGCTTCTCCAGCCTTGGTTGTTGCAGCGAGCCCACTCCCCTCCCACCACACCACAACTACGTTGTCCTTCCTTAGTCCCTCCGTGTCTCCAGGACATTCTCAACATGCTTTTCCTGCTCCCAACCACCTCTCCCATAACTTATTTATTCCTAGAGTATTAGCTTAAACTTTATTTCCTCCCCAAAGCCCTCCTGACCCATAAACTAGGGGAGCCCATTCTTTATGCTCCCATAACACATAGTTCTACTTTTAAGACACTCAATAGATTTTTAAAAAAATACTTGTTTACTATCTGCCTTTCCTGATTGGCTATAAGCCCCCTGAGGTGCTTATCGTAAGTTGGATGAATGCTTGAAGAATCAACTCTACAAATTCCAAAATTACCGCTCTGGCAATGCATATATTTACCCAGCTATCATGTGCTAAGGCCCCAGCAGGTGCCAGGTCTTTGCTAGGCACTGCAGCTGCGGAGCATAAAGAGGCACCATCCATGCCCACAGGGCACTCAGAGTCTAGCGTTCTAGTGAAGAGCCCAAGCTTCACAGTCAATGGTCTTGGTTCCGTCACCTGTAAAATGCAACTATCCACTATAGCAGATGTCTCTGATAACTTCATTACCCCTAATTTCAGTTGCAATGGTGATGGGTATTTCCACGCAAGCTCAAAATCATCTTGTGCTGTCAGCTTCCCACCACAAGGAAGCACTTCCCAGCCTTCAGCATTCCGCCCCAAAGCTTTCTCCAGGGTTGCCTTCATCTACTTGACCTCTGTAAGTGAGCTCAGCCCAGAAGTGCAGGAACATTAATAACCTCCAGATTCCAGGACAGCTCCTAATCAGCACGACATGTGGCTGGTGGGCAAATGCCCCAGCCTCCCACTTTTCTAGGAGGCAGAATTGAACCTCCATTGCTGACAGCCGTGACCTCAAAACACAACCTTATTTTGCCTTTTCCTTCTTCCCTGCCTTCCTCTTCCTGTTCCCTCACTCCTCCTTCTTGGGGTCCCCTGTACCAGTACCCAAATCCTTCCATCAGTCTTTGCTTTGTGTGGAATGCACATTAGGGTACTGAAATCACAAGGTTATTCCAAAGGTTAATTGTGGCAACATGAGTGAAATTCTTAACACATTTGCGAGCACACTGTCAGTGCTTCCTAAATTGTAGTTATTCATGTTAGCTATTCTGTTCTTGGTGAGGGAGATGGACAAGCATAATCCAATAAGATAAATGCTATAATGGAAGTATAATGTGGTTGAAAGGGCAGAGTGAGAACACACGAAGGAGCCCTTAAGTTTGGAGGAATCAAGGATACTTCACAGAGGAAGTTTCTCTTAAACTGAGCTTTCTTAAAGGATCACAAATCAAAGGAGAAAATTTCCAACAAGGGGCAGAGCAGAAAGGAAAACATGGCACGTGACAGAACATGGCATGTTACGGGACGCAGAAGCAGTTCCATATCATAGGAGAGTTGAGAGAGGGTTTATGAGGGGTAGAAATTGAGGGCACGGAGTGTGGCAGAGGCTCAAGGAACCCCCACCAAGGAGAGAGGCAACATCTGAGGCACCCACAGGGAGGAGATGTCAAGGCTCTCCTGCAGATATAGGTGCTCAGAGAGTGGGACATAACATCCCCCATCCAACCACACATGTGCTTTCCCCGCTCCTGTTTATTTACACTCTGCGTGGCTGGATGGAATCGAGGCATAATTCATGACCCCTCCCCCCTTCAGCACCCTGCAGAGAGGGGGAAGCAGGGAACATCCTTGTCAAGTGCCAGATGTTTGGCGGGGGCCTCCAGGCTGCTGATGGCTTTGGAGGTGAAACAGGAAACTCTTCTGGGACAGGAAGCCTGAAAGTGCAGAAGTTTGCTGAGTGAAAGGCAAGTGGATTCAGAAAAGTAGGGGATGATGAGATGGAGCCCAGTCGAACACATCTGGGTTCCAGTCCCAGCTTGGCTCCTTCCTGGCTGTGTGGCCCCTGATGAATCACTTCCTCGACCTGAGCCTCAATTTCTTCTGCTAATGGACCTTCTAGAGCTCTGAGGTTCAAGGATCCAATGAGGCAGGACGCGAACTTCACTTTGAAGGTTGAAAAAGATTTAGTTATCCCAATGCTTCCCTTCATTTTGAAAGAGAAGACTGAACGAGATGTCTTTGAACCAAAAGGAGTTAAAAAAAAGAAAAAGCTCAGAGGTCTGCCCACCTGGATTCAGAGTAAACAATGACTTTTAACCACAGGACATACAAAACAATAGATTAATGAAGGGTGGGGAGGGATGGGGGAGTCCGTCCCAGGGGAAAGAGTCAAACTGACTATTTAAAAATGGTGGTTGGCTAACTTTCGCTTTCACTTGGTTACTTTAGTTCCAAACTGGTAGCTAAGAGCTCATAAGATTTTTTTTCCAGTCTCCTGCCCCACCCTGCCACCTCCTCCAGCCATGTTGAATGAACCTCTCTGCATTCTCCTAAAATGCCCTCATCTCCTGTTGCTTTGACTTTGTTCATGCTGTTCATTCATTCAACAAACATTGACCCAGCTCCTTCTCTGGCCTGGGCTCTGAGCAGTGAAAAAAAAAAAAAAAAAACAGGAAAGACGTGGTCCCTGCTTTCATAGGCATGTAGTCTAATGTGAATAGATTAACTGCATAGACTGTAACTAAAAAGTGATACACAGAATGGAAACGTCAGAAGTCACACGTGCTACGCTGGGGGCAGAATATTGTTTATGAGAGTCACAGTAGAAGAAACTGATTTTGTTATGGAGGTCAGGGAAGGCTTATCCAAGTCGGTAATGCTTTTATGTCCTTCCTTTTAAGGACAGCATCCCATTCAGCTTTGCAAGGCAGCTCCAATATCTCTGTGAAGTCTTCTGAATCTTGCCAAGCAAGGCATTCTTTCTTTTGGGATCTATAGGGTTTTTGTTATGAACACTAACATAGCTTTGGGGGCACTGGGTTAATATCTTTTGCTGTGTTCTACTCTGTCTCCTCGCAAACTGTGAGAGCCTTGATAGCACGATGCCTGCACACCCCATGTCTGCAGCACCAGTGCTGTGCCAGACACAAACAAGACGAAACCGGGCTTAGGTGAAACGTAGATTTGCTGCAAATTCTGGTATTATTTTTTAATAAGTAACTCATTTCACAATTAGCCATCTAAATAAGGTTCCGATTCATGCTAGCTTTTCTTAATAAAACAAATTCTTTTCCAATAAGTTTCCCTGGATATATTATATAATTAGTCCAAATAAGCCAGGTATGAAAATTCTAGACCTGCCATTCAAGTAACGGATCATAAAAGTCCTTCACTGGATTTTAAAGACATTCATCTGTAATTTCTCCATAAGCCCAAAGTCTGGCTGTCGAAGTGACTAAAGTAGTGAGGTTTCTTATTTCAAATATGAATTTTTATGATGTGGTCTACCTATGTGGGCAGGAACACTTAGGAAAAGGCAGGTGGGTTTCTGGGCTTTGAAACAGAAATAAAAAGAACTTGGTGAAAGTCTATTTCTCAGAAGTAAACACATCTGTCCCCTTTCCTCCTCACATGGTAGACTTGTTACAAAGTGGGCACCAGAATTATTTGGTTTCCTATCCCTGGGTAGGAAAGAGCCTTGTACTTTGCGCATTCAATTGCCCCCACCTAGAAAGTCTTTGCTCCTATCAAAATCCTATGTACCCTTCAACCCCCCTTTCAAACATATCCTTGTTTATTTTACCAATGGTTGGATGTTTGGAATTTGCCCAAGGTCATAAAACACATTAGTGGCAAACCTATGAGAACCCTGTCCTATACTCCTTCCTCCACACCAGGGTTGTCCCAATGGCATGGGGTCCCGGGTGTTCGGGAAATGTTATCTGCCTTCCTCTCCCCTTTCTAGAGAAGTCTTAATCCCTATTAATACCAAAAGGCTACAGAAAATCCTATAGTTTAGCTGCAATTTAGAAATCATTTCTTTTTTGTTTAATGCAGCATTTTCCAACTCATTTGAGCCCTTTTCCCCATAATATCCATTAACTTCCCCTATGGTTATTTTCCAGGAAAAACAATTTGGGAAGCACTGCTTTCTGTCATGATTACTCTCACTGATTTTCTCCCCATCTTTTTAGATAGGGGAGCAGATATTTACTATATAGGTGAGATGCTAAGATATTTGGATAATCACCTCTCTTCATGGCTATGAGATAACTCTACTTTACATTGAAATAAGAATCAAATCCAAAACAAAAGAGGAAAGGAATGAACAGTCCATTTATGAAGGAAGAGACAAATTGTCATTTAATATATGGAAAAGTGTTGCCTCTCACTAAATACTCAAAGCAATGAAAGGAAAAAAATAAAAGTTGGTTTTCATGAACCAAATCTCTGTACCTCCCCCTCCCTTCTCTTTTTCTAGAGCAAAAAGCAAGTTCTTTTCACTTTCTCGGGCAGAGGAGATTGATTATTCTTGTTTTGCTTAAGTTCCTTTATTCCCAAATAGTTTATCAAGGTGTTTTTATAAGAAAGACTGTTATCTCACTGAGAGGAATTCTGGTACTGACCATTAAGATTAAAACACTTCCTTTTTACTTCATTATACACATAGAGGTAATATCACATAGTAGTTAAGGAGGCTACATGTCTTGTCTTACAGGGTGCATCTTGTCTAGGTGTGTGACCTTGGCAAGTTATTTAAACTCATTGTCCTCAGATGTAGAATGAAAATTATAATAGTACTAAACACATATGATGTTTATAAGAATCAAATGAGTTAATACATGTAAAATAGTTAGAACATTGCTTGGTACAAGACAAGATCTCAGGACATACTAGCTACCTGCTTTTATTAACCAAGTTCTTGCTGCATTTATTCCATCTCCTTCTTCTCCTCACAGGCCTTTATCCCACTTGGGTCAGCCACTTTAAATACAGTCAGCATCTATAAGGCATTACCAAGAAGATAATATCAGTGTGAGCATTGTAGTTCATTATTGTAAAAAATAGGCCTCTAACCAATGATGTGTGACAGTGATAGTGAGAGGACTATGCAGAAGGAATGGATTCGTAGGATAACATAAAAATTGGGAGTCAAATAGCCTGAGTTCAAGTCTCAACTCTCAAATTTACTTGCCGAGTGACCTAAGACAAGTCTCCTGATCTTATCTCTAAGCTGGCTTCCTCCTCTGATAAATGTGAGTTAAAATAAAACCTACCTTACAGAGTTGAGAGGATGAAGAGACATGATGTAGAGAAAAAAAAGTGGTACATGCCTAGTACATGGTACATGCTCAAAAAATTAGTTAGAGATAGTGGTGGTGGTGTGGTGGTGATGGTGGAGGTGGTGGTGGTGGTGGTGGTGGAGGTGGAGGTGGTGGAGGTGGAGGTGGTGGTGGCAAACAATCAGCACAACATCTATGTTTAAATAGTGAGGGTCACATTCAGCGTTTTTCACTTGAGAGGCTACGTGCCAAGTCCCAACTCCTATTTAGATATGATCCGTGGAACAACCAGAGAATATCTGTTACCCACAAACTCATCAACTGTGATAATTCTGAATAAGATTTTTGCTTCTTTATTTTATTCATATCTTTTTATGTCCTAGGAGATCATTCTGTATAAATATTTTATACCCTACTTTTCAGCTTAACATGATATTAAAAGCATGTTCCCATGCCTTTAAATTTTGCATACACTTTGTGTTAACAATCACATGCTTTTCTCTTATAAAGATCTGCCATAATTTATTTAACAGCCCCTTTTTTACTGAGCATTTAGGTTGTTTCCAATTCTTGATCATTATAAATAATGCAGCCATGAATGTTTTTGTCCAGAAGGCTTTGTCTGCATTTTGGATTATTTCCTTCAGCTAAATTCCTAGACATAGAATTACTGGGCCAAAAAAATACCTACTCATGATTCATATTGGCATATTCTTATCCAGATCCTTCACATATCTGAAGACAGTGATCACACTCCCAAGTCTTTTCTCCAAGCTGAACAGTCCCAGATCCTTCTATGACTCTTCATCTAACTCAATTCCCAGTGCTGCCACCATTTTTGTCCTTTTGCTGTAGGGTCAAAGCACAACCTTCTAAGCTGGCATTCAAGGCTCATCCACTCTGACCCACTGTATCTTGGCCTCCTCATCTGCTGCATCTCAGCTCACTTTCCAGGCACCTTCCCCTCCAGGCAACCACAGCTCCCTTTGTACACCCTACTGTCATTCTGCCATTTGTTTGTTTATTCTATGCTTTCAGCCCAGATGCCTTTCACCCTCTTGGTGCCTGGGAGACCCAAGCTCCTCTTTCAAGATAGGTATCAAATGCCACCTCTTCCCTGAAGCCTTCTTGGCTCCCTTTTCCCTGTCCAGCCTACTGCGGTGTTACCCAGGACAGTAGTAGTCAGAGTCCCACCACAAAACAGATGACCCACTCATTTTGGGGGTAATTCAAGGAGGGATTAATAAAGGAATTATTTTTAAAAGTGTGGGCGAGATGTGGAGAACCACAAGGAATCACAGTACCCAAGGGCCTGCGAGGCTTTTAACATCCCAATACCTGAAGGGGTGAGGACAAGGAGAAGTTACAGGAATTTGGCAGGAAAGGATTGTGTGGCGAGGAGCTGTGACTTCCATCAAGGTGTAATAGAGAAGAATAAATTTGACTCCGTTTTAGACCTGTTCCTTTAGATCTAATGCTGCATTCTGTTTCCTGTGCTTAGTCATGCTGGTTCTGCACCTTTTGTAAACGAATGCTGCCTGTAGCCTGAACTATACAAGCTAGCCCATTCTCCAAGGCCTGACCTTTAAGAGTATAATCGTTTTTGTATTCACATAGAGATAAAAAGTTGCAGAGAACAAAGAATAGTATTTGTCCTGTTGGAAGTTTGCAGGAACATCATGACCTGGCCTACGTGGGCAGCTGCGTGATCAAGGGGTTCAGACACCAAGACGTTCACAACAACCAACAACGCCCCTCCCCTTTTTGGTATAAAAGGAGGCTGCCTTGGGGAAGATGGTTCTCTAGGACATTAGTTCCTCATCTTCTTGGTCTCCTGGATTTCCAAATAAAGTCATTATTCCCTGCCCCAACACCTTGTCACTGATTTATTTGGCCTGTCGTGCGGTGAGTAGTTTGGACTCGGTAACAAAGGGACAAATCAGCTCAAGGTAACCCCAAAAAGAGGGATACAGAGAATAAACACCTTGCTTGACTTCCAGTTATTCTCCCCTTCCCATCTCCTGCCCGGGTTTCTATTAGTAGAACCCAGCTAGACCCAGAGGGCCGGGAAGCCACGGACAGAGTTCATAGAGGTCAGTCCCTTGGGGCAGAGGGCATGGCGGAGGAGGATGGCGAGCAGACCTGAGAGGCAAAGGGGAGAGCCCCATCTCACTGTACTCAAGTTCATCACCCTTTATTACAGTTCACTGTCAGCAGGTATGCTTCACTCCCTGGGCTGAGTATGTATTGTCTAACTCAGCTCCAAAGTATCCTCTACACTGTGGCGTGGCCATGGTGCTCTCTGACTCAGCATTCTGCAGTGCCCCCCACCCTGTGCCCTGACCCCACTGCCTGCAGAGCCAACCATAATTGTAGTAGCATGACTAATGTCCCTGGTGACAGGGCTCTCGCCTTTCTCACTCCCTCAGGGTCACTCCCCCTTTCCTCCTACTTCCCGTCCAGCCACGTGAACACTTGTCACTCCCCAAACACAGCATTCTTTCCAAAGAGTCTATCCTCTTGCCTTGAACACACATCCCCCACAGCAAACCTCCTCCTCATTCTTTAACACTCAACTCAAGGGCTACTTACGCTGTGAAACTCCCTGCCTCCCCCAGCACACTCTGGGCCTCCTTCCCTAAAAACTCGTTTAACAGTTTATATTTTATAGTACTTAATATTATAGATGTTTATAACCTTGTCTCCCCAAATAAACTACCACCTCCTTTAAGGCAGGGACTGTGCTTTACTTCATCTATTTTCCTGGTAACTAATGGAGTCTCTGGTATACGGTAGACTCTCAATATTAAGTGAATGCATGAATCATTGGATCAAATAAAGATATTTGCAGAAACTTATGTCCTGGGCATCTCTTAGCATCAGCCAGCACTGGCTTCCATCAGCCCAGTAGAACCTCTGCATGCAGGTGGGCATCCCTGGAAGGGTAAGTAGGAGATGGTCCATATCAGATCTACCCATTGCACATCCATTTGACAGGCGGACCCTGTTAACAGGTAACTTGCCAACAAGCCCTTAGGAGCTCTTGTGTCTGCTTCCTAAATCCATTTTGGAGCAGAAATCCATTTTATTAGCTGAAGACAGAATAGACCAATTCCAAATATTTGGAAAAGCTTAATCTTGCAAATTAGCTAGCTGTCCTCTGGCCACATGGTGGCCACTTGTGTGGGAGGAAAGCAGGCCCATCTCAGGACAGACCTTTCTCTGTTTCTTGAGCAAACACAATAAAACACCCTTCTCCTTTCATCCACATCTGGCGGCTGCAAAAACAGTGACCCGTGGAATTCACATTTTCATACTTGACTATGGTAGGGCAGCGTCCAGAGGTTATTCTTGCTGTGTTTATGAAAGAGCAAAGCCTGTCAGGATAAGAAGGCTTCTGATGGAGTGCTTATTGAGAAAACATGCAGAAATTTCTGTTTCCCCAAATTAGAGAAGGAGCTTTTGATAAGAATCCTTTTTATTGATTTCTCCTCCTCAACTGCTTTCCCACTGTCCTGCAGGATAATTACAAGCCCTGAGGTCCAGCCTTGTAAAGGAAGTCCGAGATAAAATTCCCCGAAGTGGAGTCGCTCAGGGGGTCCTAACTCTCAGAATTTCACAAAGCTTCAAAGAAATCATATTGTACCTAATAATAGAGCCACCACGCTAAGTGAGCTGAAAGAGGATTTTTGTTGTCACCGTTTTGGCTGGCGTTTTATCAGTCTGTAACGTTCACGTTACAAACTGTGTGCTGACTGTCCGATCACTCTCTCTGGGTAAGTGGGATGGCCTCGGGAGGAGAGAAAGCCACCCTCTGAAAGTACCAGAATGGAGGCAGGTAAATCATGTGGTGAAAAGTGGACGTCAATCCAGAGCTCACCAAAGAAGTCATGAGAACAAATAAGACAGAGACCGGGCGGCACTGGTCGTTCAAAGTGCAAGCAGGCATGGGACGCTTAGGGCAATTTCTGGGCTAACTAGCAGGCAGCCTGATCACTTTTACCTGCTGCCACATTTACAGGCCTGCAGCCACTGACAGCGTTGAAGGGACAGTCAAAGTGGACACTGATGAGAACCCATGTTCAGCACTTTTGCCATGGTTAATATAAAATTGGGGGAAATTTGTTTGCAGAGTCATTGAATATTTATTCAACAAACATTTCATCAAACTCTTACTTGATAACAGGCACCATCCTGGGCCCTGAATTTACAAAACTATGTAAAACCTTCTCTGTGCACTGCAGAGGCTTGTGGAGAAGAACCACTAATCTCCCTGATCTCCAGACTGACACCTCATTATCCACCCCTCACTAAAGCTGGAGAGTTCTAACCACAAAGCAGGCCAGGGTAAGCCCTGCAATGGCTCCTTCTTTTGAGAAGAAAGTAAGTCTTGGCAACTTAGCAGGGCTCCTTCCTACATCTCCCAATCACCATACCCTCATCCCAACCCTCCCCAAAATCTCTGCCTGCAGCCCTTTGCTCAGGACTTTCCCTGCACCTGAGGTAGGAGGGAACGGGGCAGAGCACAACTATTAAAAGAATGACACCGCAATTAAGGATATGACAAAAACTGGTTAGAACCAACTAGGCCCAAGATGGTGGAAGATTCGCCTTCTAGTAGACTTGAGCCTCATTATGTGCTCATTGCGATACATTCGCATGCTAAGTGGCACATCTGCAAGCGCCACGACAGTTCCTAGGCTGACCATAAAAAGCCAAAAACTGGTCAGAAGTCCCATTCCCGGAAATCCCCTCCCCTTCCCCAAAACAGTTGGAATAATCCTCCCACTTGTTAGCCTATGAAATTACCCAGGCCATAAAAATGAAACATCCCACACCCCAGGGTCGCTCTCACTTTCCAAATGACCCCATCCCCTGGGGCGGCTCTCCCTTCAGAGACTGACCTCATTCTGGGGCCTCTCTTGCCCTCTGAGATGGCCTACACTCTGTCTGTGGAGTATCTCCCTGAATAAATCTACTTTTGCTTTACTATGGCTCGCTCTTGAATTCTTTCCTGTGGAAAGCCAAGGACATGCCCTAGACCTGGGGCACGACCATCCTCACGCACCCCCTTTCCTTGCAACACACCCACAGGAGCATTTCTCCTTCTGTGCCTAGCCAGCTCCTTCTTAGCCTTCCGTTCTCCACTTAGATGTCAGGGTCTCTAGGAAGCCATCTGCGACCCCAGTACCAGATCAGCAATCCTCTTCCTGTTCTGCTGTTAATAGCCCACGTGCACCGCTGGCAGTGTAAGCATCCTACAACCGCAAGGCTCTAACCGCCAGCTCAGCGAGCCTGACTCTCTTGCTGGATTGTGAACTTTTTAAGGAGGTACTTTTATCCTCTCCCTTTGTTTCCCCACATCTGGTGTCACGAACAGCACTTAGAGTCCAAGCTCAAAGGAATTATCAATTAGCTGCCTACTACATCTCACACCCTGGGCTGGGCGCTTTCAGAAATGTCTCGTGTAATCTTTACAAAAATCGTAAGAGGATCACATTACAGTCTTACCTTATAGACATGAAACTGCAACCCAGAGAGGGTGAGACAGCTGCCCGAGACCGCACAGCCCTGAAGTGGTAGGTGGCATCAGGGAAAAGAGCACTCTCTCTCTTTCTCTACCCACCACTGGCCTGCAGGGATCTTTCTGTCATGTCTGCCATTTGCATTCAGCTGGAGCTCTTCCATCCAACCTGGTAGAGGAGGAAGGAGGGTAACACATCCTGAAGAAATAAAAGCATTTTTTTCTCCCTTTAAAGAGACAATCAAGGCCACTGTGCTGTACGTTTTATTACCAAAGACATAGAGATAGAGCTTTCTTTACCTAAAGGTTGTGTTGCTAAGGATTGGGGTTCTATTCAAAGGAAACACTAATGGCTTTCTAATGGGCTATTGCACATACTAAGGGAAGAAAATATGTAGAATGAAAGCTTTTGTGTGTGAAGTTTCCTGAGAATGTGGGAACCAATCCCCAGGAAGGAGATGGGGAAGGGGCCCTGAATGAGGCTCTGAGTACCACTCCCGAGGGTGACGCCAAGCGGGTGGAATGGTGCCGGCCCAGAAAACAGAATCCAGCACCCAGGCCAGGTACTCTGATGGGCAGGCACGATAGAGCGGTGGTCTGCAAACTTTCTCCTCCTGTACCCTTCCCATAATTTTGTAAAAGCTCTGTCCCCTCTGTCAAAGCTCACACATTTTAACTTGACATCTGAAATTTGTCATCAAAACTTTAAACAACATGTTGTAAATATTGACATTTTAAAATAAAACTGTTACATTGCGCCTTTGCATGCACCCAATTTAATCTAAATACCATAGTTACTTAAAACCCACCACAATCCATTTGAAAAATGTATAAACATGTTCTTTGCTAACAGTTGGAAATTTTACATGGCTTTTTTTTCTTTTTGAGAAACTCCTTAAACTATTTGTTTCGATTTCACTTCTCCCACAGAATTTTATCCCCATGTGTTAGATTTTTATGCTACAACCAAGTCTTCCACTGACCATCCAGTACTTCTGTTAGATTTTTATGCTACAACCAAGTCTTCCACTGACCATCCAGTACATCTGTCAGGTGTGTGTGTGTGTGTACATTTTTTAAATTGATTTTGTTTCCTGAAACCATAAAGCAATAGGTATTTAGGGGGGGTGTAGATTACAAAAGGGGAAGTAGGAGAAGGGGAGAAACTCTGCCAGTGGGAAAGCTATGAGGAAGATCAGTACTGGGCAGGAAGACACATGAAAGTTGAGGTGCTAGGCATTGAGTCCCATAGAACTATCTACACCTGAACATTTCTTGAAACGCCTGTAGGGACCTCCAAGGATGTTTGCATATCAGACTGAAGACTGCCAGCCTGAGGTCTAAGTTAAGGCCATGACTTCCTGAGCCTGGACCCTTTACCGTCAGGTGTCAAGCTGGGTGACAGTCACAGAGTGAATGTGACCTATACGCCTCAAATTCAACCCCCAAATCACTCAGCTACCCTGAGAGGCTGTCCAGAGAGCTCTGCAACATCTCAAAACACCCATGAGCCCTAAGGCAGCCCCTGGGCACCCAACTGGGGAGAGCACTCATGCACGGGCCTCCTGCTCTCCATCTGCCAACCCCCCAGCCACCTGAAGTCCTCCCTTCACCAAGTCATCCCTGTTAGTCATCCAACTGCATGCATGCATCCCTCAGACTGACAATTTTGCTTAAGTATCGCCCGCTTCTGACACTCACCTGGCCAAGTTGATTGCCATAGACTCTGCATATTAGGTAGAGTCTATTATTAAACTTAGCACCTTGTACTGTGTGTGTGTGATTTACCTTCCTTGGAGGCATGAATTATATCTAAGTACCCAGGGTCCTATGTAGTCAACGATCGGCGAATGCCTGCAGTCGAAAAAGGACGTTCAAAAGAGGTGTTCTCTAGAAGGAAGTTTGATGGGCCAGCTGTGTATAGAGGAGATTTAGGTCTTTTTTTAGCTCCAGTTGTTGAAGCTACTTACTTGGACCCCTAAAGCCAAGGTGCCTAGGAAGAATGGCTTGGCCAGCATTGGGAGCTAGAGCACATAGAAGAGCCTGTGTTCACTTTGTGTCTGCACTCCACTCACTTGCTGCTCACAGCACTGAAAAAGACCTTGACCATGTCAGAAAATAGAGGTCATCCCATCTAGCAGAGGGTAAGTTCATCAAGATCCGCGTGACCATCTCCTTAGGACGTCCAACGGTGCATCCAGCCAGGGCTGTCTTCACTTCTAGAGAAATGTGCCATCAGACATTTCAGACACACCACTGTGCTGGGTGAAGGGGAATTCATGTTGACCCTTCCTATGCTGACTTTTGATTCACCAGATGGTCTGACCCTACCTACCCCAAGGATGTACATTACATCATGCTGACACTCAGATCATTGTTGCACTAAAGGTACATTGGGCTTAATTTCCCCATTGTCACTTCTATGTCCTTCAAAATGAAACCTTCACTTCAAGCACAGGGAAATTTGATATTATTGTCTTATTTTATTTTATTATATTTAAAATATCCATTTTATTACCTTATTTCATTTATTGTAGCTTCTGTCAGTGTGAATTTTATTTTGTGGTTATTATCGCTATCTCCAATTTCTCACATCAAATAATGCAGTTCTGATTTTGACAAGACACTTCCATTATTTCATCAGAGTTTTTTTTTTTTCTTTTCATTTCTTTTTTGGCTCTGTAACAAAGATTAGCATATGCAGTTTGAGTCGTCACCAATTTTATCTTGTGGTGACTGCTTCAGCTAAGTTCAGTGTGCTTAATCTGGGAAAGATTATGCAGTTTCAGATGACATCAACACATTGTGATGCTTTGGTCAATCTTAATCCAAATTAACAATAAGAGGGAAATTTTTAATCAGGTGTTTGTCACAACAGGAAGGATTAAGAGGGGTGCCAGGTGGGGAGGGGTAGGATGTCAAGCCACCCTGCCTCCGGAAGCAGGCAGGTGTTTAGAGGACCCAGGATACAGCGTATCCGGATGAGGCTGAAATACAAACAGTGTGGAGATGAGGTTGAAAGGTGAGGAGGGGGACAGTTTGTGAATGGCCTTTAACTAAGATACAATTAAATTGTAACTATTGTTGAAGAAAGGTGCCCCCTCTTCCCGTACTTCCCCACCTCTGCCCCGTAGTCGGCCAGCTCCCGGGAAGAACCATTAGTCTGAGGTCAGGTCCTAGGCTAGTTGTGGAGTGTGCTGTTCTTGGGTTGGGAGCTGTACCTTCAGGGTCTGCCCACAGGTGCTCTGCCTCCTTCCTTGCCCACCTGTCTCAGGTTCAGGGCAGAAACTGACACAGTTAGGAAGGGGCCGTGAGCAGCAGGGCACATCCCAGGCATTTCCAGGTCCCAGGTTGAAATACAGTCAAAACATCCTAAAACTCTCACCCCTCTTCCTAGTATATCGTAGGACCATGAGCAGTTGCTTCAACTTTCTGAGGGTCCATTTTCCCATGTGTAAAATGAGACTTAGAGCTGGTGAGAATTCATAGCAATAACTGAGGTCACGGGTGTCCTCCATGGGTCAAAGACTCTTCTAAGTGCTTTACAGAAATGGGCTCACCCCTCATAACAGCCCAACCCAGAAGGCGCTATTACTGCTCTCTTCACGGAGGGTGAAACGGAAGCCTCGAGCGGTTGATGACCTGCTCCAGATCTCATAGTGAGCTCTGGGTGGACGTGCGATCTTGGATCATAGACAGGGGCTCTGCTTTTTAGGTAACTCCTCCCTACACACACACACATACACATACACACACACACACACACACACACAACTCCACCTCATTAAGTGACATAAGCATCTGATGTATTTAGAACAGTGCCTGATATGAGTGGGCTCCTTAACTGGGAAACCTGCAAAAGGGTCAGAGTAAAGGGCTAGGTGTAGAGGTGATGAGATTACATTTATACTTTAGAAATATTAGTCTGCAATGCCTCTCCTCTCCCAACACTAGGCCTGAATCACCCTCCCTAGGGTACAAGAAGTTAGAATAAAAAACAGTAAATTCAGACCACAGAATACAGAACAGGAAGGGCCTTCACCGTCAGCTGCCCCAGCCTCCTCTTACTCAGCTGGGGAAAAGGAGGTGCAGGGGGAGGACCGGGGGAGGACCCAAAGCAAGTTAGAGCAAGGTACTCATCCCCGGGGTTCTCACTGAAGTTCTAGTCCTGCGTTCTTCCCTCCGTGTGGTGCTACCTCCCCAGTGCTTGGGAAAAGAGATAAAAGTATAACCCAACCAGAACAATCATCAAGTTCACACGTAAAAGACCCAAAGACACACATCTCTCCGGTCTGATGGCCTCCCGTCCTCTCAGATTTCTCTGGAAACAACAGTCCTTCTCTCTTGTAGTTCCCAGCAGAGTTAACATTGGCATTTCCCTGGGTACAGAAGTACACAGGGATACCTACTTCTGATTGTCAAAATAAAAAAAATCATTTGAAATAGGGCTGGAAGTGGGGGGTTGCAAAGCTTCAGTTCTTCCTTTGATGCTTTTAACCCCTATTTTAACCCACTGCAAACTCATCTGAAGCCTCCTTTTTCCTTCCTCTCCCCTTCCCCAGCCATCTCTATAAGTGCCTGGGATTGGAGACAGCCGACTTCGATGCGGATCGTAACTCTGCTACTGGATAGTTGGGTAGCTGTTGAGCAAGTCACTGAGTTACTTAATTTACCTGAGCTTCAGTTTCCAAATCTATAAAACGGGGTAATTATATCTTCCTCAAAAAGCTGTCATGAAGATGAAATAGGATGGCATAAACAAAGGGTACTGTATGTAAAATCTTTGTAAATGACTCCCCTCCCTGTTTTATGATTAGCCCAAGCAGCATGTCTCCTAGATCAAAGCATAGAAGTAGAAGAACTAAAATGCCATCTTAGAAATGCAAATCAAAACTAAAATGAAGTATCATCTCACACCGGTCAGAATGGCCACCATTAAAAGTCCACAAATGATAAATGCTGGAGAGGGTATGGAGAAAAAGGAACCCTCCTATGCTGCTGGTGGGAATGTAGTTTCGTGTAGCCACTATGGAAAATGGTATGGAGATCCTCAAGAAAACCAAAAATAGACTTACGCTATGATCCAGCAATCGTCGGCATATATCCAGAGGGAACTCTAATTCGAAAAGATACATGCACCCCAATGTTCATAGCAGCAATATTTACAATAGCCAAGATATGGAAACAACCTAAGTGTCCATCAACAGATGACTGGATAAAGAAGTTGTGGTATATCTATGCATTGGAATACTTCTTAGCCATAAAAAAGAATGAAATTTTGTCATTTGCAACAACATGGATGGACTTGGAGGGCATCATGCTAAGTGAAATAAGTTAGACAGAGAAAAACAAATACTGGTATGATATCACTTACATGTGGAATCTATAAAGTACAACAAACTAGTGAATGTAAAAAAAGAAACAGAGTCACAGATACAGAGAACAAACTCATGGTTACCAGTGGGGAGAGGGAAGGAGTGGGTAGGAGATTAAGAGGTACAAACTACTATGTAAAAAATAAGTTATAAGGATATATTGTACAATGACGGGCATATAGTCAATATTTTATAGTAACTATAATGGAGTATAACATTTAAAATTTTTGAATCACTATACCGTACACTTGTAACTTATGTAGTATTATATATCAACTATACTTCCATAAAAATAAGCAAATAAATAAGAAAGAAAGATGATTAAAGCTGGAAGAAGGGACAGGATTTGTGGCCTTTGCAAAGGTCTTCACTGAATGCATTTAATAACATTACCAGTGAGTGAGTTCTGGGTCTCCCCTAAGCAAGCTGTCCCCTCCCCATGCCCAGTCCCTTTTTCCCAGCACAGGCTGGCTCACATGGGCTCTCTATTTAGTGATCCCTCCCCTGTAGGTTGCTTGGGTAGAATTTCAGTGGCTCCAGGCCTGCTTTCGCTCCCACATGGTCTGTATCTGTTCTTCAGGAAATACACAAATCTTTGGACCTGCCAGACTCCGGGAGGCAGGATAATCCAGTGTCTCCACCTGTCCTTTCCAGCCATCGGCAGCTAGCCAGGCTGTCTCTGCTGCCAGCTCTCCCAGGCAGGAGGCAGAACCGGCCCAATGAGTCATCCTCACTTCAGAGGACCTTCATCAACCTCTCCAAGTGGCCCCAGGGAAGCCCTCTTATTTGAAGGAAAGGGGATGTGCCTGACCCCACCTCTTCCCTGGCAGTGTAGGATTCAAAGTGTGCTAGGGAAGAACAAACCTGACTTCATATTAGATCTTTTCCTTTAGCTCTAACCCTGTGCTTAGTCATGCTGGTTCTGCACCGTTTGTAAAAGAATGTTGCCTACAGCCAGAAATATACAGTGTTCTCAAGTTCTGACCTTTAAGGGTGTAACAATTTTCCATTCAAATAAAGATAAAAACTTGCAGAGAACAGAGAATAACATTTGTCTTGTTGGAGGTTTACAGGAACATGGTGACCTGACCTATGTGGACAGCTGCAAGAACAAAGGATTCCACACCAAGAAGTTTGCGACAACCCACCACACTCCCTCCCCTTTTTAGTATAAGAGGAGCCCGAATTCTGACTTGGTTAAGATGGTTCTCCAGGACACTAGTCTGCCATCTTCTCAGTCTGATAGCTTTCTAAGTAAAGTCATTATTCCTTGCCCCAACATCTCGTCTCCCAATTTATTGGCCTGTTGTGTAGTGAGCAGAACGAGTTTGGACTTGGTAAAAAAAAAGCACACCTCATGTACATCAAAGACATTTTCCTCTGAAATCCTCTTTTAATCTCCAATTTTTTAATTTATCTCCAATATTTTATGTCTTCATTTTGGGTGTAGAATCCAAGAGCCACAGACTTGATTTGGGGCTCTCTCCTTTGTAAATTCTATGCACAGTGAAAGCAGCTTCAAAGGTGTCCTGGCACCATGGCCAACTTCCCCTGAACATCCTATTACACACACGTTAAGTATGCCCCACTTTTCACTTAAGCCAGTATACAATTTGCAAATTAGCTCTTTTGTGGAACCTTTCCTCTGAAAATAATTCTTTTTAGTGCTAGTCCCACCTCCTCCAGGCCGTCTTCCCTGATGGCCTCCACAAATGATGATCTCTCTATCTGCATCCCTTGCAGTCTGAGACACCAAGGAGGCATAAAGTCTATCTTGCATGTAGAAGGCCCTCTGTGATTGATTTATCTGAAGATACCATGGGCTGCAGCTGTATCGCATTACCTATTCCCACTGTACCCATTGCCAGTCTTCCTGAAAGAGCCTTCAGCATCCATTCATGCTTGGTGTAATGGATACACCATACCCTGCGCTGTAGCTACTGCCCTTAAGGCATTTCTCTGCTGGAAATAAAAGAGGGAATTAATCTTCCTTGAACCCCTAGATGTCAAGTACCAATCCCTATTTCACATATTTTCCAAAATAACCCTAAGGAATATCTGTTACTTTACCACTTTTCCAGATAAGAAAACTGACTTTCAAGCAGGTTAAGTAATGTGCCTGAAGACACACAGCATATGAATGGGAGTTAGATTTAAGCACCTTTGACTCCAAAACCCATGGGCCGTCATGGAAGGCGGCATCAGTTACAAGACAGGAGACCTGGAGCTTATCCCAGCCCTGCCATTAATTTGACTGTGGCCTTGGATAATTTCCTTCTCCTGTCTGAGTCTGAGCTTCCTCATCTGGAGATGAAGGAACTGGATATGGTGACCATTCGAGCCCTTCCAATTGCAGAGTTCCGAGCTACTGAAAGGTGCTTGTGTTACTCACGTCGGCCTGCCCAGATGTTTTAATTCACAATTTCCCGTGCAGTAATCAGTCTCATCTTGTTATTTCCTGCCTGCACTTCTAACCTCCCTCATTTGGGATCATTTCTGTCGCTTTTTTGTGGTGCTCTGTGTTTACTGAGGGCCCAATTTAGAATCATCTGCAGATTTCATCAAAGGGCATTTATTTACACACCCACCACCTACCCAGGGAAACTTCAGGGGCCAAGTGATATACCAATGGCAGAGCTCACATTCTGATCACACTCTTCCTTCCTATGTGTTTCTCTAAATATCTGCCCTTGAACTGGGCTAGCACTGACCCGAACACCTGTGGTTTGGGGTCAGCCGGACATGGGTAGGAACCTTGGGCAAGTTATTTAACCTTTACTTAACCTTTCTGAACTTCAGTTTCTTTGTCTAGGAAACAGGAATCATTGCACCACCCCCAAAGGGTTATTTGGAGTACTAGAATTAGGTGTGGCATCTGGAGCATTCCAACCCAGGGCCAGGAATCAGTTACTCCCCTCTCCCTTCCCCATCTCTACAAACTTTGGGGATGGCCATCAAGCAGACAGCTTTCTAAAGAGGCTTCTCTCTCTTTATCCAAACAGCATCATGGGAAGTTTTCCTAGCAAGGACACAGCATGTTGCCCATACACTTCTTAGCACCCTTAAGCATCTAATTTGTATTTTTGGCCTGCAAATAAATCTCAGGTCTCTCTGATGACCTTCGAGGAGTTCTTTCATCTTGTGAAGGCTCCTTTTATTAAGCCTCTCGGTCTCGATACTTTTACAGGGCTGGGAGGATTAAATGGAGTAATGTTGAGTGCAACGTCTGCCCATGGTAGGTACTCGATCCATCAGATGGGTCTGTGTTGGAATCCCTTCTCCCATTTACTAACCCAGAGACCCTTGAAGGCCTGACTTCCACATCTGCCAAATGGGGATAACAACCCTTATGTTCAGTGTGGTTGTTAAGGTCCATGCAGTAACATTAATGGGCCTGCCTAACACAGAGAAGGCTCTCTGCATGTGGTTAAGACCAACACTTCCCTTTTCCTGAATGTTTCTGAGTTGCTTTGTCATGATTAAGAACAAGTAAGGAGACGGACTCTAAAAAAATTAAAAAGTAAAAATACATGAAGGTAAAACAAGTGAAATGTATTCCTTCCTTTGAAGGGTCCCTAAGAGTTAAACTTAGGACGTGGTTGAGGCATCAGGATGGTCCTCCATAAATAAAAACTTTACTAGGCCATCACATTTGGTTCATATCAAAATCACTCAGATCCAAAGAAGCATTCCAAGCAGTTGACATCCATTTCAGCTGGATGCTAACCCAATTTTTAAAAATTAATCCAAACTTGACAAGAAGCTGATCTCATGTCTCTTACCAGAACATCCCACTCCCAGTTGGTTTCCTGGGAAGGAAATGGGTAGCCTGGCTCTCAAAAACAGAACTGAAGACACGCCTTTTCCTCATTTCAGCTGGAATCTGCAGTTTCAGAAAGGATTTAAACAGCCCAGTTGATTCTCATAAATTACTCCTGTCATAGCCTTTTGGTCTTTCACTTGAGACTGACCCAAAACCAGCAGGGCTCATGTCTTTTCCTACAATCATTGGATCCTAGAACCCCTGCGCTGGAAGGGCCCTCAGAGAGCTTGCCTCTTCCCTCCTCATCAGCCCCTCACATCCAACAGTCATCAGATCCCACTGGTTCTATCCTCTCGCCATTTCCCAAACCGCTTTAACTTTATCCTAGCTTTTACTGCCCCAGTCAAGCCCTCGTCCCGTCTCACCTAGGCTATTGCCATCATGTTCCAGATCTTCAGTACTCTCCCAGCCACCCAGTCTCAGTCTTCATAATATGTCTATATGCTCATCCTTCTCCTTGCTTAAAAGCCCCCAGTGGTTCAGCACAAAATGTTTCCTTTGGCCACCAACCCTCAGCATGTTCTGGTCCCTGCCTGTCTTTCCAGATTCTTCCTCTGCCACTGCCCTCTTTATACTTTGTACCCTGTCCATTCTGTTTATACTGTCTTAGAATTATCAGTGTGCATGTGTTTTCTCCCCTATGCCTTGAATTCCTCAAAAGCTAAAAAAACTCTGTTGTGTCACCTTGGATTCCCACATTCATAGTGTAGGTGTGGGTGCACTGAGAGTTTGGAAATAGTCACTGAACATCTACTGTGTGTGCAGCGCTGGAAGTCTAGAGATGAGCATGCATCCTACGCTCAAAGACCCTCCAGCCTGACGGCATAGCCAATACGCAGAGAGGCAAATAATAACACAATGTGACATGAGAGAGGGGAGCACAAGATAATCTTATTAGAGTCCCAAGGAGAGGCCCTGACCAATCTGGGTGGGGAGACAGGGGAGAAAAATGCTTCTAAAAGGAGATGATAGAAATTATCTCCTTTAAATTTTAATTGTGTTTAGACTTAGAATTTCAGGTTTCTGGTTCAAGATGGCAGACTAGGCGTCCCTCCCAGCTGAGACCCCGTTGAACAGATAACAAGGCAGAATGCTTATTTTTGATGGTTCCGATTTTTAAAAGAGAGGCTGCTATCTACACACAAGTTTCTGAAAGGTAAGGCAAATGGGATCACTGAGGCATGAACTAGAAAATAAAAGGTCAGTACAAAACCCAAGGAGAAGACTGCGGTGAGTGTGGGACCCGATGGGACCTGATGTAGCGGGTCTGGGGAGCCAGAGAGGGCCATGGGATGGCCATCCTGAGGGAATCAAGACTAGCCTGGGGAGGGCCCATAGTCTAGGTAGAGGCTTGGGATGGCTGCAGAGAAGAGTTCAAGGGAAACCCACATTTCCACCTTGACCTGAAGAAA
The DNA here is from genome assembly GCF_036321535.1 of Camelus dromedarius. Classification (NCBI taxonomy): domain Eukaryota; kingdom Metazoa; phylum Chordata; class Mammalia; order Artiodactyla; family Camelidae; genus Camelus; species Camelus dromedarius. Next base: position 30,310,251 of record NC_087449.1, on the reverse strand, counting down.
AGGACGAAAGATGCTTCAACCCAGGAAGGAAAAATGTACTGCAGGGGTCTCATTTTCACTGTGGAAATTGTAGAGGTTCAAGCAAACTGGTCTGCTCCCTACGGTACATGATAAGGCAAGCCTGCCATTCTTCAAGAGCTCTCCATCTGTCCTCCCAGGTGGACAGAAAAAGCCCTTTGGGGTAAACAGACCCCCTGGATTACTGAGGGAAATCATGCCAGCTACCTACGCTGTCAGACAAGAGATTCACAAAAGTAACACAATTCAGTCAACATTGGAGGAAAACTGATGAGAAAGTTCAAGATTAAAATATGCAAATAGTAGGCTCTGAAGGGAATAGAATTAAGCAAGAATAAGAATAGAATAAGCCAGCAATAAAGGAGGATTTTTCAAAATAAATTTAATCAGGAACCTTAAAGAAATTTGAGAAGTTATTGTTACTAGGAGAGACAGGCTGCCAAGGGTTCTCGGAAATGTGAACAATTTTGTCAACATTTTTTAAATGCTGTGGATTGGTCGTGGTTAAAGACCAAATTAGTAATCTGGAAGACGAAGTCAAGGAGCTCGCATGGAACATGTAGCAAAAATGGGGAGAAGGAAAATATGAGAGAATTAAAAGTTGAACTGAATGGAGAATAGAGCCCAAAGGCTCAGTGTTCTTGCAGGAGGGAGTTCAGACGTGGAAAGAATCAATGCAGACATTAGTGAAGGCCATGGGGAGGGGAAGGGAGCAGATATTGAAGGAAAAATAGAAAAAAAAATTATCCTTAAATAGAGATTGAAGTTTTCAGGTTGAAAGGATCAGTGTGAAACCTGGTGGATATAAACAAAGCAAACAAACACACAAAACGAAAACCCACTCCCAGTCATGATCTGGTGAAATTTCAAGGAGAGAATCTTAAAAGATGCCAGGATCGTGGCAGTAAATTGTGCCTCAAAAAAACAAAGAATCAGGCTGCCCTCAGACCTTGTGTCAACAATTGTTGACCCCAGATGACATGGGAGAGGGTCTCCAAAGTTATGAGGAAACATATTTTTGAACCTATAACTCTACAAGCAATGTGAATAAATTTCAGAGTTTGAGGGGATACCAGAAGTTTATGTGATTGGCAAAAGAATGACCTCCCCCGAAAGGTGTCCACATCCTAATTCCAGAAACCTATGAATATGTTTACCTTACATGGGAAAAGAGGCTTGGAAATGTGATCAAATTAAGGACCATGACATGGGTCATTAAAAGTGGGAAACATTTTCCTTTGTGGTCAGTGGGAGATGTGAACACAGAAGAATCGTCAGAGAAATGTCACATTGCTGGCTTTGAAGACAGGAATGATGTCATAAGACAAAAGGATGCAAGCGACCACTAGAAGCTGGAAAAGGCAAAGAAACAGATTTCCCTGAGTGTTACAGAAAGGATTCCAGCCCTGCTGATATTTCAGTTTTACCCTAGTGATACCTAAGTGGCACATCTAAACTTACAGGACTGTTGAAGTAACACATTTGAGTTGTTTTAAGCCACTAAAGTTTGTAGTGATATGCGACTGCAGCAACAGGAAACTACAGTTGCCTCTCACTTTTCCCTCCTGAAAATTACTTGAGGATATACTCCAGCAAAATGAAAAAGGAAGCTAAGAAAAAGAAATCTATGTGATGCAAGAAACAATGGAACGATTCAGAGGTAAAATGGAACGATCAGATTTACAGCTGTGCAGAAATCCAGCAAGCATTCTATCAAAATTAGAAAAGAAAGCCAGAAGGTTTCATAAAATAATATCTTAAAGGAGAAAGTGACTTCCATTGCAAAATTATGAGACTAAGAAACTCAATGATCTTAAATATGTGATGAAAACACTTGTATGTTTTTTTAATTTTTTAAAAAGAGATTAATTGAAATTTTGTGAAAGATCAAAAGTTGTATATGGAAGTCATGTGACTCCCTTCCCTCACCTAGCCTTCAAATATGTTTTGCCAAAGCTCTTCAGGGAGTTCAGGGGTTTTTTTGGGGCAGAAGCCACCCCGTCCTCCTTACTCGGCCCAGCATTGAAGCTTTCTCTGCTCCAACCTCTGATGTTTTGGTTTGTTTGGCCTCATGATGCATTAGGCACACAAACTTGCATTCAGTAACAGTTTACCCATTTGTAAATTATCCATATTTGTAAATTACCAATATGTATTTGAAATGCCTTTTTTTTCAGTTAAGCATTTTTAGAATCAACCCATAGACAAAGCAAATAAGATTTAGTCATTATTATGGTACAAAAATCTAGTATAAAAATAATGCTGGCCATCAGGAGTTAGGTCAAAGAATGTCCTCATTTTATGGGGTGAGAAGTCAGCAGATACTGTCTAAATGGCTGACAAAACAAAAGTTTAAGTATGATATATTTTAACTTAAAGATAATCAGTTGTGCATTTCACAGATACCCATTGAATGACTGTTGTAGGCACCTTTGTAGGTATTAGGAATGTAATAATGAACAACATAGATAAAGCCCTTTTCATCACAGATGTTACGTTCTAGTGACACAAGACAGACCTTAAGCAAATAAATTAATGACTTATCTAGTAAGTCAGATGGAGATCAAGGCTGCAAAGCAGAGGTCAACAAACTTTTTCTGTAAATACTTCAGGTGTTTGCAGATCCTAAGGTCTTTACCATTATAGCAAGAAAGCAGCCGTGAACAATACATAAACAAATGCAGGTGGCTTTGTTCCAATAAAACTTTATTTCTAAAACAAGCAGAGGGCCAGATTTGAACCATGACCCACAGGACATAGTTTGTACATCCTTGCTATAAAGAATAATTAAGCCAGAATGGGGTTACAGAGAACCATAGAGAGAAGGGTTGCCATTTTAAATAAGGAGATGAGAGAAGGCTTCAGAAGAAACTGGTATTTGGGATACAACCTGCAGAAGAGGGAGAGAATGAGCCTTATAAATATCTGGGAGAAGATGGTCTAGGCAGAGAGAACAGTAAGTACAAAAGCTGAAGTGGGAGCGTTCAGCAAAGAGCCCGTGAAGCCGAAACAAGAAGAGGGGGTTGGAGGGGGAATAAGACGACAGCCCGAGAGTCAAGGGAGGATGAGGATGCAGGTGGGGGAGGTCAGGAAGTCTTGTAATAAAAGTGTGGGCCATGAACCAACCACATCAAATCACCTAGCATCACAATCTGCACCTTATCAAGACCCCAGCTGGACAATATGTACATTAAGGTTTGAAAAGCACTGGTGAGGTGCCTCCTGGTCATTATAAGGACTTTGGCTTTTATTCTGAACAAGAAAGAAAACCATTGGCTGGTATTGAGCAAAAGAGTATGATGAGCTGATATTTATTTTTTAAAAATATCTTGGCTACTATTTTGTAATCAGACTCTAGAAGCACAAGAGGGGAAGCAGAGAGACAAATTAGAATATTTCAATAATTCAAATGGGAGATGACCATGGTTTGGACAAGGGAGGGTAATGAGAAGTGGTCAGAGTCTGGATGTATTTTGAGGTAAAGTCAACAGGATTTTCTGTCACTGTGGATGTGAGGCATGAGGGGAACGAAAAAGAATGGGGTACGATTACAAGATTTGGGGTCCAAACAGCTACAAAGATGAAGTCGGCCCTTTCAAGTAAGGAAGACCATGTCTGGGGAGGGGGAGGTTGGAGAGGGCAGAGTATGGTGGGGCCAAGGGCCACGAATTTAGTTTGGGATGTCTTAAATCCGTGGTGTTTGTTAGACATTCAAGTGGAGAGATCAAGTAGGCAGTTGAGTATGAGTCTAGAGTTTAGTAAAGAGAATCACCTACTTGAAGAGCTAGTAATACCTTAGAGAAATAAAAACCATAACATGAGAGATGGATAGAATGAAGGGATTTTGGAAGTGGAGCAATGTTAAATTTTTCATTGTAAGGAATCAGTAAATACTGTTTAAATTTGAGAGATTAAATAACATCATATAAGCATATAAATTAGAGTTATGGTACTAACCTACCTAAAATTAAAAGTAGTCAAAAAGAAATTATTTATATTAAGGGAAATAAGCCAGTCACAAAAGGACAAATACTGTATGATTCCACTTATATGAGGAACCTAGAGTAGTCAAGTTTATAAACACAGAAAGTCTTTGCCAAGGACTGGGGGGGAAGGGCATAGGGTATTTACTACTCAATGAGTACAGAGTTTTATTTTGAAAAGATGAAGAAAGTTGTAAAGATAGAAGATGGCAAGAGGTTAATATCTGAAATATATAAATAGTTCATACAACTCAGTATCAAAAGAAACAAACAAACCAAAGAACTCAATTAAAAAATAGGCAGCAGACCTGAACAGACATTTTTCCAAAGAAGCTACACAGATGGCCAACAGGGACATGAAAAAAAATGCTCAGCAGTGTTATGCATCAGGGAAATGCAAATCAAAGCCATAATGAGATATCACCTCACACCTGTCAGAATGGCTATCAACAAAAAGTCTACAAATAATAAATGTCGGCAAGGATGTGGAGAAAAGGGAACCCTCGTACACTGCTGATGGGAATGGAAATTGGCACAGCCACTATGGAAAACAGTATGGAGGTTACTCAAAAGACTAAAAATAGAACTACCATATGATCCAGAAATTCCACTGCTGGGAACATATCCAAAGAAAACAAAAACACTAATTCAAAAAGATATGTGCACCTCAATGTTCATAGCAGCATTATTTACAACAGCCAAGATAATGGAAGCAACCTAAGTGCCCATCAGTAGATGAGTGGATAAAGAAGATGTGGTGTGTATATATAATGGAATACTACTCAGCCTTAATAAGAATGAAATTCTGTCATTTGCAACAACATGGATGGACCTAGAGAGTACTAAAGCTTAGTGAAATAAGTCGGAGAAAGACAAATAGTCTATCACTTAAATGTGTAATCTAAAAATTAAAACAAATGAATACATATAATAAAATAGAAACAGACACACAGATGCGGAGAACAAACTAGTGGTTACCAGTGCCTCTCGGAGAGGAAAGTGTGGAGCAAAACAGGGGTACGGGACTAAAAGACACAAACTACTATATATAAAATAAATAAGCAACAAAGATATATTGTACACCACAGGGAAATAGGATATAGCCATTATTTTTTTTAATAACGTTAAACGGAGTATAATCTATAAAAATATTGGATCACTATGTTGTACACCTGAAACTAATATAATACTGTAAGTCAACTATACTTCAATAACAAAAAAAGATAGAAGGTAGTGATGCATGTGCTTAATGCCACTGAACTATTCAGTTTAAAATGGTTAAAATGCCAAACTTTACGTTATGTATATTTTACCAGAATCACTTAAAAAAAAATTATAAACTCACATAGTAATCGCAACAAAAAAAAAGAAATTGTTACCTCATGGGACGGGAGATGAGAAGAGAGGGAAGACGGGAGATTTTTGCTTTGTGTTTTGTAATTTTCTGTACTGTTTGGATTCTTTAACCATATGCACACATTATTTTCATATTTAAAAATAAAATATTTTAGAATGAGTATGCAAAGGGAGTATTTCAGTCCATGTTTCTGCTTGACTTGCATTCAATTTCTCAAACACTATTTTATAGAAGCTGATTTCCAAGAAGCCTTCAAAGCCCCTTTTTATTATTATTTTTACTAGCAGCCATTCCCTTGGAATCAGACACTCGTGTTTTTCCGATGGGGCTCGCATTCAAAGCCTGGGAGGGTGAGTGCATTTGGAACCCTGCTCAGCACAGCCCTCTGCCTTTGAACTGCTATGTTTTCCTGGGCTCCTCAAGTATTCCCCCTCCAATTGGCCTCCCATCCAACACATCCATCAGGTAGCCGGGATTTATCGAGTTGCCCGTGGAGATGGCCAGAGCCTGCTGGAGCATGCCCATTAAAGAAAACCTCCCACCAGCAAAGCAGACCTCGGGAAAGTCCCTGACTACGGCTGCTCATCACCTGGGCTCCGACCAGCAGGCCATATGATGCCAATATGAAGGCCTCAAATAAGACCATCTCACCTTACAGAACTGACCAGCAACTGTAGATTCCAATCAGAGAATTCTAGCACGTCAGAGTTGGAAGAGACCTCAGAAGTTATATTATAAAACCATTCCTTATTGTAAAGGGGGAAACAAGGACTAAAGACACACAATCACAGACAATGAGTTGGAAGCAGAGCCAAGATTCAAAAGTAGGCGTGACCGTCAGGAAACACGCCAGGGTCTAGGTAAGTCTGAAGGGACCTCCCAGGATGGCGGGTCCTGTCCTGGGGGTGTAGGTTGAGGAACAGATGGTGATAAGGGCAAAAGGAAGAAGGAAGGAAGCAGGGAAGGGGTACAGTTACTTTGGCCGAGAGAGTAATGGCATGATGAATAAGCCAGAATTCTTTGATTCTATGAAGTCATTCAGTTCATGGAGTGTTTCTCTGTTGATTGACTCTTTTTTCTTTTTTCATTTTATGTGCCGGACCTTATTCCATGTGGTATGGACGTAGACTTGGATCAGACATGGCCTTGCCCTCAAGAGAAATTCCAGTAGGCCAGATGGTTACCATGGATGCTAAGAGAGGCAACTGCAATACTGTGTGACGAGCAGGGCATAGAGCAGTCTTTCCTAAACTTTTCCAATCATAAGTCTTATCCACTCTAGACTTACTGAGTTGGATTAATCAGAGGAAGGGCCTAGTAATCTGCCTTTTTACCAAGAATCCACCCCTAATCCCATCCCCAGTCCTACCCCCAAATGATTCTTATGATCAGTCACTCTGGCTTTAGAATCATTCAGAACTGGGTTCTAATTCTCACTCAGGCCAATGGTATTATGTGTCTGCCAAAAACATTTATCTAGATATTCACCTTTCACCTCTTTCCAAATCCCTCAAGACTGTGGCTTTCTCACCTGTTAAGATACAGACCACTTTGCATCGTTGCACAGGTTGTGTACTGCACAAAGACACCAGTCAAGAGACTGAATGTTGGCTGAGATTCCAATTTATACTAATTCCTCTGTCCAGAGGAAAGGGCTCCATTTTTTTTTCATCCAAACACCCTAAACTTTGCATCCTGTTGAACTGTGTCTTCCCAAAGGAAGTGACTATTGTGATTCGTCTGCCCAGAGGGAGCACTTTTTTCTAATTTGTACAAAGGTACCATATAGAACGGCAGAATCCTTCAAACAGTACTGGTACTTGTCACCACTTCCAGATTTCCCCACCACAGATGACTTCTTCATCTCTTCACCGCCTGCACCAGTCTAACGTATGAGCCAGTTCCTTGCCAACGCACTCAGCCCTGCAATAAAGGATGCATCATCCCAAAGACTGTCTGCCCCATGCCTGAACAAGAGGCAGGGTAGCCTCTGATTAACAGTATGAGCTTTGGAGCCAGATCCGACTTTAATTTGCAGCCTCACCCTTTACTATGTGACTTGAACAAATTAAATATTACCTTTAAATGCAGGTTTAAAACTTTCTTTTAAAGCAAATTGTCATTGTAAGGGTTGAACAAGATAACGCATGTCAAAGTCCTTAGCACGGAGCCTCAGATGTAGTGAGTTTGTTTCCTACGTGCTATGTTGTCTGATTTAAGCATCACCATAACACTTTTGGAGAGCTATTAGTATTATTATCTCCACTCCACAGATGAAGAAAATGAATATTGGAGGGGAGATGCAGGGAAGTGGCACAGAGCTGATACCAAAATCCAACTCTCATTTTGTAATCCATTTTCCTTCTACTTTTGCCTCTAGATTCAGACCTCAGATTTTCTCAGGATTCCAGGTTCAAGGAGAGGAAAGGATAAAATTGCACCCTCAGTGTGTAAATGCACCTAAATTAGGCCTAGCAACACATGCAGAATGGCAAATAGGTTTCTGATCTTGAGTGCCAACTGACAGGGGTTAGTAATTACTGCGCAGAGGACTGTGTTGTGAAGGACTGCAAGAGTAAGTCAGGGTTCACAGAGCATCGTGATGGATTCATGACATCAGCCATGGGAATGGGGTCCAGGAATGATGGCAGACCCTACAGAATGTACACCTCACCCCCTTTCAGATCTCAAAGTCTGCCCAAAGTCAAGCACACTTGATAAAAAGGGAGGTCCAAGGGTACTAAATAAAGCTGTTAAAGACCATTAGCACCTTATTAAGACCTTTTCCCAGATGCAGGCAGAAACAGCCAAAGAATACAGAATGGAGGAACAGTTTGGAGAGGAAGCATGGAGCTATCTGATGCATTTGGCATACGGAGCAAAAGCTCAGTTCTGCCTATTCCCAAAGACTCCAGGCTTCATCTTCCCGAGTATCCAGGTAGGTGGAGGGAGGTCACTATGGAATTCGGACACCTCCTCTCTTGTGAAGAGCTCATGTGATCTCGGGCAACTAACTTAGTCTCTTCCAACCTTGGGTGTTTCAACTGTGAAATGTGGACAAGAATCTCTAACTCCTTGTGGTTTTGCAAGTATTAAGTTAGGTAAATCATCTAAAGAAACTACAGAGGACCCCACCCAAAGTAGATGCTAGAAAATGTTCATCCCTCTGCTTCCCTTTCTCCCTCAAAAGGAACACTGTGGCATGTTTGTAAGTCAAGGCTGTTGAGGTGTCATTTATACACAGTAAAATTCATTCATTTTAGTTGAACAGTCCTATGAGTGTTGACAAACATATACCGCCATGTAACTATCACCACAGTGAGATACAGAATGGAGTCATCACCCCCAAAAGTCCCATCGTGCCCCTTCCCAGGCAATCCCAGGCCCCCCACCTCTAGCCCCTGGCAAACACTGATCCCATTTCTGACCCTATAGTGTTGTTTTTTATTGTGACCTATTCTAAAAGCATAAATCCAAATAGAAAATAATTCTCTAGAGGGTTTTGTTTTTTTGTTTTTTTTTTCACATCCTACTCAAAAATAGCTCAGCTCTGACAGCTCAGCTTTCTTCCAGGAAAATTCTTCATTAAATAAATGAATTCCATGTGCATATTAAAAAGACATTCTGCTTAGTATTCCTTCTATTTATAACCGGAGTTCAACCAGCAGGGGCCCAGCGAGCCTGGCAGGGGCCTCTTGAGCTCCCACTTGCCCCTCCCTGCTCTGGCCCAGCTGCAGACCTGGCTCCAGGCCCAGGTGGTACAGCCGAGTCCGAGTGCCGAAAGGGGCTTGGGGAAACTTTCCCCACAAGCTCTGCTCCTCAGCTTTTGGGTGAAAACTTCAGGACCCCCTGAAATTCCCATGGGGAATATATGGCCATATAATAATTAACAGCACGTAGAAGAAGGGACTTAGACTAGAAACAGGGTTAAAAGGAGGGGTGGGTGAGGCTAAGGGGTTTCCAAAGTCCTTTCCTGCAGAGAAGTCCCATGACTCAAGCGAACAGAGGCCGCCCCACCACCACCGCCGCCGCCATGTACCAGCTATCATACCAGGCATAAGAATTAAAGGTAAGCAAGTAGCAGAAAAATAATTAGACCTGGTTTCTGCTCACAAAGAACTTACTATTTAACAGAGAGATGAAACATGCAGAGAAGAGTGTGGCTGAGTTGGGGAGAAGGAGCATGGGCTATGGAGCTGAAAAAAGTGAGAGTTGAATCCAGTTTTGCCATTTGCTAGTTGTGGGATCTTGGTACTGTTGCTTTACCTCTCTGAGCATCAGTGCTCTCATCTGCAAACTGCAAATTACATCTGCCCTCAGAAGGGTGTTATGTGAAATGAATGAGGTAATGGATATAAAGCACCTAGACCAGTTCCTATGATCTGCGGGCTCAGGACAGTGTAGTTTCCTTCTAACCCTCTGTATTAGTCAAGGTTCTCCAGGAAAACAGAACCAGTAGGAGACAGATAGACAGACAGATAGATAGAAAGATTGATTATAAGGAATTGGCTCAGACAGTTTCCGAGGCTAAGAAGTCCCAAGATCTGCAGATGGCAAGCTAGAGACCCAAAAGAGCCCATGGTGTAGTTCCAGCCCAAGTCTGAAGACCTGAGAACCAGAAGAGCTGATGGCACAGGTCCAATCCAAAAGCTAACAGGCCCTAGACCCAAGAAGAATTGATTCTTCAGTTTGTGTCTGAAGGCAGCCAAAGACTGATGCCTCAGCTCAGCAGTCAGACAGGAGGAGTTTTCTCTAACTCAGACTTCTTGTTCAACTGATTGAAGAAGATCTACCCACAGTAGGGAGGGCAATCTGCTTTGGTCAGTTTACCAATTCAAAAATATGAACCTCATCCCAGAAACCTGCCACAGACCCGCCCAAAATAATGCATGACCACATGTTAGGGCACCCTCTGGCCCAATCAAGTTGACACGTAAAATTAACCATCCTGGCCTCCAGGAAAGGAATTGGTGTTCTGAAAGGGGTACATATGGAGAGCAAGTGCATTTAGACTGAGAAAGTGGTTACTCTTGGCTGAATGATATGGTGGAAGTGATATTCAAATCTTCTTCTCTTAACTGCAGCCTCACCATCCCTTGAGAACCTTTGCCATCCTACATCTAGGCTTAAGTCTCATCCACTCCCCATCAGCCTCAGCTTCATTCCAAGACATGACCTCTCACTTTCTACCTTGCATTGTAGCCCTGTCTCCATTCTACTGGTCTGTAGGCTTCTTAAGAACATTGACCATGACTGATGCAGCCTAAGTGCCTGACACATGGTAGAGGTTCAGGAAATATTGGTTGAATGACTAGGATATCTAATCAAACCATTTCATGCAACAGATAAAGCAAATAGGCTTAAGACTCACTTCTGATTTGCAGACACTAACTACTAGATATAAAATAGATAAGCAACAAATTTCTACCATATAGCACAGGCAACTATCTTCAATAGCTTGTAGTAACCTATAATGAAAAAGAATATGAAAATAATATGTATGCATATGGCTGAAACGTTGTGCTGTACACCAGGAATTGACACAGCATTGTAAACTGACTATACTGATTTAAAAAGAGACTCATTTGTTCATTCAACTAGCATTTGTTGAGCCTCTTCTATGTTCTGTGACAATAAATAAGAATAAATATCAAGAGATAAGCAAGACATCATGTGTGCCCCTAAAAGCTTAGGCTAATACAATGGAGGGAAATGGAAAAAAGGAGCTCCTACTATGTGCAAAGGTCTTTATGTACACGGCTTCACCTTATATTTCCAATGTCCATTCATTCATTCATTTTTCCAAACATATTGTTTGAGCACTAACAATTCCAGGCATTGTCCTACATTCCAGGGATACCATGATAAATAAAGGAGGTAAAGTTCTGCTGACATAGAGTTCCCAGTCTAGTGGGAGACACAGACAAATAGATAAAAATGAAACAAGGCAATTATGAAAATGACAGTATTTGCAAAAAAGGAGAGGAATCAAAAGAGAAGGAATATACCGTCTGCTTGGGGAAGTCCAGGAAGGTTTAATGGTATTTGAGCTGAGAATTGAAGGAAAAGTACATGTCCTGCAGTCAAACACATCCTGCAAATCAGACAATACATCCAATATTGTATACATTGACTGTACAAGACACTGCATCTTGGGCCGTGAGAACCGCCTGTACAAATGTTTGGCAATATGGAAGAATATACACAAATAAAAGCTTTCATTTCATGGAAGAACCTCTTACAGTTTAATTTTGCCTGAAACATTATATTAAAATGCATGACCACAAACCATTGCACACCACAGTCGAGCTCTGATTCTTTATTCTAGTTGGTGAAATGTAACCGTCTGTGTGGCTGAAACCCAACTGCTTCCAACATTCACTGCTCAGAAAATCATGTCAGGCCGGGCTACAACTGCTGGGTCAGACTGCCCTTGGGGGGGTACTCCTCTACCACCACCATGAGGCCCTTTTGGTAATTGACTCAACCAATCACCATTACTTCCTTTGGATTAAATCCTGCTATCAAGGATCATGGGCATTGAAAACTATCAGAGCTGAGTTGGCGGCTTAGTACTGCCCCTTACTTGTTCTGTTACCACAATTAGAACAGCCTCATTGAGCCTCTTTTCTTAACTCATCATTATGCATCTTTATTGAGGGCTTAGTACATGCCAGGCACTCTTCTGGGCACTTACAGTCTATTGTCAAATGCATGTTATCGCATCTAATCCTCATTACAACCAGTGGATGTGGACATAGATGTTAGCATTCTCATTCTACAGTTGTGGAAACTGAGGCCCAGGAGTGATGAACTCATTTGTTGAGAGTCGCAGAGATAGGATCAGCAGCTCAACTCCTCATCTCTACCAATTCCCTTCCAGAACTGGAGGTGAAAACAATTCAACCACATAAAAAAGAGATGTGTAAATGTGAATTAGGCCAGCAAGTTTGAATCTGCCATTCCTAAACTTAGAATGATTGTTCAATTCCTCCCTCCCCTTCCCCTTGAATGGCATTCAGCATCCTTTATAATCTGGCTCTGCCTACCCTTTCAGCCTCAACAGTAATCATTTCCTCAACCCCACACCAAATACTGCACATTGTATCCCTTAAACACCAAATACCTACTACAGATAAGACATGAACAGTTTCTCAGTTTCCCAAGCTGTAATAATCAGAGGTTTGACAATAGACAATAAGGGTTCTTAATGCCCAAAGAAACTGTGAAGATTTCTACTTCTGGCCAAAATGGAGTATTAGGGACCAGATTTACCCTCCCATCTGAAACAATTAAGAACAAACAAACAAGCAAACAAAAACAATGGTTCTCAAGACACTGGATGTTTAGGCAATGAAGGACCACGATCCCTGAGAGCTAGGAACAGGTGAGGTAAGTCTTACAATTGCCCCTTTACTGCCGTGAGTTTCTAGATAACAGCAGGGGATGGGGAACACAAGTGGAGGCCAATGGACTTCCTGATTTGCAGACACAAAACTAAGAGTCTGGGGAGACCAAGATGGCAGTGTACCGGGAAGACAGACTCACAGAGAGAGGGAACCCTGAGATCCGCTGATGGTTCCCTGTAACTATTCAGCACAGGCACATAAGAAAACTACTCGAAGCAAAGGAAGAACCAACTTGTTAGGAGGAGAAGAATGAGTCAATTTACACAAACCCAGGTGATAAAATTAGTAGACAAGGACTTTAAAACATTATTGTAATGGTACTCCATATGTTCAAGAAGCTAGAGGAGAAGATTGAGCATGGCAAATAGAGATGTGAAAGATATAAAAAAAAAGACCCAAATCTGAGATAAAAACTCAATTGGATAGGATTAATGGCAGAGTCAGTATTGCCAAAGGCAGTGAACTTGAAGGCTATTCACAATAAAACACAGAGAGGAAAAAAAAAGACTGGGAAACTAGTGAGCAGATGTAAGTTTTGGGAGGACCCTACTTAGAAAATGAAAATACAAACCACACACTGGAAGAAATTATTTTTGAATCATATATTTCATAAAGGACTTGTATCCAGAATGTATAAAGAATTCTCAAAGGTCAACAATATAAAAATGAACAACCCAATTTTAAAAATAGACAAAAGATCTGAAGAGATGTTCTACCAGGAAAGCTATATGGATGGCAAAGAGGCACATGAAAAGATGTTCAACATCACTAGTTATTAGAGAAATGCAAATTAAAACCGCAATAAGATACATTACTCACCTACTAGAATGTGTTAAATTCTAAAAGACTGACATACCAAGTGTTGATGAAGATCTGGAGCAAGTGGAACTCGCATTCATGACTGGTGGAAACGTAAATGTTGTAACCATAGTGGAAAACAGTTTGCCAGCTTTTTAGAAAGGTAAACATGTATCTATCATGTGACCCAACCAATTTACTTCTAGAAATTTAACAAGATGAATGCTCTTGGCAGCTTTATTTCCAATAGCCAAAGACTGGAAATAAATCAAATGCTCATCAACAGGTGAATGGATAAATTATGGTATATATTTACAACGGACTTGTACTTGGCAATAAAAAGGAATAACTCTGCCTGCATGGAATAACATGGTAGGCCTCAAAACAATCATGCTGAGTAAAAGAAGTGAAATTTTAAGAGAGTACTGCATGATTCTGTTTACATAAAATGCTAGAAATGCAAACGACTCTGTAGTAACAAAGAGCAGGTCCGGGCTTGCCTGGAGAGTGGCAGAGAAGGGCAGAAAGAATTCTGAAGGGCAGAAAGAGATATGTGGGGGTGATGGAGGTGTTAGCCACCCTTAGTCTGATGGCTTCATAGGCATACACATACACTTATCAAATTGCACACTTGAAATATGTGCAGTTTATCGTATGGGAAGAAGTAGGAGACAGAAAAGGAACAGAAATGTAGCTATGACGCCAAGAGCAGCCCTTCTACCCCGTCCCAGAGGCAAGGGATGACCCCCTCAGGGCGCCTGCCCCAGGCTAAAATAGGAATCATAAAATAAAGTCCCTACTGAACAAAACAGTTGTGGAGATGATTCACTTAGCAAACATTTTTTTGAGTGCTTGCTGTTCGTCAGGCTGTGTATTGTCGACTGAAATGAAATCACACAATGTCAGAGCTGTGGGTTAAGTTTTCTTTGAGGCAAAATGACGACTATAGCCTGGGAGACAGCATCTCGGATAGCTCTGAGGAACTGCTCTAAAAAGGCAGGGAGAAGCTCAGTATTATATATGATTTGAGTGAAGAGAGTACATGCAGTCAAGCATATATTTAAACAGAGGCTTGCTGCTAGCCGTGAGGAGCACCATTCATGATTTTAGTGCTTTTCTATATATGAGGAGAGGCAAGAATTTGGGCTCATAAAATCTTCTCCTGAAAATATCTAACTATCTGAAGGCCTGTTCTGCCAGTTTTCCCAGAGCACAGAGGGCCTCATTCCTGATCTCCACCCTGAACTCCTTTCAGGGAGGGTTGGAGGTCAGCGGCTGCAGCGGCTCGTGATTTAATCCAAGCAAAGGTCGATGGCAAGTGCCAACGTGATCCAGTCCTTGTAGAGGCAGATGGCGAGTGCCAATCTTTAGTTGGCAGTATTAAGTGCTTTGCCCTGTTTGTCTCATTTATTCTCATTTTTTCCTCTCATCAGCCCTCTGAGGTATGCACTATTATTATTCCCATTTTACAGATGAACGTGAGAAGATGTTCAAAGTCATTAGTTATTAGAGAAATGTCTGGGTTAAATGCCTCACCCAAGGCTACATAATAAAGCTAAAATTAAATAAAGTTACAGAAAAACATCTCATAGGATCAGCACAGGGCAGGTGTTCCATAAATATGAGTTGAGACAACTCTCTGTGGTGTTCTGACAGTGGAGGCACCCTTGCCCGGCCACTGAGAGCACAAACTCTTAAGTCCCAGCAAACTGGATTCAACCCCACTTGCCAGCTCTGGGGCCTTGGGCTTGGGGTTTCGTCTCTCTGCACTCATTTTCCTCATCTGCAAAACAGAAATATTAGTGCCCGAGTTGAAGATTAATTGGAGAAATGTGCATATGGCATGTAGAACAGTGGTTGATGGTGATAAAGTCTCATATATCACACTTACCATGTTAGTGGAGTCTTGGCTTGTGCAGGTTTGTTGACTGACTGATGATGGAAAGAATGTGTCAGCCCTAACACAATCCACCTGAGGCCTGCCCAGGATGCAGTTCTGCTCTCACTCACAATGCCACTGGGAGTGAGAAAGAGACCTATTTTCAAAACAAAATCCCATTTGTGTTCTAACAGATTCAAGTCTTGTCACTGATGCCTCTCCAGGCCTGTCTGTGCATGTCAAAACCCCCTCAAGGCCTCAGGAGGGAACCTTGACCTGAGTGCACTGTCTCTTCCCAGACAGAGCCCTACAAGCCAGTGCCTTCCCATCTTCCACCTCATCTCCTCTTGAATATCCTCATCCTATCTTGAGGGTCCTGAGCCCTCAAAAGAAATGGGTCACACACCAAGACATACCATAATCAAGATGGCCAGAGTCAAGGATAAAGAAATGATCCTAAAGGCAGCAAGAGAAAAACAAAGTGTGAGTTACAAGGGAACCCCCATAAGGCTTTCAGCTGATTTCTCTACACAAACACTACAGGCCAGAAAGGAGTGGCAAGATATATTCAAAGTCCTGAATGAAAAAAAGATGCAGCCTAGGATACTCTATCCAGCAAAGCTATCCTTTAGAATAGAAGGAAAGATAAAGAACTTCACAACCAAAAACTAAACCCAGGCTAAAAGAAATATTCACAGGTCTTCTCTAAATAGAAAAGAAGCAGGATGCTACAAAAATGAGAAACTCATAACTGGAAAGGAGATAACTGCCATGGATTACAAAAAAAATAAACACAAAATTGTAAAAGAAGACATCTAAATCATTAAGAGTGGGAGAGGGAAGCAAGGAAAGCCATTGTGGAAAACAGTATGGAGATTCCTCAAAAGACTAGGAATAGACTTACCATATGACCCAGGAATCCTGCTCTTGGGCATATATTCAGAAGGAACCCAACTTCAAAATGACACCTGCACCCCAATGTTCATAGAAGCACTATTTACAATAGCCAAGACATGGAAACAGCCTAAATGTCCATCAACAGACTGATGACTGAATAAAGAAGATGTGGTATATTTACACGATGGAATACTATTCAGCCATAAAAACCAACAACATAACACCATTTGCAGCAACATGGATGTTCCTGGAGAATGTCATTCTAAGTGAAGTAAGCCAGAAAGAGAAAGAAAAGTACCATATGAGATCGCTCATATGTGGAATCTAAAAAAAAACAAAACATAAATACAAAACAGAAACAGACTCATAGACATAGAATATAAACTTGTGGTTGCCAAGGGGGGGGGGTGGGAAGGGACAGACTGGGATTTTAAAATGCAGAATAGATAAACAAGATTACACTGTATAGCACAGGAAAATATGTACAAGATCTTGTGGAAGCTCACAGCGGAAAAAAAAATGTGACAATGAATATACATATGTTCATGTATAACTGAAAAATTGTGCTCTACACTAGAATTTGACACAACATTGTAAAATGACTATTACTCAATAAAAAAAATGTTAAAAAAAAAAAGAAGAAAGAAATGGGTCAGGGCCATTTATGGCATGTTGTCCTCTTTGGAGTGAATACCACTGTTTACTGGTTTACATAATGGCCAACTATGGTGTGAGGGCCACTAGGCTGACTCTGAGTGCTGGCTGCATGACTTCAGACATGTTACTTAATTCTCTGGGCCTCAGTTTACCCACGTGCTTAACAGTAATCATAACAGGCTCTATCTCGGGGTAGGAGGGTAATTTTGAGGGGTAAAAGAAAAAAAAATCACATAAATCATTTAACTCAGTCCTTTGGTAAGAAGGAAGTTCACTGCGCATGTGTTTTGTTTCATTATCACCGTTGTGTGTTCCAGCTTACAGGGCCCTTTCACATTTGCTGTGTCCCTGGGCACCGCCTGGTGAAGGACCAGGTTTGTCCTGTCAGAGAACTGAAGACTGGCTCTGAGAAGTAAAATGGCTTTGCTCAGGTCACACCTGGCAGAGCTAGGACCTTAATTCTGAATATTCTGGACATTATTGCTACTATTTTGATGTCATTCTAACACTCAGTTCTGCCACTCATTCCACAGAGTAAAGTAAGGAGGTGTTGCTGCAAGGCCTCAATTCACTGCAACACGTATGTACTGAAGTCGACGAGGTGTTCAGAAAACCAGAAGCCCTTGAACGGAATACATTTATAACCGACGACTTTCTCTTTGGGAGGCAGTGCCAAAATGGGTTAAAGACCCAGCCTTTGGAACGAGGCCTGGCTTCAAATCAGCACTCTGCCACGAAGCTGCTGATGTGGCCCTGGGCAAGTTCCTTGACCTCTGTAAGGCTCAGTTTCCTCAAGTTCAACGTGGGGTTGGCGAGAGTACCTGCCTACGTCTTCTAAAGCACAGAGCATGGTGCAGGCCCCCAGACGTTCTGAATAAATGTTAACTAGTGTTATCTATTTTTTACCCTCCAGTTGGTACCTACTGCCCTTGGGGTAAAGACCAAAGTCTTTAATGTGGCCTATGGAACCTGAGCCTGTCTCTGTGCACCCACCTAGCTTAGCGCACCGCTTCGTTCACTGCCCGGCAGCCACGTTAGTGAGATGACTGTATAATTTCTCATCCAAACAGTGGGCACGAAGGCTCTATTAATGAGCACTCTGAGACCAAAAAGGGACTGCCCCCAGCAAACAGGGCATGTGGTCACCCTACCCATTGGTCTTCCCTCCTGTCCACTCCTCGTTTGTGCCAGACTCCTTGGCAACTTGATACGTGGTGCTTTACTTCACCAAAATGCCCTTCCTCACCCTCTTCCTTAGACCACCTATTATTCATCCCTCAGGACACACCTTAAATGACACTTACAGCCACAGGTCCTCACAATCCTTTCCCCTATCACTTCATACAAAGTATCATTCAGCAATTATCTCTATCAATGTTGATTTATATCTATCTCTCCCACTAGAACTAGGCATTGGCCGCAACCCTCTAATTCATCACTGTATCTCAAGTTTCTAGCAGTTACTGAATGAAGGAGAAAATGAATAAATGAAATTCTTATCACATTTGTCCCACACAATGACTATGTAAGATGGGAAAGTGTTATCATCCCCAAGATACAGATGGAGAAATGGAGAAGTTAAGCAACTTGCCCAAAGGTATCCAGTGAGTGAATCATGGAGCACATGGGGACCCTGACTCCTAGCTCAGTGCATTTTCTGCTACTTCACATGGTCTCTTAATACTCCATCTCCATGTCTCCTGGACTGAACAAACCAACCTCTACAGCGAATGGCTAAGAAATGCAAAAGAAATCTCTCGGAATATAGAAAAGCCCTCTCTACTTCCTGTTTTAAGGGGGAGGTTGGGGGAAGGAAGCTTCCTTCAAATAGATACAAGAAATAAGCATATTCACCAGATTGAAGATAGCCTACTCCAGTGGTTATTTGGATTAAAACCCCAGGGAAGTGTCCCAGCCGATCTCATCTCCCTGTGGGCAGCAGAGTGCCACCAGGTCCAGCCGCACTCAGGAGCCTGGGCCCAGGAGCAGCACACCAGGAAATTGTTGAGAATCCCAGAGCTCCAAAGCAGCCTTGACGCCTGTAACCTGAGAGGCCTGCTGAACTTGGGGGAGAGGTCAGTCGGCGCAAGTGCTCCATTGTCCGCTGAGAGACACCCAGCGCAATTTGAGATGCCCTACAGAATATTATTTTTTTACAGCAGAGAGATTTATATTTTTTCAATATGCTTCCATAAACAGCCTTGTCTTCCTTTTATCCTACCAACAACTGAAAAAAAAAAAAAAGGTATGGGACCAGGTAATGTCACAAAAATGGGGAAGATCATGGGATTTAGAGCCAGACTGGTTTGGATCCCATTTCTGACTCTTTCTGTCTATAGAACTCAAATAAGTCTCTGAGCCCTTCTGAGCCTGTTTCCTCATCTATAAAATGAAGAGAGTGAAATTACATACGGGGACACTGTGGAGATATGTAAAATGCCCGACTCGTATGTTCAATAGTAATATTCATAGTCCTTTGGTCTAAATTTCTGGATTCCATTACATGGAGTGGGATTTCTTTGTAGGGAGGCCCACCAGGAAACACTCCCCACCCCATCCTCAGCGAATCTCCATGGTTAACCAGCAGGCTGAGTAAATATTTGTGGGATACACCAATAAACCACTGAATCTCTGTCCCGTGATGGCACCAAGAAGACTTTTCCCACTTCCTGGTTCAAAGCGTAAATGCTTCTGGAATAACAGACTGTCACGGACTGATGGATCACAAACTGGTGAGTTTAGCAATGCCCTTGGAGCAATCAGGTTTAAAGAACACTCCTTTAGGGTACACTGATGGGGGGTGGAGGGCAGCCTGGCTGGGTCCTGATGAATCCCACACTCAGCCTGACAGGGTGAACGGCAGCTTCATCAAATGGGTTCTTGGCAGGGGCCCTCAGGGAGTTCTCACTTACCAGCCTCTCCAGACCTGTCTGTCTGTCCACGGCAGTCCCTGCCTCTGATTGGGGAGGCCCGAGTCAGGCAACCAGGGGGCCTGTTGATTGGAGTCAGCTCTCTGGGCTGTCAGCTGGGGAGAGGGGGATATTGAATCCATCAGTCATGTTGGCAGGGGACGAGGGGTGGGGGAAGGGCTCCCAGAGGGCAGGGGAAAACCCAACGGCAGACAAGGCTGTGAAGAGCAACTGGTTTGGCCTTGAGCAGGGTGACCCCTTCAGCCAGGTTAATGATCCACAGATTCCCATTTTTGTTTCAAATTGCACTAAATGATGGATGATAAACATTAGCCTTTGGTCCTCACTCATATAGTCGGTCTAAGAAAAGCAGTAGACAATTTCCTAAATTTTTTCCTTAGCATTTTTATGTATTTCTGATGTCACACAACATTTTGCTTTTCAATAATTGGACATGGTGTTCCTTCTGGGGAGAGGGAGAGAAATTGGACTTTACTGAACACCTAAAATGTGCCATGTACATCAGTCGTTTTATTCCTCTGAGACTTGGGCACGAATATTGCCCCAAGTTAGAGATAAGGATACAGGGAAAGACAGGTGATTAACTTGCCAGGTCACCTCGAGTCAGTGACAGAACCAGAATTTCAACTAGTGCAGTCTGTCCATGCCCTACCCACTTCACCTTGGCCTCAGGAAGCAGTAACCAGAGTTGATGTGGCCCATTATTCACTTGTTGATAACATGTATATATTTTTCACTGGTTAACTCTTGAAGTCAGTTATTTCTCTCAACACATTTTAGCTGGAGCCCTGTTAAATGACCAGGCTAAGTCTTCAGGTCAGTTGTCTTCTGTCCTAAGTGTCATGAGGAGGTCTAGTGGAGGTGGAATCTAGGACCTGCTCGAGTCTGGTCCACTCCAGGACCCATCAAGATGCACCTTTTCCCAGATCCTCAGAGCCAGAACAGACCTTGAGGCTCTTATTTTCCAAATTGCTGGGGCTTTCCCCCATTAGCAGGTGGTCGAGGGGCAAAGATGGTTCTACAGTTGGTGCAGGGAGCTGAGCCAAGGCTCCCTCTGGTTATGCTGCTCTGGGACTTTGTAAATTGAAGGCTCTCTTCTGGTTCAGAGTCTGTATCCCACACTTCTGCTCACCCAGCCTGGCTTCCATGTCCATCGATTATGTTGCTAGTTTTAGTGCTTTCAGGTTAATGATACTGACTCACAGGTTTGGAAAGGACTTCTGGGTTGTTAAGTCTAATCTTCCATTCAATACTTGGATTTCGTCTGCAACACCCTGCTTTCCCTTCTCCAGCAAGAAGGAGCTCATTACCTCATTGCTTCTTTGGTTAATATGACTATTAGAAAGCTCTTCCTTCCCTGTATGTAGTTTCAGGCAGAGGGGACAGTATGAGCAAAAGCATGGAAGAGACAAACAGTCTTGTGCATTCAAAGAGGATTTGGAAAACTAGAGTTCAAGTCCAGACTCCTACTTCTCAGCTGGTGACCTTGGACAGATTGCTTAACCTTCGTGAACTTGAATATTTCTTTCCTTGGCTACAAAACAGGGCAGTAATGCCTGCCCTATCTACCCCAAGAAGTTGCAGTGAGGTTCAAATGAACCACGAATAGTTACTTTCACAGAGAAAGACTGTGCACATTTAAAATACAATAGCTATCATCACTGATATTTTTTTAATCAACCTTTTCCACTTTAAGCAGAAAAGGAAATAAAGCAGTTGTCTTTGTTTTGTTGCCGTTTTGTTACTATTTGGAAAAGAGAAGTTTGACGCCTATTATAAAATCCAGAGGTAGCCCTTGCTCAAGTTTTGCCATTTAGTGCACCCAAAATACTCCCAGACAACACTGTGAGATTGTTTTCCCCTCATCCCAAATCCCCTCCCTGACCCAGGCATATTCTCTGGGCTTCTCCAGGGAGAAGGCTACACTTGTGCTGATTTGTACCCAAGCTGCCTGCGGTTTGCACTGACAGAGACAGATGTCAACAGGGTGAAACTAACAAATTAATTTTACCTGATGACCTAAGCCAGATGTGACTGGAGGAAGAAAGAAGGGAGAAAAGATACGGACTCTCTTGTCTTTGTCACAATCCATGCTGTTTTTTCAAGATTATCTATCAAGCACAAACCTCAAAACAGTTCTATACCCTATGAAACCTTTCTGAAACAGAGTCTCCAGGTTAGCCAGACTTGAATACCTCTAGGTAACTGTGGTTATCACCCTTCGGGTAAGTCCTGCTTGACAATTTCAAATTCAACAAGCAGTTCTTGATCTAGATGGTATCTCATTTAAATCTCAAAAAAATCCTATGTGGTTTTATCACTCTCATTATTTAGATGCAGAAAGTTAAGCCAAGAGAGGAGAAAGTGAATATCCAAGTTCACAAGGTTAACAGAAGCAAAGGGAGAATTAAAGTCTTTGACCTGGAGATAAAAAGAAGTATTAAAGGCAACTTCTTTTACATGCACATTTCAACAAAGATGTCAGTATTAATTAAATCCCTTCTCTGTTCAGGGCTCTGCACTAAGCATTGGAGGTGGGGTAAGGATGTAGAGGAATTTCTCATTCTATTGAGGAAGACTTTGGGGAGAAGTTTCTTTTCATAAGCTATGAATTGTGTGATTCTCAGGTCTGCCCATTCGACAAATATTTAGTGATACCCATTGGCTGGCAAACCAATGTTCTGGGTGTAAAAGAAAAGAGAGAGAGAGTGAAAGAGAGAGAGAGGAGTTGAATAATCTATGCTCTCAAAATGAAGATGAGATTAGAAGGAAGTCGCTCCATATGTTCAGAGAGATGCAATGATCAAGGTCTTTGTAGGGTATATGGGAACTCAGACAAGCCGTATACAGCACAGCCCTGGGGTGAAGGAGTGGAGGGATGGGGAGTCAGAAAGACTTCCAGGAGGAGTTCTCAGGTGACTTCAGTCTTGAAAGTCAAGTACGGCTTAATTTAGTTAATATATGAAGAAAGGGTATCCCAGAGAGTAGGGACAGTAGAAATTAGGCATAGGGCTGACAGGAGTGCCAGGTATGGAGGCCACAAGCTTAACACCTGGTGAGAGAAGAGGTGAGGGATGAGGCCAGATAGAATGGCGAAAGTTGGATTAGGAAGGCTCCAAGAAGCTAGATCATTAGGGTGTAGAAATGCCATTGGTTTCTGTAAGTTGATTTTGTATCCTGCAACTTTACTAAAATCATTGATTAGTTCCAACAGTTCTTTGGTTGAGTCTTTGGGATTTTCTATATCTTTAAATAGCAACATCTTCAAATAGCAACATTTTTGTGTCCTCCTTTTCAATTTGGATGCCTTTTATTTCTTTGTCTTGCCTGATTGCTGTGGCTAGGACTTCCAGTACTATATTGAAGGACAATGGTGGAAGTGGACATGCCTGTCTTGCTCCTAATTGTAAAGGAAAAGCTTTCAGTTTTTCTCCATTGAGGATAATGTTAGCTGTGGGTTTCTTGTATGTGGCTTTCATTATGTTGAGACATGTTCCTTCTATACCCATTCTGTTGAGGGTTTTTATCATGAAAGGATGTTGTATTTTGTCAAATGCTTTTTCTGCATCTACTGAGATGATCATGTGATTTTTCTCTTCACTTTATAATAAGTACATAATGTTTAAATCTGAGATCGTTTTCTTCTCCAGTCATAATGTGTTTCTGAAAACACTTGATTTTGCAGGTAATTAAATGATTTGTGAATCCATTTGATCCCTTAGGCTCTTCTAAGGCAGTTCCAGAATAGGCTTTACTGGAGGAATTGTTCAGCCCACAATAAGGGATGATTCCTCTGGAGTTTTCATTGAATGCCCCAGGTGATCACCAAGGCTTTTGGATTTGACTAGTTGAAACTTCAATGTTTCCCTGACTTTTATGAGTAATGGGAATTGTTCTAACTATAACTCCTTGTCATTCCTGGTCTGGCCTTTTTTAACTCTAAACACATATGACTTTTTATTCAACAAAGATTCCAGGGGACCCCTATGCAGCTTTTTGAAGATACTTTTCTGCATAGCTCCCTTCTTCCTGTGACTCTACCCTAAAAGTTCCTAACACCCCAGCTTGCTCATCTTTGCTCTTGTCCTCAAGTCAGTGAGGTCTCCAATCTCATTCAGGTTCTCCCTTCCTGAACCTGCACTTAGAGATGTAGGCTCATCTTATTTATTTACTTTTTTGCAGGCATCACAGCCCTGCACTGCCTTTTGTCAATATTGGGGAACAGCTTCTTGTATATTTCACCCTTTTGTTTGTTGTTTACAAGGAGGTGACGTTCATTCATTGTTACTCCGTCCTGGTTGGAAGTGGGGCTCTCCTGCCCTGGCCTTTTACTTGCTGGCCCTCCTGCTCTCTTTCCCAATTCAAATCAGATCCCTGATTCTGCAACCCACTTACTACTCTCCTAGTTACTCACATTACCAGTTATCACCAAACTAAGACAACTTTTACCTAAGGCTATTTTTCTCCTTTAAGGAATATTCTATAGTCTGTGTTTTCACTTTCTCCTTTCCCCTTCATGCTTTGATCCAATGCAATTTGAATTTCACCAGCACCGTTCCAAGGCTACTGCTGTTACTGTGGATAGATGCCAGTAACTTCCTCCTTCTCAAACTCAATGGACGCACTTCTACTCCATTTTCTTTGATTTTTCTGCAACATCTGATATTGCTGACTCCTTCCTCCTTGTCAAATCTGCATTCCCATGGAGGAAAGAAAACAAAACATTGTGGTTAAGAGTTCAGACTTTTAGTCAAGGAGACCTTGTTCTAATCTAAGTTCTGCCACATATATGAGCCATAAAAACTTGGACTAATGATTTGACTTCCTTGAGTCTCACTTCCTTCGTATGTAAAAAGAACATAATAATATCAACCTCACAGTATTGTTGAAAGAGTAAATGAAATAAATTCAGAAGGTGCTTAACCAAGTACCTTAACCAAGAAGGCATTTCATAAGTGAAGGCCATAATGATTACCTTCCTCCTAGTTTCTTTGACATTATTCTCACCTGGCTGCCTCTGGCAGTTAGCCTCCCTTAAAGACTCCTTTTTCTCTAACTACCCTTTGAGATGTATTGCGCCCCACAACTCATCCCCTTTATTTTGTTTTTTGGTTTTCACATTATAGATTATTACTTTAAAATACAGTATTAAAAAGGATTGAGTAGAAACAAAAAAAAATGTTTGTGAAATAGATGTAAGTTGAAAAGGAAACAAGGAAAACTTACACCCCTGTTCCTACCACCTTTTTGAAGAAACAGAAGATCATAATCATCTTTGAAACCCCCCACGTACACTTTTGGGATCCTAACCCCTACCCTTTCCCTACAGAGACAATCATTTCCTGATTTTTTGTGTTTATCATTTCCTCACTTATTCTGAAAGTTTTTCCACAGATGTTTAGTTTTGCAAGCATCTGAACCTTGTATGGAAGGAACTATACTAGATGTTTCTTCTGTAACTTTCTTTTTTCTACTTAACATTATGTTCTTGAGGTTCATCTATGTTGTTTCTGAGGTTCTGTTTCATTATTTTTTTATTGCCTCATAATTCCATTGTACAAATGTTCCACGATTTATTGAGCTAGCTAGCCTTTCTATTGTCGATGGATGTTTGCCTTGTGTCCCATTTTTGCTAGTACAACAATGCTGCTGTGAACTTTATACATCATCTCTGAAATTGTCTAGGATATACAATCAGGACCAGGATTGCTGGATGGGATGGTTTGCACGTTTTTGCTGGGTTAAAAATTGGTTTTCAGAATGGTTGTATCAGTTCGTACTTCCATCATCATTGCATAAATATTGTTGAAACATTGTTCAACATCCTTACCAACACTTGATATTGCCATACATGTCTCCGTTAGGTTTTACTCTAGCTGCTCTCCCTTAGTGTCAACCATCAATTCTGAGCTGATAACCACCAGACACTTACCTCCAGCCAGTATGTTTCTCCTAAGCTCCAGATCCACATATTCAACTCCTAGTTAACATCTCCTGCTGGCTGCCTTCAGACAGAGCCAATGCAACATGTTCCAAAAGGAGTCTCCTTCAGTAAATTGCACCATCTTTACTCAGTCATCCAAACCAGAAACCAAGGCATCACCCTGAACTTCTTCCTTTCCCTTGTATCCTACATCTGAATCCTGTTAATTCTACTCTCCAAGTACCTCTTGAGTCTACTCACTCTGTTCTGCTGTGCCTCCCTCATACTTCTGGTGCTTCTCTTTCAGAAATCAGGGTAAGATGGCACTTCCTCATTTCATGAAGCTGATAAGGCCTTATGACTTGCTCGGCCAATGAAATGTGTGCAGAGGTAACATCTGTCACCGCCAGGCAGAAGTTACAAGAAGCGGGGTGTGATTCACCATGACCTATGCCCCTGCGGCAAGGACTGGCAACAGCACACCAGCCTGGGTTCTGGAATGAGAACAACAGAAATCTGCTTCCACGTAATCAACATGTAGCATTCATTAAAAAAAAAAAAACAAAAACCTGTTTTAAGTCACTGAAATTTTGAAGTTATTTGTAATGACAGCATAACCGAGACTCTCCTGACAAATGCACCTTTTTTCCATCTTCCTGACTGTTAAACATGTGCAAGCAGCAAAGTTAGAGACTTTTCCAGTTTCCTTGGAGGTCACTGCTACGAGATGGGTTTTTTTTTTTTCCAGCTTCCTGAATAAACTCTTATGTTGGCATGAAAATAATAGCCTTTGAATGCCCAACTTCAGAGCTTGCTGAGTTCTTTCCAAGTGGCATTAGTTGAGGTTTTGGCACTTTTCTTCAGAGCACAGCCATCTACTATCTGCATAAAAGTCAGCTGTTATCTTCTTTCCAAAGCCATCAAATCCCAAAATAGAGTAAGTTAGGAGTAAGCTAATATCTTCCTTGCAAAGACCAGTGTCAGGTTTCAAGGGCACCATTTGACACCTAGCTGACAAGGGACATCACTAGACTGCCTACAATGCTCAAAGACCTACAGAACGTTGCTTTTAAGGAACTAACCAAATTGAAGCCATGTTATGACACTAATAACCAAGGAAAAGGAAATTAACATTGGTTGAGCACCTTCAAGTGCCAGGCATTTTATGTATACTGTCTTGTTCAGTCTTCAAAACCACTTTGTGTGTTAGATATTATTAGTCTAGCTGACAAATCATTCCCAGAAAATAAATTCAACTTGAGTAAGTGACTGGCCAAGGTCATGGTAAAGACTCTGGGTCCAGAGCCCAGGGCTCAGGGCTTCCTGTAAGGTGCTCCTTTGACGCCCCCATAGAGTCTTAATTGTGTCCCTTTATTTCCTTACATAAAGTTAAAAAGTAACCCAAAGGCAGGTAGATGAGTTTTCTGAGTCTTGACTCACTCACCTAACAAATATTGCCTCCTACTTATTCAGTGTGAATAGCAGTGCTGGAGAGGAAAAAAAAATGGAATACGACGAAACAGAATAGATCAGAGGAAAAAATCTCTGCCTTCAAGGGGCTCATGATATACAGTGGTGCACCGTGGTATGTAGGCAGATTAAATACAACATGATGTGACGCATGCATCCACTCATTCATTTGCCAGACATTTACCAAGGGTCGATCTGGAAACAGAACCAAAGCCCCTGTCTTCAAGGAGCTCACAGTCCAGTATCACACACAGGCTGAACAACAGAAACTTGCCAAGTGGGAGCATCGAGAAGGGTAAGGCTCATTATCTCAGGTGAGTCAGCAAAGTCTTCATGCCTGGGGTGATTCTGGAGACAGATTTCTTTTTAATTGCAATGTCAGCATCATGCAATATTGTGTAAGTTTGAGGTGTACAATCTGTTAACTTGATACATTGATATATTGCAATATGATTACCATGGTAGTGTTAGCTAAGACCTCTATCATGTCATATAATTATCCGGGAGATAGGTTTGGAAAGAGAAGTTCATGGCCACTAGAAGAAGAGCGTTCCAGGCCACTAGAGCAGCATACACAAAGACACCCAGGGCAGGGAAATTCCATCCTGGAGAGAAAGGGAAATCTTCCCCATAGAAGCAGCCGGAGAACCAAGCCTTGAAGTGGGATGAGGACAGACCTCACGGACAAGGTGCAGAAAGGCACCACCCGAGCAGGCAGAACAGCAGATGCAAAGCATGGATGCATCTTTGGAAGAAACTGCAATCATTCAGGCATGCCTGTGGTTCAAGATTCCTGTGGGGGAGTAGCAGCAAACAAAACTGGAAAACAAGGGTCAGAGGAAGATCACGGAGAGCCTTGAATGATTTGCCAAGAAAGCTGAGATAGTGCATATAAGCAACAGAGAGTTATGCATGTAATGTCAGTGCAAATTTAAACAACAACAACAACAACTTAGCACAGAGCTTCACACACAGTAGCAAATGTTAGCCATGATTATTTTTAATTTTTGTCTTAGTTCAGGCTGCTACAATAAATACCATAGACTGGGTGGCTTAAACAACAGCATTTTACATGTCATAGTTTGAGGGGCTAGAAGTCTGGGATCAGGTTACCAGCATGGTCAGGCGCTGCTGAGAGCCCTCTCCCTGGCTTCCAGATGGCCACCTTCTTGTTGTAGCCTCACATGAAAGAGAGAGACAGAAACAGACAGACAGAGAGACAGCTCTCCAGTCTCTTCTTATAAAGGCACTAACCCCATCGTGGGGGATCCACTCTTAAGACCTTGTCTCAACCTAATTACCTCCTAAAGGTCCCACCTCCAAATACCATCACACTGAGGATTAGGACTTCAAGATATGAATTTGGGAGAACACAAACGTTCAGTCCATAGAAATTATCATTATAAAAAGGTGGTATAAGAAGGAAATAATATGGTCACATTAGCAGCTTAGAAAGCTAACCCCGGCAGGCACTTGGGAGTCATCAGTGAAGGGTTCTCTCCACCACCGGCGGGACCTATGCGTGTTGGCCGGTTAGATCTGGGTTCCTCTCTGTTTCCACAGCCCCTCTGCTTCCCTCTCTCACCACACTTAGTACGTGTTAGATTATTAATTCCCTGAGGACAGTGATTATACTGATCTCCATGTCCATAGCATTGTCTGCCAGAGGGGGTATATTAAAAATATTTAGATGCATGAGACTCCACATTCCCTAGTGGCACTGCAGGTGGACTGCCCTCCTCTTAGTCCCCACTCCTCCCTCCATATTCCACATTCAAGTGCCCGAGCCTTGCAGCCTGATCTGGCCCTAGGCTTAGGAAGTCATGTTTCCAAAGTCCCTACTCAGACCATGGGTGTTAAGAATAATGTCTTCCCCACACCCTCTCACTTTCCAGAACCATCCACATCCGTGTTTCCAGTTTCTTTGCACTTGCCTTGAAATTGATGACAAATGAATTTTGCAAGCCCATCTAGGAAATTACCTCAGCATCCAACTCATTTCCTGGGGCCGTTTACATTCTTAAATGTATGGAGAAGGTTGAAGTGCTTTTTCTTTCTGAATTCCCTGGACCACTGGTAAACCCCTTTCACCCTTATAAATGGACAGGAGATGATGTCACAGCACAGTAAAAGCTCTCATGGCTTTAGCCTTCCCTCCGTGGTTCAGGACTGACTCAGATGTCTCTGACCTTGGCTCCCTCTCAGAGACTATGTCAGATCACGGGGACTTGTCTCAGACCTTCTGCCACTTGAGGCAATGGATGATTAGAGAGCTCTTGGATGAAAACATTGACTTTCAACATCACACTGTTAGGCTGCACATCCCACTGACTCATCCTGCACGGACTAGCCCACTTAGCCATTCATTAATTCAAGCAACCTTGATAGAGCTCTTACAGTGGTCAAGGCTGTGCTGGATTCTGAAGTCGCAGAAGTGAGCAAGGCACATACCCTCCCCTGGAGGAGACAGACCATTATGCCAAGATGCAACAACCGTGACTATGAGTTGCTCACTCATATCAATGAGTTTGCAGGGTAAGTAGATAAGGAATATGCATATCCACATGGCTATGATGCAAGTAATATAATATTGAGGGTAGCAAGGACTTTAAGAAATATATGTATGTATTTTAAATAATTATATATCTACTATATATGCATATGTTATATATACTATGTATACCTATATGGGTATGCATACTTACCAATACCTAGCCTATACACAGTCTGTATATTTCCTATATCTATATTATATTGTTTTTCATCTGTATATATTTACTACAGTGTTTACTATGAGCCAGCTGCTTTTTCAATGTTCTCATAAATTAACTCATTTGAGTCTCGTACTAGCTCCATGAAATATGCACTATTATCATCACCCACATTTTACAGATAAGGAAACTAAATCTTAGACATTTTAAGTAATGTGCTCATAATCTACTAAGTTCTTGAGCAAGGATTTGAATCAGGCAGAATACTTCCAGAGGCCATGTTATTAAACCGCATGCTATAAACTGTGAAGGAGGTAAATAATAGAATTCTTCCCAGCTGAGGTGGCTGTATTTGCATATGGACTTTGAGGCAGGGGAGGTGTTCGTGAACAAATCCTTTGAGGTGGAACTCTGTAGGCCACCCTTAAAGAATGGCAAATGACTGAATTTGGTTGGAACATAAGAAGATGATGCCCGTCTTTGGCTCTGCACAAGGCCGTGTGGAAGAGGGGTCTCATTCTGGCAGGTAGCCAGAAAGCCATTAGGTAGAGGGTGCAGGGACACAGATGGTGGCTGGCTTCCTGCCAGCAAGGATGTACAGGAGGGGAGCAGAGCCTTTTGGGGGCCCAGCTTGGCCTATCTGAATAGTCTAGCCTGCTGGCCCATCTTGGTGGTAAAGGATTTGTGCTCTGGGATTCCACTAGGTTGACTTTTTAGCACAACAGCACCAGATCCTGAGTGGTACTCTTTCTTGCCTGAAGGGACCACCAGTGTCCACAGCTGAAAATAGAGGCACTAAGGATCTGCCCAGTTGTCTGCTTCTGTGAATTAACCCACCCCAAACTTGAGAGTGTACAACAGCAATCCTTTTATTGTGCTTCCAGATTCTGTGGGCCAGGAATCTGGAAAGGGCATGGTGGTCACTTCTGCTCTCTGCTCCTCCATGTCGGGGACCTGAGCTGGAGGACTCTAGGCTGGGTGACTCTACAGGTGGGAGCAGGGGTCATCTGAAGACACCTTTACTCACGTATCTGGGATTGATGATGACAGTTGGTGACAACCTCTGAAGCTGTCAGTTGGAACACGTATGGGAAGCCTCTCCATGCAGCTGCCTGTGCTTCCTCACAGCATGGCAGGTGGTTCTAAGAGCTACCAGTGCAATGGAATCAAATGGAAGCTGTATTGCCTTGGATGACCTGGTCTCTGCAGTCACATAGAGTCACTGCTAGTTTAGTCACAAGCCCATCCAGATTTAAGGGGAAGAAACTAGACTCCCACAGTTAAAATCATGAATGTCAAGGTTATATTGTAAGAAGAGCCTATGGGATGGGAGAGATTGCTGTGGCCATCTTTGGAAAATCCAATCTCCCATAGACCCTCAGATTCAGAATTCAGAGAACTGTCAGCAGTTAAACCCAACCACTTCACTATGGAGTTTACTGGGGTGGGGTGGGGAGCCAGTTCAGCAAAAAGGCATCATCATTAGCCCCATCCAATTTCCAAAGTCATTTGACCACCGAACCCCTTTCCTACAAGATTCTTAAGAGACAGGTGTCCCTCAAGCCTACTTTTAAATACAGTAATCTAAGATTATTCATCCAAGATGTGACCTCAGCATGAAGCCCTGCCCAAGCCCCCTCCTCAGGACTTTTGCACCAGCTCTTTCCTCTGCTTTTAACACTCTTCTCTCAGATCTGTAAGGTTGACTTTCTCTCCATTCAGGACTCAATTCCATCATCACCTTTTTGGAGAAAACTTTCCAGGTTACCCAAGCCCATGTCCACTCTTTCCAGCACATTATCTGGTATTTCCCACTGTCTGAAATGATCTTGTTTACTTGTTTATTTCTGTGTCTTCTCCCCACCTCACCCATTCTGCATGGTAAGTCCCATTAAAGCCTACCCCTCGCTCTTTCTGTTCCCTGGCGCCTGGCCCAGTGCCTGGGTACACATCTATTAAACAGTCATTGAATGAGTAAGTGGAAGACAGTGCTATACCCAGAAATCTTTTTGTTTCTTATTTGTGGGATTTGGGAAAAGGAGAATAAAGAACTTCTACATATATCTTAATGAAATGTAACCTTCCTTTCTTTTGTCTCTCCACTCTCTGAATCTCCTCCTAAATTTTCTCCTTAAAAAAAAAGTAAAGTATGATGCCTAAAAGAAGACTGTGAATGATTTTGCAAATATCTAGAAAAGCAGAATATAATGACTACTTCTTGAATCGCCCTACACAGAATTCCAGGTGGATTCAATATATTCCATTATAAATTCCTTCCTATGGAATTCTTTTCAAGTGTAGCTAAAAATATAGAAGAATATATAATAAAATATATTAGGTAATTCATTTATATATAAAATATTTACATTTATGTATTTTATATATAAATATAACATATTTATTACATTTATATTTTATTTAAAATTTTAATATTTATAATATTTTATATAGTATAAAATTCTACCATATAAATATTTTATTTATGTAACACGTAAAATACAAATACATATTACCAATGTAATGAGCAACTTGAAAACCATTTTGATCTTTCTTTTAAGTGTCTGATCTTTCTTAAAGATTTCATTCCTAAATGGGGGGGGGAGCTAATTTCCATCACAGTGATACAGAAGTGCCTATCAAAGAAAGTACTAGAAATATCAAAAGCATTAAAAATAGCTCACTTGAGTCAAACAAAGCCGTGGTTTGAAAACCCTCAAACATGAACAAAATGGGAAGTCAAAGAGATATAGCAGAATTTGATCTTCATGTAGGGTAACTCAATCTTCTTTATTCTCCCAAGAGAGGATCAACAAAGATGGCCAGCCTCCCTGAAGTAGATTTCAACCTACAAGGACTTTTTCATCCAAGATCCTTGGAAACGATGACCCTCAGGGAAGGGGAGCTCTTTGCTCTTCCGTGGAACATCCTCCGAGTCCCACCCCGTCCCGTTCCCCTCCCCCACCCCGCCCTGTCCACTAATGACTCAGCGGCGCTCCTTAGCCACCTGCCGGGGCACAGGCTTAGGCACATCAAATCTGCCCCAGGACTTCTCACAGGAGTCAAATTATACTCACCCACACAACAGAAAGGAGGTCTGCTAGAAATCTTTAAAAACCGGGTGCTTAATTTATATGAGACGGCGTCTAGACATTTATTTTCTGGAAATATTTAACTTGGATAAGACATGTGGCCCCCAAGATGAATGCAGGATTGAAATAGCTCACTTGAAAATTTGTGCAAGGAAACGTCTGGTGGAGTGCAATGAGGTTAAACATCAACATACTTTCCTAGGTTGGAAAGGTCATTCTGTTTGCCGTGTGCTCTCAGGGCCCTGCCTCTGAATGCTCCCGGTATTATGTTAGAAATATAGAGTAAGGTGATAATTGCTTTTGCCATGCCTACTTTTCTGTACTTATATATGCATTTTCATGACTCTATCTGTGAATACTACCACTTCGATGATCACTGGGGGAGAAATGCTAGAGATAGAAATTCTGGAGATTGTATACAATGGGAGCTTTATTTGGCTTTGAATTAGAAGGTTTTGCTTCAATATCCCAGACCATAGGGGCTGGCAGATTTTTCTGTGAAGGACCAAACAGTAAATATTTTAGGATTTAGGGGCCATTCAGTGTGTCATCACTACTCAACTTTGCCACTGTAGTCTGACGGCAGCCAAGGACAGTACACACACTAGTGGATAGACTGCGTTCTGATAAACTTGGTTCACAAAAGTAGGCATTGGGACTCCTGTCTTAAACCAGCAGCCTTCAGATTGTTTTAACAGTGACTCATAATAAGAAATGAAATTTACACCATCACCCAAAACAAACATACATTTATGCATCTGTGTCTATCTGTGCGTGTCTGTGTATGTGTATTCAGAAAACAACACCTACTTTTATAATGCACATACACCGATATTTTCTACTGTATCCAATCGGATTCTAAAAATCGCTTTTTACATGCTGGTGGGGCACCATCTAAGTTGATTTTCAAGACCCACTAAAGGGTCATGACCCTCAGTTCACAGAACACTTTACCAGGCTAACTCTCCACTTGTGTGCAAATAGCCAGAAGCAGACAAAGCATCAGTGTCCCTCTGGTGATGAATGGGACTGCCTACCCTTCATCCAAAGCCTCCGCTGCTGGCGTGGGTTTTCCCATCTCTTGAATCTGATAAAGTTGTGACCCAATAACGAGGGCGATCACGCATTGCTGAGAATGCATACAAATGCTCTGGGTAAAAGCCACAGGACAGGAAGCTGGATGCCGTATCTTTTTCAAAGCGGAATAGGGAAACAAAATCTTTTCTCTTTGAGTGAGTCTAGCAGAGCTGGCAGAGTCCTTTCTTTAAATGTAAATGGAGTCCCAGTGGGCAAGGAAGCAAGGAGGAAGAACCTTTCCGATATAACAGACCAAGCCCCAGAGTAAGAATCAGACACCTCAGTCCTAACCCTGGCCATGGCCACTATGTAGCTGATGGTCTGGGCAGCTCAGTCCTCTCTCTGAGCCTGTTTCCCACCCTGCTAGCTGGGAGACTTGAAGCAAGATGCTGTGCCTCCCTGAGCCTCAGATACCTCAACTGTAAAGTAACGTTGGCTCCCTCAGAAGATTGTGATGAGGATTAAATAATTAATGATGCATGTAAAGTACTCAAGACAAGCCTAGCCCAAAGTCAGTGCTTGATAAATACACTTGCTACGAGCACGTAGTAGTTCAGATGCAGTGCTCTTGCTGCTAGACTCATAATACGTGATAGATAATACCTGCTACCGTTCCACCCGTCCCTTTATTCTGAAAAGTTTCAGAGACATTTCAACAGAAAAGTTAATAATCCAGTTAACTCCTATTTTTTTCTATGCAGGTTTACCAACTGTTACTATTTCACCACATTTGCTCTCTCTCTCTCTGTCTCACACACACACACTTTCCTGATCAATCTCTCTCTGTACATTTAACATAACTTGCCAACATCAAAACACTATGTCTCTAAATAACTCGTTATGCATCTCTTACCTCTTATAATTATGGTATCACTAAGATGCCCCCCAATTTAATGTTTAACATTATCTAACACATGCTCATATTCAGAGTTTCCCAATAATGTCTTTATAGCTGTTTTTTCTTTTTCCCAATCCAGAATCCAACTTTCCTTCTTTTGTGACACTGACATTTTCAGAGTCCAGGACAGTTATGTGTGTTTGGGTTAGAACAAATGAGTAAATATTTTTGTGTGTGTGGAAACTTTTGTGGAAACCAGGATTCTCACTGTAAAAGATGGGAGATAGAAATACGAATAAAAGCTGAGTAAGAACCCAGTGGTACTGGATTTGAACTAGGGAAACCAGACTTCATTTTAGTCGGGGTTCTCCAGAGAAACAGAACCAATGGTATGTGTATATCTAGAGAAAAGCAGATTTGTTTAAGGAATTGGGTCACACAGTTATGGAGGCTAGCAAGTCCAAAATCTATAGAGTGGGCCAGCAGACTAGAGACCCAGAGAAGAGTCAGTGTTGTGGTTCAAGTCAAAAGGCTATCTGCTGTAGAATTCCCTCTTGTTCAGAGGAAATTAGTCTTTTTTCTAGTCAGGCCTTCAACTGATTTGATGAGGCCCACCCACCTTATGGAAGGCAATCTTAAATAAGTTCAAAGTCAGCTTATTTAATTGTTAACCTCATCCAAAAACATCCTTGCAGAAACATCCAGAATAATGTGTGCCCAGCCAAGCTGACATATAAAATTAACAGTCACAAACTTCAATAGAGGTAGAGACATTTCTGTTGTGTAGATACACACACATATGCATTTATTTATTTTAGCTCTGTACTGAAAGGGCCCAAAAGCAATGTTATCCCAGTAATACAGAGCACACATAATGTCAAATCTTGGCTTCTAAATATCATTCTCTACTAAAAAGAACTGGTGCTTCTTGGAGAAACAGCTGATTCTGACTCTGGGGCAAGAAAACTACAAGGTAAGTTTGGAACATTTTGTGCCAGAGAACGAGGAAGCACTCAAAGATCACTGGAGACATATCAAAAGAACAAACATTGGTTGAAAGGAATTCCCACTGGTCAAATCAATGGGGGAATCAAAATAAATAATGATGATAATGATTTACAGCACACTCAACAACAATAAAAGAGAAGAACCTATAAGACCATGATAATACAATAAAAGTAAAAAGTTGCACTGGGGCAGGGAGGAAGCTATTATTTGGAATACTTGATACTAGAAGGAGGAGACATTTTGGCTGACTTCATTAGAATGCTGAAACCAATCCTTGGACATAGATAAACAGGATACTTGCTATGGGGAAACTTCCCTGATATTGGTTGGGGGAGGGGGAAGGTGTGGGGAGAGGGTAATAGTTATTGAAGTTATTAAAGAATGGTTGAAACAAATTGAAATGATGATGCAGGTGGTGATAGTAACTGTTGCTTACAGAGTGAATACCAAGGGTTAGACATAGTACCAGTCCACTAGCCCTTTTATACACTTTATGTATTCCTCCCAATGTCACTCTAAGAAAGCTAATAGTGACCCCAGCTCAGAGGGTCAGGTGGGGCGCCCAAAGCCTCACTGCTTCTAAATAGCAGAGCTGGGATTTGACCTAGACCTGTGGGCACCAGTGTCCCTGCTCGTGTCCCTAGCACACACTTGCCTGTGGTCTGAATGTGTGGGGGTAGGTAACCAGGAGCAGATTCCAGCTCTGCCTCTTTGTGACCTTGGATAAACTACTCCTCATCTCGGAACCTCAGTTTCTTCAGGTGTTTCTCAAAACCTCAGCACCTCTTGCTCTCCGTGTCCTCTCCCCCTTTTCTCTGACCCACATCCCTGCCCCACCAGAGTAGCAGGACCTTCCTAATGAAAATCATTTCATCTCTTCCCCACCTGCCCAGCAGTTTACTTTACCCCCATACACACACACACACACACACACACACACAAAGGCAGGGCCAGGAGAAGAAGGATTGGACACTGCAGAAAGGGCATCTTCTCTTCCATCGCTGTCTCCAGAGCTTTAATGAGGAGCACATGGGATAAGGTTAGGGCAGTGGCTCTGGGTTACTCAGCTGTTGGCTTGCTTTATAAAATAGCCCGAACACACAGAACAGTTCAAAGACTAACAGAACAAACACACTGAACCCACCGCCTGGATCTAACAATGTTAACGTTTTGCCATATTTGCTTCAGATTTTTTTTTAATTAAAACATTTAGCAGAAGGTTCAGTAGAAGTCCTCTTTACAAACTTCCCTGAGCTCAGTTGCCACCCTCCTCCCCAGAAGTCATTATTATCATGCAGTGGCGTGTATTCTTCCTGACCAGATCTTTATGGCACATAAAGACAGCTCACTTTAAACACGCAGGGTTGATTTACATGTTTTTGAAACATGCATAAGTGATATCATCTTGTCTGCCTTTCTGCAACTGGCACGTATCTATTTAACAGTAGGTGTCTGCAATTCATCCCCGTCACAGAGTGGAGCTCTGCTGTACCCCTGCAGCTGCTGTTTCATATTTCGTTTACAGATGCCCGGTTTATTGATCCATTCTCCTATTAATGTGCTCTTAGATGGCTTCCAATATTTCAGGATTATCTAAAATGCTGAAATCATTTTTGTGCATCTCCTTCTGCACATATGCAAGAGTTTCTCTCAGGTTTTTACTTCATGCAGGAAGCCCTGGTTCCAAGGGCATGCTCACAGTCACCTCTTTAGGTATTACCAGCTGCTTCCCAAACTGATTTTTACCAATTTCTAGCACCACTAGCGTGATAGGCTGGTTCCCAGGTCTCCTTATCCTTATCAGGCCTTGGTATTCTCTGCTACTTTTGCCAATCCAATGGATAGGAAATGTATCTCACTGTTCTCATGTGAATTGCCCCCTGACCAGTAATGCCAAACATGTTTTCATGTGATTATTGGCTATTTGAAAGGCCTGTTCACAATCGGTCAATTTTTCCACTAAGTTGTCATCTTCTTATGAACTTGTTTGAATTATTTTATATATCCGGGATAATAATTTTTTTAAACTTGAATGTGTTGTAAATACTGGGACAAGCTTTGTAAACTTCAAAGCAGCATGAAAAAAAACCATTAGCTTTTATTACTGTTCACTTTACTCTTACATATGTCTTATCACCAGAACCCCCAGAGGACAGAGAACATGGCTTCCTTATGTTTATTTATCCAGAGTGAGTGTTAATAGGAAGCAGCCTGGAATTATGGGGGGAAATTATGGCTTTAAAAATAGAAATGGAGTTAATGCTGCGTCTGCCGCAGTAGCTATGTATACCTGCTCAAGCCACTGAATCTCTCTGAGTTTCTGTTTCTTTTGTTCTAAAAGGGGAAAGATCTCACCCAAGGTTGTTGTCAAGAACCATCTAAGATAAGTTCGAGATTTGCAGACACTAACTACTGTATATAAACTAGATAAATAACAAGTTTCTACTGTACAGCCCAGGAAACTATATTCAATATCTTGTAGTAACCTATAATGAAAAAGAATATGAAAATGAATATAGGTATGTATATATATGACTGAAACATTATGCTGCACACAAGAAATTGACACAACATTGTAAACTGACTATACTTCAATAAAAATAAAATAAATAAATAAAAAGAAAGAAAGAATCACCTAACATAATGCATGCATGTAAAAGCGCTAGTGTGGTGTATGCTAGATCTCAGTAGATATTAGTTGAAGAGAAATCCTGGTACGTTTTTGTTGGTGGTGAATGTAACTCTTCAAAGACTGAGCAATCATAGCCTCAATTCAGTGACTATTCCTTATGTGCTAGACACTACATAAACTGCTACCCTCCATTGTATTTTTATCCCTTTTACAGATAAAGTATGCCAGACTGAGAAAGATGAATTAATTTGGACAGTTTTACAGCTAATTAATAGTGGTACTAAGTGGCAAACACGGATCTATCTTATTCTTGTCCTGAAATGTACTCATTCTTCCAACAACATTTATGGACTGTGTACTATGTGCCGGGGACTCCACTGGGCAATGGGCTACATTTGTTAAGAGCTCTTTCAAGGAGCGACACGTTTTACTAAAGGATCAAAACAGAAAGCAAACAGGCAAATAAAGATGTGCCCTATGATATGTTATGAGAGCAACACACAGCGAGGAGACTATGGCAAAGAGCTCGGAGGTTCTCTTTCAGGGAGGTGGTCAAAGGAGGCTTCTCCAAGGAGATGACATCGAAGCCAAAAGAAAATAGATGAGAAAGAGTAAGCTGGCCATTTGAAAAGTAATCGCATATCAAGCAGAAGCAACGATAGTCAAATCCAATTCCAATCAATCTCATCAAGGAAATTGAAACTATTTTTTGATTCCATATCCCGGACTTGTGGCTCCTGCTCACTCCATCTGGCCTAACCCATGGCAAAGAAGAAAAGAGTATGAGCTCCAAGCAGCTGGGAAATCCATCGCTCTGTCCTGAGCCCAGATCCCCTCCAGCTAGGCAGCCGCCACCTGGACATCTTCCAGATGCAGGCCTCCCTCCTCCTACCAACTTCCCTTCCACGTCACTGTTCCACCTCCCAGGCCCCAAGCCTGTGAACTTGGCCAGAGCGGTTTGGCTTTGTTTCCCAGGTCAGTACTTTTCACCCTAGCGCTCCCCACACTGTCCACAGGGTGGGCATTTGCAGACTGGCCCGTACGTGCATGAGCTGAGAACCCTGGAGGATTGATTCAAACCTGGAAGGGTGCCAGGTTTTCATTAAACCCCCTTGTAAACCCACACTGCAGTTGGACAGAGCCACATCTGCCGAGAAGCCATCTGTGATTTGTATCGTTGTGCTCCAACAAAACGCCAGCAGTGTGAAAAGCTCTCCCCTTGCTCCGCAGTGAACTGGAAAAGTAACATGAGTAATCACTTCTGCAGGTTCCATAATGACCTAATGGGCATTGGCTTAAGAATCAAACCATGGCTGATGGTCCCTGCCAGCAATCTGGGTGGATCCAAGTTGTCCTAAAACTTACAGGTCATCACTCATGCCTGCCTCTCTACCTAAGAGAATATAGATAAAGAATTTGCACACTGTGATGCAGGGAGGAAAAAGTAACTAACATTTAATGAGTGTCTGCTAAGTACCAAGCACTTTACAACCATGACAACCTTCCAGAGCAGACATTTGTATACTCATGTTACAAATGAAGACACTGAGGTCAGAGATGTTAGATGACTTACTCAAAGTTGTGCAGATGAATGACATGGCTGAAAGCTGAACCCACTTCTCACGAACTCCAAAGTCAGTGAGCTTTCCACCACCCCCAGAAAATAAAGCACTAAGCATGGCATGCAAACCAAGTGTTTGGTAGCTTGTTTTGATTTTTTCTCAGACTGAAATTCAAAAGATCATTAACAATTAAATAAGGTAAGACAGGTCGGATATCTTCCACCTACAGTGGCCTGGATCTAAGTAAAACCACTCAGTAATGGAACTTTTGAGTGAGTAACTTAAATCCACGATGCTCATTTTGAATTGGATGAACTAAAAGGAGCTCCACTTCCCTGCTTCTTTCTTCCTCTTCTCTGAAGCTCAACCCACCTTGCCCCGCCAAAAAAAAAAAAAAAAAAAAAAAAAGATACAGCCTGTTCCTGATGCCTGAGCTCACATCCAAAAATAGAAACATCCAGCTGGTGTCTATTTCACAAAGAGCATCTTCCAAAAGTTGGGATCATCCGCGTTAGTGGGTGTGAACTTTTGGTAGTCTCTATAGTCTCAAAGCTAAAGTCCCTTTTCTTGTGAATCTGCAGGTATGCAGTTATTCAGGACCTCCCTGAAGCTACCCAGAACAAAGGGATGGGCTCCTGCAAGAAGGAGTCTAGAGGAAGCAACAGCTTCCATCATACGTAGGCTTGCAGGCTCAGAAGCAAGGAGTAGCAGAAAAAGAGCCTGTGCTTAAGCTGAGGTTTGAATCTTGGCTTGGACACCCCATCCTTGTGTGATCTCAGACAAATGTCTACCTTTCTGAGCATCCTTAGGTGACAGATAGGTCTAACAACACTTGCCGCACAAGGTGACTGAGGAATTCAGAAGACAATCCATCCAGACACAGGCACAGGGCAGGTTTTAATAAAAGCTAATTGGCTTTCCTGACCTTCCACATTTATCTCATATTTGGCTGAAGCTTCAAAGAAAGACTCCAAAAAATGTAAAAGAGTCAATAATTTTCTTTTGGAAAGAGAGTTTCTGATATTTCAGATATTGTTGGGTCGTCCAAAAGTTTAACTCTCAGCAGCTTTTCCTCTTCCCTCGTATAAACACCTAGAAATAATTTCCTGATCTCTGTCCCACAGAAACCAAAAAGCACCTGGACAAAGAGAATCAAATCACGTTGGAATCGCTGCGTGGAGCTCACCCTTCTTCCCCAGACTGCCAGGTTAGCCAAAGGTTTAGCTTTCTTTTTACAAAAGGGAGATGGGGGGAGAAAAAGTGCTGACAATAAAGGAAAACTGCTGCCATGGGAGAGTTTCAGGCTTGACTAAGATTCACGAAACAGAATCATTTTGTACGTTTCCATAGTGTAATCCGTACAAAGAGAAGCCAGCTGAGTTTCAGGCGCTCTCGCTTGAGCAAACTGCCCCACACCTCTGAACTTCAGTTTCCTCCGCTCTGAAGTGCAGACTGGCGATGATAATAACTACCTTGCAGGATGGTTAAGGGAATTACAGATTAAATTCATCCAGCTACTAGGCTCAGTGCCTAGCAGAGAGCAGGTGCTTAATAAACGGTGGGTTTTACTGCTCACAAAACGCTTTCGATAGCCACAACCACCCTGGACGGTAAGAATCACTGATCCCGTTTTTTTAAGATGAGGAAATGGAGACTCAGAAAAAAAAAAAAAAAAAAAGTCTGCTCGAGATCCCACAGCCTCTGGCTTTGCACTGAGAGGATCGGCTCGCAGATTTTTTTGGCTGCAAATCCTGTTTTCCTTTCCTTCCAGCACACCCGCGCATGCGCGCACACACATGCTGCCACGTCTGTTCCCCCGGCAGAGAGGGGAAGGAGATTTTAAGTGCGTTTCATCTCCATCTGAGCTGCTTCCTCTCCTCTGGCTCATTTGTTCCATCTCCCAAGGCCCGGCTGAGGCCTCCGCTGCACTGCCAACCTCCCCTACCCACCTCTGCCGCCAACCGAGGCTCCCACACAGCCAAAAAGGCATTCGAGAAACCACATCCCCCTCTCCTCCCCATCGCGAGCCTTTGAAGTGAGCCTGTCATCTGACCGGTACCTACTCAGGCTACAAATCCCAGACTCCTTTCCTACCTGGAGCCCCGGGTTCCCCCGTGGCTCGGT
The DNA here is from genome assembly GCF_036321535.1 of Camelus dromedarius. Lineage (NCBI taxonomy): Eukaryota > Metazoa > Chordata > Mammalia > Artiodactyla > Camelidae > Camelus > Camelus dromedarius. The sequence goes on along the minus strand of NC_087449.1, from coordinate 30,267,889 downwards.
GCAGACGCAAGCTATGTCTGCCTTATTTTTCACCGGGCTTAATTTCTCTCCAGCCTGAGAGGACTAAGCACCTCCTCTGTGCCAGACACTAGGCTTGGCCCTGGGAAGAGAGAAATGAGTAAAACACAGGTCCTGCCTTCAAAGAACCCATAGAATAGGACAGAATCCAACTTAGTTTAATAAATAGTCACCGAGTACCTATCAAAGCCGGAGCCTGTAGGAGTACAAAGATACATAGACGTCGGTCACCGGAAGAGCTCACAATCACTGCAACCTGCTAATGAGCACACGGGGACCTGCCAGCTCTCCGGTGCCTGCTCTGGCCCCCATCCTGTGCTTTATACACATCCTCTCCAGGCCTCGAAATAAAATAACCTTCTGAGATAGATGTTTGAAAGGGCAGAAAAGCCCCTCTGTCCAAAACCAATCATGATGATGAGGATTCTAGAATCTGGGTCTGCTTTTTGTCTCAGAAGTTGCTGGGGTTTTGGCAGGGTTGTGGCAGATTCGTTGTTGCTATTATTACCTCACACTTGAATGGTGTCTTGAATTTTCCAAAGCATAGTCCTTCTATTATCTCATCTGAGCTCAGCATCCCGGCCCCAAGAAGTCCAGGGCTTTTTGTGAGGCCCAGAGATGGTGACCAGTCAGGAGAAAGAGAGCCGACCAGCGCCAGCCCTGGCAAGGCCACTTACTCCTCCCAGTGCCCTGGAAAGGAGCTGAGCCCTTTCCCTCTCTTTAGTTTCGATTCAAGGAAACTGAGGCTTGGAGCATCCTTCCGGGAATGCGAAACTAGGCAAGAGAAATCCTGGGCTTGCACCCCAATCTTGCAGTAGCCAGTCCCTCCGACAGCCAAGTCTGTCCTCCAGACAAAACCGTGCTCTGATCCCAGAGCTGGATCAGCCTGGCCTGCCTGGCGGAGAGGTGGGAACGGCTCCGTGGGGGCTCGGTGCAAGCTCGACCCCTCAGCCTCAGGACTCTGGGAGACTCACCAAACCTCTGGGCCTCCGCTCCTTGTTTGCCAGGAGGCAGTGCTCAGCTCTACAGCCTGCATCACAGGGCTCGGTGAGGGTCTGCTGAGATGTGACATGGCTGAGAAGAAGGCATTGGAGGAGCCAGAAGTGTGCAGGACCATCCTTCATGGAGGGTCCGCTGACATGTTACTGTGGAGTCAGAAGACCCAGAGACAAAAAGCAGACAGGCCTCAATCCCCTCCAGGAGCCCTGCTCTGGAACCAGGACCAGCCCCTCCGAGGGGTCCAGGGGAGGGCCATCATCCACAGAGCCAGACCCCTGCCCCGGTGATTTATCTGCCTTTGCCTCTCCAGCCGGGCTCAACTTGCCGGTGCAAGGGTGGGGGAGGGGCCGTCACAGAAACAGACGGGTCTGGTCACAGGGTGACAGCATCCATGCCAAGAGCCCACTTTGTTTTAATGAATGACACCAAACACTTAGGCCATAAACTCTTCAGATGGCTGTGTCTGGCAGTAATTACATGCCTCCCATTAATAAATCCTAGTTCTGAATGGTTTACTGCACTGCACCCCTCTCTTCAAACACTGCAGGCTGAAACCTGTCAGATGAGGCCAGAGGCAGATTAGTGAAGAGAAGGCGGATAAAACAGGGTAGCTTTCTGGGCAGAAAGGGGCAGCAGCCGCAGGCAGGAAAGAGCCAGGGGCTGTGCTCTGCACACAGGTTCCGGGGGCGGAGGGAGGTTGGCCTTTCTCACCCCTACACTCAGTCACTTGCCAACTCCCCCAAATTTTGACCCCCAAGGTGATCTTGAAGCCATCTCCACTGCCTTGGTTCAGAATTCATCAGTCTCACCTGGAATATAATGACAGTCTGTCATCTTGTCCCTAGCCGGCTCACGGGCCACAGGCTGCCAGAGCAATCTTACTAACATCAAAGTCTGGCCACATCATTCTCCTTCATAAAAACTCTTCAGATGTCCCCAGTACTCCAGGAGAAAGTCCACTCCATCCCATCAAGGCCCTTTGGGATCTGAATCCTGCTACCTGCCCAAGCTCACTTCCCAGAAAGTACCCTTCCCGCTCTACTCCACCCTAGTGGTTCTCAAAGTGTGGTCCTTGGACCAGCAGCATCAGCCAGGACCTTTTGAGAAATGCAAATTCTCAAGCCCCACCCAGAGCCACTAATTTCAGAAATGCTAAGGAGGGACCCAGTGATTGTTTTTCTTAATAAACCCTTCAAATGATTTTGATGCATGCTATGGTTTGAAAAACACCTCTTAACCTACTTTTTCTCAAACTTTAATGTGGGCAGGAGCCACCTGGAGATCTTGTGAAAATGGAGATTCTGGTTTAGCTCGGGCAGGGTGGAGCTCAAAATTCTGCTGTTCCAGCAAGTTCCCAAGTGATGTAGGTCCAGCTGGTCCCCCCCCAAACTGAGCAGCAAAACTCAGACTTCAGTGAATTCCTCGTGATTTCAAGGCACGCCTCCTTCCCCTTCCTTCATGCATTCATGAGCGCTGTTCTCTCCACCTTCCCCAGTTTTCTTTTCCTGCCTTTCAAATGTCCTTCACCCAGCGAACTATTCTATTCATCTATCAGAAATCAACATAAAGAGGTCCCTGTACTTGAAAGACTCCCCCAGTGGATGAAATCCCCTTCCCCTCCCTGCTCCCATGTGACTCTGCAAACACACACTGCATCAGAGCCCTGACCACACTATACTGTCTGTCTGTCTGTCTGTGCTCTCTCTTCTAAGAAAAATACTTAGGGAACAGGACCTCTTGCTTCTCTGTGACCACAGCCCCAAAACAGTACCTGGCACACAGAGAGAACAACAGATAGAAAGTGAGTGAATGAACCCTTAACACCCAGTCCTACTCGTGGGTCAGGCAGTAAGTGAAATACTTGGGAGGACTGGCGCTTGTTACTCTCCATTTCTCCTTTTAAAGCAAGAACAAACCAACTGTCTAATCCTGGAAGACAAAAAACAACAGAGAGATGGTCTCCCTGAACCAGGAACCCCAAAGAAAATTTCCAAGAAGGAATATTCAAACAGCAGATAGGTATATAGGGACTTTTCAGAGAGGAAGACTCCATGCAGGGAAATTTTACCAAGGAAGTCCCTTTATTTATTAAAATTTGCATTCCCTCCACCAGCATTTATCGAACCCTTACTATGTCACAGATATTTTGAAGTGAAAATGTAAGATGAGTAAGAGCTCATTCTTGCCGCCAAGAGGTCTGTCTGGTGGGGAAAATGGACAAAGAAATGCGTCCAGACAACGCAGAGTGGTGCAGGCTGTGATTCAGATGTGCACAAACCATGGAACAGATGCTTTCCATTTTTCCACGAGGGATGGGGATAAGCACCAGAGAGGAGATGATAGTTGAGCTGAGTCTTGAAGGCTGAGTTAGTTTTTCAGGAGGCAAATAGGAAAGAGGGGTATTCCAGGCAGAAGACACAATGAAGGCACAGGAGCGGAGGGCAGGAAGGACACTGCCCTCGGAGGACAGCACGTCCTCTGATACGGCGGGGAAGTGGGCTGGGGTGGAGGGTAGTGTCAGGCAGTTGAGCAGAACCAGATCGGTCATTGAGCAAACATTGATGGAGCCCCGGCTCGGCACTGAGGCAGGCACTGGAGGTGCAGACAGCCGTGAGCAACACAAAAATGGCTGTGGGTCCCCTGGAGTTTCCAGTTCACAGCTCAGTAGGAGTCGTGGAGGAAACACAAACGAACAAATGAAAAAAAAAGTCTCCTCACATTGTCCTGTACAAGTAGCTGAGTCAGAAAAAGAGAGCTTAACTTTGGGTAAAATGGACAAGGAAAGGCTCTCTGAAGAGATGAACTTGATCCCAGGAGGAGGAAAGGAAGGGGAGAGGACCCCAAGCTGAGAAAGACGATGAGGCAAAACTCCCAAGGCGGGAAGGAACTCCCGATTCAAGAAACCAAAAGTGGATGGAGTCAATGAGTGAAAGGTCAGTGGCACTGTTTGACAAGAAGGGATTGGAAGGGTAGACCGCCACACTGCCTCGGCCCTGCAGGCCATGGTGGGTGTTTGTCTTGATGCTGAGTGCAGACGAGCCTTCGGGGAGTCTCTTGAATAGGAGGACGGCATGACCTAGTTTGGTTGGACTATTTTCTTTTCCCTTTTATTTTGTTTTTTCCAAGTAGATGACTGTAGTTCCTTAGTTTAAAACAAAAAATGGATTGGAAGGAGACTGGAGACAGATCCTCACTAGAGGCTCAGAAATTGTCCTGTTGAGGAAAAAAAGCGAGGCCAGAACTAATGTGATGGCAACAAGGATGGAGAGAGCTGCCTCAGAGAAGGTCCACCTTAGGGAAACTCTATACTAGGAGCCCCCGAACAGCAACTTCCTCTACTTGAAGTGAATATACAGCAAGTGATCTTTCAGGATGTATTGATTGAAAAGAGTCCCTCTCCTCTTTGCAACGTGCCTTCCATCTGCCTGAATTCTGGGTTGGGGATCATTTGGCTCAAGGCCTGGGGAAGTGCTCCAGGGGCCATATCCCTGGCCAACACGTGCGCTGATGCTGGCAGTCACTGAAAAAGGCAAAGGGAACTCACACATTATTCACCTTGCCGCTGTTTGGCTGCCCTACGGCAGCTTGCCCAGCCAAGCCTCCCATCGGGCTGAACTCCTGAGAAATTGGTATTGGAGGAATACCTGGGAAGGGGGTGGCTCCATGAAGAGAAGGGTTAATTGCACACAGGAGGCATGCAGCTGCTTCCTTTCCTTAAACCCTCTAGAACGCCTGTCCTGCGAAAGACACATCGTGGCATTTGGCAGCATTTTAGGGAGTTTTACTGGGGCTTTTCAGGCCTTTCAACAAATCCTAGTCTTAGATCTAAAAGATCTCCAAGGATAATTTAATCGAAACTCCTATTTGACAGACAAGCAAACTAAGATGCAGAGAAGAGTGACTTTATCTGAAGCCATGAAACTGGTTTTTTTTAGCAAAGGCATAGCAGCGAGGTTGGTCGTAATTCTCAACTCTGAGCCCTTTCTCTGTGATTTCACACATACTTCTGGGAATAATTTACTGAGCATTTACTACATGCTGGCCTCTAATTCTCCAAACCACTCTGGAAATGCAGTATTGTGGAATGGAATACAGGGCTCATTCAGAGTCTTGAATGCAGTCACGGCCTCCATGATACTCTGAAATCCTGAGTACAAAGGATCGCATCTTATCGCTTTGCAGGCAGGTCTCTGAATGGAGACACTATGGTAGTGGGTGGGTGGCAATGATTTTTTTCCCTTGCTGGTCAATTGCCTTTTCAGGTGGTCTTTATTAAGCCATCAGTCTTTTAACCCTGACAGTCAGTGTGACCCACTGCAGCTCAGGAAAGGAATCTTTCTTAATTACCAGCCCTTTCTTGCTCCCTTGAGATCTTTGAGTACTACGCCAGGTGGAGTTGATGGATGTGTCATTTAGTTCTACCAACAAAAGCGGGGTGTCTCATTTGCTCAAAGCTGAGGGCCCAGCTGGCTATCCCAGCACAGGTAGAGGCAAGACCTATGATCCATGTCTCCAGGAAAAGTCTTCTTTGCTCCAGCCTTGGGAGTATTGCTAAGGGGTTAATAACACAGACTGCAGAGTCAGACTCATGAGCTTGGATTCCCATCTCTGCCACCACTGTGAAACCAATTGCTTGATTCCCCAAGGTTTGATTTTCTCATGTGCAGTGGGCCCCCCCACCTATGCCACTTTGAGATGCTGGAGGGCTCTGTCCTCTGCTGCCTCTCTTGTCTGTCTATACTCATGTCCGTGATGATCTTAAATACTGTGTATCTGCCAAAGACTCTCAAATGTTTATCTATCCCAGACTTCTCATCAAAACCCCAGACTCAGATATTTAACCACTTACCCAACATCTCAGCTTGACCATGTCATGGACATCTCAAACTTAATATGAGATGTGGTATATAGAGAGAATGGAATATTACTCAGCCCAAAAAATGAAATAATTCCATTTGCAGCAACATGGGTGAAACTAGAGATTATCATATTGAGCGAAAAAAGTCAGAGAAATATAAATATCATATATCACTTACATGCAGAATCTTAAAAAAATGATACAAATTCTATTTACAAACCAAAAATAGACTCATAGACATAGAAAATAAACTTATGGTTACCAAAAGTGAAAGGGTGGGGAGGGATAAATTAGAGGTTGGGGATTAGCAGACACACATTACTATATATAAAATAGATAAACAACAAGGACCTAATATATAGCACAGGGAACTATATTCAGTTTCCTGTAATAACATATAATGGAAAAGAATCTGAAAAGAAAATATATATGAATGTATATGTATAACTGAATCACTTTGCTGTACACCTGCAACTACCACTGTAAATCAACTACACTTCAATAAAAAAAATTTTTTTTAATTTAATATGCCCCAAACCAAGCTTGTGATTCCTGCTCCACCCTGTCTTCCTTATTTTTAGTAAGTGGCAACTCCATTCTACGGGTTACTTGGGTATAAGAGCTTCACGTCATGTTGGACTTTCACACCTCACTTCTGGTCCGGCGGCAACGCTGGGCTGCTCTGCCTTCCGCAGTCCCACCTCTCCTCACCACCCGGCCCATTACCACCGAGATCCAAGTTCCCATTTGTCCTTGTTTGGATTACTGCAGGAGCTGCTTTCGCGGCTTCCAGCCTTGCCCCTTCTAGACTTTTCCCCCTCAGCATCCAGTGATACTTCATAAAATCGGATCACCTGTCATCTCTTAAATCCTTCCACGACCTCCCACCTCACTCAGTAGAAGCTAAAGTCCTTACAGTGTCCTACAGGGCTCTGCAAAATATTTCCTCCTCTCCCACAGCCTGTACTTCTTCTCCACCTGTTCTCCCCCCACACTCCCTGTCATTCAAGCCATCCCACCTCATCCCACCCCACCCCCTTGCTATCCTCCAGCAAGCACATTCCTGCCTCAGAGCTCTCGCAGGTGCTGTTCCCTCCACCTGGAATGTGCTTCCCCCGGTGTCCACATGACTCACTCTCGTTTTCCAGGGTTCTGCTCAAATGTCACACCATCAAAGAAAAGCCTTTCCTTTTCCTCCTGTATAACAGCAACTTCCTCCTTTCCTGCACCATTATCCTCCGTACCCTGCTTCATTCTCTCGCATAATCTTACTGTCACCTGAAATATCCATTCAACTGTTAGCTGTCTGAGAGCAAGGACTTTACTCTGGTCACCACTGTGCCCCCAATATCTAGCATAGTGCTTGGCACATAGAAGATGCCTTAGAAACATCTATTGGATGAGTAAGTGCATAAAACGGAGGTAACATTTCACCTACCAGGATGATGGAGGGGTGGACGGGTTGGGGTGTGTCAGTAGTCCTGCATATTGTTTGGAGCTATTGATCCTTCTCCCAGGTCATGAGAAGTGACAGGGTAAAAGCACCATTTCGGCCCCTTTGTACAATAATAGTGAACTTTAACTTCCTCCAGTTCTTGTATCAAGCTTTTCCCTTCTTCATATCATTTCAGCAAATCTGCAATGTAGATATTTTTATGATTCCAAATTTTGCAGCTGCAGGAACTGAGGTATGGAGAGGTTAGAACATTTAGATTACACGTGTATAAAAAAGCTTGTCATGTACTAGGTATGTAACACAAGTACGATGACTTTTCCATCCGAAGTTCTGCCTCTGACGGGGAAGTTCAGACCTGCTGGCCTCCGGGACCTCAGTAGAACCCAGCTGTCTCCATAGACTGGGTTCTAAAAGGCCAAGAAGACAAGGAGGAACTGTAAGACAGAGTGGGGTCCTCTTTCAGAAACTGGCCTTATGAAGAAATCTGCCTTAAAACTTTAATTCTTTCATCAGAGAGGCAATTAGGTCAGCCAGACAGGGATCTCGCCAACGCTTCTTCGGAGAAAATCTACCAGAGATGCACCGAAGGGACTGCGTACATGAGCATGCACAGAAGATCTACCCCGTGTTTCTACTTCCAGATCTCGCCAAGTTGTCCTCCATCCATTGAAAGAACATGGCCACACATAGAATCAGGTCACACACACACACAAAGACCAGAAATAACTGCAGCCAACTGTGTCACTCCATTCAGACTCACAGATACAAGGTTCCCCAAGCACCTTGAAGGTGTGACCCCAGGTCTCAGGCCTCTTAAGCAATTCTGAATCAGGAGGAGCAGACAACTGTAAGATTAAAGCATTGAAATGATGAGAGCAAAAGAGGAAGGGACGGTAGAAAGAGCTAGAAGCGCATTGTTGGGAGGAAAAAAAACTCCAGATAGTAACATACAGAGATGCGGGAGTGTGCGTAACACACACAAGTCGTGTAATGTTTTGCATATTAAGAGAGGGAGACTCTGAAAGCACAGATAATAAAATGTTAAGGGACTTATCTCTGAATAGTGGGAATATATGTGTGATTTCTTAGCTCTTTTATCCTTATCCTTATTTTTTTTGCAATGAACATATTCTATGTATGTAATAAGAGGGAAAAGAACTTATTAGCCAGAAGACAGCAAGCCTCTCCATGTCCCAGACAGCATGGACACTGGTTCCAAGCATTCTGTCAGCGAGTCCGACCTCTCCTATGTCGGGCTCAAAAGCTCCTGGTTCCCCAACTTTACCCCTCTCCTCACCCTATTGTATACTTCACTCATCCTAACATGCAAATTTTTGCTTTGAAAAAACGGCCTTTACAAAAATAACAATAATAAATAAGAAGAAACTGCAAGTATCAGTCTCACAAGAGGGGACATGATCAACCTCAGTCACAGGGAAAGAGATGTAAATCATAATGAACGTGACTGACAGGTTACAACGTGGATGGACCTTAACAACAAGATGCTCAGCAAGAGAAGCGGGACACAGTAGACCACATGTTGTGTGATTCCACCTGTAGGAAATGCCCAGAACAGGCAAATCCATGGAGACAGAAGGCAGATTCATGGCTGCAAAGAAAGGGGATGGGGTGGGGATCAGGGAGTAGGGGTGATGGGGTTTCTTCATGAGGTGATGAAAATGTTCTAAGATTGACGACGCAACTCTGTGAATAAACTAAAAACCATGAATTGAGCATTGTAAGCTGATGGATTGTATGGTATGTGAATTATATCTCAATACAATTGCATTTTCATATTTAAAAAATTAAAGTGATTGACCATATTTCTCCTGATAACTTTACCAATAGTAATAATAATGATACCCAGTGCTGGCAAGGGTGCGGTGAAGTTGATAGCCTCCTACATTATAGAGGACATTGTGAATATGTTCAGCCCTGTGGGAAAAGCAAATTGGCAGTATGAATTAAGATTCATGAAATTCGTCGCTCTATTCCATTCAGTAATTCAACATCAGGAAATGTATCTTTAAAACATAATAAAAGGTGCTGTCAAAGATTTATGCCCCAAGATGTTCATAGTAACAGAAAAAAAATAGCCCTGGTATATCCACTCAATAAAATATGAAACCACCATTTAAAATGACCGTCATGAAGACAGGGGCAACGAGCTTGTGGTATCCATAAACCAAAAGCGCTGCTAAGGTTCCAAGTAAGTCGCGGAGGAAACAGGCCAAAACATTCTCAGGGGAAACATACCGACACACTCACGCTGGATGCAAAAGAGGGGCAGAAAATGAAACTCTTTTGAACGTTCTAGAATGTCAGCATGCCTCTTTAAGAGTTTTGTTTAATCCATCCTAAATGAAATGGGGGTGGAGACATGCCTCCTTTGCACCTTGCCTTCTCCACACCTCAGTTTCCTTACCTCCGAATAGTGTTGAGAAGAGTTTTCACCTCAGGTATTGTGGACACTGGACACGTGAATACATTTGACATCTTCAGTAAGATAACTCTTTAATGTGCTTGGAGCAGTGCCTGGTCCGTAACAAGTATTCAGTGCATGTTAGTTATTATTGCCGTTCTTTTATAGTTTGTCCCTACTTTGCCTTTCCACTGCTCTGCTACCACATTATTCCAGGGAATTCCTCTTCTCACTCAAGCCCTTTAAGCAACTCCCTACAGGATCTGCCTCCGGATTCCTATGTCACCTACTCTGAGCACAATTTTCTAAAAACAAACAAACAGACCAAAGTAAACACCAGGCTGATTTGTCCACATCACACATCACTTCTCACAGACCCTCACCCTCTCCCGGCTCAGGGACGCTGTTCTAACTCTTCAGTCTATCATTTTATGCTTCATGACCGACCTTAAGCTTCCTTCTAGACCTGGCATCACCCGCACACAGCCCTTTCCGCCGCTGAGAGACGGCACTGTTTGATCCCGCACACCTAGCAAACCAGGCCTGGGCCATGCATGTGCTGTTGACGCGCCCGCTGACACGTAGTGCTCACCACCTCCTGCAGCCGGTAGTGTTCTGATCATGGCACAGAAGAGGGAACCAGCTGAGATCAGGGACTTGCCCAAAGTCACACACAGCTGGTAAGTCATAGGATGGAGATTTGAAATTCACACTGTCCCTCCCCACCTCCCCGACACACACACACACACACACACACACACACACACACACACACACACACACACACACACACCCCAACCCCAGGGCCTGTCTCCTGCCTTCCTCCTCAACTGCCTGCCTCCTCACCTGCCGGCCTCACTTGTACACCCTCCAGGGCAGGCCTTCAAAGTTACCATTCTGCAGACACACACCTTGTTTCATGCAGGAATCACTTAGGTCATTGCGTCTGGAATGGCCTATATGCCTACACACAGCCTTGTCCCACACATGTGAGCGTGCACACACACACAGACATGTGCCCCTATCTAATCCTAATCTCTCTCCTGAACACTATTCCTCCTTCCAAAACAGTTTAAATCCTTCCTCTCACATAAAGTCTTCCCTTATCCTGCCTTATTCATTAAATTCCAATCATATTTTTTAATGGAGGCACTGAGGATCGAACCCGGGGCTTCATGCATGCTAAGCATGCCCTCTACCACTGAGCCATGCCCTCACCCAACAACCCTGAATTCCATCTGTTTTAACAGACAGTTCACCTGCAATAAACTGAGTGCTGAGAAACAAGCTAGAGGCCCAGCCAAGGGATGGGAAGCGTGGTTCCACCTGCTAAGTGCTTACAGTCTAGCAACTGAAGCTCTGAGGTGCCACCTCCAAGGAGGGTCAAATTCCTAGGCGAGACCAGGGAGGCCGGAGGAGGAGGCAGTGAGGGGGTCAGGGCTGCTTGGTGTGAGAAAGATGTCAGTGAGAATGGGACCAGGTCCCGACTGAATCTGTTACCCCAGGTAAGTTACTTCTCTCTGGGCTTCAATTTTTTTATATATATAATGGTATTCATGAGCTGGATGTCTTCTAAAGGCCCCCATCCTCACCCCAGATTCAGCATCATGTCTGGCATGGATAGTCAGTAAATATTTGTTGAATGAATAAATAAACTCTGACACTCTAAGATGCGCTTTAAGATACGGCCCAGCTATGTGGAAGGGCAAGGAAGAGAGTTCTGAGACCAGCTTTAGGCTCTCAGGGAGAAATGCTTTCTGCCAGGGGTGCACAATCACCCTGCTCCCTTTTCTTGCAAGATCCAGGCCAGGTTTTCTGTGAGACTCTGACCATGCTTAGGCAGGGAGTGTTTAATTATTTCTCTGTGAGTCTGTACCCCAGCTGGATAGAGTTAATAAACCAGCCAGGTCTTTATCTTAACAAGGAGTCTTAGGATCAAATTCTCCTCTCATTAAAGGCCCAGAAATCTCCCTGACAGCAGTGGGAGTTCTGCAGTCAGCCTGGATGTGGGGTTTAGTTTCTTCATGAATTCCTCCGTGGGTACCAGCCTCTAGAGGGAAGGAGGGAGGGAGAGAGGGGATAGAAGGAAGGAGGGAGGGAGGGACAGAGGGAGAGAGGGAAGGAAGGAGGAGAAAATCAAGCCTTTGTTAGAACCCAGGACTCGGAGATGAGGCAGAAAGGAGGTGGGGAGGGAGCAGAGCCAGAGCTGGACCCTCACAGATGCCTTCCTCTGGTCCACCCTGTTGGGTAAGTATTATCTGAAAGCAGACTGACCAACCTGAGCTCTCCAGCTGGTAAACGTTGAAGCCCATTCTCCGGACTCCCAAGCCTGAGCTCTTTCCATTAACTACACAGGTTTCAATATATGGCAGTCATCAGAGACAATTTTTTATTCCTATTTCTAAGTCTCACAAGAACCATACAAGACAGATTTGGAGCCAAACATTCCCTTCCTCTTTAAGATAACGCCACATCGTGGAGGTGAGAGATAAATTAGGAGTTTGGGATTAATATATACACACTGCTATGTATAAAATAGATAAACAGCAAGGACCTACTGTATAGCACAGGGAACTGTAGTCAATATCTTTTAACAACCTGTAATGGAAAAGAATTTATATATGCATATGCGTAACCGGATCATTTTGCTGTACACCTGAAACTCACACAACATTATAAATCAACTACACTGCAAGCAAAATAAATAAATATAGGGGGGAGGGTACAGCTCAAGTGGTAGAGCACATGCTTAGCAAGCAGGACCTCCATTAAATAAACAAATAAACCTAATTATCTCCCCCACAAAATAAAAAAAGGAAAAAAGAGAACTAAAATAATTAATTAAAAATAAATAAATATAACATATAGTCACGTATTTATAAATACGTGACTATATATAGAGGGATTTAAAGGTATGCCTAAAAGCATGCTGCTCTATTTTTCTGCACTATTTTCTGGTACATTCTTATGTAAATGTGCCTGTGGGGTCCAATGTGGAATCATGAGACCTGAGTAAGAATCCTGCCTGGATCATGTACTGTCTGTGTGCCACTGAACAAATTTCTTCACGTCCTTGAGATTTTATTTCCTCACCCATCAAGTAGAAATAATAATGAGGCGTATCGCACAGGATGGTTGCAACAGTTAAAAGAGGGAGTCCATAAGCAGTCAAAAAGACAAATACTGCACGATTCCACTTATGTGAGGTACCTGGAGCCGTCAAACTCGGCTGAGACAGAAAGTAGGATGGTGTGGCCAGAGGTTGGGAGGAGGGGAGAATGGGGAGCTGCTGAATGTGTTCTCGAGTTTCAGTTCTGCAAAGTGAAAAAGCTCTGGGGATGGGTGACACAGTAAGGTGAATACGTTGAACCCTAATGAACTGTGCACCTAGACATGGTTAAGATGGTACAATTTCACATTTTGTACTTTTGCCACAATTAAAAAATAAGTGCAAATAGGAGAATACACATGAAAGGGCCCTGCAGAGCATCCCACACATGCTGTGCTTAGGTTTATCACACACAGACAGGCACACACACCCACGGGGGCACGCAGGGCTCTTTTGTAGTGACTCTTACAAGGTGGCACGCTGGAACCCTATTTTAGGAAGTTTGTTTAAAGAAATTAACAAGCCCATTGTTAACTTGCCTCATTTGATCAGCACAGCCAGTCACAAGCTCGCCTGTAGGTAGGGCGAAGGGAGAAGATGGAACTGCGGGGCGGGGGTGAGAAACATCAGGTAATTTCTCAAGACCTGAGGCCAATGCTTTCTTTTTTCCTTCTCAAAGTACGCCAAAGTGTCTGTGAGCGTGCCTGCCTTTGTACATAGCTGCCATTCCTTCAGCAGCTCCTGAATGCCAAGTATTTTAAATACTCAATCCCACTGAATATTCCAACCCACCTGCCGCCACACAAGGGAGTGATTATCTCCATTACTCAGATGAGACAATTGAGGCTCAAAGAGCCAAGCAATTTACCCAAATTCACTTGACTAGTTGACACAGCTTTATTTTGAACACGAATTTTTTGAATTCCAAAGTCCACTTCCCTTTCCTTATAATGCTAACCCCGCACAGCACTGGATACCCTGTAAATGCTGGAAAGGAAGTGTAATGTTAGGTGAATGCATTCCCTTGGAACTAGAGGAAGGTACCACACCCTGGAGCATGAACTGACTGGGTCAGGGGGCAGGGCAGGCAGCCCCTGGGCAATTCTGTATGTGAGTTCTAGCTTGTGGTCCCCACGGGCCCCAAGGGATTGCCCAGGGGGGAGAATACCAAGGTTGGTGGGTTCCAGGCACAAGTCAAACCACAGGGGACTAGAATTCAGGGTTGAAGGGGAACCCCAGCAGTGGCAGAACAAATAAAGCTGGTTATCAGGGTCAAAGGTCAGGGCAAGTCCAGGCAGCAAAGCAGAAGCAATGGACGTGAAAGCAGCGTCAACCAAACGTAGTGTGAAAAAGAGCATGGAAAGGGCCCCACCGGCACGTCTCAGAAGCTTTCCGTGAGGAGGAAGCAACCAGTGGGTTTCTCCCTGGAGTCGCACTTGAGACGTGACTGAGCTTGGACTGCAGGGGAAACACTCGGCAGGTTTCTGAAATGTGCCTTTGATTATTAAGTGTACCGTGGACACTAGCCTGTGAACCAGAGCTCAGAGGTGATGGCCTGACTCCACTGTATTTTTCATCGGAGAATGTTCGGTCCCTTGTCAGCCTTACAAGGGAGCTAAGGCTGAGGTCCTCCCCTCCACCTTCCCTGGAACCTATTGTCAGAAGAGTCCTATGTGTTTTTGAAAAACTGAACAGAGCCAAGTGAGCTTCCCATTGGCCAGAGGGCATGCATCACAAAACGCTGATAGAGTGAGGAAGGACCATCTGAAGACAGCATGGGGGTGGGGCGCTCAGAAAAGGGTCTTGTGTCCAGTTGGCTGCTCTCAGCCCGTTCCTCTGTCTCTTTCAGTTCTCGGGTAATGGTGCCGGAGATGGCAGTGATGACATTCCTGTCCTCAGTCCTGTGATCCTCACTCAAACCCCACAGACTAATTATAAGACGGCCACAAGAAATGCACACGTGCCAAACCAGAAGTTTTGGGTCTTGTTACTTGCTTTCTTGCCTATCAGGAGACAAGAAAATCAGGGAAGTACTGCAGCCCACAGTCAGCCTGTATCTGGGCGTCTCACTAGTCCTTGGAGAAACAGGACCGAGAGAACATGACACAGAATAGTGCATCTCAGTTTGCAAAGTTCTTTCGCCTGCCTAGCATCATAATGCGGAGACAGGTGATCTCCACTTAGCAAGTGAGAAGTCTTGAGGCCAACATTGGCCTCTCCCACCTCTTTAGATATACTCGGCCTCACTAGGTGGGGGCCTGCCTGCTTCCAGCTACGCTAATCTTCTTTCCATTTCTTGAACTCTCCAAAACCATTCCTACCTCAAGGCTTTGGCACCTTCTAGCCACCCGCTGTTCCCTCCTTCTGGAATGTGCTCTGGCATCTATTTACACAGCAGTTCCTTCTCACTCGGGTCTCAGCTCAGAGGCCACCTTCTCCAAGAGCCCTCCTTGTTCACTCTCAATCAAGGAGCCCCGCTGCCCTGAGGCAGGAGCACCAGAATTCAAAGCTAGAGCATCCTGCTTCCGAGGGGCAGGGCGGAAACTACGTTTTAGTCCTTCGTAGTCAAAATACGGGTGAATTTCCAGTCACTTGTCACAAGCCTGAAAGCCACTCGTCTATGATGCCCATTAACATGGGGCATCACTTTGATGGGTAAAAGTGAGTCTTGCTGAGAAAACTGTTTCTTTTTCTCTTATTCTGTACCTATATGAGATGATGGACAGTCACTAAACCATGATATCATTTCATGATGTAGGTCAGTCAAATCAGTACGCGGTGCAACTTAAACTCATACAGTACTTATGTGTCAATTGTGTATCAATAAAACTGGAAGAAAAAAAACTTTTTAAAACTGAGTCTTGCTTCTGAATGGAGCAGAGGCAGGAGTCAGGTTCCCTGAATGTTCCTGAATGTTCCAACAGTGTAGGCCCCTCACACAGAGGCATCCAGGCTGGGAGAGGCTTGTGAGACATTTTCTGGCTAATTCTTGCTAGAACTCTTTGTCTGAGACCAGGAACAGAGTGATGAGTTCTGTGGGAGGACTTTCCAGCTGTACCGTGAAGAACGTATTATTAATGTTCTAATGGTGGTGGTGGTGGTGACCTAGAATTCCCTCCCACACACACAGTCAGGGTGGGGAGCAAGGGAAGGGAGTCTCCTCGTCTGAGTATTTACCCTACATACTTGCACTCAATGACAAAACATCCATGCTCCATGGGTGAAACCCCTCACCTGCCCGCTCCCCACCATCGGGTCTTCCGTGTCATGCCTTTAACATGTGTGTGCAGAGAAGAATAAACACTGGCCTGAGACTCAGAAGACATGGGTGTGAATTCTAAATTCGCCCCTTTCCAGCTGAGTGAATTTCGGGAAACCACGTGATCCCTCTGAGCTTCAGTTTCCTCACCTAGGAAACAGAGACTTGAATCTCACCTTAATCTGCAGTTCAGGATTGCTCCAAGAACACCACAGAAATATGAGAGTCAACCAACAATTTGGTTTAATAAAGAAGAAAGAGGACCGCAGAGGTGCCGAAGTTACACAGAGGAACTGTCTCTTTCCTCTATGAGCGCCAGGCGATACAGGTGCATTCGACCACAATTGGCGGCGGCATCAATTTCACAGACTGGCACTGGGATAGCTTTATACAGGAAACCTCCTTAAGGCTTGGAGAACGATTTGCTTTTCATACATTCAGGTTACAAACAGATATTCAGGAGCCTACTTCTCCAGATGCATAAAGAGACAATGCCCTTATTATTATAAGTTTATTCTTTATTTGTCCTTTGTTTGACAGATGGCCTTTTGCCTCTCCACACCTGCCCACCCCAACCTCCTAGGAGTGGTATTTAGAGTTATGAACCTTCATACAGTTGCTAGTATCTATTTACTTTCTGCAGGGTGCTGGACATGGTTTTGGCAGATTTTACTCATTTTTTCTTATTCTTGCCACAACCCTCGGCGATGACTGCTCTGTTTATCCCCATGACACAGACAAGAACACTAAGGACCAGAGAGGGTAAGTGACTTGCCCAGGGTCACACGGTGCTGAAGTAACAGAGCAGGCTAATTTTGGTTCCTAAGCCCTGTCTTCTGCTTGTTCTACCATAGAAGTGGCCGCAAAGAGGGATCCACCCCTCCCTGCACGCCCCCAGCTCCTCCTTACAGAGGCTCCAGGCCCCACAGCCATCCACGCAGCTGTCCGCACAGCCCGCTCTGACCTCCCGAGTCAGTGGTCCAAGGGAAGTTCACTTGTAGCAGGTCGGAAGGACTTTCCACTCCACAGAGGACCCCAACCTTGCCAAGTTCTCCACCAGCCAGGCTCCGGGAGGTGGGCCTCATGTGTTCCCATTGCATAAGTGTTATTCCAGCCAGTTCCCAGAATCGGAAATATGGCAGACCATTCACCTGGTGGGGAGCCCTGGCCCGGGAGGGACGGTTGTTTGGTTAGCTGTGCCTTCCAGGCCCTTTCCAGGAGACCGGCTCGTGAAAAGGGTTGTCTAGCGAAGCCCATTTCTTAAGTCAAAATGGCTCTGTTTTCCCTGTCCCTCAGTCCCCCATCACATGCTATTCCTCCCAGTGATCTCTCAGACCCACCTCAGCAGCCTCCGCCCTGGGCCAGGCCCCCCATCCCTCGGTGCAGTCGCACCACGGCCTCCTCGCTGGTCTTCCAGACTCCTACCTCCCGCCAGGCCCAGCTCTAGGCCAACCTCCACGCTGTAGCTGGAGGTGCTTTCCAAACGCCAATCTTAGTGCAGGAGGCCCTAGCAGAAAATCCTTCGATGGCTCTCCAGCACATAAAAAAATAAATACTTCTCTACGGTTCAAATTGATTACAATGAGACTATGTTCCTATAGTAATTTGGAAGAAAACATTTTAAGATGTGCTTTCCTCCCTAGACGGAACATTTTTTGAAGTAGGAAGAATGTCTTTCTTGTCTCTATGTCCCTAGAACGCAGTTCAGTGCCCTCAACACAGTAGGTAAGAAGTCAAGATGTGTTTATTGGGGGGAGGGTATAGCTCAAGTGGTAGAGCGTCTGCTTAGCATGCATGAGGTCCTGGGTTCAATCCCCAGGACCTCCATTAAAATAAATAAATAAATAAGTAAACCTAACTACCACCCCCCAAAGAAATTTTTTAAATAATGTATGTTTATTGAAGTTCAATGGACTGGTCCTTACCAGTTAATCAGAGCTCATGCAGAGTGATGAGATCCCCAGTGTAATCAGGCCGAGATGAAAAACTTGCGGCCAAAACAATTTAGACAGCATGTACGGCAGTATGCAAGATTAAGATACCATTTCCATTATAATTTTTGATATTGGAAATGGCTCTTAGACCCTCTTTATCAATTTGTCTTAGAGCAGAACTCCAGATTGGGATCCACTTGTCCAAATCCGTTGCAGACTTGTGAAGAAAATGGTGTTCTTCAAGATGCTTGGGGGCCCTCGTTTTAGTAGGAAGAACCGGGGAAGTGAGCAGAAATTAACAGGAGGATAGTTACCGCCCCACGCTGTCTACTCCCATCCATTTGGAACTCCAAGGACAGCCTTTCCTGCAGCCTGTGTCTCGGGGGTTAAATCTGTGCTCGGTCATGTACCAGCTCTGTGACATGCAGCCAGACACTTTGCTTCTTGAGACTGTGTGTTGGCATCTGTTCACGGGTTGGTTGTGAAAAATAAATAGAGGCACATACATATATATGTTTTGTATATTGGCTGATGAATTCAAGGAACACAGAAAACCATTACAATGATTAAAGTTCTTTGCGCACAACTCTGTCTCTCCTATAAGATTAGGCATTTGAGTTGGAGGGATGGTGTCTCCCTCATCCTGCCTTCCTCCAAGCTCCTAGAGGAGGCTCATGAATTGATGGGGTGTTCGGCCAATGATCTGGGGCAGGAATTGACGTAAGGCCTGGATGTGTCGGCACCACTGGCCTCTAGTGAGAACAAGGCCAAGGCTACAAGCACAGCGTGGGCCCTGACCCAGGCCTGAGACACACTGCCAGGGGAAGGCAGCAGACAGTTCCGTCTTCCAAGAGGCCTTCCAGGGAAATATTTTATTCACTTCCTTACTGAATTTACCCAAGGTTAGGATTTATCCTGCAGTTCCACTGGCTCTGAAACCTGGTTTTGTTGGCCCTCAAGAGCTGATGCTTCTCTCCTGCACATCAAGGTCTGGGTTGCTCTCAGGTTATTGTACAGAGAGAGCAAGAAGGTACCAACACATAGAGGCGGAGTCCACACCTCGGCACAACCAGTCCCTTCTCTCCCGGGGGACCACACTGCTGGGGATGTCCTGTCACACTCTGAAGGTTGCCGGGTCAGCTAGGTATCAGCACAAGAGAAATCAGATGAACAAACTGTCTAATAGCACCCAATTAAGATAGCCTCATGTGATTCCTAGCACACAGCCTGGACAGAGTGCCAAAATTTCCCTCTGTGACTCTGCTCTTTTTCCTTCTTCAAATATATTTGAGATGTAGGGTCGGATTAAGATCAGCTGACGCTCACAGTCCCGGGAGCCATCCTGTCTCCTCACTAATCCTCTGTGCCTCTCTTAAAGTTTAACTCTCAGAGGATAAACTTGTTTCTATATTTCAGAGTCCTCCCAGGAAGTGCTTTATAATCCTACGTACTGGCAACAGCGGTTTTCCCTGAGAACAGCCTGGTCGAGCAGAATGAGCATCAAATCTACAGTCAAGAAAGTGGGATTTAGTGCAAGCTCAGACGCTGGAAAGAAATTAACCGCACCCCATCATCAGTTACATGGAAATAAAAGGCTAACAACCCTCCTCTGGGGTGGTGGCAAGGGTCAAATGAGGCCAAGGATGTTATCAACCTCATAAACTTGCTAGTCATTATTTCTGTTCTTTTAATATAAAGACTGGAAATAAGAATGATACAATTTGACTCGCGTTCAGCCACTTTGTAACCAACACAAACAGAAAAGCCACTTGTCAAATATGAGGTGGGGTTTAACACTCAGTCACTGAGTAGCTGTCTTCTCTCCCAGACATTCCACATCCCTTCTGCTTCTGAAATACTGGTCCCAGACAGCCCTAAAAGATACATCTGAGGAAGCATCCAATTGTATGTATTTCCTGAAGAGCTGTCTGGGGAGAGGTTCAATGTTCTTGCCCCATCTTGCATATAGCTGGAAGTTCCAGTGATATGAAAGCCAAGAATTGGGTGGAGATTCATCCAGAAAATAGCCAGACTTTCTGGATACCAGAAGGAGTTCACTTGGGGTTGGACTGATTCAGCTGTCAAGTAGCAGCAGACAAGAGGATTCTTTTTTAATGAGAGCTAACTGGCCCACCCCTTGTAGAGTGTGAACAGCATGAAGAGTATTTGGCAGATAAATCTACCTACTGTTGGGTCATCCATGAGGGATCGGTTCAGATGTGGCCCCAAGAATTAGGAGGTCCTTGCAAAACGTCGCTCTGTTAATTACACAACAGAATGCCATTGAAACCATAGCAGGTGCTGACTCCCAGATTTTTCATTCTATTACTGGCATCAACTTTCATGCCTCAGTACTTCTTAACACCCTGCTTTTTGCTTCCACGTGATGTATCTTCTGACTGTAATCCCCACAGGCCATGACTGTTTCCTGCCTCAGTGTCTTTGCTCATACTGTTATCTGTCAACAATTGGCAGGAGAGCAAGGAGACACAAAAGCCTTATCTATAAACCCCTAGCACCTAGCATGGTGTCTAGAAGTAGCTCATTGAGTGTTAGGTAAATGAAGGAATGAATGATTCAGTGAATGAAATAGTGAGTGAGTGGATAAATAAATGAATGAGTTGGTGAATGAATAAGTAAATGAATACATTAACAGACAGAAGCCTTTGTTTCCCTTCCTTACAGATAATCTAGCTGATTTCCTTGTTTTATTTTGAGATGGTCCAGACTGCATGCTTTTCACATCACAATGGAAAAACAGGTCAGTAAAGCCCAGAGAACCAAAATGAGTTTCAGATAGATTGAGTTTAATTCCCAACCACCCAGTGATGGCCTAGGGGGAGCTGGACCCAGCGTGAGATCCGGGTGCACAGATGGGATGTGAGCTCTGAATAGTAACCTGGTCTGTTAAGGAGATGGGTTGTTTTCTAAAAGCTCAGGTGGTGTCTTCATGGTGAATGACCTGGCTCAAGGCTACTTCTCTCCTTACGTCGGAAACAGGGTCCACAGAGACAAGAACTGATGCTTTTCAAGTGCCTGGCGGTGTGTGCTTTTCTTTCAGCTGCTATATAACCCAAACATCACTATCCCACATTTTACCACTAAGAAAGTTGGGTATCCAAGAGGTGAGGTGACCAGCCCAGAATCACATCACTGGCTCATGGATTTAGAATTCAAATCCCGGCCAGTTTGGATCTAAGTCCATGCTTTTTCCACCCACGACACAGATGGCTAAGTCAGTGGTTCTTGAACTTGAGAGTACCTGGAGGGATTGTTAAAACCCAGATTGCTGGGCTCCACCTCCGCATTTCAGTCAGTCTGGGGTGGAGCCCGAGAATCTGCATTTCTAACACATCTCCCAGTGAGGATGCAGACGCTGGTCCAGGGGTTACACTTTGAGAAACATTTGGCTAGAGTATCAGAATGGACTCTTCATTGTAGTTAAAAGAAAACAACTAGAGGTAATTTGAACCAAAAAGGAGCATTTTATCACACGGATAGAGGTACATGTCCTGATACCCAAAGAAAGGAACAGAATTGGATCTCAAATAGGTCTGGAACCAGAGACAGGCCTCAACCTCCAGCTTTTATCTCTGCTTCTATTTGAAATTTGCTTTAGTCTCCTTCTACTTCTAGTAGCTTCTGGATCTGCTCCCCTGTCCAGTGATGGACCACATGGCTGGTGGCATCATCCAGGGTTCTGTAAGCCACGAAGAACCAGCAGCCCAAAGAAAGACTGACTCTCTCCCACTGTGCCAGACCCAAATTCCCAAGACTTGCTTGAGTGGGGGACACATTCCTGATCCATTCATGTGAGCAGGACAACGATGTGGATGGCATCATACAAAGTGGCGCCCGGGGCTTCATCACCGCACCCGTGGACTGCAGATTGACAGGGAAGGGTTGTTTGCCCAGAAAGGAATTGGGCAGTAAACTCAATTGGGGTGCAAGAAATCTGCACACATTTCCTACCTTCCAGATAGATGAGAAGCGAGAAAATCATATTCAGCCAGTGTCATGACCAGGATGCAAACAATGCCAAGTTGGGGAACCTTTCAGAACACGTCGCTGATGGCTTTCAGAATAATAGTTTTCCCCCTCTGGACTAGAGGAGACACAGTAAACAGTAAATCCATCTGGTTTGCAAATTCTCTTAATCACGTCTACAAAGACAATTCCTCAGGCTAAATAGAACCAGTACTGTTTTCTTAGAAGGAAAACAATGGGATGTGGGATTTCAGACCAGTGCAGCTGGTGAAGCTGGGTCAGGAAACAGGCACAGATTACATTCATTAACGGTTTGCAAACCCACCCAGTCCCCACCCTGCCACACCCCTTGCCTGTCTTCACCCTACAAGGGAAAAGCCTAGCATTGCTAAAGAAGGGTAGAGACGGAATTGGAAGCAGATCAG
Source organism: Camelus dromedarius (assembly GCF_036321535.1). Classification (NCBI taxonomy): domain Eukaryota; kingdom Metazoa; phylum Chordata; class Mammalia; order Artiodactyla; family Camelidae; genus Camelus; species Camelus dromedarius. The sequence goes on along the minus strand of NC_087449.1, from coordinate 30,245,422 downwards.
GTCAGATGCCCAGCGAGGTCTTCCCTTCGGCCTCTGGCTCTAGCACAGGCTTGGGACTGCGTGTCCGAGGACACATTCCCTCCCACCAGGCTGCCTGCCTGCAAGCCAGGGTCCCTGTCCCAGGAGCCCCTCTGAGTCCCAGATTGGCTTGCTGGGAATTCCAGTGACGGGACTCTGCAGAGGGAAAGGTGATGGCAGGAGGCACAGTGGAAAGAGCATCGGATTTATGATAAGGCATCAGCTGGTGCAACTTCTGACTCTAACAAACTAAGAGGCGAGCCCAAGGAAGCCAGCTAAACTCTCTGCCCTTCCTTCTCCTCAACTGATACTGGGGACCATAATCATCAGTGACCTTCTGATTCTCTAGGTTGCTAAAAATTGCAAATGTGCTGGGCTGAGACATCATACACGAGGTCAAGACAAAGCCACCACTGACACGTATGATGTTTTCATGTAAGTTAGAAAAAGGCCCCCCTTCCTCCACATTGGAGCACATGGCTTAGCAAGCAAGCTGAGCATGGGCTGCATTTTGCCCGCTCTGCCAGGCATCCTTGCACAGGAAACACCTCACCACCTTCACAGTGGCCCCTGGATGGTGGTGTCCCCTTAAAGAACAAGGTAAATCTGCGCAGTTACAGAGAACGCAGGGCGGTCTCCATCAGCCTTGGTGATAACAAGAGACAAGGAGAGCCAGCCCCACGAGCATCCTTATCCAGGCTTAAAAACTAGCCAGGATGATCTCTCCCCATCCAGAAACACCCTCGCACTGATGGAGGAAGATAGAAGAGTCATGAATGCACTCACGGAGCTGGAAACTCCTGCACCACCAAGGAAACCGGCAGGTTTTAGAAGCTGCAGGCTGGCTGCTTTGAACTTATGTATATTCACCAAACCCCCTCCAGCGTCTCCTTTCCGGCCTTAGGCCTGTACTTACAGTTCCTTCCATTACTAGATCTGTATCATCTAAGCACAGGTTTGGTGTTTAAATTTCTAAAAAAGCCATGTGCTCTCAGCCACTCGAGCTCATTAACACAAGTGGGTGTTAACCCTCCCAGTCCCTTTTCTCCTCTTTTTTTTTTTAAATTGAAGTAGAGTTGATTTACAATGTTGTGTTTGTTAGTTTCTGGTGTACAGCACAGTGATTCAGCTATACATACATATTCTTTTTCACATTCTTTTTAATTATTGGTTACTGTAAGATATTGATCCTGCTTTTTTCTAGACTCCTATTTTTACTTTTTTTTATGTAAGTACAGTCGGTTTACAATGTTGTGTTAGTCTTTGGTGTACAGCACAGTGATTCAGCTATACATATATGTATTCTTTTTCATTATAGGTTACTACAAGATATTAAATGTAGTTCCCTGTGCTGTACAGTAAGACCTTGTTGTTTATCTATTTTATATACAGCAGTTAGTATCTGCAAATCCCAATCTCCCAGTTTAGCCCTCCACCCGCCCCCTTTCCACTCTGATAACCACAAGTTTGTTTTCTATGTCTGCGAGTCTGTTTCTGTTTTGCAAATAAGTTCATTTTAGACTCCTGTTTTTCTCTGACGACTTGTTTTGCTTCTGTCTTTGTCTAAAGCACTCTTAGACCTAGATTCCTTTTCAAATTGATATTTGGCTTCATGCTCTGAGTGCGTCTACTGAGCTACAGCGCCTGAACCACAAAAGGAGGCACCCAAAACGATTCGTTATTTGTCTGCTGAGTCCTGGACAGGGTCTCCTTGTGTCCTCCTCCAGCCTCACTCCGCCTTGCTCCTGATGCTCCCACATTCTGACCTCACTGCTCGTTTCTCATTTACATCTTCACCTCACCTGATGAACTTGACCCTCCACACCCTCCCCCCACCTCGCCTGATGAACTTGACCCTCCACACCTTCCCTGCAGCTACAGATATTGAGATCACCTTCCAGCTAACGACATTCTGGTTCTCTCCTCCCAGCCCAAGCCATTTGGGGTAAATACTTCCCATTTTGGCTGTGCTCTGCAGGCCTCACACACTCATCAGCCTCACCCCCTTGACTTATACCCAAACTCAGGAACAGGAAAAAGTAAGGAGAGTGGAGGGGGAAATTTCAGGGAAATTTGGAAGGAGCAGCAAGTCTCCCCTCCTTCGTGAGGGGAGAACCACCCCGAATCCCAGCTGGGAAGATGACACCATGAACCTCCTGGGAATAGAACATCGGAGCCCTGTGCTAGTAGACTAACAGGGAGACTCTGGTGTTGCCGAAAGGGAGCTCCAGGCGGTTCCAAAGAGCTGTAAACATGTTTCGTAAGCTGTCCAGTGAGAAATCAATATAGGTTCTCATTAAAGCTGTCACTTCATACTTCCCAGATTGTGCTGCCTGTATCTGCATACTTTCTGAAATTCCTATTTCTGAAATCCGAGGGGCTCCCTCCTTCCACACTTGTTCCACTCAAAGTCACCCTCGCAAGCGGCCAGAGACCTTGCCCCTTGCCTGCCAGGAAGCCATCAGCAGTTTCCCAGCACCACCACCGGAGAACAGCGTGACCTTAGTCTGGATACAAGGCCCTGCAGGACCAAGCTTGTCTGCTTCCCTGATCAGAAATCTGTCTGCATCACAAGACTCCCCTGAGGCAGGGCCTGCGTCTTCACTGCTGGATCCCCGTCACCAAGAGTCACACCCGACGGAAAATGGACACTCCAGAAACGGTGGTTGTATCCACTGGTTGATTGATTAATATCACGGACAAAGTGCTCCTCATCGGGATCTAATCCTGTTTATGTTAACTTCTCATCTTTCTGTGAAGGAAAAAATTAAGTGCCTTCGCTGTGCTTTAAGTGCTGAACCTCAGTGGCCCTGGACTTGCCAAAGCACCCACAGGCCCAAGGGATCATGCAGCTGGCCTCCGTCCACCGTCACTTCTGCAACGTTTAGGTCCTTGCACGCTACGCCTGCCCTGGTTGGAAAACAGCTAATAGCAACTGGGAGTTTTGGCCAAGGAGATGTTTTTCTAGTCTGAACCCACACACCCAGACAGCCCCGAGAGACCCTGAGAGCAAGTGAACGTCCACTGACACAGGAACGGGACTGCCCACCGAGGCCACCCCAGCACCAAGCCCACCCACCCTGTCTCACTCCCCAGGGCCCAGCGGTCCGACGCCCACTTCCTCTTGCACGTTCCATAGAAATGAGGTCTCCTAGGGTCCAGTCTAGCAACCGTTCCCACTTGACTTCATTCCAGAATGCCTCATGGAAAGAATTTCTACTTCTAAGTTTTCTCCTAAGACGGAGGGGACCCTCTGCTGTCCAGCAAAACCAGGATCCTTTTGTGTACTCAGCAGGCTTCAATTCAAGAGAATTCTCTCAGTAGATCTTGGCAGTTTGAAGCCCTGGGAGCAGGGCTTCCCACTGTAGACCCTCCTATCATTTCCAAGGCTCAAAATTGCCCAGAAATCTAGGGAGGGTACAGTGCAGCGGTAGAGCATGTGCTTAGCATGCATGAGATCCTGGATTCAATCCCCAGGACCTCCATTTTAAAACAATAGCCCAGAAATGGAGGCATGAAGCAAAGGTTAGAACCATCTCAAGGGCAAGCAGGCACTTGACAACCGGATGACATTTCTGCTAACTTGGGACCCTTTGTAAAAGGAAACTTCTCTGGCAGGCAGCTGAAATTAAGATGCTGGGGAGAGGCAGTGTGTATAGTGGTAGGAGCAAGGACCATGAAGTTAGAAGGTCCAGGTTTAGGTCTTTGTAAACTGGCTGAGGGATTTCTGACAGGTGATTGAAATTTTCTGAGCCTCTTTTGCCAAAAGTTTATGAAATCAGGCAGACATGACTCTACCACATGGACAGCAAACAGAGAACCAGAAAAGTAATGCCTTTTGAGGACTGTGTTCTTCATCCATAAAAACCAGGACCAAAATACTTCCCCCTTTTTTTTTATCTTTTATCTTTTTTGGTGGGGAGGTAATTAGGTTTATTAATTTATTTATTCTTAGAGGAGGTACTAGGGATTGAACCTAGGACCTCATGCATGCTAAGCATGTGCTCTGCCACTTGAGCTATACCTTCCACCCAAAATACTTCCCCTTGAATCTTCCTAGCAAACTCCTGAAGCTCAGAGAGGTTCTACACCTTGCCAAGGTGACACAGCAAATGTCTGGAACCCAGATGGAACCCAGTTCTGTTGGATTCCCAAATCACATTTCCCAAGTTTCATGCTTCCAAAGTCCAATGAGACACATATGTGGTCTTTGCTTTAAGCCAACTCAAGTCTTTGAGAGAAGTTATCTTGACATGTAAAAGAATGTGTCTTAGATGAATGGGTAAAGATGTAGTATACATATACAATGGAATATTACTCAGTGATTAAAAAAGAATGAAATAATGCCATTTGCAGCCACATGGATGGACCTAGAGATTATCATACTAAGTGAAGTAAGCCAGACAAAGACAAATATCATATGACATCACTTATATGTGGAATCTAAAAAACAGATACAAATCTTATTTACAAACCAGAAATAGACCTCCAGACACAGAAAACAAACTGTGGTTACCAGTGTTGCAGCAAAGTATGTTATAGCTCAGTGTTACAGCTCAGTTGTGACAGCAACCTGGATCCAGGCAAGAGACCAAGCAACACTCGGAGAGCTGGAGAACTCAGGTTTATTACGCCAGCGGGCCCAGAGGAGTTAACACTCCAAGCTCTGGACCCCCATCTATAGGTTTACACAGGCTTTTATAGGCTACCAGTCTAGACTTTGCAACATTTTGTAACATCATATGCAAATAAAGTATAACAAAGGTGACTAATGAGGAACAAACTTTGTAGAAATGGACCAACCAGGAGTGAGAGAAATGGACCAATCAGAAGTGAGGGAAATGGACCAATCAGGAGTTAGGGATATGGACTTATCAGGAGTGAGGGAAATGGACCTATCAGGAGAGAGGGAAATGGACCAATCAGGAGTTAGCTCAAGGAACCAATAGAATCTTAGGGATAAATTCCACTTTCCTAGAAGTAAGCCATTTCAGAGTTTAAAAGCAAGATAATGCCACAGAGCCAGGGCACTAAATGGTGCTGGCAGGAGGGTAGTGGCCCTGCCTGGGGGTCCTGCCGTCTTTTTCATAGGGCTTCCCACCTAACCAGGAGGGAAAGTGGGTAGAGAGAGATAGATTAGGAGTTTGGGATTAACAGATTCAGATAGATAGATAGATAGATAGATAGATAGATAGATAGATAGATAGACACACACACATATATATGTATAACTGAATTGCTTTCACCTGAAACTAACATTGTAAATGGACTACACTTCAATAAAAAAATAAGAATAAAAAGAAAAAGAAAGTGTCATACACATATATATCCAGCAAAGACTTCTTGGAGGAGGGGAGACATGTGGGTTGGGCTTTAAAGAATGGGTTTGCACACCCCTTCTCCCTGACTACTAGACAGCCTGACCCAAGCGTGTGGCTCCCAAGTCACACATATAAAGGACTTGGGCCCGTCTGTGGTGTGTGCACTCACCTCACCTGCCTATAGCTTCTTCCGTCTTTCCCACCTGGATCTTTTCTTTGCTGAACTCTTTGGCTTGAAATGTACTTTATCTTGTTAAATGGAGTGTGTCTTGGTAAGTAAGCTGCCTCCATGTGTTCTATAGCAAGGTGGAGGGTGAGTAAACAAATAGTTTATAGCATGCGGGCCGTTCCCGACCTCGCCCCTACTTAGTATAGAAGGCCAAGTTTAGACACTGCTTGGCTAAAGGCTATTTTCAGTCCTCACAGTTTGCGAGGCCCCTGCCTTTAAAGCTCTCTCATTCCTGCAGTGGGACCACCTGTCCTCTCCCACCCTACCTACAGGTTCACCAAGGTAACTGAATAAGGTGTGTTGAGGAGCTCTGATGTGGGCAGTCAGGGTTTGTGGGAACAAGTAGCCAGCCTACTGAGCCCACTAGGATGGTGACCCCAATTTCAGAGAAGGTACTCCTGGCAGGCCTGGCTCTGGGCCCTGACCAAGGGGCAGGGTCCCCATCTGTCCCTGTACCTGCCATCTGCTGAGATTTCCTGCCCAGTCCCCAAGTTCCTCCAGTACTGGGCCTTTGCTCTTGTTGGGCTCCATCCTTGAGCCTGGAGTCCTATTGTCGACCCCCAGGCCTTCAGCGGGGGCAGGACAGGAGCACAGAGAGACAGGCTCAGTGGGGCAGGACAGCAGTGTAGGAGGGGTCCTTTTTCTCCACCCCCTCTCCAGTATTTAGTATTCATAGACTTTTTATGGATGGTCACTCTGGGAGTGTAAATTGTGCAGCCGCTGTGGAAAACAGTATGGAATTCCTTTAAAAACTAAGAAGAGAGTTATCATATGATCCAGCAATCCTACTCCCGTGCATATATCTGGAGAAAACTCTAATTCAAAAAGATACATGCACCCCAGTGTCCATAGCAGCACCATTTACAATAGCCAAAACATGGAAGCAACCTAGGTGTCCATTGATAGATGCACAGATGACTGGATGAAGTATATAAACACACACACACACACACACACACACACACACACACACAATGGAATACTATGCATCTGTAAAAAAGAATGAAATGATGCCATTTGCAGCAACATGGATGGACCTAGAGATTATCATACTAAATTAAGTAGGTCAGACAGAGGAAGACAAATACTAGATGTTATCATTTTTTGTGGAGTCTAAAAAAAGTGATACAAATGAACTTATTTAAAAAACAGAAATAGACTCATAGACAAAGAAAACAAGCTTATGGTTACCAAAAGGGAGAGGGTGTTAGGGAGGGATAAATTGGGAGTTTGGGATTAGCAGATACATACTACTATATCTAAAATAAATAAAGAACAAGGACCTACTGTATATAGCACAGGGAACTATATTCAATATCCTATAATAAACCATAAAGGAAAATAATATATATATGTATAACTGAGTCACGATGCTGTACATCAGAAAGTAACACAATATTGTAAATCAACTCTACTTCAATAAAAAAATTTTTTAAAAAGAACAGAGATATGCAAAGTCACCTAAAGAACCCAGAAGGGCTCGCAGGCAGGAGAGGCTGAAAACCCCCATAACTTCCAAAGAAAGCTGAGTCACACTGCAGGGGAGCTGGCCAACCATATTAATTGAAAAAAAGAGAAGGTCACAAAATCAAACCAAGAGATATGACTTATGGAGTGGCTGGAGCCAAACAATTTGTGGTCATTAAAGCTCCGTTGTCGGGACCTTTCCCTACTATGAGATAAATAATTGAGAAGTCTTATCAAGATGTCATTAAATGTTTCATGCGTCTGTTTCTCCTAGTTCCTATTTCATGCTTACCACACAACCTTGCGTATAGGGCTGAGTTTTCCCAGTAGGTCTGCCTTCTGGGAAATCATGAGCTGGCTGTTGCCAGTGGGAGCATTCCATCCCTGTAACCTTGATTAAGCAAGTGACACAATAAACAGTTTTGCTTCCGGGACCTCCTTCAATCTCACGAGCAGAAGCTACCGCTGAGTCACAGATACACTGCCAGGACCTCACAAAGTAGACGTCTGAGTCTAAGAGCCCTCAGGATTACGGAGAATTCACCAAAACAGTGGATGACAAATTGTGAGATCCTTTGGCAGCCAAGCCCTTTGGGCTCATTGGGTAGGACATGCAGCTGCCAAGAAGAACGCTCTTTCCTATACTTGAAATTCCACTTCTTCCTGCTCCTCCGAAGCTGCCATCCACAGGAGTATACGTCTGTAGTCCCTACTGTCTGCCCCCTATTGAGGTGCTAGCCCACCCCTCTCCCCACAGACCTCACTTGCCCTGGTGGGCTTCTTGGCACCTGCTCTCTGTCTGGACTGCCCACCACAATCCCTGGGGGGCAAGCACACCTTGGCAGGACTCACCCTTCCCCGGGGCAGTTGGGCCAGATTCTAACCACCAGCCACCACCCCGTGGGTGAGAATAATTACTGGTACCCAGTTCCTCTTCAGCCAACGTGTCCCACTGCCTAACCAAACTCAGCCCCATACCTCCCCTCCCACTTGGCTCCCTGGCCGCTGCCACCCCACCCAGCTCAGACCGGAAATACAGATTATCTTCTTGGGTCACAAACATAATTAAAATATTATAGTATATAGCATTATTCAAACTGGATCAAGAAGCAAAAAGGTGGAATTGAAAGAATATGGTATTTTGTGTTTGCCAAAGATCTTTTTATACTCACTTCTTGAGGGAGCAGGAATGTTCACCCACTGCTGGTGGGAATACAAATTTTTATAGCTTTCCTGGGAGACAATTTGGCAATATAGCATATTGAGTTACCTTTAAAACCCAAATGCACTTTAAATCCTCAATTCCATTTCTAGGAATTTATCCTTAAAGATAGACACAAAAATTAAGCTGCAAGGATGTTTACTGCAGCATATTTTTAATACTAGTAAAGAACTAGATATAAGCTAATATTGAACCCCAGAAGGTTGGTTAAATAAATGGTACATTCATATAATGAAATACTATGTGGTCTTTTAAAATGATAGAAAAACACATTTACAGACCGAAAGCCATTCACAATGTATTGTTAAACAGAAAAGCGAGTTACAAATGCATACGTGGGGGAAGAGTCTGAAAAGATGCATCAGTGTGATAACTTCTATATTTGAATGGTAGAATTTATGGGTAACTATTATTTTTCACTTATTACTATTCTCTCACTTTGAAGCAATAAATGCGCATTACTTAAGTAATAATAAACACAATAGAACTTGTTTTTTTAAGGGTATGGACATGGTATTTACACAGACGTGGGTTCAAATCCCAGCTTAGCCCACTGATGAGCAGTGTGACCACGGAGACATTGCTTCCATTCCCTGAGCCTCAGTGTCCTCATATCCAAAATGCACCTTCCTCATGAGGCAATTGTGAGGAATAAATTAGGAAGCATAAATAAAGCTCCTGGCACAGTACACACCGAATGACAATTTTCCCTTCCTTCCCGGATATCCAAAAATACCTCAGAATAACAATTCACAAAGACAAGATGGTCAAACACGCACCTAGTCATGTAAGATGTAGGTTGGAAAAATTGGGGAGAGAGTCGATTTCATGCTCCAGGCTTAATTCTTTTAGCTCTGATCTCCCCAACCCCGTGGAGGGGCGGACCCAGAGAGTCCCCACTGTTAGCAAGTCTGTCTTGCAATCCAGGTGGAATCAGGCAGGCTGTGTTACCCAGCCCCATCAGCAGGGGGGGCCAGTCTCCACCCTGTGTCTCTATATTGCCTGCTACACCCACTGGCCAGCACCAGACCACAGCTCATGAAAGTTATCCCACCAGAACTGACTGCAAACACCTGGGACCCTCCTCTCTCATCCCTACCTGCTCGCACCTCAATCCAGGTCCTGTTCATGTCTGCCTCCTACCTTTTGAGACTTGAGCCTCCTGGTTTATGAATTTGGTTGTCTGTCAGGAATCCCAGCTGGGATTTGCTCTGCCTTCTCCCATCTTCTCATTCATTCACTCTCCAAACTTCATGACTACCTAGGGGGTAAAAGCTTTGTGCTAGGATTTAGGAATAAACGAGAGGTAGACCCTGCACTGGGGGGGGGGGGGGGGGGGCCTCACAGCCTGGTGGGAAAAACTGGCAGGAACACAAACCATCACACTACAATGCTGTGTTATAGTGACTATTATTATCATCTTTATATCTAGCGCTTGTTCTATGCCGGATGTTCTAATCACTTTATATTATGTCTCTTTTAATCCTCACAACCTACCTTTATGGGGTAGGTTAAAATTATATCTATTTTGAGGGAGAGGAGAAAGTGAGGCACAGAGAAGTTAAGTAACTTGCCTGGGATAGCACAGTGGGTAAATGTCAGAATCGAGATTTGAACCCTTAAAAATGAAGATACTACAGAGATTTCATTTATGTGGGTCATATCTAGTGATATTTACTATATTAGAAATTAAAGTTGAGAGCTTTTCAAAACATTCATTTATTAATTCTTCAAAATAATAGTAATAAACCCCTTTCATGTTCATCTAAATAACATTTTAAATGAAAAAACTCAACATAAAAATTAGCAAGAAGAATAACCATTTCAACATTTGCAAATCTCTTTAATGTTCAAGTTATTAGCATGTAAGCGGATTCTCGTATCTCCTCTGGCATCGTCTATTGTGATGTGTTATTTGGTTGTGTTCAAAGATACCCTGAGGCATATTAAAACCTTTAAGAGCTTATTTAAGCAAAGATCAGTTCTAACTGGGCAGTGCCAAAGCAGTAGCAGTGAGCAGCGCTCCCCAGACAGGTGCAAGATGATTATAGAGCAGCCGGGGAAGCAAGGAAATGATCTGATTGGCTGCAGCTTAAGTGGTTGCCTCATTTGGGAAAGCCTATTGGCGGTTTGTGATTGGTTGTCCCTGGGTTTCAATTTCTTAAATTTGGGGTCACTACAGCTCAGGCTTTGGTTTGCTTGCATAAACTGTGAAGGCATTAGAACCACCTCAGTCTGATGGCCGCCTTGCTTAATACCTTAATAGCTGAAATACATGAAGAAATCTGGCCTTGCATAGACACAGAGTTGCAAAAGGGAGGAAGGACTGTCTTGGCAGCCTGTTCAGGTAGTTGTGGAGAGCCTTCTCTGGTACTACACCCAGACTTGACACGTGGCAGTTTCTTAAAGTGTTGCTGCGATGTGGGATCTGACAGCTCGCAGAGGAGAACACCAATTCTCCAGAATTCTCCTTCTTCATCTGAACTCTCAGATTTTATCACTGGCAGGAAATACCATCACTTCTTTTGCTTTTCCTTGAAGTAACAGCCCTGACTCCATCATTTAAAAAAAAAAAAAATCTACCAACTACCGAAGTCTGAATCACCGCCATGTGTGTACCAGTCATTCTTTAAAAAGACAACGGTGCTTCATGAGAAAAATGGCTGGTTCAGCCCCCAACCCAAAAACTGCCAGAGTTTTTCCTGGAAGCTTCTGTTGTGCTTTAGCAGGCAACAAAAGTGTTTTCTGCCAGCGTCCCATTTCATCACACAAAGCATTCTAAAGATGGGTACTTATGAGTTGAAATTTAAGAAATTTGACCATTTTTCCTGTTTCTTCAAGGATATTTCTTAAGTGAAACTGGCTATTTTTTTTTTCTTTTTTCATGTGCTTGTGTGGTGGTGAAGAGTCAGTGATTTCAACTCCAGTTTGGTACCATCGCCTTGATTCACACTAAATCAAGTGTGTGAATTACCCACTGTTAATAGGATTACACATTATTACCCACTGTGGCTTCTACACTGTTCAAACACTGACTCAATGAAAAGGGCAAGTAAAATCTTCGTAGTGATCTAAAAATAATCTCGATCCCATGGATGCCTGACAGTGTCTCAGCTTCCTGCAGGGTCCCCAGACCACACTCGGAGAACTGCCGCCCTCTACGATACCCTCTGGGATGGATGTGGGGCCACAGGAGCTTCCTCAGGGATCGGTTTGAATTAAAGCCCTGCCTGGAACCTGGTGATTCTGACAACCTGTTTGACCTTGGCCAGCACATCCCCCACGTCTAAGAGTCAGACCCAGTCCCCTGAACACCACGTACTGGCTTAGATGGGCCAGTGACTACCACCTGTCCTCAACCCAGACCCGCTTAGCCTGGACCACACCTCCGTCCACCTCACTTCTGTACAGAGTGGAACTCACATGTCCCGAGCCTGACTATGTGTCAGGCATGACGGGACCGAATTTACTTCTCACAACACTCCCAGGAGGCAGGTATCACCATCCCCGTTTTGCCCGTGAAGAAACTGAGGCTCAGGGAAGCAGGATTCCTGTACAGATCTGTCTGATGAGAAAGCCACATCCTTGCACTGCCTTCTGGTCAGTTCCCACAGTCCCAGTCCCAGCCCCTGTCTGGACTTCCTCCCCTTTGGTCCGCCTGCTGGTGAGGTTCCAGCATGCCTCACCACCAAAATTTCCTGAAATGAGAAAATTCCCAGCACTGGCGGTTTTCATCTTCCAATGTCTGAATTCCTAATATTCACAAATCACTCAGATGCTGGAAACTATGAGACACAGCCAGCCGTCTCCGGAATAGATAATTGATAAAGTCTGAGCTGGGCTCGCCCCCACCGCCGTCTGGAGTGTGCGGGACACAGGCCTTCCTTTGGGGAGCACTTCCACCCGGGGGGGTGGTTGGTCACCTTTGTCCTGCCCTCGGGAGGTGACATCCTCTGGCCTCTTCCTCAGCGCCAGGGCTTCCCTGGAAGAGCCAGAGCCCATTCAAACAGGTCACAAAATAACTCCCCAGGATGTGACCAGGATAAGAATCACATCCGAAGACTCAGATTCAGGAAAGTTTCTCCCAAAATAAACCCAAAGCTGAAGTAAATAAAACATTAGGAATATTTTGGGAGAGCAATTTCACAGAACTACAAAAAGGGGAAAGAGTACTGTTGTCCGGAGACTTGGTCCAGACATTCTGTGTTCCTGGTACATCTTGTTAAGTGGTGGTTTCGTATCTACATTGATGCAAGGGGGCAGTGACCCATGTTTATGAAAATTATACCATTTCTTCTGAGGGTAAGAGTGGCCTTTAAGCACTGGTTTGAGATGGGGCAGAGAGTTTGATGAGGCTTCAAGGTTGTGATGATTAAAGCCAGGCTAGGAGAAACATGTAATTTGTCCAAAGGACCAAGCGAACAACAGCAGAGGAAGAACTGCACTAAATACAATTCAAGACTGCAGTGCAGTCTCGGCTCCAAAGGGGCAGAGGGGACACAAACAGAAAGTATGATTTCACAAGACAAGAGAAGAAACCACACGCGGCAGAAAGAAGGACATCGGGCATAACGGACACCAACAGAGACTTCACCCACACATTCCACATTCCACCAGAACAGATTCTATCATCACGACCGTGATCTCCTTGCAGTCATCCATGCATCCGATCTTCAGTGAGTCTACTCTCCTTATCTGGGCACTGGGAATAATGCAGTGATGAGAACACTGTCTGTGTCCTCAAGGAACCTCTGGACCAAGTGGGCAAAACAGACTTGCAAACATGCAAGGGTAAGAGAGTAACGAGGGCTGTTAGTTCTGCTGGAGAAGGAGGTCCACCCCGGAAGCCATCCTAGTGAAGATGGCAATTGACCCAGCTGAACTCCCGGCAAGGGTGATGGAGAGGGTCTTTGACAGACGGAGGTAGATGGGGATGGTCACCGGGATACTCACAAAGATACTGGTCATCAACTTTCTTCAGTCTGCACGTGTATCACTCTGCTTAAATCCTTTAGAACTGGCATAACTTCCATGCCATAAACATGATAAGCAATACGTTATTATATTTGACTTCAGAAGCAGCATGATCTAGTGGTGAAAAATGAGGGCTTTGGGGGCATACAGAGCTGGGCTTGAATTCTGCCCTCTGTACTCACTAATGTGCAGTCAAATGCTCTACCGCTGAGCTAGACCCCCACCTTGTCTTCACTATTGCGGACAAGTTGTTTAACCGCGTGGAACCATACCTCCTCACAAGGACGTTACAAGAAATAGAATGAAGCAATTAGAGTGTCTGGCACATAATATTCCATTCATTCTCTGAGATCAAGTAAGCACATCCCAAATATCCCTCGATTCCTGCTATCACTCTCTCCAACCCACAGCCTTAATCCAGGCTCCATCATTTCATCCTCAGTGCCCTGGTCCCCGCTTCCTGCCGCATTCTCCTTCAGTCTCTTCTTCACACAGCAGCTGAAAGTGCTGTAAAATGCACATGTGCCCATGCCTTTGCCCTGCTTCAAACCCTCCGATCCCACCCCCTGTCCTCAGATAGAGCTGAAACAAAAATGGCTCTCCGGGCTCTCATTACTCAGCCCCTGCTCATCTCTCCACGGGCTGCCCCCACCACCCCATCATACTCCACCTCACTTTTGCCTCCAGACTTTTGGGTGCACTTTCTTCTGCCAGGAGCACCGTCCCTGCTGCCCCTACCCTTCTCCTTCTCCTGGCTAATCCCTTTTCCTTAACGAGGCTTTATGCCTCTAGGCTTCTTTCAGGAAGCCCTCCGTGACTTCCCCCACAGCAAGACTGGATTTAGTGCCCCCTCCCTGCACTCTTATAACCCCCTGCTTCCATTTTTTTCTCATCTATACTCGATTATAATCTACTCCTCTGTATCTCGTGTTAGAGAGTCATTTCTTAGGAGTGGGTTTTGTAGTTTTTATCCGCAGTATCTGGCCTAATTTAACTGAATGAACAATCTCACAACTAATGAGTGGCAGGGATGAGACTCAAGCCCAGGTCAGTCTACTCCTCAAACTCGTGGGTTCCCACCACCCTAGTTGAAACCAAACTAAAAACAAATAGTGCTGCCCCCCCAACTCCAGATGAGTGCGGACTCATTTCCCGCCAGGAATTCAAACCCCCCTTGCAGACTGAGCCACTATTTTACTCTGCAGAATTGTTATTCTCAAGGAAAACATGCAACCTACTGATTTTTGGTGAAAACATTTTGGAGTGACAGTGAAAAGCAGGGGGCTTTCCTGGGCTCAGGACACTGGCTTTGGGGACTGGCAAAAACCACATTGCAACTCAGTTCAGGAGAAAAATTCCTGGAAATTTGAGCAAGCTGGTTTGTTTCTTACTCATTAAAGTGTACTGAGCCAACCCGCATTCTTCTGGCAATGTCCGCAGGCCAACAACATGACAAACTGCCCTCTGTGCTGGTCAAGATGTGGACACTCACTGGTAGGACTGGAGATAAAATCCCCTGGGAACAAAACAGAAGTTTCATGAGTGGCCACAGGTAGCTTTTCCCCATTCTGGAAGGTTCCACCATGTGATGGGAGTAATTGCATTGGTCAAACCCCGGAGACTCCCCTACGCCTTCCCCTACGCCTTCCCCTGCGCCTTCCCCTGCACCTTCCCCTGCGCCTTCCCCTACGCCTTCCCCTACCTGGAGTGATTTGAGTCCAGAAACATGAAGGGACTTGGATGTCAGCCTAGAGTTTGGACATTAATACTAATCATGCTCCTTCTGAGGACCATCCCTGTGGCAGGCTGTTCTAATGTATCTCTCAAATCCCAAAAGCTGAAAATTTATACAGCCATGTTATGAATTTGGAAAATGATGGAGTGAAGTGAAGGTATGGACCACTGCCACTCAACTGCTAAGGAACAGAGACAGGAGGCAAACCTGTTCTTTTGGCTCTGTCTCCCCTGCCTCCCGCCCTGGGCCCAGCCACCACCAGCTCCCACTGGAAGAGCTCCGAGTGGGTCTCCCTGCTTCCTCGTTTTCCCTGCTCCAGTGCAGAGTGATCTTTCCAAATGTAAATCAGGTTATACCAACCTGCAGCTTGAAATCAGCCCCTGGTGGTAGGCATTATGGCTATTTCCCAGCATCCGTCCTGCCCGCCCGTCTTCCCGGGGTTTGGCCGATCCTGGGGGGTCCCATTGGCCCTGCTTCAGGATTTCGTAATCCTCATGGCATTCTCTTGGGCACAGAGATCGGGCTGCAGAGACTGAGTGGAGTATGAGGAGATGCCATTAGTTAGAAGCTCAGTATTGAATATTGTTTGAGGTGATGGGGAGTAATAATCTGCTCTTGGCCTTTCTCTCACTCTGTCCTTCCAGAATATGAATTTAAAAGCACAGTCCCTGAGCCTTTGTGACCTGGAGGGACACCTATGGGAGGAGGACCGAGGCAGGGGAATCACAGAGACACGGAGCTGGAGCCCTGAGTGGACCACATCTGAAGCCTATCTACCTCTCAGCCTTTCATTTATGGGGAACCAATAAACCCTCTTGCCATGCCAGTGTGGGTTAGACACTGCCACAGAAAGTCTCCTGGGTGATTCAGACACCTCCCGGTGTACTTTGAATTGTGTCCAAACACACCCTACCTCGGTGTTCAAGGCCTACTCACCTCCAAGATCAGTGAGTGATGAAGGCAAGAGCTGGACTTTCATTCACCCTATTATGACCAGCCCCTCACACCAATCTAGCACAAAGCAGGCACTCTAATTTCTTTCTTTCTTTCCTTCTTTCCTTCTTTCTTCCTTTCTTTCTTTCTTTCTTTCTTTCTTTCTTTCTTTCTTTCTTTCTTTCTTTCTTTCTTTCTTTCTTTCTTGCCAGTAAACTTAGATCTCTCTCTAGTACATTGTATGCTTCCCAGAGGCGGGGAGTCCCCAGGGGGTCCCGCTGCATCACAGGCCGGACCCACATCTCTGCAAGTCAGCTGCATTTAGCTAGACATTAGTTTTGTTAGACATCCAGCTCCCTCATCAGTGTCCCCCAGGAGACCACCTCCAGGGAGGGCTTGGCAGCTCCCGGCGCAGCAGTGAGCCATGCCCAGGCTGCAGACTATTTAAGCACTCCCCTAGAAGGAGACACTCTGGAACCGGCTGGAATTCTCACAAGTAAACAGAGAAGGGACTCAGAGCCACTGTGATCTACGCAGCAATGAATATGACCAGCGAGGCATGGGGAACATCCAGGTATGGGTCCCAGGGACACTTCATTCCTTTCTTTGTCTAACCAGCAGGCCCCTTCTGGCCATAGGCCCTCTGCCCTGTGGTTTCCTCGGCCTGATCACCCAGCTACTGCACTCTGTGACCCAGCTTTGACTTCATTCTCTGCAGAGTGTTTATCAATAACTGATTTTCTTTGTTGGTTTATTTTCCTCTGTTCCCACCTCCAAAATATCAGCTCCATGAGAGCAGAGACCTTGACTGTCTGGCTCACCACCACATCTCTGCTATCAAGAATCCCGAACAAACACACATTAAATCAGCGAACAGTAGCCCCACCTCCTCCCCTCAGAGGCCCCGCCCCCTCATGTAGAGTAACCCCTCCCCTCAAACCGCTTTCTGTCAAAGCCTATCCTGATGTCCTCCGTGGCCGTGATCACAGCATACCGTTATCTCATGTGTTTCCCTGTTTGTTAGCCACTCTCTCTAATGAATGTAAACTGTCTTTCCCTGTTGAGTCTCCAAAGGGCGAGCTCACTTCCAGACATTAAGTAAGTGCTCAGTAAACTATTACAGCAGGAGTGGAGGAACAAGGGAGAGAAGGAGGGGATCTCCAGGGCTCAGGAACCAGTAGACATGAGGAAATAAAGGAAAGAAGGCATCAAGGCTGACTGCAGAGCAGCTTTGTGAGGTGAACGGAGTGGGTTGTGTGGCCTGAGGGAAGCACAGGCCAGCCAGGCTGTGACCATCTCGAAGGAGCGTGTGTGGTGAAGTTCAAGTCTGAACCCAGTTATCTCTGATTCATTTTCCAGCCTCCTTCCTACCGAATCATGCCGCGTTCCTGTTGATAACTTCTCCACGTATATACTGAGAGGCTCAGCAATCTCCCCGAGCCCCATCAGTCCAGATGCTCAGGAGGTGGACACTGGCTGCTTGAGAAATCGTAATTGAATCTCTGGGTCTGCTTGTCTTCACAACGTTTCAGAGCAACCGCTTCCATGAGGTACAAGCAGCCAATAGCAGCCTGGTATTTTAAAAGCCTCTGCACGCCTTTGTGCTACAAGCAGGCCTCTGACTTCTCTCTCTCTCTCAATCATTACCTTAACCATGCCCTGGAGACCTGAGGAGCCAGTTTATTTTGACTGGGAGATTGTTAAACTGCAGGAGGCAGATCTGAGTCACTGCCAGTCTGTGGTTTGCACTGCTCCACACAGCCCGGCCATTGAGGGGGCGGGGGGGCCTCTGAGAAAGGCCAAGGCTGCTTCCTGCTGGAGGAGGAAATGGCGGTTTCCTCAGCTCCCGGAAACATCACTTCCTCTCTGGTGCCTAGCTCCGTGTCAACCAATTAGGCAGCCTCTTCCCACCCCGAGACCCCAGAGACCTGGTCCAAGCCTTTGGAAGACATCCTGTTTCCCCCGAGGAAGTGGCCCTGCTTGAAGGAGCCCCCAGGGTACTGGAGCGAGGGGCGAGCAGGCAGAAGGGCAGGAAGGGACGAGCAGTGGTAATACTAAGTGTTATCCACTGTCAGCGAAGGACAGTGCCCCCACCGCCCCACCTCGTCCTGATGCTCGGAGAGCTAAATAAACTTGCCCTAAACTCTTGCTGGCCTTTGACAGTCCAAAGTCATCAAAGACAGAAAATTCAGTCCTTTCCTTGTTTCTACAGAAAATATGCTCACACCACACATTCCAGGGACTTAGAAACAATGCAGAGGATTTGAGTGGGCACAGGGCACCATCATATTTCCCAGCAAGCAGCCTTTGGGGCCAAGCTCCCTGGGTTCAAATCCTGCTTCATATTCCCTGTCCCCTGTTAGCTGCTGTACGTTACTGGGCAGGTCAGGTTCTCCGGGTATCAGTTTTCTCTCTTTTTCCCCCTCTGTCTAGGAAAATAGTAGCGCCTACCTCATCAAGATTCAATGAGATATGAAAATGGCCAATGGGGACATGGGGAAAATGTTCAGTATCACTAATTATCAGGGAAATGCAAATCAAAACTACAGTGAGATATCACCTCACACCAGCCAGAAAGGCCATCATTCAAAAGTCCACAAATGACAAATGCTGGAGAGGGTGTGGAGAAAGGGGACCCCTCCTGCACTGCCGGTGGGAATGCAGTTACGTGCAGTCTTTAGGGAAAACAGTGTGGAGATTCCTTTAAAAACTAAACATAGAGTTACCATGTGAGCCAGCAATCCCACTCCTGGGCATATATCTGTAAGAAACTCTAATTTGGAGAGATGCATGCACCCCAACGTTCACAGCAGCACTGTTTACGATAGCCAAGACAGGGAGACAGCCTAAATGTCCGTCGACAGATGACTGGATAAAGAAGTTGTGATATCCATATACAATAGAATATTACTCAGCCACAAAAAGAATAAAATAATGCCATTTGCAGCAACATGGATGGAACTGGAGTTAAGTGAAGTAAGCCAGAAAGAGAAAGAAAAATACCATATATCACTTATATGTGGAATCTAAAAAAAAAAAAAAAAAAAAGGACACAAATGAACTTATTTACAAAACAGAGACAGATTCCCCTGCATAGAAAACAAATTTATGGTTACCAGAGGGGAAAGCGGGTAGGGAGGGATAAATTGGGAATTGGGGATTTGCAGATACTAACTAGCATATATAAAATCAATAAACAATAAGGGCCTGTTGTATAGCACAGGAAACTATATTCAACACCTTGTAATAGCCTATAATGAAAAAGAATAGGAAAAGGAATATATATGAATGTATCACTGTGCTATACACCAGAAATTAACACAACACTGTAAATCGACTAAATTTCAATTAAAAAATAAATAAATAAATAAAAATCAGGTTAAAAAAAGATTCAATGAGATAAATCACTTAGAACAGATAAAGCAATTAGCATAAAGTTCTGCACTCAATAAATGTCCATTTTTGTTTTATTCTGCTTCCTCCTCCTTTTCAGAAGGGGAAAAAAAAAAACCTTCCTTGTCTCACGCAGAATAATGGCACCCCTTCTCTGAAATCTTGGCATCACCAGTCCCCATGCCCTTGGAATTCCACTTTCTGTAAGAGCAGGCCTCAGTGGGGCATTCCTCTGAGTGCTCTCCTTGTAGGCCACGGAGTGGATAAAAATGTCTCAATCTCATTATCATTTATTACCCTTTAATAACAGCCATTGACCAAATGACTTCTGTGGTATCATCCAATTTTTAAAAATAAACTTCACATTTTTGAATAGTTTAGATTTACAGGAAAATTGTAAAGATAGTACAGGGCTCTCATACATCTCGGCCTCAGATTCCACAGTTATCAACACTGCACCTGAATATGGTACATGTGTTACAGTTAATGTGCCAATAGTATAACTGAAGTCCATAGTTATTCGGATACCTTTAATTTTTATCTAATGCCCTTTTTCTGTCCCAGGACCCTATCCAGGATAGCATATTATACTCAACTGTCTTGTCTCCTAGGTTCCTCTGGGCTGTGACAGTTTCTCAGACGTTCCTTGTTTTGAATGATCTTAGCAGTTTTGAGGAATACTGGTCAGGTGTTTTGTAGACTGTCCCTCAGTTAGGCTTTGTCTGATGTTTTCCATATGATCAGACAGACTAGGTTTGGGAAGGGAGACCACAGAGGTAAAGTGCCTCTTTGATCAGATCATATCAAAGACCCGTACCACCACCATGACTTAGCCTTGTTGGTGTGGACCCTGATCACCTGGCGGAGGTGACGTTTGTCAGATTTCTCCACTGCAAAATTACTCTTTTTTCCTCCCTTTCCTTACTGCACTCTTTGGGAGGAAACCACTACGTACAGTGCACACCTGAGTGGGGAAGTGGGCCTCGCCTCCCTGATGGCTGATTAGCTACATAAATTATTTGGAATTCTGCTATAGGGGAGACTTGTGTATTTTCCATTGTTGATTGATTTATTCAGTCATTGGTTTACATCAGTATAGGCTCGTGGATATTTGTTTTATATTTTGCACTATGGTTGAATATTAGCTTGTTTGTTTTCTTGCTCAAATTGTTCCAGCTTTGGGAGCCCTTTCAGTGGGTTCCTGCACCCCTTTGACATATCCCCATCATAGTGTTACCTTGTTTTGTTTTCCCTTTGAGCACTTCCTTACTTTTTGGTACTATGAGGAGCTGTAGGCTCATCTTACAAATTTCCTGCCCCAGTCTGAGATTCAGCCACTTCTCTGAGGAGAAACGGCTCCTTTTATTAAAGAACAGTATTGGAAACCAAGACCTGGACACTAGGTGTATTGATGGTGACTGGAGCGTCATTGCTTCTCGGCTCTCTCAGCGGACAGAGCAAGGAAATAGATGTGTCTATACTAACCAGTAATCCATGCATTTATACAGATCTATAAATATTTCCAGGTATATCCATCTATCTTAAGCCAGACATAGTTCATACTGATGTCTCCAACTCTGATCCGTTAACTCACAGATCATTCTAGCTTTCTCCTCCTGCTCAGCTACACACTCTCGCTTCAATAGTAAGAAAGCTGGCTCCCATCAGCACCCATTACTTTATTTTTTTATTTTTTATTGTAATGGAGGTACTGGGGATTGAACCCAGAACTTTGTGCATGCTAAGCACACACTCCACCACTGAGATATACCCTGTCCCCCACCATCCATTTATTTAACTGTTCAATTCCAGTATACTTGTATAGCAGTGTCAGAACTGCTAACTCATATTCCCGTGGGAAGTGACTTTTAACCAGAACACAGTGCTTGTATACGGTGTGTTTTCCCTTTAGATTTACAGACTCCACTCACTTCCAAAGTTATTTAGCATAGCAACTTTTTCCTCCACTCCCTTCACTAAAGTTGCCTCACACGTTTGTAACACAATTAGATTATTTTGTCACATGCTGCGTCCCATTCTGGGATCCCTTGACCTCCTCAATGATTTTTTTGTTTAATTTGCATATATTAAAGTTCACTCTGCTGTCAAATTCTGTGTGTTTTGGTAAGTGCATAATGCCATGTATCCACAGTTACAGCATCATACAGAATAGTTTCACCACGCTAAAAAATCCCCTATGCTTTACCTCAACCATTCCCCCAGGCCCCTGGCTACTACCTCCACTATCGTTCCCCCTTTTCTAGAATGGCATGGAAATGGAGCCATAGAGTATGCAGCCTTTCCAGACTGCTTTCCTTCACTTAGCAATAAACGTTTAAGATTCACCCATGTCTTTCTATGGCTCAGTAGCTCTTTATTTGTTTTGACTGAGGAATAATAGTTCATGGCTTATATGTACCACGGTTTATCCTTCTATCAAGGGACATCTTGGGTATGTGGCAGTCGGGGGTGGTGTCAGAGCTTCCTGATTTTTGGCAATTATGAATTAAGCTTCTCTAAACCCTAGTGTGCAGGATTTTGTTTGGACATTAGTTTTCAAATCAGCTGGAGAAATATCTAGCCATGCGGTAGCTGAATTGTATGGCGAGGCTAGATTTAGCTTTGTAACAAACTGTCAAACTCTCTTCTAAAGTGGCTGCGCTACTTTTTACATTCCCACCAGCAATCAAGGGGAGGTTTTGTTGTGACACACCCTCACCAGCATTTGGTGTTGTCAGTGTTTCAAATCTGGGCCGTTCTGGGTGGGCAGTGATACCTCATGCTGTTTGAATCCACGTTTTCCCAACGACAAACGACGCACGGCATCACTTCGTGTGATTACTCACCCTCTGGAGATCGTCTCTGGTGAGCAGTCCATTTAGATCTTTTGCCCACTTGCTTACTGTTGAGTTTGAAGTGTTCCTGTATATTTTGAATATGTCTTGTATCACATGTATGTTTTGCAAATATTCTCTCCCATTCTGTGACCTATCTTCTGGCTATCTCAATAGTGCCTTTCACAGAGTAGAAGTTTTTAATTTTAATAAAGTCCAAGTGACCAGCTTTTTCTTTCTTGGGCCATGCCTTGACTATTGCACCTGGAAACTCAGCACCAAACTTCGAATGACGTTACATACGCTCTCAGGTAATCGTGACACCACTGCTGTTAGGCCAAGTGCGTGATGTCTCTTCTGTAGGAGGAATGGCCATCTGTCACACTTTTCTCTGAAGTGTCTTTCTTTAAACAGGCCAAAAACAGAATGAGTAAGAACTAAGAGACAATGTGCAGACAAAAGCTGGTCAAGACAAACATTGAATATCTTCAAAGTTCTCTGTCCAGCCCTCAAATTCATGAGCATGTGACTCTCCCCTACTACCTAGCAGGATTTATTTTCATTTAACTATTATATGATTGTTGCTGTACACACACACACACACACACACGGCCAACATTTTGATAAAACTGGTGCCTCATGAAGAAATTCTGGGCTGGGTGGCTGCTCCCCTCCCCCCAGCACAGTGAGACGCTCCTTCCAGGAATATTTCCACTTCAGTTTGGGAAGCAAACTGGACTAAAGGAAGGGGCAGCTGGAGCACCTTGTCTGATGTCACACAGCCAGCAAGCGACAGAGCCAGGAGCTGAGTCCCACATGAGCCAACTCCGAGGCCAGTGCTCCTGGGGGCCCGGTGGGGACAGCCTGTGTGCCAGGGTCCTTGGCCAGAGACAGCCTGGCTCAGGGTGGCTGGGGGCATCTCCGTGTCCAAGCGGCACCCGTCCTCCTTTCCTCGCTGACCTGGGCTCCGCCTGGCCTTCACAGCATCTAGAATCATACCATATAATTTAGGCTTCCCTCTCCCTCCAAAGCATAAACCAGAGAAAGAGAAATGCAACCCCAGGCTCTGCCTGTCACCAAAGTGTGTGAATGTGGGGGAGAAGCTGCCTCAAGAGATGATAAAGAACTTGAAAAAAAAAATTACCTTTTTTTTTCAGTAATAAAAAACTTTTGTGTCCAATTTTTGCAGCAACAACAATGCACATAATGAAACGTATTGAGGAAACAGAATTATGCCAAATTAAACTGTGTAGAAGCGTCTCTCTCTGGCCATGAGAACCATTGATTTCTCGGTGCAATAGCATTCAAAGTCTGGGGCCGGGGGAGCCCCAGTTGTGAAAGAAGCAGCTTCGAGAGAGAAAGAGGTCATTCTCTCAGAGGAATGGCCTTTGCCCTCCAGAGCTAGGATCTGACTAACTCCTCTGGAAAGAGGGGAGCGGCAGGCATCCGTCCGTCAGAGACAAGCCTGCTTTCAGAGCCCAGCGCAGGGCAGACAAGCCTCTCTGCTCCCCTCCTGGCTCTTCTGAATTTTATCCGTTCAGCAAACAGGACCATGTACCAGCATGCACCCCCAACCCCAACCTCCTCCTCAGGGTTCAGTGGTCCTGCACTTCCCTGGAAGTGTCCCCCTTTTCCCAGATGCTGTCCTGGAGTCCCAGACCTAGTAACGTCGCTGCCGCACCAATGACGAATGCTGTGAGCCTGCTTGGCCTCTCTGGGCCACTTTCCTCTCATCTGCAGAATGAGAGCAATGGGACTCTTGGTGGGGCTGAGCAGGATGCTTTCACCAACATCGTCATTTGAAAGAGATTGCTTCCCTAGCAGGAAAACTGACAAGGAGGGGACTGCATCATTGAGACCGGCCTTCAGAGATTTCTGCGAAAACTTTCCGTCCTTTGGGTAGCAAGTGCTCCCTTGCAGGTGTATGCAAAACGTTCAGCCCAGTGTGCTAACTCAGCCTTGTCTTCCCTTTTCTTGCAAGGGCTTCAGCAAGCCCCCACCCACTTTTGCCGGCCTCACTGCCTGGGACAAGGCAGCTCCCCACCTTCTCACCCTGAACCTCCCTGCATCTTCAGCGAAAGCTTTGGGGCGACCGCTGCCCCTGACATTTCAGAGACTCCAAGCAAGGCTCTGCGCCATACCCCAATCGGCGTGACGGAAGGATGGAGCTGGAACAGGGGGCGTTGGAGGCTTAAGCAGCTCTCCCACTGAGAGGCCAGGCAACCTGCGTTACTAAATCCTCCTCCTGGATTAAGGCCGAGCCCACAGATCAGCCGCAGCCTAGAACTGATGTGACACAATGGGACACTTTCTGGGCCTGAGTCCAGTCAGGAGCTGGAAGTGGACGGCGCATGGGCACACGGCACTTGTCACTCTCTCTCTCGTGGTATTTGTAGAAGCAGCAGGGTGTCTTGAAAAATAACATGAGTTGAAAGATCCAGGCACGCCCCCCAGCTCTGCCGCTTGCCAGCTGTGTGACCTTGGGTGAGTTACTTCACCTCTCTGGGCCTCAGTTCCCTCAACAGAAAAACAGAGCTTGTGGTATGGATTTCACAGAGCCTGAAAGGATTCTGAGATAATATCATACATTCATTTCCTCCAAGAGCATGCTCAGGAAACGTGAATGTGACTGCCCCAGGCTGGGGCGAAGGCCTGGCTCAGATGTCACCTCACATCTGTGGTTCCCCTCGCTCTCCCCCCTCCCTCCGAGTTTCGTGGTGCCTTGCACCTGCTTCCAGCTGAACATGCAGTCTTTGGAGTTTCACTCCTCTTAACGGTGGCTTCTCGGAAAAGGAGGTTCTGTGGTATCTATCTTTGCTTTCCCACATCTGACCACATGCGGATTCCTAGGACTGTATATCAGACTCAAAACACTCTGTGACAGATGCCCCTGTGGGATCATTAGCTAGTGTGTCTGTCCGTATGTCCCGTCTCCCCTCCCGGGCTAGATGCTCTAAGGGCAGCGACCAGATCTGACTCATGCAGGTACCTACCACGGCACCTAGCTAGACACACAGCAGATGTTCAGCGAGGACATGCAAAAAGCAAGAAGAAAAATGGGGAGGGAGAGAAAGAAATAGGTCCCCCACCCGACAGCAGCGCAGCCAGCCCTTCCAGCCACCGAGCAGGCCCACACTCCTGCTTTTCGCCCTGAAAAACTCTACAAAATTCTTTCCAGCAGGACTTCCCTGTATGATGTTTAATGACTCAACCAGTCACCCAAAGGTTACAGTTACTGTGGGATTGTCGGGGCCATGGGGTAACCCATCCTTGGCTCCAATATGCAGGAAGATCGCCTGTATAAACTCTCCATAATGATGGGGGGGGGGGGGTGTTGGTCCACTTCCCAATCATTTTCTCCACTTAGACACAACCTGCTGCTTTCAACCTCTGTATCTTTGCTGCACTGTACCTTTTTGTCTGAAATGCCTTTGCCCATCCTCTAAACCACAACCTCACGCTCTGTGATTCCAATAACCACCAGCCTTGTCAGAGCCAATTTGCCTGGCTGACTCATACTCATCCTTCAAATCCAACTCAAGTGTAACCTCACTAGAAGGAGGGAGGCGGTCTACACAGCAGGCATGCGGAAGAGTGGTTAGGAGACAAGGCATTTGAGTCAAACCCCACAGCACTAGCACGTATGAGCTGTGTGACTTTGGGAAAGTCACCTCCCATCTCTGAGCCTCGGTTTGCTCTTCTGTAAAATGGGAGTGAGAATACCTTCTTCACGGGATTGTTCACAGGGTTAATGAATGAAAAGAGCTTAGCACAGAACTTGGTGTGTAGAAAGTTCTCAATGCACAGCAGCTGTAGCTGTGCACAACACATTCCACGGACCCCAGGGGATAAGCTGCCCCTCCTCTATAGTTCTAGAGCGCCCTGTGTTTATCCCCATAGCTGCCAATTATCTCATGGTTTTGACATCTGCCCATTGCTTGTGGTCCTACTAGACTAAGCAACTCATGGGCAGAAACTCTGTCTGAGTATCCCCTGGACTCAAGACCAGGACTGTTGGTTGCATGAGTGAATGAATGGGTGAAATGAATGAATGATCATATAAGTAAATAAAGTAAATGAATAGACCTTTAGGCTACCTTGACAGCAGTGCCTATTCTAAGCCCCACTAGGGCTAAAACTGGGCTGCCCAGAGTGGCTCAGGTCTTAACCATGCCGGGGATGTCACACTGGGCCCATGAGGATACAAAGCAGCAGGGACAATGAGAACTAAAAGGCGGACTCCAACATGGGCTTTGTGACTGCTGAGCTTGTCCCTCTCAGCTCCTCCCAAGGCCCACCAGGTGGTTGACCATCAATAAATATGTGCTTGGAATTCACAGATTCATTTGCTGATTCAACACATATTGATCGAGCCAGACACTGTTCCAGGCAATAGGGTACAGCAGTGGATAAGACGGGTGTATTCCCAGGAGAGGCAAATGGAAATACGATTCCTTAGAGAGGTAACATAAGCCGATACCACCTTTTTAGTAAGGATGTGGAGCTGGGAAGGGAGAGAGGAGCAGTGGGCAAGGAGTCAGGAAGCCCAGATTCCTGTCTCTGCTACAGGCACAGTCATCTCAGCCAAGTCACTCAGCTTCTCTTTGCCCAGGTGACATGCCACTTACACAGGGTGGCCACATCTGCCTTACTCATCACAAGTCAGATGTTTGTATTAGGAATCATAATAGAAAAGGTTGCAGAATCATGGCCATATGATAGCTTGTCGGCAAAATGACCTGGCTCCATAACCTTAAGCACATCATCCACCTCTCCAAGACTCCACTCCTTCATCTATAAAATGAGAATAAATACTTGGCCTCCATTGCAGAGAGTCCTTATGGGTCTTAACCTAGACCACAGAAGGAACCAGGGCACTGCCAACAGTAAAGACCACCGACATTACTCACATCTCATTTTCAAGACCTAGTTTCCTGCAGGTGGATCAGGAAGCCTCCCTGACCCTCAGGGTCCTCATCTGTAAGATGGGAATATTAATCCCTGTCTGGCCCACCCCACAGTGCTATGAGAATCTGATGACATTACGGATGTGAAAAACTTCAGCAAATGTTGACATGCTATGTAAATGACCAAGTGCTTTGTAAATTGGAGAAACAATTCATCTTTTTGTCATCATGAGGGATTATACTCATTGTAGTAGAATTGGACTTGATCCCATGTCTGTTACTCCCCATCTAGAAAGAAAGAAAAGAATCATGGAAATGGTCTCCATGTATTCCAAACAAGTGTGGAATCTCACTTTACTCTTGAGGTGGCCCCATGTATGGTGCATGGAAAAAAATTGTTTCCATCATTAGAGAGGAAGATAGGAGCACGGGATTCTAAGTTGCCCCTGTTGTGTCTATAGTGTGACCTTGGGAAAGTTGCTTTCCCTCTCTGAGCCTCATTCCCCACATTTGTCAAATAAAGTCATCAGATTCTATTTAAGTTAGGAAATGCAAATATCCTATTCTTGGCTGCAAGAAAAAAGTGATAATCAATAACATTATTGGTTATAGCAAAAGCTCCAGATATGGGCACCCCAGGTTGAGTAGTACAGTGTCTCGAAGCTGTTACGACCACAAACCAGTTTCCATGTGATTTTTTAATGGTGTCAAGATGACTCCTGCCGCTCCAAACTTCAGACCCTCACTCAATAATGCCCAAAGGCAAGAGAAGATCAGTGTTTGTCTTGGACTTCTTTTTAAAATAAGAATATGGGTAAGTTTCCCAGACATGCCCTTGTAGTTTATAATGAGGGGAGGGGCGGGAAGGTGATCATATGCCTCTCACCTAAAGAAGTCAGGAGAAAGGAAAAGGAATTGCCATGTCGAGCAACAAAATCAGTGCAACAAGAACCAGCGTGGAAATGGCTGCTAGGCACACAACCCTCAGTTCTGACATAGGCTCTGGATTTCTGGAGTCCATTCAAGCCCCCAAGTGCAAGGCTGAGATCAGCCCAAGGTTACTCAGACCCCCGTTCCCAGCCTCCAAGTTCTACCCTCTTCCTACTGGGTGGAGCTGCGTGGGAGGTGGAGCTGGTGAGAGAACCAGGACCCCACAGCCATAAACTGCCCTCTGAGCTGCAGGCCACCCGTTCAGGTGGCACCTCTGGAGGCTTTCTAGACTCTATTTCTGAAAACAGCCTAGCCCACCAGGCCCAGAACTAATGACCCTTATTTGCCTTCCTGCACCTTCCCATAAATAAACAGAAACTGATACGAGTGACTTAAAATAGAAGCCTATCTTTTTCTCATGTAAGAGGTCTAGAAGCAAGCAACTCAGAGCTCTCTGGCTTAAAGGAATCCAAGTGACTTCTGTCTTTCTGCTCCTCCATCCTAAGCATACGTCCACCCTCAAAGTTGTTTCATGATCTAATATTGCTTCTGCAATTCTATTATTATCATCATGTCACATTCTAAAAGGAAAAAAGAAAATTTAAAAAAAAAACTGTATTTGCCATATCGCCTTTTCTTTTTAAGGAGATTTTCCCCATATCCCATCCCAAAACTTCTTATATCTCATTAGCCAGAACGTGGTCACAGGACCAAACTTTGCTGCTAAAGAAGCTAGGAAATGTCCTTTTTAATTGAACATCTTACAGCCATCAATTCACTTAAATTAGTAAGTAAGAGGAAAATAATGGATATTGGGCAGGAAGCTAGCAATCTTAGCTACAATTCCGGGGCTGATCATCAGAGAGCAACATGAGTTCTGAATAAAAGATCCGGGCAGTTAATCAGTGCAAAGAGTTGAAGGACAGGGAACTTTGGGTGGTAGTTGTTTTGTTTAGTTTTTTTAGGCTTTCATCTGGCTCTCTATGGGATGTTGGTCATGTCATTCCATCTCTCAGAACCTCCTGTGGTCTAAGATGGAGGTGAGACTACTAGATCAACTGTGGTGAAGGGAATCTGAGGGCAGGATTCATTCTTTAATTTGTTGACTCATTTATTCAACAAGAATCTCATGACATGTCTTCTGTATGCCAAGTGCTGTGCTAGACATTGAGAATACAGACAGTCATAAAAAAAAAACCTTGCTTCTGGGGCATGTGGAACATTCTCCAGAATATACCACATAGTAGGACACAAAACAAACCTCAACAAATTTAAAAGGATAGAAATTATTTCAAGCATCTTTTCTGACCACAATGACATGAAACTAGAAAACAACCACAGGAAAAAACAAAAAGAATGAGAAAAAAACAATTACACAGAGAGTGAAAAATATACTACTAAAAAACCAACAGATCAGTGATGAAATCAAAGAGGAAATTTTGAAAATACCTCAAGAAAAATGACAATGAAAACAGAACCATACAAACTCTATCGGATGCAGCAAAAACAGTCCTAAGAGGGAAGTTCACAGCAATACAGGCATTCCTCAAAAACCAAAAAAATCTCAAATAAACAACCTAAACTACCACCTGAAAGAATTAGAAAAAGAAGAACAAACAAAACATAAGTCAACAGAAGGAAGGAAATAATAAAGATCAGAGAGGAAATAAATAAAATAGAGATCAAAAAACAATAGGAAAAAAATCAGTAAAACCAAGAGCTGGTTTTTTGAAAGGATAAACAAAATCAACAAACCTCTGGCCAGGCTCACCAAGAAGAAAGAGAAGGGACTCAAATAAGCAAAATAAGAAATGAAAGAGGAGATATAATTACCAATACCACAGAAATACAAAAAAGAGAGAGAGAGAATACTACGAATTATTACATGCCAAAACCAGACAACCTAGAAGAAATGAACAGGTTTCTAGAAACATACAGCCCACCAAAACTGAGTCCAGAAGAAATAGATAATTTGAACAGACCAGTCACTAGAAGTGAAATAGAATCTATAATTTTAAAACTCTCTACAAACAAAAGTCCAGAACTGAATAGCTTCCCTTGAGAATTCTACCAAAAAACTTAAACCTACCCTTCTCAAACTCTTCCAAAGGCTGAAGAGGAGGCAATACTCCCAAAGTCATTCTATGAAGCCATCATCACCCTGATAGCAAAATCAGACAAAGACACTACCAGAAAAGAAAATTACAGGTTGATATCTTTGAAAATACAGACGCAAAAATCCTCAACAAAACCAAATCCAAAAGCATATAAAAAGGATCATACACCAAGTTGAATACATTAAGTTGGATTCATCCCCAGATCACTAGGATGGTTCAACATACGCAAATCAGTCAGTGTGATTCACCACATTAATAAAAGAAAGGGAAAAAAATCACATGATCATCTCAATAGAGGCAGAGAAAGCATTTGTTAAAATTCAACATCCACTCATGATAAAAACTCTCACCAAAGTGAATATAAAGGGTACACAGCTCAATGTGGTAAAAATTGTTTATGAAGAACCCACAGCCAACACTTAATGGTGAAAAACTGAAAGCCTTCCCACTAAAATGGGAAAAAAGACAAGGATGCACACTCTCACCATTTCTATTTAACATAGTATTGGAGGCCCTAGCCACAGTAATCAGGCAAAAGAAAAAAAAAAGAAATAAAAGGGATCTAAATTGGAAGGGAAGAGGTAAAATTGTCACTATATGCAGATGACATGATACCATATATAGGAAACCCAAAGACTCCACATAAAAACTACTAGAACTGATAAAAGAATTCAGCAAGGTAGCAGGATAAAAGGTTAACTTATACAGATTAGTTGCATTTCTTTACACTAACAATGAAATATCAGAAAAGGAAAGAAAAACATCCTTTTTAAAATTGCATGAAAAAATAATAAAATACTTAAGAATAAACCTGACAAAGGCACTGAAAGACTAATATATGGAGAACTACTAAACATTGATTGAGAGAATTAAAGGTGATTTAAAGAAATGGAAAGATATCCCCTGCTCTTAGATTGGAAGAATTAATATTGTTAAAATGGACATACTACCAAAGCAACCTACAGAGTTAATGCCATCCCTATCAAATTACCCAGGACATTTTTCACAGAACAAGAACAAATAATCCTAAAATTTATATGGAACCACAAAAGACCCAGAATTGCCAAAGCAATACTGAAGAAAAAGAATGAATCTGGAGGAATAACCATCCTAGACTTCAGATAATACTACAGAGCTACAGTAATCAAAAGAGTGTGGTATTGGCATAAAAACAGACATATGGATCAACGGAACAGAATAGAGAGCCCAGAAATAAACCCACACACCTACAGTCAATTAATCTTCAACAAAGGAGGCAGGAATATACAATGGTGAAAAGACAATCTCTTTAGCAAGTGGCGTTGGGAAAGCTGGACAGCAGCATATAAATCAATGAAGCTGGAACAGTCCCTCACATCATACACAAAAATAAACTCAAAATGGCTTAAAGGCTTAAACGTAAGACAAGATACTATAAACCTCCTAGAAGAAAACATAGGCAAAATATTCCCTGACATAAATTGTAGCAATGTTCTCCTAAGGTAGGCTACCCAGGCAATAGAAATAAAAGCAAAAATAAACAAATGGGACCTAATTAAACTTACAAGCCTTTGCACAGCAAAGGAAACTATAAACAAGATGAAAAGGCAACCTACGGAATGGGAAAAAAATATTTGCAAATGATACAACTGACAAGGGCTTAATCTCTAGAATATACAAACAGCTCATACAACTTAATAACAACAAAACAAACAACCCAATCCAAAAATGGGCAGAAGACCTAAACAAGCAATTCTCCAATGAAGACATACAAATGGCCAATGGGCACACGAAAAAATGTTCAATATCACTAATTATCAGAGAAATGCAAATCAAAACTACAATGAGGTGTCATCTCACACCAGTCAGCATGGCCATCATTAAAGAGTTCACAAACGATAAATGCTGGAAAGGGTGTAGAGAAAAGGGAACCCTCCTACATTGTTGGTGGGAATGTAGTTTGGAGCAGCCATTATGGAAAACAGTATGAAGATTCCTCAAAAAACTAAAAATAGACTTACCATATGATCCAGCAATCCCACCCCTGGGCATATATCCAGAGGAAAGTCTAATTCAAAAAGATACATGCACCCCAATGCTTATAGCAGCACTATTTACAATAGCCAAGACATGGAAATAACCAAAATGTCCATCGACAGATGACTGGATAAAGAAGCTGTGGTATACTTATATGATGTAATACTACTCAGACATAAGAAAGAATAAAATAATGCCATTTGCAGCAACATGGATGGACTAGGAGATCATCATTCTAAGTGAAATAAGCCAGAAAGAGACAGAAAAATACCATGTGTTATCACTTACATTTGGAATCTTAAGAAAAAAATGACACAAATGAACTTATTTACAAAATAGAAACAGACTCACAGACATAGAAAACAAACTTGTGGTTACCAGAGGGGGAGGGGTGGAAGGGATAAATTGGGAGTTCAAGATTTGCAGATTTTAACTACTATATATAAAATAGATAAGCAAGTTTTTACTGTACAGCACAGGGAACTATATTCAATATCTTGCAGTAACCTATAATGAAAAAGAATATGAAAAGGAATATATGTATGTATATGTATGACTAAAACCCTCTGTACACCAGAAATTGACACAACATTGTAAACTGCCTCTACTTCAGTTAAAAAAAAATTTTTTTTTAAAGATGAACGGAGGAGCTTGTGGACAGAGGAGGTTGGAAATTACAGAAGGGAGGCCAGCACCTGCATAAGTATGAGACTGTGAAAGAGTATAGGGTGTCTCAGAAACAATTTCCCACTGCACACTAACCCTCAGGTAAGGCTGCAGTTTCTGAGCTTTTATTTTTAACCAGCTAGTATTGTTTATTTAGCTCATTTGAAATCAAACAGATCTGAGGTCGGATCTTGGCTGCACCACCTAAAACATGAGCTGAGGCTAGGGGCTTCATCTCGAACCCGAGCTTCACACTCAGCGTGAGTGTCAGTCTCTGTACATGCCCTCAGCCCTCAGTGCTACGGACTAAGTGAGATCTCGTATATAAACGCGCCTGAAGTGGTCTTGACACATGGTGAGTTTTCAGTCCGTAGTTCTTCCTTCCCTCTTCTTCCCCAGGGCTTTGGAGTGAACCTCATGGGTTTCAAGGAACCAGAAAGAGGAGACAGCCACTGTTCAATGGCTTAAGTAGGGCAAGAATGGTTTCTGAGTTGATGATATCTTTAAGTGCAAACTGGAACAGGAAAAAAATCAGGTGAGATAAACCACGATGCCTGCCAAGGAGTAGACTGCATTGTTCACCCCTGGTAAAGCAGCAGCAAAGAGCTTTCAAAGCAGGGGAAAGGTCTACCCCTTGTAAGGGAATAAACGGCCATATCTTGTGGCCCTGGGACCTCCCTCTTGCAATTCCCATAACCCCCTGTGCTGGTTTCCTCCCTGGAGATGGAGAGGGGACCTCTGCCCCGCCAGGCTGTTTGGGCTGTGTGCCTGGGCTGTTAGCAGCGGGTGTGTAGAGTATAAGCTCCAGGCAACCCTGATGCGGAAGGTAGATTTTGTTTCCATACCTTTGCAGGCTGGCCTCCTCATCTCCACGCTCTTCACTCAGTGCTGCCTCTGCCTGCCTCTGCCCTTCTTTTACTTTTCAAATCCTGCCCATCCTTCACAACCATATGTTCAAGGAGCCCGTCCTGATGCCTCTAGTCTACACTGATCCCAGGCCCTCAACGTGTCTTTGGACAACTGCACCGTGAGATGGTCACTCTCTTTCTTCTGTTTTTGTTTTTGTTTTTTCTCTCCCCCTTCGTCCTCACCCCGCTTGAACAAGGACCATCTGGACTTGCACTCGCCTGAACTAGCACCATCAGTCAACTGGGAACTTGTTAAAATGCCAATTCACCCAAGGGGTGGGGCTAGCAAGCTGGGCTTCCCCGGGCCTCCAGGTGACTCTAACACACACTCAAGTTCAAGAACCAGTGCTCCCAACAATCCTGTCTTCAAAGAAGGGAAAGGACGAGAGAGTGATATTCCTCCTTTGGCTTCAGAGTTCTTTAGAAACACATCAGAGCATTCATTCTTTCCTCCAACATTACAGCACACTGACTGCGTGGAGACGGAAGACACAATGGTTCATCCCCCATTCACTCTGTAATTTACCGCACAGATACTATTGGGCACATGCCATGTACGTTTCCGGCTTGAACATCTGAGTTTGCATCTGGGCTCCACCACTCATCGCCAGGAACGGAAACAAGGTGGGGCGAGGACTCCAGTGGGGAAGTGAGACAGGAGAGCTGACAGAGCTCAGTACCGGCTCTGTCTGCAGGAGGGGCAGCTCCAGCTCGTGGGGAACCTCTCTCTGTGTGTAGAGCTCTGTGCCCCACACCCCCCAGCTGCACGAGGGGCTCCCACCATGCCAGGAAGGGCACAGGGTGGGGCACTCTAGCAAACAGCAATGACACATGTTTCATATTACATGCAACATTCTTTGTGGGCACCCCAGTGAAAAATATACACGGCCAAGCATCCCTTTCTCAGGAGGAGGGACCCCAGGAAAGGGGATTTGGGCTGCTGGCTTTATCAACAGTTAGAAACAAAGTGAAGGCTCGAAGCTTGTTAGAAAAACAAACTGTGTTTGGGCTTTTCGCTTGAAGGATCAGGAGACGGTCCGGATATCAGCAGATACCTGAGGAACCCACCTGGGTCTCCAGACAATGGTGGAAAGGGCGCGGGATTTGGCATCTACCCTGGCTCCCTGACTGCCTGGCTGAGTGGCATCAAAGGGCCCACCCGCCTGGCTGAGCTTCTGTTTCCTCATCTCAAGTATGAGGATAATAACACTTCACCTCAAAGGGGAGACCCTATAATGACCCTGGGAAGTGGCCCTTGCAAGTGTGTCCGTTGTAAAATATGTTACATGAAAGGAATTCTTACTATCATTATTACACGTTGAAAATTCAGAAGGAAACATTGTCCAAAACAATTGTCTGGTAGTGTGATATAGTAGAAGTAAGGACTGAAACACTTACGGAACTGGCTACAAACCCTGCCTTCACCACTTACTCACTGTGGGGCCTCAGGCATGTTCTCCCTTCTCTGAGCCCCAGCATTCTCATGTGCAAAATGGGGTGAAGTACTCCCCACCAGGGGGGGTTGCAGCAAGGACTACCTCTTACTCTCCGTAAATGTCCCTGGCCTCCAGAAAGTGCCCAGACAGGTGAGCCCTGCGGCCCAAGGATGCCCCAAGTGACACCACCACCCTCTCCCTCCCCTCCCGGATTTGAGGCCACTCCAAGAGTCAGCTCCGCTCTGCACATCCCCTCACTCCTCCCCCTGACACTCCTCTGAGAAGCTATTCTTCATCCTCACAGCTCTGCCAGCCTCCCCTCTCCGCCTCGATCAAGTTACAGACCCATTTGTTTTCCACTCACAAAGCACTGCAGTCTGCCAGCTTCTCCCCGGTCCCCTCCAGCCAGGCGAGCTGGTTCGAGAGTTCAGCTCCGAGCCCACAGCCCCAGCTCTCCTCAGGGAGGCACGCAGAAAATTCTCGTGCTCGTTACCTTGTAGGCGTCTTCATCAATTTCCAGGCCCCTGGAAGCAGTTCCCAGAGTCTACGTCTTTTCAGCTGAGTTCCCTCGAGGGGAGGAGGAGTTTCTCAAACCCACTCAAACGCAGCAGGTGTTGCTAAGGGATTTGACCCCAGGCAGAGGGGGCAGGAACTAACGTTGGTGACCACCTCCCGCGTCCCAGACTCCTTGTATGCACGTCAAATAGCGTCACCTTTCCGAGGGCCCCTGTCTTGACCTCCCCCCCCACCGAAGGATCAGGGAAATCCCAGTGCACGCTCCCCTGGCAGTCTGCCTTTCTTCTTGCAGGACTCACAAATGCATCCGTTGAGTGTCTTTCTTCTCTGGTAACCGTCAAGAGCGGCGTGGTCAAGTCTACCTCGTTTTCCAGTGCTTCTTTCGCACAGACCACGGTGCCTGATGAGGAGCAGGTGCTTAACAGATACCTATTCAGTGAACGAAAGACAACCCTCGTGGCCATGCTGGAGAGTATATATTTTCATTTTCCTGATGGTGCAGACTCTGAGGGAAATGCCTCACACAGCCTGTAAATAGCTGAACTAAGGTTCAAACCCAGGTTTTCACCAAATGACTTGCGGCGCTGGATGTACATTAAGATCAGCTGAACGTGTTCACAAAGGCAATTTTTCCAAGTAAAGAAGCTGGAACTGTGTGCCCAGCATTCCCTCTCCACCCCCAACACAGCGTGACTTGTACAAGCGAGAGGGTTTCATGAGCTGAGAGCAACCCACGCAGGGCGGAGGAAAGGAGACAGGGCCGGCCCTTGTCCCTCAGCTGTGGGGACTGTGTCCTCACCCGGAGCCCCTCCCGGCTTGTCCCCACCAGGCCAGGACTTGGAGAAAAAGTCTCAGGAGAACAAAGACCACATTTTCCCCCTGTGAAGCAGAGGGGCCAGTGCTGGGGAAACAATGGCCTGGCTGGGATCAAAGAGCGCTGGGCCCCGGACTGGGGACAAAAGCTGAGCCCTCGCTTGGTAAGAATGACAACCTGCTCTCCTCCTCCTTTTGCAAAGGTCTGGGGAGAGCATGCGAGCAGGTCCGTGGAGGCCCGTGCCCCGGCCCTGCCTCCCCTCCCAGCCCCCCCCCTCCCCGTCCCGTCCCCGCACAGCCCCAGGAATGCACGCTGCTGGCTCTCCCCCCAGCCAGCCACCTTCTTTTCCACCCTAGGTCTTCGCTCAAGTTTTCCCTCTGCCTCACTTGCCCTTCCTCTCCTCCCCCCTTAAGTGTGCTTAGTCGGACTTCAGGGCCTCGGCTCCTAAGCGGCCCCCTCTCTGCCCTCCTTGACCCTTGGAGGCTTGGATCAGTCACCTCCGGCCGAGTGCCTGCCCCAGCCTGGCTCCTGCCTCCAGTGACAGCACTGGTCACACTGAATGGTTATGACCAGTGTCAACACCTGCCCCCCAACAGACTGGACCACACAGAGGCTGACACTCTTTTGCTGTTGTTGTTAATTTTATTTTCTATGGAAGTGTAGTTGATTTACAATGTTAGTTTCAGTCATACAGCAAAGCAATTCAGTTATACGTGTACATACACAAATATTTTCTTTTCAGATTTTTTCCATTATATGGTATTACAAGAAATTGACTACAGTTTCCTGTGCTACCCAGTAGCCTCTACTCTGAAAACTATAAGACACTGATGAAAGAAACTGAAGACAACACAAACAGATGGAAAGAAATACCGTGTTCTTGGATTGGAAGAGTCAATATTGTTAAAATGGCCATACTACTCAAGGCAATCTACAGATTCATTGCAATCCCTAGAAGAGAAAAATTCTTAATGCTTTGGTAAATGCATTGCCTAGCACAAGAGGAGATGGATGGGTAAAGGTTTGTTGAATGGACTAAAGCAGTGAATGGCGTAGAGGGAGCTCTCCTACAGCCTGAAAAGTCACTTGGGGACCATGTCTTTTGAATGAATCAAAACCCCTCTGACCTCTCAATCTCCTTCATTGAATTTTATGCGACTAATATTCTTACAGTGCCTCCTCCATTTGAGGCATGGCTGGGGGCTGAGAACGGAATGGCCAGCAAAGCAAAGATCTTGCCCTCATGGAGTTTCAGCCTAGAGCCAGGGACAGGGAGACAGACATCAATCAACTATATCATTTAAAGTTATGATCAATACTATGAAGGGAAAGCCCAGGGCAGGGCAATAAAAGAGCATATGGACTTGTGCATCAGTGTCTGTTAAGAGTCCACTACACGCCCGGCAGAGGTTTTGGCTCTGGGAGGGATGCGTCCGGAAACTGTGTGTCCACTACGGAGATAACCTAGCTACTAACAAGGGAAGCTGGTCCAGGCTGAGAAGGCTTCCCTGAGGAAGTGACAGCTGAGCCAAGATCTAAGGTATGAGCCAGCAGCAGGAGGCAAAAAGCAGGAGGTGGAAAGTCTAATAAAAGCTGGCTGTGATTGGCCATGGGATTAGGTTGCCTATAGGAAAATATCAGTGCTTACACCCTAAAATGCCACCAAGAAGCTGGTAGCAGAATTTGTCAAAGCAATCAGAATGGGTGAAGGTCAGACTCAAATGCCCAGAGAGACGGTGTCCTTTGCCCAAGGTCACCCGCCAGACTGGCAGATGGAGAGAAATGGAGTCCCAGGGCCCTGGCTCCAAGTCTGCTGTCTCACAAGGCCCTGCAATGGGGAGACAGATCGGGGAGACCCTGCTCCAGCCCAAAGGTGGGCCCCTGGGACTGAAGAGCAAAGCATCCCCAGGAAGTGGCCTTCTGGAGGACCAGACTCCACCTGGAATTTCCTATAAGGGACTGCCACTTACCACAGCCAAAGTAATCATGAGGCCTCGTGATGCTGTGTTCATTAAACAACCATGCACAGTTAGCAATACACTGTCTCAGAAATGGTCCCATTTCTTCTAAGAGAGATGCTCAAGCTCTAGGTTTCAATGAGACTGGGTTCTAATCGAGTTTTCTTATTAACTGTGGCCTTGGACAATTTTTTTTTCTACTCTGAGGTTGAATGTCCTCATCTGGCACTTGGGACTGAGGCTCCCTACTGGCAGGGCCATGGTTAGGATGGTGTAGTTTTAGTCATCTTGGGCTGCCATGACAAAGTGCCACAGGCTGGCTGGCTTCAGCAACAGAAACTCAT
Organism: Camelus dromedarius; assembly: GCF_036321535.1. NCBI lineage: Eukaryota > Metazoa > Chordata > Mammalia > Artiodactyla > Camelidae > Camelus > Camelus dromedarius. The sequence continues at coordinate 30,206,684 of NC_087449.1, read as the reverse complement.
TTTCCCACAGTTCTGGAAGCTGGATGCTTAAGATTAAGGTGCCAGTAGAGTTGGTCTCCTCTGAGGCCTCTCCTCCTGATTTACAGATGATGGCCTGTTCCCTGCATCTTCACATGGTCTTCCCTGTGTGCTAATTTCCTCTTCTTATAAGGACATCAGGCATGGGAGATTAACGTTCACCCTCATGATCTCCATTTAATTGAATGATCTCTTGAAAGGCCCTATGTCTAAATACAGCCACATTTCTGAGGTACTGGGGTACAGAACATCAAAATATAAATATGGGGGAGAACCCGATTCGGCCCATAACAGATAGAATGTTTCTAAATGACTGCCTGATGCCCAGCACACAGCAGACACTGACCAGATGGCAGAAATCATTAGCATGGGTATCATGAGGAGGAATTGTGGGGTAAATTCCCAGTTCTCCCTCATATGCTCTAATGGACAAAAGTGAACTGTGAGGTTCTAATCCTGCCTTGTTGCCTGGACGACCTTGGCAAGACCTTGGCTCTTTCCCTGCGGTAATAACAAAGAGGATGCACCCTCTAATGTCTGCGTCCATTCCTTCTCATGCAGTTTCGTTGTATAAACAGAGAAAAGTGAAGTCCCCAGTGCTGGCTGCTCCAACAGCAGGAGAGGAAAGAGGAGACGCTTCTGCCATTTTCAGAACCAGCCACACCAATGCTCACAGAGGACTCAGCATCCTGCTGCTACTCTGAACAGGCAACTGAAGCCTCTCCAGAAAACATCCTCTTCCTTACCCTTCCCCTGCTGCCCTCCCCAGCAAGTGGGAGGCAGCACTTTTCTTAGAGGCCATCAGTTATAACATTATCAGGCCCAGAAGACATAACTTACGGAGCTGTCCCGATAAGACTCAGTTGTGCCCAGGTCACCCGATGGTATCTTAGACCAGGCTCATTCATGTGCCAACTCGCCCTGCCCAGTCTGGCCCAGCATGCCCAGGACAGCTGACCCTCCAGGAGCAGGTGCCAAGTCCAGAAGACCACCTTGGAAGTAGCCTTCCCACTATGCTATTTGTTCCATGAGATGCTAAAGAGGGTGTTAGTTTGGGTTTGTTTTTTTGTTGTTTTTTTTTTTTGGAAAGACTATCTCAGCACATCCTATTTGCAACATGAGCCCGGGCGGTTCCTACAGGCTGGCTTTAGTCTATTGTATTGGCTTCCTCTTTGAGTCAGTCGTATCAAGATAGTGACGCCAAAAGAGATGAGTGAGCAGAGGAGAGACGCTGAAATGGCACTTTGGCACAGCAGGAAAAAAAGAACAAAACAAAACAAATGGGTTTTGAAAAGGCACTAACTGGTCTTAGGTCCAGTGAGGCCCTAGTTAGGGGTTGTTTTCGTGCTGCATTCTGAGCCCCGTATTTTGTGCTGATTTACAAAGTGACCCATGCTCATTGCAGAAAACATGGAAAACAGAAAAACATCAAGAAGTGCATGCGCACACGCACACGCGTGCAATCCACAAGCCCATCGTCTTAAGACAATTGTTGACGCAATTATTCTTAGTGTTGGGATGTATTTTACTCCAGTCTTCCTGCGGACTTGGGATCTTACTAGAGATAAGGTTTTATATCTTGTTTGGGTTTTTTTTCCAGCTTTATTGATGTGTAATTGGCATATCTTGCTTGTTTTAGTTAGCATTTTATCATAGGCATTTTTTTCAAGAGAAATTTAAACGTCTGCCTGACATTCCATGAAACTAATGTACCACTATTACTTACCCATTCCCTTGCTGTGACTCTAGGTTAGTACTAGTTTCTGTTTTATTATGAACGGGTTTTCTTTTAGCTGTTGGGCTGTTAGAAATAACACTACCTCGGACATCCAAGAACTTTATCTACCTTTTTCTAAGGAAATAGCACACATCCCAAGTTACGTATTCTGTATTCTTAAAACAATCCTGAGAATTACGTCGTATTTGTGAAGAAGAGACGAGGTAAGTGATGAAACACAGCTAGCAAATTCGGAACTGAAACAGAGCCCACTTCTGTACACCTCTAGCCTGATGATCCGTCACCCTGTGATTCATGTGACAAGGTGGATGACAGGGCCATGGACCACCTGACAGCCACATCCCATCAAGAAGAGTTGGAGAAACTGGGAATTCTACACCTGGAAGAGCCAAGACTTAGAAAGTAAAGATGTCATCCAGCATCAGTCAGGATGGCTAATGGGTGAAAAAGCAAGCAAGCTTGTCCTGTGCAACCACAGAAGGTAGAATTAAGACATCTATATGGGCGTTAGAGATGATCACCATTCAGTATAAGAAGAAAGTGTGGAGCCATGAGTTTGACCTAAGGTGGACTTCGGTTTGAATCCTTGCTCCACGATTTACTGGTTGTGTGACCTTGGGCAAGTTGCTTGTGTTCTGTGACATTCAGATCCCGCAGATTTAAACCATGTAAGGTCGATCTGAGGATTAGAGGTAATGTGCATTTAGTATACAGTTGGGTGCATGGTAGGGGCTCAATAAATGGCCACTATTATTTTTAACACTAGATTATGTCTGTCCGATCCTGGAATGGGCCACATTGGATGTTCAAGCCAAGTTGGGATATCCACCTGTCCCATGGGTGGTGGAGGCAGCCAGAGGTTAAACCAGGCGATCTCTAAGTCACATTGTAAGAAAAATGTGAGCTGGAGATAGGGGCCCTGGACACAAGACTTTTTGCTCCATTACTTAGCAGCTGAGGCCTGAGGACAAACAACTTACCTTCTCTGGGCCTCAGTCACCCCATTTGTAAAAACAGAGATAAGAACAATGCACTCCTCACAGAGCTGTTGGGAGAAAGAAAAGAGACTGTCGACATGCAAGCAGTCGATATAACTCCAAAAATTTCCACCAAAATTCATTAATTGTATGATTATCATTCCAACTCAACAATGCAATGACACTCCCGGGGTTCCATGGAGAAAATAAACTGTGCTTCTGAGAAAACTGCTGCCTTCCAGCACCCGCCACTCTTCACAGCAGTACCTGTATTTTCCAACGTTGTTTAAAGAGGGAGCTAGCGAGGATGACCAGTGTATATCTGGAGCTTGGAGGGGTTTACGATGCTGTCTGTGGAACTGTCTTTCATCTCCCAGGAATGTCTGTGGTATTTACAGAGCAGATAGCACCTCATCTCCAGGACTAGGTCAGAGGTCATAAGAACCCTTCCCCAGCCCCCTGACCTCTGGATGTGGGACGCTTACAGGGTTTGGACAGCTGACCCTTTGGGCTGGAATGCTGTGAGCTAGGCCTGGCACAGCTTCCATCAATTTCCTTGGTAAAGAAAGATCCCAGAGAGGCAGCCTGCACTCATATATCTGATCTCAGCCATCCCGGGTATCTTTGGGGTTTCATATGTTCATTGATCACAGCGAGTGACTGGCGCCCTTCACTCAAATGCCCATTACGTGAAGCCAAACATTCCTGATCCCCTTGCCCAGGCTTGCAACCATCGCTTAGGAACAGCCAGGAATCGCATTCAGAGGAAGATGTGGCTTATCGCAGCTTCACCCTGTTACCGAGACCAAACTCGTTCTGCTTGCCACACGAAAGGCCAATAAATCAGGAGACAAGGTGTTGGGGCAAGGCATGACGACTGTACTCGGAAAGCCAGCAGACCGAGAAGATGGCAGACTGATGTCCTGGAGACCCATTTTCCCCAAATCAGCATTCAGGCTCCATTTATACTAAAAAGGGGAGGGGGAGTGGTTGGTATTGCAAACTTCTTGGTGTCTGAATCCTTTGTTCTAGCAGCTGTCCATGTAGGTCAGGTCATGATGTTCCTGTAAACCTCCAACAAGACAAATGTTCTTCTCTGTTCTGCAACTTTTTATCTCTATATGAATGGCAAAATGTTAAACTCTTAAAAATCAGAGCCTTGAGAATGGGCTGTCTTGTATGTTTCAGGCTCTAGGCAACATTCTTTTACAAAAGGTGCAGAACCAGCGTGACTAAGCCCGGGAAACACAGCACAGGGTCAGAGCTAAAAGAACAGATCTAATATGGAGTCAGATTTGTTCTTCCCTGGTACAATTCCATAAATTCTAATTAGGTATCTTCTTAACCAACATTATCTTTCCTCCACTGAAGTCTTGGAATTTCTTTCCACCCCTTCAGTCTCCTTAAAGCGCAATTGAAAGCTCTGACGGCAGGTAGACCTGATCATAAATACCTGTTCTGGCATTTGTTTGCAACCTAAGGCAAGCTGTTAGACAGATTAAATGAGATGGTGTATATTAGACCCTCAGTCCACTGCCTGGGCCACAGTGAACGTTCTGTAATTAGCTGTTCCTTAGCTGTACAGTCTTGGTCAGTTCACCTAGCTCTTTTGAGCCTCAGTTTCCCTATCTGGGAAAATGGATCACCTGTAAAAAGTGGCTGGGAAGAAAGCACTAGGTTTCATGCTCAGTCTGCTTCTTCCACTTAGTAAACTGCGTTTCCTTGGTATGTTGTCTAAAGGAACCTAAGAGCTGCAACTTCCTTTTCTATAAAGTACGAATAATAGTCCCTATTTTTCAAGGTTGCTGGGAGAATTAGAGCTAATAGCCAGAGAGTCTCTAGCCTGAAGAGCAACTGTGACCTTATTCCTGCTGGACGACTGGCAGCTTGACGGCCACTTTGGTTTTGAATTTAACTTTGGCGGCTGAAGCCCTTGCCTTCTTCAAAGGGTGGAGCGGTGTAATCACCAGCCAGCCCTGCAGCAAGCAGATCCTGAGGTAGATGCTGTGGGGGCAGCAGACGGGCCACGGAGGCCAAATCAGAGCCAGGCTCAAAGTACACAGGCAGGCACCACGTGCTCTGGTTGGGGAGATGACCGCTCTCCCTCTGTCCTTCCCCGCTTCTCCCTGCCCCGGTCAGGAGTGGAGCATCCCTCTGCAACTGAATTTGCGGAGTAACCATAATAAAATAGACTCTTGCCCTCCAGCTCTCATCACATCCTCAAGCACCACGTTTACCCTGGTCATTCATCACCCCGGAGCAACCTTGTCACGTGACTCCCAGCTCAAAGAGCTTGAGTGCATCCCTAATAGCTCCCAAATGAAGTTCAAATTCAAGGTCTTGAGGGCAGTTGATAAAATGGAGGTCTTCCAGAATCTTCCACCACTGACCCTGAGGAGCGCTCAGGGCGTAGTGGGGGTGGGGGCTCCAAGCTAGGAGTCCCACACCCCCAGCTGAAGCTCAGCCCGTGCCTCGCAGCGCCTGAGTTGTGTGGAGAAAATTTCCTGGAAGAAACATTCCTTGCACATTTCAAGATGAGACCTGGTGCTGGGCATCCGCTCATGTCATTTTGGTTAATTCTCGGGACCCCTGTGAGGCAGAGACTGCTGTCTCCGTCTTGCAGAGGTCGGGTGGACACAGCTCAAGACCAGGCAACACAGGGAGGGTCTCTGAGCTCCCCTCCATGTGAGGAAAACGGGGACCCAAGGAATGCCTCCCCACGGGAAGTAGGAGGACTCTCCCAAACACTGTGAGGCACTGGCTCTTGCCAATGTCACTTCACCTCGAGCATTGGTACTCTTCCTGCCCTCCCCATCCTTCCTTCCAGATCTGTAGCTAAAGCCATAGAGACCAGCATGCAGTCTGGAACCAGTATGGAATTCATAAAAATCTGCATAGATTTTTTTAGAGCCTGGACTCCACCAGGTTCCCATCAGAGAGCAAGGAGCAGGCAACTCCTACCAGCCTCACCTGGAGCTGGCCTCTCTGTTACACATCCTCAAAGTTGCACTGCATGTGCCCAACGGCTATTACAAACATGCACAGTGGGGACACCGAGGCTGAGGCATTTATGAGGACAAGGCGTGTGTCTAATGTGCTCATCACTGCATCCTCGGTGTGGCTGATTTATGTGTTCTGAATGAACAGATGGATGAATAGGACAGCTTTCCCTGGCAGCGTGGTGTGTGTGGTGTCAAGTGAACCAGGAAGGAACATTTAGGACAAGTCACATAGGTTCATACCGATGCAACCCAGAATCTGCTGGCCTGGGTTTGTGAAATCACAACAGCAATAAGGAGACTAAGGTACAGTCAGTTACGAATTCGCAGGAGAGCAAACGTTTAACCCCCCAGGACTTGAGCTCAAGTCCCACCTCTGCCCCCGACTCACAACGCACGGCCTTGGAAGGTGCCGTCTTCCTCACCCGCATGGGAGGAGGTGAGATCAGAACTCACAACAGGCTTCCAAGTCAGATGCTAGCATTTCTCAAGTGGCTAACTCCTCTTGCTCCAACTTTTAGGGACATTTTGAAAATAGCTGAAACGGTGTCCAAAATTTTAGAACATTAGAAGTCGTTACTGAGGGTACAACTCATGTTGACCAACCACTCACCTCAAAATAGTGCAAAGATTTAGGATATAAGTGATTAACTCAAAAGGGGACACAGGCCCCAAATATTAGAGTTAGGGTTTTAATGTAATCAGAAGGGATTCTCAAGAGAACTCTCCTACATTGTTGGCAGGAATGTAAATTGATGCAGCCACTAAGGAGAGCAGTATGAAGTTTCCTTTAAACACTAAAATAGACTTACCATATGATCCAGTAATCCCATGAGGTGGGAAGCCCCAGAAAAAAGACCTGCAGGACCCCCAGGCAGGGCCACGACTCTCCTGCCAGCACCATCCCATTCCCAGAGGCTCTACCTCACTTTTCGCCTCTGAAACAGCTTACTCCTAGTAAAGTGGAACTTACTCCTAAAATTCTATTGGTTCCCTGAGCTCACTCCTGATTGGTTATTTCTCTCACTCCTGATTGGTCCATTTCTACAAAGTTTGTTCCTAATTAGTCAACTTTTGTTATACCTTATTTGCATATGATGTCACAAAGTATAAAACTGGCAGCCTATAAAAGCCTGTGTAAACCTATAGATGGGGGTCCAGAGCTTGGAGTGTTAACTCCTCTGGGCCCGCTGGCGTAATAAACCTGAGTTCTCCAGCTCTCCTAGTGTTGCTTGGTCTCTCGCCTGGATCCAGGTTGCTGTCACAACTGAGCTGTAACACTGAGCTTTAACACTGAGCTGTAAAACATTTTTTCTGCAACACTCACTCCTGGAGAAAACTCTAATTTGAAAAAATACATGCAATACAGTGTTCATAGCAGCACTACTTACAACAGCTGAGACATGGAAGCAACCATCAACAGATGATTGGATAAAGAAGATGTGATACATATATACAATGGGATATTCTCAGCCATAAAAAAAGAATGAAATAATGCCATTTGCAGCCACATGGATGAACCTAAAGATTATCATACTAAGTGAATAAGTCAGACAGAGAAAGACAAATATCATATGATACCACTAATTTGTGGAATCTAAGAAAATGATACAAATGATCTTATTTACAAAACAGAAATGGACTCAGACATAGGGGGAAAAAAAAAAGGTATGATTTCCACAGGGGAAAGGGGGTAAGGGATAAATTAGGAATTTGGGATTAGCAGGTACAAACTACTACATATAAAATGAATTTTTTAAAAAGGACCTACTGTTTAGCACTGGGAACCATATTCAATATCTTGTAATAACCTGTTATGGAAAAGAATCTACACATATGTATATGTATAACTGAATCACTTTGCCGACACCTGAAACAGAAAATTATAAACCAACTACACTTCAATAAAAACTTTTTAAATACTAAAAAAAATTAAAAAAGAAGGGATTCTCAAGCTCTCTCTCTCTCCCACTCTCTTTCACACACATACACACACACCCAAGATAATCCTGCTACCTACCCAGAAAAAAAAAAAATGAAGAAGACAAGAGGTTGAGAGAAGAAATTGCCATTTTTTTCTATCCTATCCTCTCTCTTCTCTCCAGGTTCTTTGTTCGAAGCTTAGTTCAGCTGAGCACTAAGCACTTGTCCACATCACCCGGAGTGAGGATGGCCAGCCTGCTGAATGCAGATTCCTGGGCTCCACACGATCTTCTGCACTCCTTATGCTCCTGCCCCCCTTCTTATGCTTTCTAAATTTTAAGACTCGCTGTGCAAATGTTTAACCCAATTCAGGGGCCGTTCACATGGGCCAGGCACTTTATATGGTAGCTTGAAGCATAGGAAATTGCCAATATTCAACCATTTTTGGCCTTCAAAGGTGGCGGTTTCATATGGTGCAACCATTGGTGTATTTGATTTAAACCTCACCACACAACCTCTCAGGTCGGCATAACTCCTCCTGGTTTACATTTAAGAACACAAGGCTCCCGGGGTTATGTGTCTGGGTGAAGCTCACACAGGCAGTGGAAGGGAGGCGGGGGATTTGAACGCAGGTGTGTGGGTCCCCACAGCCCACATACGCCTCTGTGTTCCTGAACTTTCCACCTCCGCTGCTCAGGACGGATTTCCTAGACAGATGCGCACTGCTTGGGCCGCCGTGTCCTAGGCCAGCGCCACCTCTGGCCCAAAATGGGGCCGTGGGTTGGTCCCTGGAGGCCTGGGCTGTGTGTGCAAGTTTTCAGAAGGCTTTGTTTCATGTCAAGAATTCAACTGATGTTTTTCCTGGAATGGCTTTTGGAAGGGAACATGATTGCTGATTAAATATGAAGTGGTTTGAAACCTAAGTGTCTCCCTGAGTAACGTCATGTTTACTCCTGACCAGGAAGAGGTGCCAAAGGGCTGTCCCCTCAGGGTTATTTACACGTCCTGGGCTCTGATATCCCGTTTGGAAGCTGCTGCTGCAGTGACCTTCTTTGGGTTTGACGCTTCCCACCCAAGGGGCCCTTGTCCTGAAGTGGCCTGAGGGCTGGTAGGGCGTGAGCACTGCTGTCCCCAGAATCCCGCGCCCCGAGGAGGAGGATGCAGAAATCCACACACACCCTCCTGCCACTGCAGCCTGGGGCCGGGGACCCTAACCCGTGGGGTTGTGGAGGGAGTCCAGGAGGAAAGTGGAAGGAAAAAGAGAAGCGTTGTCTAGAAGGGCCTCCTATGTTACATCAAACATCTCTTTGAATTCCTCAAAGACCCCGCCATGTGGTCATCCTTGCTGCCACTTTATAAATAAGCAAACCCAAGACCCCCAAAGTTAATACTTTCCCTAAGTCCACACAGGATTTGAACCCAAGATGGTCTGATTCCAAAGCACCTGTTCATGTCAGGAAGGAAGAGGGGGCTGGAGGGACAGGGTACTTCAAGCGCTGTGCTAGGGGCCTTCCCCTTCAGAATCTTCTCTAGTCCTGTGAGGAAGGTATAATTATGCCTATCAGGCAGACAGAGGAAGACAGATATCATATGATATCACTTACATATGAAAATTTTTTTAAATGATACAAATGAACTTATTTACAAAACAGAAATAGTCTCACAGACATAGAAAATAAACTTATTGTTACCAAAGGAGAAAGGTGGCAGGGAGAGATAAATTAGGGGTTTAGGATTAACAGATGCACATTACTGAATATAAAATAGATAAACAACAAGGTCCTACTGTATAGTACAGGGAACTATATTCAGTATATTGTAATAACCTAAAATGGAAAAGAATCTGATAAATAATAGATATATAGATAGATAGATATAGATAGATATATAACCGAATCACTTTGCTGTACACCTGAAACATTATAGATCAACTATACTTCAATTAAAAAATGGGGAATAAAAGCCCATTTCACAGGTAAGAAAACAGAGGTGCTGGGCATCAGAGTGTTGGCTAAGGACACCGGTGATAAAGGGCAGTAGCAGGCGATAGTCCAGGCTGGTTTCCCATCCCTCTTGCCCTCGGCGACAGTGAGCCCCCAAGTCCAGGTCTCTCCCTAACCCTGCCACTAACCAGCGAGTGATTTGGGGCAAACCCACTTTCCTCTCTCAACCTCAGCTTCCCCTTCTGCATTGTGGATACGCCATGAGTGCCTCCCAGGTTTATAAATATGAGACAACAGAGGCCCCTGAGAACAGTCTCAACGTGTTGGAGAGATGACCTGACTCCTGGTTGGATTATAAATAAGTATTGTTTAAGTAGCTGGTCCTTGAGCTGTCTTGGCAGAGGGAAAATATCTCAGAAGGCACCGAAAGAGCTTGTGTCAGTCACTAGGGAGGGGCTGGGAGGGGGGCTGGAGTGTGGGAGTGTTTGGGAGAAGCCAGAAGCTTCCAGAAACCTTGGAAAGCCCCTGCAAGAGCTCATGCAAGCAGAGCCAGAAAAGTGTCTAGGAGCTGGGGCTGGTGCGAAGTGATTCTGCACTTGCTTAGAAGGAGGGTGGTATTTTCTGCCTACCTGCCTATAGCAAGTGGACTTCCAGGTCATCACCCCCGCTCTCTTCATCCTCGTCCAGGCCCCTGACACGTGCCAGACTCCAGCTTCATGAACCCCGTGCAGACATTCAGTCCTGGGGCTGCCAGTGATAGTAGAGGCTACCACAGACTCACCCCTAGAAAGGAAAGAAACGAATTTGTGGCAGTTCAGCTGTATACCAGGCATATAGTCAATGATCAAAGTAACTAATGGTGTAGTATTTTTTTTACATAATAGTAAGAAATAATAGCAATGAAAAGGAGAATAAGGAGAGAAGAACAATGACAGTGATCGACACCTGCAGGGCTCTTTCTCTGCGCCAACGTGCTGGTCCCTTTGCACACGTTGTTAATCCCCGCAAAACTCAATAAAAAAGTTACTGTTACTGTGCCCCTTTCACCAACACAGCCCCCTGGGGCTCAAGGAGGTTGGTTAACTTAAACAAAATCACGCAGCAGGTAGCTGGCAGACTGGGAACATGAACCCTGGTACGCTGGTCCTGAGTGCTTAGGCTGCTGTCCATCACACCTCCTGGAGGAACTGCCTCAACTTGCCAGTCTTTTCCTTTATTAACCGTGTCACCTTGGTCGAAGCATTTATCGCCTCTGAACCTCAGTTCCCTTATCCATAAAATGGAGTCACGAAGGCCAAGAAGACCAGATCCACTCCTTCGTTCAGTCAGTCAACCCACAGCCACTTCTGGGGCTCCTGTGGTGTGCCAGGCCCTGAGCTGGGGTCTGGGGTTCGGGAGCTGAATGAGAACACCCACTGACAAGGACAAAAGACACAGGCGCAGCCAAGCCGAAGGCAGCAGGCGGAGCATTGTTATAGAGCCGTTCGCCTCCCAGATGCAACGGGTGGATGGTTCTCCTGAAACGTAGGTGAATTATCGTCGCTAGTCACTGGAGCACCGAAGGCCCATTTCCCTGTGAGTCTCACTGCCAGGGCTTCTCCTTTTCCACCCCATATTCCTGGAGGGATGGATGCCTGGGCCAACAGGACTTGTGCTTGCAGCTGGCTTCAGAACTTGCGACACATTGGGCTTTTTTTTTTTTAAACCCTCCAGGAGGTAGGAGGTAGGTGATAGCCTGGAAAATCCCAAAGGTGACTCAGAGATTTTCAGGGAAAGTGACCAAACTTGAGGCCTCTACAGCCCCTGGATTCTACCCGCTCGGCAGCTGCCCTTCTCCCAGAGCAGAGCCGATGGTGCGAAGCACACAGAACTTCCCGCTCTCTGCAGCAGCCCAGCCGGGGGCCTCAGCTTCCAGGCTGCACTGCCCCTCAGATCTGTGTCAGTTGAGGATCCCTGGGCAAGTCCCTTCGAGTTCAGTGTCCTTATCTGTAAAGTGGAGATAGAATTTCTAGCCTCTCTTCCTCCCAAGCCTGTTGTAAAAATTAATCAGGAAAGTACCGAATTGTGCAATGATACACCTGTCCCACGGAATCCATTCGTTCTCTAGGGAGCATGCACTTTGTGTCACCAAGTGATCCTAACACTTAACATTTTCTGGGTACCAATTATTAACCAAACTAGTTAATAATCCCATATATTAATTTCTGTATGTGAACCAACTTAATAAATATAAAACTAAGTATTACAAATATTAGTTAATATTAACACTTAGTTTTATATATACTTAGTTAATATATAAAATTATAAAAATACTTAGTTTTACATATATTAACTGACGTAATCCTCACAACAACTCTAAAGGGAGATATTTCTGTATCCCCACTTGGAGGTAACCGTTCCAAGGGTAAGGGGTGTACTTAAGGCTCAGCTGTGAAGTGGAGAGCTGGAAATGAACCCAGGCAGGACGGCTGCAGAGTCTGTGCCCTTAACCGCTCTGCTGTACAATCTCACTCTCCCCGGGCAAGATCTGGCTCCTGGCTTCCAGGGGTTCACAGTCTGGTGGGAAAGAAAGACAAATAAGTGGACAATGGCACCGTCAGGATACATGCTGTGAAGGGGGAGTACAAAGGGACCTCTGGGACTAGAGGATCCAACTGAGCCTGGGGGCATCAAGGAGGGCTTCTTGGAGGAAGTGGTACAGAGTAACAAAGTGATCCTGGCAGAAGCCCCAGGTGTGGGAAAACACTGGGGTGAGACAGACGCTGGTGGGTGTGGATAAGGGGGAGAAGTGGTCATGTAGGTCACAGGGCGAGACCAGCCAGGGCCCATTGTACAAGGCCTTGAAGGGTGTGGGTTCCAGCAGGAAAGAGGTGACACGCTCACCTGAGTGATTTAAGGAAAGTGTAAGAAGCTTTACACGGAGTGCAGTCAGGGGGCAGGAAAGTGCTAAGGGACACTGCAGTGCTCCCGGGCTAGTAGCCAGAACCGCCCTGAAGTCTACAGGGGCCAGAGAGGACGGGGTCCAGGGAAGACCAGTGGCAGGGGGCATGACCCTCCCTGGGGCCAGCAGAAGGAAGACAGAGGACAGTGCTCTGAGCCACGCTTCCTCCCCTCCCAACTCCTGGGGCTTCACTGGCTGACCCCAGCTGGAAGCATAAACGTGGGGGGCCGGCCGGCACTCTCAGCATGGGTCAGGGTCTTGAGGCCCAGAGCTGGGCAGACAAGGGAGGATGAGGGCCCTGCAGGGGGCAATCAGAAGACATCCTCATCCCGGGCTTTGTTATTTATGCTGAGCACTGCGAGGAGCCAGGCAGTGACACTAGATCTCCCTTTTAGAAGGATGGCTCTGATCACAAGGTGAAGGAAAACAAGCTGCACACGTGTGAGACCGGAGGCAGGGAGGCCAGTTAAGAGGCTGCGGCTGATGTCCGATGGGAGAGGTAAGGGCAGAACCACAGCAGGGGTGTTTAGGATAAAGAGATTTCAACAGGTTGTTAGGTAAGGCCTTCCCAAACCTCAGGAAGGGGCAGACCTTTCCTGACCCTCCTCCCCCAGCTCCACTGTGGGACACCCACACGGACACGTGCACCCTCACACACCCCGCCTCTCCACCAGCCCTGGTGCCATCACAAGCAGAACCCTCCCTGCCTCTTGCTGGGCATCCCTGGTGGCACTGCCGCCGTGCCAGGTGTTCTCACTGTGCTGTTTCATTCCCACATTGCCCGGATTTGCTTTCATCGTAGAGAAGAGCCATGTGAAGTTCATATGAACCCAGAGACTCGTTTAAGGCTCCTGCAGCAAAAACGAGGTACAGCTAGGACTTGAACTCAAATCGGCCTGCCCCCACCCCGACCACCTCCTCTTTCCCTCTTTTCTCCCGCCCTCCCCTCTTTCTGGCAGGAGACCTCCAAGTCTTACTCTTTGACGCCGTCCGTCCACCACCCCGGGGTTTTCTTCCTGGGAGTCACCCTCCCTTGTAGAGTCCCCAACAGACAGAGTTGGGCATAAAGTCATTTCCCCACTGCCACAGGAAGCCACGTGCATGGCTGGAGCCTCGCAGGCCTGAGGTCCCAACAGAAAATGGTGTGCCTCTCCCACCCTCCTAAACAGAGGGCCTTGCCTGCTGTGGACTGGGTGACGGCCACAGTAAGGGTTTCTCGGTGGAGGCTGTTTATTCTCTCCAGGCACTATCTGAAATGCTTAACCTTGAATCACCCCAAAACCCCCTGTGGTGTGTGCTCTGAGTATTCCCATTTTACAGGTGAGAAAACTGAGGCACAGAGCATTTAACTAAATTACCTGAGGACACAAAGACAATGAGCAGCAAGGCTGCATCAGATCTCAGGCAAGGCAGCTCGAGGACCTGTCTACCTCATCTCCTCATGCGGTTTCTGTCTAAGCTGGACAGCCCCAAAGCACATCCAAAACCACCCCTCATTTTGAAAATGAAGAAAATGAGGCCCAGGGAGAGGGAGTGATTTGCACCAGCCTGGGACAGAGTCTGGCCCAGAGCCCCTGACTCCGCCATCCAGTACCCATCTTGCCTCCCGGCACTGCCCCTCCTCCAGCCTCCTCTAGAAGGTCCACGTGCCCCTGGCTGGAAGCAGCCTGAGCTTCTCGCTAACGGCGTGGTTACGCGGGCTGAGCTCTCCCCTCCAGGAAGCCAGTTTACGGGACATTAAAGTCTCTTGCTAATGACTTATATTCCTCACATTCAAACTGGAGCTCGGCCAGGTACTCCAAGCAACTCCTTGCATGGGTCACGAAGCTTGAGGCTGGGGAATAACCAAAGCCAGATATTTCCAGAAGCAGGAAAACCCCTAGGGTCCCATTCTTCAGCCCCTCCTCAGCCCACAAGGAGGGTGCTCTGCAGCCAATGGGAGAAATTTTCATTTCTTCTTGAACTCTCAGGGATGACACCTGGTTAGCTGGGATTACCAGCACCTCCTAATCACCCTCACCCCATAATTATTCTAGAAGTGAAAAACTTGAGGATGGGAAATGCCTTCAGCTCCAAATCCTGCATTGAGCCAATGGGGAAACTGAGGTCGTCACGGAGACGGACCAGCTCCAGTTACAGCAGAGCCAGCAGTGGCCAGAGGCTGGCTGGACACCCCACTGTTCTGTTCTGCATCCTCCTCCTTCCCAGCACACCTCGCAGGGTCCTCCCAGCATGCACAGAGAAAACCCTTACTGTAAGTGTTTTATAGGAATCTCAAAACAAAATCCTAAAAGGTTGTAGATAGCTTTTCAAAACAGATTTGTAGAAATAAAGAAAAAACAGTTCAGGGAATAACTTGTCTCCCTCGGGCCTTACATAATCTGTTTACTCAGGGTTACCAGGCCAATGACCACGCTGTCCCCTCTCCTTCTCGAGGGACCTTGAGGAAGGTAAATTTAGGACATAACAATGAGTTCAGTGCACTAACATTTGTGAAGTGCTCCAGTTTACACAGTGTTTTCACGTTACCCTTTACAACAGCCTTGTGCAGTGAACGCACGCCCATTGCCAGAGAGACAGCATGGCCTGGCCGTGTCTCTGCTGGACACTGGAGCCAGAGAACACTAGGGCTGGTCCCCAGTCCCAACACACACACTGTGTGAGCTCAGGCCAGTCATTCATCTTCTCAAAGCCTCTGTTTTCCTCATTTACAACACGGACATCGCACCCACCTCTTGGATGGATTAGATGAGGGCCCAGCACATCACAGCCCTCAGCAAATGCGGAGGTGCTGGCCGCCATCCTGCCGCTCTGTGGAGAAAGCCAGCATGGAGGGAAGGAGACCTGAGATGGGTCCTGATGACATCATTTGATCCATCCCTCCAACAGGCTGTACCCCAGGACCTTTAAATTGCATGGACCAAAGCATTCTTTCTGGGTGGGGGAGAGTGTCCATCGCTTGCAAGTGAAAGAATCCTACAGATTCACCCACTGGCCTCAAGGGCTGTTGAAAAATCAAGAGAGACGCTGTCCTGCAGGGTGAGAAAGGTTGGATGGTCCCTCTGGAATGACATACACAGGGCACGTCAGGCCTTTGTGGAAATGCTCTACTTCCTAAACAGAAGAGCATGTATGCAGATGTTTTTATGCTATTCTTTGTGCCTTGCACATACGAAAAGTCTCACAAAATTTTTTTTTCTTATTCTACCTACAGAAATACAGCTCAAAACAATTTTCTAGAGATAGTTTGTCAATCCAGATCAATTCCAGTGCACAGATCTATTTATCAGTTCCATTAATTAAATTACCCATTTAAAACGCATGTATCTTTTAGCCCTAAAATTCCTCCTCTTATCCTAAGAAAATATTAAAATGTGCACAAAGATTTCTTTTCCACATTGATTGTCATTTTCAAAAATTGAAAAGAACTTAGGAGTTTTATTAATAAGGAATCAAGTAAATTATGGTAAAGTTCTAATACTTATGTAATCCTGAAAAGAATGTAGTAGATTTTTTTATGCATTGACAGGGAAAAATATATATAATATAAAGTTACATGGAAGGGGTTGGGGAGAACTGTGTATCATTTAGAAATTGTGTCCATGTACCAGTAACAGAAGACCTCATCACGGTGGCTTAAAGTCACAGGGAATTACTCTCCAAAGTTAAAGGAGGCCTGGAGAAGGAGCATGGGAAGTGGGATGGCTATTCCTTTAAGTTATCAATGAATGAACTGGATCCTCTCTTCTGGTCCTCAAGGTGCGGCTTCCATCCTCCGAGTCCCCTCGTAGCCTAAGACGACTGCTGAAACTCTACCTTCATATCTGTTTTGTGGGTCAGAAGGAGGCAGGAAAAAGGCTGAAAAGACACACCTCCCACTGAATCGGCCTCTCTTAAGCAACTTTCTTGGTGCTGCACAACCTGACTCCTTTGTGCTATTGGCTAGAACTTCGCCCCGTGCCCACCCCTTGCTGGAACAGAGACTAGGAAACATTGTCCCTGTCCAGGGAGCCGCGGACTCGGCCACAGCTCAAGATTCGGCACTAAGGTGCGTCTGCGTGTGTCCATAGAACACAACATGTAGGTTTGTACGAGCACAGAATAAAGCCCAGAAGCACACGCACGTAACAAAAGATAGTTGTGTCTGAGAAGTCAAGTCAGAATTCTTTCAGTCGCAGCGCCACATCACCCTGAATTAATAAAATTATTTTCAACTGACTTATTCTTTAAATCGGGGGAAAGAACATAAGTATATCTCAATTTAGAAGAAACAAGAGAGAATGGTGTTAAAGTCCTATCGACTTCTGCACGCACCGTGTAGTGAGCAACAGCGCTTTATGCCAGGGATGGAGTACAGCATTTATACTCGTGCAATTGTCAAGCATTCCGGGAGCCTTCAGAGTGTAGTAGGTGTTGAATCAGGGAAAGGCCAGACGCAGAAGGCATGAAAACCTCTTTTCTCATCTGAAGAAATTAGAATCTACTGATGATGCTCTGAATTTGATTCAATGACTTCCTTCTACAAACATTTCATCCCCCCATGAGATTCATCCAGTGAACATGAATTCAGTGCCTGCCACGGGCCAGGCAAATTATGAGGCTCTCTGAACCTCTTCTCATTTAATCATATATACACACACACACACACACACACACACACACACACACACACACACACACATATATGTATATATAAATACACACACACACATACACATACATATACATATATATATATAATTGAAGTATAGTCAGTTTACAACATTGTGTCAATTTCTGGCACACAGCACAATGCTTCAGTCATTTAATCTTCAACAAAGTCTCTGTTGGGCAGATGCTATCGTCCCATTTCCCAGACAAAGAAGCCAAGCCTCACTGAGATGAAATAAGTACTTGATCAAAGGCAGCTCAAGGCCGGATCAACCTGACTCCAAAGCTCAGCCTTTTCCTACACCACTGAAGGACGCCATCAGATCAGCCCCAACCCTTCTTCCGGAGGCCAGTGGATGATAAATAGCAAATAATCCTCACCTGAGGTCCCCGTCTCGTGCCTTAGGAGCCTCAGAGTCTGAGGCTTTCTAAAATTAGGTCGATCGCTTCCTTCCTCACCTCTAGCCAGTTTTAAATATAAGCTCTCCTATCCATCTTCCTTACTCGCTAGTGTTTCCTCTCCACCTTCATGGACCATCAAAACCCAGCAGTATTTTTCCTATTGCCCTCTCAACTTCCTTTGGGAGTCTGATTTGTGACTCATTTTGGACCCCGTGTCTTGTGAACTTGTTAATGGTCTTCCTTACCTAACTCAGCTCTGACGCAAGCCAGGAAGAGCCTCCCATGTTTTAGTCACCCCTTTGGGATAGGGCTCTGAATGTCATGCTGTCTCTACAAATTATTTTCAGTGAATTTCCCGGAGGCAAAGGGTGTGGTGGAGGGAGCCTGGGCTTTGGACCCAGACGGACTTGGGTTTGAACCTTAGCTGTGTGATAATTCTGAATCATGATTTCCTTATTTCTAAAATGCAGGTGATAACCTCTTTTTCAGGCTGCATCTGAGGGTTAATTGAGATAATACAAGTATTTTATTGCCTGGCACCTGGGAATCGTTTAATAACTTTTGTTATTTGTCTCACTTCCAGTTTTCTTGATTGAAAATGCCCCCAAATTCTCACCTTATGGCCAAGGAATAACATCAATTATAATTATGCCAACAATTACATGGAATCATCATTAAAAGCACGCGCTCTAGGACCAACTGCCTGAGTTTGAACTCGGCTCTGCCACTTAGTATCTGTGTGACCTTGAGCATTTACTTAAACCCTCTGAACCTCAATTTCCCCAACTGCAAAATGAGTTTTATGATCGCACGCACCTCATGGGGTTAAATCACTTAGACTCTGAAAAGAAAATATATATACGTGTGTATACATACAACTGAATCACTTTGCTGTACGCCTGAAACTAACGTTGTAAAGCACCTGCACGTCGGTAATGTTAATCACTTGGAATAACGCCTTGCCCACTGTAAGCACTAACCTTGTGTGGGGTACTCTCATTGCTGTCGTGCACTGAGCTCTTGTTAAGTGCCAGGCTCTGTGTTAAATTCTCGTGCATCCTTTCGTGTTTTCACAGTGACGTGGGTCATAGAATCCCCACCTTTGCGCTGGGGAAACTGAGATTCACCGGATGATGACTTACCCCGGATCCCCGAGCTCGTAGGTGGCAGAGGCTGGATTTATGACAGGCGGTCACTCCGGAGCCCTTTTCACTCCACTTTGAGGTTATCTCTGACTTCTAGCTTATTCTCCAAGGAGCCCCGTTGGCTCCCTCCCAACTTCCTATCCTGATATCTCAGGGACATTTCCACATTAATCTCGGTTTCCTTGGCTATTTACGTCCTGTTACCTTGCCCGTGCTGTATCACAAGGGTGGATTAATCAGAAATTGTGCCTCCCGTGGTTACAACCCTAAAGGAAATGTCTCAGAACCCCCGTAACCCATTCTTGATCCCAGCTCCTGAATGACAGGCTGTTTATATGGGGCAGAAGGCAGCCTACTGTTGGGAAGTCAAGAAAAGATGACCAGGTGAGAGGGCTTCGTATAAGACATGGGCCCCCAGGACCTGCTGAGTAAGCTGGTGTGCTTGTGGCTCTTGGGAAACAGGACGGTGTTGGCCCAAACTGCTGACACTTGGCGTTGCTGTGCTGTGAACTGGGTCTTCTAGGAGCAGGGAGGCATCGCCACAGAGAGGGTCATGCCTCCATCTAACCCCCAGTAGGAAATGAAATCATAGCAGCTGCCTCTGACTGGGTGCTTCCCATGTGCCAAAGAGGAGGTCACATACCTCCCAAGTGACAGCTGTCACCAATCCTTGCCTTGCCCTTGGAGCTGCAAGAATCCCAAACAACCCAGAGCTCCCCAGGGGCACCATGCTTCTTCTTGCTTCTGTGACTTTATCCATTCCTTCCTTCATTCAACACATAGATTCTGACTTTCAACTATGTCTTCCATGGGTAGAATTGTGCCCCACCCTTAAAATTCATACCTTAAAGTCCTAACCCCAGTACCTCAGAATGTGACCTGATTTGCAAATAGGGTTATTGTAGAGATGTAATTAGATGAGGTCACACTGGAATAGGGTGAATTGTGTCCTTGTAAAAAGGGGAAATTTGGACACACACACACCCCCACATGCGGGGGTAATGCCACGTGAAACTGAAGGCAGAGAGCAAGGTGTTGTGTTTACAAGACAAGTAACACCAAAGATGGCCAGCAAACCACCATGAGTGAGGTGAGGGATGTGGGACTGATTCTTCCTCAGGAGAACCTCAGCTGGAACCAACCCTGCTGGCCCCTTGATCTCAGATTTCTAGCCTCCAGAAACCTGAGAAGATAAATCTCTCTTGCTTTAGCTGTCCAGCCTATAGCACCTTGTCACAGCACCCCTGGCAAATGAATATGGTGCCAGAGCCGAGGCGATGGGGCCCTGGCACTGGACGAGACAGAGGAGCGTCCTGCCCACATTCAGCTGATAGAGACGCTAAGGGCACAGACATATGGTAAGTGGTGTAAAGGAAACTGAAGCAGGCTAGAGGGACAGAGAGTGACCTAGGCAGAGAGAGAAGCTTGTGATGAGTGCACACTTGGAGCAGAGCCTTGAAGGAAGTGAGTGAGCAAGCCATGCGAAGTGACAGAGAAAGAGCATCCCACGTTGGCCCCTTTGTCTGGGCGCTGGTCCACCTCGCCTGGGGCCTCTCCCAGCCCTTGCACCTGGCTGACTCATGCTTCAGGTCTCAGCTCAGCTGCCATCTCCTCCAAGGAGACTTTGCTGACCCCCAGGCTAAGCTAAATGCTGCCCTTCTCTGGGCTCCCAAATACCTGGAGCACAGGTGTGTCCCTGAATGCCTACTTTGTTTTATAATTTTTTTTGTTTAGTTTTGTGTCTCTGTGCCTACATTGTGTTTTCATAGAGAACCGGACCCTGTCCTATTCATTTCTGTGTCCCCAGTGGTCAGCATATAAACTGGTGAACAACACTTGTGCAGTATAAGTTTGTCGGATGGATGGTTGGGTGGATGGATGGATAGACAGATGGGTGGCTAGAAGAAGAGGTGAATGGAATCACATCTTCTATTCCTCACTACAACCTTGTGAGACGGTTATTATTGTACTCATGGTGCCGATGAGGAAATCTGACTCTCCACTAAGGAGGGGCCCTGCTGTTCACACTACCAACACTGACCGTGTTCTAGGCCACAGTTCTAGGCCCAAACTGGAGAAGGTGCTGGCTGGGCAAAGTCACCAGTTGTGCCCAAGTTCCCTGAAGTGCACAGCGTTTTACAGGTTAAACTCTGACATTTCTATTTGGTCCTCACAACAGCATTGAAAGTATGCAAACAGGATAACTATCGTCATTTGACAGACAGGAAAGTCTCGACTCGGGGAGGTCAATGGCCCGGTGTCTCACAGCTGCCAAGTAGAGCAAGGACTCCCAACTCCCTGCTTTTTCCATTCATGGTGCTGCCTCCCCAAGAAACTGACCTTCAGAACCATCTCTTAGATGCTTGGGCATAAGAAGACTTGGACTTCATCTGGCCCCACCTTTCACAGGGAAGGAAGGAGGGACTCAGGGTCGACGACCCCATGTTCACCGTCCTGCCCTCAGACTGGCCCCATGTCACCTGCTCTAAGAAAATACCAGCCAGATGCTGCTCTGTGCAAAGACAACAGGAAACACCTGCCTTTGGAAACAAAATGAACAAAAAGCAAGATAAAGAAAGAAAAGGAAACCATTATCTAGACATAGTCCTAGAACCCATTTTTCCCTGAGAGCTGCATGATCTTTCTTCAAAGCCCCTTTCCCTTTAAGACCATAAGCTTTTCTGGAGGATTAAGTTGGAGGGGACAGGGTGATGATAAATCGGCCCACCACAGCAGCCCCTCCACCAGCACTTTAATGAGAAACACATGGAGGTGGAGGGGGACTGGCGGCAAGGATGGGCAGAGCTGGAGAAGTTCCTCCCTTTCGGGGAGGCTGTTGCTTTTCTCCAGCGGCCCAGCACTCCCAGAGGGAAGTGGTGGAGAGAGAAGGCCCACCGCAGACGGCAGCCTGCGGGGCAGCAGAGGTGGCAAAGTCCTCCTCTGACTCGGCTGAAGATCGCTGTGATGTCACTCCCGCCGTCCACGCTGCCTAGAAGCCCTCTATTCTGTCTGGGGCCTCTGTGCCCCATTCAAGGTTATGGATTCAACCCTGAGAGCTCAAGGTCAGACCCAGGAGCTGCAGTCAGCCCCAGTTCCCCATATGAAGAAGATCTTTCAAGCTTCCAAAGCATTTCGGGGTATAATATCCCAAAACTGGTCTAAAATGGAAGGCTCTGACTCACCCCCGGAAGCCTGCTTCCACTCCTGAGTTCTCAGTGTCAAATATTCACCTATCATTCAGCTAGAAAAAAAACTCAGTACCTTCATTCCGTCCCTGCATCAGTCCCGTTTCTAACGATGAGCAAAGGCAGCTGGTCCTATTTGAGAAATGCCTCCTCCGTAGCACCTCCTTTCCATCGTGGACCACCCACGCCAGATCCTGCCCCGTCACCTCTCGCGTGGCCTTCTGATTGAAGCAGCCTCTCCCTCCCCTGACAACCCTCCCCACCTGTTGGTGTGATCTTCCCACACAATTAACCTGATCAGCTCAGCCCCCTGCTCCAAATATTGGGGCCTTTATTTATCCCTGGAGATAGGTCCAAACTCTTTATCAGGGCACACGAGGCCCTGTATTACCCAACCTCATCTCCACATCTCCTCCCACCTCCACCTCCCGTTCTCCTCCCCAGGGGCTCTCAACTGCTTGTCATCACCACATTGGGACATTTATCATCTCCATTCGTTTCCTCATGTTCGTCCCTTCTCTTGGAATTTCTCACTTCCCTCACCATCATCTTCCACCCCCTATTGCCCTGTCTAATTGCTTCTCATTCTTGGGGGCACAGCACAGGTGTCATCTACTTGAGGAAGGTTTGCTAGATCTCCCTCACCCCAGACCAGCCATCCAGCAGGGGTAGGTGTCTTCTCTGTGCTCCTACAGCCCACCCGTGCTACCCTGTGCCACCCAGAGTGACAGCCACCTGCTTATGTCTCTTTCTTCTCGCTCCACTGTGAGCTCCTCAAGGGCCAGGGCTCAGTTTTACTCATCTCCACATCACCAGCTGCTAGTCAAAGCCCTGATCAGAGGAAGACCTCCATCGATGTCTGATGAATGAATGGATGGTTGATGGACTTGATGTAATTCACGAGGGAAAGAAAGGAATCTAGGATAGTTCCAGCTTTGAGGAGACAACGAGGGGCTGGCTATTGGTGCTGGCTGGCATAAGGCTGGACATACAGAATGAATGAAGGTTTAGAGAGCAGATGGCTGCCCCCATTGGGCAGAGATGTCCACGAGGCAGTGAGATCTCGGTACCCATCTGAAATTCAGGAAAGAACTCTTCAGGAAGAGACACATCATTTGGGGAATCATTGCAGTGGGAAATTGCTCAGAGAAGGGTTGAGAATGAGAAAAACAGGAGAGGAAACCCTAAGGAACACTGGCTTGTAAGCACAGGCAGAGAAAGATAACCCCATGCAAATAACAGGGGGCGTGGCCAGAGAGGCAGAAGCCACTCCATCAGTGTCATGTCATCCAGACCAAGGGAGGAGAGCATTCCCACAAGAGTGACTGCTGTTTCCAGATGCAGCAGTTGCTCCTTCAGCGATGGGCAAGCCCCTGTACCATCTAGCCCTGGCCTAGACTTCCCACCTCCTCCCCTCACACTGTGGATTCCGGGCCGTCGGCATGGCTTAGGGTTCCCCGAATACCCTAGGACGTTTCACCTCCCTGTACTTTTGCTTGTTCATTTCCTCTCCCTTGTTCATCCACCCACCTGGAAATTGTCATCATCCACCAAAGGCCATCTTGAGCTTTTCCTCCTGTAATGCTTTCCTAGCCCGTTGGCCACTCCTTCCTCCAGGCCTCCACTTTTTTGTGAACTTGGCTTACACATCACCTGCAATGCTCTATTTGTATTTCCCTGCCTCTCTTCTCCACAAGAGTGAGTCGTCTGGGGGCACGGGTTGTCTATTTATCTCTCTAATGCCAAGAGCAGACACAGAGTCTGGCATAAAGTCAGCAGCCCATATATTTTACTGAATGAGAAAAACTGAACGAAAGACTTTACACATCAACATCACTCAGGGCAGAAATCAGTAGAAGGGCAAAAAACAAGAGCTGCTGAATTGAGGGTTCTCCTTTGTTGGGTTCTGGTTAACTGACGTTCCCCCGGGTTAATATTAGCCCAGGCTCATATTATACAGGATGCACTGAGTTTTGCTCTGGCCAGTGTGAGCTCTCGAATGTGGTTGCAAATGGACTCATCTGAGGGGGCGGATCACCTTTGTGGGGTTATATAGAAACATCCGTTCTTGTCGAGGCTGCCAAACTGGCTTTCCCTTGGTCCCACTGCACCAAGGGTGTCCCATAAATGTTAAATAATCATAATGACCAGGCTTAAGGGGGTGTCAGTGGTCATAAAATCCGGTTTTAATGGATGCTTCCCTGCGTCTCCTGGTGGGTGGCTAGAAGTTGAGGAAGGCCGACGGCCAGAGGTCTCCACACAGGCTGCATCTGAGAGACCTGTATGCTTGGGTGGCAGGTGGGGATACAATCACAAGCTGGGACGCCCAACCATTGATGGATTGAGGAAGCCCACCCACACTGAGCCTTCTGGAATCCATTGGTGAGTCATGGGCCAAAGGGTTATGTCTTCAATACGGGCCGTCGGGCCTGATACCTAGGCATTTCCTGCTCCCAGCTTAGGGGAGCTGTCCTTAATGAGGGTGATGACCTGTAGGTCCAAGAAATAACCAGATGAGAGGAAAACCCTATTCTCATTTACACGTCGTGGGACGTGGCTTCCTAAGCCTTTTCTGTTTGATTCTACACTCTCCAGCAGACCTCCGTTTCATTCATTCCATCATTTATCTGTGGTATTCATGCATTCCATGGACATTAAATGAGCTCCCGGGCTAGATGTTAGAAGTACAGAGATAAATAAGACATGGTTCCCCGCCCTGACTGGGTTAACTGCAGAGAGCTGAGATACCCATTCCTATGCCATGTGTTATGCATATGCAGCCACAGAGGTACGTACAAGGGGAAGAAAGGGGACCGGGGAGGTGACATTTATACGGTTTTAATGGATGAATAGAATTCCACCAGGCAAATAAAACGGTAGAAGAGAGGGTACCGGGTATCCAAGAGGGTAGAGGAGGCATTTTAAACAATTAGATACATAGAAAGAGAGAAGTGCTGAAATGGGGGTCAGGAGCAGGACCTCTGCCTCCGTAATTCCAGGGGTACCACTCACATCAGAATCTGCAGAGTCACACAGGGCATAACCTGGTGGTTACACGGCCCTCAAGGCCCTTGTCAGGAGACTTGGGTTCATTGCCTGACTCTGCTGTTAGCCCGCTGTATGACCTTGGGAGAGGTTCTTCCTGTTTCTCATTCTCTTCAAGTGTAGGACAGAGAAACGGAACTGGATGGCATCCAGATCATCTCCTCTCTCTAGACCCCTCCATGAGCCTGAGGCCAGCTGAGACGAAATGACATTGGAGTTAAGGCTTGTCCTTTCAGGGCTGATTGAGCATTGTCTTTGGAAATAAGACTTTCATCTTCCCCGAACTCTTGATTTCTGTACATATTTTTTTTTACATAATGTTTAAACATTGATACAGAGAATATTAGCACGGGAGGAAATTAAAAGATCATTTACTCCAAGTGGTTCATTTTTGAGAAGGTGAGGCTGAGGTCCAATGACAGGAAATGATCCACTTAAAGGCACATGATAAGTTAGATCAGGACTGAGACTCAAACCAGGACAGAAGTGTTCTTTGCCCCAAGCCAAGCAGTTACTAAGTTTGGCTTCGACTCCTTCCAAAACACTGTAAGCTCCTTGGCCCAAGTTTCAGGTTTATTAAAAAAAAAAAAGAGAGGAAAAAAAAAAAGGAACCAGGAGGCAAGGCAAAGCGAGCATACTATTAAGAAGCATGCTGTTGCTAACGAAGGTTGCCTGCAGATCTCCCCTCCTGGCCCCCCTGTTCCCGCTCTGCTGGCTCCCAACGGCACAGCACCCAGTTGACAAAACCTGCAGATCTAGGACCACAGCACACCTCCACCTAGTACCTCTCTAAAATACAAGAATTCCAAACCATTTTCCTCATAAGTAAATTAAATCTATGTGTATCTTCAAGTCCCTTTAGACGTGGCCCAAATATTCCAAGCACCATCCAGCCAGGCACCCAAATGAGAAATCCAAGTGGGCTTCTAGTCCCTTCTCCTTCTTTCTCCCATTCTCTCCTTCCAGTTCCAAAGCATGTCCCTGGCTCCACCCCCACTGACCTGCTCCAGAGACACGCTCTTCCTTCGCAGAGCCGTTGCATTCGTTGTCTGACTAGTCTCCTTCCCTCCCATCCATCTTCCTCCTCCTCCCACTGTGACGGTTTTGATTCTGCCCTGCTCAAGGGCCAACCAGGGGGCACTCACACCTATCAGCTAAAACCCAGTCTTAGGCCTGGCACCCCACATCATCTGTGTTCTTCCCCCACCCACCTGTCACTGTTCACCTCTGCTTGTGTTCTCTACCGGAGAGCAAGATGATTCTTTCTGGTTCCACAGATATGTTGGGCTGCCTCAGGTCTCCACACCTCTACTTGGGCTTCTTCCTGTGCCTGGAATGCTCCCCCCATCCTCAGACTGACCTGCCTTGTACGTCCCTCCTATGCAAGTCTGCTCAGGAGACCACAGCAACACACCGCAGACCGGGTGGCGTCAACAACAAAAACGTTTCCTCACAGTTCTGTGAACTGGAAGTCCATGCTCAGGGTGCTGGCAGACTCAGCTTCTCTTCCTGGCTTACAGACAGCCACCTTCCTCAGTGTGCTCACAGGGCCTTCGCTGTGTGTGCATGGAGGGAGAACTCCCTGGGGTCTCTTCTTATAAAGACACCAGTCCTATGGGATTAGGGCCCCACTTAACTTTAACTGCCTCCCTAAAAGCCCTACCTCTCAATAAAGTCACATCGAGGGTTAGGGCTTCAACATACAAACCTAGGGGGAGGGGGACGCGGTTTAGTCCATAACACCACCATTACAGTGCTTCTCTCTGTGATGGCGGTTTATGTTCACATCTGTCTCTTCCGTTGGCTTCCGAGTTCTTGAGGAAATTTAGAATTGTCTCTGAATCCTTATATCAGTGAGGACGGGTCCAGGTTTTGTGAAGGCCGAGGTTTATTGCATGTAGTGGGCCCTCACTAAGGAAAGGATGAAAAACTAGGTCTGAAGTGAATTTATAAAGGTCCTTGCTGAGCTTCCAGCTTTCCTGCTTCACAGTTTACTGCCTTTGGGCTGACAACAAAAAGCTTCGTTGGGTCATACGAAGACCACAGGCTGGAGGGCCTTCCAGCTGCTCGTCTCCCTTTGGGCAGGTGACTTCATTACCCGCACCTCAGTATTTCTGCACATGTACAACGGACTTACAATACCTGCCATGAGGGAGTTTTGAAGGTGTCATTAAATAACCTGAAAATATGTTAACTATTCATTGACTTGCTCACTGTCTGATGTTTCCAACTAAAACTGTAAGCTCCGTGAAGAAAAGAGACCCTGCCCCGGGCACGGCTGACCCTCTTCCATGACGGTGCCTGCAAATGGCTGGACGTTCAGTAAATATTTGTTGGCTGAAAGATGTAGTGCCTTGGAGTACCTGAAAGAACGGTGCTCGGCGTCTGTTGGAAAGTACCTTCTCCCGATTGTAACTATCACTACTGTGAATGAATCTTAGTTAAACGAATAAGGAAGAGACGGGAAGTACCAATGATCAGAAGACGTGGAAGTCACTGACAGCTAGACTCTAGAGAGCACTGTAATTCAAAATCTCTTACCGTCCTGAACGCTTTTCAACCCAGGGTAATAGAACTTCTAGAAGGAAAAAAGGAGAAGGGGGAGGAAAAGAAACAGAGACAGACAAAACAAATTTAAAGAAACAAAACAAAACAAAAGAACACTGAGAACCATCCAGGCAGTGGGGAGAGTCAAAATAGGAAAGCCCCAGAAATTTGACATCGTTTCTTCCACGACCAAGACAGCGTATTATTCATTGTCCCACAGCCCTCTGCGCACCGTCCGGGGAGCAGAGAGTGTTGCCGGGCACGCAATGCTCTCCAGTCCGCCTTTTAAGAGGGGGCAGGCACAGCCGTCGTCAGACAACCTCAAATCATGTCAGGCTCCAGTCTCTTCCAGCTTGGAGCTGAAAAAGCCCGTCCTCCAATTTAGCTCTGAACTCCTCACCCCAATCAATTAAGAGAAATCCCATCAAAAACCCCAAATAAGTTTGCCTGGCTTGACCTAGCTAAAGAGACATCGCTCCTCCTGGAAGAATCTGTCATTGTTAAATGGCTCACACTGATGGTTGAGGAATTCAGGGAGAGAGAGTGAATCCCAGCCCTCAAGAGGCAGGAGAGACCCTCACACTCACAGAGGATGGGCACCCTTATTACAGATGGGGAAACTGAGGCTCGGAGACAGCCACTGACTTTGCCCGGGTCACACAGCCTTGTGTTATTATTGTTAAAAGGAATCCTTGAGATGGATTTAGCTTCCTACACAGTCCGTTTAACTCTCACACTTGACCATGTCAGTAACTCTGACTCGAGGTTCAAGAATAAAAGCATGCATTTGTAGCAACATGGATAGCCTTAGAGATTATCATACTAAGCGAAGTAGGTCAGGCAGAGAAAGACAAATATCAAATGATACCACTTGTATGTGGAATCTAAGAAAAGGACACAAATGACCTTATTTATAAAACAGAAAGAGACTCACAGACATAGAAAACAAACTATGGTTACCAAAGGGGGAAAGGGGAGGGGAGGGATAAATAAGGAGTTTGGGATTAGCAGATACAAACTACTATATATAAAGTGGATAAACAACAAGGTCCCACTGTACAGCACAGGAAACTATATTCTGTACCTTGTAATAGCATAAATGAAAAAAGGATGAAAAAGAATATATATGTATAAGTCACTATGTTGTACACCAGAAACTAACACAACATTGCAAATTAGCTATACTTCAATTTTTTTTAAAAACTATTAAATTGAAAACATACATATAGAATAGTTTTGAGGCAAAAAAAAAAAAAAAAAAAAGGATAAGAGCATGACCCCAGCTTCACAAACCATGCTTCCGTTTCTCATTCTGCTTCATGTACACTGTGGGAACCTGGACAAAGGACTGCAACTTTCTGGGCTCAGTCTCATCCTTGCAGGATGGGGCAGCAGTATTTGTCTCACATGTGTGCTGTCAAGATTAAGTGAGATAGCATTTTCTTAAAAGCGGGTAGTTTCCGTGCTGAATAAATGCGAATCTCCCACCGTTTCCCCTCCTCCCCATTTCCCTGCCTTCTTTTTCCTTCCCTCCACCCCTTCTTCCTTCCTTCCTCTGGTCTTCCTAGATATGATGATGAATGCAAAGAAGTATAACACAGGGTCCTCACTGAAAGGAAGTTCATCTCCAAACAGGCTTCAGTTGGCACTTCCGCAAAACCTGAAAGCGGGAAGAGGTGGTTTCTCCAAACCCAGGTCCCCTGACTGGCCTCTCTGTTGTCACAGACGTTTATATGTATTCAGCACAGGCAGCCCAGCGCCTCCCCTGGGCCAGGTGCCGGGCCAAGCCACAGGGATACAGGGATGTCCATCCTCTGCCCTCAAGGAGCTTATAGAAAATTGCAGCTGGAGACAAGGGGGAGAAAACTCCACAGGATGCAAGACATTACATAAACATTGTCTAGTGTTCCGAAGTCATGCAGAGGAAGGGGAGAAACAGCCGCGTCAGGGTCCAGCGACAAATTGTCAGAGGGGGAAACCCAAGAGGTACCAAAGTTCTCCTTGTCTGATTAAAAAAACAAGCCAAAAAAAAAAAAAAAAGTTAAAGGGAAGTAGAAGTTCACCAGTCAGGGCAACTATTTCTGGGCACCACATTTTCTAAAGAGAATCTGCAGCATATGAACTGCTACTTTTTTTTTTTTTTTTCAGTCCTTTGGGTCCTGTGATTATTGAACCAGATGGGGAAAAAAATCTAAGATTACCTGAGACTGAAACAGTGGAAAGCAAATGAAAGGTAAAGAGGGAAAAAAAGAAGAAAGAAAGGAAGCTACCTTTAGTTTACACTTCTAAGTCCTAAATCAGGTCCCTTCATTTATTCACTCTATAATGGGAAAAAAAGAAAGAAAGAAAGAAAGAAAGAAAGAAAGAAAGAAAGAAAGAAAGAAAGAAAGAAAGAAAGAAAGAAAGAAAGAAAGAAAGAAAGAAAGAAAGAAAGAAAGAAAGAAAGAAAGAAAGAAAGAAAGAAAGAAAGAAAGAAAGAAAGAAAAGGAAAGGGGGGGTTGGGGAAGGGAGGGAAGAAAGAAGGGTGAGAGGAAGAAGAAACCTGAGAGGTGGATATTATCTTCTTTTTAAACTAGAGGAAACTGGAGTCAAGAGAAAATGCTTCGCCCAAGGCAGCACAGTAGGACGGGGAGTGAAAGCCAGGTCTGTCTGACTGCAAAGCTCAGACTCCTGCAGGACACCCGACCCCGCGTCAGAGTCTATTCTAACCCTCAAGTGATAGCATAAGTAGTAAGGGATGGTCTCAAGAATCAGGAGGTCATGGGAGTAAGACTATAAAGCACAGAGAAAGTCCCACCACTCCTGGGATTGTCTCCACAAGGTTAACTTCTCCCTTTGCTACTGACTGAGTTAACCCTGGGCAGGTCACCCAACCTCTCTGGCACCCAGTTGCCTTATCTGTAAAATGGGTCCATAACATCTTCATCATTTGTTGAAAGAGACTGCATTAGCTGACGTCTTGAGCTCCCTTCCAGGTTGAAGTAGTCAGATTCTACTCACGTCACAAAATTTCACACCTAGAAAAAAACTGTAGAAATTCCCACATGTCTCGAGCTTGAGAAATGGCTAGACCCTTGGCAGAGATTTCCATTTCGCTCATTTCTGTGTTCTCTTCTTTCACGTAATGATAGAATTTTTAGCTGGTCACGAGAATGCCCAGCAGGTCGGGGTGGCCGTAAGATGAAATTATTGGTAGTAGGATGTGAAAAAAAGTATGATGTGCAACTTCTACCCTTAAAAAGAAGGCTCTCCCCTTTCCTCCTTCCCACCTTCCTGTTGGAATGGAATGAACACATGATGGCAGGAACTGGGGCTGCCATCTTAGATCACAAGATGGAAGGCACACGATGAGGACCGCAGAGCAACATGATGGGAAGAGCTTGGTCCTGCTGCTCAAGAGGCCATCGTTCTATCCCTGGACCGCCTACCTGGACTTTATATACAGGAGAGAAATAAATTCATATCTTGTTTATGCTACTGGCTTCTAACAAATACATCCCTTTCAAAGAAAAACAAAGCCACAGATTGCCCAATTTGGGAAACAGACTGCGTGGAAATGGAGAACATTTTAGACATGTTCATGGTGCTGCCACAGTTACAAATAGAAATTTGAAGGGGGCCACTGAAATCTCATGTCTATACATGGAAATGGACGTCGGGGGAGGCCCATCTAGATAATCCAGATTATGTTTATATCAGATGGGGAGAGGGTTGGATAACCATTTCAGTGTATACACAAAACTGTAAAAATTATCACCCAACTTTTCAGTTGCTCTCACCCCTACCCTAAGCCCAGGGGCCAGGGGAGCCCGATTAGAGGAAAGATGATCTAATCCAATCATTTTCAAACCAAATCCCACTCTGACCCCAGTGCACGATCTGGCAGTGGTGGAAGTCCGGAGGATGGGGCAGGACAAAGTGGAGCTGAAATCAGCCGATCTCCAGGCCCCAGCCCTTGTCTCAACCGCAGCACCACTGCTGTGAGCTGCTTTACATACTGAGGTTCCACAGAAGGGTGCAGATGACTCTGTTGTTCAAGTCTGAGTAAGCCCAACCTCCTGGCACATAGAGGAAGAAACTAGTACCCAGAAAGGGGAAGTGACTTGCCCACAGCCGCAGGGGACGGGGAGGACAGGTCCCCAGGCCTGGGAATCAGTCCCTTTCACCTGAAAGAGACAGAAGAGAAAGAGCCTTCGACCCCAGCAGGTGGCCGCAGTCTGAGGATGAACCAGTGACTTCGTAGAGTGGCCCCAGGAAGTCACAGGCCGTGTGGCAGGAAGTCATGTGGACCTTCCTGGCTGGGAGGGGCCCGAGTGCAGAGCGAGGGGAAGCAGCACAGTTCCTGCAGCATCATGATCAGAACCTTAGTTCTCTTCTTCCCAGAAGGCAGGATCGGGCAGGTGCCTGGTGTCAGGAACAGGCCCCGAATTCCCTGGGCACCAGTGTTGGTCATTCAGGTTAAAAGAGATTACATTCATTGGAGTGATCCAAAACCTCCCAGTTCTCAAAGGGAAGATACACATATCATCTCATTTGGGGGCTCATACAGTGCTAGAGGGGAACTGGGACGGGAATCAACATGGCCTTGAGCAGAGGGTATCGTACAGTGGTAGACTGCGTGCTTAGCATGCACGAGGTCCTGGGTTCAATCCCCAGTACCTCTGGTAAAAAGTAAATAAATAAGTAAACCTAATTACCTCCCCCTCCCTCCCCTAAAAATAGCAAAAAAAAAAACAAAAAACAAATCAACATGGCCTTATGATGATGTCATGGACACTGGCAGAGCATCAAGACTCACTGGAGTGTGAATTCCTCCAGGGCAGGGGAGAGGGTTGATTGTGTTCACAGCTCTTTCCCCAGTGTTGACAACAGTACACTTGGAATGATGCCCACTAAATATTTACTTCAGAAGTGGAGGAACGTCCTCTGCCAATCTTCCCAACCTCATCTCTCCCCAGTTCCTCCACTCCATCACTCACGCTTCCTTCCCATCACATTGAACCACAGGCATAGCCCCAGGTAGAGAGGCAGCCCTTTCTCAAGCCTGCAGGTGTGATACATGCTCCTTCCTCAGCCTGGATTGGACTCTGCCACCTTTTTCTTCTACAGGACATTTATATCTCAATCTTGACATTCAGGGCTGCTGTGTTCAGATAAGCAAGTTGTTCACCAGGCAAGGCGATCAGCCCAGAAAGTAACTAGGCGCACAAAGATCTGCTTGGGCTCTATCTGCCAAGCTGTGCATCCCGGAATGGGGCTGCATTTGTCCAGGAAAAGGGGTGCCTTTTTCAAATTTTCACACAGCTTCTGTATGGGCTACGGTCCTGTTGAAATCAGTTCCTCCAGGGAGCCTCTGCCCATAGCCCAGAGGAGCTGAGAATCCACTCACCATCTCTGGCCTTTATTTTCCCTCAAAAGGCTCTGA
Source organism: Camelus dromedarius (assembly GCF_036321535.1). Lineage (NCBI taxonomy): Eukaryota > Metazoa > Chordata > Mammalia > Artiodactyla > Camelidae > Camelus > Camelus dromedarius. The sequence goes on along the minus strand of NC_087449.1, from coordinate 30,173,746 downwards.
GGTCTCCCAGTGCACGGGCTGTCTTGTTAGAAGTGTCTCAACCATTAGGACAGTGCCCCACCCACAGAGGCGCTTCAAGAAATGTTGATTGAATGGCAGAATCAGTGAATGAAAAATGATGAACTTAGAGAGGTGAGCTGCCTTGTCCAGAGTCACACAGCCAGTCATTGGCAGAGTGGCTCGAGCCCCAAGACCTCCTGGGATCTGGTCCAGAGCTTCCTTCCACAGTGGAAACCCTCCCTCCAAACATCCCTCCTAGAAGCCAGCAGACACCTTATTTAGCTGCGAAGACAAGCCAGATGAACCTAATTAATTCTGAACACACTCATGCATCTTTTTCACTCAAGTCAGTGAGGGTTGCTGGTAAACAGAAATATTTGGGGAGACTCATTTTTCCACCCCCAATTCATAATTCTGTCTACTCATCACTCTTCACCCAGATTTAAGAACTGCTAACTAACTTCATGCAGGCCCCCTGCATCCAAGGCCGGCTGTCCTGACCGGGATTTGCCCCTTGATGCTTATCGTGCAAAACTAAATCCAAGGGGTTTGACCAAGTGGCTTCTCTAAAGGGCCCCAGAGCTAAAAGCATCTCACACTTTTGTCTTTGGGGATAATGTGATCCAGACCCCCTGATGACAAGTTGCGCAGAAGAGAGTGTGAAGGAACACAGAAAATCACCACACTGGCAGCTGCAAGACCCAGGTCCCTGTCCTGTTCCGATAGGTAATTCCTCATTGGAAGAGTGAGACTGGACAATACCACTGGACCAGAGCCACTTTGCCTGCAGATGACAACACGCCCAAGGCAGAACTGTTTGGAAGATTTAAGACGATCAAGAGACGAGGGGCTTTGATTGCATCTCTATCCAAGGTGGGGGCTGTGCCAGGAGGCGAGAGAACCCAGGCGTGGTCTTCAATGCCCACTCCACCACTTGATTGCTGTGTGACCTTGGGCAAGTCACTGAACTTCTCTGAGCCTCAGTCTCCTCATCTGAATAAGGAAGATAAGAATGGGTATGTTTTTTGGGTCACATCCTTCTTTATTTATGCACTACTAGAGCAGAGAGGAAAGAGCTGGGGCTCTGGCTCCAACTTGCAGCCTGAACCTCAATAAGTCACTTCTCCTAGTCTCAATTTTCTCCTTGGAAAATACTATCTACCTCATGGAGTTGTCACAAGAACTCAAAGAAAGGAATGTATGGAAAGTACTTGTTTACGAGGTGCCAAACAAGTGTGAACTACTCTGACATTATGTCTGACTACTAAGTTACTAATAAAGACAGACCACAGATTACAGGGCCCCAGTTTTGTCACTCTTTTTTGGTCATCTTAAATAATGAGGTATCCTCTCTGGGCCTCCATTTCTTCCCTAGTCAAATGAAGGAGTGGTGGCCCCCTGAGGGCCTTCCCTCATAACACTGCGGGTACCAGAATCTCTGTCCCTTTGAACTGTCTGCTCCCTGGGCCTAAAATGTCTATGCCTATGGAATTCCCGGCTCATCCTGTAAGGCCAGGTGAAATGAACTTCCTCTGGGGACACTTCCCTGAAGAGCAAAGAAACAAGCAGACAAACAAAAATAAGCCTGGTGCTTTCCCTCGCCTTTAGTGGTCACCTGGATTCAGCACTTCCAGCTTTACTGATCAGTTCTCTGGTCCTCTCCCCACCCAGCAAAGCCAGTACCCCTGGAGGGCGTGGCTGCCATGGAATAATAGTGCCTGGGGTTTAAAGGCAGATCTGGGCCAAACTGAATTCTGTCCCGCCTAAGAGATGATGTCAATAAGTCACTTCAATTCTCTAAGACTCAACTGCCTTATCTGAAAAATGGGAGACCAATGTCGACATCACAGGTTGTGAGGACTCAATACAGGAACAGCCAAGAGCTGGAATTAGAGTTGCCCTTCTCTCTGTAAACGTTTCCAGGGTGTGGCCCAAAAGTAGCATGAAATGAAGTGTTGGGGGACAGCACTGTGTGCATGGAGCTGCTTGGAAATCCAAATCCTCCAGCCGCCAGGCCTCCCTCACCGATAAACCGCCGCCACAAAGAGTTAAAGTTCAACCTCCCTTCGGACCCCGTGCCTTTCAAAACGAAGACAGGATGGAGGCCCTGGGCTGCTCCCACTGGGCCGGTGCCTGCCGGGCCTTCCCTCTCCAGGAGGTCTCTTAGAAGAAGAAAAAAAAAGGCAAACAAAACCTTTTGCTGTGATCTCCCGGCAAACACTCTCCCAGATAAATGCCCAGCTACCAAAGCATCTGCCTTGCATTCTAACACGTCCGCTGGGCAGAAAACAAGTCGGCCCGCGCAGCCCCGGCCAGGGCACCCACCTCCCAGGCCCGGGACTGACCGTCCGCAGGCGCCGCGCTGCCCGGGAAGGACCCCGGCGAGCTCAGCTCGCAGCCGCCCCCCGCCCCCGGCGACAGGCCCCGCCCCCGGCGACAGGCCCCGCCCCGGCTCGCTGGGCAGCCAACCAGCGCTTCCTTCTCCCCCTGAACCTGAAGGGACCGCCGGGATCCGCGGGTGCCGGAGGAAAGCTCGGGACCAAAATAAACAGAAAAGCGGATTCCGAGGAGAGGCACGCAGCCGGCCACGCCCGCAGCCGGCCACGCCCGCAGCAGAAGTACCACGGAAAGAAACCGCAACAGACTTCCTCCGAGAAGTTAGAAGATATTCCGTAAAAACGACGGCAGAGGTGTTGAGGAAGGAAGAGGAGGAGAATCCGGGAGTCAGAAAGTGCACTAGGAAAAAATATATATATGACGGCTGCAATTTAAAGAGAAAGTCAATACTCCAAACCCGGCATTTGGTCCCCTCATTGATTGCATCATCCACCCCTATGTCGTCCCTTCCCTCTTTCCACAGCTTTAAGTCCAGGCTCCATCGTTTTTATGACAGCCTCAGCTCCCTTGCACTCGGGACCATCAGTGTGCGCATCTGCGGAACCCCAGGCTGGTTAAACGCTGCTCTCCCATCCGTAAGCCCTCACCTGCGCCCACCCGGCGGCACATGGCAGAGGAGCACATGGCCTGGCTGACTCCTCTCAACAGATTCCTGAAACCAGCACAAGCCCTACTACACTTCCCAAGTGGATGGATCCCACTCTTCCAAAGGACCACTTTACATCTTCCCGCTTGTCGGCCCCAACACCTCCCCTACCCCTTACTCAAAGCTTCTAATCTTGCTCTGTTTTCATTCAGGAAATAGACTCAGTCAGAGCAGACCTTCCTCCAGCCACCCCCCGCCCCCTCTCCCCACATGAATATCAGCGCTTACCCTTCGCGGATTCTCCCTGCCCTCCGTCCTGGAGTCTGTAAGGTCGCTAGGCCTTGCCCTTTCACGGGCCTAACCTCGACTGGCATTCCGTGCCCAAGTCCTTCACTGCCCCAAGCAATCCTCCCTCCTGCCCTTCTTGTCTAAACCATTCTCTTTGGCACACAAACATTCTGTAATTTCTCCCATCTTTAGAACCAAGAGCAAACCCAAACCAAACATCCCTTTTGGTGTCTTCCTCCAGCTACCAACCCATTTCTCAGCTTCCTGTACAGCACGATTCAAGTTCGGTCTGCACCAGCGGTTTTCAGACTGGTTTGTTTCACCTGCACCAAAAGAATTTTGAAAAATTATGTACTCTAACATACATTTTTAAACTGACATCTAAAGTTGCATATTGTAAGTTTAGTCACAAAGTAGGTAATTTATGGCAATTTGTAAATACTGAACATTCTTTTATTAAAGTTACTGAGACAGGAGGGAAGGAGCAGGTCACAGCCATTAAAGGAATGACACAGCATTTAGTACCACGATGGCAGAAAAGTCAGTTCCCAACAGGCCCAGGATGGCGGGAGATTCGACCTCCAGCAGACCTTGAGCTTCATTATACACACTGTAATGTACTAGCATGGTGAATGACACACCCATAAGCACCATGACACTTCTGAGGCTAACCATGAAAGGTCAAAGAGAGGGTGATGGCCCAGTTCCTGGGAGTCCCCACCCCTTCCCCAAAGCAGTTGGAATAATCCTCTCATTTGTTAGTATATAAAAACTAGCAATGCCTCACCTCACCTCTGGGTCACTCTCTCGCCCGCCTAGACAGCCCGTAATCTGTCTGTGGAGTGTGTTTCTACCTTTACTTTAACCACTGCCCCTCCCACCCCAACCTAGTGAACATCTCTTTAAATAAATCTACTTTTACTCAACTATGGCTCGCTCTTGAACACTTCCCTGCACAAAGCCAAGGACCCTCACTTGTCAGGGTGCGTCCCAGGGATTCAACCAAGTCCTGGGACACAGCCATCCTCTCACCACCCCCTCACCCCCCACCCCCACCACCACCACTTTTTCCTGTATCAGTACTAAGTCTCTATTTTACATGATCTAGTTGAATTTGAATATCATAGCGTTCTATGCTTACATTTACTTTAAAAAGTAAGAAAGAGCTCTTCTTAACAGTCAGAAATTTTCATTTCTTTTATTCTTTGAATTTATATTTTTATTCTATTTATTCCATTTACCTCCCCTCCAGAATCTTAACCTAACACAGATTATAAGATTGAAAATCTTTTACTAATCACCACATCGTATATCTCTAACAAAAACGTATGTAGATCGAAATGTAAAATGTTTTGTTTCCTCTAGCCATATGGTTCTAAGCATTTAAAAATTCCATCTGCATTGAGTTATCATAATCATCAGTAGAACACAATTGATCAAAATAAGAAATATGGATTTTTAAAAATAATTCCTAAGCATATAAAGTAAAATGTTACAGGAAATTCATCTCATCATGAGATATCAGAATTTTTTTTAATTTGTTTATGTTTCCACTGGGATATAATATTTATTGCTAGAATGACAGAGTTAAGCATGGATTCTAGTCCTATTTTTCATTTTTACAAATGTCAACACTGAGACAACTTAGTGTCATTGTGCTGTACACCAGAAATTGACACACTGTAACTGACTATACTTCAATAAAAATAAATAAATAACAACCAAAAAAATCAGTACATGGGGAAGGTGTTTTGTTATATGAATGTGACTTTATTCTTTGAATTCCTTCTAAGTTGTATTCCAAAAACCACATGGTGAACTATCATCAAACATTATTTTTAAGACTATATTATCTGACAACTACTCAGTCAGGAGCTCAGGAGAGGACATGCTGATTGTAAGTTGCCTATCAGACATTCAAGCAGAGATATCAAGATATTGTGTCGTCTGTCTCCTGCAGCAGGAACGCGGTGCCCCAGGCAGGATGAGGATGTGAGGGGGGCTGCAGCGGGTGGCTGCAGACGCTGACCCTTACCCTGACCACCATGGAATGGAAAAAGAGCTGCACTGGAGTCAAAGACTTGGGTTCTAATCACAGGACCAGCACCGCTGACAGTGTGACTGGGATAAATTATAAAACCTCTCTGAGCCTGTTTCCCCTTGTCCTTTTCATGCAGGTCCACCAATTCTGAAAGCAGGAGAAACTCTTGAAGGAGAATTAATAAAATGGCCGCACTTAGGCTAGCAGATTGCTTATTCTTATGCTTGCCCTTAAAATGGTCAACAAATCTGACTGACCTGTTGCTACTCACAGCTCCAGGCCCATTGTTAAAATACAGCTATTAATTTTACTATTTCTGCTTTATTCCAGTAATCAAAAGTAATAGTCATGCTTAGTTTCTGAGTCATTTTCCAGAGAGAAAGTCACGGAACTATAACTTTACAAGGTAGCCTGAATTATCAAGAAGACCACACCTTGGCACTTCCAAGATAAAGAGACTGAGAGAGCAACACCCACTAGACTCTGTAGAAGTGGCCGCCTGGAGACACCGTGACCCCACTCTAAGTCTTATGACAAGAAAATGGTTCTGTTGATTGTTATGTATGTTTTATTGTTTAAGCTATGGCTATGTAATCACCCTGCCCCATCCCCAAGATGGGTTCACAGTTTGAAGGCACCAGCCTGCTGTGAGCCCCTTTGCCTGGCAAAGCAAGAAAGCTGTCTCTTTTCTTCCATGCTCTAAGACCCTGTCTCTGAATTTCAATTTGGCTTATCAGGGATGGGGGTCGATCTTTTGGCAACACTCTCATTGGGGACACAGACTTTTTGGCTGAATCACTAGTCACACACTCTGAATTTTTTATTATTTTTATTATTATTATTATTATATTACCTCTTAAATGTAGTATGATACATATAAAAATTACCTTCTTAACCATTTTTAAGTGTACAGGTCAGTAGTGTTAAATATATTCACATTGTTATGCAGCCAATTGCCAGAACTTTTTCATCTTGTCAAACTGAAACTCTGTACGCACTTAACAACTATCCATTCTCCCCTCCCCTAGCCCCTGGCAACCACTCCCCTATTTCCTATTTGTATTAAGTGAAATTATGCAGTATTTGTCTTTTTGTGACTGGCGTATTTCATTTAGCAAAATGTCCTCAGTGTTCATCTACGTCGTAGCATACGTCAAGATTTCCTTCCTTGCTAAGGCTGAATTATATTCCATTTTAGGTATATGCCAACTGTGAATTTTATTGCACACTGAGGTTAGATTTTTGCTTATTAACAAAATGTTTATTGAGCACCTACTGTGTCTGTGTGCATACATTTGTGTGTGACGTACAGTGTGAACCAAACAGATATAAAGCGCATAACCTGGTGTAAAGCGGACCCATTCTCCTGTCCTGTCTTTTCATCCATCAATCAGGCCTCTGGGTCAGAGCATCAAGGTGGCATGGAAATCCCAGTGTCCCAATCTGCAGCCTGGAGATGACCTAGTTCCATCTTCCACACATACCGCTCACCTCCAGAGCCTGCCTCACACCAACATAACCTCTGCCCGACCTTCATTCCCTCCTTTATAATAGCTGCATAGACGTCTGCTTCTCTCATGAGATTATAAGCCTGTTTGCAAATAAGAAGCAAACAAGATTTAGTTCTGTATCCCCAGCACTTTAATAAGCTGCTTGGCACACAGAGATGCTCAATAATGGTTTTTAAATATTTACTCATAAAGCTGGGAAACTATTTCTTCAAAATTATTCAAATAATTCAAAAATCACTTTTTGCCTACTGTGTGCCAGGCTCTGTCCTAGAAGACAGGATTATCACCAAGAACAAGACAAGCTTGACCCACACTTAAGGATCAAGGTTAGGGTGTGGAGAATCAGCAGTAAGTGAAGAACAGTCAAAGAAATAGCAGACAGCGATTAGAACAAGGTGTGAGGGTATCAAAGGCCTGGCTTTACACTGGTTTATTCTGGAGGGTCAAGAAGTCCTCTCTGCAGAAGTGTTAGTAGAGCAGAGATCTGAATGATAAGAAGGAGCCCGGCAGGGGCAGCTCATAGGGAATGGCATTCTAGGCAGAAGGAACAGAGACTGCAAGGAAAGTTGCATTGATGCAGGTGGAAGCGGTGAACTAGCATTCCGAGTTTGGAGGTAAGACCACCACGTCTAAGGCAGATTCAGTGATCTGTCCACCTCGCCCAGAAGTGGTGGCTAGACTGGGAGCGGAGTATGGTCAGAAAGTAATCATATAAGAGGAGTTTGCAGATATTTATCAAAGTAGTTCAATCCTCTAAGCCATAGAAAAGAAATAGCCTGACTGAACGTGATCCAAAATAAGCCCACACTTCTCATTCCGCACTCCCCTCCTGGGCCATCTGTCTCATCCACTCCTCTTGTCTTTCTCCACCTCCACCATGTCTAAGTTGTTGACTCCTAAAAGTCTGTCTCCTGCCCAGATGTCTGTTCTGAGCTAGGGATTCTAGCCCCTAGCTGGAATGCAAGCTCTATTTTGTTTTGGACATTGCTTTCCAAAACCAAAGCATTGTCTGGCACAGAGCAGGTCCTCGATAAACATGTTTTGAATGAATGAATAACTAAATGAACTGCAGGCCTATTTATCCAGCTAGTTACCGGACATGTCCATCTCAACATCTCACAAATGCCTGAAGTTCCATATATCCAAAATAGAATTTCTTATCTCTACCATTCTCTCCTACAAAATGCCCTTTCTCTGTTTTCTCTCTTGGAGATCAGTACACAGTCCACCTGACTATCCATATCAGAAAGCTGGCCACCATGTTTGATTTCTTCCCTCTGTTTTCACCCATACCTAACAGACAATGAAGGCTTCTCAGTTCTAACTTTCTATCATTTCTAGAATCCACCCCTGTTTCTTTATCCCTTCTGGATTTGCCTTGGCTAGAAATCTTATCAATTCTCTCCTGGATTATTGTAATAGTCAACTAATTGCCTCATTTCTTTCTGTCTCTCCATAGAAACCTCTATTCTGTGCAATACCCATAAGAGTGATACTTTTAAAATATATTTTTAAATTGTAAAAGCTACATATTCATTCTAAAGATGTGGAAAGTACAGAAAAACTTGAAAAAGAGAAGAGAAATCACCAACAGTTCCACTATGCAGAGATAACTATAGTCATTTTTTTGTTTTGGTACAGTTCCTCCCTATAGTTTTGCTGTGCACATAGTTAGTTATTCATTCATTCATTTCTTTATTTATTTTAAATCAAAGTCAGAATCATTGTATTTTAGCTTTGAACTCTTCTTTTTGGGTTGGCACTTTATTACAAATGCCTTCCTATACCTTTAAGTATTATCAAATACATTTAAATGCTTTAAAATATTGCCTCAGTTGGAAGTATCAATTTAATAATTTTTCAATTATTTAACATTTAGATTGTTTCCAATTTCACTATTATAAAACAACTTTCAGTCCACATTCTTGTACATAAATTTTTGTCTTTATTTCTGATTTTCTTTTGATAAATTCCTAGAAATAAAATCAAATTTTATTTCTAGGAATTTACTAGATCAAATTATATAACCATGCATAAGGCTCTTAGCACTTCTGTCAAGTTGCCTCAGAGGAACTTTTAAAAAAGAGCAAATCTAATCAGGTTATTCTCTTTTGAAAATGTCTAAAGATGGATCTCAGACACTAATTCAGACTTCTTAGGTAGGTATTCAAAACTGCATGACTTGGCCTCAACTTACTGCTCTGACTTCATCTCTACTGCTTCCACACATGATCCCTTTCCTTCAGTCACATCAAGCTATATATCAGCTCATAAAATGTGTCAGCCCTTTGGACATATTTGTGTTCCCTGCCCAGAAAACCACACTCTCTTTTCTTCATCTAGCCAACTCCTACTTGTTGCTTCGAAATTTAGCATTAACCATCATCTATGTAAGATGGAAAATAGCTTGAATTTAAATGACTGCAGTGAGTTGGGCTCTATGTTAAAAACTCATTTGATTTAATTATCACAACCATTTTGCAGAAGTATGTTATCTCCAGCATCCAACTGAAAATACAGAAGCTCAATTAGTGTGGGGCTTATGTGGTTCAGTAGCAGAGTGGAGATTTAAACTCAAGTCTATCTGACTCTGAGCCCACATTCCTTATCAGTGTGTGTATGATTTGCTTCCTCTCTGATCTTTCTGTCATTTAGGTTCCTTTTTGGGGGGGTTTCCATAGTATCCTGGGATTACCTGTGTCTTTCTGTTTGTTGATACGTCAGTCTCCCTCATTAGACAGTAAATTTGTTGAGGGAAAGAACCATGTCTAATTCACAGTGTAGGCGCTCAGTGAATATTCACTGAATGAATGAAGAATGAATAAACAAACACTGGTTGTACTCATAACTCTGACCTCAGTTTTCCTTAATTTCCTTTGCTGTCACTGATGATGACTTTATGAGCTTGTCTCCTTGGGGGATCACCACTCATTTCCTCTGATGTCTTGATTCACGCTGGGGTCCTCCAACTGAGCAGAGGTGACATCATGGACACGGAACTCCTCTGCCAGTAACGATGGACCCCCAGACAGCATCCAGTGAATCAAACAGAAAAGAAAGATGTTGAGCGGGAGCGCCAGTAGAAAGTTTCTGTTTGCCCACACATGCCAGAGTAATGAGAGGAAAGGAAACACAGAAATAGAAGGCAGAGGCTTAATGGGATGGAAAGAGGCCCCTGTGTGAGGCAGGAACTGGCCTCAAAGGATTAAAAAGAAAATGAAAAGTGAAAACTTGGCACATAGCTTCAGTTGGAATTAAGAGATCAGGTCCACAGGAACCATTGTCCACTGCTGTCCTACTGATGTCAAAACTCATTCCTCCCCCTCCTCCCAACACCCTAAAACCAAGAGCAGTGCAGTGTTTGCTTACGTACAATAGATTTCACCCACCAAAACAGGCACCTTCCATAGGGAGAGTTTCTGAGAGCTGCTTGGACCACATATTCCATAGTTTGGTCACCAAAGTTGCAATTATCCTTTATTTCCCCTCTCCACTGTTACCGCAAACATCACAGCATCCCCACAAATGCCACCTAACAGTTCGTGTCACCCACTCAGAAGAAGCAGAGCAAACATGCACATACACGCATATATTTGGGCACACACACAATTGCATGCATGTCCAGAGCAAAACAATCATGTCCTTGCAAATACATATACATACTTGTATATATAATTCACACACACTTTCATGTATATATACTAAAGAAAAGACTCTCTAGTCATCTTTTCAACCAAAAAATATTTATCATATACTTATTCTGTGCTGGCCACTGTGCTCGCCACTGTGCTCCATCCTAAGGGGAAAATGACGGATAAGGCAGTGTCATTGCCTGCAAGGAGTTCACAGTCAATAGGTGAGACAGACCGCTAGTCAACTGCAGAACAATAAGACAGTGGAAGGCCAGCAAAGCCATCCAACCCAACCTTTGGGCACAGAGATTTCCCAGATAAGGTGGGGACAGATCTGATCTTTGACAATGATAGGAAGAAGTAGCTATGTATGCAAAAGCAAAGTGTATGCGTTTGGGAGAACTGCAAACAGTTCAGCATAGCTGGATTTTAGGAGACAAGGGGAAACGTGGGTGTATCCAAAGAAATAGGGTTATAGGGATAGGGGAATCCCAGATCACGAAAGAAATCCCATGCTGAAATTCCAAATCCAGCAAGGTGGCAGACTTCATTAATGTAGAACGACCTTCCATCAAGAAAAAGCACATAGAAATACTGACTAAAATATAACAGCTCCTTCCACGGAATAAAGTATAACAGTTCCCCTCCCCCATTAATACATGGACCAGATCAAAAAACATTTCACACAACAGAAATAAAAGAAGAGTGTAAAACCAAGGTAATAACTTCAGTCTGAAGTTGGTTGGAGAGGTATGTTGAGGCCAAATTGTACAGTTCTGTATATACATCTAATAAGGCTGAACTATTTTTTAAATCCTCCTTTAGAAAGTTTAAAAAGAGAATAACAATAAGATTTGCACAGCCCAGAACCTATGAGCCCTCTGGGATTCCTTCCTGTCAGCATCAAACCCCAAATTTGCTTTTTAGAGACAATGTTGTGTGGGACTCCCACAGAAAACACAAGCCCTGCTATAGATAAGCTCACAATAAAAAATTATAAACCCCACAAGTCCAACCTATTTAGTAGGCAAAGTGAAAATTAAAATTCAGAGGGATTTTACCTATTCATACTTAGCAGATTATTAAAATTTAAAAGTCTACCAATACCAATTATTGAAGATGGAAATTGATTGGAAATCTCACATACTGCTAAAAATAGTATAAATTTGATACAACTACCTTTGAGAGCATTTTAGCAATAGTATCTGTTAAAGTAGAGATGTATATACTCTACTATCTAGCAATTCTATTTCTTTGTATATTGGGACTAAAATGAGAAATACATAAAGGAGTCCATTTCTGCATTGTTTGTAATAGCAAAAAACTGGAAATAACCTAAATGTCCATCAACTTTATAATGGATTAACAAGTATAGTCCACTCATAGAGTGAGGCTACAGAGCGTCCAATGAACATCATACATCTGTGTGCCATCGTGTATAAATTACAAAAACACAATGTTGAGTGATTAGAGCAGATTATAAAAAACACACTACTATGATACTATTTACATATATATACACTTAAAACTCATAATACAGTTCTATATATAGCTCATGGATGCATATGTATGTTGAGTCAAGTAAGATAACCTGATAGGAAAGGACATACACAAAACTTAGGATGAAATTGCCTATTTAGTTTTTTTCCTACAAACGTCCCTGTTTTTCCTTTTTCGGTTGAGGTATGACACAATAGACAAATACATGAATCAAAATATACTGCTTAATAAATTTTTCCCATGACCACCATCCACATTAAGTCCTCTCCCTATCAATATGTCCCACAAAGGTAATCACAAATCTGACTTCCATCACTATACATGAGTCTTGTCTGATTTTTTAATGTAGAATTGAATTTATTGAAATAACAGAGGCATTTAGTTATCACACATAATGAGAAGTCTAGATGCAGGTGCACCCAGGACACTGGGTCAACCGCCCTGTGTGGTTCTGGGCTCTTCTTTATAGCTGGCAAGGGGCTGGCACAGCCCCGAACAGCATCCCCTCACAGCACACTTTCGAAGGAAGGAAGCAGCAATAACCAGGCTACTGAGACAGCTCAAGGGCTTTCCTGTTTTCTTAGATACATAAAACATGATCAGCTGCACAGAGGCTGGGAAGCCAGTGACCCACTCTTCTAGAATCTGTGACGGGAGATGAGTAAAGAAAAAGAAGGTTGGGTATCATGATGACAGTCAAATAATTTCCTGGGTTTCCTACCAGGCTACTTCAATGCTAGGAATCAAGTCGTACAAATATTTATTTTGGTTCAAGTGTGTTTTTCTGACGAAGGTAAGAATCATTGCTCTGGAATTTTCTGTTCTTACTGAACTCCTTGACGTGTATTGTTTTTACTTGCTTGTTTGGGTTTTTTCCCCTTTCTTTTCTCTTTGTTTTATTGAGATATAGCTGACACACAGCAGTGTCTAAGTTTAAGGTGTACAGCATAATGATTTGACTTACGTATATTGTGAAATGACTACCACAGTAAATGTAGTTAATATTCATCATCTCTTATAATACAAAAGAAGATAAGGAAAAATATTTTTTCCTGTGATGAGAACTCCTAAGATTAATTTTCTTAACAAATTTCATATATGCCATACAGCAGTGTTCACTGCAGTCATTACGTTGTACGTTACACCTCCTAGTACTTATTTATCTTAAAACAAAAGTCTGTACCTTTCAACTGCCTTCATCCAGTTCCACTCAATCCCTCCACCCCTGGTAAGCACAAATCTGATCTTTTTTTCTAAGAGTTTGGTTTTTCTTCTTTCTTTTTTTACATTACACATATAAGTGAGATCATACAGTATTTGTATTTTTCTGTCTGACTTATTTCACTTAGCATCATGCCCTGAAGTTCCATCCAAGTTATTGAAAATGACAGAATTCCTTTTTTATGGCAGAATAATATTCTGTTGTATATATATTCCACATCATCTTTATCCATTCATCTGTTGAGGGACACAGGTTGCTTCTATGTCTTGGCTACTGTAAATAGTGCTGTTGTGAACACTGAGGTGCAGAGATCTCTTCAACACAGTGCTTTCATTTCCTTTGTACATCTTCCCCAAAGTGGAATTCCTGGATTATATGACAGTTCTTTTTTTGGTTTTTGGGGGAAATACTCCAAACTGTTTTCCACAGTGGCTGTCCCAGTTTACCATCCCACCATCAGTGCACAACGGTTCTCTTTTCTCCACATCCTTACCAGCAATTGTTATAACTTGTCTTTTTAATGGTAGCCCTTCTATCACTATGAAGTGATATCTCTTTGTGGTTTTGATTTTCATTTCCCTAATGATTAGTAATACTGGGTATCTTTTCACATACCCATTGGCCATTTGTTTATTTTCTTTGGAAAAATGTCTATTCAAGTCCACTGTCCATTTTTTAATTGGATTGTTTGTTTTTGCTATTGAGTTGTATGGATTCTTCTTCTTTTTTTTTTTTGGATATTAACTTCTTGTCATATGTAAGGTTTGCAAATACCCTTCTGCATTCAGTTGATTGTCTTTTCATTTTGTTGTTTGATTCTTTTGTAATGAGTTTTGCCTGTTTTGAACTTCCTAATAATGAACTCACACAGTATGCATATTCCGTTGCCTGGTTCCATTCACTCAGTAGTCTTTCTGTGAAATGCACTCATATTGCTGTGCATTGCAGGGGTTTGTCCGTTTTCATTGCTAAATGGTATTCCTCATGTAAATATTTCATTCCATTATTTAATTATCCATTCAATTGTTGGTGGGGATTTGCGTTGTTTCCAGTTTGGGGTAGCGTTGCCATGGGCATTCTTATACATGTTTTGATGAAAATCCATCCAACCCTCAGCCCAAAGCCCTGGCTTTGAAGAGGGAGGAAGAGGGCCACACACCAAAGAAAGCTGCTGGCCTCTGGAAGCTGGAAAAGGCCCGGAAACAAGAGCCCTAGAGCCTCCCGGAAACATGAGAGGATACCTTTGTGCTGTGTTACGCTACAAGTGGGTGGTAAGTGGTTACAGTGGCAACAGGAACTAAATCCAAGTTCTGGCCTGCAGTTTGCTCCTCCAGGCTCTTAGATGGGTCGTTTCATCTTTGCATTCCTTCGTATTCCTTATTTCTCAAAATATGAACTGTTGTAAGGATCGAAAGTGACAAATAGGGCAAAGTGCCTGATAACGCAGATGCTCACAAAATGTGAGTGTCCAGGTTGGGGAGACGCAGGGAGGAAAGGCAGGAGCCAGATGCCATTCTTAGCGGTGCACCCTCCTTCCTTGGATGTGGACGGGACTCCCTCAGTGAACTCCCCAAGCACACCTTATCTAGAGCCTGCCTCTTATCTGCCCCTGGGGGACCCACACCCCCCTCCTCCCTGAGGAAAACCCCTTTTACAACACAAAAGCTCTTTAGAGGAGCCGGAGATGAGAGCAGGGCCAGAGCCTTGCTCTGCAAACAGGCTTTCAGAGATGAATGAGCTTCGACAACGTCCGTATCTACACCTCAGCCACCACATTTCCCCTGCAGAGACATTCCCACGGCGGTGCCCTGAGGGGCGACGCCCCCTCCTCCCACTCACCCGAGACAACCCCCCTCAAACACTCCAAGCTTCCAACTCTTGCCTTAGTTGTTATGAGCTTTTATTTAAAAAGCACATTTAATACAAGTATAGTTTCGCAGATACAAGTTTTCACTTTGTATTCTACAAAAGTCTTTGAATATTATTCTCTTTACAAAAATGGAACCTTACAAAAATACTGACACTTTAATGTTTTTATACAGTTTTCTCTAGTTGCAGTTATTTCTTCCATTGTAAAAACAGTGTCTACCACAGAACTACGGTATTTTAGTTGATATTAAAACAAAATGAACTTGATGCTTCTTTAAGCAGCTAATGTAAATAACACAGGTCGAAACACAGTTTATAATCATAGTGGATAGAGCTAAAATTGTTTCAGAAATAATATCTTACATAGTTAACTTTGAATGTTTTATACATTATTTATATAATATTTATATATAAAAATCATAGCTTGCTATAAGTTGAAATGAAAGGACGGCTTCTGTAGTAAGGATGTGCATGTGGTTGACCCATGTGGTTACATTTAGCCCTTTGAAAGGTTTGCCTCCAAGATCTGAAAGCATTTCTTCCTTCCTCTGTCCCTCAAAGGTTCAGGAGAGGCAGTCCCTGTCTGCTACCGGGAGTGGGACCCTGCTTGGAAGGACACTTATGCACAGAGAATGAGGAACCTGCACAGAGATTGAACCCACGTGTTCTGCCCAGCAGAACCTGCCAAGAACTGGCCCTGGAGATCAACCCCAAGACCACAGCGCTCTACACGGCTTAGCAAGAGCGGCTCCCACAGAGGCCCCCGACAGCATCATTATCCGGAAGGGCAGCCCCTCAGGCGTGAGACTGGCTGCTACCCTGGCTCATTCGGGCTTGGAGCAGCCAAAAGGTTGCTTCCTTTTTCATTCTGCCCCCTCCACCCTCCTTCATCTCTTGCATAGAAGGCTGCTTTCCATCAGCCGATGGCGGACCGCATCTTTGCTCATCTCCGGACCCTCCCAGGCAATCCCAGTGGGCACACAGCAAGGGTTTCGAGGGAGAAAGCAGTAAGAGTGTGCGGCGCCCGGGTGGTTGGTGCACACAGCATCAGCACCCTGTAATCTACGTTTCAGCGTCACAGGACGGCGAGTCAAAAGAAGACACAGGAGGGCCTGTGCCCCCCTCAAGCTCTTCTGAAATTGTGCTATTTGTGAAATTCATTCATCCACAGAGTCTCCCGATCACGAAAGTGAGGGACTGTGGTTGCGGCCTACAGGCTGAGGAAGGGAGGGAGGGAGGGACGAGGCGAATTTGGATTCAGGATGTGATCACTCAACTGAGCAAACCTGCTCTTAAAGTTAAAAAAAAAAAAAAAGTTCCTGAACCAAAGTCACAGCAGAGAATCAAGTGGTGTGGACAGAGGGACATAAGCGGGGAACCCCTAATGGCTGTTTTCTTGATTCAGTGCTGTTTCTGGCATCCTGTGCTACAAAGTGAATTTGAGCTCCTCGGGTCACAGGGGTGACCGGCAGACTAGGCGCATCATTTTAGTGTTTGTTGCAGAGCTAGCCCGTGCTCACTAGAACATGAACACTCGAACCGACGGCACATCCAGGCTTCCGGCACTCAGTGTTAGCTGGCTGGCTGTTGTTTTCCATACAGGTGAACGCTACCTATTTTGGAAGGCCACAAAGGAAGACTTTTTTTTTTTTTTCTCCTTTAAAAAAAAATCAGTCGGGCAAAAAGTTTTTCCCTACATTCTACTGTCTGATGAGATTGGAGAGCAGCAGCAAAAACTTGCTGTCAGCAGTCATGTTACAGATCGGCCAGGGCGGCGGGCGCGCCTACACCATGTTGTGGTGATTGTTCCTGTCGATGATGTCCACAGGCGACAGGAGCTCCTTCCTGATGGCGGAGGGAGGCAGGGACAGGGTGGTCTTGGTCTTGAAGAGGTCAGACACGAAAAACACCTGGAAGCACAAGATCAGAGATCCAGATCACTAACTGACGTCTGGGCCTTGGGGACAGGCAGAGGCAAAGGGCAGAGCATAGGAGCACGGGTTTTAGGAAAAGGGGCCCCCAAACTGTAGCTCTTTGAATAGGAAAGGACCGTGGAGACCACAGAGTCCAATTCTCTCTTTATTTTTTTGGTGGGGGAAGATAATTAGGTATATATATAAAAAATATATATATTTTTTAATGGAAGTACTGGGGATTGAAACCAGGACCTCGTGCATGCTAAGCATGTGCTCCACCACTGAGCTGTACCCTCCCCCAACAGAGTCCAATTCTCATTGTACAGAGAGGGAAATGGAGGCCCAGAGAAGGGCAGTGACATGCTCTGGCTTGCACAGCCATGGTAAGAGCAGACCTCACTTCCAGGGGCTCTCAGTCCAGTGCTCCATTATCTGCAGGCCCCACTTCCTTATTTCTCAAGGCAAATGAATAGCAGTGAAAGATAAGTTCTCAAACAAAGGAAGCCAGTCATGATTAGTCACCATCATTCGTCCACGATACTTTCCCTTTCCTCACAAAGGAATCTAGGGTGTAACCAGACGAGATCAGCCAATGTGAATTCCTATCAGCAGGAGCGGGAGTGAGGAAGCAGTTGTGACCACTTTTTCCTGAAAGCCCAGTGATGTCAACCATTTGACGGGGGTCAAGGAGCCAGGGTCTCTTGGCTGAGGGAGTCAGCAACTAACCCAGAAGAAAGGTCAACAGAAACCCTCCTATCGCTGCTTCCCAACCTCCTTCTTCCTCCCGAGCACGTGACCTTGCCGGGCCGTTCTTAGACCTGTTAAGAAACATTACGGAACGCGCAAAGGTGTAAGGATGGCTCAGGCGTGGTTCCTGTCTCAATTAGCCTCTGATAAAAGACTCGAGAACTTGATGTGTTACCAGAGGAAAAAAAAACTCATGCTTTGTATTTGGTGGCAAAGTAAACACACGGACATCCACTTGAGCCATTGAGCAACAGGAGTTGTATTAAGTAAGAGGCAACTGTCAGTCACATCATTTAATAGGAAACATATGGCTGGGTTCTGAAATGGGGACTAACGCACTTCAAAGTTCCTATGGCTAACAGCTTTTTGGATGGAAGCGTCTTTGTCCTGCAGATGCTAATGTGATCGCTAATAATGACAGCCCTGTGACTTCATTCTGGACACATTATAGGCAAGAAGATGAAATTCTTAATAAGACTGCACCAGCACCAAGGCTCCGGCAGCCTGGGCCTGGCCACAGAAAGTTTTTGGATCCATTGCTGAACCAATTTCCAAAACGGTCCCTCTGCAGTGATACAGCAATCAGCCAAGTGCAACCAAAACCACAGCGAGAAACTGGTGTTGCCGTTACCCCAGGAGAGCGGGGTGATGAGAAGACAAAAGTGAAACAGAGGCTTGCTGCTCATAAAACCCTCTGTACCTTTTGAATTTTGCATCCATGGCATATATTACCTACTCAAGAATTTCCTTATTATTTTTTTTGGTTAAAAAGATCTTTTAAAAAGTATAGGTTTCTTTGCAATGAACAAGAAAGTGATATATTAGCCAAGAAATGTAACATTTTAGTACCTGTACAGTCTGCGTGCTACTGAACGTTCCATTTTGCAAAGGAAATAAATTAAGCGTTTTGGTCCCTTTCTTTTCTAAGGAGATGTGAAGAGCGAGAACTGGGGCCCAGAAAGGCTTGTCTAGTAGCCAGAGCAAGCTTGCAAACCAGGAGAGAAAAGACCTGTACCCAACCGCGCCAGGAGGGCCCCAGGGGAAAGGGTTTTCAGGTGCCCCCAGTTTAAGGAAATCCTACAGAACACGATTAAAGTTAAATGCGGAGGTCGTTAAACTTTTCAACTCTTCTCTGACAGGTGCAGAGTCAGCGTACTCACCTCTACCTGGAAGTTAACCTTCCTCATCTTCCTTCCCTTTGTCTCTGAGGAAGGAGTTTCTGTCAGCCCTTCCAGTGCTGGTTCTCAACCCCACTTCCTGCCTTCAGCCTAGCCACTAGCTCCACCAAAGAAGGGCTCTTACTGATTTCATTTCTCAGAGATCCTTCTCCCAGCCCACATCCCATCTGCTGGGGGCAAACACAGCAGTGGACACTCCCAAACAGACACCCCTCCCTCCAAGACCCTGACACCACCTCCCTCGACTGGCTTCTTTCCCAATTTCATTTCCTGAGCTCACATCCACTACACAGTAGGGTTTCCGTTTCCTAAGTGTGAGATAGACATGATGTGAAGGTTCAAGGCAAGAACGTACTTGAAAAGAACTAAACCTGTGTCTGGCACCTAGTTCAGTAAAAGGCGTTCCTTTCTGTTACGCTCTGGGCCCCAAGGTGGTGACTGGACTCAGTGAGCCGGGCCCTCCTGTGTCTCCAAAACTTTGCTTATCCACCTTTCTTCCCAAACAGGAGGCTTCTTAAAGGAGCCCAGCCCCAAACATTCTACATTGCCCACAGCACTTCGCGCTGAGCCTTGCACAACCAGGGGCTTATAAAATGTTTGCTGGTGAATTTCCACACCTCTCTCTACTGGAAGCATGCATCCCGGCCCTGGGTCTTCTCAGCACAGAGAACTCCCACGGACTTCAGGGGAACCACATCCTCACACGCCCCAGGCACACAGCCCAGCAGCAAGATGAGACGTGGCATCTGGTCCAGCAGGAACCAACCTCCCCTTAAGCTATATTCCTCTTTCCGCATAGCTTGAGGTTATGCAAACACTTTTTTGGGGATCCTGAAACGCGATCCCGGCAAGACTCAAACAGGGCTCTGTCTTCCCCACGCTTGAACAGCAGAGCACCACGAGGACTAGGAAACGGGAAAAATTCTTGGCTTGGAGCAGTTCTATTTCCTGTAGAAGGTGATCTCTGCCCAGAAAGAAAACCCAGAAGCCCAGGCTGGGAAAGGTCCCTACAAATTAGGTAGCTATCCCAGGTCTGCGGGACAAACCTGCTGCCAGCCCACAGCCCCACCGCACAGACCTTCTCAGCCGTCTGAGAAGACATCAGGTGTCAGTCTCTCAGCACACACACGAGATCTATGCTCCAGGCGCCACAATGAGCTCCAAGTTATGCAACCCTGAGCACGTGCTTTCAATTCTCTCTCTCCTATTCTCTGCATTCCATCAATTGCTTCTTTTTAAATTTATTTTTAATTTTTTGATTTTTTTTAATTTTTTAATTTTTGAATTGAAGTATAGTTGGTTTACAATGTTGTGTTAGTTTCTCGGGTGCAGCATAGTGATTCAGTTATATATATATATATTCCTTTTCATATGCTTTTTCATCCTAGGCTATTATAAGATATTGAATATAGTTCCCTGTGCTCTACAGTAGGACCTTGTTGTTTATCCATTGCTTTTTTGAAAAAGGCAATCAGTAAACACTTACTGAACACCTGCTCTGTGCCAAGCCCTGGGATTATCATGATGAATATACATAAGACAGAGTTCTTTGCCCTCCGAGAGCTCACGGGGCAATGAGGGAGAGATCTAGGTAGACACACAAGTGTAATCCAATGTTCCGAGGATTATGATGGAGGGAAGTCGGGGTGCTGAAGCCCAGAGAGTGTGGCACCAACTCAGGCTGGAGGGGAGGGGCGAGGGCCTTAGAAGGCTTTCCTCCAGGGAGGTGTACTGGAGCTTAGCTTTGGAGGATAAGCAGGAGTGAGTCAGGTGGTGAATGCCAGGACTGCTGCTCCAGGTGAAGGGCGCGAGGGCGTCCGGCGTGCTGAGGAGCTGTAGGAAGCTCTGTGTAACCAGGGCGGAGCAGTCAGGGAGGCGGGAGAGGACAGGCTGGATGGTGAGAAGCCTCCTGTGACACGTTAAGGAATCCGCAGCCCGTTGTCAAGGCTGAAGCAGGGACGCAGCGTGGTGGGAAGACCTGCGTTAAGATCAATATGTACCTAAGCAGCAGGAGTCAGAAAGGGAGCAGAGAGCCCGAAGGCGGGGGTACCGGTCAGGATGCTCCTGCAGAACCTAGGAGAGGACGAGTCCTGTACGAACACTGTGCGGTGAAGACGAAGAAGAGGAGATGCGTTTTGGAAACACTGAGGCCAGAGCCATGGTTTCTGTACGTGTGCGAGAGGGTAAGTGGGCTGGAGGGGGTAAGGCTTTTCTTCCCAGTTGTGTCTTCAACTCTAGAGATCTTGCACTTGTTCCCATCAAAACTCTTAAAGTTTGGGAAACTTAAAGTTTACTAGGGAAAAAGATGCCAGCTCTGCTCTCCTCTGCCTGCTAACATTCTGGCTCTTTCTGATAGCGGCTTGGGGAGGTGGTTCTGACTGTCTCCTGAGTCAGAAGAGAAGGCTAGTCTGTGATCTGATTTATCCAAGCACTCAGGACCATGTAGCCCTTCCATCAAGAGCAGAATGACACACAAATGAGGCTGAGGGAATCCCATTTGCGGGGACGAGGAGGTAAGACGTGCACAGGAGTCTCCCTGAAAACGGCGACTTGCTGTTATTGGGCCACTGGGTCACCGAGTCCCCCTCCCCATCCTACACCTGCAACCCTAGTGACAAGCTTTGCTCTGGGAAGTAGGACAGCCTTGTCTTCCAATCCAGGTCTTGCCATTTTCAGCAGAATACCTAAACGAGGGATGCAACACCTACCTCAGAGGTTTACTCTAAGGACGATATGATGTAACAAAAGTTACATTTATTAACTATGTGTATTATGAAGTGTGGCTTGTTAAAAAACAGAGCCATGATCACTGGCTTGAGTGTTCAGAGCCTTTCCTACATCAAGTCATTTCTCTTCCCCTACCCCTTGGGTGGGAAGAAAAGAAACAAGAGAAGGAACTAGAAAAAAGGAAGAGAAGAGAGGGGAAAACAGAAATGACTGAGACTGAACAAATAGGTGAAAGCCTGTAAGATTCAGGCCAGCTGTGAAGACCACGTGAGACAGGAGTTTTCCATAGGCAGACAGGATCTGCTCTCAAAGTCCCACCAATTCTGGGGCTATTTTGGGGAATGAATCTGCACAATCAAAAAGGAGGATGCTTCTGACGTCTTGTCCCCGGCTCCAGAGACGCCAGTGCCCGGAGCACCCACAGCCCAGCCCTGCAGGGTACTGCCTAGCTCACCCATAACCAAGCTGGCCAGAGAGAAGTCTGGCTGGCAGCCAGGTTTCCACCCCCATCGCTGTGAATCGCTGAGTCAGCCAATCCTGAGGGTCATTTTGTTAAGGGCAGACTATGGCAACAAAGTTGTCCTTTAAATGTTTCTGGAGTCCCTGAATGTTTCAACCCCTGGGAGTGTGTAAGAGGACTCCTTAGAGACAGGAATCACATCAAGATTTTGATAAGCCCCCGTTGACCTTAGATGCCAGATAAATATAACAATGGAACGATTTGAGAATCTCAGAATCAGAAGAAAACTGAGTTGTCTATTCCAGTACTTCTCCAAGTGTAATCCTCAGACCATCTATTTTAGAATCAGCAGGGTGCTTCTTGAAAAAGCAGACTCCTGGGCCCACCCGAACCTCCTGGAAGGGTGGCCTGGAATCTGCATTGAACAAACACTCGTGGTGTCTCTTATGCAGACTAAAGCAAGGAGAGCATTCAGGGGAGAGTCCGTGGAGATGAACTGATGGGCTCAAACCTGAGACCTGCCATGCAATGGCTGTGTGTCTTAGACACCCTGTATTGTCTGAGGGCAGCTCCTGCATCTGCACCCTGGGCTCCAGGAGCCCTTCCTCGAGATGCTCTTAACTGCTCCCTTCGGGACCCATGCTGAACTTTTAAGGGCCTTCGTCTTAGCACTAGGGCTAGGCTTTAGCGCAGTCGTAATGCTTTGCATACTGTGTCATGGTTCCTCCGTAGACAACAAGCTACTCAGAGCTCAGCAAGCGTGGCCCGCAGCAAACCTAGCCCAGCCTCCCTGTGAGGACAGAGCCACAAGCTGCCCCTGTGGCATACACCCCGTGCCTGGGCCTGGGGATGTCCCTTGGGCATCCTGCTCTACCATCATTAACAATCTCATCCATTAAGGAATAATTTTTGTTGCCTTGGAACTTGACTCACCCTCATGCCTTAGAAGGAAAAGCCATCTTTGGCAGCTCCATCTTTTGTCTAAAAGGGAGTCAGACCTGATTGCAGTCATTGCTTTTTGACCTCAACAAAGGCCTTTCGGTGACTTTCTGGCACTGGGAACTGGCCAGCATCTGTACTGAGTAATTTCCTGGTGTATCTGAGAGGGAACCTGATGAGATAGAAAGTGTCACACTAGGAGTCAGGCAGCAGGATCTAGTCACCAAATTGCTACTACTGTGTGACCCAGGCTAAGTCACACCCTTGTCTAGGCTTGCATTATGCAAAATGAAGAGATTTATGATTTCAGATGATGGGTCTGCCCTGCATTTGTGTGCTAACGTTCTTAACAAACCTACCTTCCCATAGTTTCTGTAAGGCTTCCACGGAGGAATGCAGGTGAAAACGCTTCCTACCTATGAAGGGCTCTTCACATCCTCCCTCAGTTACCATCATCACACGTGCCAAGCATGATGCATCTTTCATTCACTGAGTCCTCAATCCAAAGATCAGACCCTATGAGCCCCACATCGTAGAAGGGGAGAAGGGGGCTGAGAAGCAGCGACACGCCCAGTATGCCTAAGCGGCAAGAGCGCACCTCCCCTTTCTGAGTCTCTGCCCCGCCATCCACCCCATTCATCTCAGCAGGGGAAGGAGAAAGGCAGTTTTTGAAGAACTCTGCAAATTGTCATCATCTACTGTGGGGCTAAAGTGGAGCTCTGCCTCTGCTTCCTTCTCCCTCCCACGTCCACGTTCCTGATACCCCTGCCCACCTGAGAGTCAGGGGCCAGGATGGCAAGGTCAGCCCCGGGGCTTCTGGGCAGAGAGAGAGGCTTTGGCGGGGCCAGAAGAGATTCGAGAGGTCGTTTCACCCCTTCCCCTGTGTCCGGGTGGTGGTGGAATAAATCCAATGGGACTAGATGGGCATCTCTAGTTACAAAAGGAGACTTCACAAATTCATGGCACAGACCACACGTTTGGAGCTGACTCTTCTAGTCCTTTGAGATTGAATCAAGAGAGCCAGCTGGTTCCTACTCTGCCGCTGTGTGTCCCTTGGATGTGTTCCACCCTCTCTCTGCACCCCAGTTTCCTCTCTGGGGGGCTGTCATCACTGAACCCTTCTTCCATTCACATTCTCGCTTGTCTCCTTTTCCCAAGGTCACCTCACTGGGGCAGAGATAAAGGATACCCTCGCCCTTCCCTACATCCTGGAGGAAGACAGCAACACACAAAAGGGCGGCTGCTGGCGGAGCCACACCCCCGGCCAGAGGAAAACCAGGAAAGACTCTGCCGCATGTTTATGAATTTCACCAGCAGCTGCTTCCTCTGCTGCACCCACCGTGATGGCGGCTTGGCCCTGACCTGACCCCGCCCTGACCCCTCCCAGGGCCCCGTAATTTGCCATCTGTTGGAGGGTCAGGGAGGAGGTGGCCAGATAGGCAAGTTCTCACCAGACAGGAAATGAACCAATGTCTGTCGCTTCATCCGAGCCCCTGGGATACTCCAGGTGGGTAGGGTGAGCCCAGCTGTAGAGTTCACATCTAGGGAGGGGTGACTGTACGTGTGTGTGTGTTGGTGTAGGGGGTACATGGGACAGGGACTGAGAGGGTCAGCAAGTGCCTGTGTTTGCATTGGCCTGTCTGTCTGTGTATGTTGGCAGTTCTGAGCGCTGGTGGCAGAGGATGGATGTCTGTGACTGGGTACAACTGGGTCTGTCCATGTGCCTCTGGGTCTCTCTGCCTCTGTCCTGTGCACCTCCACCCACAAGCATGAAGGTGTACATCAGGGTGCAGGTCTATTTGACCTTGCATGTCCTTATCGCTATGCTGAGTCCATGATGTCACGTGGGGTTTTTTTTTCTGTGTTCTCTGGAAAGGTCTCAGCCAGCAAGGGGGAGGGAGCTGAACCTGCTCCCGTCTAGCATGTGATTTCTGTCTAGACACGTCTGCTTGTTGTGACAGGACTTACCCTCAACAGGCCCGGGTGAAAGTGCTTGGCTATCACAGCCCGTTGCCCAAGGCTCCGCAGTGGCTGCAGTGACATTCTAGAGTGATGCACTGTACCCCATGGAGACGTAGAGACATGTCATGATCCCCAAATAGAGGCCACCTTCATGGGCCCTGCGGGGAGACAGCTCCATCTGAGAAGGCAGGTCCAGCTCAGTTACTATGAAGGTGGCCGTGCACAGAATCTGGGGAGAAGGTCACAGAGCTCCACGGCCTTCAAGGTCAATTCACAGATGGGGAAACTAGGCTCAGGGGCAGGGGTCACGCCTCAGGTCACAAGTTCATTCGTCACTCACCCTTTACCCAGTGCTTAGCAAGCACCAGCTATGTGTCAGTCACTGCGCCAGACACTGAGAACCAACAGCCAGAAGGTTAGGCCGCGGATTCTGCCACTAAGGCACCCGCAGTCTAGCTGGGGAGACAGACATTTGAACAGGGAATTAAGAGAGAATCAGGCTGAATCGTATGGCAGGAAAAAACATGCAAAGGGCCCTGGGAGCACTAGGAGAAAGCTAGACACTCTGTCTTCAGAAAAGACAGAAAGGAAGGTGTGGGAGACTAAACAATGCCCCCCCCCCAAGGTGCCCAAGTCCTGATTCCCAGGACCTGCTAACACAGTGACCCCACACAGCAAAATGGACTTTGCAGGTGTGATTAAGTTAAAGCTCTAGAGATGGGGGCGATTACCCTGGATTATCCAGGGGGGCCCAGTGTCATCACAAGGGTCCCCGTAAGAGGAGGGCAGGAGAGTCAGGATCACAGAAGGAGACGTGACGATGGACGTGGAGGCCAGAGAGAACAAAAGAGAGAGAGATGAAGATGCTACGCCGCTGATTTCGAAGATGGAGGAAGGGGCCACGAACCACAGGATGCAGGCAGCCTCTAGGAGCTGGAAAAGTCAAGGGAACAGAGCCTCCCTCGAGCCAGCAGAAGGCATGCAGACCTGCCAACACCTCAGTGTTAGCCCCGTGAGACCCATTTTGGAATTCAAAACTCAAGAACTGTAGGAAAATAACTCTGTGTTGTTTTAAGCACTACATTTGTGATAACTCATTGCAGCAGCAACATGAGAAACTAAGCTGCATCAGAGATGGGGTGACACTGGGACTGTGCTCCATCAAAAGGGGACAGCTATCCAAGATAGGAGCTCAGGATGCTGGGAAATCTTGAGAAGTCTGGTGCACCTGGAGGGGAGGGGGTGAGAGGAACAGGAGACGAGGCCTTACAGAGCCTTGGGTGTTGCAGAGCTGGCTCTGAGCTGGACCACCGTGGCTCAACCCTGTGCCCTCTACCCTCTCCTGTTACTGCATCCCTCTCAGTCCTGAGGACAAGAATGGGGAAAGAGTCTGTGCTGGATTTTTGGGGGTAAATGATCTATCTAAAGTGCTTAACATAGTAGCTGGCACACTGAGTTCTCAATCCTCGTGAGCAAATATTATTTCCCTGTTGTTGGGGAGTCCATCAGAGCTTGGCTGAGGAGGGTATCAGGCAGATTGGGAAATGGATTCTGGGGTCCTTGGCCCCCTGTGCCATGGCCTTGTACCTTACTGCCTCGTCCTGATCCTCCTAACCAACTTTAGGTGATGCCCCGGGTTAAGATCCATTCAAAACAGCCACATTCACGGTGGGGAGAAGAGAACTTGACTTTGCCCGGGATTCACCGGGACAGCCTTGATGCTTGGGAGAATGTTCTGCTACGAGACACGGCAGAGACCGCAGGCTCCTGCCTGGGCTGCAAGAGCTACATGCGCAACTCTAGGAAAGCACCGAGGACGCTAGAAAACCTGGGGGGCAGACACCCTCCATCCGCCCCACCGTCCCCTTCCCCAGGCATACAGCATCCTCAGATGGCCTCGTGGGTCGCCAGAACCACTTCTGGCTCAACCCCCGGTCCTGAGCTTTGCTTCTGCCTTTCTCACGCTCACAACCAGGGTGACAGGTCTCATGATGGGGAGTGACTCAGCGCCTGCTTTCCCTGGGCCGAGCATCCTCAAGCCCTTAGACTGACTCCAGTTTCCTGCCCTGGCTTCTCAGAAATGCCTCACTCAGTGCCGGGATTCCGAGCCAGTCAGGACCAGGAGTAACTGAGGACCAGGCTGGGAGTCAGGCATTTGGAGAAAAATGAGAAATAAGATGGAGTTTAGAGCCAAGTGGGCAAAAGACAGGGAAAGACCTTTATTGCCCCTTTCCAAAACATCTTTACACAGTAAAACAGGCTTTCAAACTTAAAGCCATGACTGGATCAGCCCAGAGGGTTGGGAAGGTCCCTGACACCCTGGAATTATACCCTTTAAGTAGATGTCTACGCTGCTTACGCCCCGGGTAACTCTGGCTGCTGTAGCTCCCGTGACCACACCACCTTGCCAAGGGCAGAGGGCAATGCTTCGGAATCAGCGAGCATCCTGGCAGCAGCTGTTGACTCACTCTGACCTTCGATGACTTAAGTCATCTCTCTCAGCCTCAGCTGCCTGATCTGTAAAATGGCTATAGTACGAGGGCTTCGTGGGCCTAAAAGGAGCCAATGAGTAGAGGATCTCAAACAGAGCCAGCCAGGAGTAGGCACTTTACAAACAGTAGGAGCAAGAGCTAAACAGGATAAAAGTCAGACCCTCATTTCCCCTCTCGAAAATAAACCCTGGTCCTCCCGGACGCTCTGTCTCACTGTGTGGAGCGAGAGCTCTATAAAAGACAGGCAGGCTACGAGGGACACCCCCTTCCCCACCACCTTTCAATTTTTTTAATTGGAGGTACAGGAGACTCTAATTAGGGCGGTGGCGCCGAGAAGGAAACACCACCGCAGGCCCCCGGGGGCCGACCTCCTGCCTAGAGCGAGCTCAGAGGCCACAGTCAGCAAAGGGTTACCCTGCCCTGCAAACACCCACCCCCGCTGTCACTTCACATTTAAGGGACAGGCCTCGGAGAACAAGCTGGTCAGGGACAGCTGCTCTCATTAATGGTTTGTTCCCCAATCTCTTTCCCTTCTGGCTCTGACGAAAAGAAAGAAAGAAAGGAAAGAAAGGAAAGGAAGGAAAGGAAGGAAGGAAAGAAAGGAAAGGAAGGAAGGAAAGAAAGGAAGGAAGGAAGGAAGGAAGGAAGGAAGGAAGGAAGGAAGGAAGGAAGGAAAGAAAGAAAGAAAGAAAGAAAGAAAGAAAGAAAGAAAGAGAAAGAAAGAAAGGAAAGAAAGGAAAGAAAGGAAAGAAAGAAAAGAAAGAAAGAAAGAAAGAAAGAAAGAAAGAAAGAAAGAAAGAAAGAAAGAAAGAAAGAAAGAAAGAAAGAAAGAAAGAAAGAAAGAAAGAAAGAAAGAAATGAATAAAGCCTTCAAAACAGCCAGTCCCTTCGGTCAGGGCTCCCAGGACAAGGCTGGCAAGCAGAGTCAGGCCCTTTGGGAGCGAGGGCTGTCCCTTTTCTTTTTTTCTTTTTTTTTTTGAGGGAGGGAGTAATTAGGTTTGTTTGTTTGTTTAATGGAGGCACTGGGGATTGAACCCAGGACCTCGTGCTAAACACGCACTCTACCACTGAGCTGTACCCTCACCCCGAGAGCTGTCCCTTATCCATATCTTTGCCTTCAAGAGAATGTTCCCAAGAAAGGGTAGATCAACTCACAGATTCTAGGTTTTTGTGGATTAAGCACGCGTTTACTCACTCTGAGCTAGAATCCCTGAGAGGCCTTGGCGAGACAGGGAGAAAAACATACACATTAACTCAGGTCCTTGTCCGTGAGGAACAGTCTAAAGGGAGACACAGTGACAACTTTCACATGGGGCGATAAATGCAGAGGAGCAGGGAGGTTATTGCAGGGAGACACGAGGCTGCAGCCGTGCTGAGAAACCAGGCAAGGACAAGGGGCGCTGGTCGAGAGCTCTATTTCCCGATTCCTACCGTGAATGAGCAAGGGTGAAACTAACAGGCGTGGCTCCGACATCCAGCCTAGTCCTGTGTTCTGGGATTCCTGCTGGACCGGAGTGAGCACCGCTGAGCAGGGCCCAGGAAGGCACGTCAGAGTGGGTGCTCAGTCCTGTTTGCTGAATAAGACCCTCAAAACTTTGAGCATGAAATCTAATGTTGCACAGATTTAAAAGGAAAAGAAAGTCTCTCTTTTTGACTCTTAAAAACTTTGAGCAGGCAAGAAAAGCAGAGATTCCCGAGGAGATGGAGGCTCAGAGAGGTGGAACGCCTCCTCCCACCCTCACTGGGAGTCAGCGGGGAAGGATGTGATGGGGGAACCTCGTCATTTGAGGCAATCAGAATGTGGTCCATCCAAGGTCATTCTCTAGGAAGTTCTGTGACTTGATGGACAAGGCCCTCAGGCTAGGAGAGGGCTGAGCCTTCACCAAACTCCCTCTTCCCGAGCCAACACCTAGTTTAGGGTCTAACCAAGTCCTATAAAGGTCACAATGGGAAGGGTAGAAATTTTCCAAGAAGCTGGGAAGTTCTGAATAATAGGCGATCACCAAAGCAGCACATGAGCACAGATGAGTCAGAGACTTAGACTCTTGACATGTGACCTGGGGCAAGTTCCTTCCCCTCCTGAACCCTAAATGTCCACATCAATAGAGCGACTAAGTTGGACAGTATCTCAGGTCTCTTGCAACTCCGAGCACACACCTTCGAAGCTGATGGAGGAGAGGATTCCCAGACTCTGTTGGATTAAAACTCCCAGGCTGGAAAGAAGTAGGAAATATTCTCATTTCACAGAAGGGGTCCTGAGGCAGGGTGGCTCTTCAAACACCAACAGAGAAGGGGATTGTGAGCTCCCTCAGCTTTGGTCCCCGAGCTGGAAACATTTAACAAGCAAGCCGTCCAGAGCCCTGCTTGCGTCCCGAGGATAAGAGGCTACTTACTATGCAGCAGGCCACCAGGGCGCCTTGAGCAAATCCCGCCAGGACGTCACTGGGATGGTGCTTGTGGTCGGACACTCGGGACAGTCCCGTGTAAAAGGCCATCATGATCAGGGTGAACTGCAGGAGGGGCCGGAGCAGGCGGGCACCTCGCCAGGTGAAGCGGGCCTGCAGGTACAGCTGGAGCAAGGAGAGACAGAGAACAGACACCGAGTGACTGGCCGTTCACCCGCATCCTAACACTGGGTGGACACACAGGGCGTTCTCATCTGGACCTTGGGTGCCAAGCTATAGAAAGAGCATACAATTGGACTTGACCTCAAGCCCCTTTTTTTAAAATAAGAAAAATGGAGCTTCTCTAGGAAGAGGATCACCTTTTATCATCTTTTTGATTCAAACCTTTTAGAGAATAGTAATCAGAGTTCGTAAACCTTTCTTTTTTACAACCGATGACAACTCATTCAATGCATTTGTGTGTTTTTCTGGAGATGATGGCTGTCCGGTCCCCACCACTCAGGACTGTCATGTGAATACCCGCATGGTGATCAGGGGAGGGTGTCATGACAGTCACAAGGGGATGCTTCTGCTTCAAAAGAAAGCAACTCTGTCAAAGGACAAGTTTCTAAGTCAGCACTTGGAACTGCGGATTTTGCATCAGAATATGAGGAAACACATACAGCAACCAGACAGGGAGCTTTCAAAGAGAGGTGGACAGACTCTGGATGGGGTGGGGCTGAAGAGCAACCTGAAGAAAAATGGAAGAAAAAACAAAAAAACACCTCCGGCCGAGGCACAGAAGTTGAAATGACGTCAACTGGGCATTGTCCCTTGGAGTTATCTTGCCGCAGTTTCCGCTCTAACCTCTGGGCACAACCTACTTCTCAGGGTTCCTGTGGGAACTTGGGAAACGAGGAGGAAGAGGCAGCGGGACGCGGGGAACTTCCGACTACAAATCAAAGCAAGGCCCCGGGAGAGACCAGAGAAAGGGAAGAGAGCGGAGGGGAGGGGGCGGATGGCCTAAAGATAGACCTGCGACAGCGGCGAGGGAGTGACTCTGCCCTTCCTGAGACAAATGGACACCTTCCTCTGGGTGGCCAGGAAAGAGCAAGCCAGCGGCCGGGCCCGAGGAGACAGAAGAGTGGAAGATTCCAGAGTCGCCCTTGCCCGTGTAGAGAGAGTGTCTAGCACTGAGCCCTCCACTCCTTGGAAGACAGCTTCGCAAAAGCCAGGCCTGGAAGGCAGTCGGCAACTTTACAATCGTTATGAAATTATATGAATGTATTGTTGGGAAATCTGAGAATAACGAGTGAAAAAATAATGAAGAGACTGCATTCATGATGATGGCTGCCAAACCAATGGCTTTCCATATATCAAAAAATAACCAGTTACAAATCTAAAGGAAGAGATAAAATCATCATAATAGCAAAGATGATTATATAAATAGCAATTAGCTCACCAAGAACTGCATAGGGCCTTTATGGAGTAAGGGACGCAAAGGACAATTTGACTAGGTAGCTAGAATTTTTCTTTTTTGTTGTTGTGGTTTTTTTCTTTCTTATCTTCTTTTTTGTTTATTTTTAATTTTTATAAAGAAGCTCAAGTTTCTATTTATTTATTTATTTATTTATTTATTTATTTATTTGGGGGCAGGGAGGAAATCGGGTTTGTTTATGTATTTATTTTAATAGAAGCACTGGGGCTTGAACCCAGGAGCTAAGCACACGCTCTACCACTGTGCTACACCCTCCCTCCGTTTTTTTCCCTTCATTTTTAGTTAGAATTTTTATTCAAGAAGACTCATGTATAAGAACCCTCCCCTTATAATCTCATGAGTTAATATGTAAATTTAATCAGACTCCTATGAACACTCTACAAAGGTTTGGAGAAAAAACTTTTTTAAATTATCCTATATATAAAATAGATAAGCAAGTTTCTTCTGTATAGCACAGGGAACTATATTCAATATCTTGTAGTAACCTTTAATGAAAAAGAATATGAAAAGGAATATAGGTATGTATATGTATGACTGAATCACTATGCTGTACACCAGAAACTGACACAACATTGTAAACTGACAATACTTCAATTAAAAAAAAAAAAAAGAGGAACTTGGGGGGAAAAAAATCCCTTCCTTTTGAAAGTGAGAATGGTGAGGATGTTGGTAGCTCCAATTCAACATGGTCTTTAGGACAATGGCAAGTTCAGGGAACAAGGAATGGTCCCTATGCAGTGTGACCACTGTGGTCTGGACGTCCTCCAGCCAGTCCCGGCAATGGACAAGGGTAGGGTGGGTAAGAGAAAGACCACAGGTTTTCATGGGAAAAATCTCACTGAGTCTCCATTTTCTCACATATAAAATAAGCATAACAACCTCATCTCACAGGCTGAAGCACAGATTGGCGATAACGGAGATCACGTACCTGGCCCCATGGACTGCTTGAAAACAGATGAGTTCATTCTTTGACTACTTTTTTTTTCCTTAATTTTTAATTGAAGTACAGTCAGTTTACAATGTTGTGTCAATTTCTGCTGTTCAGCATAATGCTTCAGTCATACATGTACATACATATATTCCTTTTCATATTCTTTTTCATTATAGGTTACTACAAGATATTGAACATAGTTCCCTGTGCTATACAGTAGAAACTTGTTGTTTATCTATTTTATATATAGTAGTTAGTGTCTGTGTGGTAGAGCACATGCTTTTAGCATGCACAAGGTCCTGGGTTCAATGCCCAGTACTTCCTTTAAAAAAAAAAAAAGACTGACTACTTTTCTTAATTTGGACCTAGCAGCTTTGAGATTTCTTCATTCCCTCAGTTCAAAACTCTGCGGGTCCTCAGAAAATGATTGTTCAAAATCCTCCACCTCTCCCCGCCCCCTCCACGCAGACTTGAGGTCACAGGCCTTGGTGATCAGGGTGGGGCAGAGGAAGGGTGGGTTTCCCAACCGGACGAGGCACACATCTCCCCTTCTACTGACTCAGACACTTAAGGCTAGAGCTTAATACAAAGAAAAAAATATATACATGCGAGAGGAACTTGAGGAGAGAGGAAGAGACTTGTCATCAGAATAGCTTCAGGAAGGGAGTGCTCATGAACGAGAAAGGAGTAGGGGGCCCCGGGGGGAGAGATCCCTTTGGGAAGCAGTCTGACTACAGCGGGCAGACAGAGGGAAGCTCGTTCCTCCATAGTCATCAGTAACTGACACATTGACTGAGAGAAACATCTCGAGATCCCAGGATGGATCCTGGGGTCTGCAGCGGGGGCTCCAGAGGGCAGCTCAGAAGTAGCAAAGTGAATTTTGTGGCTCTGAGAGCCTGATGCCAGTCCTGGCTCCACCACGTATTGACTTCTCTACGCCTCAGTTGCCTTCCTTGTGAAACAGGCAGGACGACAGCCCCCTCTCAGGGTCACCAGGATCAAATAAGACACCTGACGTCATCCTTTTGCTTTGATAAATGAAATTTACTCAGTGACTGTGGTTGATTTCACCAAGACAAGTGAATCACTAAAAAAAGAGACTGCACAATGATCTTCCACCCAGAGGCTACTTCTGATTTGAAAAGTCAGCTGAGGGCCAAAGGCTTGGAGGTTGAGCAAAGGATCTGATAACACCCTCCACCCCACCCCAAGTGGGGAGTGGACTGGATTTTGCCAGTTCTAGCCCAGCTCACAGGAGCCACTCTCTCCATGCCAGAGGCTTGGGCCTCACCAGGATCAGTGAGTCCATTCCGGAGCGCCCTGCTCCCTTGGAAACCAGACCTGGGGATGCTGTGTGGGTCAGGAGGCTCCCAGTAGCCCCACTCCCCAGGGGCAGGTTACCATTACTCAGGAGAGGAAGTCCAACCTCCTGACCACAAGGACATGATGCCCTGTCCTGGACCAAACAGCAAGGAGCCTTTCCCAGAATCAAAACTCCTGCAGGGACTTCGGCAAAGTCCTAGGCATCCTGAAAAGGGTGTTTAAGAAATGGAATAAGCAGAGCTGGACAAAACCAGAAAGCCTAAATCGCCCATGACCTGTCACGGGGGTCAGCAGCCCTGAGGTCCTGTCTCACTTCCCCGTCGGTGTGGAGGCCTCTGGGCTGGAAGAGTCCACTTCCTGAGCATCAGTTCGATGCCCTGAAAGGGTCAGACTTGCAAACAAAGCAACCGGATTCGAATCTTGTCTCTGCTGCACATCAGCTGCCTGACTCTGGGCAAGGCGTTCCGCTTGTCCAAATTTCTGCTTTCTCATACATCACATAAGGCAATTTGTTCACTTAAAAAAAACCGTGAGCATCTATTCCATTCAAAACTCCGTGAAAGACACAGACATGGATAAAATACATCCCTTCACAAAAAAAGAATATAATCTTTCAGCCCCTTTTTTCTACTAAGCTTTTTCTTCCAATTGCTAAAATAAAGCTGCTGATGGTAGATACAGAGATTACAACAGAAAGGTACAAGCCTGCCCACAGCCGCCACCCCCACCCCGGATGTGTGTGAAAGTCCCTGGCACACAGGACCCCGAAGAAATGGAGCTCTCTTCCCGGTCCGAACTTCAAAATCGGGGTTCTGTGGAATTCCAACAAAACCTCCTTAGCAAGGTCTGGCAGGATTCAAGTGGGTTCCTTGGGGCTGAACCAGCAAGCAGACGTGGGGTGAGCCTCACTGGTTCTTGCTTAGTCATTTGAGTTTCATTACACGATTTGCATACTGGTGAAACAGGTCTGTACTGTCCTCTGCTTCATTTCCATTGCTCTTGGGAGCTCTCTGCTAAGAGTGAGAAGGAGGCTTTTGTCCTTCTTTTGTCCCTGCCTGCTCTCTTCCTGGGGAAGTCCGTCCAGATTGCTGACACCCACAGGGAGAAACTTTCTTCCTTCTCTCGCCTCCTCCATGGCTCACACTTGGCAAAAGTTCACGTGCCGGTGACTCGAAGTGATGCAGAACTGGACTGTCTCTCGGGAAATTATTCAACTGCTTTCAGGACAAAGGGGAATTTTTAGTTGACTTTTCTCCTCCTTGAGGAGGGAATCAGATATTGTTTTCTGTCACTATCAGAGAGAGAAAAGGAAACTACTGGATTGCTGAGCACTTAGACACTGAGCTAGGTGCTGCAAATTACATGACCTGCAATTGTCACAACCATCCTGGTAGGAGGACACCATTGCGCCCATTTCACAGATGAAGGGATCAAAGTCACCTGCTGAAGGTAACGAAGGGCCATGATCTACACTGAGTAAGTTTGCCTCTTTTAAGTCCTTGCTCTAACCACAGAAGAACCTGGCTTCCTTAGGGAATTCGTGCTTTGCATGCCAAATAATTGGTCTTTGGGATTGGACTTCTGTCTCTGGAGAAAAGAAGCAATCTGAGGGGACTTCACAGCTGTCATGGACTCACGGACAACCTGAATGGGACATTTGGAACTTCAGGCTCCTCTTATTCACCTGGCATCAACACCCAAGTCTTAAACACAGGTGTCTAGCTTTTGTAAGAGTTAGTAAATCTCTGACCTGATCTTAAGCTACGGAGACCCTGTGAACAGACTCAGCGAACCTCAGAGCCCAGTTCACAGCCCTTTCCTCTGTGCTCCAACCCCTCCATCCACCCCAATCAGAGAACTGAGCTAACTGCTTCGCAACTATTTACTTTCAGGCTTTCCACACAAAATGTGAGCTCTCTTGGTGTCCGCTGGTGCTCACACAAGGTCAGGCACAGAGCAGGTACTCAGAAACTGCTGGATGGATGGATGGTGGATAGATGGATGGTGAGGCAGAAAGGAAGAAGAGGAAAAACATCTGGTACAGTGGCTCCTTGGAAATAACAATCTTGCTCCTGGAAGGCGTTTCACCAGACACTCCCAGAACCTGTGGGCACGTCTCGCGGGCATACCAGACCCCACTGCTCCGGGATTCTAAACATGTTGAACTCAATGACTAACAACCACACGCCGGAGAACATGGCTGTCAGAGCACAGCCACTTCCCTGTTTCCTTGGTACCCGAAAAACCCTCCAACACATCAACAGTTCTCACAGCACCACAGGGAAGAGTCCAGAGGTAAACAGTTCAGCAAAGAGGCAGCAAAGGCCTTCCCTACATCACACATCTTTGCGATCTATCAAGTCAGTGATGAGGAAATGAACAAAATTCTGACTGGAATGGAAAGGAGCAGGGTCTGGGAGTGTCAGAAGACCTGGGATTCATCCATTCATCCATCCATCCATCCATCCATCCATCCATCTATCCATCCATCCATCCATCCATCCAACATTCACTGCATTCTTAACGAAGTGTCAGACACTGTTTGGGGAAGTGAGATACAGCAGTGAATCAAGAGACAAAGACCTCTCCTCCATGAAACTTACAATTTATCTGGTGGAGATAAACCAATAGTAGGTCAGATAGTGAGAAACTGGGAGGAAAATATGGCTGTAAAGGGAGTTCGGGAGTATCAATGGCAGGGGGCGGCCAGGGAAGTCTTCTCCGACAAAGCGAACTGAGGAAGGGGAGGTGCGAGGTGCAGACTCCCGGGAGGGGAGCTGGGCAGTCTGGCTGCTGCCTGATCTGAGCTCCAAATGGAGGAGCTGGGCGGGGGCTGATGGTCCCAGGGGTCTTCTCAGCTCCCCGTGCACCCTCCACTCCCTGCTTCCTACAGTCCTCAAAGCCATGCTGAAATGAACACCTGCAGATTCCACATCACCATCCTCCTTCCTGCCTGCACACAGGTAGTTCTTCCAGCCCTCCCACCTCCACCTGACTAGCCCGCAGGAAGCCTTCCTGAGCTTCCTCCTCCACTCCAGCTTAGCTTGGTTACCACAAGTCTGAACTTCAGTAATAACCTATACATCCCCCGTTGCCCCTGCACCATGCACCAGACTACCATCATTGTCTGCCTGCTCCTCTAGACTGAACTGCCATAGGGCTATGAGCATGCCTTGCCAATCGCTCCATCCCTGCCCTTGCCATGGGGCTTGGTGCCTAACAGTCACTCACGAAATATATGCTGACTGATGAATGCTGAAAGCATAGGTGAGTTCCTTGAGGGCAGGGCCCAGGGCTGATTCACCATCACGGGCCCGGCCGGGCAGAGGTAACTCCAGGCATGCCACGGGAATCGATGCCTGCCCCGGTGTTGGCATTGTATCCAGACAGCCAAGTCATCCTCCTTCCCTGAGCGTGGAGGGGAAGGGCCAATCCCGACGTGGTCCTCTGGGGTTTCAGACCAGGACTCGGGGGCAGGAAGCACCATGGATGCTTACATATGCTGTGGGATTTCTCTAATTAGAATTTGCATTAATCTCTAACAAGCCTTAACCTCACCCTTAAGCTTCCGTGCCCAGAGATAATTTGGCGTTTGGGGCATGGTTTTTCCATGCTCTCCATTTTATAAATCAAAACCTAATATGGAGTGCCCCCCACCACCACCCAAAGCCATGGGAGGCTGGTGCTGAAAGGCCTGGGGAAGGGATGGCTGGTGCTTCAGGTCTGCTGCTCTCTGAACTCCACGGTAACCTGGACATAAGTTTGTCTCTGACGGCTTCCCATGTTCCCTTTTAGCACCAAGGGTAGTCTGAACTTCTTTCAAACAGAACCATAGAGATCGAGAAATAAGTAGGCACCATCTAATTCCACTCTCACATTTGGCAGACGGGGAAAGTAGGGTCTAGAGAGGTGGTAGCAACTCTGCAGAACAGACACGATTGTCTCCCCTGGATGAGTACACCGAGACTCGAACCAACTCATGGTTCCACAGCTAGTAACAGGCACGGCCAGAATCACCCAGCTCTGTCCTGCTCTAAAGGCAAACACTGTCAACACCACACACAGCAGGTTCAAATGTGATTCTCCCCCTGGCTCCAGAGAAGCTGCAGATCACAGGCTGCACTAAGCAAAGCCCAGGGGGCACTGGGGGAGGCTGGAGTCGCCTGTGTCCAACTCAGGCTCTCCTGCAGCCCAGCATAAAAGCACCCCTTCTATGGGAGGGGTCCAGGGGCTTCTCTGACATACTGCAGGATTTCCCACTTCCCCGGACAGGCGGCAATGGTGTTCTTCCAACTTCCTTTAGAAAGCTCTGCAAATTGGACTTTCAAAGGGTTGCGATGTCTGTGTAACATCACATAAAAAGGAGCCCCGGGGAAGAGCACTGCCTTCCTTACTTCTTAGTCTTTACCTTCAGAGGTTGTTTTAGGACAAGATAGTCTTAGAGCTAAAAAGAAAGCCTTGTGTTTGCACGTTGTACACGTGGGTGTCTGTGAGTTGTGAATGTTGAATGCATATATGTTTGCAAGAGCTCCAGAGAGTGTGTGGTGTGGGCGCAGGGGAGTGTGTGTGAAAAATAGACTTTGGAGATGAAGGATTAAGGGGGCTGCTTTCTTTCTCCCTCTCTTCCTTTCTTCTCTCCCTTTCTCCCTCCCTCCCTCCCTTCCTTCCTTCCTGGAATAAAATGATTTTTTTTCCTCCCTCAAAGATGCAAATAAACATCCAATCCCAATCAACTGGTCATCCATCACCCCCACAGGGAGCTCCTATTATAACCACAGCTGGTAGGAGGTGACGGGCAGTGGGGGTGCGGAGCACCTCACTCACTAAAGCAAATCTGAAGGAAGGTAGGTCGTCTTCAAGCAAAATTGAAATTCAGGTTGGAGCCTATATTCTTTAAGTTTATCCTGCAGAGGTTGGCTGGGTTTTGTTTCCTGTCACGCAGCACAGTGAGAAAACATACAGCGGGGAAGGTATAGCTCAGTGGTAGAGTGAGTGCTTAGCATGAACGAGGTCGTGGGTTCAATCCCCAGTATCTCCATTAAAAAAAAAAAAATTAAAAAAAAAAAACATACAACGATGCTGGAGTCATAAAGACCAGCTACCAAATGCTTTTTGAGTCTCTTAGATTCAGGTCTGTTTGTTTGAAACGGAAACAGTGTAATCAAAATATATCTCTTTGGGTTATTGACAGAATCGAAAGTTACGGCGTGAGCTCAACCCAGTGCCGGGCCCACAGAAGGCACCAGAAACCTGTCGGCACTTTCACTTTCGGAACAGCTGTGGAGCACATACAACCGACGGTGCTGGTTTCAAAGTTACCCAGTATTTTTCTCTTGGAAGAAAATGAAGGCACGTTAAAAAAAAAAAAAAAAAACACAGACCCACTTCCCTAAGCACCTTTACAAAACACTGAAATTTCATTTTGTAAAATTGCTTCCAGCCCTAGGTAAAATATAAAAATGGAACAGGAAATGAAATATCGTTGCTAAACTGTCCTTTCTAAGAGCAAAGCAAAAACAAAAACAACCACAAAAAAAAAAAAAAAAAACCGGTGGAAGTACTATCCATGAATAAATAAAATCCACGTTTAATGTTTTTATAGGTGGGGGCCCACCTTTTAGCTCTGCCTCCTAGACGGGAAGCCCAGTGACCTCCAGACTTGGAAAGGATTGAGGGAAAAAACAAAACAAAACAAAACAAAAAAACCCTCTCTGCTGTTTTTTCCAACTCCTAATTATGTTTTTTAAATTAAGTCGAAACCAAAACGTTCTTTTTCCGAACAGCTTATGCTCCTCTGAGCAACGTCTGACCTCTCAGCGCCTTCTCGCTCTGAACTCCATCAAAGCAGCCAAAAGCAGGAAGTGCCTTGGCACACGGACCTCATTCAAGTGGAGAGGAAAGGCAGGGGGACCACATGTAACTGACAAAGAGAAACAGACCAGCCGCTGTCTGGGCGGCAGCTGGAGCGGAGCAGGGAGCTACACCTGCACGGTCCCAGCGTCTCCAGGAGGTCAGCGGAGGACCGCCGCCATGGCAAGGGCAACGCGGGAGCTCAGATCATGGCTCCACCACTAGCTGCAGGTCCTCCAGCACACTGCTCATCCTCTCTGGGCCTTTGTCTCTGGATCCAAGCAACGGGGCTAAGGAGTTCCTATTTCACTGTGTCGTGTTGACGTCACATGTGCTCATGGATGCAGAAGGATTCTGGAAAACTCAAAACCACTCTCAGTAGTCAGAGAGTGATTTTTAAAGCTTTTCCATCAGTAGAGGATGGAGGAGGACTGGCCTGGAGAACACTGCGAGGAATTTGATCAAAAGGCATGGATTTGAGCGCTCGTTCTGGTGTCTATGTAAATTTTGGCAGTTCACTTGAATTCTCTGAGCCTTACTCAGTAATCCTTTCCCACAATAGAGATGATACTACTTATAACATAAGATTCCTGGAAGGATCAACTGAGTTAATGGATTTTCAGAAAACAGTGCTTGGTACCATAAGATGTTACACAAGTGTCTTTACCAAGCAGTAATTTCAAAATGGGTGCTCAATCCTTATCAAGCAGCCATGGTAAATATTATTTTTACTTGAAAAATGGGGAAAGCCTGGAAAGTAAAATAACTTCTGCTAAGGCAGTGGCAGAGCTCAGAATAAAAGCTAATTCTTCTAGCAAACCTCCCTTTCAAGGATTTCTCAGTGAAGGCAGTCCCTAACCATTCCGAGGGCTCTGAGTACAGAAGAGATTTAAGCTGGGGCTGGATGCTGAGCTCCATTGGAGTCGAAGCCAAAGTACTTACCACCAAATACAGCATAGTGTACATGGAGAAGGATGCGTGGCCAGAGAAGAAGGACTTCCTGCAAGAGCAAGAGAGGGCCATGTAAGGGCCATATTGCCATCCCCAATACACATTTGTCTGTCTGTCTGCCCTCCCTAGACTGTGACCCCGAGAGCAGCACCACCCTGTTCATTTTTGCATCCTTGGTAGTGCTTTGGACA
The DNA here is from genome assembly GCF_036321535.1 of Camelus dromedarius. Taxonomy (NCBI): domain Eukaryota; kingdom Metazoa; phylum Chordata; class Mammalia; order Artiodactyla; family Camelidae; genus Camelus; species Camelus dromedarius. The sequence continues at coordinate 30,133,151 of NC_087449.1, read as the reverse complement.
CATTGCCTGGAACCCAGCAGGCACCCACAGATGCATGAATAAACAAAAGACAGAATGAATGAGTGGATGGACTTAACGATGCGTGATCGTAATTGTCTATTTACTATCTGTCTCAATCATTTTACCGCGAGTGCCTTAAGAATGGGGACTCTACCTTACTCACCCACCGACACCAGGGCTCAGCACTGAGCCTGGCACCTGACTGAGTAGGTGCTCACTGCACTGCCTGCAGCCAAGGGTGAACACAGTCCCCCGGGAGGTGGGGCTCTCACCTGGCTTCCTGGACTTTGCTGTCATCGCCTCTGCATTTGTAGTTTTGAATGTAGCCCTCGGAGCAGTTGATCTGGCTGAAATCAGGGTTGCAGACGCTCAAGAAGTGAGGACGCAGGCGCCCAATGGAGACTTTGGCAATATCTGTGAAGGACTGGCTGATGGCACAGCCGAAGAGGAAGCAGCCCACTTGCTTATAGAGGGCTGCCACATAGGGATTCTGGACTGTCGACCGGGACTTCTCCTTCAGGTAATAGATGCGGTAGAATTCCCCTGTGATGATCTGAAAGGAAACCCACAGAGGAATTAGGCAGTATTACAACCCATCATCAAAAGTGAGGCTGTAAAGGATGTTTAATGACATAAGATGACGTCCAATACATGACTGCAGGTTATAATCTAGAAAACTCCAATTTTCTATCTAAGAAATAAACAAACACAAATATGCATGGGAGAAAAGATCAAAGTGAGAGTAAAGAGACTTTATCTTTTTTAAACAAGTCCTACATGGCCATACAGTACCTTTGTAATAAGAAAAATATGCAATCAAATATATTTGTATGTAAATATATAACATAAAATATATAATATATAAAAATATACACACACGCAGGCACACACACACATTATACACATACTTTTTTTTTTTTCAACAGAAAGAGACAAGTAATGACGGCTATAGAAAACAAAAGTAAATGAAGATTTGAGGACATGGTTAAGGGTGGTCAGGATGTCAGAGGGTCTGAGCAAATCTCAGGATTCTGGGATTTGGGGTAAAGGATCATCGACAATGATCTAACTCTACACACGGTCTCAGCCTGCACCTCATGCAGCCATGGAGGAAGTTTCTGTGGGAAGGAGTGAACGCCCCCCAGACCCAGCCCTGGGTTTGAATCCAGGCTCCACCACCTACCTGATGTCCCTCTGCATTAATACACCACTGCAGAGGTACTGACGGAGATGTGGTTAGCATGGATGGGAAATGCTTTGGGCAGGATGAAAAGAACACGGGGCTACAAACCGAGGAACTTTTATACAATGCCCTTCAGTGTCTGTGAATTCCCAAGTCCGCCTGCATTGTCTCCTCCGTCCTGAAGGACAGTGAGTGAGTCTGGGTTTTCATACCCTTCCTCCATCCCACCATGTATACTCCTTAACGCTTAGGGGAGATTTATCACTGCTAGAAAAGCGGGGGTGGGAAGAGCCACCAATTTTGATTACCTACTGCATTCTGAGTGTTTTTATATACTTTATTTCATGAAACCCTCACAACCACGGGAGATAGATCAGGGCTCAGAGGGGCAGCACTTCCACCAAAACTGCCTGGTTTTGCATCAGAAATGATGCTGCGTGGGGGATGGTGGGCAGCGGGCTCTCTGCAAGGCAAATGCCTACGATGCCTATGCAGCGGAGGACCAGCTCTGCGTTGGTGGGCGATGCACGATCAGACAGCCCGCTGCCCTTGCCTTAACGCCACAGCACAGCCCCGGCCACTTCCTGGTTGCAACCACAATCCAGGGACAGCGATGTTCAACTCATCCCTCACCACAAAGTCCCGTCCACACTTCCTCCCAGGAAAGGCTGATGAGCCACACTTGCCCTTTCAGGGAACAGAGAGCATGTTCACAACCACAAGGGAAGCAATAGATTGACACATCCGGGCAGTCCTCAAAGTCTCCCCTTATTCTTTTACAGCTGGGGAAGGCGTCGAGGTGAGGGCTCTGAGCCAAGTCCGGGGTTCCCAAGTCTGGGGAGGAGGAGGGCCACGTAGGAGGGAAATGCCAGCTGGGCCCAGGGGTGAGCAGGTGCAGGAGTGAGAACAGCCACTAGCATCACTAACATTTACACAGTGATTCTGTGTGTATAAATGCTTGATATTTCTAAGTGCTACCCTCTTGTTTCCTAGATCATATTGAGTTTCCTAGAGATGGTCAAAGGCCAGTCTGGTCTGGCATCCTGGCTCAGCCGATCCCCAGGAGACCAGGACTGTTAGTGGAACGAACAAATGAATGAAAGGGAGCTGGATGGTGGTCCTCACAGTGGTTTTATTGCAGAAGTGGAAATGTCCTCTAAACATGACCAAGAGTCCTTTGACAACATGCTGCAGAGATTAAAATCTGAGAAGCCTCGCCAGTCAGAAATGAAAGGGTCCATTATATATGGAAGAAACTGAGGTTCAAATTAACTCACATCTAAAGATTAGACCCAGGTGTGCTAACTCTCCACCCAGCATTCTTTCCTACCATTCGTGGTCTAATTCCCCTTTTGAACCTGTTTATACTTTTACCCTATGTAACCTTACAGGCTAACACGTTCCAGATGTTTATTACCACCATCGTGTTCTCTCTTATTCTTCTTTATTTATAAATCATGCTCACGTGACTTTAGACACAGGGAAAAACATGAGACTAGGAGTCAAGGGGCCAGGGTTCGAGTCCCCACTCGCTGAGTGATTTGGGATAAGTCAGTTTCTCCATTTGCAAAATGAGGGCGCTAGACTCCGTGATTTACTACTTCATAACTACAGTGACATTTTTTCCCAGCTTTCTTGTGCAACCTCCACCAGGAGCCTCCCGACCAAGCAAAGGTAATAAGCAGTAGCAGAGGAGAGGCACTTCCTGGGAGATGACACCACAGGCAAGGAGCAGAACCAAGGCCCCAAGCAGTCCCTGCCCTTGGATCACTCCTGAGTTCATTGAACCATCCACTGCCACAGAATAAGAAACTGTTTCTAAACTCGCTTGGCTTGAGCGTAGTTTCCTGTCTGATGCTGAAAAAGACCCCATGGATTTCCACTGCAAATCACAATCTCTTACATGAGTTTACTGATTAATCTAAGAGGAGTAAACTCTCTGCTTTAGTCATCTTAGCAAGAAAGGGTTTGATTGCAACTCAAAGTTTTCAGCTTAACACCCCTTCATTCTAAAACTTCAGTTTGCCACAGTCTTGCAAATAGCCAACTGCTCATTAAAGTGCTTCCTCTTCTCATGGAAAAATAAAGATAAACATTTGATGGCCCCTCAAGTTCCCAACAGCAAAGCTAATAACAGCAGCAATCTGCTATATTTCTTTTGCTGTTTACAGTTTCATTTAACCTGCAACTCTGTGAAGACAGTATACCCAGTCTACAGGCGGGAATATTAAGGCACTGAGAAATAGTGACCTATCTGAAGGCTTTGAGGCTAGTAAGCTGACAGAGTCGATATCCTGACTCTCAAGTTCAAAGAGCCCAGATATCCTGGCTCTCAAGTTCAAAGACCCACAGCAGACGACATCGAGATCATTTTACTATTTCTGTTGTTTCCTAAAAACAATTTCCACGGTAGAAGAGCAACTGTGTATTTTCAAGGACAGGACCAGGCTGAAGCCATTTAGCAGACACATGACTCCAGGATCACATGGCTTCTGGGGCAACCCTGACAGATCTTGGAGTTAATGAGCAACAAATTATGTATTTTCCCCATCCCCTTGTACGGAAGGGTCGGGGAGTCGACAACACAGCCATAAATCATCATTATGAACCAGCCGGACTTGGCTTCTTGTAATCCTAACCCTTAAAAGACCATTTAATGAAATTCGGGCTGCAAAAAGAAGCCGGAATACCTCACCTCTGCAGAAGAGGCGAGGGCTTAAATTGTTCTCCAACACGTTACACACCGAACTCTGGAGTTCCAGATTTACTGCTTTCGGACTTTATTCATTACTCACAATGTTTTTATTCCTGGGTAATAAAATAAGCGCTTCCCTCCACCTCCCTCTCCCCCTGCGCAGCCTCTGTCCCCACTCCCAGCCTCCGGCCCCTGGAGTCCTCATTTCTGCTTCAGTCAGCAAGGTTGTGATATGTAAATTTCACGGCTGAGAAAAATGCCTTCAATGTCGATCCCTTTCTGAAGCAGCAAGCAACAGATTCTGGGGGTGCTGGCAGGTTGCCAGGTGAGCCGAGGAGAATTCTCCCCTACCTGCCTTTTAAAGCATTTGGCACGGAATCTGGAAACTAATAAAGCAGGAAAGCATTGCAATTAAGCTATGAGGGGACAGAAAGGGATCAGTCGATCGATCAGTCCTCGTCTGAGAATGGCCGCAGTTTGGAGAGAGGTGGTCTCCAAGTCTAAGACAGCGCCTCTTCCTGTCTTCTCTGATAGAAAAGAGTTCAAACTGCCCAGAAGTCACAAATATTGAATAGTTCTGGAGAGGGAATTTGGGGAGACATCGGAATAGACATTTTGGGAAGGAGACGGCACACAGGGGTAAAAGAGGCACTGATTCTGGAGCCAGAAAAATCTCGGTCTGAATCCATCTCTCACCTTAGACGAGTGGCTTCACCTCTCTGGGCTTAGGTCTCCTTGTCTGTGAAATAAGATCAATAACATCTACTTGGCAGGATTTGCCAGGGGACTCAAGGAGTGACATGGCACCTAGAAGAAGAGCCCTCCAGGCCTTGTTTTTTCCCTTCCCTTGGAAAAAGGGAAACAAAAAATGAACAAATACAGTCATACTTCATTTGATTGTGCTTTGCAGATACTGGGTTTGTTTTTTTTTTTAAACAATTAAGGGTTTACGGCCACCCTGCGTTGAGCAAGTCTATTGGTACCATTTTTCCAACAGCATTTGCTCACTTTATGTCTCTGTGTACTCTATTTTGGTAACACTTGCAATGTTTCAATTTTTTTTCATTGTTATTATATTTGTTATTGTGATCCACGTTCCTTATTGTTATCACTGCAAAAAGATTATGATTCACTGAAGCCTCAGATGATGGTTTGTATTTTTTTAGCAATAAAGTATTCTTTAATTCAGGTTTGTACATTGTTTTTTAGGCATAATGTGATTGCACACTTAACAGACTACAGTTTAGTGTAAACATAACTTTCATATGCACTGAGAAACAAAAATTGCATGTGACTCGCCGTATTGCAATGATCTGGAACTGAACTCACAGTATCTCCAAGATGCCTGTACTTGTATAAAACATCTTTTCCAAGATAGTTCCAAGAGCTCCTTGGAAAAGAACATTCTGCGCTGGAGGGCTTGGAAGTACCACCCCTCCATGGTAGAACCAGAAACGCCGGGTATTGAATATGTGGGTTTCGACCATTTTATTAAGGGTGTCCTTTTTTAGGAGAACAAAGTGGAAGGTAAGTTTAAACCCAAGGCAGCAAGGACAACCTGACTGCATCGTTTGTTTTATTTATAACTGCCCACTCTATAGATTAGCCCGAGAAAAGTAAGACTTTTGCACATAGCGTCCTAACCATCCCTCTTTCAGAGACAGAACTCATTTTATTCCTATGCCAAGTTCAAAGGACAGACTTCTCTATATTCTCATTTGCTGGAATGATGACATTTGCATAGCATGTTAGAGCTTACAAAACGTTTTCCTCTGCACTGTGTTATCTGCTTCTCATGACACCCCACGAATTATTAAATTATTATCTACACTTTATAAGTGAGTATGTTGAAGGCCAGAGAAGCCACTGAATCAGCCTTGGGGGACAAGGTAAAGGACAGTAGCAGGGCCATCGCTGCAGCCTGGGCCTCCTGGGCTCTGTCCGATGGCATCAAGCTGGCTTTCTCTTAGAAGTCCTAGCAGTTAGCAGACGGATGTCTCCAGGGAGAGAGACGTGCACAGAGCATCTGGTAAGATCACGTAATCCTGTCCAGCACCTGCGCATCCAGGTCTCCGCCAGCCACAGAGCACCAAGCTCCCCCATCACATCTCAGCTCTGCAGATCAGTGAGCTTCTCTCAGCCCAGAAGAGATCTGTCCATTCAACAAACATTGGATAATGGAGAATAATGAAGGGAGAATCATTTCTCTCCATTTCTTTCTCAGTCCCAAGGGAAAGGCAAAATGTAGCGTGCCTGGGTGTTCCTGCTTCTAAGAACGGAGACAGAAGTGTTGCCCTGTGTTCTCTGAAGCCCAGTGCTCCATCTACTACAATGGGATACAGTATCTTTAGTGACTAGAAGTAACTGATGAGAAATTAAATCTCCTATTCTTCCCCCACTTGGTTGTCTTTAGCCTCTTGGCAAGTCCTAGACCGGAAAAGGCAGTGGGGACCTAGATCTGTCCAAGGCCACCAGTGGAGTTTCTGGGTAAGTTGAAACTCCAGTATCTAGAATACAGACAGCAAAGAAGCCAGAGAAAGCTCACAGGAGCTATTTATGGTTGAAATCAGCAGTGGCTGCCCTAAGCCTGCAAGCTTTATGAAGAAGGCAGCTTGAAGCATCATGACTTTCCAAAGTCAGGGACTCAAGGCCATGTCTGTTCTAGGCGACCAGCTCCGCCATCCATGCAAGAGTCTCCTGACTGCTCTTTCTGTAGCATTGCCTGCTGCCCACCTATTGCTCCTTTTGACCTTGAATTTCCTAACATCCTTATAGCATCACTGTGCTTTGCCTCCTATATCTCAAACAGCTTTCTTCTCCTTCCATGGGCTCCACTTCCAGGTTCTACCAGATAAATATGGGGTCTTCCTCAGGCTGCATCCTTGCCTCTCCATTGTGATCTCAGTGGCTCTGATAGTTTCAATTATTACCTCTGCAAAGGTGATCTCCAGCAGGGCATCTCTCTCTCTCTCTCTCTTTTTCCCTCTAGTTTCAGCTTAGCCCTTACACCATCAGCCTTGTTCCAATCATCTGCCCAATATTGTCCAACTAGTTATCAAACCGATGTTATTAGCATGTCAACCTGACCAAGTCTACAATCACACTCCTTCCAACTCCTGCCCCAAACCTCACTTCTCTTCCCTCCATTTCTGCTATAGGTGCCACCAAACATGTAACTGTACAAACAGGGAATCTTAGACCCCTCCCTCCTCTTTACTTCTCGATGTCATCAAATTCTGTTCATCCCATGTTTCCAAATGTCTCACATCCATCCTTTTCTCTCTCTTCCCCTTGCATCCCTACCACTGTGGTTTGGGCCTCATCCTTACCTTGGCTGGAAAGTTGCCCAAGTGAGCTTAAAACATGTTCATCAATCTCCAGCCAATTAACTGGAGTAAAAACTGCTCTGCACTCAAGGAGTCTCACAATCTTGCAGTAATGGCCTCCTCCCTTATCTCTGTCTACTCCCTGACACTCTATTTCTCCAGCCAAACAGGTCTGCTCTACATTTCCTGAAAACAGCCTTTTGCTTCTACCATCAATGAAGCAATCTCTTCTGCCTGGACTGTCAGGATCTCTGGTGAAAATCTCACCCCCGCTTCAAAGTAGAGCTCAGGTGCCAACTAGTGCACTGGGTTTGAGTTTGGGCTCTTCGACTCAAGAGTCTTGGACAACTGAGCTCTGTAACTCAGTCTCCTTGTGTGTACAAAGAGGGGTGATGTGGAGACAGTGCCAAGAGCTCAAGGGTTGTTGGGATAATTCAGTGGGACAAGTGTTCCATGAATGCAGATGATGAAGACGGCGATGAGCCTTCACCAATGAAAACAGCCTTCAGTGACCTTCCCCTCAGCTCCCATGGCACTTTATTTCTACCTCATCTACACCATTTGGCTGGTTTTGTCCTTGAAGCTTCCACCTCTCTGCGACCTACCAACCCTGCCCTGCCCTGACTCTCTTCATATCCTCTGGCCGACAGCTTTGTCTCCTTGAGGGTCTAACAGTGCAGTCAGTCTCCTTCCTCTTTAGACCATAAGTTCCCGGGACAGGATCTGTGTCTCGTACATCAGCTTCCCGGCCAAGGTGCCCACCGCGATGCCTGCTTGTTCTAAGGAAGGTGTCACCGAGAGGTCATCACCTTCTGTACAGAGCACTTCCTACAATCCACACTGTCCCACACTGTCCATCTCAGGTGGGCATCTGCCTGGTGGTCTAGGTGTTCTGTCTTCCTCCACATACTGAGCTCTCCACGTCCAGGAACTAGAGCTTTTCTAGCTCACGAAATAAAGAGCCCCCCGCAGAGCACCTAGGGCAGAGGGGGTCTTCAATGCCAGTTCCTGCACTGGGCTTTGAAGCCAGACAGACCTAGGTTTTAATCCCTGCACCCCATTCACTAAGCAAAGTAACTGCACACTAGCCACATCCCCTGGTAAGCCTCAGGACCCTCCCTCCTTTGTAAAATGGGGTAAATAACACCTACCCCTGTAGCTGTTGAGGAGGACTTAAGATAAAGCATATTAGTTGCTGGCCCACTGGAGAGCTCGTCAGGGCTATCCGATTCTCCTCCCCATCCCCTAACACACTGACTCACACCAACACACTTCCCGGCCTCCCAAGCATTATTACTTAAGGTGGAGAATCATCACCTTCCTATTTGATATACTTTCTAAATAGTCTTTAAGCCCTAAGACTGACAGTAACCAAGGAAGAACTGCTGCAGAGAATGCGGGGGGGGGGGGCTGGAGGGTGAAGGGAACGACCTAAACCCTAATCTCAATGCCTGTGTTTGTTAAATCGCAAACAGCGCCCCTCTCCCCACCCCCAGGGATGAGAGGTTCTCAGAAGAGCTCTGCAGCCATCCGATCAGGGATGACACAGTTGAAGGATTAATGCAGCCACTCTCTGTTGGTGGTCTTGGTAATTGCACAGACGTAGTGGATTGTAAACTGGGGGACAGGGTCTCCCACCAAGGCACCCTGGGCCAGCTCCACTTCACTGTTTTTCAGAGCTGAAAACGCGACGAACATTTAATGAGGAGGCAATCTTGGGGAACCTTGTTTTCTTGGCAGTGCTCTCTCAGATAAACGGAGATGGGGGGTGGGGAGGAACTAATGAAGTCCAGATGTGGGCAAACTGAAGCCTGATCTTGAATAAACAAGTCTTGGAGGTATAAGCTCTTCTTCTTGTCTCTCCAGCAAGAAATGTGCGTGTGGTACTGAGAATGTCCCCATGGGCATCATGGACCACAGTTAAGATTTTAGGGAAACAAATAAGACACTTGTCCCTGCTCCCTAGGTCTTCTGACATCTTTTGGCCTGATGCTTCTGAGGTTCTGTCCAACATGCATGACTTCCTCTGTGATTTTCACAAACATACTGAGCACCCAAGTCCATGCCTTGCACAAGCAATATAAAATCAGATCAGACCGGTCCCTACCCTGATGCAGCTAAGGGGATAACCAGGAAATAGACAAGGAAACAGACAAGCCAGTTCAGTACAGTAACTGCAAAGAAGGACATGGGCCCAGGGATCCCTGAGTCCCTTGGAAGGTAGGGGAAGAAGCAGTCAAGGAATGCTTCCTGGAGGAGATATACACTTGGTGTTTATTTAGTGCCTACCATGTGCAAGAGGGAAAGACCTGATCTCTGCCTTGTGGGAACCTATTGTCTAGCTGGGGAGATAAGATGTGGACACAAATCACATTACAAGGCGATGTGTATTGAAGGTGCTATCTCCCTGCTTGAGATGGGGCAGCTTCTGGCAACTGAGTGACAAGAGACAACATGCAGCTTGTTGGGCTGGTGTTCAAGATGCGATCCCAGCACCTGCCCCACTCTAGGTGTTTGATAAGTAATTGTGGAAGGGACGCAGGCTTTAGAAGGCAGCAGTGGTGTCACTATTAAAAGACAAAACAAAACAAAAACCTTGCCTTAGAATCAGAGGACTCCTGGTCTGGCCCTTTTCCTATGGGAAAGCCACTTCATTTCTTGATCTCCGGTCGTCTTAGCTGTACCAGCCACCCCTCAGGGTCACTCCCAGATGTAACTAAGAGAATGTGCGCATAAAGGCCACTCTGTAAACTGCACTGCATGACAGAAATGAAAAGGATGATTCTCAACAATGACACACATGTCATTTGATCTGACCCTTAGAACAAGACTACGGAGTCAGTGAAATGTTGTCACCAATTTACAATAAAGGCAGGCATAGCTCTTTTCCAAAGAGGTCAACAGCTTGCCTGCAGGTGAAGGACAAGTCACAGAAGGGTTAAGTTCGGAATTAGTACGTGAACCTCAGTCAGATGTTGCCAACATCTGAGCCTTTTCTCCAGGTAGGAACATCACTACGGAGGTCAGAATCAACGGGCCTGCAGGGAAAGTAGCATTTTTCTGGCCAGAGGAAGAAGGGGATTCACCCATGACTCACCCATGCTTCAACTCCTAGATATTAAGAATCTGTATTAAACCCCTTTCGGAGTCTGATCAAGGCAAGCACTGAGCCCATGTTTATTTAAAAAGAATACTGAGCATTTTTTCCATATTGAAATCTTTGCCCATAATACTCCTCAGCGCACTGCAAGGCAAATTGAGAGAAGGCTAGATAGGAGATGATATTTACTGTTTCTGCTCCTAATCTCACTGCTGCTAGAGTCATTAAACCCTTACAAGGCAGGGATAGAAACCGTTGCCTTGTGGATTTGGAAGAAATTCCTATTATGCTATAATTCCAGAATCCGAGATACATCTGAAAAAGAGGTCAAAATGACGAGATTTTTCCACATCTCCTGCCATAGAAAGGTGTCTGCTTTCTCTATAACTTCTGACGCTTAGCATTTCTAAACCACACGCTAAACGCCACCGGCAGGCCCTTCCTTTGTTGTGGGGACTGTTCAGACTGGAACAGGGCATCCAGATCACTCAAGGCTTCTCTTGTTGTTTTAAACAAGTCTGACATTGGGCAGGAGGAGGCCAGGGCAGCAAGTAGCAGCATGATTAGATTTCCAGCTCTGGGTCCCCTCCGCCCTCCCTAACTGTCATTCACGCCCTCTGATCAGAAGCAGATTCTGGATGGAGTCAGTGGGGCGCTGGCCAGTCGTGATGGGAGAGTTGGGGATGTGTGGTCGTTGTTGAATTCAAGTTGTAGAGACTTTCCAGAATTGTGTATATGCATTAAGGCGAATTATTTACTTTTCCTCTGAGGTCTTGCCTTTCCCTTTTTTCACGAGTACTCTGGTACTTAATGGCAGTTAAGTGGGCAAGCCAGCCTCATTAGGAGCCCACATCTCACACAGGCTTCTCACCAAAATGCAGGGGAAGCTGGATCAGAAGATAAACATTTTCTTGCAAAAAAAAATGCATTGGAGGGAGAGTCAAGAGACCTGGGTTCTAATGAATGAGCTATAAGGGCAGATCCGGAGATGCGATGAGTCCGAAGTCCTTTCCTGGTCCTACTGTCACCTGATATAAATCTTGGCTAAGCCACTTCTTGACTCAGTTTACCCATTTGTGATACAAACAGTGGACGCAGACCAAGTGTACTGCATGGGTCAGGTCCCAGGTTGCTTCACATGCATGAGCTCCCGATTATCTCACAGGAAGATGCACTGGCTCCACGTCACGGGCGAGCCTGCGGCGGCGCGGTGAGGTTCCTCGCTACTCGTTCCACAGTGGAGGCGCTCAGGTACGAGCCACAGCTTATGTCTTCAACCGCCCCCCCCCCCCCCCAGCCCCTGCCAAACAGAGACACAAGAAAACCTTGCATCTGGGAGTGGGGAGAGGGACGCAGGGGGCGTTTCTGCGAGGGAGAAAGGTTTCACAGCACGACAGCAGCACCTGACAAGGAACAGCAATTCCTGCAACATTTGCTTGGCTGGCCTTTCCCAGAAGCACAGGGAAGCCCTATCCAAACCCATTTTGCCGACGCTGTTCGGGACCGTTGCTCTTCCTACCCCTGAGGCCACAGCACGTGACCGTTTCAAGGAAACCTGGGCGGTCAGGGAGCATTTTCATTAAAACATCAACGTGACCCGAGGAGAGAGGCCACCCACCACGAAGCTCTTCAAAGCAGATTTTTCTTAGGAACGCTAGCATCTCGTGGGGAAGAAGGGGCTGGTCTTGGCAAACAGCAGGAAAAGAGCGGCTGACCAGGAGTTTGGCTTGAGGAAGGAAGAACAGACGAGAAGCACAGACGTCCGAGGAGCTCCCTGGGCAGCCCACTGCAGCGGAGTGTGTGCCCTGAAAACGGATGGCTTTTGATTCCACAGCAATCCCCAGGAGTGACTTCAAACACCACTCTCACTTTACAGACGAAGAAAATGAGGCCTGGAGAAGCCAGTGCTTCACCTAATTCACATAGCAGAGGGGCCAGGCTTCCAAGGAGTGTCTCTCTCCACTGAGCGTGTCTGGGAGCTGCCCACCAGGCAAGCCAGCAATGATCACAAGTAAAGACAGCGAAGGTGGCAGGACATCCCTGTCCCCGTGCTATTCCTGTCTCATCTGTGCCTGGGTTAGAGTTGGCTTCTAAAACCATTCAACTAACTGAGCCTCCAAGTGTCAAAAACACCTGTTCAAACCATAGCACAAGATTCCACGTGAAATATTTCCCCTCCACTACAAAGGTTTTTTTTCCCCCCCAGGCAAAGCCATTCTTCCTGGAGAACTCAACCCCACACTGTTAATTCGGACCAAATAGTGAAAAAAACATTTTATATTTCTCAGCTTCTGAACACAAAGATCCTTAGTTCGCCTTTAAGAAACTCCTACAGTTGCCCAAAGGACTGTTTTTCTTTTAAAGGTTGGAAAGAATTCTACTAGCCTCCCTGCCCCCTCTCCCCAATTTCCAACTGTTGATTGTGTGCCTGGTTTACGATGTTATTAAAAAACAAAGAGGGGTCTCAAAGTTTACCACCAACCCCTAGAGTGGGGAAGTCAGAAGAAAAACTTCATGAAATGTGCTTCGTGTACCATCGGCAGCTTACATGTGATGCAAAGAAGGCAAGAGCAGCTAACTGCCTATCCCGCTGAGCCGTTCATTTGGATAGGACAGCCAGCCTCCAACCCGAAATCAAGTCTGCAAGATGGAAAGAGGGCTTCAGCTCGAACCCCAGGTTTTACTTGCTGTAGACTTTGAGCATATCCTTTAACCCCTCTGAGCTTCTGATTTTCCATTTGTAGCACTTAATGTGTATGTAACTTCCTTCTTGGCTTGCCAATACAAGCCAGAGATAACCTTCTAGGCTATGGCTAAAACAAAGATGACTCAAGGATCTGGAAGAGAGAATTTTTTATCTTGGTGGACACGATGCCTAGCCCTCTGCCCGCACAGCTGGGGTTCAAGGAGAAAGAAAAAACTTGGAAAACACTGGAGGTTGTGGGATGGATGGCTGTGAAAGTGTATGAACTACATGTTACAAGGCTAGATTACCCTCAATGACTCTACTTCTCCTCTGCCCTAAATGGATACATCCAAAACAGGGTGGTGACCGAAGTAGCCCACACCCTTGTTCCCATGAGGCTACCCTTGCTCAAATCAATTCTGGACCTTGTCAAGTCTATGGCACATTTTTGCACCCTCAATGAGGGCTTCTTCCTCTAAGGGAAGATCCGGAGGTAAGTCTAGACTTTACATCCGCACATGAGTAAACTGCTCAGCAATTAAGAGTTTGCCAAGCATTTCAACATTCATGATCGCTTTCACTCCTCACTGCAAAGCATTGCAGCAAGACGGTCCTCCCTGGTTTTAAAGATGTACAGCTTGTCAGAGGAGGGCCAGGTCTAGAACCGAGGTCTCTGGATTGCAAGTCTCATTTTATTTTCACTCTGACACCACAGCCACTGGATGAGAAAATTAAAATATGCTAGAGAATGCTGATGGCATTATCAACATGGAACAGCACCGCATGGAAAGAACACAGAAAACGCCTGAGCTAGCTGGGAAGCCACGTCCCCCATCCTCTGGGGCCCAGCTTCACAGCACGGTAGCTCGGAGCTCGGACTCTGGGGTAAGGGACAACGAGGTCAAATCCCAGCTCTACCACTTATTAACCAAGTGACCTTGGGAAAATTATTTTTACTCTGCAGACCTCAGTTTCCTAATTTGTAGAAGAATGATAAGAACAATATGTGGATTTTATTGGATTGTGGTGAGGACAGTCTATGTAAAGTACTTTAGAAGACTGCTTAGCATATTCTTAGAATACTTAAGTAGTATTTAGTATTTTTTTATTTTTTATTGAAGTATAGTTGATTGATATACATGTAGTATTTTTAAATACTTTTTGTAACAGCATTAACTGCATGAAACACAGTTAATAATGGTGTTAATCAAACAGAATTCTCCTTGATCTGGCAAACCTCTGCTAGCTCAGATAGTCTATGAGGTGACACGGGAGCCAGACGGGGCGGGCAGGCACTCACCGCGAGGATGGCGATGACAATCCCCACGGCGCAGAGCACGGCGTCGTTAATCGTCTCGCCGGTTTTCAGCGGATACTTGATGCTCTCGTCATTGCAGTAGAAGCCCCGGTGGTAAGGCTTGATGGTGCTTGTCTCGATGATGATGAAGGGCAAGCCCGCTGGTGGAGACGGAACCACGGCATGGACCAGGAAAAGACAAGAGCGAGGGAAAACATCAGTGCAAGGAAGCCGAGGAAGAATGGCCTACAGCAGAGACCATCCCCCACAGCAACACGCCGGTGACGGCAATGTCACCTCCTTGCATTGATAGTGATCTGCAGCCTACAGAGAGCCTTCTCTACAGGCACCCCCTCTCCCCTGCTTTACACGCTAAGAAGAGTATATCGTGATCCTCTCGTCTGGTCCAAGAGCACAGAGGGCGGCAGTGGAAGAGCCAGGTTGGGAGCTTTTCCACTGCTCAACAACAACCCGCTGAAAATCAAAGTCCAATTTGTAATGATTAGGAACACAGCCCCACATCTAATGATGTCTCATGATGCCGATGCCTCTAAGTGACATTTTTCTCTTACGTCTTAACCATTTCCCCTTCGAGAAGCTCATCCCACGACTCTAGTGCATGGAGTCCTGAAGACCTTGGAGCCAGACAACCTGAATTTGAACCCCAGATCCATTACTTCTTAGCAACGTGACGTCTGGTTCTCTCTCCATCTTCCTGAGTCTCAATTCCCCACAAAGGAGTTGTGGTGAAGACTACAGGAGGGAAAAACCCACGCAACTCCTAGCTCAGCGCTGGTGCACAGTAGCTGCTCAGTGAATGCTGCTTTCGGTGCTTTGCTCTCACTGTTCAGGGTCATTGACAAGACTGAGCAGAGCTGAGCTGGGCCCTGCTTGCTGTCTGCAGCCCTGGAGCAGAGCCCAAGGGCATCGGGGGCGCCAAGCACCCTCGCAGCTGCTGCTAGTTTATCAGCAGCCAGCTCAGATGCCATTCTCTTAAAGGTCATGGAAAATAGATCCCAACACCTGCCAGGAAAAGGCCCTCATGACCCTGAAGCCAAAAGTGAAGGCCCACAATATCTCTTGCCTGGACCCAGCATCAGCCTCCAAATTGGTCTCCTGGCCTTGCCTGCCTCTTACACATATCCACCTGTCTACTTCCTGACCACAAGCATCTCATTGCCTTGTTCTGGCCTCTTCAATATTCTCCACTGCACAAGACAAGACGCAGTCCCTAAGTGTGACCCCTGGAGTTCCCCATGACCTGAGCCCCCTGCTCCAGACCCATGACCCGCTGCCCACCTTGACACGCCCTCCAACAAAACAGCACCCAGAGCCTCCACTGTGCGCACGCTCTTCTCTTAGGCTGGAAAGGCTTCCTCCCTTACAGCCAAGGGCAATGCCAAGCCCCCGTGTCAGCTCACAAAGGTGAGTGAAAGGTGAAGAAGTACAAGGTGAGTCGCTGAATGTCAGGAGTAAGGATGACCATGAGAAGCATCTCATTAGTGATAACAGGCACCATTGGTGTGTGACCACAACGTGCAAGTTAGTTTATATTCATTTTTGTGCTGAATCTTCCAACAACCCTGGGTGGGTCATTTTAAATCATCACTTAAGCACTGCGATCGCTCATCTTCTAGTGGGGAGAACAGACTTAGAAAGAATATTTAGCTTATTCAGAGTCTCTCAGTACACCTCCATACGCCTAAATCCCAAATTTAACTGTGCAAATTGGTTTCATCCATATGTGAATTTCATTGGGGGGGGGGGGACAGATAAGCAGCTGTTTAAAAGATAAAATTCCATGTTCAAGTTTTTCAAAAAGAATTAACTTCACGTCATGTGGCTTGAAGGCCCAGACTGCCTCTTAAAAAAAAAAAAAAGTACCGTGAACTCCACAATTTTTAAATTACTTCGGTCCAGACCGGGCAGCATTAAAAATGCTCACTTTCTCAAAAAGTGTATTTATGTATCACTGTGCATACACACATGGATTTATTTGGTTTTATTCTTTGGATTTATTTGAATTCTACGGCTATTTATTTTGTGACCCCTAACTGCTTCCTGCTAGAACAACAATTTACTTTATCAAATTCATACTGGTGCTTTGAAAAGAAAGCCCAGCCACACACCACAGCATTGTGCCTGACCTTCTTAAAGTAAACACAGAGGGGCCCTGGAAGGCAATAACCATGAGCTCTTGAAACTCTGCGATGGAGAAAAGGAGGAAGGGGAGACAGCGGATAAATGTCCTGGCTGAGAAATGGCTGATATTCGTGGGCTGGGGGCTGGGAGAGAAGGCTATCACATGGGCTGGAACCATCTTCATCCCACTGCCTAAACATTTTGAAATGTGGCCAAGCTGGCTAGGAGAAGTAGCTGAGGAGCCACCAGTATGATATTAATAGTCCGTTTTTAAAGTTCCACACATTGTGATAAACACCGTGAGCTTTGCATCTGAGCCTGGCCACAGCCTCCGCGGTGCCTAGGAGCCCAGGCGTTGCTAATAAACTCAGGAAGGGAACAAACCCTCGTTCCTTAAATTCATGCTCTGCTCTGAGGCCCCTGGCTTCTATTTTTAATAGTGTTCACATGATAGGCCTGTAAAACATATGTTCCTAAGGACGATAAAACACATATAAAAGAGCTGTGGAGTCAGGCAGAACGTGGGGAATGATCTCAACTCTGCTCCCTCCTCTTCGAGCCAGTGACTTCCCATCTCCAAACCCCCTTCTCGATGGGGAGAGTGAAACCTTGCTTTGGGATGGCTGGGATGATGCCATAAATTAACTTGTTCATTCATTTATTCAACAAATATCTATTGAGTCTTAAATATGTATACTAAGCAAGGAACACAAAAATGACACCAGCCCTGCCCTCAGGAAGCTTACAATCTAATAGGGGAAGACACTGACAACGGGATAAAATCAGTCGTTTTAGCAGGAAGAAAGCGGGCAACCACACAGGGTAATGTCAGAACAGAGTCCACCACGCACTGTGGACACTCAACAAATGTCATAAAAGGAAGAAGTGAGGGAAAGTCCTCCAGAGAAGATTTGGAAAGAAAAATGTGTTCAGTTCCTCTGCACTCTTAATCTGGGAGCAATCCAAACCCTTTTCCTTCCTTCCTTGTCCAAGATTGCAAGAGGGTTTCCGGTTCCTATTATGTGAATGATGACCAAAAACAGACGAGCAGTTGGATCTGGATACATTCTGTTTATTTTCTTGAAAGGCATGGAGATGGCATTTAGAAAAGCCAATGGCCTTTTCTGTCTCCCCTACAAACTTGTGGTCTGATTGGGGAGGGTGCCAGTCAAGTCTTGACTTGGCTCCAGGCAAAGTGTAACCTCAGATTCCCTTCAATTGATGGGAAAAGCATAAACATGTCCCCTAATGGGGCAGCTGGTCCTCAAGAGACAAGAACAGCAGACCCTGCCTCTCCAGGACACAGAGAAAAGGCTGTCTTTTTCCAAGGCAGGGTCTGCATGTCCAGCATTGACACCATCTTTATTATTACCACCCACTACAGTTCCTGATCACTTCAACAAAATGCCCAGTGCTGGCCATTGGGAATCAGGGTGGGTACATCAAAGGACCTGCCCTCAAGAGGCCTATGGTGTTTGTTTCAAGGTCATGAAAACAAGTGCACTAAGATTTTTAGTGTGAGGACCTGATGACTGGACAGAGGACAGCAAGGGCACAATAGACTTCTCTCATAGGGACACTAAAGATGGCATGGATGAGAAGATTAAGCAGGAAGTCTCTGGGTTCCAGGGGCTAAACACTCTTGTGAAAACTCAGTGTAGTTGAGAGATTGTGATAGGCCGTCAACAGAACTGACGGCCCATTGCCATGATGAGAATACAGTTTTTTCTTTTATTTTTAAGCCTTTTTTTAAATTAATTTTTAATTGTTTTGTCCAATTATTTATCTATTTTCATCTTTTTTGAAGAGGGTAGGTAATTAGGTTATTTATTCAATGGAGGTACCGGGGATTGAACCCAGGACCTCAGGCATGCAAGGCAGGCGCTCTACCATTGAGCTCTACCCTCCCCCCTGAGAAGACAGTTTTAAATTTGACTACAGAGGTGGAAGAGATACACAAGGGACCGGGGATCCCCACATAAACCACGGCAGCCTGACTGACCTGCTGCCTGTGCTCTTCTCGGCACAGAGGGGGCCACCGAGTTGGAGCTGAAGTCCCAACCTTCCAGTGGCCCAAAGGCCAACAGGAGAAGCAGTCATAAAAACTAACATGTTAAGTCACCCGAAGGTTCAAAGGGATTAAAGTGACTTACCAGAGTCACTCCGCCAGGAAGCGGTGGAGCTGGACGGGGCTCAAATGATCTGACTCCTGGGTGCTTTCTAAAGTAAGTGAGTCACTTAAAACAGAGAGAAGGCAGCACCTCGGAGTATTAAGACATTAACTGAAGCTCGGCAAACCTCACGGTCTTTGAAGAGAAAAACGCTTTGTTTGGAAGTGTCAGGGCATCAGCGCTGGCTACTGTTCACTGAGTACTCTCCACCGTGTACCACACACGTGCTTCAGCTCTATTGTAATTAAGACTCGGAAGCTAACATCCTGGAATTTAAGATTTATCTATGATGAAAGGTACATTACAAGCTTTTTGCAAAGCAGAACCAAAATATGTGTGTGTGTGTATACACGTATACACGTATGCACACACACACACACACACACACACACACACACACCATCTGCTGATTCTAGACCCAGACTGAAGCATTTCTCCGTCTTTTAATCAAGGATCAATTAACTTCCTAAACCTCCAGGGACCTCTTGGGATGTGGAGGCCACAGAGGAGGCGAAATCCGAACTCACTGACAAACGCTTAATGGGCAGAAAATCAAAGCAATGAAGAAAGGCCCCTGTGTTGGGTTCAGGCCTTTGAAAGTTCTCGGGCTTTGAAAAACTAACACTTGGGCAGGTTGGGCGGTTTGGGGGTGGGGTGTAAAAAAACATGGGATAAGTTTCGTGGCCCACCCATTGATAAAGTCATGTGGGAAGTGTTACCGAAGTGACCCGGCCCCGGAGCCCTGCTCCCTGTAGTGACAGCTTCATGTCTGCCCAAAATTAAACACAGCCTCCCGCTCTTCAAGGGTTTTTTCAAAAGCCCTTGTGAGAGTAGGAAAAGGGGGGCAGAGGAATGAGGAATCTTTGCACCATCGTGTAACCCAAATCAGGGCATCAGGGAGAGGCACCTCATCACTCCTCTAAACCATGTCCTTGCAGGGCCTTTTCCAGAGCTGTCCAACCTCCCACTTCACCTGAGCTGTGGTTACCTTAAAATAAGCCCCGCCCAGGATCTGTGAGAGTAACAATTAATCTAACATCTGCAGAAAGCCCGCATACCTACGCGCAGAATAATACTGGACACGGCATCTCTGTGTAAGTATCAAGCTCACCGTAGTGGCTCAAACCGTGAGTCTGTGACAGGAGTTTAGACACCTCACCTACGGTACAGAGTTCTGCCGACTTCACGGTTTTAAGCACTTTGCCAACAAAAAATTAAGGCTTAGAAAGGTTAAGCGGCTCATCTGAAGTCAAAGCAAGCAAGCTGCACCAATGTGGACCAGATGTTAGAAACACAGATGGATGACACCAGGCTTCGGATTTCAAGGAGTTTAGAGTCTAATTAGGAATTAATGTATTCTCATCTCCACAACAGCTAGGAAAAGTTACAGCTATTATTTTCATTTGCAGCCACAGAAAACCGAAGCCAGAAGTTTTGTCACTTATCCAAGGTTCCCAAATGAGTCAACTGGTCACCAGGATTTGAACTCAGGTCTGTCTTTCCTTTGGCACACGTTTTCTTACTCTACGACCTGACCCTCCCTTTCTTTATAAATGTATTCCCTGTTCAAATATGACCAACTGGGTTTTTTTTTTTTAATCACTTAAGGCTAGAATGGTCAACCCAACTACTACTTAGAGGTTCAAAATACAAATATTTATGTTGCTTGTAAGTGACAGGGTTTCTATTTAAAGTAATTAATTGCTACTGGTCTTAGAAGTGTGCAAACTTTCTCTGGTTTACGATATTTGTCCAGATTTTTAGACTGGACACAATCCAGATGAGACAAAGCGAAGTTTACTATGAAGGCGTTTCCCACCTTTGAAAGAGGCTGCCGTGAAAAACACTTGCTGTTGGCTGATGTGAACGTGCCACATGCTGGGTCTAGCGGTTCTCTCTGACAAACGCTCAGTTCTCCAGCACTGAAAAGCTCAGGCCCTTTCTTCACAAAAAAAAAAAAAAAAAGAAGACTGTAGGAACCAAAAGCAACTACATGGTAGAAATGGAGAAACAAATGACAGGTCTAGTCTTGGCACCTGGGTCTCCCGCGCCCGAGTCCCGGGTCTTTAGTTGGACTCCACAAGCGGGTGTGGACAGTCCCTGAGTACTGGGCACTGCAAGAGCTGCTGGGGACACAGCCACAGGCACTGGCTTTGAGTTCCTCACCTTCGGAAAGTCAGGGTCTATGACGAGGAGACACCTGTCTCAGTCTAGTCATGGGTGTGAAAATGGACTTTGGGTGACCCTTCTGATTTGAAAGGGCTTAAAGTAAAAACATTTTATTCTTTAAAATAACTAATATCAGCCGCCTTAAAACCTCTAGCTCGGGCTGTTTGAGCTTTTGCAGTTGGATTTTTAAAGGGCTGCCACATCCACCAGGATCTAAAAAACAAACTGGCCAAGAGTTCAGGATTCACACCTTCCATGGAGAGAATCCCGGACTTCTCTTGCTGCCATTATGGATTTCACAAATGAGATATTTTATTCCTAGGACAACACAACTACCAGAGCCGGAAGGACTTGCGATTCCTCTGCCCCAGGTAAAACGGGGTCACTTCCCAAGACCTCCTTCCTCCCTTTTGATCCCTCTTTGAAATAAGGATGGGAGTAAATCTACATTCACTGGACACCCCTCATGTGCCAGGGGGTTTGCATATATCAACTGGTTTAACTCAAGACAATCCTCTAAATTAATTATTAGTATACACTGAGGGGCATATTAGTAAAGCACTGAGGGGCAAAGAGATTTTCATTTGCCTCGGTGTCCACTCTGCTGATGAGAGGTGCAACCGAGATATGGAATTGAATACTCTGACTCTAAAGTTCATTCAGTGGCGGGGCTAGTTAGCCTTTCTTACTAAGTACACATGAACTCTGTCTATGTGGATTATTTGCAAAGCTACAAAGCTCTGGAAAGTGTATGTTGACCTTGAACGAAGATGAAAAACCAGGCTCCTCCTTAGATGCTCAGATGGATTCGTATCGATCCACCCACTCTCCCGCCTCAGTCTCCCTTCCAGCCCAGATGTGTTCACTTGCAACACGCTGCCCGGAGCTAGGACACAGCAAGCATCACATGTGTGCAGAGGGTTCTACAGCTGGCTCCATAAATGAACACATCCAGTCTTCCTGACCACTCCGGGAAGTAATGCTTTTAACATCTTGGATTAAAGTACCTACTGGCAAACTCCGATTCATCCTTCAAGACTTACACATCTTTCTATAAAGGAGTCGCTCAGCCATGTAGCCCACTCTGGCTGAGTTACTTCTTGCCAGTTTATCCATGAGCTTCGAAGTCAGGCAGGCAGGATGTCACTTCTGTCACCTGTCACACTCTACTGTCAGGCCACGGACAAGTCACCTCACCCCTCTGAACGTCCTTTCTGCCTCCGTGCAACAGGACCACCTCCTACAGCAGTTCCCAACGTACAGAGTGGAGTGGGAGGACCAACCGAGACGGTTTATAAAATATCCAGTAGTCGCTTGGCTCCATAAATGTTAGTTCTTGCTCCTGTATACGACAGGAAGCCGTGGGAAGCTTTTAAGCAGGGATAAGATGTGATCCGAGTTCTGTCAAAAGTTCACGCCAGTAGCCACAGGCCCACCAGCCCCTTCCCAAGTGCAATCGGATCCCCCAGGAAAAGCATGCTCATAAAATCCTCTAATTCCAAGGGCTTCTTGAGATTGTGTAAACAGAAGGGGGCTTTGATAGTGGTTAGCAAGACGTGGCACCCTGACACAGAGAAGAAATATCACAGCAGGAACCCTGCCAGGCATTCTCAACGATCATAGGAGGCTGAATGGGGAGGTAAGTCTGTAATAAGGGTGAAATAAAAAAAAAAAAAAGTTACTTTTTATTTTGCCAACAGTTAAACATACGTTCGCATCAGCAGTGTGCTCCCATCCAAGCCATGCTGCCCAGGTGTACACAAAACACCAGGTTCCCGTGGCGAGAAAATAAACAACAAGGGGACTGGCAGGACATCAGAACACCTGGGAGGGCCAAGGCCAAAGTCTGAGGGAGTCAGAAGGCAAGACCGGAGCCAGATGCGGCACCAGAAATGCAGAGTGGAAGCATTACTGGGGGCCTTGCGAGAACCAAACCAGGCTGGTAGGCCCCCCACCCCAGGCCGTCGGGGCACTCCATGCTGACCCATTAAGCTCCACGGTCCTACCAAGTTCTAGGGCAAAGGTGACAAGCTGGCAGCCCGTGGCCAAATCTGGCCTGCAGAGATGTTCCTTTTGGCCCATCCAGTGTCTAAGACTTTTTAAAATTCGTAGTTAACATTGAGTAACAGGAGGTCTCAGGTAACATTCAGATTTCTGCTTGCTGAGCCACCTCCACCGCCCCGTGGCAATACAGGCAGTGGTAACTGGCCGCACCTTCCCCAGGGCACCACCCCTCCGTCCTGATGCCCTGACACCAAGGCTCCGTATCACTTCCATCCCAACTGAGCTTGCACTGTCGGTCTTCCTATATCTGGTCTACCTCAGTCATTTATGTTAACTGTCTGGCCCATGGGAACATTTGGATTTTCCATCCCTGCTCTAGAGAATATGGAAGTCCTTGGATGAATCTATCACAGAAATCACTAACACTTGACTCAACAAAATGTCCTCCCTGAGAGGGAATGGCCACATTCGATATGTGTATATATACATATGGGTATGTGCATGTGTCTATAGATCTGTCTTAATCTTAACCCAAGACCATGCCTCCTCTCTCTGTTTTCAAATCCAAAAATTGTGTCAAGTCACCACTGCAAGGCAGTTACTAACAGCTGGATTTGGCGGGCGGGGGCAGGGGGTGTAATTAGGTTTATATATTTATTCATTTAAATTTTATTTATTTTAACAGAGGTACTGGGCGTTGAACTCAGGACCTCATGCATGCTAGGCACGCACTCTACCACTGAGCTATCTGCATTTTAGATGTGAGGAAACTGCAGTTCCAGAGCTAAGTGACTTGCCAAAGGTCTCACAGTAAAAGGAACGAGGGTTGGAAGCCCAGGCTTGTTGCACTACAAAGCCTTTAGCAAGTTTACTCCATCGGGCTGGCGGTGGGGCCAGAAGGAGGCTGGCCTTACTGGCCAGTTAAACAATGTGTCCGTGTTAATAAATTACACGATCATGCTGTAGATGAAAGAACGTGGACCCATCTGATACATCTCTCCATGATACTAAGTGATCAGAGAGCTTGATTTTTTTAAGGCAATAATGATTAAAATAAAAACAAATGTGTTTGCATAAATGTATAGGAAATAATCGAAAATTCAGAAAATCTGGCTCTGTCCACATACACTCTATGACCTGTAGATTCCGCCCCATACACACACACACATACACTCCCCTATTTCTTTTTTTTAGGGGGGGGCGGTTATTTTATTTATTTTTAGCGGAGGTACCAGGATTGAACCCAGGACTTCATGCATGTCAGGCATGCACTCTACCACTCGAGCTGTACCCTCCCCATCACGTCCTCATTTCTGAATTTAATCTAATCTCTCTCATATCCCAAATCCTTTTTTCTAACACAATCCCCCAAAGCAACACAGCACCAGATATGCTCTGAAGGAGCAGGAGATTGCGCCAGGAATAGTTTATGGAGAACTTAACCAGCCTCAAGTCTCAAACATCTCTGCAGGCCAGATTTGGTCTTGGGCTGCCAGTTTGTCACCTTTGCCCTAGAACTTGGTAGGATGATCTTTACGACACTTAATCATCACAGTTCCCCAGACTTTTTGCATAGTAAAACTATCAGAAGATACTTTGTAGGGCACCACCAGGTAAACCGAGGAGGTCGCTGGTCAGTGATTCGGCTGCCACGCCCGCCCTGCCCTGCTGGCCCCAGGGCTAAGGGATCCATTGCAGCACACCCCGAACTAATCCACGTGCTGTGTGATCCTCCTGGGAATCTCTGCCCTGGAGAAAGCTCCCAGGAAGAGGAAGAGCACAGATTTCAACAAAGCAACTGGGAACTGGGTTTGAAAACCAGTTTTGCCACTTCTAATCTAAGCAATCTTCAGCAAATTGCTTAACTTTTCTGGGCCCCGGCTGTAAAAAGAAGATGCCAATAGCCCCTCTGAAGGGCTGTGAGGACGAAATACCAGACGCTGGGTATTTAACCAAGGTTAGTTCCCCGCACTCCCAGTCCCGAAAATCTACTGTTTATATGATGCCTGTCAACCGGCTTGACTGGTTTCCTCAAGAAGGCGGTGGGACTAACCTGGACAGGGCTGTGTCAGCTCAGACAAGGCCTGTCCCTCGAGCTGCACAAGACTGGGGCGGTTCCAGTGTGCGCGGCGGAGGAGACAGCCCTCGCTCCAGGAGAACGCACTCCCCGTTCCCAGCCCTGTCAATGTTCTTTTGTAAAACACAGAAACCTTCTTCAAATCTGACAGCTGCCACATGCACAAATAATTCAGGGATGTAATTTTGTAACTGAATACAAGCCCTGAACGCTGAAAAGTTTGAAGTCCAAAATAATCCCTTTGACCTTCTGCCTAAACACTCACTAATCACTTTTTAATTTGTAGTTTATTTCCTCTCTCTGTACTGTCCTTATAGGCTATATTTTCATTTCAGACGTGTCCAGGGAATGTATGGCATTGCAGAACACCTAATTAAAGTGCAAGTCAAACTTCTCCCCCAGACATCTGAGGCTTGGTGCGTGCCCCACTGAGTGCTCCAAATTGTCCTGGGTGGCAAGAAAGTGAAGGAGAAAGAGGCTGCTTTGAAAGGAGGAAACTCCTCACTGAGAGAATTATGAGCTACAGAAATTAAGCTACAGTAAGAAGTGGCCCCCAGCTTTTAAAAATGCATACTCCAGGGACAACCACCCGTGAAGCCACATGACAGAACTTCCACGGAGGCATGTCTAAAACGTTCAGGGAGCACAGAGGACGCCCTCTAGCATGTGACTTGGCAGCCAATAGGCAGGCAAGACCGGTTTATTGACTAGCCCCGCAAATGCATTTCAAAGATTCCTTCTTGTCATTTGAATGCCAATGATGTATTTAAGGCAATACCATATATATGTATATATGTATTTACATGCAATATGTTGTATATGTGCAGCCAAATTGTAACAATTGTGTAATAGAACTGAAAAAAACAAAAACAAAACAAAACAAAACCCCACCAGACCTAGAAAGTCTCCCTGTCCTCCTCCAAAAACACTGCTTCTGTGTTCCAGTCTCCTCCCCTCCCCATCCTTTACCCCTGTGGAAAAATGAGAGAAGACCTCTGAGGGAGCCTATCTAATTCCTAAAACCCAGATGCTGAAAAGATGAGAAAAAGGAAAAACTGAGAGTTAAAAATGTTATTCGATCCAGAAGAAATTTCTGCCTTGGGGGGAAAAAGGTTTCTAACTCAATCATCACTAAGATCACTGGAAATTGTAGAAAGTTGAAGCCAGCTAGATACATCGGGGTCAGTCTACTTTGTGTCTCTTCCAGCAAATCAGCCAACCTTTCACCTCTTGAGCAAGGAAGAGTCTCAAGGAGTCTGAGCTGCGTCAGCTCAGCCAGTATCCTGGAGGGGAAATGACTTCCACACTAGTTTTTGATTCAGTGAAGAAATGCCTGATCTTAACAAGATAACACAAGTGAGTTTGGGAGTTTACTTAAAGCCTCTCTTGCCACAATGACCTTAAAAACAAATACTAACCAACGAGAACTGATAAGAAAAACGTGTATTCATCAGCATTAATTCTGTTGCTAACAAACTCCATCATCGCACCTCTGCTCTCTTGGACTCTATTTCTTCATGTGCAAAATGAAAGAGGTGGTCCTACTATGTGTCTTAGGGGAATCTTCCTAAGTTTAGGGCTGTTCACCTTTATCCCAGGAGTACAGGGCATTTTATAAACAAACTGAAGGCTTCGTCCCCACAGCATCCTTACAGAGCAGGTGGGCCTCACCACCTGCCCACTATCCCAGCTGGGGTAACTGGGGAGCTACTTTAAGTTTGTGAAGGTGATCTGGCCAAGCAGAGCCCTCTGGAGTTCAAAGATGCTCATTTATAAAGAACAGCTCCAGAGAACATCCCCCAAATCTACAGACCTTCGGATACAAACTGAATTCGTGACTAGCAGCACTTGGCTTGGTCAAAGGAGGGATCAGCAACCCTGCAGTGTGGGCTGGAGACAGGTGGGAACTGGCATCAGTTACTGCTGCCAACTGGATACTCTTCTGGCCATTTTCAAGCTGGATCTTATTTCTTCCTTCCAACAATCCTTTCCAGGTAAGCAGTACCGGGTCGATTCTGCACAGACTGGAACTGAGGATGAGCAGTCAGGTCACAGAGCCACTGAGCAGGAACGCCACCAGGTCCGGCTGGCTTCGCATGCCCGCACGCCCGGGGCAGTCATCGCACTTTCTGTGTTTGGGTGCCTTTGATTGGACCTCAGAAGGGGGCCCTCCTTAGAAGTCGTTGTGCTCTGGGCCCACCCACCCTCTGGGGCCCCAGCAGCCCCGCCCCTTCCCCACCAGGATGGGGAAACAAAAGGGAGGCATTCAGAAGCACGTGGGAGAGCCGGCGGTAGTGAAGAACTCCTAGGTGGCTTGCTATAGGAACCCTATTGTTCCAGAGGGAAGCTCTTTTGCCAAAACTCTCCAGGAAGCCACGGCTCCGTGATGCCTTTTTCAGCTGTTGAGAGAAAAGGGTGGCTCCTGGGATGTTTCTTCAATGGTTCTGGAAGCCAGGCCCTTAATCCTTGCAAAGCAGCAAGGAGCCAGCTTCTCTCAAAGGGACAGAATGTCTAGAGTCCTTCTTCCAAATAAAAACATAAAAACCGCTCAACGTCTCCTTTACAACCTCTCAAGCAGTATGAATCGGGAAGGGGGGGAGTATAGGGTATTGAAGCCCAAGGTGGAGGGGGGCGGTTCAGGCCTTCTCTCCCCATGACCCTGCTCACCTGACCTCTCAATTGCAGTAAATGACAAAGCCCCCACTGTTCTCTCTGCCCATCCTCCCCCAGAACCCTCCTGTCACCCCCCCACCCCCCATCCCACCCCACACACACATACACTTTTTTTAAAGGGCGAAATGCCAAATAACATTATTCCCCTTCACCATGGTATTGCTATGAGAGCTGCCTGGTATGTTTGCCTGAAAAATGGAAGGTTTTCATGGAAATCTCAGCCTCCATGACAGCTCTCCCTTTGTGGAAGTGGACTTGGAGGAAAAAACTGGAAGGACCCTAATTGAGCAGACAAGAGCAGAAAGCAAGGCCCCTGGAGCTGCTCAGAGTTCCCCAGGAATACCTGACTGCACCTTTGGCAGCCAGTAATGGGCCTTGGAGCTCCCGCAAAGCCACCCTCTGCAGCCCCTCTCTGTCCCTCCACACAATGTGGCTCTCTGTAGTGGCAGCCTCACCGCAGGGCAGGGACCCTATTATATAATCTGAGGGGGAAGGGAGCACTCATAGTGCAGACATTATCCAGGGATGCCAACAGGTAGGCCCGCGATTGATGGAGTCGCACAAAATTCTTCCACTGCTAGTATTAATCAACTGAGCACCGAGAAAATAAAAATGGGTCTTCCAGCTCCGGTTTGGTTTGGTGGAAGTTTGGAATGAGGAGAGCCAGGAACGATTCCCTCCCCTCTCTGCCAGGTGTGGCGGTGCAACCCTGAACCGGCGAGTTCTCAGGACCTCCACATCCTCGTCGGGCAAAACAGGTCATGGTGTTTGGAAGGGCTGCTGTGAGCATTCCCTGAGACGGCGTGTCATACAGCCGGGCCCCAGCAGATGCACCCTAACGTTCCTTCTTCCCCCTCCACCACCCCCCCACAAGCGCACGAAGGGGAGGGGGGCAGATTCCTGAGAATACGACAGGATCCGTGAGAAAGCATCTTTCCTATCACGCTCCAAGGACCGCCAAGAGCAGGGCTGTGTATGTGGGCTCCTGCCTGTCCATCAAGATGACAGAATGGGTCTCGGGGAATTCATTATTCAACAGACTCGCCCTTCACATATCCCATCCAAAGGAACGGTCCGATGCCTTTTCGTACACTGGCTATACAAAATACTGAAAGACCAGTGCACTTCAAAAGCCTCACAAAAACCCAGGACTGGGTTTGGCAGGAGTTCCTCAGCCACTGGGTTTTTCTGTGTGTGGTTTATAATAACATGCAAACCTGATGCCAAGTCCTCATCTATTAAGGGACTGCCAATTAGCAGGAGGCTTAGAGCTGCATGTTTGAGAACTGGGGAGCAGGTCTAATTAGGCTTGCAAATCATTTCTGTCCATCGCTCCTCTCAGGCTGACCCAGGGTACACTGGCCAACTGCTCTGCAGATACTCTTTCCGTGTTCCTCTGCACACAGCTCTTTGTGGGTGTGTTTGTTTTAAGGTTCTAGGCCCGACGGCTAGTGCTTATTTTCATGTCTGTCTTTAAGGGTGAAATGGGGGATTTGAACAAGGTTGTCCCCTGGACAGTGACTCTCAGATTTGGCCAAGCATCAAAATCATCAGGGGCACTTATTAAAAAACACATTCCAGACAGTGCCCAGCTCTACCCAATAACTCAATCAGAATTTCCGGGGCAAGGGCTTGAGAATCTTCATTCACAATAAGACCTTGAGATGGTTCTGTCCCAAGGTGAGCTGGGAATCACGACGCTGAAAAGTCAAAACAATTTCATGTTTAAATTCAAGGGCTTTTAAAATGCAGTTTTTCACGCATGCACTAAATAAGTGAGATGTTAGGCCATATCAAATATCAAATGATTACTGCGTGCCTGTCACGCGCTGGGGATGGGAAATGCTGAGATTAGGAAAACGGATCCCAGCCCTCACAGAGCTCCCTGCCTAGGGGGCCAGTGACATCCCAATAGAAAAACCCGTCTTTCCTACACAGGGATCCTGGGAGAATCCACACCTGCAATTCTCCCCTCACTTTCTCTTCTGCCACGTGGTGAAGTGAGCTTTCCAAGAGCTTTGCCAGGGTGGCTCTGAAAAAGAAACAGAATGATTTCAGACATCAAATGTCAGAGGCCTATCTTAGAATGGGAGAAAAGAAGTCTGAGAAACATATGGTTTCAAGATTCAGAAGAAAATCCATGCCTTACAACTGCCTGGTCTGAAGATAGAAACAGAGCGGGAAGTAAAATCCGGAGGCCTCTGTGCAGCAGAAGCAGCCTAGGGCTGGGTCTTGGAGCCCAAGGCTGATTCTTCACCGACTTCAGAAAGTCACTTTTCCTCACCGAGATTCCTTATCTGCTAAAGAGGGGAGGCTGCACTATTCAGTCATGTCCCAAAGCATATCTGGCATAAACTGCTTTCCCTGGAGCCTTCATCAAAGTTCACTTTTGAGTTTCAACAGGGAAGTGTACAACCTAGAAGAACTGAAGTTCTCCAGAGCCCTCTCTAAGGAAAGTTAGCCTAAATGATCTCTAACCAGCTCCAAAATTATGTTTTGAGCATAGGGCTTTCAAGTAAGACTGATTTCCTAGCTAGCAGGGACGGTGTTTTTTATTTATCCCCGACACAGTGCTAGATACACAGCAGAGACTCAAATAAAGGAACACATCTGGAGTACACCAGTTTGGCCAGTCTGCTTTTGAGAAAGATCACCCTGGCGGCCATGGGGAAGAGGGACCAGAGCACGGGGACTTTACATCTAAAGCTCCCTGCTCACTGACCAAGCACCTTCCAAAGGAAAAACCTGCATTTTCTAGACACATCCCCATCAACCCTAAATGAGATGTATTAAAACCTGTCACAGCCTTGATGCCAAGCTAGGTCCTGGACAGTGCAACTCAATAGACACTACCTGCTCTCCAGGAGTGGCTGGGGCTGTTCCCTCTTTGCTTCAAACCTCTCTACGAAACTCACTGCTCATCTATTCAGATTCTCAGGTTATCTTAACACATAGGAGCAGACCTAGGTGTAGACAAAGTAGGTGGCTAAAGGGGACAGGTAACCCATCTGTTGGCAACTGAAACACATGGCAGCGAGTAGCATGGTGGAGCTCCATGTGTGTGGAGTTTGGAGTCAGACACACCTGGGTCCTGTCTCCACCTTAAACAAGTCAGTTACCCTCCCACAAGGATGTGACATGAAAAAAGTGCCATGTGCAAAGATGCTTCATATAATGCCTGGCACACAGAAACGCTCAGTCAGTGTTCCTGGCATCATGAATATGGGATGGTGTGCCTTCTCTAAGAAGGTGAGAAACAAGCATTATCTTGGCCCATAAAGAAATCCATTTCTTTACGGGGGTACAGCTCAGTAGTAGAGCACATGCTTGGCATGCACGAGGTCCTGGATTCAATCACCAGTGCTTCTGTAAAGGGGATGGGGGGGGAGGAAATAAAATTAAAGATTTTTTTTAATTATTTAAAAAAAAAGAAACCCACTATGTATGTCATATACAGTTACTGAATATGTTGTATGAAAGTCCCTGTGGTAGTCTTCGGTTTTTTTATGAGGTGGGAGCGGGTGTTGGACAACACGGATTATTAGAAAAAAGCACAAGTTTTGCAGTCAACCAGATTTGCTTCTGAAGCTCAGATCTGCCTCTTTTTCTCCCGTGACACTGAGCAAGCTGCGAGCCTCTCCAGGCCCTCTGCAAAGTGGGGCCAGTGGGGCCAACCTTGCAGGGTTACTGGGAGGTTTAGGGGTACAGTACCACATACAGGGTGCGTTCAATTCACGGAGCACTTGTTACCGTTCACAGTCGTCCCCATGAAATGCATGAGGATGAAGAAGGATGACTAGGGAGCCCTCTGCCCCACGTGGGAGTTCCTCCTTCCCTCGAGAGCATCAGTATGTGCAGATTTCTGTAAAACACCGATGTCTGTCCAATGTTTGATTATTTCCAGCGAAAGGAAAATGACGGTGCTTTCTCAGCACCGCGTGCTGGTTTGAATGGAATGTCCCTTGGATCTTCCTTGGTTCACGCCACACTATGGAGGCTATGTGTTTACTTTCTCTTCATTCACTTTTGTCCAATAAACATTATGCACCTACAGTGAACAAAGCATTGATGTAAGAGCAACTGGGGATATGCATTGATCACAGGTGAAATCACTTTTTTTTTAATTCATGTGAGGAAATCAAGAAGAGGAGTGATTTGCCCCAGTGTACTCAGTGACAAAGGGACACAGGTACACACCGTGCCACTGCACCAGGGGTGGGCTGGCTACAATAGCTGGTCATTGTGATAATGGTACTAGCCTTCCCCGGGGCCTGGTGGTGTGTATGTATATGGGGTGGGTGTGTGTGTGTGTGTGTGTGTGTGAGTGTGTGTGTGTAGCTTGCCACAGTCACTAATACAGGAGAAAGAAAATGAAAAACTAAAAAGAATCTACAAAAGACAGAGAAACAAAATAAAAATTGGTGACCAATATCCAATACCGATTGGTCTTGCGATAAAGTGTGGTTCAATTGCCAGGGAATGACTGGAACGCCATAAAGCCTACCGGTCACTGTATTTCCTGGCACTTTCAGTTAAGAATGGAATAGTCTGTGCGACAGGGTAAGCAAACGTTTAGAGCGGTAAGAAGTTTTAACTAAGCATAGTGTGTTGTGCTTAACTTTGTTTTTAAATAACATGATTTATACAGGTTTCAACTGGTAAAACTCAGTTAAATTTAGCAGTTAATAATTATCGGTGTCTCAAACTAATTAAGCTCATATCAAGGAAGAACTTTTTTTTCCCCTTTGTTCATGGTATTTACAGTTCATGGGGAGAAAACAGGATGTGATGGTAAGGTACCATTTCAGAGTCACTTAGGCCTACATTCAAATCTCCAGCTGCTTGGCTTGGGCCTCAATTTCCTCATATATAAATGGACAGTGTTATGGACTGAATGGTGCCCTCAGATTCCTATGTTGGAGTTCTAATTCCCAGGAGCCCCAAGTGGGACCTTATTTGCAGATGGGGTCTTTACAGAGGTAATCAACTTACCATGAGGACATTGGGGTGGGTTCTAATGCAATATGGCTGCTGACCTGATGAAAAAGGGAGACTTAGACAGAGACAGGGTGCACGAGGGGAAAGCCCGTGTGAACGTGAAGACGGCCCTCCACAAGCCAAGGAGCTCTCTGTGCACTTGGATGGCTAGGAGGAAGCATCCTGCACCACCTTGATTCCAGACGTCCACCTCCATAGCTGTGAGACAGTAAATTTCTGCGGTTTAAGCCGTCCGGTTTGCGGTGCTGTCATAGCCATCCAAGTGCACAGCAAGCAGGAGTACCTACCCTAGAGAGTTCTGATCAGGGGGAGCAGACTGAAGGGAAGAGGAAGGGAGTGAGAGAGAAGTCTATGCGTGAAGAAAGGGTGATGCTACCTCTGAATGACTGCAAAGGGTCAT
The DNA here is from genome assembly GCF_036321535.1 of Camelus dromedarius. NCBI lineage: Eukaryota > Metazoa > Chordata > Mammalia > Artiodactyla > Camelidae > Camelus > Camelus dromedarius. Next base: position 30,100,230 of record NC_087449.1, on the reverse strand, counting down.
TTGGTAAAGCAAAGGTGAAATAACTTGGATTATGGTGACTATTGGCAACATAGAAAATCCTACATATACACACTGAAATAAGTGAAAGAAAATCAAATAAAAATGACTAAAAGGAAATATGCCCAATGGCATATTTGTGTGTTAGGTGGTGGATTATGGGTGATGTTCCCTCTTTTCACCAAATTTTGGGTTAGGTAGTTTAAAATATCAATGAAAAACAATTTGCCTTTGAGAAAATAAAGTCTTAAAAAGTATGCTAGTGTCAAAAATGTCTTGGGTAAAGAAGTAATAAAAGAAGGTCCTCGTCTCAGATTTCACTGTTGGGACTTCACATAAGCCCTTCCTTATTCTCTATAACTCTCCAAATACACATGGGAATGCAGCATTTTCCCCAGATTTTAACCTATCATACAAATATTAGAATCCAAAGAGGAAGAGAAAACCTACATGCGTGACCCTGGTATCTATAAACACATCAGAAACTTTCTAAAATGTTGCTCAGTAAACCAGTCAGCCATTGTAACTTCTCTGATTAAATCCAATCATGAAAACCACCACTTGCCATGGGAATCAAGATGGCGGAAAGCCATCGCATGACAGCATCTGACTAATATTAGGGTAACCTAGATACAGATTCAAGGCTTGGGCACCTCTGAATTCGAATATGTTTGCATTTGTCACTCAAGCATATATCTGTAAAACCACTGTGCAGGAACAGTTAATAGTTAACTGGCACATAAACAATGCTCCGAGGCAGAGACTGCGCAAGCTTGCATTCTTGACTCTTGGAAGACACTCAAGCATGGGCTACAGCATCGATGCACATTTGGGGCACAGAGCAAACATTCAAGATCCCTAATACATGAAACATTGTCCCTTTTTGCCTCGCATCTGAGTCCTTTCTGTTCTAGAAGAATCAGTTTTCCAAATGTATAACCCAAAGCCACTGCTCTTCTGTAGAGAGGAGCTCAGGTGACCCGGTCCCCTCAGTGTAAGTGCTGTTACCAATGGTTCTGCCAAGCCCACACTTTTCCTTCTGTTGTTCCTATGGTTCTATTTCTGCCCCCTCCCACCATCTCACCAACCAGTTGACGGGAAGTATGTCTTCCCTAGTCATGGACTTTTTGCTTAATAGGTGGTTTTGATGTATAAAAACGAAGAACAGAACTGGCCAGAATGTAAATGATTTTCTCTTCCTTAAAAATCATATCATCAAACTTTTTGCCCTGCAGATGGCCCTTCTCTAACTGAACTGTCCCTGCTGGACTCCTTCTGCTGATCAATGTGCCACTCTGCAGCAAGTCTATGAAGATGAGCATTAGGAGTTTCACTTTGGGGAAGGTCAAAGGTAAAAACTTTTTTGGGTGATGGGGAGAAGGAGGTGTCACATGTATGTGAACACAGAGGGAAGTTCTTCAAGTTTTGGTCAATTGGATGTTGAGTTCCTTGAGTAGGTATTGTGCCATTTAACTTTGTGGCTACATAGCCTGGCATGTAGCAGGTGATCAGCTAATATTGCAACTGAGTGAGCGAGTGAAGGAATTCATGAGTGTGGTTGCTTCAGGTCTTGAAAGAAAACCACTGGCCTTCAGGTCAGGCATCTTGCTAGAATGGGAACGTCTACCTGTAAGTTCAAGGATCATTTCCCTTTTCTGCTCAAAGACATACAATGACGTTCAGTCCACATTTTTTATGGGCATGCTGATGTAGCGGACAAAGCAAAGATAACAGCTTCTGAAACCAACTTTCGAGGGTTTTGAAAGAAACTCTCACTGTATGGAGAAACTTTATACTTCTTCCATCCATCTCCGAGTCCCTCTTCTCCTCAGTAAGTCCCAGGGCGCTTTTCCAATCCCACATTGCTCTGTGCTGAAGCCAAAGCCCAGTTTCCTGCCTCAAAAGGCCCTTTGTTTGGGCTCTCTTTCCAAATCAGCATATCCTGAGCTTGAACCCTCTTGCTTTTGAGAACTCCGATGCCTTGGCAGCAGAAGGCTTTGCCAGCAGGTTTGTGGTCCTCACAGCTTTCAAAAACCCCAATGTGAGGGCATGTCTCTAGCTTAGAAACTCTTTTCATGGGAGGGGGGAGAGAGAGTATTATTTTAAGAGTTGCAAAAACAACTTCAAATTGACTCTTTAGTCTTTAATTGCTACCAGAAGACTGAGAACTTCTTGTTCTCTTGTATTTAATTAAGATGATAGTTTTAATCAACTTTAAATGATATTGGTTAATATGCTCTGCTCAGTCTCTCCGGCGGGCTTTGCCTCAGAACACTGGAATGCATTAAAGACAAATTTCCAACACGCTCTCTCCAAATTGGAAAACACCTTCCTACGGCAAACGCAGATGAGAAGAGAGCTGGCTACATGTGCGCAGCCGCTCAACGAGTCCTTGGAAGGACTCCAAAGTTACTTCTCCCAGATAAACTGCAGCTAATCCATGCTTTGTATACCACACGTGCTGTAAATCCAGACAGCACTCTCTCATACGCGTACTTGTGCTGCTGGCCAATTCTTTATGACAGATGAGTTTCCAAACCAAAAGATTTTATGGGCTAGGGTAGAGATTAATGTGGAAGAGCCTACCGTCTGCCACCAATCATCTCCCAATCGTGGGACAATCTGTGAGATGGGAACTGTTGTCCCATTTTACGGATGAGGAAACTGATGTTCAGAGAGGTTACAAACCCTTGCCTCAGGGTATAAGTTGGCAAACGGCGGAGCCAAGACTTGAGTCCAGAACTGTCCCCCAAGACATATCCTCTTCCCACTGTGCCAAAGTTTAAAACTTTATGACTCTGGAGTTTATAAACTGTGGGAACTTCTTACAGTGAATCTGTTGATCTCTCCTTTTATGTTGCACCCCTGTAACAGGATTCAGCAAATCAACGCAGTCAAGACTTCCAACCATGAAGCTCCCTCCTAAGTGTCTTTGATAGTTGATGACTTCAGCAGAACTTAGAGATCATCTAATTCAACTGTCCCATTATTAAGGGAAGGAAAGTTAGACCAATGGAACATAAGGGATTGAAGGTCGCTACCTAGTGCCAGGCTGGAAGGACTCAGAATGAGGAGGTGAAAGTACCCTATGGTTAGAGTAGTTAGGGTGTGGGCTGAGCAGAAACCAGCCTTAAGAAAGGATACTCTTTCCCATTGGCAGAGAATAAGGAAAGGGTGCTTTGAAGAGCAAAGACATGACCCAAAGCAGAAGGCAGACATCTGGGGCATGTCTAGGAAACAAGGAGACCCGGACGGATGAAGGTGGATGCCAATGAGAATACCTGTGCATTCAAAATAAGGCTGGCAGGAACTACAAACGGTTAAAAGTAGATGTCTCTGGGGAGTGGAATTTGGAGGGATGGTGAGAGGGCTACCCCCTCCTAACATAATCATATTTTTGGAATATTTTTTACTATAAGAGTATATTATTGTGCTTTGAGATGTTACGTTAAGGTTTAAAAGGCTTTGTCAATTACTGACCCATGGGGCCATTATCTGATTTGCAGAAGAACCAAAACCACAGAGTAAAGAGATGCTTTAAAGTATGGTATATATTGGATTTAAACCTGAACCTGCACAGTAAGGGTTTAATTTCCTCTGGATTTACTCATTTTCTAAGACAGTTCACTTCCCTGAGCCTAGTTTTCCCATATATACCGTGGGAGCGGGTAAGGGAAAACTCTCGATGCTTGGGACCATCCACCTCCTGTTTTGTAAGATTATTCTGAAGGATGGTCTCTGTCCCGATAGTCAGAGCTAAGGCAGAGGAACCATTCTGCTCAAGTGAGTTCTTCAGGGCAATGCCTTCTTCGACAATGGTACCTAAGAGCATCCTTCTGAGCTGCCCATCCAGACAACTGTGAAGGCACTGCCCCCGGCCCCCTAGCTCCATCTGCTACCTCTGTACAGTGTCCATGCTGTATTTTTAGAACTGCATCCGCCCAGTGTACACTGCAGAAGACTCACAGGCAGAGACTACACCCAATTCATCATTAGACATAAAAGGTGCTCAATGAATATTTGTTGAAGTGATGCATCACCACTATTTATTCAAGGGCTTTTAATTACAAAACTGATTAATATCATTATTAATGTTAATAATTACTTACCAGCATGGTACCAAGCATGGCGGAGGCTGGGTTAACATTATAGGAAGGTAGATTTTATGTAACAGAACCTTTTAAACAATTAGAACTGCTTCCCAGGAATAAAATTCACAATCACTGGAATTAATAGGCAGAGGCTTGATACTAACCAAGCAAAGATGGTTTAGAGGGGCGGCACTGGATTGGGGTGAAATTGGGAAGACTGATCAAGTGGTCTTGAAGCCTGGGTTTTGAAATAAGGTGTGTACAGAGATCTTGGGTTAATTCCTAGCACCTAACCGCTCTATGCCTCAGTTTGATCATATAAAATTGGACTAATCATACACTCATTCGCAGGGCTTGAGTAAAACACATTAGCTGCTCTTAACTGTTCGTTCCTTCCGCCTATAAATCAGATATTTTGATACTTCAGTCTCAGCCCTCTCAGAATCATGGGAAGCAAGGTTAGCCCAGATAAATACCTGAAAAGGCAAACATACAAATGTGCAGTGTCCTCAAATACTGGGGGATTGTTTTTCAATGTTTTTCCAATGGGTAAAAGCAATGAAGGAAATACTCTTGAAGTAACAGAAGTAAGAACGAGCACAGCAATACGATCAAACAGAAAAGAGCTGAGAGGAGAAACTCCTCCCCTTCCTCCTTTAGGGTAAACCGCATAATATTTTAAGGAATAGAGATAGAAATTTCGGAGGAAGCTCCCAACTGGGCAAAAGAACTCGAGAGTTCTTCATGCTGGAAGACTGAATGGTCCCATTGCTCAGATGAGGCAACAGAGTCACAGTCGCAGAGAGGGAAAGTTTCTTGGCTAAGGAGACCCAGTAAGTTAGTTAAGAAAGTTAGCAGACATAAACCCAGATTTCTTAACTCCCTGCTCGGTTACCTTCCCCAGACAGGAGGCACTTCCTGTCCTCACTCAGAGCCCCTCCATAAGGCAAGACTAGGATGAGAAAAATCACTCATCCTAAAATACAGCCCTAGCTTTTAGGGTAAGTTCAACTTTTTTTTTTCTTTTAATGGAAGCTATCACTGTTAGTACAAATTCAGTCTGTTGACCAAGTTCAAAACACCATGTGAATGCAAACTTGAACTTAAAATACCTAGCTGCCTTTGGTTAGTTACATAATCTCAATCTCTCAGGTTAGTTAATACTTTATTATGGGCTGTTACAAACTTTCCCAAGTGAAAGCTTTTTCCATTTCATCACATTGACTTGCAGGAAGTATGTACTAAGCACCAAGTGTTTACTTTTGTAATGATACTTAGTAATAATTCAGCTATTTATAGAAGAGATACTGTGTCAGTGGCTGCCTTAGGGCTGCTGTAGTGTAGGCAACAAAAATTGTATTTTTCTTTTTGCTTCTTGTCTATATTCACTAAAGTGACTTTCTATTGGCATTTTCTTTAATGTCTTGACTATAAAAAATTTTAAGCACCTGTTATGTCCAGTTCCATCTTAATAGAAAGCTATAAAGCAAACCCAACATTTTGACATTGGGAAGGTCAATACAAAATGCTATGATGCCCCAAAGAAGGACTAATCCTGCCCAAAGGAAACCAGAAAAGGCTTCACAGAGTGGCTGGCACCTGAGCATCAAGAGGTGAGCAATGCATATCAAGCAAAGAGGAAGAAGGACACAGTGGGAAAGTTCCTGGAACAGCCCCAGAATGGAGATGTCTGGGACAAGGGCATCACGGGGGATGTGGAAGGGATGGGGACGCAAGGGAAAGGGAAGCAGGAAGGGTTGGTTGGGGCCAGTTACTGAAGGGTCTCTAATACACTAAGCAGTTTTATTCTGTAGTCAACAAGGGGTCCTAAAAATCCTGAAGAGAAGGGCCTATGTGATCAGAACTACAGTTTTGAGAAGTGATTCCTGTATTGTTAATGCCTAAATGACATCTGGGATTCACTGTCCCCCTAGAAATAAAAACCTATAAAGGAATGTCTTCAAAGATAGGTGTATGATAGCATGTATCTAAAATGGGATAGAAATAGGGAGACTGGAGAAGAGAGAGCAGATTTAGAGGGCAAAATATATCCATCTATTCCTTGTACGAATATGACTTTGTAGATTCAAAGAATTTTCATATATATACATATACATACATGATACCATACCCTTGGTCTCAAGAGCTCGATGAGGTCGGCAGGGAATGAATCATTGCCTCCGGTTTATCATTCCTCAAGTGGCCGTGATGTCCCAGAAATCACCCAGCTAATACAGCCAAGTTGGGAACACAGCCCAGGATCAGCACGGAGCTGCCTCTTGCCTTTCTATTTTGAAATTTTCATTTACAAACTTAACGGGCACCAAAGGAAAAGTGGGAGGAGGGATAAATTAGGAGTTTGGGACTAACAGATCCAAATGACTGTCTATAAAACAGATACACAACAGATCTTACTGTGTAACTCAGGGAACTGCATTCAGTATCTTATAATAACCCAAAATGAGAAAGAATATCTATTCGTGTAACTGGATCACTATGCTGTATGCTGGAAATCAACAGAACATTGTAAATCAACTATATGGCAATAAGTAAATAAATAAAATTTCATTTAATTATCAGCTCAAGGCAACTGGCCATGTTTTCTCCAAGAACGACTGTGTGTCTATCTTCTCATCTCCTCACCTGCCCCTTGAGGGCAGGATCCACCTCTAGTACGTTATCTCTTTGTATTTATCTCAATAAATACTGCTGGAAAGATAAGACAGGCAGCTGAGTCCCAGGAATGCTCTCATCTATATTTTTTCTGACAACAGAGAATGGAAACTAGGCAATGATACACTTTCTCCATTCATCACTGGTCCACAGTGGGGGAACAGCCCTTGCTATGACTCCAATGATCTGAGGTGCCTCTGGCCAGCTGCTCTGTTACTCTGCATTCTAAGAGTGAAGGATCTGGACAAAACGGGCTTGCTCTCAGTCCTGTTGAACTTTTCCATGGGTCTGTGTTTGTCAAAGCCTCTTGCCAACTCAGTCCGAAAAAGAAATGTCCCAAAACTTCTTTGAGGAAAGGGGGGAAAAAAAGACCTGCTTTATACACTTGCTTTCATGCAAATCACATCACCATTGAAATCCCAGCTGAATAGGAGCCCTACAATAGCCTGGGAAACACACAGAGCCTCTAACCAAAGTGGAGGCTGCTGCATTTCCCTGCCTTTTTAACTCCTTTAGAGAACTGAGGAGAATTAACAACACAATCCGAAGCTGCTATCCCCCTGCAGAAAAGTCATCCCATTTCTGCAGGAAATCTGCGAAGTAGTCTCCTGCCTAAGGCTCTACAGAACTGAAGCTGGGATGCTCTTTGACATATTTTCAATCAAAGTGGACATACGGTCCAAGAGACCAGCTCCAAGCAGATTTTAGCAAAGCAGTTCCCCTGGAATCTCAGTAAATGATCTCTGCTAGTGATTAACTAGTTGAATTATTAATACAGTGTGTCACCATCCACCAAAAAGGATTGAGACAGGCGGTGCCCCCCAGGTTCCGAGAAAACTGAAATGAACTCCAACCTCCTCCTTAGAGGCTGTAGTGACATCCAAGAGAGTCAATAAGCCCCTTGCATTACTGCCCACCGGGAACATGGTCAGCCAAGTTCATGCCCTTCCCTCTTTCAGCCCAGAGGTTTTGAGTCTAATATCTGTCCTCTCAGAATTAACAAAGAAGCAGGCAATACTAAAGCGGGCAAAAGGCTTTAAACCCCAAATCCCACTTGAACGCTTTACAAGGTCTGATCATTTCACTTTAAAGCTTTCTGGCTTGCTGGCTTGCTTCATAGGCTCATTTTTGAAAATAACAGTCAGTGCAAATTCCAAGGCAGATCTGCACTGCGGGAGGGAAGAGCACGCATAGGTGCTCCCTGGTTCTCATCCCAGGGTCTTCATCATTTTCCAGATGCAGGATTCCCAGTAAGCTCTTCAACCTTTCCGAAGGACAACTGACACATCTGTAAAATCAGTTACGGCGGCATCTCCCCTTCATGGTTCTACGATTTGATGAGATACGCGAATGTGCCTGACTATAGTGTAAGGGTTCAAAAATGTTCCTCTCCCAGCGTCTTTCCTGTTGACATTGGGAGAATGACATTCTGGGTGTGGTGGTTTGGGTGTCTTGTTTTACTAACTTTTCAAGGCTGGGGCGTTGAAGAGCTAGAATGAGAAAAATTCATTGAGGCAAGAGGGAATATTTCCATTCCCATTCTCAGATGCATATCTTATCACCTGGTAGAACTATTCCGCGAAATAGGTTATTCATTAATAATAAATGTTAGGCTTTCACGGCTGAGGTCACCATAACCGCAAACAACCAATTTAAAGCAAAATGATAATTAAAGGTTCTTCAACGCCGTCAGTGGCCTTTGGAAAATTAAACCTAAAATCAAGAGGGCTTGTTTTCCCCCGGGGATTGAAAGCCCTGTATTTTGAATGCTTTGACCCAAGGAGTATGCTTTAATTTCCCAGCCAGCCTCTGAGAATCCTGCATTCACACAATAACTAGTGTACGGACCTTCCAAAGCAATGGCTCACTAGGGTGAGCAGAGCCCATCAGCCCTCCCACCGTGGCACTGGAGCCACCCCAAACAGATTTAAATGAGAAGCCTGTTAAACAAAAGATTCAAGTCTAGTGGTCCCCCCTTACTTACGGGGATACATTCCAAGACCTCCGCTGGATGTCTGAAACTGCAAATAGACCCGAACCCTAAACAGACTATGAATTTTCCTGTACATTCATGGCTATGGTAAAGTTTGATTTATAATTTAGGCACAGTTAGAGATTAACAATATGAATAATAAAAGTTATGTGATTGTGGTCTCTCTCTTAAAATGCCTGATTATACTGTACTCACCCTTCTTCTTGTGATGGTGTAAGATGATAAAATGCCTATGTGATGGGATAAAGTGAAGCAATGAGTCGGCATTGTGACCTAGCGTGAGGCTACTATTGACCTTCTGACCATACATCAGAAGGAGGATTGCCTGATTCGGGCGATCCTGGATCATGGAGCCACGATGGTTGGAGGTCAGCTGCAGACGATGCTGACGACTGGAGATCCTGGCGAGAGATTTGATCATACTACTCAGAATGCATGCAAATTGAAACTTACGAATTGTTTATTTCTGGGATTTTCTGTTTCATACTTTTGGACCGAAGGTAACTGAAACTGTGGAAAAGGAAACTAAGGGTAAATGACTACTGCAAGTTGGTGACACTTCTGGAAGTATTTTTCAGTCTCAGCCTGCCAGAAGTTCCTCCCTTCGATGGCACAATGTGCAGCTGCCTCAAAAGAAGATACTATGCATTTAACCAAACTTTATCCATTAAGGCCAAGATGACAGCAAGACAAATGCAAAGATGAGAAATAATGTATTAGGACCTTGCTCCCTAGAAACCTACCACGGAAGCCAAATTGACCCAAACAGCTACTTTGGGCCAGTGTCTAATGAAACCCACTGTGTGGATTTCTGCCACTTCCTGTCAGTGGTTGCTAACTTTACGACAATGTGGGTCATTTGTGGGGAAGAGGCTACTGGTGGAAGTTCTATTTACTGCATTTAATGAAGGTGCCGCATTCACAGCCACTCACCAGAGCAGCTCACAGTCCCTCAGTGTGACCCAAAGGTTACACAAGCCACAAGGACAGCAAATGGAGCCCATGGTGCAAAAAGGGCCACTAGCAGAGAGACCCACTACTGCTGCCCTGAAGTGAGTGACACAGGCCTAGTTCAAGTCCCTACTCCCTTTAAGAAGCCTTCCCAGGGTCAATGGTCTTCCTCTCATCTAGATTCACAGAGCAGCTTATCCACTCGACGACATCCAACTTTTCCCCAACAAGATCCCTCACGGTTCCCTCCTGACCCTCTGTGAGGTCTGGAAGATGTCCTTATTTACCAGGTAAACTGTATTTCAATGGTTTCTCCACTTTTGACAGACAGAGAAAACGAACTATGGTTACCAAAGGGGACAGGAAGAGGGGAGGAATACATTAGGAGTTTGGGATTAACAAATACAAACTACTATACATAAAATACAAAAATTAACCACTATATATAAAAATAGATTAACAAAACAAATGTCTTCTGTATAGCACAGGGAACTATATTCAATATTGTGTAATAACCTTTAATGAAAAAGGATATGAAAACGAATGTATGTATGTATAGGTACAACTGGGACATTATGCTGTACACTAGAGATTGACACAACAACAACAAAAAAAAATAGGTAAACAACAAGGACCTACTGCATAGCACAGGGAACTATACTCAATTTCCTGTAATAAGCTATAATGGAAAAGAATCTGAAAAAAATATATAAGTATATATATGTATACCTGAGCCACTTTGCTGTACAACTGAGACTAACATTGTAAATCAACTACACGTCAATAATAAATAAAGTTTTAAAAAAATATTTCACCACTTTTGTTAATCAAAGCCTGGGAAGTGCCAATCGCATCTCCTGAGGAGTGGAAGCAACCAGCCAGACCAGAGGGGACCGCCGGGTGTCACTCCACGGTCAAATCACAGGCACGGAGCGCTAGGGCTTCGACCAGTCCAGGCCGAGGCGGATGGTCTGAGTTACTCTAGGCAAGTTAATCATTGAAAAATGTACAGAACATGTTAGATATTTTTGAAGTACTGAAAAGAGCGTGCGAGGCCCCGTGATTGCCCTGATGCACCTTGATGGGTCCAGAGGACAAGGGGTGAGAATCACGAGTCTAACTCACTTTGGACAGTTCATCACGTGTTGCTGATGTGAAAGTGGGCAGGGAGTAGCGGGGAAGACCTGGGCTTCAGAAACACTCGGAGAACTAAAGCAGGACAGCCTAGTGGTTAAGAAGGGCCTCGTGAGACAGACCGCTCAGGTCTGACCCCAACTCTCAAACTCACTTGCTGCATAACTTTTGGTGAAGTTATTTTTAATGTCTCTGAACCTCAGTTCTGTAAATGGAGGTAATAGTAATAAAGAATCCACAGGCTCATTGGGAGGGTTAAATAAGAGAATGCATGCACACTGCTTCGCCCAGTGAGAGGTACACAGCTGGGACTCAATAAATGTTAGCAATGGTCATTATTTAGTCAGGCTTCAGTCCAAACCCCAAGCCTAACACACATTAGCCATGTAAATTTGGGCAAATCATCTACCCTCACTGAGCTGCAAAACCGGTTATTGACATCTACCTTGTTCTGTTATTGGAAAGATGAAGTGAGATGGCACCTAAAACTCCTAATAATAAAGGCTGAGTGCCTTTTCCTCACCCTCTTGTATTATATGTGGTTTAATTTTCATGCACTTACAGCTTAACCTTCAGTGTGAGTTATCTCCTGGCACCCAGCATACGAATCTTAAAAATGCACAGTAGAGGGAGGGCATAGCCCAAAGGCAGAGTGCGTGCCTAGCATGCACGAGGTCCTGGGCTCAATCCCCAGTACCTCCATTAAAAATAATTAAACCTAATTACCTCCCCCTTGACAAAACAAAACAAAAAAAGCACAATAATTGTAATTTCTGGGATGAAATTATGCAGACAACCATATCTCGGGGGCGGAGGGGGTGAAAAAAGTCACCCCTATTAGGAACTATAGTTCTAGTTTGTGGTCTTAAAAGTATTATTAAGCAGATCTGAGGAATATTTAGATTCTGATAGTTGTACTTTTTTTTTTCAAGATACTCGGAAGATCAAAGGCTGTTTTTCATCTCGCTGAAGCAGGAATCTGCTTGTCACACCCTGTTTTGTGGCAGCACATTACTGGGCGGGTGAGTGGGTCCAGCTGACCACCCAGCACCTATTCCTCAGCCAGCCTTATTGTTCTCTGCTCACTCATCTTAAACCCAGTGACACTGTTACACTGATTGAAAACTTTGTTTCTTTGTGAAAAATTCTCTGAGGAACAAAGCAACACTATTGTGGTTTCTTGAATATGTTAATTCCAAAGGTCTTCGGTCAAACTTTTGTATTTTTTCCACACATATTTGAATGAATCTTAAGATACTTCTAAAATGGGGCAGCCACTACGGAAAGTAGTTGGGCAGTTCCTCAAAAAGTTAAACATAGAGTTACCATATGATATGATCCTGCATTTCCTCTCTGAGGTTTATATACCCAGAGAATTCAAGATGTACGTCCAAACAAAAATCTGTACATGAATGTTCACAGCAGCACTATTCATAATAGCCAAATAGCAGAAATAACCCAGAGATTCTCCGAGTGATAGATGTATAAGCCAAAAGTGGTATGTCCATATAAAATGGAATATTACTTGGCAATAAAAGTAGATGAATAGATAAAAAACAAGTTTATACTGTATAGCACGGGGAACTATATACAATATCTTGTGGTAACTTATGGTGAAAAGAATATGAAAATGAATATATGTATGTTCCTATATGACTGAAGTATTGTGCTGCATGCCAGAAATTGACACAATGTTGTAAACTGACTATACTTCAATAAAAGTATATTTTTTAAAAAGTAGACTAATATATGTATATATATGTATGACTAAGACATTATGCTGTACACCAGAAATTGACACATTATAACTGACTATACTTCCAATCGTTTTTTTAAAATTAGATGTACTCAAAATGCTGAACATACATGATACAATATGGATGAACGTGAGAAATGTTATGCTGAGTGAAAGGCAAAGAAACAGAAAGTTGATAGTGGTTGCCATGCGATGGGGGAGGAGGGGAAACGTGGAGTGACAGCTAATGGGTATCAGTTTTTTGCTTTTTTGCAGTGATAAAAATGTTCTAAAATGGATTGTGGTGACGGTTGCCCAACTCTGTGAATACATTAACAGCCAGTGAACTGCACACTTTAAATGAATAAATGTTACCGTACGTAAATTATACATCAACAAAACTGTTTTAAAAATACCATTATAACCCAAGGAAAATCATTTCTCTAAACCAAGAGGATTTCCAATGGCCCATTTATTCTAAGGGGCATTTGAGAAATCCCAGAGCAAAAATTGTATATATATACACATATAAAAATATACATGCATATCTCTTTATGTATACATATATGCATACATTATTACATATGTGCATATATATTGTAGCCTCATCTTTCTAATAAGGCTATGAACATGAAGAATCTTTACTAATTCTATAATACAGACCTCTTAAGTCTTCTACAAACACTGCATTTCCAGTATTTGTGGAGGGAGCAGCATCACCGCAGCACAAAGGCTCCCAACCAGGAGATCAGGACCCCCCTGGAACCGCCTTCTCAATGGTCCTGCTCCTCTGTCCCCAGTGCCTTCAGCTCAGCATTATCTGCCTCCCAGTGGGTCTCCTCCTTGGCCTCCAATTTCCCTCCCTGCAAACCCAGGGATCTCAAACACAAATCAGATTAGATTAATCTCCTCTTAAAAACTGTTCATGAATGCGTTCATTCCAAATGTTGTCTGTTAAACTTTTATACTTTTTTTTCCCTTAGACATTTTAACTAGCCTTCTGATATTTCTAAAATGGTACAGCTGCTATGGAAAAACAGTTTGGTAGTTCCTTTAAAAGTTTCACATGGCATAATCATGTGACCCAGCAATTCCACTCTTAGGTATATATACTGTGTTTGGTTTCTGCATGAAATTTTCCATAATAAAAAGAAAAATGAAAACTTTAAAAATAAAACTTCATTTGCTGGTCCTCCAAAATAAAGTTCAAGTTCCTTAGCGACTTGTCACTTTTGGCCCCCTTTATAATCAGGCTCTGAACTGTCGAACTGTCTCTCCAGCCTCATCCCCAACATACTCTTTCCCCACCAACTCAGTGCTAATACACACTTACACCCCAGCCTCCAGCTACTCACCCTTCCTAAATCTGTTTGTGGTTTCACGTCTCAGCACCCATTGCTCCCTCTGCTGCAATACCCTTTCCCACTTCATGGCACGTGGGCTATTATTTCTCTTGCAAGACTTCATTGCTCTTCTTTGCAGCTACAGCCCTTCCCTTAGCACTCCCAAGTCAGCAGCGCTTAGTGTATAAAATTATGCAAAAGTCTGTTACCCATTCACCAGCCTGGGAATTCTTAAAGGACAAGGAACCCCACCCCCAACCCCACCCCAGAAGAAGTCGGTGGTGGGGGGATGGTGGGGAATGCACTTAATAGATGCTCAAGAAATATCTGCAGAAGAGAAGACTTAAAAGACAGGTACAAACGTAGACTTAATTAAATAGACTCTAGAAATTATACTGATTGATGCCGCAAACTAACATGGGGACAAAATATAAAGAAACCACCAATGAGAATAGTTTCCTTCGTGTCAATATAATCTTGTCTATTACATGCTTTAGGGATACACAAACAGGAACCAAAGCATCCTGCTTATTACGACAAGGCGCTCACACTGATTTGCATTTCTCTGCAAAACTCTCAAGGCATATAATTTTGTTAATTTGTGACAAACCTCAAAAACACACTTACCACCAATACTCTGATTGCAATATATGCTTTCAAAGCACCCAGAAATCAGCAAGTTCCTTTCAAAAGTCGCCAACTGGATCTTATGTGTGTTGTTCAGTTTGGTTTGTTTTAAATTTGGAAATTTTCATACAGACCATAATTTATAATTTTACCCGGACCTAACGGAAGCATAGTTTCACAAGACTCTTTAAGAAACTGACCAAGCCTTCTTTTGAATGTTGAGACCGCCAACTAATGCATGACCTTGAGAAAATTATTTTATCTGAGACTCAGTTTCCTTCTAGGTCAAAAGCAAAAACTTCAACAACGTGAGCCCTCTCTCTTCTCTCTGGGGACACACTGCTTGAAAAAGATGGTGCCTACTGAAGGTCAAATCAGTCAGCAGTGATCTTTGGTAATAAGCACTTTCTGGAACAAGCACCAGTTTAAAGAAAAGTGATACAGCCAAAAAAAAACTGCCTAGTCCTTCAGATTTGCCCCATGTATCTCTGGCCTCATTCAACTATCATCCCCTGATTTGGATTAAAAGGTAAACCTGTTTGTCTTGTTCCTCTTTTAAATGACACAGGCAGGAGGAAAAAACAGACTAGAACTCTCTGGAGAACTACCTCAGAAATGGTATCAAATTTCAAACCGACAAGTACACACCAGAAAAGCAAAAATGGTGTTAAGGCAAGACCTTGGTTCTAGGCCCTGCTTTTTGACTATCGCTGGACAGGTACTAACCAGTCCAAGCCTCAGGTGTCTCCTCTGTGAATCAAGGGTATGGACTAGGGACACAGTGACAGTGACAGAGCAGAGAGTGAGGGACACCACCCCGCACTAGACCAGGCATTGCCTCACAAGTTCATGACACGTGTTATCCCATTTTACAAATGGGAAGAGTGAGGCCTGAGACTGTCATAACTTCCCTGAGTGCAGGCAGCTAATAACCATAAGCAGCTTCCACCTGTCTGTCTCTAAAGCCTGTGCTTCCCCTCAGACCTCCCACCCATCCCTGTTTAAAGAGGCCAATTTTTCTGACGGTGATGAAAAATGACCTTGGTATTGTTGATAATGAAATCCCCAAGGTACTTGCAAATTCTAAAGATTCCATGAATCTAGGCGCTGCAGAATTGCTCCGATGGAATTTTCTTTATTATGGCCACAGGGAGGCCCATTCAGCACATGCTAAGCTGTTCTGCATTTACAAATAACTCTGTCTCCTCCACTGCCCAACAGGATCCTTGAGTTAAGCCTCATATTATGTCCCAGATTGAGCCCTGGAGAATGTATTGTACATGTTCGACTGAATAAAATCAAAATAAATGAAATGGAATGGAAAACAGGGGGTCTTCACTGCATTAAGTGCATTGAAAAGTGGGCACAAGGTAAGCTGACAAGAACTCTGGAAGATTTAGAGACCACCTACCAGCTGGGCACCCTGGGGCAAGTTACTTAACTTCTCTGAACTGCACTTTCCTCCTCCACAGAAGGAACCTAACATCTATACCACGTGGCTGGCCTGAATAATAGATCTGATAACTAGCACAGTTCCTCCTTTCGTCGAGAAATACGAAGAATGCCCTGGATGGCAAGCATTGTGATCATTTTCAATCACTACCGTTCTTTTTAGATTTTTCCCTTGGCCGTCACAAAATGCATAGAAGAGCTGATCCTAAAACAGACCGTTTGTCCAGATTCCCTGCCAGCCTTCCTAAGGTGTATGTGTCTTTCTCTCAAGATGATACGGCCCTGTCCCTTCCAGAGGGAAGGATGTGACCACCAAAGGATACTGAAGTCCCTGCACTGTGACTTCTCCCAAACCTGCCACTGCTTTTCTTTTCTTTCTTTCTTTCTTTTTTTTTTTTTTGTAATTGAAGTATAACCAGTTTACCAAGTTGTGTCAATTTCTGGTGTACAGCATAATACTTCAGTCATACAGACACATACATATATTCGTTTTCATTTTCCTTTTCATTATAGGTTACAGCAAGGCATTGAATATAGTTCCCTGTGCCGTACAGTAGAAACTTGTTTATCTATTTTGTATATGGTAGACACTGCTTTTCTTTGGCTGATGGAAAACATTTGTGTTCCCTGCTTTTTTTTCTTAGGATTCTCTTAACAATTGTTTCCCCTAATACATTTCAGGCAACTTGGCTGCCAGAAAATGAAAGACAACTTCGTAGAACCACGGAGGAGTAAGAACATTGGGAAGGAAAGGAAAATTCTACTGTTCCTATCACTGATAATAGCAACATAATACCTGATAATGGGTGGGGGGGAGCATAGCTCAGTGGTAGAGCACATGCCTAGCATGCACAAGGTCCTCGGTTCAATCCCCAGTACCTCCATCAAAAATAAATAAATAAAAACCTAATTACCTCCTCCCCCTAAAAAAACCTGACAATGACAGGGTGGTTTTTCACTTTTCAAACTGCTTTCAGATTTGCGTTCTCAGCTGTGCATCATGGTACAAGGGTGTCATGAGGTTTGCTTTCTTATTTTACAGATAAGGAAACTGAAATCTAAAAAGCTAAATATTTTTTGTCCAAGTCACACATGTGGATGACTTTATGTCAGAATTCAAACCCAGATCTGGGTGAATCCAAAGCTCATGGTCTTTCTATAATACTTTGCCAAGCTAACTTTGATCTTTTAAAGGCTCTCTTTAGAAATCTAATTTATTCATGTCACTTTTTATTCATACACAAACCTCAATATCTCAAAAGAAAACACTTACAGAGTTAACACCTCATTTATCCAAAGTGGTCACTTGGCTAACAACTGCCACTACAGAGAACTCAGTTTAGAACCCAGAAATAAACAAAAATCAGCCTGTCAGCAAGTAGGAGACACCACCAAGTCCTTGCACTGAAAATGACAAAGAGACCTTCAGGCCGGCACCCAGAGGTAATTTTTCCCCTTGAAAGAATCCTAACAACCTTGAATATCTTTACTGAAAAAGACAGGTGTGCTAGCCACAAGCAGAACAGAAAGCACAGACAGCCTAACAAGGAGAAAAGTGCCAGAACATCCAGTCCCTCTATGGGAACCGACTGTCCTCCTCAATTGCTCTTAAGACATTAGCTGTTAAGCAACACAGTGGTTCTTAAATTGGCCTGTTAAGACCCACCAGAAGCTTTATAAAATACAGAGTCCTGGGCACTGGCCCAAAGTCTCCTGAATTTGAATCTTCCAGGAAGGAGCCTGAGAATCTGTGTGTCACACTAGGTGGGTCTCCTTATTAGCTGAGTTTGTGAAGTACTGACATAGCAGACATCCCCCAAATACATGATCCCTCCTCAAATAAGGGCAGGGCATCTCCACAAATATAATAACTGCCCACACAGGGAAGGTGCCCTCGACTCTGGTCTCATTAGCATCACGCTGTGCACAACTGGGTTTGCCAGTGCAAACAACTGCACAGGAAGAGAGGAAGAAAGAATCTGAAATTGACAGGAAATCCCAAGGGGTGACAGTGGAAAAGGACCCCAGCTCTGGCTTTAGCAGTCTCCCACAAAGGCAGCTGTACCCCGATGGTCTATCGCTTAAGTGTAAGAGGAAGGGACGAAAGTGCTAAGGAAAAAAAAAAATAGCCAATCCAGACAATGAGGAAATAGAGGTTTTCAACCATCCTGGAAGAGTCAGCAGGGCTCACCTATGAAAAGGAGGCTCCCTTCTCATTTCACCCCACGCAGGATGCTTCTTGGCTGGGAGGTTCACCCCATGAATGAAAATCTGTTTCTACAGCCTCTGATTCACATGGTAGGTTAAGTTTTCAAAATCTACTGGATTATTAAAAACACAAGCTCAGTGACTATAATAATCAAGTAACAAAAAGTAGGGAAACGTCACCTGCTGTGCTTGCTCATTTGTTTGCTTGTAATTCCTATAAATTTTAGGAAGCGGGGAGAAGACACACCTGGCCAAGAAGCATCTAGCCAGTTTCTCAGCATATTGGATTCACTCTAGGAAAAGACTGTGCTATTTTCTCTCCGGAATGAACCCCCATTTAAGCTAATTTTCAGCAACAATTCTTTGATTTAAAAAAATCTAACAACTCAATGGATAACGCACAGTCTAAGAGAAGCAATGACTGGGTGTCTGTGTCACAGTATCTACCAGCACAGACTCATAAAATCATTAGTACCAGAAAGGCTCTGAGAGATGCTGTAGTCTCTCCCCTTTGTGATGATAATCAAGAGACCAAAGTCAAGGGGATGTTCCGAAAGTCACACAGCAAGGCAGTGGCGGTACCAGACCGGAGCGCCTGTCTTTCTGGGTCCCTTGTCCCTGTAATGACTCACAGTGCTAATACAGTCAAGAGCTAAGCAGAGTGCATGTACCAGGGAGACGTTTAACAAATGCCAGTGTCATTCCTCTCTGCTAGAAATCGATCCCAGAATGTCACATGGCAGGCTTAGACATTAGATACAACCCTGCCCAACCAGTCATTTCACCGATGGAAAAAACTGAAACCCATTAAAAACCAATTTGTCCACAACCACAGATCTAGATGGTGGCGCTGGCCAGCCTGGAACCTGTAATAACACATGATGAGTTTACATATCTCATAGATGGAACAGTCCTAGAATTTTACCTCAGCCATTTAACTGCAAATCAAGAAGTGTCCCCAAAACGTTCTAGAACCACTAAATCACATAGCATTGTGGCTGATCATCCAGATTGTCTTATTTTGTCCCATTTGAGCTTCCTTCTCTCTGCTTCATTGACATGTTTCCTGGTGGGGATGGCTCAGAAGTCAGGCCTTTCACACCAAACCTGCCCAAGCACCTGCTCCCTCAACTGTCTCCCATCATCACCATTGGCTCAGCTAACCTACCTGCCCATATCAAAAGCCAACAGTCTTCCTGAACAAAAGAAACTTCCCTCAAGAGGGTTCAGAAGGATTATACTGTGAAGATTAGATGGCTCAAGAATTCTGCTAAATTTTAGGGTTTCCTTCCCAGCTAAAGTTTAGATCAACATTATGCTGTACACCAGAAGTTCACACACTGTAACTGACTATACTTCAATAAATAAATAAATATTTTTTAATAAAAAAAATGAATGGAAATCATCTGTTTTCAACTCATTGGGCAAATGTGGCCTTCTCCTATTGGAAGAGGACGCTGTATGGTCTTCACTATAATATCACCATCAAGTTTTCATTTCATGGTCTCATCTACCTACGGTTCTGAGACACAACATCTGCAGACAACCACAAAATGTCCATCTGGGTTATAATCCCTTGCATTTGCCCAAGTCTTGAGAGATGACCAATAACTTTCACTTCTAGTATTTCCTCTGATCCTCACAGCAACATAATGAGGCGGCCGTTCTGATCACCATTTGGTGGATGGGTTAACTGAACTCAGAGGATGAAGGGCCTTGAACAAAGTCCACAGGACAAAAAGCTGGACCTGTCTAACACTGCTCAAGCATCAAAGTGCGTGGGTTGGGAGGAGGCACTCAGGGCATATCTGGAGGGGGACAGGGAGGAGACAGGGGATGGGGCAGAGAAGCTCCATATGGATTTATCGAAGCTCTGCATTTGTCCTACAGCCATGCACTGCCCCTTGTCCTTTCATTAGAGCCAATGTCTCAGGGGGTAAAAAGGTGCCCTCACAATCTGGGAATTCCTTAGTGCTCGAACTGGCCCCAGATCAAAATGATCCCTTGAGGGGACGAGACCATATTACTGACCAGGAGAGTTGAACCACCTTTGTCCATCTGTCTTGGTGCAAATGACTAACTGGAAAACGTGGAGGGACAAGGCTTTCTGCAAACCAAGCTTCAGGATTTTCTAATGAAAATCTGAGATTCAGAATTCTTCAGATGAGGGCAGAAAAGTGGGATGGACTCCAGCCATGCTCGCTGAGGATTAGGGATCAACTCAAATTGACTTCAGTGTGATTCTCAGTTTTCTCATCTATAAAATGGAGATTATCTCTTCATAAAGGTTGCAGTGAAAAGTACATAAACTGATTTATCTTTAAAAGAGGCTAACAGAGCTTACGAAAACAGCAGATGCTCCTCCTTCCTTGCCTGGGAAAATTCTCTGCTGTGCTCTTGTAACCTGGGACAGCAGAAGCATTGCACAAAAAACCAGAAGGCCATACACATTATGCAACTGAAAGGAAAACAAATCGATTTCAGAAAAACAGCCATGAGAAGATTCATAACTATATTTATAAAAGCAATAATTAGCAAAGATAGCTATTCACTCAGGGGGTAAACTCCCATCGGTGATTCGCTAACACCAGATTCTTTTGGCCTTCAAAAGAGAGTGGACTTCTGTTTTTCTCACCGAGAATTTAACATTCCAAAAAGGTATGTGAAATGAGTTAAGCTGCTTGCATATTTTCACTTACATAACACCTATTTTGCACATCAGCTTTTCTTTTGTCCAGATACAAGGAAATGGAGCTTGCTGTATATTCCTGCGAGAGAATAAACAAAACTGTCTCGCTTTTTCATATATTAGGGCCTAATAATCCAGACCGTGCGATCAATAAACTGTATAAAAATTAAACCATGCTGACAGTCTTAGGCAAAGAGTGAACCAAGTAGAATCAATTTTTTTTAGGACTGTGGTGTGTGGAATATTAAAATCACATGGTGTGTTAATAATTTTCTTTTGGAAGCCGAGTAGAGTTCTCCTGCATAAATTTCGCAAGTAAATGTTTACCTTACAGTGTCTCCTATTAAAGGCGGTAGAACAAGGCATTACATTAGTGATACTGTAATAGAGCCCATGCATGGGGAGACCCTTTGAAAAAGACTTTGTGGACATGATGTTAATGGCAAGGGACATATCCTTAAAACAGATAGCTATGTGCTTCTTTCAGTAAAATACAAGGTTCCTGTCATCTTACTAACTTCTTTCAGGTAAACAAAACCATGTGCTCGAACAGACCAACAGCGAGTACATATAACAGCTAGGTGTACAATATTCGCTTTGGGGGGGGAGGCACAGGAAGAGTCTCAGATGAACTGACACATGCAAACATACACCTTACTTACACCTTCAATGCACAACAGTATTTGGGGTTTCTTGTCCCTGGCTTAACTAATGCTGGTATGTGTGTCTTTCTGCAAATTCCTTCACGCTTTTTTCTTTGATAAGATACACCATCTCTTGGGACTGCCTTCTGAAATCCGAACACGGAGAGAGGAGAGAACAATAAAACTGTCGGAAGGCTGTCAAGCAAGTTCTAGCCGGGCTTTCCTAATCACAAAGTAGGAGGTAGGAGGGCACCTCGAACCTACAGTTTAGAAAGAGTTCACCCTACCACCAACAAAACTCACCAGTAAACACTGGGAAGCCCCAGGCAAGTTTACAGCAAACAGATTCAGTGTGTTTATGTGCTCCTTGTACTCCCCCAGGACCAGGGAGGGTCTTTTAAAAACTCAATAGCTTGGCAGGGAGACTTTAAGCACTAATCTTCCCCCTGTGCATCATAAGCCAGTTGCCTTCAGGAAGGTAGGCCCCCCAGTGACAATTCCTTTACATAACATCTTAATGTAGAATTCATATGAAGAGGTGGGAACAGGGTTTGCCACCTGAACTAGTCACCTGTCTTCCCTCCCACAGAGCACAATTTTACCTTCAGCTCTGTCTCTGTCAGAGTATCTAAAAAGGGGCCATTCTTATTTGTAAACTCTGAAAGTCCCCTTTCTCTCTGACTCTCAAAATGTACTAAGGCCGGTCAAGCCAAGGACAGATGGACCTCTGGGAAGGACCCTGCTATGAACACAGGGATGTTCAGCTCCAGCCCAAGAAGTCTCTGGTTTGCACACTCTGCGTGGACAAATCCATTTCAAAGGGGACTTGAGCCTCCGTGCAGGAGTTCTATTTTAAGGGAACTGAATTGGGAACACAGATGTTTCTTCAGTCAGCAGAGTTGGCAGAACAGCTCCTGGACCGAATCCGAGTTCTTAATGCAGGAAGGGGCCCCGAGAGCATCTACTTCAACCCTCTCACTCCACTGATGAGGAAACTGAGGCCAAAGAGGCAGATAGGTGGCACACCCGGCAAGTGGCTGAGTGGCAGTGTCCTGGTGACAAGTCCTGCACGCTTTCCATTACACCAAGATTCGCTTTAAAAATAAAAGAAAGAAAGAAAAAGAAAAGCTACGCTGACTTCAACCTCGGATCTCCTGTAGATTCCTGTCAATAGCCACCACCACCACCCCCCCCCCGCCCCGGGGGCGAGTCCATAAATCCTTCTTACTCTCTTCCCCTCTCCAACCCCTTTACTCCCGCTCTGTCAGCTGTGGCTTCCAATCAGTTTGGAAAACTGAAGTGGACTACAGCCTCTACTTTCTGGAAGTACAATTAATTGTGGTCCCGAAGCCTGACCGTGGCGAGCCTTCCCAGAGCCGCAGTTTCCCGCTGGGTGAAATGGGGCTCCTCGCCCGTCCTGCACCGAGTCAGGGAGAGGGCTAGTCCAAACTATCACCTGGCACACAGTAGGCACCTAAAAAGTGACTGCTGGATCGGCATCCAGGCCGTAGAGAGCACCCTCCCAACCCCTGGGGGGCGTTCAGGGGAGCAGCAAGTGACGAGGCCAGCTTGCAAGTCCCGAGCCGAGGCAGCCCCGGCGGAAGACTTGGATGTTTACATTCGGCCGGGGTTTAGGCAGCGCGGCTCCCGGCGGGAGCCCGGCGCTCCAGGAGATCCATTTACTGGGAGGGAGGGCCACCAGCTCTGGGTCCCAGTTCAGCCGACTTCCCGTATCCTAACAGGGCGGGCCCACACCTTTCGTGGGATTCTGCCTGGGCTTCCAAACGGAGGCGGCTTTGAGGATGCGGTGTCCAAGCGGCCCGCGAAAGCCGCTACCGCGCCGGACCCTCCTTTACAGGCCAGGGAGGCGGCGGGATCGGGGAAGGCAAGGGCCCGGGGACCGGGAGCGGCGCGGAGGCTCCCAGAGCGGCCGGCGCGGCGGGGAGACGCGGCCCTGCGCCAGGAGCGAGCACCGAGCCCCGCGCGCAGCCCCCGGGGCCGGGGTGGGACGCGCGCGGGGCGGCGAGGGCCGAGGGCCAGCGGGACTGGGCTCACCCATGAAGAGGCAGAAGAGGTCCAGGCAGACGAGCAGCACCCGCTTGCTGCCGCCCTTCCTCGGGTTGTTGTTGAGCGCCGGGCTGCCGCCGTTCTTGCTATCCGCGACGATCGCCTTGTCGTACCTGTAGTTTTGCATGGCGCTGGCCCCGAGACAGCAGTCACACACCCAGACACCCGGGTCGCCTCCTGGCCGAGGCTGCTCGGGAGAGTGGCGGGTCTGGCTCGGGGTGCAGCGGGAGAAAGCGGCCCCGCTGCCCGCTTCCAACGCAAGCGGCGGGGCTTTCTACTCCCCTGGTGCTCCTCTGCTTTTCCTGTCTCAACCCCGAATCGTTCGAAAGTCCAAGGGGAAAAGAGCCAACTCCCGAGCAGAAACTTGTGCAAAGCTGCGCTGCGCTGCGCTGCTCTGGACGCTCGGCGCTGGCGTGCCTGTGCGCAAAGCAGCGAGTGGGCAGCGCGGGCGCTCGGCCACCTTCCTCCGCAGCCGGTTGCTTAATGAATGGGAGCTGCGCGCAGCCCAGCCACCCCGGAGCGCTGCCCCGACTCCAACTTTTCTCCTCCTCCTCCTGCTGCTGTGCCGCTGCTGCCGCCGCGGCTGCTGCTGTGATCGCCTGGGTTTGTTTTCGGCACTTTTATTTCACGAGGTCCTTTAAAAAAAAAAGAGAGAGAGAGAGAGAGAGGGAAAGAGAGGGACCTCCTTACTTGGCTCTGAAGGGATTCCGAAAGCACAGCCCCTTCCTTAAGCAGCCGAAGACGTAGGATAATTAAGGCCACATTTCCCCCCACCCCCTTACAAAAAAAAAAAAAATTCCTAAAAGGAAAAGTTACTCTCAAACCAGAGAATCCGGGAGCCCCTAGCGTTCAGAAACACTAAATTGTTACAAAAGAGGGGGGAAATGTGAATAAAAAGAAACATTTTCTCGCTGACCTTGGGTCAGGCAAAACTGTTGAGGCTGTGCAGCTAAAAAGCATTTCTCCTCCCTTACACATTTGTCGCTTTCGAGTCTTGGTTTTGATTTGAATCGTATTATTCCGAAAATACTCAAAGAAAGGTGTCTTTGGTTTTCTTAAGTTCTTAACATCCAACACCGGAGACTGCGCTGGATTCTGAGGATACTAACAGGAAAAGGACTGCATGACTCTGGAGCTACACCCTGTGGATTGGATCCTGGCTGTGGCTCTGAGTCTCGGCTTCCCCCTATATAAACTGGAGAAAATAACTGTTTCTCCTAAATAGAGTAATTGTAAAGACTCAGTTAGCTAATCCATATAAGCGCCTAGAACAGTGCCAGGTATATAGCAAATGCTGTGTAGGTATTAACCATTACTTTTATTCCTGTTTCCCAGGTGATGGAGCCCCCAGTTCTCCAACCCCCTACTAGTTCAGCTAGCCCCCAGCCTACCTGTACCACTATGGGGGGTGGGGTTTCCAGGGCAGCAGGAGTGCTCTCCTGGGGTAGCAGATCTCTAGCTTGAGTTTTGGGGCAGTCTAGTGCTTTGCCTTAGAGGCTGTCATGTGCCTTTAAATGACTTTTCTGTGAATTACTTTTTCTTCCAGATAGAGTATAAACATTTCCAAGACAAGGACCTTTCCTTAAATCTTCCATAGTGCCTCGCAGAAAGCTGGGCACACTGTGCAATAAATGGATCTTTCTTCCAGATGTCTCTTTTTGTACATCCAGAAATAGATAGTTGTAGCTTTTTTACACATTATATTGGTCCTGTTCTTTTTTATATTGACTCGTTTGGGGGTTCAGTAACCCTATATTCAGCCACCACCAGCCACTTGCCCTTTCGCACTCCACCCCTATCGTCCTCCTCCCTCTGCCTGTAATGCACATCCATCCTTTCTCTAACAACCAAAATGCTTCTCTTGCTTTAGGGTCCTCTGAAATGTCACCTTCTCTATAAGCCCTTTCTGGACCCCCGGAGAGAATTCACCTTCAACACTCTAGAACACTCTTGAAGCACTTATCACAGTCCGATCTGGTGTTATAGTTGGTAAAGGCTAGTCCACTCTATAGACAATGGGCTCCAAATCATCTCCCCAGTACCTCGCACAGGGTCTGCTGAAGGAAGCTCAAATCCAGACTGCACTGCAGCAAGGGGGCTGGCAATGAAAGCTGTCTTCTGGAAGCAAGAGTAACTGAATCCCCAACACAGTTTTGGAGCTGGGGTAATCTAGCTGCCAATCAGACACAGCATTCTCTTTGCAAAATGCAGTAAGTCAAAGCCAGGGAAACTAAGAGAAAAGATTCCTTAGACAGCTTTACAGTGAGAAATGCCTTCTCTTGACATGTTAAAATAGCAGAAACAATACAAGGTCGATTTCAGCATTATTGACATTCTGGAAGGAATTCTGGGATGTTAGAATCTTCCCTTGCCCACTCAACGCTCTTTGTAATGATAATCATCCTTGAAGTTCTAAGTCACCAAACCACATCTTCCCAAATGAAAAGTAAGCATAAGCTCCTGAAACCGCAGCCCACTCTGATCTTTCCCTCCTTTGAGCCCCAAAGTCCTAGGGCATCTGTGCCACTCAGACTGCCACTTATATTCCACGGTGTAGTACTCTGTTCTATTATTTGAATTTTATAGTTACCTCCCTTTACATTTCCTGTCTGCTTTTCCTTCTCTGTGAAATGACTTTTATTAATTTAAGAATAGACATTTTTAAAGGCCAGACTTTTACTGGAGTTAAATGGTATTATAACTCAGCAATCACTGTTGGTCTCTTTAAAGTTACAGGGTACGATGGATTGTAAACTTTAGCCGGCAGTGGATTGAATACTAGGAACATTTTCGGCTTTAAGGTTCCTTGGATTAAACTCGGCTACTTATTAAGAAGGATCAAAATCTGTTATTCCAGGAGTGAATAAAAGGGCAAATAAATGGATGTTTAAATAAGAGCTTTATGTTTCCATTTACAAGGCTCTGTGGGTTATTTTTTTTCATAACGAAAAGATCATGGTGTTAATTGATGCATGTAGTTGTGTGCAAAACAACATTTGGATAACTTTTCAAGGGAACAGAACACCACAGATACTCATTAAAACTGACTTGAACAAGTCATAAATAGAGTGTCAATACCATTCTTTTGATAATAGAAAATAAAACAGCCTCCTCAGATGCATATATGAAGGCCTCTTGACTTTCAATCCTAAAACTGAACAGTCCAACTAGCAAGTAAAATCCAACGGAACAGACTTGATAGTTTAGAATGGTGTCCTTTCAAAGTAATTAAGTAATTAAAATTCCTGGTAAGTTTTGTTTACCATAATACACACCTGAAAATGACACCCAGTTCACTGAGCAAGTCAGTATAAAAACTGTAACATCAGCAAGGATAAATGCCTTTTTAAGATTAACTTATTATGTGTGGCAACAACAGCACATCATTCTTAAATAACTGATACCTCCCCAGAGATTTAAAAGGCCTTCATTTTTAAGATCTCTTGTTACCTCATAATTTTATTTCTCTCTCTTTTTAACCCCTAACATTTAATAATTAATCTTTTTTTTTTTTTTTTTGAAAGGGCATGAATTGGCTCTGGAAATGTTTAAGGGAAAGGTAACTGAGTTTCTTTACATAAAATTGTGTAGTCAAAAGGTCAGAGCCCAAATTTCTCAAGCCATTGAAATTCACTTAAGGAGAGCTAAGTTTTGGCTAACAAGTACCCATTTGTCCAGACTTTTTAAAACTCTTACATTCCATTTCTGGTTTTTACTAAATAAAATTTGTTGGCTTGCTGCTATAAGTGTTGGATTTAATATCAAGAGTGCTCCCACAGGACTGAATAGAGGCCTCCATAGTAACGCTCCTGAGAAAAGACAGGAAGGAGCAGAAGGTTTGAGGTCTGAATATCTTGGATCTGCTGTTTGACCTGAAATACACCGAACAACCTCTCTGAACCTTAGTTTCCTCAACTTTAAAATGGGACCGACGTTCTTCTCTGGTTCCAGGGACTAAAACAATAAAAATGAAATAATACATTTGAAAATACCTGGTACACAATTGGTAGTTGACAAATGTTAATTGAATGTTAACATTTTAAGTGAACGCTTTATTTTTTGCTATATACCTAGTTTAAATACAGATATTGAAAAGTGTTTATCCAGTACTAACTCTGAATGTACCATTTAATTTTATTCATTTTCCCCTAAATGCAGTAACACCTTCAGCATCTCTATAATTGTCTCTTTTTTTTAATGTGCAATTTCTTGAGATTTCTGAAGGTGGTAAATTAAACATGTTTATTTCTTTTAGACAGTTTAGTTATACACTGTTTTCTTCAGGATTGTTTGTGAAACTCAAGCAAAGCTATTTGTTTACAAGAATAATCTTGTACATGTGAGAGTACTTTCATTTTAAAGGCACTTTCACAGCTATTATTTTATTCTTACCACTCACTAGTAGGTGGGGTTGCTATCATTAGCCCATTTTATAGATGAGAAAAACCAAGGCAAGCCCATTTAACTGGCTAGAAATGGCTTTCCCCGAAGGTAAAATGGAAATGATTCTAACATTAGCTCATGCAGTGGAAAATAGAGCCCTTTACAGTTTACAAAGACATTTACATTCACTGATCTCATTTCAGGTAGGTAAGGCAGAGATGGTTATCTTGGTTTTAGAACTGAAGGTACTGAATTTTTGAAAGATAAGAGATTTACTTAAAGCTGGAGGTAAGGAGATTCCTAAAGCACTCGAATTCCAGATCTCTTAATTTCGAAGCCAAGATTCCTTTCTTTACACTCTCGGAAGTGCTCAGAAATTTCTGCTTCTCAACAGTGGTTTCACAGAGTAATTAGAGGGACTGCAGAATTAACCTTGCAGCTTTGTTAAAAAGACGAAAGAGAAGGTTTATTTTGTTTTCTATTTTCTTATAGACTTGGAAAGGAACAACATTGTTGCACTTCGTGTCACTGAAAAGGAAGATTTAGGTTCATTGTTTGTCAAGCAGTTATTTATTACAAAAAAGGAGCTTGAAGAACCCAAAACAGTGGTGTTCCTGTAAAGCAGCCTCGATTCGTGTCAGTATTTTTACCTTTCTACAGGCAGTAATCTTTTCCTTAGTTGGAAATTAGTACAGTTAAGAGCTAACCTTATGTTATTCCAACAATTAATGCTGTTCATTAAATTTTCTTAAAAATCTAGAATGGACAGAGGAACTTGCAAACAAAATTGTGGCAGAGAGTTTGCCTCTAGAACGGGTAAAACTGGGGCTTGGCTGATAACGCAAAAGGAGACTGATGCTGCCACCTTGTGTCATTATAGAAAAATGCTGTGACTCCCATAGAGTGAACATTGTCATAGTTGGGGGATAGGGAATGGTTACAACAGGAATTCAGAATTTTTTAATCATGTGTGAAATAGTAACAGCCCACAGTTATTGATATTTTCATGATCCGGTATTTCTCATTCATGCAACATGTATTTACTGAGCCCCTGATAGGTACCGAACACTCTTCTATGAGCTACGAATTCAGCAATGAGCCAAGTTAGCTAGAAAATTCCCAATGCTCAATATCACTAATTATCAGAGAAATGCAAATCAAGACTGCAGTGAGGTACCACATCACCAGTCAGAATTACCATCATTCAAAAGTCCTCAAATGATAAATGCTGGAGACGGTGTGGAGAAAAGGGAACCTTCATACACTGCTGGTGGGAATGTAGTTACATGCAGCCATTATGGAAATCAGTATGGAGATTCCTTAAAAAACTAAAAATAGAATTACTGTATGATCCAGCAATCCCACTCCTGGGCATATATCTGGAGGAAACTCTAATTTTAAAAGACACATGCACCCCAATTTTCATAGCAGCACTATATACAATAGCCAAGACATGAAAACAACCTAAATGTCCATTGACAGAAGACTGGATAAAGAAGTTGTGGTATATTTATACAATGGAATACTACTCAGCCATAAAAAAGAATAAAATAATGCCATTTGCAGCAACATGGATGGACCTGGAGATTGTCACTCTAAATAAAGCAAGCCAGAGAGAGAAAGAAAAATACCATATGATATCACTTATATGTGGAATCTAAAAAAAGCCACAAATGAACTTATTTACAAAACAGAAATAGACTCACAGACATAGAAAACAAACTTATGGTTACCGAGGGGGAAGGCGGTGGGCAGGAATAAATTGGGAATTTGGGATTTGCAGATACTATTATGTATAAAATAAACAACACGTTTCTAACTGTGTAGCACAGAGGACTATATTCAATATCTTGTAGTAACCTATAATGAAAAAGAATATGAAGAGGAATATATGTATGTACATGAATGTCTGAAATATTATGCTGTGCACAGAAATTGACACAACATTGGAAACTGACCTGTACTTCGGTTAAAAAAAAATCCCTGTCTTCACTGAGACTTTAGACCTCTAATTATTTTAGTTGTATGAACTCATTCAACAGCTCTACGAGGAAGGATTTCCCACTTTACAGAGGAGATTACTGGGGCACAGGGAAGTTAAGAAACTGGTCTACAAGTACGAGGCTACTAAGTAGTGGAGCCTGGATTTGAACCTAGGCAGTCTGATACAAGAGCCCCTGAGAATTTAATTATGAATCTATACTGAATAACTTTGTCCTCCGTCTAAGGTCCACAAGGGAAAGATTAGAGGTTTCCCCAAGTGGTACTTCAGCTGTGTGTGTCTGGAAAGATGGGTAGGTATGAAGGGGTATGGGTGTGTATATGTACACATACATATGTATTTCAGTGCATTATTTACTGAATTCATATGTATACATATTCCATATACATATTTGCTGTATACATACGTGTGCATTTATTCACTGTGTATGTATGGATATTTCTTCAGTCTAATCACATATACATTTTCATGAGCACCTATTCTAATTAGAATTCATGCCAGATGCTAAAGGTATTCAAATAAAAGCTTATGGTCCCTTCAAATGAATCCTTTTTTGTGGGAGAAAAACGTAAACAAATACCTACCATATTATCTCATGGCACTTATCACATTGTACTGCAAAGACTTAACTGTTTTCTTCGAAAGATGTAACCTTCAGACAAAAGCCAAACCTTTGTGCCCATCATGGTACATAATAAGTTGTCAAAAAGTAGCTGAATAAAAGACAAGTAGAAAGTCTTAAGTTCGACATGGAGCCATCAAGGAAAGTTTCACAGAGCAGCTAAGGCAGGGCTACACAGTAAAGCTGGAGAAGGTACGTCACAACCTGAGTACATAGAAACCAAAGTGTAAAACCTCTACTGCACGCCATGCACAGAACTTAATCCTGATGGATCACTGGCATAAACATGAGTGATAAAACACAGCTTTAAGAATAAAACAAAGGAGAACCTATTCATAACCTTAGGGTAGGAAAAGGTTTCCTATATGGGAATAAAAAGCAATAATGGCAAAAGAAGAGATATAAATTGGAACTCATTAAAATTAAGAACTTATATTTAGAAAATACATCCAAGGTTGCCAAACTATGGCCTATAGACTAAACTCAGCCCACCACATGTCTTTGTACAGCCTGTGAGCCCAAAATGGTTATTACATTATCACATGGTTGAGAAAACTCAGAAGAAGAAGACTAGTTCATGATATGCAAAATGTATACGAAATTTAAAATTTCAGTGTCCACAAATAAAGTTTTATTGGAAAACAGCCATGCTTATTCATTTCACATATGGCTAGCTACAGCTGCTTTTGTGCTACAAAGGCAGAGTTGAGTAGTTGCAACAGAGATCACATGGTCTGCAGAGTCTAAAATATTTACTCTCTGGCCCTTTACAGAAAAAGTTTGCTAACAGCTAAAATACACATGTAAGAAAGTGAAAAGGCAATTAGGACAGATTAGGAAAATGCATATATCCACAAGCAGGTCTTATATCCAGAATGTATAAAGAACTACAAATCAATCTGAAAAATAAGACAATCTCCCAATTTTTAAAAATTGTGTGGGGAAGGGGAAAAATCTCGAGTAGGCATTTCACAAAAGAGGACACATGAATGGCCCATAAGCCTAGGACAAGGTACTCAACATCATTAGTCATTAGGGAAATGCAAATTAAATCCACTATAGTGAGTGTTTCTGTTGTTTGATATCCTCAACAAAATTTTATATTATCTGATTTTAAAACTTTTGTCAAGCTCATAGATGAGAAATAGCATTTACATGAGGCTTAATTTGCATTTCCCTTGGTTTCAAGGGAGGTTGAACATTTGTTTTATCTTTTATGTGGACCATTTCTGTTTTTTCATCTGTAAAAATTATTTTCATGGGGTAGGTTTATTTTTCTATCTTGAATTAATTTGGTAGAAAATACTTGTATTTTATTGAAAATCTTTTGATAGATATACATTTTTCTCTGGCTATCAGAATTCTGCCCCATTCCTAGGTTGTTAAATGCCCTCTCTCCCTAAATTATGAGCTTTATCAACCTTGTGGAGACAGGAGCATTTGTTGTGTTGATTATAATGTCTTTCCCCTTAAATCTCAATGGAGTCAAACATTTTTAAATTGAACTATCCATGTGTTCCTTGAATAAGCCTTCTGTGTCCATCATATGACTACTTCAGTGTACAGCTAAATTCAATTTGTCAATATTTGGTAAACTTGCAACTATTATTTTGAAGTAAAAAAAAAAAAAAAAAAACCACTATGTATCTATCAGAATGGCTACAATTAAAAATCCTGACAATACCAAGTGTTGATGAGGATGTGGACCAATTTGAGTGAAAATTGGTATAGCTGCTTTGAAAAACTCTTTGGCAATAGCTACGAAAACTAAATATATGTCTATACTATGACCTAGTAATTCCACTCGTAGGGATATGCCCCAAAAGATGAGAGCCTATGTCCATCAAAAGACTTGTACAAAAAAGTTCATAGTAGTTTTATTCATGATAGTTCACAAACAGAAGCAACACAAATGCCCATCAAAAAATAGAATGACTAAATAAATTGGGATACATCATACAGGGGAGTACTATGCAGCAGTGAAAAGAATGACCATCTACACAGAGGAGTGTAGGTGAATCTCTCAGACATAATGTTGAAAAAAAGAAATTGACACATAAATGTATACTATATTGCTTTATAAAAGTTAAAAATTGGCAAATAGTTTATGGTGCTAGAACTTAGAATAGTGATCATCTTTGGGGAGGGGTTATTAACTGAGCACAGCCATGAGGAAGCCTTCTGGATATTTAATTCAAGTGGTGTTTACACAGGTGTGTATATATGTACAATTTAATACTGTGAAATAAATATGTGAAAGTAAAGATTTTACACTTTATTGCATGTATATTATATCACAATAAATAAAAACTATAAAAAGGGAACAAAAGTATGTATGAATAAGGAAAGAAACAGCTATGCATGGTATGGATAGAAAAAGGGAAAAATGGAAGAATTTCTTCAATTTTCCAGATTGTTAACACTGGTTAGATTTATCTATTTGGGCCTCATGGCTGCTGTCCCCTCTGAGTAAGATGGCCTGCACTCTGTCTATGGAGTGTGTAACTACTTTTACTTTAAACTAAGCACCGAACTCCCACACTTCATGGCCTTTCTCACAGCCTACACTCTATGGACTGTGTATCTCTCTAAATAAATCTACCTTTACTCAAAAAATTTTTTATCTGTTTGATGTTTGGCCAACAGAGAGTTAATAACTGTTCTGGAAATTTAATCTACTTTGTCATCCCAACTGCAAAACAGTTACCAGTCCCACCTGGCCCTTGGACCACATTCTTGGCTGTGGCCACATTAACATCTCTACCTCAGATAATTCTTGATCATCTACCTCACTTAATTCTGCATAGACACTGCTTATGCTCCCCCCCAAAAAAAAACACTTCAAAAAGACAATCTTTCAACTTGGGGTGGGGGGAAGATGGGACATGCAAGGAAGTTTATAACGAGGGCGAAGGAGAACTAAAACACCTTTATTTGAGGGTAGTGGATTTGACGGTCACAGCCCAAGGGATGTGTTTATGTCCTAATGGCCAGAACCTGTGCACATGACTTTATTTGGGAAAAGGGTCTTTTTAGATGTAATTAAATTAAGGTTCTTGAGATGAGGGCATCCTGAATTACCCAGGTAGGACTTGAATCCTATGAGAAGTGTTCTTATGAGAGAGAGGACAAGGAAAGACACAGACACACAACAGAGAAGACCACGTGAAGATGGAAGCAGAGATGGCAGCGATGCAGCCCCCCAGAAGGTGGAGGAGGCAAAGAGTGAATTCTCTCCTAGAGCCCCAAGAGGGAAGTTCTGGCCTCCAGAACGGTGAGAGAACACACCTCCATTGTGTTAAGCCACCCCGTTTGCAGTGATTTGTTAAAGCAGTCCTACAAACCTAATCCCTTGAGTTACTGAGGGTATTATTTTTCTTCAGTCCAACAGAAACTTTTCTTTCTTTCAGTGTCAGAGGAAGGGGAAACGGGACACAGAACGGTGGAGGCAGGACGGTGCCAGGTCTTTGCACTGAATGTTCCTTCCCTCTGTTGGAATGTTCCCCTCCTTCATTCCTTCTTATGCTCCATGTCTGCTTCCCTCCTGATGCCATCGCTTTGTTTTTCTCCATAGAATTTATGACTTTTACTTGTTTGTTTCTTTTCTTGTCTTCCTCCACTAGATGTCAAACTCCATTAGGTTACGAATTTTTTCTTTTTTTCAACTTTCATTTCCTTGGTGCTCAGCACTTAGCAAATATTTGCCAAATTAGTAAATAATCAACTTAGTAAATAATTGAACTAGTAAGTAATTGAATGAGTCAGTGAGTGAATGAATGAATGAATGACCAGCTGGGATGGCACACACAAACACTTCGGGAAGACTTAATGATAATTTTAGATATTGTCAGATCAAATTCCTCATTTGAGGGCTGCTTTATTGATATTCATCAGATCAAAGACACAGCTGTGGGGTTTCACCTCTTAGCAGCCAGTGTCCCAAACCAACTTTACTTTTCTCAGTGTCCACGCTGAATTCCATATTTGCTGATTGCCTTCTGCATCCTGACCCTGGACTGTGCCTCCCCTCTTAGACCTTTCTTTTTTCCATTTTCCCCTCTTGGGCAGTGTGATGTAGCCTTTATCTTGTATCTGGAACTATTGGGCAGTGTAGTGGGTTTTCCCTTATATACACACACACACATTTTTTTTCATGGAGGTACTGGGAATTGAAACCAGGACCTCTTGCAGGCTGAGCACCTGCTCTATCACTGCACTATATCCACCCCTCATATTATCTTCTATTTTTTAACAGCTTTATAGAGATGCAATTCACACACCATAAAATACACCCAATGGTTTTAGTATATTCACAGAGCTGCGTAACCATCACCACAGTCAATTTTAGAATGTCTTTATAACCTCCACAAGAAACCTATACCCGTTAGCAGTCACCCTCTATTTCTTCCAATCCCTCCAGCCCTAGATAATCACTAAACTATTTTCTGTCTCTGTGGAATTGCTTATTCTGGATATTTCATATAAATGGAGTCATACACTATATGGTCTTTGTTGACTGGCTTCTTTCACTTGGGTAATGTTTTTAAGGTTCATCCAAGTTGTAGCATGTTATTAGTACTTCACATTTTTTCTTACCAAGTATTATTCCATTGTATGCATACACTACTTTTTTTTTGTACATCCATGGGGTGACATTTGGGTTGATTCCACTTTTTGGTTATTATGAATAAAGATGTTATAGACATGTGTGCCATTGAAGGGACTTTGATCTTAATTCAAAGTGAAATAAGTCTATTTTAGAGCTGGGGTCAGAGGAATGATGATCTGGTTTAAGCTTTAAAAGAACCATTCTGACTCTTTTGAGAGTGGACTGGATGTGGGCAGGGATTCTAGTTTAGAGGTGACTGCAGTAATCCAAGAGAAAGACAGCTGTGGATTGATTTAAGGCGGTAGTGGGAAAGAAGGTGGAGAGGGAGGTCAGATTCTGGAGATACCCTGAAAGTAGAATCAACAGGATTTGTTGACAAAATGGATATGTGGTAGGAGAAAAAGAGAGACGTCAAAGATAACTTGGAGGCGTGTAGCCTGAGTAATGAGAAGGATGGCGTTGCCATCAGTAGAGGGAAGAAGAACCGAGAGGGAAGCAGGTCTCAGGAAGGAAGGTCAGGAGTTCAGTGTTGACACGTAAAATTTAAAATATCCCTAGTTATTCAGCATGTCAAGTAGACAGATGTCTATTATATGTATCATTTTATTTGTCCTTATAACATAAAATAACATATTACTAACTCAAGTTTTTATTCACTCAGTGAACAATTAGTCAATGCCTATTATGTATGAGGCACACCTGTAGATATCCGATAGAGATAATCGAACTCTTATTTGTGCCTCCAACAGTGTTCCGCACCCTGCCAGTCAATCAGTGAAAGCAGCATGGGGCCTGGAAACATGCAGGTTAGTTCTGTCTCTGTTCCAGCTGGCTCTGTGACATCGGACAAGTACCTTTATTTACCTCTGCCTCAATTTCTTCAACTTGAAAATGAGGGGAAGGGTTATGCAAGATGATAGCCAAGATTCCACCCACCCCACCCCAGCCCTAAAAAAAAAAATCCCTCCATTTGCTTATCTTCATTGAAATCTAGTTTTCCCCAGTTTACATCATTTCCCTGTAACTCTGCTGGGGAAGGCGGCTACTTTTCCTTCTCCTGTTAATTCACTGGGCAAAGAAAAGGAAGTTGGTCTGTGTATTCGACTCTCTGTGGCCAGTTCCATACCTTTGTTTCTCTTCCATGAATTTAAGCATCTTTCTTCTCTAAAAAGCAAAAAAAAAAAAAAAAAAAAAAAAAGAATCTTTTTTATTATTAATACAGGAGTAATATATATTTAATGTAGACAAAGAAAATTAAAATTATGTTGCCTCTCCTTCTCCTCTGCTAGTTTCTTGTAACATTCTATTCACAGCTCTAGTAGTGTTTATAACATTCCAACTGCTGTTATAGTTATTTATGCACTCGGAGACTGTACATTTCATGAGGTCAGTGATGGTGTCATACTCATTTTTACAGTTCTCATAGGGTTTAGTTCAGTGCCTTGTCAATTACACACACACCCCCAAATGTATACGGAATTAATGAGTGAGTCAATAAACCATCCATAACAAAATAAATTTTAAAACATTTAATGTACAATAAGATAAAATTTCCTGGGAAGACCCTTCTGACATCTGTGGGTAGTTTTTCTGCTCTTTTTGAGCTTTTATGTACTATCATTCTACCCCCTTTGATTTTATATATACACCTCTGAGTTCATTGGAACTCTCTGGTTCCAAGGTATTTCTGATTTTGGAGGAAAAGTAGCATAATGGAAATATCATAGCAAGTAGAATCAGCAATTTGAATCCCAATCAGTCAGTTCCTAAGTAGCTGTGTAGCTTTGGGCAAGTTGCTATCTCTTCTTAAGCCTCAGTTCCCAGTGTGGGAGAGTGAGAATTACAGACCTTACACACTGGGTTGATGTGGGAATGCACTGAGAAGATGTAGACGTGGAAATTCTTTGTGGATTAATGCCTATATTAAAAAAATCATCTTTTAAAATAATAATTTCTGAGAAGATATATTATTATTACATATTTTTACTGTTAAAACGATCAGAATTCTTCAATGGAATAGTTTAGCTGACTCTTGGTTTAATACTAAAATTTGATAGAGATTTGACTAGAGAGGCATGTTTTCTAATTTTCAAATAAGGGGACAGAGAAATATACCCAGAAACATCTTGGAAATGTGAGAATAGTGGGTGTCTTCCTTGAATTACCTACATGATTCATCTGGTGAATCCCGGTATTATGGTGGTTCAGAGTCAGACAGGCTGAACTACTTACTAGCCTGTGTGACCACGGGCAAGTTACTTCAGCTTCCTGTCCCTGAGTTTCCTGACCTGTAACATGAGGAGAGCTAGCTCTGCTTTGCACTGTTCCTGGGCAGATTAAATAAAGAATGTACGTAAAGTCCCAAAGAAGATGCTCAGTTCATGGTGAATGTTTTATATTTCAGCAACACAATGGGAGTACTCCCTAGAAACTACATTTTATCATGAGGGATTTGATAACTAACTGAAATGCTCAGATTTCTAAAATGTATAGACAAATGAGAAAGGAAGTTGAGCATTCTAAACCAGGAAAACAGATTCATCCAAACAGAAAAAGAGCTAAAGAGGAAAACACAAGACTGTGAGTTCATGTAAACAAACAAACAAAAAATAACTTCATCTGAAAAAAACTTGGGAGGCTGTTTAAACTCTTGCTAGGCTTTGTCATCTGACATCCGGATGATTTGATTATATCTAAATAGGAGAAAGAATGATAGACTCTTCACTCCTCCCCTTCATAATTGACAAGTTGCAGAACTGGTCTGAGTGTGCACCTTTGCCACAGAAAGAAGGTATCGCAGCAGAATTATTCCTTTCCTGCGTGAAAATCATCAAACCTTAGAGCCAGAAGAACTCTTAGCTGTAGTTCGGACCTTATTTTATAAGAAGGAAATTATCATAGAGAGACTAAGGCATTTGCTTAAAATAGAGAAAAACCAAGAGCCCAGATTTTGAGTGAGCTGCATTTTTTGGTTTACTTGTTTTGTCTCATTTTGTTTCACTTTTAGTTTAAATAAATTGAATTAAAAAAAAAAAAAAGATCCCAGGCCTTCTCATTCCCAGTCCCATGCATTTTTCAATACATGACATTGCTTTTGTTTCTGTTTTGTTTTGCGTATAAAGGGTTCTGTTTCACCAAAGAAATAGAAGGAAGAGTTTTTACATTTATCTACCTATTTTTATGGCTCCTATTCCAAAAATCTTATAAATGTGGTTTTTAACCAGAGGTACTTGGAAACATGGGATGACGTTTCTTTAATAGTCACTATGACTGGGGTTTGCTGTATGTAAGTAGTGGGTGGGACTCAGGAGTGTTGCATAATAAATTGTCCTGCGCAAGAGCAATGGTGATCCTGTTGGGAAAAAAAAAGATGTGCTGACCATATTCCAGGCATTCCAGGCATTAGGCTGCTAAATGCACAAATATATTATACCCTACTTAATTCACACAATAAATTAGTATGATAGATACTCTCAAAATTTCCATTTTACAGAGTAGGGAATCAAGGCACAAGGGGAAGACCTGCTTATATGTACACATGTATAGACGCACCGGCATTTTGAAACACTAACGCCAAGGGTGATGGTATCAGTAGGTGGGGCCTCTGGGAAGTGCTGAGGTCAAAAAGGAGGGGTTCTTCGGTCATGAGAGAGAAGCCCTGATGGCTGGGATTAGTATTCTTGCCTAGTCCCTTCTGCCGTGTGAGGACACAGCATGAAATCTGTGACCCAGAAGCGAGCCCTCACACAACCATGCCGGTACCCTGAAGTCCAGTCTTCCATCCTCCAGGCCTGTGAGAAATAAATTCCCATTATTTATAAACTCCCCAGTCTGTGGTATTTTGTTATATAGCAGGCAGAACAGACTAAGACAGTTGGCATTTGGAGACGGGAACTTTGAGGTTAATTAGGGTTAGACTAGGTCATGAGAATGGGGCCTTGAGGATGTGATTAGTGGCCTTATTAGAAGAGAAAGAGAGAGAGAGGTCTCTTTTCCTCCTCGTGAAAACAGAGGAAAGGACTTGTAAGGATGTAGAGAGAAGGCTGCTCTCTGAAAGTCAGGAAGAGAGAGCTCTCGCTGGGGACTAAACCCTGTGTGACTTTGACTTTGGGCTTCCCAACTTCCAGAATGGTGAGAAAACGAATGTCTGTTGTTTCAGTCACCCAGTCTGTGGCGTTCTGTTATGACAACCTGCGCAGGCAGTATTCTACAGCCTGGCAATTTATACCCAACCAGAACTCTGAATCTCTGCCTTTGAGCTCCTCATTGGGTTGACTAAGACTTTATCAGCTCTGCATTGCAGTCTTATGCCCCTACTTTATTGGTAACTATTTAAAGTATCTATGATTTATAATTTTGTTTTTTAATATAAGCAAATACATTTTTTTAACTGAAGTACAGTCGGTTACAATGTGTCAGTTTCTGGTGTACATCACAATGTCCCAGTCATGTATATGCATATACATATATATTCATTTTCATATTCTTTTTCATTACAAGATATTGAATATAATTCCCTGTGCTATGCAGAAGAAATTTGTTTTTTATTTATTTTTATATATAGTGGTTAACTTGCAAATGACAAATAAAAGCAAATTTTGGGTTTTTTAAATTTTTATTTATTTTTTTACTTCAGAGGTCTTTTTTTAATTTGAAGTATAGTCAGTTTACAATGTTGTGTCAATTTCTGGTGTACAGCATAATGTTTTGGTCATACATATATGTACATATATTTCTTTTCATATTTTTTTCATTGTAGTTACTGCAAGATACTGAATATAGTTTCCTGTGCTATACCATAGAAATTTGTTGTGTTTTTATATATAAGCAAATATATATAGTTGGATCCTCCCCTTCCTTTCTTAGATAAGTGGTAACATACTATCTGCTTTCTCTTCCTTTCTTTTTACACTTAATACTATATCCTGACAATAATTCCATAGTATATATAGAAATCTTTACTCCTTTTTTTTTTTTAACATTTGCTTGGTACTCTATTACATGTATGTGCTATGACTTGTTCATCTAATCCCCTTTTAATGACATTGGGTTGTTTTCAGTATTTTGTCATCAGTTTATCTTTAGGGTAGAGTCTTAGAAGTATAACTGCCGAGTCAAAGTGCAAATCAGTATGTAAATTTGCTAGCTATTAACTGGCATCGATTCTTTAATTTGCCATTAAATCTATTTCTGCTCTTTAATTTGCCATCTTCCAACAAAGAACCTCTCTCTATGTGGTCAGACCTTTGGAAATTTCCTCCAACCTTCTTTTTATTCCCTACCACCATTGAAGTAGCTATAAAATCAAAATAATTTTGCTTTCCAGGGATATTTCAAATTAGATTCTGACTTTTAATCTCTAAAGCCACTGCTTTAATTCAAACCCTTGTGAACCCTTTGGACATGCTCTCTTTGACATCATATTCTTGGTGTCTTGGTTCCTAGGATGGACTGTACAATAGGAATTTGACTTGGTTGGAAACTCAGAGAATGCTTGCATTAAAAAAAATGATTCCTAGACTTGTACCTGGAGACTGAATGGCACCAACTAGAGAAAGGGCAAGAAAGGGCATTCTAGGGAGAGGGAAAAGCCTACCCCAAGGTACTGAAGTGGAGGGTGTATGATTAGGAGGAACTGAGAGAAAGCCAATGAGTTAGAAGCACAAAGAGCGAAAGAAAGTAAATCTGGAGAGGTAGGTAGAGGCCAGAACATGTGGAATATAAAGGCTACATTATGGATTCCTTGTTTTATTCTAAATACATGGAAACCATTTAAAGATTTTAAGCAACCAGGTAACTCAATCAGATCTGGAAATTCAAGCTGTTTGTAGCAACATGGATGGACCTAGAGATTGTCATACTAAGTGAAGCAGGTCAGACAGAGAAAGACAAATATCATATGATATCACTTATATGTGGAATCTAAAATAATGATGCAAATGAACTTATTTACAAAATAGAAATAGACTCCTAGACATAGAAAACAAACTTACGGTTACCAAAGGGGAACGGGTTGGGGGGAGAAACAAATTAGAAGTTTTGAATCAGAAGATACACACTACTATATGTAAAATAGATACACCACAAGATCCTACTGTGTAGCACAGGGAACTATATTCAATAGCTTGTAATAACTTATAATGAAAAAAGAATATGGAAAAGAATATAAATCTGTATAACTGAGTCACTATGCTGTACACCAGAAACTAGCACAACATTGAAAATCAACTATGCTGAAATTAAAAAAAAAAGAGTTTGGAAATTCAAAACACCATTCTGGCTGCTGGGTGAACAAAACTTGGAGTAATCCAGGCAAGAGATACTGACACACTCTGGCGGCTGTGGTGGTGGCAAAGTAGAATGGTTCAGGAAATATTTTGAAATACATTTAATGGAAATTAAGTTAATTAAACAATTTTAAAACCTCTACAAATAGACATGCTTAGTGATGGACTGGTTAAAGGGGTGCTTCGCTCTGAATCATGTTTCTGCTTATATGACTTGCTGGACAGTGATACCAACCACGGAAACAGGAAACACCAAAATACAACCAGCTTGGGCAGAGTGGAAGGTGGGGTAGGAATAGTGAAGGTGGGGTTTTTGGACATGCTGAGAACTGCAGTGTGTTTGTGATTCTAAGATAAGATAGTAAGCACAAAATGGAAATAAAGGTCAGAGGAAAGGTCTTGGTTGATGATATATACTTGTGAGTCATCTGCAAATGACATAATTTGAAATCAGGGATGGATATAAGGATGCCTAAGTATGTAATGAGGAGGAATGAGGCCTAGACCAAGTCTCAAGGATGAACAGCGGTAACAGCCAGAAAGAGGAGGAGGAGCATGCAAATGTCATGGAAAAATAGCAGCATGTGAGTGGGGTTAAAAAGAGGCCAGGGAAAGAGAATGTTTAAAGGAGAGAATGCTTGGTTGTGTTGATTGCTGCCTGAGGCTGAGTTAAAATGAAGCTGTAAAAAATGATCATTAGATTGAGCAACAAAGAAGTCATTAGTCACTTCTACAAGGCAGTTTCAGGGAATTGATGGAGGTGGAAGCCCAATTAAAGTGAGCTAAGATGTGGACCGAAGGTGAGAACATGGAGACAGCTTTCCCTGTAGGGTAGGGAAGCATGAAAGTGTGGAAATGTTGCCAAAACACGGCCTCAATACCTCACTTAATGAGGACAGAAGTTTTGATGAAGTAGAAAAGTCAGCTTTATTTCTTTGCCAGGCAAAGGAGATCACAGTGGGCTAATTCCTCTAAGACTGTAAGCCTGCTGGGGAGAGAAGGTAGGGGGTTTATAGTAAGAGTTCAAGAGTACCAAGGGCAGAGCTAGTTTCCATAGAGATCATATACAGGGTAACAAATTGTTGCAGAGTTGTTCTTGTTTTTGCAGATGGAGATGCAGTGGTCCCCTTCCCTCTGCTGGTATGAAGTTCACCTCCACTTTGGGACTTTGTTAATATTGTTGTACCTAGAACACAGAATGCCTGTTAAGGGGCTCCTTGGCAAAGAGCTCTAGAGAAAAACTTGCACAGTTTAAAGTCAGGTTGATAAATGCTTTCAGCCTTTTAAGCAGGCTGAGGCCTGGGACCTCCTCCTGTAGGCTGAGGCCTGCAGCTCAAACAACAGGATACAAGGAAGCCACAAGGGGCCCAAAACAACTGCTGACATGCACAGTTGTGGTGAATTATGAATAACAAGATGCGCAAAACACCCAACTACTATTTCTGCAGTGTTGGAGTCAGAAGCAGGGCACTTGGGGCAAGAACAAGGCACTGAGTATGATCACTGCACACAGCACCATGAGGGGGTCAGGCAGACCACCCAAGTCTCCCTCTTCTCCAGCCCAACCCTAGTCAGCAAGAGCATGAGAAAGAAACCCTTTAAACCACTATACAGTTAAGCAGTTACAAACACCACTACAGATATCAGATGGCCACCAATGATGACAGTAGGGTCCTGCTCAGTTATGGAAATAGCAGGAGGACAATGTTCAGCAAAGGAAGGTCTTTTGAAGTTGGGAGAGCATTTTGAATGCAGATGGGACAACACCACAGAGTGAAAGAGATGATCATTGTAGGAAGAAGGGAGAAATAAAAAGGAACCAAGCCCCAGAGAAGGCCAGAAGGAATCAGAACTATAGGGAGGAACTGGCCACCAGCAGGAGAAAGGACGCTTCATCGGATGAAATAGGAGAGAAGGAGAGGTGTGAGCAGGCACAGGTGGGTATGTTGGCCTGGTGACGAGACTGTCAAAGAGTGCCTGTCTGATGGTTTCTATTTTCCCAGTTAAATTTGCAGACAGGTCATCAGTTGCAGGTGATGGCAGTGAGGATAGGAAGTTTGAAGGTGGAGACTCTATGAAATAGTTACCTCAGAGAGTACAAATGTGAGCTTATGAGAGAAACATAGCATGGTGGTTGAATAGTGTTGACAGCTCATTTTACTTGTCAATTGGCAACATGACTGTTCTTCTGTATTTAACTTCCTGGCTTACAAAATTAATCCAAATTGATCTCTGCAAGAGTTTGTTCTGAATTAACCAGATGATGGTTTCAATTTTCCACTTTATTTATGTCTTATCCTGGAT
Organism: Camelus dromedarius; assembly: GCF_036321535.1. NCBI lineage: Eukaryota > Metazoa > Chordata > Mammalia > Artiodactyla > Camelidae > Camelus > Camelus dromedarius. The sequence goes on along the minus strand of NC_087449.1, from coordinate 30,056,419 downwards.
CTCCCAAAAGCAGAGCATGAAGCAGAAGGCTTACGTGCTCTTATTTTATTAAGGAGTACAATCCCAGGGAAGAAGAGTGAAGGGCAGGGAGAGTGAAGAAGGAAGGCAGGAAAGCCAAAGTGAGGATGATATATGTTGGCCGTTGCAAAATATGATTGACTGCTGGATCCAAAAGACCGTGCTCTTAAGAATTAGGACATGGCATATCCCAGGACCACCCACTTAGGAGAGAATGGGGTAGAAGAGAGGAAGATCTTACCCTTGGCTATAATCTATGAGACCCCAGGTTCACTGTCCCCTGCCCCATGCTTCCGAGTTGCCTGTGTCTGGCTGTGGGCCCCTAGTAAGGTCCAGAAGGGGCTGTAACACAAAGGAAACCCTGGGACCAGAAGAGAAAGGTGCAAATCAGGGCCAGGAGGTGAAGTGCTTTCAACTTTGGCCTGGATGAACTTTGTGAGAGCCCATGCAGAGCAGGCTGGCCCCACCACAGCTGGAATAAGACATAGATACGTCCAAAGAAGTACCTGAAACAACTTACCATTAGGAATATGGCTGACTTGACTTGACTCAAGTCACATACTACTTTAGAAATGTTACTGAACCAAATGGGTCCGCTTGCCTGTGTGCAGTAAAGCCAGTCTACTGACACTGGGTTGTGGTGAAGGAACGTATAGCGTTTATTGCAGGGCGCCCAGCAAGGAGTCCAGGCAGCTAGTACTTAAAAGACCTGAACTCCCTGAAGGCTCCCAGGGAAAGGTTTTTAAGGACAAGGTGAGGGAAGGTGAGGGAGGGGGTTGTGGAGCGTGTGATCAGCTCGTGGACATTCTTCTCGTTAGCTGGTGGTGAGGTAATTGGGAGTCAACATCAGCAACCTTCTGGTTCCAACCGGTCTGCGGTCCAAGAGCTTGTGGGCAGCACACAGTTAACTTCTTCCACTTGGTGAGGGTTTCAGTATCAGTAAAACAGCTCAAAGGCTATGGCTCAGAAAATTACCTATAGCCCTTGAGGAGAACTAAGGGTGCTCGACTTTGTTTAATGGAGTAAACTATTATTATTTTGTCTTGCTTGACTGTTTTCCTTTTTTCTGCATTTCCTCACTTCTCTGATTAAATGTACTCTCTGGAACTTGGGGAAGCCTGGGAGACTGAAGTTTTGCTACAAACAAGAGGCGGGCAGAGGACATGGGGTGAGGGCTCTGTTCCAGGAAGTCCCCATAGGTTCATGCTCAGCTACAGAAACACACAAAAATGTCAATCAACTAGTATGTTTCTAAATTCATAATAAAGTCTAATCTGGATGGTGAGCTGATCAGAGATTTTTAAGATGCTTTCAGCATAGCAGGAGGACTTCAGAATTGCATTGGGCAGGCTTAGGCAGGAAACAACTTTAAATTATTATTTTAATAGAGTAGGAGAGTCTTAGGGATTTTGAATACTGTTTCCCCCTTAACCATAAAGCATCCTGTCCTGCCATCTAGTGTTCACTAGTTTATCAGAGGGAAATTTGTAAGAAGTGTGGCTTTATCTATTTTTCAATGGTGGCACTACCAACAATTTGTGGCAGGACAATTTCTAGTGATGGGGACCACCCCAGGCATTTGGGAATATTTGGGTTCCTGCCCCCCACTCCCTCACTCAATAGCAATAACTACCCCCAGTCATTGTGAGGACTGACAACACTTCTCTATACCTTCAAATGTGCCCCATCACCCCAGACAATGAGAACCACTGCAGGGGGAATTGATAGTGAGTCCCCACTTTACAGATGAGGAAACCGAGGCTTAGAGAAGCTAAGTACAAGGTCACATTACAGAAAAGCAGTGGAGCAGGTGCTCAGTGAACACAAGTCCTAACTTCCCCCTTTCCTCTACAGAGGGTCTGAAGTCACTTCAGCACTCTTAGTGCACTTGTCAAATGACACAATTTATTAAAAAAAAATTTCCACATGGCTGTATTTCATAAAGTGAGCTTTTATTGTAAGATCATCAGGGTAACAAAAATAGGACAGTTGAGAGATCAGAGAAAAGTCACAAAACACAAAGATCACTGAAAGTTTGAGAAGGAGCTGGTAGGAGGAAGTTTTAAACAAACTTGGCTATTCAGCCTAAAAAATTAGAATGAGGATTTGATGATGGCCTCCTAGCACGTGAAGGTTTTCACACAGAGAATGGGGTGTTTATGTGACATACTGCATAGCCTGAGATAATATGAGTTCATGGTGATTCAACTGAGTTGCTTGAAAGCTTACCCATCATTTTCATATACATGATCTCATTTTAATAATTTTTATAGTATTGAGTTGAGTTTAAAATGTCAATGTTATATATATCTTGTTATGTCCATATAAAAAAGGAAAAAATATTACTGATAAAAATGAGAAAAAGAACTATTGAATACAAACATAGCCAATGACCAGGTTTTTTTTTTTAATTTTAATTTTTATTTTTATTGGTATATTTTCCAATAAGTATTTTCCAGGAGTATTTTTTTTCCAATTTTATATAATTCTTAGGGGTAAATCTTTTTGTTTTTAACACTTTTTATTGAGTTATAGTTATTTTACAATGTTGTGTCAAATTCCAGTGTAGAGCACAATTTTTCAGTTATACATGAACATACATATATTCATTGCCACATTTTTTTTCGCTGTGAGCTACCACAAGATCTTGTATATATTTTCCTGTGCTATACAGTATAATCTTGTTTATCTATTCTACATTTGCCTGTCAGTATCTACAAATTTGAACTCCCAGTCTGTCCCTTCCCACCCTTCTCCCCCTTAACAATCACAAGTTTGTATTCTATGTCTATGAGTCTGTTTCTGTTTTGTATTTATGTTCTTTTTTTTTTTTAGATCCCACATGTGAGTGATCTCATATGGTATTTTTCTTTCTCTTTCTGGCTTATTGCACTTAGAATGACATTCTCTAGGAACATCCATGTTGCTGCAAATGGCGTTATGTTGTCGGTTTTTATGGCTGAATAGTATTCCATTGTATAAATATACCACATCTTCTTTATCCAGTCATCTGTTGATTGACATTTAGGCTGTTTCCATGTCTTGGCTATTGTAAATAGTGCTGCTATGAACATTGGGGTGCAGGTGTCTAAACAAGGTTTTAGATAGGAAGATGGGAGTTCATATGGGTTCATGCTTGACCACCTAGCATATGGATAATATAGGATTAATTTAATTGAAGACATAGGTATGTATTACAAGACTTAGCTAGCTGAACAAATCAACAAAACATCAAAGTGAAATCAAGTTCAAAGAGAAAGGATATATGCCTGGCATGTTGTAGATTACCTACGAAAACAAACTAGAAAACGGTAAAGAACACAAGATTATAGGGGATGCATGAGGCACAAGAAAATAGGCCAAGGAAGATACTATAAGAGAAAACCCTGAAAAAAAGAGAGTTTTGAGAACTCCTTATGAGAACAAAACCACACGCAAGCTGCACCAGCTAATTCATTATTCATGAGGAACTGTCCTCCAGTTACCTACATATGTGAGCTTGAATAACTAGAAACGGGCACATGATATAAGAGGTAAGAATGACTGACTATGTATTGTGCATGAATATTTGTTTCCATAGTCACATTATCTAGCCAACTTGTAAATGAAGGAATTTTCTTCTGTGATGGTGCTATGACATCTTCCTCTTTGACACTCACTGTTCATTCAACAAATAGAGCACTTATTATGTGCCAGGCACTATTCTAGGCACTGATGATACCATAGAGAATAGAATAAACACATTCTTGCCCCCAGGGAGATTACTGTCTTATGTGTGTATGAGGCAGGGGAGGGGAGGAATAGGAAATGGATAAACAAAAGAAAGAAGTAAAGTAAACTGCGATGTGTAAATAGTGTTGCATGGTACCATGTTAGTAAAGCAGGGAAGGAGATCAGGGACTCTTGGGGCAACAGTGAAAAAATAACATTCAGGATAAAAAATTAGGTGAAAATAGCAGGACTGAAAATTGCATGCAAGTACACTGCTTGCTTTTATGTAAAAATACATTTAGTAAAATGTGCATAGAAGCAGAATCGAAGGAAATATTCTTAAATATTCAAGTGTTTGTCTTTTTGGTTGGCGAATCTAAGAGAGATTTTTAAAGTGCTTTTCTTTATATTATGCTACTTCTTACTAGTTTTTCTATGATTAGCATGTATTACTTTTATAAATCAACAATAAACATTTAAGTTATTTTTCTAACAATCTGTTTTCCATCTCCATTAAATACAGTGGCTTATGCTCTAGCATAATGGATTTGTGTTAGATATATAGAAGAATCATTTTCTCAAGAGATAAAATAAAACCTTTTCAAAATGCTCAATTATTACCTCTTTAGCATTAGTCACATCTCTATTAAGATGTTATCAATTTTTACAGTTCTGGACTATATGCCCCTAACTTCTTTCCCCTCATTCACTTACTGTTAAATAACTTACAAGATGGTTATCATCTATTTTCTTGTGTTAGTAGCCTCCCCTTGAGAGGCAGTGTGGAATAGTAGTTAAGGACAGAGATTTCAGAGATGGACAGCCTGAGTTTGAATTCCACTTTGCTACTCACTAGCTGTGTGACTTTGGCCAAATTACCCCTTCTTTCTCTGCCTCAGTTTCCTCCTCCGGAAAACAAGATGCATGTAATTTCTATCTCAGAGATTATTGTGAAGAAAAGTGAGTTCATCCATGTACAGTGCTTAGAAAAATGCTTGGTATATATTAAATGTTACTCATTATTATTCTAAATTTAGTTTCCCAAAAGACAGGGACCACATTTTATACATCTCTATAGTCTTAGCTACAGCCAAGCACATGGGACGTGCATCCATCCGTTTTATTTCCCTAGGACCTAACGTGTGTGGAACAGGTGAGATTTGGTGTGGGGGTGGGGGAGAATGAAACATCAAGCAGTTTTCTGTTATGTTTGTAATCCACTCTATCATTCTTTGAGGTAGATAGCAGATAGGAGAGGTGAGGCTCTGAGAATTTAACAACTTGCCCAATCACCCAGCTGTTAAGTGCAAATTAAGTCCATGTTTGTTTGACTCTTTCCATCATATGATGTGTTGGAAATAAATGTGAATAAATGGATGAGTGAATTTGAGAAGGCTCTGGAATTGTCTTTTGAGCTCCTCCTGTGTTTATTTACTTACCACTGGAGCCCCAGAACGTCCCACAGTGCCTACTTCACAGGAAGAGCTCAATAAATACTTATCATTAAATGAGTGAATAAATAAATGAAGAAAAGGATCAAGGAACAAATCCAGGAATGAATGGACAAAATGATGACTTAAAAGGTTATTTTCAGCCTTAATATCCAGTCTCCTACATCCAGTATATCACATATTCATGATAAACACTTCCATTCAGTACCTAGAAAAAGCAGAGGAAGTGATTCATTACCTACTTGCTACATGTACAAATTCAGACCAACTGGTACACAATCACCTGCAGTTTTATTTTTATAAAATGAAGAAGTAATCAGTCTCCAGCTGTACAACCATAACCATCATTTATTTGGCTGTAGGTTCACTTAGAACAGGCAAAAGGACTCAAATAAATCCTGTAGTATATCCCAAACATATTTTTTCTTTCTGATTCAAGGAACTTTGGAAAGACACATTTGTTTATATTTTAGATAATTGTATTCACCTCCCCCCACCCCAACAACAAGAAAAATCAGCCTCAAGCTGGCAAGGGTCTACAGGGACAAGGACTCCTAGAGGGACAATTACAGATACTTTTTTGACTCAAACTAGTGCCCCAATTCCTCTTAATATAAGCATGGGAGAAACACCATAAGTTGAACATGGAATGGATTTGTTTAGAATAAATGTCAACATGATAAAAACACCTTAATACATCTGCAGGGTACAATGAAAAACTACTGCAAACATCAGCTGTAAAAATAACTTTCATTTTGATGACAAATACCAGATAGCTCAGGAATGAGCCAATGTATGTCTTTGGGAAAGACGTTTATATCCCACTGGTGCTTATAAAACATTTCTCAATTTATAAAAATGTGCTTTCTTGCATGATTTTAGAGCACATAAAAATACTCATACTGAAAAATGCATAATATCATTAGGTTTTATTTGGTTACATTCTCTCCACTTCTACATACAAATCATCAACGTTATAATTAATTTTGGAACAGGGAGGTTACTTTGAGATAGCCAAATAACTATGATATGCAAATACTTTGGAGGGAGAATAGCAGAAAAATAGAAATGAGATGAGGGTTAGTTGTAGATGATTTTTAGATGTGGTGAGTTACTGTTAATGCACAGCATTGGACAAGAAGCCTTTCTAAGTGTTAGAATGAGAAACTCGCTACAAATGAGGGAATCGCTAATGTTTGCATAATGATGATTGTGTTTACCACCACATGAGTGTGTTTACTACCACACTAGTGTGTCAGTGTGTAGTTACGTGACCATTGTAGTCATAAACATGGCTTCCTTATTTTGTTCCCTGTGGTCACTGGTGAATAGCGAAAATTGTCTGAAGCATTTAATAAGCCTAAAATCCTGTTTTATTAGGGTGAAACTCCCTTACCTCGTGTAATTTTCTGCATTGAATTAGATGAATGGCAAATGATTTTACTGTAAAAATGAATCACGGTCCTTTTGAATTTTATAATCTAAGGAGAATCAACACAGATACATAGTTATGAATTATTTACACAAAAATACAGATACATAGACCTATCTGTAGGTTCTTGCCTGGCTCCTAGTATTTGCATCTCATACATAGACTTTGGTACTAAAAAGTAGACATTGTATTAAGGGTGATACAAACAGAGCATATTCCACCATCTGTGTATAGCATAGCATCTTTTTGTTTTGAAAGTTACCTCAGATAGCCTCTTTTGTTCATATTGCTGACAGTTTTTCACACAAGTGTGCTTGTTAAGGTTGACTCGTATTAATGGTATTTGCTGCAGTAACAAACAACCTCAAATTTCAGTGGCTTATACTAACAAAGATTCACTTCATACTCATAGGTCTGTGAGTTGAATACAGCTTTGATGGGCTCTGTGTGTTTTTTCAGTCCAGGAATATCTGAGGAAATCTCTTCTGGCAAAGGTCAGAAGCTCAAGAGGACAAGCTAAACCATACAAGCAAATTTAACAGCTCTGCAAAGGTGGGGTGTCTGTCACACCAGCTCAGATTCCATTGGCCAAAGCAAGTCACATGACCAAACCCCTTGTCAATGTGTTGAGGAAGTATGTTCCTCTCGTTGAGGGGGAGGGGGATTGGAGTGTTAATATTAGTTGCAAAATAACACAGTCTGTCAAGACTACAGATTATAAAGCTAAGTCATACCCCTGAATTACAAAAGGAGTTAAATACTAAAACGTTGTTGCAAAGGTAAGTAAAATTTTAATATTTCTTTGGACAGCTACTTACCAAGGACATGATTGTTTGGGAGTCAGAATGGAAGTTCAAAGAAAAAATAATTTTTGATACATTAATTAAATCTACAGAAGTATAAACACGTTCATTCCTCTTGGAGGCTTCCTTAGCATGTGCTTAACCTCTGTCGTGTTACTTACGGTGCTTTCTGGTGGTCATTTGGAAGACAGCAGAATTATTGTTTATCCTTGTGTACCTAAGGTCTAGTAAAATCCCCAGCACAGAGTAAGCACTCAGTAACTGTTTATTGAGTGACTTAATGAATCCATGCCCACATAAGCCAGAAAACATTGTTCTTACTGTTTCTTTCTTTTTCAGTGTGAAATTATTTATGTTTTATAACATGGGAGAACTAACATATTTGCTTTTCTAGTCCCCATTTTCTTTTTCTGCCCAGGACTTTTCACTTTTCCTTCCCTAAGGGAAGTTATTTTAAATAAAATAAGCTTGGTTTGATATACCTCAAGTATTTTCCTGCAGATCAGATAAGCTGTGCACATGCATACGTGTGCACTTGTGTGTGTGTGAGAGTGTGTGTCTGTGTGTGTGTGTGAGAGAGAGAGAGGGAGAGAGATCTGAGCAAATAGTTTTTATACATTTTGGAAATACCTTTAGGGTATTTGCTATTCCTTTACTATTCTACTGATGAAAATCAGTTCTTGAACCACGTTTTTTCCACATTTATTTCTTTTGTGATTTGCTTACTGGGAAAACCTTCAGAGTTTCGCATTATGTAGTTATGAGCCTGTCAGGAGGACTATTACCGTACTAGTACAGTTAAAAAGATTTCAGATAGGTTGTATAATGCAGTGTCTTCACAGTAAACAGCAGACAACAATACAGAAGAATGAGAAAGCTGATGATAATTCAAAACAGTGAAAACAGAAATAGTAGAATACAAACTGGTTTTTATGACCACTCAACACAAATAATAAACCTTTCAATTTCTATAAAATTATTGTGAAACTCACTTGGCTCAATTGTGTATTTTTCATGATTTAAACGTCACACTGAAGTATTTTAAAATGAAGCTCATAAAAAATTGCGTCTTTGCAAGTCATCCAGAAATAATGTAGCGATATCATCTCTACAACTCCCCCTGCTTCCCCAAACCACGACTTTCCAATTCTATGTCTGGTTTCAGATGGATTAAGTATGTGACAAGAGTAAAAAATATTTCTTCAATGTAGCTACACAAAAGGAAACAGAATTTGCTCATGATTTTTATAAATGCATATCATCTTACTACAAAAAACTTAATTGCTCATGACAAAACTTTCGAGGACTCAAACAGATACGATTTCTCAATTCAAGTGACCTTGGTTTTTTTTCCCCTTATAGATTAAAACGTGATAATAGTTTAGAGACAAAATGAATTGTCCAAAACCACACAGTAAAGTCAGCCTGCCCCGTGAAATATCAGACCTATAGTGAATATTCAGAAGATTTTAATTTTGGAATCTGGACATACCATGGCAGTAAAGTGATTAAAAACAGTTAACATTTGAAACCCCAAAATTCTTTGCTGAATGCTGAGAAATATTTGCGATACAATAAGATCGTTGTTTTTATCTGATGATTAACTCTATCCTCAGGATGCTATCAAATACAAGCTCACCTAAGACACATGACATAAAACAATGATCTAGAGCTCCCAATAGCAAAGGAGTGAGAACATACAAATTCTTGTAGAGATTTATTTTTTAATTTATATTTGAAAAATGTTCCTAACAGATGGGAAAAAGTAAGGAGCTATTCATAAAATCTTTGGCTTATTTCCATAAAAATCCTCCATTTATTGAACAGGAAACAAGGTGTAGAATGTACTTTTAACCAAACTAAGAATTCATTTCTCCAATTTATAAAAGCTTTTCATTCCTGCTACTACTAATTCAAACATCTCCTCATCTGATACTCCTCAGTAGGCTTGACTCTATTTATTACATTATGTTAAATTGATTAATTTTATTGAAGTATATAGACAGTTTACAATGTTGTGTCAATTTCTGGTGTACAGCATAAAGTTTCAGTCATACATATACATATTCATTTTCATATTCTTTTTTTATTATAGGTTACTATAAAATATTGAATATAGTTCCCTGGGCAATATCCAGTAGAAACTTGTTGTTTATCTATTTTATATATAGCAGTTAGGATCTGCCAATCTTGATCTCCCAGTTTATTCCTTCCTACCCCTTTTCCCCCTGGTACCCATAAGGTTGTTTTCTATGTCTGTGAGTCTGTTTCTGTTTTATAAATAAATTCATTTGTGCCTTTTTTTTTAGATGCCACATATAGGTGATATCATATGGTATTTTTCTTTCTCTTTATGGCTTACTTCACTTAAAATGATGATCTCTAGGTCCATCCATGTTGCTGCAAATGACATTATTTTATTCCATTTTATGGCTGAGTAATATTCTGTCATATATATATATATATATATATATATATATATATATATATATATATCCCACAACTTCTTTATCCAGTCATCTGTCAATGGACATTTAGGTTATATCCATTAGACTTGACTCTTTAAACTGAGCTCAAGAATAAGCATTTATGGCATCCTCTCACATGAAGAAGAGAAAAAAAGCCATCCCTTTTCAAAGTTGATGAATTCTAGTGAGTGACAGGGGGAGGGGGTGTAGTTACTCAGTGTGACAAGAAACTTGCCAGATTGGCATGTTCCTGGTTTCTTTGATACTATGGCAACTTCTTTTTCATGTGAAAGTCTGGTGTTTGCTAGGGTATGCCCAAATTTTACAGAATGGATTTTGGACCTGTGAGGATAAGCAAGATGTTATTGGGAACTTCAGACTCTGGAGGGCACAGGAATGGAAAAGAGGGGTAATTATCAAAAATGTAGAACTAACTGACAAAGTAAGAAGCAAAGTAAGGAAGGACTGGTGAGTGTCTTTACAACCAATGCAGAAAGGCTTTCCAGCAATAATTCAGAGTTGAAGCTGAATTTTGGATTCAAGGAACATAATCAATGTTGGAACTTAGAAACCTAAGATTTATTAAAGACAGATTTGATTTATTCTGTCTCAAAAAAAAAAATTCTTGCTTGCCTTCTAGCTTGTTTTCACCAAGCAACCTCAACGCCATTTAGCTTTTGCCCTGTAGGTATCGTAAAGACACCATTAGATTTTAGAACAAAGGAGCAAAGAAAAGGGCAGAAAAAGTGTATAATCACAGTCTTTTTTACAAGGCTATGTTTCTAAGGGTATTTATGTTATATGCAATGAAAGTAGGTAACAAAAATCAAGTTCCTTCTTTCCTATAATGAACTGCTGTTTTTACCCAAGAGTTAAAACATAAGTAACTTGTCTTTAAATTGTTTCTTGAGTACAAGTCTTCTCCTCGAGAAGGTAACAGCCTTCAGGGCATTATTCGTGAGCTATTTCTTTTGTATCTAGCATGGCAGACAATAAAAAAATCCTTGAGGCTTGGATTGTATTCTGAAAAATTAGCATTTAACTTACCCCCAACATTCCTCTAATGATTCAACTTTATAATAAGCCAAATAACAGTTAACTGAAAAAAAGCAATGTGAAAAGTAGCTGTAAGTTTTAGAAAAGTAAATTAGAATCAGTTTTTTTAAATGCCTCCAATTTTTAAAATTCATTGTTCTCTAAACAATAACTGAAGTAGATTATAAAAGGCTTGAAATGTACATTTTAAAAAAGAGGAAGATACTTAAGGTGATTTCTTTTTAATCCTCACGAGAAAAAATTTAAAGCCCTATTTCTAAGGATATAGTTAAAGATAGCTTTGAATTCTTTTTTTTTTTTTTTTTTTTTGTCCTGGAAAAACTCATGAGAGATGCTGTGATAAGTTTTTCATTATATATTATAATTTTACCATTTCAGCCAAGTACACCTGAAATTCTACACAAAGTGTTACATAATCTATGTGAGCAATCAGGTAGATCAAATAATGCAAGCGTGAAAGAGCAGGATCATTGTGGAGATGCCAACCACATACTCACTTTCCGAATTCTGGCAAGGGTGCCCAGGTGTCGAATTTGCATCGAATCCTCCTCCCAACATGCCTTGTTCTCCTGTCTCCTTTTATCCCAGTAATAGGAGAAGATTTCTGGGGCACTAGGATGATGACACAAAGAGGAAAAGACAAAATGGGGGAAATAAAAGCTGCCTCTAACCTTCGGAGGAGTGGAAGATGTTTCCTGGGAAGGGACCCAAGTGGAAAAAGCAGGTACAACAGACTTGGGCTGCCCAATTATGGTTTGCAGGGATAACTGCCATGACTGTGTGTGAATGATGTCCTTTCTATGTGGCTCGGCCCTTTACCTGAGAAACTTGTTGTAAGGGGCTTTGAACTAAAAGAACAAAATCACCTTTTCAATGGTTAGGGTTGTCACTGAGAGGAGACAATAAAACATTTTTCCTCTTTAGTTTTGTGGATAAGGATGGCAGCAGGGGGCGCCAGATGGACAAGAAGTATGAAGTATGGACATGGGAAATGGAAATGAGTGTGGGTCACTTGGGTTCTGCAAAGACTGGAGGTCAGAACCTAACCTCAGGGAAAACTCAGTTCCTGCAACATTTCTATTGCTTCCAAGACAAGCATGACCTGGGGAAAGAAGCATCATTTCTAAAGTAAAACTACTATTTTCTTTAGAATTTAGTTTACGAAGGACATTATTGTCTTCCTCTAGCCCAGATAAGTTATTATTTCTGGCTCTAAACAGTAATAGATTTAATGAGTGGACTAATTTTGTACAAAAGGCAAAGTCTGAATCCCTTGTCTCTGAACTTGCTAGTGAAAATAATACACCTTCTTGGCTTTATTCATTCATCAAATATTTAAAGGGGAGAGTATAGCTCAATGGTAGCGCGCATGCTAAGTGTGCATAAGGTCCTATGTTCAAGCCCCAGTACCTCCATTTAAAAATATATATAAATAAATAAACCTAATTATCTCTTCCACGAAAAAAAAATACCTTCAATGTGTAAGGCTCAGCGGAGCAAAAGACTGTCATAAATAGTTGCTAATGATAGTGTATATACAGTAGGTAACTGCTTATTTTAACAAAAGAAATCATATCAGATTCAAGAGTGCTCCTTCATACCTCTCTCCGGTTGGAAAGGGTAGAATTATACCAAGTGCTCTGGGAACTCTTAGGGATGTGTGCTCCCCAATTGGAGCAGCACACAGAAAAGAAGAGTTGAGAATCACAACTGGATGGGAATACAATGAAGAATCAAAGTTTTCTTGTTCTTAGGCTTTTGCAGTTACTCTGTATCAAGAACGTCCTAGAAAGTGATAATTGCACGAAAGAGTTATAGTTACGGTTTAACAGAATGCCAGAGCAAAAGACTGATTCTAGCTGAGAGTAATCAGGGAATTCTTTGTGGAGGTGGAAAAAGATGGGCATGATTACATGATATAAGACTTTAAAAGGTAAGATAGCTCTTTAATTATTAAACAGTACATTCTTATAACATTAAATGAGAACCTAGGTGCTTGGGATACAAAGATAAACAGGATAAAACCCATGCCCTTGAATATTTCAGGCAGGGAGAAATATTTCTCTTCCCAAAGAGGGAAGAAAAAAACAATGCCATGGGAAAAATACAGTATTCTAGGACAAAAGTGATACAGTGCCTTATAGAAATAAACAAAAGGAAACCTTTAGTGCTACCTAGGATGGGATATATAAATTAAGATAAAATTATGCCTCAGCTGAGAGTTTACTCATTTGTTACTCATTCATTCAATTACCATGTATTAAGTGCCTACTATGTTCATGTTGCTTGCTCTCAAGGAGCTAATAGTCAAACAGTGGCTCAGACATCTAAATAGGTGAGTACAATGAGGGACCTAATTAAGTATACTTTACAGAACATTATTAAATACAGGGAGGTCAAATGCAGCTGGAGGTTGAGGAAAGGCTGCATAGAGGAGGTGAATTTTGAAACTATCTGTCAGGCAGAGTGTGACTGAGAGTACCAAGGACTAAAGATGTTCCAGACAATGAGAGCCATGGGAGAACAGGTACAGTGACTCACTGCAGCCTGAGGTGTCCACAGAATGGAAAGAGATTTGATATGTCTAAACCTTTGGATAAGAAAGATGAGGTTGGCACAAACCAGATAGAGGGCCTTCAGTGCAGACTTAAAGACTTTGAACTTGACCCTGAGGACCACTACCTTTCAAACTGGATTCCACTAAGTCCTTGAGTTCTAAGAAGTACCTCAGCAAGATGAAGGACAAAATAGCAGAGTTTAGGGGTCTGTGAATTCCAGTATAGAATTTTAAACATTAATCTGTAGGCAATGTAAGATCTTTGAATTTTTTGAAGTAATTTTTGGTTTGGTTTGGGGGGGGGGGCGGTAATTAGGTTGGTTTGTTTGCTTACTTAATGGGGATTGAATCCAGGACCTCATGCATGCCAAGTACACACTCTACCACTGAGCTATACCTTCCCCCAATCTTTAAAAGAAGGAAGTGTTAGTGTAAGAATGATTTTTGGAAGATTCATCCATCACCATACCATCAACCAGAATTGCTCCATTTCTCTCCTAAATCCTATTCATCCTTTCTCTTAAATAGCTCTCAAATTCATCTATCCCTCTCCTTCTTTACTGGAACTGCCAATGGTTCGGGTCCTTATTTTTTTTTCCTCTGGTTAAACATAAGAGCCTTTTCACTTACTGCTCTACAGTCTTCAGTTGGTCCTATCCACAACTTTGTCATATCACTTATTGTTCTATTTTGAAATGTATTAATTTAAATCTATATGTTTTCCATTGGAGTAGAAGTTCCTCGAAAGCAGGTATGGGAGTTCCTACAGGACTGTCAAATTGGGATCCACTGCTAAGTATTCTATAGTTATTCATTCTATCATACACCATCATTTTATCCTTTTCTACAGGATCATTCCTTTCAACATACAAGTATGTTGTATTTTTATTCATCCTAAAAATTCACCCTTGTCTCCAACCCCCATTTGCTACTGCTCCCTTCATAGCAAAACTCAAGAAGTTCTCTGCTCTTTTTCATAGCAAAAGTTAAAAGAATTGTATAGAATCACCTTCTTTACTTCCTCACCTCAATTTTCTCATGAACTCACTCTGTTCTTTTATCTCCATCATTCCCCTGAAAAGTCATTTGTCAAGGTCATCAAATCCAATAGTCAACTTTCATTCTCATCTCACTTGGTCTCTTGGTAGCATTAGACATGATTGATAAATGTCTTGAAATAGTTGATAATAGCTCCTTACATTTCCTCCTACTTTAGTGTATATTCCTTTTCAGTGTCTTTTGCTAACTTCGCTTCCTTTTACATATCTCTAAACCTGGGACAGCTCAGTCTGAGACTATTCCTTTCGCTGTTTATAGTTACTTCCTAAGGTTTAGGAAGTAAAGGGGTCTAAGGGGTCACCTAAGGGGGTCTCCAGTCCTACCGTATATGTGCTGATGATTTTGAAACCTACATTTTCAGTTTGGACCTCTTCCCTGAAGTTCACACTCCTGTGGTCAACTACCTGCTTGACATACCCTTTTGAATTTCTGTTGAACACCTCACACACATCATGATCAGAACAGAATTTTGTCCCTCATCCTCCCCTTCTTCCCAGCTTATCTCTCATGAGGTCTTTTGCATGTCAATCTGTGGCTCGCTTCTTCATCTAATTGGGCCCAAAACCTAAGTCTGATTCCTCTTGGTGCTCACATCAAAATATATGCCAAACCTGAATGCGTCTCACCATCTTCACCACTAACACCCTCGTGTAAACGACTATCAGCACTTCTCTGGTCTACTACAGTAGCCTCTTAACTCGTTTCTTTTCTTCCACTCTCGTCCCCTCAGACTCTTTCCCACACAGCCATCTAGAGAGATCTTTTAAGTTTATAATTCATATCACACCACTCTCCTATTCACAAATCTTCCAAAATTTGTGATTACACTTCAAAAAAAATCCAAAGCTTTTTTAAACATAGCCTACCCAATATGACCTGGCTCTAGACATTCTAATTGCAAACCCCTCCATTCACACTCTTGTACTGATCACTCTGACACATTGACTTTCTTGATCTTCCTCCAGTAGGCTCTTCATGCTGTCTCAGGGCCTTTGTACTTGGCTGTTCTTTCTGTCTAGAGTGCTCTTATCTCAGATATTTCAATGGCTCCTTCCTTCAGAGAATTCCCAGGTCTCTGCTTAAATGTTACATTTTCAGCAAGGACGTCTCTGATAACGTATATAAAATACGTATTTGATCCTCCCCACTTCCCCACTTTCGTCCTTGTGTCCACTTATTCTGCTTTTCTTCACAGTGCTTGTCACTAACAATATATTGTATTGTATATTTATTTGTTTATTGTCTGGCTCACAGACTAGAATGTGACAAAGGCTCTCTCCTTGACCTAACTCTTATCAGGCTCCTCTGAGACTAATGAGGCTCCATCCATGGGCATGTCCTCATAAGCCCAGGCTTAGCAAGAATCCTGCTAAGTCAGTTTAGCCAGAATAATCATCCTTGATATCCAACAAAATTCCTCATCCTCACCATCACCTTGGCCTGCCTCCAGGAAGGACCCTATCAGGTTAGTTTAGCAAAGATTTATCCTGCCCTCTTAGTAATTTTCCACCCACTGATAGTCCTGCCTTCTCCTTGGCTATAAATCCCCACTCTTCTTTGTTGTATTTGGAATTGAGCCCATCTCTCTCCCCTACTGCAAAACCCCACTACAGTAGCCCCTATACTTACAGCAACAGTCCTGAATAAAGCATGCCTTACCTTCTTTAAAATTGTCATGAGTAGTGTTTTATTTAACAAATGTTAACACTGTGAATGGTAAACAAATCAGGCACCAGGTCTGTCTTGTTCATTACTATATCCCCAGTGCCTAGAATAGTGCCTATCACTCAGCAGGCATTCAACGCATCTTTTTCAATGACTGAAAGCATTTAGAACAAGGAACAATATACTCAAAGAATCTGAGAATCTTTAATTGGTGAAATAGCTAGTTTTATACCATTTTAAAAACATTTCAATATTTTAAAAACAGAGGGTGAAAAGTTTATTAATGTATATCTTAAAAAATTAACACAGTTAATTTCGTAGTATCAGAACCTCAGAGTTAAGAGCCCTTAAAGGGTACCTAGTGCAAACCCACATTCTAATTTAAAAAGAAATGAAAATCACTGGTTATTCTTTTAAGGTCTTTATTCTTGGAGGGAGAGTTATTTTATTATTTACAGAGTATCTGGAAAATTTTAAATTAGCTAATTGATCTTAAGTTTGCACTAATTAAAGCTTTGTAGTTTATGTTTACAGGATTGAGCCAAAAAGCCAGAGCATTAATAACCACTGGAGATCATTAAAAGTATTTTATAAAAGACTTCAAACTGGCTATATTGCATAGTTTTGTCAAGGGTTGTTTGAATTCCAAAGCACAGCCATAACAAAAGTGATAATCAATTCAAGGTGACACTGGTATCTCTATTCAAACCTCACCAGTTTAAAAGCACAGGATAGATAGGCAGGCACTGAATCCATGCCAGCAGGGAAATAATTGATTTAACTGATCTAAAAGTATGTTTGAGACAAGCTGTCAACACACACATGAAACCAAGATTCTAAAAATGCTGTTAGATCCATAATGTTTATACAGCAAAGCAAGCAACCTTTGTTATTCCAATTAATGCATCTGCTCACAGAGTAAATCTGATCCAAAATGTTTTATTATTTTCTCAACTACACTGAAAAAATGTTGACTCATACTGAAGCAATTTAGAAATGTACTCAGCCACAAAATGGAAAGGGATTACATTAAGTTTAGTATTTGTTCCTAGGGGAACTGCTAAAGATAACATCTCAAAGGTTTACACTTCCTTGAAAGGGTTTTAAGTGTTACCACGTGTATTGTATCTACTTACCTTTTTGAAGGGTGTTGGGCCAGGTAGTTTTATTCTTTCAACCTTAAAAACCAATAATTGTAAATGTCAAGAGGTAAGATGTGTGCAGGGAAAATAATGTACCAAGATCAAGCAGTTTGTTGAGATACCTTGGGCTACAGCCTACAGTAGTGCATAGTAATCTCGTTTTTCCTTTGACAGTTTCATTCTAAACCGGGAAGTGGGATTTGGGAGTTGAATTTCCCAACAACTGAAACAAACTTTAAAAATAATCTAGTTCAACACTTTACTAGTTTTACCAATAAGATGTAAGTGATCTGTTTAAGACACACTGCTAAGTGGCTAAGCTGGGACATTATTTTTATTTATCAGGATTTTTGTTTCTAAATACTGTGCTTTGCTTACACCACCATACTACCTTTTATGATCAAGAATAATTATCGAGCTAAATCCAACAGGGTTTAGGATATTCAACAGGCAAAATGACCCACTTTTCCAAAGAATAAATGACATTTTAAAAAAGAGGGAGGAAAAATATCACAGATTAAAAGACGTAAGATCTGTATCAACAAAATGCTAACTGTGGACTTCTTAAAATCTTGATGAGAAGAAACTAAATGTAAAATTACATTCTTAAGACAATCAAGGGAACACAGAGTGGATTTTTTTTAATAGTAAGGAAGTTTTGTTAATTTTGTTAGACATGATAATGGTCATATGGTTATGCTAAAAAGAAGTCCTTATCTATTTAGGCTATATACTGAAATATTTACCAGCGAAATAATCTATCTGGTTGTTTGCTATAAGACACCCCAGGAAATAAACAAATTAAACAGTGCAAAGATAGATTGGTAAATATTAACAATGTTGTTAATCATTAAGGGTGGAGGTTATTTATTCTAGTTTGGTGTATGTTTGAAATTTTTCATAAGAAAAATAACAAAGAAGTTATTATTGAACTTACACTTCAGATAAGAAACCATTGACACACTTTATTGAGTCCAACTTTCTTTTTATTTTAAATTGCAGAACCATCACAGGAAAACCTTATCATGTATCTCTACAGTCCTATACATTCTGGGTTCTGCCGATCTCCAACCTCACTAATGAGTGCTGCACCGAGATGGAGAATTCTGCTTTGGATTTAATCTGTGTGTGCATGATGTGAAACTATTAATTTTGACTTATTTTTTAAAATGCTCTTCCCTGTTTTCCTGTTCCTTGGTGCTACAGTTCAGTAATCATTTTACTTCAATTCAACAAATATTTCTGGAATGATGTACCAAGTACTGTCAGGCCCTAGGAACAGCAGATGGGGTATGTCGTTTTCCCGTGTATATGAAACATTAGTTTATATATGAAAGTATGTGAAAGATACATGAAATATCCATATATAATAACAGAACTGATGGATGCTGTACTAACTACATGGAAGAAAGCGCTTGAGAGAACCCTGAAGAGGACGTTTGAACAAAAACTTGATCAATCATGTTAGAGGAAGGACAGAATCATATTTTTATAGAGTGAATAGAAAGATAAACTATGACGAGGCAATCAAAGAATATTCAGACAAGAAATGTAGAAAACTAGTATTATAGAGGTATGTGGGATAGCTAATTTATAAAAATGTTATTTTTCTGAATTTAGGGATGTTATTTGTCAGCTTCCAAAAATTTGTAGACATGGTTTTTCATTTCGAATATTCATTTTCATCCCCAATTTTGTATTTTTTCATTAAAGGGGTTCCCCCCATATTGTGTAAACTTCAGCTGCCAGGCCAGCTAAATTCACTACAGTGACTGTAATTTGCTAGGCTACATCAGTGCTAAGAATACATCCATCAGTGAACAAAAATAGAGGGGGAAGAAATCTCTCCTGAAGCTTACATTCTAGTTGAGAGAGACAGACAACACAAAAATAGAACAAACAAGTAAATTAAATAGTATGTTAGAAGGTAAGTGCTGTGGAAAAAGTGGAGAGGGGGCAGGGGGAAGAAGAGTGCAGGGCAGGGAGCGTGGTTGGGTGTCAGAGCAGGTACAGCGCACGGAGAAGCAACGATGTGAAGGCACTGGTTATTGATAATACCGATGGAATCTAGTTAAGCTTATCAGTTTAGTGGTGCTCCGTTATTATTCTCTTACTCAGGCCCCTGATTAAGAATATTTGAAGTCAAACGACTCCAAAGTTGCAGAAGTAGGAGGGTAAATCAGTAACAGTTGGACCAGGGTTAAGTGCTGAATGGCTACCAGGGACATTAATCTACCTGAGTCTGGTACTCACTAAACAACAGAGGGGCACTAAAACATCACTGGAAAATAATCCAATGGGGAATATTGTATTTATTAGAACTTCTTAGGGTGGGGTGAGATCCCCACGTGGCATGGCTCTTAAGGAGATTCCCTTTGTCAGGTTGTATTGCTGGGTAGGGTGAGGCAAATAGAGAACCATATCTAAAATATTCAGGCCAATAGAAGGCTGAGTGCTGCCCCTACGAGCTGTCCTTTCCAATCCTCACTCCACTCAGCATTCAATCTTTCCTCTAAATAAAAGTTGGGAAAATAGGTAAAAATATAAGTTCAAAGTATGCCCTAAAAATAATAAAAACATGAGACTGGGAGTATAATTGTTGGGGAGCAATATTTAAACATTTTGGAGCATCACACGTTCTTTTTTATACAGGTAGCTGTTGTATAGTAGAAAGATAAAAGGACAAGTCGGAACTAAGTATGAGTTCTGACTCCGCCACTTAGCTGACGAGCCTTGGGCAAATCAGAAAGAGAAAAACCAAGTTTTATCGTCTATAAAATGGGGGTAATAAATATTTTCTTTTATGACAATTAAGTGAGGTAATTGCATCTAAATGAGCTTTTTAAACAACAGGGTATCACTCCCTTGTTTGGCATAATAATAAAGATAAAAGGTAGTTTGTAGTTGCTAGGTAAAAATCATAGTTATGAGGTATATAGTAATTTGAGTTTCAATTATCAACCACTAGTTAAGACAGTGCAGAATGCTTTAAAATCTGTATTTATAGACTGTCTTCATATAGCTTCAGAAAAAAAAGATAGCAATCTAACACGCTAACATCTCTTAATGGAATGTTAGAACAAGAGACACATCTCATATCTCAAAAGCAGAATAGGTTTTTTTTTCTTACTTTCTTCAATGAGTACTGAAGGAGGAGTGACCTCTAACCAAATGATGGTTTAGCATCAAAAATAACTGGCTATTTTCTCCGAATAGCTGGCTAGGTAGAGTGATTCTTAAATGATACTTCTTGTCAGCAAGAAAGATGATCCCAAGAATGAACAAAAATAGCCTCTGTTCAACAGCTGTGATGTCTATAATTTATAAGCTGTGATCGTCTCTCATCAGATTGTCTTGGTGTCTAAGCAAGCATGGATGCATGTTTGCCATTTGTATACTCATCACGTCTCAGAAAACTTTTGTTACACCTTCTTCTTTCTGATCAACACATTTCTCTCTTTACATAGAAATAGTGCGATGAGACTACCTGTTGGAGAAATGTGTTGTCATGCACAAAGTTTAAAATGTTCAACTAATTCTTAAACATTTATTCCCAACCAGCAAATAATTTTTAAGCTTTGAAAGAAGGGCAACACTGAAGAATAGGACCTTGAAGGAAGGAAAGAAGGAAAGAGGGAAGAAAAGAAGGGAAGGAGGAAGAGAGAATCACTTTATTTTACTGTATTTTGGCAGTCTTTAATGCTCTGCCGGGGTGTCAGACGCCACTAGTTTCCTCTTACTGGTTTTTCCCCCACTTCAATTTTTACCTTTAATTTGTGCTCTTATATTGCTTTTGCTCTTCACAATTCTTTGTCCCTCATGTGTCTTACTTTCCATGTTCAACTACATTTACTTTCCCTCTTCATTTTGTTCACTGTTACCCTCTCGTGCAGCTCTGTCACAAACTATTTCTACGCTATATTTATATAACTACGTGCTAAAATACAATCGAGCAAAGAGTGGGACCGATTGGAGTACCTGGGGCAAATTAGTTAGAATTGAGAGCTCTAGAGCGGAGAGTCTCCTCCAATTATAGGACAAAATAATTGAGAATTAGACAGTACATAGACGAGGACCACTGAGGACAGCGCAGAATTGGGTTCTCTACGTGTGCCGTGACCTGTATGAAAACACTCAGCCCGTGACTCGAACTTCCTTGTGGCTCTCCTCCGACTGACCTTCGATCAAGGCCCTTCCCCATCGCCCCCTGCCCCGACTCCCCTTAGACCCACACCGGGGTTTTCACGTCCCTCTCCCCACGCCCGAAGCCCTCTCCAAAGTGGGCTTCCATCTCTTTCCAGTCGCTAAGATTCGGCCCAGACCTCACCCTCCCATAGCCATTCCCTCGGGTTCTCCTCCTCACCCGCCCCCAGCCCGGCTCTCGTCCTCCGCCCCCTCCCCCGTCCCCTCCCCCGTCCCCTCCCCCGTCCCCTCCCGTGCACACCTGTGGGTTCCCGACCCTCCCTGCTCGCCGCTCAGGCCCTCCCTCCCCGCCGCCCCTCCCTCCGCCCCGCCCCCAGCGCCCGGACCCTGGCCCCACCCCGGCCGCTCGCCCGCGGGGGCTCCGCGCGCAGACGCCCCCGCGCCCGCCCCGCCCACCTGCTCGCCGCCCCCACCGCCAGGCCCCGGCGTCCGGGGCCCCCGCCCCCCGCCGGCCCGCTGCACTGTGGGTAGGCGGCGGCTGCGGCGGCCGCCCTGAGAAGCCCGCGGCGGCGGCGGCGGCGGCGGCGGCTGCGAAGGAGCGAGGTTACGCTCTCCGAACATGGCTGAGAAGCAGAAGCACGACGGGCGGGTGAAGATCGGACACTACGTGTTGGGGGACACGCTGGGCGTCGGCACCTTCGGCAAAGTGAAGAGTTAAGTACGCGCCGAGGCCGCCCGTCTCGCGGGAGGCCGAGCCCCGGAGCCCCGGAGCCCCGGGCGGGCGGTGAGCGGGCGGCGGGGCCTGGCGGCAGGTGGAGCGGCCCCGCCCGGGCCGCGCGGAGCCTGAGGACCCCGGGAGGGCAGGGGGCACCGCCCCGTCCCTCGGCAGCTGCCGGAGCCGGGTGCGGGGGTGCGGGCGGGGCGCGGGCGTCCCGGGTTCCAGGGCTGGCGCCCGCCGCGGGCCCCTCGGTCGGGAGCCCGGCGCTTCTCCGCGGTATCGATTTCGGTGCCCTCTTCTGTGAAACCGGGAGACTGGACTGATGGGCACGGTGCCCACCAGCTGGGGGGCTGTATGGATAGGGTTGGGGAATGACACACGTTCCTGAGGGTCGAGTTTCCGTCCCGTGCCAGGTGCCCCGTTAGATGCTTTACAGGTGTTCTCATTTAATCCTTATACCAAGTGGTATCGTTTAACCCTTAGACCAGGTGTAGGTGTTATCCTCACCCTAAACGTGAGAAAAGGAGGACCCTCCCCTCCCCCCAGGGGGTTTAAGAACGTGCTCAAGGTCACACCGAAATTGGCAGAACCAGGATGGACTAAAATGTCCTCCAGTTTTGACCAGGCTGGGAGGTCCCTGCTGTCGCGGTTGATTCTTTCTTGTTCCCTGACTGGGTTGGTGGGGCTGACAGTTTAGGAGATGCTCCCGGGGCGAGAGGTGGGTGGGTCTTGCTGCCGGCGGCGTGAAACGTTGGAATGCAGCTGGATTGGGTCAGGGGTTAATTAGAACTGGTGGCGGGGGAGGTCTGAAGGTTGATGGTGTGTGTAAAATGGTTCTTCCAGGAAGGCTTCTGGGATAGGGGAGAGAAAAAAGGGTCCTTGGTGTTTGATCTTGGAGGATGTAGGGCTGTGGCCCGAACTGCTAAGGCATGCTCTTCTGAGGTCTGTGTTCTTGGTGATGTGATCCCATTTTGGGTGTAGAAAAACAGGCTGCTTTTGAAATTTTTTTTTTTCAACGTAAACTCTTACTACTTACGTGTTGAACTTTCCTGTTTATCTTGTTAGTAACAGTCACATGGGGTTTAATTAATTTGTCCGCTTTCCAGAACTAGAACCAGCTTATTAAACATACTTTCCTTTTGATTATTGCGGATCCAATGTTATAAGTAAAACATTTTCTTTTTTTCTTTTTGCTGTGGAAGTGTTGGATATGCAGTTTGGAGATTTTATTCTGAGGCCTCTTACTTCCTTTAAAAACGCATGTTTTAACCTTAAGACTGTTAAATAGAAGAAACTCATTGTTCATTTCTGTGGCAAGAATCAGCTCTTACTTCCATGTGTGTGATACCCTTTCATTTGCTCAGAAATGAGCAAATTATTGAGTGCCTGCAGTGTACCAGGCACTGTTCTGCGTAATGGGGATACGCTAGGAACAAAATCAGATTAAAGCCTCTCCTTTTGTGGGGCTTATGTTCTATTAGGAGAAGACAAACAATAATCATTTATATATAAAATATATGGTATGTTCAGCACTATTAAGAAAAATGAATCAGAGAAGGGAGGATAGGGAGTTCTCGGAGGTTAGCAATTTTCAATAAAATTGTCAGGCAAGACCTCACAGACTGGGGTGATATTTGTATAAAGACCTAAAACGTTTGTAAAATTCTTCGAAGTTCTGTGAGGGCTGTGAAGTCCTGGCTTAGTTTTAAAAGACCTCAGAGTGGATAGTTGGGAGAATATATTTAGAATGAATATAGGAAGATTCAGGAATTAGATTAATGCCTGTAACATTACTATTATGTTTTGACTTTATATGCTGAAGCCAACAGTGCCTTTGCCATCTGGACATGTACAGACTCTCAAAGTTATGTAATGTACCCTACGCCCTTTCAAATTCGGTTAAAATTTTTGTTTGTCTTTTTAAATTCTTCTGTAATCTGAATGTTGACTAAAACACTCATCAGATCTGTTGGCCTGCTGTCAAAGGACAACTTAAATCTCTTTTGTGTATACTCTTGAGCTGATTCTAGGCACTGGCTTCTTAGAATGTAAACCAAGAAAAGGTACTTTGATTTATAAGAAATCCTTTTCCTGGAAGACTACTGCCCAGTGGGCAGGAAAGGGGTGTGTTCCTAACATGGTATTAGCTCCTCTCTAAAGTTAGACTGTGGTTTCCCATCCAATGTTAGAATTAGTACAGTTGCTTAATAAAAATTATAGAAATTGCTACTATCTAAAGTTACTAATTAACAGTTGATCCTTCAACAACATGGGTTTCAACTGTGTAGTCCGTTTCTATGGCAGATTTGGTTTTTTTAAAATATGTTTTGATTGACATAGTCTATTTACAATGTGTTAACTTCTGGTGTACAGCATAGTGATTCAGTTATACTTATATATATATATATTTTTATTATAGGCTATCCTAAGGTATTGAATATAATTCCGTATGCTATACTGTAGGACCTTGTTGTTCTATGTTAGTTATCTATTCTATATTAGTATCTGCAAATCCCAAACTCCCAATTTATCCCTTCCCACCCTCTTTCCCACCTGGTAATCTTAAATTTGTTTTCTGTGTCTGTGAATCTGTCTCTGTTTTGTAAATAAGTTCATTTGTGTCCTTTTTTTCAGATTTCACATACAAGTGATATCATATGCTATTTTTCTTTCTCTTTCTGGCTTACTTCACTTAGTGTGACGATCTCCAGGTCCATCCTTGTCACTGCAAATGGCATTATTTTATTCTTTTTTGTGGCTGAGTAGTATTCCACGGTGTGTGTGTATCCTATACTATATATATATAGTATATACCACATACTATACTACTATACACACACACACACACACACATATATACTGTGTGTATATATGTGTATATATACATGTATCACAACTTCTTTATCCATTCATTTGTTGATGGATATTTTGGTTGCTCCATGTCTTGGCTATTGTAAATAGTGCTGCTATGAACATTAGGGTGCATGTATCTTTGAAATAGAGTTTCCTCCAGATGTATGCCCTGGAGGGGGATTACCAGAGTTTAGGGTAAGGTTATTTTCAGTTTTTTTAAGGAATCTCCATACTGTTTTCCATAATGGCTGTACCAAACTACATTCCCATCAGTAGTGTAGGAGAGTTCCCTTTCCTCCACACCCTCTCCAGCATTCATCTACAGCAGATATTTTCCAATAAATAACATGTGGTACTGCATAGTCTGAGGTTGAATCCCAGAATGCAGAACAATGGATACAGAGGGGTGACTACAAAGCTATACACAGATTTTTGACTGCCCAGGGTTCAATGCCTCTAATTCCCATGTTGTTCAAGGGCCAGTTGTAATTCTTCAAGGGACAAGAAACAAAAGCACATACATTTTTAAGAACAGCTTTGTTCAGGCATATTTTATATATCATAAAATTCACCCATTCCAAATATACAATCAGTGATTTTTAGTAACTTTACCGAATGGTGCAACCGTCGTCATAGATAAATTTTAGAACATTTTCATCACCATAAGATTTCTCATGCCCATTTATAGTTATCCCTCAGCCCTAGAAAACTGCTAATCTGTTTTCTGTCTGTATAAATCTGCTTTCTCTGGACAGTTCTTATAAATAGCATCATTCAATATTAAGTCTCTCACGTCTTGACTTCTTCAACAATGCTTTTGAGGTTCGTGCATGACATAGCATGTGTCAGTAGTTTGTTCCATTTTCTTGCTGAATAATGTTCCATTGCATGGATATGCCACATTCTGTCTATGTGATCACCTGTTGGTGGACATTGTTTTCCATTTTGGACTATTACAAATAATGCCACCATAAATGTTCTCAAGCAAATCTTTGTGTGGACATATGCTTTCATATATGTCCTAAGATACCTTAGAGTAGAGTTGTTGCATCATATCATAGCTTTATGTTTATCTTTTGGAGAAATGGCAAGCAGTTTCCCAAGTGGTTGTACCATTTTACAATCCCACCAACAATGTATGAGGACTCCCATTTCTCCAAATATTCACTGACATTTGTTGTTGTTTGTCTTACTATAGCTATTCTAGTGAGTGTGAAATGGTGTATCATTGTGGTTTCAGTTTGCACTTTCCTGATGACTAATGTTGCTGAAAGTCCTTTCATGTACTTATTAGTCATTTGTATATCTTCTTGGGTGAAATATCTGTTCCCATATCTTTTGCTCATTTTTTTGATTGGGTTATTTTCTACCTTGTAAGTTAAGTTAGAAGAATTTTTTAAATAAATTCTGGATACAAGTCTCTTATTGGATATGTTTTGCAAATATTTTCTCCAGGTCAGTTTGACTTTTCATTTTTTAACGGTGTCTGTGGAAGTATAAATATTTTGAATTTTTATGAGGTCCCATTTACTGACTTTTTCTCTTTTGTGGACCACGCTTTTGGTGTTATATTTCAGAAATTTTTTGCTTTGGGTTTCAAGGATTTACTTACATGTTTTCTTATAAATGCTTTGTTTTAGCTCTTATGTTGACATCTATGACCTG
Organism: Camelus dromedarius; assembly: GCF_036321535.1. Taxonomy (NCBI): domain Eukaryota; kingdom Metazoa; phylum Chordata; class Mammalia; order Artiodactyla; family Camelidae; genus Camelus; species Camelus dromedarius. The sequence continues at coordinate 30,029,678 of NC_087449.1, read as the reverse complement.
TTTTGAGTTAATATTTGAGCATGGTGTATACTCAAAGGTCAACTTTTTGAATATGGATATCTGATTGCCCTAGCACCTTTTGTTGAAAATAAATGCATTTTTAATTGTTACAGATTTAGACTTTGTAAAATAAATTTCTAATAAAAAACTTAGTAGTAGATAATTTGGTTTTATGAGGTTATAAAAACATGGAAATGGAGGAGTGATGAACATTTTGTATGCCTTCTCTCTTAACTGTTATATTAATCATACATTTTGAAAATTTAACTTCAATCGTTGATGTATCAATTTACGGACCAAAGTTAGGTACAATAAGAAGATGGAAATAGCTAGTTTTCATTTAATAGCACTAGTTTCAAGCTATTTTTAAAATATATGTGGCAATTCTACTTGTTGATAAATAATTAAAATATTGTTTAAAATACTTTAAATTGACTTTTCTCCATTGTTTAGACTACTAGGAGAGTGCTTATGAAAACAGATTATGTGGGCTCACAGAGTTTAAAAGTAATCCTTTTTATCTATTTAAATTTTTTCTCTATGTTGATTGTTCTGGTTCTTAACTCTTTCCAGGATAGGGAAGAACTGCTGTTTAAGAGCTCTTGTAATTAGACTTGCTCAGTTCTTACCTAAATAATAAAGGTGATAGAAATTCTAGAAGAATAGATCTGATGTTGTGTTATAAAAAAACTAGTTGAAGAAAAAAATACGTTTATAAAATAATAGTAATTATTTATTTTAAAAAAAGGCCTGTATTTTCAAGGTGAGGACTGATAGATTTATGAAATAACTACTCTTCACTGGAATTGTATACTGTAGGATACTTTGCAGTAACATTAGCCTCTTTCTCAGCGGGGTCTCATGGAATTACTTTTTCTGTTTTTCAAATAGTTATGTGCGTGGCTGACAGTATTGGCTTTCAAGAAATTAAGTAAATATTTTATTAATTCCCCATTTATTTCTTGAGATAAAAGAAAAGATGAACAAATGGAAAATTTCTATTATTATTTTTTTAAAACAAGCAGTGTTAGCTTTTTTGAAATGTAAATACCAAGTCCTAAATGATAATTGAATTCAGAAAGACTGACTGCCTGGTTAATTGGTGGACCAAATACACCTGTGTTATTCTGGGGGCTCACGCTGACGTTGTTTTTGATTCTTATGTAGAATCAAGGCCCTAAACAAGACATTTAACCTCTTTGGGCTTTGTTTTCTTCTAAAAGAAGACACTAGACCATGAAATTTGTCAGATCTTTTGCAATTGTTTTTTTTCTTTAAAGATTTAATTTTTTAAAAAATAGGTGCATTTAATTGTTCCTTCTGGCTTAATGGAACTTTAAGTTACTGAAAGCCACAGCTGAAATGAAGATGTAACACAGGGCAAAAGAAAAGGGAAAGTCATTTGTAACACTATAGTGATAAAAGCTACAGCTTGATTCAGTTTTTACTCTGTTCTAAATACTGTATATGCACTTGATTTTATTTTTCCCCAAAGTAATCCTGGATTTGATACTATCTCCATTTTACAAATGAAGAAATTGAGAATCAGTTACTTCAAGTAACTTGCCCAAGGTCATAGTGCTGGTAAGAGGGAGAATCGGCAAATTCAGGGTTCTCTGATGCAAGTCTGTGCTATGTGGAATGGAAACTAAAAATGCATAGAATGTTGTGAGTTTCAAACCTACAAGGATATAATTTTACATGTCCATAGACTTTTATTATGGATTAAGAAAATAAGGTTTAAATGTGTTTACTTTAATCCACATTTAGATAGAGTAAGTTTTTTGAAACTGCATGTGAATGGTTAAAATTTATATTTTCATATTCTCAATTTTTACTCTTGTGCCTCAAGCCATTGCACTTTTTACATGATAAATGTACTGAATTCTGACAGTTTTAACCTATATTTCTAAAAAATACCAGGTACTTCAGGGTTTTTTTCCCCCCTATTGTGAAAGTAATCTTGACTAAAAATCACCAGTAACCTTTAGTAACCAGACTAAAGAGAATTTATAAAATGCATTTGATGTCCTAGGAAGGAAGAGCATTGGCTTAGGAAGGCCATTAAGCTGGAGGTTTTAATTCCATTCCACTACTAGTTATATGAATTTGGGAAAACCATTAATCTTCTCTGAGCTTGTTTCCTCCTTTGTAAAATGGCAGTAACAGCACTTGGCCTACCTACTTTCTGGACTTTTTTTGAGGATTAAATGAGTTGAAGTACATAAACTGGTTTTTAAAAAGATGGCTTACCGAACAAATATGGCACTGTTGTGGCAATGACTGATGGTCGTTGTTTGTGATGTGTTAATAAGTGTTTGCTGTGTTCAGAAAATACCTTCATTTCTGATCGCAACACTGAGACAGAGCTGTAATAACCTGCCCCTATTTTTTTGGTTGCCTGCATTGAGGAGAGTTCCTAATGATTAATTTATTTGTGCTATATGATACTTAATGTTTATATAAAAATGCAGTATCTTTTTTGGTTAGGTCATGTGATTTGTTTTTTCCCCACAGATTTGGAAAATAAGTAAAGTAAGAATGAAATGCAAATAACTGAATGTTCATATAAGTTGCAAGCTAAACTGATTTTATTTTTGAAAATATGCAGATTGTAAACAAGTGTTACACTGCTTCATTACTTGGAAGTATTGTTTATTTTTCTGAAGTAATAGAACATTAGTGTTTGGATCAAAATCAGTTCGGTCATATTTCTCAAACAATTAAGTAAATTGTGTGCCATTTAGGGTTTTTTTTTTTCTGATTTATGTATCGTTTATATGATTCCAACATAGGTAATTTTGTCCTTAACGGTGAGTGGGTTTGGTTCATTTTGTGTAATCAATTGATCGACTCTCAAAAGATATTTTCCATAAGAGACAGTGTTATAAATGATGAATAGATTCAGGGTAAGTCCACAGAGGCAGCATGGTATATAGTATAGAGAACACTGAATTTGGAAGGCTTCCTGTGGAAGGGAAATTTTTTGTTATAAACCAACTTAAGCCAAAGTCACTTGATCTCTGAAAAAGGGAATAAGAGCATATGTTCATTTACCCTGTTGTGAGTAGTACATGAGAAAATGTAGGTGAAAAGATACTTAAAAGCACTTAACTCGTATGTACTTTTATGTATTCAGGTTCTATTATGTGCTTAAACCTGTAGTTAGCTGAACTCAGAATAATCTGTGATCTTGTTCTGAGACTAGCATTTATTTGATAATGAAGAGGAAGGGGTTACTATCTCCTGTTTTATTTTTCCCTGGTCTTCTTTCTTATTTCATTTGACTGTGTTCATTAAACTCGAATTCTCCAGGCGCTGCTCACTTACCACGCTCTCCTGTACACCATGAGTAAACATGCAGTGCATATATGCACACACATAGCGGATGTATGTTCTAGACCCCATGGCAGTGATCATAGAACTCTTGGAAGAAGGAGGCAAAGCTGGGAAAGGGAGGAGGATGTGAGCAGAAGCTGGCAGTTTTTATGTGTAGGTCGTTGTAAAAGGTTCTACTTAGAGTAGAACCAAAATAATAAATGAAGTTCATTTTTTAAACTACAGAAAATGCAGACTCTGAGCTAAAATGCCTTTCTACAAATTTTCTCCTAGCATATCTGTGTAAATTTAAAAGGATTTTTGTAGTTGATCATATAATGAGGAAATTACCTCAATTCTGTGGACTTTCTCCCTTTCTCATGCTGACACAGCACTGCTTTATTGAGGGTTTTGTTTTGCTTTGCTTTTTTGTAAAAACATACCAAAATACTCACTTATCTTGTGGTCCATGTTAGCTTTCTTTAAAGCATTTCATAGTACTTTGTAATGATAATACTGCCCCATTTATTCTTTTGACATTCCAGTTGTTTCCTTGATGATAGGGAAAATATTTTATAGAGAAAGTGGTTAATTTTTGAAGACAGGCAGATAGTTTAATTGAATCTAGCAGAAGATCTAATCTCAAATCTTTTAAGAGATAATGAAAAAGTGGGTGACTGAAGATCCCTAAAATATTGACTGTGTTATGAATGTGAGAGCCAGTCTCCCTAGCATATTAATTAGATACAAATATAAGAGAAAACACTTTGAATCAGGTTGAATAGATTTTCATCTATTATTTAAACCATTGAAATGCATATGCAAAAGAGTGTTTTTATTTTGAAATGTGGTGAACCATTTTATTTTTAGTATGGTGTTATTAAGGAAAGAATTTGAGGCAGCTCTTATCTCTGCTAATAATAGAAACCTTCACCCCTTCAAGGGAACAGTATTCTTGCTTAAGTGGTGTCTTATGCTTAACAATACTTGCCTCCATAAATTTCATTGTATTTCTTTTGGTGGTGCTTTTTAAAAAAAATGTTAATAATTCCTTTTTAATTTGCCCCAAACAGCCTTTTATATGATTAAAGATAATCATGAAATCTTGCTATAATATCTCATCCTGAATGCTGATGTATCCATTTATTAAAATACTTTTTTTCGAATCTTTTTTCTTCATGTTATTTTGCACGTTTTATGTACTATTAAAAACTCAGTGAGCAGTATGTTCTCATTTAATATCTCTCAATTTCTAAATTATAAATTAGTTATAAGGTAGTTATCTAGCTATCATAATTGAAAATAATGGAATTAAAAATTTTAAATATACTATGAATTAAAAAAATTCTTACTTTACTTAAGAAATACCATGAGTATTAGTTAATTTCATTTTCTTTTTTAATGTGTTGGATCATAACTGGGTACTGTATGTATTCCATAATAGACTTCAGTTCTTACTTAATGAAACTTAGTAAATGAAATAATAGAACCAACATGTATTAAGCATCTACTGTGTTTAACCATATTGGATTTTAAGCAAACTATTTTTACCAGTGTTAAAAATATGGCAATGATACTACAACAGATGATTTACTGATTTAAAACAAAGTGGAAGATATTCATCACAGAATTTACTTAAATGATTCTTGTCCCACATTTGAATTCTAAGTGGAATATGAAATGATGACTCTCTACCGTTCACTCAGATTTATACAAGACTCCCTTAGTGCTGTACAGTTCACAGCTAGATACTGTAACAGTTATCCTGTATGGTAAAAACTTGATTTTAGCAAGAAATTTGACTTTGTGTTTTATGGCAGCTTTTTGGATAAGATAAAGAAATGTGCTCTGGACAGCTTATTGCTGATGAACAACTGTTCCCAAAGAATTTAGGTGTTAAAGGGAAATCTTGGTCATTTACTCTACTTAATAAGTATAGCAAGATTATCTGTTTGGGGTAGTACAAAGCTAGACAAGGTAATTAATAGAAAAATCACAGAATCAGAATTTAAGTTTGTATCAACTGTTGGGATTGCTAGGTTAAAATTTAATAGGGACAAGTATCAAATCTAGAACTTAGGTTAAAACAGAAAACAGATGCATGAAAGGATAGAACAGTTGACAGCAGTTCCTACGATGATGGAGTTTTAGCTGACCAAGAGTCTTGGAAGTATATGTTATGAGTGCTTAAATGTAGAAAATGTTATTGGATGGAAAATAGACATACAGAGGCCATGTTAGTTGGTAGTTGTAGAGGTAGTGTAGTTCTGTACTTTGGATTAAATAAGCTAAATACTGACTATTGGGTTCAGTTCTTGGTTCCACAATTTGTGAGAAAAAACTTAGCCCAATTATATTTCATTCAGAGAATGATCATTAAAACTAGGGAAGTTAAAAAAGTATTCCATATGAGGTATGGTAAAGGGTATTTTTCATATTCCGAGAAAAAAGTATTTTAAATGTGATAGCTGTTTTTAAATAGCTAAAGTACTGTCATCTGGAAAAAGATGTCACCGTATTCACTGGTGCATTGAAGGATAGAACTGTGACTATTCAGTGAATGTTTTAAGGAGGCAAATTATAATTCGAATTATGCGAATCTACCAGGAGACTGTCTAGGAGTGGTACAGCTTGTACCACAAATCAGTTATGTTTCTGTTATTGACATACTTACTTGGATACTGGATGGTTATCAGGATTGTTGCCATAAAATTTCTAATTTGCATGGTAAGTTGGCGTAGATAATCTGTAAAAGTTCTTTTTAACTTTAATACTCTATTATCGTGTATACATTTTTTCCTAGTATGATTGACTTCCACACCTGGCTATGACTTCTTATATGATTGACTTCCACACCTGGCTATGACTTCTTACTTGTATCAAATCCATCTTCTAGTTAAGAACAATTAGAAAATCTGGAGAATATTAAAAATCTGAAGGCAGCCGGGACTTAGTCAGTATCCCTATGAGAAGAAAAATGCATTGGAGTGAGTTTGGCATTTTGTTTGGCTTTTCTCTTTGAGTTATTTGCTAATTTGTAAAAAAGGTAAATGTAAGAAGCCACACAGAGATTAGTGGCCAAATGGCAAAAAACAAACAAACAAACAAAAAAACCTAAGCAGAGTTTGAATCCTGGGGAGACAACAGTTCACAACTTATCAAGGAGGAGAGTCTAGGTAACCAGCTGGTTGCAGCCCTCTGAAGACTGAAATCCTTAGCATCAGCTTAATCCAGGACTTACTAGGATGATCTATGTCCTATCTGTATTCTTCGGAGCAAAATAAAATCAGGTGGACCCTTTACAGTTTTTCACACACAGTGTTCAACATTCCAGGGGCTAAGGCCAACACAATAGAGAAAACCTCATAGGTGATTCAGATATTAAAGCTATCAGGCATAGACTTTAAAATAATAGTGATTGGAGTGATGTTAGCATTATGGTGATGTGGGTTGTTCCTTTTTTCTCTCCTCTTTAATTTACAGATAATTGGACATGCGGACATGCATAACCAAAAAAAAAAAAAGCACTTCTGCATAGCATACCAGGGCACTCGAGATCCATCCATCTGTGTTCCCTAAAGTGGGTGGATTGGATTGCAGAAGAGGCTGTGGTGTGAGAGAGTGGTGGCAGTGTAGAGGTGGTGGCAGCAGGTCTGGCAGTGGGCCAGCGCAGTCCTTTCTGGCAGAGGAGGTAAAGGTGGAAGTGGTGAGTGAGATTCTGCCCTCTGTGCGTGCTGCAGCTGGAGGGACTTGTTGCTGTCTCTGAGGAGAGACCTCAGTGACTCGGGGGAGGGAAAGGAAAGGGAAATAGATGAAAAGAACTGAAGGAAAGCATCTTCTGCTGTCGGTCCTAGGATTCTGGCAAGAGGACTGCCCATGGACTGCTGGGACCTCTCACCCCAAACTTGGGGATGCCCCTACTAGGCTGTGGGCACACCCAAACCCTAAGTGCTAAATATACACCTCCCCAATTCTTCCGCCAGCCACTCTCCCCCTTTTTTTTTTCTCTCTGCCAGCCTTTTTCTTTTAATGCACACTCTCAACTCTCAACCTTAGTAATGAGTTAACGCTGGTAAGAACAATGAAAAACTGGTGCTGTGGCGCCATCTTCTGGAACACAAAAGGAAGTCTTCTAATTACCATTCTACTGAGGTGTTAGAAGCAAAGTAAACAAAGCCTTGTCTAAATAAAGGTATTTGCTACCTCAAATATGGCAGCAAAGCCTGTTTTCATCAGGTACCATGGAAAAAAATGATTGTAATATGGTATCACGAAAAGGAAAGGACAATTTCCCACAACCAAACCCAAAGACATTGTCATCTAACTGATAAAGAGTTGAAAATAGCTGTTATGAGGAAATTCAGTGAGCTACAAAAAGACTTAGGCAATACAATGATCTTGAGAATAAAAATAACAAACAGAATTCTGAGTACTTTATCAAAACGATTGAAATTCTGAAAAGGAACCAAACAAATGTTGGAGCTGAAGAACTCAGTAAGTGACATGAAGTATTAGATTGCAGTGGAAATAGAGCAGATCAGATAGAAGAAAGAATTAGTGAGCTTGAGGACAGGAATATAGAAATGATTCAGGTGACAGAGGAGACAAAACTAAGATTTTTAAAAAGTGAAGAAACCCTACAATAACTCTGACTTTATCTAATGAGCCAAAAGGAGGAGAGGAGAAGGGAAGGAGAGTAGAAACTGTATTAAAGAAATAATAGTTGAGAATTTTCCAAACCTGGGGAAGGAACTGGATGTACAAGTCCACAAAGCTTAATAGAACCTCTGATTATTTCAACACAAAAAAAGACATTCTCCAAGATACGTTATATTGAAACTGTCAAAAGTCAATGATAAAGAACTCTAAAGGCAGCCAAGGAAAAATAGACAGTAACCTACAAAGTTACCCTCATTAGGCTATCAACAGATTTCTTGTGAGAAGCTTGATAGGCCAGGAGAGAGTGGAATGACATATTCAAAATACTGAAAAATAAAAGCTGCCAACCAAGAATACTCAATTTGGCAAAATTATCCTTCTTGTATCAAGGAGAAATAAAAGCTTTCCCAGACAATCAAAAGGTAAGGGAGTTCACTAACCACTAGACCTGCCTTACAAGAAATGTTGAAAAGAGCTCTTCAAACTGAGATGAAGAGATGAAAACACACAAAACTATGGCTAAGATGATAGAAAACTAACTTTTTTAGAGTAGTATATTAAATTCTTAATTGTAGCATGGAGGTTAAAGGAAAAGAGACTGAAAAGAATTATAGCTACCATGTAATGAAATCACAGCATAAAAAGATGATTTGTGGTGTCAAAAATGTAAAAGGGGAGGAGTAAAAGAATGGAGGGAAGAGTAGAAGAATGGAGGGAAGACTGAAATAATGGAACCTATATAGGCAAGTGAAGATAAGTTGCTATCAGCAGGAACAGGGACTATTAAATCTATGAAATGTCTTTTGTAAATTTCATGGTAATCACAAAGCAAAAATCTAGAATGGAGAATGAAACATAAAATGGGAGACTGAGCAAATTACCATGAAAAATCACCAATAACTGGTTTAAAAAGGCAGTAGTAAATTCTTATATATCAGTAATCACCCTAAATGTAAATAGATTGAACTCACCAATAAAAAAGGCACAGAGTGGCTAGACTTAAAAAAAAAAAAAAAAAAGATCCAACTATATGTGACCTACAGAAGACTCTTTAGCTCTAAAGACACACAAAGGCTCAAAGTGAAAGGATGGTTGATAATATTACAAATAAATGGAAACCAAAGAAAGTTGAGTATAGCCATACTTATATCAGACAAAATAGACTTCAAGTCAAAAAGTTTAACAAGAGACAAAGATGGTCATTGTATAATGGTAAAAAGGTCAGTATATCAAGAAGATACAATGGTAAATATATATGCTCCCAACATGCAAGCACCAGAGCTTAAGGGAGAAGTAAACAATAATGCAATAATTATAGGGGACTTCTGTGTTCCACCATCAGCAGTTTTTAGATCATCCAAATTTAACAACGAAACATTGGAATTGAATCACACTTTAAAACAGTGGACATATACAGGACATTCTATCCAGCAGCAGCAGAATACACATTCTCCTCAAGTGCACAAGGAACATTCTTCAGGATAGATCATATGATAGGCCACAAAATCTTAGCAAATTTAAGATTGAAATCATACCATCTACTCTGATCACAATGGTGTGAAACTAGAAACCAACAACAAGAGGACAGTGAGAAGATATAAAAATATGTGACAACAACACACTTATAAGCAACCATTGGGTCAAAGAAGAAATCAAAAGGAAAAGAAAAAATTACCTTGAGATAAATGAAAATGGAAATACAATATATCAGATGTTGTGGAAATCAACAAAAGCAGTTATGAGATGAAAGTTTATAGCAATAAACACATATATTAAGAAATTAGAAATATCTCAAATAAACAAGCCAAGTTTACACCTCAATGAATTGGAAAAAGAAGAGCAAATTAAGCCCAAAGTTAGCAGAAAGAAGAAAATAATAAAAATCAGAATGGAAATCAGTGAAATAGGAGAAAAACATTAGGAAGAATCAGTGAAACTAAGAACTGACTTTTTGAAAAGATAAACAAAACTGACAAACCTTTAGCTAGACTAAGAAAAGAAAAAGAAGACCCAAATAAGTAAAATTGAAATGAGAGAGGAGACATTACAACTGACTACAGAAATATGGACTCATAAGAGACTATTACAATCATATGCCAACATACTACATAGCCTAGAAGAAATTGATGCATTTCTAGAAACACACAGCCTACCAAGAGTGAATCAGTACTGGAATCCTAGCTAGGGCAATTGGACAAGACAAAGAAATAAAAGGCATTCAAATCGGAAAGGAAGAAGTGAATTTGTTACTATTTGCTGATAATATGATCTTACATGTAAAGAAATCCTAGAGTCAGTCAAAAAACTGTTGGAATCAGCAATTTCAGTAAAGTGGCAGGATACAAAATGAACATAAAGAAATCAATTACATTCCTTTTCACTAATGATGAAGCATCTGAAATAAAGAAATTAAAAAAAAAAAAGCTATCTCATTCACGGTAGCATGAAAAACAATCAAATGCTTAGGAATAAGCTTATCCCAGGCAATGAAAGATCTATACTGTGAAAACTATGAGACTTTATTGAAAGAAATCAAAGACACAAACGAATGGAAGTACATCTTCTGTTTATGGATTGGAAGAATTTATATTGTTAAAATGGCCATACTACCCAAAGCCATCTATAAATTCAATGCATCCTCCATCAAATGCCAAAGGCATTCTTCACAGAAATAGAAGAAATCTTGATATTTATGTGGACCCACTAAAGACTGAATAGCCAAAGAAATCCTGAGGGAAAAAATAAAGATGGGACTATCACACTTAAGAATTTCAGACTGTACTACATACAGAGCCATAGTAATGAAAACAGTATATTACTGGCATAAAAAATTAACACATTGACCAATGGAACAGAAATACAGAGCTCATAATTAAATTCCAGCATATAGGGTCAACTTCAACAAGGGAGCCAGGACACCCAATGGGGAAAGGATAGTTTCTTCAACAAATGGTAGTGGGGAAACTGGAGAAACCCAAGCAGAACAATGAAATTGGAACCCTCTCTCACAAAAATTAACTCAAAGTGGATCAAAGACTTAAACATAAGTCCTGATACTGTGAAACTCCTAGAAGAAAATGTAGGGAAGAAGCTCATCATGACTGGTCTTGGCAGTGATTTTTGGGTAATATGCCCAAAGCACCAGCAACAAAAACAAAAATAAACAAATGGGACTACATCAAACTCAATAGCTTCTGCATAGCAAAAGAAACAATTAACAAAATGAAGACAATCTATAGAATGGGAGAAAATTTTTGTAAACCGTGTATCAGATAATGGATTAATATCCAAAATATATAAAGAACTCAGTCACCTTTGTAAGAAAACAATTCAGTTAAAAAGTGGGAGAAGAACTAGACATCTTTCCAGAGAGGACTTCAAAACATGAGACACATGAAAAGATGCTCAACATTACTAATTGTCAGGGAAATGTAAATAAAAACCATAATGAGATATCACTTCACACCTGTTGTAATGGCTGTCATCAAGAAGACAAGAAACAACAGGTGCTAGTAAAGATGTGGTGAAAATGGAACCCTTATACATTGTTGGTGGGAATGTAAATTGGTCCGTCCACTATGGAAAAAATATGGAGTTTCCTCAGAACATTACAAATAGATCTACTATATAATCCAGCAATTCCTCTTCTAGGTATAGAAGAAAAAGGAAAATAAAACCAGATTTTGATGAGATATATGCAGTACCATTTTTATTGCAGCCTTACAGTAGCAAAAGTATGGAAACAACCCATATGCTCATCAACAGATAAATGACTTAAAAAGATGTGGTACATGTACACAATGGAATATTATTCAGCCACAAGAGGATATCCTTCTATTTGTGACAACATGGATAGATCTTGAGCACATTATGCTAGGCAAGATAAGTCAGAGAAAGACAAGTACTGTATCCTATCACTTAAATGTGGAATCTAAAAATGTTAAACATATATATATATATAAAGTAAAATGGTTGTTACCAGAGAATTGGGGAAGGGGATAAGAGTGGTGGTATGTATGTATGTATGTATGTATGTATGTATGTATTTATTTTTAAGAGTGATGGTATTTAAAGTTACAGACTTGTAATGAATAGTAAGTAAGCCATAGAGATCTAATTCACATTATAATGACTATAGATGGTAATATTGTATTATAATTATATAATGTAAATATTGCTATGTTGAAAATCATATTACAATATAGAAATATATCAAAGTAACATGTTATATACATCTTAAACTTAGAGAATATTGCATATCAGATTTCTTCAGTTAAAAATAATTGTGATTAATATGTTCACGGTGGGAAATTTCAGCAGAGAATAGGAATAGGTAAAAATAACCAAAGGAAATTCTGTAACTATAAAGTACAATAATTGAGTTAGGACTCTGGATACATGGTTTAATAGATTAGATTCTGTTGAAGAGAGGATTGGTGAAGTAGAAGATAGGTCAGAAGAAAATATAGAAGGACCAGAGCATATAGAAGACAAAATGATAGAAGGAAGAGACATATGGGAACACAGTGAAAAATATGTTATTGGAACCTGTAGAGAAAAAGTTAATTTGCACACTTAAGTTCTTTTCCTGTTAGAAAGATGACCTCAGGTTTACCTTCTTTTTATATAGTTTCTCTTAGACATGTATCAAGATAAATGTGACATTTCAGTTCTGTTACCAAACAATGGTATTTTATTGTGAAAATTATCTGTGATTGGTGAATTACATCTGGACTGAGAGGACTGTGAAAGCACATGTTATACTCTAAGGAAGGACATTACTGCTTCATTGTTTCTCCTGCATAAAACTTGTAGGGAAACAGACCTTCAGCTTTCCTTTATGGTGTCTCTTCTAACTCAGTGCACCCCTTGTGTGGGGCTTAGAAGCTGCATGAATGGGCTGTTACTTGATGTGGTTACTATTTGAGACTCAAGAATGCTTGAGTAGATTGTATCCATCTACAGCTTAGTCTGCCCTCTGTGATTGATGAAGGGTCCAGGGACCAGCAACTGGATGTTTTAAGAACTCCTGATAAGGATGTGCTTGATTTGTCATTTTGAACCCAAGGCTGCTGATTATCATGCAGAGTGGGCACTTTCACAGTTCTAGAATGGGAAAGGAGAGTGAGTGGGGCAGAAGCAATATTTAAAAAGATAATTGGAGAAATTTTCCAAAACTGATAAACATATTAAACCACAGATTCAGAAGATCTATGAACCCTAAGCAGAATAAATAGAAGAAAGCATTTTTAGGTACATCGTTGGAAAACTGCTCAAAGTTGGTTCTTTTTTGCTTGAGATTCTCCTGTACTGGAGTGGACTGCATTTATCTATGCAGAAATGGGGGGAAATGTTAACAGAAAATCTTAAAGTAGCCAGAGGAGACATATTGTCTTCCAAGAAACTAAAATAAGCTGACTTTCTCAACAAAAGCAAGGAAACAGTGGAATGGTGTCTTCCAAGAAGGAAGACCCACAGTAAAGGAAACACCAAAAGGAATTCTTCAGGCAGAAAAAAAATGCTTTCCCAGATGGAAGCAAGAGTGCAAAGAGATGAAGACCATCGGAAAGGGTAATACATGGGTGACTATGTAGATATTGACCATGCAGAGTAATAACATCTTACAAGATTCACAGTGTGTGTAGGACCAAAATACAACAACAGAAAAAAAATGGGAGAGGAAAAATTAGAGTTAAAGTGTTCTACAGTCTGTGCATTGTCTAGGAAATGGTAAAAATATTAATTTGTATTACATCTAGTCAATCCAAGATGAATGTTACATAGTCTCTCGGGTAACCACTGAAATGAACACCTAAAGGCACTAGAGGTGAAAAACAGTTTGTGTTTTTCATTTTGTTTTAGAGAGAACCATAAATCATTCCACAGTTCTCCTTTAAAGAGAAATTCTATGGAACATAAAATGATATTCAGTAAATATATTCAGCAATAAAAATTACTTAATTAGGGGCATTTGGTAGGCATAGAAGGGGAGATGTTTGAAGGCAGGAAAAGAAAGGAGAATGACCCAGAGGGTGACAAAGCATGTAGAATAAGAGAAACACAGAAGGAGAGTAAACACATAAGGGGCAGAATTGGAGAAACAAGAGAGGGGGTGATATAGGAAGCTTTAGTAGTGTTTCTGGAAGATTCTGCGACTCATCTGGAGTGAGAACCTCTGCGAACATTTTTTTCAAATCTTTTATCTCTGACCTGAATGCTAATACTTTGTCCAGCTGTTTTAAATAATCTCTTCTATACTAGAAAACTGATTTTTTCCTGACTCATGTAAATGGTTCATCTGAAGTGATTCTGTAAAAAGTAAGTTGATTCTCCTATGGAATCTTGACTGACTTAAGTTTTAAAGAACTTTAAAGTTACAATCTAAAGCCAGTATAAACACAAGTTTTAAAAATAAAACAGAATACAGCATATCATGTAATAAGTTCTCAAAGAAGTTAGTCTTAGAGTAAGTCTTAGCTGAAATATCACATCCTCAGGCCCTTCTTGATCTATTTAAAATAGCTCATTTTCCCACCTCCACCCCGTCATTCGTATTTTACTTGTTTTTCTTTTTTTGGCATATCACCATTATATCATATGTTTGTTTATTGTTTATATTCTCCACCAGAATGCAAGTTCCATTTATACCTCCAATTTCAGCATTTGGAGCAATGCCTAGTACACATTAAACACTCAGAAAATATCTGTTGAGTGAACAAATGAATGCTCAGATCAACAGAGAGTAAAAACAACTAAGAGAAAAAGGTGTTCAAGGACATGTGAGTTTGTTCTCTCAGTAGAAATCCAGTGCATGTTACATATTGTATTATGGGACTATTTCAGCCCATGTTTCACTTAATTGACATTAGGCACCAACTTTATTTTATTGACATTAGGAATGATTTTCGTATATCTGATCCATAGCAAAAGCCACAGCCCTATCCCAGGCTACCTCACATGGCAACTGAACACAGCAACTCTCCTTCCTTGATTTTTCTCACCATTGTCCCTCCTTCCTGAGCCTCCTCTAGACTCCACCCCTTCACTGTGCCCTAATTTCTCAGCTGAAATGCTAGACTTAAAAGGATAAGCATGCAAGTCAATACTCTTAATATATTGTAATCCAGAGAGCCTGGTTATTAGGAGGGAAAGTAGTGTGAGTTTTGAGCTTGGGCATTGGAGGCAAATAAACCATCTTGCTACTCATTGTCCTCTAGTTCTAGTGTCTTTGTCTGTAAACTGAGGGCAATAATGTTTACTTTTAGAGTTCTGGGGGAAAAATAAGATTTGTATATAAGGTGCTTAAATACTTGTTTAATCAGTGATATATCGAAAGGAATAAAGTCTCTTGCTTCTTGTTCAGAACTATCCTTTAGAGAACTTTAGAGGACTTTCAGGGAAAGGAAATTCAGAGGAAAGCAATGTTTTGTTTCACCATGGGCGAAGAAGAAAGGAGGCTTGTGTTATTTTGGCAGGAGCCTGGGGATGGTAGGGGTCAGAACATATGTGCATCAGCTGACTCTCCTGACTCCCAGAATGAAGGCTCTTGATACAAGAGTGAGGGTGGCTGATGCCAGACAGGGCCCTGCTTGCTGACACACATGGTGTCCCTTGGCTTCCTATAGCCTAGGAATGGGTATAGTGTCATCCAGACATTCTTTCTTAACTGTTTTGTTGAGTTGTACCACTTATGTAAAGTGGTGCATACATTCTAGGTGATTTGTTTCATAAATCCTCAGTGAATTTTCACAGACTAAACGTAGCCATATAACTACTACTTAAAGGCACAAAATGACCAATGTCACATACCCTGCCCTGTGTCCCATTTTGGTTACTGTTTCCATCCTTCTCCCCCACCAAGGATAACCACTATCCATGGATTCGTTTCATCTCTTTTTGAACTTTATAGAAATGAGATCATATTTGTCTCATTTAGTTCACTTGAGATTATGTTTGTAAGGTTTATCCATGCCATTGTGTGTGGTTTTGTATTTTATTCATTCTCATTGCTGTATAGTATTACAGTAAGACTATACCATTATTTACTCTGTTGTTGATAAGCATTTGGGTAGTTTTTACTTTTGGGTTATTGTGAATAATGCTGCTTTAAATATTCTTGTACATGTCTTTTGCTACTTACATTACTTAAGTTTTAGATAAATATGCATATTTAAAATCATGTATACATATATTTTAGAAATGGATTTTTTTCTACCTCATATTTTAGATTTTTATCAGTACTACTTTTCTAATCATCTACCATAGCATTCTAGAGTACTGTATTCATTTTCATTAAAATTATTTTGAATGTCTGTGTACTACTCTGACAGGTACCCACTAATATAACATTAGAGCTTTGGATTTGTTTCGCTTGTCTTGAAGCGTTATACTTGTGAGCTTCACAATGTTGTGACCACACAGTATTCTGCTTTTTAAGTAATCTTTAAAAGGCTCTTTTAGGATGATACTCCACGTTTGAGAGTATGAAGTCATTCTTCAGGGGTAATTATCGTATTACCATATCCTTGATAAACACCTTTTTTTAACAAAACTGATTCCATCAAATGCTTTTTCTTAGCTAATGATTGGGTACATGTTTAGGCAAACGTGTCTTTTGTACAGAGTCATTTGTTCAAAATAACTTAGAAAGTGCCTTCCTAATATGAAAGGTTTATGAGAACTTGAATTTGAGAAGAATCTCTTTTTTCTGAAGTATAACTGTGGGTTGAAAAAATCAAGTTATATTTGGAATATATGATAGATCTTTGAGAAAAGGATTTTGTTGTAGTCTTTCTAGTCCAGGTGTTGTTTCCAGTCTGATTGCCAGTGGCACGTTGCTGTTCTGGCAGACGTGTTGTGCTGTTGTCTTGAACTGTGGTTTTACTTTACATGTCCCTGATGAACTGACAATTTTTGCACCTTTTCATCTGTTTATTGACCATCTAGAACTCCTCTTTTCCAAATTTATTTTCCTGGAAGATATTTAATTTCTCCTGTAATGCTTAGCTTTTAAGTAAATTACAGTTTTGGTGCCCAAAACTTATCCATGCCCATTCCCTACTTAATAATAATAATATAATAATTCAGATTATTATACAATATGTCTGTTGCTTTTACAGCAGAATGAGATTTTGACACTTCTTTGCTTTGTTTGAGCCTGGAAGATAAGTGGGTTATAATTCAGGCCTAAATATATAATAGTTTATTTTTTAATTGTTCCTTTATTAGATTTTAATAAAGAATTATTAAATTAGATTTTAATAAAGGATTTTTATTAAATTAGATTTTAATCTTAATTAGATTTGTTTCTTTGGTTTATTAGATGTAATGATGTTCTAAATTATATGGTATTAAACTTGAATGAAGAAATATTTTATATGAATTACTATGGAATAATGTATATGAAGAGAAGTGTTCCAGGTTATTTTCATAAAATTATAGGGTCTGTACTTGTAGTAAATGATGCTAGGCTTCAGTAGGAATGACACTGGACATTTGAAAAATTATAGTCTTTTTGCAAAAACAGTCATATGAAGTCCTGCATCTTGTGTTTCAAGAGAAATGTGTCAGAGCTGGAGAACATTCAGAAAATGGCAACTAAAATCAAGAGGCTAGAGTAGCAGAAGAGACTTAGACCCTTCAGTGTGGAATGATCCTCAGGGATATAATTAGAAAAATCTTAGAATTGGAAGGGGGAATTAGGCTTGATCTAGTCCAACTTGTTACCTGTTGTAGGAATTTATCTCATGGTAATCCTGACAAATGGCTGAGCTTCCTCTGTTTGAAGATTGGATGTTGCATGCTGCTGGATTTAAATCCTGGCCCTCCTACTTAAGAGCTGAGTGACTCTGGGCAAATTCTTAACCTCTCTGTGCTCCATTTTCCTGACTTACCATTTATTGCCAACTCTGGCAATAGGCAAAGACTGCAAAGGACCTGACCTCCAAGCCCCTCCATTTTAGTATTTAGACATGAACTGAAAATCAGTCAATGTTAATGTTTCACATCTGGTGGAAAAAGTATACTCAGGGTACAGTAGTAACATTAGAAAGGAATTTTTCAGTATAGGCTGGAGTGGTGAAAAAGGAGGTGCAAAGGGGCTTCATACAGCAGGTGATTCTGTTCAAAGAATTTACAAGATCAGTTTCATTCCTTCTTTTGTATGACAGCTCCTCACTTTATCAAATGTAAAACTCTAAAAGGATAGATTGGGTAAATATAGATTTTTCCATAGCTTTAGAGAGTATTTTGTGTAATTTGGCTAGTGTTTAGGAAAAACAAAATGGACCACTAGTGAGTGATAAGAATCCTTTAATCCAAGAAATTGTATGGGCTGTAAAATAGTTTATTTCCTTTAGTTCATGAATGGTAGTTCAGCAAAATTGGAAATTTGAAACAAGTTTAAACCTTTTGCATTTTAAAGTATTCTGAATAGGATATCACTGAGATTCAGCTGTGAATTACACAAAATTTCAAAATAAGAGTGACTTAAACAAGATAGCAGTTTACTCTCTTGTAACAGTCTGAGCAGCAAGTTCCAGGCTTCATGTGGAGGGAAGGATGAAGAAGCTGCTGCTAGGGACATTTCTGCTTGCATGCTGTTGGCCAGAATGTAGTCACTTGCCTGTGTCTATTACAAGAGATGCAAGTCTCTACTCTGGGTAGATGTGTGCTCAGGTGTAGTTTGGGAGTCATATGTCTGAGAAGGAAGGGTGGAGTAGATACTGGGGGACATCTAGCAGTGTGACAGAACTAATTTGTTCACCACTTACATCCCAGGTGCCTAGTACTGTGCTCACCATATTGGTACTCATTAAATACTTGTTCCGTGGATGAATATTCTTTATTGCTCCTGTCAAAATAGGTATTGATCTGAATATTTACTTACATACATGATAAATTATGGCAAATTTGTCCGTCCTTGGATTTAAAACTTTTTTTTCTCATCTGTGTTCTCCCGTGTCAAATAAAGTATTCTTAACAGTTTTCAGACAGATTTACTACCATACAAAATCTATCTTAGCTCCTTTATTGTTGATGTTTTCTTCCCCCGACTAAAACTTGGAGACCTAGTAAATCTCTCTTTACATGTGTCTTTGATCAACCCAGTCCTGGCATGTAAAAGTACTCAGTAAATGTTTTTAGATTGAATGAATGAATGGGAGTTAAACTTTGATGAATCCATGCCTTTTTCCCCCCAGTTACTTCCCTAGGAAAGTTTATGGCTAATACACTTAAAAGAAATTCTTGGCCTTTAATCTGTTTATATTACAAGATTTTTTGGAATATTCATTTGGCTTTCGGGAAGAATGTGATTATGAAACAACTATTTGGATTTAATTAATTATAACTAAGTACTAATTTACTTAAGTCATTATTTCATAGATGCTAGTATATTTCAGCAAAAAGAAGAGATATTCTTAATGCATTTGAATACTTTGACCTCAGATAACCAATTAGTCTGTCAGTGTGCTTAAATGAAGAGATGATGTCATTTCTTTTCCATTGTTTCACAAGGGAAAATTTCTTTAAGTATGAAGATACATGAGTCAGTTATTTCTTCAGATATCATAGACAAAGCTTACTTCTTAAAAATTTATATTTTTTTTTCAGCTTTATGGGGGTATAATTGACAAAATTAAAGTATTCAAAGTGTACATCATGATGATTTGATATATGTATACATTGTTAAAGGATTCTTTCCATCTAGTTAACACGTAATCACCTCACATATTTATATAGACATATATACACATATGTATGTGAGACTATTTTTCTACTCTTTTACAAATTTAAATTACACAGCATGGTCTTATCAATTGTAGTCACCATGTTTTACATTAGATTCTCAGATACTATTCATCTTATAGCTGAAAGTTTGTAGCCTGTTACCCACCCCTCCCTATTTTCCACAACCTCAGCTCCTAGCAACCACTTTTCTACTCTCTGTTTCTATGAGTTTGACTTCTTTTCTTTAATATTCCACATATATAAGTGG
The DNA here is from genome assembly GCF_036321535.1 of Camelus dromedarius. Lineage (NCBI taxonomy): Eukaryota > Metazoa > Chordata > Mammalia > Artiodactyla > Camelidae > Camelus > Camelus dromedarius. The sequence goes on along the minus strand of NC_087449.1, from coordinate 30,009,703 downwards.
ATCTCATGTAGTATTTCTTTATCTGGCTTATTTTGGTTAGCATAATGCCCTCAAGGTCCATCCATGTTGAAAATAGAACTTCTTTTTCTTGTGACTGAATAATGTATTCCAGTGTGTGTGAATATACACACCACGTCTTCTTTATTCATTCATGTGTTGATGGACACTTGGTAGTTGCCATATCTTGACTATTGTGAATAATGCTGCAGTGAACAGGGGAGGGCAGATATTTCTTTAATATCCTACTTTCATTTCCTTTAAATATCTCTCCAGAAGTGGGATTGCTGGATCATATGTTAGTTCTATTTTTTATTTTTTGAGGAGCCTCCGTACTATTTTATGTAGTGACTGCACCGATTTATAGTATCATTAACAGCACACAAAGGTTTCCTTTTCTCCCCATCCTTGCCAACACTTGTTATCTCTTCAGTTTTTGAAGACAACCATTCTAACAGGTGTGAGGTGATCTCTCATTGTGGGTTTGATTTGTGTTTCCCTGATTATTAGTGATGTTAAGTTTCTTCTCATGTACTTGGCTATTTGTATACCTTTGGCAAAATATGTATTCAGTTCCACTGTCCATTTTAAAAACCAGATTGTTTGTGTTTTGCTGTTGTTAAGTAATTTAAATGTTTTGGATATTAACCTCTTTCAGATATATAATTTGTAAATGCTTTCTTCCAGTAGGTTGCCTTCACATTTTGTTGATGGTTTTTTCTTCTGTGCAGAAGCTTTTTAGCTTGATTTAGTCCCATTTGTTTATTTGTACTTTTGTTGCTTTTGCTTTTGTCATCAAGTCCAAAAAAATCAGTGCCAAGACCAGTGTCAAGGAGCTTACTTCTTATTTTATTCTAGAAGTTTGATGATTTCTGGTTTTAAATTTAAGCCTTTAACCTGTTTTGAGTTAATTTTTGTGTAATGTGTAAGATAGGAGTCTATTTTCATTTTCTTGTATGTGGCTATCCAGTTTTCCCAACACCATTTGTTAAAGAGACTGTCCTTTCCCCATTGTATATTCTTGATTCCTTTACATAAATTAGTTGACCTTACATGCAAGAGTTTATTTCTAGGCTACCTGTTCTATTCCATTGATCTCTGTCTCTTTGTATGCTGATGCCATACTGTTTTGATTACTGTAGCTTTGTAATATAACGAAGTCAGGAAATTTGGTGCATCTAGTATGTACAAAATACTGTGCTGTGTACTTCCTAGGAGTTTTAATACTATTTGTCAAAAAAAAAATTTATAATAGCCTAAAAATGATAAATGATACATGAGCTTTATAAATAGATTATGAGGGTTGAAAGAAGTAGAGATTTTATCAAATGGGGGAAACAGGAAAGCCTTTTAGAAAAGGCAAAAAAGGACTACCTGTAGATTTTCTGATGAAATAGTATTAAAACTAGTTGTTAGTTTTAACTTATTATAGCATTTATTTATTCTTCAATAATACAATGACTGGATTAACCAGAAGAGGAGAAAGAAAGAGGTTAACAAAACAGTAAATTCTATTCTGTCTAAAAGATATTTCAAATTTGATTATATTTTTAGATAGGAATATGGAATTCAGTAATCCTTTCTAGAAATATTTAATGAATATCTCTGTGCTAGGTTCTGAGGATACAGAGGAGACTAGGATACAGTTTCTATCCTCAAGGAGTGTGTACCCCAGTAGAAGAGACAGACATAAAGAGATACCTTCAGTTCTATGCAATAAGATATCAAAGTGATACATATGAGTAAAGAAATTTGGGGTTACAGAGGAAGGAAATATGAATAAATTATTGCGTTGTTATGACAGCAAGTTTTTTTCTTTTTCTTTAGTTGGAGAACATCAACTGACGGGCCATAAAGTGGCAGTTAAAATTTTAAACAGACAGAAGATTCGCAGCTTAGATGTTGTTGGAAAAATAAAACGAGAAATTCAAAATCTGAAACTGTTTCGTCATCCTCATATTATCAAACTGTAAGTATTTTTGCACTTGATAATATAAAGGAGAAACTCTTAAAATCTTATGAATTTATAAATAATTATATTTAGCTGAACTTAGTTAAGTTTTTTGTATTTATATTTTGCAAGTGTTAATTCTTTTAACTTCCATCCATTCTTTTTTTGCATACTTCTGGTTTAGGATTAAAACTCTAATTGTAAGTTGACTCTTCAGTACTCACATTGAAGGTCATTTAGGACTTTGATATTTCTAGATTTATTTTGTAATTTTTTTCTAGTCACTTTAACATATCAGAATATTTTCTTTTTGGAGAAGTTAGAAATTAACTTAAGGATTATCTGCCAGAGTACATTACTTGCAAAACTGTAATCATTAATTACTGATAGTAAAGCTCTTAGGAAGGCAAATGAATTTTTTTTGGTAAGTTACAAGCTTTGAAGATAAGTAAATTAAGAGATTAATAAATAAGCTAATTAATTAAATTGAAAATAAATAAACAAATAATTTAAAATCAACTGGACCCCATAGAAAATTTAGACATTATGTATGCAGCAATGTTCCTTTATGTCATTTGAAGCTGTATTTAATATTTATTGAGAAAATTTCATATGTAAACACTGAAAATTGTCTTTATTGTAAAGCTTGAATAGAGTTTAATAAAGTAAATGTCAGTCTTATTGAGTACCTGAGAATGACTAGGAACTGTATTGAGCATTTTACATATATAATTTCACTTCATCCTCTTGATAAGCCTATAAGATAGATATTATTGTCCTTATTTTATAGATAAGAAAATTGCATATCTAAAGAGTCTGAGCAACTAATCCAGGGTCAAATAGCTAGTAAATTGCAGAGCTGGTAGTTGAGTTCATTTGTGATTCCAAATGCTGTGCTGTTAATCTCTGCATCAGTACCGAGATAACTGAGAAGAAAAGTGGTTGAGTCTTTGTTTGCTAGTTCATTATAAGCAGACATTACATTTAGCCTGAGCTTTGTTAGTGAGCAATCTTTGGATGTTAGTGTTAATAGGGAACAACTTGATAAACCTGTAGAGGTACTTCGTTTACCTCATAGCCAGGCTGCATAGTAGCCGTGGTAGGCAGAGTAGCAGCCCCCAAGGTGTCCTGTTCCCCCGTTGAGTACGTTATATTTCATGGCAAAGGAGAATTAAGGTTATAGATGGGTTTAAGATTACTCATCAGCTGACAAAATAGACGTTTCCCTGTATTATCTCCGTGGCCTAATGTAATACAGTGGTCCCCTAAAGTGGAAGAGGGAGTCATAAGCCAGAGAAAGAGATTTGAGGATGGAAGCAAGGTCAGAGTGATAGGATGTGAGGAGGACTCAAATGGCTGTGCCTGGCTTTGAAGGCAGAGGAAGAGGGCGTGAGCCAAGGAAAGCATGCAGTCTTCAAAAGTTGGAAAATACAAAGAAGTGGGTTTCTCCTAGAGCCTTCAGAAGGCAGTAAAGTACTGCTACGCCTTGAGTTTAGCCCAGTGAGGCATGTATGAGACTTCTTCCCCATAAAACTGTAAGACAGTACGTAATGCATTTGTGTGGTTTTAAGCACTGAGTTCCAAGTATGGCAGCAGTAGGAAACTAATACCATAGCATTCTTGACATTCTGAAATGAACGGGTGATCCAGTTATTGCTGGAATTTGGAACATGCATTTAGTCTTTACTGTAACTAGATACATTTGTCGCTAGTGAATCATTGCAAATTGGTATGTTAAATGAGGGGGCCCACTGAGTGTATCTTACTAAGAGTATGAATATGCCACTGTTGAGAGAAGGCTTTCTGAGGGGTTTGACGTGCCATTGGGTGACCTGTAATGACTCAGTACTCACATCACTACGATGAAAACTTTATTCTAACCATAAGCTTCCGTGTCATTTGATTGTCATCTGAAGTTCACTTGATCATAAACATAAACAAGAAACGAGGCCCCTGAAATTGCATGGCAGTACTTGATGATAGGGTCATTATCTAGGACCTGTGTTCTAGATGATCCAGAATATGTATATACAGGTTTTAAAAGATTGTCATAAGAATTAAAATGACATAGTGTGGAATGTGTATGGAGGCAGAAGTGGCAGTGGGGAGACCAGTTAGGAGGCCGTTGCTATGGCTCAGCTGAGAGATTAGTGATGGCTTTAACCAAAGGGCTAGTCTAGATTTGTGCTAATACAGTAGCCATTAGCCATATATGGCATAAATTTAAATTAAGTAAATAAAAAATTTAGTTCTCTGATCATATTAGCCACATTTCAAGTGCTTAATAGTCACGCATCACTAGTGGCTACATATTAGACAAAGAAGATATAAAAACCTTTCTGTCATTGCAGAAAGTTCTATTTGACAACACTAGTCTAACTGAAGATAAATCTGTCAATTTACTGTATATTTTGGAGGTAAAACTAGTGAATTATTCAGGAAAAGAAAGGGAATGAGAACCCTTTCCCCTCATTTTGTTTGCCTGAGCAACTTGGATTTGGAGTTTTGGCTTAAGCAACTAGGTGTTGATAATGACACCATTTTCTGAGATAGGAAGCATGGAGGAGGACCATGCTGGGGTATGTGTGAACATTAGTGATCTGTTTTGGCCATATTAAGTTGAGAATCCCATTAGATATTTAAATGGAGATGTCCAATATCATCTTTATCTCCCAGCACCTAGTACATAGTAGGTGTTCATTGATTACTTACTGCATGTGTAAGGAGGTGACATTTGAACAAGATCCTGATGGTTCTAGGACAGCAGAGCAAAAGAATGCAAGTGTAAGGAACATGGATTGGTGGGAACAAGTAGTCTGGTTTGTCAGATGCACAGAGTAGGTACAGCGAGATGGAGGGAAGTAAGGCCAGAAAATTAGCTTGCTGATCCATTAATCAGTTAAAGGCTTGGTGGTGTGTGCTTCCAGCCAAAAGTATATAGTATCATTTAGGCACTGAGAATACATCAGCAAACAAAAAGATAACAACAAAATCTCTGCTATTATGGAGCTTCTATTTGTGTGTGTGTGTGTGTGTGTGTGTGTGTGTGTGTGTGTAGTGGGTGGCAGTGAAGAGATAGACAGTAAATCCTATGTTAGTGAAATATGTTGCATCTTAGTGAAGAGGTGAGGGAATATGCAGGCAGATATCTGGAGGACAAAAATAACAGATGGCAGTAACAGCACATACAAAGGCTCTGAGGTGGAAATTGCTACAGGTCATAGATCAAGGGAGCAGAGTGATCTAGGGGAATTAGAGTAAGAGATGTGGTCAGAGACATGAAAGGGAGCCATATTGTGCGGGGGATACTAGACCACTGTCAGAGCTTCGGTTTTTAACTGTAAGAGGGAAGCCATTGGTAACCAGAGGTATCACATGGCCTGATGTATGTTAAAGCAGAAAAATCAGCTAGGAGTCAATTGCAGTCATCTGGGTAAAGAGATGGTGACTTGGAGTAGAGCACGGCATGGAAGGTGTTGAGAAGTAAGCATATTTTATGTGTATTTTCAAGGTAGGGAACAGCATTTGCTGACAGATTAAACATAGGTTGTGAGAGGAGAGAAATAAAAGATGACTCCAAGGTTATCTGGCTTGGGCAAATAAAAATGTAGTTAGCATTAATTGAAATGGAAAAGACTGTAGGAGGAACAGGTTTGAAGTGGGCAGTTAGGGTATCAAGAATTTGATTTTGGTTTTTTTGAAATTGAAATGCTTACTAGGCATCCAAGTGGAGATGCAAGTAGTTTGTTTAATATATGAGTCTGAAGTTAAGGGGAGTGGTGTAAACTGAGATCAATTTGTGAGTCATCAACATATAGGTGGTATTTAAGATACTTAAAGCTCTAAGAGCAGATGAGATACCAAGGATGTGAGTATAGATGAAAGAATTCCAGGGATTGATCTCCAGGGCACTGTGGTGTTAGGATGTCTGGGAGATGAGGAGAAACCAGCAAAGGAGAATGAAAATGAACAGTTAAAATGATTGGAGGAAAACCAAGAGAATTTGGTGTCTTGAAGCCAAGTGGAAAATGTATTTGAAGAAAGAAAGATTATTAACTGTTCTTACACTGCTAAATATTGAGTAAAATGAGACTGAGAATTGACCATTAGATTTGGCAAGGTGGAAGTTCTGGTGTCTTTGGAAAGAACCAGTTTATTGGAATGATGAGGGCAAAAACCTGTTATAAGGGCCTTCGGAGAGAAAATGAGGTGGAGAGGAGACAGTGACAGTAGACAGTTCAGGGATTTTACTAAGAGGAGAGAAATAGTGGTAACTAGAGAGGAATGTGGGTTCTTAACAAGGTATGTTTTTTTTAAGATAGGATATATTGTAGAATGTTTACATGCCAAAGGGAATGATTCAGTCAAGAGGGAGAGACTGACAGAGGAGAAAGAAGAGCTAATTGTAGAAACCAAGTCCTTTAGTAGGTAGAACAAAGGACTCCAGTACATAATTGGAGGAGTTAGTCTCAGGTCATACATGAACGTGGAGTGAGTGGCTGTGTGTGGTGGGGGAAAAGAGAACTAGAGCTGAGGAGGTCGGGCAGATCAGCGGGCATGTGTTGGACAGATCATCTCTATGGATATCTTGTGCAGACAGAATGGTGACAACATTGGCAGTGGGGGAAAAGACATTAGGTCAGAATGAGAGGGAGCTGACAAGGAGATCTGTTGATGACAATAACAAGGAAAGGTTTTGGATAGTGTAATCTGATGGCCTGTGCTTCAGAGACAATGGGGTTTTTGAGGGAGGAGATTCTCAGTGAGGATTTCCTTTGGAGCATAGTTCGTTACTAGACTATGGAAATTGGCCAGCATTTAAAATTTCATTGTGAGTTAATAACATCTAGGTTGTGATCAGTAATGGCTGCTAGTATCTCAAAAAAGAGACAGACATCATATACTTTTGGCTGGAAGCACACACCACCAAGTCTTTAAAAAGAAAATAAAAATCAGACTGAAATCCGATCAAGTCTCTAGATCCAACAGTGTTTATTGAAGACATGTGATATACTTGGAGAAGTCAGCAGCTACATCTATTAGAATTTCTTCACTTCTTTTCTCTTACACCCAAAAGATACACAGAGCAGAAAAGTGACTGAGAATTCTGTTACTAAGCCAGATCAGCCCACAGTTGAGGTGACACAGTGGGTGCTCCTGCTCTGCACTGTTCATTTATTCGACCAGAATTTGGTGCTTGTTAGAATTGCTTTTATGGACCCCTTTTTTTTAAAGGGTTCTCAGGTAAATTTCTCTTTTCACAGCTCATTTGTAGCAGATTCAGCCTTATCCCTCGGGTATTAGTTGTTCTATATAAAGTGGGATACCTTGTCATTTTTTATCCCAAAGACTAATGATTGCAGTTATAATTACTTCTTCTGCAAATCTATAATCATTTTCAATACTGTAACTTTAATATTTTACTTTTTGCGAGTGTTTAATTTATACATGATGTGTCCTCTCTTAAAATTTATAGTATAGAATTATATCACCAACTCCCTGGCCACTTTACCCTCCTCTTTAATGAGGAATAGTAACCAGAGCCACCAGTTAGCACATGCCTGCTTTTTTGCGCATTCATAATAAAAGGTGTCACATCTGGGTGGGCTAATTACCAAAAGGTTTCCCTGCTTCTGACACATCCTGTGTCAAGGTGTACTGCCTAAAGGGTGGCATCTGGGCCACTTCTCAGCTCCTGCCCAGGCCTTCCACTGGGTGCCTTTAAGCCATTGCAAAACTACACAGCTATACTTAGTGGCTCTAAATAGCTACTCAGTGTAAATTAGATACTGCTCATGATCAACCAGATTATAAATGATCCTTTATAAACAGAGCAAACAAAGTAGAACAGTTGTTCATTTAAATGTGGTAAATGCAACCTTCAGTTAAAATATTAATGTTATATTTAACTTGTTTTTAAAGTTTTAAAAATTCTGATAAAATTGTGTGTGTATGTGGAAGCTGTAGTTCTGCAGGAAAATTTTTGTTTTGTCAAATAGAGCTGGTTCTTTATTGTTTTATGTGCTCAGCTTTGAGTGCCTAGAAACTATATATGTACTTTCACTCACGTAAACACAAAACACATGTATACATATATGCATCTATTTAATTTTTTATTCCAGAAATTTCATAATGAACACAGAAGTAAAGTGATAGTGCATCACGTGTCTGTCATTCAGCTTCCGCAGTTATCTGTGTTTTGTTTATCTGCTTCTTCCTCCTCGTCCCACCCCAAAGTATTTTGAAACAAATCACAGTAGTACGTTTTTAATCTGTAAGCTCCTCAGTATCCACTCTGGAGGATAAAAGCTCTATTTTAATAACACAGGCACAGTTCAGTATCACACCTAAGCAATTCAAATATTGTTAACCATCCAGTCAGTATTCAGTCTGTCTTGATTGTTTCATAAATTGTTTTTAAAGTTGGTTTTTGTTTGAAGTGGAATTAGAACAAGCCTATACAAAATAATGGGTCAGCATGTCTCTTGATACTTTTAACCTATATGGTCCCTTTATTCCTTGCATTTTATTTTTTGAAGAAAGGATCATTTCTCTACTTTGTGGTTTTGCTGATATATCCCTGTGATACTATTTTACCTTTCCAAGAATATTTTTCACTTATGTTTAAGTATATGATACCTCATCTCCATAGGTCATAGACAGATTTTTGCTTAAATGGAAAAATTAATGGTTGATTTAGTTGTTGAAGAATGAAGGATTTCATAGATTTTGTAAACTAGAAAGAGGATCTGAAGGAAAGTCTATAAACCCCATAAAGTAATTGAGTTCTATGAAGCTCCGTGTTTATAGCTCTGTGATTATTTTGATAACATTATATAATTTGTTGCCACCTTAAAATATCATGAAACACTGAGATGTCAAGTTATAGCAAGAATGGGTATACTAGGTTGATTTTGGTTTAAAGTAACATTTTTTATTAATTTTTTTATTTACAAAAAAGATACCAGGTAATCAGCACTCCAACAGATTTTTTTATGGTAATGGAATATGTGTCTGGTGGTGAATTATTTGACTACATCTGTAAACACGGACGGGTGAGTAATACACTATCTAGTACAATAAGCCCTTAAACTAAAAAAGAAGAAAGTAGTGGGAAATAGCAAACCACAAAGATGTCTTCGAAGTTGGGTTTGCTTCTTTAAAAATGTCTAACTAAACATATGGAGTATTAGACATACTTTCCTTCTTAAAAAGTGCACCTTGTGGAATACTGATTTTAGGAAATATTTTCCACTTGATTGCCAACATGAAAAGCCTGTGCTTTTCAAATGAAAAATCAGTTCTACAACTGATCATGTTCATCATGTTGAAGCTTCATTACTTCCTTTTCTTAACACTTTCACATTAAGTTCTGTTTTACATTATGTTTTACTTGTTGATTCCCTGAAATACGGTGCATATTTAGGAATAACAATTGAAAATGAACTATTAACTGTCTAGCGGCAAAGAAAAAGCTGTTGATTGACATGTTGAGCTGGAGTGTGAGTTTCTGGCTTTTTTATTTGGTTTGTTGAGAATTCTAACACCATTCTAATTAGCTTACTCAAGTTACATTTAGGCTGATTATGAAACTAAAACGTGTGCTATGTAGCTGTCTCAAATATTCTTAGTGCAGTTTCTTTCATACGTCATAGGTTGAAGAGGTGGAAGCCAGGCGGCTCTTTCAGCAGATTCTGTCTGCCGTGGACTACTGCCACAGGCATATGGTCGTTCACCGAGACCTGAAACCAGAGAACGTGCTGTTGGATGCACAGATGAATGCCAAGATAGCTGATTTCGGTGTGTAACTCCAGGGCTGTTTAGCAGTGTCCTAGCTGCCTTTTCAAGTATGTCAGTCACCAGTGTTAAAGAACTCAGAACTGTCCATTTCAACAATGTAAATCCTATCCTGTGAAAAGGGGTTAGTTGCACAGTCTTCATACCAGCTTGCTCTGTTCATTTAAGCCACTTTTTAAAAATGCGGGTGCTTCTAGAGAAGTCAGAGGGCTTGTGTCAAGGTAAATCCATTCAGTCTGCATTGCCTCCTGAAGAAACAAAGCTTAACTGTTTTTTGTGGGGGCCACAAACTCCTTTGAAAATCTAATGAAAATATGGACACTTTTCTTGATAAATGCGCTTAAATAGAGGTACATGAAAATTAGCTTGCAGTTTTGGAGCGTTGTGGTCCTTCTGAATTGATTGAGGGGGAATGTTAATGGATTGCCCAGTGACATATAACAACTTCAGAAAGAAGAGGAGTTTTTGTCAGGGGTAAGAGAAAAGGGTAAAATGTAATTTTTATGCACCAGACGCTTTCTGGGATAAACATACCTGGACAGGGTGCCATAGTAGGGTGTTGGGAAAGGGATTAGGAAGTGGGAGATTTGTGAAGAGATGAAATAGTGCCAGAGTTTAGCGTTGCTTATTTAAAATTTTTGTCTGTGCCTTGTCTTTAAACTAAAATCCAGGAAATTAGTTTTCCTATTTCTCTTCCTCCTCTAAATCATAAAACTCATTTAGTACTAGAGTTCAACTAGATTTTTGGTTCAATAGCATGTTTTTCTATGTTGAACTAAAGCTTTCCAAATTAAAAATTTTTGGAACATGATCTTTATAAATTGGAGCCTATCTGATTACTACCTAGAGATTTTTTAAAAAGGCCTTTGAAAGCAGAGTATGAAAACGTAATAGTAGTCTCTATTTTCTTTTACCTGCAGAGGTGGGTAAATTATATTTTGATGCTTTTATGTTTGGAAAAGTTTATATAATTTAGAATAGCCTCATATTTGTCAAGTGAATCAACATTCTTACTTAGAAAAGGAATTTAATTTCAGTCGTATATGTGATGTGCTTTAGCTTTTTTGTCATGGTATAAGCACTGTGAAATGGTCTCTTTCTAGTGTAACAAATTCTTTCCACTGCTTTTTAAAATAATTAAATGTGAGGCATTACAGACCTGACGTCTTTCCTTTGTGCTTTATCTATATTTACTTTTGAACATACCTAGCACCAGGTAAGCATTTACTCCTATTTTCAGGATTATCTAATATGATGTCAGATGGTGAATTTCTGCGAACTAGTTGTGGATCTCCAAATTATGCAGCACCTGAAGTCATCTCGGGCAGGTAATAATGCATCAGTGAAGAGTAAGCATTTTGTAATGTTTTGTTCATTCTGGTAATATTTAGCTGTAATATATTGTCTTTAAAGAGAAGACATAATAGAAACATTGTCCCTTTATTTTTCTATTGTTTGAGAGAATAGTTATATTAAACAATTTTTAAAACATTTAATTTAGATTCTGTTATGAATGTATTTGCGTTTTTCCGTTAAAAATTGAAACAAATCTTGATTTTTTTTTTCATTTTAGAAATTGCAATGAAGAGAGAAAGCAATGGCTCTATTTAAGTTAGTGTCATCATTTACTTATTAGACAAATTCCTTTAATGATACTTTATATATTCTTTTATAAAGTATAGATTATTATTTTTATATTTTATCTTTTGAAGAATGAGGTTTTTGGGGACAGTATTGTCATTTCATGAAATTAAACCGTACACGAGGAGACAATTATTCAACTAACTTAATGTTTATCCAGGTAAATGTATTCATGGCACATTTGTTACATGTTTATACAGGTTGCAGTGGTAAACTCAAGTCTTTTACAGTGACCAATGTCTGATTTTAAAAGTTAACAGAATTCTGTGAGGGAAAATATAGAAAAGGTATTAATGCAGTTATAGGAGTTTGCACTATACTGCAAAGGATGTTAATGATGGACAGCAATTTTTATTGAACGGGATTTGTAATTTTGTCATTGGAATTGTTGAAATTTACTTTGTTACCTCAGACTTAGGTTTGAGCTTGGTAATGTGCTATCAGAGGAATTTTAATACTATAGAGAAGTGAGAGAAAAAAGGAATAACATCCTAGGCATAGATTTTCTGGGTAAAAGTAGTCTTAGTTCCACAAGCTACCAAGTGATTAGAATGAAAGTAGTGTGTACCCAGGATAATGTGATACAGCATAAATGCTGTCGAAGAGATTGGCGTAGGACTAGGCAGGTACGTTACTATTTCACATACTCTCTAAAGTAGGTTTGTCAGGCATAAACATTCTATTGTATATGCATTTTCTTTTCTTGTGATAGCTTTATTGTAAAAAGATTTAGCCTATACACTATATAGTGTTGCTTTTTTTCAAGCTTATGGTCATCTACTTTGATGTTTCTATCAAAAATCAACCGTAGAAAGTTTTCTATTTTTTATAAAGTCAATTAGTGAATTCAGTTAAATTAGTTTGTGTCAAATAAATAAAAATACTATTTTCTCTTGGAAAATTTGAATAATTGATCAGACCAATTCTTTCTGGGAAACAGCCCTTGAATTTTGGGGAGTGGCCATGGACTTCATTAAAGACTTTGGAAAGCAATATAGATGGAGTCTGTACTGTGGACACAGGTACATACAAAAGCAGAGTAGATATATATGAGAAAAAGTGACACCTGCATTTCAGGTTTGTGTTGTCGTCATTCCCCCTAGATTGTACGCAGGCCCTGAAGTTGATATCTGGAGCTGTGGGGTTATTCTGTACGCGCTTCTCTGTGGCACCCTCCCATTTGATGATGAGCACGTACCTACGTTATTTAAGAAGATCCGAGGGGGTGTTTTTTATATCCCAGAATATCTCAACCGTTCCGTTGCCACTCTCCTGATGCATATGCTGCAGGTTGACCCTCTGAAACGAGCAACTATCAAAGACATAAGGTGAGTTTTCTTTTTTGTTGCTATCAAGTGCATATTCCAGTATTAATAATACTACCACTAACTGAATGCCTGCTTTATGTTAGGCACTGTAACACTGTATTTTATACGAATTTTACTTTCCTCACTACATAAACCTCATGCTGTCACTCATCCTGTAAATATTTCAGATTGTTTCCCAAACTTTTCAGCTTAGGTAGCAAGCATATAGGGCCCTTGGTCATAAGGCTCTGCTTACTTCTGAAGCCTCATTTCCTGCGCTCACCACCACACCCCTCATACAGGCGCTTCAGCCACAATGGACTTTTCCTTGTTCCTCGAACATAACATACATTTTATGCCTTCATGTCTTTGTTTTATTATTCCCTTTACCTCTGATGCCTTTTCTGCCTTTTTGGATTTGGTAGATTCTATTCATCCTTTAAAATTGTGCTCACGTATTACCTTCCTTGTGAAATCACTTCTGACTCCTGGTCAGTGTTAGTTGCTTCCACTTCTGTGGTTTCCGCAGTTGTTCATGCTTTTCTTCTTTCGTTGTCATTTTGTATCTGGCTGTTTTCAGTGTGTCTCTCTCCTCTCTTCAATTGCAGCTACATAAGGGTAGGGAGTATCTCATCATCTTTGTCTATGTTGTGCTAGAATTCTGGCCTAGGAATACAGCATGCACCCAGAAAGTATTGAATAAGCTTCAAGTGGCAAAACAGGGTGAGATTTATGCATCGTACATATGGTCGATGAAATAAAGCATGAAAAATTTTGCTAAGACCTTGAATCCAAAATTAGCTGCTTGTGGGTTTGCTGTGAAGAATTTCTTGTTATGTGAGAAACTTTGGAAAGTGCAGTTGCTGGCGTTACTGTGAATATGACCTTTATATAGCACACAAGTCAGGGTGATTCATTGCCTTCTGCTTTTTACTTATCAGTCATGTTTCTTAGAGGGTTTTTTGTTCTTATCTAACATTTCATCAGGTATTTATTTGCAAACACATTCCTTTGACATTTTCCCAGAATACTTCGCCTTTTCTTCATAAGCCAGATGTGACTGTTGGGGTGTTGAAATGATGTGTTTGTGTGACTGCTGCAGAACTCTTGCAAACAAGGATTGATTCCTTTTGCATTCGTGTACTGTTTTCTTCCCCCAACCTCTTAATATTCCAGACCTCATACATAAAAATATAAAATTGTGAATTAGCACCAGATTTAGTTGTGCAAGTGAGTTTAGCAGGAAAAAAACTCTTTTGTGTTCCTGGTTCTTTAGAATAAATAGTTCACTTACTTGGCTTTTGCTTAAAAAATTTAATTTGCTAATATATATACTTGCACCTGTTTGTAGCAGCAGGTACATTTAGAATGGGGAAAGTACTGTTTCTGTTATTTTAAAACAGTTGTTTTATATTTACAGACTTTGGAAGAAAAATGTAAATAAAAATCTCCTAGGATGAGTTAATTTGCACATATGTAGATAGTGTAAAATGGTGGCATTCATCTCTGTACTTAAATTAACTTGAATCTATAATAGTTTTCCTCGTTTTAAAATTTATTTATATCCTGTTTTTTTCAAGTTTGGGAATTCTTTATTCAACAAAATATGGTTCAGCAGAGAGAGTTACTAATTATTGAACCATTATTATGTAACAGGCATTTTGCTAGACATGACATATTTCATTGCATTGATTCTTAATAGGTAGCTATTATTATTTTCATTTTACAAACAATGAAACTGAAGCTTACAAAGGTTATGTTTTGATTTAGGTATATATTTGTCCCTATTAAATTTTAAGTTCTTTTAAGCTAGGGACCAAGTATTAGTATGTGCTAGGCATTGTGCATTTGATATGAATTAAGTCTTAAGTAAATCTGTATTTGTTGAAAGTGCCCAGCTAATAAAGGGCAGAAGTAGGGCTCAGAAATTGCCTGTATTCAAACCTGTACTGCTTCCATTACTCTGAATTGCCATACCAGTTCTGTGACACCTGTCCTTTCTCTTATGTACCAGGATGTGTTATATTTCTGTTATGCTACCACATTCTGTCTTATAGTTACAGGCATACCTAGTTTTACTGCACTTTGCTTTATTATGCTGTGTAGATACTGCATTTTTGTTTTTAATTGAAGTATAGTCAGTTATAATGTGTCAGTTTCTGGTATATAGCATAATGTCCTAGTCATGCAGATATATATATATATATATATATATAATATTTATTTTCATATTCTTTTTTCATTAAAGGTTATTACAAGATGTTGAATATAGTTCCTTGTGCTATACAGAAGAAATTTGTTATTTTTATCTTTTTTTATATATGATGGTTAACATTTGCAAATTTCAAACTCCCAAATTTATCCCTTCCTACCTGCTTTCCCCGGTAACCATAGATTGTTCACTATATCTGCAAAACATAGATTGTTTTGTAGATTTTTTTTTCTCTTATGAGAAATGGACTCCATATCAAAGAAGTTCTATATGGGGTGCTGACAAAGTAGAGTCTGTTTATTAAATAGATGTCTGAATCCATGAGGGTGAAGGGTCTAGAATCACACTGCACCAAACAATGGTGAGTGTATGGAGGAAACAGGCCACAAGACAGGCATTTGGCAGTTGCTCATCAATCCCCCAACTTGCAAAACCCTTTTGTCTTAGTCATTCAGTTTCCAGGAGTTCATCATGAAGTCGACAAGGATGGGTTCAAAACACAGACTGAACTATACCATTATCAGGACAGTCATTAATATCCTTTGTTTTTAGATTCCACATATGAGTGATAATCATTTGCTATTTCTCTTTCTCTTTCTGGCTTACTTCACTTAGAAGGACAATCTCCAGGTCCATCCATGTTGCTGCAAATGACATTATTTTATTTTTTTTATGGCTGAGTAATATTCCATTGTATAAATACACCACAATTTCTTTATCTAGTCATCTGTTGATGGACATTTAGGTTGCTTCCATGTCTTGACTATTGTATATAGTGCTGCTATGAACATTGGGGTACATGTATCTTTTCAAATTAGAGTTCCCTCTGGATATATACCCAGATGTGGGATTGCTGGATCATATGGTAAGTCTAATTTTAGTCTTTTGAGGAATCAATACTGTTTTCCATAATGGTTGCACCAAACTACACTCCCACTAGCACTGTTCCCTTTTCTCCACACCCTCTCCAGCATTTATCATTTGTGGACTTTTGAATGATGGCCATTCTGACTGGTGTGAGGTGATACCTTATTGTAGTTTTGATTTGCCTTTCTCTGTTAATTAGTGATATTGAGCAGCTTTTCATGTGCCTATTGGCCATTTGTATGTCTCCACTGGAGAATTGTTTGTTTAGGTCTTCTGCCCATGTTTGGATTGGGTTGTTTGGCTTTTTGTTATTAAGTTGTATGAGCTTTTTATATATTCTGGAAATTAAACCTTTGTCAGTCTCATCATTTGCAAATATTTTCTCCCATTCTGTAGGTTGTCTTTTTGTTTTCCTTGTGGTTTCCTTTGCTGTGCAAAAGCTTATACGTTTAATTAGGTCCCATTTATTTATTTTTGCTTTTATTTCTATTACCTGGGTAGACTTCCCTAGGAGAACACTGCTAAGATTTATGTCAGAGAATGTTTTGCCTATGTTTTCTTCTAGGAGCTTTATACTGTTTTGTTTTATATTTAAATCTTTAAAAATTAAAAAAAATTTTAATAGACTTTATTCTTTTAGAGCAGTTTCAGGTTCACAACAGAACTGAGCAGAAAATACAGAATTCGCACATAGCCCTTCCCACCCACACTATATACTCCCCTACCTTCAACATCCCTTGTCAGTGTGGCATATTTGTTACAATCAGTGAACCAACATGGGCACATTATTATCAACCAGTCTATAGTTTACATTAGGGTTTACTCTTGATGTTGTACGTTCTGTGGGTTTTGACAAATGCATAATAACATGTAGCCACCACTACATAAAGAATAATTTCATTGCCCTAAAAATCTCTAGTGCACCATCTGTTCATCCCTCCCTCCCTCCCTCTTGCCAAACCCCTGGAAACCATGATCTTTTTATTGTTTCTGTAGCTGTGCCTTTTCCAGAATGTCATTTGGTTGGAATCGTAGTTTGTAACCTTTTCAGACTGGCTTCTTTCATTTAGTAATATGTCTTTTAAGTTTCCTCTGTGTCTTTCATGGCTTGATAAATTTTTTTTTTTACTGCGCATGTATTTTTAAATTTACATATATGTACTGTTTATTGTTTCTAAGAATGTTTAGAGCTTAAGCTTTTTAAACTTACATAGTTATCAAAGGAATAAAGCCAAGCACAAAATAAGAATTAACTCAAAAAGATAACACCCTGCTATTAACAGGAACATTATTTATAATTGCCAAGATATGGAAGCATCCTAAGTGCACATCAATAGTTGAATAGATAATGGAGATGCATTACATATGTGTGTGTGTGTGTGTGTGTGTGTGTATGTATGTATGTAATGGAATACAGCTCACCCATAAAAAAGGATATTTTACCATTTGTAGCCCTTCATTCACTTGTTTGTTTGTTTAAATAATGTCTTGTTTTATATTTAAGTCTTTAAGCCATTTTGAGTCTAGTTTTGTGTATGGTATGAGGGAGTGTTCTAACTTCATTGATATACTTGCTGCTGTCCAGTTTTCCCAACACCACTTGCTGAAGAGACTGTCTTTTCTCCATTGTATGTTCTTGTATGTTCTTGCCTCCCTTGTCGAAGATTGCATTTCTTTATAAATTGAAGGTATGTGGCAACCCAGTGTTGTCAGATGATGGTTAGCATTTTTTAGCAATGTTTTTAATTAAGGTATGTGCATTGTTTTTTTAGACATAATGCTATTGTACACTTAATAGAATACAGGATACTATAAACAGTATATGCACTCAGAAACCAAAAAATTGGTGACTTGCTTTATTGCAGTATTCACTTTATTGTAGTGATCTGAAACCAAACCCACAATATCTCCAAGGTGTGCCTGTATTTCTGTACAGATTTTATTTTTCTTTTAAGATGGTAAACTGTTGGAGATTAGAAAATGTATCACAGTATTTATTCATTCTTTTAATCGTTTTTGCTCTTATTTCTTAACAATTGTTTATTTAACATCTAATCTGTGCAAGATCCTATACTAGTTGCTGGGAATATATTGGTAGGCAAGACAGATGTCTTCATGAAAATCACATCTTTAAGTACCATAAGCTTAGTATGACTATTAACGTTATTGTGGTTACAAAAGAAGGGTCTGAATTTCAACTGTCTAATTACAAATTCCGATTCTTCTGTTCACTGGTTATTGGCATATTGCTGTCCTTTTTGTGCTTTAGTTACATCATATGGAGTGGACTTGCTTGGAGGATAGCCTTAGGTTGAACCATATGAATTTATTATTCCTGTAGGTTTACAAACAGTTGAATATTAGAAACTGTATGTGTTCATCCTAATATAATTAAATCTTTCAGGACAATGTCCATCACACAATATTAGCTATCAATTTTACTTTAAAGTGACTATGTAAGGACCTTTTAGCTGCACTTGAAGTTTGCACACATTGTGACGTTTCTAAAATTTGATTAATAGTCATTATAACTCATTTAGTCTTAAGTCATGTATCAAAATTACGTGCTAGGTAGTAGTGACAGAAAGACATAACTTCTGGTGGTTGTGTAGTAACCCGTATGAAATGAAATGATTTTGTCTCAGGTGAACCTTCAGAAACATCCCAGTTACTGCTTACCTTGGTAGAGTTAATTCAGGAATTGACTCTTGAAAATCAAAAGCTAGAAGTATGACTGTTTAATTGGCAGTGTTCTTATTATTATAAAGAATTGCGGTTCTTTTTCTAAATTAATTAGAAATGAAAATTTAGATTATTTCTCTTTATTGTTTTTTAAACACTGATTTTACTGATATAATTCACATACCATAAATTTGCTCTTTTAAGTTGTATGATTCAGTGGTTTTTAGTATTTTCGCAAAGTTGTACAATTGTCACCACTGTCTAATTCCAGAATGTTGTTGTCGTCATCCCCAAAGGAAACTCTGTAGCCATCTCCCTGTCCTTGCAGCACCTGGCCACCACTGATCTACTCTCTGTGTTTTTGAGTTTGCTTATTCTGGACATTTCATTTAAGTGGGACCATACAGCATGGGGCCTTTTGAGTCTGGCTTCTTTCATGTAGCATGATGTTTTTGAGTTCTCTCATGGTGTAGCATGTATCAGTACTTTATTACTTTTTTGGTTGAAAACTATTCCATCATTTAGATATACTGCATTTTATTTATCCACTCATCGCTCACTGGATATTTGAGTTGTTTCCACTTTTTGGCTTTTATGAATAATGTTGCCATGAACATTCATGTGTAAGTTTTTATATGGTCATATGTTTTTATTTCTCTTGGGTAAATGCCTATGGTTTGTAATTGTTGTTGCTTTTGTTTGCTTGTTTAGTGATTTTACTGAAGTAATTCCATGAAGTCTATATTCTTTGTCATGGGTGGCCACTGAAGTCTCTGCTTGCTTAGCTTAATGGTCAGGTAATTATTAGACAAGAGTTTTCCTTAAATGCCTTGATTTAATAAGTCTCCCAGCCTTTGCTGAGGGACTCTGTGCATGTTGGGCTGTCTTCAGTGCTCTCATGAGAAGTTTGTACCCCTACATTAGTCTTCACTTCCTGCTAGCACAGAGCCTCAAAGTTAGCCAGTGATGAAAAATAAGGGCCTTTCTTGGGTATGCACATAGCCCTACATTTGTGACTCCTAAGATTATATCAGAGTATTTTAAGGACTCTTGCGGAATTCTTATTCCCTAAATTTTCCTTCTAAGTTTTTTTTTGACCAGTTTCTTGTTTGCTCCAACTCTTACTGCTGCCTTAGGCAGCTGGGATATTAGAGAGTTTCCACTGATTGCTTTTGACAATGCTGAGTGAAAGGCTGTTTGCAGTGAGGCAGCTTTGAGTCAGGTCAGATGAAGGCACAGCTTGAGAGTAGAGGTTTCCAGAGAGCTACCAGCTATGTCAAATAATGACAGTTCTGTGGGATAGGGCTTTTGGAGAACTCTGAACCTGCTCCCCGTTCCCCACCCCCCAGTTGTTGCTAGGTGCTGGTTTTCTGAACTTCCATGATTGTGAGGCTGTTGGTTTTCAAAGTTACTGTAAAAATGTGGAAAGGGAGATGGATATAAGGTAACGTAAAATCTTGCTGTTCTTACTGAGATTCAGCCATTATTTTTAAACAAACACTTCTCAGATTGTTACAAGCTTTTGGTTAATTTCCAGAGTTCTGAAAAAGTTGATTTTTGACAGTTTTTGCTAGTAATTTTTGCTAATAGCAAAACAATTTTTGCTTTTATGAAGAGTGAATTTTTGGAGTTCATTCAAAAGTGCTCATCTTCCCTGTTTGTCACTGATATTTCAAAATGTTAGATATGTATTTATTTTATTTATTATTTATTTATTTTCTTTCTCTATTTTCTTCTATTATTTCTTTTGAAAAAATTAATATTTATGAGTCATTTTTATTGCTAAACATTTATTTAGGCACTTATTATTATGATATAGCAGTTAAACAAATTAATGAATTAATTTTTGACTTCACTGGCTATTCATCATTTATTCTGCATTTATTGAGCATTTACTCTGTACTGAGTACTGGAATGCAGCTGAATAAGGCATGGTCCCTTATTGTTTTCAAAGAGCTCCCAGTTTAGTGGGGAAGATTAAGAAAAAAATCTGTAACAACCCTAAGAAAGTATGAATGTTATAGTAGAATCATCTACTAGGAGCCATAGAAGTTTCATCTCTATATGTATCCTCGAGGACTGGCACACCATTTCTTGCTTGGACTCTTGAGCTAGCATCATCATCATCTTTATTATTTTTATCTTTTTGATTCAGTTTCTTTATCACAAGCAAAATATTTACAGAACACAAATTAGATCATGTCACCTGTCTCTTTAAAATCTTTCAGTTATTTTCATCACTCACAGATTCAAATTCCCAACCTTTTTTTTTTTAACAGCCTACAATTCAGAAATATCTGATATCATTTGCCACTCTAACTCATAATTCAGTATACTTTCATGATAGTGGCCTCAGTTCAGTTTCTTGAACACAGCAAAACTTTTTCTTGTCTCAAAGTCTTTACATATATTATTTCTTTTGCTGGGATTACATGTTCCCCAACTCTGCTTAGCTGACTTCTAACCATTCAGGTATCTGCTTAAATATTACTGAGAGTGTTTTTCCTAATCACCTTCCTCCTATTCTGAATTATATACTTTTATTTTACCCTGTGTTTTTCACTCATAGCCTTTATCACAGAATTTTTGTATTTGTATATTTGCAACTATATATTTATTTTTGAGAGTATTTGTTTAATTTGTGTTCAGCTAGAATATAGTCTCTGTGAGGAGAGTGTGCCTTTTTGCCATTGTTTGTCCTTAGTAAATATTTATGATGAATTAATCAGTCAATAGTAGGTGTTCAGGTAGAATGTATACTGATCTGAGTTTAGCTTAGGAGTGCCCAGTTTACCATGTGGCAATGCTTACATGGTCTTGAAGGAATAGTACATGTTAGTTAAATGAAAGGGGATGGAATATTCTAGGGTGGCAATAGTAACATCATGTGCAAAGGCCCAGAAGTGTGAGAAAATAGAATTTAGGGGACTAGTTCTCAAACATTTTGGTTTGAGTACCCCTTTACAGTCTTAAAATTCCTCGATTCCAAAGAGATGTGTGTGTGTGTGTTAATGGAGGTTATATTTCTCAATGTTTAATTCACTTAATAGCAGACCTACTGCACGTTAATCTGAATAATATTGTCTCTTATGAAAAATAACTTTATTTTCCAAAACAAGAAAGTATGGTGACAAGAGTGCCATTATTTTACATTTTTCAGTGTAAGTGTTTGCCTTAATCAAAGACAACTGCTAGGTTCTCATCTCTACTTCATTTATCTATTCCATTATGTTGTATTAGTTGAAGTGTAGGAAGAATATCTGATCTCAGATAAGTGGTTGGAAATGGGAAGAACATTTTCATAGCCTTTCAGATGGTGGCAGATGTTATTCTTTGATGTTAAACCAGAGCTTAACATGTTAGTTGCAGTTTCAAATCAGAAAACTTAATCAATGAACTTTTGTACTTTATTACATTAAAATTCACTGGTCTGTTTTGCATTTTGGGTGAATTTTTTACTCATGTGTGATTCTAGTAACATCATGCATTGGTCATTTGGAAAATACTGGGTTATTGAGGTAGACTGATTTTTCAAATGGTGACATATTTCATTACATAATATCAAATAATATTCGTTATCATCTTCACTATAAAGTTAGAAGAGTTTTCTAAGTAATGGGGAGCTGTCGAACTCATGGAGACAAATTATACAGAATTCTAACATTTTGCTTGAAAGCTTGAATTTTATCATTGACAATAAATACTGCCAGTTGTTTTCTTTGAAATGACAGGCTCATTTTGTTTATTTTTGAGAAAATGTCAGCCAAATACCCAAGTCTAAATAACCATAGTTATGCAAGAGCAGGGGCTAACTAGCTTACCCAGGGTCACAGAGCTAGTAAGTGGCTAGAGACGAGGTCTTTCTGATTCTGTTATATTGTGTTAGCCCGTGTCTGAATTATTTGGGACTTGCCAAAGCATGTTCTTACAATAGTGTATTGTGGTATTTTTCCTAGAGAGCATGAATGGTTTAAACAAGATTTGCCCAATTACTTATTTCCTGAAGACCCCTCCTATGATGCTAACGTCATTGATGATGAGGCTGTGAAAGAAGTGTGTGAAAAATTTGAGTGTACAGAATCAGAAGTAATGAACAGTTTATATAGTGGTGACCCTCAAGACCAGCTTGCAGTGGCCTATCATCTTATCATTGACAATCGGAGAATAATGAACCAAGCCAGTGAGTTCTACCTCGCCTCTAGTCCCCCAACTGGTTCTTTTATGGATGATAGTGCCATGCATATTCCCCCAGGCCTGAAACCTCATCCAGAAAGGATGCCACCTCTTATAGCAGACAGCCCTAAAGCAAGATGCCCACTGGATGCGCTGAATACAACTAAGCCCAAATCATTAGCTGTGAAGAAAGCCAAGTGGCATCTGGGAATCCGAAGTCAAAGCAAACCATATGACATTATGGCTGAAGTTTATCGAGCTATGAAGCAGCTGGATTTTGAATGGAAGGTAGGAAATTGTAGTATATGAATATCATTTGTAAAAGCCAGTTTTTTGTGTTTTTGATTTTTTTTTTGGTGGAGGGGAGGTAATTAGGTAGGTTTGTTTGCTTCTTTGTTTAATGGAGGTACTGGGGATTGAACCCAGGACCTTGTGCATGCTAAGCATGTACTCTACCACTGAGCTGTACCCTCCCCCTTGTAGAAGCCTTTTTTGAATAGTAGGCTGTTCTGTGCTGCTGAGTTGAGTACTAAGGTCAATTTAAAAAGTTGTTTTAGATTTAGATATGAATTTAATGGTGTCGATGCTTCTGGCTGATAAACCTCATTCTTTCCAAATACCATGTGCATTCAAAACAAAATAAACAAATTTCTGTAAGGATGAAGAACTGTTAATGTTCAGGACTTCGTATTTTTGAATTATAGAATAGCATTCTTGGCCGGGAAACGAGGTTTGAATCAACTTGAAATCACTTGAGAATATAGTCTACCTGTTTCAGCATATATCATAACAGTAAAAAGTCATGTGTCTTCAAAGATAGTATGTTTTTACTTTTCTCACTCTCTTTCTAAGAGAGATTTCTTTTGTTTCCTTTTTGCCAGTAGCTGTAGCGGCAAGGGGTTAATACAAATTAGACCGTCAGGACATATTTATTCAGTCAACAAAGACTTTTCTGTAAGTTGAGAAAATCTCTCTTATTTGGCTAGTGCTTTTGGTCCTTAGTAACGCTATATTCTTCTACTCTCAGCCCACATTTTACTTTTTTTTTTATTAGTGGTCAGCTTCATTTCAGTTCTATTTGGGTATATGTGGGGGAAAAAGCAATTTTTCATTTTCGGGTATCTTTTACTCTTGTTCCTTTCTTGAGGACTACATACGTGTTTTTAAAGGAAGAAGGAAACTTTGAAACGTGCCATGTAAATATTCATTTGACATGTTTTCATTTCATTATTTGTACATGGAATGAATAAACAAAATAATATTTCCTTAAAACCATTTAAAAAATAGATCTCCCTTTTCTGAAGCAGTTTTATTTAGTTAGTTAAAAAAGAGAAGTTAATAAATTCATTACTGAAAAAATTTTGGAACTAATTTAATAAGATATTTTGAAAACACAGAATCTTCTTTATCTGAGTTGCAGTTTTATTATCTTCCAAAGGGAAAAAAATTATTCCTTACAAGATTATTATGATACCTGTTACAGTGCCTGATGCAAACCGTTAACATGTTTGTTCTCCTGTATTCCCTCCACTCTTTATTTACAGGTAAAGGTATTCAAGTTGAGACTGGACAATCAAAATTATTCTTGATAGTTTAGAGTTGAGGCTTATCTAAGATGAAGGCTAGACTCTATATAATCTCTGAATTCTCTTTAAATTTTAATTGTTGTACATAGTACTGTTAGTAGGATTTGAATAAATACTAACCTACTATGTAATGTAAAAAAAAAAAGATCATTCAGGAATTCCTTCTCTACCCCACCTCTGTCAGTTATTTGTTTGATATTATTCTTTACAATAAGAATAAGGGAGATATTTTATAATTTATCATTTTTAATATTTTTCCTTAAAGAAGATTTTTCATTTTAGGTAGTAAATGCATACCATCTACGTGTAAGAAGAAGAAATCCAGTGACTGGCAATTATGTGAAAATGAGCTTACAGCTGTACCTGGTGGACAACAGAAGCTATCTTTTGGACTTTAAAAGCATTGATGGTAAGGAGACCACGCAGGCATGAGCTCTGAGAGGATAGAACTTGGCACTAGTTGACAAGATGTTGAAACCATCTCAGAGACATGGTGGGTAGGTCTTCTGTACTGGTTTTTAAGTAATCTAGGTTTAACTAAAAATGTAAGTGAAACAAAAAGGATTGAAGACATGTGGAAAATCTCTAATCCAGTACTTCTCCGAGAGAAGTGCTTCCTTGGTATGAAAAAGTCATTTGAAGTGTTGTCTGTGAAGCAAAGTAAGGAACAACAGGAAAGCAGTTTTTACCTAAAATCAGCTGTGTTGTTAGATTCTTTGTCACATTTCTCCATTCATATTTTATCTGTAAGCGTTGTAATATGCATCTTCCCTGTTCATCAGCTTCTTTCATCTTGGGTGGCCATGGTGATCAGATTGACTTCTCCTGGGACTTGGGTTGGATTCCAGTGCCCATGGCCGTCCAGGAGGCAAAGGAGTCAGGGGAGGTGGTTGTGTCCAAAGACTTAGCGTGTGCCAAGAGTCAAACCTGGCTGAGCAAATGTGCTTATTCCATTCAGAGGCCCAAGTGAGATACAAGCAGAATAAACTACTGCTAGATGGAACCAGAGAAAAACTGAGTTCAGAGTTAGGGAAGTTGTTTTAAACAGCATTTAAACTTTATTCTTGAACTGCCATTAGCAATAGCTGTGTTTATATGGTCCCCAGACCATCTTCATCAAAATTACCCCGTTTTATTAAGATTTATAAGTCTCCCAGACCTAGCAAATTAGAATCTCTGGAGATGGGTCCTGGGAAACTGGGAATGTGCGTTGTAACAGGATTTCCCTTGGCCCCTTCCCCTAGGCAGTTGCAGTGTTCAGTGAAGGGTCAGAACTACTGTGCAGTGGTATCTTTTATTTTTATCTTAATGAATTTTTGTTTATCTGCCGCAAGAAAATAACCCTCCGAAGATGTGTTTTCTTCAGATGTAAGGGGTATCAGTTGGATTTCAAGGTTACTGTCGACTACCACGTTGAGACAGATTTAGGGGTCACGTTTTGATTGTGTGGAAGTGCTGGGATCACTTAGTGCTTAGTGTTCTGATTGTGGGAGGGAAGGGCTGCTGCCACCCCTGCTCCTGAAACACTGAAACATGACATTTGTTGTTAAGTTGTCCTTGCTCAGATGTTTACCACTTAATATTCTGAGTATAATATCTTCATGGGAAGAGTTCAAGCAAATATACCTTTCATATAAATTGCTCTTCTTTGGTCCATTTCAGATGAGGTGGTGGAACAGAGGTCTGGTTCCTCAACACCTCAGCGGTCCTGCTCTGCGGCTGGCTTACACAGACCGAGGTCAAGTTTGGATTCTGTGACTGCAGAGAGCCACTCCCTCTCTGGCTCTCTCACGGGCTCCTTGACGGCAAGCACACTGTCTTCAGTTCCACCCCGCCTGGGCAGTCACACCATGGATTTTTTTGAAATGTGTGCCAGTCTGATCACTACTTTAGCCCGCTGACAACGTTTTCCTAGTTTCTGTCTTTCTGTTACTGCACTGTGAAAATCACATGTATTCTTTAAATTATTGTTATCACATACCCTGCAGTACCGGTTGAGAGACGTGACTATCTCCAGGGGACATTCAGTTGAAACTACTGAAAACAAAAAAGTGTGACATTTTATTTACTGTAGACCTGTAATTCTATTTTGCCTATGATAAATTCACACAGGCAGTCTCTTTAATAGGTGAATATCAATGAAAATTATTGTTAATCTCAAATTGTGGATTCGCTACAGATGATTAATACACCATCTCATTCAGAGGGCCGTTTGGCAACACCTTCTCGCTTTCCTGTTTCATGTAGGTAAATCCAGTTTGCTTCCTAAATTTCAGCAGGCTTTAGGCCGTGTTTATGCATAAGATTAAAAAATAACACAGCCATTAGTAAGGTAGTATTTAAATGTTGAAAGCTTAAGAGCCAGCCCCCTAAATTTCAGAAACCCAAGTTCTTCTAGCAGTTTTTACAAAGATTGCCCCGTGTTCAGCAGAAGGGCTGTGGTCCTGAAACAGGTAACCATGATTTCCAGGTTCCTTAAAAACAGCTGTGGCCAACTAGAGATTTTTATTTTGAGATTTCCCTGAATAACATATTTAAGAGCCTTCAAGGTTTTACTCAGTGCTGGAACATCGGACATTGCAGCAACTTTTGTCTTTTTCATAAACTTAAATCATTTTACAGCTACCTTCAGAAGCTACCGTTTTCAAATTCTTTTTAGCTCTATTTATTTTTGTACTTCACCAAGCTTGATAAAATAGTTAAATGAAACAAAGCAAAATGTCGACAGTCCCTTAAAAGAAACTCTTATCTTTGATCTCTTATTGTGTGTTGTAGTGAGGGGTGGGGGGAGTATGTATGTGTGTCTGTCTGTCTGTCTGTCTGTGTGTCCCCGTCTGTCCGGTTGTATTCCACAATGCTAATTTTTCATCCAGAGTTTGTTTTTGCTGTCACACCCCTCCCTTACCTTCCCTAGTCACCTTTGTCTTTGTTTATTGTTTGATCCTTAGTGACTAATTGACTTAGCTTTGAAATCTTTTCTCGTTCTCTTTCTTTGCTCTATATCTTGGTTGTTAGCCATCCAATTTGAAAACATTATTCTGGCCCTAAGGGCTTTTGTGTACTTCCAAAGCTTGGTAGGCTGTGACCTTCACTGTTGAACCTGTTAAGGCAAGAAAGCCTTAAGCATAAAAAAAAATTCTGTCTTGAATATATGTGTTGTTTACATATATGCATATATGTATTCACACACCAGTGCTTTTAAAGGAAAACCAAACTTTTTTGTTTGTTTTGCTTTATGCAGGTTTTTTTAAAAAAGGCTTTAAAGCCCCATATACAGCAGGGTAGATAGTAGCCCATTGATTGTATTTTGTTTTAGTAAAAATATTTAATTTTTAAATTATCTAATTTATCTAATTTGTATTTATTTGTTTTGTTTAATATGTTGTAATTAACAATTTCATTCATGGACTTACCCTAGAAAAGGTTAAGCTCTTGAAAACAAAAAGTGACATTGCCTTGACAGGTTTCTCTTTGCCAAAAATAATGTGTTTTCTACCAAGAAGCAAATGAGAATGTTAAACCAAGTTTCTCCTAGGTTTATGGAAGACAAGTATGTCTGTCTTTATTTAAAGAATTTTGAGTCAGGAGTTTGCAGTGTGTCACATCATATTGTTTTGTAGAACTTTTAAAAAATGATGTTACATAACTTTTAAGTCTGACTTCTTAATTTCAAAATACAGGGAGTCCTCGTTTGCCAATTTGGGAAGGAAGGTGGGGTTGCTGTTGAAATGTTAAAAGTTTAACCTTTTGAAAGATTGCCATCTAGTGGCCGCATAGGGTACTTGTGTGATTATTTTTATAGAGATAGGCAGTCCTGCTGCGTTAGTCTCATGTATGTGCAAGATAGATATGGCACAATTTTGGCCTCAACAAACGTCGAAATACCTCTTTTGGGAAAAACAGGGCCACCTTATAATATTTTCCTAGGAATGGGATAACCTTCAAAATGAGGAATTAATCTGATTCTTTATTCCCAGTGACAAAACTCCTAACAGCTCTGAAGTCAGAGAAACAGCAGGAAGGAATCTGGTGGCATTTTAGCTTCTGTAGCCTAGTGAATCAGATACTAGAAACTTATTCAATCAAAATTGCTTTGTATGGATGATTATCATGTTTTTTAAGAGTTAAAAAATTATTTGCTATTTTCTCACTCTTGCCAGCATTTATAAATATCTACATTTTGATAGTTATCTACTGAATTGACGGAGAACTAAGGGTCACAGTTTTGGCTCCTGTATGCTTAAGTTTGTAAAGCACAGCTATTCACTGAATGTAGATGGTGTGGCACATTGGTTTGTAGGGAGAAGATTACAGGAGGCTCAGTCCAGCATAATGGGGGCTAGGACATTTTCACAGGAGGCTTTTGGTTGCTAATAGGCAGGGAGAGGGAAAGTCAGTTGCTGAAGTCCCACGTTTCAGTCTAGAAACTGGTCAGTTGTGGATGTGGTATGTGGTGGACAGACCTGGGGCAGGAACAGTTTCTTCCTGTTAAGTTTCTGGAGGAGAGCTTCTATTCTTAGGCTGTAGGTAAGTCTTAGCTATATCATGGAAATGGATTCCATAATGGTTCTGGAATTGCATTTCCCAAACTATATTCTGTGAGATGCTCTGCAGAAAAGGGAATTCAGTGAGCAGGCTTGGAAAATGATACATGTGACTCTCCTGCTTGAGGACAACAAAGGATTTGAGCGGTAGAGACTTTGACCAGTCCTTCTGTGAAAAAAAGAAAGTCATCTGACTTTGTTTAATCCTGCTTTGTCCAAATTAATTTAACTATGGTTTTAAACTCACTATCCTTTGGGACAAAGCACATTTGGCCAATACTATTTTAAGAAAATTATTGTACCAGGTTGCCAAAATTATAGAGTAGTTAAGAATAAAATTAAGATTTCCTTTTCCATTATCAGTTGTTAGAATCTGGTTCAAAATCAGAATAATTTCATTTTAACTTGTAGACAGTCATCTTGAGCGGATGCCGGATGAGTGGAATTTGTATGCCTGCAGTTTGTTTCTTGGCACCTTGATTTTCTTAACCAGGTTATAGTATTTTGGGGGAGCAAAATTTATTCCTTTTTGTGTTGGATGGATAACTGAAAACCTTTAAACAAGATTACTTGTAAAATGGCCTAAGAGACTAGTGATTAATGCTTCCGGTTCTATGGGTAATGAGTCAACGTCACTGATTCTTTAAAAAGTGTAGTCAGTGAACAGTTTCTAAAAACTTTTATATAGGACACCATATTTAGATCTAATTCTTATTATTCTTTAATGTAGGAACAAACAACATCCCAGATTAACTATATTAGGAGGGAGGGAGGCAGACTATTACAAATCTGGGTTTTTGTTTTGATCTACAAACTTTTGAGACACTTTTGTAACCTCTAGAGTTTGCATTCCTCGATACTAGCCAACTCTGAAGAGAATCCAGGGGCCTAAGTTGTTCAGAAGTAACAGTATTCTGGTAGGGAATTGGCTATATGTAGTACAGGCAGTTCTCCTCTCGGCAAGTAAGCTTCCCTTGACAGTCACGTGCTCCTGGGCTCGCTTTCTCTTATTCCCTAGCCAGTTTGTACTCAGGGAATACAGATTGACTTTTTAGGTGAGGCATAACTGAGAAAATAATCACAGACAGCTGTAACAGGTTTTTTGACTATTTGCATTTTTTGTAAATATACAGTATACTGAGTTAATATAAGCAATGTACCTTTCATTTATAAAATATAAGATCTTGGAATATGCCTACCATAGACACTGCATCTTTGTTCACTGGTTAATAATTTAAATCCTGTTAATGACTGAAATCTTAGTATCTAAATGCTAGACATGTTCACAGTTTTATGTGTTTTTATTTATTTTTAAAGACTTCCACCTTTTCTTTCTGGCATGTCTTTACCTGGTCATTCTGTCACTCTGTGACTTTTTAAATAGGGAGTGCAATTTATTTTAATAATAGTTCTCAGAGACTCGATAATATTCTGGATGAGGGATATGTGCAATCTGTTAAGTCACATCCTGTGTTGGGCCTCATTTTTGTAACCTCTAAAGTGGGAGGGATAGATTAAAAGACCTCTGAGTTACCTTTGAGCTTTAAAGTCTGTCTTCTGCCTTTTCATATGATTTGTGTTAGTGTCCACTTTTTATACTAGTGTGAATGGTCTGTGTTTGGTGAGCCATTTTGAAGGTATATACTTGAATATTTTTCTAAATACAGCTGCCCCCTGGAATACAAATGGCAAAAATCTTCCAGAAACCAAACATGTTAAGACATCACATGTACTTGCCGCAAAGCAAAAGAGACTCATTTGGAGTGATGGAAGTGTTCCATACATTTTAATAGTGATTTTTAGATCCAGAGACCCTCCGTATCCATTAGCCTATTTAACACGTTACAGTAACCTTGTGAGTCACCATTTTCCAGACGAGAAAGCAGGACCAGAAAGCTCTTCACAAAGCTTTCATGCCGCTCAAGTGTTCAGTGATGACCACTGCGCTTTGTGTGCTCCCTTCCTCTGGGGGGGACAGTGTGAGTCACTGAAATAGCTGAGTAGTTGAGTAGTAAAAACAAACAGATTTATTGCTTTCAGGTCTCAGAGTGACGTAAAGTAGTCTTAACTGAATATATTTTAGTTTTAATTATTTGAACCAGTTGATTGTACTAACTAGATGTAATTATCGTTAAGTATTTATGAGTAGCATATTGATTTATGTGAAGAACTTCTAAGTTACTGAGGGTGCTTAAAAAAATACTGAAGAAACTTTAGGAGACGATTCTTCCTTTAATTTTATTTACACGACTCTTACTGCACAGTAGTTTTTAGCACTAGCCCCAACCCCTATCTTATCATAGTTTTTGACTGTTAATCTGAATTAGGCTTATCTAAATTTAATATACAGATTGATAATTTTTCATTTTATATGCATATTAGGTAAGACACTATTTTCATAGAGTATATTTCTATTTGCAGACTACCTAATTATTATTGGCTTGACATGGAGTCTTCCAAATCTTAAAAATATTGGAAATGTAATTTATGTTTGAGCTTTAAAAATTATGTATTATTTTAACAAGTTGCTGGCATCCTGACTAGCCTTTCCTGTGTATAATTATGATGCATTTGATGCCACTGAACGGTAATAACATTAAAGAACAGGACCCACAGTCTAGACTACATTGAGTTTTAATTAAACTTTTTCAGCCATAACCTGATAAGAATCAGGCTGAGTCCAGAAGTTACCAGACTGTGGGCCTGTATTAATTTAGTGAACAAATGTTAATGTTTACTGCCAGCCTTGCGTAGCAGTGCCCGTTTGCGGCCATGACGGTGTGTGTGACTGTTGGTAACTGCTGTTTCCATCGAAAGCAGTTCAGATGCTATGGAAGTAGCTCATGATTATTTGGACAAGCAGGGTAGGTAAATTTAAGTTACATTTTAAAAAGTGCAATTAAGGAAATCCCAGAGTAGAGTGCACTTTCCAGGAAAAAAGTTAAGTATTTGTAGAATGTCCTAGCATGACAACCTTTTTGAACATACATAGGATTTTGACAAGGTTCATACAGTGTGGTTTGTTTTTTTTTAATTTGAGGTTTGCTGGTTTGTGTTGATTTAAAGATTTAAAATTTCAGGGAAGGAATAGGAAAATTCTGGCCAAGGAGAATTGCATGGTTAATTTTTTGCTGCTAATTTAGGCATGTATTTTTCACAGTTAAAAGTCCTTTTTAAGTTTTGTTACAAAGAAAGGCCATTTTCTAGGCATAATGTTTTCCTGAAGTGGAAAAGAGAAACACATCCACTAAAAAAAAACAAAAACACCTTATTAATTAATTGTGCCTTCTCAAATTATAGGAATAATAATTAGTCAAAAACTTGTTTGAACTGTATTTTTTTCCTAATTCCTCTCATTTTCCCTTAAATCTGTGCGCCACATTGTTTGCTTTTGCCTCTTTGTCTTCGGGTTCCTTTGGCCAGACCTCCCCATCATTGTCAGAAGTTGTTCACTAGATGTGTTTTTTATTTCTTTTATGTTGCTTTACTTTTTGAGTAAGTCGCCTTGGTGAAAGTTTGGCTGCCTGTTTTTAAAATGAATGCAGTGAATAGCAGTCTTTTTATTTCAAACCTTTAAAAAGTTTGTGAAGAAAATAAATAATGGAGAGCAAAGAACAAAATCTGATTTGGAATCTGATTCTCAGTTTGGCTGCTGTGGTAGCAGCAAGTCATATTAACCTCATTTAGTTTTTTAATCTACAAAATGTGGATAATAACCTACCTCACAGTTGTGTGTGAGAAACTGTTCGAAGGCCCTTGTTTAAATATAGGGTTTCTCATCGTATTTAATGTAAATCCCTTCCTTTTTTTTTTTAATAGGTATCTTTGATACTGATAGGATGAGTATCTTGATTTTAGGTAAGTCTTACGTGGTAAGAATGTAGTGGTAAAATGTTTAAGACCACAGTTTAACAAATTATGGTATTATTCTAAGTGAGTTTTAAAATTTCTTGAAAATATCTAATATTCAAATATCAAATTTGTCTTTTGTTGCAGCAAATATTCAGAAATTTTAAGATGTTGGTTGAAGCTGCCTTAATGTACCAAAATACATCTTTCTCTTAAGACTGTTCACAGAAATCTATTGGTTGTACAGTGTTTTGAGCGTCTGATGTAAAATTGTCCTAGAACTGTGAGCCCTGAGCACAGTAGTATTTTAGCAAGGATGCTTGTGTTCTGTATCATGCGTGCTTAAATATACAGTGACTTTTGATTGCAGCAAACAAAACTGAAAGTTGATAGCCATTAGGTTATGTCCATGACACTCAAGAAAATGTAAGACTGGGTATTAATTGTTCAAGAATTTTCAAGAACATTTTGCATTCATTCTTTCCTAGCCCATCTTTGAAAAAAGAATTCCATAGGCTGATACATTTACCTACTGAAGCATTTGGTAACAGCTATTAAAATAATTTAACTGTTGAAATTGAAATCATTTTTATAACTTGTTTCAGGAAGTTAAAAAAAAAAAGAGCAGACTCCTAGTGCTTTTGTGTTTTAATAACCACAGATTCAAATTTCAGTTTTGTTTGTTACATATTTTCTGTGAGTGTTAAATGATCAGTGAGAAGGCTTGTCTTCCAGTAACTATGTGGTAAAGATGTCTTCTTGAATTACATAGCGTTTCAGTTATAGGTTCTCCCTAGTTAATATTTGCACTCTACAAACTCATAGGTAACAAACACAGAAGAGAAAAGCAGCTTGTCTGATTGCTTCTAAGCTTTTTTTTTCTCACAAAATCAAATTAAAATCTCTGGTTACTTTGAAAGCTGTTTTGTTTCTGTTCAGTCATTAAGCTAATATTCCGCATGTCAGTTAATAGTTTGAGGGAAAGCTGCTGTAGTGAAAGGCTGCCTGTGGTTCCTGGAGAGGCCACGCCGTCGTGCACTTTTGTCCCCCTTGTTGTACCCTGCAGTTTCGGACTGTAGCTGTTGTATTAGTGTTCTGTTGCTGCCATACGAAGTTACAACAAACCTAGTGACTTAAACAACACAAAAGTCAGCAGTGGGCTTAGCTGGTTTTTCTGCCCTAAGTTACACAGGCTGAAAACCAAGGCATTGATAGGGCTGGGCTCTGGGGCAGAATCTGTTTTTGAGGCTCATTCAGGTTGATGGGGAATTTAGTTCTGTGCTGCTGTGGGACTGAGGTCCTGTGTCCTTTCTGGCTCTCGGCTAGGGATCATTTACAGCTTCCAGGGACCACCATCATTCCCTGGCCTTGGAAGCCAGTAAGAGGGGGCTCCCGCTTCACATGTCTCCTGCGTCTTGTTCCCTAGATCTCTCTGGCTGACTGACACTTCTGCCTTCCTCTTCTGATCTGAGGACCCATATTTAATAGGGCTCACTTGGATAATCTCCCTGTTTTAAGGTCAGCTGGTTAGCAAACTTAATTTCTTCTGTAAAGTCCCTTTGGCCAAGTCACATATTTACAGGTATTAAAACTCCAGCATATGAAGATCATGGAGGCCAAAATTCTGCTTACTGTAGGATAGGAAGGGAAAGGCCTAGTCGACCTCAGGCTTACAAACAGCATTTTACATTAAAGGCTGCTGAGAATAGAGAACAAGCAACGTACATGTGATCCTGTGTGCTTCTGGTGGTCACCTCCCATGTTTATCTAAAAGCAGCTTTTTGAAAAATTGTATGCCATCTGTCTTTAAAAACACGTCAGGGTCAAGATATGTAAGATTTCAATTAGTTTTATTCAAACTTTGAAGAGAACAGACTTGCTTTTATTAGTGAAAATGTTTTTCCTTTATTTCCTAAATTGCATGGGTGAATTGATGCTTATTGTAGGAAATCTGAGAAGTACAGGAAGTTTGAAGAAGCTGAAAAAATCATCCTAACCCTGTTACCGAGAAACAGCCACTTCATAGGCATTTGTCATATGTTGATTTTTTTTCTTTTCCTATTCTTCCCCCTAGAATCTGTTTTAAAAGTTCTGAACATGTGCAGGAGAGGCCCCGGTCAAGAGGATGCTGTGCCGACTTGGAAGACCAAGTGTGTCACAGAGGTACTCAGAAGGAGGAAGGGACGGCTTTGCTGGTGCGTGTTAACAGGTTGCTGGTGGCCCGGCTTGAAGGAGGGGTCACTGTCAGCCCCTGTTAGGGCCAGGTACCTTTCTTTGTGTGCTGTCTTTCATCTGACAGAATGTTGTCATCTTTACTGGTACTGTTTTATGCAGAGTTAAAAAGTAAAACAGAAACTCAGTCTTTCTATTGAAACTTTATACTAGATTAGGGTTTCTAGGAGAGAAATGACATCTGCTTGGGACATCACTGAAATTTTAGTTACAGTGTTTACGTTAACCTTGCAGATCATTCAAGTGTGTGAAATTTGGTTTCACTGCAATTCAGTGTGATTTAAACAATGGAAGAAATGTGGATGACAGCAAAATAGAAACGACGTTGATTTGGATGGAATAATTTTTCTTAAAAATATATTCCATATCAGTAAATAGTAATTAGGTGCTAGTTTATATTAGACCAAGTGATTTATACTTTAAATATATAGAAAAATGATCAGTTTCAAAAACCTATTAAATTTATCTATGTAAAATTGTTACATCCTAGTCATTCTTTCCAGTCTTAAGATTCGAATTTCAAAAACCTATTTTTGTTTTCAACATCTAACTTCAGAAGAGGGGCTGGGAACTAAAGTAACACTTTTTTCCTATATGTATGTATGTGTGTATATATATGTATTTTTTTAATTGAAGTATAGTCAGTTTACAGTGTTGTGTCAGTTTCTGGTGTACAGCATAGTGCTTCAGTCATACATGAACATACATGTATTCATTTTCACCATAAGTTACTACAAGATATTGAATATAGTTCCTTGCTCTGTACAGCATGAACTTGTTGTTTATCTAGTCTATATATATCTATTAGTATCTGCAAATCTGTAACTCCTAGTCTAACTCCTAGTTTATCCTTTCTCACCTCCTTCCCCTCTGGTAACCATAAGTTGTTTTCTATGTCGTCTTTGAGTCTTGTCTGTTTTGTAAATAAGTTCATTTGTCTATTTTTTTTAGATTCCACGTAAGTGGTATCATATGGTATTTTTCTTTCTGGCTTACTTCACTTAGAATGACAATCTCCAGGTCCATCCATGTTGCTGCAGATGACATTATTTTATTCTTTTCTATGGCTGAATAGTATTCCATTGTATAAATATACCCCAGCTTCTTTATTCAGGCATCTGTCGATGGACATTTAGGTTGCTTCCATGTCTTGGCTATTGTAAACAGTGCTGCTGCTATGAACATTGGAGTTGCATGTATCTTTTTGAACTAAGGTTCCCTCTGGATATATGCCCAGGAGTGGGAATCCTGGATCATATGGTAAGTCTGTTTTAGTTTTTTGAGGAATCTCTATACTGTATCCCATAGTGGCTTCACCAAACTACATTCCCACCAGCAGTGTAGGAGGGCTCCCTTTCCTCCAGACCCTCTCCAGCATTTATCATTTGTTGACTCTCTAATGACGGCCATTCTGACTGGTGTGAGGTGATACCTCATCGTAGTTTTGATTTGCCTTTCTCTGATAATTAGCAGTATTGAGCATTTTTCATGTGCCTATTGGCCATTTGTATGTCTCCACTGGAGAATTGTTTGTTTAGGTCTTCTACCCACTTTTGGGTTGGGCTTTTTTTTTGTTATTAAGTTGTATGAGCTGTTTATATATTCTGGAAATTAAGCCCTTGCAAGTATTTTCTCCCATTTTGTAGGCTTTTTGTTTTGCTTATGGTTTTCTTTGCTGTACAAAAGCTTTTAAGTTTAATTAGGTCCCGTTTGTTTATTTTTGCTTTTATTTCTATTGCTGGGTAGACTGCCCTAGGAGACCATGGCTAAGATTTAGGTCAGATGTTTTGCCTGTGTTTTCTTCTAGAAGATTTAGTGTCTTGTCTTATGTTTAAGTCTTTAAGCCATTTTGAGTTTATTTTTGGGCTCTCTATTCTGGTCCATCGATCCATATGTCTGTTTTTGTACCAGTACCATGCTGTTTTGATTGCTGTAGCTCTGTAGTATTGTGTGAAGTCTGGGAGGGTTAAAATAATAACACTTATGCAGTATTTAAGGATTTAGGACATTTTTATTCATATTATTACCTTACAGCCTGACAACAACCCTGTGATGTCGACAAGGGGAGTGTTACTGCGAGCTGAGTCATGGAATGACGGTAAGCGGCCATGTGATGTGATAGGATGTGCGTGGGACAGACTCCCACTGCACGGTTTAAAGTACTGCATGGTTTTTGTTTAGGATGACTGCATGAATGGTCTCTGCTCAACGCCGCACTCCCTCACTTACCACCTGCCTATGGGCCCCACTTGTCCTCATCTTCTACAGTGCCCACTGTGGCAGGTCTTGCCCTGGAGTGTGGGAGAGGGCTCAGGTGCCTGACTATTCTGCCTTTCCCTGAGCAGTACATTTAATTCAGGGAGTCCCAGCAGAAATGTATTCCCAGTCCTGGGTACCAGCCTTAATCTCATCATCCAGAAGAGAAATTCCTGTTCCTCTCACCTTCCCCCCTCTATTAGGGCTCCTGTACTGTAGTTAAGGTCTAGAATAAGTCTCTTCTCATTTATCAACCCTACTGCTGTGACTTTTTTTCCCTTTCTCTCTCTAAACATCTGGCATGCTTAAGACTTTCCTAGTCCCCAGGCAGAATGTGGATTTTCCATTTCTGTGTCCTGTCTAGTAAATACACATGTGTTTAAGGACCAACTTCAGTGTTACCTTGTCAGTTAAACCATTTCATTCATCCGCTGTTTGTTATAATTGTTATTTGTAATAATCTCGTTACCTATTTCTCTAAACTCTGTGACAGCTTTTGATCCTTATAGATAACCTAGAAGCTTAAAAAAATAGCCTCTTGAAGGGCAGCCTCACCCTGCCTAATAGTGTACATCATTTGAAAAATAGAGTATTATTTACAGCTCAGCTTGTTTATTTTCCTTTACTTTGATATAAGTAAAACTAAATATGAATTTTTTTATTTGAATAGGTGTTTAGGCATAAACAAAATAATATCCTGTTGTCTAAAATAAGTTAAATGGTTGTTTTAAACTGATACAGCATATGCATTATTTACATTTTGTTAAATATATTTAGGCACTTAAAATGATGTTGGGTGAATTTGGGAACACTATGCTGAAAAGTAGTTTCTTTCTAAAGAAACCAATTTTGAGTGCATTTGATTTTACTTTTGTGATAAAAATCAGTGTGTAAAAAATGTCCTTGTGCTTTAAGATGATACCTTAAATTGGAGTATTTAAGACATTGGGTATACTATTTACTTTTCAGAATTAAATTATACCCAATTTAAATGCAAAACATCTTCTAGAAATTATAAACACGTGTGTACTAATATTAGAAGCAAAGTCACCATCTGCACAACTGACTGGGAGCCATAAGGCGTGATTTCTAACTTTGGCCATGGCTCATTAAACAAGCGCTCCAATGCCAACACAGACGGTTTCACGATCTCTTGAGCCAGCAGTGAAACATACTGAAATAGATGTTGAAAGATAACCGTGTAGGGGTCAAACCAACACCTGAATGTGGAGGGTTTGTTTTTCTCTTCTAAGGTCCAAAGAAAGTTTCCACAGGTTCTACCATCGCACGTAAACTGAGGCGTGTGTTCTCACTCGAGCAGCCCATACCATTCGATCCGGATCTCCCTAAGGTGAGCAGCCTTGATGCCTGAGAAAGCAGGAAAAGAGGCACATTTTGAAACACAGGTCTGTGGAGTAGTGAGTAGGAGATTTCTGGGGAATTTCTTGTCCAGTTTAGTATTCTTATGCTCCTTTGAAATGTTTGTAATATGCTCTGTAGAGAAGTCTGTTTCAAGTAATCCTTACAGAGTAGGGCACTGGCTAGTTTATCTGAGACTTACAGACACAATAATATAGTAAGCATCTAGAATTTATGACTGACATGTAAAATCAAACTACTTACTTGAAATCTAGATGTTCAATTAGCACGTACCCATCTGTGGAAACAAAAATTACTGTTACTAAAAGTTATAATGCTTTGCTTTTTTTTTTTAAACAGTGATTGAAATCTCATAGTTATTAACCCAATAACTTACATTTGCCTTTAGAATTGCGACAAATCACGAGATTTTCTTCCGTGGTATCAATGACTTCCAGTTCTTCTCCTGGGGTTACTGGCAAGTCGAATATTCCATTTCTTGAATTATTGGAACATGCCACTGCTGTGTTGATGACAGTAATCTCTTTCTCATACTGAAAGGAGAAATTACTAATCAGAATATTTGTATTCTTTTTCATTATTAATGGAGGGCATAATACTGTAACCTCAAAATATTAACATCTAAGGGAACAGAAAATAAGAGCAAGATACTCAGTGAAAGGTAAGTTATTTAAGGAAATAATAGTACATTATTATTATTATCACAATCATTTTCAAAGTGTTCTATTATCGAATCGTACTAGAATGAATTCTGGTGGGTGAGAAGGCTGTTACATTGGTAATAAAGTCACCACCAAACCCAGCGAGGGACAAGTTAAATGAAAAGGAAAGTGAAAAACCTCATTGTGTGGTGCTTTAGAGTTTATAATGCTCTTAACAAACACAGCATTTCTGGATGGCCCTCTTCCCACCCTTCCTCTCTGGTGGGCTCATCCATTCTTCCTTATATCTAGCCAGAGCACACACTGTGAAGTGGTAGGAATGTGGTACCTGGTGGCAAGTCTCACTCTCCTTTTGTGGTTAAGGACAGACATTCATGAAAAAAACCGAGGAATTCAATTTCTGACCTTGGGGTTTTTTTTCCCATGTGATTAACTAGCAGACCCCGTACATTCTAGTGTAGTGCAGTCCAGTGACTGGACAATGGTAGTTCCAGAATAGGGAGCTTCCGTTTACAGATTCTACTTCGCCAAGTCAGGGTGGCCAGACGTCTTCCTTCACTTAGGACAGTCTCTAGTTATAAATACTTATTATGATTCAGAAGTGTACTGAATTTGGATGATAAATTATAAGGTTACCCTACACCAAATGGGATCTAATCCACAAGAAAAATTTTTCTCTTGCCTAGCAAACCATCATTCCCCCATTTCTGTCCCTTTTACTGAAGCCACATCAAACTGTATGATAGATAATCCTGAACATGCTACGTACCTTGCACATTTCATGAAGCCTCTCGTAACTGCCATGTATAATTTGCTGTTTTAACTGCACTTTGTATGGATTCCTGTAACAGTTTACACTCAACATGTTGTCTCATAAAATGGAAAACATATCTCTCCTTGGACCCTCATGCCTGGCACAAATGAGGCATCCCAAATTTTGTGAGCTGGGCTGAATGAAATTATTGAACCAATACAGTATTTCTAATGATATATCGAGGTGATTAGGAAGAATGGCATCACATACATATGAGACTGGGAATTTCTGTCCCATAGAAGACAGTCACACATACAGTGAGGAAGAAAAGCTCTGGATGGAATGTAGGGTCCTCTTAACAAGTAATCGGTACACACTTGTTTTTCAACAAATCAAGTAACATCACAGTTTGCAGTAAATAATTTCATGTCATAATTTCTAAATATAGTAACTGTAATCAGCTTTGGTCCAAGCAGGATTTACTAATGATGAGGGATTTGTGTACATTCCTATTTTAGTTCAGTCCAAAGATATTTGTGATGTTATCTGATTAGCTGAAAAACAAGTGTCTACAAAGCGTTAGGGACTCTTACTCTGCTCTGTGCAGGGACAGGAGCTAGTCAGACGGAGAGCAGCAGCAAGGGGCCACCAGGCAGCTGGAACAGACCAGGCAAACGCCCGGAAGCAGCAGGACGACAAGAGGTGGACAGTCCTTCAAGAAACACAACTATGAACAATTTGTAGCCACAGCACAGCATGGAAGGTGAAGAATGGCAGGAGATAAAACTAGGAAGACAAGCAAAGGCTGTGACATGAAGAACTTGATATCTAGTGTTAAGAAGCCTAACCTTTATCCATTTGGCAATGGGGAGCTTTTGCAAGATTTTAGGCAGAGTAATGACATGCACAGATGTGATGAGCACACGTTCTCTCCATCCAGTGTCTGGTATGTATGCTGCTTAATAAACTCGCACTGTGCCAGTATATGAAATCAAACCTTGGAATTAATGACAGAAGTTCAGTCATTCAGTGTGTCTACTGTCATGCTGGGAGCTGGAGGGCAGACTTGAACAAGAGTCTCTTTTGAACGAGCTTTCTAAATCAAGATTTTAGTTCCAAATACATGCACTCAGATAGACACAGTAACATGACTGCTCGGTGTTATGAGGGATACTGTACACCAGACGTATAAAAGGTGCTGAGGGAGTACCTTTGCCTGGAGGAGTTAGGGAAGAGTGGGTGACGTCTGACTGGAGCCTTAAAGAACAACTTAGTGGTCTTTCCAGGCAGAGGGAATAGCATGTACAAAGCCATGATAATACAGAAATGTATCAGGGAAAATTAACATGTCAGCTAGTCAGTCAAAGATCATGTCTGCCCCAGAGAGGCAACACACTTGGAGAATCTTTAAAACTAGAAATCCTTCTTATTATTAATTTTGACCTTCAGAGGAGAACATACCTTAAATCTTTCTCTAAAAAGTTTTTCTTCTCTTTCCAATCTGTTCTTTTCAAAGTTTTGCTTCTTGAATTTGAAGAAATTCTTAGATGAGCTGGTAAGAAATAATGCAGGTAGGGTTAAGTGTACTATAATAAAAGTTTAAGCTTCCAAAGCTATAAACTCATTCCATTTCAGGTTTAATTTTGTGTGTATCTGTGTACAGTTTTATATACAATCCTATATATATGTAATCCTATATATGTATGTATGTACATACATATGTACACTAGAGCAGATTGTTGAAACAACTGAACAGGGTAAGTAATGCCGATTGCTTTTCCCTACAATTAAAAAAAAGCTTTTTTAATAGCAGGATAAAGCCAAATTGGTTAAACAGTTTATGTTAAACAAGACAATTCTCTGAATCAGACTTAGAAGCATAATTAACTTGTAAGTCTTCCCAGTCACCCTCGGAGTATTTAATGGAAAACAGTAAGAGTAAGTGGCGTGCATTTTGTGGTTTTCCAAGCTTTCAGACCTAACTGGGGACTCAAATCTGTGTGCCTCAAAGAGCTGTCCTGTCTGCTGAATGCTTTCAGAGAAGGACAGAACTAAGAAGAGTAAGCGAGATGCCACAAAGTGTGTGCGAAACTTTCGGCACCTAGAAGTCGACAACCCCA
Organism: Camelus dromedarius; assembly: GCF_036321535.1. Classification (NCBI taxonomy): domain Eukaryota; kingdom Metazoa; phylum Chordata; class Mammalia; order Artiodactyla; family Camelidae; genus Camelus; species Camelus dromedarius. The sequence continues at coordinate 29,967,693 of NC_087449.1, read as the reverse complement.
CGGCAGAGGCTGGTTCGACTCTTCCTCTTTCTTTTCCTCCGTCCTGCTCTTCACACAGGGGTTGCTGCTGCTTTTCTGCAGGTGAATGCAGTAACAGGAGGAAAAAAGTCACGCAAGTCCTGTCTGTCTTATTCAGAAGAGTCTCCTACGTCTGCCTCTCCGTCCTCAAGTCCATCTGCATACCTGCCTCCAGAGCCGTATTTCTATAATTTACTTGATCATGTCACTGTCTTGCTTAAAACCTTTCAATCTGCCCTTACTGCCTAGAAGAGAAAGTCAGATTCTTTCGCATGGTACACAGGGCAGGTTACAGTCTGCCCCCGATCTACCTTTGCAGCTGTCCTTTCCACGTGCAGCCGTCCAGATCGGCTGTCATTTCCGTGACTTTGTACCTGGGATGCCCTCCCCTGAACACCTCTGAAAACTTACCATCTTGGATTAATAAGGGAATAATAAAAGAGTTGAACTAATATAGAAAGTTTTTCTTACTTACTGGTAGAATAAGTTATGGTAGAAACCATTTAAAAAGGAACACAGAACACATAGAAACTGATACATCAGTCCACGGGAATAATGGTAGACTCGATACTGCATCTTCACACTTGCCACATTTTAAAATTACTCAGGTGAGTAAATCTTTTGGGGGGCCCCTGTAGGCCTTTTCTAGACAGGCTTCCCAGAGCAGACCGACCATACTGTGCTTCCCGCTCCATGACTTTTAGACAAGGATTTCCCCCAAGACATTTGTTCAGGTACCTCAGATCCTGCCCCGTGTCCCAGCAGCTGAGGAGAAGACTGGAGCACAGAGCACTAAGAGACCATCAGAGACAGTGAAAAGCATCACCTTCCCCAAAGGCCAACTGGGATTTTGAATCACATGAATAAAGGTTAGATCATGAGTCCTTAAAACATTTTTTTATTTCTAACACTAATGTAGTGATAACTAGAATTAGATTGTATTTTAGGGAAATCAGTTTTCCTATCTGATACCTAGTTTCTCTCCTTTAAGTTCTAATTAGTGTACTATTTAAGTTCTATCTTAGAGGGGGAAAGTTCTTATAACCTAGAAGAAGACTGGAAATTTTTCATCGTTTGAGAAAGCTGGCTAGAATTTTCTTGCTCCCTAGCCACCAAGAGCGGGGAGGATAAAGATGTATCTGTGACGCTTTACATTTTTCTCTTTTAATCTTCTTAGTTGTACTATAATGTAGGTGTTAATATTCTCATTGTGTAGATGAGGAACCTTAAAATCAAATCTGATAACCTGCCCAAGATCACACAGCTAGCAAGAGAGATAAATTGCAGCAGAGAAGCTGCAATGTAAGTGTTCCTGTGTGCTTACCTTTCTGATTCTTCAGCGCCTTTTCTCCCTTTTTTTTCCTTTGGTATCAGAAACTTGGGCTTCCGAAGTTTTAGTTTATCTTCATTGCTGAGAAGAAAAATATTTTGAGCAAGTAAATTAAGATTGAACTAAAACGTGTATGGAACCATCAGTACTTTCTGGGCAATGATGTTTTTACCAAAAAATTAAAAGGTCATCTAGAAGTATATTTTGATGATCTGTGGCAAGGCCAGATAGTAAATATTTCAGACTTGGCACGTCATTTCATCTCCATGGTTAACTACTCAGCTCTGCTGCTGTCACTGCATTTACAAAAACAAGCAGCTGGCCAGGTTTGGCCCACGGGCCATAGTTTGCTGATGCCTGATCCATTGTGATCCAAATTTGAAGCCAGGAGCAAGAGATCAACCTGCTTATGATCACACTTCCTCTTGTTTCTGAGCCTCAGTTTCTTCAACTCTAAAATGCGAATGATAAAATGGATCTTCACTGTGAGACAAGACTCATCCAATTAGTGTTTAGCATTAGCAGAAAAGGATTCAGAGAGCAGAGAGGCTATTAGAGAAGGGACCCCTGTTTTTGAGCACCTATGCATCAAGTCTTAGGCTAGGCATTTTACACGTTAACTAACTTGGTTTTTACAGTAAGCACTGTAACAGTCCTTTAAAGTAGCCTTTCATAGTTTTACAAAGGGTGAACAGACGATCTAGGGAACTTACCATAGTCACAGAAACAGTGGCTTTGAACCCAGTGGCTTTGAAGCCAAGTGTGTTTGACTCTTAAATCTATGGTTTTTTACCCTGCCTGCTGCTCCAAAACATTTCTTTGCTGCTATGACAAAGTTACCAATATGTTTATCACTGATGTGAGCAAGACAGGATGCTGCTGTGACAGCCATCTGTGTGTCAATGGTGTGTGCACATCAGAACACTTCAATAACTCTTCACTGGGTAAATTATAATCATAAGGATATTATGTCAAGAATCTGAAAGTTTTTCAGTGACATTGTGTCACCATTCCCTTTGGATAATGGTCACAAGTGTCCAACAGAATATCAAGGACTCAGCATTCAACCAGCATTACAAAGATGCAGCTTAGACGTATGGGGTTAACACACACAAACTACTGCACATAAAACAGGTAAGCAGCGGGATTCACCATACAGCACAAGAAATTATACTCAACACTTAACAATAACCGACAATGGAATAGGATCAGAAAAAATAACCATCATCATGCTGCGCACCTGAAACTAACAATATCGTAAGTCAACTATGCGACAGTAACGAAGATGCAGCATAGGAAAGGCTTTTAAGACGCCTTCCAGGCTTGCCTAGGGATCTCCGACCACCCTCTTTTCTCAATATCTATTGTCTCTGGTGTCTATAGCAAGGAACTCAGCAGTTACTTCTTTTCTAACTGATGTTCATGCATTTTCTCTCCACTTTTACGTTCCCATGGGATCCAGACAGACATTCCAGATGTAGCTACCCCACGCTCAGCACAACGCGAGGCATGCAGCAAGTGCTCACTGAGAACGCGAGTGTGGCCCTGTGTGGAGAGGAGCTTCAGCTGTGAGGGGAGGGGACAGGCAAAGAAGACGCCTACTTAAAATTTTATTTTCTTACTGATTATAAAGAAATACACCCTGAATATTTTAAAAATTGGAAGTGGAACTAGAAAAGAGACAAAATAAGCATACCCTGACCTCCCAACCTCTCAAAGACATCCAAGTTTCCTGCTGAACATTTTCTGAGAACTTAAAAAAACTGAATTGAGATCAATACTGTGCAGGCATTTTGGATACATAATGCCGTGTTACTCTTGCAGAAAGGTCATACCAATTTATACCCCTGCTAGCCATGTGAACATTATGGTCAACTCTGCCTCTCTGTCAACTTACTTTGGCTTTTCTAGGGATCTAGGTAGAGATCTTAACGCACTCGGCAGGATGAGGATAGTTTTTTGCCATATCACAGGTTAAGAAACTAAGATTCAGAGAAGTAAGAGGACACGCCATAGGTCCCACTGTACCAAGTTGCAGAAGCTGTTTGAGCGTCCTTTTCAAGATCCCCCTCTTCTTCCTTCCCTTGCTGACTCTAGGGGATGTTCTAATGAACAAAGGGAAATGGAATGAAAAGCAGACATCTGGATTATCTAGCAACAACCTGATCCAGGGCTGCTTACGCATCTCAGTCTAATACCTACCACTAGACACGACATGCAAACTGGCCAAGCTTACAAGAGCTCAGAGATCGTCTTCCATCTCTCTTCTCATTCCAAATTCTGCTACTTTCCATCAGCGTTCCACCTGCTACAAATACCTTTAATAACAGAAGATTTACTCTATCACATGAAAAAGAAATTGGTCGGATTTTGACAGGGCCAAGTGCCTTGGAAAATACCACTTAATCATAAAATACTGTCTTCATTTCACCACCTTAGAACACACTTTGATCATCTTTCACCTGGGCGATTTTAACGATACTCTAACCAGTGTTCTACTTCTGACCTTCCCTCCAGAGCATTCTGCAGAAGGGTCTAATTATTCTTCCTGACGTGTGGCTCTGAGTACATTGTCTTCTTGCCCATAGTTCTAAATGTCCTCATTTGGCAATAAGGCAAAGAATTTTCCGAAAGGGCCCTCCGAGTACTAAACTACTAGATCCTGGATAAAAGGGTTTTTTTGTTTTGTTTTGTTTTAACAAATTGCTACACCTTACACTTAGATTAAGCCCTGCACACAGAACCTTAATAGCCTGCCCCAGGTAAACTGAAACCAGCCGGAGGGCAGTAAGCAGTGTGCAAGCACGGAAGACAAGCTCGTCCTGAGGGAAGACAGAAGGTCGAACTTTAGGTCAAAGGAAAGGCAGGAGTTAAGACAGACTGTCATCTTGGATTTTTTTAAAAGTCAAATTCAGCTCATGCTATTTATATGAGCCAGTGAACAAGAATATGGAAAACAAAATTAAAGGACCAAAAATGTATAATGGGAGATATTAACTAAAAGAAAGGCCAAGTAGGTATATAAGATTGGGCAAATCAGACTTGAAGACAAAGCATCACTAGGAAATTAGCTTAGTGTCGCAGTAAAGAGAATGGATTGGGAGTCCAGCTGCTGGGGTCTGAGTCCTGGTTCTACCTCCTACAGGCTGTGTGAACTTGGGCAGATAACTTCTGTGTCTCAGCCTCTCCTGTAAAATCTGCATAATAATAGCATCTGCCTCACAATTGTGAGGACTGAATGAGTTAATACGTACTAAATCTATAAAACAGTGACTGACCCACAGTAAGAGCTACAGAAGTTATTATTTTTGTTACCAATAGTATTAAGGGGGATGGGAATGGCTACAACATAACAAATAAATTCAATTCACTAGAAAGTATTTAAAACTTTGTATGCAGCTAATAAGAGAGACTTAGAATATATAAAGCAAAAAATTGATAGAACTTTTGGAAGAAACTGACCAATCTGCCACCTTTGTGTGAGATGTCAACCCATTTCTTTTACATACTGATTGACAAGCATCTAGAAATTCATAAATCTGTAGAAGATTTTACTAAGAGAACGCATTTGGTTTAAAGGACATAAATTGATCCTTATATCAGTTAGAGAAGTCATATTTTTCTAAAGTACCCATGGAACATTTACACAAATTGACCATAGACTAGGCATGAGTCATGTCACAGAACATCAAGGTACTGGTATCAGCCACCTTCTCAGTGTACTACTGTCAGATCAGCTACTTTTCCAGAGCACAGTGCAATTAAGAAACCAGTGACACTGGAATAGAAAGAATACAGAGCATGGAAACAGATCTTCAGGTAGAAACTTAGCATGACAAAGACGGCACTGTAGATATGGGGAAAACAGGCGCTTTTTAATTAATATTGCTAGGACATTTAGCCATACGGGAGAAAATTCAATTGGATTTCTACTTCAATAAAAATATAAAAATCAGTTCCAGATAGATCTAAGGTTTACGTGCAAAAGGCAAAAAGTTACCAGTTTTAGAAGAAAATATGGGAGAATATCATATGATCTTGGGATAAGTTTCTTTAAAAGATACAGAAAGCAACAGTCATAAAGGGCGAACTGGTCAATTCAAATACATTAAAATTAAGAATTTCTATTCATCATAAGACTAGAAGGGAAGCTGAAGTAAGCTACAAAATGGGAGAAGATATTTGTAACACTTGTAACTGATAAAGGAATAGTATCTAGAATGCATTTTTTAAAAACTCATTATCTATAAATGAAAAAGAAAAAATAGAAGAAAAAGGTAGCCCCGTAGAAAAACAGGCAAAGGGTATGAACGGGCGGGCCTTCCGTTGAGACACAGACAAGAGGGGTCAACAAGCATTAAAAGAGGTTCACGTTGTTAGTGATGAAGTTAATGCAAATTAATACCACAATGAGATAGTATCTTCGCCCACTCAGTTGGAAAAAAGAATTCTTTCTGTCCTGTTGGTGAGAATATGGGTCAATATTCCTTTTATATACTGCTGGGAAGAGTGCACATTGGTACCACCACTTTGGAAAACAAGTTGGCATCTTCTCATGAACTTGCATTCCCTATATAATTTGCATTTATTTCCCCTTCTAAGTATATACATGAGTAAGAAAATTTGTAGCAGTACTGTCCATAAGTGCAAAAAAATTGGAACTAGCCCAACACCCACAAGCGAATGGCTACATTGTGGCGTATGTAAAAAGGAACTTTGCAGAACAGGAGAAATGAATTTAATGAACAGTGGTTTTAAAAAAGGATTTCATTTCAGTAAAAAATAATTGCAGAATTCTACATACATAGCATGATACCATTTTTATAATGTTAAAATCCCAAATAAAACAGTATGTTTTAATCACTTGGGTTTGCTAACACTATTTTTATCCTGAACAGGAATGAAAGACACGAAATTTAGGAGAGCAGTTACCTTGGGGGAAGGCGATGAGACAGATTAAGGGATGAGTGCAAGTAGAGGAACCAAGACATAGGATGTGTTCTGCGTCTGAAGCTGAGTTATGGCTTCAGAGGAATTTGTTTTATCATGCTTTACAACTTAACGTATGTTTCTTGTTTTCTTTTCATTTTTATAAATATCGTATCATTTATTTTTAAGAAAAAAGTTATTAACTCTATAGTTTCGTATTCCTGGGCTCTCCTCCATCTCCTACCAAATCGCATTTCCTGCCTGTGACACCCACCTTCCTGACCCTGTGCCCCACTGCAGCTTCCCAAGCACACGTTTCCCATTTACACAGCTGTCCCTCCCCCTGCCCCCAGCTGACTTTCCCCGCTCCTCCCCGTCTCAGTCCCCAGTCTCCACCTGTTAAAGTGTTTCCTATCCTTGCCTCTTCAACTTGGCACAGAGACTTTTCTGATCCCCTAAATAATGGAAATGTCTGCCAATGCTGAGCTTCCGGATTATTTTACACATTTTTTTGGAAGCAGGTTCTTCTTTGTTAACTGATTTAACAAACTTTTGGTGTGAGGACACAAGACACTGATCGGGAAGCCACAGTCCTCCTCAGGGAGCTCCCGTCTAGAGCTGGACAGGCAAGAACTAAGACCAACACAACCATGAAAAAAGGCTCTAATAAAATAGCGGTACCTAAACCCAAACAGATACGGCTTCCTGGGGAAAGCAAAATCTGAATTCAGTTTTATATAATGAAGGATAAAATACTTAACCAAGCAAAAAGCATGGCAAAGTGTGTTACAGGCAGAACAATTCTGCTCCTAAATTCTCACCTCCTTGGAAAGGCCTTCCCCAGATGTCTACTCTAATATGACTGTCAGTCTCCTACCAGCACAGACACCATATGCCCCCTCTTTTTCAAAATATCCGAAGCAATCAAATTCCCATGCTTAAGTTTAGATTTTAAAATTAATTTACGCATCTCCAATCATATAGGAAATAGGAATATCTCTTGTTCACTGTGTTATCCCCAACACCTAGCACAGTGCCTGGCATATAGTACATGCTCAATAAATGTTTGTTGGGTGAATTGATTAAGTCAGAACAAATGTGAAGGTTTAGAAATGCTGGACAGCTTTCTGAGTTCAAGAAGCACCCAGCTAGTACAGTATGGATGGAACAGAGGAATGGTGGGTGAGTGGGAAGTACAGGTGAGGTTGAGATTTGCCAGGGGCTAGAGCAATAATGAATCTGATGTCTTCTCAAACAGTGTGGATTTCATTCTGGGAGCGGTGGCAACCATTAACCATTTTTAAGCTGGTGGATAGTGGGTTCTGTGACATGATCACGTTTGCACTTTAGAAAGTGCGGAAAATAAACTAAGTGGAGGTGAGACGGCCATTGAGGAAGTCACTGCAGCAATCCAGCTGAGAAACAGTGCCTGCCCTGTGGCTGTTTTAAGTATCAGCAGGGATGACCTGCTTCCCTGCTGTATCCCTGTTAAGTATCAGCAGGGATGACCAACAAGGTAAACTGACTGACTTTGACTTTGTGGCCGTGCAGTGGGGATGGAGGAGCAGGAACATTGTGAGTTACGGGAAAGGAAGAGGGTGCAGGGCAAGAGAGGAGGAGGAGTCCTAACGTCTAGGGGTTTGGTGTGAGCAACTCTGTGTTTATTGAAACAATCACCAGCATAGACATTAGAAGAAAGGGATCATATTTGGATGGCGAGATTAGGAGTTCTTATGGAATTCTGAGTTTCACATAGAGTTATTTAGAACGTTTATTAAGGAAGAAAGAAATCTGACCTCAAAATTGTAACTTTTGATATCATTACCATATTGGTTGTAATTACAGCCCTAGGTGTGGATGAAACCATTCAAGAACATATAAAGGAAGAAGGGAAGAGAACTGATACAGGAAATCTGAGAGACATAATTTTTAAAGAGCTGAATGGCAGAATTAGAACACACACATGCACAAAACCAAAATCAACCACACAGGGGGAGCAGCAGCCAAAGATGAGGAATAAGAAATGATAACATACAAACCTGGGGAAAAGTTAGTATTTTTTTCTTTTTAAGGATGGCACAACCAATAATCTGAGATATTACAAAGAAGCCAAGCATAATAAGGACTTAAAGGTATCCACTGGATTTAACAAAGAAGTTCACAGTAACCTTACCAAAAATAAGTCCACTGTCATGACAGGGACAGGAGCCCCATTGGAGTGAGCTTGGAAAGAGGTATCTAAGATGAGCAGAGGAGACCTGCATTTCCAGCCATTTAGTTGAGAGAGAGAGGACAGATAGTAAGTAGCCAGAGAGAGGCCATCAAGTTTCAGATGCTTTGCTGCTTTTGATAGATTTTAGTAATTTAGGCTTTAGAACAGACATTCTGTCAGCTAGTGCTTGCGACTCTCCGTAAGAGGTTATTAAATAAGTGTTTGCTGTGTCGCAATGAACTTCATGTCTATAGATTTAAAAGTGAGAAAGCTCCAGTGAGTTATGAATCACTTACCACTGTTACGTCTTGTACGTTATTCACTGTTTTTCTTTCCTCGGGGGGGGGGGGGGGATATATCGCAACTTGACTTTTCACCTAGTCCCCAGGGACCCGAGAGATGGCCCTCTGATCGTATTTAACAAAGCATCAGCAGTGTTAAGTATCAGCAAGGATGACCAGTGAAGTAAATTGACTTACTTTGACTTTTTTTCATTTACGTCCACATCATCATAGACAATAACTTCCTGAGACCAAAATTCTAGGGTCGAGATAGGATCAAAATAGTCCATTATTAGGTATGGTTTGTGCAGTCTCTGGCTTTCCAGATTATACACAATCACTTAAGTATCCAGGTGCATCCCCAAGTCTGTTCTATCAAAACCTGATCATGGAACACAGAAAAGCTGACAGGGTCAAAGACCAAAAAGAATATCCATTTGGGGAGAAATTCAAACGAGCAATTAAAAACCAGTGAGATGTCTTAGTATCTCAAACACATAAATATTTACATCCATTTGATTTCATGCAGATTTCCAAAAAATCTGAGTTGCTGAAAGGATCGTTTCACACTAGGTTCCCATCCTCCTGGAACTGGACAGAGCTGTTAGCACTGCTAGGACAGTGAGAGGGCTTCATTCCCAAGGGGAAAATAACTTAACAGAGCATTCGTATTGATTTTTCTGCCATGATTTTCATTCCCAATCACTGACAATGGCTTCTGTATAGTAACTGTGCATAAAACTGGACCAGACTTAGCCCATAATCATAACTAGGCATTTTCAGATTAGGACGTTCACATTCCTTGGTGCTCCATGTAGAATTCCATAATACCCTAGTGACTCACCACCTGAACAAGTCTGAAACCTTCTGGTGTAATTATTCACAATTCATATTCAATTATTCATAAATTTGGATGGGGGTACAGTTAGTGCCTATTTTAAGTTGGCTTTTTTTTTTTAACATAGACCAAGGATATTTAGGGAGACCTGTGATCTTACCAGGTTTATGTAATCATTTGTTACTTAGTTCAGCAAACTCATATTTGTGGAACATAATATACATTTGAATTGCCAAATCAGAGTAAAATCAAAGTAGCCACCATCACCAGAGCCCATAAACAAAAACTGACAAACAACAAAACACCTGGCCCTCTCTCTGTCAGTGCCAGATGCAGCTTACTGACATGTGCGGAGAGCGCCGTGTGTCAGGCACTGTGCTGATTTGTGCATTATTGCTTCCATAGCAAAGCAAAAAATACTCCAGTGACCCGTCCTTAGTTCAGTTAGTATGTATGCTGTGAAGTGATCGTGTTCAATTTACTGTGTCTGCATTAGGGTGATGTGGCTGTCAAGTCCTTCAGGAGGTTATGTGAAATGCACGAGCTTTGTGTTCAGAGACGTGAGTACAAATCTCAGATCACTGAAGTATGCATGTGGTCCTAGAGCCTTCCTGAAAAAGGTGATGCATCTACTTCTCTGGGATGTTAGGAGTCCTGGTACACAGCAGGCATTTGAGAAATGTTATTCTTCTTCCTCAAAGTAAGTGATACTATTGGCTAAAATGTCTTCTTTGATTTCGATGTATCAACTTTTCATTAAAATGCAGAATTCAGGAAGGATTACCATTTCTTTTTCTCAGGCTCTAAACATGCTGATGCTGAATAGTTTTGTGCCAGCAATAAGCGAACGTCACTTACCTACATCAGGCAGCGAAATGGAAAACGCACTGTTAATTGACAAAAGACATAAAAGGGTTAAGGGAAGAGCCATGTTCAGAAATATTAGCTGATACATCTCAAATAACACAGCAATGACTAGGTTTCTTGATATAAATACTGGGGGGGAGAAGAGATGAAGCAAACCTTCCCTGCAGCTTTGTTCTGATCACCCCCTCTCCTTTTTGTAAATGAGCTGATTTATCCCTGGGGACCTCCTGCACCTCCTTTCCTAACTAGACAGTCTCAGCCTAACCCAGAGCCCTGCCCTCCTCTGATCTTCCAAGTTGCCAATCAGATACATCCCATGTGGGGTAAGTATGGTGAGAGGGAACGCCCTGCTGCGGACACTGGACCCTGACTATGTATGTGTTTAACCAAACAGGTGACTTGAGGGGAGAATTCCAGGCCGGTGGAAATGGAAGGAGGTAAATGTGCTAAGTAGGCAAGGATGTCTGGCTCAGGTAGAACGTCTGGCTTTCCTCAGATCTCACAGTTAAGGAGATTACATGGAAGGACATATGATACGGTAGGAAAAAATCCATGTATTTTAAGCAATGAATTTCAGTTCAGTCCTACAGGTGTTCTGGGGACACTCACCATGGGCCAGGCCCATGTGCTGGGCACACAAAATGATCAGACACAGATTCTGTCCTGAAGGAGCCTGGGGTTTAGTGAGGGAGATAAAAGTAAATCACACTCTGTGATGTGAACATGAAAAGGGAATGACCACAGGAACAGCACGAGCCTTTATGGAAGCCTTCGTTTGTTCATTTCTGAAATGAAGACCAGCAGCGCCTGTCCTGTGGAGTTGCCTTGGTACTGGAGGGGCACTCCTCGGTGAGTGCCCGGGCCAGAGCTGACGCTCAGTGGACCCTACCGTTAGTGTCTGTGAGACCAGACTGGATGTTGTCAGGACTGTGATGAGCAGGACGGAGCAGGAGAAAATGACACAGTCCCTGGAGTCTGAGCGCTGAACCTGACCCTCAGCTCCGCCACTCAGCCGTTCACCCTGCCGGCGAGGCACCTAACTTTTCAAAGTCTTAGTTTTGCATCTGTGAAATGGAGAAACAAGTTTCTAACTCACGGGTGGTGGCTCTGAAGATGCGAGAGCCCGCAGAGGAGGCCCTGGTGCAGCCCCAGCCCTCCGGTGCCCGGTGAGCACCTGTCCTCGGGCTCTCCACTCGGGGGCCCCCGCTTAAGGAAGCCTTTCTCAACACCAGTCTCCTTCCTCCACTTTAATTGGGCCAGCGTGCTGGCTGCCCCTATTTACCCATAGAAACCAAGGCCACAAAAACTCTACAATGAGATTTCCTTCCTTTAGGTCATCTATCCGTTCAACAGGTATTTACTGAGCACCTGTTGTATCCCAGGCAGTTTTTTTTTTTCCTTCCAGACACTGTTCTTCATGTTGGAGACAGAGCAGTAGACAAAACAGTCAACATCCCTGCCTTCATGGATTCTAGTAGAGGGAGGCAGACAGAAAACTGACAAGGAAATTTATGGTCTGTCATGTGAGGAAACGTACAGAGCTAAGTGAAATTAAGAGAAACAGCACAGGGTCGGGGCAGGAGGACTGGAGGTGAGGGTTGGTTTGCCTGAGGCAGGCTTCACTGGTAAGGTGATTTTTAAGCAGAGACTTGAAGGTAGTGAGAGTCAGCTACCTGGGTGTCTGGTCAGAATGTTTCTGAGGGAGGGAAGAGAAGATAAGGAGACCCTCAAGCTGAGGCGTGCTTGGCCTAAGAAGAGCAAGGAAATCGGTGCATCTGGAACAGAGGAAGTGAGAAGAGGGTTCACATTTAATTCCCGTGTAAAACTCACAGCTTGGCTGAGACCAGTGGCATTTAATTCTTGGTTTATTTATGCCTAAAAATTAGGCCATTTAATAATGACTATCTTAATAGGCAGTGTGTGCATGCATGAAATGGGGGAGCACGGAGAACCCACATTTTTAAAGGTCACGTTTTCATGATTGCAACCTCCTTCTGAAGATAAGGCAACAAACTAGGAGGTGATGGTCAGGAGAGGAGCCCTCAATCAAAAGGCTCAACCAGGTAAACAAAAAGTAAGTAAAGAAGAAGTTCTGTGTTATCTTGGTGTATCTCCAAGGTATTAATTAAAAATTTAAGGCAGAGAGACAGATTATGGCAAAGTTGAAGGGCAAAAATCTTTTTAGACCTCGCCAAAAATGGGAGCTTTTCCCCCCTGCAGCTGGCGAATGCCCCTTTATAGAGGCGCGCGGGCGCAGAGCCCTGGCTGTGCAGGACATCTGCAGCGTAGCTTGTGTAGTGCTCAGACTAGGTAATGTGGATTTCTCTTCTCTTCTTACACTGAGATTCTCTAAGAAAAAGGGTTTTTCAGTAGTGCTTATAGATGTTACAAGATGTGCACAGGCTGTTATGGAAGAACAGAAGAGAAACAGGTAATACAGGTTTGGGTAGAAAGGTTCATGGAATGCAGCCCAGAAAGGATAATTTTTGGCCAAATTTTAAGGGAAGACTAGAACTTTGATAACTGAAGGGAGTTGGAGAAGGGTCGGTGCCTTCCAGACCAATAGAATGTCATGGTTAAATGCAAGGAGGCATGAAACACCACGGCACAAGCATTCACACAGGGTATGTGCTATGCGGTGGGGGCGAGAGTACATTTGAGAGAGAGATGGAGCTGGACAAGTAGGAAGGAGACTCCACAGAAGTATTTACTTGCAATGAAAAAGGACTGGATGTTTGTTCTAAAAGTCATAAGCAGTCACTGAATAGTTCTAAGAAAAAGGAAATCAGATTTGCATTTTAAAAGTGTCAGCATTCTCACCTGGATCAGATTTTTAAGGGACTACAGGTATCACGCTGATCATTTCTGTCAGGAGCATCCGTGGGGAGGGTATAGCTCAGAGGCAGAATGCCTGCTTAGCCTGCGTGAGGTCCTGGGTTTAACCCCTAGTCCTTCCGTTTAAACAACAGTAAATAAATTGCATTACCTCCCCCATCAAACAAAAACAAAAGCAAGCCAAAAAATTGATAAACTAAGAAGATGCTCCTTCACCTGAAGCTACATTGTAAGTCACCTACACGTCAATAAAAAATAAAATTAAGGAAAAAAAGCAGCATCTAACCTGCTAAGTCAGGGTCTGCCTTTAGGTCTCACTGCTCACTGGAGCCAGACCCCCTCCTCTTCCGGGGTCAGGCCACAGTCTGTAAACCCCACATTCTGGTCAATCTCACAGTAGACCTAGACCCAGCAGACAATTTGACTTGAACTCATGTAACTTTGAGGCTGTATAACTGAGAAGAACTTCAACGTAGAATAACATAATTCCACGTCAATGTATGTAACGACCTGGGGGATATTATTTTACCATCCCCTGTCCTCATAAAGATGTATGTCTATGTCTCTTTCTAAATCTCTAGAGATGAGAGAGAGAAGTGCCTCCAGAGGCCACTTCACCTCCCTTCCATTGTACACAAGAGGAAACTCAGGCCCCCTGCATGCAGAATGGAAGCCATTTGCCCATGGGTGCAAACTGAATAAACAAGAGCCAAAACCAGAACCCAGAACCCAGAACCCAGGCCTCTTGTCTCTTCCTCCTACCAGTGAATCTGTGACCTTCCCAATGCCCATTGTTGGTTACCCGGGTGACCTGGGAGGGTCCCTTCCAGGTCTAAGACTGTGAGACACACAGACCATTCAGCTGAGAAGTTCATCTCCCCTCTGCACACACTGCCTCTCTCAAGAGGGGAAAATCAGAATATGGAGGTGTAGACAGATAAAACCACCGGCACCTGCAGGGCTGAGAAAGCCTAGAAGGATGTAACTAATAACAACGCTAGTAGCAAGGCGGTGCTGCTCATCCCCTCCTGCAGGGGAATCAAAGGGGACTTTTACCTTGTATTTTCTTTTAACTTGTTTTTCTTCATTTTAAATCTGTCCTTTTCTTTCTTGAAGAATCTCTGCAGTCTTTTAAGTGCTGCTTTTCCATCTAAACTAAGAGGAATCAAAGGACAGAAACAACATGGTGTTTGAGAGAGTACGCAGGATAGAAGGCCGCTGCAGTGAAAAGGACCAGAGGCCCCAGTCTCACTTCTAAACCGCCCCCTCGCCCTAAGGAGGAGCCCGAAAACACCCCGTTGACCTCTACGTGCTGCTCTGTTTAGATGCTCATACCACGGAGCACACACCCGCCATTAAGGGGGCTGTTACATTTCTATATAAACCGCCATCTCCTCCAAATGGTCTCTATTTTACAGAATTTATGGAGCAAAGTCTTCCTTTCACAGAAGATGACTCAGAGAATCACGGTTTACAAACAATACTGTAAATAGATTATAGAAATTCCTGGCTCCTGAAATTCACGTCCCTGAGTTTTAATTTACGGAGTGATAATACAACAATGGTGGTACCCTGACTGGTTGATGGTTAAACATGTTCCAAATATGCTCTTGTTTGTTTCTAGGGAGGTGGGGAGAGGGAATGATACACCCGCATCATCCCACCCAGCACAAACACCTTCTCCCTCCAGCCCTCAAACTTCTTGCTTTTGACCACTGCTGTTTTCCTTTCCACACTGTGCCTCTAAGAGCTAAACTTGATTAATAATGCCCATTTGAACAAATATTATCCTTGATAACACTGAATTATTAGATAAAAAATTCAGCCCACAGCCCAGAAATAGCCTTATTAACTTGCAAAGATACAAATAAGTCATAACCACCGATTTCTTCCTGGAAAAGCAACTGTAGAAGTAAAGCAGTTTATTGCTATTTACTTCTCCTTTCGCACTTACTCCCTAACACAGTATCAAAGTCCTCTACTCTGGGAGATGGACATTTTCTCTGAAGAGAAAGCACTGAGATTAAAATTTGTAATATATGATTGAACACAATTAGAACTACCCTGTTGAGCGCAATGTTGTATTACAATAGCTTATCTCCACTCTGTGCAAATCCTCCCTAAAGATGGGGGTGTGTGGGTGAGTTCATTTCTTAAATTTTGGTTTTTATAGACTAACAGGAAATACCCTTAGCTATGAAGCCAAGAAAGAGAAACTCACTCTATCTTAGGGTAGCTGCTCTTTGTTTTGTAGACGTCTTCATACATTTCTTCACTATTTTCTTCTGAAATGAAAAAAATTTTTCATTCATTATAAAGGCAATAATTCAGATTCGTATTTAACACAAAATTATTGGATACCTACCAGGCGCTAGGCACTCTGATCTTTTGTTGAGTAGTTTTTATTGAAATATGTGCACACGTTTTTGCAAGCATGTCGTAAAAATAATTAACCTCTATAAAAGCACAGACAAACAAAAATCAATATTTGCTTCCACTCTGTTTCCAAGTCTGTTCTGATTTAGTCAAAGAAAGTTGGTTTATGAGCAGATTCCTTCCTTCTGCCCTCCTCCTTTGCGTATGTAACATACCACAGTCAGTCTACTGAACGGCAGACATCGTGCTAACACTGGGGAAATAATGGAGACAGCCAGACACATCTTGAACAACCTTCCCCTTATTCATAGCTTCACTTTCATCTGCTCCAACACATAAGCTTGACATACCCAGACGTACTGTGAATCTACCCTGGCAGCGGGGGGACTTTCAAGTTCAGAACTTGATTGATGGAACAGAACAGAGAACCCAGAAATCACACACCTATGATCAATTAATCTACAACAAAGGAGGCAAGAATATACAATGGACAAAAGACAGTCTCTTTAGTAAGTGGTGCTGGGAAAACTCCTAGAAGAAAACATAGACAGTACACTCTTTGACATAAATCTTAGCAATACTTTTTTTGGATCTGTCTCCTCAGGCAAGGGAACAAAGCAAAAACAAACAAATGGGACCTAATCAAACTTAAAAGCTTTTGCACAGTAAAGGAAACCATTAACAAAAAAGAAAATCAACTGAATGGGAGGAGATATTTGCAAGTTATATGTCCGATAAGAGATTAATATCCAAAATACATAAAAAACTCACACAACTTAATATAAAAAAAAAAAGCAATGTGATTAAAAAATGGGCAGAAGACCTGAATAGACTCTTTCCCAAAAAAGACATCCAGATGGCCAACAGGCACAAGAAAAGATGCTCAGCATAACTGATCATCAGGGAAGTGCAAATCAGAAGCACAATGAGCTATCACCTCACATCTGTCAGAATGGCTGCCATCAAAAAGATGATAATAAATGTCGGTGGGGATGTGGAAGAAAGGGAACCCTTGTACACTGTTGGTGGAAATGTAAAATGGTACAGCCACCATGGAAAACAGTATGGAGGTTCCTCAAAAAATTAAAAATAGAACTGCCATATGATCAAGGAATTCCACTCCTGGGTGTATATCTGAAGAAAATAAAAACACTAATTTGAAAAGATAAATGAACCCTAATGTTCAAAGCAGCATAATTTACAATGGCCAAAGTATGGAAGCAACTTAAGTGTCCATCAACAGCTGACTGGATAAAGAAGATGTGATACACACACACACAAAGGAATACTACTCAGCCATAAAAAAGAATGAAATTCTGCCATCTGCAACAACATGGATGAACCTGGAGGGTATTTTGCTTAGTGAAATAAGTCAGACAGAGAAAGACAAATACTGTACGTTTTCACTTCTATGTGGAATCTAAAAAAATAAAAGTCTAACAAAAGAGATTCACAGATAAAGAGAAATAGTGGTTACCAGTGGAAAGAGGGTAAAAGGAGTAGGGGGAGGGGATTAAGGGGACAAACTACTAGGTATAAAATAAGTAAGATACAAGGATGTAATGTACAGCACAGGACTACAACCAGTAATGTTATACCAACTATTTTAATTTTTTTATTGAAATGTAGTTGATTTACAGTGTTAGTTTTCAGGTGTACAGCAAAGTGATCAGTTATACATATACATACATATATAATAACTTTTAATGGAGTATAATCTATAAAAATATCAAATCACTATGTTGTACACCTGAAACTAATATCATAAAACAAACTTCAAGGAAAATAAAAGTACTGGGAATCCATGCAAGTGTTCTAAGTAAAACACATTTCTGTCATCATACTGGCAATTGTGAAGAGATCAGGACAGTGGCAGTTCCATAGCAGTCTTGCTTTCTGCCACAAGAGACCTGCTACCAGCATCTTCACCTTCATGATTCTAAATGCACTGATTCACACATACCTTGAACCACTTCTGTTAGCTTATCATCACTCTACCCAACTGGCATTATTAAAAATATATAAAAGATTGCTAATCAGCCACAGAAATTCTTAGCAATTCCTACTGACAATTTCAAAAAATGTCTTCTTATACTCACCATTATCTGAAGCCAATGAGTTAGAGTAGTCCGACTTCAGCCTATGGAGAGACAAGATACAAAGATCACTGACTGGTTGTGCGGTACTTTTAAAGTCTCATCATGTTCATCTTGCTAACAGACTGGCATGTACTTACCCTTCTCTCCCGAGGCACTCAACGTCATCATATGTCTCTGAAAGGGAATTTTGTGTACAGGATCCTTGACCTGGGGCTTCTTTAGTCATTTCCAAGGCCTTCACATACCCACCTGTAAGGAAAACAGAGAACCCCCTGAAAAACATCTCATCAGCTGCTCTCACAAATGCACTCACACACGTCAGGAAGAGGCAGGTGAAATATACGAACACTGCCTTATAATCTTGGTATGTACGGTCCTTGGGCGACCCTTTACCCTGCTGAGCCTCAGTCATGATCCTCTCGAGTTGAGATGATGACAGTGACACCTACTGTCTCATGATGGTGGCAAGGATTCATACATTTTTATGACAGGTGTCAGTTACCTAGTAAACTAGTGACTCCTCCCTCTTCTTTAATGGTTCTTCCTCCAATCCCTGACCTCAAATGCTGAAGTCTTCCAAGGTGCAACCTTGGGGCTTCTTTCCCTAGATGTAGATGACTTTTCCAGTTTTGTGGCATTTTTTTTCTTAAAGTAAAATTTCTTAGACAAGTTGATTGAACACACATCAACATTTATTGTCTGCCAGTGATGGAATCAGCCAGATAGTGTGCCAGGCTGAAAAATGTACAGGGGTTGTTTGCACAAGTAGCTAGCCTGTTAAATGCAGGAGCTGGTTTATTTCACAGAGCTGTAAACTTGTCATAACCATAAACCTGCCACCTTTTTATCAGTTGGCATAGATAAATATTTACAGTATGGGTGATTCAGAGCCATTTTCAGACATGAACTATTAATCAGAAATAACATCTGAGAAATAAACAATAAGCACATTGACTTTTGTCTATTAATTAAAAGCACCAAGCAGCAAGATTTTAATCGTCTGACAAGAAGTCAGTTAGCATATAGGCCCCAAACCATCTCAATGGAATGTCAGCTCCCAGAGGCACATAACAGCCTTGCTTTTTCTTAATGCAGTTATCAGTAAGTTTCTCCGACACACACACACACAGAAGCACTTTGTGCTTTCATCACAAGTAGTGAAAAGAACTGTGAAATGGGTTTAGCAGTTCCCTCTGTGCTTTGGCAGTATCTACAGATTCCTCCGAAGAATCTTCTTCAGACCGTTTTTGACACAGTATAATCACCAAATCTGTAGTGACTTTTCACGGACAGGACTTAATTGCTCGAATTCGGCCTCTCCTTTAACTCTTGTATTCACTCCAGCTTGGTTTCCGCCCGGGCAGTGTTTTCTACACTCCACATAAGTCCGTCCACTTCTCACCTCCAGGCAGGGTTTTTGATACAAGGCTACCTCTGCACTTTCCCACATGTCATTCATTTCATCAGGAATGTCTTTGAAAAAAATTTTTTTCCATTTTCTTATTTAAAAACAATATATTGTGTTAAGAACACTTGAGATCTACTCTTCTTAAATAAATTTAGACACAATATAATATTGTTAACAACAGGCACAGTCCTGTTCCTTCTGTGCAGGCATCATTCTGTGAGGCCCCAGCTTTATACAGGCCCATCTCCTACTGTAAACCCACTTTGGGCAGGCCCTAGGATGTAGCTCCTGTCCTCCGCACACCACGCAGCCAGAACAGGAGCTGAAGGGATTCAGAGCTCAGTAAAGACCCTCGGGACAAGAGTAGCTTTGGCGCTCGCTCATTCCCCAGGGCTCCCATTACTGCAGGTACGAGGGTGCTTCCTTTTAAATCAGTTCTGTGATACTTCTATAAATTTTCTCCCCCAAATTCTTCTTCACTTTACTTGTTTTAGTCAGGAGAACCATTCAGATTGTCAGATCTACCACACTCTCTCTTGGAAGTTTGACTTACTCTTTCATTCCTTCCTTTAACAAAGTTTTGTTGGCTCTATCCACTGTGGTGGGTTGCAGAGAGACAGAGAAAAGTATCAAATGGTCTCTGATCTCAAGGTTGCTCACTGTGTACCATGGAAGACAAACCTGTACACCCTGAATTATAATGTAAGGCATGCTGTAATTTCTTTTAGAAAAGGAAATAGAATTAATGGCTATTTAGCAATGAACCAGATACTTTACATGCACTGACAAAGAACCCCAGGAAGTAAATAGTATCGCCATGTGCACATAAAAGGGAGTTAAATTTCCCAAGGGTGTAGGATTAATATATAGTAGTCACGGGTCCCAGAAATGCTCGACTCCAAAACCTAATATGGAAAAGTGGTCATTCAGTTACTGTCCTGGAAACAGAGAGGAATACGAAATTACGGTATTTTCCCCTGGAGAGAGGGAAAGAGGGGGATGCACGGAGGTAAGGAAAGCCGCAGGAGAAGTGAATTTTGAGACAGATCTTGAAGGATGACTTGGACATCAGCAGGCAGAGAACGGGCGTAAAGGCCTTCCAGACAGAGGAAAGAGATCGATGAGAATTACAGGGCACTTACGCACATGACACAGCCAGTTAACTCAGAGCACAGAGCACGCAGGGAAGGGGATGAATGGCAGGGAGGCAGCCAGCCAGCTAGCCTGGAGGCAGATTTTATAGGGCCTCGGGTCCATCTCATGATCCCTACAAATATGTTCCTCTCATAACTCTGTAACAAGTTATGAAACGTCAGTGGTTTGCATGGCTTATTGGGCTGGAGAGGACATTTGTTTTGTCGATCCAGAGTCCTTTTTTTATTCTCTCTTGAGAGCTTTACTTCCCTTGGGAAACCCTTCAATCTGAAATTGTATAGCTTTGGTAACATTAACTCTACCTCCAGCTCCAGAAGTGAATTATGACATAGGCTAGGTCAGTCAGACCATCATATCCCCCGTTCATGATGACTGGTTCAGGGTTGGCATGTGACATAATCAAGCTAGTAAGACTCAGATTTGGGGCTTTAAAAAAAAAAACTGTTGAGATGGTAATAATTTCTAGTTTTCCTCTGGGGTTCCTAAAAGGATTCTGTGGAAGCCTGTCATGGCTAGATGCCATCTTGCACCATCCTGCCTCCACAAGGGTAGAGCTGGCTTGAAAATGGGGCCAAGCCAGAAGGGAGCAAAGCCAAACACAGAAGAGGTAATACTGAGTCCTCGTGATACTGTTTATGTCCTTGGATCCAGCCACGCCCAGACTTTCTGCCAGGTGAACCTCCTTTTTCTCTTTTGCTTTATACAGTATGATTTGATTATTGTTACTTGTAATCAAGACTCTTAACTCATATGATGATAAAATGCAACTTGAATCAAGTCAGCTAACGATATACTTTGACATCAGTGTGTCGATGACCTGGGTCTACAAAAACACAATAGAAGTCAGTAGACATAAAAAGAAATGAATAAAGATTGCTGATACCTCTTATGTGACAGTCAGGTTTGGTCCTCACCGAACCCCAGTGAGGTCCATCTCATGATCCCTTTTTATAAATGAAGAAATTGAGGACCGTGAACTTACATTATGACGTAGCTAACACGTGTGAGAGCCTAGATCTGAACTCAGGCCCTTCCACTTCTAGATCCAGTGCTCTGGATTTCCACTCCTGCCCAGTTGCCTCCCTCGGCCAAGTCACTTGGTATATAATAGACGTTCAATAAATATTTATAAAACAAATAAAAATCTTGGTCACGCACAGCCTCAGAATGATTTGGTCATGGTGAGGAGAACCAGGAAGAAACACAACTCACAGTGGCCGGGGGAGCGCCTGGCCAGCGCAGGCTCCTCGGGGCAGGCCTCTGTCTGGAGGATGTCAGCGTCGGTCCCTGCGTCCTGCTTCCCGGCCAGCGCGCTCCTCTCACCTCTGTGGACTTTCGCTATCTGGGTTCTTCCAGGCGTCCCTTCACAGGCATCCCCCTAAACACAGGCAACAGGGACGGTCTTGCAGGCTTTGACTTCCTGTTGGTTTTTTTTGCTTATTCATGCTGTTCTCTATTTACTCATTCTGCACAGGTAGCAATGATTTGTTATTGTATTTACACAGTCGTACTTCTCTAAGTTTCATGAGGACGCATACCACGTCCTTGGTTCGCCTCCGAACAGCCAATGAAGGCCTGGTCCAGAGGCAGGCCCACAGCAGGCCGTCAGGATATGACGGAGCACTGACTTTATATATTTTATCTCACTTAAGTTTCATGATACCCCATTAGAAAAATACCATTATTCCTCATGACAGAGTTTAGAAGTTTTAACTAAACGTTAAATACCTGCTGTTGGGTCTCACGGTGCATTACCTACCAGGGCAGGACTAGACCCCAGAGCCCCACGCTTTTGGCCGCTAAGGGATACTATGTTCCTTCTGCCCAGCATTTCATCTTCCCACCCTCCTTTGTTCTGTTCTTCCCTGCTTCTTTCCACACCTCCTTCTTCCGGCATCTGTCAAACACCTACTGAAGGCGACAACATGCTAAGCTCTGGAGACAGAGAGGTGCAGTGGGCACGGTGGCTCACACGCTGGTCACAGAGCAATACACGCGCACAGCTCATTAAGGTATAGTGCGGCGAGCGCCATTCACAGCGGTATTGCCCACTGAGGTGGAAACAGGAGGGGAGGTCAGTTCTTGAGTCTAGGGGACAGTGTCGGGGAGGGGAGACTCCAAAAGAAGGCTTTATTAAACTGTATTTTAAAATGTAAGGAAGAGATTGGTTGAGGGGAAAAGGAGTATCTGGCGGATAAATCAACGCAAGCAAAGGCACAGAAGTGACAGCGTCCTCGTGAGGGTGGTATGGAGGCTCCCGATGAGGGGAGAGTTCAAGGGATGAGAAGGAAGACGGGAGGTGAGGCTGGAAAGGTGAGAGAAGATGGAGCTGAGCCGTGAAAGGTCTTGCACACAAGGCAAGAGGTGTAGGTTTTATCTCATGGTCACAGGGAGCTCGGCAGAGCAGAAAGCTGATCAGGTTTGCATTTCAGAAATAGATCTGAAATAGAAATCTAGAGAGGTTGGCAGGAAGAGACACTGGAGACAGTGGAGAATTGGAACATTTCTGGCCATCGAAGGGTTTTATCATTATGAGATGACAGCGGGAGAAGGGTTACTGTCGTTCCAACTACAAGTGGACAAGAAGGTTCACCTTGACAACACCTGTTAAAGTACTTGAAAGGTACAGTAATAAACAGATATAAGGCCGGGAATTCCCTGAGTTCTTGGTGGGATATGGGCAGACGAAGAGGAGAAGAGGAGGGGCGTTCTTTTAAGTCACACAACCAAGAATGAAATATTTAAATGGGGGAAAAGATGGCAAGAAAGTAATGAAGTCAGTATTTCACACAAATAATGTGACCACCTTCCTTCAGCACAGCCTCTAATGAAGCAGTGCACGGATCCTCTGAGGGCCGACCTCGGGAATGCTTCCCAGAGTCAGTCTGAAGAGCGAGGGAATGTATCTCTACTGACTTACCATTCATATCTGACCCCAAAGAGCACTGCCCAGCTAGACGACCCTACCTAACATACTCCAAATAACTGAACAATTTCCAAAACTCAAATCTACTCCATGAAAGTAGGACTACATCCCTTTGGTGGGAAGGAACCTGACCCCACACCTGGCTCTTGGCCAGTGCTGGAAATGGGCACGTACCTGCTCTGGCTCTTTCATGCTCAGTATCCTTAATCACATTCTCATATGTGCCTGATCAACCCCTTCCTGATCTCCGACCTCATCACTCATTATGGCCTTGTCACGCCATGCTGCTCCTCTGGCTCTGGAGTCATCTTTCATTGTTAGTGACTTACTTCTTTGAATTATGCTGCTTTGTGATACTCTGTCAACACCCAGTCTGGTCCAGCCTGGCCTCCAGGCCTCCACCCCAGTTCTGGCCCACATCACCACCAAACTGCTTGATTTCCCCAAGCCCTACAGGTGGAACTGGAACAATTTGATATGATAAGGTAGGCACAGCCCAAACAGGTATCTCCAATGTTCTGAGCCCTGGCAGCAGCCCCAGTGGTACCTACTGTTTAAGCCTCTGGCCACACTAACTGTTCCGAAGGGGACAGTGTCAACTGGATGTGGATATACACATATACAGTGTTTACTATTGATAAATGATGTTAACTAATCAGTTAATTAACAACAGCACATTTCATTTTTATGGTAGCTTATGGCTTACAAGGCGTCTTCATATTATTTAATTTTATTATCACAAATAAAAATCAGGATAGGAGTGGGGATGGTCATGGGGTAGGGATGATTTCTCATTTTACAGATGAGATGCCTGAGTTCAGACATTAAGCCCCTCTTCCAAGCAGGGCCTGAGAGCACAGAGCGTAAGGAAGCCTGCCCTCTAGGGGGGTGCAAGGGCAGAGTATCTCATTGTATTTTGCCCCCAGGTGCCTTGCTGAATCCACACAAGTCTCAGTCCTGCTTATAAGGCCTGCTTCAAGGCTAACAAGAGGAAAACCTAAGGCCAGAGTTCAGCGTCATTGTCATGTTCATTTCTTTGATAAACCACCCAACACCCACTGCATCTTCTGACCGTCTCTCTGGAGAGCTGCATGTCTCAGCCTCTAAAAAGTCACTCCATGAACTGAGCTCATTACGTGGCTGAACTGCAACTCTTTGGTCGGGAACCCTAGAACACGGATACCTTGAAAAGATGGTTGGAATGCAGATCCTTTTCTGTTTTTTCAGGTTCTAATTCAAATGGCTCTTTTTCCTTCATTTTTTTATCTTCATCTTCTTGTTTGGGGCTGAAATGTGAAAAGACACCAGGGAAAACCTGAAGATTAGAGTATTTAGATGATAGTGCACCCCTCAGTTCTAAATGAAATGAATGGGGAAAACTAACTTAAACGGACTCAAGTCCCCCTCCTCTTCCTCCTTCTCCTTCTTAAAAGATGTGGGACCAGGATCAAGTCAATCACAGATAATTTCCTCAAGTTTCTTCCTGCTCCATCAATACCAGAGTGAATTCCTGCTTAAAATCTCTTAACTTCCCTTTGCCTGTAGGATCAAATACCAATCCCACGGTGATCTGGCCCCTACTTTTCTTTCCAACCCCGTCTCCCTCTGTTCCGTCGCTCCCTTCACTTTAACTCTAGTCTAGACTCTCATAATTCCCCGAACCTACCATCCTATTTTGAGCAACTCTTCCCTCGTGTTAGCTATTTCCTTTGTCAGTCATGCCTTCCACATCTTACACTGCTGAGAAACACAGCATCCTTTCTGCTCGGTCTAAATCATCTTACTTCTGAGAATCTTTGCCTGATTCTCACCCTCTTAGCTGCTTCCCAATACTCTGTCCTTCTGTCTTACATTATAATACACTGTCTACGGATCTATTTCACTTTCCCTTGTCAACTAATGAAACATCAGGACTCTGTTATTCACGTGTGTATCCCCAGCACTAATGCTGTGTAATCCATGGTAGCAAAGTGGTCCTCAGCCAGTATTCCCTACGGAAAGGAACGACTGCCCTGCACCTGTCTATCAACAGTGGGTGCAGTGGAGGTGAGGAAGGAGTCAGGGTGGAGAGGGCAATGCAGAAGCTGAGGACTGAAGACAAAGGGCACCAGGCCGCACCAGCACCCACAGAGAGCCTCTGTTTCCAGCCTGATGGTGAGCTGGAGAGTTCTACAACCACGCTTACATGGCAGGCAGAGAAAAGAGGGCACTCAAGGAAAACCAGGAGAGGTGGGCATGAAGGAGCGAGAAACACAAGGAGAGAGCGCTGTCTGAAAGACAACAGGAAGAGCTTTAAGGAGTTTCATTCGTCCATCCAGTTTTCGTGCTCTCATGTCCACCATCAAGGCCCTATACGAGTTCTAGAACATAGAACAGGGGCTGTGTAGGGAGGGCTGGGTTCTCGTCCCACTCCACCTCTTTCTAAAACCCTGAGATTAACCCTTCTAAAAAATCAAAATTTTCCATGTATAAATAAAACAGCAGTATGCCAGTCTCCGTGGTAGCCATGAAAGTGAAATGTGATAAGAATGTTGAAAGCCTAGCACTGTTTATAGCCCTCAGGCACTGCTGGTGTCCACTGCTACATCGCAGCATTTGCTCAGAATTGTCTAAGTCTTATGTTCCCACTGCTGGTGTTTCTCCTAAGGCACTTACCGACCTTGCTGATGTACAAGGCAGGTAAACCTTTGTAATCGTCTTCCTACCCGCCCCCCCAGGCTTTGTCCAGTAATTTCTACATGGCTGGATCTCCATAAATAACTGTCAAATTAAATCTAGTATTATGGCTCCTAGGAACGCTATAGGGGACATGGGTACATTATCTCTGCTGCAAAACTCTTCTGTGGCTTCCACTGACCTAGAAGTTAAGCTCTCATCTGTGCCATTCAATATGGCGGCCACCGTCCACGGGTGGCTACTGAACACCTGAAATGTGTCTGGTCCAGACTGCGCTGCAAGTGTAAAACACAGCTGGATCTTGAAGACTTGGTATGGAAAAAAGGATGCAAAATATTTCAGTCAGGACTTTTAGGTTGATTACACATTGAAATGATAATGTTTGGGACATAGTACAATGAATAAAATACATCACTGAAATTAATTTCACTTTTTTTTTCTTTTTAAAATATGGCTCCTAGAAAGATCTCACATGACCTGCGTGGTTTGCTTTCTGTTTCCGTTGGACAGGGCGGCTCTCAACGTTTAAGTGGGGAGCTCCGGCTTTCCTGGGCCCAGCTCTGCATATGACCCGAGCTTGGTTCCTGCAGCTCCCGCACTGCACTGTGTGCTCAAGCATCATCCAGCTATTTGTGCATCCCTGAACTGGCCTCAGTGCTGAATACTATGTCTCTGCTCACACTTGTCCCTGTGCCTGGGACATACAGTCTGCCATTTTTACTGGCCCAGTTCCAACTTGTTTTCACGCTGCAACTCAGCTGTCACCCTTGAAGGAAGCTCGCCTGGCACCGCGCCTCTGTTTTCACAACGTCCTTAGGGGTGATCATATTATATTGTAATTCCCTACTTATGCGGTCATTTTCACCTCCAAGTAACCCACTCACCTCCAGCCACTCCAGCCTCCACCCTCATTTTGGACTAAGCATAGGAAATGTATTCTATTCATTTTGGTCCCTTAGAACCTAGCGGTGTCTGAACAGAGAAAAAGCTCAATAAATGTTGCAGGAGATAGGTACTCATTTGCCATGTGCCTGCTGTGGGCTCAGCCCTATGCTGTGTGCTGGAGGGTCATTAGAGGGTCATGAATTTAGGGTAAGACAGGACCTCAAGGAGAGAGAGGAAGCAGGGTTTGCCCCCATGATGCAGCTCTTGTGTTTCTAGCCTCAGCCAGGAGGTGTTGATACTTGCTTCTCCAGAGCTCGCTGGCCGCGTTTATTTTAATGCATTAAAAATAACTCCAGGGAAGAGACTCTGAAGAGTCGGGTAGGAGCACTGCTATGTCCCCAGGCCTGGCTCTGAACCAAGAACAAGGAAAAGGAATGGGTCCTACAGAAAACAAACTGGTTACCAGAGGGGTAAGGGGAGGGGAGGGATAGTTAGGAGTTTGAGATTAAGAGACACACATTACTATATATAAAACAGAGAAACCACAAGGACCTCCTGCATAGCACAGGAAACTACATTCAATTTCTTGAAATGAACTGTAATGGAAAAGAAACTGAAAAAAATATATAGGTATGTTATGTACATGTGTAACTGAATCGCTTTGCTGTGCATCTGAAACTAATGTGGTAAATCGACTACACTTCAATAAAAAATAAGAAGAAAAAAGAAAACAGATCTTGCCCACAAGGCGCTCACAGACAGAAAGTGGGGCGGCAGAGTCAGGAGAAACGGACGTGCACGACATACCTGACGTTAGCACAAACACCTGCATACCTTACAGCAGCGCCACAGCGAGGGGACTGGTCACTGCGCTCTGAAGGAGGGGAATCAGGAAGGCTTCTTATAGGAGGGGACATTTGATGGTTACAAGAAGTTTGCCATTAAGTTGGGGTGAAATTAATGAAGCAAATGAGCAAAGGCAAGGACCCTTGAAACAGCAATGGTGCATTTTGGAACCTGTAAGTTCTCTGGGCTTCACGTGGTTGTTATATGCCTGTTTGATTGGGTCTCTCCCACTGGGGAACTCCCGAGGGGAGCGGCTTGGTCTCCATCACTGCTGCAGCCCCAGTGGTCAGCAAGTGGCTGGCATGCGGGGGACTCGGCAAGCCTCTGCTGCGTGAGTGCACTGTGGGCTAGAACAAGCTGAGACGGGAAGGATCGGGAGGACCCGTGAGCACGTTCACCGCACCCGGCACCCTGCAAGGCACCAGGGGTGCTGGACGGGGTCAGGCCCTGGAAGCAGCTGTCCCATCAAGGAAAACCAGTTCGGGCATCAGAGGGTCAGTGGCTGATTCGTGCGTCTCCTTTTGAAGATAAAACTCACCTAAGTTCTTGATGGAGAAAACTCTTCCAAGGCTGAAAGCCAAGAGGAAAACAGTCATTTTCATCAATCAACCTAAATCAAACCCAAATCAAACCCAAACCAGGCCTCTGTTGTTTGGGTACAGATCATTAGAGACCTGACCAAAAGGTGACGCCAGTGGGGTCTCAGTACAGAGCAAAGTTAGCTGCTGACAACAGAACGTTCCATGAAGCTTTGCCAGGAGAGCTGAAGATCCATCCCAAAAGACAACAAACACTTGTGAAGTCACAGTGCACCCCAGAAGAAATGCGCAGTTTGACTTAGAAAAATAAGTTGTTCTCTGCATGCTTTTCCAGGAATGTGACTATCGAATAAAGAACTTTGAAATCCTGTGAGCAAACAGGAATGTGTGATATTTGAGCAATGTTCCAGTGGGCAAAACTGGTCCAGGCATGTGTGCAAGCCATGCTGGGAATTCTCCCTTCCTGGTCACACCAACCCCGATCAAAAATCAGCTCACCTGATCTAGCCTTGGCTCCGTTAAAATTATGTCCCAGTGACCACAACATAGCCCCTCAGTTAGGCAGTCGTCACATATTTGATGACATTCATTGTCCAGAATCTAGCCTGCTACATCACTTACATATCTCACCTCTCTGAGCCTTGAGTTCTCATCTGTAAAATGAGAGCAGGGGTACCAGCTCACAAGGGGACTGTGTGGATTAAGTGCTGCCACCCAACGGGGACCTGGAGCCTGTGCGACCACAGGAAAGACTCACCACTCAACACAAAGAAATTGCCAGTGGAAGGAAATAGTAATTGACAGAAATAAGAAAACTATGGCCAACAGACTGAGGTGGTTTGGTGTGAAGGTAACTAGCTCTGACCACCTGCCCGGGCCCGAGAGCATCTCATAAGAGAAGCATCAACTGTGCCCATTCGGCCCCTTCTGGTCCAGCATACTCAGGTCATCGAGAAAGGGTGACATCAGATTCCACCCACGGAGCTTAAAAACACTGAGATAATGTAATACGTGTTTGAAGGTTAAAAGATTTAAAAAGAATACTTTCAAGATCTTGTGGTAGCTCACAGAGAAAAAAAATGTGACAATGAATATATGTATGTTCATGTGTAACTGAAAAATTGTGCTCTACGCTGGAATTTGACACAACATTGTAAAATGATTATAAATCAATAAAAAATGTTAAAAACAAACAAAACAAAAAAAGAGAATACTTTCATGCTTTTCTGTTTTGAATAAGATAAACCTTGTTCATTTGGAAAGTTCACTTGTGCAGAAAAATTTATTATTTGCTGATAATGCCAGGTAAGTGAAGCATCTTAATAGATTGTTTCTGCTCTTGTTAACGGGAATAATAATCATTCCTAGTTTTCTATCTATCAAGCCTACCACAAATGAGCAATCCTTTCCAGTAAGCGTTAGAAAAATGAAGCAGAAAGATGAGGGACCTAGACTAAATGTATGCAGTGAGGAAAGAGGAGAACCTTAACTGACCCAGTTAAAACTCCAGGTAAGTGCCTACTATGTGCCGGGCTGCGCCAGGTGCTCACCTACTTTGTCTGACTTAGTGCCCTCAGCAATTCGGTGAAACAAACATTGGTCCCCTTATGTACTGAGCAACTGCTAGTGCAGACAAGGTAACCACAAGGCACGTGCTTCCTGCCCTCGGGGAGAATGTACCATTTTACAGAAGACACAGCTGAAGCTCAGAGAGGGGAAATGCCTGGAACCAACTCTGGCCCTTGCTAATAAACTGTCTACCTGAATTCACCTCTTTTCCGGCTCACAGTGACTTCCGGTGTGGATGCTCCTATTATCACTGCTTTACAAGTGAGGAGATGGAGGTTCAAGGTCACATAGCCAGGAGCTGGGACTGAAGCCCATGATTCTGCTGGGGCCCTAGTCAAGTTGATCAAGTTTCCAGT
Organism: Camelus dromedarius; assembly: GCF_036321535.1. NCBI lineage: Eukaryota > Metazoa > Chordata > Mammalia > Artiodactyla > Camelidae > Camelus > Camelus dromedarius. The sequence continues at coordinate 29,937,548 of NC_087449.1, read as the reverse complement.
ACCGTGCCCACCGGGAGCCCAGAAAACATGCCTTCAGGGATCTGGTCCTTCTTGTGAGAGCACAGGAATACACAACTGGCTTGTGCCAAGAACTCTCCTCTCTGAAGGGACAGTTATTAAGGGCCAGTTGGTGCTGGCCGCCCTACATAAGGCGCCAGGATTGGGTTAGGACCATCTGCTCCCATCCTGGGACACATTTTCTGTCTCTGCTATTACACAGCTCAGCTATCAGAATCTTAGCAGCTGGGGTCTGCCTCAGAAATCTGGGGAGAACCGAAAACAAAGACCTTTCCTCCCTCATAAAAGAAGCTACTTCAGAGTCAACTCTGCACAATGGTTCTAATTATAAAGCTGATAAGAAGAGAGGAAACAATACCTTTTGGAGTTCTTCAATTCTAACTTCATACGTTGCTAAAACAGACATGAAAAAAAAATTATCTCAAGGCAGTTTCTTATAGGACCCATTTCTTACAGTACCCGGCATCAAAGCAATTATGGAAGATGGCAGAGTTCAGTTCTCTCAACCTTCAGAACATCCACCGATGGGAGGCTTGCCCGTATGGTTTGGGGAATTCTCAGGTCACTGATGATGATACAGTTCTGTGCGGATTTCCAGGATGGAATGCACAATGAAAACATCTGAAACAATTTTCAGTTTCCTTTTTAGTAAATAGATCCCTACTCCATGATTAAGGGAAAGCAGGGCAGTTTAAGCAATCAGAAGGCAAACTGGAAAGGAAAAGGCCGGCAATACACACAGTTAACAACGCATTCATAACTTGATACCACTTTTTTTTTTTTTTAGCCAAGTGGACGTTCTCCTAATAGTAAGTTTTGCCATCAAAACTTGCTTCCAAGGGAGGACTATAAAGTACAAGTCCCACCGGAAGAAAATGAACCCCACAGCACGCCTGAGTTTGGCTCCAGGAATGTTCTGTTTCCTTAGTACAGCTTGAAAAGAGAAGACTGACCACCAACTAAGGCTCGAATACCTTCTCATTTTCTCAAAGTTCTGTGGATTTTATGTGATGACATGATGCCAAATTTAATCCTTAACCAATACAAGTAGTAGCAAGAATTTGGGTTCAGAGCCCAGACTGGCCACTTCCTACCTGTGGAAATGCAGACCAATTACTTCACTTCTTTGAACCTCAAATTGCTTATCTATGAAACAGAGCCACCTGGTACCTGCCTTCTAGAGGTAATGGAGGGATGTAAAAGAGATGCTATAAGAAATGTGTGCCTACCTGGGGACCAGACATTGTATGGAAAGTGACATGCTTTTTGATGACATCGCTAACTTGATTTTTCTTTCCTTAAAAGTGATCTGTAAGAGTCTTCCTCCTGCCGTCAGTGCATATGCATGCATGATAAACAGAACTTCCCCTGCTCCTCTTCTCCTTCTTGCTGCTGGAGCCCTAAAGCTTTAGTTTACAAAACTGACCAAACAACAACACACATGTGCAGGCCATTATTATTCTATACATTCAATCCATTCATTAAGTAAATGAAATCATAGTTTTCCTCTAGGAACTAACTGCCTGTGATTGCTGACACATGGACTTAAAATTCTGTGTGGATGATTAATAACATGTACTTCCACTCTGGTAAATGTACACTTATTTTCACCTATTTTTGAATCAAAACATTCTACCCTATTACTTGCTTTATAAACATTTACAAAATAACTGCTTATGATGCAATTTGCCTCATTCTTTTTCAAGTATGGATTTATTTTTCAAATTTAAAAAAAGAAAACTAATCATCTTCTCTCGCCCTCCCCCAATCTATTTACCCAGGTGATTCATGTGAATGTTAGAATTCGAGAAGCCGTGCTCGTAAGGCTCTTCAGGACACACACACTGCCTTCTGGGGGTGATGGGGCCAGGAGTTCCCCTTCTTATGGCCAGGGTTTTACAAGCCAGATGGGAGAATCTAGACTTTGCCCAGTCTGTAAGAGTCTTTCCAGGAGTTCTTCAACCCCTTATTTCCTGGGGGAAGGGGAGGGAAGTTTCAATGGGTCCTAACTCGTACCCCATGAACTTCCAAACTATGTGCTCCCAGGCGACTAACTTCCCCTCTCAGAGCCTTGGGCTTCTTGTCTGTAAATAACCAAGTTGAACCAGATGATCTCTCTCTAACTCTCCTTCCAGGGAAATGAAACATTCTCCCCTCCCAAGTTCTAATTGCTTTTATTTGTTGTGTTTTCAACGTTTCATCTTGGAACACTTTGCAGTAAAGCCAATGGTGTGTCTTCCTGCTGTGAGAGCTCAGGGCCGAGGCTCCCCTAAGGGATGCCTCTCACACAGCCTGACCTTTCCTCAGGACGGAGGGTGCATCGTTTTGATCAAGAGAAGCGTTCTAAATTTTTTTCTTTTTTTTAGTTAAAGTATGGTTAATTTACTGTTAGTTTCTGGTGTACAGCATAGTGATTCAGTTATACATATATATATATATATATACATATACACACACACACATGTTCTTTTTCATATTCTTATTCATGAAAGGTTATTACAAGATACTAAATATAGTTCCCTGTGCAAGACAGTAGGACCTTGTTGTTTATCTGTTTTCTATATAAGTAGTTTCTATCTGCTAATCCCAAACACCTAATGTGTCCCTCCCCACCCCCTCTAGTAACCATAAGTTTGTGTTCAATGTCTGTGAGTCTTTGTTTTGTAAATAAATGCATTTGTATAATTTTTTTGGATTCCACATATAAGTGATACTGTATGATATTGTCTTTCTCTGCCTAACTTACTTCACTTAATATGATAATCTCTAGGCCCATTCATGTTGCTGCCAATGGCATTATTTCATTTGGCTTTTTAATGACTGAGTAGTATTCCATTGCATATACTCCAGCTTCTTTATCTAATTATCTATTGATGGACATTTAGTTTGTCTCTATGTCTTGGCTATTACAAACATTCTTGAATAAGAAGCAGCGTAACATTGTGGAAAAAGCACGGGTCTCAGAGGCAGTCTGAGCCTGATTCACACAAAGCCCTACCACATATATCTGTGCGACCATCTCTCTTATCTTCAGTTTCCTGTGTGTGAGTGAGTTCACACAACAGCGATATCATCAGAGATGTACACAGAGGAGCTAACACAAAATTGCGGCCCACTGTATAAGGTTTAATAAATTCTAGTATCTATTCTAGCACTAATATTTATGCTTTTTTGTAGAGAACTGGCTGATTCTACAGGCAGAACAAAGATATAGGACCCTAGAGAAATGCTTTGAGTCCCTGCTTCTTCGTTTTCTTGCCCAAGAGGGTCTCTCTTTCCACAGAAAGGTCTGAGCTCTGCCAGCAATACCAGAGGCAGGCAGACTTAGCTCTGATCCAGTGGTCAGCTCCATTAAATGAGTCCTCTGCCCCTATTCAGGCTAAACACAAGGACCTCATTCTCCCCATCTGTTATCTCTCTCTCCACACACAGAGTTAGCAGGGGACTTCGAGACAGACACCACAAGAGAAATGAAGTTTCCACAGAGGGGAAGGAAGGAAAATTAATCTCCCTATCTTGATTCTCCCTCCCACATGTCTACAAAAGGCAAAGCATCTGAGGAGACTGGTGAAGGTGAGAACAGAAAACAGAAGAGGGAAGAGAGAAGGCAGCGCTAGGAGCTGAGAGCGCTGATGCCCGGCCGGATTTATTTCTATTTTTAAGGGACCAGACAAGGGGAAAAAAAATGAGATAGTAAGCAGCATGGCTGTGAATTTTTACACTTACAGAGTTAGCTAGGGGGAAAATACCATTTCTGACACATTTTCATTCCACACAGGGTTACAGCATTAATTGGCTTAGCAGACTTACAATCAGCAATTTCTTCGGCGGTGCACAGGTTAATGGAGTTGCCAGGGTGTCTCAGATATGAAATGGTGGCCTCGTAATTATGTGGTTCTTCCAATTCAGCACTGAGAAGTATGGAGGGGAAAAGGTTACTTAAAGTGAAACATTTTAAAAACATATTTTTTCAAACTTTTTGTATTTTTCCCCCTCATCAGAGAAGTGGTAGGTCTGGCCAATATGGTGACATCCGCAGATACAGAAGGCACAGCGCCCCTACTTTACATACAGAGGGATTCCGGATGAAACATAACTACGCAGAGAGTGACACCAAGGACACATCCCTCACCCAGAAATCAACAAGGTAACGACCCCCAGGGCCAGACCGAGAAACTCACAGTTAAGGAGGTCTGTGAGGACTGCACCCATGGGAAACCGGGATCAAATAAAGAAAGACCCCAGTGACTGGGTGGATTCAATGTCTGAGTCGGAAGTCCAGTCTGAGCCACAGACCTCATCTGAATGGGAAGCTGGAGCTGAGCTATCAGCATAAGGTTCATGGTCCCAAAATGCCACCCCACCTGCAAAACTGATTCTGAAAAATAACAGTGCACTCTCCCAGCGAGCAAGCAGGGAAGCTTGCCATCTGGCCAGGGCTGCTGGAGCTGAGTCACCCGTGAGAAGGCAGACATCTGAAACCCAGCACCCAGCGGGGTTTCTAGATGCTACTGTGTACCTCTGAGACACAGCGCCAAACCGCTCCTTAAAGTCCAACTCCCCACCCCCCGCCTTGAAAAGGAAATCTGAAATCACTCTGTAAAGATGCTCCCAGGACCCACGGCATCTACGGTTTTCAAAGGAAAGCATTCCCACTCAAAACAAGCATATAATAAAAAACTGCGTTATCACACAAGGAGAAGAACCACCGTGGGCAGTCAGAAGAGCTAATGAACAGGAGAATTCAACATTAGAATGGCACGAAAGTGACACTGAAATAAGTATGTTTTCAGTGTTCCAAGAAATAAAGTGAGGAATAAAAGCCATTAGGAAAAACAAGAGAGTGTGAAAAAATGTAGATTTAGGGACAGGAGATAGGAGTTACAGAATTCATAAATATAGTTCTTTTATAAAAACTAATTTTTATTGAGGTAGAGTTGATGTACAATCTTATATAAGTTTCACGTGTACAATACAGTGATTCACAATTTTTAAAGGTTATATTCCATTTATAGTTATTATAAAATATTGGCTGTATTCCCTGTGCTACACTATACATCCTTGCAGCATATTTTATACACAGTAGTTTGTACCTATTAATCTGCTACAGCCATCTTGTTCGTCCCCCTTCCCTCTCCCCACTGTTAACCACTCATCTGTTCTCTGCATCTGTGAGTCTGTTTCTTTGTTATATTCACTCGTTAGTTTTATTCTTTAGATTCCACATGTAAGTGATATCATAGATAGTATCTGTCTTTCTCTGTCTGACTTATTTCACTTACCATAATACCCTCCCAGTCCATCCATGCTGTTGCAAATGGCAAAATTTCAATACACGTAGTTCTTGAAATTAAAAATGTGGAGACTGAAAAGTAGAGTAGACACAGCAGAGGAGAGAACTGGTCAGTCAGTTACACTTGAGGAAGTCACCCGGCAAACAGCCCAGAGAGATTAAGAGGTGGAAAATATTAAAAGAGAGTTAACATTAGGGGAAATAGAATGAGAAAGTCCAACATACATAAACTAGGGATTTTAAAAGAAAAAAAGAAAGAGGATGATGAAAATGAGTCAATATTCAAATGACAAAAGTTAAGACTTTAATATTGAAAACAGACATAAATCCTTCTATTAAAGCAGCTCAGTTATAAGAAATCTACAGGTATACCGTTTGTAATAAATCAGAATACGTCAAAGAAAACAATGTAGAAGTTGTGTGAGAGAAAAGGCAGATTATCTACAAAGGAACAGCAGTCAGACTGGCAACGGACTTCTCATTAGTAACAGCAGATGGTGGGGACTGCGGGTATCTTAGGGCACTGAGCAAAGATATTCGCCCAGTAAAATCGCCTCCAGACAACCCATCAAGGGTGAGAGAGAAACAAAGGTGTTTTCGGAGTACCAGTACATGCACTTCCTGCTCACAGGTCCTTGCTGAAATACATCAAAAGAAATTGAGCCAGTAATGAAGCATCACACAAGAAACAAAGATGAGCAAAGAAATCAATAGAGCTGTTGGTAAATATAAATATTAACTGTAAAAATGACTGGCTTGTAGAAGTGAAAGAAGACAATAGAATTAAACGTTAAATAACAACAGGGAAGATGGTGAAAGCGGGCTGTGGGAGTTACTCTCAGGTACCATCTAGGAGCAGGATAGGGATTTCGATTAACATGAGACTTACTTAACTGTGGACGTCAAAATTTACCTGTAACCACTAAAAGGAACAGAAACAGAATATTTAACTTCTCAACTGGTAGAAGGAGAATTAAATATTAAATGAGAAGGCAGACAAGGAAAAAATGCACATAAGGAACTTCCTTAGTAAATTTAAAACATAAAATATAATGATGAAAAGTCCAAATAGATCAAAAATCCCAATCAATGCACAGAGATTAATCTACTCCAATTAAAATAGAGAATATCTGACTGGATGTTTTAAAAATCTAGCTAATGCTGCTAAAACCCACCAGACAAACCAAAGCTCCCTATAAATGAATGGAGAAAGCAGTGTAAAACAACACTAACCACAAGAAAGCTTAGGCAGGTATATTAATATTAAACCACACTTCAGCATGGCTGATCAAGAACCAGAGAAGGTACCCACCCGTGTGTGCATAAACACACACACACACACACTAATTATAGATACAAAAGGGGACAAAACTAAAGATAGTTTTAGGTTTTCAGAAATCTAAGAAAATGTTAAGATCAGCTCTCTGCCAATAAATTTGAAAATTTAGGGAAATCTGGCAAATTAATAAGGAAATAGAAACTGACCATAGTGACTGAAGAACTAGAAAGCCTTATGGGCCAATAAACCATTAAACGGCTGGAATCAACAGTACACAACCCACCTCCACACTCCACCCACCTCTCTCCTTTCCCTCTACCACATCGTCTTAGGAGCAAGTTTTAGCAAAGTTCCAGAGAACAGAAAAAGAGAAAAGCCACCCTACTCATTTTAAGAGGATAGTGTAATTTTGATATGAAAACGTCAAAATGATCAAACAATAAAATAAAAAGAAAGCCCAATTTCACTTAAAAATTTTTCGCCCAAACTCACTGTTAAAATTAACTCGAGAATAACTAAAATTTATTCCAAGACTTAAAGGATGGCTCAACACCAGAAAATCTAGCATTGCAATTAGTCACTTTGAAACAATAAGAAAGAAAAAAACCCAAATCACTTTAATAGAAGCAAAAAATTTCACATGGATAAACTCTCTTAAATGAATTAATCTCCAACAAATATCACACTTAATGGAGAATAAACTTTAGTTAATATCTAAATTCTATTGCGAACTCCTGCAATAGGAAAGAGACAAATAAATCCATAGAAAACTGGACAAAAGGATAAGATAGACATGACAGAAAAGAAAAACTGAATAGTTTATAACCTCCTAGTCAACAGGGAAATGGAGTCAAGACAATGAGAATTTGGTTCGCAACCACGAGTTTAGCAAGAATCCCAAAACTTGAAAATAATATTGCATTTGGCAAGAACATGGGGAAACAGAAGCTCTTTATAATGGCTTGAGAGTATGAACTGACACAACCATTTGGGAGGTAATTTTTCAATATCTAGTAAAACTGAAGTTCCTTAATTACGATTATTCAACAGTTCTACTTTAAGTAAATAATCTAGAGAAACATGCTTACATTCACCTGGAAATTTATGAGGATGATCACTGGAGCACCATTTGAAAGGGTGAAAGTACAGGACAACTTAAATGTCCCTTAGCAAGAAAATACACAAGTCGTGATACATTCATATGATGAAATACATACAATATGCAGTTATAACAAACAAAGTAACTTCTTGCATCAGCACTGATAGAATAGAAAAGATTTTTGAAAAAACTCAAGTTTCAGGAGGATCAAGTAAGATACTGTTTATGCCAAAATGTAAAATACTGTGATCTTTAACAGAGACGTGAGCTTGTAGCAGAAGAACAAGAACTATCCTCACAGCTGGAGTGGCCTCTGGGAAAGAAGAGAAATGGGACTAGGGAGTGACATGAAGGGGACGTCACTCGTCTGCCTAGCCAACGAGAAGTCTCTTCTTCATACCGACTGCGGACAGGAGAAGAGAAAAAATGCCCCGTCCGCCTCCCACCTTCACACGGGGGCGCTCTTTTTATTTTGGCATTCTTCCTGATTTTCCCATGTTCCTCTAGATGTCCTAGACAATGAAAAGGTGGGCGTTCTCTCTTTACTTCCCCACCCCAACTTATTCATTCAATCATAAGCCCCTTACACCCAACTGTTTCCCCATCTATGTTTGACCACTCTGGATATTTTAGGGGTTTTTCTTCCCCATCGTCTCTGTAATATTTTAAAAGATGTACGAGTAGTTCATTTTGCTGACAAGGAAAAATTATGAACTCTAATGCATCAGTAATCTCTCCCCTCACCACTTTGTGCCCCACCCACTGCAGGAAGTAATCGAGAAACTTTCTAAAATTATAGTCTATGCCATGTATCTTATGCTCCAGTGGCCTAGCAGTCTCATCGGGTCTATGGTAAATTAACTTTATTAATAAGAAACAATTTGTGGAAATATTGAAAGAAGACGTCTAATCAATTTCTTGGACTACTTTTGTCAGAAATGAATAAATAGCTGGTTTCAGATAATTAGAAAGAATTTCAACAGAACGTAAAAAAAAAAAAAAGGCATCTTTCAGATCGATTGTCTTTAAAGGGAAGCGGTCCCAGGATTAATGTTAAAAGGGAAAAAGAGATATTGTAGGTATATTTAAACTTCCCTCTTTGCTACCTGAGAATGTCTTTTATCTTTTTCCTGGTCCATTAAAGGCAGATATCTGAGATCTACCTTGATTTAATACAGCGTGGGTCAATATAATGGACTTGGGTTGCCGGGAAGAAACAGCTGTATAATTTAAATATATGTATGCTTCAATTTCTTTGTTTCCATATTTATTAAAATATCTGTCCAAAGTCTGTCTCCAGACGGACTTAGAGCTTGAGGTCAGACAGGTCTGAATTTGAATCCTATCTCTTCCATTTTTCTAGTTTTAAAGTATTGAATAAATACCTCAAACCCCCATTTCCTACTGTATGAAATAGTAATAATAAAATCTACTTTAAAGGTAGATATTGAATGAAATATTTGCCCTCTGCATGCAGGCAGTCCAAGTGTGCTAGTCATATTACTATAAAAATAATAGCTTTTTAAAAAAAAATAAGTTTTGAGGTTTGCATTTTGGAAAGTTCCTTTTATTACTGGCGTAGCATCAGGTTTCTAGCTTTTCCGACTTTCTTACAGAAAACCTCTCATAACTTAAATATTGCCTAATAAAGAAAGGAATGTTTCTCTCCACACGCCTACCACTGGTACTGCAACGCCTATCACCTCTATCCCCAGTTCTCCTACTTCTACCATTTTTACCGAAAACACACACACATCTGTGCATGTGTATCTTTGTATGTGCTACCTATATTTTATGTATTATATATATGCTTACATATAAGACATATGTACACATGCATATGTATGCCTGATCCCCCTACCGCACGTCTCATAACCGTACTAATTCTACTACGACTTCCACAACAACAGCAACAACAAGCGACAAATACAACACCCCCAACGCCATTCAGCCCTGGGCACTAGGTACTTCTTTGTTTCTAAATCATGATCTGATAACCCAACTGTCTCTATGTGAAGGGCCACAAAAGAATGATGGCTGTGATGGCTAATTTACATGTCCACTTGACTGGCCACAGAGTGTCGCGATATTCTATCTGGATGTGTCTGTGAGGGTGCTTCCGGGTGAGTTAGCATCTGACTTGTGGGCTCAGTAGAGCAGACTGCCCTCCTAGGCATCATGCAAACTACTGAGGCTCTGAATAGAAGAAAAGGAGAAGGAAGGAGGAATTCGCTCATTTTTTTCTGCCTCACCGATCGAGCTGTGACATGGTATCTTATCTTCTCCTGCCCTTGGACTGGGATGTATACCATTGGCTCCCCTGGTTCTTAAGCTTTTGGACTTGGAATTACACCACTGGCTTCCCTGGGTCTCTAGCTTACGGATGGCATGGGACATTTAGCCTCCATCATTGTGTGAGCCAGTTCCTCATACTTAATGCATAATTAAGTAAATCTTTTATACATAATATATACAGTCTAATATGTAATATATAAATAGATAAAATATATATCTGACTGGCTCTGTTTCTCTGAAGAACCCTAATACAATGACAAAGTAAATGGGGTGGTTGTAGCTGGGAGTTTGAAAACGTAAGTGTGGACATAGGTACAGGGCACAAGGCTCTGTTGATGAAGAGTGCCCAATAAATAAAATCTTTCCTGTTCAGATTAGAAAAACCGAGGCACAATCCACAGTCACAGAGTAGCAAGTGACAGAGCAGAGATCAAAAGCCAGATATGTGAGTCCAGAATCTGGAGCCCCAAACACCACGCTGTACACCATCTCACGAAAGGGAAGTGCTGGCTGAGGTCGAACACAGCGTGGAATGAGAGTATCTTTGGAGGGTCAAACGAGAATCCAGTAAATGGATGCATATAACTGGAACAGTGCCTGCCACTTAGTTAAGCGCATAATAATTATTAGCTGTTGTTACTGCTTACATGTCCTCCTCATGAATGAGATCAATGGTTTTACAATGTAACTTCAGAGTCAGTAACATTACTCCCGAAACTGGGATCACTGTAATAACATATAGCACGTTCATGTACACATATGGCAGCTCCCACTACAATGGAAGTCATCAAAGGGGGAGGTCACTGGCATCATAACAGAGAGGACCCCAGAGGACTGAACAAACTGTGAGGCAGAGCTGTAAGGAGAGACAATCTGTGTGCTGAAGATGTGGAAGCACAGAAGCTCGGAGATTCCTCATTCATTAACTCCCAGGCTCTCACTCACTCTTTGACCAAACTCTCTTCGTGCTGTTACATGCGTGCTCTCCTTGGGTCCTCTCAGGAGCACGCTGAGGCATTTTACAGATGAGGAAACTGAGGCTTGGAGATACTCAGTAACTTGCCCAAGAGAGCACCATGGTTAAGTAGCAGGGGTGGGTCTGGAACCCAGGGCTTTTAATTTCTAGTCCATTGCTCTCTCCTCTGAACTGCAGGCCACTCTAGAACCAAGAAGAAACTGAGAAATAAAAAGAATGAAGCCCAGAGAGATGAAGAAGGTCAAGGGGCTTACAAGTGGGTTCTGGATGATATTTTTCAAAATGTTGTTGGGCTGATCCAGTGGGCTCCCGGATCAGTTCTTCTCTGCATTAGTCATTTATATGGGAAAATGTGACAGGGAAGTTGCTCTACTTCTCTGTGCCTGGCACTGTCACCTGTAAGAACAGAACAGTACTATCTGACCTGTATTTTGAGGTGAAGGCAGGATGGATGGCATCACTGTGAACTTGGGAATGACTCTTTACAAGCCCTCTGCCTTCCACTGAGGCAACTGCGCCGAAGCAGATTCTCAGTAATCCAGGGGCAACTTTCACAGCACGGATGAAAAATAAGCCCCAAGCCCTCACTCTCATGATTTAGATCAACTTTTAAAATATCTGACTTTCAAATTTCAGGGTGTTGGCTTTGAGATGGACGCACATCCACCAGCGTTTGTTTCACGGAGTGGGAGACGGGGGTCCCCCTCTGAGCTCATGACCGGCTTTACGGGACCTGCCTCCACGAGACCTTGCTGCAGACAAACCCCGCTACTGCGAACAAACGCCAAACCGACAAAGCGCTGCCGGGTACCAAGTGTTTACAACATTGCTGGGCACTCTGTGGAATTTCAGATCTTCGTCTCAATCCTCACAGCAACCCGAAAAGGTAGGACTGATTGATTTCACCATTTCCTGGGTGAGAAAATGGGAGGCCCAGAGATATGAAATAACTCTTCTAAGATCACACAGCTCGTGTGGAGCTCAAAATATCAACCCAAGGCTTTGTGACCTCAAAGTCTATGGTCTTATCTCCTTAGAACACACTCCCTGGATCTTCTAATTTTCCAGGATTGCTGTCATTCAATTTAAACATATTTCAGTGATGTAGCTGTAAGAAAGAAGTATTTGATTCTCTCTCTGCTTTCAAAGAACTTATAATTTAGACGGGGGGTGAAATATACCCAAGAATCTGGAAAATAACAAAAACAGACTGTATATAATTGAGTCTCAAGCTAAGAACCATCTAAGTGCACTCAGCCAACATTTGTGGAACTATTATTACATGCTACACCGCCCCGTACACACCCGGCCACTACACGTTCTAATCACATCAAATCACCTGTGGTTCCTGAACACACCAGGATGCTTCCCGCCTCTGTGCTTTTGCATGTGTGGTTCCTCTGCTGGTAATATCCTTACCTCCTTTTCACAAACTACCACTTACTCTTTATAACACTAATTAAGTATCCTTTTCTCTGGTCCTTCTATAATCCATTCTCCACAGTGGCCAGGATGATCTTTTAGAAAGATAACTTAGACCCTGTCACAATCCTGCTTAAGACCCTCCAGAGACTTCCTACAATTCTTTTTTTTTTTTTAATAATTCTTTATTTTTTTATTGAAGTGTAGTCCTTGTGCAATGTTAGTTTCAGGTGTACAGCAAAGCAGTTCAGCTCAGAGACTTCCTATGATTCTTAATTAAAAACAACAATGAAGCCATCAAATGTGTCACCTCCATCATCTCACTCCTAGCAACCTCTCCAAACTCCTGTGCTGTCACCCTCTCCCTCAGTCAGTACACTCTCAACCGCAGTGGTCTCCTTCTGCCCTGCTCCCTCCTACCCCGAGGACACTGCAAATGCTGTTCCTGCTGCCTGGAATGCTTCCGTGTGGCCAGCTGCCTCTCAACCATCAGGCCTCACCTTGTATGTGTGGACCAAGAAAGTCGCTGGCCATGTCAATAAACAAAGGATGTTGCAGGCTGTCAAGCCACCAGCCACTGCAGCGACCCGCTGAGGGGATTCAGGATGGAGAAAGACTGGGTACTGGCCTGGAACAGTTAAGGTGCACATCAAAGGGATGGTTTCAGTGAGCCCAGACTCTTGCATCTTCCCACACACAGAAAAGTGCTAAATTCATTAACTTGAGATGTTTGGTTTTTCTTTCGTTTCAGCAGAAGTCTTTTGATGTCCAACTACCTGGTTTGTTTTTCCAAAAACTCCTGTATACCCTGGCTCCTCCCTTACCTCTTCGGAGCAGTCCCCCAGAGCTATCTGAAAGGATGTCTCCTGGGCTTAAGTCCTCAGCAAGTCCGCCAAATCAAACATAAAGGTTTTCCTTTTTTTTTTTCGCCCCCCGTTCAACAGATATCACCTTCAAAAGAGTCCTTCTGCTATGTTTTCTCAGTAGCCCTCTTCCCTGCCTGTTCCTGTCCACCATAACCCTCCCCCCTTCTTTATACCATTCTTCGTAGCTGTCACAATCTTTAGACTATTTCATTTCTTTTTTACTAGTTTATCTCTTTTACACTGTGTCACTCACTGCTGGTCCCCAGTGACTAATACAGTGCCTGGCACGTTACAGGGTCCCAGTCACCTGGATCCTCCTCTGATGCTCACAGAAATACTGAGAACTTCTACTAGGTGGGCAGGTGGATGATGTCCCATCACTCATATTTTCACTGCACTCCCCTCTGTGCCAGGCATATACCTGGGGCTCAATAACATTCACTGAATGAATGAACAAACAAAAGAACAAATGGGTGAATCCCGCATGATGGAAAGGAGTCATCAGGTAAAGATCGGGGAGAAGACCACTCTACACAGGAAAGAGCCAGTATTCCTGCCTGCTAAGAACACACTAGTTGTGTTTTCAGAGAAGCCCAGAGGCCAGTGCGCTGACAATAGTGACCAAGGGGGAGAGGGGGTGAGGAGGGCGGCAGAGAACGGCCCAAACATAGATGACCTTCCTGGCCCTGCGAAAGAGTTGGGATTTTTAAAATTTTATTCTAAATGTAAAATGGGGGTGAAGTGCTCAGTGATTCATTTTGATCCAGTAACTATTTAATTCAAAGTGTAATGGGTCCCCAGAAGAGGCGGACGAGAGGAGATTGCCTTGAGGGCTAAAATAATAAGGATAAGCTTGGTGGCAGAGAGTGTCACTTGCTCGATGCTCAACTGACAAAGAGCAGAGGAAGGAGAGGATTTCAGGGGAATCTGCATCTTCACGAGGCAGGAGCCCTGACATGATATATAAGGGAAAATGAAGGCTCAGACTGTCCTAATTATTTAGCTTTCTTTAATATTCGAAGGCTATGATATTGCATGTGCAAATCAATTCAAAATATACAGATAGCAGAGTCTTGGAATGTTTTCTTTATTTATATAAAAGTTCATAGAAGGTAGTATCATTCTATCTGTCCATCCTTCTCGCCATTAATCTGTTTATCTGTCACTCCAGTGGTCCATCACCTACTTAATCAGTGTATCATTATTACTTGCATGGCTACTTCCTGGGGAAACAAAGGTGACAAGGACAGATGACCCTTCTCCTTCTCAGAGTTTACAGTCTAACAGAGGGTCCCCAAAAACCCCTCGTGTAGAAAAAATTCCGAGACAGGACAGTGTAGCTGAAAATCTTCAAAAACACACGGTCCTGAGTTGACACCCTGGAAAAGCTCTGTATTCTCCTGTATTTTAGGGCACGTTATGAAATGTCTCTGAGTTCTTGGTTTATCCTCTGCAAAATGGGAATATTGATTTTGCCCTTTTAAAAATGGTTCTGGGGCTCAAACGAATCTAACAGATATAAGGGCCGAGCAACACCCAGCACTCAAAGGTTAGCTTCCACTCAACTTTTCAGAACAAATCCGCATCCAAGAACAAGCTCCAAGTCTGCAGCCTGTGATGATTTCTCCCTCCATCATGACCTTTCCCTCATCAACTGAACACCACTACAGAGAAAAGGCAGGGCTTGGCTCCAAATGATTTCCCACCTTAGCCAAGCCCCCAGTCAGCCTCCCTCACACAGCTGTTCCTGCAAAGAGAAAATGACATTCAAGAACATGGAGAATGTGCCGGGTCCCTCTGCAGAGCAGGCCACCAGTCTATTAAAACTAGCCCTCTCTTGTCATGGGTACGGGTCTCTCACAAATCCTTAGGCAGCCCAGGGGTGGTGGCGGACCCGGGAGTGCCCTGGAGCAGGGCTGACCAGTCAGACCCTGGTACTGCCGATCCAGCTGCATCTTCCTCCGCTCCTTACCCTGACTCTATGGGCAGAGTCCACTAACCACTTACATCATGGGGTGGCTGCAGTTGGGAGTTAGAAAATGGAAGTGTAGACAGAAGTATTAGGGCACAAGGCTTTGACTCTGAAAAGTGCTTGATAAACAGAATCTTCAGGTGATTAAAAAAATTGTTTTAATGGAAGTAGGGGGGGTTGAACCCAGGACTTCATGCATGCTGCTGAGCTATATCCACTCCCCAGGTGATTTTTTTTTTTTTAAAAAGGAGGACTACTTAAAAACATGAAAGAAGAGAAAAAGCCTAAATAAATCCACCATTCCATCAACTCTGCCCTGTGAAAGGCAGGCCGAACAATGGCCTTGGCGTGCTCCTCAAGTCCAATTAAAAAGGGCTAATAAAAAATTAGTGAAGGGGCTTGTGCTGAAGCCGCCTGAATGTTCCAGCTCTAAAAATGAATAAGGAACTGGCTTTCTAAAACACTCTTTCTTGAGGGGGTGGGGAGGGATAAATTAGGAGTTTGGGATTAACAGACACATATTACTATATATAAAATAAACAACAAGGACCTACTGTATCGCACAGGGAACCATATTCAATGTCTTATAATAACACAGAATGGGAAAGAATCTGAGAAGAAAATGTATGTATGTATGTATGTATGTATATACATAACTGAATCACTTTGCTGTACACCTGAAACTAACATTGGAAATCAACTATAATAAAAAATAATAACTGTAAATGGAATGTAATTTTTAAAAGTTGTGTAGAAAATTTAAAAGATCTTTCTCTTTACAGCACCTACCACACTAGTCAAAGAAGGACAACAGCTGCATTCTGTTTGGCCACAGTGTCGTTTCTTTATTATTATCATTATTTACTTGGATGCCTCAGGGAAGGCATTTATCTCCCAGGATCTGTTCTTCCCCGCCGTCGTCTAACACGGGTCCTGGATACAGTCACACAGCCTGCCCAGCCCCGGAAGGCACTTGTGCTTCCCACGCTGCCTGGGGTAGAAATATCCAAAACACAAATACAGAAGCACGTTCCAAAGTATTAGGTTGAAGGGGACCATCCAGAAAATTCCTAATAGGCTTCTATTATCTTTAAAAGACTATTATCAAGGTGAAAATACAAAATTAAAAGTTTAGGAGTGAATATGGTGGACTCCCGAACAGACCCTCATGTGAGAAATATTGTACTGTCTGAATCTTTTTTATTCCTGAAATAAACAGGCTCTCCCTTCTTTAATGTCTGAGTCAGAGATGCCCTGACTCAGGACTACCCTCCGACTCTTCTTAACAGGAGGAAACCCATATTTATAGCTGATGAATAAAATATTAGCCAATTCTGCTAAGTACTGACAGAGCCCCAGTGCCAACTGCTGCTCTGGGACTAACCTGCTTTGCTCACACAAATAGGAGCTGCTTATTCAAGAGGGACGCCAACCAGCTTGGTTTGCAGGAAAGAGTGATGACAGAGAATAATCTCCAGAGAGTTATTTCGCTGTTGGGAATTAATGAGATATTACTATTCCAGAGATAAGAAGAAATGGAGAGGCCAAGGGATGAAGAAACTAAGACTCACTGAGCATCTTTTGTGCACTCCATGCTTTATACCATTTATCTCATTTCATCTTCATGACCACCAATGAAGTAAACACTGTTCACTTTGCAGATGTGCACATCAAAGCTCCGAGCTGTTCAATGACTTGTGTAAAATAGAGGAGGGGTCTGTCCTTACGCTAATCTGACCGCAGACCTGACCTTGCTCCATTACACAATGCTGCGTGTATTCAACACACAGTATGGGGAAGCTCAGAAATAAAGGAGCTATTTTAAATGCACTGAGTTCCTAAAGAGATGATTAAAAAAATACATCCACAGAAATACAGCTAAACCACAAAGACTTCTGTTTTATGAATGATGCCTGAAAACAATGAGTGTTTTAGATTAGAGAAGAAAGTAGTTCTTAGATGTTTTAAGGACGGTTATGTAAAGCAGGGGTAAAGACAATGTCCATTGTACCAATGAGCAGACCTTGGACAGATGGTTGGGAGTTCAGAGTAAGGAAGTCATTTTTTTTTTCCAGCCCAACTTGAAGGACTTTCAAATAAATAGACAAATGTGTGTGGGGGTGTATGTAAGATATTTTTCTCTACTTTATACGCTGCTGTATTCTCAGTGTATATAATAAGAGGGCTTGGCATACAGTAGATTATCAATAAATACGTCCTGAATGAATAAAATCTGCCCCAACAAAGACAACCCCTGGATTCTCCAGGCAGTGAGCACCCCTCCCCATCAAAAGGGTTTTTTGAAGGGACTAAGGTTCTGAGCATGGATTTCTGCCTTTGATGGGAGATACTATATATATAGCAGCTAAGCAAACTTTATTGACCACTCTAAGTGCTAGGTTTTGCACTAAATGCTTTACAATCATCAGTTCCTTTAAGCTGCACCCTGATTGTATGAGTTATGAACTAGCAATACCTCATCTTACACAAGTAGAAACTGAGTTCTGCAGAGGTTAAGGCATTTGTCCAAGGCTATATAGGTGGTAAGTGGTAAGGCTTAGATGAAAAGCCCAGATTTTTGTTAACATGCTTCACGCCTAGGCTCCATTAGACTACGTGCCAGATGCCCTTCCAGTAACGAGGTCCTACATGTTCTATTTCTAATCTAGTGTCTGTATTGAAGATGAATATCATGAACATAGAAGACGTTCTTCCCAAATGAGCATCAGTTTCCATGGAAGTTGTGTCTAAGGCTGCTCAGCATCATGGCACTTACTTGTTCAAACTTATTTCCTATCACTGACAACAGTATTCAAAATCCTTAGCATGGCACTTAACGTACTTGAGGATCCAACCTCATCTCTTACTTTTCTACATCAGAACACTTCTTGTTTGCTTACATCCTCTCCTTTATCACTACCATCTTGCTTTCAATCTTGTCCTACCTATATCCTGAACATCCATTGGTCTGTCTTTCAGTTCGTCCATCCATCCACCAACTGTAAGTCAAGAATGTGGTTATTTCTGGAAATAACACTCCGCCCTCACCTACCTTACAGTCTAACAAAAGGGAGCAAATAAGTAAACCTATCTAACCCTGACCTATCATACAGGATGCATCCCAAGTTCTTTCTTCTTCCATGAAGCCACCCCTACGTATTCTGGTCCCTCTTTATCTCGTTTGTCTCTCACTCGGACAGCACTATGGCCCACTTCATAACTAAGGTACAGTGAGTCTCATTTCAGAGGGGGTTAGGTTCTAAAGTCAATGTGAAAGGACAGTATAGTCCACCTGCCCTTGTAATCCCTTAGGAATGTGTCACATTAGAGACTGACTATGGTTTCCCAACACTTGTCCATCCCAGCAAGTTTGCCCCCCATGTTGAAATAGATGATTGAAGAGCCAGAGACGGAGTCAGCCGAGTTTAGAGCCAAGCGGTAGGGAAAAGGCACGTCTAGCTGGACACTACGATCACAGAATGCTCACAATCATACTGAGATGCTCATAGTACTCGAGGCCCAGGGTAACCAAGACTGACACAGTGGAATTCCACTGTCCCCTCAAACCGTCACACTGGGGCCCACGTTCATTGGGTCAATAGTGCCAGTCAGTGCCTGAGCTGTGTGAGTTTTCTCTCTCTCTGACGTCCGTGCACCTAGAAGGCAGCCCCACCGACCTCCCTGGTGCCGTCACTGAACTGTTTCAGATAGACACCTGAACTGGGGGTTCCTGGAGCCCGTGAGTCCTGCCCAGCACCACGCAGTCAGTTTCCTGCTGAACAAGGTGGTGTCCTCCTGTCCTCGGTGTACAAGATCCTCCAGGATTTGGTTTCTGTCTCTTTCTACAAACCCATTTCTTATTATACTTTCTATACGTGAACTCCCCTAGTTCTAGCTCCCAGAATAAGACCTGTAAGCTCACACCTCCTGCCCCTGCCTAGAGGGTCCCTTCCCGTGTTTCCCGACAGATGTTTACCCTCAATATCCATCCCCATTGCAAATGTTTTGTCCATCAGTGCTAGGTTGATTGGATTAATGCCCCATTCCTCACCCCTTCCTGGTTCCCTATAAAGTTTCAGTAACCTTCCACTCTGACTCAGTATCAGCCAAACGGCCTAGATAGTCTGCAACATATGAGCAAACACCAGCTGAGCCCAGCCCAGATCAGCTGAACTCCTACTCACTTGTATGTATTATGCAGTGTTACTGTAGCAACAGGTAACTGATGAATTTTCTATAAAGACTTCCCTGATCCTCACATGTAAAAGTGACCACCGCACATTTTTGCAGCCTCTGAAGCTTGTACCTTTCTCTATTACTGAACGTAACACGTTCTACTATTATAAACACGTAATGAATGAATACATAACATGACTATTTATTTTTATGGTTGGTTCTCCTTCTAAGACTGACCTTCTTGAGAACAGGAACACCTTGGTGAAGGAGGTGAGGTGACATAGTCAAAAGAGTTTGGGCATACCTGCTAGTAGGGCCATTATGGAAAACCGTATGGTAGTTCCTCGAAAAATTAAAAATTGAACTACCATATGATCCAGCAACCCTATTCCTGGGTATATAGCTGAAGGAAATGAAAACAGGATACCAAAGAGCTATCTGCATACCCAGATTCACTACCACATTATTCATAACAGCCAACATATGGAAACAACCCATGTGTCCATCAACAGATGAATGGATGAAGATGTGGTCTATATACACATATGTATTTATATTTACATATAATACATCACACATATTATATTGATGTTTGTAAGTGTGATATTTATATAAACATAATAGATATATAAATGTAATATATTATAAATATGATATGTATGGAATATCACTCAATCTTGAAAAAGAAGGCCACCTTGCCATCTACAACAACATGGATGAAGCATGATAAGTCAGACAGAACAAGACAAATATTATATGATGTCACTTATATGCGGAACCTTAAAAACAAGTAAACAAACAGAACTTGTAAAAGCGGAAAGTAGAATGGTGGTTCCCAGGGGCTGGGGAGTAGGGAAACTGGAGATGTTGTTTAAGAGCACAAACCTGCAACTAGTGGATAAGTTCTGGAGGTCCAATACACAACATACTGATCACAGGAAAACAAATACTCATAAACCCAAAGTTGCTAAGAGACTAGATTTGAACTGTTCTCAACACAAAAACAGAAATGATAACTATGCCGAGCGATAAAGGTGTTCGCTAACCCTACACAGTCACAATACTGAGACACAGAAATGTATCGAGCCAACACACTGTGCACCTCAAAGCTTACACAATGTTATGTATCAATTATACCTCGATTTTAAAAAAAATATTTGGGCACACCTGGGTTGGAATCATGACTCTGCAAGTGGGAGACTTTCTAAGCCCAAGTATCTTTAGTTGTAAAATGAGCAGCAACTTTGCAGCCTTCTTGAGAATTGAGATCTGTATAAAGTAGCCACGTGGTGCATGACCCACCACAGGGCTCAGCAGACAGTATTTAGTTGAGTGAATTAATGAACTGCCACTTCTGTGGCAAAATTCTTAGAATGACTGCACTAAAGACAGGAGGTTCTTTGTCCCATTACCAGTTCCTAACATCACACCAGCTGCCCACGACGTTCTGTAGCCTCTAATCCGATTTATTACTCCAGAAGCTGATGTTTCAATTTCCTGAACCCAACTGTATAGTAAATAAGAGGACCTCTGAGGAAAGGACCTCCGTTCCTTTGCAACGGAATGTCAGCATGGTTTTTAAATGCGGTTTATTTAATCTCTCTTTTAATCAAGAGTTGCATTTTGTTGCTTATAAATCTGCTCTTCCTGCAACCCTTCTGAGAAATACCGGCACCTGGCATGTGCTTCCTCATCGCTTCTGGGCTGGCTAAGCAGCCTGGTTGACGGGCTGCCCTTCTGCACAATTAAGAAACGTGTACTTACCTCTCCGGAGGCACATCATGTTCTTCTACAGCTGCTGCAGGAGCAAAAGGCAGAGTGAAAAAGGGGTGTTAGTGGTAGTCTGTTGAAGTGGATTGTTTGTGCTATGTCCTGACCCCTGAGACAAAATGGGGGGGGGGGCAGCTTACCTGTGTCCCCAGCCGCCCCTTCCCACAGCACCCAGCACGAGGGACCGTAAGTCCTGCACGAAGCATACACCGCATGTTGTAGTGCTTATTTATGAGTGCAGTCTCTTGGACTAGGCCTCCTTGAGCCCTGGCACTCCCGTGGGGTTCACCTCTTAATCTCTTGCGTTTATCCCAGAGCCCAGCAAAGAGAGTGGGGCTGCTCAATGCAGGCTTGGAGTAATGATAACATTGCCTTTACTGAGCACTCACTGGTGTGCTGAGCACCCTTCAAAGTCTTCCCAAGCCTCATCTCATTTCTCCTCCTCATCATCCAATGAGACGAGTGTTATTATCGTCCCCATTTTACAGATAAGGACAATGAGGCTCAGTGAGTCCCATGCCCAAGCTTAAACAGCTAGTGAGTGGGGGAGCTAGGGTTTACAAAGCCCATTTTATTCCCAAAGACTCAGTCCTTTGTTCTCTGACAATCTTCTTCTCTTTCAAAGAGACGGTTTGAGTCCTGAATTACTTAAGATTTATAAAACTCATAGTTAGACTTCTCTGATGTGAAGGTGGCCATATTCCCAACGTATACCAATAAGAACTCTATGTCTCTCTCTCTAGAATTTTCTTTTACAATTAGACTTAAGCTGACTTATAGCAGTGGCTCTCAGACCAGCCAAGTGTGGTCCCCGGACCAGCCACATCAGCATCTCCCCAGGAACTTGTTAATATGGCAAATTGTCAGGCCCCAAACCCAGACCAACTGAGTCAGAAACTCTGGGGTTGGACCCTGCAAGCTGTGTTTGACCAAATCCTCTGATGCGTGCTCAAGTTTGAGAACCAGTGACTTAAGGAAATTTCACCCTGATGTTGCCCAAAGCAGTCAAATGAACCATCAGTGAACTAAGAATCCATCCACGGGCCCTTGTGGCCACCGCAAAATGAAAGCTGGCACAGGACCACACAGCGCCCCCAAGTGTGTGTTCAGCTCAGGATTCCCTCAGAACAAAGGTGTTTACAGTGTCAACAGGAGCAGGCAGAGATTGGGGTGGGGTGAGAAGGTGTCCCTCTACATTGCAGAGAAAAACACAAAATAGCACAGAAAAATGGCTTCCGAGGATGCTACAGTTCCTGGAAAGGGCGAGCAGGGGCAAGGTAGGGGCCCTTCAATTCATTCCTAAAGGCAGATCACAGAGGCCTGAGGGACCTCCATCCTGATCGCAGGTCAGGTTCATGCTGACTTTCCGCTCTGCGCTCCCCTGACCTCTCCTACTGCACTGGTTGTGTTGACAACACAGGCTTTGTAGGAAAACAAAGAGCGGCTGCCTCCCTTCTCAGCTACTTTCTGTTTTCTTCCTCTTGGACAGGTTCCCAGCGATCAAATGCAACGCTCTCTGGCGAAGCAGGCTGGCCCAGGAGCAATAAGGGGCCAATTCCCACAGATTTGTCATTTCACCGGCAAGCTGCCACAGCCCCTACATAAGAATAAGCAGTGATGGATATCCAGCCCCACAGAAAAGCAGCTGGGCACTGTCGCCTGGGAGCTGATGCGGGGAGGGAGGGGACGGGGGGGATGCTGGCACCGGAGACCCGACTCCTGTTGGCGGACTGAGCCCCCAAGGCCCCGCGCCTTTCCTTACCTTCCCTGTGGGTTGTGGGAAGAGCAGCTGCCTGCCTCCGGAAGGCCTGGAGGTTCACGACCAGGGGCTTTGGCGGCTTTGGGGGAGGAGGACCCAGGGACTTGACAGAAGGCAGTGGCTTGGTACTGGGAAGTTGTGGACGCCTGACATCCGGCTGTTTCTCTGAGCACAAACAGTCCAAAATGTAGGTTATTATTATTTCCATTTCATGGCCTGCCTCAGTCTTATACTCGCCTCCGATCTAATCTCCACCCAGTAGCCAGAGCATCCTGATCAAAATATAAACCTGATCTCGTTCCCATCTTGCTGCCCAGACGCTGAAGCCTGACTTCCTCAGCGGGACGTCCATTCACTCCGCCCTCTGCCATTTAAACACCACACAGCTTCAGTCTCCATTTCCAGACTCTTTTCTTACCACACTACCTTCTCCTTCCCCGACCTTAAGCCCCCTAATCTTTCTCTCACACACTGGCTTCTCAGTCCTCCAGATTTGATTTCAGAAGCCCTAAAAAGCTCTCATCTATCCAGGATTTTATGCATGCCATTCCTGCCTCTGGAACGCTGTTCCCTCACTTCTGTGTTGGCAAATTCTGACTCGCTCTTTTAAGGCCCTGCTCCAAAGCCACCTCTTCTAGGAGGCTTTTCTTGATTTCTACCAGAAAACAAGCTCAGAATCAACTACTCGTCCTGTATCCCCTAGCACATTGCTAACATCTCGCCAGCAGTGTTGGGGCATATTAGAGGGGCCGATATGAAGGTTACACTGAATGTAGGCTCCTCGCAGGCAGAGACTAGGCCCTGGTGATCCCCTCCGAGCACCAAGCCCAGGGCCTGCATCAGAGGGAACGGTCGATGCCTAGTCCCTGAAAGGACTCTTCAAGCTCTCATGGCAGGCTAATAACACGCGGGCCACGAAGAGGAGTAGGAAGTGTCTGATTTCCAGGGCTCACAGCCTAGAACAGGCTTCACTGCTGACTTTGTGGTACCTGGGCACCTACGGGTTTTCCAGGACAGTCCCAATTTCATGTATCTTCTCCTTCTGCCCTGATAAGCCAATCCACAACAGAAATTCCAAAACTATATATGAAAATTGGATCTGCCCCTTACACTGAAAATAGCACAAAATCTTATGTTATCCACATGCCTTGGTTTTTGGTTTACACAATACAGTGACTGGCTACATGGTAAAACTAAACAAACCGGCTAGCGCTTCACAAAAACCTCTGTGCAACCTCCTCAACGCCTTGCTGTCCTCCGGAAGCAGGGAGCAGGGCTTCCTTCTTGCCCTACCAGCAGGGGTTACATCAGTCAGGGCCGACGTTCCTTTCTTCCTAAGCTTGAATGATAAGTCACAATGTCAGAGTCTTAAATTAAGGAGAAGACTTCGTGAAAGTGAATGACCATTTACTAACCAGGCTCCTAATTTTCACCAGGCACTGTGCTAAGCAACTGACGTGCGTTATCTCAGTTAATCCTCCCAAGGGCTTTATCAGGAGGTAATCCAGCCCTTTCCTCCCGTCTCGCCTTCCTCCCATTCATCCCCTCTTTCTTCCCATCCCTTCCTCAATAACTGTCTACTACATCCCAGGCGTTGTTCTAGGGGCTGGGGCTAGAGTTAAGAGCAAGAACAGACATAGTTCTGCCCTCAGGAATTTTCATTCTAATAGGAAGAGACTGACCATAAACATGCAAAGAAAGATTTAAAAAAAAAATCACAAAGGTCTATTAGTTCTATAACGGAAATAAAACAGGATGATATGAAAAGAGGTGAACTCTTGGTGGTGAGGTAGTGGTCTTTAGGTAGAGACCTCTGGCTAGAGAAGGCTTATCTGGGAAAATGTGCCTATACACAGATCAAAGATAGTTTTCTAGGAAAAGGGAACAGCAATTGTAAAGGTCCTGAGTCATAAAAAGTTGGTTCAGGGATGAGCAAGAAATCCAACGTGTTGTCCACAGGCTAGTGAGCCCGGGGAAGAGAGGCAGGAGGAGGTAAGCCAGAGACATAAGGAGGGGCCAGAAGAAGTAGGGCCATGAAATCGGCAGTAAGTAGCTCAGGCGCTATTCTAAGTGCAAATGGAAACCGTGTAGGACTGTAAGCAGATCCACTCCTCCATCCATCCATCCATCCACCCATTCAGTTGTTCAATAAATATTTTTTTTTGAAGACCCACTGAAACTGACCTTGTTCTTCTAGGTTCTCGGGATATAGCAGTAAAGAAGACAGTTTTTACTCTTATCTAACTTGTATTTTACCGAGGTAGACAAATACATAACAATATACCAGTCAGGGATAAATGATATGAAGAATACAAAGCAATGTAAGAAGATAAAGAGTGACGAGGGTGGAGTGGCTACTTTAGAGAGTGAGTCACAAGGTCCACTTACAGCAGGTGACCCTGAGCAGAGACCTTGGTGAAGTTAGGGAGTGAGACATCAAAGACTTAGGGGCAGAGTGTTCTAGACCGAAGGATCAGCAAGTGCAAAGGCCCTGGGCTGGAACGAGTTTGGTATATCTAAGGAATAGCAAGAAGGCCAAATGTGGTGAGAGGGGAGAGGGTAAGAGAGGTAGGCAAGGATGGAATCAAATGAGCCTCTGTAAGATGGCTGTAGTTGAATTTAAGGAGGGGAGTGATGTGATCTGACTTATGCTTTAGAGCATCACTGTGCCTGTGAGGAGAATACAATATAAGAGGGCAAGACTGTGAAACCTGGGAGACCAGGTGGACCTTGCTGTGGTCCAGGCAAGCGATGGTCCACGGTGGTGTAGACATGGGCAGAAGGCAGAGGTGGAAACATGTAGATTTAGAACATATTCAGATTCAAGACATATTCAGATTTGGATTCAGAACATACTCTGGTGGTAGAACCAAGAGCTTGCTGATGGGATTAGTGACGAAGAATGAGGGGGAGAGAGGAATAGAGCATGATTCATAGATTATTGGCCTGAGCGACCGAGAGGATGGCTGTCTATTTACCAAGACAAGGAAGATGGGTGATGGGCCGATTTATAGGAGAGCAGACTCGGCTCTGTGAAGTTCAGCAGACTGCCCAAGTTCATGCATCCTGTAAGAAGCAGAACTAGGATTCAAATCCAAGTTTGTTCAAACTGTCTCTCCAGATAATTCCAGGAGTTTAATCACTTTACCCAAGCCTGAAATTATGATTTGGCAGATGGGCTTAGAATACCTGTGTTGGAGTTTGGAGCAAACATCGCCCAGGACACCAATTCAAGAGAGAGGCTCTAAATTAGAAACACACAGTGACCCCTCCCTCTAGGCAATGGGGATTTGATTTCTCACCTGGGGCCTGGCCGCTGAGCTCACTGTCACAGAGACGGTGGCAGGTGCTCCCTGCTGGGCTCCTCTCAGGACTGGGGTTTTCTTGGCCCTTCCTGCCACGTGGAGAAGGAAGAGTGGGATCCTTAGAGGCGGTGCACAATTTTCTTTGGGCCATCAAGTGCTTCTGGGAAGGAAGGGTCTGGGATCCTTGTACTTCCAGCATTTTCCTGGGCTCCTCTGGAGTCAGCCCCACGCTGTTCTGCTCTTCCAGATGGAAGGCCCTACTTCCACCATCAGCAAGGACAAAGGCTGATGACATCTCCCTTTGCTGAGATAAAACCTCCCAGTTCCAGAGCTTGTCTCTGAAGCTATTGTTCAGCGTTACTCTCTTACTGGGTATCTCAGCATCTGACTGATTCATATCTAACAGCAGAGGACCCTTCTGCGAATTCACAGCAGAACCAGGAGACATTCCCGGAGGTTCTTGGGAATTAGAACATTTCTGAATCTCACTCTTCTGAGCCACCTTCACTTTCTGGGGTTTAAGAGGCTGAGGATCACCACCGGCACAACTTGGTGGGGGCTGATTGTGGCTGGACGAGATGGGCTTCCCACTGGCCAAAGTCTTTGTGGACTGTTTGCTTCCAATGTCACCCTGTTGAGAAACACCTGCTGGGAACTGAATCAGTCCTGGAAGAGATGGTGCATCAAGATTCTGAAATTTGGCTCGAAGTTCCTTGAAATTTCTTAACCCTTCCTAAAGTATAAAAGAAAAGAGAAATGTCTCATTATTGTAGGAGACAAGCAGCGTGACTAGCTGACTTCCCCGCGCACGCTAAGGGGCTCCAAGTGCCGATGTAATGCCATCCCTTACCCATCAAATAACATCAGCCAGTAATGCTATTGTCCCTGAGATGGAGTGAAAACAGTTGTTTCCTCTTTGAAACACTTCAGGTATGTTTAATTTCTCCACAACATATAAAGAACACTTATAAAGGAGGTAGTACTAACAATCACAGATAAATCCCTTGATGCAAATTTTTGATGGCTCTCTGCTGCCTATAAAAGTAAGCTCTGAACCTCTTAGTGTGGCATTCAAGAATACTGGCAAAGCCGGTGGAATTACGACCTCACAGATGGTGGCATTATGGTCTCCAGCCACAGCCCGACGCCACCATACTTAAAGCAAACAGGGTAATTTACAATTTCCCTATAAACCTTACAGTCTCTGCCCGCCTGACTTTGCTTATGTCTTTATGCTTCATCTTGCTTCCTCAAATGTATTGTCAATGGCTTTCTTGCAACCTTAATGCCCATCTTCTCCATCAAGATCTCCCCGGGGCTGACAGGCAGCGCTAGCTTGTGGCTTCCAAAGCTCTTTGTAACTTGGCAGTTGCAATTAACACCAGGGGGAGCGGGGGGAAGAGCCACCTCTAGAACTAGATTGGCCTGTGTTTAAACTCTCGCTCAGCTCTTTACCATCCAGGCAAATACTTTGGGGAACTTGGCATTACCAAGTGCAGTCTCATCCTAAAAATAACTTGCAAATGGTAGAAGGATCAGGGCTACCATCTTTAAAGTGTCCATCACAGTGCCTGACACAGAGTAAATGAAACCTACTTACAAGAGACTAGATGATGACTATAACTCAATAAAAAAAATGTTAAAAACAAAAACAAGAGACCAGATAACCCCTTGTATTTTTGACTCCCCTTGGGAGATTGTGTTCTACTTGCTAAATTCATCCAACGTTCAGTCTATGAAAATGGTGGTAGTAATAGCAGCCCAGCCCTTGGGGCAGAGGAAGGGACATGCCCAGGATTCTGCCTGGCTCCTGCTCAGTGCTGATCCCAGTCCCCTCTTCCTCTTGCTAGATCTGATTTACTTTCCTAAGTGTGCCTTGTAATTTTCTCACAAGAGGTAGGAGGGAGTGGGGGTAGAGTGTGGGAGAACATCTCCCAGAACCACTTCCAAAAGTAAGAGCCACCGTCTTCTCCTGATCATCGTAAAGCTCTTCATTCCACGTCTACAATCGCCATACTAGTGACTTCTGATTTTCCCAGCAGGGCAATGAATGTTGGGGGACCTTTCTCACTGTGTTTACAGCTGACTCACACCTGCCCTCTGAAGATTTAGGAAGGGGGAAAATTGAACAGGATGTATGAAGCAGGTGTCTGGGAGCTTGCCTGCACGCTCTTTGCTCTTTCTTCTCCTCTCCCATCCAATCACTCACACACACACACACACCATACACACATATAATTGCTTCTTTCACAAATTGCCAAGGGTTAGTATCTTCTATTTCAACCCGCAGTCAAGCTGATTCCACTAAACATCCCCTACCCTGATGTGGTAGAAGCCAGTCCTGGGCATCGAACCAGGGGATCTGAGTATGAAGTTCCACTTTGCCATTTTCCAGTTCTGTGCCTTGGACGATTCACATCACTTCTCTGAGCTTTATGTCCCTCACTATAAAATGGGACTATTCTACTAATGGTTCAGGGTTATTTAAAGGATCATAGGAGACAGCAAATGTACATATCTCAATGGCATTTTTTTAGATTGTGGTAAAAGACACATAACTTAAAATTTACCACCTTAACCACCTTTAAGTGTACAGCACAGTAGCATTAAGCACATTCACATTGTGGTGAATGCCTGGAACTCTTTTCATCTTGCAAAACTGGAGCACTGTTTAATAGTCATTAAACAGCAGCTTCTCATTCCCTCTCCTCCCAGCCCCTGGCAACCACCATTCTACTTTCTGTATCCATGAACTTGACTACTCCAGGCACTTCATGTAAGTGGAATCATATATACTTGTCTCTTTTGTGACTAACTTATTTCACTGAGCATATGGTTCTTAAGGCTCATCCACGTTATAGCATATTGCAACATTTTCTTCCTTTTAAAGGCTGAGTAATATTCCATTGTACGCATATACCAATTTTGTTTATCCATTCATCCATCGCTGGACATTTAGGACTGCTTCCATCTTTTAGTTATAGTAAATAATGCTGCTATGAACATGGGTTTACAAAGATCTCTTTGAGATCCTGCTTTCAATTATTTTGGATATACACTCAGAAGTGTAACTGCTAGATCACATGGTAATTCTATTTTTAATTTTCTGAGTATCTACCATACTGTTTTTCACAGTAGCCACACCATTTTATATTTCTAATTGGCACATGAGTTCTGATTGGCACATGAGTTCTGATTTTTCCACATCCTTGCAATACCTGTTAATTTTTTTTTTATAATAGCCACTCTAATAGGTGTTAGGTAGTCAGTAGTTACATTTTTAAAGGAATACAATAGTGATGATTTTTGGCTCTTTACTTTCTCAAGCCACAGGAACTACAATGTTATTGTGGTACATTTTAGCCTCTGCAGAATGATGAGAAAAATTCCAGCATAGAATTATGGATTGATAAGCTCCAAACCAAGGTTCTGTGTGAAGAAAATTGGTTCAGGAGGAAACAAACCTGATTATACCTGGCTCATTCCTCTCTCAACAAATAGTAAGTGTTTACTCTATGGGCAAAAGACTGTTTTAGACCATCAAGGGTTCTGCTCTTAAATATTACATTCTGATGTCAGGGAGAGGCAGAAAATAAGCAAATACGCATGAAAATATTAGACAGGTGCCATGTGGAGAATTACACAGATGATTCAGAAAAGAGTAACGAGGTGCCTGTCGCTGATTTTCAGAGGTATTGTAGGAAAGTCACCCCTCTTTTTTCTGAGTTCACTTATCAAATCAGGGAGTTGGGCTGGGTGATCTCCAAGGCCCCTTTTAGCCCTAACATGTGGATTTTATTTTTCTTGGGAAATAGATGTGACGCAGTCTGTTGTTTATCCTTCATCACTCACTGGTGGGAGGTCAGGGTTGAGGATACAAAGCAAGGTGAGTGAGGATAGGTTGTGAGGTGGCCAACAGGACATTCCAGCTAAAACCATGCTTCATTTTTCTGGGCCCAGGATTAGTCAGTCATCATATTCCGCTCATCTTAAGTCTTAAAAGCTCATGAGCCTGTCCCTTCTTCATGTCATCGCCACCATCTTTAAGTCCTCCTTCCTTATTGCTTAAAATGACCTCTTCATGGTCTCTCTGCCTCCATTCTGGGCCTCTCTAATCCATCATTTACCCAGCTGTTAGACAAATCTGACTAAAAACACAAATCTGATCAAGTACATCCCAGTTTAAAATCCTTCAATTTGGCTTCCTCAGAGCTTTCCAATACAGCTCAAACTCTTGCTCAGTCCATAAGACCCTTCCAAATCCCAGCTCTGCTAATTTCCTGACATCATACTGGGCCCCTCCCTGACACACTTTCTTCCTTCTGGCCTCACTGAATTACTCGCGTTTTCCCAGACTTACAGTGCTCCTTCATGTCTCTATGCTTTTGAATGTGCTATTTTCTCCGCATCAAATTTCTGCTTGTTCAAAATTCAACTTGTGTCACCTCAAGATATTCATTAGTTTCCTACTATGTGCTTGACAATAGGATTACCCAGATGAGTAAAATCAAAATTCAAACGCCAATGGCATTTTTCACAGAAACAGAACAGACACACACAAACCTAAAAATTGTATGGAACCATGAAAGACCCCAAATGGCCAAATCAATCTTGAGAAAGAACAAAGCTGGAGTATCATACTTCCTGATTTTAAACTATATTACAAAACTATAATAATCGTAACAGTATCATATTGGTATAAGAACATACACATAGATCAACAAAATAGAACAGAGAGCCCAGAAATAAACCCACACATATATAGTCAATTAATTTACAGAGAGAATTTAATTTACAAAGAAGCTGAGAATATACAATGGGGAAAGAACAGTTTCTTCAAAAAATGGTGTTGGGAAAACTAAACAGCCACATGCCAAAGAATGAAATTGGACCACTATCTTACACCATACACAAAAATTAACTCAAAATGGATTAAAGACTTGAACATGAAACCATAAAACTCCTAGAAGAAAACACAGGTGGTAGGCTCCTTGACATCAGTCTTGGTGATGATTTTTTTGGATCTGATTACAAAAGCAAAGGTAACAAAAGTAAAAATAAATAAGTGGAACTACATCAAACTAAAAAGCTTTGGTGCAGCAAAGGAAACCAACAACAAAATGAAAAGACAATGTACTGAATGGGAGAAAATATCTGCAAATCATGTATATGACAGGGGGTTAATATCCAAAAGACATAAAGAACTCATACAACCCAACAGCAAGAAAACAAATAATCCAATTTAAAAAGGGACAGAAGATCTGAACAGACATTTTTTCAAAGACATACAGATGACCAACAGAAACATGAAAAGATGCTCAACATTTTTAATAATCAGGGAGATGCAAATCAAAACCACAATGATATATCATCTCAAACCTTTTAGAATGGCTATTACCAAAAAGACAAGAAATAATAAGTGTTGGCAAGGGTGTGGAGAAAAGGGAACCCTTGTGCATTGTTGGTGGGAATGTAAATTGGTGCAGCCACTGTGGAAAACAATATGGAAATTCCTCAAAAACACTAAAAAATAGAATTACCATATGATCCAGCAATTTCACTTCTGGGTATTTTTCTAAAGAAAAGGAAGATAGTACCTCAAAAAGACAGGTGTACCCTCATGTCCACTGCAGCATTATTTATAATAGCCAATATATGGAAACAACCTAAATGTCCATTGATGGATGAATGGTTAAAGAAAATGTGATACACATACAAACACACACAAACACGGTGGAATATTATTCAGCCATAAAAAAGAAATCCTGCCATTTGTGACAACATGGATGAACTTTGAGGGCATTATGCTATGTGAAATAAGATGGCAAAAGAATAACACTCTATGATCTTGAATCTAAAAAACAAAATAAAAAACCCAGCACTCTCATTAGATACAGAGAACAGATCAGTGGTTGCCAGAGACAGGGGTTGGGAGAAGTGGGTGAAGTAGGTCAAAAGGCACGAATATTCAATTCTAAAATAAATAGGTCATGGGAATGTAATGTAGAACATGGTGACTATAGTTAATACTATATTGCATGTTTGAAAGTTGCTAGAATAAATCTTAACAGTTCCCTTCACAAGGAAAACAATTTGTAACTATGTATGGTGGTGTTTCCAGACTTGTCATGATCATTTTGTAATGCATACAGTTATCAAATCATTATGTTGTATACCTAAAACTAGTATGTCATTATACTTCAACTAAAAAAAGGTGAAAAAAAACAGTCCCTGACCTTTTACAGCTTGTGGAATGACAGAGGCAGACACAAGTGCCAAAAATGTTCTAGATTATACAGAAAGTTGTTAGATACACGGTACAAAGTGTGCTATGAGAACACGAGGCCGTCAGGATACCAGTGGGGGTGAGGGGTACAAAGAAGGCTTCCTAGAGATGACTGCTAGGATAAAACAGTCAAACAAAGGGCAGTGGGAAAGGCAGTTCAGACGAGAGAAAGATAAACAAAGAAGGCATGGCATGTGAAATAACAGGGCATATAAAGGAAGAGGAATTCCCTACAACTGGAACCCCAATGTTCAATACACAAGGCTGGAGAAGGAGTAGAGGTCAAGTCTCCTCAAAGCAGCTGGGCTTAATTTTCAGAGTGGATGGAGAGTTACTGATGAGTTTTACACAGAGCTGTGATGACATGGTTAGATTTACAGTTCATGCTGATTAAACACCAGAACCAATGAGGAGGCTACTACCATGGTCAAGTCAAAATGACGAGAGGCTGGACTTGGACAACACTGATAGGAGTGGAAGAAGGGGACAGACACAGTATGGACTGGACCTGGAGATGGGCTGGATCTGAAGGAAAGGGGGGGAGGTGGGACTCTAGGATGATGCCCAAGTTTCTAAACTGGATGAGAGGATGGATGTTGGTACCAGAAACTAAGACGGAAGACTGGAGATAAAGGTCTTGGAGAAAGATGATGAGCCCAGTTTGGGATGTCATGGGTTGCATTTGTAGGGAAGCCATCTAACAGGTATATATATGTGAATCCTAGGGAGGTTAGAAACTTTGATTTGGTGTTACCAGTTTATTGGTTAGCACAGAGCTTAAGATTATCAACCCTGAAGTCAAACTAAGTTTAAATTCCAGCTCTGCTATTTATTATCCTTATGATTCAGAGCAAATCACTTAGCTCCTCTGTTTTTACTGCCTTATCTGAGACAATAATTGCATTCTGCCTCATGAGGTGGCTGTCAGAGGTCAGATAACAGCACCTCAAAGGAGTCCACGTCCTAGCCCCTGAAACCCGTGACTGTGTTACCTTGCACGGGAGAAAGGACTTTGCAGGTGCGATTAAGTGAAGGATCTTCAGATGAAAAGGTTATCCTGGATCATCCGGATGGGACTGGCCCACTGTTATCACCAGGGTCCTTATTAGAGTCAGAGGAGGAGATATGCCAATGGAAGTAGCCATTACAGAGGCAGGGGCTGAAGATGTAACAGGCTGGCCTTGAAGATGGTGGAAGGGTCCACAAGCTAAGGAATGCAGGTAGCCCTCAGGAGCTGGAAAAGTTAAGGAAACGGATTCTTCCCTAGAGCCTCCAGAATGAATGCCATTAGCAAGGCCCTTGACTTTAGGCATCACCTCCAGAACTGAAAGATAACTTCATGCTGTTTTAAGCTACTAAATTCATGGTAATCTGTTAATTAGAAGAAGCTAACATAGCTGTTATGAGGATTAAATTAACAAATGTGCCTAAACCACTCAGAAGGTGTAATAAGTGCTCATTAACTTACTAAGATTAGAGTTAACTCTTGCTGTTATTATTAGAGGTGGCTGTGGAAGCCATAAGCCTAGATGGGATGATGAAGGAGAATGTGTGGTGAGATCAGAGCCAGGGGACAGTAGCAGAGGCCAAGAAAGGAGTCTAAGAAGAAGCAGAGAGGTGTGGGGTTAGGAGAGAAGGAGAAGGGGTGGGCAGTATTCACGAGGAACAGGTGCCCACAGCGGCGAGCGCAGCAGAGAAGTTCTGTAACATACGGATGGAAAAGCATCTGGTGGAATCTGTCAACATGGAAACCATTCCACGGACACTGCAAAAGAATGTCATGGCAGAAGCAAGGTTGCAGGAGGTTCCAGAGTGGATGGGAGGTGAGGGAGTTAAAAAAAAAAAAAAAAAGACTGTAACTTTTCTTTTAGGAAGCTGGCAGGGCAAAGGAAGGAGAGGGGAGTAATGAGAAGGGGATTCAGCATCCACCAAAGGTTTTAAATCAAAAGTTTTCTTCCTAGTGAGACTTCCACTAACACAGATCCTGAAAAGCTCAGAACTGTATTTCCCACGCATTCTCACAGCCAGAGTTGTGCCAAGCAGAGGGCTCCGTGGGGTGTGGGAAATGAGTGCATGAGGACATAGCCACGCGGGGGAGAGCGGATCCTCCGTGGAGCAGCTGTGGTAGATGTTCCCATGCTGTGCACTGGGCTGTATGCCATGCACAGGGCAGCAGCACCAACGCGCTCCCACTGGAACAGTCCCATGTTGGATGGTTCCCTTAGCTGTAGCCTACAAGCTCATCCCCAGCCCTTCTGGAGATTCCCAGCACAGCCTCTTATAAATCCTTTCTGCTCAAACTGGCAGTAACAGATTGCGTTGTCTACAACAAAAAACACCGACCAGTACGTGCTAGCTTACTTCCTGGTTTACGTCACCAGTACATCCTAGTTTACATTAAATTACATTTACCAGTCAACGCCCAACAGACTGTCTACCTCCCTCCGTCAGAACGCCAACTCCCTGAGGACAGGAACTTTGTCAGTGTGTGTTCACTGCTGTAGCACCAGTGCCAGAAAGCATATTTGGCCCACAGGGGGTGCTCAGTAGAAATGAGGTGGAGGAATGAATCCCTGATTTTTCAAGTCTTTCAGCATCCTTTCAAGACAAGGATAGTATATTTTAGTACTGCCAGCACTAGTCCTGGGGTGCACAAAACGCTTGTTGAATGAATGAATCAGTGACTGAACACTTGGAAAACTTAGCAGGTTCACAAATTTGTGAACTGTGACTGTGTAGAATTAAATTTTTTTTTCCCCAAGGACACCTTAGAACGCACAGAGAAACAAATTATCTCTGTGCTCTAATGTCAGAAGACAGCCCTGCAAACAGCCGTGGAAGATAGCCTTGGCACTTCTGCTCTGCACGGAGCAACACTCAGTTATTTCATCTGGGAAGCAAAGGCCAAAACAATTCTAGGTATTGCAGGGACAACCTAAGATAAAAGGCAGTGGTGTCCTCTAAACAGAAGGGGAGTTATCTTTTTGATATGGAAATTAACCAAGGAGGTAGCAACCAGCCAAGAAAAACTAAGACATGGCTATTCCAGGAGAACAGAGAGAACAGTGGGAGAAGGTTACCCATCTGAACCCCTGTGCTCTAAGTGTGGTGTTATTGTATCTACCAGAACATCTCTAGCCAAACGAGGGGGAAAAGACTCCATCAAACAGAAGTCTCTCATTCAATATTTATTTTACAGGAATCTAAGGAACAATAATGATAATAATAATAACCAAACCGGCATCAGATGCCTGTTCGATGTATATACACGCCTCGCATGACATACTATATGCCAGGCACTGTTTAAACACTTAACTGCATTACACTGTGACCATGTTTCTTGCATTTGCAAGGCAGGCCTGATTTAACGTAATTTAAAAGGTGATAAGAAAATGCAGAACCAGGTTAGAAAATATAATTTAGTGTCACACCCTTTCAAACTAGATCTGCAAATGGGAATAAATTCTGTGTCAAGTCACACGTCCTGACTTATGGAGCAAATAGCTGCTCCACCCTCCCCAGAGCTTACCCTGCGGTGGCAGGCTGCTCTGTACCCCGCTCCTGTGTCCCAGCTCCCTGGGCTAGTATCTACAATGGCATTCACTTCAGCACACTGCGGGCTGCAGCGAACCAGGACTACGGGTGCTCAGCGCATCAGCAGTAATTCAGGAAGTGAAAGTCATAAAAATACACGTAAGTTCCAAGAGGAGAAGACACTGTTTTGTGTTGATTTAAAAAGAAAAGTGAACTCGTTCCTGAATTTCTGCAAATCACTGTAAAGTGCCTTCCAGGAGGGATAGCAAAGGTAACATGAACCCAATGGTTTATAACCCACTGAAGATCCTTAAGGAAAGTGCAACCTGAAAACCCAAAAGCGCAGTGAAGGCAGTGGAAGCCAA
Organism: Camelus dromedarius; assembly: GCF_036321535.1. Taxonomy (NCBI): domain Eukaryota; kingdom Metazoa; phylum Chordata; class Mammalia; order Artiodactyla; family Camelidae; genus Camelus; species Camelus dromedarius. The sequence continues at coordinate 29,901,133 of NC_087449.1, read as the reverse complement.
GAAATTACAGGTCCAGGAAAACAGCTGTCAAATCCTACCTATGGTGTAAAGAAATCAAAGCAGATTAAAACCAGCATCTGAGTCCTCCTTCAGGAACAAAAAGGCTTTGATTTAACCCTCGATACTCCACGAGCTGTAACAGTGGGGAAAACGGGCTCTGTTTTTGGTACCAATGATTAATTCCGAAGCCCCCAAGGAAGGGGTAAGAACAACAGAGCACAGAAGTGCTGTTTGAAATCCTCCCACCTGCCCTCTGAACAGACACAGGATAGAAAGGTTAAAAGCTTCCATCATAAAGGTGCAAGAACCAATAATTACACACACCCTCTTCATTACCCATCAAGTCAAGTCAGTACTTTCCATCCTTCAGGTTAATAGGGGCAAGAAGCCCAGCTCTGCTAGATGCATGATCTTGAGTAAGCTACTCTCTCTCTCTGCATCTGTAAAATGGGTCTAACAATGCCTGCCACATGGGACAGTTGTAAGGTTTCAGTTAAGTCTGTACAAAGCCCAGTAAGTGTCAGATCCCCGGCCAGTGCTCTCGGTAAGACTGCCCCTCCTCTAGTTGTAACCACATGTGCTACATGCTAAACAGGAGGTGTCTAGAGCTCCCCCTGCCACCCATGAAACCCCTCTTCCCCCAGCCATGACACTGCCTACTGCTGCTTTTAGAAGCGGCCCAGAGAGTCCCACGAGGTCCTGATAAGACCACCCTACGTCCCGCACCACAGCTCCCCCTCCATCACCATTAAAGCTACAGTGGGCAACAGTAAGCCTATGACTCAGTTTCCCCTAAAACAACAGGCCAGCACGCCTTATATCCTGTTCTTCTTAGTCATCATCAGAAAGCCAACCTAGCCCACCGACACAGGGGCTTATGCCCCACAGACTTTTGTAACATCCCCAGCTGAATCCCATTTCTCACCCTTCGCTCACCGCTCCCCCGACCCTTCCACTGGGCAACCTGGAAACCACAGCCAGTGGTCAGGAAAATTCCTCAGGTCCTCAGTATCACTGATGAGCATGGCCTCCACCTCTTTGCTCTAAATCAAACCGCTGTCTCCCCTGAAGACACAGCTTCCCGTGATGCTGTCCCAATGGTGGCTTTTTCTCTGCCACTTTCCTCCACTCCTGGGCGCGAGGCGGGTGACGTGTTCTCTTAAGCTCTTCACTGCTGCTCCCAGAGCATTTATTCTTTCTCAGAAATACCAACTCCTACTCACAGGATACCAAACTAAACCCACTGCTCCCTATGGAAATCATCTACAAGTTCCTTGTCATGCCTTTTCTTTGTTGAAGATGGTAGCACCTGGCCCCTTCCCCTCTCTCCCCTACTACACCCATGATAATAAGCAAATTTAGAATCCACGTAGATAATCCTCCCCACACCCTGGCCTCATTTCTTACCACCTCGTCTTCCATCTGACCTCAGCCAGTGATTTCCAGGCATACATCTTGGACTTCGTCTTTACCAATAACTGGACCATCTCTAACACATCAGTTTCAAGTGTCCCACTCCCACATCACCAACTCCTATTTCACCCACTTGCCTATCCTGGTACCTCAACTCCAGGAATTCTTTGGCCCCATCAAATTAATCTTCGGACCTCAGTATTTCTTCCCTGTCTGCTCTCCTCTACAGTCTTCATTTCCACAGATACCCAGATTAAATCCCGTGGACGAGCACCATGATCAGTCTCTGGAAGGTATCAACTTCCTTGCCTCCCTCCCACTTCACATTACTTGTGCTGAGATGAAAATATAAAATGTACCTAGAATTCTACCCCTAGTTAAACTCTCCTCCTATTCTTTTTCGGTACCTGGAGCAGACCCAGGTAGCTCCTGCCTTGCACTGTACAAAAGCTGGACTTGTCTGGTAAGAGTGGGAGCATGCAGAGACTTGGGGGCTGAGTTAAGGAATTAGGATTTAATTCCGTAGATATCAGAAGACCTCTAGAGGTGGCAAGCAGGAAAGCGACACAGTAGGTGACCCCTACTCACTCATGTCTCATTCAAGGCACTGCTGTCCCAAACCTCCTGTCTCCTCCCAGTTCTGGGCCAAGTGCCTCCCTCTGCCGACTGCTGTCTCGGTGCTTAACACACTCCACCTCATCATAACTGTTGACTGGTCTTTTCCACTCAACTCGATCTTCTTCCTGTGCAAAGACTATGTTGTTCCATCACTGTATCTCCAGCTGATGGTTAAAGTAGCTCAACTGAGCAATTTAAAACATTTGATCCCTGTTTAGTGAAGGCACTAGGTGAAAAATTACCTAACAAAGTCTACATATGGGGTCAAAGAAAATACAGTTAAGTAAAAAATTAGTTTGGCATAGCCCATTCAGGGAATCCTTCCCAAAGGAAGTAAGACTGAAGGAGAAGTGGGTTTTCACTGGAGAGAGGCAGGGGCGACGAAGACATTTTAGGCTAAAGGAAGAGCACAGGCAGAGGCAGGAGGCACGCAGGTTCATTGCGTTTTCAGGTGAGCAGACAGAGCGAGCGAGGTGGGAGGAAGAAAGTCAGCATTCTTCCCTGAAGCCCTTTTCATTTAGGGTCTTCAAAGCTTTCACTCAAAGAAGTAATACGAAAGCTCAGTTGCCTTTGATGGACAGTAAGAGAGAAGCTCTTTTGGTGCAAAGCGATTTTTGAGTGATTTAATCCAATCACTTTCCCACGTTCTTGTCTGTATCTGCCTACACCCTTCTCTTCATGAGGGCCTTTCTGCCCAACCATCATTAATTACAGAGCATTAGAACTCTCATCCAAGAATCCCAATACTACTTTGGCACCAACACAAATAATCTGTCTCTCTAGTGTCCACCAGGAAATCCTGCGCTACCTCCACCAAGTCCCTTCCATCCAGATCTGCTCCTTCATGGGCGACCAGGCGTCATTTCTTCCTCTTTCTTTGGAAAATAATTTGCTTCTCAGAGACTTGGTTTCAGCATTTATTAAACACCACAAATTTATGTTTACAATCCCCATACAAAGCCCTTGGGCCAGATATATTTTGCAATTCAGGAAATTTTCAATTTTAGAAAGGTAATTTATTACAGATTCCACACACGTGGTCCGAGGCAGCATGCCGTGATCAAACGTGGTACAATTTCTATAGGGAGACGTATTATTCTCCATCTAATGCAGCAACAATACAGACTATAAAATGTTTCATGTTGGTTCACATAGGCTTTTGATACCAAAGTGGTTAGGAAAAATTTGTGGTTCTAAGAGCTTACTGAATTTTGGAATTGTGGGTAAGAAGTCATGGGCTTGTTCCTATCCATTTCCTAGGGCTCTTTCAAGGCTTAAAGAAGAATAAAAAAGCAATTATCCTAACTCTACACATAATAAATGGTAGCTGTTACTACAATTATTCCTTATCCAGCGGGTTATCTGCTTCAACTTAGATTTTGGCAACGGTTTTCCAACTACTGACCTGTCCTTATTCAAACATTTCTTCAGTGACCTGGTGGCTCTAAAATACAGTTCTGCTTATGTCACCCCAGTTTTGAAAAAAATAAGCTATGTTTTTAAGTATCTGGCAAGTAAAAGTATCAATTCCTTTGCCTCCTTGATCGGGTCCCAAAGCACCATTACACCTCTCTCCCTTGCAGTGGTGCAGAACTCCTGGGGTTCTCCTAAGGTGCGCTTTCTTCCCCTGCATCCCACCCCCTATGCTGCACCTGACACCTGGAATGGCCTTGCCAGACATCTGCTGTCCAAATCCCACTCATCTGTCTAGGCACAGCTCAAATGCTCCCTACTCCAGGAAGTCCTTCATCCTTTAAAATTTAACCTCTCCTTCCTCAGGCCTCTTCTGGCAATGGTTCTCAAATCTGGCTGTGCACTGGAATGTCCCAGGGACTCCTGAACCTGCCCCACTAAAGCAGAATTTCTGGAGAATCCTGTATTATGAATAATCTTGAGAGCTTACTGTGTATTCAGTACCTGGTCCAAGAAACAGACTGGGAAACATGTCTGCAGAATTGCACCTGCAAAGCTCTCTTGCTCTCATGCCTCTGACCACTTTCCACGTCCCACTACAATTACTCAGAAAGATACCTCATCTTCCCCTGTAGTCTGTGAACTCCTTGGCAGCAGGCAGAAAACATATGTACCTCTGTAGAGCCCATAGGCTCAAGCATGAAGCTTCACCCCTAGAGAGTACTCAGTAAGTACCTGCCAAGCGAATACTGAATGAAATGAATAAATGGATTTCCATGGTAATGATGTAGAGGAGGTGCTCTTTTAAAAGGCTTTCTTAGAGTCTTGCAAATGAAGTTCATGCCAATGATGCATTTAAAAATGCAGTTCTGATCATGTCGATGCCTGTTAAAATCCTTTAATGGTTCCCTTTTACCCTGATGATAAATCATACCTTTCTGAGCCACACACAGAAGCCCCCTTTTCCTGCCTGCATCTCCAGCTTCATTTCCCACTGCCTGCCTCTCACTTACCCCTCCAGTAAAACTGAACTTGCCCCTGTGCATTTGGTCATGCTGTTCCCTCTGCCTAGAATGCCTTTTCCATACTTATTTGCCTGGCTAAAATATATTCATCTTTTGAGAGTTAGCCGAATTAATCAATGTCTCCTAGAAGCATCTTCCAGCTCTTAGGTTGGGCGAAGAGTACCTGTTCCATGTTTTACAGCACCGTTCGCTTACCTCTATCTTTCCATTCAGTTTAACGAAAATCATCTATATGTGTATCTGCTTTACTCACATCCCCTTCACCCTGTGAGGTCCTCAGGGTCACGGACCAGACCGTAATCTTTTTCACTCATACTTCTGTCACTATGCCTAGGCACACCAAGCGTAGACAGGCAATATATGATCTCTCAAACTGAACTGATCAGAAAGCATGTGGATGTATTCACAGGTGGAGGACATGGAGGAGAAATCAGGACTAATTCCAGATAACAGAATATGAAAGGTGCATTGGATCCTTACTCTGTTATTATGCACTGATCATTATGTACTATGTTATCCAGGCACTGTGCACAATGAAATGTATATTTCATTTCCTCTCAGTTACTGCAGTCCTTACAATGTGCTTCTGAGCTGTGCCTCCAAAGATGAGGACAAAACCAAAGATCAGAGTTTTCTGCAGCTTGCTCAGGTCACATGCTGGAGCCAAGGACAGAACCCAGCCCTGATGTTAAAGCCTGTGATGTTTGAAAATGAACTCTATGCTTTAGCCTACCTTTTTTCTATGACAGGCTTTCATTTATCGTTCCCCAACTTCACTCAGCAATCATTTGTTGCATGCCTACTATGGGTAACGCACATGAGTAGGACAGACACAGGCCTTGCCCTCGTGGGGCTCACAGTCTTATGGAGATGACGACAGCACCTGTGGCTGCTGCTGTGCTGGGCAGAACCAGGGTGGGCAGAGGGGAAGCCTAGCCGGGTCTGGAGAGCACAAAGTCCTTCCCGGAGAAAGTCAGATGTGAAGAACAAACAGGAGCTTGGCTGAAGGAAAGTTGGGGGGCATTCTAGGTAGAGGAGACATTTATAAGAGGCTTGAGAGAGCCTAGTGTGTGTGGGTTTCCAAAGTGGGGAGAGTGTGGCTGAAATGAGAGATGGGGAGGGATAAGAAATGGGGCTGAGGTTGCCCCCTGCAAGCCATTAAAAACAAACTGATCTTAGGGATTTGCAGATACACACTACTATATATAAAATAGACAAATAACAAGATCCTCCTGTACAGCACAGGGAACTATATTCAATACCTTGTAGTAGCCTATAATGAAAAAGAACATGAAAAGGAATATATGTATGTGTGTGTGTGTGTGTGTGTGTGTGTATATGTATATATATAAATCACTATGCCATACACCAGAAGATAACGCAACATTGTAAATCGACTAAACTTCAATTTAAAAAAACCAAAAACACTCCTGGGCATATATTCAGAAGGAACCCTATTTCAAAAAGACACCTGCACCCCAAAGTTCATAGCAGCACTATTTACAATAGCCAAGACATGGAAACAGACTAAATGTCCATCAACAGATGACTGGGTAAAGAAGATGTGGTATCTTTAAACAATGGAATACTATTCAGCCATAAAAAGACAACATAACGCCATTTGCAGCAACATGGATGTCCCTGGAGAATGTCATTCAAAGTAAGCCAGAAATAGAAAGAAAAATACCACATGAGATCACTCATATGTGTAATCTAAAAATGAAAAAAAAAACCATAAATACAAAACAGAAACAGACTCACAGACATAGAATACAAACTTGTGGTTGCCAAGGGGATGGGGGGGTGGGAAGGGACAGACTGGGAGTTCAAAATTTGTAGATACTGACAGGCATATGCAGAATAGATAAACAAGATTATACTGTATAGCACAGGGAAATATATACAAGATCTTGTGGTAGCTCACACTGAAAAAAAATGTGACAATGAATATATGTATGTTCATGTATAACTGAAAAATTGTGCTCTACACTGAAATTTGACACAACATTGTAAAATGACTATAACTCAATACAAAAAGTTAAAAAACAATAAATACATAAATACAAAAGATAAAAAAACCAAAAACAGAATCAAACCAATCAACACACGTTTACATTTTTATGGTTCAAAATACCTTCACAGACTATACAGGGAAATGGTGAATAAGAAATCAGTATTTTGCAACCTACGTATCCTTACTCAAGGCACAACTGTATAAAAACCCTCAAGATGAAAAAAATGGAGATAGCTATTTATTTCAAACAAATGAGGTTTAGGATGCCTTTTAGGAAATCAGAAGAAAAAAAAAAAAACAACAACAACTGAAAAACCACCATGGGCTTGAGATCGCTTTAAGATGCCAAAATGTTGCTTATTAACTGCATTTTGTGGTTGGAGTGAGGGTCTTAGAGCAGAAATTGGGCCATGATCCTCAGATGTCTATTCATAATGCAGCTCCCAGCATAAGGGCCCAAGAATGACTTAGCTAGCAGTCTGGGGATAAGGGCCTGAAGTCAGAATTTATGACGTCTGCCAACTGGCCAGTCCTCAAATTACCCCATGACTGGCCTCCTCATTACTTTCCCTGAGCTTGTTTGGCACTGAAACTTGGGGCAAGAACAGGGAGAGTTCACCAGAAACTGGCTGCCAGTAAGTAGGGAAAAACTTGACCACAGAACGTCCTTATTTGAAAGCACTTCCTGCCCCCCGTACTGCCCTCTCGTGCCCCAGACTGAACAGTCACTCACTGTCCTGTGGCTTTGTGACAGTTTTATTTAAAGTGCAATTTACTGAACATCGGAAGGAGAAGGGCTGAATAACTTCTTTGAGCCACTTTATTGCCTTCACCTTACAGCGTGTGATGTAAACTTCTTAGCCAATGTGGTCATTTTCATTCCTTAGCTTTGCTTTTCATATTATTAGAGTCCCAGCTGCATGAAGAAACAGTAAAAGAAATCAAAGACATCATTCTAAATGCAAAGGGGGACAGATTTTACAGGTGCTAGATCTTTTTTTGTTCTATTTTTGTTTTTTAGTAAAGAGAAAACAGGTCCTGCCTGGTTTTCTGTCTATTCAGTATCTTCTTTCTCCAATAACAGCCATGGAGATCATCTTTAAGATCTGCAGCGCCAACAGTCACCATGGTTATTACCACCTCCTCCACCACCACTACCGCCACAGCACCCCCTGCCATACCACATGCTAAGCTGGACCCCTGCAACAGGACCCTGCTTTCCAGATAAAATCTCAGGTTCTTTTACCAACCAGGCTGGGCAGGTGTTATTATCCCATTTGATAGATAAGAAAACTTAGGTTTGGAAAGAGAGAACAGTTTAACTTAGAGATCAAAAATCATGTTGTGATCACTAATTATTAGAGAACTGCAAATCAAAAACCACAGTGATTGCTGCAGGGAACAACAGCTTGTAATAACCTGCAATAAAAAAGAATATGAACTCTCACTTCTGTTCAACATTGTCTTGGAAGTCCTAGGCACAGCAATGAGGCAAGAAAAAGAAATAAAAGGGATCCAAATTGGAAGAGAAGAAGTAAAGTTGTCACATATACATATGACATGATACTAAATATAGAAAACTCTAAAAGCTCTACACAAAAACTACTAGAGCTGATAAAAGAATTCAGCAAGGTATTAAAATACATGATTAACATACAAAAATCAGTTGCATTTCTTTACACTAATAATGAATTAGCACAAAAAGAAAGTAAAGAAACAACCCCTTTTAAAATCACATCCAAAACAATAAAATACTGAGGAATAAATCTGACCAAGGAAGTGAAAGACTTATACATGGAGAAGTACAAAACACTGATTAAGGAAATTAAAGATGACTTAAAGAAATGGAAAGATATCCCATGCTCTTGGATTGGAAGAATCAATATCATTAAAATGGCCACACTGCCCAAGGCAATCTACAGATTTAATGTGATCCCTAACAAATTACCCAGGACATTTTTCACAGAATTAGAATAAATAATCCTAAAATTTATATGGAATCACAAAAGACTCAGAATTGCCAAAGCAATACTGAAGAAAAAGAATGAAGCTGGAGGAACAACCCTCCCAGACTTCAGACAATACTACAGGGCTACAGTAATTGAAACAGCATGGTATTGGCATAAAAACAGATAAATGAATCAACTGAACAGAATAGAGAGCCCAGAAATAAACCCACAGACCTATGGTCAATTAACCTTCAACAAAGGAGGCAGGAATATACAATGGAGAAAAGACAGTCGCTTCAGTAAGTGGTGCTGGGAAAACTGGACAGCAGCATGTAAATCAATGAAGTTAGAACACTCCCTCACTCCATACACAAAAATACTCTAAATGGCTTAAAGACGTAAATATAAGACAAGACACGATAAATCTCCCAGAAGAAAACATAGGCAAAACATTCTCTGACATAAATCTTAGCAATCTTCTCCTAGGGCAATGTATCTAGGCAATAGAAATAAGACCAAAAATAAACAAATGGGACCTAATTAAACTTACAAGTTCTTGCACATTAAAGGAAACCATTAGCAAAACAAAATGACAACCTATGGAATGGGAGAAAATATTTGCAAATGATGAGACTGACAAAGGCTTAATTTCCAGAATATACAAACAGACCATACAACTTAACAATAAAACAACCCAATCCAAAAATGGGCAGAAGACCTAAACAAGCAGTTCTCCAATGAAGACATACAAACGGCCAATAGACACATGAAAAAATGCTCAATATTGCTAATTATCAGAGAAATGCAAATCAAAACTATAATGAGCTATCACCTCACACCAGTCAGAATGGCCATCAATCAAAAGTCCACAAATGATAAATGCTGGAGAGGGTGTGGAGTAAAGGGAACCCTCCTACACTGCTGGTGGGAATGCAATTTGGTGCAGCCATTATGGAAAATAGTATGGAGATTCCTCAAAAGACTAAAAATAGACTTAAACATATGATCCTGCAATATCACTTCTGGGTATATATCTGGAGGGAACTCTAATTCAAAAAGATACACGCACCCCAATGTTCATATATACAATAGCCAAGACATGGAAGGAACCTAAATGTCCATCGACAGATGACTACATAAAGAAGATGTGGTATATTTATACAATGGAATACTACTCAGTCATAAAAAAGAATAAAATAATGCCATTTGCAGCTACATGGATGGACCTAGAAATTGTCATTCTAAGTGAAGTAAGCCAGAAAGAGAAAGAAAAATACCATCTGGTATCACTCATATGTGGAATCTAAAAAAAAAAAAAAGGACATTATGAACTCATCTACAAAACAGAAACAGACTCACAGACATAGCAAATAATCTTATGGTTACTGAGGAAAGAGGGTGGGAAGGGATAAATTTGGGAGTTTGAGATTTATTAATGTTAGCCACTATATATAAAAATAGATTTTTTAAAAGTTTCTTCTATATAGCACAGAGAACTATGTATGATATTTTCTAGTAAACTTTAATGAAAAAGAATATGAAAATGAATATATGGAATGTATGTATGTATATGTATGACTGGGACACTGTGCTGTACACCAGAAATTGACACATTGTAACTGACTGTACTTCAATTACAAAAAGAATATTAACTAGCAAAGCAAAAAAAAAAAAAAAGAATATGAGAAAGTACGTGCATGTGTGTACATATACACACACAATGTTCATAGCAGCACTATTTACAATAGCCAAGACATAGAAACAACCCAAATGCCCATTAACAGACTTAAGAAGATGTGGTGTATATGCAATGGAATACTAATCAGCCATAAAAAAGAATGAAATATTGCTATCTGCAGCAACACAGTTGGACCTAGAGAATATTGTAAGTAGTGAAATAAGTGAGACAGAGAAAGACAAATACTATATGGTATCACTTATATGTGGAATCTAAAAAGTAATACAAATGAATGTATATACAAAACAGAAACAAACTCACAGACATAGAAAACAAACTTTTGGTTAACGGGAGAGAGAGAGGTGAGAGATAAATTAGAAGTTTGGGATTAACAGATTCAAACTACTACACATAAAATAGGTAAGCAACAAGGATTTACTATAAACCAACATCTTGTAATAACTTATAATGGAATATAATTTGCAAAAAAAAAAAAAAACTTGAATCACTATGCTGTATACCTGAAACTAATATAATATTATAAATCAACTATACTTCAATAAAAAAGTCATGCTGTGGACTTTGGAGTCAGATAATCTGTGTTTGGATCCTGTCCTTTCACTCCCATCAAGGTGATGTCAAACTACCTTCATCACTTCTGATCAACAAAATAGCAATAATCATAGTGTTTACTCTATTGTTGCCTATTAATTTAGATAATACTTGTTAAATGTTAAGCATAGTGCTTGGTACAGTACATATTTCTTATAAATGCTAGCTATTATTATTGTTATTATGATTAATGTTGTTGAAGTTTGTATCATTATCAAGAGGTAACTCTGGATTTAAAAATCAGATCTGTTCCCAAATTTCAAGTTCTTCTCACTCTACCACACTGGGTCAGACCATTTTCATACATCCTTTTGTGTCCTCTTCCACAATGTTGCTATGGAAAAGCAACTCCATTTTACAGACAAAGAAACTAAAATCAGAGGGGACAGGCTACTTAACTAAGATCAAAGAGCTCATAAATGGTGGACCTAGATCTTCTGACCTCAACACCTAGCTCTTTCAAACACATTACTGCAGCCTCAATTTTGGCTTGGAAACAGTCAAGAAGGGCGTTTGCAAGGCCCTTGATCTGGAACAAAATTTCTTCATCCAAAGCTGATGCTCAGCAATCTTTGTGCTTCCTAAATGTGTATCCTGCTAATCCCCTCACTAAGCCTTGGGATCTTCTTTACTTGAAGAACTAGCAAAAGTCAGAGCCTCTTGGGAGAGAGGTTCACAGCAGCAACGAGTTACATGCCAATCCCCGACACAGGCTCCTGATCTCCTTCACCGCGGGAGGGCACCAGCTGTGTGGGGTCAACAACACATTCTGCCACCCAGCTGTTCCACAGGAAAGAGGCATCCTTGGAGGAAACCATAAACAGATGGATTTACAGAGAAACTCTGTGCTGTGGTAGAAAAGCATGGACTAGGAGAGGCCTATTTGACTCTTCTGCTCACTAGATGTGTGTTTTGAGGTGGGCTCTTTATATCTCTTCCCCACCTGGGAGACAGACATGCTGACTGACAGCTGAGAGCTAACTGATGCCTCCTGCACGAATAAGAGGCTGAAGTAACAGTCATCTCTGTCTAGCCTTCCTCCCTGCCTTCTTCTTTCCTTAGCTTATTCAGTCAACAACTATTAATCCCTTATATCAAATGTGAAGCTTCCAAACTGCACATCTCCAGGGGCACTAGCCACACTGTGATCACAAAGACCATTCACACACACTACCATGCGGACAGTGTTCCCCGGAGATGCGCAACTCAGGGGCTCCACTGCAGATACAAGTTGTGATCGTGGTGAACAAGTGTTCTTGGCCCTCATGGGACTTATGATAAGTGAATGGATTGTTTAAAAGGTCAACAAAGATCATTCATTGAGTCATTCATCAACTAGTCAAGTGCCCATGATGTACTAGGTGGTGTTCTGGGCGTGGGAAAAGCCACGGTGAAACTAAATACAGGGTATTATTAACAATTTGTTTTCCTCTTATTTCTCCCCTCTAAATTCTTACTGTTCTTGAAGCTTCCAGTCTTACCTCCTCTAGTGCATCCACTGCACAGGATACACTCCTCTCTTTCTTATTCACCCTTGGGTTTCCTAACATAGCACCTGAAGCAGAGGACAGTTAAGTATTTGCTGAAGTAATGAATGCCTCCGTGCTTATGCACATATTTTCACCTCTGCCTCAAATGCCCTCCTCCCTTTTCATTGTCTGAGAAATGAGTATTGCTTGACTTAGCTCAGTTGCAACTCCCTGAGGAAGTCTTCCATCAAGCACGCAGTGAGACGTTCTGACTCCTCTCTGCTCCCAGAGGCCCTGTACTTCTCTCAATCACAGTGTCTGTCACACTGTTACGGTCTTCTACATTTCCCCCTCCCTTCCTAGACAAAGCGCTACCTTAAGTGCAGCAACAGGGTTACGCACGTGGGCTTTGGGGTTGAAAGTCTTAGGTTAAAACCCTATCTCTAGGAATTCTGGCTTTGTCACCTTGACAAAGCTATTTCCATTCTTTCCCCTCTTTTCCGATGAGTAAATTGGAGATACAACTATTCGTATCACAGAACTGCCGTGGACATCAGCACTGGCCCGGAGCCTGGCACAGAGGAGGCCTCCAGTAATGACATTTTGATAAGAAGAGTTGTGATGTGGACAGAGATGATGATGAAGAGGAGGAGGAGGAGAAGGATGTTGATAATCTTGACTATCACGGTGATTTTGACAACAATGAAATGCTTATCTGTGGCAAAGAGTACGTGCTCAGGAAGTATGTACAGAATGAGTTGGCCTGGTGGTTTCAGATGGGAAAATGGTTTCCATTCTGATAAGTGGCATTTTAGTTTCCAATAGTAGAAATCTTTCCATTCTGACCTCCTTCTTCTTCTGCATTCATTGACCTGAAGTATCTGTGGATTTTCTTGGAGCCTTCATTCCAGTCTACCCTTTGGTTCTACTCACTTTGTGAAAGCACCATATGAAGCTGTCCTCCCCCATCCTCTCCCCTCTCCATTCCCCACCTGAATCCCAGACTAGCCAAAAAAAACTAGTTTAGAACAATGGACGGCAACACAGGACCCATCCTTTAAACATTCAGTTTGGCTTTACTCAGGCTCAATCCACATGTCCATTTTGCACTCCCTCCTGAAGGCTTCTCTAGTTTACCATCAGCTAAACCTGGAAATACCACAGAGGACCCTAGCAAGGAAAAAAAAATGACAAAGGCAACTAGATGGAGATGGCCTTGTACTGATCTTATGGGTGCTGGGTCAGACTCTGTCACGTAGCTCAGAGACACTAGCCTGCAGTAAACAGGAAGAATAACTGAAGGCAGAATGAGGAAAATGTAGGGCACAGTGGAATATTAACTGAGATTTTTCTTTGTGTTAACTGACAAGAGGAAACAATAAGGCTTTAATAACAGGTGATGTTACCAGAAAAAATAATCAATGGCGATTGCTTAACTTTGAGAGAACTATGAGAACGAGGAGAGAAGCGATTTAGCTGATTTTTAAGGTGTATCACCTTGGGTTCTCATGAAGAACGTGTAAGCGTTTCCCTCATTGAGGCCAAACTGAATATAGAAATAACACTGGAATCAGCCCAAGGTTGCATACCTTTGAGAAGTCACTTAGTTTCTCAGAGCCTCAATTTGTTCATCTATAGAATGGGATACCTTGTTTTTGAAAGCTTGTTACGGTAAGGATTAGCAATCTCTCAGTCTAACTTGATACTGATCACGCAGTAAACAGTTAACCTATGTTGACTAAATGAACATACATACATGGAATTTGTTAACCATACTCTTATTCAACCATATAGAAATTATTTCTCATAGAACTTATCATGGCTTGAGGAAATTAGCTAAAACACTTGCTGACCAATTGAAGATATAAAAAAATCTCATTTTTTTTTGATACTTAAAATGTAAATAATTGAATTTGTCCCATCTACCTCACAAAGTTTCTATAAATATCAAATAAAATGAATTAGGAGGACATTTTGAATAAAATAAAAAATAAACAGAACGCCACATAGATTTAAGACATTATCTTTAAATATGTATAAATCCCATGTATCTGACACAAAAGGATTTTCCAGACAGAAAGAGCAGTTAATCTTTGAAATTGGCTTACCAAAGAGAAGAAGCAATTAGGCTGGGATTTGAGGGTCCAGCACCTACCACATGGCGGTAATTCAAAAAAATACTACCAAATTAATGAATCAATGAATAAACTTCATGGGGGTAGGTTAGGAAAAAAAAAGAGAGGTAATGGCTAAAAGCTTAATGATTTTATGAAGCTCAATCTCAAACTTTGAAACTAAGTTTCAATTCCCTAACCACATACCCACTGGCTCCTAAACAACTTGAGGAAGAGAAGGATTTAGTTAATTCAGTATCTGCCGTATCCTTTCCATCAGCCCTGCCCCACTCTTCACCCTAGTGCTTGTCCAGTGCTGTGTGGAGGATGTAGTCCTCTGCAGAAGCACACAAGTTCTCCTGTTTCTCTTCTGGCACTGTCCCTTTGTCCCCAAATACACCACGTCATTTCCTGCCTCAGTTCCTTCATATATGCTGTTCCCTACGCCTGGAATGCTTTTCCCTCTTCCATCTCCCATTGCCTGGTGAATGCTTTTCATCTTCTAAAACTCAAATCGGAAATTAGCTCCCTGGGGAAAGCCTTCTCTGCCTCATCCAGGTCGAGTTAAAGCATTCTTCCTCTCTGCTCCTTCAGTTACTTGAACATGATGTCATCATTCCCATTAAATCATTATTGTTACACTGTATTAAAATTTTATTATTTTTATACACCTTCCTTGTTAAATGCTGAGCAATCTGAGGAAGGTTCAGGGTTTTTTTTCGTGGGTTCCCTGCACTTTGCTTGTTAAATGAAAGATCTCTGGGCTCAGACAGTCTTTGGTTCAACTCTTGGATCAACTTAGCAGTTGTCAGGCTTTGGGGGCTGGTTACTTAAACTCACTGAGGTTCCATCTCTCTACCAGGAAATAAGAACAGTAATGTTACCCATCCTTGCTAGATTGTTACACAGATTAAGTTATATATCTCTTAGGAAGAGCTAAACACAGTGCTCTTTTGTTATCTATTGTCATCATTACTGCTGTTTAAACATCGAAGTCATCAGGAGAGAGAACAGTGAATAAGAAGCAGGCACTGCCTCTTCCTAATGGAATTTACAACCTAGAGTGGTAAAAATGAAATATATACATGTGTACACACACCCACACACCCACATACTTCTTTCTTTAAAAAAAAGAAGCTGTGACACATGCTTTGAAAAATAAAAACAACTTGGGGAGAGTAATGGTCAGGATAGGTTAGGACTGTGATTGGCTGAATTATGCCCCCTCCCAAAGATACCCTTGCCCTAATCTTCAGAACTAGTGAATATGCAACCTTACTTGGTAAAAGACGATTTAGAAATGTGATTCAGTTAACGATCTTGAGATGGGGAAATGATCCTGGGTTATCCAGGTGTAATATAATTATAAGGACTCTTGTAAGAGGAAGGGAGGAAAGTCAGAGTCTTAGAAGATGAAAGCAGAGGTCAGAGAGAAGATGCTATGTGCTGGGTTTTCAGCTGGAGGAAGGGGCTGTGGACCAATGAATGTGGGTGGCTTCTAAGCTGAAAAAGGCCAGGAAAGCCACTCTTCCCTAGAGCCTCCAGAGGGAATGCAGTCTTGCAGACCCATTTTACACCTATGACCTCCAGAGCTGTAAGAAAATGAATTTGTGATAAAGTTGGTGGTAATCTGCTACAGCAGCCATAGGAAATAAACATACATGCTCTGAAATAAAACTGGGGAGTATACAGTGCTCAGGATAGGCTAGGTTTTGCTGTAGCCAAGCAACTCTTCAATCTCAGTGGCTTTACCGAAAGGTCAGTCTCTCTCTTTCACACACACACTACGTGTCTGACATGAGTTGGAGGGGATTCTGCTTTTAAACTCACTGATGGACCCACCATCTAGTGATGTCGCCATCTCAACACACGGCTTGAAAGTCATGGAGCCGGAATTTGAACCAAACGTCTGACTTGAAGCTAACAGATGCTCAGTTTGGACTGCGATACCCCATTCTGAGTCCATTAGCCAGAGAAGCATAAAGAAACGTGGAGACATTGAGTTACGAGTTGTTTCAGATTCCACTTCCAGTAAACCAGTGGGTTTGCCAATAAATAAAGTAACCATCACTAATCCTCTTAACCTCCCCACCAACCAGAAATTCTCTCTTGATGTTACATTTAAATTCTCTGCAGGTCAGCACTCGAAGTGGTCAATGAAGACTGATTCAACCCATTACTTTATAGATGAAGATTCTGAACACTTGCCCAGAGTCACACAGACTTCCTGCCAAGGCCAAGACTGGTTCTCAGACAATGCTTTTCTTAATATTTTGGGCGGAAGAACTGAAGCTGAGACAGACATTTCATGTAAATCTTTGAATCATTTTAACAAGGTACATCCAGATATTATGATTCCAACATTTCAGATTAAAAAAAAAAAACAAAAACTGAGGTCCATAGAGTGAAGGTCCCAAGGGCTGGAGCTTAAATTTGAACCTCTGGAACCCTCTCCAGGCTCCCAGGCTGTACTAAATACACCACTTTGGCCCTCTCTCCCCCAGGGCAGGTGGCATGGAAAAGCAACCCCTCACAGCCCCCAGGTCCGCGCTGCACTCCTGGCTTGGAGGAGAACAGCAAATGCTCCCAACGGTGCGTCTAAAAGTTGAATATTCTCTCCTAAACCAGTCTTGTGGAGCTAAAAGTCAATATAAATCTCTCTTCAGCATAAGTAAAGATACAGGAGATTCCTACCCCACAAGGCGAGGATGAATGCCTTCACCCGCTGATATTTTAAGCAGAAAGCACTCAGAACAGTTGCAGATATATTTGGAAATAACTTTTCGGATGAAGGGTGTTGCCAGGCTCTGTTTTTCTGCTGGGAGATTTATCACTGTTTTCCATTGTGAACGCGGGCTGTGAAGAGCTATCTTTTCTGAAAGAGAGGTCGGAGGAGCAGTGAGAATGTTCTGACTATGCTGTTTCCCCTGGGGGGCTGTATATGGTCAAAGCTGCTTGTATTTTTCCAAGCAGAGACTGGGCTGCTCGTTTCCGTGGGTTCCCTGGCGTTGACGTGTGAGGACGCTTCTCCTTTTTCAGCCGGCCCTGTGCTTTGGACAGCCTCATACTGCTCTTCCAGAGCTTCTGGGAGAGAACTCTTACAGAATGTGTTCTTTAAACCTTCACCTTCTGGGTTGGAATTCCAATGCCACCACCGACTGGCTGTGTGACATTCAGCAAATTGTTCAACCTCTCTGAGTCTCTCAGTGGGAGTGCCTATCTGCCTAAGAGCAGTGCCTACCCTAGAGCTGCCATGAGTTATTACACATAGAGCACTTAGAATCATGTCTGATGTAAGTGAGTGCTCAGTGTCAGCTGCTGCTGCTGTTAATAACGACAAGAGCAAAACCACATAACCCCAAAGAACTTCCATTGCCTCATCTGTAAAATGGGGATATTTCTCTCAGATGATTTGTGAGGCTTTGATGAAATAACGCACCTAGGTGCAGGGACTGCTACAGAGTGGGTCCTCCACCAATATTATCTGTCTTCCTTCTTGGAACATAGCTCAACAAAATAGTCACTAAGCAAGGCCCAGGGGTGGGTGCTAAGGGGAAATAAGAGCACAGAGCTACCTGTAACTACAGAGCTCATCTACAGGCAACTCATTTGTTTCTGAGAATTACAGAGCCAGGCATTAGGGTCCCCTGCCCGTGACATGTACACCAGAGTGAGGTGGAAATATCCCAAATTCTTCCTAAGGTCTCCACCACCCAGCTCAAAAGTGACTAACAGGTTACTCTAAGAGTGCAGAGACGTAGTTTATGCTAGCTCCTTTTTTCAGTATGTCATCTCCTTCATTTAATCCTTGCTTGCAAGTGAGGGGACTGAGGGTCCCCAAGGTGGAACACTTGCCTAAGTGCACACAGGCATGAGTGGCAGACTCCATTCAGACTGCGGTCCTCAGACTCCCAATTCAGTGCCCCTCCCTGGGCAGAGCTGGGGGAAAGCTCCTGCGCACATACTCGGAAACAGCTCTGAGTGCAAAACAAAACCCAGGAGACTTTTGGGTGATCTTTTTTGAGGGTGTGGAAGATGGCGCCTCTACCTAATCCTTCCAGATGATAATGCTGCTTTGCTTTTGTGTACTGACTTCAATTGTTAAACAAACAAACAAACAAACAAACAAACCCTTTCCCAACTATGTTTTTGTTTGTTTCTTAACCTAAGATTGCACCCTGATGATCTTTGAGATGTGCTTTTGGCTGGGTCACAGGAAGTGGAGAGCGCAGGGCTCAGAAAGTGATTTGAATTCTGTTGTCTTCTCTGTTCAAATTTTGGATTGGGGAATTTTCATGGTATCAAGTTCTCTGAATATTTTTTACGGACTTTTTTTTTTTTTTTTACAATAGTACTTTCAAATACATGATCCGGTGTAATCCTCATAGACAAAGTATCAAATACGTACTGTTAGGCACCCAGAGATAAGAACACTGAATCTCAGAGAAGATCAGTGGCTTGTTCAAGGCCACATTATTCAAGTGGATGGCAGACCAAGCCTTGAATTCACGTATTCTGGTTTAAAAATTTCTTAGCACCTCTGTCCATCATACCCCTCACTATGGTCATGCAAAAAAGGAACCGAATGAGAAGGGGCACCCTGAGTCAAATACATCTGAGTTTGAAGTCCTGACTCAGCCTTCTCTGTCACATGGGGACGATGAAAACAGTAACAGCAATCATGAAGTGTAAGAACTAACATTTCAACTTTTGCCAGCCCTATGATCCAAAACTGCTTATTATTTCCGAAGCATATTATTCATAACCTGTCCGCATTTAGTATGTCGTAACAAAATGTTAGTACTAATTTTGAAAATTCACCCCAAGGGTTTGTTATTTTAGATTCTTACAGATGAGAAAAACCAACCCTAAGAGTCAGTGACCACGGTCCTGAGATCACGTCCCTCCATTTCCCAAGCCGGCTGCTAATAAGTACTTCTCAGGTTTCTTCTCTGAAGAGCTAAGCACAGCTGTCTTTTCTTTCTTTCTTTCTTTTTTTATAAACCAAAACAACATGGCCCCAAATCCCTCCCATGTTGGAGAAAGGGCACTGTACCCAGATCCACATACATCCTCTTAATTAATTGCCTGGAAAGGTCCACATATGAGTTTGCTAAGCTCACCATAATAAGGTACACCAGATGCGAACAATCGAAATCTGTTGCCTCGTGGTTCTGGAGGCTGGAAGTCCAAAATCAAGGCGTCAGCAAGGTTGGTTCCTTCTGAGGGCTGTGAGGGAAGGATCTGTTCCAGGCCTTTCTCCTTGGCTCACAGATGGCTGCCTTCATGTGCACAAAGTGCTCTGCTTTTTTTTTTTTTTTCCCTTTTACTTTTTTAAAAAATTGAAGTATAGTTGATTTACAATGTTGTGTTAGTTTCTGGTGTACAGCATAGTGACTCAGTTACACAGATTTATATTCTTTTCCATATTCTTTTTCATTATAGGTTATTACAAGCTACTGAATATAGTTCCCTGTGCTATAAGTAGGAACTTGTTGTTTATCTATTTTACATATAGTAGTTTGTATCTGCAAATCTCAAACGCCTAACTTCTCCTTTTATCTTCACATTGTCTCTTCCTGTGTGTATCCTCCTCCCTTTTATCAGGACACCAGATCCTCCTCCCTTTTATCAGGACACCAGTCATACTGAATTAGACCTGCTCTAATGACTTTGCTTAACTTTAACTTTATCTCTGTAAAGACCCAATCTCCAAATAAGGTCACCTTCTGAGGCAGCAGGGGTTAGGACTTCAACATTTGGATTTGTAGGGAGGAGACATGGTTTAACCCATGATGATCCACGTATTATTACTGTAGCACATTGTTATTTTAGTTTGTAGAATTACAATGCCTTTTGAGCTCACTGAGCTGTCTTAAGCTCTTTATGTAAAACTCAGCTGACTGCTAAGAGGTGGTTATTACTGTACCAGGGAAGAACAAATCTGACTCCTTATTAGATCTGTTCTTTTAGCTCTAACCCTGAGCTCTGTTTCCCGGGCTTAGTCATGCTGGCTCTGCATCTTTTGTAAAAGAATGTTGCCTAGAGCCTGAAATATACAGGATAAGCCCATTCTCAAGGCTCTGACCTTTAAGGGTATAATACTTCTCCATTCACATGGAGATAAAAAGTTGCAGAACAGAAAATAACATTTGTCTTGTTGGAGGTTTACAGGAACATCCTGACCTGACCTACGTGGACAGCTGCTAGAACAAAAGATTCTGATGCCAAGAAATTTGCAACAGCCAACCACATCTCCTCCCCTCTTTAAAAAGGAGCCTGAATTCTGACTTGGGGAAGGAAGATGGTTCTTTAGGACATTCGTCCCACATCTTCTCAGTCTGCTGGCTTTCCGAATAAAGTCATTATTCCTTGCCCCAGTACCTTGTCTCCCAACTTACTGGCCTGTCGTGCGGGGAGCAGAACGAGCCTGCACTCGGTAACATAATTATCCCCTTTATAAATGAGGTAACTGGGCACAGAGAGATGAGGTAACTTGCTCGAAGCTGAACAGCTAGTAAGTGGGGGAGCCAGAAATACAAACCAGCCTGGCTGCCTCAGAGTCCGTGCTTTTAAGCACCAGACTGTGCTGCCTCTGTGAGCGAAACCCAGTTCTCACTCTCTGGGATAACACGGTCCAGACCTGGGGCTGTTCAAAGGGCTGGGGTCTGGCAAGGTGAGGAAACCTCAACTGAGGCCCAGGTGTTAAGGGGACGTGTCTCAGGGAGGTGATACCTAAGATGAATATTAATGAAGGAAAAATCAGGATTCTGGAGAGAGGAGTGTGCGTGGGGCAAGGACAGGCTGGAGCACAAGTGACCCAGAGCCAGAAGACTGGAGTGGGAACACCATGACCTTGTCAGCCAGGTGAAGGGTTTGGGCTCAACCACACAGGCAAGGGGCAGGGGACAGCTGAAGGGACCTGGCAGGGCAGTGACATGATCAGATTCGCCTGTTAGAACCATCTCTCCAGTAGAGAAACGTAGCTGCACAGTCTGGGAAAGGGGAATTTCGACTCAAAGTCAAGGTTACGACGATGGGTAAACCCTGGGCTCCGTGCTGCTGGCTAAGGCTGGCTGCATGAACATCAGGCACTGAGGCAGGTCACTTCATGTGTCCCCATTAAGGACAAAGCAACACAGCCTGAGAGGCCCCTGCAAAGTTTCTCTGCACAGACAGCAGTGGGCTGGCAGTCTTTAGGAATCGTGAATAACTCCGTGATCCTTCCTCCTCCCCTTCTCAGAGACTGTCCTGGAACTCACAAGAAGCCTCACCCCAACGATCCGATCTGAATCCCCAGAGCACTCCCCTCCCCTCCACCCCAAAACAAGCTCGTTAACAACAGACCATCTCTAAGGCAAGATCCTTCTCAGCTGGCCCACCCTCTTTTCCAGATGTTACCCTCTCAGGACCTATTCATGAAAAATCAGGTTATTCAGGAAGAACCCCTGAAATTGCTCTTGCAGGCTTGCTCAGTGCTTTCCCAGGCATGTCAGAACCCGGGTTCTAGCCTCAGCCTCAACTCTGTCAGAAGTCAGCCCCACGTGGCCTTGAGCAAGTCCTGCCGCCCCAGAAGGTCAGAGCACAACAAGGCCACGGGAGACGTTCCGGTCAGTCTCCCCATCTGGGAAGTGAAGCCCCTCAGCTGCGCCCTTGGCCTCCAGGGTAAAGAATGTCAGTCTTTGGTAACTGGCCCCTGTTGACTTCGTGGGATTGATTCTAGCTGCTCCTTTTTGTTTTCTTTCTTTGGTCCTCTGGATTCTCACCCCGCCCTTTGCTCACCTCTGCTCCTTTGTTCATGCGGCCACCTGCTGCCTTCCTCCCCACCTCTCCTTCCCTCTTTCCTTGGTGACATGCTGCCCACTCCTCCTCTGACCTGCAGCTCAGACACTGCCTCCAACTCACCCAGGATGTTCCCGCTTTGGGTTAGGCCCTCATGCTCAGTGCTCCTGTTGAAATCTGAGCCTTTCTTCATTATTCGACTTTTTATTTAGTGCTGCAATGGACTGTTTTCTTGACATTCTCCCCTGCAATAATGAATAGCTGGCGGGCATCTAGAACCAGCTCCCTCTCAAAAATTCTAAGCTGAGGCCTGACTCAGAGAAAATGTTTGGTGAGTTTCTACTGAATAATCAAAGAGGGGGGCACAGGGGTCAGAGTTTACTCTCAAAATTAATAAGAACATTTAAGAGCACCTCCTATACACCAGGCATGTGGGTAAGTAGTTACAACTTGCGTGGCCACCGTCCCCCATGGGCCCTGAGTTTCCCCATCTTCTAAATGGGAGTCGTTAGACTGGTTGGTCTTGGAGAAATCTCCCAGCTCTTAAATTTTATTATTCAATGCCTGGCTCAAATTGCTTGACTAATGAGAGGTAGAAGTAAACCTGAATACGGGTCTTTCCCCTCCAACTCCAGTGCTCACTCATCAAGAGTTCAATTACCATTTTCTAAGCTACCCCACTGACTCCCCCTCCCAGCTCAAACACGCAGTGATTCTCTCTTGCCAACTGTGTGCCTGCCTGGCTGAGGGAAAGCACTAGGGAAAATTCACTCTCAGAAAGACAAAAACCCATCACCCTCTCTGGACACTATATAATGAAATATGTAAGTTTAGACACTATATAATAAAATATATTTTTATAGAATTCCCTGGTGCCTTATGTCTATGGGGGAGAATGATACATTTTTCGTAACTAAAGTGAATGAAGGACACTTAATTCTTCCTGCATCTATTGATGTAAAACAAACCACCTCAGAACTGAGTGGCCTAAGACAATAACCATTTTGCCACATCTCACAATTTTGTGAGACAGGAATCTGGGCAAGTCTCAACTGGGTGATTCTTCTGTTCCACAGGGTGTTGACGAAGGGAACCCAGGGGTATCTCCCTGGTAGATGGGCTGGTCTAGAGAGCCCTGGTCCTTGTCTTGCAGGAGTACTGGACGGCTTAGCAGGAGCCGTCAGGCAGAGCAGCTTTGCGAGGTGTCTCCCCAGCCGTCTCACATGGGGGCTGGGAGCTACAAGACGGAGTGTTCACACAATTGAGGTTGAAGCTGCATGGCCTCTTATGACATAGCCTCTGAAGACAAATGATGTCATAGTTGTCATGCTCTACTGGCCAAAGTGCTCATAATTCTGCCCAGATTCAAGTGAAGGGAACATAGACTTCACTTCTTGATGGGAGGAATGTTGGAATGTGTAGCCAAGTTTGAAAACTGCCATAGTATCACATACTAAATATGACCACGCACCTAGCATTACGCTGGACATTTACATGATCTCAATCATCCTTCCTGCCTGGGCCTCTCCCTTGAATTCTAAACCCAAATCTCCAAATGCCTACTCAGCTCCTCGACCTGTAACTTACTATGTCTAAAACTGACCCCGATCTCCGTGCAAACCTGTTCCCCCTTAAATCATCTCATTAAATGTCAACGCCATTCTTCCAGGTGCTCAAGCTTCACACCTTGGAGTCATTTTCTTTCACATTTTCCTTTCCCAATCCATCAGTTAATCCTGTTGAATCTATCTTTAATATATATCCAGAATCCTACCATTTCTAGCCACCTTTACTGCTAAGACTCTGGTCTAAGCCACCACGCTCTTAGATTACGGCACTAGCCTCCTAGTGGGTCAGCCAGCTTCCACTCCCGCTCTCCTTATCATCTAGTTGCTCAACAATAGCCACGTGGTCCTTTTAAAAAGTAAGTTGGATCATTCCCTCATGCCACTCCCCTTATTCACTCAGGTGCTCTCCATCTCACTCAGAGGAAGACCTGAAATTCCTACAAGACCCTCCAGCACCCTCGATGACCTGACCGCTACCTCTGACCACTCACTCCTTTGCTTCCTCTGCGCCAGCTCTTCTGGCCATTTTACTGCCCCTAGAACACACCAGACAAGCTTCTGTCCCAGGGCCTTTGCACTGGCGGTTATCTCCCTGCAGAATGTTCTTCCCTAAGATATCCACATGGCCAACGTCATCACCTCCTTCAAATTTCTGCTCAAATGTCACATAACATTGCTGCCTTTCTTGAAACTATCCCATTTAAAATAGCAGCCTCTCCTGCTGCTTCCCTGTCCTTAAACTCTTCCTTGCTCTGCGGCTCTCCACTGCACTCACAGCCGTTTGACCTAACATACATATGTGTGTGTGTTTGTCTTCGCCACTAGAACACAAGTTTAGTAAAAGCAGGCGTCTCTGACTGGGTCATTGCTGCATCTGTAGCTCATGAACAGACCCTGACAACACAACGCAGGTGCTCAGTATATACAGATTAGATGGATATTTTGTTGGCCTAAAAAAAAAATAAAACAAAATCCTCCTTTCAAAATGAGAACCCAGATTTCTCTTTGGAGCTTTTTTCCCTTTCTTTGAGCAGAAAAAGTTGCACAACCACACCCGCTTATCCCACAATTGCTTATATTATCCCATGAAAATGTGATTAGCTAACACGCCCTTTGATACGTTTTTCTCTAAATGGCCTAACATTCCACTTCTTTCCCTGTCATCATTCTTGCTAGTGATGCCTGGCTTATAATTGGCACTCAGTATTTGTTATTGACAAGCCGAAACCCATGCTCCAGCCCCGCTTCTTACCAGCTGCATGACATTAAACAACTGACAGACCCTGTTTCCTCTCTATGAAAACTGGGGTGGATGGCATCAACCTGTCTTATCATGTGGCTAAACTGAAATAATGGATGCCAGTGAATATCCTGGCACATCAGAGAGGGCAACATACAAGTCAGTTTCTTTTTCTCACAACCACACTAGATCGATTGAGCCTGACAGTTTTCCATCAAGAGGAACTTCTCAAAAGTTGCTAAACCACAGGGCAGTCAGGGAGAGAATTCAGAGGAGGGGAGATGGAAGCAGTAACAGTACGCCTCTGCTCACCCATTTCCAAAATTCAGCTAGTTAGACTGGAGTGATCAGCTGCAGAGAGACACATGTCCCATGCCCTGGGACAAAGGGGAGCTTTGCTGATGGGTGACTGTTAAAATGGGTCCCCTGTCCCAATTTAACAACAACCTCCAGAAGGAAGCCACAGGATTCACAGGAGAAAACGACTTGACTCCAAAGGTATACAGTAAAGAAGATATGGATGCAAAACACATCCCTGTCCCCCTCCCCCTCCCCATAAAGAAACTGACATTGAAGAAGGGAAGGGAGAGGGTGGAGATTTAGAGAAGGAAGAAGGAAAAAGGAGAAGACACTCAGTCAGGCGGAGAAATTCTCCAACCAGGCCAACAGCACGTTGCCATCCAAGGGGAAGGGAATTTCACCTGCATTGTGCTGGGCACTTCCTCGTAGGTCCTCTCTATTTTTACAAGCACCTTCAATAATCTTGCAAACTAGTTATTCTACTACTAATCCTATTTTACCTGCGAGGAACCTGGGGACTTAGGACAATGAACTTACTGGCCCCAGGCTACACAGCTAACTAGGAGCAGAGCCCGCAGGAAAGCCATAAAAGAGCCTCCGCAGCCCTGCTTTCTGACCAAAAAGCTCACTAATTTCAGGTGGACACAGACTACACGGGCAAGCCAACCGAGTGGCCAAAAATTCACTTACATCCAGGCTGGGGGTGGGGTAGGTAAGAGATCCAGGTGGCAGGGTTCGAGCTGGGGTCCCTCAGGCCACCATTCCTGACAGCCTCTGTCCCCTCACCCTCCCAGGTGGCACAGGATAAGTACGCACCCCCCCCCCTTGAACCCCACCTGCCTGGAGCCAGGCCAATGTGAGCTGGGCGGCACTAAGTCATCCTTTATTCCTCTCCAGCAGGCGGGGTGCCCAGGCAGCCTTTCCCCACGCTCGACCCGGCGAGAAAGCACCCACAGAAAGCCCAACAATCAGACCCACTCGCCTTACCCCTTCCATGGCTTTCCTCCGAGGCAGAGTCTGGGAGACAAAACCAGCTTCCCAGAGCTGGATCCTGGGGCCAAGGGTCCGTCTGGCCCCGCCTGCACCGGTCAGGAAACAATCACCTCCCTCTGCAAGGGACACACCTGAGCCCAGGATCTCCACCTGCCCCACCTGGGCGGCAGCTCCTCCCCCTGCTGGGGCCAGAGCTTTCCTGCCCCCGGCGGGGGCGGGGCGTGCAACCGCCTCCATCCGCCAGGTTCTCGGGACCAGCACCTGCAGGGGGGCAAGAGGGACCCCTCTGTCCAAAGATCGGCAGACTCTGGGCCCTTCTCAGCACGCAGCCCTCCCACTGTCCACCCCCAGGCTGGTCTGACAGTCACTGTGCAGGCAGTTCACTTTGTGCCCGGGGCACGGGGGAGTAGCTGAGAAACGGGGGCGGCGGGGCTCCTGTTGGTGAAGAAACTCAGGCTGGACAGTGTCATCTTCCTTATCTTCCTTGGCCCAACCCCGCCCCCACGGATGGCAACCTACCCTCGCAAAACGAAAGGGAAACCAAGGCCCAAAGGGGACAGAAATATGCCCAGGCTCACAGCGGGGTTTCAGGGAGGTCAGAAGGGAGCTGCTATAATGGGGCACCTGTTTTCGGTCGGGCACCATCTGAACATTTGGACACCTGATTATACACCAACACTGCCACAGCCCTGGGAAGTACTGGAACCTATTTACAAAACAGAAACGGACTCACAGACGTAGAAAACAGACTCATGGTTACCAAAGGGGGATGGGGGGGAGGGATAAATTAGGAGTTTGGGATTTGCAGATACAAACTATTATAAAAGAGATAAACAACAAGGTTCCATGTACAGCACAGGGAACATATTCAATATCTTGTAATAACCTACAATGAAAAAGAATATACATATATATATCTCATTATGCTGTATACCAGAAATCAACACAACATTATAAATCAACCATACTTCAGTTTTAAAAAAGGGAAGGGAACTGAGGCTGAGAGAGATCCTGTAACCTGCCCCACGGTCACATAGGTAGTAAGTACAAGGATCAAGGTTTAAACACAGGTCGGGCTGACTCTAAAGGGATTTGGTTCTTCTGAGGGGTGTGTGTGTGTGTGTGTTTGCATTTTTTGTTTTTCTGGCAGAGCTGGTGCTGGAAACCCAATCCCGAATTCCCAGTTCTTAAGAGCTTCCAGCTGTCCTGGGGGTTGGAGGCCCGCACAGCAGGCAGCCCTTGAAGTTCAGTCTCTGTGAGGTTTCCAGCTTCACTAGGGCCAAGCTCATGAAATGAAAAGCCTCTCCTGCCCGGTCCAGGGGAGAGGAGGGGGAGGGCAGGTAAGGAAAGCCCCCTTGCCTCCCCATGTCCTCTATCAGGTGGCTCCCATCCCTGGCGGATCGTCACCGCTGCCGGGGCTTATATTAAAAATACAGGCTTCAAGGCCCCAAGGCCAACAGGAGTCCGCTCTGCTGATCGAGGGCATGGGAATCTGGATTTTAATAAGCTTTTTAGGTCAAGGTGTTTTAATAAGCAATGACTCATAGGTTTAGCTTTTACATTTTGAAAACGTTACATTACAAACATTTCTCAAAACAATCCTCATTTGTACTGTGTGCGATCATGCTGATAACTTTCTGTTCGCTTCTGAGCCATGATGTGCGATTTCATTTTAAAAAAATCAATGGTCAGCACACCCACTGCACTGATTTTATGATTCACAGTTTGACCTACAGTGTCACGTGGGCTCTGCCCACAGTCAGATGGGGGGCCCGCCCTGCCAAGCTGAATGGGGCACAGGCCCAGGTTTCTCTGTGACTTTCCCTCTGATCCTGGCCTTCACTCAGGTCAAGGGCAAGGATGTCCTGTGTCCATCTGTACACAGTACGGTGAAGAATCATCTGCAAAAACTCGGGGGGAGAACTTGGAGCCCTCCTCCCAGCCCCAGCTGATCACTGGGCCGTCAAATTCCCTTTGCACTTAATGCAAGGGCTCCCCCTGGTGGCTCTAGACCAACCTATGAAGGCAGAGAGGGATGGAGCCGGTCAGAAGGGTTCTCACCTCCCAGGACCCAGCAGGATTGAGAACTCTGTGCTTTTTGGTTTGGCTCAGGACAAGCCACAATAGCAGGACGTTATAGGACGTTGTAACACTACTTACTGGTAGCTGTTAGGAGTATTTTGCAAGTGGGCTTAAGAACTGTGACTCTTGGACCCCTGCAGGATCCCGTTATTTCCTCACGATCCTTTAGATGCTAAACTCAGTTTCCCTACTAGATGTTGGCTGTGGGAGTGTCACTGAAACCCTCTGAGACATACGTTCCTCATCCGTACATCTAGGTAAGAGGGTTGGCGGTGTTGGCTTGAAGATTACTGTGCCACGTGAAAATCTTTACAGAGCTTAGCACTAAATAAGCACCAAAAATGTCAGTTCCTCCCTTCCTTTCCCCTTCTCAACTGATGGTGGCTTTAACATTGTCAAAATGCATGTGCTAGACTCGGAAGTGCTAATGAAGTAGCATTGTTTTATTTCCCTATAATGACCCCATTTTGCTCGCGAGCCCTTACCCCGTGAGTAAGCGGGTCCTTGCATCCAGACTGGTATCAGAAGAACTCACACATGCTTATGTGGGTGGGTGGAGCAGAAGAGGTGAGTCCCAAGAGCACACGTTGTGGGGGTGGTGGATGTGAAATTAGGGGTTTGACCTAAGTTTAGTCAGATCTCATTACACCTTTGGAATACAGAATTCAACTGAATAAAGAACTCAGAGATCTTCTTAGATCTACAGGGTGCTCTGGTGGCCCGCTGCTAGCTTCAGTGATCTCCACTTAATCATGGACCAGGAAATGACTGACCAAACATCTCCTGCCCACCGGAAATGGGGCCCCGGGCCTTACAAACATCACCTTACTTAGTTCTGATTATGATTCCCATTTTCCAGGTGAGGAAGCTGAGGCACATACCAGTTAAAGTCACCAATTCGGAGTCATAGGGTTAGCAAGTGGAAGAGCAGACACTGCAACCCAGGAAGCCTGGCTCCTGAGCCCACACTCAGATAAGTCTGAGGACTTAATCTCAGAGAAATACAGAATAATAAATAAACTCACAGAATCGGAGAGCTTGAAGAGTTCTTTGAGCCCGTCTCTCGTTCTGTGAGAAAGCTTAGCAGACACGTGGGCTGAAGTTAGGCTCAGTATTGACTAGACATTTCTGTCTTTCAAGCCTGTGCCTTCAGTTTGCCCCTCTGGTCCTGAGAATGATGCGCCATGCTCTCCAGTGCGGTCCTGTCCATTCCCAGGCACGCTGAGCAGCAGACATCAGTATTTCCAGCACATTCCTCATGCTTCCAAACCTTACTTTCAGCCTCAGATACTGCCTGTAGGATTTTAGTGTTTCCATTCATTAATTTTTTGGCAAACATATTGCTTGCACTTTGCACCGTAAGTAATGGTTTACAGAATACTGTGATGTAAAGAAGGGAGAGTTTAAGAAATGTTCAAACATGGGAAATCCTGCGCATTCATCTCTTTCTGGGGTAAACTTTGACACTGCTGGTTGTCTGAGGACGAAGCTGGAACACGCAGATTGATTGTCAGAATCAGGATGGTGCTGCGAGAGCTGCCTATTATTAATATTAAAATTATTATGGGTTACATGAATCATTTGAGGATTTCCAGGGCAATCTGTGATTTATTTATGTATAATTTATGTCCTGACTACTTACCGAAGGGAGAGAAGGAAAGAGGAAGGGAACTTAAGTTTATTGAGAGTCTACTGTGTTACAAGCGACACAGTTTGCATATATTTTCTTCTATTCCTCATGACAACATGGCAAGGTAAGAGACGTTACCCCTGGTTGACAAGTGAAGAGCATGAGGTTCAAGGAGGATCGAGGCAAACACCCTGGCCATGCAGAGTCCAAGTCTGACTCTGTTTAGACCCCTTCGTCTACTGCTCCCTCCTCCCCTCCATGCTGCCCCCAGAACGACTTGAGGGAGGGGGCGATGCAGAGCCAAGTGAAACAGGATGGTTAAAAAGGAAGACAAAAGCCATGCAGAAGACAGGGATGGTGGGAGGGCAGAAAAGGGATGGATCAACAGTGCAGAAATATGAGATGATGTCTACAAGGGACACCATTATCCAAATCTAAATCTTTTTAAGGATAAAATACCTCAAGTTATCTTAGGAGGTTTGTGGGTTCAAGGAAGGGTCTGTTTCCTCTCTACCAGTCTGTGAACACTGTATAAGCCAGCTGGTTTCTCTTTGGCCCAGAAGGCAGTTCACGTCTGAATTTTGTACTTATCTGTGTAATCAGCTTGCTTGTGTATCATAATTGAGTAAGAACTTTTTCAAGGGATACTACGCAAACACGACAAGGCGCATTGCTTTCCTTTTCACAGCCTTTTATGAAGAATCCGAGCCACCTAGTTTATGTCGAGTGCTGAGCTCGGAGCTGGAGACACAGAAATCCTTTAGCTTCTTGGAAGGAGGCCATCTTACTCCACTAACGCCGGTTGCATCGTGTGCGCGTGGCTCAGACGGATTGTTAAGATGTTTTCTGATCTGCTTAGCTTGTTGAGATCGAAGGAATACCACTCCTCTGCGGGAAGGAGATGGGGCTGGCCTGGAAGTAGGGAGCTGTTCCCAGTATCAGCCGCTCTCATACTCCATCTTCCAGAAAAGCGGGTCCTCCGATGGACAACTCAAGTGGGAAACCCTCTCTCTTTGGTCATGTTTCCTGGGGTCTGGACTTCAAGGCATAACAATATCACATAGTTGTAATGCTTGGAGGCTCAAAGTACTAAGACAGGGCAATGGTAGGTCTCTCCACAAAATCTACAGGTCAATTGGTGTGTGACTTGGTGTGTAACTCATGAATCGTAATCTGAGAAATGATTTTATATGTACTTGAAAGCTCTATCAAAGTTTAAGAGTTAGATTTGCTTTCCTCACAAGGAGTTAGGGAGGCATAGCTTTTCTCCTCCACCCATGCACACATTTCCTTCTCTTTCTAATCACTTCCCTTCAAATGCCATGCTTATGTTTTGCGGACTTAAGATGCATGTGTGGCATTCCTGGATAGTAGGGGTCAGATGGCCTCTGACCTGTGGCTGCAGGACAGGAGAGAGGCAGGCAGGTGGTCCTATGGAAGAGTCAGTTGAAGGTGCATAAACTCCATTTAAAAAAAGCAAATTAGCTACTGTGGCTTACTCTCCTTTTCTTTCTCATGTATCATCCCCTGGTCTTTGGTAAAATCTAACATCGTTAGATATTTAATCTCAGCTCTGGTGCAGTGAAAGAGGAAGCACGTTTGGTCCATGTGTGGGATGGAACGTTACATAAAGGGAGACGTGCTGGAGTCAGCATGGCTGCAGGACTGACTGATGAGAGATTCAGCACTGATGAGCCTGGAGGAGAGGGACCGGAAGACTCAGGGTTCTGAGATCCAGCTATCTCTTCCCACTGGTTCGGGGCTATGGAGGTAATTTTATTAAGGGAGGTAAGTTGGGCAGAAAAAAGGCTTTGTATTCACCAAATCCCAATCCCTTCTCCTTTTCTTGGGCAGTGAGAAGACTATACTTCCCAGCCTCTCTTGCAATTAGATTTGGGTGTGTGACTAGGTCCTTATCAGTGGGATGGTGTGGGAAGAAGTAGTGAATGTTATTTCTAGGCCTGCTCAATCGTCCACTTTCTCCCTTCTCCTTTCGCAGCAAGCTCAGAAGCCATGTGCTTAAGATAGTGGAATCATAAAACAGGAGGAGCCTGGATCCCAGAGTCCCTTCTTCTAAGAAAGCCAGGAAGGAGATCTACCTAAATAGTCATCAGAGTATGATATAAAGAAATCTTTGCTGTATAAAGCTATTAAAATGGGGGGGGGGCAGCTATTTGTTACTGCAGCATAATCTATCTTATTCTGACTAACACAATGTATTAGTGAGCTATCGTAAAGCAGGCAGTGAGCTGGAAGGAAAAGCAGAGGAAATAGGAACAGTTGGGTCAGGAAATAAGAAAACTAATCCTTAGGTGGGTTTAGCCAACTTCTTGAGGATTCAACTGAAGACCAGAATTCTATGCTTAAATGGCAGGATCTGGGCTGCTGGGAATGACAACAGGCACCCTTTACTTACTGAGTGCTTGTTGTGTATCCAGCCCAATGGTCACTTTGTTACATGTGTCAACTCATCTTACATACAATAAATATATACACCATTCAATATTCTCAATAATCTTACCAGGTATATGCCACTCCCCTCATTTTGTGGACGGAGAAACTGAGATGCAAAGAGATTCAGAGTTTTCCCCTAGGCCACACAGCCTGTAAGAGGCAGAATTGGCTTCAAACTCATCTGTACGATTGGGGTAAAGTCAAGTGTTATTCATCACAAGGCAGTAGGTGGCAGCCAGGCTGAAGCCCCCAGTGGTGGCATCACTGTGATTTTAGGGGAGGGACAGTATCTGCTAGGGAGAGGATTATTAACAGCAGCTAGAGGATGGGTTTCAACACCTAGAGAAAGAAGCTACAGTGTTCGAAAAAGGTATCAGGGCATCAGGTGAGCAGACTAGGGTTTACGGCCTCACAGAGGAAAACAATGAGCAAAAATCAAGACTAGGGGCAGACGTTTAGTCAGTGGAACAAAGTGCACACAGCGAGGGCTAGGCGACAGCTGGGGCACAATTGCATCCTGGAGACAGAAAATTCACCCCAAAGAACAATGGACCCCAATCAGAGCAGCAAGTTAACACCAGCTCCCCCCTGCTGGTGTGGAGACCCCCCACCCTCCTCCTACTTGGTAAGGAGATGCTCAGGGTCTGAGCAGACCTGGGCCCGGTGATGGAGGGCCTCTAGGCCTGCTCTGTGTAGAGCTGGGACCAGCAGGGAGTCGCTGGAGGGGGTTCTGGCCCTACAGGTGCGCACCTGTGAACAGATCAATCAGAAGGATGAAGAAAGCAAATACACTGTGTACTTGATCTTTGACCAGTCCTGGCTCTATCACTTACTAGCTTTCCTTCAGCCAAGTGACTTGTGCCTTTGACCCTCAGCTTCCTGATCTGTAAAATGGGGTGAACGAACTGAACCTCACAGATAAGTCCCGAGTATGAAACGGCAGAAAGACTATAAAGGATCGCACATGCAGTCATCGATATCTAACTGACGCGGGGAAGCCTGGGGCTCTTCACTCCTCCCTCTCCCTAGAGAAGGAGGTGTCTGTCTCTGCCCAGAGTGGACAGAGGCTTCCCAGGGGAAACAAGGCTTGATCTCAGTCCTAGAGCGGCCAAGGAGGGGGGGCAGTCCAGAGGCTGAGAGCGGCTTGTGCAAAGTCCCACCTCCAACAAGCAAGTCTCCCAAGTCAGCCCTTTAGGGGGCAAAAGTTTCAAAAAGCTTGGTCTCGGCTCTCAGGAGCTGCTGCTCCTGAGCCT
Source organism: Camelus dromedarius (assembly GCF_036321535.1). Classification (NCBI taxonomy): domain Eukaryota; kingdom Metazoa; phylum Chordata; class Mammalia; order Artiodactyla; family Camelidae; genus Camelus; species Camelus dromedarius. The sequence continues at coordinate 29,867,526 of NC_087449.1, read as the reverse complement.
TTGTCATCCTGAAAGCAGCCCTGTGATGGGGCATTCTTTCCTGCTCTAACGCTCTCTTCCCCACTCACAAGCCGCGTTATCAGTGTGGCCAGCAGCTCGGGCTCCACGTCGCCAAGCGCTAGCGCGACAGCCTGCAGGGAGGTGGGGGCAGCCAGGCCCTGCACCACAGCCCTGTGGCAGCTTTCAGTCAAGTCTGCACAAGGGTGCCGGAAGGCACAGGCCATGTGGCCCCTGCTCAGGTCACGAGATGACAGACCTTTGTCATGGAGAGGAAGGGCTTCCTGGAAGGAGGGGTGGCCTGTGCCAAAGAGGTCTTGTTCCCTACCGTCTCCCAGGGCAGAGGAGGCTGCTCGGTCCCAGCTAGCTGGAACTAAGCATGGAGGACAGTGTGTTTATTCAAAGGCATTTATCACAGTGCCACGTAATCACCTATATAAACATTTGTTGAACTGAATTACCTCCTTTGATGCTCACAGCCAGGGTACCTAATAAATGAGGGGACAGCAGCTCAGAGAGGACTCGAAAGTATTTGATCGGGATTAGATATGGGGGGAGTGGCAAGTGGAGAAAGAGGAGGGAACTGGAAAGGCTGGAGAAGAGCGTTACAAATAAGTGACTTTGCACCTGGAGCTCCTCCATACTTGACTTGGCCTCCCAGCTCACCGAGAACCATCCTTCCTCCTTCCTCCTGGCTTCCACCTGCATCCTGTCTGTGCCCACATCCATATCCCCAGCCCTTCATTCAGCAAACACTGACCTAACCTCCACTCTGAGCTAGGTTAGGCTAAGACATGCAGCGCAGAACAAAGCACACACTGTCCTCACTGCCACGGAACCTGCAGTCAAACGAGGGAGTCAGGCAGCAAACAGGGAATTGCGCTCTCACGACACATGCCCATAACGGCACGAAGGAAAATACCAGGGAATAAAACAAGGACCCCCCCGTGGTAGAGGTGGTCAAGGAGCCTCAGTCAGCCCTGAATTCCAGACACACTCACTCACTCATTCACCCTACAGATGATAAATTCACAGAGCATCTGCTCAGTGTGCTGAGCTGGGCACTGTTCTCTGTGTTCAGGACTCACAGTGATCCACATGTCCACCTCCCTGCTGGGCTGCTCAGCTGGGTGTTCCACAGACACCTCGCACTCAGCAAGGCTGTAACTGAGCCAATGACTTGATCCCTTCAACCTACTCAGGTGGCATCCAGCTCAGGCACTTGCCCAGGCAGCCAAACTTTGGCATCCCTGACTCCCATCAGTCCTCGCCTTTAAGTGCAACTGACTGAACCTCATTCAACATCATCCACAGGTATTTACTCAGTGCCCATTCCTCTGTCAGGCACTTCGTGTTTTCTGGCGCAGAAGACGTCCTGTCCTTGCCGTCAAGAGGCTTATAGAAAATGACTGGACGACTCAAAAACATCCCTTCAACCCGCTTGCTTCTCCCCATCCCCTCTATGGGAGGATGGAGGGTTAGGTGCCCCTGCTTCCAACCTCCCACCTCCCACCAAATGTCACCCACATAGTCTTCCCCATCAGGAATCTGACCACGTACTCCACCATCAAAACCACCTCAGACCGGAGATGCCACAGTCACTCTCCCAGGGCACACAAGGCTCTTCAGAATTGGCTCCATGCAACTTCTGCAGTCTCGGCTAATAGCACTCTGGTCCCTACGCACGGCCATACCAGATTTCTTCATCCCTGGGTCCACAGTGCTATTTCTTGCCTCTGGTTATTTGCCACCCCCATTCCCTCTACCTGGAACGCCATCCTGGGCGAGCCTGCCATCCACTCATGCAGCCCCACCCCCATAACCTTCCTGAGCTGGCGCACCTAGCCTTTCCTGACAGCTGTAGGAAGGGTGATTTACTCAGTCCTTTGTTTCCACGCTTCCCTCATCACCCGACTGTGACTGCAAAACTGGTCCTGTGCATACGCGTGGGTAACATCTCTGGGTCCTCTGCAAACCCCCCACCCCCCCTGGGGTTTCTGAGGAGCTTCAGAAAGGCCTTCCTAGGTGTCCACCAAGCAGGCCGTCGGCTGGAGCCACCACGTGGCATTCCGCATAGTCCCCCTTTCCGGCCCTGGTTCCTTCCTCCTTACAGTCTGGGGCCCCACGGAGCAGGCTGGGGAGCCTCCCTGGTGCCACCTCCCAGGGTGGCCATCATGGTGCCATCAGTGTCCCGGGGCTTACCTTGCATCAGACAGGGTGTAAAGGACTGTCCATGTGTAAACTCATTCTCACAACAGTGAGAGAGGCACTCATTTCACCGTAAAAACAACGAGAAAGCTGAGACTCAGAGAAGGTGGTCGCCCAGATCAAGGTCGCCAGGCTGGGAAGCGCGTGCCTAGGATTAGCCCGTCTCCTCACCCAGAGCGCATGTTTCTGAATGCTGTGCATGGCCCCACAGAGCACTGGGGCCCCAGCTCAGCTGTCAACCTGCCTTTGTTCCTCTGTCTCAGGGTCTGTGTCCCCCAAGTAGACAGCAGGGTCTTCGAGGGCAGGGACTGTTTCCACTCACACTTATCCTCTGGATGCAGCTCAGTGCTGGGCCCACGATACATGTTTCCTCAATAAATGGGTTACCCTTCAGGTGAGATTTCATGGAATTGTATTATTTTCTTTTTCTCACTTTAGTGCTAAGCTTCTTCCGATCAGCCTCATTAACAGCCAAGCCATAAGGGGTCAAAGTGATTTGAGAGACGCCAGAGGCAGGAAGGGGCAGGAAGGTGGGCAGCACCTGGTCTACATGGAGCAGAAGCATTAACCTCCTGCCGCTCCCAGATCCCTTCCAAATGCCTGGTTTGTATTCACTTGGCCTCCAGACCATGGAAATAAAGCGATGCTGTGGACAGCACTGAGGAGACCAGCCGGCCACGTGCTGGTCTCATGCCCAGGAGAGCATTTTAGCAGCCAGTCTAATACTCAGATCTTCCACTCTGGCCCTCTGGCCACAAATGTGCAGCTTCCTTTTATCTGCAAATTGCACTGGGCTCCCCGAATCACCGTACATTGGCTTGGCTCTGGCTTAAGTCACAGATCAGACCTGAAGAGTGCGGAGATTATGAATCGCCCACCATCGTCCTATGGGTCCCGGCCAACAGCCTCGGTGTGTTGGATTCTGCAGCTGTTCTCATCCTGATGCTCTCACTCCACACCCGATGTCCTCACCATCTGTCAGTGACGCAGACGCCATGCAGGACTCGAGTGTGTATAAACTTACGTGAGGGGGTTGGGGAATCCAGCTAGGGGAAGTGAATAGAGCTTGAGAAAATATTTTGGGCAACAAAAGGAAACGAAGGTTGATAGAAAGAGCCCTAAAAGTATCTTAGAAAGTAGAAATATAAAAACTATGCACGATGGGTAAACATGGTTGTCTATTCATTCATTCACTGACGTCATTCATTTAACCAGCTGTAACAGGGAAGAACAAATCTGACTCCACACTGATCTTTTCTTTAGCTCTAACCCTATGCTTTGTTTCCTGGGCTTAATCATGCTGGTTCTGCACCTTTTGTAAAAGAATGTTGCCCAGAGCCTGAAATACACAGAATAGCCCATTCTCAAGGCTCTGACCTTTAAGGGTGTAACACTTTTCCATTCGTACAGAGATAAAAAGTCACAAAACAGAGAATAATATTCATCTTGTTGGAGGCTAAAAGGAACATGATGATCTGACCTATATGGACAGCTCAAGAACAAAGGTTTCCGACAACAAGAAGTTTGTAACAACCAGCCACACTCCTTCCCCTTCTCAGCATAAAAGAATCTTGAATTCTGACTTGGGGAAGGATCGTTCTCTAGGACATTTTTGCCCCATCTTCTCCGTCTGCTGGCTTTATGAACCAAGTCATTATTCCGTGCCCCAACACCTTGTCTCCCCATTTACTGGCCTGTTGTGCCACCGGCAGAACAAGTTTGGACTCAGAAACACAACTGTTCTCAACACTGGATGGGGGAGATGAGCTGATGGACCAGTCAGGGTCCAGTTAGGAAAATGAAATCACTGCAAACATTTGAAACAGAGGGGATTTAACACAGAGATTTGGCTACACCAGGGATGAAAGAACTAGGACCAAAATGGGGACTGTGAGGAAACCCTCAGATACCCGATGGCTGGAAGCCATGAAGCTGAAGTGTCAAAGAGGGGGTGGCGTTATCAGGGCTCAGGAGCTGGAATAACCCAGAGGAGACTGGAATCACTGCGAGAGAGACATGGCCATTGGCATGAGATACATAATATCCTGAGACACATAATTTGAGAAAACATTGCTTTGGAGGATAGATTCACTGTTTTGAAAACCTCACGGGGACTGGGATTCTAATCAGAGGAAGATCACAGGCAATCAAGCCACCGTGATTTTTGGTTAAAACTGAGGTGTAATTAATAAATCTGAGCTATGGCTACAGCAGAGGAGGGTGGAGATCACTTTTCTAGGTGGCTGCTCAGAAGAGCAGTGCTCATTCAGGTATCTAAGGAGTCTGTTTAAAAATAAGCCTCATTATTTTATAATTAAGCATCATATGATTTCGTGTAGACATGAAGAACAGATGAAAAGGACCGTCCCTCCCATTTGTATAGCATCTTACGCTTTCTAAAACCCTTGCACAAAATCAAAGGAAAGTACAAAGAAATAAAGAGAGGAAAAGGAGGCAGACGAGCAAGAAACTAAATTATTCTTAGGAGACTTTTTTTTTTTTTTTTTTAACACTGCACTGTCAAGAGAGACAGGAAGTCAATATCTGAGGATATTTCAGGGAACTCATTGTCAGCGGTCTGGAAGTTGAAAACCACAATGTCCGGTTAACTTACAGATTTCTGAAAGGCTGGGCGAGGTCTCTGAGAGATCACAAAATAACATTTACTAGCTACTCCTACAACTTGTTTTTTTTTTTTTGCTTCGAGGAAAATAAACATACCAATTGTAGCACATGCTTATCTAGCATTCGTTATCCCCCCCTTTCTCCTGCTTAAAAATGTTCTTTCACAAAACGTGTGCTCTTATTCTTCCCCCACAAGACTATGTGACTTAAAGCTAAACCCACCTCTAGGTCCAGGTATGGGTCACAAAGCAAATGGTTCCGTGGTGAACATTTGATCTATGCCAGTCCAGTCAGAGCAGTCGGAGGATTGTTTCTTAGAATATCGGGATGAGATTTTCTCTTGCTCTCAAAGTAGACTAGAACACATAGTAGGGGCTACTGACAGCCATCTTTGACCACCAAGAGAATTAGATTTAGAATTAAGCTTACCAGGCGGAAGAAAGAACACGGGTCCTGGAGCTGCTGGATAGATTAAACCAGTCCCAAGGCTTAATCTGCACATGAAGTTTCTCGGTCCGGGAGCCGATAAAATCCCCATTTGGCTTGGCCGTTGGAGTTGGGTCTTCTTTTTCCTGTAATAGAAACCTGTGTAATAATACAAATTCTTTCTCAGAATGGAAATGTTGCTTATGTGAAACACAATTGCTTTTTAACCAGCATTTATTGAGCCCAGAGTCTGCCAAATGTTTTCACATACATTGTTTCATTGAATCTCCATACATTGTCCCTATTTTCAGTTGAGGAAACTGTAGCTAAAACAGGTGACCTGACTTGCTTTAGTAGGATAATTAACACAGGCTGCTGTAACAAACATCCTTTAAATTTCAGTAGCTTAGCATATGTACGCTTATTGCTTGCTCACATCCCAGTCTGAGGGCCATCAGGAGGTTCTCCTGTGTGACTGTCCTTTAAGTGATGACTCATGGATTTGGCTCACTTCTCTCGGGTGACCCTGACATCCTGAATTATTCTGTTCCCATCCGTGTGGATGCAGAGATAGTGTGAAAAATCACCAGGGATGCTTTGGGGTAAGGCAGGGAAGGGCTGAATCCCTTGAGCCCACATCCCATTGGCCAGAACTCAAGTCACTGGCTCCCAACGGCAAGGGAGGCTGGGAAACAGTCTTCTTGTGCGCCCAAGGGAAGAGGGAGTGAGTCTCTCTTCACCCTTGTGGAGGGCCGTCTCAGGATGCCGCCTACCACAGCTTGCCAGTGGAGCCAGGACTCTAAACTGAGCATTGCATTCCCTCAGCCTTCTATTTCTCCTGCTTCTCCCTTTTCTCCTCTGATACCCCGCCTCCCACTCCCATACACATTCATGTTTCATTAGTCCCCTCAGTAAGTAGCTACGTAAAGGTCAGTTTGTATTTTTAGCTCAGTAGCTTCTTGAGGAAAGAAGAAACTCCCAGCTTCCCTGACATTTGGTCGAACCACAGAAGCAGTTACCACCTCCAAGAAGTGTTCACTGCATGATAATGTGTATGAGGGACTGATCATTTACTTATCCTCGAAGCAGATGGACTTTATAGGAGAAGGGATCTGTAATGCAGACCTGACTGTGAAGAATAAATCAAATTTCTCTGTGTACTTAGGGGAGAAAGAATTATTTAAATACCGTGTCCGCAGTTCTGGGTCCGTTTACTGGGCCCGCAATCCCACACAATGGCCACCAGGGGGAGCACGAGGCACACCCCTGCACAGGCAGCTATTTTTAGAGGCTGTTTCTGGCCGTAAGGAAGAAGCCAAAGAAATAAGACTATGATTTTTTTTTTCCAAACCGGACCAACTTATAAATTATTTGTGAGTCCAATAAAAGGCAATTATCAACATTTCCTACTATTTCAAGAGTAATATATTCTATGTTAGAAAAAGATTCAATTATTTCCATGGCTATGATTCAGACAATGGAAATCGGAAGCAACCACACAATCCAAAAAAATAAATAAATAAAAGAGAAAGAAAAGAAAAAAATGGTAATCCTGTGTAAATCTCTGACTTTAAAACTCAAATCAGAGGGTGTGAATTCTGGCCCTGGTGGGTATGAAACATCTGCCCTAAAGGCAGTGGAATTTGATGGTCTTGGAGGGAGTGTGTGCGTGTGTGTGCGTGCGTGTGTGTGCCTCTGTGCACCACGACAGTGATCGTGACTGTATTCTTCCCCAGCACAAGGGAGGTAGGTCAGAACAATTTTGTCCAAACAACTGAATAATGAGCATTACAGAATTATTTTAGGAAGCACAGTTTATTTCCAGCTCTATAGACATATAAAATAATGGAGCTCAGAAGACCCTGTGTCCATAAACCAGGTTGTTGTGTTAAGAAAGGCCCTTCTGCCCCCCACCCCCACCCCAGCCAGTCCCCTGAGCTGTGGTCTTGTTACAGCAGCAGCACAGAGCGATGAGACAAGCGTGGTCCTTGGCTCCAAAGAGACAGCGCCTCAATCTCGCCTCTGTGGGGAGGTAAAAATGAGACTTTGGGCAAATGACTTAACCTCTCTGATCTTCCATTTCTGCGAAACCCCTCTCGCAGCACGAACATAAAGATGGAAGAGGTGGTATACGTGAGTCCTCATCACACTGTGACTGGTCAGGGAACATCAGCTGTCTTCCCAGACCAGTCCTCCTCTTGCCCTCGAGACGGCAGCAAGTAAGTTTGAGCCAAATCCAGTTCTGCTCTTACACCAACCCTGAGCCCACCCGGAAGCCTGGATGCGTGAGGATTCCCTTTGAAGGCGCGGCAGGAGTGGGGAGTGGGTGGCGGCAGGCGGCCGACCTGGCTGCATTTCTCTCCTTGAAGCCTCAGCTGGGAAACAGCCTGTTTGTAGGGGCATGTTCCCCAGAGAACCTGGGCGCTTAGCTGAGCTGAGAAGTGCTTTCTCAAGGACAGGGACCGAAGAAGCAGAGGGTGGAAACGAGAACACAGAAACCCCGCGTTCTCCAGCTGCAACGCTTACTTAGACACTCCTTCCCTGATGGTGGGAAAAGCAGGAAACAGCTGATCAAGTTCAGAGCCTCAGCTAGCATCTGGGGAACCTGGACGTTCGAGGTGGAGGGCGTGGAAAGAGGGTGGGTCACAGGCATCCTGCAATCACCAGGACTCCAAGGGTCAGGTCAACACTCCAGAACAGAGAGAAAAATGATGATCCCAGCAGGAAGGTCCTCTATGCCACAGGGACTGCCATCCAGCCACGTGGAGAGTCCACAGTCACCCCCCACCCCCAGAACTGGTCCTGACCACTCAGCCCTGCTCACGGCCACTCGTCCTGGTCTGATCCGTGCTTGTGACTGTGTGTTCATCACAACTGCTGCTTCGCAGCCCCTCCCCCCGACCGCCAGCCACCCGCCTCCACCCCTCTCAGCCATTCTCTCTGCCCCAGAGGCTGACCCACACAGGCTGTGCCGCCTCAACTTTCTTGCTGTTTGATTCAGGCTGTGAAGCACCAGGAGGATGCCCTGAGGTGAGCGAGGGGGAGGCTGGGGGTCTGCCTTGATTCAGGCTGTGAAGCACCAGGAGGATGCCCTGAGGTGAGCGAGGGCGAGGCTGGGGGTCTGTCCTTGAGCCTCTCCCTGCTCGGAGTGGTGTCTCCTGTGACACCCGCATCCTTCCATCCCTACACCTCCCACCGCCCTCCTCATGGCTCCGTTCCCACCGGGCTCTAGCCATCACCTGCCCTCTAGCCATCTGGGTGAGCGTGGCTTCCTGCTCTTGTAATCTCTGGGGGCTTCGTTGCCCCTTTTCGGTTCCCTCAACTCTATCCCCACCTCCCTGAGAGGACCTGCCACTCAGATTCCTCCTTTTGAATTACCTGAGCTGAAGTCCGATTTCCACCAGGGCCCTGACTGATACATCATCCCTTTGCAAAGATGTATTTCTTTATGTATTGTCTTGTTTTAACAAGGAGCTTATTAGGATATATAAGACATGAAATCACCAAAGTTAAAAGTGGCGTTCAAACACACGGATCCAAGGGCACACATTGGAACCAAAGACGAACCTAAGAAAATGGCTCACATCTTAACTTCTCCCCTTGGTCACTGGCAGGCCACATGTGCAGCCCCTTGCTTTCCAAACACCCACAAAGAGTCGCATCTATTAAGTTCTGAGTCTATAAAATACAAATAAGCCAATTACCCTGCACAGGCACAAGTATGAGAGAGGGGTTTTAGAAGAATTTTCTTAGCTATATAATAAAAAGAGACTTGTGCAGACACCACCAGAAACGGAAGGAGGTTGTGGGGGGTGGGGGTGGGGTGACCATAAGGATGGCCTTGGCAACAGGGGAGAAGAGGATATCCCGGGAATCTGAGAGGAGGAACCAGATTGCGACCAAGCTCCCCACGTGAGGCCGGATCCAGGGGCCCTGCAGAGCCCCCGCGGGAGGGCTCGCTGGCTCTCCATCCCTCCCAGAGTTCCGCCAGCAGCACAGCGGAGCTGTGTCCAAGGACTGCCTCCTCTCTGAGTCTTTTCCTGCCAGTGGTCGGCTTCCTCACTTGCCTTTGGTCTTCCCGGTTCCTCCAGCTGCCGTGTCGTCATAATTTTTGTTGCTACGTCGCATCAGCTGATTCAGGGGCTCCGTTCTATCTTCTAGCCTCTCTCTGGGCATCCAACCAGCCTTCGTGTCTGCTGCTAGTAACTGGGTTTGCCTCATCTTTCAATTCCGCTTCCCCAGGGTGGAAATCTGATGGGCTGGCTCGCCCCTCCTTGGGCGGAGCTTTCCACGTTTGGCTACGTCACAGCCGGCCTTTGGCGCGGTGTCTACCCTCAGTGCAACCACAGGCTCCCAGGGAGTCGCACGCCGAGCGAGCTCGGAGGGGCGGGCGGTGGACAAGGACAAGGCTGCAAATCATTTTTGCTCTTCATCAAGAGATGGGGCGCTTGGAACGAACAGATTAACACACTATTATATATAAAATAGATAAACAACAAGGATCCATTATCTAGTGCAGGGAACTATATTCCATTTCTTGTAACGAGTTGTAATGGAAAAGAACCTGAAAAAATATATTTAACTGAATTGCTTTACTGTACACCTGAAACGGCATTGTAAATTGACTACACTTCAATACAAAATAATAAAATAAAATAAAGAGATCACGTATGATGTGTAAACATGTTGATTCTGATCCCTTGAGGACCCTGGGAGTCTCTTGCTACGGCTCCATCCTTGGGAACAAATTCTTCTGCTAATCTGCTCCAGCCCTGAGAGCAGACTCCAGCAGCAGAGGAAATACAGCCTGGGCCAAAACAGTAGGCACAGGAGTTTGGCGAGGTTTTTGGTCCCCAGCCTACCAGAAGGTGAGCCAGAGGCTGCAAGGTGGATCCCAGACCCTGCCTGCTGGGGAGGACACAGCTGTGCTCCGGCCAGTTCCAGGCTGACTCAGGACACGGAGAAGGCGAGCTATGGACGGAGATCCTGAAAGACGCCAGCGGAGCCCGGGGAAGGCAAGACTGTCACTTAGCCAGCCTGGCGGGTGAGTTCCTCTTCAGTGTGGACAGCCATCAGAGGAGAACCTTCCCCAGAGGGTTTAGCAATGTCAGCAATGGCAGGACGGAAATCCTCATGCTGCCATGTATGAACTGTGTGACCTTAAGCAAATGGCTTGATTATCAAACCTGCTTCTGCATATATGAAATGCAGACGACCAGATCCACCTTTTGGAGCAGAAGCAAGAAATCCATGATAGAGTGGTTATTAAGTCCTCAGAGACCAAGCTCTCAGAAGTGGATAGCAATTTTTATGATTATTAATATTGTTGGAGCTGCCGACCTGTTTTCTAGTATTTGCTCCCACATATCAGACTGGACTTGGGCCCCCTAAGACTTGGGAGGGAAACAATCTTTTCCACTAACATGGGGAGTTGTGCCTTCTCTGTTGAGGCGGACATAGCACCTTGAGTTAGGGCAGGCTCTGTACTTCATGCAGCCCAGTTGGCTGTGGGTTGAATAATTGCCTGGCGAGGCCGAGATTTGGAAATACATTTTTTAAAGAGGCAGTGAGTGGTACAAAAAAGATAACAGCCCTCCCCAGAGGCATGGCCAGCTCGAAAGTGTTCTCTTGCATGGAGTCGTGATAGTGGCTGAGTCCATCAGAGCATCCTCCTGCCTCTGAAATCCAGGAGGTTGTGAGGGAATGTGCAGGCAACCTTGACCTCATATTCTAGACACCATCTCTCAGGACAGCCATCCCCACCAGTATCAGAGATCCTTTGTTTAAGTGAGAATGTGAGCCTGAGTCACCGAATTCCACCCGTGCCGTCTGGGTCTGGGGAGGCCTGCAGGAGGCAGGCGGCTTACAGCCTCTCTCCTGCCCCCCCCCGGGGGGGGAGAGACTGTTCCCCTGCAGCCCAGGGGCCAGTTCTCTAGTGGGAAGGCAGCGAGCCCCTCGGTCTTGCTGCTGCGGGGAGGGGAGGGGAGGGGAGTGCAGGCTGAGTTATCTAGCAAGAGCAATTGATGTCCACCTTGGCTGAAGTCAGTGAGGTTGTAAAATCACCGCCCCGAGGCACTCCAGCACCCAATTTGGAGATGAGTGGGGATTTACATGATTCAACTCAGCGGAATGTTTCTTTCCGATATCGGGGCTCAGTCAGTCGTGAAGGAGGAATTTGTGAGCAAAGCTCACTGGCTGTGGCTTGTGCTTCCTTCTCGTCCGGACGGGCTGAAGGCAAAAAGGGCTCAGTCTGAGGTTAAGTTAGCTCAGAGGTGGGTGCACCTGTGTCACTGTGACCCGAGGGAGCCTGTCTTCGGGGTCGGGAGGGATGAGGGGGGAAAGCGCCTCCTGACTCTAAGCCCTCAGGGTCAAGGACACTCGACTGAATGTTTTTGGGGGTGCCTACTTTGTGAAGTCCTACTATGTTTTCATTCGATCCTGATAACAATGCTGTGAGGTTAAGGGTTTTGTCCTTATCTTATGGACAAGGAAACTGAGGCTCAGGGAAGTTAAGGGAAGAGCCTAAGGTCACACAGCCAGAAAGTTGCTCAGCTGACCTTCCACCCCCAGGGGGGCATTCCCTGGAGTTGTGCTTGGGGTTCAAACCCAAATGAGCACCATGCAATCTAAAAACAGTTAACTGGTACATGCGTTCTGCATTCACAGTCCGTGCAGGATCTTGCTAGAAAAAGGTTACCAGTGGCAGTCAGGGAGCTGGAGAGCGGTTGTCTCTGTTTCACTGCCTCATGATTTAGTGGGTTGAAGGGGATTGGAGACCTTATCCAGATGGAATCCAAATCCATGCTGAGCCACTTTCTAGGTCTGGATCCCAAGCAAGTCATTTCTCCTTTCCGAGCCTCAGTTTAGGCAGATGTTGGTGAGAATTCAGAACGATCATCAGTGTCATGGCCGTGTCGTGCAGAGGAGGGTCTGCAATCGTCAGGTTCACCTCTCTTCCAGTTACCCATTGTTTGTAACTAACCACCCCAAAACGCCGTGCCGTAAGAAGCTACAAGAATCCTTTGTTTGCTCTTGAATCTGCAGTTTGTTTGGGGCTCTGCAGAGACAGCTCATCCCTGTTCCAGCAGCAATGACGAGGGTGGCTCAGCTGGGACCGTCTTCCAGGACGGCACACCCACGTGGCCAGCAATGTCACCGGTTGGTGCCTCCCCGCCTGGGTCTCTCCGCAGTGTGGCTTGGGTTTCCTAGGTTTGAAGAGTAGGTGTCCCGAGAGACAGGAAGCAAAAGCTGTCAATTTATTAAGTCCTGGACCTGAAACCGTGCCACTCTGTCATATTCTGTTGGCCAAGCCATCCCAGAGTCCGGAGTCAAGGGGAGGGGACGTAGAACCCCCTCTTAATGGGAAGAGTGTCAGTGAGTTTCAGGACATTTTCAAACAGCCCCGCCACAGTCCATCCTCTGGCCACAATTATGTCTTTATTCCATGTACTAACTATACTCAGAACCCCCCAACATCCCCCCAAAAGTCTCCTCTCGTTATGGCGTTAGGTTTAGGCTTGAGATTTGGGTTTGTGTCATCTAATCAGGTTCAGGTGTCAGTGAGGATCCCTGGATTCAGGTCCTCAGATACAGCTCCTTCTTGATCTTTAGTCCCATCAACTAAAGAGACGAGACATCTACTTCCACGTGCAACAGTGACCGGACCATCTCAAACCGGCAGAGTGGAGGCTGGGCTGCTGTGTTACAGCCTAGCGGGGAGGTTTCTCGTAGCAGCCCAGGGCTTTGGATGCAGCGCGGGTTGACGACAGGTAATCTGGGTTCAAATCCAGGCTCTAGCACTGATTGGATGCGCGGTACTGAATATGTCACTCCATTGCTCAGAACCTTCATTCTCTTTTCTTCAAAATAGGAATAATCATCTCTACTTCAAAGAGACTATGTGAGATTTAAATGAGGCATTGTCCTGGAAACAGCCCAGAAATGTTCCTGGCATATACTAGGTCTTCAATAAAGGAGAGTTGAATTTGAAACCTGAGACGTGCAAACGAATCAGGCACAAAGATATTTATTTCACAGAGTGCATGCAAGTCTCAAGGTGTATAAAAGGGATTTGGGAGCTGTAATGTTCTGTAGGTGTATGTGTTTGTTTCTTCTGTTTATGTCATTGGCTGCTCCTGAGTCAAAGCTCCAGTGGCGGGGAGGGATAAATTAGGAGTTTGGGATTAGCAGATACAAACTACTATATATAAAGTAGATAAACAACAAGGTCCTACTATATAGCACAGAGAGCTACATGCAATAGCTTGTAATAACCTATAATGGAAAAGAATCCAAAAAAGAATATATATATGTACAACTGAATCACTACGTTGTGCACGAGAAACTAACACAACATTGTAAGTCAACTCTATTTCAATAAAAATACAAAAACAAACAAAAATCAAACTTCCTGCATCAGCAGGGTGCAGTCCCCTCTGCCCTGAGGCTGGTGACAGTTTGATCTCTGAGGCAGAAGCTACAAAAGTCATTAGGCTTTTCCTTTCCTTTTGTGCTTGCCTTTGCCTTGAAGTCACCAGATTTCATCTACATGGGATTACACTCCAATCTTACAATTCTGTTTTCCGGTGCCAGGGACGATTTCTGGAGAGGATGAGCAGACCAGTCTAGATTGGGGCCAAAAGGTGAGAGTTGCAGGGTGGGTAACACAGTCTCTGTTTCTGAGAGATAAACATGGAGCCGGGTGGGAATGGGTTTGGAAGCAGGGAGACCAGGGTCCTATCCCGGCACTGCCTCTCCGTGACTGTGCGCTATGGGCAAGTCCGTTTGCCCTCGGGATTTTTAGCTTCCTCATCTGACGGATGGGGAAATAATCATTCCGATCCTCAGGGCTGTATGAGGAGGCAGTGAGGCGATGCATGTCAAGAGCTCACCTCAATGCCTGGTGGGGAGGTGGTGCCAGACAGATGTTCCTTTATTATTACCAGAAGAACATGGGATAATATCCACCTAATCAACTGGTAGGAGAATTGAATAAATTGCATGAAAACATCTCCAAGGAGTTAGGCATGGAGAAGATGCTCGGACATGGCGGTCACTGCCGCTACTGCCAATAATAATTTTGGGGGAGGGGTATTACGTTTATTTTTATTATTATTATTATCTAATCCAGGTACTGGGAATTTAACCCACGACCTTGTGCGTGTTAAGTGCACACTCTACCACTGAGCTGTACTTTCCCACCCCCGCCATTAATAATTTTAGTTTTAGCAATAACGGTGTTGATCACACTTGACGAAATTCCTAATATCCTTTGAAAGTTTCTGTAAGCTTGGAGACAAGGTTTAAACTACGTGTACACTCAAAGATCATTTGAAAGATTTCTCCTGAAAAAGCCAGGTGTATAAGCAACATATTGGCACCAAGCGAGGAAATCATAAATGAAGACAAACAGAAGGGGATCCACGTTGTGAGCAGTGCTCACAGCTTCATCCATGGCCCGGGTGAAAGAGACCGCGGGGACACTTCCCTGGGGAAGGTGACCCTGCATTTTTTAGGCAGAGAGAAGTACTACGTGGAGTAGATTTATTGAACAATGAAAATGAGGGGAAACCAGATTGGTTTCACTTCTTAACCAGTCAGAGCCTTCAGCTAAGCTCTGTTTAAATCCGCTTTCTCATATTTTATTTGTAAACCCATAGATTTTTGGTTGCTCTCTGCAATTAGGATAGATGTAGTCCAGTATTTTAACTTCCTTGTCCAAACCATCCTACTCCTCGGTCCCTACTTAACCTTGCTTGTGGGTCGATGTCAGCAAGTCTCTGGCCTTCAGAAACCTACAGAGAAGCAGGCACCAGTCCCTATGTTTTCCTAAATTCCTAAGCTCCTAGGGCACCTTTCTCAAGAACTTTCTTACTACATTCCCCTCCATTTCCGAGTGGTACTGGGCTGAGACCTCAGGTTCTGCAGCTCAGCTGCCAGCAGAGTGAGGAATAAGGTGCTGTATTGGTTAGCTATTGTCATCTAATGCTGTGTAACAACTATCCCTGAACTCAGTGGTTTAAGCCACATTTTTCCTTACAGATCTATGGTCAGCCAAGCTGCTCTGCTTCAGGCTGTGGCAGTCATATTGAGTCTAGACCTGACTGAGAAACTCTACTTCAAGCTGAAGGTCTGCAGGCTTGCTGAGTTGTTCTGTTTCACATGTCTTTTTCCTCAGACTAGAGGACTACCTGGAGCATCGTCTTCCCCTGGTGATAACAGAGGCATACAAGGCACCTCCAGTTATCATGTCCTCATACAACTATGTACAAAAGCAGCACGGGAAACAAGGATTCTCCTTGCATACCTTTTCTCTTCATCAGAGTGGACAGTCATCCTTAGAAGTTCCTTCACATAGTTCTCTTCACATCTCATCTACCAGAGCTGGGCTCCCTGTCCATCTCCAAATGAACCTCTGAAAAAGGGAAAGAGACACCATGATGGCCTTAGAAAAATGCTTGTCAAGTGAATGGATTCTTACAGAGATGAGTTATCGGCCTACAGGTTCCCACATCACTTTAAGGAGTAGGGAAAAATCATGCCCAGGCTTAGGGATACCATGTAAACAGAAATGCGTAGGGGATGAGGTGAAAGAAGGATTCAACTTCCTGTTTTGCTGCCGATGCAGCTACTCAAAGACAGGTGTGTGGTTTCAGTAATACAGAGGGTTAATGTGCTCAGACTTCGAAGGATACGTCAGCGTGTCCCTGGTATGGGGGTGTTATTAAAACAAAGGCAATTGCAGTGATTAACTTACTTACAGTAACATGCAATCATTAGCCATTAATAATAATTAGCTATCACTAATACCGAAGTAGTGTAAACTAAGTGCCAGGCACATTTCTGACTGCTTTTCACATATAAATTCATTATTATGTGCTGTTCTTTATGACTGATGGGACCAACGGGCTTCAATGAACCACACGTCCTGATAGTCACCCCTTGGAGTGGTGCCTCCCACAACAATCCTGGGCTGGGCCACGTGACCTGCTTTGCCAGTGGGACGTTAGCAAGTATGGAAGCAGCAGAAGCAGAAGCAATCTCTCTTGGGAGTCAGCTGCTCTGCTGGAAAGAAGCCTAGGCTGGACTACTGTATGATGGGAGGACTCGTAGAGAAAAATCCAGAAGGCAGAGAGGCCAGTATGCACCTTCCAGCCCCAGCTATGCTCTCAGTTAAATGCAGCCCCATGAGTGACCTTCGCAGAATCCTAAGAAGTAAGAAATCAACGTTGTTTCCAGCCACTGAGCTTTGGGGTGGTTTGTTATACAGCAATGGGAAGTTAAACAATCGGTACAACAAAGGTGTGTAAATTCCTTGGACAATGTGTGTGAAGGACTGTCTCTTCCTTACTATTTGTGATCAGCCAGAAAAGCTAAGGGGATGACTATGAGCCTCACAGGATCCTTTCCTTCATTTGACAAATATTTATTGAGTGCCTGCTCTGTCCAGGGCAGTGCTCTGGGTGCTGGAGACATCACAGTGAACGCAGCCCCCGCCCTCATGGCGCTCACAGTTTATGACATGGATTCATCCTCCCTGATGCCCTGGAAAAAGACAAGTAGTGCTCTACCAAATATATCCTTTTTTTCCCCATAAACTGTGATGTCTCTGTCCCTCATCTAAATCTGACTTTCATCTGCTCACAATTCCAAAGGTGGGGAGCAGAGCTAGACTGTAAAGTCAGACTGACCTGGCCTCAAATCTTCTCTCCCTCCCATCTCCTCCTCTGGTCTCAGTTCCCTCATCTGTGGACTGGGTCTAAGAATTCTCATCTAAAGCTACTGGGAAGATTCTAAGAAGAGCACAAGTATCCAATAAACATTAGCATTCTTCTTCTCGTGGAGGGAAAACATGCCTCCAATTTCAGGGCACTTTCAATTCAGAGGGCAGTTCACGGGGCATCATGTCTATCCACCCCCATCCCCCCCACCCCACCCAACCGTTTCCTAGGACTCTGATGCTGATGCAAATTTTGAAGCTAATTCACCCGCGGGCTCTAGATCTGCCCTGAGTCCCTGGGGAAAGCTGAGCCTATGACCCTTGATGCTGGCCCGTCCCACGAAGCTTTACCAAAGGCTCTCATGCACATGACCTCAATCACCCTTCCCAGCAGGCCTGTGAGGCAGGTGTTCTCAGCCTCAGTTTCTAGTCGAGATACCTGAGGCTCAGGGAGCTGCAGTAACTTTTGCAAGGTTACACAGCAAATCAGGGGCTGAGCCTGTCTTGAAACCCAGGCGCCCCATCTCCTGCCTTAGGCGCTCTCGAGTTCCTCTGCACTGTCTCTGTAATCCATCCCCCCCAAACATGCTCTGTCACAGATATGCTTGAGAAGCGAACCCCAGGGTATTCTCAGGGAAGGGAGGTGATGCGATTATTTTCTTGCAACTGTGTACATAGGAGGCATTAACATTCACCCAGGAGCTGCCGAAATCCGCTCGAGTGGAACCGAGGCTGGCGGGAAGGGGACTGACCAAATTTGCTTACAGTAGGCTAAGCCGGCTCCGGCTGCCGAGCCGCACGGCCTGGCTTGATGAGCGCGGAGAAAGTCTAATTACAGACTGACAGCCCCGAGTGTCTCATGGGAAGACAGGTCCTGAATAAACGCACTAAGGGAGACTTGAAGGGTTTAGAAACAGATATGTATTTGTTTCCTAGTCCTGTAGTTCTGTGGGGACGATCTCAGATTAGCATCACAGAAGCCTAACATTTCAGCCCAGAGGAGGCAGTGGATGGGAGCCAGCCCTCACGTGTGGGCGTTGAGGTGACTGTTCCAAGGTCATGCAAGGCCACCCTGCAGAGGTCTGCGTGGGCACCCCGAGACCTGACTCCTGAGCAGCTGAGTTCCCACTGTCCCCTCTCGCTCCCAGGCACTTCCTCTTGTGTGTCAGGTGCGTGCAGTGCCAGCCCTGGGGGTCAGTGTCTCAGCTGGTTTCTCTGCCTCAGTCTCAGCCCTCTCCAGTCCGTCCTTCTGTGTCCCCAGAGTACAAAGGACCCGTCTGACAGGAGGCTCTGCCACTTTGTTTTATTCAGTAGCTCCTTGGGGGGTGAAATCTAAATATTAGTCTTGGCAAAAAAGCAAAAAACAAAAACATCAAAACCCTCTGCTGGTGCTTCTGCTGGTCCCACCAGGTAGCTGTGGATCCCAGACTGTCTCTGACCCTTCGCCTCGTCAGTTTTGCTCATGCCTCTTCCTCCCTCTGGAAGGCCCTTTCTTCCCCTCCTTCTAAAGAAACTTATCCCCTCCCACCCCCACTGCCTCCACAAGAAAGCCCAAATCACATCCAAGCGGCCGTAGTGATGCTCCCAGCTTGGCCCCTGCAGGTCCCGACTCAGCCTGGGACCCGGCACTGTGACGGCAGGGGCTGTGTTCTCTTCCCCCTGAGTATTCAGTGCCCCCCAGCCCCCGAGTACCTGGCCCCAACCCTTGAGAGAATGAATTTAATGACTGATTGCTTACGACACGCAGCCACTTTGTGGTACAATGCTGAACAACATACGCTGGGACAGCCCCCCAGAGCTTATGGTCTGACTGATCCATCCCTGGGTCACTCCTGGTTTGAGGCTTACAGGCTCTCCTACCCTTAGGAAGCCTTGTTTAAGCAGTAAATACCTACGGCCTGATAATATAAAGATGCCTACTATCCAGAGAAATGGCACACACGTGGGGCGACGGCAGCAGCTGCTCAGTGACCCCCCCCCCACTCCATTACTGCCTCCTCAGATGGCACGTGACCATGGCTGAGTGCGAGCCCCTACCTGAGGGGTCATGGGAGGGTGTTTCCAGAGCAGAGAGCTCCGTGACAGACAGATAGGAAATGAGAGGACTGCAAAGAAAAACAGGACTCATCATAATTTTGCCTGGAAATGCCTGTTAATGTAGGTCATTGTAACAGATATCTATGAGGTACTGTGTGTGTAGGTGTGTGTGTGTAGGACATACTGTGTGTGTGTAGGAGGCACTGCGTGTGTAGGTGTGGGGGGGGGAGGTACTGTGTGTCTAGGTGCGTGTATGTAGGAGGTACTGTGTGTAGGTATCTGTGTGTAGGAGAAACTGCATGTGTAGGTGTGTATGTGTATGCCATCAAATTCATTATTCAGGAGGGGCAGTGAAGGCACCGTGGAGAAACAGCTTGTCCAAAGCTGCACAGTTGGTTCATGCGGTGCTGGGATGTCTATCTAGGGATGTTGGGCTTGAAAGCTGCACTTTTCCTGCTGTACTGCATAAAACACAGCAGAGCACCTACTGTGCACCAGCACTGGGGATACAAGGGTGATGTCAACATGGCCCCTACCCTCAAGAAGTTCCCAGTGTACTGGGCAGGGGGCGAGAAAGGAATGGGATTCCCCAGTGTAGTGCTGGCAGGGACCAGAGGACGGACTGTTGTGGGAAAGGAGATTTCACCACGGACATTGTCTGGAATCGCCTGCACACGGCGATCATACAGAAGCCGACCTACTTCTACTGGGCTTGAGCACTGGTTTTAATATCCACGCGCACAGCACACTGAGGTCCCTCACTGCTTGCTGGTGGGGCATATGAAGTCGGCCTACCTGGGGAAAGCTAGTCCCACTAGCTGACTTTCACACATGTGGTGCGCAGAGACTTTGGGCCAGCATGGCCTGCCCTTCCAAGAGTACAGAATCACACAAGTTGGTGGTCTTTCGGAGAGGGGATGTAGCCAGGGTTCTGTGGGAACAGGGGACAGGGGTGCCACCCATCACACCAGGAGCGAAAGTATCACAGAGAAGGAGACAACTGGTCAACTGATGACGCCTGAAAAATTCACTTAGGTGTAAAATGGACTCTGGTTTTTGTTGCAGCCAGAGTCCAACAGGAATTTCCCAAAGGACCACCCAGATTTGGCCAAAGCTGCTTACAGTGCTCCATGCCTTCTTGGTGGAAAGGTCTTTAATTTCTAGCCAATGAGCCAGACACTGACTCAGTCCCCTCCCACCCCTTAAATGCAAATGCAGCGCTTCACTGAGAAGTGGGAGCAGCAGGCATGCACGAGCCCACCCCAGTTTAGCCTCTAATTGAGACCAGCTTCTCAAACCAGCCCCACTTCATTTGCAGCCAAAACCCCACCACTGATACCTGCTGGCCACAGCCGGAGTGGGGACGGATGAAGCCATCAGGAGGAAAAGCAAGTATCAAAGACACGCCATTTCACAAAGGGCTGGGAAGGGAGGGTGGGGAAGGCACGGCCGTGGATGTGGCCTGTTCCTCACTGTCTGCAGACTGTGTGCCTGGTGTTGTGTTGAATATTGTGATTGAAAATGTTGCCAGCCGTAACAGTAAACAAAGGATGCTGTGGCCATCAAGTCATCAGCTGCTACCGCCACCCCTAACAGTGAGCAGAGGGGACTCAGGATGGGAAAGAACAGGAAACTGACCCTAGACGGCTAGGTGCACATCAATGGAGTGGTTTCAATGAGCCTGGACTTTTGCACCTTCCTATACATAGAAAAGTGCTAAATTCCTTAACTTGAGATACCTGGCTTTCTTTGGTTAACAGTAACCTTTTAACGTTCTGACTACCTGGTCTTTGTTGCAAAAATTCCTATATGTCCTGGCTCTTCCCCTGCCACTTTGGAACAGTCTCTGACAGAGATCTGAGAGGCTGCCTTCCGGGCTCGAGTCCTCAGAAATTCCACCGAATAAAACAACTCTTAACTTTTAGGCTGTGCGTTTTTATTTAAGTCTACAATATTTTGCAGGTTTCCTCAGTGACGGAGTAGAACGTCATCATCCAGCCCTCACACACACACACACACCTGGAGAGACACCACAAGCAAACTCACCAAACTGTCTGCTCTGCCATCTGCATGGCCTGCCACCCAGTAAGCTGCTTGGAGAAGCTTCATTCGCTTTTCATCTTTCTTTGCTTTTGGCCGTCACGAGACTGGCCAGGTCTAAGCTGAAGTTACTACTTTGAGATATTCCCTAAGTTTTCAACCCTTGAGATGCTGGAATGGCCCTGGAATCTGGGCAGAAATGGGGAAGTGGGCCCTCTACCACTTTGCCACCTGGGTCCTATGGCTGAAATCATTCTATCAGCTTCTGCTGGTAGCAGCCTCCCCCGGAAGGCCTCAGAATCAGCCCAGGGCACCTGGATGTGAACCCCCCACGTTCCATCTTGCCCCACCATTCTCTTTGCCAGGCCCTGCCTTTCTTCCCCTTTCCCGCTTCACTGGTACTTAAATGAAAGCTCCCATGCTTATGAAAGAGACAAACCAGTACCAGGAAGGAGGAGCAGAGAGAAGGGGAAGGACTGTTTAAATGAGCAACTGCTGTTCAGAGTTCCCATTGAGGACAGAGTCCCTTGTTACCTCTCCTGTTCTTCAACCCTCTCCTGACAGCTATTACTTTATCCATGTTACGGGCGAAGAAAATGAGGCCAGGACACAACGACTGATTAGGGATGTTTTCGGACCTGCAGCTGTGCTCTTTCCAGTCTCACAAGTGGCCTCCATCTGCATGAGACGTGCAGAACTTTGGTCTGTCTGCGTCGAGCACCCTGCAGGCCCAGCTCAGGGGAGTGTGGCCTCCAGCTTCCAGAGCTCCTCTGAGAGCACAGGCCTGGCTGTCACCCTGGGGTGGCAGTCAGGGCTGACGCAGCACTGGCTCCACTCTGAGGCCACAACTCACAGGCTGATTCAGACGTGGAAAGTGCCTCCGCGAGACAAGCAACGCATTTCCAAAATGAACTGCCCTCTTGCTGTCTATTCTGCATGGTATTTTAGAACTACGTTTGATAACAGAATGCTACGATTAAGGTGAAATCCACATATGCACATCTAACGATTTGGGAGCATTTTCCATTCATCCTAGAACATTTTGGCTAAACACAGATGAGTTCCCAGTCCCCCAGGGCAACACACACACACACACAGGCACTCACACTCACACACTCAGTCATAGAGGCAGGAAATGATCCCACCTGACTTAGCTTCTCTCCTGAGTCTATCCAGTGATTATTTCTCCATTCACTTTATTTTGCTTTCTGTGTCCCTTGGAAATGATACCCATCCTCTGAACTGAGGCATAATCAACAGAGAAGTGGGCTGGGAGCTAGAAGACCCTGGCCTCAGTCCCCACATGGTGCTTAGGAGCTATGTGACCAGATCAAGAATGACCTCAGGTTTTACAGTTGGACAGAACGTAAGTCCGTGAGCCTGAGACTCACCAGTAGTGCACCTGCAGGCAAATTACTTAACTTCTCTGAAACACAATAGCCTCATCTTCAAAACCGCACTATTATTGTTAGCCTTGCAAGATCATGGTGAAGATTAAACCCATTAAGAAGATTTTTTTTAAAACCATGAAAAGTGGCAGACACAGGGCCTGCTACTCTATACTTCCTTCCGTTTTGCTCTTTACTCACTGACCTTGGGACTCTCTTCAGAATAACGATATTTATCTCACAAGATGATTTTGAGGATAAAATGCGAAAACACACCAGAAAGTATGATGAAGTAGCAAACTAGTTTTAGCCCTTTGCCCATTCACTCCATCAACCAATATTTCTTAGTAAAGACTCAGTGTTAAGTGATATGGGTGGTAATGCAGAAGAATCAGACACAGAACTGACCCTCAAGACAGCTTCATTCTTGGGAAATACCCAACGCCATCAGAAGAACATGATACAAGGCAGAAATGAAAAGTGCTGGTAATATGTTTATACGGTTCAAAGACAACAAGGCTGGGGCATCAGCCGAGGCTCCATGGTGGACCTGCTATTTGAGAAGGCTCTTGGCAGAAGGGTTTGGGTTCAGCCTGGGAGGGATCACAGCAGCAAGGAAGGTGAGGGGAACCTAGACGATCAGGTGGAGGATCATTAGAGGCTGATAAGGCTGCAAAGATGGGTTGGGACCCATTTCTGGGGGAATTTGGACTTCCAATCTTAGAGAAAATGGACGAGCCGAGGAAGGCTTCTGAGCAGGAGGAGAGTGATGTTTTCCAAGCCAGCTTTCCCGAAGATGAATCTAGCAGAAACGGACAGGGAGGTCTGGAGTGAGGAGAAACAGAGACTCCATCGGAGTCTTCCAGGAGAGTTTCAGAAAGAGCCGAGAGCCTGAAATGGATCAAAGGGTGAGAATGAAGAGAGAAGCTTGGAGGGAAAATATTCAGAAGAAAAAGGATCAAATTTGTGACCATGTTGGGGGGTGAGGACAGTGAGATGAAGGGTGGAGCCCTGAATGCCACTGAAGCCTTGGGTGAGGAGCAAGGGCACCAGGGAAATCTCAGGAAGGAGCTGGTCTAAGGAGGAAGGCAATGTTGCCTATATGTAAAAAGAGGACGACAAATAATGCACCAGAATTCGAGGGGTCATGGGAGGAGTCCAGATTTTTTGTGCTGTTTCCCAGCCTTGGCACTACTCACATTTTGGGCTTGATAATTCTCTGTTGGTGGTGGGTAGGGGGCTGCCCTGTGCACTGTAGGATGTTTAGCACCTGTTAGACACCACCAGCACAACCCCGAAAGTTGTGACAAACATAAATACCTCTGGACGTTGCCCAATGTCCCCCGAGGGGCAAAATCACCCCAAGTTGAGACCCTTGTTGTAGAGGGAGGTCTGCTCCACATGAGAAAAGCTGGAGAAGTGAAGGAAAACCTAAGCCACCCTCCCCGGGGGATCAGTGGACCTGTGTCAGGAACTTGGACTTGGGATGGGACAAGGTGGGAGATGGCTAGGGAGCTGGTGGAAAGAAGTGGGTTCTGAATGTGCCACCCTGGGTTTCTTCAGTGGTGTCCAGATGGAACCCCCCATCAACGCACATCTTCAGTAAAAGCATGACCAGGTGCCAGTCATCACTGGATGCCTTGTGGAAAAAGGAAGAACAGAGTTTTCCAAATGGATCGGAAGGAGGGTGAACCTGCAGCTGAGAGGCCCCGGGAGTCAAAACAAGGAGAGGCAGAAGGAAGAGAGACACAGAGATCAGGGGCCGGAGGGGCTTCCTAAGACCTGAAGTTGGTGTTCACGTCTGTCAAACTGCACCTAAATCTCTGAAGAAATGGAGCCAGGAACAACTGGGTGCCTTACTTAAATCTCCACATGTAAATTAGGTAACTTTTGCTGATGCATAAAGTTATTCATTACATATTTTTCATAAGCTATTTGAGATTAATAATGATACTACCAGCCGATCCTGCTAATGAGAGAATCTGCCTATTGTCAAAGACATCAAGGCAGAGACTGACTACTATACGTAAAATAGATAAACAGCAAGTTTCTACTGTTCCCTGTCACAGGGAACTATATTCAGTATCTTGTAGGAACCTATAATGAAAAAGAACATGAAAAGGAATATATGTATGTACATGTCTGACTAAAACATTATGCTGTACACCAGAAATTGATACAACATTGTAAACTGACTATATTTCAATTAAAAAAAAAGAAAAAAGTAAACATAAAAAGACAGCATTACATTCTTGGGGAAGTCAATTAACTTCTCTGAATCTTAATTTCTTCAGCTGCAAAATGAAACGAATCATTTCCATCTCGTAGACTTGCTGTGGGGGTTCAGTAAAATAAGACACAGGAGATGCCTGCCACATGTTTAATTACCATCTATCTCTATTTAATGAATCTATGATACTCTGCCTGGAAGAGCATGAGAATGTGTCGGGATGGCACCACCAGTCCACATGTGCCTGTCATCACACTGCTAGAGAACGCTCCTGGAGGTGTCCATTTAAGGCATCTGGTTTCCTGAGGACACAAATGTGCTAGATGGTAATGATACCCAACATCTGGACAAGAAATGGAAAAGTCCATTCAATTACCCACATCTCTCAGGCTCCAGATGTTCGGCAAAACATTGTAGAACTTCCCCACGTTAAGTGTTAGCATACCCTGTATTTTGCTGGCTGTTGCGGCTGCGCTGATATGCCAGTATAGCCTTGTTTCAATCCTGCAAAACAGATCGATCTGACCTCAGAAGTTCCAAGAGTTACTCAAGAGAGATCATGAATTATGGAAGTCTATCATGGTTTTGCTTTTCCCTCATCCTGAAGGTAAGATCCTTTTGCTTAAGTGAAATTGGTTAAATATCCTTCTTTCCTCGATCACATGGGTATTGTTTCCCAAAAGGTCTGAAGGGCAGTGGCCTTTGGTGTCTGGGGTTTTAGGGTGTTTGGCTAATCAATACTCCAGTAAGTAATTAACCAGAGAAGGAGACTCAAGTGCGTCCTGTTAGCTTCAGACGTTAGATAGCTCTTACAGGTCCCAGTCTCTCACTCCACTTTCCTGAGCGGTTTATTCCTTCCAGGTAACACAGGGTGGTGGCATCTGGATGAGATGTTTGCTGTTGCTTTCTTCGTCTTGGCTCTGGTGACTTGTCAGCCTGGAGTAACCATACAGGAGAAGGTGAACCGGTGAGCTGACCAAAAGTCTCTGCAGAATCTGCGCTTAGGGATTGCGTGGTGGGGAACCGAGACCTGCTCGTGTTTGCAGCAGGCTATTTCAGGATCAAACGTGACCTCTTTTCACGTTATTAGTAATCCAGTGAAGGAGTTCAGGCCAGTGGAAGCACATTCCCTTGGAGTCAGATGGGCCTGTGTGCAAATCACAGCTCTACTACTTAGGACCTGGGTCACCTGGAGCAAGTCACCTAATCTCTTCGAGCTTCAGTGTGCTGGTCTGTAAAATGAGAATAATAACGCTTCTTCTGTAAGAGTTCATGAATGTGTAATAAGATCCCGGAGTATACTCAACTTCATAGATAATAGTTTTCTTGAATGATACTGGACAATTCTACTTAATCCATTTGTGAATTGTTAAGAATACCCATCTCACAGTGTTTTGGGGAGGATAAAATTAGATAATGTATATATTAAAAAATCACCTTGGGAAAGGCAGGAGACTGTAGAGATGCTGGGTCATTTCATTCTAGAAAGGAGATGATCTTTCGCTACAGAGTAATGAGTGGAAGTGATGTTTTCACACGTACATGGTGTCTCACCCATTCAATTTCCTTGAATATCCCAAACTGATTTTACATAAAAGAAAAAAAATCTTAACATCAAGTACTTTGTGGTGCTTAAACAGCCCCTTATTTTGTCTTTGGGATAGTACTGAAGAGTCCCTGCCCCCAAACATTGAAGATTTTAAGTAGAGTCATTTTACCCAAATTCTTGTTGAATGATTCAGTTTTGAATCATTACTGCTTTTAAATGCTAGAGCCAGAGAGATTTTCTTTAAGTAACAGTTCAGAAGGGGGAAAGGCATTTTTATAAGCAGCTAATTTGCAGCTTGTATTTAAAGCAAATACAATTTTGAAAAATCAGAAAATTCATCTCTAATAATTAGAAGATAAAGGCAAGAGAACTGAGCAAAGGAAATCTCTGCCGAGATACTCTTAATTACAAAAGCTTATCACTGTGATCCTTTTTGAAAAGGAACAAAGAGTCTTGATGTTTGATGAACTTATCAAATCAGACAGACCAGTGAAGAGGCAAATTTGAAGTCGAGGCAAAAGGGAACCAATTAAATACGTTTCAAAGTGCTGAAGGGGGAGATCACGAGGTGGTTGTGTCTAATGCCAATGTGTCTGACCCTGGCTTTGCAAATGCACAACTACATGGTGAAATAACTCTACTGGGTCCAAATTTTGGCACTGGCATTTACTATTTGTGTGTGATCTTAGGTAAGTTACTTAAGTTTTCTGAGCTGTAAAATGGGAGGCAGATAAGAAGAAGAATTAAATGCATATGAAGTATTTAGAACAATGCCTGGTACTAGTAAGTATTTAATGACAGCTGTGGCCAGTGGTGGTGTATGGTTGTTGTTACCATTTTTTAGAATTCCTCTTCTCTCTGCTGGTTGGCAAAAATTAGAATAAATTTGTAATGTGCCAATTAGCATTGATCTTTTGGACCAGTCTGAGATTTCAAACTTCTAAAAAATTTAACAATGGTACTCCTTTTTACAGAATAAAATCTATTAAACTCTAACACTGAAAACAGGTGAAATACACTTACATTGTTAATGGTATACATTTATTTTTATAAGCTCATGTTTTCCATTATATTTATATATATCATATTACACCATTATTGTAAAGTCTTAATAGAAAAAAATGGGGTTTAGAAAAATATTTTAAAACACTGTTGATGAAAGTAAGTTATAATATTCAGCCTCAAAAATCAGTGAATCTATTATGTATATAATATGTCGACTGAAATAAAATGCACAACCTAAAAGTTGAGGGTTATGTTTTATTCGGTGGATTTTATTAGGGCTCAAGCCTGGGACACAGCATCTCAGATCACTCTAAGAAGCTGTTCCAAAGTGGCAAGGTATAAGCCAGGATATCTGAGCTTTTGCAACAAAGATTAGGTAGCTGGAACATCAAACTATTACTGTTAATTAAAGAAAACCAGATATGTCAAGTTAAGGAATTTAGAGCTTTTCTGTGTATGGGAAGGTGCAAGGGTTTGGTCTCATTGAAATCACTCCTTTGATGTGCACCTAGCTATCTAGGGCAAGTATCCTCTTCTTCCACATCCCGAGTTCCCTCAGGGGCACCACTGGGGGTGGCTGCAGGGAGTGGCTGCCTGCTTGTCTGCATCCTGAGTTCCCTCCACTCACTGTCAGGGGGGTGACGGTAGCAGCTGATGACTTGATGGCCACAGTGTCCCTTGTTTACTGATATGGCTGGCAATACTTTCCACTCACATATACAAATAATACTTTTTAGTGTGTGTGCTGCTATAAAAAGTCAAAGATTTTCCCCACCCTTTTAATTTATTGAGATTTGTTTTATGGCAGTGAATATGATCTGTCTTAGTGAATATTTCACGTGCACTTCACAGTGTGTACTCTGTGGGTGGGTGTAGTTCTAAGTCACGAAGTCCAGCTGGTCGTTAATGTTGCACGAGGTTTCATCTACTTGTTCTATCAGTTGTTGAGGGAGGGGTGTTGCAATCACCAACTCTATTTGTCAATTTGTCTGTTTCTCTTTTCAGTTCTATCAGTTTTTGCTTCATGTATTTTGAAGCTCTGTTTTAAGCTATTTATCCGCATATAGATTCGTTGATGACCTGCCCCTTTATCATTATGAAAGGCTTTCATGGTGAGTTTTTTTCCCCCACTTTTAAATTTTAACTTATCTGACTCTTTATATTTCAAAGTACGCCCCCTGTAGACAGCATACAGATGAGTCTTACTTTACTATCCAGTCTAACAATCTCTATCTTTTAATCACACTATTCACACCATTTGTATCAGGTGTGGTCACTGGCCTGCAGGGGTTTGGGTCTACCATCACTCTACTTGCTTTCTACTTGTCCCATCTGTTCTTTGTTCCTGTTTTTCCCCTTTTGGTCATCTTTTGGATTTCTTATTTTTTAAAATTCCAAATGATTTATTAGCAATTCTACTTTGTTTAATCATTTTGGTTGTTACTCTAAGATTTACATCACTCATCATTAACGTCTCACAGCCTCCTCTCAAGTAATATCATACCACTTCTGATACCATTTTTATTCTGCTTGAATAACTTCTTTTGACCTTTCTTGTAGTGCAGAATGAGGTTTAGTGAGGGAGTTAACCACCTTTGTTAGGTTAAGAACTTTATTTTGAAGGATATCTTTGATGAATATAAAATTCTAAGTGAAGACTTTCTACTTTTCTTCCCTCATCACTTTGAAGATGTCATTCCATTGTCTTCGACTTGCATGACCTCTGAGGAGACATCTGCTTTGCTACTCCTTGTGTGTTGTATTTCAAAAAGAACTGATCGCCTTTAATATTTTATCATTGATTTCCAGAAGTTTGATTATGATGTGCCTTTGGTGTGGTTTTGTGGGTTTATAGTTCTCATCAAATTTGGGGAAAATTTTTTTCCATTATTAATTCAAGTATGTTTTCTGTCCCACACTCTATCCTCTCCTTCTCTCCTTCTCATAGTCCAAGTGCAGATATATGAGACTCATTTGATATTATCCCATAGGTCACCGAGGCTCTGTTCTTTTTTAAATTGTTTTTGGCAGTATTTTTTCTCTTTTTCATTTCTATCACTATATCTTCAAGTTTACTAATCTTTTCTTCTGCAGTATTTAATGTTTTTCAGCCCATCCAATGAATCTTTCATTTTGATTATTATCATTTTTCAGCTTCAAAAGTTTCACTTGGCACTTATTTTTGTATCTTTCACTTCTCATCATGTTCATGATTCCCCTTAAACAGTTTGATGGACTTACACTGACTTTTAAAAAAATCCCTGTTTGCTACCTTCACTACTTTTATTTCATAGGTCTGTAGAATTAGGAAGGACTTTGACAACATCTGACTTAATCCACTCATGTTACAGATAAGGAAACCGGGTACCAGAAAGAGAAGGGGAGTATTAAGTAACAACCAGACCACTCCTCTAGGCATTTTACAAATATTTACCAATTTGACCAACTGACCATAATCCTCATTATGTTCCTGTAAGATTGTTGTAATTATGATCCGCCCCAGTTGAGGGCCAGAGAGGAAACAAAGCAATCTCATATGTAAGTTGCCTGGCTGCCGAGCCGCACAGTCAGGCCTTCTGATTTCCAGATCAGTGCTATTACTGCTACCCTCCCTCCTCAGAAAAAAAAATCTCAAAACTCAGCAACCATGTTGATAAGCAAAACAAATACTTAATTTGGAATTAGGATACCTAACGGCTTTTTTTAATAACATTTCCAACCCAACATTTCCACTGAGAAACGATGAACAAAATTCTTCAGGGGGATTAAAGAAACAGGAGTGAAGAGCTCAAACACAGAGGATAACCACAAGGCTCTGTTTGTTTCTTTAAACGCGCCATACAGGCAGCAGATCCTAATGAAATTTACATCACGAACCTCTTTCTTATTTCATTGTTTTCATGGGCATCAGAATGTGTTTACCAAAGTAAACACAAAAGGGCCATGTGAGTATTTTCAATAGTTGTCCAGATGACTGGAAGTCAATATAAATCCAGGCTACATGAAATTTTCGCTAATAGAAGCAATTGGAGTAGTGGCTGTGACTGAGTCTTGTGACTATGGACACTTCTGTTCAGGGTAGCTAATCTTTAGCTATGCTTTAAGTGGCACTAGGTGTGGGCTTTGAAGTCAGATCAACCTGGGTTTAAGTCCTGGCTTCACCACTTAGTGGCTGTGGAACTTGGGTAAGTTACCTAAATTCTCCAAGGCTTAATTTTCTCATCTACTGACTAGAGATAACACACACTTCCTAGAGTGTTTGTCAGGAGTTAAGAGAGTTAATATAAAGCACTGAGCACAGAATCTGGCACATAAGCTTTTCTAACACGACTTTCATTACTCTTTCCCTTTTATCTGAAATCCTCCACAGTATACCTTGGATGCTTTAAAAAATGCATAGATTTTGGAGTTAAAACAGTTGGTTTGTGGGGAGGATACAGCTCAGTGGTAGAGCACATGCTTAGCATGCATGAGGTCCAGGGTTCAATCCCCAGTACCTCCTCTAAAAATAAACAAAGAAACCTAATCATCTCCTCCCTCCCCCTAAAAAAAATTAAAAACAAAACAAAACAAAACCAGTCTTGGTTTGAATGCTTGCTTTACCACTTACTATTCATAAAACCTTAAGCACATTATTTTCCCTTCCTATGAATCTGTTTTACTTATCTCTAAAATAGGTATAAGAATTCCTACCCTACAGGGGTCTAGTGAAATTTAAATTATATAATGCAAAATTAAATGAGATAATACATTCATGTAAAAGTTTTTACTGAGTACCCACTGCATGCCAGGTACCGTGCTTGGCACTAGGGGACCGCGGTGATCCCGGCTTTGCAGAACTTGCAGTCTAGGGATGGAAGCAGAGGGTGAGAGGCCCTCCACATGTGGAATTACGTTAGCATAGGGCAGGTAGGGCCAGGAAAACCATCTGGAGGAAAAGAGACTTAACTGAACTGGGAAGGCATGGCCAGATGAACGAGGTGTGGAGGCAAGAGCACTGTGCACATACTGCAGGGGAGCCCAGCACCCGCCCAGAGCTGGAAGCTCTAGTGGGATTCTATATGCTCCCAGAATACAGCAGATACTTTTTTTTTTTTTTACATATACATACATGTTTGTTTTCAGATTCTTTCCCATTACAGGCTATTACAAGATATTGAATATAGTTCCCTGTGCTATAGAATATGTCCTTGTGGTTTATCTATTTTACATAGTAGTTTTTTTCATCCATTCATTCATTTGTTCCTTTTGTTCATTCATTCAATATCTATTCCAGGTATGCTAGGTGGTGAACAAAACAGATAATGTCCCCACCCTCATGGCATACACAGTGAAGTGACAGAATCAGTCAATAAACATGTAAATCAAAATTTCAGTAAAAATTGTGACAATACTATGAAGGAAACAAATAGGTTCCTTTGACAGAGGATATCAGAGCAATCTAAAGACAGGCAAGTTGCAGGGGGAGGTTCTCTGTGGGGGTGGGTTTAAGCTGAGATGTGAAACTATGTAAAGAACAAGGAGACTGGATTGGTCAGCATGTGCTCAGACCCTCCCGAGGGAAATGGCTCATCGTGTTCGTGGATCTGCAGGATGGGAGCAGGAGATCGTGGCCTGAGAGGATGTCAGAAAGGTGGGCACAGGCCAGATCACAGAGGACCACAGGCACCATGGAAGAATTGACTTTAATCTGTGTGTAGTATAAAACAAACAGAAATCACTAGAGGGTCTTATAAAGGGGGAGTATTGTCTGATTTCTAATTTTAAAAAATCATCCTGGTGTCTGTGCAGAGAGGGGATTGGACGAAAATGAAGTGTAAGGACTTGGACCGTGGGTGGTCATGGCAATTATCTGGGTGAGAGGTAATGGTCCCTTAAATGAGAACGGAGGCAGTAGAGACAGGCAGGAGGGAAGATATTTGAGATCTATCATGAAAGCATCCCACAGGACTGGATATGGGGGCAAGGGGAGGGAAGGAATTCAGGATCACTGTCAGGTATCTGGCTTGAGCAACTGTGTGCTTTGGTGGCTCTACTTACTGATGTGGGTAGAATTAAGAGAGGAGCTGGTTAAAAGGAGAAAAAATAAAGTAACTTGTACCTGCAAATCCCAAACCCCTAATTCATCTGTTGTCCCCTTTTCCCCTTTGGGAACAGTAAGTTTGTTTCCTATGTCTGAGTCTGTTTCTGCTTTGTAAATAGGTTCATTTATGTCATTTTTTAGATTCTACATATAAGTGATATCATATGGTATTTGTCTTTCTGCCTGACTTACTTCACTTAGTATGATAATCTCTAGGTCCACTCATGTTGCTGCAAATGGCATTATTTTATTTTTTATGGCTTAGTAGTATTCCATTGTATACATATCACAACTGCTTTATCCAATCATCTGTCGATGGACACTTAGGTTGCTGTACACCAGAAAGTAATACAACATTGTAAATCAACAATACTTCAACTCAAAAAAATGGGTGAAAACAAAGAGTTAGATTTGGAGCCAGTAAATCTGCCATGTCTGAGAGGCACCTGATGGAGATATAAATGGGGCAGTTGGATAAACACAAAACAGGATTTCCGAGCAGTGGTCCAGGTTAAAGATCTAAATCTAGGAGGCCTGAGCACAGATGGTACGTGAAGCCCAGGAAATGGACCTCACCCTCTGGCGAGTGAGAAGAGCAGAAAGGCAAGGTTGCACCCTGAGGAATTCTAGTTTTCAGACACAAAGAGAACTGGCCACAGAAGTAGGAAGGGAGCAAGGAAGTGTGGGGCTGAAGAAGGCCAAGCAAGAGAGGAAAGATCCCCAGAAGGCAACAACGGTTAACAGAGGGCAGTAAAGACCAAGCCAGAAAACCTGCCACTGGATCTGGTGACATGGAGGAACATGGAGGCCGCTGGAGACTCAGCACTTTCAACGTCAAATGTTAAATACCTCAGTTTCATGATGTAATTTCCAGGTAAATGAATGGGAGTGGCTCACGGCTGTATAATTAGTGAAAATCAGCCTTGAATATAGGCTGAGTCAATTTATTGGGGTGACTCTCTTGAAGTAATCAGGGTTGAGCCTTCTGACCTTCTAGCCCAGGATGGGCAGCTAATTAATTATCTGGGGATCTAAGCTGCTGAGGTGGCTACATTTTGGGGTCAAGCACTGGACCCAGAGATTGCATGTTCAACTCCAGGTTTGAGGCCCTTTGCCCAATATATCACCCTACCTAAAAAGGCAGACGGGAAACCTTCACTAGTCTACAGACCTCTACAGGGTAGGCATTCAACACATTTTTGATGAAGATGGAGAGGTCTGATGAGCATGTCTGGGGCTGAGAAGATCAGAGAGAAGAAACTAACATGTCAGGTGAAGCTTGGGGCTTTCACTCCATATTCAAAACAGTCTCACAAGTTATTACCATCCCTGTTTTTTAGCTGTAAGAAAATGGTTAAGTAGCAGAAGCTGGACTTAAATGCATGCTTGGTGGACTCTAAACTCCGCTCTGTTACGTCAGTGTTTCTCCAACTGTTTTACATCATCTTACACATATTACGTGAAAAAAGAAATGACGTGTGGTCAAAAAACTGGATAAATGCTGGGTTAAGGAAATCAAAATGCAGAACTTCTCAGAGCCTTTAATGTGTTGCTGGGCATTTTAAATCTCCAAGAGCAGTATGTTGTACGTAATTTATCCAAGTGTATTTGACCAGGGAACTTTCCATCTTTTCCTCCTCTGCTGCTGGTGCGTATCTCAGGAACTACTACTCCGCAGAACACACTTTGAGAACCCTGCACACAGCACAATATTCCCTTGTCGTGATGCTACAGATGAAAAAATTAAAATCTGGATAGTTCAAGACACTCGCTCATAGTGGCACAGCAAGGGAGATGCAAACTAAAGACCAGAATCAAAGAATCCCGGATCCTACTGCTCTACATTAAGTGTCTTTTTGCTTGAGCCAATCTTCTGTAGCTAAGAGATGCTTTAAAACTATTTACCAAGATTTACGAGGCCACAGATTTATTAAAGGTTCCTTAAGTAACTGAAAAACTGACACAGTTCTTTTGGAAAGCCATTTGGCCATATAGGTCATCGTCTTTAAAATCATTTGTATCCTTCAACCCAGCCAGCCCATTCTATGGGCTGCATCTTCAGTAAGTAACTCAGAACACAGGAAAACTGGGTGCTCAGTACTCTGATTGTTTAATGTCAGGGAAGTGGAATGTGGGCTAGTCATCATGGATAGTTTACATTTCTGCTGTGACATTAACTGGAAAAATAAGGATATAAAAACGTAAGTCAGTATGACCTCAACTGTGTTACGAAAATGAGGAATGAAAGGAAATGTAACAAAATATTAATGGTGGCAGAATTAGGGGATTTTTTTTTTATTGTATAACCTTTTCCATGTTCTCTTTAAGAGTATGCATGAAATTTTATAATCAGCAAAAAATAAACTACATTAAAAAAATTCATTGGAATGATAAGAGAACACGCTGGTCATACTGATACTAAGAGGCTGGAGCCCTATAATGACTTAATGAATGGTCCTCGTGTACCTTCTGTAGTCTTGCTTCAGCGACAGCATTACTGTGTGTGCCTCTGTCTAGACATCATGTCACAAAGCTTTTAAAACTACAGCAACACAGTGCTGCGCTGTCTAAGCTTTTGCTTCCATCCATTAATACTGTTTCCTTCCATTTTGACATCATAATGCAGTCTCTGTGGGCTTACAATGACATTATCTTGACAGTTCCATAATGAGATGCAAAACTAATGCTGGAGTCATTTTCTGCTCCCAAACCTTCACCCGGTACCTTCTCTCTCACCTTTTGATGATTAGAACCCTTGTTTTTTCCCATGTTCCTATGCTTCAAACTTATTTTAGGACAGTCTATCAGAAAAGTGATGTATGGACCAAACCTTGAGCCATTTGAATGTCCAGATACCAGGATTATTTAATTAGATTCTAACTGGAAATTAGGTTCAAATAAATTTCTAAGCAATGTCTTTCCCATAAATTGTTTTCATCCTTTCCATCCCCTTCCTCCCCTCTTCCTTCCTTCCCCCCTCTCTCCCTCCCTCTTTTTCTCCATCCCGTCCTCTCTTTCTTCTTCTTTTTTTTTTCTTTCCTAAATATTTACTGAGCACCTTCCTCCGATCTGGCACCATGGTAAGTTCTGGGAGTTCAGTAGCAAACCTACAAACAGTATAAGTACCTGCCTTCATAGAGCTTACAGTCTGGTGGAGGAGGCAGAAATTACACAAATAGCACAAGTGTGATAATTAAGTGTTGAGAAGATGTGCAGAGATTGACCAAATCATATGAAGGGAGGGATCTCATCAGTCTGGGTACTGAGGAATGTTTCCCTAGGGAACTGATGTTCACGATGAAACTGAAAGATATCTAGGAGTGAAGAGGAAGATAGCTGGATTTTTTCAGGATTAGATTTTACAGGTTGGTGTGATCCAGGGAACAGTGGGGTCCAGGAGAATTTAGGACAACGCTTAGGGTAAAATGCAAATCTTATGTCACGTGTGTTTTATCACAATAAAATTCTGGGAGGAAAAAAAAAGAACAGTAGGCCACATTATCTTTTGTTTTAAAAACAGCACATGCAATTCTTAAGGAGGAAGACAGAAACACTCAAGTATTGGAAGCACCCTCACAGCCAAGCGTCCGAAGGAAGAATCGCTGTGCATTTATGGTCGTTCCTCTCCCCTCCCACCTCCAGATAGCTTGAAGGTTTAGGGAATACATACTGTGATGTTGCCTCATGGTCTGCGGCTACAGGTACCCAGATGCCCAAATCTATGGTAATCCTGTCACAATGTGTATGTATTTCAAACCATCACATTGTACATCTTAAATATGTCATACATTTTTTTGTCAATTATGTCTCAATAAAGTTGGGAGAAAAAATTCAACATCTGGCTTCATATTGTTAAGGTATCTTCATGTCAAAAGACCTTTTTGAATTTATAATTACAAAAACTTAAATGATCACGATAAAAGTTGAAGCAGAGGTCTTTTTTTTTAACGGAGGTACTGAGGCTTGAACTCAGGACCTCATTAATGCTAAGCATGCACTCTACCACTGAGCTACACCCTCCCTCCTCTCTTCTATTTAGGAGAGCAAGTCGGGCTGTTCAGGGTTCCACCCCCGCAGCAGTTTCCTGCCAGCTGAGCAACTGGTCAGAGTGGACAGACTGCTTTCCCTGCCAAGACGCCAAGGTGAGACATTTATGACCGATCTGGGAGCATTTCACATCTGAATTGTGTGCCAGGCATTCACATGGAGGTAAGCAGTCGGGTCCATAAATCTAGAGGTCTGGGGAGAAAGGAGATCTAGAAATAGGTATTTAGAAGCCACGCACACATGGATGGTGGAACTCATTTCTGCCTCTTCTGGTTTTGTTTGTAAGACATCAAATGCCTTATGAGGCTGCAAAAGATGTGTATGTTGGGGCTTGGATGTAGAAAAGTGGCCCCACAGACACTGATCCCCAGTGGCCTCTCTGGGTCCTGGCCAGTCTATTATCCTCTAAGGAGAGTCATCTGGAAGCACTCATAGCTTAGGAACAAAATGCCAAGAGGTCCATGATCTATGTTCCTCAGAATCTCACTTTTATGGATTGAAAAGGCTGACCCATCCTATGATCAGATGTGTGTCTGTCTTGTCTATCTAAGTGGTATTAATTGGTCCAAAATGATGGGTAAACTTGATGGCATACGGAGGATGTTGGGAGCACTCTGCTCCATCAGGGAGGAGGTTAAAATTCTGTCTTTGTTCAGAATCATGGTGAAAATAAAAAGAACACTAATTTCTATTCTGTTTTATTATTATTTCAAAATCTCCGGAGACAACACATGCCTTCACTGGGTGCGCCCAGGGTGGGATGCAGCCAGGCTCCCCCTCCCCCACATGGCACACCACTGCCTGAACTGTGTCTACCAGCCTATTACTGTCAGGTCTGTGTTTAAGCTTTGATGCTGCAGTTTAGATTCTGGCTTCACACCTTACTTGCTGCGTTACTTTGGACATATCTTTTATCTTCTATGTTTCTGATTCCTCATCAATAAATGGGAGGAGAAACAGCACTTAATCAGAGTTACTGAGAGCACAACATGGGTAACGCACATGAAGTGCTTTTCGTGGCATCTGGCACAGAGTCAGTGCTCAGTGAACATTAGCTGTCCATGCCCTCCTCCCAACCCCGCTCTCACTGCCTTGAATCAAGCCCTGCTCTTCTCCCACCTGCACCCTTGCAGAGTCTGCTGATGGTCCCTCTGTCTCCAGACCCCTCCTCAGTTAGATGGGAAAGTGTGCTGTGAATGTCTGATGACCTGTTCAAAACCACAGAGTGGTGGAAACACAGCTGGGACTACGTTTATTCAACTTCAAAGGCTGAAACTCACAGTTTCGCCTCTCCCATCTCTGAGGGATGTCAAAGAACCTGAGACGTCCCGATTTAAAAATATCTAGCCCCTCAATTCTCATTCTGCTTTGACATCCTGGCTTAGCTTTCTGGGTCTGCTGAAACAAAGAGCCACAAGCTGGGTGGCTTAGATACAGCTCTGAAGGCCGGAAGTCTGGACATCAAGGCCAAGACCTGTCTGGAAGCTCTAGGGGAGAATCTGTTCTCTGCTTCTTCCAGCTGCTGGTGGCTGTCGACAGTCCTTCATTTGTGGCTGCCTTGCTCCAATCACTGCTTCTGCATCACCCCCACACCTTTCATGTGTCTCCTTTTTGTGTCTATGTGAAATCTCCCTCTGCTGTCCTAAGAACACTATGATGGCATTTAGGACCCACCTGGAGAACCCAGAGTAATTTCTCAAAATTAATGATGGCCGCAAAAACCCTTTTTCCAAATAAGGTAACATTTACAGCTTTCAAGGATTAGGATCTGATTTCTTTGTGTGACCACTATTCAACCTATTCGACATTTAAACTACATTCTAAAGCTATGTTTTTCTCTTATGCTGCAGTTTAGATAGCAGATGGCACAGGTGAATGACTTAGTTTAAATTAGAACTGAATTACTTCCTTAGTGACACAAAGACATTGTCTTTAAAGTAATCCTTAAAATAATTAAATTCTGCTATTTTTACTTTTTAAAAAATTTATTTTATTTTTTAATGGCGGTACTGGGGATTGAACCAGGACCTTGTGCGTGCTAAGCATGCACTCTTATCACTGAACTATTACCCTCCCCCAAATTCTGTTAATTATTTAATTGAAAGACCGTCGAGTTTCTTTTTATTAACTTGTTTCTTCCTCTCCGAATCACCCAAACAAAGATGTGCATTTCTGGGAAGAAACATTATCTACTGGCTAGAGAAGAAAATTATGTCTTACTGACACCACCACGAGCAGTGGCACGGAGCAGTCCCTAGGGGAATATCCGCCCCAGCCTTTCTGCAACACGATGTCTTCATTATTGGGTAACAACCTTGAAAGCAGGGAGCGGTGGGAATGAACCTCAGGTCTGCACCATCATTCCAAGCACAGAAACCACAGGAAGGATGGTAATGGCACTGATGTTCACCGTTTATTAAGTAATTTCCGTACAGCAAGGACCATGCTAAGGCTTTAAACAAATCATCTTGTTTGACTTTCACAGCCAATAGTAAGTGACAGACACCATCATCCCCCTTGCTTAGGCTGCCCATGAAGAAGCGGGATTTTAACCTTGGTCAGTCTGATTCCAAAATGCCCGTGAGCCTGACCACTTCACGCTACTCCCCCTTCCCTGAACTACATGGAGAGTAGCAGGTGATGTTAGCGGTCACCTGATCCAATTCCCACTCAGTCGTAATCCTTCTAGAGAAGCCAACAGCTGGCCACAAGAATGATAACGACACTGATAACTATTTTTACCAAGTACATACGGAACCACGTGGAGTGCCAATTTCTTCGTGTGTATTATCACTAATCTTCAGAACACTCAGCACTCCTCTTACGGAGGCGAACACTGAGGGTCACAGATGTTAAGTAATTTTCCCAGTGACACATACACAGTAGGTGGCAGAACTGGAATCCTAACCCAGCTTTAAAATGGGTTGAAATCAATCGTACGTAACCTCCCAGACCTGTGAGGATTCCATGAAACAGACTCTGGAAAGTATTTAGCCAAAAGCCAAGTACTCCATAAATAGCAGCTACCATCCCATTACTGTTACACTGGCACCTGCAGGTCTTACAACTCTGATGAACTTTTTTAACGGTGAGAAAGAGAATTGGCTCTATGTTGGCATGACGAATGCTCCTTTATTTACAGCAATGAGGGGCAGGAGTGTGGAGAGAAAATTAAAATATCTCCATAGTCCCAAATTGATCATTAACTGTAACCTCTTCTCACTGAGTTCAGAGTTTACAGACCTCTTATGGCTGTCAGTTAACTGAAAGGCAGGGAAGGCAAATGGACAAGCTTGATCCTCACTTCTCTTTGCTACCTCTGCCTCTTTGCTAATGAGCAGTCAAGTAGGCGGGAGTGGGCAAGAGGAAAGAGAGGGCAGCTGCCCTGCTCCACACGCACCCACTGGAAGCACCTGGAAAAGGATGCCTTAATGATAAGGATGCGGAAACCCCTTCTGTCTACTGAGCACCAGTAATGTGCCAGGAACAGGGCAAGGTGTGTTCTCGTACCGTCTCTCATTTAGTAGCTGTCATCACACTCATCTTACATATTAGACAACAGACACTTGGAAAAGACCAGTGACTCATGATTAGTTAGGAAGTGAATTCTGGATTTGAACCCAGATTCACCCCTGTTCTTTCAACTATAAGACGCAAGTGAAGGGATCATTAGGACTTGTGATGAGTGAGGTCAACTAGGTCAACCACCTCATTTTACAGATGTGGAAACTGAGGCACTGGTACTTTACACAGCAAGCAAGCAACAGACTCAGATCAGAGACTCAACTTCATTGCTTCTCAAATCACTGCCTTCCTACTTACTTACTAAGAGTCTTAAAGGAAAGGGCCGTGGGCTGAGCCAACGTAGGAGGCAGCAGAAAATATGGTGCGTATTGACAGTGTTTGAAGCTCTCCAGACAGCATGTTTTGTATTGTTATATGTATTTTTGAACTAGACTCTAACCTTTTTGAAAACAAGAATAGAACCTCAATATCTTGGAGTATCTTAGTGTTCAGCTTCCTCCTTACACTAGTACCTAACACGGTATACACCATGCAGAAAACAGTGTCATAAAAACATTGAGCCCAAGAATCGATATGCAGTTTTATTCTTTCTGTCCTTCCTTCAACAAGTGTTTATTCATCTGCATTCAGACTGGACACTGCGGGGTCTCAGACGATGACTCCAGAGCTCTGTTGGTCTCACTGTCTTCTGGATGGGCTCCTTCTACACAGTAGGCAAGGTGACCACTTGCTACCTACAACTCCCACCAACTTCAGTTAAAAAGAAACTATGTTTTCCAGTAGCTCTGAAAGGAGAGGCCCAAAGAGGGCTATGATGGCCCTAAAGTTGAGTCATGGACCAATCATCACAACTTGGCAGATACGGTACTCTGGGTGCCCTGGCTAGTTCATACACACACATCCCTGTGACCAAGGGGGTGACATCACCCCGACCTGAACCATCTGAGATATGTCACAAGGAAAGGGGATGCCATGACGAGGAGACGTTCTGCAAAGGAAAAGCAACATACATTTTCTAAAAGTGACTCCCATGTAACTGACCACAGATCAAGCGCCACGTG
Source organism: Camelus dromedarius (assembly GCF_036321535.1). Classification (NCBI taxonomy): domain Eukaryota; kingdom Metazoa; phylum Chordata; class Mammalia; order Artiodactyla; family Camelidae; genus Camelus; species Camelus dromedarius. Next base: position 29,826,586 of record NC_087449.1, on the reverse strand, counting down.
TACGAAGCCAAATAAGGCAGAGTCTTCCCTTTGCCAGTCCTAACCCCACAGGCAAATTGTTTCTAAACTAGTGAGAAAGGTAGACAAGAGGACAACCAACCACAACCTTATATGACAACTGCTAGGAGAGAAGGTAGACAGGGAACTGAGACTGCTACCTGGTTAGGTAAGAATTTCCAGAGAAGGTAAGCCATGACTCTTGAAAGATGAACAGCTACTAATCAGTTTAAAAAGTGGGGACAGAGGTCCTTCCTAGCAAGTAGAAGACCCTAGAAATGCCTTGTCCAAACCTTTCATTTGATGTTTGAGAGCCCTATTCAATAGTCCAGCTGGTGATGGTGTCAGCTCTGGCTGAAACACCACCTTTTATGAAAACTCATATCCTCAAAAGACAGCTTTCCAGGCAGCTCTCAATCATTAGACAGTGAGTGATTCCTTATGTTGAGTTGACACCTGCCTGCACAAATCTTGGATGATTGATAGACAATGAACGTGTCTGGTTCAAAATCTGATTTAGTACAGATACCGGAGCCTCTTGCAGCCAAGCAAGTTTGGGGGAGCCATCTGCAGCGGGAATATCTGGGACCAAGCCAGCTGTCACAGTCCCACAGCTTGTCTGAGGCAAGCACAGTGTGGACAGGATTTCCAGTGTAAGGAGACAGGTGAGTAGCATTTCAGCAGCGTAACAGCTGTGCCTGTCAAACTCCATGTGCAGAACAGTCATCCAGGGCCTTGCTAAGATGCAGACTCCTGAGCCCCTCCTCTAGGGATTGTGACTCTGGAGGTTTCCGATGGGGCCCATGAATCTGAATTTTAAGCCAAGCCCGCAACCCAAACGATTTTGACGCAAGTTGGTAGGAACATTTGTTGATTTAGAAAAGGTACAGTTCACTCGTTCATCCATTCACTGAATAAATATTGATTGGGCACGTATTACGGCCAGGCAGTGGGCTACCTGCTGGTGATGTAGAGATGCAAAAGTCATGTGCCTGAGCACCCTCAGAGTACCCTCGTCTCTTTGGGAGACAGACCTACAAGGGATCCATGAAAATACCATGTGATAGCCAGTATAGTGGATGCCTGAACCAGGTCCAGTGTACATACTCTCTGGCATGGGGTGCCCAAATCTGCTTTGGGGAGTCAGAGTGGGATTCAAAATGGTACCTGAGCTGAGACTTAGAAAATGAAAAAGTTTGCTAGGAGACAGAACGTGCAAAAGCACAGGGACTTAGGGATGCGTAATCAGCCTAGAGTAAGTGCTTTGGGAAGAGAGGCAGGGGATGGGCCACGTAGGTGACCTAGGGAGGTTGGACAGTGGCATTTAGAAGAGGAGACCTGGGGAGGCACTGGACATTGCAGGGCAGGGGATGACATGGCCAGACTGGCGTTTTAGAAAGATATCTGGGGCTGCGACGTGGAGTCTGAATTAGAGAGGGGAACCCCAGGGCAGAGCCTGAGTGTGGTGACTACGGGTGCAGGTCAGAAAGAGCAGGAGGAGCCCCAAAGGCCCCGGAAGCATCCGCAGCCCCTCCTCTCCCAGGTCGCTGCCTGAAACGCCACCTCGTGTGTAACGGAGACAGGGACTGCCTTGACGGCTCTGACGAGGATGACTGTGAAGACGTCAGGGTCTCAGAAAATGACTGCAGCCAGTATGAGCCGATTCCAGGATCGGAGACGGCGACCTTGGGGTGAGTCACTGCCTGCGGGCTGTCTGGGGGCAGGAGATGATTTCTCTTCAGTCTTGAGTATTAGTTTCAAGGAAAGGGGGTCTTTGTGGGGGAATTCCTCTGAAGAGCATCCTGTGAGGCAGCGCTCATGGTGCCTCTAAACATCTCAGCCTGTTCGGGCTGCTCCAGCAGAATACCACACACCAGGTGGCTTATAAATAACAGAAATTGACTTCTCACAGTTGTGAGGCTGGAATCTGAGATCAGGTGCCAGCTCGGCCAGGTGAGGGGGTTCTCTCAGGTGGCAGACTTCTCGTTGTGTCCTCACATAGTGGAAGGAGCTAGGGAGCTCTGTGGGGGCTCCTTTACAAGGGCACTAATCCCATTCATGAGGGGTCCACCCTCATAACCTAAGTACCTCCCACAGTTCTCCCTCCAGATGCCACCACATGGGGGTTAGGATTTCAACATGTGAATCCTGGGAGGGGGGCGCCAACATTCAGTCCAAAGCAGGTGGTTTGCCCAGTCTTGTCTACGTGATGCAGCTCACGTTTCCCCCTCCATGTCTCTGCCCGAGGGTCCTCCTTCACCCCTTCCCACTCTACTGCTCACCCCTCTTCCCTCAATTCCATTTCCAAGGCCCCTTTAAGATGCTACATCTTCCATGAAGGCTTCCCTGATATCCCAAAAAGAGAGCTCATCTCTGACCCACGTGCTCCTTCCAGTGGCCCTGGTCATGCTATGCTTTGCACTCGGTTGCCGATAGAGCCAAGGCTAACACTGCGACCCAGGGCAGAGGAAGTGGGCTCTGGGCTGAGGTGGGGTGGGGCTTGAATCTCCACTGCTGACTTACCCCTCTCGGGCCACAGTGTCTCTGGCGAGATTCAGTCAGCTCTGACTCTAACTTTACCTCACTGTGTATCTAACATTCAGGTTCAGTCTCTTGCACACATCACACTCCCTTCTTCTGAGACTTTAAATAAAGTTAGCTCCTTCTTTCCGGAATGTCCTTCCCTATATTCCTAACTGGTTAACTTTTTAACCTAGTGTTATGTACTGAATTCTATCCGTCTAAAATTCATACGTGGAAGCCCTAACCCCCAGTGTGACTGTATTTGGAGACAAGACCTTCAGAGAGCTAATTAAGGTCAAACAAGGTCATGAGGGTGGGGCCCTAATCCAATTAGGACTGGTGTCCTTTTAAGAGGAGGAGGCAGCACCAGAGAGCTCTCTCTCACCGGTCACCAGGTGTGCCAAGAAGGGGCGATGTGAGGACACGGCGAAAAGGTGGCTGCCTGCAACCCAGGGAGATAGGCCTCATCAGAAACCAAGCCCCATGGCATTTTGCTCTTAAGACTCCCAGCCTCCAGACCTGTGAGAACATAAACGTCTATTCTTTGAGTCACCCGGGCTGTGGTATTTTGCTGTGACAGCCCAGCTAAGACACCTAGGGATCACCTCCTCTAGCTCGTCTTTTTGACATCCCCTCCCCTCCTCTTGACGCTGACTAGGCTGGCTTAGTCCCCCTCCCACTGCCTCCAGTGTCCCTGTGCGTCCTGCTCTCCCAGCACTTACCCAACAGGGCAGAGACACCTGTTCCCCAGGCTGAGGGGTCCTTATCACCTCTGCTCCTCCAGCATCCAGTACAAGGCCGAGCTCATAGTGACACATGACATTGGTAGTTCCTTGACCAACACTTTGTCTTGGCCTTGGGCCTGTTCTCTGACTTGAACCTAAACTCTTTGATGGCAGAGGCTGCTCTGGTTTGTCTTTTTTATTTCCCCAGCCCTTAGGTCAGAGTTTTCCTTGCATAGCCTCTCACTGAGTACTGGGTGAAGTGAAGCAAGTCAATATGAACAGCTGGATCTTTACAGAGGAGGAAACGGAGAGGTAGAAATCATCACACAGTGACCTGGCCATGTGGCAGCCCACGTAGGGCAAGTGTGGGTTCTAAGAAACGCTGCTGTCCTTCATTAAGGTTTAATTACGTTGAGATCACAGCGCATCTACCAGACAGGACAGAATCCCTTAAGTGCATGTAGACACACACATATGAAAGGGCGATCCAATTCCTGTTTTCTTTTAGACCAATAATATTAATTCTCTTGGACTGCCATGACAAAGCGCCACAACCTAGGTGGCTTGGCAGTAGAAACATGTTTTCTCAGGAGCTCAAGTCAGGAGATGAAGGTTGTTTTTTCGGAGACCTCGCTCCTTGGCTTGTAGACGGCTGCCTTCTCTCCCTGCCTTCAAATGGCCTTCCCTCTGTTCTAACTTCTTCTTCTTGAAGGACACTAGTCATACTGCATGAGGGCCCTCCTTAATAACTTCCTTTTAACTTAGTTACTTCTTTCAGGATCCTATCACCAAGATAGTCAAATTCTGAGGTTTGGGGAGTCAGAACTTCAACATACGAATATTGGGAGGACGTAACGGCCTCTAACATCAATAAAAGGGGATTCTTGCTAATTTTGAAATGAACAGAGTGCAAGCATGAACTACTGAGGTGCTGACGTGGAAAACAACTCCCCCCTTATAAGGACAAAGAGATCACAGACCAGGACCCGGCTCTGGAATGAGTCAGTCAAGAGCATCTCAAATGTACTTGCCGGGTCACGTGCTTTGCCCAGAGAACACTGAAACCAGCAGAACAGCCCCTCCTCCACCCCCAGCAGCTGCCATTATGGCGGGTTTTCTATTCATCTCCAGATCTCAGAGGCCCTTCCTGATATCTTTTTTTTTTTTCTAATTTAGGCATTTCCCAGTTTTTAATTTTTATTTATTGTTACAGAGGTAACACACGTTGGAGGTAAAAACTGAAAGTCTTCCTTCACCATCCTCCACCTGCCCCAGCCACTCACCCTGTCTTCCCTCCCCACAGCTGACCCTCGTTAGCGGCTGGGCACAGGTACCTTCAGTTTGTGGGAAAATGCACTGAGGCCATAACGTTGTATGGAGAGTATGCCTCTCACGTGTATTGTGCATTACAGACATAAGTATATTTTACATAAATGTGACTGTACTCTACATACTGTCTATAACTTGCTTTTTTCACCTATAATACATTTTGAAGATTTCCCCCTGCCCCATATCTTCTATTGTCTTTTCATAGCAACATGGTGTTTCATAACAGGGATCAGCAAACTATGTCCTGAAGGCCAAATTCAGCCTGCTGTCTGTTTTTAAATAAAGTTTTATTGAAACACAGCTGTTGCCTGACAATGGAAGAGTTGAGCAGTTACAACAGAAACTGATAGAGCCTGCAAGGTCTAAAGTGTTTACTATCTGGCCCTTAATTTAAAAAAAAAAAATTGCAATTCTTATCCTATATATGGTATAACTATATGATATTTTACATAAATATCTCCTATTAAAAGATAGATTATTTCCCATTTTTTCCTCTTATAAACAAAGCTGCAATGACCATTCTCATACACATATTTTTGCAAACGTGTGAATATTTCTGCACAGTACATTTCTAAAAAGTGGAATTTCTCTGACTCTGTCTTTTAATTTTCACTGAGGCTTCTGCAATCAGATTTTCCAAATATACGTAGGCTTTACTTATGCTTAGAGGTTACAGTACAATCTTAGGGCTATCATTCTTTTGAGTTCTTCTTTCATGCATTAGAGAGCCTGTATGTATAAGCTACAGGCAGAAACGTGTTCCATAGGGTGAAAGATAGAAACTTAAGGGTAAAGAAAAAGAACCCAGATTGTAGTGTCAAAAAAAAAATATATATATATATAGGCAAATAGTCCAGCTGTGACTATAGGCAAGTTACTTACTTTTTCTGAGCTTCAATTTTTGCATTTGCAAAATTGTCATGAGGTTGAAAGCTAATGTATGCTAAACGTCTGGTAGAGTGTGTATTCAATTCATCATACCTGTTATTACATCACTTCCACTAGTACGAAGGAAGAGATGGAGAAAGAAGAGAAGAGGAAGTTAACTTACACTGAGTTTCTACCACACACCAGGTGCTCTATCCTTATCCATTTACTCCTGCGAAGTAGGGTTTCTTCAGTTTTTCCCCTGCTCACCTGCCTTTATGCCTTTTCATGGAGGACATAAATAAACACAACAAATTCTATGCCAGAGGCAATCACTGAATGTCACGGGAACACAGAGGAGGGACAATCATCTTCACAGGATAATCAAAGAAGGCAATACGGAGGAGGCGACACTTGAGTTGGGTCTTAAAGGCTGAGTAGGAGTCTGAGAGGCAAAGACAAGCAGTAACTGTACTATCTACAGCCTAAGAGGCTGAGATCGTTAGGTCTTAGAACTCTTAGCTGACTCTCCATGTTCTTATTCAGTTAACTTTCCCTTTTTAGGAAATTAAAGCTTTCTTTCACCTGTTTAATGTTATTTTTACCTGAATATGGTTACACTGTCCATGACCTAAAACAGAGAACTTGGGCAGATAGATGTGAAATGCCTCAGAGACGGAAGTATGGGGGAGTATTTTGGGAAGGGTACTGGACCAGGGGAAAAGAAGTATTACTAAGTGCCTAATATCTACTGTCAATTCACTTCTGTTTCACTTTAATTACTGCCATTTGGACTTCATAAAAACCATGAGAGGTAGTTTTACTATGTCCCATTCTTCAAATGAGGAAACTGAGCTTCAGAAAGCTCCTAGAATGTGTCCAAAGTCACACAGCTAGTAAACGATAGAGCTGGAAATCCATCCTGCCTGGAAGACGACAGCCTTTCTGAGGATTAGATCCTCAGCTAGGACTATGAATTTACACCCACTATTTCAAGCCTATTTTTCAGCCCTTTTCTGAAAAAATAATAACAAAAACAACAATAGCAACATTTTTTAGTACTTTATATATGCTAAGTACTGTTATGACTCCTTTACATGTTTTAATTTATGTTTACCTCTGTGAGGGCAGCAGTATTAGCTGCTTTTTACAAACGACTAAACTTGAGGCACAGAGAGGTTAAGTGATCTGCCCAACGTAACACAGCTAGATGTGGCAGAGATAGGAAATGGGTCCAGACTGTCTGGCTCCTGTGCTTAGACTCTTGATAATGTGCATATTCTTCTTTGATTTATTCAACAAATACTGAGGGATGCCTCCTACATGGGAGCTCTGTTCTAGATGCTGAGCGGAGCTGGAGCTGTCTGGCTGATCTGGTTCAAGGGAACCTGGGGGTCCAGGCCCAGTCCACTCAGTCTCCTACTGTTACTCAAAGTGGCCCTTAAGGTAGTTCAAGGAACCCTGTGGCTCTGCAAAGCAGTTTGAGAAACCACTGCTCAGACCACCAGCTACATCATCTGCTAGAGGGTATTTCATGCTCTCTTTGCTTTTCCAATGCTCTCTCCCAGAAGCTGACTGCCTTTTCAATTTAGATATAACATCCTGACCCAGGAAGAGGCTCAGAGTGTGTACGATGCCAGTTATTATGGGGGCCAGTGTGAGACCGTTTACAACGGGGAGTGGAGGGAGCTTCGCTATGACTCTGCCTGTGAACGTCTCTACTATGGAGATGACGAGAAGTACTTCCGGAAACCCTACAACTTCTTGAAGTACCACTTTGAAGTAAGTCTCAACAGGGGTGCTCCCAGGCCACTGTTGGTGGGGAGTGAGGGGAAGCCTGTCGGGGGAGACAGAGGCCTTACTTTGGGAGACCTGATTTCCTGTAGGGCTGGCGGGTGGCTGCAGGTCCCGCTGCACCTGCCCCCACACTTGCTCGGTGCTGACGAGCCAAGGGTGGGACCGGTGAGCTGCATCCTGTGAAGGGGACCCGCCCACTAGATCTCGGTGGGCGATCTGGTCCAAAATCAGTAAAATAGATTCAGGGCCCTATTTTCTGGGCCGCGTCTATCGCTAGGCTGTGGCTCTTTCAGAATAGAAGTGTATCGGACCTTGAGCAGCTCACTGACCCCACCTGGACTCAGTCTCCTAAGATATAAAGTAGGGGCAGAGCAGAAGGTGGCTGGGGGTTCCGAGAACTACGACCCTGCTTCACCGAGAGCAGGTCCTCACTGATGACTTTCATCTCTCGGCCTTCTGTACATGGTTTTGCTTGAAGAAAGGGTTCTGCTGTTAAAAGTACTTGAAAACTGCTGATGATCCCTAAGACTCTCCCTACCTCTAAAATTCCGTGGTCTCCTGGCCACCATGGAACTTTGGTCAGCTCCAGAGCCTGTTGCTGACCATTCATTTCTTTACCCCTCACCCTCTAGGGGAGCCAGCCACACAGCAACCTTCACTGTGATCTACTTCCACACAAATTCTCCCACTGAATCCTCATAACAGGACAATAGGATGGATATTATCACTGACCCTTCTTAGATATTAAAAGACCCCAGAGACTTAGTGGGACAAAGTGTCAGGTCCAGTAGGCGGCAGAGACAAGATTCACATCTAGGTCTACCTGAACTAAGCCTGACTATACATCATTTAGAAGGGAGGATAGATTATGTAAATTATATCTCTGTATCATACACATTCTATCTATATAGAGAGAGGATACGATTCCAGGACTCTGAACAATTATCTAGTCACACTCCTCCTCCCTCAAGTTTCTCAAGAGAAAAATATTGACAGAGGATAAAACCAGGCTTATGAAGTCTGTTTTTAAGAAGTTGACTCTCACTATTTATAATAGCCAAGACATGGACGCAATCTAGGTGTCCACTGACAGATGACTGGATAAAGAAGATGGAGGGTATGTGTGTGTGTGTAATATATATATAATATATATGAGATGAAATATTACTCTGTCATGAAAAAGAATAAAACAATGCCATTTGCAGCAATATGGACAGACCTAGAGATTATCATACTAAGTGAAGTAAGTCAGACAGAGAAAGACAACTATCAAGTGATATCACTTATATGTGAAATCTAAAAAAATGATAAAAATGAACTTACTTATAAAACAGAAACAGATCCACAGACATAGAAAGTAAGCTTATGGTTACCAAAGGGGGAAAAGGGGTTGGAGGGATAAATTAGGAGTTTGGAGTTAGCAGATACACACTACTGTATATAAAATAGATAAACAACAAGGACCTACTGTATAGCACAGGGAACTACATTCAATATCTTGTAATACCCTGTAATGGAAAAGAATCTGAAACTATACACCTGAAACTAACACAATATTGTAAATCAACTATAGTTAAATAGAAAAAAAAAAAAAAAAGGAAGTTGGCTCTCCGCACCCCACTTCCACTTTGGCCATCAGGTCTACGGTAAACTGAGCTGGACGACACAAACAATGACATTTTCCTAGCCTCGAGGACAGACTAGGTTATGCTGTGGCAGTGAAGGATTCTGAAATCTCAGTCTTTTAAAGCAGCAATGCCCTACTTAACAGTGCCCTTCCATGCCCATCCTGAGGTAGAAGGGCAACTCTCATCATTACACTCAGGACCCAAACTAATGGAGGATCCATCTCCACATGTGCTCTTGTGATTGTGGAGTGAACCATTCCTAGACTCCTAACCCTTGTTTCCTTGGCTCAAACTCATACAAAGTGTAAGACCATGTGCCAGGTCAAATTGACAGAGAAACGCAATCCTACTGTGTGTGTCTGGAAAGAAATCTGCAACATTTGCAGGAAGTACCTCTCCCTAGAACTATCATCACCTGCCTGCCCTCACCCTTTACCTCCCAGGTCCATAGCTAGACGTGGCTTTCTGTATCTCTCCACTGCAGAGCCAAGGAGCCGTCTCTACTGGAAAGAAACCCATGCAGAACAATATATTGCTTTCTGCTCCCTTAACGGAGGTGCTGGGAACTGAACCTCATGCACGCCAAGCATGTGCTCCATCTGCTGAGCTATACTATCCCCCCTAGAACAGCAGAGCATTTTATCAGAGTCACTGGCACACGTGCACATGTCTTTAAATAAACATTTTAGCACTACTGCTAAACACTAACTAAACACTGCTGTATTTTATTCATTTTAATGAGTATCAATTTGGAATAGCCTTTTAAAAGATTTATACTAACCTGAAACTTTAGATATTTTATATGGAAAAGATTTATATTAGCGTGAATTGGAATAGAACTCTGTGTACACAAAGCTAACATCTATGTGTTTTCTTTCAGGCCGTGGCAGATACTAAAATGTCCTCAGAGTTGTATGACAATGCAAATGACCTTCTTTCTAAAGTGAAGAATGACAAGTCTGTGTCGGCTGGAGTGACCATTGGCGTAAGCCCCACAGGCAGCCCATATACAGTGAATGTGGGTCCATCTGGGTCACGAGCCGCTTCGCTCCTGGATAAATTAAACAAGTATAATCAGAAGGTATTAAAACACAATGCCTCTGTCGCACAGTATTCCATAGTCTACACAGAACATGTATTACCTTAACTGCATTAAAAAGTACAGTAGTAATTGAACCTTCATTTGCTTGTGTAATTGGAAATGTCTGATCAGTGGTAATCATGTTTGTTTTTCTTATTACGCTTTCCCACAAAGAATCATCACAAAGGGAATAAAATCGCACAGTAAGACTAGAACTCTTATCACTTTCCCCATCTTTTCCATGGTTACCTGGAGCATACAGGGAAATACTTAGAATGGTAATATCTTAAAGGGAAACAGCCAAGCCCTTGAAACTAGACTTAGAAGAATTCTCCAGCAGGCTTTGCTTTTGCAAATAGATGGGAGGGCTGGCCTGCTCAATTAATCTCTCATTTATTCATCAAACATTTACCACTAACTGCCTATTATCCTGAGAGGTCAGGCAATGCTTCCTTGAGGAATTTAGGAAATCTCCCTCAACTGAGATGTAAAGACTAGTACAAGTTGTCCAGATGCAGGGAGGCAAAAGTTAGCAGAAGGCTGTTCCAGGCCTGAGACACAGCACGTGCAAAGGCTCAGAGATAAGAGACTGCCTCACACAAATTTGGGATTGAAAGTACTTCAGTTGGCTGAAGCACAAGGTGGGAAAGCAAAGTAGGGAAGTATGAGAATGGAGAGGTAATCTGGAGCCAGCTGAATTAAAAAAATTTTAAATTGAAGTTTAGTTGATTTATAATGTGTTAGTTTCTGGTATACAGCATAGTGATCAGCTTATACATAAAAATATACACATACATATACATATATATATACACACACACATACTCTTTTTCATTACAGGTTATTACAAGATATTGAATGTAGCTCCCTGTACTACATACAGTAGGACCTTGTTGTTTATCTCTTTTATATACAGTAGTTTCTATCTGCTAATCCCATACCCGTAATTTATCCCTCCTCCCTCCACTTTCCCCTTTGGTAACCACAATTTGTTTCCTATTTATTGAATTGATCAGAAATGTACCAAAAGCCTCAATACACTGATGCCAGAACTGGGGATTTAGGGCTTAAAAATTAGTTTGGATGATGAAGATACAATTATAAAAGTTAATTTCCTCAACAAATATAAATTACATCCTGGAGCTTTTCCACAGATAAGCTATTGATCTGAAGGGCAAGGACTTTTCTGAGATCTGGCTATCACAGATTCAGGTGGGCTTTTCTAAAGGCAGGTGGCCTCTTCCAACCTTCACTATCACTTGGGATCAAGGTGCACATCCCCTGCAAATAATGTGCATACATGATCCTCTCCTTCTTAAACTAATCCAGACTCACCCTGGTCCTGTCTCTGTTTTATGATATCAGGATCCTGCTTTTCTTTACCCCTTAACAGGGCAAGATCATTAGAATGTTAGCTCCATGAGGCCGGGGACCTAACTCATTCAAGATCATGTCCTCTGTACCTAGCATAATGCATGTGACTACAGGCACTGCTAGGTATTTAGTCAAGAAATTCAATATTGGCATTTTGCTGTGTCATCAAAAATATGCCTAAGCCTGACTTTTAATGGATATTTAATACTTGTGGAGGAGGCTGCATAATGCAGTGCTTTAATTGGAGCAGTGGAGGGAAGAATGGCCTGGGGGAAGGATGGACGTGAGGAACACAGCGAAACACATTGTAGTAACCAATCCAGCGAGAGCTGATGAGAACCTGACCTGGACCGGGGCAGCGGGACAGAAGGCATGGGAGAAGGAGCCAGGCACACACTGGTGTGCAACACACGCTTGCAAAATGTAGTCATTAGTTTGTTACACGTATTTGTGTTCATACAGTCAGATGTAAATATATACATTTCCCACAGCTACTAAATGCCAACCTCTTGCATTATCTCTCATGCTAAAAATTTATATTCTTTATTCTTTCCCTTCATTCGATGGTGATTGTCATTGCAGAAATATGGCTTCATCAGAATTTTCACAAAGGTACAGACGGCCCATTTTAAGATGAGGAGGGATAATATCATGCTGGATGAAGTTATGCTGCAGTCATTAATGGAGCTTCCAGAGCAATACAATTACGGCATGTATGCCAAGTTCATCAATGACTACGGCACCCATTACATAACGTCTGGATCAATGGGCGGCGTTTATGAATACATCCTGGTGCTCAACAAAGAGGAAATGAAAACGGAGGGTAAGTAGAACAGAAGCTTGATGTACACAGTGGTCAGTGCATACACCAGACATGGTCTGCGGCTTTCTAGGCACTGGCTGTGTTGCCAGAGAATGGGTTCCTGCCTCATTCAGGAAAAAATTCAAGATCAAGGCATAGGAAAGTGAAAGCAAGTTTATTTAGAGAGATACACACTCCACAGAGTGTGGGCCATCTCAGAAAGCAAGAGAAAGCATGAACACGAGGTGCAGGGTTGTTAGTTTTTATGGGCTTGGTAATTTGATATGCTAATGCGTGGGAGGATTATTCCATCAACTTTAGGGAAGGGGCAGGGATTTCCAGGAACAGGGACACTGCCTACTTTTTGACCTTTAATGGTCAGCCTAGGAACTGTCGTGGCACCCGTGGGTGTGCCATGAGGCTCAAGGTCAAGTGGAAGTCAAACCTTCCACCATCTTGATTCTAACCAGTTTGTCCTGTCCTCAACTTCTGTGTCATTCCTTCAATGGTTGTGCCCTGCCCCATTCCCTTCTGTCTCAACTATAAGCCATGCAGGATCTCATTTAGTCTCCATGACAACTCTGTAAGGTAGCATTAGCAGTAGTATTTATAGGGAATTGAGGTCCAAAAGGGTGAGATAACTTGCTTGTGAGCACCACAGAATTTGAACTCAGACTTGCTGGGCTCTCTAAAACTATGTATTTACTACTGTATCACAGTTATTTAAGAATAAAGGATTGCTGGGGTTTTGCTATTTAAAAAGTTAAGACATTTTAAATGTAGATTCTTGGTTAATGGAACCACCATCTAATCAGTCAGTGATGCCAGAAACCTGGAGTCACCCCAATCCCTCCTTCCTCTTGACCCCTGTAGATTCAGTTCTCTCTCCTGAATAGCTCTCATCCATCCCTTCTTCTACATTCGCCCTAAATGGTCGGCTGCATTTGCATCTTTCACTTATTACTACGTCGGCTCCTAAATGGTCTCAAGGGGAAGACTTACCCCTTCCAATCCATTCTCAACAACTGCCACCAGAAGGACCTTTCTACGTCACCAATCTGATGACATCACCCCCGTCTGTATCCTGAATGGCTAGGAGTAAAGTCAAAACTCCTTAGCGTGACATCAACAACCTCCATGGTCTCACTCAAAACTGACAGAACAGTGGTTCTCAAAGTGCGGACTCTAACTGGCAGCATCACATCACCTGGGAACCTGTTAGAAATGCAAATTCTCAGGCTCCCATCCCAAACCTACTGAATCAGAGACTGTGGGGGTGGGCCCAGCAGTCTGTGTTTTGACAAGCCATCCAGGTGTTTTTTTTTTTTTCAGGTGATTCTTTTAAAAAAATTATTATTTTTTATTGAAGAATAGTCTATCTATAATGTTGTGTTAGTTTCTGGTGGACAGCATAGTGATTCAGTTATATACATATATATTCTTTTTTCAGATTCTTCTTCATTATAGGTTATTACAAGATATTGAATATAGTTATATAGGAGGACCTTGTGGTTTATCTATTTTATATATAGTAGTTTGTATCTGCTAATCCCAGACTCTTAATTTATCCCTCCTCCCTTTTCCCCTTTGGTAACCGTAAGTTTGTTTTATATGTCCGTCTCTTTCTGTTTTCTGTTAAATAAGTTCATTTGTATCATTTTTTAACATTCCTCATATAAGCAGTATCATATAATATTGGTCCTTCTCTGTCTGACTTACTTCATTTAGTATGATAAGCTCTAGGCCCATCCATGTTGCCGCAAATGGCATTATTTCATTCTTTTTATGGCTGAGTAGTATTCCATTATACATAAATACCACATCTTTATCTATGATGGAAGCAACCTCCAGGTGACTCTGATGCTCAGTACAGTTTGAGAACCACTGACTCAGTCAACAAATGAGTAGAAGGGTGAGAGATGCATCCACATTTCACAGGCAAGTTCAACTTCCCACAGAAGTTTCCCTGACTGTACAAGCCCAGACTGGCTACTTCCTTCCTTCAGCACATTCATAGAAATGCCATACTGTTTAATCTTTCAAAAACAATTTTCCAAATGTTAATATTTCTCTCCTCATCTGGATAGCAAGACCTTGAAAGCAAGCATCCTGTCTGACACTTCTACGTTTTTAGCACCCAACACAGGGGTTAGTACAGACTGAGTGAGCAATACAAGACATGGAGTTTGAAAGGGGGCACTAATTTAGATTCCTGGCCAGGGTCATTCATTAATTTATCTTTCTATCCATGTAGTCATCCTTTTATAATTCAAATATCTACTGAGTGTCTATTATGTGTTTGTGTTAGGCGTACAAAGGCAAGCAAGTCTAAATACAGTCCCTACCCTCCTGCAGCACAATACTTTACGAACTGCAGGTGGAAACCCAGCAGTAGGTCTGTAAATCAATGTATGGATCACAAATATTTTGAACAACAACAACACAGATCAGAAAATGCCACGGAGGATCGCAGGCAGTGAAGATAAGTCATTGATCAAGAAACTTTTTCTAGTTAAAGACATGTACTCATGTACAGAGTCGTGATACAAAGTGAACAGTTCAGGATGGACCAGTATTCTAAAAAAAGTTTAAATAACCTAATTCAAGTGGTTCTTTTTAGAATCATTCAAAAACGTGAGGAGGAGGAAGAGCTGACATTTGCCGAGGGCTTCCTGAGCTCCAGGTGCTGTGGTGTATTTTTTCATTTAATTTTCTTAACATTTGGAGGTTGGTGTCATCCCAGTTTTAGCCCCAGAAACACTGAGGCTCCTCCGGAAAGTTAATCACTTGGCTCAGGGTTGTAGGAAGTTGGCATCAGAGCCCCGGACCCACGGTCTTTCCACCACGTGGTCGTGGTAGGGCCTTGCCCTCGAGCCCCATCTTTGGTGCTGGATTACTAATTAACTGCCTGGGGTATCTCGAGCCCCTCCTCTTCAAAATCTGTGAGGCAGAAACGGGCTTCCAGTGTGGTTAATATTCAAAAGCAGCCCACCAACGAATCGTCCCAGGGATAATTACCTCAGCTCTGTTTATAGAAAACCATATGTTGATAATAGCACAATTTGCTCTTTGTGAAGAGCTGGTTTTCTATAAATCCGGAAAGTTAGTGTTGCTTTTCTATAAATATGGAAATGTGCTAATCATCACCTCATCTGCTGGAGACCGCTAATAAATCAGAATGTCATTTACATATTAACCTACAAAGAACAAAAACATCTACCTTCTTTCCCTTTGACAAATAAAATCACGCACACCCTCTTCTCCATGTTTGATGTTTGTCTAATTTTCTCTTTGTCTCTTTCTCAACCTCTCTTTCTCTCTCACTTCCTTTCTTTCTAGGTCTCTCCCTCTCTCCTCTTTGTCACCATCTGTGTATCTTTGATCTATATGACTTTAATAATATTTATATTCTATTAAGTGCTGGTTTCTAAGAAACACTCTGTGCGGTACAGATTCAGTCCTCCAGTAGCTGAATGTGGAATGGAATGATTTAAGTGAACACACTGGCTGGTTTGCTCTGGGGGAATCTTTTGTCCTTGGGTTTGCCTCAGATCCTCTCTGGGTATGTCCCAGAGGACACACAAGCCTGTTTGCTTCTAATGCGTCCTTTAGATAAAATGCTTCTCCTCAAAGACAGCATGAAACCATGCATCAAAAATCAAGGGACGTCTTGGATGTTGGGGAGGTGACGTTAGACTTCAATGGGATCCTAGACTTTCCTCAAGGGCTGCTGATAGCTTCCTACCTTCTACAGGAAATCAGTATGGCTTTGGGCTTGAATTTCTGGATTTAGAATTTTTTTCGCCTTCATCTCTTGTTTGGAGCTCCTATTATTTGTCGTTGTATAAAGATACGACAGAGAGAATAGTGCATGCACCCTTCGGCTTCTTTGGAGCCTGGCCCCATCACAGAGCTGATAATTTACCTAGGGCCGGTCAAGCACTTCAGTGACACTGTTCTGTTCATGAGTGTTTCCCGCCTCCTTTTGCACGTGCTGTGCCGTCAGCCTCCAAAGCTCTTCCCCGTCTTGCCAACCTGACAGATTTTAACTCATCCTTCTGAACTTTGTACAGGCACCCCCACCTCTGTGAAACCCACCTTGACATCCCTCTGCCCATTCTTCCATAGTTTTGTTTGTTCAGACGTGCCTTCATCAGTCATGCTCATTGAGTTTGTATTATGTGCCAGGTGAACAAAATTAATAAATTAGCAGACAATCTAGTGGAGGACACTAAATAAGCAGCCCCAAACCCAGAGGTCATGCTTGCTTCTCCTTTATGTCCTGCCCTGCATGAGCGAGATCTGTCATCTTTACTTCTAAAGCGTATGTGGTATCTGCCCCCCTTACCTCTGTTACCATCTGACTAACGCAAACCACCATTATCTCTCATCTGGCCACTGCTGGAGACTTCTCCTTTTTCCCTTTCTTGGCTTTTCCCTTCCTTTCTTTTTTCTTTCTTCCTATTCTTTCCTTACTGTTGTCATCACTGTTGTTCTGTTAACACTCGAACACACCAAGCTTATGTAGCCTGCAGTCTTGGTACAAGCTGTTCTCTGTCTGGGCTCCCTTCCCTCTAACGTCTGCAGAGCTGTATTCTAATCAGTCAGATCTCAACTTACCTTTTCAGAAAGGCCTTTTCTGGACATGTTGGAAGTCCCTCCCTGTTACAGCACCCTATTTGAATTCTCAGAACATCACTGGATATTCAATAATTACCACATTCATATGCTCATTTGCTTATTGTCAGTCTCTTCTTTCTAACATACATGTTCCCTGAGTGCAGGGACTTCGTGTGCTTAGTTCATTTCCTAAACCAGTACCTGGCACATAGTAGGGGCTTAATAACTTTTGTTGAGTGAGTGAAGGGAGAAATATATAATTGCAGACTGTGACAAGAGCCATAGAGAAAATGAATGGGCTGTAGAAGCAGAATAATGGCGGGAGGAGAGGGGAGATGTCCATGTGGTTTAGGATTATTGGGGAAGTCTCTTAAGGAGATGAAATCCAAACTGAGACAAGGTCTAAGAGATAAGGAGACTCCAGAGCTGCGAGGGGAGGTGTCCTGGGCAGAGTGGACGGCCTGGTGTGTGTTGTGAGGACTGAAGGAAGGACTGTGCGGCTGAAGCCAGTGGCGAAGGGGAGGACAGTGGAAGCTGAGGCTGGGAGAAGCCTCAGAAGGTCTTGCTGGCCGAGGTGAGAAGCATGGACCATGCCTGCGGTGAAAGGGGAAGCCCTGCAGGGCCATCAGCAGGGAGGCGGGGAGCGTGGACGCGGGGAGGGCACCTGGAACCCTCTTGCTGATGCCCAGGTGAGGAGTAAGGAATGGAGATGAACGACTATGAGAGATTCGGGATTTATTCTGAAAGTAGAATGTAGACCATCTGCAGATGGTCCAGGTGTGAATTGTGAGGTGAAAATACTGTTTCTTCTAAATTATATCCCTACTGTACACACACACACACACACACACACACACATACACATCAGGGTGAGAAGAACACAGTGAGTTTGCTCGGGAGGGCCAGCTTCCTGGGAGAGATGCCTCCAGGCATTTGGAAATATGGCAGGGATTTCGGAGCCAAGAGAAGAATCCAAAATATATATATAACTTGTAAATTCATACTCTCTATGAACTGTAATGACACCTATTTGTCTCTTCTACTAGACAGTGAACTAGACCTCCTTTATCAGCTCAGGTAGGCAGGTCCTGACACATTTGACTCAGCTTCTGTGTCTCTCAAAATGCAACATGAAATTGAGTTTTTCGGTTAAAGAATCTTAAGTAGGTCTGATAGAATCCTTCTATCAGGATGCTGTAATGGAAACCATGCATGGAATAGAAAGTAAACTAATAGTCCTCAAGGCTCTGAAGGTTCATGATTCTACAGCTTTGGCCATACTGAAAGGGCACTATGAAGACCTTACAGAAATTGACTTCTACTGATGCTCCGTTTGTGAAGGAAGCCAGTAGCATTCTGCGGCCCCATAAGAGCCAGCAGGCGGTGTGGTCATGAAAACTGTTCTTTTTCACAAAGAAATCACTGCTTTTCATGTAGGTCCTGCCATTTAAAAGCCATACTTCGCATCTCTGAGTCTGTTTTCCCACAACTAACGTATGAATAATAAACAACTTCAAAAGGCTAGCATGAGAATAAACCAAGATAACACTTCTAAAAAGTGCTGTAATGAATAAAGCACACTCTAAACAGTAGTTACTATTATGGACTAGTTTCAGGTGGGCTCAGTAAGTAGCAGAATCATTTGATCAATGTCTGTGGACCGAAGCCACGTGCTGGTGACATGGTAGCAAGGAATCCAAACACTGGAGTCAGACACATCTGGTGGGGATGTTGGTTCTACCATTTAGTAGTGGCATGACCTGGATCAGGGTATTTCATTTCTCTGAACCTTAGTTTTTCCCAAGACCCAAATAGGAATGATAGCATGGCTTTTTTGTTGGAGGATAATTCCAAATACATCTTGCATGATAAGTGTGTAAGTCGATTATGTTTTTCCCTTAATGCAGGATATTGAGTGTAGCTTAGTATTTGAAAATACAGGTTCTGTCATTTACTAGCTGTGTGATTACTGGCAGATTATTTAATCATTTTAATTCTCAATTTCCTCACCTGTTAAGCCGGTGAGATTAATGGCATTTAACTCACCGAGTAACTGTGAGGAGGAAGCGAACTTATCCACAGAAAATATTTAGTGTCATGCTCGGACTCCAATAAGCAATTGCTAAAAAGGTTCTAACTTACACTGCTTGGATTCAAATCTTATCTCCACCGCTTATCAACCATGTGACCCTTAAGCAAACGAACCTCTTCCTTCCTCAGTTTCCTGTTCTTCTGAATGAGACAATGGCGGTAGATACTTCATAGGACTGTTATGAATATGAAATGAAACAGTCCCTGGGATCAGGTGCCCAGCACCGGGCATACAGTAAGAATTTAAAAGTGTTACCTATTATTGCTGCACCCTGTTGGTGTTATTACCACCACGTGTTTATTATTCCCAGATTTCCAGTTATTAGCACTATAATATAACTATCCTCTCCTCTGTAAAGTAAGGACAAGAAGACAACCTGTCTCACAGGGCTCTGCCATCAGCCAGCTCTGAAACACTGTTCAAATGGAAGGGAAATCATTATCACTGCGTCCAGCCTTCAGTGGCCAACGTTTCTGCTGCAGAATTGGAGCCGCAGCAATCATGCCTCCTCCCCCGCTTGCCCATTTTTTAAGTCAAGGTCATTCATTTCTGTCCTGAGAGCTTCACCAGTTTGGGAGGGGCTGCTTCTCCCATTTATCAAGGTCACTTTGAATTCTCATCACTATCTTTCAAAGTGTTAACAACTCTGCCCAAATCAGTGCCTGCATTCCATCATTCCTCTCCCTGATGGATGTCAGGCCACAATGACCCTGGAAAAGGCCCTTCCAGTGAGAGGGCAATACATTCAGCCATCATTGATCATCACCCTCCAGCTAGGGTCCTTGGACCAACTGGTCTACCACCTAACACACTGTGTAGAAAAAGCCACAGGGACTTGTCAGTATAATGTCAATTATAGTTCTGCATTCTCTTCCTCTATCTTCCTTCCCTCTATTTATTCATTCCTTTTAGCTTTTCATTCAACAGATACTAAGCACACATAACATGGTAAGCCCTGTCTACATACCAACATGAGTCTCTTATCTTATGTAGAAGGTAATGCGATTTCTCTGTTGTAATCATCTGTATATAGTCAGGGATGACTTATTACATGGACAACCAAACTGGTTACCACCTAAAATGAATAACTTATTTTTCTACTCACTGTACTTAGAGTTAGCTGAAATATTTGGTTCTGATAAAATATATTTGCATATAACAACTCCTAATGTTGGCAAAATATAATCATTCACTTCTGGTATTCACGAGGGTCTTCATATTAGCTTAGGAGAATTTGTATTATTATTTTTCCCAATTTTATAGAGAAAAACTTGAAGTCCAAAGAGCCCAAGTAAATGGCTCAACATGATTCAGCTGTATAGTTGTGTCTTGTCCAAGTATTTAGCACCCTCCACCTCCATTTCCCCATACTTCTGTCATTCATTCTGATACTATATTCCAGGGGCTTAGACTCTAGCAGTGCTGGTAAGACAGCCAAAATTTACTGAGCATTTCACTATGTGGCAGACACTGAGTCAGGCACTTTAAATGCACTATCTCATTTAATCCTCAGGAAAGACCTGGCAAGAGGCTATTATAATCCCCAATTTACAAATGAAGAACTGAAGTTCAGTGATGTTAACTAAACTTGTGCAAGGTCAAGGTCACGTGGTCATTATGGGTGGAGCCTGTGGTCAATTTGCGAAACTGTGATGTTAACCAACATGCTGTAAATATCTCAGAGACAGCTTACCTAGGATTTTTCCTAGGCTTTTTCAAACTGCAGGCCACAGCCCATTAACAGATTATAAAAGAACTTTAGTGGGTCATGACCAGCATTTAACCACATGAAATAGAATACCCCAGGATGGAAAGCTTCAGAGAGCATCACACAAAGTATGGTTAAGTGTTGCGTAAGTATGTGGGTGGGCTGGACCATGGTATAAAACGTACTGCTTACATTTCGGGGTTGTAAAAAATCGTTAGAAACACTGTCTTAACCCAGTGGGCTCCACTGACTGCAGACAAGTATCTAACCACTTTAAATAAAGGAAGAATCATCAGTAGTCATAATGAAGGCATTAGGAAGTGTATTAGTTGGGGTTCTCCAGGCTGGCATGTTTACATCTATGTAACGATACTTCTTGTAAGAAATTGGCTCACAGAATTATGGAGCCTGACAGGTCCCAAGATCTGCAGTTGGCAAGCGGTGGGCCAAGGGCAATTGACAGTTCAGTTCCCGTCTGAGTTCAAAGGCCTGAGAACCAGCGCAGCTGATGGTGTAGTCCCAGTCTGAGAGCTAGCAGGCTTGAGACCCAGAAAGAACTGATGTTTGAGTCCAAAGGCAAGAAAAAAGCCAAATTTCCCCTCAAGATGGTCAGGCAGGAAGACTCCTCCCTCACTCGGGGGGGGGGGGGTCAGCCTTTTTGTCTATTCTGCACTTCTACTGATTGAACAAAGCCCACCCACCACCAGGGAGGACAATCTGCTTTGCTCAGTCTACCAATTTTAACATTGATCACATCCAAAGACACCCTCAAAGAAACACCCATAACAACGTTTGACCAGATATCTGGACACTCTTGGCTTTATCAAATTGAGACACAGAATTAACTGCACAGCAAGGTGGACAAGGGGGAAAGCTAGAGGTAGATGTAAGTAATAACTGCCAAGTGGGTGTGTGAAGTCTCCTGTGATGAAACAGTTTATCCAAATGGAAACGAGCAAGCATTCGCTGAGTTCCAACTCTGCGGCAGGGCACATGCGGAGGCGATACATGCGTCTCCCCCCATTTACACTCTGGGCAATGCTTTGAGCTGTGTTTTACGGCTGTACTTACTTTACAAATGAGGAAAATCAGGCACTGAAAGAGAAAATGACCCATCCAAGGGGACACCACTGGCTAGACGCAGAGCGGGGTGAAATGCAGATTTCTAATTCCCAGTTCAATGCTTCTTGTGATACCCTTGGGTATTTACTTATCTTCCTTTTTAAAAATATTTAACTGCTTATGATAGCTTTGAAAGTGGTTAAAGCAGGTTTAAAAAAAATCTCTAAGGGAGTCTCCATTCCTAGGGCAGTATTGGGTCAGGTTGACCCCGATTGGACACTGCAACAGAGAACTGTTAAAGGTTAAACTGACCAGCTTGTGATGGTCTGTTCTGAAGCTTAGGTGCATTCACAGAGCTGGGAACAACCACAGTGTGCTGGCACCCACAGCCCGCAAAGAGGTGGACCTTAAAGGCCGGAAGGCCAGAAAAAGTATGTAAGTCAACAATGGCAGGGGGTTTTAATAGCAAATTCTATCAAGACCACTGAGTTGAGAACTGTGAAACCAGATACGGACTCAGCCAGAAAGTACTGTGATCAATTAATCATGTCTGTCAGAGGCAGAGGCAGACCCACGGTAGAGCCTCAGTTTCCTTCCAACTGGGCTAATTTGGAATCCAAGCCCACCAATGCTGTGCCTGCAGAGTCAGGAGTGGTTCCTAAAGGGTCTGAGGTGGAAATGAGGGCCCCTGGGTTATGTATTTTCTATTCCTTTACTAGAATGAGACAAAGGCAGCCCCGATGATTAAGCTGTCTATGGAAAGTAACTGCGATGAGATGGACATATAATTTCCATCCCTCAATTTTTTTCAAATGTTCCAGAACATTTATGTATTACTGCTGTTGATGGCTTATAACTTCCTTTCAGGAAGGTTCTGAGTGGAGCATTCTCCCTTCTTATCCAAAGTAGGAGGCAGGAAGCACTCAATTTCGGAGGAAAATCCTTCTCATATTCTGATCTCCATCCATCCATCCACTCATCTAGTAAATACAGAGAACCCATGATTTCTGGGGACTCAGGGGTGAAACACACAGATCTGTGCTCTGGAGAAACGTGTAGTCAGTTAGGGGCTATGAATAATACAGTGTGATAAATACTTGAACAGAAATAAATACAGCAGACGCACAAAGGAGGGAGCAACCCAACCTTTCTGCCCCTCCCATTTCCTAGACTCTAGATACCTTCAAACGTGATCTTCTGAGGTTGGTTAGGAGGAGTAGGAGCTTGCCTGGTGGACAATGGGGCCGGAGATTTCTAAGAGGAGGGAGCTGCATGGGTGTGGCTGAAGCCACAAGTGGGTAAGGGTGAGTAGTGGGAGGTAAGTGTCCAGATTCACTCAAAGACCAGACTCTTGGTGGAGGGCTTGCCTCTGAGGCCAGGGTGCATAAATGAGAACAATCCTGTGGCTGGGTTATGGCAGGAAGAGTACCGATGTCTAGTAACCTGAAGTGGAGTCAGTGTTGGCCTCCTAGCGGCCACAGAGAGGTTGACAAGCTGCAGAATGGCAAGCTGCTGGAGCTATGCAAAGGTGGACATTGAGACAGGAGGGGCCCTGCCACCAGACAGGATGGCTGGCATCAAGGGAGCGTGCGTGGGCCCCACTCAGCCCTCCAGCCCACTGCTCACCATTGGGCGACGTTATATGAGCTACTTGCTGGTGCCTTGACTTAATCATACTCACTTTCTCCTTGGTGCTGTCCCTTCTACCTGGAACTCTGCTCCCCTCCCCCTCTCTCCTTCCCCTGGCTACTGCTTACTCACCCTTAGACTCTGCTTAGGTAGGATTTTCCAGGCGGTCCTCCTGCCTGCCCAGTTCTGGGTTGGGAGCCTGTCTTAGGTACTTCAGTGCACCCAGGACGTGGCTCTCCGTATGACATTACTGCAATGCCTGTTTGCACAGTGCATCTTGTGCATGATGCGTCTCTGGAGCTTTGCCCTAGGCTGAGGCTGGCTCACAGTAGAGGCTCAGGGACTTTTCAGCAGGGGTGGTTCAGAATCGAAACTCTTGGATGCCTGGCATTCTCCAGAGCTTTTCTCACACGCTGCAGAGTCGGGGGTGGACTCCTAAAGAATCTGAGCTGGACTGAATAGTGGGGAGGGTGTGGTGGGCAGGAACCTGACTGCGAAGGGTCTGAGATCCACGGCTAAGTCGTCTGGTCCAAAAGGTCTTTTACCGTGTCCGCTAACCAACCAAGCACCCTGAACAGACAGGCACCAGATTCTAACATGTGCCAGGCTTTATCCCCAGTTACCATGACAACCAGGCTTCACGGTGATGGATGGTATTGATTGACTGACAGACTCCTGGTGTCTTGGCTCTGTCCCTACCTCCCTTAAGTCATTTGCATACACATGGATCATAGGCTCTCAGCACCATCCTCCTGATTTTGTCCTGATTTCTGTCTTTCCACCTCTAACACTGAAAACAGCCTCAGCCTGAAAGGAGAACAAAGTGTGATGATGTCAAAATTACTCCCAGGGCCACCTCTGACACCCTCTCCCACAACTGACATAATGTGGCAAGGAGAAAATGGGCTTTGGACATAGACCTCGGTTCAGTCCTAGTTCTACTATTTCCTCATTCCATCATTTGGGGCAAATGACTTAAACGATCTCAGCCTTGATTTGCTCATCTCTAAAATGGGAATAACTGTGCCTGCTGTGGAGTCATTTGTGACTATTAAGTGTGATATGGATTTTAACACATGGAAAATCTTTGCCTAGCATAGAGGGTGGATGTCCCCTCCATCTTCCTCACTCACTCACTCTGAGTCTACAGTACAGCTTATACTGTTGAGAAGTTGGCGAAGAAAAGTGGTGTTCACAAGCCCCTCAATTTCCCCCATTCTCTGATTTTCCAGTTCAGTATCAGGAACCTGATCTATGTATGTGGCAGCATTTCCAGCAGCAGTAATAGTAGTAATACTTGACCATTACTGCTAATTCCGAGCCAGGCACCACGGGAAGCACTGTACGTGGCATGGATTATTAACTCATTTAACCCTCTGCACAACCCTATGAGGTAGACAGTGTTAAAATCCCCACCTTACAGATGGGAAGACCGTGGCATTGAGAGGCTCAGCCAGTAAGTGGACATGGTCAAATGCCAGCTCTGGCTGTCTCCATCTCAGAGCCTGGCCCTCAGCTACACTGCCTCTTGTCAGGACCCGAATCATCTAGCAGGGCTGAGTCCCTGAAGATAGCCCTTATCCAGCAGGCAGAGACCTGAGACTGCTGTCCCAACATGGCTCACTGGGAGCATAGGTTCTTCTTTCTGGGCTGCTTTGTAGAATGAGGCAGTCATGGAATGAGGGGCTTGGTCAGGCCACGCCTGCTCATGCCACGTGATGACCTGCAGAGTAACATTGGTTTGATGAGATGGTGCGTGCACCGAGTTTGCATACAGCACACCTTGCATCACACCTGGATTCTCGGGCTTGTTAGTCATGGAACTTTGGGCAAGTTACCTAACAATCGTAGCGACAACTAACAAGATTTGCTAACATTTAAGTGTACCAGACACTGTATTTAGAGATTCATGTATAGAAAGTATTTCCATCCCCATTTTCTGAGTTTTGTTTATTTGTTTGTTTGTTTTTCAGGAGGGGTAATTAGGTTGGTTTGTTTATTTAAGTGGAGGTACTGGGGATTGAACCCAGGACCTCTTGCATGCATGCACTCTACCATTGAGCTACAGCCTTCCCCATCCCCATTTTCAAATGGGGAAAATGAGGTATTAAGCCGTTCAGTAACTTACCCCAAACCACACTACTAGTGAAGGGTAGAACCCTGACACCTGAGTTCCCACTGTTAACCACGCCAGTGACTCCCTTTTCTAACCCCTGTGAGCCTGTGAAATGAGCAAATCCTCCTGGCCCCCTAAGATTGCTGTGAACGAGATAACATAGATGAAAGAGCTTCATAAAACAGCAAGTCGATCAGGCGTGAGATATTACACAGATGTGACTGGTGTTGTCAACCAAAAGATCTGTGACTCCCAACACGTTTTAGAGGTGTTGTCTAGATAGGCTGGAATCAGCCTGTCCCTGAGTACTTCTGGGGGCTTGTCACATGCCAGGCTCCGTCCCAAGCCTTGTAAACCCAAGAGATGACTTTATAAGTTTGCAGGATCATTGGAAGAACAGACCAAGAAATAGACAATTACCACAGTGTGCTAACTACTCAGCTGGAGGGATGCAGAGGGACACCACGAGGGACACAGATACAGGGCCCCTGGGAGTGAGAGAATGCTCTCTACAGTTGACTGGGAGAAGTGCAGTGAAGGAGGTAGGGGACTTTCAGAGGGAATAGCACATGCAAAGGCACAGAGGTACTTGTACTATGATTCTCAGGTGACTAGGGGAGAAGCAGGCATTTTCATGGATTAACAGAAGCACAGAGCAGGGAGGTAAATTAGCCAACAGCTCTCAGCTTATATGGCCACAGACTTAACCATCATCTTTCCCAGTGTTAATGGCATGAAACAGACCATATGATTCTTCCTTTCCCTTCTGAGGCTGTCTTTGGGGGCAACCAACGTAGGAAAGCAACAGAGCACGGAGATCACAGCAACCTGAACGGCATTTGTTTGTTGCCGAGAGATAAATAATGCATTACACCTGCTGTTCTCCATCTGATGCTTTTAATCTGAGGAGTGACAGAGACTTGCAGATTCTGGCATCTCAGAAGTCAAGCTGCCTGGTTCTGCCTCGGAGCTCCACTGATGCAGCATCTCAGTGCAGACATGAGGACAGCTCTCACAGCTGCACAATGGTCAAGACCAGGCGGAAAACAAGCAGTAGACTTGATGGTCAGATACATGTCCCCTGGGCTCCCGCCCTGCCAGACAGGCACAACAGCAGCTCCTCTTGGGACCAGACCAGAGTGGGAGGGAACCCAAGGATCTCCCAGTCCTTCCTTGACTAACCTGCATCTCCTTTTCCACTCTTAAGTTCAGATCAGGTTGGCCTTTCTGAGCAGACTCTCGCTGCTAGGGACACAAGGACTCACACGGTCTCCCTCTGCTCTCAACGTCCTCCTCGCTTTGTCTGGCTGATCCCTACTCATCCTTTCATACTTGGCTCCAGTTCCCTTCCACTGAGCCCTTAAGGAAGACTGCCCTGGCCTTGCTGCCTGCTTTCAAAGTCCTCATCCTACAGTACCAGAATTGGCTGTTAACCCGTCCACGCCTCCACACCTGACTATAAGCTCACCAGGAGCAAACACTCTCCCGAGTCCTCTTTATTTCCCAGATGCCTGGCACACAGTAAGACATCATAACATACACATGTACCCAAGTTATCCCAAATGTTCCTCAGGTGTTCTGGTGTGTTCTTAAAGCTTCAGAATCTTGGCTTTTGAGGAGATCCTAAAAGACCACTCGTCCATTCTTCAAGCCCTTCTACTCACAGGCAAACAGCCAGCTGCTGCTTGGTGCTCTCCAGATTTGGGGAGCTCAGTGCCTCCTGAAACAACCCATATCCCCTTGGCCTCGGATCACGGCGGCAATTTACTTTATGAGGCTAAGCCTGCCTCCCTGTAGCATCTGCCCCTTGGGTCCTAGTTCTTGCGACCGCACAAACAAGCCTAATTGCTCTTCCTCAAGGCAACCCTCTGGGAAGCTGAAGCTAGTTCTGGCCTCTCTTATTCAGGTAAACATCCCCACCCCCCAAACATTCCCCAAAGAATACAGCTTTGAATTTCTTGACTCTTGTGCTTCTTATTCTCCGATCATTCCCTGTTTTTTCCCGTCCTTTTTTAGTTTCACTTTTACTGAGGTGAGAACACTTAACATTTGATCCAGTCTTTTAACAGGTGTTTACGACCACACTGCAGAATTCTTCATTCTTGGGGCCATGCTGGGCAGCAGACCTCCGGAACTAAGGCATCCTGCGTAGCTGAAGCTTTATGCCCGTCGCCAGCAAGCCATCCTCCCCTCCCCCAATCCTCAGCAACTGCCCTTCTGTGCTCGGCCTTCACGGCTCTGATCACTTTACATACCTCACGTTAAGTGGAATCACGCAGTACTTGTCCTTCTGGGACCGGTTTATGTCACTTAGCATCAGGTCCTCTAGGTTCATCCATGTCGTTGCATATGGCAGGACTTCCTTCTTTTCAAAGGCTGAATAATGTCCAGTGAATGTCCTGTTTTCTTATTTCCTTTGAAAAGTGTGGCTCCCAGAACTTGGCCCCAGGCTCCGGGTTTCTCTAACCTGCATAGAGAGAGCGAGGTTATCCCCTTTTACTTCGCGGAGTATAATTTTCACCTGGCTTCATCGCCCTATCGAGCTGGAAGTTATCTAAGACTCTCTGGCCTTTTCTCTTATTCTCCTGCTAAGCTGTGTCCATTCTTCACTGTGCTCATGCAATTGGCGTTTTGTCCCAGGACAGGATGTTACAACTTTCCCAAGTGAGCCTCATTTTGCTGGGCTTGGTCTGTGTATCCATCAGCCTTGGGAGGGCTGCTTGGATCCTCACTCTCTCCCTGGTTTCTTCCTCTGGGTAGATACAGTGAGCCTGGCTGCTCAGGCCACCTCCAGGGCATTGACTGAGACAGAGAGGAGGCCAGTGCTCCCTGACAGGCTACCAGCGGTCCTCTGGAGGACCATGGCACTCAGCATCTAATCCCCAGTGCACTGTGCAGGCTTCATCTGGGATACTTGTTTAAAACAGAGATGGCTGGTGACTCAGAAATACAGACTCAGAACTGACAGAGGTGGGGCCCAGGAACTTGTATTTTTCATAAGCACTCCAGATGATCTCAGTACGTAGCCAGGTTAGGCAAACATCAACTCCAGTTTTCTAGCCAGTTTGATCTGATCCAAAGCTGACATCTAAGGGGTAAGCCTGACGGGACGGGGTGAAGCCCGGGCAGAGCACCGCCTGGTCCTCTCGTCTGTCCCCCACGCCCCTCCCCTCCGGCCCCCACAAGGGCTGCACAGTTGCCCCAGACCTTTTATCCGTTCCTCCCTGTCGGCCTAGCGAGGCTGAAGAGGGATCCGAGGAGGCGAGCTGCCCAACTGGAAAAATGCGCGAGGAGCCAACATAATGTGCTGAGGAACCGACGTGGAGCAAAACAGCACCTCACTGCAGTACAAGCGGGTGGCACGCGCACTCAGGTGTCCGCACTTGTCCTTTTATGACGCCCGCGCATGCGTATTGTTCACAATGCTGACTCATGCTATTAGCGCATGCGTACATCTACTTCTTCCCTCACACACATGCAAGTTATTTTGAACTTTGACCTGTGTCCCACAACCTCCTCGCTTAAGACTACCAGCACTCCCCTTACCGCCTCCTCCTCTCTTTGTGTCTGTCTCTCTGGTTCTGTGTCTCTGGCGCCATATTTGACCTCCTCCGCCCCCACCCCAGCTTACTGGTCTTGGTTTCTCACGGCTGCTCTGCAGATGGCTCTGATCTGGAAGCCCCCATTGCTTCTGGGGAGAGACTCCTCCTCTATCCCTGGTATATTGAAACGAGCAACTCTCGGGATCTAAATGAGTCGTCATTGAATATATTGCCCACACCTGCTAGCTTCTCAAGGCTAGGACCTTCACACCTGCTAGCTTCTCAAGGCTAGGACCTTACTTACTCAGATTCGTATTATATTCATATTAGTTTTATTCTCACAGTGTCCACCTTGTTCAACACACAGTGTGCTGGGGACGGTGGGGTAGTAGGTGCTTACTAAATTTCTCAGCAGAATTTAGTCTGATGCCATAACCGGAATGAGTGAAAGGACCACTAATTCTTCTGAACAAGGCAGTCTTGATTCTGAATCTCAGTTCCACTGTTATTTTTAACTCCTTTTTAAAAAAATTTATTTTTTTTGTTATTGAAGTATGGTCCGTTTACAACGTTTCTGGTGTACAGCATTATGTTTCAGTTATACATATACATCTATATATCCCACTATTCTTTTTAGCTGTGTGGCCTTAGGCAAGATAATTAGTCTTTATGAACCGAGGGCATCTTAACTAAACATGAGAAGTGTGGGGTAGGTGTCTAAGGGCACCTTTTGCCCTCGTGTTGTGTGGTTCTTAAGTCACAGACCTCCCCTTACTGGCTGGTACCCTACTCCAGAGTCCTCGGGAGGCAATTCTTTGCAGTCCAATAGTGCTGCTCAAAACAAGCTGGAGTTCCGTCCTCCCAGTCACGCATGCAGGCTGTCAGCAGACCCTTCACCAGCACAGTCACTCCACAGGCATCCTCCAGACCCGTTAATCAGCTCATCCCGTCACTCTAATTCGGCAGCACTCCACCACTCACCTAAGTAATCACTCTGGCGTCTGCCCATGAATTCCTTTCATCCACTTCTGTTTATCACTGTTGAAGCATTTTTTAATCAAAACAATTAAATATGCTAAATCTTCCTCAATTAGTAATGCATTAAAAATGAAAAGTACTTGAACGGAAATGGCAGAAGCAGCCCTGTGCTTGGTGCTGAGTGCTGGTGCTTAAAGCATCACTTCCCCCAGGCCCTCTCAGCTCAGAGCTATCCAGGGACTGCTGTGCAAAGAGTCGCGGAGGCTGCGGGCCAAGAGGGGCCATGGGGAGCAGCAAGTCCAGCCCCTTCTCCGCACAGATGGGAAACTGAGGCCCCATGAGATCATAGGCCTTTTCTAAGCTCATACACAATGTCAGAGACTGGGATTTGTTTTGTTTTACTTCTAAAAAAAATAAAATGTGCATATATTTAAAGTATACAGCATGCTGCTTTGATACATACATATACACACACAAAGTGAAATGATAATTATGGTCAAGGTAATGAGCATATCTCCTCACACAGTTAGCTCTGTGTGTGTAATGAGAGCACCTGAAATCTACTCTCTTTGCAAATTTCTGGTATTCAACTGCAATTTAATTTTGGGTGGGGAATTAGATATATTTATTTATTTATTTATTTAATTTATTTATTTAATGGAGGTACTGGGGACTGAACCCAGGACCTCGTGCATGCTAAGCACGAGCTCTACCACTGAGCTATACTCTCTCACCTGCAAATTTCCAGGATTCAATACAATATTATGAACTATAGTCACCAGGCTGTATGTTAGATCTCTACATTTACCCATCCTACTGAACTGCAACTTTGTGCCCTCTCGGCAGCATCTCCCCGTCTCCCCCACCTCCCTGCCCCGGGAGCCACTGTCTTACTCTCTGCTTCTATACGTTAGACTTTTTTAGAGCTCATATACAAAATCATGCAGCTTTTTTTTCTTTTTGTATATGGCTTGTTTCACTTAATGTCCTCTAGTTTCACTCATGTTGTCACCAATGGCAGAATCTCTTTATGTTTTAAGGCTAAATAATTATATATATGGTATATATACGGTATATACATATATATACACATTGTATCTATATATAGGTATATAGATAATAATTTCCTTATCCATTCATCGGAGTGACTGTG
Source organism: Camelus dromedarius (assembly GCF_036321535.1). NCBI lineage: Eukaryota > Metazoa > Chordata > Mammalia > Artiodactyla > Camelidae > Camelus > Camelus dromedarius. The sequence goes on along the minus strand of NC_087449.1, from coordinate 29,795,563 downwards.
GGATTTGTATTCAGGATTCCTGACTTCTACGGTTCTTTCCATCAGGAGCCCTTACCTAAGGACTCTTGGCATTCATGTAGTCACTCTTTTTTTTTTCATTCACTGATCATTTATTCTGAAAATCGTTACTGAACTCCTCCCCTATGATAGGCACCGTGTCACTATGCTGACAAGAGGGTGGTGAATAAGATGCAAGTCCTTGACCTCAAAGAGTCTGCAGTTTAATGGGGATGCAGGGAAGTAAACTTGCTGCTCGGTACACCCTTGAAAATACTGAATCTAATCCTTAGCTTAATTGAATGACAACTTAAATTGTTTTTCTTCTGTGGTTGCCAGAATAATACACTGACTGGTTATAATTATTGTACAGTTGCAGTTAAACTTAATGATGTTTAGCAAATGCAAACTCCAATTCACAATCTTCAGAAGACTTTAGCTACAGAGGAAGTCAAACGCTGTAGCAATGGTCAATATTTTGCTCTGGTCCACTGTTCTAGACTTATCTTGCCAACTGACCAAGGGTTGGAAACCCAGCTCTCTTCACCTACAGGCTGTGGGATCAGGGCAAAATGATATTACTGCTTTGAGAATTATGTTCCTCATCTGCAAAAGGCAGATTCCTCAGCGGCTCCTCATATGTCAGCAAATACAGAGACAGCTAATGTGGGACTCACAGTTCTTACGGGATCAGAAGTCAAGCAGCCTCTCCGTGGATCTCTCCATCTGCATCTTCTCAGAGCACACTGGCCTCTCTGGGGTGCATAGAGGACCTGCGAAATAGAATTGGGACAAAGATGATCTTTCAGGTCCAAACAAAGCACACTGGTAGCTCTGAAGACAGACGGACATGTTCTGCTCCAGAAATGCTTCCTGGAGTAGATGATATTTGAATTGGAGCTTGAGTAGCCTTTGGAAAGATGGTGAAGAGAGAGAGAGAGAGAGAGAAGGGGACAACGTGCAAACTGCCAAGTGAAGAATAGTGTCAAACATGGGCCAGGCCCTGTCAGGCATTGGGGTATGTGGAGATGGATGAGATAGGATCACTGTCTCAGGGAGGCTCAGTGGAAAATGTGCAAAGGAGAGGGAAGAAGCACTTTTGACCAACTAGTGTGTGCCATACTTACGCCTTCTCAGTTCAGGAATATTTGGTTTGGAACCATCCAGAAGACAACACTGAAATTGGGTTTAAAGAATTGGGATTTTTAACCCAGATCTCTTAGGCTGCACCATTGAAGGTAGCTTTTATTACTACTTTGAGCTAATGAGCTGTGAGCTCCTACCATGAGCTGGCTGGGCCACATTAACTGTCTTTCAGTGTCTCAGCGTTCTGTGTTTCTCTGCTCCCTGCTGCAGGTGTTACTAGCGAAGATATCACTGCATGCTTTGGACTCTCCGTTGGCCTCGAACATGAATACAAACAGATAACACAAATTGGAGGACGTTTATCAGGAGACCACTGTACAAAACATGGAGGTGGCAAAATTGGCAAGTATTTGGTCACAGGTCTCCCAAAAAGAGAAGCCCGAGTTTCCCTTGGACACACAATCACAGCACGTACACTGTTTCTCCCCCTCAACTGATTCCATCTCAGTTATCAGTCACACTGCGTACCTGCTGAGTACACCAAACCAGTGACCTGCAGCGGCCCTGGTTTGAACTCCCCATGGGCTGAGGTCACCTTAGAAACACTGGATTTCGTATGGTGCATCCTCCTAGGTTATAAGCACTAGACAAAGATCCAAGTAGGAAATGGGATGAAAGGAGTGTGCAGACAGAGCCTGGAACATTGACTGCTGACATGAAGGCCCATCAGGTACAGATGAGAGGGAGGAAATGAGTTTGCTGAGAGGGGAGGTGATTCCCAAGTCCACGATCAAAGAGTAATGATTAGAGAAGGATGGTACAAGAATATTTTGTGGCATTTCCTGAACAGGTCACTATGAATGTTCATGTATTCATTCATTCATTCATTCAACATGTATTGAGTATTTTCCTTCCCAGGTGGGAGACACAGAGGATGCAGGGATGATGACAGTATAGTGGATGAGTTGATAAGGTTCAAGTTACTCCCATGGCTTCAGGCTACTGAGGTGTCAGGGCCCTAAGGCAAATCCCTCTTCTCCCCAGTGCCCTTCCCTCTTCTCTCCATTTACCTGCCAAGATTGATCCGCTTCTCTAGACAACTCACCTTTCTTTCTGTCCGCTTGCCCACCCTCACTGTAGCTCTGACCAGGTCTTTCTCTGCACTGCTACTGAGTTGCGTAGAGAAATCTGTCAGAGCACCTACAAAATTTGATTGCCACTATTTGGCATACAGCAGGCACTAAGTAAACATCTGATGTACAGATGAATAAATAAATGGATGAATCATCATCCATTCTCCCATCTTCTCCCTCCTCCACACTGGGCTGGGCTGTCTTCCCAGTGTCTGTGCTAATCCGGAGGATGGATCTGTTTCTAAGTCCTGGGCCTTCTTTTCTGCCTCACCCTGCTGGTTAATGGAGCCAGACAGAAGAATGGGAGACAGCTCTAAGGCCAGCACACAAACTGGGTTCCAAATCTCCTGAGTGGAGTGTGCCAACCAGACCTTTGGCTTTGGGGGAAACGAGCTAACACGGTCACTCTCTCGACGGCAGACGGTGACGAGGAGACCAGGCTGGTGGAAGACATCATCTCTAGGGTGCGAGGTGGCAGTTCCGGCTGGGGTGGTGGCTTGACACAAAACCAGAGCCCCATCACATACCGTTCCTGGGGGAAGTCATTGAAGTACAATCCTGTTGTTATTGACTTTGAGGTAAGTCTTTTCGCAGTTGAAGAAACTCTACGTCCACGAGGAATGAAAGTGAAGCGGACCAGATCATTTCAATTTCTTATTATGAGCCTGTCAAAGAACAAGATTAAATGTAACGGCACGCTGAACTGGTGGCCTTCCCCACGCCTGACTACAGGGGTGCATGACTCTAGACCCAGGCCCCAGGAGGGCTGGGATCACAAGTTTAATATCTGGTCAGTGCCTAGTTTTCCACTCACTGTCCCAAAATTTCTTCAGCCTTAGGCCACCTTCTAAAAAATCAGAACTCGCATTTATACATCAAAGACTTTAAAAATCACATCCGTTAAGTTGGAGGTTGACAAGCTTTTTCCGGAAAGGAGCAGATAGTAAATATTTTAGACTTTGGGGGCCATGCACCGTCCCTGTCATACAAGTTTGTCCTCTACATTTTTTTTTTTTTTTTTTGCAACCTTCAAAAAAAGTAAGAATCATTCTTAGCCCAAAGGCCATACAAAAACCAGCTGTGAGCCGAGTGTGATCCCAAGCCATAACTGGCCACCCCGCTCTAAGTGATCTCATCACACTGAACCTCTGGCCCAGACACGATTCTCCCCACTGAAAAGCTTAGGAAACTGAGGCTCCAAGTACTCAGGTGAATTGTTTCAGGCCGCAGAGCTCAGGTGGGGCAGTACCTGGAGCTTAGACCTTTGGCCCTCCTGTCCAGTTCTCACGTCCCTTTCTCTGAGCATCTTCCTGGAAGCCATGCTTCTTAACCACTGGGGGCCATGTTCTTCTCCAGGGGAGATCTGGCAGTGTCTGCAGGCATTGTTGGGAAGCTGCTATTGGCATCTAGTGGGCAGAGGCAGGGATGCTGCTCAACATCCCACGGTGCACAGGCCCGGCCTTGTGGCAAAGAAGTACCTGACCCCAGGGGTCAATGGTGCCAAACGTGAGAAAGCCTGCCTTAATTCTCTGACCCCACAGAGGAAGTGAAACTGCATTCGAGCTGCAAAGGCAGTGCATCATTCTACCAGGTGGCACGCTATTCTCTTCACATGCAAGGGCAGCCCCTTAGGAAAAGAGTTGGATTCTGGGCTTTTAAATATTGTTGTTTTGTTGCCCATTTTCCCCAGACTCTGGCTCATTTTCTACACATCTTTAAAATTCCAGGTGCGGCTACATTACTTCTGTTAAAATAAGTACTAACTGTTAAACCTAGAAGTCTGTTATAACACTGTTCTCTCTGAAGAAAGAGGTCAGATGGATTAACCCTGATTTCATTTCTTCTCCAATAAGTAAGGGACCATTTTCACGCACCTGTAATTCACATAGGGCCTGAAAATTGCTATCACTAAGCTATTAGTGATCTGGGCAAAAACTGTAAAATTTATATCAGGAGTAATATATAAACTTTCATGGGCAAGAGGTGGACTCTGTTTGCCTTGAACAAAACTTCCAAGGGGAAGACTGACATTCATGATTTGGAAAAGGGCAAATACTGTCTTTTGGGATGGAGAGCCTGGTTTGGGGGTGAGAATGACATAGTTTGGCTCATGGCCACTTTTTCGATGTGTGACCTTAGGGGGGTTACTTTATTTTCTGAGCCCCAGTTTCCCTGCTCTAGAACATGAAGGTAATAAAATATTTCATCACAAGGTTAGGGAGAGAGAAGTGAGTACTGAGTGTAGTGGAGGAAACAGGTTCATGGAGGTTAAGAAAGCTGGCCAAATCTCAGAGCCAGTAAACTGCACAGCCTGACTGCAGCCAAGTCTGGAGATGCCCCAGGAGAAGTCTGGATCTGGTGCATGAAGCTGCTGGCAGGTCACAGAGCAGGGGAGTGACGGAGCTAGAGTGTGCTTTGAAAAGGAAATCCAGAGATACAAAGGATAAAAGAGAGACAGACAGAAGACAGAGACAGACTATGGACACGAAGAGGAGGCCAGTGAGTGGGTTATTTGGAACCTGGTGCTCAGAGTGAAAACTGTGTCTTATTCACTTGGATACTTCTAGAAATCAGCAGTGCTGACTTATGTCGGGTACTGAGACCGAGTGGACATAGGAGTCACGCTATGTTATGTTCTCTCTCGTGTTTTGATGCTGTTATGTTATATATTGTGTGTTACATGTTATGTTACAGTGTGTTGATATATCACACTGCTTGCCTTCTCCAAATCTGTTCTCTCACTTATAAACTGGGAACCAGACGGTTGCCAGTATCTTTTCAATCTCTAACATTCTAAGAATGTTTTTCTCCATCGCTCTTCCCCCTTTAAGTCCCACCAGCCCTTCCCAAGGAGCACACCCTTTCCTCTTCCTGAGGGTTTGGGGAGGAGACATGAGAGATGGGAGTCTGGGTGCTGAGCCCCACTGGAAGGTCAAAGGGAAGCTGCCCAATGGTCCCGGCCTTCCCTGGGACTCAATCATCTTTAACCAGGGTGGCCCATTCCGCGCTGACTTCCTAACAATGGGGCCAAATTCCCTGGACTTCCAGTAATGGTCTTCTCCCCTTGGCCAGGGGCCCAGCCAGTCCTGACCTGAGCAGCCTGGTGACCTCAGCCACAGCCCCTGACCACAGGTCAGGGTTTGTTTGCCATGGCTCTTTCTGTACACATTTCCAGGAACACCCCCCCCCCCCAGCAGGGCCAGCGCCCTTACTGACCTCTGATTCTCGAGAAGGGAGATTGCTCCAGCGGGGTTCAGTCCCACCTCTGGCTGGCTCTGTGACCTGGGCCGATCCCTCCCCTCTCAGGGCCTCAGGTTACACTCCTGTTAAATGAGAGATCTGGAAAAGAGGTTTTATGATTACATGTTAAAATATATAGCTTTATGAGCGTGCTGAAGATAACCACATACACGTGCAATTTCAAAAATACAGGTTTTTGTCATCACATCTAATAAAAATTCTGTATCCTTCTTCCTCTTTGCAATGGTATCTCACAATCATTACTTCTTTAGATCCTCATATGAATGCTAAAAAGTGGGTTATTATTCCCATTTTATAGATAATGGGGCTCAGACTTCGAGAAGGGCTGGAAGGTGGGCAGCATTTATTTCCCTTTTCCTGTGTGAGAGGCCTCCCCTGCCTCTCAGCTTTAATCCTCAACACACACACCTGGAGCGTAGGACTCGAGTTCCCACTTTACAGATGAGGAAGGAAGGTTCCGTGGGTAACGTGACAGAGATCACACAGCTAGAGGTAGCAGAGCTGGCATGTGAAGCCAGGTTTTCTTTCTTTCTTGAATTGAAGTATAGTTGGTTTACCATGCTGTGTTAGTTTCTGGGGTACAGCACGGTGATTCAGTTATATATATACATGTATAGTCTTTTCCATATTCTTTTTCATTATAAATTATTATAAGATATTGAATATAGTTCCCTGTGCTGTACAGTATAAACTTGCTGTTTATCTGTTTTAGATATAATATTTAGTATCTGCAAATCCCGAAATTCCAGTTTATCCCTCCTCTCCCTTTCTCCCCTGGTAACCATAAGTTTGTTTTCTATGTCTGTGAGTCTGTTCCTGTTTTGTAAATAAGTTCATTTGTGTCATATTTTTAGATTCCACATATAAGTGACATCGTATGATGTTTGTCTCTCTGTCTCTGACTTACTTCACTTAGTATGCTAATCTCTAACTCCACCCATGGAAGCCAGATTTTCTAGCTTGAGATTCAGTGCTCTCTGTTACATCTGCTACTTCCCAACCGGGGGTGAACTTTGCTCCCCAGGCAACATCTGGCAATGTCAGGCAACAGTTTGGGTGTTCATGACTAGAAGGTGCTGGTGGCATGTAGTGGGCAGAGGCCAGAGATATTGCTAAACAGCTTACGGGGCACAGGCCAGCTGGAAATGCAGTGGTGCCAAGGCTGAGAAACCCTGGACCATAGTCCTGCCTAGAATGGGTTGCCGCAGAGGTAAAGGACTCCACCGCCTCCCCCGCCACGCACAGGCAGGCGAACACCACACTCACACCGTTAGGGAAGTGCCCAGCAATGGTAACGCACATGTCTGCCAAGGGCTTTATTAATTTCTGCATTGAAGGCTGACAGTAAGAAAAAAATACAGAGACTCGCATACAGACGAATACTTCATATTCTTCCCACTTCCTAAAAATTCTGGAGTGTTCTGAGCTCTCATCCTTCCCTGAGACCCAGGGTCCACAGGTCTCAAAGTCAGGTAGGTCCACTCCAAATTTCAGAGTGGTCAATTGTGTGTCCTGAGCTGGTCACACAGACACTCTGAGCCTCCACATCTTCATCTACGGGCTGGGGAGTTTATCACCTGCTTCACAGAGTGGCTGCGAAGAGCCAATGAGGCAGGAGAAAAGTTGAGTGTTGGACTCTGCGCCTGGCACATAGCAGGCCTTCCAGAAGCTTGACGGTCAGTTCTTGGGCTCTGGGAAGCTGGACAAAGCCCAGGGAGGGGCCCTCTGTTCTTTGTGTGCCCACAGATGCAGCCCATCCATGAGATTCTGCGGCACACGAACCTGCGGTCCCTGGAGGCCAAGCGCCAGAACCTGCAGCAGGCCCTGGACCAGTACCTGATGGAATTCAACGCCTGCCGCTGCGGGCCCTGCTTCAACAATGGGGAGCCCGTCCTCGAAGGTACCGGCTGCAGGTGTCAGTGCCCCGAGGCTCACCAGGGCCTCGCCTGCGAACGACTGGAGTTACAGGGTAAGCCCTGCGCAGCCTCGCTCAGCTTCAAGCCAATCCCAGCCCAGAGGGGCCTCCGGGCTTCCCAGCCTCTCCGTCCCGTGCCCTCTTGCCTTGTACTCTAGGAACCCACATTCCGAGCTTTATGGCTGACCCTCCACATATAACGGCTCTCTTGCTTTCTCCCTGCCATCGGGACCCTCTGTCAGATGAGTTTTTTACCAAAGTGTAGACGGACAACAGGATTCATTTCTGGAGGAATGTGTTAGAGTCCCAGGGCCGCCCTAATAAATTACCCAAAGCTGGGTGGCCTAAAGCAATGGAAATGTACTGTCTCACATTTCTGGGAACTAGACATCCCAAATTCAGGCACAGCAGCCAGGCTGATTTCCTCTGAAGGCTCTGAGAGAGAACCTGCTCTGTGCCTCTCTCTCAGCTTCTAGTGTCTGTCAGCAACCTCTGCTATTCCTTGGCTGGTAGACACACCACTCCAGTCTCTGTTTCTGCCTTCACATGGGGGGTTCTCCATGCTATGTCTCTGTCTCCTCCTCTTATGAGAATTCTAGTTGGTGGATTAGGACCTTCCCTAATCCAAAGGACATCATCTTAACCTGATTTCATCTGTAAGGATCCTATTTCCAAACAAGGTCACATTCACATGTTAACAGAGTTTGGACTTGAACATATATCTGTTTGGGGCACAACTCAACCCACTACAAGGGACAAGTCAGTTGTCCCAAGGAGTCATGACTGAACACAAGTTTACGAAATGTTTAATGTTTAAATATTTAACATATGCAGCTACAGCATGAACCAACTGACATTAGAAAAGAAGGTTCTCCAAGAAGGTTTAGAAATACATATCCCTTAAAGATGAAAAGGTCTAGGCATGGATGTGAATCCCAGGTATTTTGTTAACTTACTGAGTCTCTGGTTAATCACCTCTTTCTGGGGCTCACCTTCCTCATCTAAGTTTCCTCTGAGCTCCAAGAATCTCTCTGCATGTTCTGATCCTAAGTTCCCAGTTTTCCGTGCATACTTGGTACATGGACTGATGACAAAAAATATACGCTATTAAATCAATGTATATAAATTAATCTCAACTGCAAGGAAGAAAATGTAAAAGCAAAAAAAAGCTAGATGGGTGTATCCACAAGACTACAGAAAACAAACTGCTGAGACACAAGGTAGATGGGATGGGAGCCTGGTTTTAAGATGAGGTGATGGTAGGCTATGATTTTCTCATTGGCGGAGTCATTCTCAATGGGACGCAGGATAGCACAGCTCCGGTGTCCAATAGGCCCTTGCGTCCCAGTGCTGTCAGTATTCACGTGGGTGGGCATCCCCTGTAAAGTGGGGGTGACATCAATACCTGATCCCAACATCAATACCTGATCCCAGGTGGTGGTGGGGACTAAACTAGCTAACTCCCGCGGCAAGCTCGATTCTACTAAGTAAAAGAGGAGAGAGCTTCACTGGTAGAAGATCTACCCCGGGTTGGCGCCACGTCTAAATTCCTCCTTGGCTGGCTGAAGGGAGTACAGTGGGTCCCCACAAGCTGCCTGGTCCCCTGGAGGAGGGACTCAGAGGGATGAGCCAAGATGGTGAATGAATTCCAGGGACCTTATGAAGGAGGATGCAGAAAATAAACACCAAGCCGACCAATGACCAGGGCCAGGCCTGGTACAGTTTCCTCATGTGAATTGAAAAAAGGTACTGCTGGCCAGCTGGGTAAATTGGGAGAAACAAAGAAAACCACTTGGGGTTGATACTGAAAACCACTGCAGGGCCCAGGGATTTCTTGACTTTCAACAGAGTCTGGACTGGGTTTCAGCCCCATTTGCTTCTTTGGCCGGGCAACTTTCCCAGAGGGACCAAAGGTCAATGAACAGAAAGAGTAACGCCCCCTCATCCTGTGCTGGGCACTACTGCATCACTGTCCATCCATGAGCTCCTTTATTCCCCCAAGAATGTTACGAGATAAATATTGTTATTACCCCACTTCACTGGGGCAGGAGGAGGGTGGGACAACGTGCTGGGTCATCTAGCAGGGGAGTGTCAGGGCCACGATCTGGACCCACATGGTCTGATGCTAAGACCCAAGCTCTTCGTTGTTACATTATTCTGATTTGCATCCTAAGAGTCGAAAATTGGGGGAACGTGGACAGTGACTTGGAGATGATGGCACTGACTTTCGGGGAGTGGAGAGGGAAGGTATGTCCCAGGTCATAGTTATCAGGGACAGACATGATCAGGGACTGACCTAGCTTAAGGGACAGACGTGAGGTCTGCCTGGCTAACTATAATTACAGCACGTCAAGGGTCCTCAGAGCCAGTGACTTGCTTAGGTCCCTGTCTAAGGGTAAGGGCAAAGTGAACAGGGAATGTGGACTATCTCCATATGTCTATTCAATGATCTGGTGCTGGGCTCGTTGGCGGCCATGCTGAGTCATACGTACATATACTAGGCATTGGAGAAAGGGGGGCGTGATGCCAATGATCTGGGGTGGAGGGGATGGCAGGGTGCAGAAGGGGGTTCACAGTCCCATGTCTCCCGCAAGATTACATTCAGTCGGTGGCAAGCACCTCACAGGTGTTCTATTACCCTTGTTCCAAGCAGGGTTTGGCCATCAGGTGGCCTTGGGACTATCAAACTGAACCTTCAGCAGGAGAGACCGACCTGGCAAGGAAATCTAAGGTTGGGGTGTCAGCCACCACAGAGACCCACTGACGTAGGTCCTGAGGGATTTTTCCCTGCAAAATTTTGCCTGTGGGGACCGAGCCACAGAGGTGGGCGAAATAGACAGAGAGCCCTGCTGTGGCTGCCCCACCGGGCGTGTAATTACAGAGCCGGAAGGGACTTGAAGATAATCTAATCCAGTGATACTCACACTGGGATCTGAGGAAACTTGTGGTCTTACAGGGGCAGCCCTAGGGCAGCAGGGCAAACCTGACAGGTGCCCAGCTTCAAACAGAACAGCCCCACTCTCATCCATGTTGGGGCCCATATAAGATTTCGTTCAAGAAAAAAAAACAGTAATAAAAAATGATAGAAAAGCCGTAATGGATTAGCCCATCCTTCACACTGACAGGTGAAGACTCAGGCTGAGAGACGGGCTGACTCAAACGCACAGGACCACTAGGAGGCAGCAGCCAGGGTGGAGGGAGCCTGTGAGCCGACACCCAGAGACAGGCCGCGGTCAGAGCATGTGTTCTGATGCTCTGGGCAGGGGATCTGTCACCCACTGTGGCCTTGTCATTGGAGTCTGAGGCGGTTGGATTTGCAAACCCTCACTCCAAAGCCCAGCCATCCTTGTCCCGGGGTGTCTGGCTGGCCGTTGTCTGCGGAGCTCCAGCCGGGGTCTGCTGCCTGCTCTTGGCACCCTCACTGGCTCAGAGTCAGTCCTCCAGAGGAGCGCACCTCCCTGCCTCTCTCTGCTACCCATCTTCCATGGAACCATGGGTTCCAGTTTCCTGAGACGGGCTCCCAGCATCCTCTCCTCACTCCATCTGGAGTTTCAAATTAAATGTGAGGCGGTGAGCACAGAGGTCCCGACTGGCTACACCAAGGCATTTCCCCGAGGAGAGACCACAGATCACTCCAGGGCAATGGGACAGGGTCTCCCTCTGAACCTTCCCATCGGCTGCTAACCTCCTCCCACTCTGGGAAACTCTCTGTGCAGGAGCCAAGTCGGACGGTCGCTGGAGCTGCTGGAGCGCCTGGTCTGCTTGTAGCGCTGGGACCCGGGAAAGGAGGAGGGAGTGCAACAACCCTGCACCCCAGAACGGAGGCGCCTCCTGTCCAGGCAGGAAAGTGCAGACCAGGGCGTGCTGAGGGCCTCTGGGCACAGGCAGCGGAGTAACACCCACCCACAGCGACCACTGGATACAGACTTCTCTCGGCCGAGAGAAGACGTTAATCAGCACGGACTTTGTCTTTGTCCTGCCAGTCCCTGGCCGAAGACCAGGCCGGGCCATCGACCACCACTGTTCTATTACTCACAAAACTCAGCCAGTCACAGCTCAGTGTTAGGTGTGAACTAGAGTGTTATCTGCTCACAGCACTCTGGATCATCCCCCCGAATTTTTTTTAAGGAAAGAAAGAAAAAAAAAAGGAGAAATCAATCCGTATCTTTGAGGAACTTAGAGGATGTTAGAAACACAGTCAGGCAGATGCTCTTGAAACAATCAATGGCCAATAAAACAAAGGATGATGAGAATGATCTCAGCTCTTTGAGAAATACATCTGTTCATCTGTAGAACCATTATTAGTTGGTAAAATAAGCAGACATACTGAAATAAGGAGAAAGAATGGAAGACTGATTTGTGGTCCTTCAATTGTCCTTCACTGGGACCCAGCATTTTCTGGTTTTCCTTCAATTCCTCTCTTGTTTACTTAAGTCCTTACCACAAACATCCCCTCCTTCCCAATTACTTTCTCACAGCCCGCTATTCTTTACCCTCACTGCATTTTTCACAATTAGTAATTATGTACCGGGTCCCACACCTCCCGTGACTATTTATGACCTGTCTCCCCACAGACGGCAATCTTGAGGGTGGGGATCCCCTTTGTCTGGCCCAGCACCGCATCCCCAGAGGCCAGGGCTGCGCCTTGAACTGAAGGGACTTCACAAGCATCTGAGGAAGAGGTGAGGGGCTCAACTCAAAAGTCAGTTCAAAAATGTGGTCCCTCTTAGTCAGCCTCCCAGCGCGGAGTGGGGGAATCTGGAGGGGCTGCCCAGTGATCATCAGGGCACCTGCCCTGACCCACCAGTGGGAGAGCCAGTCATGCCAGCCTGCCTCCGTATCTCCGCTCCAGTCAGGCCTCAAAGACAGAATGTGTGTGTTGCGCTGACTTTTCTGTTGACCCAAAAGTTTCCCCTATAGATTGTGAGCTCCTGGAAGGCGACTCTACATTCCCAGTCGGTACTGACAATATATATTAGTGCCCCCTATCCTTCCAGAATCCTCAATCTTTTTAGGGTGATAATAAGACATACACACACACACATATACACATACACTATGTATATATACACTTACATACATGAAAGACTTAGAAGGGCTTTTAGGGACACAGGACATTAATTGCTCAGTTAGTGCCAGAATATGTGGCACCCAAAATAAATGCCAAAGGCGGCCAGGTGGGAGAGAGACTTACCTTTCCTTGTGTGTATTTTATATACAGCATGGGGGGTGACCCAGACCTTGGGGGGGGGGGTTTGAATTAGGCAAAGAGGGAGGAGACCTTTAAGACTTAAGTTCAGCATGTCACAAAGTCTAAACTTGAGAAGGAATATTAGGGGTGTGTGTAGGTGTATATATGTTGGAAATGGGGAGTGGGGACTAAAATAAGTCACATAAGATACTTCGCACAATGCCTGTCACATGTCAATTACTAGCATCACCCTTGTTGTCATTGTTACTATTATTAGTTAAAGCTTATAGTTTAGAAGTTCATTTCCGAACTCTTGAGATCTGAAAGAAGTGAGAAATAAGACTCCCATATTGCTTCTCATCCTACCATTAATTTACCTTTTAATCTATGTTAATAATTAATTCCCATTTATTATTCACCAGGGAGTGGTAGTTACAAGCTAGAAAGTGACAAAAGGCCAGACTGGCCAGGCCAAGCTTGATCTAAAAGCGGTTGTTCTCAGCCTTGGTTGCTGGTGAGAATCACCTAGGGAGTTTTAAAAACTCTGACTTTTAGGTGTGCCCCAAACCAATTAAATCCAAATTTCTGGAGATGAGAGTCTGAGAGCAGTAAGGATTTTCTTCCTTCCATTTTAAAAACTTCCTATTTTGAAATAATTACAGATTCACAGGAAGTTGAAAAAAAAATGTACAAGGAGTGCCTGTGTGCTCTGTACTCAGCTTCTCCTAATGGTAGTATGGTACATTTTGAAATGTTTTTGAGATGGATGTACCAGGCCTCATGCCAGGTGCTTTTGCGTACTTTCAGATTTCATGCTTCAAACAGCTCCGTGGAGATCAGTAGTTTTAAAAGCTCTCCAGGTGATTCCAATGCAGCCAAGGGTGAGAATCCTTGAGAACGGAGGTGTCATTACATGTTCACGGGGTGTGCAACAAGACAAAAGGGCACCACGGTAAGGTTTATATGTGAACCTATCTAGTCTTAACAAGGACCTTCTAAGATTTGTTTCATGAGTCCCATTTTACAGCTAAGGAAACTGAGCCTCGTGGGTCCCAGACCTGGCAGGCTGGCCAGGGTCTGAACGCAGTACATCACACACATGCTCCCCAACCTCTGCTCTGTGCTGCCAGCCAGGGGAGGGGTGGGGGGAAGAAACCAGAGGCCAGGAAGCTCGTTAGGAAGTAAGTATCGTCATCTAGACGTGAGATGAGAACACTGGGATGAAGCAATTGCCCGGATCACCTGTGAACCCAGACCAGCAGCTCAGCAAGGCCATCTTCCTGTCGTTTGAGCCACAGAACCACGGCTGGCGTCCCTCCAGCTCCTCTGAGGATGCTGCACTCCCAGCAGCTGGAGAAATTAAAACGCAGCGGCCACAGCAGTTCGCTGGGCAGCCACCCTTCCCCCATCAGCGCGTCTCCCTTCAGGAATGCCTGGCACTCACCACGCCAGAGGCAGAAAACTCGTCAAATGGATTCTCCCCCAGGTCCTTTCAGGAGATCTATAATCTAAGGCTTTATAGGTAGTGGATGTAAAAACACGGCTTAAAGATATAATCTTCAGCTTGACAAGGTGTCTTTTGAAAAGTAAATTAATGACAGAATGAAAAGCAGTAAGGAGCGGCTTTTTTCTTTTCTTCTGCTTTGAGAGAGAGGAAGATCTAAAGAGTTCAGCACTCAGTGAATCTCTTCTGAGCTCGATGCCTTGAGGGTGAAGAAAATGGACAGAGAAAGGGTCGGCTTCAAAAACCATGGTGCAGAAATGAGAGATGGCGGATGGATGCTTCCGGGTGCTGGGGGAGGCAGGGATGGCGATACGGATTAGCAGAAGGACACCTGTTGTCCGGAAAGAAAATTGGGGCTGCTTGGGAAATGGGTGAGCACTCTGGGGAGCCCTGGACTGGCTCCTGGGAGGGCCAGAAATGGGTCAGACGCAGTCCTGGCGCTGGCAGAATGCCCGTCTGGTGGAGAAGGCCTGTGAACCAGCAGGAAGCCCAGCCTGGGGAGCAGGAAGACAGCTGGATAGGAGACAATGGTCAACAGAGTCTAGGAAACCGGCAGGAATTAGAAAAGCCAAGTGAAGAAGGGGCGGGACATTGGGGACAAAACAGGACGTGCAGAGGTGGGAAACCACGAGATAGGTACAGGGCGGGGGCTGCTCAGCTCCTGAGGATGTGGTCCCTGGTCCCCCTCAGGCTGGGGAGAGCTGGGTTTGGACTGTTGTTTTGGTCACTGGGACTTTCCTAAGGGCAGCCGTGCAGGTCTTGGGACGATTTCCACAGACGGCCACTTTCCAGCCATGTCCCTGCTCTCCTCCGGAGCTCCTGGTGGCTCCACGCCCCACAGACACTGTTACACAGCTCAAGCCTTTCCACCAGGATTCACAAAGTTCTGTCTGGTCTGATGACCAGGTACCACTCCATCTTCATCTCCCTTTGCAGATCTTATGAGCCAATATGAGCCAAAAGTCTGTAATCCCTAACAGGACCACAAAGGCCTGTGTACCTAGCCATCACCTCTCTCTCTAACGTTACTTCCTTCCATTCACTCTCCCCTCAGTCATGCTGCACCAGCCATGAAAGCCTTTTTACTGTTCCTCACACCTGCCAAGTTCACTCATGCCTCAGGCCCTTTGCACCTGCTTTCTCCTCCACCTGAAATGCTCATCCTCTAAACAAGCTCCTCCAAGACTCACTCCCTTGTTTCATTCCCATCTCTGCTCAAATAACCCTCCTCCAAAGACCTCACCCTCATTTATTTTTCTCATATACACATCACTATCTGAAATGACAGATTTCTTGCTTTCTTGCTTTCTTGCTTTCCTCCCTTCCTCCCTCCTTTCTTTCTTTCTTTCTTTCTTTCTTTCTTTCTTTCTTTCTTTCTTTCTTTCTTTCTTTCTTTCTTTCTTTCTTTCTTTCTTTCTTCGTCTTGGTCTGTCTCCCTTCATTAATATTTGACCTGAGGAGGGGGTTCAATACATATTGATTGAATAAATGAACTATTTCCAATTTAATTCCTCAAATAGGTCAGGCTTTTTGTCCCCTCCAGGCCTTTGTACCTACTACCCTAGAAGCACCTCATCTCCTCCTAGCTTTTACCAGCACTCTGCAGGGTACAGACGAGGTGTCCCTTCACCCAGAAAGCCAACCCAACCCCTTCCGTTACCCCACACTTCATCAGGTGCTACTCCCCCATCTGGCTCCCCCGTCTGGCTCTGGGTTCCAGCACTTGCCATACCTTTCACTCCAACCAGTGACACCTTGCTGGGCAGATGGGGACTCTGACTTACTTTTGGAGCCCCAGGACCTAGTGTTGTGCCTGGGCCCCTGGGAGCTCCCCAGTAAAAGTCTGGATGCTGTTCCTTCTCTGGTCCCTCCGTGCTAGATGCTAGAGGCCGAGGCCTTTGCATGTCGCGTGCAGCGGCAGCGAGGAGGAAACCCCGTGGAAGATGTTCTCACAGAACTCCAGGTCCTGCCGCCTTCCCGGGACATCAGAGGACAGCCCGCACCACTCTTCGAGGCTGAGTAAATTTGAAAGAGAGCACACCTTTTCCACCTTAGTGAAGGAAAGCCCATCAAATCAAGTTAAAAATTCTGCATTCGTAGCCCAGGGGGTCCCCCCTCCCCTGGGAGAGATAAAAGGGAAATATGCTTCCCTTCTATATTAACAGCTTAAAATGTGAGATAAATCCTCTCGTCCTAACCTGTTTTTAACAAATGGGCTTTGCCGTCCAGTGGCATGACACACGTCTGATGGATCTATTTATCCATTCTATTTCTTCAGTGATAGCAGCTAAGAAGTTTTACCTATTCTTTGTCTCCCTCCCCTAGTCCCATCTTCCTGACCAAGCAGGTGGAGCAAGCAGTTGATGGATGAATGGCGTTTGGGGTAAAAGGGGCCAGAATCAGATAGTTTTTAGGATACGGACAGAACTTGCTTATCAGCAAGGAGGCCCCTCTGGCAGGAGGTGGTGGGGGAAGGAGGAGTGGGTACCAGACAGTGGTCAGTGGTGGATGAAGGAGCACCTGGGGTTGCAAGGTGTAGACGCGAGATAACTGGTGGCCGCAGCCTCCGATAATGGCGCTGCTCGGGCTCCCGGGCGGCCTCCTGCACAGAGGTGAATGTCAGACCAGCCACCTGACTTCCTTTGACAATCCTCCAAGCATTCCCCACTGCAAACACAAGTCCTATTTCCTCCTGGAGAATGCAGTTTACAGAAAATCTGTAAACTGCGGTCTCCATGCTCAACAAGAGACAGATGCTAGGCAGGGTACAAAGGGGCAGATGCCAGGCAGGGCTGGGTGGCTCAGCACCCAAGAAGGCAGAGGCAGTGGGGTACTGCCATGTGCCAGGCACTTTGGGGTGAGAGCAGTCCCTTTGCACGTGTCCTGTCACTTAATCCTCGTATTTGTGCCATCGGGATTACTGGCCCTATATTCCGATGAGGACACTGAAGCTCAGAGAGGAGAAGGGACATGATCAAGGCTGCTCAGCTAGGACGTGGTGGCATGGGGTCTGACATGTGTCTGTCCACCCCAAAGCCTTCTAAACGGCTCTGCTTCTCCACTGCAGGGATGCCCGCCCAGGGCCCTTTCTGTCTCTTCTATGCAAGCAGGCAGGCACCTGCCGGGGGATGGAATTGGTCCTGATTCTGCTGCGGTGGGAAGTAGCCGAGCAGCTGCCCTGGACTGAGGCCTTTCTGCCACTTTTGAGCTGTGTGGTCTTGGGCAACTCGCTCAGTCTCTCCGAGGCTCCGTCTCATCACCTGTCAAAGGCAGATAATAAATCCTTCCTCTTCCAGGCATTGAGAGGATTAAACTGGATTAGGTATGTGAAAGTTCTTTGTAACTGGTAATGCCCTCTGCAAATATTAGTTATTATGCTGTTACATTTTCCCTTAATAACCCAGAGATTGGGATATAAAAGCCTTCCCTGTCCTTTATTAAGACATCCCCTAGGAGCTAAGCTATTTTATGTCTTTCTTGTTCCCTTGTGTTAAGAGTAGGTTTAGTACTGCAATGTACCAAACCAGTTTAAAGCAGTTTTAAACAACTTTAGAAAACCAAACACACAAACCCTAGTTCTTGTTGATGTTTTGAGACTCCCCAGAAGCAAGGATGTCTGGGACACTGCGGCAGGCTGACTGGTCCAGGCACGGGCCTGAGCTTGGTCAGTTCACATCTTCCAGCCCCCAGGAGGACGCTGCCATCACCAGCCACATCTTACAGATGCGGAAACAGGGGCACAGATGGGTGCAGAACTTGTGCAAAGCCACAAAACCAGTAAGTCACGGAGCCAGGCCAGGACACAAACGCAGCGGCGTGGCACCAGAGCGCACACTTCTGAGCACGATGCCCCTCGGCCTCCTCGCCTGTGTTTCCGGTTCTACCCAAGAGGCTGTGATGCTCCCCTACCTCCCCTGCCAGGTGTCGCAGCAGATCCACCCCTGAGTTCTGAATCCCGCATCTCTCAACCTTGGAATTAACATTCCTGAAAGACAACTCCAAGAAGACGACATCCTATGGAAAAATCTGGTTTTGTGACAACATTCCGTAAACAGGGACTCCCAAAGATGTGAAGTACACTGGTTCAGTGTGCTGCTGTCAGGGTTTAGGTGGTCATGACGGATTGCAGCTCAACCCACAAATGAGAAAGGCGGTGAAGGCAGAACGCTGGAAGACATTTTTTTCCTCTAAGTTTTTCTTTATTCGTATCTTCCCTCTGCTGCGCACTGGGCGGGCTTTCAAACCCTCTTCAGCCTTGGTTTCTTCCTCCACCTGTAAATGTGCTTCTCAGGTTTATCCCACCAGTGATGACAGCTTTCTGCTCCCTTCCTCTGCACAGTCCCTGAAGACTTCTGGTGGTCCCCAGGGGGTGTCACAACTCCCCTAACATGTACCTTCAGCCCCTACCTGACAGCAGCTATTTTTGTGCGTCTTTTGTCTCACTCATCTTTTGTGCTGCTGCCCACCGAGCTGGCTGAATGTGCCTCCCCCGGCCCTTGCTGTGTGTCTGCCTCTATCTCAAGGTGGCTGCACCCCAAATCTCATGATGCCACCATCATAAACCACCAATTTACTAAAGCTTCTCACCTGCCTAAGAAGGTTCTGCCCTTGGCCCTGCTCACGTCCCTTTTCATTAGTTCATTAATTCATGCAACAATGATTTATCATTGCTTGCTTGTGCCAGGCCCTGTACTGAGTACCTGGGGTATGTGAGTGCAGTAGACAGACACTATCTCTGCCTTCCAGGACACAATGCTTGAGAAAGACTAGGAGACAATAAGCAAGTAAATTATAATACAATGTCTGCAGAGCCTGGAAACATTGGCAAATAGACATACTGCCATTAGGATATCTTCAATCTGTGAAACAAAACATTTGTCCATCAAGATGATAATCACGGGGAGGGAAATAGCTCAGTGGTACAGCGCATGCTTAGTTTAACATGAACGAGGTCCTGGTACCTCTTCAATCTTCAGCACCTCCATTAAAAAAAAATACAGATGCTGATCACGAGACCTGGCCGGTGTCCCGGGGCCGTCCTGCTTCTGCCCCACTCTCTCCAGAGGGCTTTTTTATCTAAGTGCCTGGGAGCAGGACAGAGTTCTCTTCTTTAAAACCAAGATGACATTTTCCTCTGGATGCTCTGCCAGCAGATGCCCTTTCTCCCACCTCAGCATCCCCCCTTGACTTCCATGTCAGCCCATCCCTGGTAAGAACCATGTCTCCCTCTGAAGCTTTCCCTACGTGTCATCCGATGATTGTATTAATATCTACCCCATCAAATTCAAATAAAGATTAAATAGGGTAATGCAGGTTAAAAGACTTCATAAACGAGCCCCGCTCTATAATTGGCAGCTATTATTATTATTGCTATTGTTAAAATAATTATAATACTTATTATTCCCACAGAAGTTCCGTTATTACCCCCAGGTCACACAGGGAGGAAGTGCAGACACAGAGCTCCCGCCCCGACATCAAGCACACGGCGGAGCTACCAGCATTTCAGAGATTCATGCTCTTGCATGCAAACCCCTCCCACATCCAGCTAGCCTGAGCTGGGTTCCAGCTGCCAGGACCACGGCCAAACTCTACCGCCTGGCCCATGTCCCACAGATACCACAGCTCCTTCACCAGTATGCCAATGCTAGCTACAGTTTGGCCAAGGTTTTCCAAAAGCACAGTTTGCATTTATTTTGTTTAATTCTTACATTATGTTGCAGCCTCCTCCTAAATGCATTTGTTTGCAAAAAGAGCCACGAGGGGAAGTTCAGCCCACAAATAAGCATATGATTATTACACAGTTTAGCAGTGCCTGGGCATCACCCGGGTATTCACCGGTGCTCCGCAATTCAATTGTCTCTCCTTCAAGACCATATTTAATCGGATAAACAATTTCTGCTAAATGCAATAAACGCGAACCTGGGCTGTCATCTCCATAATCAACTCAAGTTTCCCATTAGAAGCGGTGGCTGTGATTGAGATTCAGAATTTAATTTGGCGGCTCTTGCTTCGACGTGCTAGTGCCGGCTTCCTGGGAGCCTCCCCGCAACTGAAGACAGAACCGCTCTCCCCCGTCTCTGGGGGATCTTAAAAGAAGACAGATTATAACGCAGGAAAATTATACGGCCTCGGTGTAATGAAAGAGATAAAACGTTACTGGATTAGCCTGTTGAAATAACAGCAGACGGCAAAGCAATAATGATAAGCCAAACAAGGGCCCAGACCCATCAGCTCAGTTGCGGGGCCCTCGGGGGCGCAGGAGGGCAGACAGGATCGCCATGCTTGCCACAGCGACCCCCAAGCAGGGAAGAGCCAGCTGCTTCTGGGGTGGGTCTAGTGACTCAGTCCCAGAGAGCTGGCCAGCCAGACTGGCAGGTGTTGGTGACCGATGCTTGGATGTCCCGGATGTGTTAGGTCTCGGGTCCCAGCACCCACAGCGGCAAACTTAAAGTGGATGATGTGGCCGAAAACAAAGTAGTTGAAAACGAGCAGGATGAACCAATTCACCTTCAACTGACAGGTTTCCCCGCCCCCACCAACGTGATTTCAACAAATTCACGTGAAGTTATGCCATTGGACAGGAAGCGCCCAAGAGCAAAGAAAATATTAAGGGATGTTTTAATGAGATGGAGTGAATGAGAGCAATAAAGCTTAAACAATCACTTGACTCAAGCTAAAAAAGAAATACTTTGGTTTTTAGTAACATAAAGCTCAACGGCCCTCTCTTCTCCCCTTCAAACATCTCTCCCCCCAAAAATGCAATTTGCACAAAGGCACGAGTGAGCAGAGCAGGATGTACAGGGGTGGGGGAGGTTTACACTGCCCACTGACCCACAGCCACCAGCGTGAACTTCTCCTGACATGCTTCCTCTTCCAGCCATCACACCCTGTCCTCTTTTTTTTCTTTCCTTTTAAACTGTCTCTCGTTCAGTGATCGGTTTCCCCTGCTCTTGTCTCCAGCTCAGGATCTTCGATGGGTACCCGCTCACGTCACCACAATTCAGCTCTGCCCCAGAACTCCTGCTTCCGACACACACCACTGCTCCCTGTGCTCAGCATCCCAAGGAGCCAAGGGAGCCCGATCCACTCTCCTCAGATGCAGCGGGCGGGGATCTGTCAATCACACAGCACCTTCTACACTTCATAAAAAATTCTCTGTTAATCAAATGCCCATTTATTAAGAGGAAGGGGTTGTCCGAGTGAAGAGTTTAAAATTTTGGAGCCTACTACTAATATATAAAAAAATAGATAAATAACAAGTTCATACTGTATAGCACAGGGAACCATATTCACTGTCTTATAGTAACTTTTGGTGAAAAAGAATATGAAAATGAATTTATGTATGTTCCTATATAACTGAAGCATCGTGTTGTACACCAGAAATTGACACAACATTGTAAACTGACTAGACTTCAATTATTTATGTATTTATTTATTTATTTATAAAATGTGAGGGAAAAAAAAAACTTTGGAAACTGAGTGCCCTGGTTTGCAGTCCAGCTCACCTACTCCCTAACTGCGTACCCTTGGACAAGTCAATGGTTCTAAGTCGGTTCCCCTGCTGCTTAATAGGGCTAATACTGCATCCACCTGATAAGGTCTTCATGAGGATGGAATGAGTTAACGCACTGAGCACCGTGGCCGGCACACAGTAATCATTTAATAAATATGAACTACCATTGTCACGGAGCAAGACAGGGTGCTCCCCTAGACAGGAAGAGCTCACTGTCTGCTCATGGATTCATCCTGGAGCACCTACTATGTGCTGATCACTGGGAGACAGTGGGACTTCCATGTAGACAACTCCTTAAACAGCTCCCGGCTGGAAGTAAATATAAGTGAAATAAAACTGTGTGAGCAAAGCACAGATGACCAAAATGCTTAAGCCCTTAAGGAGACAATGACTGTTGAACTTACTCTTTGTTCCAATCAATGTGCATTTTACCAACAACATCTTTATTTTAAACATTCTGAACGGCACAGCCTTCCACCCTTGGGCCAGCCCCAGGTGGGAGCTGGTGGTGGGTGGTGAGCTGGCCTGGGCTCCCGAGGGCTCAGGGCTCTCGCTGTGCACAGCCCACAGCAGCATTACCTGCTAGGAGCTCTCCCTTCCTTAACAGTTAAGTGTCTCGGAAGCGGGACCCAAGCAGGGGTTGCCCCCATTTTGAGGAGGTGGATTGTTGCACTGCCTCTGTCTTGTTTTATGTCCTCCAGAACATGGAGACCAGTCTGACCAGCAATTCCAATTCCCATCAATGGGGACATCTATAAGAAAGAAGGTCAGTGAACATTAATTAACCCTTATTACACTCTGGTGCCCTGTAGAAGGGGTGAGGCGTTTAAACCCTAAGGCTTTAGGAGTCTGAATCTCTGATCTCCCCACTCCAGCCGACTGTCCTCCTTTCAGGCCATTGCCTCGCCATGCTCCCTTCTACCACAGGGCCTTTGCACATGCTGTTCCCGGGCCCAGAATACTCTCCTGTCCTCTATTCATCTGGTCAATCCTATTCACCCTTCAGATCTCAGTTTAAGTGTTACTTCTGCAGGGAAACCTTTCCTGACACTTAACTCGCCATCAACACTTCATGTTTTAAGGTCTCAGGGCATTTTGTAGCAGTTATGATGGGAACTTTAAATGTGTTTTTGGAACAATTTGAATGGTGGTGATCTTTCTAAAGCACAGTCTCCACGATG
This sequence comes from Camelus dromedarius, assembly GCF_036321535.1. Classification (NCBI taxonomy): domain Eukaryota; kingdom Metazoa; phylum Chordata; class Mammalia; order Artiodactyla; family Camelidae; genus Camelus; species Camelus dromedarius. Next base: position 29,772,782 of record NC_087449.1, on the reverse strand, counting down.
ACAGGAACTATATCTGGCTTGCTCACCCCTGAACCCAGCATCTAAACTGGCACATGGGGGTCCCTGAGTAAGTATGAGTTGAGTAAATGAAGTTTCCAGCTTAGACCATTCCCAGTTATAGGATGCTGGATAGTTCACTCCTGCTCCATGTAGAAAATGGGAGCTCCGTTATTCACTGTGATTGCTGCGTGTTTTGAATGAGGTAATCACACTGTGCTCCCCACTCCCCGACATCTGCCTTTCCCTTGAGGACTTTTGGTTGTTGATGACACTGGCAAACAATCAACAGCGTCCACCATGACATATCGTGTGTCTGGCTGAGCCTAACGCGCAGTGCCATTCTGGGTACTTCATGTCTCCAGGCCTCCCTATTTGTAACATGAGACAGCTGGAGTGGGAGGTCTCCCAAGTCTCCTCCAACCAACAGAGATGCTGTGACTGGGCCACTACCCTCATCCTGGCCGGCCACTGTGTTGGGTCTGGCTGAGATGGAGGAGGAGAGAGTGAAGATACCTCTGAGCATCCTGCTGGGGAGGGGAGCAGCACAGGCACCGAGAGCAAAAGCTGGAGAGTCAGACCCCGGACCTGAACCTGGGGCCCTACACTTACTAACCATGTGACCACTGGGCAAGTTGGTTAGCCTCCCACGGAACCTCAGTTTCTTCATCTGTAGAATGGGGATATTGAGAATATTTTCTTCATAGGTTGCTGGGAGGATTAAAGGATTTAATATACGTAAGATACAAAGTAACACTATTTTTCTCTAAAACATATGACCGATACTTATTTTGCTCTTACCATGTGTTAGGTATCATTCTAAGAGCTTTATATGTCTCAGGAGAAACTCAAGACAACTCTGTGAGGTAGTTAATATCATCATTTCCATTTTACGGATGAGGACACTGAGGCACAAAGAGGTCAAGTAATTCGCTCAAGGTCACAACTATTAAATGGAGATAGAATTTGAACCCCAGCTGATTCCAAACCTTCAGTAAGGTGCATGGTACAAAGTGTTTAATAAATATTTGTTGCTTTCATTGGTTGTGCCATTTCCTTCTTTAACGGTATCACCAAAAAACATCCCAGAGAGGAAAAGAAAGGGGAGAAGTGAGAACTTCTTTTGAGAACTCTTAGATAATAAACTGGCTAAAGAATTTGAGAGCTGGAAGATAGTCTAGTCTTTCAGTTGTTAATTCAACAGCAGCAACTCTGTGGGACTGTGAGGACCCAGAGATAAATGGGACATGATCCCTGCTCGCAGACACAGGGGAGGGGCACACACATAACCCAAAACAGAATGTGCTAAGAGCTATACTAGACATGTGTTCAAAGTCCTATGGGATCCCACAGGAGAATGAACTAATTCTACTTGGTGGGGGGTGGGTTAGAGGAATTTTTACAGAAGAAGGGGCATCTGTGTTGGATTTTGAGGACTGAATAGGAGTTCAGTAAATAAAAAAAGAAGGTAAACATTCCAGAATTATCCAAAGAGATGACTTGCAGATGCCATGCACCAGTAGTCCTGTAACACACACCACTCACCGTTGTAAAAAATAATAAAATATAAAATCAAGCGTCAGGATGGATCTCAAGTTTCAATGTCCAGCTCCCAACCCCATGCCCTAGCTCTGCTCTTGCTCTTTTGAATTGTTCTCTGGACTTCCCTAGACTTCCCTCTTCCAACCCACTCTCGAAGACTCCTTACTTTTCCGGTAGGTGACCTCACAGGCTGGGCCTTGGAATCCGGCAGGACAGATGCAGTCACAGCGTGATTCTGAGAAGACAGCGCAGAGAGAGTACGAATCACATCACGTGGGGAAAAGAAACTCCTTCCTCCCTCCACGTCCCTGCTTTTCTATTAAAACAGGGCAAATGTTTAGTTGAATGATTTGAAATAAGAAGGTTCTGTGCCAGGAATCCCTACTCTATTCTAAGGGATCCGTTGCTCATGAAAGGGTGTTTATTCTACCACCCATGAGGAATGACAAGGAGTTGCTGAGAAAAAGTATTCTCAATATAATTTTGACCTAGACATCAGTTTTTGGAGGTCAGAGGCTACATGACTCAGGTTCCTGGGGTCAGTGGTCATTGATGCTCAATTTCACTACAAGTAATTGTCTAGTCTCTGCTTGAACACCTCTGGTGATGGGGAACTCACTACCCTTAGCTGTCTCCTCCCACCTCTGGCCAGTTCTGACACTTTGAAAGTTATTCTTTGTGTTAATCTGTAACACGTCACCCTGGATCTTCTCTCCTCTGGATCACATGCATCTCTTTCCAGGATTGCCCTTTATAGCCCAGGTGCTATGGGCATCCCAGGCTCTGGCTTCATATTCTCCCTTACCTCCAGAGTACAGCCTCGGTGGGCCTCACTGTCTAGGTCCAAATTCCAAACAAGGTGAGGGGGATTTCAGTAACCCTCAACCAAAACCTGGAGCTGGTGAACCAGCCTCGTTTCCTGCTTTACTGACCCTCGCTTGCAGGTCCTGGTCCTGGAGGCAGAACCTCCCATCCTGAAGCTCTTACATCCCCTGTGCTCCTCTCTGTCCCGTCCGAGAAGCTAGACAGCACCCCTCCATCTCAGCTGGGCAGGTGGAATCTTTCTCCCTGAGAAGTCTTCTCTTATGTCCCCTCTGTTGAGTTTGCTCTGCCACCTGGGTTCTGCCTGGAGTCCAGTTGGTTCCCTGGGCTGGCATCTCCTACACCCAGTTGCTCCTGACACCCTATCTCGGTATCATGCTGGACTGGACTCTTTCTCAGCCCAACACAACAGGAGCCGATGAGCCCAGGCCCCAGCCTCCCCCAGGTTTGCCTTGCCCATTGCAGTGACCCCAAATGCGACCCTCGAAATCAGCAATCAAGTTCTAGTGGCCCACCCATGCCACCGCCTCCCACGGCCCCAATTTTCTCACCATGTATTGATCAGGATATGCACAAAGGTGCTCAGCCCAGGCAGGGCCCCTTCTTTGAATAGGAAAGAGTCCCGGAGTTCATCCCCACTCCTTATTGCAGACCAGCCTCAGCCTGTTCCTGCCTTCAGTTTAACGCTGCCGTTACTGCAACCTAAGTATCCCGGCAGCCAGAGCAGCGTGTCCCAGTTGCCTGCGTTCTGACTTCCCGGGAGATGGACGAACACTGGTACGTTTCAACGCGGCTCTTGGGTCAAGCCTGGCTCTCCCGCTAGTCTAAAAGCCAGCAGTCATGGATCCTGCCTGCCAGTGAATTCAGCTGTAGAACAGCTTCCCAGCCCACACTCTGCAACGAATCATCTGGTAGGCTCCTTCAAAGGCCAATCCCAGTGATTCGCTTTAATTATTTTGGGCTGAGGCTCAGGGCTTTGTTTGTGAAAAGCTCCCCGAGCCATCTCACAGGCAGCCCGAGAAGAGCCTTGTGCACTTTGCCATGGGCTGCTCCTGAGTGCATGGTTCTCCTTGGTCCAATCCTATGGCGTTGTGCTCTGGGGAGGTGGGGATTTTAGCAAGAGGAAGTCACACCCTCATTGCTGATTAGAACTACCTGGAAAGGGTTTAACCATCCTGAGAATGAGAGCCTCAAGTAATGATCAAGGGTGGGCCCTGAGCATCAGTAGTGCTAAAGATCTCAAGTGGTTCTAATGCCCAGTCAGGGTGGAGAGGCTCAGCTTTCAGAGGCTCCACATGGCCAGGGGGCTCTTCCTCCCCCTGAAAAAAACGAAGAGAACTTTATGACAGTCCCTGCGGCCTGAGGCAGAGGACTGGCTTGATTTAGAAACTCCCCAGGAGATAGTCTGGAGGGCGTGTGGATTTGTCCCGACCCCAGAAGCAGCCCCTCCAGACGATGTCGCCCATGGCAGCCTGGCACTGGTACCTTTCAGGACCGGGACTCCATTCCCTTGGCAGGGAGCACAGTGGCAGGAGCTGAATTCCTTCTGGAACTCCTCCAGAGCCCGCTTCATGTTCTGCTTCACTGTGCTGGAATAGGCGAAGTCCGCGGCTGTCACCAGCTCGTACAGAGGCTCTGCCTGGGGAGGGAGCAAAGGTGTTCATTTCAGCAGAAAACGCTCATCAGATAGAAGCGTGAAGCCAGGCTCCGCAGGAACGGGCAGGGTCCACAGACCACAGTGGATTCATATGCAGCTGCGCGGGTGCCTGTCCTCTCTCTTTCCCACCCCACCCAGCGTCACAAATACGCTCTTTCAAGTTCAGGCCAACAAACGCTTGCTGAGCAGCTTCTGAGGGTCAGGCATGAAGCATCAGTAATGATTAAGATAATATCCCCTCTCTCCGAAAACTCAGAATCAAGAGACAGAGACAAAAGTACTAACGGATACTTACAGCACAGTGGTTATAGGTAACTGGAAACTTGTGATGGGCAGAGAGGAGCAGGTGGTTAATCTGTCCTTGGTGGGGGACAGGAGGTGATTTTCAAGCAGCTCTTTGAAAGTATTATGGATATATATATATATTTCAGATTCTTTTCCATTATATGTTATTACAAGAAATTGAATATAGTTCCCTGTGCTACTAGAAAAAATATATATGAATGCATAAGTGAATCGCTTTGCTGTACACCTGAAACTAACATTGTAAATCAACTACACTTCAATAAAAAAATAAAATTAAACTAGAAAGTATTCTGGGAGCATTGACCCAACATCACATCGCCCCCTAAATCAGTGAAAAACCTACAGGTCATGCAAGAGCCACCATCAGGGAGCCCTCCCTGAGCTCCAGGCTCACAGAACAGCTTCCTACCAGGAAACCCTCAGAATACTTACACCACTCATCCAATGCAAATTCTCCCTCTCTGCTCCTTGGTGGTAACTGTTTTGTGTTGCAGTCTCCTTTCCTTCTCCTCATAACGAGACTGTAAGCTCCTGGTGATCAGACCTACATCCTGCTCAGCTGCCTCCAGGGCCCAGCCCCAGGCTTAGTGAGCCAGTGGATGGAAGACTGAACGTGGGGAGGGGAGGCCTCATTAGGGCACCAGGCACGGAGGCGAGGGTGTGGAGAGCAGAAACGTGGGCGCAGAAAGAGCGATGCCGGTAGCTCAGCCAGCGTGGCGGCGTTTGACAGGAGGAATCCACCGACGGACGTGGTTGTGTTTGAGGGCTCAGACTGGACTGAGGCAAAGTCCACAGGGGTCGTCAAACACACTCAGAGCCGCTTGGCTCTGGTTTCAGCTCCAGGGCCAGGTTCCTCTCCAGATTTTGTTTGTGATCTTGCCCTAATCCAGCCCTGGAGGGTTTAGGGTCTGTCTAAATGCAGCAATCAGGCCTAATAGAAGCCTCCTGTAGGAAGAAAATTGCTTCCATTTCTTAATGCATCTGATGCTGACCTTCACTCCAGTGGGCCAAGCAAGGCCCCTGGGTGGTCCCATTGTCTCATTGTTTTGTGGTCAATGAATTGATCCAGAGGCTGTTTGCAGAACGGTCCAGCCTGCTGGCCCCACCTGGGGGGGCGGGGGTAAGTGGGGGGTACTGTAGCCCACAAAGTGCCCCTCCAGCAGCCTGTTTTCCCTGCCAGAGCACCGTGGAAGTCTGCCTTTAACCACCCAGGCATTTTCCCACCGCTACTGAGATCTGCTCCAGGAGACGGAGCAAGTCAGCGGCAGAACTGGAATAAACCTTCCATATATTCTGCGTGCCTGGAGCTGTGCTGGCGGTTTCCACTCCATCCTCACAAGGTGGCAATTACTAGCCCTGTTTCAGGTGAGGCTAAGCAACGTGACGAAGTCAAAGAACTCAGGAAATAGCATTGCCAGGATTCTAACCCCGAATCTGTCTTTTTCCTACTAGTTCGTGATGACTGTCGATAAAAATGGCTTGATTATTCCCATTTCCAACCTCTACCCCCAGATTCTCCACGATGGTTTGCCTTGGAACTCAGCAGCAAATCCTCGGGATTCCCTCCACAGCTCCCTCTTTAACATAATGTGGCTCATTTATCCTCTTTTTTGGTTTGCTGGTCCTTTTTTCCCCACCTTTTTTTTTTCTCTCTCTCTTTTGTCCTCTTCTTCCTCCCTCCCTCTCTTTTCCCCCTTTTTCCTTCCTCTCTCTTTCTTCCCCTTCTCTCCCCAAACACACCATCCTAACTACTCACATTGATCACTGGGTCCTTAGCACGCCTGCCCTTGTGAAAATTCTATTTAGCATACTGCTGCACAGGGATGGTGAATGCTGGCTATTAAACTCCATGCAGTTCTCTGTGATGGACCGTGGTGACTGCCCTTCCTAATGACAACAAAGAATTATTGCCATAGCTGGCATTTATTAGGTGAATTAAATATGTACATTATCTAACTCAATCTTCACAGCAATCTTATGTGTCAGGTAGGCTTCTGTATCCCCACTTTACAGATGGCAAAGCCGAGGCACAGAAAAGTTAAATAGATTGACCAGAGTCACAGCCAGTAAGTGGCAGAAGATTTGAATTGTTACCATCGTGGTTTGTGCCTTTCAGTACGTATTTTTGGACAGGCAGACGGACAGATGTTCACATCAAGTTAGTGGCATAAGGAAAGTGCAGTTTTACATTCCACTTTTTTTTTTTTACTTAACATCATATTATGAGCATTTCCCACGGCATTCAATATTCCTTGATAAAATGATTTGTTATGGCTGCACAGTATCCTGTTGTATTGAGGAACTACAGTGTATTCAACTCTACCCCTGTTATTGAATCTTTAGGTTGTTTCCTTTTTTCTTTTCTCTTTTGCTACTACAGATATGACATTCTTCCCCCATCATCAGGGAATATGTTCCAAGACCCCCAGTGGATGCTCTAAACTGAGACAGGAGGGAAGAGGGCAGGGCACAGTCATTAAAAGAATGACAGCAATTAGCACCAAGATGGCGGAAGATTTGACTCCCAGTAGACCATGAGGCTCATTATACACTCACCGTAATGCATCAGCATGCTAAGTGACACACCCACAGGCGCCAGGACAGTTTCAAGGCTGACCATAAGAGGCCAAAAAGTGGGTGATGACTCAATTCCTGGGACTCCCAGCCCCTTCCCCAAAGTGGTTGGAATAATCCTCCCACTTGGTAGCATATGAAGTTGCCCAGCCCATAAAAACCAACTCTGCACCTCATGGCTGCTCTCTCTGGCCTTCTGAGACCTTCTGAGACAGCCCGCACTATCTATGGAGTGTGTGTTTCTCTGAATAAATCTACCTTCACTCTACTATGGCTTGCTCTTGAGTTCTTTCCTGCAGGAAGCCAAGGCCCCTCCCTTCAAGGGGTGTGTCCCACACAGCCATGCTCTCGCGTCCCATTTTCCTGTGTCAAAACCATGAATAGTACCAAACTCGCCATATACTATTTTTTTCCTATACATACATACATAGATAAGTTTAATTTATAAATCAGGCACAGCAAGAGATTAGCACTGATAATTCACTAATAAAATAGAACAATTATGACAATATACTGTAAGAAAAGTTACACGAATGTGCTCTCTCTCTCAAAATATCTGATTGCACTGTACTTACCTTCTACTTGGGATGACATGAGATGATAAAGGGCTTCTGTGATGAGATGTAGTGAGGTGAATGACAGGCACTGTGACACAGAGCTAGGCTACTGCTGACCTCTGATGACACATCAGAAGGAGGACCATCTGCCCCCGGTGGCCCTAGATCACTGAGCCAGCACCACGTCAATGGTTGGATGTCAGGAGCAAATGATGTCGATGACTAGGCATCCCAGGTGGGGATGGAGTGGGACAGCGTGAGGTTTCACACTACTCAGAATGGCATGCAATTAAAAACTTATAAATTATTTATTTCTGGAGTTTTCCACTTACTACTTTTAGACCACAGTTGATCATAGGTAACTGAAATTGCAGAAGCCAAAGTCTGGATAAGAGGGGACTATGGTAATGTAAAATAAGGCATGTCTTCATAGATAAATCTTTTTTTTTTAATGGAGGTACTGAGGAATGAACCCAGGAACTTGCGTGTACATGCTAAGCATGCGCTCTACTGCTGAGCTCTACCCTCCCCTCACAGAAACAACTTTACCAACTTTTAAAATGATTTCTTTAGTTGATTCTTGAATTTAGAGTTACTGGATCAAAACCTATAAGCATTTTTAATGTGTTTGACCTATACAGTTAAATCCTCTTCCTAAGGGGTTGTACCGATTAATATTCCTATTTCATTTTATAAAAATCCCCATCTCATCACTCCCAAAGACGTTGCGTATGATAGATTTTTAATCACTGCCAATTTGATAGGTAAAAAATAATACTGCATTGCTACTTTAATTTTCATTTTTATTCCTAGAGAAGTTAAAATTCTGAGTTCTTCTGAGAGTCGTCACATGTCCTTTCAGACATGTTTCTTCTAAATTGCATCATTCCTCACACATTAAAGATTTAATTTGTGGCAACATTATTTTGTTGTCGTGTTATCACCCATTTCATTATATTTATGGTCTCCTTATTTGAAATTCAGAATCTGTTTTTCAAGTGAGATCCAGAAGTCAAAGTCTGACATTATTTTACCAGGTGATGCCACTGCCATGTCTATATTTTAAACCTTCTCTCGATCAGAGTAATTTGTTTTTAGAAAATGTTTGAATAAGTTGCTTGAATGAGGTGTGATGGCTGTTATCACTGTTTACCAAATACATCAGCTTCTTTGCCTTCTGGACACTCGGCAGGGCTGCATCTCCCTCAACCATCCTTAAGGGCAGGTTTGCAGCGTGACTTCTTTGGAGCAAGGGACAGAGAGCAGACGGAGCATCGCTTCCAGGTTGAAGATTTCAGAGCAGAGCGAGGTAGTGACACTTACACTGCTGTGGTGATCTTGGGAGCACATGACAAGATGAAGCCTCCACTGCCTGGATCCCCAAGTGACATCAAGAAAAGTCCCCTCGCCAGTAAACTGTGGATATGTTGTATGATTGAGCGATAAACATTTGTTGTACGAAGTCTCTGAGATTTGCGGTTTGCTTCACTGCAACCCAGGCTCTCCTGACCTCAAGGTGAACCACTCATTACTGTATTTTTCCCGTCTACATGTGATCTACATTTGGCTTCTCCATCAGCCTGGGTCCCAGATCACAACCTAGCCACCCCGACCACTACAGAAAGGTACACAGATGATAGACTTTGTGACTGGGGTTGACAGTCAGATACAGAATGCCCAATTAAAGTTAAATTTCAGATAAACAGCAAATAGCTTTTTAGTGTAAGCCTGTTCCATGAAATATTTGAAAAATGCTTATACTAAAAAAGTGGTATAAGTGATTAAAAATCTATAATACGCAATGTCTTTGGGAGTGATGAGATGGGAATTTTTATAAAATGAAATAGGAATATAAATCAGTACAACCCTTTAGGAAGAGGATTTAACTGTATATGTCAAACATATTCTTATCTGTCTGAAGTTCAGATTTAACTGGACACCCTGCAATTTTCATGTACTAAATCTGGCAACCCTCTATGTGATTCCTTTAATATCTTGGAGTGTCTTTGGGATTTTTCCATCCATTGATGCCCATTTCACTGAGCCACAAGCTTTTTCCTTCGAGACCACATGGTCGTCACTCCATTATCTTCAGGCATTTAGCACTGCGATGAATTCTAAGACCAGGACGACTTTTATTTTTGTATGATCTATTCCTTCCTCCAAGTAAAATGTTTCACCACAAGGTATTTCAGTATTGTTTTATCTTCCAGACTTTAACCCACTTTTCAATGAGCTGTTCATTTTGCATTATCAGCCCAGGGAAGTTCCCCTTGTTATGCGCTTGGTGAATGCATCTTTACATTTAATCTGATCTCTTTCTTAGAAGTCTCTGGGTTTTAGATTTCCACTTCTGTACTCTCTGTCCATCATATTTCTTCTACGTCATTGTCTTAACCTCCTTGTCTTTTACTTCTGCACTACAGGAACATTTTTATAGCACCTTCCACATCACTGACTCAATTTTCTGCAGCGTCAATTCTGTTCTTTATAGTTTCCCATGCAGGTTTTAATTCTACTATTGTGCGTTTGGTTTTCTGTGTTCAGCCACTTCCCTTTTCATCTGATTCATGTCTAAACATCTCAGCTTCTATTGTTTATTTCATAAATTCCTCATTTCCTTGAATTTTATTATAATCACAAAGCAAATGCACTGTAAAATTTACTTCTGTTTCTAGATGTACGCTTGTCTTCTTTGTCTCGAAAGTAACTTCCATCTTCTGTGTTCAAAATTTTCTTTACATATCCATTGCTTTTTCTTACCTTTTCTTGGAACAGAGTCATCTCTCTGTAGCTGAAGTTTACCAGTCAACAGGGCTCTTCTGTGGTCTTCCTCCCTGCCTCCTTGGCTCCCACAGGAATTGTGTTTTCAGATCTTGACCTTCAAGACTGGTTTACGTACACAAGCCTTGGCCACCACTCTGGGTCTAGGGATTCCTTACCTAGTGGTCTCTCTCTCTCTCCTAAAAGCAGTTGCTGCTCCAACTACCCGGTAAGCTGACTCAGCAGAGAATTATTCTGGGCTAATGTGAGGTCATCTGCAGTCTTCTCTTGTCACAAAGAGCACAGGAAGAGTAAGAGGCCCACAGTGTCTGCTTCCAACTCAGGTTAGGGATGTACAGAGGACGTGGGTAAACACCTCCGGCAAATTCACCTCCCCGACTCCTGAAAACATCTCTGATTCTCTTATCTCTTTCCCGTTTCAGCCCACACACCCTTCACAGCACTACACTGGCAGTGGATATGACACTTCCCAGTACATCGCATACGGGCTGGGGAGCCTCTGTGCCGTCAGTGAAGTGCTACCCCTCTGAGGATGCAGGCAGGCCGGTCTGAGATGCTTAGCGCGCTACCGTGCACCTTCTCTCTCTTTCTCTTTCTCTCTCTTACACACACACACACACATCACATGCTATTTGACACCAGACATACCCAGTGCCCAGAATGGCACAGCCAACCTACTTAGAGAGGTAAACAGGGCAATCTATTAAGTCTAAGTTTAAAAAAAAAAAAAGATTCAGGTAAGATATGAGCAGAAAGCAAAGACCAGTATCTATTTTCCCATGAACTCTGTCCTCTCCCCTGCCCATCTGGGATACCAACCAATGTCACCAGGCCACCAGCCAATCCCAGATTTCTCTGGAGCTGCCTGCATACCCTTCTTGATGCTTGCCAGCAACTGTACCCTAAGTGTCACTGCTGAATAAGTGACAGAGGAAAGGATGTGGATGGCAGTCTTCTTGTTCTGCAGAAACTCTGCATTTGACAGACAGACAGAGACACTGTAAGAAATTGCCAGGGTCGGGAAGTGCACAGCCTTCCCTCAGAGCTCCGGCCCCTCGACTCCCCTGCGTGGCTGCAGGAATACATCTCCAGAGGGTAGATGCTGGACCATCAATGACTTACAGACAACGGCAAGGAGAGAACAGCGTACAATGTGACACGGACACCGTGCTCAAGTCCCCACAGGCGAGGACCAACCGCCGCTGATGTGTGCGTGACAGTCTTAGTCTAACAAGTGTCTTTTTAGTTTAAGGTTGCAAAACTGCTCTTGTTTGGGTGACAGGTGGTTGGGATCATTATTTCTTATTTATCAAACCCACAGGAGAGTCTGGAGGGGAGGGAAGAGGTCAAATTCTTAAGGTCTTAAGACTCCTGAGCAGCCACAGATGGACACCACCTCTGTGACCTTGATTTTCATCTGCCACAAAATGGAGATAAGCATACTTAATGTGCAGACTTGTTAAGATTAGATGAAACAGCATTCCCAAAGTCCCTGGCAGAGTATCATGAATAGAGTAGGTGCCCAAAACATGTTCGTGATTAGCGTGACATCTTGTGCTGTCCTGTATGACAGTTGCAAGTATGTATCTCGCTGTTCAGCACAGACTGTATTTTTCATCCTTGAATCCTCCTCTGTGTTCCCCCAGTGCCTTAGTTCCTGTCACATCACAGGAATTTAGCAGCTGTTTGTTGGTTGCAGGAATGAATGTTTAAGTGAACAAATAATGGAATGAGTGATTCTCTGATGAAATGGAAACAATATTAATTTAAGAAGGCTGGAATTAGCAGCTGGCGGTTCATCTCCTTTAGTAACTTGGGGCCCAAATGAGAGGGAGTCAGGGCTCTCTAGCTGTGCTGAGCAGTGTGTTATAATCAGTTCACTCCAGATATATATTTTCCACCATAATGTATGTGCCTCAAGATGAGGGCTTGGGTCTTACTGAGTTCTGTATTCTGTACCCCGGGCTCAGAGCAGCCCCTCAGAAGCTGTTTTTGGAATAGAGGGAAGGATGAGTAAGGGCAGGTGCATGTACCTTAATTTTGATGATGTCCGGGTTGTACTGCACTGCGTCTCCCCACTCCTGCATCAGGTCAGCTGTCGGTAGCTCCTTGTAGGCCAGGGCAGTGATGTGCTCACTCGCCCCTCCTCGCACGAGGACCACCAAATCTTTCACCATGGTGTCTCTCTTGTTTCTGCCTGGAATGGACACGGAGACCCGGCATGTCAGGGGATCCATTTTTGCACCTTGCAATTTACCGCAACCCACTGACAACCTGGTTGCCTTAATACTCCTTGAGCTCGCCCTGGAGACGTGGGTGGACAAGACGAATCCCTGTCAACAAGGGAGTCACGGTGCGAGGGGCAAAAAGGGCAGCTCACTCAAGCATATACGACACAGGCAGGCGACAGGACAAGAAAGGGACATTTGTTTTGAGCATCTGTAAGTGCTAGTCGCTAAGTGAGTCTACAGAAGATGGACAGCTGATGCACACATACATATATGTGTACATACATAGGGATAGATTAAAAGATCATAGATAGTAAATAGATTGGTAGATAGATAGATAGATTGATTATTAATCATTTATGGGTCATTCACTAATCTAAGTGTTGACCATGTATTAACTCACCTAATCTTCACTATAAAATAGGAATATAATCCTTATCTTGCAGATAAGAAATCTTAGGTACTAGAGGTAAAGGAATTTACGCACCCAGCCCTGCCCAAGCCCTAAGCTTTATCACTTCTTTGTCTCGGATGGCAAAGGTGGGAAAATATGTAAAGGCTGAGCACGGCACGTAAAAGATACTCACTGAACATCGTGTCTACCGTAAAGTGATTATTATTATGACTTCCCATAGGATTTCGCAGAAAGCCCTCAATTATACCAGCAAATCACTCCTATTCGAATTTGTCAGTGTGCCCGATGCCAAAGGGACCGGTGTGAAGTGAACGCTCTGCTCTGAGCCTGCAACACCTGAGCGTCATGAAAAAGGGGTCTTGTGTCCTACTGGCAGGAGTGTAAGTTGGTACAAGGAATTCAGAAACCACTTGGCATTACCTAGTGTAGGAAAAGCACATATTCTACACTCTAACAATTCCACTCCTGGGTATATTCGCTGGAGAACCCCTCGCACGTGTGCACCAGAGGGCTACGTAAGAATGTTCACAGCAGCATTGATTATAATTGCTTGACATGGGAAATCACCCCAGTTCAACAACAGAAGGAACAAAGTGTTCTATTCATACAATAAACTACTATGCAGCAGTGGAAATGATCTAACTATAGTTATAAACAAAAACATGATCTCAAAAAAAAAAAAAAAGAAACGAAACAGAACTGAAAAGATTACATTCCATCCATATAAAGTTCAAAAACAAGCAGCCCTGAGCCACATTGGTTGGTAGAACTACCACGAAAGGCAGAACTACCATGTTTAACACAGAAGTCAGGGTGTACCCAAAAGGGAGAGAGGAGTTGTGACTGGCAAGGTTCTTGGGGTGTAGGGTGATGCTCTATCTAGTACCCGGGATGGGGGTTAATGAACAAGTCTTCCTTGAAGACCACCTCTGTTTTATGCACGCCGCCTTAGCAGGATGCCTCTTCTAACTGAGCCCCACTAAGATAAACAAACAAAAGCAACAGTATCTACCCCACATCAGTCACCCCACATCAGCCACAAGTGCAGCCACAAGCACAGGAACGCTTTCTCCTGCTCCAGACCAGGAGTTCATTTTTCTTGTTATTTTACTTTGTTTTGCTTTGGCCATGGATGTGCTCATTCACTTATGATCCCAGGCACCAGCTGAGTAAGTAGAACAGATGGAGGAGGGCTGCTCATGGTGCAGAAAGGATCAGGGACTGGAGCCCTGCTGATCAGCCTCTCTTGTATAATCCACTCGCTAGGCTGATTCCCAGCTCCCTTGCATGGCCCCCAAGTTCTCTGCTCCCAGATACCTGGGATTCAGTTCCCACCTCCCGGTCTCTCCTGTCACATGGACTCTGCTCCATGATTCGCGGCTTTGCCTTCTCTGCTAAGTCTCCGTATGGCCCCTTGCCTCACTGCCTCCACCTGGCTCCTACCCCTCTAGCCTAGAGAATCCTACCACTAGCCAGGCCAACTCCCAGCCCCCGGAGTAAATTCTGAACATTAGATTTTTTTTTTTCTCCTTAAAAGCAACCTGGATACTTTACCCCTCACGTTGCAGTTCAAATGAGCCTCATCCTGGGGCCCCAGGCTGGGTCTGGTGCTTATCACTGCCTTGTCCTTGCTTCTTTCATTGTTTGCCTACCTCACGTGAGCACCGTGAGGACAGGAAGAGCATCTCACTCATCTCTGCATACCCTGCACAGAGGAGCAGCAAGGTAGCCTTTTGTTGCATGAACGATCATTTTAATTGAAATGCCTTGGCATCTGCAGTCGTTCGCTTAAAGAGAGACTGGGTCCAGGGTGCTAGAGAGGGAAGGACCATAAGCAGAGAGGTTCCCGTGCCCCCGCCACTCACCTTCGATCTCATTCAGAACACCCTTGCACTTGTCCACCGACACATCCAGCTTGACGTAGACATTTTGGATGGCGCCACCGATTTTAAAACCATTTTTGGCACACTTCTGGACATCCCTAAGGGAGTAACCTGAAGGAAGCAAGAAAAGAGGCTCATAACCTCGAAGGGAATTTGTCCTGTGCCTTTTCTGGTGATCGATTGTGGAGCCCTAACCCTTCCTGGAGGTCGTGGGGCCCCACAGGGGCTCAGGTATAAACTGATGGGTGGCTAGCCTGGGGACAAGAAATGCCAGGCAGCTGCTGGCAGCAGGGCAGAGACCCCATCAGAGATCAGCACCCCCCCCCATCACAGCCTCTTCAAAGCCTCCGAGGGCTTTTGCAGCCCTCCGAGGAGAGGACTACTCGGAGTCGCTTTCTAAAACTGTGCCTCCTCATCAAGTCTCTCGGGATCGGTCCAGTGAGCAGAGGCTGCTGCAGTCTGTCCCGCGTGCCCTGACCCTCCCTTCTCCACTCTTTGCTATGGTAGAAAGAGCTTGTTATTTGATTAGTTGAAGGAATGCTTATGAAGTGTCTGGTACAGCGCCTGACAAAGAGAAGGGACTGATTTCCCTCGTTCCTTTTTCATTTCTGGACCATTTCCCATCCGTTCCTCTTTCACTCTCCCCAGGGCATCTTGCTGCCCTGGGCTTGCTGGAGCCCTCTGTAGCACTTTGAGGTCAGGGAAAGGGGGGGGAGGGCAGCTCTGACACCTGGGATTGTCTAGAAGTTATTGGTGTAGATCAGTTTTCCCCAAAGCGTGTTCCTTGCAACACAATTCCCAGGATGATACCTCTTCTAATTCTCAGAATAGCCCAAGTGTTACAAGAAGCCAGGCTCCTGCGGTCAAGCCAGTGCGACAAACGTTGCATCAGAAGAGGTGGAGCGTCGTATTTCAGTATGCCTGCGAAGCTCTGCAAGTGGGATCTGTTACATGTTTCCCCAGCTTGATCACAAAACACTTCTGCAGGATGCAATCTGAGGAACCATGGGGAAGTGCTTTTGAAACCACTAATACAGAGGACGGAACCCTTGATCTTGGCAAGACTGAGGTTACACCAACCTAAATGGACACTATGGACCATGTGTCCTCTTGCAAGTACACTGGACTTGTAACCAAGCCCGGGCTCGGCCACTGTAAACTGTGTGACCCAGGGCAGGTCATTTAATCTGACAAGTGTCATGTTGTAGGAAAGAAGACCGGATTGGGAACAGGACTCACACCTTAGACTTGAAGTTGATTACACTGGAAAGACCTGTACATCTGTATGAAGAGTGGACGGCATATGGAGAATGGGGGTTGAACATAACTTTGGAGGCTAAGATAATAACCTGGGGCAGTGTAACTCCAAGTGTGGTCTGTGGACCAGCAGCACTGGTATCACCTCAAAGCTCGTCAGAAATGCAGAACCTTGGGTCTCATTTCAAACTTACTGAATGAGAATCTACCTCTTACAAGATGTGCAGATAACTCACATTCACATTACATTTTCAGAAATACTGGCCCTGGGGTGAACAGAAGATGGTAACAGCAAAGAGAAAATATAATTTGTGGGGTTAGAGCTGATGTGACTTGCTAATAGATGGGAAGGAGAGAAAAATTATCAAGGGTGACTCCTAGGTTTTTGGCTTGAACTACTGATTGAATGGCAGAACCATTCTGAGATGTGGATGACTACGGAAGAAACATGCAAAGCTCTCTCTGGGGGCAGGTTAAGTTTGCTGTGGTCATTAGACATTCAAATGGAGATATCAAGGAAGCGTTCCAACATGAGCTCGTGGGTGCACAGAAGAGATCCAGGGTAAATATATACATCAGGAACTATCTGCATGTTGAAGGCATTCAAAGCCAGGGGATCACGTGCTCCTGTCGAGAGGGAGTCGTTGTAGAAAGGAGGACAGCCCAGACAGAGGGCTGGCAGAGGAAGGCCAACATCAGCAAGTTTGAAAAAGGACGAGAAATCTGCAAATGACACTGTGGAAGGATAGCCAGAGAGGGAGAGGGGAAACCGGGAGCACTAACTTATAACCCCTCCCCCACAATGACTAGATGCCTCTCTCCCATAGTTCCCATGTGCCCCTCCAACCCCCCTCAGAAAAGTGCCCTGGGCAGCGCACCCTTTCTCTCCATGGCCTCTTTGTTCATCACGAGCGTGTACTCGTAAACGCCCCCGAGCACGGCCTCTGTGATGTAGTGGGTCCCGAAATCGCGGAAGAGATCCCTGTACTCCCCGTAGCCGTACTCCAGGGGCAGCTGCTTGACTCGCTGAAGGAACTCATAATGGAGCATGAGGCTTCTGGATTTCAGCTTGTACCGGGCGACTTCAAGGTCAGAGCGCGCGTGCAGAAATGAGCTTTTCTAAATGAAATACCAACAGGGGAAAACCAGACCTTTAGAGTTTAGGAATCTGAAACGAAAAGATGAACTTTACAAATATCATCCGACGTTCTCGGCCTGGGGTCGTCACTCATGGCTCCTGTAGGAGACCTGAGGGAAGACGGCCTCTTTGAGGAGACTTCATTTCTCATAAATATTCGGATGTCCTTGTCAGCTTGGAAGAGCCTGCTCTTGACTCCCTGCCTTACAGTAGCAAATAAGGAATGAGAAGGAGGGTAAGGAGAAGCAGACACAGAGGGAGCAGCAGACAGATGCTCGTGGACCACTTCGAGGGGAGACAGGGTTTGCGGATTGGCAAAGGCAACTCCTTGGTGGATGCTTTTTAAAACTCCCAAGAAAGGCCACTCAAGAAAGAGTAAAAGCAGTGCTTTAGGAAGGTGAGACATCGTAGTGCCTGGCAAGGGTCCGCAGACAACAGCCGGCACACAGAGCCCAGTGTGTCACTTACTTGGTTTTGTAAATCAAGTTTCATCGCAGTGCAGCCGTACTGACTCACCGTCCAGAGCTGCTGTCCCCCTCCAATGGCAGAGCTGAGCAGCTGCCACAGAGAACATACAGTCTCGCAAAGCCTCAACTATTTACTCTCTGGCCCTTTACAGAAAAAGTCTGGCGACCCCTGGTGTGAGGGAGAGACCAAAAGATGGTGACACTTGATCCAGGCAGGACTAGCATCCAGGAGGATTCCTGTAATTGAAGGTCGGAGGATCCCACCCTGCCTTGCGGGGAACCTGTGGACCATGCGCATTCTTCCCTAAACTTAACATTCTCAACCAGTTTGACAGGTCAGCTCTGTAGGCCAAGCCAGCCCTGCTCCCTGCCCTGTGCTCAGGCCACTCTAGTCCCACCCCAGTGACTCAGACCCTCTTCCTTCTTCCTAGGACCCTTCCAACCTAAGCAGTCAACACGCGCTCTCATCATGACTTTCCGAAACTCAGGTTTCATCTTCCGCTTGGGTTATGATAAAAGCTTCCCCACCGATCTCCCTCCTCCTCCTCGCCCGCCCCCAAGTCTCCAACCAGACTGGACGTCCTACAACTCCAACAGTATTACTGCGACGGCCCTCTGGGATGAAAATAACCCCATGCGACGGCTCTCAATTGCCTCCTAAATAAAACGGATTCCCTTCAGTGGGATGTAGGAATTTCACAACCTGTCCCCCATGAGCCTCCTGGCCTCAGCTTCTACAATCTCAAGGTCTTCCTCCCCCTACCTTATTTCCACCACCCACGCCACACGTCAGCATTCATCCAGCGTCTCCCTGTTCCCCAAATCTTTCCTTCTCTTGTGGAATATAATTTCACACATCTTATTCCTTCTGCCAGAAAGGCTCTTCCCTCCCATTTCTGCCTGACACACACCCACTTTTTTATTTTAAATTCCTGCTTAGCCATGACTGCCTATGTGACGCCATCCCTGAATTTCCCCGATACACACTCCACTTCCTAGGACTGCACTGCAGTTTGCTTAAACTTCCTTTACTGTAGATTCCATGCTGTCTTATAACTGATACCAGATGTGTGTGTGTTGACCTCTCCTACTAGACTGGGAGCTGGAAGGCAGGAATCATGCCATATTTGTCTCCAGGTCTCAAGTCTCTAGTTGAGTGCCTGGCATGGTGTAAACACTCCGGAGCTGGCTGTCTGAATCAGGGAGGTGGGAGGGAGGGAGACAGAGAAGGAGAAAAGGAGAGAGAAAGGGAAGCAGTGACTAGATGGGACCCCTCCTTTTCTCTCCTGACAAGACAATTCCTTTTAATCACTCCTGCTATTCCTTACTGTATTTCAGCCTTGAGCACCGACCAAGTGCCATCTTGAATCTAAAGATGTCAGAAGCAGCCTCAGTCCCCGAGGGGCTCACAGCTGAGAAGACACAGAAAAGTAAGCAAAGGCAATCACAGTCAAATTCATGTTTAACACTCATGTCCTCTACTGGCTGATACTCTGGCAGCAGAGACCTTCCCGGGCCCCTCACCACTCCTTTTTTCTCGCATACATCGCTGTAGACTATTAATTTTCATTCCCTCCGTGCTGCTCTGAGATTAGTCTACCACATCACACCCCTGTTGCCAACTCTCAGAGGCCTGAGCATCAGCGCCCCTGATTCACTCTGGAATCCAAGGTTCCTCAAGTCCGCCTGTCACCTGCTCTCCGCCTTGCATCCCTTACCTTCCCACTCCCATTCCTCCTCTTCCGCTGGGTCACAGGCTCTGACCGTCACCTTATGGCTAACAGGGAGCCGCTGGTATGATTAGATTAGTAACAAAAACATGTTTCTGGCAGCACATACATTTGAAGGGGCAGGCTGGAAGACAGGAGACCCCTGAGGAGGATCGAGCGAGAGGTGAAGGGGCCTGGGGCTGGTTAAGACGGAATCAGTTAGATGAAGAAGTATTGCAGAGTGACACTGAAGAATCTGGTGGCCAGCAAGTGGGGGAAGGAAGAGAAGACTGCCCGATGCGGTTCTGACATTCTCAGCCTGGAAAGGCGGAAGGCAAGGGATGCTACTTAACACAGAGAAGTCAGGAGGAAGAATTTGCTTTGGAGGGTCTGCAAGACATCTAGGTAGTGATGCCCAGGGAGGCGCGGGGCAGAGCTCAACAGAAAGGAGAGGAGCAGCGGTGCAGGCTCAGGCTCGCCCTTGTAGAGGAGAGGGAGTGCGCAGAAGAGGTCCCCTGGGGCAGCTGCCGAGTAAGAAGGGAAGATGACCACAAATGGAATAAAGAAGGCGTAGGGCTGTCGGAACCCAGGAAGGGAACTGAGAAGAAGAAGAAAGCAGGCAAGAGAAACAGACACGTGATGGTGTGGTCAGCGTCACCAAATGCCCCCAAGGAGCTGGAGAAGCATCTCAGGGGACATCCCGGAGCAGAATTTCAGCAGAATATTTGGAACAGATGTCAAATTGCCGGGGGTCAAAAAGTCTCCCAGAGATGGGTAGTCTGGCAAGGCAACCATCCTCAGCTTAATGAAAACCAAGGGAAAAGCTTATTCAAAAATGAGAGTAAATAATTACAGAAGGCCACTGCTGCCTGGCCCTTCTAAAAAGTAAGCTAATGTAAGACCAAGGTATTTTTTTGTGAAAAGCTTTTCAAGGTAACAGAAATACAATTAGTTGCCAAAACTCAGAGCAATATGGAATACAGGCATATTCGTGAACATGAAAGTTCAAATGAATACACAGAAATTTATTTAAAGAGCAAAAATGGGTACTTACCGTATGAGAGAATTGTTTGATCCTGCTAATTAAATGTTGGCCGGTATCACTTGTTTTGCTAATGCCAAATTCAAATATGCCAGGTTTTTTAAAGCCAAGGGAGAAACTGGACTGGCCAATGCTTGTCTCTGTGACATTTTGTTCGAAATCTGAGTATGATTCGTATTCTGTCAGCACAAATTCATATTTGCCTTGGGTCTGAAGGAAGAGAAAAAAAATGGTCTGTATTTCATCGGCGTCACATCAGTCCCATTTAAGTCACCAGATACCCACTGTCCTCCAACTCTGTTCCAGACACCAGAGCAAGTGCTCTGGACATAGAAAACACAACTGACCATGTCCCCACCCCTGGGCTCCTGATCCAGCAAGAGAAACAGACGTGCGGGCTGATACTCCAGAGGTGGGCACTTGATCAGGCCGTGCACTGGGAGAAACGCAGCAGAACACTCTGGGCTTGGACTGGGTGCAGGCAAAGGCGCGGAGGGGCAAAGGGCAGAGGGCAGTCCAGAAACTGTGGGGATGCTAGTGAGGTGGTCTCGGAAGATGCCAGAGTGAGGGGGAGATAATGGTTGTGAGAGGATGTGTTGGCATCTGGCTGCTGAGGCTTTGGGATTACTCCCTGAAACGTGGACTTAAGCCAAAGACGAGCTAACGGAGGAAGCAGCTGAGTATCCAGAAATCCACAATAGGACGGGATAGTGGTCAGGTCAGAAGGGATGCACATGGGGTCAGAGAGACAAGCCAATGAGGAGGCTCTAAGAGGAGGGCAGTGGGGACAGCTGCTGGACAGAAGCAGTGCAGTGGGGATGCAGTGACAGGGGACGCCTTTGAGAACTTAGAGGAACGGTCTGCTCAAAAATCGTTTGCTCATGCAGTGCACAGGGCAACTGCCAAGGGTGTTGCCTGGGTAGCTCCAGAGTGACCAGTCCCAAATCGGCTCCAGCCCCATCCCATCGGCTTCCGGATGTCTGTACTTCCATCTCAGCTTTGAGGAAGACCAGCAGAGGTGATTCCAAGCGGGCCTGGCGGAAGGCACCATTTTCTCGTCGGGTAACTTTGGACATTGGGTTAAACTTCTAAGGCCTCAGCTTCTCCATGTGCAAAATGGGGACAATACGGACTCCTCCCATTGGGCTTGTTCTGAGGGTTGGGTTTGTGTAGGTAGAACACCGCACACTACCAGGCACAGCGCTCAGAAACACTGGCTACCGAGAGGGGAGACTGAGATCTACGTCCGCCTGCCTGAGGAGATGTTTCTACCGGGATGATAAACGGCTGCTCTGCGCTCCTCCCTTAAAAGTGGACTCTACAGAGATGGCCCTGGCCCCAACCAGGGAGGGTGTGCCTGTCCCTAGGTTCATTTTGTCTTTTTCAGCCAGTAAGTATGTGCGGGGAGAGGGGTAGGCGGGAGGGAGAGGGCGGAGGGGGAGAAGCCCAACCTTCAGGACTGCACCACGTTAGAATGAAAGCCACCACCCACGTCTGCTAGGCCAGCCCTCCCATGTTACAGATGAGGAAACTGAGGCCCAGAGTGGAACAGGAACTTAGCCTTAAGCAAAACCGGCACCTGTGGCAGAGCCAGGCCTGGCACCCAGGTCTTCCCCCGGATTTCAGGTGCACTGTCATGTAAGATCGTCTATTCTAAACCCCACTCTCCACGAGACTGCGTTGGAGTCTGTGTGTTAACCACACGGGCTGATCTTGGTACAGCATTTTATAACTTCAAACGCTTAGCACGATGCCCCGTTTTAGCAGGCAAGGACTTGGTAATCACAAGCGTTAACCCTTCCCGAGGGCTCGCTGTTAAACCTGGTACCACGTGTACTGGGCGTTTGCACAGGTCATCTCACTAATCCCCTCCCAGCAGGCAGAACCTTTACAACTCCCAATTTAAAGGCAGGAAAACGGAGGCTCAGAGCATTTAGGATGACAGAGATGGCAGCTGCAGGGCCATCACATCTGCAAGACTCCAAATCCTAAGCTATGCGTCTGTCTTCACGGTGGCTTTGGACACCATTGTTAGTGTAGCTGCTGCTCTGACATTTATGTACCACCTTTACGAGACATAGCATGCCAGCCTCCCCACTGTGTCCCAGGGAAGGAACTGCTCGTGTGACACAGGAAGAACTGAAGCTCAGAGAGGAAAGGCGAGGTAGCCCAGCTCGCCCCGCTGGCAGGCTGCGGCCCGGGCCCACACTCCTGGCCCCTCAGCCAGTCCTCCTGCCTTTGCCCCTCGGTGGCCTCCCGGCTGGCATGTACCTGTGGGGTGAAGCTTTCCACGTTGTACGGCTTCCGAAACCTTGTGTTGAGGATGTAATGGGGGGAGCAGCCACCGGCATAATACCTGTGATCGAGAACCGGGCCCTCCAAGCTGTTCATGAACAAATTGATCCTGCAGAGGAAGGCGTGGAGAAGGGGAAGAGGTGAAGGTGTAATCCTGACTGGGAGACCTACTAAAGGACACTAAGGTCCCTTGGCACAGCACTCAAGGCCCTGGAGGTCCGGCTGAAAGCTTTCTGCCTTCATCTCTGGCTACTCCCAACCCCAGCCCCAATTTGGAGGTGCCGGCTCTTCCTTCAGTCTGCTCTGCTCCCTGTGCCTAAATGCCCTTCCAGCCAGTCACTGTTTTACCTCTTACTTCTCTTTCAAGACTGAGCTCTGTCACTGCTGGTTGTGGGAAGCCTTCGCTGACCCTGGCACTGAGCTGGGTTAGAGGTCCTCGGGAGACCCGGTGCTTGCCCCATTCGTGAATTTATCGTTCTGCATTATTGCAGCTGCCTTACAAGAATGGTCCAGCAGAGTAGGTAAGAACATGGAGTCTGGAATCAGGTGCCCGGGGTCAAATCCCTGCTCTGCCATTTACAAGTTATATGACCTCAGGGCACAGCAGCTAACCTCTCTGCGCCACGGTCTCCTCATCTGTAAAATGGGAACAAAGAAAATCTTATCTCTTGGAATGGTTATGAGGATCATGTGTGTCCATGTTTGTTAAGTGCTTAGAACATTTTAACAAAAATGTGTCCATATTTGTTAGGTGCTGAGAACACTGCTTGGTCTACACTAGAGGCTTGTTATTTATGTGTCTGTTGTCTTCCCTAGGTGACATGCTCCTTGGGGATGGTGGTTTTCCTTTTAATTTCTGTACGATCTCCATCACAGGACACCAACCTAACTCCCATTTACTGAGGGTCAAACTGGAAACCGAACCAGTCGCAGGTGGCTCAGTGCATCACCTTACGTAGTGTCCCCAAAGCCCTGGGCAATAGATTCATTGTCTGCTTAGAGAGGATAAATCCTGTCTCTATTCAGACATTGTATCTCACCGCTTCCTAGGGCAGGCCTCCCCTCCTGACCTGCTTCGATTATTAGTGACAGCTCTGAGGTTTTTTTTTGTTGTTGTTGTTGCTAAAAGGAGCTCTCTCTCCTTTTGGCTTTTGCCTGCTGGCCTCGGTTCTGTTCCTACCAGAATTGTCTTAGGTTCTCCTTCGCATACAGGGTTTCCTGTAGCATAATAATGTATATTCGTTTATTTGCTTTAATGCTGTAATAATCAATTGACATATGTTGGCTCACTGAATCCCTCTGAGGTTTAATCCTTATACCCATTTAACAGATGAGGAAAGTGAGGCCCAGAGAGGGTAACTCACTTGCCCGAGGACTCACTGCCAGCAGGTGGCGGGGCCAGGACTCAAAGTCAAATTCAAGAACAGAAGCTGCTTTTTCCCGCCCGACAAGCTGCCTCTCCCGCATGAGTTTATTACCGTCACACCAGCTTATTCAGTCCTCACAGAACTGGGGAAAGGGTCTTACGGACTTCTGCCTACAACTGACAAAACTAAGGCACCACACAGACAGGTGCCTCAGCCGGGGCCCTGTGGCCTGTGAGCTGTCCTTCTGCCCTTCTTGCAGGGTCTTGACCTCTGCGGCTGGCTCCAAGTGTCCACTCTGTCACCCTCTTTGCCGTCTATCCCTTGAGAACTCTCAATTTTCCAGGCCTCAGTTTCCTTACTGAGGAGTGGGGGTTACGTTAACTAGTTTATCAGGTGGTCCCGAGAGGAGGCCGTCCCCACACCAGGAGCCTGTGTCTCTAATAACAACCTTTCAGGATGGAGAGCGGATTTTTGTTTAGGAAGGAGGTAAACCCCATCCAGGGCCACTCTCCTCCCCACACCGCATCTCACAGGGTGACCTGTCAGGCGTGTGAGGGGAGGTTCTCACTCTGCCCCTGGGGGCTGAGAGGCTGCAGAGGGAGGCAGGGAGGTAGGGCGAGCACCGGGCCAGGGTGACCCCCTCTGACCCTGCTTCCTCACCTTGCTGGAGGATTGAACGGACTCGGAGACCCCCAGAAGCTTGCAACCCAGACTGGCTGTGGACCCTGCGGGAAACCCACTTCTTCACTGACTGATGACTTAGCAGCCTCTTCTCTGGGCCAGCCTCTACGCTGGGGCCTCGGGATAGAGAAACAGCTCAAACCTCCCTCACATTGAAGGTAATGCTCAGAAAGCACCTAACACAGTCACAGTGCAGGGGTCAGAGAAACCTTCCCGCCAGCCCTCGCGGGAGCCTCTCTGGTCCCCACGCACAGCTCAGCTCTCAGTGCTCCTGAGCCAGCCCTCCCTGTGGCTGTGTATCCGGGACGCGCTCCTGGAGCTTTAGCAACTGTCCTCAGACAGCAGCCACGGGCAACCCTTTACGCTCGCCCTTTTTTCAGAAAGGAAAACCAGGAGCCACTCTGTGCAGATCAGCCGCCTCCCTCTCTCCTCCAGAATGACATGCAGTCATGCGCCTTCCCAGCTCTGCAACAGCAGGACAGCCACTCACCCACTGGCCAGGCCGCCAATGGCCCAGTATTTCTCCACCTCCTGCGGACATTTTTTATAAACTCTTCTACAGCTCGCCTCATCTGACTGGTCTCCACAGTCGTTGTCCCCGTTGCAAAGAAGTCTGCGGTTTACACACCTCCCTGGGATGGAGAAAGGCTGTCAGCCGTGGTCCCAAGGCCGGCAAGAGGGAGGACTCACATGGTATGGGGCCTACTGTGTGCCAGATACTCCGCTGTGTCTTGAATGCTCTGTTTGCATTAGTCCTCATGTATCGGGGCGGGTGGGTAATGGAATTTAGTTTCTTACCCCGAAGAGGCCAGTGTTGTATTCCTGAAAACACTTGAGAGGACATTATTAACGAAGCGGAAAGGAAAAGAGGCTTCTGGGCGGGGGTCAAGTGGCCAGACAGGCGGGAAGTCTGAACACCTCTGCTTGGGGCTGATGGGAGGAGGTGGGTTGGATGGGTCCTGCAAACAGTACTAGCCCTGAGACTGTCCGTGTGTTACCTGACCCCCTGCCTCAATGTACCCACCTGTGAGATGGAGACATCATTGCCCCAACCGCCAGTGGCTGCTGGGGGCTGACATGAATGCACGAAGCAGTACTGACTCATGGTCAGCGCTGGGTAAGCACTGTTCCTACTGTTACCTGTGTTTTGACGGGCCCCATGCTCATGGCTCGTAAGTACTGGCAGGCGGCTGCACTACCCCAGCCTAGAGCTTTCTCGTTGCAGATCCTCCCCACTAAACCACACTGCCTGCAACACCGCAGCCATCTGGGCCATTTTTAGGTGATAAAAACATCTGGACTCTATGTTTAAAGTCACTTGCAGCACTGTCCCCTCCTTTAACCTCTTCTCCCCAGCCACTTGACTTGCTTTCTTACTTGTACATTCTTGGCGGATACAGCTCATAAGATACATGACCCTTTTTTTCTGAGATGTGTCCGGTCATTTTTAACCAAGGTTCTTGGGGGTGTGAATGGCAGAAGAGTTAACAATCAAGTCTTCAAACGTTTCTTATGAGGCATTTAAACTAAACTCTGCTTGAATAACCATTATGGCTTTGGTCAGAATCATGGAACACTGGCCATAATGAGTCCATGGACACCCTGTAAAAGTCTTTCAGATTTATTAGATGGAGTTTTACATTTGCAATAAGCCCCAGAAACTGCACTAAGAATCCCTATTTCTTTCTGGAAAGATCTTGAAGCCTAGTCCACATGGTTACAGCATACGTAAGGAATTGCATCTCATCTGGGTAATTTGGGTACGAACACTCTTAGTTTTTTGATGGAGCCTTGGAGAAGCAGAGAGGTATATGTTTGCCTGCATTCGCTGGAGAAATGAGTTCAAAAGACAAGTGTTTACTTAGTTCTGCAGCTGGTAATTACTCATTTGTGTGCTCTTCCTTCCCTCTGTCTGCCCATCCATCTGCCCCTTATTTTTCCCTTTCTTCCTTTAATCAAAAATGTCTTACTGACTGTATCACGTATTGAAGATTATGCCGAACTTGGTGATACAGACGCGCAAAAGAAAGGGACTTTCTCACCAAAGAGCTTTCAGAGATGAATGATGCTAGCTCACCACCCTGTTTAAATGGTGTAGGCTTTGCTACATTGTATTTAGCTCCAAGTCTCTGAGAGAGCCTGCAGAGCTAACCTCCTGCAAAGAGCTTTCATGGCATTGCATCGCTTGATGCTTATCAGCAAGCCTGTAAGGTACTAACATCACTTCTGATTTTCTGTGTAGGGGACTGATGTGCAGAAAGGTTAAGCGACTTCTCCCAAATCACACAATCAAATTAAGATTTGACTTAATTCAGGATTTCTGATTCTAGCACATAACCTCTGGTGTCCTTAATGTCAGTGAACGTAATCTGAATTCCCAAATTCTTATCTGTAGCCCCTCCACTCACCTGCCGTATGATCTTGGGCAAGTAACTTCCCCAAGTGTCAACTTCTCAATTTGTGAAATGGGGATAATAGTAACACCTGCTCTATAGGGTTTTTTTTTTTTTTTAATGAAGTAATACATGTAAAAAGAGGTCAAGGAGAACAAGGAGGGCTTCTGGCCTGACACATGACCTTCATGGACACTAGGCAGTGGCCAGTCCTCCCATCATCACGAGCCTCACTCAATGGCTCTCCCCTCCCATTCCTGCATCCCTTTATACCTGTCTGAGCACACACGAAGCCTTCACATCGCACTTGACTTCTGCATGGTCTGTTGGAAACACAGTCTTCAACTTCCTTGTCAGAGTAGCTGCATGGTTCCCCGTGGAACTGAGAGGGCTGGAGCAGGTAGGCATGTCTGTACTGTGGCAGAGAGGGGCACGGTGAGCCCTGGCCAGAGCCTCGGGGCCCCGGAGGGCTGAGGGATACACTTAAGGATCTCTATTGCGATTGGCTGTTTGCCTATTTCAACTAGACTGGGGGCTCTCTGAGGGTGGTGGCCTTGGCCCTGATCTCTGCCTCCGCAGGGTTCAGTAAAGACTTGCTGAATGTGGGAAAAGTATGGGCTTTGGAGTTAAAAGGTCATAAGGAGACTAACGTAGCCAGTTCAGTATCACAAAACCACAGACTCCCAGCTTGATGAATCCAATGGGCTGATTCAAGTCTTCTCATTTACTAAGTAGCTTAAAATGCAAAAGCACGTACTTTGGAATCACAACTGACCCTGACACTCTCTAGTCACGTGCTATTGGGTAAGTTACTCAGATGCTGTGACCTCAATATACTAATTGATAAAATGGGGATAATGAATTAGCTAATAATGAATTACCAATAATTAATTAAATTAAATGATTAATAATTATTAATAATAAATTACCTTAAAGTACAGTTATGGAGTTTCATTATATATGTGATATATATTTCACATGTATGTATGAAATCTCAATTGTGTTGTCTGGTACACAGTAGGCACTCAATTTCTTGGACTTCTTTTTCTTTTTAATTATGAACACTTTTTAGCAGTGAATCTTTCTCTCTCGCTACCTTCCTGTTTGTTTATTCCAGAAATATTGATTGAATTGCCAAAATATTGATTGAGCCACCCAGTGTTGAAAAAACGTAGGTATTATCTGTGCTGGTCTGTGCTTGGTCATGACCACCCCCTCTGGGCCGCCCCCCAGGAGGTCCCAGATGATGGTGGTGGTGATGCTCTACCCCAGGTCGTCAACACAGTGCGCTGGTGCAGTGGTAGGGGAAGTGCCACGTTCCCTGTAACTCACAGGGGAATCCCACGCAAACTTCACGGTGAGGTGACATCTAGGCTGAGCCCCAAAGGATGAACAGAAATGTCAGGTAAACATGGAGAGCTGGTGTGACAAGGGGAGGGAAGAGTGATCGGGTGGAGGGAACTGCTGCCCCAAAGCTGAGAAACTAGAGAGAATGCACCTTGTTCCAGGAAACAGAAAGAAACTCACCATGGCTGGAGTGAAGTGGGGGAGAGGGAGAGTGGCGAGAGGGAATCAGTCAGGCTGGATTTAGTCCTTCATTATGGGGCAACGAGAAACCACAGCAGAGAAGGAAGTGATAAGACTTGGGTGGCTTCCAAATGCTAGATGCAGTCAAGATTTTGGTGCCACCAAAGGAGGCCAACCAGGATAGCAGCCCCTTTGCAGACTGACGTGTTAACCAGCCAGTTCCTGCTTGCACGGCGTCTGGAAATCTAGAAAAGAAGCAGATCGCCATCCACGCGTGCGCCTTTGCTTTGCCAGTGAGTCTCTTCCTGGGAGGCAGAGGCTGGCCCGACAGGGATCAGGTCTACAGAGGAGGTGCTGGAAGGCAAGCCCCAGGCGCCAAAGACAACAAGGGTTTGAAAAGCGTAGAAATGATGGTGAAAGACAACTTCCAATTCCAGTGGAAGGGCTTTGATGAACCCCCAGCCACTGCCCCTGCAGGCAGCAATGACGACCACAGAGGGAGAGTGTGTAGCAGACTCTGAGAGCTCTTGCGGGCCGAGTGAGAGGATGGATGGATGACTGGTGCTGAGTCTTCCTGGTTTATGGTGCTGATGAAGCAATTATCCAGATAATTGGATCAATGTTGATAACGTCAGCAATAAAGCCTACTATGGGAACTGAATGAGCCTGCCTGGCTCTCTGCATTGATCCAATTAAGCGTGTAATTGTCCTGGGCCTACTTCCACAGCCTCTTTAGGGTCCTAGCACTGGCTGGCTTGGTTTCCCAAGGAGCTGGGGAAATGGGAACCATTCTCTTTTCTTCGACACATATGCTGTTCTGGAGCTGGTTCCGGGTCAGCCCTCCTGTGACAAAGAAGCTTGAGAACAGACACTTCAGAGACTGTGTGTTCTAATTGGCAAAACACTAGATGAGAAGCCAGTGGCCTGAGTTCCAGGTCTGTGTTTGCTACTAGGTGAAGCCGAGAAATCTACTCTGGGTCTCGGTTTACCTATCTGCCTAACAGAAAGTGAAGCAAGTCTCCTGCCTCCCTTAAGATATGTCAGACGATATGAGATCAAACCACAGATATTTACGGAGTACCTCTTACATGCCAGAAATTGGCCTACACACTGAAGATGTAGAGTTGGATACATTTTTAAGCACTCACAGCATGATGGAAAGGCAAATAGTAAGAGAAAGGTCAGTAAGAAGTGCTAGGATAAAGAAGGAAGAAGGAGCTATAGCAGTTCAAAAAAGGGTGTCTATCTAACGGCAAGCAGGGCTGAGAAGTCAGGGAAGGCTTCTCAGAAGAGGTGGCCCCTAAGCAAAGTTTCAATCATGAGTAGGTGTTAGCCACTGAAGGAAGTGGGGAGGTCACCCCAGCCTGAGAAGGCAGCATGAATACAGGCACAGAGAGAATGTGCAATGGGCAGAGAAGTACACATATTCTGGGTGCTGGAGCGGGGCTGTTCTATGGGGATGTAGGCCAGGTCGAGGTCATGGGGCGCCCTGAATACCATGAGTCTGGACTTGATCCTAAAAGCCATGTGTAGACTTTGAATGGTTTCAAGCCAGGGAAAGACAGGCCAGATTTTTATTTTCAACAATTCCCCTGGTTGTACCATGAAAGGTGGATTGAAAGAACCAGGTTGGAGGCAGGAAGCCTAATCAGGGAGCTGCTAATGGGAGCAAGGACAGATATGCCTGGAAAAAACCTGCAAGATCAAACAAAGGATTGCTCCTTGGAAGCACGGAGGAATCGAATCCATTAGTTAAATCAGCCAACCTTTACTGAGATTTCACTAGGATCCAGGCACTGTCAGCAGTGCCTCAGCCGATCTTGCCGAGTATTTGGGTTCCTGGAAGCTTAGGGCTCTCCCAAGGCCCAGGTACCTACCCTTTTCTTCTGACAGGGATCACACGTGGTCCAGGGGGACCAGCTGGACAGTTTGCAATCGATAGGCACTGATGAGACACCCACACTCCGCGTCTGTCTGCTCTTGGCAAGGCTCTCGTTGACTGCATTTGACTCGAGAGGGTGTGACCTTTCACCCCTAAAAGGTTATCACAGAGAAGAGAGTCAAGTGTCAGACGGGAATTAAGTATCCATCCAACCACCTGTCCGTCCACTCAGTACATACACGTTTGCTCACTTGTGCGAGGCTATTGGCTTATCATTCAAGTACATGTTAATTCATCCAACAAATGTTTACTGACACCCAGTCAGTGCCTGACATTCTGCCCAGCTATGGTCAAGAGAGTACTGACCTCTGACCAGAGGACAGGCCATCAGCAGCTGCGTGATCTTGTCTGCGTGATCTTCAACCTACGTGCGCTTTACTTTCCTTGCCTACACAGCCAGAGAATCATGCCTACCTCTTAGGGCTACTGCTGGGATTAAGTAAGGAGGACACGTGAAAGCACTTTATAAACTCGAAGGTGCTCTAGATTTGCAGGGAATGCAGCCACAGCTAGATGTATGACCTTAAGCAATTCCCTTCCCATCTCTGGGCCTCTGTTTTATCCCCTGGAAAGTCAGAGCTTTGGACCAGACGGCCTCAGAGGTGCCCTCTCACATCATGAATATGAGATACTTTTTCTGAGAACAAACCATATTCAGGATACCGTAGGGGATACAGAGAAACAGGAGACAGAGGCTCTGCCTTCTGGAACTCACAGTGTGCCTGACAGTAAGAAAAGAGAGACCGGTCTCATGCCTTAGCTCTTCTGGACTTTATCCAGTAGGCAAGGTTCTTAAGCATGCAGGCTCCACAGTCAGAGCTGTGCTGTAGGACATCACTGAGGCTGCGGCGTGGAGGCTGGATGGAGGTGGGGAGAGTCGGAGGCAGGACAAGCAGGTGGGAGGCTCGTGCAGGAGTGCCGGTGAGCGATGTGAGCCTGAAGCACAGGGGACAGAGGATGGGGAAGACGGACTGACGGGACATTGCTCAGCTGGAATGGAGACAAGTGATGGGTAACTGGAGGGGATGTGGGTTAGAGGAAGGGGTTTGAGTTGATGCTGGTTTGCAGTTTGAGTGTGAGGGTGGGTGGGAAGCACAGGAGCAAAGGAACTTGTTGAGGAAGGTGCAGTTGGGGCATGCTGAGTTCCAGGTGCCTGTGGAACACCTATGTAGAGTCTCAATAAATAGTTCCTATGGAAATAATGCCACTTGGACCTAGAGATTATCATTCTAAGTGAAGTAAGTCAGAGAAAGACAAATATCACATGGTATCACTTATATGTGGAA
The DNA here is from genome assembly GCF_036321535.1 of Camelus dromedarius. NCBI lineage: Eukaryota > Metazoa > Chordata > Mammalia > Artiodactyla > Camelidae > Camelus > Camelus dromedarius. Next base: position 29,740,913 of record NC_087449.1, on the reverse strand, counting down.
TAAAATGATGACACAAATGAACTTATTTACAAAACAGAAACAGACTGACAGACACAGAAAACAAACCTACGGTTACCAAGGGAGAAAGGAGGGGAGGGAAGGATAAATTAAGAGTTTGGGATTAGCAGAAACAAACTACTACATATAAAATAGATAAACAGCAGGGTTCTACGGTATAGCACAGAGAACTATATTCAATGGCTTGTAATAAGCTGTAATGAAAAAGAAAATATATATGTATAACTGAATCACTGCTGTACACCAGAAACTAACACAACATTGTAAATCAGCTGTACTTCCATTAAAAAACAAAGTTCCTAAGTAGTTTTGGATCTCAGGAGAGAGATCTGTACTAGAGATACGGATCTGATTGTGAAAAGCTACAGGAGAGGGTAAAACTGTTCTTGATAGATGCGGGCCAAAGAGAAACCGGTGGGGAGCAGGTGCACTGCCAGGAGAGACTGGTGCCTGCCAGGCCAGGCAGGGTAAATACATAGAGGTGACTGGGGGACGGAGTGAGGCCAGTGGTGGTGTTGGTGGGGGATGGGAGAGGCAGACAGTGCATCTGCATTGCAGCCATGCAACATGAGACTTGAAATACGTCTAGATGATAAGGCAACACTTTTTGTTAAGCTCCTGGCACTCGTGGGACACTGGGTGAGACAGAGAGTGACTGGGCATGTTATTTACTCTGTCTTGCCTCCAGGTTCCCCAGGTGTAACATGATGGGTATATTATAATCTCTATTGAAAGAATGTATAATGCTGTAAGATTCTTGGTAACTCGTGTTTCTTTTCAGGGTAAAAAGGGAGAAGAAAAGAGAAAGAATTTAGATTTGTTGAGCACTCAGGATGTGTCAGACCCTGTGTGAGATGTTTCACCCCTGCCAGCATCTAATTCTGACAGCAGTGTTAGGGGCAGCACTGGGGCAGTGCCACCTGGACAGAGGGGGAGACAGCCGAGAGTCACGCAGCTGGCACATGGTCACGTTGGGGTCTGATCCAGCATCTGTTCGACTCCAGTGCTGGTGTTATGCCCACTGCCCCACGCTGCCTGGAGGGGAACCGGGCCAGCACCCCCTCCACCAATCCCCTCCATCTCCAGACAAGGCATCTTTCACCCCTGCATCCACGACTGACTTCTTGGGGACAGCATCACATCGTTTCCACTGTCTCTAATAGACAGAACATCACTCCAGACAAGGTCGTTAACAATACATTCTCACTTGGCAAAAGTCCTTAAAGGAGGGTAATATTAACTACAGTGAAATCCATCTCCATGACCACTCCAGAGACCAGCAAAAATCAATCGCCTAGTAATGTTGGATCTTGAACGGAAGGTCAAAGACGCTCCTGGAAACCACAGGTGGATACTTAAAAATGGTTACTTGAGCAGGATGCCGCAGACCAGCGGGGAGGCTTCAGAATGTGCTCTTATCTACTCATTTGCTCAGGTTTGACAAAGCAATATTGTCTGTGATTTGGCTTCTCCTAAGCATGTATTTGACAGCCCGGCAGGGTATCCTCTTCCTGTTTCCACTAAGAAACAGTTATATTGTGTTTTTAGCAACCATCCACCCAATTCAGGCCACAGTGGAGACTGAGTGGATAAGTCATGTGCATACACGCTATTAAGAATCACCATCATTTTCCGCTCTGACATTTGTGAGCCTGTTAATGGGCAAGATGATCGCTTACAGAAGGAACTTGGTAAAGAGTAGTTATAACCACCAGCTCTCTCATTTTTGCACCCAGTTTTCATTATGGAGGTGGCAATACAATGAAGTCATCAGCTGAATACATAGTACCTCTGTAAATTACAGCGGCTAAGACGTGTGCGGTTTCTGAGTCCTACAAAACGCACACCTGAAAGCAAGACCGGCATTAAATCGCATCTTTAATTCCTGGGACTAGCATGGACCCAACAGAGGGCAGGGGCAGTCAGGGCCTTCATGCCTATGAATTTACAGAAACAAACCAGATGGAAGTTCTGAGCAACCGACTTGACGTCTGTCATTCAAGTTCTTCTGGATGTTCATCTTACGGTTACCAGAGGTGTAAGGGGGTGGGGAGGGATAAACTGGGAATTCAAAAATCGCACCTCTTGGGGAGTGATGGAAATGTTAGCTACCTTGATCCTGGTGGTGGTTTCATGGGTGTATATCTCTAGCACAATTCGTCAAATTTTACATCTGAAATATGTGTAGTTTACTGTACAGGAACCATAGTACAATGAAGGTGTAAAAAAAATCCTCTGGATGTTTTTAATGTTGAAAAGTTAAATATGTCCAGAGAAGCACGGAAAAAATAATACTTATGTACTTACAACCCAGGACTGGCAAGTGTTAACATTTTCAAATACTTCCTTTTTTTTTTTTTTAAACAGAAGATAATCTCATAAATTTGACCTCTTCGGCTGACACTAGCCCCAGTCCCACTTTCCTCTCCTCTCCTTCAGAGGACGGCACGGTCATGAACTTGGCGTGTACCCTTCCAGTCTTTTAAGTGTTTTACATACCCACATACAGACACACCAGAGAGCATTGCTTTCACGTGCTTCACTCATACTGGACATATTATTCTGTAACTTGCTTTTGTCAATCAACTTTGTATTTCTGGCTTATCCGTGTTGATTGATAAAGAGATCTTGTTCCTTCCTTTAATCCAGATGTTCCATTGTAAGACATGCATTCCACCCAGTTTATTCCTTTTGAAGGGACATCTATATTTTTTTCAATATTTTGCAATTGCAGACAATGCTACAGCAAACACCCTTCTGCAAGTCCTTGGAACGTATCCCCTACGTCAGGACAGGCAAGGATGTACCTGCCATTCCTCGAGGTGCACGAAATCTGTTGCCGGCCTGAGGACATATTTCACTCGGTCCCTGTCTCCTACTCTCTGTCTACCAAAGAGTCTCTGATCAAAAGAAAGATGAATCCATTGCGTACAGCAGGATTAGGTCAGCAGTAAATTGCGAGCCATCAGCTTATATAGACGGGTACATCAATATATTTTGGCTTTCTGCAGAAATGCCCTGACACAACAACTTTCTTGTCACACACAATTTGTTCGGCAGCTGCATCCGTCCCCTTTGCAAATAGCATCCTTCCTCCTTGCTGGAAGGGGCAGCTTCTGGGTGGCAGATTTTCAATTTCTCTTCTGTCATTTGCTGTTGTAGACATGAAATTTAAAGCAACATCTCAAGGCAACCAATGTGTGGTCCAGAGATAGAGAAATGGCCTGGGAGTCCAGCAAGTCAGATCCACAAGGCAGGTAGAGAGGCAATAATGCATTAGTGAGAGGCAGAAAGATGCAGGGGCAGACAAGGGCTCTGGAACCAGACCAAAAAAATAAATGAAACTGGATTTGAATCCATATTCTGTTTTGTACTAAGTGAGGAACCTCGAGACAGTCATTATCCCCCTAAATCTCAGTTTGCTTCTCTGTAAACTGTAAACAATAGCATTTATCTCAAATGGCTGGGAGGATTGGGGCTGACATATCTAAGTGGCTGGTACAGCAGGAAATAAACACAGGTCTCGTGATGATGTGATGGCCATTTCATCTGACTTGATTACAAGAGTAACTAAAAATGGACACTTTTTTAGCTAATATGACGGAGGTCTCAGCATTTTCCATGCCAGAATTGAAGGCGTGGAAATCAATCGCATGCCGTGTTCAGGGGTGCCCCGTGGGAACCATGCGTCAACGTCAGAGCACTAAACCCGGATTCAGGGAAGGGTCTGAGACTCACCAAACGTGAATGACTCTCTTCTCCTCTCTGAGGACCAGTGTGGTTTTCTACATGGTACGAAGAGAGACCACAGTCCTCTCCCGACACGGCTGGAGGATCACGCGAGGGTCCCCGACCTGTCGTCTACCCGCCCACTCCTACCTCCACCTCCTGCCTCGGGGCGAACTTCCTAACCTGTAAGTCTGACCCTGTCCATCTTTGGCCAAAAGCCCCCCAGTGGCTCCCCATCGCCTAGAAGATAAGGTGCAGCTGGTGTGCAAGAGCCCCCTCAGGCCTGCCTGTGATCTGACTCCAGCTGGCTCCCACCCTGTCTCACAGGGGGTAGCTGCCCACCTTGCCCTGTGCCCAAGGCTCACTGAAGCAGATGTGCAGCTTCAGGAGCAAGCCAGGCACTCCCATTTCCACGCCCTTGTCTGTGCTGCTTCCTTTTACTGGAATACCCTCCGCGCTCCTGGCCCTTTGGCAAACACCTCTCATACGGGAAGAGTCAGCTCAAGCACCTCCTCTCCCAGAAGCCGTTCCAGAACCCATGCCCCGCACAGCGCGCACTCCCTCCCTTGTTCCCCGCCTGCCCCTGTGCGATCTCTCGTCGCAGCTCACAGAGCATGTGCTCACATGTTGGTTTCCTCCGTGAGAACATGAGCCCTTTGTGTCCTGTTCATCTCTGCATCCCCGGAGCCGGAAAGGGAGCCTCACGCAGGGGTGCACGTGTGGGCAGGGATGCTGTGACCCCGCTAAACCCTCCATTCCTGACACATTTCCTCGGCTCCTGACGGCACAGAGTGCATACAAGGAAGGCCTTGGCAGCTTTGCTCTTTTCAGGGCCAAGTGGAGTTTCTGGATAATCCTAATGGCTGTTATTCATCGAGTGCCCAGGGGGTAGGGAACACTCTTCATCCTGGTCTCGGGTGGTGCCCAATGGGGCCTGAGCGCTCAGCACAGCTGAGTCCAGGGGTGTGTCCGGGGGGCCTGGTGCTCCTCCCGTGAGGGGCTGAGCTCACCCAGCTTTTATGGAATGAGTCAGAGGAGTGCCCTGAATAGTCCTCTTCCCCACGGGACTGCTCACAAGGAGGCCGGGGACGCCTGGCGGCTTCAGACCCTCACAGTGGACACTTCTCCTGCCCCAGGACACGCACTGGAGCCCGAGTTTGAACTTCCACTCAAACTAAGTTTGAGCTTTTGACTCAGATGTTTTCTTTAGCCTGTTTTGCAACCTATTAACGAATACCGACAGCATGATGAAATACATCAGTTAGCGTTTAACTGCTGGGAACATCTGGAGCGTGAGAGCGCGTGCGCGCGCGCGCACGCGCGCGCGTGTGTGTGTGTGTGTGTGTGTGTGTGAGAGACGCGGGGGGGGGGGGGGAGCAAAGAATTTAGGCTGATGGGCAGGTAGAGAGGGGGCACTGTCATATTAAAATCCTTGCTATGAATTGGCCTTCCCCCCTCACCCCCGTACATAACAAACCTTCTGCATAAAGAATCACAACAAGGCTTTGTTGAGAATACAGCACAAGCGCCCCAATCTTCTCAGCATGACAAAATACATTTAAACATGTCCGTTTCTGATGGGACCTCCTGTTGAAGTCAGCCGCTCAGTTCCACAATTATGTGAAGAGTTGTTGATATTATTTTATCAGGTGTGTGCCAATTGCTTCCAGAGATGCTCCTTATTCAACAGGCATGTGACAAGGAGAGGGTCAGCATTATGTAGCTTTATGTTCTCCTGTCGTATTACTGATTAGGGAGTCGTCTGTAACCGTCACTTACCTGGAGCCAGGCAAACTGAGACAGCCCAGGGCAGCACACAGAAGGAGCAGCTCTGTCGGCGCCCTCCGAGCCCACGTCCCTGGCTTCGTCATTGTCTCTCTGCGACAGGGGAGCTGACCGAGGCTCCTGGGCGCATGAAGAGCCTGCACGGAGAGCGCTGCTGTCAGCTGCTGTCCCCACAGAGCAAACAGTCTGGCAAAGTAAACAGAAAGCCATCAGTGCCTGCAAATGCCTTAGACTTTGTACAGACAGAAAACTTACCTGTGACCCTAGAAACCCATGGGAAGGATGGCAAGTGCTGCTATAGCTTGGCTTGTATTCACATAAAACAGACTTTGGGGCGAGCATCTGGGAGGACAGGTGGTCAGCAAGGCGATGAGGACTGTGGGCTCCAGGTCCAGGCTGCCTGGGTTCGAATCCTCTCCCTGCCGTTTCCCAGCTTCGGGACCTCGGGCAAGTCGCTGTACTTCTATGCCTCAGTTTTCTCACTTGGAAAGTGGTGAGAGTCAAACAAGTGCATATAAGTCAAGTGCTTAGAACAGGCCCCTGCTGGGCACTCAGACACGCGAGCTATCATTACTAAGTGGAGTGCAGGGTCTGAAGTCCGGCAGGCCAGGCTTAGAATTCCGGTTTTGCTTCTTTCTAGCTATGTGATTTTGAGTAAGTCAGTAAGAGGCTATAAGGCTCTAGAGTCCATACACCTGGGTTCAAATTCTCTCTGTATCTTTCACCAGCTGTGTGACCCAGGGCAAATGATTAACCTCTCTGGGCCTGCACTTTTTCATTTACAAAACAGGTGTAATAAAAGTACCCACCTCACAGGGTTGCTACAAAAATTAGATAAATCTGAATATTTAAAACAGTTTTAACAGTGCCTAGCACACACTACATGCTCTCTCTAAAGGTGAACTGAGGTTTTTATTGACTGTCTCTGGTTCTGTTTCCTCACATGGAAAACTGGCAGGGCTATGCTTATCTATCACTTAAGGTCGGGATGAGCTGCTAAGTGTGAAAATGTTTCACAAATAGGCATTATAAAAATGACAACTGTAAGAGATTAATTAATCAAATATGTATTCTTGTTATTATGTAACTTATGTAGGACTTAATTTTATTAAGAGAAAAATAAAGGGCTGCCCTGATGTTGCTGGGAAGTGAAGCATAGGTGATGACTGGATTCAGACAGATTCAACATTTATCTCCAGTATTTGCTGATAACCTTGAAAGCCACCGTAATAGTGGCACCTGAAAGGAACTCAGTAAACACCGTCACCCTTCACTCTTCACCGATCACCTCTCCCAGGTAAAGGTCAGAGGACGTTCCTCTAGGGTTGAGCCCAGCAAAGGCAAGTACCACTCACACTGGGTGAGTCAGACTTGTTTTATTTGAGCCTGGAAGAGTGAGTGCTTCCCCTTCATCTGTTCGCTACTCTGAACAGCACAATGATGGCTCTGTCTTTTCTTTGTGGCCCCGCCGTTAAACTGGATTAAAGAAAAATGTGATTCTAACAATCTCTTGAAATGGCATAGTCCAAGCAAATGTTCACCGTGATACCTGTGGAAATGATGTCTAGATTGCCTGTGGCCAGATGTGGGGCAGGTGTCTTCACATTTTCAGCTCCACTGCGGATACAGAGTGTCAGCGGCTACTCCCAACCTGGAGGTGGTACCCGCCCTGCCTGTGGTGAGAAGCACAGGAGTTCGATGTGAAAGAGACGTGGTGCCAACTTGAAGGCCATGTACAAATGGCAGACGCTCTCAAATGTACCCCCATCACAGACTCCTCAGAATCAGCACATTCAAAGTCCAAACTGCACTAACTTGGCACTTATGAAACCAAACTGTGGCCCATAAAGGGCTGGAGAAACATGGCAGATGACCGTCCTGCCTCTGTTGACCTTGCAGGTGTGGGTGAGGGGCCTTGGAGGGGAGAGGCAGCAGGCAACTTGAGGGCAGGCTGGATTTGATTTCCTTGAACAAACTATCTAATTTCTCCAAGACTCTGTTTCTTCCATCTGGAAAATGGGGCTAATCTTCATTAATACCTACTTCATAAGGTTGTTTTGAGGTTTGAATACATAAAACATTAAGCCCTTAACTTACTTCCTGACACAGGTTGGAAGTACCAGCCTGCTCCCCATCCTGCCCTGGCTGCCTGGCTGGGCTGGGGTGGGGAGTGAGAATAAGGAAGAGTAGTGAGGGGATGGATGGAGAGCCGCAGAGGGCAGGAGATCTTTCACATTAATTGTGCCCAGAACACAGAACGCGAGCTCTGCTCTCAGACCATCCTGTGTGCATTCCATTATCGTCATTCGAAGCACAAGGCACCATCTCACCATTGTCCCAGAGGATGCAGTCACCTGAACTTTGACACGATTGATTGTGGTAGTTAATCATTTGTAAACAAGCAGAAAATTGTGTTTCAAGAATGACCCACACCCTCTCTCATGTCTGCATACATTGAAGAGAAGATACAACCTTACAAGATAGGGCCCCTAATTCCACCTCCTCAACCTGATGGACTCACGGAGGAAGCCACAAATTTTAGAGAGGGCTGTTATACGAATGAATCATGTGCTCACTCACCTCCAGATTTTCTTGTGCACGCCATTCCCTCTGCCCAGAATATGTGCCTCATGGCTAAATATGACTCATTACTTACGTTTCAAATTAATGTTAGTTTCTCAAGAAATCCTTCCCTATTGACTCACCTGGGATTGATTCCAGGCCCCCGTGGGTCTCCTGGAATTCCAACCTCATAGCGCCCCCTGGTGGTTTCAGGTACTGCTCACCTGAGGTCATGCCAGGATGATGGCAGCCTCATGCCATGGTGATAATACAGAGTTTTCATGGACAGTTCTTAGCAATTTAACAGTTTCTCCCATATATTATCTTGTTTGATCTTGACAAAAAGCCAACCACTGAAGTATCATCTTCCATGCCTCTGAGATGGGGTTCCACAACTGTTTCCACAGCTGCTAAACAGCAAATCCATGACTAGATTCAAGTTTTTTTCTGACTCCTAAACTCTTCTTTTTGTAATTCCAAGGTTTCACCCTTCTCTTAGGAAGTTTCAGGTCTAACACAATTATCATAGCTCACCAGTCTCTGATCAGGAGAGAGCTTTTTAAAATTATCATATGCCTCCAGGCTTTTAAATTACATGTAGAAATTCACAGCTGTTGGTCTATGGATCCACTAACACTGTTGTTTTCCCAGTCTTTGATAACTAATTTTCTAGCCTCCAGTTCCACAATCAGTACGACACATTTTAGGTTTCTGTTATAGCCGCACTCCATTCCCGGTACCTATTTTTGTACTAGTTAGCTTTTGTTGCATAACAAACAATCCCCAAACTCAGTAGCTTAAAACAATGGTCATTGATTGGCTCAAAATTCTTTGGGTCATCAAGAAAGTCTGGGCAAGGCTGGGTGGTTCTGCTTGTCTTACCTGGGTTCACTCATTGCAACCTCAGCCAGCTATTGGGTCAGCAGGGGGCTAGCTGATGGAGAATGGCCTTACTCACCTGCTTGAACATTCATTCTGTCCATATGTAGGTGCTGGCTATTGGTTGAAGTGATGGGGTAACTGGCCCACATGTCTCCAGAAAGACTAAGGCTTCTTCATGGTGATCTCATGGTTCCAAAGAGCAGCAAGAAAGCACAGGCTCCAATGCACAAATGCTTTTAACCCTCTGACTGCATTATGTTTCTTAATGTCCCACTGGCCAAAAGCAACGGTCAAGCCCACATTCAAGGGATGGAGATATAGATAATACCTGTTGATAGGCGGAAAAACAGAGTCAATTTGCTAAGGGGTGTGCACTTCAGATTGGAAAAAAAATCTATGGACATTTTGCAACTTACCCCAGACACATGCCACTTTCATGCTGAAGCACTGCCTTTGCCATTTCTTGTTTCTCCTGTCTTAGGATTTGGAAGCGTATGTTGAGGTAACAGGATGCAGAGAGCCTATGCCGCTCACTCACTGGTTGAGGAGAACCCCTGCTGATCCACAAAGAACTTTCTATGAGTGAGAATTCAACTTTAAGCTTTGCTATTTCATTGAGATTTGGTGGTCTATATGTTACTGCAGCAACAGCTACCCTCTCCTGACTAATACACTCTTCTGTTACATACAAAATTTGGGGGGTGTGCACACGTTTTTTTTGAGAAAAAGCCCATAGATTTTTTCAGATTCTCAAAAGGATCTGAGATTCAAAAGCAGTAAAACAAAAGAACAAAACAACAACAACAGAAAAGATACAAAAATTGTTTAAAAAGACAATAATTTCTGTAAGAGATAGAACTTTTTCAGCTCACAAAATTATCTATGGTCCCTTTGAAATTAGTGTGGTATAGTCTGAAGTGTTTGGGACATTAGACTCAAAGATTGGCATTTCATTTCTCTCATTTTATTAGTTTATATCCTGGACAAATCCCTTAAGCCCTGTGAGCACTGGTTTCCCTAGTTTCAAATGTAGGCTTGTTGAAATAATGCTCCGATAATCATTTATTGAGAGCTACTAGATGCCAGGCACAATGCAGGTACCAGGATATAAAGATGAGTATGTAACAGTCTTCCCTGTAAGAGCTGACAACCTGAGAAGGATGGGCATGGTAATACATCAGGAGAGGACAGTGTGATGAGGACAGTGATGGAGATATGCACAGTGTGATGTGGGGGAAGTCAGTGTGTGTGTGTGTGTGTGTGTGTGTGTGTGTGTGTGTGTGTACACGTGTGTCTGTATGTGGTCACTGGGAAAGGTTTCTCGGAAGTGATGCTAAGCTGGCTCTTAAGGGGAGAGGAGGTGTTAGCAAACCAAGAATCAAAGGGAGGGCATGGGGCAGTACAGAAAGAGACAAGAAAAATCAAGATGCAAAGGTGAGAAATCGCACAGGGTTTGTGGGGAACCTAAGCCATTTGGTGTTGCTGGCATCCAGAGCTGAGCCAAGCTGGAGCGGTGGAAAGAAATGAACCTGGAGAGGCAGGCAGCAGTCGGATCACGCGGGGCCTGGTGGGCGGGGCTGGGGATATGGATTTTATCCCAAGTGCAAAGAGGGAGCTCCTGAAGGGTTTCGGGAGGGAAGGAAGGGGGCAGCTTTCTTTGTGAGAGAGATTACTTGTGCTGCGGTGCAGAGAATGGATTAGAGGGAGGCAGGCTGCAGCAGAGACCAGCTAGGAGGCTGTTAACAGTCCACTGAGAGATGCTGACGGCCAGAATTAGGGCAGCGGGGGCGGGGAAGGAGAGGACATAAACATACTATCTGTCTTCTGCCCCCGAGAGAAGCAAACAACATACTATTTGGGCAGGGCTTTGTAAACTATGCAGCTCTGCACGAAAGGGGGATTATTATGACTGAGATTACGGTTCTCTGTTAAGGAAGGTGTATTAAGTCCCCCGGGCTGAGCCTGGCAGCGGTTCAGAGCAGCTCCGCTCCGCACAGCGCTCGTGTCCTTCTCCGTCACCCAGGCCCGTGCATTAAAGTGCACAGGCTGGTCCGCCTGAAGGCCAGTTGCTTGTACTCCAGGCGCGTCTTCCCTGGATCCTGGAGGGCAGGTTTTACACCTCTCCCATTGTTCCAGAGTCCTAATCAGCATGTGGAAGCCCCCCATCTCCAAGGTTTCCACTGCAGGTTTTCCCTCGAGTCCCAGGGAACCTGATCTAAAAGAGCCCTCAGAGGACCCCCGGGACAACTGCACCACGCTGAACTCCGCAGTGCGGGGCTCTCACCGCCGGGCTACAAAATCGAACCAGGAAGAAGTGTAGCGGGCCGGAGTGGGCAGGGAGATCTTTGGAGGACTAAGTGGAAAAACAATAAGCCACAGGAGAAATGGAAATGGCTCTATTTGAAACTAGAAAAATAAGGGGGGGGGGGAATAATCAGGAAAATGAATGAAGAGTCTCATCTTTTTGTGGCAAAGAGAACAGCCGTTCCTGGGTCCCTACCCACTTCCTCTGAGGCCGCCAGCTCCGCGACATCTCTTGGTGCCTCCACAATTCCACTTGGCCTAAAGTCACGTGGCCTAAAGGGGGAAGTGATGCATGCCATCTGACCCTCCCACTTGTCATCCTACATTCTCTCTTTTGCTCCACCTGCCAGCTGAAGGCGAGTCCCCAGGGTGACTGTGGAAGCCATGCTAGGGAGAACAGACCCTCCGGCAGCCTCGGTTCCTGCATGACGGTGTGGAGCAGAACCCACCCCCTGCCCTGCTGGTTAGTCTATGCCTGAAGTAAGAAAGAAACTTCTATTGTGTTAAGCTGCTGACATGATATACAATGGAATACTACTCAGCTATAAAAAAAAGAACGAAATTTTGCCATTTGCAGCAACAGGAGTGAACTTGGAAGGCATGATGCTAAGTGAAATAAATCAGAGAAAGACAAATACTGTACGATGTCACTTATATGTGGAATCTAAAAAAATATGATAAACCAGTGAATATAACAAAAAACAAGCAGACTCACAGATATAGAAAACAAACTAGTGGTTACAGTGGGAGTCGGAGGGGCAAAACGGGCGGGGGAGGGAGAGGCACAAACCACTGAGTGTAAGATACGTGATGTGCTGTACCACACAGAGAACATAGTCAATATTTTGTAATAACTGTAACTGGGAAATAACCTTTAAGAACTGAATAAAAATCAGAAAAAATTTTAAATAAAAAAATAAAGAAATGCAAATGCAAAAAAATGTCTATTGTGTTCAGCTGCTGAGATGTCAGTGTTTTTTTCTATTGCTATGGCTACCATCACCCAAACTAACACACCCTCCTTCCCTCAAGTCCCTTTCCCCACCTCACGGAACCGGCAAGCATTCCTTGGAAAGGAGTCACAGGTTCCAAACAGCCATCTGAGCAGCCAGTGTCTAGGACACAGCTCTGGTGGTGGCAGAAAAGCAGCGTCCAGCAGAAGGGGCTCACTGCCTCCTGCAGGGCTTTGTGTGTCCTCTGTGGTGACAGCTATGGGAATTCTGAGTCTCCATTGTTTCTTTCTGTATACAAGCATGGATGTGCGCTTCTCTATGGACAAACACAGGTGCCCTATTTCTTCTATGGTGGATGGCCCACAAAGGGTAGACACGTATTTATCTCTGGCTCTAAGTAGAGAGGAACAGACACAGGATGCTGAGAGTAAGCCAGACAGTTCAGGAAGACACAGGGAGTGCACCGAGAACAGGGATCAGCCCTGATGGTGATGGTCAACTCCTTAAAGAGAAGGTGGACAGGAGAGGCCAGGGGTGAGCTCCAAGGGGAGGGCTGGCCAGAGCGCCAAGAGGAGAGGGGAGACTGTGCAGGCTCTGCCTTCATCACTGGGGTGGACTCGCCAAGTACAAGTGGGAAGACTGGGAAGAGAGCCTTCTAGGTACAGATGGATTTGGTGCTAGCGATTTAGGGCCTGGAGAGGGCACATGGCTGCATTCCTGGTCATGGACCAGCATGCCGACCCAAGAGGACTCAACAGTATATGTGAGGAGGGGTAAAGAGGAAACCCTAGAAAGCAGGTGAGCCATGACAGTGATGAAAATTATGCTTTTAATGAAGTCCCCAAACTGGGGAAATCTTTTCAGACATAGATCACGGAGCAGCAGGGTGTCTGGGATTCATCTGTGGGCCAGGTGGACGCTTCTAGGTCACCCAGGGGCCCTCAGAGTCTACACGTAATTACACGTTTCATGTTGGAGCACAGTACACCATGTTCTCTATTAGACACTTTTTTGGTTCCCAAAGCCTTAGGATATTTTACCGACCCCGTGGAGCCCACTGACATCACTGGCATCAGCAATGAAACATCTCAAGTTCGACCCAGAGCAACACGTTTTTGTAAATGTTTTTATATTAAAGTGAGGCAATTTTTAAATAATGAAATATCGAGTACTTGTTTTCTCTTTCAGATATTTCCAGGAATGCAAGAAATCTGTGAGGAGGGGAAATGGGATTCAACCCGGCAATGTGCCAGGAAACTAATTACCAGGGGGACTTCAAACGACTCAGCGGATTATGTAGTTGCATTGATTTTGTGGATTAACTGTGGCAAATGGTGAAACTGAAGCCCCTTGTCCATCTGTTCATTCACTCACTAGTGGATCAAGTTCAAACTCCTTAGCCTGGCAAATGACTGATCTCTCAATCTATGCCTTAGCTACTCTGGACTTCACACCAATCCGAACTTTGCACCAATTTATTTATTCATTCAAATATAAATACACACACACACACATTTGATGTTAACTGTGCAGGGAACGCTGTGCTAAAGTGGGGGACATAGTGGTAAATATGACCCTCGCTCCCTGTCCCCATGGTGCCTCCACATTCACAGACGAAATAAACTCGAGTGATTGTGTGCATCTGTAATGATGACCTGAGTAACTGCAAAAGGGGTAGAACCAGGTACTTTCCTGATGTCATTGGGGTGGTGGCTTGGGGTGGGGAAGGAACTCTGGGAAACTTCCCCTGTGCTTAGAAACCCCAAACCAAAGAGCAAAGTGGCTGAGTGGGCAGATTTTTGAATTACGGATGCAACTACTGAGGTTACATCGTATCATACAGAGTTTCTGCTATCCGGTGTTGCCAGGAAGGATCACCCCCAAATTCAGCAGCTTAAAAATATCAATTATTTTACTCTTACTCACAGTTCTGGAAGTCAAGAATTCGAACAGGGTCCAGCAGGCATGGTCGTCTCTGCTCCACACGATGTCTGTTGGGGCTGGAACATCCCAGGTGGCGTCTCCACTCAGATGTTTGTTGACAGCTGGGAAGCTGGACAGAGCATGGCTTGGCTGGGGTCTCTGTCCTCCTCGGGGCCCCTTCCTTTCTTGGTGTCCGCTCCACAGGGGCTTCTTACATGGCAGCCCAGGGCTCCAAGAGTCTAAGAGCCGAAGCTGCCAGACCTTCTTAAGGTGCTAGCCTGGAGCTGGTGCAGTGTTGCTCCCATCATGTTTTACTGTTTAAAGCGAGTCCCAGGGCCAGCCCTGACTCAGGGTGGGAGGGAGCTCCACAATGGGGGAACACAGGGAGGCGTGGTTCATTGGAGACCAGCTACCACATCCAGGAAGTGGCACTATTTAATGAGGTGGTGGTTGTCGTTGTTTTAAATCTAAGTCTTCATCAGGAAGAGCTTCTGTCTCCCCAAGAGTCTGAAAATACCTTTCTTTAACCACTGCTTCTAGAAAATGTGGCTCACAGAGGTAGGCGGATGTTTTTTGATTAGAGAGATATGTCATGTCACTGTCCCACCACCACAGGGAAACACAGCCTCCAGACTCATGAGGAAAGCAGCCTGATCATTCTCTGATCAAGACTTAAGATTTACATGGACTTTACGAATTGGCAGGGGGTAATGACCAAGACCTTCCTTCAAAGGGTTTAAAGACTCCTGATCCAGGGAAGGGACACAATCCAGAGACAGAGCATGAGACAGAAGAGCAGTAGATTTGTTCTTCTCTGTTACAGAGGAGGCAGGCTGTGCACCCAAACCCTCAGTGCCTCTGTTTCCACACCTGAGAAATGGGGATAATGCCATAGCCTCATTTCGAACAGCACTGGGAGGGTTAATTCAACAAATTCATGCAAAAATACTGCTCAGAACAACCATGTTGGAGCCAGCACATCCTCCAAGCCCAGGAACGCGTTCATTTGATCACCACTGTTACCAAAACATGGACTGACCACAAAGCCAACAACAACAAACAGGGAACCTCAGTCCTACAACCTCTGGGAGCTGAATTCTACAACCACCTGAATGAAAGAGAAGCAACTCTCCCCTAGGACCTCTGGTGGGAACACGATCTTGCTGACACCTTGGTTCAGCCCGATGAATCCACTTACAACGTCCAGAACCTCGTTAACAGCTGTTGAATCTCAAGTAAAAAGAGTTAACAATGAGGACATTGAAAGATGCTGCAACAGAATGCCAGCCTGTATCGTTACTTCTTGACAAAAGCTTCTACACGTTGTACGCATAGAATTCTCTGCAAACGCGGGCACTTTGATGATCACAGATTCAGTGTTTCTCTCACTTCTTACTTTCTAATTATTTATTTATTTCGGCTTCACAATGAGACAATTTTCTTGTGTTGATTAGACTCAATTAAAATGAGGGCGATAATGAAAAAAAAAGAAGAGCAGGGACACTCAGAAGAGGATCAACAGTGCTCACCTGGGCAGCACATCTACTAACACTGGAACAACACAGAGGAGATGAGCACGGCCCCCGCACAAGGATGACACGCAAATCTGTGAAGTCGTCCCTATTTCTGAAAAGCGGAATGAGAGAATGGCTCGGGGGTGCAGATTTATTGAATAATAAATATTTGGGAAAAATAAAAGAGGAGATCAACAGACCTTACAAATAAAACAAAGCAGGAGACCTGGTCCAACCTGAACAGAGGTTACATCCTTAGCTGGGGAAGACATCAACGTCAGAACCCCAATCTAGCATCCCCACAGCGTGTTCTGAGTACTTCTGCTTAACTATGTCATAAATCAGAAATATGGTGCTAGGCTCGCCTTGCTTACGTGTTAAGAGAATAGGCTTTGCAGTCACGATGGTTGTAAAGTCTGCCTCTTCCACTCATGTCAAGTTACTTGACTTTTCGGTTCAGGCCAGTGAAGGTGCCTGGCACACTGCCATATAGAGAAGAATTTTAAGAAATGTTAACAATTAATATCACTGCTGATATGGTTCTAATGGTTAATTTCATCATCTCCAATTTAGAGGTCCCTCCAGCTAGATACCTGACTTGGATGGGCTCCTGTTATCTGTTCCTTGATGTGGAAGCTTTGGCACGCAGCGTGGGCAAAACCAGAATGACAGCCCCCGTCAGAGGGAACAGTAATGCCTGTCCAGGTGCAGCCGGGACCCAACCGTCCAGCACTGGCTGGAGAGGAAAGCCGTGGCCTTGCAAGCTTGGCTCCAGCACAGGGTTGACACACAGCAAGGTCGATGTCAAGGTTGAATCACCTGGGCATCTAAATCATACTGATTCACCAGCCCAAGGAAGTTTTTTTTAAAATTGCTTGAGGTACAAATGAGTTGTTTTAGGAGTCTTATGTGAATTTAAATATAGTGTTGATTTTTCCTCAGAATAATACTTTGCTAGCTTCTATTTATCCTGAAGGTTCTAGTCTAGCGGCGCTGAACCCATGTTTGAGTAACTGCATTTGTCAAGATGAGCCGTTGCTCATCCTCCGAGGCTCTCTTTACCTTGGAAATTGACACCCCCGACTCCATCCACGAACCAGGCGCGGGCACGCACGACTCTGTAGCCCTGCTGCTGGGTGCAGAAGTCGGGGGTCTTGGTCCATTCGGGCTGCTATCACAAAATACCAGGTGAGATGACTGAAAAACACCAGAAATTCATTCCTCACAGCTCTGGAGGCGGCAAGTCCAAGTGACACTGCCAGCAGACGTGGTGTCTGAAGAGGGCCCCTTTCTGGGTTCACAGACCACCGTTTTCTAACTTCATGTGTCCTCTCCTAGCAGAAGGGGTGAGGGGGCCCTCTGGGGTCTCTTTTACTGGGAAACTCATCCCATTCCTGAGGGCTCCACTCTCCTGACCTGATCACCTCACAAAGGCCCCACCTCCAAACACTACCACTCTGGGGCGGGGGGCAGGGTCGTTTCAATACAGGAATCTGGGGGGACAGAGACCCCTTCAGTCTACAGCAGGGGACTTCTGCTCACTAGCTAGGCTTTTTACCTTCAGTTTTACTGTGTAGGAAATGGAGCTGACTGCACCCACCTCACAGGGCTCCTGTGGAGGTTAGCGGGGTAACACTACATAAAATATTTAGACGCATTCACGGCACGTGATGAATACATTATGTGGGCATTAGCCATGATTATTATTCAGCTTCTATGTCAAGTGTGGGGGTCGACTCCCGCCCTCAGGCCTCCCCAGACTGGGCCTGACTCTCAACTCCAAGGACTTCTTTGAATCAGCACAAAAAAGGGCAGAGAGATGACCTTTTCCAGACGTAGTTCTGCCTGATGCCTAGAGCCTGGCTTGGTTTTGAGGTTCCTCTAAGAGGCAGAACAGAATGGGAGGGGAAGTCCAGGGTTCACACCAGAGCACGGGATTCAGGACCCATTCCTGCCCCCTTTGTGCCACCTGCCGTGGCCCTGGGGAAGTCTCCTGTCCTCTCTGCGTCTCACGTCCTCCCCCTTGTGGTAAGCACCACACTCCCTGTGGACAGGGCAGCCCTGCATTTCAGATCCAGGCAGCCTCGCTGAGGCCAGGCAAGCCTCCCGGCATTCCAGCCAGAGCCACCTTGATTCTCTTAGGAACCAGAAAGCAGATTACAGCTGGAGCCAGGCCACTAGAAATGGACACAAGGACCAAGAGAGGCTGGCTGCGGCTGGCCTGTGTTCAGATGCTTGCAGAGTGAGTGGCTGGGCTCTTATATCCCGTTACCTAACAACCGGTGGCCTCAGAGGCAGAAGGAAAGACAGCCTATGAGCCCTGGGGGCACTGAGTGTCCCCCGACTCTGGCCTGTCCTTCCCGTGCAGGTCTTGCTGGCTGGGCTTCCCCCCTGATTCTCCCTAGAGTCAGCCCGGACCTCTCCAGTCTGCTCTGACCCTCCGCTCCTTTTTGGCACCTTCTCCTGTTACTCCACCACCCTGGGGCCAGTCGCTTTTGTGGGAGGGCGGTTCTGCCCTTCGTTAACAGCCCAGTCACAGTGCTTACTTCTGTTCTGAGGAGTTGGACTTTTGAGAGGCTGATCCAAAGAGCAGGCAGAGTGTGGGCATCGGAGGAACAGTGGCTAAGTTTGAATCTCAGTTCCGTCCCTGACTAGCTATGTGACTTTGGGCAAGCTTCTTTGCCTCTCTGATCCTTTACACTACACAGAAGATAGTACTTGCGTGGGGGTTATAAAGATTAAAGGCAATGTATGTAGATTTCCTGTCCAGTGCTTGATACAGTACATCACTGTTATTTCTACTGTATTACGTTATCATCTATAGTGCCCTGTCCAGATTCAGGACTGTGGGAGGAGGGTCACACAGATGGGACTCAGGCAACCACAGAAGTGGATCAAAAGGTCATTCTGTCCTAAGGCACCCAAGAGCCAGACTTTAATCTTATTTTTGACCAAAAGCCTGACCACAACACTCATCAGAACTCTCTCTTCCCCTGACATCTCCAGGCATCCGCTGCCAGGTGGGCAGGAAGAACCAGCTCTTCAAGGAGAACTCACTGCTTTTCAGCCTTGACCCCAATCACACAGGTGTCCAGGAAGAGAGCTGGCATCCTCTAAATACTGAATAAGGACCACGGTCATAATGACCACCACAGCATACGGATAATCACAGCAAGATTTTTAAAATGGGCTTTCTATTGACCACAAATAAGTGTAATCACATACTCCCCAGGGAGCTGTTAAGGCGATCATTTCTTCCAAGCAGTGCTGACACAATTACAGAAACCTAAATTCTGCACAACTTTGGAAGGAGGGAAAGGGCCCTTCTCCTCAGCTCCCTCACCGCTCCCCACCCTCAGAAGGTGAGTCCCGGTTTGTCAGGAGGATGCTGGAGTGAAGGAGGCAGCGGCCAAACCCCGGCCAAGGCTGCCTTGCCAGGTTTCTTGTCAATACCTGTTGACATTTCCCTGAGTAATCGTTCCAGGCGCCTGGGGTATATTTCTTCATAACATCAGATGGATTACGGGGGCTCTATTGATTTTGTGGTTTCATGTGTGAAAGATCTAATCTTAATCCTCCATTGTTCATTTTCCTTAACCTTTTAATAACAGGATAGGGAGGCAACCCATCAGAATGGAAATTGTTTCTGCGGCATGCTGTCATAAATATACACCATGGGCTGTTTTATTTCATGGGAGCAGCCATATTTTTTGAAATAATAATAATGATCACATTGGTATGGTGTATTGCAGTTTACAAAGCACTTTCCCCCTATCAACTCATTTAATCCTCCTGGCAATCCTGACCAGCAGGAGTTATTTTATTTATTTTGATTTATTTATTCTGGGAGTCTTTCCACCACATGAATTTTTATTATTATCCACTGTGTCACAGATGACGAACCTGCATTGCTCAAGGTCACCTGGCTCTGAAAAATAAGGTTTAGAGTCAGGGTGATCTGCACGCAAATCCTGAGGCTGCAAAGTTGTCACGGTGTAACCTTGGGTTTAAACTCTCTGCGGGTAATTTCTCTATCAACAAAACAGGGATGATGGAACCTTTCTGAGATTTTGTCAAGATTAAAGACGTTGTGGATACATCGCCTCTACAGTACCTGGTACCAAAGAGGGGACCAATACTTGTTTGCAATTATAATCAAAATCATAACTGACTGATTATTGAACAATGGTAGGAGTTGAGCCAAGGACTCCATGTCAAACCTCAGTTCTCCTGCGGAGAAACCAGAATCCGGCTTCTCTCTCTCCCTCACTCTCCTTTCTTTCCTTAACTTTTAAAACCCCAATGAACGAAATCAACCTGGAAGTCTCCGCAGGTGAAGAACAGAGCTGTCTGACAGGCATCAATGCCCTTGAGTTTTTTTCTCTGGATCAGGATTCCAGCCAGGGGTCGGGAAGGGGGCACAGAGTGGGGTGGTTCTGGACCTGGGGGCACCCTGCCCAGACCTGTGCTCGGCTTCAAGGAAGACTGAAGGGGCACAAAGAGGTTCTCACCGTAGCCTGGAGAAGTTACCAGGCTGGTGGACTTGAGCCAAGAAAGCGGAGGGACTGGGGCTTCATTCCCAGCCTCGGCATTTACCAGCTCTGACGCTCTGAGAAAGTCATTTCCTTCACCCAGGCATCTTTAAAATGAGAGTGTTAACTGCTATATATAAAATCGATAAACAGCAAGGTCCTACTGTGTAGCACAGGGAACTACACTCAGTATCTTGTAGTAAACTGTCATGAAAAATATGAAAACGGATATACAGATGTTTATGTGTGACTGAAACATTATGCTGTACACCAGAAATTGACACATTGTAAACTGACTATATTTCAATACAAAAATAAAATTAAAAAAAATTAAAAATAAATAAATAAAATGGGAGTGTTCCCCTGTCATTTGTTTCCCAGGCCCAATTTTGCTGGAAACAACAACCACCAAAAAACCCATTTAAATTCCAGCCCTCTTTCCAATCCCAGAGATGAAGGTGGGGAAGAAGGGGCGAGAGGAGAAAAATGCATAGAGGAAAGAACTGTTCAGGCTAGGACACTTTAGCCTGAATGACTTCTGAGTTTCTCTGGAACTCACTCGATGGCTCCGGTGCGCCAGGACTGAAATCCATTTCCATGCTGCCTGTTTCGCCGCTTTCTGTACTAGCTCTTGGATATTACTCAACAACGCCGGTAAGACAGAAACAGATGTATCCCCAGCATCAAATGGCATTTTCTCTCCTCTCCCCTCATCACCCTTCCTCTCCTCCCTTTTCTTTGCCTTTTCTACAAGAAAATGCATTATCTTCTGGGTCAAACCCTGGATCTCCACGGATAAATTCTCAATTTCCTGCCTTCTGCTTACTTGGTACCCGTCATTTCCTCTATCTGGATGGACTTTCCCCTGGGATCCCCATTCTCCACCTGGTGAACTCATGTTCATTTTTTCAAGATCCATCTCAAATGGTCACCTCCTTGGCAAAGCCTTCCCTGACTATCCCAAGAGAAAGAACCACTTCCTCTTTTGCCCCCATAGCACTGTCTCAGGATTCTATCTGTGGTACTGACTTGTAATTCCTTAGCTGCCTGTTCCTCTGTCCTCCTCCACCTGTGCACGCCTTTAAGGAGAGAGTCCCGAGCACTTGTAGGGCGGTGCTTTTATAAGAGTACTGCCTTGCTGGAAAGAATGCCAATAACCCTGTCAAAACAGCCTTTATTATTCCCTGATTTATTTATCTATAGACTCAGAGTATTTTATAACCATGAAAGAAGCATTACATTTATCACTCAACCTCTTCACTTAACTGAGAAACTGGGGCTCAGAGAGAGAAAGTAGTTTACCCAAGGCTACCCAGCTATGCAGACGCAGAGTGCAAGCCAACTCCAGGACCCCTACTTAAGCCCTGTGCCTTTCTCTAAGTGCTATATGTTCAGTAAACCTTTGTCGCTCACCTACTATGTGCTGGGCACTGTGCTATGTGCAGGGAATGGAATTAACATGACATGGTTCCTGCTCTCAAGGGGATTACAGTCTAGTAGGTGAGCAAAGACATTTGTCCACATCATCTAAACCCCCCATGAAGATAAATGCCCCACTGATCCACTAAAGTACTAACCATCTCCTGAGACTGCGTCGTGGATGCAGGCTAACATTCCTCAGGAACACGGCTCTGTCCTTAACCTGCACTGAGCGGCCTCACGCCCTTGACTCCGAACCCTTCACTGTGTACTCTGCCTTTGACAGCTGTGTCTATCCACGTTCTGCCCCCTGCCCACCTCTGTTTGGAGATCGTCTGACTTTTCCTCCTGACACTTTGTACTCAGCCTCTCTTTCGTGGTCTTGAGGCCCTTTTCAAGTTCTTTTGCTTTCTTGATGAAGACTCCCTGCTCTACTTTGAACCTCAAAAAACCCCACTGTCACCTCTTTGGGCTAATCCCAGCATCTACACTGAAACTAACTTGAATCCGGCACAATTACAGAGATACTTCCGTTGGTCCATTTTCTTTGTGCCTCTAGCATGTCGGCTTTCCTTTAGTGGAGAACAAATCTGCTAAAGCACATATTTCTTGAGATGATGGTTTTCAGTGCAGCACTTGGTTTGCAAATTACAGCACCACTTGCAAAATCCAATCCTTGCTCTACCTAAAACGCCATCAGCACGAAGCATAGCTGGCTTTGCAGAATTTTATTTTTTGCGTAAGCTCATGTGGAGTTTGATAAAATCCTTTTCTCATGATCCCGAAACCAGATGTTTCCACGGAGATAACATGGCACCATTAGTGGCAAATCTCATGCACTGATGTAACAGATATGAACTAAGCTCTTTTCATCTTCTGTTCAGGGAAACTGGAAGAGCTGGGGAAAGGCACCACAGCCAACCATGGCTCAGCAGCTTCCTGAGAGACGGCTGCATCCTGAGCGGAAGGGGGAAGGCGGCATCTCACTCTCGCTTTCCCAGGAAGCACTGAGCAGTGACAGAGGGAAGGATGGAGCGTCTGTCCATCAGGGCTCGAATTCTGGCCACACTGTTCATCTGGAGAGGGTGTTTCCTGACCTGGGCTTCTTTTATAAAAGGCAAGTTAGAACACTCATCTCATAGGGCTTTTGTGAGGGGAAAAAAAAGTAGATACGTGTCACCTCAAATACCATCCTCCATAAAAACAAGGTGGTAAAGAGAAGGTGGGGGAAGAAGGGCTGGTAAAGAGGAGGAATCTTGACTGTGGAGCTAAGTAATGAGCAGCTAAGGGACAGGGTCCTGGACCAGCTGTTTGGGGGTGAGGAGGTAGAAGGGGTCAGGGGTCACAGGCCAAAGAGCTACATCTAATTAGGGGCAGCAAACAGCTGGGTCTGGGCTAGCTTAGCAACAAAGCAGAGAGAGATCTGGGAGACTGAGGATGGACTTACAGCAGCATCCCAGCCTGGTAAGATGGGACGTGGTCCAGTCTCCTAGGGAGAATCAAGCGCTTGGCTCAAGAAAGTGTGTCAGACCTGCTGGCACTCTCAGCAGGACTGTCTCCCACTCTGATGAGGACAGCAATAGCTCCAAACCCCACTGGCTGGCGGTGCTCACGAACTCCCCTCCACAGCCAGAAGTGGCTCAGTGCTGAGCAGGGCGAGGCTGCCACCCAGGCTGTTGGGACATCAAAGAAGGAGAGCCAACAACCGCTCGGGGTAGAACTTTATGATGGAATTCAGGAAACCTTGCCATTCATCGTCATTTTAATTCCCCCTTGTCTCTTTGAAATCCTGGGTGGAAATATGAGACTCACCCAGACTTAATCCTACAGGTAACAAGGAGCCATGGAAGCTCTTAGAAGAGAGTAAAGAGGCAGAGCCATGCTCAGGAGTATTTAGCAGACATCATTCAAGAGGAAAGACCACTGTCCCACAGTGGTAGCAGGATGGAGAAGGGGGGATGGATGCACATGTGTGATCAAGGTGGAATTGTCAGAATTCTTCCATAAAGGCTGGGGAAGGAGGCGTGGAGGGTGGATCAGGTAACACTTCGTCCCCTGCCCCGGACAGTACCCTGTCTCTACAGGAAGAAGTCTGGATACTTCACCTACCCAACTCTTTCTTGCAAAGGAGAAGCCCAGGGAATTTGGGGTTATAAGAAAGGGTGAGGCTGAGAATCTAGCCATCTGGGGTGGCCAAGGCCAAGGCAGAGCCCTGGAAGGAAGGGAAGACGCGGGTCACAGCAGCTCACTCCCTAGCTGAAGTTCAAGCCACTTCTCTGCTGGGCCTCTGCTTCCCATAGGAAGAATGGGGGTTCAGGGTCACTCCTATCTTCAAGAGAGGGTCACAATGGCGTGACAGACACACGAGTAGCCACGTGGGCCGGTGAGACCAGCTCCACCTCTGCTCCTCACCAGCTGGGGACCTCAGACACGTTACCAATATTTAACAGGCACAGATGAAGCACCTCACAAATGCCAGCTCATTTATCCCTCATTACAATGAGAGTCTCAGCTCTATTTTACAGATGAGGATATGGTAGCTTAGAGAAGTTAACTCGTCCAATGTCACAGCACTGGGCAGTTGGAATTTGAATTGTACAATGAAGATTTTTGTACTTTACTGTAAAAATATGGTCCGTTGGCTTCATATACACAAATGTGCCTACGTTTATCTATATTGATTTATGCATACGTGAGAGATAATACTCCAAAGTCATGGTTTGGTGAAGAAAAACAAGTTCTATGCATAGCATACCACTTATATATTAGACAAGCAAACACTTACAAGGTAAAACTATGTAAACTAGTAAACGTTTGGGAGTGCAAATACTTAGAAGAATCTAGAAGAGTAGACAATGGGTAGCTGGCTTTCTCTGGGAAAGGAACAAGGATGGAAGAGCATGGTCAAGAGTTAGTGTTCTATGTAATATTAAAAGTATTGTTACATTAAGAATATATTTATGATTCTATGCAATTCAAAATACATAGAATTTAAATTTAAATACAAATTAAAAACTCAATAACGAAAAAAAAAAAAAGAACCCAAACAACCCAATCCAAAAATGGGCAGAAGACCTAAGAGACATTTCTCCAAAGGAGACATACAGATGGCCAACAGGCACATGAAAAGATGTTCAATACTGATAATTATCGGAGAAATGCAAGTCACAACTACAATGAGGTATCATCTTACACTGGTCAGAATGGCCATCACTAAAAAGTCCACAAACAATAAATGCTGGAGAAGGTGTGGAGAAAGGGAACCCTCCTACACTGCTGGTGGGAATGTAATTTGGTGCAGCCACTATGGAAAACAGTATGGAGATTCCTTAGAAAACTAAAAACAGACCTACCAAATGTTCCAGCAATCCCACTCTGGGCATGTATCTGGAGAAAACTCTAATTCGAAAACATACATGCATCCCAATGGTCACAGCAGCACTATTTGCAATAGCTAAGACATGGAAGCAATCTAAATGTCCATCAACAGATGACTGGATAAAGAAGATATGGTATACTTGTACAATGGAATATTACTCAGCCATCAAAGAAATAAAATAATCCAGCAACATGGATGGACCTGAGATTATGATATTAAATGAAGTCAGTCAGAGAGAGAAAGACAAATGTCATATGATATCACATATATGGAATCTAAAAAATGATATAAATGATCTTATTTACAAAACAGAAAGAGACTCACAGGCATAGAAAACAAATTATGGTTACCAAAGGGGAAAGGGTAGGGGAGAGAGAAATTAGGAGTTTGGGATTAGCAGATTCAAACTACTATATATAAAACAGGTAAACAAGGGCCTAGCGTATAGCACAGGGAACTATATTCAATATTTTGTAATGATGTATTATGAAGAAGAATATATACATGTATAACTGAATCACTATGCTGTACACCATGAACTAACACAACATTATAAATCAACTATACTTCAATTAAAAAAACTGTTCGCATGGTTTGTAGCTTAGAGTGAGAAACTGCCTTTGTTTGAATCAGTTTTGTTGATTACAATCTTCCTCTTTTTCTCCAGCATATATTGCTCCGTATCACCAAATCACCTTCAGTAACAGTTGAGGGTACTTTTAGTCCAGATGCTAACTGAAGAGTCAGCCTGGTGTATTACAGAACCCAAGTTCTGGAGTTAGATTGGGTAGGAATCTCAGCCCTTTCAATAGCTACTTCTGTGACTCGGGTACTTTTTCTCTAAACCTCTGTGTCGTTATTTGTAAAGTGGGAACAGTAATAGTTTAAACCTCACAGAGATGTAGTGAGGATGATGAGCTGAGATAATCTAGGTAAAGCATTTCACACAGTATCCGGCACAAATTAAAAACTCAACAAGCATTACCCATTATTGTGACATCTGAATAGCACTGAACACTTTTGTCTAATGGCTCCTTCTTTGTTAAACTTCCTTTTTTTTTTTCTGCCTAAAAAGGTAACAGCATTTTCATTACAGAGAAACTGGGGAACAAAACAAACAAACAAAATCAACACAAAGAATAAAATGTCACAAATAATTCTACTGCCTGGATTTTTGCAGGTTTTTCTTCTATGAATGTGTGTGTGAATACATGTATTTGTACAACCAAATTAGGATCATAATATGTACCTGATTTTACACCCTGCTATATTTAATTATTAATGAGAAAGTGGCATGGGAAACTGTGGGATGGAATATAGGTTCTACGTCATTTTGATGACTGCACAGTCACGTTAATAAATACTACTCATTGATGCTGAAGAAACATGGGCGAAATATGGCCCCTGTCTACAAGAATCGTATCATCCATCATTTGGCATAGCCTCCCATTCCACAGATACAACACGTAGACAGCCTCATAGTATTAGAAATACAGATTTCCAGTATTTCTCTACTATACCTAATAAGTGAAGAACATCTTAATACCTATTTGTTCACTATCATGGGACTTTCCATTTTCTAAATTCCAGTCTTCAAAACTGGAATCACCCTATTGAACAGTATGCACCTTTTAAAAGATTTTGACTTAAACATACTCAAAAAGTGTTTGAGAGTGCCTGTTCCCTCATGTCCTCACCAACCCAGAAATGATTACCTTGTGAAGCACTGCTGATCTGACACAATATTATCCTGATTTAATTTGAATTTCTTTGGTTATAAAATTTTATGCATTTAAAGAAATCATTTTTGGCCCTTAATGCTACTGGAAACCTAAAGTATGCAGCAACATAAAATTTCAAAAAGTACAATGAGGGTTAGATAAGAAGTCTGTTTTCTCCCTCTCCAGGGTTACTCACTCCAGCGTTAGCATGTGACCACCACTGCTCCATCCCCAGCATACAGAACAATGCCTGGCACAAAGCAGGCACAAAACAGATACTTACTAAATGAATGAGCAGTTTCATGAATACCACAATAAAAATTTCCTATGGATACACAAACACCCATATACAAACTTTTTATACTATTAATAGAAATAGGACCTTAACAAAACCACTCTTCTTATGTATCTTTGACACTGCTTCATATAAGCTTATTTAGATTCATTTCTTTTTTTAAAATGCTGCTTAATACTATAATTTAGTTAATATGCTCCCTATTGATAAAACATTTTGGGTTTGCTTGTTTTTTGTTTTGTCTTCCCCTTAGTGGGGACACCAGGATTGAACCCAGGACCTGGTGCCCACCAAGCACATGCTCTAACACTGAGCTATACCCCCCACCCCTAATGAAACATTTTGTTGCTTTCTACCTTGAGATATTGTTTGTGGGCCCTTTGTGCTTCTCCTTTGGGAACTGTTTGTTCATATTCTTCATCAATTTTTCTATAAACTTCTTCTATAAGCTTGTAGGAGCTTTCTGTATGTTCAGGATAATAAAGCATTGTTTAAAGTGTATGCTGTAAATATTTTCTAATTTTCCATGGCCTTTTAGTGTTATTTATGCATTTTTTTTACAGAAATATACATTTTCATGAAGTTAAATCTATCCATATTTTTATAAATATACATTTCCTGCATTTGGTGCTAGACTTATGAGGGCCCTTTCTACCTCAAATGAATATTCATTCATTTTTTTCCCATACACTTTGATGTGTACAGATGATACATTTGATATTTAATTTATATAGAATTTAATTAACTATATGGTGTGAAGTAAGAATCTTTTTCTAACATTTCCATTTATTGAATAGTCTTTGTCCCCACTGATCCAAATACTTTCAATTATCTATTAATTAATTATAACATCAGTTTCTTGAACTAATTTTGGTAACTTACATTGTTTCACTGATCATTATATTTTGTCCCATACCAATAACTTTAATTTTAGCTTTATGTTTTGAGATCTGATAGTATGTTTGTCTTCATTAATTTTTTTGAATATTCTCAATGCTTTTCTTTTCAGATACACTTTAGAATATGATGGAATATGGACATGTGACTGAAGACTCAGAATTCAGATTATGATTGAAATTGCATTGTTAAAAATTAATTAGGGAGAATTGACATTTTTATCATCTTGAAACTTCCTCCTTGAATTTATTCAGTTACTTCATGCCTTTTGACAAGGTTTTGTCATTAAAATTAAAAAAATCTAGATCTCACATCTTCAGTATTACATTTATTCTTGGGTATTTTTCTTGTTACCATTATTAACAGAATCTATTTTCCACTAAATGTTCTCAAAGGTTATATACAGTAATATAGAAAATATTGGTTTTTCTATATATTTTTAAATGAACCACCTTAATTCTTTTATTAGTTCTCATAGGTTCTGGTAGATATTTTCTATGAGAAAATATTATCTGCAAACATGGATAATTTTCTCATTTTACATTTAAATACTTGATTTCTTTTTCTTGTATTAGTGCATTGCCCTGCCTTAAATTTCAGCATACTGTTAAATGACAGAGGTAATGGCTGACAGCCTTGACCTCCATCTGACTTTCACTGGGATGCCCTCAAGTTTCACTGCCACGTTTCCTATTGTTTCAGATCGATGTTCTTCATCCTGTGAAGGAAATCCTCTAATTCTAGTTTCCAATGTTTTTCTTGAAGAGGATAACGAATTTTATCAGATGTCTTTCCAGCATCCACTAAGATGAGACAGTCTCTCTTGATCTACTCATTGCATTCCAAGAATCAACTTTATTTGGTCCTGGTTTACAGCTCTGTTTAATTTACTAATATTTAATTTAGGGATTTTTCTGATTATTCATTAGAAAGATTAGGCTATAACTTGTATGACTTTTCTATGTTTTATTATTCTAGCTTTGAAATATGAGTTGAGAAACTGTTTTTTCTGTTATTCAATAGCTTAAATAGTACATCATTTTCTCTCTTAATTTACAGCCACCCTGGGCACACCACATTCATTGGCCCTGCCAGTTCTGCTACAGCTTTTGCCGCTACTGCCACTGACTCATGACTCATTTCTTAAGACCCAACTCAACCATCAGAGCTTCTGTATAGCCTTCCCCCACCAATCCCATAGTATTAGCTTGTGCCTTTATTTCAGCACTAATCCTACTATAATTCATTCATCTATTAACCTCTTTTCCCAATAGAATTTGTAGTTCTTGAAGTGGGGATAGTCATGTATGCATCTTAAAAAAAATTCTGAATCTCCAGTGCTTATCACAGGACCTGGCACATAGCATTGCTTAATAACTCTGCTACATGAGTAACAGTAATCCATGATACATCTTTGCTTTAAACTTTGCCACTGAAAACATTTCACAGGGATATGTGTATGCTTCCTTGCCTTCCTCTGACAGTAAGACAGAGGTAATCATTACCCATTGGCATGACCCACACTTTGTAGAGTGACTGTGCTCGGATTACTGATGTGAAAGGATAAAATAAAAGAAGTACAAAAACAAACAGCTATCATCTTCCTTTGGTGTTAATGACAGGTAACGTTCTAGGTATGAAATTATCACAGTTATGTCTCAGAACAGACTTTTGAGGCAGATATTATTGTCTCCATTTTACATGTGAGTGAATTGAGTGTTAGAGCTTAAGTGACTTGTCTCAGGTCAAAAAACTAGAGTCATGGATCCAGAACCTACATCAAGCTCTGAATTCAGAGTCCACCATCTGGAAGCTGCTTTACATCGACTCACTGGTAAAGATGGTGTGCTCCACTTTGGTGAAGAAGAGAGACAAATGATGAGCAAAAAGTGAGGATCTGGTCAAATACTCCACTTCCCAGGTTCTGCCTAAATTTAGGGCACAATAGGAAGAAAGAAAACTACTGAGTATCCAGTTGCTTGACTTTGGCATCATTTTTCTGTCTCCTGATGAACGTGGACTGTCGGCTAAGTTTTATTCTAAAAGAATAAACATGGATGGTGTGATCACTGACCACCTTTCTTTTACGTCTTTTACCTCCCATAAAAGTCTGAAAGGGCACAAGACAGGTCAGAAGAAACAACTTCCCTTTAATAACTAAGTTCCTAGATTCTTGAGCTCATGGCCCTGAAATGTGACAATTTCAAATCTGAAATTACAATCTGAAATTGAGATTTCAATTACAATCTGAAATGCGGCAGATTTCAGGGTGTCCAGCACCTCCAAAGGGGAGGCATGGTCGACTTGCTAAAAGTACAGTAGGAAAAAGGACAGTCTTAACATTCTGCTGTTGTCAACCCTGATCACTACTTATTCCCCTCCAACCATTCCTGCCAGTTCCCAGCTCCAGGCTGTGACCCTCGCGTGAGTGACAGAAGTGGTGAGAGGTTGCTCAGAAGATTAAAGACCCAAGTCACCAGAGACTGCCATCAAACAGGAACATTTAGGCATTTTCCACCTGGCAGTCATTAATATTCTTCAGCAAAGGATGAACAGAAAAACCTGTTCAAAAAGGTTCCCTCTTCAGATCTCTGTACCTTGGAGATAAAATGAATGTGAGGGTTTTGTTTTGAAATTAAATATTCATTGGATCACGTTAGAGTTATTACTGTTCTTGAGAATAAAATGAGACTTTTTTCCTTTAAAAAAAAATCTAGTCATTTTACTGAAGGATCAATTTCTGTACTAAGTCAGCCAGGGTACTGTTGGGTGGGATTTTTCTAATATAATAGACATTACTTGGAATTGAATAAAGAAAGACTCAAAGTATTTTACGGAACGTGTGGGAGCAATTTGACATCACAGAAACCATGCAGACAGAAGCAACTGTGGAACAGAGGAAACAGACTTGGAGGTTGGACCCTGGGAGCTATGACAACCTCTGGGTGAGATCGTGGGCTCTGTTAACTGATGGCTGTTTCGTAACATCTCTGAGTGTCATTTTCCTAAGCTGTAAAATGGGGAGCATATTTCTTTTCTCTCAGGGTTTGTGTAAAAACTTGGAAATGATACCTTAAAAATGAGTGGCACAGAGAGTAGGAACAGCCCAAGATTGCCAGCTATTATTCGTATTTTAACATAAATACTGAGCACTGGTCACTAACTGGCTTGAAATTCATTTACATCTGTTTACCTTTTTTTTTTTTTTAATCTTTCAGGCACCAGCACCATTGTTCACAACTCACTTGAATTTAAACATGTTCTAAAAGGTTTCACAAAGCTTTGAAGGTTGATTTCCATGAAACCTGTTTTTATCCTAGGCGTTTTTCCTAGTGTCATTCTGAATAAAACAAAAAACATTTACTGTCAAAACAACAAGGGTTTGCTCTCAAGCACAAAAATGAAAGCAGATACGTCTGCCTGATTTATTTTGGCATTAGCCTAGCAGTTAAATCGGACACCTTTTAATCTGTCACTTCTTTAAGATTCATTTAGTTTGGAAAAGTAAAGCACCAGCGCTCAGTTTCAGCTGAACTTGAACTAGTTGGGCCAAGAGGTGTATTCTTTACCCCGCTAACAAACACTCTTTCAGAAGTGCCAGTTAAAGAAGAAACTACGAATTTAGCAACAGACTTAAGATACTAACATCCAAAGTGCTTAATTTTTAAAAATTAAAAAAAAGTTTACTTTACACTGAGCAACTTAGAAATCTAACTTATTACCAAAGATCAACTAGAGGTCTGGGAAGAGATATAGGAGGTCAGGGTTTTCACCAAGGCTATGTAGAACCACTTAAAAGAGTGAATATCCAGTTTTAAAAAAAATTAAAATCAACTATGAGTAAAGAGACTAAAAATTCAAACCTTAACTCTACCATCCACTAGCTGAGGAAGTTATTTGATCTCCCCAAGTCTCAGTTTCTTCATGTATAAATTGGGGATAATATCTAATATTGAGAAGATTAACTGAGGCAAGGGGCACAGGCATGGAGCATCGCACGGCACAGGTCAGCTGCTCAACAAGAATGCGGCACTGCTGTTCAGAAACGCCTCTGTCACTTGCTAACAGTTCAGCCCAGGAGTGAGCACTGCTTGCTGAATGAAAGCCGATTCTTCTATCCAGTCCTAATTTATTTTGCTGGAATCTGAGCCCTTTCTCTCATTATCTCAGAGTTGGAGGTAACACCTGTTTAATACTTTCTGTTTAATGAGGCCAGACTGAGGGCATGGGTTTCTATAACCATTAACATAACCATTCTTAAAACACAGGTGTTTTTTTGGCATGTCAATGACCTAATCATAATCTGTAATCTGGCTGATTACTGGATCAACAAACCGATCTAATAACAAGAGGAGATAAAAATCACACACACATATCCATATAAATACACACAGATTCATACAAATACACACATAAATATACACACACACACACATTTTTTTTCCTGTTCTTCAACACATAGAAAAGTCAAGGTCCAACTCCAGACCGCTTTTCAAGTTTTTTGGCGTGGAGTGTGTGGGGAACGTGAAGATGAATGCTTCCTTCTTTGGATCCATTAAAGCAGACGATCTTGAACTATGGGGCAAACTCTTTGAGAGTCCAGGTTAATCTTGATCTTCCAACCAAGAGTTTAGCAGGTCTATTGTTTGTTTTGGGTTTTTTTTTTTTTTTTTTTTTTTGGAGACCCCAAATCCATAGGGTGAGTCCTGGGATCTTTCCTAACTTTTGCAAGTCCTAGGTTAAACATGGTCCGAACACAACACCTACACAGGGTGTGCTCTTCCTGACAACATCTTCCTCATTCTTCACTGTGGCTGAATTTCCAAGCGTAGCCAGGACCTGAATGGACCTGAGGACAAACTGCCCTACCTCCTCAGTGAAGCGGGGAAAACAGAGGCCTTCGCCTGGCCTGATGGAAGCTTCGAGGGAAGCCATTTCTTCTAATCTTTCACCTGAGTATCCAGTAGAAGCATGTGGAATAAAACCAGGTAAGCTGTTGTTCTCAAACATGTTTATTGTAACAGTTTTACATGGCGTGTTACAGAAATTAATGGAAAATTTCTAAAAATTTTGCTGTTCTGTTGAATGCATTGTACATAAAGTTAAAAATAATGTGTCCAATATATGTTAACAAACTGTCATCTGAGGTAAAGTTAAAGTAGGTCTAGAAATGTCCTGCAACAGTCATTTTCTCTTTCTCATCTTTATTAAAAAAATATGTGTCAGAACGCAGAAATTGAAATGAACCAAACCCAGAGAGTAAACTTTTTTTTTTTTTTTAAAAGAAGGTGCCCGGTACATGACAGGATGGGATTTCCGTAGACACTGGGATGAGCATGGATTATCAAAAAAGTCTTGCGGCGTGTAAAGATCGGAGCGCTATGGGGAATGGGGACAGAACGACGGGTGGTGTTTCCCTGGTTTCAAAATTTAAAGTGACAAATTTCGTGCTAGTGAAGGATGAGGAATTAACAGTTGTACACGTGGATTTTCTATCGATCTAACTGGAACTGGGCAGACTCCCCACACAGCCTTTCGGTATTGGCACCTCAGCTCTTATTGGAAATTTCACTGCATTCCTGGGATGGGATATGGTGGTTCTGAGCTCAGCAAACAGCGCATATCAAACAGCATAATTCTGCCAATGACAACGAGGATGGCAGTTTAAAATCTTGACTTTATTACCCTCACTTTAATGCATCACATGGGCCATCCTCTTTAAGTCTGGAGCCAGGAATATTTTCAACCACATTCAATCAGTGATGAAAAGTGCCCTGGGGTGTCACTTTCTGCTATGAAATTAGCTCCAGACGGTGTCCCTGAAGCAGCGACATCAGGCAGGGTTCCCTTTGAACGTGTCAGAAGCAACCCACAGACTCAGTAAGAGGGTGTGATACTGCGGGATGGACTCAAGACAGCTGAATCGAGGGAGAAGATAGCACCACTGGTTTAGAGTCAGAATCACAGACAACAGAACAATCCAAGTCATCTCCCCACGGGAACCACCTCTCTTATCAAATCCCCAGAAAGCACAAGGGAACAGGTTTTAGGACCATGCTCGTGGTTATCACAGCTTTCTCATTTTCCCCTTCACGTGGAAGGATTAATGACTCATAAAAGGTACGCACATTCCTGGAGAAATCTTGTCGACCAACATGTGACATTGATGGAGGAAGGGAAATGGCCCTTTTCACCTTTCTGGTTCTTCAGACCTTCCATATCAGGGTGACACTTACATATATTTCTGTAATAGACATTTTCCAAGTTTATGCAACTGAAAACAATTTAGATTCCAGTGACCTGACAGTGTAAAATCTGGGCTTGTCAAAAAGGAATAACCACCATGACATATCCTTTTTTTTTCTTTCCGAACAAGTAGACCACCTTCCAAATCATTTTCGTTTCTACTGATGTAAAGAATCAAAGGACACAGGCCTATTTAAGTCAATCAGATCAAGGTTAATGCAAATTTTCAAATTTTAAAACCAAGTATAAATAATTACCATCCCCAAATCAAATTAATCACATGATTCTTTAAAGTTTTCTTCTTAGTGTTAAACCACTAAATTCAACATACTGTAACTGCATAGGAACATCAGGAAAACACATTTGACCTGTAGAACAATTCTCTGTAGGGCAAAAATATATAGATTCTTTATGAAAATCATGTGCTGAACATACGAACCAAACACTGCACTTCTTGTCTTGTAAATGTAAAAAAAAAAAAGGGACTTTAAATTCTTCTGTTTCACATACAAACAGTCCTGTGATTTCTATGGGGGTCACTGGGCATGGAGAGGTGGGAGGGAGTTTGGGGCTCTGAAGAGCAGGCCTTCAGAGCATGGGCTGTCTCTTTCTTGTTTTACGCAGAGGGCGGGGACTCTTGTGGAAAGGCTAGATTAGGTGACAGAGTCACATGCTCCCTCCTGTTCACTAGCTGCTGATTGGCCACCTGCTCCTGCCAGCTGTGCCTGAACTCCAGCTTCCTACCATATGCTCCAGAGTAACACCTGAAAAGTGAGCCCCATCCATCAAGTTCGTCACATCTTGCACTCAATCTGCTACCTTCTCTACAGTGTGATGGCATCATTAAAAAGCATTTTCATTAACATTCATATTTACAAAAAAAAAAACAAACCCAAACTGGCAAATTTTTTTTTTTTTCATGAGAACTCCTTAAAGCCATTTCCCTTAAATATTTAAAGAGTTTAATGGTTGGGTTTTTTTTTTTTTTCAAGTTATAAAATAAAAATCCCATTTGAATTTTCTGATGTACAAAAAGAGACAGAGATGAACCATCGTGACCACGGAATCAGTTTGTTATTCGGAATATTCATGTCACCATTGTTCCATGTAGAAAGTCTTTTTTTTTTTAAGATCCAAAACCGCATTACCAGGACTGTCCCCGAATTATTTGGCAAATGACTTTTCTTTGAAAATGGCACGTGGAGAAGACACTTGTCTGCATAGCGTCACAGCAGCACGATATCGGAAAAAATAAAAAATATTTTTTAATTGTACTTAAGAGTTTAGAGCTTCTGAGGAAATCAGATGCATTTTTTTATCCTTCTCATCAATGGGATTCAATGTCCTTTCTTACTCACAGAGTGAAGGTTAAACCGAAAGCCGTCCGTCTTCACCAGGGTGTAGAATAGCTGAAGGGTTGTTTTGGCAACATTTATGATCAAGAAGAATCATCAACCACTTATTTGTTTTGTGATTTCAAGTTAATTCATTTCATATGAGGCTTTTTCCTTTCCAGTTAGATTTCTTCATCAACATCGAAAAAAAAAGTCAAAAGCAATACAAAAATTTGTACACCCATTCATCTTCAAACATGACAAAGAAAGGAAAGGGGGCAACTGGCAGACCAGGCCGTGTGGAGTGATGGAAACACACCATCCCACGTGGAAAGGCATATGGACGATGAGACCGTGGTGACGGAGGGCCTCTTGCTTTTTGCCTAAGTGACATCGGTGCCAACCCTGATGTCACTCTCTGAGGCCCGTCACTCCAAACTCGATGTCTTTACACTGGTCAACAGGTGGAAGAATAAAAAGAGAATTACGGATTCACAGACGGGGTCCTCTTAAACCCACACTAGGAGAGCTTAGGGTATTTGTCGGGTAAGCGTCGGCTTGATTCGTGATTTAACGTTGGATATGACTTTGTTTTATACTTTTGTGTGTTTGTGTTTGTTTCTGTATTTGTGCTGCCAGAGATATCTACCATTGGTTGCCAAAAACTCTTAGTTCCCTCTTCCAAACGAGTTCCGTGGGGACCATCGTGAATTTCTTTGTGGGGTGAGGTGAGGTGAAAGGACACATGAGAGCCTGTCGCGATGCTGATTTCCATGCCAGTCCTGAAGCACCCGCCACAAGCCCGCAGGGGTGCTATTCCTTAGGTCTGTGGATCTGCGCATAGAGAGGCTCCAGCTCCTGGGGACAGAGGGACAAAGTGAGACCCGCTCTTCTCCAGACAGGGTTTCCTGAGACAACAAGGGAAGGAGGGTTTGGGGTTACAACAGAAAGATGACAGCTGATGATGAATGACCTTAGGTGGCTTGGGGATTCTTCAGTCATGGTGCATATGATTTTGGCAAGTTTTTTTTTTTTTTAATCATTGAGAAGAACTACTCACCCAGTTTTATCTCTGGCTTTCAAGTTGAGCCTGATCGCCCTGTTAGGGACACAGCAGCGTCTAGTAGAGAGAGCTGGACAAGCTGTGTGATGTGGACAAAATACTTACACTTTCTGAGCCTCAGCTTCCCCAACCATGAAATGGGAATAACACTGTTTACCCAACAGGGTTCTTAAGAGAGTAAGAGAGAATATATATATATATAGCCTCTCGCACAGTGCTTGGCAGAATTAGGTCTTCAGAACATGGTGACACCTATCGTGAGTCAAGTGAGCTTTTTTCCAGCAGTTTTACAAACACCCACGTGAGACTGCTGAAATTCCATGTCAGATTGCTCTTTGGTTCCTACAAGCAGTGATGACGGGGCACTCGTTAGAGCAAGAGAAATAGAAATTGTGCCACAAGCTCTTAGTTACCGGCTTCTGGGACTTGTTTCCATTCTCTCTGCTGTTTCAGATTTGGCCTGTCATTTGCCTGCACCCGCAGGGCTGTCCTAAGACATACACAAGGATTTTCACAACACATCAGCAAACCGTCAATCCACATGCAGATGGGAAATGGTGTCTGGCCTTGCTGAAATCACTGCAGACCGCAGTTCATGTTGAAATGGCCCAGGGCGCACTAACAGATCAGGTCAATGCTCTGGCCTTCAGTGTGCACAGGCCCTTCTGTTAAAACAGACTTTCACGCTGTCACTCTTGAATGTTTGTACCAGAATTAAACAGACACTGACATCTTAATTCTGCTATATTTTATATATTAGCCTGCCTCCTGCCACGTGAGTGTAAGTCCTTCTTAACTGCCTTCCTTGAACCAACAGATCGAACTGGCACGCTCTAGCCCCTACTACACGCTGGGCACCATGCGAGGTATCTTCAAGCACACTGTCTCTTGAACACGTCACAACAGCCTTGTAAGGCAGATGTTTTATCTCTTTTGCAAATGAGAAACCAAGCACAGAGAAGTTAAGTAATTTGTCCATGGTCACACAGCTAGTAAGTTGAGGACATGAGATCTAAAAGTAAGGTCCAGTGCTTTTTCT
This sequence comes from Camelus dromedarius, assembly GCF_036321535.1. Taxonomy (NCBI): domain Eukaryota; kingdom Metazoa; phylum Chordata; class Mammalia; order Artiodactyla; family Camelidae; genus Camelus; species Camelus dromedarius. The sequence continues at coordinate 29,703,318 of NC_087449.1, read as the reverse complement.
CGTCTATTACAACAGCCACCATTAAAAAACAACAACAAAAAAACCCCCACTCAAAACCAACCTTTCAATCTATGGTGTTGTAGAGTGTTTTGGAATTTATAAAGCATCCTCATGTCTTTTTTTCTCTAACAGTCCTGAGAGTGGCTTTTATTCTTTCTACCTTTGTTTTGTAGACAAAACCTAAAAGTCAAAGAGGTTGTATGATCTCAAAGTCACTGTACTGTCTCTCATGGACTTAGTATATCACATTGCTTGCTTTTATTGGAAAGTGGGGGTGGACCAGATGGTAATTTTGTCCAGGCCCATCATTTTATAGATGAAGTATGTGAAGTCCAGGGAGGAGAGTTTCTGTTTCCCCAGAGTCACACGGTTACTTAGTAACCGTGCCGGGAAGAGAATCCGGGGTTCCTGTGGTCAGGTGCAGGATGTTTTCTTCTAGAACTCATCATCTCTGTGTTCTGCCAGGAAGAAGGAGCGTCTTACCCTTTGAGGCACCCGATTCTGTACTGTAACAGGTCGCCAATTTGCCCCTTCATGCTTTCCACCCATGGGACTCCACACTGCCCTTGGAAACGTAAAGAATCAATGTAACCCTTCTTCCAAATGTCAGGTGACAGCAAGAATGGAAGTGCTTTCTTCTAAACTGCTTCTGAGTTACCACTACCCATTCATCTGCCATTTGACCTATGTGGACCTAGCACACGAAGTGCTCAAGGAAGGTTTGTTGAATAAATGAATAAGACAGTTTCTCCTTCTTCCACCGTTCTGATCCCTCTGTCCTAAACACACTCTCCCTTGGCTTTATTCTCTTAAAATCGAACCGTGCAAAATCAATAGCAAGATGATTCATTAAGCACCTCATCTGTTCTCTGCCAGTGTCTTGAAATGTTTCAAATACCTGTTGTAAGGCTAAACAGGGAATTTTCTGTGTGCCTGTGTCCTGGGGGTGAGGTGGGTGGAGCAAACGGAAGGCGGTCAATGGTGAAGCCAACTACCAGGAACCACCATCTCCTTCCACCTACACTGGGAGACAAGGATGCACCTTCATCTTTCCTGGGTAAACTTGCTTAGCCTACTCTGCTTTTCGGATGCCCTAAGAAGTCAGGCTGCCTTGATCTTACCCCACCATTTGCTCTATTCTAATTTTGGAACCTGATTTATTCAACTGAGAATGACACCTAAAAACAGAAGAAGACAGCAAGCTCAGACAGGGTAATTAATGCCACACTGCATTAACTTTCTGCAGCTGAGATAAATATTCACCCATCTCCCGCTTGCCGGAATTTAGCTTCAAATACCCATCACAACAGCGGTAACGACTGCAGTCAACTCTCAATTATCCCCACTAATGAAGGGGAGCAGTGGTGTGGAAAACCCCCAGCAGCAGATAATCCCAAAGTCTGACACTGTGATGCGTTGTACGTTTCATCAATAGCTTTACCTTCCTTGTTACAGAATCTTAGACTGTCAGAGCTGGAGGGGAGCTAAGAAATCATCTGATCCAGAAGTTTCTGACCTGACTTCTGGCAAGGTCACCAAGGGGTCTGCAGGCGATTTTCGATATTCCAAAAAGCTTAAATGGCATCACATGTTAGCATAGCACACCGTTGATATTTCTGTTTTTTTCTTCTGTCAGATTTGACCACATCTCTGCCCTGATTCCAATCTTTCAAAGGCTCCTCGTTACCCACAGGGTAAGGTCAAAGCTCCCTCGCTGGGCACATGAGACCGATCAGTCTCATAGTCCATTAGCGCTAATAAATGTCCCTTGCAGACCATGAATCAAAACTCACCCTTCAGGTCACATATATCGTGCTTAAAAAAAATTCTTTATGCCTCTGTCAGAATGATCTTTCTGCAATGGATTTGGTCATGCCAGTTTCCAAACCTCCCGACTCCCTATTCCCCTAAGGATAAGCAGACCCCACAGGGTGGTCCACGGGGCCCCTCCCCATTCAGCTTCATCTACTTCCTCTCTCTCCTGTGCGCAGCTTCCGAACTGGACTTCTGGTTGCCCAGACATGATGGGCTTTTTCCCATCTTTGAGACTCTGCTCAGACAGTTCCTCCTGCCTTCAGGACCACTCTTTGTCCTGTTCACACTTTCAGAACCAGCCCACATAGAAGGGCTTCCTGGACCGTGCAGGTGATTTAAACCATCCTGCTCCTGGACTCCTGCCGTGCCCGGTGGAGACTCTGTCTACAATGCCACCATGTCATTTTCTAGTACCTTCCACACAGGGGTCTCCACTGCACCTTTCACGCCAGTCTCCTAAATTCTGAGCCAAAGCTTGGAACCTGGGAGGCGCACCCACCACCAACATGGAACATGAGGACGGGAGTGAGTCAGTGAAGAGTGCTTCTCTTAATGGGAGCTGGCAAATGCTTACGAACTTTCAGCTCATTTGCGAATCTGACACGTTAATCATCTTCATTTGTAGAGGACAACAAAGCAGAAAGAAACCATACAGTAAAAATGAGAACCAATCAGCCCTCCACCCTCTGACTTAAGCTGGATATCCTGTTTTCTGGGAGGTGCAGTGGAAGAGTACAAACACACGGGTGGGATTCCTACTGCCAACTTCTGGCAGCCAAAGGCCACCGCGAACACACTAGCACTTGAATTCCAGTTGGGTTTATCACTGATGACAATGAGGGGGGTGACGGGAAAGCCTGGAAGAGCTTGTTAGAAAAGGCTTAGTATAGGATCAGGCTTACATGAGACGTATAGAGGGGGGTCAGGAAAGTAAGGCTCCTCTCTGGGTTGGATGCTTTCAGAAAGTGGGAATATGATTATCTCAGTAATTCTTATCCAGAAAGCAGGAAGACTGGAGCAAGGCTAAAGCCAGGAGAGAACGTTTGGTCATATTTGGAACGTGGACAATGCGCAAGTGTGCCTGTGCTCAGCCACAGCTACTGAGTGGTCTGGACCCACCCCGGGCACAGAGGGCCTCGTCCGATGCTGACGTCCTGTGAATCTGTTCACGTTCCGCAGCTTTTGGCTGTCAGGCTGCTATTCTCTTTCTCACTGTCCCCTACTTTGTAACCTTAAAACTCCATGCAGGTTATTTAAGCTTTCTGAGTACCAGCTTTCTCATCTGTAAAATGAGGCTAGAAACCCTCTCTGGGGGAGATGTGGTGAGGATTGAAGGAGAATATACACATCACTGGACTGGCACAGAGCCTGGCACGGGGAAGCACTCCCGAACCGGCGAGGTCCCTTGTGTCTGGGCGTGTGGCTCTGCCCTTCCTTTACAGAAGATGGTCTGAGGCCTCATAATCACCTGTCAGCGGCTTTCCAAACTGCATCGCCTTCATAGCACATGGGTGCAACTGGCTCTGTGAGGAAACCTAATAACGGCACAGGGTCCACCCCGGGAAACCGTGTGAAAAGAATGTGGGGTTAATCTAAAGGATCTGGTTGCAGGGCTCTGTGGATAACAGAGACTTCCACATGTTTGCAGATGACTTTAAGGACAAAGTGTGAGCTCACGTCGAGAAGCCAAGTGGAATCACAGAATTGGAGTAATAGCTTATGTTCACAGAAATCTTTATAAAGTCTATAAAGGGCTTTCCTACATCACAGACATGGTTTTACTCGGGCATCCCAAAGTCTGTACCCCAGGTATTCCTGTCTCCATTTACAGGGGAGAAGTGAGGCTCCCCAGAGTGTGATGACTGGCCCAAGGTCACTCAGCCAGCACAGGGCAGAGCTGGAATATAATCAAGTTTGTTATTTTTGAACCTTGTTTATTGCAAACGTACAGAGCGTAGCATTTGCCATTTTAATTTTTTAAGTGGACCATTCAGTGACATTCATTACATTCCCAATGATGTGTAGCCATCACCCCTATTTCTACATCTTTCCTCACCCCAAATAGACTCTGTACCCATTAAGCAGTAACTCCCTAGTTCCCCTTCAGCCCAATCCCTAAACTCTTTTCCATCTCTCGGAGGTTACCTATTCTTATTTTTAACTCAATTTCTTTGAGGTGTAACTGACACACAATGAAACACTCCCACACTGAGTGTACAGTTTGATGCACTGTGACAAGTGTACACACCCGTCTACCCCTCCTCGGAGCAATCAAACTCTAGAGCATTTCCTCACCCTGAAAACTTCTCCTGTGTCCTTCTCAGTCAACCCCTCACTGCCTATCTGACTTCCGACACTGGATTTGTTTTCTCAAGAGTTTCGTGTACACGCATCCAGCTCTAAGCCCACTGTCCTCGCCACTGCCACGGGATCCTTTTTGTAGCGTGTCGAAGCCAGAAGGACCCTTCCTCAGTGTGAGACTGCCTTCCCTGTAGGAAGACACAGGGTTCCCCAGACATGAGGGTTGTTTTTCCCAAAGTCCTCGAGAAGCAGTGAGCGCCAGGAGGGCAGCCCAGGGCCTGCACTCCCATTTCTCTTCTTATTCTCTCCCCTCGCCTACCCATCCCCCGTGGTCTGGCTTGCTGTATCACAGCCTATAGTTTCCTATCCCACATTTTAATGAACCCCTTTGGAAAGCCACCTATCCTGTGCTTATGACTTTGCATCCATTTCATTTTTACTGTGTTTGTTTTTGGAAAGCTGGGCCACGTTCAGCAAAGGTTATGTCCAAAACAAACGATGAGTGGGGAGAAGACACAGTGTGCTGAGAAGGGTGGGCTCAGGTGTGAGGTCAACGCGCCATGCACTCTAGTTGGCTGAGCAAGCCTATCTCTGCCACAGCCTGGGAGCCGGGGGTGAGGGCCACGCCAAGGGTCAGACTGCAGCTAGGAGGGGAGCCAAAGCTTGAGTCCCTCAGCATCGACCTGCCTGAGCAGCAACTTCAGCCTCGAGGTCTTTGAGCCCCAACACCCGGATCTAGCTCAGCGGGGTCTTATATTTCCTAGTCTGGTAAAATGAAAAAGGTGGTGGTAACCAGGGAGTGGAAATAAGGCTGAAATAAAGTTCCATCTGAATTCATGAAAAAGGCATGAGTTTTAGACTCACAGAGACCCCAGCCATCCTAATTACCCATATGAACTGAGGCCAGCATTTCACCTGGGCCTCAGTTTCTCCATCTGTACAATGGGGTTTGTAACATCAACATCATGGGACTGAAACAAGTTAGCTCATACAACATGAAGAATTTTAACTCCAGAAATGAGTCTTCCTTTCCCTTTTATTCGAAGGAAAGGGAAGAAACGGAGCTTTCTCACCACTTTCAGCGTGAAAATCTGGCCTTTGGGGTAGGCAAGTCTTCAAAACACAGAATGGATTTAACGATAATTCCTTAGAGATTGAAGTTGTTGCCAAATGCACTCACTTCCTGGGATTGCAGGGTGCTGACGCCCACTTGGTGAACACAGAGATGCACGATCTGAATCCCAGGGGGTCTGCACATGTTCTGATCAATTTTGCATTCCCGTCAATCCTAACAATGATGGGCACACGTTATCTGCTCTGAACACGCACATCATCTTTCCTGACCTTGTTACACAGCAGATGACGGCCCTGAGGTTGGTGACAACAGTTCTCTGCCATAAGCAGGAGGCCCTGTCCTGAGTAGGCTCCTGGTGACCAAGAGTGGGTCCTGGATCTCATGCAGATAGTCATGCTATCTCATGCAGAAGTTGGCGTATTTAAGGCACTTCCGTCCTTTGCTTCGTCAGCTGGGGTTAAGGACAGCCTGGGAGAGGGGTGCTGTCAGAGGGTCTTGTGTGAGGACTGGGTATTCCATGCTCTAGTGGGTGATCTGGGCAAGTTAGAAGGTCCTAGAATGTAAGAGCTAGAAGGGCTTGCGGGAGTTGCTTTACAGACGAGAAGAAGACCAAAGGCCAGAAACGAAGCCATCTGCCTCCCGTCACACGCAATCAAGCCAATCAGAGGCTGCTAAAGCTCAGACGTCCTGGTCCCAGCTGAGTGTCCTGCAGTTATTTAGTCTAGGGCTTGATTCAAACCCTAGCCCCGTTACAGGTGAATCTTGTGATTTCTACAAGTCGTTAACCTCCACCTTACCCATCACAGTTGTGAAACAGGAATAAAAACACTTAAGAGTGTTCCCCTGAGGACTGAGCTAGGTGATGCTTACAAAAGTGCTATACACATGCTGGTAACCTTAAAATTTATTTTATTAGGGCTGGTAAATGCAAGGCTGCTTGTATTAGCTTCTGCAGAGTGATTCCAGAAACTGAGTGTGATCACAATCAGAGGTCAGCCAGGGCCAGCCCACTGGCCAGTTTTGGTGGCTGCCTGTTTTTTGGTAAATAAACTATCACCCAAACTCACCACCCTTTTAAGCATCGTCTTTTGCTGCTTTCCTGTTACAAAAGGAGAGTAGATTAGTTGTGACAAAGACCAGACGGTCCACAAAGCATTCATAGTCACAGAGAGTTTGCTGACCTCCGGTCTAAATGGTCAGTGTCTTGTAGTTGTACCCACTACTCCAGGGGCTTACATCTAAGCTGAAATCTCCGTATTTAGTCTTCTGTCCTCCAGAGTCCCGTACCCAGTATTCCACTGGCATCTTTACTTGGAAGTTCATGGACTTGTTAACAAGAACTGGTCCCAAAGTAAACTTGCCTTCTTTTTACTCAAGCTCTGTGTTCCTCAGCACAGGGACTGCCACCACCTAGATCCCCCAGTCAGGGACCTGGAGGTCATCTTAGCTTACACCCTCTTCTTCATCTCCCATTTCCCTTCAGTCTTAACTTCCTCCTGATTCCATCTTTTAACATCCCTTGGCAGCGAGCCCGCCCCGTCAGCCTGGCCGACTGCCCTCAGCCAGCATCTCCTGCCTGGACGGGTTTTGGTTGGAGCTGCCTCTGAGCACCACGCCCATGAGGAGAGATTATTTTCCATTTTTGTGGTTCTTTGAGGCTCTCTCTTGTGCGATTCTATTTTAAAACAGAATAGTAACAATAATGCCAAATACACGTTACTTTCAAAACTTATATAGCACTTTCTTACGCACGACATATGTATTTTTAAACTTACGGCATCTTCTGATTCTGGGAGCGTCTGGGGAGAGGGCTGTTCCAATGATCCATATTCATCATATGTGGGGACGGGGGTCCCAGGGTTATCTAAGGTCCTGCTTAAGGTTGCCTTCTTTGGAACAGTAATTCAGACCCAACCAGGTCCCCTGACTCTGAACATTTCTTTTCTTTCTCCCCCAACCCTTTTTTTTAAAAAAATCTCCCTCCCAAAGTATCTGAAGTTCTGCTTTCTTTTCTCTTGAACACTAAAAATTCATCAGGTAATACTTTGCAAGTCTTGGGTTCCCACTATGAAGATCAGTATTTTAAAAAAAATGACAGTGACTTATTATTTCTGGCAAGATCTGTTGTTACTAAGGGAGACAGACCAAACAATTCCCCATTGTTACAGATGCTACTTTGACTTGACAGCTGGGAAAGTCTGATAGGCAGTTTATTTACTTAGCTATTTAACCAAATAAATATTTTCATTTTTCTTTCATGTCCTCAAAAGCTAACATTTTGCCCCGAAAATTGCTCCAGCAACACACCAGTGAAGTATAAATTACCTGCCATTCCCACACCAGCCATTATATTATTTGAGGGTTGTTTTTTTTTTTGGCCCCTCTTGACCCTGTCTTTTAAAGACACGTGATTCTCCCAGATGGGAGGGTAGTGGGGGGTGGGAAATGAAATAATTGAAGATATTCCCTTTTATTGCTAAAACAGAAATGCTGTTTGGGATTGGCCCTAAAGCGTCCACCTGTGAGGACTGAGGCTGTCTGTTCCATCTTACTGCAGTGCGATATGGTTTTAACTTATCAACAGATGTCACCCCTACCTACTCAGAACTGTGCGGGTATTTCTAATAAAAAGCAGCTGCAGATAATGGTTGCAAGGGTGATAAGGAGAACGAGACTCCTGCTTTTCAACTGTGTGGAGGCAGAGTGGAAAATAGAGCTATGGCTGGAACCATCCCTGCATAGTATTCTTTTTCCCAACGCCTGGAGAGGCACAAAGAAATTGCAGTCAGTAAATTTCCGGTTGGGTGGATGGGTGAATGGGATGGAGACAGAGAGATGCAACGCGGCTTGTGCAGCTACTGGTGGAGGGGCCCAGAGGCTCATCAGGGCTTTCCTCGTGGGGGTCTTCACGGAAACGTCGGCAAGACTGGCATCAGCCTCTTGGCACGCGACTCCTGACCGGCAACTGCGAAATTGTCAGGCTGAGCTTTCAAAGGCAAAAAATTGCTTCATTGAAGATTATAGCCCAGCCCTCCTTGGGAGCTGGGAGCTACTTCTTAGGATTTACATGTGACTCTAAGATAAGGCTGCTCATTGTTTGAGAAGTCAGAGGTGACCTGGGAGGTCCTAATAGGGGTCATGGTGATTAGGGGAGAGGGCAAACTGGAGAACTAAGAAGTAGGGTTTTTTTCTTCTTTTCCCCCAAAGCTGTTTTGAGGCATACTGAAAATTAATTACTTACAAATACAAGGTACAAAACAAAACCTCCCAGCCAATGGCCTGAGTCCTTATGGTAGAATTTACTCAACATGAGGACATAAGGGCTGAATGTATAAAATCCAAGGAGTGGCGAACCGCATATGATGGTGGTGGCGGTGGTGCTAATGGCAGCTAACAGCGACTGGCCGCTCTGTGTCTGACACTGTTGCTAAGAGCTCCACCCACATCACCTCACTTAGTCCAAACAACAACCCTATGAGGAGGACACTATTTTTATCCTTATTTTTCCAAATAAGACAGAGAATTATTATGACAGCTCATCAGGGTCACATAGCTAGTAAGTGCCAGTGCCAGATTCGAACTCAGCCTTGCTCCAGAACCCAGATTTTTAAGCTGAGAACCGAGCGCCTGTCTCCATCTGCTATCTCTGTCAACAGAATGGATAAATAAGCCCCTTCTGGCAGGTAAACAAACCAAGATGCAACAGAAAGGATGGTTCTTGCCTCAGATTTCCTGCTATGAAGTAGCTGAGCTAGAACTTAAACTCATGTTCCAAATTCTGAGCTCTTCCCGCCACGACATGCCACGTCCATTCACAGCTCAGCCATGGCCTGGGGGTCTACAGATGGAGCAACAAATACGGAACAAGCTGAAGCTACCCCGCCCCCCCCCCCCCCCCCCCGCCCAAAACAGTTCAGCTTCTATGACTGTCTCCAGCAGAGCAGCCTCATGAAGATGAGGGAGGGTGTGACACATCGATCTGCAAGTGCCGTAAGTCCCCTTTGTTTTCTAGGAAAACTTCCCAATTTTAGGATGATGCTGGCTGCTATCCTGACGAATGGCTCTGTTCCCACCTCCCCGCCCCCAGTTCATGCATCAAATTTTCCAAGGAGCGGTTGAGGATGTGAAGGTTTATAAAACACACGTAAGGGACAGAAAAACCTCTTGGGGAATCTTCCCAAGGCGCCCGCCCACCATCTCCAACTTCTGTCGTTCCTGGAGCCCTGATTTGCCTGGTATCGCGAGCTCCCCGAGCAGCTCTGCAAGGCTGGACGCTCAGAGGAGCGCGCGCGTGGCACGATGTGTCCCCGTGGGCTGGGGTACCGAGGCGGAATGCGGCGAGATGTACGGTGCGTGAAGTTCTTTCATCATAAAATCTATTAACAAACTGCACTTTCAAAACACTGTATGAGCTTTCAATAACCGTCAAAATAGCTCACACGTGAACTGCGACCGATTCCGAGGTAGCCTCAGAATCCATTTATGAACGGTGAAAACTATTTACCATTTTAATGGTTCTGACCAGGCTGTTCAGGCCTTAAGAAGGGAGCTCTGTCGGTGCGGCTCTGCCATCCTACATGGCTACGGAGAACTAGAAAAGTATCTGAAAATTGAACACATTTGTCAAGGAGTGACCTCAGAAATCACGTCTGGGTAAGAAGGGGTACTTCTGCCTCCTGAGAAAGTTCGCTTCATCAACCCCTCTTTCTCTCGATCAAATCAGATGTATTGAAATTCAAGTGCCCAAAGCCACTTCTGGGAAATGGAAGGACACCCCTCTCCGAGGAGCTGCTGATGGAACCTGAAGTGGTCCGGTGGCAAACCACAGGCTGTCACGCAGGCGCAAACAGCAGAGCCTCAGGGGCGAACAGACGTGACCCGTCTTTGAGCTTAGAATTTCACTTTTGCGGCAAGGAACGGGTGCGGGGCCCTTTTGGCCCGACACAGTGGGCTACTGTGCTCTTACATCTCTATCAGTCTTTTTTTTTTTTTTTTTAAGCATGTCTTAAAAATTTTTAATTTTTTGTTTTAGGCAGAGAGCTAATTATGTTTATTTATTTATATGGAAGGACTGGGGCTTGAACCCAGGACCTCCCACGTGCTAGGCATGTGCTCTAGCACTGAACTATACCCTCCCTGCTCCGTCTCTATCAGTCATTTCAAGCACTGCTTGTTTTTGTTTCTTGGTTGGACTTCTGTGTGTGGGTGGTGACGTCTTTAGGTCTGTGGCGTGCGGGCCAATGCAGTGGCACATCGTTTCAAAGATTTTAAGCATCTGGACCACAGCAAACGGAGCAATCATCAGGGTGAGCAGAACATATCCATCTCCGAATGTGGGTGCTTTTCAGAAACTGAAAGTAGCTCTAACCATGCCTCATTCAATCACCACCCCCCCATTCAGATCATATCGTGAATAATACAGCATGACCACGCCCCACTCCTCATCTTTACCCCTACCCTCCCAATATATATCCAAGGTCATGCATCCATGAGGAAAAACAAGGCGGAAGACAGACACCAGGCATGGAGAGATGGCACAAACATCAGGGCTAACGCTCAGGCCAGGAGAGATGGTGCAGATGTTAGGGATGCGACTTTAGAGGGAAGCAACAAGTGGAGGGGAAAGCAGATGGCTTCAGGGTGAAGGACATCAAAGGGACAGATACCTACCCAGACCTGTGCTATCTAGCTACCGGCCTGTGGACTTATATTACCACCACTGGGCTCCCCACTGGGTTCACCAAATGGATCACTGTTGGATGAGGCCTGTGACCCCTCAGGCTAGAACACAAGAAGATAATATTTTTTTTTTCCTTTTTCATAATTGAAAAATATAAGACAGCTGGGCATATTTCCATGCACACGTATCATCAGTTATCCTAAAGGAGGCAGCGTCTCAGTTACAGGACGCCACTGCCACAAGTGTGAGAACTGGTAGTAACAATTTCATGAAAGGATATCGGATTTCAGCTGCTCATTTGAACATAAAAGGAAACCCCTTGAGAGCATAAGAGTCTGAGGCAGTGCTCTTTTCTACGTCGGTTTCCTCATGTATTGTCCATTTCAGAGACAGAGGCTTTAAGTTTAAGAAAAACCGAACCAGAAAGAACAAACCGGTCACTTACAGCTTCCTGCTCTTCGCTTTTGCTGGGACTTTCGAAGCCCTCTTCAAAGATATCATCTGTGGTTGGATCACTGGCGTGGGATGCGGATGATTTGGATGGAGAGCTCTGTCTAGGGGCTGGGGTTGGAGCTGCACGGAGACCATGCAAAGAGAGAAAACATCATAAATGTCTGGCGGTGACCATTTAGACCCCGCAGACCCTCGGGGATCTGGTTACACTGAGTCAAATCCCAGGAGCCCTCCTCCTGTCACAAGTCAGCAGTTGAACACTTTAGTATCTCTTCTGTACCCACTCACCCTGTCTTCTCACATACTTGACGGTCAGGAAGGAGCTGGGCCACAGGGATGGGTGAGACTGTGGCTCTTAAGGGATGATCCCTGCATTAGCTGCATCAACCACATCTGGGAACTTGTTAGAAATGCAAATTCTTGGGCCTCACCCCACAGAGACCTACTGAATCCCAGACTCTGTGCTTCCGCAGACTCAAGCTGAGAACCACTGGACTATGGTTTTCTTTCTTCTCTCTTCCTTAACATCATGCAATTATTTCAGTGAGAATAAACAGATTAAGAGGACAGCGCTATGCATTTACTGAGTGCCTCCTATGTGTCAGAAACCACCAGAAATTTTATAGGCAGTATCTCTAGTCCACAGAAAGCCTCTCTGAGGTAGGGGTTCTCCCAGTTTAACCAAGAAGGAAAGTGAAATTGCTAAACTGCTCGAGGCCACAGAGTTGGCAAGTGGCAGAAGCAGGCTTTGGATCCTGGCACATAGTAGGGATTCGTATCCTGACACATAGTAGGTAATGGATAAACACATGCTGTGTAAAGAGTGTCTCAGTGACCTGGGAAGATGGATGTAGCTGATGGTTAACTTTTTCCTTCTTCCACAAGGAGATGCATTTTCTGTCCTGACCCTCCCACATTTTCCTTGTCTCATTTATCCCAGTGGTTTATAACAAATCTGCCACTGGAAACTACTCTTTCGATAATTTCTAACTTGGCATTGAAAATACCCATCACTGGCTCAGCCCCGAGGGAGAGGGGCGTGGCTTGATTTAGTAACTGACTTCCAAAAAACATTGGTAAGGCCTCCCTGCCATGACTTCCCAGAATTTACAGAATCTGGCTGCTTCTCAGACAGTGAGTGATTCTAAGACGTGGTGAGCTGCTTTTGCCTCAATGAACCTCTCTCTAGAATGACGGTGCTGTTTATTGTGTGTCAGCAAGCCAGACACTGTGCGAGGCACCTGGCATTCATTATGCCCTCGAGCAGAAACGCCTCAAGGTGGTATTGTACCTGTCGGCTCTTTTCTGGAAGAAACTGCTGCTCAGAGAGGTGAAGTGTCTTCCTCAGAGCTAACGTCACAATGGAACAGGAGCACTGGGATTCACCACAGATCGGACACCGTCCAGTCCACCGTGCTTTTTTATCCCTATTCGTGGTTTACCTGAGGTGCCACTCCACTCGAAACACTCTAAAAGTTGATGTTGACGGATCAGAGGCTAGAAAGATCATTTTCACTCATGTTCTTTAAAATAAAACAATGAGTTGCTTTTTAATTGGAAAGGAAGCCTGTTTTCTTTCATGAGATGATTACAGAACAAACCAGCCAGACTGAGAGAAATGAGAGAAGCTTTATGAAAACACCTTGATATGCAGTGCATGCTTCATAATGATTCGTGTAATTCGAGTCTGAATTGTGTTTGACGTCGCTCCTTGCTTACTGAAGGCAGAGAGCCCTCACGGAGCTGCCCACGCTGAGAGGTGCACTGCTCGTACTTACTGGATGGAATCATGGGTATATTAACTTGAAGTTTATTTATGCAAGTGTCTTAACTTTTAGAAGGCTTTCTAGAACACAGCTATACTCTAAAACAGTGGTTCTCGATCTGGGGCAATTTCATTCAATATCTAGTGTTATCTTTGATCATCATGGCTCAGGGGAGAGGATGCAGGCTACTGGGTGTCTCGTGGGTAGAGGCCAGAGATGCTGTTCAACACCCTACTGTGCACAGGGCAGCCCCACAGCAAAGAATGACTTGGCCGCCAATCTCAATCGCGCCAAGGTTGCAAATCCCAGCTCTGAAACACAGCAGTAACTGAGCGGCCTGTGTTTTGCTCCTTTCATTCTCTACAACCTTTCCCAGATGCCTCCCACGTGCGAGACACCACGGGAGCATCGTGAGAAGCGCAGCAACGTGAGGACGATTAAGGCATATCCCTTGTCCTTAAAGAACCTCAACTTTCCTCTTTTATTTGTAGCTGGCACACAAGACCCTCGAAAAGGAGACCTCCGTTTTCAAAAGGTGCTTGCTTCTTCATGCATGCCTGTCATTTCTTTAGCATTTCGTTTATTCATTATTCTTCAGGCAAACCCTGTGAGTTGGAACTGAATAGAAATGCCCTCACCGTGTAGATCCTATGGCCTGAGAGGAAGCAGGCTGTTTATACACAGAGAAGAGGCTCATTTTCAGAACAGCATTCCCAACCTGGCTGGTGACACGACCTAATTGTGTTAACATCAGATTTTTTTTTTTTTTGACAATTCATGGTATTGGCTAAGCAGCCGTCTGTATCATCTGTGACAGTAATAAAAGCGCCAAGCTCATTGTCCCACGAGCCTTTTCCTTCCCCTTATCAACTGTCAAGGCACGAACTGGATCACCAGACACCTTCCCGGGGGGATGTCGACCAAGCACAGGTGTGCCCAGGTGTATCTGGATTCTGACTGGCTGAGTGGCTCTGGTTTCCCAGAGGCTGGCAGCAGAAGAGTGAGCTGGGGCAGCATCACTGAATGCCGGAACTAGAAGGCACACCTCTATCCACGTCAACTCCCTCATTCTACCCAAGACACAGCGGAGGTTAAGGGATGTCACACCTTTGCCCAAAGACACAGCTTGTGGTGGGGGAGCCAGGATTAGAACCCCGGGATCTGCACAAACCCACTCAACAGGCCATAAAACTGACAATAAAAGTACTTCAAACTCTGAGAGGTATAAAAGCTTTAGTACACGTACCACTGAATCCTTTTTATAACCCTCAGCCTAAGATAGATGAGGAAATTGAAGGTCAAATAAATAAAATGACTTGCCCATCAGCACAAAACTAGTCTAATTCGGCTGCTCTCTGGATTCCGGGTCCAGAACTTTCTGCCACACCACCATTTTTTCTCTTCGACTATCCAAAGCTTTGACTCAAATTCTGGCTTCAATGATACCAGTTGCATGAGGCCTTACAGCTGCTGTATCTCGGGCCTAAGGTTTCGCCTGATCTTAATTTTCTATTCTATTTTTTAAATCCCGGTTCCGAACGTTTTTAAAATTCACATGCACCAGTCGTTTTTATTTCAATAAGCCAAACGCCAAGTCTGGGCGTCCGAGCTGGGATATACGCACAGGAGCGAGTGAATGAGCGAAAGAGCAAAAACGGTGAGAGGCAGTGACACGGCAGGAAAATTACAGGCTTGGGCTTAATTCTACCTCTTTCTCTGCGACCTCTGTCTTTGAACCTCACTCTCAGCATCTGTCAGACAAGTCTCACTCTACTTGCCACCAGCACCGTTCGGAGGATAAAAATAACCAATACAAAGTGCACAGCGAAGGTGCGTCTGTTGGAACCGGTACCTAATAATGAGAGGCTACTGTTGGTAGCAGCAGTATAAACAAAGAGCCCATTGAATGCCCCTGAGATGACTCCTCTGACGCCAGAAACAAGGCATCAGCTGTTCTCAGTGGGTTTATGTTGCCAAAGAAGGACACTCACGTGAGTTGGTCGACGGTGTGGTAGAAGTCACGGGGGTCAAATTCAACTGCGAGATGTCAAAGTCATCACAGTCGTCTGTATCCTGTGCCACCCCGACTTTGTTGAAGTAACTGGAGAAGGCCTCTGAGGTGCAGGTGAGGGAGGGCTGGTCGGGTTTGCGGGAGGGCACGGGCGGAGGCTGGGCCATCTGGAAATCCTTAAACATCTCTTTTCCCATTTTCTGCCTGGGCTTGTCGGTCTGCGGACTGGACCTGGCCGAGTCACCCGTGGCTGGGACGGTGGCCAGGGGGGTGAGGGGACCTGGGAACATGGCGGCTGGCAAAGGCATAACAGTTTGTGTGGGCATGAAGGCGGCTGGCGGAAACTGCCCGGCCACGGCGGGCCAGGGCTGCTGAGTGGCAGGGAAGAGACCCGGCTGGCCCCATGCGATGGGCTGAGCCCCTGGCATCACCTGAGCGACTGATGGCTGAGCACCCATGGCGATCTGCTGTTGGACGAGGGGCTGCTGGCCCCAGAAGGATGGGAGGACGGCGCCCATTGCAACATAACCTGAAGGGACGAAAAAGAAGAGTCAGGTGCCCTGGGGAAGAATCATTCACGGAGCCAAGTGACTGTCAGAAAGGTCCTGAGCAACTCATAAGTGCCCAGCTGTGAGTGATGATGCTCTCCCGGAGCTGTGGTCAGCGAAAACTAAGGAGATGACTTGTAAGCAGAAACTAGAATGCGGGAGGGAGCAAGCCGGTCAGGTATCTTGGGGGTAATTAACAGTACTGCCGTGGTTCTTAAAGGTCTGTGACATCACATAGCTTCAGCAACCAGTGTGGCTCAGAGGGGACTGGGCAGAGCACCAGAAACCAGGCACATTGGGGCTTGACTCTTGCCTTCCCTTCCTGCTAGACTGAGGGCATTCCCAAGCGCTCAAGCTCCCTGAGAGCCAGGCGCTTTGTTGTAAAGCCAGGTGATAATATCTTCCTTCTCAGCACCGAAGCAGTGTGCAAACGTGAGTAAGAAGCAGAACGTTGGAGTTTTAGGTTAAAACTCACATGGCCACTTCTTATCTATGGAATTTGGGGAGAGTTAAGAAGTTCTCTAAGCCTCTCCTTATCTGTAAAATGGGCGTAGAATACTTTCTGCCTCCTTGGGTTAATTTAGAGATTAACTGAGATTACATGTTTAAGGTAGGAGGTGGTACACCTGACACAGAATGAACATTTAATAAACGTTAGCCATTAGAGCCTATAAAGTAGCTTCCTTGATATACAACTGACACACAATAAATGGTAGCTCTCGGTATTATTATTCCAATTTTAGAGATTAAAAAATGTACATTATTGTCTACTCAAGAGCATCTCTTACCATGACATAGGTTGGACACTGTAAAACTCCAGGGAGTATACTCACATATGTTACCATAGTTTTTGCTATATTATTGCCTTTAGGTGATATATCATCATTTTATTTTTTTAAATTGAAGTATTACTGATTTATAATATTGTGTTAGTTTCTGGTGTACAGCATAGTGATTCAGTTACACGTATACATGTATATTCTTTTTCCTATTCCCTTTCATTACAGGTTATCACAAGATATTAAATATAGTTCTCTGTGCTACACAGTAGGACTTTGTCTTTATCTATTTTGTATGTAGTAGTTTTTATCTGCTAATCTCAAACTCTTAATTTATCCCTCCCCTGCCCTTTCCCCTTTGGTAACTGTAAGTTTGTTTTCTATGGCTGTGAATCTGTTTCTGTTTCATAAATAAGTTCACTTGTGTCATTTTTTAGATTCCACATATCAGTGATATCATGTGCTATTTGTCTTTGTCTAACTTACTTCACTTAGTGTGACAATCATGTTGCTGCAAATGGCATTATTCTTTTTTATGGCTAAGTAGTATTCCATTGTATATATACACCACACCTTCTTTACCCAGTCATCTGTCCATGGACATTTAGGTTGCTTCCATGTCTTGGCTATTGTAAACAGTGTTGTTGTGAACACTGGGGTGCATGTATCCTTTCCAATTAGTTTTCTCCAGACACATGCCCAGGAGTGGAATTGCTGGATCATAGGGTAACTCTCTTTTCAGTTTTTTAAGGAATCTCCATACTGTTTTCATTTTAAAAGGAGCATGAGTGATACTCTTTACCATAATAATAGAAACAATAATAATTTCCACTTATTAAATGCTTACACTGTACTAGGTGCAATATTAAGTGCTTCACATCTTCACAAAATCCTTGCAGGATAGCTCTCATTATCTTCATTTTAGGGATAAGGAAATTGATGCTCAGAGAGGAAAGCACCTTGTTCAGGGTCACACAGCTGACACAAGATGGGATCAGGATCTGAACTGAGATCATCAGCCCCCAAAGCCAGCGTCCTTTCCTCTGGCCCATGCTGCCTCACCCAGATGGCCAAGACTGATTTCTGATCTTAGTACAGTTCGTGCAGCTGGCCTGCCTTGAAGTGTTCTAACCCACTGCAGCTCTGGAGGAGTCTCCCATGTCCTTCCAGGGGTCCCCACCCTTCTCAGGGTGCGATCAAGCCTGGGAGACATAACCAGTCCACGCAGAGAAGAGGGTGAAAACCGGCCTCTCAAAACAAGCATCTCTATGGCTGTCAGAAGGAATCTGCAGGTAGAGAGCAATGAGACCAGGGAAAGAAGAGGGGCAGATGTATGTATGCAAGCAACTTCCAAAGGGAAGGCAGGCAGGCTCTGTGGCACTCGGCACGTCCTGGGTTGCTTCGGTGACTGGCGAGCCCAGAGAGATCGTGTGCAGACTGCCTCACTCCTGATCTAGTCTCAGATCCACCTGCCCTTCAACTGACTGTTAAGGGACAGAGCCAAGTTTCAAAGCCAGTCCTTTTCCTTCCAAGGTGAGAGGAGGCCGGCTCCTGAGGGGTAGGGACAGACACACAGGCTTCCTGCTGATGAATCTACTAGAGTTAAATACTTTTAAGGAATGAGACAGGGGTGTTGACAAACAAGACAGACAATATCCTTATCAGATCACCTTGGTCCTAGTGCACTGAAATGAGAGGGGTGAGGAGGCACTGATGCTGACATCTGAAACCTGAAACCTGCTTACCCTGCCAATCACAGAATAACGAACTGACTTGAACCTACCAACAGACTAAGAATCCTGCAACTTTTAAAAGTTTTCTGATTGACTTTCATGGGATTCAGCAGTTCTCAGTGGGAGTGTTTCCGCCTCCAAGGGATGAAAAGGAAACATGTGGGGTGTGTTTTGGTTGCCATGATAACTTGGTCGGGGGGGACAGCACTGGCATTTAAGAGGCCAAGAGCATCGACACTAGACCTCCTATAACGTGTGAGATGATATGCATCACAAAAAAATGTCTCCATTCTGTGTATGATTATTTGAGTATAGATCGTTGGACTTCGGGTTACATGGAAATTCAGTTTCTTTGCAGAGTTTTAATGCACTTAATTTTTCAGGAAAGTAAGAACTGTGTCCATTAAGAGAAGATTGTATTTTGTGTTTGGAACACTGTCGAGGGGTCCACCCACTTGGAACATCGTGGTCCCTGACTGTGGTGTTGGAGGCAACTCAACACTTCTGTACTGATCTGAACCTACACTGATCCTAGTTACAGGTACACATACCTGACCACCGAGTATGTGTTCCTGTGAGGTGGCACCTGGGTAGTTCCTTACTGAAATGCGTATCTTGTTATTACACATTTGCTTTCTTACTTCTTTATATTCCAGTGAGGGAATTATATTGATTTTTGAAAAACTGTGTAGGTAAGTTATGTTCTCTATGAATATCATTTCATGATATTAAAGGAGACATCACAAACTCTTATTATCAAAAGGAATACTGGGTCTGACAGCATAAGACCCGCCCACAGATCTTTCCACCACATCAACCCAGATGCCCGTTTTGGTGAATAGATGGAAGGCTCCAGCCACCAGCCAGACTACTTTTTACCTGGCTTCCACCCTACCCACCTCACTGCCACCAGAGAACTAATCTAAAATGCAAATACAGCTGACCCTTGAAAAAAACAGGTGGGTTAGGGGTGCTGACCCCTGCACAATGGAAAATCTGTGTATAACTCACAGTCGGCCCTCCATATACCCGGTTCCACATTCATGGATTCACCCAGCCATGGATCGCATAGGACTACTGATATATTTAATGAAAAACATCCACATATGCGGACCCGTGCAGTTCAGGCCAATGTTGTCCAAGGGTCAGCTGTACAGTGCGCCATCATCTTGAGTATAAGGCCCAGATGCCTTAGCTTGACTTTGGAGTTTTGGGGGTCAGCCCCTTCCCACCTCTTCACCCCATTTTCCACCTGCTTTCCCACTGGCATCCTTCCCTGCAGCAGTTGCAAACAACATAACCTGCTCTCTCGTCTCTGCCGGTCCATCTGCCTGGAGAGCCACCCCTACTTCTTCACGTGGCTGTCCCTCCCTGGCTCTTTGAGACTTGGTTCAGCATCCCCTCTGCCCTCTAGACCCAGCTGACTCTCCTCTGGGCACGCGCAGTCCGCTGTGTTCATCTCCACCGTGGCACCTGCCACGCTGCCTTGGAACTGCCCGCTTATTCCGTCTTCCCTTGTAAGACTAGAAAGCCCCTGCTAAGCAGGAAGCTTTTCTTTCTTTCTCCCTCTCCCATGCATGTCTAGCACAGTTCTGGGCACACATCTCCATAAATGCTGGAGAAAGGCTCCAGATAAACGTGAATAAGTAACAGTGGAAAAAACACCGTCAATGCATTTTTCCAAGCATCCAATTAAATTCCAGCATCTGTAAGCGCTATGATCTCTGATGAGTCAGTCTACTGCTGGTGGCAGGTTTTTTTCCCCATCTTTTTTTTTTTTTTCCTACAAGGAACCAACAGATGGCCTGTGCATACTTTTCTGGAGAGAGCTATTAGCATGTCTCCCTGGCTTCATGCCATCTGCTTCAGACCAAAGTACCATATTCAGAAGACAAAAAAGACAGCAAGGGTAATTGGGTTTCATGTTTGGGAACCTGCAGGTCTCACTCACTTTTCCTGGAGGCGAGGTCCCTGCAGCTGGGGCTTTCCCCAGACCTTTGATCAAAGGCTTTCTGGCCACATGGCACTGAGCATCCCTGACGGGACACCTTGGCGGCAGGGCTGCGGGAACCCCGGACATGCGAAGTCACTGGGAGGCTGCCAGTGTGGCCACTTAGCTTAGTATCCATTTACTCACTAACATTCAACAGAGGAGAAAGGAGGTGGCAAGGAGCATCTGTTTTATGACACGGAATTCAGATCAATCATAAGTCTCCTCGCTGTGCAGTGAAAGGAACCACCTGCATTACTGCCTTACAGTGAGATTTTTTTTTTAAACTGTTGAAAATTGCAATTTATAAACAGATGCTGGCATCTGGGGACATTATTATTATTATTATTATTATTATTATTATTATTATTATTATTATTATTATTATTATTTTAAAGCAGACTGAAATGTAAGAAAACACTGAAAACTAAGGGACTCCCCCAACAGAGAACTTGTATAGTACCTCTTGTCTACATTATTTCATTTGATTCATTGGTTCAAAAATAGCCCTACTGGGTGCCAAGCACTATTTATCTTTGGAGATGCAGTGAAGAACACGACAGTTAAAAAAAAAAATCGTTGCCATAATGGAGCTCAGATTTTTGTGAAGTTGATCGTTGCATCAAGCCTCTGGGGTAGCTGTTACCAATATCTCTTTAATCTGCATCTGAGGAACCCGCAGCTTCAGGAGGGGAAGACCCGATATGGCGACACAGCACAGGGAACAGAGCCAGGGCCCCCGATGGGCAGGGCCGAGAACGTCTGCAGAGCGCTCACTTAGGTAAACCCTGCCAGGCACCATTTTAAATGTTTTCCTACATGTATGAACTCGTGCAATCCTCAGAACAGCTCTATGCAATGGAATCATCACCCCCATTTTACAGGTAAGTTCCCGGAGGCTCCGAAGCGAAGGAGCAGAGGGTCACACAGCTGGTTGGTGGCAGAGTCTGTGTTCACAACAGAGTACTCTCTCCAGGGTCTTCAGGGTAGATGTGCGACCAAGAGATCAAAGACCTAAACTTGATCACATGCATTGTTTTAAGAAAACATCCCAGGAAGACAAATGAAAAAAATATCGGTAAGAACAAGACGTATTTTCTTCTACTTGAGAAGTCAGGGTAACAGTAGTAATAATAGCATTTTCTACACCAAGCATCGGTAACGTGGCAGCATTTTTCAGAGGCACTTGATTTTACTTCCTCATTTAATTCTCATGATCTTGTTGCCAGGTAAGTATTGTTTGCAATTCAGTTATAAAAATGAAGACACTGGCTCTGACAGGTTAAGTAATTTGCCCAGGAGTCTAAAGCTTATAAGTAAAAGAGGAGCCAGGGTTCACCACAGGACTGTCTAGTGCACCGCACACCCCAGTTCACTTGCCATCTCCTTGTCACTGACTGGGCTCTTAGGGACAGGGAGACAAAGATTCAACCACTACACAAATGTTTAAAGCCAGTGGAGGGAGGGAAAAGGCAGAGTTTAACATCAGCTGAAGCCCAGTTCTGCTTCTCAGCATAGCTGAAGTAGAGTAAGAAAGTGAAAACATGCTAACTGAGATTAATTTTAGACTTTCATTCTAAGAAGTGAAATCCTGGAGGTAATGTATCTTTTTTCCTTTTTTCTTTTTGCAGCTGAAGAAATTGAATGTGAAGGTGCGGGAGTGGCTTGTCCACAGCTTGGAAACACAGCTGGATAAATTGGAAGATTATAAAATCCAGGCCTTCGACGCTCTAATCGGGCCCTGGGCTGGGGAGAGGGCCCAGTGCAGAGCAGTGCAGGTAGGTCTTCCGGTATTTGAGTGAAATACTAGGGCTGGAAGACACGCGAGACTGCAATTAGCCCCTCTCACTTACGAGAAGGGAGTGGAGACTGCAGGGGCCGTACTCTTGACCCTGGCCCCTTCCTGGCTCCCATCACACCTCTGCATGAGCCCCTCGCAGCCACAACCTCCATTCACACCTGCCCTCTGCCTGTTCCAAACCCCTGCCCTGCTGCACGTATTTTTCTGTCCATACCACTTATCACCTCCTATCAGATTACGTACGTTACTCATTTGCATGCTGCTGTCCACCTCCCCAGTAGAAACTAAGCTCTCTGCGGCCAGGGGTCTGTGTCTGCTGTTTTCACGGACACGACCCAGACACCTAGAAGAGCACCTGGCCCACAGTGGGGACTCAGTGAGTATCTGTGGAATGAACACACCTGCAAATTAGTGAGTTTGATGCCTCGAGTTCCCATCATCTGTCTTACTATATCTTCAAGGAACAAATTATGGGGACAAAGCATGGATATTCTGAACACAAGGCTGAGGCACAGGGAGGGAGTGCATTTCTGATAGAAAGCTGTCATTCCTATTTAAAATGACAGATTCTGTTACGCTACTCCCAGGGAAATTTGAATACCCATTTTAGGTAAGGAAAACTGGTCACTGTCACTGTCTCATTCTAGGGATGGGTAAAAGAGATGTGACGGGGAAGCTTAGCCACTGAAGACATTTCTAGGCTACCTGTAGATTCTCAGCTGTAAGTCAGATCTGGTGGCTACTAATCTCCGTAGCTTCTAAAAGTTCATAATGACCCCTCAGCTCACGAGGAATAACTATTTCAGAACAGAGTATGAATTTTTAATTTCACTTTGAGCAATAGTGAGGTTTGTATTTGGTGGCCAGAATGTGTTTGTAACACTATGTAATTAAAAGTAATTATTTATAGAAAAATGCAAGATATTTGTATCCTAAGATATTGAAACTCGATTTGTTACTTGTAAGAATAAAATAGGAAAAGAAAGGAGGCCACAGATTTCAAATCAGTAGTTTGTTTCTTGTTGTGTAGGGGGGTAATTAGGTTTATTTATTTATTTTTAGAGGAGGTCCTGGGGATTGAACCCAGGACGTTACCCATGCTGAGCATGCGCTCTACCACTTGGAACTATTCCCTCGCCTCCTCCAACTTGCAGTTAAAGGGGAAGAAAAAGTCTTTAAGGCTCCCGCGTAGGAAAAAAAGCAGAACTAGCACCATCTTTGGCCACGTCCAGGTAGAGCGGACTGTCACACAGAGAGGCTGATGTTACAGAAACAGGATGCCTCAGACCCCACCAACCTGGAGCTCACCTGCCACACTGCTACTGTACATGTTTGTTATATAAGAAGTATGTGTATTTCAAAGAATATTTGGAAAACAGAACAAATCCTCTCTAAATCACCAAGAGCCCCATCACCCTCCCAGTTCACTGTTCGCAGTTTGCTCTGTCACTTAGGTGTCCCCCTTTGCATGGGGAACCTCCCCTTCCTTAAGTCTCCACCGAACAAGGCAGAGCACTTCTACCCGTCAGCTCTCAGAACGTCTGTGGAGCAGACTCACCCCCTCCCCACGCCCACCTCCCCTCCCTCTGGCGGAGGCGAGCGGGAGGAAGTGGGCCTGCACTGACATCCCCGGCTGTGTGTGTGCTAAGCTCCGGGAAGCTACACACCCGAGTGACCTGGAATCCTGACCTTTCAGGAGAAAGACATCACTGAATTCCAGCCTGCAGCATCCTCGATCTTTGTACACCGACAACCCCTGCCCCCATGGCAGCATCTCAACGGCGCGTGAAGAGTCACCAGGACAGATGGTGGTTCCACAGGTGTCTGGCCAGAGTTCGGCAGTTGGTTCCATCAACCGCTTCTCTTTCCTGGCGAGGGAGGCTGAAGGAGGGCGGGAGAGGGCTTACCTGAGGGCACAGCAGTGGCGCCGAAAGGTACGGAACTGAACATGTCTGCACTCGCCGGAAGCGTCTGAGGGGAAGGCGGGGTAAAGGCCTCGCCTGGAGTTGCAGGAGTCTGTCAGACAGAGAGAGGCAGGGGTGCGTGAGGCTCCTGGGAGACCCGGCTCAGTGGTGATCGGGTTGGGAGGCAGTGGGAATTAAGGGGGCGGTGCTGTAGGAGCAAGCCGCAGTCCAGGCCACTTACTGTGGTTCGCAGACCGTCAGCTGGTTATATCCCACCTCTGGAGCTGCTGTGAGGTTTAAATGAGACCGTGCATTTAGATCACTCAGAACCACGCTGAGGCTCAGCAAATGCTGGCCAGTATCATGACTTTTTAGTTTGAGCCCTGACCTCTTGGGGGTATTCCCAGGCCCTCAAATTACCCCTTATCTGGCTTCCACCCTTTAGAGGTGGTCAACTCAAACTGACATACCCTCACTCAGGACCTACTGCGTGCCCAACCCAAGGCTGTCACTAAATACACACTCAATAAACAGACAAAGATTAGTATGTGGGCCGAGACCCTGGGGTCCTGGTGCCTCCCAGCATCCTGCCTCTACTTGCCTTTGTAAAAATAAGTAAATATTCTCAAGAAGACCATAAAACAACAACAACAACAACAAAAATGATGCTTGAATAGCTGCAAACTCTAGAGCCTGGCCCATGCTGGGACTCCAGAAAGGTGTGCTGCATGAACTGGTAGGTAAGGTGAAGGCCACTGAGATAAAAACATACATACTTTTTTTTTTTTAAAGGTCCACACCCATTTACAGAAGCCTTTGCTTACAGAGTCTGTCTATTTGATGCCATAATATCCCATACTTTTTCTTCCCCTTGGAATAGACTGGGGCAAGCAATTAATCCTGAAACCACGGCAATTAGACAAGGCCATTTTTAGACTAGCAGCTTGCAGGATGTGTGGCATTGTTCTGAGGATTATTAAATATCCATTTGGAGGGCACTCGGGTTCAGAGCTAGAAACATAGCCATGAGCTGCTGTGTTAAGCGCTTTTAAACACAGTCTGTGCCAGTCTCTTTTCCCCCTACGTGACCTTGGGCGAGTAACCTGCCCTCTCTAGAACTGTTTGCTCATCTGTAAAATGAAGGGGATAATTTTAGATCTCACCAGACCTTTCTGGCTCCGTGGCCCCAAGGTTGAGATTCCAAGGGCCCAGGATTTAGCTGTCCTTCCTGGGATGGAGGAGAGAGTCACTAGAGCTGTCCACCCTCCCTGGAGACAGCAGCGGCTGTCCCCTCCTTCACGGCTGCCCTGGGCACCAGGTGTCGGGATCTGGGCAGCTGTGCCTAGATTCCCGGGTGGCAGCTGTGGGCAGCGGGGTCTCCTGCCATCTGTCTTCCATGGTGAGGTTACAGCCTTTAATCCGTGAGACACATCTCACCAATGAACCATAGCACCATCCCTCGGTTTGCACAACTGCACGGTGCCCAGGGGAGCTGCCCCCTCCCAGCAGCTTCAGCTGGCGCAGCTGCGGCTGACTGCTCCCCGCCCACCTCCGGGAGTGGATAGGGGAGGCGCCAGAGGGGCCAGCTTGGCTCTTTCCTTTGCCTTGGCTGCAGGGTGGCCTTTGAATGCCTCTGGTTCTCAAAGCACTGGGTTTCTATCTTGCTTCGGTTTTCATTGTCTTTTTCTTCTTTTCATTTTCAAATCAGGGCTCCCTGCAATCTCCATCCCAGTGCAAACAATGAGCCAGAGACCCTAGCTGAAACTAGAACTGGGAATCCAAAGCTTCATGAGAAGCTGAGAGAAACCAGTAGGCAGCATGGAAAGGAGGAGGAAACTGAAATAACAGGGAGAGAGGAAGGAAGCAGGAAACGAGAGAGGAGAGGGCAGAAAGGGCGGGGGGGAGAAGACGCATCCTTTCCTGGGCCGACCACCTGGCTGTGCGGGTTCTGGGTGGGCAATGACGAATGAGTCATCGTGTCTGCTCTCCTACTGAGTCTCTTGCCCATATTCCCAGCTAGACCGTGTGCTCCTTGCAGGCAGGGACCACATCCTGCTTGTCTCTCTCCACCACCCAGCACAACAGCAAGCGCCCCAGTCATAGCCTGTAACTGCTGATGCATGGTCTCATTTATTTCTCAAAACAGAGCATGTATCACAGTTCCTTTTTTAACAAAAAAATAGCATAGGAAATTGAGGTTTAGAATTGCTAGTTAATTTGCCCAAATCACACAGCTTGAAAGAGTCCGAGATGAAATCCATCAGCAGCCTCTTTGACCCAAAGGCTGTATTTTTTTCACCACGCGACTAAAGGAAAGAGGAAGGAGACGGGGCTCCGAGGGCCGTGCATACTTACAGGGGGGGAGGCTATGTCAGGAGGGGTGGACATGTCCCCAAAAAGTTCTAATTGGGTCACAGCCTGAAAAGACAAAAAGAGAACGATGTAACCACAAGGAAAGCTGACGCCATGGTGCTCTGCTTTAAAAACAGTATGATCTGAGGACTCCTTTTCAGCATGACCATACAAATAATAAGCTCTGTTGGTCACTATGATCCCTCAAGATCCCAAAGAACATCTCAGATGGGGCCAGAATCAATTCTTGCTTCAGTGTGTCTGGCTGTTTACCTGGGCTTAGTCACCTCGCATAAGCAATAGTAATACGACTTTACATGTGTTTACCATCAAATGCCAGCACCACCTCTCTTCTTCAAAGGCAAGAGGCAGTCTCACCACGTGTCTTTCTTTCATGAGTGTATCCGCACGTACAAAATGCCTTCCATGTTCTAAGTCTAGCAAGTCAGGGCTTCGGGGCAATTTCTTAGGAAATGCTCCCAATAGCCCTGTCCCTGAGAGGTATGAACTGTCATCCCCGTTTTTACAGATGGATAAACTGAGTCTCATAAAAGTGACCCCTAGGCCAGGACTTAAATTTTCTGCCTACAGAGCAGACAGTCAAATGACAGGCCCCCCAAAGAGTCCATCTTTAAGACAAAATACGTAGTTGGAAGAGAAGGAAACACATTTAATCCCAGGAAGGGCATCAAAAACAGCCCGGTACACACACTATTAATCACTCCTAGGAACCCCATCACCGCAGACACTGTATCAACTCTACTCCCATCCATCATACGGGAGTGTCTGAGCAAGGACAGCTGGAGCAGTGGGAGAAACCCTGTAAGATACACTCAGAAATTAATCTGCATACACTTCAGATTCAGTGTCTGCAGGGTGCCTGTGGTCAGGATTCAAACAGCCTGACTTAAAGTACATAATCATGTGCTTTGTGCAAATCTAACCACTGCAGGAGAAAACACTTCCTGTTCATCTCTGGATTTCAGTGGTAGTTTCTAACGGGGGAACCGAAAGACTACTCAATCAAAAGGACAGGGAGAGTCTGCCTGTCTGCCATGCAGGACCCCTGCCCTCAAGATCTGCTCTAATCAGGCCCGGCTGGATCTCCGTGATTTGCACAAAGAAAGGAACATTCTCTCTTCCTGACGTGTGTGAGCTCTGGGCCTGGGGAAAAGTCCCACCCCCAGGGATGGGTCCAGGTTCCAACATTTCCGACCTCTGCAATTCCTCAGGGTCACTGTTCTGTCAGCTGGACACTAAAGATGATGACATCTCCTCTGTGGATTTACTGACAGTATTAATAGCAGGACTTTAAAGTCTGGGTAAGCCTGGTGAAAAAGGCACACAAGTCTCTCTCTTTTTTTTTTTTTAATTTAAGTATCGTCGGTTTTCAATGTTAACACGTGTTAACTTCTAGTGTACAGCGTAATGTTTCAGTTATACATATATATATACATACACATATATATAAGTGTATATATCTATTCCTTTTCATATTCTTTTTCATCACAGGCTACTACAAGATATTGAATACAGTTCCCCGTGCTATACAGCAGAACCTTGTTTATCTATTTTACATATAGTAGTTAGTATCTGCAAACTCCCAATTTATCCTCCCACCTCCCCCCACCTTTTCCCCCTGGTAACCGTAAGTTTGTTTTCTATGTCCTTTTGCCATAAGACAAGCAGCTTGGCCTGGCTAACTCACTTTCAACCCTTCCCCTTTAGCTATCAGGTTGAAGAAATGGTGCTTTGCACACAGTAGGACCCTATACATATTAATTTTCTTCCAACTGCAGAGTATGTTTTCTTCCATACACACCGGGCAACTGTTAGGTGCTGGGCACTGTGCTGGGTGCTTGGAACATCATAAGGAGAAATGTCAAGTCCCAGCCTGCAGGGAGCTTGCAGCCTGGTGGGGACCATCCAAAGACGTACGTAGTGTCAAGCTTATGTGGCAGGAGTGGCAACGACGGAGGTCTCTACGGGGTGCTGGGGGCGAACTGAGAAGGGCATCCTGCCGGCTTTGGGTTTGCTAAAGGAAACAGCTCAGATCTGAATCTGAGAAGAGGCGCAGTCAGCCAGGCAGCCAAGAAGAGGAGGGGCTGTCCAAGTGGATGAAAGCCACGAGCAGAAAGGACAGAGGCTGGCATGGTCTGAGCAGGTGGGGCCACAGGCAGTTTGGTTATCGCGTAAACGGGAGAGAGGACCAGGAGAGGGGGCGGGGAAGGGGACGAGGGCACAGTCATGGTGGGACTACAATGCATCTCACAGTCTTTCCTGCCAGTTCTTTACCAACTCGATTCTGTCTCGTCCGATAACTATCCAGCGTTACGAGATGGTAACCAGCAGGCCAGTGTGCAGGGTGTGCTCCCAAATCTGGCTGGACCCTAAATGCTTGCTTGTCTTTGGGAAGTCTTCATTACCATGTTAATAACATTTTATGTTATTTGGCGAAATGAGGCCTATCCTCAGGGTCTCTCCCAAATCCATAAAAGGCATAATTCTATTTAACCCATTCAAAGGAAGCTTCTGGGTTTCCTCGCAACTGAAACTCGATGCTTTTAAAATGGCCCACGACTATTTTCAGTGGTAGGAAAATATTAAAATGAAGTTAATAATTAAGTCACACAATTTACATTTCAAATGGGTTGAACTCGTGGCACACTTTTACTAATATCGTAAATGTAATTTATTGGCTAATTTTCTCCTTAAGCACAACTTTTCAAATAACCTTCATTCTGGAGCTACAGACTTTCCTCTTGCCAGATGATTTCCACTCAAGGATTAAACGAGAAAAACATGCAAAGGCATAAAACATGGATTGTTATTTCATTCCATTGGAGCTGCTGCTTAAATAGAACCTTGAGTTAATTAAATTTTATAGAAAAAGGGGATTCATAGGCCATAAAATTAAAAATAATTCTAATAACCATATGTGATTGAGAATCTGGAATAGTATCTATTTTCACAGCTCCTCTCCACACGTGAACCCTAGTCCTTTTATTTGTAACTTAATAAGCCATGTTCCATCTGATAATATTGTTGTAATTAATCATTTTAACGGTCTCATGAGAATAAAACTAACCACTCACATCTGTAAAACACTTTATAGTTTACAACACATTTTCCAATACATTATGATCACACTGGACACTCACTGAGCCCTGCAGAGTCGGCGGCCCAGGAATCTCTCTCATGATCTCCAGTTTGCACATGAGCTAATGGAGGCCTGGAGGTTTTGTGACTTGCTTGATCGGTCAGCTACAAGAAGCAGAACTTGACCCAAAGACCAGCAGCATCTATCTGTCACTTTATAAAGCCCTTGTTAGCCTTCCTAGATGGTGGAAGTCCAGCCCCACAATATTCTCTAACCAGAAGCCTGCAAGGGGAGCCATCTGGACGGTCTGCTCAAGATTCCTACTTGCCTTCCCGCTCCTGGCTCTTCAGATGTCTCCAGGTAGAGAGAGATGTGGTTGCTGATGGTGTGAACCATCACCACGTGAAGAGGATGAGGAGGAGCCTGGCCATTGAGGGGGGCGCCCCTCAGTATCTCCATCAGGCCTGTCCCCTCCCCAGCCATCCTTTGATCTGAACAAGGGATGGTTTTCCACTGACATCTGGAGGGCTGTACAACCACTGTGTCACAGTTAGTCCCCTGGTCCTTCTTTCAACTAGACTACTGCAACTAGACTCCCAGCCCCTCTTACAGAGAAGTTCTAAAAGTGACACTGATGAAGGCAGAGGTGTCCTTGACTGACTCCCAAGATGCATTCGCACAGACCCACTCTGGGATAACTATGTAGCCCCCACTGAACATCAGCAACTGTGCTGAGAGCAGGGGCTACAGAGATGGGTAAGGAACGTTCCTATTTCCAGTCTCATGAGCTGCCTATTCTATGGAAAGACAGACCTACAGATGTGATCAGGGCAGTGTTACAGAGGAGAGAAGTACCGGGGGTTATGAAAGGAGGGACTACCTCAGGGCCTTTGCACATGCTCCTCCTCCTATCTAGAACACTCTTTCCTTCCCCCATTACCTTTCCCACCCATCCTTCAGGACACAGATTAGAGGGCTTTTTTTTTCCCTTTTGAGAGTTTTGCTCAACCACTCCATAAGTGTTTCCCATCTCAATGTGTACCCCATCCCACAGCTCCAAACAGCTTATGTGATAATCCTAGATCTGTGGTTCTCAGTTTTGGATGTACCTGGGGGAAAAATACTGACACCTGGTTCCCATCCCTCGAGATTCTGAATTAGCTGTCTGGGGGACAGCTTAGTAACTGAAACTTTAAAAACTCTCCTGGTGATTCTAATATACAGCCAAGGTTAAGAACCCCTGTCCTAGAGGTTTCCCAAACACCCTGGGCTCAGTGGTGACAACATTCACTGGCCTGGGTATTAACTCATCTGGATAAACACTGTCTGCAAACCAGTACATCTATTCCAGGCTATACCAACCGAATAACAGCCTTGCCTGGTTTTGATCTCCATAGGTGCACTGTGCACATCCTGCTCATGTGTCTGAATCCCCACTATACTACATTATACTACGGTGCACCAGGCTCTCCTCCCTTCTCCTCCACGAGGCAACGTCGCACCCAGTTAT